>NC_141698.1:868493614-878125123 GCF_964263255.1 Lissotriton vulgaris
GATGACATCACATATTACATCACTCATGACATGGTCAGTCACATCACTCATGACATCACTGATGACACCATCCAGTGAATGTGTGTCTTACTGAAAAATAAATATGTTTTATATATGTATATGTAAAAGCCGATGGAAGAATAAATGTTTAAATTATTGTTTTAATTAATGTTTTAAAAAAAAGAATTGATTGGTTAACTGGCTTATTAAGTGTATCTTAGTGAATACATATATTAGCGAGTAATGTTTAAATATTTAAATGTATGTATCAGTGTTTCACTTTGTGTATAAGTGGCTGCATGGGTTGGTGAGTAGCTACATGTGTGTGTATATGGGTTATTATATGTTTTTTTAGTATCAGTATGAGTGTCTGTATGTTTGGTGGGGTGTTACTTAGCACATAGATGCATCAATGACTGACTTACTGTTTGTATGTTTTTTGAAAACAGCATATGTGCAGGACTGTATGAGTAGATGAGTGTGTATATGTGTGTATTAGTGATTGAATGCCTGTCTCACTAGTGTCTTTATCAGTAACAAGATATATTTTAATCTAGTATATGTGAGTATTGATGTATATAAGTCAGTATATGTGAGAGTGAGAGATTGTAAGAGTTCCTGTTTAAATAAGTATGTGTTTCTATAAGTGATTGTTTAAGAGAGTAAATATGTATAAGTTTCCTTAGAAGTAAGGTGGTAGTGTGTGTATATCTGTATATGCAAATAAATGGATGTTTATTAGTTCATTTGCATGTGTGAGTAGGTGTGTGAGTAACTTTTTGATGACTGTCGGTGTGTAACAGGATGTATAGGGGTATCACTATATATGATGAGTGGGTATATGTATGAGTGACTATCTAAAACTGTTGGTGAATGTGTGAATGTGTACATAGATAGTGGAATTACTGAATTGGTTGTTGTAACTGGTATGGGTATATCCACTTTTTTGAAAATGTTAGTTTCTATTTTTGAATATGTGTTTCAAGGGTTACTTTACAGTGTCACAAGGATGGTGTCATCAGTGATGTCATGAGTGATCTCACTGACCATGTCATGAGTGATGTAATATGTGATGTCATCAGCAGTGCATTACACGCGCACGTTATAGTGAGTCCAACTAACTATAACGTGAAATTTCATTGGTTTTATGTCAGTAAAATTTCCAGCTTACTATAACTGGTGTGAAACCTATGGTTTTTTCAGTGAATTTCTTAGGTTTTTAAATGCTAATTCCTAACTATAACTGGTGTGAAACCTCTGGTTTTCTCAGTGAATTTCATAGTTTTTTTTTAATGCTAATTCCTAACTATAACTGGTGTGAAACCTTTGTTTTTTTCTGTGAATTTCATAGGTTTTTTAACTGGTAATGTTTAACTTTTTTATAGGGCGTCATACCTATGTACTTTTTAGTGAATTTCTAAGGTTATTTTTTCCCTTCTGCTTACATGAGAGACTGTGGAATGGGTTCAATATACAATAATAACTTGTGTTACAACATGCAAGACATCTACAGAGGAGATGGTGTGCACTTCTCAGATGAGGGAAATAGAATTTTCCTCCTGAATTTAAGACTGTGCATTTGAACCTACTTATAGGTACCTAAATCAGCCACAGAACCCAAAAGCTCTTTTCAGAGCTACCCTACCTCTGATCATTCAAAACGTTTATCTTTTTCTAACATTTTTCACTATTTTTCACCAAAGTACGCTTCCCGGTAAGCTCCCAGGTGCGCGTTCCGGGCGCTTCCCCCGCAAAAAATTCAAAACATTTTATTTTTTTTAGCCTTTATGAGCCTCCTAAGCCCCCCTCATAAAACCTAGAGGGTCAGGAAGGGTCTACCGTGCCCCCTTCTACCCATTCCGAACATTGTTTGCCCTCCATCTTGTGTCTCAATTCTACCAAAACACAAAATGGAGGACTCCCGTAACGCTGCCGGTGCGCGTACCGGGGAGCGCACCGGTAAGCGCTCCATAAAAAAAGGTGGGAAAGTAATTTACAGAAAAACCACTGGAGACACTTTCATCAAATATAGAATAGGCCCTACTACATAGCAGTCCCTACCATTTGCCCAAATTTGGTGGAATACCATTGAGACATTTAGGCTACAGGCCTGTCTAAATATCCTGAGGTAAATTACTTGACCAAAACACATATGAAGTGCTAGAATTTACAACCAATTAAAAAGTTTCTTTCATTTTTTACGATTATTTCCTGACATTTGATTGGTTATGTACATGAATAAATAAAAAAAAGAGAAGGAAACACAGCCATTTTGACTACTACTTCCTGAAGTACATTTGAAAAGAAATAACACTGACAACTTCAACTGCTTTCTCAAAGGTAAGTTGTTATTTTGGAAAGTGAAGTATGTTGTGCACTTTAAGTTAATTTGAGAAAAAATATTCTGTTAGTTATATACTATCCCTCTGTAATAGTTATAGATTGAGATAGGCTTCTCTGTTATAGTTATGGATTGAGTTACGCTTCCCTTGTATTATTATACATTTACTTTGGCTTCATCACATTCTCTTTTTTATATTTCAAATTCCAGCCTGATACCATACACTGCCCAAAGATAACTTCACTGTTAAAAAATCCAAACTACATGTCGGAACTTAAACCCAACAGTGCCCTATCTCTACTGATATAATTATTTTTTATGCAATTTACAGCAACAAAATGGAAGGAGAAAAGAATATTTCTTTTGAAATTGTTTTGGACAACAACCATGATGGAAAAAATGCTGAAAATGATAACATTGACTTTATGGATGAGTCTCTGGACCTTGAATTACTTGAGTGTGTGGAATCAATGGAAACACAGAATATAAATGTGGAGATTCCAGACAATATATTATTAGAAGTTTTATTCAATTATGAAAAAGAATCAGAAGAATAAATTTATATTTAATAATCAAAAAATGTTCGAGCCATTATTCATTTTTATATGTAATTCATCAAGTAGATCAAAAATATTTTAAATATAAAGTGAGACTTATAGTATACTGTGCAACTTTTTTGTGTTACATAGAAAGTTTGCTCATAGTTACTTCCTTTCTCCCACTATATTATCTCCAATGTGTATTTAACATCTCTTTATCATCTCCTGCCTCCATGTTGTTTCTGCTTTCCTGACAGACTACACTATGAATTCCATATACCACAATAACTTCTGTAACAACATGCAAGATATCTACAAAGGAAACGGTTTATATTAAATTATAGACTCTGCATTGGTACCTACATGTTGGTACTGACATAAAAAAAGAAAAACAACAAAAAGAATAATTAATAAACATACAATTTTTTAAAGTGATTATTTTTTTCCCCATGGTACGCTCCCCGGTCCCCGGCAATTAAGAAAAAGTCACTAAAAGCGATAATGCCCTGGATAAGCTGGTGTATTGAGAGGTCAAACATCCTTGCTGACTTAATTTGCAACATTGTAGAATAAACTTTTGAACCTGAGAGTTCATTTAGGAGGGAGTTGCTATGGTAACAGATAGAAAGATCTGAGAGGGGGAAGGGTGTTGGTTTGAAAATAGTGAGGGAAGACTTTTGATTGGTTGAAATAAGGCATATGTGTGCAAAGTTAGAGATTTTCTATGCCAGTCTTGGTTTCAGTGTATTGAGTGCACACCTTTTGCTCTGCTAAAGAAAAATTGGTGTGTGTGTCTGACACTGTTTTCAATCTCCCAAAGCATTTGTAAAGGTAGGTAATGATTTATTTAATTTAGAGACGTGTTTGCTCTATGGAGAATATTTGGAAGCAGATAGTTAAGTTTCAGTAGTGAAATTGAATGCTTGTACATAGGTTCTGTACAGTGTTTCTTAAATGTTATTCAAAAAACAATTTTGGGTGCAAATCAATGGTATTTTCATTTGGCCCTTATTTATGATTGCCTTGTGCAGCCGGTGCATCACTTTAAACATGGGAAATAAGTGACGCTCTGGTGGCGCAAGGCCTTCATAAATAAGGCCCTGAGTTTAATTGCTGTAGGTTTGTTTTTTGCTTTTTGATAATGCTTGATATCAACATTTGCAAGATAGAGGATTTGTATTTTGGGAAACAGTGATGTTTCAAAAGTGAAATTCTGTGCTTGTACATAGGTTCTGCGCAGTGTTTCTTAAATGTTACTCAAAAAACGATTTTGGGTGCAAATCAATGGTATTTTCATTTGGCCCTTATTTATGATTGCCTTGTGCAGCCGGTGCATCACTTTAAACATGGGAAATAAATGACGCTCTTGTGGCGCAAGGCCTTCATAAATAAGGCCTTGAGTTTCTTTGCTCTTTGTTTGTGTTCTGCTTTTTGATAATGCTTGATATCAACATTTGCAAGGTAGAGGATTTGTATTTTGGGAAACAGTGACGTTTCAAAAGTGATATTGAGTGCTTATACATAGGTTCTGTGCAGTGTTTTTTAAATGTTATTCAAAAAACGATTTTGGGTGCAAATGAATGGTATTTTCATTTGCCCCTTATTTATGATTGCCTTGTGCAGCCGGTGCATCACTTTAAACATGGGAAATAAGTGACGCTCTTGTGGCGCAAGGCCTTCATAAATAGGGCCCTGAGTTTGTGTGCTGTTGATTTGTTTTTTGCTTTTTGATAATACTTATTATGAACATTTGTGCAAGATAGTGGATTTGTATTTTGGGACACAGTGATGTTTCAAAAGTGATATTGAGTGGTTGTACATAGGTTCTGCGCAGTGTTTCTTAAATGTTATTCGAAAAACGATTTTGGGTGCAATTCAATGGTATTTTCATTTGGCCCTTATTTATGATTGCCTTGTGCAGCCGGTGCATCACTTTAAACATGGGAAATAAGTGATGCTCTTGTGGCGCAAGGCCTTCATAAATAAGGCCCTCTGCTTATCCACACTGCTTCACTTACCTTTTTTACTGCTTCACTTAGTCCCTTTCTGACACTCCTTCCTTTACTCTCTCTCTTCTTTCTCTCTGTCACTCCCCATGTCTTACCCTTATTCACTTAAATACACCATCTTTCACTCCGCTTTACTTACACTCATTGCTATTTTCTTTCCCTCCGTCACTACTGTTTTTTTCTCTGGTTCTGTCACTATCTGTCATTCCCCATACTTAAGTCTCCTTCCTTTTACTTTCATCACCCATTCACATTTTCCCCGAACCTCTGCTTTAGTCTTCTTCCTCTTTCTTCTCTTCTTTTGCTCCCTTATTCATTTTCTTTTTCTCAGTAACTTCCTCTTACACCTTTTCTCTGTCTTACTATCTATTACACAGTCCCTCTGTGTTCCTCCCTCTAGCTCTCTTTCTCTTAACACCACTCTCTCTGTCCCCATTCCTCATGCTCACTCCTTCATTATTTTTTTTAATTTTTTTTTGTTGGTGCGCTGACGGGACACGCACCGGTACGCGGGGCGTTCACCTGTTCGCGCACTGGAAGCGCACCAGAGTCAAATATGAAGAAAAAAAATACTATTTAAAAACAAAAATATTATCTTAATGTACAATATAGAGTTCATTTTTAGAAAAACATACCTTTCTCAGCTAAAGACATTTGCGAAAAAATAACCCTAGAAATTCACTAAAAAGTACATAGGTATGACGCCCTATAAAAAGTTAAAAATGAGCAGTTAAAAAACCTATGAAATTCACAGAAAAAAACAAAGGTTTCACACCAGTTATAGTTAGGAATTAGAATTAAAAAACCTATGAAATTCACCGAAAAAAACATAGGTTTCACACCAGTTATAGTTAGCTGGAAATTTTACTGACATAAAACCAATGAAATGCCACGTTATAGTTAGTTGGACTCACTATAACTTGCGCGTGTAATGCACTGCTGATGACATCACATATTACATCACTCATGACATGGTCAGTGACATCACTCATGACATCACTGATGACACCATCCTTGTGACATAGTGACAGACCTCCTTTCACTGTAAAGTAACCCTTGAAACACATATTCAAAAATAGAAACTAACATTTTCAAAAAAGTGGATATACCCATGCCAGTTACAACAATCAATTCAGTAATTCAACTATCTATGTACACATTCACACATTCACCAACAGTTTTATATAGTCACTCATACATATACTCACTCATCATATGTAGTGATACCCCTATACATCCTGTTACACACCGACAGTCATCAAAAAGTTACTCACACACATACTCACACATGCAAATAAACTAATAAACATCCATTTATTTGCATATACAGATATACACACACTACCACCTTACTTCTAAGGAAACTTACACATATTTACTCTCTTAAACAATCACTTATAGAAACACATACTTATTTAAACAGGAACTCTTACAATCTCTCACTCTCACATATACTGACTTATATACATCAATACTCACATATACTAGATTAAAATATATCTTGTTACTGATAAAGACACTAGTGAGACAGGCATTCAATCACTAATACACACATATACACACTCATCTACTCATACAGTCCTGCACATATGCTGTTTTCAAAAAACATACAAACAATGAGTCAGTCATTGATGCATCTATGTGCTAAGTAACACCCCCACCAAACCATACAGACACTCATACTGATACTAAAAAAACATATAATAACCCATATACACACACATGTAGCTACTCACCAACCCATGCAGCCACTTATACACAAAGTGAAACACGGATACATATATTTAAATATTTAAACATTACTCGCTAATATATGTATTCACTAAGATACACTTAATAAGCCAGTTAACCAATCAATTTTTTTTTTTAAAACATTAATTAAGACAATAATTTAAACATTTATTGTTCCATCGACTTTTACATATACATATATAAAACATATTTATTTTTCAGAAAGACACACATTCACTGGATGGTGGCATCAGTGATGTCATGAGTGATGTCACTGACCAAGCTTACAGGTTAATTGTTTTTGAATCAACCGAGGAATGTTGGAAAAAAGAGTTAGATATTCTGTTCTACTCTCCCCATGTTTGCAGGCCTTACAGCTAGCACATTTCCTGAAACCCTTACTGGCTGAAAGCCAAGAGGTGTTAGTAAGGACTTCCGGGCTGGATTTGACCAATGCATCGCTCAGGAAACAAGCCTTTCTACAGGAGATGTCAGGTCTGAGAGGGAGTAAGTTACCAATGACCGGGTAATTGCAAACCAGATTCCAGTTCTTCGAGATGATTTTATGAAGTGTAGAGTACTGCCTGTAATAAGTAAGAACCAATCTAACCGGTTTTTGAGCCACCACCCCTTCCAATGGTAGCGTTCTTTTATGCAAGAGAACCTCACTTTTAGGGATGGCGTTCGCCTTCCGAATTGCCATATCTATTGCCGTCCCTGTGTAACCTCTTGCTAAAAATCTGGCCTTACTTTCTTCCTGTGCTGCTGTGCAAAGTAGTTCCCTGCTGCAGATATGTCTGATCCGCAGCATCTCCCCATAGGGAATACTGCGGATCAGATGTGCAGGGTGATGACTCTGCACTTGCAGCACGGTATTGCTAGCCGTAGGCTTTCTATAGAGCCTGGTCTCCAGCCTGTTACCCTCAATCAGAACCTCAATGTCCAAAAAACAGATACGCTCCTGACTCATGTTGTTTGTAAAATCTAGATTGAACGAGTTCACATTAAATGTCTTGATGAAGTCAACAGCCTCCAGCTTGGTACCCCGCCATATCAGAAAAATATCATCAATATACCGGTACCAGTGTACCACATGATTAACAACCATGTCATGGTGTGTGCCAAAGAGGACCTGCCTCTCCCAGTAGCCCATATGCAAACAGGCATTACTGGGAGAGAAGCAGGCCCCCATGGCCATCCCCCTGACCTGATGGACATATTGGTTGTTAAACATGAAGCAGTTGTTATGTAGACAAAATGATATCATTGTGACTAGCATTTTGTTATGTTCACTAAACTGGAATGGTCTGGTGCCCGGGTAAAACTGAATTGCTTGTAACCCGTCCATATGTTGAATACTGGTATATAGAGCTGAAACATCGAATGTAATCAACCAGTATTCAGCTTGCCACTGTATATCCGACAACTTTCTAAGGAAATCTCCCGAGTCCTGTACGTACGAGGGTAACATTTTCCAACAGGCATGGGAAGGAGCCTACATGGGGAACATGGCGGTCGGAAGCTAATGGCCGCAGGCGGAGCTCCCAGGATGTGTGGCGTTCGTGAATCGCGCTGAGGGTGTCAGCTGATCGCACGGAGCCTCAGATCGTTGTGTAGCCGGGTGATGTCGGAGTCTCCCGGCGTTGCTCTGTTTGATTTATGGTTTAGTTCATGGCTTCTTCTGCATTACAGCCTCGCTGCCTCGTCGCTGCTTTTTTTTTCTTTTCTCCCTTTTTGGCTGTTTCGCTTGGGAAGTGCAGAGCGGAGAACATCGATGGTGAATGAGAGGGAAACCAAGATCGGGAACACGCTTGTGGAGCTGCCGCATATTAGACGCTGTGAGGAAGTGGAGGCGGTGAGCTCCTAGTGCCCTCGGGGGAGTAGCTCGAGATAGCACTACACCGGCACTGGCAGCGGCGGCTCCCCTATCTCGCGGCAGTAAGGTAGGAAATAGAGAGGTGCCTGGGGGGAGAGAGAGCTCACAATCCTCCTGTAACTGTTTATTCAGCTTCTCTAATTGCGACCATCTTTGGGGGCATTGGACCCCAGGGGGTCAGATCATCGGACTGGGGAATACTTTGGGGGCCTTTAAAGTGACAAAACACAACCAGTGATTATAAAAGGCACATTAACAGTCTGCAGTGCATGGAGATTAGGAGAGAGCCTGAGCTGGACTGCAGTCTTTCAAAAACCAAAGCTGCTATCTCCCCTAAAACCGCGGTTGGGCGATACACGTTATGCAATAGAGCCCTGGCTAAAATCCCAGTTCAGCCCAAATCAAGAGAGGGTCTGCCACCAAGTGTGGAAGTGAAAGCGGGGAACAGGAAGACAAGAGAAACCAACAACTCACAAGAGATGCCGCAGGATACCCCAGGCAAGGGTAGGCGAAAAATCAAAAAACAAAAGAAAGCTTGTTTTTCTGCAAAATTAAAAATAACCCCATCATTGAAATCTTATTATAAGATTTGTAGCACCTCTTCTACTTCTACCTCCACTCCAGGCCCTAAACAAAGCATGGCCGCCAAGGGAGCCTCGGTTTCGGCCACTCCTGCCCCTCCTGCTCCTATCCCAAACTCCGCCGGCTCGGTTAGCGAGGCAAGTGACTTGTCCCCCTCTAGCTTTCCTCCAGACATGGAAGGATCTGCTAATATACATAAGTGTTTAAAAGAAGTGCATCCATTTGTGGAACTGTCAAATATCTTCTCAGCTCGATTTACAAGATCTAGGTACAACCCCAGGCATGGAAGGTATACCAGGGACCCCTTTGGGTGGGGGGGGGCGGGGGGGAAAGCACTAAAGAGCCAAATGAAAGCACAAGCGCAAGCTACCGGTTTATCGGCTACCTCTTTAACTACTCATTCCGATACCCCTGACATCCCAGATACCCAGGAAAATCTTCCTAGTGTATCTCTGCTGCCCCATACATCCACCCCTGGAACATTAGCAGATATTCTGCTGAGTCTACGTGATGACATAGGTAGGAGATTTGACGAGATTGGCAGGAGATTCACAACTTCTGAGGCTAATCAAGAGGCTATTCAGGCCTCATGCGATGTTTTATCATCAAAGGTCGAGGAAGTTTCACTTAGGACTGACGCACTAGAAGCTGAGATACCAAAAATAAAGGAATCCTTAGATGCCTCCTTCCTCTCGATGAATAAATTGATCCAGTAGAATCAGGAGCTACATGATGAGAACCATTCCAGAAAAAATAATTTGAAATATTGAATGTTCCAGAGGACATTGAGGGGAGTGATATTAAGAACTTTGTAGTCTCTCTCTTAAAGACATATGTACTAAAAGGCTCAGACGAAGATCTGGATTTGTCAGCGGACATTCAAAGGGTCCATTGTGAACTGTACAGAAGATCCCCTGGAAAAGACCACCCTGGGAAAATACTTGTTAATTTCCTAACTTATTCTCTAAAAGAGAGGATCCTATCCCTCGCCCTAAAAGCAGGTCAACTGAAATTTAACTTAACCCCCACTCCATTCTCTTTCTCTATTCGGTCAGATGTGTCCCATCGAACAGCCACGAGACAGTGGGCACTGGGCAAAAGGATGGCCATATTGAATCAACTAGGTGCCAAGACCCAACTTAGATTTCCTGCATCTCTATGCATTTTGTGGGATAACCGTATGTACAACATGCGCCACTTGGAGGAGGTGGATTCCCTAATAGACAAGATCAGAAAGAGAGGAGTTGGGAAGGAGGATACAAAGTATGGCAGTGGGGGAGGAGCTGTTAGTAAAGTATAGCAAAGTATAAACTAAAAATGAACGTGATGCAGTATATAGATCCTTGTTAGAGTAAATTAACTTCCTATTTGAAGGAGTGAAGAGGTGTAGAGCCGAGGCTTGCACCATTTAGCGTTTTGTATATCATATTTTCTTTCATTTCTTTCCTTTTTCTTTTTTCTTTCTTCTACATTGTAAATAGACACACACTGGGGGGAGCTCTGACCGAGGGTGTATGCCCAAGAGGAAGGGAGGGTTCCCCAGGGGCGTAGCGGGTCGGGGGGTCACAGCAGATTAGAGGGGTGGGAAGGATGGGGGGTGCACAGATGGGGCTGCAGTGGGAAAAAATAAAAAAAATGTCCTCATATCCTGTTTCATCAATATTGAATATGTCAGCCCGGGTCATCAGATTTAGGAGGGAGAAGGGGTCGGCAGAGAAAAATGACTAGTATAAAGATACAGTGTATTTCTTGGAATGTCAATGGGTTGTGGTGCAGTAGAAAACAGCGGCTGCTTATGAAATACCTTAAACATTCGGCAGTACAGGTATTTCTTATACAAGAAACACACCTAAGCTACTCAGAGACTAAGGATGTCTTTGGCAAATATAAATGGATAGAGCCCTTTCTTTGCTCTCAACATACAACGCATAATAAAGGGGTCGCTGTCCTGATAAGAAAGGGAGTTAATAGTACCATCAAATCTGTCTTAACTGACTGTTCTGGTAGGTGGATCCAGGTGCGGTCAGTTTTGGGGGGGACTGAAGTCACTCTAGTATCCTACTATGGCCCCAATCTAGACAATCCCACTTGTCTACTTAAGGTTCAGGCCAACTTGACAGAAGTTACAACTTTTGTAATAGTCGGGGGTGATTTTAATGTACTTCTCAACCCTGCCCGAGACAGATCAAATCACAGCAAGTATGTGGCAGCTCCGCATACACGGCGAGCAATGATCAATATGATCCATATGATCCACGATCTCGGCTTGGGGGACATTTGGGAAACCAAAGGGGGAACGGGATCTGGGTTCACCTACTTCAGCAAAAAGCACGGCCATTCTTCAAGAATAGACTATATCCTCACTGACAGAGTGGGCTTAGAAAACGTGGTGGATATCTCTATCCTTCCATGTATCCTTTCGGATCATGCCCCTATAACATTTCTATATATGGGAAGTATATCTAAACCCCCTTCTTGGTGGACGTTAAATAGAGGCATGTTGCTAAACCAGGAGCTAATCAGTAACAATAAGGAATCTACTGCCAGGTTTTTTCTAGACAACGTAGGGTCAACATCCCCGGACTACGTATGGGATGCCTTTAAGGCCTATATACGCGGGGTATTTCATAGTCTGATATCCTCTAAAAACAGGGAAGATAGGTTGGAATTCCAAAAAATGGAAACAGAGATATCTAGACTAGAAGAAGCAAGGATGCATTGTCGACCCGAAGAAACCCTTCAAATTCTTAAGGAGTTAGACCGAGTTCGCTTGGAGTTTAGAACTAAGCTGGAAGAAAAAGTGAGAGCCCAGTGGGAGGTGCATTTAATGGAGAATTACGAATACTGAGAAAGAGTAAGTGCTACCCTGGCATGGAAGATAAAAGCGGATAGAGCAAAGAATAACATCAATAAATTAATAATCGATGAGGCTGGTGCTACGTCTAGTAAACATGAAGATATGCAGCAATGCCTTCTCTCTTTATTTTCCGAACTATATAAAGAGGCTGTTGCACCAGATACGGATAGCATTCAAGCGTGGTTAAACAACAAAGCTCTACTACTATTGACCAGGGATAGCCAAGAGATGTTAGAAAGGCCGATCACTGAAGAAGAAATCAGGTTTCATATGAAAAAGATCAAAAATAATAAGGCTGCAGGGACAGATGCCCTTCCAGGAGAAGTGTATAAAGTTGTAGATGAGATAATTATACCTAGATTACATGAGCTATTTAATTATATATATATTAGAGGGGGGAATCCCCCCGTCCTGGAAAGAAGCAATAATCGTGCTCATACTAAAACCTGGAAAAAGCCCACTGAAGGCAGATTCCTACAGGCCAATCTCCCTGCTACATGCAGACTATAAGATATTTACTAGCATTTTGGCAGGGAGATTGGTCAAAATGGTACCACAATTAATAGGTATAGACCAGAAGGGGTTTATTCCGGACCGATACATACAAGAACCGACCGTACAATTAATAGGATGTATAGACCTGGCAGTTGCATGGGCAGAGCCTCTCGCAGTGGCCGTGTACGACGCAGCCAAAGCGTTCGACTGCGTCAGCTGGATCTTCCTCTGGGAAACCCTTAGTGTAATGGGATTTGGTCCAATGTTTATAAAATCTTTATTTAAATGCTACGAGGGGGCTTCGGCCACTATTCTTCCTCATGGGATATTAACACCAAGGTTCAAAATCGGGAGAGGCAGACGTCAGGGGTGTCCTATTTCCCCCCTGTTGTTTGATATATACATTGAACCCCTAGCTCAAGCACTCAGATTAGACCCTCAAATTACCCCCTTCTGTGTGCAAGACCTCTGTATTAAACTCACTCTTTATGCAGAAGACCTGTTAATGTATACCAGTAATGCTATAGCGGTTCTTCCTAAAGTGGAGAATACCTTATGCGAGTTTGGATGGTATTCTGGGTACACAGTCAATCCTTCTAAAATGGAGTTAATGTGTTGGGGGATTGAAGGCTGGATTCAAATATCTGGGGATAAGTATAGAGCAGGACGTGGTGAACATTCCCTTGACAAATCTGAGGAGAGTTTTGAAGGAAATTGACCATCTCTTCCTTAGGTGGAAAAATCTATCACTTACAATATATGGTCGAGTGAACATAGTCAAAATGGTAATTTTACCTAAACTGACCTATCTCTTCAGTGCTATCCCTCTAGACTTCCCCGGTAAAATCCTGGGGAAAATCCAGAGCAAGATTGGAAGTTTTTTTTGGGCCGATAAGAGTTCCAGCTTGTCCTGGAAGAAGTTAAAGAGAAGGCTAATCAAGGGGGGTTTAGCATTACCCGATATCCTCTGTTACTGCCTCCCCTTTCAGTTTAAGAATATTCATTGTTTACTGGCCAGCCCCACCGATAATAACTGGGGGAGGATCCTGAGTGCCATGGCGAACCAAGAGGGGGGGTTGGATTTTTGTATAAATTCGGGGCCCCCAGGTTCTTCAAGAAAGTCCACCTAAAGGTGATTAGATTTGCACTCAACATTTGGCAAAATCTTAAAGCAAGGTGGGGGATAAAATACTACTCAGACTTTGCCCCAATCTGGGATTCTGTGGGACTTCCCGACTGCTTAAAAGATAGTCTGGCCGTCCCAATTGAGCGTGCGGGTACCCTGATGTGGTCTGATTTAATATCTTCAGATGGGGTCCTACCTTGGGAGGTTTTGAGAGCAATGATTGGGGATTCCTTCTCCCACTTTAAATTTTTACAACTATGCTCATGGTATGCGTCAGAAAAGGAGAATATAGGCGGGAACTATGAGGTGGAGTTAAAGCTCCAAAATACAGCCCCCATGAAAAAAGAAGTTGTGCTATGGTATGGTAGTTTACTAGATAGGGAAGCTATCGAGCTTCCTCCACCATACTTAGTTTGGGGTTCATCTATATTGGAGACCAGCTCCTCAGAGCTTTACTTTCTGTCTATTAAAAACCTATACAAGTTTGTTAATTCCGCTTCCCTCAAGAAAAATCATTTTTTCACTATTAATAGGCTGGACTATACTCCCCAAAAAATTGCCAAGTTTGCTTCAGATCCACCTCCTTTTTGGTCTAGAAATCAACCTAGATACAGAGTTGGTTATATTTGGCTTGAGCCCGGATCTTATAAACTGTGTACCTAGACCACAAATGGGCCTTTTTTTATGTTTGATCTTGTTAGCCCGAAGGGAAATATGTATACTATGGAAGGATCTGGTTCCCCTCTCTTATGAGAAGTGGGTTCGAGTGGCTTTGAATATGGCAAGACTGGATCGTAGCGAGGGAAATATCTGGTTGACTCTGGTATGCTGGGGTAAAGAACTAAGGCTGGTTTAAAATAGTCAGATGATTGCACCAAGCCTCGTACAAAGAAGCTGGCCTTGTGGGCCCGAAAGCAAATGCACGAACATGGACCCAGGGCGTTCAGGATCAACAGGGTCTAATATGTTACGATGGCAGACGCTTACGGTGGTATGAGGACTAAAAAATAAAAATAAAAAATAAAACATTTTCCAACAGGCCACCCCTTGCAGATATAATAGGCCTGCCAGGAGGTTTAACAGTGTTTTTGTGAACCTTAGGGATCAGATAGAACACCGGCATCTCTGTGTAATCTTGTTTGAGGAATTTTAGTTCATCCAGACTGAGTAGGCCAGCACTTTTCCAACTCAGCAACAAATAGTTCAGTTCACTTTGAACTTTCCGGAAGGTGGTTAAATCACAATATATATATTTATATGATACCTACCGGCGGTCGCCAGGAGGTGGTTATAGTTAGGACCCAGTTTCCATAGGAAAAAAGTTTTTTGATTTGCCAGTATCTTTACCGCTGTTTGTCGAATCTTCACAACATTTTCAAAACTAAAGGGGGCTTTGGCCAGCTTTTGTTTTGAAAGTTTCAGGGTGATTCATCAAGTGGGGACTAAAAAAAATGGGGGATCCCAAAACGTGTTTTCTCCATGTTAATTTCCATATGAAATTTTGGAACAGGCTGCAGCCCGTACTGCTGAATGGAATTACACTGAATTTGCCAAAACAGTAGCTCTTGGTTCAGAAAGCAACCTTTTCTTGAATGGTGTAAATGTGTTCAATAGTTTTTGAGAAAGTTAAAAATAAAATGCAAACAATGGCTGGTGACCGCGGTGGATCAGCGAACCCTCCCGATCATGAGCTTGATTCTGATTGGCTACCAACAGTCCAAACCAAAAAGTGTTGGCAGTCATCTTGTGACTCAGTTGAACACATACAGTGTGTGAATCCTGCTGGAATTTTTTTTTAAACGAAACATGGGCCCCTGTGCTTCATTTTAATAGGCCCCTGGGTGGGCCATGTCCTGGGACAATGTTGTTAATATATGCAGGGGCCGCATTGGCCCCCACTGCTCTGGGGACCACCACCTCCCTAGGGTTTTTAAATAATATGCAGGGAACGGGGACCGCCACCTCGCTGAGGCTTCTGTCAAAAACTGTGTAGGGGTGGCTCCTGCCCCCCACATTGCCCTGGGGACACCACCTCCCGGGGCATTTCTGATTATGGTCAGGGAGGCCTTGTGGGCCCCCGAAAGGCTTCCCTATGGCTTAATTTATAATTAGAAAGTGTGGGGGGCTCCTGCCCCTCCCCCACACTACCCAGGGGACGACCACCTGATGACCTCAGTGATGTCAGAAGTGATATCACTGACCATGTCTTGTGTGATGTAATATGTGACATCATCAGCAGTGCCTAGTGGTGGCGCGAGTTATAGTAAGCTCAACGTTTTGTATGAGAGAAATGTCCAACTAACTATAACATCCATGAAACCTGTGTTTTTTTCTGTGAATATATATATTCTGATGAAGGTCAATGAGACCGAAATATATTAGGAAAACGCTGTTTTTAAAAAATAAAGCTTTGCTTCTCCATAATGGGTGCGGCTCATTCTTGTCCAATTGGAGCGAGGTTGGGAGATATGTTATAGGCGTGGTCCTGCCTAATAGCCAAGCACCGCCGGCAAGAGGGCCATTATGCTGCCCGAAATTGGACCTTCTTTAGATGACTGTGCAAGCAACAAGTGCAGAGGGCTGCCGCCAAGGACGAGACTTTGGCATGGACCCCAGCAGCATGAAAGGCTGACTGCCTGGGGACTATGGAGACAGCAAATGCGGCAGACATCGCCCATCAAAGGGCAAGAACAGCGAGACCCCAACGCACTACATATACCGGCTTGCCCGAGCCCTGACCATCAAGGCATCCACCTGGGGGCACAAAAAACTCTGAATACACTGTAAGCGTAATGTGACTGCGCTGTGAAGTCTTGAGATGTCAAGCCTGTCCTCCGATAAAGGTCAATGTGACCGAAATATATTAGGAAAACGCTGTTTTATTTAAAAATAAAGCTTTGCTTCTCCATAATGGGTGCGGCTCATTCTTGTCCAATTGGAGCGAGGTTGGGAGAAATGGTATAGACGTGGTCCTGCCTAAGAGCCAAGCACCGCCGGCAAAAGAGCGCCATTATGTTGCCCGAAATTGGACCTTCTTTAGATGACTGCGCAAGCAACAAGGCAGCGGGCTGCTGAATTTGGCCTTACTCCTGCCCATTATGTGCCAAAGCCTTCTCGTATCGGCACTGGTCCATTCTCCACGGCAGGGCCTTTCTCACGGCAGGACTGGCCTTTAAATACAAATCACAAAGAGATGTCCCCTCGAAAAAAGCCACACACAGGGGGATACATTTCGGCACTTTTATTGAAACCAGCAGCAGTTAGGCATTGGCACATAATGGACAGGATGAATGCTGAATCCAGCAGTTAAGTGCAGTGGGATGTTCAGGACACTATCATCATACCCCACTTGGGATTTATTTCGCATATTTGTACAGCGCGGCCCAAACTCACTCGAGAAAGATGGTGGAGTATTACAAGAACCAGCAGACCTTGTGGCTGGTAACACTCCCACGGGGCGGGTCTTGGACAATATCAGGTTCTCCAGAAACTGTGCCGCGTTTGTTAGCGATTTCAGCCCATGAAGAAGTGCGTCATAGCAATTAACGCATCGGGCTTCTAAACAAGTTGATGGATTGCCTTGACATCCTAACTGCTGCTGGCTTCAATAAAAGTGCCGAAATGTATCCCCCTGTGTGTGGCCTTTTTTGAGGTGACAACTCTTTGTGATTTGTATTTAACGGCCAGTCCTGCCGTGAGAAAGGCCCTGCTGTTGTGAATGGTCCAGTGCCGGTGCGAGGAGGGTGTTAAGATTAAAAAGAAGGTCAAACGAGGAATATTGAATATGTATTTATTGAGAATAAATACAATTAACCATCTGGTGAAAGAGCTTGGGCAAACTGACTATAATAAAATGTAAGATATGTAGAACCCTGGCCCATGATTCCACGAGTCATCACTGGCCAGAATGCCACACATCCCCCTTAGTCAACACACATTTTACAAGTACATTGTTAACAGAGAAAACATGTAACATAACATGTGATTAAACCATAACCAAGATTGATGATTGAACAAAAACAACAAATATGTTTTTTTACAAAAATTAGAATAGTAGTACAACATATTCAAATGTTACTCATGTGAACATGTGTTCAACACCAAAACTCAAATATAAATTATAGTTAAAAGTATTATAACATGACATAATCTTTACACCAAGCTGGTTTGAATTTCAATCTTGAAGTAGCTGAATCTCTTGTCTCATTATAATTTTGTTGTCTAAATGAGGAATAATATGGACCAGACGCTGTAACTAAATTAGGCCACAAACATTTCGGCACTTTAACAACCTTGCTCATGCTCAAGAGTCATCACTGACCAGGATGCCACAGAGGCATTGGCACATAACAGACAGGAGGAAGGCTGAATTCAGCAGTTAAGTGCAGTGGGATGTTCAGGACACTATCATCATACCCCACTTGGGATTTATTTCGCATGATTGTATAGTGCGGCCCAAACTCACTCGAGGAAGATGGTGGAGTACTACAAGAACCAGCAGACCTTGTGGCTGGTAACACTCCCCCGGGGGTGGGTCTTGGACAATATCAGGTGCTCCAGAAACGGTGCTGCAAATGTTAGCGATTTCAGCCCATGAAGGAGTGTGTCATAGCATGAAACGCATCGGCTTCTAAACAAGTTGATGGATTGCATTGACATCCTAACTGCTGCTGGCTTCAATAAAAGTGCCGAAATGTATCCCCCTGTGTGTGGCCTTTTTCGAGGGGACAACTCTTTGTGATTTGTATTTAACGACCAGTCCTGCTGTGAGAAAGGCCCTGCCATGGAGAATGGACCAGTGCTGATGCGAGGAGGCATTGGCACATAATGTACAGGAGGAAGGCTGAATTCAGCAGTTAAGTGCAGTGGGATGTTCAGGACACTATCATCATACCCCACTTGGGATTTATTTCGCATGATTGTATAGTGCGGCCCAAACTCACTCGAGGAAGATGGTGGAGTACTACAAGAACCAGCAGACCTTGTGGCTGGTAACACTCCCACGGGGGTGGGTCTTGGACAATATCAGGTGCTCCAGAAACGGTGCTGCAAATGTTAGCGATTTCAGCCCATGAAGAAGTGCGTCATAGCACTTAACGCGTCGGGCTTCTAAACCAGTTGATGGATTGCCTTGACATCCTAACTGCTGCTGGCTTCAATAAAAGTCCTGAAATGTATCCCCCTGTGTGTGGCCTTTTTCGAGGGGACAACTCTTTGTGATTTGTATTTAACGGCCAGTCCTGCCGTGAGAAACGCCCTGCTGTGGAGAATGGACCAGTGCTGATGCGAGGAGGCTGTTAAGATTAAAAAGAAGGTCAAACGAGGAATATTGAATATGCATTTATTGTGAATAAATACAATAAACCATCTGGTAAAAGAGCCTTGTCAAACTGACTATAATAGATTGTAAGATATGTAGATCTCTGGTCCATGATTCAAGGAGTCATAACTGGCCAGAATGACACACATCCCCCTTTGTCAACATACATTTTACAAGTACATTGTTAACAAAATAAACATATAACATAACATGTGAATAAACCATAACCAAGATTGATGATTAAACAAAAACAACAATTTTTTTTTTATACAAAAATCAGAATAGTAGTACAACATATTCAAATGTTACTCATGTGAACATGTGTTCAACACCAAACGCAAATATAAATTATAGTTAAAAGTATTATAACATGGCATATTCTTTACACCAAGCTGGTTTGAATTTCAATCTTGAAGTACTGAATCTCTTGTCTCACTATAATTTAGTTGTCTAAATGTGGAATAATATGGAATAGACGATGTATCTAAATTAGGCCACAAACATTTCGGCACTTTACAACCTTGCTCATGCTCCAGGAGTCATCACTGGCCAGGATGCCACAGAGGCATTGGCACATAATGGACAGGAGGAAGGCCGAAATCAGCAGTTAAGTGCAATGGTTTGTTCAGGACACTATCATCATACCCCACTCAGGAATTATTTCGCATAATTGAACAGCGAGGCCCAAACTCACTCGAGAAAGATGGTGGAGTACTACAAGAACCAGCAGACCTTGCGGCTGGTAACACGCCTACGGGGGCGGGTCTTGGACAATTTCAGGTGCTCCAGAAACTATGCCGCATTTGTTAGCGATTTCAGTCCATGAAGGAGTGCTTCATAGCACGAAACGCATCAGGCTTCTAAACAAGTTGATATATTGCCTTGACATCGTAGCTGCTGCTGGCTTCAATAAAAGTGCCGAAATTTATCCCCCTGTGTGTGGCCTTTTTCGAGGGGACAACTCTTTGTGATTTGTGTTTAACTGCCAGTCCTGCAGTGAGAAAGACCCTGCCGTTGAGAATGGGCCAGTGCCGATGCGAGGAGGCATTGGCACATAATGGACAGGTGGTAGGCCAAATTCACCAGTTAAGTGCAGTGGGTTGTTCAGGACACTATCATCATATCCCACTTGGGAATTATTTCTCATAATTGAACAGAGCGGCCCAAACTCACTCGAGAAAGGTGGTGGAGTACAACAAGAACCAGCAGACCTTGCGGCTGGTAACACGCCCACGGGGGCAGGTCTTGGACAATTTTAGGTGCTCCAGAAACTGTGCCGCGTTTGTTAGCGATTTCAGCCCATGAAGGAGTGCGTCATAGCATGAAACGCATCGGGCTTCTAAACAAGTCGATGGATTGCCTTGACATCCTAACTGCTGCTGGCTTCAATAAAAGTGCCAAAATGTATCCCCCTGTTGATGGCCTTTTTCGAGGGGACAACTCTTAGAGATTTGTATTTAACGACCAGTCCTGCCGTGAGAAATGCCCCGCTGTGGAGAATGGACCAGTGCCGATGCGAGGAGGCAGTTAGGATTAAAAAGAAGGTCAAACGAGGAATATTGAATATCCATTTATTGAGAATAAATACAATAAACCATCTGGTAAAAGAGCCTTGTCAAACTGACTATAATAGAATGTAAGATATGTAGAACTCTGGTCCATGATTCCACGAGTCATAACTGGCCAGAATGCCACACATCCCCCTTTGTCAACACACATTTTACAAGTACATTGTTAACAAAAGAAACATGTAACATAACATGTGATTAAACTATAACCAAGATTGATGATTAAATAAAAACAAAGAATATTTTTTTTACAAAAATCAGAATAGTAGTACAACATATTCAAATGTTACTCATGTGAACATGTGTTCAACACCAAATGCAATTATAAATTATAGTTCAAAGTATTATAATATGACATAATCTTTACACCAAGCTGGTTTTAATTTCAATCTTGAAGTATTGAATATCTTGTCTCATTATAATTTTGTTGTCTAAATGAGGAATAATATGGACCAGACGATGTATCTAAATTAGGCCACAAACATTTCGGCACTTTAACAACCTTGCTCATGCTCCACGAGTCATCACTGGCCAGGATGCCACAGAGACATTGGCACATAATGGACAGGAGGAAGGCCGAAATCAGCAGTTAAGTGCAGTGGTTTGTTCAGGACACTATCATCATACTCCACTTGGGATTTATTTAGCATAATTTAACAGCGCGGCCCGAACTCACTCGAGAAAAATGGTGGAGTACTACAAGAAACAGCAGACCTTGCAGCTGGTAACACGCACATGGGGGCGGGTCTTGGACAATATCAGGTGCTCCAGAAACTGTGCCGCGTTTGTTAGCGATTTCAGCCCATGAAGAAGTGCGTCATAGCACGAAATGCGTTGGGCTTCTAAACAAGTTGAAAGATTGCCTTGACATCCTAACTGCTGCTGGCTTCAATAAAAGTGCCGAAATGTATCCCCCTGTGTGTGGCCTTTTTCGAGGGGACAACTCTTTGTGATTTGTATTTAACGGCCAGTCCTGCGGTGAGAAACGCCCTGCTGTGGAGAATGGACCAGTGCCGATGCGAGGAGGCTGTTAAGATTAAAAAGAAGGTCAAACGAGGAATATTGAATATGCATTTATTGAGAATAAATACAATAAACCATCTGGTAAAAGAGCCTTGTCAAACTGACTATAATAGAATGTAATATATGTAGAACTCTGGTCCATGATTCCACGAGTCATAACTGGCCAGAATGCCACACATCCCCCTTTGTCAACACACATTTTACAAGTACATTGTCAACAAAAGAAACATGTAACATAACATGTGATTAAACCATAACCAAGATTGATGATTAAACAAAAACAACAAATATTTTTTTTACAAAAATCAGAATAGTAGTACAACATATTCAAATGTTACTCATGTGAACATGTGTTCAACACCAAACGCAATTATGAATTATAGTTAAAAGTATCATAACATGAAATAATCTTTACACCAAGCTGTTTTGAAATTCATTCTTGAAATACTGAATCTCTTGTCTCATTATAATTTAGTTGTCTAAATGTGGAATAATATGGACCAGACGATGTATCTAAATTAGGCCACAAACATTTCGGCACTTTAACAACCTTGCTCATGCTCCAGGAGTCATCACTGGCCAGGATGCCACAGAGGCATTGGCACATAATGGACAGGAGGAAGGCCGAAATCAGCAGTTAAGTGCAATGGTTAGTTCAGGACACTATCATCATACCCCACTTGGGAATTATTTTGCATAATTGAACAGCGCGGCCCAAACTCACTCGAGAAAGATGGCGGAGTACTACAAGAAACAGCAGACCTTGTGCCTGGTAACACTCCCACGGGGGCAGGTCTTGGACAATTTCAGGTGCTCCAGAAACTGTGCCGCATTTGTTAGCGATTTCAGTCCATGAAGGAGTGCTTCATAGCACGAAACGCATCAGGCTTCTAAACAAGTTGATGGATTGCCTTGACATCCCAACTGCTGCTGGCTTCATTAAAAGTGCCGAAATGTATCCCCCTGTGTGAGGCCTTTTTCGAGGGGACAACTCTTTGTGATTTGTATTTAACTGCCAGTCCTGCCGTGAGAAAGACCCTGCCGTTGAGAATGGACCAGTGCCGATACGAGGAGGCATTGGCATATAATGGACAGGAGGCAGGCCAAATTCAGCAGTTAAGTACAGTGGGTTATTCAGGACACTATCATCATACCCCACTTGGGAATTATTTCTCATAATTGAACAGAGGGGCCCAAACTCACTTGAGAAAGGTGGTGGAGTACTCCAAGAACCAGAAGACCTTGCGGCTGGTAACACGCCCACGGGGGCAGGTCTTGGACAATTTCAGGTGCTCCAGAAACTGTGCCGCGTTTGTTAGCAATTTCAGCCCATGAAGGAGTGCGTCATAGCACGAAACGCATCGGGCTTCTAAACAAGTTGATGGATTGCCTTGACATCCTAACTGCTGCTGGCTTCAATAAAAGTGCCGACATGTATCCCCCTGTGTGTGGCCTTTTTCGAGGGGACAACTCTTTGTGATTTGTATTTAACGGCCAGTCCTGTCATGAGAAATGCCCCGCTGTGGTGAATGGACCAGTGCCGATGCGAGGAGGCTGTTAAGATTAAAAAGAAGGTCAAACGAGGAATATTGAATATGCATTTATTGAGAATAAATACAATAAACCATCTGGTAAGAGCCTTGTCAAACTGACTATAATAGATTGTAAGATATGTAGAACTCTGGTCCATGATTCCACGAGTCATAACTGGCCAGAATGCCACACATCCCCCTTTGTCAACACACATTTTACAAGTACATTGTTAATAAAAGAAACATGTAACATAACATGTGATTAAACCATAACCAAGATTGATGATTAAATAAAAACAACAAATATTTTTAAAAAAAACCTCAGAATAGTAGTACAACATATTCAAATGTTACTCATGTGAACATGTGTTCAACACCAAACGCAAATATAAATTATAGTTAAAAGTATTATAACATGACATAATCTTGACACCAAGCTGGATTTAATTTCAATCTTGAAGTACTGAATATCTTGTCTCATTATAATTTTGTTGTCTAAATGAGGAATAATATGGACCAGACGATGTATCTAAATTAGGCCACAAACATTTCGGCACTTTAACAACCTTGCTCATGCTCCACAAGTCATCACTGGGCTGGATGCCACAGAGGCATTGGCACATAACGGACAGGAGGAAGGCGGAAATCAGCAGTTAAGTGCAGTGGTTTGTTCAGGACACTATCATCATACCCCACTTGGGATTTATTTCGCATAATTGAACAGCGCGGCCCGAGCTCACTCGAGAAAAATGGTGGAGTACTACAAGAAACAGCAGACCTTGCAGCTGGTAACACGCCCATGGGGGCGGGTCATGGACAATATCAGGTGCTCCAGAAACTGTGCCGCGTTTGTTAGCGATTTCAGCCCATGAAGAAGTACGTCATAGCACGAAACGCGTTGGGCTTCTAAACAAGTTGAAAGATTGCCTTGACATCCTAACTGCTGCTGGCTTCAATAAAAGTGCTGAAATTTATCCCTCTGTGTGTGGCCTTTTTTGAGGGGACAACTCTTTGTAATTTGTATTTAACTGCCAGTCCTGCCGTAAAAAAGGCCCTGCGGTTGAGAATGGACCATTGCCAATGCGAGGAGGCATTGGCACATAATGGACAGGAGGAAGGCCAAATTCAGCAGTTAAGTGTAGTGGGTTGTTCAGGACACTATCATCATACCCCATTTGGGATTTATTTCGCATAATTGAACAGCGCGGCCCGAACTCACTTGAGAAAGGTGGTGGAGTACTACAATAACCAGCAGACCTTGCGGCTGGTAACACGCCCCGGGGGCGGGTCTTGGACAATTGCAGGTGCTCCAGGAACTGTGCCGCGTTTGTTAGCGATTTCAGCACATGAAGAAGTGCATCATAGCATGAAACATGCCGGGCTTCTAAACAAGTTGATGGATTGCCTTGACATCCTAACTGCTGCTGGCTTCGATAAAAGTGCCGAAATGTATCCCCCTGTGTGTGGTCTTTTTTGAGGGGACAACTCTTTGTGATTTGTATGTAACGGCCAGTCCTGCAGTGAGAAAGGCCCTGCCATGGAGAATAGACCAGTGCCGATGCCAGGAGGCATTGCAACATAATGGACAGGAGGAAGGCCGAATTCAGCAGTTAAGTGCAGTGGGATGTTCAGGACACTATCATCATACCCCACTTGGGATATATTTTGCATAATTGTATAGTGCTGCCCAAACTCACTCGAGAAAGATGGTGGAGTACTACAAGAACCAGCAGACCTTGTGGCTGGTAACACTCCCACGGGGGTGGGTCTAGGACAATATCAGGTGCTCCAGAAACTGTGCTGCATTTGTTAGCGATTTCAGCCCATGAAGAAGTGCGTCATAGCATGAAACGCGTCGGGCTTCTAAACAAGTTGAATGATTGCCTTGACATCCTAAGTGCTGCTGGCTTCAATAAAAGTACCAAAATGTATCCCCCGTGTGTGGCCTTTTTCGAGGGGACAACTCTTTGTGATTTATATATATATATATATATAACTTCACGCTCCATGAGGCATTGAGCATACGCCCACTAGGGCGGGACTTGGGCGTTTAAATACGAACACATGAATGGCAACTGTGACTTTGGAATATTCCAGTGTACAAGGATACGAAGATATCGGAAACGCTTATGGCTATGAATTATTGAATGGAAGGAATGATCTTATGCCACTTCAGCCTGCAATTAAATATTGAAGACAAACTCTCCTGTGTGGGCGCCTTCATGTGGGGCAAAGTGTTTACGTTTTAATATATATATATATATATATATATATATGTATATATGTATTACCTACTGGCTATCGCCAGTAGGTATATATAGTTAGGATTTTTTCCCTATGGGATTTTTGAAAATTCTATGTCTAATAACTTTGGCGTTTGTGCACGGAATCGGCTGAAATTTTCAGGAAAATGGCACATTTTGTTTCTGAGCGTCCCCTGAAAATTTGGGGGGGTTTCGTCAAGGGGGGGCCGAGAAAAAAGGGGGGTCCCAAAACACGTTTTTAACATTGAGTTTTCCATAGGGCGGTTGGCCTCACTTTTAGCTCGAACGGCTGAATGGATTTGCACGAAACTTGGCAAAATTGTTGGGACTGTTAGCCCGATGTGCCTTTGCTAGGTCTCAATATATGTGCTCCAGTGGATTTTGAGAAATTAACGTTCAAAACAAGATATATATCTGTAACAGCGCTCCGGGCTGCGCTCCGGTCCGCTTACTTTGCGCGAAACGGAACTTTGCGATGCGAAGCTGATTGGCTTTCCGGTGTCTGTCAACATTCTAAACAGTCCGGAGCGGCCGCCATCTTATATCTTGGTAGGATCGAGAGAGAAGAAGAGGTGAAAAACGAAGGGGGAATTTAATGAAAGGGGGCAAGGTAGACCCTTCTTGACCCCCTAGGAATGATGTTGGGGTTATTAAAGGGTCCCGTGGGGAAAATAAAAAAAAATTGATTTTTCACGGTAGAAGTGCTTCTCGGGCCGCGAACTGGGCCGCAAACTGGTAGCGAAACGGGAATTCGCCATTTTGTGTTTCGTTTTAATTAAATTACTAGGTATAAGGGGGTGCGGGAGACGTATCCTGATCCCTTATGTTTTCTGAGGGTGGCTGAGGAGGCTCATATATGTTGATACATGTCTTCCAGCGGCTGTGCGTGAGCGTTTTTTTTTTTTGCTGCGTGACGTCTGTTAACGTTCGATTCGATGGAAATCAGGAAGTGTTGACCGCCAATTTGTCACTGCGATAAAATATTTTGTTATAAATGAATCCTTATTGATAAACATTGTCCAATGCCACAATTTTGTCGTGCACGGCAGCCATTTTAGATGCCTTGACCAGACCCACTCTCTGCACGCCGTCGATTCTCAGCACGGCTCCCCACCCTCGCAAGCATCTCCCCCACGCACTGGTCACCCCCGCTCTCTCTCTCATGCATGGGCCATAAACTTCCCCCCATCTGCGCTGCTCTTCCCTGAGAATCACACCCTGTGCCCGCCCGACACCTCCCTTTCGCCCTATTCACTACCGCACCCTCTGACACTCCTCTTCCTCTGTGTCCGATTGTCCAGGCCGGTCCCAGGCTATCACCTAGCCCTGCGGATGTAGTTTATGGCCCCAGCTGTAGAGAATCCAGACATGCCAACCCTCCCGATTCAGGCGTGAGACTACCGATTTCAGTGCTAGTCTCCCGCCTCCCGATTCCTGCAAGCAAAAACCCGATTCCTCGGGGGTTTCAGCTGACAGGGCTTGGTATTGTGTTACGTGCTAATTCTTCCAGTAAACGTCAGAGGGCCGATGCAGGGGCTCTAGAAGGGGTGATAAACCATTTAAGCCTCATTAACAAGCGCATGGTCTTTTAAAGATCTGTGAAGTACTCGGGGCGGCGGTGTGTGTGTGCCCTCTTTCAGGAGCGGGCGGGGGGGGGGGGCACTGCCAGCAACTTGCCAGGCCAGGCAGTGTTCAACACTTGCATCACCCTTTCTCTGCCTGCTATTGCGCTCCATGCTTCGGAAAGGTAAGAAAAAGAACGTGCATTTGAGTTTGAAATGTCGGATCCTGTAGCAGCACACTTCCAAAGCCCACACATGACAATAACCCGATTCAAGGCCCCATTCACCCGATTTTTTAAAAATATATAGTACTCCAACAAAGTAGGATTATAAAACTTTATTAACTTATAAATATATCGAACGCAACAAAAACTGTAAATACATTTAAACATTTTTTGGCAAAAAGAAGCAACAATGGTCAGTAGCTGTCTTTTGTGCGAATAGTCCCAAGGCAGCACAACGTGCTGAGTTCTGGACGGCACCCAGGTGATGTTACCTGGGTGCCGCACTGGTTTTTGGTTTCCTACAATGCAGCTCAGAAAAACAGCGTGGGGCGTCCCGGGTGGTGCGGGGGGAGGCCTCGTCAGTAGCGGTCTGTTGTGCGAATAGTCCCAAGGCAGCAGAACGCGCTGAGATGTGGATGGCACCCAGGTGATGTCCAGTAACTTGCCGCACTGGTTTTGGTATCCTACAATGCTGCTCCGAAAAACGGCGTGGGGCGCCCCGGGGGGGGCGTGGGGGAGGCGTGGGGGAGGCGGCGTGAACGGGCCTCCCCAGGTGGAGGCTCGTCTGCTGTACTGGGGCGCCCCTTTACCGTTTCAGTTGCCATTCCGCCCGCTTTTGCTACACTGTGCCTCATCCTCCATTCAGCTGTTTATCGCCCGCTCTTGCGGCTACAGCGTCTCGCTCACCATGTAGTTGAGTTGCGCCCACTCTTGCGGTGCAGCGATAGGCGGCTGCCATTGGATTCTTAAAATGGCGGACGGCTCTTCGGATTTGGGCCTGGTCCACTAAAATGGCCCTGGCCCATGTCATTTGAGATGTCATCAGTGATGTCATCAGTGATGTCACTGACCATGTCATGAATGATGTAATATGTGACATCATCAGCAGTGGATTGCGGGTGCGCGATATATAGTTAGTGCAACTAACTATATATGGAATTTCAATGGTTTTGTGTGAGTAAAATAAGGTTTTTTAAATGCGAATTCCTAACTATATATGGTCTATAACCTATGGTTTTTTCAGTGAATATATATATATATATATATATATATATATATATATATATATATATATATATATATATATATTCAATGAAAAAACCATTGGTTATAGAACATATATAGTTAGGAATTTGCATTTACAAAACTTTATTTTACTCGCATAAAACCATTGAAATTCCATATATAGTTAGATGCGCTAACTATATATCGCGCACCCGCAATCCACTGCTGATGATGTCACATATTACATCATTCATGACATGGTCAGTGACATCACTGATGACATCACTGATGACATCTCAAATGACATCACTGATGACATCACTGATGACATCACTGATGACATCATCCAGTGACTGTATGTTTCTGTAAAGTTAAAATATGTCTTACATATTGAAGAATGAGTGGATGTATAAATGTCTGGATGAAGGATTTAGTAGGTGCATGACTGATTGTATGAGGGAGTGATTAAATGTGTCTCACTGAGTGCATGGGTTAGTGATTAAACTGTATTAATTTGTGCATCATTATATCTGTTGTTCTGTAAACTGCTGCATGTGTTGATCAGTAGCTATATGAATAACTATATGGGTTATTGATTGATTGTCGAAGTATTTGTATGGGAGACTGAGTGTGTGTGTGGCTGGCTAGGAGATGTATGACTCTGTGGAGATCAATGTGTTCTTGTATCAATGATTGTATAAGAGAGTAAGTATGTGTTAGTATATGTTTGAAAATGTAAGGTACTCTATGTTTAACTGTATTGATTAGAAAATGGAAGTGTGATTGATTCTTTACAGGACTGACTAGGTGTGTGAGTAACTCCATGGATGAGTGGCAGAGTGTGAGTGTCTGTATAGGTGTATGAGTGCATATGATAGTGTTGTAAAGATGAGTGATTGTATGTATGAATGATTGTATGGGTGAATGAGTGAATCTGTGTGTAGACATTGGAATCAGTGAGTGTGTATGTAGTAACTAGTATTGGTGTGTCAATGGTTTAAAAAAATTATATTCTGTATTTTACACTGGATGTAACAGAGGTTATATTAAAGTGTGAGGAGATGCATTGTATTGTCACATGAATGATATCATCAGTAATGACATCAGTGATGTCATTTGAGATGTCATCAGTGATGTCATCAGTGATGTCATTTGAGATGTTATCAGTGATGTCATTTGAGATGTCACCAGTGATGTCATCAGTGATGTCATTTGAGATGTCATCAGTGATGTCATCAGTGATGTCACTGACCATGTCATGAATGATGTAATATGTGACATCATCAGCAGTGGATTGCGGGTGCGCGATATATAGTTAGCGCATCTAACTATATATGGAATTTCAATGGTTTTATGCGAGTAAAATAAAGTTTTGTAAATGCAAATTCCTAACTATATATGTTCTATAACCAATGGTTTTTTCATTGAATTTTCAAGGTTTTGTAAATGCAAATTCCTAACTATATATGGACTATAACCTATGGTTTTTTCTGTGAATTTCATTGTTTTTTTAAAAGCTAACATCTGTACCTGTAAAATGTATTCTACTTTAAAACCCAAAATATATTTTAGATGTTTATTGATAATTTTTATTGAAATATTTTTTTTCTTCGCTTCCGGTAAGCGAACTGAGAAGCTTTCCGGTAGCTCATCTTGATGCCGCGATCTAGTATGCGAACCGGTAAACATTACGTTAGCGGAACTGTGACGCGTCGCGGAAGCGCGACGTATCATTGTCGCGTAATGCGTCTTATGACGCGCCGCTTTTGCGCTCCCGAAAGTGCTCGGGACCGCGAACCGGAAACGGTGCGGGACGCGGCGCGCACCGCGTAACGTGAGCGGAACAAGTCATGTGACTTGTTTTTCAAAGTTTTCATTGGTTCATTTCACTTTTGGTTTCCAAATGATGTATGACTAGGTCATGTGACCTAAAAATAACACTTTTCATTGGTTCCGAACTTTTGCTTTTCCAAAATCACGTAAAGCCCTTCTTCTTTCCTCACTCTGACTTTCATCTTGGTGAGAGAAAGACCATTTTCCATTTTGATTGCAATGGCTTCTATCTTTGCTTCAGCTGGTGGACCCCCACCACCACCTCAACCTCCTCATGACAAGAGAGGACCACCATCTCAATTCATCTCAAACAGAGAAGAGGAAGAAGACGACTTAGAAGAAGAGGACAATGATGAACCTGAATTTATTCAGGAGTTGCCCCGTGTTTCCAGAAGGAAAACAAGTTTCATTTGGCAATTTTTCACAATTCCTCGAGGGCAGAAGAAGGTTAATGCCAAATATGCCACCTGCCTAATTTGCAAAAAAAGATTATCTCGAGGCACAGAGAAAAAGTATAGTATGGGCAACTATACTATGCATCGCCATATGGTCAGGTGGCATCCATTAAATTACAGCCGGGCAGAGTTAAGGGATCTGCAAGATAATCCCCCAACAACTCCTGTGGCCAAATCAACTTCTAATATATCTTTGACTGTAAGAGAGGCACAGGAAACTGTGCCAAACATACAGCCAAACTTCAAGCACATGAAGTTAACGTGCATACATTGTGGTGCTTTGCTCTCATGTGGCAACATGAGCGTAAACTTAATAAACTTGGTGTTTGATAACCATAACTGCCCTAACCCACCCAAGCAGTAATTTTTTCTTTGCTCCTGTTGAGCCCTTTTCAATGCCTGTTTTTTTGTTGTTTCCCCTCCATGAAAAACACAAAAAAAACATAAAACTGTTCTAAAAATACAAAAAAAACCAAAAAATGTTCTGAAAAAAAAATAAATAAATAAAAGAACAAAAACATAAAAAAAAGTTCTTTTCAGAACTACCTCCCCTTTCAAATAAAATTGCTAGAATATTTAGCACTCTAGCAAGCTCTATTTCTTTTGGTTCGCTTCAAGTTCGCTGCCCGGTTCGCGAACTTGAAGCGAACCAAAAAAATATTTTTTTTTAAAAAAGAAGAGTTAGTATAAGGGAAGTAAACAGAGAGTAATGTAAAAAGAAAGACAGCTATAGAGAGTAAATCAGAGATAGTGTTTAATAGATCTATTTATTAATTCAGGATGACGATAAGGTGTGATGTCTCGTGAGGTTTGTTTAAGGTGAGACCTATTCAGGGTTACAGATCAATTTTACACTTGTTGAAGAATACAGAGCAGATAAAGCATGTGAAGGCCTACAAATGAAGTAACTCATGTCCTCTTATTACATCATTCATGACATGGTCAGTGACATCATCAGCAGTGCATTGCGGGTAAAAAGAGTAGAAAACATTTACCTTATAATTCTTGTTACCTTTTTTAAATATTTTTTCATACTTTCAATCTGTAAAAGAGAAAACAAACATTTCCAAAAATATTACTACATGTATTTAAAAATTACAAAAGAAAAGGGAAAAGGTTCAAGAAGAAACACTTTTTCAACAATTTTGACATTTACAGACGCCTCTGCTTCTCTACGTCCCCTACACAATCCTAAAGATATATATTTTAAATAAACAGTATCTTCATGCTGATGAACTGAGACCTATTTTGGAACATGGTACTTCTTTTGCACTGCTGATGTCTCACAATAGTGATGCAATAGCAGCGCAAAAAAGATGTAAAGCCATCATAAAATTGTCTCTAATATTTTAAATGATAGTTTCAGGATGCAAATAAGATGTGTGCTTTGAAGAGCTTTCTTTAATGTGAGGCCTATTCCTTTTTTTTAAAAAAACAGTACCCGGAAATACAGCACTAAAAGTATTAAAATTGACACTTACAGAAGACTCAGTTTCTCCATATCTACCTCACATTTCTAAATGTATATCATAAGTACAAACAGAAGAACATTAATTATACATGTTATATGGTTTATTTTTGCTGTTCTCAGAATGTATCAAATTTCACTTAAATCAGTGACTTGAACGTATTCATCATGTAACAGCGGGGAAAAAAAAACACAATCAAAATGACTGTGTTTAAAAAACCCATACAACCTAAGAAATCTGATTTCAAAACTCCTTAAAATTAACTTACTTTCAATGACGTCGAAGGATCTCCTATGAACAGCATTCACTCTGTTGTGCTATAAATATTTTCAGCCCGCCACTTTCTGAAAGAAAACCTCCATCGATACGAAAAATATGTTACATAGAAGAAAAGACTTCTCTCATTCTATCACATGTTTCCACTAGGCCAAATCATGTTGCCGCGATTCGCTACTCTTGTAATTCTTCCAATCAAATCCCAACATTTTCTATTTTCGCAACTTTCAAAAAGAATACATTTAAGATTATTTTCACAATCCTGGACTACTAATATCTTACCCTTCTTTGTCACTCATGTTCTCCTTTTCCTATGACACTGATACTGCTTACTATGAAGCAGACTTACTTGCATCAGGTTTATATAGTTGGATTTTTAAATTGACATTATAATTAAAAGTTTTGGACCAATAATCTAGACAGCATTGCAGACTTACATTCCCTCTACTTCATGAACCTTTTGCAATTCTTCACAGGAAATCCCGAGATTCTTTCATTAAAATTTTGATTTTAAAAACACCAGGTAAGAATTTTTAAGGTCAAACGGCAATTTTTTTTGAAAGTTACAACGGAATCATTGCAAAATGACCAGCCGTTTCGAGACTTTAAATAAGCTGTATAATGTCCTGATGTTGTTGAAGGACCATCGTGATAGATAATTGCTACAGTTACAAAAGTCCTTCCTGATATTGAAAGCTGAGAAGCCACAAAATTTTTTATTAAAGTTGACAATTTTGATCCATCAGGCCTACATCGTTGAATCATTAAAATGACATACTGTCCATATCTACGTATAAATAATGTTGACATCATTTCAGATTTACATTGGCTACACTCCATGTTGTGATCCGCTGCATTTACTAGCTTATTAAAGGAGACTGATTTACTGTCTGGCAAAGTTAAATATATAAATCTTTCTGAGTCTACACTAGTAGTACTTGATACCCTACAATTCTCGCAGTCATGCTGCCATTGATAAGAAAGCCCAAACAGGTGATCTACATCTACACCCTCATCTTGCAATACATCAAGCATATACATTAAAAACTCCTGACAATCTTGCTGATTATTTTCAGAGAAGTCTGTTTGCCCTGAACATTCATCTAACAGATAACGAACTTCAGACACACTTTCTACTTTTGTTCGATCACTGCTACATTTCTCGAAAACAGAAGTCAATAAACAGCATAAAATTTGTTCTGAATTCACAGAATCTGTTCTTTTAAACTCTCTAGTGAAAAGAGAACATTAACCACTACATTTGCATAGCAGTTGACACCAGAAATGTTTTCAAATTGAAAACCGACAACATCTTCAACAGAATCCACTTTCTTTCTGCTAACAATTTTCGGTTCATTGAGTTTTAGTCTTTTTGCAACAACCTCCCTACTATTACTGATATTTCTACGTTTCCGGCCTACCACACGTTTCTCAAACAAAGGATATTGAGGCAAATGTGGCGCATACTCTCTTCTTAACCTATTGTATTCCTTAACACAATCTAGATCCGCACAAATGTTTGTGACATCACAGTCAATCAAGTACAATCCTGATAAAGTTCTAACTCGTGACAATGCCACATATGCCATACCCTCCTTGAACACAGAACTGCCAATATTCACCAATGCACTGTCTACACTTAAACCTTGCGATTTATGAATTGTTACCGCATATGCCAAGCAAACAGGAAACTGTTTACGGCGAACATATAAGTCTTTAACAAGCAAAAACCTAGCAGAACAACGACCAATTAGCTGTACTTCCTCAATGCCATCAAATTTAATTTTTAAAAATTCTATTCCATCTCTATTTCTGTACTTCTCAAAATCAACAACATTACCCATTGATCCATTTACCAGACCTCTTTCAACATGTAAATTTCTTCTCAAAATGATTCGGCAATTTAAACACACATTCAAAGTCTTTTCAAAACCCGCTGTTTTAGATATAGTCTTCTCTAATGAATCCAATTTTGATTTCAAATTTTCAGACAAAATAATTGTTGATCCCATGTGCTCTATTTTGTCAATAGCTTCAAGTTTCACAATCTCTTGCTTTTCTAAATTCAACATTTTGTTGTTGAAGATGGCACATTCTGCAAGAGTTGGCATCAAACATATTCCGGATTTCTTCTCAGTAATTTTCTGAAAAATATTCTCAGCCACAATCTCTTGTTCGGGATATAAATTTTAAAGTAATCGTGCATTCAAAGCTTCTTTTCCATGCTCGGTCACTTTTCCAATTCTAATATCTTGTAGAATATTCTTGTAATCTTCATCTTTTGCCTGACGCATATTTTCATGCAGTTCAGCATAATTGAAGTTTAACCATATATTGACATTGCCAATGCTCCCTAGGCACTTCCTGGTATCTTCATGCGTGAGTATTTTGAACACAGGTTCTCCTTTTACTGGTGTCAGCTGCAGAAGATCTCCGAAAACAATGATGTGTTTGCCACCAAATAACACATCATATTCAGTTTTAAGTACTTCTTGCATTCTCAAATGCACAAAGGCAAGCATGACATTGGAAACCATGCTTACTTCGTCAATGATAAGTAGTTTCATTTACCTCAAGACTCTTGAAACTTCACAGCAAGCATCCCCAGATAACTTATGATATTGTAATTTGTTGTCATGCTCCACCGGCAGCATCAGTAGACGATGCAAAGTAATACCTTTAATGTTATGTGCTGCAAGTCCAGTAGGAGCGGTGACAACACAAGACAGCGATGACTCAGTCCTTTCCTGCAGATAGCATGAAATTACTTTAATGAGGAAACTTTTTCCAGTTCCCGCTTCTCCACTGACATACAGTAGGACAGGCTTCAACGATGTACATGAGCACTCTTTCTTCTCATGACTTAATCCATGCTCAATTTGCTTGGTAACTTCATCATATATTTTCCTCTGCTCAACGTTGAGTTGTTTTTCCAAGTCTTCTAAGTTAACTGAATCCTCCTGAGCATGTGCCATGGCTCTTTCCACTTCATTCATAGCAGTGGCAGCTTCATTTTCGATAATAGGTCCTCCAAGTGGATCTTGACTCAATGAAACAGAACTCTGACTGTCCTGAGAACTGTCTCTGGCAATCTCGGCTGCAATCGTTGCTTCCTGCTCAATTTCCAAAGTTAGCATTTCTTGATATTTGGGAAAAGCAGGACATTCTATGCTATCCTTAGCAGCAGTGAAAGAGTCTTCGTAACAGAGGAAATCTCCAAGCAGTTCCTCTTCTGCACGCCAAGGCTTGAAAAGTTGCAAAAGTGCTAAATAGAAAAACTCCTTTTTTTCTGAAGATTCGCCACTCAATTTTCGATGGTTTACTAATTGGCATTTTCTTTGCTTGACCAGGCATCCCTCACTTCCAATAACAGCATACACTCCTTTCTCAATATCTTCTTTGATGTTCCTCTTGAATATATAATTTTGTAGAACCTCATATAGACAAACATTCTCAAGGTGACTGCTTCGATTTGGATAATATGTATCCAACATGTTGGTCTTCAAAATGTCGGTACTGTTTGGTTCCTTTTCTGCCAAATATTCAATTTCCCGGACAGGTTTTAGAACCCGATTTCGCGTTGCAGCAAGACAAAGACTCGCCCAAACAATACTCCTGGATTTGGCATAGAGACTTGCTGAAGACAATCGATCTGAACATTCGTAAGCTCCGATTTCTCGATGCGACAACATCTTCAGACTGAAACTGTACAACTTCTTGCTGAGGCTCTTTTCATGGGAAATGTCCTCCCACATATCCTTCAGTTCTGTCTTTTCTTTTTTGGTGATGTAAGATGTCACATACCGAGCCACAGCCATACAGTTGTCACCCACAAACTGTATATCCATGTTAGCATTCCACATGGACAAAATCACTGGGTTGTAGTCGTTGATGTACTTGGACTCTTCGTTCCTTTTCAAATTGTATGTATTTTTGGGTGATTTCCTCGTCACATTATGTCGCAGTGAAGACATCAAACTGTTCACTTTTCCTTTAGAAATCACCGGTCGTGGAAAGTTGAAACGACATTTGGTGTAGAACTTGTCCTTGTTTCTGAATTTACGACGACAGTACTTTCCACAACGATGGCTTTGGAAACGTAGAACTTGTTCTCTTAGGCTTTTCTTCTCCGTTGCGTTTGGAACAGCACACGTAGAATACTGTTCTATGAAATTCATCACTAAGTCATCCGGATCTGTTCCAAATTTAGGTGCATCCTTGATCCACAACAACATATGTATATGAGGAGCACCTCTTGCTTGGTACTCCTTTCTCCAGAAGAAATCCAACACCTCTCCAAGAGGTGGATTCTTCTTATTTGTGATGAAAGACATCATAGCTTCAAATCTATGATTGAAGTACCTGCATACATTCACAGGATCCAAAGAACACAGTTGTCCAGGTGCCTTGAATTCAATGTTTTCAATATTTCCATTTGCCTCTCGTAGAAATTCAAGTAAGTCTTCCCAGGCATACTCGGCACAGCTCAGAGTGAGGAACCATGTCGGAGTTCCTAAGTTCCTCAGCATACATTTTAAATCACCATGATGACGGTACCAGTACTCATTAGTACCACTCTGACACGCCATGAGATTAATTAAGTGAGAATCCAAAATACTGTCTTGGACATTGACTTTATGCATAAAGTCCCTTGCCGAGATATTTCGCATCTGTATACCACTTTTTAAGATGTGGTTCACTGCATATGACAGTCCAGACAGATCGCTTTCAAACAGGAGATGAAACAAATAGGGAATGCATTGACGAAACCTAGGATCGTCTGCATACAATCGTAAAGTCCGGTATTCAGACGCAGGAATTTGATGAGGTCGCTCATCATATCTTCCTCCTCGACCTGTGGGAAATAGCTGTGGGAAACACCGAGCTTCCAAACTTTCCTCCCAAACACTAATGGGACTCCCTTTAGCTTGTTTCATTTGAAACAACTCAATAGCATTCCCCATGACTTCCTTGGAATGCAAAGGATGAACACTATAATGTTCATATATTTCTTCACTTTTAGAGGCTTCTACTTTCTCAATTTGGCCAGCACACAAATCGCTATCCTCTTCATCACTTACTTCCTCTTCTGCAACATATACATTCTTATAGTACTTATTATTTGTCTTCAAATACACTGTTGCCTTTTTGACTTTCCTAACATCCACTAAATCTTGCCATATTTTCTTATTCTTTGTCGGAACCCCATTAACTAAGATAACCAGAGGTTCCTCTTCCACTTTTTCTATTCCAATTGTGTTAATGTTTTTGTTCAAATCTAGAGGCAAATAAACAACTCTTCCCTTTAATCCTCTCTGTAAATCTGCTGGAGGCAACTTCCCTGTCTTTGGCTCCATTCTTACAATAGCCTGAAAGGGATGGATACTTTGAATCAAAATACATTCATAAGTATTTAAATCCTTCAATTCAGAAGGAATCTCAACCAATTCCAGATTATTATGAACTGCCCTAGCAGGCATCTGGTTTTGGTTTAATTTATTACAACAATAAGTACACACACGTTGATCCGATCCTAAATCAAAATAATTTTCTACCATCAAGTATGTGGCAAAATCCTTCCATTCACTATTATTTTCCCTTTCACTTTTTGCATATAAATCCACTACCTTAGTCTGATTCTTATAATAAGTGCGTCGACAACATACACAAGTGAAATTAGGCCTCTCACTTGATTTCATCTGAAAAGTGGCAATTTCCTTCTGAAAATTATCTGTACTGGAAACCTGTACATTATCTTCAACATTACCCTCTACTTCAGGGTCAATTTGAACATTTTCATCTTTACTACTAAAGTAACAAAACTCAATTTCTTCACAAATATTCTTCACATCTATTTCAGAACCATGCAAAAGAGCAGCACATAATTGTTTAAGCATAATTGCTGGACTCTTAGCATAATACAACATTCGCACTAATTTTCTCACTTTATTATGATGCACTGCTAGCATCCTGAAATGATGAAAAACACTCTGGCATACTCTCCTGGAAAGACAAGCCAGTGAATGACCACGCAAACCTGTCATTTGTCTCACTCTGCAAGGATCTAAATCTTGCAACAACTTCATTTTCTGCTTCAAACTTTTCTTATTAAATGTCCGTATAAAATCACAAAGCAAATTGATGGAAACCTGTCGCACACTGCAAATAGAACTACACTTCCAAATGTACACAGGACCCTTAGGACGTCTTCCTAAAACCTCATCACTTAGCACCTCTTCTGTCTCTGTTGTCACAAGTTTTTCTTTTTCAACTGGACAACCATCCTTCACTTCATAAGCTCGACCACTGGTGTCAACTGCAAACATCAAATCATTATCCTGAAAATAACTCTCCTCATTAAAAAATGCCTCAGAACTTGAACTATGCATCCATTCTCCGGAAAAAACTTCACAAAAGTTACTACGATTTACTACTCTCTTCCATCTACTGTTTGTTTTAAAATCAGAAATTACCTTGCTTAGTTTCCTAATTCTATTGATTACCAAAATAAACAACTTTCGCTTAATTTCAAAAGCATGATCAATAATTTTCTCTACATTTTTCTTCTTCTTATAAAATGCCGCTTTCTGTTGGCCTTTTTTAATATTTCTTAATAAATTAACTATTATCCTGTTACGAAACATTCGTTTTCGAATGTCACAAAACTGTTGTTTCCTTCTACTATCATTCACAGAGTTATCTCTTCCTCTACCAGTAACATTTTCGATGGGTCTTTCCTTTCCATTTAAATTACTCTTCTTTTTCTGAACTGAAACATTTTGGCGAAAAATACTTTTTTTACTAAAAATATTTTTTAAGAATGATTTTGTGCTCTTACCCGGAGCTTTCTTGGTGTTTTGATAAGTATTTGGGGAAGAGGACTGCTGCAATAAAACATCATCCTGCTGTCTTTGACGTTTTCTAGCCTTTCTAATTCTAATTTTCGTAGGCATTTTTCAAATTTAAAAAAGATCTGCAGTTGAATCTGTGGAAAAATATAATAAAAAATGTTATTAACCACTATTACCAAACAGTAAATGAATAACAGTCATCAAAAACTTAACGCCCTACTTATTATTTAACATAGAAAATCTTTTGCACCAGCACTGCATCACAAGGACATTTTCAGTCATTTCCTCTTGAATGCAGGTATACAATTGATTTATGTCCTGTGTTTAAAAACGATTTTTTGAAATCAATAACATTCCTGGATATGTACTGCTAGAGCTTTATAGGTTGCTTTGGGTCATATTTATAAGGCATATGAGTGTCTATAATGTTATTTTTCCTTTTTAAATGGAAAGCGTTCTTCATGGTGCAAGTTTCTTATAAATACGCTCCCACCTGCGAAACGGAACTTTGCGATGCGAAGGTGATTGGCTCCCCGGTGTCTGTCAACATTCTAAACAGACCGGAGCGGCCGCCATCTTATCTCTCGGTAGGATCGAGAGAGAAGAAGAGGTGAAAAACGAAGGGGAAATTTAATGAAAGGGGGCAAGGTATACCCCTCTTAAACCCCTAGGAATGTTGTTGGGGTTTTTAAAGGGTCCCGTGGGGAAAATAAAAAATATATATTTTTCACGGTAGAAGCGCTTTCCGAACACCGAACTGGGCCGCAAATTGCTGGCGAAACGGAAATAGGTATAAGGGGGTGCGGGAGACCATTTTGTGCTTCGTTTTAATTAAATACCAACCCTCCCGATTCAGGCGTCAGACTACTGATTTCAGTGCTACTCTCCCGCCTCCCGATTCCTGCAACAAAAAACGCGGGGGGATATTACAAACCACTAGCGGTAACCTCTTTAGAGACAAAAATTATCGCCGCACATCGGCGATTTTTATCGCAGATAAACCTTGCTATTAGCAAGGTTTATCGCAAATGCGATAAAAAACGGCCGCAATGCATGAATATCGCTGAAAGTCAACAATATTCATGCATTATCCAGCAAATGCTCTTAGCCATGTTATCCACCTCTCATTGGATAACATGGCTAAGAACTGCTCGCAAATGCGATAAAAAGCGGCCGCAATGCATGAATATCGCTGAAAAGTCAACGATATTCATGCATTTTCCAGCAAATGCTCTTAGCCATGTTATCCACTTCCTATTAAATAACATGGCTAAGAACTGCTCAGGGCCCCATGAGGAACGCTTTCCATTTAAAAAGGAAAAAATAACATCATAGAAAAGAATCGTTTTTAAACACAGCATATAAATCAATTGTATACCTGTATTCAAGAGGAAATGACTGAAAATGTCCTTGAGACACATGAAAGCGTTTTCTGGAATGCCCTAGCACCATTTTTTCGACATTATTAACATGGCTATGTAACTCCCATAATCAAAATCTAAATTGGCCAAGCGCAGGTGGGAGCGTATTTACAAGACACTTGCCCCATGAGGAATGCTTTCCATTTAAAAAGGAAAAATAACATCAAAGACACTCAAATGCCTTATAAATATGACCCAAAACAACCTATGAAGCTCTAGCAGTACATATGCAGAAATGTAATTGATTTCAAAAATTATTTTTATAAACAACATATCTGTTTCAGCTTACATAAGAGACCATGGAATGGGCTTCATATACAACAATAACTTGTGTTACTGCATGCCAGAATGCTACACCGAATATGCAATTACAATTTCTCAAAGTAACAAAATCTATTTCTATATCACTACAGACAAAGCCACAGTTTAAAAACACAGCTTTCTTCATCATTTTCTCCTTAATTCATACTATTCTCTATCTAAAATAAATAAATCTTTTCTCACCTTAGCAAATACTTTTTGAGTTTTGAAAACAGTCTCAGAAATACACCAAATTGTCTTCAGCAGAACAAAGAGTATGCACTCCAGAGGCTGCAGCTATTGAAAGCACAGAAATACAGATATTCATTTCACATATCTCTCATATTAGCCAATCATAACTCTTCCCTCACTTTTTTCAAATCAAAACCCTTCCCCCCTCTGCCCTCTCTGCCTTTTTTCCATAGCAACGACCTCCTGGAAGACCTCTCATGTTTGCAAATTCACACAACAATGTTTCAATTGAACTCTGAACTCTCAGTGCACCTGCGTATCCAGTGCAATCTTTCATTAAAAGTTTCTTCCTTGACCATTCAAATTACATCTTTCAAAGAACACATCCATGCACCCTAACTTTCTGTTTTCAGAAATGGAAATACACCAATCACTGCTAATGAATCATTAGCATTGGAACTCCACAGTTTTTTTTCTTTACAAACTCCTACTGTTTCAACTGCCCTTTCATTACCACACTTCATCTGACTGCTCCCACCATGTTTAACGTCTGGATTGTTGGACATAGTTACATCCACTGGGCTCAAAGGTATGCTGAGAGCAGATATTTACCCAACCTCAATTTACAAGATGTGGAAATTAAGTGGTTGGGCCAAAGAGGATTAAAATGTCACCAATTGATACCATTGGTGAAAACCTTTATGCATTTGCCAAAACCTGACCTGTTAATAGTGCACTGTGGAGGTAATGATTTGGGCACTTTGACAGGGGTAGGTCTGGAAATGCTTTTAAAGGACACCTTTGAGCAATTAATGGCACTTTTTCCTCAAACTGCCTTGGTATATTCCAATATATGCCAAAGACAGAAATGGAGGTGGTCCAACCAATTTTGTCCACAAATTGAGAAGTCGAGGAAGCATGTAAACAAATCTGTTTCAGCTTTCATGAGAGACCATGGAATGGGCTCCCTGTACAATAATAACTTGCGTTACTACATGCAAGATATCTACAGAGGAGATGGAGTTCACTTCTCAGATGAGGGCAACAGAATTTTCATTCTGAATTTAAGAATGTGCATTGGTACCTACTTATAAGTACCTAAATGTACCATAAACCCAAAAGCTCTTCTCAGAGCTACCCTTCATCTAATCACTCACAATTATTATTTTTTTCTAACTTTTTTCACTAATTTTCCACAAAATACGCTCCCCGGTTCGCTAACCGAAAGCTAACCTCGCGGAATTTTTTAAAAAAATGTTTTTTTTCCGCACATTTAAGCCTCCTCAGCCACCCTCAGAAAACCTAGAAGGTCAAGATAAGTCTACCGTGCCCCCTTCTACACATTCTGAACATTATTTGCCCTCCATCTTGTATCTTAATGCGACCGAAACACAAAATGGTGGACTCCCGTGACGCTTAAGGTTCGCTAACCGGGCCGCTTTCCAGAAAGCGGTCCTTCAAAAAGGTGGGAAAGTAATTAGCAGAAAAAACGACTAGAGACACTCTCACCAAATATAGATTAGCTCATACTACATAACAATCCCTTTCATTCTCACAAATTTGATTGAAATTTCATTTAGCCATTTAGCCTGTAGACCTATCTAAATACCCTGAGGTAAATTACTTCACAAAACACATCTAAAATATTGGAATTGACAACCAATGAAAACTTTACTTTCATTTACAATTTTTATTACCTGACATTTGATTGGTTATATACCTGAATATATATATAAAGGAAGAAAAGGAAACACAGCCATTTTCACTGCTACTTCCTGAACTACATTTCAAGAGCTTTTTCACCTCCCTGTAAATTTATTTGATAATTTGTAAGTGGCACTTTAAATTAATTTGTAAAAACGTTTATTGAGAATTATTTACTGTCCCCCTGCTATAGTTATAGATACAGATAACCTCCTCTGTTACATTTATTGATTGACTTACACTTCTCTGCTATAATTATGAATTTACTTACTTTAACTTCACTGTTAAAAAAACAGAACTACATGTCTGAACTTAAACCCAACAGTGCCCTAACTCTTCTAATATAATTATTTTTTTATGCAATTTACAGCAAAAAAATGGAAGGAGAGCATGAAAAAACTAATGTTTCCTTCGAGATTACATCCGAAGACATTTTACCTGAAGAAAATGTGGATGAAGATTTCATGGATCAATCTTTTGACGAACAATTTATTCAAACCTTACAAAAGACAGAAACATCCATGTTTGACAAGATACCAGATGATATAATGCTGGAAGTTTTAATGAACTATGAAAATAATAAATAATTTTTTTTAAAATCAAAATAAATAAATAAATAAAAAAAACCGAACAAAAACAACAAATAATTAGCATACAATATTAGAAAAGTCTATCATTCTTTTATCCTTAAAGTACGCTGCCCAGAACGCTTTCCGGTTCGCGAACTTGGCGCTTACCACGCAAAAAAAAAGATATATTTTTTTTTTTGGGACCCTCCTAGGCCCTTTTAAAACCTCCACATAAAACCTAGGAGGTCAACGAGGATCTACTATGCCCCCTTATGGTAATTTCCCCCTTTGTTTTGGCCTCCTCTTGTCTCTCGATCCTACCGAGAGACAAGATGGCGGCCGCTCCGGACAGTTTAGAATGTTGACAGACACCGGAGGGCCAATCAGCTTCGCATCGCAAAGCTCCGATACGCGAAAAGTTCGCTAACCGGATCGCTACCCGGAGCGCTGTTACAGATATATATCTTGATTTAAATGTTAATTTCTCAAAATCCACTGAAGCACATATATTGAGACCTAGCAAAGGCACATCGGGCTAACAGTCCCTACAATTTTGCCAAGTTTCGTGAAAATCCATTCAGCCGTTCGGGCTAAAAGTGAGTCCAACCGCCCTATGGAAATTAACATGGGAAAAACGCGTTTTGGGACCCCCCTTTTTTCTCGGCCCCCCCTTGACGACCCCCCCCCCAAATTTTCAGGGGCTGCTCAGAAACAAAATGTGCCATTTTCCTGAAAATTTCTGCCGATTCCGTCCACAAACGCCAAAGTTATTAGACATAGAATTTTCAGAAATGCCATAGGGAAAAAATCCTAACTATATATACCTACTGGCGACCGCCAGTAGGTAATATATATATATATATATAAAAAAGAATACAAGGCACAACTTATGCAATGGAAAAGGGAAGGTTTAATTACAAAAGACAAATTGTGTTTTCTGCATAAGGAATTTCCGACGTTGCCAACGTTCTACCTTATCCTTAAAGTACATAAGCAAGTTGCCCCAGTGCCAGGACGTCTGATAATCTCGGCGAGGGACAGTGTCTTCGAAAATACTTCGAGATATGTCGACCACTATCTACAAGAACATGTTATTGCTTTGCCGACATACCTTAGAGACACCAAAGATTTCCTGAGCAAACTTAATTTCATCAAATGGTCGGATGATTATCTACTCATGACGTTAGACATTGTTTCCCTCTATACAAGTATAAGACACAAAGAAGGCTTGGCCGCAACAGAATCTTTCCTTCTTAACAGATGTTTGTCTCTACATAATCATAATAAGATGCTGCTATGTATGATGCAATGGTGTTTGTATAACAATCTATTTATGTTCGATGGCAGGATCTATAAGCAGCAGCAGGGCGTGGCTATGGGCACATGCTTCTCCCCCAGCTATGCGTGCTTGCACGTAGGTTGGTGGGAGAAGCATGTGCTCATGGAACAACATAGATCTGTTGTCGAAAGGCACCTGGTTTACATATGGAGGTATATAGACAATGTATTTATTGTCTGGAGAGGGACTGAAACAGAAGCCTCAGATTTTGTCAATACCTTCAACAATAATATTCTCAACTTGCAGTTCACAGCACACATTGATTGTCACACAGTAAACTTTTTAGACATCATAGTATATATTGAGGAAACAAAGTCGAAACACGATTGTTTCGCAAGCCTACAGCAGGAAACACCTTGCTGCATGCCACCAGCTTTCATCCGCAGCATACAATCACCAGTTTACCCTATGGTGAATTTTTAAGGATCAGGAGAGCATGTCGTACACCAGCAGCAATGAAGACAGCACAGCAAGCAGTGAGAAACCGACTCTTACAGAGAGGCTACAAAGCCAAACTACTAGACACTGCATTAGTTAAAGCTAACTCTAGAGACAGGGCGGACCTATTGGAAATAAAGTTGGCAGAGGAAAGGACAGTGACAGATGAACAACAGGCCATTAATCAAAGTCAAACAGTTAGATCTAGTACCTCTCTATCATGTAGATTTATTTCTACATATAGTAGGCAGGCCAATGCAATAAAAAGCATAATCAACACACAATGGTCAATTGTATTAACAGACACAATACTGTCACATGGCTGTGTAGTTCGGACTGGACTGTTCCCATGGGGCACAGGGTCAGAGCTGATTTGCATAAAGCCATTATCTAACCCAGGGTGGTGTGGAGTGCAAAAAACAATGGATTTAGGCCCAGATCCTTGTACTGGAGTGAATGTAAGACATTGATCTACATTCTGTCCATCAAATTGTTTTTTGTAATTTTCTCCCTGAGTGTACTGGGGTAGCCCAGACGTGGGTCCCAGAGCCTCCACACCACTGGAGTCAAGCTAGCCGGGCTGATGAGAGGTGTTACCTCGAAACCGGTCCGGTCCTCGGATGCTTGATTCCGGTCTGGGAAAGATATGGCTGTTGTAGTTCGGACTGGACTGTTCCCATGGGGCACAGGGTCAGAGCTGATTTGCATAAAGCCATTATCTAACCCAGGGTGGTGTGGAGTGCAAAAAACGATGGATTTAGGCCCAGATCCTTGTACTGGGGTGAATGTAAGACATTGATCTACATTCTGTCCATCAAATTGTTTTTTGTAATTTTCTCCCTGAGTGTACTGGGGTAGCCCAGACGTGGGTCCCAGAGCCTCCACACCACTGGAGTCAAGCTAGCCGGGCTGATGAGAGGTGTTACCTCGAAACCGGTCCGGTCCTCGGATGCTTGATTCCGGTCTGGGAATTATATGGCTGTTGTAGTTCGGACTGGACTGTTCCCATGGGGCACAGGGTCAGAGCTGATTTGCATAAAGCCATTATCTAACCCAGGGTGGTGTGGAGTGCAAAAAACGATGGATTTAGGCCCAGATCCTTGTACTGGGGTGAATGTAAGACATTGATCTACATTCTGTCCATCAAATTATTTTTTGTAATTTTCTCCCTGAGTGTACTGGGGTAGCCCAGACGTGGGTCCCAGAGCCTCCACACCACTGGAGTCAAGCTAGCCGGGCTGATGAGAGGTGTTACCTCGAAACCGGTCCGGTCCTCGGATGCTTGATTCCGGTCTGGGAATTATATGGCTGTTGTAGTTCGGACTGGACTGTTCCCATGGGGCACAGGGTCAGAGCTGATTTGCATGAAGCCATTATCTGACCCAGGGTGGTGTGGAGTGCAAAAAACGATGGATTTAGGCCCAGATCCTTGTACTGGGGTGAATGTAAGACATTGATCTTCATTCTGTCCATCAAATTGTTTTTTGTAATTTTCTCCCTGAGTGTACTGGGGTAGCTCAGACGTGGGTCCCAGAGCCTACACATCACTGGAGTCAAGCTAGCCGGGCTGATGAGAGGTGTTACCTCGAAACCGGTCCGGTCCTCGGATGCTTGATTCCGGTCTGGGAAAGATATGGCTGTTGTAGTTCGGACTGGACTGTTCCCATGGGGCACAGGGTCAGAGCTGATTTGCATAACGCCATTATCTGACCCAGGGTGGTGTGGAGTGCAAAAAACGATGGATTTAGGTCCAGATCCTTGTACTGGGGTGAATGTAAGACATTGATCTTCATTCTGTCCATCAAATTGTTTTTTGTAATTTTCTCCCTGAGTGTACTGGGGTAGCTCAGACGTGGGTCCCAGAGCCTACACATCACTGGAGTCAAGCTAGCCGGGCTGATGAGAGGTGTTACCTCGAAACCGGTCCGGTCCTCGGATGCTTGATTCCGGTCTGGGAAAGATATGGCTGTTGTAGTTCGGACTGGACTGTTCCCATGGGGCACAGGGTCAGAGCTGATTTGCATAAAGCCATTATCTGACCCAGGGTGGTGTGGAGTGCAAAAAACGATGGATTTAGGTCCAGATCCTTGTACTGGGGTGAATGTAAGACATTGATCTTCATTCTGTCCATCAAATAGTTTTTTGTAATTTTCTCCCATTGGATTTTGAGAAATTAACGTTTAAAAAAACAGATATATCTGTGACAGCGTACCGGATAGCGCACCAGTTCGCGTACTTTTCGCGTAACGGAGCTTTGCGAAGCGAAGCTGATTGGCTCTCCGGTGTCTGTCAACATTTTAAACAGTCCGGAGCGGCCGCCATCTTGTCTCTCGGTAGGATCGAGAGACAAGAGGAGGCCAAAACGAAGGGGCAAATGAAGGAAAGGGGGCAAGGTAGACCCCTCCTGACCCCCTAGGATTGATGAGGGGGATATTAAAGTGCCCCGCGGGGCAAAAAAAAAAAAAAAAACATCGATTTTTCGCCGTAGAGGCGCGTCCCGGTACGCGAACGGGGCAGCTAACTGGGCAGCTAACCGGCAGCGTAACGGGAGTCTGAGGAGAAGCTGATTGGCTGTCAACATTGTAAACAGTCCGGAGCGGCCGCCATCTTGTCTCTCGGTAGGATCGAGAGACAAGAGGTGATGTAAAACGAAGGGGGAAATGAAGGAAAGGGGGCAAGGTAGACCCCTCCTGACCCCCTAGGATTGATGAGGGGAATATTACAGTGCACCGCGGGGCAAAAGAAAAAAAAAGAAAATTGCGATTTTTCGCGGTAGAGGCGCTTCCCGGTACGCCAACCGGGCAGCTAACCGGCAGCGTAACGGGAGTCCGACATCTTGTGTTTTTGGAGCGTCTGGTTTGCGTACCGGGTAGCGTTCCGGTAATCGTAACAAGGGGAAAACCTAGAGAAACAGTAAAATTAAATTTAAAGGAATAGATTTCCACCAAACTTGGCAAAATTGTAGGGACTGTTTGTTTGATGTGCCTTTGCAAGGCCTCAAGATATGTGCACGTGTGGATTTTGTCTAATTAAGGTTAAAAAAATATATATATATCTGTAAGCGTGCTCTGGCGCGCTCACGTTACAGGTTTTGTTTGCGCTGCAGAGACGATATCTCACGTTTATGCGACGGGTCATGAGGCGTCTCACGTGGCTACGTGATACGTCACATAATAAAGAATATATTTTACAGCTATAGATATTAGCTTTTAAAAAACCAATGATATCATCAGTGATGTGATCAGTAATGTCAAATGAGATGTTATCAGTGATTTCATCAGTGATGTCATTTGAGATGTCATCAGTGATGTCATCAGTGATGTCATTTGAGATGTCATCAGTGATGTCATTTTAGATGTCATCAGTGATGTCATCAGTGATGTCAGACCATGTCATGAATTGAATGATGTAATATGTGACATCATCAGCAGTGGATTGCGGGTGCGCGATATATAGTTATTGCAACTAACTATATATGCGAATTTCTATAGTTTTGTGCGAGTAAATTAAGGATTTGTAAATGCTAATCCCTAACTATATATGGTCTATAACCAATGTTTTTTTCAGTGAATATATGTATATATATACATATATATATATATATATATATATATATATATATATATATATATATATATATATATATATATATATATATATATATATATATATATATATATATATAGATTTACCAATCCCCTCCAAAGTTGTGAAGGAAGCCAGGACGCTCAGAGTTCGTTGCAAAATGTTTAATGGCAGCAGAAAAAAGTGCGACGCGTTTCGCCGATATTGCTTGATGACGCTCGTCATACAAACATTGTCAGCCATTTTTAAAATGCTGAAAACACACCCCCAGTGTAAATTGTTCACACAGACGTAGATACAAAGTCGCCATCTTATAATATGTTAAATACCATATGCGATATACCGCACATTGTAATTCATGCAGATTAAAGCACAATATGCGTATGGGGTTAAACATAAATGTTACAAAATTCGTGCTCAGAAAATCTATACCAGGTACTGGTTATTGGGTTGCGTACAAATATTACGCTAGTAAAACAACCTAGTCAGATACATAGTTGCTGACATAATTATTAGGTGCATCCCAGTCTTATTTATGCTGGTTTTCTTAAGATCTTGTAATTGCGAGAAGTCGCGATCACATGGTGTACTGAGAAACGTGATCCGAGCGCTCATTGGCTGCTGTAAATGTACCAGCAGTAAGACCCCATATGATTGGATTTCGTCGCTAGGCAACGTGGAAAACAACAGTTTGTCACGCTAGGGAGATGTAACTTTTTAAGCATTGCCCAAGTGGGCAAATACATACATCATAATGCCAAATTTCAACATTCTTAGACACATTCTATTAAGTTTCATAGATGTTGTCCCAATGCGCAGTGATCAATCATTGTCCGCACAAAATCAGTGACAGTTCAAAGTCCTCGCCCCAGTGGGCATGTGTGTTGTGCTTCCACATAATGTTCCAAACGTGATAGTGTTCAGATCCAATCAACTCATAGTATTGCGCAATACCATATAACGTCTGTGAAAGAAAAGGTTTCATGTGTAAGTGAGTGAAAATGAGATTAAATAAAAAAGTTTAAAATACAGACAGCATATATGCAGTTCAATCCATTGTAATATGTATATTACTCTTCATGTAAATGAATGGCCAGTTCTTCACTGGTATTCAATCCCACAGGGGCCAGACATTGAAAATCTATAATATATCTGGATTCCAATTTTCTCATGGAGAGCTCATAGTTGCCACCACGTACCCCCAGATCCACACAATCAATCACCACCATGCGTAACTTGGTTTCATCCTGCATGTGATGGTCGAAGAAATGTCTGGCGACCGGATATTGCTTGGTATGATTCCGTATCACTCTCAGATGTTCTAGCACCCTCTTTTTGGCTTCATGTTTGGTACTGCCCACATACCACTTGTTACATGGGCAGATTAACAGATACACACTATAGGGGGTATTGCAGGATAAGTTCTTTTTGATGGTAAATACCCTGGATGTACCGGGTATGGTGAGAGATTTGCAATTTATACTGAATCTGCATGCCTTACATCTCTTACAGCATGTAAATCCAGTAGATGTGGCCTGGGCAGGGGGATTGTTATCAGTCACATAATTATTGCTGAGCTCGTCACGTAAGGATCTGCCCTTTCTAAAAGTGATCTGTGGATTATCACCTAGATATTTTTTGAGGTGGTCATCCGTATTCAGGACATGCCAATGTTTTTTAAGTACTTGTCTTACATCATGGGATTGGCCAGAAAAGGTAGTGATGAATCTGATGGTTTCCGTTTGCTCTTGAGGTGGTTTGGGAACTAACAGTTCCTCATGAGATTTACTGCTGCTACGTTCTATTGCTTTGGCAATGATTTTATTGCCATAACCTCTCTGCCTGAACCTTTGGCACATGATAGTTTCTTCAACCTTGTAACTTTCTTGTGTGCTACAGTTTCGTCTAGCATGCAATAGTTCCCCATAAGGGATACTGTACACAAGGCTTTTGGGATGGCAACTGGATGCTTTAAGGAGGCTATTACCTGCCGTGCTTTTTCTGAATAGTTTAGTGGTCAAGGTGTTATCGATCACTTCTACTTCTACATCCAAAAACTCCATCTTCTTCTTACTGATATGTTCAGTCAGAGTCAGATTGAGTGTGTTGGCATTGAGTTTGTCAACAAAATGTTTGGCCGATTTCTCATCACCATTCCAAATGAAAAAAATATCATCAATATATCGCAGCCACAGGGACACATTGGTGAATTCCGCCATCTCTTGGACAACCTGCTCCTCCCACCAGCCCATGAAAAGATTCGCATAGCTGGGGGCGAAGCAGGTTCCCATGGCCGTGCCCTGTGACTGGCGATACATGATGTCATTGAAATAAAAAAAATTATTGTTCAGACAAAAGTCTATCATAGATAGAAGCATTTGTGAATGCAATAGCAGAGAAATAGATCTGGAATTCAGATAGTGTTTAACAGCTTGGAGTCCATATTTATGTTGGATGCTCGTGTACAAACTGCTAACATCCAAGGTGACCAAAGTAAAGTCACGTTCCCAATGGATGCCATTGATTATGCTCAGGAATTGGGTGGTGTCTTTGACATAGGATGGTAATCCCACCACAAAGGTTCTTAAATAGTGGTCGATGTACTTCGACGTGTGTTCCAGACAAGAACCTATCGAAGATACGATCGGACGACCAGGTGGATTGTCTGGGTCTTTGTGGAGTTTGGGGAGGAGATATAATATTGGAACTTTGGGATGGGCACAATAAAGATATTGGTATTCCTCCACCTCAATTAAACCTTTATCTCTCCATTCCAGTAATAGGTCTCTGAACTTCCCCAACGATCTTAATACATCATCCCTATCACAAATGCAGTAACAGGTTGTATCCTGTAGCTGTCTCAGGCCTTCCTGAATGTAGTTCTGCTTATCCAACACAACATTACCCCCCTTGTCAGATTGTCTTATAACAATCTCTTTATCTGATTTAAGGGAATCGATGGCCAGTAGTTGTGTCTGGGTTAAATTCTTGTTGTTATAAGGGATTTTCTTGTATCTAAGCTTCACAAGATCTTTGAGTACACCACGTTCAAACACATCAATAGAATCACATTGAATAGTCGGTAAAAATACACTCTTGGGTTTGAATGTGGACCCCGGATTACTATCTAGGTCCAAACCCCAACTTTCCCAATCAGGTTCATCAGACATATTTACACTGCTACCATGAATTTCCTCAAGTAAAAGAATATCATTTACATCAAGGTTACTCGATGAGCTACTGGCCCCTGTGGCCGGTGGGTCCTTCACTTTGGTACAAAACCATTTTTTTAATTTGAGTTTTCTAGAAAATAAAAACAAGTCTATGCGAGTCTGGGCAAAGTTCATGTTCTGTGATGGACAGAAAGAAAGGCCAAGTGCCAAGATCTCTTTCTCACCTTCAGTAAGCACATGGCGTGAGAGGTTCACCACCGTTTTGTTCATTTGGTGTTCTTGCTCCTTGTAGACATTCCCATTGGAGCTTCTGTTGCGTTTGATCCTCCTCTTCTTTGCTTTCTTGTTCCTCCGGTTCCTCCTCTGCTTCCACGTCCTCGACCTCTTTGATTCCCCTTGTCCCCCTGAAAGGTCTCTGTCCGGTTCTGACTCATCATCTGATATTGAGCTAAAAAATTCACCCTCTTCTTTGCAGCCGCTGCAGGTTCTTGCGTGATTCCAGAGTTGGAGGCGTATATATATATATATATACATATTCAGTGAAAAAAACATAGGTTTCAGGCCTTATATAGTTAGGAATTAGCATTAAAAAACTTGCAAATTCACTGTAAAAACCATAGGTTTCAGACCTTATGTAGTTAGGAATTAGCATTTAAAAAACCTTGCAAATTCACTGAAAAAAACATAGGTTTCAGGCCTTATATAGTTAGGAATTAGCATTTAAAAAACCAATGAAATTGCTCCTATATAGTTAGTTGTACTAACTATATTTCGCGCACCCGCAATCCACTGATGATGATGTCACATATTACATCGTTCATGACATGGTCAGTGACATCACTGATGGCATCTCAAATGACATCACTGATGTATGTATGTATGTATGTATGTATGTATGTATGTATGTATATATGTATGTATGTATATATATATATATATATATATATATATATATATATATATATATATATATATATATATATATATATATATATAACCTACTTTTTGAACAGCAGTAAGGTCTTCACTATAACAACCTACTGGTGACCGCCAGTAGGTAATATATATATATATATTGTTTCAAACATGTCTAAGAGTCTCGATGAAGAGAGGGAGGCGGCAGCTGAAATGCTATATGGGAATTTACCCCGAGGCGGATTGAACAAACAAACGCCACCAATGGCCGCCGGTCCAGCTAACCAGGACGTTAAACAACTATTAACAACACTGGAAAAGAAGTCCAAATCCGAGGTCACGAAATGCTGGGAACATAAATCACTGACTAAATACGCAGAATCTGGGAGGGTACCCAGAGGCCTGCGAATATTACTGGCCCCCAGCTTTGTGGACCCGAATCCTGCCATGCTCAGGGAATGGGGGGAAAGCAACCTCGATGCCTCCATGAACTTGATGAAAATTTTGATTAAGGATGCAATACTGGACAGAGAAAGCCTGCTTGCAGATATAAAAAAAAATCAATGAAGAACTTGATAAACAAGTGGATGTGGAAATTAAATCACATATTTACAAAAGTCGCAAAGAGATTGGAGACAGATTAAAAAAGCATGAAGAAAAAATAAAGTTGCGCAAAATAAATAAATTTGCCCGAGATCTCAACGATTATGAGACAGGTCGCATTTATACTTTTGCGAGAAAATTCGACCAAGCAAGAAAATTAAAACAAGCTAATTGTCAAGTCAAAGCAGTGCAACGTTCAGCAACCAGCAATGAACCAGGATCTTCGGTTCTGCCGGATCTGGACTCCATCTCGTTATCTAGCTCAGGCAGCTCACTGGGGTCATCAACAGGTTTATCTGAAGACGGTGAAACACATACAGTCCTAAACCTAAGTGAAGAAATCGATTTTTTAGTCGAAGAGCGCCTCAAGACGCTACGACCAAGAACGCTCAACAATGGTGCCGGAAGCGGCGTAATGCAAGGCGCAAGGCAAGGAGGAAACGCGTCAAGGCAGCAGCAAAACAAAAACAAGCCGTGAAGAAGAACAAAAAGTAATCACAATGGCTAGCACCATTACCAATTTGTCAAATCTAACTTTAACAATGGCTGAGCAACAAATACAATCTTTAGGCCTCAACTACTGCCCAGAAAGCTCGTTCAATTATACCAACACGAGAGCAGATGTGTTTCTTTTCATCAGGAAGCTTAAATTAAAAAAGTCCCTTTAAATCCAAGAGCAAGTTTGTCCCCGTCATGCCGAAGGACGCGGTTGACATATTTCATGAGTGTGTGGTGGAGGACCTTAAGACACTCAACAGGTGTACACACAGACAGAAAAATGACACCAGAAAAAACGACAAAAACTATTTTCAGCGTGCCCAATATGACAAATTGATGAACAATAGGAATCCGGACATAATAATAAACTCTTCTGACAAAGGAGGGAGCATTGTCCTGTGGCAAAAACAAGAATATGTGATCGAAGCAAAGAGACAATTGGCCGACAGCAACTGCTATGAAAGAAGCAGTGGCATGGAATACAAGCGGGCCAGGGACAATATAAAACACATGCTCTTGTCATACAAACGCAATAATTTGATCTCATCTGAGGAATATTCATTTCTACATGTGGAGAATCCTGTGATGCCGCACCTTTATTTAATTCCAAAGGTGCATAAAATGAGGCAACCGACTCCAGGCAGACCCATCATCTCCACGATAAACAGTCTGGGTGAGAACATTTCACGCTACATTGACTTTTTCCTACAATGTCAAGTTCAGGGCCTTGCTAGTTACATCAAGGATACTGGGGATTTTCTGTCTAAATTGGGTACCGTACAATGGCAAGCGAATTGGTATATGATTACATTAGATGTTGAATCTTTGTATACCTGTATAGAACACACTAAAGGTATTGAAGCCATCAAACACTATCTGGGCAACAAGTCTTGTGAGTACTATGGTCATAATTCAATATTATGTGAACTGGGGATGTGGTGCCTCAACAACAATTTTTTCATGTATGGCAAGGACGTCTGGAAACAAATCAGAGGTGTTGCGATGGGATTCTGCTTCTCCCCCAGCTACGCGTGTTTACATGTTGGCTGGTGGAAGGAGCGGGATCTCATCGACACACCGGGTTTTAACAACGTTAAACACTGGATGCGATTCATTGATGATATTTTTTGCATATGGGAGGGCGATAGATCAGTTTGTCCAAACCCTCAATAATAACACCAGCAATTTATTCTTCACGTCCAGTGTTAGCAAGGAATCGGCCCAATTTCTGGATGTCCAGATTGATGTTGAAGGAATCAATATCATCACTTCTTTATACCGCAAACCCACTGCTGGCAACAGTATATTACATGCCAGCAGTGGACATCCCCGCCACGTGATCGAAAGTATACCTTTGGGGGAACTTTTGCGGTTAAAAAGAATTTGCAGTAATACGGACACATTTGATCAGGGAGCCAGTTTGATGATGAATCGTTTGAGAGCCAGAGGGTAAAGTGAATCAACGCTATCCAAGGAACTGCTTAAAACTAAAGAAAGATCAACGGAAATCATTGTTGATGCCCAGGCCTGTGGAGGCCAATAGTCAAGATCAACCCCCCAGACTAATTATCACCTATAGTCAGCAGCACAAACAGATAAAAGCAATCATCAACAAGCACTGGTCGATTCTAAAAACTGACGGTGTTTTGTGTTCAAGAGTCCCTGACAAACCCATCATCACTTTCAAAAGAGCTTACAGCATGCACAGCAGACTAGTGAAGCCTAGTCCAGAACTAGCCTTAGGCTAGACTGGCTAAATAGAAAAGGCTTCTACAAATGCAGTTCTTGCCGTGCGTGCAAGTTCGGACAAAATATGCCCTACTATGGTAATCCCTTCTCCGGAGCTAGGATCTTGATTAGAGGCAATTGCAATTGCCGTACGGAGTTTGCTGTGTATGTTCTGGCGTGCACTTGTGGCTTGTGCTATGTAGGGAGTACGAGGTCGCAAGTGCACGTCAGGATTTTACAGCATCTCTGGGCAATTGTAAACCATGACCAAGCCTACCCTGTGGCACGGCATTTCAATGCAGTACATAACAGGGACCTGTCATGCCTGAGCTACTACGTCATAGATGCAGTGCCACCACTAAGACGGGGGGTGATAGGGACAAAGCACTGAGAAAGTTGGAAACTCAATACATTGTAGCGTTGGACAGTAAACAGCCCTATGGGCTTAACGCTACAGCAGATCTTCACAACTTTCTGTAAACTCCCGCCTTCCCCCGCGTGTTGTCCATTTGAGTCCCTTCGTGGTTATTTTTACATCTGTGGCTACGATTCCGGGCTGTACCCCACTCCCAAATTAACGCAACAATTACTGTGATTAACTCATCCGGCCAGACACAAATACATTCTAAGCGTGTAACATGAATTTATCACAATAAACGTAGTAAGTAAGGTGTCGAAGCAAAATGTATTTTTTACCTCTCTTCTTGTATACTTTGTACATAGATTGTATTGTATTTTCATATCAGTATCCTATATTTTATATTATGCTGGGTTATTTTCAGGGTTTTTCTCACAGTTTTTTCCTCGTTCACAATTGAGCACATGTAGATAAATAGCACTGTTACTTCAAAAGAGGGAAAAATATCATTTTTTTCTTTTTTATGAGTATGTACGGTGTATATAGTATCAATATTTATGATGTATATAAATTCAAGGACTTTGAATTCTTAATAAATATTCATTACATGAGCTGGGGGTTTCATGGTTTAGTTCCAATTCACTTAGATTTCAAGGTCACATGATTGTTTCACCAGTAGGTTGAATTAATATTCACAAATCCGATGGTTGTATTAACAATATCCGTTACTGGTTATTTTTCATTCATGCTTTAAGGATAAAGCACCAGTCACTTTACCAGCCGCGAGGCTTTAATGCATTCATGCAGTTATGATAAACGGATAATAGCACCAGTCACTTTATCAGCCGTTTTAGCATTATAGAATCATGAAAAATTATATAACATGTATAAATGAAATTAATTAGTTATACAGTATTGTTTCAGGAAAAATGTAACCTTTTTTTACTAACAGGAAAAGTTTACAGCAGTTTGTTTTTCATTCCATTATGGCATATGTACCTTTTCTATGCCTATGTTTTAACAAATCATGTGATGCACTCTAGGAGGAGTGGACCATAGGAGGGGTCAGGGAAAACTAGCATTTAAAAATGACAGGCTGACTTATTTATTGGTGTGTGATCAAGAGTACCAGCTACTCGAAACGTGTCGCCAGGAAGGTTTTAAATAAAAGCAACATCTTGCCTGAAGCCGTGGGGTATGACTCTTCTTTCGCCGCGCCGCTGGTGTGGAAGTTAGAGGATATATATATATATATATATATATATATATATATATATATATATATATATATATATATATATATATATATATATATATATATATATTACCTACTGGCTATCGCCAGTAGGTATATATAGTTAGGATTATTTCTCTATGGAACTTTTGAAAATTCTATGTCTAATAACTTTGGCGTTTGTGGACGGAATTGGCTGAAATTTTCAGGAAAATGGCACATTTTGTTTCTGAGCAGCCCCTGAAAATTTGGGGGGGTTTCGTAAAGGGGGGGCCGAGAAAAAAGGGGGGTCCCAAAACGCGTTTTTCCCATGTTAATTTCCATAGGGCGTTTGGCCTCACTTTTAGCTCGAACGGCTGAATGGATTTGCACGAAACTTGGCAAAATTGTAGGAACTGTTAGCCCGATGTGCCTTTGCTAGGTCTCAATATATGTGCTCCAGTGGATTTTGAGAAATTAACGTTCAAAACAAGATATATATCTGTAACAGCGCTCCGGGCTGCGCTCCGGTCCGCTTACTTTTCGTGAAACGGAACTTTGCGATGCGAAGCTGATTGGCTTTCTGGTGTCTGTCAACATTCTAAACAGTCCGGAGCGGCCGCCATCTTATCTCTCGGGAGGATCGACAGAGAAGAAGAGGTGAAAAACGAAGGGGGAATTTAATGAAAGGGGGCAAGGTATACCCCTCTTGACCCCCTAGGAATGATGTTGGGGTTATTAAAGGGTCCCGTGGGGAAAATAAAAAAAAATTGATATTTCACGGTAGAAGCGCTTCCCGGGCCGCAAATTGGGCCTCAAATTGGTAGCGAAACGGGAATTCGCCATTTTGTGTTTCGTTTTAATTAAATTACTAGGTATAAGGGGGTGCAGGAGACGTATCCTGATCCCTTATGTTTTCTGAGGGTGGCTGAGGAGGCTCATATATGTTGATACATGTCTTCCAGCGGCTGTGCGTGAGCTTTTTTTTTTTTTGCTGCGTGACGTCTGTTAACGTTCGATTCGATGGAAATCAGGAAGTGTTGACCGCCAATTTGTCAGTGCGATAAAATATTTTGTTATAAATGAATCCTTATTGATAAACATTGTCTGCGCCATCTTGCCTTTTTTCCAATGCCACAATTTTGTCGTGCACGGCAGCCATTTTAGATGCCTTGACCAGACCCACTCTCTGCACGCCGTCGATTCTCAGCACGGCTCCCCACCCTCGCAAGCATCTCCCCCACGCACTGGTCACCCCTGCTCTCTCTCTCATGCATGGGCCATAAACTTCCCCCCATCTGCGTTGCTCTTCCCTGAGAATCACACCCTGTGCCCGCCCGACACCTCCCTTTCACCCTATTCACTACCGCACCCTCTGACACTCCTCTTCCTCTGTGTCCGATTGTCCAGGCCGGTCCCAGGCTATCACCTATCCCTGCGGATGTAGTTTATGGCCCCAGTTGTAGAGAATCCAGACATGCCAACCCTCCCGATTCATGCGTGAGACTACCGATTTCAGTGCTAGTCTCCCGCCTCCCGATTCCTGCAAGCAAAAACCCGGGGGCATATTACCAACAACTAGCGATCATTTTTGTCTCTAACTTGTTTAGAGACAAAAATTATCGCCGCACATCAGCGATTTTTATCGCAGATAAACCTTGCTATTAGCAAGGTTTATCGCAAATGCGATAAAAAACGGCCGCAATGCATGAATATCGCTGAAAAGTCAGCGATATTCATGCATTATCGAGCAGATGCTCTTAGCCATGTTATCCACCTCCCATTGGATAACATGGCTAAGAACTGCTCAGGGCAGGTGTTAGCTTTTGGAGATATTCGCGCTTAGCGCGAATATCTCCAAAAGTTGGTAATAGGAGATAGCGATGTTAGGGACTGTTTCCAGTCGCTAACATCTTGGCACGCCCACTTTGCATGTCATTAGTGATAAATATCACTGACATGCAAAGCGGGGCCCAAGATGGTCGCTTTCTCCTTTTAGCTGTCACTAACTGGTGTTAGCGACAGCTTGGTAATAGGGAGATAATTTTATCTCCGCTTTCTTGGCTTTTAAAGCCAAAAAAGCGGAGATAAACCCCCTTGATAATATGCCCCACGATTCCTCGGGGGTTTGAGCTGACAGGGCTTGGTATTGTGTTACGTGCTAATTCTTCCAGGAAACGTCAGAGGGCCGATGCAGGGGCTCTAGAAGGGGTGATAAACCATTTAAGCCTCATGAACAAGCGCATGGTCTTTTAAAGATCTGTGAAGTACTCGGGGCGGCGGTGTGTGTGTGCCCTCTTTCAGGAGCGGGCAGGGGGGGGCACTGCCAGCAACTTGCCAGGCCAGGCAGTGTTCAACACTTGCATCACCCTTTCTCTGCCTGCTATTGCGCTCCATGCTTCGGAAAGGTAAGAAAAAGAACGTGCATTTGAGTTTGAAATGTCCGATCCTGTAGCAGTACATTTGCAAAGCCCACACATGACAATAACCCGATTCAAGGCCCCATTCACCCGATTTTTTTAAAATATATAGCACTCCAACAAAGTAGGATTATAAAACTTTATTAACTTTTAAATATAACGAACGCAACAAAAACTGTAAATACATTTAAACATTTTTTGACAAAAAAAAGCAAAAATGATCAGAAGCTGTCTTTTGTGCGAATAGTCCCAAGGCAGCACAACGTGCTGAGTTCTGGACGGCACCCAGGTGATGTCACCTGGGTGCCGCACTGGTTTTTGGTTTCCTACAATGCAGCTCAGAAAAACAGCGTGGGGCGTCCCGGGTGGTGCGGGGGGAGGCCTCGTCAGTAGCGGTCTGTTGTGCGAATAGTCCCAAGGCAGCAGAACGCGCTGAGATATGGATGGCACCCAGGTGATGTCCAGTAAACTGCCGCACTGCTGCTCCGAAAAACGGCGTGGGGCGCCCCGGGGGGGCGTGGGGGAGTCGGCGTGAATGGGCCTCCCCAGGTGGCGGCCATCCAGCTGAGTTGCGCCCGCTCTTGCGGCTACAGCGTCTCGCTCACCATGTAGTTGAGTTGCGCCCACTCTTGCAGTGCAGCGATAGGCGGCTGCCACAGGACTCTTAAAATGGCGGACGGCTCTTCGGATTTGGGCCTGGTCCACTAAAATGGCGCTGGGACACCTTGGAACTCGGACGCTTGCCTGCTAGGGCTTGGGCTCCATTCTCGAAAGCGTCCCCTCAGCCGTGAAGATTCTACAAAAGTCTTGGGGGCCCTCGACTCCTGCAGGCTTCCGATGGGGAGCGGCTGCCATGATTGCTCGCGGAATGACCACGACGGAGCCACGAGATGGTGGTGCTCTCATGCTGATGCCAGCTTCAGTCTGAATCATCCAGAAACAAGGTGGGGCTTTCATCGTTTGGGGAAAAAAAAATGTTCTAAACCAATGAAAAGTGTTATTTTTAGGTCATATGACCAAGCCTTCCATCATTAGGAAACCAAAAGTAAAATGAACCAATGAAAAGTTTTATAAACAAGTCACATGACCTGTTATGCGGCATAGGGCTACAAAAAGCGTAGAAAATCCGTTGGCACGTGAGGCGGCGTCAGTAGCGGACCGATGTGCGAATAGGCCGAAGGCAGCACAACGCGCCGAGATCCGGATGGCACCGAGTTAGTGTCCAGCAAGTTGTTGCACTGGTGTGGCTATCCTACAATGCTGCGCCGAAAGTCGGCGTGGGGCGCCCCGTTGGCCTGTAAGGTCGCGTCAGTAAGTGGGAGCTGTGCGTCTCCCCCAAGATGGAGGCTCCTCGGCTGCAGTGGGGCGCCCCTTAGCGCTTCACTCGCCGTCCAACTGAGTTGCGTCCGCACTTGCGGCTACAGTAGGCCGAAGGCAGCACAACGCGCCGAGATCCGGATGGCACCGAGGTGGTGTCCAGCAAGTTGCCGCACTGGTGTGGCCATCCTACAATGCTGCGCCGAAAGACGGCGTGTCCAGCTGAGTTGCGGTCACTCTTGCGGTACAGTGACTCGAACGTGCCGAGATCCGGATGGCACCGAGGTGGTGTCCAGCAAATTGCCGCACTGGTGTGGCCATCCTACAATGCTGCGCCGAAAGACGGCGTGTCCAGCTGAGTTCCGGTCACTCTTGCGGTACAGTGACTCGAACGCGCCGAGATCCGGATGGCACCGAGGTGGTGTCCAGCAAGTTGCCGCACTGGTGTGGCCATCCTACAATGCTGCGCCGAAAGTCGGCGTGGGGTGCCCCGTTGGCTTATGAGGTGATGTCAGTAGTGGACCGATGTGTGAATAGGTCGGAACCAGCACAAGGCGCCAAGATCCGGATGGCAAGTCCTGGATGTTGAGTGCCATAGTTGAGAGTTCTGAGCAGTGTTTGTAAGACTGTCTGAAGCTTATTTGCACCTGCTGCAGCTTCATTATTGCCCTGGTGTGGCCAAAGATCGCCCATGACATAGGCGGCCGGCTCCCGAGGTCCAGCGGAACTTTTTTCCTTTTCTTTTCTGCATCTTGTCCCATAATCCGTTTGACCTGAAGACACGACCAGTTCCCTGAATGTGTGCAGGGGGACGTTATTGATTGAATCAAAATGGCGGCTTCACACAAAGCTGACTCAAGCGTTGCTGTTGATGCTATACAGACAAAAATTGGTTTTCAGTTTGTACATTCTTCAGGATTTTTTTTTCCATCCAAGGCTGATTGAGAGTTTGTAGAACAATGGCTTCAGATTTTCAACATACTACTCTTCAACATTCTTCCTAAATGTAACAATGTGAGACTCACTAGGAGAACGGCTGTTTATCTTTCTTTTCAAAATGCTGCCAACAATATTTTCTGAATGGAAGACACCATCTTGTAGCATAAAGGGCCGAAAGGGGTTCTGGTCTGGCCGATGGTTGGTGGAGACATTTTGACTATATCTTGCACCTGCCCGGCCTCGCCCAAAATGGCGCCGGTATAAATGGGACTCGTAACTCCTTGTTGTGTACTGGTTGAACAACCTTGATATTACGAGATATGAATGGAGTTTTGATACTCATGGCGGGTGAGGACGAGAATTGATTGAATATTTCGACATCCCTATTGATATTAATTTCTGATGTGTTATTGATTACTGTACTATTGAAAGTTCGAATTAACGTCACCCATGGTACTTGCCCGCAAATGTATATCTAGATAATTTTTTTGTAAGTGGCCCTGTCGTATTTTAATTACAAAATGTACGTCCACCGATTCCGCAACTGTTAGACACCTTAGTTCTTGCAACCTAATGGCCCGCTCGTTACGTTCCTCTACAGTGTAAATGTCTCCTCATCATATCTGATTTCAGTTTGCTCCGTGGCCGGCCCACGTGGTTATTGGCCCGTATTTGTATACTGACATTTTGACAATAAAGGTTTTTAAAACAAAACATGGTAGTAGTATTTATATTGGTAAAGTTTTTACTTTTAGTCACTGTTTTCGAATCAGTAAAAGGCAAGTGAAATAAAGCAGTCCAATTACATGACGGATAAAAGGTATAATACGTAGGAACGCAGTAAAGATAAATGGTCAAGGGCAGTTGTGTTTTCCACTCCTGCAACATAAAGTGATCGATAAGAATCTCATAATCAGGCGTATCGGCGACTAAGACAGCAGGCCGAGCCTCTTTTACTCAACGGCTCCGTCATGGGACGAAGAAACGCCCCTTTTCTCGAAAAAGGAATATATTTTACTTGCAGGACAGTTGTAAATTTTCCGGGAAAGTACATTAGCCTGGAACATTATAACATATATGTTTAAAAAAAAATAATGTTCGAAACCAATAAAAAGCGTAATTTTTAGGTCATATGACCAAGCTTTTCATCATTAAAATAACAAAAGTAAAATAAACCAATGAAAAGTTTTCTTAACAAGTCACATGACCTGTTATGCTTACGTTACGCGCTGCGCGCCGCGCCCCGGATCACTTCCGGGTGCGCTAACGCGGCGTGTCATATAACGCATTACGCGACAACGTAGGTCAAGAATATAGTCAAAATGTCTCCACCAACCAGCGTTCGGAACACAACCCCTTTCAGCAGTCCAAAAAGTTCTGTTAAATGACAATAGAGGGGACAGGCAACAAGAACCATCAGTCAAAGAGGGGAGGGCAAGTTCTTCTCTACCAGGTCATGTTGGGGCGCTACCGGAACTGATCGAATTGGTAGTCTACAGTGTTTCTGGATGTTTCAGACTGAAGCTGGCGTCAGCATGAGAGCACCACCATCTCGTAGCTCCGTCGTGGCCATTCCACGAGCAATCATGGCAGCCGCTCCCCACCAGAAGCCTGCGGGAGTCGGGGGCCCCCAAGACTTTTGTAGAATCTTCACGGCTGAGGGGACGCTTTCGAGAATGGGACCCAAGCCCTATCAGGGAAGCGTCCGAGTTCCAAGGTGTCCCAGGGCCAATTTAGTGGACCACGCCCAAATCTGAAGAGCCGGCCGCCATTTTGAGAGTCCTGCGGCAGCCGCCTATCGTTGCATCGCAAGAGCGGGAGCAACTCAACTACATGGTGAGCGAGACGCTGTAGTCGCAAGAGCGGGCGGTAAACAGCTGAATGGCGTAAGAGGCACAGTGTAGCAAAAGCGGGCGGAATGGCAACTAAAACGGTAAAGGGGCGCCCCACTACAGCGTGTCTTCAGGTCAAACGGATTCTGGGACAAGGTCCAGAATAGAAGAGTCATCACAAGGCAAAAAGTTCCGCCGGACCCCGGGAGCCGGCCGCCTATGTCGGGGGCGATCTCAGGCTACACCAGTGCTATAAGACTTGGGGAGGGGGTCGGAGCCAAGCGTCTTCTCCGAGTCCGTGCCATCACATCGCCCCTCGGGGGCCTCCGTCAAGCGGTTTAGGGAGGTACCATATCACATTGTTTTCAAATGCAGTCAGGTCCACAAACGGCCCCCACTTACTTTGAGAATAGTGAAGCTGCAGTACGTGCAAATAAGCTACAGACAGTGTTACAAGCGCTGCTCAGAACTCTGAACTATGGCACCCAACATCCAGAACTTATGCCATTTGAGAATGGCAGTGACATCGAAGCAACTCAGAGTCCAAAATCATGAACGTACTTTCACGTATGAAAATCTTACTTGGGGAGGGGGCAGGAGCCAAGCGCCCCCTCCCAGTCCGCGCCACCACACCGCATGTTTTTAAATCTGAAGCCATCGTTCTACAAACTCAACCAACCTTGGATGAAAAAAACTAGAAGAATGTACAAACTGAAAACCAGTTTTGGTCTGCATAGCATCAGCAACAACGCTTGCTATCAGAGTGCATGAGTTTCATGCTCGATCGATTGAGCTAGCCGGATCGGGCAACAAAAAGTATAAAATAGTTATGTAAATAGTTATTTAATAAAATGTTTTACCCTGTTACTTTGCTGGTGTGTTGTATATATTTTTAATATTTGCATAGGGTTTGGCGTTATTTTGGGCGGGGTGGGTGACGGAGCCGAGCTGTCTTGCAGCCCTCATGGTGTGGAGCTCAGTTCATCTCACTATTTTCGTATTTCTCATGAAGGGTTGTTCCTAATGTTTCTATTTTAGCGAGGTCAAAAAGAGATCCAATTAGTGGCCTACTGATTTTGCTCGATTACTTTTATTTTTTTACACGATTTTTCACTATCTGCAAAGACTAAACAGAGTATTGCGACTTTGTGCTTGTTTGTAAATAGAGAATAAACCAAAGAGAATCAATTGTAAAACAGTAAATGCTTGGATAACAATCAATCAAATGGAGAGACAAGCAGGCACGACGGATTACAACGGGGGTAAAGGCCTGCGTTAACTACCCTTCACTATCTGCAAAGAGAGAGTACTACTAATGGAAAGGGGCGATCAATCGGTCCCCCCGAACGTATGGTGGAGTACCACGATCCCCCCGGGAAGCCATCTTGGGCGGGAGGCGAGTCTCGGCTGGTATGCCCGAAGCGGCGTAGCCGGGGCGCGCCTTTTTCCCGCCCTAGAGTGGGCTGGCCTAGACACCAACGCGGCCGGCCACGCCCTCGGAGGCAGGCGGGGGCGGGTTCACGCCCACCCTGAAGACGGATAAAAGGAGCGGAAGCCAAGAAAGCATCCTCTTGTTCCTGTGCTCTGAAGCTGCACCTCCCCGCTGCACGTGAGCTCGAGACGGAACGAAGAGCAATTTTGAGCGTTGTAATCCCTCTTTTTGTCTTACAGATATCCCGTCTAAGAATGCCCAAGAAGGTCGGAAAGCGGGTCGGTACCGAGGAGATGCTCCGCATACTCATGAAGGAGATAGCCGATCTAAAGAGAAAGGTTGAGGCTAAGGACGGGGAGGGAGGACCGAAACGGCCTTTACAGGGAACAATTCCCGGTGGAAAGAGCAAGAGGCCCAGAAGGGGAGCACTTGGGGTGGAGACCCCGGTTCCCGAAGCGCCACGAGAGGAGCCAACCCCGGCGCCAAAGGAGGGGAATCCAATCCCTGTGGTGGTCACCCCTACGAACAGGGAGGATATGCCCCCCGAGTTAGCGGCGCAATTGGCAGCGTGGTTGGGAAACGATAGCGAGGGCGCCGCGGCTGACGACGCCCGGGCAGTGATGAGGCAACTGCGGGAATCTAGGGAGGCTGCGAAGACGCCATCTTCTGTTCCCCCACAGGTCCCGGCGGTTGGAAGTACAGCAGGCCCAAGTTCGGCGACAAGCGTGGGGTCTACTTCAGGTAAGCGGCCATTGCCGATTGCGGGGGGGGAGTCTGCACCTTCTCGAAAGGAGAAGATTGCCCAGCACGTCCCACTAGAAGTCAAGGAATTGATTTGGGCGGATAAATATGTAAACATGTTTTCATTGCTTACCGACCATTACGAGATCGAGCATGTAAAGAGTCAAAAGGAGCTCATGCATCCGAGTGTTTGGCGCGCAAAAATGGCCGCCTTTAAAGTCGACGAGACCATTGGTACTTGGGGCAGAGCGTGGGGAATTTTTACTTCCATCATGGGGGAGCGCAGACCTGAGTTGTTGACCGAGTTACCCATTTATCAGTCACGTATTATGGAGTATTCTGTGGCATATGGGGGCAATCAGTGGTTCTGCTATGATAATCTGTTTAGAAAAGCTAAAGAACACAACCCGTTGTTGTCTTGGGATTGTTACGACTCTGTGTCTTGGCAAAAAATGGAGAGTACAGGGATGTTGAAGGTGCCATTAGTAGGGAGTAACGGGGGGGAATCCTCCCGCCAAAACTCTGGGACGCCCTTTTGGACGGGTACAGGTAACGAGTTCCACACGAAGCCGAGTGGCAACACAGGTAAAAGGGGGATCTGTTGGAATTTTAACAGGGGCAAATGTACCAGGCCCCAGGGGTCATGCAAATTCAGACATGAGTGTGGGGGGTGCGGGCAGCCATCCCATCCTGAGTCCATGTGCAGAGCCAAAACGGGTGATAACGGTGGTAAGGGAGGCACCAAACAGGTCTAATATAGTCCGAGGGGCGCCTTTACCGACCCCGATTGATACCATGGCAATGATTCCTTGGCTCAGCGAATACCCAGATCATGCTTCCGCTGGGGTGTTACGGAACGGGTTTTCATATGGTTTCCGCATCCCAGTGGGGGATTTTCAGGGGGTACCGGACTGTAAGAATCAAATGTCGGTCTTACAGCACACGGCAGTGGTGCAGGTAAAGATTGGGAAAGAGGTGACTCGAGGTCGTGTCGCCGGTCCATTCGATTTGCCACCAGTTGCTAATTTTGTGTGTTCTCCTCTAGGGGTGGTCCCCAAGAAGGACCCGGGTGAGTTTCGGCTGATACACAATTTGTCAGCCCCACATGGTCTTTCCGTGAATGACGCGATAGACCCGGAAGTATGTTCGGTGCGGTACGCATCTTTCGATGAGGCCGTTGCCATGTTGAATCGCCTGGGGCCCGGGACGCTGATGGCCAAATCGGACATCGAGTCAGCGTTCCGGTTGCTCCCGGTACACCCAGACGATCAGCGTCTCCTTGGTTTTCAGTTTCAGGGTCGCTATTACATGGATAAATGTATGCCAATGGGATGCTCGATTTCATGTGCCTATTTCGAGAAATTCAGTTGTTTTCTGCAGTGGGTATTCACGAGGAAGACAGGTTTTCAACATGTTATGCACTATCTCGATGACTTTCTGTTTCTGGGGGCAGCCGGGGATTCTGAGTGTGGACAGGCCTTACATGAATTTTGTGTCCTAATGAATCAATTCGGTGTGCCATTGGCGCCAGGTAAGACGGTGGGTCCCTCGACCTTGATCGAGTTTCTGGGGATCGAGCTCGACTCGGTGGAAGGTTGTTTTCGTTTACCTAAAGAAAAAGTGTTAAAATTCAGGTTATCCCTTGAGACATGTATTCGTGCAACGAAAGTGAACTTGCATCAATTGCAACAGGTGGTTGGTCAGTTGAATTTTGCCCTAAGAGTAATTCCGATGGCACGCCCCTTTTCCCGCTCGATTGCACAGTCCATGGTCGGCTTGAAGGAAGGACATCATCGTACGAGACTCTCGGCAGAGGTTCGCCAGGACATGCGCATTTGGATTGCATTCCTGGCGGATTTCAATGGTCGAATTGTCTGGAATAAACCAGCAGTGTCTTCCGAGGAGTTGGGGCTATGGACAGACTCGGCGGGGAGTGTGGGTTTTGGCGCCATATTGGGTACACAATGGTCGGCTCAAAAATGGCCGTCATGGTGGCATGAGTGCGGGTTGACGAGTAACATTGCTTTTCTCGAACTGTTCCCTATTCTGGTGGCCTTGAAAACATGGTTTAGGGGTCACTCTGTGGTGTTCTGGTCTGATAACATGACCGTGGTTGAGTGTATCAATAGTCAGGCAGCACGTTGCAAATTGATTCTGAGACTGCTCAAGGAAATTGTGTTGTTGTGCATGCAACTAAATGTACTGTTTAGGGCGCGACACGTGCCGGGGGTGATGAACCAAGCGGCTGATGCGCTCTCTCGTTTCCGTATGCAGGCCTTCTGGGGTTTTCTGCCCACAGCGGACCCGGTGGCGGCACCCTTTCCCGAAGCTCTCTGGTCTCTCGGTGCCCCGAACTACAAGACCTCGTGGGAGAGAGTTTAGCACCCAGGACGAGGAAGGCATATGAAGGGGCGTTCCGTTCCTATTGGGCCTTTTTGGGTACTGCCGGGAGGGAGCTTTGGGGTCTGGAAGAGTGTGTAGTGAGATTCCTGCTCTCTTTACGTCACGCAGGCAAGTCAGTAGCTACGGCCCAGAGGCATCGGGCCGCCATTTCCTTCATGGCAAGGGCTCACGGGATCCAGGACCCGACAGCGTCTTTCGTTGTGCAGAAAGCGCTACGTGGGTGGCAATGCCTTGAGGGTCGCAGAGTAGACGATAGGCACCCGATAGGTCTGGATAGGTTGGCCCTGTTATTATCCGTGCTACCGGTAACATGTTCATCCCAGTACGAAGCAGTGTTGTTCCGAGCCGCATTTGCATTAGCATTCCATGGGGCTATGCGGGTAAGCGAATTGGTGGCAAAGAACAAGCAGGATACGATGGGGGGACTGTGCCGGGAACACATTCAGGTGAGGGAGGAGACGATGACGGTCTCGTTTGTCAAGTCCAAATCCGATCAGGATGCAATCGGGGACTGCGTAATCATCCAGAGGATCCCCGGGTCTGCCATGTGCCCTGTTGGGTGCGTAGAAGCATATTTAGCGCAGAGGGTGGCAGCATGGGGGGGGACCTTGTTAAGACACGCTGACGCCACCCCACTGACGAGGTTTCAGTTTCAGCGGGTGCTTGCGATGTCGATTTCTGCCGCGGGCTTGAACCCCGGCGACTTTGGGACCCATTCCTTTCGGATAGGGGCTGCTACGGAAGCTACAGCCAGGGGTCTGAATGTTGAACAAGTAAAACGTGTGGGGCGTTGGTCCTCGAACTGTTATAAGAGGTATGTGCGGTTGCACATGTTGTGAAGCTGTAACGATGTACTCACGCTTCTTGTTTTTGTTTGGTTTTCAGTTGCGCAAGCCTACGAGGCGGGGCGGACTGTCCAGTCGACCCGACACCGGGGGGCCAGCGGTCAGACATTACCGGCTGTGAAAAAGGAGGTGTGGGTCGTGGGCCACTCATACGTGAGGCGTGCCGCGGATGTATTCAAAGCAGGTGACATGATTCACGTGGCTGGGGAATACGGGTACAGTGTGTCCTTCTACGGAAAGGGCGGGCTCTGTATTGACCAGTTTCAATCATTTATTGAGGGTTTGTTAGGGCGGACAAGGTCACCGCCGTCTGTAGTCATAGTACATCTTGGGGGCAATGATTTGGTGACCACTGGTAGACGACTTCTTCTTGAGGCGATGCTTTCCACGGTAAGTTGGTTGGCGAGAAGAGTTCCAGGGTGCACAATTGCATGGTCCCATATGATCCCACGGAAAGTGTGGCGGGGGGCTATTTCTGTTTCTGCTCTGAATCATTCAGTAAGGAAAATTAATAATAAAGTGAGTAGACTGTTCCGTTCAAGTACACTGCATTCTATTTCGCATGGTTGTATTAAAGGGGACAGTATGTATTCGGGGGATGGTGTTCATTTGTCCCGGATGGGGAACGAGTTACTCATAGGAGACCTGATAGCCTGGATAAAGACTTTATGAAATGACCTTTAGGCAGGAGTGTTGTGGGGGGTCCGGATAGCCGGTCAACTATCCGGCCTGTGGCGGTAAGGTCATGATCGGTGAGCAGTAATTCGAAGATCCCTATGAGGGGGCGTCACCCATTACGGATGGGAGCGCGCGGGGGAGGTGGCCAATTGGCCCCTCAACGGGGAGGCGGTCCTGTCTAAGGAGAGGCCGCCGGAAGGAAAGGAAAGGTGGTCAAGGCCCCTTCCTGGATAGGAGGGGCTACGGCCCCTCCTGGGGAATTTCCCGGGGCCAGGACATCTGCGACGGCAGATGGGTAAGTTGTTTGGGGTGCGGGAGGGGGTTTACGCTACCTTTTTAGACACCTCACACGAGTCCTCGAACGACCGTTAAATGGCGTCGAGTTTATTGGGGCCCCCGTCAAGTACAAAGGGAAATTGGTAGATGCACTTGAGGTACGCCTCTGTGCGGTCGCTCCTCTCACAAGTGAGGGGGGTATTTCTGGTTTAGGGATCTGACACCGGTTACGACCTTGCCGTTGGCCCTTAACGTTAGGATGTACAATTTCAAGTCAAATGTTTTGTAGGATGTTAGTTCGGCTAGGAGAACCTTTGTATTAGAGATCTGTTAAGGTTAGCCAAACATCGTAATGTGGAAATGAAATTGTACATTATATGAAACTGTTATTTTAATGTTTTCTTTTGTTTCATATTTTAATAAATACGGCCGGGAAGGGTGACTCCCTTCCCGCCTTCCAAAAGCTCAAGAACTGTTTCCGGTTTCCCAATTCTTGGGGATTGTGTTGAGAGGGGGTGGCGGGTATCTCGGCCATATGGAAAGGGGCGACCAATTGGTCCCCCCGAACGTATGGTGGAGTACCACGATCCCCCTGGGAAGCCATATTGGGCGGGAGGCGAGTCTCGGCTGGTATGCCCGAAGCGGCGTAGCCGGGGCGCGCCTTTTTCCCGCCCTAGAGTGGGCTGGCCTAGACACCAACGCGGCCGGCCACGCCCTCGGAGGCAGGCGGGGGCGGGTTCACGCCCACCCTGAAGACGGATAAAAGGAGCGGAAGCCAAGAAAGCATCCTCTTGTTCCTGTGCTCTGAAGCTGCACCTCCCCGCTGCACGTGAGCTCGAGACGGAACGAAGAGCAATTTTGACCCACCCACCAGCCCCTGAGGACAGCGATTCGTTGTGAATACAGTTGATATAGTATCTTTTTGTTTTCTCTGTTTTCTTACAGGTTGTGATGATTGTCGTGAAATTTCTTAAAGATGCAATAAAGATTGGTTATTTTTCAGTATGTTTTGCAAATAAAAGTAATTTTGAACAAGGATTGATCAGTATTTACGCTTGATAATAAATATTGTTTTTGCTTTGTAAATCTTAGTAACGTAGGCAGAACTGTCGTATTTATTTTGGTCGGGCGGTAAGGTCATGATCGGTGAGCAGTAATTCGAAGATCCCTATGAGGGGGCGTCACCCATTACGGATGGGAGCGCGCGGGGGAGGTGGCCAATTGGCCCCTCAACGGGGAGGCGGTCCTGTCTAAGGAGAGGCCGCCGGAAGGAAAGGAAAGGTGGTCAAGGCCCCTTCCTGGATAGGAGGGGCTACGGCCCCTCCTGGGGAATTTCCCGGGGCCAGGACATCTGCGACGGCAGATGGGTAAGTTGTGTGGGGTGCGGGAGGGGGTTTACGCTACCTTTTTAGACACCTCACACGAGTCCTCGAACGACCGTTAAATGGCGTCGAGTTTATTGGGGCCCCCGTCAAGTACAAAGGGAAATTGGTAGATGCACTTGAGGTACGCCTCTGTGCGGTCGCTCCTCTCACAAGTGAGGGGGGTATTTCTGGTTTAGGGATCTGACACCGGTTACGACCTTGCCGTTGGCCCTTAACGTTAGGATGTACAATTTCAAGTCAAATGTTTTGTAGGATGTTAGTTCGGCTAGGAGAACCTTTGTATTAGAGATCTGTTAAGGTTAGCCAAACATCGTAATGTGGAAATGAAATTGTACATTATATGAAACTGTTATTTTAATGTTTTCTTTTGTTTCATATTTTAATAAATACGGCTGGGAAGGGTGACTCCCTTCCCGCCTTCCAAAAGCTCAAGAACTGTTTCCGGTTTCCCAATTCTTGGGGATTGTGTTGAGAGGGGGTGGCGGGTATCTCGGCCATAGAGAAAAGAGGGGGGGGGGGCAGCGTTCAAAGCACATCAGCGTGCATAAACACGAAAAAGTTTTTACCTATCACGTACTTGACATTTGACAGCTTTTGATATTTGCTATTAAAAAACCATTGAAATTCACAGAAAAAACCATAGGTTATAGACGATATATAGTTAGGAATTTGCATTTACAAAACCTTATTTTACTCACACAAAACCATTGAAATTCCATATATAGTTAGTTGCACTAACTATATATCGCGCACCCGCAATCCACTGCTGATGATGTCACATATTACATCATTCATGACATGGTTAGTGACATCACTGATGACATCACTGATGACTCTCCCCCAAACTTGAAAGTTTGGGGGAGATTCGTCAAGCGGGGGCTGAGATAAAAGGGGGGTCCCAAAACGTGTTTTCCCCATGTTAATTTCCATATGGCGGTCGACCTCACTTTTAGCCTGAACGGCTGAATGGATTTCCACCAAACTTGCCAAAATTGTAGGGACTGGTACCCCGATGTGCCTTTGCTATGTCTCAAGATATATGCTCCAGTGGTTTTTACAAAAATTTACTTTGAAAAAATATATATTGGGCTACATTGGGCTATATATATGTTAGAGCCCAAATGTAGCCCAATGTAGCCCAATGTAGCCCAAAGATGGCCACCAGAGACAAAAAACCCAAATGTAGCCCAAATATCAGCCAGATGTAGCCCAACTACAGCCCAATGACAGAATGTCCCAGAGTGTTCTAAAGAACAACTAGAGCGCTAACAGTCTTACTTATGACAAAAGTATGGCACACCTGAAGTCATCTTGATTGGAATAAAGTGGTAACACTTAATACATTTAATTTGAAAAGGAACGAAATGAGGTGTTTCATTTTGCCATAGAAATTATATATATATATATATATATATATATATATATATATATATATATATATATATATATATATATATATATATATATATATATATATTCACTGAAAAAACAATAGGTTTCACACCAGTTATAGTTAGGAATTAGCATTTAAAAAACCTATTAAATTCACTGAAAAAACCATAGGTTTCACACCAATTATAGTTAGGTGGAAATTTTACTCGCATAAAACTATTGAAATTCCCACGTTATAGTTAGTTGGACTCACTATAACTTGCGCGTGCAATGCACTGCTGATGACGTCACATATTACATCACTCATGACATGGTCAGTGACATCACTCATGACATCACTGATGACATCTCAAATGACATCACTGATGACATCATCCAGTAAATGTGTATCTTTCTGAAAAATACATTTTTTTATATATGTAAATCTAAAGGTTGATGGAAGAATAACTGTTTAAATAAATGTCTAAATGGATTTTTTTGGTGTAAAATTGATTGGTTAACTGACTTATTACATGTATCTTAGTGAATACATATATTAGCGAGTAATGTTTAAATATTTAAATATCTGTATCTTTGTCTCACTTTTTGTATAAGTGGCAGCATGGGTTGGTGAGTAGCTACATGAGTGTGTATATGGGTTATTAGTTGTTTTTTTGAGTATCAGTATCAGTGTCTGTATGGTTCGGTGGGGGTTATTACTTAGAGCACAGATGCATGAATGAGTGACTCACTATTTGTATGTATTTTGAGGACAGCATGTGTGCAAGACTGTATGGGTGGATGATTGTGTGTATGGGTGGGTTAGTGAGTATGTGTTTTTATAATTGATTGTTTAAGAGAGTAAATATGTTTCCGTTTCTGTAGAAGTATGTGTAGTGGTGTGTATATAGCAGTATAATCAAGTAAATGGTATTTTGATGAGCATTAGTGTGTAACAGGATGAATAGGTGTATGAGTACATATGATGAGTAAGTACATGCATGAGTGACTATATAGAACTGTTGGTGAATGAGTGGATGTGTATATAGATGTTGGAATTACCTAATAAGTTGTTGTAATTGGTATTGGTTTCTCCTTTTTTAAGAGAATGTTAGTTTCTATTTTTGAATGTGTGTGCCAAAGGTTATTTTATGCTTATAGGAGGTCTGCCACTTTGTCACAAGGATGTTGTCATCAGTGATGTCATTTGAGATGTCATGAGTGATGTCATGAGTGATGTCGCTGACCATGTCATGAGTGATGTAATATGTGACGTCATCAGCAGTGCATTGCACGCGCACGTTATAGTGAGTCCAACTAACTATAACGTGGGAATTTCAATGGTTTTATGCGAGTAAAATTTCCACCTAACTATAACTGGTGTGAAACCTATGGTTTTTTCAGTGAATATATATATATATATGTATGTATGTATGTATATATATATATATATATACATATATATATATGTATGTATGTGTGTGTATATATATATATATATCACCAGTAGGTTGTTATAGTGAAGACCTTACTGCTGTTCAAAAAGCATTTTTTCTTTCCCCAATAACTTAAGAGCTTGCTGACCAATTGTTGCGAACTTTTTTAAACTCGTGGAGCGCTCCAGTCAACACCTGTCTTAAAAGTTTAAGGGTGATTCGGCAAGCGTGTGCCGAGAAAATAGGGGGGTCCCAAAACATGTTTTCTCCATGATAAGTTCCAATAGAATACTTTAGAGATGGCTACAGTCCGAACTGTTGAACGGAATTACACAAAATTTGGCAAAAAAGGTATCCCTTGTTTCAGAAAGAACTCTTTTTGTTAAATGGTGTAAATCCGTTCAGTAGTTCCTGAGGAATTGAAAAATAATAGGTCGAAAAATGCATTTCTCATAGGAAAGTTTAGACACGGCTGCAGCTCAAACTGCTGAACGGAATTACATCAAATTTAGCCCTTGTCTCAGAAAGAACTCTTTTTCTTAAATGGTGTAAATCTGTTCAGTAGTTGCTGAGAAATAAAAAAAAAAAGTTTTGATATATATGGCCACGGTGGAGTCGTGACCCCTCCCAACCACGAGCTTTATTCTAATTGGCTGTCAACACTCCATATCAGAAAGTGTTGGGAGCCATTTTGTGACTCAGTAGAACTGAGTCAGAAGAGAACAGGGAAACAAAGGTAAAAAAATAAGAGGGGGCAGGGTAGAAGCACCCTGACCCCCTAGGCCTGCTCAGGGTGTTCCACAAGGACCAGCAGGGCCCAAAAAGCAAAGAAAAAATGTAAACACTGGAATGCGCGCTGGGTGCACGGATCGGGATAACATTTTTTTTTAAAACAGAGCAAGGGCTTCTTAGCTTCATTATTTTTAACCCCCCGGTTGGGCCAGGTACCAGGGGGATTTGAAAATGAAAAGCAGGGGCCTGCGGGGGCCCTCGCATCCGGGGAACCTCTTTTGTGGAACAACATGGACATTTTATTGGCTAAAGTCTTCCGAGCACAAGTTTGCTCCTTGTTAGATGGGAACGGGGCACTGTTGTCAGTCATTTTGTGACGCACTTCAAAGGAGTACGGGAAAAAGTAGTAGCGCAGACGGTAGGAACACTATTAACACTGTACAGTGGTCACAAGGTGGTGGACAGTGATTTTGAAGGTAAAAATTGTTTTTTATATATTTTAAAGGCCAGTTATATAATTTCAGTGGGGTGTGCAAATCACAGCAGACAAATCACAGTGTCTTGCAGTCTTCTTTTTATCAAGTTAGAGGGTGCGATACTTCCCAGGAGCACTATTTACTTATAATGTGGTGTACTTTTCTGACGGGAAGGTGTGGTTGTGAAGCAAACATTTTAGTCTAGGTTTGAAACAGTTTTTATTTAGCAATTACACATAAACTTTCTTCGGAAACTGCGCTGTATATAATAAAGGGGTGACAAATAGAAATTGAATGTCTTAAAATATCAGTTAAGCGTGGTGACTTCCTCCTTTTTTCTGCTACAGTTTGTAAACGTGTTGCCCCATATTCTTTATAATATAAGAGAGCAACAGTTACTTTTAGATAAAGTAGAAAAGACGTGTTACAATAAACACTCACGCACTACATTATCTGAGGTTAGAAGAACAAGTAAAAAACAGTTACACACAAATGTATTCATATTAGATAGAAAGATATGCATTATCATTTTTCAAATTTGTATTTTGTAGTATTCGGGAATGTTCACTGGTAGTGCTTAGAGATCGTACGCTGTTCCGCTAACAAATCTCATACTCATTTAACAATATATAAGATAGTACTATTATAATATACAGTGCTGGTCGTATATATTCTATAGGGAGAACGCGAATAGGAACCACAACTGAGAAAAATAGAAATTAGAAAATAACATTCAGAAATGTAGGGTTTATCAAATATTTAAAGTAACAAAGTATGTATGAAAGCAATCATTTTTTATACAGCAATTTCATAAAATATGCTCACTGAAAAAATATCTGATCAAGTATGTTATAATGTTTCGTAAGCTGTATTACAGGTGGCACCGACAAATCTCCAATAGCTCTTCTGTAGCAATAGGACAGCCTATTACAATATAAAGAATGACACCCTTGTTGCACAAAAAAAAAAGGAAAATAAAGTTATGAATAGAACAGAAGATCCATAACAAAATACTTTCGAGCAGTAATTTCTTTCTGAGCTTGTTTTCTCCGGTATGTCGAAAAGTTTGATGTTTGCAGTGACAAGTCATAAACTCCCCTGAGATCATTATACTGTGAAAATTGTAATATACATATTTACAGTATATGTTCAAAAGGGGGGAACAGACTTAAAGCCAGAAGCTTGTGATGTTGCTTATATATCTTTACTCTTTCTCCTGATGGGTCATAAACTCCTCTGAGATCAGCATGACTGTTCATATTATAATATACATATTACCAGTATATGATCCCTAGGGGAAAAAAGACTAACAACTGGAAGGTGGTGAGGTTATTTGTAAATGTCTGGGGTTTGCGCTGGTGGTGGGTCACCAACACCACTGAGGTCAAGTACAGTGTCAATATTATGATATACAAAGTCACAGTATATGACCTCAATTGAGTCAGAAAAGGAGCAATGTTTGCTGTAATCTGTCTGTTTCTGAAAACAAGCTGCTGGTGTTACAGAAAAAAAAGCAAAAACATGCAATAACACTTTTTCGACACATAAATGTTTAAATATTGACAAATAGCAACGTATTATAAATATCTACTATGCCATAATAAAACAACTTACAACTCCAGAATATGTTTTGTTGACGCAAAAGAAGAATGCGACGCTAGAAAATGGAACATGCATCACAGAATGGAAACAGAGAAATAACTCGCGAAAACGAAACTAATCGCACAACAGGTGTTGTTTATATAGTTTTTTGTTATTGAGTAGTCTACGGAAGGAAGGCATATCAGCATTTGAGCATAGAACGATAGCCCCAGGGCCCACAGTTGTCAATTTGTCATGCTTAGTTGCACTAGAGGTTTTTTTAAATTTAGAATTAAAAAATACAAAATATTTAGGTTTTGTTTTATATCTACCCCTAAATTCACACATCCATAGGCCCAAATTCTGATTTTTGAATCTTTCAAGAAAATCCGGGTTTTTCCTACCTCTGTAGGACACTAAGACATTCTCCTGGGGCTCAAGGGATGTTCCTCCAGTAGACTTATACCTTTTCCTATCTTTTTATTTTTAAAACTGTATTAAATCAGTAGAGAATTCAGAGGACTAGAGGCTATGGATTTGCACATAGCTAAGGGTAAATTTACAGAGTATACAAACGTCCTTGTCAGATAGACCTTTTCAAAACCTGCTCAACATTAATTCTAAACTCACATACCTCAAAAACTACTTGATGAATTTAATTTAAACAAAACCAATTTAAAGCATTATTTTGCAATACATTCATGCGAATCCCTTTCATACTTCGTTCAGCAGTTTTTGCTGTGGTTGCAAGCAAATTTTTCAACAGCATTTTAAAAAAAAATGCAGCATATGTCTACCCGTAACATCACCCATGAACAGTCTGGCACAAAAGTCTGCATAGCAACCTTTTGCCAAATGCACTAAAGAAATGCCAAATTGTGTGCAAATTCATCAAATTTCACCAAGGTAATAAGCAAATGAAAAGAATAATTATTTAGAAAAACTTAACATGTCATTTAGTACTCCATTATCCCGTATGATGCAGGTGATATTGAGAAAACTAAAGCTGCCCAGCTATATCTGGGTCTGCTATTGTGGTGCTAAAATGGATATTTCACAGGAACCCATGAGCTATTTTCCATATTTCTAGGGCCCCTCACAAATACTGTACATTTGTCAATTAATGCACCAAACATGTGTGTGTGTGATTTTGTCTCACTGAGTCCCATACACTGAAAGATTTGGTAAACTGATTGTACATGCCGTCAGTGTCTGCAATAATACCTGATACTGCACAGCCGGGGCAAGTGACTCTTGGCTGGTTACATGTGATCACATGGTCACACATTTGTGCACCTATGTGGGCTGAGAGGGTGGAACTCAGACCAATATATGTGCACAGGTGGTCGAGAGAGATGGGGCATTTAAGAAATTGTTTATGGCATGTGAAAGCCCTATAATTTAGTTATAGATTTAAAAGGAATTTTTCCCAATCCTTTTATGACTATACTGTGAGTCAATAGAGCTCAAAGAAAGTTAGTTGTGCTTCACTGTACTTACACTTTGGAACATACCTTCCCGAAAGAAACAACTTAGCATTGGCTAAAACCAGGGAAGAGTTTATTATCCCTTCCTATAGGTAACATCCCTTCCTATTGTGTTTGAAACCAGAAATAACATTGGTTTGGAGATATTTGCTCTCTTTTGTGTATTTAGAGCTTAGCCATATTCTTCTGAATTAGCCCTTAATTAAATTCAGGCATTGAACTACCCTGCTGTACAATATTAGGAACAATGGGGCATATTATCAAGGGGGTTTATCTCCGCTTTTTTGGCTTTAAAAGCCAAGAAAGCGGAGATAAAACTATCTCACTATTACCTAGCTGTCGCTAACACCAGTTAGCGACAGCTAGTAGGAAATAGCGACCATCTTGGACCCCGCTTTGCATGTCAGTGAAATTTATCACTAATGACATGCAAAGTGGGCGTGCCAAGATGTTAGCGACTAGAAACAGTCGCTAACATCACTATCTCCTATTACCAACTTTTGGAGATATTCGCGCTAAGCGCAAATATCTCCAAAAGCTAACACCTGCCCCTGAGCAGTTCTTAGCCATGTTATCCAATGGGAGGTGAATAACATGGCTAAGAGCATTAGCTCGGTAATGCATGAATATCGCTGACTTTTCAGCGATATTCATGCATTTTGGCCGATTTTTATCGCTTAGGAGATAAACCTTGATAATAGCAAGGTTCCTAAGCGATAAAAATTGCCGCAGCTCAGCGATAAAAATATTGCCGCTAAGCCAACATAGCGATAATTATCGCTAGTTGTTGGTAATATGCCCCTCTGTTAGGCCGCAGGTAGATCAATTATTTTGTCACACAATAGGCCCATCTGATGGGAATTAAGCCTCTTATAAGAGGAGGTAGCTGGCAGCAGAATCTGCATAGGTTATTTACATTCACAAGACTTGACAAGTTTGGACATGCACCCCTTCAGAAATACAAGGGGAGCCAGTCAGACGTCTACAACATTTCATAGGAGGGACTCTCTTTGGAAGGTTTTTAGGGAATGGAGAAAGGCTGTTGTGTCAGTTAGGAGCAGAACTTAAGGCTCTTATAGACCTGTGACCACTGGACACTGTAGTTGTTATCTTGAAAAGTCTCAAGATGTTGTGAACGGGGATAAGACAGCGGTGTGGTGATGATATGTCCTGTTCTGATTGGGCAGAGGTGCCTTCTTTCTGAAACTTTCCGCCCCATTTTCAAACTTCTACTCATGGGAGAAACATTGAGAAGTAAAGGAATCTGCTGGAAGCAAGGACAGTTGGATTTCTCATAGATGAACACTTATTTGGAGTAGTGGGAAACACTGGACTTGCACTTACTCGGACTCTGAGCACCTTTGCCTCTACATTTAGTGGAAGTGGCCTGCTACTCCATCTAGTTGACAGAAGAGGGACATACTTTCTGGTCACTCTAGAGGAGAAGGTAAATGTGGAACTTGTGTGGACTGATCATGTGGGATGACATTCCCTTAAGTGAGACCCCCTGATTCCTGCTGGACACACAGGTGGCCATTAAGAGGCCAGGAGGGTGTGGGCCTGGGGAGTGCTCACAGGAAGGTTAATCCATCTTTGGAGGCCTCAGGGTGCTGCTGAAAAAGGCACCAGGCCAAGGAGAAGTACCAGGAATCAAGACAGTGGTGCAGGCCCTTGATGTTAAGCAGCCACTGCTTCTGGAGAGAGGATTGGTGTGTAATGCGCCATGATGTTGCCGCAGATGTTGAGCTCTGTGTTTATGTGGGTTTGCGTCTGTGCGCATATTGTATTAGCGCACAGACGCACATGCACATAAACAGAAACATACTCTGGTGCACAGCGACAACTAGCGCCGGCGCAGGCACGTGTAACACTGCCCCTGGTGTCTGTTGCAGGAACTAGGAGCAAAATAAGACCATTCCTATTGGAACATTCTATGGTTATCCTCAAAGCTAAAAAGCCACTGAAATAATGAATTTTTCTCTATACTGCAAAAACACATCTTAATTCAGCACAAGCATTTCAGACTGACTAGGCCTCATTTCATGTCTTATGTGCCATGTGTTTTCACTTGCACCAAAATGTGCGTGTCAATTTTAAATGCAGTCTGTCTGAAGCACACAAATAAAGCAAATCCTGACTCCAGATGAAATCTGCTCCATCACTATCGGGGCCAGAAGAAGAAGTATATGACCACCTCCTTTGTTTGAAAATGACTGGGCCAGCCCCCAGTGTCACCACACTCTGTAGGCCATAACAGTGGTCAACTGTTTTTAATTGGACCCCTGGGGAGAGCTGCAACCCCAGGGGACTGGCACAAGCCCCTCCACATGCGGCACTGTTAGAATCGGGGTTCTCTAGTTGGCACAAAAAAGATTACCACGTCCCCAAAAGACTGGGCTCAAAGACAGAACCTTAAGAAAGAATATAAAAAGAAAATGTGGGAACATAAAAGATAACTTAAGGATGACTTCTGGGTAAGACTACTCTGCACAACAAAGAACACCAACTCAACCGCATTCTGGAGGATCATAAACAGTTTAAATCATCCCTCAAACCCAATAACATCTAACGTCCAAGAAGCAGACTGGGCCGCGCTACTAATACAGAGGTTCTCGCAAGTAACCCCGGACCGGCCCAACTCAGAAGCAAACCAACAAAATACCAACAAAGGGGACAAACAAAGCAAAGCGAGCATCGTTTCCAGCGGCGAACTCAAAATTTATCGTAGGCAGATGCAACACCAGAAGGAAGAAGGCAGAACAAACCAATCATCAGAGGGGGATCCCCGCATAACAAGTCTTCACCGTGACATGGTTCAGCCACTGGAGATCAAGGAGACAACAAACAAGCCCAAACATACAAGGTTCCGCGAAGAGGACATAAGGAAAATCCTAAGGAACACTTGTGGCAGCGGAGCTCCAGGGCCGAATGGGATACCACCAATAATTTTTAAAACTGATCCGGACTTTTGCAGCGGAAAACTAAAAAAACTATTTGACGAGATAGAAAGGGTAAATCAAATTCCATCAAGCTGGCAGGGCTCAATAATTTCACCCATCTTCAAAGGAGGAGGTAGAACATCCCCGGCAAATTACAGACTGAATGCCCTCCTGGATGTGGAGGCGAAATACTTTGCATCCCTAATCCTGGAAGACCTAACAAACTGGTCTGATGCCACAAAGAGAACACCGCCCAATCAAACAGGCTTCAGGAAAGGGACCGGGACAATGACAAACATCCTGTCTCTCTCAGTGATAGCTGATAAATATCTACGGAAAAAACAGCCCCTCCACCTATGTTTCATCGACTTAAAGGCGGCCTTCGATAGCGTAGATCGTAACATCTTATGTAAAAAAACTGCGCAGTTGGAACATCCCGGACAAAACACTGAGAGGAATCCTACTCCTTTATTCCAACACTTGGATGGAAGTAAAATTGGGGAACGGAACAAGGCTCTCAAGAAAAATCAATACCAGTAAAGGCCTCACGCAGGGCTGTGTTCTGGCACCGCATCTTTTTAATCTTTTCATGGCAGACTTAGCCCCAACTTTAAACAAGATCTCATCCCACTCACCCAAACTCGGCTCTTTATCCCTAACTCATCTATCTTACGCGGACGATGTGGTATTGTTGAGCCTAACGAAGATTGGCCTACAAAGGTCACTAGCAGGGCTAGCGGAATTTATAACAAACAACAACCTGGAGATAAATACAACAAAAACAAAAACAATGGTCATCACTAGACGACGATCAGTCAACCCACACATCCAACTGGAGGGAACAAAAATAGAGGCTGTGACCAACTACAAGTACCTGGGCTTCTACTTTGATAACCGACATAACCACCAGCAACAAAAGACGTACATAGCCCAGAGAGCAAACTCACTGTCATTTGCTTTTAGATCTTTGGCCATAAAACTGATGGGGCCTTCATACAAACCTCTACTGGCAACAATAAAAGCAAAAGTGCTTCCCACCCTGTCATACGGCAGCGTGGGACTGCACGGGAAAGACGCGGAGCTGCTTAACAAAATGCAGACAGCCATCTTTAAATCCACCTTTCAAATTCAACGGGGAGCTTCACCAGCTCCGACGAGATTAGAATTTGGAATAATAAATGAATTTGTGGGAAGAAAGTATGCAAATATAAAGTACTGGTACAGCTTGAAACAGAACATGGCAACCTCAAAACTGCACCAAGCACTGTGGGAAGAAATAAAAGATGATGTTAAATCCCGACACAACCAGTACCTTGAGAAGGCCATAACCGAGACTGGAACAAGAAATCTCTGGGATCTCAATCTGCCTTACCCAGCGTTCAAACAAGCCATAAACAAGTTAACAAAATTCCATTCTCTTTTACTTGACAAAGCCACGTTCAGCATGAGAAAATACGCTTGGATGGTCATATCAAACTACAAAACTCTCACTGCAGCCCCATACCTAACACTCACATTCCCAGCTTACAGAAAACAAAAATTAATGGGGCTCCGACTGGGAAATCTTCCATCTACCATGGATCAACCAATTTGGGTGCACGACGGACCCAAAATCTGTAGACTATGTGGCAGCAGCAAGGAGGACTTTATCCATCTAGTTTGCATCTGTCCGAATTTAGCCCAAGCACGAGCAGTCTTTTTGAAAAAGGCAATGAACGAACAAGGCATAAGAATGTGTAGATCGGCAATTATGTCAACCTTGAATCCAACAGACACCCGTTTGAACTGTTTATTATTAAAGTTCCTTGCGGCTCACGCCCAAGCGTTAAAACAGAACCAGGCATCTTGCCCGCATAAGGACAACATAACAGTGGTAGTTTTGTGAGAGGGCCCTCTTGAACCTAATAACATGTAAATATCAGAACTCTTGGAACTACAAACTACATGAACTGCTTAGTTGTTCTAAAAAAACAAAGTGTTGGACTAAATTCAGAATGTTTTAGAATGAATTAAAAGAGAATTTATCCAAACAAAAGGACATTTTTTATGAGTAGCTGATTTTATAAAATGTATTGCTATGGTTTTAATTAACTGAAACAATAAAACGTTTTCACTCTAGTTGGAACAAGTAGGTACTTGTGACAAATAGGGACCCTCTCCTCTAGTCATAGTAAGGGGGATTACACTCCTAAAGTATACACATTCATAATAAAAACATTTAATTCAAAAACATAAAAACCAAATAATTATATAAACAATTAATCAAGTACAAATAATATATTTATAACACAATTATACAAAAATTTATAAAACAGTGGCGAACAAATATAGTCATCGACGCGCGTTTCGGCGTTTTAACGAGAAAGCCTTCCTCAGGAGACACATTAAAATCTTAAAGACATATGTAAAATGAATTAAAAACATACAAGGGAGTATCTCACATTCCTATCATAAGCATAACAATACATGTGCATATAGCTGTGCTTGCATATCAATATCTCCCTACTCGTGCAGCTAAACAATATAGCTACAAAAGGTACAGACTAATTATTTTATATTTGAGCAGTGGTATATGGTTTAATGAGAAGGTCAGGATCGGATATTTCAACATGGGATTTTTTCCCCTTCCCCCAAATTGGAACCTAAGACAATGGACTCATCTAGCTCACAATAAAGGATGGAAAATACATGAGCATGCACACTAGGTTAAATTGTTTTTGCCTTACCAAAGAGAACACGAGATGAGTGTTCACTGTGTATCCCTTATATGTGTGTCAAGACCGGGTAGGTATGTAATCTCTTTGTTTTCCTATCGCCTGGGTGGAGTCACACCTCACACGACGAAACTTGTTATCTAGAGTGGTAAGAACACAGCTATTGTAGATACAAAACAGTTCCAGATCCTATGCCTATGGATTGGCACTAAATATGGTAAAAGCAAATATCGTATCAATTGTTGTGTCAATTGTTGTGACCAAACTGTCACTAATCTTAAGCAGCACATATACATTGGAAAATAAGGGTGCCTCAATATGTAAAGGGTTCCTTTATACATATGACTTATCCACATGGAAGTCTGACTGTGTATCAAAATATGATTTCTAAGAACCAAATTAAAAATTAAATGGCTCTAGTTTACACTAGAAACCAAGTCTACATGGTATCTATAATATCTCTGATACGTATATGGCACCAATGTATATTAGACATATATTTCTTACCAAGATTTTGAACGCAGCAGTGATTCCAACCAATAAAGGAACCACATAGAAGATAGCCAATACACGCTCCCAGTCTTTAAAATGGTGAATTAACTCAAGTGCTTATCCTTGTCTACATGCACTGGATACACTAGTAAACACCCGTCAAGCTTCAGTGCTAAAAAAGAGAGTGAAGGGAACCTCTAATTGCCATTCTATGTACAGATAATTTATGTTCGCAATACTATTTTTGGGCTAGAGATGTCAATATCTTACCGAGTGTAGTAAAGAACGGGAAATTATGTCAGGGTACACGAAGAAGCCACCGTCAGTCTTCGGTACTAAGAATGAAAATAAGACCAGACTCTAATTATAAATGGATACAAAAATGGTTTAAATTGCAAATGCAGTTTCGAGGGCGGAAGCAGCAAAACTTACCGAATATATTAAAAGGTGAACGATAACATAAGAACGGGGGAGCCGCGTTCAGGATATCCGCTGGCGTCCCTTGACAAAGTCTACGGTACTGTAGGTGGAAATACAACAAACCTACAGTCACTAACAATTATCGGGATGGTTAAATTGCAGGTGCACTTTTAAAGTGGACTTTCAAAGCGGGGAGCTGCTCGCTTACCGAATATAGTAAAAGACGAACAATAGCATCAACCTGCGGGCGCCGCGTTCAGGATGTCTGTTGGCGTCCCGCAGCCGTTGGAAAAGGTGATTAAACCGACCAGCTGCTGCGCCCCTCCTTAAATATGCGTAACAAGATTACCTGTGCTGACGTGTCGGCCCGTCGGAGCCTCTCCTTAAAGGGAGAGTGTCCCAAGATTCAGAATTCAATGGAATGGAAAAACTAGTGCATATACCAGAGTCCAATGCAGGACTTTTGCAACGTATGTTATGCCTACAAGGGGGTATAGCTCCCAACTTATAAAATCGATATCAGTCTTAAGGCAATATTTTTAAATGGTAAACCGCAATGAGTATATAAAGCGGCGAAGGAAGGGCAAGAAAGTAGGACAAAGGTGTATCCATATTGTCACATGATTGACAACATTAAGAATAAGATAGGCAATCTCAAAGATGCTTAATGGGAATAATGATACCCCAATAATAGTAATAAAGAATGTACTCATAGGCGACTGAATCGGCATATGAACCACAGATATACTTTACGTCGCAAATGACGGACCTTGCTAAACTGGGGAAAATCCCTCATCCTAAAGAATTCTACCTCAGAAATCCTAATATAGGAGTAAGTACCAGGATATTTAATTTATATACGGAAAAGGAAGGATAGAGGGGAAAGGGGGGGGGAACAGGTTATTTATATTTTCATTGGGGGATGCGAAGGGGTATTGGGGGGACACCACTGTGGACACCCGAATTACTTAGTTCATTTTGATTTTTAACGAGTATATTGACTATTCCAGGAACCATATCACATAGAGAATGAACCTATGAACTGCCAACAAAAATAGTATTTCTATTGGAAACAAATGGCATTCTCCCAGGGAATTTCGTTGTTTAATCCCCTTTTATGTGTGTCCAGAACAAAAATCCCCAAAACTTCGCGTTTTTTACGAATGGCGCATCCTCCTTTACCATCTGGGGTTTTAATCTTTTCCAGGATACGCCAGTGTATATCTTCCGGTTTATGTTGTAGATCGAGAAAATGTTTCACTAAGGGCGCGTTCAGTTTCTGGGTTTTAATGGCTGATCTATGTTCTGTGAGTCGTGTTTGGATCGACCTGCACGTCTCGCCAACGTAGCCCATGCCACACGGGCAACTGATAAAATAAACCACATTTGTGGTTTTACAGTTCCATAAGTCAGTGGCTTTGAAAGTGGAACCGTTGTGGGTAAACATCTCACCACCCATGATATTCTTACAGGATTTGCAAGAGGAGCAGGGAACTGCACCTCGAACTGGTAAATTCGCCAGAAGAGATCTCTGGGTCTGATTACCATTGGGTAATTTGGAATAAAACTTAGAATGAACTATTTTATCTTTCAGATTCCCGTTTCTCCTGTGTGCAAATAGTGGTTTAGTTAAGGCAGACGTAGAAGACGGGTTGCAGTTCAAGATATGCCAATTGGCATTAATGATTTGCCTTATGCGTTCATTCATGGTCGAATTGGTGGTTATACACACGATGCGATCATTGGCCTGATTTTCTTTAGGGGTTAATAATGCGTCTCGATCATAAAATCGAGCACGTTTGTAAGAATTCCTTATTAGTCTATGAGGATATCCGCGATCACGGAACTTTTTGCGCATAATTGCTGCTTGTTTGTCATAATCCGACAAATTCGAACAATTCCTGCGGACCCTGAGAAATTGGGAGAAGGGAATACTTTCTCGTTGACATTTCGGGTGGAAACTACTAAAATGTAGTAGGGTATTTCGAGCTGTTTTTTTCACAAATAGATCCACCTCCAATTTATTGTTATTGACTCGAATTAAGAGATCTAGAAATTCGACTTGATTCTCATTGTGGTGCGCAGTGAATTTCAGATTGCTGTCAGTCAAATTAATCCATTTCAAGAATTCAAGAAGAGTATCTTTCCCATTGGTCCAGACAAAAAAGATGTCATCGATATATCTGAACCAATGGGAAATCGGCTCAAAAAAGGGTGCTATTTCATTGTCTATGAAGCGTTCCTCGAAACGGGACATATATATGTTGGCTATCGATGGAGCAACCGAGGCCCCCATACTTACACCCCTCAATTGGCGATAGGTATCCTCACCGAATTCAAAGACATTCTCTGTTAAGACAATAAACAGACAATCTATTAAGAATTTCTTGGGACATATGATGTTATGTTTATCTATAAACCAGTCTGTTGCTCTAATCGCTTCATCTATCGGAATGTTACCATAGAGGGATTCGATATCAAGAGTTACAAGTATATCCCTCCCTGGTATGATATCTAAATTTTCTACTGTATTTATCATATCGCAAATGTCCTTAACATAAGATTTAATTTTTGGAATATGGGATCTTAAAAAATGATCAACGAATTTAGAAAGAGATTCTGTGGGGGTGCCAATATTTGACACTATCGGTCTATACGGAGGGTTCTCTGATTTCTTATGTATTTTTTGAAGACCGTAGATGCAAGCAGTTTTGAATTTATTTGTATTTAAAAATTCGTGATCTTTAGTGTTGATATCACCATTTGATAAAGCGTCATTAGTCAAAGTACAGATTTTTTTGATAATGGTGTTAATAGGATTACAGTTAATTTGTAGGTAAGTAGAACTGTCACTTAACATTCTCTTCATGTTCTGCTCATAATCACTAGAATTAAGGACAACAATACCTCCTCCCTTATCGGCTCCTTTAATCGTTAATTCTTTGTTGTCTGTAAGTTCTTTGATGGCTCGTGATTCATTCATAGTTAGGTTGTATTTAGGTTTAGGGATATATTCCAAAGTTTTTTCCAATTTTTTCATAACAACCAGCTCGAAAGCCGCTACTTCTGGCCCCAACTGTTCTAAAACAGGAGTAAAAGAGGAGGGTAATGAAATTTCGTTCTGTCTCTGTGTTATGGGATCATATGCATTATCCTCTTTGTCTAGAAAAAACTTTTTAAGTCTAATTTTCCTGAAAAAGGCAATTATATCTTTGTGAAGCTCAAAGGTATTCACAAATGAGTGGGGTACGAAGGATAAACCTTTCGATAGCAGAGCCTCACTAGAGCCATCTAACTTTTTAGAGGACAAGTTAAAAATGGGAATTACATCCCCTGACCCCAGTATTGCCTGTTGCGAGTTTCCCTGATAAACTGGGGTTCCTGTTGTTGATGTTGTTGGTGTTGGACTTGTTGATGTTGTGTTTGATGCAAGTGTTGATTCATTTGGAAGTTCCCTCTGGATTGACCCTGGTTTTGGAATCTTACCCTGGGGCGACCTCGTCGAGGCCCTCTGTTCGATAAAAAAGGACGTCGCTGGGGTCTAGAGTTGGTATATGTATTAAAACCACCATCTGATTCATAGTATGTATTACTAGAGCCTTCACCCTCTGAGTCAGATGAGTCAGTGAAATTGTTGACTCTTTGTTGGTCATTTCTTGACTCATCGGTATAGTGGTTTTGTTGGTAGAAATCCTTGTGTAGGTAGGGATATGCAACTTCCTCTTATGGCCTGGATACCCGTCACCCCCTCCCAACACAATCCCCAAGAATGGGAAGACGGATACAGTTCTTGAGCTTTTGGAAGGCGGGAGGGAGTTACCCTCCCGGCCGTATTTATTCAAATATGAAACAAAATTAAAACATTAAAATAACAGTTTCATATCATGTACAATTTCATTTATACATTACGATGTTTATTGGCTAACCTTAACATATCTCTAATACAAAGGTTCTCCTAGCCGATTCTAAAACATCCTGTAAATGCATTTCTCAAAATTCAAATTGTACATCCTAACATTAGGGGCCAACGGCAAGGTCGTAACCGGTGTCAGATCCCTAATACCAGACTCCCCCCCTTACTTGTGAGGGGCGGGCGCACAGAGGACTGTACCTCTGTGCCAACTTCCAATTTCCCTTGTCTTAACGGGGGCCCATACTTACTCGACGCCATCTTGGTGGTCGTCCGAGGACTCGTGTGAGGTGTCTAGAAGGTAGCGTAGACCCCCCTCCCACCCAACACTGCTTACCACATCCGCCGTCGCGGATGTCCTGGCCCCGGGAAATTCCAAGGAGGGGACCCGTAGCCCCTCCTCCCCAGGGAGGGGTCTTGACCGCCTTCCCTTTCGGCGGTCCCATCCTTAGAAGGGTACCGCCTCCCCGTGTGAGGGGCCAATGGCCGCCTCCCCGGGCGCTCCCATCCATAATGGGTGGCGCCCCACCTCTAGGGATCTTCCAATTACTGCTCACCGATCATGACCTTACCGCCACAGGCCGGATAGTTGACCGGCTATCCGGACCCCCCACAAAAGCTCCTACTAAAGGTCATGGTTACGTAAACTCTTTAACCAAGCTAAGAAGTCTCCTATGAGTAAGACATTTCCCTCCCGGGACAAATGGACCCCATCCGCCAAATACATATGGTCCCCCCGGATACACCCGTGTGGAATACACTGCAATTTATCTGTACGGAACAACCTACTCAATTTGCTATTAACCTTCTTTACTGACTGGTTCAAAGCTGGCACAGAGAGGGCCCCCCGCCACACCTTCCGAGGAATCATGTGTGACCATGCGATTGTGCACCCCGAAACCCTTCTTGCCAACCAACTTACTGTGGACAAAATTAACTCGAGAAGCACTCGTCGACCAATGGTCACCAAATCATTGCCCCGAAGATGCACTATGATTACAGATGGCGGTGACCTCGTCCGCCCTAACAGTCCCTCAATGAAACTTTGAAACTGGTCAATACAGAGCCCGCCCCTTCCGTGGAAGGTCACCCTGTACCCGTATTCCCCAGCCACGTGAATCATGTCACCTGCTTTGAATACGTCCCCGGCGCGCCTCACGTATGAGTGGCCAACGACCCACACCACTCTTTCCTCAGCCGGTGATCTTTGACCGCTGGTCCCCAGGTGTCGGGTCAACTGCACAGTCCGCCCCGCAAAGCCTGCTCGCGAAACTGCAAACCAAACAGAAAACAAGAAGCGTGAGTGCATGACATTAGCTTCACAACATGTGCAAACGCACATACCTTTTATAACAGTTTGAGGACCAACGCCCCAACCGCTTCACTTTTTCAACACTCAGACCCCTGGCTGTAGCCTCTGTAGCAGCCCCTATCCGGAAGGAATGGGTCCCAAAATCGCTCGGGTTCAAGCCCGCCGCCGCGATTGCCATTGTTAACACCCGCTGAAACTGAAACCTCGTCAGTGGGGTGGCATCGGTGTGCCTCAGCAAGCTTCCCCCCCATGCTGCCGCCCTCAGCGCTAAGTACTCTTCAACGCATTTAACCGGGCACATGGGAGATCCCGGAATCCGCTGGACTACCACACTGTCCCCGATTGCTCCCTGATCGGTCTTGGACCTGGCTATCGAGATCAACATTGTCTCGCCCTTAATTTGAATGTGTTCTCGACACAGTCCTCCCCCCGTGTCCTGCTTGTTCCTCGCTACCAGTTCGCTTACCCGCATAGCCCCATGGAATGCTAATGCAAAAGCGGCCCGGAACAGCACCGTCTCGGATTGAGATGAACATGTCGCAGGAAGTACGGACATTAAAAGGGACAATCTTTCCAAACCTATCGGGTGCCTCTCATCCCCTCTACGACCCTCAAGGCGTTGCCACCCACGCAGCGCCTTCTGTACCAGAAAGGACGACGTGGGGTCCTGGATGCCATGAGCCCGCGCCATGAAGGAAATGGCGGCCCGGTGCCTATTGGCCGTAGCCACTGATCTGCCTGCCTGATGTAGTGATACCAGAAATTTCAGGACATACTCCTCCTGCCCCCAGTGCTCCCCCATAGCTGAACCCAAAAAGGACCAATAGGAACGGAACGCCCCTTCATATGCCTTCCTTGTCCTGGGTGCTAGACTCTCTCCCACGAGGTTTTGTAATCCGGGGCACCGATAGACCAGAGAGCTTCGGGAAATGGTGCCGCCACCGAGTCCGCTGAGGGCAGAACACCCCGGAAGGCCTGCATATGGGAACGAGAGAGTGCATCAGCTGCCTGGTTTAGTACCCCTGGCACGTGTCTTGCCCTAAAGTGGACGTTTAGTCCATACATAGCAGGACAATTTCCTTCAGCAATCTCAAAATCCATTTGCAGCGTGCTGCCTGATTATTGATACACTCAACCACGGTCATGTTATCAGACCAGAACACCACAGAGCGATCACGAAACCCCTCTGGCCAAGTTTTCAAGGCCACCAGAAGGGGGAACAGCTCCAGAAACCCAATGTTACCAGTGAGTCCATTATCGTGCCACCACACAGGCCAGGTTCGTGCCGACCATTGATTGCCAAATATGGCGCCAAAACCTACACTCCCTGCCGAGTCGGTCCACAACCCCAGTTCCTCCGAGGAAACTGGTGGCTCGGTCCACACAACACGACCGTTGAAATACGCCAGGAATGCCAGCCATATGAGCATATCCTGGCGAACCTCTGCTGACAGTCTTGTGCGGTGGTGCCCTTCCTTGAGGCCCACCATGGCTTGTGCGATAGAACGGGAAAAGGGGCGAGCCATCGGTATTACCCTCAGGGCAAAGTTAAGCTGACCCACAGCCTGTTGTAACTGATGTAGAGTTACTTTTCTCTCGCCGAGACACATTTTGAGCGAGGCCCTGAATTTTATTATCTTCCCTTTGGGCAAGCGGAAGCACCCCTCTACAGAATCGAGCTCAATTCCCAGAAACTCGAGTGTAGTAGATGGCCCTACCGTCTTACCCGGTGCCAGTGGCACGCCAAATTCCTTCATAAGAGTACAGAATTCCCTCAAAGCCTGTGCACATTCCGTGTCCCCGGCTGCCCCCAGGAACAGAAAATCATCAAGGTAATGCATAACCTGTGTAAAGCCCGTGGCCCTTGTGAACGCCCATTGCAAAAAACTACTGAATTTTTCAAAATACGCACAAGAGATGGAGCAACCCATTGGCATACATTTATTCATGTAATAGCGTCCTTGAAACATAAAACCTAGGAGTCGCTGATCATCTGGGTGTACCGGGAGCAACCGGAACGCTGACTCGATGTCTGATTTAGCCATCTGCGCTCCGGGCCCCAGGCGATTCAAAATGGCGACGGCCTCATCAAAGGAAGCGTACCGCACCGAACAAACTCCCGGGTCAATCGCATCGTTCACCGAAAGACCCCTAGGAGCAGACAAATTGTGTATTAACCTGAACTCACCTGGGTCCTTCTTGGGGACCACTCCCAACGGTGAACAAACAAAATCGCCAACTGGTGGCATGCCATATGGTCCAGCAACCCGACCTCGGGCCACTTCCTTCCCAATCTTTGCCTGCACCACCGCCGTATTTTGTTGAACCGATAGTTGGTTCTTACGTTGTGCCTCCCCCCGAAAATCCCCCGCCGGGATGCGGAAACAATATGAGAAACCGTCTCGCAACACCCCGGCGGAGATATGATCAGGGTATTCGTTCAGCCAAGGGATCAGTGCCATGATATCAACAGGAGTAGGTAATGGTGCCCCTCGGTCGATTCTAGACCTGTTTGGCGCCTCCTCTACCTCCCATATCATCATTCTTGGCTCTGCACGAACTTTCGGGGTGTGAGGACTGTCCGCACCCTGCACACTCATGCCTGAACTTGCATGTCCCCTGTGGCCTAGTGCACTTGCCTCTGTTAAAGTTCCAACAGACCCCTTTCCTACCCGAGTTCCCATTATTCTTCGCGTTCTGATCACTGCTTGTGCCCGCTCGAAAGGGCGCCCCCAAAGAATGGCGGGAAGGCTCGACCCCGTTCCCGCCCAAAGAAGGCGACTTCGCCGTGTTTGACCTCTCAAGTTTCTGCCAGGAAATGGAGTCGAAACAATCCCACGTCAGGGATGAGTCGTGCTCCTTGGACTTACGAAATGTGCTATCATAACAACACCATTTATTGCCCCCGTACGATTCATAGAATTCCAGGGAACCTGCGCCATTGGACAATGACTCTCTGTGTTGTTGGCGTTAACAACTTGGCAGAATGCATGTGGGACAACTTACTCTTGAGACACCAGGTGACACATGCCAGCTGTCACACTGGCTCCTGTGTCTCTAAGAGCCTCCACCTTTTGGCTATTGGTCACCCACTGCCCATATTTTTAAGTGTTCTTGGGCAGTTCTCAGGGACCACCTCATAGTCTCCTAAAGAGACAAGGGACATCTCTGCTGGACCCCACCCACCTTGGACTTCCAACTCCTCCCCAAAGGCTACACTCGCCATCAGCCGGGGCGGAGCACCAGTGGGTACTGGTTTACCAAACAGGCGGCACCTGGTATCATTCGCCCTATGACCCAGGTCACCACATCTGTAACATTTCAGTGGTCCCTTTGGAACGGGATTACCTGTCAGGACCACTGGCTTCTTCACAGGGGGAGGCTGGGAACCTTTCCCTCTGTTCCCTTGGGAATTACTTTGGGGCTCTCTGTGGAACTCCATTTACCCCGCCCCCCCCCACTCTTCTGCTGGGGACCCTGCCCACCTTTGGCTGAGTCTCCCATGTGACCCTTGTGGACCCTGGTACTGACCCAGCGGTCCGCCTCCTCAGCAAGCTTCCTAGGATAAGTTTGCTTGCTATCAATCAGGTGCTAGCGCAGTTGTAGAAAACAATTATCAGACAAATGCTCCCTTGTAATCAAATCCAAGAGAATTGAAAATCATTAACTTCACTGCCCCTCACCCAACCATCCAATGCTCTGCAAAAGAAAGTGACATATTCTACCCACGTACTATTTTCTATCTTCTTGCCCTTCCTGGACATCTGCCTATAGTGTTCAGTAGTCAAACCATACCTAGTCTTGAGTGCCTCTTTCATGTGGCTATAGGAATTATTGACTTCAGAAGGCAAGTCCAACAGTGTGTCCCAGCCCTCACTAAGGAACCTTCCCCTCAATCCCGCTCCCCAATCTCTCTCAGCGACCCGGTGGAAAGACATGGCTACCTCATAGGCTCTATACCACTGCCAAATATCTTCATTTAAAAAAAACTCCTTTGCCACATCTTTGGGGATGCATACTCTACCTTCCCCAGGTGCTGATGGCGTGCTGCCTCCGGAGGGAGTCATCTCTAGGCTCCTGGCCTCCAGATCCAACTCCCTCAAAACTTTGTCATGATCCAACTGTAATCTCTTTTCCGCTAGAGCCATCTTCTTGCATTCTAGCTCTACCTCTAGAGCAACCTTCTTGCTTTCTAACTCCAGTTGCCCATTCAATTTGTACTTGGCCATCTCCATTTCATACATCCTGTTTACTTTTCTGTCTGCCAACTCTTCTTGGGACAGACCTCGGGCAGAAACACTGCTAACCACTGGGGAGGTCACACCCTTCCTCTCAGAACCCAGTGGCCCACCACGCTGCTGCTCTGCATCCTCATAATCGACTAAATCAACAGGGGCATTCCTTTGCTGCCATCCAGGCCCTCAGCACCTTGTGGTACTGCTCCTTCTTGGTGATTCGGGTCAGGGGAATTTTAAACTTTTTGCAGAAGCTCTTGAGCTGCTTGTTGGTGTAACTCTCTAGTTTCTCTTCCTCCCAATCATAGTCAACAGATGCAATGGAGGTTGTCTCCTCCACAATGACTGAATCAGGCATGATTTAAAAAAATGGAGATCTCTGGCAAAAACAAGTATCAAAAGTATGTGGTTGCGCTATGGTCTGCACTCACTAAGTGGTGCCCACCAATCACTGTACATGAGTCACAAATGCAAATTCGGAATCCCTTCCGCTGAATACCAATGTTAGAATTGGGGGTCTCTAGTTGGCACAGGTGGGTACTTGTGACAAATAGGGACACTCTCCTCTAGTCAGAGTGAGAGGGATTACACTCCTAAAATAACCCCTGCTCATAGGCCTAGGTGGCAAATTCCATTCTGTTAGCGGAATTTGTGGAAATTGGGTAATTTCGAGTTCCGCGGAGAACACAAAATTGCTCAAAATGCTGCATTCCACGACTTTGCGAAATTTTTGCTTGTTCGCGTTCTCAAAATGTGTGTTCGCGAGATATTTCTCCCCGAGCACGCAAACAGAGATTGCGAACAGTAAAAAAGTATTGTGAACAAGCAATTCGCGTGATTGCGGAATTTCTGCTTATTCGCAGAGATTTTTTACCATTTCGCAGAGATTTGCGTAACAGGATTACGCAAATTCCGCCTACCCCTACCTGCTCACCCCGTTGGTAGTTTGGCCCAAGCAGCAAGGCTTTATTTCAGAGCCATTGTAAGTTAGGCATTTGTGACCAGATACAGTAACACAGTGACAACGCTACAAATGGTCACCACTGAAGGTTTTATATCAAAAATAGGTATATTTTATATATAGAGTTATCACAATACCAATAAACGACAAAAAGAATCCCCTGTACTATTATCTTTCAAGAGTTCTTGTTAAAAAGGCTTAAATCAAGGTTCTGTGCGAGTCAATAGCCCGGACGGACTACAGCGTTGTTGAAAATAACAGAGTCTAGCAAATCCAGCAGACCGCGTCAGTACGGGCCCACTCAAATGTTGACAGACTCTGTCACAGAACCTTTTACTTGAGGCGGCCAGCACAGATGTGCGAGCCGGTTCCGGTGATCGTGGCGTTGCAGAAAGGAAGTGTTGCAGGATGCATTGTCCCTCGATGCGATGCAGGCAACGGCCCATTGATAGAGTCAGTGGTTTCAAGGCTTACGTTGAAGGGTGAGACAGTGCTTCAATGCGGTGCTTGCAGCTTGTGGTGCAGCAAACGAGCCAGAGTTTGGGAGCTGGCGTCGATTAGTCCGGACAGCGGTGCGAGTCGGGCAGTGTGTCGCGATGAGTGCGAGGCGGTGCCCAACTCCGGTGCGGTCACAGGACTCGAGGTCAGCAACATTGACTGCGTCGGTCAGGCCAGTTCGATTCGGTGTAGCGAGGCTTTGCACGTTGCCTGTCTACCAGTGGCGGTGCAGGCTACGGCTTGGTGACGGCATCAGGACGGAGTCTGTAAGTGAAGAGCTTGCATTGTTCGAGGAGGCGTTGCATGATGCGGTGCCTTCAGGACACCGGGCCGGTCGTGAGAGTCGGTCACAGCTCCCTGCCTCTGTAGCCACTTGTTTCCAGGAGCAATTCACAAAGGCTGGTGAAGTCCACTGGTACTGGGACTTCGGTCAGGGGGCAAGCTCTCTTCCAAGCCCTTGGAGATCTTTTTTTAAATGTTTATCCTCATCTCACCTATGAGCATACTGCAGAACTTATACAGCTGCTGTTCTCAACCTAGGCGCCCTCCGGCTTCCTGCATTTGCTTAGGTCACCCGACCAACCCCTTTTGGACTTAAGGTGTAATCATAGGACCAAATGTCTTTTCACAATAGATGTCAAAACAGTCTCAAGTCTCGAGCCATACTAATAAGGGGTTGTCAGAGACTGGTTGGGCTATTGCTAGGTCCAGCGAGATCGAGCAGAGCCATTGCTAATGCGGATTTAAGCTAGTCCTCAGGTTTTGGGGGAGTGGGGTCTTTCCATTTAATACATATCTCCCTGCGAGCCAGCAGAATCAAACATAGCAATAGTCCTCTGTGAGTCAATGCCAAATCCGAGGTAGAAAGTTCATCGTTAGCAAAAAAAAAAAAATATCTGAAATATATCTGTTAACCATTATGTCAGCTTCAACAATTTTACGCTAAAAGTCCCTATCCCCTTCCAGAACAATTCCAATTCAGGACACTCATAAAATACCCCAAATTAAATACCCCACCACGCCTGTGGTGGGGTATTTAAATTGTCTGCATCAACAAGCTTCCTATACCAAATAGAAATTTCTTTCTTCAAATGCTGAGAAGATATGAACAAGACCTTTGCATCCCAGTTACCCCTAATTCCCCCAATATCAGCCTCACACCAAGATTTTAAGACCTTAAATTTTAATATATCGGGGCCTATCCTGGCTCTCAGTAGTTCCCACGAGTGAATGCCATTTGCATCCCCCAAGTCCGACCATATTGAGACTCCTGCTCTCTTAATGGGGCCGGCCAAACCATCCTGAAGACAAAGTGAAGTCCCCGGGAAATCTCATATGGGGGCATGGTCAGAATAGTAACCAATCCCACACCTAGTTCTTACTTTAAACCAAATTTCTAATGCATTCTTGAGAATCTTCAATCGCACTCTTTTAAAAAACTTAGGTGATCCAAACTTGTAGAGAAAACCGTCTGTACTACCCCCGCCTTTGTTCATTGCCAATTCACTAAGCAGCATTCCCCAGGCTGTTGCCGCTGGTTTAGAAAAAAGCATCCGAGTAGCTTTGAATTAAAATGAGACCAGATACCAGCTATTTTTTAAGAATAGTAGGGGCACACCATCAAAAAGTCCAAAAAAGCAAAGTTTGTATCAAAATTATTTCTTCTTTATTCATTAAACCTTGTAGAAAAATTTCATCATTTCAATCGTACAAGAATCAGCCAACACGTTTCTCTCCCACCCTGGTAGCATACTCTCAAAGTTTGTATAAATATGGGGCCAAAACCCATTACTTCCAATACCTCCCAGAGGTAGGCCCAACACACCCTGTCAAACGCCTTGGCAGCATCTAATGAGATTACTGCCAAGGGTTCTGATCTTACTATGGCCAGGTCTATATTGCCTATAAGCATCTGCATCTGTTCCTGGATATAAAGCCCATTTATAAAGACTTTCTGGTCGGCATTACCCAATCCAGGGACCAGTTTACTTAATCTACCTGCTAAAATGCCCATAAAGATCTTATAGTCGGCTTTCAGCGGGAACATCGGACGATAAGAATCTGCTTATAAGGGGTCTTTTCCAGGTTTAGGTATTAATACAATAGTTGCTTCCCTCCAAGAGCTAGGAATTTGACCTGTTAAGCTGTAGATAGAATGAAATAAAGTTCCAAAGGCCGGAGTCAATTCCTCTGACAAAAGTTTGTAGACTTCATTTGGCAGGGCATCCATTCCGGATGCTTTGTTGTTTTTAGATATCTTAATTTGAGTTTTTATCTCTTCTAGCGAAATCGGGGAGTCCAGAAGTTCTTTACTGTCCTGAGTCAAGGAAGATAATGATTTAGTGCTCAGCCATGCCTGTATTTGTTGTTTTGAAGAGGTCAAGTTCTCTTTAATAGGATCTGAAAACTAAAGTGAGGAGGAAATTTTTGTATGTCCTATATGCAGGTAGATTTATCTCCATTGTTATTTATCACTAACTCACTTATGTTATTTTTAGAGCGGTCAGTTCTAGCCTCCGGTGCCAGCAGGGCACCTGCCTTCTCCCCATATTCCTAATCCTCCATATTCGTATTCAACCATTGAGCCTTACAATTCTCATCTAGCTTCCCTTTAAAGTCTTGCCAAGCATGCTCTAGATCCTCCTACACTTTTCCCAGCCTTTCAGGGGTCCGACCTGTTAGCAGGAGACAATCTGCTTCTAGCTGTTTGATTTTTTCCTCTATTCATTTTAATTCTCAACCTTCAAGTCTGTTTTTGGAGCATATAAGGCCATGGAGTCAACCCCTCAAGTTGGCATTAAAGGCTTCCCAAACAACTCCAATGGCCGTTGAGCCGATGTTAAAATCAAAAAACTCTAACAAAGATATTTTAATGGCCTGAATGATATCTGGGTGGGCTAACTTTCCCCTATTAAATGTTCATCTAGTTTGGGTCACTATTACTATTTCCTTTCTTAGGAGTTGTGAAAAACTAGAAGGTCTTGAACCTCAAGGGCATTAAATCTATTGGAGAGCGCCATAACTGAATGCAGATCAGGTGAAGCCAGAGACAAAGCTGCAGTAAGTTGCGTAGGCCCCTCTGTTTATATTGCTTAAATGGGGTCAAGGGAGCAGGGAGCCCTGCATCACTTTCTGGTATCTTAGACTTCATTTTAGTCTTAGATTTTGCCCCCCCACCCCCTCCGGCTCCTCCTGCCTTCTTGTCTTAGCTGTCTCGCTCATACCGGCCTTGGAGAACATGACTCTGTGGTAGGTTTTTAAAGAGGGGGTATTTTCACTTTTGCAGCAGTTCTTTTCTTCCCCCCACCTCTCCCTTTGCTCTTGGGGACTTCTCTCAACTTTGGCTCTACTTCTCCAGTTGTGGCCCCACACCTCTTTTGTTTGGCTTTAATGTTAGTCTCAAAGATAGGGGGGACTTTTTGGGGGTCATTATGGGCTGGGTGATGTCTGAATTCTGTAATAGATGGGCAACCCTGGCCCTAAGCGTGTAATGAGCGACTTTGGGAGGAGAAAAATACCCCTTTGTCCCTCTTATCTCTTTAACTCCTCCTTCCAACACCTCCATGCAACGGGAAAAATCAGCTGCTCCCCTCCACCCAAACGCAGAGAAGTCCGCTCCGCATTAGTCTTAATCCAGAGAGAAAGCGCCAGGTGGTAACTTACCGGCAAGTGTATTAGCCCGGATGCAAACTCACCAAACTCCGGTGATACCTGACTCCTCCCACTATAACCCTGCAGCTCCTCGCTCTCGCCCATCAACCTCAACCCTGCTATCGATTCTCCCTGCAAACCAGAGCCAGTGCGCCTCCAGCCACACGGAACCAGAAGCAGGCGGCTTCCCGGCATCTCCGGTGCCGCGCTGCCTTCTCCCACCTCCAATCACCAAACGCCTAGAGTGAGGCCAACGGCGCGCTGGGACCCAGTCCACCGAGAACCTCCTGCATCGCCTACTCCACACCGGGGGACAGAGAGCGGCGAGAGAAGAGAAGACAAGAAAAACAAAGAATCAGCCACTCCGGTGGAAGCACATTCACGACCTCAGATCGCCATTCAAAAAATACTCGAGGTGAGGCGCAGGCGCGGCCGTTTAGCTGGCGGTCGCCATGTTCCTTAACCCTCTCAAGCCCTTGGAGATCTTTGCACAAAATGAAAGAAAAGTCCACAAAGTTCTTTCTCCTCTCTTTGGCAGTCAGGCAACCACTGCAGGCCAATCCCCCAAGCAGCACTTCAGCTTGGAATAGTCTCGCCTCAGTTTCTTCAGGTTCCTTCTCCTCAGCAGACGATTTGTCTTGTAAGTCCAGAAGTGATCTAATTTCATGGGATCAGGCTCCCAATACTTATACCCCTAAATCCTTTGTTCTCTGAGGGGAGAGGGGCCTGTGCCCAGTTTAAGACAGTTCTAAGGCACTCTGTTTACCAGACTTCTCCTCTCTTTACACAGCGCAGGGCAGGCACAACAGACACCCCACAGGAGGTGGAGCCAGCATTGTGGATGGCAAGTACAGTCCTGGAGCACTTTGTTGACAGTCTTCCTTCTCTTCTTTCAGTGTGCAGGGCAGAGACATCAGACGCACTACAGGAGGTGGAGCCAGCCTTGTAGAGGGAAGGCCCAGCCCTATTCAGGTCAAAGGTGTAACTCCTTCCTCCTATCTAGATGCAGATATCCCTATTCACCACCGGGCTGCCCCAGCCTGTCTCTTGGAATCCCCAGCCCTGTCACTCAAAAAATCAGACAAAGGAATACACAACCTCGCAGAGGCATGCTCAAATGGTTAGGTAAGCAAATACCTACTTTCTAAAAGGGGTATTTGCAAACACAGAATATTAAAGTAAACTATGCTAAAAGATGTATTTTATTATTCTGAATCCAGGCATACTAAACTCGAATTTCTACCATGTTCTCTGAGTCTGCTAGGATTATAAACATGTAATAATCTAGCAGCCCATTCTGGCCTAAGGAGAACAGGTATCCTTGCAATAGTGAAAAACTAAAATGGCTGTCATTCACTATTAGGACATGCCACACAAATCAGGGCTTGTCCTACCTTATACTTACAATGCACCCTGCCCGTGGGCCTACCATAGGGGTGACTAATATGAAGTCAAGGGAAGGTTTAGCAACTGGCAAGTGGGTGCACTTGCCCAGTCAGCATGACAGTACTAGACTGCACGTAGGCTCTTCAATGGCAGACCTTAGACACGTTTTACAAGGCCCCTTCTGTGGGTGGCACAACCAGTGCTGCAAGCCCAGTAGCAGCATTTGGATTAACACGCCCTGGGCACACTCAGTTCAATGTACTAGGCTCTGACAAGTAAACCAAATATCCAATCATGGAACCACTAATCAATACATTAATTTACAGTAGGGAGCACTCACACTTTGGCACTGGACAGCAGTGGCACAGTGCCCAAAGCATCTAACACCAGCAAAAACACACAAGGCAACAGCAAAAATGGAAGGGACACCCACGCCAATGGTGCCAGGTCTAACGGGCACCAACACTGGCTTTTCAATAACCTCCAGGAGGGCTAGTGCCCTGGTAAATGGCTAAAGGACAAGTGCCTCATGTCTCCAATCTGCATTCTCTGATAGCCCCTGGGGAAGGCCAGCACCCAGGGGGTGCTGTGGGCCACTGCACACTCCCAGGGAGGAGAGAGGGACTTGGGGCCATGGTGGTGTGCCTCCAGACGCCCCGCGCTTGTGTCCTCGGAAAAGCACACCATCAGAAGGGAGGTAGTTCGGTATCTCCCCAGCACAGAGAGCTATATTGGCCTGGTGGTGACTCAACTAGGTGACACTGGCTTGGCCTCATGCACAACCAGTTTAACTCACCAGGCCTAGGCGCTCCTCAATAGGAACTGCGCCTCAGGATAAAGAGAAAAAGAGGAACCCTCTGAGAGTACATTGAACGAGAAAAAGCATAAACTTAGCCATGTCTGTTTAAAAAGGAGCGCTGCTGGCCGACGCATCAGTTGGGTAAAGGATCGCCCCATACGCGCCTGCATGGCAGAAAAAAATAGCATAATTACCAAAGTGGGGCCCCAGGAGGAGCAGGAGCAACCAAATCAAAGTTCAAAGTTCAAAAAGTACTTTATTCGGTTAAAAGGACAATTACCATAAAAGCAACAAATTAAGATTCCATTTACAGTGAATAATAAAACAGCTTTTTGTCTAAGGAGAAGAAGACACAGATTTTTTCCCTAATTTGAACAGTTTAAAATTCATCACATGGGCACAAACACAATTCATTCGAACAAGAGTTCATTTCTGGGAAGGTCAGTAACCTAAAAACAATATTAAATCTAAAACGTGTAAGAAGAAGTCTATCATAATTTGACATAGGAAGGCTTAAGTATGGCTGTAATTTATCTCCGGTTAAAATCAACTGGTGTGAAGAAACCGTCTTTTTCTTTGTTTCTTCTGGCAGTCTTTTTTCCCTCAGGTGTTCCATACACAGTTTTTTCAGTAATTTTCTAGGAATGTGTGCCATTGTAGGTGGGTCCTCATAATATTGTAGACGGTCAATTTCTGTCAGAAAAGTTTTAACATAATTTAACCACTTAAGACCATTAACATTTTCAAGTTTTAACACATCCTGGAGTATGGCACGGTTTAATACACACTCATTTATAGTCCATACCCTGTGCCACAGGAGAATGGGCCGGGTTCTAATTATATCTGAGATATGCGGCTGCCCCAGCTCCGCGTGACAAATACAAGTTGCAATACTTTCGGGTATGGACAGATTATGCCGCATAAACTTGTTTTCAACTAGTTGAATTGATTTTATATTGCCATACCCCCAGAGTCCCGATCCATACAAAGCCACCGATAAACATGTTGCATTATAAATAGTTAAAATTTCCCTTATCAGTTTCCTTCCCAGTTTTTTATGAAACTCTTTAAGGCCATTGTTGTCTTCGAGAACAAGAGAGTTCTTGCCTTTACCACACTTGTCCAAGAACCAGTCTCACAAAACAGGATGCCTAGATATGGGAAGGTGGACGTTTTTTCTAGGGAAGCTTTATTTATGAACATCATTTTCATTTGCTTCTTTGTTCGTGTGCCACAGTTCATGGAAAAAGTCTTGCTACAGTTGATTTTTAAATCCAAACTGAGCATAAACTTGTTGAAGGATGTTATCAGGTTTTGCAGGGCCAAGGGGGTACGAGCCATTAAAACAGCGTTGTCTGCATACAAGAGTGCAGGGATAGATCTTTTACCAACCATGGGCATATCCCTGCACTCTTTTAGCAGACGAGACTCCAGGCCAGTTATATAGATCAGGAATAAAAAAGGCGCCAAGACGCACCCCTGGCGTACTCCATGCCCTATCCCAAAAGATCTACTACATTCCCCCCCTTTTCCATAGCGAACAGTAGCAGTGGCCCCTGAATACAATTCCCTCAGGAAGCGAATTATCGGTTCTTCCACGCCCAGCCTTAGAAGCAGTTCCCATAATTTATTGTGAGACACACAATCGAAAGCCGATGTAAGATCAACAAACGTGAAATATAAACGCTCCCTTTTTATCGTTATATATTTCTGCTGAACAATAAATAAATTTAGGCCCTGCTCAATCGTTCTTATGCCCTTTTGGAATCCGAATTGTAGGTCGCTAATTACCCCGTTATCCTCTGCCCAGTTTTGTAATTTAGCAAAAATATCTCTAGCAAGGATCTTTATAGATGAGTCGAGAAGGGATATTGGCCTATAACATACACAGCTTTGTCTATCTCCCTTCTTGTAGATAGGAACGATGATCGATGTAAACCATGATGGACTCAGACCCCTTACTAATGCTGCGTTAAAAAGCTGTACAAGCATGGGGTCCCAGATGTCACTGTTAGCTTTATACAGATCTGCTGGGATCCCATCTGGGCCTGCCACCTTTCCCCCCATTGTGGCTTTCAGACTCATTAGAACTTCGGGCAGAGTTACCACCAGCTTTTGTGCAACGTCCCCTTTCTTGTGCATTAAGTTAGATCCTATTTCGGATGTTTCCTCTAGGGACATGTAAAGAGTGGAGAAATGTGCAACCCAGTCATCTTCATTAATCGCAATTTCCATGCGGGCTTTGGTATTATCATAAAGGAAGGGGGCATTTACCGCCCTCCAAATAGCAGATGAATCTTTAGATTGTGAGGCTGCACATAGTTCTTCCCAGACCACCCTCTTTATAGCGTTCTTCCTGCTAACCAATGCCAGATTGTAACATTTCCTTAGGTCTCTTATTAGGGAGGGGTCCCGGGGCACCTGGTGGATTGCATGTTTAAGCTCAGTAAGGGCCTTGGTGCATGCCTTATCAAACCATCTTCTACTATTCTTGGGCCCATTCCTTAACTCCACCCTCCGACTCTCTTTAATGGTAGATGCTATAATATTAAAATGTTCTCTTATATGTTCACTCTTGGAGTCTTCATCCAGGCAAATTCTGAAGCTATCCGTACAGGTATTCACCAGCTTAGCTAGGAATTCCTCCGGGACCACCTTTCTCCACTTAAGTGTGTACCCGTTTTGCCTCCCCAGCGTCACGTCCGGGACTGCCTGCGTAGGGGGCTGGTCATTTTGCCTACCACAAAAGGGATATCAATCTCAAGTATTTGTGGGAGATGATCACTCATTGGTGAGTCAAGAATCTTGAAACTACCTATCCTATGACCATGACTATTTGAGCAGATGCTAAAATCAATAGTGGTCGATGCTCCCCTGCCAATAAAGGTCGGGGCAAATGGTGTTGGTCGATGGGCCGTTTCATTTGCGTATCCCAAATCATAATTAAATAATATCTCATTTAACAGATCCCCGATTAAAGTATGGTTAAAGTGTGTAAGGTTAATGTCCTGCTCTAACATTAAGACACAAATGCCTTTTTGGCCCTTTTTGCAAAGTGGACAGTTAAAATCCCCCCCCCGCCCCCCACAAAATAATTACTTCCTTCTTCTTGCTATCTATTTCCCATTGTAAATCGTTACCTAACATTTTCAGAATATCCTGAATCGCATTACTTGGGATATTATTATAAAAATTTATGATAGTAATACTAGCTCCCCTCCTAGTATTTATCACCATTTTATGATAAGAACTACATTTGGAGTAGAAACGTACCCTCTCATATGCTAGACGGTTTGAGAGGTACGTGATTAAACCGCCCTTCGGTCTCCCGTAAGCTCCCCCCACTGCCGGCGTACAGTAGGTTTTATAGCCGTTTAGATGTATGGGATCAATGGTCCAAGTTTCTTGCATGGCCAAGATATCCATACCATTTGTGACAGTTTCCCAGGAGGGATTAGTGATTTTCTGTTTTAAGCCTGCCACGTTCCAAAACATTAGGCTGCACATTTCTTTATTCGGGGCCACTGCTGGCTCGTCCATGATGACATTTCTCATTTCCTTCCCATGTTTTTCAGATGTAATTTTGTGGCCACATTTGATTACTCTTACTCCTAGAGCCTTCTCCCTTTTTGCATATATTAGTCTCCCCCACCGAAGTTTTTGTCAAGTTTATAGTTTCATTGCCATGTAGTGCCCTCTTATCACTTGAGCTTCTTACAATCATGTGGTAAGTTTGCTTGCTATCAATCAGGTGCTAGCACAGTTGTGGAAAACAATTATCAGACAAATGCTCCCTTGTAATCAAATCCAAGAGAATTGAAAATCATTAACTTCACTGCCCCTCACCCAACCATCCAATGCTCTGCAAAAGAAAGTGACATATTCTACCCACGTACTATTTTCTATCTTCTTGCCCTTCCTGGACATCTGCCTATAGTGTTCAGTAGTCAAACCATACCTAGTCTTGAGTGCCTCTTTCATGTGGCTATAGGAATTATGGACTTCAGAAGGCAAGTCCAACAGTGTGTCCCAGCCCTCACTAAGGAACCTTCCCCTCAATCCCGCTCCCCAATCTCTCTCAGCGACCCGGTGGAAAGACATGGCTACCTCATAGGCTCTATACCACTGCCAAATATCTTCATTTAAAAAAAACTCCTTTGCCACATCTTTGGGGATGCATACTCTACCTTCCCCAGGTGCTGATGGTGTGCTGCCTCCGGAGGGAGTCATCTCTAGGCTCCTGGCCTCCAGATCCAACTCCCTCAAAACTTTGTCATGATCCAACTGTAATCTCTTTTCCGCTAGAGCCATCTTCTTGCATTCTAGCTCTACCTCTAGAGCAACCTTCTTGCTTTCTAACTCCAGTTGCCCAATCAATTTGTACTTGGCCATCTCCATTTCATACATCCTGTTTACTTTTCTGTCTGCCAACTCTTCTTGGGACAGACCTCGGGCAGAAACACTGCTAACCACTGGGGAGGTCACACCCTTCCTCTCAGAACCCAGTGGCCCACCACGCTGCTGCTCTGCATCCTCATAATCGACTAAATCAACAGGGGCATTCATTTGCTGCCATCCAGGCCCTCAGCACCTTGTGGTACTGCTCCTTCTTGGTGATTTTGGTCAGGGGAATTTTAAACTTTTTGCAGAAGCTCTTGAGCTGCTTGTTGGTGTAACTCTCTAGTTTCTCTTCCTCCCAATCATAGTCAACAGATGCAATGGAGGTTGTCTCCTCCACAATGACTGAATCAGGCATGATTTAAAAAAATGGAGATCTCTGGCAAAAACAAGTATCAAAAGTATGTGGTTGCGCTATGGTCTGCACTCACTAAGTGGTGCCCACCAATCAATGTACATGAGTCACAAATGCAAATTCGGAATCCCTTCCGCTGAATACCAATGTTAGAATTGGGGGTCTCTAGTTGGCACAGGTGGGTACTTGTGACAAATAGGGACACTCTCCTCTAGTCAGAGTGAGAGGGATTACACTCCTAAAATAACCCCTGCTCATAGGCCTAGGTGGCAAATTCCATTCTGTTAGCGGAATTTGTGGAAATTGGGTAATTTCGAGTTCCGCGGAGAACACAAAATTGCTCAAAATGCTGCATTCCACGACTTTGCGAAATTTTTGCTTGTTCGCGTTCTCAAAATGTGTGTTCGCGAGATATTTCTCCCCGAGCACGCAAACAGAGATTGCGAACAGTAAAAAAGTATTGTGAACAAGCAATTCGCGTGTTTGCGGAATTTCTGCTTATTCGCAGAGATTTTTTACCATTTCGCAGAGATTTGCGTAACAGGATTACGCAAATTCCGCCTACCCCTACCTGCTCACCCCGTTGGTAGTTTGGCCCAAGCAGCAAGGCTTTATTTCAGAGCCATTGTAAGTTAGGCATTTGTGACCAGATACAGTAACACAGTGACAACGCTACAAATGGTCACCACTGAAGGTTTTATATCAAAAATAGGTATATTTTATATATAGAGTTATCACAATACCAATAAACGACAAAAAGAATCCCCTGTACTATTATCTTTCAAGAGTTCTTGTTAAAAAGGCTTAAATCAAGGTTCTGTGCGAGTCAATAGCCCGGACGGACTACAGCGTTGTTGAAAATAACAGAGTCTAGCAAATCCAGCAGACCGCGTCAGTACGGGCCCACTCAAATGTTGACAGACTCTGTCACAGAACCTTTTACTTGAGGCGGCCAGCACAGATGTGCGAGCCGGTTCCGGTGATCGTGGCGTTGCAGAAAGGAAGTGTTGCAGGATGCATTGTCCCTCGATGCGATGCAGGCAACGGCCCATTGATAGAGTCAGTGGTTTCAAGGCTTACGTTGAAGGGTGAGACAGTGCTTCAATGCGGTGCTTGCAGCTTGTGGTGCAGCAAACGAGCCAGAGTTTGGGAGCTGGCGTCGATTAGTCCGGACAGCGGTGCGAGTCGGGCAGTGTGTCGCGATGAGTGCGAGGCGGTGCCCAACTCCGGTGCGGTCACAGGACTCGAGGTCAGCAACATTGACTGCGTCGGTCAGGCCAGTTCGATTCGGTGTAGCGAGGCTTTGCACGTTGCCTGTCTACCAGTGGCGGTGCAGGCTACGGCTTGGTGACGGCATCAGGACGGAGTCTGTAAGTGAAGAGCTTGCATTGTTCGAGGAGGCGTTGCATGATGCGGTGCCTTCAGGACACCGGGCCGGTCGTGAGAGTCGGTCACAGCTCCCTGCCTCTGTAGCCACTTGTTTCCAGGAGCAATTCACAAAGGCTGGTGAAGTCCACTGGTACTGGGACTTCGGTCAGGGGGCAAGCTCTCTTCCAAGCCCTTGGAGATCTTTTTTTAAATGTTTATCCTCATCTCACCTATGAGCATACTGCAGAACTTATACAGCTGCTGTTCTCAACCTAGGCGCCCTCCGGCTTCCTGCATTTGCTTAGGTCACCCGACCAACCCCTTTTGGACTTAAGGTGTAATCATAGGACCAAATGTCTTTTCACAATAGATGTCAAAACAGTCTCAAGTCTCGAGCCATACTAATAAGGGGTTGTCAGAGACTGGTTGGGCTATTGCTAGGTCCAGCGAGATCGAGCAGAGCCATTGCTAATGCGGATTTAAGCTAGTCCTCAGGTTTTGGGGGAGTGGGGTCTTTCCATTTAATACATATCTCCCTGCGAGCCAGCAGAATCAAACATAGCAATAGTCCTCTGTGAGTCAATGCCAAATCCGAGGTAGAAAGTTCATCGTTAGCAAAAAAAAAAAAATATCTGAAATATATCTGTTAACCATTATGTCAGCTTCAACAATTTTACGCTAAAAGTCCCTATCCCCTTCCAGAACAATTCCAATTCAGGACACTCATAAAATACCCCAAATTAAATACCCCACCACGCCTGTGGTGGGGTATTTAAATTGTCTGCATCAACAAGCTTCCTATACCAAATAGAAATTTCTTTCTTCAAATGCTGAGAAGATATGAACAAGACCTCTGCATCCCAGTTACCCCTAATTCCCCCAATATCAGCCTCACACCAAGATTTTAAGACCTTAAATTTTAATATATCGGGGCCTATCCTGGCTCTCAGTAGTTCCCACGAGTGAATGCCATTTGCATCCCCCAAGTCCGACCATATTGAGACTCCTGCTCTCTTAATGGGGCCGGCCAAACCATCCTGAAGACAAAGTGAAGTCCCCGGGAAATCTCATATGGGGGCATGGTCAGAATAGTAACCAATCCCACACCTAGTTCTTACTTTAATCCAAATTTCTAATGCATTCTTGAGAATCTTCAATCGCACTCTTTTAAAAAACTTAGGTGACCCAAACTTGTAGAGAAAACCGTCTGTACTACCCCCGCCTTTGTTCATTGCCAATTCACTAAGCCCCATTCCCCAGGCTGTTGCCGCTGGTTTAGACAAAAGCATCCGAGTAGCTTTGAATTAAAATGAGACCAGATACCAGCTATTTTTTAAGAATAGTAGGGGCACACCATCAAAAAGTCCAAAAAAGCAAAGTTTGTATCAAAATTATTTCTTCTTTATTCATTAAACCTTGTAGAAAAATTTCATCATTTCAATCGTACAAGAATCAGCCAACACGTTTCTCTCCCACCCTGGTAGCATACTCTCAAAGTTTGTATAAATATGGGGCCAAAACCCATTACTTCCAATACCTCCCAGAGGTAGGCCCAACACACCCTGTCAAACGCCTTGGCAGCATTTAATGAGATTACTGCCAAGGGTTCTGATCTTACTATGGCCAGGTCTATATTGCCTATAAGCATCTGCATCTGTTCCTGGATATAAAGCCCATTTATAAAGACTTTCTGGTCGGCATTACCCAATCCAGGGACCAGTTTACTTAATCTACCTGCTAAAATGCCCATAAAGATCTTATAGTCGGCTTTCAGCGGGAACATCGGACGATAAGAATCTGCTTTTAAGGGGTCTTTTCCAGGTTTAGGTATTAATACAATAGTTGCTTCCCTCCAAGAGCTAGGAATTTGACCTGTTAAGCTGTAGATAGAATGAAATAAAGTTCCAAAGGCCGGAGTCAATTCCTCTGACAAAAGTTTGTAGACTTCATTTGGCAGGGCATCCATTCCGGATGCTTTGTTGTTTTTAGATATCTTAATTTGAGTTTTTATCTCTTCTAGCGAAATCGGGGAGTCCAGAAGTTCTTTACTGTCCTGGGTCAAGGAAGATAATGATTTAGTGCTCAGCCATGCCTGTATTTGTTGTTTTGAAGAGGTCAAGTTCTCTTTAATAGGATCTGAAAACTAAAGTGAGGAGGACATTTTTGTATGTCCTATATGCAGGTAGATTTATCTCCATTGTTATTTATCACTAACTCACTTATGTTATTTTTAGAGCGGTCAGTTCTAGCCTCCGGTGCCAGCAGGGCACCTGCCTTCTCCCCATATTCCTAATCCTCCATATTCGTATTCAACCATTGAGCCTTACAATTCTCATCTAGCTTCCCTTTAAAGTCTTGCCAAGCATGCTCTAGATCCTCCTACACTTTTCCCAGCCTTTCAGGGGTCCGACCTGTTAGCAGGAGACAATCTGCTTCTAGCTGTTTGATTTTTTCCTCTATTCATTTTAATTCTCAACCTTCAAGTCTGTTTTTGGAGCATATAAGGCCATGGAGTCAACCCCTCAAGTTGGCATTAAAGGCTTCCCAAACAACTCCAATGGCCGTTGAGCCGATGTTAAAATCAAAAAACTCTAACAAAGATATTTTAATGGCCTGAATGATATCTGGGTGGGCTAACTTTCCCCTATTAAATGTTCATCTAGTTTGGGTCACTATTACTATTTCCTTTCTTAGGAGTTGTGAAAAACTAGAAGGTCTTGAACCTCAAGGGCATTAAATCTATTGGAGAGCGCCATAACTGAATGCAGATCAGGTGAAGCCAGAGACAAAGCTGCAGTAAGCTGCGTAGGCCCCTCTGTTTATATTGCTTAAATGGGGTCAAGGGAGCAGGGAGCCCTGCATCACTTTCTGGTATCTTAGACTTCATTTTAGTCTTAGATTTTGCCCCCCCCCCCCCTCCGGCTCCTCCTGCCTTCTTGTCTTAGCTGTCTCGCTCATACCGGCCTTGGAGAACATGACTCTGTGGTAGGTTTTTAAAGAGGGGGTATTTTCACTTTTGCAGCAGTTCTTTTCTTCCCCCCACCTCTCCCTTTGCTCTTGGGGACTTCTCTCAACTTTGGCTCTACTTCTCCAGTTGTGGCCCCACACCTCTTTTGTTTGGCTTTAATGTTAGTCTCAAAGATAGGGGGGACTTTTTGGGGGTCATTATGGGCTGGGTGATGTCTGAATTCTGTAATAGATGGGCAACCCTGGCCCTAAGCGTGTAATGAGCGACTTTGGGAGGAGAAAAATACCCCTTTGTCCCTCTTATCTCTTTAACTCCTCCTTCCAACACCTCCATGCAACGGGAAAAATCAGCTGCTCCCCTCCACCCAAACGCAGAGAAGTCCGCTCCGCATTAGTCTTAATCCAGAGAGAAAGCGCCAGCTGGTAACTTACCGGCAAGTGTATTAGCCCGGATGCAAACTCACCAAACTCCGGTGATACCTGACTCCTCCCACTATAACCCTGCAGCTCCTCGCTCTCGCCCATCAACCTCAACCCTGCTATCGATTCTCCCTGCAAACCAGAGCCAGTGCGCCTCCAGCCACACGGAACCAGAAGCAGGCGGCTTCCCGGCATCTCCGGTGCCGCGCTGCCTTCTCCCACCTCCAATCACCAAACGCCTAGAGTGAGGCCAACGGCGCGCTGGGACCCAGTCCACCGAGAACCTCCTGCATCGCCTACTCCACACCGGGGGACAGAGAGCGGCGAGAGAAGAGAAGACAAGAAAAACAAAGAATCAGCCACTCCGGTGGAAGCACATTCACGACCTCAGATCGCCATTCAAAAAATACTCGAGGTGAGGCGCAGCCGCGGCCGTTTAGCTGGCGGCCGCCATGTTCCTTAACCCTCTCAAGCCCTTGGAGATCTTTGCACAAAATGAAAGAAAAGTCCACAAAGTTCTTTCTCCTCTCTTTGGCAGTCAGGCAACCACTGCAGGCCAATCCCCCAAGCAGCACTTCAGCTTGGAATAGTCTCGCCTCAGTTTCTTCAGGTTCCTTCTCCTCAGCAGACGATTTGTCTTGTAAGTCCAGAAGTGATCTAATTTCATGGGATCAGGCTCCCAATACTTATACCCCTAAATCCTTTGTTCTCTGAGGGGAGAGGGGCCTGTGCCCAGTTTAAGACAGTTCTAAGGCACTCTGTTTACCAGACTTCTCCTCTCTTTACACAGCGCAGGGCAGGCACAACAGACACCCCACAGGAGGTGGAGCCAGCATTGTGGATGGCAAGTACAGTCCTGGAGCACTTTGTTGACAGTCTTCCTTCTCTTCTTTCAGTGTGCAGGGCAGAGACATCAGACGCACTACAGGAGGTGGAGCCAGCCTTGTAGAGGGAAGGCCCAGCCCTATTCAGGTCAAAGGTGTAACTCCTTCCTCCTATCTAGATGCAGATATCCCTATTCACCACCGGGCTGCCCCAGCCTGTCTCTTGGAATCCCCAGCCCTGTCACTCAAAAAATCAGACAAAGGAATACACAACCTCGCAGAGGCATGCTCAAATGGTTAGGTAAGCAAATACCTACTTTCTAAAAGGGGTATTTGCAAACACAGAATATTAAAGTAAACTATGCTAAAAGATGTATTTTATTATTCTGAATCCAGGCATACTAAACTCGAATTTCTACCATGTTCTCTGAGTCTGCTAGGATTATAAACATGTAATAATCTAGCAGCCCATTCTGGCCTAAGGAGAACAGGTATCCTTGCAATAGTGAAAAACTAAAATGGCTGTCATTCACTATTAGGACATGCCACACAAATCAGGGCTTGTCCTACCTTATACTTACAATGCACCCTGCCCGTGGGCCTACCATAGGGGTGACTAATATGAAGTCAAGGGAAGGTTTAGCAACTGGCAAGTGGGTGCACTTGCCCAGTCAGCATGACAGTACTAGACTGCACGTAGGCTCTTCAATGGCAGACCTTAGACACGTTTTACAAGGCCCCTTCTGTGGGTGGCACAACCAGTGCTGCAAGCCCAGTAGCAGCATTTGGATTAACACGCCCTGGGCACACTCAGTTCAATGTACTAGGCTCTGACAAGTAAACCAAATATCCAATCATGGAACCACTAATCAATACATTAATTTACAGTAGGGAGCACTCACACCTTGGCACTGGACAGCAGTGGCACAGTGCCCAAAGCATCTAACACCAGCAAAAACACACAAGGCAACAGCAAAAATGGAAGGGACACCCACGCCAATGGTGCCAGGTCTAACGGGCACCAACACTGGCTTTTCAATAACCTCCAGGAGGGCTAGTGCCCTGGTAAATGGCTAAAGGACAAGTGCCTCATGTCTCCAATCTGCATTCTCTGATAGCCCCTGGGGAAGGCCAGCACCCAGGGGGTGCTGTGGGCCACTGCACACTCCCAGGGAGGAGAGAGGGACTTGGGGCCATGGTGGTGTGCCTCCAGACTCCCCGCGCTTGTGTCCTCGGAAAAGCACACCGTCAGAAGGGAGGTAGTTCGGTATCTCCCCAGCACAGAGAGCTATATTGGCCTGGTGGTGACTCAACTAGGTGACACTGGCTTGGCCTCATGCACAACCAGTTTAACTCACCAGGCCTAGGCGCTCCTCAATAGGAACTGCGCCTCAGGATAAAGAGAAAAAGAGGAACCCTCTGAGAGTACATTGAACGAGAAAAAGCATAAACTTAGCCATGTCTGTTTAAAAAGGAGCGCTGCTGGCCGACGCATCAGTTGGGTAAAGGATCGCCCCATACGCGCCTGCATGGCAGAAAAAAATAGCATAATTACCAAAGTGGGGCCCCAGGAGGAGCAGGAGCAACCAAATCAAAGTTCAAAGTTCAAAAAGTACTTTATTCGGTTAAAAGGACAATTACCATAAAAGCAACAAATTAAGATTCCATTTACAGTGAATAATAAAACAGCTTTTTGTCTAAGGAGAAGAAGACACAGATTTTTTCCCTAATTTGAACAGTTTAAAATTCATCACATGGGCACAAACACAATTCATTCGAACAAGAGTTCATTTCTGGGAAGGTCAGTAACCTAAAAACAATATTAAATCTAAAACGTGTAAGAAGAAGTCTATCATAATTTGACATAGGAAGGCTTAAGTATGGCTGTAATTTATCTCCGGTTAAAATCAACTGGTGTGAAGAAACCGTCTTTTTCTTTGTTTCTTCTGGCAGTCTTTTTTCCCTCAGGTGTTCCATACACAGTTTTTTCAGTAATTTTCTAGGAATGTGTGCCATTGTAGGTGGGTCCTCATAATATTGTAGACGGTCAATTTCTGTCAGAAAAGTTTTAACATAATTTAACCACTTAAGACCATTAACATTTTCAAGTTTTAACACATCCTGGAGTATGGCACGGTTTAATACACACTCATTTATAGTCCATACCCTGTGCCACAGGAGAATGGGCTGGGTTCTAATTATATCTGAGATATGCGGCTGCCCCAGCTCCGCGTGACAAATACAAGTTGCAATACTTTCGGGTATGGACAGATTATGCCGCATAAACTTGTTTTCAACTAGTTGAATTGATTTTATATTGCCATACCCCCAGAGTCCCGATCCATACAAAGCCACCGATAAACATGTTGCATTATAAATAGTTAAAATTTCCCTTATCAGTTTCCTTCCCAGTTTTTTATGAAACTCTTTAAGGCCATTGTTGTCTTCGAGAACAAGAGAGTTCTTGCCTTTACCACACTTGTCCAAGAACCAGTCTCACAAAACAGGATGCCTAGATAAGGGAAGGTGGACGTTTTTTCTAGGGAAGCTTTATTTATGAACATCATTTTCATTTGCTTCTTTGTTCGTGTGCCACAGTTCATGGAAAAAGTCTTGCTACAGTTGATTTTTAAATCCAAACTGAGCATAAACTTGTTGAAGGATGTTATCAGGTTTTGCAGGGCCAAGGGGGTACGAGCCATTAAAACAGCGTTGTCTGCATACAAGAGTGCAGGGATAGATCTTTTACCAACCATGGGCATATCCCTGCACTCTTTTAGCAGACGAGGCTCCAGGCCAGTTATATAGATCAGGAATAAAAAAGGCGCCAAGACGCACCCCTGGCGTACTCCATGCCCTATCCCAAAAGATCTACTACATTCCCCCCCTTTTCCATAGCGAACAGTAGCAGTGGCCCCTGAATACAATTCCCTCAGGAAGCGAATTATCGGTTCTTCCACGCCCAGCCTTAGAAGCAGTTCCCATAATTTATTGTGAGACACACAATCGAAAGCCGATGTAAGATCAACAAACGTGAAATATAAACGCTCCCTTTTTATCGTTATATATTTCTGCTGAACAATAAATAAATTTAGGCCCTGCTCAATCGTTCTTATGCCCTTTTGGAATCCGAATTGTAGGTCGCTTATTACCCCGTTATCCTCTGCCCAGTTTTGTAATTTAGCAAAAATATCTCTAGCAAGGATCTTTATAGATGAGTCGAGAAGGGATATTGGCCTATAACATACACAGCTTTGTCTATCTCCCTTCTTGTAGATAGGAACGATGATCGATGTAAACCATGATGGACTCAGACCCCTTACTAATGCTGCGTTAAAAAGCTGTACAAGCATGGGGTCCCAGATGTCACTGTTAGCTTTATACAGATCTGCTGGGATCCCATCTGGGCCTGCCACCTTTCCCCCCATTGTGGCTTTCAGACTCATTAGAACTTCGGGCAGAGTTACCACCAGCTTTTGTGCAACGTCCCCTTTCTTGTGCATTAAGTTAGATCCTATTTCGGATGTTTCCTCTAGGGACATGTAAAGAGTGGAGAAATGTGCAACCCAGTCATCTTCATTAATCGCAATTTCCATGCGGGCTTTGGTATTATCATAAAGGAAGGGGGCATTTACCGCCCTCCAAATAGCAGATGTATCTTTAGATTGTGAGGCTGCACATAGTTCTTCCCAGACCACCCTCTTTATAGCGTTCTTCCTGTTAACCAATGCCAGATTGTAACATTTCCTTAGGTCTCTTATTAGGGAGGGGTCCCGGGGCACCTGGTGGATTGCATGTTTAAGCTCAGTAAGGGCCTTGGTGCATGCCTTATCAAACCATCTTCTACTATTCTTGGGCCCATTCCTTAACTCCACCCTCCGACTCTCTTTAATGGTAGATGCTATAATATTAAAATGTTCTCTTATATGTTCACTCTTGGAGTCTTCATCCAGGCAAATTCTGAAGCTATCCGTACAGGTATTCACCAGCTTAGCTAGGAATTCCTCCGGGACCACCTTTCTCCACTTAAGTGTGTACCCGTTTTGCCTCCCCAGCGTCACGTCCGGGACTGCCTGCGTAGGGGGCTGGTCATTTTGCCTACCACAAAAGGGATATCAATCTCAAGTATTTGTGGGAGATGATCACTCATTGGTGAGTCAAGAATCTTGAAACTACCTATCCTATGACCATGACTATTTGAGCAGATGCTAAAATCAATAGTGGTCGATGCTCCCCTGCCAATAAAGGTCGGGGCAAATGGTGTTGGTCGATGGGCCGTTTCATTTGCGTATCCCAAATCATAATTAAATAATATCTCATTTAACAGATCCCCGATTAAAGTATGGTTAAAGTGTGTAAGGTTAATGTCCTGCTCTAACATTAAGACACAAATGCCTTTTTGGCCCTTTTTGCAAAGTGGACAGTTAAAATCCCCCCCCCCGCCCCCCACAAAATAATTACTTCCTTCTTCTTGCTATCTATTTCCCATTGTAAATCGTTACCTAACATTTTCAGAATATCCTGAATCGCATTACTTGGGATATTATTATAAAAATTTATGATAGTAATACTAGCTCCCCTCCTAGTATTTATCACCATTTTATGATAAGAACTACATTTGGAGTAGAAACGTACCCTCTCATATGCTAGACGGTTTGAGAGGTACGTGATTAAACCGCCCTTCGGTCTCCCGTAAGCTCCCCCCACTGCCGGTGTACAGTAGGTTTTATAGCCGTTTAGATGTATGGGATCAATGGTCCAAGTTTCTTGCAAGGCCAAGATATCCATACCATTTGTGACAATTTCCCAGGAGGGATTAGTGATTTTCTGTTTTAAGCCTGCCACGTTCCAAAACATTAGGCTGCACATTTCTTTATTCGGGGCCACTGCTGGCTCGTCCATGATGACATTTCCCATTTCCTTCCCATGTTTTTCAGATGTAATTTTGTGGCCACATTTGATTACTCTTACTCCTAGAGCCTTCTCCCTTTTGGCATATATTAGTCTCCCCCACCGAAGTTTTTGTCAAGTTTATAGTTTCATTGCCATGTAGTGCCCTCTTATCACTTGAGCTTCTTACAATCATGTCAGGCATTTCCTGTAGTAAGCTACTATCAGATGGTTTTGAGGGAGTGGATAACTATGGCATTGCATTGTTTTGAGTATTTATGCAGCTTATCATACATTATACCCTGAGTAGAATAATAAAGCGCTCAATATATTTATTTGCACAACAATAGCTTACCTCCTGATTGGTCAATTGGAAAATTATAGGATAACATTTCCTTCAACTTTTCATTTTCTTACATTCTTATGCGAGAAAATGCACACTCGTTTTCAAAGTAATTTACAATGAGGCAATACATCAAATAAATCTCATTCTATCCCCCATACGGAAAAAAAGCCAAATTAAAAGGTTATTGATAAGCAGCAAATTGTTAGTGACTTATTTAATGAGACAGAAACTGAAACGTTTGACTTATACCAACGATCGCAGGATTCACAAAATACAAAGCGATTGCACTGCTCTGAATCGGTAAAAAAGCATCTTTAACTTGCTGGCTGATGAGAAAAAATGATGCTTTTTACCGCTTTCATGCAGACTAATAGCATTGCAACTTTTGAGGAAGTGGATTCAGTGTAATCAGCCATTATAACATATGGGATGGGAGCAGCAATGTACAGAGCAGAACCACCGATGATTTGCAATTACACGCTATAATAGTTACCAGGTAATAATTACAGTACGTGGCTCGAAGATTATAGGCTGGTTCTGGATTTACAATTCAAACTCTCGATGTAATTTAGTCTGATGTATGGCTTTTAGATCCCGGGGCAATGCTCCATTTCACAATACACAGCCTCCCTTGTTATCATTGGTGGGAATGGGAAACAATTACTGGGGAGCTCCGCCTCCCCATCACTCACGCCACAGAATGCCGTGCTCTGTACTTTCTCAATTTGGTACCCACGTCACGGCGAGCACTGAATGATGTTGGTTGTGCTTGACGATCATGCATGAAATGAAACCTATCACTCTAATGGCGACCTGTTAGGAAAAGAGAGAAGGGATTAACAGTTTCGGCTCTCTAACAAAGCTGTTATTTTTTTTTCTTTACAGCGTGCTATTATTTTTTTTAACTTGTTATACCCAAGAAGCTTTCTTTTTGCAGATCTGAGGTAATGTTGGTCCGAAGGAAAAACGAGTAGAGCAGCTACACGCGGGTTTTACTTGTTCTATTTGCAGTACGTAGACTTTTGGACACTTTAACGTATACACACACACAAATTAAGACATACCGTTTACATTTTTTAAACGACAAAAACAGAAAAAATGTTAAACAAACCTTTTCTGAATGCCTATAGCTGTATACACAGACGGCATTGATAGTTAAAAAATTGGTGATTTTCTGCTACAGCTTAAACAACTGTATATGACCATTGGTTATTTATTGATGACATCATTTATTTAGTGCAGTCAAGACCCCAGGGAGCTTCTGAGCTCTACAGAAGAGGAAGCTGGAGGAACTGGGCTGCGCAGGAAAATCGAAAAAGAGAAGAAGAGTTAAAACGGCAAATATTTCAATTTTTTTTATAAACACAAGTGTGGAAATTAAATCCGATTGTGATGAATAACATTAACCTTTGGGAATACAAAGCCAGTTCTGTACACGAAGCAGTTCTGCTGACTGCAAAAACTCTGTCCCAAAAGTCAATTAATAGGACGAGACGCTATAGCTGGTACTCTGGGGGCCCTTAGAACGGACAGAACATGAAATAAATATAAATCTCAGAACTATAGCAAAAAAGACTTTCATGGAAATATGGGCAATAAGACTGCCGCACTGGAGAAAAGGAACAAAAGGTTGAGGAGCGTTCACAAGAGAATCATCAATGAGAAGCAATGGGTCAACATTGTTGATATCTGTAGTGAAGAGTATTTCCAGAAAATGTGGGTCTTTTTAAAAAGTCTGAATGAGGACTGGAACATATTTGATAAATGCTCAATGGGTAAATGACATGGCAAGATTATATGTGGGCATAGAATTAAAATTCCACTCCGCTTGCAGAGTTTTGCCCACTCCATGTAGAGCTCGGAGTTCCCCAAAACTCTGCATAGTGGAGCAAAGCAGAGTTTTTCCCTTTGCGCAGCTCACAAATATTAAATTCACAAGTGTGAGTGAGGAAAATCGTATGCTAGACCACCCCCTGGTGAGATTTCTCAACACGGGCGGTAGCGGCGTTCATGGCAGATCACTAACGAAATGTTGATAAACCCGCCACTCGCGTTGAGAAACTTGGTGCTCGAGTAGAACATCTATTTGAATGGCAGAATGAAGTAGCGCCATTTTGCCCTGCGCGTCAGGGTCGGATTGGGATCACAATTCGGCCCGGGCACTGACGAAAAAAGTGGCCCACATTCAATAGGCGTGGCCCATATTTAAGGGGCATGGCCCACATTCAAAGGGCGTGCCCTTTCATGAAACACCATTTGCACAGACAAGGAATGAAAGTGGGAGGATACTGTTCTTGCACAGGACACAGGGCCAAGGTGACAATGGCCTACATGCTGAGCAACTAAAAAAAATAGCAAGGCCCCTTTTTGTCACAAAATTATTCCAGCCCTCCAGCACAGGAGCACCTGAAAAGCAGCAAAGCCCCTGCTATTACTAACCTACTTAGCCCTCCCCAGACCTTCAGCTCAGGAGCACATGAACAGAGGTAAGGCCCCTGCAATTAGTAAATTAATCAACCCTCCAGGCCTTGGGAAAATGTCCTGGCAGGGGAGCACAAAACACAGCTTTCTGGGTCATCCAAGGTAGCCAGGTAGCCAGGTAGCAGGTAGCCAGGGGGGAGGCTGAGGTGAAGCTGGTGCATGGGAAGTGCCTTCCCAGTGTGTTCTGGCAGTTTGAGTATTTAATATTTACTGTAGTATTACCCTTGTACCTGTGTATGGTACCCTTTTGTAACTTGCACACGTCACTTTTCTCTTGTAACACACTGTTTGCTACCTCTCACTTTTGTTTGCTTTAGATACTTGCACAAGTGCCACCATTGCCTACGTAACGTTTGATCTTGTGCTGGAGTGTCGGCCATTAATTGCAGTATTATACCTCTACTTGTATTTTGTACGCTTTTGTAACCTGCACACATATCACTTTTTCCTCCTGTAATGTATCGTTTGCTCCTCTTGTATTTTGGTTGCTCACTATTGTTACTTTTGATTCATGTAACTTAACGTTTGCTTTTGTAATTTGTCCACTTATAATTTTCTCCTCATGTATTATTGCTGTTCCTAGTGTGAAGCACTCTGACACCTTCGGGTAAAGTCTGCGCTATATAAAATCGCATAAATAAATAAAACAAAAAAATTCCAAACATCACCTGGCCCCCACAGCAAGACCCATTCTTCCTCGCCCACTATGCCCTGAATGTGAAGGGGCGTCAGGGGGCCGAGGTGCAAATGGCTCAAAGGCCTGAGAAACACCTGGCCCCCAGGGAGGCCGATTATTGCAAACAATCACCCCTGCCCAGCCTCAGCGTGATTGCTTGGCAGGGCAGGGGGTGAAGGAGAGGCCACAGCTGACAATTGCTGTCTGGCTGCACAGCGAGGCTGCTTTCATTTTCTCTGTCTCCGTACACTCTGTGGCCCGGTTTTTTTCTCCCCTTTCCTAGTCCATTCTCTGTGGACTGGAACAGGGGAGAAAAAAACCGGCCCACAGAGGGCACTGAGGCACCGGCCCTTCGGCCCATGCCTGAATGCCCGCCTTGCCAATCCGCCCCTGCTGCGCGTAGTGCTGTTCACACTGAGTTTACAGCATAGGACAAATTCCAGGCAGAAAAAGCAGTGTGAGCAGTGCGACTAACCTTACTCTGATGCTTGTGGAACACCACGGTGCACAGTGGAGGTTTTCCGTCCCTTGGTGGAGTTCCAAGTAGCAGAACTCTTTGACTGAACTCCACCCAGGCCTAATTATATGGTACTTATTATAGTGATGGTGCCACCACATTGGAGTTACTTCCAGTGAAATATTAATCTTGATGTAAGAAGCTGTACAGTTGCTCAAGTCGAGCAGGTCAGTGTGGAGAAACTTGTGCAAAAAGCGATGCCTCTGGCTGTTTTCAAGCGGCTGAAAGGCTCCACTGCACAGATATTATTTTTTATTCCAGTGTTGACAGTAGTGTCCTTGGGAGAAATTTAGCTGCCTGGGTTATTGTATCTATCTTGCTGAGAGTCATAAAAAGTCTATGAAAAAGAACCTCATTCCAGGTAAATTTAGCAATAACTCAGCAATGTCTAAAAGATGTTGACCAATCAGGGCCTGAATCTAGTGCCCTTGCTTTTGAATCTTAATTTAGTGATTTAAACAAGCTTCAACTAAGATAAATATGTTTCCACCTAAATTAGGTGTATATCGCATTGATGATTACTATGACGTAGATGATATGGTCTTTCTAGTTTTTCTATACATTTGTAAAGCTCAGTTATATTGCATCACTATTTCAATTTTCAAAACAAGCTAATGCTTGACCCATCCAACAAATCATGTTTGTTTAGAGAAAAAAAAACTTATGGGAGCCTCATTTTTAAAGAGGTCCAGAAACTTATGAATAAATAGAACTATGAATGGAGGAACTGGTGGGCCATAAAGGCACCCACGATTGGTTAGAGGAAAGCAGCCACACTGACATTTGGCTTTTGTATATTGTATGATAAAGTAGAAGCCCCCACATTAGAGCCCATTTTCAGGCCTGAGATAACTCTAGCTGTCTCTCAGGACTTAGGGCCCGATTTCGAGTTTGATGGTGTGGTGCTGGGTCTTCTCTATTATTGCACTGCCAAACCTGAGGCCGACCCCCAGGTTAGGAGTTTCCTCCTTGCTGGCAGGCTTTTTGTTGGCGTTCCCATGGTAGTGCCTCTAAATACCGACACAACAATGGTAACACCCCAAAAAGGTTTTTGCACAGAATGGACTGAAAAGTCCATGCCGTGCAGAAAATGGTGTGCATGCATATAGGAGGGCACATGTTGTGCTCCTATGTGTGCATCCAAAGGGCACAGAGGCACCAGGTACAGGGGGTCCTTTGTTTCCACTCCACCAGGGTTGTCAGGGAGGAGGAACCACCATGAAAACCCTGCCAGGGAGAAAACTCCTAAAGTGCTTGGCGGGCCCGCTGTGGTCCCGCCAAGCATATGGTTGCCTCTGCACTGCTGGAACACCGCCAGAGAAAGGTGGTTTTCTGACTGCTGTTTCAGTGCTCCAGCGGTCCCACCACCCATCTCGTAATAAAGTAGTGGGGAGACCCCCACCGCTGTGCCCTGGCGAGTCTGGCAGTTATGGATCACCAGACTCGTAATCAGACCCTTAGAGATATTTACAGAAAGGCTCTCACAATGACTGTACCTTGCACAAAGCAACTCAAAAGATCTCTCCTTTATTTTTTCTCCTCCTAACATGACTTTATGATAGTAAATATAATTGAGATTTTAACTATTTAATCAACCTATGAAAGCAATGGATTTGTATTTAAGACTTAGTCATGCACCAGGCACAGCTCACTCTGGTTCCCTGGAAGCCTTACGTTTGGGAAGTAGCAGTGGAAGTCCTGGAAAGGAGTTTAAATTCCTGGCCTACATTGGGTATTAATACTTACTACCTCTTAGGTCCAAGAAATAGTGAGACTAGTCACTTATACATTTGAGGGATTGTGAATAATATCACAAAGAGGGCTTAATAGAGTTTGATCAGAAAACAATCTCTAAATACCTGATTACCAGTTACATAACTGGTTGACCATGAGCATAAATGTTCAAGTCAATATGGAACAAAATCATATGAGATTCTTGTTTTACCCAGTCGTGGAATTTAAAGGAGCAGAGTTCACCAATCAGCTCAGTAATGTCGATGTTGGTGGGTTTATTATTATAATCTAGTCCATACTGTCAATCTCTATCAGGATTTTTCAAATGATCCAAGGCCTTTCTATAATTCACCTTTCTTGCTCAAGGTATCAGCACTTGCCAGTGGTTGTTACTCTGGTTTGGGGAAAACAGGATATATTGCGGAGTATAATGGACAGAACTATGCAAGGAGCATGAAGTCGGTTAACCCAGACTTCACTTTCTTCTAGTAAGTATGAGGTTTACAAACATAGCATAATAGTTGCTGCAATGGAAGTTAATCACATATGGCCTTGTATATATATATATATATATATAAAGGCTTCTCCTTTGGAAACAATTTGAGATTCTTACTATTAACATCAACTAAATGTTTTAGTGATTATAATATATATTTATTTATTTCATGTAAATATGTATATATGTCTTATGCCATAGGCATACTTTGCACATTTTTTAAAATACTTATGAGCAAATGTAAATACTCACTGAGAGTTTAATCTTTTTGAATGTATAGACTGTGGATACTCATTCGTAGTCTTCTTTCTGTTTCCATGTTGAAAAGCCTAATGAATGCTTAGTGGGAGGCGGTAATGTTGAGTCCGCCCTTTGTGTTAATTATTTAAATCCAATGTTGGTAATGTGACCTTACCATGTGATCAAGACTGTGGAGACAGTCGAAACGCGTAATGGCGGACAGGCTCAGCAACATGCATAAATAAGGCACCTTGTTGTTTAGCACCGAATCTGGGTTCAGCTCTTCGTTCTTCTTCTGAGACCGATTGATTTAACTAGTTGGTGGCGCAGGCTTGCGCCAGGACGAGCATTGTTTTATATGTCGCACCGTGGAGGCTTTCAGTGGTGCGAGTTGAACCCCTCCCTAAAGGCGGCTCGGCGGCAGAAAGCATTCAGTTCCATTCTGGGGATTGATTTTACGTAACTTCGGCGAGAAGTTTGCTGCCTGGAGCCCCCGGATAACTACAGAGTCCTGCCTCCATTTGGGAGTCGGAGCCTTCAGTTTCGAGAGAGGCGTTGGCGTGCACAGCAGCCCAGGAAGGTAGGAGACGCCAGAATTTCTGGTGGGGAGTGTGCCTGGACATTTGCGATGTTGAAACGAATCGTAATTTCGAAAACAACTGCCGATGTCCAAAACGGTGGTGCAGCTTTATTATAACTTGCTACACCTGAGCCATGTCTGCAGAAGCGTTGCGGAGCAGAGAGGAGGCGGCCAGCCTCATTTTTGTGCAGCCCCCGGCTGGGGGTACAGAAATCTCAAGGCAAACTATACAAAATAACACCAATCCTACTATACAGGAGCAATTTAGGAAATTGGAAAAATTGATGCTTAAAGAACAGTCTAAGTGGTGGGAGAATAAATCCCTGAACATGTATTTACAAGAACACAGGGTACCGAGAGGACTCAGAATCAATTTAGCACCTAGCTATGAGACACCTGACCCGGACATGCTTACCGAATGGGCGGAGGCTAATTTGGAGTAGTCAGCCAAATTAATGACTATTTTGGTAAAATATGCAGAATCTGACCGAATTAAAATCCAAGCCCAAATCGAAAAGTTGGAGGAAGAAATAGCATGTTTGGGTTCCAGTGAAACAATCGACAAATTGAGGGCGGAAATGGTTTTTAGAGTCAAAAAAGAGGAAGAGGTGATCAAAAAACGCAAAGCTTTTAAATTTGAGCGGGACCGCTTGGATTATCTCAATGGTCAAATTTTCACCTACGCAAAACGTTATGAAAATGTTAAAACCAGGGCCAGGAAAACACGTAGCACGCGGCCGGACAATACTACAATTGTCCCCTCCTCATCAGATGCTAGTTCACTGGGCAGTGAATCGGAAAACGAGGGAATGAGAAATACGGAATTGGGGTTTACCAAGTTGACCCTGGCACAAGAAGTCAGTGTAATGTGCCAGGATCGTCGAGAAACCTTGAGACCCAGATTTCCAGTTGGCGGGCCAAACGCACAAGGAACAACAGAAAGCGCAATGAAAGGCGCAAGTGCAGGGCCTGGAAAACCAGACAACAAAAGTCAGCCACAACAACAGAAAAAGCGTTGGAACAAAAAGGAACACAACGAAACAGGGATCAGTACCAGCGCAGTAGTGAATCTAACCTCATTTGAACTCTCCGAAAATGACAAAAAGATTCTGGCCCTCGGTTTATCATACTGCCCTCCGTGTAATTTCAACTATGCAGACACTAGAATAGATGCTTTTAGATTTATTAGGAAGTTAAAGCTTAAGAAATTCTTCCAACAACAACCTGAAAGGAAGAAAAATCCAATTGTTCAAATAGTCCAACTCTCCTCAATGTTGATGTTCGTACCGATTTTGAAGAAATATGGGCTTTACAGGAGGAAGTGGGGACATCAAGACAAATGCCTCTTGTTAGTTCAAGAATAGATATTGCGACATGTGTGACCCCCTTCAAACGAAAATCAGTATTTCTTCCTATATCAACTCACAACAACATAGATGTCTATCAGGATTTGATCACAAAAGATCTAAAAAAACTATATACAGCCACAAATAAAAAACACATAGTGATAAACAAAATGAACCAGAGTTACTACGCATTAATAAAAAATAAAAAAATAAAAAACTGGAATCAGACCGCAACATTCTAGTCCGCCAAGCGGATAAAGGCGGAAATGTGGTTCTCTGGCCGCGGCAAATGTATATAGAGGAAGCTGAGTCACAACTCAAGGATCAATCCTGTTATAAAAAGAGCAACTTGGGAGCTATAAAATTGGCATGGCAGGACCAAAATGCCAAACTGACTACTTGGAGGAGTTCTAACTCAATTACCAAAGATGAATTTGGATTTTTGAAAAAAGAATTCCCGGTTATTCCAACGTTTTACTTACTTCCAAAAATACATAAACAAATTGAAAAACCACTAGGGCGTCCAATAATTTCTGCAATTAATAGTTCAACTGAAAACATGTCGTCCTACATAGACTACTTTTTGCAGGACAGTGTAAAAACTTTGAATTCTTATGTGCAGGACTCTTCAGATTTTATTAGGAAACTTAATGAAGTGTCATGGAAGTCAGGGTGCATATTAATGACGTTAGATGTTTCATCTTTATATACATCAATTCGACATCATGATGGTATAGCAGCGGTGAAATATTTTCTTAATAGACGTTCAATTAATTTTTCTGCACATAACACAATGCTTATTTCCATGATTAAAATCTGTTTAGAGCAAAACTACTTCCTGTTCAACAATCAAGTCTACCAACAGGTCCGAGGGGTTGCGATGGGGGCCTGTTTCTCTCCCAGCCTAGCGTGCTTGCACATGGGTTGGTGGGAGGAACAGGTCCTCATGGGGAAACATCGCATTATGATGGAAGAACATGTCCCCCTGTACCTTCGATACATTGATGACCTGTTTTTTATCTGGCAGGGTACTCAAAATGAGGCTGAACTTTTTGTCAATCAGTTGAACAATAATGATTTAAATCTAGAATTTACAACTAACATAAGCACATCCTCTGTATGTTTTCTAGATTTGGATGTTTACATAGAATCTGAAACAATAGCAACTAGATTATACAGAAAGCCTACTGCTGGCAACACTGTCCTCCATGCAGCAAGCCAACATCCCCCACATCTAATACGCAGCATCCCTTTCGGGGAGATGCTGCGCATTAGGAGAATTTGTAGGTCAGATGAAGAGTGTTTGAAGGCTCAGGAGGCTAGTAAATCTTGCTTCCTTGCTAGGGGATACTCATTGAAGACAGTGGATAAGGCCATGGCTCGCTCTTTCAATATGACGAGAGCACAGGCACTAGTTCCAAGAACAAAGTTAGATATTTCCTGCACTAAGACTAAATCTGAGTCATCTAGAGTCATAGTTACCTACAATAGACAACACAAGGAAATTCGCAAGATTTTCAGCTGCAAATGGAACCTGGTAACTGGGGATCCGGTTATTGGGGAACTAGTTGGCAGAAAACCTGAATTTTCCTTCAGAAAATCCATTTCAATGGCAGACAGACTGGTTAAAAATCATTTGGATCAACCATCATCCAAAACCTTTATGGCACTAAGCAAAGGTTTAAAAAAATGCTCAGTCTGTAAGGCTTGTAAATATGGTCGTAGTAAAAAACAATATATGACTCCTTTCAAAACTGAACCTCAATTCATTAAAAAACAACTGACATGCAAGACTGAGTTTGCGGTCTATGTGCTGCAGTGCCCCTGTGAGCTCCGGTATGTGGGTAGCACCCGCCTGCCAGCTCACAGGCGGATATTGCAGCACATAAGAGCAATCAATACCAAGGACCAATTGTATCCCGTAGCTCGCCATTTTGAGAGCACCCATGATAGTGACCCAAAACATCTGACATATTATGTCATCGACAGTGTCTTGCCCCTGAAAAGGGGTGGAAATAGGGATGCACTTCTTAGGGTCCTGGAGACGCGTTATATCCTTGAATTAGACAGCCGCACTCCAGGAGGGCTCAACGCCAGCGAGGATTTGTATACCTGTTTATAAGAACATCTTTATAAACAGAAACATTAAACCATCAATAGACTGTACTTAGGGAACCATTGAGAGTTATTAATTTTTTACATAAGTATGATGATTCATTCTCTATTGATGCAGGTCCCCCGGTCCATTACTGTTGGTTTATTTTATACATAGTATACAATTCAATTTCAGGATTTAATTGCTTTAGTAGGGGCTCCTACTAAAGTTTTTTGTAATTAATGTTTTCTTGGGACAACAATGAATGTTTTTAATTGTATGAATTTTGCACTAAAAAATAGCACTTTCACTTTTTCGAATTATTTGCACTATGCTATGATTGCTGCTCTATACCATTTACATTGGATTTTAATGTTGCATAATGTTTACAATATCCACAGAATGTGAATTTGCACTAAGCACTTTATTATAACCCCACAGGGGGTAAATGTAGTCTTGCAGGCTTCTCCTTTGGAAACAATTTGAGATTCTTACTATTAACATCAACTACATGTTTTTAGTGATTATAATATATATTTATTTATTAAATGTAAAATGTAAATATGTATATATGTCTTATACCATAGGCATACTTTGCACATTTTTTAAAATACTTGTGAGCAAATGTAAATACTCACTGAGAGTTTAATCTTTTTGAATATATACACTGTGGTTACTCATTCGTAGTCTTCTTTCTGTTTCCATGTTGAAAAGCCTAATGAATACTTAGTGGGAGGCGGTAATGTTGAGTCCACCCTTTGTGTTAATTATTTAAATCCAATGTTGGTAATGTGACCTTACCATGTGATCAAGACTGTGGAGACAGTCGAAACGTGTAATGGCGGACAGGCTCAGCAACATGCATAAATGAGGCACCTTGTTGTTTAGCACCGAATCTGGGTTCAGCTCTTCGTTCTTCTTCTGAGACCGATTGATTTAACTAATTGGTGGTGCAGGCTTGCGCCAGGACGAGCATTGTTTTATGTTTTATGTATATATATATATATATATATATATATATATATATATATATATATATATATATATATATATATATATATATATATATATATATATGTGTGTGTATGTATGTATGTATGTATGTATATATATATATATATATATATATATATATATATATATATATATATATATATATATATATATATATATATATATATACATATATATATATATATATCCCAAAAAAAAAATCCCAAACCTCCACACCGCACGGCGTGGCGAAAGAAGGAGACAGACCCCACGACTTCAGGCAAGATGTTGCATTTTATTAGTAACCTTTCTGGCGACGTGTTTCCAGTATTGTGTACTCTTGATCACACCCTATATATATATATGCACTGAAAAAAAAAATAGGTTTCAGGCCTGATATAGTTAGGAATTAGCATTTAAAAAACCTTTGAAATTCACTGAAAAAAACATAGGTTTCAGTCCTGATATAGTTGGAAATTAGCATTTAAAAAACCTTTGAAATTCACTGAAAAAACCATAGGTTTCAGACCTGATATAGTTAGGAATTAGCATTTAAAAAAACCTTAGAAATTCACTGAAAAAACTATAGGTTTTAGAGGTGTTATAGTTAGCTGGACTTTTCACTCATACAAAACCATTGAGATTCCTCCGATATAGTTAGTTGTACTAACTATAACCCGCAATCCACTGGTGATGATGTCACATATTACATCATTTATGACATGGTCAGTGACATCTGTGATGACATCAGGGGTGGGACATCAAATAGACCCACCCCCCGAATCAAGGAAGACCATCACCCAAGCACACATCACCAGCAGGCTCGACTGCGGGAACGCCCTCTATACCAGAATTAACAAATGTCTACTCCATAAACTTCAGACTCTCCTGAACACCGCAGCCAGACTCATCGTCAGCATCCCACAACAATACCCAATTACCCAGCATAAACGAGCACTCTACTTGCTCCATGTCGAAAAAAGAGTGACCTTCAAGCTGCTCACCTACACCTATAAAGCCCTACACAACACCGGACTCCAATACCTCAATCTCCATCTTCAGCCCCAAAATAAACCTCCACTCTGCTGACTAGGCTTTGGCCGAAATTCTCTGTATCCACAGAACGAGACAGGAGGCCCACCCTTCTCCTACATTATGGCCAAGACCTGAAATGAACTCCCCCTCAGCTATAGATGAAGCACCACACTGAAAGCCTTCAGGAAAACCCATAAACCTGGCTTTTCGAATCACCAAAGCTGCACAAATCCCCCTCACATACTCCCCCAGGGCCTGTAAACCCTCACAAGTGAGTACTGTGCTCTAAACATCCCTAATTGATTAATTGATACGCCACCAAAGTGTGTGTTTGAGTGTTATCAACAGGCCCTGCCATTCGTTTGCCTGTCTGTAACTCTTAAGGGTAGTGAAATGAGCAGTACTACCTTCTTTAATATACACAGAATCTCTGAGATTGACTTGGTTTGGCTTCACCTGTGAGAGCTACTTTCAGGGTGCTGGTGAGCTACTGAGCTGCTTGTTGGAGACCCCTGGTATGGATAGTGAGCTGGGAATTGTAGGCCTAAAGCACAAGTGTGAAGGTGGTTAGACCACTACATGCATAGTGCATATCAGTTTGAAGCACTCCATGCCCTAAAGCCTGGCTCACTCCAGGAGTATAGGCTTACTGGCTGAATGATTACATTAATATAGGTAAAGACACTGGGTGAATTCTTAATTGGTTGATTTATCCTTTTGTGAATGAATTACTACATGGTACTGAAAAACTCATTTTGAAAATGAAATTGCAACAGCAGTCACGCTGTGTTTGCTGGAGCATATAGATGGTGATTGGGGAATTGTAGGCCTAAAGCACAAGTGTGAAGCTGGTTACACTATCACATGCATAATGCATAGTAGTTTGAAGCAGTGCATACCCTAAAGCTTGGCTTACTGCAGGAGTGTACGTACTTATGTAACTCCAAACACATCAACAAACCAAATCATTATCTCTCAATTTTGCCAAATGGACACTGATTCTTAGTGTGATTCTAGACACATAACAGTAACCCTTGCAGTGCATAAAATAATATTAAAAATATTAGATAAACAAGTAATGGAATAAAATAAATTAATAGTCGGATATAAATTAGAATACTCAATGTTTAATAGAAAGTATCTCTGGCATGGGATACAAGGAAAATCTGGGTTTAGGGTAATGAAGAATAATAAAAAAAGTTTTGCAAAAAAGGGAAGTTACTACAATGATAATGCGAAAAAAAAGGGGAATGAATGTTAATACTCGTATTAAAAAAAAAGTAACTTATAGAAGTGCTTTAATAAGAAAAACAAATTTAAATAAAGCATTTTAGAAATTATACGAAAGTTAAAAAGTATTGAAAGAGGTACGTTTACATAAACACCTGACGACTACTAAAACAGAGGCAATGAAAACACCTGTCAACTGAAAAACGTGACTTAAAAGTGGGAGGAGCAATACATTGATCCCATAGAGTGTTAAGTAACCAAAAATTATATAAACCACACCCGTGGGATAATTATTTTCATTTTAGAGAATCAATATGAGCGAAGATACTACGAGCATGGTAATGATTCGGGGCTGCAAAAGCAACTTCAGAATATCTTTCATTTCCTCAGAGGGAACATATTTTTTATGTATATTTAAAAATGCATAAAACATTATGTCCCCTCCAGAGGAGTTGGATGAATTTCGATGGAGGAAGGAAAGAATATCGAAGAGAGGTAAACTATCTGAACGGGTATATGTTTGATGTTTTTAAAAAGTAAAGCAAAACAAATTAAATGATTATTGAATGTGGAATGATTAAGTTTAAATGTAATATAATAACAAGTTTACGAAGCAACCATTACAAGAAATATAAGTTAATTAACGAATTTCTACATGCAAAGTAATAATTTATCTTTCATTTCCAGAGAGAGATCATATAGTTAATGTATATTTTAATTTGTATATAACTTTATGATCCTTCAATTGGAGTTAAATGACATTCAACAGAGGATTTCAAAACATATTAAATAATATTTGTTTTAGTATGCAAGTATTTCTTAATGATTGAAAAATGTATAATAAATAAAGTATCGACGAAAAAACCAAATACTTTGGAAGAAAAGAGAATACTCTTTATCTTCTAGAGTGCTTTCTCCTATTTTCACTCGTGAAGAACAGGAGGATTATCTTCGCAAGGACTTTTTTTGAAAAAAATAATATAATTGTGGATTCAAATGTTAATAATTCTTTACATTTTTAAAAACGATTGTTAAATGTAATATTGAAATGAAATGTACATAAAAAAAGAAAGTTGAAGTAGTGAGGGAGTGTTTGTCGTAGCATTTCTATTCTAGTTTATCTGAAAGTAAAAAAAGCCCAAACATTTAAATAAAAATGATGGGGCAACACTTATATAATGTAAACATAGGGAATGAGTGCTTCTGATAAAATAAAGTAAATATGGTCCAACACGTGTTAGCAATAATTGAGAATTTTTTTTTTAATTACACTCATGTGATGAATATAAACGACTCAATAAAAATATTTTGAAAACTTGTGCATTTTTCTTTCAAGGATGGTTTGAAGAATCATACATTTAATGAAAGGACAAAGTACTCCACGCTAAAGGAGAAAAGTCAGCAAAATTATGATAGAATAGAAAATAGAATAATATTTTTAAATACCTTCACAGTCAACAAACTCGTAAGTACAGTAGACAGTTTAAATTAAAAACACCCTACCGCAACTTGGGGCATATCATCAAGGAGGGTTTGAAACGCATTGTAAAATAAAGTACGTCACAAAATGGCTACATACATGCTGAGGGTATTGTAAAGTCAAATAGAAAAAACAAGCCAATCAACATTAAGATCAGGAAGGTAGAGTCAACCACACAACAGCCAATCAAACGTTTTTCAAAATCTGCACAAGGAAATGGATTGGTCGGTAGCACGTCTTCTTCACAACCAATGAAAAAGAGGTGTAGAAAGTTTCTGTTTTTAAAATACAAGCAAATCAGATGACCATGCAAGTACAATCAGTGAGAGGCAACTGTTATCTCTACACTAACATGCACTTACCCTACAGATGCACGGAGGGTGCATCTGTAGGGACTTAGGGACTTAGAATAGTAATTATTACCTCTACACTAATCTGCACTTACCCTACAGATGCACCCTGATCTCTCTTTCAAAATCGCGCCACTTTTCCCATTAAAAAATAATTCGGGGAGCAGGCGAGACCGTGGAGACATTGTGGCTCGCCCCACAATCCCCAACATTTTTTATAAGACATGAGAATACGGTCCCCGGGAATATTCAAAAATACTGATAGGGGCTATTTTTTAACGGAAAAAGTAAAAGTTGGGCACCCAGCGCAGCGCTCAGTGCGGCCCCCTGTGCACGTGCTGGATGCACAACTCATAATCTGTAGGCTGCGTGACTCCAGCGCCTTTGGTGCACAACTTCTAAGCATTTGGGAGCCGGCATTGCTTTTCCACATGGGTAGCTACTAACATGCAGCTCCCCATGTGGAAAAGCAATCTCATTTACATTTTGAAAGAGAGAAGAGATTTCATTGCTCTGGGAGGGAGAGATGGACAACCCGGGACACTGCAGGAACCGGCCCTCCCACAATACATAAAGCCCCAGGGAGTAGTGGTCCCCGAGGCTTTGGAGACCTTGCAACCCCCAACCATTTTTTTCGTAGCCCCAGGGGGTAACAAGGCCTTTGAGTGATTTCACTTCTTTGAAGCCACGCTCCTCACCTTTGCGTTTCCTCGACTCTGCCTGCTGTGAGCCGCTGCTGCTCGCCGGACCCGCTGCGCGGGTCCCGCTTCGCGGTCTCACAGCGGCTGTTCATTAACTCAAGGAGCATCACCTGGTGACCGGCAGGGCTGTGAGGGTAGAGCGGGTGGACTCCACGGACCAGGAGTCCCCGCGCGCCCGTTTCCAGCTGGGCTCCTCTCCCTGCCGGCCCCGCCCCCTTGGTGACCTTTGCAAATCTTAAAGAGGAGCTGACATACCCGCTGCGCGGGAGCGCGCGGGAGGGCGCCGGGAGAAGCCCGGGACAAGGGCGGGCCCGTTGTTGCCCGTTAGTGCCCGATAGAGACCGGACCGGGCCATCTCTCTTTTATCACTGTACCAGCAACAAATTTATAAACATGCCACCAAAAACAAGGAGCACCTCTAAGTCAAAATCCAAACACGCGCAGGAGGTAGCACAAGTTACAGGCCCTATCGACCTATTCATCTCACGGGTCCACGAGACAATAAACCAGAGTATAGCCCTGATGGAGAAGAGAGTATCATTAGATCTCATGAGTGCTAATGCGAAGCGTTCGTCATTAGGCACTATAGCAAACGCCACCTCTCCCATCAATCTTAACACACAAAACTGTTCTCTTCCAGTGACTCTGTCAGTACCTGATTCAAACACAGTCCCGTCGGTAGTAGACCTGTCAGTTACACAGTCTGAGTCAGACCTCTCCATAACGTTTGACGACTTGGAAACAACCCCTGATCTAGCTGTTTGTCAAACTCAGGGGGACGCCCAATCAAACGAAAACCCGCTCCGGCAAAGTGAAAGGGAAGGAGCAATTCCAAAAATACACCCAGTAAACAATGAAGAATCAACCAGTGCACCGTGTTCTGAACACGCAACAACTTATTCAAATTCTACAACGTCCCATAGCACACTACTTCTCCCAGTAACTAACCTACCACACAAGGCAATTTCAAATGACCATACTGAAAACCAATGTAAAACTTGCAGAATCACCTCGCAAGTTCTTACCACAACAAAAGATTTGTTATATCAATGCTTAGAGCCCATCCAACTCAGTATTAGGAATCTCGAAGCCCAACTAACCATAATTTCGGCCACCCTCCTAGATACAAACACCCGTATAGAAACAAAGGGGCAGCGTAACATCTCGCAGCCACCTAAAAAACAGAATCAAGCACACATGCAGAAAACAGCCAATCACACAAACCCAACGCCCCTAGCCCAGAAAAACCCCAAACAAAACACCACACTTCCTAAATCTGCAGTTAAATCGTCCCAACCTCAGAAAGAGAAACCTCTTGCTATAACCATTCAGCAAACAGCAAACACAGATTCATTTATGATAGACACTCCAGGCCCAGCGACAAATACAGACAACAGTAGAGCCTGTTCAGAAAAAAGGCCCGAAACTTTTCCATCGAAACCACTGCCCCCTCAAAAGACTCCTAAAAACACACCCAAAAAACCTTCATCAACTAGACGTCCTGCCCATTTGCCTCCGGAAGCCACTCCCTACACAATAGTTCTCACAGGAGTACCAGAGCTAACCGAGGATACACCAGAAACTGCATGGTCACTCAAAAACAAAGCCATGCAGTGGTTAAGCATCAATAGACCTCTCGAATCCCACCTATCGGGAGGGATCACTACAGCCCGTAGGGTAGCCTGGATAGGCAAAACGACAAAAACAATCCGCGGAGACTGCATCATTGTAACATGCAGAGATCCCTCAACAGTAGACTATATCTGTGCCTGGCCTCAGCTCGACAAAAACGGGGGGATCGATGCTCGACATCTTTCCTTCTTCTATCCCCCAGCTAAACACCAGCGTAATCCTCCACCCTGGGCATGGCACCTGCTCCCCAAAGAACCATGGAACCAGGAGTCATGGTACCAAGTGCCATGGAAACAGATGGAATACTCATACGACTACATAGGTAGGGGTGGACCGAGAGAAAGGCCCAGAGAACGCCAGAGGCCCTATTGGCAAGACAGACCCTATCAAACCTATGAAGGATGGCAGGGCCTCTCAACCCAAAACCGTTTTGATTGTCTCGAAATGGTCGATTGACCATTCCGGGACAAACCTAGCCATCATAAACCCGATACTATTCTGCAAACAGTAAATGCTAAGCAGCATACAATATCTCCAGAGTTTACACATGTTAGATACGAAACCACATTGCAGGAACCATTTAATATCCTCTCCACCAAAACCGAAAAACCCTTCCATACCTCCCAGGTACTACCTAAACCCCCGAAAAAGACTCCGCCTATCATCCCTCGAGCAGAAGCTGATACTAACTCGGGAATGTGCCATCAACAAGCCGCAGCCATTACTAACAACCCGACAACATCTGCAACCGCGAAGGAACCATCAACCCTGAGTATGGCCATTGCATACTGGAACGTTGCAGGCTTAACTACAAAAATAACCTGTCCTTCATGGCTCGACATAGCAAAGAGTCAGCAAATTCTGTGCCTGCAAGAGACCTGGTGTACAACTCCTCTCCATTTAGCGGGCTATAAAACATTTTTCACCAAAGCAGTACCTAGTAGTATGGGCAGACCAAAAGGCGGACTTATGACCTATTTTTCCAATACCCTTCCTTTCACTGTGAAACTGTTAAAGGAAACACCCATTTTTCAAATCATACAAGTCACACAGTTAACAGTATCGAAACGAAACTTACATATATTCATAAATTATTACAATAACTCCGGCACTCTGGAATGCTGCTCACACCTAGACGAAATAGCCGCATATTTATCCTCACTTCAAAAAACAAATAACAATTCCACATTTTACTTCATCTGGGGAGGCGATTTTAATTTCACATTGTGCCCAAACCACAAAAATGGGAACTGCGGGCTCCAGAATGAACTTGGAAATCCCATCCCCCATTTTGTGCACACGTTGGGAGGTAACAAACTAAATGAAATCCTCTTCACTCTAGACCTTGACTTTGTCAATGAACTAGTCAATCCGGAGCAGGACTTTCTACCCACCTTTCACGGGCGAGGCTGTCTGTCAACCATCGACTATATTTTAGCCTCAAACTCTTATAAAGGGCAACTAAGCAACTACAAAATAGGGTCTAATCCAATCAGCGACCATTATCCTCTTAGTGTGGAAATCCTCATGAAGCAAGCTAGGACACTCCCTCCAAAAGCTAGTTCCCTCGACCAACAATCGCTGGCCATGAAGAAGCTGAATGGGTACGCAATTAAATGGACAAAGATCGACCCGGAAGAGATAACACAGAGGGTTCTTGAAAAAACACACCTCTGGTTAACGAACTGTCTGTCCCCCGAGGCATCCCCAGAATTAATTGTCACCTCCTTTCACAACATCCAGGAAGTAATAAGGGATGAGTTATTCATCAACACAAAAAACAAGCGCAGACTTCCTACCATGAGATGGTTCGATACTGCCTGTCGGAAGGCCCTTACATCCCTCAAAGAAGCCCTAAGACAGCAACCGAGAGACCCTCAAATAATCTCACAATGGAGGAAAACTTACAATACCGCTCGGAAAAATCGTAAAAAACAGATAAAGCAAGATCTATGGCTTCGACTACACGACAGTGCATCAAGGAAAGATAGCACTGCTTTCTGGCAGACCATAAGATCACCTCTCCTGGCGAACATCAGTGACCCAGATCACCTCGATGTGGCAATAACTGAGGATGACTGGGTCTCCCACTTTTCAAAAATCTTCGGAATACCATCGGATGCCGTTCCAACAATCCAAATACAGGAATCTGAACCAGCTAAGAGCAAGATCTATCCAATCAAGCTACGCTTTACCCTCAACGAGGTCAGAAAGGCAATTAAGGCCTCAAAAACAGGCAAAGCCCCCGGCCCAGACGGGGTCCCCATGGACTTGTTCCTACATAACGTTGACTATTGGTCAAAAATAATTACACGGGTCATGGCTGCAGTCGCCTCAACCGGTCTCTTCCACTCATGGTCAACATCTACACTATTGCCCATCTTCAAAAAAGGGGACCGTAACGACCCTGCGTGCTACAGACCGATCTCCCTTCTGGACTCTACGGGCAAGATTGCAGGTCGAATACTCCTGGACCGATTACAATTTTGGGCCCGGGAGAATAACATCATTACTGACCTGCAATACGGTTTCCAGAAGGGGCTCGGAACGGTGGAACAGGCCCTAAACCTCGTCCTCCTGGCTGGAAAGTACGCGCGCGCTAAAGGAGGCAACATCTTCCTGGTCTATGTAGACTTAAGCGCGGCATTCGATTGCGTACAGCATGCAAAGCTATGGCAGATCCTGGCACACCTCGGAGTGGACCCACCCATACTAGCCTTCCTGAGAGAGTTATACACCAACGCAGAAGGTCGAGTTTGTTTTGGCACCGGCGGTGAACTATCACGTCCCTTTAAAATATCAAGAGGAGTAAGGCAGGGATGTGTACTGGCTCCCTTCCTGTTCAACCTATACACAAACGGGCTCGAACAGGCTATGCTGGAAGGGAGCCAGGACCTCCCGCAGATAGACCACCGCCCGATACCCATTCTCCTGTATGCCGACGACTCTGTCATCCTGGCACGGACTTCTAATCAACTCCAGCGACAGCTAAATAAATATGTGACTTTTATGGACTCACTAGGCCTAAAAGTTATTATCAAAAAAACTTTTACAATGACCATCGGACCAAGGCCAGGAGTCTCTAAGCCCATACTCATCAACAACAGCAGATTAGAAAAAACATCGGTGTACCCATACTTGGGCATTCTAGTGGATGACATAATGACCTGGCGGAAGGCAGTGGAAGCCAGAAATCTTAATTTTCGCCGTGCTGTATCAGCATTAAGTGCTTTCTCAAGGAAACTAGGCAAACCAGCCCCAGCGGAACTGTTAACGATATACTACGCAAAATGCCACAGTATGGCTACTTACGGAGCAGGCATTTGGGGCTATGGATGCATCGACCAACTCCAGGTTACCGAGAACGCCTTTATCAAATACATCCTAGCTCTCCCCCAAAGCTCCCCGATCCTAGCCTCGCATCGGGAGCTTGGTATGGAATATAAGATCGACACCATACGATGCCAGCCCATCCTACTGTGGCAGCGTATATGGTGTAACCCTGAAAGTCACATCACCCGTTCCCTCATTACCGACTGTCTTGGCCTAGCGTACTGGAGGAAAATACCGTGGCTTAATTACATTCACAAATTCTTTCTAGATCTTGACTGTGAGCAATACTTCCTCGAACCCCCCTCAATTGAAGACATCTCGAAGAAACAGCTGAAGGAATTATGTATGGGCCATCTAAGGGAACTCCGCAACCAAGCAGAGATTACCAAAACACAAAACGAAAAAACTTGTATATTGCAGACAGGGAAACTCATTCAGCCGTACCTGACATATTTCCTGTCAAACTACGAAAGGTTTTTAATTACAAGACTCCGGTTTGATCTTTTTTACCGCCTGGTGTCATTCCCAGAAATGAAGAACTGGTCCCGAAATCTGACGAGCTGTCCTTGCGACGGAGTTTCTGTACAATCCACGATACATGTCGTCCTTTTTTGCAAATACTACAGACTAGCAAGAAAAACATGGATTTTTCCCATCCTCCGATCAAGCGGTCTCAGACAATCATATCCAGCACTCTCCCATTTACAATCCCCGAAAACCCCGCATGAAGCCAAATTGATAGCGACCTTTCTTAAAATAGTAATATCAACCCGTCGCAAAATTTCCACCTAAACCTGTATCCATTCCAAAATGTAGAAACAGTACCCCACTTTGAAATTCATTTCCTTGTACAGTGATGCAAGTCCTGTGACCTAATGCTTACTGATTTTATCTTTCTGATTTATGTTTAACTTCTTTTTTTTAAGATGTACTTTTTATGATTATACAAACCTATAATCGAATAAAAGTTGATGAAATGAAATGAGTGCTCCAGGAAGGGGGCCATGCAGTCCCCCTCCCACAATACATAAAGCCCTGGGGGGTGGTGGTACCATCGGCTTTGGGGAACTTGGACCCCTCCCCCCACCATTTTTTTCTTTTTAGCACCGGGTGTGATGATCACCGACGCTGGGGGACACCTCTGGGCCTCCCATAAAATTTAATAATTTGTTCCCGATATTTATCCCCCCGAGGTCTAATTATAAGGGCCCAACAGAAAATATAATAATTTTGCCCCCGGTATTTTCCCCCCAAGGGGCTAATTATTAAAGCTCCATTTTACTTTATTTATTTTACGGCAGAGTCCGCGCACCCTACACGCACCTGCCGTTTTTTTTTTTTTTTTAATGTGGGCCCTGGGGGTCCTTCTGCACGTCTAGAGGGTAAAATTATTTCTACCCTGCCCCCTTTCTACGTTTTGCACACATATTCCACTGACTTCCTCAGCCTCGCTTCTACCGAAGCACAAAATGGTTGCCAGGAGTTCCTGGTTTCAAATGTTTACAACCGTTTTACAGCCAATTAGCATTGAGCGCGTGATCGGGATGGTGTGCTTATGGTACAATGACAATCCTCGCACAATCCGTGGATCTACCGCGACCATAGATATATAAATGTCTTTAACCATCATTTTCTCAGGAACTACTGAACAGATTAGAACCATTTTAGCAAAGGGCACAAGTCTGAACTGAGGACTACCTCTTTGTCGAATTTGGTGTAATTCTGTTCAGCCGTTCCGGCTGTAGCAGCAGCTAAAGGGCCTATGGGAAATTGCATGGGGAAAACATGTTTTGTGACCCCTTTTTTCTCGGCCCCCGCTTGACCAATTAGTAGTAGTAGTAGTGTGGCTCACTGGTTAGAGGCGGCAGACCCGAGAGCAGAGGACGGCCCGGGACCAGGGTTCGATTCCCGGCGCGGCAGGTTTCTGGACCAGGGTCAGCGGACTCGATAATTCTCTCGCCTCGGTGCCCACTCTGATCAGCGATCACACTCGGCAACTCTGGGCATTAGCTTGCCTCATCTTCACTAACGGCCCCACTAGACCGCCGGGGATGCCTGGTCTCACCCTGGAGATACCCAGTAAGGGACCATCTCTCAGGGAAGCCAGGAAGGGTTTCGCAGCGGTCTAAGCGCCAGGACGCCTACGGGTAGCAGTGCGCTATATAAATGCCTACACACATACACACACACACCAATCACCCCAAAGGGGTGGGGAAGGAGCGGAACTGAGCTGGCCAAAAGTTTGGAAAATTTCCAGAAGATTCATCAATCGGCGCCAAAGTTATTGGCAAAAGAATATTGCAGATTTCCTATGCATAATAGGTCCTAACTATAACTACCTACTGGCGACTGCCAGTAGGTAATATATATATAGGAGGGAATTTGCCTGGGACATTCTTTGCCAAAATAAATGTCTGCACTGCTCTGCCACAGTCTTCTGTGTGGAGGTCTTTGATTGGCCTGGGAGGTATCGTGAGGTCCGTGCCTGTAAGCTGTGAGTTGCTGTTCCTTGAAGGGGGATGGGCAGGAATTGTTTTGATATATATATATATATATATATATATATATATATATATATATATATATATATATATATATATATATATATATATATATATATATATATATCCAAGAAAAAAGCACCCAACTTGGAAAGCCTGCATCGTGGTTCCATTTATTAATCTGAAAGGCAACCCTGCACACAGCCTTCATGTGCACAGACTTCAGTTCGCCAACATTTCCTTACGCGTTTCAGGCGTCACGGCGCCCTTGTTCACAGGTGCTGGCAATGAGGAGTGGCTGCTTCTCTTATACCAAGTGTAACTCCATATAGTGGGCGTATCCCTGCATAGTGCATGCTGGTATAATGAGTTCTCTGTATTCACAGTTCATTACGTGATAGCATATGCCACAGTCCGCATTGAAATATCTTACCACAGTGGGTGGCTGGGACACACGAGGGTGTGTTACAAGCTTGGAGTGTCCTCGCAGAAGAAACCACGTTCCATGTTGAGCTGTGAATCATCGGCAACAGGACCCGCTCATCCGCGGGAGGGCTTTCCGCGACCTGGGTAGGCCGCAATTAATATCCAAGAAAAAAGCACCCAACTTGGAAAGCCTGCATCGTGGTTCCATTTATTAATCTGAAAGGCAACCCTGCACACAGCCTTCATGTGCACAGACTTCAGTTCGCCAACATTTCCTTACGCGTTTCGGGCGTCACGGCGCCCTTGTTCACAGGTGCTGGCAATGAGGAGTGGCTGCTTCTCTTATACCAAGTGTAACTCCATATAGTGGGCGTATCCCTGCATAGTGCATGCTGGTATAATGAGTTCTCTGTATTCACAGTTCATTACGTGATAGCATATGCCACAGTCCGCATTGAAATATCTTACCACAGTGGGTGGCTGGGACACACGGGGGTGTGTTACAAGCTTGGAGTGTCCTCGCAGAAGAAACCACGTTCCATGTTGAGCCGTGAATCATCGGCAACAGGACCCGCTCATCCGCGGGAGGGCTTTCCGCGACCTGGGTAGGCCGCAATTAATATCCAAGAAAAAAGCACCCAACTTGGAAAGCCTGCATCGTGGTTCCATTTATTAATCTGAAAGGCAACCCTGCACACAGCCTTCATGTGCACAGACTTCAGTTCGCCAACATTTCCTTACGCGTTTCGGGCGTCACGGCGCCCTTGTTCACAGGTGCTGGCAATGAGGAGTGGCTGCTTCTCTTATACCAAGTGTAACTCCATATAGTGGGCGTATCCCTGCATAGTGCAAGCTGGTATAATGAGTTCTCTGTATTCACAGTTCATTACGTGATAGCATATGCCACAGTCCGCATTGAAATATCTTACCACAGTGGGTGGCTGGGACACACAAGGGTGTGTTACAAGCTTGGAGTGTCCTCGCAGAAGAAACCACGCTCCATGTTGAGCCGTGAATCATCATCAGATTAGCATGGCCCCTGCGCAAGGATGACATGCAAATTCGTGAAGCGTTCCATATTTTTTTATGCACTATGCAGGGATACGCCCACTATATGGAGTTACACTTGGTATAAGAGAAGCAGCCACTCCTCATTGCCAGCACCTGTGAACAAGGGCGCCGTGACGCCCGAAACGCGTAAGGAAATGTTGGCGAACTGAAGTCTGTGCACATGAAGGCTGTGTGCAGGGTTGCCTTTCAGATTAATAAATGGAACCACGATGCAGGCTTTCCAAGTTGGGTGCTTTTTTCTTGGATATATATATATATATATATATATATATATATATATATATATATATATATATATCTGTGGCTGTGATACTGAATGGCGGCCGAGCTGCAGTCAAATAAATGCAATAACACCTGCCCCTTGGGGAGGGGCGTGGCCGTACCAACGGCCTCCTGGGTGATGTAGTGTACCAAGTAAATCCCAAGTGGGTGAGCAGCTCAGTCGCACTGTGCAAAAATAAAACCCCAGTGGGTTGAAGAGGGTGCCCATCCTTCTGCTATCCTGTTTTGTTGCTGAAAACATGGGTCGAAGAAAGCACGTACTGGAATTGAGAAGAAGAAGGGAGATGGTTACTCCTGAAACGTGTCTGGCTCTACGAACTTTGAAGCGGTTTCCCCATGCTGCCTGTCTATCAGTGCGCTGTTAATAAACCAAGCGTGAAATAATTCTCTTCCAGTCTGGTCTCCTTCACATTGGAAATCTGGTAAAGTTTGGATATATATATACATATATATATATATATATATATATATATATATATATATATATATATATATATATATATATATATATATATATATATATATAAATTCAGCTTTTCCCCGTAGGGAAGTTTGGTTCCTCATGCACTCCCGTGTGATGGTGACAATTCAAAAACCACACCGGGTTTAAGTCGATTTCAGGTTTCTTTATTCAGCATCCAGCAACACCTAACGCGTTTCGGTCTCTACGGAGACCTTGCTCACAGGTTAGTTTACTCGACAACATTTTTACATTTAAATAAAGAAAAAAAAACCTTTTGGGATTGCATCACTTCCTGTCTATCATACAGGCATTCTGGGACATGTAGTTTGCTGGTATTGTTAAATCAACCATAAGCGCACAAAGTTCAACAAAAGTGTGTCAATTAAATAAAATGATGTTTGAAATTATCAAAGCCTTCAAACACGTGAATTGTAGCCCTTTGGTGGGCATTTAAATTTGTGTGTATTAAACTCATACATTTGTAGTGCTGTAATGCTAAGCAACCTTAGAAATTAACCTCAAAAATTCTAATAAAGCCCTCCAGTGGGCATAACCATTCCATAACAAGTTCATTTATCAATCCTTTGAATTTAACAGTGCAAAGAATATTCTTAATGTTCAAACATGTCCTAAATGAAGAAAAAATACGTGAGAATTAAATGTGTAAATTGAAACAGGGTAGGCATCAGTCATTTCTGATAGAAGTGTAAGTACAACTTTACAGGTGGCAGTGTAGTTCTTCATCCTGATTGTGCCCAAACGGGCTCAAAGTTCGAAAATTCATGATGTGTTTGGACTCTTTTTGCCTCATCACCAATTCACGGTCTCCACCTCTTTGATTTGGTCCAACACTTTCAATTCCGTAGAAGATTAGAGATTTCCAATCCCCTTTATGTTCCTTCTCCATATGTCTGGCCATGGCATTACTGCGATCAGAATTGATAGTCGCACGAACATGCTCCAAAATGCGAAGTTTAAGTTCTTTTTTGGTGCTTCCGATATACTTTTGGGAGCACGGGCATTCTATGGCATAAACAACAAATTGTGTCTTACAGTTAATTAGTTGCTCAATTTTCCAGGTCTTTTTATTTGCCATCTGTATCTCCTTGGTTGTTTTGGCAATGCAGCAGACTTTGCATCCAGAACATTTATAAAATCCTTTAGGTCTCCGCCATGCTTCTGGTTTTTTTTGTTCCTGAAAATGGCTATGAATCAGTTTGTCTTTTAGGTTCTTTGCCCTTCGATAGGTCACATTAGGATGATCTCCTACAATTTGAGCTACTGTCGGGTCCATGTGGAGAATATGCCAATTCTTTTTTGAGAATCTTAGTAATTGCTTGGTTGGCCGTTGAGTGAGTGGTGATGAAGCAAATTTTGTCTGATTCATCCTCTGATGGTTTTTGTTTATCCTTAAGTAAATCAGTTCTGTTTATAATCGCGGAGCGATTAGAGGCTGTTTGTATCCATGCTGGATTGTATTTTCTTTTCACAAATCTATTTTTGGCTAGATTTTTGTGTTTTTGCCAGTCAAATAAATGCAATAACACCTGCCCCTTGGGGAGGGGCGTGGCCGTACCAACGGCCTCCTGGGTGATGTAGTGTACCAAGTAAATCCCAAGTGGGTGAGCAGCTCAGTCGCACTGTGCAAAAATAAAACCCCAGTGGGTTGAAGAGGGTGCCCATCCTTCTGCTATCCTGTTTTGTTGCTGAAAACATGGGTCGAAGAAAGCACGTACTGGAATTGAGAAGAAGAAGGGAGATGGTTACTCCTGAAACGTGTCTGGCTCTACGAACTTTGAAGCGGTTTCCCCATGCTGCCTGTCTATCAGTGCGCTGTTAATAAACCAAGCGTGAAATAATTCTCTTCCAGTCTGGTCTCCTTCACATTGGAAATCTGGTAAAGTTTGGATATATATATATATATATATATATATATATATATATATATATATATATATATATATATATATATATATATATATATATATATATATATTCACAGAAAAAACCATTGGTTTTAGGCCATATATAGTTAGGGATTTGCATTTACAAAACCTTATTTTACTCGCATAAAACCATTGAAATTCCATATATAGTTATAAGCGCTAACTATATATCGCGCACCCGCAATCCACTGCTGATGATGTCACATATTACATCATTCATGACATGGTTAGTGACATCACTGATGTGTAGGTGGCTGGGAGGTGTATGACTCTGTGCATAGATGTGTGAGCAGTTGATTCACTAGATGTATGGTTTCAAAAGTGCATGTGGAAACAGCTGTATGGGCGGTTGACTGTGTGCATGAGTGCATTGGAGAGTGAATGGATATCTCAGTGCTACATGTCAAAGTAAGTACATATGTAAAACACAGTACATGTGAGAGTTGCCATATATAAATAACTGTGCATAAGAGCCAGTGAATGTGTGAGTGGCTGTATGGATCATTGTGAACTTGTATCAGGGATTGTATAATAGAGTAAATATGTGTTAGTATATGTTTGAATAAGTAAATTTTGTATAACTGTATAGTTGAGGAAATGGAGGTGTGATTGATTCTTTGCATGACTGACTAGGTGTGTGAGTAACTCCATGGATGAGTGACAGTCTGTGAGTGTCTGTTTACACTGATTGTATCTAAGGTTATATTAGAGTCTGAAGAGGTTCATCGTATTATCACATGAATGATATCATCAGTGATGTTATCAGTCATGTCAAATGAGATGTTTTCAGTGATGTCATCAGTGATGTCATTTGAGATGTCATCAGTGATGTCATCAGTGATGTCACTAACCATGTCATGAATGATGTAATATGTGACATCATCAGTAGTGGATTGCGGGTGCGCGATATATAGTTAGCGCTTATAACTATATATGGAATTTCAATGGTTTTATGCGAGTAAAATAAGGTTTTGTAAATGCAAATCCCTAACTATATATGGCCTAAAACCAATGGTTTTTTCATTGAATTTTCAAGGTTTTGTAAATGCAAATTCCTAACTATATATCCACTATAACCTATGGTTTTTTCTGTGAATTTCATTGGTTTTTTAATAGCAAATATGAAAAGCTTTAAAATGTCAAGTACGTGATAGATGAAAACATTTTCGTATTTATGCACGCTGATGTGCTTTGAACGCTGCACCCCCCCCCTCCCCTCTTTTGTCTTAGTAGTACTCTCTCTTTGCAGATAGTGAACGGTAGTTAACGCAAGCCTTTCCCCCCTTTTTAATCCGTCGTGCCTGCTTGTCTCTCCATTTGATTGATTGTTGTCCAAGCATTTACTGTTTTAGAATTGGTTCTCTTTGGATCATTCTCTATTTACAAACAAGCACAAAGTCGCAATACTCTGTTTAGTCTTTGCAGATAGTGAAAAATTGTGTAAAAAAAATAAAAGTAATCGAGCAAAATCAGTAGGCCACTAATTGGATCTCTTTTTGACCTCGCTAAAATAGAAATATTAGGAACAACCCTTCATGAGAAATACGAAAATAGTGAGATGAACTGAGCTCCACACCATGAGGGCTGCAAGACAGCTCGGCTCCATCACCCATCCCGCACAAAATAACGACAAACCCTATGCAAATATTAAAAATATAGACAACACACCAGCAAAGAAACAGGGTAAAACATTTTATTAAAAAACTATTTACATAACGTTGGTTTATAAGATGATATCAGTAGTGGACCGATGTGTGAATAGATCGAAAGCAGCACAAGGCTCCAAGATCCGGATGGCAAGCTCCTGGATGTTGGGTGCCATAGTTTAGAGTTCTGAATTTGAGCCTTTTTCAATGCCTGTGCTTTGTTGAATCAAAATGGCGGCTTGACACAAAGCTGACTCAAGCGTTGCTACTGATGCTATGCAGACCAAAACTGGTTTTCAGTTTGTACATTTTTCTAGATTTTTCAATCCAAGTTTGGTTGACTTTGTAGAACGATGGCTTCAAATTTTCAACATACGGTGTGGTGGCGCTGACTGGGAGGGGGCGCTTCGCTCCTGCCCCCTCCCCAAGTAAGATTTTCATACGTGAAAGTACGTTAATGGTTTTGGTCCCTGAGATGCTTCGATGTCACTGCCATTCTCAAATAGCATAAGTTCTGGATGTTGGGTGCCATAGTTCAGAGTTCTGAGCAGCGCTTGTAACACTGTCTGAAGCTTATTTCCACCTACTGCAGCTTCACTATTCTCAAAGTAAGTGAGTGTCGTTTGTGGACCTGACTGCATTAGAAAACTTGGGCGGTGTGATGGCCATGGACTCGGAGAAGACGCTTGGCTCCGACACCCTCCCCAAGTCTTATAGCACTGGTGTAGCCTGAGATCGCCCCCGACATAGGCGGCCGGCTCCCGGGGTCCGGCGGAACTTTTTGCCTTTTGATGACTCTTCAATTCTGGACCTTGTCCCACAATCCGTTTCACCTGAAGACAAGCTGTAGTGGGGCGCCCCTTTACCGTTTTAGTTGCCATTCCGCCCGCTTTTGCTACACTGTGCCTCTTCCGCCATTCAGCTGTTTACCGCCCGCTCTTGCGACTACAGCGTCTCGCTCATCATGTAGTTGAGTTGCTCCCGCTCTTGCGGTGCAGCGATAGGCGGCTGCCACAGGACTCTCAAAATGGCGGCCGGCTCTTCGGTTTTGGGCCTGGTCCACTAAAATGGCCCTGGGACACCTTGGAACTCGGACGCTTCCCTGATAGGGCTTGGGTCCCATTCTCGAAAAGCGTCCCCTCAGCCGTGAAGATTCTACAAAAGTCTTGGGGGCCTCCGACTCCCGCAGGCTTCTGGTGGGGAGCGGCTGCCATGATTGCTCGTGGAATGGCCACGACGGAGCTACGAGATGGTAGTGGTCTCATGCTGACGCCAGCTTTAGTCTGAAACATCCAGAAACACTGTAGACTACCAATTCGATCAGTTCCGGTAGCGCCCCAACATGACCCGGAAGAGAAGAACTTGCCCTCCCCTCTTTGACTGATGGTTCTTGTTGCCTGTCCCCTCTGTTGTCATTTAACAGAACTTTTTGGACTGCTGAAAGGGGTTGTGTTCTGAACGCTGGTTGGTGGAGACATTTTGACTATATTCTTGACCTACGTTGTCGCGTAATGCGTTATATGACACGCCGCGTTAGCGCACCCGGAAGTGATCCGAGGCGGGTCGCGCAGCGCGTAACGTAAGCATAACAGGTCATGTGACTTGTTAATAAAACTTTTCATTGGTTCATTTTACTTTTGTTAATTTAATGATGAAAAGCTTGGTCATATGACCTAAAAATTACGCTTTTTATTGTTTTCGAACAATATATTTTTTTCAAATATATGTTATAATATTCCAGGCTAATGTACTTTCCCGGAAAATTTACAACTGTCTTGCAAGTAAAATATATTCCTTTTTCGAGAAAAAGGGCGTTTCTTCCTTCCATGACGGAACCGTTGAGTAAAAGAGATTCGGCCTGCTGTCTTAGTCGCCGATACGCCTGATTATCAGATTCTTATCGATCACTTTATGTTGCAGACATGAAAAACACAACTGCCCTTGACCATTTATCTTTACTGCGTTCCTACATATTATACCTTTTATCCGTCATGTAATTGGACTGCTTTATTTCACTTGCCTTTTACTGATTCGAAAACAGTGACTAAAAGTAAAAACTTTACCAATGTAAATACTACTACCGTGTTTTGTTTTAAAAACCTTTATTGTGAAAATGTCAGTATACAAATACGGGCCATTAACCACGTGGGCCGGCCACGGAGCAAACTGAAATCGTATATGATGAGGAGACATTTACACTGTAGAGGAACGTAACGAGCGGGCCATTAGGTTGCAAGAACTAAGGTGTCTAACAGTTGCGGAATCGGTGGACATACATTTTGTAATTAAAATAGGACAGGGCCACTTACAATAACATTTTCTAGATATACATTTGCGGGCAAGGAGTTACGAGTCCCATTTATACCGGCGCCATTTTGGGCGAGGCCGGGCAGGTCCAAGATATAGTCAAAATGTCTCCACCAACCATCGGCCAGACCAGAACCCCTTTCGGCCCTTTATGCTACAAGATGGTGTCTTCCATTCAGAAAATATTGTTGGCAGCATTTTGAAAGGAAACAGAAACAGCCGTTCTCCTAGTGAGTTTCACATTGTTACATTTAGGAAGATTGTTGAAGAGTAGTATGTGGAAAATCTGAAGCCATTTTTCTACAAACTCTCAATCATACTTGGATGGAAAAAAAAAACCTGAAGAATGTACAAACTGAAAACCAATTTTTGTCTGTATAGCATCAACAGTAACGCTTGAGTCAGCTTTGTGTCAAGCCGCCATTTTCATTCAATCAATAGCGTCCCCCTGCACACATTCAGGGACCTGGTCGTGTCTTCAGATGAAACGGATTGTAGGAAAAGAAGCAGAAAGGAAAAGGCAAAAAGTTCCGCCGGACCTCGGGAGCCGGCCGCCTATGTCATGTGCGACCTTTGGCCACACAAGGGCAATAGTGAAGCTGCAGCAGATGCAAATAAGCCTCAGACAATCTTACAAGCACTGCTCAGAAATCTCAACTGAGGCACTCAACATCCAGGACTTGCCATTCTAATCTTGGCGCCTTGTGCTGGTTCCGACCTATTCACACATCGGTCCTGGATCTCGGCGCGTTCGACTCACTGTACCGCAACAGTGACCGCAATTCAGCTGGACAAGCCGCCATTTTCATTCACTCAATAGCGCCCCCCTACACACATTCAGGGACCTGGTCGTGTCTTCAGATGAAACGGATTGTAGGAAAAGAAGCAGAAAGGAAAAGGAAAAAAGTTCCGCTGGACACCACCTTGGGCAATAGTGAAGCTGCAAAAGGTGCAAATAAGCTTCAGACAGTCTTCAACTTACTCTGATTCTTATAATAAACTTCAGATAGTCTTACAAGCACTGCTCAGAACTCTCAACTGAGGCACTCAACATCCAGGACTTGCCATTCGGATCTTGGCGCCTTGTGCTGGTTCCGACCTATTCACACATCGGTCCACTACTGACATCACCTCATAAGCCAACGGGGCACCCCACGCCGACTTTCGGCGCAGCATTGTAGGATGGCCACACCAGTGCGGCAACTTGCTGGACACAACATCGGGGCCATCCAGATCTCGGCGCGTTCGACTCACTGTACCGCAACAGTGACCGCAACTCAGCTGGACACGCTGTCTTTCGGCGCAGCATTGTAGGATGGCCACACCAGTGCGCCAATTTGCTGGACACCACCTCGGTGCCATCCGGATCTCGGCGCGTTCGAGTCACTGTACCGCAACAGTGACCGCAATTCAGCTGGACACGCCGTCTTTCGGCGCAGCATTGTAGGATGGCCACACCAGTGCGGCAATTTGCTGGACACCACCTCGGTGCCATCCGGATCTCGGCGCGTTCGAGTCACTGTACCGCAACAGTGACCGCAACTCAGCTGGACACGCCGTCTTTCGGCGCAGCATTGTAGGATGGCCACACCAGTGCGGCAATTTGCTGACCACCGCGTTGTGCTGCCTTCGGCCTATTCGCACATCGGTCCGCTACTGACGCCGCCTCACGTGCCAACGGATTTTCTACGCTTTTTGTAGCCCTATGCCGCATAACAGGTCATGTGACTTGTTTATAAAACTTTTCATTGGTTCATTTTACTTTTGGTTTCCTAAAGATGGAAGGCTTGGTCATATGACCTAAAAATAACACTTTTCATTGGTTTAGAACATTTTTTTTTCCCAAACGATGAAAGCCCCACCTTGTTTCTGGATCATTCAGACTGAAGCTGGCGTCAGCATGAGAGCACCACCATCTCGTGGCTCCGTCGTGGTCATTCCGCGAGCAATCATGGCAGCCGCTCCCCACCGGAAGCCTGCGGGAGTCGGGGGCCCCCAAGACTTTTGTAGAATCTTCACGGCTGAGGGGACGCTTTTCGAGAATGGAGCCCAAGCCCTAGCAGGCAAGCGTCCGAGTTCCAAGGTGTCCCAGGGCCATTTCAGTGGACCAGGCCCAAAACCGAGGAGCCGTCCGCCATTTTAAGAGCCATGCGGCAACCGCCTATCGCTGCACTGCAAGAGTGGAAGCAACTCAACAACATGGTGAGCGAGACGCTGTAGCCGCAAAAGCGAGCGCAACTCAGCTAGATGGCCGCCACCTGGGGAGGCCCGTTCACGCCGCCTCCCCCACCCCCGGGCCGCCGCACGCCAATTTTCGGAGCAGCATTGTAGGATACCAAAACCAGTGCGGCAGTTTACTGGACATCACCTGGGTGCCTGTCGTACATGTTGTGTCAGCCATGTGACACTGGACACAGTCCCATCAACATCTCAACGCGTTCTGCTGCCTTGGGACTATTCGCACAACAGACCGCTACTGACGAGGCCTCCCCCCGCACCACCCGGGACGCCCCACGCTGTTTTTCTTTGCTGCATTGTAGGATCCCAAAACCAGTGCGGCACCCAGGCGACATCACCTGGGTGCCGTCCAGAACTCTGCACGTTGTGCTGCCTTGGGACTATTCGCACAAAAGACAGCTTCTAACCATTGTTGCTTTTTGTGTTGAAAAATGTTTAAATGTTTTTAGTTTTTGTTCCGTTCGTTATAGTTAATAGTTAATAAAGTTTTATAATCTTACTTTGTTGGAGTGTTATCTATTTTTTTAAAAACGGGTGAATGGGGCCTTGAATCGGGTTATTGTCATGTGTGGGCTTTGGAAGTGTGCTGCTGCAGGATCGGACATTTCAAACTCAAATGCACGTTCTTTTTCTTACCTTTCCGAAGCATGGAGCGCAATAGCAGGCAGAGAAAGGGTGATGCACGTGTTGAACACTACCTGACCTGGCAAGTTGCTGGCAGTGCCCCCCCCCCGCCCGCTCCTGAAAGAGGACACACACACACCGCCGCCCCGAGTACTTCACAAATCTTTAAAAGACCATGCGCTTGTTCATGAGGCTTAAATGGTTTATCACCTCTTCTAGAACCCCTGCATCGACCCTCTGACGTTTCCTGGAAAAATTACCATGTAACACAATACCAAGCCCTGTCAGCTGAAACCCCCAAGGAATCGTGGGGCATATTATCAAGGGGGTTTATCTCCGCTTTTTTGGCTTTAAAAGCCAAGAAAGCGGAGATAAAAATATCTCCCTATTACCAAGCTGTCGCTAACACCAGTTAGTGACAGCTAAAAGGAGATAGCGACCATCTTGGGCCCCGCTTTGCATGTCAGTGATACTTATCACTAATGACATGCAAAGCGGGCGTGCCAAGATGTTAGCGACTGGAAACAGTCCCTAACATTGCTATCTCCTATTACCAACTTTTGGAGATATTCGCGCTAAGCGCGAATATCTCCAAAATCTAACACCTGCCCTGAGCAGTTCTTAGCCATGTTATCCAATGGGAGGTGGATAACATGGCTAAGAGCATTTGCTCGATAATACATGAATATCGCTGACTTTTCTGCGATAATAGCAAGGTTTATCTGCGATAAAAATCGCCGATGTGCGGCGATAAATTTTGTCTCTAAACAAGTTAGAGACAAAAATTATCGCTAGTTGTTCGTAATATGCCCCCGGGTTTTTGCTTGCAGAAATCGGGAGGCGGGAGACTAGCACTGAAATCAGTAGTCACACGCCTGAATCGGGAGGGTTGGCATGTCTGAATTCTCTACAGCTGGGGCCATAAACTACATCCGCAGGGGTAGGTGATAGCCTAGGTCCGGCCTGGACAATCGGACACAGAGGAAGAGGAGTGTCAGAGGGTGCGGTAGTGAATAGGGTGAAAGAGAGGTGTCGGGAGGGCACAGGGTGTGATTCTCAGAGAAGAGCAGCGCAGATGGGGGGAAGTATATGGCCCATGCATGAGAGAGAGAGCGGGGATGACCAGTGCGTGGGGGAGATGCTTGCGAGGGTGGGAAGCCATGCTGAGGATCGGGGGCGTGCAGAGAGTGGGCCTGGTCAAGGCATCTAAAATGGCTGCCGTGCACGACAAAATTGTGGCATTGGACAAAAAGGCAAGATGGCGCAGACAATGTTTTTCAATAAGGATTCATTTATAACAAAATATTTACTCGCAGTGACAAAATGGTGGTCAACACTTCCTGATTTCCATCGAATCGAACGTTAACAAACGTCACGCAGCAAAAAAAAAAAAAAAAAAAAAAAAAGCTCACGCACAGAGCAGTTTTTAACCATGTTATCCAATGGAAGGTGGATAACACGGCTAAGAGCATTTGCTGGATAATGCATGAATATCGCTGACTTTTCAACGATACTCATGCATTGTGGCCGATGTGCGGCGATAATTTTTGTCTCTAAACAATTAAAACGAAGCACAAAATGGCGAATTCCCGTTTCGCTACCAGTTTGCGGCCCAGTTCGCGGCCCGTGAAGCGCTTCTACCGTGAAAAATCATTTTTTTTTTCTTTTCCCCACGGGACCCTTTAATAACCCCAACAACATTCCTAGGGGGTCAAGAGGGGGATACCTTGCCCCCTTTCATTAAATTCCCCTTTCGTTTTTCACATCTTCTTCTCTCTCGATCCTACCGAGAGACAAGATGGCGGCCGCTCCGGACTGTCACGCAGCAAAAAAAAAAAAAGCTCACGCACAGCCGCTGGAAGAGATGTATCAACATATATCAGCCTCCTCAGCCACCCTCAGGAAACATAGGGGATTAGGATACGTCTCCCGCACCCCCTTATACCTAATAATTTAATTAACGAAGCACAAAATGGCGAATTCCCGTTTCGCTACCAGTTTGCGGCCCAGTTCGCGGCCCGTGAAGCGCTTCTACCGTGAAAAATCATTTTTTTTTTCTTTTCCCCACGGGACCCTTTAATAACCCCAACAACATTCCTAGGGGGTCAAGAGGGGGATACCTTGCCCCCTTTCATTAAATTCCCCTTTCGTTTTTCACCTCTTCTTCTCTCTCGATCCTACCGAGAGACAAGATGGCGGCCGCTCCGGACTGTTTAGAATGTTGACAGACACCGGAGAGCCAATCAGCTTTCTGCGCGCAAAGTTCCGTTTCGCGAAAAGTAAGCGGACCGGATCGCTGCCCAGAGCGCTGTTACAGATATATATCTTGTTTTGAACGTTAATTTCTCAAAATCCACTGAAGCACATATATTGAGACCTAGCAAAGGCACATCGGGCTAACAGTCCCTACAATTTTGCCAAGTTTCGTGCAAATCCATTCAGCCGTTCGAGCTAAAAGTGAGTCCAACCGCCCTATGGAAAACTCAATGTAAAAAACGCGTTTTGGGACCCCCCTTTTTTCTCAGCCCCCCCTTGACGAAACCCCACCAAATTTTCAGGGGCTGCTCAGAAACAAAATGTGCCATTTTCCTGTAAATTTCAGCCGATTCCGTCCACAAACGCCAAAGTTATTAGACATAGAATTTTCAAAAATCCCATAGACAAATAATCCTAACTATATATACCTACTGGCGAACGCCAGTAGGTTATATATATATATATATATATATATATATATATATATATATATATATATATATATATATATATATATATATATATATATATATATATATATATATATATATTTATATATAGTAGTGTAGTTCCTATATTCCCAATAGGCTCTGCACATTGGAATAACATAAACAGAAGTTTACGTGAAGACATGTTGGCTCGGCTAAACAAGGAGGAAGAGGTAATCAAGAAAAGGAAAGCATATAAATTTGAAAGAGACAGACTTGATTACCTCAATGGCCACATTTTCACCTTTGCTAGAAAATACGATGCTGTGAAAGCAAGAGTCAAGGGAACACAAAATAAAAATCCTGCAAGACGTGAAAACTCAGTTTCAGGATCTGACCTCAGTTCCAACATCGAGAGTGAAGCAGAAGGTGATAATATTTCTGAACCGACCTTGGGGTTTACCAAACTCACAATGGCGGAGGAGGTCGATTGCCTCTGCCTAGATCGAAGGGACACGTTGCGCTTACGAACAAAACTAACACCAGGCGCAACTACAGGCGGAACCAACGCCGGAAAAAAAAACGGAGCCGCCAGAGGAAAGACAAGGGGAGCCCCAAGGGGAAGATGGAATCGGTCTCAGAAACGCAACACGGCGCAAGTGGGAACATCAATTCAGTTATAAACCTTACAGGGACGGCTCTAACCAGGCAGGAGGAAGCAATACTGTCCCTGGGGTTATCATACTGCCCACCATGTGACTTTAATTATGCGGACGCACGAATGGATACGTACAGATTTGTTCGCAAGCTTAAATTGAACAAGTTCCATAGTTTACAGTCCAAAAAACAACATCCCAGTGTAACTAGAAGTCCGACTTTGCTAACTGTGGGGGACCAAGAAGGAATGAATGAAATATGGTCCCTGCAAAAAGAAACCATCGGTAGCCAGGAAGGAGAAAGCAATTCAAGCAATGTCATAGAGCCGCTGGTTTGACTCCATTCAAACCCAGGTCCACGTTTCAACCAATAATGCTCCATGATAACATTGACGTGTATCATGACCTAGTGTTGAAAGAACTGAAACAACTGTACACTGCCACTAATGGTCGGCGCCGACAAATGACAAAACAAAATTGGAGTTACATTCAATTGGTTAAGAAAATAAACACTGATGATAACATCGTGGTGCGTCAGGCGGATAAAGGGGGCAATGTTGTGCTCTGGCCCCGAAAATTATACCTTGAGGAGGCAGAAAAACAATTGAATGACACAACTTGCTATAGGAGAAGCAATTGGCCCACTTTGAGGGTGACATGGGGGGATCAAACAGCGAAACTACAGGCATGGAGGAGTGCAGGCATCATAACAGAGGATGAATTTAGATTCATGAAAAAAGAACATCCAGTGGTGCCTACTTTTTATTTGATCCCCAAGGTCCACAAGAACTATGAAACAACACCGGGTCGCCCCATTATATCTGCAATTGACAGTTCCCTTGAAAATGTGTCCAGATAGAATGGGACGAGCAAGATGGCGGCGTCAGGCTAGACGCTGTTAGCAGCCGCTAACCAGAGCAGCGGGGCATGCCGCTACAACAACTCGCTATGAGAGAAAGATGAGATAGAATTCTTCAGCCGAAATTAAGTTATATATCCACTAATAACAAGAAGATGCCGAGCTCAGACCAAGCTTCACAGCTAACAACTGAAGTGGACTGCTCAAGGACCGTACCTGCAGACTGCCTGATCCCAGCAAGGACGGCGCTTTCCCTCCTTGCTTCGGTAATCGGCTATTCAGTTCTGCGGCTGCAAGTCGGCAGCCGCCCAACATCAGACGATCGCTGGCTACCACGGCGGCTGAACTCCGCGGACTCCGCAAATCTCGTGAGCTTGAATCTCGAAGCACCGAGGCACTCCGCCTACTCCGCTGGTATTCAGTGCTCGCACTGCTCACAGCACTCACAGTGCTCAATGGCCCCAAAAAATGCATCGGCTGTTGCTTCTGCAGCTGCCAAGACAAGGGCAGCGCGACAAGCTATACGGGATCAGGAAGCTGGAGCCAGGCATGGTACTACTCGTGGAGAACAGCATGATACCACAGCTGAGACAGCACCCGATAAAACACCGACTCGGAGAACTGCCTCCAGCAAAACTCCAGCAGCGCCTTTATCTGCAAAGCCCGCAAAGGTGATTACAATGTTGCAACGTGCAGCCGGTCAGAAACAAGTGACTAAACCAAAATAACCAGATCCAGCCTTCCTCCACCTCCACTGAAGAGGTTACTAGAATAGCAGCTGAGGGGGCTGTGGAAAACAATGGAAAAAAGAATGCAGAAAATAATGCTGGAAGTAACATGGTGGAGAGAGACGCGGCAAACTCGTCAAAGACAATTAATTAGCAAGATGCATCAGAGCCGTCTGAGCCGCCTGAACAGTCTGAAGGGCAAGCGACTGACTCTATTTCCGAGAGACCCGGGAGACCTGTTACTGTGTCTATGGAGGTAAGCCAGGCACTTCATATTGCACCTGTTTCTCTTGATACACCAGCTCTACATAATCAGGGGGTCGGCGATATTTCTATTGATATGACAGCGAGCGCTAACCCTCTAGAGAGGCAAATAAACATGCCCGCTGCTACTGACACTGTGGTTGATCAAATTGATATTATCGAGACTGCTGGGTTAGCTAATACTCCCACCTTTACTGACAATGGTAATAATGGTAATAATAGAGAAATTAATTACGATCCTCAGATGAATGCAGAAAGGGCTGTTGATAAGGGGATAGAGCTTGCAGAGGACATTGCAGAGGTCACAGAGTCTGTAGAGGTTGCAAAATTACACGTAATGCAAGAAGGTACATCAAATGCCAATTTGGTGGGAAATGATCATCCACTAGACTCTAAGGCGGCATTGGAAGCTGACAGGGACATAACTGATTTCTTCTCCTTCTCAGAAGATATTAGTTGGTCTGAGAATACGGATGAACTTGAGGAATTAGATGAAGGCGAAAATGATATAGACACTAATATAAGCTCTGATTCAGACCATAACCCCCCAAAAGAGCAATGCGAAAGGAGAAGAACTATACTCAAAAAGAAGAAAGCCGCACATCATGAAGCTAATGAGCTGTCTTGGGACTATACCCCAACCGTTTTGACCCTTACCCAGTCTCAAATCCCGGTCACAAAATCATTAACATTAGCTGCAGAATAGATTCCAAATAGAGAGCAAACAGAACCCCCAGGAGCTACACTGACACAAGTGATGGAAACAGTTTTGCAAGCTATAGCATCTCACCGGGAGGAGACATCAAAAGACAGTCGTAAAGCTCGAGCTGGTCTGCAGAAGGTCCAGACTGTAGTTCGCAAGCTCTCTAAGACAATGGGTGCTTTCACAGAAAGACTAAATGACATTGAAGATCGGATTGTAGTAAATGAAACAGAAGCAGCCGCTACAAATGAGCGAGTCGAAGCAAATGAAACACAGCTTCAGGATATCAGATGGAAGCTTGAAGATTATGAAAATCGTCTCCGTAGAAACAACTTACGTGTCCTTGGGGTGCCAGAAAAAGTGGAGGGTGAAGACTGTCGTACTCTTTCGTGACACCCTTCCTGAACTTAATACATGGGACTAGAGTTACGAAGTGCAGCGAGCTCATAGGGTTCCTATATCCATAAAATCTGCGACTTCTACAGGCAAATATCCACGAGCAATCCTTGTATATTTTGGGAACTTCTTGCTGCGACAAGCCATATCAGAGAAAGTCACGCCTGATAAGCATCGTAGCAAAGATTCCATATCCTATTTTGTACGCCCTGACTTTTGTCATTGGACAGTTGAAAGGAGATGGCGTCTTAGACAGCTTATCAAGCCCTTTCAAGAAAAAAAGGCTGTATTTGAATAATCCAGCAAAGTTAAAAATAATCTACAAGGGTCAAACTAACTTCTTTACATCTGAGATCAAGGCCAAAGAGTACTTGGAGAGCTTATGAAAGTTTCAAAACAATACAGCAAGCACAATTAGTCAATGATGTGGGGACATTACTGGATTAATGTAATTTCTCTATGGCTCCTTTTGCTCTAGTAACCATTTAAGAATTATCTAAGATGTGACTCATGGTATTATCTTTTCTTTCTCGTATCATATTTTCCTTCACTTTTTCTTATATTGTTTTATTACACATTACTGATTGCATGCCTCGTGAGCTCTGGTTGGAATATGCTATTCCATCACTACAGACTCTTATGGAGTCTTTTTGCTCTTTTTGGGAGGTCAGGGTGGGGAAAGGGGGGAGAGGAGCGCGGAGGGAATTGGGTGGGAACCAGGGTGTGCAGGGTGAGAGGGGTGAGGGGGAAAAAAAATGTAAAATGAGCAAGTTCGAAAATACTAAAGGAATGTTTACAGACAAGCACCGCGTAAAATACAAAATAAATAAATGGGAAAGCTGAACATAGGCAGCTGGAACGTGGCAGGACTCAATTACAGAGGAAAGAGGGCTCAATTTTTTCAATGAATGATTCACAGCTCCTGGGACATCATTTGTATACAAGAAACTCATATTCCAATAGGAGAGATTAATCAGCTAAAAATACCAGGCTATAACCTACTAGCTACAACAAAACAAACCACGAAAACTAGAGGAGTTACAATTCTAGCAAGAACAAGACTAGGTGCCCCAATACGGAAAAAAGCCGATATCCATGGAAGATGGGCCATTGTTCAGTTAGATATAGGTATTACTATTTGCTCCATCTATGGCCCAAACCTTGATGACCCTACACTATATATCGAACTCGAATTAGAATTAGCGCTATGGCCAAGTACTCTAATCCTTTGTGGAGATTTTAACTTAACATTTAACCAACCTCAATCCCATCAGATTCAATATAATTATTCCGGCCGGAAGCCAAGAGTATATAGAGCAGTGCTAAATTTAATTCAGAGTCACAATCTTCAAGACATATGGTCTTTAAAAAACAGCAGAGACCCAGGATACACCTACTTTTCGTACCCTCATAAAAAATACGTACGTATAGACTATATTTTTGCAACTGTAGACGTTGCTCCGAATGGTCTTATCTTAAAAGCCCCTAAGACAATATCCGATCACAACTCCATTAATGCTACATTGGAAGTACCGGGATTTAATAGGGATTATGCACAATGGACATTTGACCGAAAACTATTGGTTAATCAGGAGTATATAGCTCACATAACACAATGGACCAAAGAATTCTTTGATATAAATCAATATAGTGCATCACGCATTAGTGTATGGGACAGCTTTGAGGCAGCATTAAGGGGAGAGACTGCTACTTTTGTCGCTAGCCGAAAAAAAGAACGACAAAAGATTCATACTCAACTACTCAATAGATTAACACGATTAGAACTTATACATGCCAACCAACTACATCACGGTGAACAGGCTGACGACCCCTTAAGAATGATCTTAATACTTAAAGCAGAGATAAATAATGATTTAACCGAAAAAGCAGCAGAAACTCTCCAAGCCAACCGAAATAAGATATATGAGATGGGGGAAAATGTAGGGAGACACCTTGCTTTAAAAACCCGACAAACTCAATCCCGTAACTCCATACAAAGCATTGATTATGGCGGCACAAATACACTACTCAGAAAGAGATAGCCAATTGCTTTCAGGAGTATTACCAAAAACTATACCAAAACGAAGACAAACACTCGATCGATGAAACTAAAGAGTTCCAAGTCAACTGGCTCAGAGAGACTAACATGGTACAAACCATTGATAATGACACAAAGAAAGAATTAGATAAAGAAATCACCAGAACAGAAGTAGAGCTGGCAATAGCGGAATTAGCTGCAGGTAAAGCAGCAGGACCCGACAAGATACCCCTAGACTTATACAAAATATTGGGTAAAGTAATAATCCCATTTCTGTACGATCTTTTCTTAGGTGTTCAATGGAATGGAAAACCCCCGGAATCGTGGAAACAAACAAACATAGCTGTCTTTAAGAAGAAGGATAAATCCCCCGAACTAACATCCTCATACAGGCCAATCTCACTGATCAACTCAGACTCTAAAACATATGCCAAAATATTTGCCAATCGCCTTGGCAAATCTATTGAAAAACTAGTGTCTCCTTGGCAACACGGGTTTATACCTGGCAAAAGTACTACCGACCATACACGTAGAGTCATAGCCTTATTCGACATAATGAAAGTAGAGAAAGGCCAGATGTCGCTAGTTCTGTTAGATGCCGAAAAGGCTTTTGACCGGGTCTCCTGGCGGTTTCTTTGGGAAATACTAGCCTTTAATAACATCGGCCCGGGGTTCATAAAATCAATAAAGGCCCTTTACGTAGATCCAAAGGCCAGAATCTTGACAGGGGGCTGCGAATCTGAAAATATTAAAATTCAGAGAGGCACGCGACAAGGGTGTCCGTGCTCTCCACTGTTATTTGCACTCTACATCAACCCCTTAATTATCAAGCTACTAACATCACCAGCGATAATACCAATAAAAACCGGCATCTACAACACTAAAGTCCTTGCTTACGCCGATGATGTTGCGGTCCTAACAACTAACCCTACGGAGGCCTTAGTTGAAATAGAAGCAACTACTAAAATATTTGGGCTCTACTCGGGGTATTCGTTAAACCAAGACAAAACAATGGTAGTATGCACTGATAATACATCATACATAAGTCAATTTAGAGTCAAAAATGCAAAATATTTAGGAGTAAACATTTCGTCCAATACTGACGACATTAACGCACTAAACTATGACCCTCTAATTACAAAAATAAAAGGTGATTTACTTAGAGTCAATAATCTTCATCTTTCTATAATTGGCAGGAGCAAATATATCAAAATGACAATCTTCCCAAAGATACTTTACCTCTTTCGGGCAATCCCTATTTTAATTGACAGCGCTTCTATCAAAAACATAAACCAATCAATATCATCGTTTATTTGGAGCTACGGGAAGATAAGAAGAGCTCTATCTAAGCTAGTATTACCAACTTCCAGAGGCGGCCTAGCGATACCAAATTTAACTTACTATATGTGGGCAGCCATTCTACAACAAATGACATTTCTAACTACAACTAGTCGTCATGATCTAAATAGACTGCTACATGACATACCGACTATTTATGAACTAACATTAGGAAGCACAGCCAGAGGATTACTATTAAGACAAATTGAGCCCTCCTACTTCAAAAAGATCAAATTTAAAATCATTACTAATGCTTATAAAACTTGGACTTGTAGTACTAAAACGCTTCTAATTCCTAAATACACTAAATACACACCCCTATGGCACAGCTCAGTAATACCCCAATACCTTAATGACAATATAACCAAACGTTGGGAGAACCTAGGTCTTATTACTATTGGAGACTTTCTAAACCAAGATGGAAGAACAACATTTGATGAATTGAATGTTAAATACCAAATTCACCCTACCGAATATCTAAAATTTATTCAAATATATACATCACTAAAACAACACATCATAAATATAGAGCTAACAACGATACCACTCATAGACCTGATACAAAAAACATCAACTAGAATCAGTGATATATATGAGATCTTCTTGAATAATCACTCTGATGACCTAGAAAAACTAGAAACTAGCTGGGCTAATAAACGAAACAATCCTAACGTCGATATAGACATGATTCTACAACTATCTTCCAAAGCCATATTAGCTAGCAACTTAAAAGCTCAAATTTATAAAACGATATGCATTCTTTACTACACACCTTTCAAATTATTTTCTTGGGGTAAGATTGATCATGATAAATGCCCTAGATGTGCACTTAGTCCTGCAAACCTGATACATATGTTTTGTGACTGCCCCAAATTAGACCCAATTAAGGAAAGCATCGTAAAATACTGGACTGAGATCTTTGGCCATGAAATCAAAACCTCATCAACTTTGTTCCTGCTTGGCTACGATAGCTCTCTAGAACTCAACAACCCAGAAACCTATACAACTTATATATGCACTGCCATATATAGAATCATTATAGCAACCCGTTGGAAGGATTCTGAGGCCCCAGCATTTCAGGGATGGCTTAACAGACTATTAGCAAAATATAAACAAGAAACGGCCATCTACAAAGTTAGAGGGAAAAAATCTAGATTATATGGGGAATTGGTCTGGTCTTCAGTGGCTAGATGGTATGAGCGACAGAGGGACTAAAACTAAAATCTACTTAGGCAAATCTGCTATAGGAATTATGGTCATAAAAATTCTGAGAATTGAAATGTGATTTTATAACTTCTTTTCCTATCATAAGTACCATTACTAACTGTTAATATGACTGCCACAATTTCTGTGTATCTATGTTTATTCTATATTATAAAATTCTTAAAGCTTCTGCTTTCTAATATTTGTAATGCAATATGTGTTTAACTTTGTATTTTTCGAACATGTTCAATAAAAATAAAAAAAAAATAAAAAAGAAAATGTGTCCAGATATATGGACTTTTTTTTACAGGACTGGGTAAAAGGACTAGGTTCGTATGTAAAGGATTCAACTGATTTTATTCAGAAAACGGAGAGACTGGAATGGGACCCAGACTTTCTGCTAATGACCCTTGACGTATCGTCATTATATACCTCCATAGGGCATCGAGATGGACTAAAAGCGATTGAACACTTTCTGAACAAACATCCGATATACTATGGGGTACACAATAAGATGTTGTTATCTATGACTCAAATGTGTTTGGAGCAGAACTTCTTTTTATTTAATAACCAAATTTACCAGCAAATAAGGGGTGTCCTCATGGGGGCCTGTTTCTCCCCCAGCTACGCATGTTTGCACATGGGGCTGTGGGAGGAACAGGTCCTGGCGGGAGAACTGCGCACTATCATGGAGCAACATGTAGTTACCTACCTCAGGTATATAGATGATTTATTCTTTATTTGGAGGGGGACGGAGGAGACAGCTAAACAATTTATCAACAACTTTAATGTTAACAGCTTGAACTTACATTTTACATCATGCATCAGTGCAACTTCTGTTAGTTTTTTAGACATGGAGGTCTAAATTGAGAACAACCGCAAGCAAACTAAATTATTTAGAAAGCCCACAGCAGGCAATACCATCCTGCATGCGACAAGCCACCATCCTCGCCACCTGATACGCAGTATTCCCTACGGGGAGTTGCTGCGTATCAGGTGGATTTCCAGCAGTGATGATGAATGCGAGCTAGCGCAGAAGGCTGGTATAAATAGATTTCTCGCAAGGGGGTACTCTAGGAGCTTACTTGAGGCAGCCCAGAAAAGAACTAAGCTTGTATCCCGGGAAATTGCACTGTTACCTAAGGTTAGGGAAGCGGATACATCCCCGGCTGGGGAGTTAATCAAGCCACGCATGATTGTTACATATAGCCGACAGCATTCTGCCATCAGAAGAATATTTAGTCAAAACTGGAACCTGATATTAGGAGATCCGGTTATTGGCAACAAAGTGTTGAATAGACCACTCCTCACATTCAGAAGATCGGTATCAATGGCTAGATCCTTGGTTAAAAATACTTTGGAACCACAGATGTCCAACACCTGGAAGGCCCTAGGCAGGGGTTTCAAGAAATGCTCGCAATGTAAAGCATGTAGACATGGGATCAACAAGACTAAATATACTGTCCCATTCTCAGAAACCCCTAGAGAAATCACAAAACGCCTTAACTGCAAAACAGATTATGCAGTCTATGTGCTAGAGTGCAAGTGTGGGCTCCGGTATGTTGGCAGTACCCGACTACCGGTCCACCAACGAGTGCTACAGCACATTAGAGCTATAAAAAATAAAGATCAGGCCTATCCGGTGGCTAGGCATTTTGAGCAAGAGCATGGTTCTAATCCAGTTCATCTGTCATATTTCGCAATAGACACAGTCTGGCCCATGAAGAGAGGGGGTAATCGAGATACAAAGCTTTGTTTACTCGAAACCAGGTACATCCTGGAACTAAACAGTAAGCAACCACATGGGTTGAACGCAACTGAAGATTTGTATACCTACTTGTAATACACCTTTGTGTTTACAGATCTCTTATTATATGCTTTGGACTAGATGGGTGAGATTTGGGTAAAAAGAATATAAAGTCACGGAGTTAAACTATAACCTGTACAGATATAGATCTCATCAATCCAAAAACATATTCCCATAGTGGTGAAGAACATGGTATTACTGTTAGTTGATAGCAGGGATTAGCTATGTGCTATGCATACATTTGTTTTGTCTGTGGTATTATAGTGAAAGAGAATATGTGTTTCAGTATTATATGCTGCCCTTTCCTCTTATGTGTATTCATAGAGCGTCACTAATTTAATGAGGGCAATCCTGGATGGCTATCTAGGGGATGTATTAATGATTCCATCTTTGAGATTTTGATTGTTTTTAATAAGCACTTGCACTAGCACTTTAAGAAATATTGAAAAAAGAAACAAATAATTTATGCACTCACTTTATTATGTGCCGAGAATATGACAACAGCTAGAATATTAGCATTTTTTTCATGAGGTCTTTGCCCACTTGGGCTTCAAGCAATACATTTGATGTTGTGCATACCGCATTGGAGATATAGCGGGGAAACCTGCAACCAAATGAATTAGGTGGAGGGTTGGATATATTCCCACTTAATATCATTACTGTATTCATACAGCTATAATGAGAAACAAAGTGAAAATTGTTTTTTTAAAATATTTAAATACACATTTATTTATATATTTTATGCATTGGTCGGTTGCACAAATGTACTTCTTATTGCAATGGTACACACTGTTTTAACGCATGTGAAATATAGTATTTTTTCCATGTTGTTTACCAAATGTGAAAAAAATGGCACGCGCACTGGCACTTTAAATCTCGGCATTTGCTCTCAGCAACTCGCCATGTGATCAAGCTTTGTAAGAGGCAAAACGCGTAATGGCAGCGGCAGGCTTGCTGGAGAATAAACACCTCAATTGAGCACAAAATCTGGGTCTGTTCCTTCGTCATTTGAACTTAAGAGCTGGGGCGGCTGCTTCAGCTAGTGTGAAGAATTTACGTACATATATATATATATATATATATATATATATATATATATATATATATATATATATATATATATATATATTACCTACTGGCGGTCGCCAGTAGGTATATATAGTTAGGACGGTTTCCCATAGGAAATCCCCAACATTATATTGGGAATAACTTTGGCCCTGGTTGATGAATCTTCGCAAATTTCTCAAAGAAGATGGCTCGCTCCGCTCCGCTCCTTCCCTGAAAGTTTGGGGGGGATTCGTCAAGTGGGGGCTGAGAAAAAAGGGGGGTCCCAAAACGTGTTTTCCCCATGTTAATTTCCATAGGACCTTTAGACTCAGCTACAGCTTGAACCGCTGAAGGGAATTACACCAAACTTGTCAAAATGGTAGTGTCTGGTATGCAGATCACGCTTTTGGTAAAATTGTGTAAATCCCTCCTGTGGTTCCTGAGAAAATTAGAAGAGAAATCAAAGAGAAATCAATTATATATCTATAAGCGCGAACGCGTGCGCGCACCCCGCGATTTTTCGTGATTTTTTTTTTGGGGGGGGGCTTGGGGGGCGAGGCTTGGGGGGCTTCTCTCTTTCATTTTATTGTTTTTAATGTAATTTCGAGGGTGCCCACCCCTCGTTTTGCCCCCGAGATCACCGCCGCCGCCCGAGCTGCCTTAAGATGGCCGCCGCCTGGTTGTGGGCGGGGCCGGGAGGACGTGGTTTCCGCTTCCCCCTGCCTGGGGGAAGCCTTTGCTGTGTCCGTCCGGGGTGGATTCTGTGGCGTAATGTGGAAGAATAAACGTAGCAATGCCTCCGCAAAGGAACTATCGGGAACGATTCCAGGTCAGAGCCGGTCTCCTACATGGTGTCGAACATGCTGGCCTCCTGTGTTTTGGTGACGGGCGGAGGTATTGGGTGGGTGCAAAGTTGAGGGGGAGACTTCAGTTTCCGGGTCTCCCCGACCGCCTGGCCGCTCAGCAACACCCACTCCTCACTGAGCGTTGCGGCGTGTCCTTTCCCATGTTCCCGCCACACTCCGCGTTCACCACATCCAACTCTTTCCTTCAGTCCACACCACAAAGCAGCCGATTGAAAGGGGGCGCCGCTTCTCAACAGAAAATGCGTGCAATTCGCCACGGAACCTTGGAAGCGACCGTAAAAAAACACAGGAACACACAGCCGTGGTCTCCGTCTATTTGAAATGAAATATGCACGTATCACATCTGCCAGCCGCAGGCACAGGGGGGCCAAGCGAGCATCCAGCATTCACACACTGCCTGCTTCGTTCACAGACAGCAATGTTCCCACGTTCGCAAATCCCCGTCAACAAAGTGAAAGGCAACAGGAGAAGGCAAGGCAGTGATGTGGGGACCTCCGCGCGCCCCTCACAGTGTGCAGGCGATGCAGCTCTGCGCAGTGTCATCCAGCAGGGTGTAGGCGGCGAGAGCCACCGTGACAGCAAGTGTCTAAATTATGGATCCAATCACAGGGACGGATTCCTTCTATAGCGCATGCACGATTCCAACCAGAGGGGAGACGTGGTCTTAAAGAGGCGCTTTCACCCCCAAAGTAGGCTCAGGGCGCCTCTGAGTCCTCGGCACACACGCTGGACAGGGGGGAGCTGCAGCCGAAGGAGAGCTCCGGCTCCATCGCCTAGTGAGATACAAAAATCGTGATTGTATTTGAGCTTGTGAACTGTCCATCAAGAACTTGCAATAGCGCCATCAAAAATTGATATGCGATTCAGCCATTAGACATCTGTCTTAAGAGTTTTCTGGAGCACCTGAAAAGTGGCATTCTGTTCCGAAGAGTATCTAAAGTTAACAACGAACTAGAGCAAAAATGGTATAATCAGCAAGTTCACACATGCCCAATCCCATGATTAACTCTTAGGCGACAATCTATTTTCCTTCATTAGCACATTTTATTTCTCGAACAACTTAGGTTGGGCTCATTGATTTTTCAATAAATAGTTGTTACCTTATACACATATTAAGTGTTTTCACAGTAATGATGCAAATGCGAGGCATGCAATCTTTACACCTTCCACTTTTCATCTATTGTTTCCAAATATTTTAGAAATATGTTCATGCAAGATGGATGTTAATTGTAAATCATAAAAAAATCGATATTATATATGCTAAGGTAAACATTCAAAACAACGAGGAGACCATTTGTGACTGTATCCGACTAAGTACGATGCATATGATATTGTGGTCGAAATTCTAATAAATGGAATTAGGAAAATATAAATATTTTTTTTAAGTTCTCTAGTAATATAGTTAATCCTCGATAATTTTTGCTAATGTATTTTGGGGCAGGTCTTAACTTAATTTCAAGGCATTTTATACGAAGATTGTTTGCCTGTGTAATTTATTTAACGCGGTCATCCTTGCTGAGGGTTTACTAGACTGGCTGCAACAAAGTGTTTTCACTGAGGATAACTGCTCTGTTGTTCTTGGATCTAGGGCATCCCATGTGTGAATTTATGAAACTCCCTCTGTGCCATTTATTGTTAGTAATTGCGCCTCCCCACCCGCCCGCTGATGCTTGCAACGTCTGTGATTTTATTAATCTGAATAATTTTAATGGTAAATGTTACTGGGAAATCAAATGCCACAGCCCACATCCATCCATCCACCCACCCATCCATCCATCCTGCATCCATCCATCATTCATGCATCCATTCACCCATCTATCATGCATGCATCCATCCATGCATCCACCCAACAATCATTCATCCATCATGCATCCAACCATCGTTCATGCATCAAAAATCGGATCCCTAGGGCTGCTCAGGTGGTCCCACAAGGATAGTAACATATTTAAACGTTATCCGCTAATAGAATTAGCATTTTCAAAACCTTGCAAATTCACTGAAAAAACCATAGGTTTCTGCCCTTACATATCTATATATTAGCATTTAAAAAACCAATGAAATTCACTGAAAAAACCATAGGTTATACACTATATATAGTTAGGAATTAGCCTTTAAAAAACCAATGAAATTCACTAAAAAAAACATAGGTTTTAGACCTCATATAGTTAGGAATTAACATATAAAAAACCATTGAAATTCCTCCTATATAGTTAGCTGGACATTTTATTGACATAAAACCCAATGAAATTCCATATATAGTTAGTTGCAATAACTATATATCGCGCACCCGCAATCCACTGCTGATGATGTCACATATTACATCATTCATGACATGGTCAGTGACATCACTGATGACATCACTGATGACATCATCCAGTGACTGTGTGACATCATCAGCAGTGGATTGCGGGTGCGCGATATATAGTTATTGCAACTAACTATATATGGAATTTCATTGGGTTTTATGTCAATAAAATGTCCAGCTAACTATATAGGAGGAATTTCAATGGTTTTTTATATGTTAATTCCTAACTATATAAGGTCTAAAACCTATGTTTTTTTTTAGTGAATTTCATTGGTTTTTTAAAGGCTAATTCCTAACTATATATAGTGTATAACCTATGGTTTTTTCAGTGAATATATATATATAGTAGTGTAGTTCCTATATTCCCAATAGGCTCTGCACATTGGAATAACATAAACAGCAGTGTAGACGTAGGACTGAGGTCATCTAGGTCTCTACTGACTATGTTAGACTTAATTAGTTTTGCCAGCTAGCTCAGAGGTCACTAGAAGCTTTCTGGAATGTTCAGGAAAGAGTTAACCATCCTGATTTAGACAAGAAGGGATTAGTTTCTGACAACTGTATAAACATGACAACTTTGCTCCCTCAGAATAAAGAGTGTATCTCTAGAGTTGTGTGAATACAATAGACAGCTATTTCACTCAGTCAATCATGCATGCTTAGTTCCACCAGAATGCAGTGAAATAGAGAGACGGGTGTTTTCAATAAAAAGGTGTTATTTTATTGAGCAGTCTTCTTTCGCATGCAAAAGAAATTAATTGCCACAATTGCAATACTTATGATAAAGTAAAGTGCGTACAGTAAAAGTAGTATTATGAAATAATACTGTAAAAGCATTGATATGGTTTCTTAGCCATATGATACTTTAAAATGGATAAAATATATACATACATAAAAACATTGACTAACAGACTCAACTGATGCTTCTAAGATACGCCTACCCCAGTGTACCTGACCTAAGCCTAATACGTGGGAAGGAGTAAGTAAGTAGCAGTTTTAAGTTAAAGTTAGGTTTTTGCCAAGGATCGGAATCAAGAATTCTCTCTACGGTTTTAATCAGCTCCGTACCTTGGTTATAGAATGAAGGAGGTCTTGTATCTCACTTCTCAGGACTCAATCACCCAGAAACCCGCGAGGGTAACTTGGGAACACCGGAGCTGGATTTCTCGGCGTGAGAAAAGGCAGCTTCTCCAGCGCAACAAAAAGGGAGGGGCGGCTTCCTTTGGCTCTGGCAACAGCTGGGCTCTCGGACAAGTAGAACGTCGCTCTGCTCCCCTCCACCGTGTGTTTGCTTAAGGCAACATTGGTATATTTATACCTGAAAGTTGCCGGGTTTGACGTAAGGTTGGACATAAGATGTCACTAAGAACTAACAGTTCTTTCTGGACTCCAGGAGTTCTTGTGCAAATCAAAACAAAAGCAGGGGGTTTTCCCGGGCTGCTGGAGGCTTGGTTTGTTTAAAGAACGCGTTGTACTTTCTAGGAGTCTCTGGGAGTAGCCTTGCCGTGCTTTGGACTGCATGGGCTATTACTAAATATGGATATGATTCTTATGCATATGGCCGAGATACCCGCCACCCCCTCTCAACACAATCCCCAAGAATTGGGAAACCGGAAACAGTTCTTGAGCTTTTGGAAGGCGGGAAGGGAGTCACCCTTCCCGGCCGTATTTATTAAAATATGAAACAAAAGAAAACATTAAAATAACAGTTTCATATAATGTACAATTTCATTTCCACATTACGATGTTTGGCTAACCTTAACAGATCTCTAATACAAAGGTTCTCCTAGCCGAACTAACATCCTACAAAACATTTGACTTGAAATTGTACATCCTAACGTTAAGGGCCAACGGCAAGGTCGTAACCGGTGTCAGATCCCTAAACCAGAAATACCCCCCTCACTTGTGAGAGGAGCGACCGCACAGAGGCGTACCTCAAGTGCATCTACCAATTTCCCTTTGTACTTGACGGGGGCCCCAATAAACTCGACGCCATTTAACGGTCGTTCGAGGACTCGTGTGAGGTGTCTAAAAAGGTAGCGTAAACCCCCTCCCGCACCCCACACAACTTACCCATCTGCCGTCGCAGATGTCCTGGCCCCGGGAAATTCCCCAGGAGGGGCCGTAGCCCCTCCTATCCAGGAAGGGGCCTTGACCACCTTTCCTTTCCTTCCGGCGGCCTCTCCTTAGACAGGACCGCCTCCCCGTTGAGGGGCCAATTGGCCACCTCCCCCGCGCGCTCCCATCCGTAATGGGTGACGCCCCCTCATAGGGATCTTCGAATTACTGCTCACCGATCATGACCTTACCGCCCGACCAAAATAAATACGACAGTTCTACCTAAGTTACTAAGATTTATAAAGCAAAACAACATTTATTATCAAGCGTAAATACTGATCAATCCTTGTTCAAAATTACTTTTATTTTCAAAACATACTGAAAAATACCAATCTTTATTGCATCTTTAAGAAATTTCACGACAATCATCACAACCTGTAAGAAAACAGAGAAAACAAAAAGATACTATATCAACTGTATTCACAACGAATCGCTGTCCTCAGGGGCTGGTGGGTGGGTCAAAATTGCTCTTCGTTCCGTCTCGAGCTCACGTGCAGCGGGGAGGTGCAGCTTCAGAGCACAGGAACAAGAGGATGCTTTCTTGGCTTCCGCTCCTTTTATCCGTCTTCAGGGTGGGCGTGAACCCGCCCCCGCCTGCCTCCGAGGGCGTGGCCGGCCGCGTTGGTGTCTAGGCCAGCCCACTCTAGGGCGGGAAAAAGGCGCGCCCCGGCTACGCCGCTTCGGGCATACCAGCCGAGACTCGCCTCCCGCCCAAGATGGCTTCCCAGGGGGATCGTGGTACTCCACCATACGTTCGGGGGGACCGATTGGTCGCCCCTTTCCATTTATAAGGATATTATTTATTCTAACCACATAAGGGCATGAATCGGGAATATCGAATTAGGGTCCTAGATAGAAATACAACACCCACTCCACGTATTAATGTCCATCATTACTAAAAAATAAGCAATAATAAACGTACAATGTATGTGTGTTTTTCCAACCCACCCCAAAATACATAATTGCATTTGAAATGGTGTATGGTTTATACACGAAAATGAGTATTGGTACTGTACATTTTTTAAGCAGGGTTATCATTCAGTTAAATGCATATATATCAGCTGAATGAATTGCGAAAATTACACATGAAATGGCTCTGTATACAGAAAAGAAGGTCGAGAACATTCCAACACATATCTATACGATACTGTACATGTGCTAGAGGCTGAGGTAAAATATTGTCTCTAATGTCTCTAAAAATAGAAGGTCTCTTCTCTGAGAATAGTTCTACTTTAAGCAAAGTACCATATGCTGGGAAAAATTGTAAATATTTTGATTTGAAAGGAAAAAATAATTTCGTTTTCAGGGGAAAAATAGTAACAAATGCTTTGTTTAACAGAACTGAAGGCCAAATTCAGAGTTATTCTCGTTGTTCAGGGGAGAACATAATATCAGATAGGCATGCAAAAAATTGGTATACAATATCAGGTAAAAGTTCGACCAAGTTCGAAAATACTGAAACAGTGCAGTTCTGTGCGTGATTGGCATCATCGATGTTTGGATCAGCAATGCTCACAGAAGGTTGTACCTGTTTGGTGCTGCTTTCCTCTCGTACTTCACCGCCACCTACTCGTAGTGGTGGAGTCTCAACGAATGCCGTCGACAGAATAGGTAGCGGCTGGGGACAACACGTTGCATGAGTCATTACCGGACAAAGCAAAGTATCGATATCCATTGGTACTGCTGATGGTAGTGTAAGACAAACGTCCAACACACATTCTTCTCCGCATAGCAGACATCGAAGCACAGGTAAGATGCAATCCTGCCAGATTTTTCTGAATGAAAGAAACCAAGTTGTACTCAGATCTCTTAGCCGGGCCAAACCGAGGACCTTAGTGATACGGTCTCGGTATCGTATTGCTAGGATCGTTTCTTCCATCGTTGCTGGAGTCTTGTCTGTGGATTGGCTTGCCTTATCAGAGCAGAAGGAATAAAAATAAAATTCCTGCTACGAGTCTCAAAATTAAAGGTAGGCCGCCAAAGACAGAATGGACAAAATTCGGGAAGATGACCAGAACTGTTTCAAATGGTGTTAACAGTCCCGAAAAAATTGTCTTAAATGCATGTGCGATGCCACTTGTATCAGACATGTTTAAAATTTGGCTTAAAATTTCTGCGAAATGCACAGGGCAATTTGTCGATAAAAGGGTAGGTATCTCTGCCGCTGTCCTTGCAACTTGCAGTTCATACGTTTCTTTGGACAAGGTCAAAGGCACAGTTGTCTGTAAAAGAATACACTTCATTCTGCTTAAAGTATCAATTCGAATAGAAGAGATATTCACATGAGGTCATATTGCTGCCTCCATGTCTGGGTTTCTGTTTGGATACAATACTTGCATACAGCAAAAGACCCTGGAAGTAACAGTTACGAGATAGCATTCTCCTGGCACCATTCCACAACAGCTGTGGTCAGTTATTACAACGTAGCTACCGTTGGAGAGTTTTCTGAAGAATGGCTCCATCTGTGTTGCAGGAGTGCCTTGCAGGTGACATGAAAGGTTATTTAAAGACCCTTCGCAGGCTCCATGCAAGTTAATACCTTGATACTGAAGTGTACCGCTTAGTGATTTTTTACAATTATTGCCACTAAGGAATACCTCCTTTTTCCTTTCACTATAACATTTGCATGTGTAAGGTAAATCCCAGGTTGATTTGATGTAACCTTTACCCAACCTTTCATACTGGCCTGCTGGTATATATTCTTGGCAATATTTAAACTGGAAAGTTGTTATTGGAATTGTAATTGTTCCGTGTATTATCCATTCAATGACAGGTCTCTCTGACATTGTCAATGGTAATCTCTCAAGTTTTTCAATGCTCAGAATCGTATAATCTGCTCCTTTTTGTGCCAAACTGATTTGTTTATCAGTAAGGTTAAAGATAGAAAATAATGACGTTATGTTGATTAGACGCCATGGTACGTAGCCTGAACGTAGGTTTTGCAACGTCCAGCCAAGCTGTACAATAGAACACAATTGGGACGGACCATGTTGTAACATTAGTAAGTCTTGCTCTATTATATCATAGGCAGATGATACAATACTGTCTAATGAATACATTCTGGAAGACAGAGTCGTTAACCTATTGTCCACTACAGAAAGTGATTTTTCCAAATTTATACGATCAATTTCTCGTATTTTTTCTGCTGTTTCAATTTGCATTACTTTCCAAGCTTCGTTGTATGCAGCGTATATACCGGCCGCTATGAAACGTTTTTGACGCTGTTTGCAAGGTCCCATTATGACATCTCGCAAGTCAGCACCTTCTTTAAGTAAAGTCAAGTGTTGCTTAATTTCAGCCAGTGTGGATTCCTGTAGCCACTCAAGGCACAATTTCCCTACACTGTATGTTGTAACTATCCCTGGATGTTGTCTTTGGAAATATCTTGGGTCTGGCCTGGTCATTTTAAGCCCCTGTCTTTTGTTCAGGAATCTATCTTGACAGTTGTTTGTGTCTGTGGGCCAGATCAACCATTTTTTCCAATCAGGATTTGTTCTGTTTTGGTGAAGAATATGGGATATGTCTAATTCCACATCCGTAGTGCTATTGCCATCAGGTAGGGGCTTTGGAATAGACGGTTTATTTAAGTCTTTTATTTTAGCTAAACCAATACAAGTAGTTTGTTGAATGGTATCATTCAGGAATATTATTTGTTCTGGGATCATACAGGCTCTAAGTAATGATTCTATACCTTGTACCTGCCATTCTTTTGTACCCCAGATGGTTTTTGTTTCAATGTTATTTTTCCAGAACTCAAAACCAAATGTAGACATTTTGTTCAGAATAAATCACTTTAGAATTTGTCAACATTGTTTTCATTCCTGTCTTATTTAACATTTTAAAATAAAACTTTTCTGGATCACTGGTATTAAACCCTGAGAAGTATGGAAATTTCTCATAAAATGTTTTCGAACTTCCTTTTGGTGGAGTTTGACAATGTTCCCATTTATTATAAGTAAAGACATTTCTAGGTTGTGCAGATTTATGCAAATAGTGATGTCCATAGTGATTGTAACATTATAATTCTTCATAGTTTGATGAACCCTGTAAATAATCATGTTCTGTAAATGTGGCTGACATTACTAAATCTGACATCATATTATTAATATTTTCAAAATCCCAATCATCAGAAAAAGAACTTGGTTTCACAAAATCCCTTAAGGAAATCTTAAACTGGTGTGGGGACTTCAAGAGTTCAATCCGGCCATAAATATCATAGTCCATTCTGTCCCATGCAATACTCCCAGGTATTGGGTTGGCTGTGATATTTACTGATGATAGTTCTCTTTTCTCAATGTGCGATGATCTGTGAGACTTTAAGAACAAGTTGATGTTCTGACTTGCTGTGTACATTGTACTATATTTTCCATCAATGAATTTACCCAAACATAAAACCATGATGAGCCAAAGCAGGAGAAAAAGTACACCTAACCCAATCCAAAATTCAATCCATGGTGACATCAGATATGTCTCTTTTAGTTGGTGAAACAGCTCGGTCATTTTTTTTTGAAGGTTTTTGTTGCTGGCTTGTCTCCCTGTTCACTTGGATCATCGGAAAAGTAATCAAAGTTGATAAAATAGCCAGATGCAGTTCTGTCAATTGGTGGGATCCCTTCAGGATTTCTATTGATCTTTTGTTACATTTGTACATTTTGATGCTACATCATGGTAGATTGGTGTATCATCATGCATTGTTGCAATTTGGGTTTCAAGAGGCACAAGTTCCATGGCTTTGTTGCATAGTCCCTTTTTATTTACTGTAGGTTTATCGAATCTGATTAGTCTTTCAGTTTGAACGTCTTTGATTGTAGCAAAGTTTGGTCTTTTGCTATTTCTTGGTAGTCCACTGGGCCTGCTATTTATTATCGGCCACATGTTTGTGGTTTTACCAGGTCGATGGAAACAATTCTGTTTTCCTTTTTACCAACAAGTGGCGATAGTACTACTGATCTTGTTCCGCTGACAGCTGAGACAGGTACTGCTTTTCTGTAAGAAGGCCCAAATTCCTTCTTCACCGCGATCTTTTCTCTGACCAGATCCCCAAGTTTTGGAATCCAGACAGGTCTTGCTGGGACAGGTGGTTCTTCAGTGGTTGTTGGCTTACTCTTTATGTTTCTTAAAATCTTTCTTGTTTCATTCAATTCCTTTAAAACAGCCAAACGATCTTTGATATAAAAAGTTTTTTCTTCTACCACTGAAGTCTGACGATCTAAGATCCTAGATAATCATTCTAGTACCAAACAAAAGTTCGTATGGACTGATACCTCCTAGAGAATTTCTTGGCATGTTATTAAGACTATGTTGGACACTTATTAGATGTTTGACCCACCCATCACCCGAACCTAATACCCTCGCCATTATAGATTGCTTTATGTCACGTTTTTTTCTTTAAACTACCGCATTTCACTCAGGATGGAATGGAGAAGAGTACCGCAATGCCCATGCTGGTCATGGCCTCTTTGTAAGCTCAAGAGCTAAACGCAGGACCCTAGCCAGAATGTAGCATGCCAGTTGCGTATGTGCCGATAAAGACTCGCAAATCTTTTATAACAGTTCTGGCGTCAGCCGAGCGCTGGGTCCAGATCCAAATGAATCTCGTGCAGGAATCCACTGCAACCATGATATATTTATAGTTGCCATCCCTTTGTAAGGGACCGCAGTGGTCCGGGTAAACACATGCTAATGGTTTATCTGAGATTAGAAGGTGCGTCTGCGCTGGTCGTTTTACCATTGATACTTTCATTCTTTGGCATATTTAACATTCTAGAACATAGTTCTTAATTTGTTTTCTCATGCCTGGCCACCAATATCTCTGTTTTAATAACGCTGTTGTGGCGGAAATACCAGCATGTGCAGAAGCTAGCCCTTCATGTGCCGCTAAAATAAGTCCTAATCTGTGTTCCATGTTTGGAATTGCCCTATCCCCCACTCCAGGGATTCGAGCAAATGGAACATTATTTGCATCTGTTATGTATGAATATTTTACTGGAAAGCCTTTCGGGAGTGTTTTTCTATCATTTTTTACTGTAGCACTGACAGCTTGCATTATATCGCTGTCTATTTTTGTTTTTGACCGGGTGATAGCAGCTACGGAAGCCGTTTGCACAGCTGCCTTCGCAGCTTCATCAGCCAATGAATTCCCCGCAACGTGAACGCCATCACGTTGATGAAGCAGTGTATGTATCATGTGAGTCTTTTGTAGTTCTTTCTGTAAAAGAACTACTTGTTCCCAAAGCGTTTTATGCTTGATTGTGCCACCTTTTGCATCTTTGAAGCAGTTTTGAACCCAGTTCTGGAAGTATTCATTATAAGATTGGATGCAGTAATATGAATCACACACTATTAGTGTGGGGAATTTGTGATCGGTATTTTCAAGCACCATCTTAAATGCCAGAAGTTCAGCTCGCTGAGCTGTACAATCTCCTAGAGATTGGGTTTTAGTGACCAGTGGTCTAAATTTCCCTTTGTGCCAATGACCTTTAACGATCGCGCACGCAGTACTATATGTTTGTTTACCCCCAAGTGCGGGTTGTGCCGATCCGTCTGTGTATATTATACAGCCGTAATGTTCTAGAGGCAGGATTTCAGTCGGCAGAGGACATTCATATTCATATTCAAGAAATTCTTGTGTTTTTAAATTAGGATCAAATTTGTATACTACGTCTATAGCAAAAAGAGAATTAACCCACTGTATCCATCTTGGATGTAGAGCTTTAGCATTAGGAATGCTTGCCCTTGTTACTGCTTCTAGGGCAGGTACTGGCATAACGATTATTATTCGTTTTCCTTGTGCCAGGGCTCTTTCTTTTGCTACAGCAGTTTGAACCGCTGTCAGAATTTTTTCTGTAGAGCTGAATTTCATCTCCAAAAATAGAGAGTTTCCCAGGGACCAGAAAGGACTGGGTATCAAATATTTATCAAAAGAAAATCCTTTCTGTGTATTAATCTTTCGTTTGGTGACCATGAGGCCTACGCATTCAAATCAATACCTGTTGCTTTGTGACTATGGTGTTAGATAGATATTGGGTAAATATTAGTACTCCACACTAGAATATCATTTTTGTTACTATCAAAAATGTATTATAAGGAAACATTTATATTAAATAAAACCATTGTTAAAATTGCATACAATTAGTACTATGAATAGGGTGCTCTGGTACAATCTTATGTACTGTCTAACAATTCCGATTTACGGTATCTATCTCAGAGTCACTCCAAATTAAAAAGTCATAAACTTTTATACTCACAAATTAAATACAAAATACATACAAATCATATACATTTAAAAGTCCCACTGTCGACGCGTTTCGGTGCGTTGGTTACAATTATGGCACCTTCCTCAGGATGGACGAAGTTTAAAACCAAAGATTATTTACTTGTTTCTAAAAAAGAGAATGCATATAATTAATACATTGTTCCTATAGAGAATTTGTTCTAGTTGTGGACTAATCTGGTGGAGTTTACTATTTGCATGTTAACTGCCTTTACTTGAAGTATAGGGATTGAGGTCCTTCTATTAATTTTCAGGACGACTGTATCTCCTTGTATAGTTGCGGTTAGAGTCACTCACTTCATAGTCTTTTGGGTCATTGACTTCTACAAGAGAAGAGCATGGAGTTATGTACCATACTACAGAGACTTGTGGCCTATTTTTGCATTTTTCAGGAACCACTTACTTATAAGATTCTGAATGACACTTTATTCAATGGTGTCAGTCAAACAGGTGCGTTTTTTGATATGCACCGTCTATATTAGGTTGTCTTGCCGTGCCTGTAAGGTACACAAATGTTACTGTATACTTTGAATAATGGATTTGTGACTGGTGGATATATATAAGGATAGCAAGCTAATACATACCAATTGCTTTTTCATCTAATGCTGACAATCAGGCTGTTCTTCCCTTCACCCTCTCAGGTGGTATCTTTGTACCTATGCCAGAATGACATGACATTATGATTTGGTACGTATATATATGGGGATCATAGACTGTCGTTTCCCTGTCCATTGACTCATTGTTGGTTTAAAAAGGTTGTATACATACCGATTAAGGGCTGTAATATCCCTTTATCGCCTGATATGCAGCGTTGTCTCCTTTTCATTAAGCGCTGTAAGATGCACTGTAGGGTAGGGGGATATTTTCAGTTCGATCTTCTCCCAACCTAAGCGGTAAATAAGTCATATTCAGAGTGGTATCATGAACCTTTCCCAAGATCAAATTTATTATTACCCGTACGTATACATTTAATTCCACTAGTTACCACATTTGCTGCTGGCAAGTGTGATCTTGCCTAGTACTAGTGTCAAATGTATTATTACCCGTACGTATACTTTTAATTCCACTAGTTACCACATTTGCTGCTGGCAAGTGTGATCTTGCCTAATGCTCGTGTATATTAGGTGGTCTGGTACAGTTTCGGTTCTCATAACTATGCTGTTTGCATTGGGTCCCTCTCAAAACCCATGTGGATCTATTGTACATGTTACTACCTCCTTCTCACTCATGGTATATTAATATTGTGCCCCTATAGGTTGGGTCATCAAATCTAATTCTTTAAGCAGCCCCCTCGGTTCCCCTGACTGTGCTGTTAGTATTGGCATCCCTCAGTTAAACCCATGATCACAATAAACGCCAAAGGTAAATTGCCGCGTTTACTCATTTAAGATATAAATTAGAGTTTGTTCCAGCGTAGGGCTGTTCTTACTACTGGTTAATCTCACAGAAATTCTATCCACCTCTATAGAATGACCCCCGACTCCCAGGTCCTTACCTTCAAGACCGGACACTCGGCGAACCTGCTCGTGACGGCTTCCTGCTTTCACCGCAACTGATGAGAGCAGTGAAACACGCGGGCCTTAAATACCCTTTCGAATTGATAATTGGATGCTTATTACCCACTTAATTGGCATTTGTACAATTAATTACAGCGCCCTTGTGTCAGCGCCATTTTGGTAGTTCTAGACATAGGTCCCATGAGGACTACAGAAACGCGGGTTCGAGCCTTGGGCTGTATAATCTTTAAATGTCATAAATTATACTCCCGCCGTCTTAGTATTTATTGTTTTTATTTACTGTCTAGCCCCTGCATATACCGGCGTTTCGTCAGTGTTTTCGAGCGTTACCACTTAGATATGCAGTGCACGTTTTTAGGCGCCATTCTCGTAGTTCTATTCTCCCATATTTCTGATTAAGGAACTACAAGATTGCGGGATAAATTCTCGTTCTCTTTTGTATGCGCTATTGGTATTTGTTGTCGCTATATTTTTCAGAATGCTGTTTCATCAAGGTTAAACCTATCATACAAGTGTGAGGCTACAAAAAAAGCATTATACTTTAGTTATATATAGTATTTTTAATGGCAATATTCGACATTCCTTCCAAACTAAAGGGATATATATTGCTGTGTTTGTCACGCACTGTAGTGATAGTGGCTCTCTCTCAAGTATCTTATACCATTTTTTACATACACGCATGAACAATGGCCTAAATACAGTTCAGCTATGTAATACAGCTTTTTATGTCTAAGAAAAAAATGTTAAATCTTCTCATATTTCTTATTATTACATTTTGCACCATTTTCATTAACATCTTTCTTAACTAAATGAGCATATACTCAATTCATATTCATGCTGATATTCAGCGGGAGTAATTCTCAGGCATTTTTATCGCGTATTATTTATTTCAGATGATATACATGGGGAAGGGATATGTCGCTATTCTTTATTTCAGATGATATACATAAATCAAGAATATACAGTATTATCTGATCATTCTGTCCCATTCCTCGCGACCATTAAGTCCTTGGTAGTATGATTTAAATTTGGACATATAAAACTGTTCCCTTTGCTTTCGTTTTCTATTTGAGTCACCTCCTCTTACTGAAATCTTGATCTTTTCCAGAATAAACCACTTGATTTCATCAATGTTGTGGTTTTCGGCTATCCAGTGCTCCACTAAGGGGGCGTTCTTTCTTTTGTTTCTTATTGCAGATCGATGTTCAGTAAGACGTAGACGCATTTCGCGTCCCGTCTCTCCTATGTAACATTTGTTACACGGGCACAGCAAAAGGTACACTACATTGGTAGTACGACAGTTGACGTGTTCGGTCATCCAATGGGTTATACCATTGACTTCTAATTTATCGGTCTTAATAATGTTCTTGCAATGTGAGCAAGAGCCACATGGCAAGTTTCCCCTAATGGGACTGTTATTCACAACATTTCTTTGTCCCCCACTTTTTGGTTCTTTGAAGGTATGCACTAGATGATTCCTTATGGTCTTGTTTCTCCTATACGCATATGTTGGTTTTGCCATAGGTGTTGTCCCTGCTTTGTTTAGTATACCCCAATTTCTGTTTATCAGATTTTTTACTTTGTTACTGAAACCGTTATAGTCAGATACCATAATGATACCATCATTGCGGTCATTTATTTTTGAGGATCCCTCAAACAGACTATCACGGTTGTAATACTTGGCGCGCTTATATGCTTGTTTAATTAGGCGCTTTGGGTATCCTCTCTGTGCAAGCTTGGTGTTTAGGATAGCTGCATGTTTTTCATAGCTAGTTCTATTGCTACAGTTACGCCTAACTCGTAGAAATTGGCTAAAGGGTATCCCATCTTTCTGACATTTGGGGTGGTAACTCGTATGGTGAAGTAGAGTGTTACGGTCTGTGGGTTTTACAAACAAGTCTACATTGAGAACTCCATCTTTTTCGTGGATCTTAATATCTAGAAAGTCTACTTCTACTTGGCTTTTGTTAGAGGTGAATTTGAGGTTTGGATCCCCACAATTGATCGATTCTAGAAAGGTGTCTAATTCCCTTTCTTGACCGTCCCAGATGAAGAAGATGTCGTCTATAAATCGAGACCAGCACTTCACATTCTCGAAAAAAGGACACATTTCGTTATAAATATGCTGGGTCTCGAATCTACCTACATATAGGCATGCCAGGCTGGGAGCACATGTGGCTCCCATACTGGTGTCCTTAATCTGACAATAGTAATCGTGTTTAAATAAAAAGAAGTTATTTTTTAAAATTATCTCTATGCATTCTATAATGAAGGTATTTTGTGCAGTTAAATCACCATTTTCATTACCTAAAATATCCTTCATCATTTTCACAGTATCTTCTTGCGGGATATTCGTATATAATGCTTCAATATCCAAGCACACCAACCATTGGGTATCTTTATTGAATGCTATCCCTTCTATTTTAGAAATCATATGGGTAGTATCTTTTATATATGAGGGTAATTGTGTGACCAAAGGCTGAATAAAATGGTCCACGTATTTGCTGAGGGGCTCAGTCAAAGATTCAATTCCTGACACTATAGGGCGCATTGGAGGGTCTTCCAAATTTTTATGCACCTTAGGCAACCCATATAGTGCAGGGACCTTAGGGTTCTCATTTAATAAGAATCGATATTCTTCTTCACATATAATATTGTCTTCTTTAGCAAAATTTACAACATCACTGGATGACAAGGACTTCAATGCCTCCCTTTCCTGCTTGGATAAATTGTTTTCAGTCCATACCTGTATATCTAGTAACTTCTCTAAACTAATGGTCACTGCTTTTTCAAAGGTATCTACCTCTGGTCCTACCATCGCTATATTGGGTGTCCATGTGGACGGTGGTTTGAGGCCTGATTTATTGGTGGTTTCTCTACTCTCTTTTCCCTCAAAGAACTTTTTAATTCTATTTTTTCTAAATAGGTCCCTCACATCCCTTTCTATATTGAATCTACAACCTGTTGTACTGGCGGCAAAACCCAAACCCTTTTCTAAAACACTAGTTTCGTGTTTAGTGAGCATTTTATTGGAAAGGTTAACTATTGGGGCTTTCAAGGCTTCTACCTCTGTTACCAGTCCTTGTCTTGGGGATATAAAGTGCTCTCCCACTATTCCCAATCTTTGTGGCTGCGGGTCCGCATGTAAGGTCTCCTTATCGTTCCCCCTGCTTGCTGGTTGCCCTGACGTCCTTCCCCCGGGCTCTGAAGCCTCTTTGTTGGCGCCTCTGTTGCTGCCCTAAAAAAACTGGTTGATATTCTCTATTGTTTATCTGGCCTCCTTCTCTTGTGTCAGTTCTATTTCTTGGTTCCTGATGGCTATCTCCTTCTGAATCAGAGCTGTTGTAGGAGGTGTCAGAGAATGTGACATTCTTTTTGTGATACCTATTTCTATTGTAGGTAAAGTGTTTACCATTGTGTTCAGTCGGTGCTGGTTGCTTTTTTATTTATCATGTATTCTTGGTATCCATTGATGTCCTCGTTTATCTCATCTAGTTTTTTCTTTGCGTCTTCTAACTCTGTGCTATCATTTAGTTGTTTTTCAAGGGTCTCTATCTCCTCCCTTTCTATTATGATGATGGCTTGTGCAGTCTCTATTATGAGCAACATCCAATCGCGACTGCATCTGTTCGCGATTAATGTCCAGCTTTCCTTAAACTTCTCATTGTTCACGAATAGGCCTGGTTCGTTCCTAATCTGAAGTCCTACTGGTATAATACCTTTCCTATAATATTGAATGATAAACTCAGAATGTAATTCCGTTCGTATAATTTTTTTCTTTAGGTTCCAGAGTTTATTCCACCTCTCATCATCGTTTTTTGTTAGTGTCATAGAATTGATAGTTTTTGATGAATCTCCTATTAGTTGTTTAAATTGGTCTTCTGAAAAACCAAACGTACGTAATGTATCCATTTTATTAATTAGCACCCACTCTCCAGCTACAAGAAGTAGAAAGAAAGTAAATAATCTTTGGTTTTAAACTTCGTCCGTCCTGAGGAAGGTGCCATAATTGTAACCAACGCACCGAAACGCGTCCACAGTGGGACTTTTAAATGTATATGATTTGTATGTATTTTGTATTTAATTTGTAAGTATAAAAGTATATGACTTTTTAATTTGGAGTGACTCTGAGATAGATACCGTAAATCGGAATTGTTAGACAGTACATAAGATTGTACCAGAGCACCCTATTCACAGTACTAATTGTATGCAATTTTAACAATGGTTTTATTTAATATAAATGTTTCCTTATAATAAATTTTTGAGAGTAACAAAAATGATATTCTAGTGTGGAGTACTAATATTTACCCAATATCTATCTAACACCATAGTCACAAAGCAACAGGTATTGATTTGAATGCGTAGGCCTCATGGTCACCAAACGAAAGATTAATACACAGAAAGGATTTTCTTTTGATAAATATTTGATACCCAGTCCTTTCTGGTCCCTGGGAAACTCTCTATTTTTGGAGATTGTTCTACAGCTCGTGTAGCTGGAGAGTGGGTGCTAATTAATAAAATGGATACATTACGTACGTTTGGTTTTTCAGAAGACCAATTTAAAAAACTAATAGGAGATTCATCAAAAACTATCAATTCTATGACACTAACGAAAAACGATGATGAGAGGTGGAATAAACTCTGGAACCTAAAGAAAAAAATGATACGAACAGAATTACATTCTGAGTTTATCATTCAATATTGTAGGAAAGGTATTATACCAGTAGGACTTCAGATTAGGAACGAACCAGGCCTATTCGTGAACAAAGAGAAGTTTAAGGAAAGCTGGACATTAATCGCGAACAGATGCAGTCGCGATTGGATGTTGCTCATAATAGAGACTGCACAAGCCATCATCATAATAGAAAGGGAGGAAATAGAGACCCTTGAAAAACAACTAAATGATAGCACAGCGTTAGAAGACGCAAAGAAAAAACTAGATGAGATAAAGGAGGACATCAGTGGATACCAAGAATACATGATAAATAAAAAAACCAACAAGCTACGTAAAGATATAGCTAATTACAAAAATGAATCTGTGTATCCATATATTCAAAAAGACTATTATGAGCAACCAGCACCGACTGAATACAATGGTAAACACTATACCTACAATAGAAATAGGTATCAAAAAAAGAATGTCACATTCTCTGACACCTTCTACAACAGCTCTGATTCAGAAGGAGATAGCCATCAGGAACCAAGAAATAGAACTGACACAAGAGAAGGAGGCCAGATAAACAATAGAGAATATCAACCAGTTTTTTTAGGGCAGCAACAGAGGCGCCAACAAAGAGGCTTCAGAGCCCGGGGGAGGGGACGTCAGGGCAACCAGCAAGCAGGGAGAACGATAAGGAGACCTTACATGCGGACCCGCAGCCACAAAGATTGGGAATAGTGGGAGAGCACTTTATATCCCCAAGACAAGGACTGGTAACATAGGTAGAAGCCTTGAAAGCCCCAATAATTACCCTTTCCAATAAAATGTTCACTAAACACGAAACTAGTGTTTTAGAAAAGGGTTTGGGTTTTGCCCCCAGTACAACAGGTTGTAGATTCAATATAGAAAGGGATGTGAGGGACCTATTTAGAAAAATTAGAATTAAAAAGTTCTTTGAGGGAAAAGAGAGTAGAGAAACCACCAATAAATTAGGCCTCAAACCACCGTCCACATGGACACCCAATATAGCGATGGTAGGACCAGAGGTAGATACCTTTGAAAAAGCAGTGACCATTGGTTTAGAGAAGTTACTAGATATACAGGTATGGACTGAAAACAATTTATCCAAGCAGGAAAGGGAGGCATTGAAGTCCTTGACATCCAGTGATGAAATCACTATGAAAACCAGGAGACAAGGGTGGAAGCATAGTGGTTTTGACCACGGAAGACTATGAAAAAAGAATGTTAAAGCTCCTGAATAACGAGTCACACTATAAATCTAGTAATGTGAGAGAATGGAACAGTCTTAAGAAAAAGGTCAATGATGTTGTAAATTTCGCTAAAGAAGACAACATTATGGGGCTGATTATGATTGCGGTTTTTCCGCATCCTCGGGGCCGGCGGAAGCCACCGCCGGCCCCGAGGATGCGGAAAAACCGCAGCGGACTGACCAAGGACCCACCGCCACATTAGGATGGCTGGTGGGTCCTGGTTTCCGTTCGCAGCTTTTCCGCCGCGGTTGGCTTACAACCGCGGCGGAAAAGCTCTGATATGGTGACGGTGTCTCTCAGACACCGTCCGCCATATCAGGATGGGCTTTTAAAAGTGCTTTTCCGCGGCGGGTTTTCCGCCGTGGAAAAGCATACGGATCTTCACCTAGAGGGCCCGTTGCGGGCCCCCTAGGTGAAGGGGGGGTGGGGGGTGCACATGGGAGGTACCTATGGTACCCCCCTGCATTTGCATGCAGAAAGTGGCAGGCACCGCGCGGTGCCTGCTTCTTTCTGCATGCAAATGCAATGCGTGCATTTTTAACATTGCCGCGGGTGCGGCTTGAAGCTGCACCCACTGCAATGTTAAAAATAGAGGATGTGACCGCCAGGGTGGCGGTCACATCCTAATCGCACAGGAGGGGACTCCGCAGCCCATGCGGACGTCCCCTCCTCCTCAGTGATCGCGGACGGACGCAAGTCCGTCCGCGATCATAATCGGCCACAATATGTGAAGAAGAATATCGATTCTTATTAAATGAGAACCCTAAGGTCCCTGCACTATATGGGTTGCCTAAGGTGCATAAAAATTTGGAAGACCCTCCAATGCGCCCTATAGTGTCAGGAATTGAATCTTTGACTGAGCCCCTCAGCAAATACGTGGACCATTTTATTCAGCCTTTGGTCACACAATTACCCTCATATATAAAAGATACTACCCATATGATTTCTAAAATAGAAGGGATAGCATTCAATAAAGATACCCAATGGTTGATGTGCTTGGATATTGAAGCATAGCATTATATACGAATATCCCGCAAGAAGATACTGTGAAAATGATGAAGGATATTTTAGGTAATGAAAATGGTGATTTAACTGCACAAAATACCTTCATTATAGAATGTATAGAGATAATTTTAAAAAATACCATCTTTTTATTTAAACACGATTACTATTGTCAGATTAAGGGCACCAGTATGGGAGCCACATGTGCTCCCAGCCTGGGATGCCTATATGTAGGTAGTTTCGAGACCCAGCATATTTATAACGAAATGTGTCCTTTTTTCGAGAATGTGAAGTGCTGGTCTCGATTTATAGACGACATCTTCTTCATCTGGGAGGTCAAGAAAGGGAATTAGACACCTTTCTAGAATGGATCAATTGTGGGGATCCAAACCTCAAATTCACCTCTAACAAAAGCCAAGTAGCAGTAGACTTTCTAGATATTAAGATCCACGAAAAAGAAGGAGTTCTCAATGTAGACTTGTTTGTAAAACCCACAGACTGTAACACTCTACTTCACCATACGAGTTACCACCCCAAATGTCAGAAAGATGGGATACCCTTTAGCCAATTTCTACGAGTTAGGCGTAACTGTAGCGATAGAACTAGCTATGAAAAACATGCAGCTATCCTAAAAACCAAGCTTGCACAGAGAGGATACCCAAAGCGCCTAATTAAACAAGCATATAAGCGCGCCAAGTATTACAACCGTGATAGTCTGTTTGAGGGATCCTCAAAAATAAATGACCGCAATGATGGTATCATTATGGTATCTGACTATAACGGTTTCAGTAACAAAGTAAAAAATCTGATAAACAGAAATTGGGGTATACTAAACAAAGCAAGGACAACACCTATGGCAAAACCAACATATGCGTATAGGAGAAACAAGACCATAAGGAATCATCTAGTGCATACCTTCAAAGAACCAAAAAGTGGGGGACAAAGAAATGTGGTGAATAACAGTCCCATTAGGGGAAACTTGCCATGTGGCTCTTGCTCACATGGCAAGAACATTATTAAGACCGATAAATTAGAAGTCAATGGTATAACCCATTGGATGAACTAACACGTCAACTGTCGTACTACCAATGTAGTGTACCTTTTGCTGTGCCCGTGTAACAAATGTTACATAGGAGAGACAGGACGCGAAATGCGTCTACATCTTACTGAACATCGATCTGCAATAAGAAACAAAAGAAAGAACGCCCCCTTGGTGGAGCACAGGATAGCCGAAAACCTCAACATTGATGAAATCAAGTGGTTTATTCTTGAAAAGATCAAGATTTCAGTAAGAGGAGGTGACTCAAATAGAAAACGAAAGCAAAGGGAACAGTTTTATATGTCCAAATTTAAATCATACTACCAAGGACTTAATGGTCGCGAGGAATGGGACAGAATGATCAGATAATACTGTATATTCTTGCTTTATGTATATCATCTGAAATAAAGAATAGCGACATATCCCTTCCCCATGTATATCATCTGAAATAAATAATAAGCGATAAAAATGCCTGCGAATTACTCTCACTGAATATCAGCATGAATATGAATTGAGTATATGCTCATTTAGTTAAGAAAGATGTTAATGAAAATGGTGCAAAATGTAATAATAAGAAATATGAGAAGATTTAACATTTTTTTCTTAGACATAAAAAGCTGTATTACATAACTGAACTGTATTTAGGCCATTGTTCATGCGTTTATGTAAAAAATGGTATAAGATACTTGAGAGACAGCCACTATCACTACAGTGCGTGACAAACACAGCAATATATATCCCTTTAGATTGGAAGGAATGTCGAATATTGCCATTAAAAATACTATATATAACTGAAGTATAATGCTTTTTTTGTAGCCTCACAATTGTATGATAGGTTTAACCTTGATGAAACAGCATTCTGATAAATATAGCGACAACAAATACCAATAGCGCATACAAAAGAGAACGAGAATTTATCCCGCAATCTTGTAGTTCCTTAATCAGAAATATGGGAGAATAGAACTACGAGAATGGCGCCTAAAAACATGCACTGCATATCTAAGTGGTAACGCTCGAAAACACTGACGAAACGCCGGAATATGCAGGGCTAGACAGTACATAAAAACATTAAATACTAAGACGGCGGGAGTATAATTTATGAGATTTAAAGATTATACAGCCCAAGGCTCGAACCCGCGTTTCTGTAGTCCTCATGGGACCTATGTCTAGAACTACCAAAATGGCGCTGACACAAGGGCGCTGTAATTAATTGTACAAATGCCAATTAAGTGGGTAATAAGCATCCCATTATCAATTCGAAAGGGTATTTAAGGCCCGCGTGTTTCACTGCTCTCATCAGTTGTGGTGAAAGCAGGAAGCCGTCACGAGCAGGTTCGCCGAGTGTCCAGTCTTGAAGGTAAGGACCTGGGAGTCGGGGGTCATTCTATAGAGGTGGATAGAATTTCTGTGAGATTAACCAGTAGTAAGAACAGCCCTACGCTGGAACAAACTCTAATTTATATCTTAAATGAGTAAACGTGTCAATTTACCTCTGTCGTTTATTGTAATTATGGGTTTAACTGAGGGATGCCAATACTAACAGCACAGTCAGGGGAACCGAGGGGGCTGCTTAAAGAATTAGATTTGATGACCCAACCTATAGGGGCACAATATTAATATACCATGAGTGAGAAGGAGGTAGTAACATGTACAATAGATCCACATGGGTTTTGAGAGGGACCCAATGCAAACAGCATAGTTATTGGAACCGAAACTGTACCAGACCACCTAATATACACTAGCATTAGGCAAGATCACACTTGCCAGCAGCAAATGTGGTAACTAGTGGAATTAAAAGTATACGTACGGGTAATAATAAATTTGACACTAGTACTAGGCAAGATCACACTTGCCAGCAGCAAATGTGGTAACTAGTGGAATTAAAAGAATACGTACGGGTAATAATAAATTTGATCTTGGGAAAGGTTAATGATACCACTCTGAATATGACTTATTTACCGCTTAGGTTGGGAGAAGATCGAACTGAAAATATCCCCCTACCCTACAGTGCATCTTACAGCGCTTAATGAAAAGGAGACAACGCTGCATATCAGGTGATAAAGGGATATTACAGCCCTTAATCGGTATGTATACAGCCTTTTTAATAGGCAAGGAAGGAATCCCTTGGAGAGACTCTAGGTATTCTAGGGTTTAAACATATACATCACATATAGCCCAAATATTAGAAATAGATTTGATCACATAAAGCGTTTCAGTTATCTTTTTATTTAAAAAAGTTTTTAATTTTTTGTATACAAAGTTAAAAACAGGACACAATCAAATACATCAAACAACAGTTATGATATCACTCATTAATGTTAAAATCAATCCTTTTGTAAAACAGGATTGCCTATTTAAAAAAAAAGAACCATTTAAAAAAGGCAAGATGGAGTAAGAGAAGAAGTTAGGAGAGAGCAAAACAGACAGTATTCTTTTTCTTATGGATACACATCTGGGAACCTGATTTTTAAGAAAACACTCCAGGAAACATAGTTGTTTTGTAATCTATGGAGTGATCTCAATCCCTTGATTGTGTGACATTCAGCGTCGACGCGTTTCGATGGTTATTTTTAATTGACCATCTTTTTCAAGACCGAGAGTGATAGGCCTCTCCTGTAAACAGGCACTGGGTGGTTGCCGTTTTTTTCATGAAAACCTGAAAAAGGATGTACTTTGGATAAGTATATTTATAACGATAGAGTAAGCCTATTCTATACATTCATATGGCTATAATCTACAACCTTTTTAAACCAACAATGAGTCAGTGGACAGGGAAACAACAGTCTATGATCCCCATATATATACGTACCAAATCATAATGTCATGTCATTCTGGCATAGGTACAAAGATACCACCTGAGAGGGTGAAGGGAAGAATAGCCTGATTGTCAGCATTAGACGAAAAAGCAATTGGTATGTATTAGCTTGCTATCCTCATATATATCCACCAGTCACAAATCCATTATTTAAAGTATACAGTAACATGCGTGTACTTTACAGGCACGGCAAGACAACCTAATATAGACGGTGCATATCAAAAAACGCACCTGTTTGACTGACACCATTGAATAAAGTGTCATTCAGAATCTTATAAGTAAGTGGTCCCTGAAAAATGCAAAAATAGGCCACAAGTCTCTGTAGTATGGTACATAACTCCATGCTCTTCTCTTGTAGAAGTCAATGACCCAAAAGACTATGAAGTGAGTGACTCTAACCGCAACTATAGAAGGAGATACAGTCGTCCTGAAAATTAATAGAAGGACCTCAATCCCTATACTTCAAGTAAAGGCAGTTAACATGCAAATAGTAAACTCCACCAGATTAGTCCACAACTAGAACAAACTCTCTATAGGAACAATGTATTAATTATATGCATTCTCTTTTTTAGAAAGAAGTAAATAATCTTTGGTTTTAAACTTCGTCCGTCCTGAGGAAGGTGCCTTAATTGTAACCAACGCACCGAAACGCGTCGACAGTGGGACTTTTAAATGTATATGATTTGTATGTATTTTGTATTTAATTTGTGAGAATAAAAGTATATGACTTTTTAATTTGGAGGGACTCTGAGATAGATACCGTAAATCGGAATTGTTAGACAGTACATAAGATTGTACCAGAGCACCCTATTCATAGTACTAATTGTATGCGATTTTAACAATGGTTTTATTTAATATAAATGTTTCCTTATAATAAATTTTTGAGAGTAACAAAAATGATATTCTAGTGTGGAGTACTAATATTTACCCAATATCTATCTAACACCATGGTCACAAAGCAACAGGTATTGATTTGAATGCGTAGGCCTCATGGTCACCAAACGAAAGATTAATACACAGAAAGGATTTTCTTTTGATAAATAAAGAGCTGAATTTCATTTCAGCTTGAGTGTACAAGTGTGATTTGTAAGCTATACCGTTTCTCCCTCATTGGAGGTCAGGTATGTGAATCCGCATTTTCCTGGGATTACTCGGATTACAAGGTTGTGTACGTTGTCCAGAGTTTGCAATTTTGTTTTAGTTAACATGTCTGTTTGCAATGATCTCAAAATTTCTGTGTGTTTTTGAGTCCAATGTATTGGTTTGAAATCAGGTTTTATGAATTCATAGAGAGGTTTAACACTCTCCGCATAATTTAGAATGTATGTTCTACCGAAATTCAGGAAGCCTAGTATTGATTGTACATTTTTCAGCGTTTTCGGTGCTTGGAGTACTGCACACTTCTCTAAGAAGTTGTCTGCCAGGCTTTTGCCTTCACTTGATAATTCATATCCTAAAAATAGGACTGTTAGATGGGCAATTCTTGACTTTGTAAAGTTGAATTTGTAACCCTCTGATGCAAACCCAAGAATTATGGTGTTCACTCTTTTTAATGTGAGTCTCCAGGTCATCGTCTGTAAGATAGATGTCATCGACATATGATAATGCCTCATCGTCATATATTTGTAGTAACTCTGTTAGCCTTGCTGAGAATAATCCTGGCCTATTCTTGAATCCCTGTGGGAGTCGGCAAAATAGTTTTTGCGATCCCATTATTGAGAAAGCGGTCAAATACCTGCTTTCAGGTGCAATGTTTTGACAGAAGAATCCATTAGAGATATCTAATGTTGTTTTATATTTTTTGCGCACGATGTTGTTCATTAGTGCTGCACTGTGAATTTTGTACTGCAAAAGTTTTGCAGCAGGAGTTTAAATGTCTGTAGTCCAAAACTAGACGATATGAATCATCTGGCTTGGAGACAGGAAACAAAGGATTGTTCATTTGTGAGGTGCATGTGAGGTCTGTTGTATCTGTCTCCTTCAATTTCTGGCAGATTGCCACACATGCAGCTTCTCCTCTTATGTTGGCCAATAATATAGCCGAGACCTGCTTAAAGTCTTTTAGTAATTTCATACCCAAAGTTAAAGCAGGTTCTGTACCGTATTCGTTTTGAATTTGTCTTAGTACATCTGGAATGACCGCCATAGACGGAACACCATGTGTTTTTGTATAGATGGAAGCAAAGTCCGTGCCCCAAGTGTCACAGTCCTCCACATGTGGTGTAACCCCCATTGGGAGGCAGATAGTCAGAATTCTGTCTTTTTCATGAGGTGTAGTATTAGGAAATACTGCCTCTATTTGAGTTATGTTTTGAGCTAACCAGAATGGAATTTGTTCCCGTTTTATGGGTGTTTTACCAAGACATGATTGTATGTTCTGTGGTGTAATTTTGTTTGTATTCCCCTGATGAGGGGTCAGTTGTGGGATGTTAATTGCTGGTTGGACTGTTGCAGTCCGCATGACATATTGGACCAATTGTCTATGTATTTTAATTAAGATTTTTAGCTGAGCTAAAAGTTCCACGTTCAACATTTTTTTAATGTCTGGATGTGGTGTGTAGCTGGCTAGAACCGGCCACATGGCTCCTGGTCTACCTAGTGGACCATGCCTGGTGATGTGATTTTGATGTTTTAGGGTGCCTTTAAATCAGAGCAGGTGCTCTTGGTATGTTAGTGGGATTTCAACGTCCTCGAAAGGAGTGTATTCATCCGGAGGTTCCTCTATTTTGTAACAGTGGAAATCTTTTGTCACAGTGTGTGCTGCTGGAAAATGTATCCATGAATAGAATACCTCTGTCTGCCGAAACTCATGTGCCTCTATCATGAATATGACTGTACCACCTCTTGCTGATAGTCCATTTTCTATAAGTTTAAGATTTATAGTTTTTTCTTATATTGACAGGAATGACTATAGCATTTGGGTCACCTTGCTGGAGACTTGTGTCTTCCTCTAAGAGTCAGTTGCTAAGGCTTCTCTTTCTCTCTCTTCTTCACTATCCGTCATTTTATTGAAAGACATTTTTTTTGTTGCAGATCAAGATTCAAGGAAACAAAGATTAGGTGCACAATATTTTGGAACACTGTATCCTTCAACGTTGACTAAACCAAGAACTAATACATAGGATTCCCATCCTACTAAGTTCCGGTGAATATTTAACCTTTCACCCACTCGAGACATCTATTGGAGTTTTTACGGAAGAAAGAGGTCTATGTGAAAAGCATGACTGAGGTTGCGTTAGATTATCGCCTTACCAAATGTTGGGCGCCATGTAGTGTAGTTCCTATATTCCCAATAGGCTCTGCGCATTGGAATAATTTAAACAGCAGTGTAGACGTAGGACTGAGGTCATCTAGGTCTCTACTGACTATGTTAGACTTAATTAAGATTGCCAGCTAGCTCAGAGGTCACTAGAAGCTTTCTGGAATCTTCTGGAAAGAGTTAACCATCCTGATTTAGACAAGAAGGGATTAGTTGGTTTGTAGGGGAACAGGTTGGGTTGTAATTTAATTGTAATGTAATTGAATTTTTTTCATTTATTGGTATTGAATTTTAATTTATTGTTAATTAATTTTATTTTTTAATACATTTTTATTATTTGGTAATTGATAGGTATTAATTGATTAATCGATAATTATATTAATAATATTATTTATTTTCCGTAGCGGGTTGTGGGTTTATGATGGAATAGGGTGGGGAATAATTTAATTGTAATTGATTACATATTTAAATTATTTTTTAGTATTGGTAAAAATTTACTGTTAATTAATTATTTGTTTTTTATTAATGATTTTTTGTTATTGAAAATTAATTAGTTGTTAATTAATTATGATTGGGTAATTATTTTTTAATAACTCATATGTATTTGTATGTATAATTAATTATTAAATAATATGTAATTGGTAATTAATTTTTATTCCTTTTGTATTGGTATTGATATTTATTTTATTTTACCTACTATATTAGATAATTATTTTCCCTACTGTTGCACTCAATGAAGAGGGAATAGCACATTTTACCCTCCCGATATCCAATGCTTTCCCTACTGTTGCACTCTCTGGTGTGGGAATAGTAATTTTTACCCTCCCACTATCCATCACTTTCCTTACTGTTACACTCTCTGGAGTGGGAATAGTAATTTTTACCCTCCCGCTATCCAACACTTTCACCAACTGTTGCACTGTCTGGAGTGGGAATAGTAATTTTTACCCCTACACTATCCAACGCTTTCCCTACTTTTGCACTCATCGGAGTGGGAATATTAATTGTTACTCTTCCGCTATCCAATGCTTTCCCTACTGTTGCACTCTCTGGAGTGAGAATAGTAATTTTTACTCCTACGATATCCAATGCTTTCCCTACTGTTGTACTCTCCGGAGTGGGAACAGTAAATCTTACCCCTACGCTATCCAACACTTTCCCTACAGTTGCACTCTCTGGAGTGGGAATAATAAATACTTCCCTCCCGCTATCCAACGTTTTACCTACTGTTGTACACTCTGGAGTGGGAATAGTAATTTTTACACCTACGCTATCCAACGCTGTCCCTACTGTAACACTCACTGGAGTGGGAATAGTAATTTTTACCCTCCCACTATCCAACGCATTCCCTACTGTTACACTGACTGGAGTGATTATAGTAAATTTTAACCTCAAGCTACCCTACAGTAAAAATGTTGAATATCTGTTATTAATATTACGTTAATATATATTAATATATTATATATATATATATATATATATATATTGTATTGTATTGTATTGTCATTTATATAGCGCGGTTGCTGCCCAAGGGCGTCCAAGCGCTGAAGCATAAGACAGAACTGAGTATGACGGATGGGTTTAAGGTTCGGTGGACCTCGCAAACAGGTAGGTTTTCAATTGTTTGCGGAAGGAGAGTAGGTTTGAATTAGTCCGGAGCTGTAAGGGGAGTGAGTTCCACATCTTAGAGGTGTTTAAGGAGAACATCCTGCCTCCGGACCTGGCTCTCCTGACTCTGGGTACCACAGCCTGGAAGGCCTCCGAAGATCGAAGGTTTCTGTTGGGGTGGTATTGCGTGACTAATTTGTCGGTGATGGCTGGGCTCGACTTCCAGAAAGCCCGGTGGGCAATACATAGTGCCTTGAATGCCACTCTTTGTCTCACTGGAAGCCAGTGTAGGCTATTCAGTGCGGGTTTTGCTGACTGAGTCCGTGGGATCTGTAACAGGGTGCGGGCCGCACAGTTCTGCACCACCTGTAACTTTCGCAGGGTCATCTCTGGAGCTCCAACATACAGGGCGTTGTTCGAGTCTAGCCGGGACAGAATCAGGCCCTGTATTGCCACTTGTTTGGCTTCCATTGGTAGGAGGGGGAGAACTTTCCTTAGTGTTCTTAGTAGGCCGAAACATGTGGCGGATAGTTTGGTGGCCTGAGTGGAGAAGGAGAGGTTTTTGTCAAGCCAAACTCCTAGGCTTTTTACGCTGTCCTTGGGAGTTGGGGGGGTACCCAGGCAGGGAGGCCAAAGGGGGGTGAGAGACACTGGGGATGCTGAGCCCAGGAGCATGAGCTCGGTTTTGTCTCCGTTAAGCTTTAAGGAGGAGCGTGTCATCCACTCCTTAACTTCCTCAAGGCATTTCATCAGACCTGCTGACGTGTGTCTGGTACCCTCTTGAGCCAATGAGACCACTAGCTGGGTATCGTCGGCATACGATACAATTTTTATACCGTATGGTTCGACGATCCCGGCCAGTGGTCTCATATATACATTAAACAACGCAGGGCTCAGTGAGGAGCCCTGCGGTACTCCACAGTTCAGAGATTTACTGGCTGATACTGTATCCCCGTCAAAGATCTGAAAAGATCTGTTGTTAAGGAAAGATTCAAACCATCTTAGAGCATCGCCTGTGACGCCGATGTTGCATAGGCGGTTCAGCAAGGTGGCGTAGCTGACCGTGTCGAAGGCCGCGCTTAGATCAAGGAGGATCACTGCCACTGATCCTCCCTGATCTAATATCTTTCGTGACTCTTCAGTGATCGCAAGGAGGGCAGTTTCAGTGCCGTGCTTGGGCCTAAAACCTGTCTGGGTTGGGTCCAGGAGCAGATTATTTTCCAGGAATTGTACTAGCTGGGTATTTATGTACTTCTCCAGCACCTTACTTACCCAGGGAAGTAATGAGATTGGGCGGTAGCTGGAGTGGTCTTCTGGGTTGAGAGTGGGTTTTTTTAGCAATGCCTGAACCATGGCTCTCTTCCATCCAGTGGGTACAGTACAGGAGGAGATGGAGGAGTTGAGTAGGTCTAGTACCACGGGGAGTGTGACTTGGCTTGCCTGGAGTAGTATCTCCGGAGGAGCCGGGTCGCGGGGGGAGCCAGATTTAACTTGCCGTGCCAATTTGTGATATGTATTAAAAATAAAAATGTATGTTTTAACTTACATTAATTATTTATTATTTTGGAGGTCATTTAGGAATTTTTAAGTATGTTTAAGTTAATTCTATTTTTTATTTCATTAATTTTAAATTACTCTTAAGACATTTTAAAAAATTCGATATTTTGACTAACTATATTTTTTACAACAATATTTTTGATGAGATATTTTTGTACTTACCTGTTTGTAGGAATTCGACATTTTGATATTTGATATTTTTTCCTCGTTATTTTGTCAGGTTGATATGTTCCTCATTGATCCTCATTGATCTCTGCAAGCTAGTTCTAGAGTGCTGGGAAACCATGCCTGAGATAGCCAAAAGGGAGTTATTAGGACAAGGAAGCACTGATCATTTCTCACTTTCTGAAGAACTCTCTGAATCATAGCAAAGGGAGGGAGCATGCAGAAATCGTTGAAATAGTTCTCCAATTGAAAGGTTAGTCTGCTCGCAAATAAGTGTATCTCTATGAGACCCGAGATCTTGTTCAGGGTACTGAATATGGAAACATTGAGTTTCCAGTCACTGTGCTCTAACAGGAATCTTGAGTTCCAGTCTGCAGAGCTGTTCAATTTACCTGGAGGTATTCCGCTTTGAGAGTGATCGTGATCCAGACAGAACATCCATAGTTTCTTTGCTAAATTCAAGAGTTCCACACATTTGGTGCCTCCCAGACGAATTATCTAGGCTACCGCAGACATGTTGTCCATCTTTAGAATGACTGACCTCCCCTGGAGAGATTGTTTGAAGCTCATCAAGGAGTAAAGGCCAGCTGCTAATTCTAAATAATTTATGCATTGAGAGGATTCTTCTTGCGACCAGATACCACCAGTTTTCAGATTGAGAAGGCAAGTTCCCCAGCCATGAAGGCTCGCATCTGATTCTAAAACAAACTCTGGTTTTGACCCAAAGATTGCTTTTCTGTTCCATGCATCTAGGTTTGCGACCCACCAGGCTGGCTCTGATTGGGCTTCTTGATCCAGACAGGTCCGATCTCTGTACAAGAGGCCAGATCTTAGGGCTCTTGCTTTTACCCTTTGGAGGGTCCGATAGTTTATGGGCCCGGGAAAGATGGCTTGGATGGAGGAGGAGAGGAGACCCAGTAGTCTGGCCAGCTCCCTCAGAGATAAATCTTGTTGTTTCAGGATGTGTTTCATGTCCTTCTTGATTTTGTAATTTTTTTAGAAGGGAGTAAGAAGAGACATCTTACTGTGTCTACAGTGAAACCTAGGAACTCCAGGGTTTTGGAAGGGGTAAACATTGATTTTTCTTGGCTTTATGAAGAATTCTAAGCTTTCTAAGAGATTCATCACAGTCTTCAGATCTTTGACTATTTGTGAAGGGGCTTGCGATATTATAAGAAAGTAATCTGAGTGTATATGTAGACGAATGCCCCTTACTCTTAGGGTCAGGGTAACAGTTCTCATTACCTTGGTGAAGCACCAAGGGGCAGAAGAGAGTCCAAAGGGGAGTGTCTGAAATTGGTATAAATGTTTTTTCTACACAAATTGAAGTAAGGTTTGGTGGGTTTTTGGCCATAGGAATGGTGAAGTAAGCATCCTTTAGGTTCAGCTTGAATCCCTCTAGTAATAGATCCCTCAGGAAGTGGATACCCTTCATCTTGAAGTGTCTGTAGACCAAATATTTGTTTAGTTCTCTTAGGTTTATGGCAGGTCTCTAACCCTTGTCCTTCTTTCCACAAGAAATAGTGTGCTTATAAATCTTAATGCTTCAAAGGGGACCTCATTATCGCTCCTTTCTGAAGAATGGATGAGATCTCTTCCTCTACAATTTTTTGTTGATCTAAGGAAAGAGGAAAGTCTCTCGGGAAAGAGGTCTAAGTGGGTGTAAGATTAAAATCTATCATGAATCCCTTGACGGTGTTTAAGACCCAAGGGTGTTGATTGATCAATTTCCAATCGTGCGTAAAGCGTTTGAGTCTGCCACCCACTTTTAGGGGGAAAGAAGGGGAAGGGAGAGTACTCACTTGTAGGGATGTTGGAGTTAGAAGTTCCATGGGATCTAAATCCTCTGCTGCGTTGTCCTCTACCTCTCTGCGGGTAGAACTAAGGTATGTTGTATTGCTGTTACTCTCTTCAATAACCACAGGGTCTCGAGTAGGGCCTTTAATTAAAGCAGCCGGAAGACAGGCCCGCCTTTCAGCCCGTCCATAAAAGGTTGGGGTTAAACCCTTTGGCATGTTTTTGATGTGCCTTATCGAAGGCGGTGAATGTGGATACGTATTTCTTCAAATATTTATTGGGTTCTTCACCAAAGAGTAACCTTTTGGGGCTTTGTGAGGGTTCTCAATCCACCATAACACTTAATTTTGGGTTTATTTTGGTCAGGACGATTCTACGTCTTTCTGCCTTCAAGCTTGCGTTGGCATTTCCCAGTAGTAATATTGCCCTCTGGCTCCATCCCCTTATCAGGTCGGTATTGAGGGGAGTGTCATTGATGTAGCCATCTTCAGCGGAGTCTAGAATTCTGGCTAGTGAACCCAGTGTGTCGAGAGGACAGTTTTGGCACACTTTGAGGGATCTTACCATCCCTTTTCTTGGATCACGACCAAGTTTAAAAAGGAATTTAATTAGTTCAGGGTCCAAGTTAGGGGTGTAGCAAGTCTTGTCTTCAATAGAGGGTCTAAAGCATTGGCTCTAAGAATATTATCAATGTCCCTCTCTAAGAGATTTTTACACACTTTTTATGAATTTTGCAATTTGCACTTGAGGGCACCACTTGGACCTTCTTGTGTGTTTAAGTTTTAATGGAGAGAACATTTCTTCTCCCAAGGGGTTAAAGACAATGTCCTTAGAGGATGATGGGAGTTCCTCTTCCAGAATGTAGAAAACTTGGTCATCCTCATCAAGGTCGAGGACATACTCATCAAGTAGGTCTTAGGATTTGTTAAATTTGTTATCTCCCAAATTGTAAAGAGCATTATGATAGTTTAGGCTGCCAAGGACACCCAATGTTTTGTGCAGCCAGGGACATCCAGATAAGTCGTGCCGCTAGGGAAAACACAGGGAGTTCGTGGTGAGGGGACCTCCATTAGTAGTAGAAGAGCTAAGAACTCCCTGATTTGAGGAGGTGCTAGGTTCTCCCATATTGCTCTTATCAATATTTTTACTTTTTCTTTGTCTTTTATCCCTTAATTCTGAGATGTCATCAGAGTAGGGGGGTTCAAAATCTCTGTGACCTTGTTCTTTTCAGGGAGTGACCTTTTGGTGGACATTATCTGACTTAGGATCTCCATATTGCAGGACCTCATTTCCTTATGAAGGATTTTTTTGAGGGCTTCATTGTCAATGTTAGGATTAGGGGCAGAAAAGTCATCCGAATCGGAATCAGACATGGCACAGATAAAGTGTAAGTTTGATTTAGTAAGTGGGAAACTCAAAGCTTGGTAGAGTTCGAGTAGGCTTTTTGTAGTAGTTATGATAAATTCAACAGTGGCAAGTTCTTGGGTGTATAATTACCAACCTTTGTAGTCTTTGAACAAACTTTTAGCCCTTCCCTAGCAATAGATACTATTAAATCACATATTCCAATTTTAGCCTATGGAGCTAATAATCTACAATATGGAAAACAGAATTGGCAGTTATTCCCTACGTGGGCTTAAAAAAGATCTTTTATAATGTTGCTGCTTATATTTACATGGCACCCCACCCCTGGGTCACCTAGAGGAGATCTTAGGGGTGATTTATATGTAGAAATAAGGTAGATTACCACTTCAATAGTACCTGTACCACCAAACCCGAATGAGCCTGTAACTTACTTTTAAAGACTGTCTGCAAAGCAGGCCTGTCTTTAAAAATGACAATAGGCACATTGCAATGCAGGAAATTGATTGGGCCTCTATACCACTATGCCTTTTATATACTGGGGACTTATAGGTAGTTTGAATCCCCCCTGCCTTATTATATACTAGGGATTTACAGAGTCTCTCATTGCCAATTATAATTATACCTAATTACCATACACCTTTATCATCGGAGCACTCACCCTGGATCTAGTTAGCAAAACCCAGTGCACAGTCCGAATCAGTTACCACCAGAATCAGGCAAAAATGGGGTGAACAGGGGCAAATAGGCTGACTTTCTCACAAAATGGTACTTGTGTGCCTGTAGCACTGATTTGGCCAATCACCTAAGTAGCCTTTCAAACGTGTCTGAAGTCTGCCACTGTAGTGCCTGTGAATGCAGTTTACGGGCACTTCAACTTGGCATTTAAAACTACTTACCAAGCCTAAAACTCTCCTTTTATTACATATAAGCCACACCAAAGTCAGGTTCTAAGGGCCACATGCATCAACATAAAAACCAGTCGCAAATGGGCAGATTTGCAGAATCTGCCCCTTTGCGACCGGTATTTTTGCATTTGGGATACATCATCTCAAATGCAAAAATCTCAGTTTAAGGAATCGCAAAACATGCGATTACTTAAATTGTGATTTCATTTAGAAAATCACAAATTGCTTGCATGTGCACCTAAATAACCCTAACGCAGGGTGCTATTTGAGTGAATGGTATGACATGTACCTTTATGTATTTGCATGTCTTGGTAGAGACAAACAGCCTATTTAATTTTTCACTACTGTGAGGCATACTCGTATTCTAGCATTCTGAATTCTTTAATACACTTTTAAGTGGTAATTCCTGATCAGAGAGGAATACATATTCATGCTTCATACGTTTGAAATGGTAATGATAAATCCTCCTGACTGGTAAAGTTGGATTTAACATCATTGTTTTAGAAATGGTAGTGTTAGAAGTGGGCATTTCTCTGTACTTATTGTTCTGTGTGTCTGACAGCCTGTCTCCAATACACGTCTGGGGTGGTTGACTGCTACACTTTATGCATTATCTCTAGACAGCCACAACAAAGGCAGGATAGGTATGTATGTATGATTACCCATCTACAAACATTTATCTTCTGATGGCCTTGCCTGGGCAGGATGGAAGGGAGAGACTAACACTTCACTTAAATAGGCTGTGTCCGGTCCCCACAAAAAGGATTGATTACCCTCCATAGATAGCCTGGCAGACAGGACTGGGTTGAAATGGAACCATATGCACTTCAGAGAGCTGCTTTGAAGTCAGCCCCTCATCAAAGGCAATTTTGGATATAAGTACTGGGTCTCTAACTCCATACAATAAGACACTACTGGGGTTGTAACTGAAGAAAGACTGTGCTGCTTAAAGGACTCAACTGTACTTCTGATCTATAAAGCCTGCTTTTCTGGTTGTTACCGGGCTTGTTGTTTTGCCTCCTATTGCTTGAGACTCGGAAAATCGAAGTCTCTATCCCGCTCCTGTCCATGGCTCACTGGAAGTGGCCCATATACTCTCAACATGGATTTCAACCCATCTCCTATCTGCATGTAGCAGACCTGTTGCGTCAAACAGGATGCAGGAGTAAAATAGGTGCATATTTTCGGAATCAGTGCTTCAGTTCCAGACATCGACACATAGGACAGCATATCGCTGCCACTGCATCTCGGTGAGATCAACACATCCCCTTGACTGCATTACAGAATCTTGTGCATCGCTCAATGCCTATCAACTCCGGCACCCATCTTTACAACTGACAAATCAGTTTCACTGCTTGGAGAAGACCGACTCATCCTTTGCCTGCGGGACTCAATTTCGATACACCCATTGGTTGTGATCAGGACCTTTGTTCACCGGCAGCTAAATGGGCCTATAGCTGGATGGCGCTCTATCATGGTCAGCGCGAACTTTGACTTTTTACTGGTCTAGCGTGACCTAAAGTAACCTTTTTAGCACTACTTTCTTCCAAGCGCTTTACTTCATTTAATCTATAAAATGCTATATCTCAACTTCTGTACATTGGATTCTTGTTGTTTTGGTTTTGTTTTGTTTATAGTAGAATCTATTTTTATATAATTGTGTGGAGTCTTTGTAGTACTTTCATTGTGGTACTGTGAGTGTGTGTTGCACAAATACTTTGCACTTGCACAAATACTTTACACATTGCCTCTTTAACTTAGCCTGATTGCTCTGTTCCAAGCCATCAGAGGTTGAACACAGGAAATGTTTAGTGCATATCTTAATTACAATGATTAGAAGGGGGGTTCCTGCCTGGTGTGTGTGCATACCTCAGCAAATCAGGAACCCCATTTCTAACAGGCTTTATATATGGTGACATAAAATTGTTCCCCATCAGACTCAACCTGCTTGGGAATTTCTACCCAGATAAAGACTTCCCATCAGTGACCTGGCAACCAATGGTGCTTTCACTGATTTGAAGGCTACAGCTCAAGTTACAGGATAGAATAGACCACCAACACCATGGTAAACCGGTTTACTAGGGCAAAGGACCGACAATGTCCACCTGTATCCTGCCCAAGAACGTAACATCTACATGGAAATTATGTAGGGGAGCCCTACACTTTTCTCATGACTTGCCACTAGCCTGATAAATCATACAAGACTGGTAGAATGCATCAACTTTGGTCCACATCTGGGGCCAGTCAATGTGGGTGACTGTGGAGTCAATAGATTTGTCTTACTTCAGATGCCCTGCCAAGTGGATGTCATATGCCAGCTGCAGTATGAATGTTCCATTGCACTGGGAGGTCACTAGCACTCTGGTTCGATCAGCGTCAAGTACCTTAGCTCCCAATAAATGTGCTGGTACTGAGAGGTGTCTCCATTTTTTAGGCCTTAGGCTGGCGTTGAAGACTGACACAAATGGGGCACTCTCACTGCACCTTGCAGAACTCTGCCAAGAATGATCCTCCTGCAGCTTTCCACCTAGCCAGCTCAGACAGGTCATCCAGTGCAGATATCTTATACCCTGTAGGTACAAGATCCTCCCCGTCAAGGTTGACCTCCTACTGGACTGTGGGAGATATAGGGGTACCCCCTCTCTTCTTGGCAGAAAATTAGGCAACTGTCCAAGCTCTGTGTCTTTTTGACCCATCCAAAGTCTACCATAGACTGTGTGGTCAATATCACCCATTCAAGGAATCCTAACATCTCTGCAGGGCGCCTAAACTCTACCTCTTTCCAGATGCTAAGCTACAGGTCGTTCCCACACTGCCAGTCTACAGGTATTGGGGTGTAACCTTAAAGGGACCAGAGACCAAACTCCACGCCAGACCCTTGGCACCAGATGGTGACTGAGCAGATAGACAGCAAGCACCACACAATGGGGTACATTTGGAAAGATCTGTGCTGACAGTAGTTATGCTGGTGCCTGTGTCTCACACAGCCTCCACACTCTTCCCACTGTTTAAAGGCACTGCATATTCTTTTTAGTGTTGCCAGGAATGCGGATCGTAGCCTCAAGTTTTTTGTCACCCAGGGACTTTAGAAAAATCTCATTTCATTCCTCAATTCTTAATGGGCCAACCTCCTCCCCCAAACCCTCTACTGGCAATTCCCAGGGTCTGCACACCTGTCAAGGACTTTCATGGGATGCAGAGTCTCCATTTCTATGCCCCGTTCGTAGACATTCATAAAACCAGGACAGGGCATCTTCCCACCAAACCCAGTTGTAATAGTTGTTTCTTGAGTACATTACAAATCAATGAGTGAAGGTGGTTAAGGAAGAGAGAGTGTTGCCCAATTGGATAGGCATGGATGGGCGTGCCTTTGTCACAGCACAGTTGGCATTACCATTCAGGAGCCCATCTTAAATAGAGAAAAAACGTGTTCAGTCATAAAGAACTAGAGAGCTATCCCAAAATGGAACAGTAATGTGTGTGAAAATAATGTTGGGCTGTCATGAAGGCAACATCATCTCTCTCTCCAGGTTCAATCGATCATGTCCTTAATTACTTTGTTGCTATCACAAAAGATGATCTGGCTACACTTATTTGACAAACTAAACCATTGGATTCTCCTATTGATCTATCCATGGCAGGATTGCTGTGTAATCCCAGTCTTTGCTTTATCAAAGAGTTAACTAGATTATTTAATCATCCACTAACATCTGTTCCTGCTATGTTGAAAACAGATACCCTGAAGGCACTGAATGCAGATCCCCATAATCTGCATATTTTCAACACAAAATCCCTTCTTCCTTATTGGTTAAAGTTGTGTGAAAAAAGAGTGTGTAATCATTTGGAACAACACTTTTTTGTTCAGACAGGAGTACAGAGCTAGAAGCTTTATCAATGGTTGTTTTCATCTGCCAACCGGTGGGCAATGAGGTGACCTCAGCCATTGTCTCACCAACCTGTAACAAGGTATTGTGATTACACCCTATGAGTCAAAGCCTAAAGCTCTCCAATATGGTGTCCCCAGGTCTCTATTATTTTATCCTCTCTTTTTAATATTTACCTGGGTCCTTTCACCCAACTGTTATCTAAGACTAGGGCAAAAGTTTACATGTATCCTGATGACACCCAATTGATCTTTGGCCTTGAGTCATGTTTGACTTCTTTCTCGGCCGTGCCCCAAACCCCACATTTGTTCTGGTAGTGGATGGCACCGAATTTTCTTGGATTGAATCCTTCTAAGACTGAACTTCTCATTGTGCCAGAAGGAGGGATGTCTTTCAGTGCTCTCATTTGGACACCTGTAATGGAACTCTGTCTATCAAATTTCAGCTACTCTACATAATCTTTCTCATTATCAGATTACCTCTTGGTCGTCGCAGAAAGAGAATTCCTAGCTCTTGTTTCTATTACTTTAAAAATATCCTCTATATTTCACCATTTGTGGACAGTTGTCCCAAAATAACAATGATAAATGCCCTTATTTAGTCTCATTTGATTACACCCTCTTGCCATACCCTGCCCATCTGATATGAGATCTGGCAGGGTGAGGATATCAGGTCCACAAAAGAAAAAGAAAAGTAGAGGGAAAACTGCAAAGACAACTACGGACTCCGACCAGATAATAAATCTGTTGCTGAGCGACCCCGAAAACACAACAGACAGCAGGACTCAATCCACCTTGAAGGGTCCTGACAGGATGGCTTACAAAACTCTTAGTATCCAACCAAAGATAACATCAAAATTTGCCTTCCTGAAAGATGCTGGGTCAGTGGTCTTCTCAAGTAACATGAATATTACTGTCGTAATTTGACGGTGATCGGGTTAGCGTTAAGCTTTGCTACACATACTTTTCTCTTATCTTGACTATAGTTGTTGGAAGCCATTTTGTATGTATCGGCAGCCATTTTAGAGAATGCGTTGCCTCGTGGTCAGCATGCCCTTTTGTCCTTTCTCTGTACCACTGACCATTCAAGTTTGTCCAGCAACAGGCTATTTTTAGTAATGGTCAAGCTCACACATGTGCAGTTTAGATTGACCAGTCATCATTTAGGAATGTTTCGCCGAACTGTCCAGCGGTGTTATAGCTCCTCCCATGAGTTGGCTGTGTTCCAAAAATGACCATATATGTACCTAAAACTCTGTAAATGTGTACCGCCTACCTTTTTATTACGGTAAAACTGTATAAAAGAAGAATTTGCACCGATGTTCGGTGTGATACTTCTTGCATTGCCGAAGGGTGCTGTAGGAATGTACCACCACCTCATGGGGTCTTAATAAACTTGTCTTTTGCATATTCTAGTTTCCGTGCCAACAGTTCTTATGGTGTAGAGGGTATTCTGCGGAGTATGTAGGCCTGGAGAACCCAATACCACAAATTGGCGACCACGAAGGGACTCATCGGCGACTCGGATGCCCGAAGGAGAGGTCGTGACGAAGGATTGGAAACTCGCCATGGACGCGTACGCTGCCTTTGAGTGACCCGAGTCTTGGCACCCACGGTGTTTTCTTCCTTTCCTTCTGATCTGACCTTCCAGGTGGCGCAGGTCTGCGACTGAGATCCTGTTCGTTCGAGTTGTCGTAGAGTGCCGATTTGGCTGATTTGATCACAGACCTTTTATAATGCAAGTAACAAGGACCCCCTGAAGAGTTTGATAGTTTTTGGTTCAGGGAAGCAAACAATATGTGCATAAAGTCAAAACATTTAAAATAGGGGTAGTTACAATAAAGGAATTCTTAACAAGAAAATTAAAAAAGGTTCATATATCATTTTTAATAGTTATTCAAATATAAAAACAAATCTGACAATGCATTAATATTCAATCAGAAATTAATACAAGACAACATCAAAATGTTACATTAAAACAATACCTAAAAAACATAAGCATTAATATTCAACACAGTCATTTAAAAATTAGCAAAAAACGTGGCAAATCAATAATTTCGACGCGCGTTTCGGCGTACTGACAAACGCCTTCTTCAGGAGCCACAATCTATATCTGCAAAACATAAATGCAGAACTTAAGAATACATTAAAATGCATTTATTTTGTATATTGTATAGCAATAGTAATACCTATATCTCATATACAAAAACTCTACAATCATTGTATTTAAAATAGTACAAAAAGAATTCCTTGTGTAACAAAACCATCCTAACATGTATCAGCAATAATTGTATTGCTAAACAAGTCATAAATCTAAATACCATATGCGCAGTTGTAATACGATAAACCTCATATTTACTTAGGAATTTTTGTGGGATACCTGTAAGGCACAATTGTTGTGCTCAGTATTGAAAATGATTTTGACACCCTGGACAACAATTGTGCCTTACAGGTATCACCGGAATTATACTGACCACCGAGAGGATCTAGACACAGCCTTACCGTCATAACAGACAGAGGTAGGACTCTTGTGCCTTTCCAGTCTGGAGCCAGTCACACTGTGCTGCCCCAGGTGGTCTAGTAAGCATGTGAATTAATTTTTTTGCAGAACTGATCTTCTGTTATATTGAATTTCTGCGGCTCACAGCCCCTCATGAACAATTGGACCACGAGACCGTACCGCCTTTTCATGAAGGTAACTAGTCCAGTAAGTCTCAGCAACCATAGGGGGTTGACAAGCGATTGACTCCCATTTATTAAAACAAACTTCCTTTATATTCTTATAGATCTACTACATTGAAAGAGCCCTGAGGAGAATGTAAATGTATTGGCATTTCTATAGCGCACTACTTACCCGTAGGGTCCCAAGGCGCTTCGACCGCTGCGAAACCCTTCCTGGCTTCCCTGAGAGATGGTCCCTTAATGGGTATCTCCAGGGTGAGACCAGGCATCCCCGGCGGTCTGGTGGGGCCGTTAGTGAAGATGAGGCAAGCTAATGCCCAGAGTTGCCGAGTGTGATCGCTGATCAGAGTGGGCACTGAGGCGAGAGAATTATCGAGTCCACTGACCCTGGTCCAGAAACCTGCCGCGCCGGGAATCGAACCCTGGTCCCAGGCCGTCCTCTGCTCTCGGGTCTGCCGCCTCTAACCAGTGAGCCACACTACTTCACTGCGATTTTTTACAGATTCGAAACGCGTCGGCAAACGGCAGACAGGCACTATAAAATATCTGCCCCTGAAGGGATTATTCATTATCTCTGAATTGATTGCTAAACAAAACATTCAATTCTTGTTGCCATTCTTTCACCTTGTGGGTTTTATAGTGGTTTGAAACTTCGCAAAGAGTAATTATTTGTGAATACATAATCACTATATTCTTTTGTAAAAGAAGTTTGTGCATAATTGTTTGTTCAATTGTATATATGTCAAATGTATAGTAGTTGTACATATGTGTCATTGTGTTTTGTAAAGGTTTTTGTAAAGTGTTCCTCTCGCCTTTGAATTAAGTAAATACTATCAAAATAAATTCAAAAGGGTTAAATAAAATTACCCTCACAAACAAATGATTCATTTTTGTTTGTAGTCTCAAAATGTTCAGAGACTAAACGATTGAGAGGGCTAGCAAATTTCTTTCTTGCATGATATATTTGGTCCAGCTGCCCCCTCGTCCCAGGACCAGACTCCGTTGTTTCACAAAATTTATAGGTTTAACGTCCTTTTGTAGACAGTGGATAATGGGGTTTTCACACATTATAAAACCTTTGTTAGCATTATTGTCTAAAACTACACCAATGCCTCTTGAATGGACAGATGATTGTCAGATTGCTTTTGAACAATTGAGACAAGCCCTTCGTTCTGCACCAGTGTTAGGTACACCAGATTACACGAAGATTTTCATATTGTACGTACACGAGAAAGATGGGTGTGCATTGTCGGTGCTAGTGCAGACACATGGGGATAAGCAGAGGCCATGTGCATACTTTTCGGCAATACTTGATCCTGTGGCACGAGGATTACCTGGGTGTTTCCGAGCAGTTGCAGCAACGGCAGTGGCTATACGGCAGAGTGAGGGAATAGTTTTGTCACACAAATTGTTGGTGTTAGTTCCCCATGCGATAGATGCTTTGTTAAATCAAACGAAGACCCAGTATCTTACGAGTGCACGTTTAACAGGATATGAGCTCACACTGTTGGCGCCACACATCACACTAAAGAGATGTGCTACCCTGAACCCTGCCACTTTATTGCCGTATCCGGTTGCTGAGGGCCAAGAGGAAGAACACCATGATTGTGTTTTCCTGACTGAAGAACAAACAAAGGGTCGTGTTGACTTACAAGATATGCCACTTCCAGATGTGGATGGGGAACTGTGGGTTGATGGATCGTGTTTAAGGCTGCCAGATGGCACAACTTCTGCAGCATATGCAATCACGACACTTAAGACAGTGGTAGAAACAGCACGAATACCACAGAAATCGGCCCAAGCAGCGGAGCTAATAGCTTTGACAAGAGCCTGCGAATTGAGTGCTGGCCTATGTGTGAACATCTACACAGACAGCCGGTACGCTTTCGGAGTAGCGCATGACTTTGGCCTACTCTGGAGAGAGCGCGTGTTTTTGACGCATGGAGTACACATCATGCACGGAGAACTAGTGCGTGATCTTTTGAATGCATTGCTTTGTCCAAAGAAAGTGGCAATAATCAAATGCAGTGCACATAAAAAGGTCACTGACAAAGTGGGACATGGTAACGCTTTTGCAGACAGTATAGCAAGACAAACGGCTATGTCACGAAATGGCTCGCCAATGTATGTGGTGAAATCACAGGCTGAGCGATGGCATGATGCTAGAGAGGAGATATTAGACATTCAGAAATCAGCGTCTGAAGCAGAACTTGCAACCTGGGCAGCTGAGGAAGTGCTGGATGATGAGGGTTGCTGGCGAAGCAAAGACATGGAAAGATGGAAATTGCCTGCAGCTTACTTGCAGGCGATGGTCCAAATGACACGTGGATTGGCACATGTTGGAGCTCTCGCAATTACCCGATTGCTAACGGAGTTTGGGAGCATCCTGAGATTGCCAATACGGCCAAAAGAGTAGTGCAGACCTGTCTGATATGTTTACAGCACAATCCTGCAAAAGGGACGCATACTCCGAAAGGAGGGTTTGTTCCACCTACTGCACCGTTTGAAGTACTGCAAATGGATTACATCCAGCTTGAGCGTTGTAATAACCTTAAGTATGTCTTAGTGGTGGTGTGTGCTTTCAGTAAATGGATTGAGGCCTTCCCTACAAAGGATAATACAGCATTGACAACAGCTAAGGTTTTTCTCAAAGAGTACTTCCCTCGATACGGGGTTTGTAAATTTTTGTGGAGCGATAATGGTCCTCATTTTGTTGGGAAAATTGTGGAATACGTGATGATGGGATTGGGAATTCAGCAGAAATTTCATGCTGTGCTCCATCCTCAATCAGCAGGTCTTGTTGAACGGTATAACGCTACTCTGAAATTGAAGCTAGCAAAGATCGTGGCATCCACGTCTTTGAAATGGCCGGATGCTCTGCCTCTGGCGCTGCTATCTATCCGATCAGTGCCACATTCCCGAACTGGCCTTACACCTTATGAAGTGGTGTTTGGAAGGCCTATGAATATATGGGGAGTTCCTAAGCCTCGATTGTTACATGATGTGCCTTGTATAATGATGAACGATTATTTGGCACGATTAAAAAATGATTTACTTTCTATTCATCAACAGGTTCGAGAAGCGCTCCCCGACAATTCCATTGGAGAGGCTCACAATCTTCGTCCTGGGGACCATGTTATGATTCGGTCCTTTGAGAGAACCAGCAGCTTGGAGACAAGGTGGCGTGGCCCCGAGCAGGTGTTGCTCGCAACTCGAACAACTGTGCGAGTCACCAACAGGAAGCGGTGGGTGCACTCCTCTCACTGCCGCCGTGTCTCTCCGGATCTGGTGAGCCCAACTGTGCTGTCCGATTATCGAGACATCTTGGACGAGGAGAAGAGCCCAGCTGTAACATTGGCCGAATCGGAGGAAGCCTTCCCGGACCACACTGTTTCTGGAAAAGAGAGATACAATCTACGACCACGATAAGCAGTTTTTTTTTTGGTGCGAGACTGGTTGAGTTACCGCTCTTGGGTTTGTGAAACGGAAGCCGGGAATATCAAGGGGGGGATCTGTTCTGCCAAGTGTAGCAACACCCGTCTTGAATCTCGGAGAAGAAACCAACGGCTACCTCGGAGCTCAGCACTCATATTTTTATTTTTTAGTTGTGTTTTTGAGACATTTTGAACTTTGAACAATGGCATCTTCTGCAGTACGAGACAAGAGAATTCTTGGCGCAGTACTATCTGTTCTGACAATTGTTGTAATAGCTGTGATAGCTTGGGTAGTAGAACTTATGGTGCCAGTACGAGAACATTTGTTGTCAACTACCCCGATTCCATCCCATCATTTCCATTTTACTCTGCCTTATCATGAGGAGCGGCACCGACAAACTTATTTGAACAACAGTTTTATTCAGATTCTGCATCACACTCACAATATGACTAACACTTCAAACTGCTGGGTATGTGGGATGTTGCCTGGACATCAAAAGAAAGGAGGCACCCCGCTTATTCCACTCCCGTTTTCCCATAATGGCTCTTGCAATGCCTGGTACACACTTTTATTCACTTTGCGATGGCCAACGAAAGGGGGGCTGCTCTTTCGACATAACAAGATATTCTATAATGACCGAGACGGCTATCTGCAAGCTGAAGGAACTAAGTTTGAATGGGAGGAGTATCGCCCCGACAACGTGTCGGCACCACAAGTTTATAATAACCAGCGGAATGTAAATATGTCCAATTCACATGCAATTACTGTTATTGATACCAAAGCTGATCTCTGTGTTCGTAATAAAGGTACAATCCCAGTTGGCAGAAGTGAATGTAACACCACTCTTACCTTTGACACTCCAAATGGCATTTCATTTGTGGCCTCCCGAAACACGTATTTTATATGTGGGAATAAAGGTTATCATTGTCTCCCCATAGAATGGTTAGGAACATGTTATATATCTTTTGTATAACCCCCTCTATTTATTGCCCCACCTATGTATCATAACAATTACATCCTTTATCACGACTTCATATTGAATAGGGTAAAGAGAGCATTAGTCCTTGAAGACATAGACCAAACCGATACTGCGTTGCAACAATATGTTGATTTTAATTTGGGTCTCTTTTCATTTGTTGGAGCTGCTTTGAATAGTCGAAAAATAAGACGGTTAACTCGTGTTGTAGAAGCTGTTGCTAATGACACCGCTTTTGCTTTAGGAAACTTAACTGAGGAGCTTCAGATAACTAGAATTGTAATGCTTCAGAACAGAATGGTGTTAGATGTAGTGTTAGCTGATCGTGGATGAGCATGAAGCATTATCGGAAGTAGTTGTTGCGTATATGTGCCAGATAACTCACCTTCTGTGTATGATGCTATATCCTAATTACATAAAATTGCTGCTGAGATACATCCTGATAATGGTACATGGACATTTTTGGGGTGGTTTTGGTCCGTACTTAGTACATGGGGTTGGAAGTTGCTGACGACTCTATGTGTAATAATTGGGATATTATTCTTTTTATGCCTTTGTATCCAGTGTGGCCCTGTATTATGCTCTATGTGCATTTCTGCTTGTATTCCATCCAAACAAGCCTTTGCTAAACATGAACAAATGATTCATAAAGAAGTAGCACAAATTATGTCTATTGATATTGAAGATGAGTACCCCGATTACGTCCACTATGAGGTAGCTTCAGCTAAACGCTAAAAGGGTCGTCTGTCGTAATTTGACGGTGATCGGGTTAGCAATAAGCTTTGCTACACGTACTTTTCTCTTATCTTGACTATAGTTGTTGGACGCCATTTTGTATGGATCAGCAGCCATTTTAGAGAATGCGTTGCCTCGTGGTCAGCATGCCCTTTTGTCCTTCCTCTGTACCACTGACCATTCAAGTTTGTCCAGCAACAGGCTATTTTTAGTAATGGTCAAGCTCACACATGCGCAGTTTACATTTACCAGTCATCATTTAGGAATGTTTCGCCGAACTGACCAGCGGTGTTATAGCTCCTCCCATGATTTGGCTGTGTCCCAAAAATGACCATATATGTACCTAAAATTTTGTAAATGTGTACCGCCTACCTTTTTTTTATTGTAAAACTGTATAAAAGAAGGATTTGCACTGATGTTCAGTGTGATACTTCTTGCATTGCCGAAGGGTGCTGTAGGAATGTACCACCATCCCATGGGGTCTAAATAAACTTGTCTTTTGCATTTTCTAGTTTACGTGCCAACAGTTCTTATGGTGTAGAGGGTATTCTGCGGAGTATGTAGGCCTGGAGAACCCAATACCACATTACGGGCCTCCCAATCCCCCTGAGCCCCCGGGTGATTGTCATCAAGGGCAGTTCTGGTACAAAAGGGGTGACTTGCACTCCCCAAAGCAGCCACACGTCAGCTACTACCTCTGCCGAGCCTGCAGTGGAAGATTCAACTGAAGCCATGGGAAGTCTGTTAATCAAGTCCACCTCAATCCAGTGAGTGCGTCGGCACAACTCTGCACCTACCTCTGTCGCCAGTCCCAACTGTGAAAATAACTCCAAATAGAACCAAATGGAGCTGAAATCAGTAATTTAGAAGATTTCAACCACATTCTACATGAAGTCAGCTGCAGCATCCCGTGCAGGTAAAATGGTGAACTTCCGAACCACCCTAAAAAGGTTAGCCTCATGGACTCGAATAAGGAAGGAGTGGTTACCTCTCCTGGGGACGGTGAAACAGATTCGGACCAACAGGAACAACATAGAGTGAGAGAACCTGTGCCCACCAAAATCATAGAGAAAGCAGAGCAAGTCGAGAAAGAACTCTCCTATTTTGAGTCAGAGGAATGGGAAAAAAGCTGCATTCATACGGAAACACTATCCCTGGACACCCTCAGCTATCATCTCCACTAAGGCAGGAGAAAAGCGAGGACCTTCCACAAGAGAAGGCATGGGCCATCACCCTTGACATTCTTTAAAGATCAGCTGACGCAATGTCCTATCAAGCAAATAAAATGGATATTCAAATCAGCCTTCTGACTACACTTGCTGTGTACGTAGTCAAAATTGACGATAAGATCTCAAATTTAAACAGCTTGATTAGAAGGGCCCAAGAAGCGGGAGACCGCCCGCAACAAGGATGCGACTGTACACCAATAGTGGAGAAACTCGGCACACACCCAGGGATAATGGAAAAGCTTGTGGTAGACTTAAAAGAAATTGAAAACATAAAGCCCTTCCTTGGAAATGGCAGGGATGCCGACTTAGGAGACTCATGTGAAGATCCTCAAGTAAAAACAGCTACTAACATAAGACCAAGAGGGGCAGAAGGGTCCAACATCTCTCAATCCTATGATCCATCTGGGCATGCTTGCCAAATGAGTGAACAGCAAACATCTCCGACTACCAGCAAAGCAAATACTACCCTCCCCTCCCCAATCGAATAAGAGCTGGGAGATCCTGTGGGAAAGGGGAAAAGACAAAGGAAGCGGAAAGGACATAACAAAATGAGAAGGAGCAAACAAGATCTAAGCCTCTACCCGATGTTCAACACCGTCAGATGTCCTGCAGTCACAGAGGGTGACTAGTCAATAAACTCTTTTGAGCCAATAACCATAATGGAAGAACAACCAATCATGCTGGAAAGCAATAAAAGGAAGAGTGGCACTCCCACAACTGAAAATAATTCAGCAACGGCACCTCCTGGAAAAAAGGTGCAAAGTGGGACAAAAGTACAAATCACAACCACCCACACGGCTCCTTCAAAAACACCCATCATGCAGAAGGAAAAGGTACAGTGTCAAACCTTCAGCCACCCAAGAAACCAACTTGGTGGTATCATGACCTCAAACCAGGCAACCACGGTAATCCTTGGTAACAATCGACAGGGCGTAATCCCAGCAAGTGATAAAGGCACTGAGGGACAAGGAAAAAATGAAAGGTTCGACAGTGAGCAGAATGAGGCACACTCCACTGGTCTTTTGGCAAAATTAGTTCACATGCCTTGTGTGCAAACATCAGAGGCAACTCTAAGGCCGCTCAGAACATCGCCGAGTGGCGACTCCCTCTTCACTTTCTTTTACCCGGAATGTAAGTCCAAAGGCAGCCATGATGTTCTTAACCGTGGGAACATCATAAAGTTGATTCATGCAACAGGACTGTCAAATGTCATAACTTCTCAAGATATCACTTCGATAGAATTTGTCGCACCGTGTCAAGGTCATACAAACAAAATTACAAAGGTCACCTGGAGCTCAGCAGAGGCAATGAACATCATTTTAGGGCAAATTGACACTTTTAAGTAATGGGGCATACAGATACAACCCGGCAGGGAAGTGGGTTACCCACACGTTTTGCAGGCAAGTCAAGGTGACGAGTACAGACGTGCAGAGAGGGGAGCAGTGTTTTCAGTCCTCAGGGGCGCATGCAACAAAACTCCCACCATCGACCACAAACAAAGGAAATCAAGAGACGATGGGATCACACCAACCAGGGATCGGGAAGAGGTTGGCGCATGGTCATGGTTGGCAGGCACTCTGAACACAACTCGACTTTCACGATGACAGCCCAACATGGAATATGGCCAAGAAATGCCTCCTCTAAAGATATTTTCATGGGACATTAACGGTTTACCAAACAAACTGGAGGACAAATCCACAATTTCCTACTTTAGGGAATTCGAGATACTACTATTACAGGAGACATGGCTCTTTGAACCACAGCAAATAGAAGGCTTTAAAACTCATCACATTCCAATACAAAAACTGAACCGCTCAGGAAGAGGAAGTGGCGGCCTAGCTATTTACATATCAACAAAAAATGCAGTCGCCTCTTGGGACCTTTTAGGTTCATCACATTGCCTCCAGTGTGTGGGAATTTCTTATACTTCTAGTAAAGGCCAGCGTTGGACTTTGATCCTAATGAACGCCTACGTTCGCCCAAACTCAGCATCAAGGCAATCCTTCACAGAAGAAGTGACTGCGACAGTATTAAGAGTGAAAACTGGACCTCTTAATCCAGAAATACTTCGACCTGGTGATTTCAACATGTGGCTAATGTCAGAACTACAAAGAAACGAGGTCACCAAATCACACAATAGCATCTGGGAGATACCACCACAGGACCGGACAGGATGGGACAAGGATGACTCCAAGGGACCTTCCCTACAAGGCAACCTCGAAAACCTGAGCCTTAGAGCCCTCAACGGGTGCTTTCCCTTAGATAAGCCTCCTCGCTTCTCTTATCTATCAAAAAATGGCGCCTCATTAATCGACTACACCTTCTCCAGCCTCCCACTCCTTCATCAAATACCAGGTTATCGTCTTGGGAGTAGAACAGAAAGTGACCATTGTCCCCAAGAAATATCGCTGAGGACCAGTCTCACTCAACATGAAGAAGAAAGGGCATTTCCATCCGAGATCTACACAATCAACCTAAAACAAATCAAATGCTCTTTCAGTAATTTCCAACAAGTAGCAACAGAGGCCAAACAAATTATCGAGCGCTACAGTAAGTGCACGGACGATAAATTCGCTAACTGGTCAACATTTGCAATCGAACTTATCGACAGAAATGCGAAACCAATAAAGTATGCAATTCTGACTGGGCAAAAGCAGACGCCCTGCTCGAATCCTGCGATAAAATCTGCAACAAGAACTATGAATCGGACATGGCGGGCGCTAAAAACAGATCCAATGGATCCTACAAAAATAACAAAATTGAGAGAGGCCCGCAGCTACCTTAGGAAAGCCAAAAGAGAGCAATGCAGAACTCAATGGAATTCTTTCTGGGCTAGACTACAGCAAGATATTAAAACAAACAATTCCGCTAGGTTCTGGCGAACTATCAATAGTATATCAGGGCACGCACCGAAAGTTGCCTCTTCATGAATATTGGAGTCAGAGTGGGTTGATTTCCTTTATCTTCGCTTCAACGATCACAAATCAAAAATTCTACATCAGAATTTCCCCTTTGAAGACAATGCCGTATAAAAAGTGGTCGTTCCGGCACTTGATCTGAACATCATAAATCCCTTAATGAAGGAACCCTTTAATGACGATCAAAAAATAGACTTAACAAAAGAGGCCCTTCGACTTGGAGAAGCAAAGAACTTACAACAATCCAATAGGCGGAAATTGAAAAACTGATAAAAAAGGGTAAAAAGGACGGGGCTCCAGGTCCAGACGGAATCCCTCAAGCTTTGTTCAAGGAAGATGTAACTTTCTGGGCCGTGAAGCTATACACCTTAAACAATTCTATCCTGCAGAACAACATCATACCGCCCTCTTGGCGGGGATCAATCCTCGCACCAATTTTCAAATGTGGGGGCAAAAAATCCCCTGGGAACTACCGCCTCATTGCCCTCATCGACAAAGAAGCAAAGTACTTTGCAGGAGTATTGCTCAACTTACTCAGGGCATGGGCGGACGACAACTCTATCATTCCTCCGAATCAAACTGGTTTTACAAGCAACACCGGCACCTCGGCCAACCTCATGACCTTCTCCTGCCTGATTGACCAGGCGGAGTTCAGCTTCTGCCCACTCTACATGGTATTCATTGACTTCCAAGCGCCCTTTGACAACGTGAATAGAGCCAAGCTCTGGCAGAAGCTGTCTAGACTCAACATTCCAACCGATCTCCTAAGAGCCATACAACTTCTACATCAGGATACATGGGTCAGGATCAAGATCGGGGACGGCTCAAGATTATCACGCCCAATCCCGACGATAAAAGGTCTAAAACAGGGTTGTGTCTTGGCCCCAACACTTTTTAACTTATTCCTACCTGACCTTCCCGAAGCTCTAAATAGGGTTAATTCAAATGCTCCCAAAGTAACCGGTCTCTTGTTGTCAAACCTATACGCGGATGACGTGGTCCTTCCTAGTAAAACAAAGATCGGCATGCAAAGGCTCTTGGACACTACCTCTGATTACTCTAATAAGAACGATCTACAGATTAACAACAAGAAGACTAAAATCTAGGCGGTTCGTCCAGGGAAAGCTAAGAAACTGTCTTGGACCCTGAACAAGAAAAGCATTGTTGAATCTAAGTGCCATAAGTACCTTGGAGTCAAATACAAATCTCATTTAATAGAACAAAAACGGAAGGGTGTCGCACTTGCTTTTGCATTTGGATCAATCCATAAGAAACTACAAGGCCAAACTTTTGCACCTACATTACAGGTCGCTCAGGCAAAAATTATTCCCACACTAACCTACGGTAGCGAAGTCCTAAAAGGATTGGACAGTGGTCAATTGGGCAAAATTATCACCAAATCTACAGAATAGTGTTCAAGCTACCAATCCAAACATCACCGGCACAAATTAGGTTGGAACTGGGAATCTGCCATCAACCATTCTCCAGAGCCATGACTTTTCTGGTGTGCTGTCACAAATTGAGAATCAAGGAAGTGAGCAACCCGGAATACCCTTGAGGGCTTGGGTAATGAAAATAGAAGGGTAAAATTGCCTTCAAGGGACTTATTCAGTCTATATTTGTTAGTTGAAATTATTCTAGAAAGGATCAATGGATCATCCTTGGGGTGAATTAATCAAAACTGATCAATTTATATTATCAACATATAACATATAAACAAAGACACAAGGTGTATACGAAAAGGTTTTTATCAAATAGTTCATTAAATCAACTTCATATACAGATAAATAAACAAATAAGATTTTAGGACTGTGGGTACACATATAAATAAATTGCTAAGTGACTCAACAGAACCTAAAAAACACCTATCCCAAAACACATTGAGTAAAACAAAGAGGGGGATGAGGTGTATTGTCGACGTTTCGGTTTCTTAATAATGATTTGATGAAACCATCCTCAGGACCATTATCAGTGCTGATCTGTATAGAAATATTGTAATCTGCTCGCAAATCGCAATCACAGTTTCACGCAGTGAAAACGTTGGTGGGTCACAGTATCCTAATGCCTTAACTAGTGGATGTGGAAAGCACTTATCAAGGCTGGATATGAAGTCAAATCTTCACTCCCATGCATGTATATTATAACGCAGAAATCGCCCGGTGTCACTCGTGCGGAGTCTTATCTGCTTTTTAGACACAGTCTGAAGTAATTGTGACCAGTATGAATTTTAAACAGGTCAGTAAACAGTCATTTGTCCTGCAGCGCCTAGGATTCTGGCGAAGTGGAATCACAAACACGTCCCGTCTGAAATGAAGCCACTAGTTAAGGCATTAGGATACTGTGATCCACCAACGTTTTCACTGCGTGAAACTGTGATTGCGATTTGCGAGCAGATTACAATATTTCTATACAGATCAGCACTGATAATGGTCCTGAGGATGGTTTCATCAAATCATTATTAAGAAACCGAAACGTCGACAATACACCTCATCCCCCTCTTTGTTTTACTCAATGTGTTTTGGGATAGGTGTTTTTTAGGTTCTGTTGAGTCACTTAGCAATTTATTTATATGTGTACCCACAGTCCTAAAATCTTATTTGTTTATTTATCTGTATATGAAGTTGATTTAATGAACTATTTGATAAAAACCTTTTCGTATACACCTTGTGTCTTTGTTTATATGTTATATGTTGATAATATAAATTGATCAGTTTTGATTAATTCACCCCAAGGATGATCCATTGATCCTTTCTAGAATAATTTCAACTAACAAATATAGACTGAATAAGACCCTTGAAGGCAATTTTACCCTTCTACTAGTCACAAATTGAGGTCATCTAAGGTAGGCAGCCTAGCACACCATCTTTGGGCCAGTCTCAATACGAACTCAACGCGAGCAGGGAATGTTTATTGGAAAAAAGGCCTAACAACTCTCTGCCTAAACTATCTTTGGAGCATGCACGTAAGTCAAAAGGAATTCAAACGGCTAGCGAAAATAAGCACAAAAAAGCTGTCAATACTGGAAGACAAGGCTCGCCTAACAAAAAGAAGTCACGGGTGGTTGACCCGGCAATCTTATGCCCTGTTGATCCCACAGCAGTTCCTAACCGTATCTTTCACTGCACGAACAAAACTAAAGTTCCTAAAATTGAGACTGGGAGTCATTAATTTGTTGGTTCATCTCCCAAAATGTAAAAGAGTTCACGAACGAGAACTATGTCGACTCTGTGGGAAACACAAAGAAGACATTAAGCATATCATATGCCTTTGTCCAAAATTGCTGAATGAAAGACGGTCCCTCCTGAAGCATCTTTGGAACACAAATATGATCAGTTAGTGTAGAGCAGCAGTTCTGGCCTGCTTTGATCCCAGGAACACCAAATTAAACTGTGCCTTAGTAAGATTCATGGATCACGCAGCAAAAAAACTCTGTGAGGGGCCCAAAGTCTGTGATCCTTCGTTGGCATAACGTTCTGGCAAACCCCATCGGTCGTCCCTTCCCATATTGGACTTAATTCAGACTTTTTTTTAAATGTATCTTTTATATATTTTAAATTCTGTACTTGCAATGATTGTTTTTTTTATCACGCAATACAGTTCTTAATAATAAAAGAAAGTCTATTCTGCTTGCTCCTCCAGGAAACTCAAAAATTCCTCTTTAGTTTGGCCAAAATGTTAGATGTAAACATATTTCCTCGACATTAAAACAATTGTATTGTTTCAGTGTGTGAAAAGAATGAAGGCTGAATACAAGTAAGAGGTGAGTTTATCTCAACTGACCGGGAAGGAGACTCACAGCCAGCGCTGTCAGTGTTCTACAGCCTGGGTGCAGCCACGCTCCAGAACACTAGACAACCTTCACTATGCTCTTCAAGCAAGAATGCAACACATCTCCTTCCTTAAACTACCACAACACCTTCTCTATGTTGTTCAGGCAAGAACACAACACATCTGCCTGTAAAACAACCACAAAAGCTGGCAACAATAATTTTACGATAATACAAATTCAAAATGAAAAATAAAAAAAAAATATGTACAAACACTATTTGGTACAGTACATCTTTAATTGAACAAATAATTCTAACCCCAAATACAGTAAATAAATGCAATGCTATAACATTGAATATGAACATCGAGCTGTCATATCATTAAGAATAAGTCCATACTGCATTACATGATTCGGAAATTCATCAGACCTCCTCAGAGATCTGGGGCCCGATGTAGGTAAAATGTATTTACCGATTTTAAAATACCGATTTATACCGAATCGGTATTTTGAAATCGGAAAATGGTATGTAGATAAAAAAAATCTGTAAAATACTGATTCGGTAGCAATCGGTATCGTGATTCGATACGTACCGAATCGGCAATTACCGAATCAGTATTTACCGATTCGGCGAATATCGATTCGGCAAATACCGATTCGGTAATAGCAATACACCCCCATGGGCCAAAAGGCCCATAGGAACACATTGTAAATACCGATTCGGTATTTACCGAATCGGTAGTAGCCGAATCGGTAAATACCGAATCGGTAAATGCCGATTCGGCGAGCAAGTAAAACTGAAACTAATGACATCAGCCAATGAGGTGGAACCACCCTCCCCCACCCTAGCAGGGAGTGGCTACCCAGGCAGGTGCAACTCATTAGAACTTTCTGGAGAGGCAGCCTGAGCTGAGCATGCAGAGTGAGCAGCAGTGGTAGCACTATCCAGATCTCTGTGAAAATGGCAAGCAGCTCTGAGAGCCAGAAGGCTGAGCGCAAGCGGAAGGCCAAGTTCAGCAGCATGGAGCTGCAAGTTCTGGTGGAGGAGGTGGTGAGGGTACACAGGCAGCTGTTTGGGAGGCTGTCCCTCACTGTCCCAGAGAGCACCAAGAGGAAGCTGTGGAGTGCAATCGGGGAGAGAGTGAACTCAGTTGGTGTCACCCCCAGGAGCCTGGACGACCTCAAGAAGAGGTTTTACGACATTCGCAGCCTCACCAAGAGGAAACTGGCCGAGCTGCACAAGCAGGCAGGAATGACTGGTGGAGGCAGGAACCCGGCGCCACCCCTCACTGACCTGGAGGAACTTGTGACCACGACCATTGAGAGCGAGAGTGTGGTGGGAGTCGGGACCTGGACAGCTCATCCAGAGCTACAGCTACAGGTAAGAAGCATGCGCATCTTGACACACCCTACCAGACACCTCCCCTTTAGCCCCAATGCACAGCCAAACCCCAGACCAGTACTGCTAGCAACAGACATGAGCAATGCATCATGGTAAATGTAGTCAGCAAAAGTAGTAAAAAATGCTAGTGCAGAAGCATAATAAAATGAACTGTAAAACTGAATCAAAGTATTGGAAATGAGATGTGCAATGCTTTTATTGTAGTGACTGTAATACATTAGCACTCAGTTCACAAATGCTTCTTTATACCTAGGGGCACCATCAGGCGGGGGAGCAGCAGCTACACAAGCTCCAGCTCCAGCACCATCAGCCAGTGCGGTGGCAGGGCCAAGCACCAGTGTACCATCACAGGAGAAGGAGGAGGAGGAGAACAGCAGTGCCCTGGGCAATGAGGAAGACACTGGACATACCCTCACATTTCCCCACTCCCCCCGACTGTGTCTAACGCCCCCATTGCAGTTCTCCCCGGAAGACTCACTGCCACAGACCCACCCTGCACCTGCCACATCTCCTGCCAGGAGGATAATTGTTGCTCCATTAAACATCATGGAGGGAGCAGCGGGTCAGGCTCCAGCAACCAACCCTGTAACACCTGTGGCACCCCAGCCCACACAGCAGGGCAGCAGCAATCCGCGCAGGCCACGCACATCCAGCAGTGCTCTTCCAGCACGGGAGGGCAGCGTGTTCCAAGGCTGGAGGGGAGTATGGTCAGGATCCAAAGGATGCAGGCAAAATCAATCCTGGCTTGCCAGCGCCAATTGCGGGTGCACAACCTGCAGATGGGGGAGATGACACAGGGATTCAAGACATTTGTTGATAGCAACAAGGACGTAGCAACTGGTCTTGGGCGAATGACCACTGCCATCACCCAGCTGTGCAATAAAATGGAGGAGCACGAGCACTGTAGGCGCAGGGATCCCCGCATGCAGAATAGGGCTATCAACCGCCTTGCTGCTGCAACCGCCCAGCTATGCCGCCATGGGGCTAACATGGAGGACTGCCTCACCCAGAACACGACAGAGGTGACTAGTGTGACTGTGAAGTAGTGTGGCTCACTGGTTAGAGGCGGCAGACCCGAGAGCAGAGGACGGCCCGGGACCAGGGTTCGATTCCCGGCGCGGCAGGTTTCTGGACCAGGGTCAGTGGACTCGATAATTCTCTCGCCTCGGTGCCCACTCTGATCAGCGATCACACTCGGCAACTCTGGGCATTAGCTTGCCTCATCTTCACTAACGGCCCCACCAGACCGCCGGGGATGCCTGGTCTCACCCTGGAGATACCCATTAAGGGACCATCTCTCAGGGAAGCCAGGAAGGGTTTCGCAGCGGTCGAAGCGCCTTGGGACCCTATGGGTAAGTAGTGCGCTATATAAATGCCAATACATTTACATTTACATTTACATGACTAGGGGCATGGCCCGCATCACCACTGCCATGGAGGCATTGATAATATCTAACACAGTGGTGAATCCTGCCCTGGACGTGGGCGAGGCTGGGGACAGCAGCAGCCGCAGCAGCCCGGCCAGCGCAGTGTCTGAGCCACGCCGGAGCACCAGGCGCTTTGCTGAGGCTGCCGGACACACAGAAGGGGGAGAGCCACATCCTAGTGGGTCTGCTAAGCGCAGCAAGAAGTAAGACTGCCAGGGCAGGTAAGGCAACCCGGACAATTTACATTGCCCACATATCGTTTACCTATTTCATTTGTTGCACATCAGTGCAGTAACGATGTTGCAACATTATTAAAACTTTTGTTTTCAAACATCCATTGACCTGTCTGTGCATCTGTACTCACTCAGAAATAGTTTTCTGTAATCTCCTCACGTCTGTATCTGCCATCACTTGGAGTAGACACCCCAGCAGGTTGTGTTTGTGGCACAGCAACGTCGTCGTCATGGTCCTCGTAGTCTGACAACTCCACCTCAGTGCCCTTCTTCACCGCAAGGTTGTGCAACATTGCACAGACAGCTATGATCTTGCAGCAGGTGATGGGGGTATACTGCCTTGCACCTCCACTCTTGTGCAAGCATCTGAATCTGCTTTTCCAGATGCCTAAGGTCTGTTCTACTACATTCCTTGTGCTTTTGTGGGTCCAGTTATACCTCCTTTGGCTGGGTGTAGAGGGGTTGAGGTAGGGAGTGAGTATGAATGAGCGGAGGGCATATGCACTGTCGCCTAGAAGGAAAAGGGGTAACATTACTCACATGCATACATGTATTTTACATTGCTACTTTGTATTATGGGGGTCTGATGATGTGTCTCACCAAGGAGGTATCCTTCACCAAATTCCCCAGCCGTCAGCCGTGCATAGATGGCGCTGTGTTGAAAAATGTAGGAGTCGTGGGTGCTCCCTGGGAATTTTGCTACCAGGTCTGTGATGGTGCACTTCGCATTGCAGATCACCTGCACATTGATGGTGTGCGTAGACTTCCTATTGCGGTATATGTATTCTGTGTCAGCAGAGGGGCAAATCGGAATGTGCGTGCCATCTATGCAGCCGATGATTTGGGGGAAGTGTGCCATCTGGTAAAAGTCTGCTTTTGTTTGTACCAGTTCCACATGGGTTGCTGGGAAAGATATGTATTGGTCCATCCTCTGTATCATGGCGTCAAGGAATTTGTGGAAAAACCTTGACAGGCTGCTCTGGGTCAGCCCTCCTACCGCAGCTACTCCACTTTGATAGCTGCAAGACGCTATGCAGGTGTAGGCTGCATAGCACCGGCAGGTGCGCTGGGATGGCGTGTGCCCTTGGGGTGGGGTGGTCCAACAGTGGTTTGAGGTCCCTGATGAGCTCCAGAATGGTGTCTGAATCCAGCCTGTACCTCTGTAGGATCTCTGCCTCTGTGAGCATGAACAGGGTGATCCTCTGTCTGTAGACCTGTTCCTCTCTTTGCCATTCCATCTCTCCTTCCTGCTGTAGCCGTAGCCGCCTTGCAATGACATAAAATGCCGCCATCCTGCAAGTTGAAATGCATTTTGGGTCTATTTTTATAGGTTGCAGTTGGTTACCACCTGATTGTAATCCATGGTAAATACCGAATTTGAAATACTGATTTTGAGGCAAAATCGGTATTTCTGTGCTTCCCTACATCTCAATCTGAGTTTTGCCCTGTCCGAATCGTTAATTTACCGATTCGGTAACTCTACCGAATCGGTAGATAATCCGATTCGGAATATTTACCGATTCAGTGTCTCTACCGATACGGTACATGGACCGATTCGGTATTTTTACCGATTCGGTTTCACTACCGAATCGGTACGTGGACCGAATCGGTATTTTTATCGATTCGGTATGTTACCGATTAGTTTTTTTAACGAATCGGTGTATTTCCGATTCGGATAATTATCAATTCGGTAACTATACCGATTCGGTATATATACAGATTCGGACGGTTGTCATCGCCCTACATCTCGATGGCTGGATACCGATCGGTAAGGGCCGAAAATCGTTATTTTCGGCCGTTACCGATCGGTAAAGGGCTACCTACATCGGGCCCCAGATGTCTTTGCAATTTTCAAAGACTCTGGTCGTATTTTTATCATGCACCCCTGCCTTGGATTCTTTATGCATTTTACTCTGGTCTTTGTGCTCCTTCCTCAATGGAGCCCTCACTATTGGTCACCAAAACCAAACATTTTCATCGCTCAACAAAAGTGTGTATTTATACACTTTCCTAACACGGATCTGGTTCAGAATACTTAGATTGTCCTTTTCTAACCATGTGCCTCTTCTGCACACGGACCCAATCACCAATCACATAATCACCATCCTTAATGGTTTCAATTGCTGGCACATCCTTTGCTTGCTCCACTCCTTTGGACATCATTGCTCTGGCTTTTTAGCCACTCATTGCCTAAAAAGCAGATTTCCCCATCACACAGCATGGTATGATAAGACCACAACAGATTGATCATTGCCACTCTTCAATATTCCCCCCCATACAATGCCAATTGTCGGCACTGTTCTGTTCCACCTCTCTACAGGACCATTGCTGCGAGGATAATACATGGATGAACAGATGTTTTTTTAGCCCTTGCTCTTAAAAAAATCTTGTATGTGCTGGGATAAAATTGGACACCATTATCTGAAAAATTATCTCTGGTAGCCCTTCTCTCGTTCATAATTCTTTCTGGAAAATGATTATTGATCAGATGTGACTTCTCCAGTAAATTGCCAGGCCATCTTGATAAAAGGTTAAAACTACAATAGCATTTTTGGGATATCTTCCCACTACATTACATGGACCAGTAATGTCTTTAGCTATTTTCCTCCATGGACCATCTGATTTCTCAGACTCTACTGGATGTTAACTCATGGTTTTCTGTGACTTGTCCCGATAAAACAGAGGCCCTAGTGGTCTCAACTGCTGCCTCGCCTTGGGGTGATTTATTCTGGCCCCTAGAGCTTGGCCCCACCCCGAAACCATGTCCTAACGTTAAAAGCCTTGGTATTAAGATTGACCATGAGCTGACAATGGCTAGCCAAGTATCTTCTGTTGTCGGAACTTGCACCAACTTAATTAGGCAACTGCGCAAGCTAGTTCCCCTACTCTCCCTAAAGATGCTCCGAACTATTGTTTCGGCTACTATAATCTCAAGGATTGATTATGGGAACGCACTCTACCTAGGTTTGCCAAAAAATCTGATCAACCGCCTGCAGGTTCTTCTGAACGATGCAGTGCTACTAATTTTTAGATCACCCAGACAGACCCATGTCTCCCCATTATTGCACAGGCTACACTGGCTTCCCATAAAGCAAAGGGTGGAATTCAAAAGCTTATGCTTCGCCCATAAGGCAATTTATGGGCATGCGCCTGCCTATATAAAAGATCGGCTTGATGTTTGTAAGCCCAATCGAGCGGTGAGGTCTTCCGACTCCCAACTGTTGTCTTGTCCGCGTTTCAAAATGGCAACCAAGGGTGGGAAATCCTTTTCTGTCCAAGTCCCACAGACGTGGAACAAATTACCTGAGCCCATCCGCAAAGAAACTAATCTTCTCCACTTCAGGAAGTCATTGAAAACGCTTTTATTTAGGGAGGCTTTCTGTTCCATTTGATCAAGGTTTGCTACATCCGTACCATATGTTCACTTATTCAATTGTTGTAACTGCATCTGTCAGAAGCGCCTATAGACCTGACGGTGATTCTGCGCTATACAAACCTCAGATAACAATAACAATAACAATAACTTGTTACACACATCTCTATTGCTCCTCTCAACCTTTTGATCCAATCCAGGTCAGCAATGTTCTTCTCCTACTTATCTCTTGGTAGCACTAATTACTATATACCCTTCATGCACTAGTTGCACAACTCATTATCTTCAGGTCAAAGGCACTACCAGCAAACCACCACACATCACAACTCCATTACCACTGGCAACTTCTGGCTGACCTGTCGGAAACACTCTGCATCTATTGAAGCACTTCCTTTATTCGGCCACACTTCACAGAGATACTTTTCAATTTCAAGCAACGCATTGTCTTCCTTGATGATCATATTTCATGAGATATTGTATCATCTGTTATTACACTCACACCTGCCACCATCCAATCATCTTCTTCACTCATCGAATTTGCTGATACTCCTGAAGGCAAATGGGATAATCAATCAGATAGCACATTTTTCTTCCCAGGAATATATTCTATGAGAGAGTTATTTTCTAACATTCCCATAGTCCATCATGCTATTCGTGAAGATGCTTTCCCACAAACACCTCCACAAATGGACTATGGTCAGTTATTACTGTAAAGTTGGTTCACTACACATATGTCCTAAAATGATTTACTCCCCACCACACAGCTAAATATTCTCTCTTTATGGTAAAGTTATTTTTATCTGAATCTTTCAATGGTCTTGAAGCATAGCAATTGTGTTAGCTACATGATCCCTCCATTACAGTAGTACTGTAACAAAGCTCACCAAACTGGCTTTGGTATTTACTGGGATCATTGACACCTTAGCACTACCTTCAAATCATTGAATTACTCTTCACAATTCTCACACCAAACAAACTTTATATTTTAAGCCATGAGTTTTGACTTGTTTGGTCTTGTCTGCAGGCATTGGTGAAAATCAGGAATAATAGTCAGCCAGCAGCAAAAACAGTTGTTACTGGTCTTTTCATGTTGGAAAAGGGTCTTCCTCAAAAGCAGAGAACCAATTTTATTTTGGGAGCTATTCCCTCTCCCCTGATCCAGTGCCCAAAGTACATCACACCTTTCACCTTAAACATGCAATTCCACTTCTTGATTGTTAGTCCATTCTCTTGCTAACTTTTCAATACACTCTTCAATGTATTTTTATTTTCTGGTTCATTGTTTCCAAACAACTGAGATGTCATCCTGGCAATATGTCACAGTAGCGGTATCCTTTAACAGATAAAGCATATGACAGCGGCTGCTGAGGCTAAGGCAAGAGGAACATATTTATATCTATCTGCTCCTTAAGGGATGAGAAATGACTTCAGCAGCCTATATTTAGGATGTAGCACTATATGGTGGTAGGCCGAAGAGCAAGTCACTCTGATTATTTGATTTCTTCAATCATCCCACACTGCATAAGGTTTGCAATTCTTGACGCAATAATTCCCTCATCACCAGTAGCTACTTCCTGAAGTATATGTGCTTTTGGAGATACCTCATTCCTCAACGCAATCTTATTCATGAACCCTTTGAGAGTACCCAACTGATTTTTTAATACTTTGGGGTACTCAGATATGTACACCAGCCCCGCATCTACCACATGCACTTCTGACTGCTCTCCTAACACCTGATCTGGATGATTTGGATCCAAAATATTCCAAAAAGCCTTTGTGGAAGGCAACCCAACAGACACAGACACTCTTTGCCAAAATACTCTTTGATTTCACAACCCTCTGTTGGAACTCTAGTTGTGCTTCAAAGAAACCCACTAATGCAATGGGTTTGTTACCATGAGCCATCAGTCTCACATCTGGACTCTTGAGTGCATGTTCTGGAAATTTCTTTAATTCCTTGCTAGCTCCAGAGTCTGTCATCATTCTCATAGCAACACCATCAATACTGACAATACTGATATTGTAGAATGGACTGTCTTCACCAACCTTACCAATCTGTTGAATTTCTACAATCACATCCTGGCATTCCTCATCATTCTTTCACACTCACTGAGGTTCTTCACACCCCCCATTCTTCCTTTACACATCCTGATGAAATCTCCTTGGTTTTTGCACTGCCTGCATATTTTTTTATAACGGGACATGATTCATCAGTAGCTACATGACGTCTGTAACCACACTTGTAACATGTTAAATTGTTCTTATCCCCCATTCTTTTAACACTACTGTCCGCTTCATACCTTGATTTGCATGTTTCTCTTTGGACTGCCTCTACCTTTTCTTCCGACTTTAAATGTTTTAGCGCTTCATCAGTAATTTCTGCTCTTTCATTGTCATTAGCCACTTGGAGAATTAATCCTTCTGTGTTCAACAGTTTGTCGTGCATTTTCCTGATATTTACTTTCAAAACTAGCTGATCCCTCAACATTTAATCTTGGAAGCCCTTGTAGTTTCACATTACTGCAAGCGATCTCAAACTGACCGCATAACTTTCTTCAGATTCACCAAGAAGCTGACTTCTTTTTAAAAATGTAAACCTCTCTGCAAATTTGTTTTTCTTCTTCCCAAAATTTGCATTCAATTTTCCCACTGCAACTTCATATTGATCATTTCCTTCACTTCCATTGTCTTCCTCTTCCTCTATTTCCGTCAAAAAAGCTGGCAAATGTTTCAATGTTCTTCTTGCCTCTGCCCCCAAACAGTGTTTTAACATGGCTAACTTTCTGGCTTGAACATAGGCTTCAAAACCATCCTTCTAGTCTCCCCATGACTGTGGGCTCTCAGGGGATTTGTAAGAAAAACGTTGGAGCTACTAAGCCTTCCATGAATAACACGTGAATGCTGACTGTATTTCATCTAGATTCTCCCTACAATGAACTGTTGGCAGGAAAACACTTTGACACGCAGGATTGCACTCTAGTGTGGTGTCAATGAAATAGTGCTTAAAACAATGTAACACGCAATATGTTTCTAGTGTGCATGTCACTGAGTTACTGTATAATCATTCTTTCATTCATTAGAAACTTTATACGGTTATTGTCATTAAAAAACAACCATAAAAGTACAATCACATTAAAAAAAAAAAATTCATTGCACAGTAGAAATAAACTTATTACATTTCATACATGAATTGATTTCATACATGAATTGATTTTCGGGATCTAAAAACACTTTTAAAAAATACAGAAACAAATGCAACAGTTAATATGTTATCTAATTTCTGAATAGCTAAAAAAGCAGGGCTACACTGATTATCTTCCATGATCTGCAGTATAGGCACAATCCATCTTTTCCTTGGATTTGTGTAAAACCTGCAAAATAACAAGATATGAATATCTGACTGTTCTGATAAATCATCACATGGCCATTTGATAAGTTGCCTTGACCAATTATTCATGTTGGGAAAACTAAAAATTCTAAACAAAATGTTTAACCTAAAACGCGTTAATAGAAACCTTTCAAATTCACTCATGTGTAACAGTACGTATGGTTGCACATTACTAGATGCCATTATTAGTTGATGGGCAACCACTGTCTTTTTCGCCATTTCAGCATTAGTTCTACGTTCTCCCAGGTGCATCAAACAAAGATTTTTAAACTCCTTTCTGGAGACATGACACATTAGAGAGGGATTATCGTAGTAGTCATGATGTCCTATGTTTGTTAAAAACATCTTTATGTAGGATAACCATCCCATCTTGCAGGCATTATCAAGGCTCATCACATCCCTTAAGATGGAACGATTAAAAACACACTCCTCAGTGGTCCAAACCCTATGCCACTGAAGAACCGGTTGTACCTTAATATTATCTTCTAGAAGTGGTTGGCCAAGTTCAGCATGACAAATATATGTAGAGACACTTTCCGGGACAGCTAAAAGGTATCTCATAAAGGCATTTTCCACCACCTGGAGAGATTTAACGTTTACATATCCCCATATACCTGCACCGTAGATAGCAGTTGCTACACAGTGGCTCTATAAACGGTTAAAAGTTCCCCGATCGGTTTCTTGCCCATCATCTTACTAAAAAATGTTTAGGGCCTTTCTTGCCTTTATTGCACTTTTCCATAGGCCAGATTGATCGAACAATATACTTAAGTAAGGAAAGGTTGGGGTAAAATCCAATGGTTTCGAATTATTGTACATTGTTTTTTTCTTCTTATCTGCCCCGGAGCCGCAGTTCATGCAGAATGTTTTTGTACAATTAATTCTAAGATCCAGACTAGACATAAAATGGTTGAAAGATGTAACCATCCTTTCCATAGCGAGAGGGGTCTGGGCCATCAAGACAGCATCGTCCGCGTATAATAGAGCAGTTACAGATCTTTTTGCTATTGTAGGCATGTCCCTGCACTCCCACAGCAAAGTACTTTCAAGCTCATTGATGTAAATTGTAAAGAGGAAGGGAGCAAGAACAAATCCCTGCCGCAATCCTCTTGCGATACTAAAGGGCCTAGTGCACTCTTCATTTTTTCCAAAACGGACCGATGCTCTAGCCCCGGAAAAGAGCTCCCTTAGAAAAGAAATAATGTTCTTCTCTACCCCCAAATTCTCCAAGATCAACCAGAGATTATTGTGGGTAACGCAATCGAAAGCTGACGTTAAGTCAACAAAAGTTAAAAAGATACGTTCCCTCTTAGCCTTGGTATATTTTTCTAAGAGAATGTGCAAATTAAGACCCTGGTCAATAGTACCAAGGCCTTCAAAATCCATATTGTAGATCACTAATTATTGAGTATTCATCAGCCCAGGTTTGTAATCTATTTAAAATCACTTGACCGAAAATCTTGATGGATGAGTCTAATAATGATATTGGGTGATAGCATGAGCAACTTATTCTATCTCCCTTTTTAAATATCGGTACAATAATAGACTCAACCCATGATGGAATCAAGCGATTAGAACAGGATACATTGAACAGTTGCTGGAGAATTGAACCCCATAGATCCATATTATTTTTATACAGGTCAACTGGGACCCAGTCGGGCCAGGTGCCTTGCCTCCCAGACTTGCTTTTATACTTAAAATTACATCTTCCAGGGTAATGCCCAGAACTATTTTCCTATTGGTGTTGGGGGTCTTCTCAGCCACTTTAAAGGCAGATGGTATATTTGTTGATACACGTGGCACTCTGTATAAATCAGCATAATGCTTTACCCATTCATTCTCAGAGATAGCTATTTCTACCCTTGCCTTAGTATTATCTTTAAAAAAAGGGGCATTGACAGCTTTCCAGAAAACCGCAGTGTCCTTATTCAAAGAGGCCTCACAGAGAGAATCCCAGACTTCCTTTTTTATAGCATCCTTTCTTATTTTCACCGTCATCTTATAAGCTTTCCATGGCTCCCTAATTAAGGTAGAATCCCTGACGGGGGCAGTCAAGGCATGCTTAAGATTAGAATAAGCCTTGGTACATGCTGTGTCAAACCAACTTGCTATGTTTTCTTTGCCCTTTTTCGTTTCTACCCATAGTCTTTTTTAATGTATGTAGCAATAAAATAATTTTTTTTCAATAATAATAAAATCATCTGAATTTTTATCCAGAAAAGCCCCAATACTCGGTTTACATTTCTTAATTAAATTGTAAAGAAAATCATCTGGAACCACCTTAGTCCACTTTAAGGAATAGCCATTTTGTCTATTCAAAGTAACATCACATATAGCCTGCCTTAACATATTCTCTCCAACCGAATCACAATGTGGATTTAAAATTTCCAAAGTTAGGGGGAAATGATCACTCAATGCTATATCTAGGGTTTTATAAAGTTTTAACCTGTCCTCCATATATAGCTGACAATAATATAAAATCGATAATTGAGAAGGCACCTCTACCATGAAATGTGGGGAATAAACGGGGCCTCTGGTTGACAGATTCGATTTGCAAAGCCCATGTCCAGGAGAAGATAACTACATTCAGGAGGTCCCCACATGTGGTATGTTCAAAATGCGTTAAGCTGGTATCATTATCCAGCATTATACCGCATGTCCCTTGTTCTCCTCTTTTACATAAGGAACAATTAATGTCCCCACCCCATATAACAAAGACCTCTTTGGATCTCCCCCCATCTAATATTTGATATCTGTACCTAATGCTTTCAGCATTTCTTCAATTGCCTCCGGGGGAGCATTATTATAAAAATAACAATTATCAAGCAAAGTGATTTATCAATATGTATCCTAACCATGTGATGGTATCTAATATTAAAAACGATCTCTATTTTGTCACATTTAAACAGGTTCGATACATACGTAATCAATCCCCCTTTGGCCCTGCCATGTGCAGAGTTTATTGCTGGTGAGAATAGTGTTTTAAAACCGCATAAGTGATATGCCTCTGTGGCCCAAGTTTCTTGAAGGCTCACTATGTCATGGTCATTTACGGTATTAATCCATATTTGATTTGACAATTTTGTTTTTAAACCTGCAAAATTCCAATACATTATCGACCACCTGCCCATTATAGCTGATATGTTCACAGGACTAATAGAATCACTGTTTTCATTTGTCTTTCCACACAGTATGTTCCCAGCTGTATCACATTCCTTCAGTGTGCCAGGCTCTTTGGGGTTAGACTCCCCAATTCTCGTTCTAGGGACCTCCCTTGAGCAATTCCCTCCTTCATTGGTTCCGCCAATGACAGGTATCACATCTGAAAAATTGGGCATCAGATTAACAGTTGAGCCCCCAGTTCTGGGGAATATTAACGTGGGGATATTAAATCTGTTTTTGTGCCAAACATTGGTTTCTCCGTACTGATTCCTAAATGCATGTATATTTTGTGGCGCGAAAAAAGATGGGGGATCAAAGTAACTTAGGTCAAAGGTGTGTATGCCACCATCTCCTCTTTCATGATACCAATCACAAATGTGGATAACCACCCGTCTGTCCCTAAAATTAACAATGTTGCAGTCTCCCAGTAGGTCCTTTGACCCACCCAGCTTACTCTTCGAACATATAGGATTTCTCCACCAATGTTAGTCTGGAGTGGTCTATTATTATTCAACCAAAATGTCACCTTATTTTCTAACTCGGAATAGGTTTCTATTTTTTCACTATTTAACTCAGGGACACCAGATAACACTACTGTGTATGGGGAAGAATCAGGTGGTAGATTAATGCGTGGGAATTAATTTTTTTATTTTTCAGCTGTTATGGATTCCTTTGCTGTATATATGGCTTTATCGGCCTGTCCCGTGACTCCAAGTTCCTTTACCACCTCCCTTGCCCCTGCTTGCCGGCCCTCCCCTTCATTCAGCAGAGTCCTATTCCCAGTGGTTTTATCAACCTGACCAGTTCTATTAAATAACAGGACTGTAACTGTCGCAGTAGATGATGGTAAAGTGATCATACTTATGGGATCTCTAGTGGATTATGTCCTGCTACACTTTGATTAATTGAGCTATCAGCAAGTTGCCTTAGTGTATCAGAGCTTGCTGTAATGACCTGTTCGAGAGTGCCTAATTTCTCACTAATCAGTTTTATCCTTTCCAGCAGTGCTAACATCAAAGATTTTATAAAGTGTTCAACTTTCTCCATAAGCCCTTCAATAATTTGGGGTGGAGGAGGTAAAGACTCAGCCAGCCTTACCGCCGATGCATTTGGCGAGGGAATATTCTTCAGTGCAGATGTAATTGTTAGTGCTGGTTGAGTCGATATTACTGTGTTCTTAGATATTTTAGATGTTTTTGCTGTTTTAGCTGTCTTAGGGCACCTACCCTTCTGGGGACCCCCTCCGCGTTTCCACTTTACTGTAGGTCCTGGCCCTTGAGCTGTTTTTAACGGCTGAAAATTTGAATTATTTTTGGATATGGACCTGGTAGGAAACGGCGGTGTGGATTCATTAGATGTATTACCTAAAACATATTCATTACTTGAGACAGTAAAGCTGGCCTCCCTAATCACAAGTGGTTTACATGACACCTGGGGGTTTGGATAATTACTATTTCCCCCGTTAACTTCATGGTCGGGTATTTCTTTTCCATGTTTTTCTAGAATGGTAGCTAACATTATGGGACCCAAAGAAGATTGTTTAGTGTAATGGGGTTCTAAAAGGATCACCTAGTCACAAACATATCACATAATCACAAGTGGAGTATGATATATCTTGGAATTAACTTTGGATTCATTATTCATTTTTTCTGTGTTTGACCGCAATTATAAAATATAGCAAGACTGCTCAGCTGTATTTTATATCACCGATTTCCTACCCACACTTCCATCACGTACTCACTTCCCTTCCTCCCCAGGGGCACTTGTAAATATTTTTTGTAGAAATGCAAATTGATACTATTTAAAGATATACCTACATTGTGATTAAACAACAATGTATGCGAACTAAGTGTGTCATTATATCCTTTGAATATTGTTATTGTAATTCATACCTTTTGTTTGCTGAGACCCCGTCTCTCAGTACCTTAACTACCCAGGTCCCAGTGACTTATATTGGGTGAACCCTTTTATATACCTTCCAGAACTGATATAGCCCTAGTTATGAATTGATCCAGTGTCCCAGTGACAGTCCCACCTGTCACTGCTTTCCTCCCTTTCCCTACATTTAACGCCATCTGACCCAACTGATTGTGCTAAAATATTACACCAAACCAAGCAAGTGTCAAAAGCAATAGCAAGTATTAAACATGTATTAAACACAAACAGTAGTATACCAAGTGATGGAAAGTCTTACAAATTGTCCGGTACACCGATGTTCGAGGAGTGGCCCAGACCAGCCTCCTTGGCCTCTGACGGGCTCAGACTGGCCCGCCCTCAGCCAGGGCTTTGCTCGGTGCAGCCCGCACGAGTCCCGAGACGCGGGAGCCCCGCTCGCCTTAAAACGCCTCCTGGCGCTTCAAGGACGCGTCGGAGGCATGCACACCGCGTCGGTTGTTGGGGGCTGTAGTCCCTCTTCAGCTAAGGCGGCGAGATGCAGCGAGATGGCAGTGCTCGTTACTGGTAGGCGCTGTATCCCCAGTCAAATCTGCAGGCAGGGTAATGACAGTGTCAATTTCCAAGGCATTATGAATAATCAAAATGCTGTTTACAAAAAATGTCTTGTTGGCTGAAATTCAAGAGCCACCAGGCCAAAATTCTAATTTAACCTCAACAAACAGTGATCATTCTGGCCAGCCAAAACATGCTGCACACTATCTCTGTTAATGCGGGCTAAATTAATCGTTTATTAATGCGCAGCACACTACTCGTGTTCCTTTGCTGCCAAAACGCACTGTTAGCTAAAATGGCTAACATCGCTGCTGTGTTGACCCTGGTAGGCTCACATGTGATGTTGCTAAGCAACTTTGACATGATGACACACTGTTAGCAACAGTTGCTAACAGTATACTTCTGCTGTTTTAACATGCAGTAGGCTTCCTCATGCATGATGTTTCTAAGCAAACTTGAGTTGACCTTTTCCTTTGGACGCAATGTGTGCATTCACTAGTGATCATGCGATGATACTTAACTAGGCCACTACCTCACTACTTAACAGCAAGCACCATGACAATACTCAGAAACCAAATTTTTCCCCCAAATGTAACTGAAAGTCTTACTGACAGGTGCTCCAGATGTAATTGTTATGCTGCAACGTCTTCTAGGTCATTCGTCTTCACTGACTGGATATGTCTAAGTACCATAATCAATTCAGTACACAAGCTTCAAACGAAAGACCTCATCAGAGAATGCCTCCAGTGGAATATCTGCCAAACTTCAGATGGTTCTCCTCCAGGTCAGAAGGCCGTCCTGAATTCCTAGTCAAAAGAATGAAGACCGAATACTAGAAAGGATCAGGGGTGAGTTTATTCCATCTGACCGGAAGGGAGACCCACAGACAACTGCCAACGCTGTCAGTGTTCTAGAGCCTGGGCGCAGCCACGTTCCAGAGCACTACACCACCTTCTGTATGCCCTCCAGGCAAGAACTAAACACTCTGTGTGTGCCAAAAAAAACTTCTTTATAGCCAGGACAATTGCATATCATGCCCTATATCAACAACTCCTTGATTTTACTGCTTCAAAATTGAAATGGCATAATGCCAACCGTAAAGTTCTAATGACGTGCTCCTTTTAAGCATACCTATAGGGGCTTTATTCAGAGACCATTCCATTTTAGTTGCTGCAGCACGCAAGTAGAATTCTCTACCTATGTCCCTACCCACTGAACCTTCTCTGTTACAGTTTAGACAACTGCTAAAGTTGTTCTTGTTCCCCAAGTAACTCTTTGGGTTTTGGTAATGGTCAGTGAGCATATGTGGGTGTCAATAGTGGTAAGGAACTTTGGTGTATTCTCGCAGTATAAGTACCTATAACATAATAATGTATCTTATGAACTTTGAGGCTTCGTCCCAGGTTCAGACAATAAGCATTCTTTGGTGACTTTCCAGTACTGTATGACAAACTGCATATAGGTGTTCATTTTCCTCTTGAAAATGCAGGTTTTGGAACATCAAACCTACATTTTGTGCCATACTTGGAATTTTATATACAGTGACTTTTGGCAGTACTTTGCACACTTGTTTTTTAAAATGTGTCTTTGGAATAGTAAAACGCGTTTTTCTGTTTTTGAAGAAATAGCACGTTAGATACGATTCAGTGAAATCTATAGCATCATAATAAATGTTTGGAGATCTTGTTCATCGATACACCTTTCTTTAGAAGAAATCCACAATCTCTACTAAAGGGGGTTCTTTTGAGTGCCAACGTTCTTCTAGGAAAATATCTTCTTACTCTTACAGGGTCAATTGAACAATGTTTACTAACCGTTTTCAGCCACACTTCAGGAATGCTTAAAGGTGCTTCTCGGACAAAGTCATGTAAATCCTCCCAGGCATACTCTGTGAAGGTTAGAGTTAAAAACGATGTTGGTGAACTCTCATTCTGCTGCACGCATTTTATATTACTATGTATGCAGTACCATTAATTAAGTTTGAATATAACCAGCTCCTCTTTTTTCTGTAGTTGGTGGAGTAGACATGTTCCAAAAGCGAACTCCCTGCTTAAACATATGGCTACCTGATTTGCTTAATTATGACATCTCACATTCAAAAAGAAAATTGAAGACATATTCCATGTTCTGACTGTTGTGTGTATCTTCATAAGATAACAAACTTGCCCTGTATTATGATGCAGAAATTTGACCAGGCAATCATCATATCATGTTCCTGAGATAGAAGGGAAAAGTATAGAGAAGAACCTGGCCACCAGAGTTTTCTCTCACATGCTTACAAGTTCACTTTCTGCTTATTGCATCTGATAAATATTTTTTGCATTACCCATTGCTTCTTGAGACTGCAAAGGGTGGGTGAAGAAGTGATCATATCTTTCTTCTTCTTTTCCCAAGTGCCCTGTAGGAATAGCCTCTTCACTACCAACTGCAAACAATACGCTTTCTATAGGTATGTCTGCATAATATTTGTTTTAATTCTTTAGCCATGGTACAGTAATTTTGACATTTTACAGATTAAGTAACTCTAAGTAAAATTATTTTGTCTTTTGTTCGCACACCATTCACAAGAGCAACAATAGATTCTGTTACCCTACAGATAAAGCCTAGTGTTTTTGTAATTTTTTTAATCTAAATAATCTCAAATCTAATTATAAGTAGAAAACCTTTCATTTCAGTCACTCCAATAATTAATTTGCTGATAGCATCTCTACTTCCATTCAGATAATTGCTTGAAAGGGACGCACTGTCTGTATTTTATTGGTTTCCTACACATTCTGGTCATCTAGTTCTTTGGCAATGGTTCTATGCCCATTCCATTCTGAGATAGTTGGCATTATATTGCATTTTAGCTTTCTAGATAGTAATTTCACGTCAATTCCAGGTCCCTTTTATCTATTCTATTCTCAGCCACAGTGTATGGTACTATTTTAAACCATTGATTGCACTTAATATCATGAATATTTTTATTTACATCTAATTTTTCGGTTTGCTCTTTATACTTGTGTGTGTATTTCAGAATCTTTCATTTGCAAAAGTTCACTGTGCTCCTGGAATCTGAGCTGTACTGAATGTGCCCTGTCATGTTCATACATTTCTATTCTTGGATCCATATCTGCATTTATATTGGATTGAGGCCTACCAAATACAGACTTTAAATGCCAGGAATTGATCTCTCTACAACTGCCATGCATCCACCTAGCAGTGCATCACTATGCTGTTCAAGATACAAGACAGTATTCTTTGCATGGCACTGTTTACATACCAGTTTATGGATGCATATGTGATGCATATACATCGCTCTGATATGAACGAATGTGCTGTCACTCACCAATTCTGACACAGATGGTAGTGAATTACAATATACTTAGTTTTCTAACTGTAGGAAAGTAGAACATTAGTAGGTGGGGCTAATTACCTTCAGCTAGTAATAATACCACAATCACTAAGTGTCCTGGGCAAGTCTTAATAAATTAATCCTTGCTCAACCCTTGGCAGCTCATCAAATGAGCGGTCAGGCTTAGCTTAGGAGACAACTACGTATAAAACATTTAAAATAACAAAACAATAAATAGGTAAAAGACACAACAAATTAAAAATAAAATTCCAATACATGAAATTAGAGAATATTTATATTTTTAAGATGACCACTGAAGTAACAAAAATCCAAAGTAGGGAAGGGGAGATATGAATTTTTAAAGGTTATATAATAAATTGTGCATTCTTACTTATAAAAGCATTAAACACTACTCGTGGCCATCTGGTCGCATTGGACCAGGACAAAGTAAAAGTTTTAGGCCCACCGCAGTAGAGCATGTGTCAGATAGTTTGAGGGCTAGGTCATGGTCATAAGTTTACCTTCGGACAAGAAGTCCTCTGGTTCCTCAGATGTGGAGTTTGATTTGACGACGCTGGCCTGCTGCAGCACAATACCTCAATGAGCCTCTGGAAATCTTTGTCCTCAACATCAATGGAGAGGAATTCCAGAGCTATTAGCTGAACAAGCCAGTGCAGTCAGGCTGATTTGTGAGTCAACAATGGCAACTTGACAGCTTGACTCTCAAGATAGAGATGGTCTACTATTGGAGCTTTTCTGTAAAACCTTAAAGAGAGTTTTCAAAGTTTGAGACTTTGTTTATTCTGAGTTTCTTTATGGGACAAAAGGGTCCAGTAACACCAGTCAAGGGTGTCCCCTGGGAGCGAGGACTCAGTTTCCCACAATGCACCTGCTCAGAAACTGGTGAGCTGGTGTGATCCTCTCTTTGGCTGGGCAGGTGACTTCTTCCTCTGTTATACCTGTTGCTTGTCAGGAAAATACGTTTTTCCTTTAAGTTGGGAACAGCCCTTTTTGTGGAACCTTCTGAGTGCAGCAGGCGCAATCCTTCTGAGTACAAGCCTTCTGTGGTACAGTCCAATGGTCCAGCAGGAATATTTGAGGCAGTGTTTTCATGAGCTTTTGCAGCTCTCCAATATTTATCCTGCATTCTGGCTGGAAGGAGGGGTGACATTCATACCAATAAGGGTAAAACTACCTCCCTCTGCTATGACTACTTCCTATAAAGTGTGGCACATTTTGGACCCAGAAAACACTGATCTCCCAAACAACAAAATGGAAATATTTGTCGCAGGGCCATTAATCGACAATGTCGACATCGCTAAGTTAGGATGAGCCCAGCAACCATCATGATGCTTTGGCGCAAGTTACTACATGGCTTTATTTTTGCAAGACTCTGTTTATGTCTTTCACATGAGAACCGTCTCCTTTGTTGGTTCTCTGCCTGTTCCTGGAGTTTAGTTTGAACGCGGTGAGCAAGGTCGATAAACAATGCCCCTTGTAATTCTTTTCTGGTCAGTCCCTAGCCCATAGACAAAACATGCTGACATAGCTGCTGCTGGAAACTTGTGCTTTGGGATTATGGGAATGCATATTTAGGTAACACACACTTTGAGAGGGAGCTTTCTAGGGAGAAGAGCCATGCAGTTCCGATGATGTAGATATACCATCCAGGCTCTAAGGTATGGGGTCTGCTGACAAAGTTCAAAGTTCTTCCAGTATATAATAATGCTTCTCCTTACCAAGGGGAGGGTGGTGGGACTGTATAGTCCTTTATCCACTGTCTTTATATGATGAAATCTCCTATTATGATATATGGCCTTGCTGTATGCTAACTGTGTTAGGTTTGTGCATTTTGCTGCTGATTCTGGCTTGTATACTACACTTTAGAGCACGGTAGTTAAAATAAACATGTTAAACTATATTTGTATTTCTGTCAGTTCTTGTGGTGGACGTGTACGAGAGAATGTGCGAAAAGGTGTGTCTTGTTACCACGATTCCTAAGAGGTCTGGGAGTCTTGTGTTCTGTGTGTCTAATCATTTGTTTCTTCATGAGTGTATAGGAGAGTGAGTGAGGCACTATAGTTGTCGGTCCTGGGTTCGTGGGTACTAAGGTGGTAGGAAGACTTAGCCCCTATACACTGAGGTCCCATATTCCTGCGCATAGTTCTGTGTATGTCCAGAATCCCTGCAACATGGTATCACCAACATTTGGTCTGGTAGTTATTTGCGAGAGACCGAAAGGTAAGACCTTGAAGGGGTATAAGCCCAAAGGGGTGGCAAAGGCTGTTTTATCTCATGCTGCAGTAGTTAGGGTTATCTGCCAGTATCCTTTCGTCAGGTCTAGCATTGTCAAATATCGGGCAGTTTCTAGTCTTTCTATCATTTCATCTTCCTGTGGCATAGGATAGAAATCAAAGCGGGAGAGTGCATTCAGGTTCCTGTAGTCTACACAGAATCTCACTGTACCATTTGGATTGGGTACCAGTACTGTTGGGGAGCACCATGGACTGTGAGAGGGCTCAGTGATATCACTGTGTAGCATCTCCCCTACCTCTTTTTCTACCACCCTGCTCCTGGCTTCCGGCATCCTATATTATCTCTCTTGATATCATGTTGTACATAGGGAGGTTTTCCCTGGTTTTAGGCGAGAAAACATCCAGGATGTCCTTTACGACCAACAGGAGGGACTATGTTTGTTCTGCTAGCAAGTGGTAACCCATGGGGACCTTGTCGGGGTCAAGAATGGCATCGTCCTGAGGAAAAGGAATGGTTAAGTGATGGGAGTTGATACCAGTAGATTGGTGGAGGTGTCATCTGGAGCGTCTGGAGCGTCTACCCATTTTTTTAGGAGGTTGATGTGATATATTTGGCCCACCCCCCCCCCTGTGTGTGGGACGGCCACCCCATAGGCATAATCTTGGCCAGTACTACATAGGGGTCTTGTCATTTGGCTAGGAGTTTGTTATTGAGCAGGGAAGAAGGAGAAAAAGAAGGAATTTATCCCTACCAAAAATTGTCTCAGGGTTGTGTGATTGTCATATCCCATCTTTTGTTTCTGCTGTGCTGTGTCTAGGGTCTCTCAAACCTCCCCCCACAGGGTAGACAGTCTGTCTTTGAGAAGGGCTGCATAGTCCAGGAGAGTCCTCCCTTCGTCTTCATCCTACTCCCACCTTTCTGTTGCAATGTCTAATAGAGCTCTGAATACCAGCTCAAAAGGACTACAACCAGTGGAGGACTGGGTATGTGTTCAGATTGTGAACAGGGTTAGCGGTAGCTGCCTCTACCAGTCTCTACCTGTGTGTGACACCGTTTTTAAATGTAATAAATTCTTTTGATATTGCCATATCAGTTTGTTTATCGTTTTTAAGTGTTCCAGTTACCTGATTACTGGCATTGTCTGTATGTTGCAGAACAACTGTTATGCTGTAAAACTACTGGTCCAACACATGATCCATACATTACATAAGTTGAATAGGGACTTATTTTATTTCTTCAGTTTAATTACCCTGTCCCTCTTAATAGAATTAGGGTTTCTCCCTCTTTTTCTTGATATTAAAGCAATGTTTGACAGCTAGAGTCTTGGGTACTGGCAGGGGTTGGCTGCCTCATTTGAATTGGGGTACAACATGCACTAAATAATATCCCAAGACTATCTCTGGGTTGGTGGATCCCATGCGAAATGCACTTTGGCATTAAAATGTTTGTGCCGGACCTTGATGGTCTAGAAGTGTGGTGGCTGCTGCAACATTTGACGTAGATAACCAATTTACTATGTTGCAGGAACTACATAATACCCATGAACCACGCTTAAGATCATTCACCCTCATCCACTGAAGCGACAATGCTGATTCCTGTTATTGGCTGGCTTCCTAAAGTTGGTGATCTGGTCCGAGGAAAGCTGGAGAACACAAATGAGTTTGGTTCTCTTATCATAGGCCTGTCCCAGTTCGTGGAATAAAGGGTACCCGTACAAGGAAAATTGATTTATTTCAATTGACACTGTCAAGCTACACCATGTGACCGATACTGAATAGTGTTACTCCCAGTATTCCCAGCCGAGCTGTTTCACTTATTCCGATGGCTCCAGCTTCTTTGACTACTACCTGTGTTGGTGAAGGGGCATTGGAAACTTCTATTGACTTCATGCCTGTTGTCCCTTCATCTCCCTCCAGTGCAGACATCGAGTATGATTCGTTGAGGTCCTCTTCGCAGTTCCTGACATCCTCTATCTAATGGTGCACAGCCCCCTATGATGCGCTTGGAAGCTAGCAATTATTACATGGATCATACAAGGGTGCTGTAGGAATGTACCACCATCCCATGGGGTCTTAATAAACTTGTCTTTTGCATTTTCTAGTTTACGTGCCAACAGTTCTTATGGTGTAGAGGGTATTCTGCGGAGTATGTAGGCCTAGAGAACCCAATACCACAATACGGGCCTCCCAATCCCCCTGAGCCCCCGGGTGATTGTCATCAAGGGCAGTTCTGGTACAAAAGGGGTGACTTGCACTCCCCAAAGCAGCCACACGTCAGCTACTACCTCTGCCGAGCCTGCAGTGGAAGATTCAACTGAAGCCATGGGAAGTCTGTTAATCAAGTCCACCTCAATCCAGTGAGTGCGTCGGCACAACTCTGCACCTACCTCTGTCGCCAGTCCCAACGGTGAAAATAACTCCAAATAGAACCAAATGGAGCTGAAATCAGTAATTTAGAAGATTTCAACCACATTCTACATGAAGTCAGCTGCAGCATCCCGTGCAGGTAAAATGGTGAACTTCCGAACCACCCTAAAAAGGTTAGCCTCATGGACTCGAATAAGGAAGGAGTGGTTACCTCTCCTGGGGACGGTGAAACAGATTCGGACCAACAGGAACAACATAGAGTGAGAGAACCTGCGCCCACCGAAATCATAGAGAAAGCAGAGCAAGTCGAGAAAGAACTCTCCTATTTTGAGTCAGAGGAATGGGAAAAATGCTGCATTCATACGGAAACACTATCCCTGGACACCCTCAGCTATCATCTCCACTAAGGCAGGAGAAAAGCGAGGACCTTCCACAAGAGAAGGCATGGGCCATCGCCCTTGACATTCTTTAAAGATCAGCTGACGCAATGTCCTATCAAGCAAATAAAATGGATATTCAAATCAGCCTTCTGACTACACTTGCTGTGTACGTAGTCAAAATTGACGATAAGATCTCAAATTTAAACAGCTTGATTAGAAGGGCCCAAGAAGCGGGAGACCGCCCGCAACAAGGATGCGACTGTACACCAATAGTGGAGAAACTCGGCACACACCCAGGGATAATGGAAAAGCTTGTGGTAGACTTAAAAGAAATTGAAAACGTAAAGCCCTTCCTTGGAAATGGCAGGGATGCCGACTTAGGAGACTCATGTGAAGATCCTCAAGTAAAAACAGCTACTAACATAAGACCAAGAGGGGCAGAAGGGTCCAACATCTCTCAATCCTATGATCCATCTGGGCATGCTTGCCAAATGAGCGAACAGCAAACATCTCCGACTACCAGCAAAGCAAATACTACCCTCCCCTCCCCAATCGAACAAGAGCTGGGAGATCCTGTGGGAAAGGGGAAAAGACAAAGGAAGCGGAAAGGACATAACAAAATGAGAAGGAGCAAACAAGATCTAAGCCTCTACCCGATGTTCAACACCGTCAGATGTCCTGCAGTCACAGAGGGTGACTAGTCAATAAACTCTTTTGAGCCAATAACCATAATGGAAGAACAACCAATCATGCTGGAAAGCAATAAAAGGAAGAGTGGCACTCCCACAACTGAAAATAATTCAGCAACGGCACCTCCTGGAAAAAAGGTGCAAAGTGGGACAAAAGTACAAATCACAACCACCCACACGGCTCCTTCAAAAACACCCATCATGCAGAAGGAAAAGGTACAGTGTCAAACCTTCAGCCACCCAAGAAACCAACTTGGTGGTATCATGACCTCAAACCAGGCAACCATGGTAATCCTTGGTAACAATCGACAGGGCGTATTCCCAGCAAGTGATAAAGGCACTGAGGGACAAGGAAAAAATGAAAGGTATACACAGTGAGCAGAATGAGGCACACTCCACTGGTCTTTTGACAAAATTAGTTCACATGCCTTGTGTGCAAACATCAGAGGCAACTCTAAGGCTGCTCAGAACATCGCCGAGTGGCGACTCCCTCTTCACTTTCTTTTACCCGGAATGTAAGTCCAAAGGCAGCCATGATGTTCTTAACCGTGGGAACATCATAAAGTTGATTCATGCAACAGGACTGTCAAATGTCATAACTTCTCAAGATATCACTTCGATAGAATTTATCGCACCGTGTCAAGGTCATACAAACAAAATTACAAAGGTCACCTGGAGCTCAGCAGAGGCAATGAACATCATTTTAGGGCAAATTGACACTTTTAAGTAATATGGCATACAGATACAACCCGGCAGGGAAGTGGGTTACCCACACGTTTTGCAGGCAAGTCAAGGTGACGAGTACAGACGTGGAGAGAGGGGAGCAGTGTTTTCAGTCCTCAGTCCTCAGGGGCGCATGCAACAAAACTCCCACCATCGACCACAAACAAAGGAAATCAAGAGACGAGAGACGATGGGATCACACCAACCAGGGATCGGGAAAGAGGTTGGCGCATGGTCATGGTTGGCAGGCACTCTGAACACAACTCGACTTTTACGGTGACAGCCCAACATGGAATATGGCCAAGAAATGCCTCCTCTAAAGATATTTTCATGGGACATTAACGGTTTACCAAACAAACTGGAGGACAAATCCACAATTTCCTACTTTAGGGAATTCGAGATACTATTATTACAGGAGACATGGCTCTTTGAACCACAGCAAATAGAAGGCTTTAAAACTCATCACATTCCAATACAAAAACTGAACCGCGCAGGAAGAGGAAGTGGCGGCCTAGCTATTTACATATCAACAAAAAATGCAGTCGCCTCTTGGGACCTTTTAGGTTCATCACATTGCCTCCAGTGTGTGGGAATTTCTTATACTTCTAGTAAAGGCCAGCGTTGGACTTTGATCCTAATGAACGCCTACGTTCGCCCAAACTCAGCATCAAGGCAATCCTTCACAGAAGAAGTGACTGCGACAGTATTAAGAGTGAAAACTGGACCTCTTAACCCCTTCGAGGCTGATGACGAGCTGGGCTCGTCATGGTGTAGCCTCCTCAAACACTGATGACGAGCCCAGCTCGTCATGAACAATGGGTTTTTTAAAAAGTCAGCATTCCAGCAGAATCAGAGCAGCGCGCATGTGGTTAATCCAGAAATACTTCGACCTGGTGATTTCAACATGTGGCTAATGTCAGAACTACAAAGAAACGAGGTCACCAAATCACACAATAGCATCTGGGAGATACCACCACAGGACCGGACAGGATGGCACAAGGATGACTCCAAGGGACCTTCCCTACAAGGCAACCTCGAAAACCTGAGCCTTAGAGCCCTCAACGGGTGCTTTCCCTTAGATAAGCCTCCTCGCTTCTCTTATCTATCAAAAAATGGCGCCTCATTAATCGACTACACCTTCTCCAGCCTCCCACTCCTTCATCAAATACCAGGTTATCGTCTTGGGAGTAGAACAGAAAGTGACCATTGTCCCCAAGAAATATCGCTGAGGACCAGTCTCACTCAACATGAAGAAGAAAGGGCATTGCCATCCGAAATCTACACAATCAACCTAAAACAAATCAAATGCTCTTTCAGTAATTTCCAACAAGTAGCAACAGAGGCCAAACAAATTATCGAGCGCTACAGTAAGTGCACGGACGATAAATTCGCTAACTGGTCAACATTTGCAATCGAACTTATCGACAGAAATGCGAAACCAATAAAGTATGCAATTCTGACTGGGCAAAAGCAGACGCCCTGCTCGAATCCTGCGATAAAATCTGCAACAAGAACTATGAATCGGACATGGCGGGCGCTAAAAACAGATCCAATGGATCCTACAAAAATAACAAAATTGAGAGAGGCCCGCAGCTACCTTAGGAAAGCCAAAAGAGAGCAATGCAGAACTCAATGGAATTCTTTCTGGGCTAGACTACAGCAAGATATTAAAACAAACAATTCCGCTAGGTTCTGGCGAACTATCAATAGTATATCAGGGCACGCACCGAAAGTTGCCTCTTCATGAATATTGGAGTCAGAGTGGGTTGATTTCCTTTATCTTCGCTTCAACAATCACAAAGCAAAAATTCTACATCAGAATTTCCCCTTTGAAGACAATGCTGTACAAAAAGTGGTCGTTCCGGCACTTGATCTGAACATCATAAATCCCTTAATGAAGGAACCCTTTAATGACGATCAAAAAATAGACTTACCAAAAGAGGCCCTTCGACTTGGAGAAGCAAAGAACTTACAACAATCCAATAGGCGGAAATTGAAAAACTGATAAAAAAGGGTAAAAAGGACGGGGCTCCAGGTCCAGGCGGAATCCCTCAAGCTTTGTTCAAGGAAGATGTAACTTTCTGGGCCGCGAAGCTATGCACCTTAAACAATTCTATCCTGCAGAACAACATCATACCGCCCTCTTGGCGGGGATCAATCCTCGCACCAATTTTCAAATGTGGGGGCAAAAAATCCCCTGGGAACTACCGCCTCATTGCCCTCATCGACAAAGAAGTAAAGTACTTTGCAGGAGTATTGCTCAACTTACTCAGGGCATGGGCGGACGACAACTCCTTCATTCCTCCGAATCAAACTGGTTTTACAAGCAACACCGGCACCTCGGTCAACCTCATGACCTTCTCCTGCCTGATTGACCAGGCGGAGTTCAGCTTCTGCCCACTCTACATGGTATTCATTGACTTCCAAGCGGCCTTTGACAACGTGAATAGAGCCAAGCTCTGGCAGAAGCTGTCTAGACTCAACATTCCAACCGATCTCCTAAGAGCCATACAACTTCTACATCAGGATACATGGGTCAGGATCAAGATCGGGGACGGCTCAAGATTATCACGCCCAATCCCGACGATAAAAGGTCTAAAACAGGGTTGTGTCTTGGCCCCAACACTTTTTAACTTATTCCTACCTGACCTTCCCGAAGCTCTAAATAGGGTTAATTCAAATGCTCCCAAAGTAACCGGTCTCTTGTTGTCAAACCTATACGCGGACGACGTGGTCCTTCCTAGTAAAACAAAGATCGGCATGCAAAGGCTCTTGGACACTACCTCTGATTACTCTAATAAGAACGATCTACAGATTAACAACAAGAAGACTAAAATCTAAGCGGTTCGTCCAGGGAAAGCTAAGAAACTGTCTTAGACCCTGAACAAGAAAAGCATTGCTGAATCTAAGTGCCATAAGTACCTTGGTGTCAAATACAAATCTCATTTAATAGAACAAAAACGGAAGGGTGTCGCACTTGCTTTTGCAATGGGATCAATCCATAAGAAACTACAAGGCCAAACTTTTGCACCTACATTACAGGTCGCTCAGGCAAAAATTATTCCCACACTAACCTACGATAGCGAAGTCCTAAAAGGATTGGACAGTGGTCAATTGGGCAAAATTATCACCAAATCTACAGAATAGTGTTCAAGCTACCAATCCAAACATCACCGGCACAAATTAGGTTGAAACTGGGAATCTGCCATCAACCATTCTCCAGAGCCATGACTTTTCTGGTGTGCTGTCACAAATTGAGGTCATCTAAGGTAGGCAGCCTAGCACACCATCTTTGGGCCAGTCTCAATACGAACTCAATGTGACCAGGGAATGTTTATTGGAAAAAAGGCCTAACAACTCTCTGCCTAAACGATCTTTGGAGCATGCACGTAAGTCAAAAGGAATTCAAACGGCTAGCGAAAATAAGCACAAAAAAGCTGTCAATAGTGGAAGACAAGGCTCGCCTAACAAAAAGAAGTCACGGGTGGTTGACCCGGCAATCTTATGCCCTGTTGATCCCACAGCAGTTCCTAACCGTATCTTTCACTGCACGAACAAAACTAAAGTTCCTAAAATTGAGACTGGGAGTCATTAATTTGTTGGTTCATCTCCCAAAATGTAAAAGAGTTCATGAACGAGAACTATGTCGACTCTGTGGGAAACACAAAGAAGACATTAAGCATATCATATGCCTTTGTCCAAAATTTCTGAATGAAAGACGGTCCCTCCTGAAGCATCTTTGGAACACAAATATGATCAGTTAGTGTAGAGCAGCAGTTCTGGCCTGCTTTGATCCCAGGAACACCAAATTAAACTGTGCCTTAGTAAGATTCATGGATCATGCAGCAAAAAACTCTGTGAGGGGCCCAAAGTCTGTGATCCTTCGTTGGCATAACATTCTGGCAAATCCCATCGGTCGTCCCTTCCTATATTGGACTTAATTCAGACTTTTTTTTAAATGTATCTTTTATATATTTTAAATTCTGTACTTGCAATGATTGTTTTTTTTTATCACGCAATACAGTTCTTATTAATAAAAGAAAGTCTATTCTGCTTGCTCCTCCAGGAAACTCAAAAATTCCTCTTTAGTTTGGCCAAAATGTTAGATGTAAACATATTTCCTCGACATTAAAACAATTGTATTGTTTCAGTGTGTGAAAAGAATGAAGGCTGAATACAAGTAAGAGGTGAGTTTATCTCAACTGACCGGGAAGGAGACTCACAGCCAGCGCTGTCAGTGTTCTACAGCCTGGGTGCAGCCACGCTCCAGAACACTAGACAACCTTCACTATGCTCTTAGAGCAAGAATGCAACACATCTCCTTCCTTAAACTACCACAACACCTTCTCTATGTTGTTCAGGCAAGAACACAACACATCTGCCTGCAAAACAACCACAAAAGCTGGCAACAATAATTTTACGATAATACAAATTCAAAATGAAAAATAAAAAATAAATATGTACAAACACTATTTGGTACAGTACATCTTTAATTGAACAAATAATTCTAACCCCAAATACAGTAAATAAATGCAATGCTATAACATTGAATATGAACATCGAGCTGTCATATCATTAAGAATAAGTCCATACTGCATTACATGAATTGGAAATTCATCAGACTTCCTCAGAGATCTGGGGCCCGATGTAGGTAAAATGTATTTACCGATTTTAAAATACCGATTTATACCGAATCGGTATTTTGAAATCGGAAAATGGTATGTAGATAAAAAAAATCGGTAAAATACTGATTCGGTAGCAATCGGTATCGTGATTCGATACGTACCGAATCGGCAATTACCGAATCAGTATTTACCGATTCGGCGAATATCGATTCGGCAAATACCGATTCGGTAATAGCAATACACCCCCATGGGCCAAAAGGCCCATAGGAACACATTGTAAATACCGATTCGGTATTTACCGAATCGGTAGTAGCCGAATCGGTAAATACCGAATCGGTAAATGCCGATTCGGGGAGCAAGTAAAACTGAAACTAATGACATCAGCCAATGAGGTGGAACCACCCTCCCCCACCCTAGCAGGGAGTGGCTACCCAGGCAGGTGCAACTCATTAGAACTTTCTGGAGAGGCAGCCTGAGCTGAGCATGCAGAGTGAGCAGCAGTGGTAGCACTATCCAGATCTCTGTGAAAATGGCAAGCAGCTCTGAGAGCCAGAAGGCTGAGCGCAAGCGGAAGGCCAAGTTCAGCAGCATGGAGCTGCAAGTTCTGGTGGAGGAGGTGGTGAGGGTACACAGGCAGCTGTTTGGGAGGCTGTCCCTCACTGTCCCAGAGAGCACCAAGATTAAGCTGTGGAGTGCAATCGGGGAGAGAGTGAACTCAGTTGGTGTCACCCCCAGGAGCCTGGACGACCTCAAGAAGAGGTTTTACGACATTCGCAGCCTCACCAAGAGGAAACTGGCCGAGCTGCACAAGCAGGCAGAAATAACTGGTGGAGGCAGGAACCCGGCGCCACCCCTCACTGACCTGGAGGAACTTGTGACCACGACCATTGAGAGCGAGAGTGTGGTGGGAGTCGGGACCTGGACAGCTCATCCAGAGCTACAGCTACAGGTAAGAAGCATGCGCATCTTGACACACCCTACCAGACACCTCCCCTTTAGCCCCAATGCACAGCCAAACTCCAGACCAGTACTGCTAGCAACAGACATGAGCAATGCATCATGGTAAATGTAGTCAGCAAAAGTAGTAAAAAATGCTAGTGCAGAAGCATAATAAAATGAACTGTAAAACTGAATCAAAGTATTGGAAATGAGATGTGCAATGCTTTTATTGTAGTGACTGTAATACATTAGCACTCAGTTCACAAATGCTTCTTTATACCTAGGGGCACCATCAGGCGGGGGAGCAGCAGCTACACAAGCTCCAGCTCCAGCACCATCAGCCAGTGCGGTGGCAGGGCCAAGCACCAGTGTACCATCACAGGAGAAGGAGGAGGAGGAGAACAGCAGTGCCCTGGGCAATGAGGAAGACACTGGACATACCCTCACATTTCCCCACTCCCCCCGACTGTGTCTAACGCCCCCATTGCAGTTCTCCCCGGAAAACTCACTGCCACAGACCCACCCTGCACCTGCCACATCTCCTGCCAGGAGGATAATTGTTGCTCCATTAAACATCATGGAGGGAGCAGCGGGTCAGGCTCCAGCAACCAACCCTGTAACACCTGTGGCACCCCAGCCCACACAGCAGGGCAGCAGCAATCTGCGCAGGCCACGCACATCCAGCAGTGCTCTTCCAGCACGGGAGGGCAGCGTGTTCCAAGGCTGGAGGGGAGTATGGTCAGGATCCAAAGGATGCAGGCAAAATCAATCCTGGCTTGCCAGCGCCAATTGCGGGTGCACAACCTGCAGATGGGGGAGATGACACAGGGATTCTAGACATTTGTTGATAGCAACAAGGACATAGCAACTGGTCTTGGGCGAATGACCACTGCCATCACCCAGCTGTGCAATAAAATGGAGGAGCACAAGCACTGTAGGCGCAGGGATCCCCGCATGCAGAATAGGGCTATCAACCGCCTTGCTGCTGCAACCGCCCAGCTATGCCGCCGTGGGGCTAACATGGAGGACTGCCTCACCCAGAACACGACAGAGGTGACTAGGGGCATGGCCCGCATCACCACTGCCATGGAGGCATTGATAATATCTAACACAGTGGTGAATCCTGCCCTGGACGTGGGCGAGGCTGGGGACAGCAGCAGCCACAGCAGCCCCAGCAGCCCGGCCAGCGCAGGGTGTGAGCCGCGCCGGAGCACCAGGCACTTTGCTGAGGCTGCCGGACACACAGAAGGGGGAGAGCCACATCCTAGTGGGTCTGCTAAGCGCAGCAAGAAGTAAGACTGCCAGGGCGGGTGAGGCAACCCGGACAATTTACATTGCCCACATATTGTTTACCTATTTCATTTGTTGCACATCAGTGCAGTAACGATGTTGCAACATTATTAAAACTTTTGTTTTCAAACATCCATTGACCTGTCTGTGCATCTGTACTCACTCAGAAATAGTTTTCTGTAATCTCCTCACGTCTGTATCTGCCATCACTTGGAGTAGACACCCCAGCAGGTTGTGTTTGTGGCACAGCAACGTCGTTGTCATGGTCCTCGTAGTCTGACAACTCCACCTCAGTGCCCTTCTTCACCGCAAGGTTGTGCAACATTGCACAGACAGCTATGATCTTGCAGCAGGTGATGGGGGTATACTGCCTTGCACCTCCACTCTTGTGCAAGCATCTGAATCTGCTTTTCCAGATGCCTAAGGTCTGTTCTACCACATTCCTTGTGCTTTTGTGGGTCCAGTTATACCTCCTTTGGCTGGGTGTAGAGGGGTTGAGGTAGGGAGTGAGTATGAATGAGCGGAGGGCATATGCACTGTCGCCTAGAAGGAAAAGGGGTAACATTACTCACATGCATACATGTATTTTACATTGCTACTTTGTATTATGGGGGTCTGATGATGTGTCTCACCTAGGAGGTATCCTTCACCAAATTCCCCAGCCGTCAGCCGTGCATAGATGCCGCTGTGTTGAAAAATGTATGAGTCGTGGGTGCTCCCTGGGAATTTTGCTACCAGGTCTGTGATGGTGCACTTCGCATTGCAGATCACCTGCACATTGATGGTGTGCGTAGACTTCCTATTGCGGTATATGTATTCTGTGTCAGCAGGGGGGCAAATCGGAAGGTGCGTGCCATCTATGCAGCCGATGATTTGGGGGAAGTGTGCCATCTGGTAAAAGTCTGCTTTTGTTTGTACCAGTTCCGCATGGGTTGCTGGGAAAGATATGTATTGGTCCATCCTCTGTATCATGGCGTCAAGGAATTTGTGGAAAAACCTTGACAGGCTGCTCAGGGTCACCCCTCCTACCGCAGCTACTCCACTTTGATAGCTGCAAGACGCTATGCAGGTGTAAGCTGCATAGCACCGGCACGTGCGCTGGGATGGCGAGTGCCCTTGGGGTGGGGTGGTCCAACAGTGGTTTGAGGTCCCTGATGAGCTCCAGAATGATGTCTGAATCCAGCCTGTACCTCTGTAGGATCTCTGCCTCTGTGAGCATGAACAGGGTGATCCTCTGTCTGTAGACCTGTTCCTCTCTTTGCCATTCCCTCTCTCCTTCCTGCTGTGGCCGTAGCCGCCTTGCAATGACATAAAATGCCACCATCCTGCAAGTTGAAATGCATTTTGGGTCTATTTTTATAGGTCGCAGTTGGTTACCACCTGATTGTAATCCATGGTAAATACCGAATTTGAAATACTGATTTTGAGGCAAAATCGGTATTTCTGTGCTTCCCTACATCTCAATCTGAGTTTTGCCCTGTCCGAATCGTTAATTTACCGATTCGGTAACTCTACCGAATCGGTAGATAATCCAATTCGGAATATTTACCGATTCAGTGTCTCTACCGATACGGTACATGGACCGATTCGGTATTTTTACCGATTCGGTTTCACTACCGAATCGGTACATGGACCGAATCGGTATTTTTATCGATTCGGTATGTTACCGATTCGTTTTTTTAACGAATCGGTGTATTTCCGATTCGGATAATTATCAATTCGGTAACTATACCGATTCGGTATATATACAGATTCGGACGGTTGTCATCGCCCTTCATCTCGATGGCTGGATACTGATCGGTAAGGGCCGAAAATCGGTATTTTCGGCCGTTACCGATCGGTAAAGGGCTACCTACATTGGTCCCCAGATGTCTTTGCAATTTTCAAAGACTCTGGTCGTATTTTTATCATGCACCCCTGCCTTGGATTCTTTATGCATTTTACTCTGGTCTTTGTGCTCCTTCCTCAATGGAGCCCTCACTATTGGTTACCAAAACCAAACATTTTCATCGCTCAACAAAAGTGTGTATTTATACACTTTCCTAACACGGCTCTGGTTCAGAATACTTAGATTGTCCTTTTCTAACCATGTGCCTCTTCTGCACACGGACCCAATCACCAATCACATAATCACCATCCTTAATGGTTTAAATTGCTGGCACATCCTTTGCTTGCTCCACTCCTTTGGACATCATTGCTCTGGCTTTTTAGCCACTCATTGCCTAAAAAGCAGATTTCCCCATCACACAGCATGGTATGATAAGACCACAACAGATTGATCATTGCCACTCTTCAATATTCCCCCCCATACAATGCCAATTGTCGGCACTGTTCTGTTCCACCTCTCTACAGGACCATTGCTGCGAGGATAATACATGGATGAACAGATGTTTTTTTAGCCCTTGCTCTTAAAAAAATCTTGTATGTGCTGGGATAAAATTGGACACCATTATCTGAAAAATTATCTCTGGTAGCCCTTCTCTCGTTCATAATTCTTTCTGGAAAATGAATATTGATCAGATGTGACTTCTCCAGTAAATTGCCAGGCCATCTTGATAAAAGGTTAAAACTACAATAGCGTTTTTGGGATATCTTCCCACTACATTACATGGACCAGTAATGTCTTTAGCTATTTTCCTCTATGGACCATCTGATTTCTCAGACTCTACTGGATGTTAACTTATGGTTTTCTGTGACTTGTCCCGATAAAACAGAGGCCCTAGTGGTCTCAACTGCTGCCTCGCCTTGGGGGATTTATTCTGGCCCCTAGAGCTTGGCCCCACCCCGAAACCATGTCCTAACGTTAAAAGCCTTGGTATTAAGATTGACCATGAGCTGACAATGGCTAGCCAAGTATCTTCTGTTGTCGGAACTTGCACCAACTTAATTAGGCAACTGCGCAAGCTAGTGCCCCTACTCTCCCTAAAGATGCTCCGAACTATTGTTTCGGCTACTATAATCTCAAGGATTGATTATGGGAACGCACTCTACCTAGGTTTGCCAAAAAATCTGATCAACCGCCTGCAGGTTCTTCTGAACGATGCAGTGCTACTAATTTTTAGATCACCCAGACAGACCCATGTCTCCCCATTATTGCACAGGCTACACTGGCTTCCCAAAAAGCAAAGGGTGGAAATCAAAAGCTTATGCTTCGCCCATAAGGCAATTTATGGGCATGCGCCTGCCTATATAAAAGATCAGCTTGATGTTTGTAAGCCCAATCGAGCGGTGAGGTCTTCCGACTCCCAACTGTTGTCTTGTCCGCGTTTCAAAATGGCAACCAAGGGTGGGAGATCCTTTTCTGTCCAAGTCCCACAGACGTGGAACAAATTACCTGAGCCCCTCCGCAAAGAAACTAATCTTCTCCACTTCAGGAAGTCATTGAAAACGCTTTTATTTAGGGAGGCTTTCTGTTCCATTTGATCAAGGTTTGTTACATCCGTACCTTCTGTTCACTTATTCAATTGTTGTAACTGCATCTGTCAGAAGCGCCTATAGACCTGACGGTGATTCTGCGCTATACAAACCTCAGATAACAATAACAATAACAATAACTTGTTACACACATCTCTATTGCTTCTCTCAACCTTTGATCCAATCCAGGTCAGCAATGTTCTTCTCCTACTTATCTCTTGGTAGCACTAATTACTATATATCCTTCATGCACTAGTTGCACAACTCATTATCTTCAGGTCAAAGGCACTACCAGCAAACCACCACACATCAAAACTCCATTACCACTGGCAACTTCTGGCTGACCTGTCGGAAACACTCTGCATCTATTGAAGCACTTCCTTTATTCGGCCACACTTCACAGAGATACTTTTCAATTTCAAGCAACGCATTGTCTTCCTTGATGATCATATTTCATGAGATATTGTATCATCTGTTATTACACTCACACCTGCCACCATCCAATCATCTTCTTCACTCATCGAATTTGCTGATACTCCTGAAGGCAAATGGGATAATCAATCAGATAGCACATTTTTCTTCCCAGGAATATATTCTATGAGAGAGTTATTTTCTAACATTCCCATAGTCCATCATGCTATTCTTGAAGATGCTTTCCCACAAACACCTCCACAAATGGACTATGGTCAGTTATTACTGTAAAGTTGGTTCACTACACATATGTCCTAAAATGATTTACTCCCCACCACACAGCTAAATCTTCTCTCTTTATGGTAAAGTTATTTTTATCTGAATCTTTCAATGGTCTTGAAGCATAGCAATTGTGTTAGCTACATGATCCCTCCATTACAGTAGTACTGTAACAAATCTCACCAAACTGGCTTTGGTATTTACTGGGATCATTGACACCTTAGCACTACCTTCAAATCATTGAATTACTCTTCACAATTCTCACACCAAACAAACTTTATATTTTAAGCCATGAGTTTTGACTTGTTTGGTCTTGTCTGCAGGCATTGGTGAAAATCAGGAATAATAGTCAGCCAGCAGCGAAAACAGTTGTTACTGGTCTTTTCATGTTGGAAAAGGGTCTTCCTCAAAAGCAGAGAACCAATTTTATTTTGGGAGCTATTCCCTCTCCCCTGATCCAGTGCCCAAAGTACATCACACCTTTCACCTTAAACATGCAATTCCACTTCTTGATTGTTAGTCCATTCTCTTGCAAACTTTTCAATACACTCTTCAATCTATTTTTATTTTCTGGTTCATTGTTTCCAAACAACTGAGATGTCATCCTGGCAATATGTCACAGTAGCGGTATCCTTTAACAGATAAAGCATATGACAGCGGCTGCTGAGGCTAAGGCAAAAGGAACATATTTATATCTATCTGCTCCTTAAGGGATGAGAAATGACTTCAGCAGCCTATATTTAGGATGTAGCACTATATGGTGGTAGGCAGAAGAGCAAGTCACTCTGATTATTTGATTTCTTCAATCATCCCACACTGCATAAGGTTTGCAATTCTTGACGCAATAATTCCCTCATCACCAGTAGCTACTTCCTGAAGTATATGTGCTTTTGGAGATACCTCATTCCTCAACAGAATCTTATTCATGAACCCTTTGAGAGTACCCAACTGATTTTTTAATACTTTTGGGTACTCAGATATGTACACCAGCCCCGCATCTACCACATGCACTTCTGACTGCTCTCCTAACACCTGATCTGGATGATTTGGATCCAAAATATTCCAAAAAGCCTTTGTGGAAGGCAACCCAACAGACACAGACACTCTTTGCCAAAATACTCTTTGATTTCACAACCCTCTGTTGGAACTCTAGTTGTGCTTCAAAGAAACCCACTAATGCAATGGGTTTGCTACCATGAGCCATCAGTCTCACATCTGGACTCTTGAGTGCATGTTCTGGAAATTTCTTTAATTCCTTGCTAGCTCCAGAGTCTGTCATCATTCTCATAGCAACACCATCAATACTGACAATACTGATATTGTAGAATGGATTGTCTTCACCAACCTTACCAATCTGTTGAATTTCTACAATCACATCCTGGCATTCCTCATCATTCTTTCACACTCACTGAGGTTCTTCACACCCCCCATTCTTCCTTTACACATCCTGATCAAATCTCCTTGGTTTTTGCACTGCCTGCATATTTTTTTATAACGGGACATGATTCATCAGTAGCTACATGACGTCTGTAACCACACTTGTAACATGTTAAATTGTTCTTATCCCCCATTCTTTTAACACTACTGTCCGCTTCATACCTTGATTTGCATGTTTCTCTTTGGACTGCCTCTACCTTTTCTTCCGACTTTAAATGTTTTAGCGCTTCATCAGTAATTTCTGCTCTTTCATTGTCATTAGCCACTTGGAGAATTAATCCTTCTGTGTTCAACAGTTTGTCTTGCATTTTCCTGATATTTACTTTCAAAACTAGCTGATCCCTCAACATTTCATCTTGGAAGCCCTTGTAGTTTCACATTACTGCAAGCGATCTCAAACTGACCGCATAACTTTCTTCAGATTCACCAAGAAGCTGACTTCTTTTTAAAAATGTAAACCTCTCTGCAAATTTGTTTTTCTTCTTCCCAAAATTTGCATTCAATTTTCCTACTGCAACTTCATATTGATCATTTCCTTCACTTCCATTGTCTTCCTCTTCCTCTATTTCCGTCAATAAAGCTGGCAAATGTTTCAATATTCTTCTTGCCTCTGCCCCCAAACAGTGTTTTAACATGGCTAACTTTCTGGCTATAGTGAAAATGTCACCTCCAATGGCTTGAACATAGGCTTCAAAACCATCCTTCTAGTCTCCCCATGACTGTGGGCTCTCAGGGGATTTGTAAGAAAAACGTTGGAGCTACTAAGCCTTCCATGAATAACACGTGAATGCTGACTGTATTTCATCTAGATTCTCCCTACAATGAACTGTTGGCAGGAAAACACTTTGACACGCAGGATTGCACTCTAGTGTGGTGTCAATGAAATAGTGCTTAAAACAATGTAACACGCAATATGTTTCTAGTGTGCATGTCACTGAGTTACTGTATAATCATTCTTTCATTCATTAGAAACTTTATACGGTTATTGTCATTAAAAAACAACCATAAAAGTACAATCACATTAAAAAAAAATATATTCATTGCACAGTAGAAATAAACTTATTACATTTCATACATGAATTGATTTCATACATGAATTGATTTTCGGGATCTAAAAACACTTTTAAAAAATACAGAAACAAATGCAACAGTTAATATGTTATCTAATTTCTGAATAGCTAAAAAAGCAGGGCTACACTGATTATCTTCCATGATCTGCAGTATAGGCACAATCCATCTTTTCCTTGGATTTGTGTAAAACCTGCAAAATAACAAGATATGAATATCTGACTGTTCTGATAAATCATCACATGGCCATTTGATAAGTTGCCTTGACCAATTATTCATGTCGGGAAAACTAAAAATTCTAAACAAAATGTTTAACCTAAAACGCGTTAATAGAAACCTTTCAAAATTCACTCATGTGTAACAGTACGTATGGTTGCACATTACTAGATGCCATTATTAGTTGATGGGCAACCACTGTCTTTTTCGCCATTTCAGCATTAGTTCTACGTTCTCCCAGGTGCATCAAACAAAGATTTTTAAACTCCTTTCTGGAGACATGACACATTAGAGAGGGATTATCATAGTAGTCATGATGTCCTATGTTTGTTAAAAACATCTTTATGTAGGATAACCATCCCATCTTGCAGGCATTATCAAGGCTCATCACATCCCTTAAGATGGAACGATTAAAAACACACTCCTCAGTGGTCCAAACCCTATGCCACTGAAGAACCGGTTGTACCTTAATATTATCTTCTAGATGTGGTTGGCCAAGTTCAGCATGACAAATATATGTAGAGACACTTTCCGGGACAGCTAAAAGGTATCTCATAAAGGCATTTTCCACCACCTGGAGAGATTTAACGTTTACATATCCCCATATACCTGCACCGTAGATAGCAGTTGCCAGACAGTGGCTCTATAAACGGTTAAAAGTTCCCCGATCGGTTTCTTGCCCATCATCTTACAAAAAAATGTTTAGGGCCTTTCTTGCCTTTATTGCACTTTTCCATAGGCCAGATTGATCGAACAATATACCTAAGTAAGGAAAGGTTGGGGTAAAATCCAATGGTTTCGAATTATTGTACATTGTTTTTTTCTTCTTATCTGCCCCGGAGCCGCAGTTCATGCAGAATGTTTTTGTACAATTAATTCTAAGATCCAGACTAGACATAAAATGGTTGAAAGATGTAACCATCCTTTCCATAGCGAGAGGGGTCTGGGCCATCAAGACAGCATCGTCCGCGTATAATAGAGCAGTTACAGATATTTTTGCTATTGTAGGCATGTCCCTGCACTCCCACAGCAAAGTACTTCCAAGCTCATTGATGTAAATTGTAAAGAGGAAGGGAGCAAGAACAAATCCCTGTCGCAATCCTCTTGCGATACTAAAGGGCCTAGTGCACTCTTCATTTTTTCCAAAACGGACCGATGCTCTAGCCCCGGAAAAGAGCTCCCTTAGAAAAGAAATAATGTTCTTCTCTACCCCCAAATTCTCCAAGATCAACCAGAGATTATTGTGGGTAACGCAATCGAAAGCTGACGTTAAGTCAACAAAAGTTAAATAGATACGTTCCCTCTTAGCCTTGGTATATTTTTCTAAGAGAATGTGCAAATTAAGACCCTGGTCAATAGTACCAAGGCCTTCTAAATCCATATTGTAGATCACTAATTATTGAGTATTCATCAGCCCAGGTTTGTAATCTATTTAAAATCACTTGACCGAAAATCTTGATGGATGAGTCTAATAATGATATTGGGTGATAGCATGAGCAACTTATTCTATCTCCCTTTTTAAATATCGGTACAATAATAGACTCAACCCATGATGGAATCAAGCCATTAGAACAGGATACATTGAACAGTTGCTGGAGAATTGAACCCCATAGATCCATATTATTTTTATACAGGTCAACTGGGACCCAGTCGGGCCAGGTGCCTTGCCTCCCAGACTTGCTTTTATACTTAAAATTACATCTTCCAGGGTAATGCCCAGAACTATTTTCCTATTGGTGTCTGGGGTCTTCTCAGCCACTTTAAAGGCAGATGGTATATTTGTTGATACACGTGTCACTCTGTATAAATCAGCATAATGCTTTACCCATTCATTCTCAGAGATAGCTATTTCTACCCTTGCCTTAGTATTATCTTTAAAAAAAGGGGCATTGACAGCTTTCCAGAAAACCGCAGTGTCCTTATTCAAAGAGGCCTCACAGAGAGAATACCAGACTTCCTTTTTTATAGCATCCTTTCTTATTTTCACCGTCATCTTATAAGCTTTCCATGGCTCCCTAATTAAGGTAGAATCCCTGACGGGGGCAGTCAAGGCATGCTTAAGATTAGAATAAGCCTTGGTACATGCTGTGTCAAACCAACTTGCTATGTTTTCTTTGCCCTTTTTCGTTTCTACCCATAGTCTTTTTTAATGTATGTAGCAATAAAATAATTTTTTTTCAATAATAATAAAATCATCTGAATTTTTATCCAGAAAAGCCCCAATACTCGGTTTACATTTCTTAATTAAATTGTAAAGAAAATCATCTGGAACCACCTTAGTCCACTTTAAGGAATAGCCATTTTGTCTATTCAAAGTAACATCACATATAGCCTGCCTTAACATATTCTCTCCAACCGAATCACAATGCGGATTTAAAATTTCCAAAGTTAGGGGGAAATGATCACTCAATGCTATATCTAGGGTTTTATAAAGTTTTAACCTGTCCTCCATATATAGCTGACAGTAATATAAAATCGATAATTGAGAAGGCACCTCTACCATGAAATGTGGGGAATAAACGGGGCCTCTGGTTGACAGATTCGATTTGCAAAGCCCATGTCCAGGAGAAGATAACTACATTCAGGAGGTCCCCACATGTGGTATGTTCAAAATGCGTTAAGCTGGTATCATTATCCAGCATTATACCGCATGTCCCTTGTTCTCCTCTTTTACATAAGGAACAATTAATGTCCCCACCCCATATAACAAAGACTTCTTTGGATCTCCCCCCATCAAATATTTGATATCTGTACCTAATGCTTTCAGCATTTCTTCAATTGCCTCCGGGGGAGCATTATTATAAAAATTAACAATTATCAAGCAAAGTGATTTATCAATATGTATCCTAACCATGTGATGGTATCTAATATTAAAAACGATCTCTATTTTGTCACATTTAAACAGGTTTGATACATACGTAATCAATCCCCCTTTGGCCCTGCCATGTGCAGAGTTTATTGCTGGTGAGAATAGTGTTTTAAAACCGCATAAGTGATATGCCTCTGTGGCCCAAGTTTCTTGAAGGCTCACTATGTCATGGTCATTTACGGTATTAATCCATATTTGATTTGACAATTTTGTTTTTAAACCTGCAAAATTCCAATACATTATCGACCACCTGCCCATTATAGCTGATATGTTCACAGGACTAATAGAATCACTGTTTTCATTTGTCTTTCCACACAGTATGTTCCCAGCTGTATCACATTCCTTCAGTGTGCCAGGCTCTTTGGGGTTAGACTCCCCAATTCTCGTTCTAGGGACCTCCCTTGAGCAATTCCCTCCTTCATTGGTTCCGCCAATGACAGGTATCACATCTGAAAAATTGGGCATCAGATTAACAGTTGAGCCCCCAGTTCTGGGGAATATTAACGTGGGGATATTAAATCTGTTTTTGTGTCAAACATTGGTTTCTCCGTACTGATTCCTAAATGCATGTATATTTTGTGGCGCGAAAAAAGATGGGGGATCAAAGTAACTTAGGTCAAAGGTGTGTATGCCACCATCTCCTCTTTCATGATACCAATCACAAATGTGGATAACCACCCGTCTGTCCCTAAAATTAACAATGTTGCAGTCTCCCAGTAGGTCCTTTGATCTGTGACCCACCCAGCTTACTCTTCGAACATATAGGATTTCTCCACCAATGTTAGTCTGGAGTGGTCTATTATTATTCAACCAAAATGTCACCTTATTTTCTAACTCGGAATAGGTTTCTATTTTTTCACTATTTAACTTAGGGACACCAGATAACACTACTGTGTATGGGGAAGAATCAGGTGGTAGATTAATGCGTGGGAATTTATTTTTTTATTTTTCAGCTGTTATGGATTCCTTTGCTGTATATATGGCTTTATCGGCCTGTCCCCTGACTCCAAGTTCCTTTACCACCTCCCTTGCCCCTGCTTGCCGGCCCTCCCCTTCATTCAGCAGAGTCCTATTCCCAGTGGTTTTATCAACCTGACCAGTTCTATTAAATAACAGGACTGTAACTGTTGCAGTAGATGATGGTAAAGTGATCATACTTATGGGATCTCTAGTGGATTATGTCCTGCTACACTTTGATTAATTGAGCTATCAGCAAGTTGCCTTAGTGTATCAGAGCTTGCTGTAATGACCTGTTCGAGAGTGCCTAATTTCTCACTAATCAGTTTTATCCTTTCCAGCAGTGCTAACATCAAAGATTTTATAAAGTGTTCAACTTTCTCCATAAGCCCTTCAATAATTTGGGGTGGAGGAGGTAAAGACTCAGCCAGCCTTACCGCCGATGCATTTGGCGAGGGAATATTATTCAGTGCAGATGTAATTGTTAGTGCTGGTTGAGTCGATATTACTGTGTTCTTAGATATTTTAGATGTTTTTGCTGTTTTAGCTGTCTTAGGGCACCTACCCTTCTGGGGACCCCCTCCGCGTTTCCACTTTACTGTAGGTCCTGGCCCTTGAGCTGTTTTTAACGGCTGAAAATTTGAATTATTTTTGGATATGGACCTGGTAGGAAACGGCGGTGTGGATTCATTAGATGTATTACCTAAAACAGATTCATTACTTGAGACAGTAAAGCTGGCCTCCCTAATCACAAGTGGTTTACATGACACCTGGGGGTTTGGATCATTACTATTTACCCCGTTAACTTCATGGTCGGGTATTTCTTTTCCATGTTTTTCTAGAATGGTAGCTAACATTATGGGACCCAAAGAAGATTGTTTAGTGTAATGGGGTTCTAAAAGGATCACCTAGTCACAAACATATCACATAATCACAAGTGGAGTATGATATATCTTGGAATTAACTTTGGATTCATTATTCATTTTGTCTGTGTTTGACCGCAATTATAAAATATAGCAAGACTACTCAGCTGTATTTTATGTCACCGATTTCCTACCCACACTTCCATCACGTACTCACTTCCCTTCCTCCCCAGGGGCACTTGTAAATATTTTTTGTAGAAATGCAAATTGATACTATTTAAAGATATACCTACATTGTGATTAAACAACAATGTATGCGAACTAAGTGTGTCATTATATCCTTTGAATATTGTTATTGTAATTCATACCTTTTGTTTGCTGGGACCCCGTCTCTCAGTACCTTAACTACCCAGGTCCCAGTGACTTATATTGGGTGAACCCTTTTATATACCTTCCAGAACTGATATAGCCCTAGTTATGAATTGATCCAGTGTCCCAGTGACAGTCCCACCTGTCACTGCTTTCCTCCCTTTCCCTACATTTAACGCCATCTGACCCAACTGATTGTGCTAAAATATTACACCAAACCAAGCAAGTGTCAAAAGCAATAGCAAGTATTAAACATGTATTAAACACAAACAGTAGTATACCAAGTGATGGAAAGTCTTACAGATTGTCCGGTACACCGATGTTCGAGGAGTGGCCCAGACCAGCCTCCTTGGCCTCTGACGGGCTCAGACTGGCCCGCCCTTAGCCAGGGCTTTGCTCGGTGCAGCCCGCACGAGTCCCGAGACGCGGGAGCCCCGCTCGCCTTAAAACGCCTCTTGGCGCTTCAAGGATGCGTCGGAGGCATGCGCACCGCGTCGGTTGCTGGGGGCTGTAGTCCCTCTTCAGCTAAGGCGGCGAGATGCAGCGAGATGGCAGTGCTCGTTAACGGTAGGCGCTGTATCCCCAGTCAAATCTGCAGGCAGGGTAATGACAGTGTCAATTTCCAAGGCATTATGAATAATCAAAATGATGTTTACAAAAAATGTCTTGTTGGCTGAAATTCAAGAGCCACCAGGCCAAAATTCTAATTTAACCTCAACAAACAGTCATCATTCTGGCCAGCCAAAACATGCTGCACACTATCTCTGTTAATGCGGGCTAAATTAATCGTTTATTAATGCGCAGCACACTACTCGTGTTCTTTTGCTGCCAAAACGCACTGTTAGCTAAAATGGCTAACATCGCTGCTGTGTTGACCCTGGTAGGCTCACATGTGATGTTGCTAAGCAACTTTGACATGATGACACACTGTTAGCAACAGTTGCTAACAGTATACTTCTGCTGTTTTAACATGCAGTAGGCTTCCTCATGCATGATGTTTCTAAGCAAACTTGAGTTGACCTTTTCCTTTGGACGCAATGTGTGCATTCACTAGTGATCATGCGATGATACTTAACTAGGCCACTACCTCACTACTTAACAGCAAGCACCATGACAATCCTCAGAAACCAAATTTTTCCCCCAAATTTAACTGAAAGTCTTACTGACAGGTGCTCCAGATGTAATTGTTATGCTGCAACGTCTTCTAGGTCATTCGTCTTCACCGACTGGATATGTCTAAGTACCATAATCAATTCAGTACACAAGCTTCAAACGAAAGACCTCATCAGAGAATGCCTCCAGTGGAATATCTGTCAAACTTCAGACGGTTCTCCTCCAGGTCAGAAGGCCGTCCTGAATTCCTAGTCAAAAGAATGAAGACCGAATACAAGAAAGGATATGGGGTGAGTTTATTTCATCTGACCGGAAGGGAGACCCACAGACAACTGCCAACGCTGTCAGTGTTCTAGAGCCTGGGCGCAGCCACGTTCCAGAGCACTACACCACCTTCTGTATGCCCTCCAGGCAAGAACTAAACACTCTGTGTGTGCCAAAAAAAACTTCTTTATAGCCAGGACAATTGCATATCATGCCCTATATCAACAACTCCTTGATTTTACTGCTTCAAAATTGAAATGGCATAATGCCAACCGTAAAGTTCTAATGACGTGCTCCTTTTAAGCATACCTATAGGGGGTTTATTCAGAGACCATTCCATTTTAGTTGCTGCAGCACGCAAGTAGAATTCTCTACCTATGTCCCTACCCACTGAACCTTCTCTGTTACAGTTTAGACAACTGCTAAAGTTGTTCTTGTTCCCCAAGTAACTCTTTGGGTTTTGGTAATGGTCAGTGAGCATATGTGGGTGTCAATAGTGGTAAGGAACTTTGGTGTATTCTCGCAGTATAAGTACCTATAACATAATAATGTATCTTATGAACTTTGAGGCTTCGTCCCAGGTTCAGACAATAAGCATTCTTTGGTGACTTTCCAGTACTGTATTACAAACTGCATATAGGTGTTCATTTTCCTCTTGAAAAGGCTGGTTTTGGAACATCAAACCTACATTTTGTGCCATACTTGGAATTTTATATACAGTGACTTTTGGCAGTACTTTGCACACTTGTCTTTTAAAATGTGTCTTTGGAATAGTAAAACGCGTTTTTCTGTTTTTGAAGAAATAGCACGTTAGATACGATTCAGTGAAATCTATAGCATCATAATAAATGTTTGGAGATCTTGTTCATCGATACACCTTTCTTTAGAAGAAATCCACAATCTCTACTAAAGGGGGTTCTTTTGAGTGCCAACGTTCTTCTAGGAAAATATCTTCTTACTCTTACAGGGTCAATTGAACAATGCTTACTAACCGTTTTCAGCCACACTTCAGGAATGCTTAAAGGTGCTTCTCGGACAAAGTCATGTAAATCCTCCCAGGCATACTCTGTGAAGGTTAGAGTTAAAAACGACGTTGGTGAACTCTCATTCTGCTGCACGCATTTTATATTACTATGTATGCAGTACCATTAATTAAGTTTGAATATAACCAGCTCCTCTTTTTTCTGTAGTTGGTGGAGTAGACATGTTCCAAAAGCGAACTCCCTGCTTAAACATATGGCTACCTGATTTGCTTAATTATGACATCTCACATTCAAAAAGAAAATTGAAGACATATTCCATGTTCTGACTGTAGTGTGCATCTTCATAAGATAACCAACTTGCCCTGTATTATGATGCAGAAATTTGACCAGGCAATCATCATAACATGTTCCTGAAATAGAAGGGAAAAGTATAGAGAAGAACCTGGCCACCAGAGTTTTCTCTCACATGCTTACAAGTTCCCTTTCTGCTTATTGCATCTGATAATTCTTTTTTGCATTACCCATTGCTTCTTGAGACTGCAAAGGGTGGGTTAAGAAGTGATCATATCTTTCTTCTTCTTTTCCCAAATGCCCTGTAGGAATAGCCTCTTTACTACCAACTTCAAACAATACGCTTTCTATAGGTATGTCTGCATAATATTTGTTTTAATTCTTTAGCTATGGTACAGTAATGTTGCCTTTTTACAGATTAAGTAGCTCTTGCAAAATTGTTTTGTCTTTTGTTTGCACACCATTCACAAGAGCAACAATAGATTCTGCTACCCCACAGATAAAGCCTAGTGTTTTTGTAAATGTTTTAATCTAAATAATCTAAAATCCAATTATAAGTAGAAAACCTTTCATTTCAGTCACTCCAATAATTAATTTGCTGGTAGCATCTCTACTTCCATTCAGATAATTGCTTGAAAGGGACGCACTGCCTGTATTTTATTGGTTTCCTACACATCCTGGTCATCTAGTTCTTTGGCAATGGTTCTATGCCCATTCAATTCTGAGATAGTTGGCATTATATTGCATTTCAGCTTTCTAGATAGTAATTTCAGGTCAATTCCAGGTCCCTTTTATCTATTCTATTCTCAGCCACAATGTATGGTACTATTTTAAACCATTGATTGCACTTAATATCATGAACATTTTTATTTACATCTAGTTTTTCGGTTTGCTCTTTATACTTGTGTGTGTATTTCAGAATCTTTCATTTGCAAAAGTTCACGGTGCTCCTGGAATCTGAGCTGTACTGAATGTGCCCTGTCATGTTCATACATTTCTATTCTTGGATCCATCTCTGCATTTATATTGGATTGAGGCCTACCAAATGCAGACTTTAAATGCCAGGAATTGATCTCTCTACAACTGCCATGCATCCACTTAGCAGTGCATCACTATGCTGTTCAGGATACAAGACAGGATTCTTTGCATGGCACTGTTTACACACCAGTTTATGGATGCATATGTGATGCATATACATCGCTCTGATATGATCAAATGTGCTGTCACTCACCAATTCTGACACAGATGGCAGTGAATGACAATATACTTAGTTTTCTAACTGTAGGAAAGTAGAACATTATTAGGTGGGGCTAATTACCTTCAGCTAGTAATAATACCACAATCACTAAGAGTCCTGGGCAAGTCTCAATAAATTAATCCTTGCTCAACCCTTTGTAGCTTAGCAAATCAGCGGTCAGGCCTAATTTAGGAGACAACTATGTATAAAACATTTAAAATAACAAAACAATAAATAGGTAAAAGACACAACACATTAAAAATAAAATTCCAATATATGAAATTAGAGAATATTTATATTTTTAAGATGACCACTGAAGTAACAAAAATCCAATGTAGGGAAGGGGAGATATGAATTTTTAAAGGTTATATAATAAATTGTGCATTCTAATTTATAAAAGCATTAAACACTACTCGTGGCCATCTGGTCGCATTGGACCAGGATAAAGTAAAAGTTTTAGGCCGACCGCAGTAGAGGATGTGTCAGATAGGTTGAGGGCTAGGTCATGGTCATAAGTTTTCCTTCGAAAAGAAGTCCTCTGGGTCCTCAGATGTGGAGTTTGATTTGACGACGCTGGCCTGCTGCAGCACAATACCTCAATGAGCCTCTGGAAATCTTTGTCCTCAACGTCAATGGAGAGGAATTCCAGAGCTATTAGCTGAACAAGCCAGTGCAGTCAGGCTGATTTGTGAGTCAACAATGGCAACTTGACAACTTGACTCTCAACATCGAGATGGTCTACTATTGGAGCTTTTCTGTAAAACTTTAAAGAGAGTTTTCAAAGTTCGAGACCTTCTTTATTCTGAGTTTCTTTATGGGACAAAAGGGTCCAGTAACACCAGTCAAGGGTGCCCCCTGGGAGCGAGGACTCAATTTCCCACAATGGACCTGCTCAGAAAAATCCAGTTGAAACTGGTGAGCTGGTGTGATCCTCTATTTGGCTGGGCAGGTGACTTCTTCCAGCTCTGTTATACCTGTTGCTTGTCAGGAATACACGTTTTTCCTTTAAGTTGGGAACAGCCCTTTTTGTGGAACCTTCTGAGTGCAGCAGGTGCAATCCTTCTGAGTACAAGCCTTCTGTGGTACAGTCAATGGCCCAGCAGGAATGTTTGAGGCAGTGTTTTCATGAGCTTCCGCAGCTCTCCAATATTTATCCTGCATTCTGGCTGGAAGGAGGGATGACTCAGAATAAACAAGGTCTCAAACTTTGAAAATCCCTCTCAAGAAATAGAAGTTTGCCAACGGCCCAGTGGTATACAGAAGAACTAAAAACCCAAAAACAACTAACTAGGAACAGGGAAAGGCACTGGCGAAGAACCTACGACAGCGAAAACAAGGAAAAATATAAGAAAGCTCTCGCCTCTTACAAAGCAATGATAATAGCAGCAAAAAAAAATTTTTTCTCACTTCATATAGAGAATGCGAAAAACTCAAGTAAACCACTATATAACATTGCTAAAACCCTTTCTGGTAACACACAGGATCTTAATCCGCCCCCATCACAAGCATTATGTGACGCCTTATCCAAGTTCTTCTTCGCGAAGGTAAATGACATATATCAAGCCTTCAACTCAGACCCTGGCAGCAGTAGTGTTACCACCCCCATGATTACATTAAAAAATACCATGACCAGTTTTAAACCCCTAACAACTGACCAAATTAAGGGCATAGTTAAATCAATCAAAGCTGGGTCAGCCCTGGATCCATGTCCAACCTCTGTGATCGCTATGGTGCCAGATACAATCATCCCTATCATTACTCATGTTTGTAATACAATACTGACATCTGGAATCTACCCGGATTCTTTAAAAAATACGCTGATCAAACCCCTGCTTAAAAAGCCTAGTCTAGATAAGGGAGAACTAAAAAACTATCGGCCTATAGCGAGTCTCCCTTTTCTAGCTAAAGTTACAGAAAAGGCTATGAATCAGCAGTTGTCGGATTACATAGAAAGTAACAACTTGTTGGATGACACCCAGTTCGGTTTCCGTAAACACCATGGTACGGAAACCGCTCTCATCAAAGCAGCTGATGACATCAGAGTCATCCGCGATCAAGGAGGAACAGCATTGCTGGTCCTTCTAGATCTCTCAGCAGCCTTCGACACGGTCGACCACAAGATCTTGGTCGACCGTGTCGAAAGGATGGGCATTCAGCTCACTGCGAGGGACCTACTTGCCTCCTTCTCAGCTAACAGAACCCAGGCGGTTACACTGGGTCCTTTTCAATCGGCCAATCTGTTGTTACCGTGTGGGGTTCCTCAAGGCTCATCCCTAAGTCCGACACTATTTAATATATATGTGTCGGACCTTGCTAGTGTCATCAAAGCACATGGGATGAGCCTAACCTCTTACGCTGAGGACACACAATTGGTGCTGGCCATAAAGGGAGACAGGCAGGAGGTGGCAGTGCGGTTCCAAAATGGGATGATTGCTATCGGTGAGTGGATGGCAAGAAATTGCCTGAAGCTCAATTCCGATAAAACGGAGGTGGTTGTCTTTGGCACCCTTTCGCCAGTCTGGTCTGTGGCCTGGTGGCCATCGGCTTTAGGCACTCCTCCCTGCCCCACCGCTAAGGTCAGAAACTTAGGAGTAACATTCGATGACCGACTTAATTTTATGGCTCACGCAAATAAGGTGGCAGCCAACGCCCATTTCAAGCTCAGAATGATAAGGAAAATTATACCTTATCTACCAGACACTGCCGCCAAGACGTTAGTCACCTCCCTGGTCCTGACATCATTAGACTATTGTAATGGTCTCTTTCTTAATGCACAAAACAGAGTAACCAAAAAGCTACAGACCGTTCAGAACGCGGCTGCACGCGTGCTATCCAAAAAACCTAAATTTGCACCCATCTCGGATACCTTGAAAAGCTACCATTGGTTAACTATCCAAAACAGGATAAAGTTCAAATCATTGTGCACAGTTTATAAAATACTGCAGGATCAAGGACCGCGTTTCCTTAAAGAACAACTAATTCCCTATAATCCGGCTAGAACACTCCGATCCACCTCACTTAACCAATTAGTGGTCCAATGCAGCAGAACAGTCACCTGGGGGGACCGCCGCGTTCTAGTTGCGGCCCCTAAAATTTGGAACACTCTGCCACACCATATAAAAACAAGCCCCTCACTCCTTCAGTTTAGAAAAAAACTGAAAACATGGCTATTTAATCAGTAAATTTAGCTTCTGGGTTACTTCCTCATCTGTTCAGTGAGAGACATTATTGCAGTTCAGCGCCGAGACGCCCACGGGTAATTGTATGCGCTTTATAAATGTCATTAAATAAATAAATAAATAAACATTCATACCAATAAGGGTAAAACTACCTCTCTCTTCTATGACTACTTCCTATAAAGTGTGGCACATTTTGGACCCAGAATACACTGATCTCCCAAACAACAAAATGGAAATATTTGTCACAGGGCCATTAAGGGACAATGTCGACATCGCTAAGTTAGGATGAGCCCAGCAACCATGATGATGCTTTGGCACACGTTACTACATGCCTTGATTTTTGTAAGACTCTGTTTATGTCTTTCACATGAGAAACGTCTCCTTTATTTGTTCTCTGCCTGTTCCTGGAGTTTAGTTTGAACACGGTGAGCAAAGTCGATAAACAATGCCCCTTGTTATTCTTTTCTGGTCAGTCCCTAGCCCATAGACAAAACATGCTAACACAGCTGCTGCTGGAAACTTGTGCTTTGAGATTATGGGAATGCATATTTAGGTAACACATACTTTGAGAGGGAGCTTTCTAGGGAGAAGAGCCATGCAGTTCTGATGATATACCATCCAGGCTCTAAGGTATGGGGTCTGCTGACAAAGTCCAAAGTTCTTCCAGTATATCATAATGCTTCTTCTTACCAAGGGGAGGGTGGTGAGGCTGTATGGTCCTTTATCCACTGTCTTTATATGATGAAATCCCCTATTATGATATATGGCCTTGCTGTAATGCTAACTGTGTTAGGTTTGTGCATTTTGCTGCTGATTCTGGCTGGTATACTACACCTTAGAGCACAGTAGTTAAAATAAACATTTTAAACTATATTTGTATTTCTGTCAGTTTGTGGTGGACGTGTACGAGAGAGTGTGCGAAAAGGTGTGTCTTGTTACCACGATTCCTAAGAGTTCTGGGAGTCTTGTATTCAGGGTGTCTAATCATTTGCTTCTTCATGAGTGTGTAGGAGAGTGAGTGAGGCACTATAGTTGTCGGTCCTGGGTTCATGGGTACTAAGGTGGTAGGAAGGCTTAGCCCCTATACACTGAGGTCCCATATTCCTGCGCATAGTTCTGTGTATGTCCAGAATCCCTGCAATATGGCATCACCAACATTTGGTCTGGTAGTTATTTGCGAGAGACCGAAAGGTAAGACCTTGAAGGGGTATAAGCCCAAAGGGGTGGCAAAGGCTGTTTTATCTCATGCTGCAGTATTTAGGGTTATCTGCCAGTATCCTTTCGTCAGGTCTAGCATTGTCAAATATTGGGCAGTTTCTAGTCTTTCTATCATTTCGTCTTCTTGCGGCATAGAATAGAAATCAAAGCATTCACGCTCCTGTAGTCTACACAGAATCTCACTGTACCATTTGGTTTGGGTACCAGTACTGTTGGCGAGCACCATGGACTTAGTAATATCACCGTGTAGCATCTCCCCTACCTCTTTTTCCACCACCCTGCTGCTGGCTTCCGGTATCCTATATTGTCTCTGCCTGACTGATCTAGCCCTGTCAGTCTTGATATCATGTTGTACAAGGGGACGCTCTCCCTGGTTTTAGGTGAGAAAACATCCAGGAAGTCCTTTACGACCAACAGGAGGGACTAGGTTTGTTCTGATAGCAACTGGGAACCCATGGGGACCTTGTCGCGGTCAAGAATGGCATCGCCCTGAGGAAAAGGAATGGTTAAGTGATGGGAGTTGATACCAGTAGATTGGTGGAGGTGTCGTCTGGAGCGTCTGGAGCGTCTACCGTTTTCTTTAGGAGGTTGATGTGATATATTTGGCCCACCCTCCCTGTGTGTGGGACGGCCACCCCATAGGCATAATCTTGGCCAGTACTACATAGGGGTCTTGCCATTTGGCTAGGATTTTGTTATCGAGCAGGGAAGAAGGAGAAAAAGAAGGAATTTATCCCTACCAAAAATTGCCTCATGGTTGAGTGATTGTCATATCCCATCTTTTGTTTCTGCTGTCCTGTGTCTAGGGTCTCTCAAACCTCCTCCCACAGGGTAGACAGTCTGTCTTTGAGAAGGGCTGCATAGTCCAGGAGGGTCCTCCCTTCGTCTTCATCCTCCTCCCACCTTTCTGTTGCAATGTCTAATAGAGCTCTGAATACCAGCTCGAAAGGACTACAACCAGTGGAGGACTGGGGATGTGTTCGGATTGTGAACAGGGTTAGCGGTAGCTGCCTGTACCAGTCTCTCCCTGTGTGTGACACCATTTGTAAATGTAATACATTCTTTTGATATTGCCATATCAGTTTGTTTATCGTTTTTAAGTGTTCCAGTTACCTGATTACTGGCATTGTCTGTATGTTACAGAACAACTGTGATACTGTAAAACTACTGGTCCAACACATGATCCATACATTACATTAGTTGAATATGGACTTATTTTATTTCTTCAGTTTGATTACCCTGTCCCTCTAAATAGAATTAGGGTTTCTCCCTCTTTTTCTTGATATTAAAGCAATCGTTGACAGCTAGAGTCTTGGGTACTGGCAGGGGTTGGCTGCCTCATTGGTATGGGGTACAACAAGCACTAAATAATCTCCCAAGACAATCTCTGGGTGGGTGGACCCCATGCAAAATGCACTTTGGCATTAAAATGTTTGTGCCGGACCTTGATGGTCTAGAAGTGTGGTGGCTGCTGCAACATTTGACGTAGATAACTAATCTACTATGTTGCAGGAACCAAATAATACCCATGCACCACTGCCCTAAGATCATTTACCCTCATCCACTGAAGCGACAATGCTGATTCCTGTGCTTGGCTGGCTTCCTAAAGTTGGTGATCTGGTCCGAGGAAAGCTGGAGAACACAAATGAGTTTGGTTCTCTTATCATAGGCCTGTCCCAGTTCTTGGAATAAAGGGTACCCGTACAAGGAAAATTGATTTATTTCAATTGACAATGTCAAGCTACACCATATGGCCAATACTGAATAGTGTTACTCCCAGTATTCCCAGCCGAGCTGTTTCACCTATTCCGATGGCTCCAGCTTCTTCGACTACTACCTGTGTTGGTGAGGGGCCATTGGAAACTTCTATTGACTTCATGCCTGTTGTCCCTTCATCTTCCTCTAGTGCAGACATCGAGTATGATTCGTTGAGGTCCTCTTCGACGTTCCTGACAGTACTATGCATCCTCTATCTAATGATGCACAGCCCCCTATGATGCCCTTGGAAGCTAGCAAATATTACATGGATCATACAAGTTTTTCATGCGATTCTTCATCTTCGTCCTTATCTGTGACAACTCAACCGACGTGAAACAGTCTTTTCATCACGTGGTTCAAAAATACTTTCCTAGTCCCCCCCCTGCACATACATCTGGATAGTGCTCACACTTATCTTCCTTTTCATGTGGAATGGGTTTGTGACTGTGTTTTTCGTGCTCATCAATGGTCAATATTTACCGAAAGGCTCTGCTGTAAAGTTGGTTGATGGAATTCGTGCTCCGCATACATCTTCCCATATCATGAAATGTTATCAAGCCCTTGTGAATATTTCGGCCTTCCCTGTTGCGGATGGCATAGTTTGAGACAAAGTTGCATGCAATATCCATGGTCCGACGGACGTCCTGAACATTCCAGATGTGCTCCACGTTTCACTAGGAGATGTAATATCACAGGACATACACTAAGATGAGTGGGATGTTCTGGCAGTTCATTAATTGTTTTCTGATTTAAAATATTATGCTGGTTTTGATCCTGAAGACTTATATTTGAATTCAGGTGTCATCATTACTTACACAAAACAAATACGTTAAGAACTATTTTCACTTTTACCCAGTGTGAACATTGTCCGACTCCTTTACTGGGGAGTTCTAATACTCTCTGGCGTAAGTTCACATAGTTTCATATTACAATGAGTCCAATCCAGAGTCCTACTTCTATAAGTTAAAATTTGCATCTCAATCTAAATTCATGTTGACTCACACAAAATTGATTCATTCCAATTCCTTTAGGACTGATTTGGCTTTACGTGGTTACAAACACTAGAAAGATACCATTGATTTGAAATCCATTTTGACACTAAAGATTGGCAAGTTTAAGGCCTTGTTCACACTTTTCCGTTAACATTTACACCCTGGTGTATCCAAAGCCTCAATTGCTAAAGAAAGAAACAAGAAGAGGATTTACCCTTGTTGCCCTTGGATAGTGACATCCCTCTCCTTTACTTCCAATACACACTCAATCTCCCCGAGCCTCTCTGCTCAGTGGAGAAGGTGCCAGCTGAGGTGGACAGAGACTTAATCATTGGAACCCAGGTTCTTACTTATTGCTCGCACCAACGTAAGAAATGCATCCAGAATGCATACCTCTTTTTCCCTTTATCTGAAATGTCCAGCAAGATGGCGGTGGCACCCATGTCCGAGTGAGAGGTGGTGTGTGAGCAGTCCAACCTGATGCCGACCTACCCGTAATTTCTGTGTCCCCGTGGAACACTGGAGCGGCAGCCAGGCGCTTCTCTTTCTTTTCGGATGTCGAGTGTGAAGAGCTGCAGCAGACCTTACTGAGAAGTGGAGTAGCGGGGTAGCAGAACAAGAGTTGCAGTGTCCCGTTGTGGCCGGAGGCAGTATCCATTAGCACCCTGGCTCTCACCTGATGCTGAAGCTGCCCGATCACTGCGGCGTGCTGTTGACCATGTTGCTGAGCTGATTAGAGTTACTTTGTTTCCTCCGAACGCTGAGAGAGAGCTACTCTGCTAGGTCAAGACTACCTGTATCCGCCACCTGGCTCACCTGAAGCCTGAAGCCAGAGCTGCCCGAACATTGTCTGGGCGGCGTTTCTCTCGAGGTGTGGAGAGATCTTGCGGTGGAGTTATCGGAGCGGAGAGAGTTACGCTGCTTGGTTGAAATTACCCGCCTCCGCCTCTGGGCACACTTGAAGCCTGAAGCCTGAAGTCAAAGCTGCCCGAAATTATCTGAGCGGCGTCTCTGCCGAGTTGTGGAGCAGAGCCTCGAGGTGGTCGGAGGGGGTATCTATTAGAGTGGAGTTGCGGAGCAGAGTTCTCCCTCCCTGGGTCACTCTTGAACCTGGAGTGGTTTGAATATTGCAGTGTCCTGTGGAGGTGTTGGGAGTTGTCTGGAGCTCTGCCGCACTTGGCCTCACTGGAAGCCAAAGCGGTCTGAATACTGCGGCGCCCTGTGGAGTTGTCTGGAGCTGTTTTCGTCCTTGCTTGATTGCTTGAACGCTGGCCAGAGAGGGTGGAGAGAGAGTCGCTCCTCTTTGCTGAGATATTAGGGGCCAGAAGCCTACATTGAGGTACTATATCGGCATTGAGGCACTATATCGGCGCTAGTGGAGTATAAATATTTAAATTGCTTTGAGGGGTCTATACTTGTGGTTCCCGTATCTGAAGTATCTGAAGTAATATAATGCTTCCAAAGGGAAGGGGGGCCAAAGCAAAGGCCGCCGCTGCTGCGGTAGCTGCAGCCATGAGTGGGACTCTGACTGCCTCTGGTGCCTCAATGAATGACACAAGTGTAGTATGTTCTCCTGAGCTAATCAGTAGCAACTCACGTACGGCCCTCAACGGGCAGTCGATACCTCAATCAGATATCGGTGTAAAGGAGCGCACCGTATCTGACTTCTTTAAGAAAAAGAATGCTTCTAGCGCTAAAAATTCCACTCAAACTGCCCTTATATCTACATGTTTAGGTAGTGGTAACAAAACGGTTATGGGGCAAGTATTAAACAGTTTATTGCAAAGTCCGCAACTGCTATTGTTACCAGTAACAGCAGTAACGTCAATAACTGGAGCAAATGGAGTGTCTCCAGAGATGGACACAGATGATGAGCTGGCTGAGCTATGTCAGGCAGTGGGAGAGGTCAGAGTATCACCCAAGGCAAATAATAATTCTATTCATCCCTCTATAGATACGGCTCTCTGCCCAGCTTCTGAGACTTCTGGAACTTCTGGGATCCCTGAACCCTCTGGAGTAGTTCCCCCAGTAATTAAAAAACATCTTATCAGCAGTCTGGATAAAGATAAAGATATAGGAAAGGTATCTGCAAATGATGGAGATTCCGTCGGTTCTGGGGACAATTCTACTCCATGTCAGATGTCTCTATTAAGTCAGAGGGGGAGAATGATAATGAGAATGATAGACTGTCTTTCTCCAGTGATTGGGCGGGTGATGGCAAACTATCTCTTGAAGAGGACATTTTAAGTCCAGACTCTGCTGCAAATGCTGAGGCTCTAGGTACAGTACGTAAGGTACCTGAATCACAGAATTCACTTTCAACTTCCAGACCTAGCATGGTCGAACAACCTCATTGGGATGCTGTGTCTGGGTTGCAAATCAACCAAGGAGAAGTACCTGACAATCCTGAACCAGAAGGCGAAATCACATTGAAATCCATTTACAATTTACAATCATCAATCTATAAAATCATTATGGTTCATAGAGAGGAGACCAAAGCAGAGGGGCTCCGGACCCAGGGAGCAGTTCGTAAATTGCAGAATGCAGTGCACCACATCGCTAAGTCATGTGCAGAAGCCACTACTAGAGCACAGGAAGCAGAAGACCGGATCTCTTCTGTCGAGGATGAACTTTCTCTAAAAAATCCTCTATTAATGTACTGCAGAAGACCGGACAGGACATTGATTGGAAACTTACCGACTTGGAAGATTGTGCACAATTAAACAATCTGTGTGTTCTAGGTATACCGGAAGGTACTGAGGGAAAGGATGTTCGGCGGTTTGTCGTGGAGCTATATATAGCTGCTTTCCCAGATTTAAAGGAATGGAATTGGGAGAAGGAGATTATAAGGGCTCATCGGTTTCTGTTTATGCAGAGACGAAATGCAGGAGGTGGGGCTGGGAAACCAAGAGCAATCCTTATTTGTCTTCATAATTACCTCCTTCGTGAAATTCTGTATGATCTAGCTAGACCTGCACGGCCTAGGAAAGGCAATGGCTGGGAATTTTTTGTCCGCCCGGACTTCTGTCAGGTGACTGTGCAGCTACGATGGCGTCTAAGGCAGCTAATATTGCCTATCCAAGCAAAAGGGGGACAGGTGTTTTTATTAAACCCTGCCAAACTTAAGGTCGTGTATAAAGGGAAAACGATATACGAGATTAAGGCACGGGAATTTTTGACTTCAATGTGATATATGTACTGATTGATAATCTGAACTGTTGAAAGATTTTCTGCTTTTTTTCTTTTCTTTTCCCTCTGCACGTTAGACCTGTTCGTACTACTGTGTTTGTTAATTGTCGAAATTGAAAACATGATCTATAGAAAATAAGTACACTGAGTTGGGTGTCTATAGGTGGGGTGGGGTGGTTTCTCACAGACAGTAGCTAGGACATAGGCTTCATGTCGGCACAGGGAGGGACGTTTTCACTACACGACTACTCACCATCATTGGGGGCTTGGTCATTACGCCTCTGTTGGGTGGGTACACTGAGGGTGGGGGGGTGTTTGGGAGGGGAAGGGGGGAGGGAGGGAAAGGGTTTGGTGTTGGGGGCAAGGAAAAACAGTAAAAGAATGGTTTGTGCAAATCAAGGTCTAAAATGTGTCGCTTCTGCTTTTTTGCTATGACGCATCTGTTTTATTAGTCAGCATCTACGGTTCCCTGTCTTTTGTTGAATCTTTAATTAGACTAGAAGATGGGTAAGATTACAATTTGTTCTTGGAACGTGTGTGGACTCAACAACAAAAGAAAAAGGGGCTTAATGGGTCAAATATTGAAAAGTATGAGAATGGATGTACTTTGTATTCAAGAAACCCATTTACCCTGGAAGAATAGAGGTTGGCTTAGGGATCTTAGTTTAGAATTAGTGGGATGTTCTCGACAGGAGTCCACCATAATAGGAGTAGCTATTCTAAAATGGTACGGGCTGGGACAGATTAGAAGAGTCAAAGAGGATCAATTGGGTCGATTGGTTATCGCAGAACTTTGATTAGATGTTACAATGATGACCATATGTTCGGTCTATGGGTCTAATGTTGATGACCTGGCTGTTTTGAATCAATTAAGCATTGAGGTAGCGCTATGGCCCCCTTTGTTAATTTCGTGTGGGGATTTTAATGTACATTTGGATGGGACATTCAATATATCCAGCAATAGTCCTTATGTAGGTAGGAAGAAAAACGTGTTCAAAGCCGTGAAAGGTATCATTGAGGAATTTGGATTAGTGGATGTTGGGTATCTTCGATCTGTTGGTACATTTGTGAGCCTTTTTTTCTCTGCTCCGCACAAGAAGCATTTTAGGCTGAATTATATTTTTGTTTTGGGTAGACTTATTAACCACATCGCTGCTTGACAAATCCCTCTGCTGTGCTGGACAGCAATGAAAACGGGTGTGGTCATGATGAGCTCAGCCTGTCATGAGCACAGGAGCACTGTACTGCATGACGAGCTGAGCTCGTCATGAGCATGGAAGGGGTCAATACTTCTGCAAATCTAGGTTTCAATATTATTCCCAAACTGATCTCGGATCATAATCCCATTGTTCTTAGTGTGAATATGAATTTTACACAATCTTTTAAGCCTTGGTCTTTTGAACAAAAACTCCTACATGACCCCCACTATATTGATCATATGAGCAAATGGATTCCAGAGTTTTTTTTAACATAATAGAGGGTCAACTTCAATTGGATAATATGGGATGCGTTTAAGTCAGGGGTACATGGCGAAACCTTAAGCTACTCAATAAAAAAACAGAGAGAAATCAGGAAGACGGAAGAAGGAGAGATGAGTAAGCTGAGAGAATTTGAGATTAAATTAATGCTGGTGTGTAGTAGAGGTACTGGTACTGAGGAAATCTCAAGGTATTTAGCGGTTCAGAAAGCTGGCCCAGCAGATAGCCGCCTATAGATCTGAAGTGTATGAAGTTGGGGAAAACTCTGGAAAATATTTGTATTTGGCTAAAAGATTAAGACAAAAGGCGGTTTCAGGGGTTTTTTTTTTAACCCGGTCCTATGATTATGCCATTCTACTCCAAGGACCAGGCCCCCTTCCCTTCGTACCATGGTTGGTCCTAGAGGCTATTAATACCCAGATGGAGTTAGTGCAGGCCCTCTCCTGTTCATTCCCTATACCTCTTAAGGTCCATCTACTGCCAATCCTCAAAAATCGTGTCACTGAGTGGGCAACAGTAAACACCTCGTATCTTGGAGTACGATACGCATGGTGGTTGGCGGCTTATTAAGAGGAGGGCAAGGGAAATGAGGACAAAAAAAAGGCGGTTTCCGCTAATATAGATAAAATAATGGATGATTCAGGAAAAATATATGATATTAGAACAGAGATACTGGGGGTCTTCCGCGAATTTTATTGTAATCTATATACGGATGATGTTACCGGAGACATTGAAGGAAAGGTAACTGATTTCATTGACCCAGTATTTAATTCCACCTTATCATTGGAAGAGGCAGAACAATTGGAGTTACCCATCACTTGGGAATAAATAGAATTATCTCTTCTGTCGTTAGCATTGGGTAAAGCAATAGGACCCGATGCTATTCCTCTTGAGTTTTTTAGGGTGTTTCATTTTATTTTAAAACCTGAGTTAATTAATTTATTTACAACAGCCCAGAAAGGAATGGCCCCACCTTCTTGGCAGCAATCAATAATTACGTTTTTTTTTAAACGGATAAACCTCCCCTGTCTACGTCTTCATTTCGTCCAATTTATTTGATAAATGCAGATAGTAAAGCTTACTCTAATATCTTGGCTTCACGACTTTCTAGCATTATTACCCCTCTTGTTTCGAAATACCAGCATGGATGTATTCCTGCACGTGATACTGCAGATCACATTCGCCGCCTTATTACTTTTCTGGATTGGGCTCAGGCAACCCGGTCAAATATTGGCTTAACCCTGTTGGATGCTGAAAAAGCATTTGACAGGGTGGCCTGGGCTTACCTATGGGATATCTTATCTAGAAAGGGATTTAGTTCGGGCTTTTACCTGCGCTAAGGACTATGAATGTTGCCCCTAAAGCATTTATTCATATAAATACTGAAACCTCAGCCTCCTTCTCAATTACCCGTGTTACCCGACAAGGGTGCCCATGTTCCCCTTTACTTTTTGCGTTATATATCGATCCTTTAGTTAATTGTTTTAATATGGAAGAAAAAATCAATCTGATCTACCTAGCCCATACAAATTACCGAGCGCTAGCATATGCTGACGACATTGTGGTTGTTACAACAGATGTCGAAACGGCGTTGCCAGCGATATTGACTTAGCCTCACAGTTCGGGCTTTTTTCGGGGTATAAGATAAATCTTTCAAAAACCCAGATCCTATATTCCGGGGACAACCCGCCGGCTAATATTCCACTTGCCTCTGAAGTCACGTATCTTGGAATTAAGATTTCACTCCCGATATCTAATATCCCCAAACTGAATATCAATCCAGCTTTGGCTAAAATTAATTCTTTATTAGAACGCTTAGATCATCTTCATTTAACATTACATGGAAGAGTTAATGTGCTCAAAATGCAAATTTTACCAAACATTTTGTATATGTTTCGCACAATATCCTTAGAATTCCCCCTGTCTTTTTTAAAAACTTAGAAAGGGCAGCTTTGAGATTTCTGTGGGGATATAAACGACAACGTAAAGCCTATAAAAAAATGATTCTCACTAAAGAGTGTTGTGGCTAGAATGTCCCGTATTTCTTTTTTTATTATATTGCAGCAACCCTTCAGGTTTTTAGTCCACTTATAATGGGGGACAGAGTAGAATACCTTATTGTTATACTCCATCAATTTATGAGCTAGTTATAGGTGAAGGGATAAAAGCCTGTTTTTTGAAGGTAATTGAACCAAGTTACTATAAAAAGACGAGATTTAAGACGTTAAAAGCAGCATATGGTGTTTGGCAAAAGTTTCGACGGCATCTGGGCATTGCAAAATTGAACATGTATCTTTTGTGATTTAGTAGCCATTAGATGGGGGTGAAAGGAATACGCTATTTAGGAGACTTGTTTTTTGATGGCCAGTTGGTCTCTTTTCACGGAGTAAGTTTTCCTTAACCAAAAATGATTTTTTTAAGTTTCTTCAAATTCGCAGCTTTTTACAAAGTCCACGACATCCAGCAGATACATGAAGGAATACAAATTGCCTTATGGAGATCCTAGCAAAAAAAATATCAATTGGTACTTTGTATTTATGTCTGATGCAGGAATTCCCTGATGATCTGGAAAATTGCCAATTAAAATGGATAAATGAGTTGGGGATATCCGAAATCGATATACGTGAGTCAGTTATGCTCGCGAATAGAATTCTTATAACTGGGATGATGAAATCACAATACTTTATGTGTATACATGACTTATATTATACTCCCAGCAAGGATGTCAAATGGAGTACGACAACAGGGATTAAATGTAACCGCTGTTGTCTTTATGCTGCTGATGCAATACACATGTTTTTTCAATGACCTAAGCTTGCGGAATTTTTTGAGCAAATTGAATTCTTTTTGGGGGTCATTTTAAAGGGTAATATTAATATAACTGCTGAGATGGTGTTGATTGGTTTTAGCTCAGGTATTGTAGGATTTCCAAGACCAAAAGCTATATTTTGTTTTCTCTGTATTTGTATGGCCATAATACGAGCCTGTATCACTAGAGACTGGATTAACCCCGATCCCCCATCTTTTTTTAATTGCCGGGAAACACTATTATCAATGTACAATATAGAATTGGCTATTTACAAAACTAAGGGGCTGAAAAAGAGGGATATGGGAACAAACATTTGGGCACCAATTACTGAACGAATTTAGATGCTCTTTCTTTACATGACCTGTGTACTTGTATTTATGATTTGAATTCTGACATTCATGCTCAATGAGCTCGATGAGCTTGGGAACTTGACTATATCTTCTGTTTCTGTGTAAAATTTGATTTGCTTTTTCATGTTTTTCCTTGCATAAAACAATAAAATATTTTTTTTTAAAAAATAAATGAAATGTCCAGCTCAGCCACACTCTTAATGGAGTATAACCAGTCACCACTACTTGGGGGAACAGGAGACACTCACCGCTTGCAGATCTCTCTACGCGCCAGGAGAATGGCATAAAAAACTACTTTGCATTGTTCTTATTAACTTTAATTTGTGGTTACAAACCACCAAAAATAACTAAAGAGGCTCTTACCTTAATTTGTAGGAGTGGTGTGGCTCACTGGTTAGAGGCGGCAGACCCGGGAGCAGAGGACGGCCCGGGACCAGAGTTCAATTCCCGACGCGGCAGGGTCATGGACCAGGGTCAGCGGACTCGATAATTCTCACCTCGGTGCCTACTCTAACCAGGGATCACACTCGGCAACTCTGGGCATTAGCTTGCCTCATCTCTACAACGGCCCCCCACATACGCCGGGGATGCCTGGTTTCACCTTGGAGATACCCAGTAGGGACCATCTCACAGGGAAAGCCAGGACGGGTTCCCCAGCGGTCTATTCGTGCCAGGATACTCCGGTAGTGATTGAGCGTGGTATAAAACAGCATATAACATAACATAACATAAAATATTGGACAAAACCATTCAACAGCATTCTACCATTCTTTAATAGAAAAGCCCATGAATATAAAAGCAGATTTGGTCATTTTAGCCCCCCTTTCGCCAACTTCCTTCTTAGCTTCTTCCAGGCTATCCGTTTAGATGCCCATATAAAGGTACTAATTTGGCTTTGCATTTTAAGAAACCTCTCCTTCTTAAAGGGTAAAGGAATTGAGTCAAACAAAAAAGTTAACTTAGGAAGAATTATCATTTTTAGGAGGTTAATTCGGCCAAACAGTGTTAACGGCAAATGCAAACAACCCTTCATCCAACCACTCACTTCTTTTTCAACCTTTTCAAAGTTCTCTTTAGTGAGGTTTGCAATACTTGATCTTAACCCCAATATAACTCATTTCTTTCTTGCACTTCAGTCCATAACCTCTGTTTTCTCCTTATTAATGTAATAACCTGAATTTTTTTCGAAGTCTGTTCTTACCATTAAGGCACAACTAAAAGTTATTTGTAAATTATCAGTAAAGATCAAAATATCATAGGCGTATAACCCTATTTTCCTGCTCCAGCCATTGTATTCAAAGAGTAGAATATCTGTATTACTCCTAGTTTTCTAGCTAACAGCTCAATATACAAGTCAAACAAGAGTGGGACTAGGGGACACCCTTGCCTAGTGCCCCCTGGGATCTGAATAGCTGTTGTTAGTACCCCATTTACCAAAAATCTAGCTTCTGGTGTGAAATTGATTCCACTCAAAATTTTCCAAAATTTTGACCCAAGTTAAGAGATTTAGCTACCACCTGTCGATGGACCCAGTTCACACGATCAATAGCTTTGCCAGCATCTAGCGCCATGACCTCCAAACGAAGCTCATTGGCAGAAGCCAAATCAATCAACCCTATGAGTGTATACATCAATTCTCTCAATGTCCTGCCTCTGATAAACCCCTTTGGATCCTCATGTGTCAACTGTGGCATGACCCCATCTAATCTTTCTGTCATTACTTTTGCAAAAAGGTATAGTCACAATGCTAACCTAAACCGTTCGTTTGTTTCGTGGGTTTCTTCATCCAAGCCCACGGGTTCCATCTTAGATACGGCATCCATTTTGTCTCTTGCCCTCAAGTAGCCAGCGAACGGACGGTGTCCGCTTCGCGACCCTGGGATTCCCAAGACGTTTGCGGAAGACACATATTCCTTTGAAAGTGTCTTTATGACGAGGGGGATGACACTGTAAGGCAGATGGCCCCGCTCGAGGCACATCTTGTCGTGCCGGTCTATTGTCTTAGCCGTGCATCTCATTAGGCGCGTCCCTTTGATGCCTGTAGCTCGTGTTCCCCGAGGCCAACCCCTTTTACACCCTTTCCGATCTCCCCACTGTCCTGTCTTCCTCTGCACCTGTCCTTGTTCCTTCTTCGATCTGTTTATTGCTGATTGGAATGTACTAATGGTGGGAAGATGGGTTTTTACAGTTGGGAACCACCAAATGTTTCCGTACTTATGTTCTGGACCCTGAATACATCAAAGCGACCCCTCTCGGGGATAATGTTGGGAACCAAGTTGTAAACCTTTGTGTACCATGTTAACGGACGACAGAAATGTGTATAAAAGGAGTGACCTACAGTAGCAATTTGAAGCAGTCTCCTCGAACATACACACGCTGTACTTCCTGTGATTTCTGTGTTCCCTGCAGTAAATAAACCTCGAATCTTTGACGCCGAAGGAAGTGTCCCGTGTCTCTGTCACTTGTACGCCGGAACAGGTTACCCACGAAGGTTTTAGGTGTTGTCCCCTGGCACCGCTGGGTCTTAGAAAAACCCAGTCCTTCAGTTGGCGCCCAACGTTGGGCTGCATCAGCGGTACCGGTCCAAGCCCGACGATCGTGAGGAACTTTGTGTGAAATCTCCGAGGGAAGGTGCACCCCGCTTCATCGATCCTGTTGTCGAAATAAGTGGCCCGACGACTTTTCCCGCGAAGATTCCCGCCTCCTGACGGCTGTGACGGACTGCTGCCCTGACTGTAGACCTGTTTTGGCGCCCGGCGTAGACCTTGGTACTGCGAGACGATTGACAGGCCTTCCTGGTGACGCCATCGATCTTTGAGTTAAGTATTTGTGGGTCGCTCCCAAAGTCCTTAGTTGTGCTTGCTTAGTTGTTGCATGGTTCCATTGCATTTGTGGTTCTCATTACTTGGTTCTTTGTCGTACTATTTGACGCCTGCAGACGCCAAAAACCGAGGGTTTTTTTTCATTGCTGGGACTTGGTAAATCCCGTAACCCTTGAAGTTTGTGAAACTCAGCTAGTGTGCGAGATGCCTAGCCGTAGTACTTTGTTCAGTTGTTTTCGCCGTTGTGGTACGGATTCCCGACTGGAGGATTCATGTCCGATACCTCCGGTTGGAACTCCCACTTATGATCTCTACAGTAAGCACGGACTAGGTCCGATTACTTTTAATGAATACTGGATCCGTTATACCAAAAAAGATGGTGTCCTTAGTTGGCCACCTCATGGTAGTTTTGAGACCCCGATCTTAGATAATCTCGAGACTAAGTTGTTTAAGAAAAAATCAAGGCCGGCCATGTTTGATGCTTTTCGGTTGTGGCGTAAAGAAGCCAAACAGAGAGAAATCAGACTGTTAAAACGTAGTCAGAGAGACGGTGTTGCTACCATTGTAAAGAAAGCAGAGCAGTTTCAGCGTGATAAGGAGGAAAAGGAAAAGGAAGTCTTTGATAGATTACAACGTATGTCTGCCGATAAGTGCTATCCTGCATTACCGGCGGATACGGACAAAAAGGAGGATGGTACCGAGGACCCCTTAATGTCTTATCTCATGAAATCACCACTTCCGTATGTACAGGATACCGCAGTTCCGGTGGTTCCTCCTGTACCTCCTCCTCAACCAGCTCCTGTCCCGGTACTTCCCGCTGTTCCTGCTCCTCTACCTGTTTCTGTCCCTACTGCTCCTCCACTTGTACTTCCTCATACTCCTGCTCCCGCTGTTTCTACTGTTCTGGTTTCTCCTGCCGTTCCTTCTGTTCCTGGTACTTCTCTTGTTACCCCTCTGGGCTATTCTTCGTCTCCGTCTGTTCGACGTCGTACCCCTTCTGTAGCTGCTAACTTCTTTCATTCTCTTGGTCCTATTCTTGAGTCCGCTGGTTCGGACGGTCCTCAAAGACGTAGTCAGCTTCCTGATGGTAGGGAGCGTGACTTATTGTGTAATATGGCTATGGGTTGGGTGAGATGTCCCGCTAGGAATGCTCCACGTGCGGTATTGAAAACGTTTGAGCAATTCAATATACCGACACAAAGATTTGTTTTTGAAGAAATGTGCAAAGCTTTACGTGACCTAATATCGGCTGACGCATCCGATGATGTAATGACTGCCTTGACTAATCTGCAGCTTCAGTTCTCAAGCGGAATGGTCATAGGTACCAATGTTCGACGTGCAGTCGAGCAATTACTGTCCTTTCGTCCTTCTATGATGCCTCGAGCATTGTTTGTCGAAGACATTGAGGGTCCGTTAGAGGTACCTGGTCAGTTTCCTATGCGAGAGGTTCCTCCAGTGTGGATGCCAGGTAACCCTGGCGCTGCTCCGCCGATCTTGCCACATTTTCAGCGGGTGTGGATCCATCTTCCATGGAAACGATCAGAAGTTTTACAGGTAAAGCAATCTTTGCCTGACCCTCGCAAAAATCCTACATCCTGATAGTGATGGTGAGCGAGGCACACCTAATCCTGTTATTGTGGGGTTGCCTGGGAGAAATAATCAAAATCCAACTGCCAAATGCTCTCAGACATATGACCTAGCAACAGGCTGCAGGTACCAAATAGTAACCCAGGGCGGAGTTCGCGTATGATAGAAAAATGCAGTTTGCGGTGATTGCACAGTGCCGATGATTGTCCGCACTGTGCAATCATTGGAAACGGCACAATGCACAGTGCATGTGATCCCTGCTTTCCTTTTCTGCTGCTCAAGTAGATTTTTACTCGAGCAGCAGCTTTCTGAATGCAAACGGGCAGTTTCTCAAAGCTAGCTGTCGCAAGCATACATGACAATTCGCAATCAGAAACCTGCGAGTTCCATGTTGAGAAATTTCATTGCAAGTTGCATGTTGAGAAATCTTGCTGGGATGTTGATTTTCTACACTCACGCTCGCCAACTTGACATTGGCAATCGGAAAAAACGCAAAGCAGAGTTTTTCGGAAATCTGCAATATCCGCATAACGCGGAGTGCTGAAAACTCTGCAAACTCCGAGAGGGGAGCGGAGTCAACAGCCCAGGATTACCAAATAGGCAGGTAAGAAAAATGGCAACTTTAAAAAAGTGGGTAAGTGTGGGGGGTGGGGGTGCACTACTAATGCTCTGATTATACCAATATGTTATATGGGGGGCAGCAACACGCAAGGTTAGTTATTCCTAGCAATGTGAATAAATAAAATTACAAGCATTGGAGCTTGAATGTGTTACGCACTGTTCACCTGGTGTGCAAAAAACACCACTCTATATACTTTCATTACGTCCTGTGAGCTGTGCGCTGTCAGATTCAGCCCGAACACGAGAGGAACGAAGCACCTCTGTTTGTCTTGAAGAAATACTTTTCTCTACAAGAGTTGATTGGCATTTTTGCCACACAGGTCTCAGGCTGAAGTTACCTGGTCTGACCCCTAAACTGTCCTTCTTCTGTCTTGATAAAGACCCGCCGTGACCACCAATCGGGGCGCACTAGGGTCGAAACGTCGATGAACATCATAGGCCTAGAAAGACCAGGATCCAGATAGGAACACTAGGAATCCTTGGTTTAAAAGCACCATCTGGCCAATGAAGTTATCTGTATATACTTGTACATAAATTGCACTGTATATTTTGCCATTCACTGAGCACCTTTCACTGAAAGTCACTTTATTTTCGACAGTCACCACAAGCATTGAATGTTATCGATGAATGATTACAATTCAGATACCAAATGTTTGAAAATCATTCAATACAACTGATTTATTACATGACTTAAAGTTTTTGAGCATTTATTTCTCTAATTGTTGGACTGGTATCAGAGAGTCTTTGTTCTCATTAATGAATGTTCCCAAAAGTAATTGGTCCGACCCAACAGAACCGCTTTTCTTTTAAACCGCAGATTTTTGGGAGTCAAAGAGGGAGAGTATTTTAGAGCTTGGATGTTTAATGAAACCAAACTTCAGGTAATGGATGATTTTCTCATTTATATGTTACGATTGTGTACATGGCTACGTCTTGCTTACATCCTTAGTGCTTTTGCTGATGGATACTTAAGGGCAAGTGAGGTTCCGTGACAATTGTAAGTGGTGTTTTCGACTCGTACGAATATGGTCGAGTCTGGTATCTGTGAACCGCAAATGACGAGTTTAGTGGTATCTATGAACCGCAAATGACGAGTTTAGTAAGTGTGCGCAGTTTCGCTGTGCTAACCTAAACCGTTCGTTTGTTTCGTGGGTTTCTTCATCCGAGCCCACGGGTTCCATCTTAGATACGGCATCCATTTTGTCTCTTGCCCTCAAGTAGCCAGCGAACGGACGGTGTCCGCTTCGCGACCCTGGGATTCCCAAGACGTTTGCGGAAGACACATATTCCTTTGAAAGTGTCTTTATGACGAGGGGGATGACACTGTAAGGCAGATGGCCCCGCTCGAGGCACATCTTGTCGTGCCGGTCTATTGTCTTAGCCGTGCATCTCATTAGGCGCGTCCCTTTGATGCCTGTAGCTCGTGTTCCCCGAGGCCAACCCCTTTTACACCCTTTCCGATCTCCCCACTGTCCTGTCTTCCTCTGCACCTGTCCTTGTTCCTTCTTCGATCTGTTTATTGCTGATTGGAATGTACTAATGGTGGGAAGATGGGTTTTTACAGTTGGGAACCACCAAATGTTTCCGTACTTATGTTCCGGACCCTGAATACATCAAAGCGACCCCTCTCGGGGATAATGTTGGGAACCAAGTTGTAAACCTTTGTGTACCATGTTAACGGACGACAGAAATGTGTATAAAAGGAGTGACCTACAGTAGCAATTTGAAGCAGTCTCCTCGAACATACACACGCTGTACTTCCTGTGATTTCTGTGTTCCCTGCAGTAAATAAACCTCGAATCTTTGACGCCGAAGGAAGTGTCCCGTGTCTCTGTCACTTGTACGCCGGAACAGGTTACCCACGAAGGTTTTAGGTGTTGTCCCCTGGCACCGCTGGGTCTTAGAAAAACCCAGTCCTTCAGTTGGCGCCCAACGTTGGGCTGCATCAGCGGTACCGGTCCAAGCCCGACGATCGTGAGGAACTTCGTGTGAAATCTCCGAGGGAAGGTGCACCCCGCTTCATCGATCCTGTTGTCGAAATAAGTGGCCCGACGACTTTTCCCGCGAAGATTCCCGCCTCCTGACGGCTGTGACGGACTGCTGCCCTGACTGTAGACCTGTTTTGGCGCCCAACGTAGACCTTGGTACTGCGAGACGATTGACGGGCCTTCCTGGTGACGCCATTGATCTTTGAGTTAAGTATTTGTGGGTCGCTCCCAAAGTCCTTAGTTGTGCTTGCTTAGTTGTTGCATGGTTCCATTGCATTTGTGGTTCTCATTACTTGGTTCTTTGTCGTACTATTTGACGCCTGCAGACGCCAAAAACCGAGGGTTTTGTTCATTGCTGGGACTTGGTAAATCCCGTAACCCTTGAAGTTTGTGAAACTCAGCTAGTGTGCGAGATGCCTAGCCGTAGTACTTTGTTCAGTTGTTTTCGCCGTTGTGGTACGGATTCCCGACTGGAGGATTCATGTCCGATACCTCCGGTTGGAACTCCCACTTATGATCTCTACAGTAAGCACGGACTAGGTCCGATTACTTTTAATGAATACTGGATCCGTTATACCAAAAAAGATGGTGTCCTTAGTTGGCCACCTCATGGTAGTTTTGAGACCCCGATCTTAGATAATATCGAGACTAAGTTGTTTAAGAAAAAATCAAGGCCGGCCATGTTTGATGCTTTTCGGTTGTGGCGTAAAGAAGCCAAACAGAGAGAAATCAGACTGTTAAAACGTAGTCAGAGAGATGGTGTTGCTACCATTGTAAAGAAAGCAGAGCAGTTTCAGCGTGATAAGGAGGAAAAGGAAAAGGAAGTCTTTGATAGATTACAACGTATGTCTGCCGATAAGTGCTATCCTGCATTACCGGCGGATACGGACAAAAAGGAGGATGGTACCGAGGACCCCTTAATGTCTTATCTCATGAAATGACCACTTCCGTATGTACAGGATACCGCAGTTCCGGTGGTTCCTCCTGTACCTCCTCCTCAACCAGCTCCTGTCCCGGTACTTCCCGCTGTTCCTGCTCCTCTACCTGTTTCTGTCCCTACTGCTCCTCCACTTGTACTTCCTCATACTCCTGCTCCCGCTGTTTCTACTGTTCTGGTTTCTCCTGCCGTTCCTTCTGTTCCTGGTACTTCTCTTGTTACCCCTCTGGGCTATTCTTCGTCTCCGTCTGTTCGACGTCGTACCCCTTCTGTAGCTGCTAACTTCTTTCATTCTCTTGGTCCTATTCTTGAGTCCGCTGGTTCGGACGGTCCTCAAAGACGTAGTCAGCTTCCTGATGGTAGGGAGCGTGACTTATTGTGTAATATGGCTATGGGTTGGGTGAGATGTCCCGCTAGGAATGCTCCACGTGCGGTATTGAAAACGTTTGAGCAATTCAATATACCGACACAAAGATTTGTTTTTGAAGAAATGTGCAAAGCTTTACGTGACCTAATATCGGCTGACGCATCCGATGATGTAATGACTGCCTTGACTAATCTGCAGCTTCAGTTCTCAAGCGGAATGGTCATAGGTACCAATGTTCGACGTGCAGTCGAGCAATTACTGTCCTTTCGTCCTTCTATGATGCCTCGAGCATTGTTTGTCGAAGACATTGAGGGTCCGTTAGAGGTACCTGGTCAGTTTCCTATGCGAGAGGTTCCTCCAGTGTGGATGCCAGGTAACCCTGGCGCTGCTCCGCCGATCTTGCCACATTTTCAGCGGGTGTGGATCCATCTTCCATGGAAACGATCAGAAGTTTTACAGGTAAAGCAATCTTTGCCTGACCCTCGCAAAAATCCTACATACTGATAGTGATGGTGAGCGAGGCACACCTAATCCTGTTATTGTGGGGTTGCCTGGGAGAAATAATCAAAATCCAACTGCCAAATGCTCTCAGACATATGACCTAGCAACAGGCTGCAGGTACCAAATAGTAACCCAGGGCGGAGTTCGCGTATGATAGAAAAATGCAGTTTGCGGTGATTGCACAGTGCCGATGCTTGTCCGCACTGTGCAATCATTGGAAACGGCACAATGCACAGTGCATGTGATCCCTGCTTTCCTTTTCTGCTGCTCAAGTAGATTTTTACTCGAGCAGCAGCTTTCTGAATGCAAACGGGCAGTTTCTCAAAGCTAGCTGTCGCAAGCATACATGACAATTCGCAATCAGAAACCTGCGAGTTTCATGTTGAGAAATTTCATTGCAAGTTGCATGTTGAGAAATCTTGCTGGGATGTTGATTTTCTACACTCATGCTCGCCAACTTGACATTGGCAATCGGAAAAAACGCAAAGCAGAGTTTTTCGGAAATCTGCAATATCCGCATACCGCGCAGTGCTGAAAACTCTGCAAACTCCGAGAGGGGAGCGGAGTCAACAGCCCAGGATTACCAAATAGGCAGGTAAGAAAAATGGCAACTTTAAAAAAGTGGGTAAGTGTGGGGGGTGGGGGTGCACTACTAATGCTCTGATTATACCAATATGTTATATGGGGGGCAGCAACACGCAAGGTTAGTTATTCCTAGCAATGTGAATAAATAAAATTACAAGCATTGGAGCTTGAATGTGTTACGCACTGTTCACCTGGTGTGCAAAAAACACCACTCTATATACTTTCATTACGTCCTGTGAGCTGTGCGCTGTCAGATTCAGCCCGAACACGAGAGGAACGAAGCACCTCTGTTTGTCTTGAAGAAATACTTTTCTCTACAAGAGTTGATTGGCATTTTTGCCACACAGGTCTCAGGCTGAAGTTACCTGGTCTGACCCCTAAACTGTCCTTCTTCTGTCTTGATAAAGACCCGCCGTGACCACAAATCGGGGCGCACTAGGGTCGAAACGTCGACGAACATCATAGGCCTAGAAAGACCAGGATCCGGATAGGAACACTAGGAATCCTTGGTTTAAAAGCACCATCTGGCCAATGAAGTTATCTGTATATACTTGTACATAAATTGCACTGTATATTTTGCCATTCACTGAGCACCTTTCACTGAAAGTCACTTTATTTTCGACAGTCACCACAAGCATTGAATGTTATCGATGAATGATTACAATTCAGATACCAAATGTTTGAAAATCATTCAATACAACTGATTTATTACATGACTTAAAGTTTTTGAGCATTTATTTCTCTAATTGTTGGACTGGTATCAGAGAGTCTTTGTTCTCATTAATGAATGTTCCCAAAAGTAATTGGTCTGACCCAAGAGAACCGCTTTTCGTTTAAACCGCAGATTTTTGGGAGTCAAAGAGGGAGAGTATTTTAGAGCTTGGATGTTTAATGAAACCAAACTTCAGGTAATGGATGATTTTCTCATTTATATGTTACGATTGTGTACATGGCTACGTCTTGCTTACATCCTTAGTGCTTTTCCTGATGGATACTTAAGGGCAAGTGAGGTTCCGTGACAATTGTAAGTGGTGTTTTCGACTCGTACGAATATGGTCGAGTCTGGTATCTATGAACCGCAAATGATGAGTTTAGTGGTATCTATGAACCGCAAATGACGAGTTTAGTAAGTGTGCGCAGTTTCGCTGTGCTAACCTAAACCGTTCGTTTGTTTCGTGGGTTTCTTCATCCGAGCCCACGGGTTCCATCTTAGATACGGCATCCATTTTGTCTCTTGCCCTCAAGTAGCCAGCGAACGGATGGTGTCCGCTTTGCGACCCTGGGATTCCCAAGACGTTTGCGGAAGACACATGTTCCTTTGAAAGTGTCTTTATGACGAGGGGGATGACACTGTAAGGAAGATGGCCCCGCTCGAGGCACATCTTGTCGTGCCGGTCTATTGTCTTAGCCGTGCATCTCATTAGGCGCGTCCCTTTGATGCCTGTAGCTCGTGTTCCCCGAGGCCAACCCCTTTTACACCCTTTCCGATCTCCCCACTGTCCTGTCTTCCTCTGCACCTGTCCTTGTTCCTTCTTCGATCTGTTTATTGCTGATTGGAATGTACTAATGGTGGGAAGATGGGGTTTTACAGTTGGGAACCACCAAATGTTTCCGTACTTATGTTCCGGACCCTGAATACATCAAAGCGACCCCTCTCGGGGATAATGTTGGGAACCAAGTTGTAAACCTTTGTGTACCATGTTAACGGACGACAGAAATGTGTATAAAAGGAGCGACCTACAGTAGCAATTTGAAGCAGTCTCCTCGAACATACACACGCTGTACTTCCTGTGATTTCTGTGTTCCCTGCAGTAAATAAACCTCGAATCTTTGACGCCGAAGGAAGTGTCCCGTGTCTCTGTCACTTGTATGCCGGAACAGGTTACCCACAAAGGTTTTAGGTGTTGTCCCCTGGCACCGCTGGGTCTTAGAAAAACCCAGTCCTTCAGTTGGCGCCCAACGTGGGGCTGCATCAGCGGTACCGGTCCAAGCCCGACGATCGTGAGGAACTTCGTGTGAAATCTCCGAGGGAAGGTACACCCCGCTTCATCGATTCTGTTGTCGAAATAAGTGGCCTGACGACTTTTCCCGCGAAGATTCCCGCCTCCTGACGGCTGTGACGGACTGCTGCCCTGACTGTAGACCTGTTTTGGCGCCCGGCGTAGACCTTGGTACTGCGAGACGATTGACGGGCCTTCCTGGTGACGCCATCGATCTTTGAGTTAAGTATTTGTGGGTCGTTCCCAAAGTCCTTAGTTGTGCTTGCTTAGTTTTTGCATGGTTCCATTGCATTTGTGGTTCTCATTACTTGGTTCTTTGTCGTACTATTTGACGCCCGCAGACGCCAAAAACCGAGGGTTTTGTTCATTGCTGGGACTTGGTAAATCCCGTAACCCTTGAAGTTTGTGAAACTCAGCTAGTGTGCGAGATGCCTAGCCGTAGTACTTTGTTCAGTTGTTTTCGCCGTTGTGGTACGGATTCCCGACAGGAGGATTCATGTCCGATACCTCCGGTTGGAACTCCCACTTATGAGCTCTACAGTAAGCACGGACTAGGTCCGATTACTTTTAATGAATACAGGATCCGTTATACCAAAAAAGATGGTGTCCTTAGTTGGCCACCTCATGGTAGTTTTGAGACCCCGATCTTAGATAATCTCGAGACTAAGTTGTTTAAGAAAAAATCAAGGCCGGCCATGTTTGATGCTATTCGGTTGTGGCGTAAAGAAGCCAAACAGAGAGAAATCAGACTGTTAAAACGTAGTCAGAGAGACGGTGTTGCTACCATTGTAAAGAAAGCAGAGCAGTTTCAGCGTGATAAGGAGGAAAAGGAAAAGGAAGTCTTTGATAGATTACAACGTATGTCTGCCGATAAGTGCTATCCTGCATTACCGGCGGATACGGACAAAAAGGAGGATGGTACCGAGGACCCCTTAATGTCTTATCTCATGAAATCACCACTTCCGTATGTACAGGATACCGCAGTTCCGGTGGTTCCTCCTGTACCTCCTCCTCAACCAGCTCCTGTCCCGGTACTTCCCGCTGTTCCTGCTCCTCTACCTGTTTCTCTCCCTACTGCTCCTCCACTTGTACTTCCTCATACTCCTGCTCCCGCTGTTTCTACTGTTCTGGTTTCTCCTGCCGTTCCTTCTGTTCCTGGTACTTCTCTTGTTACCCCTCTGGGCTATTCTTCGTCTCCGTCTGTTCGACGTCGTACCCCTTCTGTAGCTGCTAACTTCTTTCATTTTCTTGGTCCTATTCTTGAGTCCGCTGGTTCGGACGGTCCTCAAAGACGTAGTCAGCTTCCTGATGGTAGGGAGCGTGACTTATTGTGTAATATAGCTATGGGTTGGGTGAGATGTCCCGCTAGGAATGCTCCACGTGCGGTATTGAAAACGTTTGAGCAATTCAATATACCGACACAAAGATTTGTTTTTGAAGAAATGTGCAAAGCTTTACGTGACCTAATATCGGCTGACGCATCCGATGATGTAATGACTGCCTTGACTAATCTGCAGCTTCAGTTCTCAAGCGGAATGGTCATAGGTACCAATGTTCGACGTGCAGTCGAGCAATTACTGTCCTTTCGTCCTTCTATGATGCCTCGAGCATTGTTTGTCGAAGACATTGAGGGTCCGTTAGAGGTACCTGGTCAGTTTTCCATGCGAGAGGTTCCTCCAGTGTGGATGCCAGGTAACCCTGGTGCTGCTCCGCCGATCTTGCCACATTTTCAGCGGGTGTGGATCCATCTTCCATGGAAACGATCAGAAGTTTTACAGGTAAAGCAATCTTTGCCTGACCCTCGCAAAAATCCTGCAGGGTACTATAAAGAATTATCACAGCTTGTAGACGCTACGATAATGAACCTTGCCGATATCGATATGCTGTTTGGCAATGTCGTACCGCAACCGGTATGGGCAAAGATTCGTCAAGAAAACCATGCGGTGGAATTAGGTGGTGATTGGGCTGCTCTTATCGCGGCAGATGCACGACAAGTTGGTGGGGCTAAACCCGAACAGCTCATTACTGATCTCCCTCAGAGAATAATTACCCTAATGAAAACGCTTATGCCTGCTATGAGGGTGAATTGGGACAAACTGTCCGCTTGCAAGCAAAAGAAGGATGAGAGTGTCTCGGATTTCTTCACGAGATTCGAGGAGGCTTTCATCGACCACAGCGGTCAAGATATGGGTACCGAAGGTGGTCAGAGGTTGTTTGAGGACAAATTTGTTTCCAATTTATTGCCTGACTTGAGTAACAAATTAAAAAACTCCGAAAGTGCGTGGGCTGTTTCTACTTCCGCTCAGATATTGGCTACGGCTCAATATTATGAGAATAGGGAGAAAGAGGAGAACGATCGTGCTGACAAAAAGACGAAAGAACTCAAAACTAAAGTGTTGTTGCAACAGGCGTATCCTCCGCGTTCGAATCAGAATGATTCACAGCAATGTAATAGATCGCAGTCTCAATCAAATAGGTCACAACCACGAAATGATTCCTCCTCACAAAGATCGTCGTTAGGGTACAATCAGTGCGCCTATTGTAGACAAGAGGGTCATATAAAATTCAACTGTCCCGTTCTTAATGAGCGTAATGGTGGTAACACATCTAGAGGAGGCCGTGGTGGTTCTCAACAGACATCACGTGGTAGGGGTCGCGGTGCTCAGAACGATCGTTCCACTAACACTTCTGACTCCAATAATCGTTTTGATCAGCGTGGATCGTCGCAAGGGCGATCTGCTCAGTACAATGTGGATGATTATTACGTCGATCAGGGAACTGACGACGTTAACTACTAGGACAGCCTTAGACAAGGAGAGGGAGTGGTATCAGTTCCGGTTGATCCGAGAGGGCCTTACGTCGCAGTCGCCACCTCGGGCGTCGTTGAGCCTTTTCTTTTGGACACTGGTGCAGCAAAAAGTTCCATCATGCATTCGAAACTCCCTGGCGCACCTTTGTCTGGCTTAACAAATGTTTCAGTTGGATTCTCTGGCGCCCCTGTTAGCAATCCAGTTTCACGCCCTTTGCCTCTTACAATTGGGCCACGTGAGCTCGAAGCTCCGTTGATTTTAACCACTGGTTGTGGTGAAAATCTTTTGGGCCTGGATTTGCTAAAACGTTTGTATGCGACTTTGTATTGTTCTCCTGCCGGAGTGAAGCTTACTTTGGGAGAGAGAGTCATCTCTCCAATGTACTTGTCTCTCGATAAGCTCCCACCTGAATTGAGTTCTCTTCCTGCATCTTTGTGGGCAACAGGTCCCAATGACGTGGGCCTGCTTGACATCTCCCCTTATGTTGTCCATTTGAAGTCTAATGTGCGGTTGCCACGTATTCCCCAGTATCGTATTTCTCTTGATGGTGAACGAGCTTTGTTGGCGACATCTATGATTTGATCGAGAAAGACGTTATTGAGGAGACTCGGGGAAACGTGTGCAACAGTCCTGTGTTGCCTATTGGTCAATGGTTGTGGGATGCTTAAAATTGCACACAACTGTTCAGAACTATGATGTACACAATTTTGTTCTCTTTCAAGCTATAGGTGTTAAGGCAATGATTTACCAGTGAAAACCTGTGCCTTCAATAACTTGGGGTTGTGTTTGTTAACAAACCTAGGGTCTCATTTCACCATACAATGTGGTAAATGCGTGACACAAACCTCTGAGTCAGATTGTTGAAGCCTTGCAAAGCCACTTATTGTGGCTTTGAGTGGCTTCCGAAATTTGGAGAAACACAAGGCAGTGTAAATCTCTGTGTTGCATTACTCTGCCCTGGGTAAGCGATCCATGCATGTTGCGTCGGTTTTCCAGCGCAAATCCCATGGATTTTGATGCATCCTCAGATATACAAGAACTTGTAAACTTGGGAATACATACAAACCTTACACTTTCCCAAGGGAGGCTTAATGAGGAGAACTATGTCTATTTCTCCTCATGCATTCTGCAGCGTGTGTAGAAAGAGGAATATTCTTCTGTTGGCGCAAGACTGCCATGAGCGCCAGCGCAAGGGAAAGGACAAGAATGTGCCATATTGACTTACAACAATGCATTCTTGACCTTTCCCTGTCATGCATTGCAGCGCAGCAAGGTGACTTGCTGTGTCGCACTGTGTGGCCTCCCCATTAACAAGGGCCTTAGTCTGCAAATGCCACAAAGGAATTGGAGAACTGCTGGAGGTTGAGTGAAGGGTATATAAAAAAACAACATAAAAGCACAAACACAAAGAAACAACCTATGCCCCATAATTTGAAATAGTATGCTATGTAACGTTCCACTCAAGCTACAGTTAACATCTCAAATATGTCTTTACACACTAATGAAATAATAGTGAACTTTATTTAATGTGCAATTAAAAAGCATTTTTTGTAAGAAACTATCCACGAAAATTCCACATTCCATAAGATCCAAGCCCGGATTTAAGTCAAAATCAGCACTCAGAGACTAATGATGTAAGTACTGCTGTAAGAACTGCTGCACCTGATTCAAAGAATATAATTGACTCGGTTGATTTAAAAAAGAGGCATTAATGAGCACAGTAGTGCACCCCTCAGAAATACGTGATGAGAGACCCGGTGGGGTGGTGGTGGACACTCTCAGCCCTTTGCTAAAGATGGACACTGAGACAGAGGGTGAAATGAGGATGTTGGTGAAGGATAAATTGAACTTAATCCTAGATGAAGTGAGAGAGATTAAGAGGTCTCAAAATGTGGAACTGGCCGCCATCCATCAGAGACTGGATAAAATGGATAAAATCGAGGAATTAGTCTCTACCTTTCCAGCCCGCCTAGTGGAGGCGGAGGAGAGGATTTCTATCTTGGAGGATCAAATGGTTGAGGTGAAGAAAGAGACTAAAGACATATCTAAAATTACAAGGGCCCTCAAGATTAAACTGGATGATTTGGAGAACTACAATAGAAGATCCAATCCACGCATAGTGGGGGTTCCTGAAGGAATTGAGGGGGCCGACATGCTTTTGTGGGTCACCACGTTTCTTCAGCAGGGGGTGATACCGGAATATAAAGGCGATCTAACCATAACTAGAGCTCATCGGGTTTCAGCTCACCCTTTTCCAAATTCTACCCTCCCCCGCACCATTCTGCTAAACATTGCAGATGTTAGGGTCAAAGAACAAATTTTGACTAGGGCGATCAAACAGAGCCAGTTCCGGCTGAATGCTACAGTGAAATGTCGATTTTTTTCTGATATGTCTGCAGCAGCAGCTAGATGAAGGAAGGAGTTTGTCAGGGAGCTCAAGCCATGATCGCACAACAATCAAAGTTGAGAGTGTTGATTAAGGACACATTATATTTGTTATCCGATGTTGAGGAAGTGCAGGAGCTGCTTCATGAGATACAGAATGGATAGATGGGACATAAGACTGAATATTTGAAAAATTTCCACTACAATCATTATACCTTATGTCTTTTGCTTTATGTCTTATTTTGTACACAAATTCAGGGGGGGGGGTGGCACGGCCCTGGGGTTGAAGGGGTGTAATTACATGACACCTCAATGTTAAGGGAAAGGATCCTGTGGCTAGCATGGGTAGGGGGAGGTAAAGCAAGGAGAGAGTCACAGGTTGTAGAGGGGCGTGGGGTGGGTAAAAAGTGAAAAAATTGAGTTCTTGACAAAAATTATTTTTTCTTTTATTTTTCTGGAGATAAAAAATCGCTTTTCGGCAGATACAAATTGCGGTGTTCTCTGTTTAAAGATAGTAAAAAAAATTGCAATTTGATTTAGGTAAATGTAAATGTTTAAATGTCTGCTAGAACAAGATTGAAAATTATCTCTTTTAATGTGAATGGCCTAAATAATAATACGAAAATGCGGGCCATAGAAACATGGATATTGACTGAGAACCCTGCAGTTATACTTTTACAAGAAATTCATATTCCCGTTTCAAAAGTTGACAATTTCTCTATGTTTAAAGTTTGGGCTTCCTATCGTGGCTTTTCTCTCTTCACTGAGTCTCAGAGAGGAACCACACTTTTCCTAAATAGGAAAATGTAGGCAGAGATTATTCAAAATTAAGAGGGAGGCCGGGGTCGTTGGTGCTGGGTCACTTGTAAATTAAAAAATAGACCATCGCCCATAACGTTTGTGAGCTTTTATGCTCCCTTGAATGATAACCCTACGATATATGAGGAGTTGTTTCAGTCTCTATTGATCATAGGAGGGGATATTGTCATCGGGGGGGATTTTAATATCCTTATGAATCCTAAATTAGACTCTACCACTGGTGGGAAAAAACAGTCGAAACCCAAATCGTTTAGATCAATTATTAATAATGTTAACACCTTTGATCTTGTTGACCCTTGGCGTCTCTTGAATCCTTCCAAAAGGGAATTTACTTGCTGGTTGGGTAGGTGTAAGTCATTTTCTCGAATTGATTTCTTTCTTGCCTCTACAAAACTTAAAAGTCGGTATTATCGAATTTTGCATAATGGCTTTTCCGACCATGCGATGTTAATTATTGAGTTTGTGTTGGAGGATAGTAAGAAAACCTTGAAGCGATGGGTATTTAATAAAACTTATCTGTCTGACGAAGTATGGGTCACATCACTTAAAGATGAGATAGGGGAATATATCGGACGCAATATGGGGACGGCCCCTCTCCATGTTGTATGGGACTCATTGAAGGCGTTTATGCATGGGGTTGTCATAGGAAGAGATGCAAGGGAATCAGCTGTTGTAAGGGACACAAAGAATTTACTGCAGCAAAAAGTACAGTCCCTAATAGATCAAAAGTATCACAATCCCTCTGTGAGTATACAGAATCAATTAAATGATGCACAGCGGGAGCTTAGTGCACACTATTCTGCAAGATATATATGAACATTGTAATTTTACGGGTACATTTTTGGCATGGCAGATTAAGGAACAAGCGGCTGCCAATATGATTCATTCCCTAAAGTCTCCAATTAATGGCTTGGACACCTCAGATTCGGGAGAGATTCGGGAGAGATAGGGACCATAATGTTGTCCCACTATGAAAACATCTGGATCGGATCAATACAGACTTAATGATTTCTTAGATAAATATCCTCTTCCCTACTCTTTCTCATCTGGACCAAGAAAGAAATGCCACCTAAGGGATGAATTAGAGTTAGTAGTTAAGGGTCTCCCACGTGGTAAGGGCTGTGGTTCAGATGGACTTCCTGCTGAATTTTTTGTTACGTTTTTTAGCTCCCTTGCTGAACTTCTTCTTTTATTATTGAATTCCATGTTGGAGGGCGGACCAATTCCAGGGTCCTTTTATGATGGAACGGTGGTTAGCTTTTTGAGAAAGGGAAAGGAGCCAAAAGATCCAAATTCCTATAGGCCAATTGCACTTCTTAAGTCAGATTACAAAATTGTCACAAAATGACTCTCTATTCGCTTTAATTATGGCTCCCCGCAATTGATCCAACCGGATCAGAATGGATTTATTGCAGGCCGTCAACTTATTACCAACACACACTATTTGATTAAGGCACTAGATTATTTTGAAACACGAAAGGTTCCGGCTTTAGTTCTCCTTTTAGATGCAGAAAAAGCTTTTGATTTGGTGGTTTGGGATACACTTTTTTTATTTTACAGCGTTTTGGCATTCCCTAACAAATCATTATTTATTAAAAATCTGTATCAGGGTGCAAAAGCTCATATTCTTGTCAATACATCCATGGTAGGCTCGATTTCAGTACAGAGGGGGACGAGGCAAGGCTGCCCATTGTCTCCTGCCCTCTTCGCCTTTTTTATCGAGACTTTAGCAGTTGCAATTAGAAACCGCACTGATATTTCTCCGCCTCTTGCCTCCATGGCTAAGATCAAACTATAATTCAGAAAAGGGGGTGGTGATGAACAGAGTGTCTGAATTAAGCAGACCACTCTTACCCAGTCCAAAGATCAGGGCTTGATCCATCACCGTTTTTTAGCTCACTGCACCATCCCAGCTCAGAACCTGGCGACATGCAAATTAGTCTGTCCCTGGCCCAGTGCATCATGGGAACAGGGCAGACCAGACTACCAAGCCAATTCTTATACTGGGAAGGAAACAAGCTTCCGGGGACCGGTTTCTGGCATTTCAGCCATCTTCGGCCCGGCTTGCTTGAATCCTGATGGTGCAATGAGCAAGGGACTCACATCTGAGTATACCCTTCCACGCTTATGGTGGACAAAATGATTCAGAAAAGGGGGTGGTGATGAACAGAGTGTCTGAATTAAGCAGACCACTCTTACCCAGTCCAAAGATCAGGGCTTGATCCATCACCGTTTTTTTTGCTCACTGCACCATCCCAGCTCAGAACCTGGCTACATGCAAATTAGTCTGTCCCTGGCCCAGTGCATCATGGGAACAGGGCAGATCAGACTACCAAGCCAATTCTTATACTGGGAAGGAAACAAGCTTCCGGGGACCGGTTTCTGGCATTTCAGCCGTCTTCGGCCCGGCTTGCTTGAATCCTGATGGTGCAATGAGCAAGGGACTCACATCTGAGTATACCCTTCCACGCTTATGGTGGACAAAATGATTCAGAAAAGGGGGTGGTGATGAACAGAGTGTCTGAATTAAGCAGACCACTCTTACCCAGTCCAAAGATCAGGGCTTGATCCATCACCGTTTTTTAGCTCACTGCACCATCCCAGCTCAGAACCTGGCTACATGCAAATTAGTCTTTCCCTGGCCCAGTGCATCATGGGAACAGGGCAGACCAGACTACCAAGCCAATTCTTATACTGGGAAGGAAACAAGCTTCCGGGGACCGGTTTCCGGCATTTCTTCGGCCTGGCTTGCTTGAATCTTGATGGTGCAATGAGCAAGGGACTCACATCTGAGTATACCCTTCCAAGCTTATGGTGGACAAAATGATTCAGAAAAGGGGGTGGTGATGAACAGAGTGTCTGAATTAAGCAGACCACTCTAGATCAAACTATATGCGGATGATATAATGCTACTATTGAAACCTGAGATGCATTTACAAATACAGGCCTTTTCTGTCTTTGTAGAATTTGAAGCCTTGAGGGGGGTATCGAATTAATAAAAACAAAACTGAGATTTTAATTTGTGGTGGTATAAATCCCGATCTGCACCCTGATATTCAGAGTTGTATTAATAACAGGCCCAAAAGGTATTTGGGAGTATATTTTTCCTCCTCAGTACGGGATTTATATACATTGAATCTCGATCCTCTAAATCAAAAAGTTTGTGATATGTTCACGCGCAGGAATGTATTGCCTTTATCCATTCTAGGTCGGGTGGCATTAATCAAAATGTCAGTACTCCCCTTATTTAACTTTTTGTTCTCCACCATTTCCTGCTCCAACCCTGGCTCGTTTTTCTTAAAAGTCGAGTCCTTAATTTCAGCCTTTGTCTGGGCAAAAAAGACCCCCTGAATTGCTATTAGTACGTTATATGCAGACAGGGAACAAGGAGGTCTTGGTCTACCGAATCTTAAAGATTACTATTATGCATACTTTGCACAGTACCTGTCAAGATTTAAACATCCTGTATGTAGTCAGGCATTATTTATTAATTTTTTTTAAATTTAATCCCCACTCTCGATTTTAAATCACCTAAATTAGTCAGATGTAAGGTTTTGAATTGGTTCTTTAAAAAACGTGATGTTATGTTGAAAAGGTATCCCTCTCCCTCCTGAACTTAATAACTCCATTGAGCGACGCTATTTCTGGTTTCAGGATTAAAATGGGGTCAGAAGTTATATCCAATTAGGCCAGATCTGGGTTCTTAACACTGTCAAACTTTGTGAAAAACAGAGCTTGGTTGACTCCGAATGAGATGGCCATTCTAAATTGTAGAAATGTTCTATTGATAGGCTCATATAACTTGCTTTATAAGTCTCTGGTTCAAATCGATCTATTACAGATAGGTCAATCTTCGAAGTTAACCAATGATCTATTTTGGTCTCCACTTTCTAAGAACCCCGGAAAATGGAGAAGAAGCTTAGCGCAAAGTAGGGAGGATGATTTAAGCTCCAAAGCAATGCCAGAAACATGAACATTTTAAACTAACTGATAACTCTTGGACAACATTAAATACATTTCATTACATTGTTTTGAGAGGTGCCAATCGGCGAAGAATGCTTGTTTTAGTAAGTGGCTCTTATACCGTACCCCAGTAGCCATTGCGAAAATTTACAGTAACACTTCATCTACCTGTTTCAGATGTAGTCAACCGGACTTAGCTAATTGGTCCCATATAATGGCTCACTGTCCTAAAATGAAGGTATTTTAGGATGGAATTTTTACTTTGCTTTATGTTTATTTAAAATTTACGGCTCCCTGCAATGCGAATTTAATTGTATATGGATTTGATCCAGAGCTTAAATTATCCGAGCCTTTGGCAAAACTTATGTATATTATAGTAGCAGTCACTAGATCACTGATACTTCAGTACTGGAGGTCAGCGACGGTTCCCAGCGTAGATGAGTGTGTGATGCGCCGCCTTCACTTACCCCACCCGGACCTCCTATCCTCGGACGTTCGCCCTTCTTGGAAACCAGTCCTAAGGCGTCCTTGGAGACAACCCTGACAACCAGAACCCCACCCCTCTCTTTCTTCCAGGAACCAATTCAGAGCGGCCCATCACTGGAAACACACTACCATGACCCCGGAAGCTCCGCCTCGATCCCAGCACCGGAACAGGGAAAAGACGGAAGCAGAGACAGAAGCGTCGTCGGAGCAGCGATCTCGTGGCAGGAGACTGGGACCGAAGCGGAGGAAGAGCAAGCAACCGAAGGAGAAGACGTGTGGAGTGAAGACTGGTGGAGTCCCCAGGAGGTGGCTGAAGAGAGGCCGAAACTCATCGGAGAGTTGCGGCGGAGCGTGTGAGTACAAGCGAACCACCTTCTTAGCACACTAGGTGCTCTGTATATAGATTTCCCTTTAGTTGCACGAGAACTGCCCTCACTGTAAAAAGATTGTACAGCACGTCTTCACTTGTGTACAGCACCGTAGACCTAGTCTATCCCATCACGAGCCCTCACCAGACACCCTTTCTTTCTACTCTCTAACCCTTCCTTCCCTATTCCGTTCCGATTCCCCCCCTCACGGTCGTTCTTTCAATCCCCTCACTCGAACCTTGGTGTTGGTTACGGTTTATGCTACATCGAGTCTACCAGGAGTAATGGCTCCTTATTTCTTTCTCTTCCTGATCCCTCCGAGGACCACCCCAGCTCCGGTCCTCCTCGAAGACCCATCACCCCAGCGCAACCCTAGAGAAGACCAAGACGCCCTACATCGGAGCCTTGCTTTTTGTTTTCCCTACCTCCTCCTGTAATACTGACTCTAGTCTTTAAATAAAGAACCGGAATTGCCCACTATATCCAGCCTCCTTGCCTGCTTTTCCAGCCCGCTGCCACCCCACGATCACAGGTGGTGTCAGAAGTGGGATTAGCTGGAAGCATGGAGGCCACTGGGCAGTTGGGCAAGATGATGGAACGGTTTCTTAAGATGGCAGAGGACGACAGAGGCCAGCTCCATGACGTCCTAAAGGGTCACTGAGATGCACACGACCAAGCCATGGGGAAGCTTACCGATGCCCTAGGACACCAAAGACTGGTTGCCTCCCTCCCTTCAGTAGTCCTACTAAAGTATGTGCCGGGGGAAGACCCAGACTACTTCTTCACCAATTTCGAGAGACTAGCCCAGGGCGCCTCATGGCCCGTTGACCACTGGGGCCAATACCTAGGACCTCTGTTGACCAGCGATATACAGGCTGCATATCAACAAGCCAATGTCCAGGGAAACACTCCATATGACGACATTAAGAAGTACAACCTAGAACGCCTGGGCATTGACGATGAAACATATAGAGTTAAACTGCGGCAGGCCAAAGAAGGACCCCAGCGCCCTCTCCTTCCGGATTAAGGACTTGACCAATCGATAGCTTAGACCCGATACCTCCTCAAAAGAAGACATCCTTGGAAAAATGTACTTGGAGCAGTTTCTGGCTTCCCTGCATCTGGCCATCCAGAGGTGGGTTATGCAACACGCATGTCTCACGCTAGAGACAGCCGTAGAAATTGCAAGTGCCTACAGTCGAGCCCAAGAGGTCCAACGAGGCAAAGAGGACCAACCCAATAGACAGCACAACACGGCTAGGGTCCGCCCCCACCGGCCACCTCTGCCAGGGAGACCAGATCCTGCGCCCCTGTTACCCGCACCTATACTGTACCGACCACCCAACCCAGGACCACAGTGCTATAGTTGCGGGGGGTTTGGCCACATCGCCCGTATGTGCCCACAAAAGGAAGAGCCAAAGGTGGTTGGTCTCGTCCAGAACTATGTTTGTGCCACTCCAGGGGCCACACCTTCCCCGTTCCTGTGGATATTAATGGACAAACCGTCCTTGTGCTAGCTGACACGGGTTGCAGGTAAAGTGTTTTAAGACCTCAGGACATGTCGACCCCTGTTGGTCCTCCCACTGGCATGGTTGCCATACAATGTGTTCATGGGGATACCAAAAGGTATCCGACTGCTCGAGTACGAGTACAACATCCTGCGGATCCAGGAACCAACCTCACAGTGGGTCTAGTGCCAGCCCTTCCGGAACAGGTTATTCTGGGGAGCGATTACTTTGGCCTACCAATGCTCCTGCAGGGCACAACAGACTCACTGACACAGTGGTGGAATGCCTTTTTCTCGGGAACAACCTCCTGAAATCCCGACTCCTAGACCTCGGAAGTCTAGAACCCAGAAAAGGAAAGAAAAGAAGAATTATGCCAGCGCATACCACGTGGTACCCGAAGAACACCCCTGGCAGACGGACAGGGAATTCAGGAGGCATGGGGAAGGGCATTGGACAACGAAGACCCCTTGCAAGTAGGTCCCTATTTCTTTAAGAAAAACGGGCTGTTGTACAGGAAAGGAGGGACCCGCCAAAACCGCCAGTTATTGATTACCGGCCCCTTCCGAGATAAGGTCTTATTCCTTGCCCACAGTCACCTATTGGGGGGTCACTTTGGCAACGAAAAAACAAGCCAGTCCGTCTTGGAGAAGTTTTATTGGCCGGGCGTACACCAACAGATCAAAACATATTGTCGAGAATGCCCGGTCTGTCAAAAAAACTGCAGATACCGACCCCCTAAGGTACCCTTTATTTATTTATTTATTTATTTCCGTATATAGCGCCTGATTCAATTCCTGAAGGGATATCTCTGCGCTTATGCTTCTACTGGTTAGACTCAATCAGAGTTATATGCTATTTAGCAGAAAGGTTTTACCTAAGGCAGGGTAAAAAGATAGGTTTTTAGGTTTTTCCTGAAGGATTCAAGACTGGTAGTTTGTTTCAGCATAGGGGGAAGGGAGTTCCAAAGGACAGGGCCTTTATAAGAAAGAGCCCGACCTCCCTGTCTAGCTCTTCTAAATCTTGGAACCTGAAGCAATTGGTGGCTACAGGAGCGTTAAGTACGTCCAGGGGTGTATGGAACACATTTTTCCTTTAAGTATTTGGGTCCAGTACCAAACAGGCATTTGTGAATAGTACAACATATCTTAAATTTAACACGCTGCTTTACCGCTAACCAATGGAGTTGGTACAGAAGGGGACGAGAGGGAGTTCTGGGAGGGGCATTAAGAACTAGCCTCGCTGCAGTGTTTTGGACCACTTGTAGTTTTTTCAGTTGTTCCTCATTGGCCGAGATGTACAGGCCACTACAGTAGTCCATCCTACTTATTATTAAAGTCTGGACAAGCGTTTTCCTGTGGTTGTCAGGCAGAAATGGAAAAACGCGCCGAAGCAGCCCAACAACACGGAAGCATGCACCTGTGACTTGGGTAGTATGTTCCTTGAGTAGGAGTGCTTGATCCATCCGTATACCAAGATTTTTGACTGTTTGTTTCGGACTTGGGACAGGTCCTAACTCTAAGGGCCACCAGTCTGGGGACCACAGGAGAGTTGCCCCCCCAAACAGCATGACCTCAGTTTTGGTCACATTGCATTGGAGGCAGTTCTGTGCCATCCAGTGTGCCACTGCTCTCATTCCGTCCGCAAATGATTTTTGGATTGCGGGTGTGAGAGTATGGAAAGGAAATAGAAGCTAGGTGTCATCGGCGTATGACACCGGGGTGAACCCATAAGATCTTATAATGTCTGCCAAGGGGGCCACGTACACGTTGAAAAGCGTGGGGCTTAGGCATGAGCCCTGTGGCACTCCCTTGGTGAGCTCCCTGAAGGTGGAATAGTGGGAGCCCAACTTGACACCTTGTGAGCGACCCAAAAGAAAGCTTTCCAACCATGACAGAGCCGCACCTCCTATGCCCACCTCCCTCAATCGGCCGAGAAGTAGTTCATGTGACACCGTGTCAAAGGCAGCGGATAAATCTAACAGCACCAGAATCATTGAGTCCCCTCCATCAAGTGACATCCTGATGTTGTCAGTCACTGAGAGGAGGGCCGATTCGGTGCTGTGATTGGGCCTGAAACCAGATTGAGAGTGGTCCAGGCCCTCCGCTGCCTCGATGTAATTTGACAGGTGAGTGTTCACATGTTTCTCGGTCAATTTGCTTAGATAAGGCAGGAGGGAGATGGGTCGGAGGTTAGAAAGGTCCGTCCATGGAAGTGGGGCACTCTTACAACCACTTCCCCTCATTGATGTTTCCTTTAGCAGAGTCAGGATGGACATTATAGGACCCCTTATACCCTCTCGAAGCAGGTGTCGTTATGCCTTGGTTCTTGTGGATTAGGCCACCCGCTTCCCCGAAGCCATACCCCTGCGTCAGCCCACTACACAGAGTATAGCCAAAGCTTTAGTCACTATCTTTTCCGGAGTTGGGTTTCCCAGGGAGATCCTGACAGATCAGGGTACCTGCTTCGTTTCTGCCATCATGCGGCAGGTGTGCTCTCAACTAGGGATAACACAAATTAGAACATCCGCATACCACCCGCAAACGGATGGTTTAATTGAGCGGTACAACGCCACTTTAAAACAAACACTAAAGAAAGTATTGGCCCTGGAAGCTAGAAGGTGGGAGGAGATGCTGCCATTGGCCCTGTTTGCCATACAATGCAAACCCCAGAGTAGCACCGGCTATTCCCCCTACGAGCTGTTGTACAGTTGTCCTCCCCGTACCCTTCTGGATATGGCCCAAGAGGCCTGGGAGGCAGAACCCGACCGCACTCGTCCCCTCCCTCAATACGTTGAGAACCTGAAAACCCACCTATCATTATTCCGGGACATAGTCCGCCAAAACATGGAAAACGCCGAAAGCTCCCAAAAGAGGCAGTTCGCAAGGGTACCAAAACCCATACCTTTGCCATCGGGGATCCGGTCCTCATAATGATGCCGCCTTCCGACCAGAAACTACTGGGCTAATGGCAGGGCCCCAAACCATCATCTGACAAGTGACCCCTGTCACATACGAGCTGGAACTAGACCCCACTCGGAGTGCTACCCAGATATACCACATAATCCACCTCAAGAAATGGGAAGGACCCCGTCCGGTCCTGTCTGGATCCGTCTGCCTCCCTTCTCTCCCCTTTGAACCCTGTTTAGACCCCGAGTCGACCGAAAGCCAAAAACAGAATCTTCTGGATGTTTTACTACCCTTATGCCAGGTGTTTTCTTCTTCTCCTGGGCGTACCTCAGTCATAGAGCATTCCATACAGACAGAACCCGGAAAGGTGGTTCCGTTGAGACCCTACCGAGTCCCCGAAGCCCGCAGGACAATCATACAGCAAGAAACCGAACAGATGTTGCGCATGGGGATCATTGAGCCCTCCATAAGCGACTGGAATTCCCCCATTAATCTAGTGCCCAAGCCCAATGGGTCAATAAGGTTCTGCATCGACTCCCGCGAGGTGAACAAAATATCCAACTTCGACACATATCCTTTACCTCGTGTAGATGAGATGGTCGAACGAATAGGAAAGGCCAAATATATATCCACACTAGACCTATGCAAAGGCTACTGGCAGATACCCCTCAGAGCACAGGATAAAAAACAGACAGCCTTCTCCACCACTGAGGGGTTATACCAATTCACTGTTATACCTTTTGGCCTTCATGGTGCACCCGCCACATTCCAGAGAGCCATGAACCAAATCCCGACTCCCTGTACGCTGGCGAGTACCTTGATGATATTGTTATCTACAGCGACAGTTGGGAACAGCACTTAGACCACCTATATCGAGTTGTCACCTCCCTGGGATCCTTTGGGTTTACCATCAACCCTTCCAAAACCACCGTAGCAGTTCAGACAGTAAAATACCTTGTTTCCTCTTAGGTGAAGGTGTCATCCGGCCTCAGAAGAACAAGATAGAAGCCATCCAATCGCTTCCATTTCCTCAGACCCGAAAAGACCTCCGAGCATTTCTAGGCCTTCTCGGTTACTACCGTAGGTTCATCCACAATGTTTCCCAGAGAGCTGCCCCTCTCACGGACCTACTAAAGAAAGCGGCCAGAACAGACGTTGCTTTGAAACATCCCACACCTTTGCTCTGGCATGCCATTAACGACCTCAAACCTCCATTGACCTCCAAACCTGTCTTAGTTAGTCCAGACTACACCCGACCCTTTGTGTTGCAGACTGATGCGTCTGACCAGGGTCTAGGAGCAATGCTGTGCAAGAAAGATGACCTTGGGAATGAGAGGCCCATCCAATTTCTTAGTAGGAAACTGTTTCCCCGTGAAATGAATTATACTGTGGTGGAAAAAGAGGCCCTCGCAATAAAGTGGGCTGTCGAGAGCCTTCATTATTATTTGGAGTGCCGGAACTTTCTCATTTACACGGACCACGCCCCCTTGGAGTGGATGGCCCGGAACAAGGGACACAATGACCGAGTCCTCCGCTGGTTTTTATCCTTACAGCCCTACGGGTTCAGAACTATTCATCGGAAGGGGTCAGACCAGGGCAATGCTGACTTCTTCTCACGCTACCCCATTTCCCCAACCCATACAAGAAGGACAGCTAGGGGAAGGGGATGTGATGCGCGCCTTCACTTACCCCGCCCGGACCTCCTATCCTCGGACGTTCACCCTTCTCAGAAACCAGTCCCGCGGCGTCCTTGGAGACAACCCTGACAACCAGAACCTCACCCCTCTCTTTCTTCCAGGAATCAATCCAGAGAGGCCCATCACCGGAAACACACTGCCATGACCCCGGAAGCTCTGCCTCGTTTCCAGCACCGGAACAGGGAAAAGACGGAAGCAGAGACAGAAGCGTCGTCGGAGCAGCTGTCTCGTGGCAGGAGACTCGGACCGAAGCGTAGGAAGAGCAGGCGACTGAAGGAGAAGACGTGTGGAGTGAAGACTGGTGGAGTCCCCAGGAGGTGGCTGAAGAGTCGCCACAACTCATCGGAGAGTTGCGGCAGAGCGTGTGAGTACAAGCAAACCACCTCCTTAACACACTGGGTGCACTGTATATAGATTTCCCATTAGTTGCACCAGACCTGCCTTCACTGTAAAACGATTGTACAGCACGTCTTCACTTGTGTACAGCACCGTAGACTTAGTCTATCCCATCACGAGCCCTCACCGGACACCCTTTCTTACTACTCTCTAACCGTTCCTTCCTTATTCCGTCACGATTTCCCCCCCTCACGGTCGTTCTTTCAATCCCCTCACTCGAACCTCGGTGTTGGTTACGGTTTATGCTACATCGAGTCCAGCAGGACTAACGGCTCCTTATTTCCTTCTCTTCCTGATACCTCCGAGGACCACCCCAGCTCTGGACCTCCCCGAAGACCCATCACCCCAGCGCAACCCAGGAGAAGACCAAGACGCCCTACATCGGAGCCTCCTGTAATACTGACTCTAGTCTTTAAATAAAGAACCGGCATTGCCCACTATATCCGGCCTCCTTGCCTCCTTTTCCAGCCCGCTGCCACCCCACGATCACAGAGTGGTATAAAAAAATCAAAAGAGTCAGAAAAAGTGAATTTATATTTGCCCAAAGGATTGGGGAATTGAGGAAATTTCCAAAAATTTGGAAATCGTACTTTGATTAGATTGTTATCTGATTATGGTTAGCAAACTCGATATCTGATGCCGGAACTGTTTGTCTGTACGTTCTCCTGGAATTGTACTATGTCTTTGTTTAAATTCAGTCTATCATCTATTTTGGATTAATTGTAATAAAGGAAAATGTCAAGTACTTCAATAAAAAATATTTAAAAAAATAAAAAAGGGTTGTCAAGCTCTGAGATTGCCAAAAACGATTCTCTCCCTGATAAGTGGAGATTCTAGTGTCAATGTGAGCTATCTGATACAGACAGGCTAACATATCCGGTGGGGGTGCATGGAATCAGTCTGCCACCTATCCCACAGTTTATGTTATCCAAACGCGCAGATCCTATATAGGTTATATAGGAACTACACGACAATAATAAATTAAGAAGGAAGCCCACAAATCTTTCAAGGAGGCACATAACTTGTGTTCTATTGTCAGCAGAATCCCAATATTAGTGAACATAAAGACTATTTTGGGAAACATAACCTAACTAGTAATAGGAAAACTAAAACACAAAATCCCCTGTCTCTTTAAGGAAATGATAATCATGTTATGCAAATCAATTTATTTTAATGTAATGTGATATATACACCTGGAAACCTGTGAACGTGTCGACTGATGAAGCATGTTACAAAAGTTTTCAAAGAATTGGTAATGATCAGCAATAAAAACAGCTAAAGAGCGCGACCGCTGACACCACCACATTAGATACCCGACTATCTTAAAACTACTCCTGACACAAATAAAAAGCTGATGCTAAAACACATAAGACTTGAATACTCTGTTTTTGAATGGGATGAAGTTGCTGGTTATTTATATGTCTAATCAACATGCACAGTGAGAGTTCTGCTTTGATTCAGCTATTAGCTTTGCATAAATAGTCTGCTGCATCATTGGACAAATGTGACAGGTATGCAGGAAGGTAAAAAGGAGCAGAAATCTCAGATTTGAAATAAAATATGCAGGAATCTGGCGGTGGTGTTTACTGCATGTGGAGGTTTATAGCATGCACTAAAACCTGTGCCACACCGCCTGATGAATGATTCCAGCAGATCAATGATTTCATGCAAATCGAAAGATTATTTGGCCTAGTAAGATTTGATCCCTGCCAGCTGTTGGCTTGTTTTCTTGCTGGAATGACAAATGTAGTAACTGACCTGGCAATCAATAGAAAATTAGTATGCGAATGACTATGTTTCAAATATGTGTAAAGAAAAAAGATGCATGGTTTTGACGACAAAAGATAACTCCCACAACTTTCTATTGCTTGCTGTGGGTGCAGTAGATCTGTTTGCATTTCCTTCTGAGCGGTATGACGACAAAAGTGACACATTCAACTTTTAAATACTTAATTATCATTTGCCTGCAAAAAGCGGCAGTATTTCACTGGGTAAAGCAATTTAACTCACAGGTAAACGTGTACAGTTTTCATCAATATCACTTCATATTTAATGTAGTAGTTGAGCAATTAGATCAATCTTGAATAAAAACAAGCTTTCCCAAGAAGCCAAATATCTTGATTCAGAGGCATTCACATTCAATTAGTATTGTATTTGAATTAAAGCGGTTTTCCTTCATCTGGCAAGGAGAGGCATTCATTATGCATGAGAATATTTCAAGTCTAAAACCAAAAAATATCTGTTCATTTCAAATTTATATTTTCAAGTAACTCCTTTAAAAATGAATTATTTAAGTGCAATTTTCCTTCTAATTAATATATATGCCAAGAATGGAAAGCTGTTTAAGGTCAAATCAGAAAGCGTTGCTTTCAACAGCATAGCTCTATAAATGAGTGGAGCCAATTCTAATAAGGTTTGAAATGTGCTACTGGTTGACTTAAAGGAATTGATCATCTTTTATTTAACTTACTTTTAGCATGACTCGTTATTCTTTCAGTTTCAGACTCTCAGTAGTATCTGTTCCAACGCAGATCGGACAAAACACTCATTTTGTGCATATTTGAAACATAACTTTAAATTGTACAAAATGGTACCTAGCACACAAAAAGCATGTGGGCAACTGCATGAAGCAATACATAGAAATTCCCCCGATCTCTATTGCATGTCCCATAAGTCACTGCTCCTTAAATACATGAAATTATGGCACAGAATCATATCTGTAATGGTTTAGGCCCAATGCACATGTATTGAGGAAACAAACACCAAATTGTAGTTGGTAGAACTGGCCCAGAGCACATGCACCCAGCCCCTTTTATTAACAGGGTCACATGTCCTTTGACATTTGTGTTGGATGGGTGTGTGGTGGGGTGTAAACCAGCCCTCTGGGAGTGGCTGGTACAATCTAACGACGTGAACAGTCATCAGCAGGCCACTGCATCCCTCTCAAACTTTAATCAAACCGGAATAACAAAGTCCAACCTGTGGGAGAGAATAAAATAATAACAGAAACTTTCACTGAGTATATTCAGCTGCTTGCTGAACAAGACAATGGTACAACTGCTGCTAGGTTCTGCTTGGTACAGTTCAGTGGTGCCCTGACGGTGTAGTCCTCCTTGGACTCAAGGCATGGAAGTTGACACCAAAATCGCTTTATGTACAGTTCTCTGTGCTGGTGCAGGTGGAGTGATAGTGAGTCTGGTAGATGTTCCACTTTCACAAATCAGTCCTGGTTGTTGATGCATCTTCGCAGAAGCAGCATTGCTTCCAGCTACAGAATGGTGAAGTAACTACAAACATCCCTGTCTCACTGGGCTGCTCCTTTCTTGGGTGTTCCCCTATCAGGGGATAGCCCTGAGGTGCACCTCTTTTGGCTTCCACTGGACTGGGTGCACTTTGCCATGTCACTCCAATGCCACCCTCCAGGTTCGTGGATGAAGCGCTACGATTCCCATCTTCAAGCCCCTTGCTCCAGCTGAAGATAAGTTGTTTCCATGTAGGATTACTCCTGGCATCCAGACTCCTTGGAAGAACCAGCTTACTACACAAGATCTCGTCTTCTCTGAGAACTGCAGGGGAGTTGCTGTAGACCCATCTCTTGTGGTGGGACTTGCTCTCACCAGCAGTCCCTGAGACCTTTGCCCCTGGATCGCCATTGTCTGGGGTGGAGTGGCTGGATCCTCTTCTAGACCCCACATCTGAAGTCACTCAAGACGTCCGAGCAGTCTCACAATCCAGTCTTCTGTGCGACTCCAAAGGTGGATGGCATAAATGGTCCAGCTTGCTCACATCTGCAGTCACCAGGTTTGCTTGGTGTTAACAAGGACTCCTGGACAGCTAGCCTCTCATGCTGCCACCGATGTTACCAAAGTACTGTGCCCCTTTCCAGATGTTCTTGCACTCAGTCATCTTCTTTATCTTATGGTGTGCCAGATGTCTAATCACACACACCTCATTTCTTTTTTTTCTCTTCTTTCTCTTCTCTTCTTTGAACTTCTGCTGTGGCCTCATGCTGCACGATTTCATTCTGCTTGTTCTTTTACTTCGCAAAGCAGTCTGTTCCCATCCTCTTACCTGTCTTCTCTGATCAGGCCTCTCCATTTGATGTGCACTTCACACAGGTCTCCCTGGATGTCCTAGCCCTAGGACAATGCTTTCTTTTCTGTCAGTGTCCAGGCCAACCGTCGTGACCTACTACCTTTCTGATTCTTCTTAGTCTTCCTCCTTCAATTTTAGGTCAATCTTCTCTAACCTCTCCTCGGTCATGTTCACTAACCTCTCCTTGGTCATCTTCTTTGAACTCTTGCGGGTCATCTTCGCTGACCTCTCCTTAGTCATCTTTGCTGACCCAGCGAGGGGTCATCCTCCCTGACCTCTCGCTGGTCCTCTTTTCTCTCTCGTAGGTCATCTTCTCTCACACCTCTGGCAGGTCATCTTCTCCCTGACCTCTGGCAGGTCATCTTCACTGACTTCTCACTGGTCATCTCCTCTTAAGGACGCCCTTCTTGTGCCTCAAGGCTATGCTGTTGTGGCGCTCTTCTGCCTCAACTCAGGTTGGATGTGTATGTTTTGTCACTCTGTTTGACACCCTGAACCCTCTTTCTTGCTGGGCTCTTCACCCTCAGGCTCCAGTCCTTACAGTAGGTGCTCTTCTCTCCTTGCGCTCTCTATCCTTCATCTGAAGGTACTCCTACTTCTGGCTCCTTGAGCGCTCGAGACCTCCATGTGTGGTGATGCCCTTTTACCACTGGGCGTGCTTGTAACGCAATCTCCTTAGTCCTTTGGGGACTTGCTGCATGGGGCTGTTGCCCTGTACCACAACTCCTTTCCATGCACATTACTCACTAGTGTCATTACTTCTGCAGTGACCATCCATGACCAGCAGGTGTCACTGCAAATCTCACAAGCCCTGGCAGCTTGTCTTCTTAAGGTTTCCTTACGGCCTCACTTGTTGAGTGATGTTGTAGTGCTTTCTCCACCGATAGTAAAACTGAGTCTTGGGGGGTCTGCCACCATGGTTTAGACCATTGAACATTTTCCCCCATCAACTTTAAACCAGACAGGTAATCATCAGCTTGCAGCACACAGCAACACTAGCCGGGCCACTCACCCTGGGATACCAGCTTACTGTGAATGGCGTTCTCATCCTCTTGGGTGGTTGTCACACCCTGGCTGCAGGGCCTTTAACTTTCGGGTGCCCTCACCCTCACTTCTCCTACGTCGCACTCTCCTTTCAGTCTTTCCGGTCCCGGGTGGGATTGCTCCTCACTGTGGGTTTCTATGGCTGTCTCCTTTCCCCTCACAGGCTGTTCAGATGGCTTGCTTCCTTCACCTCACACTTTTGGGCTCACCCCATGGCCAAAACTCAGCAGTCTCTTTTGATGTGGGGTGGGTTTCCGCTCTACTCTGTGTTCAGTTGGGCCCTCAGCAGGCCATTAGCAGGGGTCATGCCACTGACCCCCTCGCTCACCACCCGATCTTTTCTGGTGTCAGGTGGCCTCACACACTTGCGGGCAAAACAAATAATGGGCGGGTTCCTGCTCACCTTCTTCATGGGCTCCTCACCTGTCCAGAAGGAAATCAGACACTTACTACGCCTGCTAGCAGGGGGTGCCCTCGACACGGACTGCTCTCTCTCCCTCAACAATCATCAAGGTGGCTACACATGTTAGTTCACCCACTTGTCACCAATGTAATGGTCTAGGGCCCTAGGACTCCATGCACATATAGTGAGGAGACGGACACCAGATTGTAGTTGGTCACATGTCCAGTGATGCCTGTTTTGGATGGGTGTGGAGTGCGGTGTAACCAGCCCTCGGGGAGTGGCTGGTACAATTGAAAGACTAGAGAAGTAACCAGCAGGTCACTACAATGAGTAGCCCTGTAAATGTGTCTCAGACCTACCAATGTAGTGTCAGAAACATATGAGGTAAAAGGCAAACATAGGGGTCAGGTCTAACAGTAATAGTAAGGGGTGGGTTCTGAGGATAGGTAATCAGGTGCAGTGAGTCTGAGGAAAGAAAAGACATACCTTTTACTTTTCAGCCAATGTACTCTTCCAGCTCAGCTGTGATATTGAGCGTGTCTATCAGGGGACTATAGGGCACTATCTTTCTCACAGACACCCACCAGAAATGTGGGGGGAGGAAATAGGAAACATAAGATGAGGCATTCCTACTGTGGTCTCCCATACATCTATGGGTGAGGAGTTCAGTTAGTCAGAAAGGGTTCCAAATTTGTGCAAGGTTTCCACTTGGTACCTTGAATATGAGTTGTTCATGGACATTTAAGACAACCATTCATCAAGCAGAGGTCGGCCTGTGCTGCGCCCTCCAGTGCTAGCAGGTGCCTCATTATGGGTCATTAAGGACGGCAGGTTGGCCATCTCCTGGAGCTGTAATGTACCCATCACTACAATAGACGATGATAGGGCCTCACCCTACCCGCACTGGCATTTTCTTTTCCACCTGCTTTCAGGAAGACTGAATGCTCCTGAGCGTCAGCAAGAGGAGACTGTATGGAGGACTGGTACTCAGACAGCTCAAAACAATGAAATAGTATTTGGGGTATCTCACACTGGTCATGGGCGCATACCCAAATGGTCATGTGGTATAGTAACCCAGCATTTTAGGCTGCGGGTCAGACCAGTTCCAGAAGATCTTAAAAAAGGGCAGATTTCATCCTGCCTTCCCTAACACCACATCCATGTTTTTCACTACTTCAGTCCAGTCCTCTTCAGAGTATTCAGTGTTAAGCAGGCGTTGCCAAGTGGCCTGTAACTGCAGTAGAAGAGGTTGGGAATTGAGACGGCGTACTTCGTACTAAGACATTATAGCATTTAGTGGCAATCCCCGTGTGTGGGAGCTGAGCCAGCTGGAGAGGGAGAGTTTCTGTTGCAGGTCAGTTTACATTAGTATGCAGCATGACACTGATATGTGGCATGGTACTAGTTGATAATGTACTTTCAATTATTTAGCGCTGCTGCATGCTAATTTGTTGTAAGGTAAGGCAATCTGGTCTTCCATGTTCTGAAACACCTATGTCGTTGTAGCAATTTTTACTAAAGCAAATCTTCAAAACAACCAAGCATGTAACTAAGTACAACCATAACTTATTCTGAGAAGTAAAAGAATTCCTCTGCTTCTGGCGAAGGAAGTTACATTTGAATGTGTGAATATGCGTATGTCTACAATAGAACTATTGCACAATGTGTATGTATTTTTCTTAGCCCTAAGGAAGTCACCCTTATGATGAAACAAGTTGACAGGGCTGGAGTACTATATACAACAGTGAAGTTTGGATTACAATAAATCTTTATTGAATGACTTTTGAATCACTTTCCATTGAGGAATATAATATGAATGAATGTATGTACTTATTTCTTTGATTAAAAAAATACTTTCCAAATTGAATACAAAATAATTGCAAACTTTATTTAACACAATAAAACCACAAAGTCAACAACCTAAAAGTTAATATCACATTGCATGAGATTCCTGAAACAAAGCAGCTCCATGTTAACTCTTAACCCGGTAACTGCTGGATCCCCCCATCCCGTGCTGGGCCCTTTTTGGGATATTTGGTGTCGTTTAGGGCGGAATAACCTTTTTTCCTCATAAGGTATCCATCCCAAATTTGTGTACTTTTTCCCTACATATTCAGGATTGTAAAGGTACCCAGAGGTTGTCGATTTCCCTGGAGGGGATCGATAAAATATTTAAAGTATACCTACATTTTGAGTTCTGGGGGAAAAGTGCTTCAGATAAAAGTGTCTGTTTGTTTTACTAAAATTGACATAATCAAATAGTTTGCTGTGCTAAAGTCATCATCTTTGCAGCTTTCAGTAACATACAGCAATGAATGAAAAAAACTAATTTGTTACCACAGTTTTGCCATTTTTCAAAGAGGCAGCCCATTTTTTAGATTTTCTGTGCTCTCAACCTACTTTCAGGTTATGGTGAAAACCAGGGTGAAACCCATGGATAATCCAGGAAGGATATAGATTTCTAAAAGTAGAGAAAGTTCTTAATTCATCAAGGGGATTCATATTTGTAGATCCCTGAAAGTTTTCTCAAATAAACTAACTGTTGATTTTAAGAAATATTGAAAATGAGAAGGAACAAAAGGCCATTTGGGGCAACATTTTAATCTGTAACTTTTTGTCTGGGTGTCCTATGTACAAAAGCAATATACTATTACATCTGCTAGACCCTTCTGGTTGAGGGGATATATAGAGTTTGTAGATTCTCCAATAACCCAAGGTACCCAGAGCCAAACACTGAACTGCACTGTGCAATAGTTTATATTTGTGTACCTAGTATAGACCAATTCATTTGGTGAAATACATAGGGGCAGATTTATGATGCCCTTGCGCCGCAATTGGGTCACTTTATTTGACGCAACTGCTGCGCAAACAATGCACCCTATTTACAACGTGACGCATCTAGGAGATGCGTCACGTTGTAAAGCCCTGCGCCATAAGAAGGCGTTCCAGTGCAGTAACGCCTCCTGAAAGTGGCTGAGTGAAATCTATGAGATTTCATTCAGTCACTTTCTGGCCAATGCTGCGTCAAAACCCTGCGCCTGCTTGAAGCAGGCGTAGGTCTTGATGAAGCATTGTGTAGATGGGGCACCCCCGAGCCTTGCTGGAGCTGCGTCGCGCTTGCGACGCAACTCAAGCAATGCGCCACATTTTCGGCACAGATGCGTGACGCATCTGTGCCGTTTTTGCACCATGGGTGGCGTAGCTGTGGCGCACTGTGGCGCACGTTAACTAGCGCATCCTTCGGGATGCACCAGTTAACATAAATCTTCCCCATAGAGTGAAAAATTGGTATAATGGAAACCAATGCTTTTCTGAAATTGGCACAAGATATGAAGTTCAGAAGTAGTGGTTATTTCTACATCTCCAAATTTGCTGGTACCCGTACCACCATCTGATTTAGATGGTATTTTTCAAAATGTCTTCTTTATTATTCAGTGGCTTTCATTGGGAAGGCACAAATGCAGTGAAATCCATTGGTAATGGCAAATGTTCTACTATTCTATGTCTTCCAGTAAAAATGCTCACTCACTTGTGTGGGTAGACCTAGTGCCCATGACAGGAAATTGCCCAAAACGCATCATGGATGCATCACATTTTTACACTCAAAATAGACCCTTTTTATGCAAAATGGGTGGCTGAGAATTTTGGGCCATAGTTCAGCTGGCAGCTAGGGAAACATAGCAAACTTGCACTTTTTTTATAATCAGACAACGGATGAATTCAGGGTGGTCTGGCTTGCATTGCACTTGTCTGGTTTTTTGTCTAAAATCCCTTTCAAACCTCAAAATCTGACAAAGAAAAACACATTTTCTTCATGTTGTTGTGATGGAATGTTCTGGAATCTACAAATTCCAGAACATTCCTGGATCTGAATCTGGAATTTGTTTGCAAAGTGTTTATCTGTAGATTTTGGGGCCAAGCAAAGCCAGCACCTGAGGGAACCTAGCAAACTTGCCCATTTTTGAAAACTAGACACCTGGGAGAATCCAGGATGCGTTGGCTTGTGTGGCTTTCACCAGGTTTATATTTTCACCTAGAATCCCTTGCAAGTCTCAAACTTTGACTCAAAAAATACATTTACCTCACATTTCTGTGGTGGAAACTCTGGAATCTGAAGGGAGCCACAGGCTTGCTTCCACCCAGCATTCCCCCAAGCCTTCCGATATAAATGGTACCTCACTTGTGTGGGCAGGGCTAGTGATCGAACAGGAAATGGTCCAAAAAGCAACATAGATACATCAACATTTTTCCACACAAACTGTCCTTTTTTATGCCAAATGTGGAGATGTGGATTTTGGGGTCTAGCTCAGCCAGGACCTAGGAAAACATAGCCAACTTGCACATTTCTGAAAAACAGACGCTTGGGGGAATCCAGGGTGAGGTGACTTGTGTGGTATTCACCAGGTTTTTAAACCCAATATTACTTGCAAACCTCAAACTTTGACTAAAATACACACATTTTCTTCACATTTCTGTGATAAAAAGTTCCGGAATCTGCTGGGAGCCACAAACGTCCTTCCATCCAGCATTCCACCAAGTCTCCCAATACAAATGCTACCTCACTTATGTGGGTAGGCTAGTGCCTGCAACAGGAAACATCTTAAAACGCAACAGAATGTATCACATTTTTCCACTAAAAGCTGACACTCTTTTGGGAGCTGTGGATTTTGGGCCTAATTCAGCTGGCACCTAGTAAAACCCAGTGAGCATGCACATTTTTGAAAAGTTAACACCTGGGGGAATCCAGTGTAGGGTGACTTAAATGGTTCTCACCAGATGGAAAGTTCTGCAATCTGTGGGGAGCCTCTAATTTCCTGTCACCCTAAGTTGCAACATGTCCCCCCGATTAGAACGGTACCCCATTTGTGTGGGTGGGCCAAGAGATCATGACATAAAAGACACTAATGCGCAACATTGAGAGATGAGAAATATGGGTAGCATCTGTTTTTAAAGCTGTTCTGTGTTCCCACCCTACAAACAAGAGAGAGTTTTGAAAATTAGACAACCAGGGGATTGCAGGGTGCCAGCTCCAGGGCGGTGCGGCCAGTGTTTGCACCGGGTGCTGACTTTGGGTGGCAAGTATATTATGGATTTAAAAATGCTTGCTGCCTCCCTCCTGGCCTCCAGCAATTTTCAGCAAAAATAGAAATGTTATAACTATGTTGATTAATGTTCTTCCTAGAGAGAGATCGGAGTTTGTCTAGTAGAAGTTTTGATTCATGAAAAGGTTGAGCAGAAAGGTAATGTGCCTGCTGCAAAGAACATGTCCTATGCAGATCACAAAGTGCATATAATGTAAATAGGTCAGCGGGTTACTGATTTTGTAAGACAGATCTTTGGTTGCTTGTAGTTCAGAAGTTAAAATTCTAGCATAAAACAGTGAGCTATTGTCATCTAAGATCTGTATGCAAACTGCAAGGTATAAATTAGAGCATTATCTTTTTCCTTTCATTATCCTAAGGTTTCAAAAAGTGTTCATTTGGATAGAAATCAATTCTGAATATTAAAGAAAAACCCCAATCATGGTATTACGTTTTAAATTCTGAGTTTGTGTTTGTCAAGACCAATCACTATTAAACTTTACTGCCCACTAGTATGGTTGTCATGTGACTTCTACACCTTTTAGCATTAGGTAACATTTCCTATACAGTGATTTACACAAGTATAATTGATTGTCTTTGTGTAGTCTGTGCGATGTAAAGTGCTGTGAAACCCTACACTGGATTGAGTGGCGCTGTAAATCAAATTAAATGCATCTGAGAGAGACTGTGGTTATGGTGACTTGAGGGGCACTGTTAAAAGGTGAATTTGAGGGACTCTGTGGCGGAGGTGGTCATTGGGGGGCACCAACAAACACTGTTGCACAGGGCATCAAAAGCGCAAAAGCTGGACCTGCCCTTGCGGCCAGTCTGCCTCACCCATTGGTATCGCTATTGGCCTTGTTTCAGCAGTAGTAGCTGGAACTCACCAGTGATTGGCATTACAGGATTTGCGCACACACTAAACTAAGTTTGCAAACTTCACAGTCTCTCTACCACATGCACAAACACTTTTAAGATATGCTGCCTGCTTTGGGGCCGCTGGAATTATGCAGCATAAGAAGACAAAATTACACCGCAGTGTTGACTAAATTATGCAGCAAAAAAAGGCTGCAACGTAATGCAGAATATTTTCTGACACTTTAATATTTTGAAATGTTTACACATGCTAAAAAACTCTGGAATATTTTGCCCTATTAGTAGCAGTGAAACATACAAATACAGCAGTGAGAAAGGTGATCAGTTAACCTATGCAAAGGGCCGTCCACTGGGCAGCAGCACAAGTCAATTTTTTTTGTAACTTTTGATCCGTTTGAGCTAAAAACAATGTATTATTTAATTGTCCGATAATCTAGCAGATGTTGTATTGTGTGGCAAATATGGCCATATAATTCTATAGAAAACTTCTGCAAACTAGGATATTTTTCACATTCATGTTTGAACTGCTCTTGTGGAAAAAGGGAGAAGTGCTGATAACAGAATCTCCATGGATCACAGACAAATGTTTATTTATTTATTTATTTTAGGAGTTTTACATAGCGCTGACCTGACCTGAGGGTATTGGAGTGCTGTAAAACAGTGAGATGTAAGAATTACATAGTAGAGAAGTCTTAAACATAGAGTTCTGGTGTCAACAAATGCTGTGGATTCAGGAGGTAGTAGATGGGTCCTGAGGTAGCTTCATTGAATGCATTTTTGCTGTAGTGTACGAGTTTAGCAGCAGCCTCGCCTTAACCTATTGGTCAGGTGGCGGACTTTAGTGGATCAGTGCGATGCAGAGTCAAAGATCAACTGGAACAGGGTTGGCGTGGAGGAGGCGGCTATCCATTTGGGAGGGGGCGGTTGAGGAGGAGGGCTTTTGGGATTTTTTTTTTTATTTTGGGAAGGACGGGGTGGTCCTGATATCTGCTGGGATGGAGTTCCAGATTTTGGGCGCATTTCTGGCAAATTATCCGGCTTGTGCTTCTACTTTAAGTGTATTTGGGACATTCTATGATTGGAAATAGGTCTGTATACATATCTATGTGCATGTGCACAGTCTGGATGATAGTAACAATTGTAAAAGGGCTGAGTGGTGCTTTAATTAGAAAAATACAGCTCCTGTAAAGAAGTACGTGTTAAAAAGTTACCCCTGTGCTAGGATAGGCTATTCCTTTGAATCGCGGTAACTCGAAAGCCACAAGCTTCTCATCGATCTCCATGGCTGGGGTCGGGATTTATGGTCTTTGATGTTGTACTTTTCTCTCTAACATGAACTTACAGAAACATTTCTTTTCAGCCTTCCCTTTGCAGCAAATAAGAAGCATTGTCCAGCGCAGTACTCCTTTTTTTTCCAATCTACTGGCCACTTCAATCATGGCAAGCGGAGTTTAGTTTCTGCATTGATCCACTCGGGTTAATCTCAGCACATGGGTGTCCGTAGTCCAAATTATTGTCCTGTAGCTGTACTTTCAAGGTTCAGCACTGATGTGTATCTATACTTTCCCACCCACATTCAATGTCTCTTACATGATTTTCAATGTCTAACTGCGGGAGTTAGCTGCTTAAGCATGTGCTTTCTGTGAACTTGAGAGGCATACTTTTGGTGTCTCAAAGTATAGCTGAAGGTTGATTTAAAAACTGTAACTTGCATAGACCTGTAGAGGCTCATTTGCACTTATGGAGAGTGGTATCTGTGGTTAGGGGCACAGGGGTGAAATACTGCCCTGACATATTTCCATGTTTTAACAGGTGTGGAAATGCACCTTGTAAAATGAAATTTTCTAGAGCCAGGCTTGTGTGCCCGGGTAGAAATATGTGGAATTAGACCTGGCAGAACCACCATGTTACTCCCCATTCTAGGGCTGAAAAATTGGATTGACTAAAGATAATTTATGGATACAGACTGGAATTGGTATGTCAGGCATTGCCCCTACTTAAAATGCGGGGCTAAGCTAAATGTCCATGTTGAAAACAATTACTTGTGGCTTTGAATCGCCAAACATTTGCAGGTTATTTACTTAAACTTTTACAGGGTGTAAGTTTTAACATTACAAATGGACCTTCCCTTTGCAAACTGATAGAAATAGCAGCGTTTGCCCAGATGTCACAATTCATTGAAGGGAATGACATACTTTCTGACTTCCAAACTGGTTTCTGTCCAGGAAGAAGCACTGAATTTGCCCTCCTTGCCATCTAGGATGACCTGAAGAGTACTGGGTTGCTGCGCTACTCTTCTCTGACATTTTGGCTGCCTTTGACAATGACCCTCTGAAATGAAGACTAATGTTTCTTTCTGCACCTCACTTGCTTATTTCTGCACTTCTCCTGCCTCTTTCTGCACCCCTCTAGCTTCTTTCAGTACCCCTTTTGCTTCTTTTTGCACTTCTCTTCCTATTTTTTGCAGCCATCCTGCCTCTTTCTATACTCCTCTTGCCTCCTTTTGCACCTCTGTTGGTTCATTCTACACTGCTCTAGCTTCTTTTTGCACCTCACTTGCTTCTTTCAACGCCACTGTTGCTTCTGTCAGCAATTCTCTTGCCTCTTTCTGCACCTCTCCTGCATCTTTCTGCACCTCTATTGCTTCTCTCTGCACCTCATTTGCTTCTTTCTGTATTCCTCTTGCCTCTTTCAGCATCCCTCTTCCCTCTTTCTGCACCTTTCCTGTCTGTTTCTGTACCTCTATTGCCTCTTTCTGTGCCTCTGTTGCTTCTTTCTTCACCATTCTTGTCTCGTTTTGCACCTCTGACTTAGAGATAGTTTTAATCCCCCTACCCCATTATGTACTAGGACCTTATAGGGGTGGTCATGCCAATCACAGCTACCCATAGTGTACCCTAGTGTATGTAGGGGTTTTCACTGTATTCTAAGTGTCTTTCAGGATAGCACTGGTTCTGGGTCTGGTTAGTCAGGGTCAGTTACCACCAGTACCAGTTGGCAAAATTTTGGGGGCAATGGATGACTTTGCAAGAAGCGCTCTTTCTGCACCTCTGTTGGTTCTTTCTGCATATCTCTTGCTTCTTTCTGTACCTTTCTTCGTCTTTCTGGACTTCTGTTGCCTCTTTATGCATTTCTTTTGCTTTTTGCTGCGCTTTTCTTCCTCTTTCTGCACATGTCCTACCTCTGTACGAATAGTTAGAAATTACCATTGAAAAAACCTTTGAAATTCACTGAAAAAGCCACAGGTTTCAGGGACGTTACAGTTAGTTGGATAGTTTTCTCGTACAAAACCAGAGACATTTGGCCATTATAGTTAGTTAAGCTAACTATAACTCATGCCCCCACAATGCACTGCTGATGATTTCGCATATTATAGCATTCATGACATGGTCAGTGACATCAGTGATGGTATCACTGATGACATCTTAAATGACATCACAGATGACATCATCCACATGATAATCTGATACACCTTCTCACACCCTAATATAACCTTTGATTAGGGGTGGGTGGAAGTCGCGGAAGAAACTATCGTGGAGAGGCACGGAGATTGCACCAATCTCCGTGCCTCTCTGCGATATTTCAGTTTCGCGATCCCGCCCGTGAGCCCGCGCGCCGCCCGCCTCCACCCCGCCTTGTAAATTAAATTTAAAGGCTAAATATAAGTTTAAATGAAACTTACCTTATTGCGCCCGCAATCTTCTCCTTCTTGGCTTCATCTTTGGAAACTGTGCATGCACGAGAGCCTGCGCATGTGCAGTCACTGCGTACCCATAAGTATGAGTTACTGTACTGATGAGTGAGTAGATATATGTGTAAACCTAAGAATCAGTGAGTGGGTATGAAGTTATTGGTGTTGGAGTGTCTATGGTTTTGAGAATGGCAGTCTGTAATTTAGAGTGCGTGTATCTAAGATTATATTAGGGTGTGAAAAGATGCATCAAATTATCACATGGATGATGTCATCAGTGGTGTCATGAGTGATGTCAATTAAGATGTCATGAGTGATGCCACTGACCATGTCATGAGTGAAGAAATATGTGAAGTCATCATCGGTGCATTGCAGGGGCACGAGTTATAGTTAGCTGAACTAACTATAACGGGGGAATTACTCTGGTTTTGTACGAGTGACATATCCAACTAACTATAACTTTTCCTAAACCCTATGGTTTTTTCAGTGAATTTCTAAGGTTTTTTAAATGCTCATTTGTAACTATAACGTGTCTGAAACCTATGATTTTTTAAGTGAATTTCTAAGGTATTTAAGTGCTAGTTTCTAACTATGCATACAGAGTTAGTACATGTGAAGAAAGAAGAAAAAACGCCCAGAGAGAAGCAAAAGAAATGCAGAAAGAAGCAACAGAAGTCCACAAAGACGTAGAAAAGTGCAGGAAGAAGCAAGACATGTGCAGAAAGAACCAACAGAGGAGCAGAAAGAGGCCTTGTTGCAAAATCATTCTGTGCTCACAACTTTTTCAGACGGCTACTGGTGGTAATTGACTCTGACTAACTAGGCCTAGAGTCAGTGCTATGCTAAAAGACACTTAAAATACAGTGAAAACACCTACATACACTAGGGAACACTATGCGTTGAGGTACCCCTGTGATTAGCATGATCTTCTCTGTAAGGCCCTAGTGCATAATAGGGCAGGGGGACTAAAATGACCTCTAAGTCAGAGGAGCAGAAATATGCTACTTTAACTAGTAGTCGCGTTTGCAGAGTGGTGGAGAAATGGTGATGTGCATCCAACCAAAACTCAGGAATTCTGCTGGGTAGGACTTACAGGAGGGATTCTTTGCCCCCAAACTCCCTCAGGACTTAATTGGACTTCATCCCCATCCCGTAGTCTGCCACAAGGCAAGTTTTCAGAGTGGTAGAGAAAGGGGGCCATGGGCTCAGAAGAAGTCTTAGCAATCCCACTGTGTCAGACTTACTGGATGTAACAAGAGGGGTAGTTGGTCCCCTTGAATCCTGAGGGTCCCTAGGGTCCAACTAGCCCACCAGGTACCTCCAATAAGTGCCACTAAACTGCATTACAGAGAGGTGTAAAAGGGGCATGATCTGGACCACCTCTCTGCAACGCAGCACAGTGGTGCTTACTGGAAGCACCTGGTGGGCTAGTTGGCTGCCAGGGGCCCTCAAGATTGAAAGGGAATTAATTCTCCAACTAAATAGGGTGCACAGGGCCTGTTTGCACACATGTCACCTCAGGCCACGCCCCCTCCCTTCATCACTGTGCAAACGTGCCTATGGCGCATTTTAAATTGTGGGATAAAGTCCTCTTGAATCATGAAGGTCTCTGGGGTCCAACTAGCCCACCAGGTACATCCAGTAAGGCCCAACTCAAAACGTGCCTCAGGAATGATGCCGGTCTTCATTATTTCTTTTTTTTTTTAGAAGGGGGCTGTGTGTCCCCCCTTCTTTTTGCTTTTTTTAGGCCGTGGGGACCCCATCCCTCAGGGCCTAACCCCTTTTAAAATATAAAAAAATATCGGAACGGGAAGGGGGCCATGTGGGCCCCCCTCAGGTGGCCAATCAGGCCCCTGGGACCCATCCCCCTGGACATGGCCATATATGTATATTTTCTTAATGTAGGGGGGCTGGGTGGCACCCCTCCTGAGGGCTCTATTGGTCCAGGGGACCCCATACTCTGAGGACAGCCTTTTTTCTTTAGTTAAATCTTTTTATAAGGGTGGCTGCGTGGCCCCCTCCCGGGCCACTTCTGACCCCGGGGACCCAATCCCCCGGGACTGGCCATTGCTTTTTCATTTATTTTTTAGGGTGGGGCTGCGTGGCCCCCTTCTCGGGCCAATTATGGCCTCCGGACCCCATTCCCCTGGACAGGGCATGGGGTCCATTTATTTTTTTTAATGGAGGGGGCTTCTTACCCCCCCTTTGGAGGCCTCTATTGGTCCCAGGGACCCCATCCTCCGCGGACGGCCTTTTTTAGTTTTTGTTTAATTCTTTATGGTAGGGGGTCCCACTCCCAGGCCACTTCTGGTCCCAGGGACCCCGTCCCCCGGGGCCTGGCCACTCTGTTTGGGACCGTGGAGGGACCCCCAATGCCCCCACGGTCGCTGCCAGCTCTCCGCCTCCTGCGGAAGCCGGCATTGCATTTCCACATGGGGAGCTGCTTACATGCAGCTCCCCGTGTGGAAAAGCATCTGGTTGAATTTTTGAAAGCGAGAGCAGGTTTTCCTGCTCTCGCTTTCAAAACCAAAACCACAGTTTGCTATGACATGGCGGGAGCCGCCCTGCCATAGCAAACAGCTGTATCTCGGGGGTGGGCATGCGCCGGGAGGTGGGGGTCCCCGGGGCTCAGGGGTCTGTTATGGACCCTCACCCTTAAATATTAGTGCCCCGGGGGCGTGGCGGTCCCCGGGGCGTGTAGGGGCGGCTCAATTCCCCCAAACAGGTGTATTATTTTTATTCGGAAAGCCCCGGAGGTGGCTGTCCCTGGGGCAGCAAGGGGGGTCGTGTGCCCCTGCTAAATAATTAATAAAAGCCCCAGAGGGTGGTGGTCCCTGGGGTTTGGGGGCCTCCAAGGCCCCTCACAGACTTAAAAAGAACCCCTGGGGGGTGGTGGTCCCCAGGCTGCGGGGGGGGCTGCGTGCCCCCCGCAACTAATTATTATTGCCTCAGGGAGGTAGGGGTCCCCGGGGCAGTGTGGGGGGGATTGGGCCCCCACACTTTTTTTTCACTGCCCCGGGACCTGGCCCACCCGGGGGCTTCAATACAACGAAGCGCAGGAACTCACTCAGTCCTCAGCCCCATCCTATTCAACATCTACATGACCTCCCTCACAGACATTGTCAGATCCCTGGACTCCACATTATCTCCTACGCTGATGAGACTGAACTTATCTTCTTGCTAACTGAGGACCCCCAAAATACCTTAAAGTAAACAACAACAAGACAGAAGTAATGATCTTGGGGAAAAACTACTCCGCATGGGACAACATCTGATGGTGAGCAGAACTCGGACCAACACCCACTCCGACAGACCATGCATGCAACCTCAGCATCACCCTTGATAGCCAACTGACCATGAAATGACAAGCCAACTCAGTCACCTCCTGTTTTCACTCCCTCCGCATGCTCTGCCGAATTTTCAGCTGGATCCCAACCAATACCAGACAGACTGTTATGCATGCCCTCATCACCAGATGCCTTGACTATGGCAATGCTCTCTGCACCAGAATTTCCACTCTGCTCCTCAAAAGACTCAGCCTCAGAAAGATCCACTGGCTAACCATACAGAGGAGATGCCAATTCAAGATATCCTCATGCTTGCATACAAGGCTCTAAACAACCAAGCACCATCATACATCAACCATCGACTAAACTTCCACCTCCCCGAAATACCCTTGCGGTCTATCTCCCTCTCCCTCACACACACCTTGTGCATCCATCGTGGCCGCAGTGGGACTGCTCCCTCTCCTACATTGCTGCCAAGGACTGGATCAACCTGCACCTCCACCTCCACCTCTGAACAGTACCCTCCCTGGCAGACTTCAGAGAGAAACTCAAGACGTGGCTTTTCAATGGTGACACGGCAACCCCATTGGCCAAGATCCTTAGGGGTGACAGTGCTGCTCTATCAAAATACTGTTTGATTGATTGATTTATTGAATAACTGTTCCCAGCGGGGAAGCAACGAGGACTGTTGACAGGAGCATTGTGAGGGACGCACCTTGAAGTAAGTGTGACTACAGGGGTCACTCAATTTCTCCCTTCCCATGGGACATTGCTACCCATTAACCGGGGTTCCTGGAGATTTACAGTAGGCTCTGACTAAGGCTAACCTGCCTACAGTGGACTACTTTCGTTTTGTAGAGACATGATAAGAGCCCTTTCACGTCCTTATGAATGCCTTGGACTCTCCTGGTCACAGAGGCAGAAACATGTTGGCAACATTTTTGGGGATGGGGCACTAATCCTCAAGTCCACTTCACCAATTTTAATATTGAGCAAATCCTGCACAATTAAAGTTCCCTGTAGTATTTGCATCAATTTTTAACATCACTCACTCACATTCTTAACATGGGCCCCCACTTACTTTTAGACGCTCTTTATCAAGCATGGTGTTTAAAGAGCAAGGAGTGCCGATGATGAAGCATGACACTAGGTGGTGTGTGAGGAGAGTCCATAAATTTTTTTGAGATGGTCAGCAGCTCATAGGGTAGAGGCAAATGTGCCTTTACCCCCCATAGGAATCAGACATCCTTGCTAGGGTAGCTTCACGTTGTGTGATAACTGTTAATTTACCTGGGGCTTAATAGCCAAACAAATGGGATTACCTTTCTCTGTATATCTCACAGTGCAACAAGTTACCACACAAGCTCTGTGACTGCCATATATTTTGACAACCTTCAAGTTAACTGACAGTCGATGCCCAACAGGCACAAAGATAAGGGCAATTGGATTGTTTATGTTCCCAATGTGCAAAAGAAGGGATGTAGATATTTTAACGCAGGGTTACCAAATGAAGGCAACTACAAATACTGTGCTCGACTGCCTCATTGCAGAAACTGCATCCTATGCAAAATATGCAATTCTTGAACCAAAGGTCACCCACACGACTTTAACTATGAGGTATCTAAACCTCATATACTAGGTTCTAACCGTGGATCTAACCTTATAATTCAAGTGCATGTCCATGTACAGCGAGACAGCTGGAGACATATAAGTTGGCAGGAGTAACATGCCACATGACAACTTGCTGGGTTCAGTCATATTTCGATTGTAGAAGTCCATAATGGCTTCCGCCTGATGATTGTTCTGAAAACATCATTTAGTGTATTATCATGCCACTCTTATTGTATGGCTAGTGAATCTAATATCCTGTACACAAGAGCAATTCCATTAGAGTATGTACTTTGACATGAACTTTCAATTTCCTCCAAATAATATTCTTCAAAAACTCACCCTCTGAACGTCTCAACCTGAAGCAATTTTTCAAACATCTGAAGGTCAACCAAAGACCTCAGATCCATCAGGCCAAACTCCAGTCTAAGTAGTCAATGGGCCGTGCTTTGTGGAAGACAAAGAAATGTGTAAATTACTGCTGAAAATATTCTTTTTTTTAAATCTTAGCTTAGCTTTGCCCCAAATGAAGCTTTACCATAGATGGTTGCAGAAGTCTTGTTTGCCCTTTTTAAGCATATACCAGGGGCAGCTCCTCCATGTCGGCAGAGGACCCTCGCCCCACTGCTTTCTCGCAGTGCAAGAAATGGAAACATATAATGGTATTATAAATACAATTTTATACTTCTGCTTCTCGCACTGCGAGAAAGCACAAGTGTTTGGTTGGGGTGGGAGGGTGGGCGGTCCTGCTCCGGGGAGGAGTGGTTTGGCCACTGCTGAAGGCGGTGACGGTTTGATAGGCCCTCTTGGGACTCCATAGACGCCTGGCTGGTCGGCGTCCTGACCAATCACAACGCTGACATTGCAGCATTGTGATTGGCCTAGGGGAGGGAAGGGAGGCTTCCTGCTTCCAGGAGAGGAGCAGACACAACACTGGACCGGGCCGGCAAAGGTAAGTTAACATTTTATTTGTTTTTATTAGAATTTTGAATTAAACCTCCACCCCTCCCTGTGCGACTCCACTGCCCCACCCACAAGTCATGCTGGCCGTGACTGGCTAATATTGATGATCTGGTTGGGCTGTGGAGTTCATGACAGAGGTTCCTCAATTTCAACTGCAGTATTCTTGCTATGCATATCCATAGCCATTAAATAGATGAGATGACGAAGTTTACAAACCTTCCACGAGCCTAGATATTGATATGCTTTTGTCATGGAAATCTTTACACCACAAATCCACCAAGAATGAGCTGAATTTGCATGATTATAGTATAAAGATAGTGATATGAAAGGGTACGTTTGTACAATGTACATGGTACATGGTTGCCCTTGCAATGGACATTGGCTAAGATATACTGAGAAGCGTTAGCTAAAAATGGATGGGCTTCTCAGTTTCATTTTGCGCTGCATGGGTCCTTAACATAAAATATACATTGTTTTTGAATTTCTTGCAATCCTCTATTGCTCTGTCACGTTGGTATTTGAGAGGAATCGTCATGCTGTCATACTTTGTACTGTATTTATCTGGACAGACAGCTGCGTGGCTTATGTGTAGACATGAACTCTATTTGAATTACACATTACAAGTCATATGGCTATTGCTTGTATGTGCAAAGTGTCCAGCATCTCTCCTTCACTCCCTTTCCATGTGATATGTTCAACCTGTTTAGAGACTTTATATTACAGTGGAAGGAAGGGTGCCCTGAATGTGTGCTCTTGGCTCAGTTTAGTTACAATTTCCCCCACATGCATCAAGCACTTTTTCATTCGCAAACGGTGCGATTCCTTAAAATCGGCCGTTTGCGAATGCAAAAGTGCTTTTTGGGATGCATGAAGCAATTTTAGAATTTGCAACATTGTTGCGAGTTCTAAAATTGCGGGTGCTTTTAAGAAGTCGCAGATGTGCAACTTCTTAAAAGCAATGCATCATCACTTTGACAAGTGAAAATTCGCACTTAGGGTTCCAAATTTACCGAGTGGTTGAACCACTCGGTAAATTTGGAAAAAGTGTTTAAAATGCTTTAAATGTTTTTTTTTCAACATTCATGTTACAGACACACATGTCCTTAGGACATGTGTGTGTGCAACATGATGCGAAAAATACATTTCAGGGGTGCATGGGGGGGTCCTTTGGACCCCCCCTGCACCCATGAAATGTTCTAAGTGCCACTCGCAATTTGCATTGACTCCTATGGGCCTCTTGGCCCATAGGAATCAATGGAAATTGCGAAAATTAACTTAAGAATTCGGTATTTCTTTGGGATTCGGTAAAAAATGCGATTTTTACCGAATCACAAAGAAATACCGAAAAAAATGATGCATAGCATTTTGCATTTCCTAAATAGCGATTCCTTAATTTTCGCTATTTAAGAAATGCAAAATCCTAGATTGATGCATGTGGGGGATATTGCTGTGCAATGAATTGCTTACCTGGGGTAGGCTCTTCCTCAAGGTTAGCTCTGTCATGGCTTGGAATCCACGCACAGTGAGCTGTTCCTTGTTCACAGGTCCACCACCTGTTATGGCATCTTCTCTTGTGTTCACTTCTTCATGTTGTGCCACTGTGTTTACCTTCCACACGATATTGTTCCACACTGCAACTTTAAGAGACCTAAGTATGTCCTGATGCTGTGTTACCTCACTGATGAGTATTACTATGACTCCATCAGTATAGTTCATGTTTATTTTCCTCCCATCACTAGTCTAGAGTTTCTGGATACATGGTTTCTCCTTCTACTCCTGACTCCTAGAAGCTGTCATTTTGTGTTGTTCTTATATTCCCCGACTCAGCATCTCCTTTTTACCACCTCTCCTGAACCTTTCCGACATTTAACCATTTTTGGTTGGCATATGCACCTTCGGACTATGTCTCTTTTGTGCAATGCACAGGATGTGCAGCACAATTGTCCTAGTCTCTGCTCAGGTGATGTCATTGATATGTGAGGTGAAATACATTTGCTCCCGCACTATGTATTTAACTTGAAGTAGCACAGCTGTTTTTCATGAAGTTCCACGTTACACAGCCTTTCATGTACCTAGGCTCATGTGACTCGCAAATTTTTAAGCCAGGATTTGAAGTTACATCCGTGTGGTTGCATGTTTTAGAAGTTCCATTTGAAATAAACTAGTTTGCATTAGAATAGTGTAATGTTGTGAGCTCCGTTAAAGACAGTGATATAGCTGAAGTGCCAGTGGCTTTACGAGTAGGGAAAGACTCTCTGCCTTCTTACAGACCATTGCTTGGGATTCTGGTCAAGAACTTCCAGTAAGGGCAGGTATAGTGCTCAACAGTGGACTCTTATTCTATAATACTAAACAATGGGACGATGAAAACGAGTTTTTCCAAAACCATTATTTTTAAAGCAATTCTCGCTCCGAAGAGGCCTTTTATAAATCATTTAAAAAATGATCTACTCTGTTAGATGTGTCCCAGTATATATTTATTTTTGCTATGATAGCATTGTTACATGAACCAAATTTCTCTTTTGAGGGCGCAGTAGCTGACTAATGATGCATTTTGTCTCTGGCATTTGATGTTTGTATTACAGAGTGTATTTACAGGCTGATTTCCTTGACATTTTATATTGATTGACTTTGAGTGCCCTCTATAATATATGTACTTGTTGATGTGTGCTGGAGATTCAAGAGAGGAATACCTTTTCAGCAGTTGTAAAATGGGCTAAGACAATTTTATAGGCCTCTCAGAAAGCATTCTTGCTTCCTATTAGATTCAGCCACTCTAAATAACCATTTCATCTATTTAGTCAATGCAGAACATTATATTTTACATAATGTAAATTCGGCTTCAGTTTGTATTGAAACATACAGCTTTGTCATTTATTGCACTGCAGTCTGACAGCAGCATTATGGGTGAAAGACATTCTTAAACTAAGGAAATCCATTATTACTAGTTAGAGTAAAGTCAAAAGCTGCCCTTAACAAAGCCATATCTTTGTGCGCCTGTGAAACTGTGTGCTAAGAATGCAACTAACGTTGCCACCTCGTTATTTTTTTTAATCTGCTCGTCATGGATTTTTAAGTCCAGGCTGGTAAAAATATTGGGAAAAATAGTGAAATCCGATATTTTTTCCCTTCTGAAATAAAAACCTAAAACTGCATATCCGTAAAGAAATTAGTTAAAAAGTAGTTTAGATCTGTCTAAACCGTTTTATGATGATTATTAGACAAAACAGGGGGGTTATTGCCCTAAAAGAATCCTGACAATTTTAATTAAACTTTTTTTTTGCCTTCCAAATCCAGAATAGAAAAATATAAACAAATGGCAAGAATTTTTGTCCTGTGGAAGGTGTCACCACTTTGGACAGCCAAGGACCAATAGCAATACACAAAGTCCCAGTTGCAACGTACTGGAAGTAGTAGTATAACTAAAGAGTTCTGAACATGACGTGCACAATGTGCTACATATGAAAAAAAAATCTACGTAGGTGTAAATGTGGATTCGGAAAAGGGAAGGGACCAAAAATGGTCCATTGCACATCAAGAATGGTTTTGACAATTAAAAAAAGGGCATGTGGAATACCATGTAAATTTACAGAAACAGCAACAGAAGTGAAACTTAGGACCAGCTCACAAAGATGACACCTAACAGTACACCTGTCTAGGCTAACCACTCTCCAAGATATATGCAGAGCTCCAACTGCCCCTCATACCCAACATTCTACAGAACCCTCACAACCTAATACTCTGATATTGAACCTTGGTAAAGAAACGAGTTTATATAATGCGATATGCGTTTCAAGAATACTACATTAGTTTTCTTATTTATTTAGTTTACAAAACACTGTTATTTCTACTCAATTATATCCTAAGAAAAATTAATGATATGTTTTGGAGTGCTGCATCTGTAAAAAAAACTAAAATAAAAGAGAACAACTGCGTGCATAAATAAATACTACCAATAAAAAAAATACAACATTGCACTGCATTAACCTAATCTATAGGACAATAACGTTAAGAACACAAAACTACATTGAGATTGCATTTCAAGAAGGCTACATATACCCATCCAGCCTCAAAGTATATCACACACTGCACATGTAACTTATTGTAACTGCAATGGAAGCACACAGAAACCAATAGAAACTACAAAAAACGTTTCCAGAACAAAGTAAAAAACTGAATTAGAAGGTTCTTTCAACAACAGTCTACCTATTCCCATAGTTGTTTGCTATTTATTGATGTATTAACCTATTTATTTCTAAGAAGTGCAAGCGTCTTAATCGAAAATACTGTACATTGTATTAAAAATGGTAGGTTGCTTATATAAGGGGTGGTGGTAGCAGTCAGTCAATGGTAAATAGTACAAATGTACAAATATAATTGATGAAGTCAGACAAGTAACATAGACTATTACCAGCTAAACGTACAAAAATGGCACATACAGGGTTGAGACGAGAACTGTTAGGCCACAAGAACTATAAATCCAGGTGAAAATCCACCACCAACAAATGTGAAAGTCACTGTAGCCGAAATGATCAAGCCTGCAAACTGTGGTCCCAAGTTTAGAGAAAATTGATCCTGTTTCGTATTGCACGGGCTGGGGCTGCTGGCAGGGTATAGTCTTTCCATTGCCTTACTCCTATAGCAGCACAATGGAAGAAGACAATGCTGTCCCCTCTGATCTGCATCCTGCCATGGAAGCCCAAACCCACCCCCACTGGCCTTTTCTTTTCCACCTGCTTTCAGTAGGCAGAACATACCAGCAGTTTTCTCCCTGAAATTAGGAAACACTGCAGGTAAACGAACTCGGTATTATTGAGACAGTGTTGTTACTCTTCATGTAATCTTCATAATCTGGTGTAGGGAGACCATGCAGCTTCAGAATATCCAGTCTCCCGGCATCCTCGCATCAAATTTTAGCACACTTGTATGGAGGGTTTTGGAGTTTTATTTATTTAGCAGTCACCACAATTACAATGTACATAAGGGCTGACAAGAGTTATACAAAATGAAGATAATCGGACTACACTGTCACTGTAAAGTAATCACATGTTTCAAAACCACAAGCATGGGGGACACGCGTGTGACCTTTCAAGATGGCCACCTGAGATCTGAGCTCTTCACCTTCAGCAGTTCCAGAGTTGCTCTAAAATTAGAATGGGGAGATTCTTGCAGCAGAACTTCCCCCGAACATGAGGCTGTCCTACAAATTCTCTTTCCTGCTCCTGGCACTGTGAAACCTCGAGGGACATAGGTTGCTGCCTTCTGTATTTATCCCTGACTGAAGGAATTCTTCTCAGCTCTGGAATTGTATTGAGGTACTGCTTTTCCCAATTTATCTCTAATGGCTGTCGGGATTTTTCTCAGTACATTCTGGATTCCTCATTTATGTTATGTTATGTTATGTTATGTTATTATTATTTGTACTGCACACAGCTGCCCCACCAAAGGGGCGTCCTGGCGCTTTGAGAATGTAAACACAACACAGCATTAAAAGCGGGCTGAAAGGAGAAGAGACACAACAAATGAGCTAAACAAATAAAAAAAAAATATATATATATATTTATATTTATATTTAAAGACTCATGCCACAGAACTATTTTATTTTTACTAGAAGGACATGTTATTATATTTCTATGCTCATGCTGGGATAAACTTTTTTTATTTAATACATTGGCAGAATTAAACATCTGTTGCATTCAAATAAAAGGCTTGCTGCTGGTTTTCCTGTGTCGGGCTCTCCCTCCTCATTGCCCTTAATGGCTGATTTGCATAATTTTGTCAGTAGGGCTCAATCCAACTCTTCCGGGACAGTGTATGTGTCCATTACGCAACCAAAAATACATTCACCCTCCTCTGCTAACAAAAGGCTTAAGCAGGACCTGTCTTATCAGCTGATATCTGCTTTGCCTGTATCTTTGGACACTGTCTTGAAGGAACTACATGCTTTGAGACTATTTATTGAGAAAACCAATACACATCTACAAGTTCTGGATACAATGGTCTTCATTTGATTCCAGGGTGTACGCAGTTGAACAACATATCAGTGACTTACAAGATGTCTCTGCAAGCGTTTTATCTCTGGAGAAGGATGTTCTACTCTTAAGGAAGTCTGCTGAGGATCTTGAAAATAGAAACAGATGCATCATCCTTCGCTTGTGTGGTCGTTCAGAAGGTGTTGAGTGAGATGACCTTGTGACCTTCCTGCGTCAGTGTCTTTGAATATACAGCATGCCCATTGATTGGGTCCCCGTCTCTCTTCTTCATCCGCTCCTCCTATTATTGAAATTTACTGACCTTTTGCAATTTTGAAATGCAGCCAAACTTAAAAAACAATGACATTTGGTCTGGAGCTAAATTGTTCTTGGCCATAAAATGTTCCACAGTCACTGATAAATGACGGAAGGAGCTCCTTGTGCTGAGACCAGCTTTGCATTCCTTGGGTGTGTGCTGTGGTTTATTTCATCCATGCTTTTTTAAAGTGACTTTTCAGAACCACACCTCAACTTTTGAAGACCTTGGGGATCTTCGGAAATCTCTTCATTCACATCTATGGCTTCCATAGATGTGGTCCTTCCTCTATAACTTGACTCTTATGTGACAGTCTATGATTATTTGATAATTTCATGATAATTTTAATTTTTGGTTCCCTTACAGCTTATATTTTGAAGGTCGTTTCTGTATCAAGTCATCTCTTTTTGTTTTTCTCTGTTCTTACCATCATTACAGACCATTCGGAATTCTTACATATCCAGTTTTGGTTTTCTGATGTGGTGCATCTCCCTCTGTTAGCTATGCTGTCTTTAATGTCTGTTGCCAGTCCTAGTTTTTGCTTGTTTCCCTTTGAAGGTATGTGTCACAGTTGTCAATTTCATTTTGACATGTACTGTCTTCTCAATATTGTCTCACTTATTCCCTTTCTCTATTTTTTAATCTTGTTCTCTAACTCTTTTCTTACTGATCTTACTGTATTTTTCCTCCTATATACTCTTTCTTTCACTATTTTATTCATCCCTTTTCATTACTGATGATCATATTGTTTTATAACTAATTCAGAATCTCTACTCTACTTTCAGAGTTATATCTTGGAATGTGAAAGGTTTTATGAACCCTAGAAAGATGCAGAGAATATTATCCCATTTAGCCTCAGTGTCTCCTACAACCACAAAGAAAAATGGGGTAGTTATTTTTAAACATGGGCGAATTTAGCGAATCTCGAACTCGCAATCCGCAAAATCCGCGAATTCTCGCGAATTTGCGGATTTTTTTTTGTGTTCGCGCGGGTTTCTGCCAGTTCGTGAGGGTTTTTGTACAATTTCGCAAACGCGAACTTACCTGTCGGGTCGCAAGTTTTGCGAACTTGTTGTTTCTACGTGCCCAGCCTGTTTGGGACACTCTTCTTCATCACTGCCACCCTCTGTCACCACTGCCACTCTCTGGTTCACCCATGCCACCCTCTGGCTCACCCATGCCACCCTCTGTTTCATCACAGCACCCTCTGGTTGTCCAGTGTACATTATTGTGGCAAAGAAAAGCACACCTTCCCTGCCTCAAGTGACCTGAATTAATTTGGGGCTGATTAATGTGTCACAGAATATTTTTTTAGCTGGCACCTGCTTCCTTAGTGCTTCCTGATTAGTGATCTTTTGCACTTGCTAAGTGCTTTCATTGTTGCAAAATTAGTTACAACACCTGCCCTGCCCCAACTGACAATAATGAATTAGGGGCTGATTAATGTGTCACTGGATTTGAACTTCCAGCCTGGCTCCTGCTTGTCTCCCTTAGCTGTAATTCAGGACCTTTGTGGCATATGTGTAACTATTCTGAGGGTCAGAGCAGGGTCACATAATAGTTGCAAGTAGGCAACTGAACTCTGGAGGGGCCCCTCAGGAAGCACTACAGGAAATGGCTACTAATGATGAGCTTGAACTTTTGAACCTGGTAAGTAGTTTCAGTTTTGCTAAGATCGTATTTCTGCAATTTAGCGCTTATTCGCGGGGCGCGAAGTTGAACTGGGAAGCCGCGAACTCACGCGAACAGTGCGAGCAAGCCATAAAATCCGCTGCTCGCGGATTTGCAGATTTTGCGGGAAATTTGCGAATCTCGCGGATTGCGAATTTACCGAAAATCCGCAAAATCCGCGAGCGGAACGGATTTTCCGCCCATGCTTAGTTATTTTATGTCATAAACAGTTGAAATCTTCTGCTATTTCTCAAGAAATGGATTTGGATGGTAGATGGTTATTAGTTAAGATGCTCATTAACAATATATCATTAACAGTACCTAATGTTTATGGTCCTACTCAACTATATTATCCTTTCTGGCCTTATGTGACAAAAAAAAGTGTATTCAAGATAATGATGCATTCTTTTAACCTAGGAGATAACTGTAACCAGGTTATTGACCCTTTTATTGACCGCCATTCCCAAGTTCATTTTATCCCTTTCAAGCACCATGAACAATTCCATAGTACAATTTCTCAGACACATCTTGTAGATGCCTGAAAACATTGTAACACAGATGTAACAGAATGTTCTTTTCTCCTCCACATTGCTCCCGGACCTGATTCGATTACATTTTTTTTTCTAAGTCTTTGACTCAGAATCGTATTTTCTCTTCTATTGAACCTATTGACATCGTTGATCATCCCTCTGTTGTTTCTAATTTTGATTTGCTCTGTCCACAACCCAAATCCCGTAGATGGAGTTTAATAACTGTCTATTACAAGACCCACTTGTTTCTTCCACTTTTATTTCTTTGTTGAGGATTTTTTGTTCTTAAATGCATTTAAGGCTTCTGCTCGTGGCTTTATCATAGACTTTGTTTCCAGAAAAAAAACAATCACTCACTCATCATAAAATTCTACTAGCTAACATTAAATGTCTAGAACATCAGTTTTGAACTTCTTCATCTGATTGTGCTTATGGCTAATGACCTCAAATCTTGGAAAGAACGAGTGTTGGTAGACTCCATTCATTCACTGGATGGAAAGCATCTTGTAGGACTTGGCCCTTTTTGTTTTCCCGCTAGACTTTTTTTCTGACATGGCGTTGCCAACTTAGATGCTTTGCACACTTTGCCACTGCTAAACAGTGTCAAAGTGCAAGTGCTCCCTGTATAAAGTGAAATGGTAAAGATTGAACAAAACTGGAGCTACTTCGTGGTAACCGTTGCCAAGGAAGAAACAACTGAAGAGACTGAAGGAAAGGACTGATCGTTGCTGTGTGTTCTGGGGCTAGCCTGCAGTTTGCTGTTTTAACCAAGGAAAAGGCTAAAGGGACTTTGCTGTGTGCTATGTCCCCCTGCTATAAAGGAGTTTGATGTGCTGTGTCTTGAAGTAACTTAACCCCAAGGGCCCAAGGTGAGCTGGCTCCCTGTTGCAGAAACACAGGGCCACAAAGGTTTCCAGGAGCGTCTCAGCAGCGCAGTGTGTGCATGCTTGTTGCACCCTGAGACTCTCGTAAGGTGTGCCCTGTGATCATGGGCACCTGGAGTCCAAGCAAGAATCGGCGACGCTGTGTGCTTTTTGCAGCCTGAACCCCTTTGTGAGGATTTGCCTTGTTATCGTGTGCACCGGAATCGATGTGAGTCTCATCAACGCTGTGTGCGTGTGCTTTATGCACCATGAGACCTTCATGAGGATTTACCTTGTTATTTTGCACCCGGAGTCCAAGTGAGTCTCATCGACGCTGTGTGTATGTGCTCTGTGCACCATGAGACCTTCATGAGGATTTGCCTTGTTATCGTGCACCCGGAGTTAAAGTGCAACCTGAGACCTTCGTGGGGATTGCCCGGTAATCGTGCACCTGAAGCTCAAGGAAGTCTCAGCAACGCTGTGTGCGTGTGCCCTGTGGCAGCCTGAGATTTACATAACTGTAGCGGCCCGAACCTGCAGCCCCGGAGGAGCTGAGCCACTGGCCCGAGCTCGCCTTTGCCAATTCACAAAGATTACATTGGAGGCCCAGCTGCTGGACGAGGAGAGGAGAGTGAGTTTGTGCCCCCCAGGTAACCTGTGTCAACTCCTGGGGTGGGATGCTGGGTGCGGGCTCAGAGGGAGAGGCTCTCGGCCTCTCTCTTATATTGGCAGTGCGAGCCTCTGCTTCAGCTCATATCATGGCCCGTATTGACAAGGGATTAGCAGTACTGGGCCCGGAGTGCGAAGTTGCACTTTTTGATTACACCATACCAGTGTTTTGGGCAACTGTTGAGAGGCTGACTGCAAGTCAGAAGGAGTAGCGCAGAGACCACCTAAGGCACTGTGATCAGTGCCTGAGTGTATTACGCATTATTTCATTTCTGCATAGTGAAGTACCTGACTGTCGTATTACACATTGCATCATTTCTGCATAACTGATTACCTGATTAGAGTATTATGCATTGCATTATTCCTGCATAACAAACAACCTGATTTTCCTGTAACGCTTCGCATTGTTTCTGCATAACGAACTACCTAATTAGCGTATTATGCATTGCATTATTCCTTCATAACAAACTACCTGATTAGTGTATTATGCATTGCCTTATTTCTGCATAACGACGTACCTGGTGGTTGTATTACACATTGCATTAATCTTACCTTGAAAAGTGCCTGATTGTTGTGTTACACATTGCATTCTATCTACATTGCAGAGTGTCTGATTGCTGCGTTACGCCTTGCATTATTTTTACATTGCAAAAGTGCCTGATTCTAGCATTAGGATCTGTATAACATGATGTCAGGGTTATAGGAGAATTTTTAGAAGTGCTCATTATTATCACCAGAACTTACAAGGGCTAACTGGCCTAACAACCGACCAGGAGAAATAGTACACAAACTTGTATGTTGGATTTATATTGTGTGGTCTTATCGTATATCTTTTTATATAAAATGTACACTCGTTTTTAAAAACCTCGTGTGGAGTCTATTTGTAGTGTCTTTGCTGGGTTGTTGTGAGCATGCTTGCAAATACTATACACATTTGCCTTGAAGATAAGCCCGGCTGCTAGTGCAAATCTACCAAGGGGGTGAGTGGGGCTATCTCAAAAGGTGACCTTCCTTTTCCTGACAAAGAACCGTGGGTCCCTATTTGGCCTAAGGTACCTACCTCAGCCATTCAGGGATCCCAGGTGTAAACCTGTCTTTTCAAATATCATGACATTTTAGAAGAATTTATGAAATGTTTTAAAACTGTATATACTCAAGAGACCACTTCATGAGTCTCTATTCTTGACACCTACTTGAGTCGCATTTCGCCTGCTTCTCATGTAGATCTTGACTTGGCATCTCTAGAATCTGATCTGTCGACTCTGGAGTTATCCTAATCTTTAAGTCTCCTTAAAAAAGATAAAACTCCAGGCCAGATGGGTTTATGGTAGAATTGTATTTACACTTCTCAAATCTACTACTTCCAAAACTCTTAAGGCTCTTTCAATACTTTTATACTACTGTTAATGTGGATAGCACCTTTTTAGAAGCTACAATATTCCTAATTCATAAAGATGGTTGTGATCCTAAACAATGTAAGAGTTATCATCCTATATCCCTGGCAAATGTTGACTATACATTTTTTGCCAAATTACTTGCTTTACGTCTTGAACCTCATTTAGAGCAGTGTGGTTTCCTTGAAGGCAGACTAACTTCCGATAATTCCCGGTTACTATTTAATGTTTTAAAACAGGGTCAAACTCTTTCCTTTTCTTTAGCTGCAGTTTCTATTGGCACTGAGAAATCTTTTGATAGGATAAAATGGTCCTTTCTATTTAAAGCTCTTCATTGGCATGATTTTGGTCCTAAATTTATTTCTCTTATCTCTTTAGTGTATTATAGCTTCAGTCGCATTTGATGGAAATATCTCTCAATTCTTTTCTTTGCAACGTAGTGTACGTCAAGGTTGCCTCCTAGCTCCTCTTTTATTTATTTTATCACTTGAAACCCTTTTTATCTCATATCTACCAGAATACTTCTATTCCTGGATTTCTTTGTGGTGATCCACATTTGAAGCTATCTGCCTATGGGGACAATATTTTACTTCTTATATCTCACTCTGAAACCTCTATTCAAAATTACCCTGATGGCCTTGCCAACTTTTTTCAAGAGAAAGTAATACATTTTTTCTAATAAATTCTCCGTAGGCAGGACTCCTATACAGTATTCAGCCAAACCTCAAATGTAGCAACAGAACAAGCTAGATTCTCAAATGTTAAAGTACCCCCTAAAGAACAGATTATAAAGCTGATTTCATTATCAAATCAGGTGCTCCACAAAACCATTGTCCTCCAAAATATATGCACATGATCCCAGCACAAGTGACACAAAATCTGGGGCAAATTTCAATACAATGTTCATGGTGTCGTAATTTGACAATGACTCGGTTAGCGTTAAGCTTTGCTACACATTATTCCCTTATCTTGACCATAGTTGTTAAACGCCATTTTGTATGTTACGGCGGCCATTTTAGAGAATGCGTCACCTCGTGGTCAGCATGCCCTTTAGTCCTTTCTCCGTACCATTGACCACTTGAGTTTGCCCAGCAACAGGCTATTTTTAGTAATGGTCAAGCTCGCACATGCGCAGTTCCGACTGACCAGTCATCGCTTAGGAATGTTCCGCCTAACTGACCAGTGGTGTTGTAACCCCTCCCATGAGTTGGCTGTGTTCCAAAAATGACCATATATGTACCTTAAACTCTGTAACCATGTACCGCCTATCTTTTAATGTCCGTAAAACTGTATAAAAGAAGGACTTACACCGATGTTCTGTGTGATACTTCTTGCATTGCCAAAGGGTGCTGTAGGAATGTACCACCACCCCATGGGGTCCTATTAAACTTGTCTTTTGCATTTTCAGTTTCCGTGCCAACAGTTCTTATGGTGTAGAGGGTATTCTGCGGAGTATGTAGGCCTGGAGAACCCAATGCCACAAATTGGCGACCACGAAGGGACTCATCGGCGACTCGGATGCCCGAAGGAGAGGTCGTGACGAAGGATTGGAAACTCGCCATGGACGCGTACGCTGCCACTGAGTGACCCGAGTCTTGGCACCCACGGTGTTTTCTTCCCTTCCTTCTGATCTGACCTTCCAGGTGGCGCCGGTCCCCGACTGAGATCCTGCTCGTTTGCTTTGCTGTACAGTGCCTGTTTGGCTGATTTGATCAAAGACCTTGGCAGTTGGAACCTGGATATTTGAGATTTGGGTAAGAATTGTGATTGGTAAGGTAATCTGTGGACGCTTACTGTGGTTCTATGAATATGAATATGTTTTGAGTTAGCTAACATTTGAGTCTATGAATTTGATCCTATATGTGTAGTGCACTTCACATAGGCAGGCATGTAGAGATGTTTCTCTAACTTTGTTTGTACTTTGAGCGGCACATTTGTGTGAAGTATAGTAAGTGACATTTTTACGGTATCACGTTTCTGTGGTACTTTTTGAACATGCCTGTTTTAAGCACACTCCGAGGGATGTGCTGTCTAGGGAATGGTACCACATACAGATTAAACGAATCTCAGCCGGCTCCCCCAGAGGGGACTCCTAACCGTGAAATGTATATTAAATTCGGCCTTCCCCCTATATTGTATAGTAAACTATGGAACAAATACACCAAGTCTGATCCCGAGTTGCAATGGCCACTACATGGGTCGTTTGATTTACGAAAGGTTCAGTTTGTGGAACAATGTTTGTTTCAACGCAGGTCTAGACAGGATATGTTTGATTGTGTACGAATGTGGGAGAAAGCAGTGCGTGAACGAATGAAGCGTGAGATTGCCTTGGCGGAAAAAGAGCAGCGCAAGGCTGCTCGAGATAAGGCTTTACAGCTGGAGGAGAAGGAGTTGCAGGAGAAGAAAGAGAGGGAGGCACGGGAACGTAATTTGCAAACGAGCGGTCAATTTCCTATTCGACGTCCGCTTTATCCTGTCCTTACTAATGAAGTTGATGATTTTTCGTTATTAGATCGGTCTCCGCCTCCGTATGTTCAGCCTACGGCTCCGGACGAGGACTTCACTGATGAAGATCGAGATAGTGCGAGTACGAGGTTAACTGCTAATAGAGCCGCGGAAAAACGTGGTTTCGCTAGGAAACTGAATTTGAATTGAATAACTATGTCAGAGATTAATGCTGAAAGGAATAAGTGGTCAGAACGGGAACAGTTGTGTTTTTTAAATACCTTTGCAGGCGAAGTTATTGAACGATTTCGTAAGAATTCAGAGGATTTAGAACCTAAGGATATATCAGTCCATCATGAGAATATGCGTAAAGGTTTATTTGTTCTTTCAGATGCGGATGCCTTTTTCTTACGATTGGTCCAGCTACGGGATGAGGCGTCCAGATTGCCGGAAAAACGAAAAGCATCAGAGAAGTCCGTGCCGGGGTCGACGGAGTTAACAAAAGAGTGTTCTATCTTTGGAGCATATAAGAGTTCAAAAGTGCATGTTATGCCTAAGTGTGAAGCTGCACCTTTGTATGTTCCCCCTAAAGGGCAAGGTACCAGTGATGATAAAACGTCACGGGATGCAAAAGGGTATTTTATATATAATTGGGTGTATACGCCTTGGAATAGAGCGGATGTTATGGCCTTGAAAAACGCTTTACCCGATCCCCGTAAAAATCCGGCAGCTTTCGATGAAGGAGTGGAGGGGGTTCTTTCTTCATGTGTTATGACGCTCGTTGATATAGATCTTTTCTTTGGACTAATACTCCCCCCTGATATGTGGAGAGCGATTCGTAAGTTTGATGATCAAACAATGTTAGGAGCAAATTGGAAAGATATAAGCCAAGCTGATTTAGACAGAGAGCCTGCATGTAAACCCTGTCAGCTGATTTTAGATCTCCCAACAGCTATCTTGAATAAATTGAAAATGCTTGTTCCCCCTAAAAAGATTGATTGGACTATGTTAGCCTCGTACAAACAGAAACAAGACGAATCGGTCTCTGACTTTTTCACACGTTTCGAAGAAGCGTTTCATGATTACAGTGGACAATTGTTAACAGATGATACGGGTAGGCATCTGTTTGTCGATAAGTATGTGGCTAATCTTCTACCAGAGATTGCAAAGCGGTTGAAAACTAGTGAAAGTTCTTGGACCACGGCGACCCCTGCGTCTTTGTTAACGATGGCTCAGTATTATGAGCAAACACAACAGGTGATGGACCGAATGTGGATCAATGTCACACACTCACCCCAGTCCAAAGATCTGGGCCCAAATCCATCATTTCTTTGCACTCCACACCACCCTGGGTTAGACAATGGCGATATGCAAATCAGCTCTGACCCTGTGCCCCATGGGAACAGTCCAGTCCGAACTACAAAAGCCATGTCCTTCCCAGTACGGACTCAAGCATCCGAAGACCGGACCGGTTTCGAGGTAACACCTCTCATCAGCCCGGCTAGCTTGACTCCAGTGGTGTGGAGTGCCTGGGAACCACGTCTGGGCATCCCCAGCACACTTAGGGCGGAATATGCAAACACAACAGGTGATGGACCGAATGTGGATCAATGTCACACACTCACCCAGGTCCAAAGATCTGGGCCCAAATCCATTGTTTTTTTTTTTTTTGCACTCCACACCACCCTGGGTTAGACAATGGCGATATGCAAATCAGCTCTGACCCTGTGCCCCATGGGAACAGTCCAGTCCGAACTACAAAAGCCATGTCCTTCCCAGAACGGAATCAAGCATCCGAGGACCGGACCGGTTTTGAGGTAACACCTCTCATCAGCCCGGCTAGCTTGACTCCAGTGGTGAAGAGTGCCTGGGTCCCACGTCTGGACATCCCCAGCGCACTTAGGGCGGAATATGCAAACACAACAGGTGATGGACCGAATGTGGATCAATGTCACACACTCACCCCAGTCCAAAGATCTGGGCCCAAATCCATCGTTTTTTTGCACTCCACACCACCCTGGGTTAGACAATGGCAATATGCAAATCAGCTCTGACCCTGTGCCCCATGGGAACAGTCCAGTCCGAACTACAAAAGCCATGTCCTTCCCAGAACGGAATCAAGCATCCGAGGACCGGACCGGTTTCGAGATAACACCTCTCATCAGCCCGGCTAGCTTGACTCCAGTGGTGTGGAGTGCCCGGGACCCACGTCTGGGCATCCCCAGCGCACTTAGGGCGGAATATGCAAACACAAAAGGTGATGGACCGAATGTGGATCAATGTCACACACTCACCCCAGTACAAAGATCTGGGCCCAAATCCATCGTTTTTTTGCACTCCACACCACCCTGGGTTAGACAATGGCGATATGCAAATCAGCTCTGACCCTGTGCCCCATGGGAACAGTCCAGTCCGAACTACAAAAGCCATGTCCTTCCCAGAACGGAATCAAGCATCCGAGGACCGGACCGGTTTCGAGGTAACACCTCTCATCAGCCTGGCTAGCTTGACTCCAGTGGTGTGGAGTGCCTGGGACCCACGTCTGGGCATCCCCAGCGCACTTAGGGCGGAATATGCAAACACAACAGGTGATGGACCGAATGTGGATCAATGTCACACACTCACCCCAGTCCAAAGATCTGGGCCCAAATCCATCGTTTTTTTGCACTCCACACCACCCTGGGTTAGACAATGGCGATATGCAAATCAGCTCTGACCCTGTGCCCCATGGGAACAGTCCAGTCCGAACTACAAAAGCCATGTCCTTCCCAGAACGGAATCAAGCATCCGAGGACCGGACCGGTTTCGAGGTAACACCTCTCATCAGCCCGGCTAGCTTGACTCCAGTGGTGTGGAGTGCCTGGGACCCACGTCTGGGCATTCCCAGCGCACTTAGGGCGGAATATGCAAACACAACAGGTGATGGACCGAATGTGGATCAATGTCACACACTCACCCCAGTCCAAAGATCTGGGCCCAAATCCATCGTTTTTTTGCACTCCACACCACCCTGGGTTAGACAATGGCGATATGCAAATCAGCTCTGACCTTGTGCCCCATGGGAACAGTCCAGTCCGAACTACAAAAGCCATGTCCTTCCCTGAACAGAATCAAGCATCCGAGGACCGGACCGGTTTCGAGGTAACACCTCTCATCAGCCCGGCTAGCTTGACTCCAGTGGTGTGGAGTGCCTGGGACCCACGTCTGGGCATCCCCAGCGCACTTAGGGCGGAATATGCAAACACAACAGGTGATGGACCGAATGTGGATCAATGCCACACACTCACCCCAGTCCAAAGATCCGGGACCAAATCCATCGTTTTTTTGCACTCCACACCACCCTGGGTTAGACAATGGCGATATGCAAATCAGCTCTGACCCTGTGCCCCATGGGAACAGTCCAGTCCGAACTACAAAAGCCATGTCCTTCCCAGAACGGAATCAAGCATCCGAGGACCGGACCGGTTTCGAGGTAACACCTCTCATCAGCCCGGCTAGCTTGACTCCAGTGGTGTGGAGTGCCTGGGACCCACGTCTGGACATCCCCAGCGCACTTAGGGCGGAATATGCAAACACAACAGGTGATGGACCGAATGTGGATCAATGTCACACACTCACCCCAGTCCAAACATCTGGGCCCAACTCCATCGTTTTTTTGCACTCCACACCACCCTGGGTTAGACAATGGCAATATGCAAATCAGCTCTGACCCTGTGCCCCATGGGAACAGTCCAGTCCGAACTACAAAAGCCATGTCCTTCCCAGAACGGAATCAAGCATCCGAGGACCGGACCGGTTTCGAGGTAACACCTCTCATCAGCCCGGCTAGCTTGACTCCAGTGGTGTGGAGTGCCGGGGACCCACCTCTGGGCATCCCCAGCGCACTTAGGGCGGAATATGCAAACACAACAGGTGATGGACCGAATGTGGATCAATGTCACACACTCACCCCAGTCCAAAGATCTGGGCCCAAATCCATCGTTTTTTTGCACTCCACACCACCCTGGGTTAGACAATGGCAATATGCAAATCAGCTCTGACCCTGTGCCCCATGGGAACAGTCCAGTCCGAACTACAAAAGCCATGTCCTTCCCAGAACGGAATCAAGCATCCGAGGACCGGACCGGTTTCGAGGTAACACCTCTCATCAGCCTGGCTAGCTTGACTCCAGTGGTGTGGAGTGCCTGGGACCCACGTCTGGGCATCCCCAGCGCACTTAGGGCGGAATATGCAAACACAACAGGTGATGGACCGAATGTGGATCAATGTCACACACTCACCCCAGTCCAAAGATCTGGGCCCAAATCCATCGTTTTTTTGCACTCCACACCACCCTGGGTTAGACAATGGCGATATGCAAATCAGCTCTGACCCTGTGCACCATGGGAACTGTCCAGTCCGAACTACAAAAGCCATGTCCTTCCCAGAACGGAATCAAGCATCCGAGGACCGGACCGGTTTCGAGGTAACACCTCTCATCAGCCCGGCTAGCTTGACTCCAGTGGTGTGGAGTGCCTGGGACCCACGTCTGGGCATCCCCAGCGCACTTAGGGCGGAATATGCAAACACAACAGGTGATGGACCGAATGTGGATCAATGTCACACACTCACCCCAGTCCAAAGATCTGGGACCAAATCCATCGTTTTTTTGCACTCCACACCACCCTGGGTTAGACAATGGCGATATGCAAATCAGTTCTGACCCTGTGCCCCATGGGAACAGTCCAGTCCGAACTACAAAAGCCATGTCCTTCCCAGAACGGAATCAAGCATCCGAGGACCAGACCGGTTTCGAGGTAACACCTCTCATCAGCCCGGCTAGCTTGACTCCAGTGGTGTGGAGTGCCTGGGACCCACGTCTGGGCATCCCCAGCGCACTTAGGGCGGAATATGCAAACACAACAGGTGATGGACCGAATGTGGATCAATGTCACACACTCACCCCAGTCCAAAGATCTGGGCCCAAATCCATTGTTTTTTTGCACTCCACACCACCCTGGGTTAGACAATGGCGATATGCAAATCAGCTCTGACCCTGTGCCCCATGGGAACAGTCCAGTCCGAACTACAAAAGCCATGTCCTTCCCAGAACGGAATCAAGTATCCGAGGACCGGACCGGTTTCGAGGTAACACCTCTCATCAGCCCGCCTAGCTTGACTCCAGTGGTGTGGAGTGCCTGGGACCCACGTCTGGGCATCCCCAGCGCACTTAGGGCGGAATATGCAAACACAACAGGTGATGGACCGAATGTGGATCAATGTCACACACTCACCCCAGTCCAAAGATCTGGGCCCAAATCCATCGTTTTTTTGCACTCCACACCACCCTGGGTTAGACAATGGCGATATGCAAATCAGCTCTGACCCTGTGCCCCATGGGAACAGTCCAGTCTGAACTACAAAAGCCATGTCCTTCCCAGAACGGAATCAAGCATCCGAGGACCGGACCGGTTTCGAGGTAACACCTCTCATCAGCCCGGCTAGCTTGACTCCAGTAGTGTGGAGTGCCTGGGACCCACGTCTGGGCATCCCCAGCACACTTAGGGCGGAATATGCAAACACAACAGGTGATGGACCGAATGTGGATCAATGTCACACACTCACCCCAGTCCAAAGATCTGGGCCCAAATCCATCATTTTTTTGCACTCCACACCACCCTGGGTTAGACATTGGCGATATGCAAATCAGCTCTGACCCTGTGCCCCATGGTAACAGTCCAGTCCGAACTACAAAAGCCATGTCCTTCCCAGAACGGAATCAAGCATACGAGGACCGGACCGGTTTCGAGGTAAAACCTCTCATCAGCCCGGCTAGCTTGACTCCAGTGGTGTGGAGTGCCTGTGACCCACGTCTGGGAATCCCCAGCGCACTTAGGGCGGAATATGCAAACACAACAGGTGATGGACCCAATGTGGATCAATGTAACACACTCACCCCAGTCCAAAGATCTGGGCCCAAATCCATCGTTTTTTTGCACTCCACACCACCCTGGGTTAGACAATGGTGATGTGCAAATCAGCTCTGACCCTGTGCCCCATGGGAACAGTCCAGTCCGAACTACAAAAGCCATGTCCTTCCATGAACGGAATCAAGCATCCGAGGACCGGACCAGTTTCGAGGTAACACCTCTCATCAGCCCGGCTAGCTTGACTCCAGTGGTGTGGAGTGCCTGGGACCCACGTCTGGGCATCCCCAGCGCACTTAGGGCGGAATATGCAAACACAACAGGTGATGGACCCAATGTGGATCAATGTCACACACTCACCCCAGTCCAAAGATCTGGGCCGAAATCCATCATTTTTTTGCACTCCACACCACCCTGGGTTAGACAATGGCGATATGCAAATCAGCTCTGACCCTGTGCCCCATGGGAACAGTCCAGTCCGAACTACAAAAGCCATGTCCTTCCCAGAACGGAATCAAGCATCCGAGGACCGTACCGGTTTCGAGGTAACACCTCTCATCAGCCCGACTAGCTTGACTCTAGTGGTGTGGAGTGCTTGGGACCCACGTCTGGGCATCCCCAGCGCACTTAGGGCGGAATATGCAAACACAACAGGTGATGGACCGAATGTGGATCAATGTCACACACTCACCCCAGTCCAAAGATCTGGGCCCAAATCCATCGTTTTTTTGCACTCCACACCACCCTGGGTTAGACAATGGCAATATGCAAATCAGCTCTGACCCTGTGCCCCATGGGAACAGTCCAGTCCGAACTACAAAAGCCATGTCCTTCCCAGAACGGAATCAAGCATCCGCGGACCGGACCGGTTTCGAGGTAACACCTCTCATCAGCCCGGCTAGCTTGACTCCAGTGGTGTGGAGTGCCTGGGACCCACGTCTGGGCATCCCCAGCGCACTTAGGGCGGAATATGCAAACACAACAGGTGATGGACCGAATGTGGATCAATGTCACACACTCACCCCAGTCCAAAGATCCGGGACCAAATCCATCGTTTTTTTGCACTCCACACCACCCTGGGTTAGACAATGGCGATATGCAAATCAGCTCTGACCCTGTGCCCCATGGGAACAGTCCAGTCCGAACTACAAAAGCCATGTCCTTCCCAGAACGGAATCAAGCATCCGAGGACCGGACCGGTTTCGAGGTAACACCTCTCATCAGCCCGGCTAGCTTGACTCCAGTGGTGTGGAGTGCCTGGGACCCACGTCTGGGCATCCCCAGCGCACTTAGGGCGGAATATGCAAACACAACAGGTGATGGACCGAATGTGGATCAATGTCACACACTCACCCCAGTCCAAAGATCCGGGACCAAATCCATCGTTTTTTTGCACTCCACACCACCCTGGGTTAGACAATGGCGATATGCAAATCAGCTCTGACCCTGTGCCCCATGGGAACAGTCCAGTCCGAACTACAAAAGCCATGTCCTTCCCAGAACGGAATCAAGCATCCGAGGACCGTACCGGTTTCGAGGTAACACCTCTCATCAGCCCGACTAGCTTGACTCTAGTGTTGTGGAGTGCTTGGGACCCACGTCTGGGCATCCCCAGCGCACTTAGGGCGGAATATGCAAACACAACAGGTGATGGACCGAATGTGGATCAATGTCACATACTCACCCCAGTCCAAAGATCTGGGCCCAAATCCATCGTTTTTTTGCACTCCACACCACCCTGGGTTAGACAATGGGGATATGCAAATCAGCTCTGACCCTGTGCCCCATTGGAACAGTCCAGTCCGAACTACAAAAGCCATGTCCTTCCCAGAACGGAATCAAGCATCCGAGGACCGGACCGGTTTCGAGGTAACACCTCTCATCAGCCCGGCTAGCTTGACTCCAGTGGTGTGGAGTGCCTGGGACCCACGTCTGGGCATCCCCAGCGCACTTAGGGCGGATTATGCAAACACAACAGGTGATGGACCGAATGTGGATCAATGTCACACACTCACCCCAGTCCAAAGATCTGGGCCCAAATCCATAGTTTTTTTGCACTCCACACCACCCTGGGTTAGACAATGGCAATATGCAAATCAGCTCTGACCCTGTGCCCCATGGGAACAGTCCAGTCCGAACTACAAAAGCCATGTCCTTCCCAGAACGGAATCAAGCATCCGAGGACCGGACCGGTTTCGAGGTAACACCTCTCATCAGCCCGGCTAGCTTGACTCCAGTGGTGTGGAGTGCCTGGGACCCACGTCTGGGCATCCCCAGCGCACTTAGGGCGGAATATGCAAACACAACAGGTGATGGACCGAATGTGGATCAATGTCACACACTCACCCCAGTCCAAAGATCCGGGACCAAATCCATCGTTTTTTTGCACTCCACACCACCCTGGGTTAGACAATGGCGATATGCAAATAAGCTCTGACCCTGTGCCCCATGGTAACAGTCCAGTCCGAACTACAAAAGCCATGTCCTTCCCAGAACGGAATCAAGCATACGAGGACCGGACCGGTTTCGAGGTAAAACCTCTCATCAGCCCGGCTAGCTTGACTCCAGTGGTGTGGAGTGCCTGTGACCCACGTCTGGGAATCCCCAGCGCACTTAGGGCGGAATATGCAAACACAACAGGTGATGGACCCAATGTGGATCAATGTCACACACTCACCCCAGTCCAAAGATCTGGGCCGAAATCCATCATTTTTTTGCACTCCACACCACCCTGGGTTAGACAATGGCGATATGCAAATCAGCTCTGACCCTGTGCCCCATGGGAACAGTCCAGTCCGAACTACAAAAGCCATGTCCTTCCCAGAACAGAATCAAGCATCCGAGGACCGTACCGGTTTCGAGGTAACACCTCTCATCAGCCCGACTAGCTTGACTCCAGTGGTGTGGAGTGCTTGGGACCCACGTCTGGGCATCCCCAGCGCACTTAGGGCGGAATATGCAAACACAACAGGTGATGGACCGAATGTGGATCAATGTCACATACTCACCCCAGTCCAAAGATCTGGGCCCAAATCCATCGTTTTTTTGCACTCCACACCACCCTGGGTTAGACAATGGGGATATGCAAATCAGCTCTGACCCTGTGCCCCATGGGAACAGTCCAGTCCGAACTACAAAAGCCATGTCCTTCCCAGAACGGAATCAAGCATCCGAGGACCGGACCGGTTTCGAGGTAACACCTCTCATCAGCCCGGCTAGCTTGACTCCAGTGGTGTGGAGTGCCTGGGACCCACGTTTGGGCATCCCCAGCGCACTTAGGGCGGATTATGCAAACACAACAGGTGATGGACCGAATGTGGATCAATGTCACACACTCACCCCAGTCCAAAGATCTGGGCCCAAATCCATCGTTTTTTTGCACTCCACACCACCCTGGGTTAGACAATGGCAATATGCAAATCAGCTCTGACCCTGTGCCCCATGGGAACAGTCCAGTCCGAACTACAAAAGCCATGTCCTTCCCAGAACGGAATCAAGCATCCGAGGACCGGACCGGTTTCGAGGTAACACCTCTCATCAGCCCAGCTAGCTTGACTCCAGTGGTGTGGAGTGCCTGGGACCCACGTCTGGGCATCCCCAGCGCACTTAGGGCGGAATATGCAAACACAACAGGTGATGGACCGAATGTGGATCAATGTCACACACTCACCCCAGTCCAAAGATCCGGGACCAAATCCATCGTTTTTTTGCACTCCACACCACCCTGGGTTAGACAATGGCGATATGCAAATCAGCTCTGACCCTGTGCCCCATGGGAACAGTCCAGTCCGAACTACAAAAGCCATGTCCTTCCCAGAACGGAATCAAGCATCCGAGGACCGGACCGGTTTCGAGGTAACAACTCTCATCAGCCCGGCTAGCTTGACTCCAGTGGTGTGGAGTGCCTGGGACCCACGTCTGGGCATCCCCAGCGCACTTAGGGCGGAATATGCAAACACAACAGGTGATGGACCGAATGTGGATCAATGTCACAACTCACCCCAGTCCAAAGATCTGGGCCCAAATCCATCGTTTTTTTGCACTCCACACCACCCTGGGTTAGACAATGGCGATATGCAAATCAGCTCTGACCCTTTGCCCCATGGGAGCAGTCCAGTCCGAACTACCAAAGCCATGTCCTTCCCAGAACGGAATCTAGCATCCGAGGACCGGACCGTTTTCGAGGTAACACCTCTCATCAGCCCGGCTAGCTTGACTCCAGTGGTGTGGAGTGCCTGGGACCCACGTCTGGGCATCCCCAGCGCACTTAGGGCGGAATATGCAAACACAACAGGTGATGGACCGAATGTGGATCAATGTCACACACTCACCCCAGTCCAAAGATCTGGGCCCAAATCCATCGTTTTTTTGCACTCCACACCACCCTGGGTTAGACAATGGCAATATGCAAATCAGCTCTGACCCTGTGCCCCATGGGAACAGTCCAGTCCGAACTACAAAAGCCATGTCCTTCCCAGAACGGAATCAAGCATCCGAGGACCGGACCGGTTTCGAGGTAACACCTCTCATCAGCCCGGCTAGCTTGACTCCAGTGGTGTGGAGTGCCTGGGACCCACGTCTGGGCATCCCCAGCGCACTTAGGGCGGAATATGCAAACACAACAGGTGATGGACCGAATGTGGATCAATGTCACACACTCACCCCAGTCCAAAGATCTGGGCCCAAATCCATCATTTTTTTGCACTCCACACCACCCTGGGTTAGACAGTGGCGATATGCAAATCAGCTCTGACCCAGTGCCCCATGGGAACAGTCCAGTCCGAACTACAAAAGCCATGTCCTTCCCAGAACGGAATCAAGCATCCGAGGACCGGACCGGTTTCGAGGTAACACCTCTCATCAGCCCGGCTAGCTTGACTCCAGTGGTGTGGAGTGCCTGGGACCCACGTCTGGGCATACCCAGCGCACTTAGGGCGGAATATGCAAACACAACAGGTGATGGACCGAATGTGGATCAATGTCACACACTCACCCCAGTCCAAAGATCTGGGCCCAAATCCATCGTTTCTTTGCACTCCACACCACCCTGGGTTAGACAATGGCGATATGCAAATCAGCTCTGACCCTGTGCCCCATGGGAACAGTCCAGTCCGAACTACAAAAGCCATGTCCTTCCCAGAACGGAATCAAGCATCCGAGGACCGGACCGGTTTCGAGGTAACACCTCTCATCAGCCCGGCTAGCTTGACTCCAGTGGTGTGGAGTACCTGGGACCCACGTCTGGGCATCCCCAGCGCACTTAGGGCGGAATATGCAAACACAACAGGTGATGGACCGAATGTGGATCAATGTCACACACTCACCCCAGTCCAAAGATCTGGGCCCAAATCCATCGTTTTTTTGCACTCCACACCACCCTGGGTTAGACAATGGAGATATGCAAATCAGCTCTGACCCTGTGCCCCATGGGAACAGTCCAGTCCGAACTACAAAAGCCATGTCCTTCCCAGAACGGAATCAAGCATCCGAGGACTGGACCGGTTTCGAGGTAACACCTCTCATCAGCCCGGCTAGCTTGACTCCAGTGGTGTGGAGTGCCTGGGACCCACGTCTGGGCATCCCCAGCGCACTTAGGGTGGAATATGCAAACACAACAGGTGATGGACCGAATGTGGATCAATGTCACACACTCACCCCAGTCCAAAGATCTGGGCCCAAATCCATCGTTTTTTTGCACTCCACACCACCCTGGGTTAGACAATGGCGATATGCAAATCAGCTCTGACCCTGTGCCCCATGGGAACAGTCCAGTCCGAACTACAAAAGCCATGTCCTTCCCAGAACGGAATCAAGCATACGAGGACAGGACCGGTTTCGATGTAACACCTCTCATCAGCGCGGCTAGCTTGACTCCAGTGGTGTGGAGTGCCTGGGACCCACGTCTGGGCATCCCCAGCGCACTTAGGGCGGAATATGCAAACACAACAGGTGATGGACCGAATGTGGATCAATGTCACACACTCACCCCAGTCCAAAGATCTGGGCCAAATCCATTGTTTTTTTGCACTCCACACCACCCTGGGTTAGACAATGGCGATATGCAAATCAGCTCTGACCCTGTGCCCCATGGGAATAGTCCAGTCCGAACTACAAAAGCCATGTCCTTCCCAGAACGGAATCAAGCATCCGAGGACCGGACCGGTTTCGAGGTAACACCTCTCATCAGCCCGGCTAGCTTGCCTCCAGTGGTGTGGAGTGCCTGGGACCCACGTCTGGGCATCCCCAGCGCACTTAGTGCGGAATATGCAAACACAACAGGTGATGGACCCAATGTGGATCAATGTCACACACTCACCCCAGTCCAAAGATCTGGGCCCAAATCCATCGTTTTTTTGCACTCCACACAACCCTGGGTTAGACAATGGCGATATGCAAATTAGCTCTAACCCTGTGCCCCATGGGAACAGTCCAGTCCGAACTACAAAAGCCATGTCCTTCCCAGAACGGAATCAAGCATCCGAGGACCGGACCGGTTTCGAGGTAACACCTCTCATCAGCCCGGCTAGCTTGACTCCAGTGGTGTGGAGTGCCTGGGACCCACGTCTGGGCATCCCCAGCGCACTTAGGGCGGAATATGCAAACACAACAGGTGATGGACCCAATGTGGATCAATGTCACACACTCACCCCAGTCCAAAGATCTGGGCCCAAATCCATCGTTTTTTTGCACTCCACATCACCCTGGGTTAGACAATGGCAATATGCAAATCAGCTCTGACCCTGTGCCCCATGGGAACAGTCCAGTCCGAACTACAAAAGCCATGTCCTTCCCAGAACGGAATCAAGCATCCGAGGACCGGACCGGTTTCTAGGTAACACCTCTCATCAGCCTGGCTAACTTGACTCCAGTGGTGTGGAGTGCCTGGGACCCACGTCTGGGCATCCCCAGCGCACTTAGGGCGGAATATGCAAACACAACAGGTGATGGACCGAATGTGGATCAATGTCACACACTCACCCCAGTCCAAAGATCTGGGCCGAAATCCATCATTTATATGCACTCCACACCACCCTGGGTTAGACAATGGCGATATGCAAATCAGCTCTGACCCTGTGCCCCATGGGAACTTTCCAGTCCGAACTACAAAAGCCATGTCCTTCCCAGAATGGAATCAAGCATCCGGGGACCGGACCGGTTTCGAGGTAACACCTCTCATCAGCCCGGCTAGCTTGACTCCAGTGGTGTGGAGTGCCTGGGACCCACGTCTGGGCATCCCCAGCGCACTTAGGGCGGAATATGCAAACACAACAGGTGATGGACCCAATGTGGATCAATGTCACACACTCACCCCAGTCCAAAGATCTGGGCCCAAATCCATCGTTTTTTTGCACTCCACACCACCCTGGGTTAGACAATGGCGATATGCAAATCAGCTCTGACCCTGTGCCCCATGGGAACAGTCCAGTCCGAACTACAAAAGCCATGTCCTTCCCAGAACGGAATCAAGCATCCGAGGACCGGACCGGTTTCGAGGTAACACCTCTCATCAGCCCGGCTAGCTTGACTCCAGTGGTGTGGAGTGCCTGGGACCCACGTCTGGGCATCCCCAGCGCACTTAGGGCGGAATATGCAAACACAACAGGTGATGGACCCAATGTGGATTAATGTCACACACTCACCCCAGTCCAAAGATCTGGGCCCAAATCCATCGTTTTTTTGCACTCCACACAACCCTGGGTTAGACAATGGCGATATGCAAATCAGCTCTGACCCTGTGCCCCATGGGAACAGTCCAGTCCGAACTACAAAAGCCATGTCCTTCCCAGAACGGAATCAAGCATCCGAGGACCGGACCGGTTTCGAGGTAACACCTCTCATCAGCCCAGCTAGCTTGACTCCAGTGGTGTGGAGTGCCTGGGACCCACGTCTGGGCATCCCCAGCGCACTTAGGGCGGAATATGCAAACACAACAGGTGATGGACCCAATGTGGATCAATGTCACACACTCACCCCAGTCCAAAGATCTGGGCCCAAATCCATCATTTTTTTGCACTCCACACCACCCTGGGTTAGACAATGGCAATATGCAAATCAGCTCTGACCCTGTGCCCCATGGGAACAGTCCAGTCCAAACTACAAAAGCCATGTCCTTCCCAGAACGGAATCAAGCATCCGAGGACCGGACCGGTTTCTAGGTAACACCTCTCATCAGCCTGGCTAGCTTGACTCCAGTGGTGTGGAGTGCCTGGGACCCACGTCTGGGCATCCCCAGCGCACTTAGGGCGGAATATGCAAACACAACAGGTGATGGACCGAATGTGGAGCAATGTCACACACTCACCCCAGTCCAAAGATCTGGGCCGAAATCCATCATTTTTACGCACTCCACACCACCCTGGGTTAGACAATGGCGATATGCAAATCAGCTCTGACCCGGTGCCCCATGGGAACTTTCCAGTCCGAACTACAAAAGCCATGTCCTTCCCAGAATGGAATCAAGCATCCGGGGACCGGACCGGTTTCGAGGTAACACCTCTCATCAGCCCGGCTAGCTTGACTCCAGTGGTGTGGAGTGCCTGGGACCCACGTCTGGGCATCCCCAGCGCACTTAGGGCGGAATATGCAAACACAACAGGCGATGGACCCAATGTGGATCAATGTCACACACTCACCCCAGTCCAAAGATCTGGGCCCAAATCCATCGTTTTTTTTGCACTGCACACAACCCTGGGTTAGACAATGGCGATATGCAAATCAGCTCTGACCCTGTGCCCCATGGGAACAGTCCAGTCCGAACTACAAAAGCCATGTCCTTCCCAGAACGGAATCAAGCATCCGAGGACCGGACCGGTTTCGAGGTAACACCTCTCATCAGCCCGGCTAGCTTGACTCCAGTGGTGTGGAGTGCCTGGGACCCACGTCTGGGCATCCCCAGCGCACTTAGGGCGGAATATGCAAACACAACAGGTGATGGACCCAATGTGGATCAATGTCACACACTCACCCCAGTCCAAAGATCTGGGCCCAAATCCATCGTTTTTTTGCACTCCACACCACCCTGGGTTAGACAATGGCGATATGCAAATCAGCTCTGACCCTGTGCCCCATGGGAACAGTCCAGTCCGAACTACAAAAGCCATGTCCTTCCCAGAACGGAATCAAGCATCCGAGGACCGGACCGGTTTCGAGGTAACACCTCTCATCAGCCCGGCTAGCTTGACTCCAGTGGTGTGGAGTGCCTGGGACCCAAGTCTGGGCATCCCCAGCGCACTTAGGGCGGAATATGGAAACACAACAGGAGATGGACCGAATGTGGATCAATGTCACACACTCACCCCAGTCCAAAGATCTGGGCCGAAATCCATCATTTTTATGCACTCCACACCACCCTGGGTTAGACAATGGCGATATGCAAATCAGCTCTGACCCGGTGCCCCATGGGAACTTTCAAGTCCGAACTACAAAAGCCATGTCCTTCCCAGAACGGAATCAAGCATCCGAGGACCGGACCGGTTTCAAGGTAACACCTCTCATCAGCCCGGCTAGCTTGACTCCAGTGGTGTGGAGTGCCTGGGACCCACGTCTGGGCATCCCCAGCGCACTTAGGGCGGAATATGCAAACACAAAAGGCGATGGACCGAATGTGGATTAATTTCACACAGTCACCCCAGTCCAAAGATCTGGGCCCAAATCCATCGTTTTTTTGCACTCCACACCACCCTGGGTTAGACAATGGGGATATGCAAATCAGCTCTGACCCTGTGCCCCATGGGAACAGTCCAGTCCGAACTACAAAAGCCATGTCCTTCCCAGAACGGAATCAAGCATCCGAGGACCGGACCGGTTTCGAGGTAACACCTCTCATCAGCCTGGCTAGCTTGACTCCAGTGGTGTGGAGTGCCTGGGACCCACGTCTGGGCATCCCCAGCGCACAAAGGGCGGAATATGCAAACACAACAGGTGATGGACCGAATGTGGATCAATGTCACACACTCACCTCAGTCCAAAGATCTGGGCCCAAATCCATCTTTTTTTGCACTCCACACCACCCTGGGTTAGACAATGGCGATATGCAAATCAGCTCTGACCCTGAGCCCCATGGGAACAGTCCAGTCCGAACTACAAAAGCCATGTCCTTCCCAGAACGGAATCAAGCATCCGAAGACCGGACCGGTTTCGAGGTAACACCTCTCATCAGCCCGGCTAGCTTGACTCCAGTGGTGTGGAGTGCCTGGGACCCACGTCTGGGCATCCCCAGCGCACTTAGGGCGGAATATGCAAACACAACAGGTGATGGACCGAATGTGGATCAATGTCACACACTCACCCCTGTCCAAAGATCTGGGCCCAAATCCATCGTTTTTTTGCACTCCACACCACCCTGGGTTAGACAATGGCGATATGCAAATCAGCTCTGACCCTGAGCCCCATGGGAACAGTCCAGTCCGAACTACAAAAGCCATGTCCTTCCCAGAACGGAATCAAGCATCCGAGGACCGGACCGGTTTCGAGGTAACACCTCTCATTAGCCCGGCTAGCTTGACTCCAGTGGTGTGGAGTGCCTGGGACCCACGTCTGGGCATCCCCAGCGCACTTAGGGCGGAATATGCAAACACAACAGGTGATGGACCGAATGTGGATCAATGTCACACACTCACCCCAGTCCAAAGATCCGGGCCCAAATCCATCCTTTTTTTGCACTCCACACCACCCTGGGTTAGACAATGGCGATATGCAAATCAGCTCTGACCCTGTGCCCCATGGGAACAGTCCAGTCCGAACTAAAAAAGCCATGTCCTTTCCAGAACGGAATCAAGCATCCGAGGACCGGACCGGTTTCGAGGTAACACCTCTCATCAGCCCGGCTAGCTTGACTCCAGTGGTGTGGAGTGCCTGGGACCCACGTCTGGGCATCCCCAGCGCACTTAGGGCGGAATATGCAAACACAACAGGTGATGGACCGAATGTGGATCACTGTCACACACTCACCCCAGTCCAAAGATCTGGGCCCAAATCCATCGTTTTTTTGCACTCCACACCACCCTGGGTTAGACAATGGCGATATGCAAATCAGCTCTGACCCTGTGCCCCATGGGAACACTCCAGTCCGAACTACAAAAGCCATATCCTTCCCAGAACGGAATCAAGCATCCGAGGACCGGACCGGTTTCGAGGTAACACCTCTCATCAGCCTGGCTAGCTTGACTCCAGTGGTGTGGAGTGCCTGGGACCCACGTCTGGGCATCCCCAGCGCACTTAGGGCGGAATATGCAAACACAACAGGTGATGGACCGAATGTGAATCAATGTCACACACTCACCCCAGTCCAAAGATCTAGGCCCAAATCCATCATTTTTTTGCACTCCACACCACCCTGGGTTAGACAATGGCGATATGCAAATCAGCTCTGACCCTGTGCCCCATGGGAACAGTCCAGTCCGAACTACAAAAGCCATGTCCTTCCCAGAACGGAATCAAGCATCCGAGGACCGGACCGGTTTCGAGGTAACACCTCCCATCAGCCCGGCTAACTTGACTCCAGTGGTGTGGAGTGCCTGGGACCCACGTCTGGGCATCCCCAGCGCACTTAGCGCGGAATATGCAAACACAACAGGTGATGGACCGAATGTGGATCAATGTCACACACTCACCCCAGTCCAAAGATCCGGGCCCAAATCCATCATTTTTTGCACTCCACACCACCCTGGGTTAGACAATGGCGATATGCAAATCAGCTCTGACCCTGTGCCCCATGGGAATAGTCCAGTCCGAACTACAAAAGCCATGTCCTTCCCAGAACGGAATCAAGCATCCGAGGACCGGACCGGTTTCGAGGTAACACCTCTCATCAGCCCGGCTAGCTTGACTCCAGTGGTGTGGAGTGCCTGGGACCCACGTCTGGGCATCCCCAGCGCACTTAGTGCGGAATATGCAAACACAACAGGTGATGGACCCAATGTGGATCAATGTCACACACTCACCCCAGTCCAAAGATCTGGGCCCAAATCCATCATTTTTTTGCACTCCACGCCACCCTGGGTTAGACAATGGCAATATGCAAATCAGCTCCGACCCTGTGCCCCATGGGAACAGTTCAGTCCGAACTACAAAAGCCATGTCCTTCCCAGAACGGAATCAAGCATCCGAGGACCGGACCGGTTTCTAGGTAACACCTCTCATCAGCCTGGCTAACTTGACTCCAGTGGTGTGGAGTGCCTGGGACCCACGTCTGGGCATCCCCAGCGCACTTAGGGCGGAATATGCAAACACAACAGGTGATGGACCGAATGTGGATCAATGTCACACACTCACCCCAGTCCAAAGATCTGGGCCGAAATCCATCATTTTTATGCACTCCACACCACCCTGGGTTAGACAATGGCGATATGCAAATCAGCTCTGACCCGGTGCCCCATGGGAACTTTCCAGTCCGAACTACAAAAGCCATGTCCTTCCCAGAATGGAATCAAGCATCCGGGGACCGGACCGGTTTCGAGGTAACACCTCTCATCAGCCCGGCTAGCTTGAGTCCAGTGGTGTGGAGTGCCTGGGACCCACGTCTGGGCATCCCCAGCGCACTTAGGGCGGAATATGCAAACACAACAGGTGATGGACCCAATGTGGATCAATGTCACACACTCACCCCAGTCCAAAGATCTGGGCCCAAATCCATCGTTTTTTTGCACTCCACACCACCCTGGGTTAGACAATGGCGATATGCAAATCAGCTCTGACCCTGTGCCCCATGGGAACAGTCCAGTCCGAACTACAAAAGCCATGTCCTTCCCAGAACGGAATCAAGCATCCGAGGACCGGACCGGTTTCGAGGTAACACCTCTCATCAGCCCGGCTAGCTTGACTCCAGTGGTGTGGAGTGCCTGGGACCCACGTCTGGGCATCCCCAGCGCACTTAGGGCGGAATATGCAAACACAACAGGTGATGGACCCAATGTGGATCAATGTCACACACTCACCCCAGTCCAAAGATCTGGGCCCAAATCCATCGTTTTTTTGCACTCCACACAACCCTGGGTTAGACAATGGCGATATGCAAATCAGCTCTGACCCTGTGCCCCATGGGAACAGTCCAGTCCGAACTACAAAAGCCATGTCCTTCCCAGAACGGAATCAAGCATCCGAGGACCGGTTTCGAGGTAACACCTCTCATCAGCCCGGCTAGCTTGACTCCAGTGGTGTGGAGTGCCTGGGACCCACGTCTGGGCATCCCCAGCGCACTTAGGGCGGAATATGCAAACACAACAGGTGATGGACCCAATGTGGATCAATGTCACACACTCACCCCAGTCCAAAGATCTGGGCCCAAATCCATCATTTTTTTGCACTCCACACCACCCTGGGTTAGACAATGGCATTATGCAAATCAGCTCTGACCCTGTGCCCCATGGGAACAGTCCAGTCCAAACTACAAAAGCCATGTCCTTCCCAGAACGGAATCAAGCATCCGAGGACCGGACCGGTTTCTAGGTAACACCTCTCATCAGCCTGGCTAGCTTGACTCCAGTGGTGTGGAGTGCCTGGGACCCACGTCTGGGCATCCCCAGCGCACTTAGGGCGGAATATGCAAACACAACAGGTGATGGACCGAATGTGGAGCAATGTCACACACTCACTCCAGTCCAAAGATCTGGGCCGAAATCCATCATTTTTATGCACTCCACACCACCCTGGGTTAGACAATGGCGATATGCAAATCAGCTCTGACCCGGTGCCCCATGGGAACTTTCCAGTCCGAACTACAAAAGCCATGTCCTTCCCAGAATGGAATCAAGCATCCGGGGACCGGACCGGTTTCGAGGTAACACCTCTCATCAGCCCGGCTAGCTTGACTCCAGTGGTGTGGAGTGCCTGGGACCCACGTCTGGGCATCCCCAGCGCACTAAGGGCGGAATATGCAAACACAACAGGCGATGGACCCAATGTGGATCAATGTCACACACTCACCCCAGTCCAAAGATCTGGGCCCAAATCCATCGTTTTTTTTGCACTGCACACAACCCTGGGTTAGACAATGGCGATATGCAAATCAGCTCTGACCCTGTGCCCCATGGGAACAGTCCAGTCCGAACTACAAAAGCCATGTCCTTCCCAGAACGGAATCAAGCATCCGAGGACCGGACCGGTTTCGAGGTAACACCTCTCATCAGCCCGGCTAGCTTGACTCCAGTGGTGTGGAGTGCCTGGGACCCACGTCTGGGCATCCCCAGCGCACTTAGGGCAGAATATGCAAACACAACAGGTGATGGACCCAATGTGGATCAATGTCACACACTCACCCCAGTCCAAAGATCTGGGCCCAAATCCATCGTTTTTTTGCACTCCACACCACCCTGGGTTAGACAATGGCGATATGCAAATCAGCTCTGACCCTGTGCCCCATGGGAACAGTCCAGTCCGAACTACAAAAGCCATGTCCTTCCCAGAACGGAATCAAGCATCCGAGGACCGGACCGGTTTCGAGGTAACACCTCTCATCAGCCCGGCTAGCTTGACTCCAGTGGTGTGGAGTGCCTGGGACCCACGTCTGGGCATCCCCAGCGCACTTAGGGCGGAATATGGAAACACAACAGGAGATGGACCGAATGTGGATCAATGTCACACACTCACCCCAGTCCAAAGATCTGGGCCAAAATCCATCATTTTTATGCACTCCACACCACCCTGGGTTAGACAATGGCGATATGCAAATCAGCTCTGACCCGGTGCCCCATGGGAACTTTCCAGTCCGAACTACAAAAGCCATGTCCTTCCCAGAACGGAATCAAGCATCCGAGGACCGGACCGGTTTCAAGGTAACACCTCTCATCAGCCCGGCTAGCTTGACTCCAGTGGTGTGGAGTGCCTGGGACCCACGTCTGGGCATCCCCAGCGCACTTAGGGCGGAATATGCAAACACAAAAGGCGATGGACCGAATGTGGATTAATTTCACACAGTCACCCCAGTCCAAAGATCTGGGCCCAAATCCATCGTTTTTTTGCACTCCACACCACCCTGGGTTAGACAATGGGGATATGCAAATCAGCTCTGACCCTGTGCCCCATGGGAACAGTCCAGTCCGAACTGCAAAAGCCATGTCCTTCCCAGAACGGAATCAAGCATCCGAGGACCGGACCGGTTTCGAGGTAACACCTCTCATCAGCCCGGCTAGCTTGACTCCAGTGGTGTGGAGTGCCTGGGACCCACGTCTGGGCATCCCCAGCGCACAAAGGGCGGAATATGCAAACACAACAGGTGATGGACCGAATGTGGATCAATGTCACACACTCACCTCAGTCCAAAGATCTGGGCCCAAATCCATCGTTTTTTTGCACTCCACACCACCCTGGGTTAGACAATGGCGATATGCAAATCAGCTCTGACCCTGAGCCCCATGGGAACAGTCCAGTCCGAACTACAAAAGCCATGTCCTTCCCAGAACGGAATCAAGCATCCGAAGACCGGACCGGTTTCGAGGTAACACCTCTCATCAGCCCGGCTAGCTTGACTCCAGTGGTGTGGAGTGCCTGGGACCCACGTCTGGGCATCCCCAGCGCACTTAGGGCGGAATATGCAAACACAACAGGTGATGGACCGAATGTGGATCACTGTCACACACTCACCCCAGTCCAAAGATCTGGGCCCAAATCCATCGTTTTTTTGCACTCCACACCACCCTGGGTTAGACAATGGCGATATGCAAATCAGCTCTGACCCTGTGCCCCATGGGAACACTCCAGTCCGAACTACAAAAGCCATATCCTTCCCAGAACGGAATCAAGCATCCGAGGACCGGACCGGTTTCGAGGTAACACCTCTCATCAGCCTGGCTAGCTTGACTCCAGTGGTGTGGAGTGCCTGGGACCCACGTCTGGGCATCCCCAGCGCACTTAGGGCGGAATATGCAAACACAACAGGTGATGGACCGAATGTGGATCAATGTCACACACTCACCCCAGTCCAAAGATCTGGGCCGAAATCCATCATTTTTTTGCACTCCACACCACCCTGGGTTAGACAATGGCGATATGCAAATCAGCTCTGACCCTGTGCCCCATGGGAACAGTCCAGTCCGAACTACAAAAGCCATGTCCTTCCCAGAACGGAATCAAGCATCCGAGGACCGGACCGGTTTCGAGGTAACACCTCCCATCAGCCCGGCTAGCTTGACTCCAGTGGTGTGGAGTGCCTGGGACCCACATCTGGGCATCCCCAGCGCACTTAGCGCGGAATATGCAAACACAACAGGTGATGGACCGAATGTGGATCAATGTCACACACTCACCCCAGTCCAAAGATCCGGGCCCAAATCCATCATTTTTTTGCACTCCACACCACCCTGGGTTAGACAATGGCGATATGCAAATCAGCTCTGACCCTGTGCCCCATGGGAACAGTCCAGTCCGAACTACAAAACCCATGTCCTTTCCAGAACGGAATCAAGCATCCGAGGACCGGACCGGTTTCGAGGTAATACCTCTCATCAGCCCGGCTAGCTTGACTCCAGTGGTGTGGAGTGCCTGGGACCCACGTCTGGGCATCCCCAGCGCACTTAGGGCGGAATATGCAAACACAACAGGTGATGGACCGAATGTGGATCAATGTCACACACTCACCCCAGTCCAAAGATCCGGGCCCAAATCCATCGTTTTTTTGCACTCCACACCACCCTGGGTTAGACAATGGCGATATGCAAATCAGCTCTGACCCTGTGCCCCAGGAGACCAGTCCAGTCCGAACTACAAAAGCCATGTCCTTCCCAGAACGGAATCAAGCATCCGAGGACCGGACCGGTTTCTAGGTAACACCTCTCATCAGCCTGGCTAACTTGACTCCAGTGGTGTGGAGTGCCTGGGACCCACGTCTGGGCATCCCCAGCGCACTTAGGGCGGAATATGCAAACACAACAGGTGATGGACCGAATGTGGATCAATGTCACACACTCACCCCAGTCCAAAGATCTGGGCCGAAATCCATCATTTTTATGCACTCCACACCACCCTGGGTTAGACAATGGCGATATGCAAATCAGCTCTGACCCGGTGCCCCATGGGAACTTTCCAGTCCGAACTACAAAAGCCATGTCCTTCCCAGAATGGAATCAAGCATCCGGGGACCGGACCGGTTTCGAGGTAACACCTCTCATCAGCCCGGCTAGCTTGAGTCCAGTGGTGTGGAGTGCCTGGGACCCACGTCTGGGCATCCCCAGCGCACTTAGGGCGGAATATGCAAACACAACAGGTGATGGACCCAATGTGGATCAATGTCACACACTCACCCCAGTCCAAAGATCTGGGCCCGAATCCATCGTTTTTTTGCACTCCACACCACCCTGGGTTAGACAATGGCGATATGCAAATCAGCTCTGACCCTGTGCCCCATGGGAACAGTCCAGTCCGAACTACAAAAGCCATGTCCTTCCCAGAACGGAATCAAGCATCCGAGGACCGGACCGGTTTCGAGGTAACACCTCTCATCAGCCCGGCTAGCTTGACTCCAGTGGTGTGGAGTGCCTGGGACCCACGTCTGGGCATCCCCAGCGCACTTAGGGCGGAATATGCAAACACAACAGGTGATGGACCCAATGTGGATCAATGTCACACACTCACCCCAGTCCAAAGATCTGGGCCCAAATCCATCGTTTTTTTGCACTCCACACAACCCTGGGTTAGACAATGGCGATATGCAAATCAGCTCTGACCCTGTGCCCCATGGGAACAGTCCAGTCCGAACTACAAAAGCCATGTCCTTCCCAGAACGGAATCAAGCATCCGAGGACCGGTTTCGAGGTAACACCTCTCATCAGCCCGGCTAGCTTGACTCCAGTGGTGTGGAGTGCCTGGGACCCACGTCTGGGCATCCCCAGCGCACTTAGGGCGGAATATGCAAACACAACAGGTGATGGACCCAATGTGGATCAATGTCACACACTCACCCCAGTCCAAAGATCTGGGCCCAAATCCATCATTTTTTTGCACTCCACACCACCCTGGGTTAGACAATGGCATTATGCAAATCAGCTCTGACCCTGTGCCCCATGGGAACAGTCCAGTCCAAACTACAAAAGCCATGTCCTTCCCAGAACGGAATCAAGCATCCGAGGACCGGACCGGTTTCTAGGTAACACCTCTCATCAGCCTGGCTAGCTTGACTCCAGTGGTGTGGAGTGCCTGGGACCCACGTCTGGGCATCCCCAGCGCACTTAGGGCGGAATATGCAAACACAACAGGTGATGGACCGAATGTGGAGCAATGTCACACACTCACCCCAGTCCAAAGATCTGGGCCGAAATCCATCATTTTTATGCACTCCACACCACCCTGGGTTAGACAATGGCGATATGCAAATCAGCTCTGACCCGGTGCCCCATGGGAACTTTCCAGTCCGAACTACAAAAGCCATGTCCTTCCCAGAATGGAATCAAGCATCCGGGGACCGGACCGGTTTCGAGGTAACACCTCTCATCAGCCCGGCTAGCTTGACTCCAGTGGTGTGGAGTGCCTGGGACCCACGTCTGGGCATCCCCAGCGCACTAAGGGCGGAATATGCAAACACAACAGGCGATGGACCCAATGTGGATCAATGTCACACAGTCACCCCAGTCCAAAGATCTGGGCCCAAATCCATCGTTTTTTTTGCACTGCACACAACCCTGGGTTAGACAATGGCGATATGCAAATCAGCTCTGACCCTGTGCCCCATGGGAACAGTCCAGTCCGAACTACAAAAGCCATGTCCTTCCCAGAACGGAATCAAGCATCCGAGGACCGGACCGGTTTCGAGGTAACACCTCTCATCAGCCCGGCTAGCTTGACTCCAGTGGTGTGGAGTGCCTGGGACCCACGTCTGGGCATCCCCAGCGCACTTAGGGCGGAATATGCAAACACAACAGGTGATGGACCCAATGTGGATCAATGTCACACACTCACCCCAGTCCAAAGATCTGGGCCCAAATCCATCGTTTTTTTGCACTCCACACCACCCTGGGTTAGACAATGGCGATATGCAAATCAGCTCTGACCCTGTGCCCCATGGGAACAGTCCAGTCCGAACTACAAAAGCCATGTCCTTCCCAGAACGGAATCAAGCATCCGAGGACCGGACCGGTTTCGAGGTAACACCTCTCATCAGCCCGGCTAGCTTGACTCCAGTGGTGTGGAGTGCCTGGGACCCACGTCTGGGCATCCCCAGCGCACTTAGGGCGGAATATGGAAACACAACAGGAGATGGACCGAATGTGGATCAATGTCACACACTCACCCTAGTCCAAAGATCTGGGCCAAAATCCATCATTTTTATGCACTCCACACCACCCTGGGTTAGACAATGGCGATATGCAAATCAGCTCTGACCCGGTGCCCCATGGGAACTTTCCAGTCCGAACTACAAAAGCCATGTCCTTCCCAGAACGGAATCAAGCATCCGAGGACCGGACCGGTTTTTAAGGTAACACCTCTCATCAGCCCGGCTAGCTTGACTCCAGTGGTGTGGAGTGCCTGGGACCCACGTCTGGGCATCCCCAGCGCACTTAGGGCGGAATATGCAAACACAAAAGGCGATGGACCGAATGTGGATTAATTTCACACAGTCACCCCAGTCCAAAGATCTGGGCCCAAATCCATCGTTTTTTTGCACTCCACACCACCCTGGGTTAGACAATGGGGATATGCAAATCAGCTCTGACCCTGTGCCCCATGGGAACAGTCCAGTCCGAACTACAAAAGCCATGTCCTTCCCAGAACGGAATCAAGCATCCGAGGACCGGACCGGTTTCGAGGTAACACCTCTCATCAGCCCGGCTAGCTTGACTCCAGTGGTGTGGAGTGCCTGGGACCCACGTCTGGGCATCCCCAGCGCAAAAAGGGCGGAATATGCAAACACAACAGGTGATGGACCGAATGTGGATCAATGTCACACACTCACCTCAGTCCAAAGATCTGGGCCCAAATCCATCGTTTTTTTGCACTCCACACCACCCTGGGTTAGACAATGGCGATATGCAAATCAGCTCTGACCCTGAGCCCCATGGGAACAGTCCAGTCCGAACTACAAAAGCCATGTCCTTCCCAGAACGGAATCAAGCATCCGAAGACCGGACCGGTTTCGAGGTAACACCTCTCATCAGCCCGGCTAGCTTGACTCCAGTGGTGTGGAGTGCCTGGGACCCACGTCTGGGCATCCCCAGCGCACTTAGGGCGGAATATGCAAACACAACAGGTGATGGACCGAATGTGGATCACTGTCACACACTCACCCCAGTCCAAAGATCTGGGCCCAAATCCATCGTTTTTTTGCACTCCACACAACCCTGGGTTAGACAATGGCGATATGCAAATCAGCTCTGACCCTGTGCCCCATGGGAACAGTCCAGTCCGAACTACAAAAGCCATATCCTTCCCAGAACGGAATCAAGCATCCGAGGACCGGACCGGTTTCGAGGTAACACCTCTCATCAGCCTGGCTAGCTTGACTCCAGTGGTGTGGAGTGCCTGGGACCCACGTCTGGGCATCCCCAGCGCACTTAGGGCGGAATATGCAAACACAACAGGTGATGGACCGAATGTGGATCAATGTCACACACTCACCCCAGTCCAAAGATCTGGGCCCAAATCCATCATTTTTTTGCACTCCACACCACCCTGGGTTAGACAATGGCGATATGCAAATCAGCTCTGACCCTGTGCCCCATGGGAACAGTCCAGTCCGAACTAAAAAAGCCATGTCCTTTCCAGAACGGAATCAAGCATCCGAGGACCGGACCGGTTTCGAGGTAACACCTCTCATCAGCCCGGCTAGCTTGACTCCAGTGGTGTGGAGTGCCTGGGACCCACGTCTGGGCATCCCCAGCGCACTTAGGGCGGAATATGCAATCACAACAGGTGATGGACCGAATGTGGATCACTGTCACACACTCACCCCAGTCCAAAGATCTGGGCCCAAATCCATCGTTTTTTTGCACTCCACACCACCCTGGGTTAGACAATGGCGATATGCAAATCAGCTCTGACCCTGTGCCCCATGGGAACACTCCAGTCCGAACTACAAAAGCCATATCCTTCCCAGAACGGAATCAAGCATCCGAGGACCGGACCGGTTTCGAGGTAACACCTCTTATCAGCCTGGCTAGCTTGACTCCAGTGGTGTGGAGTGCCTGGGACCCACATCTGGGCATCCCCAGCGCACTTAGGGCGGAATATGCAAACACAACAGGTGATGGACCGAATGTGGATCAATGTCACACACTCACCCCAGTCCAAAGATCTAGGCCCAAATCCATCATTTTTTTGCACTCCACACCACCCTGGGTTAGACAATGGCGATATGCAAATCAGCTCTGACCCTGTGCCCCATGGGAACAGTCCAGTCCGAACTACAAAAGCCATGTCCTTCCCAGAACGGAATCAAGCATCCGAGGACCGGACCGGTTTCGAGGTAACACCTCCCATCAGCCCGGCTAGCTTGACTCCAGTGGTGTGGAGTGCCTGGGACCCACGTCTGGGCATCCCCAGCGCACTTAGCGCGGAATATGCAAACACAACAGGTGATGGACCGAATGTGGATCAATGTCACACACTCACCCCAGTCCAAAGATCCGGGCCCAAATCCATCATTTTTTTGCACTCCACACCACCCTGGGTTAGACAATGGCGATATGCAAATCAGCTCTGACCCTGTGCCCCATGGGAACAGTCCAGTCCGAACTACAAAAGCCATGTCCTTCCCAGAACGGAATCAAGCATCCGAGGACCGGACCGGTTTCGAGGTAACACCTCTCATCAGCCCGGCTAGCTTGACTCCAGTGGTGTGGAGTGCCTGGGACCCACGTCTGGGCATCCCCAGCGCACTTAGGGCGGAATATGCAAACACAACAGGTGATGGACCCAATGTGGATCAATGTCACACACTCACCCCAGTCCAAAGATCTGGGCCCAAATCCATCGTTTTTTTGCACTCCACACCACCCTGGGTTAGACAATGGCGATATGCAAATCAGCTCTGACCCTGTGCCCCATGGGAACAGTCCAGTCCGAACTACAAAAGCCATGTCCTTCCCAGAACGGAATCAAGCATCCGAGGACCGGACCGGTTTCGAGGTAACACCTCTCATCAGCCCGGCTAGCTTGACTCCAGTGGTGTGGAGTGCCTGGGACCCACGTCTGGGCATCCCCAGCGCACTTAGGGCGGAATATGCAAACACAACAGGTGATGGACCCAATGTGGATTAATGTCACACACTCACCCCAGTCCAAAGATCTGGGCCCAAATCCATCGTTTTTTTGCACTCCACACAACCCTGGGTTAGACAATGGCGATATGCAAATCAGCTCTGACCCTGTGCCCCATGGGAACAGTCCAGTCCGAACTACAAAAGCCATGTCCTTCCCAGAACGGAATCAAGCATCCGAGGACCGGACCGGTTTCGAGGTAACACCTCTCATCAGCCCAGCTAGCTTGACTCCAGTGGTGTGGAGTGCCTGGGACCCACGTCTGGGCATCCCCAGCGCACTTAGGGCGGAATATGCAAACACAACAGGTGATGGACCCAATGTGGATCAATGTCACACACTCACCCCAGTCCAAAGATCTGGGCCCAAATCCATCATTTTTTTGCACTCCACACCACCCTGGGTTAGACAATGGCAATATGCAAATCAGCTCTGACCCTGTGCCCCATGGGAACAGTCCAGTCCAAACTACAAAAGCCATGTCCTTCCCAGAACGGAATCAAGCATCCGAGGACCGGACCGGTTTCTAGGTAACACCTCTCATCAGCCTGGCTAGCTTGACTCCAGTGGTGTGGAGTGCCTGGGACCCACGTCTGGGCATCCCCAGCGCACTTAGGGCGGAATATGCAAACACAACAGGTGATGGACCGAATGTGGAGCAATGTCACACACTCACCCCAGTCCAAAGATCTGGGCCGAAATCCATCATTTTTACGCACTCCACACCACCCTGGGTTAGACAATGGCGATATGCAAATCAGCTCTGACCCGGTGCCCCATGGGAACTTTCCAGTCCGAACTACAAAAGCCATGTCCTTCCCAGAATGGAATCAAGCATCCGGGGACCGGACCGGTTTCGAGGTAACACCTCTCATCAGCCCGGCTAGCTTGACTCCAGTGGTGTGGAGTGCCTGGGACCCACGTCTGGGCATCCCCAGCGCACTTAGGGCGGAATATGCAAACACAACAGGCGATGGACCCAATGTGGATCAATGTCACACACTCACCCCAGTCCAAAGATCTGGGCCCAAATCCATCGTTTTTTTTGCACTGCACACAACCCTGGGTTAGACAATGGCGATATGCAAATCAGCTCTGACCCTGTGCCCCATGGGAACAGTCCAGTCCGAACTACAAAAGCCATGTCCTTCCCAGAACGGAATCAAGCATCCGAGGACCGGACCGGTTTCGAGGTAACACCTCTCATCAGCCCGGCTAGCTTGACTCCAGTGGTGTGGAGTGCCTGGGACCCACGTCTGGGCATCCCCAGCGCACTTAGGGCGGAATATGCAAACACAACAGGTGATGGACCCAATGTGGATCAATGTCACACACTCACCCCAGTCCAAAGATCTGGGCCCAAATCCATCGTTTTTTTGCACTCCACACCACCCTGGGTTAGACAATGGCGATATGCAAATCAGCTCTGACCCTGTGCCCCATGGGAACAGTCCAGTCCGAACTACAAAAGCCATGTCCTTCCCAGAACGGAATCAAGCATCCGAGGACCGGACCGGTTTCGAGGTAACACCTCTCATCAGCCCGGCTAGCTTGACTCCAGTGGTGTGGAGTGCCTGGGACCCAAGTCTGGGCATCCCCAGCGCACTTAGGGCGGAATATGGAAACACAACAGGAGATGGACCGAATGTGGATCAATGTCACACACTCACCCCAGTCCAAAGATCTGGGCCGAAATCCATCATTTTTATGCACTCCACACCACCCTGGGTTAGACAATGGCGATATGCAAATCAGCTCTGACCCGGTGCCCCATGGGAACTTTCAAGTCCGAACTACAAAAGCCATGTCCTTCCCAGAACGGAATCAAGCATCCGAGGACCGGACCGGTTTCAAGGTAACACCTCTCATCAGCCCGGCTAGCTTGACTCCAGTGGTGTGGAGTGCCTGGGACCCACGTCTGGGCATCCCCAGCGCACTTAGGGCGGAATATGCAAACACAAAAGGCGATGGACCGAATGTGGATTAATTTCACACAGTCACCCCAGTCCAAAGATCTGGGCCCAAATCCATCGTTTTTTTGCACTCCACACCACCCTGGGTTAGACAATGGGGATATGCAAATCAGCTCTGACCCTGTGCCCCATGGGAACAGTCCAGTCCGAACTACAAAAGCCATGTCCTTCCCAGAACGGAATCAAGCATCCGAGGACCGGACCGGTTTCGAGGTAACACCTCTCATCAGCCTGGCTAGCTTGACTCCAGTGGTGTGGAGTGCCTGGGACCCACGTCTGGGCATCCCCAGCGCACAAAGGGCGGAATATGCAAACACAACAGGTGATGGACCGAATGTGGATCAATGTCACACACTCACCTCAGTCCAAAGATCTGGGCCCAAATCCATCTTTTTTTGCACTCCACACCACCCTGGGTTAGACAATGGCGATATGCAAATCAGCTCTGACCCTGAGCCCCATGGGAACAGTCCAGTCCGAACTACAAAAGCCATGTCCTTCCCAGAACGGAATCAAGCATCCGAAGACCGGACCGGTTTCGAGGTAACACCTCTCATCAGCCCGGCTAGCTTGACTCCAGTGGTGTGGAGTGCCTGGGACCCACGTCTGGGCATCCCCAGCGCACTTAGGGCGGAATATGCAAACACAACAGGTGATGGACCGAATGTGGATCAATGTCACACACTCACCCCTGTCCAAAGATCTGGGCCCAAATCCATCGTTTTTTTGCACTCCACACCACCCTGGGTTAGACAATGGCGATATGCAAATCAGCTCTGACCCTGAGCCCCATGGGAACAGTCCAGTCCGAACTACAAAAGCCATGTCCTTCCCAGAACGGAATCAAGCATCCGAGGACCGGACCGGTTTCGAGGTAACACCTCTCATTAGCCCGGCTAGCTTGACTCCAGTGGTGTGGAGTGCCTGGGACCCACGTCTGGGCATCCCCAGCGCACTTAGGGCGGAATATGCAAACACAACAGGTGATGGACCGAATGTGGATCAATGTCACACACTCACCCCAGTCCAAAGATCCGGGCCCAAATCCATCATTTTTTTGCACTCCACACCACCCTGGGTTAGACAATGGCGATATGCAAATCAGCTCTGACCCTGTGCCCCATGGGAACAGTCCAGTCCGAACTAAAAAAGCCATGTCCTTTCCAGAACGGAATCAAGCATCCGAGGACCGGACCGGTTTCGAGGTAACACCTCTCATCAGCCCGGCTAGCTTGACTCCAGTGGTGTGGAGTGCCTGGGACCCACGTCTGGGCATCCCCAGCGCACTTAGGGCGGAATATGCAAACACAACAGGTGATGGACCGAATGTGGATCACTGTCACACACTCACCCCAGTCCAAAGATCTGGGCCCAAATCCATCGTTTTTTTGCACTCCACACCACCCTGGGTTAGACAATGGCGATATGCAAATCAGCTCTGACCCTGTGCCCCATGGGAACACTCCAGTCCGAACTACAAAAGCCATATCCTTCCCAGAACGGAATCAAGCATCCGAGGACCGGACCGGTTTCGAGGTAACACCTCTCATCAGCCTGGCTAGCTTGACTCCAGTGGTGTGGAGTGCCTGGGACCCACGTCTGGGCATCCCCAGCGCACTTAGGGCGGAATATGCAAACACAACAGGTGATGGACCGAATGTGAATCAATGTCACACACTCACCCCAGTCCAAAGATCTAGGCCCAAATCCATCATTTTTTTGCACTCCACACCACCCTGGGTTAGACAATGGCGATATGCAAATCAGCTCTGACCCTGTGCCCCATGGGAACAGTCCAGTCCGAACTACAAAAGCCATGTCCTTCCCAGAACGGAATCAAGCATCCGAGGACCGGACCGGTTTCGAGGTAACACCTCCCATCAGCCCGGCTAACTTGACTCCAGTGGTGTGGAGTGCCTGGGACCCACGTCTGGGCATCCCCAGCGCACTTAGCGCGGAATATGCAAACACAACAGGTGATGGACCGAATGTGGATCAATGTCACACACTCACCCCAGTCCAAAGATCCGGGCCCAAATCCATCATTTTTTGCACTCCACACCACCCTGGGTTAGACAATGGCGATATGCAAATCAGCTCTGACCCTGTGCCCCATGGGAATAGTCCAGTCCGAACTACAAAAGCCATGTCCTTCCCAGAACGGAATCAAGCATCCGAGGACCGGACCGGTTTCGAGGTAACACCTCTCATCAGCCCGGCTAGCTTGACTCCAGTGGTGTGGAGTGCCTGGGACCCACGTCTGGGCATCCCCAGCGCACTTAGTGCGGAATATGCAAACACAACAGGTGATGGACCCAATGTGGATCAATGTCACACACTCACCCCAGTCCAAAGATCTGGGCCCAAATCCATCATTTTTTTGCACTCCACGCCACCCTGGGTTAGACAATGGCAATATGCAAATCAGCTCCGACCCTGTGCCCCATGGGAACAGTTCAGTCCGAACTACAAAAGCCATGTCCTTCCCAGAACGGAATCAAGCATCCGAGGACCGGACCGGTTTCTAGGTAACACCTCTCATCAGCCTGGCTAACTTGACTCCAGTGGTGTGGAGTGCCTGGGACCCACGTCTGGGCATCCCCAGCGCACTTAGGGCGGAATATGCAAACACAACAGGTGATGGACCGAATGTGGATCAATGTCACACACTCACCCCAGTCCAAAGATCTGGGCCGAAATCCATCATTTTTATGCACTCCACACCACCCTGGGTTAGACAATGGCGATATGCAAATCAGCTCTGACCCGGTGCCCCATGGGAACTTTCCAGTCCGAACTACAAAAGCCATGTCCTTCCCAGAATGGAATCAAGCATCCGGGGACCGGACCGGTTTCGAGGTAACACCTCTCATCAGCCCGGCTAGCTTGAGTCCAGTGGTGTGGAGTGCCTGGGACCCACGTCTGGGCATCCCCAGCGCACTTAGGGCGGAATATGCAAACACAACAGGTGATGGACCCAATGTGGATCAATGTCACACACTCACCCCAGTCCAAAGATCTGGGCCCAAATCCATCGTTTTTTTGCACTCCACACCACCCTGGGTTAGACAATGGCGATATGCAAATCAGCTCTGACCCTGTGCCCCATGGGAACAGTCCAGTCCGAACTACAAAAGCCATGTCCTTCCCAGAACGGAATCAAGCATCCGAGGACCGGACCGGTTTCAAGGTAACACCTCTCATCAGCCCGGCTAGCTTGACTCCAGTGGTGTGGAGTGCCTGGGACCCACGTCTGGGCATCCCCAGCGCACTTAGGGCGGAATATGCAAACACAACAGGTGATGGACCCAATGTGGATCAATGTCACACACTCACCCCAGTCCAAAGATCTGGGCCCAAATCCATCGTTTTTTTGCACTCCACACAACCCTGGGTTAGACAATGGCGATATGCAAATCAGCTCTGACCCTGTGCCCCATGGGAACAGTCCAGTCCGAACTACAAAAGCCATGTCCTTCCCAGAACGGAATCAAGCATCCGAGGACCGGTTTCGAGGTAACACCTCTCATCAGCCCGGCTAGCTTGACTCCAGTGGTGTGGAGTGCCTGGGACCCACGTCTGGGCATCCCCAGCGCACTTAGGGCGGAATATGCAAACACAACAGGTGATGGACCCAATGTGGATCAATGTCACACACTCACCCCAGTCCAAAGATCTGGGCCCAAATCCATCATTTTTTTGCACTCCACACCACCCTGGGTTAGACAATGGCATTATGCAAATCAGCTCTGACCCTGTGCCCCATGGGAACAGTCCAGTCCAAACTACAAAAGCCATGTCCTTCCCAGAACGGAATCAAGCATCCGAGGACCGGACCGGTTTCTAGGTAACACCTCTCATCAGCCTGGCTAGCTTGACTCCAGTGGTGTGGAGTGCCTGGGACCCACGTCTGGGCATCCCCAGCGCACTTAGGGCGGAATATGCAAACACAACAGGTGATGGACCGAATGTGGAGCAATGTCACACACTCACCCCAGTCCAAAGATCTGGGCCGAAATCCATCATTTTTATGCACTCCACACCACCCTGGGTTAGACAATGGCGATATGCAAATCAGCTCTGACCCGGTGCCCCATGGGAACTTTCCAGTCCGAACTACAAAAGCCATGTCCTTCCCAGAATGGAATCAAGCATCCGGGGACCGGACCGGTTTCGAGGTAACACCTCTCATCAGCCCGGCTAGCTTGACTCCAGTGGTGTGGAGTGCCTGGGACCCACGTCTGGGCATCCCCAGCGCACTAAGGGCGGAATATGCAAACACAACAGGCGATGGACCCAATGTGGATCAATGTCACACACTCACCCCAGTCCAAAGATCTGGGCCCAAATCCATCGTTTTTTTTGCACTGCACACAACCCTGGGTTAGACAATGGCGATATGCAAATCAGCTCTGACCCTGTGCCCCATGGGAACAGTCCAGTCCGAACTACAAAAGCCATGTCCTTCCCAGAACGGAATCAAGCATCCGAGGACCGGACCGGTTTCGAGGTAACACCTCTCATCAGCCCGGCTAGCTTGACTCCAGTGGTGTGGAGTGCCTGGGACCCACGTCTGGGCATCCCCAGCGCACTTAGGGCAGAATATGCAAACACAACAGGTGATGGACCCAATGTGGATCAATGTCACACACTCACCCCAGTCCAAAGATCTGGGCCCAAATCCATCGTTTTTTTGCACTCCACACCACCCTGGGTTAGACAATGGCGATATGCAAATCAGCTCTGACCCTGTGCCCCATGGGAACAGTCCAGTCCGAACTACAAAAGCCATGTCCTTCCCAGAACGGAATCAAGCATCCGAGGACCGGACCGGTTTCGAGGTAACACCTCTCATCAGCCCGGCTAGCTTGACTCCAGTGGTGTGGAGTGCCTGGGACCCACGTCTGGGCATCCCCAGCGCACTTAGGGCGGAATATGGAAACACAACAGGAGATGGACCGAATGTGGATCAATGTCACACACTCACCCCAGTCCAAAGATCTGGGCCAAAATCCATCATTTTTATGCACTCCACACCACCCTGGGTTAGACAATGGCGATATGCAAATCAGCTCTGACCCGGTGCCCCATGGGAACTTTCCAGTCCGAACTACAAAAGCCATGTCCTTCCCAGAACGGAATCAAGCATCCGAGGACCGGACCGGTTTCAAGGTAACACCTCTCATCAGCCCGGCTAGCTTGACTCCAGTGGTGTGGAGTGCCTGGGACCCACGTCTGGGCATCCCCAGCGCACTTAGGGCGGAATATGCAAACACAAAAGGCGATGGACCGAATGTGGATTAATTTCACACAGTCACCCCAGTCCAAAGATCTGGGCCCAAATCCATCGTTTTTTTGCACTCCACACCACCCTGGGTTAGACAATGGGGATATGCAAATCAGCTCTGACCCTGTGCCCCATGGGAACAGTCCAGTCCGAACTGCAAAAGCCATGTCCTTCCCAGAACGGAATCAAGCATCCGAGGACCGGACCGGTTTCGAGGTAACACCTCTCATCAGCCCGGCTAGCTTGACTCCAGTGGTGTGGAGTGCCTGGGACCCACGTCTGGGCATCCCCAGCGCACAAAGGGCGGAATATGCAAACACAACAGGTGATGGACCGAATGTGGATCAATGTCACACACTCACCTCAGTCCAAAGATCTGGGCCCAAATCCATCGTTTTTTTGCACTCCACACCACCCTGGGTTAGACAATGGCGATATGCAAATCAGCTCTGACCCTGAGCCCCATGGGAACAGTCCAGTCCGAACTACAAAAGCCATGTCCTTCCCAGAACGGAATCAAGCATCCGAAGACCGGACCGGTTTCGAGGTAACACCTCTCATCAGCCCGGCTAGCTTGACTCCAGTGGTGTGGAGTGCCTGGGACCCACGTCTGGGCATCCCCAGCGCACTTAGGGCGGAATATGCAAACACAACAGGTGATGGACCGAATGTGGATCACTGTCACACACTCACCCCAGTCCAAAGATCTGGGCCCAAATCCATCGTTTTTTTGCACTCCACACCACCCTGGGTTAGACAATGGCGATATGCAAATCAGCTCTGACCCTGTGCCCCATGGGAACACTCCAGTCCGAACTACAAAAGCCATATCCTTCCCAGAACGGAATCAAGCATCCGAGGACCGGACCGGTTTCGAGGTAACACCTCTCATCAGCCTGGCTAGCTTGACTCCAGTGGTGTGGAGTGCCTGGGACCCACGTCTGGGCATCCCCAGCGCACTTAGGGCGGAATATGCAAACACAACAGGTGATGGACCGAATGTGGATCAATGTCACACACTCACCCCAGTCCAAAGATCTGGGCCGAAATCCATCATTTTTTTGCACTCCACACCACCCTGGGTTAGACAATGGCGATATGCAAATCAGCTCTGACCCTGTGCCCCATGGGAACAGTCCAGTCCGAACTACAAAAGCCATGTCCTTCCCAGAACGGAATCAAGCATCCGAGGACCGGACCGGTTTCGAGGTAACACCTCCCATCAGCCCGGCTAGCTTGACTCCAGTGGTGTGGAGTGCCTGGGACCCACATCTGGGCATCCCCAGCGCACTTAGCGCGGAATATGCAAACACAACAGGTGATGGACCGAATGTGGATCAATGTCACACACTCACCCCAGTCCAAAGATCCGGGCCCAAATCCATCATTTTTTTGCACTCCACACCACCCTGGGTTAGACAATGGCGATATGCAAATCAGCTCTGACCCTGTGCCCCATGGGAACAGTCCAGTCCGAACTACAAAACCCATGTCCTTTCCAGAACGGAATCAAGCATCCGAGGACCGGACCGGTTTCGAGGTAATACCTCTCATCAGCCCGGCTAGCTTGACTCCAGTGGTGTGGAGTGCCTGGGACCCACGTCTGGGCATCCCCAGCGCACTTAGGGCGGAATATGCAAACACAACAGGTGATGGACCGAATGTGGATCAATGTCACACACTCACCCCAGTCCAAAGATCCGGGCCCAAATCCATCGTTTTTTTGCACTCCACACCACCCTGGGTTAGACAATGGCGATATGCAAATCAGCTCTGACCCTGTGCCCCAGGAGACCAGTCCAGTCCGAACTACAAAAGCCATGTCCTTCCCAGAACGGAATCAAGCATCCGAGGACCGGACCGGTTTCTAGGTAACACCTCTCATCAGCCTGGCTAACTTGACTCCAGTGGTGTGGAGTGCCTGGGACCCACGTCTGGGCATCCCCAGCGCACTTAGGGCGGAATATGCAAACACAACAGGTGATGGACCGAATGTGGATCAATGTCACACACTCACCCCAGTCCAAAGATCTGGGCCGAAATCCATCATTTTTATGCACTCCACACCACCCTGGGTTAGACAATGGCGATATGCAAATCAGCTCTGACCCGGTGCCCCATGGGAACTTTCCAGTCCGAACTACAAAAGCCATGTCCTTCCCAGAATGGAATCAAGCATCCGGGGACCGGACCGGTTTCGAGGTAACACCTCTCATCAGCCCGGCTAGCTTGAGTCCAGTGGTGTGGAGTGCCTGGGACCCACGTCTGGGCATCCCCAGCGCACTTAGGGCGGAATATGCAAACACAACAGGTGATGGACCCAATGTGGATCAATGTCACACACTCACCCCAGTCCAAAGATCTGGGCCCGAATCCATCGTTTTTTTGCACTCCACACCACCCTGGGTTAGACAATGGCGATATGCAAATCAGCTCTGACCCTGTGCCCCATGGGAACAGTCCAGTCCGAACTACAAAAGCCATGTCCTTCCCAGAACGGAATCAAGCATCCGAGGACCGGACCGGTTTCGAGGTAACACCTCTCATCAGCCCGGCTAGCTTGACTCCAGTGGTGTGGAGTGCCTGGGACCCACGTCTGGGCATCCCCAGCGCACTTAGGGCGGAATATGCAAACACAACAGGTGATGGACCCAATGTGGATCAATGTCACACACTCACCCCAGTCCAAAGATCTGGGCCCAAATCCATCGTTTTTTTGCACTCCACACAACCCTGGGTTAGACAATGGCGATATGCAAATCAGCTCTGACCCTGTGCCCCATGGGAACAGTCCAGTCCGAACTACAAAAGCCATGTCCTTCCCAGAACGGAATCAAGCATCCGAGGACCGGTTTCGAGGTAACACCTCTCATCAGCCCGGCTAGCTTGACTCCAGTGGTGTGGAGTGCCTGGGACCCACGTCTGGGCATCCCCAGCGCACTTAGGGCGGAATATGCAAACACAACAGGTGATGGACCCAATGTGGATCAATGTCACACACTCACCCCAGTCCAAAGATCTGGGCCCAAATCCATCATTTTTTTGCACTCCACACCACCCTGGGTTAGACAATGGCATTATGCAAATCAGCTCTGACCCTGTGCCCCATGGGAACAGTCCAGTCCAAACTACAAAAGCCATGTCCTTCCCAGAACGGAATCAAGCATCCGAGGACCGGACCGGTTTCTAGGTAACACCTCTCATCAGCCTGGCTAGCTTGACTCCAGTGGTGTGGAGTGCCTGGGACCCACGTCTGGGCATCCCCAGCGCACTTAGGGCGGAATATGCAAACACAACAGGTGATGGACCGAATGTGGAGCAATGTCACACACTCACCCCAGTCCAAAGATCTGGGCCGAAATCCATCATTTTTATGCACTCCACACCACCCTGGGTTAGACAATGGCGATATGCAAATCAGCTCTGACCCGGTGCCCCATGGGAACTTTCCAGTCCGAACTACAAAAGCCATGTCCTTCCCAGAATGGAATCAAGCATCCGGGGACCGGACCGGTTTCGAGGTAACACCTCTCATCAGCCCGGCTAGCTTGACTCCAGTGGTGTGGAGTGCCTGGGACCCACGTCTGGGCATCCCCAGCGCACTAAGGGCGGAATATGCAAACACAACAGGCGATGGACCCAATGTGGATCAATGTCACACAGTCACCCCAGTCCAAAGATCTGGGCCCAAATCCATCGTTTTTTTTGCACTGCACACAACCCTGGGTTAGACAATGGCGATATGCAAATCAGCTCTGACCCTGTGCCCCATGGGAACAGTCCAGTCCGAACTACAAAAGCCATGTCCTTCCCAGAACGGAATCAAGCATCCGAGGACCGGACCGGTTTCGAGGTAACACCTCTCATCAGCCCGGCTAGCTTGACTCCAGTGGTGTGGAGTGCCTGGGACCCACGTCTGGGCATCCCCAGCGCACTTAGGGCGGAATATGCAAACACAACAGGTGATGGACCCAATGTGGATCAATGTCACACACTCACCCCAGTCCAAAGATCTGGGCCCAAATCCATCGTTTTTTTGCACTCCACACCACCCTGGGTTAGACAATGGCGATATGCAAATCAGCTCTGACCCTGTGCCCCATGGGAACAGTCCAGTCCGAACTACAAAAGCCATGTCCTTCCCAGAACGGAATCAAGCATCCGAGGACCGGACCGGTTTCGAGGTAACACCTCTCATCAGCCCGGCTAGCTTGACTCCAGTGGTGTGGAGTGCCTGGGACCCACGTCTGGGCATCCCCAGCGCACTTAGGGCGGAATATGGAAACACAACAGGAGATGGACCGAATGTGGATCAATGTCACACACTCACCCTAGTCCAAAGATCTGGGCCAAAATCCATCATTTTTATGCACTCCACACCACCCTGGGTTAGACAATGGCGATATGCAAATCAGCTCTGACCCGGTGCCCCATGGGAACTTTCCAGTCCGAACTACAAAAGCCATGTCCTTCCCAGAACGGAATCAAGCATCCGAGGACCGGACCGGTTTTTAAGGTAACACCTCTCATCAGCCCGGCTAGCTTGACTCCAGTGGTGTGGAGTGCCTGGGACCCACGTCTGGGCATCCCCAGCGCACTTAGGGCGGAATATGCAAACACAAAAGGCGATGGACCGAATGTGGATTAATTTCACACAGTCACCCCAGTCCAAAGATCTGGGCCCAAATCCATCGTTTTTTTGCACTCCACACCACCCTGGGTTAGACAATGGGGATATGCAAATCAGCTCTGACCCTGTGCCCCATGGGAACAGTCCAGTCCGAACTACAAAAGCCATGTCCTTCCCAGAACGGAATCAAGCATCCGAGGACCGGACCGGTTTCGAGGTAACACCTCTCATCAGCCCGGCTAGCTTGACTCCAGTGGTGTGGAGTGCCTGGGACCCACGTCTGGGCATCCCCAGCGCAAAAAGGGCGGAATATGCAAACACAACAGGTGATGGACCGAATGTGGATCAATGTCACACACTCACCTCAGTCCAAAGATCTGGGCCCAAATCCATCGTTTTTTTGCACTCCACACCACCCTGGGTTAGACAATGGCGATATGCAAATCAGCTCTGACCCTGAGCCCCATGGGAACAGTCCAGTCCGAACTACAAAAGCCATGTCCTTCCCAGAACGGAATCAAGCATCCGAAGACCGGACCGGTTTCGAGGTAACACCTCTCATCAGCCCGGCTAGCTTGACTCCAGTGGTGTGGAGTGCCTGGGACCCACGTCTGGGCATCCCCAGCGCACTTAGGGCGGAATATGCAAACACAACAGGTGATGGACCGAATGTGGATCACTGTCACACACTCACCCCAGTCCAAAGATCTGGGCCCAAATCCATCGTTTTTTTGCACTCCACACAACCCTGGGTTAGACAATGGCGATATGCAAATCAGCTCTGACCCTGTGCCCCATGGGAACAGTCCAGTCCGAACTACAAAAGCCATATCCTTCCCAGAACGGAATCAAGCATCCGAGGACCGGACCGGTTTCGAGGTAACACCTCTCATCAGCCTGGCTAGCTTGACTCCAGTGGTGTGGAGTGCCTGGGACCCACGTCTGGGCATCCCCAGCGCACTTAGGGCGGAATATGCAAACACAACAGGTGATGGACCGAATGTGGATCAATGTCACACACTCACCCCAGTCCAAAGATCTGGGCCCAAATCCATCATTTTTTTGCACTCCACACCACCCTGGGTTAGACAATGGCGATATGCAAATCAGCTCTGACCCTGTGCCCCATGGGAACAGTCCAGTCCGAACTAAAAAAGCCATGTCCTTTCCAGAACGGAATCAAGCATCCGAGGACCGGACCGGTTTCGAGGTAACACCTCTCATCAGCCCGGCTAGCTTGACTCCAGTGGTGTGGAGTGCCTGGGACCCACGTCTGGGCATCCCCAGCGCACTTAGGGCGGAATATGCAATCACAACAGGTGATGGACCGAATGTGGATCACTGTCACACACTCACCCCAGTCCAAAGATCTGGGCCCAAATCCATCGTTTTTTTGCACTCCACACCACCCTGGGTTAGACAATGGCGATATGCAAATCAGCTCTGACCCTGTGCCCCATGGGAACACTCCAGTCCGAACTACAAAAGCCATATCCTTCCCAGAACGGAATCAAGCATCCGAGGACCGGACCGGTTTCGAGGTAACACCTCTTATCAGCCTGGCTAGCTTGACTCCAGTGGTGTGGAGTGCCTGGGACCCACATCTGGGCATCCCCAGCGCACTTAGGGCGGAATATGCAAACACAACAGGTGATGGACCGAATGTGGATCAATGTCACACACTCACCCCAGTCCAAAGATCTAGGCCCAAATCCATCATTTTTTTGCACTCCACACCACCCTGGGTTAGACAATGGCGATATGCAAATCAGCTCTGACCCTGTGCCCCATGGGAACAGTCCAGTCCGAACTACAAAAGCCATGTCCTTCCCAGAACGGAATCAAGCATCCGAGGACCGGACCGGTTTCGAGGTAACACCTCCCATCAGCCCGGCTAGCTTGACTCCAGTGGTGTGGAGTGCCTGGGACCCACGTCTGGGCATCCCCAGCGCACTTAGCGCGGAATATGCAAACACAACAGGTGATGGACCGAATGTGGATCAATGTCACACACTCACCCCAGTCCAAAGATCCGGGCCCAAATCCATCATTTTTTTGCACTCCACACCACCCTGGGTTAGACAATGGCGATATGCAAATCAGCTCTGACCCTGTGCCCCATGGGAACAGTCCAGTCCGAACTACAAAAGCCATGTCCTTCCCAGAACGGAATCAAGCATCCGAGGACCGGACCGGTTTCGAGGTAACACCTCTCATCAGCCCGGCTAGCTTGACTCCAGTGGTGTGGAGTGCCTGGGACCCACGTCTGGGCATCCCCAGCGCACTTAGGGCGGAATATGCAAACACAACAGGTGATGGACCCAATGTGGATCAATGTCACACACTCACCCCAGTCCAAAGATCTGGGCCCAAATCCATCGTTTTTTTGCACTCCACACCACCCTGGGTTAGACAATGGCGATATGCAAATCAGCTCTGACCCTGTGCCCCATGGGAACAGTCCAGTCCGAACTACAAAAGCCATGTCCTTCCCAGAACGGAATCAAGCATCCGAGGACCGGACCGGTTTCGAGGTAACACCTCTCATCAGCCCGGCTAGCTTGACTCCAGTGGTGTGGAGTGCCTGGGACCCACGTCTGGGCATCCCCAGCGCACTTAGGGCGGAATATGGAAACACAACAGGAGATGGACCGAATGTGGATCAATGTCACACACTCACCCTAGTCCAAAGATCTGGGCCAAAATCCATCATTTTTATGCACTCCACACCACCGTGGGTTAGACAATGGCGATATGCAAATCAGCTCTGACCCGGTGCCCCATGGGAACTTTCCAGTCCGAACTACAAAAGCCATGTCCTTCCCAGAACGGAATCAAGCATCCGAGGACCGGACCGGTTTTTAAGGTAACACCTCTCATCAGCCCGGCTAGCTTGACTCCAGTGGTGTGGAGTGCCTGGGACCCACGTCTGGGCATCCCCAGCGCACTTAGGGCGGAATATGCAAACACAAAAGGCGATGGACCGAATGTGGATTAATTTCACACAGTCACCCCAGTCCAAAGATCTGGGCCCAAATCCATCGTTTTTTTGCACTCCACACCACCCTGGGTTAGACAATGGGGATATGCAAATCAGCTCTGACCCTGTGCCCCATGGGAACAGTCCAGTCCGAACTACAAAAGCCATGTCCTTCCCAGAACGGAATCAAGCATCCGAGGACCGGACCGGTTTCGAGGTAACACCTCTCATCAGCCCGGCTAGCTTGACTCCAGTGGTGTGGAGTGCCTGGGACCCACGTCTGGGCATCCCCAGCGCAAAAAGGGCGGAATATGCAAACACAACAGGTGATGGACCGAATGTGGATCAATGTCACACACTCACCTCAGTCCAAAGATCTGGGCCCAAATCCATCGTTTTTTTGCACTCCACACCACCCTGGGTTAGACAATGGCGATATGCAAATCAGCTCTGACCCTGAGCCCCATGGGAACAGTCCAGTCCGAACTACAAAAGCCATGTCCTTCCCAGAACGGAATCAAGCATCCGAAGACCGGACCGGTTTCGAGGTAACACCTCTCATCAGCCCGGCTAGCTTGACTCCAGTGGTGTGGAGTGCCTGGGACCCACGTCTGGGCATCCCCAGCGCACTTAGGGCGGAATATGCAAACACAACAGGTGATGGACCGAATGTGGATCACTGTCACACACTCACCCCAGTCCAAAGATCTGGGCCCAAATCCATCGTTTTTTTGCACTCCACACAACCCTGGGTTAGACAATGGCGATATGCAAATCAGCTCTGACCCTGTGCCCCATGGGAACAGTCCAGTCCGAACTACAAAAGCCATATCCTTCCCAGAACGGAATCAAGCATCCGAGGACCGGACCGGTTTCGAGGTAACACCTCTCATCAGCCTGGCTAGCTTGACTCCAGTGGTGTGGAGTGCCTGGGACCCACGTCTGGGCATCCCCAGCGCACTTAGGGCGGAATATGCAAACACAACAGGTGATGGACCGAATGTGGATCAATGTCACACACTCACCCCAGTCCAAAGATCTGGGCCCAAATCCATCATTTTTTTGCACTCCACACCACCCTGGGTTAGACAATGGCGATATGCAAATCAGCTCTGACCCTGTGCCCCATGGGAACAGTCCAGTCCGAACTAAAAAAGCCATGTCCTTTCCAGAACGGAATCAAGCATCCGAGGACCGGACCGGTTTCGAGGTAACACCTCTCATCAGCCCGGCTAGCTTGACTCCAGTGGTGTGGAGTGCCTGGGACCCACGTCTGGGCATCCCCAGCGCACTTAGGGCGGAATATGCAATCACAACAGGTGATGGACCGAATGTGGATCACTGTCACACACTCACCCCAGTCCAAAGATCTGGGCCCAAATCCATCGTTTTTTTGCACTCCACACCACCCTGGGTTAGACAATGGCGATATGCAAATCAGCTCTGACCCTGTGCCCCATGGGAACACTCCAGTCCGAACTACAAAAGCCATATCCTTCCCAGAACGGAATCAAGCATCCGAGGACCGGACCGGTTTCGAGGTAACACCTCTTATCAGCCTGGCTAGCTTGACTCCAGTGGTGTGGAGTGCCTGGGACCCACGTCTGGGCATCCCCAGCGCACTTAGGGCGGAATATGCAAACACAACAGGTGATGGACCGAATGTGGATCAATGTCACACACTCACCCCAGTCCAAAGATCTAGGCCCAAATCCATCATTTTTTTGCACTCCACACCACCCTGGGTTAGACAATGGCGATATGCAAATCAGCTCTGACCCTGTGCCCCATGGGAACAGTCCAGTCCGAACTACAAAAGCCATGTCCTTCCCAGAACGGAATCAAGCATCCGAGGACCGGACCGGTTTCGAGGTAACACCTCCCATCAGCCCGGCTAGCTTGACTCCAGTGGTGTGGAGTGCCTGGGACCCACGTCTGGGCATCCCCAGCGCACTTAGCGCGGAATATGCAAACACAACAGGTGATGGACCGAATGTGGATCAATGTCACACACTCACCCCAGTCCAAAGATCCGGGCCCAAATCCATCATTTTTTTGCACTCCACACCACCCTGGGTTAGACAATGGCGATATGCAAATCAGCTCTGACCCTGTGCCCCATGGGAACAGTCCAGTCCGAACTACAAAACCCATGTCCTTTCAAGAACGGAATCAAGCATCCGAGGACCGGACCGGTTTCGAGGTAATACCTCTCATCAGCCCGGCTAGCTTGACTCCAGTGGTGTGGAGTGCCTGGGACCCACGTCTGGGCATCCCCAGCGCACTTAGGGCGGAATATGCAAACACAACAGGTGATGGACCGAATGTGGATCAATGTCACACACTCACCCCAGTCCAAAGATCCGGGCCCAAATCCATCGTTTTTTTGCACTCCACACCACCCTGGGTTAGACATTGGCGATATGCAAATCAGCTCTGACCCTGTGCCCCAGGAGACCAGTGCAGTCCGAACTACAAAAGCCATGTCCTTCCCAGAACGGAATCAAGCATCCGAGGACCGGACCGGTTTCGAGGTAACACCTCTCATCAGCCCGGCTAGCTTGACTCCAGTGGTGTGGAGTGCCTGGGACCCACGTCTGGGCAACCCCAGCGCACTTAGGGCGGAATATGCAAACACAACAGGTGATGGAGCCAATGTGGATCAATGTCACACACTCACCCCAGTCCAAAGATCTGGGCCCAAATCCATCGTTTTTTTGCACTCCACACAACCCTGGGTTAGACAATGGCGATATGCAAATCAGCTCTGACCCTGTGCCCCATGGGAACAGTCCAGTCCGAACTACAAAAGCCATGTCCTTCCCAGAACGGAATCAAGCATCCGAGGACCGGACCGGTTTCGAGGTAACACCTCTCATCAGCCCGGCTAGCTTGACTCCAGTGGTGTGGAGTGCCTGGGACCCACGTCTGGGCATCCCCAGCGCACTTAGGGCGGAATATGCAAATACAACAGGTGATGGACCGAATGTGGATCAATGTCACACACTCACCCCAGTCCAAAGATCCGGGCCCAAATCCATCATTTTTTTGCACTCCACACCACCCTGGGTTAGACAATGGCGATATGCAAATCAGCTCTGACCCTGTGCCCCATGGGAACAGTCCAGTCCGAACTAAAAAAGCCATGTCCTTTCCAGAACGGAATCAAGCATCCGAGGACCGGACCGGTTTCGAGGTAACACCTCTCATCAGCCCGGCTAGCTTGACTCCAGTGGTGTGGAGTGCCTGGGACCCACGTCTGGGCATCCCCAGCGCACTTAGCGCGGAATATGCAAACACAACAGGTGATGGACCGAATGTGGATCAATGTCACACACTCACCCCAGTCCAAAGATCCGGGCCCAAATCCATCATTTTTTTAAACTCCACACCACCCTGGGTTAGACAATGGCGATATGCAAATCAGCTCTGACCCTGTGCCCCATGGGAACAGTCCAGTCCGAACTACAAAACCCATGTCCTTTCCAGAACGGAATCAAGCATCCGAGGACCGGACCGGTTTCGAGGTAATACCTCTCATCAGCCCGGCTAGCTTGACTCCAGTGGTGTGGAGTGCCTGGGACCCACGTCTGGGCATCCCCAGCGCACTTAGGGCGGAATATGCAAACACAACAGGTGATGGACCGAATGTGGATCAATGTCACACACTCACCCCAGTCCAAAGATCCGGGCCCAAATCCATCGTTTTTTTGCACTCCACACCACCCTGGGTTAGACAATGGCGATATGCAAATCAGCTCTGACCCTGTGCCCCAGGAGACCAGTCCAGTCCGAACTACAAAAGCCATGTCCTTCCCAGAACGGAATCAAGCATCCGAGGACCGGACCGGTTTCGAGGTAACACCTCTCATCAGCCCGGCTAGCTTGACTCCAGTGGTGTGGAGTGCCTGGGACCCACGTCTGGGCATCCCCAGCGCACTTAGGGCGGAATATGCAAACACAACAGGTGATGGAGCCAATGTGGATCAATGTCACACCCTCACCCCAGTCCAAAGATCTGGGCCCAAATCCATCGTTTTTTTGCACTCCACACAACCCTGGGTTAGACAATGGCGATATGCAAATCAGCTCTGACCCTGTGCCCCATGGGAACAGTCCAGTCCGAACTACAAAAGCCATGTCCTTCCCAGAACGGAATCAAGCATCCGAGGACCGGACCGGTTTCGAGGTAACACCTCTCATCAGCCCGGCTAGCTTGACTCCAGTGGTGTGGAGTGCCTGGGACCCACGTCTGGGCATCCCCAGTGCACTTAGGGCGGAATATGCAAACACAACAGGTGATGGACCCAATGTGGATTAATGTCACACACTCACCCCAGTCCAAAGATCTGGGCCCAAATCCATCGTTTTTTTGCACTCCACACCACCCTGGGTTAGACAATGGCAATATGCAAATCAGCTCTGACCCTGTGCCCCATGGGAACAGTCCAGTCCGAACTACAAAAGCCATGTCCTTCCCAGAACGGAATCAAGCATCCGAGGACCGGACCGGTTTCTAGGTAACACCTCTCATCAGCCTGGCTAGCTTGACTCCAGTGGTGTGGAGTGCCTGGGACCCACGTCTGGGCATCCCCAGCGCACTTAGGGCGGAATATGCAAACACAACAGGTGATGGACCGAATGTGGATCAATGTCACACACTCACCCCAGTCCAAAGATCTGGGTCGTAATCCATCATTTTTATGCACTCCACACCACCCTGGGTTAGACAATGGCGATATGCAAATCAGCTCTGACCCGGTGCCCCATGGGAACTTTCCAGTCCGAACTACAAAAGCCATGTCCTTCCCAGAATGGAATCAAGCATCCGGGGACCGGACCGGTTTCGAGGTAACACCTCTCATCAGCCCGGCTAGCTTGACTCCAGTGGTGTGGAGTGCCTGGGACCCACGTCTGGGCATCCCCAGCGCACTTAGGGCGGAATATGCAAACACAACAGGCGATGGACCCAATGTGGATCAATGTCACACACTCACCCCAGTCCAAAGATCTGGGCCCAAATCCATCGTTTTTTTTGCACTGCACACAACCCTGGGTTAGACAATGGCGATATGCAAATCAGCTCTGACCCTGTGCCCCATGGGAACAGTCCAGTCCAAACTACAAAAGCCATGTCCTTCCCAGAACAGAATCAAGCATCCGAGGACCGGACCGGTTTCGAGGTAACACCTCTCATCAGCCCGGCTAGCTTGACTCCAGTGGTGTGGAGTGCCTGGGACCCACGTCTGGGCATCCCCAGCGCACTTAGGGTGGAATATGCAAACACAACAGGTGATGGACCCAATGTGGATCAATGTCACACACTCACCCCAGTCCAAAGATCTGGGCCCAAATCCATCGTTTTTTTGCACTCCACACCACCCTGGGTTAGACAATGGCGATATGCAAATCAGCTCTGACCCTGTGCCAAATGGGAACAGTCCAGTCCGAACTACAAAAGCCATGTCCTTCCCAGAACGGAATCAAGCATCCGAGGACCGGACCGGTTTCGAGGTAACACCTCTCATCAGCCCGGCTAGCTTGACTCCAGTGGTGTGGAGTGCCTGGGACCCACGTCTGGGCATCCCCAGCGCACTTAGGGCGGAATATGCAAACACAACAGGAGATGGACCGAATGTGGATCAATGTCACACACTCACCCCAGTCCAAAGATCTGGGCCGAAATCCATCATTTTTATGCACTCCACACCACCCTGAGTTAGACAATGGCGATATGCAAATCAGCTCTGACCCGGTGCCCCATGGGAACTTTCCAGTCCGAACTACAAAAACCATGTCCTTCCCAGAACGGAATCAAGCATCCGAGGACCGGACCGGTTTCAAGGTAACACCTCTCATCAGCCCGGCTAGCTTGACTCCAGTGGTGTGGAGTGCCTGGGACCCACGTCTGGGCATCCCCAGCGCACTTAGGGCGGAATATGCAAACACAAAAGGTGATGGACCGAATGTGGATTAATTTCACACAGTCACCCCAGTCCAAAGATCTGGGCCCAAATCCATCGTTTTTTTGCACTCCACACCACCCTGGGTTAGACAATGGGGATATGCAAATCAGCTCTGACCCTGTGCCCCATGGGAACAGTCCAGTCCGAACTACAAAAGCCATGTCCTTCCCAGAACGGAATCAAGCATCCGAGGACCGGACCGGTTTTGAGGTAACACCTCTCATCAGCCCGGCTAGCTTGACTCCAGTGGTGTGGAGTGCCTGGGACCCACGTCTGGGCATCCCCAGCGCACTTAGGGCGGAATATGCAAACACAACAGGTGATGGACCGAATGTGGATCAATGTCACACACTCACCTCAGTCCAAAGATCTGGGCCCAAATCCATCGTTTTTTTGCACTCCACACCACCCTGGGTTAGACAATGGCGATATGCAAATCAGCTCTGACCCTCTGCCCCATGGGAACAGTCCAGTCCGAACTACAAAAGCCATGTCCTTCCCAGAACGGAATCAAGCATCCGAGGACCGGACCGGTTTCGAGGTAACACCTCTCATCAGCCCGGCTAGCTTGACTCCAGTGGTGTGGAGTGCCTGGGACCCACGTCTGGGCATCCCCAGCGCACTTAGGGCGGAATATGCAAACACAACAGGTGATGGACCGAATGTGGATCAATGTCACACACTCACCCCAGTCCAAAGATCTGGGCCCAAATCCATCGTTTTTTTGCACTCCACACCACCCTGGGTTAGACAATGGCGATATGCAAATCAGTTCTGACCCTGTGCCCCATGGGAACAGTCCAGTCCGAACTACAAAAGCCATGTCCTTCCCAGAACGGAATCAAGCATCCGAGGACCAGACCGGTTTCGAGGTAACACCTCTCATCAGCCCGGCTAGCTTGACTCCAGTGGTGTGGAGTGCCTGGGACCCACGTCTGGGCATCCCCAGCGCACTTAGGGCAGAATATGCAAACACAACAGGTGATGGACCGAATGTGGATCAATGTCACACACTCACCCCAGTCCAAAGATCTGGGCCCAAATCCATTGTTTTTTTGCACTCCACATCACCCTGGGTTAGACAATGGCGATATGCAAATCAGCTCTGACCCTGTGCCCCATGGGAACAGTCCAGTCCGAACTACAAAAGCCATGTCCTTCCCAGAACGGAATCAAGCATCCGAGGACCGGACCGGTTTCGAGGTAACACCTCTCATCAGCCCGGCTAGCTTGACTCCAGTGGTGTGGAGTGCCTGGGACACACGTCTGGGCATCCCCAGCGCACTTAGGGTGGAATATGCGAACACAACAGGTGATGGACCGAATGTGGATCAATGTCACACACTCACCCTAGTCCAAAGATCTGGGCCCAAATCCATCGTTTTTTTGCACTCCACACCACCCTGGGTTAGACAATGGCGATATGCAAATCAGCTCTGACCCTATGCCCCATGGGAACAGTCCAGTCTGAACTACAAAAGCCATGTCCTTCCCAGAACGGAATCAAGCATCCGAGGACCGGACCGGTTTCGAGGTAACACCTCTCATCAGCCCGGCTAGCTTGACTCCAGTAGTGTGGAGTGCCTGGGAACCACGTCTGGGCATCCCCAGCGCACTTAGCGCGGAATATGCAAACACAACAGGTGATGGACCGAATGTGGATCAATGTCACACACTCACCCCAGTCCAAAGATCCGGGCCCAAATCCATCATTTTTTTGCACTCCACACCACCCTGGGTTAGACAATGGCGATATGCAAATCAGCTCTGACCCTGTGCCCCATGGGAACAGTCCAGTCCGAACTACAAAACCCATGTCCTTTCCAGAACAGAATCAAGCATCCGAGGACCGGACCGGTTTCGAGGTAATACCTCTCATCAGCCCGGCTAGCTTGACTCCAGTGGTGTGGAGTGCCTGGGACCCACGTCTGGGCATCCCCAGCGCACTTAGGGCGGAATATGCAAACACAACAGGTGATGGACCGAATGTGGATCAATGTCACACACTCACCCCAGTCCAAAGATCCGGGCCCAAATCCATCGTTTTTTTGCACTCCACACCACCCTGGGTTAGACAATGGCGATATGCAAATCAGCTCTGACCCTGTGCCCCAGGAGACCAGTCCAGTCCGAACTACAAAAGCCATGTCCTTCCCAGAACGGAATCAAGCATCCGAGGACCGGACCGGTTTTGAGGTAACACCTCTCATCAGCCCGGCTAGCTTGACTCCAGTGGTGTGGAGTGCCTGGGACCCACGTCTGGGCATCCCCAGCGCACTTAGGGCGGAATATGCAAACACAACAGGTGATGGAGCCAATGTGGATCAATGTCACACACTCACCCCAGTCCAAAGATCTGGGCCCAAATCCATCGTTTTTTTGCACTCCACACAACCCTGGGTTAGACAATGGCGATATGCAAATCAGCTCTGACCCTGTGCCCCATGGGAACAGTCCAGTCCGAACTACAAAAGCCATGTCCTTCCCAGAACGGAATCAAGCATCCGAGGACCGGACCGGTTTCGAGGTAACACCTCTCATCAGCCCGGCTAGCTTGACTCCAGTGGTGTGGAGTGCCTGGGACCCACGTCTGGGCATCCCCAGTGCACTTAGGGCGGAATATGCAAACACAACAGGTGATGGACCCAATGTGGATCAATGTCACACACTCACCCCAGTCCAAAGATCTGGGCCCAAATCCATCGTTTTTTTGCACTCCACACCACCCTGGGTTAGACAATGGCAATATGCAAATCAGCTCTGACCCTGTGCCCCATGGGAACAGTCCAGTCCGAACTACAAAAGCCATGTCCTTCCCAGAACGGAATCAAGCATCCGAGGACCGGACCGGTTTCTAGGTAACACCTCTCATCAGCCTGGCTAGCTTGACTCCAGTGGTGTGGAGTGCCTGGGACCCACGTCTGGGCATCCCCAGCGCACTTAGGGCGGAATATGCAAACACAACAGGTGATGGACCGAATGTGGATCCATGTCACACACTCACCCCAGTCCAAAGATCTGGGCCGTAATCCATCATTTTTATGCACTCCACACCACCCTGGGTTAGACAATGGCGATATGCAAATCAGCTCTGACCCGGTGCCCCATGGGAACTTTCCAGTCCGAACTACAAAAGCCATGTCCTTCCCAGAATGGAATCAAGCATCCGGGGACCGGACCGGTTTCGAGGTAACACCTCTCATCAGCCCGGCTAGCTTGACTCCAGTGGTGTGGAGTGCCTGGGACCCACGTCTGGGCATCCCCAGCGCACTTAGGGCGGAATATGCAAACACAACAGGCGATGGACCCAATGTGGATCAATGTCACACACTCACCCCAGTCCAAAGATCTGGGCCCAAATCCATCGTTTTTTTTGCACTGCACACAACCCTGGGTTAGACAATGGCGATATGCAAATCAGCTCTGACCCTGTGCCCCATGGGAACAGTCCAGTCCAAATTTCAAAAGCTATGTCCTTCCCAGAACAGAATCAAGCATCCGAGGACCGGACCGGTTTCGAGGTAACACCTCTCATCAGCCCGGCTAGCTTGACTCCAGTGGTGTGGAGTGCCTGGGACCCACGTCTGGGCATCCCCAGCGCACTTAGGGTGGAATATGCAAACACAACAGGTGATGGACCCAATGTGGATCAATGTCACACACTCACCCCAGTCCAAAGATCTGGGCCCAAATCCATCGTTTTTTTGCACTCCACACCACCCTGGGTTAGACAATGGCGATATGCAAATCAGCTCTGACCCTGTGCCCCATGGGAACAGTCCAGTCCGAACTACAAAAGCCATGTCCTTCCCAGAACGGAATCAAGCATCCGAGGACCGGACCGGTTTCGAGGTAACACCTCTCATCAGCCCGGCTAGCTTGACTCCAGTGGTGTGGAGTGCCTGGGACCCACGTCTGGGCATCCCCAGCGCACTTAGGGCGGAATATGCAAACACAACAGGAGATGGACCGAATGTGGATCAATGTCACACACTCACCCCAGTCCAAAGATCTGGGCCGAAATCCATCATTTTTATGCACTCCACACCACCCTGGGTTAGACAATGGCGATATGCAAATCAGCTCTGACCCGGTGCCCAATGGGAACTTTCCAGTCCGAACTACAAAAACCATGTCCTTCCCAGAACGGAATCAAGCATCCGAGGACCGGACCGGTTTCAAGGTAACACCTCTCATCAGCCCGGCTAGCTTGACTCCAGTGGTGCGGAGTGCCTGGGACCCACGTCTGGGCATCCCCAGCGCACTTAGGGCGGAATATGCAAACACAAAAGGTGATGGACCGAATGTGGATTAATTTCACACAGTCACCCCAGTCCAAAGATCTGGGCCCAAATCCATCGTTTTTTTGCACTCCACACCACCCTGGGTTAGACAATGGGGATATGCAAATCAGCTCTGACCCTGTGCCCCATGGGAACAGTCCAGTCCGAACTACAAAAGCCATGTCCTTCCCAGAACGGAATCAAGCATCCGAGGACCGGACCGGTTTCGAGGTAACACCTCTCATCAGCCCGGCTAGCTTGACTCCAGTGGTGTGGAGTGCCTGGGACCCACGTCTGGGCATCCCCAGCGTACTTAGGGCGGAATATGCAAACACAACAGGTGATGGACCGAATGTGGATCAATGTCACACACTCACCCCAGTCCAAAGATCTGGGCCCAAATCCATTGTTTTTTTGCACTCCACATCACCCTGGGTTAGACAATGGCGATATGCAAATCAGCTCTGACCCTGTGCCCCATGGGAACAGTCCAGTCCGAACTACAAAAGCCATGTCCTTCCCAGAACGGAATCAAGCATCCGAGGACCGGACCGGTTTCGAGGTAACACCTCTCATCAGCCCGGCTAGCTTGACTCCAGTGGTGTGGAGTGCCTGGGACACACGTCTGGGCATCCCCAGCGCACTTAGGGTGGAATATGCAAACACAACAGGTGATGGACCGAATGTGGATCAATGTCACACACTCACCCTAGTCCAAAGATCTGGGCCCAAATCCATCGTTTTTTTGCACTCCACACCACCCTGGGTTAGACAATGGCGATATGCAAATCAGCTCTGACCCTATGCCCAATGGGAACAGTCCAGTCTGAACTACAAAAGCCATGTCCTTCCCAGAACGGAATCAAGCATCCGAGGACCGGACCGGTTTCGAGGTAACACCTCTCATCAGCCCGGCTAGCTTGACTCCAGTAGTGTGGAGTGCCTGGGAACCACGTCTGGGCATCCCCAGCGCACTTAGCGCGGAATATGCAAACACAACAGGTGATGGACCGAATGTGGATCAATGTCACACACTCACCCCAGTCCAAAGATCCGGGCCCAAATCCATCATTTTTTTGCACTCCACACCACCCTGGGTTAGACAATGGCGATATGCAAATCAGCTCTGACCCTGTGCCCCATGGGAACAGTCCAGTCCGAACTACAAAACCCATGTCCTTTCCAGAACAGAATCAAGCATCCGAGGACCGGACCGGTTTCGAGGTAATACCTCTCATCAGCCCGGCTAGCTTGACTCCAGTGGTGTGGAGTGCCTGGGACCCACGTCTGGGCATCCCCAGCGCACTTAGGGCGGAATATGCAAACACAACAGGTGATGGACCGAATGTGGATCAATGTCACACACTCACCCCAGTCCAAAGATCCGGGCCCAAATCCATCGTTTTTTTGCACTCCACACCACCCTGGGTTAGACAATGGCGATATGCAAATCAGCTCTGACCCTGTGCCCCAGGAGACCAGTCCAGTCCGAACTACAAAAGCCATGTCCTTCCCAGAACGGAATCAAGCATCCGAGGACCGGACCGGTTTTGAGGTAACACCTCTCATCAGCCCGGCTAGCTTGACTCCAGTGGTGTGGAGTGCCTGGGACCCACGTCTGGGCATCCCCAGCGCACTTAGGGCGGAATATGCAAACACAACAGGTGATGGAGCCAATGTGGATCAATGTCACACACTCACCCCAGTCCAAAGATCTGGGCCCAAATCCATCGTTTTTTTGCACTCCACACAACCCTGGGTTAGACAATGGCGATATGCAAATCAGCTCTGACCCTGTGCCCCATGGGAACAGTCCAGTCCGAACTACAAAAGCCATGTCCTTCCCAGAACGGAATCAAGCATCCGAGGACCGGACCGGTTTCGAGGTAACACCTCTCATCAGCCCGGCTAGCTTGACTCCAGTGGTGTGGAGTGCCTGGGACCCACGTCTGGGCATCCCCAGTGCACTTAGGGCGGAATATGCAAACACAACAGGTGATGGACCCAATGTGGATCAATGTCACACACTCACCCCAGTCCAAAGATCTGGGCCCAAATCCATCGTTTTTTTGCACTCCACACCACCCTGGGTTAGACAATGGCAATATACAAATCAGCTCTGACCCTGTGCCCCATGGGAACAGTCCAGTCCGAACTACAAAAGCCATGTCCTTCCCAGAACGGAATCAAGCATCCGAGGACCGGACCGGTTTCTAGGTAACACCTCTCATCAGCCTGGCTAGCTTGACTCCAGTGGTGTGGAGTGCCTGGGACCCACGTCTGGGCATCCCCAGCGCACTTAGGGCGGAATATGCAAACACAACAGGTGATGGACCGAATGTGGATCCATGTCACACACTCACCCCAGTCCAAAGATCTGGGCCGTAATCCATCATTTTTATGCACTCCACACCACCCTGGGTTAGACAATGGCGATATGCAAATCAGCTCTGACCCGGTGCCCCATGGGAACTTTCCAGTCCGAACTACAAAAGCCATGTCCTTCCCAGAATGGAATCAAGCATCCGGGGACCGGACCGGTTTCGAGGTAACACCTCTCATCAGCCCGGCTAGCTTGACTCCAGTGGTGTGGAGTGCCTGGGACCCACGTCTGGGCATCCCCAGCGCACTTAGGGCGGAATATGCAAACACAACAGGCGATGGACCCAATGTGGATCAATGTCACACACTCACCCCAGTCCAAAGATCTGGGCCCAAATCCATCGTTTTTTTTGCACTGCACACAACCCTGGGTTAGACAATGGCGATATGCAAATCAGCTCTGACCCTGTGCCCCATGGGAACAGTCCAGTCCAAATTTCAAAAGCTATGTCCTTCCCAGAACAGAATCAAGCATCCGAGGACCGGACCGGTTTCGAGGTAACACCTCTCATCAGCCCGGCTAGCTTGACTCCAGTGGTGTGGAGTGCCTGGGACCCACGTCTGGGCATCCCCAGCGCACTTAGGGTGGAATATGCAAACACAACAGGTGATGGACCCAATGTGGATCAATGTCACACACTCACCCCAGTCCAAAGATCTGGGCCCAAATCCATCGTTTTTTTGCACTCCACACCACCCTGGGTTAGACAATGGCGATATGCAAATCAGCTCTGACCCTGTGCCCCATGGGAACAGTCCAGTCCGAACTACAAAAGCCATGTCCTTCCCAGAACGGAATCAAGCATCCGAGGACCGGACCGGTTTCGAGGTAACACCTCTCATCAGCCCGGCTAGCTTGACTCCAGTGGTGTGGAGTGCCTGGGACCCACGTCTGGGCATCCCCAGCGCACTTAGGGCGGAATATGCAAACACAACAGGAGATGGACCGAATGTGGATCAATGTCACACACTCACCCCAGTCCAAAGATCTGGGCCGAAATCCATCATTTTTATGCACTCCACACCACCCTGGGTTAGACAATGGCGATATGCAAATCAGCTCTGACCCGGTGCCCCATGGGAACTTTCCAGTCCGAACTACAAAAACCATGTCCTTCCCAGAACGGAATCAAGCATCCGAGGACCGGACCGGTTTCAAGGTAACACCTCTCATCAGCCCGGCTAGCTTGACTCCAGTGGTGTGGAGTGCCTGGGACCCACGTCTGGGCATCCCCAGCGCACTTAGGGCGGAATATGCAAACACAAAAGGTGATGGACCGAATGTGGATTAATTTCACACAGTCACCCCAGTCCAAAGATCTGGGGCCAAATCCATCGTTTTTTTGCACTCCACACCACCCTGGGTTAGACAATGGGGATATGCAAATCAGCTCTGACCCTGTGCCCCATGGGAACAGTCCAGTCCGAACTACAAAAGCCATGTCCTTCCCAGAACGGAATCAAGCATCCGAGGACCGGACCGGTTTCGAGGTAACACCTCTCATCAGCCCGGCTAGCTTGACTCCAGTGGTGTGGAGTGCCTGGGACCCACGTCTGGGCATCCCCAGCGCACTTAGGGCGGAATATGCAAACACAACAGGTGATGGACCGAATGTGGATCAATGTCACACACTCACCTCAGTCCAAAGATCTGGGCCCAAATCCATCGTTTTTTTGCACTCCACACCACCCTGGGTTAGACAATGGCGATATGCAAATCAGCTCTGACCCTGTGCCCCATGGGAACAGTCCAGTCCGAACTACAAAAGCCATGTCCTTCCCAGAACAGAATCAAGCATCCGAGGACCGGACCGGTTTCGAGGTAACACCTCTCATCAGCCCGGCTAGCTTGACTCCAGTGGTGTGGAGTGCCTGGGACCCACGTCTGGGCATCCCCAGCGCACTTAGGGCGGAATATGCAAACACAACAGGTGATGGACCGAATGTGGATCAATGTCACACACTCACCCCAGTCCAAAGATCTGGGCCCAAATCCATCGTTTTTTTGCACTCCACACCACCCTGGGTTAGACAATGGCGATATGCAAATCAGTTCTGACCCTGTGCCCCATGGGAACAGTCCAGTCCGAACTACAAAAGCCATGTCCTTCCCAGAACGGAATCAAGCATCCGAGGACCAGACCGGTTTCGAGGTAACACCTCTCATCAGCCCGGCTAGCTTGACTCCAGTGGTGTGGAGTGCCTGGGACCCACGTCTGGGCATCCCCAGCGCACTTAGGGCGGAATATGCAAACACAACAGGTGATGGACCGAATGTGGATCAATGTCACACACTCACCCCAGTCCAAAGATCTGGGCCCAAATCCATTGTTTTTTTGCACTCCACACCACCCTGGGTTAGACAATGGCGATATGCAAATCAGCTCTGACCCTGTGCCCCATGGGAACAGTCCAGTCCGAACTACAAAAGCCATGTCCTTCCCAGAACGGAATCAAGCATCCGAGGACCGGACCGGTTTCGAGGTAACACCTCTCATCAGCCCGGCTAGCTTGACTCCAGTGGTGTGGAGTGCCTGGGACACACGTCTGGGCATCCCCAGCGCACTTAGGGCGGAATATGCAAACACAACAGGTGATGGACCGAATGTGGATCAATGTCACACACTCACCCCAGTCCAAAGATCTGGGCCCAAATCCATCGTTTTTTTGCACTCCACACCACCCTGGGTTAGACAATGGCGATATGCAAATCAGCTCTGACCCTATGCCCCATGGGAACAGTCCAGTCTGAACTACAAAAGCCATGTCCTTCCCAGAACGGAATCAAGCATCCGAGGACCGGACCGGTTTTGAGGTAACACCTCTCATCAGCCCGGCTAGCTTGACTCCAGTAGTGTGGAGTGCCTGGGAACCACGTCTGGGCATCCCCAGCGCACTTAGGGCGGAATATGCAAACACAACAGGTGATGGACCGAATGTGGATCAATGTCACACACTCACCCCAGTCCAAAGATCTGGGCCCAAATCCATCGTTTTTTTGCACTCCACACCACCCTGGGTTAGACAATGGCGATATGCAAATCAGCTCTGACCCTGTGCCCCATGGTAACAGTCCAGTCCGAACTACAAAAGCCATGTCCTTCCCAGAACGGAATCAAGCATACGAGGACCGGACCGGTTTCGAGGTAAAACTTCTCATCAGCCCGGCTAGCTTGACTCCAGTGGTGTGGAGTGCCTGTGACCCACGTCTGGGAATCCCCAGCGCACTTAGGGCGGAATATGCAAACACAACAGGTGATGGACCCAATGTGGATCAATGTAACACACTCACCCCAGTCCAAAGATCTGGGCCCAAATCCATCGTTTTTTTGCACTCCACACCACCCTGGGTTAGACAATGGCGATGTGCAAATCAGTTCTGACCCTGTGCCCCATGGGAACAGTCCAGTCCGAACTACAAAAGCCATGTCCTTCCATGAACGGAATCAAGCATCCGAGGACCGGACCGGTTTCGAGGTAACACCTCTCATCAGCCCGGCTAGCTTGACTCCAGTGGTGTGGAGTGCCTGGGACCCACGTCTGGGCATCCCCAGCGCACTTAGGGCGGAATATGCAAACACAACAGGTGATGGACCCAATGTGGATCAATGTCACACACTCACCCCAGTCCAAAGATCTGGGCCGAAATCCATCATTTTTTTGCACTCCACACCACCCTGGGTTAGACAATGGCGATATGCAAATCAGCTCTGACCCTGTGCCCCATGGGAACAGTCCAGTCCGAACTACAAAAGCCATGTCCTTCCCAGAACGGAATCAAGCATCCGAGGACCGTACCGGTTTCGAGGTAACACCTCTCATCAGCCCGACTAGCTTGACTCCAGTGGTGTGGAGTGCTTGGGACCCACGTCTGGGCATCCCCAGCGCACTTAGGGCGGAATATGCAAACACAACAGGTGATGGACCGAATGTGGATCAATGTCACATACTCACCCCAGTCCAAAGATCTGGGCCCAAATCCATCGTTTTTTTGCACTCCACACCACCCTGGGTTAGACAATGGGGATATGCAAATCAGCTCTGACCCTGTGCCCCATGGGAACAGTCCAGTCCGAACTACAAAAGCCATGTCCTTCCCAGAACGGAATCAAGCATCCGAGGACCGGACCGGTTTCGAGGTAACACCTCTCATCAGCCCGGCTAGCTTGACTCCAGTGGTGTAGAGTGCCTGGGACCCACGTCTGGGCATCCCCAGCGCACTTAGGGCGGATTATGCAAACACAACAGGTGATGGACCGAATGTGGATCAATGTCACACACTCACCCCAGTCCAAAGATCTGGGCCCAAATCCATTGTTTTTTTGCACTCCACACCACCCTGGGTTAGACAATGGCAATATGCAAATCAGCTCTGACCCTGTGCCCCATGGGAACAGTCCAGTCCGAACTACAAAAACCATGTCCTTCCCAGAACGGAATCAAGCATCCGAGGACCGGACCGGTTTCGAGGTAACACCTCTCATCAGCCCGGCTAGCTTGACTCCAGTGGTGTAGAGTGCCTGGGACCCACGTCTGGGCATCCCCAGCGCACTTAGGGCGGAATATGCAAACACAACAGGTGATGGACCGAATGTGGATCAATGTCACACACTCACCCCAGTCCAAAGATCTGGGCCCAAATCCATCGTTTTTTTGCACTCCACACCACCCTGGGTTAGACAATGGCGATATGCAAATCAGCTCTGACCTTGTGCCCCATGGGAACAGTCCAGTCCGAACTACAAAAACCATGTCCTTCCCAGAACGGAATCAAGCATCCGAGGACTGGACCGGTTTCGAGGTAACACCTCTCATCAGCCCGGCTAGCTTGACTCCAGTGGTGTGGAGTGCCTGGGACCCACGTCTGGGCATCCCCAGCGCACTTAGGGCGGAATATGCAAACACAACAGGTGATGGACCGAATGTGGATCAATGTCACACACTCACCCCAGTCCAAAGATCCGGGACCAAATCCATCGTTTTTTTGCACTCCACACCACCCTGGGTTAGACAATGGCGATATGCAAATCAGCTCTGACCCTGTGCCCCATGGGAACAGTCCAGTCCGAACTACAAAAGCCATGTCCTTCCCAGAACGGAATCAAGCATCCGAGGACCGGACCGGTTTCGAGGTAACACCTCTCATTAGCCCGGCTAGCTTGACTCCAGTGGTGTGGAGTGCCTGGGACCCACGTCTGGGCATCTCCAGCGCACTTAGGGCGGAATATGCAAACACAACAGGTGATGGACCGAATGTGGATCAATGTCACACACTCACCCCAGTCCAAAGATCTGGGCCCAAATCCATCGTTTTTTTGCACTCCACACCACCCTGGGTTAGACAATGGCGATATGCAAATCAGCTCTGAACCTTTGCCCCATGGGAACAGTCCAGTCCGAACTACAAAAGCCATGTCCTTCCCAGAACGGAATCAAGCATCCGAGGACCGGACCGTTTTCGAGGTAACACCTCTCATCAGCCCGGCTAGCTTGACTCCAGTGGTGTGGAGTGCCTGGGACACACGTCTGGGCATCCCCAGCGCACTTAGGGCGGAATATGCAAACACAACAGGTGATGGACCGAATGTGGATCAATGTCACACACTCACCCCAGTCCAAAGATCTGGGCCCAAATCCATCGTTTTTTTGCACTCCACACCACCCTGGGTTAGACAATGGCGATATGCAAATCAGCTCTGACCCTGTGCCCCATGGTAACAGTCCAGTCCGAACTACAAAAGCCATGTCCTTCCATGAACGGAATCAAGCATCCGAGGACCGGACCGGTTTCGAGGTAACACCTCTCATCAGCCCGGCTAGCTTGACTCCAGTGGTGTGGAGTGCCTGGGACCCACGTCTGGGCATCCCCAGCGCACTTAGGGCGGAATATGCAAACACAACAGGTGATGGACCCAATGTGGATCAATGTCACACACTCACCCCAGTCCAAAGATCTGGGCCGAAATCCATCATTTTTTTGCACTCCACACCACCCTGGGTTAGACAATGGCGATATGCAAATCAGCTCTGACCCTGTGCCCCATGGGAACAGTCCAGTCCGAACTACAAAAGCCATGTCCTTCCCAGAACGGAATCAAGCATCCGAGGACCGTACCGGTTTCGAGGTAACACCTCTCATCAGCCCGACTAGCTTGACTCCAGTGGTGTGGAGTGCTTGGGACCCACGTCTGGGCATCCCCAGCGCACTTAGGGCGGAATATGCAAACACAACAGGTGATGGACCGAATGTGGATCAATGTCACATACTCACCCCAGTCCAAAGATCTGGGCCCAAATCCATCGTTTTTTTGCACTCCACACCACCCTGGGTTAGACAATGGGGATATGCAAATCAGCTCTGACCCTGTGCCCCATGGGAACAGTCCAGTCCGAACTACAAAATCCATGTCCTTCCCAGAACGGAATCAAGCATCCGAGGACCGGACCGGTTTCGAGGTAACACCTCTCATCAGCCCGGCTAGCTTGACTCCAGTGGTGTGGAGTGCCTGGGACCCACGCCTGGGCATCCCCAGCGCACTTAGGGCGGATTATGCAAACACAACAGGTGATGGACCGAATGTGGATCAATGTCACACACTCACCCCAGTCCAAAGATCTGGGCCCAAATCCATCGTTTTTTTGCACTCCACACCACCCTGGGTTAGACAATGGCAATATGCAAATCAGCTCTGACCCTGTGCCCCATGGGAACAGTCCAGTCCGAACTACAAAAACCATGTCCTTCCCAGAACGGAATCAAGCATCCGAGGACCGGACCGGTTTCGAGGTAACACCTCTCATCAGCCCGGCTAGCTTGACTCCAGTGGTGTGGAGTGCCTGGGACCCACGTCTGGGCATCCCCAGCGCACTTAGGGCGGAATATGCAAACACAACAGGTGATGGACCGAATGTGGATCAATGTCACACACTCACCCCAGTCCAAAGATCTGGGCCCAAATCCATCGTGTTTTTTGCACTCCACACCACCCTGGGTTAGACAATGGCGATATGCAAATCAGCTCTGACCTTGTGCCCCATGGGAACAGTCCAGTCCGAACTACAAAAACCATGTCCTTCCCAGAACGGAATCAAGCATCCGAGGACCGGACCGGTTTCGAGGTAACACCTCTCATCAGCCCGGCTAGCTTGCCTCCAGTGGTGTGGAGTGCCTGGGACCCACGTCTGGGCATCCCCAGCGCACTTAGGGCGGAATATGCAAACACAACAGGTGATGGACCGAATGTGGATCAATGTCACACACTCACCCCAGTCCAAAGATCCGGGACCAAATCCATCGTTTTTTTGCAATCCACACCACCCTGGGTTAGACAATGGCGATATGCAAATCAGCTCTGACCCTATGCCCCATGGGAACAGTCCAGTCCGAACTACAAAAGCCATGTCCTTCCCAGAACGGAATCAAGCATCCGAGGACCGGACCGGTTTCGAGGTAACACCTCTCATCAGCCCGGCTAGCTTGACTCCAGTGGTGTGGAGTGCCTGGGACCCACGTCTGGGCATCCCCAGCGCACTTAGGGCGGAATATGCAAACACAACAGGTGATGGACCGAATGTGGATCAATGTCACACACTCACCCCAGTCCAAAGATCTGGGCCCAAATCCATCGTTTTTTTGCACTCCACACCACCCTGGGTTAGACAATGGCGATATGCAAATCAGCTCTGAACCTTTGCCCCATGGGAACAGTCCAGTCCGAACTACAAAAGCCATGTCCTTCCCAGAACAGAATCAAGCATCCGAGGACCGGACCGTTTTCGAGGTAACACCTCTCATCAGCCCGGCTAGCTTGACTCCAGTGGTGTGGAGTGCCTGGGACCCACGTCTGGGCATCCCCAGCGCACTTAGGGCGGATTATGCAAACACAACAGGTGATGGACCGAATGTGGATCAATGTCACACACTCACCCCAGTCCAAAGATCTGGGCCCAAATCCATCGTTTTTTTGCACTCCACACCACCCTGGGTTAGACAATGGCGATATGCAAATCAGCTCTGAACCTTTGCCCCATGGGAACAGTCCAGTCCGAACTACAAAAGCCATGTCCTTCCCAGAACGGAATCAAGCATCCGAGGACCGGACCGTTTTCGAGGTAACACCTCTCATCAGCCCGGCTAGCTTGACTCCAGTGGTGTGGAGTGCCTGGGACCCACGTCTGGGCATCCCCAGCGCACTTAGGGCGGATTATGCAAACACAACAGGTGATGGACCGAATGTGGATCAATGTCACACACTCACCCCAGTCCAAAGATCTGGGCCCAAATCCATCGTTTTTTTGCACTCCACACCACCCTGGGTTAGACAATGGCAATATGCAAATCAGCTCTGACCCTGTGCCCCATGGGAACAGTCCAGTCCGAACTACAAAAACCATGTCCTTCCCAGAACGGAATCAAGCATCCGAGGACCGGACCGGTTTCGAGGTAACACCTCTCATCAGCCCGGCTAGCTTGACTCCAGTGGTGTGAAGTGCCTGGGACCCACGTCTGGGCATCCCCAGCGCACTTAGGGCGGAATATGCAAACACAACAGGTGATGGACCGAATGTGGATCAATGTCACACACTCACCCCAGTCCAAAGATCTGGGCCCAAATCCATCGTTTTTTTGCACTCCACACCACCCTGGGTTAGACAATGGCGATATGCAAATCAGCTCTGACCTTGTGCCCCATGGGAACAGTCCAGTCCGAACTACAAAAACCATGTCCTTCCCAGAACGGAATCAAGCATCCGAGGACCGGACCGGTTTTGAGGTAACACCTCTCATCAGCCCGGCTAGCTTGACTACAGTGGTGTGGAGTGCCTGGGACCCACGTCTGGGCATCCCCAGCGCACTTAGGGCGGAATATGCAAACACAACAGGTGATGGACCGAATGTGGATCAATGTCACACACTCACCCCAGTCCAAAGATCCGGGACCAAATCCATCGTTTTTTTGCACTCCACACCACCCTGGGTTAGACAATGGCGATATGCAAATCAGCTCTGACCCTGTGCCCCATGGGAACAGTCCAGTCCGAACTACAAAAGCCATGTCCTTCCCAGAACGGAATCAAGCATCCGAGGACCGGACCGGTTTCGAGGTAACACCTCTCATCAGCCCGGCTAGCTTGACTCCAGTGGTGTGGAGTGCCTGGGACCCACGTCTGGGCATCCCCAGCGCACTTAGGGCGGAATATGCAAACACAACAGGTGATGGACCGAATGTGGATCAATGTCACACACTCACCCCAGTCCAAAGATCTGGGCCCAAATCCATCGTTTTTTTGCACTCCACACCACCCTGGGTTAGACAATGGCGATATGCAAATCAGCTCTGAACCTTTGCCCCATGGGAACAGTCCAGTCCGAACTACAAAAGCCATGTCCTTCCCAGAACGGAATCAAGCATCCGAGGACCGGACCGTTTTCGAGGTAACACCTCTCATCAGCCCGGCTAGCTTGACTCCAGTGGTGTGGAGTGCCTGGGACCCACGTCTGGGCATCCCCAGCGCACTTAGGGCGGAATATGCAAACACAACAGGTGATGGACCGAATGTGGATCAATGTCACACACTCACCCCAGTCCAAAGATCTGGGCCCAAATCCATCGTTTTTTTGCACTCCACACCACCCTGGGTTAGACAGTGGTGATATGCAAATCAGCTCTGACCCTGTGCCCCATGGGAACAGTCCAGTCCGAACTACAAAAGCCATGTCCTTCCCAGAACGGAATCAAGCATCCGAGGACCGGACCGGTTTTGAGGTAACACCTCTCATCAGCCCGGCTAGCTTGACTCCAGTGGTGTGGAGTGCCTGGGACCCACGTCTGGGCATCCCCAGTGCACTTAGGGCGGAATATGCAAACACAACAGGTGATGGACCGAATGTGGATCAATGTCACACACTCACCCCAGTCCAAAGATCTGGGCCCAAATCCATCGTTTCTTTGCACTCCACACCACCCTGGGTTAGACAATGGCGATATGCAAATCAGCTCTGACCCTGTGCCCCATGGGAACAGTCCAGTCCGAACTACAAAAGCCATGTCCTTCCCAGAACGGAATCAAGCATCCGAGGACCGGACCGGTTTCGAGGTAACACCTCTCATCAGCCCGGCTAGCTTGACTCCAGTGGTGTGGAGTACCTGGGACCCACGTCTGGGCATCCCCAGCGCACTTAGGGCGGAATATGCAAACACAACAGGTGATGGACCGAATGTGGATCAATGTCACACACTCACCCCAGTCCAAAGATCTGGGCCCAAATCCATCGTTTTTTTGCACTCCACACCACCCTGGGTTAGACAATGGAGATATGCAAATCAGCTCTGACCCTGTGCCCCATGGGAACAGTCCAGTCCGAACTACAAAAGCCATGTCCTTCCCAGAACGGAATCAAGCATCCGAGGACTGGACCGGTTTCGAGGTAACACCTCTCATCAGCCCGGCTAGCTTGACTCCAGTGGTGTGGAGTGCCTGGGACCCACGTCTGGGCATCCCCAGCGCACTTAGGGTGGAATATGCAAACACAACAGGTGATGGACCGAATGTGGATCAATGTCACACACTCACCCCAGTCCAAAGATCTGGGCCCAAATCCATCGTTTATTTGCACTCCACACCACCCTGGGTTAGACAATGGCGATATGCAAATCAGCTCTGACCCTGTGCCCCATGGGAACAGTCCAGTCCGAACTACAAAAGCCATGTCCTTCCCAGAACGGAATCAAGCATCCGAGGACAGGACCGGTTTCGATGTAACACCTCTCATCAGGGCGGCTAGCTTGACTCCAGTGGTGTAGAGTGCCTGGGACCCACGTCTGGGCATCCCCAGCGCACTTAGGGCGGAATATGCAAACACAACAGGTGATGGACCGAATGTGGATCAATGTCACACACTCACCCCAGTCCAAAGATCTGGGCCCAAATCCATCGTTTTTTTGCACTCCACACCACCCTGGGTTAGACAATGGCGATATGCAAATCAGCTCTGACCTTGTGCCCCATGGGAACAGTCCAGTCCGAACTACAAAAGCCATGTCCTTCCCAGAACGGAATCAAGCATCCGAGGACCGGACCGGTTTCGAGGTAACACCTCTCATCAGCCCGGCTAGCTTGACTCCAGTGGTGTGGAGTGCCTGGGACCCACGTCTGGGCATCCCCAGCGCACTTAGGGCGGAATATGCAAACACAACAGGTGATGGACCCAATGTGGATCAATGTCACACACTCGGCCCAGTCCAAAGATCTGGGCCCAAATCCATCGTTTTTTTGCACTCCACACCACCCTGGGTTAGACAATGGCGATATGCAAATCAGCTCTGACCCGGTGCCCCATGGGAACTTTCCAGTCCGAACTACAAAAGCCATGTCCTTCCCAGAACGGAATCAAGCATCCGAGGACCGGACCGGTTTCAAGGTAACACCTCTCATCAGCCCGGCTAGCTTGACTCCAGTGGTGTGGAGTGCCTGGGACCCACGTCTGGGCATCCCCAGCGCACTTAGGGCGGAATATGCAAACACAAAAGGTGATGGACCGAATGTGGATTAATTTCACACAGTCACCCCAGTCCAAAGATCCGGGCCCAAATCCATCGTTTTTTTGCACTCCACACAACCCTGGGTTAGACAATGGCGATATGCAAATCAGCTCTGACCCTGTGCCCCATGGGAACAGTCCAGTCCGAACTACAAAAGCCATGTCCTTCCCAGAACGGAATCAAGCATCTGAGGACTGGACCGGTTTCGAGGTAACACCTCTCATCAGCCCGGCTAGCTTGACTCCAGTGGTGTGGAGTGCCTGGGACCCACGTCTGGGCATCCCCAGCGCACTTAGGGCGGAATATGCAAACACAACAGGTGATGGACCCAATGTGGATCAATGTCACACACTCACCCCAGTCCAAAGATCTGGGCCCAAATCCATCGTTTTTTTGCACTCCACACCACCCTGGGTTAGACAATGGAGATATGCAAATCAGCTCTGACCCTGTGCCCCATGGGAACAGTCCAGTCCGAACTACAAAAGCCATGTCCTTCCCAGAACGGAATCAAGCATCTGAGGACTGGACCGGTTTCGAGGTAACACCTCTCATCAGCCCGGCTAGCTTGACTCCAGTGGTGTGGAGTGCCTGGGACCCACGTCTGGGCATCCCCAGCGCACTTAGGGTGGAATATGCAAACACAACAGGTGATGGACCGAATGTGGATCAATGTCACACACTCACCCCAGTCCAAAGATCTGGGCCCAAATCCATCATTTTTTTGCACTCCACACCACCCTGGGTTAGACAATGGCGATATGCAAATCAGCTCTGACCCTGTGCCCCATGGGAACAGTCCAGTCCGAACTACAAAAGCCATGTCCTTCCCAGAACGGAATCGAGCATCCGAGGACAGGACCGGTTTCGATGTAACACCTCTCATCAGGGCGGCTAGCTTGACTCCAGTGGTGTAGAGTGCCTGGGACCCACGTCTGGGCATCCCCAGCGCACTTAGGGCGGAATATGCAAACACAACAGGTGATGGACCGAATGTGGATCAATGTCACACACTCACCCCAGTCCAAAGATCTGGGCCCAAATCCATCGTTTTTTTGCACTCCACACCACCCTGGGTTAGACAATGGCGATATGCAAATCAGCTCTGACCTTGTGCCCCATGGGAACAGTCCAGTCCGAACTACAAAAGCCATGTCCTTCCCAGAACGGAATCAAGCATCCGAGGACCGGACCGGTTTCGAGGTAACACCTCTCATCAGCCCGGCTAGCTTGACTCCAGTGGTGTGGAGTGCCTGGGACGTCTGGGCATCCCCAGCGCACTTAGGGCGGAATATGCAAACACAACAGGTGATGGACCGAATGTGGATCAATGTCACACACTCACCCCAGTCCAAAGATCCGGGCCCAAATCCATCATTTTTTTGCACTCCACACCACCCTGGGTTAGACAATGGCGATATGCAAATCAGCTCTGACCCTGTGCCCCATGGGAACAGTCCAGTCCGAACTAAAAAAGCCATGTCCTTTCCAGAACGGAATCAAGCATCCGAGGACCGGACCGGTTTCGAGGTAACATCTCTCATCAGCCCGGCTAGCTTGACTCCAGTGGTGTGGAGTGCCTGGGACCCACGTCTGGGCATCCCCAGCGCACTTAGGGCGGAATATGCAAACACAACAGGTGATGGACCGAATGTGGATCAATGTCACACACTCACCCCAGTCCAAAGATCTGGGCCCAAATCCATCGTTTTTTTGCACTCCACACCACCCTGGGTTAGACAATGGCGATATGCAAATCAGCTCTGACCCTGTGCCCCATGGGAACACTCCAGTCCGAACTACAAAAGCCATATCCTTCCCAGAACGGAATCAAGCATCCGAGGACCGGACCGGTTTCGAGGTAACACCTCTCATCAGCCTGGCTAGCTTGACTCCAGTGGTGTGGAGTGCCTGGGACCCACGTCTGGGCATCCCCAGCGCACTTAGGGCGGAATATGCAAACACAACAGGTGATGGACCGAATGTGGATCAATGTCACACACTCACCCCAGTCTAAAGATCTAGGCCCAAATCCATCATTTTTTTGCACTCCACACCACCCTGGGTTAGACAATGGCGATATGCAAATCAGCTCTGACCCTGTGCCCCATGGGAACAGTCCAGTCCGAACTACAAAAGCCATGTCCTTCCCAGAACGGAATCAAGCATCCGAGGACCGGACCGGTTTGGAGGTAACACCTCCCATCAGCCCGGCTAGCTTGACTCCAGTGGTGTGGAGTTCCTGGGACCCACGTCTGGGCATCCCCAGCGCACTTAGCGCGGAATATGCAAACACAACAGGTGATGGACCGAATGTGGATCAATGTCACACACTCACCCCAGTCCAAAGATCCGGGCCCAAATCCATCATTTTTTTGCACTCCACACCACCCTGGGTTAGACAATGGCGATATGCAAATCAGCTCTGACCCTGAGCCCCATGGGAACAGTCCAGTCCGAACTACAAAAGCCATGTCCTTCCCAGAACGGAATCAAGCATCCGAAGACCGGACCGGTTTCGAGGTAACACCTCTCATCAGCCCGGCTAGCTTGACTCCAGTGGTGTGGAGTGCCTGGGACCCACGTCTGGGCATCCCCAGCGCACTTAGGGCGGAATATGCAAACACAACAGGTGATGGACCGAATGTGGATCAATGTCACACACTCACCCCTGTCCAAAGATCTGGGCCCAAATCCATCGTTTTTTTGCACTCCACACCACCCTGGGTTAGACAATGGCGATATGCAAATCAGCTCTGACCCTGTGCCCCATGGGAACAGTCCAGTCCGAACTACAAAAGCCATGTCCTTCCCAGAACGGAATCAAGCATCCAAGGACCATACTGGTTTCGAGGTAACACCTCTCATCAGCCCGGCTAGCTTGACTCCAGTGGTGTGGAGTGCCTGGGACCCCCGTCTGGGCATCCCCAGCGCACTTATGGCGGAATATGCAAACACAACAGGTGATGGACCGAATGTGGATCAATGTCACACACTCACCCCAGTCCAAAGATCTGGGCCCAAATCCATCGTTTTTTTGCACTCCACACCACCCTGGGTTAGACAATGGCGATATGCAAATCAGCTCTGACCCTGTGCCCCATGGGAACAGTCCAGTCCGAACTACAAAAGCCATGTCCTTCCCAGAACGGAATCAAGCATCCGAGGACCGGACCGGTTTCGAGGTAACACCTCTCATCAGCCCGGCTAGCTTGACTCCAGTGGTGTGGAGTGCCTGGGACCCACGTCTGGGCATCCCCAGCGCACTTAGGGCGGAATATGCAAACACAACAGGTGATGGACCGAATGTGGATCAATGTCACACACTCACCCCAGTCCAAAGATCCGGGCCCAAATCCATCATTTTTTTGCACTCCACACCACCCTGGGTTAGACAATGGCGATATGCAAATCAGCTCTGACCCTGTGCCCCATGGGAACAGTCCAGTCCGAACTAAAAAAGCCATGTCCTTTCCAGAACGGAATCAAGCATCCGAGGACCGGACCGGTTTCGAGGTAACACCTCTCATCAGCCCGGCTAGCTTGACTCCAGTGGTGTGGAGTGCCTGGGACCCACGTCTGGGCATCCCCAGCGCACTTAGGGCGGAATATGCAAACACAACAGGTGATGGACCGAATGTGGATCAATGTCACACACTCACCCCAGTCCAAAGATCTGGGCCCAAATCCATCGTTTTTTTGCACTCCACACCACCCTGGGTTAGACAATGGCGATATGCAAATCAGCTCTGACCCTGTGCCCCATGGGAACACTCCAGTCCGAACTACAAAAGCCATATCCTTCCCAGAACGGAATCAAGCATCCGAGGACCGGACCGGTTTCGAGGTAACACCTCTCATCAGCCTGGCTAGCTTGACTCCAGTGGTGTGGAGTGCCTGGGACCCACGTCTGGGCATCCCCAGCGCACTTAGGGCGGAATATGCAAACACAACAGGTGATGGACCGAATGTGGATCAATGTCACACACTCACCCCAGTCTAAAGATCTAGGCCCAAATCCATCATTTTTTTGCACTCCACACCACCCTGGGTTAGACAATGGCGATATGCAAATCAGCTCTGACCCTGTGCCCCATGGGAACAGTCCAGTCCGAACTACAAAAGCCATGTCCTTCCCAGAACGGAATCAAGCATCCGAGGACCGGACCGGTTTCGAGGTAACACCTCCCATCAGCCCGGCTAGCTTGACTCCAGTGGTGTGGAGTGCCTGGGACCCACGTCTGGGCATCCCCAGCGCACTTAGCGCAGAATATGCAAACACAACAGGTGATGGACCGAATGTGGATCAATGTCACACACTCACCCCAGTCCAAAGATCCGGGCCCAAATCCATCATTTTTTTGCACTCCACACCACCCTGGGTTAGACAATGGCGATATGCAAATCAGCTCTGACCCTGTGCCCCATGGGAACAGTCCAGTCCGAACTACAAAAGCCATGTCCTTTCCAGAACGGAATCAAGCATCCGAGGACCGGACCGGTTTCGAGGTAATACCTCTCATCAGCCCGGCTAGCTTGACTCCAGTGGTGTGGAGTGCCTGGGACCCACGTCTGGGCATCCCCAGCGCACTTAGGGCGGAATATGCAAACACAACAGGTGATGGACCGAATGTGGATCAATGTCACACACTCACCCCAGTCCAAAGATCCGGGCCCAAATCCATCGTTTTTTTGCACTCCACACCACCCTGGGTTAGACAATGGCGATATGCAAATCAGCTTTGACCCTGTGCCCCATGGGAACAGTCCAGTCCGAACTACAAAAGCCATGTCCTTCCCAGAACGGAATCAAGCATCCGAGGACCGGACCGGTTTCGAGGTAACACCTCTCATCAGCCCGGCTAGCTTGACTCCAGTGGTGTGGAGTGCCTGGGACCCACGTCTGGGCATCCCCAGCGCACTTAGGGCGGAATATGCAAACACAACAGGTGATGGAGCCAATGTGGATCAATGTCACACACTCACCCCAGTCCAAACATCTGGGCCCAAATCCATCGTGTTTTTGCACTCCACACAACCCTGGGTTAGACAATGGCGATATGCAAATCAGCTCTGACCCTGTGCCCCATGGGAACAGTCCAGTCCGAACTACAAAAGCCATGTCCTTCCCAGAACGGAATCAAGCATCCGAGGACCGGACCGGTTTCGAGGTAACACCTCTCATCAGCCCGGCTAGCTTGACTCCAGTGGTGTGGAGTGCCTGGGACCCACGTCTGGGCATCCCCAGCGCACTTAGGGCGGAATATGCAAACACAACAGGTGATGGACCCAATGTGGATCAATGTCACACACTCACCCCAGTCCAAAGATCTGGGCCCAAATCCATCGTTTTTTTGCACTCCACACCACCCTGGGTTAGACAATGGAGATATGCAAATCAGCTCTGACCCTGTGCCCCATGGGAACAGTCCAGTCCGAACTACAAAAGCCATGTCCTTCCCAGAACGGAATCAAGCATCTGAGGACTGGACCGGTTTCGAGGTAACACCTCTCATCAGCCCGGCTAGCTTGACTCCAGTGGTGTGGAGTGCCTGGGACCCACGTCTGGGCATCCCCAGCGCACTTAGGGTGGAATATGCAAACACAACAGGTGATGGACCGAATGTGGATCAATGTCACACACTCACCCCAGTCCAAAGATCTGGGCCCAAATCCATCATTTTTTTGCACTCCACACCACCCTGGGTTAGACAATGGCGATATGCAAATCAGCTCTGACCCTGTGCCCCATGGGAACAGTCCAGTCCGAACTACAAAAGCCATGTCCTTCCCAGAACGGAATCGAGCATCCGAGGACAGGACCGGTTTCGATGTAACACCTCTCATCAGGGCGGCTAGCTTGACTCCAGTGGTGTAGAGTGCCTGGGACCCACGTCTGGGCATCCCCAGCGCACTTAGGGCGGAATATGCAAACACAACAGGTGATGGACCGAATGTGGATCAATGTCACACACTCACCCCAGTCCAAAGATCTGGGCCCAAATCCATCGTTTTTTTGCACTCCACACCACCCTGGGTTAGACAATGGCGATATGCAAATCAGCTCTGACCTTGTGCCCCATGGGAACAGTCCAGTCCGAACTACAAAAGCCATGTCCTTCCCAGAACGGAATCAAGCATCCGAGGACCGGACCGGTTTCGAGGTAACACCTCTCATCAGCCCGGCTAGCTTGACTCCAGTGGTGTGGAGTGCCTGGGACGTCTGGGCATCCCCAGCGCACTTAGGGCGGAATATGCAAACACAACAGGTGATGGACCGAATGTGGATCAATGTCACACACTCACCCCAGTCCAAAGATCCGGGCCCAAATCCATCATTTTTTTGCACTCCACACCACCCTGGGTTAGACAATGGCGATATGCAAATCAGCTCTGACCCTGTGCCCCATGGGAACAGTCCAGTCCGAACTAAAAAAGCCATGTCCTTTCCAGAACGGAATCAAGCATCCGAGGACCGGACCGGTTTCGAGGTAACATCTCTCATCAGCCCGGCTAGCTTGACTCCAGTGGTGTGGAGTGCCTGGGACCCACGTCTGGGCATCCCCAGCGCACTTAGGGCGGAATATGCAAACACAACAGGTGATGGACCGAATGTGGATCAATGTCACACACTCACCCCAGTCCAAAGATCTGGGCCCAAATCCATCGTTTTTTTGCACTCCACACCACCCTGGGTTAGACAATGGCGATATGCAAATCAGCTCTGACCCTGTGCCCCATGGGAACACTCCAGTCCGAACTACAAAAGCCATATCCTTCCCAGAACGGAATCAAGCATCCGAGGACCGGACCGGTTTCGAGGTAACACCTCTCATCAGCCTGGCTAGCTTGACTCCAGTGGTGTGGAGTGCCTGGGACCCACGTCTGGGCATCCCCAGCGCACTTAGGGCGGAATATGCAAACACAACAGGTGATGGACCGAATGTGGATCAATGTCACACACTCACCCCAGTCTAAAGATCTAGGCCCAAATCCATCATTTTTTTGCACTCCACACCACCCTGGGTTAGACAATGGCGATATGCAAATCAGCTCTGACCCTGTGCCCCATGGGAACAGTCCAGTCCGAACTACAAAAGCCATGTCCTTCCCAGAACGGAATCAAGCATCCGAGGACCGGACCGGTTTGGAGGTAACACCTCCCATCAGCCCGGCTAGCTTGACTCCAGTGGTGTGGAGTTCCTGGGACCCACGTCTGGGCATCCCCAGCGCACTTAGCGCGGAATATGCAAACACAACAGGTGATGGACCGAATGTGGATCAATGTCACACACTCACCCCAGTCCAAAGATCCGGGCCCAAATCCATCATTTTTTTGCACTCCACACCACCCTGGGTTAGACAATGGCGATATGCAAATCAGCTCTGACCCTGTGCCCCATGGGAACAGTCCAGTCCGAACTACAAAAGCCATGTCCTTCCCAGAACGGAATCAAGCATCCGAGGACCGGACCGGTTTCGAGGTAACACCTCCCATCAGCCCGGCTAGCTTGACTCCAGTGGTGTGGAGTGCCTGGGACCCACGTCTGGGCATCCCCAGCGCACTTAGCGCGGAATATGCAAACACAACAGGTGATGGACCGAATGTGGATCAATGTCACACACTCACCCCAGTCCAAAGATCCGGGCCCAAATCCATCATTTTTTTGCACTCCACACCACCCTGGGTTAGACAATGGCGATATGCAAATCAGCTCTGACCCTGTGCCCCATGGGAACAGTCCAGTCCGAACTACAAAAGCCATGTCCTTTCCAGAACGGAATCAAGCATCCGAGGACCGGACCGGTTTCGAGGTAATACCTCTCATCAGCCCGGCTAGCTTGACTCCAGTGGTGTGGAGTGCCTGGGACCCACGTCTGGGCATCCCCAGCGCACTTAGGGCGGAATATGCAAACACAACAGGTGATGGACCGAATGTGGATCAATGTCACACACTCACCCCAGTCCAAAGATCCGGGCCCAAATCCATCGTTTTTTTGCACTCCACACCACCCTGGGTTAGACAATGGCGATATGCAAATCAGCTCTGACCCTGTGCCCCATGGGAACAGTCCAGTCCGAACTACAAAAGCCATGTCCTTCCCAGAACGGAATCAAGCATCCGAGGACCGGACCGGTTTCGAGGTAACACCTCTCATCAGCCCGGCTAGCTTGACTCCAGTGGTGTGGAGTGCCTGGGACCCACGTCTGGGCATCCCCAGCGCACTTAGGGCGGAATATGCAAACACAACAGGTGATGGAGCCAATGTGGATCAATGTCACACACTCACCCCAGTCCAAAGATCTGGGCCCAAATCCATCGTTTCTTTGCACTCCACACCACCCTGGGTTAGACAATGGCAATATGCAAATCAGCTCTGACCCTGTGCCCCATGGGAACAGTCCAGTCCGAACTACAAAAGCCATGTCCTTCCCAGAACGGAATCAAGCATCCGAGGACCGGACCGGTTTCTAGGTAACACCTCTCATCAGCCTGGCTAGCTTGACTCCAGTGGTGTGGAGTGCCTGGGACCCACGTCTGGGCATCCCCAGCGCACTTAGGGCGGAATATGCAAACACAACAGGTGATGGACCGAATGTGGATCAATGTCACACACTCACCCCAGTCCAAAGATCTGGGCCGAAATCCATCATTTTTATGCACTCCACACCACCCTGGGTTAGACAATGGCGATATGCAAATCAGCTCTGACCCGGTGCCCCATGGGAACTTTCCAGTCTGAACTACAAAAGCCATGTCCTTCCCAGAATGGAATCAAGCATCCGGGGACCGGACCGGTTTCGAGGTAACACCTCTCATCAGCCCGGCTAGCTTGACTCCAGTGGTGTGGAGTGCCTGGGACCCACGTCTGGGCATCCCCAGCGCACTTAGGGCGGAATATGCAAACACAACAGGCGATGGACCCAATGTGGATCAATGTCACACACTCACCCCAGTCCAAAGATCTGGGCCCAAATCCATCGTTTTTTTTGCACTGCACACAACCCTGGGTTAGACAATGGCGATATGCAAATCAGCTCTGACCCTGTGCCCCATGGGAACAGTCCAGTCCGAACTACAAAAGCCATGTCCTTCCCAGAACAGAATCAAGCATCCGAGGACCGGACCGGTTTCGAGGTAACACCTCTCATCAGCCCGGCTAGCTTGACTCCAGTGGTGTGGAGTGCCTGGGACCCACATCTGGGCATCCCCAGCGCACTTAGGGCGGAATATGCAAACACAACAGGTGATGGACCCAATGTGGATCAATGTCACACACTCACCCCAGTCCAAAGATCTGGGCCCAAATCCATCGTTTTTTTGCACTCCACACCACCCTGGGTTAGACAATGGCGATATGCAAATCAGCTCTGACCCTGTGCCCCATGGGAACAGTCCAGTCCGAACTACAAAAGCCATGTCCTTCCCAGAACGGAATCAAGCATCCGAGGACCGGACCGGTTTCGAGGTAACACCTCTCATCAGCCCGGCTAGCTTGACTCCAGTGGTGTGGAGTGCCTGGGACCCACGTCTGGGCATCCCCAGCGCACTTAGGGCGGAATATGCAAACACAACAGGTGATGGACCCAATGTGGATCAATGTCACACACTCACCCCAGTCCAAAGATCTGGGCCCAAATCCATCGTTTTTTTGCACTCCACACCTCCCTGGGTTAGACAATGGCGATATGCAAATCAGCTCTGACCCTGTGCCCCATGGGAACAGTCCAGTCCGAACTACAAAAGCCATGTCCTTCCCAGAACGGAATCAAGCATCCGAGGACCGGACCGGTTTCGAGGTAACACCTCTCATCAGCCCGGCTAGCTTGACTCCAGTGGTGTGGAGTGCCTGGGACCCACGTCTGGGCATCCCCAGCGCACTTAGGGCGGAATATGCAAACACAACAGGAGATGGACCGAATGTGGATCAATGTCACACACTCACCCCAGTCCAAAGATCTGGGCCAAAATCCATCGTTTTTATGCACTCCACACCACCCTGGGTTAGACAATGGCGATATGCAAATCAGCTCTGACCCGGTGCCCCATGGGAACTTTCCAGTCCGAACTACAAAAGCGATGTCCTTCCCAGAACGGAATCAAGCATCCGAGGACCGGACCAGTTTCAAGGTAACACCTCTTATCAGCCCGGCCAGCTTGACTCCAGTGGTGTGGAGTGCCTGGGACCCACGTCTGGGCATCCCCAGCGCACTTAGGGCGGAATATGCAAACACAAAAGGTGATGGACCGAATGTGGATTAATTTCACACAGTCACCCCAGTCCAAAGATCTGGGCCCAAATCCATCGTTTTTTTGCACTCCACACCACCCTGGGTTAGACAATGGGGATATGCAAATCAGCTCTGACCCTGTGCCCCATGGGAAAAGTCCAGTCCGAACTACAAAAGCCATGTCCTTCCCAGAACGGAATCAAGCATCCGAGGACCGGACCGGTTTCGAGGTAACACCTCTCATCAGCCCGGCTAGCTTGACTCCAGTGGTGTGGAGTGCCTGGGACCCACGTCTGGGCATCCCCAGCGCACTTAGGGCGGAATATGCAAACACAACAGGTGATGGACCGAATGTGGATCAATGTCACACACTCACCTCAGTCCAAAGATCTGGGCCCAAATCCATCGTTTTTTTGCACTCCACACCACCCTGGGTTAGACAATGGCGATATGCAAATCAGCTCTGACCCTGAGCCCCATGGGAACAGTCCAGTCCGAACTACAAAAGCCATGTCCTTCCCAGAATGGAATCAAGCATCCGAAGACCGGACCGGTTTCGAGGTAACACCTCTCATCAGCCCGGCTAGCTTGACTCCAGTGGTGTGGAGTGCCTGGGACCCACGTCTGGGCATCCCCAGCGCACTTAGGGCGGAATATGCAAACACAACAGGTGCCTGGAGTGCGTGATCTCCTAAATGCGTTACTTTGTCCAAAGAAAGTGGCGATAATCAAATGCAGTGCACATAAAAAGGTCACTGATAAAGTGGGACAAGGCAATGCTTTTGCAGACAGTATAGCAAGACAAACGGCTATGTCACGAAATGACTCTTCAATGTATGTTGTGAAGTCGCAGGCTGAGTGATGGCACGATGCTAGAGCGGAGATATTAGACATTCAGAAATCAGCGACTGAAGCAGAACTTGCAACCTGGGCAGCAGAGGGAGTGCTGGATGATGTGGGTTGATGGATCGTGTTTAAGGCTGCCAGATGGCACAACTTCTGCAGCATATGCGATCACGACACTTAAGACAGTGGTAGAAACAGCGCGAATACCACAGAAATCGGCCCAAGCAGCGGAACTGATAGCTCTGACAAGAGCCTGCGAATTGAGTGCTGGCTTATATGTGAATATCTACACAGACAGCCGGTACGCCTTCGGAGTAGCGCATGACTTTGGCCTACTCTGGAGAGAACGTGGGTTTTTGACTTCGCATGGAGTACATATTATGCACGGAGAGCTAGTGCGTGATCTCCTAAATGCGTTACTTTGTCCAAAGAAAGTGGCGATAATCAAATGCAGTGCACATAAAAAGGTCACTGATAAAGTGGGACAAGGCAATGCTTTTGCAGACAGTATAGCAAGACAAACGGCTATGTCACGAAATGACTCTTCAATGTATGTTGTGAAGTCGCAGGCTGAGTGATGGCACGATGCTAGAGCGGAGATATTAGACATTCAGAAATCAGCGACTGAAGCAGAACTTGCAACCTGGGCAGCAGAGGGAGTGCTGGATGATGAGGGTTGTTGGAGGAGCAAAGATATGGAACGATGGAAATTGCCTGCAGCTTACTTGCAAGCGATGGTCCAGATGACACATGGGTTGGCACATGTTGGAGCTCTTGCAATTACTCGATTGCTAACGCGAGTTTGGGAGCATCCTGAGATTGCCAATACGGCCAAGAGAGTAGTGCAGACCTGTTTGATATGTTTGCAGCACAATCCTGCAAAAGGGACGCATACTCCGAAAGGAGGGTTCGTTCCACCTACTGCACCGTTTGAGGTACTGCAAATGGATTACATCCAGCTTGAGCGTTGTAATAACCTTAAGTATGTCGTAGTGGTGGTGTGTGCTTTCAGCAAATGGGTTGAGGCCTTCCCCACGAAGGATAATACAGCTCTGACAACAGCTAAGGTTTTGCTCAAACGAAACGGCGTTTGCAAATTTTTGTGGAGCGATAATGGTCCTCATTTTGTTGGGAAAATTGTGGAGTACTTGTTGAAGGGATTGGGAATCCAGCAGAAGTTTCATGCTGTGTTCCTTCCTCAGTCAGCAGGTCTTGTTGAACGGTACAATGCTACTTTGAAACTAAAGTTAGCAAAGATTGTGGCATCCACGTCTTTGAAGTGGCCGGATGCCTTGCCTTTAGCATTACTCTCTATTAGATCAGTGCCCCATTCCCGAACTGGCCTCACACCTTATGAAGTGGTGTTTGGAAGGCCGATGAACATATGGGGAGTTCCTAAGCCTCGATTTTTACATGATGTGCCTTGTATAATGATGAACGATTATTTGGCACGATTAACAAATGATTTACTCTCTATTCACCAACAGGTTCGAGAAGCTCTCCCTGACAATTCTATTGGAGAGGCTCACAATCTTCGTCCTGGCGACCATGTGATGATTCGCTCGTTTGAGAGAATGAACAGCTTGAAACCGAGGTGGCGTGTCCCCGAGCAGGTATTGCTTGCAACTCGAACGGCTGTGCGAGTTACCAACAGGAAGCGGTGGGTGCACTCTACTCACTGCAGTCGTGTCTCTCCGGATATGGTAAGCCCGACTGCGCTATCTGACTACCGAGACATCTTGGGCAAGGAGAAGAGCCCAGCTGTAACGTCTGCCGAATCGGAGGGAGCCTTCCCGGACCACACTGTTTCTGGACGGGAAAGATACAATCTGCGACCACGATAAGAAGATTTGTTTTTGGTGCGAGACTGGTTGAGTTACCGCTCCAGGTTTGTGAAACGGAAGCCGGGAATCTCAAGGGGGGGAGGGATCAGTTCTGCCAAGTGTAGCGACACCCGTCTTGACCCCGGAGAAGAAAACAACGGCTACCTCGGAGCTCAGCACTCATATTTTTATTTTTTTTAGTTGTACATTTGAGACATTGGGAACTTTTTGAATTATGGGGCCTTCTGCAGCACGAGACAAAAGAATCCTTGGTGCTGTATTATTTGTGTTGACAATTGTGGTAATAGCTGTGATAGCCTGGGTGGTAGAACATTTGGTACCTGTGCGAGAACATTTGTTGCCGACTACCCCGGCTCCATCTGAACATTTTCATTTCACCCTACCATACCATGAAGAACGGCACCGACAGACTTATTTGAACAATAGCTTCATTCAAATTCTACATCACACTCATAATATGACGAACATTTCTAACTGCTGGGTATGTTGGATGTTGCCTGTGCATCAAAAGAAAGGAGGCACACCGCTTATCCCACTCCCGTTTTCTCATAATGGGTCTTGCAACGCCTGGTACACTCTCCTGTTCACTTTGCGATGGCCAACAAAAGGCAAGCTGAAAGTACCACGTTTGAATGGGAAGAATACCGCCCGACAATGTGTCTGCACCACGGGTTTACAGTAATCATCGAAGTATGAACATGTCCAATTCTCATGTTATTAATGTCATTGATACAAAAGCCGATCTATGTGTACGTAATAAAGGTACAATCCCAGTTGGCAGAAGTGAATGTAACACCACTCTCACCTTTGATACCCCGAATGGCATTTCATTTGTGGCCTCCCGAAATACGTACTTCATATGTGGTAATAAAGGTTATCATCGTCTCCCTTTAGGATGGTTAGGAACATGCTACATCTCTTTTGTATTGCCCCCTGTATTTATTGCTCCGCCCATGTATCATAATGATTACGTATTATACCACGACTTCATATTGAACAGTCAAGAGAGCAGTAGTTCTTGATGATATTGACCAAACAGATACCGCACTGCAACAATATGTTGATTTCAATTTAGGTTTGTTTTCTTTTGTGGGAGCTGCCCTAAATAGCCGGAAAATACGGAGATTAACTCGTGTTGTTGAAGCTGTTGCCAATGATACTGCTTTTGCATTAGGGAATTTAACTGAGGAGCTTCAGATCTCTAGAATTGTAACGCTCCAGAACCGGATGGTTCCAGATGTAGTTCTAGCCGACCGAGGGGGGGCATGCCGCATCATCGGAAGTAGTTGCTGTGTTTACGTACCAGATAATTCACCATCTGTGTATGATGCCATATCCAAATTACATAAAATTGCTGCTGAGATACATCCTGACAATGGTACATGGACCTTTTCAGGGTGGTTTTGGTCAATGCTTAGTACATGGGGCTGGAAGTTACTGACGATCCTATGTATAATAAGTGGGATATTATTCTTCTTATGCTTATGTATTCAATGTGGCCCTGCATTGTGTTCTATGTGTCTATCAGCTTGTATTCCATCAAGACGAGCTTTTGCCAAAAATGAACAAATGATTCATAAAGAAGTGGCCCAGATTCTGTCCATCGATATAGAAGATGAGTATCCTGATTATGTCCATTATGAGGTAGCTTCAGCTCAACGCTAAAAGGGTCGTCTGTCGTAATTTGACAATGACTGGGTTAGCATTAAGCTTTGCTACACATTATTCCCTTATCTTGACCATAGTTGTTAAACGCCATTTTGTATGTTACGGCGGCCATTTTAGAGAATGTGTCGCCTCGTGGTCAGCATGCCCTTTAGTCCTTTCTCCGTACCATTGACCACTTGAGTTTGCCCAGCAACAGGCTATTTTTAGTAACGGTCAAGCTCGCACATGCGCAGTTCCGACTGACCAGTCATCACTTAGGAATGTTCCGCCTAACTGACCAGTGGTGTTGTAACCCCTGCAATGAGTTGGCTGTGTTCCAAAAATGACCATATATGTACCTAAAACTCTGTAACCATGTACCGCCTATCTTTTAATGGCTGTAAAACTGTATAAAAGAAGGACTTACACCGATGTTCGGTGTGATACTTCTTGCATTGCCGAAGGGTGCTGTAGGAATGTACCACCACCCTATGGGGTCTTAATAAACTTGTCTTTTGCATTTTCAGTTTCCGTGCCAACAGTTCTTATGGTGTAGAGGGTATTCTGCGGAGTATGTAGGCCTGGAGAACCCAATACCACAACGGAGGGTGCTTTCCCCGTGTATTGTAAATCTGCCTCAGTGCTGCCTGTTTTAAAATAGGATAACCTTAATGCACTGGATCTGAATAATTATCACCCTATTTCCAGAATTCCTGCTGAGTTTGGGGATAGAGAGAATAAAGCTCTTGGTCTCCTCCATTCCTTCTAACAGGCAGCAAAGAGTGGTGTTTGGAAAATGTACATGTATGCCATTCTCTCTGCCTTGCAGAGTCCCACAAAGCTCCACAATAAGCCCTACATTGTTCAATGTGTATGTCACGCTATTGGCTACACTTATTAAAAAAAATGGACTTTTCTTTAGCCTCATACGCAGATGATACTCAAATTGTGATGTCATTGGCACAACTCTGGCCTTGCATTTAGAACTTGCATGAGCGATGTAAGCAATTGGATGGATAACAACTGTCTTAAACCAAACCCTGCAAACACAGAGGTTATTATTTTGGGCAACAATCCATCATTTTAGATGCCGGAAGGGTGGTCCTCTGATTTAGGCCCGCTTCCAGAACCAGCAAATAATGTAAAAAAACTACGTTTTCTGCTGGATAAAGAACTGAAGCTTGAAGATCAAGTGTATAAAGTTACATCTGCCTCATTCTGATCTCCGTGACAAGGAAAAAGAAAGGACAAAACTCTTGCAATGAGACATTTTAAAGACAGTAATTATCACACTGGTGCTTTAAAGGCTTGATTATTGTAATAGCCTATATTTTAATCTTGCATCAGGATCTCTGAATAAGCTTCAGACTTTGCAGAATGCGGCTACTCGTTTTCTCTGTACAATTCCCACATTTGAATCTGCCAGGGGCGCCATTAAGAAATTTCACCTGCTCCCAGTTAAACAATGTGTTAGGTTCAAGGTACTGTGCCTGGCCTACAAATAATTGCAGGGATTAGGGCCAGCCCGGTAAAGGAAAAGCTCAAAAGGTATATCCCAGGGAGGACGCTACATTCAGGCTCAGCTATGAACCTTGTAGTCCCCCCCTTTTAGGAGGACAACTTGGGCAGGGGAGCTTTTCTAGCACCACAGTTGTGACGTGAAATAGCTTACCATTGGAACTTAAAGCCACTCCTTCACTATTTAATTTTAGAAACACCTCTAAAACCTGGCTTTTCTCTCAGGATTAGGATATTGGAGTATCTACAAGGATTACCTCTCCTGCAGCTTTACTAATTTCTAAAGCACCAAGTCGCCCCTGAGCAGAAGCTGCGCTTTATAAATCACTTTCATTCATGCATTCATTCATTCATTCATTCATTCATTCCTCCTCTATTACAAGAAAATAAATTCTGGCAATACAGAAATCCTTCCCATTACCAAATTTTGTCTCAAGCAACATTTTGATTCAACTAAGTTCCGATGGAATAGTTCTAAAATCAAATACTTAGGCAACTGGTTTAATAATTCCATATTGGATTTAGTTAAAATTAATATGAAGGAAGGGCTGGATCGAATTTCTAAACTCCTCTCTTGCTGGAACCCTTGTTTTCTCCCATGGTGGGGACGTCTTGATTCTATTGAAATGAAGATTACTCCTAACTTGTATATTTTTCTATGAATCCCATTCGTATTTTGTCTATTTACATTAAAAGAATTGACTCCTTCCTCTCTAAATGTTTATGAAATAATAAGAAATCTTGAATTTCCCTGTCACATCTTAGGAAACCTAAATCCAATAGAAGAGTGAATTTTCCAACTTTCACCTTCATCACAAAGCCTTCTGTCTTAGACTAGCTTCCTGAAAGTTTCTTACTGACTCTTTCCCTTTCACACCTTTATGGGTTACCATTGAATGGTCCCAACTTGTGCCTTTTTCTGTAAAGGAAGTTCTTGTCTTTATTAGAACAGTTAACGTCACTTCTCTTCCATTATTCAAACATACATGCTCAGTGTTAAGGCCTCATTTCCAGTTAAAGATTATCTTTCTAAAGATTTTTTTTTAAAGCTTTATATAGCGCAAACTCGACCTGAATATATCAGTTATCAGAGCACTTTACATGAGCACCAGTTTCATTACAGATGAAAACATTAATTTTGTTAGGCACGGGTAGATTAAGTGACTGATTTGCCCAGAATCACAGTATGTTGAGCGTCCCTGCTGAGACTCAAACTCGGTTCCCCAGCTTTGAGGTCAACTGATTTAGTGCTAAGGCTACAGCCTCTCCTTGATTCCTTCCTACAATCTCCTCTTTTGTACAATACTCTCATTACCATCAATAATCAACCTCTTCATTGGAAATCCTGGAGACTTAGGGGACATGTTTGATGGTATGTCTCCTTGTTCTTTCCCTCAGTTTCATTATCCTTTTAAAAGTCCGTGCTCATATTGGCATAAATTCTCAATCTTTATGGGAATAATTCTAGATGTTTTTGATAACCCTTCAAATAAATCGATAGCCAGAGAGGAGCCCCTTCTCAGAATATTGGTGGTACATCCCAAAGCACACCTGATCTATAAACACCTTCACACCACAAACTCTGACCATCCTGAATCTAAATTGGAACTTATCTGGTTGACGGCTTTGGGTTGTGTTTAGAACATTGATTTCTGGGACAAGATCTGGGCTAGATCTCTGAAGATCTATAGATCTGCCTACAACACTCAATCCATGTTTTTTCTATGCCATAGATTATATTTTACTCCCCTATCCATAGCTAACTTTATACACAATAATAATAGGCTCATCTTGTGATTTTACCATGGCACATGTCCACAACATGAGTCTTGTTCTCCTGCCCTGCCCTAGCCTCCTTTTGGAGGAATATTTGGTTTGTATCAAAATTATCTTTAATTTGCATATTCCCTTAGCAAATATTATTCTTTTAAGAGGAAGTCATCAGAGTCCTTGGGATTATTTTTTACATGAAAAAGGTTTATTTGACTAGATGCTGGCTTTATCCTTTAACCATTAAGTATAATGGGGTAAACCTGTGTCTCTCAGAACCTGGGTGTTGATAATATAATCTACAGTTGGTTCTGTCATTTGGCTCAATTGCTTAGTTTTTAGTAATCAATACAACACAACAAGAAAAGTTTTGTCAAGAGCAAATTCAATAATATATAAACATTTTAGGACTGGGCAACAAAACATAACAAAAAGAATAAGGGGCAGTTGTATCAAACTATTTTGCACTCGCAAACGGTGCAAATCGTCAAAATCTGCTAAAGCAGAAAGGCCTAATTAAATGTATGAAAGCTCTTGCAATCGCAAAATTGATAATCACAAAAAATGTGAATCCCAATTTTGTGAATCTCCATTTGGGAATCGCAGGCCAATGTATGAAACATTCACAAATTGGAAATTATCCAAAAATTGCAATTTTGCATGTGTAAATTACCACCAACTCAAGCCAGATGGTAACTAGGTGCAAACTATTTAAACAGGCCCAGATGGCCTCAGAATCTTTCACAATGGCAGCGCTGTATGTCATAGCAAGGAGGATGCAGATTCAAGTAGCCGCACTGAGAAGGAGGGGAGATAGGAATGCATTTACAGAGTGCGCATAACCCTGTTTCAGCAGAAAAAGGAAGAAATCCTTGACAAATATAGAGTAGACTCAGCAATAATAGTAGACCTGATAGCTGACCTACATCCAATACTGCCGGACCAAAGTCATTGTTGCAAGGATCCTGCTCATACACAGAACTGTGCACAGTGATCTAGAATTGTGGTGTACCAGAAACTCACCTCCTTACCTAGAAAAAACCCAACCAGCGTCACATTAGCTCTTTGTCCCATAGCAAAGTAACCAATGATTAGACAACCTAGAACATGCTACTTAGTACGAACTCAGGAATGGTGGGAAGTGAGAACACTCTTTAGTTATACTATTATACCAGTCCACAACATGAGTAAATAAGAGACACGGTAAGGTTAAAATATTTATTTAATGACGTTATCTCACGTGATCTCTTGTGCAGTATCTTAACCAACATAAGAAGACATATGATTAAAAATATTATGGTCAGTATGGTTTAATTTCCATGAAATAACAAAGGAGAAATCATATTACAATGATGGTGAAAATAGGTCCTAGAGCACCTAGTTTTAACACCCTCCCTATATTGGAACTATGAATTATAAACTATAGAAGGTCTCTTAGGCTTGTAAGAGTAAATTACATCTGGATCAGCATAGGATCAGCATAGGCTCTCTACATCCCTAAAAACTGGAAATATTCCAAGTGTGTGAAATCATGGCAAGTGTCTGATAATAAGGACGCCAGAATCTTACTTGGTGCACAGTTGCCAGACTGTTGTGTCTAGAAAGCGTAACCGAACATGTAAAAAAATAGCTAACATGTTTTGATAACCTTGAAGGCTGCAGAACTCACTGTGCAGACTAGTGGCACGATGTAAGTCTAGAGATGTCGAAAACAAACCTTTTCTCATGTGTAGACCTACGTGAAGGCTAACTTACAAAAACAGCTATGCAGTGTTGTGTGCAAAAGCAGCAAAAGGTAAAATGACGTTTAAACTTCTAAAAGTCATGCTAACATAACATGCACGCAAAACAGGTCTTAGGCCATACTACACCCTCCCTTGATCGGGTAACGCACAATAAAGGGGGCAAGATTCAAAGTACGCAGAGTTCAAGTTGAAACGAGACAGAGCCAAGTTCAGGAATTTTGCCAAGCTTGATCCAAATTAAAAAGGAACCAAGTCAGTGAAAAAAATTACAGGAGGCCATTGTGTGAAAAAGAGTAAGAAAAACATTAAGTCATTTATATGAAAAGAATTTTCACCAGTTCAATACTTGTCTATGAAGCAGAAAAAGTCACACTTCAATCCAACAGCGCATATGCACTGTACATTGCAACCGCCTTCAATAGGAAGTCGTTGTCATCATCCATGAACATTTCAGCCATCCAATTAAGTATTGGAAATGAACATACATGTTCTTCAAACGCTGGAGCCTCTAGCACCATTAGAGGACAACTCGGGCTTACTTCAAGATAACTGCGAGCCAGAAAGTCTTTGGCCGCAGTTCAAATGTTCCAATTGCCTAGAACCCCATGAGCCGCTGCACAGGCCATATTCCCGAAACTAGAACAATCTACTAAATGAGCAACTAAGGGACTCATAAGCAGATTAAAATCCAGGTCAGGAGACACCGTGTTGCAGAGACAAAAATCCAGGGCCCATTCAAATCCACAATCCAGGCAATGGAAAACAGGCTGCTCACAAGTGAAAAACGAAAACCGGAAAGATAAACCATACACCACACTCAGAGACGCCAGAGGCAGCGATCCATAGGTTACGAAGCTTGAGTAGTCATTGTGGGGCACAGATTGTGCATCCATTCTGGAGTAAACAAATTAACAGCAGTATGCCCACTCCTAAAGCGAGAATTAACGGTAAACCGCCGAAGACAATCAAAAAAATTGAATAAAAAAATGCAGGGATCACACCAAATATAGATTGAAATGAGGTCACAAGGCCAGAACATACTACTTTAAAAAGTGAGCCACGCCAGTAGTTGATGAGGCATTAAAGATTGTGTGAATCAACGCACTGAAATGCAGGGGCAGGTCTGTGTTTAATAAGGCATTCACCTCAGTATGAGCATTCGAAACATGAAGGATGAATGTCTCACGCGGAGAATTAAGGGGGACTTCCTTCTGGGACAAAAAAGCTCTTATTCGACTCATCTTGTTGAACTCTGCTTTCACGGTCAGGATAAAAGGCCAAGTGGAAACATCGAGCCTCCCATGTGAAGGAGAAAACAAGACATTCTTACAGCAAACTACACGCTGGGAAACTGTAACGATATAAGGAATACCGGCAAGCATACCACAGCAATCTTCATTACTTAATAACAAATAACTACAGTTTGCAAGCAATTTGAAAGTTGGTGTAATAGCCGGGGTGGGGGTGCCTTTCAAAACACACGCAAGATTTGGTGCCTGTACATTGCAAGAACCGTGCAATTGCAGAATTCTACAAACTAATGAATTATATGGTGTGGATGTGCAATCTTCACCTCTCAAAAAAGCTTCCTTTCCTTCCCGCAAACACTCATATGTGAATGGGAGATTCCAAACTTCATGAAGATAAGCACTACCTAAAGAATCAAATCTACCTATGGCATAGTGTTTCATGCATGGCTCAAATGGCTTAAATGGCTTAAAACTTTATGCCTTACCTTTGAAGCATTACATGGTCTTGGCCCGTTGTTTCTCAGACAGAAGCTTACCCTATATCAACCCAATAGATCACTTAGACCCGAACATCTGCACCAACTAACAGTGTCACGGACCAGGATGGTCACCTGGGGCGATAGATGTTTTACAAACACTGCGGCCAAACTTTGGAACACTCTGCCGATGGCAATAAGATCTACTTCATCATTGTTACAATTTAGAAAGTTGCTGAAGGCTTGGTTGTTTGACCAATGATTTCTCTTCCCACTGTACCACTTTTGAAACCTGACAATGTTCTTATTGAGACTAGAAGTTGAGTTAGCGCTGGGATGCTCATCGGGTTACTATGCGCTTTACAAAACCTTTAAATAAAATAATAAATAAATAGTTACAGCGCCAAGACACCTACGGGTATAAGTCGCTCTTTAGAAATCGTAAAAATAAATAAATAAATAAATAAATTTAAACAGGGGAAAGGTGGAGTTATCAAGCCATGGATGAGCCAAACTGCAGGATTCGACTGGGCCACTGAAAATGGTAATGGTTCCAGTTTTTCAATATGCAACAGTGAAAACGTGGCACCCTTCATTGACATAAATTGCTGTTTAACAGTCAAAATAAAAGGCAAAAATAACAAACTCGTGTTCATGTAATCCCAAGGCGCATTTCCATTTTTCATCGTTTGAAGAGTCCAAGGAAATTGCATAACACAACGCAATTGATTCTGCCCATGGTACAGTACTGCAATGTCTTCTTGAACAATATCAACCACAGATGAAACAATATTGTCTAATACGTAAATGCGGGAAGAAAGTGTATTAATGCTATTATCTACAATGGCAAGCACTTTTTCTAAATTGGTCTGATCTATAGCTCTGAGCCTAGAAGCAGTTTCAATCTGGGACAGTTTCCAAACCGCGTTGTAAGCAGCATGTATCCATCTTTTCGACCTGCCTGCTGCAGGACCTTTAACAAAATCATTTAAATTGACGGTGTCAATCAGCTTGGACAAATGTAGCTTAACAGACTTTAAGGTTGAGTGCCTCGGTCAACTCTGACATAATTTGACTACAGAATAGGTGGTGACTGAATGTTGAGTCTGAATATGGGGATCTACTCTAACCTCTGTATAGCTAGAGATCAAACCAAGAAAACAGAGCTGGCAGGAATCTGCACTTTTTGGCAATAGCAACCAGCATTCGGGATTAATGCTGAAGACATTAAAAGTGGGAATTTTTCAACAGGGCTTGTAATTCACTTAGGGAAGTACTGGTGTAATTATTCCAATGGGGAAATTCACCCAAACCAGGAAACAAAGGAGAATTGCATTTTTTAGAAGTAGCCAATCCAAAGCTGGTGGTTTCTGAAATACTAGCATTCAGAAACAACATATGGTTTTGTAGAAATCAAAACTCCTTCTCAGGGGTCTTACCAATACTTGGTCCTTTAAAAACAGCAAATGAATTTGGCACAGAAACTGGAATATAAATAGAAATATTTATTAAACTCAAATGAGTTGAGACTACGTCACACAGAAGCCTTAGCAACTGAACGAGGCAGTCTGAGGAGTGCAGAAACCTGGGGCTTTATATATGCTTTAGAGTTAAATAGTACGCATAAATTCAAAGGGCAGTCCTGGCTCATGTGAGCATACAAAAATGCCTAATATGGACATGCAAGTTCTACTTGCTCAACCAAGTGGGAGGAGCTAACAGGTTTCAGAAAGTAGTAAACACATTCCTATCTGAAACTAATCAGTAACAGCTGCAGACCCTACCGGGCATGTCTGGGCATGAGTTAAAGTGAAGGATGCTAAGGATAGCCTGTTGCTGGGCAGACTTCAGGCGCAGTTAACAAGAAGGTAGGACAAAGCACATGGTGAGTTAGCATGGGCGAATTTTGCGAATTTGCGATCCGCGAATTTGCGGATTTGCGAATTTGCGATCTGCAAAATTCGCGAATTTGTGCGAATTTGCGGATTTTTGTTTTTTGCGTGTTTGCAGGGTTTTTTGCGTGTTCGCGGGGTTTTCTGCGTGTTCGCGGGGCTTTTTGCGTCTTCGCAAGCCGCTTGCATAGCGAAGTTACCCATGCAGTCGTTTATGGGAGAGGGAGAGAGATAGATAGATAGATAGATAGATAGATAGATAGATAGATAGATAGATAGATAGATAGATAGATAGAGAAAGAGAGGGAAAGAGAGAGGGAGAGAGAGAACGAGAGAAAGAAAGAGAGGCCGGATCTCTGAAGGGCCAGATTCCTGAGTTGCCCCTACAGAACATACAGCTTTTTATTTTTAGCAAAATGCATATGAAAATTGTGCTGTAAATGTAAATGTAAATGTATTTGAGCTTATATAGCGCACAGCTACCCACAAAGGGTTTCCCGGCGCTTGCTTAGGGAACCCGTCCTGGTATTCCCCTGTGAGATAACCCCAGCAGGGTATCCACAAGGTGAAAGCCAGGCATCCCGCCGCGAGGGGCCGTTGTGGAGATTAAGCAAGCTATTGCCCAGAGTCGCAGAGTGTGAACCCGTGAGTTGAGAAGGCACCGGAGCGAGAATTATCGAGTCTGTGGAATTTATGAGCCCAAGACCCGCCGAGGCGGGGAATTGAACCCTGGTCCAGGGCCGATCTCAGCTTCCGGGTCTGCCGCCTCTAACCCCTGAGCCACACTTCTCCACCCTGAGCCACACTTCTCCACACTGCTGTAAAGGTCTCTTTTAGTTTAACCCCTCCTGACAACTCAAAATGGGTGTATTTGCCATCCTCTCCCTTCTTCCTGTTTTTTATATCTGTAAGTGCTTCCTGATGAGGTTTAATTCCTTGGACAGGTGCCTCGTTGCCTACTTGTAACTATTCTCTGACCCTGCTTTAAGGGTCAGAGCAGGGTCAGAGAATAGTTGCAAGTAGGCAACGCGGAGCCAGGAAGCAATTAGCAGCAGGTGTCCAAGTTGAAGTTAATTTGTTTGTAACCCTTTTGTAAAAGGTTACAAAGAAATTAGGTTCAACTTTTGCACCTGCTGCTGTAACCCTTGCTTGGCTGAAAATTCGTCCCCGCTGATTCACGGATTTTACCATGATTTCGCGAGATTCGCGGATCACGAAATCGCGGAAAATCCGCAAATTCGCCCGCGAAACGGATTTTACGCCCACCCTTAATGGTGAGCACATTGCAGCACATGGCAGACAATATGGCTGCCAGAAATACAAAATGGCTTTCACAAAGCAGATAAGATAACTTCTAAATACAAGATGGCTTCTGCTAACGCTAACCCATTGTTGCCAATTTACAACAGACGGCTGTTTTAGCGTTAGCTGAAGACATTCCTATGATCCATTAAGAACATAGAAAATATGTGCTCATTAATTTTCATAATTTTATCAATATCCTAATTCCTTGCTAGGTGAGCATTTTCCATTCTAAACATTTCATTAAGGGTATGAGCAGGAATACAAAGAGAACGGGGCATTGGTTCATAATTAACATACAGACAGTAGGAGAAAGTAATGACCACTATTACCTCCAACTCCTGTAGTGGATTCTTCCTCCCCTGCCTGTTCCTTGGTAACGCTGGTTCATCTATTGGTGTGTCTTCATCCTGTGGTGCAGGTTCATCTGTGAATATAACATAACTACTAACTGTATTTCCTGCTTTATGATAATTGAAAATGAAATGTACTTGAATATGTATATATAAATGGTGTGTTTTATTTACTGATGGGTCTCAATTGTGGATATGTTTCTCAGTGTCATTGTTTACCTATCTTATGTGTCTGGCTGCATCTCAAATGATGCATTGCTGGGTGGTAACAAAAATGTGTTCTGGGTGGCAATCTAACTTTTTTCATGAAGTTATTTCTAGGTGGGTTTTTTGTGAGTAATGGGGCAGGTGTATTTTAGCATGCATCCTACCTTGGCTGGTGTTAGTTGTCACTGAGCTGTCGATGTCTGCTATGCCACTGATGGATTCAGGCTGTAGGGTGGACTCCACTAGTCCTCACGGAGGGGTTGGCACTGGCTGTGTTAATGGTCCTCCACTGGTATTCTTGGCGTCTGCATGCCTGCTTGCCACCTTCTCTTTTGCCCTTGAGCACAAGTCGTACCAGCGCTTGCGTAGGTCTTCTTTAGAGCGCTGTGTGATCCTATGGCATTTTCTTTTGCTTGGATATCCAGCCAGATCTTCCTCTTCTCTGACTCTCGGATGTGTAGGGATTTCCACACAGTTGCTCATGGCTTTTCACCATTTCCTCAATTAGGACCTCCAATTCTTTTTCAGTGAACTTTTGCTTTCTCTTGTGTCCTGCAGCCTTCTTTGTCTTCTCCTGTGAAGCCATGATGTGTATTTGTGGCTGTCTCTGAACTCTCAATGTTCTCCTGAGTGGTGTGCTCCAGCTCTCAGCCTCTTATGCAGCTTCAGGCACTCAGAAACAGCATCGGGAAACACACTTCCTGGTCGTGATGTCTTCAAACTGCATTGGAATAGTACATTCGCTATTATGCAATTTTTTGCTTTGCGAATTTGCTATTACAGAATTGCTAATTGGAAATCTGTAATTGCGAATGCGAATATTACCGAATCACTATTTTTTTGCTAACTTTTTCCTGTATTGCATTTTCCGATGCACAAATAGCAGTTCTGTTAAAATCGCTATTTGGGAATCGCGAAATGCTTTTATGATACATCTGACCCTGAATCATTAGTTCAGAGACATTATTTACTTTGTTTTGAAGAAAATTTATGGCAGTCACATATCATGGGTGAAAACTGTACATAACATAAACACATAACAAAAATTCCATGAGATGTTAGGGGTCTGTCCCTTCATATTTTGATAATCAAAGTTTTCAATCAAGCCTTCACAACTAAGGGAGGCCATGCACTTCATTGCCATCATCGCATTAATGATCCATAATACAGACTTAATAGGTTCCTCACTGGTTGGTATATTTCAGCAAATACTGAGAAGTGAGACTAATCTTGGTTGTGAAACAATCCAACTCCCTTTTGTGTACTCGATGAAGCTGGCCATCCACTGGGGCCAAGAGGCTTGGTCACGCTCATTGACCCACATAGAGCATGTTTGCATGCAATAGGGGAATGCCCGGCCACGCTATTAAGATACTGAGCCTCAATGTTAGAGGCCTAAATGCTCCCCTGAAAAAAATAGCCTTACTCACCTTTCTGAAAGAGTCCAGATGTGATGTATGTCTCCTACAAGAAACTCATTTAATACGCGCAGATTGGTGGCGGCTCAGATCACAGTGGTTTGACAGACAATATTTCCAATCCACACATGGGATATGGGCAGGTGTTGCAATCCTGTTTGCAATGAACTTCTCTGGGAAGGTCCTTTCCGTACAAGCCAACATCCCAGGCAGACTACTGTCCCTGTGGTGGAGGTCAGGGATCACTTTGGCTTCACTATACGCCCCATATAATGTCCCAGAGACATTTATTAGACAGGCCCTGGGGTCCCAGAGACATTTATTAGACAGGCCCTGGGGGACGTATTGACGTCCCCAGATGAGGACTTAGTGATAGGAGGGGACTACAATATAGTTCAAGACTCCCAGGTAGATAGATCTGCCTCTAGGTCTGGTAGAACTGGGGCACTTTTGGACACCCGCAGGAGTTGGCTGGCGGAGATGGGACTGGTGGGTATGTGGTGCCAGCGCAACCCAGGGGCAAGAGAATACACCTTCTTCTCAGCAGCCAAACAGACATAATACTGCCTAGATTTCTTCCTCATCTCTACAAGCATCTCTAAATAGCGGGTGAATTTGAACACTTCTACTTCACTCTATGTATAGCAGAACCACTAGTCGGGAGGGCAGCGAGGGACTCTCTCGGAAATTGTGATAATATGACATTTTCGTGTTCCGCTGAGAGTACGAAAATGGCAAAAGTTTTTGTGATCTGCAGCGTACCGAAATTTTTTCATGCTCGTGCTGGAAAAGTACGTTCTCGGGCGTGTGATCGCCTTAAGTGGATCCCCGCGTTAGCCAACAAGTTTTCCCAATCCAGTTGCGTGCTCCACGAGATGTTGGTAGCCGTTTGCGCTATCTCGCGAGAGTTAAGGCCCACTATCACGTCACTCGTCTCGCGATCATGCACTGCAAGAGTATAAGATCTCGAACACGTCATTCTCCACCACGAGTGAGAGCGTGAGGACGCAAAAAAGTCATATCCAAAGTGAAAGGGGGCGAGAGAACGCAAACACGTCATTTTGGACTCGCCATCGACATCCGGCGGAAGTAATGTGAAGCTCGAGAACTCGAACATGGAAAATTTGCAATTTGGTGAAGAATATCATCTCTAGCAGCACAAAACCTTCTGCAAATGGTGATTTGGATGAAAAAAACTCCTCAGATTGACATTTGGCTGTCCTTTTTTGTGCAAGGAGTCCTTTTTTAAAATGGAGGGAGAGGGAGGAAGTGCCACAGAATCTCCAACTTCCTGTTCCTGTACAGCAGGCTCCTCTCAGTGCTTTGTCCATCTCCTGCTCATTCTGCCTTTGGATTTTGAGCTGGAAAGATCACTGTTTTTGTCTGCTGCATCATTGCCACTGGATTTGAGGATTTTTGAATTCGATATTTTACAAGTAAGTGGTTGTTGTGTCTGTTTGATTAGGGGCATTGCAGTTGTTGCAACTACAATTTAATTTTGGTAACTATCAATCCTTTTTTTTAAATGTTGTGGGTAGTAGTAGGCCTAGAGCTAGTCGCGGCCTCATGAGTGTGTGCATAATGAAGCAACTGTTCCTTTGGTGTTTTTTTTAATTTATTTCATTTTCAAGCATCATGTAGGGCCTGGATGCCATTGGATTGAGTTGGGAAATGTTTTTTTTGGGGGTGGGCTTTCTGATGTTGGGCCTGGCCATGTGGCTGGTGGCCATTTTGAAGCCTAGGCCTGCAAGCTTGTCTGGCCTTGTATGCCAACAGGCCTGCTTTCATCCGGTAGGTTCAGAGCAGGTAGTCACAGCTTTATTAATCAAGTGTTTCTGTGTAGTCTGTTGAATTTAGACATCATTTAGGGCATGGGTGACATTGGATTGAGTTGGGAAATGTGTTTTTTTGGAATGGGCTTTCTGATGTTTAGCCTGGTCATGTGGCTGGTGGCCATTTTGAAGCCTAGGCTTGCAAGCTTGTCTGGCCTTGTCTGCCAACAGGCCTGCTTTCATCCGGTAGGTTCAGAGCAGGTAGCCACAGCTTTATTAATCAAGTGTTTCCGTGTGGTCTGTTGAATTTAGACATCATTTAGGGCATGGATGCCATTGGATTGAGTTAGGAAATGTGTTTTTGGGTGGGCTTTCTGATGTTGGGTGTCTTAAAGACATGCCTTTGTTGGTATGTCTGGTGCGTGTTGGTGTGCAATGCATGCACCCTGCAGACCTTTTGGGGGCCTGTGAATTTTTGTTTTTGCATTTTGTTGCATTAAAAAGGCAGATCAGTGTGTTTTAGCATCCATCCTTTGCCTGGCTTTTATAGGCCTTTTGTCAGCTCCTGGTGTTTCCCAGGCCGCCTGCTTGTTGCTTGTGATTTGTGAGTGTCCATGTGGCTGGTGCCCTTTTTTATGGTGGGAGTTATTACTGTCCTGCTTTTGCCATATAGGCCTGCATGGTTGTCCTATTGGCTTTCTGCTTCCATCCACCCACCCCTTTTGCCAGTAGCAGCTCCATGTGATGCTCAAATAATTTAATGGCAAATAGGGTCCACCCCACTTCCATTACATTTTTATTTTGGTGGCTCTTACTCTCTTTCCTATCCTTCCTGAGAGTGTAGTGTGTGTACACAGTAGTATAACATAACCCTTGTTGACAAAGTCCCAGAATTTGCTAGACTATAACTTTTGTTTGTACTAGTGCAGTAGTAATTGCACCACAACAATAAATGCAACATTTCACTGATGTTCTTCTCCTGACTTATTAGCTTTTAGGTGCACAACCGCAACTGCTGCATCCTCGCCTTCCGCGTAGCCTTCGCCACTGGCACTGGTGGTCGGTAGTGTGCCTAGAAAACATTGCACATTTTTTAGGTGTCATATACACTTACCCCTATTGGTTAGTAGAAAGATTGAAAAATGAGTTAATAGTATACAACATACATCATTAGTACAAATCAGGTAGTAGTAGATTAGACACTAGTAGTTATATATGGTCCCCAGGGCCATTCTAGCCTTTGCTTGGTTAGCCCGAGCCATGCAACCATTTTAACTTTTGTGTCTTTTATTTTTGCACATGTGACGTTACCTTGCAGCATGTTGTATAAGACACCTTTGAGCCCACTTGACCTCATACTGCTACTGTCTAAGCGTTGAGTACAAGGTCAAACGAAACATTAACAAGCCACTTTTTTATGAAGTTCTGTTGTACTGTTAGTCCATATTGCTTATCCATAAATTCTACACTTTTTGGCATGGCTGAGAAATGCTTGCAATATACTAATGTGCACCATTTTTCTCAATACATTCTACGAACCAGAGCTTTGCAGATCTTATGATGTAACAGCTACCAGTAATAGGTTCTTCTAAGGTGAGGGGTCCCCAGAATTCACTCAAAGATCTTCATTTATAAATTAATATAAACTATATTCCTACCTAGGGGATGGTGGTGCTTCCACCACTGTTCAGTCATCATGATTTATTTCTTAACTGTAAGTAAGTGTAACAATGTTTATTGTTTTAATGTTATTCATTTTCTTGTTGGTGCTGCATTATATAACAACGTACAGAGCTTGTCAATTCCTAATAAAAAATTTGAACTTACATAGACTTGGTGGTATTTGGTGTGCACTTACACGAGTGAGCGAGCGAAAGGAAGGGTGTGCATGTGCATTGCTGAGAGGTTGGATGAGTTATGTTCTGGGCTGTCTACTTGTTGGGTATCTTGGGGGGAGGGTTCGGAGAGCTAATAGTTATGACAAGACACTACTATAACTAGTCGGGCAGGGGTTTGTGGTGGGTTCTGAACTTCTAATTGAGGTGTGTGAGGAAGGTCCAACCTCCCATCACCAACATCCTATTTTCTTGTGCAAAGTTCTGTATGTTCAAAATCCCTACAACAGTGGTAGTATGTCCTATCCTATCAAAATAGTAATAAATCTGGTTGGGCATTTGTTGGTGGGAATTGTCAAAAACCCTCAAGATTAACAAATACTCAAGATCAATAAGACTAGAAGTAGTACAAGAGGACCACCCAAAGGACTGGACTGAATGGCTAGAGCTACTAGTGAAACTGAATTTTATTTAAAACCTTTTAAATAAAGAGTGGCCAACTGAGCAAGCTTAGCTACTACAGTACAGACAGACTAATAGTAGTAGTACAGAGAGTCATCATAGCAGAGGAAGAGATAACAAGATTTTCTAAACAGTACAGATTGAAGGATAATTGTTGGTAAAAAATAACATTAGGAAAAGCAAACAATAGTTCGGGAAAAATATGGTGCAGTAAAAGTTATGTAATAAGAATTATTATTAATAACAAGAACACTTACTAGGGCCAGCAGAAGAGCCCTCGTTTGTGTCCTCCTGTTGCCAGTGTTCTCCAGCCGACTGTGCCCCTGTCTACCTGCCCCTGGGTGCTAAACAGGAAAGATTTAAGAAAAAGACAAACATTGATGAGTGGTGTGAAACAAAAAAAATATTTTTAAGGAACGATAAAAAAAAACCACTTATGTAAACAACAATTGCAATAACTAAATTGACTGATCTCATCTGGTCAACAAGTAGTATCGGGGTATTCGTGGATCGACTACTTACTATTTATCAACACTAATCCAGTCTTCCATACTGATTCAAGAATAATAACTAAGCCTAAGTCTAGCCTAAGTAAGACACTTGACTACATTTTGTATACGCCAAATTTTGGTTGATTGATTGATGCTGATGTTCTGCTAGTGCTAAGCCTATTACCACTCATTGAACAAACTAGAAAAGGTTCTAATAAAGACTGGGGTACTAGCAGCACGTGACGTAACAGAGGGGCATCACACATACCACTAAAATATTACAAAGTCATACAGAGTAACAAAACCTAAGTATCAATTCGGCCCTATCTCTTAGTGACAGGACAAAGTAAGGACTAGAGTCACTATACCATTACGTAACTTAATTTCTCTAAAATAAACTCTTACATAATCACGTTAAGCGAGCACAAACACAAAGTTGCAAACAAGTCAGATTAGCGCAAAAGAGCACCTGTGTCATAACAATCACAGAAGACTTTTAAACGTAATTTACCTGTAATGTTAGCAGCAGCATTCTAGCTGGTTGGAAAAAAAAAGATATTCACAATATATAACACAGAGCAGAAGAAAAGACACAAAGTTGAAATAATTAAATAGTTACTCGTCAAGTCCCGGGAGCTCCACTCCTAGCAGGTCCAGCAGGTCCTGCTCACAGTCCAGGATATCTGACCACGAGTGCGTCAACTGGTTCTGGGTGCGCCGGACCCCAACGCAGCGAAACACTGCCTGGCGCACCTTCCCCCTCCGCTGCTGATGCTCCCGGAGCCCGTACCTGGACCCAGGCCTGCCACCTGCTGCCAGGGTTAAGGGGAAATGGCGCTGCACAAAGAAAACGAGCGCAGCCAACTCCATCTCCCCAAATAAGGCCAGTGCCTGCACCCCTTGTGGGCGCTGCCTTCTGCAAGGAAGGCGGTCGTGGCTCTGGCTCCTGCTGCAAGCCCTACCCTTAGGCATGGTTCTAGGGTAGAGAGTGGGACGGGGTGGGAAAGAAAAGGTAAATTTTTTTTTAAAATAGGTAAAAGAAAAGAGCAAGCAATAGAAAAAGAGTAAAATAGTAGCTAAAAAAGACACAAAAAGTAGACAAAAACCAAAAATATAGAAGAAGGATAATAGTCAGAGAGATAATAAATAAAAAGATTTTTAAAAAAGTGTCTAGAAACAAAGGATTGGAAAGATAGAGGGAGGATTCAAAAGCAGGCCCCAGAACCATTTCAATAGAGTGAAAAACAAGATGGACGCGCCCATTAGGACCGCATGCGCAAGTTTGCATGATATTTTCTCCCCGAGCATGCAAAAAGCGTTGCAAACACGAAAAAGTGTTCCTGAACAGGAAATACGTACCACGAATGGGCGCGAGCATGCATTGCACGACCCGGACCAGGAAGTAAGCATCAAGAGCGGGCGGGACCAGTAAAAACAAGATGGCCCGGTCCCATGAGCGACCGCATGGGTAAGTTGGCGAGACATTTTCAGCGCGATCACGCAGAAAATATCGCGAACAGGCAGGGAGATTTTTAACATTTTTGCGATAGTTTGCGAAAGTGAATTTTGCAAATTCCGCCCATCCCTAATCTAAAGGCCATAATGCTGGAGGTTAAATCTATGGTCATCACCATAGCGGCGCAGCTGGATCCACTGTTGGCCCATCTGGACACGGTGAAGGCCCGGATTGACTCCCATGATGCTCGACTCCTCCATGTTGAGACCGGGGTGTCTGACGCAGATGAAGCCGCCACCCAGGACCACCACAAACTGCTACAGATGGACAAGCTCCTAGCCATTATACGTGATAAGAACGAGGATTTAGAGGCACATTCACGTCGAAGTAACCTCCACATTATGGGGATGCCTAAATCCACCAACATCGCTCGCACTGAGGATTATGGGGAAAGGCTGGCCCGGGAGCTCCTTGGTGACGTCCTCGTCGTTGAGCGCACCCATCACTACCTTGGCCCCTGTCTGGCCCTTGGCTTACAGGTACGTTCCATCATTGCCAAAATCTTGAACTTCAGGGACCGTGATGCCATCCTCCGGGCGGCCAGGGAAAAAGGGGACGTCCGTCACCAAGGTAACAACCTCTTGTTCTACCTGGAATACACCATCACAGTTCAGGCTGCTCGCCGTGAGTTCCTACTGGCCAAACGGATCCTACAGAAACATGAGACCCCCTACTCACTAGCGTACCCTGCCAAACTGCGGGTCAAACAGGGCACAAAGTCTCTCACCTTCCCGGATCCTAGAGAGGCACTAACATTTGCTAAAAAACTCGACAAGTCTCACTGCTCTTCACCTGCAAACTCCCAGGCTGCTCCTGCTGAAAACCTCAGTGACAATGACTGACCTGCTATTGATCTTTTGCGGTTGTGTATTTAGGTTTTCCTGTTTTCATGGTCTATCAACCAATTCAGACCTCTAGTTTATTTATTTATTTATTTATTTATTATAACACTTGTAGAGCGCGAACAAAGGCCCTTAGGCATCTCGGCGCTAGATAACTGAAATGTTTTTCCCATAAAGACACCAAAAAAAACTGCAGGGTTCATCAGATGTTAAAAAGCCAGGTTTTAACGCTTTTTCGGAAAGACCAGAGGGAGGAACTGGTCCTTATCGATTGAAGGAGTGTGTTCCACAATCTTGGTGCCGCCACCAGAAATCGTCTGTCACCCCAGTTGACTGTTTTGGTGCGGGGGACCACCAGATCAAGGGAGCTAGAGGATCGCAGTGTTCTAGACGGGCAGTAGAGGATTAAGTTCTGGGTAAAGAACGCTGGTCCGGCATTATGTAAGGCCTTGTATATCAAGCACAATGCCTTAAACTTTATCCTCTTTTTCACCGGAAGCCAATGAAGTTGTCTTATGGTTGGTGAGACCGGTTGAAATTTCGGAATACGCCCTAGTAGCCTTGCCGCTGCATTTTGAATAGCCTGCATTTTGGCAAGCACTCTCTCCTGAGCACCCAGAAACAAGGCGTTACAGTAATCTAGGGTGGAGAGGACCAGAGCGCTCACCAAGGTTTTAGCAAGATGTTCAGGCAGAAAGGGCATAATTTTCTTGATGAGCCGAAGTTTGTAGAAGGCAGAGGAGGAGATCTGGTTGGCATGAGGTAGGAAATTCAAACGGTTGTCAAACATGACACCCAGATTCCTGACTTTGTCAACTGGGTCCGGAGGCTGGCCCATGGACGGGGGCCACCATGAAGAGGACCACTCTGGGGAGAGATTGCCGAAAACTACCACTTCAGATTTCTCGGAGTTTAATTTCAGGCAGTTGTGGGCCATCCAACTGCTAATTGCCTGCATGCCCTGAGTAAGCATGTTGGCTCTTTGTGGCCCATCGTTCTTGACCGCTAGGACCAATTGGGTATCATCAGCGTAGGACGTCAGGCTCATCCCGTGTGCCCTGATGACTTTGGCAAGGTCCGACACATAAATATTAAAGAGTGTCGGACTGAGGGATGAGCCCTGAGGAACTCCACAAGGTAATGACAGGGGAGAGGATTCAAAAGGTCCCACGGTGACAATCTGGGTCCTATTAGCCAAGAAAGAGGCAATAAGATTTTTGGCATTGCCTCGGATGCCCATTTTCTCGACACGGTCGACCAGGATAACATGGTCGACCGTGTCGAAGGCTGCCGATAGGTCCAGTAGAATCAGGATGGCCGAGCCTCCTGCATCCCGGATAGATCTAATATCATCCGCCGCCTTGACCAGGGCGGTCTCAGTACCATGACATCGGCGAAAGCCAAACTGCGAATCATCCAGCTTTTTATTCTCCTCTATAAAGAAGGAGAGTTGGGTATTCATGGTTTTTTCCGCTATTTTCGCCAAGAGAGGCAAGCTGGCAATAGGCCGATAACTTTTAGGTTCTTCTTTATCTAGATTGGATTTCTTAAGGAGCGGTTTTATAATTGTTCTCTTGAGGATATCTGGAAAGATACCCGTGGAGAACATGGAATTACAAATCTCTGTTATGGATGTAAAGACTACATCCACGATGGGCCGCATAACCTTCAACGGGCACGGGTCCAGAGCCGATCCTGATTTAATGGAAGATATAGTGTCTAGAACCTGTGGGCCTGTAACGTCACTGAACTGATGAAGAACAGGTCCATCTAGCTGAACCAAGGCATCGTGAGAGCTAATGGTAGTATTAGCGAAGATTCGATAAATGTCGTCAACCTTGCTAAAGAAAAACTTAGACAAAGCATCACAGATCATTTGAGACGGTGGGGGAGTAAGATCAACAGAGGAGCCGGCAAGCTGTTTGGTGGTTTCATACAGACATTTGTTGGAATTTTGTGCAGATTCAATTTTGTGACAGTAGTACATTTTCTTGGCTTCTATAATGAGATATTTGTATGAGGCCACTGACTCTTTGTACAAAAATTTTGACTCCTGAGAGTAGTCTTTCCTCCAGTGTCTCTCTCTGTTGCGGCACAGTTGTTTTTGTTTGCGTAAATCATCCGTATACCATGGGGCCGAAGGGGTGGATCTGTTCCGTGAGCGTAGCTTAACGGGAACCAGATCCTTAGCTGCTAAACTTACCCAGTTGTTGAATTGGGAAGTAGCAGTGTTAGGGTCAGTAGATAGCAAGGGAGTGGTAGCTGTAAGGAGATTTTTAAACCTACATTCATCCATATTCTCCCAAGCCAGATATGATTGACGAGGGGTAGAGTTCGATTTATTGGGTGGAGGGTCACGTATTTGTATCGCTGTCAGAATGAGATGATGGTCGGACCAGGTTAACGGAAGTATTTGTGTAGCTTGAAAACCTGTAGCATTGGTGAAGATACCGTCTAACATGTGACCTCCATCATGCGTGGGGGCATGAACCAGGGGGGCAAGGCCAAATGTAGCTAGATCAGCTAATAATGTTGCTGAGTCAGGATTATCAAGGTCGTCAAAATGGAAATTAAAATCACCCAAAATGGTGAAAGAGTTGTCTAATGCAGATACTTCCAGCGTCGACCTAAATGCATCGATAAAATCAGTTCTTGGCCCTGGAGGGCGATAGAGGAGAATCCCTCTAAAAGTGTAGGAAGGAGACATTTTAATTGCAAACTCAATAGCTTCACAAAAAATCTGTGGGATAATAGTGAACCTTACAGTGTAAGTGTCACGGGCAATAATGGCGATACCACCTCCCTTTTTCTTGATTTGCCTATCTAGCCTATGGGTAGTGTATCCCACCGGAACAGCTATGACTAAGTCTGGATCGGAAGCTTGGCCCATCCAGGTTTCGGTCATAAATAAAAGGTCAATCTTATAATCTTGGATTAAATCATGAATGTCCTGGCTGTGTTTGCCCAGTGAGCGGACGTTCGTGAGGGCTATAACATGGGGTTTCAAGATGTGGGGCTTGCTTTCCGAAGGTTTAGAGGGGATCATATTATGACAGCTAGGACAGTATATGACTGTGCTGGTTGACAGGGTGGTAGGATGAAATATCGAGCAGGTTCGATTGCACAACGGGCGAAGATGCTGGAGCTGAGCGGAGGAGTAAATAATGCGGTGAGGAGAGTCAAGTGAACCAGGGGGGGTGGCCCTAGGCCCGGCGCGGACGGGCGCAGACGGGCTTGCCTTAGGCGCGCCTTCGGCGCGCCCGCTGCGCCCGCCCGCTGCGCGGTCGGGTGGGTCCCTTGTTTATATACATATAGATGGTGACGGAGGAGGGTGGGAGGGGCGCCTGCGGCCCACGTGGCACCTCTATCTGTCTGCTTATCTTTGATGTTCAGTTCTGTTCTTTTTTGAAAGTCATTCCTAATGCCTGTATATTCCAGCATCTTGGCCACCTTGTCTTCTAGGCAGGGGTGTATGCCAGGCTTCGTCATGCCCACACGGGATAATTCCGATTATGGTCCTGAATTCTCCCTCTCCAAGTTGTGGATCCCTGGGGTGGGTTTGGGTGGTACCTCAGCCTGATTGGGGGGTTGGTGTGGGTGTGGGGTTGGGGGTGCTCTTGGGTTTTTTTTGTTTTCTTGACGGGCCTCCGGGGATGGGATCCTCGGTGTTGGGGTCCCTGGCCCTTTCCCAAATTCTTGTTGTTTGTTTCTGCACAGTTGATTGCCTCTGATTTCTCCTTCATCAGGTTTTTTCTTTGTAGTAGACTGCCGGCCAAAGAGCCAGAATTATTTGTATTGTTGATTGCTACAGTACCTCGCCCTACCGGCCTGTGGATGTAGGTGGCTGCTGTTGCTATCATTTAAAATGCAAATAAAAAGATTTGAACCATAATACAGTCTTATCAACTGCCGATATACATTAAATTCCAGATTCCAAACCGATGGTGGACTTACAGACCATTTTTATTCAATATATGATTAATTTGCTACAAATTTAGGTCAAGTAGGCTATGCAGCTTTTGGCCAATGTTTTAGTAATAGCTTCTGGAAAAGAGTTTATAAATACTGTAACATTATACCTTGATTCCAGACAATAACCAGATTGGGGTGTCCATATCTCCTGAGTTATTGACAAGTCCTTGGAATCCGTTATAGAGATCGTTCAATATTTTCATAAGCTCTGCTGTGTGATTTATACGGCAGCAAGATCTGGTGTGTCCTTAACTAATTAAGACCACCTAGAGAATAAACCATCTTTTCAAGATATACACACACGCCAGTCATGTTTAAATTATCTTGCTCCCTATAGGCTGTCCACATCAGTGTCTTCAGTCCTGAGGAAGACCCACTGAGATGCACGTTGAACTGCGCATATCTCTGGATCGAAACGTAAAATGCTCTTTTTGTCCATTTCCAACAGTGTCCTCACCCCATGGCTATAAAATAACATAGGGCTTGATTGAAAACTGTGATTATCAAAATATGAAGAGACAGACCCCGGCTATCTCATAGAATTTTTGTTATGTGTTTATGTTATGTACAGTTTTCACCCATGATATCACTTTATCACCTTACCGCACTTGATTCACAAAAGTTATGTTATCCATTTGGTGTTTAAAATTTCTCATGTGGCAACCATATATTTTCTTCAAAACAAAATAAATACTGTCTCTGAACTAATGATTTAGTCTTTTTGGTGTGTTTTGTTGGCCAGTCCTAAAACAATTATATATTTTTGAATTTGCCATTGACAAACATTTTCTTGTTGTGTAGTATTGATTACTAAACACTAAACAATTGAACTACCGGACAGAACCGACTTTAGCATTTCAGCAAATTTCACTAAACTGGAAATGTTCAATTAAACTTTTAGTTAAGTCGTGGTGGAACAATGTTTGTCATTATCACAGATTGGATATTGCTTATGCCTCATCTTTTAAACCATTTGTAAACAGGGATTTATTTTGGTCACTATTAACTAATTATTTAAATAAGGTTACAATGATTTGTGTATAAATTTCAGCCTCCATAAACTGCTAGGGTCACTGCTTTTTCCAAATATTTTTCATTATTGATTTGTTGTTTAGATATTTCAACTATTTATTTATTCTTTAAGTAGTGTGTATTGATACCCGATCTTCAGTTGTACATATATATTTTGTTCCCTCCCTCCCTTTTTCCCAACTCCTTCCCTATGATATTGCCAAATTGGAAGTAGCTATCTACTCTATTTTATTGCCTACCTTTCCGTTTTTTGCTATCTCAAAGTTAATATGTCAAGTTCATAGCTCATCTTTTGTACTTATTATGAATTCAATAGCTCGATGTATACAGTAACCTAAATTAATAATAAACATGTTAACACTGAAAGTGCACGCACAGCAAACATAACTACAGGAGAAAATTTACATTTCAAAATACTTGTATTACCTTCACAAATCCAAGGTCAAGCAGATGTTAAAGGTTGGCCTGTTATTTGGGATTGGGTTTGGACCTTGCCCTTTTAGCAGGGTTATCCCCAAAATTTTTTTACTTCTTTATCCTATTTATCTGACCTTCTTTTTGTTTGTTTTAGGACTCTGGATACTTTATAACTGATTATCAGTAAATAAAGTGCTTGTACTCTCTCCTTTAAAACATAGTATGATTGGTTTAAATCTGTTTGCCATATGTAATATACTAGTAAGTCCCTTGTACAGTGGTATACCATATACCCACTGCCTGCAAATTAAATGCTACTAGAGGGCCTGCAGCACTGAATATGACACCCACAAACGTAGCCAGTCAAACCTGTTTCAGGCATGCCAGTGCAGGGCCTGTGTGCACAGTTTACTGTTGCTTTACCTTGGCATTTAAGAGTACTTATACAAACAAATACGGGAGTTTTGGGATCCAAGGGAAGTATTAATAGACCACTTGAGAGAAATATCCCCTCTTACCATCAAATATATAACAACAAATCTCTCAGGGTCTTGTCAAATGAGCCTAAAAGGGTTCACTCAAAAAATTAGTGCGTTTCATGGTCAGCCCAATGCCTTCTCCATTTAATGTCCTAATGTTGCACCTATTGGGGAATCATACCTTAAGGACTAGAAACCTCACTCACACTTGGATGACATGCTTCATCATTTGTGTTCCTCCTTACCAGCAAGAAATCCTAGTCTTAGCTGGGAGCTACGACTTCCCAGATATCATTAATGAAGGAGCTCAGAGATGTTTTAAAAAAAGAGAATGAGTGTTGTAGGGAGGAACTAATTCCCAAATGAGAGCTAGTGGGGTAATTTACAGTGCAGTGTGATTTTTTTTAAACAGAACTATATGTGCCAGGAAAAAATGTGGGGTATTAAAACTATCTAGGTTGATACACTTAAGTATTTTATTCATGTGTTCAAACTGACAGAAAGTAAAAAACAAAGCAAAAAGTAGTATGGATTTAAAACTACTTATACTCAGGTCGACATGTTTCAGCCAAATGATTTAAAGTATTGCAGGCTTTCTTCAGGACCTAATCCAGATTTCTGCTACTGTTAACAAGTGTAAACCAAAAAAGTGATACCAATATACTACACCAGTATTCCTTTGGTGTGATGCCTGGTAATACCGCGTAAATCGTCATACCTGGCAGGTAGACTCAAGACTTGCGACGAGGTACCGACGGAGAGTGCGGAGCCTCCTTCCCTGAGCTACCTGCCAGGTAGAGGTGAGGTTAAATATCCTACTTATGAGGATGTACGCGGTATTACCAGGCATCACGCCAAAGGAATACTGGTGTAGTATATTAGTATCACTTTTTTGGTTTACACTTGTTAACAGTAGCAGAAATTTGGATTAGGTCCTGAAGAAAGCCTGCGATACTTCAGATCATTTGGCTGAAACATGTCGACCTGAGTATAAGTAGTTTTAAATCCATACCACTTTTTGCTTTGTTTTTTAATCCTGTCAGTTTGAACACATGAATAAAATACTTAAGTGTATCAACCTAGATAGTTTTAATACACCACATTTTTCCTGGCACATATAGTTCTGTTTCAAAAATATCACACTGCACTGTAAATTACCCCACTAGCTCTCATTTGGGAATTAGTTCCTCCCTACAACACTCCTTCTCTTTTTTGAAATCATCTCTGAGCTCCTTCATAAATGAAATCTGGGAAGTCGTAGCTCCCAGCTAAGACTAGGATTTCTTACTGGTAAGGAGGAACCCAAATGATGAAGCATGTGTGAGTGAGGGTTCTAGTCCTTAAGGGATGATTCCCCAATAGGTGCAACATTAGGACATTAAATGGACTAGGCATTGGGCTGACCATGAAACGCACAAATATTTTGAGTGAACCCTTTTAGGCTCATTTGACAAGACCCTGAGAGATTTGTTGTTATATATTTAAGAGTACTTGCCAAGGCTTAAACACCCCTTTTACTACAAATAGTTCACCATTAAAGTAGGCCCTAAGTAGCCCTAAGGGCACGGTGTTGTGTAAGTGAAAGGTAAGACATGTGCCTTTATTGAGTGGCATGTCCTGGGAGTGACAACAGCCTATTTTGTTTCTTACTGCTCGTACCTCCCAAATGAGTAGCCCTGTAAATGTATATCAGACCTGCAACTGCAGTGTCTGCACACGCAGTTGTAAACTGCCATGTTGACCTGGTAAGTGCACCCACTTGCCAGGCCCAACCCTTCCATTTCCTTAAATGTAAGGCACCCTTAACATAGGTCCAAGGTACCCCCAATGGCAGGGTGCAGTGTATGTGAAAGGTAGGATATGTACTGGTGTGTGTGACATGCCCTGATATTGAAATACTGTGTATTTCCTTGTTCACTATTGAAAGCCTGTCTGTCCCACAGGGTAAAATGGGAGTTTATGTGCTACATCTTACAAGTATAGTTTTTCCATTGGAACATGATAAAGAAATGGAGTTTAGGCTCTCTAAACTTAGAGTTTGATAACGCATATTAGTAAAGATGGTTTTAAATTGCGATTTTGAAGATGCTACATTAAAGAGTGGGCATTTTCTTGCTTAGCCATACTATGTGTTGTGTATTGTGTATTGATTGTCTGGTTTCGATTCACAAGAGCTGGGGATGTGCATTGATTGTAGACAGCCACTGGGGTGGGTTGAGGTGGGCCCTGCCTTTCCTGGATGACTCAGAGCTGAGCTGAAAAGACCTGGGCTGCATTTAGAGTAGTGGAAGGAGTTTTCCTTGCTTGAACCCAAATAGGCCCTGTCTCCTGTGCACAATGCTGTCTTCACCTACTGCCAAGAAGCTGGACCAGAGAGGACAGAACTGAGAGCCTTTCTGCTACAAGAAAACAAAAGAAAATGTGGTATAAATATAGGGAGCCAGACCCCAGAACTTTAGAATCCTTTTGGATATAAGAGGAACCTATGCCAAGGAGTAGAGCTAGAAAAGCTCAAAGGAAAAGTACTGCCCCATTGCTATGTGGATGCATTGCTGGGTTGTCCTGCAGTGGCTGCTACTGCCAAGAAGAGGACAAAGACTGAACTGCGCTGTGTATCCTGCTTGAAGAAGATCTCCACAGTCTTTGTGTAGAGCTTGCCTCCTGTTATGAAGTCTCATGGACACAAAGACTTCATTTCCTCTGTCCTCCTGCACCTGGAACTGCAGCTTCAGCTGCCACTGCCACAGAGGAAAAAAGCAAGTGATGCCATGACGTGCAAGGAAGCTGTAGGCACTGGTCGTGAAGCGCATGACGTACTGCTCCAAGTCGCACCACAGCCCTTATGCCTGCTTATGCCGCACTGTATTGACTCTGACGGCGTCAATGAGGCCACTGCCTGCACTGGAGCTGAGGGCTCCACTCATGAGGCTCACGATACACCGCCCTGGCTCACACCGCAGTCTCAACCTCACCAACACCAGTGCTTCAACACAGAGCCGATACCTGATGTGGGTCACCTCCCAAATCCATTGACCCTGCACCAGTGAATGGAACTGACGCCTTGTCGCCACCACAATGTCACCTCCCCAGCAACTGTGAGGAACCAATGCATCATATCCCTGGCAACAGTAAGGAACTGACACCTCACCTCTCCTGCATCGTTGTATGGAAAGAAAGCCTCACCCCCCCTGTAGTCGTAAGGAACCAACGCCACCCTGAGCCAACGAACCATCACCTCTCCAGCTCAGTGCACTGTCTTTGTTTTTCTTGTTTGCCAAGGTACTGTTATTGGGGGTCCATGCGACTCCGTGCCCAGCCTGTGCACAGTGCAGTCACCTGTCACAACGTCATAATAGCCTCGGGTTGAGCTATTTGTAATACAAGCTTTATTTTTGTTGAGTAATCTATTTTTTATGATATCTTGACATATGCATGGTGAATTTTTGTTGTTTTGGTCTTGTTTGGTGTAGATAAATAATTCCTATTTTTCTAAATTGGTGTGGTGTCCATTAGTGGTGTGCTCAATGTTTTATTGTATGTGTGCACAAATGCTTTACACACTGCCTCTGAGATAAGCCTACCTGCTCAAGCGAAGCTATCAAGGGGATGACCAGCGGTTGTCTTAGGGTGTAACTCCCTTACCCTGACTAGAAGCAAGGGTCCCTCCTTGGACAAAGGTGCAAACCATTTCTAACTAGAGACCCCCATTACTAACAATGCCTACGTATATCTCCTGGATGAGTCAGGGTTCACTACTCTTGCAACTTTCTGCCTCATTCATTGAATAAGGCACTTCTCCCCTATATGGAAATCACAAGCAAAGAAAGTAAATTTCTGGGTAAAGATCTCTCAGAATGGAAATATGGGGAAGGAGAGTGTCCCAGCAGGACATTATTCATACTCTGAAGACAACTGAGGGTGATCACATCACAGGCAATGCTAAAGTACTCCACCCTTTTAAGTCATACTGCACAGATGTATACACTTACAGAGCCAACACTAACTCAGATGACATTGACAATTATCTTCATGACTTAACACTGGTCTAAATACAAGGTGGCTTGGGCGCATATTTATAGGAACCGATTAGTGCACTGATAGAATGCATGCATGGGGGAAGGCCCCAGGCTCACATATACTCACTATTGAGTTTTACAAATAATGCAGGATGACCATAGCATCAAGATTGGCAGATGTTTACAAGGAGGTGAATAATATTGGTTCTTTTCCCCTTAGGACGAGAAAAGGTGTCATCAATACCATTCTAAATCCATGGACTGTGAACAGGATTGTAAATCTTATCAACCACTCTACCCATAATGAATACATTAGTATTATCAGAACAATCTCGTTAGTACCAGAAAGGGCATAGTCCAAGAACTTAAGAACGATTTTTGCACCAATACCTCAAATAAACTCCCAAAAAATTCCATTTCAGTATTCTTAGTGGCAGACTTAACCTTTGATTCCCCTGAATGGCCCTTTATATTAACTGTAGTAACTAGGTTCCACCATTCTAAGAAATCTAGATTTCGTTCCTTCTCCGAAAAACTACTTATAAATTCATGGGGTGTTGCTCACAGGAATGCTGGCTCTATCGCCGATTATCAATGGGCTGATAAACTGAAGATTCGCTGCAATATAATAAAAAAAGTTTAAAAAGTACTGAACATTCCAGCCATCACAGTCCTTATTAAGAATCATCTTTTTCAGAGCTTTCCGCTGTCTTTTATACCCCCACAAAAACCTGGAAGTCGCCCTTTCCAACTTTTGAAAACAAGAAGACGGAAATTCTAGAGGTATTTTGCGGTACATATATAATACCTTTGGTAGGATTACCATCTTTAAAACATTAACTCTACATTATGTAGAGATAAATGCAGGTGATCTAGGCGCTCTAACAAGGAATTGATTTTGCCTAGCACTGGATTCATATTTAGTTCCGGAATACCGGTAATCGGAAGGGAGATTTTAATCCTGAGATGCGTGACCTCCGATGACAGAGTAATATTGGCCGGAGGATTATCCCCAGAGTATAGAATCTGGGTTTTCGTGAGATTTAGTTTGTACCCTGAGAAGTATCCAAATTGTGATGCAAATCATTTATTGCTGGTACCCCTGTCTGTACGTCAGTTGTGCCGACAACGATGTCGTCGGCATAAGCTAATGCTCGATAACTTGTATTAGCCAGACAAATTGGTTTAATTCTCCCCTCCAAATTAAAGCGGCAAATTAATGGATCTATATAAAGTGCAAAAAGTAAAGGTGAACAAGGGCACCCTTGTCTGGTGCCTCGAGTGATGGAAAAAAAGGAAGATACTTGAGAATTAATGCGGATGCACGCTTTGGGGGCTGTATACATATTTTTTATAGCAGTTAAAAACCCAGGACCAAATCCTCTTCTGGCCAAAATATTCCATAAATAGGGCCATTTTGGTTTGTTTGCACAATTATTTATTGCGTGAAATTCTGTATGATTTGGCCAGACCTCTATGTCCTAGGAACGGTGTACGGTGTGAATATTTCTTTGAGGCCTGATTTTTGCCAGGTAACTGTGCAACAGCGCTGGAGACTTAGACAGCTAATGTCACCCACCCAGGCGAAGGGGGGGCAGGTGTTCCTGTTAAACCCTGCAAAGCTGAAGGTTCTTTATAAAGGAAAAACATCTTTCTTTGTTTCCGAAGTTAAAGCACAGGAATTTTTCAATTCAATGTAATCTTTACATAGGAAGATGTTTGTCGTAGGCTTAGGTAATTGATCATGGTTTTTCTCTTAGATGTTGATGCTCTGATGGGTGAGTTAACGATAAGGTGCTGGTTGGCACTGGTGGGGGAGGCCGGCTTACGACTACTCGCAATCAATGAGGACCTTTGTCCTTACATCTCTGTTGGGTGTTAGGGGGATGAAGGGGAGGAGTGGGGGGGTAGGGGAGTAGGGGGGGTAGGGGTGGTGGTTCTGGGGCAAGGAAAAAAAGCAGAGGCTGTGATTGTGGTAAACTAAGATTGATATTCAAATCTTTGTGCTCCTTTCTGGGAGTTATTGCTTTATTGTATCTTTCCCACTTAATGGCATCTATGGTTTGTGGGTGTGTAGGGAACTTTTCTTGATACAGGAAAATGGTAAAAATTAGGATCTGTTCATGGAACGTGTGCGGGCTTAATGATCAAAGAAAAAGGGGCATAATGGGTCAAATACTGAGAATGATGAGAGTGGATATATTATGCATTCAAGAGACCCACCTGCCCTGGAAGAACAGAGGCTGGCTTATAGATCTTAGGTTAGAGGTTCTGGGATGCTCTCGACAGAGCTGTACCATAAGAGGTGTTGCAATTTTTAAGCGATTTGGTCTGGGACAGGTTAGAAGAATTAAAGAAGACCCTTTGGGTCGCTGGGTAATAATTGAACTTAAACTTGCTACTGTGATATTGACAATTTGCTCAGTCTACGGCCCTAATGTTGACAACTCTTCTGTCCTAGACCAACTTAGCATTGAGCTGGCCTCATGGTCACCTCTGATAATTATCTGTGGGGATTTTAATACACGTTTGGAAGGGACATTTGACATAGCTAGTAGTACTCCTTATGCTGGTAGGAAGAGTGTCAGGATCCAGAACGTGAAGCGCCTGCCTAGAACTACAATCCCCATGTTTCTAGGGAGTAGAACTACTGGTCCCATGATCCTTTGCGACGCTTGGATAAGGCGGGGCAGGACCAGGAAACAGTGCTTGCGATTTTGTAGGATTCAGAGAGCCTGTGTTTGTTCCGGACGTACCTGCGTTGGATAGTTACCACGCCGGTCCTAGGATGTTCGTTTGGGGAAGACTCACAACTCGGTAACGTGTTCGCGCTTCTGCGCTGCTGTTACATTCTGCTCCGCTTCCAATGTTCATGGCAGTCGGAGTAGTCATCATTCCTTTGCGGCTGCAAGGGGTTCCTTTCTCCGCATGTGTTGGTTAATGCGGTACTGCCGACAAGTGACGGATTGCAGGGGGAGGAGGTTCTCCGCAATACCGGCACGAAGGGTAAAGTTTGTGGCACATTTGTATTTGACTGTAAATGCCTAAGCGGATGTTGGTAGTGATAAGAACTACAACATACCGTGTTAGGTGGTTTGTTTAGCACTGATTCTCGTATGGATTACAAGTGCCTAAGCGGATGTTGGTAGTGATAAGAACTACAACATACCGTGTTAGGAAGTTTGATTAGCGCTGATTCCCTATTTGGATTACAATTGCCTAAGCGGATGTTGGTAGTGATCATAACTACGACATACCGTGTTAGGTTCTTCTGGTGACCATTTATTTTATTTCGAACTTGTTTGATTCATCATGCGACAGTGCATGGCCTGTTGAAGGGGTTCTTAGTTCTGTTGCACCTTCCATGCCTCCATAAGGGTTCTTCTTATGACAGCACTGCATTACAGAATACAGGATATTTCTTACAGCTTTAGTTAATCTTTTGTGTGGGTAGGTATCAAGAGTAGTGTATACATTTAGAAGGTCAGGGTACTTGTTCTGTAGGCTGATGTTTATGCTTTTTGTGTTATGCAGGTAGGAGGGGCTCATGAAGACAGCGGTGTGAAGAGGCTAGGAAAGAGTGTAACTCAGGTGATCTTAAGAAAAGTTTATTTAGTGAGAATTAAATGAGAGTAGCCTTAGAAATATACTAATGCTTGTGTACTTTGTATTTACAGCTTCTTGTCCCCCGCTGACCCTTCCCCTTCTATCTTTTCTTTCGGTTTTTTTTCCCCTTTTGGGGTTTTTCCCTCACCGTATCTCCTGAATACCCTGTGATATTATTTCGGGGTGTTTGGGGGGTCCGGAGGTGGAGCATTTCTTCTGCATACGGATCCTGCGGAGTGTGATCTTGACAGAATCGCAAGCCCACGAATTTCACTCTGCCCGATCCGTGTGTGGGAGTAATGGCGTCCATGGAGGATGTGCTACGGGCCTTAGTACTGGTACAACAGGAGCTGGCTGCCTCTAAGGCAGAAACGGCCGCTTTGAGAGAAAAGGTGGATAGGTTGGGGAGTAATCCATTTAATGCTTCTGCCCCAGCTTCCAATGTACAGGTCACCGTGCCTCCTCCCATCCCTTTGGCTAATCCTGAAAGGTTTTCTGGGGACCCCCGAAAGGTACAGGTATTCCTGACCCAGGTTCTTATGCATTTTTCATGCAAACCGTCTGCGTTCCCTACCAACCATTCTAGGGTGGCGTTCACTATTTCTTATCTGGTTGGAGACGCGGCTAATTGGGCAGTGCTTCTAGTAAAAAAAAAGATGACCCTATACTGTCGGATTGGTCCGCTTTCAGAACCGAATTCGAGAGGGTATTTGATCGGAGGGCTACTTCATGCAGTGTCGATAGGGAACTTTTGGAACTACGACAGGGTAAGGGAGAACTTGTTCCATATTTGACAGCGTTTAACCGGTTAGTGGCTGAAGCTGAATGGCCAGAGGAGAAAAGAATGTCCCTCTTTTATTTAGGGTTGAAAGAGGAATTGAAAGATGTGGTGGCCCAGGTGGATCCACAACCCACCTCTTATGTGGACATGGTGAATTTAGCATTGAGGTTGGATAGCCGTCTCACTGAGAGAGGGGGTGGTAGGAGACGTTGGGATAAAGGAACTTATAGCTACGACAGAACACCTCGCAGAAGTGTAGGCGGAGCGGAATCCGCATCTGAGCCCATGGAGATTGGTGCTGTTAGGGCTCCTTTGTCAAGAGAAGAGAGGGAGACTAGACGAGTACAGGGTTTATGTATGTACTGCGGAAAGAAGGGACACTACGTTAGGGAGTGTCCCTCCAAACCCAAAACCTCTGGTAGTTTTAACAGGTTTAAGAGGGTGGCTGTGTCATCTAATATGTCAGAGTTAACAACCAACGATGACAGCAAAACCAAGAAGGACGGAGGGCAGGAATGGAAACTCACCTCTTTGTCCTCTGCAGGACCAGAGGAAAACGAATCACATCTTGTAGTTGTTATGACTATTGAAAGCAATCATGTACAACATCAGGTGATGGTGATGGTGGATTCTGGAGCCACGGGCAATTTCATTGATGAAGGCTTAGTAACACGTTTAGCTTTAGGTCGTGTCATAAGAGAAAGTCCTGAAGATGTGTTGGCAGTTGATGGTAAACCTTTAACTTCAGGCCAGATAACTGAAAGAACCAGCGAAATAGATTTGTCATTGGTGTTGCATGGTTATGTGCATTCGGAGTTAATATCTTTGAACATCATCGCTGCCCCTCAATATGAGGTTATCCTGGGCATGCCTTGGTTGCATAGACACAATCCTGTGGTGGATTGGAAAACAAAGACATTCCGTTTTTTACCCGAATATTGTCAGGATCATTTAGTGCCATGTGTTCCTGCTCATGTCGCTGTGTTATCAACCCCGTTTTTAGCGGCCACAGCGGCTGAAAAAGACGTACAATTACCCAATGAATACATGGAGTATAGTGATGTTTTCTGTGAAAAGAAGGCTGAATCCCTGCCCCCACACAGGGAGTATGATTGCCGCATAGACCTGGTAGAGGGAGCCACTATACCAACCTGTAGGGTTTATGCTCTGTCTGTACCTGAAACCACCCATTTGAGGGAGTACATAGACCATTACGAACGTTTGGGGTTTATTAGGCCTTCCCGTTCTCCCGCGGCTTCTCCCCTTTTCTTTATAGCGAAGGCTAATGGGGATTTGAGAGCGTGTGTAGATTATAGAGTACTGAATAAGAACACCATACGCAATCGCTACCCTCTTCCCCTTATCTCGGTATTGCTCGACCAGGTGAGAGAGGCCAAAATTTACACCCGCTTGGACCTGCGTGGGGCTTACCACCTGGTTCGAGTAAGAGAGGGGGACGAGTGGAAAACAGCGTTCAAGACAAGATTCGGACTTTACGAATACCTGGTGATGCCGTTCGGGCTTTGTAATGCCCCAGCGGCTTTTCAATACTTTATAAACGATGTGTTGAAGGAGTATGTAGACAAATTTGTAGTCATGTATATTGACGATATTTTGATATACTCTCAGGATGTCTCGTGTCATACAGCCCAGGTGTGTAGGGTTTTGGACAAATTGAGAGAACACAGTCTCTTCGTCAAGTTGAGCAAATGCGAGTTTGGGGTTCAGGAAGTGGAATTTCTGGGAGTAAACCTTAGCCCGTATGGTCTACAAATGTCCGAGAGAAAAGTTAAGGCAGTCCAGGAATGGCCAGCCCCAAGAAACGTGAGAGAGGTACAGAGCTTCCTAGGTTTTGCGAATTACTATCGCAGATTCATACTACACTTCTCTCAAACTGCGGTTCCCATCACGAGATTGTTGAGAAAGGGGTCTTCTTTTGTATGGACTCCTGAGGCAAACGAAGCTTTTCGGGTATTGAAAAGAGCCTTTACAACCGCTCCAGTGTTGGCACATCCTGTACTGGAGGCGCCTTTCATGGTCGAAGCTGATGCTTCTGATGAAGCCATAGGGGCGATACTATCCCAGAGAGACGCGAACAATGGACAGCTACATCCTGTCGCATTTTTGTCAAGAAAATTAAGCCCTGCGGAGGTTAACTATACTGTTGCCGAGAAGGAACTACTGGCTATTAAGAGAGCATTCCGAGAATGGAGGCCCTACCTCTGGGGGTCTAGTCAAGCGGTGACAGTATACACCGATCACCGGAATCTCCAGTACATGACATCTGCAAGACACCTAACACAGAGACAAATGAGGTGGATGTTGTTCTTTTCCGAATACAACTTTGTGGTGACTTTCCGTCCTGGTGTAGAAAACAGAAAGGCAGATGCTCTGTCTAGGCAGGACATGGGTACGGAACGTTCGGAAGAGGTACAACACTCCATTCTCCCTCATGATAAAGTAGTGTGTGTGGTCCGCGCTGAGAAGTTTCTGGGGGAGATCAAAGGAGCCAGGTCTTTGGGTTCTTGGGAACGTTGGGCGGCGAAGAAGCCAGGAAGGAAGGTGAGACAGGGACTGCCTTTTCAGGGTGAGTGTTTGTTTTTACCGACGGAGGAACTACGGATGAAAGCTTACAGCTGGTGTCATAAAGTACCATCGGCAGGACATCCAGGGGTTACCAAGACTGTGAGATTGCTTAGAAGGCATTTCTGGTGGGAATCTTTGACATTGGATGTGACCAGATGGGTAGGGAGGTGTGACAGCTGCGCCAGAGCCAAAGGAGAGAACACCAAAAAGAAAGGTCTGTTAATACCTATGCCAACACCCGCTCGCCCTTGGCAGCATATAAGTCTAGACTTCATAACAGGGTTGCCTTTGGATCAGGGGAAGTCAGCAGTGTTGGTGGTAGTTGACAATTTGACAAAGATGGGACATTTCATCCCTTGTGTAAACCTACCTACTGCAGGTCAGACCGCTCAGTTGCTGGCATCACAGGTCATAAGATTACATGGTATTCCGAGAGTGATTGTATCCGACAGAGGACCACAGTTCATACTTCGCTTTTGGCAAACATGGTGCAAGGCTTTGGGCATAGAGGCGGCTCTATCCACAAGCTTCCATCCTCAAACCGATGGACAAACCGAGCGCCTAAATCAGACATTGAAGAAATACATGCGCTGTTACTCCGAGGCGGCCCATAACTCCTGGGTGGACCTCTTATGGATGGCTGAGTTGTCGTACAACAACACCTGGCATAGCTCAACGGGCATGTCTCCTTTTAAGGCTAACTTTGGATATGACGCAAACACTTTGCCAGTAAACATCCCCTCAGAATTGAACAATCAACCCACAGTGAGAGAACGGGTGGTGACACTAAGAAAGGTGCATAGGTGGGTACAGAAACATCTCTTGAAAGCCAAGGAAGCGTATAAAAGATGGGAGGACACACACCGTTCTCAGGGTCCTGTATTTCAGGTGGGAGACCGGGTGTGGTTGTCCACACGGTACATCCGGTTCAAGATGAGGAGTATCTTTCATCCAAGGTTCATTGGTCCGTACACCATAGTGAGACAAGTGAATCCTGTGGCTTATAAGTTGAAGCTGCCTGCGTCCTTGAGAATACATCCGGTGTTCCATGTACAGCTGTTGAAAAAGGCTGTTTCAGCACGCCGGAAGGCACCTCCCTCAGTACTTTGTGACGGTGGTCTGGAGTACGAGGTAAAATCTATCCGTGACTCTGAATACCGTAGAAGGGTGCTCTGGTATCTGGTCTCATGGAAGGGATATACGGCAGAGGATGATTCCTGGGAACCTTGGAACAACGTCCATGCCCCCAGGGCGGTCAAGTCTTTTCATACACGGTTTCCTGGCAAGCCCGGTCCTAGGAGGCGCTTGTGAGGAGGGCGTACTGTCAGGATCCAGAACGTGAAGCGCCTGCCTAGAACTACAATCCCCATGTTTCTAGGGAGTAGAACTACTGGTCCCATGATCCTTTGCGACGCTTGGATAAGGCGGGGCAGGACCAGGAAACAGTGCTTGCGATTTTGTAGGATTCAGAGAGCCTGTGTTTGTTCCGGACGTACCTGCGTTGGATAGTTACCACGCCGGTCCTAGGATGTTCGTTTGGGGAAGACTCACAACTCGGTAACGTGTTCGCGCTTCTGCGCTGCTGTTACATTCTGCTCCGCTTCCAATGTTCATGGCAGTCGGAGTAGTCATCATTCCTTTGCGGCTGCAAGGGGTTCCTTTCTCCGCATGTGTTGGTTAATGCGGTACTGCCGACAAGTGACGGATTGCAGGGGGAGGAGGTTCTCCGCAATACCGGCACGAAGGGTAAAGTTTGTGGCACATTTGTATTTGACTGTAAATGCCTAAGCGGATGTTGGTAGTGATAAGAACTACAACATACCGTGTTAGGTGGTTTGTTTAGCACTGATTCTCGTATGGATTACAAGTGCCTAAGCGGATGTTGGTAGTGATAAGAACTACAACATACCGTGTTAGAAAGTTTGATTAGCGCTGATTCCCTATTTGGATTACAATTGCCTAAGCGGATGTTGGTAGTGATCATAACTACAACATACCGTGTTAGGTTCTTCTGGTGACCATTTATTTTATTTCGAACTTGTTTGATTCATCATGCGACAGTGCATGGCCTGTTGAAGGGGTTCTTAGTTCTGTTGCACCTTCCATGCCTCCATAAGGGTTCTTCTTATGACAGCACTGCATTACAGAATACAGGATATTTCTTACAGCTTTAGTTAATCTTTTGTGTGGGTAGGTATCAAGAGTAGTGTATACATTTAGAAGGTCAGGGTACTTGTTCTGTAGGCTGATGTTTATGCTTTTTGTGTTATGCAGGTAGGAGGGGCTCATGAAGACAGCGGTGTGAAGAGGCTAGGAAAGAGTGTAACTCAGGTGATCTTAAGAAAAGTTTATTTGGTGAGAATTAAATGAGAGTAGCCTTAGAAATACACTAATGCTTGTGTACTTTGTATTTACAGCTTCTTGTCCCCCGCTGACCCTTCCCCTTCTATCTTTTCTTTCGGGTTTTTTTCCCCTTTTGGGGTTTTTCCCTCACCGTATCTCCTGAATACCCTGTGATATTATTTCGGGGTGTTTGGGGGGTCCGGAGGTGGAGCATTTCTTCTGCATACGGATCCTGCGGAGTGTGATCTTGACAAAGAGAAATGTGTTTAGATCTATGAAAGGCATGATTCTAGATTACGGATTAATAGACGTGGGACACTCTAGATCAGGGGCCACATTGGGGGCTACGTTTTTCTCTGCCCCTCATCAAAGGCATTTTAAGCTTGATTACTTTTTTACTGCATCAGGGCTTATTATTATTTCTGGTAATCTAGAGTATAATGTCTTACCTAAAGTGGTCTCTGATCACAATCCCATTGTTATGGGTATCGATATAAAGTTCCCACAAAATCCGAAACCTTGGTCTTTTGAACGTAAACTTCTCTTTGATCCCTGTTACATCGAGCATATGAGTAAATGGATCCCTGAGTTCTTTGATAATAACAGGGGCTCTGCCCCAGCCCAGATTGTTTGGGACACGTTCAAGGTTGGGGTACATGGCGAAACTCTGAGTTATTCTTTGAATAATCAGAAGGAGACTCGGAGAGAAGCAGAGGAGATGAATAGTTTGAGAGAACTGGAAATACAATTTATGCAGGCATGTAGTGCGGGATTGGGCCCAAAAGATGAAGATTCACCAGAGGTTTGCCACGCAACTTGCCCGATAACTAGTTGGGGAAAACTCAGGGACATTTTTGGCTAAGAGATTAAGGCAGAAGGCATCCTTTTCTAATATAGACTATATAACGGATCGCTCAGGGAAAACCTTTGTCAACACTACAGAGATATTCAAGGTTTTTAGGGACTTTTACTCAAGCTTATATACAGAGGACGCCATGGGGGACTTTGCCGCTAAGATAGCGGAATTCGTTGACCCTGTTAATAATTTAGCCCTGGCAGCAGAGGAGAGGGAGCAATTGGAATCACCCATTACTTGGGAAGAAATAGAATTATCGCTTCTATCGTTAGCACTGGGCAAAGCAGTAGGGCTCGATGCTATTCCCTTGGAGTATCCTTACTAAAACATGACTTAGTTCTCCTATTTAACTCGGCTCAACAGGGCATTGCTCCTCCTTCTTGGGGAGAATCAATTATCATGGTCTTTCCAAAGAAGGATACACCTCCCCTTTCCCCATCCTCTGTTCGTCCTATTTCATTAATAAATGCAGATAGTAAATTTTTTCCAAGATTCTAGCCTCATGACTTTCCAAGGTTATTACTCCATTGGTCTCTAAATATCAGCATGGTTTTATTCCAGCTCGCGACACGGCCGATCATATTCGCCGTCTTATTGCTTTCCTGGATTGGGCCCAGGCAACCCGATCAAATATTGGTGTAGTACTATTGGACGCTGAAAAGGCCTTTGAAATTAAAGGTATTTCTAATCATCTATCTGTATAAAAAGTGAAAACATTGGATCTCCTATCATTCATTCACACCGGAAAAGCCAAAACCTTTGTTAAAAGAAATCAAGCAAAAACACTTCATTTCCCATCACCGATCAGCACAGGAAGTGATATCACTGAATCTCCTATCATCTTTCTGCACAGGAAGTTACACCACAGGTATCTTGCCTGCAATACTCCGTGCTTCTCCTCTCTCCCAGAACCTACTTCATGGCACCAGAAACAAAGATGTGCTTCAGATTTACACACCGGGCATGTGTCTGGCACTCCAAAAGGAATACCAAAGGCAAGCTCAGTTGAACCAGTCCGTGCCTGGACCATACCCAGTGCCAGGAATCCTCGTTTATCTCCTACCCACCACTATTCTGCGTTCTTCCATGCTCATAACCCTAACCCCCGCTCACCTCCTACATCTTTTCATGCAATCTTCCACACTTTATACCCACCACTCCCTCTCCAACAACACCCCACCCTCTCACACTGACAGAAACCAGCAATCCACTCTCACAGATCAAACACCATCCACGCCACATGCCACACTCCTGTACATGATCCCGATCAACACACACCCGCTCACCAAATGCACCACAGAAATATGGGATCTTCTGCACAACCACATCCAAACCTGCACTGAAACATAACTAACCAAACGTCTGCACCAGACATTTTTTCAGTCATCCCTGCCAGCTACAAGATTGCTAAATGACCGTCAGTACAGACCTGGATGTGTAGTTGCCATCATACTTCAAGATACCATCAGCTGCACCACCTACACGGACATCCCCACCAGCCACATTGAACACTTCAATTTCAAGATACGGATCACAGCCAACTTCTCCCTGGGTGTAGCCCTCATAAACCGACCACTACGACCCCACACCAATTTGACCAGTAAAATCCTAGACTTCTTTGCACTCTCATCATCAACCCTGGCTCCTGCTCACCTCCTGCATCTTCTTATGTACTCTTCCACACCTCATACCCACAACTCCCACACCAACAAAACCCCACACTCTGACAAACCAGCAATTCACTCATACAGACCAGAAATTACCGACACAACATGCCACACGTTCATATATGGTCCTCATCAACACACACCTACTCACTAAATGCAACACAGAGACATGGGGCCTACTGAACAAACACACACAGAACTGCTCTTCCACATGGAAACATAGCTAACCAAACTTCTGCCCCAGACATTGTTTCTGCCATCCCTGCTGGCTACACGATTGCTAAAAAAGAGCATCAGCACAAGCCTGGATATGTAGTCATCATATTCAAAGATACCATCATCTGCACTACCTACACAGACATCCCCACCAGCCACATGGAACACCTGAAGCTCAAGATACGCATCAGAGCCAACTTCTCCCTGGGAGTAACCCTTGTATACACACTACTAGGACCCCACATCAATTTCACCACTGGCATTTCAGACTTTCTCACAACCTCATCATCAACGCCGGCACCTCCAATCCCACTCAGAGTCCAAACTTTTTACCTAGAAGAACACACTGACTTAAACTCTACAGCCCTTCTGAGATGCCTCAGAAATGTTGGTCACACCCAACACATTTCAGAAACCACCCACACCGCCAAACAACTATTGGACCCAAATTTCTCATCATTCAGGAACATCAGAGTTGAAAAGCCAGTGACTATAACCACTAACCACCCCTGTGTGATTTTCAGCATACCCATCTCATACCACCACAGATCTACTACTGCTTGAACCACCTGCTGAACTGGAAAAGCTGTACACTGGCTTGTGCACATCAGTTACTTATCAAAGCACCTCCAAGAAGCCCTGCAAAAGAATCACTGTATGTGCCGACATCCTGGCTCCCTAAAAGCACAACCCAAAGGCAAGAGCCTGTCCACAGACCATCTGGTACACAGAGGAACTCAAGTTGATGAAATACCACTGTGAGCTACTGAAGAACATACAGAGTCCCGGTCAGGATTACAGTTAAAGACATCTTCAAATCAGCCATAAGGCTTTACATCGAGCAGATAAAAGCACACTAAGAGCAAGATGTCAATGTGCCTCCTGCTGCTCCCAGCAACATCACTCCCTCACTAGACCTTTGCGACAAGATGTCAGAATTCTTCCATAACAAAATCACCTTCATATGCAGCCTATTTAAACCTCAACAGGACTCCATTAACACCACAACTCAACTTCCCATCATGTCCGAAGAACAAACCCTGACTTCAAGGCCTGGAGTCACCACCCTCAAAATTGCTGCTACTAGGAAGACTATCCATTCTGGAGCCCCATCTGATACTTTCCACCACCTCATTTTCACCAAAGGACTCTTTCGGATCAGTGAAGCACTAACATCCATCCTCAATGCCTCTAGCAACTCACCCACATTCCCGTACAATAGGAAACATGCTACCATCATGCCTCTTTTCAAGAAACCATCCTCTGACACAGCCATGCTTTACAACTACAGGCCCATCTCCTTTCCTCCGTACCCAGCAAAGGTTTCAGAGAAACTAATCAATCAATGACCACCAATTACCTCAGTAGCCGCCAGTTCCTCAGCACCACACAGTATGGATTCAGGCCCAACCACAGAACAGAAACAATACTCATCGCAGCCACAAATGACATTGACTTGACCCATGATCAGAGGAGACACAGCAGGGCTCATTCACCTGAACCTCTCTGCAGCATGCGACATGATCTAATACCTCATTCTCATCAGCACCTGCACAAGATTGGCATCCAAGACCCACTATTAGCCGCATCTACTCCTTCTTAATGGATAGAACACAAGCTGTCAGCCTTGCACCGCACTCCTCAGAAGCTTGTAACCTCACCTGTGGAGTGCCTGAAGGTTCATCTTTCAACTTATGCATGCTCACTCTGGTTGTGCATATGACATCAAAATCCTCTCCTATTGTCATGACCCTGACACCTATGCTGATGCCATGCAAGTTATGCTTTCCCTCTTGGATAAGACCATCAAAGACCAAAGTGCTAACTGGATAAAAGCCAACTGTCTCAATCTCAAACACCTCACCATGGGACTCCAATAGGTAGATGGCTGAACTTGGACCCACAGACACACTCAGCCCACGTGCCAGGAGCCTCAGAATGATCATCAACAGTAAACTGAACATGACACAAGTCAGTGTGTCACTTCATTGTGCTTCCTCATTGTGAACATGCTGAAGGAGATCTTTAAATGGCTCCCAAGCATCATTAGATAAACTGTCACTCACACCCTAGTTACCAGCAAGTTGGACTGATGGAACACCCTCTAAATCAGGGTAACCATCAACTCATTAGAAGTTTACAAACCATCCAGAACTTGGCAGCCAGATTCATCTACAACCTCTCACACAGAGCTCAGATCACACAATACATCAGGAAGCTCCACTGGCTCCTCACACACATACATTGAATGGATAACACAACTTAAGCCTCGCCTACCAGAACAGTTGCATCTCCATCTACCAACGACCCAGACACTGCTCTGCAGGACTCCTATTAGCACATACCCCAAACATACACAGAACCGAACCAGGAGGACGGGTGTTCTCTTACATATCTCCTAAATCATGGAACAGCCTCCCACTCCACATCAGAGCCTCCTTCTCTACTCTTGAATTCCGCAAGACGCAGAAGAGCTTTTGAATTACCCAACCAACCATAGGCAGGGCTATTTACCCACACATTCTCTGTGCCAGAATACATTTGTGGGTGAAAGAGCACTTTGCAAAATTATATAGCATAAAACAATGCACACACATTACTCTGAAACACACTACACTTAGGTAGGTGTGATGCACTACAATAACAATCGATACCCCTTTATTAAAAGAAATCAACATTACTTTTTTGAAGGTCATTCCAGGTATTCTCTCTCTCCCTATCTACTCACACCCTACAGACATCCAAGCACAGTATCTCAGCAGTGACACAATAGTGCACACATATATACAAAGACCATTGTTGAATACTCTTTTTGGATCCTGAAACCACAAATCAGATGTCTTAACCATGTTGGTGGCTACTGGTGTACTCTCCAAAGGTTGTGTGTAACATTTTTGTAGCCTGTGTTGTGTTGCACAAGATCGCCATACAACAGGGCTTACATAGAGATGTTGACCATTAAATATGGCCACATCCAAGGACCTGGAGGAGGGCCCAGGACAGAGGACAGGTAAGCATCAGGGTCTGAGCTGTTACAACATATACTGGAAAATTTGCATGGGTAATGTATGGCAGCTCACCCTAAACTACAGAGGACAACACTGCTTTAACAGAGCCTACAGCTGTTTCTCTAAGCAGGACCGGGAACTCTGTTGAGGGTTTCCCTCTGGCCTGCATCTGTTTGCACAACTCCTGAGGCCTCAGGTTCCGGTGGGCCTGTAGTCCTTGTTGTGAGACCTCACGGGTCAAAACCAATGGCCAAAGTAAAAGAGCCACCCAAGAGAGGCTGAGAGTGGCGGTTACTCTCCCCACCTAGACCCGACCTGCCTCTGTGTATCTTTGTGTGTGGGGGGTACTGGCATCTCCCACATGGCTCCTCGCCTGGCCTCCTGCTGGACCGGAGGCACGCAGGCTCTCCCCTGCAATCTCAGGAGATGCTGCTCCTCTCTGCAGCGCTGTCAGCCCGAACAGGTGTCCTGTTGCCGGCCACACACATGTCTCCATCCTCAGTTGAGCCAGAAGGTGCAGGACACGGAACAGAGTCTCTGTTGGCTCCGCTGGCCTCTTATCTGGGGAACGTGTTCCCACTCAGCCCCACCTACTTCCATCTTGGCAACACACGGTGCTCTCTCTTCCCTCATGGGAGCCCCACCCGCAGCCAGGCTTCCTCTACCTGACTTCCGGTCATCGCGGAGCAAAGTCTCCGTGGATCTTGCCTTTTGTTTGCACAAACTTGGTGCAGCAGCCTGGGGCCTCTCAGCAGGGCCCTGGCTGTAGAAATCAGCCCGATGAACCAACAACGAGGGGAGGGAGAGAGCTCCACTTCCTTCAGCTTTCACCTCCTGCTTTCACCCAGCGCCACAGTTCTTCTTGAGGGAGACCAGAGAACCAGGCACAGCTGTCCTATGTTGTCCCACCCACTAGTTTCCAGGAAGATGGAAAAAGTATGAAGTGGTCAGCCTGCCTCGTCCTGCAAGATACAACCAGGGAGAAGGCAGCGCTCTTTTCTAGGGATTTGGCAAGGGCAGGGCTGGGCACAGACAATCCAGCTCAATGGCTTGTGAGATAGTGTTAGAAATGTGGTAGCCAATTCTACGGGGGGTAGCATGGTGCAGAGCGGGCAGGCCAAACTCCTGAGGACATGTGTGGAGCATCCACGCAGTACGCACAGACGACACACCAGGCACAGCACAAAAAGAGACACAACACCTGTTTGGATGAAAAAGAATAACTCTTGTATTGTCTCCAACCTGCAACATAAATCACAGTAATCACAATGTTGTGTCAACTGGTGCCAGGGCAATATATACACGGGAATTATGTACAGGGTAAATGGGAAAAGCAAGGTTAGTCCATTAGTTGCAAAGCTGAAATAGACCAGTCAAAGAAACGATTTCCTTGAAAGTATAACAGGATTAGGCTAAAACATAGCCTAAATAATCACAATTAAATCAATTCTATTACAAGCACAAATATATAGAGTACAAATCATTTATTACGCATATAGAGTTAAAAACAATTAATAACACTATTAGACATTTTCTAGTTCCTAAGTTAATAGTTAAAAAGCAGAACAAATGACACAATCAATTATGGCCTGCACAATTGAAAAGACATACATAAACTGTAAAACATCAAAATTGTAGAATACAATGTGTACATTCGTGGCTTCCCGATTCTAGTACCTATGTTTTATCGCTACAAATTTTATATATAAACATTGGTAGTGGAGACTTGAATTGTACTGGAGATTGGGCGTTGACGCATTTCGGTGGTAAGAACTGATTATTTCCACCTTTTTCAAGACCTTTCTTGTCATCTGTCGTGACTGGGGATCTTATAAATCACCCTACAATAAAATGAAATACTAACAAAGCATTAACTTTAGCCGTCAACATTAGGCAGGAAATCCATCAACATAAACCCCAGGGGCATCTCACATGTTCGCATGGACCCGGAGGCTCTTTCCTAAGCACAATCCCATAGGCACATAGGCATCACCGGGGGGTAGGCGGGCAACCATTAGCCTAAACACATGGGCAACTTGGGCCTCATGAGGGCATATCCAGCGCAGGTACACAATGGGCTCAGAAACATTAGCATATATTGTCATTAACATTGGGCACCATGGTATAGGCCGAACACAGGAGCCTAATACACCGTCTGGCAAATTTTCATTGGTGAAGCATAAACAAACCACTCCTGTAAAACACAGGCAACATTGCAAGGTTCAGGCATAGCATCCACATTGGCCTAAGCAGGTGCAGTAGAAGAACACAGCACTTCATGGGTCATTCTGAGATGGAACATTATACCCAGGCTCAGGGATGGATCATTGGAGCTCATGAGCCCTTACTTGAATGGCCCCCCCAGAACAGGAACACAATTGGCATAAAACCCTCCCCTAGCCAGGGGTCACTATAAGCACCCAGCATTAACATCAGGCATAGTCCTACGTCATGGGGCAGAAGACATCCTATGCCTATAGCTAGGCGGGGAACTGTATCTGACCTAACCTTGGCCACACTATTTGTGCTGTCACTCTCCTCAGGCCTCGCCAGCCCAGACAGTGTGTCCCAATCATGGCCACTGCCCACTGTCCAGCGGGGCAGTGGTGTCCAGCAAGATTAGCTCAGGGTCCAGCTGGAGTCCCTCTGGGCCCCACACACACGCAGGAGGCTACTCGTGGCAGCTGCTCACTCCCAGGTGGGGCAGTCGTAAAGTTACACTGGCGCATGGGGGGGCGAGCACCGACCCTGTTCCTGACACACACCCCAACTCTCACAAAGTTGAGCCCCCACTCACCGGGCTCCGGGACTCTTCTCCTTTGGCTGGCGGCGGGTGCGGGGCTTCCCTGTTTCCACCTGGGACCCCCGCTGGCAGCAACACCTTCCTGAAGGGGCAGGCACCGAAAATGTGCCTCAGGCCCCCCTCTGTACTCTTGTAGACAGCTGCTGACTCTGCTGTTACCCCGGGCCTTTGTATTTGCTGCAGGGCTCCTCGCTTTGATTCCAGCCCCTTCGTTGGGTGGGTGGGCCGGCCAGGGGAGGCCTGCGCAGCTCCAGATCCACAATGGCAATGGGCCTTCCGGGACTCTTCTCGGTCCGGGTGCCAATCAGGGCATGGCTCCTGGGGGTGCACCCGCAACAACCAATCTGTGTGCGGCGGGCTGGGGGCGCGGCCAATGACGCGGCGCCTCCGTCATGTGACGACGGCTGGTCTGGCTTCCGAGGTCCGTGCCGGCCTCTTCGATGCCGCAGCGGCTCCTCCCTGGGTCCGGGGGCCGCAGCGGAGACTCAGGCTGCAGCAGACACCTTCTCCTAATCAATCGCTGGGCAGCGGTGGTGATACTGACACAGCGCCGCTCTGTGGACAGTGCAGCGGGCCACAGCGGTGAGTTCAGTCGCAGCGCTTCACACGTGCTTGTATTCGGGCCGCAGCAGTGATTTCCAGGCAGTAGTCATGAGGGGTGCTCACCCGCGGATTTAACTAGGGCGCCAGTGCAGGGTTCGCTCCCGCGGTCTTTAACTTTGGCAAAAGGGAGCACTCTTCAAGGGCCCACAGATGAGCCACGGGTTGCGGTGGTGAGTCCGATATATATAGTGCTTCAATGGGGCACAGTGCTTCCAGGGGCCCACAGTTCATAGACCGATACAACGTAGTGGGGCACCAAAAGCAGCCCCTTGCAACTGCAATGCCGACAACAACACAGGGGTTGGCACAGCACTTAGAAGGCACAGTTCTGAGTTCAGGTGGGCAAAGTTCCCTCAACACAGCGCTGTAAGATCATGCAATATAGCACTTAGCAGGCAGCACTCATCCAGGGTCACACAGCAGTTTAGACAGTAGCACCTCCAGCCGTGTTGCGCTTCAGAGGGCAACAGCGTCTTCTCAGCACATCGCTTTAGGGTTATAGCGCTTGGGGGGCAGTCAGTCCCCACAGCAAGCCCCAGCGTAACGCTCCTCACCTCCTGGGGCGGGGGTCCAGTCCAGCCCCAATATAGCTCTCTCCTCTTCAGGCGCTTGTAGATGGGGCGCTCACGTGGCACCAGGTCCCACCAGCCTCAGGGACCTAGGAGGGCAAAGGGGCACAGCAGCAAGCACTACTAAGCCAGTTCAGCAGTTAGTGGGAACACATCAAAACAGGGCGGTAGGCTTTCACCATATCCCACTGTAGCGTGGCCCTTCTCCTATACAGCAGCCTGAACTCCTGCAGTGGGGCTTCCACTAGCCCTGGGGACAGCAGAGGGGTTATAGTAAGGTGCAGGGTCCAGCACACAGGCCCAAGTGGGAGTATCCCCTGCAGCAGGTCCCCTGCAGCAGGTCCCCTCACGTTCTTGTCCCTGCTCTGTCTCAGCACATGGTGGCACATCCCCCTTATTTATATGCCCCTCACCCCACCTACCAGTCAGTGCCAGAAGCTTCTAGAATTCTCAGGGGAACTAGTTCTAACTGGCTCAGGGGGAGAAGCAGAGCACCCTGGGTGCCAGGCTTTCCCTCCAAATGCTAGGATTGCTGGGTATCAAACAACTAGACCGCTAACATACTGCAGTCAGGTGGCACAACACACAGCCATGGCATCCATTTTAAATGCAACATTTCACCAGGGTACATTTTCTTGATGGGGGATTGACAAGTGCTCACACCATTGCATGACATTGTCATCGTAAACAGGGCATCTCATACCACACATGGCCTATACAGTTTATTTACAATGGGGGAGACAACCTATATTAGGGAGGTGAAAAGTGAAAAATTTGGAGGAAAATAGGCAGAGTCTAACACATAAAAGTTGCAGTCCTTCCCTCAACAGCAAAGTTCAATGGCGGTTCCTCCTAGCAAAATGCAGTGTTTCAGCTCCACACGTTCGAAGTAAGCACCGAAAACATGGGGTCACAGCTCCAATATTTATATGCCTCAAAGTCTTTGTTCTGCCCAAGTACCGGCCCTGGAACCAGTCCAAACCAGTTCTGCAGGGCATTTATCAAGCACACAATACTCCCCATTGTACGTGTAGGCCCTAGCCCAGACTCACCACAGGGGAGAGGAGCCTTCATTGTGGAAGGTAGGCACAGCCCTGTTCAGGTATAGGTGCTACTCCTCCCACCTTTCCAAATGCAGATCAGGCCTATAAAGGCTAGCGCTGACTCACCCAGCCTCTCTGGAGCCACTGCACATTCCCAGCCCCTGTCACTCAAAGGCCAGACAGTCAATACACAACAGGCAGACACAAAGACACATAGCACACAGAAATGGCCACTTCTAAAACTGGCATTTCTAAAACAGTAATAATAAATCCACAAACATCAATACGCAGCATGTATCACCACTATTCCACACATACAAAACTTGGTCATGCTACCCCGCTCAGATCAGGAATTACTACTATCATGGAATCCCCAATGCATTCCTATCAGAGGGCAGCCTAATAGCAGTGAAAAACCAAATAGGCTGTTTGACGCTACCAGGACATGCCACACACTTAAGGCACATGTCCTAGCTTTTACCTACACCGCACCCTTCCCATAGGGCTAGCTTGGGCCTACCTTAGGTGCGACTGACATGTAGTAAAAGGGGAGTCACGGACGTGGCAACCACTTAATGTGCCACGCCACAGTGGCAGTAAACTCTGCCCGCAGGCCCGGCAAAGGCACACGTTTGAAAGGCCACTTTGGTGAGTGGTGCAAGCAGCGCTTCAAGCCCACCAGTAGCATTTAATTTGCTGGCCCTGGGTATAAATAATACCACTGTACAAGGGACTGACACATAAATTAAATATGCCAAACGGGTGTTGATCAATCTTATCAAGTTTACCATAGAGAGCATATGCACTTTCGCACTGAACAGCAGTGATTAGGTGCCCAGAGTCCTAAAACCACCAACAACAGGTCAGAAAAAATACAGGAGGAAGGCAAAAAGTTCTGGGATGACCCTGCAAAAAGGGCCAAGTCCAACACTACCAATTGAGGCAAGATATATACTCAAACTGCCTGCATAACTCACTAAGCACTCTACTCAGAAAACCCGGTCTACACCACAATCAAAAGCTGGCCAAAAGAGAAGAAACTTAAACTTCTTCTTCTCAATAAATTCCTAAAAATTGCTCCCTAAACCAGCTGTCTGGCCAGATGCTCCTACCCCACACCTTTTAAAAAAATCTGAGCACCCCTAGTTAGGGGTAAACTATGCCTCTACTCTCCACACCTTCACAATACCCTACCATAACTTCCTCAGAACTATATCATTCACATATCCTACTGTCTATCGTATACTTCTTAAACATAATGATATGATATATTTACTCAATATATAAATCATGTCATTGCTGCTGTGCTAACTCTGTAAAGCACTCCGATACCTTCGGCTCAAGTAAGCATATACTAACCGAAATAAACAAATAAATAAATATAAAGGCCAAATTGCTGTACCAGGATGTCCACTGGTTTTCGAGTTGAGGATGTTTTAAAATTAACACTAGGCCCTGTTGTATGACAGAAATCAACATGAGAAACAGATAGACATATAAGAGGAAGTCTTTGTATATCAAAGAATAAACTGATAAGTACATGGTTTCAATACGCATTTTTTGGAGGCATATAAATTGATTTCCTGATAAGTAAAACAAGGCCTTGATATCATAGCGCTACCTTTACGTTGCAAGTTCAGTGTGGATGTTATTAACATTTTGGAAAAGTGTAGGCTAATGTATCCTGCAAGTTCCAAAAAGTATGTGTGAGGAAAGGCATGCAGCTACCATGACTTTGATAAATAGACATATTGGCTCCTTAAGGAAAAGAGCAGAGATTGAACTTATCAGTGTATACTATTCATCTGCTGTGTGGTGCTGTGAGAAGCTGTGAATCAAAATAAGTACCCCACAGTTTGAGATAAAGGTAAATAAACCTACTTATCCTGGAGATACAGTTCTAAGTACCTTTGTACATGGGGCAGGACCCTTGACGATTGTGTGACTAGAGGGCTACCCCTCTGACTGCAACTCCCCATGATGCTATACCTCTCCCAAGATGGGATTGAGAAGAAGGAAAATTATCGCTGTTTTATCGTCAGGAAACTGCCAATAAAATGGCAATAATGGGCTTGATAATACACCCTTGTTAATTCCTATAGAAGCCCATGTTCTAGTGTTAACATGGGCTTCTATGGGAATTAACAAGGGTGTATTATCAAGACCATTATCGCCCTTTCATCAGCAGTTTCCTACCGATAAAACGTGATAATTTTAACACCGATCCTTGATAATATGCCCTTGAGTTTCTTAGGTTTTTTTCTGCTGTGAGAAGGTGGTCTGGCATATGTGGTACACTTATGTAGATGGACACCTTGCACCGGTCCAGCCAACCCTTATGGTGATTTAAGAGATCTTAGACAACCTTAGAAATCTCTGTAAATGGTAGCTGTGGACAGCAGCCTTCAGGCTTAGTCCCGTAGGATTGTAAAGAAGCTTGTTTTACCAGAATGCAACCACACAAGGTATTTATAAAAATATATATTTATTATATAATACTCTCTAACACACAGAAATAGCTCCTAGCCAGAGATATGCATAATACATGCAATCTTTAGCAAAGAAACACAATACATAGCATGTAATATACAGTGAACCACAGAGGGGGACCAAAGCATATACTAAGAAAGTGGTCTAAGAACCACGACTCAGGTCAAAACAAGTTCGAGAGGACATAGAAGTACTGGGGACCCAAGGAACTACCCAAGATGAGAAGATAGGGACCCCAAGGAGAACGTGTGCAGTGTGGGAACACAACCACGTGTTCCTGCAACTCTACGTGTAAGTCACAGTTGTTTTTTTAAAGAATAAGGACCCTTCCCAGTAGACACTGAAGAAACCCCAAGGAAGACAGAAGATTGGAGAGTCACCCCACCCATGGATACCCTAGTACCCATGTTACCTACACCAGGGAAGTCGGGTGTATACATGTGAAGTGGTGTGGGAAACGGCCATCAAACCCAACGGAGGACTTCAGGAAAGTGCCACTGCTGACGAAGGAGAAAGTGTCTGGTGGAATCCGAAGGTGGATTCTAGATGAGAGGTACCTGAAAGCAGAGGGGACAGAGTCTATGTCACTCAGGAGTGACCAGGTGACTTGGAATACGAATGCCCTCCGATGTCGGGTGTTGCAGGACGGGTGACAATGACCTTGACTCTGCAGCTGTGAGGACCAGGTGATTCTGAGGAAGACCAGGAGCCATGCACAAGCTGTCCTATGAAGGATGTTGAGTGCTGAGGCGTTGGTGTCCGGCGGGAGCACAAACAGGCCTTTGCAAATGCAACCATCGCAGGTTCTGTAGAAGGAGCAATGTCGGAACCAGCAAGGTCCAGGGGACTCACCACAAGCAGGGGAGTCAGGCAGGCCCGAATAATCAAGGGAGCCCAAAAGGACCAAAGGTGACTCTCAAATGGACCCACAGGTCAGAGGCACTGGAGTCGTTAGAGGACCTCAAGCAGCTTACCAAAAGATGAAGGCCATAATAGACAAGATATGGTGTGGCTGAAGATTCTAGTTACTAGAGGTGCGGGAGGTTGGGGCTACTTGGAGCCCTAGGATCTTCTTGGAGGAAATACAACAAGTCTTTGCAACTACAAGTTGACACGGAGCACTGGGGTTCGTATATTGCAACCCCCAAAAGGTATACTGGCCTCAAACTTGGTGAGACGGCAGGACAGACCTCGGGAGCTGTGGAGAACCACCACCTGCGATGTAGAAGCTTACAGAGCCTGGAAGAACTCAGGATCAGCAGACCGGGTGACTTAGTAGCAGTGCATGCGAATGCAGAGGAGTGACTCCTTCACCTCAAAGGAGATTCCTTCGGCTGTATTTGATGCCCACACACCTTGGAAGGTTCCTGTATTGTGCACAGGCACAGACAATGCAGCAGACTGGAAGGGGGAAGAATTTGAGCCCAAACGAAGTCCAGCGAAGTCCAGAGTGCCCAGACGGTGGAAGAAGAACTGGTGTCATATCTGACTCTCATCCCATGATGAATCTAAGGATTAACACCCAGGTGAGCCCTTAAGTACCCTAGGAAAAAGGTTGGGATGATTCAGGGGACCCTCCCTGGGGAGGGTCTGGACAGCGGGAAGGTTACTCTTATGTCCCTTGTCCAGTTTCATACCAGAGCGGGAGCCAATGTCTCCCAGGACTGTTTTGAACTGGATTATGCATGGGGACACCAAATGGGCCCCTCATGCAGATTGAGTGACGCTGGCAAGTGCAACCGCCCTGCCCCAATACACTAAATCCTGTCACATGGAGGTGTGGTCACACCTCCCTGGGACAGTATGCCTATTGTTTTGCCTTCTCCTGCTCGAGCTTGGCTGAGCAGCAAGAGGGCAGAATCATGTCTCTGGTCGGCAGCAACTATTTTGTGCTGTCCAGGTCAAGAAGGCTGGTACCGGGAACACTGAGAGCCTAACGGAGGGCTCTTCCAGTGCTTGGAATCATACCTCCTAGTCTGTTTACGGTGTGGGGTTATGATTCCAACATGTTTGGTACCAAACAGGATAGGATTCATTGCAGCCATTTTTGAGATGGTCATCACATAATTACATGGTGCCCCTCTTCACTGACAAACCAAGAGAATGTACTCCATACGCTGCAGGGGTGTCCTGCTCATGCAGGGGCACCCTCTTACTTAGAACCAAACACCCTGCCTTTAGGATTGCAAAGGCCTGCTATAGGTGTGACTTATAGAATTTAAGGGTAGGGATCCTAGATATAGGAAACCTATATCTTTTGTAAGTGGTGCTAGCACCAGCTTACGAAGGCTGCAATGGCAGGCCTGTAGTTCCATTTTGAATGGTCTCTCATGGGTGGCATAATACATGCTTCAGTCCATGGGAGACCTCTGTGCTACCTATGCCCTGGGTACCTTAGTGCCAGATACTAGGGACTTATAAGGGTGCCCTGGTATCCAATCTGGGATGTAACCCAGTACTAAACTCAACAATTTAGGGAGAAAGCAGATAGACTGGGGTCCTGATTAGCAGGATCCCAGTCAGACTAGTCAAATACAGCTTAGCACCAAGCAAAAAGTGGGGTTAATAATAGAATCAGATCCTACTTTTCCAAAAGTGCTATCCTCGGTTTTGTGCATATGTGGGGGCAGAGGTCGATATTGTGGCATAACTATATCTTAGTCCACCAGTATACATGAGAAGGTAAGATTTCAGTCCAATTAAAAGACAGCATTACACATTTTGATATTTCTGTTTTGGACAAAAAAGACAAATTAGAAAAGTGTTTATAGTATGTTAATAAAAGAGAAGGCAAAACCCATATTGACATTTCTGTTATGGATTAAAAAAACAAGTGAGAACAATCCTCGAAGGTCTGTTACTAAAACATGTCAAAACACATATTGGCATTTCTGTTTGGGATTAAAAAACAAGTGATAACAATTGTCTAGAGGTATAGATCAACTTGTTATTATAGAGGCATACATGTCTGTGTACATAGTTTGCAATGTAAGACCTGTCCTGCGTGTTACCCTGCGGGAGTTGCACTGACTTCTGCCCCAGCTGATGCAGTAAATTCAGCTGTATAAACAGTATGATTAACAATGCAGCAATGAGTGAAGGACAGATGTGGATGAGTGTTTTTAGGTTTGATTTTACAGTAGTACAGAGAGTAATAACTGGCAGGTGACTAGGTAGCCCAATGACAGTTTTTCTCATAGAATTCAGAGACTTGTACCCTTATTTACCCAGTACAAAACCAGGTCTAGAAGTCCCATAATTCAAAGTTAACACAGGCTCCAGTTAGTCCACCAGGAAGAACTTTAGACAGCTGACTCTTGGGAACTTCTTCACCTTCCTCCTCTCATCTTGCCATTTTAGGTTAATTACCTGCACAGTCCAGACCCCTTTCCCAATGCATTGACAGAGTCAGGGACCCCTGTCACAAGGCTGCCTTCTGGTTCCACTGAAGGAAAATGGAGACTGCCCATGTAATTGCTTTAGTATTTAACCACCTATTTAACTACAAGGGCTATCTCCTCAGTGAAATGTTTCTTCTTTTTCAACACAGATAGCATCCTTGGTCTGTTAAAAATTCAGTGCTTGGTGCACAACCCAAACTTTGAAGAGGAAAATACAAATTCCATGATGTGGGTATTATTTAAATTATTGTAAGTGATTTTGTGTTACATATGTCTGATTTATTTAGGATGTAAACCATTTTTCTATTAACTGCCAAGCAGAGGTCTGTTATTCACTGCAATGTGGCGGAATCCACTGCATGATCAGAGATTCGGCCGAATTATACAGATGTCTCCGATTCACCGCCATGCTCAGTCTGTGCCCCATTAGTGGAGTATCCACCTGTGGAGATTCCACAAGATGTAAAATAAGGTCCTAAGTGACATCTAGTAACTATACAATCAAACATTACGTTTATTCAGACTTGACCCCTTAATCTGAGAGAGTGGAGGTATTTAAATGTATACTTTTAGTTAATTGTCTATCTTTATATATCTGTTGCTTTCTCTTTCTGCATGTTTTTTCACTCCCCATGCCCTATTACTCTCTCTCTCACCCTCTCTCTTTCTTTTCATCTCTCTCCCTTATACCTGCACCTGCATACACACACACACATGCAAACACACACACTCACACATTCACTCTCCCTTTCGTACTCTATTTATGTCTATCTCACCCTTTCTCATACGCTCTCCTTCTACTTTTTCTTCTTTTGTTTCAACTCACTTTATTACCCCATGGATTTAAGTTGTCCTTCTTTCTCCTTTATTTCAAGAATATGAAAACACAAGGATCATATTCAAAAATACATGTATGCTTGTGCATCTGATCTACAAACAACCTTCTTTGGATTTCGGTCTTGATTATGAGATGGACTGATCTATTTTGACACCTTCACAAATCCATGTTAGTGCAGTGGTCGGAAATGTGGGTTTGGCAGGGTTTTCTACACTGAGGAAATCCAGGATAAAGTTTCCACTCCTGGAATTGTCTGCAGATATATTTATGGGGAAAGTGTCCAGTAAATACCAAAATGTGACAACAAAACCTATAACTAGTGATAAGTATGTCAAGCAATGAATTCAGATTTATGAAAAATTGAGTATTATCAGGTGCCACAATTATCCCCAACCCTTCCTGGACACTTTTAATTAGCGCCTTAGAGCTCACAGTGCTCTGAAATGGTTACTTTGCACTCACAAACCCTGTTACTTACATATCAAATCACATTACAATAGTTTTAAATTATGTATGCGTGAACCACTCATGGGTTGGAGAGTATGCATTCTACAGTGGAGTGTCCCAAAAATGTCTAGGAAGACTGCTTATACCTAGTCTTCTGTTCCTCGATGATCTTTTTTCTTCTTAGAAATGGGCAACAGTGAATCTCTTTCTATACATACAAACATTCATACAAACATTCATACATATTTCAACTGAAAAAACAAACGTCAAAGTGACATTATAGGTAGCTTGAACTAGCACAGAAAATAATGTTTAAAAATCCCAGTTATGGGGCGTGGCTTGGATGCCGCGCAAGATGGCCGGCTAGATACGGAGCTCCGCCCAATCGATCACCTCACGGCGTGTTTCCCCGATGTAAACGGGACCGCTCCTGAGCCCCGTCACTGGATTTGGCTTGCGGAACGTTGGCGGAGCGGCTTTACAGCGCTTGTGGTGCCGTTTTCGCTCCTCTTCGCAATGTTTTCCCAGCCCCTCACGGAGCCGCCATTTTGAGGCTCTCCCGAATCTCGGAGCCTCTACTGCCAGGCTTTACCGCTACACGACGTGTCACCGGACACCAACGACCTTCAAGACGCTGATTTCATTTCAGGGGTGAGCAATACCTATAATGTGAAAGACTCTTTTGCTGCGTTTTTCTCTCCTGTTATTCTGCATTGGAGGACACGGCCAATACGCACTTTTCACAGCGCTTCACCCCTGACAGCTGTGTTTTTCATATCTTAACATGCTCAAACTCCTGGAATACTTTTTCTCCTAAATGCTCTTCCTCATGGCGCTATACTAACAACTTTCTCTGAGACTTTCTGCTCATTTTTCCTGCGCCTCACTTATTTCATGATGCCCCTCCACATGCTCCCATTTTAGTCACCCTCTCTTTTGTACTCACTAAAGATTTCGCTCTAATTCCCTGACGCTCTCTCATATAAGTTACCTTTATGGTGCTTCACCCTCTCTTCGGAGATATTTCTGGAACATTTCAACGGCACCTTTAGTTGCCTCTCAGGGACTTGAGATTACTTAGTGGCACGAGCACTCATTTCTATGGTCAGACTACGTAAACCTCAATTTGTCTTTACACCATCGGTGAGTACTTCGGGGGCTTCTTCATCTGGTACAAATAAAGCCAATTCCTCTACAAAAATGACTTCTCAAAAATCATCATTGGCTCATGCAACTGCCAGTAAGTCTTCCCCACCTGCTCCAGCGGGCAAACGCCTTAAGCAAAATTCTCCTACGCCAGAAGACAATCCTTCAACTTCTCCTACTGACCAAATTCTGGAGGAGCTGCGAGCGCTGCGTCCATTTATTGAAAAAACAAGTACAAATATGCAGCTTTTAAAGGATAAGTGGGAGAATATGGATGCCCGACTTTCTACTGTTGAACAACACCTCCCTGAGCTTCAGTCCAACACACAACGTATAGCCACCTTAGAAAAAACTGTCCTCTCACTGCAAAAACACACAGAAGATTTGGAAAATCGCAATAGGAGGAACAACCTCCGTATTTACAATTTGCCGGAAAATCTTGAGGGTGACAATCCAGTGTCTTTCTTTACCACTTTCCTACCGAAACTTCTGGACCTGCCACCTTCTACCTCCATTAGTATACAAAGAGCTCATAGACTAGGCACCAGAACGGATTCCTCTTCAAAACCTCGTGGAGTCATCATCCTATTTTTGAAATACACGGATCTCCTATTGATTCTCTCAGCTGCGAGGAATAAAAAACAAGTGACTTGGCAAGGTCAACGAGTCTATTTATCTCAGGATGTTTCTAATGTCACTGCCTCCAGATGTAAAGAATTTCTGGCTATGCGTCCTTCTCTGCGCTCCCTGGGAGCAAGATATGGCTTGTTTCACCCTTGTACTCTCAGAGTCACCTATCGGAACAAGACTTGGTCATTTCAGGAACCTGGAGAATTAAGGAACTTTCTTCTTCTACACAGTGAAGAAGGGATGGACGCCTCCTCCTCTGCTTCGAACAGTGGCTGAAATTGGACTTTTATTGTCTGCATGCTTGTTCCTCTAGTAGTTTGTCTTTGACTTCATGTACTTCTCCATTCTCCTTATCTCAGTTTCTCACCTTCTCATTTTGCGTATCTTCTCTCTGATTATCTCTGATTATCTTTCTCTTGCGTCTCCTATATATATCTACTTTCTTTTTCTAACCTCTGGACCTATACTTTTACGTCACATGTTCTGTATGTTAACAATTTTTCCTTTTTTTTCTCCCCAGACGGATATGTATCGGATACTCCTTTCACCATCTTGTCCCATCCTATGTTCCTTTTGTGCGGTCTCGATGTGGTTCTGCTCCTGATCCTGGTCCGTCCGTCTTGTAACGCATCACCACCTCCCCACTTTCCCTTTGTGTATACTTCCCCTTCCAGGTATGTTTAATACAGTCATCCTTTTGGATTTGTACTGTCTTCTAAGCCTTCTCTCTTTTCTTCCTTCTTCCTCCCCCCCTGATCATCTTTCCCTGTTCCTACCCCTCTCCCCCTCCCCTTTTCTTTTTCTTCTTCATTTTCTACCTGTTCTTCCTTCTACCTTTTTGATGAGCTTTATGGTTATTATCTCTCTACAGTTTGAATTACTACATGTACAGTATGTTTTTGCATTTTTCGATTTTGATCAGTTTAATAAGCTTTCACCTTCAAAGTTGTTTCATGGAATGTGAAAGGATTTAATCACCCTATCAAAAGGCAAAGAGTACTCTCCCACCTCTCCTCTTACAATCCAGATATTGTTCTTATTCAAGAAACCCACCTCTCAGATATTGAATCTTTAAAACTAAAGCGATTGTGGGTTGGAACTGTCTTATTTTCTCCTGCTTCTCAAAAAAAGAATGGGGTGGCTATTTTGATTCATAAACGCCTTCAGTGTAAAGTAGTTCTAGAAGAAAAGGATGATGAGGGGCGCTGGGTTTTAGCTAAACTAATAATTAATAATATCCCAATTACGGTATTCAATGTTTATGGTCCTACATGTTTTGACTCCTCTTTTTGGCCCTCCATTACAGCAAAATGTATTCAATATAAAGATGATTCTTTCCTATTAGGTGGAGATTGTAATCAGATCGTTGACCCATTTTTAGACCGTAGATCCTCTGTTCGTTTTTCCCCTCACAAACCACATAAGCAATTCCTTGACACTATCACTCAAACTCACCTTGTGGACTCATGGAGACTCACTCACCCAGATGTTATGGATTTCTCCTTTTTCTCTCCTCCTCATGCTTCTTTCTCCCGTTTGGACTACATTTTTCTATCTTCATCTCTCTCTCAACACCTTATATCCTCCTCTATTGAATCTATAGTTATCTCTGACCATGCTCCTATTATCACTGTTTTTGACCTTCTTCCTCCTACTCCTAAATCTTCTCGCTGGCGTTTTAACCCTTCTCTTCTTGCTGATCCTCTTTTTTCTTCCTCTTTTCGTTCTTTTGCCTCTGAATTTTTTCACCTCAACTATACACCTGATACCCCCCCTCATATTCTTTGGGACTCTTTCAAGGCCACAGCCCGAGGTTTTATTATTGATTTTGTCTCTAGAAAGAAGAAAAAATTCCTTTAAAAACGTAAAGTTACCCTTGCACATATTAAGTCGCTGGAACATCAATTCTATACTTCCTCTACTAAGATTATGTCTCCTGAATTACTTAAAGCTAAGATTGCTTTTAACAAGCTTACTACAGACTCTGCTTCCTCTTTTCTCCTCCGGAGCAGCGCACGATACTATGGAGGTCGCAATAAATCAGGTAAATTATTGGCTAACTATTTAAAATCCCGTAAAGAACGAACTAATATTGACTCTATCTATTCCCCCTCTAATACTCTTCTTCATACCGACGTGGAAATTTTAGAACAATTTCACTCTTTCTATGAGATTTTATATAGTCCAGAAAACCCTCCCACCCCAGAGCTTATTCAATCTTATTTTGACAACATACCTCAACCAGATACTTCCCACCTTAATTTTTCGGCCGTTGATTCTGATCTCACTATTTCAGAGCTATGCTCTGCTCTATCCTCCCTCACTAAAGGCAAGACTCCAGGACCCGACGGCTTTCCAGTTGAATTTTACCTACATTTTTCAGACCTCCTTTTACCTAAACTTCTATCTCTTTTTCAGTCTTTTTGTTCTACTGGATCAGCCCAAGGCTCATTTCAGGACGCTACCATATGCCTTATCCCTAAAGATGGTAGAGACCCTAAGTTTTGTAAAAATTATCTACCTATATCTTTAGTTAATGTGGACTATAAAATTTTGGCGAAATTACTAGCTCTTCGCCTTGACCCGCTCCTACCACATCTTATAGGGAAAGAACAATGTGGCTTTGTTAAGGGCCGCTTAACATCGGATAACTCTAGACTCTTCCTTAATGTTTTAAGTAAAGCCCCTTCACTATCAATTCCCCTTGCAGCCATTTCAGTAGACGCTGAGAAAGCCTTTGATCGGGTTGACTGGTCCTTTCTCATGGCCTCCTTAAAATGGCATGGCTTCAATCCTAAATTTATATCTTATATTTCTTTGATATATTCTATGCCCAAAGCCTCTGTTCTCGTCAATGGTCAACTCACTTCCCCATTCGTACTCCAACGTGGAGTTCGTCAGGGCTGTCCTTTATCACCTCTTTTATTTATTTTGGCGCTTGAACCCTTCCTTACTTCCATACGTAATAATTCCTCCATCTCTGGTTTCCCGTATGGTAAACAACATCTTAAATTGTCTGCATATGCTGACGATATCCTTTTATTTATTTCAGACCCGACCACCTCTGTCCCCTCTTTATTAAATGAATTTGAGAAATTTTCTTTGGTCTCGGGTTACAAAATAAATTCTGACAAAACAGAGATCCTTCCCTTAACCAAATTTTGCCTTCCCCACTTTTTCACAGCCACTGGCTTTGCTTGGAACTCTCCAAAAATTAAACATCTTGGTGTTCTTTTTTCTAGCTCTATTTCTTCTTCTATTCAACTCAACATGAATGCAGTCATCTCTAGAATAGACTCATTACTCACTTCTTGGAACCCACTATTTCTTTCCTGGTGGGGCCGTCTTGACTCCATCAGAATGATGATTGCCCCCATTTTGATCTCCTTATTATCCATGCTTCCACTTCGCATCCCAACCTCATATTTCCGTCGCATTGACTCTGTGTTGTCCAAATTCCTTTGGAAGCAGAAAAAAGCTCGCATATCTCTTTTACACCTACGTAAATCTAAACTTAATGGTGGAACCAACTTTCCAGATTTTCGCCTTTACCATAAGTCCTTCTCACTTCGACAGGCCTCCCGCTGGTTATCTCAGGAACCCTCCCCTTTTTCTCCCCTCTGGCTTTCTGTTGAGCAGGAGTTATTGCTTCCATACTCTTTACAAGAGGTAATTCGCTTCACTTCTAAAGCCCCATGCCTTAATCCCCTTTTATTCAAATATACTTCTTCTCTTCTACGACCTTTAGTCTCCCCTACCTCGGTATCACAGGAATCCTTCCTACTATTGCCTATATGGTACAATTCACTCATATTAATAAATAACAGACCTATTGCTTGGCCCTCATGGAGAGCGAAAGGTATCATCTGGGTACATCATCTTTTTGATGGTTCATCCCCTTGCTCATTTCCTAAATTTCGTTCTCAATTCCACTGCCCTCCTTCTTTTGCAAAGAAATTCCTTATCCTTATGGAAACCATTCTAGATTGTTATTATTCTCTTTCTTCTGAAAGCCTATCAGCTTCGTCTTCCTCTCTACTCACCGTCCTTTCTACTACTCCTAAAGCTTCCATCATTTATCGGTACTTCTCAGCCCCCAATCCGGACCGTCTCAAATCAAAATTGGAATTGTCTTGGGAAACAGATTTACATTCTTCATGGCCAACTTCTCTTTGGGACAAAATATGGGCCAGATCCTTGAAGATTTCCCGTACTGCCTCTCTTACTCAATCCCTATTTTTCTTTTACCACAGACTATACCTTTCTCCTCTTTCTATTTCTCGCTTTCAACCCAATTCTGTATCTAATTGTTGGACCTGTAATGCTCCCTCTGCAGATCTTTTACACCTCTTCTTTTTCTGTCCTTCAACTCGTATTTTTTGGTCTCAGATATTCTCTCGCCTTTCTCGTATTTTTAACATCTCTATCCACTTCTCCACCTCCTTTGTATTTCTTGGGAGCCTTTCAGGGGATTTAGATCTCCCTCCACATTCTCACGGTCTTTTTGATCTTATGCTAGCTCTTGCATTACAACATATTGTCTCTAATTGGAAATCCTTGAACAATTTGTCTCTAAATTGTTGGTGGAATTTTGTATGTCAATCACACAGACTTGATGTTGTTTTTGCTTCCTCCTGCAAACCTTCCCGAAATGTTGAACTTTACTGGTTACCTCTTACTCTATACTTAGATCAATCTGCCAAAAAGATTTATTCTCCACTTTCCTCGGATAATTTCAAACCCCCTTGAACACATATGCTCTTGCCTGTAGTTTATGATATTTTTCAATTTTGCTGTTGTGATTTTTTTAGCTTTATACTTGTCTCCCTTGCTACACGTTCTTCATTCAAGTAATTGCTAAATATGATGTTTTCTACTGTACTTTTTGATTGACATCCAGTGTATATTCTATTTTTTATTTATCCATCCTCTATGATAATACCATGTTTTCTTTCCCTCACCCCCCTCCCCCTCTCCTCCCCTTCAAATAATTCAAAATGCTTTGTTTTTCATTGTGATATTGGTTGCTTCTGTTTAATTTATTCCATCATATATCCTTTTCTCATATTTTGCCGATGTCACCTTATTGTAATATCTGTTTTTCTTTTAATAAAGCTTTCAAACATAAAAAAAAATCCCAGTTATGCACTGCTTATGAACTCACATATTACATCACTCTGGACATGTTAAATTACATCATTGGAGACATCACTGGTGGCAACTCCAATTACATCACTGATTATTGCATACCTAACTATAAATTCAAGTTAACCTTTTTTCAGTGAATCCCTCATTACCATACCATACAAAAACATCTCTTTAACCTTTGTTTTTCAGTGTATTTCTAGGCTTTTTTAAACATAAATTAGGAACTTAATACTAAACTTAGCTATAACGTAACATTAACCTTTGTTTTTTAATTGAATTCCTGGGGCTCAGATTCCCTCAACTCTCACACGGAGCAAATATTTTGGCTGTATGCAGTGAGGGGTGGGGAGCAATGTGATTTTGAGGGTTCTGACTCTCAGATTTGAAATGTAACTTCAAATGTCTCAGTTATTTTCAATCTGCCTTATCTATATATTTCTCAATTAATGAGTAGTATTTAGTAGTGCATGTATAATAAATGTACTTTTCCTTTTCTAAAGCGAAAGCACTGACAGGACAATCATTTATTGAGTGTTAATGTAGCTGGCAGTGAATTCTGATTATTAGCCTACACCATCTCCCCTGGGTAGGCCTTGGACTGCCCTGCTATGTTACCATGAGAAGGTCAAGCGTTACAATGGGATGCTTGGTTTCTAGTAAGGGGAGATTGTGGAACTTTTACTTGTGCAGGCCTTACATCCTGTACAACTAATAATGCAAATTTTTATGAGGATGTACTGCAGAGGGGACCTAAATGTCCTCAGTTAAATAAAAACATGATTATATTGGGCTTATGAAATGGGTTGAAGGCAACAGACCTCAATTTGTGCCCTCTGATCTGGCTTTGCAACTATATGCACATACTGATGCTTAGGGACACAAAAAGGATTGGAAAGATTTAATAATGTACACAATTGAAGCCATTAAACTAAATATATATAGTAAAATATGTATATGTATGGCTGCAGTTTCATGTCATACAGTTAATCTGGTCATTAGTACAGGCCACAGAACATGGCCTCAGTCAATAGTGGTGCAGAATTTTGATGCATGTTATATAGTGGACACATGTAGTTTTGGACCTTTGGATAAGTTTAACTATGAGTATCATAGGTTATGTTTGGAGATTAAGTCATTTGGATGTTTTCTTTATTTTTGTAGCCTTGAGAAAGAGGAGATTCTATGAAATACGTGTTGACTTTGTATTTACCGAATTTCTGAAAGATTCAAAGAATAAATGAAATGGAATATCAATTATTTGGAAGAATATAACTCCATAAAATAAAGAAATCATTTGAATTGCGACAAAAATGTGGGGCCCTTGAGGATACTATGAATTTCACAAGGTGCCATTAGGATACTGGTGCAGGAGGGAAGAGGGGCCGGGCTGACGAGCCTATTGTTCCCTACAGTTGAGATCATCGGAATAGCGCATCTGCCTGTGCACAGCACCTGCAAGCCATACAAGCCTTATTACCTTTCAGGCAATGGAGGAATTGGTACTGGGAAGAGGGCATGTCAACACCCATAACAAGTACCCAATATCATTAGGGCATTGCTACAGGCTATTCCCTAATTGTATTACTGCAGACCACCTACATAAGAAGACATTACAAACAGTTAAACCGTGTGTGCACATCCTATAGAGCTTGATCACAGGTTAGACCCAGCATATATTCCTGCTATGGGTTTTGAACACTAGGCATCCCCCTAAGCTACATCCTATGACCAATACCCGCAGTGTATTGCTTCCAGGATACGGTATGTAGGTAATTCAGGAAGAGTCGATCATTGTTGAATGTTATGTCCTGACACAGTCATTATATATGGCAAGACCCATATCATGCCAAGTGAGCACAATAGGCATGGGTATGGGGCAAAGAGTTTAAACGCCATACTTAACCTGTCCAAGTTCTCAATACTTGGTTATTAGGCATATGTAATAGGTGAAAGCTATACCCCTGTGCAGTACACAATGGATAGATAGCTGAAGCTGCAGGCCAGGCTTGAAGGGTACAAAAGGCATGGTAACAAGGCTTATCTTTGGGTATTATTGTACCTTCTGTCTATCTTACTATCATTCCTATCTAATATAATTACTCCCAATGACTAAAGTGTTCATGCTGAAGACATTGCTAATACGCGTGTCAAGCAGACGGTTATTTCCCTACAGCTAGTGCATGCTTCTTAAGAGCAATCAAATATTAACTTAAAATAAGAGCATCAATGGAATACATAAGCCTAAGCATTGGTGTCCTTCAAAAGTTTGGCAGAAAATGATTAGTGTATGTTACTATATTTGTGAGTCATAACAGTTCATCTTTAAACAAGTGGGAGGTCTGTGCACAAACTTGATTTAAACCATTAATAACTTCTAACTGTGAACTTCCCGTGTTTTCTGAATGTTATCCTACTCCATATTTTATTGTGAAACAATCTCAGAATAGATCAAATATCCAGCCTTTTACCTATTTTGCTATTTGGGATATATAACAGAATATTGAGGACAAAAATGTTGAGGGCCAAATTATCGAGGCCTAAATATTGAGAACTAAACTGTCATGAGGGTTAGTATGTATAATTAAGTTTAGGATTACTTGGCTTAAAGATGGATAGACAGACGGACAGACAGACAGAGAGGCAGACAGACACACAGACAGATGGATGGATAGATAGATAGATAGATAGATAGATAGATAGATAGATAGATAGATAGATAGATAGATAGATAGATAGATAGATAGATAGATGGATAGATAGATAGATAGATAGATGGATAGATAGATAGATAGATAGATGGATAGATAGATAGATAGATAGATAGATAGATAGATAGATAGATAGATAGATAGATAGATAGATAGATAGATAGATAGATAGATAGATAGATAGATAGATAGATAGATAGATAGATAGGATTAGGATTACTTGGCTTAAAGATGGATAGACAGACGGACAGACAGACAGAGAGGCAGACAGACACACAGACAGATGGATGGATAGATAGATAGATAGATAGATAGATAGATAGATAGATAGATAGATAGATAGATAGATAGATAGATAGATAGATAGATAGATAGATAGATAGATAGATAGATAGATAGATAGATAGATAGATAGATAGATAGATAGATGGGTAGATGGATAGATAAATGGATGGGTAGATAGATAGAGTAGTGAAGGCAGTGACCTGTTTGCATACATTGCTATGTTAGCATAAGCTTATTATTAGTTAGACATCATTTTGCCACTTTGCAGCTTTGCACCCGACACTTTGTGTAATTGTTGCTGTGAGTTAAACTGCTTGTATTTCTTCACATGAGACTGGTCTGTTATTCACATCCCTAGACTTACACAGCGACCTTAGTCTATACACTGCGTGCAGAAAGCTTCAAGGTTAAATAGCAATGTATGTTGTGATTCAGATTGACCAGTCCACACTCTAGACACAACATGCACACAGCTGCATCCAACTGAAATTCAAGTGCCTTTATTATTGCACTGCATGCATGATTCAAGCACTGGGAAGAATATCCTTCCCAGAGATAGGGAGCATTGCTGATCCTGAGATGTGATACACTTCTGCTGATCTTGTAGATATGGGGTTCCCCAATAAAGCCTAAGAGACAAACTATTATTCTTATAAAACCTAATTCCTAGCAGGGGAGGATAGTACACAAGGCGCTATAGGACCTGTTTCCACTATCATTGTAATACGATTTCTCCCTTTGTGTTTTATAGTATTGTAACAATGCTGATTGTTTTATTTCTAATCATATGCCTGCCTATGGTAGCCAAAACGCTGCATCTTAGAGCACGTCGTTAAAATAAACATTTTAAGCTTTTCTGTGTCTCTAATTACTCACGTTGTGGACTGGTATGAGAATAAAAAATGAAAGAGTGTTCTTGATTAACACCATTCCTGAGAGTGTCCTAAGTCGCATGTTCTGGGTTGTCTAATCATTGGTAGCTTTTCTCTAGGAGTGAGAGCTAATGAGACACTGATGCTAGTGGGATAGGGGTTTTGAGGTGAGTTTCTGGTCCATCACAATTCACTGAGATCCTGGTTTCCTGAGCATAGTTCTGTGCATAAGCAGAATCCCTACAACAAGTGATAGACAGAGAGATAGATAGATAAATAGATAGATAGATAGACAGATAGATAGATAGATAGATAGATAGATAGATAGATAGATAGATAGATAGATAGATAGATAGATAGATAGATAGATAGATAGATAGACAGACAGACAGATAGATAGATAGACAGATAGATAGACAGACAGATAGATAGACAGAGAGACAGATAGACAGACAGATAGATAGATAGATAGATAGATAGATAGATAGATAGATAGATAGATAGATAGATAGATAGATAGATAGATAGATAGATAGATAGATAGACAGACAGACAGACAGACAGACAGACAGACAGACATATAGATAGATAGATAGATAGATAGATAGATAGATAGATAGATAGATAGATAGATAGATAGATAGATAGATAGATAGATAGATAGATAGATAGATAGATAGATAGATAGATAGATAGATAGATAGATAGATAGATAGATAGATAGATAGATAGATAGATAGATAGACGGACAGATAGATAGACGGACAGACAGACAGACGGATGGGCCTGTGATTGTGGACTTGAAGAGTATGAAACGAGCTAACATTGGCAATGCATTTCACATACAATGACATTAATGTGGCTCCTCAAAAATGACTGAAAGGATGGTGTCCAAATCTTAAGAGTGTTCGTTCAAACCCTTACACAAATATTGAGTTCAGGTTAAAAGTTAAATCAATCAGCACAATTGAAGAAAGCATACGTAAATGATCATACAGTCCAAATTTGTATATCTAAAACAAGATGCAAAATAGAATCAGATACAGCAAGCAAAATATCAACCATGCCGGTTCTATAAAGAAACTTCTCTATGCTTCAAAGTGGCTGGGGGAATTCTATGGGGAAGCTGTCAGCATTAGATAAACCAAGTATAAGTTTCTAAAGGAAAGCTTACGTTCTCAAGGATAATGCTCAAGTCTCTGGGCTGTGGAAATCAGCAAAGACGAGAATGAGTCTTCTATCAACGAAGTTAGGGCTACTCATCTGTTCTAAAGATTGCACAGTTAAAGCATGAAAGAAGATGTTAAAAGGCTTCTTCATATCAATTGCTCACAAACAAACCAATCAAAAGAGAGTTTTCTCTTAGGGCAGGTAGATTCCTTAATTTGCCAGCTCTCAACAAAATAGTAATCATCTGGTCAATCTTGGATGTAACATCAGTCCAGTCTGTCTGGTAGAGGATGATTTCTCCCACCTTCTCAGTTCTCATATCCGTGGCCAACTTATAATTACAGTTCACATGCGTACCAGTCTAATACAATAATCCATGAGCCCATTATGACTTAATAAGGGACACGATAAGACACTTGCAGAGGAGAGAAAAATAAGACACATGCAATATATCTCAGGCCTGGTTACAAGTTAGGCCAACATTTTATTCAAAATAAGGTCTAAATGAATACAGTTGCCTAAGCTGATATCAAATGCATTTAAGAAAGGTATGCATTTCCTTTATATGGTAAATACATTTATTTTAATATAATCTCACAGTTCCTTGACGGTAACTGATCCTAATATCGATTTCAAAATATCGATAGGACAAAATATCGAGTGAAAAATATCGAGTATAGGGAAATATCAAAATAAAGAATATCGAAGTCCAAAATATTGTTGAGATTAACACTAAAAAAATATCTATATCAAAAATATCGAATCAAAAATATCGAGTAGTCATAATATCTAATTTTTAGTGTTGGTAAAAATATCGATAATATAAATATCGATTGTTAAAAATTTAATAAAAACCTTTAAAAAAATAAATATGTTTATAAAATGTTGAAATTGTTATATTTAGTTAATATTAGTAATGTTAGAAGTGTGTAATTTATTAGAAAAATATATCTTTTATGGACGGGATATTCGGTTATTAGGGGATAAGGGTGGGGAGTAATTTAAAAATTAGTATGTAAATAATAATAAAAATATAATAAATAATTCGGTAGAATAAAATAAAAAATATAATAGAAAGTTAATTTTTAGGAGCGGGATGTTGGGTAAATAGGGGATAAGTGTGGGGATTTTTAAAAATCATAATAAAAAATGTAATAAAATGGGATGAAATATAAAAAAAAAATAATGTAGAAAAATAAAATAAAAAAATATATATATATATTTGAATTTTTTTTAAAATGTAAAAATTAAATTACAATATTTTGGAGTGGGATGTTGGTTAATTAGGGGATAAGGTTGGGGAGTAATTTTAAAATAATTAGGATAATTAGGATAAAATGTAAAAATAAATAAAATAATAATTTAAAAAAATTTAATGAATTAAATTATGAATTGAAAATATTGACATTAACACATACAATTAAAAAATACAAAAGAATATTAATAAAAATGTTTTAAAAAATCTAAAATTTTAAAAAAATACATTTTTTTTAATTATGGAAATTCAAATATAATAATAACAATATAACATTTTAATTACAAAAAATACAAAATTTTTAATAAAACCAAATAAAAATTAAAATCAACATTTTTAAAAATTATTTGAAAAATATTTACAAATACACTTTTTACATTAATACATAATTAAGATGGGTCAGTGTCCAGCACCTTCCTTCATATTTGTCTGACTGGAGTTGGAATAGTAAATTATAATGGGTCAGTGTCCAGCACCTTCCTTGATATTTGTATGACTGGAGTTGGAATAGTAAATTATAATGGGTCAGTGCCCAGCACCTTCCCTGATATTTGTCTGACTGGAGTTGGAATAGTAAATTATAATGGGTCAGTGTCCAGCACCTTCCTTGATATTTCATAGACTGGAGTTGGAATCGTAAATTATAATGGGTCAGTGTCCAGCACCTTCCTTGATATTTGTCTGACTGGAGTTGGAATAGTAAATTATAATGGGTCAGTGTCCAGCACCTTCCCTGATATTTGTCTGACTGGAGTTGGAATAGTAAATTATAATGGGTCAGTGTCCAGCACCTTCCCTGATATTTGTCTGACTGGAGTTGGAATGGTAAATTATAATGGGTCAGTGTTCAGCACCTTCGTTAATATTTTATAGACTGGTGTTGGAATAGTAAATTATAATGGGTCAGTGTCCAGCACCTTCCTTGATATTTTATAGACTGGAGTTGGAATAGTAAATTATAATGGGTCAGTGTCCAGCACCATTCCTGGATATTTGTCTGACTGGAGTTGGAATAGTAAATTATAATGGGTCAGTGCCCAGCACCTTCCCTGATATTTGTCTGACGGGAGTTGGAATAGTAAATTATAATGGGTCAGTGTCCAGCACCTTCCTTGATATTTTATAGACTGGAGTTGGAATAGTAAATTATAATGGGTCAGTGTCCAGCACCTTCCTTGATATTTGTCTGACTGGAGTAGGAATAGTAAATTATAATGGGTCAGTGTCCAGCATCTTCCCTGATATTTGTCTGTATGGAGTTGGAATAGTAAATTATAATGGGTCAGTGTCCAGCACCTTCCCTGATATTTGTCTGACTGGATTTGGAACAGTAAATTATAAGGGGTCAGTGTCCAGCACCTTCCCTGATATTTGTCTGAATGGAGTTGGAATAGTAAATTATAATGGGTCAGTGTCCAGCACCTTCCCTGATATTTTATAGACTGGTGTTGGAATAGTAAATAATAATGGATCAGTGTCCAGCACCTTCCTTGATATTTTATAGACTGGAGTTGGAATAGTAAATTATAATGGGTCAGTGTCCAGCACCTTCCCTGATATTTGTATGACTGGAGTTGGAATAGTAAATTGTAATGGGTGAGTGTCCAACACCTTCCCTGATATTTGTCTGACTGGAGTTGGAATAGTAAATTGTAATGGGTGAGTGTCCAGCATCTTCCCTGATATTTGTCTGACTGGAGTTGGAATAGTAAATTATAATGTGTCAGTGTCCAGCACCTTCCTTGATATTTTATAGGCTGGAGTTGGAATAGTAAATTATAATGGGTCAGTGTCCAGCACCTTCCTTGATATTTGTATGACTGGAGTTGGAATAGTAAATTATAATGTGTCAGTGTCCAGCACCTTTCTTGATATTTTATAGACTGGAGTTGGAATCGCAAATTATAATGGGTCAGTGTCCAGCACCTTCCTTGATATTTGTCTGACTGGAGTTGGAATAGTAAATTATAATGGGTCAGTGTCCAGCACCTTCCCTGATATTTGTCTGAATGGAGTTGGAATATTAAATTATAATGGGTCAGTGTCCAGCACCTTCCTTGATATTTTATAGACTGGAGTTGTAATAGTAAATTATAATGGGTCAGTGTCCAGCACCTTCCTTGATATTTGTCTGACTGGAGTAGGAATAGTAAATTATAATGGGTCAGTGTCCAGCACCTTCCCTGATATTTGTCTGTATGGAGTTGGAATAGTAAATTATAATGGGTCAGTGTCCAGCACCTTCCCTGATATTTGTCTGACTGGATTTGGAATAGTAAATTATAATGGGTCAGTGTCCAGCACCTTCCCTGATATTTGTCTGAATGGAGTTGGAATAGTAAGTTATAATGGGTCAGTGTCCAGCACCTTCCTTGATATTTTATAGACTGGTGTTGGAATAGTAAATAATAATGGGTCAGTGTCCAGGACCTTCCTTGAAATTTTATAGACTGGAGTTGGAATAGTAAATTATAATGGGTCAGTGTCCAGCAGCTTCCCTGATATTTGTCGGACTGGAGTTGGAATAGTAAATTGTAATGGGTGAGTGTCCAGCACCTTCCCTGATATTTGTCTGACTGGAGTTGGAATAGTAAATTGTAATGGGTGAGTGTCCAGCACCTTCCCTGATATTTGTCTGACTGGAGTTGGAATAGTAAATTATAATGGGTCAGTGTCATGTACCTTCCTTGATATTTTATAGACTGGAGTTGAAATAGTAAATTATAATGGGTCAGTGTCCAGCACCTTCCTTGATATTTGTATGACTGGAGTTGGAATAGTAAATTATAATGGGTCAGTGTCCAGCACCTTCCCTGATATTTGTCTGACTGGAGTTGGAATAGTAAATTATAATGTGTCAGTGTCCAGCACCTTTCTTGATATTTTATAGACTGGAGTTGGAATCGTAAATTATAGTGGGTCAGTGTCTAGCACCTTCCTTGATATTTGTCTGACTGGAGTTGGAATAGTAAATTATAATGGGTCAGTGTCCAGCACCTTCCCTGATATTTGTCTGAATGGAGTTGGAATAGTAAATTATAATGGGTCAGTGTCCAGCACCTTCCTTGATATTTTATAGACTGGTGTTGGAATATTAAATAATAATGGGTCAGTGTCCAGCACCTTCCTTGATATTTTATAGACTGGAGTTGGAATAGAAAATTATAATGGGTCAGTGTCCAGCACCTTCCCTGATATTTGTCGGACTGGAGTTAGAATAGTAAGTTGTAATGGGTGAGTGTCCAGCACCTTCCCTGATATTTGTCTGACTGGAGTTGGAATAGTAAATTGTAATGGGTGAGTGTCATGTACCTTCCTAGATATTTTATAGACTGGAGTTGGAATAGTAAATTATAATGTGTCAGTGTCCAGCACCTTCCTTGATATTTTATAGACTGGAGTTGAAATAGTAAATTATAATGGGTCAGTGTCCAGCACCTTCCTTGATATTTGTATGACTGGAGTTGGAATAGTAAATTATAATGGGTCAGTGTCCAGCACCTTCCCTGATATTTGTCTGACTGGAGTTGGAATAGTAAATTATAATGTGTCAGTGTCCAGCACCTTTCTTGATATTTTATAGACTGGAGTTGGAATCGTAAATTATAGTGGGTCAGTGTCCAGCACCTTCCTTGATATTTGTCTGACTGGAGTTGGAATAGTAAATTATAATGGGTCAGTGTCCAGCACCTTCCCTGATATTTGTCTGAATGGAGTTGGAATATTAAATTATAATGGGTCAGTGTCCAGCACCTTCCTTGATATTTTATAGACTGGAGTTGTAATAGTAAATTATAATGGGTCAGTGTCCAGCACCTTCCTTGATATTTGTCTGACTGGAGTAGGAATAGTAAATTATAATGGGTCAGTGTCCAGCACCTTCCCTGATATTTGTCTGTATGGAGTTGGAATAGTAAATTATAATGGGTCAGTGTCCAGCACCTTCCCTGATATTTGTCTGACTGGATTTGGAATAGTAAATTATAATGGGTCAGTGTCCAGCACCTTCCCTGATATTTGTCTGAATGGAGTTGGAATAGTAAGTTATAATGGGTCAGTGTCCAGCACCTTCCTTGATATTTTATAGACTGGTGTTGGAATAGTAAATAATAATGGGTCAGTGTCCAGGACCTTCCTTGAAATTTTATAGACTGGAGTTGGAATAGTAAATTATAATGGGTCAGTGTCCAGCAGCTTCCCTGATATTTGTCGGACTGGATTTGGAATAGTAAATTGTAATGGGTGAGTGTCCAGCACCTTCCCTGATATTTGTCTGACTGGAGTTGGAATAGTAAATTGTAATGGGTGAGTGTCCAGCACCTTCCCTGATATTTGTCTGACTGGAGTTGGAATACTAAATTATAATGGGTCAGTGTCATGTACCTTCCTTGATATTTTATAGACTGGAGTTGAAATAGTAAATTATAATGGGTCAGTGTCCAGCACCTTCCTTGATATTTGTATGACTGGAGTTGGAATAGTAAATTATAATGGGTCAGTGTCCAGCACCTTCCCTGATATTTGTCTGACTGGAGTTGGAATAGTAAATTATAATGTGTCAGTGTCCAGCACCTTTCTTGATATTTTATAGACTGGAGTTGGAATCGTAAATTATAGTGGGTCAGTGTCTAGCACCTTCCTTGATATTTGTCTGACTGGAGTTGGAATAGTAAATTATAATGGGTCAGTGTCCAGCACCTTCCCTGATATTTGTCTGAATGGAGTTGGAATAGTAAATTATAATGGGTCAGTGTCCAGCACCTTCCTTGATATTTTATAGACTGGTGTTGGAATATTAAATAATAATGGGTCAGTGTCCAGCACCTTCCTTGATATTTTATAGACTGGAGTTGGAATAGTAAATTATAATGGGTCAGTGTCCAGCACCTTCCCTGATATTTGTCGGACTGGAGTTAGAATAGTAAGTTGTAATGGGTGAGTGTCCAGCACCTTCCCGGATATTTGTCTGACTGGAGTTGGAATAGTAAATTGTAATGGGTGAGTGTCATGTACCTTCCTAGATATTTTATAGACTGGAGTTGGAATAGTAAATTATAATGTGTCAGTGTCCAGCACCTTCCTTGATATTTTATAGACTGGAGTTGAAATAGTAAATTATAATGGGTCAGTGTCCAGCACCTTCCTTGATATTTGTATGACTGGAGTTGGAATAGTAAATTATAATGGGTCAGTGTCCAGCACCTTCCCTGATATTTGTCTGACTGGAGTTGGAATAGTAAATTATAATGTGTCAGTGTCCAGCACCTTTCTTGATATTTTATAGACTGGAGTTGGAATCGTAAATTATAGTGGGTCAGTGTCTAGCACCTTCCTTGATATTTGTCTGACTGGAGTTGGAATAGTAAATTATAATGGGTCAGTGTCCAGCACCTTCCCTGATATTTGTCTGAATGGAGTTGGAATAGTAAATTTTAATGGGTCAGTGTTCAGCACCTTCCTTGATATTTTATAGACTGGAGTTGGAATAGTAAATTATAATGGGTCAGTGTCATGTACCTTCCTTAATATTTTATAGACTGGAGTTGGAATAGTAAATTATAACGGGTCAGTGTCCAGCACCTTCCTTGATATTTTATAGACTGGATTTGGAATAGTAAATTATAATGGGTCAGTGTCCAGCACCTTCCTTGATATTTGTATGACTGGAGTTGGAATAGTAAATTGTAAAGGGTCAGTGTCCAGCACCTTCCCTGATATTTGTCTGACTGGAGTTGGAATAGTAAATTATAATGGGTCTGTGTCCAGCACCTTCTCTGATATTTAATAGACTGGAGTTGGAATAATAAATTACAATGGGTTAGTGTCCAGCACTGTCAATGATATTTATTGGAATTTCTTTTGAGTACTATATTGCATTGGGTAACTTTACATAATAGTATAATTTTTTTATTTAATTTTCATCAAGTGTGAATCGTGTGTTATATATATATGTTAAATATGCTTCTAATAAACCATGTTCTAAAAAATATACTAATTTATTTGTTTATATGTGTTATGGTACATACAGTTTGTTTACATAATAATACATTCATTTATTAATACTTTATTTATGTATAAAAAATAAGTAGTCAAGGATGTTTTGAAGATTTTTATTGACAAATTGTATTTATAATATGCACAGTACAGTATACAATATTTCTTTGATTTAACACAAATATGTAGTTACATATTATATATTATATATATATTATAACATTTATTTATATTCATAAATGTTGTTAAATTTACAAAAAACATATATAACAATATATTATCAAAATAAATGATAAAGAGTTCTTCCTTATATTTGGACAAAAAATAGTAAAATTTCAAACATTTTTAAAATCATATATTTATGAGCATATTATTAATTTATTTATTAATGTTAATACATTATATAATATTATTATTAAATAAACATGTTAGATATAGACATAAATGTAAACTAATAAGCAATTACATATTTTGGTTTATATATTTATGTTTATAATTTTACATGTAAATACAATTTTAAATAAATTGGTACATATTAAATACAATGTTCCTAATCAAAATAAGTTACACAAATAATAATAATAATTACATGTACATATTTGAGGAAAATACATTATTCATAATGGTATATTAAATAGTACATTATTTAGTAAGTTGGATATAATGTTTCATTACTCATTTTCAACAATTTACAAACATGTTTTAAGTTATTAATAATAATAATTAATAAAGTATATTAATTATTAAAATTAATTTACAATGTTTGTAAATAATTACATATATGCAAGGTACAACTATTTATATACATGTATATTTTTTATTGTATTTATTTACAAAGTACTTATACAAGTTTTTTTTTAAAAAATGAATAAATAATATTTATTATTTATTATTTTTAATAATTTACATATGGAATATAGTTGTAGAGTAAATTAAATCAAGGAATAAACAAATGTAATATGTATACATTCACAGAAAATTATTTTAATGTATCTATTGCAATTTTTATATATTTTTATTATATTAATAGTAAATAATATTAATAAAAATATTATTTAATATTAATTAGTAAATGGTATTAAATATAATGATATTTTAATATGTGTTACATAATATTGTATTAAATTATAAGTGTATTAATATATTTAATTTCCACTGAGAACATTGTATTTAGTTTATTTAACTTCCTAACATTGTTTAAAGGGGACTACTTTTTTACTGTGTAAGGTTATTTTGCTTCATTCAGGACTGGAGAAGCTCGCAGTTGGAAGCTGCATCGCGTTGAGGAAGGTAAGGTGTATTTTATCTTATATATCTTATAGAATAGTAGTGTTTGAGTGTATAGTATACTTTTGTAGTACTAATGTGTGTATGTAGTAGTTGTTTTGCTATGTTTAAGGTGAGAAATCATTTTGACGGAGGTGTCGTGTGTGTTTGAGGCGTAGTGTACTTCAATGTTTTGGATATTAATATATGTGTATTTTAATGCTTTATATTAATGTTTATATTAATATTTGGACATGTATGGATTTTATGTGGGTGGGTTTGTTTTTTGAATGCTTTTTTACAGGTTCCGGTATTACGGTGTTTATTTCCGGAGAAGCAAGCGTTTTTTTTGAGAAAAGAGTGTATTACTTAGTAATGTAATATTTAAAACTCTCTTTCATTTTTTCATGCTTTCATGGAGTGATTTTTATTGTTTTTAATATTTTTCGGGTTTTTAAGGGTATTCGTTTGGAATGGACTTGAAGAAGATAATGCGTTTTTTTGAAAAACAAAGTGTGTGTATGTTCATTTTTTGGAATTAAGTGTACACACTTTGTTTATTTTCGTGTTCCTGGAGCGATTCTCATTTAGTTTTTCTGTTTTTCGAGTTTTGAGGATATCGTCTTGGATTTGGAGAAGAATATGCGTTTTTATTGTAAATTACGTGTGGGTATGTTACTTTCAATTACAAAGGTACCACACTTCATTTTTTGGGATTTCTTGGAGCGTTTTTTTCACTTTTTAATTGTTTTCGGGTTTTTCACTGGTTCGACATTTGGATTTGTAATGTATTGCCAAAGGATTGGATGGATTATAAGTGGATGTATTACGTCTTCTTCAGTGACATAAATTGTAAGTATTCTAATTTTATATCACTTGGTTGGGAAATTTAATTTATCTTTTTGTTGTCATGTTAGATATTATAATAAATATTGCAGATTTGTTTACAAAATGTTTTGTAAAAATGTATAAATATGTACTAAAAATAAGTAATATTTTTTATGGTACCAAAATAACAAGATATTTGAAATGTTACAGTAGATATCTGATAGTATAGTAAGTATTTTTTTGATATTTTACAGAAGGGTTTTTGCTATTAGGGATAGGTACTCTAGACCTCTTGTTGAATGATATAGTGTGACCTGGCTTTGAAGTAGCCGGAACATTTGTTTTGTTTGTTTTGTTAGTTTTGGTCCTATTTCTGTTACAGATTTTTCCATGCATAGTTCTTGGTAGATTTGTTCTTTTAGTAAAGCTTGTATTAGATTGTGGAAGGTGGTTTCGCCTCTGCTAGTGGTATCTTGGAATGCATTGTGCCATCCTTCTACACTGTTGTTAGTTTTAGCCTCCTGATTTAATGTACTTAGATATACATTCCACCAGGCTATGTGGAATTTAGGTTGTCGTCTGTGTCCAGATCTATGTAACCTTCCCACCCAAGTATCTTCAAAGTAATCTAGAAGTGGGGCTAATTTCTCCTCATATTTCTTGTAGTATGGACTGTCAATTAGTATATTATAATGTTCTGCAACATCAGTAACAGGGACATAGGCAAGTGAAATTATTTTTTTTATTTGATATGCAAAATTGCTATCTGTAGCATAAAGGATGCTTAATGTTGATTTTTGGAGATGTCTCCATATGCTTTGGTTAAAATGATAATAGCAACCTTGTATTGCTGTGTGGGGAAATGTTTTTAAAATGCTATTATTCATTGCTAGCTCGAAATCAATAAATATTTTCTGGGGAAAATAATTATTAATTTCATTTTTATTACATTTAGTATTTCTGTATGTGTGTTATGTTGTTTGTTAGGTAACAAACAATAAATAAATTGTATATTGTAATGATGGTACAATCCATGTATGCTATACAGTTGGTAGAATGGTTTAGGACAAGGTTTCAAAGTACCATCCATCATCCAGTGTTCACATTGATGTAGTTTCCTTAAATTAGTTGCAGTACCAAACATAATTATTCTGTTTGTAGGGCTTTCGTTGTCATATAGTATGAATTTATCCTTGTTATGTGTGATGCTCATTTCTGGGGATATTACAATATCCTCAAATGTTGTCGGGTTAGGTTCACTTGTAGTAGTGAGTCTTTTTTTGGCGTGCAATTGTCCGTTTTAGGGAGTCAATTGATGGTAGTTGACCTGAAGCATGGCTAGGAACTTTCAAAAGATCCTCTTTTAGGATCTGTGTTGTTGGCTTGTCAGTCCCTGTACTTGCTTCTTTTATACTTTCCGAAGCATCCCTGATCTCTATTTCTGTGACATTAGGGGGGTGATTGTGTTCTCTAGTAAATAATACATTTGCTTCTTCAGTAGTAGCCCTACCATAGCATGTATTCGAATAATATTTAGTACATTTCCATTTGTTCCTGTTTGTCTTTCCTGATTATAAACATAGCCCATATAACATAGCAAAAGTTTATTTTTTTGTGACATGACAAATTCAGCACCTTCAGTCATTTTTCTATTACTTGTGCTAGGAAAAAATAGTAAGAAATATATTTTAATGTCAAATTTAGTTCTATAGGTGTTTTAGAAAATTACAATACAAATTATACTTACAGTTTTCTTTTTTTGTGTAGAGAAATGCAGAAAAGCTGTTTTCAAAATATTTCTTGTATGTTCTTCTTTTGTTTCTGTTGGTAGGAAGAGCTAGAATGTTATTAATTAATGTTTTATAATAATTGTTGCTTTTTCTAGGGGAAAGCAGTTTAGTAGATAGCTTTTTAGGGCCTTTTAGGAAGTGAACAGATATACTTACTTGTTAGAATTGTGTAGTCTTTGCCTTAGGTGGAGTTTTAATAGGTTGTATTCTGAATATCTGTCAAGAAGATAGAATTTAAAAAATATTTTATTAGTGAAAGCCTTAAAAATTGTAGGGCTTTTTAGGAAGTTAACATATATACTTACTTGTTAGAATTCTGTAGTCTTTGACTTAGGTGGAGTATAATTAGGATGTATTTTGAATATCTGTGTAGAACATAGAATAGAAAAAGTATTTATTACTAGAAGGCTTTAACATGTTAGTGCCTTGTAGGAAGCCAAAAGATGTACTTACATGTTAGAATATTGTAGTCTTTGCTTTAGGTGGAATACAATTAGGACTTATTCAGAATATCTGTGTAGAATAGAGAAGGAACAAAAAAACAATTAGAGATAATATTTAGCATTTTTGGGCATTTTAGGAAGCCAACCTATATACCTACATTTTTAAATAGTGTACTATTTTCCTTTGGTGGAGTAGAGTTAGGATGTATTGTGATTACCTGTAATGAAAATAGAATAAAGAAGAAAAGGCTATTATGAAAGATTTCTAAAGAAATTTATTTTGTGTGTTGCAAAACATTTATATATGCTTACAATGAGTATGTAGTGGCCAAGAATTAGTCATAGGTTATTTGAGGTTTTTTAGAAATGTCTGTAGAAGGAATAGTAAAGTAGAACAATAAATGTTATTTAAACTATTAGAGATATAGTTATATTTTAAGCTTAGTAATTATTTAGTAAAAAAAAAACCTATAACTTACTTGAATTATTTATGGAGAAATCGTGTTTTCCTCTGTAGAATTCTCAAGAATAACGTTGTCAAAGTGTAGCCTTCTTTTTTTCTATAGAGTTACCAGCAGGAATTGGCTATAGAAATGTACTCCTTTTATAGTGTGTATTACATGTGTTAATTCATTTGATTGGATGTTTTAAGAAAGGGAGCATTTCATTGGTAAGTTTGATTTTTTTTACATTTAATAGCTTGGCTTCTTGTTGTGACAAAGCAAAACTGATACGAATTCTGCATTGAAGGTCGTTATTATTTTATTATTTTGCAAAAGATGTTTTTATAATGTTATAATATATGTTGACTAATTAGTATTTATTAATGTATGTGCTGCAATGTTTAGATAATATGTGGTTGAAAAGCAAGAAAAAAGTAATGTGTATTTCCAAATGTTTATATATATATTTATATGTATTATGGAGTGTATATAGTACAAAAAAGCAAGATTGAAGTATAAAATTAAGTATTAAATGTAATAATTCTATTGTCGATAATCATATATTTGCGATATTTTGTCTATCTATATATATGCTGTCGATATTTTTGTGGTGTGACATATATTTTTTCTAAAAACAATATTTCTGTACTCTATATATTTGCTATCTATATTAGTGTAGTCAATATTTTAAATAGTCAATATTTTGTCCTCGATATTTTTGTAGTTCTTTAAATAAATATAGGAACTCAATATAATTGTAGTCGATATTTTATCAACAATATTTTAGCAACTCGATATAGTGTCCGTCGATATTATGTCAGTGATCCTTCCTTGACAAAACAGTACAAATAGGATGCCTTCAGCTCTTTGTGGCAGAGGGTTGCACAAGTTTGCTTTATCAAGACACTGGCTGCGATCATCTGGGTTCTTATAGACATATTCTTTCTTTCAGTGGGGATGCCAATCTGCTTTTGCCAAACAAATCTACAATAAAGTATTCCATTGCTAACAATGACAGTTTTTTAGATGCTACTTCCTGTTAGCACAAACTCAATAGGAAAGGTAAGCCCGGAGAATACTATGCTTTCTTTTTTCATAACATTTGAGTTTTTAATATTTTGTATTACTACCCCAAAAGTCTTATTTGGCCTCATTACTTTGTACGTATTCTCTTTGGACTCTACTAAAAGCTCATAGTAATCCTAGTTTAGATAGCTTGGGTGGGCATTCATTATGTGGCGTGATGGAAATCTAGATAAATATAACTGCTATGTGTGGCAGGTTTTCTTTTCCTAATGTGCATTCCTTTCCAGTCTACTTTGAGAGTGCATTTGAATTAAAAGTAGCCATCTGGTTAGGAACGTGGGGGGATATTACCAACAAGTAGCTATATTTATCGCTAAATAGGCTTAGCGACGATATTTTTATCGCTGCGTATCGCTGGATATGTTAGCGGAGAAAACATGCTAATAGCAACGTTTTTCTCCATTGTGCTAAAATATCCAGCGATTGCGGCAAAATGCGTGAATATTGCTGAGAATACAGCGATATTCACGCATTAGCGACGAAATGCTCTTAGCCATGTTATCCGCCTCCCATTAGATAACATGGTTAAGAACAAGTCTGGGCAGGTGTTAGTACTTGGAGATATTCGCGCTTAGCGTGAATATTTCCAACGCTACGCCTGCCTTGCTAATAGGCGACAGCGACATTAGCGAATGGTTGTGTGCGCCCACTTTGCATGTCATTAGCGATAAACATAGCGGACATGCAAAGCAGGCCACAAACCGCTCGCTAGCGCCTAAAAGCTGTCGCTAACATCAGTTAGCGACAGCTTGCTAATAGGGCGATAGAATTATCGCCACTTAGCAGCCGAAAACGGCTGCTAAATCAGCGATAATTGCCTATCGCCCCTCTTGGTAATATGCCCCGTGGTTAATAATATTCTGCTAGTAATAACCTAAGCCTCCATAGTTGTGGGGGGAGCAGGAGTGTCAACTAAGCAGCAGCACATGTAATCTGGGTTAGTATAACTCCTGATCATGAGTGAACACCAGTTGTAAATACCCCGGTAATATGTTGGATGATAGCTCTTCCCATATTATCGACAAGACGTACTGCCACCGTCTGTGCAGTTGCACACCTTTAACTGACTTTGCTGGGCACCGAACAGGTCAGCGACCCCTGACATGTGAGGGTAATGAATTAGTGAAAGGTGGGCTTGCTGTTTGAAGAAGCCAATCTGCCCTCCACTTTGCTGTTGGCAACCATGCCTGCATTACAGCGAGACAGAGTTTTTCCTGTAAGTGGGAGCACTGAGAGACTACACCTGCCTGCAAGGGGATCTATGTGGCCCCTCACCTTCCTGGAGTGGTTGCCATTGGGGGCACAATTGCGGCGCACTGCTTGCTTGTGGCACAATGTTGGTGCACCTCCTAAACTGCTACTTTGCCCCTGCACCCGTTCACCCCATTGAACTCACATCAGCGTAATCTGCATTACAGAAGATGCTGTACAAGGTCCTGTGGTGCCTTCTGTAATACCTACACTCACTGCGTGAGCAGAATTTAGATGCACATCGCACTGAACCCCTCAGGCGAGTAGGTAATTGGACGTCCGTTGTCCTTGGTGAAACAGCGAATGTCCTCTTTATGTAGACTTTTGTAACATCACTTGCCTGCCACATCTGCACTCTTTTTCCCAATTGTGAACTCTCTGTGAACATCTGCAGCCTTTCATCTCTTAGAAATGTCATACTGACTGTCATGAATGAGGTTATTGATGATGTCTTTTGTAAGGTTAGAAGCTATGCATTGATGGATTTACATAAATCTTGACAACTAGTAAAATTCAGTGGTTTAAATTTTGGGTTATAAGTATGAAGTTCAGCTCACAGCTGTTATTGCAATTGAGTAGAAGTGTCACATCTTCATACAAAGAGGTTGTAATATCAGTAATGGTGTATAATGATGCAATTAAGACATCAAGGCATTTGGGTAGCAATACACCACAATGTCAAATGTTAATTGTTCGTAAACATGACTGGAAGCCCAGCATGACTGTGTTGGTCAATAATTCAATAGAGTTGTGACATCACAAAGCCTGCTGGCAGAGCCAATGTCAAAGGCATTCATGGAGCAGAATTACTTCTGTTTATAAAATGAAAACGAGAGCAAGTTTTTCAGCCCGAGCGTGAACTATTTTACTGAACTGAGCAGTCATAGCTACCTAACTCTTAGTTCTTTTTGATCATATCTCCTCCTTTCCATTCCTTTTTGTAACTGCGCTCCAACGTCGAGATACCCTGGTGGGGGTGATTCACTGCGAAATATTACATTCTGATGACATAACATAACATTAGTAGAAATGAGCCATTTAAGTCAGCATTTGTGTTTTTTGCGCAGTTATCGTTCATTACACGAAATCAGGAATATCTGTGCATGTTACCACATATTATGATCTGTTGTTATTTTTGAAAGTGGCTTAAATCAACCTTTATATATTAAGAAATGAATAGCTGCATATTGGTGGGTTTCTTTCTCTCTTAAGAGTGCAGTTGGTGACAGTATTTTTTTCACTATACATTTTAGGTCCCCTGTACATGTGGGCTTGACTGCCTGGAAGAGGTCCTGAGGAAGGTGGCCGTGGGCCGCCGAAACGCGCGTCGACCATAGTGTGGGATCTCATACAGAGTTTTGAGACTCACTAGTTGGCAGGGGTTCCCCTGCCAATTAAAAACTCAGATTCCTTTTTCAGATGTTGTGGATGTGAATGTAATGAGGATATGAATGTGTTAGCATGTTGTAATTGATTGTGTGATAACAGGGGCATATGTACTTGTATAAATTGCTTTTTTGTGCATATAGTTATTGTCATGTTTAAAAAAATATATTTTCTCTTTGTATGAACCATGAAATTATTTATGAAATGTTAATATTGTTATTATATGTCTTTTATGAATTTAAATACTATAAAAAATACAAAAACTTGAAAGCAATGCTAAAATAAAAAATTAAAAGCTTTATATATTTTTGGAAGAAAATAAAAAGTTTGTTGTGAATCTGTCACCTTTAATACTAAGAATAGGATGAACACCTGCATCGAAAAATTGTTGCCATTGAGGGAACACCCCCTTCTTTTGCTGTGTTTAATGTCATAATGCAGATACTGCTTTTATTCCACATGCTTGCAAACCATTCTCATTCATGTGAAGATGTACGTTGTATGGACAAATAGTAATAATTTGACCATGTATTATATGGAATAAAAATACCCTCTGCTGTTGGATTCTGGCCTCATTCTGCTATAGGGTTACAGGATTCCCATATTAATTGCTATATCCTTGGACTGAATGGAAGAGGGTACTCTATCCCATACTTGATGTTTATTCTACGTGTTTACTTGCTATGAAAAGTCTACTTGTTTTCAAAGAGGTAAAATTATGACATATTTCAAAATCTTGTAATCAATTATGGTCACTAGTAAAACGAATACAATTAAATGTTCATTTATGTATGGCAGAAAATAGAACTTTCGTGGAAGTTTCAATCTCGCTACATTTAGTACATTATGGGTCTAAAAGTGAACAGTTTAGCAGAACTCTCTGCTGTGTTCAGCAAGCAATGGTTCAATGTATAATTAAAATGTAAATGTGTTGCTTACCTTTCACATACCTAATCACAAAGGGAATGCTAACTAACCAAAGAATAATAAAAAAGAAGGACCTTCGTTTTTATGTTCTTATTATATAAGAATATAAATATGTATTGGCTAGTGAAATGGAAATCCAGCGGAGAAATGCATTTCCTTGATTACCCATTTGGTTAAATTAATAATTCCCCAACAATATGGAATTTCCAAGAATTGCGAAATCCCCCCCATAAAAACTTATATTTGAAAGTGATAAGTTAAATACAGAGTACTGTAGAAGGAGAAGCTGCACCTCAAAATTCAGGGCTCCCCAAGGGTTAGATCAACCATAACTGATCACAGATGGTTCTGCTCCAGGTTGATCTTGAATTAAAAGGCTTACCTCTCCAATGTCAGACTCAACATTTTGTTAGCAGAGTAGAAAATCACTAACTGGAACAACTCAAGAACTGAGTTCTCGATCAGGTAAAAGTTAAAGGGTTTTGTACAGAAATCTCAAAAATCTAGCAAATGTGCAGCGTAGTCAATAATCAGAAGTTTTACGGGTCCCAAATGAGCAGCAGAATCATGAAGAAATTAAACAGCATCCTTAGATTAAAATGTTCAGGGAAATCCCTCATATCTATCTGTTAAAATTAAAAAGAAATCAGACTGCATTCTCGTGGAAAAGGAAAGACTTCTGGCTCACCACTAACGCCAAGGATTTCTTATACAGAATTCTTGCATAACAAATGAGGAAAATCGCAGTCGCAATGTGGAATGAGGAAAATAACAATCTGTGTGGCAAATCAGAGTTTATTATTAAGGTCATAAGGGTTAATCCATTTTAAGAAAAATTCCAGCATCTCAAACAATGAAGAAACACACCAATGAATGATGCCAGGCCCGGAAATTGAACTAAAATGAAAGGACCTTGAGAAATGTTACAGTTAGGAAAACTAGAATGTTTACTTACAATACATGCAGACTGTAAAATTCTATGACATTAACTTTTCTTTGCTTCTGCAGAGCTTGTGAGAAGAAAAGAAAAGCAGGAGTGAATTCCAGAAAACCTCTATAAAAGCACCCCTTTTAAATAATATGGTGTTCTATATAAAAATGGCACAACTAAATCACATCAATAAACGCACTTCTGTGCATCATATTAAACTTGTCTCAATTGTAATCATGTTAATTCAATGTTTGAGTATTGGATCCATCATAAAAAATCATTATCCATCATCATTAATAATTTACAAAAATATAAACACAAAATAACAGCCACCACAATACGCAATGTGGCTAAAAAAAGAGTAAAAAATGTTGAATTATGTTAATCAAAAAGTGTGTTTGTGAATACTTTATTTGCTGCACATGTAGAAACACATTTGTAAGTGGAGATGATGGTGTTTGAAGCTCTGCCCTGGAATATTGAAATAGAAAAATGCCCCAACCCCATTTACTAAGTTCAGGTTTTGTTTACTGTGTGGCATATTTACGAGCTCCCTGCACCGATGGTGCATCACTTTTTGTGATGCTCTGGCAGTGCAGATTACAAAATCATATTGATGAGGCCATGTGGTTTTGAAGGGCCTCATAGAAATGGAATCAGGCAAGGCAGCCAAATAGCTGTGTTGCCTTACTTTGCGCTCAGGAGGGATTCCACTGCCATTGTGGTGGGTTTTCCCACGCAACACCCATGGATTTTGATGCTGCCCCAGATTTATAAGATCATGTAAACCTGGGAAAGCATCAAACCCTTATGCCTGCCAATGTGAGCCGTAACTAGGATAAATGTCTTCTTTCTCTTCTTTCTTTCCTCTTTCTATGTGTGTTGCAAAATGCAGCTCACTAGACAGAGGAAAACACCTCTTACGTTTTTTCAGTGCAGGAAGGTGCCCCTTCCTGCACAAAAACAATACTGCAGACAACACAGTCGGCATTGGCATTAGGCTGCATAGAGGGTGCAGGACAAGAATGCACTGTATTGCATAAATACAAAGCAATCCTGCTCTTTCAGTCGGGCGTAGGCCAGTACAGCAAGATGACTTGCTGCACTGCCCTACTCCAAATCTCCTTAAATAAGGGCCTCTGTGTTTACTTATCAATCATGAAGAGTATGTTGATTACATAGAGGACAATATTCGCAGTGCTTCGGCACCAAATATGTGCAGACACAATGGATCTTCCACTGGTGCCGCTCAAGTGAGATTGTGAAGTTCCCCAGGAAACCATAACATTCGTGCAGATGGCCATGGTGTGGCAAGAGAATTTCCCCAACACAGTCACTGTAGAGCACCAGGAAAAAAATGGGAATGTGGAAACAAAGCTGGAGATGTCTTAACATAAACGTGCAAACCGCGCTGGCACCAATGTTGAAATTAAATGTCCACATTTCATATTAGCTTTGGCGCCAATACCATATCTTTATTTGTGTTTCGACATACTCAATATTGTTAACCCATGCGTGCCTTTGTACAGTCCAGCCCTATTGTCTTTAATTGTAGGTGCTGTCTCTTGGCATGCCTAACGTTTTGCACATAACACAGAAGTTATATTTCTCTGTCTAAAAATAATTGAACTAGTTCAATAAATTCTGGAACTTTCGATGTTGTGAAGTACCTATTGCTATTTGCAGCACTGTGTCAGCTGTCTTCAAGCTCCAAAGCGATTACTTTTATTTATTTAGCCACCGTAGAAATAGCTTGATCACTGGTCTGTAACAAACAGCAAACTCAGAGCTATAGTAAATCCATAGAGATGTCTGTTGATTTGACAAGCAGCCATGAAGGTTGAACCTGTATTTACAGTGCATGCAGCAGGCTGTCTGATCTCATTGTGCATTCAGTTTTGATTTTCATTACAAGCTATACCATTCGAACTATCAGTGATGGCTCTGTATATATATAGTGATGAGTTATTGCTGTCAACACACCTAATTTCACAAAAGACTTTCCCCGCATATCTGTAGATTTCATTTGTTTTATTTTCATGTCATCCTTCATCTAATAATAGGCGATTCCACAGACATGTTTGTGTCAGCGAAAGACGTATTCCGTGCCACTGAAAGCTCTTAACGCTTAGATCAGATAAAATGCATGTTGGAACTGCTTTTCGAAACTACTTTACGTTGGCTGAGAAATGAACACAGAAGACAGAATATATTTTTATACAGAATATTAAATATACAAATATTTAATAGTATGTATGATCTTTATTATTAGTCGAGATTAGTAAAACAAAGTTCTGATATCCACAAAACACATTGGATTAAGAGCTTGACATTGTGAACTGCTCTGTTCAAAAACTATAACATCATAACGACTGCCATGCCACAAATTACATTCAGCCTATTCATGTGTTAAAAGATACTATCCAAATTAACACATTGCACATTCAATCAGAAACATTTATAATTCAGGCACTAATAGTATTAGACTTTTGTGAAAAACATACAGTACTAGCTACCGAACCATGTATACTGATTTTGGGATACTTCTTGTGTTCTGATTGCACGTCATTTTAAATCGTTTCCCATTGATTTACAAATACTCAGCCAACTAATCAATAACTAATATAGACACTCATGTAGTTAGTGACCAATTGATGCAGCAGGATACACACATTGACATAGTTTGGTTACTAACCCATATATTTAGTGAGAAACATTTAATTACTCACTTAAACGAACAGTCAGACAGCTACTAAATCTATATCGATACTACTATTATGAAGAGAGAACTGTGTCCTTTGAGCCAGGTAAACTCGAAAAGTACACCACCAATCGCAACACCCAATACAGCGTTGGAAAGGGGTGGTCCAGTAGATGGACATAGGCTATAAAAAATAAAAATAAACCTTATTTAAAATATAAACAATAAAAAAAAGGAGTCCCTAAGAAGTAGCGCCGGCCGTGTGTGCTAACAACGTGGGTGCTGACATCTTCGGAGGACAGGAACGTGAGGAGGAGTGGACAACAGTGCGGGGAGGAGCAGAAAACTTAGCCAGACTGGAGGGAATGAGGTACGTGAACCGCGGGGAAGAGCGGTGAAGTAAGGCGGACCGGAGCGGAATGGAGGACAACAGCGCATGGAGAAGTGGAGAACGTAGCAAGACTGCAGCGTCATGAGGTATGTGAAATGCGAGGAGGAGCGGTGAAGTACACAGGGAGGAGTGGTGAAGTACATGGGGAGGAGCGGTAAGTGAGGCGGAATGGAGCGGGATAACGGACTGCATTGGGGCGTGTAGACTGGCTTGGTGTAGTGGGGGGCGGTGAAGTGAGGCGGACTGAGCAAAATAAATGATCGGTTTTAAAACGGCTTTCACATTTGGTGCAGACATTTAAGTGAGAGTAGTGGGGGGCGGTGAAGTGAGGGAGACTGGAGCGGGGGACTGGGTTTGTGCGACTGGGAGCAAGCACTGAGGTAAGGTGCACGCAAGCCTGAAATGCTGCCCCCAGCCCCCTTCTGCCGCAGGCAACGCTGGGGCCGGCTGCTAGTCCTCCATACAGACAGTTATATATCCACTCAAACTTCAATACAGATTGGTATACATATAATAGACATTTAAATTTCAAACAAAACCACAGTCACTGATTTAGCGCTGGGATACTCACGGGTGACTACGCGCTTTATAACATTTTTTAATAATAATAATAATGATGTCATCAGTGATGTCATTTGAGATGTCATCAGTGATGTCACTGACCATGTCATGAATGATATAATATGTGACGTCATCAGCAGTGCATTGTGGGCGCGCGAGTTATAGTTAGCACAACTAACTATAACGGAGGAATTTCTATGGTTTTGTGCGAGTGAAATGTCCAGCTAACTATAACACTCATGAAAACAATGTTTTTTTCAGTGAATTTCAAAGGCTTTTTAAATATTAATTCCTAATATAACGTCTCTGAAACTTATGTTTTTCTTCAGTGAATTTCAAAGGTTTTTTAAATGCTAATTTCTAACAATAACGTCTCTGAAATCTATGGTTTTTTCAGTGAATTTCAAAGGTTTTCTTTTAATGCTAATTTTTAAGTGCAATAATAGTTGTACCTACTTTTTTGTACTGAATTTCTACCATTTTTTAACTGTTTATTTATAAATATATTTTTCCGAAAATTGCAATAAAAAGTTAAAATAAATGTAAAACTGAAATATTTTTAAATATATTTTTTTGGTATTTTAATATATTTATATGATTCTCTTTTTTAATTTTTTTTTCTAAATTTTTTGGGGAGTTGCGCACCCAAAGCCTACCTACTGCAGCGGGTCCGCGTATTCAAGCTGCCATTTTGGAAAAGTCGTGAAGGATCCGCGTATGGTGAGCGACGAGTGCATGTTTTTTTCAGTTACATCATATACGTACAATGCTACGTAGTGTGGGCGACCGGTATGCGACCAGTCCGCGTCTCCTGCTCCCGTGCATTCACGACACATGCGTATTACGGTACGAGATGCTTGCACAGTGGCGGGCCCCAAGTGACGTCATATACGTGCTGGGGTGCGCTGGGTGCGCCACTCCCGTGAAATTGTTAATATTCTAAAATGATTTGTACGTGTCTATTAATGTACATATTAGGGCAAAAGATTACTCAAGGTATTCATAAAAATAATATATCTCTACTTGTAATAAACATATTATTTTCAAATATATTTTCGTGAAGTCGCATCGGGTGCGCGCTATGTGAGCACACAGTGCGCTGATCCCATGGGACCTCAAAAAAAGATTTGATTGGTTCATAACATTTTCAACTGTAACTATTGAAGGACCCCACCCATTTTAATTATTCTGTTTGGAGCAGTTGATGTGAGACATCTCTTCTTCCCAGAGCTGGTTTTGGAATTTTTTGGGTGTTTTTAAAAAATTGCATTAGTGAAATGGCATCTGGTTCGCAAGCTCTTCATCATTCTTCAGATGAAGATATCTTGGAGGAATATCCACCCAAGCATAGGCCTGAATCAGTGGTATGGGAATTTTTCACCTTTCCTGCAGGAGAAAAAAAGGTCAACATAAGAAAAGACACATGCTTGCTGTGTGGCAGGGTCCTGTCGCGAGTCAGTGACAAGAAATACTCCTGTGGAACAGCGAGTATGTATAAACATCTGTGGACCATTCACCCGAAGAATCTGGCATGAGAACAAATGAGGCGTGCAGCAAAAAAATCCAACAGCAGGAATTGGTAGCACCTCCGGAGCGTCCACTTCAGCACCACCAGTAGACATTCGCCCAGAATTTGCTTTTCTGCATCAGCACTGCACTAAGTGAAGAACCATCACCTGTTATGGTGAACAGTCAGTGGACGCTATTTGTGCAGCTCAACAGAACCACAAATGCTATTTTTTTTGTTTTTTTTGTTTTTGTAATGATGTTGAATTCCAAAGGCTAACTGTTTATTTAGTTCCTTTTGTGTTCAATTTTTAAAAAACACACAAAAACATAAAAAATTGTTAAAAAAGAATACAAAAACATAGAAAACAAAAAACTGAAAAATGTATGTGTAGAGCATGATTGACTGAAAGAATGCATTAGTACTGTATGGTGAATTTATAGGGGCAGATCTATGAGGAAGTGCTGCAGCATGATACTGCAAGCCCTTTAGCTGCACTGCACTGCGGCACTTCTGAAACACAGGGTTGTGACATATTTACATGAATTTGTTGCAATTTTGTGCTCTCTCTGCACTAGTACACAAACTGCAGCCAGCCATGGTGCAAGGATATCTGTGTCGTGGGGAGATTATTTTTGTGCAGGAAGGGACGACTTTCTGCACAAAAACAATCACTGAAGGTATTTTCCTCCTTCGATGTGTGATGTGGAATGCAGCATGCATTGAAAAAGGAAGAAACAAGGAGAAGTGAAAATATTTCTCCTTGTTGTGCCTTGCTACACCACCTCTAGGGTTGCGCACCGTTCACATGTATCTACAGATTTACACTTTCTCGTAAGTCTTGAGATGTGGTATTCCATGGGAGTTGTGTGGGAACAGACACAGCAACACCCAAGGAACACCCCTTCAACACAAAGTGCTGAGTTTGAGTAGGACGTATTTTCAAGGAGAGCAAAAGCCACGCCGGGTGGCTTTTCCTCTCCTTGTAAATATGGAAGAGTCCCCATCGCCATCACAACACTAAAAAAAGTGACGTACTGGTGGTGCAGGGGGCTTGTAAATCTGCTCCATAAGTGCTTAGGTATTGGCAGAGTGATACAATAAGAACATAGTGCTGGATGGCTGATTGACAAACTGCATGAGACTGACTGGAGGTATCCTAGGCTACATGTGTACTACTTCAGTATTTAGTGGAGTGTACCAATAGTATGTATTTGCTTAGAGGTTTGTAGGGATTGTGCACAGAATAAAGTATAGGTTCTTGTGTTGGTGCCTAGGTCATTCTATAAGAACATCACTAGTAACTAGAATGATGACAGTGCTGCAAACAGAGTACTCAGTTAATTTAAAAGTGCTTAGGTATTGTCTCAATGCCTGAGTCATTCTGCAAATGCATAGACAGTGACTGGGTTCTTAGAGTACTAGTAATTGACAGCAGGATAAGTTTATAAGCACTTATGTTTCAGCAGAGTGATTAGATAAGGATATGCTTCTGTCAGGATGATTGTAGGAGTGGACACAGACTCACAGTGTGATTCCAGACAAGCATGACTATGACCTGGATTTTTGCAAGACTGACTCAATAGTCTGCAAGGAGTTAAGGGACTGCATATATTGTGCACATTTGAATGTACCACTGCTTGTCTCAATGCCTGATCATTCTGCAAGTGCATAGGCAGTGAATAGGTTCCTGGAGTGCTAGTAGTTGACAGCAGGATAAGTTTATAAGGACTTATGTATCAGCAGAGGGATTAGATAAGGACATGCTTCTGTCAAGATGACTGTAGGAGTGGACACAGACCCACAGTGTGATTCCAGACATGCAAGACTATTACCTGAACTTTTGCACAACTGACTCAGTAGTATGCAATGGGTTAAGGGACCGCATATATTGTGCACATTTGACTGTACCACTGCTTGTCTCAATGCCTGAGTCATTCTGCAAGTGCATAGACAGTGGCTGGGTTCTTGGAGTGCTAGTAGTTGACAGCAGGATATGTTTATAAGCACTTATGTTTCAGCAGAGTGATTAGATAAGGACATGCTTCTGTCAGGATGATTTTAGGAGTGGACAGAGCTGCTTTAGAGCCATAGAACAGGTCAGCAGAGCTACTTTAGAGCCAGAGAACCAGGTCAGTAGAGCGGATGTAGAGCCAGAGATCCAGGTCAGCAGAGCTGCTGTAAAGCCAGAGTACCAGGTCAGCAGAGCTGCTTTATCGCCATAGAACCAGGTCAGCAGAGCTGCTGTAAAGCCAGAGAGACCAGCTCAGCAGAGCTGCTTTAGAGCCAGAGAACCAGGTCAGCAGATCTGTTGCAGAGTCAGAAAACCAGGTCAGCAGAGCTGCTCCAGAGCCTAAGAAGCAGGTCAGCAGAGCTGCTCTAGAACCAGAGGCCCAGGTCAGCAGAGCTGCTCTAGAGGCAGGTTCCCAGGTCAGCAGAGCTGCTGTAGATCCAGAGAAACCAGATCAGGAGAGCTGCTCTAGACACTGAGAACCAGGTCAGCAGAGCTGCTGTAGAGCCAGAGAAACCAGGTCAGCAGAGCTGCTTTAGAAGGAGAGAACCAGGTCAGCAGAGCTCTTTAGAGGGAGAGAACCAGGTCAGCAAAGCTGCTTTAGAGCCAGAGAACCAGGTCAGCAGAGCTGCTCTAGAGCCAGATAACCGGGTCAGCAGAGCTACTTTAGAGCCATAGAATCAGGTCAACAGAGCTGCTTTAGAGCCAGATAACCAGGTCAGCATAGCTGCTTTAGAGGGAGAGAACCAGGTCAGCAGAGCTGCTTTAGAGCCAGAGAACCAGGTCAGCAGAGCTGCTCTAGAGCCGGAGAGACCAGGTCAGCAGAGCTGCTTTAGAGGGGGAGAACCAGGTCAACAGAGCTGCTTTAGAGCCAGAGAACCAGGTCAGCAGAGCTGCTCTATAGCCAGAGAACCAGGTCAGCAGATATGCTTTAGATCCAGAGAACCAGGTCAGCAGAGGTGCTTTAGAGAGAGAGAACCAGGTCAGCAGAGGAGCTTTAGAGCCGGAGAACCAGGTCAGCAGAGCTGCTCAAGAGCCAGAGAGACAAGGTCAGCAGAGTTGATTTAGAGGGAGAGAACCAGATCAGCAGAGCTGCTTTAGACACAGAGAACCAGGTCAGCAGAGCTGCTCTAGAGCCAGAGAACCAGGTCAGCAGATATGCTTTAGAGGCGTAGAACCAGGTCAGCAGAGCTTCTCTAGAGGCAGAGAACCGGGGCAGCAGACCTGATTTAGAGGGAGAGAACCTGGTCAGCAGAGCTGCTTTAGAGCCAGAGAACCAGGTCATTAGAGCTGCTCTAGAGCCAGAGAACCAGGTCAGCAGACCTGCTTTGGAGCCAGAGAACCAGGTCAGCAGAGATGCTCTAGAGGCAGAGAACCAGGCCAGCAGACCTGATTTAGAGGGAGAGAACCAGGTCAGCAGAGCTGCTTTAGAGCAAGAGAACCAGGTCATCAGAGTTGCTCTAGAGCCAGAGAACCATGTTAGCAGAGCTGCTTTAGAGCCACAGAACCAGGTCAGCAGAGCTGCGTTAGAGCCAGAGAGCCAGGTCAGCAGAGCTGCTCTAGAGTCTAAGAACCAGATCAGCAGAGCTGCTCTAGAACCAGAGAACCAGGTCAGCAGAGCTGCTCTAGAGGGAGAGAACCAGGTAAGCAGAGCTGCTCTAGAGCCAGAGAATTATGTCAGCATAACTGCTTTAGAGCCATAGAACCGGGTCAGCAGAGCTGCTTTCGAGCCAGTGAACCAGGTCAGCAGAGCTGTTGTAGAGCCAGAGAACCAGACCAGCAGAGCTGCTCTGTAGCCTATGGAAAAGGTCAGCAGAGCTGCTCTAGAGCTAGAGAACCAGGGCAGCAGAGCTACTTTAGAGCCAGAGAACCAGGTCAGCAGAGCTGCTTTAGAGCCAGAGAACCAGGTCAGCAGAGCTGCTCTAGCTGACACTGACTGACTGACACTGACTGATTGACACTGACAGACACTGATTTACTGACACTGACTGACTGAAACTGGCTGACACTGATTGACTAACACTGACTGACTCTGATTGACTGACACTGACTGACTGACACTGACTGACACTGATTGACTGACACTGACTGACTGACACTGACTGACACTGATTGCCACTGACTGATACTGATTGACTGACACTGACTGACTGACACTGACTGACACTGACTGACTACTCTCTACTACTCTACTACTCACTCTCTACTACTCTCCACTACTCTCTATCTGCTACTCACTCTCTACTATTCACTCTCTACTACTCTCTACTGCTCACGCTCTACTACTCTACTACTCTCTACTACTCACTCTGTACTACACACTCTCTACTTCTCTACTACTCTCTACTACACACTCTCTATTACTACTCTCTCCTAATATCTTTCTACTACTCTCTCTACTAATATCTCTCTACTACTCACTCTCTACTACTCTCTACTATTGACTCTCTACTACTCACTACTACTCTCTACTACTCACTCTCTACTAATTACTTTTTACTACTCTCTACTACTACTCTCTACTACTCACTCTCTACTACTCACTCTCTGCTACTCTCTACTACTCACTCTACTACTCTCTACCAATCACTCGCTACTACTCTACTACTCATTCTCTACTACTTATTCTCTACTACTCTCTCTCTACTACTCACTCTCTACTACTCACTCTCTACTACTCACTCTACTACTCACTACTACTCACTCTCTACTATTCACTCTCTACTACTCTCTCTCTACTACTCACTCTCTACTACTCTTGACTACTCTCTACTACTCACTCTCTACTACTCACTCTCAACTACTCGCTCTCTACTACTCACTACTACTCCCTCTACTACTCACTCTCTACTACTCTCTACTACTCTCTCTACTACTCACTCTCTACTACTCAATCTCTACTACTGTCTCTCTCTACTACTCACTCTCTACTACTCACTCGCTACTACTCTCTACTACTCACTCTCTTCTAATTACTCTATACTACTCTCTACTACTCTCTACTACTACTCTCCACTACTCACTCTCTACTACTCTACTACTCATTCTCTACTACTCTCTACTACTCTCTCTCTACTACTCACTCTCTACTATTCACTCTCCTACTCTCTACTACTCACTCTATACTTCTCTCTCTCTACTACTCACTCTCTACTACTCACTCTCTACTACTCACTACTACTACTCCCTACTACTCACTCTCTACTAATTACTTTTTACTACTCTCTACTACTCTCAACTACTACTCTCTACTACTCACTCTCTACTACTCAGTCTCTACTACTCTCTACTACTCACTCTACTACTCTCTACCAATCACTCGCTACTACTCTACTACTCATTCTCTACTACTCATTCTCTACTACTCTCTCTCTACTACTCACTCTCTACTACTCACTCTACTACTCACTACTACTCACTCTATACTTCTCTCTCTCTACTACTCACTCTCTACTATTCACTCTCTACTACTCACTCTCTACTACTTACTCCCTACTACTCTCGCTCTACTACTCACTCGACTACTCTCTACTATTCACTCTCTACTACTCTCTCTCTACTACTCACTTTCTACTACTCTTGACTACTCTCTACTACTCACTCTTGACTACTCACTCTCAACTACTCGCTCTCTACTACTCACTACTACTCCCTCTACTACTCACTCTCTACTACTCTCTACTACTCTCTCTACTACTCACTCTCTACTACTCTCTCTACTACTCACTCTCTACTACTCACTCACTACTACTCTCTACTACTCACTCTCTACTAATTACTCTATACTACTCTCTACTACTCTCTACTACTACTCTCTACTACTCACTCTCTACTACTCACTCTCTACTACTCTCTACTACTCACTCTACTACTCTCTACCAATCACTCTCTACTACTCTACTACTCATTCTCTACTACTCTCTACTACTCTCTCTCTACTACTCACTCTCTACTATTCACTCTACTACTCTCTACTACTCACTCTATACTTCTCTCTCTACTACTCACTCTCTACTACTCACTCTCTACTATTCACTCTCTACTACTCACTCTCTAATACTTACTCTCTACTACTTACTCCCTACTACTCTCTCTCTACTACTCACTCGACTAATCTCTACTACTCATTCTCTAGTACTCTCTCTCTACTACTCACTCTCTACTACTCTCGACTAATCTCTACTACTCACTCTCTACTACTCGCTCTCTAGTACTATCTACTACTTACTCTCCACTACTCACTCTCAACTACTCGCTCTCTACTACTCACTACTACTCACTCTACTACTCACTCTCTACTACTCTCTACTACTCTCTCTACTCTCTCTACTACTCACTCTCTACTACTCACTTTCTACTACTCACTCTCTACTACACATTCTCTACTACTTTCTCTATACTACTCGCTCTGTACTACTCTCTACTACTCACTCTTCTACTCACTTCTCTACTACTCTACTTCCCACTCTCTACTGCTCCACTAGTCTCTACTACTCACTCTCTACTACTCTACTACTCTACTACTCTCTCTCTACTACTTACTCACTACTACTCTCTACTACTCACTCTCCACCTATCTGTACTACTGTCTACTACTCACTCTCTGCTACTCTCTCTACTACTCTCTACTACTCACTCTCTACTCTCTACTCTCTATTACTCACTCTCTTTTCTCTACCTCTCTCTACCTCTCTCTCTACTATTCTCTACCGCTCTACCTCTCTACGTCTACCTCTACACCTCTACCTCTAATCCTCTACCTCTACACCACTACACCTCTATCCTCTCTACCTCTCTCTACTTCTCTCTACATGCACACATATGCACATATATGTATGCTTATGTATGCATTTATATGTTTGTATTTGTATATATATATATATATATATATATTCACTGAAAAAACCATAGGTTTCAGGCCTTATATAGTTAGGAATTAGCATTTAAAAAATCTTTAAAATTCACTCAAAAAACTATAAGTATTAGAGGTGTTATAGTTAGCTGGACATTTCACTCATACAAAACCATTGAAATTGCTCCTATATAGTTAGCTGTACTAACTATATTTCGCGCACCCGCAATCCACTGCTGATGATGTCACATATTACATCATTCATGACATGGTCAGTGACATCACTGATGACATCTCAAACGACATCACTGATGACATCATCCAGTGAATGTGGTTTGCTTCATTATTTAAATATGCATTATATATATATAGCAATTTGCATTGAAGAATGAGTGGATATCTTAAAATAAATATTTGGATGGAGGATTTAGTATCAGTGTAATTGACTGTTTACTTGACCAATTTATAGTGTCTTACTAAATATAGTGGATAGTGACTAAACTGTTTGAATATCTGTATCACTTTGTCAGTTGTTGGGTAAACTGGTTCTACAGTTGGTTACTAGCTATGTGAAAGTCTATATTAGTTATTGATTTGTTAACTGAGTATTTGTATGGGAGAGTGAATGTGCGTGTGGTTCGGTGGGGGGTGTGTGACTACCCAAAGATGTGTGAATAGTTGATTCATTAGATATATGAAGTTAAAACTACATGTTCTAACAGTTGTTTGGGTGAGTGAATAGCTTTATGGGTGTTGTGATGAGCAAATATATTTCTCAATGGTACATGTCCAATAAACTAGAAAAATAAAAGGCAGTGTATGTGTCAGTTGTTGTATATAAATAAGTATACATAAGACTCAATGATTGTGTGAGTGACTGTATGGATAACTTTATACTTGTAATAATATTTTTATAATTCACTAAGTATGACTTACTATCTAAATGAATAGATGAAGTTGTGTTTGTATAAGTGTGTAGCTAAGTAAATATGTAAGTATGATCCATTGTTTGCATAAGTGAGTAGGATGACTTCATATGTGAATAGGATGTGTGCTGGTGTGTAATGTCGATTTAGGTGAATAAGTATTTTTGATAGTGTTCTATTGTACATTGACAGCATGTATGAGTGAATCTACAGGTAAGTGATTAGATGTGTGTATACATCTATGAATCACTGAGTGGGTTTTTAGATACCTGTATTGCTGTAACAAGGGATTCAAATATGATACTCTGTATTTTACAAAGAGTGATGAAAGATTTTACTAGTGTATGAAAAGGTTTATGAGATTGTCACATGGATGATGTCATCAGTGATGTCATCAGTGATGTCATTTGAGATGTCATCAGTGATGTCAGTGACCATGTCATGGATGATGTAATATGTGACATCATCAGCAGTGGATTGCGGGTGCGCGAAATATAGTTAGTACAACTAACTATATAGGAGCAATTTTAATGATTTTGTATGAGTGAAATGTCCAGCTAACTATAACACCCCTAAAACTTATAGTTTTTTGAGTGAATTTTAAAGGTTTTTTAAATGCTAATTCCTAACTATATAAGGCCTGAAACCAGAACATTTCACTCATACAAAACCTTTATAATTCCCCCGTTATAGTTAGTTCAGCTAACTATAATTCGCATGCCTGCAATTCACTGCTGATGACGTCACATATTACATCACTCATGACATGGTCAGTGACATCACTCATGACATCACTGATGACATCTCAAATGACATCACTGATGACATCATCCAGTGAATGTGTGTCTTTTCGAAAAATATATATTTTTTATATATGTATATCTAAAGGTCGATGGAATAATACATAGCCAGTTAACCAATCAATTAAAAAAAAAACATCCATTTAGACACTTATTTAAACATTTATTCTTCCATCGACCTTTACAAATACATATATAAAACATATTTATTTTTCAGAAAGACACACATTCACTGGATGGGGTCATCAGTGATGTCATGATTGATGTCACTGACCATGTCATGAGTGATGTAATATGTGACGTCATCAGTAGTGCATTGCAGGCGCACAAGTTATAGTGAGTCCAACTAACTATAACGTGGGAATTTCAATGGTTTTATGTCAGTAAAATTGCCAGCTAACTATAACTGGTGTCAAACCTATGGTTTTTTCAGTGAATTTAATAGGTTTTTTAAATGCTAATTCCTAACTATAACTGGTGTGAAACCTATGTTTTTTTCAGTTAATTTCATAGGTTTTTTAAATGCTAATTCCTAACTATATATAGGGCCTCAAACCTATGTTTTTTTTCAGTGAATTTCAAAGGTTTTTTAATAGCAAATTTCTATTGCTATCAAATATAATATTTTTTATAATGAATCCTATATAGTATATTTATGTACTACTATTTTTTATATGTATATATATATATATTTTTTTTTTGCCCAGGAGCACTCCCGGTGCTCGTACCGGTGTGCGCACCGGAAAGCGCAGTCTTGCGGCGCCCCCCAGTGCGCGTACCGGTGAGCGTCCCGTTTGCACTATTGCCGCGAATGAAAACCTCATTGTGACGTATCGCGTAGCCGCGTCCGCGTGATACGCACGGTGTAAGCGCACCCGGAAGCACCCGAGCGCATACGATCACGTTACGTAAGCGACCCGGGGCACGCCCCAGGCGCATAGCGTAAGCACATTGGGTCATGTGACCTGAAAATAACACTTTTCATTGGTTCAGGACAGTTTTGTTTTCCAAATGATGAAAGCCCCCACCTTTTTTCCTCATTCTCACTTTGTACTTTGACTGAGGAAGACCTGTTTGCAGACCTATTTGTACCTATTTGTACTGAGAAATGGCTACAGTAGCAGCAGCAGCAGCAGCAGGAGCATCTCAACCACCATCACCACCACAAGAACCACCACAACACCACAGTGGTGGAGAAGAAGAAGAGGAGGAGGAGGAGGAGGGGGAGGAGAGGTGGTTCCTACCTGAAGATACTACCCCCTATAAGCCAAAAGAGCACATTATCTGGGAGTTTTTTTAAATCCCAAGGGGCCTCAAGTAAGTTAATGCGCCAAAGGTTACTTGTCTGATCTGTGGCACTGTACTTTCCTGGGGGAGCCCTGCCAAAAAGTATTCTTTTGGCAACAACACCATGATTCGCCACATGCAACGCCAGCACCCAAACAACTATGCTGCGGCAGAGGTCATAGAACTGACCAGAAACCCTCCCCAATCTTATCCCAGCACCTCCCAAAGTAAACAACCCACTCCATTGGGTCCCAAACATCCAACCCCAGTTTGGAGAGTTTAAAATAGTTTGTACATTTTGCGGGACTACAATTTGCTATGGAGAGCAAAGTATTAAACTCATCAACTGTGCTGGAGACAACCACAACTGTAAAAAGAAACCTTAATTTTTTCCTGTTTTTTGTTTCTCCAGTTGAGCCGTTTACAATTCCCTGTTTTTTGTTTGTCCCCATAAAAATTACAAAAAAATATAAAATTGTTCATAAAAGCCAAAAAAAGTAAAAAATGTTCCAAAAAACAATAAAAAAATATAAAACAACAAAAAGAATAAAATAAACAGTTCTTTTTAGAACTACCTTCAATTTATAAAAAAATGCTACATTTTTAAAAAACTCTGTAATTCTTTTCCCCCATGGTACGCTCCCCGGTACGCTCCGCAGTGCGCGTACGGGCGCTCCCCCCGCAAATCTGAAAAAAATGTTTTTTTGCTCCGCGGGGCCTTTTTATGGCCTCCACATCAAACCTATGGGGTCAGGGGGGTCTACCGTGCCCCCTTTTGGTCATTTCCCCCTTTGTTTTTGCCACCTCTTGTGTCTCGATCCTACCGAGACACAAGATGGCGGCCGCTCCGGACTGCTTGGAATGTTGACGCCGAGAGCCAATCAGCTTTCCGCTCGCAAACTCGCGTAGCGCGCTGGAGCGCGCCCCGGTGCGCGTACCGGGGCGCGCTTATAGATATATATATTTTTTTTAACCTAAATTACTCAAAATCCAGTGGAGCACATATCTTGAGACATAACAAAGGCACATCGGGCTACCAGTCCCTACAATTTTGCCAAGTTTGGTGGAAATCCATTCAGCCGTTCGGGCTAAAACTGAGTTCAACCGCCCTATGGAAATTAACATGGGGAAAACACGTTTTGGGACCCCCCTTTTATCTCGGTCCCCGCTTGAAGAATCCCCCCCAAACTTTCAGGGAAGGAGCGTAGCGCGGCTGATTTCTGGAAAATTACAGGCAAATCCCTCAATCGACGCCAAAGTTATTCCCAATAGAATGTTGCGGTTTTCCTATAGAAAATAATCCTAACTATAACTACCTACTGGCGACCGGCAGTAGGTAATACATATGTGTATATATATATATATATATATATATATATATATATATATATATATATATATATATATTGTCGCTCGACTCTCCTTAGAATCCACAAGAAAGAGGCAGCACTCGCGGACCAAGATTAAACCAGAGTTTAATTAGAGGGAAAAGAAAAGCACAGACGCGTTTCGGCGTGAGCCTTCGTCAGTGTGTCATTCATCCACATCTTACAATCCATTATATAAATAAACAGGTCGTGAGCATTGTCATAGACATAGGACTATACCCCTTTGAGCCACTGTGGGCGCCATCTTGGAATGGTGTTCTATCCAGATAAGGGTCTTAACTGATTTGAACATGAAATGATCACGTTTAAAAATAAAGCCGTGGATCGGCTTGTGTCCTATGGCATTTTTATACAATGCTAACATAATCAAGACAGTGCAAAAAAACATAAGAAGTAAGGAAAGTCGCCAGGCACATGAAAGAAGAGAATTATGTTCCTATCCTGTAAGTGGAAGTGAACCAAATTATTACGTCATAATTCATCATGATTCCTAGATATTGCTACTTGCGGGATATATAGCAGAAAAATGCTCTTTAGGTTCAAGGAACTCGCAAAGGAAAAGTGTATTTACACTATTTACAAAAGTCAAGTTAGACTAAACCACGTCTAGGTGTGTTTTAAGATAAAAATTGTAACTCGGTTGCCAAAATGGATACTCTCAGGCCACATTTTGTATGTGATTATCCCTGTACTGCAGTATAACTCGCAGTGAAGAAGACAAAACCTTTGTTCAAAATTATAAGCTCAATCCTATTATCTATACATACATACGCAAGTTAAGTCTCATACTTGTCATGTACAATGCATATATATGCAAGTTGGATTATATATCTATTTACATATTTACACACCTATGGTAGTCCATACTCGACTTCAGCGGGGGACAAAAAGTATATATATCACAGTTTACATTTTTGGTCAAAATTGAGGTTCAACAAAAGCATACAGAAATTCATAAATCAAGTTAATGGATATCAAAATTGGAAAACTACCGGTAGAGCATGTTCGGAAAAGTATACCTGATCTTATAGGGTTCTTGTTATTTTATCCTCAAGGAGCATACATATTCTAGTTGGATTTTCATTTTAATGTACAGAGCTTCCTGTCGGAAAGGACAATTTACTCCTCCTATGGTATTACTTTCCCAAGTGGTATGCTAGTTCCTCCCCGCTATTGAGCCCACCAGGTTGTTTCGTAGAGATATCTACAATGTATCTGGACTGTAATCTGCAGAGTCTCCTCAGCCTATCACCTCCTCTTGCATTTGGTGGAACAATGTCCAATCCGAAGAATCGGAGTTGCTTGCGATCTTTGCTATGCTCCTCTGCAAAATGCCGGGCGACCGGATATGTGATGTCCACTTTCTCGATCGCCCGTTGGTGCTCCAGGATCCTCAGTTTGAGCTCCTTGATCGTGCTGCCTATGTAGCGTACGCCACACGGACAGACCAAACAATAAACCACAAACTGGGAACTGCATGTAATAAAGTGCTTGATCGGCACTTTCTTCCCGGTATCAGGTATGTCAAATGATAGCACACGTTTGCTGCCACTGCAAGCCTTGCAATGGCCGCAAGGAAAGAAGCCTGCCATTCACTTCAGGGAGTTAGCTTTTGGTGTTGGTTTGTCAAGGTGGCTAGAGACAAGCATATCACTGAGTGACCTGGCTCTGCTAAATGTGATTAGAGGATAGGCAGGTAGGTCATCTGCGAGAACACTGTCGGTTTTTAAAATGTTCCAATTCTTTGTGAGCATGGCTTTCAGATCCCCTGCTCCTTCTGAATAAGGAGTAATGAGTCTGAATTTGCCTTCGCTCTTGTTTGAGTTTCTGTTCCTACCAACTGTAGGAGTCTCAGTTGCCAAGAGTTGCGATCTTTGCATCTTCCTTACTTTTTTAAAAGTATTTGTAAGTAAGGTGGTGCCATAACCCCTCATGGAAAATCTCTCGATGCATTCTGAGGCGGCCGCCTCAAAATCGGAGTCCTTAGAGCAGTTCCTACGGATCCTTATTAGCTCTCCGTAGGGAATGCTGTTCTTAAGTTGGGTGGGATGGCTACTGCTGGCAAAGAGTGTGGAATTGCCAGCAGTATCCTTTCTGTGCAGGGTGGTATGCATCTGATTAGCTTCAATGTACACTCTCAGGTCTAGGTACTCCGCTCTCACCGGACTAACCGAGCCCGAGAAGTGCAGATTGAGATCGTTGTTATTAAGAATTGTAATAAATTCCTCTGCCGAGTCCATTCCTCCATCCCAAACAATAAACAGATCGTCAATATAACGATACCAGCATTTGACCTGCCCTGTCCTAGTCCCTGCCGTGCAGCTCCTGGGTACCTGCTCCTCCCACCAGCCAACGAAAAGGTTCGCATAGCTGGGAGCAAAGCAGGTACCCATCGCCGTCCCAGATGTTTGTATATACATCTGATCCTCAAAGAGGAAAATGTTGTTGATCAGGCAGAACTCTGTGAACTCCAAAATCATTTCATTATGACATGCATATTTCATTGGACGCTGACCCAGAGCATGCTTAATGGCTTCGAGACCCTGCCTGTGGTCTATACGAGTGTAGAGGCTGGTAATGTCCAGCACCATCAGCAGGTATCCAGAGTCCCATGTTAGTTCCTGGATCTTAGTCAAGAAATCTTTCGTGTCCCTTATGTAGGATTCAAGTTTTGTTACTAAGGGAAACAAAATGTTGTCAACGAAGCGTGACATGCTCTCGGTCAAACTCCCAATGGATGATATTATTGGTCATCCCGGAGGGTTTTCCATGTCTTTATGAAGCTTGGGGAGATGATAAAAGGTTGGTAACATGGGGGTGTGGTTCCTGAGAAAGAGATTCTCGTCCTTTCCGAGCATATTATGGTTATACCATTTTTGCACTAAGGCATCGTATCTCATTATGCTTGTTTGGTACACTGCATTCGTGCATTCCCTGTAGTAGTTGTTGTCTGCAAGTTGCCTCAAGGCTTCAGCTCGGTATAGTTCTCGACTCATAAGGACCACGTTGCCCCCCTTGTCAGAGGGCTTGATGACTATAGATTCATCATTCATCAGGCCCTTCAAAGCTTGGCGTTGATCCTCAGTGATGTTGTTGGTTAGGATTGACGGTTTGGATTTTCTGTACGCAGTCAGGTCTCTTTTCATTGCCTCCGTGAAGACGTCAATTGCGTCCCAAGATGTTTGAGGTACAAAGGTCGACGCAGGCTTGAATGTACTCTCCTCTCTCTCTCTTGCTCGACCCCTTGGAGGACCGCCCGTTGGGCAATGGACAGGTTTTCCTGTTGTTGGTCTGAATCCTGCTCCAATCGTAAGTCCTCTAATGCCTCGATAGCTGGCAGATCTTTAGCGCTAAGTATGTCCATTTTGTTTGTTTTGGGGCCCTTCTTAGTGCTCCTCAGGTGTGGGCGCATCTTAAAATGTTTGTGTAGCTTCAGCTTCCTAGTGAATCAAAACAAATCGATCCTGGTTTGTGTGTATTCGAGGTCATTTGAAGGACAAAACGTGAGACCCAGACTCAGAACTTCCAATTCAGCTTCCGTCAATCGTTTGTTTGTCAAATTCACTACAGTAAGGCTGGTTTGGTCGGTATTAGCTTGTGGATTCATAGTTTTTATTTTTTGGTTGTTTGGCGGCTCGTCCATCGAGAGGTTCTTGCGTTTCCTCTGCCTGTTTTTCCCACCGCCTGCCCTCCTCGTCCTCCTCCTCCTCTGGTCGATGTTACTGTCGCATTGGCATCTGCTTCCGCACTTGCGTCCACATCGGGCGGTTTGTTTTTTCCTCCCCTTAGCCATGTGCTCTTGATGATCTCGTATTCCTCCTGAAAAGGAGTTTTCTCAGGTAGGGCTCCTTGTGCACTTTGCCGCACATCTTCTGAATCCAGCTCGTTCTGCCTCCGTCAGGTCCGATTCTGATGTGGCGGGTTCGGTTTCCGGCCTGTTGCTTGCCGTCGCTGTCATTGTTTTCTTCTGAAGAGCTTTACGGGGGCATCGAACTTTTTTGCATACGTTAAAACGCGCCCAGTCGCGTAGTCGTTTGCATCGCGCTCATACTTTTCTTGTTTGCGCATTCTGATTTTTTGTTCGTACTTTGCCAGCCTAGCTTTCATCTGATTTCTGTGTTGAGATATTTGTGCTTTAATCCCCGTGTCCGTTTCCGTATCCAGCTCCTCATTGATGGTATCAATTTCTTCCAATACTTTCCCTCTATCGCTCCAGGCATATTTAACTAGGATTTTCAATGTGCCTTAACAATAGGAAGCTGTATGGTCGAACCAGTTGGTGAGCAATTGAGGATCTGGATGTTCATATGAGGGCACTGTGTGAACTCTCAGCCCCCTTTGCACTCTCTTCTCCTCAATATAGTTTGTAAGGCTCGTCGCCTCCCACCACTTGCGCACTTCGCGCTCATGCAATTTCTCCAGCTTAGTGAAAATGTCCTTTAATTTACGCTCCTGTGTTGATTCGACGGGTATTGGTGTTCTATCCGCCGCTTGTACTGAAGCCCCCTTACGTTTGAACATATCCTTTGCCGCATTCATGCGCTCTGAATCAGAAAACATTCTTCCGTTTTTTTCAACTGTAGATGGGTCTGATAACAGAGGGTGTTGCTCGATATGTTGCTAAGCAACCCCAGTGCTTGTTCCCTCGCGCCTGGCTGCCCTCGATACCGCTGATGTTCTGCTGCTCAATGCTGCTACACGCTAAGCATTATGCGTGATATATATATATATATATATATTTATAAATATATATTGCCCACTGCCATTTACCAGTAGTTAGTTATGGTTAGGACCTTTCCACAGGAAAAGTACTGTCCCAATAACTTTGGCGCCAGTTGACGAATCTTCACAACATTTTCATAACTAGTGACCAGCTCCGGTCAGCTCCTGTCTTTAAAGTTTCGGGGTGATTCGTAAAGTGGGGGCCAAGAAAAAGGAGTGTCCCAAAATGAATTTTCCCCATGTTATTTTCCGTAGGAAACTTTAGACAAAGCTACAAGCCTAACTGCTGAACGGAATTACACCAAATTTGGCAAAAAGTTAGGTCTTGCTTCAGAAAGAGCCCTTTTTGTTCAGTGATGTAAATCCGTTCAGTAGTTTCTGAGAAATTAGAAAAAAAAAAAGTTTTGATATCTGGGGCAGCAGTGGGTACACAAACACTCCTGACCACAAGCTTCATTTTAATTGGTAGAACCGAGTCACAAGAAAACAGTAGAAAAAACATAAAAAAACAAGAAAAGGGGGCCGGGTAGAAACAACCTGACCCCCAGGCCTGCTCAGGGGGTCTCACAAGGACCCCAGGGTCAGAAAAAGCATTTTCTTTTATAATTTCAGCAGAAAGCTTCATGGGGTCACAAATCCCGCCGAAATTATAAAAAGGAACAAATCGCAGGCTCCCAAACTTCATTTAGAAAAATCCCCAGGGTGGACCAGGGCCCAATCCCCACCACACTACCCCAGGGACTGCCACCTCCCAGAGGCTTCAACAAACAACCATGGGGGCACACGCACCCCGCCTGCAGCCCCTGGGAATGCACCTCCGCGGGGCTGTTAAAAAAAGCGTCAGGCAGTCCCAATCCTCACCACCACTACCTCTCATGGGCTTGGTATGGTATTGAGGGGGGGTGTGTAACCCCCCTACTGGAGCCCTTGATGGCCCTGGGGTGCCGGGACACTGCCAATGTCACTGTCACTGCCACTGTCCCCTACCAATGTAGAGGACAGTGGAGGCAAACGGGACTCTGGTGGTCTGGGGGTCGGACGAATCCAACCGAGCGGAATGAAGCTATGCAAGTTAAGGTGGGGGCAGGTTCCAATGGGGTGTAGTGCGCAGTAGTTAGGTACTGTAATTTGGGCGTGGTCCGTGGTGTACGGAGATCCAATGAGGCGTGGAAAACACTGTGAAATGTAGTTGGACGGGTCCCGGTGTGGTCCGGTCCGCGGTTTTACCCGCTGTAAATCAACCGTGGGTATTGGAGAGTCAATCTTTTCAGGAGAAATGGCCACCGTGAATGAATCGTATCCCGTTGGTAACCCCAGCAACGCCGGGATCCGCTCGGTTGGATTCGTCCGACCCCAAGACCACCAGAGTCCCGTTTGCCTCCACTGTCCTCTACATTGGTATTCTTCCTCAATAATTGTGGAACATCCCTACATACTGGCCTCCCACACATGATCCTCTAAATGCGATAATTGCACTGCCATCAACCCACCCTGTCCTGAAGATGATCCTAATTCCTACGGATCGAAACGCTGTTGACTCATCAGCAAGACTTTAGGCAACCCATACACAGAGGTTTTCGTAAAGATTGATTAAAGAAAATGATTACGTTTTAATTGTTTCAACACCACTCTGTGTTTTTTACTCACTGTATATATTCATGCACTAACACCTTGCGCCGTTCACGCTGATTACTCTCTCATTTGTGTCGCCGTAGTGTCACTCACATTTTCACTTGTGCACCTTGTACAATGTTGGGTTGTTCTGTTCGAATTGTAAATTGTAAATTGCTGTGCTGATATCAACTGTAATTGTACCTCTCAGATCCCTTGAGATAAAATTGAAATATATGATGCCTTGAGCACGTACAGCAAAAAATATATAGAGTCTCCTTTATTTCTCGTTTGATAATGCTGCATGCATATCTTTATTAATTGTCTACGAATTACACCAATTCGGATATTGTTTTTATATATACAATTTTCTGTGGCAGGGCAGGAGCCGTGCACCTCCCGCCCTGTCATAGCAAACTCTGCTTTGGATTTTGGAAGCGAGAGCAGGTTTCTTGCTCTCTCTTCCAAAGTCCAAAGCAGATTGCTTTTCCAAAATGGAAGTCACATGTCAGCAGCTTCCTTTGTGGAAAAGCAATGCCAGCTCTTGCAGGAGGTGGGGAGCCTACGGGACCGTGGGGGTATTAGGGCTCCCCCACAGTTCCCAGTCATGAGGGCAGGCCTAGGAGGATGGGGTCCCCGGGGCTAAAAATGTCCCGGGAGAGGGTTTGCGTGTTCCCCCTTTTTTAAAAATAAAAAAAACCTAAATTAGGGCATGCCCAGGGGATGGGGTACCCGGGGAAATATAAATGAATGGAAGTGGACTTTTTTTCACCAAAGATTGGAGTCGCACCACTAGCAGAGCACTCAGCACGGCCCCCTGATGTAAACGCGATGGGTGCGTGGCTCTCAGCCCGACCTCTGGTGTGACCGCGATGAGTGCGCAGCTTTCAGCGCGGCCCTCTGGTGTGAACGTGATGGGTGCGTAGCTGCATTAGTTGCGCAGGGTGCACTACTCCCAGCAAAAATTATTTCAAATAGTTTATGTAAACCTAGGTTATAATTTGGGTTATTGGGTGGCTCTAAAAAGACCCCTTGTTTTTATTGGGAGGTTGTTGTAGCTACATGTAAGCGTGGATGTAGAGATTCAGGTTGTTGAGAAACACTCTGTTCCCTTCATCAGTGAAGTGTAATTCATCCCTTCTGTAGATGCTACACATATAGAAACATAGATTATTGTTATAGGTCTCTGAGGTAAGCAGAAACAGCTGTATTGACATTTTTTTCTAGCTTTTTTGATCTGAGGACAAAATTGATTGGACCACTTCCATTTCTGTTGTTGGCATATGTTAGAGTATACAAAGTCAGTTTGGGGTAAAAGTAAGATCAATTCTGCCAAGGTGTCCTTCATTAGCACCTCCGGACCTAATCCAGTCAATGTGCCTAGGTCATTGCAACCACAGTGCACAATCATGAGGTCAGGGGTTGGAGATACAAAAAGGTTTTAACCAATAGCATCAATTGGTGCCACTTTAATCCTCTCTGTTCAATCCTTTTAATGTCTACATTTTGCAAAGCTAGGTTTTTGTCAATACCTCTGTGTTCAGCATACCTTTTGCACCAGAAGACATAGCTGTGCCCAACAATCCACACAGAAAGCATCTTGAAGAGCTGTCTGTAGGTAATGAAAAGATGGATGTAGCTAAGGTAGTCAGTTGGTAGAATGAGAGGTATCTAAAATGGTGGAAAAGATGCTGTTTAAATAAAAAAAGAGAAATGAAAGGTTGTTTATGAACATTGTTCACTGAACAATAGGATGCATGGGACTTTGTTTAAAAAGCATGTTTGTTATTGGTCAGTAAAAAATGTTTGAAAGGTACAGTAGAAAGGATAAGGTCATGTTTTGCAAAGCCAACCACACCTGCTGTGTGCGTTTGCAACATTGTGTGATGAACTTGAAAATATGGTGAACTTGTGACATGTCACTTAAGTCAAATGCTCCATGAACTGTTACTATAGAAACTGGCATTAAGCAGAAAGGGTGAAGAAGTCATATGGCTGAGATACCCGCCACCCCCTCTCAACACAATCCCCAAAAGGAGGGAAACCGGAAACAGTTCTTGAAGTTTTTGGAAGAGGGAGGGAGTGACCCTCCCCGGCCGTATTTATTAAAACAAAAAATTAAACGTTAAACAGTTCATATTAATGTACAATTTCATAACCACATTGCGATGTTTGGCTAACCTTAACAGATTCTCTAATACAGAGGTTCTCCTAGCCGAACTACCAACCTGCAAAACATTTTCTTGAAATAATGAAATTGTACATCCTAACGTTTAAGGGCCAACGGCAAGGTCGTAACCGGTGTCAAGATCCCTAACCAGAAATACCCCCCCCACTTGGGAGGGGCGACAGCACTGAGGCGTACCCCACGTGCAACTACCAATTTCCCTTTGACTTGTCGGGGGCCCCAATAAACTCGACGCCACTTAAAGGTCGTTCGAGGACTCGTGTGAGTATCTAGAAGATAGCGTAGACCTCCCCCCAAACCCCACACAACTTACCACATCTGCCGTCGCAGACGTCACTGGCCCCGGGAAATTCCCCAGGAGGGGGCTGTAACCCCTCCTACACAGGAAGGGGCCTTGACCGCCTTTCCTTTCCTTCCGGCGGCCTCTCCTTAGACAGGACCGCCTCCCCGTTGAGGGGCCAATGGCCACCTCTCCCGAGCGCTCCCATCCGTGTTGGGTGACGCCCACTCATAGGGATCTTCCAATTACTGCTCACCGATCATGACCTTACCGCCTACCAAATAAATACGACAATGCTACCTAAACCAACAATCCATTGGCCACTATGACCCGAATAAGCATGCTTATAACGGACACAAAACAGAATATCTTTAATCACAGAACATACAAAAATTCGTCCAACTTTATTACACACTCAATATCAACATGGTAATACCAACGGACACAAAAACAGAATATCTTTAATCACAGAACATACATAAACGGCTAACTTTATTACACACTCAATATCAACATGATAATGCCACAACCTGTAAACGAAAAATTAGAAGTATCGAACCATCTTAAAACAACTAGCTGTCCTCAGGGGCTGGTGGGTGGGTCAAAATTGGCTCTTCGTTCCGTCTCGAGCTCACGTGCAGCGAGGAGGTGCAGCTTCAGAGCACAGGAACAAGAGGATGTCTTCCGGTCTTGCGTCCCTTTTTATCCGTCTTCAGGGCGGGCGTAAACCCGCCCCTGCCTGCCCCGAGGGCGTGGCCAGCTGCGTCAGTGTCTAGGCCAGCCCACTCCAGGGCGGGAAAGAGCGCGCCCCGGCTACGCCGCTTCAGGCATACCAGCCGAGACGCGCCTCCCGCCCAAAATGGCTTCCCGGGGGGATCGAGGTACTCTGCCATAAGTTCGGGGGGACCGAGTGGTCGCCCCTTTCCATATGGCTGAGATACCCGCCACCCCCTCTCAACACAATCCCCAAAAGGAGGGAAACCGGAAACAGTTCTTGAAGTTTTTGGAAGAGGGAGGGAGTGACCCTCCCCGGCCGTATTTATTAAAACAAAAAATTAAACGTTAAACAGTTCATATTAATGTACAATTTCATAACCACATTGCGATGTTTGGCTAACCTTAACAGATTCTCTAATACAGAGGTTCTCCTAGCCGAACTACCAACCTGCAAAACATTTTCTTGAAATAATGAAATTGTACATCCTAACGTTTAAGGGCCAACGGCAAGGTCGTAACCGGTGTCAAGATCCCTAACCAGAAATACCCCCCCCACTTGGGAGGGGCGACAGCACTGAGGCGTACCCCACGTGCAACTACCAATTTCCCTTTGACTTGTCGGGGGCCCCAATAAACTCGACGCCACTTAAAGGTCGTTCGAGGACTCGTGTGAGTATCTAGAAGGTAGCGTAGACCTCCCCCCAAACCCCACACAACTTACCACATCTGCCGTCGCAGACGTCACTGGCCCCGGGAAATTCCCCAGGAGGGGGCTGTAACCCCTCCTACACAGGAAGGGGCCTTGACCGCCTTTCCTTTCCTTCCGGCGGCCTCTCCTTAGACAGGACCGCCTCCCCGTTGAGGGGCCAATGGCCACCTCTCCCGAGCGCTCCCATCCGTGTTGGGTGACGCCCACTCATAGGGATCTTCCAATTACTGCTCACCGATCATGACCTTAACGCCACAGGTCCGGATAGTTGACCGGCTATCCGGACCCCCCACAAAGCTCCTACCTAAAGGTCATGCTTCAACGTTTTTAACCATGCTAAGAAGTCTCCTATGAGTAACTCATTTCCCACCCGAGTCAAATGCACACCATCCCCCGAATACACACTGTCATCATTAATACATCCATGCGAAATAGAATGCAATGTCCCGGAACGGAACAACCTACTCACTTTGTTATTAAGCTTCCTAACAGAGTGATTCAAAGCAGGAATAGAAATAGCCCCCCGCCATACCTTTCGTGGGATCATATGGGACCACGCAATTGTGCACCCCGGAACTCTCCTCGCCAACCAACTTACAGTGGAAAGCATTGCCTCCAGGAGAAGTCGTCTACCGGTGGTGACCAAATCATTGCCCCCTAGATGCACTATGACTATAGACGGCGGTGACCTCGTCCGCCCTAACAAATCTTCAAAATATGCTTGAAACTGGTCAATACAGAGACCGCCTCTTCCGTAGAAGGACACCCTGTACCCGTATTCCCCAGCTACGTGAATCATGTCACCTGCTTTGAATACGTCCGCGGCACGCCTCACGTATGAGTGGCCCACGACCCACACCTCCTTTTTCACAGCCGGTGATGTCTGACCGCTGTCCTGGTGTTGGGTCGACTGCAAAGTCCGCCCCGCCTCGTAGGCTTGCGCAACTGAAAACCAAACAAAAACAAGAGGCGTAAGCACATCATTACAGCTTTACAACATGTGTAACCGCACATACCTCTTATAACAATTGGAGGACCAACGCCCCACTCGTTTCACTTGTTCAACATTAAGACCCATGGCTGTAGCTTCTGTAGCAGCCCCTATCCGAAAGGAATGGGTCCCAAACTCGCCCGGGTTCAAGCCCGCAGCGGCAATTGACATCGCAAGCACCCGCTGAAACTGAAACCTCGTCAGTGGGGTGGCGTCCGCGTGTCTCAACAAGGTCCCCCCCCATACTGCCACCCTTCGTGCTAGGTAATCTTCTAAACACTTTACCGGGCATATGGAGGACCCGGGAATCCTGCGTATGATTATGCAGTCACCCATCCCATCTTGATCGGTCTTGGACTTGACAAAGGAGACCGTCATTGCCTCTCTTCTGATCTGAACGTGTTCTTGGCACAAACCCCCCGCTACATCCTGTTTGTTCTATGCCACCAGTTCGCTTACTCGCATCGCCCCGTGAAATGCTAGCGTAAAAGCGGCTCGGAACAAAACCGCCTCAAACGGAGATGAACATGTGGCAGGGAGTGTAGCCAACAACTGGGCCAACCTATCCAAACCTATCGGGCGCCTCTCATCTACTCTGCGACCCTCAAGGCGTTGCCACCCACGCAGCGCTTTCTGTACAACGAAAGACGCTGTCGGGTCCTGGATACTATGAGCCCTGGCAACAAAGGAAATAGCAGCACGATGCCTCTGAGCCGTAGCCACAGATTTCCCAGCCCTACGTAAGGACATCAGGAAATTCACCACCCATTCCTCATGGCCCCAAAGCTTCTCTCTATCAGTCCCGAAGAAGGCTAAATAGGACCTAAACGCCCCTTCATATGCCTTCCTCGTCCGTGGTGCTAGACTCTCTCCCACGAGGTGACGAAGTTCGGGGCACCGAGAGACCAGAGAGCTTCGGGGAAGGGTGCCGGCTCTGGGTCCGCTGAGGGAAGGAAGCCCGAGAAAGCCTGCATATGAAAACGAGACAGTGCATCAGCCGCCTGATTCTGTACCCCTGGGACATGTTTTGCTCTGAACAGCACATTCAGTTGCATGCACAACAAAACAATCTCTTTGAGTAGTCTTAAAATCAGCTTACATCGTGCTGCCTGACTATTGATGCACTCAACCACAGTCATATTGTCGGACCAAAATATCACAGAGTGATCCTTGAACCCTTCTGGCCAGGTTCTCAAGGCCACCAAAATGGGAAAAAGTTCCAAGAAAGCAATATTACTTGTCAGACCATTATCGTGCCACCACGTCGGCCACCTTTGTGCTGACCATTTTGTGCCGAAGATGGCACCAAAACCTATGCTACCTGCAGAATCTGTCCATAGCCCCAGCTCTTCAGAGGATACGGCTGGTTTGTTCCATATGACTCGACCATTAAAGTCCGCCAGAAATGCTAACCAAATACGCACGTCCTGGCGGACCTCAGCCGATAGTCTCGTGCGGTGGTGGCCCTCCTTTAGGCCGACCATAGCTTGTGCAATTGAACGAGAAAAGGGGCGGGCCATTGGTATAACTCTCAGGGCAAAATTCAACTGTCCCACCAACTGCTGTAACTGATGCAGCGTAATTTTTGACCCATTTAGACACTCTTGCAGGGTTGCCCTGAACTTTAACACTTTGTCAGCTGGCAAACGAAAACAACCTTCTCTGGAGTCTAACTCGATCCCCAGAAACTCGAGGCGAGTCGCAGGACCCACCGTCTTACCTGGTGCCAATGGCACACCAAACTGTTTCATTAATAAACAAAATTCGGCCAAGGCCCGGCCACATTCAAGATCCCCGGCTGCCCCAAGGAACAGAAAATCATCCAGGTAATGCATTACATGTTGGAAACCCGTCTTCTTTGTGAAGACCCATTGCAGAAAACTACTGAATTTCTCGAAATAGGCACAAGATATAGAGCACCCCATCGGCATACACTTATCCATGTAAAAACAACCCTGAAAATTAAATCCTAGGAGACGCTGATCGTCCGGGTGTACCGGGAGCAACCGGAACGCTGACTCGATATCTGACTTCGCCATCAGCGCCCCGGGCCCCAGGCGATTCAAAATGGCTACGGCCTCATCGAAGGATGCGTACCGCACCGAACACACTTCTGGGTCTATTGCATCGTTTACAGAAAGACCACGTGGAGCTGACAAATTATGAATCAATCGAAACTCACCCGGGTCCTTCTTGGGGACCACCCCTAAAGGAGAACAAACAAAATACTGTACCGGGGGTGCAAAAAACGGGCCGGCGACACGACCTCGGATAACCTCTTTCCGGATCTTCTCCTGTACTACAGTCGTATGCTGCAGGACGGAAAGTTGATTTTTGCATATCCCGACACCCTGAAAGTCCCCCACCGGAATGCGGAAACCATATGAAAAACCGTTTCGCAGCAATCCAGCAGAAGTACGATCTGGGTATTCACTGAGCCAGGGAATCATCGCCAAGGTATCAATCGGGGTTGGTAAAGGCGCCCCTCGGACTATGTTAGACCTGTTTGGCGCCTCCCCTACCCCCCTTCTCACCCGTTCTGGCTCTGCACGAGGACTCAGGATGGGACGAACCGCAACCACTACATTCGTGCTTGAATTTACACGATCCCTGTGGCCTAGTACATTTACCTTTGTTGAAATTGAAGCAGAAACCCTTTTTCCCTGCATTACCGGCAGATCTCGAGTAATCGTCGGTACTCGTACCTGACCGAAAGGGCGTCCCCGCATATTGGCGGGAGGACTCGCCAACATTGCTCCCCACCAACGGCATTTTCAACATTCCTGACTCTTTCATTTTATCCCATGTCAAAGAATCATAACAGTCCCAGGTTAAACTTTTGTTATGCTCCTTCGCCTTCCTAAAGAGATTATCATAACAGAACCAGTGGTTACCCTGGTGAGACGTCGAGTACCCCATAATTCGTGACTGATAGATTGGTAACTCAGAAAGCAATTCAGGCCTACGTTCCCCTAAGATCGAAGTAAAAATCCCCCAAGCATTGCCCCAATTGCCAATATTCTCATTTACTTTAAAGGCGGCCATTTTTGCGCGCCAAACACTCGGATGCATCAGATCCTTCTGACCTTTAACATGCTCCACCTCATAATGGTCGACAAGCAAGGAGAAAATGTTCACATATTCCCCTGCCCAAATCTTTTCCTTTATTGCCAAAGGAACATGTTGCCCCAACTTTTCTCTACGAGAGGGTGCTGACTCGTCCCTCGCGATCGGCAATGGCCGCTTACCTGCACCGGACGTTGCTTCTGTGGTCGCAACCGGGGCCTGCGGCTTGTCTATCACTGCCGCCGGCGCGGGCACCTTGGCTGCATCTCGCTTCTCGCGCAACTGTTTCATCAGCGCTTGTGCCTCGGCAGCCGTGGCGCCCTCGCTACTGTCGCCCAACCACGCTGCTAGCTGTGCCGCCAGCTCGGGGGGCATATCCTCAGTGGATGTCGGGGTGACCACGACGGGAATCGGATTCCCCTCCACCGGTACCGGGGTTGGCGCCTCGAGCGGGGTACAGGGAACAGGGACGTCTCCCCCGGCTGGTCCCCTTCTAGGCCTCTTGGCTCTCCCTCCAGGGGTTGCTCCAGCCGATGGACGCTCCGATCCCCCCTCCCCATCTCGCTTCGCCACCTGCTTTCTCAGTTCGGACATCTCCTTCATGAGGACCCGAACCATCTGATCCGTCGTCATTCTCTTCACGCCTTTTTTGGGCATTGTTTCCGACCAAGTATCTAGAAGACAAAAAGAAAGATTAAAACGCTCAAAACTGGCTCTTCGTTCCGTCTCGAGCTCACGTGCAGCGAGGAGGTGCAGCTTCAGAGCACAGGAACAAGAGGATGTCTTCCGGTCTTGCGTCCCTTTTTATCCGTCTTCAGGGCGGGCGTAAACCCGCCCCTGCCTGCCCCGAGGGCGTGGCCAGCTGCGTCAGTGTCTAGGCCAGCCCACTCCAGGGCGGGAAAGAGCGCGCCCCGGCTACGCCGCTTCGGGCATACCAGCCGAGACGCGCCTCCCGCCCAAAATGGCTTCCCGGGGGGATCGAGGTACTCTGCCATAAGTTCGGGGGGACCGAGTGGTCGCCCCTTTCCAGTTGCTATGCGTTATTATGTGTAACCAATGGAAATGTGTTTTATAATTTGAAAATCTCTGGGAAGCAATGCTATTTGTTGTTTCTGTGTATTTGTATGAAGAGAGGTAAACCTTGCCATTACTTGTTTTACCTTGCCCAGTCTGGTGCATTACATTGATTGTGGGATTTTCTTATGCACACAATCAAATTAATGCACTGATCTCAGCAAGGCAAAACCAGTAATCGCAAAGTTTCCCTCTCATTCTCCACACAAATACATGTAAGCAACAAAACACATTGCTTCAAACATTATTTCAAATTCTAAAACACAGTTCTATTGGTTAGACATTTTGGGCCCGATTCACAGAACTAACTTAAGACAAAATCCTAAACTTACTACTTTTGGTATTCACAGAAGTTAGGATTTTGTCTTAAGTTTGTCTTAAGACAAACTTAAGACAAAATCCTAACTTCTGTGGATACCAAAAGTATTGACACAAAAACGCGCTTTCGGCACTCGGCCTTCCTCAGTTATGAGGAAGGCCGAGTGCCGAAAGCGCGTTTTTGTGAGATTAAAATCTATGTGAAACCTATCTTTGGAGTGCTGCTTCCTGTTTCCCGTGGATTGCGGGGAGGGACTGTTTGAGCCGATATTGTTGTCGGGTGCACCCCCGACTGGCAGGCACCCGCCAAGGAGTGCAACAGGCTGGTGTGAGTGGAGCCTCTATATATATATATATATATATATATATATATATATATATATATATATATATATATATATATATATATATATTACCTACTGGCGATAGCCAGTAGGTATATATAGTTAGGATTTGTTTCCTATGGGATTTTTGAAAATTCTATGTCGAATAACTTTGGCGTTTGAGGACAGAATTGGCTGAAATTTTCAGGAAAATGGAACATTTTGTTTCTGAGCAGCCCCTGAAAATTTGGGGGGGTTTCGTCAAGGGGGGGGCGAGAAAAAAGGGGGGTCCCAAAACGTGTTTTTCCCATGCAATTTTCCATAGGGCGGTTGGCCTCACTTTTAGCCTGAACGGCTGAATGGATTTACACCAAACTTGGCAAAATTGTAGGGACTGGTAGCCCGTTGTGCCTTTGCTATGTCTCAAGATATAGGCTCCAGTGGTTTTTACGAAAATTAACTTTGAAAAATATATATTGGGCTACATTGGGCTATATATATGTTGGAGCCCAAATGTAGCCCAATGTAGCCCAATGTAGCCCAATGTAGCCCAAAGATGGCCACCAGAGACAAAAAAAACAAATGTAGCCCAAATATCAGCCAGATGTAGCCCAACTATAGCCCAATGACAGAATGTCCCAGAGTGTTCTAAAGAACAACTAGAGTGCTAACAGTCCTACTTATTACAAAGGTATGGCACACCTGAAGCCATCTTGATTGGAATAAAGTGGTAACTCTTAAAACATTTAATTTAAAAAGGAACAAAATGAGGGGGTTCATTTTGCCATAGAAAGTATGATTAGCGAATATATGACGAAATCCCGCATACCATCAGTCCGCAAAAAAAATCCCGCATGTACTATTAGGCCGCAAATTAAAATAACAAAAACTTTTAGAACGAATATGCCTTTAGCATACACTAAACAACTAAACTACCCTAAACCCTAAAACACTACCCCCAGCATGACCCTACACTACACAAACAGTACAACACTACCCTAAACCCTAAAACACTACCCCCAGCATGACCCTACACTACGCAAACACTACAACACTACCCAAAACCCTAAAACACTACACCCCAGCATGACCCTACACTACGCAAACACTACAACACTACCCAAAACCCTAAAACACTACACCCCAGCATGACCCTACACTACGCAAACACTACAACACTACCCTAAACCCTAAAACACTACCCCCAGCATGACCCTACACTACACAAACACTACAACACAACCCTAAACCCTAAAACACTACCCCCAGCATGACCCTACACTACGCAAACACTACAACACAACCCTAAACCCTAAAACACTACCCCTAGCATGACCCTACACTACGCAAACACTACAACACTACCCTAAACCCTAAAACACTACCCCCAGCATGACCCTACACTACGCAAACACTACAACACTACCCAAAACCCTAAAACACTACACCCCAGCATGACCCTACACTACGCAAACACTACAACACTACCCTAAACCCTAAAACACTACCCCCAGCATGACCCTACACTACGCAAACACTACAACACTACCCAAAACCCTAAAACACTACACCCCAGCATGACCCTACACTACGCAAACACTGCAACACTACCCTAAACCCTAAAACACTACCCCCAGCATGACCCTACACTACGCAAACACTACAACACTACCCTAAACCCTAAAACACTACCCCCAGCATGACCCTACACTACGCAAACACTACAACACTACCCAAAACCCTAAAACACTACCCCCAGCATGACCCTACACTACGCAAACACTACAACACTACCCAAAACCCTAAAACACTACCCCCAGCATGACCCTACACTACGCAAACACTACAACACTACCCTAAATCCTAAAACACTACACCCCAGCATGACCCTACACTACGCAAACACTACAACACTACCCTAAATCCTAAAACACTACACCCCAGCATGACCCTACACTACGCAAACACTCCAACACTACCCAAAACCCTAAAACACTACCCCCAGCATGACCCTACACTACGTAAACACTACAACACTATCCTAAACCCTAAAACACTACCCCCAGCATGACCCTACACTACGTAAACACTACAACACTACCCTAAACCCTAAAACACTAGCCCCAGCATGACCCTACACTACGCAAACACTACAACACAACCCTAAACCCTAAAACACTACCCCCAGCATGACCCCACACTACGCAAACACTACAACACTACCCTAAACCCTAAAACACTACCCCCAGCATGACCCTACACTACGCAAACACTACAACACAACCCTAAACCCTAAAACACTACCCCCAGCATGACCCTACACTAAACAACCACCACAACTCTACACTACACTAACACAACACTACACTACACAACACTACACTACACTACACAATCACTTACCCACGAAAAAATTAACACAAACCCACTTACCTCTCTCGTCATCGTGGTTTTCACAACGCAAATACATTTACCATACATGCCTTTAAAACGTAATTCTTTGTAAAGGCATGCGCGATAAATGCACATGCGTTTTGAAAAAATGCGGGATAATGGTATGCGAGGTCAATGACCTTGCGGGATAATGGTATGCGGACTGAAAGTCTGCGGGATAAAAAATGCGGGAAAATGGCTGCAAACCATGATTAGCAGCAGACTTCCCTGGTGAGCACTAGCTTTACTACAGTGATCTAATGAGCAACTAGAGTGCTAACATTCAGAATTTATGGCAAATGTGTGAAACATCTGAATGCCTTCTTGATAGAACCAAAGTAAACAAGCATTGAAAATGCAATAGATCTCGCCCTCGTTTAAGTTAAAGCCATTCTGTTTGTAATGAGGTGGCTTTTTAGCTTTGCTTTTATTAGTGTTTTTAAAACTTTCATGTAAATAACATGCATATGTATGCATATATGTATATGTATGCATGCATTTATATTTATATAGATATGCAGATTATATATGTTTATATATGTATATTACCTACTGGCGATAGCCAGTGGGTATATATAGTTAGGATTTTTTCTCTATGGGATTTCTGAAAATTCTATGTCTAATAACTTTGGCGTTTGTGGACGGAATTGGCTGAAATTTTCAGAAAAATGGCACATTTCGTTTCTGAGCAGCCCCTAAAAATTTGGGGGGGTTTCGTCAAGGGGGGGGCGAGAAACAAGGGGGGTCCCAAAACACGTTTTTCCCATTCATTTTTCCATAGGGCGGTTGGACTCACTTTTAGCTCGAACGGCTGAATAGATTTACATGAAACTTGGCAAAATTGTAGATATGGTTTGCCCGACGTGCCTTTGCTATGTCTCAATATATGTGCTCCAGTGGATTTTGAGAAATTAACGTTTAAAAAAAAATATATATCTGTGACAGCGCTCCGGTTAGCGCCCCGGTTTGCGTACCTGACGCGTAACGGAACTTCGCGAAGCGAAGCTGATTGGCTCTCCGGTGTCTGTCAACATTCTAAACAGTCCGGAGCGGCCGCCATCTTGTCTCTCGGTACGATCGAGAGACAAGATGTGGTGAAAAACGAAGGGGGAAATGAAGGAAAGGGGGCAAGGTAGACCACTCCTGACCCCCTAGGATTGATGAGGGGGATATTAAAATGCCCCGCGGGGCAAAAAAAAATAAAATAATTTTTTTGCGATTTTACGCCGTAGAGGCGCGTCCCGGTACGCTCACCGGGCAGCTCACCGGGCAGCTAACCGGCAGCGTAGCTGTCAACATTGTAAACAGTCCGGAGCGGCCGCCATCTTGTCTCTCGGTAGGTTCGAGAGACAAGATGTGGTGAAAAAAGAAGGGGGAAATGAAGGAAAGGGGGCAAGGTAAACCCCTCCTGACCCCCTAGGATTGATGAGGGGGATATTAAAGTCCCCCGCGATTTTTCGCGGTAGAGGCGCTTCCCGGTACGCGAACCGGGCAGCTAACCGGCAGCGTAACGGGAGTCCGCCATCTTGTGTTTTTGGAGCGTCCGGTTCGCGTACCGGGTAGCGTCCCGGTAAGCGTAACAAGGGGAAAACCAAGAGAAACAGTAAAAAAAAAATTAAGGGAATAGATTTCCAGCAAACTTGACAAAATTGTAGGGACTGTTTGTTTGATGTGCCTTTGCAAGGCCTCAAGATATGTGCACGTGTGGATTTTGTCTAATTAAGGTTAAAAAAAATATATATATCTGTAAGCGTGCTCCGGCACGCTTACGTTACGGGTTTTGTTTGTGCTGCAGAGCTGATACGTCACGGTTATGCGACGCGTCATGAGGCGTCTCACGTGGCTACGTGATACGTCACGTAATAAAGAATATATTTTACAGCTATAGATATTAGCTTTTAAAAAACCAATGAAATTCACTGAAAAAACCATAGGTTATAGACCATATATAGTTAGGAATTTGCATTTACAAAACCTTGAAAATTCACTGAAAAAACCATAGGTTAGAGACCATATATAGTTAGCTGGACATTTTATTGACATAAAACCAATGAAATTCCATATATACTTAGTTGCACTAACTATATATCGCGCACCCGCAATCCACTGCTGATGATGTCACATATTACATCATTCATGACATGGTCAGTGACATCACTGATGACATCACTGATGACATCTCAAATGACATCACTGATGACATCACTGATGACATCTCAAATGACATCACTGATGACATCATGACACACCAATACCAGTTACTACATACGCACTCACTGATTCCTACGTCTACACACACATTCACTCATTCACCCATACAATCACTCATACATACAGTCACTCATTATTACAACACTATCATATGCACTCATACACCTATGCAGACACTCACACACTGCCACTCATCCATGGAGTTACTCACACATCTAGTCAGTCCTGTAAAGAATCAATCACACTTCCATTTCCTCATCTATACAGTTAAACACAGAACACCATACTTCAGTGACATCACTGATGACATCACTGATGACATCTCAAATGACATCACTGATGACATCTCAAATGACATCACTGATGACATCATGACACACCAATACCAGTTACTACATACGCACTCACTGATTCCTACGTCTACACACACATTCACTCATTCACCCATACAATCACTCATACATACAGTCACTCATTATTACAAGACTATCATATGCACTCATACACCTAGTCAGTCCTGTGAAGAATCAATCACACTTCGATTTCCTCATCTATACAGTTAAACACAGAACACCATACTTTTCACACATATACTAACACATACTTACTCTCTTATACAATCACTGATACAAGTACACATTTGATATGCACAGAGTCACACACCTCCCAGCCAGCCACACACACACTCAGTCTTCCATACATCCACTCATTCTTCAATATGTAAAACATATTTAAACTTTACAAAAACACACAGACACTAGATGATGTCATCAGTGATGTCATTTGAGATGTCATCAGTGATGTCATCAGTGATGTCATTTGAGATGTCATCAGTGATGTCATCAGTGATGTCACTGACCATGTCATGAATGATGTAATATGTGACATCATCAGCAGTGGATTGCGGGTGCGCGATATATAGTTAGTGCAACTAAGTATATATGGAATTTCATTGGTTTTATGTCAATAAAATGTCCAGCTAACTATATATGGTCTCTAACCTATGGTTTTTTCAGTGAATATATATATATATATATATAATGAAGACTCAGTCGATCCAAAACGTGTAATGCCTACATGCCTATCTTTGCCTCAAATAAAGAAATGGCTGTGCACGTTTGGAGTGGCCTGTTTTCATGCTGCAAGGGCAGTGAGGGTTTTTTGGAATATGTGAGGGGTCTGACACACCTGAGACAGACCCTGACTCGCAAGGTTGTGGCGCTTCTGATTTCAGATTGTCTTTTGGAATTTTATTGAAGGAGCACCCACCGGCTGTGACACTGGACACAAACGAAGTATTTTGATTGAAGGGCCACGATCAGAGGCCCGCCTCTACTTGGAGACTTAACTTTGCAGCAGCCAGGGTCTGCTAAAGGGATTTCCCTATGCACTGCGGGCTCGAGGTCACCAGCTGTAAGGCAAATGAAAAACTGTAAATACCTCAGTGGTAGCTAGACTTTCTTTTGAGTGACTTTGCCTGTGTATGGAACTTTCCTTGTGAAGCGATTGTTGCAAGCGGCGCACAGTGAAACAAAGTTGGTTTTGCCAAAATCCAACATTGAATGTCATTAAGGTAATAAAGCGGCAGTTGCACAGAATTATGGGAGTTGTGGTCCTTCAACACATAAGAAAACAATAAACTAATGTTCCAGCAAAGGAAAACACAGATTTAATGAACACTGTTTGTTCTAAGGATTTAACCTGATGAAAAACAAAGGCATGTACTCATCTTTGCCACACAAAAATGACATTGGAGATAAAGAACTGACTGCCTCTTTAAAAATTGGAAAAGAATGGACTTTGTCCTTTTTCAATGTTGTTAGTTACATTTTTCAAAAACAAACTCACCTGGACACAGTGGCATATGATGAAAACTCAGTCGAGTCGAAGTGCGTAATGCCTGCATGACTATCTTTGCCTCAAATAAAGAAATTGCTGAGCACGTTGGGTGTGGCCTGTTTTTAAGCTGCAAGGGCAGTGTGGGTCTGTTTGGAAAATGTGAGGTGTCTGACACACCTGAGACTCGCAAGGTTGTGGTGCTCCTGATGTCAGATTGTCATTCGGAATATATATATATATATATATATATATATATATATATATATATATATATATATATATATATATATATATATATATATATATATATATATATATATTCCAAATGATTGCACTCTGCAATTGAAGACACCCACGCATCGTAAGTTTCATCCTTTTAATTGGTAGGGCAGCAGCAACAGAACCGCATGTTTCTTTGAGCAAAGTTCACCATATGCCCCCAAGCGTTTCGGAAATGTTCTCCCTTAATCATGGCATGGTGCTTGTAGGTGGGAAATGAAGGCAGCAGAGTCTTTATGCGATGCTGCAGGTAATGGTACGTCCCGCCCCAATGGGCGTGGCAGCAGTAGTGCACTGTGGTCGATGTAGTACCCAGCTTTATTTGTACTCCATAGTGGATGCCGCTTTCTTAACTCCTCTCCAACTAATATTTTCCGTCAGGTTGTTCTTAGGATACACCCAGGTCAGCTGCTTTTCTTCGCTGAATTCTGCCAGGCATGTTGCTCCGTTTGGCGTGTTTTCGCTAAAACACAAGGACCCGCCTACGACGGTGGGATGCTCTCCGTGACCCGAGCTGGCCACAAAACATTCCAAACGATTGCACTCTGCAATTGAAGACACCCACGCATCATAAGTTTCATCCTTTTAATTGGCAGGGCAGCAGCAACAGAACCGCATGTTCCCTTGAGCAAAGTTCATCATATGCGCCTACGCGTTTCGGAAATGGTCTCCCTTAATCATGGCACGGTGCTTGTAGGTGGGAAATGAAAGCAGCAGAGTCTTTATGTGATGTTGCAGGTAATGGTAAGTTCCGCCCCAATGGGCGTGGCAGCAATAGTGCACTGTGGTTGATGTAGGCCCAACTTTATTTGTACTTCATAGTGGATGCCGCTTTCTTAACTCCCCTCCAGCTAATAATTTCCATCAGGTTGTTCTTAGGATACACCCAGGTCAGCTGCTTTTCTTCGCTGAATTCTACCAGGCACGATGCTCCGTTTGGCGTGTTTTCGCTGAAACACACGGACCCGACTATGGCAGTGGGGTAGTCTCCGTGACCCGAGCTGGCCACAAAACATTCCAAATGATTACACTCTGCAATTGAAGACACCCACGCATCATAAGTTTCATCCTTTTAATTGGCAGGGCAGCAACAACAGAACCGCATGTTCCTTTGAGAAAAGTTCACCATATGCGCCTACGCGTTTCGGAAATGTTCTCCCTTAATCATGGCATGGTGCTTGTAGGTGGGAAATGAAAGCAGCAGAGTCTTTACGCGATGTTGCAGGTAACGGTAAGTCCCGCCCGAATGGGCGTGGCAGCAGTAGTGCACTGTGGTCGATGTAGTACCCAGCTTTATTTCCACTCCATAGTGGATGCTGCTTTCTTAACTTCCCTCCAACTAATATTTTCCGTCAGGTTGTTCGTAGGATACACCCAGGTCAGCTGCTTTTCTTCGCTCAATTCTGCCAGGCACGTTGCTCTGTTTGGCGTGTTTTCGCTAAAACACACAGACCCGCCTCCGGTGGTGGGGTGGTCTCCGTGACCCGAGCTGGCCACAAAACATTCCAAATGATTGCACTCTGCAATTGAAGACTCCCGCGCATTGTAAGTTTCATCCTTTTAAGTGGCAGGGCAGCAGCAACAGAACTGCATGTTCCTTTGAGCAAAGTTCACCATATGCGCCTAAGCGTTTCGAAAATTTTCTCCCTTAATCATGGCATGGTGCTTGTAGGTGGGAAAGGAAAGCAGCAGAGTCTTTATGCGATGTTGCGGGTAATGGTAAGTCCCGCCCCAATGGGCGTGGCAGCAGTAGTGCACTGTGGTCAATGTAGTACCCAGCTTTATTTGTACTCCACAGTGGATGCCGCTTTATTAACTCCCCTCCAACTAATATTTTCTGTCAGGTTGTTCTTAGGATACACCCAGGTCAGCTGCTTTTCTTCGCTGAATTCTGCCAGGCACGTTGCTCCGTTTCGGGTGTTTTCGCTAAAACACACGGACCGGCCTATGGCAGTGGGGTGGTCTCTGTGACCCGAGCTGGCTAGAAAGCATTCCACATGATTGTACTCTGCAATTAAAGACACCCACGCATCTTAAGTTTCATCCTTTCAATTGGCAGGGCAGCAGCATCAGAACCGCATGTTCCTTTGAGCAAAGTTCACCATATGCGCCTACGCGTTTTGGAAATGTTCTCCCTTAATTATGCATTGGTGCTTGTACATGGGAAATGAAAGTAGCAGAGTCTTTATGCGATGTTGCAGGTAATGGTAAGTCCCGCCCCAATGTGCGTGGCAGCAGTAGTGAACTGTGGTCGATGTAGGTTCTGTTGCGGCTGCCCTGCCAATTAAAAGGATGAAACGTACGATGCGTAGGTGTCTTCATTTGCAGAGTGCAATCATTTGATAAATATATATATATATATATAAATATATTACCTACTGGCGAACGCCAGTAGGTATATATAGTTAGGACCTAGCTACCATAAGAAATCCACAAAATTCTATTGGGAATAACTTTGGCGCCGGTTGAAGAATTTGCGTGTAATTTTTCAAAATTTGGGCTAGCTCGGCTGCGCTCCTTCCCTGAATGTTTCGGGGTGATTTGTGAAGTGGGGGCTGAGAAAAAAGGGGGGTCCCAAAACGTGTTTTCCCCATGTTAATTTCCATAGTACGGTCCGACAAGTCTACAGCCCGAACCGCTGAACTTGGCAAAATTGTAGGGACTGGTACGAAAATGTGCCTTTGCTGTTTGGTGACATTTTGCTCCAGTGGTTTTTATGAAAATTAACTTCAAAAACACATATATATCTGGGCGGAGCCTAACCACACATCTCATCGTGAGATCTGGTTGGCTGTCAGCACTTCATCCAAGAAGTGTTGGCAGCCATCTTGGGACCAATATACATGATAGCACCTCATTAAAAAGCATTGTAGTTAATAGAGGGTTTTAGGACTTTAGTTACATTCTAAATCATTTGTTGATGGTACCATACTAATTTTAGGAATTGTGGTGTGTTCTAAGGTGATTTTACCATGTGAAAAAGGATTCAGCTGGGATATCATGAATCATGTTTGAAAGAAAACTATTATCTCATGCTTTTCCCACAGTGGTTTGGAAGGGGATCTATAAACTAAACTGAAAGCATATTTTCTGTAAATTCACATTATCCTTCTCAGTTATGTGAGAATGAAGTCTGACATTCCCAGTAAAGCATGTACATCCAACAAGGACAGAGACTGTCAGTTGATTCCTTTGTGTTCTACTGCAGCCTCCTAGAGTGTTCTAAAGAAGAACTAGAGTGCTAACAGACCTACTTATTACAAAGGTATGGCACACCTGAAGCCATCTTGATTGGAATAAAGTGGTAACTTAAAACATTTAATTTAAATAGGAACAAAATGAGGGGGTATATTTTGCCATAGAAAGTATGATTAGTGCTGCAGAAAGAAAAATTAGAACAGATTTTGAGTGACTTCTCAAATCCTCTTCAATTTCATTAAAAAATTCTGACATGCAGTCTCCCAAGATGGCCACCAGAGACAAAAGAACCCAAATGTAGCTCAAATATCACCCAGATGTAGCCCAAGTATAGCTGAATGACAGAATGTCCCAGAGTGTTCTAAAGAACAACTAGAGTGCTAACAATCTTACTTATGACAAAGGTATGGCACACCATAAGCCATCTTGATTGGAATGAAGTGGTAAGTCGGAAAACATTTAATTTAAAAAGGAACAAAATCAGGGGGTTCATTTTGCCATAGAAAGTATGATTAGTGCTTCAGAAAGAAAAATTAGGGCACATTTTGAGTGACTTCTCAAATCCTCTTCTATTTCATTAAAAAAATTCTGACATGCAGACTGAAACATGCACTTTGAATACCAGCAGAAGACTTCCCTGGTAAGCAGTAGCTTTGCTACAGTGATTTATTGAGCAACTAGAGTGCTAACATTCAGAATTTATGGCAAATGTGTGACACATCTGAATGCCAAAGTAAACAAGCATTGAAAATGCAATAGATCTCGCCCTCGTTTAAGTTAAAGCCATTCTGTTTGTAATGAGGTGGCTTTTTATCTTTGCTTTTTTTAGTGTTTTTAAAACTTTCATGTAAATAACATGCATATGTATGCATATATGTATATGTATGCATGCATTTATATTTGTATTTATATAGATTTGCAGATTATATATGTTTATGTATGTATGTATATATATATATATATATATTCACTGAAAAAAGCATGCGTTTTGCACACGTTATAGTTAGGAAGTAGCATTTACAAAACCTTTGAAAGTCACTGAAAAAAACATAGGTTTGACACATGTTATAGTTAGCTGAACATTTCACTCATATAAAACCATTGAAATTCCCCCATTATAGTTACTTCAGCTAACTATAACTCGCGCGCCCGCAATGCACTGCTGATGACGTCACATATTACATCACTTATGACATGGTCAGTGACATCACTCATGACATCACTGATGACATCTCAAATGACATGTAAATCTTTGTTTTTTTTAATGAATATCAATACAACATTAAAATACTGAATGCAGTTTTTTTCTCCTTTCTTTACTGCCCTTCCCTTAGTTTTTTATTCCCCTTAACTCACTCCTCTACCTATAGTCCACTTCTTTCACTCACTATTCAACTCCTCTTTTCTCACTCACCTTAGTCCCCTTTTCTCACTCTTTCTCTTAGTTCCTCCCTTCACTTCACTCAGTCATTTCAATCACTCATTTATGCACTACGCTTTTATTCAGAAAAATGAACGACACAGTGTATAAGGAATATAACTTTTTTTGAGAATTGAATGAGTTCCAAAAACATATATTTTTTTCTTTTGTTGTTTTATATTTTTCTTAGCTTTTTTTAAAGTTTTATATTTTGTTGAGTTTTTTAGCAAAAAAATTCAGGAACTGCAACTTGGAAACTGTTCAACACGAACAAAATACATGAAAAATAAAAAAATATATCTCCTTTTAAAGCATTTATGATTCTGAATACTGCGTTCAATTAAATACAGGCTCTCTTCAGTAAAAACAATAACATCAAAACATTTGTTGCATCGCATATGCACATTCGCAACGCACACGTCGTATGAAAATGGCATTTTGCCTGTTTTACTTAAAAGTTTCAAAACGTGAAAAGGAGGCAAGGTAGACACTCCCTGACCCCCTAGACTTTCCCAGGAGGTCCCAAAAGAACCCTGAAGAGCATAAAAATTAAAACAAAACAAATTAAAAAAATTGGGAGGTGCCCGACTGGGTGCGCGCACCCTGCAAATGTTTTTCGCCCGTCTGAGTTGTTTAGAGACCCCCTGAGAAGCTGTAGGGGGTCAAGCAGTGTCTGCCTTGCCTCCTTTTCATGTTTTGTAACTTTTACGTAAATGGAGCAAAACGCCATTTTAAACCAACGTGCGCGACCGGGTGAGCGCACCCCGCTATTTTTTTAACAAAAAGAAAGGGTTTTTTGGTCCGCTGAGATTCTTCTAAGACCCCCAGAGAAACTCTAGGGGGTCAGGGACTATCTACCTTGCCTCCTTTTTACGTTTTGAAACTTTATATAAATGAAGCAAAACGCCATTTTAAACCGACGTGCGCGACCGGGTGTGCGCACCCCGGTATTTTTTTTTTTAAATGTTTTTTTGTTGCCCGTCGAGATTCTTCTGGGACCGCCTGAGAAACTCTACGGGGTCAGGGACTGTCTACCTTGCCTCCTTTTCAAGTTTTGAAACTTGTATGTAAATCGGAGAAAACGCCATTTTCAACCGACGTACGTGACCGGTTGCTCGCACCGTGTACAAGTACCACTCCGTGCACGTCAAGTCATGTGACTCAAAAACAACACTTTTTATTGGTTCATAGTAGTTTCTGTTCTAGAATTTTCAAAAACCCCACCCACTTCCTTCACTCTCTCTTTTACTCTCACGGGAGAAGGAGCCTTTACAACTTTGCGGAGAATTTTCAGAAATGGCTGCAAGACAGGATACATCTTCTAATTCTGAGGAATATTTTCGGCTACTTAAAAGAAAAACGAAAGAATCTTTCATATGGAAATGTTTTACTTATCCTAAAGAACTAAAAAAAGTGAATGCCCCAAAAGTCACTTGCACGATATGTGACACTCTTCTATCAAGAGGAAATCCTTCAAAAAATTACTCCTTTTCAATACATACAATGACAAGGAATGTCAGACAAGTGCACCCTGTGCAACTTGCACAAGCATCTACATGAGCTCTGGTCATACACAAATACCACCAGCTGTGGCCAGCACATCATCTGGAGGACGCCCTGCATCTCCATCCACTGCAGAGTTGGACTTACGACCATTCTTGTCAAAAGTGCACATGAGATCAAACAAATGTTTTCAAAATATTGTATACTGGGAGCAGAGTCTCACTCTGATTGAGCGAATAATTAATGAACATCAATGCTCCCAGAGAAGATGAATTTTTTCAAAGTTTGGATTCCTTTTGTTCCTTTTGAACAGTTTTGCAGTTGACGATTTCTGTCCCTGTTTGAAAAATCAAAAAAAATATAAAAGTTTTAAAAAATGATAAAAAATAAATAAAAGAAGAAAACAAAAAAAAAGTTCTTTTCAGAACAAACTCATTTTTCCAAAAAGAGCTCTGGGGCATATTAACATGCTGAATTATCGCCGCTTTCTCGGCAGAATTTGCAGTGAAAGCGACAATACTTACAGCGCCTTATTAAAAAGGGCATTGCAACGCCTGGCACAAGCCCACTTTGCATGTCAACTAGAAACATCGCTAATGACATGCAAAGTGGTCGTTCCCACGTCCAACCACATGCAAAATGTGGTTGGAGGTGGGAACACCCTATCACCAAGACAGGCATTCAGAGGAAAAGACCTGTGATAAACTCGTTATCGCAGGTCTCCCAACGCCTGCTCTGACCAGGCGTTAGGCATTGTTAACATGGGGTTGTGGATCATTAAGGTGAATCCACCCCCCCATATTAACAAGACACACATTAGCACGTGAAAACAACGCTTCTTTTCACGCGCAAATGTTCACTATCGCCGGCAATCACAGGATTTACTATCACCTATGTGTTGCGTGTTGATAATAACGCGCTAACACAGCAAAAAAATCCGGCGACAGCCTGCGATAGTCAAGTGTATGATGTGCGTTTTTTAACGCACATCTTGTTAATATGCCCCTCTATCACCTTTCTTTTGAATGAATGTGTAGTGTATAAATGAGTAAATGAAATTGATGACAAAAAAGAGTAACTGAAACAAGGGGGCTAATGTACGTTCCATGGCATATCTCTGCAAATCATCAAAGATACGCCAAATAAACGATGACAAGGAAAACCACCCGTGCGCCACCATTGATGTGTCACATTTACAATGTGGCGCACCATGGGGCAAAAACAGCACACATGCGTGATGCATCTATGCCGTAAAGGTGTTGCATTGTTGGAGTTCCATCGCATGAGCGATGTAGCTCCAGCAGTGCTCCTAGTGGGGCCATTCAAATAATGCTGCTACAAGCCTTACGCCTGCTTGAAACAGGCGCAGGGTTTTGACATATCATTCGCCTAAAAGTGATTGAGTAAAATCTTGTAGATATCACTCACCCACTTTTAGCAGACATTCCTGCACAGGAACGTCCACCCCTGCACCAGAAGGCGTCCTTAAGGTGCATGGCTTTACAACGAAACACATCTCACAGATGCATCACGTTGTAAATAGTCCACATCATGGCGCATCTTTTGCACCGCTGCTGCATCACAAAAGTGAGACAATGACGGCGCAAAAGAGGCATAAAGGGCTTGTAAATCTGCCCCAAGATGTCTAAAGATAGAGTAGTGAATTAAGGGAAATTAAAAATTATGAGAAGAGCAGTATGGAAAAGAAAGTAAAAGCGAAGGAGTCACAAAAGGGGACTGAGGATGGACATATGGGAGGAGAGTAAGGTAGAAAGAGAAAAATATAGAGTAGGGTTAGGAGAGTGAAAGTAAAACAAATGGAAAGATGATGAAGGAAGAGGATTTAAGGATGATAAAAAGGAGTTAAGTGAAAGTGAAAAATGGGAAATAAGTGATTTAAAAATTGAGTAAGAAAATGAAGGGTCTTAGGAAAGCGTAGAGAGGGAATGCAACAGAGATACAAATTTATATCACCCAACAAATCTTTGAAAAATAGCAGAGATGCGCCAGGAAAGATGCGACACACAAGTTAATCCTTGCAACAGTCATGATGCACCGCATTTGCAAAGCGGTGCACCATGGCTCAGGAATAAACAGATGCGTGTCACAGGCCTGAAAGTAGCCCAAGTATAGCTGAATGACAGAATGTCCCAGAGTGTTCTAAAGAACAACTAGAGTGCTAACAATCTTACTTATGACAAAAGTATGGCACACCATAAGCCATCTTGATTGGAATGAAGTGGTAAGTCGGAAAACATTTAATTTAAAAAGGAACAAAATCAGGGGGTTCATTTTGCCATAGAAAGTATGATTAGTGCTTCAGAAAGAAAAATTAGGGCACATTTTGAGTGACTTCTCAAATCCTCTTCTATTTCATTAAAAAAATTCTGACATGCAGACTGAAACATGCACTTTGAATACCAGCAGAAGACTTCCCTGGTAAGCAGTAGCTTTGCTACAGTGATTTATTGAGCAACTAGAGTGCTAACATTCAGAATTTATGGCAAATGTGTGACACATCTGAATGCCAAAGTAAACAAGCTTTGAAAATGCAATAGATCTCGCCCTCGTTTAAGTTAAAGCCATTCTGTTTGTAATGAGGTGGCTTTTTATCTTTGCTTTTTTTAGTGTTTTTAAAACTTTCATGTAAATAACATGCATATGTATGCATATATGTATATGTATGCATGCATTTATATTTGTATTTATATAGATTTGCAGATTATATATGTTTATGTATGTATGTATATATATATATATATTCACTGAAAAAAGCATACGTTTTGCACACGTTATAGTTAGGAAGTAGCATTTACAAAACCTTTGAAAGTCACTGAAAAAAACATAGGTTTGACACATGTTATAGTTAGCTGGACATTTCACTCATATAAAACCATTGAAATTCCCCCATTATAGTTACTTCAGCTAACTATAACTCGCGCGCCCGCAATGCACTGCTGATGACGTCACATATTACATCACTTATGACATGGTCAGTGACATCACTCATGACATCACTCATGACATCTCAAATGACATGTAAATCTTAGTTTTTTTTAATGAATATCAATACAACATTAAAATACTGAATGCAGTTTTTTTCTCCTTTCTTTACTGCCCTTCCCTTAGTTTTTTATTCCCCTTAACTCACTCCTCTACCTATAGTCCACTTCTTTCACTCACTATTCAACTCCTCTTTTCTCACTCACCTTAGTCCCCTTTTCTCACTCTTTCTCTTAGTTCCTCCCTTCACTTCACTCAGTCATTTCAATCACTCATTTATGCACTACGCTTTTATTCAGAAAAATGAACGACACAGTGTATAAGGAATATAACTTTTTTTGAGAATTGAATGAGTTCCAAAAACATATATTTTTTTCTTTTGTTGTTTTATATTTTTCTTAGCTTTTTTTAAAGTTTTATATTTTGTTGAGTTTTTTAGCAAAAAAATTCAGGAACTGCAACTTGGAAACTGTTCAACACGAACAAAATACATGAAAAATAAAAAAAATATATCTCCTTTTAAAGCATTTATGATTCTGAATACTGCGTTCAATTAAATACAGGCTCTCTTCAGTAAAAACAATAACATCAAAACATTTGTTGCATCGCATATGCACATTCGCAACGCACACGTCGTATGAAAATGGCATTTTGCCTGTTTTACTTAAAAGTTTCAAAACGTGAAAAGGAGGCAAGGTAGACACTCCCTGACCCCCTAGACTTTCCCAGGAGGTCCCAAAAGAACCCTGAAGAGCATAAAAATTAAAACAAAACAAATTAAAAAAATTGGGAGGTGCCCGACTGGGTGCGCGCACCCTGCAAATGTTTTTCGCCCGTCTGAGTTGTTTAGAGACCCCCTGAGAAGCTGTAGGGGGTCAAGCAGTGTCTGCCTTGCCTCCTTTTCATGTTTTGTAACTTTTACGTAAATGGAGCAAAACGCCATTTTAAACCAACGTGCGCGACCGGGTGAGCGCACCCCGCTATTTTTTTAACAAAAAGAAAGGGTTTTTTGGTCCGCTGAGATTCTTCTAAGACCCCCAGAGAAACTCTAGGGGGTCAGGGACTATCTACCTTGCCTCCTTTTTACGTTTTGAAACTTTATATAAATGAAGCAAAACGCCATTTTAAACCGACGTGCGCGACCGGGTGTGCGCACCCCGGTATTTTTTTTTTTAAATGTTTTTTTGTTGCCCGTCGAGATTCTTCTGGGACCGCCTGAGAAACTCTACAGGGTCAGGGACTGTCTACCTTGCCTCCTTTTCAAGTTTTGAAACTTGTATGTAAATCGGAGAAAACGCCATTTTCAACCGACGTACGTGACCGGGTGCTCGCACCGTGTACAAGTACCACTCCGTGCACGTCAAGTCATGTGACTCAAAAACAACACTTTTTATTGGTTCATAGTAGTTTCTGTTCTAGAATTTTCAAAAACCCCACCCACTTCCTTCACTCTCTCTTTTACTCTCACGGGAGAAGGAGCCTTTACAACTTTGCGGAGAATTTTCAGAAATGGCTGCAAGACAGGATACATCTTCTAATTCTGAGGAATATTTTTGGCTACTTAAAAGAAAAACGAAAGAATCTTTCATATGGAAATGTTTTACTTATCCTAAAGAACTAAAAAAAGTGAATGCCCCAAAAGTCACTTGCACGATATGTGACACTCTTCTATCAAGAGGAAATCCTTCAAAAAATTACTCCTTTTCAATACATACAATGACAAGGAATGTCAGACAAGTGCACCCTGTGCAACTTGCACAAGCATCTACATGAGCTCTGGTCATACACAAATACCACCAGCTGTGGCCAGCACATCATCTGGAGGACGCCCTGCATCTCCATCCACTGCAGAGTTGGACTTACGACCATTCTTGTCAAAAGTGCACATGAGATCAAACAAATGTTTTCAAAATATTGTATACTGGGAGCAGAGTCTCACTCTGATTGAGCGAATAATTAATGAACATCAATGCTCCCAGAGAAGATGAATTTTTTCAAAGTTTGGATTCCTTTTGTTCCTTTTGAACAGTTTTGCAGTTGACGATTTCTGTCCCTGTTTGAAAAATCAAAAAAAATATAAAAGTTTTAAAAAATGATAAAAAATAAATAAAAGAAGAAAACAAAAAAAAAGTTCTTTTCAGAACAAACTCATTTTTCCAAAAAGAGCTCTGGGGCATATTAACATGCTGAATTATCGCCGCTTTCTCGGCAGAATTTGCAGTGAAAGCGACAATACTTACAGCGCCTTATTAAAAAGGGCATTGCAACGCCTGGCACAAGCCCACTTTGCATGTCAACTAGAAACATCGCTAATGACATGCAAAGTGGTCGTTCCCACGTCCAACCACATGCAAAATGTGGTTGGAGGTGGGAACACCCTATCACCAAGACAGGCATTCAGAGGAAAAGACCTGTGATAAACTCGTTATCGCAGGTCTCCCAACGCCTGCTCTGACCAGGCGTTAGGCATTGTTAACATGGGGTTGTGGATCATTAAGGTGAATCCACCCCCCCATATTAACAAGACACACATTAGCACGTGAAAACAACGCTTCTTTTCACGCGCAAATGTTCACTATCGCCGGCAATCACAGGATTTACTATCACCTATGTGTTGCGTGTTGATAATAACGCGCTAACACAGCAAAAAAATCCGGCGACAGCCTGCGATAGTCAAGTGTATGATGTGCGTTTTTTAACGCACATCTTGTTAATATGCCCCTCTATCACCTTTCTTTTGAATGAATGTGTAGTGTATAAATGAGTAAATGAAATTGATGACAAAAAAGAGTAACTGAAACAAGGGGGCTAATGTACGTTCCATGGCATATCTCTGCAAATCATCAAAGATACGCCAAATAAACGATGACAAGGAAAACCACCCGTGCGCCACCATTGATGTGTCACATTTACAATGTGGCGCACCATGGGGCAAAAACAGCACACATGCGTGATGCATCTATGCCGTAAAGGTGTTGCATTGTTGGAGTTCCATCGCATGAGCGATGTAGCTCCAGCAGTGCTCCTAGTGGGGCCATTCAAATAATGCTGCTACAAGCCTTACGCCTGCTTGAAACAGGCGCAGGGTTTTGACATATCATTCGCCTAAAAGTGATTGAGTAAAATCTTGTAGATATCACTCACCCACTTTTAGCAGACATTCCTGCACAGGAACGTCCACCCCTGCACCAGAAGGCGTCCTTAAGGTGCATGGCTTTACAACGAAACACATCTCACAGATGCATCACGTTGTAAATAGTCCACATCATGGCGCATCTTTTGCACCGCTGCTGCATCACAAAAGTGAGACAATGACGGCGCAAAAGAGGCATAAAGGGCTTGTAAATCTGCCCCAAGATGTCTAAAGATAGAGTAGTGAATTAAGGGAAATTAAAAATTATGAGAAGAGCAGTATGGAAAAGAAAGTAAAAGCGAAGGAGTCACAAAAGGGGACTGAGGATGGACATATGGGAGGAGAGTAAGGTAGAAAGAGAAAAATATAGAGTAGGGTTAGGAGAGTGAAAGTAAAACAAATGGAAAGATGATGAAGGAAGAGGATTTAAGGATGATAAAAAGGAGTTAAGTGAAAGTGAAAAATGGGAAATAAGTGATTTAAAAATTGAGTAAGAAAATGAAGGGTCTTAGGAAAGCGTAGAGAGGGAATGCAACAGAGATACAAATTTATATCACCCAACAAATCTTTGAAAAATAGCAGAGATGCGCCAGGAAAGATGCGACACACAAGTTAATCCTTGCAACAGTCATGATGCACCGCATTTGCAAAGCGGTGCACCATGGCTCAGGAATAAACAGATGCGTGTCACAGGCCTGAAAGTAGCCCAAGTATAGCTGAATGACAGAATGTCCCAGAGTGTTCTAAAGAACAACTAGAGTGCTAACAATCTTACTTATGACAAAAGTATGGCACACCATAAGCCATCTTGATTGGAATGAAGTGGTAAGTCGGAAAACATTTAATTTAAAAAGGAACAAAATCAGGGGGTTCATTTTGCCATAGAAAGTATGATTAGTGCTTCAGAAAGAAAAATTAGGGCACATTTTGAGTGACTTCTCAAATCCTCTTCTATTTCATTAAAAAAATTCTGACATGCAGACTGAAACATGCACTTTGAATACCAGCAGAAGACTTCCCTGGTAAGCAGTAGCTTTGCTACAGTGATTTATTGAGCAACTAGAGTGCTAACATTCAGAATTTATGGCAAATGTGTGACACATCTGAATGCCAAAGTAAACAAGCTTTGAAAATGCAATAGATCTCGCCCTCGTTTAAGTTAAAGCCATTCTGTTTGTAATGAGGTGGCTTTTTATCTTTGCTTTTTTTAGTGTTTTTAAAACTTTCATGTAAATAACATGCATATGTATGCATATATGTATATGTATGCATGCATTTATATTTGTATTTATATAGATTTGCAGATTATATATGTTTATGTATGTATGTATATATATATATATATATTCACTGAAAAAAGCATACGTTTTGCACACGTTATAGTTAGGAAGTAGCATTTACAAAACCTTTGAAAGTCACTGAAAAAAACATAGGTTTGACACATGTTATAGTTAGCTGGACATTTCACTCATATAAAACCATTGAAATTCCCCCATTATAGTTACTTCAGCTAACTATAACTCGCGCGCCCGCAATGCACTGCTGATGACGTCACATATTACATCACTTATGACATGGTCAGTGACATCACTCATGACATCACTCATGACATCTCAAATGACATGTAAATCTTAGTTTTTTTTAATGAATATCAATACAACATTAAAATACTGAATGCAGTTTTTTTCTCCTTTCTTTACTGCCCTTCCCTTAGTTTTTTATTCCCCTTAACTCACTCCTCTACCTATAGTCCACTTCTTTCACTCACTATTCAACTCCTCTTTTCTCACTCACCTTAGTCCCCTTTTCTCACTCTTTCTCTTAGTTCCTCCCTTCACTTCACTCAGTCATTTCAATCACTCATTTATGCACTACGCTTTTATTCAGAAAAATGAACGACACAGTGTATAAGGAATATAACTTTTTTTGAGAATTGAATGAGTTCCAAAAACATATATTTTTTTCTTTTGTTGTTTTATATTTTTCTTAGCTTTTTTTAAAGTTTTATATTTTGTTGAGTTTTTTAGCAAAAAAATTCAGGAACTGCAACTTGGAAACTGTTCAACACGAACAAAATACATGAAAAATAAAAAAAATATATCTCCTTTTAAAGCATTTATGATTCTGAATACTGCGTTCAATTAAATACAGGCTCTCTTCAGTAAAAACAATAACATCAAAACATTTGTTGCATCGCATATGCACATTCGCAACGCACACGTCGTATGAAAATGGCATTTTGCCTGTTTTACTTAAAAGTTTCAAAACGTGAAAAGGAGGCAAGGTAGACACTCCCTGACCCCCTAGACTTTCCCAGGAGGTCCCAAAAGAACCCTGAAGAGCATAAAAATTAAAACAAAACAAATTAAAAAAATTGGGAGGTGCCCGACTGGGTGCGCGCACCCTGCAAATGTTTTTCGCCCGTCTGAGTTGTTTAGAGACCCCCTGAGAAGCTGTAGGGGGTCAAGCAGTGTCTGCCTTGCCTCCTTTTCATGTTTTGTAACTTTTACGTAAATGGAGCAAAACGCCATTTTAAACCAACGTGCGCGACCGGGTGAGCGCACCCCGCTATTTTTTTAACAAAAAGAAAGGGTTTTTTGGTCCGCTGAGATTCTTCTAAGACCCCCAGAGAAACTCTAGGGGGTCAGGGACTATCTACCTTGCCTCCTTTTTACGTTTTGAAACTTTATATAAATGAAGCAAAACGCCATTTTAAACCGACGTGCGCGACCGGGTGTGCGCACCCCGGTATTTTTTTTTTTAAATGTTTTTTTGTTGCCCGTCGAGATTCTTCTGGGACCGCCTGAGAAACTCTACAGGGTCAGGGACTGTCTACCTTGCCTCCTTTTCAAGTTTTGAAACTTGTATGTAAATCGGAGAAAACGCCATTTTCAACCGACGTACGTGACCGGGTGCTCGCACCGTGTACAAGTACCACTCCGTGCACGTCAAGTCATGTGACTCAAAAACAACACTTTTTATTGGTTCATAGTAGTTTCTGTTCTAGAATTTTCAAAAACCCCACCCACTTCCTTCACTCTCTCTTTTACTCTCACGGGAGAAGGAGCCTTTACAACTTTGCGGAGAATTTTCAGAAATGGCTGCAAGACAGGATACATCTTCTAATTCTGAGGAATATTTTTGGCTACTTAAAAGAAAAACGAAAGAATCTTTCATATGGAAATGTTTTACTTATCCTAAAGAACTAAAAAAAGTGAATGCCCCAAAAGTCACTTGCACGATATGTGACACTCTTCTATCAAGAGGAAATCCTTCAAAAAATTACTCCTTTTCAATACATACAATGACAAGGAATGTCAGACAAGTGCACCCTGTGCAACTTGCACAAGCATCTACATGAGCTCTGGTCATACACAAATACCACCAGCTGTGGCCAGCACATCATCTGGAGGACGCCCTGCATCTCCATCCACTGCAGAGTTGGACTTACGACCATTCTTGTCAAAAGTGCACACGAGATCAAACAAATGTTTAAAATTGTGTTCTATGCACGACGCAACTCCAGCACTTTTCAAACTTGCTCTATCTGTAACGTGGTACGTCAACCATTACAGTTGCTTCAATAGGTGCAATGTTTTGACACATCAGCGTTAGTGAAGTGACTCAGTAAAATCTTGTAGATTTCACTGAATAACTTTTCAAGGGAGTTCTTGTGACAGAACAGCCACTCTGACTGGAAATGCCCACATAAAACCTGACACTGGTTTCATGTGCTGCACGGTTTTAAAATGTGATGTATTTCCCTGCACTATGTCGCTTCATTTGCGCTGCCACTGCGTAAGAAAACTGACACACAGGCAGTATAAAAAAGGTGCAATGCGCTTCTAAATCTGCCCCTGAGGAATTAAAGTAAGTAAGGGACTAAGAGAAAAAATGGTAGTTAAACAAGCTGAGTGAGCCTGAAAAAATAGTATTAATAATGATTTAAAGACTGTAAACAAATTAGAAGGGAAATAATGGGAATAAGTAAAGGAAAATAAAGGACAGTAAAAAGAGTTAAGGAAGGTGAATAAGAGATAGATTGAACAATGACCAAGAGAGAAAGAGAAGTAAGAGAGTGATGAAAAAGTATTTTTGTTTGTAATACTTACCTTACAAATAGTAACAATGTAATAATACATTTCTTTTAAAAACATACTATCTGTTGAACAAAAGAAAAAATAGAGTTATAGTCTAAAACAAAGACACTAAAGGTAGGGGAATGAGTTAAGGAGATGATAAAATAAGGAAAGGACACTAAGAAAAACAGAGTGAGGAAGGGCAAGTGACAGAAGGTGAACGGGGCAGAAACAGGGAAGGACTGTAACGGATGGATAAACAAAAATAAAGTAGGGTAAGGGGAGTGAAGTATGCATTAAAGTATGGGAAATGAGGATAAGTGATGAAAGTAAGGGAACAAGTTTTAAGGTAGGGTAAGAGAAGGGCATTAAGGTTGAGGAAACAGAGGTGATAGAGGGTGGATAAACGTGAGTGAGCATGAGACAACAGGAGTAAGAAAGTGAAGAGATAGAGGGAGTGAAGGAAATAGTAACAGAAAAGGACTCAGGGAAGGAGCAAAGAAAAGTAAATGACAAAATGTGGATGACTTAAAGGGAGTGAGCATAAGAGAAGGGCAATGACAAAGAAAGGCGATGAAAGGAGTAAGGGTTAAACAGAGAGAGAGAGAGAGAGAGAGAGAGAGAGAGAGAGAGGGAAGTATAGGGAGAAAGAGAAATAAAAAAGTAATGAAAAAGTTTTTTGATTAGTCGTACTTACCTTATAAATGTAATATCTGTGGAAGAGAATAAACAAATCAGTTAAAATAAATATTTCTGAATACAATCTAACAAAATAACTTGTACAATATGTTATATGGTTTATTTCTGCTGTTCTCAGAATATATTGATTTTCACTATAGGCAGTGAGTTCAATACTACTCATCATATGACAGCGGGCAAAATGATTGTGTTTAAAAAACCCATACAAAACTTGAATACATAATGTTAATATTTGAAGAAAACATGTCTTAAATGTTTTTCTCTAATTCGCAATTTCTTGTGTAAGGACACTACATCTTCAGCAATCACAAAGTAATAAAACAATATCACTTTCTTTTAAATACCTCTCAATAAACTTCTGTACAAGCATGTTCTAACAACATTTTTCTCAAGTACTCATTTTGTTCTCTCATACTTTTCTGCGTGGCCAAATAGTATGAGTAAAGTCCTTATTTCCCAAATTACTTAATTATACTCTTAACCATTCTTTTCCCGAGCTTTAGAATCAAAACTTCCAACGTATTCTGTACCATCAAACATTACTTAAACCCAAATTTCTGTACAAGCATGTTCTAACAACATTTTTCTCAAGTACTCATTTTGTTCTCTCATACTTTTCTGCGTGGCCAAATAGTATGAGTAAAGTCCTTATTTCCCAAATTACTTAATTGTACTCTTAACCATTCTTTTCCCGAGCTTTAGAATCAAAAGTTCCAACATGTTCTGTACCATCAAACATTACTTAAACCTGTACCTGATTCTATCACTACGCCAAATACAAGTTTCATTTTTAAATTTGGTCACCATGACTCACACAATACTTTTGAAGAACAGAGTATCTTTTCTTAACAACAGTAATCTTCCTACACCAAGTATATTACTGAAATTTGGGTTGTAAGAACACCAGATAAGAATTTGCTAAGTCAAAAGGCAAACCTTTCTTAAAAGTCACTTGACTATCATTGCACTGTGTCCAGCCTGTTGGAGATTTAAAAAAAGCTGTTTAATGTCCGGTTGTTGTTGAAGGACCATCATGAAAGATAATTGCTACAGTTACAAATGTTCTTCTAGAAATTGATATTTGAGAAGCCACAAAATTTTTAATTAAAGATGTCAATTTTGTACCATCAGCTCTGCATCGTTGGAACATTAAAATTACATACTGTCCATATCTTTGGATAAATAATGTTGATAACATTTCTGAGGTACATTGAGAACAGACCATATTTTGATGTGCATCTCTAACTAGACTATTGAAAGACACTGCTTCACAGTCTGGTAAAATTAAATATATAAATCTTTCAGTGTGTATGTCAGTACTACTTGAAAATGAACAATTGTCGCAGTTATGTTGCCATTTATAAGAAAGGCCAAAAAGACTATCAATATCTACACCTTCATCTTCTAAAACTGTAAGCATATACATAATAAATTCCTGACAATCTTGCTGAATATTCTGAGAAAATTGATTTATTCCAGCACATATGTCTAAAACATTTCGAAGTTCTGAAACAGTTGCTATTTTACTATTATCACTGCTACATTTTTCAAACACAGAATTTAATGAAGAACAAAATGTTTGGTCCCGATTTTCTACAATTTGTTGCTGTAAAGCTTTAAGAAAAAAAACAACATTAACTACTACATTTGCATAGCAGTTGACACCAGAACTGTTTTCAAATTTAAATCCAACAATCTCTTCAGTACTAACCTTTTTCTTTTTGCTACCAAAAACAGGTTCATCTATTTTTTTTCGTTTCTCTACTACTTCACTACATTTTTCCTCACATCTCCTTTTTCAACCTACCACACACTTTTCAATTAAAGGATATTGAGTTCAATTTGGAGCATATTCTCTTCTTAACCTGTTATACTCCTTCACACAATTTAGATCTGCACTAATCTTTGTCTCATCAAAATCAATTAGATACAGTCCAGATAAAGTTCTAACTTGAGATAAAGCAACATAGGCCATACCCTCTTTGAACACATTACTTCCAATATTTACCAAAGCACTATCTACACTTAAACCTTGAGATTTATGAATAGTCACTGCATATGCCAAACAAATAGGAAATTGTTTTCGACTGACATATAAGTCTTTCACAAGCAAACATCGAGTCGAACAACGACTGAATTGTTGAACTTCCTCAATTGCATCAAATTTGATTCTTAAAAATTCAATCTCATCTCTATTTGGATAATTCTCAAAACCAACAACATTACCCATTGCTCCATTCACCAAACCTCTTTCCACATGTAAATTTCTTCGTAAAATAATCTGAAAATTTAAACATACATACAGATTCTTTTCTAAGCCAGCAGTTTTAGATGTAGATTTCTGTAGAGAATCCAATTTTAACTTTAATCTTTCTGACAAAATAATAGTACTTCCTTCATGCTCTACTCTATCTTTAGCTTTTAGTTTCTTAATTTCTTGATTTTCTAACTTCAACATTTTTTCATTGAACATTGCACATTCTTGTAAAGTTGGCATCAAGCATATAACTGACTTATCTTCTGCCTCTTTAGTATATATTTTCTCTGCCACATTATTTTCATTTGGAAACAAATTGGAAAGTAATCGTGTTTGTAAAGTTTCTTTCGCATGATCACTTAGTTTTCCAATTCTTATATCTTGAAGAATATTTCCATATTTGGCATCCTTTGCCTGTCGCATATTTTGAATGAGTTCAGTATATTTGAAATGCGACCATATATTAACATTTCCAATACTTCCCAGGCACTTTCTGGTGTCTTCATGTGTAACAGTTTTAAATACAGGTTGTCCTCTTACAGGAGTTAGCTGCAGTAGATCTCCAAAAAAGATGACATGTTTGCCTCCAAATAACACATCATACTCTGTTTTAGGAATCTGTTGCATTCTTAAATGCACAAAAGCAAGCATTACATTTGATACCATGCTTACCTCATCAATAATGAGAAGTTTCATTTTTTAAGGACTCTAGAAACTTCACAACAAGCTTCTCCAGATAGCTTGTGATATTGTAATTTATTTTCATGTTCAACTGGCAGCATCAATAAACAATGTAAAGTAATTCCTTTAATGCTTGTGCGCTGCCAACCCAGTTGGAGCAGTGACAACACAAGAGAGTGATGACTCAGTTCTTTGCTGTAGATATGTGGCAATTCCTTTAATTAGAAAACCTTTGCCAGTTCCAGCTTCTCGACTCACATATAGTCGTACAGGTTGAAATGACATACATGAGCATTCTTTTTTCTCATGACGAAAACTATGCTCAATCTGCTCTGTCACTTCATCATATATTTGTTTTTGCTCAAGATTAAGTTGTTTTTCCAATTCTTCTAAGTTTATTGCATCCTCTTGAGCTTGTTCCATTGCTCTTTCCACCTCATCCATGGCATTGGCTGCTTCATTTTGGATAATTAGTTGTCCTAGTGGATCTTGACTCAACCAAGCAGAACTTTGACTATCTTGAGAACTGTCTCTAGCAATCTCCACTGCAAATGTTGCTTCTTGCTCTATTTCGTTGTTCAACATTTGCAGATAATTACTAAAAACAGGACATTCTATATTATTTTTAGATGCGTTGAATGAATCTTCATAACTGTCAAAGTCATCAAGTAATTCCTCTTCTGTACACAATGGTTTAAACAGTTGAAATAGAGCTAAATAATAAAATTCTCTTTTGTCAGGAGTTTCGCAACTCAGTTTTTGGTGATTAATCAATATGGCTGAGATACCCGCCACCCCCTCTCAACACAATCCCCAAGGATGGGAAACCGGAAACAGTTCTGAAGTTTTTGGAGACGGGAGGGAGTGACCCTCCCGGGCCGTATTTATTAAAATATGAAACAAAATTAAAACATTAAAATAAACAGTTTCATATTATGTACAATTTCATTACCACATTGCGATGTTTGGCTAACCTTAACATATCCTCTAGTACAAAGGTTCTCCTAGCCGAACTAACATCCTACCAAACATTTACTTAACTTTTGAAATTGTACATCCTAACGTTTAAGGGCCAACGGCAAGGTCGTAACCGGTGTCAAGATCCCTAACCCAGACATATCCCCCTCACTTGTGAGGGGCGGCACGGAGGCTTACCTCAAGTGCAACTACCAATTTCCCTTGACTTGACGGGGGCCCCAATAAAACTCGACGCCACTTAAAGGTCGTACGAGGACTCGTGTGAGGTATCTAGAAGGTAGCGTAGACCCCCCCCCAAACCCCACACAACTTACCACATCTGCCGTCGCAGACGTACTGGCCCCGGGAAATTCCCCAGGAGGGGGCTGTAACCCCTCCTACCCATGAAGGGGCCTTGACCGCCTTCCCTTTCCTTTCGGCGACCCATCCTTAGAAGGGACCGCCTCCCCGTTGAGGGGCCAATGGCCACCTCCCCCGAGCGCCCCCATCCGTAATGGGTGACGCCCACTCATAGGGATCTTCCAATTAGTGCTCACCGATCATGACCTTACCGCCCGACCAAAATAAATACGACAATGATAACTAAATAACTAAAGACTAAATATAACAAACAGTAGCAACAACAACTTTATTCAAAGCATGCCTACTGATGAACACTAAAGCAGAATTACTTTATTTGCAAAACATAACACAAAACGATCATCCTTTATTGCATACTCAAAATCTTCACGATAATACCGCAACCTGTAAACGAAAATCAGAATTATCAATCAAACTTTATTTAAAACCACTCGCTGTCTTCAGGGGCTGGTGGGTGGGTCAAAAATGGCTCTTCGTTCCGTCTCGAGCTCACGTGCAGCGAGGAGGTGCAGCTTCAGAGCACAGGAACAAGAGGATGCTTTCCGGTCTTGTTCCTCCTTTTATCCGTCTTCAGGGCGGGCGTAAACCCGCCCCTGCCTGCCCCAAGGGCGTGGCCAGCCGCGTCAGTGTCTAGGCCAACCCACTCTAGGGCGGGAAAAGGCGCGCCCCGGCTACGCCGCTTCGGGCATACCAGCCGAGACTCGCCTCCCGCCCAAGATGGCTTCCCGGGGGGATCGTGGTACTCTGCCATACGTTCGGGGGGACCGATTGGTCGCCCCTTGCCATATGGCTGAGATACCCGCCACCCCCTCTCAACACAATCCCCAAGGATGGGAAACCGGAAACAGTTCTGAAGTTTTTGGAGACGGGAGGGAGTGACCCTCCCGGGCCGTATTTATTAAAATATGAAACAAAATTAAAACATTAAAATAAACAGTGTTATATTATGTACAATTTCATTACCACATTGCGATGTTTGGCTAACCTTAACATATCCTCTAGTACAAAGGTTCTCCTAGCCGAACTAACATCCTACCAAACATTTACTTAACTTTTGAAATTGTACATCCTAACGTTTAAGGGCCAACGGCAAGGTCGTAACCGGTGTCAAGATCCCTAACCCAGACATATCCCCCTCACTTGTGAGGTGCGGCACGGAGGCTTACCTCAAGTGCAACTACCAATTTCCCTTGACTTGACGGGGGCCCCAATAAAACTCGACGCCACTTAAAGGTCGTACGAGGACTCGTGTGAGGTATCTAGAAGGTAGCGTAGACCCCCCCCAAACCCCACACAACTTACCACATCTGCCGTCGCAGACGTACTGGCCCCGGGAAATTCCCCAGGAGGGGGCTGTAACCCCTCCTACCCATGAAGGGGCCTTGACCGCCTTCCCTTTCCTTTCGGCGACCCATCCTTAGAAGGGACCGCCTCCCCGTTGAGGGGCCAATGGCCACCTCCCCCGAGCGCCCCCATCCGTAATGGGTGACGCCCACTCATAGGGATCTTCCAATTAGTGCTCACCGATCATGACCTTACCGCCACAGGTCCGGATAGTTGACCGGCTATCCGGACCCCCCACCACACTCCTACCTAAAGGTCATGTTTAACGTCTTCAGCCAAGCTATGAAGTCTCCTATGAGTAACTCATTCCCCATCCGAGACAAATGAACACCATCCCCCAAGTACATACTGTCATCATTAATACATCCATGCGCGATAGAATGCAGTGCATTGGAACGGAACAACCTACTTACTTTGTTATTAATTTTTCTCACCGAGTGATTTAAAGCAGAAACCGAAAAGGCCCCCCGCCACACTTTCCGTGGGATCATATGGGACCATGCAATCGTGCACCCTGGAACTCTCCTCGCTAACCAACTTACAGTGGAAAGCATCGCTTCCAGGAGAAGTCGTCTACCAGTGGTGACCAAATCATTGCCCCCAAGATGTACTATGACTACAGACGGCGGTGACCTCGTCCGCCCTAGCAAACCCTCGAAAAATGATTGGAACTGGTCAATACAGAGACCGCCCTTTCCGTAGAAGGACACCCTGTACCCGTATTCCCCAGCCACGTGCACCATGTCACCTGCCTTGAATACGTCCGCGGCACGCCTCACGTATGAGTGGCCCACGACCCACACCTCCTTTTTAACAGCCGGTGATGTCTGACCGCTGGCCCGGTGTTGGGTCGACTGCATAGTCCGCCCCGCCTCATAGGCTTGCGTAACTGAAAACCAAACAAAAACAAGAAGCGTGAGTACATCATTACGGCTTCACAACATGTGCAAACGCACATACCTTTTATAACAATTGGAGGACCAACGCCCCACACGTTTAACTTGTTCCACATTCAGACCCCTGGCTGTAGCCTCTGTAGCAGCCCCTATCCGAAAGGAATGGGTCCCAAATTCACCCGGGTTCAAGCCCGCAGCTGTAATCGACATCGCAAGCACCCGCTGAAACTGAAACCTTGTCAGTGGGGTGGCGTCCGCGTGTCTCAACAAGGTCCCCCCCCATGATGCCACCCTTTGTGTTAAATAATCCTCTAAACACTTCACTGGGCACATGGACGACCCGGGAATCCTGCGTATAATTATGCATTCACCCATCCCACTCTGGTCGGTTTTGGACCTCACAAACGAGACAGTCATCGTCTCCCCTCTGATCTGAACGTGCTCTGCGCACAGTCCTCCCGTCACATCCTGCTTGTTCCTTGCCACTAATTCGCTTACCCGCATAGCCCCATGAAATGCCAGCGTAAAAGCGGCTCGGAATAACACTGTCTCAAACTGAGACGAACATGTTGTAGGGAGTCTGGATAATAACTGGGCCAACCTATCCAAACCTATCGGGCGCCTCTCATCTACTCTGCGACCCTCAAGGCGTTGCCACCCACCTAGCGCTTTTTGCACAACGAAAGACGCTGTCGGGTCCTGGATCCCATGAGCCCTAGCAACAAAGGAAATGGCAGCCCGATGCCTCCGGGCCGTGGCCACCGTTTTCCCTGCCAGATGTAATGACATCAGAAAGTTCACAACCCCTTCCTCCTGGCCCCAAAGCTCCTCTCTAGCAGTCCCCAAAAAGGCTAAATAGGACCGGAACGCCCCTTCATATGCCTTCCTCGTCCTGGGTGCTAAACTCTTTCCCACGAGGTTACGAAGTTCGGGGCACCGAGAGACCAAAGAGCTTCGGGAAAGGGTGCCGGCTCCGGGTCCGCTGTGGGCAGAAAACCCCAGAAGGCCTGCATACGAAAACGAGAAAGGGCATCAGCCGCCTGGTTCATTACCCCAGGGACATGTCTTGCTTTGAACAACACATTCAGTTGCATACACAGTAATACGATTTCCTTGAGCAGCCTCAAAACCCATTTGCATCGTGCTGCCTGACTATTGATACACTCAACCACGGTCATATTGTCAGACCAAAATACCACAGAGTGATCTCTGAGCCCTTCGGGCCACGTTCTCAGGGCCACGAAAATGGGGAAAAGTTCCAGGAAAGCAATGTTACTTGTCAGTCCACTGTTATGCCACCATGCCGGCCATTTTTGTGCAGACCATCGAGCACCGAAAATGGCACCAAAACCTACACTCCCTGCAGAATCTGTCCACAGCCCCAGCTCCTCAGAGGACACGGCTGGTTTATTCCAGACGACTCGACCATTGAAATCTGCCAGAAATGCCAACCAAATGCGCATGTCCTGGCGGACCTCGGCCGAGAGCCTCGTGCGATGATGGCCCTCCTTCAATCCGACCATGGCTTGAGCGATCGAACGGGAAAAGGGGCGGGCCATAGGTATAACTCTCAGGGCAAAATTCAACTGGCCCACTAACTGCTGTAACTGATGCAGCTTAACCTTAGCTTCACTCAAACACATTTGCAGGGATGCCCTGAACTTTAACACTTTATCACTTGGTAAACGGAAACAACCTTCTCCGGAGTCTAACTCGATCCCCAGAAACTCGAGGCAAGTCGAAGGACCCACCGTCTTACCTGGTGCCAATGGCACGCCAAACTGATTCATTAAAACACAAAATGCAGCCAAAGCTTGCCCACATTCCGGATCCCCGGCTGCCCCCAGGAACAAAAAATCATCGAGATAATGCATCACATGTTGAAAACCCGTCTTCTTTGTGAAGACCCATTGTAGAAAACTACTGAATTTCTCGAAATAGGCACAAGAAATTGAGCATCCCATCGGCATACATCTATCCATATAATACTGACCCTGAAACATGAAACCCAGTAGACGCTGATCGTCTGGATGTACCGGGAGCAACCGGAACGCTGACTCGATATCAGATTTTGCCATCAGCGTCCCGGGCCCCAGGTGATTCAAAATGGCCACGGCCTCATCGAAAGATGCGTACCGTACCGAACACATTTCCGGGTCTATCGCTTCGTTTACGGAAAGACCACGTGGGGCTGACAAATTATGTATCAGCCGAAACTCACCCGGGTCCTTCTTGGGGACCACTCCTAAAGGCGAACAGACAAAGTTAGCCACCGGGGGTACACTAAACGGACCGGCGACTCGACCTCGAGTAACCTCCTTCCGGATCTTTTCCTGTACCACGGTCGTATGCTGCAAGACCGATATCTGATTTTTACATTTTTCCACACCCTGAAAGTCCCCCACTGGGATGCGGAAACCATATGAAAACCCATTCCGCAACACCCCAGCGGAAGCACGATCCGGGTATTCACTGAGCCAGGGAATCATTGCCAAGGTATCAATCGGGGTAGGTAAAGGCGCCCCTCGGACTATGTTAGACCTGTTTGGCACCTCCTCTACCCCCGTTATCACCCGTTTTGGCTCTGCACGTGGACTCAGGATGGGATGATTGCCCACACCCACTACATTCGTGTTTAAATTTGCACGATCCCTGGGGCCTAGTACATTTACTCCTGTTAAAATTCCAACAAACCCCCTTTTTACCCGTATTACCGGTAGGCCTCGAGTGATTGTCGGTACCCGTACCTGATCGAAAAGGCGTCCCCGCATACTGACGGGAGGATTCGCCCACATTACTCCCTACTAATGGCACTTTCAACATACCAGTCTCCTTCATTTTGGACCAGGACACAGAATCATAACAATCCCAAGTTAAGTTTTTATCATGTTCTTTTGCTTTTCTGAAAAGATTATCATAGCAAAACCAATGATTACCCTCGTGTGATACCGAGTACCCCATGATCCTTGACTGATAACTCGGCAACTCGGGTAGCAATTCGGGCCTCCGTTCTCCCAAGATCGACGTGAAAAATCCCCATGCCTTGCCCCAATTGCCAACGTTTTCATTAACCTTAAAGGCGGCCATCTTTGCGCGCCAAACACTCGGATGCATGAGATCCTTCTGACCTTTAACATGCTCCATCTCATAATGATCAGTAAGCAACGAGAAGATGTTTACATATTCCCCTGCCCATATCTTTTCTTTAATAGCTAAAGGAACATGCTGACCCAACCTCTCCCTTCGAGAGGGAGCCGACTCTTCCCTCGCAATCGGCAATGGCCGCTTACCTGAACTGGACGCTGTCTCTGCGACTAAAACCGTCCCCTGTGGCTTCTCTACGGCCGCAGCCGGCGTGGATACCTTCGCTGCTTCACGAGTTTCCCGCAGTTGCTTCATTAACACCTGCGCGTCGACAGCCGTGGCGCCCTTGCTACTTTTACCCAACCACGCTGCTACTTGTGCTGCCAGCTCGGGCGGCATGTCTTCCCCGGACACGGGGGTGACCACCACGGGAATCGGATTCCCTTCCTCCGGCACAGGAGTGGATGCTTCGAGCGGGGCACTGGGACCCGGGGTATCTCCCCCAGCTGCTCCTCTCCTGGGCCTCTTGCCTTTTCCTCCCGGGGCCGTTCCCTCCAAAGGACGTTTCGGGCCCCCTTCCTCGTTTTTATCCATCCGCCTCTTTAGGTCGGTCATCTCTTTCATGAGAACCCGCAGCATCTGTTCGGTAGTCATACGCTTTCCCGCCTTCTTCGGCATTCTCCGACAGAGTATCTGTAAAACAAACGAGAAAGATTACAATGCTCAAAAATGGCTCTTCGTTCCGTCTCGAGCTCACGTGCAGCGAGGAGGTGCAGCTTCAGAGCACAGGAACAAGAGGATGCTTTCCGGTCTTGTTCCTCCTTTTATCCGTCTTCAGGGCGGGCGTAAACCCGCCCCTGCCTGCCCCAAGGGCGTGGCCAGCCGCGTCAGTGTCTAGGCCAACCCACTCTAGGGCGGGAAAAGGCGCTCCCCGGCTACGCCGCTTCGGGCATACCAGCCGAGACTCGCCTCCCGCCCAAGATGGCTTCCCGGGGGGATCGTGGTACTCTGCCATACGTTCGGGGGGACCGATTGGTCGCCCCTTGCCAATGTACTTTTCTTTGCTTCACCAGACATCCTTCATATCCAATCACAGCATATACACCTTTATCGATATTCTCTGTAATATTCCTTTTAAATGTGTAGTTTTGTAGTATTTCATACAGACAAATGTTTTCAAGCAGATTACTTCTATTTGGATAGTATGTATCCAACATGTTTGTCTTCAGAATGTCTGTACTGTTTGGTTCTTTCTCTGCTAAATATTCAATTTCTTGAACAGGTTTCAAAACTCGGTTTCGTGTTCCTGCAAGACCTAAACTCACCCACAGGATTTTCCTAGATTTCGCATAAAGAGTATTTATTGTTTTTAACTAAATACAACGTTGCCTTTTTTACTTTTCTAACATCCACTAAATCTTGCCAGATTTTCTTACTCTTTGTAGGCACACCATTAACTAGAATAACTAGAGGTTCCTCTTCTACATTTTCAACACCAATTGTCTCAATGTTTTTCTTTAAATCAAGAGGCAAATATACAACTCTACCCTTTAATCCTCTTTGTAAATCTGAACGATTTAATTTCCCTGTCTCAGGCTCCATACGAACAATAGCCTGAAATGGATGCGCACATTGAATCAGAATAGTCTCATAGGTATGTAAATCCTTTAGTTCAGATGGAATATTTATCAACTCAAGAATATTATGTACAGCTCTAGCAGGCATTCTATTTCCATTTAATTTATTATAAAAATATTTACAAATATGTTGATTAAAACCCAAATCAAAACAGTTTTCTACAAACAAATAAGTTGCAAAATCTTTCCACACACTATTATTTTCCTCCTCACTTTTTAAATATAAATCAACTAACCTACTTTTATTTTTGTAATGAGTGCGTCGACAACACACACAAGGGAAATTTGTTTTTTCACCTGCAATACCCTCAAACTTTGTTATTTCCTGTTCAAAATGTTCAGTATTAAAATTTCGGAAATTTTCTACCACATTTCCTTCTATTACTGTATCAGTTTCTGCATTGTCTTCTTCTGGACCAAAGTAACTAACATCAATTTCTTCACAAATCTTCTTAACATCTAATTCATATCCATGCAAAAGAGCAGTATTTAACTGTTTAAGTTTAAGTGCTGGACTTTTTGCATAATACAACTTTCTCACTAATTTCCTCATTTTGGTATGATGCACTGCTAACATCCTGAAATGATGAAAAACACTCTGGAATATTTTTTTAGAAAGACAGCCAGATAATGCCCTTGCAGACCTGTTTTTTCTCTCACTCTGCAACAGTCTAATTCTTGCAACATTACAATCTTTTTTTAAGACTTTCCTTAGTATACTTACGTAAAAAATTGCGAAAGAAATCAATTGAATCCTGTCGTATACTGCAAATACTACTACAATTCCAACTGAACACAGGAACCTTAGGACGTCTCTCTAAAACTTCATCAGCTATCACCTCTTCTGCATTTCTAAGCACAATTTTCTCTTTTTCAATAGGACAACCGTCCTTCACCTCATATGCTCGACCACTGATGTCAACTGCATGCAACAAATCGTAACTTTGAAAGTAACTCTCTTCATTACAAAATGGCTCAGAACTTGAAGTATGCATTCATTTTCCAGAAAAAACTTTACAAAAATGACTTCTATTTATGTGTCTTTTCCATTTACTCTTAGCTTTTAAAACGTTGATTGCCTTATTCAGTGTATTTATTCTATTAATTACTAAAATAAATAACTTCTTTTTTGTCTTAAACGCGCTTTCAACAACATCCTCAATATATTTTTTTCTTATAAAAAGCTGATTTCCTTCTAGATGTTTTTTCCTTTTTTTATAAATTCGAAACTACTCTATTATAAAACATGCGCTTCCTGATTTCGGCAAACTGATTAGTACGTCTTTTACTGTACACATTTTCCTCACCGCAGAGTTGAGAAACATTTTTCTTTTTTCTCTGATTTCTCCTTGTAGATACTGACACCTGTTTTTCCTTTTCAACATTATCCAACATTTTTTTCCTTTGAGATAACTTCTTTATAAAATTCTTGCTTGTCTTACCAGGAGCACTCTTGTTTTTATCCATCCTTTGTTGATTACGTAAATCTTCTAATTCTTTTCTCTTGGAATGGGATGTCCATTTATAGAGCTTTCTTTTTTCATTTTTGGTCGGCATTCTGATTTTTCTCTCTATTCAAAATTACAATCTGTTGTGAAAAGAGAAAAAACATTTTGTAGACCTCTACTAACATATAACATACAAATTATAACTACTGGTTTACTTTATAAGTAAAATAAAGACAAAGCAACAGTCTCTGAACAGAGTAGGAAATCATGTAGTAAGTGCTGTTTCTGACTTTATGACAGTGCATAGCTGTGTCAACATTATAGACGTATTTGCTGACAATAATTTTTCAGGCTTAAGAACAGTACACTGATTTTCAGGCGCTGTAGGTGATCATAGTGCAATTAATATTTCTGACCATAATCTCTAACACACTTCATCAACACATTTATTCTCATTTTCATTAAGCAGATCAATGATCAATACGACAAGAAGACTGACTCGAAAAATGTTGTATTATAAATTATACATTTATTCATTTAACAATTCATATTCCAATAACACTTGCAACATAACTTCATCAGATATTTCATTTCCATCATATTCAAAATTCTCATCTTCCCCTTCCAAATCTTGAACCATTTCTAAAAAAGCACTGTCCAAAGTCTCATCCATGAAATCGCCATTTCCACTTTCTCTACAAAAAGGTTACATAAAGAAAAATGCTGGTTAGAACTATTGGAAGCCATAGAGAATAAAAATCTAAGGCAATTCTGGCAACTAGTAAAGGCAGCAGCCGGAACACCAGAGGGTGAATTAAACTGTGTGGTGAGTGAGGCAGCATGGGATACGTACATAAGGGAATTGTACGGGGCAAGGACTCCCAGACAGGAGATGGAGATTAAAACATGGCAAGATATTTCTGAAGACCTCCTTGTCAAATTTAATGAAGAACAAGTTGAGCTCACAATAAAAGAACTTAAGCTAACCCGGGCAGCAGGCCCAGACAATCTGCCTGCAATAATCCTGAAGACCGAGGTTACATGGTGGGCAAAATTCCTTGCCAATATGTTCCAGGTAGTGCTAAAAGATGGAGTAATGACTCCAACCTGGAAGGGGGCCATAATTAGGCCGATACACAAGAAAGGGAGCAAAGAGGAGCCAAGAAATTACCGGCTGATTAACCTCCTAGATATTGGAGAGAAAGTGTTTTCTAAAATTGTATTGAAACAACTGAATACATGGGTAGATGAGTGCCAAATAATCCCCACAGAACAGGGTGGATTTAGAGCAGGCCACTCGACAATAGACCACGGGTTTGCTCTATGGGCGATGGCGAGGAAGTCGACGGAACAGAACGGCAAGCTATGCTGCTGTTTCGTCGACTTCAAAGCAGCCTTTGATTCTGTAGATCGGGCCTGCCTATGGGAGACATTAAAGAGGCTAAATATCCCGAAAGATCTCCTGACTATAATAAAAGAACTACACAGGGAAAACTGGGGGCAAGTAATTAAAGATACGGGGGGCTCCCTAACTCCTAAAATACCCATATCTAATGGGTTAAGACAAGGCTGCGTGCTGGCCCCCCAGCTTTTCTCTATCTTCTTGTCAGATCTCCCGGCCTATCTGGAGGTGGAGGGCAGTGCCAGTCCAAAAATGGATGGAAACAAGATCCCGTGCCTATTGTATGCGGATGATCTGGTGATAGTAGATCAGACCGAGAGAGGCCTCCAAAGGAAGCTTAATGCCTTTAATACTTACTGTGCTGATAAATTCTTGACTATCAACTTGGATAAAACTAAAACCCTATGTTTCGGGAAAAAGGTATGCAGATTCAGTTGGTACATAGGTGACCTTAAATTAGAGACAGTAAATGAGTACCGATACTTGGGTATTTGGTTCGATAGGACACTAAATTGGAACACCCATTTGGAAACGCAAAAAGCAAAGGCACTCTCCTCCATATGCGGACTTAAAAGGTTCAATGGGGAATATGGTGAGATGTCACATCGTCCAAAGCTTAGAGCCTTTGAGGCAATGATCCCCCCCCCAAGTTTTATATGGCGCAGAGATCCTTTATTTGAGCGGTAAGGGATCCTGAGACGTGATAGAGGGAAATTGCATAAAAAAGCTCTTATCACTTCCTCAATCTGCTATGATACAAGCCATCAGAACAGAAATAGGCACAAAGCACTGGGCGATATTAACCCAGATGGCTGTGATCAGATTCTGGAAGAGATTAGAAGACCCTGAAACAAAAAAAGTGGCATACTGGTGTCGCAAAGAAATTCAGGAAAGCGAGCTAAAATGGGCGAAGTCCAGTAGGGATAAATTGAAGGGTATCTGTAATACGGATCACTGAAATAATATAGACTGCCAAAATATCGACCTGCAAAAATATCGTTGACAAAATATCGACAGACAAAATATCGACTTTCTATCTACAAACAGGTAAGTACAAAAATATCGAGTACAAAATATCGTTAACAATAATATAGATGTAAAAAATATCGACTTTATTAAAAACAGTGTTAAATTAAATTAATATTAAATTTTAATGACTAAAATATACTTAAAAATACTTAAATTAAATTATAATAATTAAATAATAAATGAAAATAATTAAAAAAAAAATTACAATCTTATTTGTTGACCCTGAACCCTAAAATATAACCCTTTACCCAAAAACCCAAAACTGACCCTGAACCCTAAAAATACCCCTTTACCCAAAAACTAAAAACTGACCCTGAACCCTAAAAATGCCCCTTTACCCAAAAACTGAAAACTGACCCTGAACCCTAAAAATGCCCCTTTACCCAAAAACTAAAAACTGACCCTGAACCCCAAAAATGCCCCTTTACCCAAAAACTAAAAACTGACCCTGAACCCTAAAAATGCCCCTTTACCCAAAAACTAAAAACTGACCCTGAACCCTAAAAATGCCCCTTTACCCAAAAACTGAAAATTGACCCTGAACCCTAAAAATGCCCCTTTACCCAAAAACTAAAAACTGACCCTGAACCCCAAAAATACTCCTTTACCCAAAAACTGAAAACTGACCGTGAACCCTAAAAATGCCCCTTTACCCAAAAACTGAAAACTGACCCTGAACCCTAAAAATGCCCCTTTACCCAAAAACTAAAAACTGACCCTGAACCCTAAAAATACTCCTTTACCCAAAATTTATCAATATTATTTAATTACCAATTAATTATTAATTAACAATAACAATAAAGTAAATATATTAGCACATTAGCTGTAATTATTTAATTAATTAATATTATTTTTCCCAATTAATTACTTAACAATAACACAAAATTATATATATTAAAATGTACTATAATTAATGTAATTAACTAATTACAATTATTCAATTACCAATTAATTACTAATTCAAAATATGTACACAATTATATTAATTAATTAACTAATTATTATTAATTATCAATTAATGATTAATTATAAATATTTACAAACATATATTAATTAATTAATTAATTATTAAATTACTTCCCACCCTATTCCCCTATAAACCCACAACCCGCTACAGAATTACATAACGCAATTATTAAAAAAACAAATTCCATGTAATAAAATATTTTATTACATTAATACACACTTTTCACACATATTATTACTATAAAATATTATATATTATTAAAAATTCGATATTTTTGCTATCTATATTTTAAACAGTCGATATTACTTCACTTACCTGAAAAACGATATTTTTGTAGTCGATATTATGTCCAGTCGATATTTTGTCCAGTCTATATTTAAAACTCGATATTATGTCCAGTCGATATTTTGGAGTCGATATTTTGTCTGTTCACCCTGTAATACACTTGAGTTCGACTTGGACCTGAGCTCATATCAAATCACTAGTACTAAAGGTGATTTGAAGCAAAGAGGGAAAGAAGTCTCGAAAATGCTTGATAGAGGCTATTTGATAAAGAAAAAATCAGTGGTACATATGCTAAATGCGTGGTCCCTTGATAATTGGTTCCCCTATCTTGACAGATTACCCAATCGTGGATACAGGCAAGAGATCCTGAGAATTCGAATTGGGATCAATCCATGGCTAATAAACAGAGACCTTAATCTAAAAATGTTAGATCAGGAAGGTCACTGCAGGTGTAATTTGAGAACTAAGGGAGACCTGTTGCATATCTTGTTAGACTGTTTGACACTCCTAGAATATAGGAAACTTTGGCTGCGTCCAGTCTTTATAAAATATGCTGTAAAAACAAGATCACAGGCAGCCAGTCTCTTAACAGAAATCCCCTACATCGATATTGCAATTGCCCTCGGGAAATTCTTAAAGGTGTCCTTGAGTGCGCTGAGAGCCAAAGAATAACATGTAGTACTGTATGGTTTTTAGCTGAATGAATTTGTTCGGAGTAATAAGAATGTGAATAGGTTTTATTAGACAAAATAAGTTTTAAGATAATTGTAAATTTTACTGATTTTTTGTACTTTTGATAATGGTGTGTACGAACTTTTTAAATGGACAAAGTTTTAAAAACAATAAGTCATTCTCCATTCTGTGCTATTCTCATTGCATTGTTTAACCCTTTCGATGCTGATGACGAGCTCAGCTCGTCATGATGCACAGTTGAGCTGTGCTGATGACGAGCTGAGCTCGTCATGAGTGCAGCCTAAGTGCAGTTTCCAGCACAGGGGGGGAAAACACCTAGCAGCCAAGGTGTTAAAGACTATGGTCACAATAAACATATATTTTGACTTGACTGACTTGACATTTCCACTTTCAGTTTCCGCTTCAATAACTTCATCAACCAGTTCCTCTATTAAATCACTTGCGATTTCAAAATGTAAATCAAAGTTTTCTTGGTGGATTTCCATTATTTCAAATAGATTTTGCTGCTGGTCCTTCCAAAAAAATATAACGACTAAATTACATCTTTTTCATGAATAGATAACTAAAAACTACCTTTACCAATTTTATAAATACATACATTACCATACTTTTAAATACATTAACTACACCAATTAATATACCACCTTCCTCTTCTTTGAAAACAGACTCACACTGAGATACTAAACACATAAAACTATCCCTTGGAATTTATTTAAAAAATTACTGCACTCAAAGAGGATCTTACTTTGAGTTTTGTTTATCGGTTTTCTGGACTATAGAACTGTTGAAAGACTTTATAATTTATTTCTAGGGATGGATTTTCTGAATTTAGCACAATAAACTGGTATTCAAACTGTATACAGACTAAAAGTGGGACTCTCAATGTACAAATGAAAATTCACTAAACAGATTACTACTTTCCACAGAGACAGTTGCGTTTGCCTTTCAACAGCACACTCAGCATCTAAATTGCACAGCATGTACAAAATGTCATGCTAAGCATGAGCAACCATATCATAATAAAACCTCTGAAAATACATATAAAAGGGTGCAGACAGATGGTACATGCACAGATATAGAGAGATGGTGCCCATTAAAAAATAAAATAACACAGGTAGATAGTAAACTGTTACAGTCAGAGAATAGATAATGCACTGCTGCAAGTTAAAGAACAGATGGCGCAGTTATAAAAAGAGAAGATGTAGAGACACAGTGACATGATATGACCAGAGAGACACATAGTACAGGCAGACACACACATGGTAGATTGCATGTAACATACTGGTCATGTGTCATGTGTCTAACATCACACTGTAAGTTAAGTTTGATTTTATGATGTGGATAAATAATTTACTTAGTTCATATGTTTTGAAATCATGTTTGGAAGACAATTACTCTTCAGGATATGTACTGTTAGACAATCTTAAGCAGCATGTTTGTTAGGCCTCTTTGTTGCCAAAAAGTGTCTATGCTGTGCAATCAAGATCCAGGGCGTACTGTTGAAATGAAAAAGGAATGTTTTTTCTTGCTTACATGTATATGGTCTGTTTTTTTCGAGACGGTGAGATGGTATGAGCTCAGACACAGATAGTGCAACAGACTCACACATAGTACACACAGATAATAAAATGGTACAACAGAGAAAAAATGCTAGAAACAGACACTGAAATGTTACATACGGAGGCTATATTAAACACACAGAGACGCAGATAGAGAAGACAGAGAGAAAACAGTACATCCAGAGACTGCGAAACTACAGACAGACAGGGAAACGATTTATCATGGTAGGACTGTATAACACACACCAACAGCCATATCATAATACGCCTCTACAAATACACAAGAACGAGTGCAGACAGATGGTACAGCATGAGTTAGAGAGATAATGCAGATTTACCAAGAAATAATGCAGCAGACAGTAAACTGTTACATTCAGAGGATAGATTAAACCTGACTGCAAAGAAAAGAACACATGGACCAGTCCCATAAAAAGATGGTGCCAAGAAACAGTAAAATAGTATGACAACATACACAAATAGTGCAAGCAGATGCAGACATGCTACACATACAAGATGAAATGGTAGAACACAAGAGAAATACCGCAAACATTGAGAGAAATGATGCTTATTACTTTAATCTGCACAAAAATAGATCCCCTTTACAAATTTGCAAGTCACCTATAAAAATGGTTTTGAAGGTTCAAAACTCTATCAATTACACTCCAGATTCTTGGATTTGAGCACGAAACACTAAAAAATGAAAATAAAACTCACATTTTATTACCATATTACACACACTTTATTAGACAACATAGGCCTAGATGTAGGTAATTATATTTTACCACGTCTTAAATACCGAATTTTACCCATTCGGTATTTAAGAAGTGGTAAAATAGAGGGGGGGGGATGTAGGTATTACAGAATCGGTAAATACCGAATCGTTAAGATTCGGTATTTACCGATTCTGTAAATACCGATTTGGTAATGCCCATTGATGCCGATTGGTAAATACCGATTCCAGCAAGGGTGCAGGGGGTGTCACTTTGACACCCTCTAGTACCACAAATACAGACATGTGTGCCATGTGGCACACAGACATGTCCTAAGGGCATGTCTGTCTGTCACATGGCATAGGTGTGCATGCACACATGTGCATGCACACCTGGATTCGGTATTTTACCACCCAATTGGATTGGATGGTAAAATACCGAATCTGAAAGGCCTTTGGGACTCAGAAGAGTCCCACCTACATCTCGGAGTTACCGAATCGGTAAAAATACCAATTTGGTATTTTACCGATTCGGTAAATTTACTGAATCGGTAAAATTGGCCCCCTACATCCCAAAAACCCATTTACTGGTCGGTAACGGCCGAAATCGGCCGTTACCAGCCGTTAAATGGCCACCTACATCTGGCCCATAGAGCCTTTGTGGCAAGTATAAAACTAATGACAGAGAGAGAGGGAGAGGGAGGGCAGGAGGGAGAGGGAGGGCAGGAGGGAGAAGGAGGGCAGGAGGGAGAGAGAGGGCAACAGGGGGAGGGACATATAGAGGGAGGACAGGAGTGAGAGAGACAGATGGAGAGTGAGAAAGAGGACAGGAGGAAGACAGAGGGCTGGACAGAGAGAGAGATGCAGAGGGAGGGCAGGAGTGAGAGGGAGAGATGAAGAGGGAGAAAGAGGACAGGAGGAAGAGAGAGGGCAGAAGAGAGAGGGAGGACAGGAGGAAGATAAAGATGAACATGGAGAGGGAGGGAGAGGGTAGGAACGATAAAGACGCAGGAGGGAGCGGGAGGGCAGTAGGGAGAGGAAGGGCAGAATGGAGAGAGAGTACAAAAGGGAGAGAGAAGCAGGAGTGAGAGAGAGATACATAGGGAGGGCAGGAGTGAGAGAGACAGATAAAGAGGGAGAAAGAGTACAGGAGGGAGAGAGAGAGCAAGAGACAAAGGGAGGACAGAAAGAAGAGAGAAATGAAGATGGAAAGGGAGGGAGAGGGTATGAGGGACAGAGAGGGCAGGAGGGAGAGGAAGGGCAAGAGGGAGAGGGAGAGGGAGGGCAGCAGGGAAACAGGGCAGGAGGAAGAGAGAGAAGAGGAGGGAGAGAGAGATGGAAAAGCAGGGCAGGAGTGAGAGAGAGATGGAGAGGGGGAGGAAGGGCAGGAGGGAGAGAGACAGAGGGCAGGAGGGAGAGAGGGCAGGAGGGAGTGGCAGGGCAGGAGAGAGAGGGAAGGCAGGAGGGAGAGGAAGGGTAGGAGGAACAGGGTGGGCAGGATGGAGAGGGAGGGCAGGATAGAGAGAAATGTAGAGGGAGGACAGGAGAGAGAGAGATTTTGAGAGGAAGCGCAGGAGGAACAGAGAGTTGGACAGGGAGGGAAGCAGGGAGACAGATGTATGTATGCTGGGTCTGGTAGCTCAGTGGATGAAGGCATCTGCTGCAGGTATCTGTATGCAACCTCATGGTAACAAGTTTTCGTTTCGCTTTAGCCCCGCCCCCTTCCTCTCTGACCCCGCCCCCACCAGTGCAGCCCTCGGCCACAAACCACACTGTAAACTTGGCCCCCGAGAGAAAGTTTGTGAGTACCCATGAAAACTAACCGACGAGGTTGACTTAAATGATTTCATAAAGGGCCCGACTAACAAACACCAAATCTAAAAGGCAGTTGTGGACAACAGCATTAATACCCTTTCCTCCCAAATTAATGCATTAAATAATAATGTTTCATCCGTTGTTGAAATAGTACATGATAAAGTATCTGTTTAATACCATGGTCAAAATCAATTGCGTTCTGTTATGCAGTTTGCGTAGACCTTGCAGACGCTGAAGCATGATAAGTGCCTTACACCTATGTTAATGTCTGCTCTCACTTTGCACCCTTTAATTTGACAGAGAAACAACGTTTGCTTTCCATGAGACATGCTTCTTTTTTGATTCTGCACATTAAACGTCTAGAGTCTTTGACCTTTTTAGTGGCAGAAGCCACAGCTGCAATGTGGCTAATTCACGAATTAATTACTCTACCTTTCGCGCTTTTTCAGTTTTGAAATTACATGAACTATTTTGAGATAGGCGGATACGACCAGCACAGTACCTCCTACTTGCATGAAGCCTGGTCACTCCCTTTCACTTATAGATGTCTTAGGGACGGGAAAGAGGTATATCTGAATACAAATGAGTGTACAGAAACACCGGATCACTCGTTGATGTGTAGGCACATCCAATTGCATGGTTCATGTAACCAGCACCGCCCTAATGTAGCATATGTTTTGAAAGGTACACCGGTGCCTGCTATTGACCCAACTTTTACCTTATTGGTTAACAGGAGTTATTTACTTTTAAACAATGAGCATTTTTATAGGTTATTGAACGGCATAGTTTACGTTGTAACAGTCACTGAGCATGTCCTTTCCTGTAAGAAGCTGCTTTATCCACCCCCGCATAGGAACCTTGATGTTTCCATCTGGCCGAGAATTCCAGCCTTGAATTCAGAGTTCAATAAGATGAGATGAACAAGAGCTTTATTGTCACAAAAACAAGTTACCCTAACATCTGCACGCAAACATGTGTTCTTCACTTAGCTAAAACTCGCACAGAAGTGCATGCCTTATTAAATACTGACCTTGCTTTACATTTTGGTGAGCTGATTCACACAATTTTTAACGCATCCTCCACTTTGGGGCTGGTTTAGTGACTTTTTTGCCGAAAATATTTGGAGTCATTCCTGCTTCCCTTCACTTGATATTCTCCACTCTATTTCGTGGGCTTCCTGTATTTCTGCCACTGCCTGCAGTTTTTTTTTTTACTACTTTGTTTATTGCAAAATGGATGTCCGTCCTATCTTCGCAAACGAGCTGGAGCAGTTAGAACTATTTCGCCACAGGATGCTTGAGTACTACGGAGTCCTGCCACTCGCCACGTTAAGTGCATCATATGGATTGTCTTTTCGATTTTCCTATTTCACCTGTGTCCAGCCTGTCTTTCATTGCCTGAGCTGTGATTTCATGTGGGCCCTGGATTTGTGTCTCTGCACGTTGGTGTCTCCTGAAGTCGATTTTAATCATCTCATGAGTCCCATACTTGCCCATGAATTGCTTTGTTCTGAAGTAGGGATTATGGCCTGGACAGCGATGCATGGAGTTCTGGATCGTTGGAATATATTCCCAGCGGCGCAAGATTTCTTGGCACACAGCTTCATTGAAAACCCACTGAGTTGTCCTCTGATGGTACTAGAGGCTCTGGTAATGGAAGAGCATGTATGTTCTTTTCCTCTATTGAATTGGATGGCTGAGTTGTTTTCGGATGATAACAGTGACTTCCTTTTAGAAGCGGTTGCTACTTATTTTGCCTACTCATTTTTAAGCTGACTCTTACTGAAGCCACTGATGTCAAAACAATGTTCTTCTCTCACTATTATTCCGATCTTTTATGGACTTTTTTATATAAGCATACCTATTGGCTTTACTAACAGTGGATATTACAATTTCATGCTGGTGAGATTTCAGATTTTTATGTGGACAACATTTTTTTTCCTCACCTACTCGATTTCGAACTGAGCATTTTATTGAACTCTGATTTCAACAATTGAGTCGCTTATGTTATCTTATCTTATCTAATACGTGCTCAGATCAAAGGAAGGCAATATATGGATAGTTGTGCCCTGATTACTGTGTAAAGTTACCATGAGCATTTTATGAGTATAAACGCCTATTTTTCTTTCTGCTGCTTTTTGCGCACGACACACATCTGCTGCTTTACTTATCAGCCTAGTGAAATGTTTTCGGTTCATACCAGAATAATATGTTGTTGCACTGATATCAGCCTTGCTTGGCGAGCTGTATCTGTACAGCAAGTGCTGACACCTTCAAAGATATCTCAATACAATAGTTGTTATGAGCACTGATCTTCGCACGTCCCTACAGATAACATACATGCAGCTGCAGCCAAGTTCTGGCTTTAGGTGCATTTTATATTGCCTTGCACAAGAGTATACAAACACACTTGACAGTACTTCGCATGCAGAGAGCTGGTTGCTAATGATGTGATCCGTAAACTCTAGGATTTTCAGTTATGGTCCCGCTCTACTAAAACTCAAAAGAGACCTTCTTAGATATAATATAATAAAGTAGCTAGGGAGGGTGAGAATTAGGTTTTGTTAAACCCTATTCATTTAGAATCATACTATGCTTGCACTGTTTATGTTCTATGCACTAGTAACTATGCTGATTATCTTATTTGTTATAATATGTTTGCTTGTATTAGCCAAGATACTGCGCTTGAGAGCACTGCATTACTGATTAAACATTTCAAAAATGCACGTTTCCTCTTTTACTCCTTATTCTGAACTGAAATTATTGTATAACAAAGCAATATTCAAGTGTTCCACGTAACCTGAGGTGTACTAAGTTTATGTTCTGGGTTGTCTAAGCCTGGGATACTCATAGAAGAGCCCACGGGCCGATGACGGCCCGGCAAGCCTTCCTTGGCGGTCCACGGACCTTACAGACAACCGTACCTCTGCTAAAAAAATAATGTTTTACTGTTAGCAAACACCGCGGCAGCAGCGCTTGACTCAGACTGATAATCACTGCTTCCCCGGCCCCCACAGAGCAGAGGCTTTATTGTATTTCACCTCTTACCGCCCCTGCATCTCCACTCTGACAATCACTTCTCCACCGGCCCCTACAGAGCAGAGTGGAGATGCAGGGGCACTAAGAGGTGAAATACGACAAACCCTCTACTCTGTGGGGCCGAGCGAGCGGTAATTGTCAGAGTGGACATTCAGTGGCACTTCAGCAAAGCCCCAAAATTATATAAATGGTCTTTTAAAGACCTGCCAAGTACTTTGGTGCGCTGTGTGTGTGTGCGTGCTGAGGAAGCTGTCTCAGCCCGGACTGAACGCAAACACAGACAGACACACACACAGTGAGATAACAGAATGGGACGGAGATGGAGGGCAGGAGGGAGAGAGAGATGCAGACAGACGGCAGGAGGGAGAATGACGGCAGGAGGGCGAGAGAGGGCAGGAGGGAGAGAAATGTGCAGAAGGAGGACAGGAGGGAAAGAGATCTATGTATACTGGGTCTGGTAGCTCAGTGGATGAAGGCATCTGCTACAGGGACCTGTGTACAACCTCATGGTCACAAGTTTTTGTTTTGCTGTACCCCGCCCCCTCCCCCTCTCACCCCACCCCCACCACTGTGGCCCTCGGCCACAAACCACACTGTACATTTGGCCCCTGAGAGAAAGTTTGTGAGTACCCTAAGCATTGGAAGTTTATGATGACCAATAAGTCACTGTTTGCTAGTCTGGTGGAGGATTTTTGGGTACTAAGGTGAGTTTTGGGACATCGTAATTCACTGAGGTTCCATGCCTCTATGCACAGTTCTGCCTGAGCACGGAATTCCTGCGACACTCTGTTAGACCTCTTAGTTGTCAAAACGAATCACCATGTATCTTTTGACAACTAAGACAGCCAACAGACATCCTACCTAAGATTCTCAAGCAGTATATTTAATATAGCGTAACTAACTTCAACAAATGATTTTTTAACACATCAAGTAAGCAAATTATTCACCCAGATTCGTTTAAAATCAACCTTGACTCACAGTGTGATCTTAGACACATGACCAGAATGTTACATGCAATCTACCATGTCTCTCTCTACCTACACTATGTGTGTCTCTGCTCGTACCATCTCACTGTGTTTACTAGCAAAAAATAAACCATATATATGTATGCAAGAAAAAACATTCCTTTCTCATTTCAACAGCACACCCTGGATCTTTTCGAAACTAAGACACCTAACAGACATGCTACCTAAGATTCTCTAGCAGTACAGATCACAAAGCCTAACTACCTTCAAGAAATAACTTTTTAACTCATCACCTAAGCAAATTATTCATCCAGATTCATTTAAAAACAACCTTGACTCACAGTGTGATCTTAGACACATTATCACGATGTCACATGTAATCTACCATGCCTCTCTGCCTGCACTATGTGTGTGTCTGCTCATACCATCTCTCCATCTTAGCACCATCTTTACAGATTACAGTAAAACGCTTACAAATCAGTCAAATAATTACTGTCTGCTTTAAACACATTTGATATACCATTTATTCAGTATACCAAAAATGGTTGCAAAACTACAAAGTAACAGTTGAAGGAAAGAAAGTGAAGAAGGAGAATAAGGAAAAAGAACTGACAGCAAACATGCAACGCCCATTGAACTCACAGGGCTTCACCCCCCCCCCACCCGTCGTGTGTGACAGCCGGGGATGAGACAGATCCCGGGCACACACAGAGCCACACCCGAACATTTCACACGTCTTTAAAGGACCATTTGAAGGTTAATTAGGCCTTACAGTTGTTTCACCCCTTCTAAGAGCCCCTGCAGCTTAACTCTGCCTACTGATTAAAGGTTCAGCCCCCCCTGAAATTTTTTGTTCGCCCCCCCCCCGAAATTTGCTCCAGTTGCGCCTCTGACTGACAGTAAATAAAAAGAACTAACAGTCAGAGATTACTTAACAGGATGACTGAAGAGCACTGAGGATAATGAAACATATTAAGAGAAATTTAAAACTAGTAAGTGAGAGCAAATAATTTATATAAAGAGTGAGGAGAGGAAGAGTATTAGAAAGAAAAGAAAACAGTGCCAGAGAGAAAAATGAGGTCAGTCAGAGGAGTGCAACAGTTATACCGACTAAAGCATATTTTAAGGTGAAACACAGTGATAAAGAATTAGAGACTCACCTTTAACAATGCTTTATTAGATGTAGAACAGAGGCAGTCACAAACCAGATTTTCGTATGCAGAAACTCTGAATAATGCTTCTGACACTGCAACCAAAAAATTATGGCACAGATTTCCACTCAATACAGACTAATATTTGTCTATATAATCAATCATATTTGTTCCCGCACAAATTCAAAATCAAACTAACATTTCTGTTGGTTGTCCCTTTCAATATTTTCAAAGTCACATAAAGTTCACCCTTCACCCTCTGCCTTCTCTTGCTGTTACCATGGTAACACCTCATTCTGCACCTGGCTGAAGGCACAGGTCAAAAATTCATATCTCAATGTTCCAAATCAAAACAAGCAAGGCTGATAGACCTCCAAACACACCTGCTTATCCACTGCTTTTTTAGTTTTCATTATTTTTTCACAACCAATAGCATTTTTCGTTTTAAAAAAACATTAACATGCAACCTAGTCTTCAATCTTGAATTTTAGGAAACAACCAATCATTTTTAGTTTTTCAAGTGCATCAAACCTCATCCACTTTTTATTCAAAACTCTCAGCTTCTAACTACCATTTCACTTCCAGAACCCATCTGAGTACTACTGAATCTGCCTTCAAAATGATGAAAGTTTGGCTTTTAGGGCACAGCTATATTTACTGGAGTGAAAGATACACAGTAAAAAGAGGAATTTCCAATCTTGATTTACCAAATGTGGACATTATGTGGATTGGCCAGAGAGGATTGAGATGTCACCAATTGATATCATTGGTGAAAACCTTTATGCATCTCCCACAACCTGACCTTATAATTGTGAACTCTGGTGGAAATGATCTAGGCACATTGAAAGGGGTAGGTCTGGAAATGCTTTTATAGGACACCTGTGAGCTATTGATGTCACTTTTTCCTCAAACTGCCTTTGTGTATTCCAATATATGCCAAAGACAGAAATGGAATTGGTCCAATCAATATTGTCCACAGATTGAGAAAGCAAGGAAACATGTAAATAAATCTGTTTCTGCTTTCCTCAGGGACTATAGCATGAGTTCTATATACCACAACAACTTGCGTTACAACATGGAAGGCATCTATAGGATGGTGTTCATTTCACGGATGAGGGGAATAGAATCTTCCTCTGTAACATGAGACTCTGCAACGGTACTTACTTGTAGGTACAAAAAACACCCAATTAACACAACGGCTCTTTTTAGAGCCACCTTACATCTAAACACTCAAACTTGTAATTTAACTCAATTTTTTCATCTTTTTTGGTCATCGTGCGCGACCGGGTGCGCACACCCCACAGCTTTTTTGCAAAAAATGTTTTTCTTCTTGACTTTGGGGTCCTCAATGAACACCCTGAGAAAACCTAGGAGGTCAGGAAGTCTCTACCCTGCCCCCTTTCCACACTCTTCGCTATAGTTTTTCACACTCTTGTAAATAGCAGTGCGCAACTCAGTGTGCGCACCCGCAACTTTTTTGCAAAAAAAAAAATTCTTCTTGGCTTTGGGGGTCCTTACTACACCCCCTTAGAAAACCCACAGGTCCAGGTAGTCTCTACATTGTCCCCTTTCCATGTTCTGCCCCTTTGTTCTCTACAATAAATTCACTTGCACTGACAAAATGGCGGTCAACGCTTCCTGATTTCCTCCAAATCGAATGTTTACACTCGTCAAACAGCAAATCAGAATTCTGCTCGCGCACAGCCGCACTAGTGCGCGCACCAGTGCGCGCTTATAGATATATAATTGATTTCAACGTACATTTTTTCAGCAACTACTGAACGGATTTACACCATTTAAAGAAAAGCGTAATCTGCAAGCCGGATTCTACCTTTTTGCCAAATTTCTTATAATTCCATTCACCCGTTCCGGCTGCAGCCGTGTCTAAACGTCCTATGGAAAATAACATGGGGAAAACACGTTTTGAAACCCCCCTTTTATCTCAGGCCCCACTTGACGAATCCCCCCAAAACTTTCACGGAAGCAGCGGAGCAGAGCTAGCCATCTTCTTTGAGAAATTCGCAAACATTTGTCCACTGGCGCCAAAGTTAATCCAAATAGAATGTTGCGGATTTCCTATGAAAACTAGGTCCTAACTATAACTACCTACTGGCGACCGCCAGTAGGTAATATATATACACATACATATATATAAATGCATATCGGAGGTGGGAGTACTATGGAAAGAGTCCCTCTTCGCTGATGCCGGTAAAGGAGGGGCCAAAGGCTGACTTTTAAAGACTTCTGAAAACGACAGCTTCCTCATATTGCACACAGAGTCTGAGGAAGTCGTAAGACGAAACGCGTCATGCTGCATGCAATAAAGAAGCTGATTCAAAATCCCCAGTGTGCTCTGCGTGTCTTTTAAACAGGGACACTTTTGTGAGGAGCATATATATATGTGTATATGTGTAGAGAGAGATATAGAGAGGTAGAGGTAGAGAGGTAGAGGTAGAGAGGTAGAGACTAGTAGAGAGAGAAGTAGAGAGAGGTAGAGAGTAGAAAGTGAGTAATAGAGAGTTGAGAGTGAGTAGTAGAGAGTAGTAGAGAGCAGTAGAGAGAGTAGCAGAGAGTGAGTAGAAGAGAGTAGTAGAGTGAATAGTAGAGTGAGTAGTAGAGAGTGAGTAGTAGAGAGTGAGTAGAGAGTAAGTAGTAGAGTGAGTAGTAGAGAGTAAGTAGTAGAGAGTAGTAAAGAGTGAGTAGTAGAGAGTGAGTAGTAGAGAGTAGTAGAGAGTGAGTAGCAGAGAGTGAGAATAGTAGAGAGTGAGTAGTAGAGAGTAGTAGAGAGAGAGTAGTAGAGAGTGAGTAGTAGAGAGTGAGTAGTAGAGTGAGTAGTAGAGAGTCGTAGAGAGAGAGTAGTAGAGAGTGAGTAGTCGAGAGTAGTAGAGAGTGAGAAGTAGAGAGTGAGTAGTAGAGAGTAGTAGAGGGTGAGTAGTAGAGAGTGAGTAGTAGAGAGAGAGTAGTAGAGAGTGAGTAGTACAGAGTGAGTAGTAGAGAGTAGTAGATAGTGAGTAGTAGGGAGTGAGTAGTAGAGAGAGAGAAGTAGAGAGGGGTAGAGTAGTAGAGAATGAGTAGTAGAGAGTGAGTATTAGAGAGTAGTGGGGTAGTAGAGAGTAAGTGGTTGAAAATAGTGGAAAATATTCCAAAGTTTGGCACAGCACCACTTGCACAATAAGTCCAATCAAATCATATCACTTAGAGTCCTTATTGAAGCGCTGAATCTTGGTGTATATTCAAATGCTTTTATTTTCCTTAAGTTTATGTACCACAGCCAGCCAACGCATTTTGTTCTGTACAACAGAACTTCTTCAGGGCGTTCTTATTTCCTTCAAGTTATGTCAGTATCCTGTTGTCATATAAGTAGATATTTCTTCCAAATGTTAGACGAGACGTAAGTACATTATTATTCAAAGTGACTAGGTATCTATTTTACCCACACAATTCGGGCAGACTTGAGTAATTTATAGCATCCTCAAAGTCAGCCTTTCAAAAATTCCAAAGTATAGGACATGATAATCCAAATCCAAATGTTTCTCAAGAAAAGTCATTTTCAATCGTTCTGAATATCAGCGTTTGGGCAGATATGACCCAGGAACCCCCAGTATGCAAGGGGAATTAGTCCCCCCTCTGCAAATGCGCCAGTGGCCTGCGTTGCAGAGAGGTGTAGAAAGGGGCATAGCCTCATTACACCTCTGTGCAATGCAGCCCCCTGGCACATACTCGAGGTTCCAGGTGGGATAGTTGGCTCCCAGGGACCCCTAGTATGCAAGGGGAATTAGTTCCCTCTCTTCAAACATGCACAGGGGCTGCGTTGCAGAGAGGTGTAAAAAAGGGTGTGGCCTCATTACACCTCTCTGCAATGCAGCCCCCTAGCGCATACTGGAGGCTCCTGGTGGGCTAGTTGGCCCCCAGGGACCCCCAGTATGCAAGGGGAATTAGTTCCCCCCCTGCAAACGTGCCAGGGGGCTGCGTTGCGGAGAGGTGTAACAAGGGGCATAGCCTCATTACACCTCTGCAATGCAGTCCCCTGGCGCATACTGGAGATTCCTGGTGGGCTTTCAGGTCTTATATAGTTAGGAATTAGCATTTAAAAGACCTTTGAAATTCACTGAACAAACCATAGGTTTCACTCCTTATATAGTTAGGAATTAGCATTTAAAAAAACTTTAAAATTCACTCAAAAAACTATATGTTTTAGGAGTGTTAGAGTTAGCTGGACATTTCACTCATACAAAACCATTGTACTAACTATATTTCGCGCACCCGCAATCCACTGCTGATGATGTCACATATTACTTCTTTCATGACATGGTCAGTGACATCACTGATGACATCTCAAATGGCATCACTGATGACATCACTGTTCTCCTTCCATTTACTTGCTGTAAATTGCATAAAAAATAAATATATCAGTAGAGATAGGGCACTGTTGGGTTTAAGTTCAGAGAGGTACTTGTGAGTTTTTAACAGTGAACTTATCTTTGGGCAGAGTATGGTATGAGGTAGGAAGTAGAAATATAAAAAAGTGTATGTGAAGAAGCCTAAGAAAATTCATAATTATTACAGAGAAGCCTAATTCAATCTGTAACTATAACAGAGAAGCCTATCTCAATCTGTAATTATATCAGAGGGACAGTAAATAACTGTCAGAAAACGTTTTTACAAATGAACTTAAAGTGCCCCTTACAAATTTATAACTTACCTTATAGAAAGGTGATGAAGATAAATGAGAAAATCCTTTAAAGATGTATCTCAGGTAGTTGTAGTCAAAATGGCCGTGTTTCCCTCTCATTTTTCATTCATATTCATGTACATAACCAATCAAATGTCAGGAAAAAAAAGTAGAAAATGAAAGTAACATTTTAATTGGTTGTAAATTGTAACACTCCATATGTGTTTTTGTCATGTAATTTACCTCAGGATATTTAGACAGGGCTACAGCCCAAATGGATCAATGGAATACCATCAAATGTGGGATAATGGTAGGGACTGGTATGTAGTAGGGTCTATTCTATATTTGGTGAAAGTCTGTTCAGTGGTTTTTATGTAATTTCGTTTCCCACATTTTTTTGGGAGCGCTTACTGGTGCGCGCCCTGGTCCGCCATTTTGTGTTTTGGTCGAATTGAGACACAAGATGGAGGACAAACAACATTGGGAATGGGTAAAAAGGGGCACAGTAGACACCCCCTGACCCTCTAGGTTTTCTGAGGGGAGTTTAGGAGGGGCATATATGCCAAAAAAAAAAATAATAATAAATTCGCGGGGGAAAAAATTAGGGTTTTTTGAGGCAATTGTGGTTGTCACCAGCAAGGAGGATGAGCTTTAGGCTCTGCTCACCATAGGAGATGGTCTTACCACAAAAAATACATGTGACCCTAAATTCTCCAAACCGTGGTTGTATGCAAGGGATTGTCTCCCTTGTCTCTGATCCCGATGGAGTGGGTTGTTTTCGTTTGGAGGTGCTGGGTGTAGATTGGGGACGGTTGCTGGCCAGTTCTCTCATCTCTGTGGCAGCATAGTTTTTCGGATGCTTGCGCTGCAGGTGCCTAATCAAGGTATTATTCTCAAATGAATATTTTTTATTTGGGTTACACCTTGAAAGTTTCATGTCACAGATAAGGCAAGTCACCTTTGCCGCATTCACTTTCTTTTTTCCCTCGGGGATGGAAAAAAACTCTATTACAATGTGTGGCTTGGGTTGGTATGGGGTATTGTGTTCTTCCAGCCACCTCCTCCTCCTCCCCTCCTCCTCTTCCTCCTCCTCCTCTTCTTCATGACCACCAATGTGATGTTGTGGTGGTCCTCTTGGTGGTGGTGGTGGTGGTGGTGCAGATGCTCCAGCTGATGCTGCTACTGTAGCCATTTCAAAGTACAAAATATACCTCAAATATTTCAAAACAGGTCTTCCTCAGTCAAAGGACAAAGTCAGAATAAGGAAAAAACGGTGGGGGCTTTCATCATTTGGAAAAAAAAATGTCCTGAACCATGAGAAGTGTTATTTTCAGGTCACATGACCCGACGCGCTTACGCGACGCGCCCCGGTAAGCGCGTCGGATGCTTACGTTGCGCGATCGTATGCGCTCGAGTGCTTCTGGGTGCGTTTACGCCGTGCGTATCACATCGACGCGGCTACGCGGTACGTTACAATGATGTTTTTAGCTGCGGCATTCGCGCTAACGGGATGCTCCCCGGTGAGCGACCTGAGGCGCTTCAAAAGACTACGCTTTCTGGGGCGCTCACCGGGGCGCCCCCCAGGTGCGCTCCAGGGCAAAAAAAAAAATAATTAAAAAATATATACATCAAAAATATTGTTTTAAATGCAAATATAATATAGGATTCATTCATTTTCAAAAATATTACATTTCATAGCTATAGACATTTGCTATTAACAACATTTTGAAATTCACTGAAAAAAACATAGGTTTGGGGCCTTATATATAGTTAGGAATTAGCATTTAAAAAACCTATGAAATTCACTGAAAAAAACAGAGGTTTCTGACCAGTTATAGTTAGGAATTAGCATTTAAAAAACCTATTAAATTCACTGAAAAAACCATAGGTTTCACATAAGTTATAGTTAGCTGGAAATTTTACTGACATAAAACCATTGAAATTCCCATGTCATAGTTAGTTGGACTCACTATAACTTGCGCGCCTGCAATGCACTGCGGATGACGTCACATATTACATCACTCATGACATGGTCAGTGACATCACTCATTGATTGGTTGCCCAAGTATTTGTATGGGAGACTGAGTGTGTGTGTGTGGGTGGCTGGGAGGTGTATGACTCAGTGCATAGATGTGTGAGCAGTTGATACACTAGATGTATGGGTTCAAAAGTGCATGTGGAAACAGCTGTATGGGTGGTTGACTGTGTGCATGAGTGTATTGGTGAGTGAATGGATATCTCAGTGCTACATGTCAAAGTAAGTACATATGTAAAACACAGTACATGTGAGAGTTGACATATATAAATAACTGGATAAGAGCCAGTGAATGTGTGAGTGGCTGTATGGATCATTGTGAGCTTGTATCAGGGATTGTATAAGAGAGTAAATATGTGTTAATATATGTTTGAATAAGTAAGGTGTGTATAACTGTATAGTTGAGGAAATGGAGGTGTGATTGATTCATTGCATGACTGACTAGGTGTGTGAGTAACTCCATGGATGAGTGACAGTCTGTGAGTGTCTGCTAACACTGAGTGTATCTAAGTTTATATTAGAGTCTGAAGAGGTTCATCGTATTATCATATGAGTGATGTCATCAGTGATGTGATCAGTGATGTCATTTGAGTTGTCAACAGTGATGTAATCAGTGATGTCATTTGAGATGTCATCAGTGATGTCATCAGTGATGTCACTGACCATGTCATGAATGATGTAATATCTGACATCATCAGCAGTGGATTGCGGGTGCGCGATATATAGTTAGTGCAACTAACTATATATGCGAATTTCAATGGTTTTTTGCGAGTAAAATAAGGTTTTGTAAATGCTAATCCCTAACTATATATGGTCTATAACCTACGGTTTTTTCAGTGAATTTTTAAGGTTTTGTAAATGCTAATTCCTAACTATATATGGTCTATAACCTATGTTTTTTTCAGTGAATTTCAATAGTTTTTTAATAGCAAATATCAAAAGCTGTAAAATGTATTCTTCTTTTAAATGACACTTTTTCCCCAAACTGCCTTGGTATATTCCAATATATGTCAAAGACAAAAATGTAAGTGGTCCAATCAATTTTTTCCACAATTTGAGAAAGCACAGAAACATGTGAATAAATCTGTTTCTGCTTACATGAGAGACTATGGAATGGGTTTAATATAGAACAATAACTTGCGTTCCAACATTCAACACATCTACAGAAGAGATGGTGTGCACTTCTCTGATGAAGGAAATAGAATATTTGTCCTTTATTTAAAAGTGTGCATTGGAACCTACTTGTAGGTACCTAAATTAGCCACAGAACACAATAGCTCTTTTCAGAGCTACCCTACCTCTGATCATTCAAAACGTTTATCTTTTTCTAATTTTTTTTTTCTTCAACAAAGTACGCTCCCCGAGGTGCTTACCGGTGCGCGTACCGGGCGCTCCCCCCGCGAAATTTTCACAAATTTAATTTTTGTATTTTTCCATATATCAGCGTCCTAATCCCCCCTCAGAAAACCTAGAGGGTCACAAAGTGTCTACCGTGCCCCCTTCTACCCATTCCGTACATTGTTTGTCCTCCATCTTATGTATCAATTCTACCGATACACAAAATGGAGGACTCCCGTAACGCTGCCGGTTCGCGTACCGGGGAGCGCACCGGTAAGCGCTCGATAAAAAAGGTGGGAAAGTAATTTACAGAAAAACTACTACAGACACTTTCACCCAATTTGGAACAGTCCCTACTACATACCAGTCCCTACCATTTTCCCAAATTTGATGGAATTCCATAGAGCCATTCAAAGTGTAGCCCTGTCTAAATAACCTGAGGTAAATTACATGGCAAAAACACATTAGAAAGAGTTGACATTTTCAACCAATGATAACATTACTTTCAAGTTGTATTTTTATGTGCTGACATTTGATTGGTTTGGTACATGAATATATATGAAAAATAAGAGGGAAAGACAGCCATTTTGACTGGAACTCCCTGAGGCACATTTACAGAGCATTTCCTGAGAAACCTAAGACACTTTTCCAAAGGTAAGTTAATAGTTTCTAAGGAGAAATATGTTGTGCACCTAAAGTTATTTTTATAAAAACGTTTCCTGTTAGATATTTACTGTCCCTCAGTTATAGTTATAGATTGAGTAAGGCTTCTCTGTTGTAGTCATAGATTGAGTTAGACTTGATCACATGCAGTACTTTATATTTCTACTTCCTGCCTTGTAGAATACACTGCCCAAACATAAATTCACTCTTAAAAACTCAGAACTATGTTGTACACGTTAAGTTAAAAATAAAAATGTTGAAGTTTCTTACTTAAACTCTATTTCTCTCTCTCTTTTTATTCTACCTTAACAGCAATTATGGATAAAGAAGCACAGGAACCCAAAGTACAACCTGAAATACAGGACAATAATGACGATTTTTTTAATGTGACAGTAGACGAACAACTGTTGGAATTTATGGACAATTTTGATAAACAAGAGACAATTTATGAAAATAAAGATCATGAAATTTCAGATGAAGTACTACTTGAAATTTCCAAAGATTTTTAAAATTGATATCAATAAAATGTTATTTATAAATTAAAAATTGTTTAAGACATTATTCTTTTTTTTTCAAAATTTAAGATATAATAGTAGAGTAATTATAAAAAAGTCAGACTAATGATAAAGAGTACAACATTTGTATATTACTATGTGCTCAGGGAGTGCTCAAAGGATCTGTTTCTACTTTCCCATGAATCTAGGAGAATAATTTACTTACTTGATGTGTTTTAAAAATGTGTTTTTTGACTTAAAATGGCTCAAAGGCTTTGTAAATATGCCCCATGCTGACTATGAATCTCTAGCAGTATATATCAAGAAACCTAAATGACTTCAATAAACGTTTTTAAACACATCAAGTAAGCAAATTATTCTCCCCCATTCATGGGGAAGTTACTTAAAATGCCCTAACACACATGAGGGCGTATTTACAAGGCCCTTGCACCACTTTTGCATCACTTTTAACATGGGGAAAATAACTTGAAAGTGGCTCAAAGGCCTTGTAAATATGCCCCATGCTGGCTATGAAACTCTAGCAGTACATATCAAGAAACCTAAATGACTTCAAGAAACGTTTTTATACACATCAAGTAAGCAAATTATTCTCCCTGAATCATGGGGCAAGTGAAATATTTGTTTAAAGAAGCAGACACCATTTTTTCCTTCTCTGGGGTAGGTCTGGAAATGCTTTTAAAGGACACCTTTGAGCAATTGATGGCACTTTTTCCTCAAACTGCCTTGGTATATTCCAATATATGCCAAAGACAAAAATGGAGGTGGTCCAATCAATTTTGTCCACAAATTGAGAAAGCGAGGAAGCATGTAAATAAGTCTGTTCCAGCTTATATGCGAGACCATGGAATGGGCGCCATCTACAACAATAACTTGCGTTACTACATGCAAGATATCTACAGAGGAGATGGTGTGCACTTCTTAGATGAGGGAAACAGAGTTTTCATACAAAATTTAAGACTGTGTATTGGTACCTACTTATAAGTACCTAGAATTTACACAGAACACAAAAGCTCTTTTCAGAGCTACCTTAACTATAATTACTCTTTCCAAATATAGAATGTACCTTTTTTCACTAATTTACACTTATGTTTGCTTCCCGGTTCGCGTACCGGCAGCTAACCGCGCGTAAAATTCAAAGCGCTTCTACCGCGAAAAATCAAATTATTTTTATTTGCCCCACTGGACCCTTTAATAACCCCAACATCATTCCGAGGGGGTCAAGAGGGGTCTACCCTGCCCCCTTTCATTAAATTCCCCCTTCGTTTTTCTCCTCCTCTTGTCTCTCGATCCTACCGAGAGACAAGATGGCGGCCGGTCCGGACTGTTTAGAATGTTGACAGACACCGGAGAGCCAATCAGCTTCACTTCGCGAAGTTCCATTACGCGTCAGGTACGCGAACCGGGGCGCTAACCGGAGCGCTGTCACAGATACATCTGTCGTTTAAAACGTTAATTTCTCAAAATCCACTGGAGCACATATATTGAGACATAGCAAAGGCACATCGGGCAAACCATATCTACAATTTTGCCAAGTTTTGTGTAAATCCATTCAGCCGTTCGAGCTAAAAGTGAGTCCAACCGCCCTATAGAAAACTCAATGTTAAAAACACGTTTTGGGACCCCCCTTTTTTCTCGGCCCCCACTTCACGGAACCCCCCCAAACTTTCAGAGAACGCTCAGAAACAAAATGTGCCATTTTCCTGAACATTTCAGCCAATTCCGTCCACAAACGCCAAAGTTATTCCACATAGAATTTTCAGAAATCCCATAGGAAAAAAATCCTAACTATATATATATTCACTGAAAAAACCATAGGTTATAGACCCTATATAGTTAGGAATTCGCATTTACAAAACCTTATTTTACTCACACAAAACCATTGAAATTCCATATATAGTTAGTTGCATTAACTATATATCGCGCACCCGCAATCCACTGCTGATGATGTCACATATTACATCATTCATGACATGGTCAGTGACATCACTGATGACATCACTGATGACATCTCAAATGACATCACTGATGACATCACTGATGACAACATCCAGTGACTATATGTTTCTGTAAAGTTAAAATATGTCTTACATATTGAAGAATGAGTGGATGTATAAGTGTCTGCATGAAGGATTTAGTAGGTGCATGACTGACTGTATGAGTGAGTGATTAAATGTGTCTCACTGAGTGCATGGGTTAGTGACTAAACTGTCTTAATTTGTGCATCATTATGTCTGTTGTTCTGTAAACTGTTGCATGTGTTGATAAGTAGCTATATGAGTAACTATATGGGTTATTGATTGGTTGCCCAAGTATTTGTATGGGAGACTGAGTGTGTGTGTGGGTGGCTGGGAGGTGTATGACTCTGTGCATAGATGTGTGAGCAGTTGATTCACTAGATGTATGGTTTCAAAAGTGCATGTGGAAACAGCTGTATGGGCGGTTGACTGTGTGCATGGTGTATTGGTGAGTGAAAGGATATCTCAGTGCTACATGTCAAAGTAAGTACATATGTAAAACACAGTACATGTGAGAGTTGACATATATAAATAACTGTGCATAAGAGCCAGTGAATGTGTGAGTGGCTGTATGGATCATTGTGAACTTGTATCAGGGATTGTATAAGAGAGTAAATATGTGTTAGTATATGTTTGAATAAGTAAAGTTTGTATAACTGTATAGTTGAGGAAATGGAGGTGTGATTGATTCTTTGCATGACTGACTAGGTGTGTGAGTAACTCCATGGATGAGTGACAGTCTGTGAGTGTCTGTTTACACTGATTGTATCTAAGGTTATATTAGAGTCTGAAGAGGTTCATCGTATTATCACATGAATGATATCATCAGTGATGTGATCAGTAATGTCAAATAAGATTTCATCAGTGATGTCATCAGTGATGTCATTTGAGATGTCATCAGTGATGTCATTTGAGATGTCATCAGTGATGTCATCAGTGATGTCACTGACCATGTCATGAATGATGTAATATGTGACATCATCAGCAGTGGATTGCGGGTGCGCGATATATAGTTAGTGCAACTAACTATATATGGAATTTCAATGGTTTTGTGTGAGTAAAATAAGGTTTTGTAAATGTGAATTCCTAACTATATAGGGTCTATAACCTATGGTTTTTTCAGTGAATTTTCAAGGTTTTGTAAATGCTAATTCCTAACTATATATGGTCTATAACCTATGGTTTTTTCAGTGAATTTTCAAGGTTTTGTAAATGCTAATTCCTAACTATATATGGTCTATAGCCTATGGTTTTTTCAGTGAATATATATATATACATACATATATAAACATATATCATCTGTATATCTATATAAATACAAATATAAATGCATGCATACATATACTTATATGCATACAGATGCATGTTATTTACATGAAAGTTGAAAAAACACTAATAAAAGCAAAGCTAAAAAGCCACCTCATTACAAACAGAATGGCTTTAACTTAAACGAGGGCGAGATCTATTGCATTTTCATTGCTTGTTTACTTTGGTTCCATCAAGAAGGCATTCAGATGTGTCACACATTTGCCATAAATTCTGAATGTTAGCACTCTAGTTGCACATTAGATCACTGTAGTAAAGCTACTGCTCACCAGGGACGTCTGCTGCTGGTATTCAAAGTGCATGTTTCAGTCTGCATGTCAGAATTTTTTTAATGAAATAGAAGAGGATTTGAGAAGTCACTCAAAATGATCCCTAATTTTTCTTTCTGAAGCACTAATCATACTTTCTATGGCAAAATTAACCCCCTCATGTTGTTCCTTTTTAAATTGAGTGTTTTCAGACTTACCACTTCATTCCAATCAAGATGGCTTCTGGTGTGCCATACTTTTGTCATAAGTAAGACTGTTAGCGCTCTAGTTGTTCTTTAGAACACTCTGGGACATTCTGTCATTGGGCTATACTTGGGGTACATCTGGGTGATATTTGGGCTACATTTAGGCTCTTTTGTCTCTGGTGGCCATCTTGGGAGACTGTATGTCAGAATTTTTTAATGAAATTGAAGAGGGTTTGAGAAGTCACTCAAAATGTGCCCTAATTTTTCTTTCTGCCGCACTAATCATAATTCATATGGCAAAATATACCCCCTCATTTTGTTCCTTTTTAAATTAAATGTTTTAAGAGTTACCACTTTATTCCAATCAAGATGGCTTCAGGTGTGCCATACCTTTGTAATAAGTAGGACTGTTAGCGCTCTAGTTGTTCTTTAGAACACTCTGGGACATTCTGTCATTGGGCTATACTTGGGCTACATCTGGGTGATATTTGGGCTACATTTGGGCTCTTTTGTCTCTGGTGGCCATTTTGGGAGACTGCATGTCAGAATTTTTTAATGAAATAGAAGAGGATTTGAAAAGTCACTCAAAATGTGCCCTAATTTTTCTTTCTGCAGCACTAATAATACCTTCTATTGCATAATACACCCCCTCATTTAGTTCCTTTTTAAATTAAATGTTTTAAGAGTTACCACTTTATTCCCATCACGATGGCTCCAGGTGTGCTATACCTTTGCAATAAGTAGGACTGTTAGCGCTCTAGTTGTTCTTTAGAACACTCTGGGACATTCTGTCATTGGGCTATACTTGGGCTACATCTGGGTGATATTTGGGCTAAATTTGGGCTCTTTTGTCTCTGGTGGCCATTTTGGGAGACTGCATGTCAGAATGTTTTAATGAAATAGAAAAGGATTTGAGAAGTCACTCAAAATGTGCCCTAATTTTTCATTCTGCAGCACTAATCATACTTTCTATGGCAAAATGTACCCCCTCATGTTGTTTCTTTTTAAATTAAATGTTTTAAGAGTTACCACTTTATTCCAATCAAGATGGCTTCAGGTGTGCCATACCTTTGTAATAAGTAGGACTGTTAGCGCTCTAGTTGTTCTTTAGAACACTCTAGGAGGCTGCAGTAGAACACAAAGGAATCAACTGACAGTCTCTGTCCTTGTTGGATGTACATGTTTTACTGAAAATGTCAGACTTCATTTTCACATGACTGAGAAAGATAATGTGAATTTACAGAAAATATGCTTTCAGTTTAGCTTATAGATCCCCTTCCAAACCACTGTGGGAAAATCATGAGATATTAGTTTTCTTTCAAACAATATTCATGATATCACAGCAGAAGGTTTTTTCACATGGTAAAATCACCTTAGAACCCACCACAATTCCTAAAACGAGTATGGTACCATCAACAAATGATTTATAATGTAACTAAAGTCCTAAAACCCTCTGTTAACTACAATGCTTTTTAATGAGGTGCTATCATGTATATTGGTCCCAAGATGGCTGCCAACACTTCTTGGATGAAGTGCTGACAGCCAATCAGATCAGATGTGTGGTTAGGCTCCGCCCAGATATATATCTTTTTTTGAACCTAAATTACTCAAAATCCACTGGAGCACATATATTGAGACCTAGCAAAGGCACATCGGGCTAACAGTCCCTACAATTTTGCCAAGTTTCGTGCAAATCCATTCAGCCGTTCGAGCTAAAAGTGAGGCCAACCGCCCTATGGAAATTAACTTGGGAAAAACGCGTTTTGGGACCCCCCTTTTTTCTCGGCCCCCCCTTGATGAAACCCCCCCAAATTGTCAGGGGCTGCTCAGAAACAAAATGTTCCATTTTCCTGAAAATATCAGCCAATTCCGTCCACAAACGCCAAAGTTATAAGACATAGAATTTTCAAAAATCCCATAGAGAAAAAATCCTAACTATATATACCTACTGGCGACCGCCAGTAGGTAATATGTATATATATATATATATAAAACCTACTGGCAGTCGCCAGTAGGTATATATATTTAGGACCTAGTTTCCATTGGAAATCCGCAACATTCTATTTTGAATAACTTTGGCGTCGATCGAGGAATCTGAGTGCAATTTTCCAAAATTTTGGCTAGCTCAGTTCTGCTCCTTCCCTGAAAGTTTTGGGGGGATTCGTCAAGCTGGGGCTGAGAAAAAAGGGGGGTCCCATAACATATTTTCCCTATGTTAATTTCCATAGGACGTTTAGACACGGCTACAGCCCGAACCGCTGAACGGAATTAACCAAACTTGGCAAAATTGTAGGGACTGGTATGCAGAAGTGCCTTTTGTTTAAATGGTGTAAATCCCTCCAGTTGTTCCTGAGAAAATCAAAAGAGAATATATATATATATAGCAGCTTACTGTAATCTTACTGTAAGCTTTTTGTACTCTGTACCATTCCGAGCATGAGCTGCTAATGTCTGTCAACACTCCAAACCAGAAAGTGTTGGCAGCCATCTTGTGCCTCGGTAGACTGAGGCACAGGAAAGCAGGAGAACAAAGTTGCAAAACACGCAAAGTGAGCAGACCCCCTAGGCATGCTCAGGGGGCCCCAATTTTTTTTTTCTTTTTTTTAAATCGCTGTGTACCCGTACATGATAGCACCTCATTAAAAAGCATTGCAGTTAATAGAAGGTTTTAAGACCTTAGTTACATTATAAATCATTTGTTGATGGTACCATACTCATTTTAGGAATTGTGGTGTGTTCTAAAGTGATTTTACCTTGTGATAAAGCCTTCTGCTGGGATATTATGAATCATGTTTGAAAGAAAACTATTATCTAATGCTTTTCCCACAGTGGTTTGGAAGGGGATCTATAAGCTAAACTGAAAGCATATTTTCTGTAAATTCACATTATCTTTTTCAGTCAAGTGAGAATGAAGTCTGACATTCTCAGTAAAACATGTACATCCAACAAGGACAGAGACTGTCAGTTGATTCCTTTGTGTTCTACTGCAGCCTCCTGGAGTGTTCTAAAGAACAACTAGAGCACTAACAGTCCTACTTATTACAAAGGTATGGCACACCTGAAGCCATCTTGATTGGAATAAAGTGGTAACTCTTAAAACATTTAATTTAAAAAGGAACAAAATGAGGGGGTATATTTTGCCATAGAAAGTATGATTAGTGCTGCAAAAAGAAAAATTAGGGCACATTTTGACATGCAGTCTCCCAAGATGGCCACCAGAGACAAAAGAGCCCAAATGTAGCCCAAACATCACCCAGATGTAGCCCAAGTATAGCCCAATGACAAAATGTCCCAGAGTGTTCTAAAGAAAAACTAGAGCGCTAACAGTCTTACAAGATCACTGTGCAGGCTTTGATAGGCTCTCGCCTAGATTACGCTAATGTGCTCTACTTGGGATTGCCAAAATTTCTGGTGTCACGCCTCCAGATGGTGCAAAACTCCGCCGCAAGGGCCATTTATGGCCTTCAGCGAAGAGTGAGCGCATCGGAGTTGCTTAAAAAGCTCCACTGGCTTCCTGTAGAAAGAAGGATTACTTTTAAGGCTCTTACCCTTGCCTTTAAAGCGCTTCACCAGATCGGGTCCAGATATATAAGGAGGCGTCTGACATTCTATGTCCCTTCTAGAAGACTGAGATCATCCTCCTAGGCCATGGCTTCTGTTCCTTCAATCAGGCGGGCTAGAATTGGAGGACGCTCCTTCCGATGCTTGGCACCGCGATGCTGGAATTCTCTGCCCATCTCTCTTAGGAAAATCATCAATTTACTGGTTTTCAGGAAGGAGCTGAAGACATGGCTTTTCTCCCAGTAATTCCTTTTGTTTCTCGCCCCACATTTTGCCCTGGTCTCTTTTTCGGGGTTTTGTCAAAGCGCCGGGACACTCCACGGAGTAGCCATGCGCTATAAAAGATCCGTTTTAACATAACATAACTTATGACAAAAGTATGGCACACCAGAAGCTATCTTGATTCAAGTTCAAGTTCGGGTATTTGTATAGCGCACTACTCACCCAGATGGTCTCAAGGCGCTAGGGGAAGGGGTTAGGGGTTCATTATTTGTCGAATAGCCAGGTTTTAAGTTCTTTTCTGAAGGAGATGTGGTTCTGAGTAAGGCGGAGGTGGGTGGGGAGTGAGTTCCAGGTCTTGGCAGCCAGGAAGGAGAAGGATCTGCCACCCATGGTGGATTTCTGGATGCGCGGGACTGCGGCGAGGGCTTGATTGGACGATCTTAGTTGGCGGGTGGGTTTGTAGAAGGACAGTCGAGTGTTGAGGCATTCGGGTCCTAGATTGTAGAGGGCCTTGTGAGCGTGGGTGAGAAGGCGGAAAGTAATTCTTTTGTTGACGGGAAGCCAGTGGAGGTCTTTTAGATGTCCGGTGATGTGATCTTGGCGCAGGATGTCTAATATGAGTCTCTCTGACGCGTTTTGGATGCGCTGGAGTTGTTTCTGTAATTTTGCTGTGATTCCGGCGTAAAGTGTGTTACCATAATCCAGTCGACTCATGACCAGTGCGTGGGTGACAGTCTTTCTTGTCTCGAGGGGGATCCAACGGAAGATCTTTTTGAGAATGCGAAGTATGTTGAAGCAGGAGGACGAGACGGTGTTGACTTGTCTGGACATCGAGAGAGAGGAGTCTAGGATGAAGCCAATGTTACGTGCATGGTCTGTGGGTGTGGGTGTTGTGCCCAGAGCGGAAGGCCACCAAGAGTCGTCCCAAGCTGAGGGGGAAGATCCTAGGATGAGCACCTCCGTTTTGTCTGAGTTGAGTTTAAGGCGGCTATGTTTCATCCATTCGGGTACTTCTTTCATGCCTTCGTGAAGATTGGTTTTGGCGGTGTTGGGGTCTTTGGTGAGGGAAAGGATTAACTGGGTGTCGTCGGCGTAAGAGATGATGTTGAGGTTGTGTTGACGCGCGATGGAGGCGAGAGGACTCATGTAGACGTTGAAGAGGGTGGGACTGAGAGAGGATCCTTGGGGTACGCCGCAGATGACTTCAGTGGCTTCTGAGTAGAATGGGGGAAGTCAGGCTCTTTGAGTTCTCCCGGCGAGGAATGAGATGATCCAGTCCAAGGCTTTTCCTTGTATGCCGATGTTGCTGAGGCGATGTATAAGGGTGCTGTGGCAGACTGTGTCGAAAGCGGCGGATAGGTCGAGTAGGATGAGGGCCACTGTTTCTCCGTTGTCCAGGAGTGCTCGGATGTTGTCAGTCGCTGCAATGAGGGCGGTTTCGGTGCTGTGTTTGGCTCGAAACCCGGATTGAGATGGATCAAGGGAGTTGTTGGATTCAAGGAAGGCGGCGAGCTGGCTGTTGACGGCTTTCTCTGTGACTTTGGCCGGGAATGGGAGGAGAGATATGGGTCGGTAGTTTTTAAGTTCAGAGGGGTCAGCTGTGGGTTTCTTCAGAAGGGCGCTGAGTTCGGCGTGTTTCCAGCTTTCTGGAAAGGTGGCAGAGTTGAACGAGCAGTTGATAACATCACGGAGAAGGGGTGCGATGATGGAGTCCGCTTTGTTGAAGATGTGGTGGGGCAGGGGTCAGAAGGCGAACCAGAGTGGATTGAGTTCATGAGGCGAATGGTGTCTTCAGTGGTGATTGGGTTCCGGGCGCTGAGGTTGTTAGTTGGCCGGGTAGGATCTGAGGTGGGTGGGGAGGGTTGATCGCTGGGAGAATTGGCAAAGCTGTTGTGGATGTCGGCAATTTTGTTTCATAAGAAGGAGGATAACGCGTCGCAGAGATCTTGGGAGGGAGTGATGTCGTTAGATGCTGCGGTGGGGTTGGTGAATTCTTTGACGATGTTGAAGAGTTCCTTGCTGTTATGAGTGTTGTTATCGAGACGATCCTTGAGTGCTGATTTCTTGGCGGATCGAATCAGTTGGTGGTGTTTGCGGGTGGGAGGCCACGTTGTCTGAGGTTGGGTTTTTTCTCCATATCTTCTCCAGGGTGCGGCATAGCTTCTTGGAACTTTTAAGTTCATCATTGAACTAGGGAGCCTTTTTGCTGGCTGATTTCATCTGGTGCTTTTTCAGGGGTGCTAATTCATCAGCATTGTGGGTGATCCATTGCCTGAGGTTGGTGGCCGCTTGGTCTGGGTCCATTGAGAGGGTGGGAGGGTTTTGTTTGAGAGATGTGAGGAGTTGGTCGGTGGTGGTTTTGTTCCAGTTTCTCCGAGGAATAGGTTGTGGACGGTTGTGGGTCAGGGTGGTTTTGTAGCTGAAGTGAACACAGCTGTGGTCCGTCCAATGGAGAGCTGTAGTGCGATCGAAGGAGATGTGCTTGCTGGAGGTGAAGATAGGGTCGAGCGTGTGTCCGGCTGTGTGGGTGGGCATGTCAACAAGTTGTTTGAGTCCGAGATTGGCCAGGTTGTCCAGAAGGGTGATGGTGTTGCTGTCGTGTTTGTTTTCAAGGTGGTAGTTGAGGTCTCCTAGAAGGAGGTAGTTGTCGGAGGTGAGGGCGTGTGGGCTGACGAAGTCCGTGATGTCATCGCTGAATTGAGTGCGGGTACCCGGAGGCCTGTAGATGAGGGTGCCTCTAAGTGTCGTCCTGGGGTCGGTGTGGATCTGAAAGTGGAGGTGTTCGGCGGTTGCAAGATTGTCGTCGGAGCTGGTTGTGATTTTGATGGTGTTTCTGTGGATGATGGCGATGCCTCCTCCTGTTTGATTGGTGCCGTCTTTTCGGATAATCTTGTGAGTGTCCAGTATGGCTATGGCGATGTCGGGAGCTGATGATGTGTTCATCCATGTTTCAGTAAGGAAGGCGATGTCAGGTGATGCAGTGTCGATTAGGTCCCAGAGTTCTGTTGCATGTCTGTGGACCGAGCGGGTGTTGAGCAGGATGCACTTTAGGCGTTTAGAGTCGGAGTTGTGTTTGGGGGGCGTGGATTTGGTGAGGGTTCTGAAGCAGTTGAACTTGCAGGAGAGGCAGGCGAAAGGGCCGTGGGTACGTCCTGGAGTGGCTTCGCATCATAGTGGTGTACGTCCGGGGTTGAGGGCGAGGAGAGTAGCGGCATCATATGTGATTCTAGAGGGTTGGAAGCGGCAGGGACCAGGGGGACAGGCGCTGGGCGCGGTCCAGGCGCGGATGGGCGTAGACGGGCTTACCTTTGGCGCACCTTCGGCGCGCATAGGGCGCGTCCGCTGCGCGTGAACGCTGCGCGTTGGTCCTTCTGACATAAATGGAGGAGTGGAGGGGGCGGAGCGTGGGCGGGGGAGCTGGGAGGCGGGAGCGTAGGGGGAGGGACTGGCTGCAGGCACAACAAAATGGAAGATACAATAACAGGCAAGCAGGACGCTGAACACACGGGCGCAGTTTACAATAAATTAAATATCAAAGCAATCATGAGTGAAATAAGGTCAACAGCAGGCAAAGCAATGCGGAGCGTGCACAGTATAAAAACTCTAGAGACACAAAGCAATGCGGAGCGCTACACAACAGAGTGGGTGCCAATGTAATTGAAATAAATACATTTAAAGTTTGGCAGTGGTGGGGGAGCAGCGCTACGATACCAGTCACAGCGCTATGGGATTCAGGAGGAAGGGTGGAGCGACCGCTTCACACGGAGTCAGGCTGGTCACAGAGGTTCCTCAGCCGGGCTGTCCCTTGGTAAATGAGAGATTCATGTATTGCTGACTGTTTGGACAGGGAAGAAAATGCAGTCAAAACTTTGCAATTCCAGGGAAGGTAAAGAGAAGGACACAATTTAGAAAAGACAATTACCCACACAGACTTTATATTTACCTAGGATAGAGTGAAGACCAACCCTGTCCACGGGTCAGTTTAGAAAAGACGGGAAGAACCCCAAGGACTTAGGTGCCAGTAGGCGAGCAGGTGCAGCTCATGGACAGTCAAGACAGGATAACCCCAGAATGTGGATCAGGACCGGTTCACAAAGGTTAAGACCAACACCTGCAGCTTCGGTTGCAACGCCTGCGTTACTCCCTCTCTGCAAGGAATCTGCCAATAACCTCGATTGGGTTCTCGAACCTCCCAGCAAAGTGCTTCGCCAGCACTTTCAATTGCCAAAACCCTGAATGGGTTTCTCGAACCTCCCAACAGATTGCTCTGCAGCTCTCTGTTTCAGTCACCTGTAGAGTGTGTTGGGTCAGTGACAGGTCAGCTATTCGGACAAGTCGGACAATTTCTCTAGCTAAACCTACGCTAGTTATACTGTTTTTCGGGTAAGTGTACCACCCCCAACGTTGCAAGTGTAAGGATCCCCAGTTTTGATCGGACAAAGGAAGAGGACAGGGCATCACACCACCTATTTTCTGGACTTTCTCAGGCTTTTTCTTAGTTTCCGTACCCTCCCCTTACATTCCAGGTTCTCATGACATATGCTTTTCAGTTAACAATGGTGAATACAATATCGTATACATTTGTTGCAACTATAGTACATTAAATCAATGGGGTGTTACCCATAGAGTCAAAGGACCTGGGTGTCAATTGGTATGAAGAAAAACAGTGGTCCTTGACTATAGATCAAACGAAAGTACTTATCAGAGATTATTTTATAATTACGGATGCGATTAAATCTGCATGCTTTGACTCAAGCAAGTGGGAGGCATTAACTTCAAACCGGGTTTTTACGCAGGACAAAAAGTAGTACCCAAGATTGGAAAAGAAGGGATATTACCACACTTCAATTATAGGTTCTTAACCAAATTTACATATTTATTTACAGTTTGATGAAAAACACTTATAGTTTTAAACGGCGCAAGTACAGTGAGGAAAGGAAAGGGTGCTCAAGTGTTTAAGGAGGAAAAGGAAAGCGTATTTGACTGTACAATTTCAATATTTACAACAAACAAAAGCGGGGGACCTTCCGCTTCCAAGATGGCCTGTCCATACAGTTTTAATGGGAAAGAAAGGGACAATATAGATACAGGCACACAAATTAAAAGGCGTCGACGTTTCGACCCTGGTGCTCTAGGGATGTTTGAGGCCTCGGCTGCGGGTCTTCTTCAGGACAGGGGGCATAAAGGGGGTGGGGGGACCTTGGCCGTTATCAGGCACGTATTCTTGCTGGGAACACCAATGAAGCTGTTCAGGGATAGGGGTTCGTCCCGGCTTCCAAGGGGTAAATCACCTAATGAGTTGCAGGTCGTCTAGAGTAAATTTCACTGGATTAGTCAGTTGGTTTTTTGGAAAACGGTGTCCACTAGTTAAGCTAGAGAGGCAAAGTCCTACCGGCGCCCCCACGGGCGGTCCGGTGGTAAATTTGATGGAAGTAGTCAATTACCTCTCTTCGGATATATCAGGTTAATGTTTTAAATTCCGGTACCTCCGTCACCTGAATTCAAACGTCTGGAAGCCTCAGCCGATTCCAGCGTGATCTATTCCAAAAGGCGGACAGTGTTCAAAAGCGGCGCTTTTGAAGACTGTCCGCCTTTTGGAATAGATCACGCTGGAATCGGCTGAGGCTTCCAGACGTTTGAATTCAGGTGACGGAGGTACCGGAATTTAAAACATTAACCTGATATATCCGAAGAGAGGTAATTGACTACTTCCATCAAATTTACCACCGGACCGCCCGTGGGGGCGCCGGTAGGACTTTGCCTCTCTATCTTAACTAGTGGACACCGTTTTCCAAAAAAACAACTGACTAATCCAGTGAAATTTACTCTAGACCACCTGCAACTCATTAGGTGATTTACCCCTTGGAAGCCGGGACGAACCCATATCCCTGAACAGCTTCATTGGTGTTCCCAGCAAGAATACGTGCCTGATAACGGCCAAGGTCCCCCCACCCCCTTTATGCCCCCTGTCCTGAAGAAGACCCGCAGCCGAGGCCTCAAACATCCCTAGAGCACCAGGGTCGAAACGTCGACGCCTTTTAATTTGTGTGCCTGTATCTATATTGTCCCTTTCTTTCCCATTAAAACTGTATGGACAGGCCATCTTGAAAGCGGAAGGTCCCCCGCTTTTGTTTGTTGTAAATATTGAAATTGTACAGTCAAATACGCTTTCCTTTTCCTCCTTAAACACTTGAGCACCCTTTCCTTTCCTCACTGTACTTGCGCCGTTTAAAACTATAATGGTTTTTCATCAAACTGTAAATAAATATGTAAATTTGGTTAAGAACCTATAATTGAAGTGTGGTAATATCCCTTCTTTTCCAATCTTGGGTACTACTTTTTGTCCTGCGTAAAAACCCGGTTTGAAATTAATGTCTCCCACTTGCTTGAGTCAAAGCATGCAGATTTAATCGCATCCGTAATTATAAAATAATCTCTGATAAGTACTTTCGTTTGATCTATAGTCAAGGACCACTGTTTTTCTTCATAGCAACTGTAGTACAGTTCAGCTTCGTTCAGCTGGGTTACAGTTCAGGTTCCCAGGAGCATCTCTTCAGTAAATCGGCTCCTTGGCAGGATTTCAAAGGTCATCTGCTCTGGAGACTTGCGGATCTCGCGCAGATGCAGTAACATTCAAGATGGAGTATATCATGATAGAACAAGCCAAGTTTTGATGGGTTACATGAAACGGAAAAGAAACAGTTTTAGAACATAGAATAAATGATTTCACTATATACCATGAATTTCTATTCATGGTATATACATTACTTTATAATAAACTATGTTATGTTATGTACTGTCTCTTCTATAGCGCACAGCTACCCCAAAGGGTGTCCCGGCGCTTTGGCAAAGAGACCTGAAACTGAAAAACACAACACAGCAACTCACAGTGGTCCAAAGAATCATGCAGAAAAAAGCCAAGTCTTCAGCTCCCTTCTGAAGGAAAGGAGACTGTTGGCTTTCCGAAGGGTGACAGGGAGCTCGTTCCAGCGACATGCTGCCAGATACCGGAAGGACCGTCCTCCCATCCGGGCACGTCTAATAGGTGGCACAGCAGCCTTGGCCAGCCCAGCCGACCTTAGAGTCCTCCTCGGCGCATAGAAGGCCATACGCTTCCTGATGTAAATAGGGCCAACTGAATGAAGGGCTTTAAACGCCAGGGTAAGAATCTTAAAACTGATTCTTTTAGAGATGGGCAACCAATGCAGCCTATAGAGCAAATCAGATGCTTTTGCTCTGCGTGGAAGGCCAAAGATGGCTCTTGCCGCCGAGTTCTGCACTATTTGCAGCCTGGAAAGCAAGTATTTAGGCAGTCCTAAATATAGGGCATTGGCGTAATCGAGTCGCGATCCAATTAACGCCTGAACAATAATTCTTTTGTACTGCAAAGATAACAGAGGGAGAAACTTCCTGAGCATCTTCAAAAAGCATTTCCCCGACAACCCAATGATCTGGGGTCTGAAAGAAAGGCCGTCATCGCACAGCACACAAGGTTCTTAGCTTGTGTCGATGCCTTCTCAGGAGGAAACATGTCCTGAGGCCACCAAGATTTCCAGCCAGGATCGGGAGCACACCCAAAGAAAAGCAGCTCAGAATTATCTGAGTTGCATTTCAGGCTGTGCCATTGAAACCAGGCGAAGACCGCGCTTCGGCAGTCTTTGATCCTGGCGCCATCCAAAGCCTCTACCTTCCTGCAGGTAAACAGGAGCTGGGTGTCATCAGCGTAGGATATGGTCTGGGCACCAAAAGCCTCCGCTACCGCCGCCAGAGGGGCCATGTAGATATTAAAAAGGGTGGGGCTCGGAATATACCCTTGAGGAACCCCCACCTCTAGCGGCGGCCTTTCAGCGGAGAAAGGGGGTGCCCAGATCACCTGTCGACGACCAGATAAAAAGGACTTAAACCAGTCCAACACCGTCCCACGAAACCCGATCTCCCAGAGTCTTAAAAGGAGACCGTCATGTGGGACAGTGTCGAAGGCCGCCGACAGATCAAGCATGGCTAAAATAGCCTTTCCCCCAAGATCAAGAGTTTCCCTGATAGCTTCGGTGACCTCAAGAAGGGCTTCCTCCGTGCTATAATTCGCACGGAAACCAGATTGAGAATCATGGAGGATGTTGTTGCTCTCAATAAAGTTGGTGATCAAGAGCTGCACATGTTTCTCAATCACCTTCGCCAGAGCAGGAAGCAGGGAGATTGGCCTATAATTGGCATGCACAAGGGGATCTAAGGTAGGCTTTTTGAGTAACGGCAGAATCAGCGCGTGTTTACATGCCGGAGGTACCGTTCCTGTACTCAGGGAGAGATTAAGCAGAGGGTTCAGCAAGCTGTTAACTGCGGAAGCTACTTTACCCAGGCAATTCGCTGGACAAGGATCCAAAGGTGAGCCAGACTGAAGCCGGGACAAAAGATTGTAAGAGATGGCACAAGAAAGCGGCGGAAAGACCGATAGTATGGGCCCTTGCTCTTCCACTACTGAAGGTGAAAAGATCGATTTACATGCCGACACGTTGAGATCCCCACTAGGAAAAGACTCCTGAATAGCCTTAATTTTGTGTACAAAAAAGTCTGCGAGTTGCTGATCCAAACTTCTGTGTGAGAGTGAGGAGGTGAACAGGCAGCAGGGGAAGCAAACTCCTTTACTATTCTAAAGAGTTCCTTGCTCATATTATCCGCTTCGTCGATTCTACGCTCAAGATATACTTTTTTGCCTTCAGAAATATGTTTGTGATACAACTTAATAGCATCACGATATTTTAATTTGTTCTCAGACTCATATTTGCGCCGCCACACTCTTTCGGCCCTTTTACAATCTTGGCGCATTTTCCTCAATGAAGGAGTGAACCAAGGGGCGGACACATGGCTATGAGCTGATTTGGCTGACTTGGCTGGAGCTAACTCATCGAATCTGGCTATCAGCCACTTACAAACCAAATCTAAGTTAGCTTCCAAGTCATCTGTAAGCTCACAAGGATGAAGATGAAGGGCGTCTAACAGCATTTCCGCCGTGACTAGATGAAAAGATCTTGATTGTCGAATGGAATCCTTCTGCACTCTCTGGCCAATCATGGCCACAAAAGGGATACCGAAATTTATTATAAAATGATCCGACCATAGCACTGGAAGTGGCGAGGACACGGCAATCTGCCTGGTGGAAAAAATGTGGTCAATTGTATGGCCTTTATTATAAGTGGGACTGTCAATATAAGGAACAAGCCCAAGCAGTGCAGTAATATCCTGCAATTTTGATGCATCAGGATCCGCTGTAATGTCCATATGAAGGTTTAGATCCCCCAACAAAATACAATGCATATAGCATTATGATTATGCAGAACGAACAGCTTAGCGAAAGCAACTAGCAAGCTTTAAGCATGTGAGAACACAGAGCAGCCTTCATTGCGCATGTGCAACTATTTTCCCACCAAGACATTGAATACGTCACGTCACATGGTTATGACCGACGCATGCACAGTCTACATTCCCGCATAGCAGAGGCCATTTTAGTTTTGCAAGTGTATTAAGGTTCATGAACACATAAGCAAGCTTCACTCGGTCACCCGTATAATGGAAAATGTGCAAAATTAGTAAAACGAACATGTTGGTTATTGTATTAACGTTATTCTAGGTTCATGAATACAAGCATGTCGCTTAACGTGCGAATCCTTGCTCCATCAATCCCATCTTTGATGATATTTACTATCATCACTATTAATGGAACCAGATGCCAACTTTTCACATTTTACCCATTTCAATCTCTTCAAACTTCCTATTCAGCTTTTTCTCAGCATCTTTATTAGGATGTGAATTTTTCACTCTTTTATAAATTTGATTATTCATTTCTTCTAATTAGAGCTCTTCGACATTTCTTTTTAGTCCTCGCCTATTGACAGTATATTTCTTTTTGTGCTTTTGACATTTGCAGCTAAATATTATAATGAACACTAATAAACCTATTCCCGCTATTGGCATCAGTATTTTACTCACAAGACTTTTACCTAGATTAGAAAACCAATTACCTACGGAGGAGAGACCAGGCACTATCAACCTCCAGTGGTTTGAGCTCTCTTTCCAAATTAGTTATGTTTTTCACATACTTCTTAATTTCAACACTTTTGTCTGGTATATAAGTACAACAATGTTGCGCTTTCAAAATTCTACAGACTCCACCCTCTTTTGCCAATAAGGTGTCAAGAGCAAGTCGATTTTGTAAAACCATAGATCTGATTGCAAACCAATCGATATTGACCATCAGGAAACCTCCAGCAGTGTCAGTTGATAACCGATCTACTACTGTTGACAATTTGCAGATTCTGTGTGTATTCAGAGCCACTCCCACTGTAGGTATCAATGCACTAAATATATCACCTATTATTTCTCCAATACTTTCTCTTTTACTACGTATTAATCCATTAGTTTCTTCATTGCATCCAGCGACTTCATTTACATGGTATTTCTTTGGGAAGACAAGACCAAAATACCAGCTTCCATACCAATGGTCTGGTAATTTGAAATAAGCCTTGTTCCCAAATATATAATAGATTCCTGGAAACACAGGTTCTGACCCATTTTTGAAACTACAACCTCCAATTACCTTGTAATTGTGTTCGCATTCACTGGAACCAATGAATATGGTAATATAATAACTAGTCTTTTCTCTGTGAAGACAACGTTTCCCCTTCTTTTCGAAATCCAGCAACATAGCAGCATTAGCTCCACCATTTGAAGTGCTCCCTATATTTTCAGCCCATTGAGGAGTTTTCTGCCTTTTGTCATTCGCTTTTCTTTGGAAACTTTCTCTTCTTTTCTCTGCCATATTTAGAAACATTTTCTCCTGTTCGTGTAATGAACATGTTAAGTTATCTCTATGTGCTTCACCTAAATCTATTGTACCTATAGTTAGAAAGTATTCACCCATATAACGTGTTACATCACTCTTAGTATGTACAGGATTTAGGTTACTACGTATAGGAAGTTCAGAAAATATCACATCTGAGTTAGAATAATAATACTGTAAAGGTCCTCTCTTACAGAATAAACTAGCTAGAATACTACAGGAAATTCCATATATTAGTGACACGTGATGGTATGTCACACCCTCAGCTACTGAAGTAGGTAGCTTCATACAGACGTAACAGTCTTATATCTCCATTGCTTCTACGTAATGTACTAAAAGATTTGCAAATACATTTAGATGAGTTATAATACAGTCCTTTTTCATCTGGTGCATCTAAGTCCATTCTACTTTGTCTAAGGCTAAGTGCTTTCTCTTGTGTGTCGACTCTTTGTGGTGTATCTTTTGTTCGTAGCTCTTCTGTGTCCTTTGTCATTGGCTTAGTAGGGTACAAATTAGTATCTTTACTCATCATATAAGGAATAGTTATTGTTAGTCCTATCCATAATATAAGTACTAATGCTATACCACATAAACATACTTTGCAGGATGTATGACATTACAACGCATGCTTTTACCACGCATGCTTTTACAAAGTAAGTATTACAACGCAAACCTTTACAACGCATAGTGCTTTGGGGTGCTGGATAGTGAATAGTTTAATTTACTATTCCAACTCCAGTCTCCCTGGACTCTAGGGAAGGTGGTGGATAGTAAATTAAATCTATTCCTTATCCTAGAGTGCCCCCCAGCGCAATGCGTTGTAATGGTTTGCGTTGTAATAGTTGCGTCGTAAAGGCACAGCGTGGTAAAAGTTGCATTGTAAAGGATGTTTCCCTACTTTGCAGCATGTTTTACAACAATTTCGTCTCGGTCTTCCATTCACAGTGGAATCAGACATTTTGACTCTAAAGAACCTTCAACCCCTCTTTGTAACTTTGCACAGGTTGCTTACACAGGGAAACATTCAGGTTGGTTTTACTTCTTCGTCAGTCTGATCAGCAATCAATTCTTCATCACTTTCGTCACTTATTTCAAGGTTTTCAAAGTCTCCCAACACCAGATAAGTCCATTCAGGACTCTGATACTTGTTATTCAGTCTCTTTATTCGGGCACTTCTTCTCTTAGGTTTTATCACAGACGGATCAGTTTTACTAGAGTCTTGATTTTCTTGCTCAAGTTCTTCATCAATGGTTTTTAATCTTAGTCTCAGTCTTTTGACAAAACTAGGTACGTTATCTCCTTTTCGGAATCTTTTAACTGGCACTGTGTTTTGGCCTTCTTCAAGTGCTCTTTTATTCTCGTTCAGTTGTGGCACATCTACTTCATTGTCTTCTTTTTCCCTTCGTGTCTGACTAGTTACAGGTCTTATTTCAGCTTCTTCTGCCTGATTGCTAAACTGGCCTTGTTCAGGTGTATGCTGGATTGGGTTTTGTTTTGTTTTAATTTCTTCTTTCTGAACACATTTATCTAATTCTATCTGATCCTGTTCAAGCACTTCGAACTTTTGATTTTCTGCCGCTTGAACTTCTGCTCCAATTTCAATCTGTCCCTTTTCAGGTTCTGGAGTTCTTGGAGGTGTGTCGATAATCTGTTCTTTCCTTATCTGGTCTTCCTCATCATCAGATTTGATTTGGATTTTGATGATTTGATTATCTTCTTCTATTCCTGTCTCATCCTCACTATCCCACTCTCTATCTAAGTAGGTTTGTCTTCTTGTTCTTATTGGATCTAGAGTCAGTTCGATTATTGGGACCCAATCATCTTGACTGGAGCTCGATTGTTTTTCTTCAGCTACTTCAGCACCAATCTCTTGAGACCCCTCAGCTGCACAAACTTCAGCCTCAGATTCTTCAGGTTCAGTCACTTTCTTCCTATGGCTGGAATGGATCCACTGTGGCACACCTGCACACTTCACAGCTGTTGTGGTAACCAGGATTACTTGTCTTGGTTTTCCCCACTTCGGTGCAAGGCAACTCTTCCGATTATGTTTCTTTATTACAACCCAATCACCTGGGTTCAAGTCATGTGCTGGAGTTGTTGGTCTGGCGACGGTGTCTTCCCCAATCTGGTGAGAGATAGAACGCACTTGGTCACCCAGTTGCTTGCAGTATTCTAGTACCAAATCATCAGATATGCTTATCAGTTTGTATACTGGCACCCATGCATGCCGCATTGCTCTTCCCATCAGTATCTCATGTGGACTCAAGCCTGTGTTCCGGTCTGGAATACTTCCGAGTCCCATCAAAACAAGTGGCAAATCATCTGGCCATTCCATTTGAGTAGATTCACACATTTTTCCCAATCTTGATTTGATTGTGCCATTCAGTTGTTCTACCACTCCAGAAGCCTCTGGGCGATATGCACAGTGCAGTTTCTGCAAAATTTTGAAAGCTTCACAAATTGGTCTTATTATTTCACTATGGAAATGCCCACCTCTGTCTTATCAATTATGACTGGGAAACCGTACCGTGTTATCAGTCCCCTAAGTAATAGTTTGGCTACAGTGATGCTATCATTTCTCTGAGCAGGGTAAGCTTCTACCCACTTTGAAAATAGGCAGACAATGACGAGGACGTACTTCATTCCTCGACAAGGGGGTAACTGAATAAAATCAAGTTGTAATGTTATGAAAGGGCCTTCTGCTTTTCCAATTTTTCCTGGCAAAACTACAGTTTTCTTTCTGGGATTGAATTGCTGACAAACCAGGCACCTCTGGCAGAGTACCTTCGCTATGTTTCTTAATTTCGAGTTGAACCATGTCTGTCTAAGGATTTGTATCATAGAATCTCTTCCTAAATGTGTGTCTCCGTGTATCAATCTAGCCATAGGAGCAAGCAGACAGTCTGGCAACACAGGCATACCATCAAGGTTAACAATGACACCATCTTCATTCTTTCTCAGACAACCAAATTTTCTTCATCTTTCCCTTTCTTTAGGTTCTTCTACATTCTGTAAATCTCTCACTTCTTCCCAGGTTTTTATTCCTTCAAGCATCAGAAGTTGGCAGCTGTTTCCGTTTACTCCCATCTTTTTATTGATAGCCATTTTGTATTTTGCACAATGTTGGGCCAGTTGGTCAGCATATCGATTACCTGCTCTCACTTTGTCATTGCCAGATTTCTGAGCAGCACACTTGACCACAGCCAATTCTTTTGGTAACTGGATTGCTTCCAGTAAGTCTTGTACATAATTTCCATTCCTGATAGGAGTACCTGAAGAAGTCAGAAACTCCCTTTGCAACCATAATTGGACAAAGTCCTGCACAACACCATAACCATACTGACTATCAGTGTATATGGTTATTTTCATGTTCATTCCAAATTTACAGGCTTTCATCAATGCGACCAATTCAGCTATTTGTGCAGACTTGACTCCATGTAAATAGGATGCTTCCACTGGACCTCCCAAAGTACATACAGAATAAGCAGCGCTTAGGCCTCCGTCCTCATGTCTCATGCATGAGCCATCTACAAACAGCTCATAATCTTCGTCAGTCAATGGCTCTTCTTTTATGTCAGGGCAGGGTTTTGTGCTATACTCAGTCAGATCAAGGCAGTCATGCTCAACTTCTCCTTTCACTTCTGCCGTGAGTGAATTTGGTAGTAGGGTAGCTGGATTCAAAATATTTCATCGGGCAATGGTTACATTTCCTGCACCTACAAGGATTCTTTCATACTTAGTCAGCCGACTAGGTGTGAGATACTGAGTTTTGGTTCTGGTCAATAAAATTACAACTGCATGTAGAACATACACAGTTACAGGATGTCCCATAATAATGGATTCATTCTGTTCAAGACTCATGCAAGTTGCAGCTACTGCTTTCAGACATCCAGGTAATCCAGCAGCCACTGGATACAAAGTAGAGGAAAAATATGCCACTGGACGTCTAGTTAAACCATGAATTTGGGTCAGGACTGAAAGTGCACAATTGTCTCGTGTGTCACAGAACAGTGCAAACTCCTTTGAGTAGTCAGGCATTCCTAATGTGGGAGCTGTACATAGACATTCCCATAATTTCGTAAAAGCTGACATGCTTTCGTCATCCCACTCCACTGGATCTTCAGCTCATTTCTTTGTCATTTTTATCAATCGTCTTGCTAGGACTGCAAATCACACAATCCACTGTCTACAGTAGCCTACAACTCCAAGAAACATTCTTATTTCTTTCTGGGTATTGGGCAGTTCCATGTTTCGAATTATTCCAATCCTTTCTGTGGTAACCTTCCTGACACCTTTCTCTATCTGGTGCCCCAGATATTCACTGAGGAGGTACAGAACTGTAATTTGTCTGACGATACTTTATGTCCTCCTTCACCTAAATGGTTCAGTAAGGCAATGGTGTCAATGACACAGTCTTTCTTACTTTTAGACACCACCAAGAGGTCGTCTATATATTGCACTAGGACTGATTTTCCAGGTAATATCAGGGATTCAAGGCATTTTTTCAGAATTTGATGACAAATCGAAGGACTCTCTGTGTACCCCTGAGGAACACGATTCCAAACATAAACATGACTGTCAAATTCAAATGAGAAAATAAATTTGCTGTCTGGATGTAATGGAATTGAAAAGAATGCATGGCATGAATCGATGACAGTAAACCATCCAGCATTCCATGGTATTTGGTACAAGGTCACTGCAGGGTTTGGCACAATAGGACAGCAAGGATCAACGATCTTATTAACCTTGCGCAGGTCCTGTACTACCCTGTACTTACCACTTGGTTTCTTTATTCCGATTATGGGCGAATTACAAGGACTGCTCAACACCTCTTGAATGATATCTGCTTCCAACAATCTTTTTATTTCAATAGCAACCCCTGCTTATACTTCTGCACTCATTTTATACTGTTGAGTATTCGGGTAAACTACATCTTCTTTTATGGTTATTTTAATTGGGTCAACGTTTGCCATTAATCCTACATCTTTTCCAGTAAAATCCTATACCTCTGGTTTCACTGTCAATTTCTGAGTCGGGTCTTATTAGCATTAATTTGTATATTCCGTTTTTATCTGGGGTCTGAATTTCGACACCATTTGGAGTGAAAAAGATGGTACAGTTCATTTTGCACAGCAAATCTCGTCCTAGTAAGTTCACAGGACTTGAATCACAGACAACGAATCTATGCATCTCTTTGAAATTCCCTATTTTAATCTCCATGGGTTCTGTAACTGGGGTACTAATTAATTTATCAGAAACACCCACTACTTGGATTGCTTCTCCCAAGAGGGGTAGGTTTGGAATGTCTGCTGTTCTCACAGTAGCACCAGTGTCCAACAGAAAGGTGACATCATTTCGTTCAACCTTTCATTCAATGTATGGCCCTGACTGGTCTACCGGCAAGGAGGCGCCAAGCACGCACTTCTCCTCCTCCCCCCTTAGGCACCTGTCAGTAAGATTCATCACAGAGGAATGTATCATTTAACAGAAATTGCGAAGTTGCTGCATTTCTATCCTCCCTTCCTTCCCAAATTTCCGCGTCTTCACCCTGTTGTGCTTTGCTACTATATTTTGGCCTATGTGCACGAGGCAACTGATTCTATTTTATCTGTTGCTGGGTCTTCCGTGGTCCCTCATTTTGCGCCTGTGGATTTAAATCATTAATTTGTACATTATCATTCAGCACAGCCTTACCCTCCAGTGCCCCATCTTTCCGCACCCATGGCAGGGGAACTTTTTCCTGGCCTCTTCTCTACTCATTTTTACCCTTGGTTTTCCCCCATTTCCAGGGCCCTGATTTTGAGTATTGATCATTTTGCTTAACTGCTGTTCTTGGTGCTCTGCTAATTTTACTTGTGGCCACATTACTTTTTCTTTTAATTCTTTTCGCTTATTTTCTAACTCATCTTCACAATATTTAGCATATTTAATCAATTGGTTTTACTTGCCAGCAGATTTTATTGTCTTTGATCCACTGTGAGGTCTCAGCCCTTAACCCTAACACAAATCGATAAATGAAGTGGGTCATATCCTTCATTTCAATATTTTCCAGGCCACTATACGTCTTGAACACTTGTAACAGGTGCTCATAATATGAATGTACAGTTTCATCTCGATTCTGAGTAGTTCTATCTATTCGGGTCCAGTCTGTCTCTTTTGCAGGCATTTTTCCTTTCAAGTACAACATCACCTGATTGTATTTTTTCATGACATCTTCAGAAGGAGCTCTAGGGTATTCCTCACTTGGCCAATCAACAGCAATTTTACATTCTGTCCACAGATCTACGGGAACTACAATGTCAAAGAAACCATCTAAATCTTTCAGAAGGCATTTTGAAACTTTCACAAATCTCTCGACCTGTCTGTACCACTCTACAGGTTTCTCTCGCAATTTTGGAAAGTCATTTGTAAATGATACAATATCTTGTCTGGACCATGGCACATGTACATATCCTCCACCTGGTACTTTTCGCATGGGACATACTTTTTCTACCTTGTCTGCCATTTTTAGGACAAACTCTGAAGCCAATTGTTTTGACCGGACCTCTTCCTTTTTCTTTGCCCATCTTGCTTTCCATTTCTCTAGATCACCCCATTTTTGCATCAAATTCATCAGCTCACTAATCTGGACCTTTTTCCCTGACACATTCATGTTTTCTAAATCTTTGTCAGATAATTCTACTCGATAGGGTTTATGCAATACTTTAGATTTGCAAATGTTAATTCCCATGCTAGCTGCAGTGTCCATTAAATTTTCGTGAAACACCCTTATTTCTAGTGATGCTTTTGCAGACAAACAGCAATTCGTCGTCACTAAGGGTGTTTAATCTTTCCAAACTCACATTTCCTGACATCAATTCTTCTATTTAAATTTTTAATTTATATAGGCCTAATGGCTTGGGCTGCATTTTTGGTCTCTCTATTTCTCGGGTCCATCTGTCTATTTCTTCAGGAGTTACTACAGTGGCACTTCTCGTTCCTGATGAAGTCTCTATCTGTACTTCCCTTGCGGGTAGAGGTGTGGTTTTCCTCATGGAACCCCTTTCAGGTTCTCATATTGGTAAATCCATTAAGGAAATTACTGATTCACATTCACTGCCTGGTCAGCTATTATCAGGGTTTCTTTTCTTGGCTGTACTACTGATGTAGTTATAACTGGAGCTTTTGGACTAGCTTGTTTATCTACGTACAATGGAACAACTGGGCCAATAGGTACTGGAATTCACTTTTCTGTTTATGTAAAGCTTCTCTTTCTCTTTCTTGTAATACCCTTTTGATGGAGGTCTCATGTATCACTTGCGGAATTAAAGGTGGCTAAATATATGGGGCAGTCGGATTTGATGTGCTTGACCCCTCATTACAGGGAGACCTAAAGAATGGGTTATTTGGATTTACTATTCTCGTTTATTCACTATACGGTGATGGATTTTTCGTTAATAAATCCTCCATGTAATCATCATCGGAATCGCCACTATTCATTAAGGGCCAGATGTAGGTAGGCCGTTACCGATCGGTAAAGGCCGAAAATCCCGATTTTGGGCCCTTACCGATCGGTAAACAGCCATCGAGATGTAGGGCAATGAAAAAACTCAAAATCAGAGCGAAAACCGAATCGGAATGAGTACCGAATGGGAAAGAATCCGATACGTACATACCGAAAATCGGATATGTAACGATTCGGTAATACACCGATTCGGATGCAAATACCGATTCGGTCCACGTACCGAATCGGTAGTGACACCGAATCGGAAATTATCCGATTCGGTCCATGTACCGAATCGGTAGTGACACCAAATCGGAAATTATCCGATTCGGTCCATGTACCGAATCGGTAGTGACACCGATTCGGAAATTATCCGATTCGGTCCATGTACCGAATCGGTAGTGACACCGAATCGGAAATCATCCAATTCGGTCCATGTACCGAATCGGTAGATGAACCTAATCGGACATAAGCCGAATCGGAGAACCTACCGATTCGGTAGAATCACCGATCGGGAAATTCCCCAAATCGGACAGATGGGGAGATGTAGGGAGGCACAGAAACACCGATTTCGGCTCAAAATCGGTAGAATTCACTCGGTATTTACCATGGATTACAATCAGGTGGTAACCAACACCAACCCATAAAAACAGCCCCAAAATACATTGCAACTTGCAGGATGGCAGCTTTTTATGTCATTGCGAGGCGGCTACGGCTACAGCAGGAAGGACAGAGGGAATGGCTAAGAAATGAACAGGTCTACAGACAGAGGATAACCCTGTTCATGCTCACTGAGGCTGAGATCCTACAGAGATACAGGCTGGACTCTGACACCATACTTGAGCTCATCAGGGACCTCAAACCATTGTTGGACCACCCCACCCCAAGGGCACACGCCATCCCAGCACACGTCCAGGTGCTATGCAGCCTACACCTGCTGGCGTCTGGCAGCTATCAAAGTGGAGTTGCAGCGGCAGGAGGAGTGACCCAGAGCAGCCTGTCAAGGTTCTTCCACACATTCCTTGACGCCATGATACACAGGATGGACCAATACATCTCGTTCCCTGCAACCCACGCAGAACTGCTACAAACCAAAGCTGACTTCTACCAGATGGCACAATTTCCCCAAATCATTGGCTGCATAGATGGCACGCACATTCCGATATGCCCACCAGCGGACACAGAATACATATACCGCAATCGGAAATCTACACACACCATCAACGTGCAGGTGATCTGCAATGCGAAGTGCACCATCACAGACCTGGTAGCAAAATTTCCAGGGAGTACCCACGACTCCTATATTTTCCAACAGAGCAGCATCTATGCACGGCTGATGGCTGGCGAATTTGGTGAAGGATACCTCCTAGGTGAGACACATCATCAGACCCCCATAACACAAAGTAGCTAGGTGTAATACATGTATGCATGTGTGTAATGTTACTCCTTTCCCTTCCAGGCAACAGTGCATATGCCCTCCGCTCATTCATACTCACCCCCTACCTCAACCCCTCCACACCCAGCCAAAGGCGGTATAACCGGGCCCACAAGAGCACAAGGAATGTCGTCGAACGGACCTTTGGCATCTGGAAAAGTCGATTCAGATGCCTGCACAAGAGTGGAGGTGCAAGGCAGTATATCCCCATCACCTGCTGCAAGATCATAGCTGTATGTGCAATGTTACACAACCTTGCGGTGAAGAAGGGCACTGAGGTGGAGTTGTCTGACTACGAGGACCATGACGACGACGAAGCTGTGCCACCAACACAGCCAGCTGGGGTGTGTACGCCAAGTGATGGCAGATACAGACGTGAGGAGATTACAGAAAACTATTTCTGAGTGAGTACAGATGCACAGACAGGTAAATGGTTGTGGTGAAAAAGCAATTTTTAATACTGTTGCAACACAGTTACAGCACTGATGTGCAACAAAAAAAGGTGTAATAGCAAAGAACACAAAAGTCTAAGGTCCAGGTTGCCTCACCCGCCCTTGCAAGGCTATTTCTTTGAGCGCTTGGCAGCCCCACTGGGGTGTCCCTCACCCCCTTCAGGATGGCCAGCGGCTTCTGCGGAGCGCCTGGTGCTCCTGCGTGGCTCTGACGCTGCGCTGACCGGGCTGCTGCGGCTGCTGCTGTCCCCAGTATCCCCCAGGTCCAGGGCAGGATTTGCGGCAGTGTTAGAGATGATCATGGCCTCCATTGCCGTGGTGATGCGGGCCATTCCCCTTGTTAACTCCGCGGTATTTTGTGTGAGGCTTGACTCCATATTTGCACTGCGCTGACAGAGTTGGGCCGTTGCAGCTGCAAGGCGGCTCATGGAGCGGTTTAGCACGCGGGCATCCCGCCTGCGCGAGAGCTCATGCTCCTCTAGCCTCCCGCATAACTGGGAAATGGCAGTGGTTAGCCTGCCTAGACCTGCTGCTACCTCCTTGTTGCTATCTACGAAGGCCTTGAATCCTGTTGCCATCTCCCCCATCTGCAGGTTGTGCTGCCTGAGCTGGCGTTGGCAGGCCATGATCGACTTCGCCTGCTGCCTTTGGATCTTGACCATCTTCCCTTCAAGGCCCAGGAAGACACTGCCCTCCGGTGCTGGCGCTGCAGTGCTGGGAATGGCACGGCGACGGGTACTGCTGCTGCCGGCCTGCTGAGTGGGCTGGGGTGCCACTGGTGGGGGTGTGGTGCTGGCCGGGGCCTGAGCCCCTGCTCCCAGGACAGGGTGTACCGGAGCCACAGCCATGATCGTGGCAGGAGCTGGTGTAGGTGGAAGGGGGTCCCTTGTCGGGGAGTTCTCTGGGGAGAACTGCAAGGGGGGTGTGCTCGACATTTGTGGGGAGTGCAGTGCATCAAAGTCAATGACCAGGTCTCCCTCAATACCCAGCCCTATGGTGTTTTCCTCCTCCTCCTCCTCGGCAGCCTGACTCGTGCTGGGACCTGCGAGTGCAGTGGTAGATGGTGGTGCTGCCTCTGCTGTCAGTGGTTGTCCGCCTGATGATGCCCCTAGGTACAAAGAAGCATTTGTAAATTGAGTGCCGGAGTATTACAGTCTGTACAATTAAAGCATTCCACATGTCCTTGCTTCTCCTTAGCATGTGTTCCACTGTTTCCTGTCTTGTGATTCTGCACTGCCATATGTTGCTAACTTCTGCTGACTACATGTACCATGATGCTTGTCTCTTGTATGTTGGTTACAGTACTGTGCTGGGGTTTGGCTGTGCATTGTGTCTAATGGGGAGGTGTCTGGTAGGGTGTGTCATGATGCGCATGCTTCTTACCTGTAGCTGTGGCTCTGGCTGAGCTGTCCAGGGTCCCAATTCCGGTCACGCTCTCCCTTTCAATGGTGCTGGAGACCAGTTCCTCCAGCTCGGTGAGGGGTGGCGCCGGGTTCCTGCCTCCACCAGTGCCTCCAGCTTGCCTCTGGATCTCAGCCATCTTCCGTTTGGTCAGGCTGCGGATGTCATAAAAGCGCTTTTTCAGCTCATCCAGGGACCTGGGGGTGACACCTGCAGCATTGACCTTTTCAGCGATTTCTGCCCAGAGCCTCCTCTTGGTGCTGTCTGGCACATTGAGGGACAGCTTACCGAATAGCTGACGGTGCACCCTCACCACCTCCTCAACCAACACCTGCAGCTCGGTGGTGCTGAATTTTGGCTTCCTCTTCTGGCTGGACTTCTGGCTCTCACTAGGGTTTGCCATCTTGTTCAGAACAGTTCACTACCTCCTACTCCCACTGCTGCTAACTGTGAGTGTTCAGCTCAGGCTGGCTCTCCAGAAAGTTCTTAATTAGCTGCACCTGCCAGGGTTGCCACTCCCTGTTTTGGTGGGGGAGGGGGAGCCATCTCATTGGCTGAATCGGCTTTTACCGATTCGGCTTTTACCGATTCGGCTTTTACTGATTCGGTAAAATCCGATTCGGCTTTTACCGATTCGGTTTTTTCAATGCATTCCTATGGGCTTTTTGGCCATGGGTGTGTTTCCATTCCTCCGATTCGGTAATTGCCGAATCGGATTTTACCGACTCGGCTATTTCCGATTCGGTGGTAGCCGACTCGGCTATTTCCGATTCGGTGGTAGCCGACTCGGCTATTTCCGAATCGGTGGTAGACGATTCGGTACTTTCCGATTCGGCCCGTGCCGATTCGGTACGTAGCGAATCACATTACGGATGCCGACCGATTCGCTATGATTTCGCGGTTTGTTTGCTACATCTCGTTTTCCGATTTCAGAATACCGATTCGGCCCGCCTCGGTATTTTGAAATCGGAAAATCCCTTTTACCTACATCGGGCCCCAAATGTCTAATTTTCTCAGTTATTTTACCTTCCACAGGTTCCTCTACCGTTAGTACTGGGTAAGGACCTTCCACTAGCATGTTCTGCCCCCATTCTTTCATTCTTTTTTCTTCGGTTTCTCTTTTAACTTTTAAGTAAAATTTATTTAATCCTTTGTAAATTCTTGGTCTGTCCCGCTCAAAAGCTTCTATCTCCCATTCCTCTAACGCCTCATATTGTGTCAATCTAGGTCTGGGATGTAAATCATTCATTCAGGTTCTCAAGTTGAACAAAATTCTTCTAAAGGGAATGCTAAAATTCCGTCATCTTTGGTATATTCCACCCAATTTTCTAACCATACACAAGAATGGTAACCTTTATCAAACATCATGAAGGATGCAGGAGTGTTTGGTGGTGGAAAAATTACTCCTTCTCTAGTTTTAATGGACTTGTCTCTCTTGAAATAGTTTTTAACTTTGTCTACTAAAGTCATTTTTCTCTTTCCTCCGTACATTTTGTGAGGTCTACCTCGTATCGCCTGTTCTCTAGCAAACCCCTGGTATGTCAAGTCAAGTCAAGTCAAAAAGCTTTATTTCGATAAAAGTCATTATCATAAAAGCAGCTCAATGTATAAAAAAGTTACAATTAAGAACAACAATAATAAATCTAAAAAGATTTTGTGTCTCTGTACCAATCATTTGAAAAAGACAATAGTTTCAAAGAGTACTTATTCAGTTAAACTAGCCAACAAGTTGGTTAAGTTTTTAGAGATTTAAACAATTTTAACAGCATTTTTGATTTAATAAATTTTTCTAAAAAAGAATTAAACAGATTGTTTTAGCTTTTTGGCTCGGATAGCCCAGGCCCAGGATAGAAATTTGGCTAGGGCACAAGCATAGGGTACACTACTGTCCGAGATAAGTATCCTGATTGCCACATCATGACTCCTTGTCCCCAGCTGGCGGCATAGGTTTTTAAGCCAAACCCTCCTTGGAGTGGCGTATTCGCCGCAAACGAACATGAAGTGTGCTAGTGTTTCCGGTTTGTCAAGGCACGATGGGCATAGTTCAGACGTTTCCGTACAGGGTTTCCAACTTTAATGAAGGTATTAAGTGGTAGGGTTCCCATTCTAAATCTGAAATACAAGGCCCTGTCAAAGTGTTTTCCAATTGCATCCAGGTACAGTTCCCGCCTGGGACAGTCTTTGAACCTCAAAAAGTCCTCTGTTAGCCTGCCCATATTGGTACTAGAGTTTCTTTGAGAACAAATCCAGTCCCAATAAAGCTTTTTAAGAGTTTGCTTTGGGGGTGAAGTTCTATTTAGCCATGATTCTAGTTGGCCCAGCTTAATTAATAAGCTTTTCATGTCTTTTAACCATTTGATTTTATGCCAGCTTGGTGATGACATGATTTCCTTGAGGCCTCTGGCATAACCGCTTAGTTCTTCTACCCGCCAAATACGGGCCCATAGTAATAGAGGGCGAAATTTCGCGATTTCGCCAATCTGGGTACAGCCAAGGTCCAAAAATAGAGGAAGTGTCGGGGTGCCTTGTGGAAGGGACATTATTTCTCTGCAGAATTTGTTCTCAGATCTCTGCAGAGCATCAGTAGACGTGGAACCCCAAAGTTCCGCCCCATAAAGGGCAGAGCTAACACCTTTAGCTGTGTATATCTCAAGGACTGTTCCTATAGGTCTTGTTGTACTGGAGCGTTGCTCTCTCAAAAGGGCACCTGTAATCCTTTTGTGGCTCAGCAGCATTTTATCTAGGTGGGGCGTCCAGTCCATTTTGTCCGAAAGGCGTATCTCTAGGTAATCGAAGACCTTTACCCTTTCCAAGAGCTCAGCGTTCAGGGTGGGGGAACGCACATGCTGTTTCGGTGGATTGAGGACAAGGTACTTCGTTTTGTTTGTATTTATTACCAGGCCTCGTTTGGTACAAATGGATTGGAAGTTGTCCAAAAGTCTCTGGAGTCCCATTGGGGTTTTGGAGATTAAAAGCGTATCATCCGCGAAGAGGAGGGTCGGTATGCGTTCTCCAGCCAGGGATGGCTCGTCAGATGGATGCTTGAGGAGATGCTCAACCACCCCGTTGATGTAGAGAGAGAAAAGGGTGGGAGCCATAACGCATCCCTGGCGGACTCCTCTCTCAACCGGGATACTAGCCGTTTTTTCCCCTCCAGGGCCCCACCTGATTTGGGCAAAGCTATCCTGGTGTAGTTTAACCAACAAGGATAGTAAGTAGTGTGGCAGCCCCATGTCAGCCAGTACTTTCCATAGTAGGTCCCTAGGTACAAGGTCAAAGGGAGTCTTTAAATCGATAAACGCGAGATAAAGACTGCCCTTGCCTATAATCACAACCTTCCAATATACCATCATGAGCCTGAATGCTTGCTCGATCGTTCCAGTACCCACTCTGAAACCTGCCTGGAAATCAGAAAGGATTTTGTTTTCTTCTGCCCAATTTAAGATTCTAACTAACAGGACTTTGCCGACAACTTTTTGGCTGGTGTCTAGCAAGCTAATCGGCCTATAGTTAGATGGGTCATCCCTCGAGCCTTTCTTGTGAATGGGGACCACCTCCACCCCTTTCCACGATGAGGGAATAGGGGCACCCCTACAGATGGCAACAAGGAGGGAGTGAATCAATTTACCCCATTTGGCGCTATCGGATTTTAGCAGATCCCCGGGAATCCCATCAGGTCCGGCCGCTTTTTGTGGAATGATGAAGCTTATTGCATATTCCACTTCCTTTAGTGTAAAATCAAAGTCAGTAGGGCAGAGTGCATAGGTTATGATAGGCGGGGGTGTAACAGGCCCTCTCCCGTCGGGGCCGTTATGGCAGGAGTATAGTTTGGAGAAGTGGTCCTCCCACACCTGGCTTGGAATGTTGCAGGTTAGCAGGTCACTGTCTGGTCTGTTGCGTGCCCTTATAGTGTCCCAAAAACATTTAGAATCCTTTTTCAGGCTGGCTTCTTTAAGGGTTAGCCAGTAGGCATCTTCCCACTCCCTTTTGGCTAACCGCAAGGCCTTTTTATGTTCCCTTCTAGCTATTTGAATTGATAGGGGAGACTTCCCTCTAACTGCCTCAATCAGAGATGTCTTGGCCTTCCTGCACGATGCAGAATACCAGTCATGTCTACCTTTGGGTTTGGTCAAAGGTTTGGTTTTCCCTATGGTCCCTTTCACCCAAAAAAGATCCCCTATAGTTTTTATGGCTACTTCATAGATAGTTGTTACCTTATCTGCTGCCAAGAGTAAGTCTATGGAGCTAATTTCATCTTGTGTGCCTTTAATCACCTCTTCAATAGTGGACAGTTTGTTAGTGTCACACAAGATTTTGTTCCACTTGAGGCGTCTCCCACAAGAGGAGACAGTAATCTCCTGTGGGCAGCTCGGTGATACTAGCGGCGCTCCGGTGGACCAAGAATTCTTTAAGGTTAGGGAAAGTGAGTTGTGGTCACTCTCTATGGTAGGTATAACAACCATATCGATGACCGCACTCCAAAGCCTCCGGTCCAACAGAATATAGTCTATCCTTGTGGAGGGACCAACTCTGTTGAACGTTGGAGCACCCATTTGATCAGAACGTGTGCGGCCATTGGCTGCTCTTAATCCAAACTCTAATGTAAGTGCATTAAGCTGTATTGCACTGCGAGTCCAACGCTTGATGGGTGGAATAGAGAGGATGGGAATACCCCACCTACTATCCTCTTCTCCCAAGTCAGGTATTCCTTCTAGGGGGAGTGGCTCATAAGTGCAGTTAAAATCTCCTGCTATTATGGTGTGGCCAAGTTCACCATGGTCCCCTAATTGGGCCTCCAACTCCGATACTGTTGGTGAGATGCACCCATTTTTGGAGCCTCTAACGTAGACATCGTAGAGATCTAGAGGTAGTCCCCCACGTTGCCCCGATAGGGAGATACCAAGAATATCTGGGTTTCCTGCCTTCTTTATGGTTATCCGACAGTTGAGCGAAATGCTCACCCAGATGATAAGCCCCCCTGATGGCCGCCCCTTCCCTGCCTTAGGTTTTACAGCTGGTGTAAAGAATGTGACAAACCCGACACGATGCAGTGGCTCAGTGATCCAGGTCTCTTGAAATACACAGATCTTGTGGGCGTCAATCAGGACATTCCACTCCGGAAGGCCTAATTTCCTAGAAATCCCGCGAGGTTCCAACTAAGGATTTTTATCTCGTCATGTGTTGGATCACCGTTGGGGATAACAAAAATTTTAGAAGTTGGTGGGTCTACACTATCCCTAGTTAATATGTGTGGAAGTGATACTGGGGGTGCCACTGTTGGAGATTCAGGACATATAGGGAAGGATATGGCTGGCAAAACATCCTCCATATCTTTATTGGTGGTAGCGGGATTTGTATCTAAACCTTCCATGATGTTGAGTCAGTCTATCTCATCTAACACACAGTATCTATTTGGATGGGTGAATTGTGAATATGAAGGGTCAAAAGAAGGGGGCAAATCCTGCCATGGGTGTTGCCACTGATGGTTAGTGGGTAGTGGGGGCTGAAGGGATTGCTGCCACTGCTGAGCAGACTGGTATAGGGGTGGTGGGTGCTGGAAAGGTTGTTGCCATTGAGGGCTAGCATGATGTTGGAATAAAGATGGAAAATGTAATGGCTGTTGCCAGTGTTTAGTGGTACGTTGAGGGGGATACACAGGCCCTCTGTTGTTTGAAAAAGTAAGCCGATGGGGATTTAGTCTTGGCGGCATGGGAAGGAAGTAAGATAAAGGGAGTGGGTTGATTTGGGTAGCAGGACCACTATTGGGTGTGTTGCATATGTAACTAACTGCCCCTATATCCCTAAAGTTAACTGTGATTACATCCCCTGGTTTTGTTTTCTTGCTCCTGCCCACCCAGTCCCCTCTACGCACAGTAAGAATTTCACCACTCATATTGCTGGGTAAAGGTTTGTGTAGATGAAGCCACTGGGCACATTTGTTTCTTAACTCTACAAAAGTTTCTTTTACTCCCTCCTTCAGTGGGGGAACGGCTGTCAGCACAACCACAAAAGGAGAGACTTCCGGTGGCAGGCTAATTGACTTGAAACGTGCCTGCTTTGGCTTAGAGCCTTCGGGCTTATTTGTAGAGTGAGGAGCTGCAGGGTTGGTAGGCTTTCCTGTGAGATCTTTTGCTTGTAAGATGGCAGTTTTATTTCCACCGGCTGAGTGTTGCAAAGTCGAAGTAGGGCCTACCGCCTTCGGAGTAGATAGGAGTGGGGGTTGAGCAGAATTATTCCCTGTTTGGGACAGGTGTAATTCGGCTGAGTCCTTGGTGACTGCTGGTATTTTTACTTTGTTAGATGCATCTTTAAGGAGCTTGACGCAAGGTGAAGGCTTGGGAAGCGGTTCTTTGATCCCTTGTGGCTGGACAGACCCAGGCCCATTCATCTTATTAGGCCATTTCGAGTTTATTAGTGACGTGAGTCTGTCAAGTTTAGAAATTAGAGGCTTTATTTGTGCTGCTAATGTGGCCTCAAGGTCCTGTTTGAGATCTGTTACCATGTTTTCAACCCAGCAGGGTATGCCTGACGCCTGGTGCGGAGTAGGCGATATCAAGTTGTGATTCCTGCCTTTAGCTTTGGGTTTTTCCTTAGACTTGGTCTTGGACGCTACCTTTGTAGGAATAACCCTTCCCCCAGAGTCGATAGGTACAGGAGGTATTTGTTTATCCATTTGCCCATTCAGGCTTGGCTCCGTCTCTTCAGATGTCTGACAGGCTTCTAGATCTGGGGTAGCCTCAAGATCAACAAAGGACGGGTCCGAGTCAGATTGGGTGACTGACAGATCGACAGCATTCGGTACTGTGACTGTGCCAGCGGTGGTCAAAGGCAAGGGTAGGGAACAATTATTCGAGGCTTGTTGGGAGGGTGAATTTGCGTTTGCGAGAGAGCCGAAGGAAGAGCGCTTAGCGTTCATGAGGTCCAGGGAGACTCTTTTTTCCAGCAATACAATACTTTTATCGATGGTCTCATTCACCCCTGAGATGAAAAGATCTATAGGTCCAGTCACTTGTGCTACCCCCATGGCTTTTTTTGTACAGCTTCTAGTTCTATTGCGCATAGTTGACATCTGAGGTGCTGGGCCAGATGCAAATGGGGCCTTAGAAGAGCGGTAAGTGATAGGACTGGGAGGCGGCCGCTGTATGGTTATGGAAGAGATGGAAATCAGTGCCGCCTACCTTGCTGATGGATTAGGGGCGATGATGCAGGGGTTCAGGGCCAGGGCCGTCATCTGCCGTCCTTGAAGGGCCTTAAACGGCCCGCTCTTTGCCCGGTCTTCGCCCCGGCCGTTGCCCCGCGCGCGTCCCGCGTGCGCGTTACTGCCACAGATTATGTAGAAAGGTCAGGTGGAGGGGGCGGGAAGAGGACCAGCTGCGGCCGATCAGCGCCGCGCTGCACGCTGGTCCTCGCAGTCCCGCCTCAAGCCTTGGGGTCCTGATGTAGCCTCGCAGAGATCGCGTTGGTGCTCCTATGCACTTGGGAAGGTCCAGGGACAGGTATCAAGCAAAGTCCTTAGCCTGCGAGCGGCTCCCGCGGAGCGGGGGCCGCGAGGCGTTGCTTGGCAAACAGGAAGGAGAGTACACGAAGGGAACAGCACTCTCAGCAGTTCAGTTCAATGGAGGTACCCGGGCTGCTCACACACCGCGATGTTTTTGACGGGTGGAGGGGCGGGAAGAGGACCAGCTGCGGCCGATCAGCGCCGCGCTGCACGCTGGTCCTCGCAGTCCCGCCTCAAGCCTTGGGGTCCTGATGTAGCCTCGCAGAGATCGCGTTGGTGCTCCTATGCACTTGGGAAGGTCCAGGGACAGGTATCAAGCAAAGTCCTTAGCCTGCGAGCGGCTCCCGCGGAGCGGGGGCCGCGAGGCGTTGCTTGGCAAACAGGAAGGAGAGTACACGAAGGGAACAGCACTCTCAGCAGTTCAGTTCAATGGAGGTACCCGGGCTGCTCACACAGCGCGATGTTTTTGATGGGTGGAGGGGCGGGAAGAGGACCAGCTGCGGCCGATCAGCGCCGCGCTGCACGCTGGTCCTCGCAGTCCCGCCTCAAGCCTTGGGGTCCTGATGTAGCCTCGCAGAGATCGCGTTGGTGCTCCTATGCACTTGGGAAGGTCCAGGGACAGGTATCAAGCAAAGTCCTTAGCCTGCGAGCGGCTCCCGCGGAGCGGGGGCCGCGTGGCGTTGCTTGGCAAACAGGAAGGAGAGTACACGAAGGGAACAGCACTCTCAGCAGTTCAGTTCAATGGAGGTACCCGGGCTGCTCACACACCGCGATGTTTTTGACGGGTGGAGGGGCGGGAAGAGGACCAGCTGCGGCCGATCAGCGCCGCGCTGCACGCTGGTCCTCGCAGTCCCGCCTCAAGCCTTGGGGTCCTGATGTAGCCTCGCAGAGATCGCGTTGGTGCTCCTATGCACTTGGGAAGGTCCAGGGACAGGTATCAAGCAAAGTCCTTAGCCTGCGAGCGGGCCCCGCGGAGCGGGGGCCGCGAGGCGTTGCTTGGCAAACAGGAAGGAGAGTACACGAAGGGAACAGCACTCTCAGCAGTTCAGTTCAATGGAGGTACCCGGGCTGCTCACACACCGCGATGTTTTTGATGGGTGGAGGGGCGGGAAGAGGACCAGCTGCGGCCGATCAGCGCCGCGCTGCACGCTGGTCCTCGCAGTCCCGCCTCAAGCCTTGGGGTCCTGATGTAGCCTCGCAGAGATCGCGTTGGTGCTCCTATGCACTTGGGAAGGTCCAGGGACAGGTATCAAGCAAAGTCCTTAGCCTGCGAGCGGCTCCCGCGGAGCGGGGGCCGTGAGGCGTTGCTTGGCAAACAGGAAGGAGAGTACACGAAGGGAACAGCACTCTCAGCAGTTCAGTTCAATGGAGGTACCCGGGCTGCTCACACACCGCGATGTTTTTGACGGGTGGAGGGGCGGGAAGAGGACCAGCTGCGGCCGATCAGCGCCGCGCTGCACGCTGGTCCTCGCAGTCCCGCCTCAAGCCTTGGGGTCCTGATGTAGCCTCGCAGAGATCGCGTTGGTGCTCCTATGCACTTGGGAAGGTCCAGGGACAGGTATCAAGCAAAGTCCTTAGCCTGCGAGCGGCACCCGCAGAGCCGGGGCCGCGAGGCGTTGCTTGGCAAACAGGAAGGAGAGTACACGAAGGGAACAGCACTCTCAGCAGTTCAGTTCAATGGAGGTACCCGGGCTGCTCACACACCGTGATGTTTTTGACGGGTGGAGGGGCGGGAAGAGGACCAGCTGCGGCCGATCAGCGCCGCGCTGCACGCTGGTCCTCGCAGTCCCGCCTCAAGCCTTGGGGTCCTGATGTAGCCTCGCAGAGATCGCGTTGTTGCTCCTATGCACTTGGGAAGGTCCAGGGACAGGTATCAAGCAAAGTCCTTAGCCTGCGAGCGGCTCCCGCGGAGCGGGGGCCGCGAGGCGTTGCTTGGCAAACAGGAAGGAGAGTACACGAAGGGAACAGCACTCTCAGCAGTTCAGTTCAATGGAGGTACCCGGGCTGCTCACACACCGCAATGTTTTTGACGGGTGGAGGGGCGGGAAGAGGACCAGCTGCGGCCGATCAGCGCTGCGCTGCACGCTGGTCCTCGCAGTCCCGCCTCAAGCCTTGGGGTCCTGATGTAGCCTCGCAGAGATCGCGTTGGTGCTCCTATGCACTTGGGAAGGTCCAGGGACAGGTATCAAGCAAAGTCCTTAGCCTGCGAGCGGCTCCCGCGGAGCGGGGGCCGCGAGGCGTTGCTTGGCAAACAGGAAGGAGAGTACACGAAGGGAACAGCACTCTCAGCAGTTCAGTTCAATGGAGGTACCCGGGCTGCTCACACACCGCAATGTTTTTGATGGGTGGAGGGGCGGGAAGAGGACCAGCTGCGGCCGATCAGCGCCGCGCTGCACGCTGGTCCTCGCAGTCCCGCCTCAAGCCTTGGGGTCCTGATGTAGCCTCGCAGAGATCCCGTTGGTGCTCCTATGCACTTGGGAAGGTCCAGGGACAGGTATCAAGCAAAGTCCTTAGCCTGCGAGCGGCTCCCGCGGAGCGGGGCCGCGAGGCGTTGCTTGGCAAACAGGAAGGAGAGTACACGAAGGGAACAGCACTCTCAGCAGTTCAGTTCAATGGAGGTACCCGGGCTGCTCACACACCGCGATGTTTTTGACGGGTGGAGGGGCGGGAAGAGGACCAGCTGCGGCCGATCAGCGCCGCGCTGCACGCTGGTCCTCGCAGTCCCGCCTCAAGCCTTGGGGTCCTGATGTAGCCTCGCAGAGATCGCGTTGGTGCTCCTATGCACTTGGGAAGGTCCAGGGACAGGTATTATGCAAAGTCCTTAGCCTGCGAGCGGCTCCCGCGGAGCGGGGGCCGCGAGGCGTTGCTTGGCAAACAGGAAGTACACGAAGGGAACAGCACTCTCAGCAGTTCAGTTCAATGGAGGTATGTGGGATCAGGTCTAATCTCTGGAAAAGTTGGATACCACATATACTTTCTACGAACTTCCTTTGTTTACAAAATCACTTCCAATACTAGCGCGTCTTATTTTTCTCGACAACCAATCAACACTGTGGTTGCAAGTAATTTTCAACCAATGGATGAGCTGCTTTTCTCGCAAGTCAAGTTCTCACGCTCCTGCGCTCACCCCTACTTTACAATACTATCTCAGCTACACGCCCCCTGTTTCGACCAATACCAGCGCGGCACTGAGTGATGTCAGCACAGCTCCGCAACTGACTCCCTCCTTCACAAGGTAACGGAATTGAGTAACGGTACTCAATTTCTTTCTTTAAAGTGCAAGTGCTTTGTTTAATTTTCAACGTAAAACATTCGCCACTGTACTCTAGTGTCTACAAAGGAAAGATTTATTTCACAGAAAGTAAACCTCTTCTGTCTACTTTTAAGATACTGCGGATAGATCCCTTCTGCCTATCCTTCACACAAGCATTACAGAACCTGCTATTCCCTCGACTCATGCACTCTGGGATATATATTAAGTCTAAATTTTCACCAGCGAACGCTTTTGCTATCAATCAAGCTCCGACGAATACTAAGTTATATCACATTAGAAGTTTTGCCCGCGATCTCGTTGCTATCACTTATTCAATCATTCACCCAGAAAACCTTAATTAGTGCTTCCAGTTTTGCCCAACCATGCACTAATTTTCCTCGAGCCACTGACCTCACTGCGATTTGGCTTCTATTTACCACCCGCTATTTTGCCCCCCGGGGATTCCAGACAAAACATATACCAGATACGCATAATATTAGTTAGTATATAAACTTCAATATAGCAGCATCAAATAAACATTTCAATAATAGCACATTTGATTGATCAATGAAAATATTAATCTTAACCTATTAACTAACTAACTACCTAACTTTAACTAATCCCTAACCATACCTCTGCTACCAGAAAAGTATACTGAAAAAGAGCGCGCAGGTCACCCAGCTAGGAAATTTTTACTAATACTCACCTGGGCCCATAATTTTTACAATCTACACACCTTAATCTTTTACTTACGCACTACCATCAGTATAATTTGTGATTCTCCACTACTAGTTCCTATATCTGTTAACCTAGCAATGTAGATACTAGGAATCAAAATACATAGGATCAGGGAGTTGAGTTATAAGTTAGATACTCGAAAACATTTATAACAATTGTAAATATGAAATAACCACAGACTCAGGGTAGGTTCAAAGTTTTATCTAATCATCTTCATCATCATATGTCATGAGCATAAGGTTAAAGCAGATCAAACTGTCTATAATCAATATCATGAAGAACGTATAGCTATGCAAGAGATTTAGGGCCAGATGTAGGTAAGTATATTTTACCGATTCATAAATACCGAATTTTACCGATTCAGTATTTATGAATCGGTAAAATAGAAGGGGGGAGATGTAGGTGAATTCGGTAATTGAATTACCGATTCTGTAACAATCGGTATTTACCGAATCGGTAAATACCGATTCGGTAATGCCCATTGATTCCTATGGGCATTGAAGCCCATAGAAATCAATGGGCATTACCGAATCGGTATTTACCGATACGGTAAATTCCGATTCCAGCAAGGGTGCAGGGGGTGTCACTTTGACACCCTCTAGCACCCCAAATACTGGCATGTGTGCCATGTGGCACACAGACATGCCCTAAGGGCATGTCTGCCTGTCACATGGCATATGTGTGCATGCACACATGTGCAGGCACACCTGGATTCGGTATTTTACAACCCAATTGGATTGGGTGGTAAAATACCGAATCTGTAGGCTCATTGGGACTCAGAAGAGTCCTACCTACATAAGGAAGTTACTGATTCGGTAAAAATACCGATTCGGTATTTTACCGATTCGGTAAATTTACCAATTCGCTAAATTTACCGAATCGGTAAAATATGCCCCCTACATGCCACTTTCTAAATACGGGTCGGTAACGGCCGAAATCGGCCGTTACCGACCGGTATTTTGGCTCCTACATCTGGCCCGTAGTATGCTAAGCATTTAAGAACTTAGAATAAAGGGAAAATGAGAAAAAGGAACATGCTATATTTAGATAACAACCTTTCACAACTTTGATTTAATGGAGGGTAAAGAAAGGGAACATACTAAACTCAAAGACTTTTGAAATTCAAATGATAGTTCAAGAAAAACTTATAGCAATCTAAGATTTAGAGTTTTAGCATAAAACTCTAGGGAAGGCAAGATTTACAACATTCTATAGATTCAACTTATTTCCTAAAGGGAGGGTAAGGAAAAGGAACATATACTATATAAGAAATGATTTAGCATTGACTAAAGGTGGGTTGAAAAGTGAACCATACTAACAGTCAGCAATACATGAATTTCTCATTTACCAAGGGGCGGTGAAGAAAATGGAACATATGCAATCAAAACTTTGCAATTCCAGGGAAGGTAAAGAGAAGGACGCAATTTAGAAAAGACAATTACCCACACAGATTTTATATTTACCTAGGATAGAGTGAAGACCAACCCTGGCCACGGGTAAGTTTAGAAAAGACAGGAAGAACCCCAAGGACTTAGGTGCCAGTAGGCGAGCAGGTGCAGCTCATGTCCAGTCAAGACGGGATAACCCCAGAATTTGGATCAGGACCGGTTCACCAAAGGTTAAGACCAACACCTGCAGCTTCGGTTGCAATGCCTGCGCTACTCCCTCTCTACAAGGAATCTGCCAATAACCCCGATTGGGTTCTCGAACCTCCCAGCAAAGTACTTCGCCAGCACTTTCAATTGCCAAAACCCGGAATGGGTTTCTCGAACCTCCCAACAGAGTGCTCCGCCAGCACTTTCGATTGCCAAAACACTGAATGGGTTTCTCGAACCTCCCAACAGAGTGCTCCGCAGCTCTCTGTTTCAGTCACCTTACGAGTGCGTTGGGTCAGTGACAGGTCAGCTATTCGGACAAGTCGGACAATTTCTCTAGCTAAACCTATGCTAGTTATACTGTTTTTTGGGTCAGTGTACCACCCCCCAATGTTGCAAGTGTAAGGATCCCCAATTTTGATTGGACAAAGGAAGAGGACAGGTCATCACACCACCTATTTTCTGGACTTTCTCAGGCTTTTTCTTAGTTTCCGTACCCGCCCCTTACATTCCAGGTTCTCATGACATATGCTTTTCAATTAACATTGGTGAATACAATATCGTATACATTTGTTGCAACTGTGGTACAGTTCAGCTTCGTTCAGCTGGGTCACAGTTCCGGTTCCCAGGAGCATCTCTTCAGTCAATCGACTCCTTGGCGGAATTTCAAAGGTCATCTGCTCTGGAGACTCGCGGATCTCACGCAGACGCAGTTTCATTCAAGATGGAGTGTATCATGATAGAACAAGCCAAGTTGCGAAGGGTTACATGAAATGGAAAAGAAACAGTTTTAGAACATAGAATATATGATTTCACTGTATACCATGAATTTCTATACTACTCCCATTACTTTATAATAGATTGTAGCATTATGATTATGCAGAACGAACAGCTTAGCGAAAGCAGCAAGCAAGCTTTAAGCATGTGAGAACACAGAGCAGCCATCTTAGCTTCATTGCGCATGTGCAACCATTTTCCCACCAAGACATTGAATACGTCATGTCACATGGTTATTATTATTATTATTAGTGTATTTTCTATAGCGCGCAGCTACCCCAACGGGGTGTCCTGGCGCTTCAGCCACTGTGCATGATCATACTCAGATGAGGGGAAATTAACAGAAGAGGAGAGTTTTTAGAGCTCTGCGAAAGGGTAGTTCTTCATTGATGATACGAAGAGAAACAGGCAGTTTGTTCCATAGGGCAGAGGCACTGACCTGAAAAGTTTTGCCCCCTGAGCGAGCTCTTTTGTATCTAGTAGTAGACAACAAATGCTGAGAACTGGAGCGGAGACACCTTGCATTGCTGTAGGGTTGGAGGCAAGACGCCAGATAGGCTCAGCCTTTACCCCTAAGTGAACGATGTGCGAGGGTGAGAGCCTTAAATTTGTCTCTTATTTGGATCGGTAGCCAGTGCAATGCCCGTCGGTGGGGGGAAATATGCTCTCGCAGAGAGATGCCACACACTAACTGAACCGCTGCGTTTTGGACAATCTGGAGCCTGTCTAAAAGGCCAGAGGCCAACCCTAGGTAAAGACCATTCGCATAATCTAGATGCGAGGTGATATGGGCCTGGACAATCGTTTTCCTGGTGTTAGGGGGAAGGAAATTAATTAATTTCTTGATCATCCTGATCTTTGAAAAACAAGAGGAGGACACTGTTTGGAGCTGGTTCTTAAAGGAAAGAGTGGTATCCCAGCTAACCCCCAGGTTCCTAACTGAGTCGTTCGGGAGAGGGGCAGATTTCAAATCGAGTGGCCACCAAAGGTTAGAGTCCAAAGGTGATGACTGATGAAAAAATAAGACGTCAGTTTTTCCGGCATTGAGTCGGAGGAAGTTGTCATCCATCCACTGAGCAACTTTACGAAGACAATTTTTTAATGGGTCAAAGGTAGTGGCAGTTGGGGTGTCATCATAAGCAAACAACAATTGAATGTCGTCTGCATATGAAATGGCATGAATTCCCAGCTCTGAGATAAGCTCTGCAAGTGGGGAGAAATGCACATTAAATAATAGCGGACTCAATGCCGAGCCCTGGGGGACTCCCCATTTTAGTGGGCGATGATTGGACTTGAAAGGGGGAGTAGACACAGCCTGTGTCCGATTGGCGAGGAAAGAGGACAGCCACTCCAAAGCCTTACCTCGGATACCTTTATGACCAATGCATGCGCAGTCTAAATTCCCGCGTAGCAGCGGCCATTTTAGTTTTGCAAGCATATTAAGATTAATGAACACATAAGCAAGCTTCACTCGGTCGCCATGTATAATGGAAAATGTGCAAAATTAGTAAAATGAACATGTTGGTTATTTTATTAACGTTATTCGAGGTTCATGAATGCAAGCAAGTCGCTTAACATGCGAATCCTAGCTCCATCACCGCCTGCGAGCTAATTGCACACTAATTGTGTGTGATTCACTCCAAAGGCTGTGATTTTGAGACAGTTAAATTAAATGTATTCTCCAGAGCATTCCAGAACATGCCACGCTTTGGTTTTGAGAGAATTAGATTAAGTTTTAATCGCCTAAGCATTCCAGAACATTCCAAGCCAGGTCGAAAAAACAGTAATCCGATATCCGTGGTTCGTGGTTTCAGCCAGACTATGAACAGGTGCTAGTTCTTAATTATGAATGTTGAAACGTGATTGTAACTAACCGCCAAGGAGGGTTTCCTTTTTTCCGCTCACTACAGGTCTCATGGGCAAGCCTGTAGGACTCACGTTTTGCTTGTGTTTGCTCATGTTTGCTGCCCCCAGGCGATGTGTTTAACAGCTTCTGACTGTATTCTTCACTGCCCTTCACTGGTCCCACTCGCTGTGGTGGTCTTGCTGGCGGTGATAGTGACAGTGGGGGCGGCTTGGCAGTTGTGGAGGTGGCAACCGTTGCGCTTAGGTTGCCCCTTGATGCGATAATGTCACTGGTAGCGGTGGAGGCAATTAAGGCAGCTTGGCAGCTGGCGGAGGAGGCTGTGCTAAAATCCTCAAGCACATGTCAGGCTGCTCATGGCTCTCACACTCCCCTGCCTTGGCCTCACCCTACCGCGTCTCACCTCACTCACCTCACCTCGCTTCGCCTCACCTTCACCCCGTACGCCGCAACTGCTCACAGCAAGGGCATGGGCACAGGCAGCGAGACCAGAGGTACAGGCGGTTTCTCAGGACGGCTGTGGCGGCATGGGTCATGCGGCTCAGTACGACTCCGTACAGGAGCTCATGAGCTCGGGTGCTTCAGGAGTGCACCGGCCACAGTAGAGAGAACTGGCACCAGCCTCAGCAGAGCGCAGCAGCAAAAGCCCACACAAAGTAGTTCCCTTGAGTGCTAGGGAGTACTAGAGTAATGTATGTTGTTTTGAGACCAAAAACCATTTATGCCTTTAGTCAATGTTTATTTATTTAGATTGCTGAACACTCGGCAGCATCCTAAACAATACATATATGAAAAAAACATGACAGAACAAGAATTGCCGCAAGGCCACAGGCCATTGCCAGAGCTATTAGCTTTGTAAATGCTTGTTGAGTAAGTAGAGAAATAAATATTAAAATACATAGCCACACAAGTAATTGTATATGAATGTCAGGTACATATTGACTCAGAGACCACAAGGTTCAGTCTCCCTATTCCTGTATTGAAGCCACTGCATAATTTCATAATTTGCTGGGTAAAGTGATGCAGTAAACGTGATTTTCTGAGACAAGAACATGCTGTTCGAATAGATGGTCTTCTAGAAAAGTAATCTGTTGAGTATAGCAATTATATTGCGCGACAATGACACATCTGAATACCTTTTTTGTTTCCCTCATCAAAGCTCTTGTCATGTCTGATTTTCACTGCTACACCTTTCTAGTTCATTTTGTGCGGCTTTCAGTAAAAGTGTGATGAAATGTTTTAAAATAGATGGAATTTTGAAATGTATCAGGCAATAGGCAGGTTTTTTTATTATTCAAAACATCACAAAACAGGCGTATTCATTTAACAAGGCACATAAGAGGTACATTCTCTTTAAGATAGCTTGAGATGAAAAATGTAGACCTTTTTGCTGACTGTGAATGGACATTATAATATGCCTGACTGAAGTACTAAGATTGCAGCATTGAATTCATTTAAATTACACTGACAGCAAATCCAAAAGTCCTTGTGGAAAAAAACATTACAACAAAGGGTCTATAATAAGGCATTCATTTTGTGTTCAGTTTAATACTGTGAAGGAATGAAGATATAAATGATCAACATAAACACAAAGGCAATTCATGGATTAAGTTCAGTAATGAAATCTGACAGGAAGGCTTACCAGGCATAAATTAAACAAATGCCACTGCAAAGACATCAGTACACCATAATGCAGCAATTCTGATTACAATGAATAGTATTTCTGTCATTGCCAGAATATTGAGACAAAACATGAGGAAATCGAAATGTATGGCTATAAAATGTAAGCACTCACAATATAATGTATTTGAGGTTTTGTAAAATGCTACCAAATTATACTGCTCTTCTTTATGCATTATCAAATGTGTTCTCTGATACCAACATTAACACATCTACTGTTCTTCCACAAAAACTAGCAGAAGCAGTCAAATCAAATAATTTGAAAAGCAAAGGAATGGACTTGACAAATGCAACATTTTAGACATTTGCATATTAATCAACAAACAAGTCATTCCGTGGACAGAGGTTCAATTTTCAGGTTGAGCATTTGAGACCTGCTGTAACTTCTCTTGTAGTCTTAAAGCCATCCCCCTGCTTTTGGTTTGTTTGTTTCGATGTCCTTTAATAATCCTTGCTTGCTAGTGGTCAGTCCAGCCTCTTTTTTTCCTTCTTGTTCCTCCCACGCAGCAGGGACTAAGTACTGCCTCATTTCGCTATTTTTTCTTTATTTGTTCTTTTGGAGAGTATTTGTTTCACAATTTCCTGCTCTTTTACTGATTGCCTGTGTTTAGCTTTGGCAACATGGCTGCTTAGATTTAAATAGAGAATTCCTCCCTCCTACCTCCTCTTAATGCTACATTTGTGTTAATACTGCCTCACACACCTTGTCGCCCACTCCGTTGCTTTTACTTTTTGTACCGTTTTTGCACTTTTTGATGCTCACCGTCACTTGTGCTTTCTTTGGTAGGATGTTGGTTTGGTTCTTGGCTTCCTTTGAAGGGAGATTGGGCTTGTTATCATGTGTTTTAGCACATTCAGATACTTTAAGCGCTGAATATCCATAGAACAAAACAATACAGACCGTATATAACAGGGCCGTTAGTTAATTGTGTGTACATCTTTTGAACATATGAATAAAAACAGTGCGTGCAAACCATGTCTTCAGCAGCTGTTCCTATCAGTCTTGTCAATAAAGCATAATGTTATTGTATTCCATATAAGACGTAGGAAAAGTAGACTTAGACTATAAATTGGCAGCTGGTTATTCACCTCCTTCGGATTATTTGGGCGCCATCTTAGAACAGTAGAGTTCTGTTTTAAATATGTAGTGTGTAGTGTCTTGGAGCCAATGACGACAGACACTTTATTAATAATCGATCAGCCTTTATTTTCTACTTCTTCTCTCGTCCCTGTCCCTACTCTAACTGCCCTCATCCTGCCTACGCTCCTCCTCTTCCCCTCCACCCCACTAGCTCCACCCACCCAGCTACTAGACTGCTCACAATATAACATCTACCCCTTTCTTAACAAAATGACAAAACAGTGTTCTAGTCCATTTCTTCAATGAGTCTCTTCGGCGGATTGACATCTCGCCGGGGTCGCATGGACATGGTTCCAGTAGCAGTGCCAATCAGGGGTTCACTTGGCTGACCCCTGGTCTCTCGATCACTTTGGTCACCCTCTTCCGGAGCAAGCATGTCAGTTCCACTCATCACAGGTCCTTTCATGTTGTGAGGGCACTTCTTGAAATGCGAAACGTTTCTGATAACTCGCCGTTGCTCAGATACAGCAGTTAACATGGTACCCTTTTGTTGGGTGGCCAGCAAGGGTTCATCTTGGAATCGACAGTCAGTTTTCCTTTGTTGTTCTTGTCTGACAAAAACATAATCTCCTTCATGTTAGGACAGTGACCTCGCTCTTCTTTTTGTGTCAGCATATGATTTCATTTTGTCCTTGTTGCGTTTGTCAGTTACCATCATTTCTTGATGGTCATGGAGTGGTGAGGTAGCTTGCAAGGCCCCTTCCAAAGTCGGGATGCGATTTCTCATCGGACGCCCTAACAGGAGTGTTGCAGGACACTTCCCAGTGGTCGAGTGAGGGGTTGTCCTATATGCCCTGAGAACCTCGTTGAGGGCCACTTGCAGGTCCTTCTTGTCAGCTGTGGCTTGTTGGAATGTCTTTTTAATCGTGGCCATGAACCTTTCAATAGTGCCATTGGCCTGTGGCCACAGAGGTGTGATTTTTCTGTGATTAAAGTCCAAGTGCTTTGCAAACGCATTGAATTCATGTCCATTGAATGGGGGACCATTGTCTGTTTTCACCTCTCTGGGGACGCCCCATGTTGCGAACACTTCATCCAGCATCTTGAGAGTGCTGGCGGCGCTTGTGGATGACACGAATTGCGCGATGGGGTATCGCGAGTATTCGTCGAATATGGCTAACACGTATTTGCCAGAGGGTAATGGTCTTTAGAAGTCCATGGTGAGCTCTTGCCATACTCCATTTGGTAAAGTGGTCATTTGTAGTGGGGCCGGTGGGTCACCTTTGTTGGTTAGCTGGCAGAGATGACAATCTTTCAAGGTGGCCTCCACCATTTGATCGAGGGCAGGAAACCACACACGTTCCCTGAGTGCTCGCTTTGTTGATACTACTCCTCGATGCCCTTCGTGTGCAAGGTCGTCGAAACCTTGCCGAGGTTGACTGGGGACCACGATCCGCTGACCTCGTAGTATTAGGCCGTCTGTGGTAGCAGATAGTTCATCGCAGACGTGTCGGAATGCTTGCATTTCCGGCTTGACAGCCGGGTCATTGTCCTCTTCCTGAGGATCATGTCTCCACCGGTTGGTTTGAATTTTCCGGAGTACTTTTTGTAGAATGGCATCTTGCATAGTGACTTCTCAGATGACTTCCATTGGAATGGCTGGTGGCAATGCTTGGTCGGCCACAAAGTGGATGTATTCCTCGGCGATGGAAGGGTTGGAGTCTGATGATGCATGGGGATGACGGGACATATAATCAGCCGGGTTCTCTCCCTTCTCGGGCTTGTGAACAATAGTGAAAGTATATTCCTGGAGTCTCAGGCCCCACCTCTGGATTCTCGGAGGCATTTTGGATCTGGGGTTGCCGTATATGGTGACTAGCGCCTGATGGTCGGTGATCAAAGTAAAGTGCTTGCCATAGACGAAAACATGAAAATGTTCACATGCCCAGACCACCGCAAGACTCTCCTTCTCAGGTTGCGAGTTTGCCCTTTCAGTATCGGACAAACTGCGACTGGCATAGGCAACGATGCGCCTCTGGTCGGAGTCATTATCATATTGTGCTAGGATAGCCCCCAGCCCCACGGGGCTAGCATCTATGGTGATTTCGGTCTTCCGTTTGGGGTTAAAGTACGAGAGGTTATCAGCAGACTCCACTGCACGTTTGATCTCCCTGAACGCCTGTTCACACTGTGGCGTCCAGTCAAATGGTTGGCCTTGTTTGGTGAGGATGCGAAGAGGATGGCTGATAGTCGCATAGTCTCTGATGTAACGGGCACAATAGCTGGCCATCCCTAGGAACAACCGCAGCTCGCTGACATCCTGAGGACTCTTGGTGTTGTTCAGAGTCGCTATTTTATCCGGATCAGGCTTCATCCCTGCACCCGAGAAGATGTGGCCAAAGAATTTCAAAGTGGACTGATGGAACTCACACTTGTCTTTGTTTAATGTCAGGTTCGCATCTAGCCGGGCATGGCAGACGCGATCAAGTGCTATGTCATGTTCACGAACATCCGAGCCATACACAAGGATGTCGTCGCTGTAATTTAAAGTATTTGGAATGTGTTGGATGATTTGCCTGATTGCCTCCTGAAAAATTTCTGCGGCTGATGAGACCCCAAAGCTCAGTCTTTTGTATCTGAAAAGGTCCAAGTGGGTCGCAAAAGTTGTGATGTAGCGGGACTTGGCATCTAGTTCTAGCTGGTGATAGCCTTTATTCAAATCCAGTTTAGAGAACACCCTCGCCCCATTCAAAGCGGAGATCATACCGCTCAGATGTGGCCCAGGATGGCGCTCTCTTTCAATCGCAGTATTAGGCAATCGCATGTCAACACACAGTCTCACTTTGTTATTGGGGCCCTTTTTGGATACAATAACTATTGGCGATACCCAAGGAGTTGGGCCGTCCGTCCGCTCAATGATGTCTGCTGATAGGAGATCATGAAGTTCATCCTCAACAGCTTTCTGGAGATGGAATGGTACAAGTCGAGGATGTTGGGCCACAGGCCTTCTCTGTTCATTGATGTGCAGACGTATTTGACAACCCTTTAGCTTACCAAGTCCTTGAAACAGCCTTGGAAATTTGCTGACAATGTCTTGTTCATCATTGACCTTAAAGAGAATTTCAACAAGGCGAAGGCGCTCTGTGTTTGGTAAGCTGAGTAGACAGTCAGCCTCTGGGCCCTTGATGACGTGTATGACCGCCGGTATGGTGATGGCGTCATGTTGTTGTGTTGTTGGGAATTTTCCCAGGCATTGAAGTGGTCTTTTGGACATCCAAGTGAAAACCCAGACTGGTGCAAACGACAGTGGAGGCTTGGGGCTCATCCTTTCATATTCTGTGACCGGGATATAGTTCAGTGAGGCCCCACTATCCAGCACAAATTTAGTGTCATGATTCCCTACTTTTATGTCTAAATGTGGATATTTTTTTAGTTGGTCAGGGTCCGCAATCATGTTCACGTATTCAACTGTATACACGGAGTCTCTGGATGAGGGTCTAGAGTCCCGGGATGGTGATCTACATTCCCACCTGGATCTTCGCGATTCTCGGCTTGAGTGAGATGAGCCTGAGGATACGGTGGACTTTCCTTGAACAGCCCTTATGTGGTGTTTCCTGGTGTCCGAGCGAGACGCCCTGGTCGGTTCACTTCACCTCTCTTTGTGATAGTCCCCACACATGGCTTCGAAGTGGTTCGTCCGCCCACACTTCCTACATCTCTGACCCACGGCAGGACAGGTATCCACGTGAGAGTAGTCATATCCACATCTGTAGCATTTTCTTGTCTTTTCTGGTCTCCTTTCTCTCCATCCAGGTTCTCGCCTTTTATGCTCTGGGTATCTTTGATACGATGATGGTTGTGATCTCCACTGTTTATCTTTCGAGCTTCTTCGACTGCTGCCTTTATCTTGGACGCAACGCACTTGTTCATGGCTCACATGGCATCCTGTTTCAATGTTAGTGGCATGTTCCTCGGCTTGATCATATATACACGTCATTTCTTCAATCTCGTCTATGTTGTGAGGTTTTCTTAGCAGTCGCCTTCTGAGAGTTTCTGAATGACACCCGTCTATGATTTGCGATTTTATGGCAGCATCTGTTGAAAAGGTGCCGAATTCACAATGCCTGGATAGCCGTTGCAGTCGGGTGATGAAGGCACTCATCGCCTCGTCCTTTCCTTGGCGTGCTTGGTGGAACGCATGACGTTCGTAGTCCATGTTTCTTTTGTGGAGAAATTTCTTGTTCAGCGCTTCGCGCACTTTGTCGTAGGTATCGGCATCTGCGGGGGAAGGTCCTTAATTATTTTGCTTATCTCTCGACCTGCCAGGTTGCGGAGGGCAATCAATTTCTCTTTATCAACAGTCACTTTAGATCCCTCAATGTAATTCTCGAAATCTTCAAGCCACTCTTGCCACATGGGGCCCATGCCCCCTCCTGTGGTCAGTGTTAGGGGTTCCGGGGCCCGCAGGTGCGACCCTCCTGCGATGATGGGCTTGACCTCGTTTCGCCGTGGGGATACATTGGGGGTCACCATCTTGGATACGCGTGCTTCCTGCCTTTTCTGCCTCCAGCCAACCTGTTCAACGATGCTTGTGTCGGTTAATCACGATCATTTCTCTTTCCACACAGCTTGACTTTGCTTGTGCTTGTTTATCTGGCCCACTTGTGTCGTTTTACCTATGTCAGGTGTGTTGTTTCACTGGAAAAAGGACTATGCCTGACTTCAAAATGGCTGCCCCATAACAACCAATGGGCCTGTCCTCACAGCTGCCTGACTCCAAGATGGCCGCCGTTACTGTCTGCATGCAGTATCTTCTCTCTACTCATTCAGCCCCCAGGTCACTCAGGACTCACCAGCAGACGACTCCCGGGGACAGCAGACCTCCGGATTCAGTCTTCTTCGACCACCGCCACAGTCAGGTGAGGTTGGGGTGGGCTCCTGCCTTGCTGCTCTCACTGCCGCGATCGCGCGGCGACACGATGCCAAAGCTCACGCATCGGGCATGAGATTTCCAATGCTGGCTGCTCTGGAAGCTCCGGTTCCACCGCGCTCGGCTGCACTCACCGCCGGACTTCTTTGGGGTCACGTTCCTCACTCGAGGCAGTGGTCCTGCGTTTTTTGGGGCACTGGACAGAGTCGGAGTGGGCTCCCGACCTCTGTTCTCTTCTCGCACGCTGGATCACACGCATCCGGCGGGGTCACGCTTTGGCCTGAACTGCTCTCTCCCTTCGAGCGTTCCAGCGCTTGCTGCTGCGCCTCCCTCGAGCGTTTCAGCGCTCGTTACTGCGGCTCCCTCTTCACTCCCTGACCACTACTGGAGGGACAGGGTCACCGGCTGCTGGCCTCTCTCTTAGGCGGCAGATCCACTCGGCGGCATTTTCTTCTCTTCAGCGACAAACGGGACAGGGCACTCTTGTGGGGTTCGGTGGGCTGTATTTATGCCCATCCCACCCTCGTCGCCAGTTGTAGTGTCTTGGAGCCAATGACGACAGACACTTTATTAATAATCGATCAGCCTTTATTTTCTACTTCTTCTCTCGTCCCTGTCCCTACTCTAACTGCCCTCATCCTGCCTACGCTCCTCCTCTTCCCCTCCACCTCACTAGCTCCACCCACCCAGCTACTAGACTGCTCACAATATAACATAGTGAACTAAAAAATTGTGCCAACATTGCACAACAGATTTCACCTGAAGCAAACGTTTATGTCATTTTAGAAAAATGTGTTAAAAACTTTGGCGTTCTAGTTCCTAACAGCTGCTAAGGACCATTAGATGTTGTGCAATTAATAACAAGATATATTTAAATACATAATTAGTAGATGCATTGCGACCTCTGAAAAAGTTCTTTGTTGTTGTTTTATGAATATTGATTTTTCTGAATCATTCGGTACAAAGGCAGAAATCACCTGGGTTTGCCATTTTACGCAGGCGCTTTAAGTCTTGTTCAGGCATGCAATCGGAATACTGCCTGTCTAAATTGTTGGAGTCTGGAGCTAGAAGCATAGACCTCCTGTCCCATCAAGGTCCGTACCATCATTTGTTTATTTCCATGTTCTGCTGACCACATGTTTTGGGATGCGTGCCAGCTAGCTCTCTATTGATTTCCCACATGCGTATTTCATAACAAACATTTTCACTTGTACTAATAAGAGAACAACTGCTTTCTGCACCATTCCTTTGGTTTCTGAAATTGCTTCAAGTATTTTTCACCAACGCCGCAACAGACAAAAAAAGCTGATAAATATTGCAAAAAATACATCATGTGGTACGGCTTGGAAAAGATATTACGTATTTAAAACATTTTTACAAAAAAAAAACTTTTTGGCAAAAATCGTGGTGCTTTAGACATCACAAATTAGTGTGCTTCATGCCTTTGTGTAACATTTTAGTTTTAAACAATTCTATTTTTGTATTTTGCTGCTTATATGAGCAGCTAAAGTCATTTGCTCCAATATTGCACTTGTGCAGAACTTTACGTAGCTTGTTAGTGCTTGTTTTTCTACAATGGCCCAGGCATATTATTGCATGGCAGTTAGTTCTAAACGGCTTATGACAATTATATGCTTATTTCTGCGAACTTTCAATTTTGTTAGATTAGAGGAGTGATGCACAAGGAGAGGAGACACACAGGATGTGGAGCTTATGAAGCAGTAACACCCCATTGGAATGTGGGCCTCCAGGGGCGTGGCTTGAGCACCGGCCAAGATGGCGGCGTAGCTCCGGAGCTCCACAGCGAGCCTCAGAGTTTCACTTTCTCCTGCGGCACTAACAGGACTACCTGGGTGATACAATTAAGAAATGTGGACCGGAACGTGAGGTGCGTTGCTCGCTCTCCTTGTTTCCCGACTCCGCTTCGGATTTCACCCAATTTCACGAAGCTGCCGATTCTGATAATTGCGCCGCCATTTTGTGCGCCGGTCACGTTTCATTACAGCGGCCAGCGTTGAAGTTCCTGACAATCCGCATTTCCACCTAAAACACTTCATATCGACCTGCATAAGAGGTGAGCCCTTGCTACAGACTGCTGTGCTTTTTGGACTTTTCTTTGCCTTTGCGCTTCATGAGGCTTACCTTATGTGGATTCGCCCGCCATTTTGTGAATCTCTTCACCTCTTCATGAGTTCTTCTGATTAATGCTGCTTGCTCTTTTGGCGCTTTGTACAACCTTTCATCATTGATTGCGGCCTACATTGCGCTCCTATCAAATTTACAAAGGGATTCATGCGACCTTTTTCATCTGCGCTATGGCTAATCTAAATGTCTCCTCATGGTTGTAACGCTGCCCTCTTGTGCTCTCCACATGATATTGCGGTCTTTCTTCTCTCTCAGTCTGCCATGGAATATTGACAATCCTTATCTTGTGCTTCTACGGTGCCTGTATTTCGTTCTTCTTGCATATTGCTTGGACTCCGGCTTGTCTCACTTTAACTCGGTTCTCCTTTTCAACTGCGTCTCTGAGCTTTCATGGGGAAACTTCGCAATTTAAAGCTCAATTCCACATCTGAAGTGCCGGCTGGTTCAGACTCTGACCCACTTATTCTAGACATGGAGAAAGGTCGGTCTTCAAAATCTGACTCTGCACATGGAGCCATTCCTAAGGCTTCTACTGGAAGTAAAGCATCATCCACTTTAGTTTCTTCCAAGCGCCTGACGTGCTTCTTCTCCCTCATCTATTGATCTCATATTGGAGGAGCTTCGTGCTTTCAAGCCTTTTATGGAAGCCACCACCAAAAATATGCAGGCAATGCAGGAGAGATGGTCATCTCTAGATGCACGTGTTCTCACCTTGGAACAATCTACAGATTCCTTGCAATCCTCTTGTTCACGTATTCCGTCCATGGAGGCGGAAATCCTACTACTTAAACGACAGACAGACGACTTGGAGAACAGGAATCGAAGGAATAATCTCTGCTTATACGGCCTTCCGGAACTTTCAGAAGGGTCTAACCCCACCGCCTTCTTCCAGGCTTTCCTTGCCAAGATCCTGGATACTCCAGCCGTATCGGCCATCAACATTCCACGAGCTCATCGCCTTGGTCCTAGGGTCGCTACCAAGCCTAGAGGTGTTATCATGCTTTTCCTCTAATATACTGATCTTCTTCAGGTCCTCTCAGCCGCCAAACTCAAGAAACAGATCACCTGGGAAGGTCACCATCTCTACATATCGCAGGATGTCTCCAAAGTCACCGCAGATCGCAGGAAGAAGTTCTTGGACATGAGGTCACAACTTAGAGCCCTTAACGCTAGATATGGTCTTTTGCATCCTTGTCTCTTCAAGGTTACTTACAAAGACAAAACAACCACCTACAAGGATCCTGCGGCCCTGCAGGCCTTCCTTCGTCGGCATGGTCCTGATGTCATGGATATTTCCGTTCCCGGTTGACTGGCCTGTTACATCTCTTTTTGATCGCATTATAATATGGTTCTGATCTTCTCATTGTTCACACTGATAATGTTATGAAACACCTAATATTGTCCTTATGAAACACCTAATATTGTCCTTATATGTTTATTCTTTCCTTTATACAACCCTTGTTCAACCAAGTTCTCTTCTTGTTTATTTTAAACCCATGTATTTATCCTAATGTTTCTCTTTTTTACAGGTATTCCCCTTCACTTCATCACCCAGTTTTACCTTCATATTTCTTCGTGCTGCCTTTTAATGTCATAGTAATTGAGGTTTCGCGTTCGCTCTGGATGTTGTCGTCGTTGTCTCCTGCCACCACCATCCCCCATTTCTGTTTGGTTTTCTCATTTTCGTAAGTATGTCTGTCAGTCGTTCGTTTTGGACATGTACTGTCTCCTTGTTCGCTATTGTTGCTGTCCTCTTTCCTATTTCTATTATCATGGATTCTTCTCAACTCTTCTTTTCTTCACCTTTTCTTTTTCTTTACTTTCTTCTTCTATGCTCTCTTTCCTTTTCTGGATTTAGCATTGTTCTTGTAGGAAGGGGGAGTCTCTAGTTGGCGCAGTGCAACACTAGCGACAAGCAGGGACTCTCCTCTTCCTCGTCAGGGCTGAGGGTTACCTTCCAGACAACCTCTGCTTACCCTCTAGGTAGTGTGGCTTAAGCAGTCGCAGGCTAATCTTTGGGGCATATAGGTTAAACACTTGCGATAGTACACCTTCACAACCAACCCACCACACAACGAGACCAGACTGTATTCCGTAAAAATATATATCTTTATATAGATTTTAAGCAGGCTTGTGAATACAGTCAACGTACTTTATGATAACGGTTGCAAGTTACTCAGTTCAGGTTACCACAGTTCTTATAGTAGCTCTCTTTGGGCCCGTAGGCCGGTGTTAACCAAAGTTCTTGTGGAGCCGGCGGCTTCCAGGGGATCTGTCCCACGTCGCGTTGCCTTCCCGGGGTCGCTGATCGTTGCGCCTCTTCAGCCGAGCAGGTCACTGGTCATCCGGGGCAGCGGTGCTCTGTGGCGGCAGGGTCCTCTCCTCGTCGTCCGCTCCGACCCTGGAGGCGGCGGCTGTGCGGTGGTGGCAAGTGGCAGTACGGTCCCCAAGTGCAGGACGTACCCAGCCGAGTGCCGGTGCAGCTGTGGGCTCACAGCTGGGCTGTCGGGCAGGCTACCGACCTTGCGGATTCTCACAGGGCAACTGTCCGTCTTTGCAGGTGAGTGGCTGCTTGTTGCGCAGTCACCTCGAGAGCTCGGACCGGACGGGTCCTCCTTCGCTTTGCTCTCGGGCTCCCGGTGCAGTTGCGGTCACGGTGTTCGGGCCAGCGGCGGCTGGTCCTCACTTTGCTTTCGCTGTTGCGTTGGGCCCCGGTCACGGTGGTCAGGTGGATGTCGTTGCCTTGGAGGAGATTCCTCCGTCGGTGCTGCGGCGATGGTCAGCACCCGCAGTCGCTTTCCTTCAGGGGGTAGCGTCCACTGGTCCTGGGACGCTGGTCAGGGGGCAAGTTCACAGCAAGCCCTTGGAGATCTCTTTAGCAGAGTTTGGCACAAAGTAAAGCAAAAGTCTTCTCGTAGTCTTTTCTTCTTCCTCTCCTTCAGCAGCAAGGCACCAGACACAGGCAAGAGTCAGCACCCTTCCTTGTCTCTCACGGTCCTTCTCGTAGGGCAGAGTCCTTCTGTGGCCCAAACAGGATCTAATTTTCAAGGAGCAGGGCTCCTTCTTTTATAGGCCAATTCTTTTGTTCTCGCAGGCCAGGGGGGCCCTTGCATAGCCACTCTCAGTCCTTGGGTACCCCGGCGGGTGTACTCCGGCTTCTGCTTTCAGTGTGAGGGGCAGGCGCATCAGACGCCCCACAGGGGGTGGAGCCAGCATTGTGCGGACAGGGGCGGCCAGAGTACCTTGTTGATGGGGGTTCGCCCTTCCTGGGCCAGGTGCCGGCAGAGTCGTCCGCCGCTCCCCAGGAGGGTGGAGCCAGCATTGTGGTGGCCGAGCACAGCTACAGTTCGAGTCAAGAGGCACTCCTACCTCCCACTAAGGTGAAACCTGCGCATTCACCACCTGTCATCCCTCCAGCCCTGTCACTCACACATCCCAGACAGTCAGATACACATACCAGCAGAGGCGGGCTGAAATGGTTAAGCAAGCAAATGCTAACTTTCTAAAAGTGGCATTTGCAAACCCAGGATACTAAAAGGAACTTGACTACAAGAAATATTTTATCATCCTGAGTTCATGCATACTAAACCTGACTCGCTACCATGCTCCTTGAGCCTGCGGGAATTATAGGGTGTAATAATTCTCGCAGCTCAGTCTGGCCTAATGGAGCAGGTAGCCTTCAATAGTGAAATACGGTCTTGGTTGTAAGTCACTACTAGGACATACCATACACATCAGGGCTTGTCCTACCTTACACCTACAACGCACCCTGCCCGCAGGCCTACCATAGGGGTGACTAATATGTAGTCAAGGGAAGGTTCAGGGGCTGGCAAGTGGGTGCACTTGCCCAGCTAGCGTGACAGTACGAGACCGCACGCGGGTTCTGCGGTCGCAGTTCCCAGACACAACTTTACGGCTGCTTCGGTGGGTGGCGCAACCAGCGCTGCAGGCCCACCAGCAGTATTGGCATCTACAAGCCCCGGCACTCTCTAGTGCGCTTTACTAGGGACTGACAGTAAATCCAATGCACCAATCATGGATACCAATCGTATGTACAGTTTTACAGTAGGGAGCACTTGCACTGCGGCACGGATCAGCCGTGGCGCAGTGCCCTGAGTATCGGAAAACCAGCAAAACATCGGAGGCACATCAGCAAAAAGTGGAAGGGAGACTCACGCCAAGGTGCCAGGTCTAACATGTGTCCCCTCCAGCTGAAATGTGGGGGGAACTACCCTTCCCCAGGGAGTTCCACATCACTAAGGCGGAAAAATCTGGACAGACCGTCAGCGTTGGCGTGATCGGTGCCAGGGCGGTGTTCCACCGTAAAGTCCATACTCTGTAGAGAAATGGACCACCTCAACAGTTTCGGGTTCTCACCCCTCATTTGCATCAACCATCTGAGGGGCCTGTTGTCCGTCTGAACTCGGAAGTGAGACCCAAACAAGTAGGGTCTTAGCTTCTTCAGCGCCCAGACCACAGCAAATGCTTCACGCTCTATTGCACTCCACCTACTTTCCCGTGGAAGTAACCTCCTACTTATGAAGGCTACGGGTTGGTCAAAGCCCTCCTCAGTCATCTGTGAAAGAACAGCTCCTACACCATGCTCTGAAGCGTCTGTTTGCACAATGAACTCCTTGGAGAAATCAGGGGCCAGGAGCACGGGCGCCGTGCACATGGCAGTCTTCAGGGTGTCAAAAGCCTTCTGACAGGTGTCAGTCCAAATCACATTCCTGGGCTGCTTCTTCGAAGTCAGCTCTGTCAAGGGGGTCACGATCGTGCCATAGCCCTTGACAAACCTCCTGTAATACCCAGTGAGCCCCAGGAAGGCTCTCACTGCAGTCTGGGTCTTGGGGGGTTCCCAAGCCAGGATGGTCTCGATTTTGGGCTGCAAGGGGGCTACCTTGCCACTCCCAACTTGGTGTCCCAAGTACACCACGGAACCCTGCCCAATCTGGCACTTGCTTGCCTTGATTGTGAGGCCTGCTCTGCGCAGGGCCATCAACACTTCCCAGAGGTGTCGCAGGTGTTCGGGCCAGGTACCGCTGAACACTGCGATGTCATCCAGGTAGGCGGCACTGAACTCGTCCAGTCCAGCCAACACCTGGTTGACCAATCTCTGAAAGGTGGCAGGGGCATTCTTCATTCCAAATGGCATAACCCAGAACTGGAAATGCCCATCGGGTGTAGAGAATGCCGACCTCTCCTTTGCCCCATCGGTCAAGGCGATCTGCCAGTACCCAGACGTTAAATCAACCGTGCTGAGGAACCGGGCAGCCCCTAGCCGATCAATGAGCTCGTCAGCTCTGGGGATGGGGTGTGCGTCAGTCTTCGTGACTGAATTGAGTCCTCTGTAGTCCACACAGAACCGGAGTTCGGGTGTGGCTCCCGGCGCAGCAGCCTTCGGAACCAAGACCACGTGGCTGGACCAAGGACTGCTGGAAGACTCAACCACCCCGAGGGCAAGCATCTTGGAGACCTCCTCCTTGATGCAGGCCCGGACCCTGTCAGTCACCCTGTAAGCCTTATGCTTCACAGGTAAGCTGTCTCCAGTGTCCACATCATGGACGCACCAATCTGTGACACTCGGAACCAGGGAGAACAGGTCTGGAAACTGCCCCAGCAACTGGCGGCAGTCCTCCTGTTGTTCGGCGGTCAGGGTGGGTGAGAGGTTAACTCCATCCACTGACCCATCTTTCTCACAGGCCACCAAGAGGTCAGGAAGAGGCTCCGACTCCTCCTCCATTCCGTCATCGGTTGCCAACAACATGCCCACTTCGGACCTTCGCAAGTGGGGCTTGAGGCGGTTGACATGTAGGACCCGCAAAGGGTTCCTGGGCGTCTTCATGTCCACCAAGTATGTCACGGGGCTCTTGCGCTCCACAACCTCAAATGGTCCTGTCCACTTATCCTGAAGGGCACAGGGCTCCACTGGGGCCAGGACATACACCTCTTGTCCAGGCTGAAGCTCGACCAGAGTGGCATTCTGATCGTACCACCGCTTCATTTCTTCCTGGCTCGCTTCCAGATTAGCCTCGGCAAGTTGTCTGAAGCGTCTGGTCTGGTTTCTGAAGGCCAGCATGTAGCTATATACATTCTGGGGAGGTTTCCTGGGAGATTGCTCCCAGCCTTCCTTTACCAAACTCAGCGGTCCTCTCACGGGGTGACCGTACAGTAGTTCAAAGGGGCTGAACCCTAGGGACTTCTGTGGCACCTCGCGATATGCAAAGAGCAGGCATGGTAAGAGGACGTCCCACTTACGCCTCATCGGACCTTCCAGGCCCATGATCATGCCTTTTAGGGTGCGGTTGAATCTTTCAACCAACCCGTTACCTTGGGGATGGTAGGGCGTGGTGAACTTATACGTCACGCCACACTCCTGCCAAAGGGACTTCATATACTTCGATATGAAATTGGTCCCCCTGTCGCTCACCACCTCTAGAGGGAATCCTACTCGTGAGAAAATTCCCATCAGTGCACGCCCCACCACGGGAGCCGTCACTGTCCTCAGAGGGATGGCTTCAGGGTACCGGGTGGCATGGTCCACCAAGACCAGGATGAACCTGTTGCCCATGGCTGTCTTGGGGTCCAGAGGCCCAACGATGTCAATACCCACTCGCTGGAATGGCGTACCGACCACAGGGAAGGGTTGGAGGGGGGCCTTGTTCTTCCCTCCCGTCTTCCCACTTGCCTGGCAAGTCGGACAGGTTCTGCAATAAGCATCTGAACTCTTATGCATTTGGGGCCAGTAAAAGTGGGTGACAAGCCTGTCATAGGTCTTGTCCATCCCCAAATGTCCTGCTAAAGGCACATCATGAGCCAGACCCAGTAGGAAGGCTCTGAACTTCTGGGGTACCACCAGCACACGGGCTGACCCAGGTTCAGCAGCCTTAGGCTCCGAATACAGGAGGTCGTTCTCCCAGTACACGTAATGTGTTTTGGCCTGAACACCTTTGGCCTGGTCTGCAGCCTGCTGCCGCATACCCACGAGAGAAGGGCATTCTTTCTGCTCCCTGCAGAATTCCTCCCTGGAGGGTCCTCCTTCTTGCTGCCAATGGGTCAGCTCAGGCAGGTCCCCCAGTTCGGCGATCTGTTCCCCTGTAGGCTCCAGGGCATCCCCCTCAGGGTCTGCTTCCTCCTGGACCGTGGGAACTTCAGGAGCCGGTTTCCCACGCCCCCTGCGCCTTCTCCCTAAGGCCGGTTCCTGGGCCTCTCCTTCAGGCCCCAGGACCTCTCGATCACCCCTACTGGCTGCCATCGACCGGGTGGTCACGCACGCCCAGTCAGGCAGACCCACCATCCGCAGGTGAGTCGTCTTCTCCACCTTTTCCCAAGGGGAGTGCTCCAAGTCGTTCCCTAGCAAACAGGCATGGTTTTTCTCACACAGACCTGCAGAGTACCAGAGACCCCCCCCCACTCGAAGGGAACTTGAGCCATCGGACACTGACTCTCTGAATTATCAGCATTGATAACCCTACAGTAGGCATGGGGTACAACCTGCTCTTGAGACACCAGGTGCTGCCTCACTGCAGTCACACTGGCTCCTGTGTCCCTAAGAGCCTCAGCTTCCTTACCATTGATGATCACCACCTGCCCATATTTCTTAGTGTTAGAGGGCAGGTAGTTCGTAGGGATCATCTCGCTGTCTCCTAGCGAGACCAGGGTCATGTGAACGGGATCTCCACCCCCCGGGACCATCATTTCTTCTCCCAGGTGAACGCTAGTCACTTGACGGGGCGGAGCACCAGTGGGTGCGGGTTTTCCAAACAGGCGACACTTGGGGTCACTGGATATGTGCCCAGGCTCGCCACATTTGAAACAATTGAAGGGCCCCTTTGGAACAGGTTTACCTGTCGGGGCCCCATTCTGCTTCGGAGGTGGGGGAGGCTGAGAACCCTGCTGCGGGCTCCCTTGGGAACTACTTTGGGGGCCTTTTTGGAACCCCTTCTGTTTTCCCCCTTTGTCCCCCCCACTCTTCTGCTGGGGACCCTGCCCACTCTTGGCGGAGTCTCCCACGGGACCCTTGTGGACCCTGGTGCTGAGCCAGCGGTCCGCCTCCTCAGCAAGCTTCCTCGGGTTGGACAGCTTGCTATCGATCAGGTGTTGGCGTAACTCAGGAAAACAGTGATCAGACAAGTGCTCCCATGCAATTAAATCAAAGAGACCTTGAAAATCATTAACGTTGCTACCTTTCACCCAACCATCCAGTGCTCTGCAAAAGTAAGTCACATACTCCACATACGTATTCCCAGGCCGCTTAGTACATCCCCTAAACTTCTGTCTATACATTTCAGGGGTAAGCCCGTACCTGTTCATTAAAGCTTCTTTCATGTGGGAATAGGATCTCTGATTCTCAACGGGCAAATCTAGCAAGGTATCTCGCCCTTCGCTAAGGAACCTTCCCCACAACCCCGCTCCCCAATCCTTGTCAGGGACCCGGTGGGAGGACATGGCTACCTCGTATGCCCTAAACCACTGTCCTATGTCATCCCCCTTAAAGAACTCTTTAACTACGTCCTTCGGGATGTGCACTCTTGACTCTACCTGCACTGGCGATGTGCTGCCACCAGAGGGAGGACGATCCAAGTCTCTCTCCTTGAGACTTATCTCCCTCATTTTTACTTCATAATCCATTTGGTGCTTTCGCTCTTCCAGCGCCATTCTTTTTGTTTCAAGCTCCAGTTGGATTTTCAATTCTGCCAGCTTTCTTTCGTGATTCCTTGTTTCCTTCCTGTCCGCCAGCTCCTCTGGCGACAGGCCTTTACCAAAGCTGTGCACGCTGTCTTGCCTCTCGAGGTCGATCAGATCTCCAAGCGCATTCTGCTCTTCAGTTGCAACTTGCTCCGCGAGGGCGTCTTGATCCTCCGGGGCCTTTCTGGACTCTATCCAGGCTTTCAGGGCCTTGTAGAGCTCTGGCTTATTCTTGCAACCAGCGTGCGGAACCTTGAGTTTCCTGCAAAAGAACTTCAGTTCATCCTTGGTGTATTTATCCAGCTTCGCGGCGTCCCACTCGACCTCCAACACTTCCGAGGTCGTGGACTCCGCTCCATCCAGGCTCTTCGCGCCCGGCATGGTTTCTGTACTCGGAATCTTCCTTTCGGCCAAACTCAAAAGCAAAGTCTGTGGCTAAGTAACCGGACCGTAATCCTTGTGTAGTGGTCAGAAGCTCAGGTATAGATATCGCAAGTGTAAATTCGAAAATCCCACCGCTGCCACCAATGTAGGAAGGGGGAGTCTCTAGTTGGCGCAGTGCAACACTAGCGACAAGCAGGGACTCTCCTCTTCCTCGTCAGGGCTGAGGGTTACCTTCCAGACAACCTCTGCTTACCCTCTAGGTAGTGTGGCTTAAGCAGTCGCAGGCTAATCTTCGGGGCATATAGGTTAAACACTTGCGATAGTACACCTTCACAACCAACCCACCACACAACGAGACCAGACTGTATTCCGTAAAAATATATATCTTTATATAGATTTTAAGCAGGCTTGTGAATACAGTCAACGTACTTTATGATAACGGTTGCAAGTTACTCAGTTCAGGTTACCACAGTTCTTATAGTAGCTCTCTTTGGGCCCGTAGGCCGGTGTTAACCAAAGTTCTTGTGGAGCCGGCGGCTTCCAGGGGATCTGTCCCACGTCGCGTTGCCTTCCCGGGGTCGCTGATCGTTGCGGCTCTTCAGCCGAGCAGGTCACTGGTCATCCGGGGCAGCGGTGCTCTGTGGCGGCAGGGTCCTCTCCTCGTCGTCCGCTCCGACCCTGGCGGCGGCGGCTGTGTGGTGGTGGCAAGTGGCAGTACGGTCCCCAAGTGCAGGACGTACCCAGCCAAGTGCCGGTGCAGCTGTGGGCTCACAGCTGGGCTGTCGGGCAGGCTACCGACCTTGCGGATTCTCACAGGGCAACTGTCCGTCTTTGCAGGTGAGTGGCTGCTCGTTGCACAGTCACCTCGAGAGCTCGGACCGGACGGGTCCTCCTTCGCTTTGCTCTCGGGCTCCCGGTGCAGTTGCGGTCACGGTGTTCGGGCCAGCGGCGGCTGGTCCTCACTTTGCTTTCGCTGTTGCGTTGGGCCCCGGTCACGGTGGTCAGGTGGATGTCGTTGCCTTGGAGGAGATTCCTCCGTCGGTGCTGCGGCGATGGTCAGCACCCGCAGTCGCTTTCCTTCAGGGGGTAGCGTCCACTGGTCCTGGGATGCTGGTCAGGGGGCAAGTTCACAGCAAGCCCTTGGAGATCTCTTTAGCAGAGTTTGGCACAAAGTAAAGCAAAAGTCTTCTCGTAGTCTTTTCTTCTTCCTCTCCTTCAGCAGCAAGGCACCAGACACAGGCAAGAGTCAGCACCCTTCCTTGTCTCTCACGGTCCTTCTCGTAGGGCAGAGTCCTTCTGTGGCCCAAACAGGATCTAATTTTCAAGGAGCAGGGCTCCTTCTTTTATAGGCCAATTCTTTTGTTCTCGCAGGCCAGGGGGGCCCTTGCATAGCCACTCTCAGTCCTTGGGTACCCCGGCGGGTGTACTCCGGCTTCTGCTTTCAGTGTGAGGGGCAGGCGCATCAGACGCCCCACAGGGGGTGGAGCCAGCATTGTGCGGACAGGGGCGGCCAGAGTACCTTGTTGATGGGGGCTTCGCCCTTCCTGGGCCAGGTGCCGGCAGAGTCATCCGCCGCTCCCCAGGAGGGTGGAGCCAGCATTGTGGTGGCCGAGCACAGCTACAGTTCGAGTCAAGAGGCACTCCTACCTCCCACTAAGGTGAAACCTGCGCATTCACCACCTGTCATCCCTCCAGCCCTGTCACTCACACATCCCAGACAGTCAGATACACATACCAGCAGAGGCGGGCTGAAATGGTTAAGCAAGCAAATGCTAACTTTCTAAAAGTGGCATTTGCAAACCCAGGATACTAAAAGGAACTTGACTACAAGAAATATTTTATCATCCTGAGTTCAGGCATACTAAACATGACTCGCTACCATGCTCCTTGAGCCTGCGGGAATTATAGGGTGTAATAATTCTCGCAGCTCAGTCTGGCCTAATGGAGCAGGTAGCCTTCAATAGTGAAATACGGTCTTGGTTGTAAGTCACTACTAGGACATACCATACACATCAGGGCTTGTCCTACCTTACACCTACAACGCACCCTGCCCGCAGGCCTACCATAGGGGTGACTAATATGTAGTCAAGGGAAGGTTCAGGGGCTGGCAAGTGGGTGCACTTGCCCAGCTAGCGTGACAGTACGAGACCGCACACGGGTTCTGCGGTCGCAGTTCCTAGACACAACTTTACGGCTGCTTCGGTGGGTGGCGCAACCAGCGCTGCAGGCCCACCAGCAGTATTGGCATCTACAAGCCCCGGCACTCTCTAGTGCGCTTTACTAGGGACTGACAGTAAATCCAATGCACCAATCATGGATACCAATCGTATGTACAGTTTTACAGTAGGGAGCACTTGCACTGCGGCACGGATCAGCCGTGGCGCAGTGCCCTGAGTATCGGAAAACCAGCAAAACATCGGAGGCACATCAGCAAAAAGTGGAAGGGAGACTCACGCCAAGGTGCCAGGTCTAACAGTTCTCATCCTTGACTCCTCTATCTTTTTACTGTTCTCTTCTACTTTTCTCATTTTCTCTTCATTGTATTTCTTGTGCATTACTGAGCATGTTGCTAGTAGTTGTTTTTCTGATATGCTTCGTTCCGTGTAACGACATGGAACGTTAAGGGATTAAACAATCCCATCAAAAGACAGAGGGTTCTTTCACATTTAGCAAGACTTAAAACAGATGTTGCTCTCCTTCAAGAGACTCATCTTGCTGAGCCGGAGGATTTGAAGCTTAAACGATTTTGGGTGGGCCATGTTTTTTGTTCTCCTACGACGTCTAGGAAGAATGGTGTTGTACTTTTGTTGCATAAAAAGTTAAATATTTCCTCGATTATTCATGAATGTGATGTTGATGGCCGTTGGCTCATTGATAACTTACTCATAGATAACATCCCGCTGACCCTCTTTAATGTGTATGCTCCCACTGGACTCGATAGATCCTTTTGGCCTGCTATCTCTTCCAAGTTGTCTTCCCTCCCTGGAGATTACATACTTCTTGCTGGAGACTGTAATCAGTTTGTAGACCCCTTCCTTGACCGACACTCAAATGTCACTTTTATTCCTTCTAGATTGCACACACAGTTTGTGAACTCCTTTTAAAATAATGCCTTAGTTGACATTTGGAGACTGTGCAACCCTGATGTTTGAGAATATAGCCTTTTCTCCCCTCCCCATTAATCCCAATCCCGTATTGACCATATCTTTCTCAGTAAATCCTTATCCCAACACGTTCTGAAATTGGCTCCATCTTACTCTCTGACCATGCCCCAGTTTTTGTAGACCTTGACCTGCTCCCATTCCCTCCCCATTCTGGCAGATGGTGTAAGGGTTTGCGTATTTGCGCCTACAGAACTACAACTCCCATAATGCTAAAATGGGTGGAGAACTGATTCTATATATTCAGGATGTCCACTAGGGGGCTTCGTAAGTGATTACTCTTTTGAACCTGTGAGTGTTGGTGTCGAGTTCTACGTTTTGGGAAGTACTATCCAGGATCAAAGACTTTGGAACATTTGGAGATTGCCGTTATCTTTCCGCGAGCGGCTGCCGCGGAAAAGGAAACAAGTAGCGGCGAAGAACTTGGTTTTGTGAGCAAGAACTACAGAGGGAGTTTCCTTGTCCTAGCCTTACCCGTTCGCATGCGGCTGCCGCGAGGGAAGGTGTACCGTGGTTGGAGCTTTGTTTCCAGGAACCGATTGGATCTGAGTACCTTGGGATTTGAATAGAAGAAACTGGTTAGGGTTTGTTTCTTTCCACAAGTGATCATCGCGAGGAAGAACGGCCACTGGAGGATTATCGAGAAGGCTTGCAACCAAAGAACTCTGACTGATGTATCTATCGGTTCCGAACTGGTAGGCCTCTACGGAGGAATCTTTTTGTTCGTTTCTATTTTTGTTAGTGTTCCCTATTTAGTTGGGCCCAACTCGGAATTCTCTTTCGGGTGCTACATTTTTGTTCGTAAGGAACGTGTTTCGTTTGCAAGACTATCTAGAAGCCCTTTCACTTTATTGTTTTGGAACTGCAGTTTCCATTTCTACACATTACTTCGCTGGGTTACTGGAGAGAACATTTTATAAATTCCAGGGAAGATTAAGATGGGTATGTGTGAGGTATTATTACATCATTGATGTATTCTGATGTGTGTTCGAACTATTGGTAATCAGTGGTTTTCTTGCAGGCGGCACTGGTCTATAGACAAGTATCTATGGTATAGAGAGGCAGAGGTCCCCTCCTGATTTATTTGGTATGTATTGTTTCAATAGCGAGAATTGAATGAGAGTAGTTAGAACTGATGTGATAATTCTCTCTTCTTGTCATTTCACCTGTCCCATCCGTTCCAGTCCCTTTCCTTACCTTCCCTGATTTATCCCTCGCTTGATTACCTCTACGCTCTGTGTTTTCTGTACAGTCAGAGTATGGGGAAATCAGGAGGTGGACCCCTTTCAGCATCACCCTGATCCTGAGGCGACGAGAATCGTGACAGAATCACTTACCCAAGAAAATAAAGAACCTCCCGGTCAGGGTGTGCTGAAAGATGACTACACTTGAAGAAGTGATGCAGGCCTTAGTTATTGTACAGCAGGAGTTAGTTAATTCTCGTGCAGAAACCGCTGCTCTTAAAGAAAGATTTGATAGGCAAGCCCGAAATCCTTTTGATGCTTCGGCAGGAGTCCCACAGATACAGGTCACCGTGCCCCCGCCGATACCACTGGCTAGTCCTGAGAGATATGCAGGGGACCCTCTTAAAATACAGACGTTTTTGACTCAGATCACCTTGCATTTTTCGTGTAGGCCAGCTTCCTTCCCTAGTAATCACTCTAGGGTGGCTTTTGCGATATCATATTTGACGGGAGAGGCAGCAGACTGGGCAGTCCCTTTAGTGCGCAAAGATGATCCTTTGTTAACGGATTTGGCGGCCTTCCGAAGGGAATTTGAGAGGGTGTTTGATAGAAGGGCTACCACCCTTAGTGCAGACCGCGATTTGCTGAGTCTACGTCAAGGGAGAAAAGATTTGACAACTTATATGACGACGTTCAACAGATTGGTAGGGGAAACTGCCTGGCCCGAAGAGAAAAGAATGGCACTATACTATCAGGGGTTGAATGAAGACATGAAAGACGTCCTGGCACAAATCGACCCCCAACCCACGAGTTGTTTAGATTTGATCAATCTTACCTTGCGGTTGGACCACCGTCTCTCTGAGAGGGGAGGCAAGCGTAAACGAGGTGGTCGATCAGGGAGTGGGTATGAGGTGGAGAGCGCCCCCCTAAAGAAAGATTCAGGACCTGAGGCTATGGAAATAGGGGCTGTTCGTCCTCCTTTAACCAAGGCCGAAAGAGAAAGCAGACGTGCCCAAGGTTTATGCATGTATTGCGGTAAAAAAGGGCACTATGTGCGGGACTGTACTATGAAACCCCAGAAAAGGAGTTTGTTTTTCCCTGCTAAGAAGATGGTGGCAGTGGTAGCGGAAGATACTTATGAAATACAGGAGGCAGGCGAGGGGGCTGAGAGTATGCCAACACCCCCTAAGGAGTGGAGGATACCGTCCTTGGGAGTAGTGGATAGTACGGACGCGGTGTCTCATGTAATATTGCCCATGTATCTAGGTTCAGGACAACACAAAGTTCCCGTGAAAACAATGGTGGATTCCGGGGCTACGGGGAACTTTATCGACTATGGTTTGGTGAAGAAGCTAGGATTAAAGAAAGTTCCCACTCACAAACCAGAGCTGGTTCTGGCTGTGGATGGTACTCCACTGAAATCAGGCCCCATAGCAGAACACACAGAAGTGTTAGAATTGACTCTTTGTGGACAGCCGTGGGATCATGTAGAATACATTGTGCTGAATATGATTGAGGCTCCACAATACAAAATCATTCTAGGGATGCCTTGGTTGTGGCAACACAATCCTTTGATGGATTGGAAGTTAAAAACTATCCAGTTCACATCAGAGCTTTGTGTGTCCGAATGTTTGCAGGAGGATGGGGCATCACATATGTTATCCTTGGCACAGGTGTTTCAGGTGGCGACTGCAGCAGAGAAAGAGGTGGCGTTGCCAGTTGAATACCATCAGTACCGAGCGGTTTTCAGCAAAGTGGAGGCTGAAAAGCTTCCACCTCATCGCGACTATGATTGTCGGATAGATTTGGTGGAAGGCTCCAAAATACCTACATGTAGGGTTTATGCACTGTCTGATTCCGAGACGAGATATTTAAAAGAGTATCTAGAACATCTTTGCTCATTGGGGTTCATACAACCATCACGTTCCCCAGCAGCATCGCCTCTTTTCTTTATCTCAAAAGCCAACGGTGAGCTGCGCGCTTGAATTGATTTCAGGCAGCTGAATAAGATCACGGTTAAAAACCGTTATCCTCTTCCACTCATACCCGTCCTGCTAGACCAGGTGAAGGAGGCCAACATGTACACCCGGTTGGACCTGCGAGGGGCTTATCACTTGGTACGGATTAAGGCCGGAGATGAGTGGAAGACGGCGTTTAAGACACGCTTTGGGTTGTTTGAGTATTTGGTGATGCCGTTCGGGCTTTGCAACGCCCCTGCGGCATTCCAATTCTTTCTCAACGACATTATGAAAGAGTACATCGACCGCTTTGTTGTCATCTATATTGATGATATCCTGATTTATTCAGAAACCCCATCTCAGCACGTTAGTCAGGTCATGTTGATCCTCCAAAGACTACAGGAACACTGCTTGTATTGTAAACTCAGCAAGTGTGAGTTCGGAGTGACTGAAGTGGAGTTTTTGGGTGTGATCTTGAATCCCCATGGTTTTCGGATGGCAGATAGGAAAGTAAAGGCAGTGCAGGAATGGCCCATTCCTAGGTGTGTGAAGGATGTGCAATGCTTCCTAGGATTCTCCAATTACTATCGGAGATTTATTTCCCATTTCTCGCAGCTAGCCTCTCCAGTAACCCGGTTGTTGAGAAAGGGTTTTACCTTCTGCTGGACCTTGGAAGCAGGAGAAGCATTTGAACAGCTAAAAAAGGCCTTCTGTTCTGCACCTATTTTGAGATACCCACAATCTGATGTTCCATTTGTAGTGGAAGCTGATTCTTCGGACATCGCCATAGGTGTGGTTCTGTCGCAAAGAGACAAACACACCGGTCAGCTGCACCCTGTTGCCTTTTTGTCTAAAAAACTGAATCCTGCAGAGGTGAATTATACAGTGGCGGAAAAAGAACTACTGGCCGTGAAGAGGGCATTTCAGGAGTGGAGGCCTTACTTGTGGGGGGGACAACATCCTGTTACGGTGTTCTCTGACCATCGGAACCTGCAATATATGAAGACGGCTAGGCACCTTTCGCAACGGCAAATGCGTTGGATGTTGTTTTTCGCGGAGTACAATTTTACTATTACTTTTCGTCCCGGGGCAGACAACAAAAAGGCGGACTCGTTGTCCCGTCAATTGGATTCTGAAGCATCGTTAAAGGGAGAGCAGTTGTCGATTCTACCTCCCGAGAGGGTGGTGTGTGCCACTACAGTCGAGCAGTTTATTGAAGCAGTACGTAAACAACGCTCCGTATCCCAATGGCAGATATGGGCTGGGAAAGAAAAGCAACGCACACTGAAACATGGATTGCCAATGCGGAATAACGCCTTGTTTCTTCCCACGCATGAATTGCGTTTGATGGCCTTTAATTGGTGTCATAACGCCATGGTTGCTGGTCATCCGGGACATCAGAAGACCATCCAGGCATTACAAAGACAGTTCTGGTGGACGGGAATGACAAAAGACGTGAAAACTTGGATCGATCAGTGTGAGACGTGTGCTAGAGCTAAGAGTGAACAATCCAGGAGTAAGGGTTTGCTGATGCCACTACCTACCCCCTCTAGGCCCTGGCAAGTGTTAAGCCTGGATTTCGTGCTTGGACTACCGATGGATAAAGGTTGTGATGCCATCTTGGTAGTGGTGGATAGCATGACCAAAATGGGACATTTCATTCCATGTCGAAATCTCCCTACAGCTGCTCAAACAGCGCAGTTGTTGTTGACCCAAGTGGTACGGTTGCACGGAATCCACAAAGTCATCATTTCGGATCGAGGGCCGCAATTTGTCGCAAGGTTCTGGCATACATGGTGTAAGGCGCTACAAGTGACGGATGCCTTGTCTACGAGTTTCCATCCCCAGTCCGATGGCCAAACGGAGAGGCTGAACCAAACTCTTAAAAAATACCTGAGATGCTACGCAGAAGAGGCTAAGGACTCATGGGTATCCTTGTTGTGGCTGGCCGAATTGTCCTACAACAATGCCTGGCATAGTTCTAAGGGAGAATCTCTGTTTCGTGCCAACACGGGTTATCATGCAGACACCTTGCCTGTTACTATCCCTAGCGATGTGCAAAACCATCCTACCGTTGCTGTCCGGATGAAGGCATTGTTGAAGATCCATCGCCGGGTACAGCTGCACTTGGAAAAGGCGAAAGACTCGTACAAGAAGTGGGAAGACCGGCATCGTCAGGAGGGTCCAGTATACCAGGTGGGGGATAAGGTGTGGCTGTCGACAAAAAACATTTGTTTTTGCTACCGCAGCATCTTCCACCCTCGATTCATCGGACCATATGAAATACTGCGGGTGGTGAACCCAGTGGCATACAAGCTGAAGCTGCCAGCCTCCTTACGGATACATCCGGTATTTCATTGCAGTCTACTGAAATCAGCCAAAACGGGACGACGTCAAGAGGTCCCTCCAGTGATGAGAGACGGCCAGCTGGAGTTTGAGGTGCGTTGTATCCTGGATTCCAAATACCGAAAAGGGAAGCTGTGGTATTTAATCTCGTGGAAGGGATACACTTCGGAGGATGACTCCTGGGAACCGTGTACGGAAGTGCATGCCCCTCTTGCTGTTCGACGGTTCCATGCCCAGAATCCTGGGAAGCCTGGGGCTAGAAGGCGCCAATGAGGAGGGCATACTGTCAGGGTTTGCGTATTTGCGCCTACAGAACTACAACTCCCATAATGCTAAAATGGGTAGAGAAGTGATTCTATATATTCAGGATGTCCACTAGGGGGGCTTCGTAAGTGATTACTCTTTTGAACCTGTGAGTGTTGTTGTCGAGTTCTATGTTTTGGGAACTACTATCCAAGATCAAAGACTTTGGAACATTTGGAGATTGCCGTTATCTTTCCGCGAGCGGCTGCCGCGGAAAAGGAAACGAGTAGCGGTGAAGAACTTGGTTTTGCGAGCAAGAACTACAGAGGGCGTTTCCTTGTCCTAGCCTTACCCGTTCGCGTGCGGCTGCCGCGAGGGAAGGTGTACCGTGGTTGGAGCTTTCTTTCCAGGAACTGATTGGATCTGAGTACCTTGGGATTTGAATAGAAGAAACTGGTTAGGGTTTTTTTCTTTCCACGAGCGATCATCGCGAGGAAGAACGGCCACTGGAGGATTATCGAGAAGGCTTGCAACCAAAGAACTCTGACTGATGTATCTATCGGTTCCGAACTGGTAGGCCTCCATGGAGGAATATTTTTGTTCGTTTCTATTTTTGTTAGTGTTCCCTATTTAGTTGGGCCCAACTAGGAATACTCTTTCGTGTGCTACATTTTTGTTCGTAAGGAACGTGTTTCGTTTGCAAGACTATCTAGAAGCCCTTTCACTTTATTGTTTTGGAACTGCAGTTTCTATTTCTACACATTACTTCGCTGGGTTACTGGAGAGAACATTTTATAAATTCCAGGGAAGATTAAGATGGGTATGTGTGTGGTATTATTACATCATTGATGTATTCTGATGTGTGTTCGAAATATTGGTAATCAGTGGTTTTCTTGCAGGCGGCACTGGTCTATAGAGAAGTATCTATGGTATAGAGAGGCAGAGGTCCCCTCCTGACTTATTTGGTATGTATTGTTTCAATAGCGAGAATTGAATGAGAGTAGTTAGAACTGATGTGATAATTCTCTCTTCTAGTCATTTCAGCTGTCCCATCCGTTCCAGTCCCTTTCCTTACCTTCCCTGATTTATCCCTCGCTTGATTACCTCTACGCTCTGTGTTTTCTGTACAGTCAGAGTGTGGGGAAATCAGGAGTTGGACCCCTTTCAGCATCACCCTGATCCTGAGGCGACGAGAATCGTGACAGATGGCAATTTAACCCCTTGCGTGCTGATGACAGAGCGGTTCCGTCATCAGCATCGGTTGAGCTGTGCTGATGACGGAACCATTCCGTCATGACTCCGCCCGCGCAAGGCGGAGTCAGCACAGGCGGAAAATACACCCCGCACGCAAAGGGTTAATAATACTTTACTTTTGGACCCCACCTTTTGTACCGAATTTACTGCTTTTGCCAAGGAATTTTTTCTTTTAAATCAAACCCCTGATTCCCCCTTTGTTATGGTTTGGGATTCTTTCAAAGCAGCCTCTAGGGCTTTTATTATTAACTTTGTGGCCCGGCGGAAAAAATTACCACAGGCCAAGTCGGAGAAAATATTAGCTGACATCAAGGCTTTAGAACACGCTTACTACGCCTCTAAATCTGACTCCTCCCTTAAGGCTCTTATTGAAGCAAAAATTTCTTTTAATAAATTCTCAACAGATGCCGCCTCTAATATCCTGCTAAAATGTAATTCTAGATATTATGGGGGTAAGAATAAAATGGGGAAGCTTTTGGCCAACTACTTAAAGATCCGTAAGGAACGCACCAAAATCCAGTCTATTAAAACTTCTTCTGGTGATTCCACATTTAAAGATAAAGATATTCTTACGGAATTTGCCAAATTCTATGATACGCTTTATACTCCGGAACAGGTTCCTACTCCTGATGATCTTCTTGCTTACTTTCACTCTCTTCCATCCCCCCCGATTTCACATATTGATTTTCATACTTGAAAACAGGATATTTCTCTTTCTGAAATATCCCATGCTGTATCTAAACTTCATCATGGTAAATCTCCGGGACCTGACGGTTTTACAATTGAATTTTACAGTCACTTCGCTTCTCTCCTTCTTCCTAAACTCTTACTTTTATTCCAATCCTTCTCTGATGCTGGTTCCTCTAGTGGCTCCTTTCAACAAGCCTTAATTTGCTTAATCCCAAAGGAGGATAAGGATCATTCCTTATGCAAAAATTATAGACCAATATCTTTGGTTAACACTAATTACAAAATTCTTGCGAAAATATTAGCATTACGTATGGATCCCCTTTTACCAGATATCATTGGCCCAGAAAAATATGGTTTTGTCAAAGGACGTCTCTCTTCAGATAATTCCCGGGTTTTTCTCAACATTCTTAGCAAATCTTCTTCTCTCACTCTTCCTTTGGCTGCTATCTCCCTAGATGCGGAGAAGGCTTTTGATAGGATTGGATGGGATTTCATGTTTCAGGCCTCTACGTTGGATCGGTATTCCTCCTAAATTTATTTCTATTATCTCTTTACTTTACTCTAATCCTCAAGCTTCTATTTTTGTTAATGGGATTTCTTCGGATTATTTTTCTTTACACAGAGGAGTTCGAAAAGGTTGCCCATTATCCCCTTTAGTTTTTATTTTAGCCTTAGAACCCTTCCTTACTAAAATTTGCTTAGATGAGACTATCTCTGGTTTTCATTTTGGTTCCCAACAAGTCAAACTCTCGGTTTATGCCGATAATATTCTTTTCTACTGATCCAACCCCGCCACTTCCATTCCCTCTTTTCTTCAGCAAGTCTCTTCTTTCTCTGCAGTTTCCGGATATCGCTTGAACGCTGACAAATGTGAGATTCTGCCTTTGAATCCTCTTTGTCAGAAACATCTTTTTTCTTGTACAGGTTTCTCATGGCAACCATCCAAAATCAAATACCTAGGGGTTTGGTTTGCCCCTTGTTATCTGACACCCTCAAACTAAACTTTGATTATGTTTATAAGAAAATGGATATGGCTATCACTCGTTGGCATCTGCTCTTTTTGTCTTGGTGGGGTCGACTCAACTCTATAAAGATGATGCTTTCCCCCTTGCTTCTCTATACTATCTCCATGCTTCCTTTACCCATCCCCCTTTCTTTCTTTAAGAAGATCGACTCTTTATTACTGAAATTCCTATGGAACTGTAAACGTCCTCGAATAGCTCTTGCTTCTTTGCGTAAGGAAAAAGCTCACTCTGGAGTCCGTTTTCCTGACTTCAAGCAATACCACTGTGCTTTTTCCCTGAAACAATTGACTCGCTGGTTTTCCTCTAATGTGCCTCATCATCCCCCTGTCTGGTTCACTATGGAATCTTCTCTAATTTTTCCTTTCACCTTCCGTGAATTCTTTTCTTTTACGTCTTCTTTAACTCGTTTTCGGTCGCCTATTCTTTTACACTCTCGTAATCTCCTTTCTCCCTACTTAACTTCATCGTATCCATCCTCCTCTCCACTCACGAACAACCGATTTGGAATAACTCTCTTCTCAAAAACCGTAATCGTACTATATATTGAAAGACGTGGCACTCTCGAGGACTATCTTGGATCTCTCAATTATCTTCTCAAGGTACGCCTCTCTCCTTTCAGGATCTTCAATCTCTTTTTTCTCTACCCGCTTCTGCCCGACCACAATACAATACCCTTTATCCAGTCCTGCTCTCATATCTCCAAACTCTTCCACCCTTCAACGAACTTCCTGTTGATCGCAAACCCACCTCCATCTTATTGGAAACTTCTCCTTCTGCATCCGCTCTATATAATTCTCTCTGTTCTACTACTGATAGATTGAAATCTCGTATTGAACTTGCTTGGGAGCTGGATTTTTCTCGGGACTGGCCTGTACTTTTTTGGGATAAAATTTGGACCAAACTCCATAAGACCTCTAGGGCTGCTAACACTACCCAAACTTTATTTTTCATTATCAAAGAACTTTATTTACTCCAATTGCCTTATCCCGTTTTTCACCAGACACTTCCTCTTCCTGTTGGTCCTGTCCCTGCCCCTCTGCTTACCTCAAACATATGTTGTTTGAATGCCCCCCTACTTCCCAGTTCTGGCAGTTGGTCTGGAAGCAAATACACAAGATTTTCCAGTTTCAAGTCCCCTTTTCGCCTTCACTAGTTTTTCTTGGTTCCCTCTCATCGGAACTCCCTCATTCCCGCAATCAATACCCTTTACTTGACCTTTTCCTTGCTGTAGCTTTTCAAATTGTCTCTTCCAACTGGAAACAGGCTGCAAATATTTCTTATCAGTCTTGGTGGAATGCAATATGTTTTAACCACCGTTTAGACACCAATTATGTATCTCCCATCTCCCTAGCTATCAAATGTGACCTACTTTGGCTTCCTTTGGTAACATACCTCTCTCCCTCTGCTCCTGTTCATCCCTCTCCTACTCCTGAAACAGTTGAAGTTCGCAAACCCCCATGATTCCCTTATTACCTGATATTTCTCTATATATTTGATTGCTATCATTATTGTATTTCTATATACTGTGTTTTGCTTATTGTATTTCTATTTTTTTTTAAATATGTTCATAATTTTTCATGCTTGTAATGCTTACTTTTATGACATTTTTATTATACTGTCTATTTCTCCCATCCGCTTATTGTAACTCTTCTCTTTCACCCCTCCCCTCATTTTTCAGATATTTATTGTTCTGAAGCACACATGTAGTTCACAGGCATTAGAGCAGTTTACATGAGAAAGGTCAAGGTGTTTAGGACTAGAGGGAATAAATGGATTGCCCAGAGGATATTGAACCAGAGCCATGTCTAGAATCTTGTTCCCAAGCTCCAAAGCCCGAAGCTCTGGCCATACTTGGGGTTGAGCCGTAAAGCAATCTGCAAGTTCAACTTCCCAATTTCAATTTCGAGGCAACATGATTGAATAGTCTATGCTCTGTTGGACCAGTATAGAATCTTCACTCTTTGAGTTTAGTGGAAATAAACTAGGACTACAGGTTCTAAAGCGCTTTAGTTTCCTAAACAGGGCCACACCACATACATACACTCCATAACACATAAGTCCAAAACATTGCTATTTAAAATGCCAATAGCTCCAACAAATACTCGACCTATTGCAATAGTAAAAAATTGTTCTGTTGGTTTTTTGGTAGGGTTTCTTGGTCTTGGGGGGGAGGGAGCCTGGGTAGTCTGTTGGGGGAATGGGGGTAATTGGGTAATTGGGGGTTGGGGGGGCAGTGGTGGTGACCAAGGTGTGTGGGTCTGTGCAGCTTCTAGTTTGTGGTATGATGTGTGTCTGCCTTCTGACCAGCCAGGTCTGGGCTCTGGGGCAATGAGTATCCGCTGTGTTGAATCTGCTGCCTTGATGGAAGTGTGGTGCTGGGGTCCTGTTGCGGATGGGGGAGGGGTGGTGGGGTGGAACCCACGGGTGCACAAGGTTGGATTATGGGGGGGTGTGGATCCTGGGGGTGAGGGGGGGGGGAAAGTGGGTTGTCGGACGACGTTCGTTCTTCTAGATCCTGTTCTCTGTAGCAATACTCGCTGTTGCGCACTAATACGACTTGGGTGGTGGCAGTTTCGAATGGAGGGGGTTGAGCAGTTTGGTGAGTGTCTGCTAGTGGGGAAGAGGTGGTCTCTACTTTGTAATGCCGATCACCATAGGAACATGGAATGTGAATGGTTTGAATTCCCCGCAGAAATGCCAGAGGGTTTGGAGGTATATAATTGATCATCAACTGGTTGTGGTGGGCCTTCAGGAGACTCATCTGGCACGAAAGGATTAGACCCGCCTCAAACATAAGCAATTTCCCCTTATTTATAGGTCGTCCGTCCCCACGAAGCATAGGGGGGTGGCCCTTCTCTTCCGCTCTTTCCTCCACTTCCAGCCCATGAGTGTGCGTAGCGATAAAGAGGGCCGCTGGCTCATGGTGAAAGGCCTGCTTCATGGCAAACTATGCACGTTTGTGGTTCTGTATGCCCCAAATGTGGGCCAAAATCGCTACATTCAGGACCTGCTGCGGAAAGTGGAGGACTTTGTTGAGGGGGTCCTGTTTTTGATGGGGGACTTTAATTTGGTATGGCATAGGGAGTTGGATAGCTCTCATCACCAGAGGTCCGATACTGGTCTGTTTTCCGCTGAGACGCAGCGGCTGATCTGTGACATAGGTTTGGTGGAGGGTTGGCGTTCTCTCCATCCCCATTCTCGGGACTTTACCTTCTTCTCCCATGTTCATCACTCCTATTCCTGCCTGGACCACATTTTTTTAAGTCAGGCACTTAGGGGTGATGTCCACGAAGCCAGAATATTCCCGCTTTCTGTTTCTGATCACAGCCTGCTCGTGCTTTGTCTACACTGGTCGGCAGGAGCTGACGGCCAACGCAAGTGGTACTTTCCGGCCTCTCTTGTCCGGGATGATCCCTCGTGTAAGGAGCTGCGCAAGGCCATCCATGAGTTTTTTTGATCTCTACCCAGTGAACGATACGTCAGTGTTCAACACATGGGACGCCTTTAAGGCGTCGCTGAGGGGCACCTGCTTGGCCCTCAATGCCAACCTTAACAGGTTGCGGCGTAAGGAATGTGAAAAGTTGGAAAGGGAGCTCTCCACTCTTGAACAAGCGCATAAACAGAACCCTACCAGACTAACACTTCACCCACTGACAGTGGTCAGGGGGAAGCTTAGGGCTCATTATAACAACAGAGCGGAAATTACCCTGCTGAAATTGCGGCGCCTCTCCTATTTCCAAGGGAACAAGGTGGGGAAACACTCAGCTCGACAACTCCGGGACAAAAGAGAGAAGGAATACATAAGGGGTATCCGGGATGTGGCGGGGACTATGCAGCACCGAGACGAGGCCAAGGCTGACCTCTTCGGTGATTTCTATGCCACGCTCTATGCGGGAGATGCCCTTAACCCCGAGAAACAACGAGACTACTTAGGCGGCCTCCCTCTGCCCCAGGTTTCCACGGAGTGTAATGAGTTACTCACTTACTCCTTCACTAGAGAAGAGGTTTTGGGGGCCATTAAGGCTTTGAAGCCCCATAAGGCGCCTGGGACGGATGGATTTACAGCTCTTTTTTATCAAACCTTCGCCGCCGAGGTGGGCGATTTTCTGGTGCACCTATTTAATGGCATGGCTGAGGCCGGGGAAACGTCGGGATCAATGGCCAAAGCCATTATTCTCGATTATCCCCAAGTTGGGGAAGGATCCATCCAAATGCTCCTCATATAGAGCAATAGCCCTCCTCAATATAAATACCAAGCTGTATTCCTCCATCATTGCGAACAGACTCCAAGACCTGATGCGGCACTCATTCATCCAAACCTGTCTGGATTCATTAAGGGGCACCAGACTCATGCTAATACCAGGAGAGTGATACATCTGATAGAGAAGGCTAATAGATTCAGGATTCTGCGATCCTGGTGGGCCTTGATGCAGAAAAGGCCTTCAACCGGGTGGACTGGGGCTTCTTGTTCCACACCTTGTCAGCCTTTGGCTTCTCGGCTAAATTCTTATCGATGGTTAGGGCAAACGACAGTAACCCCCGATCTAGAGTGGCGGTTAACGGCCACCTATCGGCATTTTTCTCGCACTCACGAGGCACCAGGCAGGGCTGCCCCCTCTCCCCCCAGCACAAGATTACCCTATTCGCTGACGACGTTCTCCTTTTTCTTAAGGATCCAGCTCACTCTCTTCCTCACGTCCAAGAGGTCTTGTCGCGCTTCAAGGAGGTGGCAGGCTTTAGGATTAAATATAATAAGTCCTTTATTCTCAACCTCACACTCTCTTCAGCAGAGGTGGACCGACTGCGGCCGCTCACGCCGCTGCCATGGACCTCCAACTGGGGATCCATTTGACTCCGACGATAGGGAAATTGTACTCCGCGAACTTCCCCCAATTATTGGCGAAGATACAGGGCGACCTAGGGCGCTGGAAGCCGATGTACATATCGTGGCTAGGGAGAATTCATGCGCTCAAGATGACCCTTCTCCCCAAGTTCTTATATCTCTTCCAGGCACTCCCTGTTCCTCTGGAGGTGGACTTCTTCCGGCGTCTCAAAACACATATGCTTTGTTTCATCTGGCAGGGGGGACAGGTGCGTTTTTCCTTTACTACTCTCTGTCGGCCGCGGAAGGAGGGTGGAGTGGGCCTTCCCGACATGCACTTATACTACAAAGCAGCGCAATTACGGGTCTTGGTGGAGTGGTCTCAACAGGCCTCGGAGAAACACTGGCTGCATATGGACAGAAGTATAGCAGGGAGAACGATATGGGACTTGGTGTGGAAACCCAAGGGGGATAGGCCCAAGAACGTGTACATCAGTACTCCCACCAGCACTACCTTGAAAGTCTGGGACTCAGTATCTGGTGATGAGCGTTGGACGTCCTTCCCATCTCCTTTTATGCCTATACACTTCAACCCAGCCTTTCCGCCGGCTCTGCGGGAGGGTCCCTTTGATGCCTGGAGGGAGGGGGGTTGCCTTGCTCTCACGCACTTGTTTCATGGATGTACCCCGCTCACTTTTGAAAACTGCGTGCGGGACTACGGAGTTCCATTATCTGAACGGTTCCACCATGTCCAGCTGCTCCATTGGGCTATGTCACCCACGCTCTGAGATGCGGCCACAAGGCCTCCTGCCCCCTTCGAGGCCTTCCTCTCCCGGACCTCCACCATGAGGGGCATCATTTCATTCATTTATAATCTCCTTCTTTCTTCCGCCGTGTCACCGCGTCCACGTTATATGGGTCTCTGGGAGGAACTCCTCAGGCGCGATATTTTGGATGGGGAGGGGTCACACCTGTGGCGTGACACTGCTGTGCACAATCACTCCGGGAGGCCCATCTTAAGACCCTCATGGATTGGTACTTGTACCCAGCCAAGTTGCATCGGATCTTCCCGACCTCCTCTGACAGATGCTGGAGGGGCTGCGGCCTGCTGGGAGACATCCGCCACATCTGGTGGGACTGCCCGATCATCCGTCCATACTGGGAGGAGATCCTGTCCCATATTAAGGAGATTTTTGGGTACCCGATCGTGGACTCGATGGCCCATGTACTGCTGGGTCTTCAGGACCCGGATCTCGAACATCAGACGTGGGCTGACAAAAAGATACTTTGGCTGTGTATCGGAGCTGCCAAACTCACTCTAGCCGCGGCTTGGAAGAGGCTGGAAGCCCCAGCGATTTCCATGTGGCATGCGAGATTATGGAAGCTGTTGAGCATGGAACGCATGGCGGATATCTTCCTGGGTTACTTCAAAAACTTCATGTTCCGCTGGGGCCCTTTGGTCCGCTTCCTTTCCAAGGGTCTGCCGTCTGCGGTTTGCCCGCCCACGGTACGGGCTCTCCATCTGTTTCAGGTTTGAGTATTGATATCTGGATGAATGAGAGGATGTTGTCACCACCACTGTGGAAAGGTAGGAGTGGGAGGGGGGGTGTTTCTTGGTTTGTGCTTTGTGGCATCCTAATCAATAGCTGAGGCGAAGAGAGGCCCAACGCAACATAAAATGCGTATCTATTTCCCTATTTTCTGACCTCGCAAAGCCACCCACCCCAACTCGGTTCTTGACTCTGTGGTGCCTCTATAACCATAGCTTGAGGGTGTCTTATGTGCCTCTTTGGACTGAAGTTCCGGGCTAGATGATGGTGGCTCTCTAGGCTATATGCCTCTATGCTTTTTGCCTCTATGATTGCCCCCTGCGTTGGAAGTTGTGCGGGATTGTCGCATGTTTTTCTGTTTCCTTCTTAAAAAAAAAATAATAATACATTTCATAAAAATTATGTATTGTAAAATGAATATCTTTAGGTCTTTCAAAATGCTTATAGATATACAGGCACAAATCACTTTGAATATGATCTATTTCTTTTGATGGCTCCTCAACAGCAGATATTTAAGGATTCTGTAAGAATTTTTCTTTTAATGCCAATGTTCTCATTACAAAGATAAAACCCCGGGCTATTGTAGAATGGCTGAAAGGAAACACCTCAGACATTATATTGATTTGGGAAACGCACTATGTAGATGGGAAGAAATCCCATATAACATGTTTCAACAATGGGCAGGTAGTAGATCTTTTTCGTCAGCAAGTATGGTCCAAAGTGGGATATCAATTGTTTTCCATATATATGTTTTCCTTTCCAGAGCATATTTTCCCAAGTGTTTAAAGAAGGGAGGTGGGGTTAGCTAATGGTTTAAATAATAACAAAAGATTAACCATAGATACAATCTATGCTTCAGTTGAAGAAAATCCCATGACTCTGTTGGATCTATATCATGCATTGTTGTTAATTCCTGGAATGGTAATAATAGGGGGTGACTTTACTTTCTTACAGAATCCTGGAGTTGATTCATCTTCTAAATGTTCATGTAATAGAGGTCATCTTGAAGATGAAGATTGGTGTAAGGAAATCCAAAATGTAATCAAGAGTTTCATTCACTGAAATAGAAATATGGCTATGATTGAAAATGTGTGGGAGGCTTTTAAAGCCACTATTTAGGGATTTATAACATCTAAAGTGATTGCAATCCTATGTAGTCAAACTATGTTAAGAACACACTTGGAATCAGAAGTTAGGGATACAAATGAGCAATATCTAAGGGAGAAAATTAGTAAAAACAAATTAGCTTTTGAGGCAGCACGTAAGAACATGCAAGACTATTACACTAAACTATATAGAGCTAATTCCTCTTATCAGAAAAGGGTTGATGAGGAGAGTGAATTCACTGGTAAATTTTCAGCCTGCATTACAAACGAAGAGCATATACAGAAGACATTTTTAGTGCACTATCAAACCAATTACTCTGACAAACAGGAGGTCGATAACCTGAAATCAAAGGATTTTCTTAGAATTACAGGCAAGCCAAAGGGAAAGTATGGCCACTAGTGTCACAATAAAAGAAATTGAAGATGTGGTTCAATCTCTGGCCAATGGTAAAGCATGTGGTAAGTATGGGCTACCCGCAGTGTTTAACATTTGGTTCAATATTACATCTGGAACTATTGGTAGCTGATCACATTCTGCAGGGTGGAGAGATACCATCTTCCTTCAGCACTTCTGAGGTGGTTAGTTTAAAAAAAAGCAAAGACAAAGAAGATGGGAATTCCTATTGGCCTATCAGCCTCCTAAACACAGACTATAAAATGATAGCTAAATTGCTGACAAATAGAATGAATAACTGTGTAGGGTCCATTATACACACAGACCAGTGTGGATTCATTGCCGTGTAACAATTATCTTTTCATACCTCCTTCCTAGTCAAAGCCCTAGATTATTTTAGTCAAATATAAATCCCGGCTCAAATTATTCTATTAGACGCTGAGAAGGATTTTGACCTTGTGTGCTGGGAGAGTCTTTTTTACATTTTGGCAGAGATTAGTTTTCTTTCTGAATTGATTGGCATAATTTCCAATATTTATAAAGGGGCTATGGCACAAATTATTATTAATACAAATAAAATTGGCAGTTGCAAATGTCCTATAGGAGCGAGAAAGGGGTGTCCATGTCTCCATTACTTTTAGCTTGTTTTTAAGCGCCCTTTGCTATAGCCATTTGCTCCATCAGTAGCTCACCATCTCAAATGCCCGGTATGACAAACATTAAGTTGCATGCTGATGATATTGACCTTAGAAGTTCAAAACCAAATATTTAATATTTTTCAGGAATATCAGTCAATTGAAGGGTATAGAATAAATAAATCAAAGACAGAGATTTTGCTTTGTAATTGTCCTCCTGACTCACTACTAACGGAGTTAAGTTTGCTGGTTAATGTTAGGCCTAAGAGGGATCTTGGCATATTTGTTACAGAGAATATCAATGATTTATGTATTCTAAACTATGCCCCTCTAATTAATAAGATAAAGGACAAATGTATTAAATGGAAAGATCTACCTATTTCAATAATAGGGCGGGTAGCATTTATTCCTATGATGATTTTAATCTATGTAATTTTTTGTTTTTAGCCATACCAAATGAGTTTTAAATTAAATTTTTTAAGGAAATACAAGGCCTATTTTCTACATTTATCTTGGCAAATAAAGGATCAAGACTAGCTATTGAGGTACTGTATAGAACTAGGGAAGAAGGAGGTTTAGCTCTTCCAGACTTGAGAGAATACTACTTTGCGAATTTTGCGCATATCATCTATAGATCAAATAAAGTTTTAAATATTAACAGATGTGACAATTTATTTTTAGATCTAATCCACCAAGAATTTGATATTGAGAGGTGTATGCGCTTAACGATAATTCCCAAAGAAGTTAGATATAGAGCATTACACTGGAGTATCAAGCGCAAGAAGCAACTATTTAGCCATTATGCGATCCCCATTATTAATGGAGAAACACTGCTATCAGACTGTTGTCTTTCCTCTATTTTGGGGCCTGTTTAGGTAGGGAAGTGCTTCCATTTGGTGAGTCCCAGTGGTCTGGATGTACTATCAACTTCATCCATGCAGTTTGTGACAATACACACTGCAGTCTCACTCTAGCAATATTTCTGTGTTTGTGAAAGTGGGTTCTTTACTCCTTGAATGGAAGGTGAGGCAGCTGTCACAAATTTCACTAGGACATGGATGAGATCAGGGTCTTTCCTGGTGGAAACAGTGAAATTCAAGGTAAGATTACTCCAAAGTGGCACATTTGGCAGTTATCCTGAGAATAGGCACCCTAGTCTAACTGTGGGACTGGAAGGTTTACAGTTGTTCTTCTTTCTGGATACTTTAACAGGTTGATATTTTGGGGATGGACACCTCATTGGATTAGTGAATTGCTGCACATAAAACTGTTTGATTGGGACCCATTAATGATGTTTCTTTACTGCTGTAAACTCTGTAGGGAAAATGGTCCTAATGAGGGAAAATCTAAAAGACTGGAGATGGATCTTGCATTATTTGTTTTTGTGTCTGAGACCCATAAGAGCAAACAAGTGGAGAAAAAGATTTAACCTTCCAAACTATTATCACCAGTGAGTGATATTGTGTTTTTATTTTTTTATTGTCAGCAAAAAGAAAAGAAAACAGTACAAAAGCATCATCGATATCAATACATATATATATATACAGAATGGATATAATTACAAAAAAAAAGAAGAAGAGTTTAATAAAAAAATATCCAATGCTTAGCAAAATCTTCATACCATTTTACATAAAGATCTAGTTCATAAATGATTTTAAATAAAGTTGCCCCAAATTTTCTCAAATTTAATCACAGACCTAGTGCCCCTAGTTCGGGCTATTCCTACTTCCATGTTGTGTATTTCATTTACCAAAGACCACCATTGCATGATATGTGGTGGCTGTGAAGATATCCAAGCCCGAGCTATCGTAAGTTTAGTACAGGATAGCAAAATAGTAAATAAGGCCGTTGAGGTAGGATAGTGCTATGTATATCTAAGAGTACAGTTAAAGCTGAAAGTAATGGTGGCTTTACGAATTTAAGTTTCAAAACTTTATCCACATTTAGCCAAAAATCGTTCAATAGCGGGCAGGAAAATAGCATGTGTTCTATATTAGCACCCAAAATGTCACACTTAGGGCATTTGGTACGGTCAGTATATAATGTATTTGAAGACCAGTTGAGAATCAATTCCGGGGTATGATATAACAAACAGGTTGTTTTGAATTGTTGCAATCGTAGGCTAGCTGATTGGACCAGATTATTAATTTTGGAGAGAGAGTGAGAGATCTGATCTGAATAAATCGTTGTTCCTAATTTAAGACTCCATTTCTCAACAAATTTAGAGCAGTCCATTTTTACATATGAAATTAAGCAACTATAACCGGTGCTGATTAATGATTTGGTTTTAAGTGAATAGAGGCAATCCCAGATATCAGATTCTGAAACCGTTCGAATTTTCATCTGACGTATAAGAAAATCGTGGATTTGAATATATTTAAACCTCATAGCCTCCGTCAGATTGTGCAGGAGTTTTAAAGTCTCAAAGTCTAAAAGACCATTAGTACTGTATAAGTCTCCAAATATTACAATACCATGGGTTGCCCAAACCCTAGCCCAGCTATCATTAAATATCCTGGAAGTGCTGGGTTATCCCAGAGACGTAATTTTGAGTGAAAAAAGAGGTCTTACAAAAAAGCAAGATACTAAACCAGATCTTGGCGATATCTCGCGCTGTCTTAAATTTGACTATTTTGTAGAAGTTGGGGTCATTCAATCTGAGCAAAAACATTCTTGCATCCAAATTCAGCATTATGGTACAAAAAACCAAAATTTTTAAATCAGGGTTAAGCAAAGAACGAAGACGTCCAATAAAAGTAGCCCAGAAATAAAGTTTAAAGTCTGGAAAGTTGAGACCTCCCATTTCAATAGATCCTTTTAATGATGATAAGCTTTTTCGTGCTTTCCGATAGCCCCAAATAAAGCTGCTAAAGATTCCATCAAGTTTTATAAAAAACATTGTTAAGTGCTAAAGGAATAGAAAAAAAAAGATATAGAAATTTCGGAAGTATTTTCATCTTAATTAAATTTATTCTGCTTATGATATTTAGTGGTAGCCTAAGCCATTTTTTCAGAAGCAATTTAGTTGATTTGACCAACACATCATAATTAATGGGAATTATATCGCTAATCTTAAATGATATTTTCACCCCTAAATAGTTAGCTACCCTACATATCCCAGTAGTTCCCCCCGGACATTTATAGTTAACCACTATCTGAGTTTTATTCATGTTTAGCTTGTAGCCAGAGACATTGCCAAATTTTTCAGCTTCAACCATAATACCCTCTAGTGCTGTTGTGACGTCTGAAGAGTATATTGCAATATCATCCGCATATGCGGTAATTTTCAAACAATGAGGTCCAAAGCAAAATGGGATTATCCTGGGCTGTGCCTGGAGTGCCGAAAGAAATGGCTCCCTAGATAAGGAAAAGAGCAGGGGTGATAACGGGCAACCTTGTCGGGTTCCCCGTGCAATGGGAAAGGCAGAGGATAACAGACCTAAGTAACTAATTTTAGCCGTGGGTTGATCATATAGTGCGCAAATCCAGCTAATCATTTTGCCCCTAAAACCAATGAAAGACAACACGGACCAAAGATAATCCCACCCCACTCGGTCAAAAGCCTTTTCGGCATCTGATAAAATCATGCCTAGTGGGGAGGCTTCAGTCTCTGCAATGTCAAAAGCTGTAATGGCTGTATTAATATGAGTTGTAGTGGCCCTGCCCAAAGCGAAGCCATGCTGTTGTTCACCAACGATCTTTGGAATGATCAGAGCCAACCTATTTGCCAAAACCTTGGCAAAGACCTTTGCGTCTGAGTTAATCAGAGAAATTGGTCTGTATGACCCTTTTTCCTCAGCTGGTTTGTCCTTTTTTAAGAAAAAAATTATTTTTGTTGTATTCCAAGTATCTGGGGCATTACCCTTCACCCCAATATATTGTGTTACAAGAAGAAAAAGTCAGCACTTTTTTCAACACGGAGGAATTTGGTTAAACTTATTGTGACGTGAGGGATTTGCATTGATCCGTATGCCCCACTCACACACTCTAAACATTTTCCCATGTTTGGCACATGTTTGGCTCCAAAAACAAAATAGGAATAAGAGTATTCTAGTTTCTGATGTTATGATGCAAAAGTTATGATGCAAAATCCAATGTTGTTGAATATAAATGTGTTTGTATATAAGTATTTCATGCACTGTCTATTGTGAATCGTCATAAGTATTTTTCATGTTTTGTATGTTAATTTGAAAAATGTGTGACTCTTTACTTATCATGCAACTAAAATCTTTTTTGTAAAATACAAACAATTGCAAATAAAGGTATGGTTTAATACAAATTCTATTCAATCAGAAAAGATAGTAGTCTGTTTGTTGCTTAAAAATAATAAGAGCATAACATCAAACAAAGCCAGGTTCCTCTTTTTGGATTCAACTTAGTACGTCCCTACCTGGTTCTGGTCCTTTGGGCCTATCCCCGCCATTTTTTGTACTTTTAGAAAGTTGCCATTTTGTTGTCACAAACATCTGTGCTTTATGCCAGTGTCCTGGGTGGTAATGGCTCTGCTGTTAGGGTTTGGATACTGCTTCCAGACAGTAACACAAAGGGAGCTTACATCTGGACAGGATTGGCCATCAGGACAGGATAATTGCGAAGGAGCTGTACCCCATCCATTTACACTTCCAAGGGATTTGCCTCCTGCATCTCTACATTTATAATTGAGACAGATGAGTGATATGGTCTCAGAAATGCTATCTTCACAGTCCTTATTATTTACTAGTTCAGAACTGTATACCTCTTGAGAGTAGTTGGTAAACTACCCTGCTAATTCCTGTGGGTCTCAAACTTAACGGCATGCCTTATTGCTGATAGCAGGAATGGCCATTATTAAATCCCTATGACTTAGTGGTGCTGCTTAGTGGTGACCTGCTTTCTCACACTCTTCATACTGGTTGGCTTTCTGTCTGTAAACCATATATTCTGCATTAGTAGTATATAGGACATTTATATCCAACTCTGCCTTTTCTCGTGTATCTTCCGGTGGATCCCAACTGGAACTAGAAAGACGGTCACCCAGTCCCTCGTCACCAGCCGACTAGACTACGGGAACGCCCTATACGCAGGAACCACAATCAAACTCCAGAAAAGACTCCAACGCATACATAACACATCTGCACGACTCATACTCTACATCCCCCGCCAGAGTCACATCTCAGCCCACCTGAAAGACCTGCACCGGCTCCCCCTCAGCAAAAGGATCACGTTCAGGCTCCTCACCCACGCACACAAAGCGCTCCACGACATAGGCCCTGAATACCTCAACAACTGCCTCACGTTCGACACTCCAACACGCAAACTCCGCTCCGCCAGCCTCGCCAACGTTCCACGGATCCGCAGAACCACCGCAGGAGGAAGATCATTCTCCTTCCTGGTGGCCAAGACGTGGAACTCCCTCCCCGCCCACCTACGTCTGACCCAGGACCACCTCACATTCAGGAAACACCTCAAGACCTTGCTTTTTGTGCATTAGCTGCATACCCCTCCCCCCCAGCGCCTTGAGACCCTCACAGGTGTGTAGCGTGCTCTACAAGTGTATTGATTGATTGATGTATTGATGATGTCTCTAAATAATGCCCTTTTTCTATTGCCAGCAGCAAGGGATAATGTGAAATCCAGGATGGCACCTAAGGCCAGATTCCAGTGTGCCCCCAAGCATGGCATTCATTATACCAAATTCAGTCACTATTCCATTCAAGCTGAGGATGAAATATATTTTAGCTCCATTCAGGGCCTGCAATAATCCCACACTAATCACTTGAATGCCTATTCGTAATTTGGCAAAGACAGATCTGTCCTCTTCATCTGTCCAAGTCTCTTTGACTGAACAGTGGAGTGTTTTTATAAGATTGTCACTCCACATTTTTTTTTAACTGAGTTGAAATTGTGGGGAAAAGGTTATTGATGATACTCCTAACACAGTCTCTCTTAAGTTCTTAAGCCTTTTTATCATTAAGGTGAGTCTGCAGGAGAGCATTGTTATCTTGCATTGAAGACAAATATGCCAGTATGTTTTTCATTACCATTCACATTCCAGTAAACAACAGTCAGCAATCTGGTTGTCAGGGTCCCTGCTATTTGAATAAGTGGTGTGACAAAAGAGACTTGTCCCTAAGGGACAGTATTTTTTTGTCAATAGTCACTTGTGTGTCCTATTGTAAGTAAGGCAGGGACAATAAAATACAGAGCTGTAAGCAGAAAATATGATGTGTAGAACGTAATGGGTTTATGGGGAAGGACATGGAAGGTGTTGCTTTTCTGTGCTAGGTTACAGACAAGAAGGCGTGCACATGAGGCGCAACAGTATAGTATAGCAGAAGTGATCTGGGCAATTCCAATTATCCCTTGTTTACTAAAGAATGTGAAAGCCTAATTTTCAAAGAGCAGTTTTCCAAGGGCAGTCCATACTCCTCAGGTTATTTTTGTCCCACCAGGGAGCACACCAGATTCTGAAGTGTACTAATGTGGTGGCAAATTGCCGCTATGAAAAGATACATGATGATATAATGCGGAGCATGGCCTGCATGTGTATCCTTAGGTGGGAGAAATTGCGGATAAGTGATGGGGTAGAGGGCGGGGGAAGGATAGAGGGGAGGGAAGTGAGATGGACATTGTGTATTGATAAAACGGTATGCCACTCTTTCTACTGAGTTCATTTAAGAAATTGGGTTAATGGTTGAGAGGGGTAAAAGCCCTAGTCAAGCAACATCGGCAATCCTTGTAAGGGTGAACCACAAAAGTCACTAAATTGGCCTGTGCTTCATCCACAATTAGCTAGACACAAAATAGTCAGGGTTAAATTGGAGGCAATGTGTAAAATATTTATGCTGCACAAAAACAATAACAATAATTAAGTTAGAAACATAGAGTCCATTTTGTGAAATAAAATGATGCTAGAATGACAAAATGTCGACTTGCAGATCTAAAGATATTCTGTTTTAAAGTTTTAGGTAAAAATAGCGTCATCTGGTTGTCTTTACATTGGGGGAAAATCGCAAGTTCAGGCTGACCATGATGGAGCATGGTCAGGAACAGGAATCAAGTTGATCCAGCCAAAATGTTACCTTATAAGTCTGGTGCAAAGAGTTTCATTTGTATTGGAGCAGGCCATGAGGCGGAGGCTGTGCATCATGGACAGTTGATGCTATAACATGAAGAGCCAGTTAAGTGTCAAGGATGGTAATTGTTGTAACTTTATGTTAGTGGTCATTGTAGCCTGTCATCACTGTGGCCTGATGTGCAGGTCTCACGTTGCTGGTCACAGCAGACTGTTGTTAAGGACACGAAGAGCAGGATTGAACAGAGATTTACATTGGCTTGTTTGTAACTGCAAAGAGGCCAATCATGAAGATTTTCACCCTCACTTTAGGAGAGTCAGCTATGATGCCAGCCAACGCTTAGGACCCACAGGACACCTCTTGGGGATCAGGAATCACTCCAGCAAAGGTCAGAAGTGGCTGACAGACTTCCCAGCTATGACCTGTGGGTCTGAAACCAAATGGCATGCCTTATTTCTGAGAGCAAGAATGCCCAACATTAAATCCCGGGATTTCGTTTTTTAAACCATATGTTCTGTAAACCATATGTTCTGATTTAGTAGTACCCAGGGTGTTTACATTAACCCTGGGCATGAAACTTCACTACGCTACCGGCGCATTCAAAGTTTGTACTAATTCGCACTTCACAAATTGCACGTAGTACTGTACCAAAACTGTGCTTGATCACGTAGCGTAACAGCTAAATAAACAACATCCTCAGATGCTTTGAAAAAGCAATTGTACATGCTTAAAAGGATATAACGAATTCACAAGAGTGAACTTTTACAATGAAAACATTAGACAATGGGAGAGCTGATGATTTTGGGGTCCCCCCTAACCTAGGGGGAGGATCAAGCAGATGCCTTGAACACAAAGAGCATAAACGAAAAGCATATTTTGTTGAACTTCGGTGGTGGTCCCATCCTCTAAGGACCACCCCATGCACAGTTATTGGCAGAAAAACAATCCCAACCAAAGGCCTTGCAAAGCATTAAGGGACGAGATTAGCAGAGGGCAGTGAATATTATAGTATTCAATATCAAAATAATTCTACAAAGAGCTGCAGCTCTTTGTAGAATTATTTTGATATTGGATACTATATAATATTCACTGACCATTAACAGTCACATCACCAGGACAATGGAAAAAGGCGCAGATGGTTGGGGCAAGAAAATACAAACTTTCTAAAAGTGTCATTTGCAGAACCGTAATTTATAATCCAAATGTACCATTAAATAGGGTTTTAAATTACAATTAATTTGAACATAAACAGCATATATCTATCTGCTCCCAATTCAAAGTTAGCACTTATTAAATGTAGTAGGGTAACTCATTGTTAGTCAATGGGAAAAATAGGCTTTGAAACAGTGTAAAACAACTTTAGGACTTTTTTCACTGCCAAGAGATGTAAATCTTAAGTATTCATGTCCTGCTTAAAATGTTTCTTATGCCAGGTAGAAATTACAGTTTAAAACCACACTACAGGCTGCAGTGGTTGTCTTGACAAATGTTTTAAATTGCTACTTTAGTGAGCCCACTAGTAGCATTTAATTCACAAAGCCTGGGTTCAGGTAGTACCATTTATTAGGGATTTTCAAGTAAATTGAAAGTGTCATTTAGGTGTAGGCCACTTAACCCATGTTTTAAGAACGAGCAAAAGTTCTTTAGCACAGGTTAGCAGTGGTAATGCCAAGAAAAATAGGTTCAGCAACAGAAAGCAAAAATCTGGAGGTCACTCTACAAAAATGGCAGGGTCCAACATAATACTCCTCCAGCTAAAAGCTAGTGTAGACTAATCAATACCATGAGGACTTTCCCTGCTGAGGCAATAGAACATGGACACTTTGCAGGTAAACTCATCTGAATTCCAGGCTATTCTGCTTGGGCGATGCTTGTATACCAGATGCCCTTAGGAGCAGTTCTCAGTTAAAATCTGAAACAATCTTGTCCTGACAGTTGCACCCAAATGGAAGGAGGGTACGTGATAAGAAAAGAAAGAATCTTGTTTATTATTCTGGAAGTTCCCAGTACTGTTGGTCGTATCAGGGAAGTGTCTTCTCTTCAGAACATCCCTCTTTTGTTTTCAGTCATAGTTGAAAATGGACATTTCTGCAGGGTCACCCCCAAACCTTTTGCATTTCTCCTCCCATTTTTGCTGAATTAATTTTTGTTGACATTAAGACCTCTGTACCTGAAACATCGGAACAGTGACATCCACAATTGACACATTTAATGTACTTACCATTCCCTAGTAAAGTGCTCTACATGTGCCCATGGCCTGTAACGTAACACCTTGCGCGCTAGCGGTTTTCCCGCTGTGTGCTGTGTTTTTGAAAAACCCGCGTTACATGACGAGCTCAGCTCGTCATGAGTGTACGAGAGGCGTAACTCATGACGAGCTGAGCTCGTCATGAGCATAGAAGGGGTTAAATGCTACTAGCTGGCTTTCAGCACTGATTGTGCCACCCATCTAAGTGGCCCTCTAAGCATGCCCCAGCCCCTGTCATTGCAGAGCCTGTGTGTGCAATTTTCAAACAGCCACATCGATCCGGCGAGTTAACCCTCTTGCCAGGTCCAAACTGTCCTTTTTAATACATATAAGACATCCCTAAGGTAGGTGCTGGACAGCCCAAGGGCAGAGTGCAGTGTGCTCAAAAAGTAGGACATGTTTTACATGTTCTAATAATGAAAGTATCACTAATGCAATCCTATTTTTCTATAGGGTAAACTTGGGATTACCTTATTACATATTTTAAGTGGAATTTCCAATTGGGAAGAGATGGGACCCTAAGTTTGCTGCCCCTGGAATCACAATTTAAAATGCGCTTATGGTGAAGTTATCTTTGAAGTTAGATTTTAATTTGTAATCCTGAAAATGCCACATATAGAAAGTTGAAATAAAGGCTAGTTAGCTAAAATGCCTGCTAGACTCAGGTATGCACCAGTATATTTGATTTAAAAATCGTTTAGTAAGGGTTGAACAAAGTTCATTCTCTTTCATTTATTTTTCACCAAAATTAATTAATGTTGTAAGTATTCAGTTTCCAAAAAATTTATATTTTTCCACAGATGGAACATTAACCAATCATGGATACAAACAATATTACATTTAAACAACAATCCAAAATACAATCACTTTCATCAATCAAACAAGATGTTAGCTAGCCTTTATTTCCGTTTTCATTAGGAGTGCTGAGGTACACTCTGTCAGGCACTGCACACTGATCTAAATATCAGAAAAAACTTGGGACTAATTTTGCTTTAAACCCGGAGTGCTCAGATCACCATTTTTTTATTTGACGTAGAAAGTTCGCATTCTCTTACTTTAGGCATTTGTTCCCTGCTGCCGCCCGTCTCTGAATAGATGTCTGGGGTGGGTGATAGCAGGGCTTTGAGCATTCCATCTAGACAGCTAGAGACAAAGGGAGCTTAGGTGTGATGGATAGGTCATTCATATCATGATGAGCTGTCCTGGGCTGGATGGGAGGGAGGTGCTCACACTGACACCTGCATAGACTGTGTCCAGTCTCCACATAAAGAGCTGCATAACGACTGTAGTGAGCCTAGATCCAGGGCAGAAAGGGCAGGGATTCTGAGCACTTCAAAGGCCTCTCTTCGAACTCTACTCACTTTAAAGGCACAACTGGGTATATGTACTAGACCACTGATACTGCCAACTCAGTACACTTTTGGACCGGGGATACTCTGCCAGGAGGAAGCACTGTTGTGCTGCTGAAGTACTGCCACTCTGCTGAACTGCTGCTCTGGATGACCTGCTTTCTTGCTGTGCAGACCTGCTGCCTGCTGCCCTCCTTGGCTGGGTGAGAAGGACTGGACCCACATCACTTGAACCCAATGATTCCAAGAGCTTGCTGACTTGCCTCCTGATTGAAGTGTCTGGCACATTAAAAACTTGCAACTCATCTGCCTCAGCACTGGGACTCCACCATCTTTGAATCTTGTCAAGCCAAGAGGTGCTATCCCAGCCCTTGACCCTTGGAAGAAGGTATAAAGTGCTGCTCCAGCAAAAATTCAACCATTGATAACAGTTGCATGATTAGTTACAGGCACATCTCTATCGACGGTGATACATCGCCTCTTCTGCAAGGTTCAACTGCAATACTTCACCAACTGTGTGCTGCATCAACCCCAGCTCCACGGCATCTTCAACTTTGCGTGGCTTGGAGCCGACACATCACCTTCATTTAAAGGATTGTCGACGAGACATCACCTTTTCTGCTCCTTGCATTTTGTCCTTAACGTGGATGCAAACAAGGTACTTTGCAACAGTTCAAGACTTGTCCATGTCTCCGACCTGCGCCCCATCACGTTTGGCCTGACATTTTGGATTTAACTCAATCAAGCACAACCTGACAGCCTCATTTGGCTCTGTATGCTTTTAAGCACTATAATTCATTTTATTTTTTAAAGTATCTTAAATTCGGTTCTGCTTGTTGGATTTTTGTACATTCTTTTTTCCATTAATTTAAGCTCTAATACCATAACTAGATGTGGTACCTTTTTGTGTGGTGTTTTGCATATTTTACTGTTTGAGATGTTGCACAAATACTTTACACATTGCCTCTTAAGTTAAACCTGACTTGTCCTTGCTAAGCTACCAGGGGGGAGAACAGGTTAATTTAGGGATGTGTTTGTGACTTACCCCGACTTGGATTGATTTCCTGCTTGGACTAGGTGCATACCTCTGCTAACCAGAAACTCAATGTCAAACTGTTGTTTATTTCAAGCTGGAACAACTTTACAAGTTATCTGCTGATGAGAAACAGTGGTTAATTATCAATCCTCACTGTAACCATGCATCAACTTTCACAGTCACAGTGTCCAAAATATTAACAGAATCAGGGCAACGATTACTTGTGAATTATTTCAAAGTGATATACAAACACTAAGACCCTGATACGTTCTCAGAGTAAATAAAGATGATGTTCACATTCATTAACTCATTCTCTAAGTAGTTTAGGCAATAGTTTAAAGGTTCATGCGTCTTTCAAAAGTCCAAAAGGGCAGAATGCTGGGTGTTGCAAAACTTAGGAAGTCCAAGATAATCTAGTAGAATAGCCTCTTGAATGTGTGGCGCTCATAGAGCATTGTCAGGCTCTCTTGTGTTTGGGATTTGTATGCACAAAAAGATTGCGAGGCAACGCTTCCTAAGCACTGGAAAAGATGAGACCTTACTTGTCTTTTTTCTTGTTTTCACAGGTCGAGGTGAATGGCCGTTCATTGTGGATAAGAACCTGGAGGAGACACTTACATTTGGGAAGAATGATGCTCCAATCAAGTAAGTGTTCAGGGGAACAACCTTTATAACTCAACTTTAAGCACGCAGTGCTATTACAACGCAGACTTTAAAACGAAAACCATTACAACGCATTACACTGGAGGACGCTCTAGGATAGGGAATAGTTTTAATTTACTATCCAACACCTTCCCTAGTGTCCACGGGGACTGGTGTTTGAATAGTAAATTAAACTATTCACTATCCAGCACCCCCCAGTGTAATGCGTTGTAATGGAATGCGTTTTAAAACTTGCGTTGTTACAGCATGCGTGGTAAAAGCATCCGTTGTAACAACGTGCATCCAAGTGTTCGAGATGTCCTCTGAGCAGGATAGACGAAGTCAAGTAGGGCCATGTGAGCAGGGTGTGGGATTTACAGCTGCTTTCCAACTAGAGCCAGACTAGTAGGATCTCGAACTCCAGTTAGCACCAACAAGGTACACAGCAATGGATCACAAACACATGGGGTGCTGCAAGGGTGTTGCAAGTAAATGGTGCGTCTTTTCAAAATATTTAAAACATGGGGCTGGGGCTGCAAGAAAGGACACATTGTAGTGGGCAGAAGTTGTTTAATCAAGGTCTCAGAGAAAGACTTGTGGGCTGCCTATGGCAGAAGGAAAGCACTTAACCTATGAGCTATTGTACCAGGATATCTGGAGGACAACCAGATAAAAACTGAACTTATGAAGTTGTAGGGTATGCAGAAAGCAGGGGTATGACACAATGGACCTCTTTTGCAGTGGCACATGTCAGTTCTATGCCCATCTAAGCCCAAATGTATCCCAAGGCATTATCTTGTAGGGTTAGGTCACTACACAAGCCCATGGGGAACCCTTATATTTATCTCCAGTCTCAATCTGTGAAGCTCTTAACCTTCAATTGCTCACAGATGCATCCCAGTAAGCAGACAATACCACCATGGCCAACAACGTGATGGAGCTCATTCAACCCCTTAGGCCACACTTCAGTCCCCATGCCAGGCAAAACTCTAACCGTAACGACAACTAACAGAGGTCATTGACAGCTGTCATTGTCAAGTGCCAGGCCCCGGGCCGTCCAATGAAAGATGTAGGTTCCATGCATGGACCCTGGGCAGAGCTCACTTCTTGCCTTGCGCTTGGGGCAGTTGTCTTCAGAATTCCCTGGCCTGATGCATCTCTGAGAGCGGGATACAGCATCTTACTTCAATTCTCTTTTCCACCTGTCCAGGGCTGATATCTTGAGACTGGCCTCTCAGTCTATGGTCTGTATCCTGATGCTAAATAGGTGCTTTGTGAGTCAGGATTTCCAAAGTGGAGTCACCACCCCCTTCAAGGGTGATACACTCTGTTTCATGCAGGGGTCTTCCTGGTGCAGGTCTTCTGTTCTCTGTCTTTGTGAAAGCACTGGTAGCCCCTCCCTGTCAGAAGTGTCTTCATGTGGGTCAGTCTTGGAGTGCTCTTCTTTCAGAGTTGGAAACCCCTGATTAACTGGTCCTCTTACTGTGGACTGTCTTTGCCATCTGCCCCTCCACCTGGGACATCATACTCTCCTTTTGAGAGTAATACCCACAGAAACCTAACCTTTAAAGGCACCCTGGGCAACCACCCATCCCACCTCTTCTAATAATTTGGCGGTAACTTATTTCCAAGGATGCAGTCAATGGGCATCTGGGGACTGACTATAACCCTCCTCTCAGCCACCTCCCCACCCCAATCCAGAGACATCAGAGCAGACAAAACCCAATCTCTGGGACTGGTTACCCTACACATCTGTCAAGTGTACTTATCTGGTGTGTTCACCGCCATGATCTGGTTGGCACTGGTATCGCTCAGAGCAGTGTCATGGATCCCATTTACTATGCTCTGATGGAAGTAAAGACTCCAAGACTCAGGTCTACCCTCTGACAATTTCTCCCAACTAAGGGAGACTAGGGCATGTTCTGCCTTCTACTCCTGGGGACTAATGTTCCCTAGGGACATTTTGGCATCCACTGTAAATTTCCCACCAGTGAGTGGCTTCTAAGGACAGACAGAGACTCAGTCCTTACATTCTAACTGAGAACAATGAAAACACCAAAGTTGGAAAAGGAGTGCCCTGGGCCACTGCCCTCCAGAAAATTCTCAGGAGAGGCATAGGAACCCTTCCCCTCAGCTTACTCTTGGACCTGTCTATGTCAACTTGGACCCCTCACTCTGCGATAGGGAAACTATACCCCTCTTCTTAGAGTCACTCTAAGGCACATTCTTGTAGAACCTGGTGCTGAGCCATAGGTCTGACTCCCTGGCAATCTCACTATAAACAGCCGACAGCCACCAGTGCCTTGAAACCTTAAGGGCTGATATGTTCATGCTTTACAAATATGGATTATTATTATTATAAACAGCAAATTTATAAACAACAATTTATTGACTCAGCTCTTCAAAAGAATGACTGAACATGTGTGTGCTGAGACTAAATTGTACAGCTCATCATAATCATTCACATTACTGAGTTTCACCCACCCATCCTGTGCCTTCTTGGTGTAATTCATGAACTCCACCCAGGGCTAGCCTGCCAGCTTCTGACTGGCCTAAACCTCAATCTGAACTTTTCAGAGGTAAGACCATATTTCCTGGCAATGTCTTCCTTCATGAGCGGGGCTATAAGTGAATCAATCCCTTTAAAAAGTACATGCCTCCAGAAGCTGGTTACCAATTCTCCTCAGGGATCCTGTGCATTTCGAGAGTGACTTAATGTGCCTCAAATCACTTGTCTATGTTATCCTCCGCAACAAGGTTAGGCACCAGATTCTTGGGAATGTAGAACCTTGTGTCACCAATGGACACTGGATTGTCACTGCCACCATTTCTACTGAACTTGGAGTGCTGTTTTGCCTATATGTGTAGCTCTTTAAGACTCGCTTCATAGGCCAACAAGCGTTTTCACTTTAAAAATGCTCTCTCAGCCTTCTCCTCTGCCGGCCTCTCGTCCAGGACAATTCTCCTCTCCTCCAAGGCCCTCTGGGCCGCTGCCTCCTCCTTGGCAGCCTTCCTTTTTGTGGCCACCTCCTCCTTGGCTGCTTCTACTTTGATGTTATCTATGCTGCTTGAACTCGCTTTCCGCTCTTCTGTTCGCCAGTTCCTCATGGGACAGGTTGAGGGAGAACACACTGCTTCTTGATATCAATCCAGTGAGGGAGCTCACTCCTGTTGGCCCTCCTCTCTTCTCTGGGGCAGGCCATTCTCTGCAGGAGGTATCAATCCTCATCCTTCATGTCCTCCTCCTCCTCTAAAATCTCCTCACCCTCCTCCTGGTCCTGTCCTGTAAGTAGCACAAAGAATTCACCAAGCACTCAAATATCAAGTCCACGTTCAAAATAGTAAAATGAATAAGTTTCTTCAGACTTCTTCTTTTATTCCGTCATCCAATGAAAAGAGATTCTTAATACAGCAATACAGCCAACACGTGTTTCGTCTTAGTCTGTGTTTGACATTCAGACTTCTTCAGGGCTGCAAGTAATTACAATAACCTATGTTTAGGTTATAATAACAAACAATATAGTACATCTACAAAAGATTATAACAATTACATAGGCTAATGATTACTTCTCAAAAGTCACCGAACAATGTAAAACAGAAAAACGTAAAGCAAAAGGAAGTCCCAAATACCAAGCGTGAAAAGTTGTATCACCCAAGCGTGACAGAAAACTAGGCAAGTTGGCAATCCAAAGTATGAAACCCATGGTAAGACGGAGTCAATCACGGTAAATAAATAACAACGGAGTAAAATCATACCCCAAAAGAGAATGTATTAAGTATTCCTCAATCCTCAGTATAATCACGTCTTCTCATCTGTCTGAAAAGTTAGAGTACCCTGATCACAAGCCACTCTTAAGGGATCAATGATAAATAAAACCACAAAAAACCCGCGTTGGTAAAACTCACCTACAACTAATAATATATATCTTGTAGCACGTCTTATTATTATCTTCGTCACATATGTGGAGTGTGGGTAGTAACCTCAAACCTCACAAGAATCAAGCAATAGCTGCAAGTAAAACGTAACAGAAAGTAAGCACACCATTCTCTGGTGATTACAAAAGAGCATATTTAAATTTACAATGTAAGTCGTCTCCTTACCTATCTGTATGCCGAGTCGATAAATCCAATATTCACTGTCCCATAATGTAAGTAATCGTCAGCTAAAAAAGTACATAACAAAATCTAAGTCATAAGGTCTATGCGTTTAACCTTGATTTCCAAATGCAGTGAATTAGTAAAAATGAGCCTATAAGCTATAACTGCGAGTAACAATTCACCTCGTATCTGGAGTGTCCAACGTTCCGTGTTTCCGCGTGCTACGCGGGCGCTATCTTGTAATGGCTATAAATAGTAGCTGAAAGCACGCGCCATCTTAGAGTGGTGATATCATCAAAAAAATGTGTGTCAAAGTCAACATTAAACTATAAAATAAATCGATAGCACCATTGCCATATTGAGGTAATGGCACATATCTATAAATCATATTCTCTATATTATATACACGTTACTCAGTAAATACTCTTAAATGATAATACGCGCCATCTATAGCATATCAAAACCAACTAAATAACCTAGTAAGTTATCACTGTCCACACTGCAAATGAAACTGGTGACACCAGCTATTACCGCTGAACAGATCGTATTCCATGTACTTCGTATATGATAATGCGGTCAGTAAATAAACCATATGTATGCTAAGTCATCTCTATTCCCTTCTTTATTCAGTCTAATGTCATAGTGTTATCACTGTCCACAAATCAACACGACTATCAGACAGATAGGTGTGAGTCATATTACCCTTATATGAATGGCTCATGACTGGGTGAATGTAATGCACCTAAAACCAAGGTCCGGGTAAGATTAGCAGGAAGAAATAGTAAAAGGGAGTAAATAAGATAAAGCACACAATAAAGTAAACATTAGTAAATCCATATAGTTAACTCACAGATCAGATAAATCATAATCACATTTTAAAGATATCAGAAACAAGGACAAGATAACCATAATCTTCATCTTTCATTACCTAGATAGTATTCAAATTCGTGGTCAATGTTCATACCTAGTTCCACAGCTTTCAGTTTCATTAACCACATCACTTCTCTATGTCTTAGTAGTAATTGTCTATTGCCACCCCTTGGGTCACGTTTGACATGATCAATTCCATGGTAGGTAAACAAATGTTTTTCTTTCTCCTGGTAATTTCTGACCATATGAGAGGCAATAGGGTAACGAGTGTCCCTTGTCTTAAGAGATCTAAAATGCTCAACCATCCTTTCTCTCAGAGAAAGGATGGTTGATCATGTCAAACGTGACCCAAGGGGTGGCAATAGACAATTACTACAGCTTTCAGTTTCATTAACCACATCACTTCTCTACGTCGTAGTAGTAATTGTCTATTGCCACCCCTTGGGTCACGTTTGACATGATCAACCATCCTTTCTCTGAGAGAAAGGATGGTTGAGCATTTTAGATCTCTTAAGACAAGGGACACTCGTTACCCTATTGCCTCTCATATGGTCAGAAATTACCAGGAGAAAGAAAAACATTTGTTTACCTACCATGGAATTGATCATGTCAAACGTGACCCAAGGGGTGGCAATAGACAATTACTACTAAGACGTAGAGAAGTGATGTGGTTAATGAAACTGAAAGCTGTGGAACTAGGTATGAACATTGACCACGAATTTGAATACTATCTAGGTAATGAAAGATGAAGATTATGGTTATCTTGTCCTTGTTTCTGATATCTTTAAAATGTGATTATGATTTATCTGATCTGTGAGTTAACTATATGGATTTACTAATGTTTACTTTATTGTGTGCTTTATCTTATTTACTCCCTTTTACTATTTCTTCCTGCTAATCTTACCCGGACCTTGGTTTTAGGTGCATTACATTCACCCAGTCATGAGCCATTCATATAAGGGTAATATGACTCACACCTATCTGTCTGATAGTCGTGTTGATTTGTGGACAGTGATAACACTATGACATTAGACTGAATAAAGAAGGGAATAGAGATGACTTAGCATACATATGGTTTATTTACTGACCGCATTATCATATACGAAGTACATGGAATACGATCTGTTCAGCGGTAATAGCTGGTGTCACCAGTTTCATTTGCAGTGTGGACAGTGATAACTTACTAGGTTATTTAGTTGGTTTTGATATGCTATAGATGGCGCGTATTATCATTTAAGAGTATTTACTGAGTAACGTGTATATAATATAATATAGAGAATATGATTTATAGATATGTGCCATTACCTCAATATGGCAATGGTGCTATCGATTTATTTTATAGTTTAATGTTGACTTTGACACGCATTTTTTTTACGATATCACCACTCTAAGATGGCGCGTGCTTTTAGCTACTATTTATAGCCATTACAAGATGGCGCCCGCGTAGCACGCGGAAACACGGAACGTTGGACACTCCAGATACGAGGTGAATTGTTACTCGCAATTATAGCTTATAGGCTCATTTTTACTAATTCACTGCATTTGGAAATCAAGGTTAAACGCATAGACCTTATGACTTAGATTTTGTTATGTACTTTTTTAGCTGACGATTACTTACATTATGGGACAGTGAATATTGGATTTATCGACTCGGCATACAGATAGGTGAGGAGACGACTTACATTGTAAATTTAAATATGCTCTTTTGTAATCACCAGAGAATGGTGTGGTTACTTTCTGTTACGTTTTACTTGCAGCTATTGCTTGATTCTTGTGAGGTTTGAGGTTACTACCCACACTCCACATATGTGACGAAGATAATAATAAGATGTGCTACAAGATATATATTATTGGTTGTAGGTGAGTTTTACCAACGCGGGTTTTTTGTGGTTTTATTTATCATTGATCCCTTAAGAATGGCTTGTGATCAGGGTACTCTAACTTTTCAAACAGATAGGAAGACGTGATTATACTGAGGCGTGAGGAATACTTAATACATTCTCTTTTGGGGTATGATTTTACTCCGTTGTTATTTATTTACCGTGATTGACTCTGTCTTACCATGGGTTTCATACTTTGGATTGCCAACTTGGCTAGTTTTCTGTCACACTTGGGTGATACAACTTTTCACGCTTGGTATTTGGGACTTTCTTTTGCTTTACGTTTTTCTGTTTTACATTGTTCAGTGACTTTTGAGAAGTAATCATTAGCCTATTTAATTGTTATAATCTTTTATAGATGTACTATATTGTTTGTTATTATAACCTAAACATAGGTTATTGTAATTACTTGCAGCCCTGAAGAAGTCTGAATGTCAAACACTGACTAAGACGAAACACGTGTTGGCTGTATTGCTGTATTAAGAATCTCTTTTCATTGGATGACGGAATAAAAGAAGAAGTCTGAAGAAACTTATTCATTTTACTATTTTGAACGTGGACTTGATATTTGAGTGCTTGGTGAATTCTTTGTGCTGGTTGTTAGCCACGTCGTGGGTATTCATGAGAGTCTTGGTGACAGACTCTTGTTCACTTTGAGCACCACCTATACTTGTAACCCAATTTACTTACACACGCTGTGCGCTCCGTGTAAACTGTTACCTTTTCTGTTTAGCTGTCCTGTAAGTAGTATTTGGTGGGCATCCTCCCAGTCTCTGAGGTTTTCATGGAGCACCAGTTTTGTCGGGCTCCTATACAGGCAGCCGCCTCTACCTACAAAATCCTTTCAGCTCTGCCACATTGTAGCTTTTCAGGTTTGCTGAGATCCATGTCCATGCTTAAAAGTAAGCATCACAGGTGCACACTTTAGGTAGGAGTTATATTTGGGAAAAAGAAAAACAAATCCCGATTGAAGGAGAATTTACATTTTTATATTTTTCTGATGTCAGATTAGTTATATCTTTGCCTTACAGATATCCCCTGCTACCTCCATTTCTGGTTTACTGATATACCGCCCGCCGGGAGCCCCAGCCAAATTCCCTAGTGCTCTTGCTAACACAGTCACCCAGATGGCAACCACTACTTCCAACTTCCTAATACTGGGGGACTTAAACCTCCACCTACTAGACCCCAAAGACATGACTGCCTCCGAACTTCTCCTTGACTTCATGTCCTATGGCATCCGACTAGTGAACTCAGAGCCCACCCATGACAAAGGACACCTCCTGGACCCCATTTTCACCAACATCCCTGACCTCAAAACCCACACTCCTCTTCCCCTACCCTGGACCGACCATTTCTTTATACCCATTCACTGGCATCTCTTTGTCCCACCTACCCTACCGTCTAAAACCTGAGTCACCGATTGACGTTGGCATAAACTTTCGCCAGAAGAATGGGCCGCTACACTTAGGGCTACTCCTCCCCCTCCGGCCTCCGACCCAGTCACGGCGGACGGTCAGTTCAACACCTGGCTCACCCACTCACTGGATGATCTCCTCCCTAAAACCACCAGCTTAAAACGAGTCAAAAGAGTGAACCCGGCTCCCTGGTACACTCCTGATCTTAACCTCTTACGTAAGGAGTGCAAAAGAACAGAGCGCTTATGGAGAAATGATGAATCCATGGGTAAAAAAGCCGCGCTTCGCACCTCCCTAAAAAACTACAAACTCGCCCTTCGCAATACCAAAAGCACATTCTTTGATGAAAGGATAAAAAAACTCCTCCTGCTCTGCCAGGGAAACCTTTATCATTTTAAAAGAATTACTCAAAGTCCCAGAGCCGCAACCAGTGAAACTTCCAGACGCCAACACCTCTGAAGAGAAATGCCTCAATTTGGCCAAATTCTTTGATGAGAAAATACAGAAAATTCTCGCCTCCCTACCTCCTATTGACCTCAGTCTCATCGATGAGGGCTGCACTGATTCGGACCCAGCCACCACCCACTTAAATTCTCTCGGCCCGGTAACTATTGAAGAGGTTCTAACGACGCTAGCTACAATCAAAAGCTGCTCCCTTAGTGACCCAGTGCCCTTATGCATTCTAAAAATGTCGCCCCTCCACTAACGTACCTCATCAATTCATCTTTGCTCCAGGGAATAGTCCCCCCCACCTGGAAAGCGGCCGTTGTAAAGGCACTCCTTAAAAAACCTTCACTTGACGCCCTGGTCATGGACAACTATAGGCCAATCTCCCTCCTCCCTGGAATCAGTAAAATCACTGAAAAGCTAGTCAACAAAAAGCTTTCGCAGTTTCTAGAATCCAACAACCTGCTCAGAAACTCGCAAACTGGATTCCGCCCAGGTCAGTGCACGGACATCACCCTTCTTGCGGCAGTGGAGGAGGCCAGAGTCATTTTGGACGCAGAAGGATCAGTGGCAGTGATCCTCCTGGACCTCAGTGCGGCCTTCGACACTGTTAACCTCCAGGTCTTAATCCAGTGACTCAAAAACATCGGTGTGGATCAAACTGCCCTGGCCTGGTTTGCATCATTCCTCGACCATCGTTCCTTCCCGGTCTGGGAGAACGACACCCGCTCCCCCGTAACCCCCCTCCAGTGTGGAGTGCCCCAGGGCTCGTCACTAAGCCCGACATTATTTAATGTCTATATGTCCCCACTGGAGGAGGTGGTCATCCCATTCGGAGTAAAAATCATCAGCTACGCGGATGACACGCAATTAGTGGTGTCTCTATCACATCCCAACCAGGAACCATCTAACCTCTATAGCTGCCTATCAGAAATTCAGGAATGGATGAACGGTTCGTCATTGAAACTCAACGGATCAAAAACAGATATCCTACTACTTGGCCATAAGGGGCTCTCCCTTCCCCCTAACATCTGGCCCCCCTGTTTGGGCGAACCACCAGTTCCCAAAACCAGGATCAGGAGCCTGGGTATCTGGATAGAAAAAGATCTGACCTTCAAGACACAAGCCAAAAAAATCGCTGGGACTTGCTTCGGGCTCCTTAAATCTATCAGGAAAATTCTGCCCCTACTCCCTCCTGTCTCCCAGAAATTGCTCATCCAGGGCTTCATCCTTTCTAGGCTGGACTATAGCAATGCCATCTATCTGGGTGCCCCCGAAGCAACCCTCAACAAACTGCAAAGGATCCAGAACGCTGCGGCCTGGATTCTTACCAACACCCCAGCCAGATCATCGGCCAAGCCAGCTCTGAAGCATCTTCACTGGCTCCCAGTGAGAGAGCAAGTCAAATTTAAGGCTCTCTGCCTCTCCCACAAACTCTTGCAGGATAAAGGCCCCCCCATCCTCAAGAAATTCATTAGGCCCTACAAAGCCACTAGATCCCTTCGCTCTGACCACGAACACCTTATCACCACTGTCAGAGTGAAGAGGGCTCGCACTGGCGGACGGCGTTTTTCTGTGAACGCAGCCCGCCAGTGGAACTCCCTCCCCTGTAATCTTAGGACTGAACCAGACTACCTCCGGTTCAGAAAACTTCTGAAAACCAACCTGTTCCCATAATCCCCTCACTTAGGTTCACCCTCTTGACTGTCCTGATCTTAGCGCTGGGATGCTTACGGGTTACTACGCGCTTTACAAAACCCTAAATAAAAAAAATAAAAAAATATATCGGATTTTTACCTTTGCGCAAAATCACTGAGTGGAAGTGTACAATTTCAAGTACTGGTTCAAAACAATGAACACCAATGTAAGCAAATGAATCTTGATTTTTGGGTGAGAGGGAAGGTAGCTATACTCAATCTTCAACTGCACGCCTTCCTAGTGTGAACATCAAAGGTCACACAAATGAACCTGTGCTTAATCATTTGGTAGTCTGGCACAAAGCAGTCAGGCTTAATTTAGAGGCAATATGTGAATTATGGCAAAGTATCCATACAGCACACAAACAGTGATAAAGTGAAAACACATCTAGAGAAAAAACCCAAAACACTTGTGAGGGAAACCAGGTTGTGTTTTCACTGTCCCCCCATTTGTTTGATCCCATTTTGACCACTTAATGCTGGATTTCTGACTATGATTGTGCCCTGACTTCTGCTAACCAGACCCAGGTCCTGCATTAAAAGTACATGGTAATTAGGTATAATTACATTTGGTCCTAACAACTTACCTGTAAGTCCCTAGTATATGGTAGAGCATGTACGTTTAGAGGCCCAGTAGGCAATGCACTTAAGTGTGCACTACTGTGGCGCCTCCCAAGTAGTAAATTACCTTATTATGACATATAAATACCCTAAAGGTTTCCCTAGAAGCCCCAGGGGTATGATGCCTTGTAACTATAGCAGGGGCATTATAAAAGTGATTATATGCCACGGTGAGGGAAACTGTTGATTTAATGTTTCCCAATTGTAATGCGTTAGCTACAAAAGTAACATGGACATTTTAATAAAGTATAAATATCGATAGAAAGGAGCTGTAACTATAATTCAAGAACTTAAAAGAACAGATATGATCAATCCAACAACGTGTCATTGTTAGATTTGTTATAACTATTACAGAAAAGAAGTTATAGAACTTTCTTTTCTGTGAGCCAAAATCCAGCCTTCCAGCAGCCCATTTCTAATTGGGTAGCATCTGCCTGGTAACTATTGAAGAGGTTCTAACGACGCTAGCTACAATCAAAAGCGGCTCCCTTAGTGACCCAGTGCCCTTACGCATTCTAAAAAAGTCGCCCCTCCACTAACGGACCTCATCAATCCATCTTTGCTCCAGGGAATAGTCCCCCCCACCTGGAAAGCGGCCGTTGGAAAGGCACTCTTTAAAAAACCTTCACTTGACCTCCTGGACATGGACAACTATAGGCCAATCTCCCTCCTCCCTGGAATCAGTAAAATCACTGAAAAGCTAGTCAACAAAAAGCTTTCGCAGTTTCTAGAATCCAACAACCTGCTCAGAAACTCGCAAATTGGATTCCGCCCAGGTCAGGGCACGGACATTGCCCTGCTTGCGGCAGTGGAGGAGGCCAGAGTCATTTTGGACGCAGAAGGATCAGTGGCAGTGATCCTCCTGGACCTCAGTGCGGCCTTCGACACTGTTAACCACCAGGTCTTAATCCAGCGACTCAAAAACATCGGTGTGGATCGCACTGCCCTGGCCTGGTTCGCATCTTTCCTCGACCATCGTTCCTTCCCGGTCTGGGAGAACGACACCTGCTCCCCCGTAACCCGCCTCCAGTGTGGAGTGCCCCAGGGCTCGTCACTAAGCCCGACATTATTTAATGTCTATATGTCCCCACTGGAGGAGGTGGTCATCCCATTCGGAGTAAAAATCATCAGCTACGCGGATGACACGCAATTAGTGGTGTCTCTATCACATCCCAACCAGGAACCATCTAACCTCTATAGCTGCCTATCAGAAATTCAGGAATGGATGAACGGTTCGTCATTGAAACTCAACGGATCAAAAACAGATATCCTACTGCTTGGCCATAAGGGGCTCTCCCTTCCCCCTAACATCTGGCCCCCCTGTTTGGGCGAACCTCCAGTTCCCAAAACCAGGATCAAGAGCCTGGGTATCTGGATAGAAAAAGATCTGACCTTCAAGACACAAGCCAAAAAAATTGCTGGGACTTGCTTCGGGCTCCTTAAATCTATCAGGAAAATTCTGCCCCTACTCCCTCCTGTCTCCCAGAAATTGCTCATCCAGGGCCTCATCCTTTCTAGGCTGGACTATAGCAATGCCATCTATCTGGGTGCCCCCGAAGCAATGATTAACAAGAAGAGGACTCAGTTGTTCCTAGACGAAGAAAAATAGTGATACGGTCAAGAGGGGAGGAAAATTGATGGGGGGGTAGTGCTCAGTGGAGTGCTCCCCTGGGCATCCCATTAGTTGGAATGAATGGCCTCACACACTCTTGCGAGTGTCATGCTTCATCATCGGCCGTTGCTCCTCATTGGGCAGGCGGTGCAATGTCCAACGGGCTCACCTCTAGGAGGGGCTCTTTATCGGAGATCTTTTTTCCAACAGCCTGTGGGTGAAGTGCAAGTGAGGGGCCAGGTAAGAAGTGGATAGTGTAGGTGGGTGTGTTAAAATATAGCAAGGGATACCGGAGAGCAATTTATTCTGGTGGTTCCCCTACTATAAGTAAAACCAGTGGGTGGCCTATGATCGCCAGAAAGTTAGGTTCTGTATCACGATCTAGGACTACACAGCGTTACGTGAGGTCGACATGTTTCTCGCTTCTGCGATTATGCTGCGATTCTTCAGGACCTTATTTAAATTTTACATCTATCACAACGGGAAGACCTGAAAGTGTCAACCTATAAACATCAATTTGTAACCGTTGTACTACCTGTGTATAACCGCTCTTGCCTGGAGGAGACAAAAGGAAGAGTTACCAAAATACAAGGACAACAATTAACCATTCTTGACCGTGAGCACACTGTGATTAGGTGAAGAGAAGTGACTCTGTGTCTGTGGCATTCTGTGAGCAGTGACCTGTAAGTATCCACTTGATTCACATGTATCACAAGTCATCTCTATCACAGTAGAAAAATAAATAAATAAAAATTAAATAAGACTAAACTTAAAACATGATAGCAGCAGTTATTGTTCAAGGTGTCTAATTATTAACCCCTCTGGGATTCATTAGATACTCACCTATAGGTCAAGGAGTACAGGTGTCAACAGTACCCGGTAGGTGTGACTTCAAGGGAGAGAGCCAATAGGGGTTTAATGGCTATAGGGGAGACAAAGGCACAAATTTCCAGAGTTATCAAAGAACTCCCACTGTCTTAACGTATCTTAGGTGGAATACTGATATGCAGGTGGGTAAGCAATTGTATAGTATCAACCGCTGTGTGCGTGCTGAATATTAAAGTATAGCAGAGGCTGACATTGCGCCCTACAATGTGCCCAGTGCACACACACAACCAGAGGCCAAAGATACTTATTTACAGCAGGCCGTGCAGCGCCCGCCGTTACTAAGGAGGCGCCCGGCGCGCACATCACGTGCGAGGTGTCCAGGTCAATTGTATGAAGAGACATAAGCGCATCCAACCACGTGCCACTGTCTGCATGCTACATATTGAAGTATAGCAGAGACTTACAAAGCGTCCTACACTATGCCCAGTAAACACACACACAATCAATGGCCGGAGGTACTCGTTTGCAGCCGGCCGTGCAGCGCCCGCCATTACTGAGGAAGCGCCCGGCGCGCACATCACATACGAGGTGTCCAGGTCAGTAATCCACACCTGCTGCGCTGACGCGGGTCACTGAAGCAAAATGAGCCGCCCACTTACTTCTCAGAGCCTCGGTCAGTGATCTTTCGCCTACCCATCACTACCGGGATCCGGATAGTACCAGGTCCCCGGTACACTGTTGTTTATGTTGCTGGTTTGGGGCGTCACCCCAGTGACTAGCGGGTCACGTGATGAGTAATGTAAACGTGGGCGCCATCTTGGAGTAGGCAATTCCAGGCGCTTACAATATGAAGAAAAGCTGGATGACACTAGTATATGGTGTTTTCTTGGTAACACTCTTAATCATCATTATTGGTGAGTGTGGATATACACACAAAAGTAGGTCAGTCCTCATGTATTTTAAGATAACGTTAGGCACAGCACATCTCTTTAGTAAGAAGACGCTAATACGGGCGCCATCTTGGAAGGGTAAAAAACGGACCCCTTCTAATACTAGCTCTATACAGCGCCATCTTGGAGTAGGCAATTCCAGGCGCCTACAATATGAAGAAAAGCTGGATGACACTAATATAAGGTGTTTTCTTAGTAACACTCTTAATCATCAATATTGGGGAGTGTGGATATACACACAAAAGTAGGTCAGTCCTCATGTATTTAAAGATTAAGTTAGGCACAGTACATCTCTTTAGTAAGAAGACGCTAATACAGGCGCCATCTTGGAAGGGTAGAAAACGGACCCCTTCTAATAGTAGCTCTATGCAGCGCCATAAGTGCAATACAATAATTGTTGTCTTAAGCTTTTGGAATTCCCTGGAGGGACCTGTGCTGTATGGGTCCAGCTAGCCAATGGTCCACCATAGGCATAAGCTAGATACAGACGTTAAGTGTGTATCAAGTGTAAGACACAATCCAACAATGTATTTATAGACAGCTCCACGGGATATCTTCGTTCAATCCCCGCTTATCTGAGGATAACCTGTGTATCCAACGCTGCTCTTTGTGGAACAGGTCCTGTTTGGATCTGCTGTTGGGAGTTTCAAGGATGACCCACCAAATAGAGTTGGCAGTGTGATTGTTTTCCAGGAAGTGACGGCACATCTTTGTGTTGGTCTTTTGGCATCGTATATTACTGCGATGTTCCGATATACGAGTCTTGACCGCTCTGGTGGTCATGCCAACATATTGTAATTCACAAGGGCACCTAATGAGGTAGATACAGTTGGTGGAGTTGCAATTGGTATGTTTGCGGATTTCCCAAGTGAAAGTCTCTGTCAAGTTGATGGACTTGGTAACAATGGTAAAGGGGCAAACACTGCAGGAACCACACGGGTAATGTCCCATTACTGGCGGGAGTTGCCAGAGTGTGTTCTGTCTGCGGCCTCTACTTTGTTTTGGTCTGGTGTGTACCAGCACGTCTTTGATATTACTCGACCTTTTAAAGGCAAACCTAGGGATCTCCAGAGTCAGCTCTCCTGTATTGAGAATTTGCCAGTGTTTCTTGATAATTCTCTTAATATCGTTAGAGATTGGTGTGAAGCAACCCTCAACAAACTGCAAAGGATCCAGAACGCTGCGGCCCGGATTCTTACCAACACCTCAGCCAGATCATCGGCCAAGCCAGCTCTGAAGCATCTTCACTGGCTCCCAGTGAGAGAGCAAGTCAAATTTAAGGCTCTCTGCCTGTCCCACAAACTCTTGCAGGATAAAGGTCCCCCCATCCTCAAGAAATTAATTAGGCCCTACAAAGCCACTAGATCCCTTCGCTCTGACCACGAACACCTTATCACCACTGTCAGAGTGAAGAGGGCTCGCACTGGCGGACGGCGTTTTTCTGTGAACGCAGCCTGCCAATGGAACTCCCTCCCCTGTAATCTTAGGACTGAACCAGACTACCTCCGGTTCAGAAAACTTCTGAAAACTCACCTGTTCCCATAATCCCATCCCTTAGGTTCACCCTCTTGACTGTCCTGATCTTAGCACTGGGATGCTTACGGGTTACTACGCGCTTTACAAAACCCTAAATAAAAAAAATAAAAAATATATCGGATTTTTACCTTTGCGCAAAATCACTGAGTGGAAGTGTACAATTTCAAGTACTGGTTCAAAACAATGAACACCAATGTAAGCAAATGAATCTTGATTTTTGGGTGAGAGGGAAGGTAGCTGTACTCAATCTTCAACTGCACGCCTTCCTAGTGTGAACCTCAAAGGTCACACAAATGAACCTGTGCTTAATCATTTGGTAGTCTGGCACAAAGCAGTCAGGCTTAATTTAGCGGCAATATGTGAATTACGGCAAAGTATCCATACAGCACACAAACAGTGATAAAGTGAAAAAACATCTAGAGAAAAAACCCAAAACACTTGTGAGGGAAACCAGGTTGTGTTTTCACTGTCCCCCCATTTATTTTCTCCCATTTTGACCACTTAATGCTGGATTTCTGACTATGATTGTGCCCTGACTTCTGCTAACCAGACCCAGGTCCTGCATTAAAAGTACATGGTAATTAGGTATAATTACATTTGGTCCTAACAACTTACCTGTAAGTCCCTAGTATATGGTAGAGCATGTACGTTTAGAGGCCCAGTAGACAATGCACTTAAGTGTGCACTACTGTGGTGCCTCCCAAGTAGTAAATTACCTTATTATGACATATAAATACCCTAAAGGTTTCCCTAGAAGCCCCAGGGGTATGATGCCTTGTAACTATAGCAGGGGCATTATAAAAGTGATTATATGCCACGGTGAGGGAAACTGTTGATTTAATGTTTCCCAATTGTAATGCGTTAGCTACAAAAGCTAACATGGACATTTTAATAAAGTATAAATATCGATGGAAAGGAGCTGTAACTATAATTCAAGAACTTAAAAGAACAGATATGATCAATCCAACAACGTGTCATTGTTAGATTTGTTATAACTATTACAGAAAAGAAGTTATAGAACTTTCTTTTCTGTGAGCCAAAATCCAGCCTTCCGGCAGCCCATTTCTAATTGGGTAGCATCTGCCAGGCTAAGCCAAGCTGTCTTAATGAGGTGTGAAGTGGCCTGACTGGAGACAAAGGATTTTTTTGTGGTAGGAGAATTGCAATTTGCACAGCAAAAGGCAGGAAGGGGGTGGACGGATCAAACTGGTCTTCAAAGAGGGAATGACAGTTTGGATGGGACACAGCCTCACTCCAATATCCTGTACCCCCAGCCAAACAGGAGCCCCAGTAATTAGATTAGTGAGGGGGCTGGAAGGGGAGTGTTAGGGAAACATAGCCACACACATGGAAAGCAAAGCCTGATCTAACCTTTCAGCAGAAAATGTCTCCATCTTTGTTTCTGGAAGAATGCTTTCTAGGACAAGAATACGGTACACTTTGCAGGAAGTGGTCATACACCTGGGTGACACCCTGCACCCCATTGACGAGGGTTGCCCGCCTGATTGATGCACAGGAACTCTGAATAAATATGGTAGAGCTGCCAAGCAACTCAGATCTGCTGCCTGAAACAACAAGGGCAGAAGAAAGGAAGGGAAGAAGTACTGCCCTGCTGGAACTCTGGCCTGCACCCAAATGGCTGCACTCTGAAGGACTGCACATGCTGCACAATCTGGTACTACAAAAAAAGGACATTGCCTGGCTACATAAGGATTAGGGAGTGGACTCCCTAAAAACTAAAACTTAACAGAACCTATCTGCATCCTCTCCAAGTAGTCCCCATCCTGGAGTGTTTTAGGATTTGACCAGGTGCATTTTGTGAATTGTAGTCCCAACATCCCAAGGACCATCCCAGAGCTTCTAGACACTTGGATTTGTGTTGTGGACACTTTTGAATCCCAAGAGGACCTTTTTTTTAACACACTTTATTGGTGACTGCAGTACATTATATGGATTTGGTGAGAAGGCTTCCCTCAATACAGTCTTTTTTGTTATTTGTTTACCATTCTACATCAGTTGTAACATACATACCGTGTAGATGTTCCGTTCTCCCTATTCCATATACTATGAAAAACAAGGGGCATATTCTGTGACAATATTGATATCAAGCTAACAATGAACACAGTATGTCTTTCGCATCATCACAAAGTTGTATATATTGACATTCAACTGGTAGAAACTTGTGAAAACTCAGTAACCCCCTGCCCTAACCCTCCCCACCCCTTCCCAGTCAGTCCTAATTCAACTTACATGGTAAGCAAAGGTGATCCATTTACATATATTCTTTTGGGAAATGCAGTTTCCATGGCAAGGTCACAATTTCTCAGGTCTCAGGGCCTGATGTCGAATAGTCATAAAATGCCCGTGTGTGTCACTGTGTCGGGGCAACTTTTGCAAGGGACAATTCAAATGCTTCCAGTTTAATTATCATAGCCTCCCACTCCAGTGAGATGTGTTGCTTCCTCAGCCCTCTCTCTTCCTCTCTGCGAAGAACTGCGCCTTCCGCTCTTCCCCATTGAAGCATTTCAGTTTGCCAAACAGTGATCGCCGGGCATCTGGGGGACTTCCACCTCATAGTGAGAGCTCTGATCGCTAAGATGAGTGCTAAGTCCAAGAATTTTAACCACGCCTTTTGTACCCCTGAGCACCTACGAAGGCCTACAAGACAGTTCAGGGCCTCATCCGGAACCGGGAGTTGCGTCACTGCAGTCAATGAGTGGCAAACTCCCCCCAATAACCCCGTATCCGGGGGCAAGACCAGAGCATATGGATAAAGTCAGCTTTGTCTTCTCTGCAGTGGGGGCAGCAGTGGGGAGAGTCCGGGAACATGCAATGTATCTTTTTTGGGGTGAGGTATGACCTATGGAGGATTATCGTCTGAATAAATTTGAGTTTCGCATTACGCTATACTTTTTTGGGGTGTTCAAGCATATTCTTCCATGCCTTAGCTGTGATCTCAGCTCTAGAGTCCTCCACCCAGTGTGCTCTAAGGGAGGGAAGTAAAATTGCTGCATATGCCCGGACACCAGTGTATAGCCAGCACACTAAATGGCCCCCAGGACCCATATAGTATAAGAGGTGCAATAGATTATGTTGTGGGGGTTCGTTCCTCTGTGGGGCCCATGTGGTTCTGATGTAATGCATCACATTAGCGTGTAGAAGACATAGTTGTGGTGGCGCTCCCGTGGTTTGCAAGAAGGAGTCATGATCCAGCATGACACCTTCTCCAAAGAACGCTCCCACTTCTTTGACCCTATTGTCTGTTCAGTCCCGTATTCTGGTCTTGGTGAGTCTCCCCTGTGGTGTAGGTATACCTAGGATGGGGATGTTTGCGGCGTATGGGCTTACTGTAGATGTGTATGATAAGGCCTTTCTCCAGCAGAGTATGGCAGTCTTCAGTAGGACAATCTAAGGGAATTCTAGCCCTCGCAGTGGCAGGAAATGTAGCTCGCCTCGTTCTAACATCTGCAGCGTGAACCCAATCTCCTGCAAATTCCTCCTAGGTGGTCCAGTATGAGAGCCACTGGAGCTGGCGTAGTAGTAGCCTCATAAGTCAGGGACTACCAGGCCGCCATTCCGTGTCTCCAGTTGGAGCTTCCGGAGACTTATTCGTCTGCGGCCAGTACCATCCCAAGAGGACCTTAATGAAGAAGTTCCAGAAGTGTGGAGCAACATTTCTAAAAAGCTCCATAAACTGGCCAGGTGCATTGAGGGGGTTGTAGTCCCAGAACCCAAGAGGCAAACCAGAGCATCTGAACCTGGTGGCGTGGAGTGGACCACTTTCCTGGTTCAAGAAATACATCTGAAAGTAAGTGTACAAATTTAACATTGTGGGTGGCATGAATACAGGACTTTGTCCTGGTCCACTGCAACCTTTTTGAATCCTTTGAGCGCTATTTGCTTCTAAGCACTAGTTTTAATTTAAATCATTAAACATTCATATCTCTGTTTCCCTAAATTGGATTTCTGTTGTTTTAGTGCCTATTTGTTCATTTTTTTTTTTTAATCTAAAATTGCCATTGGTCTTTTATTGTGTGGTGTGTCTTACTTATTTAATGTATTGGTGTTTTAAATTCTTAACACACCTGTCTCCTAAGTACCTATGTAATGTATTAGTGTTTTAAATGCTTTACACACCTGTCTCCTAAGTTAAGCCTGCCTGGGAATAATTTACCGATACATTCACTGAACCTATTATTGTGTTCTGGGCCTTATTATTAGTGGTAGAACTCAACTTATCACTAATTATAACACACTTTTCAACAACGTGTTATATATAGGTAGGCCCTAAATCAGTGTATCTATCTGTATGTGATCAGGAAAATCTCCTTGTGCACCAGGAAAAATTATTAACCTTTCTTGGGCCAGTTCAACTCCATACATAACTGTGGAGAAGGTGGTGTGGTTCTCAGGAATTGCAAAAGGCCATAGTCTTGATTGCAGGGGCTGATCGATGCTTCTGGGTTAGGAGGAAGAGATCACCAACTTTCACTCCTCTCGCAAGGATGCTGCATGTTTCGTTCGGGCAGTTTGTCCACTCTCGAATTTACCAGACGGCTGCACTGCTGAGTGGCATTGGTTTGAGCGAGATCGAGGGGCAGCAGGCCCAGGCAGTTTTTCCCTCCTTCCGCAGTCTTCCAAAAGAATTTAAAAGCCACTTATGTCCACATTAACAGTTAAACCTCACAGCCTCTGGTGATGGATGTAGATCACATTGGTAAAGATAGCAGATGTGGCAGCCTGCCCTACATGGTGACGTGTGTAATAGAATGGAAGTTAAAGGCTTGCTGTGGTTTTACATGCCAAATTAAAGTGGTGATAAACTCCACATACAGCACTGAGACTGGTTTGAAAGACTACTTTTGTGACTGGCACAACCAGTGCTGCAGGCCCACTAATGGCATTTAGATTACAGACCCTGGATATAAGGTATACCTCTTTACAAGGGACATATAATTCAACAGAACATGCCAATCACGTGGTAAAGTTCTCAGAGTCCGAAGGCAAGCAGAAAGATACAGCAAAAGGAGGAGGTAAGCAGGCAAGGAGTTTTGGGGAACACCACCCTAAGGATTACAGGTCTAACAGATTGTGCCTGGTGCTTGACCAAGGCTCACACGCCAGTCAATCAGCAACCACATTTCTCACAGACCCCAAAAAAGACTCAGCAAAATAGAAGGGGTGTAGGCAAAAGGTTTGGAAGGAGATCACCCTCAAGCTAATAGGTCTAATATGTTTCATGTGGCTGCTGCTTACAAATGTGTTCTTCTCTGACAAACCTTTTAAATATTAAAATATTTCAATGAATGACTCTGAACATTAGCTTTTTGTCAACAGTAAGATATTTCTTTTCATAGATTTGTTTTTAAGCCAGTAAATTATCTTGACAATGTATTGTTGTGTCTAGAAAACGTATCCTGGGGTTACCTTTCACCTATGCAGCATATATGGAGAGATGAGTTGCTGTGATATATTGTTCAAACATTTCCAGTTTTATCATTTAAACTCACATTCCCAGTGCATCATCAAGGATTATTTCCAAGACCTCTGTCTAAATATTAGTATAGGATAAGAAATCCCATGTTGCTACCCAAGCAGGTCCTCAGCAAGAGTTACTATGATACAAAAATAAATGGGCCAGTTTTGGATTAATTCAGTTGCTGATTCAATTTTCGAAGGACGATGTATTATTGTTTTCACTGAATGCAGTCTCTAAATATTAGTGATATTTCTGTAAATTCTTTCCAATATGCATACACTTTTCCAAGGTCTCCTCAATCCACTCTTCCATATGATGTAGTATCTTCAGTATGGGAGTCCCATTAACCTTAAAAAATTTGTCATTTTTAGTGTTTTTGGCTTTCTGTTAAAACTGATTATAAATGATAACAAATAAATCAAAGAGAAGATTAGCTTTTCAACAGAAACTGGAAAACACTAGATTTGTCATCACTTTTACTGCTTCAGTGTAATCTGGTGTCATGGCAGCAACAAAACACTTCTAACCGCTGAACAATTTTTTGTCATGTAACAACAGAGAAAGAGATGTATATTCAATGTGTTTTAAGTAAATGCCACCAATCACACTTGAGCCAGTACAGCATCAGACCCACATGCATCTGCTGTCATCACTTGATGTATGCATGTATACTTGTGTACTATCTCTAGGGCACACATATGGCATACATTATTTTGGTGTTTCTTAGGCTTAAGATGAGAGAATGTCTTCTGGATAGCTTTCAACACAGTTCATATCTGGAAAAATATCCTGTAGTATGATGGCAGTGTTCACTATTATTCTTATTTTCCAAATATGCTTTCAATGGAGGTTTATAACTGCTCCAAGATTTTTCTAAATTATGTGCATTGTTCTGTTGTGAATACCTTCAAATTTTGATGTGCTGTCAGTTTTTCCCCTGGATGTTTCATCAACTGTTTGCGTATTGACCTGCTTTTGTGTGCTATGGGCATGGGATTTTGCTTGGCTTCAGATTTTTTTTCAACTATTGTGCTTTTCATTGTGTGTTGTTTTGTAAAATGTGGGTTTGCCGCAAATAATTGCTTAAAACTTGGACATTTTTAGTCTTTGTTCAATTTGGATGAAACCAAGCTCTTGTATCTTATGGTTTTCAAGCAACCGTGCAGAACTGTGCTTGGATCAGTCTTCCATTGCATCTACAAAAGTATTTACTGCGAGTTCCTGGGAGTCTGGATTTCTAAGGTTCTGTTAATGCATTCAGACTTTAATGAAGGGATTATCATGGTTCGCTAGTCTGGCACATGTAAATGTGTGTCTAGGGCTTCTGCCTTGGTTGTCATGGTCCATGAGGAAAACAGTTTGGGATGTTGAACCCGTTGTATTAGGTGTCTGCAATGTTTTTGTATATTTCAGGGATGTTTGTTGACAAGGCAGTTGACTCATCTCTTCCCTCCCCAAAAATAATAATTTCCCCTGGTATCTGTCTTACTGAGCCTCTATAGCTGTTTTTTTCTCTTTGCTGCTGTAAGCACCGGGACACCCCTTCGCTGGGGCAGCTGAGCGCTATATAAGTAGTTATAACATAACATATAACATAGCATGACTACTTTCCTTTTCAAGGTTAATGAATATTCTCTCTCGAAGAGAGGTGCCTCATCTGGAGCTTGGCAGACGGAATTCTTCATAAACATGTCTTGTCCTGTCCCTTGCATTACATCTTGTTATAGGGTGGGCAGGACATTTTCCACGTTTCTGGTCGAGAAGTCTTCTCTCATTCAGGCTTTGTATTCCAACTCAATATGCATTTTTTGTTACTACTCATTTCCATTTACAACAATGTCTTTTATTTCACATCTACATTCATGCCTTGTTCTCTTGGATCTATACATTGTATCTCTGATATTATTTCAGGGGCATACTCCACGGCTGTCATGCTCCTACAGTGTTATTAGTTCCTCATTAGTGTTCCTCACTGCCACATTTAATATTGCGCTTCGGAAATTGTCCCTATTGTCTGCTACTGTACAACGTTTATGGTTCTATTTTGGACACTTAACTATCATTGTATCTTTGAGCGGCATTATACTGACGCTTTGATTTAGCAGCAAGCATTTCAATATTCCTAAAAGTGTGGGAGGCCATTGACACGTGCTGTGTCTGTCCTCATATTTAATCTATTTTACAAAGACAAGAAAGACAAGTTTGATGTGATGAGGTGTATAGCTGATCAAATTACCAGTGAATTTTATTTTACATTTTAGGACTTGTAGAAACGAGCCACACTAACGTAAATTTTTGGTACATAACTTCCTTTTTGAATTATTCAGTAATACAGTCTGTCCTACTCCTTGTTTTCTCATGACATAAACACATAATAACAAAGAAGATAAAATATTTTTACACTGGCAAAACACTTACGATATTTGACGACTGCTGAGTAACATGAAATACATCACAGTGGTTGCCAAAACAACATTGATGGGGAAGGAGACACCGCTGAGCAAAATTGGTGCAAGATACAAACACTTCGTGGTTTGTCTAAACAATACTGCTACCCAGGAAATATGAAAGCAATGTACTGAAAATAGTGATCATATTTTTAAAGTTTATCTCTGATGGCAAAGGGGAGAAACTTTTGAAAGAAGATATCACACCTGTAGCGATCATTCCTTACGAATCCAACCATTTATTGTAAAGCTTTCATAATGTAGTCATCTGCCATTATCTCTCCCGCCTAGGAAGGAAGTGAAGTCCTTAAGAGAGCACCATGGGAGACTTAAACATTTTCCTTCAAATTAAAAAGTCCAAGAGCGGCAGCCTACAAAGTTCTGTGTTAAGGTATAGAATGTTATGAATCATGTGTAGAATGTTCTATGTGCTCAACAATGTTGGGTTTGATAGTTGGATACATAAGCTGTTCTGTGAGGAAGTCATACTTGTTATCTTTTTATGTATTCTTGTAACTGAAGGATAGCATGAATGTAAAACTGCATGGGTCATATTTAAAAGGGGGAGTGGCCCACCAGCACTAGAGGATATTTGAAGATCTGAGCAATTCTTCTCTGGCAGACCAACACCCGCCATCATTTGAAATCCTTACAGTACAATGCAAAGTTGGCACACTCTGATTTGGGTCTTGCTTGGCATTGCTTTTTGTGGACAAGTTAATTCAATGATGATATCCTGTCCTAAAGAAGGAGGGTCGACTGCCACTGCGGGGTGCAGTATAGCCTGTGCAAATACTTGAAATGGATCAGACGGAGCCGGTAGTGCGGTGACAGCTTTTTCATCTGATTACAGCAATACAGCCAGTCAGCCTGCAAAATGTTGATACCGAGATCCGCACCCCATGCCTCCCGCGCACAAGCCGAGGAAACGGGGGCAGACACTAGGGTGAGAGCGTATAGTTTGGTGACTAATTTGTGCGGTGACGGGGAAGTATATATGAAATCCAGAGCTGGCATGGTGGGCGGGGGCTGAGAAAATGTGGTGTGCAGTTTCCGGCAAGTGGTACTCAGCTGATAGAATAAAAGCGTGTCCAGCAGCCCTGAGGAGTCAGGAAGAGAGTAGAAGGTGTTCTCCGGGTATAGATCCACCACCGTACTCAAGCCCAAGTGCGTCGCATGTCTAGACATGCTGGAAGACCGAAGTGAGGGGAAATCCGGGTGGTTCACTATTGGTACGGAGTTGGCAGAGAGCCGAGGGATGCTAGAAAGCCGGTGCAGGCCAGACCAGGCCCATCGCAGCATCTCGACCGTATCGACCTCCGCCCGAGGGCGCACTGCAGGCGCAAACAAAGGTGTGGACAAAGGCCAGGGAGAAGCTACATCCGTCTCAACTGCGACGTGAGACTGATAAGGGGTAGGGTGAATCCAGAAATGCAGGAAGCTGGCCTGGGCACACAAGGCATAGATCCTGAAGTCAGACATGGGGAGAGTTTACCCGACCAAACAAGCAAAATAATTACGGAGCGTAATTTGTGAAAGAAATGAGAAGTGAGAAGGATAGGGATGGTTAAAAACAGATAGAGAAATTTAGGAAGGACCACCATTTTGGCTATTGCGATTCGGCCCGCTAGAGATAGCGAAAGTTGGATCCACAATGAAATCCTGGATTCGAGCCTGTCTACCGCATACCCGAAGTTAGACCTCAACAGTTCATCCAGATCCCTACTCAGCCAGATGCCCAAATAGCACACGGGGCCAGAAGCCCACACAAACGGAAAGTCAGGTGAGAATGGCACGGTGGCATCTGTCAAGGGGAATAGAACAGACTTGCTCCAGTTCACCTGGAAGCCCGTCGAAGCATGTGATTTCCTGGACCAAGGGGCTAAGGTTCTCTTGAGGATGGCAGACATATAGGGTAAAGTAATCCACGTACATTTAGAAGAGCAGGCAGTGAGACGAGAAACCAATACCCCTGTGAGTGTGTTGCTGCCGCAGCCTGATGGCCAGGGGCTCCATTGCTATGGCTAAAAGCATGGGCGAGAACGGGCACCCCTGGCGTGTGCCACAAGCAATACTAATAGGGTCGGAGACCTGACCATTAATGCGGAGACGTGACGAGGGATTGGTGTAAAGGAGTTTAATCTTACACAGAAAGATTTCACTGAAGCCCATACGCGGCAAGATGTAGAATAAAAAGGGCCACTCCAGCGTATCGAACGCCTTAGTGGCATCTAGCAGGGCTGCCACAGCGGGTAGATTAGGATTAATTTGATGCAAAACTGAGAAGATTGTACGAAGGTTGTGCGAGGTATCCCTACCAGGAATGAAACTTGATTGATCGGGAAGAGAAATGGTGGGCATAAGTAAACTTATGCGGGAGGGGATCATTTTAGCAAAAATGTTGTCTATGTTTATAAGGGAAAGGGGGCGGTAAGAGTTGCGACGGTCGGCAGGCTTGTCGGGTTTAAGAAGGAAGGTTATCATCGCCTTACGCAAGGATGGCGGGAAGAGACAAGTATCAAAAGGGTCATTGTACATAGATGCCAGTTGTGGTTCCAAGAGATCGGCAACGCTTTGTAGAACAAGGCTGGCAGACCGTCCAGGCCTGCAGCCTTATCTCTGGGTAGACTACTGATGGCAGCCTGTATTTCCTCCCTGGAAAACTGTTCATCAAGAAATGTACGGTGGTAGGCATCCAGCCAGACCAGCGCAATGGAATCAAAATATTGATCAAAATCCTCCCATGGCAGAGGAGTACCAGCAGAATAGAGTTGTGAATCAAAATCGAGAAAGCAGGATTTTATGTCCTCCGGGGAGGTAGTCCTGTCTGGGCCACCATCACTTAGGGCCGTAATATAGAAAGAGTGCGCCCTGGGCTGTCCCCCTCACTGAAGCGACGCACCCGACCCTCTCTGCCCAAAAAAGACAGCTCACAGTCAGCTTCATCTGAGAATTTGGTGTGTTTTTGGCGTAGTAGCGCCAGCGTCTCAGGACTGGGGTGCGCTACCTGGGCATCATCCAGATCCTTAATTTTGCTACTCGTGCTTAGCCAGGCTGGTACGAATAGAGCGGAGGACGCCAGCCTGCTTAGAAATACATTTGCCACGAATGACGGCCTTAAACCCTTCCCATAAGGTGAAGGCGGAGTCAACGGAACCCGGCGTTAGGGGGAAGACGCCAAGTGAAGGCCCGTCACGGGTAATGAGGAGGGCTGAGACGGATCTGGACCGGCCCATGATCAGAGAAGGTGTGAGCCTTGAGCACTGCGTCGGTGAGCCAGGACAAAACGCCCGGCGAGGTCAGCCAAAAATGCGCGACCAACAGCCCCTCGCGTCAGTGAAACAGGTGCCTTCCCGAGCATTGGGGTGGAAGTGGCGCCAAGCATCATAAAGAGCGTTATCAGTTAAAATAGACGTGAGCACTGCAGCTGCACGTGGATGGGACGTCTAGGAGCCCGACCGATCCAAAGTCGCCGATAGAGTGACATTAAAATCTCCATCCCAAACTACCATCACAGGGCCGCAGAAGAAGATGAGGTTCCAGATGTGATTAAAAAATTCCGGAGTCATCAGAGTTGGGGCTGTAACGGGCTGAGACAGTAGTAGACCATGGAGGATCACATATCTGCCCTCCAGATCGAGGAGTACCCGGGCGATCTGCCAAGGGAGGCCACGGCGCATCAAAATTGACACTTCCCTGGTATACGACCAGTATGTGGAGGAGTGGGATTCCCCCAATAACGGGATTGGAGTCTGGAGATGGATCATGGCAATAGATGCGTCTCCTGTAAGAGACATATAACCACTTTCTGTCGCTGTAAGTGTGAGTGAATCAGTCGGGCCTTATGGTGATTATTCAGGCCCTGGACATTCCAAGTACAGCAGACGATGTCAGACATAAGGGATCCATTCAAAGTGCAGCACAATGCAGCGCAGATGGCAAGCTACGCAGACAAGCACAGTGCACATGAGAAACAGGAAAGACAGAGGGCGGCAGGAAGCAGCACAGGTAGAAGTTAGTGCAAGCACATTGAAACGACCCTCTGGGGATTTCCACAAAAAGGGCAAAGTGGGAGAGGCGCGCAAGCATCTACCTGTCAGGTATGTTTCAGAGCGCAGAGCGCACCGGTGGGCAGTAATAGCGCCCCACGAACCAAACCACAGGAGGTGCAGCTCATAAGGAGAAGGAGAGACCAGTGGAGCAACATGTTGACCAACAATATATGACCAATGAGCATGGACAGAACAAATCAGACAGCACAATGCTGTATAGCATTCAAGACTTACTGCGAATAGCCAAGGCAGGAAGCACAGTACAGTGTCACGGTCGAAACATATGAAGGCATTACTGAAGAACCATACAGTGGCAAACTGAAGCCACCTCCTCAATAGAGGAGCATAGACCCCCAAAACCAACACTCCCACCCCATCCCAACCCAACAATCCCAGACCTAGAAACCCCACCAACCCCGCACCCACTCCAACCCCCAATCAGGCATCATTGCGCATCCTTATCAAAGCTGCACGTTGCAGCCACTGTCTTTTGTGTATTATTTTATGGGAGTGGGCTCTCTACTTTTGGTTAAACAGCCCTAAATCCTCGACATGGCCATACAATGTATGTGCTTTCCGTCTTCTGTTAGACAGTCACCCTCCGCTTAAATTGTGATATCGGGTTCTGTTAGAATCAATGCGGCCTCCCTGCTTCAACGTGCACTTCCGGAAGTGTATTCAGTTTCGCCGGATAGGCCAGGGAGTAGGAGACCATGTGCTTCTGAAGAATGCGGTTAGCAGATAGGAATTCTCTCCGGGCAGCTTGGACAGTAAGGGTATAGTCCGGATAAAAGGAGAGTGCGTTACCCTGGTGGTTGATGGAGCCCCTGTTACAAGCAGCACGAAGAATAGCGCCCCGATCTCAGTAATTCAAGATCTTGGTGATGATGTGGCGTGGAGGCATCCCTGGACCGCGATGTTGACCAAGAGAACGATGGGCACGCTCTACAATGAAAAAAACGGGGAGAGGATGTCACCGAAGAGTTCCTTATTCAGCTGTTCCACAAAATCCTCCATCCTCGAAATGTTGGTGGACTCCGGGAGACCCGTGATGTGGAGGTTGCTTTGGTGGGAGCGGGCCTCCAAATCCTCATTCTTTTCCCGGATAATTGCCAAGATCTTGTCTATCTGGATTAGTTTCTGCCGGTCTTGAGTGATAGCATCCTCGGCGTCCAACACTCTGGATTTGACATGGAGTATCCGGTTATCATGGGAGTCGACACAAGCCTTCACTGTGTGCAGACGGGCTGAGAGTTGGTCCAGCTGGGTCGCTCTACCCGTTACTGTTGACTTGACGTCTAGCATAAATTGCCTTGAGGTCGTCCTAACGATTAGAGGGGGCCTCCACGGTGGCAGCGGAGTTGGCACCCTTGGAGCCCCCACCGTCCTGGCGCGAGGATCTTCGGAGCTCAAAGGTTATCTTGCGTTGTTTTGGGTCATTTTTCCCCATGATGAAAGACCCCGGCGGCAGAAGAGAGGCCCACATTAGGCAAAAGACAGTCAAAACAGCCAGTGCACGCAGACCCCCAGCAGCTGGCAGCGGAGGGCAGTGAGAGACAAGTAGGATCCACTCGATGGGGCCACCAGAAAATGGATGAGAGACACCTTCAAGAGTATGAGAGGCACAGAGCACCTAGGATAAGGAGGTGGCGTGGATTAACAGTTACACAACCAGTGCGAGGTACCGAAATGCATCGGCCGTGTCAAATGTTAGTGCTGATTGTAACAATATGATATAAGAAAATCAATATAATGTATAAATGTAAATTTGATTTATAATTTCTAAGTGATTATGATGAACATATGATTTGTGATATACATTATGAATTTTGTTGAAAACTAAAAAAAATAAAAAGCATGAATACTGATGGTATTGTGAATTAATTTAAAGTGACAAGCAGAATAGGTGTGAAAAGACACAGAGTGAACAGTGCATGATTGGACTAACCGTAAGGCTAGTCTTACCTACAGATTTAACTAGAACATGGGCTCTCACTATAGGCTTGTTAAGCTCCTTTCCTTCATGCTCAGCGCTACTTGTTTTAAAAAATAGGTCTTTAACCCCTTCCGTGCGGCCGCGATTTTCCCCGTGTGCGGCCGCCGGCAGAACACGGGCGGGCCATGACGAACCCCAGCCGTCATCAGCACACGAGCACTGTAGTGCATGACGGCTGGGGTTCGTCACCAGCATGGAAGGGGTTAATAAACTTTTGTCCACCTGCTTTATTGACTCATGATTCATAACAATATCAGGTCTTCCCGGGGCACTAAATTATTTTTTAATGTATTTAGTCTAGGGGATTTTCAGAGCATGGTACAGGGAAATATAGTCTAAAATTATGGTTTGATTAAAAGAAGCCTCCTCGTTCGACCATACATTCACCCAACAGAGCAGGGGCTTGACTGCAAAAAAATCTATGATATATTTGACCCCCAGCTCCTCATGCACAGCGTGAGCAGATGATCCATGCGGCACCTTTAAAATCTGTCTTAAAAATGTATTTTGTGTGATTTCAAACTTGTCAACTTCCTTATAGCCCCAAATCTCACTCCCATACAAGGCCTTGGAAATACAAAATGACTGATATAAATTCAAAATCACCCCGAAGACCATGTGCCTAACCTATGGGCATAATTTTCAATAGATTCCAGGGCTTTTTTCATGGCCATTGCCTTTTCCTCCCTCAGGTTATTCCAATTCAGTTTATAATCGAACAAAACACCCAAATATGTAAAAGACGGAACTTTAGCTAGGCTGGCCGCACCTGCCTTGTAGGATTTTGTGCTAGTCCCTCGACAGCCTATTTCCATAACAAAAGATTTATTGAAGTTGGGTGATAAGTCCAACGTATTAATGAAGGAGACAAACGCATCGAATAAAGCTTGCAATACCCTGGGTGTTTGTGAAATAAGCACTGTGTTGTCCGCATATAGCAAGACGGGTACTGATCTAGTGCCTACTCTCAGGGTATCAGCGTGCAGTGCAATCAGATGGGATTCTAACCCATTAATTTACAGTGTAAATAAAAAGGGGGCAAGGATGCACCCTTGGCGCACTCCTCTTGAACAACAAAAATTATCAGTGAGTCCCCCCTCCTGTGTGTAACGGACTACAGCTGATGTATTCGCAAAGAAGGATATTAAAACATTTATTATTACGCTTTCCATGCCTATCTCATCTAATAAAGCCCACATTTTGCTACGATTCCCTCTGTCAAATGCCGTGGCAAGGTCCATAAACCCCGAATAAATAGAACCTGCTTTGGTGATTGTGTATTTTGAAATCAGCAGGTAGAGATTCAGGCATTGACCAACTATTGTTTTTGCTGATCTGAAACCATATTAGACATCAGAGATGATTCTATCACTCTCTGGCCATTCTGATAACATGTTTATTAAAACCCTGCCCCTAACCTTAATTGTGGAGTCTAACAGAGATATGGGGCGATAACACTGAAGGTTATCCCTGTTTCCCTTCTTAAAGATGGGGACAATAATCTCGAAAGACCAAGACTGAGGCGTTACTGTTCATGCTGCTGCATTTAAAACACTAGTCAAACTCATGGTCCAGACATCTAAAAAATTCCATAGCAGGTCAGCAGGGATCCCATCCAGGTGTGGGCCTTGTTCTGTGACAGTCCCTCAATAGCTGTTTTACCTCACCAAGAGGAAGTTAATCTGGTCGTCACATGTAATAAACGTCAGGTTAACAGTGTCTTGTTCACCTTTTTTTGTGATTATAGACCATCTGAAAGGGTGCCTTCCATTGCTCCTGGATTATATGATGAGCCATTCCTGTTTTATCTGGTTATGAAAAATGTAGCATTGCGCTACTAATAATCACAAACACTGATAATGATTTTACTGGAGCTTTATTAAGTACATCCAGTGTCAACCCTGTCCCTACTCTAACTGCCCTAGTTCCTGTCCCCGGCTCCTCCCGTTCCTGCTCCTCCCTCTAACTCCACCCCCCAACCACTAGACTACATCACACAATCCTACATCTCCCCCTTTCTTAACAAAATGAACTTAATTTCAGCAGTGTTCGTAATTCTTCAATCCACCACATGGGTCGGCGAACAGTCTGTTCTTCAAGCATCAGTAGTGTCGAATCAGTGGTCGGCCTGGCTTTGGTCAATATTTCCGTTGTCTTAACCAGGGTTTCCTTGACTACGGGGATGCACTTTGAGAATGCAACCCATTGCGTGTGGGCTGCTTCTTCTCCGGTTCCGCGGTTATCATGATTCTTTCTTTTTGTGTGACTGCTACTGGCTCAGCTTGGCAGTGGCGGTTTGTTTTCCTTGGTAACTCTTGTTCTCTTGACGATCGATCTCCTTCACGAGTGGACAATGTTCTGGTTCTCTTCTGAGCTCCCACCTGTAAGGTTGCTTCTTTTTGTCTTGTCGGGTTGAGAGCAGCACTGTTCTTTTGTTCACCGTCAGGCATGCCAGACGTTAATGTACTATCTGAAATAGGTGTCTTGGTTTGATTCTTGGACTCGTTTGTCGCCTCTATTTGTCTCTCCCACTCCCACTCATGTTTGAGACAGGTGAAACCCTTGACCATCCGGGAATGTACCTGCTTCTCTCTCATCTGGTGACAATCTATCTCTGTCACCGCATTAGGTCCTCCTCGCAGGGTGACAGGATAGTCCTTTTCCACCCGGTAGATGCTGTCCCATCTCTTTGTTTTCCTTCTGTCAGTCCTTTGAATCAGCCTCGCTGACCCTATCAGGGGTGACGGTATATTGCTCGTGTCTTGATATGGCGAGGACTGACATGACATGTTGTCCTTGGGTTCTAGTGTGCGTTCGGGTGATTGATGCCATGGACGGGGTCGGGACCATGATCTTGTTGACCCGAGTGATCGGACAGACATGCTTTCCGAATCGGGGGAGTCATTCGCTGATTCCCTTTGAGAACGTTCCTTTGAGGGTGTCTTGACTGGTAAGTTTATTGAGCTGGTAGTCTATGATGACATGCTCCTGGAGTTGAACCTTTCTGCTGGACATTCCTTTGGGTACGTCACTCTACGTGTCTTCTGTGTTGTTGCTGTGGAGAGGTTGTTTGCTAACCACGCGTTTACTTCTTTAGTTTGATCCTGGAACATTTGGTCTCCACCCCTCTCATGTGATATCAATTGTCTCTTCTCCGTTTTCTCATTGTCGTGACTGTCTTGGGTGCACCTGCCTCTCTCTTTTCGGTGTCTGAGTGACTTATCGCTCCTCATGTGGTTAGTTTCTTCTTCTCGCGTGTTGGGTGTACTGACATCCATGCCATTGGGGTGATGTGTCTTGCTGTTTGATGCTTACTCAGACTCATCTACAGACTTTGTTGAATAGTGGGAGGATGCCTGAGGGTGTTCGTGTGCCGATTTCCAGTGTTGACGGGATTGGTTCTGTCTTCTGTAGTTTGTCTTTCTTGCCCTTTTGTTGGGCAGGCTGCCATCTGGTCCATGGGTGTGATCTGTCCCACTTGACCTTTCATCTGCTTCACTATCGGTTGACTGACTCCTTCAGGTGGGGTAACTCCGTGGAGTTGTATCAGTACCATCATCTGTTGACTGACTCCTTGAGGTTGAATAACTCTGTGAAGTTGTATCAGTGCTGCTATCACAATCCTGACTAATCCTGATCTTTTGTGTTGTTAACTTGGAGTATTCTATGACGCTTTGTCTCTTGTTCCGTCTTGGCTCTGATCTGCCTTCACCCTCCCTCTTTTCGGTTTTGTTTGTTTCCTGGGCCTTGCCCCAGACATGAGGGATGCCTATTTCCAGACATCCTTGTGTCTTGCATTTCAGTGCATGTCTTTTGATAAGTCTCTTGCTTTGACCCGCACTCCAACCTTGGCCCCTCTGATGATTCTCTTTAGCGACCACTGCTCCTGAAGAATCTTGCGCTTCGTGTCTGCGCTTGAACAGCCTTCGATTATCCGGAGCCGAACTGCTTCTTCATTTGTAAATGTATTGAAGTAACAGCCAGGTACCAAACTTTGTAACCGGGTGATGAATTTAGGCAATGGTTCTCCTGGTTCTTGCCGTGCTGTGGTGAATGCGATTCGAGCATGATCTAAGTCTGCCTGTGTATGGAAATGGGCACTTAGCTTCTCTTGGAGTCTTTCATAAGTCTCTGTGTCCTTTTCAGGAAATGTTCTAATCAAACGTCGGCCCTCATGACCTATCAGCTGGAGAAGTAGTATCAGACATTTGCTATCTCTTCGTTCACCGATTGCGTAGAGGAAATCGTCCAATGATTCCAGCCACCGGTTCCATTGGGGGCCTAAACTCTGACTGTCAGTCTGTGTCACTTTGGCGGTACTTCAATGCAGGGATTGGATCGATAGGTTGCTGTACCCACCGCCATGAGGGAGGAAAGCTTCCGTCTGTTACCGTCGCAGGATTGTTCACTTTGCTTCCCATCTTATTTGCTGACCACCTTCGGCAGAGATTCTGTGTCTAGTCGTCTCCTTTTATTTTGGAGAGGTCCGTCCCTTCTGGGTGACTACTGTGTTCTGTCTGCCTTTAGCACGACTGTCCCGGTGGGCGTCAATGAGTTACGGTTGGATTTCTTGATTTCGAAATGGCCACCACTCAGGCGGCTCCCTACGTGATGCGTGGCTCAGCAACTTCCCACCTTCCTTAGGGTGGCCTGCTAGCTGCAGGTATCTTGGTGTTCTTCCGTGGTGATATGCGACGCCATTAACATCTCATTATTTTGTGTCTTTTTGGCCTAACACAGGTTATCCAGGGATTTCAATGATGAGAGGGTGCTTCCGTGGTATTCGTTTACTCATGCTTCTGGATCATTTGCTTTCTTAGCTCTTCTTACTGTTGATCATGTACCTTTCGCGTGGTGCTGGAATTTTACTTCAATACTTGCCTTGGCTCGTGTTTGTTATGTTCAGGATCCGTATTTGCTTGATGCATTCAGGACGTGCACTTGCTTGTGCTCACTGACTTAGGGACTTGTATTTGTCCGTGCTTGGTATGCTGGGGTCTGTATCAACTCGTGCTTGTAGCGTTCTAGATTTGCATTTGCTTGAGCTTGTTGTGTTTATTGACACTTTTGTTCCTTTCGCTGGATGTTTCTTATACTCCTGCTTGTTTGCATTCAGTGTGATCTTCGGTTGTTTCTGGTACTGCCTTCTTCTGGGCCTTCTGCACTTTTGCACTCTTCGGTTTGTGCTCGCCGTTGTCTTTATCCGTCCCTTGCATGGGCTTGTGTTCGGTCTCTTACGCCTCTTGCATCTGCTTATGTTTGTTTGGCTACGTTTCTTGCATTTATTGGTGCTCGTTTTGTTACTCGTCTTGCGTTCGCTTATGATTGTTCTAATGCACTTCTTGCATTTGCTTGTGCTTGTTTGTCTTTATTATTGCTCTTGCTCGTGCTTATTTTTCTGTTTGCTGCTGCCAAAGCTTGTTCGTTGTTGGTTACTTGCATTTATCAGTGCTTCTTTATTATGTGCGTCAATGCTTGTTGCTTGTCTTTGTCAATGCTTATTTCCAAACACTGCTTGCCTGACTTAAAGATGGCCGCTCCCGATTTTCACAGGGATGTCCCATTGGCATGCCTGACTCCAATATGGCCGCCGTCCCTGAAATCCCAGTTTACACGAGACTTTCACTTTGCTCATTCAGACCGGGCTGATTCAATCAGCACTTCTCCAGGTCTCCACACTTATCCACAGGTGAGGTTGGGGTGGGCTCCCGCTTCCCTGCGCTAGGGGCCACGTCCACGCGGCGACAGCATGCCAAAACTCACGCATCGGGCGTGAGGTTTCTAGCGTCGGAGGCCACCGAGGCTCCGGGTCCACCTCGCTCGACTGCTCTCTTTGCCAGACCTTCTCGGGGCACTGCTCTTCACTCAGACACTAGTCCTCTGCTTCTGGGGCGCTAGGTAGAGTCGGGGTGGGCTCCCGACCTCTGCTCTTTCTGTATATGCGGGGGTGCACGCATCCAGCAATGTTGCGTTTCGGCGCGAACTGTTCCGACTTTTCGAGCGGTCCAACGCTCGTTGCTGCGGCTCCCTCTTTCCTCCCTTGGGGCCTCTGGAAGGACAGGGTCACCTGCTGCTGGCCTCTTTCCTCAGGCGGCAGCTCCACACAGCAGCGTCTCGTTTTCTTCGGTGCTGCACGGGACAGGGCACTTTTGTGAGGTTCTGTGGGCTGTGTTTATGCCCATCCCACCCTCGTCGCCAGTTGTAGCATTGCGCTACTAATAATCACTAACACTGATTATGATTTGACTGGAGCTTTAATAAGTACATCCAGTGTCAACCCTGTCCCTACTCTAACTGCCCTAGTTCCTGTCCCCGCCTCCTCCCGTTCCTGCTCCTCCATCTAACTCCACCCCCCAACCACTAGACTACATCACACAATCCTACAAAAAACAAGGGCTGTTAATAGCCTTTCAGAAAAGGGTACTGTCCTTTAATTCACTTTGCTAAACCAGCTCTTCCCAGGCTTTTTTCTGTAACAATAACCTGCGGTCTTTTAGCATGCATTTATAATTTTTACGGCAAATTGATAACCTGACTTTATTATGCTGTAACTCTTTCAGTGCTGCTTTTAGATCCCTTAGCGCCTTAGAACACATCCTATCAAACCATCCCGGCTTGTTCGAACAGGCCGGCACCGCCAGCACTGTTAACAAGCCGGCTACGGTCTGTGTAATGGTGACAAAGGAACTAATTGCACATTGAAGCGGGAAGTATCCAAGGGAGATGCTTCCAGGCACCTCATGACCTCTTTATGTTTGAATGTAAAAACGGAGCTGTTAAAAGCATTCGTATCCACCTGCGACCACTGCAGTCGCCTCCCTTGATCTGTCGACATTCCTGCCCCCAATCTCCTGGTGTCCTGTGTTTCCTGCGAGTGCTGTGGCCCCAACCCCAGAACCACAGGGTTATGATCACTTAAGGGGCTATCGGAAACTCGGGAGGGCTGTATAGTATGATTCATGGATGATGAAACAAAAATAAAATCAATAATTGTAGCTTGGCCCCTTCCTTCATAGGAAGGTGGATGAATAATGCTAGGGCGCCTAGGTGCATTTTGCAAGATAAAAATCAAATCATACGTATTTAAAAGGGCAATTAACTGGGAGCCATCTGGGAAATGCTCCAAGTGCAATACATCTGCGTCCTGACAAATCGGGGTATCCCTAGATCTTTATTCAATGACGGGGCACAGATGGCAATTAAAGTTGCCAAGCAACGCAAGATTTTCCTGAGGAAAATCATCGGCCTGTATAGACTCTAGGAACCCAGACAGCTCTGTCAGACTTGAGGGACCTTGAGTCTTATTTTTTGTATTGTTAAAATGTATTAATGTGAACCGTAGACTTCTCCCCACCATTATCTAAAGCCCTTGTACCACTTTAGAATCTCTATTCAACAGTTTTATAGATGCACCAAGGTCGAGTGCTATAAAAAAAATACACCCCCTTTTGCATGGCCAGAGGGTGACCCTTCTGCTGGGATAAAAAACGTGTTATATCCTTCCAAAAACAATTTATTTTCTGTCTCCCAGGTCTCCTATAAACATATGATCTTATGTGCAGTTATAATCTTGATCCATCTCTAATCTCCTAATTTGGGAGCTAGACCTGTCATGTTCCAAGATATCAAGCTGATATTCCCCACCACTATAGAAACAATATGATTTGGCAGGTGGTTCCTCGGCCCCCCAGTTGACTGATTGAAGGGATGGTGTTATTGCTCAATAGACTTGAAATAGCGCTCTTGTGAGGATGCCTAGACATAGTGACATGATTTAATAGTTCAGTTGGAGTATTCTGTGTTGTGCAATATGCCACACCCTCTTCCAGTCAATCCAAACCATTTAGACCTGACAGTGGGGCATAGAAATCTGAGGATGTTACTATCCACTCATAAACATAATCTCCCCACTGGTCCACCATAGATAGGGTCCTTCGGTGGGGTAATCAGTGAAGGTCTATAGAAAAAACCTAGAGGAAGAGTTTTACTCTCTGAGGCATAGAAAAGGAACTCCGCAGAGTGTCTTAGGATGTTATGCGCCGGTACTGGGAATCTAAAGGTAACAATTATAACATCCCCCTCAATAAATTTCTTTGAGCAACAAATCCGGCCGATCCTAGCCAATGTGCCACCTAGTTGATCAGGTTATCTGTGGTTTCACTATTGTGTGTACCCAGACCTTGGACCCCAACCAACACCACAATATAGGGGCAACATTCCGGGGGCAAATAAACTTGGCCCTGAACTGCTTGTGCTCATCTAAATTGGTAAATTGCACCCTCCTTCTTCCGCCACCTATTATCAGACCACCCACACAGGGAGTGACGTTAATATGTGGCCTCCTACAAGGATCAGTTGTGTGATTCAGTGACCCTTTCTATACTGGAAGCTTATTATGTGCTCCTCCATTTATATTACCACTTGAGGTTAAACAATTGGGGGAGGGGGTATTATGGGGGCAGTTTTTAACAGACACGCTACTTTTTAAGTGATTCATTAGAGACTGATAAAACAGTGTCCAATTTGTCGGAGAGCTGCGACATTAAATCAGCCAGCACATCCGTGAGAGTTATTTCAGAAAGCCCACTTATCTGTTAACAGCACTGCGGGGCTAGTTTGTTATAGTGACGCCTCTCCTCTCTGTAAGAGCTCATTTTTATTTTTTTATTTTACGCAGTCTTTTAGGGGCTGTGGAAACAGCTGAATTTGCCCCTTCTTTCGTAGTAACTACAGGGTAGCTAGCACACCCCTCTCCAAACTCTTGCACTAGGTCGCCAATGGCTTGGGCATGTGAATTATCAGAGTTACTAGCCAGGTGGATCCCATCTGCAGTATTAGCTACTTTATCAGGTGTTAGTGCCGGAGCCGGAAGACCAGCTGATCCCATGGAAAGTTGCCTCTCTGCTTTGTCAATCTCTTTTGAAATGACTCCCACTGCTTTGGCCGAAAAAGAGTCAATAGTAGCCCTCTTGTTAGTATTTAGATGGTCCATGTGCACAGTGTTTCTCTTCCCCATAGTTGGTATAAACAGGAGAAACCTAGTATTATGAAGTTAAAATAGGCCACCGCTTCCGTGCAGTATTTGCAAAGTTTTTAGGGAACCAAGAATTACACTGACCAGCCATGCTGCAATAGAATCTTTTCCGCAATGCACTCCTAGGCTAATATGTCCCTTGAGATGCAAGTTATCTCAGGATTGTTAGCCAAGAGAGTAGGCCCAGCCCGGCCTCATTTGGCCACAGATGGGCGCACACACTCTGCAGGATCCCCGCAGGCTTTTTTGCGCCTCCTGGCATGAACAGATGACTGGCCTGCCTCGTGGAGCGGTGCCTTCTGGATGATGTAGGCGGTGGGGAAGAAGCAGACTCCCAGCAGTGAACAAACGGACTCCCATTCTGCGGGACCCCCATGGGCTTTTATGTTTCTCCTGGCGTGAACAGATGACCAGCAGCACCTCCTGACACTGTGCCTGTTGGATGATGTAGAACAAATAATAATGTTTCTGTCGGACCGAAATACACAGTAATACAGTATTTCCTATTGTGTTATTTAAGACATCCGTCCCTGTAAGGGTACAAAGATAGTGATACCTGAACCAGAATAAACAAAACACACTGACAACAATGAAAATTAAAGTAAAGTTTTAGTCATATACTTTCATATTCTCTGAATTGTATTAAAACATTAGTTTTGCTGTCCAAACAAACATGAAACATGTAGTCCACATACATTTTGTGCAGGACTGATATACATTTAAAACAACATACAAAGATGTCAAATCACAGAAGTATTAGTGAAGTCAACTATATATGCAATAATCCAATAGGTACATCAGTTAATTCTTGGGTCCTAGTAGATTTTGTATAGTTGATTCTTGAAAGAGAGAAATTCGTCGACGTTTCGACCCTGGGGGGCGAAGCGTTGGTTGTTGGAAATGCCGCATAGAGTTGGATAGAGGGCCTTCAACATAGAGGCAGTACCCTCAGTTAGAGGCAGGCCCTCTGGGGGACTTACCATGTGGGTAAAGGTATCCCTGGAGATTCTTATTACGTCTTTAATTATTGATTCCGCTGACATACTCCTTCTATTTAATATATATAACAGACATTGTAGTCTATCTGAGGAGTCTCCGATCTTGGAAAAATTAGATAATTTTATAAATAGTTTGGAAGAGACTCCAAGTATGATAATAGGTGGGGATTTGAACTGTACCTATGAGCCAAATGGGGGGTTTGGTGACATTTTTGATGAAGAGGATAAGGCTAACAACATCCCACCCCTATCTAACACTGAGGCGGTGTGTTGTACTGCCTTAGCAGTTCAAATAATGAGGTTGGTAACTGCATATGGGCTGAGGGCTTGTAATGGTCGTCTCCCTTCTGATTCCCCAAAGGCTGCGACTTTTGTAAAAAAAACAATTCTCAAAGCAGAATAGATCATATTTTAGCATCCTTTGATATCTGGCCTTACTTGATACACCTGGAGATTATGCCTAGGTTCGAAAGTGACCATCGTCCACTCCAATTGTTAATGGACCAAAGCATATTTCCCAACGATAGTTTAGAGAAGGAGTACTGTGCTTTGGCCAATATCAACAATGACGCTCCATTGTTAAGCAATAACAGACGATCACTTAAATGGGCACAAATATTAGACCTTGGAGAAGTGTTAGCATGTATTTATTTGCTCTTAGCTGACACATTTTCTAGTTACATAAGTTTACCGGCAGGGGACAATGTTTTCATTGATCTCCACAATGAGTTTTTTAAATCATTAATACCCTATATTACTAAAATGCCTAAAAAACTGCAAAAAGAAAACTAGTCTAGCAGGCAGACAACCGTGGTATAATAAAGACTGCCGTCTAAGTAAGACTTTACTTATAAAGGCAATAAAAAGTAAAGCACCAGAATTGATCAGGGTGACAAGAAAGGAATATAAGAGGACCCTGGCAAAATCAAGATCAAACTGGGATGAGGAATGTTGGGAGAATATGATAGTAGCAGCGAAGACTAAGGATAACGTGGGATTTTGAAGACTAGTGGCGAATGGCAATCATGCAAGTAGATCGGCTCAAGACGTGTTCATTGATGAACAGACTTGGGTTGACCACTTCTCCCATTGATATGAAGCCCCAGAACATATGGAGGTAAGGGATATGGAGCATCCCTGGTATACAGCTTGCACTTGCACTTTAGAGTTTGATTTAGAAGAAACTGAGTTAGCCATTAATTTAGTTAAAAATGGTAAGGCACCAGGCCTAGAAAAAATCCCAGGCGACCTATACAAACAAGAGATTAATGTCTGGGCACCTTATATTAACTGTCTCTGTAATATTCTAGTTACTGGTGCAGATTTTCCTGACAGTTGGAGGGGTGCGGAAATCATTTTAATTTTTAAAAAGGGCCATAGGAATGACCTGTCAAACTATCGTTCGATCAGTTTAATGGATATTTCACAAAAGATATTTGCTAGGCATATTTTATTACGTATGAATTCTTGGATGGACGAGAATGCCATACTTACAAAGTTCCAAGCTGGATTCAGGAGTAGTATAAGTACGATTGATCAAGTTTTTAGATTTTGTTGCCTTTGTAGGAAGTATGTTTTTTTACGGAAAAGGGCATATTTATGTCGCATTTGTAGACCTAAGGGCTGCTTTTGATTTAGTTTTGCGTGATCGTTTATGGGATTGTTTGTATTTGCAGGGGTTGCCGGTCTGCTTACTCCAACAGATTATAATACTTCATGATAACAATTATGCAAGAGTGCGTTGGGGGCCAAATGGAGAACTGACAAAAACTGTTCCAATAATGCGTGGAGTCCGCTAAGGGTGTGTGTTGGCTTCCTCGCTCTTTTCATTGTTTGTTAATGGCATTCCAGCCAACTTAGAGGAGTGCAACAATGATTCACCCAAGTTGAATGGAGAAAGGGTCCCCGCACTCTTATTTGCGGACGACATAATCATAATTTCACAGACACCCAATGATCTGCAAGCCCTTTTAAATTCATTCTAACTATACTGCAATAAAAAAGGCCTAGAGATTAACATGAAAAAAACAAATGTGTGGCCTTAAACCCGCATAAAACCTTTACTGGGAACTTATTTTTAAACAACCAGAAATTGAAAATAGTGTCAAATTTTACCTACTTGGGTGTTCCTCTAGATTCAAAGAATTCGTGGAAAACCCAAGCTGAGCAGAGCAAAACACTTTTGACTCAGAACACTTTACCTATTTTAAAGAAACATGGGGCGAGTCTTAGTAAATCAGTACCACAAGCACTAGGAGTGTTTAAGTTCAAGGCCCAGTCTGCAGCGCTATATGGCGCAGAAATTTGGGGCCCAATAGCTGGTAATCTTTCTATGAAAAGCGAAAATAACTTTTACAGAAGTCTCCTAAGACTACCTAAACGTACCCTACTTGTACCCTTAATGGTAGACCTAAACACGAAGCGCACAGACCATTATGCAATCCTACTCCCACTTTCTTATTAGGTGAGACTCTGGTGTACACCTGAACTCGGAGATTACAGAGATGGTCTCCCAGAAATAATGAGTTTGGATTTGCATAATTCTAATGCATGGTTGAAACATGTGCAAACATGGCTTTGTAGAATTGGGCTGTCACATTTTTGGGAAGAGCCCCTATGTCTGACGAAAAGTTGTAAGAAACTGGTAAAAATGAAATTTTGGGCTTACATAACATGCAACCTCCCAAATAGCCATGGGGGTGGATCTATTACAAGCAGTTTTTTGGCAAACAAGGACTTTCCATACTTTGAGGACTTCTTAGATGAGGTCCGACCACCTTTGGCCAAAAGCCTAAATTTGAAATTTAGGTAGAAATTCTGAATGTAACCCTAGCAAGATGGTTTAAGACAGTAGAACCAACAAATAGTGAGACATGCATGTGTTGTCAGTTCAGTACCAAAGAAGACGATATTCATATCCTCTTCTTTTGCGCAGCATATGTATTAGCCAGGAAAAGGTGGATTAAGCCACTGTGCAATGTTATAGGTGTACGCTCTTACAAAGAAGCATATAGGATCACTGACACCAGACAAGTGGTTGTCTTTTGTATCAGTAGATTCCTTTTGGCAGCAAGCTATGTACACAAGAAACTGGGTCTGGACTTATAGATGGCTAGGCTTGTGTTCATGTATTTTTGCATATGACATGTTTGCTCTGACTTATCAGATGGTTGTATAATAATGAATTGCTCCTATGAAACCAATTACTGGAACTGTATAAATTAATTTTATAATGTTTTTACATTTTGCCTTCTTATCTAATTTATGAATTTTATTGTATTTTCCCTAAACCCCATCCATCTGCATGTAAATCGTCCTATTCTTCTTTTATGAACGTGCTATGTATTGTTGTTTTTATGCATCCTTTATGGCCACAATGTGCCGAAAAAAACATTGATGATGATGATGATGAATAGTATTGTTGAACATGTACACCCTATATCCCTACAAACCTAGCATTCTGCAACTAAAATATATGTAAAACAAATCAGCATTTTATATTTTATATGAGTACAAATCAATTAAATCATTAATTAAGAAATAATAGATAAATTGTTAATTAATTATTACAAAAGTACCTTTCAACCTTACACCCCTGCACACCTAGCATCTGACCACTAAAATATAAGTAAAATAAATCAGTGTTCCAACTTTTACATAGTTAAATATCAATTAAATAGTTTATTATTAATTATTGATACATTGTTAATTGAGTATTACTTAATTAACTACCCTTCTTACACCCCTGAAAACCTAGCAGGCTGTAACTAAAATATACGTACAATAAATAGGTATTATGTAAATACTATAATTAAAAATCAATTAAATATTTATTTAATAATTCATTTTAAATAATTGTTACATATTTAACTTCCGACCCTGTAGCCAAACAAACCTAGAATCCTGCAAATAATAGATAATGAAAATTAATAAGAATTACATGAATACATACTAAACATAAATCATATGATTAAATACAATTTATTAAATACATACTAATTATTTGCTACATTAGAAATTAAAGAACAGTTCTAAATCACCTATAATTTCAAACTATCTTTAAAAGCAATTAGTAATCTTAACATAAACAATAGTAACAAATAAAATTAATGTATTACCTAAAAACATGAAAATCATTAAAATAAATCTTGTCAACTACTATATTAGTTGAAACAAATTAAAAACATCAATAATATTTACAACTATAGTACTTAGCTTAAATAGTTAAGCACCACAATATGTTTGTGTCACAATATTTAATTTCTCGTATTTCTGCCTCCTGATATTTTTACATAAACATTTTGACCAAACACCATGAAAAATAATGGGTTCAAATATTTAGTTTCAATAATCCATCTGTATTGGTTCAAAATTAATCATCTTTTTTATCAGTTCCCAATTATTCATGGAGGTTCTTCAAGCAAAACATGTATAGCCTTTAAGATCAATGTGTCTCTTTTCTGGGTCAGTCTTTGTCAAATATGCCAATGCTGGTGCTTTTTACTTTTTGTTTGGCACTCTTACTCTTCTTTTTCCTGTAATCTCTAACTTCCAGAATCTTCTTTATTCAGTTTCTTACTGTTTGCAACTCTCTTCTTCAGTCTCTCACATCTTCAGACTAATCAGCTTGATTTACGTTTCCTCCTTCAGATAGATGTGGCTCATTTTCATCTTCAAGGGTGAAGTTTAAGGCTCTCTGTACGGCCCACAAGATCCTTCAAGGGAAAGGACCTCCTTCTTTAAGGAAGCTAGTGGTGCCCTATAAAGCCAACAGAGCTCTCCGTTCTGATCAAAAACTTTTGCTACAGGTCCCCAGAGTTCACAAAGCTCGCACTGGAGGTAGAAGATTCTCGGTGCATACAGCCACCCTTTGGAATTTGCTCCCTTTGAAACTGCGTCGTGAGACATGCATTCTTCGTTTTCGGAAGTCTCTGAAAACACACCTTTTCCCATCTTAACACGTTGGGTTGGCTTCGCATTGGTCTGACGGACTCCTTGACAAGTGATGGGATGCCCAAGGGTAACCACGCGCTATATAAGACTCAAAATAAATAAATACCTGTCTCAAAATTTACACAACTTGCAACTAGAAAACCTTATACTGATCTAGGGGTTTTCAGAGATCAGACTTTTGAGATTTGATTTTTTCACTGTTCTTGTTATTTGTGAACTTTTTGGGTTTATTTTTTTCTCTCTGTACTCCCCCTTCTGTAAATCCTGGAGTTTAAAAACGCGTGATTTTCACACTGAAGTTCCTCAAACATTACACACACATTCAAGTTGTTGTAACAAACACATATTTAATACAGTTCATAGACCTTAGGAGGTCATAACCTAGTTTACAGGGTCTGAGTATTCATCAGCAAAATGGGCAGTGTAAGTGTACAGAAATGTCCCAATATAACATGTTTGGAGAGGATACATCAAACAATGCCAAAACCAACAACAAGTTAACAAATGTCTTAGGGAATCAGCTCCACCCACATAGACTGACCCACAATAGGAATCACACATGAGAAATCCCTAGGTACCACAACATGGAATCTCATCATCTACTGAGCAGACACAGATCAAGCAAGTGTAGCAGCAGTTGGGGGAATATCACAAACAATAGAAAGTGGGGTACACCAAGCTCAGTTGCATATGCAGATGACACACTTGTACACCTACATCCAGTTAAAAAAATGTAGATGAAGCCAAGGTGAAAAGAGGTGAGTATGTGTTAGCCAATTGTACGCACTGTTTAGTTTGACCTACTGCCATGCCTATGGCAAAGGACCACAACACAACAGGTCAAAAACCACCTTGCATAAGTGAGACTTACCATCCCATTGCTGTGCATGCTGCTGTGCTACTTGAATCCTACAGCCGAACTCTGTGCAAAAGTTTTCCAGGTACATTCCACAACCATTTAGCAATGCAGAACAGCATTACATCACTGCTGAAGTCACTACACTGAAATTTCCTAATGATGATGAAAGGGCAAAGGTACCTAAAATAAGAAAATAAGTCAAATATCAGGTACACCAATTAAACAAGTTAAAAAAATGACAATCTATATCTATAGTACATGGTTCTTGGAGAGACTCAGAGAACACTAATCAACCTCCACAAAGTATTTATTTGTCAAGAACACCTCCACTGGCAGACATGCACAGAGAAACTCACAACTGTACACACTAAACAATCCAACAGAACCAACTCACTCACAGCTGCACAACCAAAGTAACAGCAGGTTTACAGTCTTAGCATCTCACAGCATGCTTACACTAAACAGGAGAAGTTGTTGATGAGCTGTTGACACATGTCAACTCCTTCCTTTTCACCACTATCATCATCATTGCTAATTTCTTGGTGCACACAGGTTGGGGGGGCTGCTGTTGGTCATCTTCCTCACTCAAAGTGATGTTTTTGAGCAAAGCAAGGTTGTGGACGTGCAGCAGACAACAGCGATCTGACACACCATCCCAAGTGAGTAGAGGAGGGCTCCTCCAGACTTGTCCAGAAATCGGAATCTGGCCTTCAGGATCCCCAAAGTCAGCTCCGCTGGCCATATTGTCCTACCATGGGCCTCATTGAAGCGGATTTTATCTGGCATTGTTGGATTCCTCAGTGGGGCCAAGAGCCAAGGTTGGTATGAATATGCTGAGTCACCTACATTGGAAACGCTTCTTACTCACCAACAAGCCAGGCCCTGTCTGCTTGTAGTCATGACATCTGTTATACAAACAACAATTGGTATCAAAGGAAACAATACAGGATACTTTAAATGGATCGAGTACACTTAATTACTCTCTCAGTAATGATCATAGTTCATCATGAATATATCACAATCTTACATACACAAAAAGCACTAGCGCCTATCAGCAGTGGAATTGAAAACACAAATCACAATTATTGAGAGCGTTTCTTGAGGCTCTCTGTACTAGAGTTAACTTTCTCCACAGAGGTTCTACGAATTTTTATTTAGACCCTGGGAGGGATGCGTGTCGGTGCTTTATTATTTCTATCTGCCTGGTCACGTCACATAAGTGATTTTGTAGGGCGTTTAAATTGTCGGTTACTTATAAACTCATATTGAAGCTTTTCAGTTAGTGCGCCTTTAAACTTTACAAATGGATGTTGTTTTTAAGGGTGCATCATTTCCTCAGGCACTATGGCCCGGAACCTGCCTCGCTCATTATTTACTGGAATACGTCGTTGGTAGTCCTCTTTCTATGTATTTGCATTTGCAGGGTGTATCGTGCTGACGTAGGATAAAGAGTTTCCTTGAAGAATTAGCCGTGCATGGGCATATGTGCAGCAGCAGTTGTTTGCATTTACGGTGAAGTGGAGAGAGTAAGGAATCCAGGTTGTTTTGTGTCTGCCAACGCCGAGTAGGTGTTTAGTGAGTTCACCACGTGCGTGGGGTCTACTTTAACTGCAGGCATAATAGAAGTTCATTCGCCCCGACTGGGGACATTAACTTGAGGATGGTTCTGCTGTTTGTCGTTTAGGTTTGCATTTATTGATTGGTAACGCCGCCATTGATGTCGGGAATGGGGAAAGGCTACTTTGATTAATCTTGACGGGCTTCCCAAGAAAGAGGGAGGTAAGCGCTGATTTAGTTCCCCTCTCTAATTTATATCGATTGTTAGTTAGGCGCCCATGAGGTTGTTGATTCAAATGGGTTATTTTCTTATTATTGCACCTTACATCGGGCTGCTCAGACGACCTAGCTTGGCGCCACACCCCCACGCTCTGCCCCTATTTAGGAGTGGTTGCACAACGCTCGCTGTTGGAGGCAGGCGACCCCGGTGGCAGAGGGTTCGCGTCTGCAGGCAGAAGCTACATTAGATTCCTGAGTGTGATAGCAGCGCCCTGCTGACTGAGAGCACGGGCACTGCATTTTTATCTGTAATACTTATGTTTTTAACCTTGCTGAAAATCAACAGGACAATAACTTTCTTTACCTTTTCAGGACTCGGTGGTGTGTGGGCGCCATTTTACATCGGGCTGCTCAGGCGACCTAGCTTGGCGCCACACCCCCGCGCTCCGCCCCTTTTTAGGAGTGGTTGCACAACGCTCGCTGTTGGAGGCAGGCGACTCCGGTGGCAGAGGGTTCGCGTCTGGAGGCAGGAGCTACATTAGATTCCTGAGTGTGATAGCAGCGCCATGCTGACTGAGAGCAGGGGCACTGCATTTTTATCTGCAATACTTATGTTTTTAACCTTGCTGAAAATCAACATGACAATAACTTTCTTTACCTTTTCAGGACTCGGTGGTGTGTGGGCGCCATTTTACATCGGGCTGCTCAGGCGACCTAGCTTGGCGCCACACCCCCGCGCTCCGCCCCTATTTAAACGGCCCTCAATGAGGAAGCCTAGCGGACGAGCCTAAGTCAAGCCCGTCTGCGCCTGTCCGCGGCCGGACGGGGCGTGGGGCGCGTCCTCATGCCCTTTCCTTGTCGTATTCGTCTGAGGACCTGAAAGCTATACAAGGCCATTGGCCATTATCAGACTCTGTCATTAGCCATATTTCTTCTCTTGGTCTAGCTTCCTCATCTCCTCAGCTCTATTCTCCTCTGTCTGTACCCTTGGTGCTGTCTCCTTCTTGTTCTGGTACTTTACCTTCCTCCCCCCCTTTATCTATTATTCTGCTTAACACCAGGTCAGCGGTCAAACACTATCACGAGCTGTTTGTTCTGCTTGACTCCCACAAGCCCGACATACTGTTTTTAACCGAAACCTGGTTTTGCGAGTCCTCTCTACCCTCCCTCTTGGCTGCTCTCCCCCCTTCCTACGTGGCTCTCCGTGCAGACCGCCTGGCGGGCAAGACAGGGGGTGGCGTGGCTCTAATCGCTCGGGCCGAGTATATTTTCAACTTCTTCCTTCCCCCCTCATTACCCCCACTGAGCATCTTGTGGTCCGCTCTCTTACTTTGTCTCCCCCGTTTACCTGTCTCCTAATGTACCGTCCTCCCCAGTCTTCACCTCTGTTTATGCCAGGCCTTCAGGACTTATTGGCCACCCTGGCGGTCAATTACGCCTCAGTCCTAGTGCTAGGCGATTTCAATTACTGGCCCTCTGACCCCCTTTAGTGTACTTCCTCCAAACAGTTCACTGAATCACTCCAATCCCTGAATTTTGTCCCTCACATACATGTTCCGACACACATACACGGTCATATATTAGACCAGGTCTGGTCTCTTAATATTTCCGTTTCCTCCATGTCTGTATCCCCATGTCCCTGGTCAGACCATGCCCTAATCTCCTTCTCCCTTCTCCTTAACCCTGTCACTAAGGTCCCGCTCGCCAAAAACACCTGGGCACGGAACTTGAACTGTGTTGATCTCCCTTCACTGTCTTCCCTGCTCCTGAACTCTTCACCTAACTTGACAGGCTTATCTTCTTCATCACAAGTCACCGCTATCAACACCTGGCTCGCTGGAGGCTGTGACTCGGTAGCCCCCCTACGTCGGATTTCAACTCGACGACCTAAGGAGTCTAATCGGTGGTTTAGTGAAGACTTGAAGGAACAAAAGCTGGCCCTTCGACAGGCTGAGAGGCAATGGAGAAGGGACTATTGTCCTCTTCTAAAAATCCACTACTCCACACTATTAAGTAATTATAAAAAAGCAATACTAGCTGCTAAAACTGCCTATTTTTCAACAAAAATTCTGGAGGCAGAGAATAAATCTAGGGAGATCTTCACAATAATTAACGATCTAGCTTATTCCGACAGGGCTACACCTAAACCTTCTCCCACCCAGTCCCTGTGTGATTCGTTAAACTCGTACTTTTTGGAAAAAATGACTATCATCAAGGCCAATATTCCACCCCCCTCTTTGAATTTTGTTGAATCCTTCCCTCCTATTGTCCAGTGCTGTCTTTCTTCGATTCCCCCTCTTACTGAAGAAGTATTCCTGGAGATACTCCCTAAGGTCAAATCAGGCTCTCCGGCGGACATCTGTCCAGCACGTATTCTTCCACAGATTTATTTTGTTTGCACCCAGCCCCCGATCACTCTTCTTAACAGTTCCCTTGCCCAGGGGGTTGTGATCCCAGCACTGAAATCAGCCACAATAGTGCCCATTTTGAAGAAGCCCGGTGTGGATCCTTCCGCCCCAGCAAACTATCGCCCCATTTCACTACTGCCCTATTTGGGCAAGGTGCTTGAGCGCCATGTAACATCGGTACTCAGCACCCATGTAGAAGCAAATGGGGGCCTGGGGTCTCGTCAGGCTGGCTTCCGTCCTAGGCACTCTACTGAGTCCGTCGTGGTGTCGGTCCTGGACAACCTCAGGGAGGGAATGGATCAAGACAAACACCAGGCCCTGGTGCTCCTCGATCTCTCCGCCGCTTTTGACACGGTGGACCATTCCATCTTGCTTTCACGTGTCAGAGCGGCGGGAATCGAGGGCTCAGCCCTGGTTTGGCTTTCGTCCTTCCTGAGGGACCGCACCCAGGCGGTCCGGTTGGCGGATCTCACGGCCACCCCACTCAAGGTCACCTGTGGTGTTCTCCAGGGTTCTTCTCTTTCCCCTTTATTGTTTAATCTCTATATCTATCCCTTAATCTTTGCACTCCAGCAGCTGGAGGTCACCGTATACAACTACGCGGATGACCTCCAGCTCATTTTCAATCTCTCTTCTTCTTCTTATTCAGTTTCTAATTTTCAGACTATTATGATTTTTATCAGGGACTGGATGAGCCACAACCATCTGAAGCTGAACCCGGACAAAACCGAGCTGGTTCTCACGGGTGGTTCTTCCAGCCCCTGGAACTCTCTATTCTGGCCATCTTCCTTTGGTCCCCCTCCCACTCCTTCTTTCACAGTTAAGACCTTAGGTATCAAAATTAACAATCATCTCACTCTACACTCACAAATTAGTTCTGTTGTCTCTTCATGTTTTCTCACTCTTCGTACTATTCGCACTGTTTCCCGTTTTTTTTCCACCCTGGCACTTAAACTGATCATGTCTGCTTTGGTGATTTCCCGGCTGGATTACGCCAATGCCCTGTACAACGGCATCCCGGCGTACAGCCTACAGAAGCTCCAGATGGTTCAGAACCAGGTGGCCCGATTAGTGTACGGCCTCTCCCGCTCCCACCATTCAACCCCCTTACTAAAGGCGCTCCACTGGCTTCCTGTCAGGGAACGATCCCTTTTTAAAACTGGCTGTATGGTCTTTCAGGCCCGCCAGGGTACTGCTCCCGCCTTCATTACCTCCTTGATTAGGGAGTATGTCCCTGCCAGAGAGCTTCGCTCATCATCCCAATCACTTCTGCAAATTCCACGTTACAAACGCAAAAAGTGGGGAGGAGCCAATTTTTCAACTTTGGCTCCCACTTTTTGGAATTCCCTCCCCGACCACTTACTCCTGTTTGAGACAGGTGAAACCCTTGACCATCCGGGAATGTACCTGCTTCTCTCTCATCTGGTGACAATCTATCTCTGTCACCGCATTATGTCCTCCTCGCAGGGTGACAGGATAGTCCTTTTCCACCCGGTAGATGCTGTCCCATCTCTTTGTTTTCCTTCTGTCAGTCCTTTGAATCAGCCTCGCTGACCCTATCAGGGGTGACGGTATATTGCTCGTGTCTTGATATGGCGAGGACTGACATGACATGTTGTCCTTGGGTTCTAGTGTGCGTTCGGGTGATTGATGCCATGGACGGGGTCGGGACCATGATCTTGTTGACCCGAGTGATCGGACAGACATGCTTTCCGAATCGGGGGAGTCATTCGCCGATTCCCTTTGAGAACGTTCCTTTGAGGGTGTCTTGACTGGTAAGTTTATTGAGCTGGTAGTCTATGATGACATGCTCCTGGAGTTGAACCTTTCTGCTGGACATTCCTTTGGGTACGTCACTCTACGTGTCTTCTGTGTTGTTGCTGTGGAGAGGTTGTTTGCTAACCACGCGTTTACTTCTTTAGTTTGATCCTGGAACATTTGGTCTCCACCCCTCTCATGTGATATCAATTGTCTCTTCTCCGTTTTCTCATTGTCGTGACTGTCTTGGGTGCACCTGCCTCTCTCTTTTCGGTGTCTGAGTGACTTATCGCTCCTCATGTGGTTAGTTTCTTCTTCTCGCGTGTTGGGTGTACTGACATCCATGCCATTGGGGTGATGTGTCTTGCTGTTTGATGCTTACTCAGACTCATCTACAGACTTTGTTGAATAGTGGGAGGATGCCTGAGGGTGTTCGTGTGCCGATTTCCAGTGTTGACGGGATTGGTTCTGTCTTCTGTAGTTTGTCTTTCTTGCCCTTTTGTTGGGCAGGCTGCCATCTGGTCCATGGGTGTGATCTGTCCCACTTGACCTTTCATCTGCTTCAGAACCGTTTTCACCATCGGTTGACTGACTCCTTCAGGTGGGGTAACTCCGTGGAGTTGTATCAGTACCATCATCTGTTGACTGACTCCTTGAGGTTGAATAACTCTGTGAAGTTGTATCAGTGCTGCTATCACAATCCTGACTAATCCTGATCTTTTGTGTTGTTAACTTGGAGTATTCTATGACGCTTTGTCTCTTGTTCCGTCTTGGCTCTGATCTGCCTTCACCCTCCCTCTTTTCGGTTTTGTTTGTTTCCTGGGCCTTGCCCCAGACATGAGGGGTGCCTATTTCCAGACATCCTTGTGTCTTGCATTTCAGTGCATGTCTTTTGATAAGTCTCTTGCTTTGACCCGCACTCCAACCTTGGCCCCTCTGATGATTCTCTTTAGCGACCACTGCTCCTGAAGAATCTTGCGCTTCGTGTCTGCGCTTGAACAGCCTTCGATTATCCGGAGCCGAACTGCTTCTTCATTTGTAAATGTATTGAAGTAACAGCCAGGTACCAAACTTTGTAACCGGGTGATGAATTTAGGCAATGGTTCTCCTGGTTCTTGCCGTGCTGTGGTGAATGCGATTCGAGCATGATCTAAGTCTGCCTGTGTATGGAAATGGGCACTTAGCTTCTCTTGGAGTCTTTCATAAGTCTCTGTGTCCTTTTCAGGAAATGTTCTAATCAAACGTCGGCCCTCATGACCTATCAGCTGGAGAAGTAGTATCAGACATTTGCTATCTCTTCGTTCACCGATTGCGTAGAGGAAATCGTCCAATGATTCCAGCCACCGGTTCCATTGGGGGCCTAAACTCTGACTGTCAGTCTGTGTCACTTTGGGCGGTACTTCAATGCAGGGATTGGATCGATAGGTTGCTGTACCCACCGCCATGAGGGAGGAAAGCTTCCGTCTGTTACCGTCGCAGGATTGTTCACTTTGCTTCCCATCTTATTTGCTGACCACCTTCGGCAGAGATTCTGTGTCTAGTCGTCTCCTTTTATTTTGGAGAGGTCCGTCCCTTCTGGGTGACTACTGTGTTCTGTCTGCCTTTAGCACGACTGTCCCGGTGGGCGTCAATGAGTTACGGTTGGATTTCTTGATTTCGAAATGGCCACCACTCAGGCGGCTCCCTACGTGATGCGTGGCTCAGCAACTTCCTTCCTTAGGGTGGCCTGCTAGCTGCAGGTATCTTGGTGTTCTTCCGTGGTGATATGCGACGCCATTAACATCTCATTCTTTTGTGTCTTTTTGGCCTAACACAGGTTATCCAGGGATTTCAATGATGAGAGGGTGCTTCCGTGGTATTCGTTTACTCATGCTTCTGGATCATTTGCTTTCTTAGCTCTTCTTACTGTTGATCATGTACCTTTCGCGTGGTGCTGGAAGTTTACTTCAATACTTGCCTTGGCTCTTGTTTGTTATGTTCAGGATCCGTATTTGCTTGGTGCATTCAGGACGTGCACTTGCTTGTGCTCACTGACTTAGGGACTTGTATTTGCCCGTGCTTGGTATGCTGGGGTCTGTATCAGCTCGTGCTTGTAGCGTTCTAGATTTGCATTTGCTTGAGCTTGTTGTGTTTATTGACACTTTTGTTCCTTTCGCTGGATGTTTCTTATACTCCTGCTTGTTTGCATTCAGTGTGATCTTCGGTTGTTTCTGGTACTGCCTTCTTCTGGGCCTTCTGCACTTTTGCACTCTTCGGTTTGTGCTCGCCGTTGTCTTTATCCGTCCCTTGCATGGGCTTGTGTTCGGTCTCTTACGCCTCTTGCATCTGCTTATGTTTGTTTGGCTACGTTTCTTGCATTTATTGGTGCTCGTTTTGTTACTCGTCTTGCGTTCGCTTATGATTGTTCTAATGCACTTCTTGCATTTGCTTGTGCTTGTTTGTCTTTATTATTGCTCTTGCTCGTGCTTATTTTTCTGTTTGCTGCTGCCAAAGCTTGTTCGTTGTTGGTTACTTGCATTTATCAGTGCTTCTTTATTATGTGCGTCAATGCTTGTTGCTTGTCTTTGTCAATGCTTATTTCCAAACACTGCTTGCCTGACTTAAAGATGGCCGCTCCCGATTTTCACAGGGATGTCCCATTGGCATGCCTGACTCCAATATGGCCGCCGTCCCTGAAATCCCAGTTTACACGAGACTTTCACTTTGCTCATTCAGACCGGGCTGATTCAATCAGCACTTCTCCAGGTCTCCACACTTATCCACAGGTGAGGTTGGGGTGGGCTCCCGCTTCCCTGCGCTAGGGGCCGCGTCCACGCGGCGACAGCATGCCAAAACTCACGCATCGGGCGTGAGGTTTCTAGCGTCGGAGGCCACCGAGGCTCCGGGTCCACCTCGCTCGACTGCTCTCTTTGCCAGACCTTCTCGGGGCACTGCTCTTCACTCAGACACTAGTCCTCTGCTTCTGGGGCGCTAGGTAGAGTCGGGGTGGGCTCCCGACCTCTGCTCTTTCTGTATATGCGGGGGTGCACGCATCCAGCAATGTTGCGTTTCGGCGCGAACTGTTCCGACTTTTCGAGCGGTCCAACGCTCGTTGCTGCGGCTCCCTCTTTCCTCCCTTGGGGCCTCTGGAAGGACAGGGTCACCTGCTGCTGGCCTCTTTCCTCAGGCGGCAGCTCCACACAGCAGCGTCTCGTTTTCTTCGGTGCTGCACGGGACAGGGCACTTTTGTGAGGTTCTGTGGGCTGTGTTTATGCCCATCCCACCCTCGTCGCCAGTTGTAGCATTGCGCTACTAATAATCACTAACACTGATTATGATTTGACTGGAGCTTTAATAAGTACATCCAGTGTCAACCCTGTCCCTACTCTACTTGCCCTAGTTCCTGTCCCCGACTCCTCCCGTTCCTGCTCCTCCATCTAACTCCACCCCCCAACCACTAGACTACATCACACAATCCTACAAAAAACAAGGGCTGTTAATAGCCTTTCAGAAAAGGGTACTGTCCTTTAATTCACTTTGCTAAACCAGCTCTTCCCAGGCTTTTTTCTGTAACAATAACCTGCGGTCTTTTAGCATGCATTTATAATTTTTACGGCAAATTGATAACCTGACTTTATTATGCTGTAACTCTTTCAGTGCTGCTTTTAGATCCCTTAGCGCCTTAGAACACATCCTATCAAACCATCCCGGCTTGTTCGAACAGGCCGGCACCGCCAGCACTGTTAACAAGCCGGCTACGGTCTGTGCAATGGTGACAAAGGAACTAATTGCACATTGAAGCGGGAAGTATCCAAGGGAGATGCTTCCAGGCACCTCATGACCTCTTTATGTTTGAATGTAAAAACGGAGCTGTTAAAAGCATTCGTATCCACCTGCGACCACTGCAGTCGCCTCCCTTGATCTGTCGACATTCCTGCCCCCAATCTCCTGGTGTCCTGTGTTTCCTGCGAGTGCTGTGGCCCCAACCCCAGAACCACAGGGTTATGATCACTTAAGGGGCTCTCGGAAACTCGAGAGGGCTGTATAGTATGATTCATGGATGATGAAACAAAAATAAAATCAATAATTGTAGCTTGGCCCCTTCCTTCATAGGAAGGTGGATGAATAATGCTAGGGCGCCTAGGTGCATTTTGCAAGATAAAAATCAAATCATACGTATTTAAAAGGGCAATTAACTGGGAGCCATCTGGGAAATGCTCCAAGTGCAATACATCTGCGTCCTGACAAATCGGGGTATCCCTAGATCTTTATTCAATGACGGGGCACAGATGGCAATTAAAGTTGCCAAGCAACGCAAGATTTTCCTGAGGAAAATCATCGGCCTGTATAGACTCTAGGAACCCAGACAGCTCTGTCAGACTTGAGGGACCTTGAGTCTTATTTTTTGTATTGTTAAAATGTATTAATGTGAACCGTAGACTTCTCCCCACCATTATCTAAAGCCCTTGTACCACTTTAGAATCTCTATTCAACAGTTTTATAGATGCACCAAGGTCGAGTGCTATAAAAAAAATACACCCCCTTTTGCATGGCCAGAGGGTGACCCTTCTGCTGGGATAAAAAAAAGTGTTATATCCTTCAAAAAACAATTTATTTTCTGTCTCCCAGGTCTCCTATAAACATATGATCTTATGTGCAGTTATAATCTTGATCCATCTCTAATCTCCTAATTTGGGAGCTAGACCTGTCATGTTCCAAGATATCAAGCTGATATTCCCCACCACTATAGAAACAATATGATTTGGCAGGTGGTTCCTCGGCCCCCCAGTTGACTGATTGAAGGGATGGTGTTATTGCTCAATAGACTTGAAATAGCGCTCTTGTGAGGATGCCTAGACATAGTGACATGATTTAATAGTTCAGTTGGAGTATTCTGTGTTGTGCAATATGCCACACCCTCTTCCAGTCAATCCAAACCATTTAGACCTGACAGTGGGGCATAGAAATCTGAGGATGTTACTATCCACTCATAAACATAATCTCCCCACTGGTCCACCATAGATAGGGTCCTTCGGTGGGGTAATCAGTGAAGGTCTATAGAAAAAACCTAGAGGAAGAGTTTTACTCTCTGAGGCATAGAAAAGGAACTCCGCAGAGTGTCTTAGGATGTTATGCGCCGGTACTGGGAATCTAAAGGTAACAATTATAACATCCCCCTCAATAAATTTCTTTGAGCAACAAATCCGGCCGATCCTAGCCAATGTGCCACCTAGTTGATCAGGTTATCTGTGGTTTCACTATTGTGTGTACCCAGACCTTGGACCCCAACCAACACCACAATATAGGGGCAACATTCCGGGGGCAAATAAACTTGGCCCTGAACTGCTTGTGCTCATCTAAATTGGTAAATTGCACCCTCCTTCCTCCGCCACCCATTATCAGACCACCCACACAGGGAGTGACGTTAATATGTGGCCTCCTACAAGGATCAGTTGTGTGATTCAGTGACCCTTTCTATACTGGAAGCTTATTATGTGCTCCTCCATTTATATTACCACTTGAGGTTAAACAATTGGGGGAGGGGGTATTATGGGGGCAGTTTTTAACAGACACGCTACTTTTTAAGTGATTCATTAGAGACTGATAAAACAGTGTCCAATTTGTCCGAGAGCTGCGACATTAAATCAGCCAGCACATCCGTGAGAGTTATTTTCAGAGTATTCCAGAAAGCCCACTTATCTGTTAACAGCACTGCGGGGCTAGTTTGTTACAGTGACGCCTCTCCTCTCTGTAAGAGCTCATTTTAATTTTTTTATTTTACGCAGTCTTTTAGGGGCTGTGGAAACAGCTGAATTTGCCCCTTCTTTCGTAGTAACTACACGGTAGCTAGCACACCCCTCTCCAAACTCTTGCACTGGGTCGCCAATGGCTTGGGCATGTGAATTATCAGAGTTACTAGCCAGGTGGATCCCATCTGCAGTATTAGCTACTTTATCAGGTGTTAGTGCCGGAGCCGGAAGACCAGCTGATCCCATGGAAAGTTGCCTCTCTGCTTTGTCAATCTCTTTTGAAATGACTCCCACTGCTTTGGCCGAAAAAGAGTCAATAGTAGCCCTCTTGTTAGTATTTAGATGGTCCATGTGCACAGTGTTTCTCTTCCCCATAGTTGGTATAAACAGGAGAAACCTAGTATTATGAAGTTAAAATAGGCCACCGCTTCCGTGCAGTATTTGCAAAGTTTTTAGGGAACCAAGAATTACACTGACCAGCCATGCTGCAATAGAATCTTTTCCGCAATGCACTCCTAGGCTAATATGTCCCTTGAGATGCAAGTTATCTCAGGATTGTTAGCCAAGAGAGTAGGCCCAGCCCGGCCTCATTTGGCCACAGATGGGCGCACACACTCTGCAGGATCCCCGCAGGCTTTTTTGCGCCTCCTGGCATGAACAGATGACTGGCCTGCCTCGTGGAGCGGTGCCTTCTGGATGATGTAGGCGGTGGGGAAGAAGCAGACTCCCAGCAGTGAACAAACGGACTCCCATTCTGCGGGACCCCCATGGGCTTTTATGTTTCTCCTGGCGTGAACAGATGACCAGCAGCACCTCCTGACACTGTGCCTGTTGGATGATGTAGAACAAATAATAATGTTTCTGTCGGACCGAAATACACAGTAATACAGTATTTCCTATTGTGTTATTTAAGACATCCGTCCCTGTAAGGGTACAAAGATAGTGATACCTAAACCAGAATAAACAAAACACACTGACAACAATGAAAATTAAAGTAAAGTTTTAGTCATATACTTTCATATTCTCTGAATTGTATTAAAACATTAGTTTTGCTGTCCAAACAAACATGAAACATGTAGTCCACATACATTTTGTGCAGGACTGATATACATTTAAAACAACATACAAAGATGTCAAATCACAGAAGTATTAGTGAAGTCAACTATATATGCAATAATCCAATAGGTACATCAGTTAATTCTTGGGTCCTAGTAGATTTTGTATAGTTGATTCTTGAAAGAGAGAAATTCGTCGACGTTTCGACCCTGGGGGGCGAAGCGTTGGTTGTTGGAAATGCCGCATAGAGTTGGATAGAGGGCCTTCAACATAGAGGCAGTACCCTCAGTTAGAGGCAGGCCCTCTGGGGGACTTACCATGTGGGTAAAGGTATCCCTGGAGATTCTTATTACGTCTTTAATTATTGATTCCGCTGACATACTCCTTCTATTTAATATATATAACAGACATTGTAGTCTATCTGAGGAGTCTCCGATCTTGGAAAAATTAGATAATTTTATAAATAGTTTGGAAGAGACTCCAAGTATGATAATAGGTGGGGATTTGAACTGTACCTATGAGCCAAATGGGGGGTTTGGTGACATTTTTGATGAAGAGGATAAGGCTAACAACATCCCACCCCTATCTAACACTGAGGCGGTGTGTTGTACTGCCTTAGCAGTTCAAATAATGAGGTTGGTAACTGCATATGGGCTGAGGGCTTGTAATGGTCGTCTCCCTTCTGATTCCGCAAAGGCTGCGACTTTTGTAAAAAAACAATTCTCAAAGCAGAATAGATTATATTTTAGCATCCTTTGATATCTGGCCTTACTTGATACACCTGGAGATTATGCCTAGGTTCGAAAGTGACCATCGTCCACTCCAATTGTTAATGGACCAAAGCATATTTCCCAACGATAGTTTAGAGAAGGAGTACTGTGCTTTGGCCAATATCAACAATGACGCTCCATTGTTAAGCAATAACAGACGATCACTTAAATGGGCACAAATATTAGACCTTGGAGAAGTGTTAGCATGTATTTATTTGCTCTTAGCTGACACATTTTCTAGTTACATAAGTTTACCGGCAGGGGACAATGTTTTCATTGATCTCCACAATGAGTTTTTTAAATCATTAATACCCTATATTACTAAAATGCCTAAAAAACTGCAAAAAGAAAACTAGTCTAGCAGGCAGACAACCGTGGTATAATAAAGACTGCCGTCTAAGTAAGACTTTACTTATAAAGGCAATAAAAAGTAAAGCACCAGAATTGATCAGGGTGACAAGAAAGGAATATAAGAGGACCCTGGCAAAATCAAGATCAAACTGGGATGAGGAATGTTGGGAGAATATGATAGTAGCAGCAAAGACTAAGGATAACGTGGGATTTTGAAGACTAGTGGCGAATGGGAATCATGCAAGTAGATCGGCTCAAGACGTGTTCATTGATGAACAGACTTGGGTTGACCACTTCTCCCATTGATATGAAGCCCCAGAACATATGGAGGTAAGGGATATGGAGCATCCCTGGTATACAGCTTGCACTTGCACTTTAGAGTTTGATTTAGAAGAAACTGAGTTAGCCATTAATTTAGTTAAAAATGGTAAGGCACCAGGCCTAGAAAAAATCCCAGGCGACCTATACAAACAAGAGATTAATGTCTGGGCACCTTATATTAACTGTCTCTGTAATATTCTAGTTACTGGTGCAGATTTTCCTGACAGTTGGAGGGGTGCGGAAATCATTTTAATTTTTAAAAAGGGCCATAGGAATGACCTGTCAAACTATCGTTCGATCAGTTTAATGGATATTTCACAAAAGATATTTGCTAGGCATATTTTATTACGTATGAATTCTTGGATGGACGAGAATGCCATACTTACAAAGTTCCAAGCTGGATTCAGGAGTAGTATAAGTACGATTGATCAAGTTTTTAGATTTTGTTGCCTTTGTTGGAAGTATGTTTTTTTACGGAAAGGGCATATTTATGTCGCATTTGTAGACCTAAGGGCTGCTTTTGATTTAGTTTTGCGTGATCGTTTATGGGATTGTTTGTATTTGCAGGGGTTGCCGGTCTGCTTACTCCAACAGATTATAATACTTCATGATAACAATTATGCAAGAGTGCGTTGGGGGCCAAATGGAGAACTGACAAAAACTGTTCCAATAATGCGTGGAGTCCGCTAAGGGTGTGTGTTGGCTTCCTCGCTCTTTTCATTGTTTGTTAATGACATTCCAGCCAACTTAGAGGAGTGCAACAATGATTCACCCAAGTTGAATGGAGAAAGGGTCCCCGCACTCTTATTTGCGGACGACATAATCATAATTTCACAGACACCCAATGATCTGCAAGCCCTTTTAAATTCATTCTAACTATACTGCAATAAAAAAGGCCTAGAGATTAACATGAAAAAAACAAATGTGTGGCCTTAAACCCGCATAAAACCTTTACTGGGAACTTATTTTTAAACAACCAGAAATTGAAAATAGTGTCAAATTTTACCTACTTGGGTGTTCCTCTAGATTCAAAGAATTCGTGGAAAACCCAAGCTGAGCAGAGCAAAACACTTTTGACTCAGAACACTTTACCTATTTTAAAGAAACATGGGGCGAGTCTTAGTAAATCAGTACCACAAGCACTAGGAGTGTTTAAGTTCAAGGCCCAGTCTGCAGCGCTATATGGCGCAGAAATTTGGGGCCCAATAGCTGGTAATCTTTCTATGAAAAGCGAAAATAACTTTTACAGAAGTCTCCTAAGACTACCTAAACGTACCCTACTTTTACCCTTAATGGTAGACCTAAACACGAAGCGCACAGACCATTATGCAATCCTACTCCCACTTTCTTATTAGGTGAGACTCTGGTGTACACCTGAACTCGGAGATTACAGAGATGGTCTCCCAGAAATAATGAGTTTGGATTTGCATAATTCTAATGCATGGTTGAAACATGTGCAAACATGGCTTTGTAGAATTGGGCTGTCACATTTTTGGGAAGAGCCCCTATGTCTGACGCAAAGTTGTAAGAAACTGGTAAAAATGAAATTTTGGGCTTACATAACATGCAACCTCCCAAATAGCCATGGGGGTGGATCTATTACAAGCAGTTTTTTGGCAAACAAGGACTTTCCATACTTTGAGGACTTCTTAGATGAGGTCCGACCACCTTTGGCCAAAAGCCTAAATTTGAAATTTAGGTATGGAATTCTGAATGTAACCCTAGCAAGATGGTTTAAGACAGTAGAACCAACAAATAGTGAGACATGCATGTGTTGTCAGTTCAGTACCAAAGAAGACGATATTCATATCCTCTTCTTTTGCGCAGCATATGTATTAGCCAGGAAAAGGTGGATTAAGCCACTGTGCAATGTTATAGGTGTACGCTCTTACAAAGAAGCATATAGGATCACTGACACCAGACAAGTGGTTGTCTTTTGTATCAGTAGATTCCTTTTGGCAGCAAGCTATGTACACAAGAAACTGGGTCTGGACTTATAGATGGCTAGGCTTGTGTTCATGTATTTTTGCATATGACATGTTTGCTCTGACTTATCAGATGGTTGTATAATATTGAATTGCTCCTATGAAACCAATTACTGGAACTGTATAAATTAATTTTATAATGTTTTTACATTTTGCCTTCTTATCTAATTTATGAATTTTATTGTATTTTCCCTAAACCCCATCCATCTGCATGTAAATCGTCCTATTCTTCTTTTATGAACGTGCTATGTATTGTTGTTTTTATGCATCCTTTATGGCCACAATGTGCCGAAAAAAACATTGATGATGATGATGATGAATAGTATTGTTAAACATGTACACCCTATATCCCTACAAACCTAGCATTCTGCAACTAAAATATATGTAAAACAAATCAGCATTTTATATTTTATATGAGTACAAATCAATTAAATCATTAATTAAGAAATAAAAGATAAATTGTTAATTAATTATTACAAAATTACCTTTCAACCTTACACCCCTGCACACCTAGCATCTGACCACTAAAATATAAGTAAAATAAATCAGTGTTCCAACTTTTACATAGTTAAATATCAATTAAATAGTTTATTATTAATTATTGATACATTGTTAATTGAGTATTACTTAATTAACTACCCTTCTTACACCCCTGAAAACCTAGCAGGCTGTAACTAAAATATACGTACAATAAATAGGTATTATGTAAATACTATAATTAAAAATCAATTAAATATTTATTTAATAATTCATTTTAAATAATTGTTACATATTTAACTTCCGACCCTGTAGCCAAACAAACCTAGAATCCTGCAAATAATAGATAATGAAAATTAATAAGAATTACATGAATACATACTAAACATAAATCATATGATTAAATACAATTTATTAAATACATACTAATTATTTGCTACATTAGAAATTAAAGAACAGTTCTAAATCACCTATAATTTCAAACTATCTTTAAAAGCAGTTAGTAATCTTAACATAAACAATAGTAACAAATAAAATTAATGTATTACCTAAAAACATGAAAATCATTAAAATAAATCTTGTCAACTACTATATTAGTTGAAACAAATTAAAAACATCAATAATATTTACAACTATAGTACTTAGCTTAAATAGTTAAGCACCACAATATGTTTGTGTCACAATATTTAATTTCTCGTATTTCTGCCTCCTGATATTTTTACATAAACATTTTGACCAAACACCATGAAAAATAATGGGTTCAAATATTTAGTTTCAATAATCCATCTGTATTGGTTCAAAATTAATCATCTTTTTTATCAGTTCCCAATTATTCATGGAGGTTCTTCAAGCAAAACATGTATAGCCTTTAAGATCAATGTGTCTCTTTTCTGGGTCAGTCTTTGTCAAATATGCCAATGCTGGTGCTTTTTACTTTTTGTTTGGCACTCTTACTCTTCTTTTTCCTGTAATCTCTAACTTCCAGAATCTTCTTTATTCAGTTTCTTACTGTTTGCAACTCTCTTCTTCAGTCTCTCACATCTTCAGACTAATCAGCTTGATTTACGTTTCCTCCTTCAGATAGATGTGGCTAATTTTCATCTTCAAGGGTGAAGTTTAAGGCTCTCTGTACGGCCCACAAGATCCTTCAAGGGAAAGGACCTCCTTCTTTAAGGAAGCTAGTGGTGCCCTATAAAGCCAACAGAGCTCTTCGTTCTGATCAAAAACTTTTGCTACAGGTCCCCAGAGTTCACAAAGCTCGCACTGGAGGTAGAAGATTCTCGGTGCATACAGCCACCCTTTGGAATTTGCTCCCTTTGAAACTGCGTCGTGAGACATGCATTCTTCGTTTTCGGAAGTCTCTGAAAACACACCTTTTCCCATCTTAACACGTTGGATTGGCTTCGCATTGGTCTGACGGACTCCTTGACCAGTGATGGGATGCCCAAGGGTAACCACGCGCTATATAAGACTCAAAATAAATAAATACCTGTCTTAAAATTTACACAACTTGCAACTAGAAAACCTTATACTGATCTAGGGGTTTTCAGAGATCAGACTTTTGAGATTTGATTTTTTCACTGTTCTTGTTATTTGTGAACTTTTTGGGTTTATTTTTTTCTCTCTGTACTCCCCCTTCTGTAAATCCTGGAGTTTAAAAACGCGTGATTTTCACACTGAAGTTCCTCAAACATTACACACACATTCAAGTTGTTGTAACAAACACATATTTAATACAGTTCATAGACCTTAGGAGGTCATAACCTAGTTTACAGGGTCTGAGTATTCATCAGCAAAATGGGCAGTGTAAGTGTACAGAAATGTCCCAACATAACATGTTTGGAGAGGATACATCAAACAATGCCAAAACCAACAACAAGTTAACAAATGTCTTAGGGAATCAGCTCCACCCACATAGACTGACCCACAATAGGAATCACACATGAGAAATCCCTAGGTACCACAACATGGAATCTCATCATCTACTGAGCAGACACAGATCAAGCAAGTGTAGCAGCAGTTGGGGGAATATCACAAACAATAGAAAGTGGGGTACACCAAGCTCAGTTGCATATGCAGATGACACACTTGTACACCTACATCCAGTTAAAAAAATGTAGATGAAGCCAAGGTGAAAAGAGGTGAGTATGTGTTAGCCAAATGTACGCACTGTTTAGTTTGACCTACTGCCATGCCTATGGCAAAGGACCACAACACAACAGGTCAAAAACCACCTTGCATAAGTGAGACTTACCATCCCATTGCTGTGCATGCTGCTGTGCTACTTGAATCCTACAGCCGAACTCTGTGCAAAAGTTTTCCAGGTACATTCCACAACCATTTAGCAATGCAGAACAGCATTACATCACTGCTGAAGTCACTACACTGAAATTTCCTAATGATGATGAAAGGGCAAAGGTACCTAAAATAAGAAAATAAGTCAAATATCAGGTACACCAATTAAACAAGTTAAAAAAATGACAATCTATATCTATAGTACATGGTTCTTGGAGAGACTCAGAGAACACTAATCAACCTCCACAAAGTATTTATTTGTCAAGAACACCTCCACTGGCAGACATGCACAGAGAAACTCACAACTGTACACACTAAACAATCCAACAGAACCAACTCACTCACAGCTGCACAACCAAAGTAACAGCAGGTTTACAGTCTTAGCATCTCACAGCATGCTTACACTAAACAGGAGAAGTTGTTGATGAGCTGTTGACACATGTCAACTCCTTCCTTTTCACCACTATCATCATCATTGCTAATTTCTTGGTGCACACAGGTTGGGGGGGCTGCTGTTGGTCATCTTCCTCACTCAAAGTGATGTTTTTGAGCAAAGCAAGGTTGTGGACGTGCAGCAGACAACAGCGATCTGACACACCATCCCAAGTGAGTAGAGGAGGGCTCCTCCAGACTTGTCCAGAAATCGGAATCTGGCCTTCAGGATCCCCAAAGTCAGCTCCGCTGGCCATATTGTCCTACCATGGGCCTCATTGAAGCGGATTTTATCTGGCATTGTTGGATTCCTCAGTGGGGCCAAGAGCCAAGGTTGGTATGAATATGCTGAGTCACCTACATTGGAAACAAACAGAGGTGCTTATAGGAATCAGACATTTACAAAATATACCACAGGGCATCACACACAAAGCACAAACGCATCTTACTCACCAACAAGCCAGGCCCTGTCTGCTTGTAGTCATGACATCTGTTATACAAACAACAATTGGTATCAAAGGAAACAATACAGGATACTTTAAATGGATCGAGTACACTTAATTACTCTCTCAGTAATGATCATAGTTCATCATGAATATATCACAATCTTACATACACAAAAAGCACTAGCGCCTATCAGCAGTGGAATTGAAAACACAAATCACAATTATTGAGAGCGTTTCTTGAGGCTCTCTGTACTAGAGTTAACTTTCTCCACAGAGGTTCTACGAATTTTTATTTAGACCCTGGGAGGGATGCGTGTCGGTGCTTTATTATTTCTATCTGCCTGGTCACGTCACATAAGTGATTTTGTAGGGCGTTTAAATTGTCGGTTACTTATAAACTCATATTGAAGCTTTTCAGTTAGTGCGCCTTTAAACTTTACAAATGAATGTTGTTTTTAAGGGTGCATCATTTCCTCAGGCACTATGGCCCGGAACCTGCCTCGCTCATTATTTACTGGAATACGTCGTTGGTAGTCCTCTTTCTATGTATTTGCATTTGCAGGGTGTATCGTGCTGACGTAGGATAAAGAGTTTCCTTGAAGAATTAGCCGTGCATGGGCATATGTGCTGCAGCAGTTGTTTGCGTTTACGGTGAAGTGGAGAGAGTAAGGAATCCAGGCTGTTTTGTGTCTGCCAACGCCAAGTAGGTGTTTAGTGAGTTCACCACGTGCGTGGGGTCTACTTTAACTGCAGGCATAATAGAAGTTCATTCGCCCCGACTGGGGACATTAACTTGAGGATGGTTCTGCTGTTTGTCGTTTAGGTTTGCATTTATTGATTGGTAACGCCGCCATTGATGTCGGGAATGGGGAAAGGCTACTTTGATTAATCTTGACGGGCTTCCCAAGAAAGAGGGAGGTAAGCGCTGATTTAGTTCCCCTCTCTAATTTATATCGATTGTTAGTTAGGCGCCCATGAGGTTGTTGATTCAAATGGGTTATTTTCTTATTATTGCACCTTACATCGGGCTGCTCAGACGACCTAGCTTGGCGCCACACCCCCGCGCTCTGGCCCTATTTAGGAGTGGTTGCACAACGCTCGCTGTTGGAGGCAGGCGACCCCGGTGGCAGAGGGTTCGCGTCTGCAGGCAGAAGCTACATTAGATTCCTGAGTGTGATAGCAGCGCCCTGCTGACTGAGAGCACGGGCACTGCATTTTTATCTGCAATACTTATGTTTTTAACCTTGCTGAAAATCAACAGGACAATAACTTTCTTTACCTTTTCAGGACTCGGTGGTGTGTGGGCGCCATTTTACATCGGGCTGCTCAGGCGACCTAGCTTGGCGCCACACCCCCGCGCTCTGCCCCTTTTTAGGAGTGGTTGCACAACGCTCGCTGTTGGAGGCAGGCGACTCCGGTGGCAGAGGGTTCGCGTCTGGAGGCAGGAGCTACATTAGATTCCTGAGTGTGATAGCAGCGCCATGCTGACTGAGAGCAGGGGCACTGCATTTTTATCTGCAATACTTATGTTTTTAACCTTGCTGAAAATCAACAGGACAAAACCTTTCTTTACCTTTTCAGGACTCGGTGGTGTGTGGGCGCCATTTTACATCGGGCTGCTCAGGCGACCTAGCTTGGCGCCACACCCCCGCGCTCCGCCCCTATTTAAACGGCCCTCAATGAGGAAGCCTAGCGGACAAGCCTAAGTCAAGCCCGTCTGCGCCTGTCCGCGGCCGGACGGGGCGTGGGGCGCGTCCTCATGCCCTTTCCTTGTCGTATTCGTCTGAGGACCTGAAAGCTATACAAGGCCATTGGCCATTATCAGACTCTGTCATTAGCCATATTTCTTCTCTTGGTCTAGCTTCCTCATCTCCTCAGCTCTATTCTCCTCTGTCTGTACCCTTGGTGCCGTCTCCTTCTTGTTCTGGTACTTTACCTTCCTCCCCCCCTTTATCTATTATTCTGCTTAACACCAGGTCAGCGGTCAAACACTATCACGAGCTGTTTGTTCTGCTTGACTCCCACAAGCCCGACATACTGTTTTTAACCGAAACCTGGTTTTGCGAGTCCTCTCTACCCTCCCTCTTGGCTGCTCTCCCCCCTTCCTACGTGGCTCTCCGTGCAGACCGCCTGGCGGGCAAGACAGGGGGTGGCGTGGCTCTAATCGCTCGGGCCGAGTATATTTTCAACTTCTTCCTTCCCCCCTCATTACCCCCACTGAGCATCTTGTGGTCCGCTCTCTTACTTTGTCTCCCCCGTTTACCTGTCTCCTAATGTACCGTCCTCCCCAGTCTTCACCTCTGTTTATGCTAGGCCTTCAGGACTTATTGGCCACCCTGGCGGTCAATTACGCCTCAGTCCTAGTGCTAGGCGATTTCAATTACTGGCCCTCTGACCCCCTTTAGTGTACTTCCTCCAAACAGTTCACTGAATCACTCCAATCCCTGAATTTGTCCCTCACATACATGTTCCGACATACATACACGGTCATATATTAGACCAGGTCTGGTCTCTTAATATTTCCGTTTCCTCCATGTCTGTATCCCCATGTCCCTGGTCAGACCATGCCCTAATCTCCTTCTCCCTTCTCCTTAACCCTGTCACTAAGGTCCCGCTCGCCAAAAACACCTGGGCACGGAACTTGAACTGTGTTGATCTCCCTTCACTGTCTTCCCTGCTCCTGAACTCTTCACCTAACTTGACAGGCTTATCTTCTTCATCACAAGTCACCGCTATCAACACCTGGCTCGCTGGAGGCTGTGACTCGGTAGCCCCCCTACGTCGGATTTCAACTCGACGACCTAAGGAGTCTAATCGGTGGTTTAGTGAAGACTTGAAGGAACAAAAGCTGGCCCTTCGACAGGCTGAGTGGCAATGGAGAAGGGACTATTGTCCTCTTCTAAAAATCCACTACTCCACACTATTAAGTAATTATAAAAAAGCAATACTAGCTGCTAAAACTGCCTATTTTTCAACAAAAATTCTGGAGGCAGAGAATAAATCTAGGGAGATCTTCACAATAATTAACGATCTAGCTTATTCCGACAGGGCTACACCTAAACCTTCTCCCACCCAGTCCCTGTGTGATTCGTTAAACTCGTACTTTTTGGAAAAAATGACTATCATCAAGGCCAATATTCCACCCCCCTCTTTGAATTTTGTTGAATCCTTCCCTCCTATTGTCCAGTGCTGTCTTTCTTCGATTCCCCCTCTTACTGAAGAAGTATTCCTGGAGATACTCCCTAAGGTCAAATCAGGCTCTCCGGCGGACATCTGTCCAGCACGTATTCTTCCACAGATTTATTTTGTTTGCACCCAGCCCCCGATCACTCTTCTTAACAGTTCCCTTGCCCAGGGGGTTGTGATCCCAGCACTGAAATCAGCCACAATAGTGCCCATTTTGAAGAAGCCCGGTGTGGATCCTTCCGCCCCAGCAAACTATCGCCCCATTTCACTACTGCCCTATTTGGGCAAGGTGCTTCAGCGCCATGTAACATCGGTACTCAGCACCCATGTAGAAGCAAATGGGGGCCTGGGGTCTCGTCAGGCTGGCTTCCGTCCTAGGCACTCTACTGAGTCCGTCGTGGTGTCGGTCCTGGACAACCTCAGGGAGGGAATGGATCAAGACAAACACCAGGCCCTGGTGCTCCTCGATCTCTCCGCCGCTTTTGACACGGTGGACCATTCCATCTTGCTTTCACGTGTGAGAGCGGCGGGAATCGAGGGCTCAGCCCTGGTTTGGCTTTCGTCCTTCCTGAGGGACCGCACCCAGGCGGTCCGGTTGGCGGATCTCACGGCCACCCCACTCAAGGTCACCTGTGGTGTTCTCCAGGGTTCTTCTCTTTCCCCTTTATTGTTTAATCTCTATATCTATCCCTTAATCTTTGCACTCCAGCAGCTGGAGGTCACCGTATACAACTACGCGGATGACCTCCAGCTCATTTTCAATCTCTCTTCTTCTTCTTATTCAGTTTCTAATTTTCAGACTATTATGATTTTTATCAGGGACTGGATGAGCCACAACCATCTGAAGCTGAACCCGGACAAAACCGAGCTGGTTCTCACGGGTGGTTCTTCCAGCCCCTGGAACTCTCTATTCTGGCCCTCTTCCTTTGGTCCCCCTCCCACTCCTTCTTTCACAGTTAAGACCTTAGGTATCAAAATTAACAATCATCTCACTCTACACTCACAAATTAGTTCTGTTGTCTCTTCATGTTTTCTCACTCTTCGTACTATTCGCACTGTTTCCCGTTTTTTTTCCCCCCTGGCACTTAAACTGATCATGTCTGCTTTGGTGATTTCCCGGCTGGATTACGCCAATGCCCTGTACAACGGCATCCCGGCGTACAGCCTGCAGAAGCTCCAGATGGTTTCAGAACCAGGCGGCCCGATTAGTGTACGGCCTCTCCCGCTCCCACCATTCAACCCCCTTACTAAAGGCGCTCCACTGGCTTCCTGTCAGGGAACGATCCCTTTTTAAAACTGGCTGTATGGTCTTTCAGGCCCGCCAGGGTACTGCTCCCGCCTTCATTACCTCCTTGATTAGGGAGTATGTCCCTGCCAGAGAGCTTCGCTCATCATCCCAATCACTTCTGCAAATTCCACGTTACAAACGCAAAAAGTGGGGAGGAGCCAATTTTTCAACTTTGGCTCCCACTTTTTGGAATTCCCTCCCCGACCACTTACGGTCTGCTAAACATTATTCCTCCTTCCGTAAAGATCGTAAAACCTTCTTGTTCAATCAGGCCTTCTCTATGTAAATTATCTTTCGTCCATTTCATTGCACCAGTATCTACTGCTTCCTTCTGCTAAATTTGTCTCCATAGCGCCAAGAAACCGCACGGTGAACGCAGCGCTTTATAAGTATTTTAAATTCAAATTCAAATTCAATTTAGTTACCTTTTACCGACATTTGTTTATTTCCAGTGTGTAGGAGAGAATGTGTCTGCTGCCCGATCTTTCCATGTGTGTGGCCGTGTTGTGGTGTGTCTTGCCATGACCAGTGATGGGTCTGCATGATTCCTATTGAGGGTGAGAAGTATGTTTAATTTTGTCCCGCACGGTTTAAGGTGTAAGAAGGGAAGTGAGGGGCCTATGATCGCTTGTTTTGACTACTTGGCACAGTAACTTTTACACAGGGGGTGAGATTCTTTCTCCACCTGACACTTCACTTGCGGGTTATTTGTCTTCACTATTTCCGCAGTTGTGTTAGTTAGGTGTAGTGCACGTTGGTGTCATTTTCAGGCATGGGACGGTCACCTACCTGTGTCGGTATTGCTCACTCTGTATGGTAAACAGACAAAATATCGACTACAAAATATCGAATGGACATAATATCGAGTTCAAAATATAGGCTGGACAGAATATCGAATGGACAAAATATAGACATCAAAAATATCGTTTTGAAGGTAAGTAATGTAATATCGAAATGTAAAATATAGATAGTCAAAATATCGAAGTACATATAGGTTATTAAAAATATCGAAAATGTAATAATATCGATTTTTTTTATAGTGTATTTTATGTGTTAAAAGTGTTTATTTATGTTATAATGTATTTTAATTAATTAATTTAATGTTATTTAAATTTTGCGTAATTTAATTCTGTAGCGGGTTGTGGGTTTATAGGGGAATAGGGTGGGAAGTAATTTAATTATAATTAATTAAATATGTAAATTTATTTATTGGTAATTGTTTATAACTAATTGTTAATTAATTTTTATTTTGTAATTAATTACATTTTAATTGCCAATTAATTTTATTTAATTGATTAATTGATAATTATGTTAATTTAATTAATGTAATTTTTGTAGCGGGTTGTGGGTTTATAGGGGAATAGGGTGGGAAGTAATTTATTTATAATTAATTAAATATGCTAATGCATTTATTGGTATTTGTTTCACTCTTTGGAGTGGGAATAGTAATTTTTACCCCTACGCTATCCTACGCTTTCCCTACTGTTGCACTCTCTGGAGTGGGAATAGTCATTTTTACCCCAACGCTATCCAACGCTTTCCCTACTGTTGCACTCTCTGGAGTGGGAATAGTAATTTGTACCCCTACGCTATCAAACCCTTTCCCTACTGTTGCACTCATTGGAGTGGAAATAGTAATTTTTACCCCTACGCTATCCAACGCTTTCCCTACTGTTGCACTCTCTATAGTGGGAATAGTAATTTTTACCCCTACGCTATCCAACCCTTTCCCTACTTTTGCACTCCCTGGAGTGGGAATAGTAATTTTTACCCCTACGCTATCCAACCCTTTACCTACTCTTGCACTCTCTGGAGTGGGAATAGTAATTTTTACCCCTACGCTATCCAACGCTTTCCCTACTGTTGCACTCTCTGGAGTGGGAATAGTAATTTTTACGCCTACGCTATCCAACGCTTTCCCTACTGTTGCACTCTCTGGAGTGGGAATAGTAATTTTTACCCCTACGCTGTCCAACGGTAATAATATTGGACATTTCTTTAATTATATTATGTTACTATATATATATGTTTTAACAAATATGATTGTAAAAATTAGTTTTTATAACTTTAATTAATTATTTAATAATTATAAGTTAATTTAAGTATTTTTAAGCATATTTTAGTAAATAATTTTTAATATTAATTTAATTTAACATTGTTTTTACTTAAGTCGATATTTTTACAAACTATATTTTAGTAAACAATATTTTTTACTCGATATTTTTTACTTACCTGTTTGTAGATACAAAGTCGATATTCTGTCTGTCGATATTTTGTCGCCGATATTTTAGGTAGTCGATATTATGTCCCTCGATATTATGTCAGTGATCCCTCTGTATATATAGGGGTAGAAATAATATTGTAATGATATTTTTGTTTGCAGTAATATATGTAAGCCTGTCCTGAAGAGGCCAAAGAAGATAAGGCTGAAACGTAGCCGCGTTGACACTCATGTGGAGGAATCTTGTAAAACATGTTCAATGTTTCGAATTACGGTGTGCTACATTAGAGCTAGGCTTATCGAGTGAATAGCCATTTAGTGTTGCACTGGTTAGATTTCTCCAGAGTGGTTCCCTTAGAAATATAGGGAGGACACTTGTATGTCTAATTTGTGTAGGATTATTGTTATGTGTTATATTGTTTATTTGTTTATTGTAATGTACAAATAATTGTGATTTGTGTTTTCAATTCCACTGCTGATAGGCGCTAGTGCCTTTTGTGTATATAAGATTGTGATATATTCATGATGAACAATGATAATTACTGAGAGAGTAATTAAATGTCCTCTACTCGGGGAGCGTGGCTTACGCCCGATGGTGATGGGCGCAGTCTCGTAGCTCTCCGCGGGACGAGGTGGGAAACCGGCCCGCCGTTCCTGTTACTGCTACAGAAGGCGCATGAAAAACGAAGGCATGCTCTAGGAAGATCCCCTGCTGTCTTCCGAACTGGAATTAAGGCTTTGCTGAGCATTATTTGCTACGAAATCCGCAAGTGAGTCTCTGAGGCGCTGCCGATTCAATGGCCGCCATTTCATAACTATTGCTGGCGGAGCGAGGCTCCTAGCGCTATCTTCTGTGGACCTGAGTTGCTTTACGGGCTAATGTCGTAGTGCTTATGGAGGCTCGTTTTTCTTGATATCATTCACCTTCTATACCTCTCAACGTGGGATTCTACTTCATTGTGCCTTCGCCATAATATTTCCTCCTCATATCGGAATGCCGCCATTTTGTCAGCCGTTTACACAGAAATGCCTCATTATTTCTGACTAGTATCTACACAGCTTCTAATTGGTATTATTACCATCGCATGCATGTTTTTTCTCCTAAGGTTTTTAAGTGAGCTGCTTTGCTTTTCTTCCCTTGTGCTTGCATTCTAAATGACGTTATACCTTTTCATGTTGCTTTTTACAGTACTGAAACCCTTTTTTTGCTGACTCTTCTGCTAATGTTGGATTTTACTGTTGTTTGCAAAGTGGGTTCTCATGTGCTCTGGGTCTTTAGTCACAGCTAATGTTATTGGCTTTATGCTACTGCTTATTTACAGGATCTGGGCTCATATTTTCCCTCATTCTTGTTATGTGCAATTATGATGCCATCATGATTTGATACGCCACTGGCTTTGTTGAATGTACTTACCTCTGCTTTATGCTTGTTTTTTGCAGTCTTGACTACACCTATTCATACATTTACGGATTTTACATTATGGGGCTCTGTACTCCTAGGCTTGTTGGGTTATTTCTTACGCATGTTCAGAGATCCTCCCTACCCTCATTGTCTATTATGTGCTTCTGCTTATTCTAGTCAGATTACGTTGATTTGTTTCCACACATCTCACAGTTTTGACTTTCACACTTTCAGTATGGGGAGATTATCTAAAGATCTATGCAAACCTTCCACCACTACTAAGCACTTCTTAGTCCATACAGGCTCCCAATATCAGTGTTTAGTGATGGAGGACTTAGCTGATGCCACATCCTCAAAGGGTTCGTCATCATCTACTTCTTCAACGCTTGTCACCAAAAAAGGCACAATCAAAAGATTAAAGAAAGATCCTCTTTGCCTTCTTCACAGGCATCTTCATCCACCACAATTGACTTAATATTAGATGAAATAAGGGCCTTGCGTCCCTTTATTGAAGAGACCAAATCTACAATCCAACAACTTTCAGACAAATGGCTCTCTGTGGACAAACGGATCACTGCGCTCAAGCAAAATGTTGCCTCAATGGAGTCCTCTGTATCCAAAGTAGATCCAGTATGTACACAAGTTTCGCTTTTACATAAGCAGATCGAAAATTTGGAGAACAGGAGTAGGCGGAATAACCTGCGCCTTTACGGCCATGAGGAAGGTTTGGAGGGATCTGATCCCATTGCCTATTTCAAATCCTTCTTACCAAAACTTCTTCATTTGCCAGAAGGTACTACACTCAATATTCAAAGGGCACATCGCCTAGGATCAATTAGAGGTACATCTTCTGTGGCACCAATGAGGAAACCGAGAGGAGTCATCAAGTACTTCCTCGAGTATGCTGACTTACTCACAGTTCTATCTGCAGTGAGAGCTATGAATCATATCACGTGGTCTGGTCATCCTTTATTTTCTTCACAGGATTATGCTAAGTCAACAGCAGATAGACATAAAAAGTTCTTGTCTCTTAGACCACACCTGTATTCCTTGGGAGCACAATATGGGTTGTTTCATCCTTGCCTTTTTAAAGTGACTATCAATAATAAGACTACCACGTATGATGACCCATTGAAATTGAACTGCTTCGGGCTTTACGTGGAATACCAAATCTATTAAATATTTGGGACTTAATTTCACGGCTTCTCTTACGGGAAAACTTGCTCGATGTTTAGATGATTGTATTCAAAAATTAAATACCCTTACCTCCAAATGGCACCCTCTTTATTTGTCCTGGTGGGGGAGATTGGATACCATCAAGATGATGCTCTAACCTATTGTCCTCTTTACTATCTCCAACATCCCACTTTCTATTCCCTCAAAATACTTTAAGAAAATTAATTCTATTCTCTCTACCTTTTATGGGGTCACAAAAAAACTTGCATGTACTTGATCAAATTGATGCAGCCTAAGACGGAGGGTGGGGTGAACTTTCCTAACTTTTCTTTATACCACAAATCTTTCCTGCTACATCAAGTGTCCAGGTGGATCTCTGATTCTATCTCCTCGTCTCCGTTTTGGTTGGATCTAGAGCGTTCTTTCATCTCTCCCTTCTCTTTTAAAGAATATCTTGTGTTTTCTCGGAAACCACAATTTATATCTACCCCTATTCTCAAGCATACATCCAAAATTCTTCCAAGTTTGCCTATCTCATCCTTTTTCGAACAACCTATTTGGCATAATGTTTCTATTCTAATTAACAATAGACACATCTTTTGGAAGGCATGGAGATCTCATGGTCTCATATGGGTTCACCAATTATATCATCAAGGTGAAATCCTTTCCTTTTCATCAGCTGTCTCTTCCTTCAATTTTCCTCCTTCTTTTCATACTAAATATGCCCTGTTAATCACTGCACTTCAAGATGCCCATGCTGCATGCCTTGCTTCTCCTTCTCTTGTTTATCCAGAACCTTCTAGTTTGCCTTTATTGTATTCTCTACTCCTCAAAAAAGCTAGAGCTTCCAAAATTTATGCTTCTCTTTTAACTTTTTCCTCATCCCGTATTAAAACTAAGACGGAGGAGCAGTGGTAAGAAGATTTCAATGTCTCCTGGCCCATTGATACTTGGGATTAAATTTAGTTGAAGCTGCGCAAATCGTCTAGGGCTGCTAGTGCGACTCAGACACTATTTTTTATTTACAATCGCTTATTACTTTCACCACTCACTCTCAGCCAACAGTTTCCAGATTCCACAGATTTATGTTGGTCCTGTTCAACGCCACATGCAGACCATTTTCACATGCTTTTTGATTGCCCCCTAGTCCGCACTGTTTGGGTGCAGGTATGGTCCCAGATAAATAAATAAAAAATTTCCACACATCCCTTTTCTGTTTCACACATTTTCTTGGGGAGCGTTTCTCCTATTTGAAGGCAGTACACATTGCGCACAAGAATAATTGATCTATTGCTAACAGTAGCTTTCCAACAAATTACCAAAAACTGGAAAGACTTTACCAAAATATCATATCAGGCTTGGTGGTATGCTTTCTGCTATAACCACAGATTAGACCTTTGTTTACCCATCGACCGTGGCGACAAAAAGACAGGAATTGAGGGATCCTGTTACCTCCCTGTTCAACGATAGCGCCAGAAGCTCTTTACCAATATCTCCCTTGCAGAAGGAAGTTCCCCAACCTCCTTGAACGCCTCTTGATTGTTCCCTATTGTTTCATATGCTTCATGTTTCATATTCTTCTTCTGTATTTTACAAAAGTGCATATTTACTATTATTGTTATTAACCTCCTGAATGGTTTATTGGCATATATTTTGTTATTTCTCAGTCATGCTTACAGTTTACTACTTAATTTCAGCTGTTTTTCCTTTTATTTCTCTTTTCTTTATGATCACTGCTATGTTTTTTTTGTTTTTCTTTCTCTTCTTTTTCTTGTATTAATGCTCGATCTTATGTAGCATCTTTCTTGATTTATTGTGCTTATTTTGTCTGAAATTAATTTAATAAAAACTTTTGTTGAACCAAAAATGTACTCTACTCATTTAAAGTATTCTGTGTTGTTTCCTTTGATACCAATTTTTGTTTGTATAACAGTACGTCCCTTACCCAGGTATTAGAGAGTCATTTGGGTATATCCCTGTTGTTTATGCATGTAGTCAAAACATCAACTGACACTGTTCCGCATGATGTACGAGTCATGGGCTGATCCTGAGAATTTGACACAGACGTGGGAGATGGTTAAATCAGATACACAGGTTGTTTGTACATTCAAACAATGGAAGGGCTTCTGGTTCCTATACACCTGCTCATGTACTTGCGGTGGTACAAGACCAATATGTGTTTCATGTATTGCTCCAACAACATATGGGTGTGTCCCATAGCTTAAAAGTCTCCCTTAACAGTGGACAAATCTTTGAGCCTGGGGAACTGTATGTAGCTGTCAATATGTCCTAGCCTTGCAGAGAGCCCATCACATAGCACCAAACTGAACATGGGTTGCGAAATATCACCAGATATAGCCACTGTGTATTAAAAGATCAAGTAGCCATGAAGTACAGTGTGGCCATCACTTTCACAGTTGGTGTCAGAGCGGTGGGATAGCTTCTACAAGGACGCAAGTCAGCCTCAAAGTGAGCACATAGACCCAAAATTGATGGCCTATTGAGATGGAATATCTTGATGATGTCTCTTTCTTCCATTGTCATCAGGTCTGGAAATCTTGAAGATGGAAGGTGGTCCTAATATACAGATTTACTCTTAGCAGGATACAGACAACAATATTGTTACGTTTTCTGCAGTAAATTAGTGACTAATGTACAGCATTTCTGCATGACAGTAAGCATACATTACAAACTGTACCATTAGTTCAGATGACTTATTAGTGTAAATAAACATGGTTGTTGGTGCCCCTCACACTGTCACATAGATTTAACATATTTATTATTTATTTTATAGTTTTATAGAGCTCGAACCAGACCCGTGAGGGTATCAGAGCGTTTTTCAGTATTAAGGGTGGTGTACAAAGCGAACAACAAAGCAAAGGGAATCAATTGGGTAAAATAGGGGATACATAATGCAAGGAAACAGGTAGTCAAAGTCCTGGCTACATGTGGGAAGAAAATGAAAACAGGTAGACACATGGTACAGGAAGGTACATAGTCTCAACTCTTGGGGGAATGATCAGGAGTGCAGGAATGGGTATCGTCCATAGAAAGATATTAATGTAACAAGTTCGTTAGGCGAGGTATTTACCCATTAAGAAGGTTTTTGTCGCCTTCTTAAAGTTTGCCACGGACGGATGTCTTCTGATAGCGGGTGGGAGAGAGTTCCAAATCCTTGGCGCAGCCCCAGTGAAGGCCCGGTTGTAGAGTTTTTTTCCCAGAAGCGTGCAGGTTGCAGCAGTAGGTCTTTGGCAGAACGGGAGTTTCTGGGTCGACCTGATACCACAAGTTTTTCTGCTAGAAATTCAGGCGAGATTTTATAGAGAGCTTTGTGAGTAACGCAGGCCAGTTTGAATTGGATTCTGGCCTCTAGGGGAAGCCAGTTCAGCGCTTTGAGGTTGGGAGAGATGTGGTTGAATTTTTTTGAGCCGGTTAGCAGTCAGGCAGTGGTGTTGATTCAGGCTTTCAATGGGGCCAGAGATTTTTTGGGTAGCCCTGTAAGAGTAGAGCATCCATATTCTAATCTGGCAATGACTAGTGCCTGTACTGCCATTTTAAGGTCGGACAAAATGAGAAAGGGTTTCAGGTTTCTTAGGTAATTCAGGTGGAATCTAGCCGCTTTGGCCATCGAGTTTATATAGCCACGCATGTTCAGGCTGCCGTCCAGGGTTATTCCAAGGGATTTCACCGAGTCAACAATGGTAGGAGGGCAGTTTAGTGCTGAGATGGTCTTGATCCATCCCTGGATGTCTGGATTGGGTTTGGGTGGGGAGATCTGAAGGAATTCCGTTGTATTTGCGTTGATTATAAGCTGGTTAGCGGTGAGCCAGTGGACTGTTCGCTTCAAGGCCTCATTCAGGGAGAAAATGTCCTTAGGGGAAGAGATGTTTATGTAAATTTGTGTATCGTTGGCGTAAATGTGATAGAAGATGTTAGCTGCATGTAGAACCTCGGTGAGAGGTTCAAGGTAAAGTTTGAAGAGGGTAGGTGAGAGTGTTGAGCCTTGGGGGACTCCAACTGTGACTGGAGATGGGGTGGATAGATTAGTGTTGATGAGGCCTCTCTGTGTGTGGTTTTGGTGGAAGGATCTAAACGATTAAAAGACGGTGCCCTCCAACCCCATCCTGAGTTTGAGGCGTTCCAGGAGAAATTGATGGTTAACCGTGTCAAAGGCAGAAGAAAGATCTAGGAGGATTAGGAGACAGGTTTGGCCTTGGTCAGGGCTTGGAGAGCGTCATCTACAATGTGTAGGAGGCTTGTTTCTGTGCTGTGACCTAATATGAACCCAGATTAGAAGTCATCTAACAGGTGAAATTTGTTTAGGAGTGGGATTTTAGAAATAGGTCTATAGTTCTCAGTGGAAGCATGGTCCAGCGTGGGTTTTTTAGGATGGGGACAACTTGGCCAGCCTTGAGCGAGTCAGGAATTAAGCCTTGGAGGAGGGAGGAGTTGATTATTGTGGTCCAGGAGGGGAAGATAGCTTGAGAGGCTGCAGCTAGGCAGTTAGATGGGATAGATCATTAAAGTGATTGTTTGGTTTAAGGAGGCAAGAATTTCCGAGATAGAATGTTCGTCATAGATTTGAAAATTAGACCAGTGCGCTAGGTTTTTGGGTAAGGTTTGGGAGGACAACGCGGGAGAAGAGGTAGAGCTGCCAGATTTTGATTTTGGTGTTGAGTTGCGGATTTGAATTCGTTACCTAGGGCAGAGATTTTGTCGCAGAAGAAGGAAGAGAATTCTTCACTTATTATTAGGGGTTTAGGAGTCTCTTTGGAGGTTTTCGCTAGTTTGTTGGATTGGTGTTTGACCAAGTCGAGCAGCTTGCTAGGTCGATTTTTGGCGTTCTCTAGTTCCGCTCTGAAGAATTCTTTTTTTGAGTTGAGGATTTTCTTATTGTAGGCATTTCTGGCCTGGCGGAGAAGTTTTAGATGTACTGCTGAATGCTGTTATTTCCAGTTACGTTCTGTCTGTCGAAGGGATCTGCTTTCCTTGTTGAAGGATCCGCTGAACCATGATTTTTGGTCTTTATTCTGGGTTCTTTCTGTAGTTTTAGTGGTGCCAGGTCATTGAGAATGTCGGATATGGTAGAAGAGTAATGATCTGCTAGGTTGTCGACCGAAGTGCACTGAGGAGGGGGTGAGTCTCACAACCCGCTGCCAGTTTCTCGTGATCAAGGTTCTTGGTGTCTCTAAACCATCATTTGGGAATCACGGATTGAGGTGTCCATGTGTTATGGGTGCTGGGCAGGAGGAAGGTGATGGTGTGGTGGTCAGACCAATCACAAGGGTCAATAGAGATAAGTTTGACTACTGCTTTTTTAGCAATGATCCAATCTAGGGTGGTACCTTTTGAATGAGTAGGGAGGGAGCAGGCTTGGATAAAGGCTTGATCGGGCAAGAAGTATCTAATGGCAGTGACCTGAGGATCCTTAGGGTCATTCCAATGCAAGTTGAAGTCACCAAGGAAGATGTCATTAGAGTTTGGAGAAATCTTGGATGTGATGATTTCTATGAGGAGGTCCGTAAAGGTGTCGTTCTTGTCTGGGGGTGGTAAAAGATGTGTAGTTTGCAAAGCTGTGAAGTGTTGTTGGAGATAGAAAGTGCGAGGTATTCGAAGGAGTCAGTAGGGTCCTGGGCAGTTCCGTAACCAGGAGGTTGGAGCGGTAGATGCAAGCAATACCACCCCCTTTTTTCTTTGAGTGCCTGTCCATCCTTAAGATATTATAGTTGGTCTGGTATATGAAGTCCACTGTTCTAGTGGGCACCTTGCACCAGTGCAAACGACCCTTATTGATGGCAGGTTATAAAGTCAACCTAATAGAAAGATATCCTAGTGGTAGCTGTGGAGAGCAGCCTTCAGGCTAAGACTTGGAGACGAGTTAAGCAAGTTGTTTTTCCAATTATAATCTCTTGTGTACCAAATGAAAGCACACCACAAAAGGTATATATCAAATATATATGTATTTATTCTAAATACAACCCCTCTGCCCTTTTTATGAGGTCGAGGTAAAAGTACAATACAAGGAACCTAATTAGCATATGATAAGTTGCACAGTATACGTTATGCCCTAGGGGCATCATAAACCATATACTAAAATAGTGGTGTAAGAACCACGTGAGAGTTAGAAAGCAGGCCTAGGGCCTGTGGAATCGCTCGGTCTACCTAGTAACCACCAAAGGTTAGGATTTAGGAGGCCCACGGAAGATACGTGCAGTGTCTAAACACAGCCGTGGGTTACCATTGACTTTCCATGGAGAACGAACAAGTTACAAAGTTACAGTTTAAGGGTACTCCTAGGTGAACTATGATGGAACCCTTTTAGACTAGGACACATCAAGAGTCAAGACCCATAGGAGCACCGGAGTACTCATGTTACCTCACCCAGGGAAGCCGGGTGCATAGGTACCTTTTGGTGTCGGGTTTTGTCGTTGATTCTAATAAAGTACTGCATGCGACCAGAGGAAAAGTGTCTGGTTGGATCCAAGGGTGGATTGGAGATGTGAAGAACCTGAAAGCAGAGGAGACAGAGTCTGGGCCACTAGCCAGTGACCAGGATGGCGATAGGAAGATGCCACCAGATGTTGGGTGATTTCTGGTGAAATAGTGAAGCTTGTCTCTCCAGCCACGAGGACCAGGAAGTGTCTACAACAATAAGGAGTTGGATTCAAGCTGTCCCACAAAGGATCTAGTTGACTGCAGTGTCGATATCCGGATTGGACCCAACATGCCTTGGCAAATGCAATCCATGCAAGATGTCAAGATGAGCTTCAGTGCAGACCAACAAGGTCTGAGGAACTTCTCTTTTGGGTAGAAGTTGGAGCAAGTGTGGAGCAACCAGGAAAACAAAGTAAATCAAGGATTGGTCTTCCTGGGGGTTCACTAGCCAGCAGACTAGGAACCGCAAAGACACATTAAGCTGAAATGCACAAAGCAGGTGCATGGGACACTCATGGAGTGTGGGCCTCTGAGCTTCAGAACAAAAGGTGCTCTGGGCTGGGGCTTTAAGCCCCCCAATGCACAACTTCAGGATCTCCCAGGAAGTAGATGCAGCTTGCAAAATGAAGGATGTCCAGAAGTTCTGGTCCCAAGTCTCTCGTGCCCACCACAGGTCTCAGCTTTGCTGGGCTGCGCAGGTCAGTGTCAGAGATCTCTGGAAGTCTGTGTCCTGTGTCGCAGATTCTTCGGGATCCAGTGGGACCCGCAAAGATGCTGTTGGTGCCTGTTTGAACAGGGGGGGTCACTGTTTGACCACAAGGGAGATTTCTTCCATCTTCCAGTCGATATGGAATGCCGAAGGTCCAAGATATATGTTGCATAGTTTCGTCCAGGGTAATCTAAAGTCCTAGGGACAGGGGTTCTATACTTATAATAAGTTTATGGGTTGGACTAACTCTAAGGTCCCTCCTATGGGTGGACCTGGGGTTACACCCTTTCCCCTTTGTCCAGTTTCGCACCATAGCTGGGGCAGAGTGCCCCAGCAACTGATTTGAACTGGGAAATGCATGGAGGACCTTGCGTGCCAAAGGCAGTGTCTGGAAAGCAGTCCCTGAATGCAGCCCTCCCTGTCCAAATACACTTAAGCCTGGCTGGGGAGGTGCCAGCACCTCCCTGGACAGGAAACCTATTGTCCAGGCCTCCCCTGCCAGAGTTTTGTCCAGCAGCAGGAGGGCAGGCTCATGTCTCTGGCAGCAGCACCCATTTTGTGATGCTGGGGCTCTGTTTAACTTTAACCCGGTTTAACAGTAACTACATGTCTTTTCCCTCTAAAAGGGTTAAATGCTACCACCGCCACCAGAATTGGCGGGGGTAGAATTCCAAAGTGTTTCACACCTTACACAACATGTTTTGATAAAGCCAAACCAAAGATGGTATAAACCGCAAGGATTATAATGCACTTAAGAGTATATGGTATGGCTATATCAAAGAACAGCTATAAGGAGATGGTTCCGAAAGTTGCAGAGGGGTTCAGCTGTGGCAGTCATACCTATGGATAGGATGCACCACCAACATCACAGTGACGCAATATCAGACAGAATCTTGACAACATATGATCCAGTAACAGCATAGGGCCCAATATGTAAACTATATGTCATTTGCAGGGCTCCATCTGTTTTGCTGAGTCCACATTTCTTTCTTTGTTACCAAAAGCAGTCCTGGCAAGTACCACACATCAGGCGTTAGAGTAACGCATTTTAATGTCCTGGTCCATATCACCTCATTTAAAAGCATCCTCATGCTTTTTTAGCACATTGAACGGCTGCTCATGCTGAGCCTTAGTGGCCGAAAAGTTTGTAGTATGAAATTACCACACCACCGCTGGTGCAGTGCACTACAGTGTGGCCTGAGACTCTCACTGTGAGACAGAGTCAATGTGGGGACAGTGACAAGAAAAGGCCAGAGCCTGCAGAGCTGTAGCAAGGCCACTGTGGCAGGACTGTCATGAGCATGCCATGAGTGTCTGCATACCGGCAGGAAGGTAGCATGGGGACAGAGCTGTGGCAGGGCTGGCAGCTGGCTCTGGGTCCTCACACATACGTGCGTTGTGGCTCTGAACAACTATGAGAAGAGCGTCATTTGGAGCGCAGTCAGAGTGCTCACTCAAATGTTGGCATGTATGACTGCCCCTGACATTCGTACCAATGCAGTGGCTGTCCATTGCCATATAAGACCTCTAGAGTCACTTCAAACCAGTTATAGTTTAACTGTGTCACTAACTTCTCCCATTGAAAACGAGTGTGTCCAAGCATGCTAAAGGCTGTTAGATCAATGGTAATGGGTGTTTGATAGCGATTAAGCTTTCTATGGAGCCAAGCGCCATCTATTGATGTAATGCGTGCCAGCATCACCGGCATGTGCTGGTTTGCTCTGTCCTCGGATGGAACAGCACACACTACATACATGCCAGAGGCCTCCACTGGTCTGCTTAAATTGTACGCTGACTATTCTGCTCATTTCACTTCACAATGAAAGTTTTCTTATCTTCCTTTTTCTGGTCATCAATGTAGAACATGATTGGTGTAGAACCTGCCACTAAATGACCTCAATAGAAATCTCCTATTTTGGTAGAGGTGCTTTTACAGCCATCAGGGAAGAAAGCCTGAGTCACGTGACAAAAGTCACATGAATGCATTTCAGTTTTTCCACTGATCTGCACAGCAAATTGCTCCCCAGACCTACTGTAATTTGTGATATGTTGCAGAGGAAGGAGAAGGCTATTGCAATGTAATTCCTCATCTGTTGGTCAGGGACATTGACCCACTGTGGATATGTCTGTTTGCCACTCAAGACTGACCATCTAATATGAGTTACACAATGACTTGCCCTTCCATTTTTACATCAGTGCTGGTATGTTGTCTGATTTGCTTAACTTTCCTCTATGTGATATGTGCATCTATGCACTGGGCCTTGCAGTAAAGGTGTCTGAAAAGTAATGCACAGGTTGTGTTTCCTTTTAGTATTCCCTAAAAGGTGTTCCTCCTATCAGCATTCCACCTACTGAGGTTTATGTCCACAAGTTGGAAGTGGTGTGGCTCAGTCAGTGATGGACACAATCAGTACTTTGCTTAAACATCATATGTGCTAATGGCTGCCTTTACTCACAGCATTTGGTGAGCATGTGATATTGACACACAGGTTATGTTGTACATAGAATTATGATTGTGCTAGGTTTCAAGCTATGTTTATAATATCGTGCAGAGGACCATCATTGGATAATGCCAAACTGTTTCCCCTATACTGTTATCCATTCAGACAACTGCCAATCAGAATAAGGTACTATGGAAATCCATTGCTAGTAAGGTGCAGTGCCTGGGGGTCTCCAACAACGCAGTGGCAACTGTCGCAAAAGGTGGGATGACCTCCAGCACTGGGCGCAAAGGATTGTTGAAATCCAGCTGGGGCTGGTCCCCAAGGCCGGCAGGGGTGCACACTGAACCTTGAACCCCTTCATGGTCCACATGCAGGCAGTGACCCATCCAGACCTTCATGAGCAGTTGAGTGCCCAACAGGAGCAATAGGAGGTGAGTATTGGCCTCAGTGTGACAAAGAGTATGTGCATGTAACTTTTGACCCAGATAGTTTTACAAATTTAAATTTGGAGACAAAGAGGAGTTTTTTCCCCAGTATTGATATGGTTGTTTGTGCATAGAGAAGAAGATTGAGCATTACGTCATGTTGGCTGCAGATGAGCATGGTCCAATTACACATCATACCATTGTGACACATCCACATGACAGTAGGATTTCTTAACTCTAACATATTCACATTATGTCATGTGTGTAGGTGCTCCTATACAGCCCACTTGTCATCATTGTGTCTGCATTGTAGCTGTCCCACTAATGTGCCTCATGGGATGTTGTACCACATACTTGTGGTATGACATTCAGTACACTCGGGGTGCAGTGACTGCGTAAGACGTCCCTTGTGCAATACAAAGATGTTGGTCACAAAACTAGTTGCCATCTTATTGGATGCTCACATGCAGACAGTTGTACCTTGACGTGTCATGGGTGTACATGTGTCATAAATTTACAGAGCAAAAAACACAGATGATGGACAGAATGAAGAACAATGTCTTATATTCACCCCAGTACAAAGATCTGGGCCTAAATCCATCGTTTCTTTGCACTCCACACCACCCTAGGTCAGACAATGGCTATATGCAAATCAGCCTTGACCCTGTGCCTCATGGGAACAGTCCAGCCCGAACTACCAAGCCATGTCTTTCCTAGACTGGAATCAAGCATCCAAGGACCGGTTTCTGGCTATCAGCCTTCTTCAGCCTGGATAGCTTGACTCCAGTGATGTGGAGAGCCTGGGACTCACGTCTGAGCATTCCCAGCCCACTCGGAGTGAAAATTGCAAAAAACACAGATGATGGACAGAATGCAGAACAATGTCTTACATTCACCCCAGTACAAAGATCTGGGCCTAAATCCATTGTTTTTGCACTCCACACTACCCTAGGTCAGACAATGGCTATATGGAAATCAGCCTTGACCCTGTGCCTCATGGGAACAGTCCAGCCCGAACTACCAAGCCATGTCTTTCCTAGACCAGAATCAAGCATCAAAGGTCCGGTTTCTGGCTATCAGCCTTCTTCAGCCTGGATAGCTTGACTCCAGTGATGTGGAGAGCCTGCGATTCACGTCTGAGCATACCCAGCCCACTCGGAGTGAAAATTGCAAAAAACACAGTTGATGGACAGAATGCAGAACAATGTCTTACATTCACCCCAGTACAAAGATCTGGGCCTAAATCCATCGTTTTTTTGCACTCCAAACCATCCTAGGTCAGACAATGGCTATATGCAAATCAGCCTTGACCCTGTGCCTCATGGGAACAGTTCAGCCCGAACTACCAAGCCATGTCTTTCCTAGACCGGAATCAAGCATCCAAGGACCGGTTTCTGGCTATCAGCCTTCTTCAGCCTGGATAGCTTGACTCCAGTGATGTGGAGAGCCTGGGACTCACGTCTGAGCATTCCCAGCCCACTCGGAGTGAAAATTGCAAAAAAAACAGATGATGGACAGAATGCAGAACAATGTCTTACATTCACCCCAGTACAAAGATCTGGGCCTAAATCCATTGTTTTTTGCACTCCACACTACCCTAGGTCAGACAATGGCTATATGGAAATCAGCCTTGACCCTGTGCCTCATGGGAACAGTCCAGCCCGAACTACCAAGCCATGTCTTTCCTAGACCAGAATCAAGCATCAAAGGTCCGGTTTCTGGCTATCAGCCTTCTTCAGCCTGGATAGCTTGACTCCAGTGATGTGGAGAGCCTGCGATTCACGTCTGAGCATACCCAGCCCACTCGGAGTGAAAATTTCAAAAAACACAGTTGATGGACAGAATGCAGAACAATGTCTTACATTCACCCCAGTACAAAGATCTGGGCCTAAATCCATCGTTTTTTTGCACTCCAAACCATCCTAGGTCAGACAATGGCTATATGCAAATTAGCCTTGACCCTGTGCCTCATGGGAACAGTTCAGCCCGAACTACCAAGCCATGTCTTTCCTAGACCGGAATCAAGCTTCCAAGGACCGGTTTCTGGCTATCAGCCTTCTGCAGCCTGGATAGCTTGACTCCAGTGATGTGGAGAGCCTGGGACTCACGTCTGAGCATACCCAGCCCACTCGGGGTGAAAATTGCAAAAAACACAGATGATGGACAGAATGCTGAACAATGTCTTACATTCACCCCAGTACAAAGATATGGGCCTAAATCCATCGTTTTTTTGCACTCCACACCACCCTAGGTCGGACAATGGCTATATGCAAATCAGCCTTGACTCTGTTCCCATGAGGCAAAGGGTCAAGGCTGATTTGATGTACATGATTAGCTAACTTCCACACCTGTCACCTGTACCTCTATTAGTGGCATTTTGTCACACACTGTGACATTGCTGATCCTTGTCACATGGCACTACGGCTTGCCTTGTGAAACTACAACTTATTAGGCATCAACAGTTCAGAAGGAGAATTGCCTTTTCCCAATAGCTGCTACGTTCATCAGTTGTTGCAAAGTCTACTCTGACTTACTGCTTTTGACTTTTGCTGATGTTGCATTTCTGTCCTGCCAACAGCGGGGTTGGAGTGTTGTCACTATCAAAGTTATACCATCAGTGGCTGTATGAGGGCCTACAGGTGCATATTTGCTTATTTTTCACACCTTCAGTATGTGTGACTTATGTAAGGATTTGTTGGGGAACATATGAACATCTGTTTAGTCTACCTACAGGGAAACAGCATTCACATTGCATGCCATTACAACGAGGTCGTTACAACGACCCTGTTGTTACATGACAAAGCATTACATCGCAAATCGTTACAATGACTTGCTGCAAGGGGCAAAAGGTTTTGGGTTTACGATCCAACACCTTCCCTGCTGTTGCAGAAACTGGAGTAGGAATAGTAAATTATACTATTCCTAAGTCAAGTGCGGCCCGTACAGCAAATTGTAATTTCTTGCGATTTAATGGTTCGCAATGTACAAACGCAGTTGTAATGGCATGTGACGTATCGCATGCGTAGTAAAGAGATATACTCACGTACAGGGACTGTCAAAAGACATACCCACGGACACTTCACAAATCACACTACTCTGTGTTTTCTTAAAGGTCCCTCAGACCTGGTGGGGTGTGTGAGCGTGGTGGCAAATTTATTTTTGACCTTTATGTACATGTCAATGTCTTAGCTTATCACTTGCCTTTTTTGTGTTCAGTCATGGTGGGTGTGATCTAACATGGCTTTCGTAAGTGGCATCACACGTCATGTAGGGTGGTAATGCTGCTGATGTCCATGGAGTTGTGAATCCTGATGGTGGTAGCTGGCATTGAGTTCCCACTGTATTTCAGCCTAACAGGAACCATAAACTTATTACTGGTGCGACAAACCAGCACAACATGGCCTGAAGTCCACTCATAAGCACCATCACTCAAGGTGTCTCTACATGAGAACTGGAACATATATTAGTGCTGACTCAAACATGCAGAATTGAGTGCGCTCCGGATCCTGGATGTGGGCCCATGGGTTAACAAAGGGATCTAAACGGAGGAATCAATAGGTCCCATACAGGCGGTTGTGTGCATGACTTTACCGAATTGTATCATTATCAAGCAGGTACAGTAGCGGCAGGACTTGTAATGCTGATTACATGGTGACACAGGAAGTAGGCTGCTGTGTTGATGTCCGTTGTGCCCTTATGTGCCTCTATTTCCACCAACTAGAGAGAAGTGGTTGGACCACCTCAGCAAGGTTGTCGGAAATGTGTACCCTAATTGGGCAGTCCCATTGGCCGCTGTTCGGCTCTCCAATTAGTTCCAATGAGCCTTTCTGATGCCGTAGCTGTCGGATTTTCTTGTTGGAGTCAGATGGACCACAGCGGTTGCATTGTAATTAAGGGTGGGTGGTAAACTCTGATCCGCTGGTGGAGTTGCAGAGTTTTGCCCACTCTGCACTTTGCTTTGAGCTGAGTTCCACAAAAAGCTCTGCTTTCCGCTGCTTGGCGCATTTTATTGCCTATCCCAATAAACAACAGCCCAGCGCAGGTGCAACTAAGGACTGCGGCTCCTCCTCCTCGCCCGCTATTGGCTACCTCAGTTCCCACTTGGTTCCGAGACTAGCGCCATTCTAAAAATGTTTAAATATATATACGATTGGCTGAAGTGAAACGCAAGCTGCTGCTTGTCCTGCCAGAAAGGCTCTTTTGCATCTTGTGTTGCTTTTGGGATCAGTGTGATGAGTCAGGCCCCCGACCAAACACATGATAACTAGGTATTGAGACCATTTCTGGGGGTACCCTAAGACTAGCACCAGGAGGGGAGCACCAGCAAGCTGAGAAAAGAGTAAGAAGGGTTGTCCGGCAAAAGCAAGTGAAAAATAGCACTCATGCCCACACCTCACTAACTTCCCATGCACTCATAAACTTTGCAGCTAATACAGCCCACACTGCAAAACCAAGTTAGGTGGCTGATTTTAAAAAAGAATGGCTGGTAGGATTGACCAGAAAACGAGTCTACTGTGGAGACAAGGAGGAGGGCAATAAATGAGGAGGCCTCATCATTAAGAGATAGTGCGAGGTTCTGGGATCTACCTAAGGTGGAAGTCACAATCCAAGAAGGCCAGTGGGTGACCCATTTCACTGGCATATTTTAACCAACAGAAAGTGAGCCGCTCCAAAATTAGCTTCTAAAGTGCTTCCTTTGGTCAGACCCAAACCATGCACCCCTTTAAATCCCTATTGAGATTACCAAGGTACTTTCTCTGTGAGATAAATCTGTCCCTGGAGAAGCTCCAGGCCAGAGCGGGATCCCCGTTGACATTTTCTAATCAAATGCAGAGTTATGGGGTCTAGTACCAACAAATGTATCAAGAAGCGCTGTGCTGGGGGAAAGCCCTGAGCCATAGAGATGTCATCCTTGTCCCATTTTCAAATAGGGAAACAAGTTATGCCCAGCTTCTTATATGCCAATTTCCTTAATAGAAGGAACAACAAAAATCCTAGGAAGTGTGATCCTCGACCGACTTGAGACATGGGCAGAAGAGAACAAGGTTATAATACCCATCCAGTATGGGTTCAGGCCCAGTATAGGGACTGTTGAGCACACATTAAATGTAAGCCTGACCACCAGTTTATACGTGAGGGCAAAAGGGGGTGCCTATCACATGCCGTTCATCGACCTGTCAGAACTTTTGATTTAGTCAGCAGGGTCAAATTATAAGAAGCTGTACAGAAAACGGGGGTGGAACTGATTCTTCATGACCTTAAAATTTCGGTCCCAAATTTCCCACAAGGCCAATTAGCATTTCAAAACAAGCATTTCCAATGCAACGGTCTCGCCTTTGCAAAAGTTAGAGCTATTGGCATTGTAAATGACAAACTTTATTTATGTGTTGGTTTTGAAAACAGATAAATAAATGGCATTGTCATTTACAATGCCAATTGCTTAATCTCTCGCAAATGCGACACCTATTGCATTTGCACACACACACACAGAGCCACCCACACACAGCCTCACAGAGCTACATACACACACACACACTGAGCTACATACACACACAGCTACACACACACAGCTAAACACACACACATACACACAGAGCCACACACACACACACAGAGCCACACACACACACAGAGCCACACACACACACACACCTACACACAAACACACACACACATACACAGAGCATAAATCCAAGAGCCAATGTAGTTAAAAAATTGCTTGGGAAGAAGCATCCACACATACATAAATGGTGTTACATTGTGTCGCCCAGCTCCTCCTGGTCTGTCCTAGTGTGATCTTTGGCATATTTTATATTCCCTGTGCGTTAGATGTCTGCCAGCGCGGGCAAAGTGTTTACCAGTAGTGAACACAATTAGCGTGCCTGTTTCTGTACCAAGAAAGGGTTTTTTGTGGTTTCCTCACAGTGCTAGCGTCTCCACTCACTCATAACAACCAAAACCTGGGCTGAACGGTCTGTCTTGTATGGTGGACGACAACTCGAGGCTCTAAGACATTCTGAGGGGACTTTTCTTGTTGTCAAAGTTATGACATGTATGTAAAGCAGACCCTCCAAAGCACGTCTCCGGAGAAGGGCAGGCAGCGCCTTGCCTCACCCCTTCGTAGAGCGGAAGGCAGCGCACAATTACGGTAGGCAAGGGTGCAAATTGTGGGTGTGATTCTCAATGATATTCGGTTCTTAGGGTGGTCCCTGAGAGGTCTAAGTCACCTATACATTTCAGGTTTTAAACTTGCTCTCCGGCATTTTACTCTTTAGTCACAATACCATCAGAATGCAAATTTGAAATCAAAACTGGGAGAGTTCCAACACCCAACATGGGTCTACTTGAGAGCTCAGATACAGAAAGGGAGCAACATGAAGAATATGAAGTCACAGGAGAATTGGACAACGAGAATGAAAATCAAGAAGAGAAATGTGGAAGGAAGGCATCGAGTTTGAACCAGACAGCTGATGGGCATGCAACAAATGCATAAGCTGGCTGGCAAGGGTAAACTGTGTGAGGCTGGTACAATAGATTGACACAGCACAAACAACTGACAAGGAGAACATGCAAAAGAAAATGAGGGCATATTGAGAATTTATGCAGGAGGTGAGGGCAACTCTGAATCTGTAAAAGACTGACAAAGGGGTAATGTATGTCGGTTCGTGAGTTAATGAGATTACTGGAAAAATATTAGACTACTTAGGATGGGCATAAGTTTGCAAAGAGAACAAGAACACAAAGCCTAGTGGCGAGGAGGAAGAAAAAGTGGTGGAGTTGGATGGATTGAAAGTGATGACACATTAAAAAAAATGACAATGCCTTTTATGTATGCATTTAAAAAACTTGCAATAATAAAAGGCAATGTCATTTACAATACCAATAGGTCACATTTTCTAAAATGCGAGACCTATTTCATTGCAAATGCTTGTTTGTACACGCATCTTGTTATCACAGTTTTGTAGTTCAGTATCAATGCTAATATTTCTTTGGCACAACACTTTGGACCCGTTCCCAAAGGTAAATTAGCCCGTAAATATAAGTTGATGACTAAATGTGCCTGTTTTATAACTGCCACGAATTCACAAAGAGATTTCTGGCAGGCATAAATCCATTAATAGTATTGTAATTCCTAAAGCAACTATCATTCTTATCTCAATATAATGTATAACAAATTATATTAAAGCTCAATTCACACAAATATATAGAAAATTATCAAATATTATATATTTTATTAATGGTCTCCAAAATATTAAATATATACATATAAAAATAGAAATCACTTATTCCATCATTTTATTCATACCACTCACAACCCATACTACTCCAATGCATCAGAACTGTGAGACATCTATATTCTTTTTTCTCTTTTTAATCCGATTGACACATATTTATCATCTTGGAAATGTGATAAATAGATATGCCTGTTGCATAGATTTTCCCATGACCTGTTTGGCATAAGTTTCCGCCCTTTGATTGCTAAAGTAAACTTTAATTCCAATGTAATTGTAGTGACTAGCAACATTTGAAAAAATCCAAAAAGTCTGTTTTGTGTGCCAAGAAGAAAGTCATCCTTAGGTTGGTTAGTCTCACACATCTATATGCAAGGTAGGATTAACTATAATTAAACACAAAGGCCCAGATTAATTAACACTTTGTATTGGGTCTGCAATATCGTGGGGTTTACTTTCCAACATTAATCATGATTTGTCGAGGAAAGTTTCCTATAGCAATGCAAACAAGTACTATGAGTTAATTCATGTCAAGGGGGTGCACTATGGGTCGTGCATACGTGTTTCCATGCACCCACCCATACATTTTGAAGTAAATTCCTATCTATTAACATTTGTAGACAGGGATTTGCACCAAACAATTGTGCCCTTTTAAGTCAATCATTAAGGTGGAGCAAGTTGTAAAACTCTACATTTTTCCAACTGTCCATGTATGTATGCTGCATTGTGCATCCCACATACAAAATGGAAAAAGTTTTCAAGTATAGCATTTATACTGGAATGGTCCCCTTTCAGTACCAATCCTATGCTTGACAGACTGCGCACACCTGTGCACTATGGTGCGAGGCAGAGTGCATTGGCTCATGGCAGCCCAAGGTGCTCCAGCACAAGGAGAGAGGAAAACAGGGCCATATCTTAGTAGATGTGGCACTATTCTTGTCTTCCCCTTACACGCAAAGCAGCGCAATGCTGCATATTTCTTGCTGCGCTGCGTTAAAAGTAGTAACTATGGCTCATAAACTTTTTACTTACCTCTAACAAAATTGAGATACAAAATAAGTGTTGTTCTCCTGTTTTTGTGGCATCACAGACCTTTTCAGGTTTATCTGCTTGTCAGCTTGTATAGTGGCAAGGAGGCAAATGTTTTTCTTCTATCCCTTATTTGACTGCATCATGAGCAAACAAAAAGCAGTAATACTCTGCAATTAGGTGGAGAACTGGAGGCTCTATCCTCTCTTTAACAGACAGAGGGCAGAGAGTGGGTCAGGCAGCAGGTATGACACAAGTGTGTTAAAAGCTCTAGTAAGCAAGGCATTTAAGAAAATTCCCTGAAAGCAAGAGTTGCTAGGGCGTCACCTTCCTGACCAGGAGCCACAATTTTATTTTAGGGTATATACCTCTAAACAAGCCCAATTAAGACCAACAGGATAGATAGAGAACTTTATAGCTCATTTCTTTTGACTTTGCCCAATACGCCAGAGATTAGGGAAGGTAAGGAGTACAAAGAGGGGTCTATGTATGCCATGACAACACTGGCGTTATACTGAGGCAGAAACCTGTGGACCAGTTAGTTAAGGAAATGAGACCATCATTACGCAAGCCAATACGCATGGCTTATTCTCTTGTGATAGGGAATAAAGAGAAAACTAACCCTCACGATACAAAATGTTAACATTAACAATCCCCCAATACTAAAAGAAAACCCATAGATTCTGAACAATCAAACACTTAAAATAATTGAGCTCATGGAGACTCACCAAGTATTAGGGGCAAAGCGCCTCTATGATGAAGCATGCCACCTGGTGGAGGTGAGTGGGTCTGCGTCCTTTTAAAAGAAAGGCCCTAAATGTATAAAGAAACTAAAACAATCTAGGAGCAGAGCAAAAAACAAAGAAGAAAAATTAAAAAATGAGTTATTCTAGACTTTTGTAACCTTTGAATATAATACGACCTTCCCTTCTCGTCTTTGTGGTTCAATCAAGCACACTCACAATTTTTGCTTTTTACAAACCCAGTAAGTGGCTGGCTCATATGTGCAATGCTCATCTCCTGGGTCCTAGAACCTCCCTGTGCTTGCAGGGCCCAGGAATGTTGATTATGTCTCAATCCCTTACAATACACTCCAAGTGCTCAATGCTTTAGATTGGCCTCACAAAGTTCTGATCATTTTTTTCCCCATTGCCACTATCTCCCTACCAACCTCTATGGATTCCGGCCCCAGCGGGTCAATTATTCTAGACAGTTGAAAACTCGTCAGCCTCTTGGCCCGCCTCCCGAGTGCCATCTGCGCTCACTTCACTGCACATTTGATTTGGGCACACACATGCAAATAGCAGCCATGGCCCGTGCAGGTGTGCGCGGTGAGGCCGGGTGGGGTGGAGGGCAGGGCCGGCTTTAGGACAGTGTGAATGCTGCGGCCACACTGGGTGCGGATCTCGAGGGGGGCACTGGCCTGGGAGAGGGGGATAACTGTGTTTAGCATAATAGTTCCTTGGTGTCCAGCTTTCAGGCAGCAAAACAAATGTCAAGATAACTCTATTGATTAATGTTCCTGCTAGAGAGAGAGACTGGAGTTTTGTCTAGAGGCAATCGCTATAAAGTAGCGTAGGGGGTTAATATGCCTGCTTCAAATAACAGATCTGTATTTTATGTCGATAGCTGAGGAGATCAGTAAAGCAGGCTTTTACCAGGGGATTAAAACAAATGAAATGTGTTTGAGAGAGGGGCTGGGGACAGATAAGGGGCAATTTAGGTGGGTGGTAGTGAGGGAATATGAGGAGGAGCCATGAGAGGGCACCAAAAAAGTTTGGGGGCGAAGGGGATTTTGACAGACAACCACGAGGGTAAATTAATTATTTGTTTAATTTTCCCTCGTGGTACTCTTTCGAATCCCCCAACCCAATCCCACCACTCTAACCTGCATGGGCTGCGTTTGGCAAACAGAACAGCACAGCTTCTGCAACCGCCTGGAGACTGACTTCCCAAAACTCTGGCCCATTACTCAGGTGTTTAAGAATTATAAGACGCAGACAGCCTGCATAAAAACTTGCTGACAGCCCCCCCCGTCAAACCGAGTCACGATAAGTAATTGACCACGTAAGTGGTGGCTATGGCCACCACCATGTCACTTCATTCTTATGTCAAAAAGGGTATGCAGACAAACAATTTCAGCAAATTAGGGGGCATATTATCAAGGGGGTTTATCTCCACTTTTTTGGCTTTAAAAGCCAAGAAAGTGGAGATAAAATTATCTCCCTATTACCTAGCTGTCGCTAACACCAGTTAGCGACAGCTAGTAGGAGATAGCGACCATCTTGGGCCCCACTTTGCATGTCAGTGATATTTATCACTAATGACATGCAAAGTGGGCGTGCCAAGATGTTAGAGACTGAAAACAGTCGCTAACATCGCTATCTCCTATTACCAACTTTTGGAGATATTCGCGCTAAGCGCGAATATCTCCAAAAGGTAACACCTGCCCTGAGCAGTTCTTAGCCATGTTATCCAATGGGAGGTGGATAACATGGCTAAGAGCATTAGCTTGATAATGCATGAATATCGCTGACTTTTCAGCGATATTCATGCATTGCGGCAATTTTTATCGCATTTGCGATAAACCTTGGTAATACCAAGGTTTATTTGCGGTAAAAATCGCCGCAGCTCGGCGGTAAATTTTTGTCTCTAACCAAGCAATAGCGATAATTATCGCTATTGCTTGGTAATATGCCCCTAGATTTTTCAGCATGTGGAGGACAAACTTAGAGAGTCTGTAGGGCCTTATTTCACCTATCACGTAGAGTGCACACTTAAGGTACTGCTTTAAGATAATGTTTCTTTTTTTTGTCTGACATGAAAAATAATTTTCTTTCTGAAGATTCAATGTGCCATGTACAGCTCCGGTCCATTTATGTAATATACCGAAGTTCATAAAGGTGTGCAAAATGCCTAGCGGTTGTTGTCCCCATTCGCATTTAATCAGGCCCCAATTCAACCAGCAACACAGAACAGAAACAGAAAGCAGCCCGGGCTAAGTGAGAGGGCGGGGGCTGCCCGCGCATGCGCTCTGAGCCCCAAAGCGGAGTGCGGCATCTGAAGTCCCGGCTCCCAGGAGGGGGCCCGGGTGAAGACTAGCGCTGCGGAGGAGACACAGAACACGCCGAAAGAGCCCGGTGAGAGGTGGGGGGGTGGAGGGTAGTGTACGCGCATGTGTCTGTGTGTGTTCGAGTGTGTCGGTGCGTGTGTCTGTCTGTGTGCGCATGGGTCTGTTTAACCCCTTCCATGCTCATGACGAGCTCAGCTCGTCATGAGGCACAGTTGAGCTGTGCTGATGACGAGCTGAGCTCGTCATGAATAAAGGAAAATAGCAATTTTCAGCATAGGGGAAAAATAACCACAGCAGCTTAAGGAGGGTGCGTGTGTGTATGCAGTGTGTGTGTGTGTGTCTGTGTGTGTCTGTGTATGCGTGTGGCTGTGTATGTGCACATGCGTGAGTGTGGCTGTGTGAGTGTTTGCGCACGGGAATATGATGCACGAGAGGGGCACGGCACCGTGCGCGCCCACGAGGTAGAATCTCCGGCAGGAGAAGCGCGTGTCAGTCTCCTGTCCACATTCCCCGCAGAGTGATAACATAAGTTGTCGAGCCCTAGACAGCAAAAGCTTCGCTTTTGCTTTCCTCTAGGCTCGACCTAAAAAGTCTATGAGAGGCGTTAGACCAGGTTGCATTTTAGCGCCATTGTTGTTTAAGGTATATATCAATGGTATCACAGAACATTTATCACAGGCAGGTGTGGACCAAAGATAGGGAATACATCTGTGCCGATATTCTTAAATGCAGGTAACGTTGTCCTGATTGCATGCAACCCAAACGCATTGCAGAAGCTGCTAGATCTTTTTTCTGAGTATATGAAAGGCCTGGAGCTGAAAGTGAATTATTTCAAATCGTACACTATGATTTGATGGCTATTACGCACAAAATCCAAACACATTAAAATGGTGCGCACTTTCCTAAAATAAACAGATGATTTTAGCTATTGAGTAGTGTTTTTAGTTCCTCATTATGTTAGAATTCACACCTTCTTATGAAAATACAACAAATGAAAAGGAATGTGTAGGGTATTTTTCTCTTTGCAAGATCATTTAGGTGCAAACCTTTGGCAGAGATGATAGCCCAATATAAAGCTAACTGTATCGCCTCAACCACATATGGGGCGGTGGTATGAGGGTATCAAAAAACAGACAAACTTTAAAATATCAAGAATGGTTTCACACTCAGGTTGCTTGCAGTTCCAAAATCACAATTGCATCCCTTCTTTTGTGGATTAAGAAACCTAGAGGCAGTTTTGGTTAGAGTGTGCATGTCTGACTGTTTAGCCGTAGATAATGTGAATAAGGTACTCTGGTTGGGCCTAATAGATATATTCAAATCCCCTAATTACCTCCAACCAAATGCTAAGATGATTGTTAAATACAAGTATGCCAGCCATTGTGTGGAGGTAAGGTTACGTGGCACTCTTGATATGAAAAAAGTTGAATAATACTCTACAGTCAAATTAATTGAACCTGGGATGGATTGAAAATGCTAATCGCTGGCTCCTTTTACTATATTTCAGATCAAATTTAATTCACTTTAAAGTGGCTTTTGCATTACAATGCGCTTGGCAGCGGGAATTACCCCCATGCAAATGTGATACCGCCACCAAACAAAGAACATGTCACTTTATCCTATTTCGTCCTCTTTATGCAGGCCCAAGAAGTACTTTTCTGAATACTTTGTTGAGCCAAGTAGAGATCAGCTAATAACCTGCCTGCAGTGGTATTTTTGCAAAAACTAATCAAGATAGGCATGTGCTATGGAGTGCTAAATTTTATTAGGAGTGCTCATTTGGATTAGAAACCGTTATGAGCTTCTAAATTTTAATTGAGACCTTGTTTTACACGAGAATTAACCTTTTTCTGAATTTTAGCAATATTGTTTAATGTAATATTTTATATTTTTTATTGATCATTACAGTCATTATATTAAATTTCAGTCATGTCATGTGTGACATGCTTTCGAAGGCATTTTGCGAAAATAAAGATACACTTACTGACTGAATGAAAAACCAAGAATGAATGAAAACATGCATGCAATGCAACTTCAAAGGAAACATATTTTTTAGCTTACAATTAGACCAGCAGGCTTGTAAATTAATTGTGCAACCTCCATATGCTAACTTCACCATTTGAAAATTAACAATCATCCTTATTAATTAATCTGTGCTCATAATCAGAAGAATATTATCAATGTAAGCTGCTGCATAATCCTGATGTAGATGTATCATGGATTTCCTCAGTTACTAGAAGTTTGTCCAGGACACATAACAGCCAAATGTCAGGGTGAATAAGCCTATCTTTTTATTGTTCTGGATTTAGTGAGATATTGCAGTACCTTTTACTTAGGTTACAAATAATAATGTAATTTGATTCTCTTTCCTGTTTAATCACATTATCTACCGGAGGTACTGGGTATACGTTGACGTTGACTTTGGATGTTTGAATAACTTGCCTAAAGTCAACACAGAAGCAAAATGATTCATCCGGCTTTGGGTCAAGGACTGTTGCAGAAAACTATTAATATAAGAAGCCTCAATTCCTCACAAATCCAAGATTTTCTGTACTGCTGCTTGAATAGATGTCATACGTGAAAGCTGTACAATGTGGGCACACCCTGAAGTCATAGTGAAGAGTTTAGGAGACCTTTTTAACAATTTTTCTAACATTTTTCTCTCAACATTGCCCAATCTGTTCAGTTATGTTGATAGTCTGTTCATATAATTTACAGTAGTATAAAGAGCAAAGATGGTGATCGCTTAGTCCTACTGCCAGTCTGCGCTACCCCACTCTCTTTCACTGACTGGTGGACTTACGATTATTCCAGCTGGAAGTTGTGGGTCTCGCAGGGCTGCTACACGGAGTTGACCCACTGGTGTGGAGACCGGCTGCTGCTCGGCAACTGGACCACGTTATTCGAGGACAGGCACTAGGATTGGGAAACGGCCAAGCGGTAACGGAGGAACCAGCAAGAGGACATCATGACGGGACACGGAGGGAAGACTGCCAAGCCGCAGACTGCTGTTTCAATCACAGTGGATGGAGCAAGCTCCAACGCGGCTCCTGAGGCAACCAAGAATTGCAAGCAATATTGCTATAGCAGAGCAAAACTGGAGCCTGGAGGGTCCAAAAAGAAACTACCAAAGGCTCTTCCAGGTAAGGGGTTGCAGGAGAGTGGGTCCATGCAACCAACCATTGCTTCTTGATTGGCCGGCCATGTGGTAGGAGCGATAAAGAAGGCAGACAAGCCCCCTACTGATTTAGTTAAAGATGCCCTTATACAAGGGGAGGGGAACTCAAACCACGAAACCCCCAAAGTAGTATCCAAAGGACAAGGCGGTCAGAATGATACTGCAGATAATGGAAATTGTCCACTAGAAACAACTTTAGGAAATGTTCAGAGTGCACCTCCAAGTAAGAATCAGGAGGCAGCCATAAACCCAGCTGTACCAGGTGCAAATCAAGGGGGGAAGAGGAGATTGCCTCAAGAGCAGTTAAACCAAAGTAAATCACACTGCTGGGACCGGGGAAATGGAGCTATAAGCAGTTAGTATTTCTATCCCCTGAGTGACTGGGGGATGAGAAGTTTTTCTCATTAACAGATGGATCGGACTCTTCTAAACAAGAGAGCCCATCTTCCAACATTGAAGGTACTTTGGATTCTGAAAGTAGCGCCTCTTTGGACAACCCACAAAAGACACAAAGGAAAAAGACTTAAAGGAAGAAATTAAAGGGGAGAAAAAAAAGGGCGCAATAGGGAGCATTAAGCAATATCTGAAATGGGACTACTCCAATGCCCATTCATCATTCCAAGAAACAGGACTAAGTGATAAGGACAATGGTGATACAGGAATAGTAGGAGGAAGACAAGAAGCATTACTTACCACCATTTTCCTATCCCTTAAAAAAATGCAGGAGGAAACCAGAAGTGAAATCCAACTGGCAAGGATTGCCTCTAAGAAACTGCAGGGGGGGTGCAAAAATTGAATAAAGTAGGAGGAAGAATAGAGTCCCTGGAGACAGAAGTGGAAACTCTGAAAGCACACAACTCATCGCAGGGCGTGGCCTTGGCAGATGTCAAACTTAAAATGGAGGACTAGAAAAACTGTCCACGGTGGAATAATTTACGTCTTCTGAAGATTCCAGAAGGGGTGGAGTGAGGTAATCCTAGAGCGCATGTAGTCAACCTGCTGAAAGGAGCTTTCCCAGAACATGATAAATAGGATTGGGACTCAGAAGTTCAGCGTGCTCATCATTTTCCACTGATGGCAAGAAAGCACCCACAGAGCGAAACCGAAAGTTCAAGGGTAATGCTAGTCTAGTTTCCTGCTGAGACAACTAATCTATGACAAGGCACACCTGAACGATTAAAAATCTTAAGAAGAGTGAATTATGGGCCTGCTAAAAAACTTGGGCAATAGATTGGTAGTGGGAGAACCCAATGATCACACACATGCAGAGTTGCTATTCTAGCCAGATATAATAAATTGCAGTTTCTGCAAATGTGATCAGACTCTATGGGGAGATGGGTGATCACTAAGTTTAGTTTGGAGGGGGCTGACACTTTCACACTTTGTTCAGTATGTGGTCTATAGTGGAGCATCCAGGGGTCATTAAGTGGCTGACAAATTAGCTGCACTTTGGCTACTGCCCATCATTCTCTGTGGAGATTTTAATGTTAACCTACCAAATAACTGGCAGTCCAACCCAAAGTATAAATGGGGAACCCTAGAGTATCAAGCTGTCAGCTGTCAGCTACCTGTTTTGGCATCATGAGGATGTTAAAGAAAATCTTCCCCCTCCTCCCCATGGAAGCCAAACAGGTGGCTATACAAGGGCTTATACAATCACGTCTTGATTTTAATAATGTGCTCTATCTCGGCACCCCAGACTACATTTTGCGCAGGCTGCAGACAGTGCAGAACTGCGCAGCCCGTTTATTGCTGGAGGTTCCTCTTAGACACTCTGTAAGGGCCGGACTGGCTAGCCTTCATTGGCTACCAGTTCGCCAAAGAGTTCTTTTTAAGGCAATGTGCATTGCCCATCAAGCCTTTTGGGACACTGGTTTAATTATTACTCGTAACCTAGTCACTCACTACACGCCCAATAGAAGTCTCCGCTCCAGCCAGACCTTTCTAGCTGTGACCCCGAGAATAAAACGATCCAGGTGTGGCGGCAGGACCTTTGCCCACAATGCCTCCAGGACATGGAATGCCCTTCCACTTCACCTCAGAGCTGATTCTAACCTTACCTCATTCCGTAAACAGCTTAAAACCATCCTTTTTAATTCACCCCTCTAACCTCGTTCCCCCCCCTGTGTTTTCCGGCTGGTTCTGGCTATCATCAGCGCTTGGACGCCTCAGGGCAGCAATTTGCGCTCTACAAATATAAATACAATACAATACAATACAATACAATACAATTATCAGATATATGTAGCACACATTGTTTGATATATATTTGGGCAACGGTGAGGCCACTAAAGGATGGTTTTACATTATTTTCTTTTCCCCATCTTAAACATGCAAGACTCGACTACTTTTTTGCATCATCCTCGATTCAGCAAAAGTTCCAAATAGACAGACATCTCAGATTTCTATCTGACCGCAATCTGCTTGTGTTGGAACTTGCAGGGTTGAAAGTGAGGCAGGAAATCTCAACCTGGACCTTTGAGAGAGTGTTATTCTTTGATGAAAACTGTAGAAAGCATATGAGAGAGGATCTTGGCGTTCTTGAAGGTGAACGTAGGAAAAGCTTCCTCAGTCAGCTTCTGTGACTCACTAAAAGCTTGCATTCGGGGGAAAACTATTCCATTTTCCTTAAACACAGGGAAAGCGGAAAAACATAAGATGCAAGATCTCCTCTTAAGACTTGCACAAGGGCCAAAAAAACTTGTAGTGAATGAAGAGCTAAAGAATGGGGTAGATGAGGCTCAAATCGAGGTAGCAATAGCCAAAGCTGCAGTTAGCGAACTCCTCATGAAGAAATCTGCGGACAGAATCATTATTCATCAGGGAAAGATGTATGAGAATAGAGAGAAAAAAGGTCACTAAATGGCGGTACAAACCCGGCAGGAATATACACATAGGGAGATCACGACTATCATGGATCTTGAATCGGGTATAGTTACTGATAGGCCTGGGCGTTGTGCACGTAGCCATGCTACGCGAAGCAACGCGAAGCTACACGAAGATGTTCTCGCACTACGTGAGCTTCACGTAGCTTCGCAAGCGTGTGTAGTCGCTTGTCGGACCCGATCGCGATGCGTTTTTCTTGTTTGGGAGGGCGTTGTGCGTGTTCGGGGCGCTGTCTGCATGCTCGGGGGATCATAGCTTGCAAACTTACCCATGCGTTGCCTTATTTCCTGTTCCGGGTCGCGTATAACGTGTTCACGTTGTGCATGTCATGTTCGGGAACGCTATCTACTTGTTCGCGATGACAAGTGCGTGTTTGCGAGAAATATCGCACAAACTTACCCACATGTTCGCGACGGACATGGCCATCTAGTTTTTCACTCTATGCTACGGTTCTGGGCCTAGTTTTCTATCCACCTTTGATCTTTGCAATCTTTACTTATTTTCAAAGTTTTTCTGTCCCTAAGTTTATATTTTGTGATTTATTTGTACTTTCACTGTGTTTTCGTTACTTTTCTACTGTTTTATTTTACTTCTTTATTCAAAACTCCTACTTCTTCCCCCTAACTTTTTTTTTCCTTCTTCTCTTTTCTTCCTCCACCCCAGAACCATGGCCAAGGGCAGCAGTACCGGCTCCAAGGGCAAGGCACCTGTGCCCAAGAGCCGGCAGCCTTGTGGCAGAATGCACCCTGCAGGGGTGCAGGTCCGACAACTTTTTGGAGAGGCGGAGGTGGCTGCCCTGGTTTTCTTGATCCAGCGCCACCTCCCCTTGACCTTGGCAGCAGGAGCAGGCCAGGCTCCGGGTACCTTACCCAGGAGCGTCACCTCCGGTGGGCGAAGGTGCACCGGGCAGTGTTTCGCTGCTCGGGGTCAGACCTCCTGGACCGAGAGCAGGGCCTGTTGGACCTGTTAGGTGTCGAGGTTGTGGGGCTTGGTGAGTAGCTGGTAATACATAGTAGTATAAGTATTGTGTATAATTCTTGGACGAATAACACGATTACTGGTGCGCTTAGTTACATTGCAGGTCAATGCCGTTTCAAAATCTTCTGTGATTGTATGACACAGGTGCTGCTCTACACTTCTCTTACTTGTTTGTAACTTTGCGCTAGCTTGGGCTGATTAATGATATTAGAGTTTACTTTAGAGAACTGAAGTTATTTAATGCTATTGCTAGAGTCTAGTTCTTCCATTGTCCTTCAGTGAAATAGTGGAGGATGGATAATAGGTTTACTTAGTATTAGTTAATTTTTTTTTTTTACCGTCTGCGTGATGCCTCCTCTGTCACTGAATGCTTCTTACCCCAGTCCTCCATAGAACCTTTTTGTAGTTTGTTTAGTGAGTGCTAGGCTTAGCAACAGCATTGTCAGTCAGTAGCAGAACAACATACGACGCAACCAACCAACAATTTGGTGTATGCACAAACTTTTGCATATGTCCTCCATCTCATCTATGCACTTTTGGCGGCAAAAATAAAATGGAAATACAGACTTACTGAACAGTTGGCCCGTCTGGAATAGGTGGTGTAGGTCAGGTGGTACTGGCTTCATTAGTGTTCTGCAATCAGAATGATTATGGAACATTTGATTAGTGTTCATATAAGTAGACGGTCCATGAATCCTGCAAGCCAGAAGTCGCTTTCATATAGGTCAATTTTATTTCAATTGTTGTTTCCTAAAATGTTTGAGCGTTTTTTTTAATGATTTATTTGTTTCACAGCACTCAACGTTTCTCTATTTCTTTATTATTTCTTACATGATAAGCACCCATGGGCAAGAAGACGTGGTCCGTGTCGGCGGAACAACCACTAGAGGAGCGCTCCTCTACCGAGGATCCTGCTTCTGGCCCCAGTAAGTACTACAGTGCTTATATTATTAACAATTATATGTCCCTGACTTTTAACGCACCTTATTATTTCCAAACTATTAATTACGCTTCCTAATTCAATTTTTAACAAAAGCTTCATTGATCTTCATTATCTGTTTCCCAAACTGTGGTTTTCCCTGCCTTCCAGTTCCTTCAAACTGCCTCTGCTATGAATCTCTGTACTACTACTATTAGACTGTCTGTAGCTAAGATTACCCTGTTGGCCACTCTTTAGTAAGGTTTTCTTTTGAATAAAGCTTTGATAGAACAATAGCATTAGCCACTGGGTCCACTCCTGTCCTTTGCGTTGTCCTCTTTAATCTCTAGGCTTTGACAATTCCCAACAACAAAAGTCACAACAAGATGTTTGTCTGGTATTTTTTGTTAGGATAGTAGTGCATACTATTACTGATGTGGTTATTCTGCACATACACATACATAACTATGCACAAGAAAATAGGATGTTGGTGATGGGAGGTTGGACCTTACTTACACCTCAGTCAGAACTCAGAACCCACAATTCACTGACCGACTAGCTATAGTGTCTCATTAGTCATTATGTCCCGAACCCCCACACGAAGATACCCAATGATTTTATTACGCAACTCAGAACATAACACCCTTTCGCTCACTCACTCGTTTAAGTCCACAACTCCACACCAAACATACCACAGAGTCTATGTGCAAGTTCAAAAGTTTTTTTTTATTTCAAATAATAACAAGCTTTGTAAGTTTTTCCATGAAATTACATCCAGCTCCAACATGCAAAATAAAGAAGATTAAAACTAAACATTAGTACAACTAGTGCATGATAGAGTTCTGTGTGAATCCTGGGAGACCCCTCACAGTTGAACGTATACTGGTTACATGCATCTTTCGTAAGCTCTGCAAATCTCTGGTTCGTAGAAGGGAATCATCTGTCTATTATGAGAAAAATGGGGCACGTTAGACAGTATAATACAATTATGCAAGCTTTTTGCAGTCATGCCAAAAAGTGTAACAATATGGCTAAGCAATGGAGACTAACCGAACTCCATAAAAAAGTGGCTTGTTTTTCAACCTCTTCACTTGTATGCAACACCTCGAAGGCGTCTTACTGCGCAACAACTGCGAGGTAAAATGCGCAAAAGAGTAGACATGAATCTAAAATGGTTACATGGCTCAGGCTAACTTTCCAAAGACTAGAGTAGGAGTAGAGATGAGATTACCCTAGGGACCATATAATAATAATACTAATGTCTGTCTACTGACTCTATTGTAGTATGCAATTTGGACTAGTTATGATTTATGTTGTACTTTAACTGTTTTTTCAATCTTCCTTCCTGGTGAAAACTAGTCAAATAGGGGGAGGTGTACAGGCATCTAAAAGGTGTACTTTTTTATAGGTGCACTACCAGTACCAACCACCAGTGCCGGCGGGGCCAGCGGCGATGCCAATGCTGCCATTCAAGAGGGGGCAGGAGATGCGGCACCTGCATGAGCACCAGTGGGGGAGGAAACTACCACAGTGGGCGGTGGTAAGTTATATTCTTTACTTATTGGCATTACTAGCTGGAAGTGGAACACTTCACTCACTGTACTGTGAGACTTATTAAGTAAGTATGAACTTGAAGTTGTACTGAACAATATACAACAGTTGAAAAAGACACCTTTTACTTAGCATTACCAATGCATTAGCAATAGTATTCCCAGCGGGAGTTGAGTAAACAAAGGCCTCTTCTATCAGACTCCAACTCAGCTGTGAAAGTTATGGAGAAGACTAAAAATCAGATCTGATGACCTTGATGGATGTGTTGAACAAAAAGGGAAAGAACTAGGGTGGAAGGAGGAAGGACCAAAGAGCTGTAATACGACTAGCAGAGAAGGATACTTTGGAAGCAGCATGCAGGTGGCTGAAAGGAATCAGATGCATGGGTTGTTGAAGGATGGGTGGAAGGTGAAAGAAGATGCCTGCCTGGGTGGGCAACACAATATGGGTGGATAGTGGATAGCAAGAATCATCAGCTGTGTTTGTGTCAAACCCAAACCCAAAGCAAGGAAGGAATGAGTGGACGCATGGGTGGTTGTTGGTGAAAGTGAAACCAGCTAAGGTTTGTTAAGCGATACATACAACAAACGAATGATAGACATTTACTTTTAATGGATGGATGCCCCCTGGATGTATTCCTCATAGATGGAGACTGTCACTGGATGCAGACGGGTCTTACTTTGAAGATAATGTAAAAGAAACTGTGCCAGAGTAGCAAAGCAGAGGGTCATCATATATTATATAAAAGTTTGATTTCATTTCAGAATACAGTTGATGACTCAGTAGTTTGCAAGCACATCATATATATTATCAAGCGCCTTCCACTGACTCCAAGGACCACTTCCTGCCTATTTTAATTTTTATTCGATTGTGTCAGCTCAGCCAGCCTGCAGAGGGTGGCCTATCTGTTGGCTACACAATCAATGAACAAAGTACCCTATGCATTAGCAATCGGTGGTGCGAGTGCTGACGGGTGGTGATGTGGGGGGTGAGAGGGGCAGGGTGGGTGGGTGGTAAACTATGGATACTGAATGCAGTGCGCACAACAATTTTTTTTAAATTTATTTATATGGTTACTAACCAGTAATTGTCCAGAATCCATAGTTTGCTCCCTCTACCCTGCCCCTCCCCACATCACTGCTCGCCAGCACTCCCACCTCTGACCGCTACTGGACTGATATGTTGTTCCAAGTGAGTAAAAAACATTGGATCAGAAGTCTATTATATTATTATTAATCTGCATTTTTGTAATCGCCAGGGCACAGTGAAAGTGAAATTAAGCATTTGCCCTTCATGTAACAGAAAGAGTATGACCAGTGCCACCCGTAATCGAACAAAATACGAGCTTCCCCACCTGCAGCTTAGTAAATAAAAGTAATAGGCGTCTGCGTATTGACTCGTATGTTGGTCTTGGACGCAAGCTTAGCTGACTGATATGGCTTGCCGGCTATAGCCTACTACAAGGTTATGTAATTTATCTAAACTAGAGATAAGAAAAAGACTGGTGTTCTTCTGTGTACTGGAGTCCATCCATAGTACTAGGGCAAGTATAATGCCCCCAAAAAATTCCAACAAATGTTAGAGGCTGGGGAAGCAGGAAGATAGATACTTACCACAAATGTTATATACTGCGCTTGCTAGTGCTACTGTGCCACTATGTGTTGAATTAATTTTGTGTTACTGTTTTGCTAAGAGTTTTGGTTACAATTCTGTTTCTTTCTTTATAGATCCTCCTTCCCAAAAACCAACACGGAAGGAGTTGGCAGCCAGGGCCCGGCAATGGAAACTGCAGGCCATTGTTGAGGAACACCGCCGGCTGGTGGCTCAGGCAAAGGAGGAGGAGGCGGAGGCAGCAGCTGCTGCCTCTTCCAATGCCCCGGGCCCCAGCCAGTCCCCGCCTGCAGAAGTACGGCACCACGGTCAGGCAGCCACCCACCGCCGGCATTTTTCAATGTCTGCTGCCCCCCCACATGGATGCAAATGTAAGTGCTGTGCATTTCGCCAGAAACTAGTCCTCCAGATGGCACAGCTGGAGGACCAATTAGAGGAGCGCATAAAAATCCTTGTGGGCAAACACCTTAAAGCCTGCCGATTATAGATGGACCCTGTTGATTTGCCCCTTTTTTAGTACTTTTGTGGGTGGGTGGGAATAGGGTGTTGGGGTTTCTTATTTTTTAGACATCGGTTGGACTTAGACATTGGTTGGGGTTAGGGTGAGGGGTGGGTGAGATGTGGGATAATCTATTTTTGTTATGAAAATAAATGTTATTTATTTATACTTACACATACGATGTTAATGTTTTGTGGGGGTTACTGTTTCACGAATTAATGTACTTCACAAGGTTTCCTTGCAGATGCAGGGCAGCAGCCATTGTTTGATTTAAATAATCTGCCAATTCTGTAACATGCAAACAGATAGATGCGGTACCCCTCACTGAGTTATATTTGTCCTACTAGTACTACCAGTCGCTCCTCCTAGTCCATTATACCTCCCAGCAAACTTAACTTACCTGTGATTGATGAGGATTAAGTTTGGCACAGCAATGACTGCATGGTTTCCCAAGAGAATGGAGAAGATGCCATGTTCGTGGTGGTAGTAGTAGACACTGGCACTAGCATTTGCAAACAAAAAAAGAGACAGTCATTTGCATGAGAGAGACTCTGGGAGTAGTAGAAAAGTACAGTACATAAGAAGACTGCCAAACAAACAATATTGCAACTGCTAAACTAAAAGAAAAAATGGTGGCGGGGATAGCCTAGTACAAGAAGCTAAGAAGTTAAACTGTAGTTGTGTTGAAGGAGTGACTTAACACAATCCTAATTCAAAAACGTAAATGCTGTAAATCCAATCAATGCTGGTAATTAATTATGATGTATTTGTGGGTCCTTTTGGAAAATTAATTGGCTTGTACATACACTGAGCGTGGGTGGGCAAGCAGAAGAAGATCCTCGTCCTGCCTCGTTGACATTTAATTAGTGTTGCTTTCACCACATCTGCCCCAGCAAGCGTGTGATCATTTGTTGGTGTTGATTTAATGTAGTCACATCACACCTCAATATAAACTCACACAGCCGGGTGGAAAAGGGTTAGGGTTTGAGAATGGATGGGAAGGGGGTTTCGGGGGAAGGTTTGACAAAGAAAAACAGTATGCATGGAGACAACAAAAGCAATACAATATTTGAAGACGACGATGATCCACTATCCAATAAATCTATAAAGGGAGAAAAAGGAAATGCATGCATGATGAAGATAACTTGATGGTTAATGAGTAGTTCTTAACTACTACTACACAATTAGACAGTACAGGGAAATAGTATTATATGAAATTTGCCTTGGCTGTGGGCCCTCAGAGAAACCCTAATTACCAATTACCTGCTGTACCGAGTTGAAAGCTAGCAAAGAAAATTTAAAAATAGTTGTAGAAAGCAATTAGCAAACAAAGTCACACAGTCGTGAAATTAACGAAGAGAAAAAAGGAATCAAATTATTAAAAAGACGAATATGCCAATACACCCAGGACTATTAGCCCTGTTCTGAACCCACAGAAACACTGTGAGGAGTTAGCTATCTTCTTCGCATCCAAGGTGTCGAATATCTATTCCGGCTTTGCACCAGTGATAGATTCCCCAGATAATTGGGAGAGCGGACAAAGGGGGGACCAGGAAGTAGACCCTAATCCATTTGCAGGTCTCAAAGTCCTCCCACCACTGGATCTGGCTGGAGTTGAAAGTCTCCTTGGCAATCTTAAATCAGGCTCCCCGGTAGATGCTGCACCTCCGGCAGTTCTGAAACAGGTATCAGGGACAGTGTGCCCTGTGATAAGGCAGGTCATCAATGCATCTTTGGCCTCCGGTGTTGTGCCCCCCAATTGGAAGAAGGCTAAGGTCAGAGCCTTGCTAAAAAAACCTAGCTTGGATCCTGAAGACCTGGCCAATTACAGGCCCATTTCTCTTCTACCTACCATCAGTAAAATAGCTGAAAAACATGTCAACCAGGTTCTCTCGTCCTTTATTGAATCCACGGATGGATTACACTCCACCCAGACAGGGTTCAGAGCAAAACAAGGAACAGAGACAGCTCTGGTGGCGGTAGTGGAGGCAGTTAGGGGCATTGTAGATGCAGGAGGATGTGCTGCGGTGGTCCTGTTGGACCTCAGCGCAGCCTTCGATACAGTAAACCACTCTCTCTTGCTGCATCGGCTGCGTCTCACAGGGGTCTCAGGAGTGGCCATCAAATGGCTCCATTCTTTTCTATCAGAAAGAAGCTTTTCCGTCTTCGAGGGAGAGGTGTCATCCAGCCAGCTGCAACTGAATCATGGCGTTCCCCAGGGATCTTCCCTCAGCCCCACTCTATTTAATATCTATATGAGACCTTTGGGTGAGGTGGTTCTTCCCTGGGGAATCCAACTTGTTACCTACGCCGATGACACGCAGCTGGTTGTATCCTTGGTGAGGAACGATGCCTTAAATCAGGGGATCAATAATCTGACCCCGTGTCTCACCAAGGTTCTGGAATGGATGACCTCCTCCTGTTTGAAGCTAAATGGGACTAAAACTGACATTATGCTTCTGGGCTACAAAGCCCCAATTAACTTGGACCCTTGGTGGCCTCACTGCCTGGGACCCCCCCCCAGCACCCAAGACTCACATAAAAAGCCTGGGGATCTGGCTAGATTCCTCTCTTGGCTTTCACTATCAAGCTAAAAAGGTAGCTGCAACCTGCTACGGGCTGCTGAGAGTCTTAAAAAAAGTGCTAGACCTCCTGCCATTCGAAGCCAGACGATTGCTGGTCCAGTCGCTGATCTTGTCGCGGCTGGATTATGCAAACGCCGTCTATATGGGAGCTCCAGTCGGCACCATAAAAGTTCTGCAATCTGTGCAGAACTGTGCCGCGCGGCTGCTCATGAAAGTCCCCAAAAGATGCTCAGCGAAAGCCGCACTTCAACATCTCCACTGGCTACCCATCAAGGGAAGGATTACTTTCAAAACATTGTGCTTGGCGCATAAGTCCATCTATGGCGCTGGACCGCCGATTCTGGATCCCATCTTCTGTCGCTATCGATCAGCGAGATCTCTGAGATCCAACCAGCGGAACTTGCTGGTAGTCCCCAGGACAAAGCTGGCGCGGATGGGTGGCCGCCGGCTCTCTGTGCATGCAGCTAAAGAATGGAACGCACTCCCAGATAACATCAGGCATGAGTCTAATCATCTCGCTTTCAGGAAGCGCTTAAAGACACACTTGTTTCAATAGTGTCTTCCTGATCCCTTCGTCTTACAGCGCTGGGATGCTCAAGAGTAGCCATGCGCTATAGAAGAAGGTATTCATTCATTCATTCATTCATGATACTAAAGTTACTGTATTATCCAGGTCCAAATGTGTAGTTGTATCTCGTCATTCATCTTGCTCTTCCCTTCCATGGATACTCTGCACATCATTCTTGGGTGCTACTGGCTGGATGATGAGGATTGGTAAGGTGAGTGTGAGTTGTTGCTCCAAGTATAAAAGGACAGGGTAAAAGGCCGGCCTGTCAGTGTTGATGGGAAAACAAAAGGGGTATTGAAGAATAAATGAATAAATAAAGCATCAATTACGGTGTAGTGCAAAAAGACAAGACTCTTGAGCTAGAAGACATTCAGACTGAGGCGGCTTGGATACATTGTGTCTACTCCACTATTTACACAGCATTAATCTACAAGATCAACAGGACAGGAGCCAGGACAGAACAGGCCCACGGCACCGGGCTGTGACCCTAACTCCATTTACCTTAATTTTTGACAGTCAGCAAGCTTCCAATGCAATGCATGGCATCTTTCATTAATCATATACCTATCTTGCTCTTCTCTTTGGCTGTCAGATCAGAGATGCCGAGCCTTCTGAAAGTGATGACGAGATTACTTTAGGTTAGGATGCCTGCTCAAGTTCTGACAGTGAAGAGTTGTGTATGCCTGCAGACAGAGGTGGTAGCCTTAAGACAGTGATGAGTTTCGGATTGGAAACCAAACAGAAGATGGCTATAGTCACGTACGTTTAACATGTTATGGAGGGACTGTTAGAGGTAACATTATTGTACTATTCTTCATCTCCACCCAATGTCTGGCAAGATGGAAATGTATTTAGGGAGAGTCAGGAAGATGGAGCAGGACTCTGAGGAGTGGAGTGGACAGTTAAAAGCACAGATGTGCAACTCCAATAGGTAAATAAAAATAAGAGACAGTGGTGATGGATTTGTTGTGGTTTGATTTGAACCAGAAAGTCAGATATACACACAAATAAAGTAAGGGAGAAAGTAATAATTTGAAAGCCTAGTTGTCAGGAAGAGGAGTTTTGTTCTCAAACCCTGGTGGTTCAGACAGAAGTAGGTCATGTAACCCACTACTTATGTCTTCGGAGTCGCTCTCCCCTTCCTGCTGAGATTCACGTATTTTGTAGTCTGGTGGCATGAAGTGCTGATTCACTTTTATTATGGTTAACCTCTTCACGCTTTTAGGCGAGAGACTGGTCCTTTTCATAGTTACAATGGCACCAGCAGCACTGAAAACATGCTCAGAAGAGACACTTGCGACCGGGCATTCCAGATACTTTATCGCCAGCCTGCTGAGCACTGGCTATTGGCTTCTTTTCCCATACCAATACACCAATGGGCTTTGCTTCATAAAGACCTCAGTTGTGTCATCCCGGTAGGCCTTGACCATCCGCTCAATGTTCAGTGGTGCTCTGATTTGCTTGTCCTCTTTTGACTTTGCACCAGCAACGGATTTTTCTGTAGAAACCAATCAGCTATTTTTTTGCTGTGTCTGATGAATCAGATCCTGTTGGTGCTGTTGTTGATGTTATTGGTAGTGTTGGTGACTGCTGGGAAGCAACGCACTAATCTCATGCTCTGAAGAAGAACTTGACTCTGGATGCCCAGTAGTACTTGCACTTTCCTGGGCTGGTAGGCCTCTAATTGAGAGTCGTTCGTTTTCTAAATCAGTGGCTGCCTCAGCTGTTAAAGTTTTGTACTTTGCAACATCCCCTTCCAAAAAAGAAATTACTGCATTACTGTTCAGAAATAATTTGTACCGTGGATCCAAAATTGTGGCAGTAATGTAATGTCGATGTGACACAATTTTATTTTGAATCCTTGTATTGTCAGATAAGCGGACAGCTAAGGCGTTCGACAAATAACAAGCGTCTACTTTGTCTTCCACACCTTCATACATTTCAGACACCTCCTTCAGCTGTTGCTCTAGCATGTACAGCAATGAGATAGCTTGGCCCATAGTACAGTCCTCCCTGCTGACTGCACGTGTGAAGACCTCAAAAGGAAGTAGCATCTCTGTCAGGTATTTGATGAGGTCCCATTGCCACATCTCAATGGTCATGGCTTTCACAGTAGGATCCCCTAATCTTCTTGTCATGACATAAGCAATAAGTGGTATGTACTGCTCAAACAGACGATCAAGGATGTAATAAGTTGAGTTCCAACGTGTTGGCACCTCCTGGATGAGTGCTTTGACTGACATTTTATGCTCACGTTGAATGACCCTTAGCTGCTTCTGGGCTTTAAAAGATTGGTTGAAATGTGTGCATATTCTTCTGCAGGTGGACAGTAAGTTGCTGACTTTGCTTTCATTTTTCAGAAAGTCTTGAACAACAATGTTAATGCACTGTGCCAAACACGGGACCCTGAAATAGCCACCATCTTTCATGGCCTCAACTACATTACTGCCATTGTCCGTGGCAATAAAACCAATGTTAAGCCCTCTTGGTCGCAGCCATTCAAAGACCTCACTGTTAAACTCAGCCAAAATGTTTGCAGCAGTATGAGATTTCTCCATAGCAAACATGGCTACAGTTGCATGTCTGCAAGTCTCATAAAAAATCTCAACAGTGTCAATGCCTGCAGAAAGCTTTTCTCTAACACCTGAAAAAGAGATCCAGTGTACAGTGATGTACATGTAATAAGTGGCTTGACAACTGGTCCACATGCCTGTTGTCAGGTGGATACTATGAACAGCCCTCTGATGTAAAGCTTTTCCAAGCAATTCCAGCACGTTGTGATGTAGTGCCGGAACAGCAACTCTGGCAAAATAGTAGCGGCAGGTAACTTCCTCTGTCCCTCTGGGCCGGTCACCCCCACGCACCTCGCACACTCCTCGTGAGTGCGACCAGGCTGCCCCTTGTTCCCGCCTACTGCCGCTTCCGCTGCCCGCAGCTGTGACCCTGTGACACCGCTGATTGCTGCTCCGGCCCCGCCTGCGCCGTGTTGATTTTGCGTTTGCATTTGTCTCCCCCCTGTGTTCTCTGCTCTCTGCTCCGTGTAACGCTGTACCTCTGTGACTCCGTTTGTTGTATCCCCCAGTGTATTTGCAGGTCCCTGTTTATTTTTTGTATCCCCGTTTTGTTTAATATTGTACCCCTGTGATTTTGGCCCCCCCGGCCCCTGCCGCGCTTCCCGCCACCTCCCCGCTCCCCGCCCCTCACCTCTGCAGCCCTCCCATTCGCCGCCCGCTCCCCGCCTCCCCGCTGCCCCTCCCTCCCACTGGGCCATATAGGACGAGGTGAGCGAGGTGGTGAGCAGTGACCTCTGTCCCTCTGGGCCGGTCAACCCCACGCACCTCGCACACTCCTCGTGAGTGCGACCAGGCTGCCCCTTGATCCCGCCTACTGCCGCCGCCACTGCCTGCAGCTGTGACCCTGTGACACCGCTGATTGCTGCTCCTGCCCCGCCTGCACCGCGTTGATTTTGCGTTTGCATTTGTCTCCCCCCTGTGTTCTCTGCTCTCTGCTCCATGTAACGCTGTACCTCTGTGACTCCATTTGTTGTATCCCCCAGTGTATTTGCAGGCCCCTGTTCATTTTTTGTATCCCCGTTTTGTTTAATATTGTACCCCTGTGATTTTGGCGCCCCCTGCCCCTGCCGCGCTTCCCGCCACCTCCCCGCTCCCCGCCCCTCACCTCTGCAGCCCTCCCATTCACCGCCCTGCTCCCCGCCTCCCAGCTGCCCCTCCCTCGCTCCGCCCCCCACTCTCCACACATGGCAGAGTGGCCTACGCACAGCATGCACGCGCAGCGGGCGCGCCCTAAGCGCGCTGATGGCGCGCAAAAGTTAAGCCCGTCTGCGCCCGTCCACGCCTGGACCGCGCCCAGTGCCAGGACGCCTGGCCCCCGCAGACACCAGCCTGCCCGCCGGACGTACGACGCCGCCACCCTCAACGCACTCAACGCCGGCCGAGTCCCGGGCTGCTACCGAGCCACCCCGAGACACACCCACGGACCCTTCTGCTGCAACTCCTGCAAGTTCACCTGCATCCAGCCCTGCACTACTCCAGCACCTACCAAGACCAAGACGAGCAACAGCAGCAGCCACCTGAAATGCATCCTGCTCAACACCCGCTCCGTCCACAGGCACACCATCGAGATCTGGAACCTGCTGGACACCACAGCCCCAGACGTCGCCTTCTTCACAGAAACCTGGATGAACGCCTCCTCAGCGCCCGACATCGCCATCGCCATCCCAGACGACTACAAGATCATCCGAAGGGACCGCATCAACCACACCGGAGGAGGCATCGCCATCGTCCACAGGAACACCATCCGCATCACGACCAACACCGACGACACCCTTGCAACCGCCGAGCACCTGCACTTTCAGGTCCACATCAACCCCAAGACCACCCTCAGAGGCACCCCCGGGACAACGCACACAAATCAGCGAAGACATCGCCGACTTCATCAGCCCGCACGCCCTATGCTCCGCTGACTACATCCTCCTAGGGGACCTCAACTTCCACCTGGAGAACAACAACGACCGCAACACCACCACCCTGCTGGACAACCTCGCCAACCTGGGACTCAAGCAGCTGGTGACCACCCCCACCCACTACGCCGGACACACACTCGACCCCGTCTTCTCATCCAGCAAGGACATCGCCTTCAGCCACGCCACCGGACTCCACTTGACGGACCACAGCTGCGTCCACTTCAGCTTCGGAAGGACCACGATCCACCACCACCAGCAACAGGTTGCACGCAGGAGCTGGAACAAGATCACAGCCGACCAGCTCGAGACCTCCCTGAGCATGAACCCTCCCAACAGCACAACAAACCCAAGCCAGGCGGCCACCAACCTCACAAAGTGGATCAGCGACTGCGCAGACGAGCTCGCCACCCTGAGGACCCCGCCTAGCAGACTCGGTAGCAAGAAAGCCCCATGGTTCACCGACGAACTCAAGAGCTCCAAGAAGAACTGCCGAGCCCTCAAGAGAACCTGGCGCAGAGACCCAACACTGGACGACATGACTGCCCTCAAGCTCGCCACCCGAAAACACCACCAACTCATCCACGCCACCAAGAAAACTGCATTCAAAGAACGACTGGACAACAACGCACACAACAGCAAGGAACTCTTCAACATCGTCAAAGAGCTCTCCAACTCCAACGCCGGAAACAACGACATCACCCCTTCGCAAGACCTCTGCAACTCCCTCGCCTCCTACTTCCACAACAAGATTGCGGACATACACAACAGCTTCAGCACTCAACGCACGCCATGACCGAAACCACCGCCCCCCACCACCACCCTCCGCGCCTAGACCCCAATCAGCACCGAAGACATGGTCCGCACGATGAACTCCATCCACTCCGGATCTCCGACCGACCCCTGCCCTCACCACATCTTCAACAAGGCCGACGCTGTCATCGCACCCCACCTGTGGGACATCATCAACACCTCCTTCGTCACCGCTACCTTCCCGGAGAGCTGGAAGCACGCCGAACTCAGCGCTCCACTCAAGAAGCCGACCCCACCGACCTCAAGAACTACCGCCTCATCTCGCTGCTCCCGTTTCCTGCAAAAGTCATTGAGAAGACCGTCAACAAGCAGCTGGCCGCCTTCCTCGAGACGAATGGATCCCTCGACCCCTCGCAGTCTGGCTTCCGGACCAACCACAGCACCAAGACCGCCCTGATCGCAGCCACTGATGACATCCGAGCGCTGCTAGACAACGGAGAAACAGCGGCCCTCATCCTCCTCGACCTCTCCGCGGCCTTCGACACTGTCTGCCACCGTACCCTAGTACAATGCCTCAGCAACGTCGGAGTCCAGGAGAAGGCACTGGAGTGGATCATCTCCTTCCTCGCCGGAAGGACACAGAGAGTCCACCTCCCTCCGTTCAGATCTGAAGCCACCGAACTCATCTGCGGCGTTCCTCAAGGCTCCTCGCTCAGTCCAACCCTCTTCAACGTCTACATGAGCCCCCTCGCAGACATCGCACGCCAGCACAACCTCAACATCATCTCCTACGCTGACGACACCCAGCTGATCCTCTCCCTCACCAACGACCCCGCCACCGCCAGAGCCAACCTTCACGAAGGGATGAAAGAGGTAGCCGAATGGAAGAAGAACAGCCGCCTGAAACTGAACTCGGACAAGACGGAAGTCCTCATCCTGGGATCCTCACCCGCCGCTTGGGACGACTCCTGGTGGCCCCCTAGGCAGCGCGCCCAAACCAACAGACCACGCACGCAACCTGGGCTTCATCCTGGACTCCTCCCTCCCCATGACCAGACAAGTCAACACCGTCTCCTCGTCGTGCTTCAACATCCTGCGCATGCTACATAAGATCTTCCGGTGGATCCCCACCGAGACCAGGAAGACGGTCACCCAGGCCCTCGTCACCAGCCGTCTGGACTACGGCAACTCCCTCTATGCCGGAACCACCGCCAAACTCCAGAAGAGACTCCAGCGGATCCAGAACGCCTCAGCACGACTCATCCTCGACATCCCCCGTCGCAGCCGGACACCTGAGAGACCTGCACTGGCTCCCGGTCAACAAGAGGATAACCTTCCGACTCCTCACCCACGCACACAAAGCCCTACACAACCAAGGCCCACGATACCTCAACAGCAGCCTCAACTTCTACGCTCCCAAACGCCAGCTTCGATCGACTGACCATGCCCTCGCCGCCGTCCCCCGCATCCGAAGAGCCACCACAGGGGGGCGGTCCTTCTCCTACCTCGCCGCCAAGACATGGAACTCCCTCCCCACCCACCTCCGCCTGACCCAGGTCCACCTCACCTTCAGGAAGCAACTCAGGACCTGGCTGTTCGAGCAGTAGCGGACCCCCCTCCCCCAGCGCCTTGAGACCCTCTGGGTGAGTAGTGCGCTATATAAATGTGATGATTGATTGATTGATTGATGGTTGTTACAAATTCCAGAAAACCCACCCCTTCAACAAAAGAAAAAGGGAGAAGGGCCAGTGCTAACATTTTAGCCAGCTTAGCATTGTACAAACGTGCTGTTGGGTGGTTGCCTTCGTACTTTCCCTCCTGCCTAGTAAACATGCTATGAATGGTACGCTGCGTGGTATTTCCTTCTGTTCTGCTCGACGTAGCACAATGCATCGCCGTACTCCTTGGTGTCTCCGGCTGACTCTTACTCTTGTGCCATTGAGATGTTGCTGATGCGGAGGATGTGGGCTGTACCTCTGCAGTGCTGGGGACAGGGCTACTTTGTGTACCACTACCATATAGAATGTCTCCCTCTTCTTTTTCTACCTGTTCGACTGTGAGTGGACCTTGTACTACTTTATCCCCACCAACATCAATGGTTCCAGTTTTTATGCTACGAAGGTGGTCCTCCCACTTGATTGTGTGGTGTTTTTTCAAATGGGTCATTTGGCCTCCGGTACCATAGTTTGTACCAAGCTTACCACAACTAACAGAGGAATGACAAATGGAGCATATAGCAATGTTCTCCTCCTTTACGCTAACCGTAGAGAAGTCCCACACTGGGGAGCTTAACTTTTGTCTCCTGATAGAGGTGCCACTTCCAATGCTGGATGAACTGGAGGGTGTATGTTGAATTTGACTATGTGGCTGCGCAGTAGTACCACTACCTACTTTTGCTGAGGTGGTGCTTGTGCCGGATGTAGGATGCTGCTGGGCCTTTTCTAATGTAAATATGGAAGCTGGAGGTTGTGTTGGGGTTGCCTGTGTTGGAGGTATACGCGCTACATCCCTACTAGTTGCAGCCATTCTGTATAGGGTAAAAATGTTGGTCTCCATGTCCCTTGACCGGGAGTGATGCTTCTGATGAATGGCTCTGACTCATCATCATCACTATCCTGCTGTTCTACATCGCCCTCCATAAGTGTAAGTGTAAGGCTTTCTGGAACCTTCCTTTTCTCTAGCCTAGCCTGGTCTTGGGATGTGCCTCCCTCACATGCTCAGGTTGTTGTGGCTCCCAAGTGAGATCTAGATCATCAGAAGGGATGCTTGGTGAAGAACTCAATGGACTAACCCTCGTTTTCCTTGGTGGGGATTTGGAAGACAATAGATCTCCTGCATGAGTAGCTTCGTCTTCTTCTTGCTCTGCATGAGGCTCAATTTCCAGAACTGCCCCTACTTCCGAGGAACAACAAGTACTATTGCGGGCAGTGGTTGAGGTTGTTGTTGTTCACCACTTATCTGCTGTGTTCCCTCATGCGTTGATTGTGTACTACTTTGAGATAGCAATAAGTTTAGGTCAGGCTCAGCATCACTGCTTTCCACCATTAGGTTGGCTACCTCTTCCACACTCATATGCTTGGGCCTGGGTTGGTGGGTTGGGCCCACTGATGCGGTGGTGCTGGCCCCAGCCTGTCCCCCGGACACAGCTACTGCAGGCTTAGTTTTTGGTTTCCCAAAAAGGTTTTGGGGTCAACACCAGACTTAAGTGTCACTTCCTTCTTCTGTTCTTCCTTCTTCTACTGCCAAGATCTCTACATCGAGCAATATGAGGGGACAGACCTTCAGAGACAGGTCTTCATTAGTGACTATTTAAATCCGGCATCTTTGGCTCTATTGACGGAGGAAGGAAAAGAATATCTAAAAGCACCTCTGACTGCGGATGAGATGCTTGTGGCATTTACGACATTGTCTGATGGGAAAGCTGCAGGGCCTGATTTATTACCCTCTAAGTTTGATAAGGCATTTACAGAACAGCTGAAAGATGTGATGGTAGATCTCTTTACGAACATTTTTTATGGGGCTAACCCACCGAAGTCTTAGGCAGAAGCGTAGCTCATTGTCTTTCCTAAAAAGAACTAACCAGTTCAAGAGCTAGGCTCCTATCATCCAATTACCTTGTTCAACTGTGATGCAAAAGCATACTCAAAAGCGTTGGCCTCTCAACTGTCCTGAGTGATTGATAACATGGTAGTAAATTATCAGCATGGAATTAGCCCCAGGAGGGGCAATATCAACCACATTTGAAGAAGAATATCCTTATTTGATGCAAGACAAGTCAGGGGATCCTATGGTGGTAATTTTGCTTGATTCAGAAAAAGCCAAAAAGCATTTGGTAGGGTCTCCTAGTACTTTCTGTAGATCATAATGCAGAAGAAGGGGATAGGTCCAAAATTTCAACCGGGCAGTTAGAGCCCTATACATAAATCCGGTAGCCAGAGTAAATATTAACGAGGAATTATCTAGACAGCTCAGTATCACAAGGGGAACGCAGCAAGGGTGCCCTTGCTCCCCATTGCTTTTCGCATTGTGTATAGACCCCTTTTAACTCCTAATCCCGATCCTACTGTAAAAGCTGGAGAAGAAGAAGCAGCAATTTTGGAGGATTTTTCAAGTATTCCTTGAAAAGAGTAAAAAAACAGATAGCTATTAATGAGTCAAAATAATGGATAGCAGAGTAGGGGAGTCTTCAAGCTATTTGGGGGTTACAATCAGGGCTTACCTGGATGCTTTGTAGATGAAACTCTAACCCCAATAGTGTAAAAAACTTAACATACACTGAAGAAGCTGGATAACTTGCATTTAACGTTGGTGGGTGGGTGCAATTTAGAAAAAATTGTGTACTTTCCCAAATTAATACACTTTATTTGAGAGCCATTTTTGTTTTTTTCTATAATGATTGGTTGAAAAATGGGAAAATATATTCTCACATTTAATTTGTGCTTATTCGAAACCCAGAAGGTCGGTCAAACTTTTGGGCCACGCCGCTAAGTCATTATGCAGTGCTTCGGAGGGAATTCCCTAGTGACGATCCACTGATGTACCATTCTCTATTTGAATTGATAATTGGGGTTCATGCCTGGGGATGTTTATGGTGACAGCTAGAGCTAGGGTACTATAAAAGGGTCAGATTTAAGACTTTGCCACTTGTTGGGATTAGGCAGGCTCAACTTTCACACTCCACTACAGGGTAATAACAATCTACCAGATATATTCTCTGACTCATGCATGTCTAAGTGGTGGATGTATGGGGTCAATAAAATACTTGATGGCCAAATAAATCCTTCTAAAGGGGTTATGAATAATGGAAGTTGGATACAGGGGTACTATATGTGAAATATTTCAACTTTACTCTTTTCTTATAGACATTGCAGTGGAATTCGGAAAAAATTCCCAGCCAATGAGAATTACTCAGTATAATCTGCTGTCTTCCCCCCCCCCAGACAGTCAGCTGGACTGGAAATAAAACACTATCTCAGAAAGCTTGTTGGACAAATAACTGTAAATCTTGTTTCTTTCTCCCTCTTGTATAGAGCAGTTTCGTGAAGTTTATGACTTAGGGACCTACCTCTCATTAGCCTTATTCTTCCACTGCACTGACTATCGCACAATTGGGCTATATGGCTCCATCCACCTTATTCAAACCTTTGCAGTCCTTGAATTAGCAAGGATATAGATTTTGCAATCGAAATTGAGTCCTTCTGCCCTCAGAGGATACAGAGTTCTCACAGACTTAATAAAAACCCAGTGCCATCCCTCTTGTGGTAATATAATCCTTAAATAACCTAAGACCTGGAAGCTGGAAGAATGCTGAGACAATGATAATGGCTTCCTTCAAGGTAAAATTTCTATAAAGGCTTACTCACTTCTGGATGTGAAGATGGGAAGATTAATAGCATTTTTAAAATAGTTTGAGATACATTTTCCTGAAATGTCTTTGTTTAAACAGTTTTGGATCTTAACCACTTATCTCCAAGGTCTTTAATATGATATTATGAGTCATGTGGTGGTTCCTCAAGTTGGGTTCGTTTCTTACCTAATGCATATCCTATAAGATTTATTATCGATTCCTAACCTTTCACTACACTGTAAGTTGCTATATCTCCTGGGTTGGTAGACTAATACAATCCTTCCAGCTTCGCTGTTAAATGTGCTGCTACATTGTGTTCCATTTAGCTGATGACCATGCAGTAGTTCAGGCAATTCACAAAAAAATCATAAAAAAAATCTGTGTCCTCATCCAGCTGATTATTTTTTTAGAAATAATATTTAGGCTACAATTTCTTTGGTCAAAATGTCTGTCAGCTTCCCTATGGAAGAATCTTGACTTTGAGAGAGCTGACTGATTTGTTCAGAATGAGTCTGTTTTGCTACGTGGATGTATTTTCGAATAAAGTGATTCAAAGCTTATTCTAGATTCTTCAGGCCTTCAACCCACTGGTGAATTGTCGACCTCAGTTAACAAATCTAAAAATCATCCCACTTCTGACACCACTCATGGAGTTTGGGTCAACAAACAGTCCACCATGTTGGGTAAAATTATATGAAGATTGTTTTATTCTAAATCGAGGGATTCTAGGAAAAATTGAACTTGTTGTATTGGATTATCACTGGTATGTTTGTTCCAACTGGTGTTGACAGCTCTTCTCTTCTTCCATCCCTTCTCCCTCTGTTTCCTTTTTATATCTTCATATGGTGCAGTTAAAATAATTTTAGGGTTTAGTTCCTTATGTTTGTGTCAAAAGTAACATTGAGTGTGCAATCACCAAAATAATACATGGAACTCACAACCAAACTTCCCTTTCCTTTCTGAAATCAACAATATTTTCTCTCTTTCCTCTGCATAGATCGCCATCACATCCTCTAAGTAGTTGACCCTTGGTTGATGTTCGCAAAAATGTATACATTCCGCTCTCCATCACTCATCTGGATAATCCATAATCCTTCTGGACTGTAGCAGAATGAAAGATTATGCCCGGCCCAGGTGGCATCCACCACTCTTCTGACAACTCATCTACATCTTCTATGGAAACCTCCAGACCACCATCTTCCTCCTCACTGTTGAGGTTCCTGTAGCATTCATTACAATCTCTCACTAAGGGCCTGATTATGAGTCTGGTGGTCCACACACCACGGGACTCATGGTGGCACGGTGGTGGCAGGCTTTTCACCACCCTATTGCAATCAGATTGGTTGGGCCACCATTTCCATGCCGTAACTGTCATGGACTGGCATCCATGGTGTTAGCACAGCAGTCTTGAGGCCCCACTATGCTGGCAGGACTGCCGTGGTCCTGCCACGCATATTACGAGTTTCCTCCATCACGGTTTTTAATGTTGTTCCTCCTTCATGAATACTGTGGCAGAAAGGAAACAGGGTCCCCTGTTGCCTCAGGTCCATGGCGTGCATGCAGGGGGGGCTCAGGTTGTGCTGCCCTGTGTGCATGTGCCCCAATACCTGCACGACATGGACTGCAATAGTGCATACCATGCAGGTACTGCCTTTGTCGTTCCCATTACGGTGCCTGTTTCATAGGTACTGCTGTGAAAACGCCAAGGAACTGCCCTCCAGTAACTGAAATAGTCATTATCTGGCAACCGGTGTGCATGCGGATTTGGTGGTACAGGGGCAAGGCAAGTCCAACCAAATCGTATCTAGAAGCATCTGGATGCATCATAATCGGTCTGTTGGACTCCTAGTCAGTCAAATTGATTTCTGAACTGCATAGTAATAGTGCCCTAAATGCTAGGCGTAAACATTTATTTGCAGCTCTGCATGAGCTGTCAAAACATCCTGGATAGGGGCTACTTATAGGTCTACGACTGCCATTAATCATATCCCTGACAGCTGTATTCAATTTCCCAATAGCCAATATTTTTTCAGATGGCAAGGGATTATCTGCTAATACACAATTCATAACCAGCCTTCATTTGGATCCCCCCAAAGCAGTCAGCACAGACAGCATATGGGCTCTTCACCAACAAACTCGAAGCCCATTGTCCTTTATCCCCAGATCAGTTGGCCATACAGGTTTGTGACGATGACTATTATCACGTTTATCAAGTGCTAGTTCAATCAGGTTATGATCACTGTGTTCATGTTCATTGCTACCCCCAGCAGAGGCAAGATGGCTCAAATCCTCTGTAACAAAAATATCATCTATCACTGTCCCTTGACCCAAGCCCACAAAGGAGGATGTCTGCATAAATAGGTAACCCACATTCTCAATTTCATTAAGCAACCCAAAATTCAAAAGGACCTCTGAATGTTTCAACCCTCTATAATCAAAAGCCTGGCCACATAAATGGTTGTCCTACACTGCACTGCCACTGGAGTCAAGCTATCCAGGCTGATGATGGCTTAAAGTCAGAAACCGGTCTTAGGATGCTTGTTTCCAGTCCAGGGAGGACCTGGCCTGGCAGTTTGAGCTGGACTGTTCCCTTTTGGCGCCGGGTCAAGACTGATTTGCATATGGCTTGGTCCAAACTGTAATGGCATGGTGAATAAAAGAACTATAGATTTAGGCCCAGATCTCTGTACTGGGGTGAATGTATGACATTTTTCAGCATTCTGTCCATCAATGTTTCTTTTTGCATTACTTTCAACTTAGACATCTTAACTTCAGTACCCACCCAGTAGGGCCTAGTACAAACATTCTTTTATTTCATTTTAATATTGTTCTTCAAACGCTTTATTTTATACTTTATTCTACATCATCTGTTACAACCCTGTTACACAGACTAACTAATAAAGGACTTGTGATGTCCCTACAACTGTACGTAGTGTTGCAGTAACATGAACAATAATGGTGGTGCCACCTGGGCATTCAAGCGAAAGCCACCAACATTTAGTTCCCCTTAACCCCTTGGCCGCGGGGGGCATGGTGGCCATGTGCTCATGACGAGCTGAGCTTGTCACGGCCACACCCGTTTCTTTGGAACGCTCAGCACAGCGGGAGAATTAGCTCTGCGTGCGAGCGTTGGAGCAGTTATGACGAGCTCAGCTCAGCTCTCCTTACTGCACCTATAGAATATGTGTCTGTTGAGCACAAAGATACATTGCTGTGAATCATCACAACACTGTTTTTAGGTCAAATGCACATCCCTTCCTTACACCTTTCTCATGTTGCACTCTTCCTATGTCAAAACAAATGTACATTCTTGCTAGTATTTCTGATCAAACCATATTTCTATTTATGTATTATTATTTTTTTATTGTTCAATATTTAAAGTGTCATTCTTTCAATGGCATCTGCAGAACACAATGTACTTTTCCCAAAGACGGTCGGTCCTCATACCATGTTAGACAAAAAACCACACAACACAGGCCTCCTTACCTCCACACGAAGAGCACAGTCGCTACTCACTCAAGCATTTCACAAGCACCACCACCAACCGGGCCACACACCTCATAACACCCAATCACCACAGACTGCACCAAGACAATTAGACAGTCCAGAGACTGTACCAAGTTCAAGAAGACAGGCTCTAGCCCCAGACCTTTTCACGCATAGACCAAATTACCAGTCGGCCAAGCAGATTGTTTGCAAACAGTCCCAGACCTTTTTGAGCCTGGGCCAAATTTCCAGTTGGCCTGGCAGACTGTTCCCAAACAGTCTGTGTCTTTTTCAAGGGTCCGCAAACCCACCAAGTACAAACCAAGTTGGTATCAAACTGCACCAAGACACAGCCCGTCCACTTGTGTTGTTTAAGTAAGGCAGTTCGCAAACTGCACCCAAGAAAGTCCGAAGACTGTAGCGATACAAGTGGACAGGCCTCAGCACCAGAACTTTTTAAGAGCAAGTCCAATTACCAGTTGGTCTGGCAGATTACCTGTGAACGGTCCCGGACTTTTTCACAAAGAAACCAATTACCAGTTGGCCCGGTAGACTGCTCACAAGCGCACTGTATCCCTAAAGGGTCCGCAGACCCACCAAGTCCAAGACAAGACAGTCCACAGAATGTAATAGGACATACAGCCCATCGGCTGGTGACGTTCAAGCAAGACAGTCAGAGACTGTATCAGGACACAGCCCGCAGGCTCGTGCTGTTCAAGAATGTTGCCATTTTCCTAGAATCAAATCACTTACCTGGTGCACTCAGGTTGAGTCCAGTTATTCTCACCTACCGCTCTTGCACTTTAAAGGCACTAGCTCAGCACACTGACAAAGGGCTTCACACTAGGTTATTATGCCACCAGACAGCCTGGGACCAGGGCAGGGAGGCAGGAAATTCCAGACACATCTGTGTGGGGAAAACTCCAGAAACGTCTCCAACTTCAAAGGATGCACTTGGGGTAAAAATAGGACCCTCAACCCGACTCTTCAGTTCACATCTGCACCTGCAGAAAGAATCTGAGAACGGGCCTGCTGTCCGTGGACTGTTGTGTACTTCAGAAGACAGCCCTGCTGCCTGAAGTCTGACTTGTGCCCTCAGAGGACTGCCATGATGCTTGAGACCTGTTTTTATGCTTGCACCCAAAACTACCTGAGTGACTCCAAGGACTAGTTGGTTGGCCTCGTGAACAGAGCCTGTGTGCCTAAAAAGGCTCCAACTATCTTCAACTTGCACCTAGCCCCAGCCATAGTAAGTACTGTCCCTCCAAGTAATGCTGGTCCAGTCCTGGACTCTTGGAAGTGGAGTCTACGGGGCTGTATCAGCCTAGCTTAAGGTTCCACCAAATCGGGCATAAAGTAATGTGAAGCCCTGCAAATCAAAGTCATGCAGACCTCCGTGGGCCAAACGTGTCCCTATACCTGGCCTACGCTCCATTGCTATCGGCCTGAACATGTGAATTTTTTCCCGGTCCAGCGCAACCAGATGCCCTCATTTGGCATTTTGCACCCTTTGGTGCTAATTTTATCCAAATCGTTCAAAATGCATATCTCCATGCTGATTGTTTTTTGGTCTTTTTAGTGTCATTTTATTTATTATGTTGTATTCCATTTTTCTAAATTGGTGTTAGATTTTTTTAGGTTATGTTTTCACTTTATAACTATTTGTGTACTGTAGAAATACTTGAAGCATAGCCCCTAAGTTTAGCATGTCAGGTTTTGTTTCAAGCTACCAGAGGTTTAACACAGGTCAAATTAGTGACTTTTGTGGTTCACTCGGACAAGGATTGTTACTGTTGCTTGAGAAAGGCTCATAACCCAATTTTTCACAGTGAACGTATGCAAATAATGAAAGTTCGGTAGCCCCACAAACGAAAATAGGTGGGGGTTTCTCTGTCTACACTGTGGTTCAGACCAAGGTTTGTTTTAGAAGCTGCACAGAGAATTTTTGTAGGAAAACATAGGCCAGAGGTAGAAGATGTCAATCGAGGGATCTTTTTTTTTTAAAAGCCATTACTACAAAAGATTGTTTTCCTGGCATAGTCTAGCACTACTCCATTCTTGTTGGATGTATTCTTGATGGACTGTATTAGTCCGACAAAAAAAGTAATAGAATTGGTTGACTCAGATACATTTGTTAAAAGTTAGTTATTAATATATTTGGCCAGTTTTGATCAGTTTTGATCTCATTAAGGTGCCCCATTGTTTACCAACTAACGTTAGTTCGACCGTAGTTAAGGAAATATCACTCCAATTCTAATTATGCAGAAACAATCATTTCTTTGAGTTCATATCATACGGCCTATGAACTCTCAAATCGTCGAGTGAGATTATCTAACAACACATTCTTACATAAAGGTATTGTCATACCTCAGATTATGATTGTGAGCCCCATTAATTATCATGAATACCTGGACACGGTCCATAAGATAGGAAAGTGCCTCTATCCCCATACTTTTTAGGTAGTTAATGACCTCAGAGCTGAAGCTGCAATATGACAGTCAAGTTCAAGTTTCAAAGCTTTATTCGATTATTTAAAAACAATCATAAAAGCACAGAACAAAATTACCAATATACATACATGAACTCCACACAGTGTTAGCTAAAAACAAATTAAAACAAAGAATTGACACTGGTTCAGTTAACAATACATCTGATTCCTAGCATATATTGACTTCAGTATGTAAGTTGCCGTAAAGAAACAAATTTCAGAATCTGCTAGAGAAAAGAGCAAACTCATTGCTGATTTTACCGTTATTACTGTCCTTTTTCTAAATAAAGGTTTCAAATAAACGACACGTAAATGCAAATAAAGATCACAAATAAGTAAAAAATGGACAGTACTCTGTTTCGTAACCCCATCACAAGGGATGGTTCTTTATAGTGGGGAAGGCCACCAAATTGTGTACAATACCAAGTCTTAACCTTGTAAGGACATACCGGTGGGGTAATCTTGTAACTGCCATTAGATAATTCTGGAAGCCAATAGTATCTGTGTTTGAATAATAAAACTGCGGAATTGATAACAAATTGCTTGCCTCCCTGCGTACTTCTGCCTTTTTTCTCAGATAAATAGACTTAATCTCTTTCTTTGAGATATCAGATAGGCTGACAGGATCTGTCAAAATATCTACATTAAATAGATTCCTGGCTAAAGATAAAATATATTTAATCCAAGGGATCGGAAACCTTTTATCTAGGCGGAGGCAATCGCTAATAATACCCCTTGTAAAACTCGTTTCATCCTTTTGCCATATTGCTCTCCATACCATCAGTGGTCTTAAACTTGTTAGATCTGAAAGGCAATCTACCCCAACCTCTTCGTGTGTTATCAGGTTAGAAGCTGATTTTGGTAGGCATAACAATTTCTTAATAAAACAGTTTTCTTCAATTTGTAAAGCCTCATGGTTGCAATACCCCCAGACACCAGAACCATATAGTGCAATAGGGGCACATCTATGTCGATATATATATAACATATCATAGATACGGCGGTCCCCTAGCTTAGTGGCGAATTAAAAAATTCCATGGGCACTTTTTGACATTTTTACTTTAACATTTGTTATTTCCTGGGTCCACATTCCGTTGTTACAAAAAGTTATACCCAGATAGAAAAATTTCTTTACAATTTCAATTTTTTCGCCATCAATAAAAAAAGGCCTCAACTTCTTGTGTTTAGTCCCACAGGTCATAACAAAGGTTTTAGTATTATTAATCTTTAACTTTCGCCCCCTAATGAATCCCGCAAACCTGTCCAGTAGTCTCTGTAGGCCACATGGAGTTCTTGATAAAAGCACCGAGTCATCGGCGTAAAGCACGACAGGAGTAGCCTGCCCTTCCACTTGCGGAGCATCGGAATTAACCATCTTTAACTCTGCATAAATTGCATTAATAAATAATGAGAAAAGGAGGGGCGCAAGGACGCAGCCTTGTCTTATGCCTAGCTTGACCCTAAAAATATCGGCACACTCACCGCATTGACCGTATCTTATGCGGGCTTATAGCTTGGTACATAGTCGCGCCAAAAAGAAGATAATCCCAGGAGGGGCTCCTTGTTCTAATAAAATCGGCCATAGTAGGGCGTGATCAACCAGGTCAAATGCGCTACTTAAGTCTGCAAAGCAGAGAAAGAGCGTACCTGGCTTTGCGCGAATGTACTTCCCTATAATAATGTCTAGGTTAATGCATTGTTCTACAGTTCCTAGGCCCTTTCGGAACCCAAACTGCGAATGCGCGAGTATTCCATTATCATCTGCCCACTCCTCCAACCTCGCCAACAGCACCCGGCTCATTATCTTGAGTGATGTATCAAGAAGGGAGATAAGTCGATGGTTTTCGCAACAGACCTAACTCCCTTCTTGTATATCTGAACTATTAGGGATTTCCCCCAAGTAAGCGGGGTACTTTCCATGACTATAGCATTAGAAACTTTGGCCAAAACTGGGCCCCATAGTAATCTATCGGCCTTATACAGGTCGATAGGAACCCCATCGGAACCGGGGACCTTTCCTCCCTTGCTAAGCCTAATAGCTAGCTCTACCTCAGAAACTGTAATATCCAGGGGAATGGCAGGCCAAGATTTTCCATCCCCAGGAGATGGGTCAACCTCTCCGTCCGGGTCAAAAATGCTCCTGAAATGTTTCACCCATGATTCTTTGCTAACCTGGGCGGTAAGGACGCGAGCATCATCATGTCTAAGAAAAGGGCGGTTCACCTTATCCCATAAAAGTTTACTATTCGATGATTCCACAGCTTGAAGCTGTCCCACGCTTCCTCCTGTAATTCTTTTTTCCTACGCTTCATTTGTTCCTTATAAGAGATCCTAAGGTTTATAATATCCAGCCTATCCCTTGGTCTATTAGATAGAGCCTTCTTTAATTTCCGTAGTGACTCAGTACAGGCGTGGTCAAACCATCCAGGCATTGGTTTATTATTATTGCGCTTCGTGATGGTTAAAATATTGTTAATTAAAATATTAATCCTATTAAAACCAGATTGGATTCCTGCAGAATCAGTGTCCCTGTCCAAGCAATCTTGCAAATCAGGGAGACAGGCCACCACAATCTTTGCCAGAGGTTTTTTTGAATTATCTTCTCTCCACTTTATCCTAGGACCATTAGGTCTACAGGGGGCAATATCATGAACAAAAACATCCCCTGGAATTTGCTTAAGGTCCCATAGAAACATTATTACCGTAATACAGTTATGGCCACTCAGCACTAGATCCAAGACAACCGGGACATCACATAAGGTGCTGATATCGTCAGAGATCAACAGATGGTCAATAATAGTCGATGAATTCCTCCCTGCAAAAGTTGGGACAGGGTTTCCTTTGCTATCGTTTGCAGGCTGTAATACAAATAGATCATACTTGGCCATAGCGCCATTTAACGATTCCCCATAGGTGCTATGAATGAAGTGGGGGCGTTCCTCCCCTCTATCATCATAAACCCCACAAACCCTAGATGAGGAAAATGGGCATAATGAGGGATTAAAGTCACCGCCCCAGATAAATGAGAAATTAACACTATTATTTTGCCAGATTTTGTCACGGACCCTTTCCAATTCATTTACAGCGATATAGCGTGATGAATCAAACACATTGTTATAGTCATTGATTAGTAGGATGTTCCGACCATTCTTATGACTCAGCCATAACACTTGTGAGTGGCTTCCGACTTTTTCATATCGGACAACATGCACAGGTAATTTAGCCGAGAGTAAAATAAGGAGACCACCTTTGGCTCTGCCCATATTCGAAACCTGGGCAGATAAATTATAAGAAACAAAGCCCTCGTAATTAATATCGTCCACGGACCAAGTCTCTTGTAAACACAATATATCATAACTGTTAACAAAGTCTCTCCAGCCCAGGGAATAACATTTACTAGTCCAGCCTGCAATATTCCAACTTGCAAGATTGTACCATATACTACAATTCACGGAGCCATATTTGGGGGTTTCCTCTACTACCACAGAAGTACCAAACGATTTTAGTTGTTTAACATTATAACTTGGCCCCCCTCTTTCCACTATAGTCAGGTTACATTCAGGATGGTTTCCACCAGAATCCACTTTTCCATCCATTCCCTTGTCATTCTTTCCCCCTGGCTCACTGTCCAATAAAGTGGACCGCTCTTGGTGCAATGGCATAATGGGTTCAAAAGATGTTCCTATAGTTTTTCCCGGGGCCCGTAAAATTCCCTGCTCTGGTATTGGGTAGTAGAGTCAGTCAACTGCCTCTAGACAGGTATACCGATTGTAACTAAGCAGAGTCTCAAGGGGGTGCATAAAAAAATATCCCCCCCCGGTTCCCCTAATTTTGCCCCTCCCTTTCATTCTGGTCCATTCATCGTACATCTCATTATTTCCCCCCTCATTGTGTGGGGGGTAGAAAAAAGTTAATGGTAGTGACTGAATATTAGTGTCTGCCGCACAGTTTGTCCAGGCACCAATATGGGTGACTGCCCTAGTGTCTCTGAAAGTTATTAATATACAATCGCCATTTATCGTTTTTGTTGTTCTACCTACCCAAGAGGTTCTCTTAACCATAATGATCTCACTTGAAGTAAAAGCGGGCAGTGGTTTGTGTCGGCTGAGCCAGTTGACTACTTTATTTTTAAGTGAGGCATAAGATTCGAGAGTCTCATCGCTCAAATCTGTAACCACAGCCAGCACTATTACTAAGGGCAGGGCTTCCGGGGGTAAATCTGGGGATAGTACTCTTCCCAGCGTTTTGCATGCTAATTGTGCCTTTTCCTTGGCTCGGTGTCTGGTTTATTTTTAATGACTTGAGCTGCGGCTGGAACTCTAGTGGGGTAATTAGGGGGATCAATCTTTGGGCTAGCTGGAACTTCCATCACAGGAGGAATATCGGCAGCATCTTGCACTGCCTGGGTTCTACCAGTAGTACTTGCAACCTGGCCAGCAGTTGTTGAAGACCTAATCATCTCTACTCCTGTTACCAACTTGTCTAGTATATTACCATTGGCTGCCACTACCTTTTCGAGTTGATCAAGTTTGCTATTAATTATTCATGTTCTCTCCAGTAGCGGCAGCATCAATGATTTCATAAGGATTTCTATTTTCCCCAAGAGATCATTGTTGTCAGTGTAGTCAGGAACTAGATTGATGGGTACAGAATGTCCCAAAGGAGAGCTAGATAAGGGGGGACTAGGTATTTGGCAATCTTTCCTCGAAATTTTTGCGGAGCTCCCCTTCTGCGGACAATCCACTCTTTTCCTCTTGTTATATTTATTGGATACAGTTAATTTTTTGGTCTTCCTTGATACCCGATTTAAGATTTTAGTAGGGGTAGCAGGGCAAGACTGAGATCTTGGGGGTCCACTTACGGTTGAGCTCGCTACTGAAAGAACTGAAGAAGCTTCTGCTTGATCCTGCTCTATCAACTTTGGGCTCGAAGTAAGACGTTGGGCAGCTGTTAAACCCAACGATCCAGAATCAGGGGAAGCTGTTACACCAATTGCACCCAACGAAGAGCGCCTTCCTGACACTAAATCTAGAGACAAACGCTTATCCGTCTCAGCAATTTCAATCTCTAAGATTTTCGTAGCCCGAGTGATAAATTGCTCCATGGTCCCTGATGCTATCCCACCAGGGGTCGAGATGGTCACTTTCCTCCCCTTCCCTGAACGTAGGACCATATCCCCAGCAGATATATACAACAGTCAACGGATAGCAATTAACACACAAATCCTGGCTAGCAAACCTAAGGGGAGTAGGCCCAGCCCAGCCTCGATCGTCCTCGGACGGCCTCAGACGGCCCGCCCTTTGCCCGGGCTTAGCCCGGCTAGTCCCGCGCATGTCCCGCGTCGCGGGAAAATGTAGTCACCTTTGTCCTTCCTGGCGGGGGCGTGTCCGCCGGGGGAAGAGGCACCAGCTGTACAGAGTAGAGCGTGCTGGTCCTCGCAGTCTCCCGGTGATATCCCGTGTCAGTGGCAGTAATTCAGTCCACCAGCGGTGCCCGTAGAGCGGGGACGGCAACGCACAGGCAGAAATTGGGATTCACGGCCAGCAGGGACTCCACAACACCTCCTAGTCAGGTATTCACAGTCCGGGAAAGAAAACCAGGATGAGCGGCACCCGCGGAGTGTGTGCCGCAAAAAGTTGATATAGCGGCGTGGTGGGGGGCGTGGCCGCCGGGGAAAGAGGCACCAGCTGTACAGAGTAGAGTGTGCTGGTCCTCGCAGTCTCCCGGTGATATTCCCTGTCAGCGGCAGTAATTCAGTCCACCAACGGTGCCCGTAGAGCGGGGACAGCAACACACAGGCAGAAAAAGGACTTGCGGCCAGCAGGGACTCGACAACACCTCCTAGTCAGGTATTCACAGTCCGGATAAGAAAACCAGGATGACAGTCATATGTATTACCTCGCAGCAAAATAATGTTCACACTTAACACCTTGGCTGCTTGAGATATTTACCTGCAGTGCTGGACCATAATAGAAACGAGCTCAGCTGGTCATGAGCACACGAGCACCGTGCCTCATGACGAGCTGAGCTCGTCATGAGCACCGAAGGGGTTAAATAAGTACTTGGATGGGAAGCTTGCCAACTGGTGTTTACATGGCTCTCAATCAGCAGTATTGTTCCCATTTTTTTGTCCCCAAATTGGGGTAAACTGAAATAGTCATACACTTCTGAACCTTAAGGGCCTCATTTATGAGTCCGTGCGTCACTTTTATGCCACCGGTGAATCACTGTTTGTGACGCACCAGCAGCGTAAAAATTGTGCATTGTTGCATCATATTTACAAGGTGACGCATCTAGGTAGATGCGTCACTTTGTAAACCCCTGCGCTACAATATACCTACGCCAGGTATAATGTATGCAGGGGGGGTCGTTCTGACACAAAAAAGGGTCAAAGAAGTGACGTAGTGAAATCTATAATTATTTATTATTTATTTATTTAAAACATTTATATAGCGCAGCTATCACCTTACAGGTATCCTGGCGCTGAAGATAACTCCTAAAATAGATGCACTGGGAGAAGACAGTAGGATAGTGAGCAGTTAACATTTAGGAAATAGCCAAGTTTTGACCCTTTTCCTAAAAGGGAGGAGTTCACTTGTTTGACGGACATCCAAAGGCAAGCTGTTCCAAAGTTTAGCTGCTGCAACCTTGAAAGATCTTCCTCCTGTCCTGACCCTTTTAAATCTTGGTACTTTGACAAGACAGGCCGTAGTAGATCGGAGGGCTCTGGTTGGAATGTACCAGTCAAGCATGGATTGCAGGAGGCCGGGCCCGACTCCATGCAAAGCTTTAAAAACAAGACAGAGAGATTTAAAATCAATTCGCTGTTTCATAGGGAGCCAGTGAAGCTCGGCCATTGCCGCAGTGGCCGAAGATCTCCTAGGCCAGCCCAGGGCCAGTTTGGCAGTGACTGTTTGAACTCTTTGGAGTCTAACTAGCAGCACGGACGGGGCCTCGAGCAACAGCGCATTGCAATAGTCAAGGCGACTAAGAATGGTACACCTGACTATTAAGGCCCGGGCCTGTGAGGGAAGGAGTGGCAGGATCTTGTGAAGAAAACGAATGAGGGCCGAGCAGGTGACACTGTTTTCTCAACCTGGGCTTCCATGCTGAGTTTGTTGTCATGATACCCAGATTGCGAACCGTGGTGACCGGCTGTGGCTTTTCCGAGGTTTCAGGGGGCCAAAACTCCACCGGGAACGGGCGGGAAATCCGACTTCCAGCGCAGAACAAAACCTGTTACCAAAGGAATCGATTTGTCACCCTCCCAAGAGAGATTTCACTGCGCCACTTCTAGGACACACATGCGTCAATTTCTTACGCCTGCATCACAGCAGGCTTAAGACTGACTCACACCCTTTCACATGGGACTTGCCCCATGTGAAAGGACACATTGCTGGAGTTGCGTCACTTTTGTGACACACTCCAGCAATGCGTCACGCTTTCCGCCATACAGATACGTCAGAAATACTGACATATCTGTAACTACTTGTGCCATGATGCATCATACTGTAAATGTGACGCATCATTGATGTCGCAAGGAGGGTGCAGTGAAAAGTGACGCATCATTGTTTTCACCCAGCGATGCGTCACTTTTCATAAATGAAGCCCCAGATCTTTTAACAATAAACAATGGATACACAAGCCCCTGGAAATTTGTTCTAATAGCTTAAATCATTTATGCAGCACACTTGCATCAGTTGAGGACTTATCACTAAGTTCTTGTTCGATGGGGAGATGAATGAAAGACTAGAGTTGGGCTTTGGAATATAATGCAGTCTCTGTATTACCACGCTGCTTCCAGAATCGTTCATATCATGATGGAGCCTTCTTACAAAGACTCTTTCACGTTCCCTTACATGCCTTTGTCAATTGGCACCAAAACATCTAAAATGTAATAACATACAAATATTCAAAGAATATTCTATACACTTCACACAAATAGAAAGGATAGTACCCTCTTTGCAATGTTTCTAATTGGGCGTGGAGTTGTATGTTTCGTGCTGGATTCACAAAGGCATATAAGAGCAGGTAAAAGAGTTCTCCAGTAGGACTATTTTCTGTACTCATAAATGCATTTGTGAATCAGTCTCATTGTCTTCGAATGGATACCCACACATGCAGCAGTGGACAATACCCAGTATTTATCTCTGTCATTAAGTCAGTTATAACTAAATATTTCAGCATGATTGTCATCAAGTGTGCCAACACTTTAAGGTGCCCAGAAAGATGATGTATGAGAGTATACCCATCCATCACCAGAATGATGAACCATAGCGAAGAAATGGGTAATACAGGTTTACCAGCTTGATGTGAAGCTAGAATTGAGTTTATACATGCTTTTCAACTTAACTTTCTGATGCTATTAAAAGAGGTCAATTTTGTATCTCCATGGCTCACTGATGGTTTGGTGAAGCACAATTGTCTTTTGTTGCAGTTTCCACCACACCATTATCTTATTTGCACATTGGTAGCACACATTAATCAAAACTGCCCAACACTGGCTACTTCACACCCATCCATCTTCTTTGTCCTAAACTAAGGTGTCTCACTTGTCACATATTCTTTGCAGAAATAACATCTATGGTGTACGTGTTAATATGCTAGTACACCTGGCTCTCATTCAGCTATACTACCTAAGGAATCACAGTATAGAAGTGTTTGTTGCCATATGTAGAGTAAGCAATCAAACACAACAGAAGAGCATACAGAAAGTGATAAAAAAACAAAATTAAAACATAACATGCCACAGCACATCTAACAGTCAGAGCAGTGCACAATACAAAACCGGCAGTATAGCAAAACAAAATCAATTGCAATAAGGTAGCAAAAAATGACAGCAACACAAAATCAGAACCCATCATCAGCACAGGAAAATTCCACATAGCAAATGTTAATAAATGTTCTTGTCACATTTTACCATCCCCTGAAATCTGATTTTCATAATATGGTGGTAGAAGCTGTTAGATCAAGCACTAGCTGAACAGTCAAAACGATGCTGTGATCTAGAACCTGGACTGAGGAAAAATCTATTACCCTAATAAATACATTGTCTATTGGTTGTCTTAGGATCTAAATTCTGCTAATTTATGTAAATTAGGGCTGTACAAAAATGTTGAGTCCCATACTGCTCTCCTATATAAAGCTGGCTTTAAGTTTCTCTTGATTGACCCCTGGTTCGAGCAGAAAATATGTTTAACGTGCTGTGCAACCAGACATGTGACATAGCACACTGCACTTTGATAGCAATCAATGCTTAATTTGTAAAAGAATAATTGTAGAGGTCCTACATTTTGCTTAGAAACCCAAGAATGTTGGAGTTCTGAAAACCATGGCTGTGAAGACTTGATTCCACCTCATGCCTCTTTCATCCACCACCTGACACTTCCTGTTCCTTTATCTCACTCTTTCGGATACTTTTTCGTCCCTTCTTTCTTTCTACTGTTTTTCCATCCTTCTCTTCCTCCTTTTTCCCCATTTTGTGTTTTTTTCTCTATTACTCTGAGTGAAAGTATGAAAAGGAAAAAGTAGTTCCAGCCCCAAAAATCAGTGCTGGTGGGCCGCACCTGTAATTACTGACACAAATTAAGGACTGTAGCAAGAACGTTGTAGTAAAGTTCCCCTTTTCAAAGTTGGTTACCCCCTCTTTTTACCTGACATCTGATGAAGCCTGACTTGCCAATCAGGTTCCCAGGGTATGTGTTCTTTCCTAAGTCTGTACCTTTGTATCCACAATTGGCACATCCCTGGCTACAGGTAAGCCCATGGGTGCCAAGGGCACTGTGATGAGAGAAGGCCTCTAACGGCTGCAGCACCTGTTGTGCGACCCTTAGAGGCCCTGCACCTTAACACACACACACACTGCCACTGCAGGCTGTGTGTTTTGGTGCAGAGTAAAGTGAAGAGTCGACATGGCACACATCCCTGTGGCCATGCCTCCAACCCACTGCCTGAGGCCACGTAAGTCACCCTTCTAGCAGGGTGCATTAGTCCTAAGGTGAGGGTACAGGGGCATGAGCCCTGTACCCCTACAGTGTCTAAGCCCATTCTTAAAAATTGTAAGCATAGTAAAGCCATGAAGAGTATATGGTCTGGGAGTTGGTCATTACGAACTCCACAGCTCCATAATGGCTTTACTAAAAAATTGGGAAGTTTGCTAGCAAACATCTAAGCACATTAAATCCACACTAATGCCGGTGTGGGATTTAATGTAAAAACACTCAGAGGGCATCTTAAAGATGCCCCCTGAAAAACGACCAGTCTGTTGTGGTTCCTGAGTGGCTATCCACCATTTGCCAACACCAGACAGAATTCTGGACCTTAGTTAGAGAGCTTCCGCTCTCTGGGTCCAGAACCAAAGCCCATCCTGGGCAGAGGTGTCATGCTTCCTGCCCCATGAATGGGCTTGGTCCACGAAACGGAAAGCTTCAAATGCTTGCCAACTTTGAAAGCTGCCCCTGCCTTTTGCTGCCCCCTACAACTGTCTCCCACCAGTTCCGGACCCAATTTTGGGCAGGAGAATAGGTGGGAAAACCAAGCTAGGAAGGGAGGTGTGGCCACCTTTGCCACCCCCACCCCTCAGGTGGGTCATGCGAGGTGACGCACACATCTCAGTCCCCTCCATCTTGAAGATGAGGGGACTCAGACAATTAGGACGAAGCTCATGCCCCCTCCCATTAGTTCGGACCTGCACACCCCTTTAATGCCCCTAAATTTAGTATTTAGTGGTGACCATTAACCTTGCCTCCACAGATTTGAGAAAGAAAGGCGAAGGACTAAACAGTCGAGCTGACCCAGGAAGAAGAAGAGGACACCAACTGCCTTGACCCCAGCTCTACAGGCTCGCCCTGTCTACGATCTGCCTACAGCAAGAACTCTGGTGAGTCGTGCAGCCAGCAATTCACAGAGACCGGAGGACCTGCCCTACAAGTTTCCCATAGACTATGTCTCCATTGAGCACTGGATTTGCTCAACCAAAGGCTCACCTCCAGAATCTGAATTCCATCCACTCTGCGATTCTACACCACTCTGCACCCGTCGCCCACAGCTCAAGTTCAAGTGGTCAAACACCTCAAGGAGGTCTTCCCTGTGATCCTGGCCTGAGATCTGGTGATTGCCGACCTCCCTCAAGACTCCCGACGACACTTGCAGCCTCAACCTGAAAGGTCACCCAGACAGCAACAGGAGCTGGTAAGAAAAATCAAACGCCAGATGACACCCATGCAGCGGAAACCCCGCAGCTTTGGGTGGCCCAGCCGACGGTGTCCAGACGTACCCCAAGATCCCAACTTACCTCTCCAGCTGGTGGTCGCCATCAGGAAGTCTCCCTGCCCAAGCCTGCCTCATCTTTCCAAAACCAAAGGTCTCCATTGTAAAAAACAGGGTCTCCGATGCCCGTTTTGCAGCCTGCACCCTGCCGCCTGAATGCTGCTGGTGGTGCAGCTCCTGTGCTGGTCATTGGCCACTGCAGTGCTGACCTTAACTCCAGGAGCTTTTCTCCCTCTACCGAGTGGCCTGATGGTCAGCAGACCCTAACCGAAAGCCCTGTTTGCCTTATTGGCTTACGTTGGGCCCCTGCACTCCGCACCCAGCTGCCCCAGTGCCACTGGTGGTGCAATTTGAGTGCCCCCTAAACCTTGGTGTACCTTTGTCCTATCTCCCAAAGCTCACACTTGTGGGTCGAGTACTTACCTCTAAAACAGATAACCATTTCTCTCCCTGAGGAACCCATGCTATAAGATTTTAGGCCTAAAATTGTGGAACTGCTAATGTGCGGAGAAAAGTGAACTCAATTGCAAAGTAGAAATAGTCGTACTTACCTTGTATTTAGAAATCTTAAGGTGTGGTATCAAGGCGTACCAACCAGTATTCAAAGTAATCCAAAGTAACTCAAAAGTAATCTAAAAGTATTTTCTGTATGATACAAACTGCACTTATAAGTGATACAAACCTGTAACAATTGTAATTTCAAGCACAACTGTGTTACCTTGAACAGTCTTGCATTTTGATTCAAAAATAAAATATAAGTATATCTTTTTTAAAGTTACTTAATTTGTCTGGATTTTGTACCTGAGTGTGTGTATGAGTCCTTGATTGAGAGAATACAATAAATGCTGAACACACACTCTGGATAAACCTAACTGTTCGCCCACACTACCACAAAGAGAACTGTTAGAGCCTACCTAATTTAGCCTCTGCTATACCTCTGGGGACACCCTGGGCTCTGTCCACACTATACCTTACTTCGGTTTTGTATGTACAGAGCCAGCTTCCTACAAACGTCCATGAATCGAAACTACTGGTGCAGCCTTCATGACCAGTGATCTCACAAACAGAGTAAAAACGATATCACGTAGGCTCTACAGACAATATTTTGTTAATATAATATTCCTAGAAGCCATGTGTGCCTTTCTTTTAGGAGAAAACGGAAAGAAACCCAAAGCTCTTAAGGATTGTCTTTATGACTGACAATTGTGACTAATTTCCATCGCTGTCACTTTTTTCACTCTGATCTGCGACAGGTCTCGATATCGTAGATCAGAAGGGCATGACTGGAAACAGCACAGTCAGAGAAAGAATAAAGGCTATTCTCCGATTCAAAGTCTTGCCTGATCTCTTTGTAAATCCATCTATGATTTTTTTCTTGTAAAATAAAAGAGCAAACAGATCAGCAGTGACTAAAATTAATATACGGTGGCCAGGACAAGAAAAACAATTTGTCTTTTGTTCCCACGTCTGAAAATAGGCTGTGTTTTATTTCCTTGTGAGGATAAACTATCAATCATTCATGAGTCACACAAACCTTTCATTGATGTGGCTGTCAATCACCGGGCGGACCGGAGGCAGGCGCCCACTCGGCAGACACCGCTGATTTGATTCCCAGGAGCACTGAATTAATCAGAGGATTCAAACACTGTAACAAGCCCTGTTATCAAAATCTCGTCTTTTTGGCCAGATGACTGCAGCCGACTGCATTGTCTAAGGAACACTTATGAGGAATTAAAAGCTTTGTTCCATCAGCCTAGCAGCTTATCATGATTTTTTTCAGATCTTGGAAAGTTTGATGACTCCTTAATTAGCTGTCTTGAGTCGCATCCATCTGTCTGTGGCTCGGAACATTGTTCTCGGCGTTACAGTCCACAGGCCAGACCTATGCCCAGAAAAGACACTTGATGGGTGATTTTTGGTAGCATTCATGATTCAAAAATCCGCTAATAAAGTCCCTGTGGCCATCCTATCATGAATTTATAGGCAGCATACAGGCTTTAAAGTTGCAGCCAGTGCAGACGGATATGGGTATATATATATATATATATATATATATATATATATATATATATATATATATATATATATATATATATATATATATATATATATATATATAAAACCTATTTTTCTCTTTTTTGTATCCTCTAGTGTAACTCTTAGAAACTGCCCCATGAGATAACATTTTGCACTCAGATTGAATTTGTCACGTGAGGATTCTCTGGCATGGCTTGGTATTTTTTTTCCCAATATATGCTCTTGTTATAGCTACACAAAGTTGCAATCTTAAAAGCAATAGCTGCTTTGTCTACACCATGAGCAAAACAAGAATGCGGAAGGGGGTGTGACATCTTCTTGATAGAGATTTACGACAGGGCTAGACAGCGTAATATTTCACGCACAGATCCATAAATTCCAGCTCGGAGCAATTTATTATGTTCAGAATATACTCCCTGGCAAGTGGAAGGAATTAATCTACTGCTGAATGGTGAAATGTGCTTGTGAGGTCGCACTGTCTGAAGGGAGAAAGTAACATTCTGATTATGGATTAGAATTGCAGTAGTTGGGTTTTCTTCGTCGGGTGGAGAGGACAGACAGCTGGGGACATAACTCTATCTCGTGCCGGGAAGTCTTTTAAAGCTGAACTCTGGAACTGAATACATCTGCAAGATAGAGCAATTTCAGCAGACTCAAACTAATCTGTTCCAAGCAATTTCCGATTTCATTTGCTGCTCCTCTAGTATAAAAAAATAAAGCTTTTCACTATTCCATAAAAGGTTGAAAGAGAGCAATAAATTAGTCAATCCCAGTTTCACATTTGATTTGGAAGCCAGGAATGCCATTTTATATCCGCAGAATGCAGTATATGTCATCAAATAAATCCAGGCAATGAAAGCTCGAGCAAATGTGAGCTTCAGTAATCAAATATGAATGTATTTGCATACTGCTAGTTTGTAAACACTTTCAGAAAAAAAGCAATAACCATGAACAAGAAACGGCACTTTTCTTTTATTACTGTTTGTATAATAATTAGCTATTGCAATTGGCGCCTTGTCTCCAGATATCAGTAGGGCATCTATTAAACACAAAACATGCATTGATGTGCAGTTATATTTGGTTTTAAAATAATCTCCATGTAAATACTTGTAGGGTAACGCATAAATATATGACTTTATTATGAGAGCGCTGGGCAGCAATAACACTTTGAATATTCTAGGGCTACACTAACAAAGCTCTGCATCTTAATGAGAGTAGAAAGCGGCACCCTTCATACATCACTGGTAGAGGAAGCACAATCACAGTGCAGTACACTTCTTTCATTGGTATAGCAAGGGAGCCATGGGCCCTAATGCAGGCAAGGGAAATAGGCCCCCAATTCCCTGGATTGAAGTTATAAGGGGGCTGCAGAGGGCCACTTACACTCCTGGTCTCAGTGCCACTACACTGACTTAACTATTGATAAGTGTGCTCCTGCCCACTGCCTGCCAACTTGGCAGGGTGGCTTACACTTTAAAGTCAATATCCCAGGAACAGTGGATTGAAACCTGCAACTTATATGTGAGGCACCTTTTGCTTGTTTAACTAAAATCGTCATTATTACTAGTGGTTCTGTGCTAAGTTCACACACATATACTGATACGGAGCTATTGCCTTTGAAACAAATGTATTACAATGTTTTAAAGTGTGTTTTTTCTAGTTTAGGTTAACTAGGCCTCAGTTAGGTCTTGATGCCATCTTGTTTAAAATGGATGCTGAATCACAATGCTCAATTGTGTTCACATTTTTCAGTTGATACAACATGCAGCAAGAGGTTATGTTATGTTAAAAACACTTTTATAGCGCACAGCTGCCCCAGCCAAGAGGGTGAATTGCTTATTTCTGTGAGACACTATTCTCAAATAACTCTCTTCAGGAAGCATTTCTAACATTCTCGAGGTCCCATATGCTAACACAATTGTAGTGAAGTATTGATGGATAAATGCTAAGAGACAAAGATACCTCGAGATGAAGGTTTAATGGTCACAGCTTCAGCAGTCCCCAAGTAACTGTGTAACATAGAATGCTTCAACCAGGAATCACATAATACATTCTAGATTCCATTGACAAGAAGTAATGATGTAATGCAGCCAGATCACCACAACATCTCCCTTCTTCACACACAAGTAAGTAGCTTAAACAAAAATAATTAATTGGATAAATAACATAATAACAAGGAAATATTACATAAGATGAAAACCTAAAACCAATGGAAAGAAAATGTAGTTAAGTAGAGACATTAATCATGAAACCTTAAGGGTCTGACTATATTTCTTCTTCTGGTTCTACGTTCAGATAATGGATAGGAGTTAGACTTTGGTTCAGCAACGTGAATATCACTGTAGGAGGAACAGTATGGAAAGATGACCTGGTTGAAACACTGGAATCGTGGGAAGAAACATCATGATCCTGAGAAAGAACATTATACATATGCACCTTAACCACTCTTCCCTTATTCCACCATTCATTTTTTACTAGTTCTCACTGCATTCTTTGTCACCACCTCAATCCTGACCGGAGGTTTAAATTTCGACAACCCTTTAGGAACATGATAAGGATCCCTAATGCGGACCCAGTCACCTACTTTAAGTTTGTTTTCCACAGGTTTTACCCTGTGGGTAGCATCATAATGATTTTTCATTTTCTTTTGAAATTCTTCCACCTTAGGTCTCACAACTTTGTCCATGTTTAGCATAAGATAATTTTTATGTTGAAATTCTCTCAACCAAGCAGGACATAGTCTTGAGGCAGGTGGCTGTCCTCGTAAGACCTCAAATGGTGAAATACCAGAAACCACATTTGGACAGCATCTATGCGACCATAATATTTCTTCAACAGCCTTACTAATATCAAACTTGTTTTGGATCCCCCATTGAATACACTCGACTAATGTGCGATTAATTTTTTCTACTAGGCCATTTGCCTGAGGATGATATAGAGCCACACACTTATGTTTGATAGCATTGTTGTCAAGAACATTTCTCATCTCTCTAGACACGAACTGGACACCATTGTCCAAAACAATCTCTTTAGGAAATCCTTCTCTTATAAATAAGTTTTTCAAAAACTTGATGACACTGAGAGTATTGGGTTCTTCTACAAACTTCACCTCCCACCATTTGCTGTAATAATCAACAACCACAATAGTAAACCTCAGTTTCCTTGGGAGTGTGCCAAAAGGGCCAATAAAATGTATAGCTAACTTCGACCAAACAGTACTTGGTAAATCAACAGGCTGTAAAGGAACTGCTTCAGTTTTTAGGCCTTTGTCCCTTGTTGTACAAAATACACAACTACGGACACTAACAACAATAGCAGAATCCATTCCGGGCCACCAATAACTATCCCTGATTTTCCTCTTAGTTATAGTTTGACCCAAATGTCCCTCATGGCCGTACATGATCATTCTCTCTCAACGAAACAGGTGGAATGAATTTGTCTCCGCGTACCAACATACCCTTACCTTCAACAGACAATTCATCAGCTATCTTGAAATAAGGATGCACATTTTGAGAAAGTGTTCTTTCTTTAGGCCAACCAGACATAACATACTCTCTTACATTTTCCAATTCCATATCTTTCAAGGATTCAAATGTCGACACTCACAATCAAACATTCCTCATCATTTTCATCACCATTTTCATGAAAATCTGTAAAACTTACTGGTGAACGAGATAAATAATCTGCCCTTATATTCCTACCACCAGGTATGTACTTAATGGTGAAATGATATTGCAATAATTTTGAAATCAGTCGTGCAATTCATGGGGTATGATCTTTTATAGTGATTCCACTCAAAATGCTGACTAAAGGTTTGTGGTCAGTCTTTAGCACAAACTTTCTCCCCCAAATGAAACACTTAAATCTCTCAACTGCCCAACAGCAACTCAAAAGTTCCTTTTCAATAACTGAAAATATTTTTTCATTTGGTCTTAGGGACCTCGAAGCAAACCCAATGGTTACTTCATTTTTTCCTTTCATTTGTGCAATAGTGGCACCAAGCCTGTCATTACTTGCATCTACGGTAATAATGCATTCCTAGGAAGGGTCAAATGGTGCGAGAACACCAGCTGAAATCATTTCTATTTCAAAACATCAAACTCCTCCTGACAATTTTTCTCCCACACAATTTTTTTGTCTTTCTTCAGTAATTCTCTTAAAGTTACTGTTTTCGCAGAAAAATTGTGGATACATTTTGAATATAATTCAAAGTCCTAAAAATGAAGCCACATTCTCCTAAGTTTTAGGTGTAGGAGCCTTATATATAGCATCAATCAAACCTGGCCTAGGTTCAACTCCTTATTTTGATATCACATGACCCAGATACTCTTTGAATCCAAATACCAGAAACCACATTTGGACAGCCTCTAGGCAACCATAACATTTCTTTAACAGCCTTACAAATATCAAACTTGTTTTGGATCCCCCATTGAATACACTTGACTAACGTGCGATTCTTTTTTTCTACTAGGCCATACATAATACATTCTAGATTCCAATGACAAGAAGTAATGATGTAATGCAGCCAGATCACCACAACAAAATATTTCATTCATTCACAATGATTCTCTGTTAATTATGTAGCTAGTTTGTTCTAACACCTTCTGGCTACATCAGGTCAGAAGTGTCAACTCAATATTTAGAGAAATTGAACTGAATGTGGCAAGGCTTATTACGCACACTTATCAATATTCCCCACAGTTAAATGCAAAAAGTCTCAAGTTAGGTGTTCCAAGGCAGAGGGCAAATAAGCTGTTACTATTGGTTTGCATTTTTTTTATTTTGTTTCTCTAAAAAGTTGTTTATTAGTAAAGTTTTATAATATATAATTTTTTTATACTTTCTAGAGTCTCTTTCAATATATACCATTTTAATATATATTATTCTTTGACCATTATAACTATTTTAGTTAAAGATAATTACAGTTACATCTGATGTAGCTGTAGTGAGCATACAACATAATTTCTAACTATACTATTTTTTGTAACATGTTGTACAATAATTTAACACATATTTTTTACAGGATGAACATTTTTAAACAGCATAATATATTGATTTTACTAAGAAAATAGTTTTTCAGAATTGTTTAATATATATTTATACACAAAAATGCGACTTTTTTTAAAGGTTGATTCATTCTAATGTATCTAATGTGCATGTTTTCAATAATGTTTGAATAATAATAAATACTATATTTCACTTAACATTGATTACTATGAGAGGGTACTATTCCTTTGATTTTAATTTTTCACAAATGTTCAGCCTTTTTGATTTTGTAGTCTTTCTTTTTCATTTTGGCCTGTTCATGGAGATTTTGTTTCTGGTTTCCTATTGCTGGTCTTTGGTTTCGGTAGACTATTTTACAAGTGTTTTCCAAGGCTTTAGCATTAGTGATAATGGGAGAGCTGTTTAGACTTAGGGGCCGATTACGATGCAGTCTGGAAACTCCTCTGACTGAATCGAATTTGTAATTGTTTCCAACCGAATTGTGCTCTGCGAGTCTAACCAAACAATTACAATGCTTCCAGACATCGTTCGATCAGACTTGCATTGACTTCAATGGGAGTCTGTGTTCTGAAGAGAAAAAAGAGGTTGTTAGGGAAAACCTTGCTCCCTGTGATGGGCACCCTATGGTGCCTGCCGAAACTGTGCATGCATGGGAAGGGGGGACCCATAGGTATACCCACCGGCCTAATTTGGAGGGCCCCTTATGAAGGGGTGCTTGCCACGGGCCCCCAAAGTCAGCTTCCGACAGCTAATCCATGTCAGAACAACTGTTTTGGAAAGGCTGTCCGAATCGGACATCCTAATCGCTAGGCTGGAAACGCGTTCCGTAGACCACTACGATTCGGCCCTGACTGACTCGATTACTCCCAATGCCATTCAGAACCGAGTCAGATAGTCCAAACGTTTTCCAGCCATCATTTTCGGTCATTCGGAAAAAACATTGTAATGAACTTCTTAGTCAGGCTAGTCTTCTCTGTAATTTTTATTTTTTGCAGAGTTTTATATAGCGCGAACTTGACCCAAACAGAACCGGGTATCAAAGCGCTTTTCATAGCACCAGTTACGTTACATGAGAACACACATTCATTTTTGTTAGGCACGGGGAGAATAAGTAATTTGCCCAGAATCACAGGAGTTTTGGCGACATTACCGAGACATGAAACCGGTTCCCCCAGGTCCAAGGTCTAGCGCCCAAGCAGTGAAGTATGTATTAATTAGTTTATGGTCGTGAAATATACCTTTTGTGAAATGCAATGTTTATTTGCAGTTTATTCATATGCTCTATTAGTTTAACATTCATTTTAATTCCATCATAGTGTGTTTCGTCTTATAGTAGGGTAATGTGAGTTTTAGGGTTGGTTTATATATATTATTTGTTTATTATTATTTTTTAACCGGAATTGTTTATGAATTTTTTTTTGTTTGGAGTGCTTTTTATATGTTTTAAAATTTCAGATGGATTCCTTGCATTAGTGAACATGTATTGAGTGTTACCTTTTATATAGTTTATTTTTTCATTTTTTTAGTGATCTTTTTTCCCAATTTTGTTTGGGCCTGTATTTTTTGGATTCTCATTTCAGTACTTCAGCTCGGAAACCAAAAGTATTATCTTGTTTGTTTTAATTATGTGATTGGGTGAGCAATGTTAATATTTTTAGATTGTATTTTTTTTTATTGAAGGTGTTCGCATATTTTTATAAGTGGTAGAAATGAGCTTGATTATTTAGAATAATGTTGGGTATTTTGCATGGTTTCAATATATATATTATTTTTAAACATTTAAATATACATGTTTTGATTGGCAATCTGAAAGTTTGTCTTTTCATTTATTTTATATATTAATAATATTTGGAAACATGTTAAGAAAATAGAAAAGTTCTTGTTTTACAGAGGGTAATTGGTGCCTTTGTGAAGTACATTTTTTAAGTAGTCTTCTTTTTGTTGACTCTAGATATGGTGAGCCTAGTTTGCTAATAAAGAATCTTACTTTGATTCCTAAATGTTCAGGCATTTTTTGAGTTGTTTGGGGATTTTGTTTTTGATTTGGGATAGGGATGCTGCCATTCGTAACATCTGGTAGTCTTGTTCTTTTTTAAGTATTTCTGTGAATTGGTAGATAATCAAGTGTTTTTAGTGGGATTTTTGTCACCCTTGCACAACATTATTTGTCTTTGCTTCTTGGAAAACAATGCTGTCATCAGAGGAGGAGGAGCAAGATGGCAGAGTGAATCCGCCATGGAGCACAGCCTTATCGAGGCTCACTGCACCTATGCTGAGTGCTGAGAGGTAAGAGCCTATACTGCAGAAAACTAACTTTGGATAAAATGTGTAAATTTAAAATCTTCCGATGACTTTTCTTTTTGTAGTGTTGTATATATGTGCCGTTTTGATGAAAATTAAAAGTTTTACAAAAAGAAAAAATGGAAAATAGTGCAGTCATAGACATTCCACCATGGAATAAAGTACTTGTGTTGGCGTATGGGGCCATGCTTGGTGCATGTGACTTACCCAAGTATCCTCAAAAGTATCCTCAAAATAATCAATTACTGGAGCTTGTATTATTTCATGTTGTTAGTAATATGAGGATTCAATTAGCATTTTAAAATATTTAATGACTTCTGTTACAGGGGCACATGCTGAAGTTACTACTCATTTTATTTCACGTGAAAATTCTAGGTTATTTGCATAATCTATGCACAGGGGTATTTTTGTAGTTTTATGCATATACTCTGATTAAAGTGATAGTTGTACAACCCATATTGTAGTGTGTAGTTACATTTTAAGTAAGGCTGAAATCATTGCCTCTTCAAAATCATGATGATGTTTTGTGCATTATAGTTGTAGCTTCGCTGTGTTCGCATGTCATTGTAAGTTGCAATTTATTAGGCAACAGTACAGACACAAATGGAATCTTTGTATTTTCATATTGACAATTAATTGTGTATATATGACTGTTTGTAAAAAGACATGACTTAAAAGTGACATCCATGTCTTACACTGTATTAAGTTAGTAAATTGTAATTGGTGGCATAAACAATTATTATTTTGTCATGTAATAAAAAGGTGACCTTTAGTTGTCTTGTTTTATGCTTTATATTTTTAGGTGCTATTGGTTATTGTTTGGTTGGTCTACTTGTTCTGGCAATTCTTCATTTTAGGTCTGGTAGTACATTGAGTTGGGCTTTTGCTTTTTGAGGAATGTTAGATTTAATATTGGCAAATAGTATTCCTTTTTGGCTCTAGTTCTGGCCTCTTTTGGGCCATGTTAAATAATTCTAAACTCTACCTCAGTAATACTAGGGGGGTGGTTATGTGACCTAATATTTCATCTATTTAATTGTTGGTGGCAGCCCAGCCATAGAATGTGATTGAAAAAGATTTGATGCACTTCCAGTGTATTTTCTCACTGTTGGTGGTCTCTTGACTACATATATATATATATTCTATTTTCCAATAACAGCTTCCCTTTGTGGATCTGATATATTTTTATTGTTAGACTTGTCAACCATTCTGCCTCTCCTCCATGTTACTGAACTTATTATTGTTGGCCTTAGGACTCTGTGCACTTTACCACTGCTAACCAGTGACAAAGTCCTTGTGCTCACTCCCTACAACATGGTAAAATTGGCTTATACCCAATTGACCTATTGAATTTACCAGAAGTGCCTAATAGAATTACATACTATATACCCAGGGGTTGTAAATTAAATGCTAGCAGTGGGCCCACAGAACAAAAAAAACAATTGATGGACAGAATTCAGAACAATGTCATACATTCACCCCAGTACAGAGATCTGGGCGTAAATCAATTTTTTCTTTGCTCCCCATGCCATTCCAGTTTGAATCTAGCCTATGCAAATCAGTCTTGACCCTGCCCCCACAGGTACCAGTGGGCCTATAGCACCTATTGTGCCATCCACTTATATACCACCAGAAATCATCTCCCAGGCCTACCACTGGAGCCTGAATGCAGTTTTGAACTGCCATCACAACTTGTCAATAAAACCCCTTTGTTAAGCCTTAAACCCCTGTTTTATTACAAATAATCAACCCCTAGGGTAGGCCTGGGGTAGCCCAAAGGCTATTGAAAGGTTGGATATGTACTGTTGAGATTTACATGTCCTGGTAGTGAAGAAATCCTAAATTAGTTTTTCATCATGTTGAGTCCTAGCCCTTCCATGAGATAACATTGGAGATTATTCATTATGTTTAATACGCTGGAATATCTAACTGGTTAACTATATCATAATTGGTGTTTTTTAGAATAATATTTTGGGGATTACGTTCTATGAAATGCACCTTGTATGGGCACTTATGTATGTCACTTTGTATTTTGTGCAACAGTACAGTGTCATCAATATAAGATTTAGGTATTTTTTGCACGACATATGTATACTAATATATCTTGCACAGTTCAATACTAAGGGACTTTTTACAATGTCAGAGGGATGCCACTGTCGTGGAAAATGGGTCAGACCGACCTCCAGTCGGCGGTACTGACCGCCTAATCATGATATGAACACAAATGGTGCGGTGCATACTCACATTTCCCTATGGGAGCATGTGCAACAACGGTAAAGCGTCGGTAGCACAAGCTCTCATAGGGAAATGGGAGGCTGGTTTCATCCCTGAACTGCTTGGTAGGCACCGTGCCTGCCACATGGTGCAGGGGTCAACAGGTGGGCACCTTAGGTGCCCTCTCAGCCACCAATCATATGCCGCTGGTTGGGCGCCCTGCTAGGGGCCTCTAAACTCGCTTTCTGACTGGCATGGAAAGCCTGTCAAAAACCGAGCATTGCAATCCGGACAGCGCAAAACATCGTCCATATGGATTACGGGCCATTCTCTGACTTACCAACTGGCTACTTGAGCCAGTTGGAAGCAAGCTGGAATAACCAGCCTGTTTCATTTATGACCACCTGAAACTGCCTAAATCTGACAATCTCTGTCGATAAGCCTCTTACCTAAGAGTGGAGGCTTTCTGACCTAAATCATCACCCGGCCCCTCACTGGCAGTCTCATTATTATTGTCTCTGTGGTTATTAATGTTGATTTTACACCATTGATTGTTTTTCCTAGGTGATCAGGACGAATCTTAACTCTTTGAAGGAATTGCACACTTCTCAGCATAACACACTGTTGGTATATACTGTCATAATTCCCCAGGTTCTGTGAGATACTGGGATACCCCATTGTTATTATTACTAATGGGTTAGTGAGATTGAAGCAGTTATTGTGACACTCACTTAAGTAGCCTCTTCAAACAATTCACCTCTAAGGTAGGCCCTAGACAGCCTATAGGACAGGGTGTATTGTAATGTAACGGCTGGACATGTACTTTTAAGTTTTACAAACTCCTAAATGTGTTGTTCACTCGTCTGAGGGCTACCATTCCCATGGGTGTCAACAGTGCCCTGCATCCTCAGGGATCTGTACGATGCCCACCTCCAGGGAGCCTCAAACACAGGAGCTGTAGTAGCACTGAGGATTAGAGTGGCCAGGTGAGGGAAATGTTTGTGGGATAGGAACAGTGGGGAGGGAGATCTGAAAAGAAAAAGGTTAAACAGAAATAAAAACTTATGAGAGTATATAGTGTTATGTGAAATTGTGAAAATTATGATAAACTCACTTCTCACTCAGCAATGCACACACAAAATACATACATTATAAGGCATAGGAAATAATGCAACTCACTGCTGCAGAACTCAATTACAATATCTTTACCAATAATGCAGAGCTCAAAAGTTTTGACACAATAGTTTGTCTTTTGTTCACTAGGATCAAAGGTTGCGCCTAGATTTGAGCTACCAAGCAAAACTTTCCTATGCATTCTTCATAGTGATAGAGCAAAACGGAAAACACTCAGAGTAGTCTCTAGACATCAAACAACCTCCGATTGGAATCGGAGCTTAGGCAACGGTACGAAGGCTTACCAGGAAGACCCGACCGGTCTTACTAAATGTCTTGAGTCATAAAAATGTGCCCGCGAGAGCTGCTGGAAATCACTGACCAGCTAGGAGGAGGCGGGAGCGCCGACTTGCCAGGCAACAGGAGACTATTGAGAGCTTACACCAGGGCAGGCTTCTCTTTATGCCTGGCCACACCAAATATGCCCGCCCTCCATAGCAGCTGGAATTTAGACCCGAGGAGGAAACCAAGCTGCAATAGAAAGAAGGCAGATATTAAAATAGGCGTGTAGTGATGTGATTGTGACAATAGAATAACATTGGGTTCCATATTACATTTAATAGGTACTAACTTTATGGTAGCAACTGATTGGCAGCAAGTAAGAAATTCATGTTTGGGGTCTAGGAAATTGTGATCTGAGTTCTTATTTGATTGTAAAGTTGGATTTATATCACAATTTTGAAAATGCTACTTTCGTAAAACTGTCTATTACTAGCCATAGTTTGTACTTGTAGCCTGTCTATGGGTCAGATGACTGGGTGTAGTTGGACTTTGTATATTCCTCTAAGACAGCCATGCAATAGAAAGATTAGGTGTGCCTGCATGGGGCACCATTGGCAGGATGGGGGCAGAGCTGGTCACCCCTCCACTTACAAATCAATAGTCTGCCTCCTGCCTTCACATCAAGGACTACCCCCCAGCCCATTGTGCCTGCAGCCAGACTGGAGCCTGGGAAGGGGAGGCAGAACATTCCAAGCACTTCACAGGGAATCTCTAGAAATGTGTCTTACTTCAAAGAAGGCGCCAGGCAAAGATCAGATCCACTCTTCAATACACATCTGAACATATGGAAAACTCAGAAGAAGGACTGCTGTGCTGGCCTGCTGCAAGAAGAACTGATACTCTGCTTCCCTTCCACTCCGATGAGAAGGACTGGACCTCCTTCTCAAACCCAGGACCACCAGAGTGACTCAAAGGCCCACATGGCTGGCACACTGATCAGAGCATAATGGACAGAAAAGGCTCCCTTCACCTTGAACCCTGTACCTGGACTGCCTGCTGTGAGTCTTGCCCAGAGGTGGTGCCACCCCAGTTCTGGAAGAAGGTCAGGAGGTGCGCTGCAAGCCCAGCTGGGGTCCCACTAGATCCAATGCAGAACGATGCATTCCATGCAGATTGTCAATGAGTGAGATGTGCTTGAGTTGACAAGGTTTTAGCCAGAGAACATGAAATACAGGATGTATGTGGATTTCCGATGATAGTGTCAAATATACAGAGGCAGGGTTTATAATCTTCTCAATGGGAAATTATCTCAAGCACTTGGGTTGCAGTTGTCTGCGGTCCAAAAAATACAGGTATTTGCAGGGAGATGTACTGAACACTGTGTGAAAAATATCGACTGCATCTTACGACTAGTATTTCTAAGATCATTGTGGTATTTTTGGAGCTGACCTATGTAGTAATAGATTGGTTTGCAAAATATTGATTTGGAGTGGATCACAATTCAACCTCCCTCATGAATATTAATGAGGTAGATCACTAATTGAGACCCGCTATGATTTGCTTCCATCTCAGGGATGCTACTTTTAAATAAAGCAATCTTTTTTTTCTAAATGCAGTCTATTTTTCTTAAAGAAAAACGAGATGTGTTAAGAAAAAAAATGAAATCTTTTACACTTTTACAAACACTTTTAAGAGTAGGCAGTAGTCCGTGGGAATACGTAACAAATACTTTTTGGTAGTCTGTAAGATATTAATGTTTTATGACCAGATTTTGGTTGCAAAACAATAATACATCCAATCCCAAATCGCTATTTGGAATAGATGCCCTAAAAATGCCCTTTCCAATTGCTGATTCGGTATGTGGTCGCAAACTCAAATTGTGATCCAGTAACAAGGGGTTTGATGTAGATCTGTAATATATCTTGCATTTTTTCTTTCTCTCATCTAATCATTCTTTAGCAAGGCCTAAGAGGTTGTGCAATTTTGTGTGACATTCCTGTACTGAGCGATATGTGATTGGACCAGCATCAAAATAGGCAGAATCTGGGACTGATGACTTAACAAGCAGACAAAGGGTAACATGCCAAATTCAGTGTGTTCAGTGTTCTTATAGATGAATGAAATCAACCGTACTGTCTCACTCCAATCATTCACTGATTTAAATGCTCCATCTGTATGTCTGTCTTTGGGTAGTAATTAGAGGACAGATCGTCATCCTTGTCTAAGGTCTTGTGAAGTACCATCCAAAAATGAGACATACATTGAGACCTATAATCAGTAAGGAGCATTGTTAGCATAGTGTGCAATCTGGCTGTGTGTTATGCACAAAAAGGAGCTAAATCAAGGCTTATGGGTGAAGTTGTAAGAGGTTTGAAATTACCTATATTTGTTATGTGGTCTATTACAACCAGGATGGTGATGAAACCTTTATATGTGGGAAGTTCAAATACAAAATCTATTGACATAGTATGCCACAGAACTGGAGGCTCTGGTATCTGTCCCTGCAGATTTTGTGCAGGTATATTTTAGTTCTATGCTCTTGACACACAACCCTTTATATATCAACAAACATCCCAAGCAAATGTAGGCCACCAGACTGTTTTATGTGTGGTAATACTATTTTTGTTACACATGGATGCCCTCCTGTTTCAGCGTCATCTACATGTGAAATGGCTTGGGTTTGTTGTTTTTCACATGGAGCATATATACCCTCTCCTTAATACAGAATTCCTTTTGTTTCCCAACTGTCATTCTGTGTTTTCAACCCAGGCCACAAAGAGATCTAGTATGTGTTTTTTCGAAGATGAGTTATGAAGGTGTCCATTGCCAATGCTGCTAGATATATTTATTCAGGCAAGAAAATGAGTGGAAATGTGGAATTGGGTTATTCTGCCCTACTTTCATCTGATAACTGTAAAAAAGTGTCAGGTTTTTGTTTCCTACTACCTGGTCTGTACGTGAATGCAAAATCAAAGTCAGAGGAAAATGTATTGCATGTTAGTTGCTGGTCTATCAATGCTCTGGCGAACTTTCCAAACTTAACGTTTCTATGATTGGTGTAAATTTGAACAGTGCCTACTGATTAGTCTGTAAGAATTCTATTCTTCAACAGGTCTTTTTGTAACAGCTTTTTTATCTATAATGGTGCACTTTACTTCCGCTGAGGTGAACTTCTAAGGAACGTAAGCTACTGGCTGTATTTGATCAATGTCTGCATGTCTTTGCAAAAGTACTCCACCCTTTACAAACTAGGGATTTTGCTTCTACTATAAAAAGCTTGGTCATCATAGGTGGAACTAAATGGGAGTAATTGTGAATTGCTTCTTTAGGGTGTGAAAGTGTTGTACTGGTGTCACGCCTAATGGCAGCTTCCGAAGTGATCTCTGGAGTGTGGGACACATAGTATTATAATCACGTTTTGGATCAGGTTGATGCTGGCGCGCCACCACCATTGCTGTTAGAGTTACCTCATGGTGGCCGAACCACTGATACAATTTTCCATGCTCTCGCTCTTCTCCTTGGAGGGGCCCTGAAGGAATACACCTTTGGTGTCTTCATACTGCTTTACCATCTCTTTCCCAGCACCCTCTATCGAGGATTTCTAGACATTACCCTGCCCATTCCAAGATGGCCACCTTTCCATTAGTTGCTGTGAGGAAATTCCCAATCCATTATGTATAAGCTTCCTTCCTGCATGGTATTTCCTTTCAATAAGGTAAAAAGTCAGATGATTTGTTTCACCTGGTTTTGAAACACTTCTTGCTACCAGTTGTGTTTTCTTGCACCTAATCAGCTTCAGCCATAATAGTTCCAGCTCCTCGATTTCCTGTAAAATCAGAAGTCTTCGGATCCTTGGAGTCCTTACCTCCTTTCTTTGGGTTTCTACTACTTCCTGGAGCCTTGCGGTTAACTGGAGGTTTATTGCCTTTGGGCTTTTTCTGATGTGTTGCTAGGCTTTTCCTCTTCAATTTTTGGTTGGCCAAGCACCATGATTTTCTTGTCTGCTTTATGGCTATTAACTCATCGCTAACTTAATCTGTAGTCTAACTTCACCTCTAGATCTGTCAGCTCTGAGTGGTGACTGGTGAATTTATTACATGCACCAAAACATCCTTTAGCACTCCTCAAATACCTTGATAAAAAAGCAAAGACCATTTTTCTACTGTCCATTCGGTTCCTACAAGATGGTTGAACTTTGTGGTGTCGATCAGAAGATTCTGGTTCCTATGTTTGATTGCAAGACGTTCATGATCTATAGCCATATAGTGTGCTTTGTAATCAAATAACTATTGCTTAACATCATACAACTTCCTGAAATGGCAGAACTAAGATCATTCCTTTGTACCACTGATGTGAACCAGTTTGTAGTGGTTCACTAACAAAATATTGCCTTTGGAAATATCAAGATACAAAACTAATATGACATAAATTTTGATGTCAAAAATATTGTCACCCTGTACTTATAATGGTACGTACAAAAATATCTAGAAGAAATTACCATTGTCACTAATATAGTTGTATGAAATAATGTTTTTAAAATATATATGAATTTAAATATCACATATTAAATATATTAAATAATATAAGTACTATAATAAAAATATATTATGTTTAATATTTCTTTAAAAAATATAACATTAAACTGATTTGAAAGTTAAACACACAACCCACACACACATATATATAAACATATATATGGACTGGAGTAGAGAAACTTACCTGTGAGCTTTGAGAGGGGCATGCTGGTACTTGCAGTTAGCCAACGCGTCTGCCGTACCGTTTGGGACTCAAACTCCGCCCACCTGAGCAGCTATTAATGGCGGAACGACCAGCCGTACACCTGTGGGTTTCCTGGCACGAGAACCTTGTTGGAGCAGGCATTTGATGAAGGCACAGACCGAAACACGTAATGCCATTGCTCCTGTGAATAAATTGTCCTTCCTGTATTCCCCGCTGTGTCTCTCTGATTCTTTGTATTCAAGAATCTCCTGTGGCATATTTCGCACGCATATTTTTTCAAACAAACGCCTCTGCTTTGAAAGGCGCACACTTGAAGGAAAGCTCCTTATGGCTTATGCTTGGTGCAGACTCGCACTCTTGCTCTTCAGATTTCTTATAGACCTGACGCGTTTCTAGGCTCCTGCATTTCATCAGAGGTTAATCAGTGAAAGTGAACACGGGGAAGATTCTGGTCTTTTTTTATTTTGATTCTTTAATTGTCACCGCCCTTCATGAGTTCTTTTAACTTTGCGGTGCATTCTGGGAGAGTTAGTTCTTTTCATGCCAGTATGTATTATTCACCTTGGTAGGTTCCTCGTTTGTCACCCTTTTAAACTATTATTTCTTGCCCATAGTGGGCCCGGGAGAAAGGAGAGAGTCTCTATTTAGCCGCAATCCTTCAAACCGCATGACGGGTTCGGACCAGTTCCAACCCGCGGTCTCATTGGTAGTTGATGGATGTTGCTGCCTTTCCACGGCAAGGCTGCCGCGTGGTAATTTTCTCAAACAAACGCCTCCTCTTTGAAAGGCGCATTCTTGAAGGAAAGCTCCTTATGGTTTATGCTTGGCGTAGACTCGCACTCTTGCTCTTCGGATTTCTTATAGACCTGACGCGTTTCTAGGCTCCTGCCTTTCATCAGAGGTCAATCAGTGAAAGTGAACACGGAGAAGATTCTGGTCTTCTTTTTATTTTGATTCTTTAATTTTCACCGCCCTTCGTGAGTTCTTTTAACTTTACGGTGCATTCTGGGAGATTTAGTTCTTTTCATGCCAGTATATATTATTCACCTTGGTAGGTTCCTCGTTTGTCACCCTTTTAAACTATTAATACTTGCCCATAGTGGGCCCGGGAGCAAGGAGAGAGTCTCTATTTAGCCGCAATCCTTCAACCCGCATGACGGGTTTGGACCAGTTCCAACCCGCGGTCTCCTTGGTATAAGAAATCCGAAGAGCAAGAGTGCGAGTCTGCGCCAAGCATAAACCATAAGGAGCTTTCCTTCAAGAGTGCGCCTTTCAAAGCTGAGGCGTTTGTTTGAGAAAAATATACATATATATACACATATTTGTATATAAATATATATATATATATATTTACTACAAAGTTCCAAACTGGACGGTGCTCTCGGTCCGCAAAATAACTCATTTTGTCCCTCTATGCCATTTGATTTTTGCACCACACGCATTGACATTTTTAAGTTTATACGCAAACTTAAATTAGAAAAATGGCATAAACTGAAAAGACTGAATTACAATCATGACAGGAGAGGGCACAGCCTAATCGTCAGAGATGAAAATTTCTCTATTAGTGATGTGGACAGTATAATCAATATCATCACTCTAGATCAGGCCCAGCCAGTCAATGAAGATGAAATGGACTTGGGCCCCATCACCCAAATGCTTAATGAGGCGGCATTTGTGACTGATGACAGTACACTATCTGGTTTTAAACCAAAATCCACTTTTATTCCCAGTATGCCGCATGACAATCTTGATACCTTCCATGACTGTGTAAGCAAACAAATTTGTGCACAAAGAAGCAAAAAAGGTAGAGGAGGGAAGAGGGAGCAAAACTTAAATGTACAAGAAAGAAAAGCTCTCACCTCCCTTATGGAGGACAAAACCATAGTCATCCGTCCAGCCGATAAGGGAGGCAACATAGTTATCATGGACCGAGAAATGTATACCAAAGAAGCATTAAGACAACTTGGGGATGTGAAATACTACACCACCACCTCCTATGATCTCTATAATAATAGCATACTCACCTTATGGGAAAAACTTACCGAATGGAAAGACCAAGGCATTCTAGAATGGGAAGAGTTTAGGTACCTTAAAAATGACCATCCAATACTACCTGTCCTATATATTCTTCCCAAACTCCACAAGGACACTACCAATCCACCTGGGAGACCCATTGTGTCTTCAAGGGGATGTGTCTCTGAACATACTTCGAAATATGTGGACTTTTTTCTCAGAGACTGGGTACACAAACTTCCTAGTTTCATTAAAGACACCAAAGACTTTTTGAAGAAATTATCATTGGTTCAATAGAAAGAGAACAGTCTTTTAATCACCATGGATGTACAATCCTTGTACACGATCATTGACCACGAACAGGGCTTACGAGCCTGTGCCAGTTTCTTGGCTGGGCGTCCACTACGTTTTAGAGAACATAGTAAAATGTTAGTGGATATGATGTCGTATTGTCTGTGCAATAACTATTTTGTTTTTGATGGTACCTTGTATAGACAAACCACTGGGACGGCGATGGGTTCATGCTTTGCTCCCAGTTTTGCAAACCTTTTTTTGGGGCACTGGGAGCAAGGCATGAACTCAGACCCCAATTTGAGAATGCTTTGGCCATTTGTGGATACATGGTGGAGATACATTGACGATCTCTTTGTGATTTGGAGTGGGTCCCCCGAGATGGCTAACGAATTTGTGAACAAACTCAATATGAATGATCTCAACATTGTATTAACCAGCAATATCAGCAAGAGCACTGCAGAATACCTTGACGTTAGAGTAGAGGTAGTCAAAGGCAAACTACAGACCTGCCTATTTAGAAAGTCTACTGCAGGTAACAGTGTACTGCATGCCCTGAGTAGTCACCCTGAAACCCTGAAGTGAAGCATTCCATTTGGTGAACTACTCAGGGCGAAAAGAAATTGCAGTACTGACCAGGGTTATGAACAGGTCAGCCGTGAAATGATGGCAAGATTTAAAGACAGAGGTTACCCCACATGGGTCATCAAAAGAGCCAAAGCGCGTGCAGATGGTATTCCCAGAGCGGATACATTAGATGACAGAGGCAATGAAACTGATACTACCAGTGAGGATGATCAAACACGCCTCATCCTCACCTATAACACTGAGTCCAAGCAAATCCGTAAAATAGTATCCCAAAATTGGAACATCCTCACTGCTGATAATGTGATTGGTAAGGATTTATCCAGTGCGCCTCTTATCACGTATAGAAAAGGCAGGGCTTTACGTGACATGTTGGTCAAAAGTGACATCACTGTGTATCCCAAAACTCAGAACTTGGGTTTATCAGGCTTCTTTCCTTGTGGTCATTGCAAGGCCTGCAGGTACAGCACCCATAAAAAATCTGTCACGTGCAATGGGATTAAGAGAGAATTGCATCAATTTCTGACTTGCAGTACTGATTTTGTCATCTATGTAATTGTTTGCCCATGCGGGTTATGGTATATAGGCAGCAGTACGAAACAAGCCAAAAATCGAGTACTAGAACACTATTGTGCCATTGCCAACAAAAATGACAAATACCCTGTAGCAAGACACTTTGCTGAAATACATTTCTCAAATCCAGCCCAAATGAGTTTCCACATATTGGAACAAATTGAAAGAAGTCCTCGGGGGGGAGACAGGACCCTAAACCGAGACAAAAAGAGTCTAAATACATAATCGAATTCCAAACTAAGACGCCGGGGGGCCTCAACCAGGATGAGGAGTTAGCAGTTCACCTTAAAGTATAGCAATTGTGTTGATACTGTGTCCGCTTCTTGTCTAGGTTATCTGTAGCTACTTGCCTCTTCCTTTGACTAGTATGCACTGTTTATTTATTTAGATGTTTTTAGTGAGATTTTCGTACCAGTTGAGCACTGACTTTGGCTATTTTATGTCTCTCTCTTTTTTCATAGATTGAGTTCCACACGGAAGTTGACATCATTTCACTTATTTTCACTCGTCCTGCCATGTAATGGACGTTCATCTTTGGGAGCACTTTATCACTTTTCTTCACTTAACATCTAGGCAGTTTTCCGGCAAGGTAGGGCCCATTGTGGGGGGCAACCTTACATCTTGGACTTGGTACTTTCTAGAATACCCACATGGGTGTGCCCCAGCATTTTACCCTCTCAGCGCACCTGACAATTCTGGTTCCATAACATGGTCCTACATATTGTCCTTTGGTATTTTACCGACATAGACTTGTGACTAGTTTTCACTACTGCATTTAATGAGTCCTTGCATTTCCCATTTTTTGTTGTATGTTGGCTGAGATTTACGCATTAATATATTGCTTATCATCTGTACACCTCCGCAGCATTACACATGTCCTGTCCAGGCTCCATGCGTCTTAGACCTTTGACAGGCTGCCAGTTAGCCCACATGATGGGCTGCGTACATATGAACTTCTTGTTTACGCTTGGTTGCCACAGCAACGCGCAGGTCTCAGTCCGTGACTAACTACAATCATGGAGGCAGTCGCTCTGAGTACATGTTTATATTTGTACTAATCTGGACTAATGTAAAAATGGTGTGCTCATCTTCTGTGATTCTAACGGGAAGCAACATAACAATGAAAAGACTTGATTTTCGGGCATTTGCTAAGTTATGTACGAAATGCAAGAATTTAATTTTGTACCGTTCTAAATGTATTTGGACAATGCGTGACACAAACATTTGAATTATCAGTTCAAGTATGTCTGTTACAAGTGTGTTACCTTACATATTCATTATTTGTACATGCTTATCATGGGATTGTGTACACCGCAGCGTTCAATATGCCCTTTCTAGGGTCAGTGCGTCACAGACCGTTGCTAGGCTGCGAGTCAGCCCCCACGATGGGTTGCGTGCATACGTACTTCCTACTCACGCTTGGTTGCCATAGTAACTTGTAGTTCCCACTCCGTGATTAACCACAATCATGGCGGGGGTCGCTCTGCTCATATATTTATATTTGTACACAATCTGGGCAAATGTTGATAATGATGTACTTATCGTTTGTAAAGTTTACAGGAAAACACAACAACAATAAGATTTTGATTTTCAGACATTTAAAAAGTTTTTTTACGTAATACACAATTTTAGTTATGTACTGTTCCAAATACACTTTAGGCTATGCTTGACATGAACAATTGAATTACCTGTTCAAGTATGTCTGTAATAATTGTGTTACTTTACAATTTATGATTTGTGGCATGCAGTCCTGTTTCTATGGTCATGCATCCGGGAACTGTATTTACCGGGAAACTGCTTTTTTCAAACTAACATGAACAAGGCTGTCCGCAGCCGAAACATGTTGTTAGTTAAATAAACACCCTTGAAGCCTATAGCGGTGTTGAGTTATTTTGCGGACCGAGAGCACCGTCCAGTTTGGAACTTTGTAGTAATTGATTTACCGGCTTGCTCGGCCGGCATTGGTGCCACTTCCCGAGGGGCCGCGGTCAGCGTTTCAGAGCGGACTTTGGAATTTATATATATATATATATATATATATATAGAGAGAGAGAGAGATACATATTTCTAGTTAAACTAATGATTCTAATTTCTATTATAATTTAAAAGTGTTTAAATATTTTAGAAAATTAAAGAAAATTACAAAACAAGCTATTTTAATTAGAAATAAAAAGCAAACAGCATAAAAAATTACAATTTACATAAATTATTTTACATAATAAACATTATAATTTTAAATAAAAAAAGAACATAAATTGTAACAATTTAAAATAAACAGTAGTTTTTTACATTTAATACTTTTACTATCCCCCTGGAAATGTATACAAAAGTGCACAAATTATCCGACTAAAGAGGAATAATATTTATTAGTCTCATTACACAGGGGTAAAATTTACTATTCCCACTCCAGTCTGTGCAACCGTAGGGAAAATGTGTTGGATTGCGGTGGGGTAACATTTACTATTCCCACTCCATTCAGTGCAACAGTAGGGAAAATGTGGGATGGCAGAGGGGTAAAATGTACTATTACGACTCCAATCAGTGCAAAAGTAGGGAAAGTGTTTGATGGCAGAGGGGTAAAATACTCTTCCCACTCCAGTCAGTGCAACAGTAGGGAAAGTGTTGGATAGCGTAGGGGTAAAATTTACTATTCCCACTCCAGTCATTGGAACAGTAGGGAAAGTGTTGGATAGCAGAAGGGTAAAATTTACTTTTACCACTCCAGTCAGTGCAAAAGTAGGGAAAGTGTTGGATGGCGGAGGGGTTCTTTAATGTTCCCAATCCAATAACTAAAACAGTAAGGAAAGAGTTGGATTGCAGAGGGGTACAGTTTACTATTCCCACTGCAGTCAATGCAATATTAGAAACAAACGAATTCACTTCACCATAATAAAAAAATCAACAACATAATAAACAATTAAAAAGGTAAATATGCAAAGCGATAAATACAATAGATACATATTACAAAGTTAAATACATATAAATTACTACACATATTTGTATACTTTTAATACAAAACTATATTCTCAAATTATTAAAAACTAATAAATACAATATTATTTCTATTTAAAAAACACAACACAATTAACATATACAATAATATAAAGCATAATAAAAAAAGATAATACCCTATTTTTATGTTTGCTATTACTGAATTAGCTTTCTATCCTACACTTCATCTAAGGAGCCAATTACGATGCCATAGTTTATGGCTCCAACATTCGGTCAGAGCTGTTTCAACAGTATCGGAATTAACTGTTCGGATTTCTTTCCAGCCAACCCATTTGAATGGAGTTGGCTGGAAAGAAAGAGAGAGCCTGCCTGTCATTTGGAAATCTTCTAGTAATCCCAAGTGTGGCTCCTTCTGCCCGAGGGATTACAATGTCAGATTCTGACAGCCTTTCTGTGCTAGCCTTTCTGACACAGAAAGGCTGTAGGAAGTCAAGTCAAGTCAAGTCAAAATATTTATATAGCGCACTATATACCCATAGGGTCTCAGGCGCTTGAAGAAGGGTTGGGAACTACATGTCGAATATCCAAGTTTTAAGTTGCTTTCTGAATGCTAGGTGGTTCTGAGTGAGACGAAGGTGAGTGGGAAGTGAGTTCCAGGTCTTAGCTGCCAGGTCCCATGGTGGTTTTGTTGATGCGAGGTACGATAGCAAGGGCTTGGTTGGAAGATCGCAGCTGGCGGGGGGGGGGTGTAGAAGGAGAGTCGTGTGTTGAGGCATTCGGGTCCAAGGTCGTAAAGTGCTTTGTGAGCGTGGGTCAGGAGGCGGAAAGTAATCCTCTTATTGACGGGGAGCCAGTGGAGGTTTTTCAGGTGGCCAGAGATGTGTTCTTTGCGCGGGATGTCTAGTATGAGTCTGGCTGAAGCGTTCTGGATGCGTTGGAGTTTTTTCTGGAGTTTAGCGGTGGTACCGGCGTATAGGGTGTTTTTTTAGTTTCGGTGGGGATCCAGCGAAATGTTTTTTTGAGCATGCGAAGAATGTTGAAGCAGGATGATGAAACGGCGTTGACTTGTCTGGTCATCGAGAGTGAGGAGTCCAGGATGACGCCCAGGTTTCGTGCGTGGTTCGTCGGGATGGGTGCTTTTCCGAGGGCCTCTGGCCACCAAGAGTCATCCCAGGCGGAGGGGGAGGTGCCTAGGATGAGGACTTCTGTTTTGTCTGAGTTCAGTTTCAGACGGCTGTGCTTCATCCACTCGGCTACTTCTTTCATTCCTTCGTGTAAGTTGGTTTTGGCGGTGTTAGGGTCTTTGGTGAGTGAGAGGATCAGTTGAGTGTCGTCAGCGTAGGAGATGATGTTGAGATTGTGTTGGCGAGCGATGGCCGCAAGGGGGCTCATGTAAACATTGAAGAGGGTGGGGCTGAGTGACGATCCTTGTGGCACGCCGTAGATGACTTCAGAGGCCTCTGACTTGAATGGTGGGAGGCGGACTCTCTGGGTTCTTCCGGTGAGGAACGAGGTGATCCATTGCAATGCTTTTCCTTGGATTCCGACGTTTCTTAGGCGCTGTAGAAGGGTGCTATGACAGACTGTGTCGAAGGCAGCGGAGAGGTCGAGGAGGATGAGGGCGACTGTGTCTCCATTGTCTAGTAGAGTTCGAATGTCGTCTGTTGCTGCGATAAGTGCGGTCTCAGTGCTGTGTTTGGCTCGGAAGCCGGACTGTGAGGATTCGAGGGATTTGTTGGTTTCGAGGAAGGTGGCGAGCTGGTTGTTGACAGCTTTCTCGATGACTTTGGCCGGGAATGGAAGAAGCGAGATGGGGCGGTAGTTTTTGAGTTCGGTGGGGTCAGCTGTGGGTTTTTTCAGAAGGGCGCTGAGTTCCGCGTGTTTCCAGCTTTCCGGGAAGTTGGCGGAGTTGTGGGAGCAGTTGATGACATCTCGGAGGTGTGGTGCTATGATGGAGTTTGCTTTGTTGAAGATGTGGTGAGGGCATGGGTCAGAAGTCGACTTTGGGAGCTCTTAGCAGGGCCCCATTGGTAAATGGCCTCTGGTTGAATGCAGAGGGGGCACCTATGGTGCCCCCTGTCGATCCCTGAACCCCTTGGCATGCACTTTGAGATGCCTGCCACGGGGTGCAGGAATGAACTGAACCTCTTCTCGTTACAATGAGAGCATGCTCCCATTGTAAAGGATAAGAGTGTGACTGAACACTGTTCAGTTGCATCCTAATTTCTGGGTTGGAACCGCCGACAGAAGGTCTGTCGGTCACAGTACCGAATCAAGTTGGCCCGACATTGAAACTGGGACCTAAATACACAACACATATGAAAAAGAATTATTGAAATAATATTATTTACACATGTTGCATAATTAAATATTAGTTAAAATGTTCATAAGTATTTTTACCTTATATGATTATAGTTAATTATCACCCCACCATTTATTCATAAAAATAAAACAATCCATGCCAATAATATAAATTATTATTGCCATTATTCCGTAATTAAATCTCAATAAAACAAGTATTAATAATTAACTATTAATTAATTCATATTTAAATAACTTCTCACCAACTGCTCCTACACATTCATCATCTCAAACCTAATATATAATTTAAATAATTTGTATTCACATATTCACCATAATTATTTATCAATTGTATAAATACTATAAATTAACTTTATTTATTAATTTGTATAATTAATTTCCTACTCGCCCTTTAGACATACAAAAACAACACAAAAACAATACAAATAATGTAATATATTTCACAATTTTCCAAATTATCAAAAAAGAATTGACATGATGAATACATAAATCTCATTTGATTACTTCCCACCATATATCCCTCCAAAATACACTGTTACACATGCAACTTAATAAAAAAAATACATTTACCAAAATGCATTATCTATTAAATAATTAATATGAATTACAAATTAGTGAGCAATTAATTACAAATAGTTTACTTCCCACCCTATACCCCTACAAAACAGATAATACTATATACACAAAATACAATCATGTATGTCTCTGGATCCACAATAACATTGGTGACCAAATCTGCTTGCCCATTAATCTTTTTTTAGCTCCTTTGTTTTTATAAATTGCAACTTCCAGGCTGCAAGTGGCTAATAGCCTAGCCCTCCATTGTTGAAATGCGGGTGGATCAGGATCTAACCAGGCTGAGGCAATAGTGAGTCGAAGTGTTGCCATGGCCACGAATATTAACCCCTGTGTGTTTGTCTGCAATTCACGATTTGCTACCCCCAGCATGATTTCCTCCGTTGAGATTTCAATTCTTGCTTGACAAACTTCTGATTGAAATTCCGAGATGTCATTAATCAGCTTAGTCAGCGTGTTACATGTGGCAAATATATGTATAATATCGGCCCCATATAGTGCCCAACGAGGACATGTTGTTCCCTTCCCTGTTCCCCATTTAGCGATTTTCTTAGGGGTGTAATATAGAAAGAAGAAGGTTTTATAAAATTGCGCCTGTGGCTTTATCGACATTAATGAATTTAGAGCAAACTCATATGCTATGCGGGGGATATTAGAATGTACTCCCAGTTGTTCCTGCCAAATTGCACATTGTTTGTCCATATCATCTGGGGCCATTAAATTCAATGTTTCATAGATTTCCCCAATCCTGGGAGTCGTTTTTTTACATAAATTATCAATCAATTGATTGTTCCGGAAGTTCTCCCGCCCACCAGTTTTCTTTGTTAGGAAGTCTCTAACCTGTAAAGACTTTAAAAAATCCCTGTGGCTAATATTATATTCCTATGCAGATCCTCAAATATCTTAAGACATCCTTGTTTATAAAAGCAGCCCAAAAATGAATTATTAACTAAATAATGATTAATTAATTATAATCAATTAACTACCCACCCAATACCCCTACAATACACACAACCCACACCTAAAACAAAATGAAACAAAGAAAAAATAAATGAATAATTTAAAAATGTACATATTTAAATATCAGTTAAATAATTATGTTATTGCATGTAATTAAGAATTATTTGCAATGATTTTATCTCCCATCCTATACCTCTACACAACACACAACCCACACCTAAAACCTAATTTTAGAAAAAGATCATACAATTAACATAACTAATAATCAACTAACTGTATTATATTAATAAAAATAATATATTAATACATTATAATTTAATTGTTTCCCACCCTTTACCCCTATAAACCCCACAACCTGCTATGGTACTAAAAATGAAAAATAAATTATAAAATTACATTTCCAAACCACTAATAATTAAATAACAATATTTTAAAAAACATTAACAATATTTATACATACACTTTAAAACATATACAAATAAAATACATCCAAAATGTATTAAAATAATCAAAAAACGATATTATTACATCTATATTTTAAATAAACTATATTAGTGGTTTTTGATATTTCTGTGAACTAAATTAATGACTTTGATATTTATACATCAACATTACTTACCTAATATTGATATTTTTGACAACAATATTCTTGCACACGATATTCCTATATCACAATATGTAAGACTCCATATTTTTGTAGGACAATGTTTTTTTTAAAGTTTTGTCTGAATACAATTTAAACTTCACTCTGTGAACTTACCTTTCAATATTTTTGCCCTCAATATTTAGTCTGTACTTTCCTCTGTGAACGTACCTTTCAATATTTTGTCCCTCAACATTTTGTACAGGACTTTAGCATGCCACAATATTCTTGGACTCCGTATTTGAAGAATACAAGGAAATCAGCAACTAGAAAAGGCAGCACGTTCTATTTGCAGCTTTTGGAATCAAAATTGAAGGTTTTGGCAAGACCAGGAATTCGGCATATCCGATTGCACCACTAAGTGCAACGTCACAACTTTTGACTTTGACATCGAAATTGGCTAGAAATTGCACTTAGGTTCAAGTCAAACATGAAAATTGACATTCATTCGTGCTTGCCTGTCTCTTGGATTTTTGTACATTTTAGAAATAAATCGTATCTGGGATTTTAAACATTTTGTGCCATTTTGCTTATTAAATTTCTCTTGTTATTCTATTTTAATTATTATTATAATAATAATAATTATTTTCCAATTTCGTTTTTTCTTACTGTTTAATCCTATCACACATTTCTTTAAAAAAAAAAGCCTTCTCCCTGTAATGCAGCTACCAATTATTGAGCAGAGATTTCTCAATGAAGTGTGTAGTAACCTCCCAAGATGCCACATAATTAAGTTGATGAGACACACTCAAAACTTATTATTTCAATTTATTATACATTGGTATCAGGTCTAAGCGTAAGGTGCATTAGATGTAGTTGGTTTTCTATGTCCACCCATTGCAGATTTTCATTACATGCATAGTTTATCTGTGATATGTAAATGTGAGTTTGACGTGTTACTTTCAGGTATATTTGCTATGGATGAAGTTGTTAAAATATTGGAACATTCATGATTTGTCTATGCCAACTCCAGATGCCTCTTTGTATGTCTAGATATATGAACTTTTCCTGACTTAACAGAAATTGCACATTTATATTCAGGCTGAGACATTCGCACATGCATAGATTTATAGTTCTGCTTTTATTTTTGAGAATAGAGACCAACATATTTTATTGCAGAGCAGCTTATAACGTTTCAAAAGGTTTGTCAATTCTTTGGACATATAAATATTTAAATGGAATAATCATTCATATATAAATAAAATAGTACCTTTCTTGTTGTTCAATATTACAGCCATGTAAGTAAATATTTTTACGTTAAATCACATCATACCTTGTCAGATATCAGCTATCATGTTATATTATTTTTCTAATCCTCTCTGCTGAGTTACGTGTATTCAGGCATATTCTTCGAAATGATTGTAACGTGCATTTCATTTAAGTAAATGAAGATTTAACCAAAACAATGTTTAATATAACAAGGCAGCTCATGCCTACATTGAATGTGTTGTTTTGGTTCGAGTAAACACTAATTTATCATTTACCCGCAGAAGAGGCGCAATGGTAATATTTTTTCAAAGACTTGTTTTAGTGTGCACTTAATGGACTGTATCACCTTTGGAATGTATTTGTTACTGTTATTTTATGAAAGAAAATTCAGTTTAGCATCACAACTGAAGATGCACTTCATAAAATACACGAAACACTTCATTTCACAAACACATTAACAATTTAACAAAGCGTAGATATTTTTAAAGCATTTTCACAGCTTTCTTTAAATTTTGATAAAGAAAATAGATTGAAAAGGCATGCACATTTGGAGAGGCATTATAGGACTAAATGATGCAGATTCACAGTTTTCAGTATGGTCCAGGATGCCCGCCACCCCTTCCACCACCAATCCCAATGGTAGGAGACAGACACAGTTTGAACTTTTGGAAGGCGGGGGGCCTCACGACCCCCCCGGCCGTATTTATTAAAATATGAAACAAAATTAAAACTTTAAATTAAAACGTTTCATGTATCATGTACAAAATTCAACTTTCATTACATTTGATGAAGACAGGTATCCAGGCTAACCTTAACAAATCTCTAATACAAAGATTTTCCTAACCGAGTTTAACATCATGACATAATGCATTACATACAAATTTTGTACATCCTAACATTAAGGGCCAACGGCACGGTCTTAACCGGTGTCAGATCCCTATCACCAAATTTACGCCCTCACGTGTGAGTGGCGCATGCGCAGAGGACTTTACCCTCGTAGCCAACTGTAACTTCCCTTGTCATGGGGGCCCCCTTTCACTCAGCGCCATCTTAAGGTCGTCCGAGTTCCCGTGCGGGTTATCCGTAAGAAGGACAGCATGGAATCCCCCCCTTTCCCCGCACTCTCTTCCGCCCGAGCGGATATCCGGCCCCCGGGAAATTCGTGGGGAGGGGCATATAGACGTCTCCCCCTGGGCGACCCATCCGTAATGGGTTCTGGCCCCCCGTGGGAGGGGCCAATGGCCGCCTCCCCCCGGGCGCTCCCATCCACAATGGGTGGCGCCCCCCCTAGGGACCTTGAAATCACTGCTCACCGATCATGACCTTACTGCCACAGGCCAGATAGTTGACCGACTATCTGCCCCCCCCCACACCTCCTATAGGTCATGTCTCCTTAATCCCACTAACCAGGCGAACATATCTCCTATCAATAAGTCATTCCCCACCCTGGACAGGTGAACCCCATCATCTGAATAACAGTGGTCCCCCCTGATGCACCCATGAGGTATACTTTGAAGATGAGCAGAGTGAAACAATTTCTCCATTTTATTGTTGACCCTCTTTACCGAATGGTTCAACGCTGTCGTGGATAATCCACCCCTCCATACCTTCCTCAGAATCATGTGTGACCAAGCTATTGTACACCCCGGGAGCATCTTTGCTAACCAATTAACTGCAGAAAGTATGTGCTCGATTAACGCTTGTCTTCCCAACCTTACCAAGTCATTGCCCCCAATGTGCACTATGACTACAGATGGTGGTGACCTGTGCCGCCCTAACAATTCCTCCACAAAACTTTGCAGTCGGTCAATACACAAACCGCCCTTCCCATGGAAGGACGCCCTGAAACCATATTCCTCAGATGTGTGGATCGCATCACCTGTCTTGAATATGTCTGCAGCACGCCTCACGTATGAGTGGCCCACAACCCAGACCGCTCGTCTTCAATTCCTTGTTCCTGAAGTGGTGGTTAGCTGATACTGGCCCGTTCCGAATTTCCGCCCTGTGTCACAGGCTCGTGAAACTGTAATCCAAACAAAAGACAACAAGTGTGAGTGCACTTCTTCAGCAACTTACAACATGTGCAGCCGCATGTACCATTTGAAACAATTCGAAGACCAGCGGCCTAATTGTTTAACATTGTCTGCCTGCAGACCCCCGGCCGTCGCTTCCGTAGCGGCCCCTATCCTGAATGAATGGGTCCCAAAATCACTTGGGTTCAAGCCCGCAGCTGCAATCGTTCTTGCCAGCACCTTCTGGAACTGAAACTTTGTTAACGGGGTGCCGTCAGAGTGTCGCAGCAAGGCCCCCCCCCACGTTGCCAACCTTTGTTTTAGGTAGGCCTCAACATGCCTCACTGGGCAACAGGGACTACCTGGAGCGCGCTGTAACACAATGCTATTCCCTTGGGCCTCCTGGTCTGTCTTTGACCAGGCTATCGTGATCAGCAGGGAATCCCCCTTTGCCCTGAATTGTACATTTAGTCTCAAGCATTTCAACACAATTTCTTTCAACAATCGCAATATCCACTTGCAGCGTACTGCTTGCTGGTTAATGCACTCAACCACAGTCATGTTATCTCACCAAAATACCACCGAGCGGTTTTGGAACTCCTCTGGCAAGGCTGACAGCGCTACCCAGATGGGGAATAGCTCTAGAAAACCAATGTTGCTCGTCAAACCACTTGCCTCCCGCCATGCTGGCCATTTCTGGGCTGACCATCGGTTACCCAGGATCGTGCCAAAACCTACACTGCCCGCAGAGTCGGACCATAAACCCAATTCTGCTGACGAGGCCGGGGCTTTGCTCCAGACTACTCGGCCGTTGAAGTCCGCCACGAATGCCAGCCAAATGAGCATGTCCTGGCGAACCTCTGCCGACAGTCTCAAGTGATGGTGCCCCTCCTTGAGGCCAACCATGGCCTGGGCAATAGATCGTGAGAAAGGGCGAGACATCGGCATAACCCTCAATGCAAAGTTAAGCTGACCTACTGTTTGTTGTATTTGGTGCAGTGTCACTTTGTCGTTCCGGAGACATTGCAACAAGGAGGCCCTGAATTTGGGATCTTCTCCGCCGGCAAGCGGAAGCAACCCTCTACGGAGTCTAGTTCGATACCCAAAAACTCCAGGGAGGTAGTTGGACCCACCGTCTTACCTGGCGCCAACGGCACCCCGAAACCCCGCATGAGCACGCAGAAATCCTATAATGCCCGTGCACAGTTCCGAGAGCCTGCCGGGCCGAGAAACAGGAAATCATCAAGATAATGCATCACATGTTGGTGCCCTGAGGCCTTCGAGAATACCCACTCCAAAAATGAGCTAAACATTTCAAAATAGGCACATGAAATTGAACAACCCATCGGCATGCACATATCCATGTAGTACTTCCCCTGAAATGCAAAACCCAACAAGTGCTGATCCTGGGGATGAACCGGAAGCAACCTAAATGCTGATTCGATATCTGATTTTGCTAACAATGCCCCGGGGCCTAGCCGATTCAATATTACCACTGCGTCATCGAAAGATGCATATCTTACACTGCACATGTATGCATCAATCGCCTCATTAACGGAAGCCCCTCTTGGTGCTGATAAATTATGAATGAACCTGAATTCTCCCGGCTCCTTCTTGGGAACTACCCCTAATGGGGAACACACAAAATCGGCCGGTGGTGGTTCACCGAACGGTACTGCAACCCGCCCCAAGCAAACTTCTTTTGCAATTTTTGTGGCGGCCACTGCCGGGTTGTGTTCAACAGACAGTTGGTTTTTTCATGAGGGGGCCCCCCGAAAATTACCCACTGGGATCCTGAAGCCATACGAGAAACCATCTCGCAGGATCCCAGCGGACACATGATCAGGGTATTTGTTCAGCCACGGAGTCAAAGCCAGAATATCCACGGGCGATTGTCTGCACCTCTGAGGCACCGTGTCAATCCTGCTTGGTACCCCCTTTTCCTCCAGAATTATTGCCTCTGGATCGGCAGCTCGTTTCGGGGTGGGAGATGTTGCCACAACCTGCGCAGGCATGCCTGAACCTGCATGTTCCCTGTGGCCTGCTACACGTTCCTTTGTTAAAACTCCAACATACCCCTCGCTTATTCCCGTTCCAGCCCAATCTAGACGGAGTATCTCTCACGTAGGTTGGTCGAAAGGGCTGTGGCTGTCTCTGTTGAAAGGCCCTGGAGCCGTTTGCACTCGACCCAGATCCACCCGCCGCTCCCGGCAGGAACTGCGCATGCCAAGATACAGTGTCCAAACAATCCCAAGTCAGTGTTTCTTTAAACTCTTTTGCTTTTCTAAATGCCACATCATACCCTTTCCGTTCTTCTCCTCCATATTTCTCATGGAAGCCCGTGATCCTGCTCTGGTAGCAAGCAAGGTCTCCCAACAGTTCTGGTGTTCGCTCACCCACAATTGTTGCAAAAACAGAGAAAGCCCTGATCCAGTTCATCATGGACTCTTCCTCCCTGAATTCAGCCATCTTTGGGGTGCCACAAATCGTTCTTTTGGCATATTCTAACTCACGATTGTCTGTCAACAATGAAAATATATTGATATATTTGTTACCCCACACCATCTCCTTCGTTGTTAGAGGAACATGTTGCGCCAAGCATTCCCGCCTTGAGGGTACAGCGCCCTCCCCTATTATTGGGAGCGATCTCTTACCGGCTTCTGATGTACCTCCGGTCGTGTCCGTCGCTTCCTTCCGATTTTCGACCGCAGCCGGGTTTACCACCGGCGGAGAAATAGAAGGCACATTCGCTGCCCCAGCGCCCCATGTCTGCCTGAGCTGTTCGATAATCTGCCTAGCCTCTTCGGCTGGGTCTTCCACAGCCGCGGATCTCCCCGCTCCCTTCTTCAGCCAAGGTAACACAACCGCCAACTGAATCGCTAGTTCGGGAGGCATTTGGTCGTTATCCAGCGGTGTGATGACCACAGGGATTGGCAATCCCCCATCGGATGTGGGTACCGGGCTGGACGCTGGTGCTACTGGGACCAGCGGGACCTCCATCGGGACTGGGGCCTCGCTAGGACCCGCTTTCCCCTTCTTCTTCTTCCCCTCATCCCCCCCTGGGGCAATGTTTGGCAAACCAGGCCCCACAATCCTATTAGGTCGCCCTGAGGGCCCTGCTTGGGCCTCCACCTGTTTCCGGAGGGCCGCTAAGCCGCGACCCAGCTGATCTACTTTACCGAACTTCCTGTCCATCGCAGACACTTGGCTCACTAGTGTGCGCAGCATTCGTTCCATCTCGAAGCTTTTTCCACTCTTCTTCTAATTTCTAATTTAAAACATTTCTAAAGCGCAGCGTACACCTTGCAGTTTCTTGGCGCTTCTTACCAGGCATATCTGCGTTCTGTTTTACCTCTGCCTGTTCTCCAGTAGAGACTCGGACTCCCGCTACGCTTTGACGACTGAAACAGAAAAAAACAACGATTATACGTTCAAAAACTGCCGCTTGTTCCCTTGAGGGCTCACGAGCGACGAGTGGTGCAGCCTTCAGAGCGCAGGAACAAGAGGACGCTTACCTCGATTCCCGCGCCTTTTATCCTGCAGCGGGAAGGCGGGGCAGCATCCCCATCCCACCCAGAGGTGCACGGACTTCCGGGCGGGTGTTAGGACAACCCTTTTTAGGCATACCGGCCGGGACACGCCTCCTGCCCGCAAGAGGTTTCCCGGGGGATCGGGGCACCCAGCCATACGTTCGGGGTGACCGAGTGGTCTCCCCTTTCCATAAAACACTGATATATCAGAATTGTAAGACATTGTTATATTGGTTGATGGAGGTCAGACCCACTTTAATTAATAAGCACAATCCTTGACAGGGTGAACTACAAAAGTCACTTTATAAACCTGTGCTCAACCCACTGGTTATTATGGCACAGAGCAGTCAAACTTAACTTCAATATGTATATTGTATATGTAAGTATTTATGCAGTACTCAAATAGTAATAAAGTGAAAACATAACAAAAGAAAAATCCCAAACCAATTCAGAAGAAAATAGTTTACGGAATGAAATTGCCCGATAACAACAAAAATCAACTAAGCAGACTCAAAGACATGAATTCTTAAACATTGAACTAAAATAGCCAGAAGACGTGCAAAGCTCCAACATGGGTATCTGATTCCACTAGATATTGACAAAAGCTACGGCTGAACATGAGGGATTGTTGGTCAGATATAGAGACCTGGTTTGCCCAGGCACATTTATCTTTTGACTTAAAAAATGTTATGGAGGAAAAGTGGTAGCTGACCAATTGTTGGGGGAGCAAAACTGCAATCTGGAACTGGAAGCGGGGTTTGGTGACGCTATAGTGCTGAAAAGAGGGATAGCAATGAGGTCGTAGAGTAGGTGAAGTTCGGAGTTTGGTTGCAGGAAGGCCTTTATCTTGATTGTCTGCTGCTTGACATTGGTCCAAATGTATCACTTGGGTTCTTATTCCACCCTCTACTCAAGTTCTGGCTGGTTCCTCCCCTCCCACTGGGTTTGGAGCCAGTATAACAAGAGAGACAAAAGAAAGGCAAGATTAGGTGTGAGCTTCATCTGTCAGTGTCAAGGTAAGCATCCTTTGAACCTCAAGAAACGGCAGGGCACAGCCACCAGGCCACCTTGTCAAGGGTGAAGACCCCCTCCCAACATCCGGAGGTAGTTGCACACTGTCTGGGAGCAATACACATCTCACCACAGGGGAGCCATCAGGGGTCAGGTGACTGTTTGACATTGGCAGGAAAGCTTTTTTTTGTTTTAGGCAGGACAATTACAACTTTTGCAAAGTGTCATTTGCAAAAAAGTAATATAAAATATGACTTGACTATTAGGATGGACACCTATTGAGAACTGTGGGCTCCCTTCATAAGCCTTTCATCAGCAGAATTTGAAGAATTGACTTGATCCATATATCTCAAATTGCTACATATAATTCCCGATGTCTTAAGGATCGAGATGGCCAAGGACTAATACCCAAGGACTGGGTTTGAGGTAAAGATCCGAGGGCTGTATGATTGGAGCCATGCAAGAGAAGCAATGTGGTAGCTGCTATTAAATTTCCTACAGCTCAAGAGTCTGGGAAGGGGGTGGGATGGCAGGTCGGGGGTTGTTGGGTTCAGGTTCTCTTATTACATCAATCTTATGTGCTACTGGTCTCCAGGTTGTGGGCTGTATACTGAATATGTGACTTTTGTTTCAATAAACAGAGTTGATTCATACATTACTATTAACATGAGTCATTAATTTTATTTTTCTAGCTATCCCCAAACTGAATTTGGAACTAATTAAATGTAATACTGTAAATTCTGAGGTTTTTCACTGCTTGGACACCTACAACATTAAGGCCCCTATTATGAGTCTGGCGGTTCTCATGGTGGTGCAGCAGTGGCGGTCTTGTGACCGCCACATTATAACCACAGCGGTCTTGCCATTCCCTGGCAGTTGCGCAGTGGTGTAGAGTCATCTATACACTTGGCAGGGCCCCCGCATACCCATCAAGCATATTACGACTTTCATGTCAGCCACTGATTTCCTCCATGAAAACAGGTGTGGTGAGGAATGAAAAAGGGACCTGCATGGCCCACATGTGCCTCGCTCCTATTGGATGGACACAGGGGGACACAACATGTGCCCCCTGTGCATGCGCAGATGTTTCAGAACCCCATGCCATGCTGGAACTTCCATTGACGTTCCCATTATCACCGCCATGGGAACGGCAAAGGAAATGCCCGCCAATGACAAAAAAAGTAGATATAGCCGACGGTCCTCACACAGGTCTGGCAGTGTGGCAGAGGAGCAGTCCTCCGCCGAACCTTCAAACTCTAAATTGGTCTCTAAATGTATATGTCCGACTATTAAATATCATGGCCCTTCTTCTGTGGGTTTTTAAGGTCTACTTTAGTGATAACTTATAAGTACTAAAGAAGGGAGGACCATGTCCGGCTAATGGTTTATTTAGCCAGATTAAAATGGCAGTTTAAAACTGCACACCTAGGCTGCAGTGGCCAGCTTGGAAACATGTTTAAGAGTGCTACTTTATTGGATGGTCCAGTAAGTGCTGCCGCATACTAGTCGAATTTATTTGCAGGCCCTTGGTAAATGTGGTACTTATACTAGGGACTTGCAAGCAGATTACATATGCCAATCATGCACTGTTATACCAATGTTGCCCTGTTTAACAGGGAGCGCACAAGTAATTTATCACTGGTTAGCAGAGATAAAGTGAGCAGATGCCTACAGCCCAAAAAATTGGGTTCAGTAAAAAGGCAAACATCCTAAGTGATCCTAATGGAAGGACACATTTTCAACAGGCACATAAGTATAACACTACAGGTCTCCAAATGCAGCAAATATATGGTGCGTACTGAAATCTATGGCGTAATTCTGGTTTTGGAATAAACATTTCATCCCAGACTCCGCTAAAAATGTTATAGATGCTAGCCACTGCGGTTTAACTCCGTGTAATGTCAGTAATGCCATGAATGCTGTAGCTGATAGTATCTCATGTAGCAGATTGTTTGGAAAGTGAGAAGAAGCAGTGACTATGCTCTCAGCTCCCAATACTAGCAGCAAGTACTTTGATATAAGCACACCCATTGTCACTATGTGCCCAAAGCAAACATCTGGTTTCCATGTGCTCTCCACGCACAGCCTAAGGAGGCCTTCACAAAGTCCTGGCTTAAATCACAAAGAGGAGCGTACCCAGTCAAGCGCATCCATGCCCACTAGCAACACCACATGTTCCATTTATGTACAGTTTATCTTAATTAGTAATTAAATATTATGCAGAATGTTGATGTCCAAAATGTTTTGTTGACGGACGGATGCAAATATATCCTACATTCTTCCCATCAGAGACTATATTTCAAAGCTGCTGGTGAGCAATGAGCTATTGTCCTCTGCACAGCATGCATGACTATATAGAAACAGGAACTGTCAAGGCTAATAGGTCAACATACCGTAAAGGTTAGGTTGTATTGTTGTATTTAGGTGTGCTTGTGGTACATTCCTGCCTGATATGATATGGTGAAGAATTGGTCACCATGGGGCAGATTTACAAGGCCCTTGCGCCACTTTTGTGTCACTTTTCCCATGTTAAAAATAGCGCAAAAGTGGCGCAAGGGCCTTGTAAATAAGCCGCCATGGGCCTTATTTATGAAGGTCATGCGCCGCCGTTGCGTCTCTTTTAAAATGGGAAAAAGTGACGCACCAATGGCGCAAGGCCTTCATAAATGAGGCCCCATGTACACATGTACATAAATGCACACACACTAGACACAGAAACGAATAGGGACACCGCTGAAGTACAAAATAATTAGATACGTAATTGTGGTAGCACACTAAAGTTAAAGTGAAGGAATAACAGTAACAAAGAAACATTTTTTAGCACTGCAAAGCACCTGTTACTTGTTTGTTGGTCAATGTGAAATTTGTATTGTGCGCATTTCATATTTTGCAGATGTTCAGTTTTTGACTTTTTCCCAAAGGGAAGGCCGGTTTGGGAAGAACATATTTTATGTGAATTTGAACAAGAGCAATGCCTACATATTCAATATTATCATCAAGTACTGTGAACTTTAAGTTTGCTATTGTATGGTGGGGTTACTATAATTTAAAATGTTTTGTTTTTGTTTGTCATATTGTAACTGCTGCTCTACGTGTTTTGGCAGTGAGTGGGAAAAGATTCAGATGAAATAATATAAATGTTCACATATTCATGTCACTTCCACTCTAAAAGAGAGTTCATGAAAAATAAGTCTTGTGTCAAGCAGTGATGTCTCTCATCATCTGCCATGGGCAAGTCTTCACTGGGCAGCTTCTAAGAAAAAGAGCAAACCTCTGACTGTACCTTCCCTGAAAAACTCAGCTCAGGCAAAGAAGAAAATGCTTTGAATCTGTGACAGACTGAGGGGCGGGGAAGAGAAGGTGTTAAAATCAATAGGAGGCAAACATGGGAGGAGCACATGCCCCAAAAAGACAACCGAACTGCTGAGGCCCAGCTGAACGAATCGGCTGAAGTCCTGGAGAAGATGGAAGTACAGGGCAGGGGGCAGGCATGGTATTTGCGTTTGTACTCTTTGCCATTTTTGTTTTGGGTGTGCAGCTGGTGTTCTCTACTGGCTCCACCTTTAGTATTTTCATTTGTGAGGGTGTGCAGAATGGCTGTGGCACCATAAACACCATTCTGCAGAACTCTACGTCTTATAGTAGGTCAGCGGTCTTGCCATCCGAGGACCTAGATGTACCTGCACTACATCTTCTGGCCAGGCGTGGCCAGAGGCTTTAAATAAAGGGGAGAAAATCGCTTGTGTTTCACTTTGAGACCCAGACAGTGTGCATGTGGTGGCCTCATTAGGGATCCAGGAATGGGAAGAGCCCATGCGCACCCCCACCACCAAAGACCTGGAAGACAGTGTTCTGCAGTAGCGCAGACCTGAACTTGCGGCCTCCAGCATCCCCGCATGCAATGCTGGATTGGTGTGCAACTGCCACGCAGCTGGAATGCCCGCAGCTGCAGCTGGCACCCTCTCTCTTCCAGGCCGACAGAAGTCGGAGGAGGCAGCTGAATCAACTCCCAGACTGACACACAGCTGTGCAAGAAATACGACGAATGAAGACTACAGTGAGTGGTCAATTATCCCCGTCCTAAGCAAACATAAGGAGATGAGGGACAAAGCGCTGAAGCTTTTCAGACACTCACCCCGTCACAGGTCTGGGTTGGATCCATCATTGTTCTTTAGCTCACTTCGCCACCCCAGGTCAGACCCAGCTAGATGTAAATCAGTCTTAAATCTATGCCTCATGGGAACAGTCCAGCCCGAACTGTCAAGTCAGGTATTCTGTGGAACTGAAACAAGCATCCTGGGACAGGCTCTGGGGAAACACCCCTCATCAGCCAGGCTAGCTTGAATCCAACAGTGGTGCAAATTGGCACTTGGCGAAAAAAAATCAAAATGCTAAAAGAGAGTCTAACAAGGATGTGGTGGGTGTAGAATGAGTGCAGCACTACCCCAGAGGGACTCCCCCTATCTGGGTCTCGTATTGTAATCCAAAAAGCACTAAGACACCACTTCACGCTACTGGGGCACAGAGGACAGCAAGGCACCATAAAGATGAAGACACGATTATGGGAGAAGGTATGGTTTCCAGGCTTGGAAGAGATGGCTGAAGACCTCGCCCACAAATGCCCTGTATGCCAACTGACAGGCGCCCGAGAGGCTGGTGCCGGTACTCACCAAAGAACCATGTGTGACTCCTTAGGCCAAGCTTAGCATGGATTCCAGGAGCTTCACCGATGGACAGATTACAATGGTCCTGATGGACACATACTCAAAATACCCCATCATAGAAGTGATACACTCACCAGCCTTGGTCCATATCACCCCGGTCCTCCAAAAAAGTATTCGCCATTTTCTGAGAAACCACCAAAATCAAGACTGACACGCCTTTCCGTGGCATGGAATTCAGGGAATTCCTCAATAGGCTCGGGATACACCACCATTTTATCATGCCCAACTGGCCACCAGACAATAGGGAGGCCGAGAGATTCATGTGGAAAAGTCGCTTCGAATTGCCACGGCTGAACACGCGGACTAGCAGCTCCACTTATAATCGTTCTTAACGGAATACCTGAGCACTTACCATTATACAACCCAACAGGCACTCTGCATGTTTATAAACCTCATCCAGATATGATTCCCAGCTGCCCAGGGTGGACATCCAAGGGACCCAAACACATTGTGAGGGAAGGAATTCCCTCACCAGCCAGGATCCAGGCACTCCTACCCAGTGATCATGGTGTCATCAAAGATCGCACGCCGGAGTGGAAGTTCAGGACACCCTTCCAGCCAGGGGTCTGGACTGCCATGAAAAGTGACAGAACAATGGTGACAGACAAGAAGGGACAAAAAGTAGTTGTGGTTAAAAAAAGTTGACACTTCACCACAACAAACCCCTCCCGGAGATAACAAAGAGAATACTGAGGGGTCTAAGTATCGAGGACATAACATGCTGGGCGACGCGCCCCAGAGTTGGAGTCCGGTGGACCACAAAGAAGAATGGCAGGACGCCACGCAAGCTAGCCTTCAACCCAGTGAACAGCTCACTTATAGCCAGCCCCATCTGTATATTCTTCAATCCAACCCTAAACCCAGCTACTGGCTCAAGGACTTTGTGTGTTAAATGAAGAAACTCTGGTTATTAAGACCAAGTTGGGGAGGATGTAGCAGGTCAGGGGTCTTGCCATCTGTGGACCCAGATGTACATGAACTACATCCTCTGGACAGCCTTAAATAGAGGGGAGTGAATTGGTTGGGGCTCACTCATGGTGGCCTCATTGGGGATCCAGGAGCAGGGCCTACACACTCGGGGCACGGGCATAGTACTTCCACCCCAGCATCACAGGTCTGACCATCCTTTGTAGGCCCATAAAAGGTGAGGTTCACAAACTGCAAAGATCCCTTTGCGCAGGGTAAAGATAAATATGCTAATTAAATGGGTGGGCGAAGACTATATAAAATTATGGAGAGGAAGAGCACAGAACTACACCTAAAATGGGAGGAGGTAATTTTCTGCCGGATTGCACTTAACTATCATAATTCTCTACTTCAAGTTGCCTTGCCCTTGGTGCTGAATTTTAGGGGTGAGCGGAACACATGGATTGTACTCCAAGGAATTACGCACCTAAAAACTCCATGCAATTCTGCATAGTTCTGCTACCAGCAGAATCAGAAGCATGGTTTAATAAATACCGAAATCACAGCTGCACCAGACTCTCCTGGGAGTATATTTGGAATCTGAAGTGCCCAATGATGACTCCACCAAGGCTCCTCTCACTCTTTTCCGCCTCCTCAGCTTTGTGTACTCTTTGAGCAACGTGTTGAATAAATACAGGCAGTGAAATATACGAGTGCAACAACCCCCATCCCTGATGTTATTATTCACCCAAATCGTCATACCCTTCCTCAGCTTCTGTTTGTAAGTGACTATGGTCCGCCAGTCCTGCTTTATGCTTAGGATAACTAGACCAGCTAGGGTGACATAGAAAACCTTACCTTGCCATTCCACAGCCAAGGACAACTATGCAGCTGAGTGGAACCTGCTTCAAACAGTGCCAAAAGGACACATGTTTAAGAGCTTGGATTTCTTGCCCAGCCATATACAAAAAACACCACTCCTTTTACTTTCATGGTAATGCGCTTGAACCACTTTGAATCTTAACTTTATGCAAATTCTCTACTCACTATAACAAAACAAAAACCAGTTAACTGAATAAACAGAAACAATAGTTCCTCCAATCAAATTATTGACCTGACCTTCGCAGATTAGTACAAAAGGGTGCCTAAATGAAGAATGTGCTACAATGTGGTGATACTGGTGCCAGTACTGTATGAATGTGAATAATACAATAGAACATAACATTCTCACCAAAATGGGTCACTGCCAGTACTTCACAGTGGGATATTGTTATTTTATTAACTATCCTACAATACTTATATATGTAATGTTGTCAATATTGTACATATCTTCCCATAAGCCTATTGGTGCAGTAGAGGAAGAATCTTACAGAGGTGATACAATAGGGCAATGTGGGCAACGCTCGGTTACAGCTTCTTTACAAAAATTTTAATGGCTCGTTTGCCCACATACAACCACACCACAAATGCACATACCAAGTTACAAATACACATACACTCAAGCACACACAGACACACACATATGGCTAGATACGATTTGGAGGTGTACCTTTTCAAATCAGACTAAATTCTCAGGATCGTGGTAAGTGGACAACACACCAAAGTATTCTCCTCAATACCCCCGGTACCATTGATGGAGCAAGGTTTCATATGTACAGAAACTTGCTTGAACTCCGTCCTCTCGAAATAACTTGTAACAGATTAATCAACATGTTTTGTTTACTAATATTTGCATTACACAACATATTTAGGATTTAGGGGAAGCTTGCCTATGTGCTTTTACTAACAGTAACAAGAGTGTCCAAAAATGGCCGCCGAAAATGAGGGAACTTTTCTGCGCATGCACCCCCCACATCTACGTGGGTTGACGTCTATCACTTTTGGTGGGATATTCTTGCTTCTGCGCACTAGTGCCAAGATGGCCGCTTCATGCTTACTCATACTAAAGCACATGCTGCTGCTTGTACTAAACTTTGTTCTTTCTGCTTAACTATTAATGCTACAGTATAAATAAAGTAATGGGGCTGAAGGAGAGATAAGTGGTATGCAGTGCATTCATTTATTTTTGTATTCTAATATGTTTTCTTTGACTTTGTTATTAGCTCATATTTGGGCCTGAAGGATGACTTGAATGGCCATATTGAATCCGCTCTGCTCATGTGCCAAGAACTTTGAAAGACCTCAAGCAATGGCATTGAACTGCTGCCAATGAACTGCCTTTCCGGCAATGAGACTGGGAACCACAACCTATAAACCTGAAAAAGGAAGAAGAATTGCAACTTTATTAAACTTTGTATTTTAAATTGAAATAAAATTGGTGGGCAGAATAAAGACATGGGAAAATAAATTAAGGGCAGGAACTTGATCAATATAATTCAATGAGAAATTACCTCATCTTAGTATGTTGTGATGACCTCTCCTTGTCTTTCTGACCAATCACTGAAGGGGAACACATAGATTTACAACTTCTAGGGCAGATACCTTCTCTGGAAATGGTATACCTAAGGTAGGCTTAGATAGAGAAATTGTTTGACTTGTCCGATTATCTGACCTGTCACTGACCCAACGCCTGCTATAGGAGATCGAGAGCAGAGGTGCTGGCGGAGCACTCTGTCAGAAGAATTGAGAATTTTCTGAAGGAAAGTTATTTATTACCCAATCGGGGTATCTGAATTTGGCCTAGAGAGAGGGGTGCGATGCTGGCGTTGCACTAGTGGAGTTTACTTGTCCTGATCTGCACCTGTCCTGTCCTGTTGGCACCCGATTAGTCAGGAGCCCTGTCTTTTTCCAAGCCGTGGCCAGGAATTGGTCCTTGCACCATTCTAGGTAAATATAATACACATCCTTGTGCTATTTCCTATTTTCACCCTTCCCAGGTACCAATGCCTAAAGGTGATACTGTGATTTCTTGCAAACTTTATATCGTATTAATCATATTCTTGTTTTCAAACCTTATGGTCACTGTTTTGTGGCCACTGACTCAGAAAACCTTGCATAGAGAAAGTGTTTAAACTTCTCCCGAGTCTGTGGTTATTTTCAGGAAAGGTAAATTATTCGATTAATTACTCATTATTCTAACTCCCTTTTCGATCCCTAGGACTTGTAACATAGGTGACAAGGATTGGTAAGTCATGATGTATAAAGATAAGTCTTGAAACATAAAATTCTGATGGTTAGGAAATACAAGCAAGATTATCTGTTAAAAGGTGTGAATGTTTATGGGCCCAGGTGAGTATGATTTATTGTGCTGCTAATCCTGTGTGCCGTCAGTATTCTTTCTGATATCGGAGATGTGGTTAAAGTTAAGTTAAAGATAGGTAGTTAGTTGTGCATTGATTATTGATTTTATTGATTTTATGTACTAACCAAAACCCATTTGTATTGTTAAATATTGTTTGGAATATCTAGAGAGCCACACAGCAGTGAGTTTACTTGCCTTGCTGGAATAGGTACCGAAAGTTAGGTAAAACCTGAAGCACTAGTTAGTTTTTTTTTTCTTGTATAAAAGTGAAAGTGATTGACAGCAAAAGAGTTCGCTGGTAAAACTTTTGTCTTTTATCACCTAGAAAGGGTAAGTCTGGAGGAGTGACAGTTTTTTTTGCTTGAGTGAAGAGTAAGAGGAAAGTTGTTTTACTCGCAGTGTATGATGGGTAGACAGAAATAGGTTTACTCATTGTGAAAGAATGATCTGTTCTACTGAATTTAGTCAATCAGGCACAGTAGCGAATGTTTTATGATGTTAATTAATGAAATGAGTTATTAGAATGCAAAGAAATTGAATTGTTGTATTACCTTGGAAAGGAGAGACTCAGTCGCGGGTGCTACATTGACATCATAGAGAGCGGCGCTGGAATTGACAGAAGCAGCAGGTATGTAGCCGTGAGAAAATTGTAAAGGAGGGGTGACTGCAGAGAGTGAGACTCAGTCAGTCAGTTAAAAAAAATCTTATTTTCGATTAATTAAAATCACACAAAAAAAAAAACAGTGCATACATTCCTTGTGCATAAAATGGTTAAAAAACAGTAGATAAAAGGCATTCGGTTGAATAAAATTCATATATATATATATATATGTATATATATATATGTACGCTATTTAAAAACACACTGATCAAAACATGTAATCTACCTTTGTTATGTACAGTATTTACAGTATAAAGTGCATCACAGGGTGTCTTACGTTTAAAGTGCATCAATAACTTTCTTTTAATCAAAAGACCACAATCCCCTTTTAGGTTCTAATGTGCAATTACATAAGAGCGAGTCTTTTATTATTGTTTACCCGAGTCGCAGCCACCAGAAAACTCACTATACTAAAGATAACATGCACACTTCTCAACAGTTGCAAATGTAAAAGGGCAGGCCTCACTTGCACGAAACCAGCTTCACGAAGAATAGGATTTAGAAATTTTTTACGTGCCTTTGAAAATTTCTCACAGAACATTACAAGATGGAGGGTGTCTTGTATCGAGAACCTGTCGCATGGTGCATTATCTTCCAGTTTCCCCCTTTGGGAGTGAGACTCACATCACAGAAAACCTTGCAAGCTTTGGTTAAAGTGGATTGTAAATCAAATACTCATTGGTCATTGAAATTAAGAGACACGCTGATATGTGAGAAATATTTCTGCAAAGTAAACAACTTAATTTAATTAAATTGATTAGAATTTTGTAGAACTTTAGACAGCGGTACATGTGGCATTTAGATCCAGCAATCATAGGAAATCGTCCAGATAGAAAATATTTAGATTTTTCCCGAGAACAAAGTATTCGAGGAAGACCTTACAACATGTATGGAAAAAAGAGAAAAATGTAATTTATTTAGAAAATCAAGAATTATTTTAAAAAAGATGAATCAGTGAAAACAAGAGAAGGAATTATTATTCCACCACCAAAAAAGCATGCATCATACATGATGGTGGAAAGAGGCTACCACACTTGTGTGTGGTTAGAAAATTGGATGGAATATACCAAATTCCATGGCATGTTGGCTTTTCCAGAACATGGTACATTGAATGGTAGAGTGTTGTATAGTTTGTGAAGTTGCATGAATAAATTAGACCCCAGACCAAGATTAACGCAATATGAAGCCCAAGAAGAATGGGAGACAGAGGCTTTTGAACAAGATAAATCTCGAGGTGACAACAATTTTAGCAGGTTTTATCCTAGGTTTCCAAAAGAAACTCGAGATAAGCAGATGAAACAATGGAGACAGTCAATGCTAGTGGAAGGATTATATCCTGCTTTTATCACAGAAGAACCGACTGGAAGTAAAAGTACTGAAAAAACAAAACATTTAATGACTGGTGGTAGTGACTCAGATGATGATTATTTAGAGGATTTATTATGAAAAATCTGCCACCTTATCAGGAAGAAACCAATAGAACTATCCCTAGAGCTCTGTTTTTGCAACCACCTTTGATTCCGCAGATTATTCATGAAACCTCATTGGAAAAGGTACTACAAGAGAGAGAATAGGAAGCCTTAAATAAACAGCATAGTGAGTTAATACAGAAAATAACCCAATTAAATAGGAGTCCTGAAGCCTTTACAATACAATATCAGTGACTTTAGGTCCTGTAGTTGACTGACTACACCCATAGTACAGCCCAGGAAGAAAAACCTAATAGTTGATGACCAAGCAAGTGAGTGTAAGTCAGTAATTTCCTTAATGGATTTACCTATACGAGAACCAGTGAGTGACTCAATTGGGGAAATTATTCCCAGCTGCTCTGTAGTGTAGTTCATATATTCCCAATAGGTTCTGCGCATTGGAATAATATATCCTATAGATGTGACATAGAACTGAGGTCAGTATGTCTCTATTGAATATACTAAACTTAATTGTGAGTGCCAGCTAGCTCAGAGGTCACTAGAAACTTTCTCGAATACACAAGAAGGGATTAGTTTCTGACAACCACATAAACATGACAACTTTGCTTCCCAAGAAAAAAATGTATCTTCAGAGTCGTGGAAACAATAGATAACTACTTTAGTCAATTGTGCTGGCTTCGTTTCTTCAGAGACAGGCGTTTCAATAAAAAGGGTTTATTGAACAATCTTCTTTCTCATGCAAGAGAGGTGAACTGCTACAATTGTTAGACAGAATTCAGAGTATAATGCGTACAGCGTAAACAGTAGTATAAAATAATACTGTAATAGCATTGTCTAGTGCTATGACATATAAAAATACATACATAAATAACACAGGCTACAAATTGTGCTTCTAAAATACACCTACCCCAATATACCTAACCTAGGTCTAGTACGAGGGAAGAAGATAGTGTGGTCTTTAGCTTTGGTTTAGTTGTTGCGAAGAATTGCCAAAGGTTTCGCTAGGTTCTAATCAGCTCCATACCTTAGAATGAGAGATGTTGGTATCTCTTTCATGGACTCGATTTCGAAACACCCTGCAAGGGGAGTCAGAAACACTGGAGCTGGATTTCTCGGCAGAGGAGGACAGCTTCTGATCAGTGCGTCAGCTTTAGAGTTGGCTTCCTTCGGCACTTGTAGTAGTGAGCAGGGTCGTGCAATTAAGTAGTCGAACTGCACCGAACCACACCATGCTTTTCCATAGCAAGTAAAGGTATATTTATACCTTGAAGGTGTTTAGGAATGCCAGCTTTAACGTAAATATCATAACACCACTGAGAAAATGGGGTCCAAGGGATATTTTAAGACTTGCCCAAGTTTGTATCCCCAAACGTCAAATCACAATACTTATAGAGAATGGGGTCCCATATGACTCTATCTCCCTCTTGGTCAGCACAGTGATTGTGGGATTGACCCATTGAATATCTTACAGACTGGGTGTGGAAATGGTCTCAATGATCAAGAGACAGACCGCCCCAGGGCTTTTGGATGACCAAATGAGATTATTGATCATCGCATGACACTTGATGGGAATCCATTAATCACATAGATATCTCTTTTGAGTCTCACCAACAATCATTTGTGGCTCTGATTGTAGTTCACTGTTATGTTCGTTGTTCACAGGCTTTATGGGAATTTTGTATCCTTGACTGATTTGGCAACAGTTGTGCCTGGTCTGCAGTCTATTATTTTGGCTTTTACATTAGACCCCCGTTTTTCTATAAGTATTGAGCTTTAACGTAAAGTCAGGCTTACAAACATCATGGATGAGCCCCCAAGGAATAGTTGTTCATGCATAATAATGAGTTTCTTGGAGAAATCAAAATCCAGGCTAGGGTAAGTCCCTTCTGCTTAAGAGTCTGGTTTTCCAAGAAATCGTTGTGACGATGGGCAGATAGTGAGGATACCTGAAGATGATAAAAATCAAATTGTGCCACAACTCAAAGAAAACAAATGAACATCTAAAGAAACTGAAAGCACAGTGCCAGCTAAAAGACTCAGAAAAGGCGATAAATGGCCGGTTTTGTTTAAAGACTGAAATATCGCATTGTAACAATAAATGAAGAACCTGAACAAGTGGACAAAGTGACGAGTCAGACTGAACCGTCAACAAGTAATCAAAGACGAAGAAGTCCTTATTTGGAAAGACTGAACAACAAATTCAAAGGTCCTGAATGGACTTACGTTATTCTTAAAGATTTCAAGAATCTGGAAATCAGTGATGAAAGTGATGAAGAATTGATTGTTGATCAGTCTATCAAAGAAGTGAGACCAACTTGAGATAAATTCACAGTTATATTCCGTGGGAAAGTTAACAAAGAGGGGCTAAGTGAAAATGGCTGATGCTAGAGTTACTGGAAACTCGAAAATACATTGTATAAAGACCTGCTGTGGAATATGCATATGTAGTGTATTGACAGTACTTACCGTATGGCTAGGACGGACAATAGCAATACCTTATTTGAATTACTGCTAAACAGAATTACACTAGTATACACGTCAAGGTAGCACACAATAAACAAGATAGAGTAGACTTAGAAGCACCAGATGAAATAGAACTACATCACTTTAGAATAAGAAATGAAACAGATTTGAATGTATTTGCTAACCTATTAGTACATTATGTAGAGGAAATGCAAGTTAGTGATTACTATGTCTGTATGAAATTACCGACATCAGTAGCTAAAGGAGTTACTTACCATCATTTACCACTGACTTATGGTATTTCATGTAGTATATTAACTAGTTTGTTTTATAGAAATGGAAAGTTACAGTATTAATATTCTAATCTAGACGTCATTTTCTCTGAAATTCCTATACGCAGAAAAATTAATCCCGTCCTTAGCAGTAGAGATGCACAGTTCATGGGTGAATATTTTCTAATGATGAAATCAATAGATATATCTGAAGCACACAAAGACAATTTAATATGTAAATTACATGAAGAAGAGAAAATATGTTTGAATTTATTAGAGAAAAGGTGACAGGATTTTCATAGAAAGGCCACTGAACTGAAACCCCAAATACCCAAATGGGCTGAAAGGGAAGAATTTATGGCAACTGGCAAGAATAACGCTGCTATGTCTCAGGATTTAGAAAAGAAGGGGAAAATCTGTCTCCTTAGGTTGAAAACAGAGTATAACAATGTTTTCATCGGTTCTAGTGAATGTGAACATAATTTCCTGATAATTGGGGATTGGGGACCAAAAGTGGGAACTGATCCAGTATTTCCTGGAGTCTATTATATTTGTGGGAACAAAACTTATTTTAAGCTGCCTGATCATTGGTATGGGATTTGCTATTCCGGAATAGTATTCCCAAAGGTATAACATGTAAAAAAAATCACTGGAAGCAATGAAAACGAAAATGAACTAACATGATATAAAAGAGCTAGTTTTTCGAAAATTGTTGGTGATATATTTAGTACATTGATACCTTCAGTGGGAGTAATTCTGAACACTCAAAAAATTTTGTAAATTGTCTACAGTGGTGGATCGCTTGACACTGCTGGAGAATTCTTATTGATCAATACTGAATAAGTTGCGATCAGATCAATGGTTTTACAAAATCGCTTTGCTCTTGATATATTATTGCCAAAAGAGGGCGGAGTCTGTAGAATGTTGAAGGCCCAACATTGTTGCACTTACATGCCTGATAAAAGTGTTGAAATTGGAACGTATGTCTGAAATATTTCTCATTTGGAAGAAGAATTCAAACCACTGGAGGTTGATAGTGCATGGAAGACACTAACTGATGGTCTCTCCTCAGTAGGTAGTTTGCTTTCTAATGTTGGTAGAAGCATTGTAGGTAAAGTACTAATGCGAATAATGGGAGTATCACTACTAATTTTGGTGATAATGATTTGGTGCAAATGCTGCAGAAAGTGGTATGCAGTAAATGAGAATTGAGAGAAACGAAAAATAGATGACATTCAATGGAGAAATTAAAGGGGGACATTTATAAGAGAATGAAAAGGTTCCAAAAGAAAAGAGAAAAAAAAATCCTAAAGAAATAGAGGAAATAGAATTAGGAGAGTGCTAAAGTTGGCATCTGGTTCAGTAAATAGTTGATGATATAAAATATCGTCAAAGAGGGAATTGATGGAGCAAGGTTTCATACGTACAGAAACTTGCTTGGACTCCTCTCGAAATACCTTGGAACTAATTAATCAACAGGTTTTGTTTACTAATATTTGCATTACACAACATATTTAGTATCTAGGGAAAGCTTGCCTATGTGCTTTTACTAACAGTAACCCGAGTGTCCTAAAATGGCCAACAAAAATGAGGGAACTTTTCAGCGCATGCGTCTGCCACATCTTCGTGGTGTGACGTCTTTCTCTTTTGGTGGGAGATTCATGCTTCTGCGCACTAGTGCCAAGATGGCCGTTTCTCGTGTTCTCATACTAAAGCACATGCTGCTGCTTGTACTAAACTTTGTTTGTTCTGCTTAACTATTAATGCTATAGAATAAATAAAGTAAAGGGGCTAAAGTAGAGATGAGTGGTATACAGTGCATTCATTTATTTTTGTATTCTAATATGTTTTCGTTTGACTTTGTTACTAGCTCGTATTTGGGCCTAAAGGGTGACTTGAATCGCCACATTGAATCCGCTCTGCGGATATGCCAAGAACTTTGAGAAACCCCAAGCAAAGGCATTGAACTGCTAAGCAAAGAGTACTGAACCTCAGTAAGGACCTATATTTCTTTTTAACATTGAATCAATCTCATCAAAAAATCTTTTTATAAAAATGTGAAAACACTAATAAATCTATTTTGAATAATACCTTACAGTTTCTCTCTTTGGCATCTCCTAAAAAATGATGAGATTGATTCAATGTTAAAAAGAAATATAGGTCCTTACTGAGGTTCAGTACTCTTTGCTTAATTGTCTCTCCCCCCTCGGGACCTAAACTTACTAGGGAGAACTCTTTCTTACTTTCTTACTTTCTTACTTTAAGGCATTGAACTGCTGCCAATGAACTGTCTTTCTGGCAACACGCCTGGGAACCACAACCTATAAACATGTGAAAGGAAGAAGAATTGCTAATAATATTGGTGGGCGGAATAAAAACATGGAAAAATAAATTATGGGCAGCAACCTGATCAATATACTTCAATGAGAAATTACCTCATCTTAGTATGGTGTGATGACCTCTCCTCGTCTTTCTGACCAATCACTGAAGGGCAACACATACATTTGCAACATTTAGGGGTGGATACATTGCCCTGGAAATGGTATAACTAAGGTAGGCTTAGTTAGAGAAATTGTCCACCTTGTCCGATTTTCTGACCTGTCACTGACCCAACCCATGCTATAGGAGATCGAGAGTGGAGCACTCTGTCAGAAGAATCGATAATTTGCTGAGAGAGAGTTATCGATTACCCAATCCGGGTATCTGAATTTGGCTTACATAGAGTGGTGCGACGCTGGTTTTGCACTAGTGGAGGTTACTTGTCCTGATCTGCACCTGTCCTGTCCGGTTGGCACCTGATTAGTCAGGAGCCCTATCTTTGCCCCAGCCCGTGGCCAGCAATTAGTCCTCACACCATTCTAGGTAAATATAATCCATTTGGTATGTCCTTGTGTTATTTTCCGTTTTCACCCTTTCCAGGTACCAATGTCTAAAGGTGTTACTGTAATTTCTTTGCACACTTTATATTGGCCACTGACTCAGAAAACTTTGCATAGATAAAGTGTTTGAAACTCCTCGGTTATTTTCAGGAAAGGTAAATTATTAGATTAACTACTCATTATTCTGACTCTCTTTTCGATCCCTAGGACTTATAACATAGATGACAAGGATTAGTAAGTCATGGTGTATAGAGATAAGTCCTTAAACATAAAATTCTGATGGTTAGGAAATAGTAGCAGGATTATCTTTTTAAAGGTGTGAATGTTTATGGGTCCAGGTGAGTATGATTTATTGAGCTGGTAATCCCGCGCGCCATCACCATAAAGATACGCTTCTCACTCGCTGGTGAAGTAAGGGATTCTGGCTGCTGAGATAGAACTTCAAATGTGCAGCACGTTGTCTACGAGCACCTTGGACTACAGTTTTTTAAGCTCTACCAGTTTTCACTGTTATTATTATTATTAAGGGGCATTTATAGAGCGCCTGGTTACGCAGAATGCGTGTCCCCGCGCTGAACTGAAGCACTCTGAAAGAGAAGTAGGGGAGGAGCCCACTATTTTGAGAAGAGGTAAGTTTTTAATTTCCTCCGGAAACTAGATTCGGAGGGGTCCAGTCGGAGGTTGAGAGGTAAATTATTCCAGCTTTTTGCCGCCAGATATCGGAAGGATCTACCTCCCATATGGACCTTTTTCACCCTAGGGACCTTAAGCAAGCCTCCTTGCGAGGAGCGCAATGCACGAGTTGGTGCATACCTTGTGATAAGGTTCTGGAGTGGTGCTGGCGCCTTCTTAGCGAGGATACGGTGGCAGGTGCAGAGGGACTTAAATTCAACTCTGCTCCTCACCGGCAGCCAATGGAGTGATTGGAGGGCGGCCTTGGAGTTCGATCTTTTAGGGAGGTTTAAGATAAGGCGGGCTGCTGCATTCTGTAGCACCTGAAGTCGGTTTATCGCTTTACAGGTAGCTCCCAAATAAAGTAGGTTGCCAAAGTCTAAGCGTGAGGTGACTAGGGCGTGCACCAGTGTTCTGCGGGCGGCCGTAGGAAGGAGAATTAGGACCTTCCGCAGAGTTTTTAGAATGCTGAAGCAAATGCCCGTCACCCTGTTGATCTGTGGTCCGAAAGACAGGTCAGTATCTAGCCAGACCCCGAGATTTCTAACTTCTTTCCGAGGTGTGGGGGCCTCACCTAAACATGGTGGCCACCATGCCGACGTCCAGACAGATGGGCTGCCTCCCACCACGAGCACCTCGGTCTTGTTGCCATTTAATTTCAGGCAATTAGTGGACATCCAGGTTGCAAGATCTTGCATGCATGCCCTGAAACTGTCCATAGCAAGGCCGGGTGTGCGCGAGAGGGATACAACCAACTGTGTGTCGTCGGCATAGGTAACAATTTGTAGTCCGTGTCCCACTACAATTGGAGCCACTGGGGAGACATAGAGATTGAAAAGAGTTGGGCTCAGGGACGATCCCTGAGGAACGCCCTGACCCAATTCTATGTCTCGGGAATAGTGGTCCCCTTGACGGACCTGGAAACTTCTCCCCGTTAGGAAGGATTGGATCCATTGGAGTGCGGCTCCAGTTATACCTCCATCATTCAGACACTGTAGCAAGGTGGAGTGAGCTACAGTGTCGAATGCCGCACTCAGGTCCAATAGGATAAGGGCCATAGTGTGACCTTCATCCACCCCCTGTCGTAGGGATTCCACAGCCGTCAGTAGTGCCGATTCCGTAGAATGGCGGGGGCGGAAGCCAAATTGGGTGTCATGCAGTAAGGCAGCTTTGTCTATGAAATCCATAAGTTGGATATTGACCGTTTTTTCTGCTACCTTGGCCAGATATGGTAAGAGAGAGATGGGCCGCAAATTGTCTAATTTATCAAAGCTGATGGTAGGTTTTTTCCTGAGAGGAAGGACCACCGCTTTTTTCCATTCTTTAGGCACCGTTTTTGTCAAAAAAGACACATCCAGTAGATGCCTAATGTAGGGCTCCAAGGCCCCCAGGCTGTCTTTTAGGCGTTTGGGAGTGGTAGGGTCCCGTGGGGAACCTGACTTTACAGATCTGCAGATTTTTAGGAGAGTTTCTGTGGGTGGAGTAACAAAGTTGGTAAGGGTGGGTGAGTTTCCCCTATCCCTAGGGTTTTCCACAAACTCTATCCCATTCGTGGGTTGAGTTGGGAAAGCCGAGTAAATTTTTGATATTTTCTCAGCAAAGAAGTCTGCGATTCTGTCACAAGATTCAGGCGAACAATCATCAGGGACAGTGGCGGATTTACCACTAGAGAGAGTTTTGTAAAGTAGAAATAACTCCTTCGTCGAGTTACCAGCTTCGTTGATCTTAGTCTCATAGTGTGTAGTTTTCGCCTTTCTAATCAGTCCATGGTAGACTCGCCTCTCTGACAGGTAGACCTCTCTAGTGTCTTTGGAGAAAGCCCGACGCCATTGCCTTTCAGCTTTCTTCAATAAGGTTTTAGCATTCCGCAGCTCAGTAGTAAACCAGGGTGCGGTTTTTTGAGCACGGTCACTGGGTTTAGTTTTGGATAGCGGGGCTGTGAGATCTAGTGCATCGTTGATGCGTTTACAGAGATTGGAATTAGCTGTGTCTGCATCATCTCCCCCTGGGTCGCCTCCTTTTGTTAGTTCCTCGCAGAACTTAGACTGGGAGAAGGAGGCCCATTTTCGCCTTAGGTGGTACAATGCTGTGGGTTGTCGGGCTCTACCTTCAGGAATTTGAATGGTAAATGGTACCAGGTGATGATCCGACCAAGGGATAGGGATGGGAGTCTTCGCTTCTACTTCCCCCCAGTTAACAAATATGGGGTCTAATAAGTTCCCTAACTGGTGGGTGGGCCCGCTTACAATTTGATTTAGTTGTAAAGCTTCTAATACTTGGCAGAGGTTTTTACTGGCGTTGTCGGATGGGTTATTGAAATGAAGGTTAAGGTCACCAAGTACCATGAATTTATTTTTGCATATCGAGGTCTCTATAATGCATTCAGCTAGACTCTCCTCGAACCTAGTTGAGGGGCCAGGGGGTCTGTAAATTAACATCCCTTCCAGAGTATAGTTGTTATTCACTTTTATCGTGAAGCTCCCTGCCTCGCTGTCCAAGATAGGCACATGATTAAGTTGGCAGTGTAGACTTTCCTGTGCAACTATTGCAATGCCCCCTCCTCTGCCTATGGGTCTGTCCTGTCTGTATATTGTATATCCCTCTGGGAGTGCCTCTAGGGCGTCAGGCGTGGATTCCTCATCCAGCCAAGTTTCGGTTAGAAATGTCAGGTCCCATTGTGTTTCAGTAAGTAGATCGTATAGATCTAACTTGTGTTTGCGTAAAGAGCGGACATTAATCAGTCCGCATTCTAGGGTGTTGTCCGTAGTGGCCATACTCCTACCAGGATCATAGGAGAAGTGACAGTGTTCGCAACCTATGTTGTCCTCTGCTTTTAGTTTGTGCTTGCACAGCTCAGTAGTGCTAGGGCAAAGCGCTAGCAGTTCTAACTTACTCCACCGTGTATGGTTCACACGAGGGGCATGGGATATAGCCCTAGACCGCGTGCGATCGCGGACGGGCGCAGACGGGCTTGCCTTAGGCGCTCCCGCTGCGCTCGTCCGCTGCGCTCGTCCGCTGCGCTTGTGCTGGAGGCACATTTGGGGAGAAAGGTTGAGGGCGTGGCCTGGCTGGGGGCGTGGCCTCGTGTCGCGAGGGTGAGGCGTTCGTGCTCCGACTCTGGCACCAGACAGCGCTATGTCCGCTGTAAGTGGAGTGGTAGCCTGTCCTTTTTATTCAAGTTCAGGGCGTTAAAAACAGATAAACAGTGACAAGTAAGTGTTTTTAAAAAGAGCGTCAAACCTCCGGCTTCCGCCTCAGAGGGTGTCAGTTTCAATAAGACGCGCTATTGGTCTGCGCAGTCTTATAGGCGGGAAGAGTGGGCGTGGCCTGGCTGGGGGCGTGGCCTCGTGTCGCGAGGGTGAGGCGTTCGTGCTCCGACTCTGGCACCAGACAGCGCTATGTCCGCTGTAAGTGGAGTGGTAGCCTGTCCTTTTTATTCAAGTTCAGGTCGTTAAAAACAGATAAACAGTGACAAGTAAGTGTTTTTAAAAAGAGCGTCAAACCTCCGGCTTCCGCCTCAGAGGGTGTCAGTTTCAATAAGACGCGCTATTGGTCTGCGCAGTCTTATAGGCGGGAAGAGTGGGCGTGGCCTGGCTGGGGGCGTGGCCTCGTGTCGCGAGGGTGAGGCGTTCGTGCTCCGACTCTGGCACCAGACAGCGCTATGTCCGCTGTAAGTGGAGTGGTAGCCTGTCCTTTTTATTCAAGTTCAGGTCGTTAAAAACAGATAAACAGTGACAAGTAAGTGTTTTTAAAAAGAGCGTCAAACCTCCGGCTTCCGCCTCAGAGGGTGTCAGTTTCATGTACATGTGAAAACAGTTTGCATTGCATTGCTCCTGCAGCTGTATCGATTCTTTATGTGCACGTAATGAGGGAAAGACAGATTGACAGCTATGTCAAGCATGGTTTTGATTAAAGAAAATCCAATTCAAACTCGCAAAGACCGTTTCTCATCTTCGGAAGTGTTGTGCGTTGTGCCCCAGGATTTTCCTCTGAGTCTCCATTCTCATTCTCACCCCGGCACTTAATCCTCAGGCTAGCCTTCCCATGGGCGTGGGCTTGCGGCTCTGCTGTCCCCTCTCTATTCGTCCTTCCTTCTTCTTCTTGGCAGTTGACACAGGAACTTCAGGAAGCAGCCGAATCAAAAGCAAGCCCAACCACCAACAGAAACACAAACTGATCCTCGGCTACAAAGACAATGACAGACTGAACATGCAAAAGTGAAAAATGTCTTCCAAAGAATAGTGGTGGGCAGTAATAAACTCTGCCATACAGCAGTGTCCGGATTTTTTGACAAAGTCCGAGTTCCAAGCAGAGCATCGAGTAGACAAAACTACTGGAACGTTGCCACCGGAGCAGAGTTCGCTGCCCACCTTTACTCATTATGCAGCCCACAATGGAAGCAGAGGGATCACAAAATTATGTATTTAAACCAAAGAGGAAAGTGCACAATATCCGTGAAAGTGGCCACTGCCTAGAAATGTATTACCAACAATTAGTAATTTCTGGTGTGATATGGTATAGGTACATGCAAAGTGATCAAATGAAGGGAACCTGAGTTAGTCAAAGGTGTTTGAAATGACCCAAGGCATAGGTTTGGATACAGGTCCTTCTACAGCCTAACTTCTGCAGACACAATGTAAATTATTTTTAATACTAAAAAAATGTACTCGTCAGGATCAAAAAAGTAACTCATAAACAGCTTTAACAACCTCAGATCTCAGATCATGGTCAGCGGAGGTTGACTGTTTCGTAGAGGACTTGCCAGTATTAGTGGTGATCGACAGTCATGGTCCCCACTTGGAAGGATAGTCAAGAGTACTGTTGCGTTGCGTTTGAACACACAGAGATGGGGGCTTCCCTGTGTCCTGGCACTGGAGGGTGATGTGCTACAGTGAGGAGCTTATGGACAGCTAACACTGTCAGGTGGCAAGGGCAGGAAATGTTTTTAAGCTTGTGACTGTACCCATGTATACTCAGCTATCAGGGGGACACCAATTGTCTGTGGCCATTTTGTGCCCTCACTTTCTAAACCACACTTGCCTCCTAGTTGGCAATCATGAGATAGATGAAGCAGATGCTTCCTGTTCAGTGAGGATGCACTCATCTGAAATACATGAACCATGGGGCAAGAGACCAAAGTAGCACAAGGTCCTCAACCCAGCAAGACCTATAGAGGATAAACAAGACCTGAAAAGAGAAAACAGTAAGTTATCCACACCATATACAAAAGTTGACAAGTATAAATAATATAGAGAAAAAGCATGTACGCCTTCATTAGTATGGAATAGGAAGAAATAGTGAATTATGTACTAGAAATAGGTGTTGAAAGTCGGCCATCATAATCAACAACCTGTGAGGGAACACCTACTGAAGGCCATCGGTCATTGTATATCACATGTAAGCATTCTTCCAGGAACAGTATTGTGGTCCGATACAAGTAGCAACAAAAATAACTCAAATGCCCTGGGGGGAAAAGCTCCCAACATATGAATTCCTCCTGCTTTAAAAGTTATTTTCTTGAAAGCAAAAAGAATTTTCAGAACAGGAGCGATCAACCTAGGACCTGCTCAACAAAGTTCAGAGCCTTTATTGGATCTACCAGTGCAGCAAGTTCATAGACATTGAGTGCTCTGTTGCAATGGGTACATTTTTCTCGAGTTCCTGCAGTAGACTTTACTAGAAAAAATTCCCTAACCTTTGAGGTTGCACCTCGCTTGGAAAGATTTGTTGCCTTGCTCAGTCCTCAAGAGGCCACAAATGTACACAGGCTTTTGTTTCCACTCTCCTGATGGAGGAAAGACTATTCTATTTAGAGATCCCACCTGCCTGGAGGGGATATCTGAAGTCTTCAGTCAAGCCACCAGTGTGGCTTTTGCTCTGAAGGCATACACTTTGATGAGTGGGCACCATGTTTCAGGATTTCAGCTCCTAAGCACTGTATGCGGAGTGGACATGCGTCGAAGAGAAGTGGTAAGTCTCAGTTATCTTGGAGACAGTTGGTAGCTTACCGTTTCCTGAAGATCTGTTAGATCGTGCTGCCGTTGTCTTTTACTGTATCCAACATGGCGGCTACACGATCAAGCCGTTAGCGTTCTAGTGTTTTTTCCATTCCTCAGGTGAAGGCAGTTCGTGCGCGGGCGATTATGCTCTGCGCACTTCAACTGTCATTTTCCCGGGAGTAGCTGCGTATCTCCAGTGCTCCGAACTTTTCCTGTCAGAACTTCGCGAGAGAATTATTTCTGCTCGCCATTTGCCCCGCACCCGTTTCCGAAGAGTTGGTGTAAGGTCGGAAGCAGTTTGTCTCAGTCTTTGTGGGAGAACCCAGGTATTGCGGTGGCTGGTCGTAGGAGAGCGTCTCTCTTCTCCCAGCGTGCCGCAGACTTTGATTATCTATTTCTTGCTTACCTTGAGACTGTTTGGTCCAGTCTACATTTGTTATATTTCCTGAGGGAGAACATTGAGTTACGTCAGACTCCAGTATCCATTATAGTAGCATGTTTAGTGTCCAGTGGATTACTACGTTACTAGAGACTTTCTGAAGTAAATCTCCAGTGATAGAGCTTATCTAAAAGTAGGTGAACATATATATATATATTTGTACTTACCAACTTACCAGCTAATCGTCATCGCTCTACACAGCATTCACGAAGAAACAGAAACAGAAGGACAGTTGCACAAACTTTATCAGCTATATAAGACTACAAGAGAGAGGCAATTACCACTGTTAGTTCAGGTAAACTTATGAGGAGATTTAGAACCCAATGCGAGCACTAGTTGGTAAACTACACAGAGTAGGGAACGAGTAATCTTGTGCTTTGTAATTGCAGGTGTGGGAGTTCCTCACGGAAGTAACCTTCCAGCAAGACACCGCATTGGCAGTCTCTCTTTCTCTCCACTTCCCCTTTCCCCTTCTTTACTGCTAGTTAAAAGAGATTTTGACTGCAGTGGAGTGAGGGAGTTGGGAGCTATCTTCTGATCCTGTGAGAGCCTGGTTCTGGAGTTCGGCGCTCGATAGATTGTGCCAAAAACAGAATCTTCCACCTGATCAGAATGGCCCAGGGTTTAGATGTTAAAGGTTTAACTTTAGTTCTTGAGGGAATACAAAAACAATTGAGTGAGACTATGGAGGAGGTTAGGAGATCTGGTCAGGAGGCAGGTGTTCTACGTAGGAGGTTTGAAGATTTTGTGGCTAGTTCGAGTACCTTGCCTGGGGAGTCCAGTTCGCAACCATTCTCCCCCTCCCCCTCCACTACTGAGTTATCCACACAGGTAATCCACGCATTTTCCCCCACCATTCCTTTGGCAGCCCCAGAGAGATTCACCGGAGATCCTCTCAAGGCTCAAATTTTTCTTACTCAATGTTCTTTACACTTTCTATGCAAACCTATTATCTTTGAAGAGGACCAGTCAAAGGTGGCTTTCGTACTGTCCTATCTGAGTGGAGATGCGGCTGCATGGTCCATGCCCTTGGTATCTACAAACGACCGAGCTTTGTACAATTTTGAAGAGTTTAAGGCCGAGTTTCTACGCATTTTTGACCGCCGAACTATTTCTCAGGCAGCGGATACAATCACATATCCGGTCACCTGAGAGACCTTCATTGGCTCCCCGTCAACAAGAGAATAACATTCCGCCTCCTCACCCACGCACACAAAGCCCTCTACGACCTAGGACCCAAATACCTCAACACGCGCCTGACCTTCTACACCCCCATCCGCCAACTACGATCTTCCAATCAAGCCCTCGCCGCGATTCCACGCATCCGAAGAACCACCATGGGAGGAAGATCTTTCTCCTACTTAGCAGCCAAAACCTGGAACTCTCTCCCCACCCACCTCCGCCTTACACAGAACCAACTCTCATTCAGAAAACAACTCAAAACTTGGCTATTTGATTAGTAACGACCCCCCCCCCCCTCAAGCGCCTTAAGACCCTCCGGGTGAGTAGTGTGCCATACAAATCTTGACTTGACTTGATGTTTCTGAATTAATCGATTTGGTTTTGCAAATAGATCAGCGTCAGTCAGAAAGGAAGAGTGAACGACGAAATGATACCAGACCAATTCCTCCTCGTTTCAATAGAATAAGGTCTGAAGTGGTGGTCAAGAGTCCAGATTCGGGATCAGCCGAAGAACCAATGCAGATTGGTACCGTTGGAGGTCCATTAACCCAAGAAGAACGTGAGAAGAGGAGGAATAGTAAATTATGTATGTATTGCGGAAATGCCGGACATTTTGTAAAACAATGTCCTAAGAGACCAAAGACCAACAATTGGGTAAAAGACAGGCCCCATCAGTAGAAGGAGTTGCTCTGGTGGGTGCTGATGGAAAGTCAGCTCCAAATGCGCAGTCGTTGGGGAACACGCTTCAATCATCTGCTCCACACTTGATAATTTCTTGTTCCATCCATTATGGAGAGCAGCAGGTTAACAAAGTCTCTGTTATGATAGACTCTGGGGCCACTGGCAATTTCTGTGATATTAAGTTTGCTAAAACCCTTGGGATCCAGTTCCTCAAGAAAGAGAAGACTGAGCCAGTCCGAGCAGTAGACGGCACAAATCTCTCATCCGGACCGATTGCTTATGATACAGAAGAGATAGTGTTTTTGGGACCTGGTCTTCATCGGTCAATTTTGAAGTTTAGTTTAATCGATGCTCCTCAATTTCAGTTTATTTTGGGACTATATTGATATGAATCTAGATTTTTGCCTGGAACATTGTTTCAATTCTTTTTCCCTGGAGCGACAGCCATCTCCATCTTGCCATTTGGCGGAACAACCACAGATGATTTGTGCAGTGAATATTCCGGAAATTCCTGAAGAATACCGTGATTTATCACCCGTATTTGATGAATTGGAAGCCAAGAAATTGCCCCCTCATAGGGAATATGATTGTAGAATTGAACTGGAACCTGGGGCTACATTGCCTTGTAGCAGAATATACGCCTTGTTAGAGGCTGAAAACCGTCACTTGAAAGAGTATTTGCAACAGTGTTTAGAGAATGGATTCATTCGTCCTTCGCAATCACCAGTGTCAGCTCCTTTGTTCTTCATTCCGAAGAAGGATGGGAAATTGAGGACCTGCATTGATTATTGCGCATTAAATCAGGTCACCAAGAAGAATCGATATTCCCTGCCGCTGATTTCCGAAATGTTGGATCAAGTCAAGGAAGCTCGAGTTTTTACCAAGTTGGATTTGCAGGGAGCTTACCACTTGGTAAGGATGGCAGAAGGAGACGAGTGGAAGGCCGCTTTTCATACCCGGTTTGGCTTGTTTGAATATCAAGTCATTCCCTTCCGGCTATGCAATGCTCCCACTGCTTTCCAACATTTCGTGAATGACATTCTGCGCGAGTATTTGGATCGGTTTGTTGTCATTTACATTGATGACATCTTCATTTTTTCTGCCAACGTCCAAGAGCATGTGGGTCACGTGCGGACCATTTTGAAAAAAAATTTGGAAAATCAACTGTTTTTCAAATTGGAGAAGTGTGTCTTCCATGCCAGTCAAGTGGATTTTTGGGTTTCATTCTCTCGGCGGATGGAGTGGCTATGGATATGTCTAAAGTGAAAGCAGTGAGGGATTGGTCTTCCCCAAGGAATGTGAAGGACATACAGAGGTTCTTGGGCTTCGCCAATTTTTATCAGCATTTCATCTGTAATTTTTCGGAAAAGGTTGGTCCCATGACTCGCTTATTGAGAAAGAACACCAAATTTGAATGGAGCTTGGAAGCGGAGAAGTCATTTCAATTGCTCAAAGAAACCTTTACCACCGCTCCAGTTTTATTGCATCCCATTTTGGAGGAACCTTTTTTTGTCGAAGCTGATGCTTCCAACTTTGCGATTGGGGGAATACTCTCCCAACGTCATAAGGAAACTGGGCAGCTGCATCCTGTAGCATATCGTTCACGGAAGTTGACTCCTGCAGAGATCAATTATTCAATTGCCGATAAAGAACTTTTGGCTGTGAAGGAAGCCTTTCAAGAATGGAGGCACTATTTGATGGGAGCAAAACATGTGGTAACTGTTTTCACTGACCATAGGAATCTGCAATTTTTAAAATCAGCTTGCACCCTCACTCCGCGACAGTTAGGGTGGTCGCTTTTCTTTGCTGATTTTGATTTTGTTCTCACATATAAACCTGGATCTACAAACGGAAAGGCGGACGCCTTATCTCGCTTGAATGTAGAAGAGGAGAATGAATTTCTTGAGAAAGGATTGATCATACCGGCAGAAAAGATTGTTGGAACCATCCAGTATCCTGATTTTGAAGAGAAACTCCAGAGTCTTGGTTCAGAGGAAGAACTTGAACACTGGATTGAGAGTGGAGAAGACAGAGAAGTTAAGGATGGAAAACTCTATTACCAGGGAAAATTATATGTCCCAGATTCTGATTTACGTTTGGAAGTCATCCAGCAATTTCATGATAACCAGTTGGCAGGCCATAAGGGAGAGAAAAAGACTTTGGATTTAATCAAAAGAAACTTCTGATGGCCTAACATGGAAGCTCAGGTGAGGCAGTACGTGGCTTCCTGTGAAGCTTGTGTTAAAGGCAAATCACTCAGACTGGCTCCTCAAGGTTTGCTTATTCCATTACCCATTGCTCCCTACCCGTGGCATACAGTATCCATGGATTTCATTGTAGATTTACCCTCAGGTCAGGGCTATTCCACTATATGGGTGGTTGTGGATCACTTTTCCAAGATGAGCCATTTCATTCCGTTGACATCCCTCCCAAGTGCTTCCCAACTGTCCACACTGTTTGTTCAACACTTAGTCAAGCTTCATGGTATCCCTAAGTTGATCATTTCCGATCGAGGAGCCACAGTTCGTTTCCCGATTCTGGAAATCCTTTTTACAAAGATTAGAGGTGGATGTTCGTTTGTCCACCAGTTTCCACCTGGAGACGGATGGACAGACTGAACGGGTCAATCAGAATCTTGAACAATATTTGCGATTGTATCTCATGGATCAGGAAGGAGATTGGCCCTCGTTACTCTGGGCGGCTGAGTTTGCCTATAACAATGCTGTGCATTCTTCCACTGGTTTTACACCGTTCTTCCTAAACTCAGGTCGACATCCTAATATGTTGATTGGTAAGGAAGAGGGAGATGTTCCGGCTGTTGAAGAGGTAATAGAAGGGTTGCAGCAGGCATTTCAGATTGCCTACAAAAATCTAGGAAAGGCTAAAGCTTCCTATAAAAGACAAGCAGACAAGAAAAGGAGAGAGAACCCAGAGTTCGCAGTTGGAGATTTAGTTTGGATTTCAACTCGAAACTTAAAACTAAAGGGAAACAGGAAATTTCAGCCTCGCTATGTGGGTCCTTATCCTGTAGGGTCATTAATCCAGTCAGTGTCAAAGTCAAGCTTCCAGATAAGTTTAAGATCCACCCAGTGTTCCATGTCTCTTTACTCAAGAGAAATCCATCAGGTTTGAGAAGAGTTTTACCCCCAGCTTCAGTCCAGATACATTCAGAGGAGGAGTTTGAGGTCAAAAGAATTCTGGATTCAAAAGTCAAGGGAGGGAAGTTGTTTTATTTGATTGATTGGAAGGGATTTGGCCCAGAAGAGAGATCTTGGGAGCCTAGTTCTTATGTTCATGCTCTTAGGTTACTGAGGGAGTTTCATAAGACCCATCCAGACAAGCCAACAGAAAGGAGAGGAGGACTTTTGTTGGGGGGTACTGTCGGGATTTCAGCTCCTAACCGCTGTATGTGGAGTGGACATGTGTCGAAGAGAAGTGGTAAGTCTCAGTTATCTTGGAGACAGTTGGTGGCTTACTGTTTCCTGAAGATCTGTTAGATCGTGCTGCCGTTGTCTTTTACTGTATCCAACATGGCGGCTACACGATCAAGCCATTAGCGTTCTAGTGTTTTTTCCATTCCTCAGGTGAAGGCAGTTCGTGCACGAGCGATTATGCTCTGCGCACTTCAACTGTCATTTTCCCAGGAGTAGCTGCGTATCTCCAGTGCTCCGAACTTTTCCTGTCAGAACTTCGCGAGGGAATTATTTCTGCTCGCCATTTGCCCCATACCTGTTTCCGAAGAGTTATGTTATGTTATGTTATTAGGGTTCTTCTATAGCGCAACGGCTACTCCAGTAGGAGTGTCCCGGCGCTTTAGCGAAGAGGTCCTTTAAGAAGAGGAAACATAACTGCAGAATAAAAGGAACAGCGAAGTTAACTGGTAAACAGCCAGGTTTTTAATGCCTTTCTGAACGACATCAGACTAGGGGCTTGTCTGAGAGAAATGGGAAGCTCATTCCAGGCGCGCGGGGCCAGGTAATGAAAAGAGCGCCCCCCTTGTCTGGTTCGCTTGATGGTTGGAACAACCATTTTAGACAAGGAGGCAGATCGCAAAGTTCTGCTCGGCTTGTAAAGAGCAAGGCGCTTCCTAATGTACCTAGGGCCTGAGTCATGAAGGGCCTTGTAGGTCAGCGTCAGGCTTTTAAAGAGAGCCCTCTTGGCTATAGGAAGCCAGTGCAGTTCCTTCAACAAGTCAGAAGCACTAGCTCGTCTAGGGAGTCCATAAATAGCCCTGGCAGCTGAATTTTGGACTACTTGAAGTCTCCTCACGAGATATTTAGGGAGTCCTAGATAGAGGGCATTTGCATAGTCCAAACGCGACCCGACAAGTGCTTGGACAATGACCCTTCGATGGTTCATAGAAATCAAGGGGAGGAATTTCCTGAGCATCCGCAGGATCCCGAAACATTTCCCCGAAAGACAGGATATTTGAGGCCCAAAGGTTAACTCATTGTCAACAATGATACCTAGATTTTTAGCCTTGGTACTTGCATTAACCGGTGGAAACAGGTCTTGTGGCCACCAACTTTTCCAGTTAGGTTCAGAGACACATCCAAAAAAAAGCAGCTCCGATTTATCGGAGTTGCATTTTAAGCCGTGTCTTTTGAACCAATCAAAGACTGCTTCTAGGCAGCCTCTGATGCGGATCCCATCGAACACCTCATTCTTGTCGTATGTGAACAAGAGCTGGGTGTCGTCAGCGTAAGACATGATCTGAGCGCCGAACGACTCCGCAACCTCTGCAAGGGGGGCCAGAAAGATGTTAAAGAGCAGGGGGCTAAGAATAGACCCCTGAGGGACCCCCACTTCCAGAGTTGCCATAGCTGCGGAGTGAGGTGGCGCCCAGATCGTTTGTCGACGGCTAGCTAGTTGGTGTAAGGTCGGAAGCAGTTTGTCTCAGTCTTTGTGGGAGAACCCAGGTATTGCGGTGGCTGGTCATAGGAGAGCGTCTCTCTTCTCCCAGTGTTCCGCGGACTTTGATTATCTATTTCTTGCTTACCTTGAGGTTGTTTGGTCCAGTCTACATTTGTTATATTTCCTGAGGGAGAACTTTGAGTTACGTCAGACTCCAGTATCCATTATAGTAGCGTGTTTAGTGTCCAGTGGATTACTACGTTACTAGAGACGTTCTGAAGTAAATCTCCAGTGATAGAGCTTATCTACAAGTAGGTGAAAATATATATATATATTTGTACTTACCAATTTACCAGCTAATCATCATCGCTCTATACAGCATTTACGAAGAAAAGGAAACAGAAGGACAGTTGCACAAACTTTATCAGCTATATAAGACTACAAGAGAGAGGCAATTAACACTGTTAGTTCAGGTAAACTTATGAGGAGATTTAGAACCCAATGCGAGCAATAGTTGGTAAACTACACAGAGTAGGGAACGAGTAATCTTGCGCTTTGTAATTTCAGGTGTGGGAGTTCCTCACGGAAGTAACCTTCCAGCAAGACACCGCAGTGGCAGTCTCTCTTTCTCTCCACTTCCCCTTTCCCCTTCTTTACTGCTAGTTACAAGAGATTTTGACTGCAGTGGAGTGAGGGAGTTGGGAGCTTTCTTCTGATCCTGTGGAAGCCTGGTTCTGGAGTTCGGCGCTCGACACCATGTTTGCTTCACTCCCTAAGCAATATGTTTCATTATTCTGTTGCAGCCAGATTTTTATCTGTTTTTTCCTATTACCAATCTTTAGAATCCTTGGTCGACTGGACCGTCTGGTCTTCTAAGAAGTGTGAAGGGACGAACATCAGGTTCATAATAACTTTGTATATGACCAAATTAATCCAATTCAAGAACCACTGACTACGGAATAAAATGTTAGGGACTTATTACTAAGCCAAAAATAACTGAACATACAGGCACCTCAGCAAGAGGTTTAGAAAATAAATGGGCACTAATACAAACATAATCCTACGCAAAAGTCTCAGACGACTCAAGATAATTACTAAGGTTATCCCTAGAAGCATCAGGCATATTATGATAGTCCCTGCTTGAAGCCTTGACTGCATTCGTTCAAAAGGAAAGAAAAGAAAGTGTGTCTGTCCCTACACTAACACTAAATGACATCCCTACTTAGCATCCCTCCCAGACAAGAGAAAAAGATGTCAGCAGTGAAGACTTTCTCAGAAGTACACTCACTTTCCCTAGGTAAGTAGCCAAAGCTACCGAGCCCGTTCTAAGATGCTCCTTCTTTTTTCCCCTCTAGCCCTTCTCCTCTCTTACTCTGCTTCTCTTCTACACTCCTCCCTCGGGCACTGTCCCTTATACAAAATCTCAAAAACATTAAAAAGGCCCTGAGCACACCGCTTTGGCAGGTCTTCTTGCTTGTAATTTTCCAACGCAACTTCAACTTCATCCAAAAGCGTTGGTGTGTCCTTGATTCCCAGGCACCTTCTCCGCAAAAGGATCATCTTGACATTTCAATGTCCTCCCACATAACTCGCCTCTACCATCCTAGCTCCTAAAACAAAAGGTTATTCTACCTAACTATGGGGCCGATTAGGATCGCGGAGAATCCGCATCCTCCGGCCCGGCGGAAGCCACCGCCGGCCCGGAGGATGCGGATCCTCTGCAGCAAAGCCTTCAATGTCCCCCCGTCAGATTAGGATGGCTGGGGGGACGAGAAATCCGTCTGCCGCTTTTCCGCCGCGGTCGCCTTCCGACCGCGGCAGAAAAGCTCTAATATGGTGGCAGTGTCTATCAGACACCGCTAGCCATATTAGGATGGTGGGAAAGACATGCTTTTCCGCGGCGGCTTTCCCGCCGTGGAAAAGCATACGGACTTTCACTTCGGGGGCCCGTTGCAGGCCCCCTGGGTGAAGGGGGTTGGGGGTGCACATGGGGGTACCTAGGGTGCACATTTGTGTGCACAAAGCAGCAGGCACCGCGCGGCGCCTGCCGCTTTGTGCATGCAAATGCGATGCATGCACCTGCTGCACCCGCCGTAATGTTACAGATAGTGGATGTGACCGCCACCCTGGCGGTCACATCCTAATCTGCTCGGAGAGAACGCCGCAGCCCCTGCGGACGTTCCCTCCTCCTCAGGGGTCGCGGACGGACTCAAGTCCGTCCGCGATCCTAATCGGGCCCTAAATGTGTGTCCTTGCACCTGCAACAGAAAGCCTGTGAACAAATTGGCCTTGCACACACACAGATCTACAATGCAAAAATTCAACAAGGAAAAGAAGCCTCCCCAAGGACAAATACATTTTCAGGCCTACAGTCTCTCTACAACCTAGGAAACCCCAGTAAGGCCTCTATTAGTGCTTTCATACAATCACGACTTTACACATTTATACACATTTCTGAACTACATTATAAGCGTCACATTCAAAATCATGTTTAATGCATTTTACTCGTGAATAAGCAACCCTACATGTGCAACTTTTAACATGGTGCATGTTTAAATCCTAATGCAACATCTTATACATGAAGCCATAAGTTCTACATTACTTAAGGCACTTTCTCGTGTTAACACTACATTAGCTTTCAATCAAAATTAATACTCCTAAACATTCTAACAAAATTTTATTAATAATTACTACATTTCTTATGATCACACATTAATACAATTCTCTAAATATGCGGGTGCTGACTACCCATGATTATGACGCACCCCTACAATTTTCAGAATATCATGGCCCTCTAAATTCATGTGAATGATTTCCGGGTGCAGTATTGTTTTCCTTAATGTAAAAAAAGTGATCCCCATTGTGTATTTAACTGATGCTCATTTAATGTCTCATGCCTATGTGTTTTCATGTTTTTAACCCTACTCCTGTGGGGTTCATCTACCACACATATATATGTTTTATTAAAAGTGTACTATGTATCCATTTTGATTACTCCTGGACATTATTATTGTCTCCAGAGCATTATTTTCTATTCATTTCCTTAGGCACCATTGTTCCTGAAAATACTTATTACCCTTGGTCCCCATTGATTCGTCTGTTCCCTTATACTTATTAACTACACATTTTTCTATACTGGAAATGCCCAAAGTAGGACTTCTCTAATGAAGAACAAACAGACATGGATAGTCCATTCAGACAGAGAGCTTTCTCACTGCATATGGGTGATCTTGTTGACTCCTAATAGATTTCCCTATCTATTCATGCTCTCTCACAGCTTCCATATTCCAGTATTCCAGAGAAGGCTCCGTGGAGCTAGGCCTCCTACATGGTCCACTTTTAAATGGGCATTTGGTTCTCCCATATAGAACGAATGCTTTCTTCAGTCTTTTTTGCACTAGGAAGTTTAGGGAGCCACCCATTTGAACCTTGGAGAGCATGCCCAGTCCCTGCACAACACAAGAGCACGATGCTCTATATGGTTTCTTTGTGTTCCGATGAGCCTTCGAAGTCTAGGAGTGCACAAGTGAGCTGATGAGGTGATGTCATTATTGTCCTCTGCATTATCCCATGACAGGTGAAATTTCTTGGTCCAAACCAGGCAGAAATCCCATCACCAGTGTTCTGCCCGACTTTTTGCCCCTTTTCTTGAGTGAAGATGATTGAAGGTGACTTTAGTCTGCTATCATTCTAATAGGAGGACTAGAACCTTAGACAGGGCCTATTTACAAGGCGTTTGCTGCAATCCCCTACCCTTCTCTTTAGTTCAGGGCTTATAAATCTATGTTAAGGGATAGATTCCTTAGTATTAGTAGTAATCCGTACTTTTATAAGAATAATAGTATACTTCTGATGGAGTTATGCTTATTTCGGGCCTTGTAGGCCTCAAACGGGAGAGACTCCATCTTTCTTTCTGCTCCAGCAGCTTGAGATGCTTCTAGGTCAAATGTAATGTTTTAGTTATGAGGTGTTGTTCGCTTGCAGAGAACCGGCTCAGGCTGGCCCTTATCGAAAGACTGTATTTTTCTCCGTGTCGAAGACATAACATCAGGCCGGCCGGCTGAGAACGTGTCCTTGGTACGAGGAGGTACAAGAATTTGGTGGGCGGCAGGTTACTGGCCGTAACTTTCCATGAAGGGACAAGCTTCCATATTAGCGAAAGCATGAGGTAGTGAGTCAGTCAGTCTGTAGGCAGCAGCTAGTCATTAGCATCAATGCAATGAATTATTTTAAGGCAGACAGTCGCCATTTTGAAGTCCGAGAAAGACCGAGAGGCTGATACTCTCTTAGAAAGATTGAAGTTATTTTAGTTGGAGCAGCTGGCGAGCTTTGACATTAAGATCAGAGCATACAGAGTGAAGCAGTTAGTTGAGAGAATGAATATCAGAGTGGTAGAAACTGAGTTAGAAGATCGATGCTGAAAAGTGAAGACAGTCCGTGATTGAGAGGAGAGAGGAGTAGCCCAGAACAGCCAGAGAGAAAGCAGCTGATGAGACAGAGAATAAGAGGAAGGTTCCAGTGACTTGGAGGGAAGCGGAGGAGACAGAGCATAGCGGTGCAGACGTGTATCCGTGACTGCAGAGGTGCGATCCTAAGACGAGCCAAGGCACAGACGAGAAGGGAACCCAGATGACTGCTGAGTCCAGACTTCATATTAATATGGTGACGTCGACCCTTTCTTATTAGCGTGCACACACATTCTAACCTTTTCTTTTCCTTTTCAGGCTATATGTTATAGTATAGTATTATATTGTTGAATAAATAAAGATACCCCAGTTCTTAGTGAACCAGTGTGTATGTCTTATCATCTTATGGTAAAGTTAGCCTTTCTTCTAGTCAGGTGCTGTTATGTGAACGGATGCAACTCCCGTCCAGGTAAATGGTAACTGAATAATGAGGGAGAGAGGAGCTCTTGAAATAGGGAATACGTTGTACACCGTGTAATTCGGCCATTCTTGTGTGATCCATAATATTGTAGTATTGTACCTCTAGTGGATAGTCAGAGATTCCCCAACATGAAGAGCTAAAGGTATTCATAGGAAAGTGATTGTCGTTGTAAGGCGGCGTTAATGAGAGCACCGGAGGGAAACGGTGTGTAGTGAGATCGCCTCTAGGGAAAGCGGCGTTAGTGAGAGCATTGACTGAGGTCGATGTGTATACCCACAGGATTGTGGCTTGTGTAATAATGAGAGCACTGGGAGGATACATTGTCTATACCCACAGGATTGTGGCTTGAGAAAGCACTGGTTGTAGTCAGTTTGTAACGGTAAGTAATCAGAACTGCCCCAGGGTAGATTAGTCTGGGCTCATGTTGTCGCGAGACTATATTGTATGAGTGTGGTATTTTAGAAGATCTAAGCTTGTATATTGCTAATTCCCCATCCTTGGGTAGGAACATAGATACCTGTTGTAAATAGGTCCTAAGGAGGGAGGTGGTTACGTTTCGGCTGGGTTAGTGATGTCTTGGTGAGCTGATTCTATCTGGTCCGAGAATCCGGTCGTTACAACCAGTCATAATCTCATCTTTGCAGCTGGCCTAGAAACGAGCCAAGAAGTCTTTGTGCAGGGTGCCAGGAGTCACATTGCTCAGTCAATCAAAGTAGCTTTATTCGAGACAAAACTCATAAAAGCAAGACAAATTATGCATAGTTCAGACAAGCTTATATGAATCTGTAAAAGGTATCAAAAACAAGCAGCAAGTTGAAGAAGTAAAAAATCCAATTTTATACAATAAATAGAATCATTTGATATAAAGTTAACATGTAGTAAAATCAATTGACAAATAGTCGATACATGGTCAAAGACATCAATTATATACATTATTCAGAAACAATCAATAGGCTTCAAATTGATTTCTGCCTTAGCAACCATACCCATCCCAAGTATTTGGCTACTGCTATTGAAATAAATGGCATGATGCTAGTACATATCAGCCTTTCAGCTACAGAACTTCTGTTGGTGTCCAGTAACTTGCACATTGGTGCAAGCCAAACAAGCCTCGGGGTTGCATAGACTGGGCATACAAAAAGAAGATGCGCAAGAGTTTCCGTATGGTTCCAACAGGCCGGGCAGATGTTAATACTTGCGTCAGACCTTCTAGAGGTTATTGCCTTTAGGGGCAGAGAACCCACTCTAAGCTGAAAATAGAGCTTCCTTTCCCCAAGCTTACTAATAGTGTCCCAATAAATTCATATTTGGGCACAAGTTTTGCCCCTAAAAAGACCCCTGCCATAGTGGATGAATCAGTGTTCCTCCATACCTGGAACGCAATCTGTTCCCAATATTTTTCCTTCAAAATCTTCTTGGACAGGAATGAGGATCCCGCAGGGCTATCCCAGAGCATTTGCATGCCCAGAGCTACCAGACTACTTCTTAGGTGACCAAGCCAGTGAATCTTATGGAAAGAGTCTGATTTTATAACATCTATAATCCCCGCGGCATATGTAGAGAGCTCAGGTGTTGACCAGAGCCGGCGCCAATATAAAATAGGGCATAGCCTGGCGATATCAACAATAGCTTTCCTGCCCAAATCATATCTTAGTGGCAATAGGGGTGTGCTCTGAGGGAGACTAGTAATATTGCGGAAAAACTTGTTTTCGGATAGTGCCAATGGTGCCAACTTCTCAAAGCCCCATAATTCTGCGCCATAGAGCACGGAGTTAACAGCTTTGGATTCGTAGACTTGCAAACAGGCTGGATTGGTTTAGTCAATGAATTTTTATGCTCCAAGCTGAGAGCTCCCACATTTTGGCGATGCTTGAGAGCAGATATATCTATATGGTGTTCCCATTTAAGATCCTTACCCAAATTAACACCCAGGTAAGTAAAAGTCTTGACCAGTTTGAGCGGTTTTCCATTCATAAAAACTTTCCCCTTAAAAGTAGGATGCGGGTTAAAAGTCCTCACTTTAGTTTTGGAAAGGTTAACTTCTAGGCCCAGCGCAGAACAAAACTCTTCAAAAATAACTAAGGTGCGCTTGAGGCCACTTGGGGTTTTGGAAATATTTAGCATGTCATCCGTGAACATTAAAATCGGAACCTGAACACCAGCTAACGAAGGGGCATCTGTGTTTAATGGAGACAAACAATCAACTATACCATTAATGTACTAAGAAAACAAAGTTGGGGCCATGGCGCAGCCTTGCTTCACACCACGCTCAACTGGAAAATCAGCGGTGACCCTACCATAACCTCCCCGCTGGATTTTTGCATAATTTGCCTCGTGAAGCCGCATCACCATAGTTAAAATCTCCGCAGAGAGACCTAATTGCTTTAATGTCACCCATAACTGTGAGCGGGGAACAAGGTCAAAGGCTGCAAGCAGGTGGACAAAGGCAGCATAAAGACTGCCTTTGCCCAGGATCACAGGCTTCCAGTGGAGGAGAGTAAAACGAAAGACTTGATCGATAGTACTGTTGTATTTGCGAAAACCCGCTTGAAACTGGTACAGTACATTATTCTCTTCCATCCAGTCCAAAATCTTATTCAGGGTCATCCTCCCAATTATTTTTTGAATTGTGTCTATCAGACTGATAGGTCTGTAGTTTCCAGGTTATGTCTTATCGCCCTTGTTGTACACTGGAATTATCACCGCCTCTTTCCAGGAGTCCGGGAATGGGGCACCTTGTACTGTGGCGTTTGCAGAAGGGAGAACATCCTTTACGACGCGGATTTTACTCCGCAGTTGAAGGACTGGGCTATTTCTAAGGCCCAGCGGTGCCAGGGGACAACACCTGAAACCTTCGTGGGTTACCTGTTCCGGCGTACAAATCACAGAGACACAGGGCACTTCCTTCGGCATCAAAGATCAGCGTTTATTTACTGCAGGGATACAGAGATCGCAAGAAGTACAACCACGTGTAGGTTCAGAGAGTCTGCTTCGAATTAAAAAAAGTGTTTCGCTCCTTTTATACACAATTTCATCATTGCACAACATAGTGAACAAAAGGTTACAACTCAGTTCCCACAGTAAACTTCAAAAGGGTCGCATTCATGTTTTCAGGGGCCCGGAACATAATTACAATAACATCGCCGGTTCCTAACTGTAAAAGCACGTTATCTCACCATTAAGCACATTCCACTCTAATCGTAAATGAGTTAAGTGAAGAGACAGAAACAGGTGCAAGAGAGACAAAGACAGACAACAGATTGAAAAGAGTGTAGGGGGCAATATCGGAAGCGTGGTCGCAGGATCAAAGGATTCGTGCCTAAACACATGCACGGCTGAAACAATAGACCAGCCTGGCAAGATGCGCCTCGAGCGGAGCCATCTGCCTCTTTCGTATCATCCCCCTAGTCATAAAGACACACTCAAAGGGATATGCATCTTCCGCAAGAGCTTGGGAAACCCAAGGTCACGAAGCGAGCACTGTTCGTTCGCCGGCTACGTGAGGGCAAGAAACAAAATGGATGCCGTATCTAAAATGGAACCCGTGGGTGCAGATGAAGAAACCCACGAATAAGACGAACGCTGCAGAGTAGAGTAGTGAAAACGCGTACACCCATTATACTCGTCATTTGCGGTTCATAGATACCAAACTCGTCCATATTTGAACAAGTCCAAAAAGTCATTACGATTCTCATAGAACCTCAGACGCTCCTTTTGCCCTCATGTAGGCAAGCACTAGTCGATATCAGAATCAATTTCGATATTCATCAGATCAGCCAGTTGTTGCTGAAACATTATTCTATCCATCAATGTCTCTTTGGTAACAGATGGCCGTCTTATACACGTTGTAGCACAGAGGCCACATAAGGCAGGACCACACTGTGCGCAAAGACAACATGTGAACAAAAACGTCACAACAACCCCTACGATCATCAGAATCTTCCAACCCCAAGTCGACATCAGACCCCAAAACCATCCAAGAAGCGTCCAATCACCTTCGTCCACGTGTATGGACTCGGAGATCTTGTGCAACTTCGAGATGGCTTGATAAACAGTTGGAGCGTTATCAGGAATGAAAATACAGCAGCTCGAATGGATCACCTTGCACACACCACCTCTATCTGCGAGTACAATGTTTAAAACCATACGGTTCTGCAACGTCATAAGCCTATCCGCCTGAAGCTCAGCCGTCAAATTACCAAGAGCACTTGCAGTTATATTAGCAGTCGACTCTACCACTCGAGTCAGCTGTCTCAGGTTCCTACTATTCATCAAAGGCCCCCAAAACGGCAGGAAACCCTTAAAGAAGTCTCCTGCTTCTTGACCGGCAGTGTCCTCTTTGCTAATAACGCCTCTCACAACTCTAGTCTTGTGATAGTCTGAGGCAACTGTGAAAGTCGGTGGCAAAAGATTCGCGATATAGCAGGTGCCCGAAAAATCACGGGGCAACCACGTATAAGCGCGATCATAACATACAAAGTAGGTACCCTTGGCAGTTAGGAGGACAGGAGAAGAGAGCATCGGTAAAACGTACGTCTCAGTACAAGCACTCTTCCCAAGCTGAGCTCTCGGATTGTAACCAAGACCTTTCAAGCAGAAATTACCGAGGTGTGGTACGATCCAGATCGGAGACGAGCTCTTAAGCTGTCTATCACCCACTGACATACTATACTCAGCCTCACTCAGATCCTTGTATGCTCGCACCTCTTCCTCTGGGATAAGCGATGCATCAAAAATATCCCTATCTAAGTCAGCAATCGCTATCACCAAAGTCTTGTGGTACGGGCCGGGACCAAGGTCTGCGGAGCGTGGCTCTCGACGGGGATAGGAATCTAGTGCACTACGGAACATGGTTTGGAATGCTCGAGCTGACCCCTGGGAGCTGTAAGGAAGAACCAAGTACGGAATACCCTTATCCATGGTATGTGGCATTAACCCGCACACCCAACAGTTGGTAGTGTTCATCACCAGTTGATGTTGATGAAGAAGTTGGACAAAGGAGTTGTTCATAAATTCCGCACGTCTAACCTGTTCATGTTGGGGCAGAAGATGAAAGGAATGTGGAGAAACAGTGGAAACAGAATTCAGATCAGGTGAAGGAGAAGTAGGTGAAGTAGAAGGCAATAATGACTGGATTCCAAGATACACCCACCAGTAACATAGACACAGTCAGGAACAGCAGGAACACCTGAAACAGAAAACATTTTGTTCGCAACACCTTATGCAATTTAGATCTTTGCGCCGACATCCTCTCTACTTCCGACAGCTTAGAGAACTCCATCCTCTAAAAACCGTCCGTAACGTTCTTGACGCACTTCGTTCTGAGTAGCGATTATCAATTCCCAGGAGTTCCCAAGAATCGACAAAAGTAACTGACCTAGTGTCAGAAACCTGCTAAACAGAAGGAAGTACCCGCACGGCCCTACGGTCAACCCGGATGATAGGTTTCAAATAAATAAACAGTCAATTTTAATACAAGTCTTCTAGCTGCACAGAAAAGGAACACATGTGATGTATAGAACGAGGATTGAAAAACTCAACATCAATAAAAATGCAAATGTTCGCGATGTTCGTGTCAACAGTAAGGGGAATGTAAAATTTTAAAAACAAAAAGGAATTCTTTATTAGTCTTTGTCACGCGATCGAAGAAAGTATCGACTTTTTCCAGGTCGAGTTTGCTCTTCAAATAACTGTTCAGATGGCAAAGCAGTGTTCGATCGTTCAGATGACAGTTCAGAACTTGAATTCTCCAATGCTGAGGACAAAGGTACAGTTCCAGATGATTCAACAAGTGTATCTGACTGAGCTGAATTGTTCTCTACAGGTTGAGCATCACTGAACGGCACGTAGCGTTGAAGGGTCTCGGTCTCCGTTGGGGCAACTCCTGTTCTAACCCAGTTCTCTGCTGGCAAAGGAAGTGGAACCTTCTTTGTATGGGTGGCATGCACCCAGTTTTTCCTGCCTTCCAACCGAACTGCAGTCCTTGTGGCCAGCAACACTTGATAGGGTCCCACAAATCTTGGCTCGAGATTTCGTTTTCTCCCAAAATTCCTGGTGACCACCCAGTCACCAGGTTGGAGCCGATGTCCAGGACCCTCTGTTTGTGCCGGTAGTGCTACAAAAACCTGTTGATGAATCAAACTCAATTTAGCAGTCAGATCATAAAGATAGTCAATCAACATTGGGTATTCAAGACTGTCAAAATTTTTAGGCCTCGGGACTCCCCAAATGTTCGCAGGACGGCCGAACACAATCTCATATGGGCTAAGCCCTACTCGAGAGTGCACAGTCACCCTGATCGATAAGAGAGCCAGAGGCAATGCATCAGGCCATGACAAACCAGTTGTGGCCTGAATTTTGGCAAGTTTCAGTTTCAGAGTAGCATTGTACCCTTCCACTAAACCCGCCGATTGGGGATGATTGGCGCTATGGAATTTCTGACGAATTCCAAGGCCCTTACACACACTCTTCATCACACTTCCCACAAACTCACTTCCGTTATCTGACCATACAATTCGTGGCATTCCATACCGAGGAAAGTATTCCTTCAGTAGGACTTTTGCTGTAGACAGGGCAGTATTATCCTTAAGGGGATAGGCCTCGATCCATCTGGAGAACGCGCAAACCACAACCAAAACATATTTCAGGTTATTGCATCTCTCCATATGGATGAAGTCCAATTGGATAACTTCAAAGGGACATGTAGGAGGGGCAAAATGACCAGGTGGAGTGGAGGTGCCCTTACCAGGATTATACATCAAACATACCATACAGTTCTTAACCACTCTCTCAGCACACTTAGCAATCCCATCATTCTTCCATACAGGAGACAACAACTTACATATGCCTTTCGCGCTAATATGTGACAAGCCGTGGGCCATAGTAACAACGGCAAGCACATATGCATCTGGTAACATCCACCTCTGACATTCCGACAAGTCAACCCAACAGCCATGCGCGTCTAACTTTCCCGTGCTTGCTTTCCACTTAGTCTTTTCAATCTCAGTAGCCTCATTCTGAATCACTTTCACACTCTCCACAGTGTCCTCACACATACCAGTCTTCGACGGCCATCTCACTGAACTCATAACATACATTCGAGTTGTCAGATTGGTAGCCGTCTCCCTAGCAATCTCGTCTGCAAACGCGTTACCACGACCCACATCATCCGTAATCTTTCAATGCGCGCTGCATTTAATGATTGCCACCTGCTTAGGTAATGTAAGTGCATCCAAAAGATCGTTCACGAGCTGTCCGTGTTGGATCTTCGTACCATGCGATGTCATAAATCCTCTTTCTCTCCACAATCGACCAAAGCTATGGGCTACGCCAAATGCATATTGACTATCCGTAAACACATTCACTCGCTTACCTTTAGACAAAACACACGCTCTCGTTAACGCAATCAACTCTGCCGCTTGCGCTGAATTCTGACTCAATCTCGCAGTTTCCACAACCGTACTCAACGTCACTACAGCATAAGCAGTCGTCACATCACCATTCGGCAACTTGAAGCATGAACCATCAACATACAAAGTACCATCGGGATCTACCAATGGAGTATTTTTCAGGTCAATACGACCCTTCGTCTCTTCTTCAGTTCTTAAATAACAATCATGTGGTGCTACATCATCTGATTCCATATTAGTCGGCAACAATGTTGCTGGGTTCAGTACATTACAACGCTTAATCTGTATATGACTTGCCAAAAGCGTCAACTCATAACCGGACAACCTTGCGCTCGTCAAGTGTTGAGTTTTTGTTCGATTCAGGAGAGTGTCAACTGCATGCGGGACCATCACCGTGAGCATATTATCCATGACCAGACCTGCGGACTGTCGAATGGACACCGCAGCTGCCGCTGTTGCTCTTAAACAACTCGGCAATGCTCTAGCTACTGGGTCTAAGGTCGAGGAAAAATATGCACATGGACGCTGTTTACCACCAAATTGTTGCGTCAAGACACTCAACGCACAACCTTCTCTCTTGTGAACTTATAGTGTAAACGGCTTACTGTAATCAGGAGTACCTAAAACAGGAGCCGAACACAACGCATCACGCAATTCAGTAAAACTTTTCTGACACTCTTCAGTCCACTGCAAAGGAGTCGGAACATCCTTGCACGTGAGAGCTAACAATGGCTTCGCTAACAATGACAAGTTTGGAATCCATTGCCTGCAGTATGACGTAATGCCTAGAAAGGCATGTACATCTCTCTGAGTTGTTGGCACAGTCATTCGAGCGATGGCTGCAATTCTTTCTGGGGTCAACCTTCTGCCCTCCTTTGACAATAAGTGACCTAAATAGGTTACTTCTTGACAACAATACTGTAGCTTAGAAGGTGACACCTTGTGATGTAAGTCACATAAATGCTGTAACAGCGATACTGTGGCAGTTTTGCAAATCTGCTCAGTGTCAGCAGCCACTAACAGATCGTCGACGTACTGAATCAAGGCCGCACCAGCCGGTAACACAAACGCATCAAGTTAATTATGAAAGTTGGACAGCACCCTTCAAAAGTTACGCATTTGTTACAAAAACAGTTATTAAAAAACATACAAATGAACAGAATTATTGGTTTTCCCAAATATTCAGAAAGACACACAAAAGTAGTGACTTGGATTTTCTTTCTTTTATTCAATTTTTGTTCTTTATTTTCTTTTTTTGATAGTTGCGGATAGCCGACGCGTTTCGTCCGTTGCCGGACTTCTTCAGGGCTTAAAACAAATTCTCTGGAATCAAGTTTCACATCCGTCTTAATAAGATTTTCATGAGGTTTCTTTCATTGCTTGAAAATTAGTAAGTAAGGTCACAGATTCCGGTACACAGTCACTGTCAACAAGGAAGAAAAAGTTGGCCCACAAAGTAGTCAAGGGGCTGGAACATGCAGGAACGTCAGGTTGTGGTCTTCTGGTACAAACGCATCAAGTTGACTCTTAAGGGCTTGACAGTAAATCGATGGACTCTCACAGTAGCCCTGAGGAGCGCGTTTAAACCTGAAGCTGCGCCCACCTAATGAGAAAACGAATAGATCTCTGCTTTCCTCAGCAATCGGAATGCTAAAGAAAGTATTCTTCAGGTCGATTACCGAGAACCAACAGGCAGAGGCTGGAATCAGGGTCAGCAAAGCTGTAATGTCAGGCACCACGGGAAACTGAGGGATCACAATTTTGTTTACTTCTCTTAGATCAATAACAAAACGATACACAGGAGGCTTGGATGGATCAGTTCGTTTCAAAATAGGTAGCACAGGACTGTTACACACATTTCCCCTAGTTTCCTCGATAACATCCTTTTTGATCAAATCATAAATGATTGCTAATAGCGCTCGCTCACCATCAAGAGAGATACGATACTGGGGAATGCGTGGTAATCGCACATTCGATTTCAATTGGACAACATAAGGTGATATGTCCAACAGGCCCACATCATTGGGACCTGTTGCCCACAAAGACTCAGGAAGAGAACTCAATTCCGGCTGGAGTTTATCAGTTGACAAATACATAGGAGAGATCACTCTCTGACCTAATGTAAGCTCCACTCCCGTAGGAGAGCAGTACAAGGTCGCATATACCCGCTTCAACAAATCCAGGCCCAAAAGATTCTCACCACAACCAGTAGTCAAAATCAAAGGAGCCTCTAGCTCACTTGGCCCAACTGTAAGGGGCAAAGGGCTAGAAACTGGATTGCTAACCGGGGCGCCAGAGAATCCAACGGAAACATTTGTTAAGACAGACAAAGGTGCGCCAGGGAGTTTCGAATGCATGATGGAACTTTTCGCTGCACCAGTGTCCAACAGAAAAGGCTCAACTACGCCTGATATGGCAACTGCGACGTAAGGCCCTCTCTGATCAACCGGAACTGATACTACTCCCACTCTTTGTATATGGCGATCCTAGTAATTACCATCCGCGTCGATGTCATGCTCGACGTAATAGTCGTCTACATGATACTGTGCAGATCTACCGGACGATGAATCGCGCTGATCAAAACAATTGTTCGAGTCCGATGAGGACATAGAACGCTCATTCTGATTTTGAGAAGTACCACGGCCTCTACCTCGAGATGCCTGCTGAGGACCACTACGGCCCCCTCAGGCCGAAACACCATTATTTCGGTCACGTAAAACAGGACAATTAAACTTCAAATGGCCCTCACCCCTACAATACGCACATTGATTATACCCAAGCATAGATCTGGGTGTAGAAGAATCAGAACGTGACTGCGTCCTAGAAGACTGCGACTGTGATCGATTTTGCTGTTGCGAGTCATTTTGATTCGAGCGTGGAGGATACGCTTGCTGCAACAAAACCTTAGTTTTAAGCTCCTTCGTTTTCTTGTCTGCACAATCATTTTCTTCTTTCTCCCTATTCTCATAATATTGAGCCGTTGCTAAGATTTGAGCCGTGGTCGAAACAGCCCATGAACTTTCAGAGTTTTTCAATTTGTTGCATAGCTCAGGCAACAGATTCAACACAAATTTATCAACAAACAACCGCTGACCTCCCTCGGTGCTCATATCCTGACCACTGTGATCGATAAATGCTTCCTCAAATCTAGTAAAGAAATCGGAGACACTCTCATCTTTCTTTTGCTTGCAAGCAGACAATTTATCCCAGTTTACCCTCATTGCTGGCATAAGCGTTTTCATGAGCGTAATGATTCTTTGGGGTAGAGCCGTAATTAACTGTTCAGGCTTAGCCCCACCAGCTTGTAATGCATCAGCCGCCGCAAGAGCAGCCCAATCACCCCGTAACTCAGCTGCGTGATTCTCTTGACGAATTTTCGCCCAAATCGGTTGCGGTACCACGTTACCAAACAACATGTCAATATCGGCAAGGTTCATAATAGTAGCATCCACAAGTTGAGATAGCTCCTTATAATAACCTGCCGGATTTTTCCGTGGATCAGGCAAAGATTGTTTCACCTGTAAAACTTCTGATCGCTTCCATGGGAGGTGTATCCAAACTCTCTGGAAGTGCGGCAAAATAGCAGGATTGACAGTAGCATCACCTGGCATCCAAACTGGAGGAACTTCTCACATAGGATACTGACCAGGTTGTGCTTTCCAATCATCAGAGTCATTGTCAAACGACACTGGAGGAGGCACAGTAGTCCTAAGAGCTAACAAACGTTCTAATGCACGTCGTACATTACTGCCTACAATCGTGCCGCTCGAGAACTGATTTTGTAATTCAATCATATCGTGCGGTACATCATCTAGCTCATCATTATCCCACTCCTCTCTCAAGGATTTACACATTTCCTCGAACACGAATCTTTGTCATTAAACTGAGAGAACGTATTGAAAACTAGGCGCGGGGCGTACTTAGCAGGATGTCTAAACCACTTACGCGCCATAGTCACTAACGTCACACTTTCCCTGCCACCAGGAATTTGACTCCGTCTCTGAGAGGCGTCAGAGACATCGGACCCAAGTATCGGTCCGAAAAGCGGAGAATAGAGATTAGCAACCGCATTAGGTATACGACTATGAACAGAAGGAGAAGAGGAGAGAAGTACAGGAGCAACAACGTGAGGACTAAACGTTGGTGCAGCAGGAGTAGCCAAAATAGCAGGAGTAGCAGGAGCAATAGACTGAGAAGGTATAGGCAAAGGAGCAGTAGGAAGAATGGCAGGTAAAGGAGCAGGGACAGCTTGGGGAACAAGAAGATTGAAAGGAACAGGACCAACAACAGGCTGACCAGCAGCCGCCGGAGCAACAGGTTGAGGGACAGGAGGAACAACAGGGGCTGCAGTACCCTGTACATAAGGAGGTGGTGATTTTAATAAATAGGATAACAAAGGATCCTCTGTCGATTCCTCTACCTTCTTATCAGAACTTGACGGTAAAACCGGATAACATTTATCCACCGCCATCCGATGCAATCTAGTAAAAACTTCCTTTTCCTTCTCGTCTTTATCTCGCTGATATTGTTCTGCACTTTGCATCATTGTAATGATACCCTCTCTTTTATTTTTCTTTATTTGCTTGATTTCTTTCTGTTTGGCCTCTTTACGCCACAACCGAAAGGAAGCAAACATGGCTGGCCTAGCTTTCTTCTTAAACAATTTTGCTTCGAGATTATCTAAAATCTCAGTTTCGAAACTACCATGAGGTGGCCAATAAGCACACCATCGTTCTTTGTGTAGCGGATCCAACAGTCATTATAGGCAATTGGACCCACTCCGTGTCGACTATAGAGCTCATAAACCGGAGTTCCAATTGGAGGTATCGGACATGAGTCCTCCAACCGGGAATCCGTACCGCAACATTTAAGGAAACCAAACAAAGTACTACGGCCAGGCATAGTGCACACTAACCGAGCTTACAAACTTCAAGGGTTATCGAATTACGATGTCCTCGCAAAAATACGAGACCCTCGGTTTTTGGCAATTGCAATCGTCAAATAAAAACCCAACAACTAAGAACCAACAACTAAGAACCACAAATGCAATGGAACCATGCAAACAACCAAGTTTCAACAACAACAACCAAGGTTTCTGGGAGCGACCCACGAATACTTAACTGAGAGAACAATGGCGTCACCAGGAAGGCCCGTCTATCGTCTCGCTGTACAAAGGACTACGCCAGGCGCCAAAACAGGTCGACAGTCAGGGCATCAGTCCGTCGCAGCCGTCAGGAGGCGGGAATCTTCGCGGGAAAAGTCTTCGGGCCACTTATTTCGACAACAGGATCGATGAAGCGGGGTGCACCTTCCCTCGGAGATTTCACACGAAGTTCCTCACGATCGGCGGGCTTTGGACCGGTACCGCTGATGCCGCCCTACGTTGGGCGCCAACTGAAGGACTGGGCTATTTCTAAGGCCCAGCGGTGCCAGGGGACAACACCTGAAACCTTCGTGGGTTACCTGTTCCGGCGTACAAATCACAGAGACACGGGACACTTCCTTCGGCGTCAAAGATCAGCGTTTATTTACTGCAGGGATACAGAGGTCGCAAGAAGTACAACCACGTGTAGGTTCTGAGAGTCTGTTTCGAATTGCAAAAGTGGATCGCTCCTTTTATACACAATTTCATCATTGCACAACATAGTGAACAAAAGGTTACAACTCAGTTCCCACAGTAAACTTCAAAAGGGTCGCATTCATGTTTTCAGGGGCCCGGAACATAATTACAGTAACATCGCCGGTTCCCAACTGTAAAAGCACGTTATCTCACCATTAAGCACATTCCACTCTAATCGTAAATGAGTTAAGTGAAGAGACAGAAACAGGTGCAAGAGAGACAAAGACAGACAACAGATTGAAAAGAGTGTAGGGGGCAATATCGGAAGCGTGGTCGCAGGATCAAAGGATTTGTGCCTAAACACATGCACGGCTGAAACAATAGACCAGCCTGGCAAGATGCGCCTCGAGCGGAGCCATCTGCCTCTTCCGTATCATCCCCCTAGTCATAAAGACACACTCAAAGGGATATGCATCTTCCGCAAGAGCTTGGGAAACCCAAGGTCACGAAGCGAACACTGTTCGTTCGCCAGCTACGTGAGGGCAAGAAACAAAATGGATGCCGTATCTAAAATGGAACCCGTAGGTGCAGATGAAGAAACCCACGAATAAGACGAACTCTGCAGAGTAGAGTAGTGAAAACGCGTACACCCATTATACTCGTCATTTGCGGTTCATAGATACCAAACTCGTCCATATTCGAACAAGTCCAAAAAGTCATTACGATTCTCACGGAACCTCACAGTGCTTTTACGACGCGTCCTTTACAACGCAAGTCGTAACCACGACTTGCGCTGGAGGGCGCTAGAGGATTAAGAATAGTATATTTACTATTCCAACACCATCCCTAGTGTCCACGGGAACTGGTGTTAAAATAGTAAATTATACTATTCTCAATCCGCGCCACCACGCAAGTCGTGGTAACAACTTGCGTTGTAAGGGACGCGTTGTAAAAGCACGCGTTGTGATGGTACACATCGTACTGTCATACATCCTTGCAGAAGTATATATCTACCCCAACAAGCCTTATCGTACAGAAAGACATTGGCGGGACGCCATCGGGCCCCGGAGCTCTACCTCCTGCCACAGCATTAAGGGCGAATAAAGGGTCATTACTATTAAAAGCATCATATTTAAAAAGAACAAAACTTAAATCTTCCACTTGATTTCCTACAGGGTTACACGCATACTGCGGTCTGAAATAATCAATCCACCTTTCTTGAGAGACATAATTTTCAGGCTGTTCAGACTTGCCCCCTTATTGTCGCTTGCTTCTTTAAGCTCCTGTTATCGGCGCTCATCCCATAGTCTCTTGGCCTTAAGGATAGCTCTTTTATACATCTGTCTGCCACGGCGAATGGCATCCAGTTTGCCAGCCCTAATGGCATTGCCCAGGTCGGCTCTAGCTTTCCTAAAATCATCATTATACCACCTTAGCGATTTTGGGGTAGCTAATTTCCTAGTTTTGACAGGAGCTAAAAAATGGGCACTAACACACGTAAACAGGCTGTCATGGATTGGAGTTACATAGCTCAGATCAGTATTAACAATAACATCTCCTCAGCTATTTTATTCAACACCTCTGGGTTAGAAGCTATGTTTGGCCAATTAAGACGCCTCATATCATTGGTAGGAACAATAGTTGGGGGACAAGGCTCAACCCAATCTGCATGAGGTGAGTCCCGCTCCCACCAGTCGTGGGTGACACAGAGGGGATTATGGTCACTTTCCATGCGGTCATTGACCACCATGTCAACAATCGTATGCCAGAACTTCAGGCTACAGAGGACATAATCAATTCTACTTTTGCTACACCCATTGTTAAATGTAGCAGCCCCAATCCTATCCTTTGAAGTCCTACCATTAAGTGCCCTAAGTCCCCTTTCATAACAGAAAGTGTTAATCTGTATGATTACCTCTGACCATTTCTTAAAAGGTTCAAGTTCTACATTTGGTACCCCCCACTGACTATCTTCGCCTTCGTCTGCATGGTGCCATTCAGTAAGTACAAGGGTCTCAAAGGTAGAGTTTAGGTCACCCGCAATGATTACATTGGTATCCTGCGAGTAAAGCTCAATGAGGGAGTCCAAGGCCGCTATAACCTGGGATTTACCCCTCGGACCCCCCTCACATAGACATTGTAAATGTCCAAGCATCCCATAGGGCCTAAATCCAATCTTAACACTTGGATGTCATGACTCCCTGAGGGTAATTCTTTGATAACTAAAAGGAGTAGCTGTCGCACCCAGATGGTTAACCCGCCCATTGCCCGCCCCTTAACGCCATTTATTGCAGGGACAAAAACATTTAAATAACCAGGGCAAAAATGTGGCAGAGATGACCAGATCTCTTGGAAGAGGCAGACATCAAAACCTCCAATGAACGCTAACCATTCCGGTGATGACACTTTGGCGCCCAAGCCTGCTACATTCCAGGAAATTAGTGTCCCCCCTTGTGTCCACCGCCCACAGAAGAAATATTTGCCTCACTCAAAAGAATTGCCCTGGTCCCCCTGTCCGACCCTATGTCAGAAGAGATACTTGACTGAGTTAGACTAGTAGGCCTATCCTGGCTAAAAAAAGGAGAGGGGCATATATTGACTTGTCGCAAACATTCTGCCTAATGTTTGAACAAACACCAGTGGGTCATCCAGACCCTTTGCAGGATGTTACTTCGATAAAGTGGTCAGCCCTATTAACAATATCAGTTTGTACCAATACACTATTACTGGGCCCTAAGCTGCAGTCAATACTTTTCATTTCTATATCAAATTCTCCCCTGGCAATGTTCCCAGGGCTTGAGTCAGAGAGAGTTATCTCAGAAACAACTGGGAGTCAGTCAATATTTTCTAGGCCAGAGCACCCAGTGTTAATCCGCGGTTTCCGCACATAAGATAGGTTAAAGGGAATGGGCTAGGGGGCTGGTTCTAAATTCCAGGGCAAATAAATTATCGGCCAGTGACTCCGTTCTTAAAACCAATTCAATACAGTTGCATTGGCCGACATCCGAGGCTAGCCTAGTTGCCTTAGTAATATCCTCCCTGATTACTGATCTGCAGCCTCTAACATAACGTAGTCAATGAATGGCTTTATTGGTCAGGGAGTCAATGCTCTCAAATTTACCCTGTGCCTAACTTGGGAACATGTGTCATGTAGATTTTGTTAGAACTATGGGGTCTACTAGGTCCAGCATCCTCTCTTCCTATAAGAATTTTCCTTCTATTGTGCACTTTATCAGTAGTACCCCCTACTATTGGGTGTGGAATTCTCCCTCACCGGTGTCTTCAACTGATATGTCAGCTTATACTCAAATGGTTTTGACAGTTTATTTTGGCCTTTCCCAGATGCAGTGAGTCCACTTGCCCTAACCTGCTCTGTAACAGTGGATTGTATTGTATTTCCAGCCCTGGCTATGTTACTCTTAACTTGGGACCTCGGCTTAATACTGCTGGTTTTCAGAGGGAACGTATTACCATTAGTTGAGCTAGGATTCAATGCGGGGTGTATCCTCTCACTTATCTGGGGTCTCACCATAGCAGATAAGTTTAAAATTAGGGTTTTCATAGACTCAATTTCATCTCTCAGAAGGGAAAGTAAACTCGTTAGGACACAAATCTCCTGCGAGACATTGTTGCACTTGGTGCCAGTTTGTACCAAAGAAACAGGTACTTGATTTGGAGAAAGTTTAGAAATAGGATTGACAGTGGGGGCTAGATTAGTGTCAGCTAAAAGGGGTGTGTCTATCGTAGGTCTATCACTATGTATATTGGCCAGGACAGAAAACCTTTTAACACAGGGTACAAATTGGTTAGATAGAAAAGGCTGGCAACTAAAGTCGAATTGCCAGTGTTATTCTCAATGGAACTATTAATTTATACAGTTAGAGCCCACCTTGTGCCAGAATCGATTGCACCCTTGTGTTTTGTGAGAAACATAGCAGGAACAACAGGCAAAACATTGTCCCCTTTTACTGTCCCCATATCACCTATATCCAATTGTGAAGTGACAACAGTTACTTTTGCATTAATATCACTGCCTAGAATTGCCTCACATTCTCCCACCAGATTATCAATACGATCAAGGACACGGTTGGCAGCTGCGTGTCTAGCCACATTACTTGCCTTTTTGCCCTTTCGTGTCTTAGAAGAAGTCACAGTCTCGGCCCCCCACTCCACCCCTCCATTGATGTGCGCTTCCCCATCCAGATCTACCCCTTCTCGTGGAATACCAAACAAATAAAATACAGGGAAAACACAACTTATTTAGTAGTCCATTAATTGTCCATGAGGAAGAATGAGCCGACCAGCGTTTACAGAACAAACATCACGAACAGAGGAACAGTACCTTTGTATGGGACACAGCATTTGTGCCACCAGCTCACAGACTGCTTTGAACGAAGACTCAAGGGTAGTGGCCCTGCCCTGGCTCTTTCTGGCGCTGACAGGCGTAAGACGGGCCCACCCTTGGCCTGTGCGAGCCCGCTCGTGTCCCGCGCTGAGGGGGCTCTCAGCTGTTTTTATTCGTGGTGCTGATCCTCACGTGACCGCACTGCCTAATGGGGGATGTAGTGCCCCAGGTGGTCCGCGAGCGTGAGGGATGGTGGCCTGGTGCAGGGCTTCAACCCAGGGTTTCCAGGCAGTGCAACGACGAAACTGCAAAGGGGACAGCAAGGAACTTTAGAAGGACCAACAGGCAAGATCCAGGTAACAGAGAGCGCATACCCTGCTCAATTCAGAACTCTCCCTGTTCTTACCCCATTGAAATTCAGGAACTTCACCCTATTCCCAATCTGGGCACAAGATGAAAAGATGATGTCACCTAAACCTCCTCTTTACATAACCATGTCATATGTGTAGGAAGGTGGATATCTGACTATGGTTACCCCCAAACTTTTTGCCTGGTGTTTAGCTGGTTTTTGACATAGTTGGCCTGGGATCCTGCTATTCAGGGCCCCAGGCTAATTGCTCTCTCCTTAAAATGGACTCCATGTACCTTAGGTGCATACACAATTGGAACTGGTTCACCTTATTGGCCCCTGTAACAGTGTACCCTTGGTACCCAGGGCATAGGTGCATCCAAGGCCTACCAGGGTCTGCAGCATGTATTGTGCCACCCCTGGCCTGGCCTCCATATTTGACACAACTGGCTGATCACTCAGCTGGGGTAAGTTGGTGTAATCGCCTCTTACTTAGATATAGTATCCCTATATCTAACCTTAAACGGGACACATATATTCCTATCAGCCACTCCTATGGAAGGCCTCATCAATCCTGGAGGCAGAGTGCTTGGAAATATGTGAGATGTGCTCTAGCATGAGCTGAGCCTGTCTGCAGCTGTCGGGAACCACTCCCTAAGCTGTTCCGGGATATTGCCATACCATATACTCTTAAGTGCATTATAATCCTCGCGGTTATATGCTATCTTTGGTTTGGCTTTATCAAAACATGTCGAGTAAGGTGTCATACGAATTGGAATACTATCCCCTCGACAGTTCTGTCAACGGGGATAGCATTCCACCCTTCTAGAGGGACACGACATGTGTGTAGCCTTAACCCCGGTTAAAGTCAACCAGAGCGTCAGCATCACAAAATGGATGCTGCCACCACAGACACGAGTCTGACCTCCTGCTACTGGGAGTCCTTCCAGCGAGGGAGGCTTGGACAAAGGGTTTCCTGCCTTGGGAGGTGCGAGCACCACCCCAGACAGGGTTTTGTGTATTGGGTAGGACAGGGCTGAATAGATTGAGACATGCCCGGGGCACACAAGGTGTCCCTGTGCATAAGCCAGTCCAAACCGGTCCTGGGACTTTCCAGACCCAGGCCTGGCGAGGAGCTGGACAAAGGAAAGGGGGTGTAACCGCCCCCCTTCCTGGTTCCTCCCAGAGGAGGGACCTAGTAGGTGATCCACCCCTCAGATTGGGAATAAGAGTGGGAGCAGTGCCATTGCACGGCAGATCATCCTGAATCAACTTGAAATAAAGAAGAAGACTGGACTTCGACATTCTGCTGCTCAGAAGACTGAAGAGAATCTCCCTTGTGGCCTAGGAGTGGCCACCCTGTGAACACAGGCACCAACCAGCAACTCGACGTCTGCTTTGCCGCCGCCTCCCGCTGGAGCCTGAGCCCAGAGCCCGATAAGAAGCAGACTCCCAGACCTCTCACAGCCCGATCCACAGTCCCTGCAAAGAAGGGACCCGTGGAGGCACCGAGTGACGTGGGACCGGACCTCTTGGAAGACACTCTAAAAACTGACTGCGCAGCATCTGAGGCATCCTCGATGTTGTGCTTTGGGGTCTGAGAACCCCCATCACCGAGCAGCCCTTGCACCGAAGGTCAGCCCCCCAGCATTTCCACAATCTGCGTGGGGCCCTTTTGCATTGTGCCACTCGACGCGCCATCCCGGCCACTAGCCACGTGGTCAGCGGCCATCTTGGCAAAGAAACCGACAAACTACACAGCCGGTTTGGTTGCTCCAGACTTGCCCAAGCTCCTGTGAAAAGGAGCACTCGCTCTGACCTTGCTGGTCCGAGTGTTAAGCCTTTTTCGATTCCTGCGTGGCTTGCATTAGCCAAGGCCTGTTTGCTCCGATCAGGTTGCCGACACCGCCAACAGCGAGAAGCCTGCGTGAGACAGCTCGTGACGGACTCCTGGACGTCCTTGACCCCCGGTGTCCACGTGGCTGCAGAGAGAAGTTACACAACAACGCCTGTTTGCACCCGACATCGCCTGGTTCCAATCTGGTTCCACGGTAGTCACTGGCTAGTGACTTTGAACATTGTCCCCTCTGCTTTCAGGTCTTCACAACTTCAGATCCACCCTTGGATCCACCGGAACTCTTCACATCGAGCCGCCTGCAGCATCGTCAGCTCCAAGCACCATCGACCAGCGTGACGAAACCCGACACTACTTCGACCCTGTGCACCCGCTTCCTGTGGGTGAGGTAACTCAGCTCCGCCAGTGTTCCTACACTGGTACACATCTCAAGGGCCTGTGTCTTAAGTTTCAACGTTCTAGGTCACTCGGAAGGTTCCAAACTATCTAACTTTGTACTTTTTACGCACCATAGACTTTACATTGGAAAGTGCGTGCACTTTAGACACTGCACCCGAGTCCCGCGGGCCTTTCTCGACTTAGTCACTGCTAGTCTCGAATAGCTCCAGCGATTCCCAAGGCCCTAGGCCTGTTCCTGTCCTGATTGGTATCTCTTATACCACTTTCTTAGTATATGGTTTAGGTGGCCCCTAGGGCTCATCCATATTGTGCAACTTTTGTGTATTTTAAACTGTCTTGTGATTTAACGCTTGTGCTTCTGTGCTCATAAAGAGTCCAGGGGATTTTATAGTTAATAAATCAATATATATTTTCAATATATATCTGTGTGGTGTCCCTTTCGTTTGGTATTCAAGGGGGTTGTGTATGGTAATACAGCTGGCTTCACATGCCTTTCAGAGTTTAGCCTAAGACTGCTTTGTCCACGTTACCACTAGGATAACTGGTCTACAAGGTTGAATTACAACCAATCATCATAAGGGTTGCTTGGCATGGTACAAAGTGATCACTAGAATTAGTGAGCATTATATACCAGGCCAACTTCTCACATTGGTGAGCAGCGGATTGGGATCTGAGCTTGCTGTTGTTTTACCATTACAATCTTTGAGATTATCATTTGAAAGATCATACAGGTACCTGCTTGGTACATATAAAACAAGACTAGTATACTTAAGTTCTACTGAACTTAGTTGTTGTAGAGCAAAGGGAGTAGCACACCCTGACTACAACGACTAGATAGGTTTAGTAGGTAAACACCAGTGTAGGTAGATTGCAACACATCCGCCCACACTAGAGCAATGTCTGGAGCAGAGGGTTCCACTGGGAACATCCCTGTTGAGAGTGACCCTCAAAGGGCACCATCCAAATTTGCTATTTTCTCCTTTAAGGAACTAAGACAGCTTTGTGTCTTAAGGGGTCTGAAGACAGGGCCTTCCCCTACTACAGACCACCTAAGAGAGCTCTTAGACCAGTCTGAGACTCTAAAGCCCTCTAAGGCAGACCCCACTGGGAATGCTGATGGAGGCCATCCTTCAGAGGATGACACTGTAGACACCCCTGTCCCTATCATCCTGGTAGATGAGGAAGCCCCCATCACTGGAGCTCCTCAGGTAGATGAGGAGGAAGAGGAAGAAGAGACAGAAGAGGGGGGGAGCAGTGAGTCAGATGATGACAGAAATAGTCAGGTGCTGGTCAGTAGATGGAACCAGGCTAACTTAAGCCTATTTGGGACTGAATCTGGTAACAACCCATTCAGACCCCCAGGTGGACTTAACCAGAAGCCTAGGAGGAGAAGGACTCACTCAGGTGACTCTAACAACTCCCATGCTTCTAGAGGTTCTCAGGGTCACTCCAGAAGGGAGATGACTAGCCCTCAGAGAAGGGAACATGAGGCCAAAATGAGAGAGGCTGAATTGAGGATCCAGAGACAAGAGTTAGAGGTTGCCCTGGCCCAAGAGAAGCTTGCTAGAGCAAGACAGCCTAGAGAGAGTGGGGTAATAGAACCCACTGGTGGCAGCAATATCCACAAGGATAAAGACAGGTCTTTTGATACAAGAAACCTGAGTAAGATTGTGCCCCCCTACAAAGCTGGGGATGACATCCATAAATGGATAACTGCAATGGAGAGAGCCTGCAGAGTACAGCAGATCCCTCAGGAGCAGTGGGCAGCAATCTTGTGGCTCTCCTTTGAAGGTAGAGGCAGAGACAGACTCCTCACAGTTAGTGATGGGGATTCTATAAACTACATGGTCCTGAAGAGTGCTCTGATTGATGGGTTAGGCTTAACCACTGAACAGTACAGGTTAATGTTCAGAGATACCCAGAAGACACAGACTCAGGACTGGTCTGAATTTGTTGAATGTGCCACTAAGGCTCTGGAGGGCTGGTTGCTGGGAAGTAAGGTTACTGACTATACAGGATTGTATAATTTAATTATGAGAGAGCAAATCTTAAGTAATTGTCAAAATCAGCTTCTACATCAGCACCTGGTTGACTCTGATCTGACCTCCCCACAAGAATTGGGTAGGAGGGCAGACAAACGGGTCAGAACCAGGATCAGGCCTAAGAACCAGGGTGGTGACCAAAAGAAAGAGACTACCAAGCCTCAAGAGAAGGGTGGGGATAAAAGTAAGGAAAAGACTTCCCCAGGGCCCCAAAACTCCAAGAATGGGGGTGGGTCCCAAGACACTTCTACAACCCAGAAAAGGCCTTATTGTCATACCTGTAAACAGGTTGGGCATTACAAAACAGACAGCTGTTGTCCCAAGAATGGCAATAAGGAGAATATACCTCCAGGTAAGGCTCCAACACCTCATGTCACTGTTAGCAGTGGTCCCCCAGGTGGTGGGAGCACCCCCAAGAATTTGGGTGGGTTTACTTTTGGAGAACAGGTGGACTCTGGCCTATCCAGGTCCCCTAACTCAGATACTCTTGTCTATGAGACTGGCATGGGGTTTGCCAATTTCACTGCTTGTCCAAACACTTTGAGCAAGTATAGACAGGAGCCCCTCATCAATGGCTTGAAAGTTGAGGCCTTCAGAGATACAGGGGCTAGCATCACCATGGTGGCTGAATGTCTAGTCCCCTCAAGGCAACTTTTACCTGATGCCAGATATCAGGTGACAAACATTGATGGCATAGAAACCAATCATCCCATGGCAGTAGTCAATCTTAGCTGGGGAGGTGTCACTGGCCCAAAGAGAGTGGCAGTGTCAGCAAACTTGCCTGTAGATTGCCTACTGGGTAATGATTTGGAAATCTCAGCCTGGGCTGAGGTTGAACAGCAAACCCATTCTAGAATGGTAAATCTCCATGGAAAGGTTAGTGGGGCTGTGATGGCTACAGCCCCGATCCAAGATGTCCTTCCTGAAAAGGTTGGGAGGGCTGAGCAAACCTCAGCCCCATCTTTAACTAACTTCCCTCCTGAAAAGAGTAGCAGGGCTGTGATGGTAACAGCCCATACCCAAACTGAGTCTCCTCCTGAAAAGGTTGGTGGGGCTGTGATGGCCACAGCCCAAACTCAAACTGATACATGGGTAGTGAAGCCTGAAATGATGGATCACTCCACCCAAACAGAGAGCATTGAGGAGGAAGAGAAATCTCCCTCCCACCAGACTTTAGGAAAGGATCAGCCTCCGCAGGGAACTGATCTTTCCCCTGATGAAGGAACTGTCCCAGAGGTTGTTAGGCCTGGCCTAACAGAGCCTCTGATGGCAGTGGACCCTTCTCAGGTGGGACCCAGTCTGGAGCAGGTAACCTGCCCCTCTCTACCTTGCATTACTCAGTCCAGGGCTGCAGAGGACAAGAAGGACAGTGAGACCCAAAGGGCCCCCTGTCAAATAAAGTACCCCCATCAACAGATTAGTGGCACCAAAACTAGTAGCCCTAGTGAGGTGCAAACTTTCAAAACTCCTGAGGGATCCCCCTTAAAAATAGTTAGGGACCTCCCCCAGATGGATATTGTTGGGCACAGCCACACCTGGGACCCTAAGGGGCCAAACCTGAACTGTCCCTCCAGTAAGCCAAACAGAGGGACTCAGCCTCCAGCTTTAGGTAGCCAGAGGTTGACCCTGAGAGCACAGTGCAACTCAGTCAGAGAAAGAAAGGCACACATGGTGGAGAGTGATTGGAGTAAGCTGAGCCCTACAGAGGAAACTCACTTCAGTACTCTATCTCAACACCAGCCTTTGACTTTGCAAAGACACCCCACAGGTAGAGATTCCCTATGGTGGAGACCCTCAGATACCCTTAGGGTGAGGGATTGCTTAGTGGACCATGAGACAGGGGGTAACCAAGCCAGAGCTGGTACTTCCTTATATGGCCACTTAGGCAATATAGGCTTACCTGGTCAAGGATAGCCTTATCTCCTTTTATTTGGGGGGGGTTATGTAGGAAGGTGGATATCTGACTATGGTTACACCCAAACTATTTGCCTGTGTTTAGCTGGTTTTTGACATAGTTGGCCTGGGATCCTGCTATTCAGGGCCCCAGGCTAATTGCTCTCTCCTTAAAATGGACTCCATGTACCTTAGGTGCATACACAATTGGAACTGGTTCACCTTATTGGCCCCTGTAACAGTGTACCCTAGGTACCCAGGGCATAGGTGCATCCAAGGCCTACCAGGGTCTGCAGCATGTATTGTGCCACCCCTGGCCTGGCCTCCATATTTGACACAACTAGCTGATCACTCAGCTGGGGTAAGTTGGTGTAATCGCCTCTTACTTAGATATAGTATCCCTATATCTAACCTTAAACTGGACACATATGTTCCTATCAGCCACTCCTATGGAAGGCCTCATCAATCCTGGAGGCAGAGTGCTTGGAAATATGTGAGATGGTGCTCTAGCATGAGCTGAGCCTGTCTGCAGCTGTCGGGAACCACTCCCTAAGCTGTTCCGGGATATTGCCATACCATATACTCTTAAGTGCATTATAATCCTCGCGGTTATATGCTATCTTTGGTTTGGCTTTATCAAAACATGTCGAGTAAGGTGTCATACGAATTGGAATACTATCCCCTCGACAGTTCTGTCGACGGGGATAGCATTCCACCCTTCTAGAGGGACACGACATGTGTGTAGCCTTAACCCCGGTTAAAGTTAACCAGAGCCTCAGCATCACAAAATGGATGCTGCCACCACAGACACGAGTCTGACCTCCTGCTGCTGGGAGTCCTTCCGGCGAGGGAGGCTTGGACAAAGGGTTTCCTGCCTTGGGAGGTGCGAGCACCACCCCAGACAGGGTTTTGTGTATTGGGTAGGACAGGGCTGAATAGATTGAGACATGCCCGGGGCACACAAGGAGTCCCCGTGCATTAGCCAGTCCAAACCGGTCCTGGGACTTTCCAGACCCAGGCCTGGCGAGGAGCTGGACAAAGGAAAGGGGGTGTAACCGCCCCCCTTCCTGGTTCCTCCCAGAGGAGGGACCTAGTAGGTGATCCACCCCTCAGATTGGGAATAAGAGTGGGAGCAGTGCCATTGCACGGCAGATCATCCTGAATCAACTTGAAATAAAGAAGAAGACTGGACTTCGACATTCTGCTGCTCAGAAGACTGAAGAGAATCTCCCTTGTGGCCTAGGAGTGGCCACCCTGTGAACACAGGCACCAACCAGCAACGCGACGTCTGCTTTGCCGCCGCCTCCCGCCGGAGCCCGAGCCCAGAGCCCGACAAGAACCAGACTCCCAGACCTCTCACAGCCTGATCCACAGTCCCTGCAAAGAAGGGACCCGTGGAGGCACCGAGTGACGTGGGACCGGACCTCTTGGAAGACACTCGAAAAACTGACTGCGCAGCATCTGAGGCATCCTCGACGTTGTGCTTTGGGGACTGAGAACCCCCACCACCGAGCAGCCCTTGCACCGAAGGTCAGCCCCCCAGCATCTCCACGATCTGCGTGGGGCCCTTTTGCATTGTGCCACTCGACGAGCCATCCCGGCCACTAGCCACGTGGTCAGCGGCCATCTTGGCGACGAAACCGACAAACTACACAGTGGGTCTTGTTGCTCCAGACTTGCCCAAGCTCCTGTGAAAAGGAGCACTCGCTCTGACCTTCCTGGTCCGAGTGTTAAGCCTTTTTTGATTCCTGCGTGGCTTGCATTAGCCAAGACCTGTTTGCTCCGATCAGGTTGCCGACACCGCCAACAGCGAGAAGCTTGCGTGGGACAGCTCGTGACCGACTGCTGGACGTCCTCGACCCCCGGTGTCCACGTGGCTGCAGAGAGAAGCTACACGACAATGCCTGTTTGCACCCGACATCGCCTGGTTTCCAATCTGGTTCCACGGTAGTCACTGGCTAGTGACTTTGAACATTGTCCCTTCTGCTTTCAGGTCTTCACAACTTCAGATCCACCCTTGGATCCACCGGAACTCTTCACATTGAGCCGCCTGCAGCATCGTCAGCTCCCAGCACCATCGACCAGCGTGACGAAACCCGACACTACTTCGACCCTGTGCACCCGCTTCCTGTGGGTGAGGTAACTCAGCTCCGCCAGTGTTCCTACACTGATACACATCTCAAGGGCCTGTGTCTTAAGTTTCAACGTTCTAGGTCACTCGGAAGGTTCCAAACTATCTAACTTTATACTTTTTACGCACCATAGACTTTACATTGGAAAGTGCGTGCACTTTAGACACTGCACCCGAGTCCCGTGGGCCTTTCCCGACTTAGTCACTGCTAGTCTCGAATAGCTCCAGCGATTCCCAAGGCCCTAGGCCTGTTCCTGTCCTGATTGGTATCTCTTATACCACTTTCTTAGTATATGGTTTAGGTGGCCCCTAGGGCTCATCCATATTGTGCAACTTTTGTGTATTTTAAACTGTCTTGTGATTTAACGCTTGTGCTTCTGTGCTCATAAAGAGTCCAGGGGATTTTATAGTTAATAAATCAATATATATTTTCAATATATATCTGTGTGGTGCCCCTTTCATTTGGTATTCAAGGGGGTTGTGTATGGTAATACAGCTGGCTTCACATGCCTTTCAGAGTTTAGCCTAAGACTGCTTTGTCCACGTTACCACTAGGATAACTGGTCTACAAGGTTGAATTACAACCAATCATCATAAGGGTTGCTTGACCCTGTAACCACAATACATGTACCTATACTAGACAGAAGATCACAATATAAGGGGTGCCATTAATTAAAAGGCAAGCCACCAGTTTTTTCATGGTGTCAGTAAAAGTAGCTACATGTTTTATTTTACCAATGTAATGCCACTGAAGTTATAGGGGACAGCATCAATATGCAGTACATGTTGTAATACACCATTGAAGTTAATGGGATTAGTACCAATAGGCAATATCATTCACAATACTGTTAAACCTCACATGTCTTAGAATCTTTCTTTGCATATATTAGACTTCTGCTGCAGTCATCAGACTGCCAACAGAGAGCCCTACACTCCACAGCCAAGGAGCAAAATCTCCTACATTGCTTTAAAAGTCATCACCCCTCTCCCAAGGACATGAATGTAACTTCCCGGGAGATTTAGGGCTAATTTTCATAAAACATTCTTGAGGGGATGTTGCACTTTCTTCCGCATCTACCACCAGCACAACTTGGTACACATATATGGCCAGAAGAGGCTCCTATGTACTACATACTCATCAGACAACCTACAGATATTTTACATAAACTCCGTCATTAGTCTCACATGTGTGATGTGAACTAGTATATGTTGGTTTTGACATTTGTCTACTAGAATGAAAATACAGTTTTACTCATATGCTTCAGGGTCCTTTGACATTGCCCAGGAAATCAGATATTACAGTGACCTCTGCTCCGCGTACAGGTGCAACATATGGTCAGGCACCACTCACTGGGCAGATGGCAGACCCTGGAAAGATCACTGACAATAAACGGTATTGAAAGCTCATAGTTTATTATGTTTGATGATAAGTTAGCAGCATGTGGCGTGTGTCAAATATCCCTAATATTACCCATCTCCATATGCACAGATATGGTTTACAAGACTATACTACTTCATAATAGTTTGGCTAATGAAAGGATGACTCTAAAGCGAGTACCACATTTTTTTATTGTATCATCTAAAGAGGAGTATCGCTAACTGTGTTGAAAGTGTATTCTAATGATACATACATGTCAAATATTACAAATCATCCTTTGTCTATGAATAAGGATACGTTTGTATCATATTGGAGCAGCTAGCAGGAGTACCTCATTCATCCAAATTACCTCATCAAGGGATGTGTCAGACCTTCTGGTTGCAGCCTTCAGGCCCACTAGCATTTCCCCATCAGGTAAGTGTTCACAATAACTACATGATTTTGAAAGTAAATTTTCACACATCGCCACTTTCTCTAGGGGCCTAAGTACAATGTCAGGTGGACTCAACTGTCAGCGGTCACAACAGACCAATTAGGAAGCGACCGAACAGTGTTCAGTCGCACTCCTATTCTTTACAATGGTAGCATGCATTAGGACCGGAATGCATGGGAAACAACCATTACACTGCATTCATTAAAATGCATGGTTTTACCCTGCATGCCGTTGCAATTAAAATGGCATGCTGTAGGGGGCAGAAGGTGTTAGAATTAACTGCAACACCTTCCCTACTGTTGCACAGACTGGAGTTGGAATAGTAAATGATACTATTCAACATCTAGCGCACCCTCGACAGCAAGTCGTTGGTAAAAAATGTCATTGCAACTGCATGTGGGGTAAAAGCATGTGTTGTAACATCATACAATGCATGTTCTCATTGTAAAAGGAAGAGGTGCAGTTCATCCCTGCACCCTGTGGCAGGCACCTTAAGGTGCCTGCCATGGGGTGCAGAGATCGACAGGGGTGGCGCCATAGGAGGCCCCCCATCACAAAACGGAGGCCGTGCACCCAAGGAGGCCCTGATGGGGGTCCCCAAGGTCAATTTCCAACAGCCTTTCTGTGTCAGAAAGGCCGGCACAGAAAGGCTATCGGAATCTGACATTATAATCCCTCGGGCGGAAAGAGCCTCCCTTAGGATTCCTGAAGCCATTCCGACTGTTGGAAAGGCTCTTCGAGCCATTTGGATGGCAGTCAAAATCATTGGTCTGATTCCTTTCCCACCGACACCATCCAGCAGATTACAATGCCATAGGAATGGCTCCCACCGATGGCCAGAGCTGTATCCTAATTGGCCCTTAGCATCTAATGTGGGTGTGTGATATGTTCCCAACATAAATAATGTCTATGTGCATTTTGCAACTTCACTTATGATTCATGCTGAACAATAATTAAGGTGTCACTTCCTTCTAAAGCTGCTGGATTAAGGACCATTTCTTCTATCATTAAATCAAGCTCTGCAGAATTACTTGTAATCAGGCATAGTCTTCTAAAAGATAATATAATGTATTTCATTCAAGTGAATGAAGTTTTAACAAAAATAATGTTTAATAGAGCAAGGTAGCTCATAGGTATATTGAATGTGTAGTTTCAGTTTTTACAAAGACATATTTTAATGTGCACTAAACACCTTTATAAAAAATCAGTTTAGCATCATCACAAGTGAAGTTGCACTTCATAAAATAGACACTTCTTTTCACAAAACATGTTAACAATTTAACAAAGCGTACATTTTTTTTTAAAGCATTTTCACAGCTTTCTTGAAATGTGAAAAATAAACTTGATTGAAAAGGCATGCATATTTGAAGAAACATATTAGGTCTAAATGATGTAAATTGAACTTGTGATTTAAGTATGATTTTAAAAAAAAGCGCAACTCCTGCCCCGAGGCGTCTTGGCGCTATAAGAATGGAGGTAAGTATCTCAGAAGGGATGCTAGTGCAGGCAAGAACAGAGAGATTATATATAGTTTATTAGATTATGCCTTTTGAAGAACCAGGTTTTTAAGCTTTTCCTGAAGGTCAGCAGGTAGGGGGGCAGTTTTTAAAGAGATGGGTAATTCATTCCAAAGCTGTGCTGTTGACCTAAAGAAACTCTTCCCTCCCCAAGAGGCCTTCTCGAAAGGGGTGACCACTAGGTTCTTGACCGAGCTTGACCACAGTGTTCTAGTTGGAGCGTATCATTTCCTGAACTGTGCTGTTCCCATCCCAGGCAGAGATTTAAAAGCCAAGCAAAGGGTTTCAAACTTACATGTCTGTCTAACAAGTAGCCAATGCAAGTTTTGTATGGCCTCTATTGCTGATAATTTTTTCAGAATTTTACAAATAAGGCAAGCTGCCGAATTCTGCAGAATCTGTAGTCTGTTAACCAGACCTGAGTTGAGGGTAAGATAAAGACTAATAGTCGATTCTTGTGAGGAACAATGCCATGGTCACTGTTTTTAAAAGTTCAGCTGGTATGTATTTTTACATTTTGTTGATTAGTTTCATGGAGCAAAAAGAAGGCAAGATAATTTTGTTGATTTATTCTTTAAACTACTAGCCCGCCCCAGCGTTGCCTGGGGCAGAAAGGGGTTGGGAGCAGCATTTGAGGCTTGATTGCAGCCTGCGCCCAACTGCCCGACACCCTCCCCCTCCCGGCTCCTGCCTGGCCCGGCCCGCCCCGGCCCGGCCCGGCCCCCTCCCGCCCGTGTCCCAGAGAGCCTCATCCTTACCTCAGCCGCCGGTCCCGATCCAGGCGCCCCGCCCGCACAGGCCGCCACTTCGCCCAGCAGCAAGCAGGGCCGCGGCAGTCCTCCCAGCAGGTCGAGATCTTCGCCGCCATTTCAGGAAGTGTTCAGGAAGTGTTGGGAGCGCAAAGGATGTCATCACGCAGACGTCGCGGCCGGCGCTTCTTGCAAGGGACTACTATATTTTTATTTCTAAATTTTTTAAACACCGTATATTTTTTATTTTTAATAGCCTATGTCCTACTGCTTGCCCTGAGGTTTTCAAAGATGTCTTGGGTGTTTTGATTAGTGGTGTATTTTTCGAGTTTACCTGGCTCAAAGGACACAGTTCTCTCTTTATAATAGTAGTAAAGATGTAAGTTCCCTGTCTAAGGTAATACCAAGATCCTTTTTTTTTTGGAAGGTGTGGGCAGTGTGTCCAATTCTGGTGGCCACCAGTTGGGCGTCCAGAGAGAGGGTTTATCACCAAATATAATACCCTCGGTAGTGGAAGCATTCAATTTTAAGCATTTGTGGTTCATCCTAAGCATGGGCGAAATTTGCGAATTCGCGTTGCGCAAATTTGTGGATTTCCCAGTGAAATCGCAAAAAAATCTGTGAATTCGCGAATTTTCCAGCGAAATCATGGATTTTTTTGCGATTTGCCCTGGAGTACTTTCTACTGGCTAATCCAGTAAGTGCTCCCTCATTGGGTAAATGTATAGTGCTTTTACTACACTGCAGCAGCGTGAAGGGCCAGAAGATGTGTCTCCAGTGACCATGTGTGCCTGTAACACAGGCACAGGGACACATGCTCACTGGATACACATCTTCTGGCCCTTTACACAGCTACAGTGTAGTAAAAGCACTATGGGGCAGATTTACAAGCCGCTTGCGCCTCTTTTGCGCCGCAGTTGCGTCACTTTTGTGACACAGCGGCAGCACAAAAGATGCAACGTGACGCATCTGAGAGATGCCTCACGTTAAGCCCTGCGCCATCAGGAGGCGTTCCGGCGCAGGGGAGGGCGTTCCTGCGCAGGAACGCCTCCTAAAAGTCTACAAGATTTCACTCAGTCACTTTTAGGCCAATGCTGCATCAAAACCCTGCGCCGGCTTGAGCTCCAGCAATGCGCTGCTTTTACGGCACAGAGGCGTGACGCATCTATGCCGTTTTTGCCACATGGTGCGCCGCATTGTATATGCCGCGCACCATGGGTGGCGGAGCTGCGGCGCACAATAACTGGCGCATCCCTGGGGATGCGCCAGTTATTGTAAATCTGCCCCTATACATTTAGCCAACGAGGGAGCACTTACTGATTAGACAGTAGAAAGTACTCCAGTATTGCAAAAAAAGGTGGCCTCTTCGTGGACAAACACGCAGGGCGGGATTCATTCTGCCCCATGTTAGACTCGTTTTTTGTGCCATTCTGCCCTCTGTTAAACTGGTCTTTCCCATGTTTTTCTGCCCTTCTGCCCTCTGTTAGACTGCTTTTTGTGCCTTTCTGCCCTCTGAATCACCACATCATCACTCAGTGCTACCCCAGCATCACTCAGCACCACCACATTATCACTCAGCACCACCACATTATCACTCAGCACCACCACAGCACCACTCAGCACCACCACAGCATCACTCAGCACCACCACAGCATCACTCAGCATCACCACAGCACCATTCAGCACCACCACAGCACCACTCAGTCCCACCACAGTATCACTCAGCACCACCACAGCATAACTCAGCACCACCACAGCACCACTCAGCACCACCCCAGTATCACTCAGCACCATCCCAATATCTCTCAGCACCACCACAGCACCACTCAGCATCACCACAGCACCACTCAGCACCACCACAGCACCACTCAGCGCCATCCCAGCATCAATCTGCACAACCATTCAACAACAACTGGTTCAAATATGTTCTCTCAATGTTTCAAACTTTATTACAAATGTCACAAAAAGATGTTAATATTTCACTTCTGTTCTTGGATTTTCGTCACAATAAAATGCACTGAACATAATCTTCACAAAAGTTATTTACAAAAGTTTAAGCTATTGCCATTATAAATTAAAATCACTTTTATTTAAGTATTAATTATTTTAAAAAATTAAAAGCCATTGTAATTTGTAATATCAATACAGCTAAGTCACGTAAATACAAAACATGTTGCATTACAAATGCTATAGGTGTCACATTTGCGAAAGTTATAACTATTGGCATTGAAAATGACAAAGCTATTAATGTAGCTATTTTCAAAACCAACACATAAATACAAAAAAATTTCATTTACAAGACCAATAGCTCAAACTTTCCTAATGCGAGACTTATTGCATTGCAAATGCTTGTTTTTATATCTGTCAGTGCTTCCTGTTGAGGTTTAATTTTTGTGACAGGCGCCACATTGCCTACTTGTAACTATTCTCTGACCCTGCTTCAAGGGTCAGAGCAAGGTCAGAGAATAGTTGCAAGTAGGCAACGAGGCGCCAGGAAGCACTTACAGGCTTACAGCAGCAGGTGCCCAAGTTGAAGTTAATTTCTTTGTAACCCTTTATTTATTTATTTATTTATTTATATTCTTATATCGCGCCTGAATCAGCCCCGAAGGGGTATCTCCGCGCGTAGCTTCTGTAGGGGGTAAGAAACATACTAGGGCATGACAATGTAGGAGCTGGAGGGAATTAGTCTTGGGTGAAAAGGTATGTTTTTAATTTCTTTCTGAAAGAGAGGAGATTAGGGATTTGTCTCAGCTGAGGAGGCAGAGTGTTCCATAGCATGGGGCCTTTGAGTGAGGGGGCCCGTCCTCCCTGTCTTGCTCTCGTCACTCTGGGCACCTGCATCAGCATGGTGTTGCTGGAGCGCAAGGCGCGTCCAGGAGAATAAGGGACAAATATGTCTCTTAGATATTTGGGGCCAGACCCATAAATACACTTATGCATTATACAGCATAGTTTAAAGTTGACTCGTTGTCTCACCGGGAGCCAGTGAAGATGAGAGAGGAGTGGGCGTGAGGGAGTTCGGGGGAGGACATTCAAGATGAGTCTTGCTGCAGTGTTCTGCACCACCTGCAATCTGCACAGTTGTTCTTGATTAGCAGAGATGAGTAGTCCATTACAGTAATCTATCCGTCCGATGACCAGTGCTTGTACCAGCGTCTTCCTGTGGATGTCGGGCAGGAAGGGGAAAATGCGTCGTAGAAGTCCGATTACTCGGAAACAAGTTCCTGTAACTTGATTGACATGATCTTTTAGTATCAATGCTTGGTCTAGGCGCACTCCCAAATTTTTGATGGTCTGTTTTGGCACGGGGACAGGTCCTAGCTCAAGTGGCCACCAGTCGGGGGACCAAAGCAGGGTGGCTCCTCCAAACAACATGACTTCGGTTTTGGTCACATTGCATTGGAGGAAATTCTGGGCCATCCAACCTGCCACAGCTCTCATACCATTTTGAAAGGATTGCATGACTGCAGGTGTGATGGTTTGGAAGGGAAACAACAACTGGGTGTCATCAGCGTAGGAGATAGGGGAGAACCCGTAAGATCTTATGATGTCCGCCAAGGGGGCCACGTACACGTTGAATAACGTGGGGCTTAGACATGAGCCGTGTGGCACTCCCTTGGTGAGCTTCCTACAGATAGATTTGTGGGAGCCTAATTTGACACCTTGTTGCCTGTCCGCAAGAAAGCTTTCAAGCCACGCCAGGGCGGTCCCTTTTACTCCCACCTCCCTCAAGCGGCCGAGAAGAATTTTATGCGACACCGTGTCGAAGGCAGCGGACAAATCCAATAGCACCAGAATCACTGAGCTCCCCCCGTCAAGTGACATCCTGATGTTATCAGTCACTGACAGGAGGGCTGACTCTGTGCTATGGTTTGGCCTAAAACCAGATTGGGAGTGGTCTAGGCTGCCCGCTGCCTCGATGTACTTGGACAGGTGCGCGTTGACATGTTTCTCGGCCAGCTTGCTAAGATATGGTAGGAGGGAGATGGGCCGGAGGTTGGAGAGCTCCGTCCAGGGGAGAGCAGCATTCTTACGGATGGGGTTCACCACCGCTCTTTTCCATTCAGTTGGTACGTGACCCTTCTTCAAAGATTGGTTGATTACATCTTGAATGTGAGGGCCTAACAAAGGGCTCAGGGGAGTTAATGTTTTGGCAGGAATAAGGTCCTCCGGAGACCCAGATTTTACATGGATCATTAATGTTTGAAGCTCTCTATTATTGATAGGGGGGAAAGTAGTCAGCGTGAAGTTTGTGTTTTCAGTGGGGAGGGGGGCAATCAGGGTGCCTTTATCTGTTTGGGATGCTAGGATTTTATCGTAGATGGATTCTATTTTGTTTTCAAAATATAGGGAGACTTCCTCGCATAGATTTTGCGAGAAGTCATCCGGGCTTACGCATGCCATTGGCTTGACAAATGTCTCAAGAATCCTATAGAGTTCTTTCGGTGAATTGCCAGCTTCCATGAGTTGTTGGGCTATGCTATTTTTGCGGGCGGCTTTTAGATGTTTATAATAATTTGTTTGGGCTGCACGGTGGGCCTTTTTGTTTTCCTCCGAATGGCATTTTCTCCACCTCTTCTCTATCCTCCTACATTCTTGCTTCTCTTTTCTGAGAGCCTCGGTGTACCATTTTTCCTGTTTGGCCACCGGAAATTGCCTAACTGCTTTCAAAGGGGCAATTTTATCAATGTAAAACCTTTTGTAAAAGGTTACAAAAAATTAGCTTCAAGTTTTGCACCAGCTGCTCTAACCCTGTAAGTGCTTGGCTGAAAATTCGTCCCGCTGATTCACGGATTTTACCGCGATTTCGCGAGATTCGCCGATCGCGAAATCGCGGAAAATCCTCAAATTACGAGAGTGGAACGAATTTTCAGCCCATGCTTAGTCCATCCAATCACTCATCTCCTTCATACAGGCACTGAAAGCCTCTCCCGGGTTCTTCTCTCTATTTGTGAGAGAGCACAATTTGGGTGTCGGTAGCATTTGATCGCGGGGAGAAGCCAACCTCTTTTTTGATAGAGGCTAGGGGCGCTACATATAGGTTAAAAACGAGGGTCTCAGGGCCGAGTCCTGAGGGACTCCACATGGTAGGGAGAATTGTTTGGACACAGCCGTCCCCATTGCCACATTTTGTTGTTGGTCGGTTAGAAAAGATTTTAGAAGCTCAAACGATGTGCCTTTTATCCCTGCGTCAGAGAGACGGTCAGACAAGATCTCATGGCTGACCGTTATCAATAGCCGCCAAGAGGTTGAGCTGCACCAAGGCAGCCAAAACCCCTCCATCGGGAATTTTACGGATATCTTCTGTTGCTAAAATGAAGGCAGATTCAGTGCTAAAATGTTTCCTAAAACTCTGGGGGCTCCACCGTGCACAATACAGATGTAATTCAGCACAATACAGACGTAATTCAGTAGTGCTTTCTCTATTTAGCAATACTCTTGATGAGCACTAGTATAGACACCTAACTTCAAAATGGTGCCCGCTGTGAGGCGGCATCAGGAGGCTCAGTGGTGCACCCCGGGGTCTCCCCCACGCACAATACAGCCTAGCTTTCTCTACTCAAGAACTACTTGGTGGAGGGCACAGGGGAGTTGCTGTTCACCTTCCTGCAGTTCTCTGTGATTTTGTCCTTGTCCTCCAGAGAAAGATTGAGTCCCACTACTTCTAGCCCACGCTTCTCAACACTAGCTTGGCATCCGTGCCGTCTGTGGTCTCTCACGAGCAGGGCCTCACTGTGGTGGAGACCTATCCACCTCATCTAAGCCTACCCAGGGTTCTAATTAGGCCCGGTCCTGATGTGCCTGACTTTAAAATGGCGGCCTCCGCTGCTTTCGTTTCTCCGGAAGGCACTATGACAGACCCCAGTTCCTTCTCCCATACCGAGCTGGACTACACCAAGCATCGCCATCTCTGCCTACACGCAGATTTCAGCAGCAACGTCATCCAGCGGGGATGTTTCCCTGAGCGTCCCAGCAGGGTGGCCTCTCCTCTATCCTCTATTGGGGATTTGGTATTTCTTTGTTTGACTATGCAACTGTAGCTAAGACACCTACTCAAAATTGATTAATCTTGTTTTGCCCGACCGCTGAGTCCTGAGCAACATGGCTGATGCCCGGTGGAGTTGTTAGATAGCTGCAGAGGAGATTAGCCCCGGTTCGCCCCTTTGAACATAACCTACCCAGCCGGACATTGGGTATAGTTCACCTTCTCTCCCCACTGTGTCTCAGCTCCCTCTCTGGCTTGTTTCTACGACCCCCCACATTCTTATTTTACTTCTATCCTCGTAGCCTGTATATCTATTCTATACTGTTTTAGCCGAACGTTGAGACCCGAGCAACATGACTGATGCCCGATGGAGTTGCTAAGCAACTAATGAGGAGATTGGCCCTGGTTTCCCCCTTGACCGTCACCTACCTAGCTGGACATTGGACACAGTTCTTCCTCCTTCCTCCCCTCCTTTCCTATAAACTCTCTCAACCTTGTTGTATGTTTACTGTACCTTACTACATTATTGTAACTGATATAATTTGTAACGCAATATTCCTCTGTCATAGCGCTCTGATACTTACGGGTCTAGCCAGATCTTTATAATCCTTTTGATATACCTTCTAATGCAACGTTCCCCTGGTTTAGCGCTCTGATACCTCCGGGTCTAGATAGTGCTGTATAACCGTTGCAATCAAATAAACTAAAAACATTTTTTTCCTGAACACTGAGACCTGAGCAACATGGCTGATGACCGGTGGAGCTGCTTGACAGCTAATGAGGAGATTGGCCCTGGTTCCCCCTTGACCATCACATACCCAGCCGGACTTTGGGCATAGTTCCTCCTCGTCTCCCTGCTGTTACTCCTTCCTCCTCTCCCTCCAAGAATTATTGAAACATTGTTTATTTGTACTGTACCTTACTATGCTTTTGTTTCTTATTTAACTTGTAATGCAACAATCCTAAATGTAAAGCACTCTGATACCCTCTTGGATCAAGTTTGCGCTATATAAAACTTTATAAATAAAAAAATGTTGTTTTTCTTCCAGTAATTAATGTGTTTCAATATATTCTGTAATTTGCTTATTCATTATTTTCTCTATACATGTGGCAGCGAAGGGGAGTCTTGCAATAAGGCGGTAGTTGGTGGGTTTGGTACTATCCAGATTGTCTTTTTTAGGAGTGGAAGGATTGGGGTGGGTTTCCACTGAGCAGGGAAAATTCCACTGCTAAACACTTTGTTAATAATTTGCCCCTAGATTTGCGTTAGTTGGGTGGGTATCAAACACATTATGTTGGGCCTGCAGGGGTCATATGGGGAGACTGATTAAATTGACAGGATTAGGTCATTGAGTTGGTCCTCCGAGGGGTTCGAAAACGCATGGAGGCAGATATTTGAAGCCTTGTCATCCGAGGCAAGCTTAACCTGGGAATAGTTCCAGTGTTTAGCTGCAAATTTATCATAAATGTTGATGACTTTCTCTTGAAAAAAGCCTGTCAATATATCGCAAAAATCTTGGATTAATTCAGCATGACTAGCTATGTTAGGTTTTGCCAATTTATAAATACCCGAAAAAAGGGTTTTATTGGCATTACATGCATTTTTTATGTGCTCTGAGAAATATGCAGGTTTTAGCCTTCATAATATCTTTCTTGTGTTAACCAAGTTTGGCTTTGTATATAGTCTTCTCTCATAGCTGTTCCTCCATTTTCGTTCCTGCCTGTGACATTCCTGTCTGGATAGTCTGAGGTTCTCGCTATACCAGAGCTGGGATTTATTTATTTTTACTGTTTTGTTGGAGATGGGAGTTAGTTTGTCTAGAGTGGTATTAAACCAGTGGGAGAGGTTCTCAACATTTTGTTTCATGTTGTCCCCCAATTTACAAGGGGTGGCGGGAACTGCCTCGCCGAGTTCAACTGCTCGGATTTTATGCCAGGTTCTGCCTTTAGTTTGTGTCAGGTCCTCAAAAGATCAAGATCCCTCCATCTATCTTACATATCAAACACAAGCAGTATCCAAAACGTTGAAGGTAAGGGCCATTACCTTGAAGAAGGCTTGGAGATTAGATATAACTCAAAGATGGCCGACCATGCACAAGAATAGCAGTTCTGGTCTTTTGTTCATGCGCAGAATTCCATTTGAAGCGCTCACACTAGAACGCGGGCGGACTACACCTGCGAATTGAACAGAAGTGAACGCATTTTTAGTATCTCGTCGGTTTAGTTAGTTTTTAGTCAGGCGGTTTTGTAACGTTTTCGTCGGGTCTTCAACCCGTTCGTGTTTACCCTCTACTGAGAACCTGTTGCTGGGTTGCGCTGAACCCTGACTTCCAGTGGTGTTCGCCCAGAGTTCATGCGCAATCTATTTCCTGAGAGTATCAGCTTGTAAGACCTGCACAGAAGAGAAACACTGCCTTGGTAGTGACTCGGCATCCCAAATTGCCGAGGATAGATGCGAATATCTTCGTAGTGACTCGGCGTCCTGAGTTACCAAGGGTTCATGCGCACTTCGTCACAGAGAGAAGAGAAGGAGCAGCTTGAAGGTTTCGAGTGAAAGATACAGCACTACCATTACACGGAAACCACCAAAAAAACAGTTATTGAGCTAAGTACTGCGTTAAGGACATAATATTTTTTTAATTAGGTCTAATCATATTGAAGACATTGAAGTTAAAGAAATAACAAGAATATACTTACCAAGATGTCGTCTAGTCAGTGTTAGGAATCTAAAAAACGAATACAATAAGCAACCAGGCTATGTATAACAAACTGTAGAGATATACCAGATAAGAGTAGAAATGTATATAGAGTTAATAATTTGCTTGTGCCTTTTGATATCACAGAAAAAACGTCATGCAAGTTAATACTTGAGATTGCAGAAAGATTTTGAAGACTATAGGAGAGATACAAAAGTCTAAGGTTATAATGGTATGTAAATTAGAGCAGAACAACAATAGTATTGAGACAGTAAGAATTGAATGTTAAGTATTGATGTTTTTAGTTTCCAGAATCTTCAGCCAGGATTACCCAATTGGCGCAATTGAGGATTGGAAGCAGATAAACAAGACAGTCTCTTTGTCTTCTTTATTATTTTATCCACTCCCCCTTCCCCCTCTGGGAGACGCTCCTGGGTGTAAATAAATTGTACCCGCAGCAGCTCCTCTCCCCTGCTCCGTGCTATGTGGTTTGTGCGTTGTTGAGCAGAAGCGAGTGCACTCACCTGGAATTTTGGATTCGTGGATTCCATCTGGCCCAGCCTTGTCGGCGCTCAGAGCTCCCACGGACGTCCTGGCTGGGACTAGGACTGAGCAGAAAATCCAGGAATGAAACACCGGCTGGGATATCGGACCCTACCTTTCACAGAGGCGGTGAGGGGAGCGGCAAAAGACTGGTGAGAGCAGCAGGATCACTGTGCTCCACCTGGTGGGCGTTGGCAAGAATGGCAGCAAAGTGGGACACAGATTGTATTTACAGAAACCCTGCATTATAACAAAATATGAAATATAACTTAGACGCCCTTACCTTTTGGACATCTGTTTGCTGCTGCCTGTGCCCTCTCAAGCCTGGGGGACTACCTAGGGGAAGTTATTTTGCCGCCACACCGCTCCCAAACGCAGGCCGCAGACTGCCAGACTGCCAGGGAACTCCATTTCCCAGCAGGCAGTGCGGTCCCGCGAGAGGAGCGGCGAGACCCGGCCAGACCCAGCCAGGACCGGGACATAAATCCATAAATCTGGCAATGGGCAGTGGGCAGTGGGCTCCCATGGCGCGGGCCAAGGGCGAGCCTGTTTGAGCTCGTTGGAGGCCGGGCCCCCCTCTTACATCGACAGCTTGCAAGGTCAGCTATTTAATTCATAACTATTTTTAATAACTTGCACTGCTATCTCGTGTACAATCACAGAGCTTCAGCCAGTTTGAAATGTCGGGACGCAAATGGAAGGGGAGGAAGGCTGCAACGGGAGGTTATGTCGCTGGGACACTCGACCAGTTCATCACAAGGGCCACATTGGTACTGGCGCATGAGATCGAAATTACGGAGCGCCGCCTTTCACAGGATCCAGCTTTTGTTAAACGCTCTTCTTTGGGGTACATAATGCTGGCACGTACCCCAGAGCGGCATATACATCCTGTCATCGATTTAGTGACCTTAAGTCAGACTAGTAGCCTGATACCAGAGGAAACGGTGATTACCAGGAATGATGGGGACTCTAGTTTGCAGGCCCAAAGCAATCTTAACATACCTACTGTTACATCTACAGCTACAGCTGGTGGGGTAGCTACTTGTGCATCTATGGTGTCGCTCCCAAGGCTTCCAAGGCTCTGCCCACTCCATCAGATCATGTTCTGTGAGCGGTCTCCAAGAGGAAGCGAGGTGGGGTTGCATTGAGGGGAAAAAACCCTAAGGTGGCTAAACCAAATAATCTGGGTGAATTAGTATGAGTCGCAGCTAATACCCCTGGGCCTTCATATGCGACTACACAGGCACCAAGCACTCCATCTATGATTTTTCCTGTTGGTTGTCCGCCCACGATGGATGAGGGCTTCTGGTTAAAAGTAGGTGGTCTCATTACATACTCTATACAGCCCATCCTTGTAAGGCTGGAGTTGGACTCAGTGCTAAGGGTGGTGCAGATCCCAGGGAATTGCGGATTCCACAAAGGGCAAGACTATAGAACGTCACTCATTGGGAGAGGGTACGGCTAAAACCTTGCGGGGAGGAAGGAAGGGGCCTTTTAATATCAATGTTCATGAGAATATGCTGCCACATATTGATTTACCACCTGAGTCTGCACCCTATGTTGTCGTTCTGACAGGGGTTCCAGATTTAGAAAAGGATAGTGTGGAATCATTTACTGAATTAAAGAATAAAACGAGCCACTGGTTGAATGCAAATAGACCTCTCCCCCTTCATATGCACAGCAATTTTTTTTGCACGCAGAGTGAGCTGGGTGGGCCGGAGAATGAAAGATATAGCAGGTAACTGCATAGTCATCAATTTTAAAGATAGTCGAGTAGTGCGTTATATTTGTGAGAGGCCCTTTCATACTACGAGAAGTAATATTCAGACATTTGACCTCACTTATTTTTATACCCCTCCAACGTAAAAGGCGAACTTTGGTTTACAGGGAAAGATAAGCAAAAGGGTTTTTTTGGATTGTAATAACAGGAACAGAACCAGGCTAGATGGTTTCGGTTTTGTGCCCAATATCCCCCTAAGCAACAGATACAGTGTACTTGACATGGTGGACTGACTCCAACCAGGTTGAACCACCAGAGGGATATCACTTCAGATAGGGGGGCTGAGGTCATGAGACAACAGTTAGATCGATGTGATGTGTCTGGCCTATAGATAGTTCCAGAGACACTACAGTTGGTGCCTGCACGGAGGTGGGGTTTCCTATTTCCGTTGCTAAATTCGACAATTCTATACCTAGGTAAGGGGGTTTTTATATCTGAAACATATATAACTATTGTAAATAACCTTGAGTCTTTTGTAGTCCTAGATAGAGAAAATTCGGAAGTGACCCACGAACGCAAACAATACGCTAGCCAACACAGACCCAGTAAAGGCGAATTGCATAGCGAGATAGGGAGCTCACAAGGAGATGTTAGTACTTCAATAGATTCAAGCCCATTACCTAAGATCTCAGAAACGGGTAACTTTTTTAAGATGCTATTGTGGAACATCGCAGGGCTCACATCTAAGGTGAGAGACCTCTCTTGGCTAACATTCATTAAGGATTATTCTATCATCTGCCTGCAGGAATCATGGGCAACTGAGGCTTCACATATAAATGGCTATCGTACATTCCATACCCCTGACAGTCTTAGAATCATGGGACGTAATAAAGGGGGACTATGTACCTATGTGTCTAACCTGGCGGGTGAATTGGTAGTGAAACGTAAGAATGGGTCCGAATTCTACCAGATACTGTCAGTAAGCCATGGGGGCAAGAAGGGATCAGTCCTAAAAAGTTTTTATTATAACATGCCCAAAACGGAAACCAATAGGGTACTAGAAGGACTATGTCAAACCCTGAACCACATAGAAGAACATCTGCCGGGGGATATGTGTTTAATATGGGCCAGCGACTTTAACTGTTCTCTATGCCCATATAACCACCTGGGTATCTGTGGTATGGGCAAAGATAAAAATTTCCCTCTAACACACTTTTCCCATACTATTGTGGGGGAGGTGCTGAATGAAATAATTTTTCAATTTGACTTGGGCTTCGCAAATGAGCTATGTACACCCCCTGTACTCTTTGAGCCAACTTTTATAGGGAGGGGTTGTAAATCAGTAATTGACTTTGCTCTTATGTCAAAACGGTACTCTTTCAATGTCTCTAACTGTAAAACAATCAAAATAGCGATGAGCGACCGCCTCCCGACTAGGCTACTTTTTTCCCTTGCAGGGGGGAAAAAAAACCTCCAAAGTAATAGAACCAACATATAATTACAAAATCAATCTTGCTAGGACAAATGGATATACTATAAACTGGACTAAGGTGGAACCCATGGCTTTCCTTGAAACCCTAGTAAAAAACAAATATAGGGACTTTGAGACATGCCTCGTGGAGACAGGTAATAATGCACTACTCTTCGAGGCTTTTCTTAGAATTACAGAGGAAGTACGAAACCTTCTCACAGGGAGGCAGAAAAGGGGAACGAAAAAGGCACAGGGCTGGTTTGATAGGGATTTTAGCAAGGCACATTCCCACTTACTGAAGGTCTTAAAACAAGAGACAAGAAGTAAGGAAGAAGTGAGAATGGCCAGAAATGATTACCAATAAGCATTTAAAAAGTGTAAGACTCAGTTGAATTTGGATGCATGGAAGGCACATGCATGGAAGGCACTACACCGGGCTTGCATAACAAAGGACAATATGGGTTTCTGGAGGGCTGTTAATGCCCCTATTGACGTGGCAATCACGGAAGACAAATTAGTTATTTATTTTAAGGATCTTTATAAGGCTGATGTCCTAACCCAGAGTGAAGGAATCGCCGCTGTAGAAGGAGATGATAATGCTCATATTACATCTTTCCCTCTGAATATTGAAATCTCCTATGAGGAAGTCTTAACAGCCATCAATGAGAGCGCCTCAGGGAAAACTCCAGGACCTGATGGTGAGCCAGTGGATGTATACAAGTCTAACACTGAGCTATGGGCCCGCTCTTAACTAATGTTTTGAATAGCTGTAATAGACATAGGTTTAGCCCCACTGGGCTAGACACTATTGTGATTCCCATCTTCAAAAAGGGAGATAGAAATTAACCAAATTGCTATCGTCCAATTTCATTACCGGACTCACTAATGAAAGTCGCTGGGAGGGTTATTTTAAATAAATTACAACTTTGGGTGGAAGAGAGGGGCTCACTTTCGAAGTTTCAATACGGGTTTAGGGCAGGACTTGGAACAATTGAACAAGGATTAAATCTAGTTCTAATTATGGGTAAATATGTATCAGCAAAAAGGGAAAAATAGTTTTTAACGTTTGTCGACTTAAGCTCAGCTTACGACTGTCTAAACCATGATAAACTCTGGAGCACCTTGAGAGAGATGGGTGTTGGCTCGAACTTGGTATTATTCATCAAGGAGTTATACAGGAGAGCGGAGGCGAGGGTCCAGTATGGTAAACAGGGAGAATGTACAACTAAGTTTAGTATAAACAAGGGAGTAGACAAGGGTGTATACTTGCTCCGTTTTTGGTCAACCTTTACATAAATATTGTAGGTTTTTATTTGGTTCAGGATAAGCAGGATTACCCCTTGATTGAGAACACCCCAGTCCCCATTTTACTATATGTGGATGACGCAGTCATCATGGCGCGGACACAAATAGGTCTCCAAAGAGCTGTTACCAACTTTACAACGTATATGAAAGATAGAGGCTTAAAAATAATTAAAAGTAAAACTCTTACTATGTGTTGCAGGACAAAAAAGAGCAATACATTTTATTGAAAAGACAAAAATAGATACGACAGACAGATTTTCTTATCTGGGCATTAACTTTGAGAAATCGGGCTCATGGTCATCAGCTGTAAACGTGAGAAAATTGTCTTTCTCCAGAGCTATAAGTGCAGTTCGTAATTTTTCTAATAAATTGGGCAGCCGACCAGTTCTGGAGCTAGTGAATATTTATAAATCCAAATGTGTATCCTCTGCAACTTATGGGACGCTGATCTGGGGAATAGCGGATGCTCAAACAATTCAACGCTGCGAGAACGAGTTCTTGCGTTATCTTTTAGCTATCCCGGTTTCTACTGCTACATTTGTATGCCATAAGCAATATCGCCTGCCCTATATATCTGATATCATCAAACTTAATCCCCTTCTATTGTTGCATAAGGTATGGTCCTCTGTTGAGACTAGTTTCAACAGAGACATAATTAAGGACTGTCTTAAATTAGAGGGGGTAGCCAGGATCTTATGCATCAACTATCGTATGACATTGGTTACCTTGAATATTTTGATTCTCCTAACTGTTTAGAAAGCATATCGAGGAAAAACTTGAAAGGAACTTGTTTGAATTACTTAGAGAACAAGCATTGGCTTTCTAAAAGAAGTAAGATCTCAGTCATGGAGAACCGCCTGATGTTGCAATGTCATGGTATCCAACCTTACTTGATACAGGTTCAAGGCTGCTACTCTCGCATGTTACTAACACGTTTCCGTGGCAGGTCCTTTTTTAGAATAGTTAAATTCCCAGAGGTAAACTCATGGTCTAAACACCTGTTATCATGTCCATGCGATGATATTTCCACCCAATCGATGTTACATTGCATATTTTTCTGTAAATTTTACGATTTACCCAGGAGAAGATTTTTAATAACTATCTTGAAGAAGTGGAGACTTATAAAGAACAAGAAGAGTTAGAGGGTCTGTGAACCAAACTGCCGAGTCTACAAGGTCCTCATTAGAAAACTACACTTTTTGGATTACACTGAACCAGACCAAAGTGGTCACTAGACACTTGGTGTATGATAGATATCCTATCAGCCCACCAACTTGGCGGAGCCTCGTCATGTAGGACGTCTAAAACCAGGATGGTGTGTCCAAGCCTAGTTGAATTGGCTAGACAGCACACAATTATGGTTCATACAGTGGAAGTGTCCATGCCACTGGGCGGTGCTGGTAAAGTGCAGTGCAAACAGAAAAAGTGAATAAGTGATGCTAAAATGACGGTCAAGGCAAAAGAAAAACTTTTTATTGATATTCACCCGGACGCCAGATTAAAAAGAGATACTGGACAGTGTGACAAAATCACTGTCTACTTTGTTGTGTTGTTAAATAGGCCAACATGTTTCTGCCAACAGGTGAAACTACACCGGCATTCTTCAGGGCCACTTATATGAGATGTTGCTACTGCAAAGGTACACTCTAATAATAGTATAAAAAGTGAAGGTGACAGACCAAAAATAAAGGACTGTCAAACTAATGGAGTGGTCACTTGGACCATCCTACCGTATCCTCTTGAATCATTTGTTGATAGAGGATGCAGTCCCAGCAATATGTGGGAGTCAAGCCTCACCTCACCCGCAACGGCTCGGAGATTGAGGCCCCGCTCTCTCCGTCGGTACCTCTCGGCTAAACCCAAAGCCGAAGGAAACATGTTCTGTTTGCACTGCACTTTACCAGCACCGCCCAGTGGCATGGACACTTCCACTGTTTGAACCATAATTGTGTGCTGTCTAGCCAATTCATCTAGGCTTGGACACACCATTCTGGTTTTAGACGTCCTACATGACGAGGCTCCGCCAAGTGGGTGGGCTGATAGGATATCTATCATACACCAAGTGTCTAGTGACCACTTTGGTCTGGTTCAGTGTAATCCAAAAAGTGTAGTTTTCTAATGAGGACCTTGTAGACTCGGCAGTTTGGTTCACAGACCCTCTAACTCTTCTTGTTCTTTATAGTTCCATTAGGGGTATTTGAGTTTGGATGGTCTATAAACATATTCCCCTTGACCCTCCTTAAATAGTTGTTTTGAAGTGGAGACTTAGACAATGCAGCATTCTTGAGGCTTCAAATGCTGGAAAACGAATTGATTATGCTGGCTATGTCGTCATTTTTAAAAGCTGTTATTAGACATAGGAATACTATGTATTAATTTTTTATACTTATCGCATGAGTCCTATATTCTTATGTAAACAATATAAGCTGCTGTTTATGATATTAACCCGTTTTGCGTAAAATGTATAATGGCGTATTATATTAATGTCCTTGTAACTGTATTTGACACTTTTTAATCTTTTTTATTGTGCTTTTATGGTTTTTTAAACAAAATCAAATAAAGCAGTTTTGTATTGATTGATTGAACTGTACCAGGGGATCTTGGAGTTCTGGACTTTTTGGTTCCGTCCAGAGGTGTCAGGGAACAACACCCAAAGACCCCGGAGTTCCACCTGCCTTGGTGCGCAAATGAACAGAAACACGGGCTTCTCGATGGTGGCGTCAAAGACCAAAGGTTTATTACTGCAGGGACACAGAAGTCACAGAAACTACGCATGGGCAGTAACTAGGAGCCTGTTTGATTTGTACAAAGAGGGTTGCTCCTTATATACTAGTTTTTGGCCTTCAGGCAAATTCTTTACATGTTGGTACATTCCCAAAACATTTGTGTTACAAACAATAAATATTTGGCGTACACAGGAACTGTTGATAAAATCTGTTATAAAACATCTACGAAGAGGGGTTCCCACTAGTTCATCACAATCCCTTGTCAATATTGCATTCAAGAGCCGGACTGCCTCATCGTAAACTTCGTTACCTCCCCCTAATAAAGATTCAGAAAGAAAGAAACGGAGCCAGGTGTGGAAGATAGAAAACCAGGATAAGAGATGTTTGTGGGTCGTAAATGGGCAAAGCTACCGGCTTCGGCCACCTAATCATGATCGGAACAATGGACACGAGAACCAGTTCAGGTGGGCTGGCCTCGGGCAGAGGAGGCAGCCTTTGTTGAGTCACGTAGCTACAGCGTGATCTGGTTTAGGGTGCACGTGTCACTAGAGAGGTGAATCTCCGGCTAAGGTTGCGTGTCCTTAATCGAAATGAAGTGATCAGAGGTTATTGCGTATGTGAGGGCAAGAAACACAAAATGGCGGCCATGATCTAAGATGGATGCCGTGGGTAGATCAAAAATGTGTTCATAACAGGAGTGCTCTTGCTCGTAGTATAGCGAAAACACCAGGATATGCTAAATGGATCATTTGCGGTTCGCTGATACCAATATTATGTATTTCCGACAATATTGAAAACACGGGTTCAAATCGTCACGGAACCTCAGACCCTCCTTTTGCCCTTACATAGGCAATTACTCAGTCTATGTCAGAGTCTAGTTCTATACTCATCAGGTCAGTGACATGCTGTTGTATCATCATCCTTTCTCGTGTTTTTTCTCCAACTGCAGGTGGTTTCCTAAAACAGGTTGCAGCACAAAGACTACACAAAGCGGGACCACACTGGATAATCAGGCAGCATGAGAATAGGAATACTAAGATGACACCGATGACCATTAGAACCTTCCATCCCCATGCTGAGATCAGAGTCCAAAACCACTCCATAAAGGACCAGTTTCCCTCGTCTACGTGTATAGAGTCGGAAATCTTGTGTAGCTTAGAGATCGCCTCATAGACTGTTGGAGCATTATTAGGAATAAAGACACAGCAGCTCGATTGGATCATTCTACATACCCCACCTCGGTCTGCAAGGATAACGTCTAGAACCATACGGTTCTGCAACGTCATGAGTCTATCCGCTTGAAGCTCAGCTGTCAAATTGCTAAGGGCACCAGCAGTTTCGGTAATAGTAGATTCAACTACCCGTGTTAGCTGACGTATGTTTCTACTATTGGCCATAGGCCCCCAGAACGGAAGGAAACCTTTGAAAAAGTCTCCAGCTTCCTGACCAGCGGTATCTTCCTTGCTGAAGACACCTCTCGCTACTCTGGTTCTGTGGTAATCAGATGAAGCAGTGTATGTTGGAGGCAACAATCGAGCAATATAGCATGAACCTGAAAAGTCGGCAGGTAACCATGTATATGCCCGGTCTCGACAGATGAAGTAGGTACCCCTAGCAGTAAGGAAAGCAGGGGAAGAGTTAGCCGGAAACACATAAGTCTCAACGCACTCACTCCTCCCTAGCTGGGCTCTTGGATTTCTCCCATTACCTTGCAAACAGACCTGACCCCGGTGAGGTACGACCCAGATTGGAGTTGAGCTTTTACGCTTGCTGTCTCCCAGACTAAGGCGATACTCTGAAGTATTCCAACTTAGATATACTCGCAATTCGTCTCTAGGGTATGATGGAGTATTATTGACGTCCTTGATCATGTCAATAATTCCCTGGACTAAAGCTTTGTTAGCAGAGTTATATTTAGTGGAACGTGGTGGACGTGGAGGATAGGTCTCAAGGGCATAAGCAAAGATGGTTTGAAGGGCCTGAAATGATCCATTGTAGCTGAAAGGCAAAACCAAATAGGGAATACCTTTATCCATAGTGTGGGGTATCAAGCCACACACCCAGCAGTCTGTAGTGTTAACTACCAGTTGGTGTTGGTGCAAGAGCTGTACAAAAGTGTTGTTAATGAACTCTGAGCGTCGGGCTTGCTCATGTTCAGGAAACGAGTGAAAAGAGTGTATAGAGGAAACAGTAGTAATAGCAGGATCAAGGGGAGGTACTGTGGTTACTGGCACAAAAATCAAATTTATACTGAAGACAATTCCACCCACCAATGTTATCAAAACAATTAGAAATGTAATGGCACATTGCGTCAAAAAGCATTTGCTATGAAGAATTCTGTAAAGTCTGTTTCTGCGAACGTAAATCACATTTTCTCGTTGCAGCGCAGGAAGCTCCATCTTCTACAATCCGCTCGCGACCACTGATGATGTGTACGTAGATGAAAATGCCTCTATCAGCCCTGGGAGTTCCCAGAACCAACAGAAAGATCGACCTTGTGTCAGACCCCTGCAAATCCAGCTAGGCACACAGCCACGACCCTACGGCTACCCAGACGGCAAGGCAATTTTAAAATAACAAAACAATAGCAAACTTCCTGGCTGAAGGCAAAAGTTCAAAATTTCAAAATATCACAATATGCAGTTGCCTGCTTTATTTGTCCATATTACGTTTTCGTAGATTATATCTCTGCTTCGCAGGTACTGTTTGATCGGCAAATAGTGTTTCACTGGTAGTTGTTGCAGTGTTCAAGTTCGCAAATGGCAGAGTTTCTTCTGATGCAGGAGACAAATGTTCAGTGTTCAAAGGAGTCTTTTCAGGAGGAGAGTCAGAGCTTGGAGTGTCAGTGATCAATTTGGCATCGCTGAAAGGGATGAACTTTGGAGTGCTTTCAAATTCGGAGGAACCAATTCCCTTCTTCACCCAGTCGTCGTAAGGAAGCGGCAAAGGGACACGCTTAACATGGGACGCGTGCACCCAGTGCTTGCGTCCAGCTACACGAACTGCTGTCCTCGTTGCGAGAAGGACTTGGAAGGGGCCCACGAATCTCGGCTGAAGGTTCTTCGTCCTCGCGAAGTTCCTGATGACTACGAGGTCTCCTGGTTTCAGCTGATGCCCTGGACTCTCCGGAGGCTTTGGTAAAGCATCGAAAACCTGTTGATGAATAAGACTCAATTTAGCAGTCAAGTCATAAAGGTAGTCTATCAACATAGGATATTCTAGGGAACAGAATTCTTTAGGCCTTGGCACACCCCAGATATTTGCCGGGCGGCCAAAGACTATTTCGTAAGGGCTAAGCCCCACTCTAGAATGTGCAGTTGCTCTCGTTGATAACAAAGCCAAAGGAAGTGCGTCTGGCCAGGCTAAACCTGTGGATGCTTGTATTTTAGCTATCTTTAGCTTGAGGGTGCCATTGTAACCCTCCACTAAACCAGCAGACTGGGGATGGTTCGCACTGTGGAACTTTTGTTTCAGCCCTAGGCCGGCACACACACTCTGCATAACTTTCCCTATAAACTCACTTCCGTTATCTGACCATACAATCCGTGGCATTCCATACCTAGGGAAATATTCTTTGAGAAGAATCTTGGCAGTTGATAGGGCAGTATTGTCCTTTAGTGGATATGCTTCGATCCACCTGGAGAAAGCACAGACTACCACCAGGACATATTTTAAATTATTACAGCGATCCATGTGAATGAAGTCTAACTGAATCACTTCAAAGGGACAGGAAGGAGGAGCGAAATGACCAGCTGGAGTTGGGGTTCCCTTGCCAGGATTATGCATCAGGCATACCATACAATTTTTCACCACTCTCTCTGCACACTTACTGATTCCATCATTTTTCCAGACTGGAGCCAACATTTTACAAATTCCTTTAGAACTTATATGCGCTACTCCATGCGCCATTGTCACCACTGCAAGCACATACGCATCAGGCAACATCCAACGCTGCTGTTCTGTCAAATCAATCCAACATCCATTCGAATCCAACTTGCCCGTACTTTCTCTCCATACACGTTTCTCTTCCTCAGTTGCTTCCTTCTGAATTTCTTTCACACTTTCCATAGTATCCTCACACATTCCAGATTCAGCAATCCATCTTGCAGACGTTGCAACATACATTCTGCTCATCATGTCTCTAGCTGTCTGTTTAGCGGTCTCATCAGCAAAAGCATTCCCGCGACCAACATCATCCGTGATTGCTTTATGAGCACTGCACTTAACAATCGCAACTTCGGTCGGCAAGGTTAGAGATTCCAACAAGTCGTTAACTAGCTGACCATGTTGAATCTTAGTCCCATGGGACGTAATGAAACCTCTTTCTCTCCACAAACGGCCAAAACTGTGGGCCACGCCAAATGCGTACTGACTATCTGTAAAGACATTCACTCTCTTTCCCTTAGCTAAAACACACGCTCTCGTTAAAGCTATTAATTCTGCAGCCTGGGCAGAATTCTGACTCACTCTTGCAGTCTCCACAATCGTTTTCAAAGTCGTTACTGCGTAAGCAGCAGTCACATCACCATTTTCCAATTTAAAACATGATCCGTCCACATACAGCGTACCATCCGGATCTGATAATGGAGTATCCCTCAAGTCAATGCGCCCTTTTGTCTCTTCCTCCGTTTTAAAACAACAATCATGTGGCTCGGAATCACTCGACTCTTGATTAGCCGGCAACAGTGTTGCTGGATTCAATACATTACATCTTTTAATCTGAATATGACTCGCTAGTAATGTCAGCTCGTAACCAGATAGTCTCGCACTGGTAAGGTGTTGTGTCTTGGTTCGGTTCATGAGTGTGTCCACTGCATGAGGAACCATGACCACTAGCATATTGTTCATCACTAAACCAGCAGATTGTCGAATGGAAGCTGCAGCTGCCGCTGTAGCTCTCAAACAACTAGGCAACGCTCTAGCTACCGGATCTAATGTTGATGAAAAATACGCACAAGGGCGTTGTTTATCACCAAACTTCTGTGTCAGAACACTCAACGCGCAACCTTCTCTCTCATGAACATAGAGCGTAAATGGCTTACTGTAATCGGGTGTACCTAATACAGGAGCTGAACACAATGCTTTTCGTAATTCAGTAAAACTCTCTTGACATTCATCAGACCATGGCACCGGACTCGGAACATTTTTCCCAGTCAAGGCTACCAATGGTTTTGCTAGAAGAGAAAAATTTGGGATCCACTGCCTACAGTAAGAGGCAATACCTAGAAAGGCACGTACTTCTCTCTGTGTGCGTGGAACACTCATTTGTGTAATTGCTTTTATTCTCTCTGGGGTCAACTTTCTTCCCTCCTTTGACAAGAGATGACCTAGGTAGGTCACTTCTTGGCAGCAGTATTGCATCTTAGAAGGTGACACCTTGTGATTCAAACTAGACAAGTGATGTAATAACGAAACTGTAGCTGCTTTGCAAGTTTCCTTGTCATCGGCAGCCACTAGAAGATCATCTACATATTGTACTAGGGCAGAACCTGGAGGAAGGACAAAGGAATCTAACTGGCTTTTTAATGCTTGACTATAAATAGATGGGCTCTCACAGTAGCCCTGTGGAGCGCGTTTAAATCTGAAACTGCGACCTCCTAGACAGAAGCCAAAAATATCTCTGCTTTCCTCGGCTATCGGAATGCTGAAAAAGGCATTCTTTAAGTCGATGACTGAGAACCAAGTGGCTGTAGCAGGAATCAATGTTAACAAGGCAGTAATGTCTGGAACCACAGGAAACTGTGGAACCACAATCTTATTAACTTCTCTGAGGTCGATGACAAACCTGTACACTGGAGGCTTTGTGGGATCAGTTCTTTTCAAAATCGGTAATACAGGACTGTTACAAACATTTCCTCTAGTTTCTTCGACCACACCTTTCTTAATCAAGTCTTGCACAATCAGTAAAAGTGCACGTTCACCTTCATTAGATATTTTGTATTGAGGAATTCTTGGAAACTTCACATTTGCTTTCAAAGTTACTACATATGGTGGTATTTCTAAAAGGCCTACATCATTAGGACCAGTCGCCCAAAGAGAATCAGGGAGTGAATGCAGCTCTGGTGGAAGTGCATTCATGGACAAGTACATCGGAGAAGTGATTCTTTTACCCAATGTAAGCTGTACCCCTTTCGGAGAACAGTACAATGTCGCATATAGTCGTTTTAACAAGTCTAAACCAAGCAGGTTTTCATTACAACCCGTCGTCAAAATCAAGGGTGCTTTCAATTGACACGGTCCAACAGAAATAGACAAAGGACCAGATATAGGGTTGTAAACAGGGGCGCCTGAAAAACCTACAGAGACATTTGTTGAGCCAGACAAAGGTGCGCCAGGGAGTTTCGCATGAATGATAGAACTTTTTGCGGCACCAGTATCCAACAGAAACGGTTCGACTACACCTGATGTGGCTACTGCGACATAAGGCCCACTCTGATCTACTGGAACTGATACTACTCCCTCTCTCTGTCCATGGCTGTCCTAGTACCCATTTTGCTGAAATCCCTCATCCGCTTCACAATAGTCTTCAACAAGATATTGCTGAGATCTATTTTGCTGAGTAGACTGTCCATTTCGCTGGTCAAAGTGATTGGAAGGACGATCATTCGTCTGTGGAGGCATAACACCTCTTCCTCGACCTCTAGAATTCTGCACAAAACCACCACGACCTCTCTGAGCTGCTGCTGCATTGTTTTGCGCTAAGATCGGACATTCATTCTTGTAGTGACCCTCTTTCTTACAATACGCACACTGGTTCCACTGGTATTGAGGCCTCTGCGAACTATAATCTGTCCTCTGATAGGAACCCTGTTGCATATTAGATTGATTCGTGCGAGGCGGGTACGCCTGTTGCAAAAGGACTTTAGTCTTTAAATCTTTCGTTTTCTTGTCTGATTTCTCTTTTTCCTCTTTATCCCTATTTTCGTAATACTGTGCAGTTGCAAGTATTTGTGCAGTTGTAGAAACAGCCCACGCACTCTCTGAATCCTTTAATTTATTGCATAATTCAGGTAACAAATTATGCACGAATTTATCGACAAATAGTCTCTGTCCTCCTTCTGTGCTCATATCCTGACCACTATGATCTACGAAAGTCTCTTCGAACCTCATGAAGAAGTCGGAGACACTTTCGTCTCTCTTCTGCTTGCATGCGGATAACTTGTCCCAATTAACACGCAATGCGGGCATTAGAGTCTTCATTAAGTCAATTATCCTACCCGGAAGATTAGCAATTAGGGGTTCAGGTTTGGCACCACCTATTTGCTGACCATCCGCTGCAGTGATAGCTGCCCAATCACCACCTAAAGCAACTTGATGATCTTCCCTACGAATTTTAGCCCAGACTGGTTGCGGAACTACATTCCCAAATAACATATCAATGTCTGCTAAGTTCATTATACAAGCTTCAACCGTCTGCGTTAATTCCTTGTAATATCCAGCAGGATTCTTACGCGGATCTGGTAAGGCCTGTTTCACTGCTAGCACTTCAGCTCGCTTCCACGGAATGTGTATCCACACTCTTTGGAACTGTGCTGGAGCGGCTACAATACCAGCATCAGCATCAGCTTGCACAGCTTCACGCCAAATCGGAGGAACCTCCCTCATTGGATATTGGCGACTCAGCTTCGTCTTACCTTTCTCTAAATCTCTCGGTGAACGAAGAGATGGGTCATTCCTAAAACTTAAGATCAGTTCCATTGCTTCCTCTATATTTTCACCCACTATCATACCAGCAGCAAACTCTTTCTGAACCTTAATTAAGTCTTCTAAATTCGATTCAATGTCGTCTTCTTCTATTTCCTCACGTAATAACGAGCACATCTCATCAAAGACGTACCGTTGCGTTGGTTCCTTCCACTGCATAAATGTTTCTAGTACATCTCTCGTACTATATCTCCTACTCTTCGAAATCCATCTGAGAGCCGTGGAATCTAAAATTCCCCGTTCCTCAATGCTTGGATGTTGGCTACGTCTCTGAACAGAGTCGGAAGTAGGAGTCTTAATTAAAGTTTTATAGAAAGGAGACAGCATATTAGACACAGAATCAGTGATTCTTCGACGAACAGAAAGTGGAGTCAACACACTCGCAGACGTAGAAAACACAGTAGAGGTAGGAACAGATAGCGAGGCAGTAGGAGTATCGAGAAAAATAGTTTGTGAAGTAGTAGGTGTAAGTGAGACAGATACAGGTATAGAAGTCGGCAATCCAGAAAGAGGAGGAGGAGCCGTAGGGACATTCACATTAACCACAGGAGGTACAGGAACTACATTCTGAGGGGCAGGAGCAGGAATACCAGGTTGTCCAGCAACCGGCAATTGGACGTTCGGTACAAGTGGAGCCGTAGCACCTTGTGCATACGGTGGAGGTGACCGTAACAGATAAGACAACAGAGGATCGTTTTCCGAATCCTCTAGTATCTTAGCCGTTTTCGATGGCAAGGCAGGGTAGCACTTGTCGATCGCTAAATTATGCTCTCTAATGGCCACCTCTATAGCCTTCTCGCACTCGTTATCTTGCAGCTGTTTAGTTGCTTGCTCTAGAGTCAACTCTTCTTTCTCTTTCTGTTCTTTCTTAAATTTCTTCATTTCTCTCTGTTTGGATTCTTTTCGCCAGTAACGGAAAGAATCAAACATTGCCGGCCGGGCTTTCTTCCTAAACAATTTCGCTTCTAAATTATCAAGAATCTCGGGTTCAAAACTACCATGCAGTGGCCAACTAAGGACACCGTCTTTCTTGGTGTAGCGGACCCACACCTCATTATAGGATATAGGACCCACACCATGCTTACAATATAAGTCATATAGGGGAGTCCCAATCGGAGGAACCAGACATGAGTCCTCCAATCGTGAGTCACTGTTGCAACTGAAGCACGACAACATACAATTTCTCCGACTTACCATTTTTCAGTCCGGAACACAAAACAAACAAAACACAAAACAATTATGTGCACTTGAACCAAGAACTTAGGCCTACCAAAACGAACTAATGTATCGATACCCAAACTGAACCAAATAGATTATCGTAACCAGAACAACCAATGATAATCTTACGAAACCAAACCAAACCAAGAACCAAAAAGGATTATAACAACCCTTACGAAGTAACCAACTAGCAATCACTAAATACTTAACTGAGGCACTGAAGACGTCACCAAGGAGAAACCCGTCACGTTTCGCTGTACTAAGGGCTGCACCTCGGGTCCAAGACAGGGCGACGGTCAAGGCAACGGCCCACTACAGCCGTCCTGAACGGGAATCCTCGTGGAAGAGAACTTCGGGCCACTTTTGCGATATGCCGGGATCGATGAAGTGGGGCGCCTCCCTCAGGAATCTTCACACGAAGCTCCTCGAACTCTTCAGGCTTTTGGACTGGTACCGAATGACGTCGCCCCACGTTGGGCGCCAATTGGAGTTCTGGACTTTTTGGTTCCGTCCAGAGGTGTCAGGGAACAACACCCAAAGACCCCGGAGTTCCACCTGCCTTGGTGCGCAAATGAACAGAAACACGGGCTTCTCGATGGTGGCGTCAAAGACCAAAGGTTTATTACTGCAGGGACACAAAAGTCACAGAAACTACGCATGGGCAGTAACTAGGAGCCTGTTCGATTTGTACAAAGAGGGTTGCTCCTTATATACTAGTTTTTGGCCTTCAGGCGAATTCTTTACATGTTGGTACATTCCCAAAACCTTTGTGTTACAAACAATAAATATTTGGCGTACACAGGAACTGTTGATAAAATCTGTTATAAAACATCTACGAAGAGGGGTTCCCACTAGTTCATCACAATCCCTTGTCAATATTGCATTCAAGAGCCAGACCGCCTCATCGTAAACTTCGTTACCTCCCCCTAATAAAGATTCAGAAAGAAAGAAACGGAGCCAGGTGTGGAAGATAGAAAAGCAGGATAAGAGATGTTTGTGGGTCGTAAATGGGCAAAGCTACCGGCTTCGGCCACCTAATCATGATCGGAACAATGGACACGAGAACCAGTTCAGGTGGGCTGGCCTCGGGCAGAGGAGGCAGCCTTTGTTGAGTCACGTAGCTACAGCGTGATCTGGTTTAGGGTGCACGTGTCACTAGAGAGGTGAATCTCCGGCTAAGGTTGCGTGTCCTTAATCGAAATGAAGTGATCAGAGGTTATTGCGTATGTGAGGGCAAGAAACACAAAATGGCGGCCATGATCTAAGATGGATGCCGTGGGTAGATCAGAAATGTGTTCATAACAGGAGTGCTCTTGCTCGTAGTATAGCGAAAACACCAGGATATGCTAAATGGATCATTTGCGGTTCGCTGATACCAATATTATGTATTTCCGACAATATTGAAAACACGGGTTCAAATCGTCACGGAACCTCAATCTCCTGGGCGGGGCATTGGGAAAAATTGGGAAAAGGCATCTCTGCTCCTGCCCAAGTATTGGAAGCACATTCTGACAGTTTGTTGCAAAGCTGGTCTGTGCCACAGACCTATATTTGTCTTTATTAGCCAGTTAACCACCCAGTGGTCTGATCAGATCACTGGGAAAGCTGGTAACAATACAATGTCCTCACAGTTGGAAAGTATGCCATCCAACATATGGCCAGCTTTGTGGGTAGGACCCTTGGAGTTTAGGGGGAGTCCAAAAACTTCCATAGCATCAATACATTTTTTTGAATCTGCGTCGAATATGTTTTCCAAATGAAAATTAAAGTCTCCCAGCACCATAAAGCTTTCATGAACTATTATAGATTCCATTGTGGTGCTGAGTTTGTCAATGAAATTAATTCTGACACCAGGAGGACGGTAAACTAGAATGCCTTTTAAAGCAATTGAGCCAGGAGGCTGAATTGAAAATGATGTTGCTTCAAAGCCTTCGATTGTAAGTGGTTCGAATCTGGTTTGAAAGTTGTCACGATGAAAGATTGCCAGTCCTCCCCCCCTTTGCAGATTCACAGCCTTCTGTGACAGAGTGACATAACAGAATTGTTAAAAATTGGTATCCTGGTTGAAGGAGGTCAGAACCCACTTCAAATAATAATTAGCAGTGGCCGGAGCTCTCGTCGTGGTAGTCTGCGGAATTTCATGGAGTTACTCACTCCGTGAAATTCTGCGAAGTTCTGTGGCCTGGCAGATTGCTACCCCATGCCCCTCCCTCCACCCCCACCCCCACCCCCTTCCGATAAAGCCCCAGCCCCCCTCCCACTTGAGCCCCGGCCCCCTTCCACCTCCTGTGTAGTAAATGTCTAAACTTTAAAGTAAAGACAGTAAGACACTTACCTTTGTGGCAAATCAGTGTCCTCTGTCCTGCTCCTGCTGCTGCCAGTGCGGCACAGCAGCAGGAGCAGGACAGAGGACATTGATTTTCCACGAAGGTAAGTGTCCTCGGCACTGGTAAACTCTGCTCTGCAGGCAAAGTTTTTAAAAAATTCACACTTCAAGAGGAGTGCGGAGTTACTAAACCTCTGCAAACTTCGCTAGAGGAGGGGAGTTCACCGCCCTCCCTTATTAATAATGACAATCCAGGGTCAACCACAAACGTCATTTAATAAACCTGTGCTAAACCTCCTGATAGCTATGGCACAAAGCTGTCAGACAACTTCAATGGGTAAAGTATTTATGCAGTACTCAAGCAGTCATAAGGTGAAAACAAAACACAAGAAAATCCCAAACCAATTTAGAAGAGAATGTTTTACCAAATATAATGACACCACATCAACAAAAGTCCATTAAGCAAACTCAAAGACATACATTTTTAAAGTTTGAACTAAAATATCAGCAAAAAGTGCAAAGTGCCAACAAGGGGCATCTGAATGCACTAGACCAGGGCAAATGTTTAAGGCTAACCACAAGGGATTGCTGGCCAGATACAGAGAACTGGTTTGCCACTGTACATTTACCTTTTAACTTAAAATATTTTATGGAGAAAAAGTGAAAGTTGGACAATTGTTGGTGGAGAAAACTGCACGCTGAAGTGGGGTGCCTGTGCGGTCGTTGAGTTGGTGAAGATCAAAGTTTGGTTCCAGATAGACCTTAACCTTGATTATTGGCTGTTGCTTGGCATTGATCCAGATGAATCACTTGGTTCCTTGTTCCACCCTCTAATACAATTATGGTCAGTTCCTCCCCTCCCACTGGGTTTGAAGCCAGTCTAACAAGAGAGACAAAAGATAGGCAGGCGTAGGTAAGAACCTCACCTGCCAGTGACAAAGAAGGCATACTTTAAAGCTCAGGAAGGGGCAGGGCACAGCCCCAGGCCATCTTGCGAAGGGTGGAGACTCAATCCCAACATCCAGTGCCCTTTGTACACTGTCTGGGATCAATACACACCTCACCACAGGGGAGCCATCAGGGGTTAGGGGACAGTTTATCATTGGCAGGAAAGCTTCTTTTGCTTTAGGCAGGAAAATTACAACTTTCAAAATTGCCATTTTCCAAAAAATAATACAGCTTCCGACTTTACTATTAAGCTGGACACTATTCAAGCACTGTGGGCTCCTTCCCAAAAAATCCTATCATCAGAATTTAAAGACTAGACTTGACCCATATATCTCAAATTGCTACACCTGATTCCAGATGCCCTAGTGATCGAGATTGCCATGGACTGATACCCAAGCACTTGGTTTGAGGTACAGATCCGAGGACTGCATGGTTGGAAACATACAAGAAACAATGTGGTGGCTGGTATTTACTTTCTGGCAGCTCAAGAGTGTGAGGGGTGGGACGACAAGAGGGGGGTTATTGGGTTTAGGTTCTCTTGTCACATCAATCTCCTTTGCTGCAGGTCTCCAGGTTGTGGATGATAGTGCTGTGTACTAAATATGTGACTTTCCTTTCAATAAAGAGGGTTGATCCATACATTACTATTCAAATGAATCATTGAAAAAATGTTCTAGCTATTCCCAAACTGAATTTAGCACCGATTAAGTGTAATAGTGTAAATCAGTGTTAACCTTTTGGAAAGCTAGATTTGCCACAGTGGAAAATTACTTTGGAGAATTTTTACTGCTAGGACATGTATGACAATATCATGCGCCCTGCGGATTTTTACTGTTTACTTTTGGGTTAACTTATACGTATTAAAAAAGGAATGATTACGTCCAGCAAATGTTTTACTTTGCCAGATTGAAATTGCAGTGTAATACTGCACAGATATGTTGCAGTAGCCAGCCTGGAAACATGTTTATGAGTGTTACTTTACTGGATGTCCAATTAGTGCCCAGCCTATTAGTAGAATTTATTTGGAGGCCCTTGGTAAAGGTGGTACTTATCAAGCAAGTGTGTTTTGTTTATTTAAATAGTTTTATATAGTGCAGATAAGACCACAGGGGGAATCAGAGCACTTCACAGAAAGGTAGTTGTATAGTAGTAAGGGTACAAGCAATAAAGACAACATTAGAACAAGGAGGCCCGTAAAATGACATAATCATTCACAACCGTAGACCATTTCAATTGGGATAAAGAGTAAGACGGCGAGCCCAAGTTCTTTCATTGTAACCCTATGACTTTCTTAAGAGGGGAGCAAAGGTTAGTGTTACAGCTGAACAGGAGAGGGCAGAACTAAATGACAATAGCAATCCTTGTAGCAAACTTGAGAAAAAGGAAAAGCATTGCCTTCTCAAGTTGGCTGTGGGACTAGGCCAGAAATTCTATGGCAGAATCAGTTTGACTTCCCTTTTGAACAAAGCTGTGGAATTGTTCAGTCTTAATTCTGGAGGTAAGGAGTTCCAAATTTTAGATGCAATACCTAAGAATGCTCAATTGTATGTTTTCATTTTATGGAATTTCTGTGGTTTAAGTAGAAAGGTACTGGAGTCTCTGGAGGGTCTAAAACCTCCTGAGAGTTCAGGTTTTTGTGCAAGATATAGATGGGTGTTGAAGTGTAGAACTTTGTGAGTTATGCAGGCAATTTGTAGATGTATCCTTGCCTCATAACGGAGCCAATTAAGTTCTTTAAGCTCAGGTGAGATGTGATGATAACGTTTGGAGCCTGTGATGATCCTTGCAGCAGAATTGAGAGAGGCCTTGAGTGGGGCAATCCTCGCTCTTGGAAGACCACATACGGTTGCACTGCCATACTCCACCTTAGAGATCACTAATGCTTACACTGCTGTTTTGAGGTCGTTGTGGGAGAGGAACGGTTTTATTTTCCTTAGGATGCTTAAATGGATGTGTGTTCCTTTAGTGAGAGAACTGATGTGATTCTGCATGTTCAGGTGTCTGTCAAGTATTTATCCGAGTGAGCTCGTAGAATCAATTATATTTGGCGAGCAGTTGGGGGCAGTCAGGTGGTGCATCCATTTTGCAATGACTGGGGACTGTTAGTCAGGGGCAAAGAGGAGGAGTTTTGAGAGCATTCAGTTTCAGATGATTGAGTGTCAGCCAACTTTGTGTTTCTTGAAGCACTGAGTTGAGAGGTCTGATGTCCTCTGGGGAGAAGCTTTTCAAGTACAGTTGTGTGTCATCAGCATACATGTTATAATGGATGTTGGAAACTTTCAGGATTTCTGTTAGAGGTTCCATGAACAGGTTAAAGAGTGTGGGTGAGAGTGTGAACCCCTGCGGTACTGCCAGAGTGAGCAGAGAGGTTTCGGAGAGGGACTGATTAACCTTCAACTTTTGTGATCTATTGTTTAGAAAAGAAGAAAACCAGTTAAGCACCGTCCCTGATAACCCCATCCTGTGCTCCAATAGATGGATGAAGGTATCATGTTTGACTGTGTCAAACGCTGACAAAAGGTCAAGTAGGATCAAAAGGCATAATTCATTTTAATACAGCATATGTATACCAATTTTACCCTGTTTAACAGGGAGAGCACAAGCAACTTATCACTGGTTAGCAGAGTTAAAGTGTGCAGATGCCTACAGCCCAAAATAATATGGCTCAGGAAAATGGCAAACATCCTAAGTGACCCTAACGGATGTAAAACTACAGGTCTCAAAATGCAGCAAAGCTGTGAAGCAAACTGACATCTATGGCGAAATGCTGCTTTTGGACTAAAAATGTCATTTCAGACTGCGCCACTAATTTGATGAAGGCAATGAAGGCTAGCCACTGCGGTGCAACTCTGTGCAATGTCAGTAATGCAATGAATGCTGTAGCTGATAGTATCTCATGTAGCATATTGTTAAGAAAGTGAGAAGAAGCAGTGACTATGCTCTCAACTCCCAATACTAGCAGCAACGTACTTTGATATAAGCACACATATTGTCACTATGTGCCCAAAGCAAACATCTGGTTTCCATGTGCTCGTCACGCCTAGCCTAAGGAGGCCTTCACAAAGTCCTGGCTTAAATCACAAAGAGGAGCGTACCCAGTCAAGCGCATTCATGCCCACTAGCAACACCACATGTTCCATTTATGTACAATTTATTTTAATTAGCAATTAAATATTATGCAGACAGTAGATGTCCAAAATGTTTTGTTGACGGACGGATGCAAATATATCCTACATTCTTCCCATCAGAGACTATATTTCAAAATTGCGGGTGAGCAATGAGCCCATGTCCTTTGTACAATATGCAGGACTGTATAGAACCGTCAATGCTATAAAAGTTACGTTTTGTTGTTTATTCTGGTGTGCTGGTGGTACATTGCTGCCTGGTGTGATCTGGTGAACAATTAGACACCTCGTACAGATGTACATAAATACACACACTAGACATAGAAACGAATGGGACAACACAGAAATACAGTAGATTTTTATACATAATTGTGGTTGTACACTAAAGTTAGAGTGGAGTAACTATAACAAAGGAAGATGGGGCATATATGGCCGGGATGCCCGTCACCCCCTCCCAACACAATCCCCAAGGATGGGAAGTCGGACGCAGTTCTGAACTTTTGGAAGGCGGGAGGGAGTCACCCTCCCGGCCGTATTTATTAAAAATATGAAACAAAATTTAAAACATTAAATAAAAGTTTCATAATCATGTACAATTTTCATTTATTACATTTCGATGAAGACATGTTCTTTGGCTAACCTTAACAAATCTCTAATACAAAGGTTTCCTAGCCGAGTCTAACATCCTGCAAATGCATACATTCTAAATTAAAATTGTACATCCTAGCATTAAGGGCCAACGGCAAGGTCTTAACCGGTGTCAGATCCCTACTACCAAAAACTCTCGCCCTAGCGGTGTGAGTGGCGGCCGCGCAGAGGACTGTACCCTCCTCGCCAACTATAATTTCCCTTGTCTTGTTGGGGGCCCCCCTTTCCGCTCAACGCCATCTTAAAGGTCGTCCGAGCTCCCGTGTGAGGTATCTGTAGGAAGGACAGCGTGGACTCCCCTCCCCATCCCCACACTCTCTTATCCGCCATCGCGGATACCCGGGCCCCGGGAAATTCGTAGAAGGGGCATATAGCCGCCTCCTCCCCTGAAAGGGGCCGATGGCCGTCTCCCCTTAGGCGACCCATCCTTAGTGGGTGCCGCCTCCCAGTGGGAGGGGCCAATGGCCGCCTCCCCCCGGGCGCTCCCATCCATAGTGGGTGGCGCCCCCCTCTAGGGACCTTGAAATTACTGTTCACCGATCATGACCTTACCGCCACAGGCCGGATAGTTGACCGGCTATCCGGCCCCCCCCAAACTCCTCCTAAAGGTCATGCTTCCTCAAACCCCCTAGCCATGCTATGAAGTCTCCTATGAGTAAAACATTCCCCTCCCGGGACAGGTAAACCCCATCATTCAGATACATCGGATCACCCCGAATACACCCATGAGGAATACTATGCAACTGCGCAGAGCGAAACAATCTACCAATTTTGTTGTTAACCTTTTTTACCGAATGGTTCAGTGCTGACACCGAAAGGCCCCCCCGCCATACCTTCCTGGGAATCATGTGGGACCAGGCAATCGTGCACCCCGGGATTCTTTTTGCCAACCAGCTAACGGAAGACAAAACTTGCTCGAGCAATACTCGTCTACCCAGTGTCACCAAGTCATTGCCCCCCATGTGTACTATGATTACAGATGGCGGTGACCTCTGCCGCCCTAAGAGATCCTCAACAAAAGATTCGAATTGGTCAATACAGAGCCCGCCCCTTCCGTGGAAGGCCACTCTGTACCCGTATTCCCCAGCTGCGCGAGTCGCGTCACCTGCTTTGAATACGTCCCTGGCCCGCCTCACGTATGAGTGGCCCACGACCCAAACCACTCTCTCCTCAGACGGTGATCCATGACCGCTGGTCCCCTGGTACTGGGTCGACTGCAAATTCCGCCGCGCATGACATGCTTGCGAAACTGTAAATCAAACAAAAGACAAGAAGCGTGAGTGCATGTCACTTGACTTCACAACATGTGCAATCGCACATACCTTTTGAAGCAATTCGAGGACCATCGTCCCAATTGTTTCACTTCCTCTGCACTCTGACCCCTGGCTGTAGCCTCAGTAGCAGCCCCTATCCTAAAGGAGTGGGTCCCAAAATCGCACGGGTCCATGCCCGCCGCAGCGGGCATGGACCCGTGGCACCCTCTGGAACTGAAACCTCGTCAGTGGGTGCCATCGATGTGCCTCAGCAAACTCCCCCCCATGTATCCGCCCTCAGTGCCAAGTATTCCTCTATACACATTATCGGGCACGTGGGAGACCCTCGCACGCGCTGGACAACAACACTGCTTCCCATAGCTCCCTGGTCAGTCTTGGACCCAGCTATCGTGACTACCATGGAATCACCCCTAATTAGGATGTGATCCCTGCACAAGCCTCCCTTCACATCTTTCTTATTCCTTGCGACCAGTTCGCTCACCCGCATAGCCCCATGGAACGCTAATGCGAAAGCTGCCCGGAACAGAACTGCTTCGAATTGGGAGGAGCATGTCGTGACTAGGTTCGCCATGAGTAGGGACAACCTTTCTAAGCCAATCGGGCGCCTCTAGTCTTGCTTGCGACCCTCGAGGCGCTGCCAGCCGTGAAGGGCTTTTTTCGCCAAAAAGGAACCTGTTGGGTCTTTGATGCCATGCACCTGCACCATGAATGAGATGGCCGCCCTGTGTCTATTGGCCGTTGCCGCTGATCGGCCTTCTCTGTGCAGTGCTACCAGGAACCCTAGGAAGGAATCCTCCTGACCCCAGTTCTGATTCCCTGTCGGACCCAAAAATGCACAATAGGAACGAAACGCTCCTTCGTATGCCTTCCTCGTCCTGGGGGCTAAGCTTGCTGCCACGAGGTCTTGTAATCCGGGGCACCGATTAGCCAGAGTGCTTCGGGGAATGGTGCCGCCGCTAGGTCCGCTGTAGGTAGATAACCCCTGAACGCCTGCATATGTGAACGAGAGAGTGCATCAGCTGCATGATTCAGTACGCCCGGCACATGTATCGCCCTGAACTGTACATTCAGTCTCATGCAAAGCAGCACAACCTCCTTCAACAAGCTCAAGATCCATTTGCAGCGTGCTGCATGATTGTTAATGCATTCAACAACAGTCATATTATCAGACCAAAATACCACAGAACGGTCTCTGAACTCGTCCGGCCATGCCATCAGAGCAACAAAAATAGGGAATCGCTCAAGGAACCCTATGTTACTTGTGAGACCGCAGGAATGCCACCACGCCGGCCATGTTTGCGCCGACCATCGGTTACCAAAGATGGCACCAAATCCCACACTCCCCGCTGAGTCAGTCCACAAACCCAGCTCGTCCGAAGACGCTGGCGGCTTGTTCCACACTACTCGACCGTTGAAGTCCGCCAGAAATGCCAACCAAATGCGCATATCCTGGCGAACCTCTGCCGACAGTCTCGTGCTGTGGTGTCCTTCCTTGAGACCAACCATAGCTTGTGCAATAGAGCGTGAAAAGGGGCGGGCCATTGGTATAACTCTTAAGGCAAAGTTAAGCTGACCCACTGTTTGCTGTAACTGGTGCAGGGTCACTTTCTCCTTACTAAGGCAAAGTTCCAGGGAAGCCCTAAATTTAGCTACCTTTCCCACTGGCAAACGGAAACATCCCTCCACAGAATCGAGCTCAATTCCCAGAAACTCCAGTGAAGTAGATGGTCCAACCGTCTTCCCTGGTGCCAATGGCACTCCAAACTCCCTCATGAGGATGCAAAAGTCCTGTAGCGCCTGCGCACATTTCGTGTCGCCGGCTGCTCCCAAGAACAGAAAGTCATCTAGATAATGCATAACATGCCTATGCCCTGTGGCCTCGGTGAATGCCCACTCTAAAAAACAGCTGAATTTTTCAAAATAGGCACGAGAAATGGAGCAACCCATCGGCATGCATTTATCCATGTAATAACTCCCTTGGAACGCAAAACCTAGCAAACCCTGATCCTGTGGGTGTACCGGGAGCAACCGGAACGCTGATTCGATATCTGATTTCGCCATCAGCGCCCCGGGGCCCAGGCGATTTAACATGGTGACGGCATCATCGAATGATGCGTACCGCACCGAACAAACTTCTGGGTCAATAGCATCGTTTACCGAGAAACCCCTTGGAGCAGACAGATTAGGAATCAGCCTAACCTCCCCCGGGTCCTTCTTGGGGACCACCCCTAATGGGGAACAGATGAAACCGGCCACTGGCGGGTGCTGAAAAGGCCCAGCCACACGGCCTAGGCTCACTTCTTTAGCAATTTTTCTCTCCACCACACCTGGATTATGCTGTGCCGAAGACTGGTTTTTACAAAAAGGTTCCCCACGAAAATCCCCCGCCGGGATGAGGAAGCCATATAAGAATCCCTTCCTCAAAACCCCAGCAGAGACATAATCAGGGTATTTGTTTAATCAAGGAGTCATAGCCATGAGATCAACGGGAGTAGGCAATTGTACACAACGATCCACCTCAGTCTTGCTTGGACCCTCCTTTACCTCCCGACCCGCTATTTTTCGATCTGCATGAACTCTCCGGGTGTGAGGAATTCCCACAACCCGCACACACATGCTTGAACCTACATGTACCTTGCGGTCTGTTACAGTTGCCTCTATTGAAGCCCCAACAGACCCCCCGCTTTCCACCATTCCCGCCGGTTTTCGGCTGGTGATCACCACCGGTGCCTGTTCGAAAGGGCACCGCGGGCTTTTGGCGGGAAACCCTCGACCCATTCCCACCTGGCGAGGATGTCCCTGCCGTCCCAGGCAGGAGCTGCTTATGCCAAGAAATTGAGTCGAGGCAATCCCATGTCAGAGAGGAATCATACTCTTTCGCTTTATGAAATTTCATGTCGTAACCTTTCCTTTCGTCCCCCTCATACATTTCATAAAAATCCATTATACGAGCTTGATAACAAGACAGTTCGGTCAATACCTCAGGCTTACGTTCACCAATAATTGTAGTAAACATTGCAAAGGCCTTCGCCCAATTCGTTATCGTCTCCTCCACCCTGAACTCCGTCATCTTGGCGCGCCAGACGCTCGGGTGCCACAAATCTTTTTGTGTTTTAGCATATTCCATCTCGCGATGGTCAGTTAACAACGAAAACATATTGACATACTTGTCTGCCCATATCAATTCTTTCGTGGCCATCGGGATATGTTGTACCACCTTCTCCCGCCTTGAGGGTAAAGAGCCCTCCCACGCCACTGGCAAAGCGAGCTTACCCGGTTCGGTCGTTGTTCCCGCCGTTTTCTCGAGACCAGCTGCCGGTCCTTCCGGTGTCATCTGTGGGGAAACAAGAGGGAGATTCGCCGTCGCGGCATCTCGCGACTGCCGTAACAGCTGGATTAGTAATGTGGCCTCTTCGGCCGTGTCTCCGGGCGCCGTAGCACCCCCTGCCTTCTTATTAAGCCATGCGGCCAACTGGGTGGCCAATTCAGGAGGCATATCCTCATCGTTAGCGGGCGTAACCACAACCGAAATCGGTTGACCCGCATCTGGGGTTGGTACTGGGTCATCAGCTGGTATGGCAGGGATGACCGGGGGCACCTCAGGGACCGGAACCTCCCCTTCAACCGCCCTCCTCTTGACCCGTTTCCCTCTACCCTCGGGGACGACTCCCGGCAATGCCGGGCGTACTACCTTCTTCGGGTTACCAGGCTTGTTCATTGCGGCCAGTTGCTTCTTGACGCCCGCCAAATCACGACCAAGCGCTGGGACTTGTCCGATGTTTCGTTCCATTCTCGCCATTCTGTTCACCAACATGCGTAGCACCTTGTCTGTCTCGGAACCCTTTCCTGCCTTCTTGCCAGACATGGTTTCGATTATCCACTCCGAGTCAATCAACACAGTCCTGGATCCTTCGCTTTAAAGTCACTGAAAGAGAAACACAAGAATTACAAGTTCTCAAAATTGCTCCTTGTTCCGTCAAGGGCTCACGAGCAACGAGTGGGTGCAGCCTTCCGAGCACAGGAACAAGAGGACGCTTCTTCGGATTCCCGCTCTATTTATTCTTCTTCGGGAGGGCATGTACCCTCCTCCAGTACGCCTACTGGGCGTGGCCATTGGTGTAGGTATCTGGGACAACCCCTCTTGGGCGGGAAAAGGCGCGCCCCGGCTACGCCGCTTCGGGCATACCAGGCGAGACACGCCCCCCGCCCAAAATGGTTTCCCGGGAGGATCGGGGCACCCAACCAATACGTTCGGGGGGACCGAGTGGTTGCCCCTTTCCATTAGCAAGGGCGAAATCGCCGCTTTAGCTGGACTTTTTCCATCTAAAGCAGCGATATTTGTATTGCCGTATTGGCTACAGGTTCTTCTGCAGCCCACCTTTTTCAAACACAATTTCAATTATTTTTACTATTAAAAAAATGTACTCATCTGGATGGGAAAAGTAACCCATAAACAGCGTTTACAATCTCAGGCCATATTGTAACTTCTGCTTTTCGTGTTATGACAGTGAGTGTGAAAAAAAACCCAGAATAAATTAAATTAAATTGAAAGGATGGCTGTAAACGCTGTTCACTGAAACGTATTTACACATATTCATGACACGTTCCACTCTTAAAGAGAGCTTATGAAATATATGTCTTCTGCCAAGCAGTGATGCCCAATGGGCAGGTCTTCTGTGGCCAGCTTCTAAGAAAAACAGCAGAATCCTGACTGTGTCTTGCCTGAATCTCAAGGCAAACAAAGAAAAAAATTATTGGAATCTTTGACAGACTAAGGGGCGGGGAACAGAAGGTGTTAAAATCAATGAGAGACAAATATGAGAAATGTACATGCCCCAAACAGGCAAACGAACTGCTGAGGCCCAGGGTCTCTGTGCAAATCAGACAGCTGAATTAATCGGATGAAGTACTAGGGAAGATGGAAGTAGAAGGCTGAGAGCTGGCATGAGATTTGGGTTTTTACTCTTGGCAGTTTGTGTTTTCATGTACACTGCTTGCAAGGGTATGTCTTAGGTGTGCAACGGGTGTTCTCTACTGGACCTTTCGTCTTCCCATTTGTGAGATGGGTGCGCAAAATGACTGTGGCACTATAAACACTTTTCTGCAGAACTCTAGGTCTGACCATACGTTGCCGGCCCATAAAATGTGAGGGCAAATAAGGCTTTGTGCAGGGTAAGGCTAAATATGCCAATTAAATGGGTGAGACAAGGCTATATAAAATAATGGAGGCAAAGGGCACAGAACTACTCACACCTACAATAGAAGAAGAGAATGTTCTGCACTTAACAATCATAATTCTCTACTTCAAGTTGCCTTGCCCTCGGTGCTCATTATGAAGTCGATGGTGGAAGCAGAGGGATCATTACATTCTGAATGTAAACCAAAGAAGAAAGTGAACAAAATGCTTAAAAGTGGCCCCTGCCTCAAAATGTGTTATAAAAAATAGCAATTTCTGGTGTGGTGTAGGGACATACAAAGTAATCAAATGCAGGGAACCTGAGTTAGTGGAAGGAGTTTGCTCCATGAGCAAAGTTTGGAGAAATCAAGCCGAATTGTATTTTAGGACATTTTCCGCCAAAATGACTGAAGTTACCCACAGCATAGGTTTGGCTACAATTTCTTCTACAGCCCACCTTTTTCAAACACAATTTCAATTATTTTTACTATTAAAGAAATGTACTCATCAGGATGGGAAAATTAACCCATAAACAGCGTTTATAATCTCAAGCCATAGGCAGCAGAGGTTGACATTTCTGAAAAGGGCTTCCCAGTACTAGTGATGATCGACTGGCATGATCACCACTTGGAAGGGCAGCCAAGAGTACTGTTGCATTAGAACACACATGGATAAGGGCTTCACAGTGTCCTGGCACTGGAGGTTGGTGCACTTCAGTGAGAAGCCTATGGATAGTGATAACCAAGTTGTAGTTAACACTGTCGGGCGGCTAGGGCAGATAATGTTTTTATGTTTGTGACAGGACCCAAGTATACTTAGATATCAGGGGAACACCAATTGCCTGTGACCATTTGTATTCCATCATTATTTAAGACTCACTGCTTCCAGTTGCCTTCTTAGGTGGCAACCAAGAGATAGGTGAAGCAGATGATTCCTGTTCAGAGAAGACGCACTCATGTGAAATACATGAACCACGGGGCAAGAGGCCAATGTGGCACAAGGCTTTCAACGCAGCAAGACCTATAGAGGATAAACAAGACCTGAAAAGCGAAAACAGTAAGTTATCAACACCTTAGACACTAGTTAACAAGTAAAAATAAAGTAGGGACAAAGCATGTACCCCCATCATCAGTGAGGAATAGTGAGAAACTGTTGAATAGTGAAGCCTGTACAAGAAACAGGTGTTGAAAGTTGCCCATCATAATCAAAAGCCTGGCTGGAACACGTACTGATGGCCTCGGCCATTGTATATCACATAGACCTCCCTATTAGGATAAACCCTTATGGCCTTGTGGTCCCTCACAAGAAGCAACAAAAATTACCCCAAAGTTCTTGGGGAAAAACTCCCAACATATTAATTCCTCCTATTTTACGAGTTTTTTTTCTTGAAAACAAAAAGCATTTTCAGAGCAGGCGCAACAAACATAGGACCTGCTCAGCAAAGTTCAGAATCTTTATTGGACCTATCAGTTAAATAGGTCTTCAGAGAGCTTTAACTGCTTGGCAAGGCACAAGGTTATAGACAGCAAGAGCTCCATTGCATTTGGTACATCTTTCTCGAGTTCCTGCAACATACTCAACCTTTGCTAGAAAAAACTCTAAATGGACCAAAGTAGCAATCCCTAACCTTTGAGGTTGGACCTTGCTTGGAAACTCTGTTGCCTTGTCTCAGTCCTCAAGGGGCCAACGTTTACACAGGCTTTTTGTCTCCACTCTCCTGATGGAGGAAGGCCCTTTTTGTTCTTAGATCCCACCTTCCTGGAGGGGATGTCTAAAGTCTTCAGCCCAGGCACTACTGTGGAGTTTGCTCTGAAGGCATAAACTTTGATGAGGAGGGCACCATGCTTGCTTCACTCCCTAAGCAATATGCTTCATTGTGCTATACAGCAAATGCCCAAAGTAGAACATTTATAATGAAGAACGAAAAAATGAATGGTCCATTCAGACAGAGAGGTTTCTCAGTGCATGTGGGGGACCTTCTTGGCTCTCGATGGATTTCCCTACCCCTTTTAAGATTCTCCTGCTCCCTCGCTCACAGCTTCCACATTCCAGTATTCCAGAAAAGACTCAGAGAAGCCAGGTCTCCTACATGGTGCACTTTTAAATGGACATTTGGTTCACCCACATAGAATGAAGACCTTCTTCAGTCTATTTTGCACTAGGATGTTTAGCAAGCCAGTCATTTGAACCTTGGAGAGCATGCCCCGTCCCTGGATACAAATGGAGCTAAGAATACTTTTTCCTTGTTCTGATGAGCCTTCGAGTGAGCATTCAAGGTGTAGGAGTGTACTGGTGGGTTGATGGAGTTATGTCATTATTATCCTCTGCGTTAGCCCATGCAGGTGAAATTCATTAGTCCAAACCCTGCAGTAATCCCATCATCAGCCATCATCTCATTTTTGCAACACTACCTAATGTGTTGCCAACAAACGAAGCAAGAAGCCTTTTTCTAGGATGCCAGGAGTCAGCTTCCTCATTTCAGAGTTCTTAGTCCACTCCCTGATCCTGACCTTTCGAAATGAGGACCTACGTCCTCTTCCTGTTCTGGGTACAAAATGAAAGGCTTCTGTCACCTAAGCCTCCTCTTGACATAACTGGTCCCAGGGAAGACCTGGCTTGGCTGTTCGGGCTGGACTGTTCCCATGAGGAACAGGGTCAAGACTGATTTGCTTATGGCTGGGTCTGAACTGGGGTGACAAAGTGAGCTAAATAACAATGATGGATTCAACCCAGATCTGTGACTTGGGCTGAGTGTCTGCAATGTTTCAGCATTCACCATCCATTATATTCTTGTGGTTGCTTTATAACCATGTCATATGCCAGACGGTAACTGGGGTCCCTTGATTGGCCATCTATTCCTGTCCACTTACAATTTTCACATTCCAAGAATAAGTGGCTTGTGGTAACCCCTTCCATTCCTTCCTGCTTATAGAACTAGTCCCACTGTTTAATGCTTCAACAAGCCTTAATCTCTATCTGGAGAGAAGCTCCAGAACTGAATTAATTTCCACAGGGGCCTTCCAGCAACACAAAAGTGGCCATTCCAATTTAGATTTTAGAAAAGTTTCCCATCTCAAAGTTGTGAAAATAGATGTTTAGTCATAACTATGGGCTCCATTATAATGGAGGGCGGATCGTCTCCGCTGGGCCGGCGATGGCGATCCGCCCGCCATATGTCCCTGGTTCTCCACCCGCCATAGTAGTATGGCAGGGGCACCGCGGCGGATGAAAAGACCGTCTGCCGCTTTTCCGCCGGTCGAATTCTCGACTGGGTGGAAAAGGGACACAATATGGTGGTGGTGTCTGCACGACGCCGCATCCATATTGTTGGGTAGGTGGAACATCACCTTTCCATTGGCAATGCCTCCATGGAAAGGCATGTCGTTCTTGCTGTTGGGGGCCCGTTGCGGTGCAGATGGTTTTACCTATGGTACCCCCTCATTGCAATGCACTACGTGGCAGGCACCATGTGATGCCTACCATGTAGTGCATTACAATACTGTGCACAGTCCTTTGACATTGCGAGCGGGTCTGCAGCCAGCAGATCCACCCACAATGTAAAAGGCCCAGATTTGCATGGCGGGACCGCAGCAGCATCGGTGTTCGGTCCCGTGCTCCGTTACGGTGGCAGGCTGACATACTGATGCCCTAAGTCACTCCATAGAAACATCTCACTTTACCTACTCAGTAAAAACAGCATTTTGTAGTGTTAGAATTCAGAAATGTAATGTTTTTGGCATGTTCAAGTCTTAAAAATTAAGCACCTAGCCCTGGTAATTGCAGGGACATCGAGTGGTGACAAGAACTTGGGACATTGGTTTGAAGCATGGGAATCCTTAACAAGAAATATTCTGCATTTGTCTTTTCACTGGGAACCAAATACCCCATTCTAGGATTTGAATTTCTAAGGGAAGTGAAGCAGAGCAGTCCAAGGACTACTCTTGGAGGTGGTGTGAGTTAGTAGCTTCACCTTGCTGGTACACAACAACAACACTCAGTAAATCAATGTGCAGTCATTGCTCTTTGCTATTAAAAGATAAAGAACATTTTATTATACACACACACCCACACACACACGCACGCATAGACACGCACACACACACACACACACACACACTACTAAATACTGAGCATTTAAATTACAAAGATATACAATCAGGTGAATTGAAAAACCTTTGATGACACCCACAAATCACATTACACCTCTAGTGGTTCCTGAACCCCATACCCACAATACTCGCACCTATGCTCGACACAAGATCTCAATATAAGGGGTGTCATAAATAATAAGCCAAGCCAACAGTTTTTTCATGGTGTCTGTAAAAGCAGCTACATGCTTTATTTTACCAATGTAACATTACTAAAGTTAATAGGGATAGAATCAATATGCAGTACATGTTGTAATCGACCATTGAAGTTAATGGGATTAGTACCAACAGTAAATATTATTCATTATACTGTCAAACCATACATGTCTCAGAACCTTTCTTTTGCATATATTAGACTTCTTCTGCAGTCAGGCAACTGCCAACAGAGATCCCTACACTCCGGAGTCCAAGAGCAAACACTCCTATAATGCTTTAAAAGTTATCAAACCCCTCCCAGGGGCTTGAATAGAACTCCCTGGGAGATTTAGGGGTAGTTTTCATAAAACATTCTAAGGGGCTGTTGCACTTCATTCAGCCGCTACCACTATCACAATTTGGTACTTATATAGGGTCAGAAGTGGGTCCTACTGATATTTTACTTAAACTCCATCATTAGACTCACACAAGTAATCTTAACGAGTATATGTTGATTTTAACACTTGTCAACTAGAAGGAAAGTCATTTTACACTCGTATCCTTTTGGGCCCTGTGACGCTGCCCAGGAAGTCACATATAGAAGTGAGTTCTGCTCCATGTACAGGTGTGACATATGGTCAAGCACCACACACTAGTCAGATGGCAAAACCTGGTAAGGTCACTAACAATAAACTTTATCGAAAGCTCATAGTCTATTATATAGGTTGGTTTTGGCAGTGCAAGTGTCTTTGGCGAGGGAGCGGATCAGCTGTGTGTCGTCAGCATAGAAGAAGATATTGAGGTCGTGCAGTCTGGAGACGTGGGTGCGCGGGGCCATGTAGATGTTGAACAGAGTCAGGCCGAGGGATGACCCATGGGCTACGCCACGGATGATTTTGGATGCTTCCGATCGAAGGGGGGAGGCGGATGATCTGTGTTCTGTCAGAGAGGAACGAGGTGCTCCAGTCCAGTGCTTTACCGCGGATTCCTGCATCGTGTAGGCAGGTGTGTAGGGTGCGGAGGCAGACCATGTCGAAAGTGGCTGAGAGGTCCAGGAGGATTAGGGCCGCGATCTCGCCATTGTCCAGCAGGGCCCTGATGTCGTCAGTTGCAGCGATGAGGGTGGTTTCGGTGCTGTAGTCGCTGCAGAACTCAGACTGGGACGGGTCCAGGATGTTGTTCTTCTCCAGGTAGCGGGTCAGCTGTTTGTAGAAGGTCTTCTCGATGTCCTTCGCCGGGAACGGGAGCAGGGACATGGGTTGGAAGTTTTTGAGGTCCCTTGGGTCTGCCTTCGGTTTCTTGAGCAAGGCGTTGATTTTGACATGCTTCCGGTTCTCTGGGAAGGTCACAGTTTCAAAGGAGATGTTGATGGCCTTGCGAAAGTGGGGTGCGATGGTGGCGCTGGCTTTGTTGACAATGTGGTGAGGGCATGGGTCTGTCGGGGAGCCAGAGAGGATTGGGATCATTATTTTGATGACATCGTTGTCGCTGATGTTAGTCCATGCAAGCAGGGGGTCGCTGTGGGTGGTGGCCGTGGGGTCCGAGGTGTTGTTGGCTTCTGTGGTGGTCTGGATGTCGAAGCTGTCGTGGATGTCCGCGATCTTGCGGTGGAAGAAGGAGGCAAGGAAGTATCACAGGTCTTGCGATGGTGGAATGTCGTTGGTGTTCTAGCTGGGTTTGAGAGTACTTTCGCAACTTTGAAGAGCTCTTTGCTGTTGCATGCGTTGTTGTCGAGGTGGTCTATGAAGGAAGTCTTTTTAGCAGATCTGATGAGGTGATGGTGTTGGCGCATGACGTTCTTGTGGGCTGCTTAGTTCACCGGCGTCTGTTCGACACTGGTGCCAGGTTCAGCAGATGACATCACAGGTGTTCTTGATACCACACAGAGCTGGAGCTGGTGTGTGTGATTTTGCATGGCACATCTTAATTGAACACCTCAATGCTACAGTGTGTGAGCTTTATCATGTAGCTTTATACAAACCAAATCACAAGTGGAACTTCAGTTAGATGGGAAGGAAAAGGGTTCTAACCCTTGGAGCACATGGTATATTATGGCATATACTTATCATGTAGCAACCACTATCTTTCAGGTGCTGAAGGCAATGAGTAGCTTGATGAAGTTAAAAGTTCCACCAGTAAATGGCAGTGGGAAATCCAAGGAGAGAACCCAATCCTCATCCAAGCAGCAATGTCAGCAGGATAAGGAGGAAGAAGAGGAGGAGGTGTGAGCCACGCAGGAGGATCTGGATAAGGAGGACTTCATCGTTGTGTCATTGGCTAAAAGACTGACGGCAACATCAGGTCCAGCCAGCATTGTACCTCTCACTTCCCTTATGAGCATTGCCCATTCCCAGCAGTTAGCAAACCAGCCACATAGTATTCCTCCCCGAACACAATCATCCCCTCCTCACGGCTCTCAAGTCCAAAGTAAATGTGTTGCTTCTCTTAGACACTCCTCCCATGACAGTGCTTTCCAGGATTCCCTCAAGCATCTGAAAGACCTAACACCCGTAGTGAGGAGCAGGTATCCCCTAGGCATGAATCTCCTCCCCAAAGCTTCACATGTGCTACCCCTCCATGTTGGTTGACTCTACAATCATATCAGAGGACATCCCATGCAGAGGGGGTTGGCAGAGGCTCATGTTGGCCAGTGGAGGGATTTCTTTTTACCAACAGGAGTCTGATTTGTGGCAGGACATTCGTGCAATGGGGGCTACTCTGTCTGACATTTAACACTCAAAACAGGTAATCCCTTAGATGATTGACAGGCAGACTTGTGTCTTGCACAGGATTGAAAAATCTTGCCAAGACATGTCAAGGATGCAACATGACCTAATATTAATCTGTAGGGAAAAGAGTGCAAGACACCATGCCTTGTCCAAGAAGATGATGGAGGGTATGTTGAAAATGTTTCAAAGTCTTCCTTCATGGTCTACACATGGAAGAAACCCAACACAATTACCTGCACCCCTCCAAGCCACCTGTACCATCACCTGCATAGGCACCTCCTCCTGCGTAGGCAACCCCCTTATGCACATACCACACTGTGCACAGGCACATTCCCATCTGTAAAGACTTTGCTTTGTGGTATGGGCTGGACTGTTCCCATGAGGCACAGGATCAAGACTGATGTGCATGTGGCTGGGTCTGAACTGGGGTGGCAAAATGAGCTAAAGAACGATGATGGATTCAACCCAGATCTGTGACGGTGGGTGAGTGTCTGAAAAGTTTCAGCGATCCACCCATCATCTTGTGTTTGCTTTGTTCGCCCTAAGTTGGCTGGATATGCCCAGACGTGAGTACCTTGCTGACTTTGCTACTGGATTCAAGCTAGCCTGGCTGATGAGGGGTGTTACCCAAAAACTGGTCCCAGGATGCTTGTTTTTGGTCCAGGGAAGACTTGGTTTGATAGTTCGCTGTGGACTGTTCCCATGAGGCACAGAGTCAAGACTGATTTTCATATGGCTGGGTGTGAACTGGGGTGGCAATGTGAGCTAAAGAGTTATGATGGATTCAACCCAGATCTGTGACTGGGGGTGAGTGTCTAAAAAGTTTCACCACTCTGTCCATTATTTCCTTGTCTCTGCTTTGTTTGCTCTAAGTTGGCAGGGTATGCCATGATGTGGGTCCCTTGCTCACTTTTCCACTGGATTCAAGCTAGCCTGGCTGATGAGGGGTGTTAATCCGAACAGGTCCCAGGATGCTTGTTTTCAGTCCATGGAAGACTTGGCTTGGCAGTTCGGACTGGACTGTTCCCATGAGGCACAGGGGCAAGACTGATTTGCATATGGCTGGATCTAAACTCAGGTGAAGAAGTGAGCTAAAGAACAATGATGGATTCAACCCAGATCTGTGACTGGGGGTGAGTGTCTGAAAAAGTTTCAGTGCTCTATCCATCACCTCCTTGTGTTTGCAATGTTCAAATCCTCTGCACATGTGGACTCGCTGTGGCTGGCTGATGCAGGGCCAGAAACCCCATAGGAGTGGATAACATGAGGAGTAGGAGAGGTAGCAGTGAAAAAGGAAAGAGAAGACACGCCGGGAACACAACAGTAGTCTGGGTCAGTTGTTGGGACAATGCAGACAATATTACTGCACCGAAGGATGTGATGGAGGCAGTGAGGTTATTGAAATATCCCGACTGTGACTCTCAGAACATCCCTATCTCGTCCCTAACCTCCTGAGCGACAGTAAGTCTGAACATATTCAGCTGGCACCATCACTTCCTGGGATGCAGCCACAGAAGTAACAACACATAGAGTGGTTTGGGTAGAACATGAGGGGGTTGGGGTGTCTGGGAAGATGTCTCCCTCTGCTCTGTTGGGCACATACTTGGATGGGGAGTAGTGGCAGGGGGTGCAGCTGGAGGCCCAATGGAATGGTGGCCCAAGAGTTAGGGAGGGGTTAGTGGCGGGCTCAGATGGGGTTGTGGCCTGCTCACCAGACACCATTTCCAAATCAAGTTCTTATGGGCCAAGGGAAATCACACATTCATCTTCCCCTTGGCTGGGGTTGGCCCTCCGAACACCACCCCTCAGTTACCTAAGCCTCCAACTGGGCTGTAGTACTGGCTGGTAATATCTCAGTCTCAGAGGACATACCACCCTTGCATGTTGGTTAATTTCCCTTCTCCTCCTCTTCACTGTTGGTGTCCAGAGAATGCGCCCACTCACAAGCCTAGAAGGTCCTGCTCTGCCCCTTGTCCTGTCCAGATGTTCCTTGGCCAGTCCGGTGTACTGAAAATGAAGACAAAGAAATATGTAGTAGTTGTTAACTTTATGATAATGGCAGAGATAACATAAAGCAAGTTCTTACATTGTTCTTGCTTGATCTCACTAACCAATTAAATATAGTTTAAACAAAAGTAGGATTGCCGGCACTGTATTGTCCAGAAATGAATTAGGCAATAAGATCTTTCTCAATTTAGGTGAGTATATTCTTCAGAATTTAGCAACCCTCACCATCAGCATTAGTGCAATGTGAGGTTCCTCACATTTAAACATAATTACCTTCCAATAAAACTATACAAGTGGAGATAGTACACAGTGTGGCTGGATATCTCCACACCTAATCGTGGCTCCAGGTTTATCCTGTTATGAGCACACAGTCTTACACTTAATATCAACTGTTATCTGTGTTGCAGAATAGCGAAAACACTATACATGCTACGTTTGTTGTACCTATGCACACAAGGCCTTGGACATAACCTATGCAAAGATATGAGTCCAAATATTTGTAAGTTCCCTGGCAATATCAGACACTCTACATGGCAAGTGCCACATTATGACAAGACTGCTTCGTTTGTGCTGTACACAAGAAATCACATGTGCTTACTTCGTACAGCTGCCCATACATATGCACGGACATACCTGACACTCTTGAGGATGTGGGTGTATTCAGTACACCTTGGACATGTATGTAGAATTTTAAGTGAGACAATGTCAGCCTCTGCTTTTTTACATTATACAACAAACAATAGTAGTCATGGATAAAGCACACACAAAAAACATGCATACAACACACAAAACCTTACATAATAACCATAGACATTGTCCAAGTCAATCAGTCTTTCTGGAACTTGTCTTTTGCCTTGCCGCTGCAGTTTTTGCCGGGTCTCTGTCGGGGACCACTCCATGTCCCTATCATCATAATCAGAAGTGGTGCTTGGAGAAGACGGTGCTGTAGTACCCTTCCTTTTCCTTGCTGGAGAGCCAATGACTCTAAAAGAGGAGGTTCCACTTCTTGCTTGGAAGTAAGCTCAACCTCCTGTACTGCTCTAACATCAGACAAATGTACCATTGCTGGCTGCAGTTGCAGTGCACTTTGCTGTGTTTCCTGAAACAATTGTGTACTACTTTGCAAAAGGGACAAATCCAATTCAACATCTTTACTCATCGGCGTCAACATGATTGCACTAACTGCTTCACTGACAAGACATGGTCCTGGGCTTATGTTTGGGGGTGGTGCTGTTGATGCTGGAGTGCTGCTCTCAGCTTCCTCACCTGAGGCCGATACGGCAGGCACCACTTTCCTAAAAAAGTTGTGGTCAGCATACCAATGGTGGAAATTTGCTTCTTCTGCTCCTCACTTGCCACTTTCTTTGCAGCACCTTTCTTTGGGGCCATCTTGAAGGTGACATTTGGCAGTGACACTTAGCTTCAAAACAAGCTGAAGAGATGACCCTGTAGCTTAGTCAGTCATCCGTAACGTCATGCACAGACCTCTGCCTGGCAGTACTTTCATTGATGTGTCTTGTCTTGTGCACCTTAAAGCAAACCACAACAACAAAACATACAGATGTAACAGTTTGCTCTATATGCATCATGTAGGATGTGACACTCAGGGAGGTTGAGATTTCAAGTGACAATAGAATAATCCTTCCACAATTAATGCTATTGTGCACCTAAAGCAGAAACGGGGTTGATTCAATGATGCCAGATGTTATGATAATGGTTAAAAAATAGAATCTAACAAAAATAAAAAATAAACATTTACAAAAAAATGTAAATTCAAAATATTAAAAATTAAGAAATTATAATATAAAAACATCGAAAAACTAAAATTGACAAAAATAAAAAAATGTTTTATACTTAAGGGACATTATCCTCAAGCATATCATTTTAAATTATAAACTGCTATCTCATTGCTTAACCATTCATGCAATCGTATGGCAAAGGGCCACACTGGTTGGACACTCAAAAAGGCTTCTTGCTATTGCCACATGGTCATCAATAACAACAACACTGAGGATAAAGGCATTGGGAACAAAGAGAAGACAATAATGCCTATGGCAAAAGCACACTGGCTACGTACACAAAATGGCCACTGACCGAACACATGGTGAACCATCAAGCAAGGAGTCATGGCTGCAACATAATGATAGAAGAACTAAGTATGGGCGGAAAATTCGTTCCGCTCGCGGAATTTGCGGATTTTCCACGATTTCGAGATACGCGGATCTCGCAAAATCATGTCAAAGTCCGTGAATTCGCGAGCGGGCGAATTTTGCTCAGGAATCACTTACAGGGTTACAGCAGGTGCCCAAGTTGAAGCTAATTTCTTTGTAACCAGTTACAAAATGGTTACAAAGAAATTAACTTCAACTTGGGCACCTGCTGTAACCCTGTAAGTGCTTCCTGAGCGGTGCCTCGTTGCCTACTTGCATCTATTCTCTGACCCTGCTCTGACCCTCGAAGCAGGGTCAGAGAATAGTTACAAGTAGAAAACGAGGCTCCGTGAACAGGAAGCACTTACAGATATAGATAAAGCAGGTGCCCGAGTTGAAGGTCAAAATCAGTAACTCCTTAATCAGCCCCAAAAAATCGTGCACTTTGTCGAGGCTGGGCAGGTGTGCTTTCTCCCAATATCTACAGTCGAAAATTAGCTATGATGCTTGATGAAGGCCTTTGCATCCTTCACTTTCACGAGTGCAATCCCTGTGCAGTTCCTGTAACCAGTAGCTTCTTTCTCCTCATCTGCTGATCTGATCTGTGCCTGACCTTTTATACACACAAGAAGAGGCATGTGAACTCGCAAAGAAGCCCCCCCCCCATTTGCCCCCCACACACGCTAGCTGTGTGCACCGTCTTCCTGCACTTTACACACTATAATGGACAGCTAACTCGAGGGACCCCGGCGCCCTTCGGTGGGATGGCAAAGTTAATCGTCCCCAAAAAATCGTGCGCTTTGTTGAGGCTTGGCAGGTGTGCTTTCTCCCCATATCTACAGTCGAAAACTAGCTATGATGCTTGATGAGGCCTTTGCATCCTTGACTTTCACAAGTGCAATCCCCATGCAGTTCCTGTGACCAGGAGCTTCTTTCTCCCCATCTGCTCTGATCGGTGCCTGACCTTTTATACACACAAGAGGCATGTGAACTCGCAAAGAAGCCCCGCCCCGTTTGCCCCCCCACACACTAGCGGTGTGAACTTCTTACCGCCCTTTACCCACTATGATGGACAGCTCACTCGAGGGACCTCGGCGCCCTTCGGCGCGATGGCAAAGTTAATCAGACCCAAAAAATAGTGTGCTTTGTTGAGTCTGGGCAGGTGTGCTCTCTCCCCATATCTACCGTCAAAAATTAGCTATGATGCTTGATGGAGGCCTTCGCAATTTGCATCATGGACTTTCACGAGTGCAATCCTCGTGCAGTTCCTGTGACCAGGAGCTTCTTTCTCCCCATCTGCTGCTCTGATCGGTGCCTGACCTTTTATACAAACAAAAGGCATGTGAACTCGCAAAGAAGCCCCCCCCCCGTTTGCCCCCCCACACACTAGCAGTGTGAACTTCTTACCGCACTTTACCCACTATGATGGACAGCTCACTCAAGGGACCCCGACTCCCTTCGATGCAATGGCAAAGTTAATCAGCCCCAAAAAATCGTGCGCTTTGTCGAGGCTGGGCAGGTCTGCTTTCTCCCCACATCTACAGTCGAAAATTCACTATGATGCTTTATGGAGGCCTTTAGATCCTTGACTTTCACGAGTGCAATCCCCGTGCAGTTCCTGTAACCAGTAGCTTCTTTCTCCCCATCTGCTGCTCTGATCAAAGCCTGACCTTTTATACACACATGAGGCATGTGAACTCGCAAAGAAGCTCCCCCCCTGTTTGCCCCCCCACACACTAGCGGTGTACACCGTCTTCCTGACCTTTACTCACTATGATGGACAGCTCACTCGAGGGACCCCGGCGCCCTTTGGTGCGATGGCAAAGTTAATCAGCCCCATAAAATCGTGCGCTTTGCTGTGGCTGGGCTGGTGTGCACACACATGGTCACTGGAGGGAACTCTTCTGGCCCTACGCAGCTGTAGTGCAGGAAAAGCACTATATATTTACCCAACGAGGTAGCACTTACTGATTAGCCAGTAGAAAGTACTCCAGTTAAGTATGGTGCAAAATTGCAAAACAATCTGCGATTTCGCGTAGAAATTCGTGAATTCGCGGATTTTTTGCAATTTCGCGCAAATTTGCGAACCGCTGATTCGCAAAATTCGCCCATACGTAAGAAGAACAACACATGCAAACCTGTGCCAAAAGTACACTGGATGCCTACGCAAAATGGCTACCAGTCACATGGTCAAACAGCAGGCAAAGAGGCATGGGTAACAAAGAGAAGATATGCAGGCCTATGGCTAAAGCACACTGGCTGGCTACAAAAAAATGGTCGCCAGCCACATTGTCCGAACAACAGCAACCAGGAAGGAGGCATGGCCACAAACAGAGAAAGCATGCAGGCCTATGGCAAACGTATACTGGCTGGCTAAACAAAATGGCTTCCAGCCACATTGTCACAAAAACAACAACCAGCAGGAAGGCATGGCCACAAACAGGGAAGACATGTAGGCCTGTGGGGAAAGCACACTAGCTGGCTACACAAAATGGCCACCAGGTACACATTCACTCACAACAACAAGCAGGAGGTCTAGAAAAAAAAGAACACATGCAGGCCTCGGGTGGATACTGACTACACAAAATGGCTCATGGCCACATGGCATAATGAACATTAAAGGCAAATGGTGGCATATGCCACACACACATACAAACACTCACTGCCCATACAAAAGAGGCATGGTAATACAGAGAACACAGCATTAATTCAGCAATGCCGAAACTAAAAATTAACAGGGCTACATATGTTCACAACACACATCCTCCAAAGGCATTACCCCACCTAAACACTGTTTGCAGGGGGAAAAACCGTGAAACACTACAAAAAATATATTTTGGATTTTATTCCAAGGCCTGAATGATGTTCCAATTTTACAGACACAACAGAAACAGTTGTTTTGTGCACCCATGAATAGTGCAGGGCTACTGGCTAAGGCCCATTGACAGACCAGGATACAATTTGAATCAAATCAATATTGAAAATGTATTAAAAAACGGGGACAAAATGTAGTAAACTGTGCAACTTTTTTCCTTCACAAAATAAAAATCAAATGCAAAACAAAAATAGATTGCTAGTAAAACTGCAGGCTACCCCCCACAATAAGTAATACAATTACAAAGAAAATTACAAATAAATCCAGTTGCATGCCCCTAGTCAAACAAACACTACCCTTACACACCAGTTTTTCAACGTACTTGTGATATCTTAAAAACAAAGTCCTTAATCCAATGGTATATATGCAGCAGACAAGGAGACTGGTCCTTCCAGCACCAAATCCCAATGAAAAGTGACCAGGAGGGGGACAAAGTACTGGGAGGAGCATGCGGGACAGGTTTGAAAAAAAAGTTTGAAAAAATGGCTTCTCGTACAATAAAAACAACTCCAGTGACCAGTTTGAGAAGAAAACCACTCCAAATGCCTCTCAGCTGCATTCTCTACCAGAAAAAACTGCTTGATCGCTCCATTTGCGATTGCAATCGGCACTGAGGATGCTAGGTTGGTGCCGTCACGGCTGTAAGCCATGCGAGGGGTCTCAAAGTCTTGCTGGTGTTTGTTTAAACCCTGATTGCCGAACCAGTTGAAGTGGTAAGTATGATGTTCACTTGGAGCCAGTGCTGGAGTTAAGCAGGACAAGGGGATGTCTATGTGTGTTGAAATCCTTGATGTTTGTTGATGGGCAGACATTGCATTGGGTGACATGTCATGTGATAAGTATTTTAGCTTGGCCTAGCCACTATCAATGCCATTTAGGTCCCTGTGATGTAGGCTGGATATGTGTTTGATGTGTTGAAGTTAGATATTTGTGTATCCACTCATGGAGGTTATTACCCTGTCATACTTTATGGATTTCTGAATGGATATGTTTCCATTTTGCAGTGTGTACCTTACAGTTACTTCATCTAGATGTATGCCAAATGCAATATTGGTGTGTTTGCTTTCACAAGTTGCACTTACTCATTGCCTACACATCCATGGCACTTGATTATGCTATTGGTTGTCACCTGATATATTTTAGTTTCCAAGTTCATGCACATGGAGCATGTCACACATGTGCAAACTGTACTGTGTCCCAAGGCCCCAGTCTTTCAGGGTTTCCCCTGACAGAGCCATAGCTACCATGCAGAGAGTGTTTCCATTGTGTCTTTTAAATGTTTCTCACACTGATTCTATGTAATCCCAATGGCTGATAATGCCTTTTCATCTGGGTGATGTGTGAAAGTCTAATCCAGAGTTGGTGTGTTTCACTTTATTGACACAAGCATACAGATGTATCTTTCACTCCAAAACATGACCTGGGATGTGTGCAGTGTGAGTGTGTCAATTCACTATAGCATCTCAGTTATAGTTGGAGTGACAAGGCCTCATGGTAGCTGTAGTCACTTCAATGTAACTTTAGCAACACTTGAGAAATTGTAACCTGCATGACAAGTGAACTTCAGTAGTGACTTGGGAGACAAATGAGAAGGGGCAGAAGGTGTGTAGTATCTTGGTTAGAGTTGGAGTGACAAGACCTCAAGGTAGTTGTAGTCAATGTCACTTTAACAACACTTGAGTAATGGTATCTTGCATGGTGTGATATCGTTGAGGCAGTGCTGTTGTGGAACATAACATCTTGCACATATCACTATCAATGTATATAATTTGCAAGCACATGTCCATTTGTGTACCATATGCCTCTGCGGTACCAATGTTTTGTCCTAGGAGGGCATCCTAAAGATGTATTTTTGAAGCTCCATAAGAAACTTTTGCAGACAGTGTCCTTGTATATGTGCAAATTACATGATGAACCCAAGTCCCCTGCGTGGTCCGTCGTGCTGCATCATTTTTCAGAGGAGTCAATGGCAACAGGTAGTTGCATAACTTACCGCCGACTTCATCCATGACGGACTGGGTTTTGAAGTTGGTCGAGGAGGTAGAGCAGCCACAGAATATGTATGCTGGGTTCTATGATAGTAGAAGATGAGAAGAGGTGAGCACAGGTTCGGTTCGGCCTTATATCCCTCCCTTTCTACTGTCTCAGATTGTGGTGGATGGACCTTCATGGTCACGCCAGCTGTAAAGCAACTTGTAATAGGGCAGGTGGTTTCAGTGGTGGTCCAAGCCTCCCACAAATTCATAGGCCTGCTCCGTGATCACCGCGCTTGGAGCTGGCTAGCGGTGTCAGTGGTTCTGCAGTAGTCTTTGGAAAGCCATTGAGATTACTGGGGTCAGACTGCCACAGCCAGTACAGCGGTCCACAGACCACCAAGTTTGTACTAAGGCCCTAAGTTGCATGGGCTACACCGACGCGACAACCAAGAATGTGCATTCATAGAAATTGCAGATTGAAAGTCCACCACATAATATTTAAATGCATGGTAGGGGATGGCTGCTACAGTGGATTTTGTAAGTTATGTAAGAGAACACATCCCCCCTCCCAAATGTGACAGAAATAGAAGTAAGGGAGGTATTGCAGGCAAGCACGGCAAGAACTAGCTTCTAGGAATCCACAGCCAAACATATCACAGGCCAAATACCACCTATGCCCACTTTAAATGTTGTAATTGTGTGAATTAAGAAAGCCACCATCAATACTCCTCCTTACTTTAGAAGATACCAAAACATAGAAATACCTGTACAATGACACATAATGATAAACCTTATCTTTTATATGTCAGCTGAAACAATGATAAATAAATGCTAATAACTTACTAAAATGTATCCATTGTCAAATCTGGATGATGGATGGTACCCTCAAAATGTGACCCAAACATTTCACTTAGATATACACCAGAAATGGTGATTACCAAAAACACATTTTTTATTCATATTTGCTCTATTTTCAAATAAATATGCCAGCACTTACAAACAAATAACTACTATACACAAAAATATTTATAGACATTGAGCAAGCTATGAATCAAACAATTTTAACATTTTACCCTCATGTAGCCATGCACTGTTGTTACTATAATTTCAATCAAAGCATATAGAGATACCTCCAACAATCTGCACTAAGGGCCGATTACGAGTTTGGTTGTCTGACCACTGGACCACCATTGCAGTAGTTGGGAGTACGCCGCCCAGCTGTGGCATCCCGATCACTGTATTACGAGAACACCATTGGGTTGGTGGTGTTCTGTCAGTGGTATGATAGGGGTAGCATGCATTGGCTGATAGAGAAACCGTAGAATATGCCACTGAGTACCATGAAGCGTATTGTGCATGGCACACAGTCCGCACATGACAGTGCCAGCCAATGGGGGGAACATGCCCCCATGAACCTCGCTTGGGCTGAAATGCCATGAGGCCCTATTTGGGGCCCCTTTTCCTGCCTTTCTAAGGGGTCCCTGCCATGAAAAGCTCATCAGAAAAGCAGGCCGTAATCTGCAACACCACCGCTGCAGACCTCAGCTTTTCTCACCACTGTCCCATTTGAATCCAGGATCCTGGGCTTGGCAATGGTCCTGTAACAGGATGGTGGCAGTCTGACCACCAAACTCGCAACGTCAGCGGTCTTAGGACCCCGTACTCGTAATAAGGCCCTAAGTGCAGAAAATTCTACAAAGAGCCAATGTGCCTTTAATATAGAAAAAACAGATAGCACTAGCCTATGTCCCTGTCAGAGAGGTAGCTAACCATTGCAATCTACTAATAGAAAGCCATTTCTGCCAACAAAATGGAAAGCAAACTAAGCTCCCAAAAGGATTATTTAAAAGACACAGATTGGCATACTGCATCGCTCCCAACACAGATGTCAACCCAAATAGCAAATACTGTGGTAGAATGTCTATGACAGTACCTTGGCACAACAAGCCAAAACAAACAACACAGTGGAAGGATGGCTTAATGCCTTTTAATCCACACTGGGCAGACCTCAAAGTTCACTCTATATATTTATAGAAGAATTCCAGAAAGAGCAGAGCTACCAACAACTATGACTGAAGCAACCTGTTAGCTAAATTGCACCTAAACTTAGCAAACAAATCAAATGAATGTATGACATGCTACAAATAAACGATTCAGAAAAGGGGGTGGTGATGAACAGAGTGTCTGAATTAAGCAGACCACTCTTACCCAGTCCAAAGATCAGGGCTTGATCCATCACCGTCATTTATCTCACTGCACCATCACAGCTCAGAACCTGGCTATATGCAAATCAGTCTGTCCCTGGCCCAGTGCATCATGGGAACAGGGCAGACTAAACTACCAAGCCAATTCTTCACCAGAAAGGAGACAAGCTACCGGGGACCGGTTTCTGGCATTTCAGCCGTCTTCGGCCCGGCTTGCTTGAATCCTGATGGTGCAGTGAGAAAGGGACTCATGTCTGAGTATACCCTGCCACACCTATAGTGGCCAAAAACGATTCAGAAAAGACGGCTGTAATGCCAGAAACCGGTCCCCGGGAGCTTGTTTCCTTCCCAGTGTAAGAATTGGCTTTTGTAGTTTGGTTTGCCCTGTTCCCATCATGCACTGGGACAGGAACAGACTAATTTGCATACAGCCAGGTTCTGAAACTGGGATGGTGCAGTGAGCTAAAAAACGGTGTTGGATCTAGCCCTGGTCTCTTGACTGGGTGAGAGCTTTCTGCTTAATTCAGAGACTCTGTCCCTCACCACCCCTTGTTGTAAATATTTTTGTCCACCCTAAGCGTGGAAGGGTATTCTCAGATGTGAGACCCTTGCTCATTGCACCATCAGGATTCAAGCAAACCGGGCCGAAGACGGCTGTAATGCCAGAAACCGGTCCCCGGGAGCTTGTTTCCTTCCCAGTGTAAGAATTGGCTTTTGTAGTTTGGTTTGCCCTGTTCCCATCATGCACTGGGACAGGAACAGACTAATTTGCATACAACCGGGTTCTGAAACTGGGATGGTGCAGTGAGCTAAAAAACGGTGTTGGATCTAGCCCTGATCTCTTGACTGGGTGAGAGCTTTCTGCTTAATTCAGAGACTCTGTCCCTCACCACCCCTTGTTGTAAATATGCTACAAATAAAGTCAAACTCCTAATAAACAACAAAGGAGTAGGTTACTTACATATAATAGCCAAAAGTATATTATAAAATAAATAGTGACCAGCAAACGTACCAAAAACCTGCCACAAAATCTAAACTAAAATCACGAATCATTTTATATGAAAATGTAACAAACTATTTTACTACATTAGTCTTAAAAGTAAATAAAACTCTAACGTTAAATAAGATCGAGATAATAAAATAATATATAAACTATTTACCTGCAAAAGGTAACCTTCACTAACCAAAAAGCTAAAAGAATAAACTAAATCCATCAAGTAAAATAAATACGAACATAAACTATACAATTCCAAAAACCAATCATATAATATTTGCATAAGCATAAAAACTGAACATTTCTCACCCAAAAGAAATGAAATAAGTATGAATTACCATTCTGTAGCTGCCTTCTCTTTATACATGTAGTCAAAAAGATTCCATTAAAAGCAGGAAAAATATTGTCGTAAAAAAGCCCCCCCAAAAATGCACAAAAAACCCCACACCCAATAGCCATCCCTCAAAGCAGTCCAAAGTATCTAAGAGCAATGAAACACCAAATAAGTGTATGAAAAAAGAAAAGCTCATGGTGTAGTGAAGATAGGGTTCTGCTTGCACACATTGCTATGATAACATAAGCGTATTAGAAGTTTAAATGCAATTTTGCCACTTTGCAGCTTTTGCACACAACACTACATGTAACTGTTGTTGTAAGTTAAACTGCTCACTTTTCTTCAAATGAGAACTGTCTGTTTTTCACCTCCCTAGACTTCCACCACAACCTTAGTCTCTACACTGTGTGCAGAAGTCTTCAAGGTCATAATAACAATGTATGTGGTCGGCCCACGCTCTAGACACAACATGCACACAGCTGCAACCAACTGAAATTCTAGTGCCTTTAATATTGCACTGCATTCATGATTTGGGCACTTGGAGAAAAAACCTTTCCAGTGACAGAGAGCTTTGCTGATCCTGAGATGTGATTCACCTCTGCTGATCTTGGAGGTAAGGGGTTCCCCATTTAAGCCTAAGATACCTTTTATTACTATAGAACCTAGCTCCTAGCAGGGGAGGGTGGTTCACAAGGTACTATATGACCTGTTTCCACTATCATTGTAACATGAATTCTCCTTTTGTGTTTTATGGAATTGTAACAATGCTGATTGTTTTATTTCTAATCATATGCCTGCTAATGTTAGCCAAAATACTGCATCTTAGGGCACGTAGTTAAAAATAAACATTTTAAACTTGTCAGTGTCTCTGATTACTCATGTTGTGGACTGGTATGAGAATAAAAACGAAAGAGTGTTCTTGATTCCCACCATTCCTGAGAGTACCCTAAGTGGCTTGTTCTGGGTTGTCTAATCATTGGTAGCTTTGCTGTAGTACGGAGAGCTAATGAGACACTGATGCTAGTCGGATAGGGGTTTTGGGTACGGAGGTGAGTTTTTTGGTACACCACAGTTCACTGATGTCCTGGTTCCCCGTGCATAGTTCTGTGCATGAGCAGAATCCCCGCAACAATGGAAACCCCGCCAAAAAAGGAAATCTAAGTAAATAATATTGGCTATTAATAAGCCAAAAGTGATTTTATTTTATTTTTGAAAAAAAGGTAATTCCCAATGCCCTAGTGCATGTTTGTACACAAAAACATGTAAAGTAAAAAAAAAATACTGACAAAACAAATTCAATTTCCAAAAATAGATATACATTACTCTTACCATCATACAATAGGTAGCATAACACAATTAGACATAACAAAATGATATAGTACCCTTAAAAAACATTAAAAAAGAACTTACTTTTTCCAATGAACGGCACCACCTTACTATGACCTAGATCTGGGAAAATAGACTGAAAATGACAGAAATATACTTTTTATATACTTTAAATTCAATATAATTCGAATATATTTAAACATATTATAACTTATATTTTTACAATATTTGATGTAAAACATTTTTACAATATTAATTAGCATATAGTTAAAATATTCAACATTAAATATACATTAAAGTATACATTTATCTAAATCTACCCACCTTTATCACATAAAAGCCCAATATCCAAGTGCTAAAAAAAATATAAATCCATTATTGTTATAATTTAACACAACTAACAATACACATTTCAATAATTTCATAATTAATAAATTATCTTAATGAAAATGCAAATAACAAAATTAATAAACATATAGAATTAAACAAGCTACAATATATTACATAACAATTAACACTCACAAATGATATTACGTACTATATTTTTTAATCAATGTTTTTTACAGCAATAATTAATAACTCTTAAAAGGATTTTTTCCGTTTAGTATTCCTGTGGACAATATATTTGACATCCTGATATTCTTTAGAACAATATATTTTTATCACAATATGTTTTTTTCAATATTTTGTCCAATCACCAGTGGGGCCTCCCCTGTCACAAGCAAATGTTGGGTGACACCTGATTAGACTCAGCCTTTTTCACCGTAATCATGCTAGCAACAAACCTAGTGATAGGAAACCTACCCCCAGTACCGACTGTTAGTGACCCTAGATGAGGGTACTGCTCATTGCCCCATCCACACCTCTGAATGGGCACTCATGGTCTACATAGCCAAAAAGGGTTTCCCAACCTAAATTTTTAGATTGAGGGGCACTACAGGATTTTTCACAGGAACTGCTGAAAAGGTGAGTAGAGTTGGCCATGGGTACCTTTATCTCATTGGTTAGAGAACCGAATCAGGCAGGCTTTCGCCCATGCCATTCAACTGAGACAGTGATACTAGCGGTCCAGAATACCCTGAGATCTAACGCAGATAAAGACGCTCATCAGGCATTGGTGCTCCTAGATTTGTCGGCTGCGTTTGACATGGTTGACTATTCCATTCTTGTCAACCGTGTCGAGCAGGCCGGACTCAGGGGCCCTGCTCTGAGCTGGCTGAAGTCTTTTATCTCTGAACGTACTCAGTCTGTTAGATTGGGGACATTTACAGCACCAAAAACTGCTTCTACCTGTGGTGTCCCCCAGGAATCATCCCTGTCCCCTTTGCTTTTTAACTTATATTTACGTCCTTTATTGTACTCTTTGAAAAATCATAAAGTTACAATTTTTAACTATGCAGACGACTTGCAACTTGTATTCTCACTGGATTCCCCTGATGCTGTTCGGAATTTCAGGAAACTATGTCCAATATCCAGAGATGGATAAACCTGAATCACCTCAAACTTAACCCGGGCAAGACAGAACTCATCTTGCCCGGGAAAAGCAAAATTAGTTGGGGTCCCCACTTCTGGCCATCGGACATGGGAACTCCACCCACTAAATCCCACACAGTTAAGAGCCTAGGGGTGACCCTCAGTGAGGATCTCTCGTTAAAAAGCCATATAGGGATGGTAGTCTCATCTAGCTTCTTTCAACTAAGAAAAATAAAGAAAATCTCCCATCTCTTGACTTACTCCGCTCTAATTCAGGTAACTATTGCGCTAGTACTATCTCGGCTTGATTTCTCAAATAGCCTGTATCTTGGTCTTCCAGCAGGCCAGTTGAAGAGATTACAATATGTTTAGAATCAGGCAGCCACGCTTATCTATAAACAACCGAAATGGCAATCCATCAGACCAGGACTGGAAAAGCTTCACTGGCTGCCAGTTGCCCAGAGAGTTGCATTTAAAGCCGGCTGTATTATTTTTAAAGCTTTGCAAGGTAAAGGACCCAAATTCATAAGGAATTTGGTTAGCAGATATATCCCCTCACGGAACCTTCGCTCGACCCATCAAGAACTGCCAATGGTTCCTCCATATAAGAAAAAACGACTAGGTGACAGTAGTTTTCACTTTCTTGCCACCTCTTTATGGAACTCCAAACCAATGTCCTTAAGACAGAGCAACGATCTTCTCTCCTTCAGACAGGCCTTTAAAACCTGGCTTTTTCGACAGGCTTATTTTTAATATAAATTGAGGTGAACATACTTTTGTCCAATCTACCCAAGTGTTATGCTGTATTCTCAAAAACTTCAGTAGCGCCATGAAGCCTACGGGCGTACGTGCGCTGTATAAATAAAATTTAACATAACATAACATAACAGAGACCGCCCAGAGTTCCATCCCTCTCCCTAACTAACTGGTGGCAGGCATAAATGTTGCTCCAGAGGCACCATTCTGAGAATACATGCTTTATCTGTTGAAGATTAACCCTGGGCGGAGAACTATGCTCCGCTCGCGTAGTTTGCCAATTTCCTGCAACTTTGCGCTACGCAGTAAGCGCAAAGTTGTCGACTACTTCGCAATCTACAGCGTAGCATAGTAGTTTTTCTTCCTCGGGCGCTTAATAGCATTCTCACGTGCGCGGTAATGACTTACCGTGGTTCTGCATTCGCTTTCTCGCTTTTCTCTACCGGTCGCGTTCGCTACGATGTTTGGAATCCGGCCAAAAAATCCCATGCGACTGTGAGAACGTGATACCGTCATTCGGACGCGCGATCACGTCATTAGGACGCGCGATCTTCCTTGCAGCGCCATGTTGGTAAGTTCGCATTTCCGAACACGCAGAAACTGCAATCTGGCACAGAATATCTCTCGAGCATGTTAAAACCTTCTAAAAAATGATCATTTTGCTCAGGAAAACCCCTCAGATTGTGATTTGGCTGTATTGTTTTGGGCAAGGAGTCCTCTTTTTGTTTCTACTCTTTTTTTTCAAGAGAAAGGAAGTGCCTCTGAGTCTCCAACTTCCTGTTCCTGTCCACCAGGCTCCTCCCAGTGCTTTGTCCATGTGGTGTTCACTTTCATTTGGATTTGGAGCTGGAAGGATCACTCTCTGTGTATGTCTGCTGCATCATAGCATTTGATTGGATTTATTGAGGACTTTTGGATTTGAACTTTTCTTTTGCAAGTAAGTTTGAGAATTGAGAATTGGTGTACTGTAAATGTTTGTTTGTTTTTGTTTTTTTTAACTACAGTTTTCTGGGCTTCTCAATCTTTCTTAAAAATTATTATTGAGGGAGGCCTGTACTTTCATGAGGGGCCAAGTTGTATTTCTTTGAAATTTCATCCAGTAGGCCTAGAGGTACCCATGGGGCCAACCATGTTTCTGTGGTGTCTGTAAAACATCAAGGAATAGCATTGGATTCAATTGCAAACTCTGTTGTAGTGGAATTTCAGTTTTTTTGTGTGTAATTACATTTTGGTTTTTTTCAGCCAATAGGTAACCCTAGTAGTTCATGTAGTTAGTGTAGGCCTGCTTGAGTTCAATTACTTTCTGTGGGTGGCTTAGCTATGTGGTGGCGGCCATTTTGTGTTTTCAGCCACTGTGCTTTTGCCATAGGCCTCCAAGCTTGTGGCCTACTCTGCCCAAGGGTACTACTAGAGTCATCATCATGGATGCATGAATGTTGATACACTGTTATTGTGGTGTTTAAGTTGTAAGTGTAACATCATGTACGCCATGGATGGCTTTGGATTGATTAGCAAAATGTGTTTTTGGTGTTGAATTGCAGGTTTTGGGTGTGTGTTGAATAATATGGCTTTTTCTGCACACTAGGTAACCCTAGAATTCAGCTCGCATAGTTTTGGTAACTTTGCACAGTGCGACAACGTGGCCTTACAGTTTTTGTCTTCTATGTGCGCTCAATTTGCGTGCTCGGGCACGCGATAACGACATTTTGTACAGTTCGCGCTGCCGAACACCCCGAATTTGCAATCTCGCAAGCAATATGTCTCGAGTTGCATAAAACCTTTTTGAAAATGTTGATGCTGTTCATTTTGCTAAAGAAACTCCTCAGGTTGTCATTTGGATGTAGTTTTTGGAGCATGTACCACTTACTGTTTCTGTCCTCTATGTACTTTGGTGTTTGAGGGTGGCCTGCTCATGTGGATGGTGGGGCGGCCATTTTGTGAAGCCAAGCATTGTCCTTTTGCCATAGGCATGTATTGTCTGTCTTCTCTTTCTTTTCATGTTGTTGGGGGTGGCCAGGCCAAGTGAGGGCGGTCATTTTGTATGAGCTTCCAGCGTGCTTTTGCCGCAGGCCTACAAACTTGTGGTCTCTTCTGCCAGTAGACATAGAGTCCCAGAGGTAGTCAGCGGGGGTGCTTGATGTAGCTGTTTCCATTTTGTCTGTTGAATTTAACATCATTTAGGGCATGGATGGCAATGGATTGAATTTCCAAATGTTGTCTTTGGGGTTTAGTTAACTTTTTGGGTGTGTGTAAAAAACTGTAAATGCCTTTGTTGTATGTGTTGTTGTTGTGTAACTTTCAAACCTTTTAGCCATGGGGATTTACTTTTTTTGCATTAATCTGTGATGTGTAACAGCATCCTCCTTTTTCTGGCCATATAGCAATATAGGCATGCTTGGGTTTATTTAAATTGTATGTACTTTCTTGTTGGTGTGCTGACCATGTGGCTGGTGCCCATTTCCATTAAGTGAAGCCACGCATTTTGCTTTTTCCATAGGCCTGCTTTGTCTGTTTTTTATTTCTTTCGTATTTTTTTGATTCTTTTTCTTATTTTTTTGTGACGCCTGTCCATGTCGTGGCGGCTAATTTGTGGTACTAGTAGCCACTGTGTTTTTGCCACAGGCCTCCAACCTTGTGGCCTACTCTGCCAGTAGGCCCAAGGGTACCGTACTACTAGAGTCATCATCATGGGTGCATGAAAGTTGCATAAAACCTTCTCGAAAATGGTGATGCTGTTCATTTTGCTAAAGAAACTCCTCAGGTTGTAGTTTTTGGAGCATGGACCACTTTCTGTTTCTGTCCTCTATGTACTTTGTTGTTTGAGGGTGGCCTAACCATGTGGGTGGCGGGACGGCCATTTTGTGAAGCCAAGCATTGTCCTTTCGCCATAGGCATGTATTGTCTGTCTTCTCTTTCTTTTCATGTTGTTGGGGGTGGCCAGGTCATGTGGGGGTGGCCATTTTGTGTGACCTTCCATTGTGCTCTTGCCGCAGGCCTACAAACTTGTGGTCTCTTCTGCCAGTAGGCCTAGAGTCCCAGAGGTAGTCAGCGGGGGTGCTTGATGTAGCGGTTTCCATTTTGTCTGTTGAATTTAACATCATTTAAGCAATGGATGGCTATGGATTGAATTTCCAAATGTGGTGTAGTTAACATTTTGGGTGTGTGTAAAAAACTGTAAATGCCTTTGTTGTATGTGTTGTTGTTGTGTAACTTTCAAACCTTTTAGCCATGGGGATTTACTTTTTTTACATTAATCTGTGATGTGTAACAGCATCCTCCTTTTTCTGGCCATATAGGGATATAGGCCTGCTTGAGTTTATTGTTTTCTGGCCCTTAACCCATCTGCCTGTGATGAGTGCCCATGTGGCTTGGAGCTGTGGTGGTGGTAGTAGTAGTGTGCTGTTTTGTTTTTGCCACATTGGCCTGTGTCTTGCCATTGTTCCTGTTGGCTTACTGCTCACATCCCCATTGCTATCTGCTGCAGGTCACTGATGCTGCATCCATCCGAAATGAGGCACAAATTAAGGATAAACAAGTTCCACTTCCAGTACATTTGTATTTTAGTTCTTTGCTATTCTTACTCTTACTGAGTGTACTAATACTACTAGAAGTAATTAATATTAAATCTAAAAAAATTCCACATTTGACTGATGTTATTCTGCCTTCATTGCTTGTAGGTGCACAAAAGACTGAGGAGGAGGTGTCTGTCATCATTCATCGCCTGTTCTACTGCCAGACGGATGTCCTTCTGTTTTACGTCACTTGTGGTGTGACTCATCTGACCAGACATCATTCTCAGTAACTTGTGCAACTGAGTGCTGCTGCATACATCTGAAGACGATGGGCCCAAAGAAAGCAGGTACCAGGTCCTCCAAGACCAGGAAAGTTGCTGAAAAGAAGAAGGAAGAACAGAAGAAGGAAATGACACTTAAGTCTGGTGTTGACCCGAAAACGTTTTTGGGATAAAAAAACAGTACGCCTGCAGCAGCTGTGACTGGGGTGCAAGCTGGGGCCAGCACCTCCGCATCAGTGGGCCCAAGCCTAAGCACTGGCTGAAAATTTGTTCCGCTCGCGGAATTTGCAGATTTTCTGTGATTTCGCGATCCGCAAATCTCGCGAAAACGCAGTAAAATCCACGAATCAGCGGGGACGAAAATTCAGCCAAGCACTTACAAGGTTACAGCAGCAGGTGCAAAAGTTGAAGCTAATTTTTTGTAACCTTTTACAAAAGGGTTACAAAGAAATTAACTTCAACTTGGGCACCTGCTGCTGTAAGCCTGTAAGTGCTTCCTGGCGCCTCGTTGCCTACTTGCAACTATTCTCTGACCCTGCTCTGACCCTTGAAGCAGGGTCAGAGAATAGTTACAAGTAGGCACTGAGGCACCTGTCACAAAATTAAACCTCAACAGGAACCACTGACAGATATAAAAACAAGCATTTGTAATGCAATAGGTCTTGCATTAGGAAAGTTTGAGCTATTGGTCTTGTAAATTACATTTTTTTTTATTTATGTGTTGGTTTTGAAAATAGCTAAATTAATAGCTTTGTCATTTACAATGCCAATAGTTATAACTTTTGCAAATGTGACACCTATAGCATTTGTAATGCAACATGTTTTGTATTTACGTGACTTAGATGTATTGATATTACAAATTACAATGGCTTTTAATTTTTTTAAACCATTAATACTTAAATAAAAGTGATTTTAATTTATAATGGCAATAGCTTAAACTTTTGTAAATAACTTTTGTGAAGATTATGTTCAGTGTATTTTACTGTGAAGAAAATCCAAGAACAGAAGTGAAATATTAACATCTTTTTGTGACATTTGTAATAAAGCTTGAAACATTGAGAGAACATATTTGAACCAGTATTTGTTGAATGGTTGCGCAGATTGATGCTGGGGTGGTGCTGAGTGGTGCTGTGGTGGTGCTGAGTGGTGAGGCTGAGTGGTGCTGTGGTGGTGCTGAGTGATACTGGGATGCTGCTGAGTGATGCTTGGGTGGTGCTGAGTGATGCTGTGGTGGCGCTGAGTGGTGCTGTGGTGGTGCTGATTGGTGCTGTGTTGGCGCTGAGTGATGCTGTTGTGGTGCTGAGTGATTCTGTGGTGGTGCTGAGTGGTGCTGTGGAGGTGCTGAGTGATAATGTGGTGGCGCTGAGTGATGCTGTGGTGGCGCTGAGTGATGCTGTGGTGGCGCTGAGTGGTGCTGTGGTGGTGCTGAGTGGTGCTGTGGTGGTGCTGATTTATGATGTGGTGGTGCTTAGTGGTGCTGTGGTTGTACTGAGTGATGCTGTGGTGGTGCTGAGTGATGCTGTGGTGGTGCTGAGTGGTGCTGTGGTGGTGCTGAGTGGTGCTATGGTGGTGCTGATTGATGCTGTGTTGGTGTTGAGTGATGCTGTTGTGGTGCTGAGTGATGCTGTGGTGGTGCTGAGTTGTGCTGTGGTGGTGCTGAGTGATATTGTGGTGGCGCTGAGTGATGCTGTGATGGCGCTGAGTGATGCTGTGGTTGCTCTGAGTGGTGCTGTGGTGGTGCTGAGTGGTGCTGTGGTGGTGCTGAGTGATGCTCTGGTGCTGCTGAGTGATGATGTGGTGGTGTTGAGTGGTGCTGTGGTGGAGCTGAGTGATAATGTGGTGGTGCTGAGTGACGCTGTGGTGTCGCTGAGTGGTGCTGTGGTGGTGCTGATTGGTGCTGTGGTGATGCTGAGTGATGCTGTGGTGGTGCTGAGTGATGCTGTGGTGGTGCTGTGATGGTGCTGAGTGGTGCTGTTGTGGTGCAGCATGGTGCTGTGGTAGTACTGAGTGATGCTGTGGTGGTGCTGAGTGGTGCTGTGGTGGTACTGAGTGATGCTGTGGTGGTGCTGAGTGATGCTGTGGTGGTGTGGAGTGGTGCTGTGGTAGTGCTGAGTGATAATATGGTGGTGCTGAGTGATGCTGTTGTGGTGCTGAGTGAAGCTGTGGTGGCACTGAGTGGTGCTGTGGTGGCGCTGAGTGGTGCTGTAGTGGTGCTGAGTGATGCTCTGGTGGTGCTGAGTGATTCTGGGGTAGCGCTGAGTGAAGATGTGGTGATGCAGAGGCCAGAAAGGCACAAAAAGCAGTCTAACAAAGGGCAGAAGGGCAGAAAAACAAGGGAAAAACGAGTCTAACAGAGGGCAGAAGGGCACAAAAGACCAGTCTAACAGAGGACAGAAGGGCAGAAAAACAAGGGAAAAAGAGTCTAACAGAGGACAGAAGGGCACAAAAAACGAGTCTAACAGAGGGCAGAAGGGCACAAAAACAAGGGAATAACAGAGGGCAGAAGGGCACAAAAAATGAGTCTAACAGAGGGCAGAAGGGCAGAAAAACAAGGGAAAAATGAGTCTAACAGAGGGCAGAAGGGCACAAAAAACAAGTCTACCAGGGGGCAGAAGGGCAGAAAAACAAGGGAAAAACGAGTCTTACAGAGGGCAGAAGGGCACAAAAACAAGGGAAAAACGAGTCTAACAGAGGGCAGAAGGGCACAAAAAATTAGTCTAACAGGGGGCAGAATAATTCCCACCCTGCGTGTTTGTCCACGAAGATGCCACAATTTTGTGCAATACCTTTACTTAACTGGAGTACTTTCTACTGTCCAATCAGTAAGTACTCCCTCATTGGCTAAATGTATAGGGGCAGATTTACAATAACTGGCGGATCCCCTGGGATGCACCAGTTATTGTGCGCCGCAGCTCCGCCACCCATGATGTGCCGCACTTACAATGCGGCACACCATATGGCAAAAACGGCACAGATGCGTCACGCATCTGTGCCATAAAAGCAGCGCATTGCTGGAGCTGGGTCGTAAGCGAGACTCAGCTCCAGCAATGCTCTGAGGGGCCATATCGCCCCAATGCTGCGTCAAGCCTTGCACCTGCTTCAAGCAGGCGCAGGGTTTTGACGCAGTATTGGCCGAAAAGTGACTGAGTGAAATCTTGTAGATTTCACTCAGCCACTTTTAGGAGGCGTACCTGCGCAGGAATGCCCTCCCCTGCGCCGGCACGCCTCCTGATGGCGCAGGGCTTTACAATGTGACACATCTCTCAGATGCGTCACATTGTTAATACCAATCACCATTGCGCATCTTTTGTGCTGCTGCTGCGTCACAAAAGTGAACGCAAGTGCGGCGAAAAAGAGGCGCAAGCGGCTTGTAAATCTGCCCCATAGTGCATTTACTACACTGTAGCTGCGTAAAGGGCCAGAAGATGTGTCTCCAGTGACCATGTGTGCCTGTGCCTGTGTTACAAAAGGGGGTGGTGATGGACGGAGCATCTGAATCAATCAAACACTCACACCCAGTCAAAAGATCTGGGTTGAATTCATTACCTTTCTTTAGCCCACTCTGCCACCCCTGTTCAGACATGGCTATATGCAAATCAGTCTGACCCTGTGCCTCATGGGAACAGTCCAGCCCGAACTGCCAAGCCATATCTTCCCTAGACCGGAAAAAAGCTTCCGAGTACCGGTTTCTGACATTCCGACCGTCTTCATCCCGGCTTGCTTGAATCCAGTGGCAAAGTGAGTAAGGGACTCACGTCTGAGCATACCCTGCCACACTTATGGCGGCCAAAAGTGGTACAAAAGGGGGTGGTGATGGACGGAGCATCTGAATCAATCAAACACTCACACCCAGTCAAAAGATCTGGATTGAATCTATCACCGTTCTTTAGCCCACTCTGCCACCCCAGTTCAGACATGGCTATATGAAAATCAGTCTGACCCTGTGCCTCATGGGAACAGTCCAGCCCGAACTGCCAAGCCATATCTTCCCTGGACCGGAAACAAGCTTCCAAGGACCGGTTTCTGGCATTCCAGCCGTCTTCAGCCCGGCTTGCTTGAATCCAGTGGTAAAGTGAGCAAGGGACGCATGCTTGAGCATATCCTGCCACACTTATGGCGACAAAAAGCAGTACAAAAGGTGGTGGTGATGGACGGAGCATCTGAATCAATCAAACACTCACACCCAGTCAAAAGATCTAGGTTGAATCCATCACCGTTCTTTAGCCCACTCTGCCACCCCAGTTCAGACATGGCTATATGCAAATCAGTCTGACCCTTTGCCTCATGGGAACAGTCCAGCCTGAACTGCAAAGCGATATCTTCCCTGGACCGGAAACAAGCTTCCAAGGACCAGTTTCTGGCATTCCAGCCGTCTTCACCCCGGCTTGCTTGAATCCAGGGGCAACGTGAGCAAGAGACTCACGTCTGAGCATACCCTGCCACACCACTGGATTCAAGCATGCCGGGCTGAAGACGGCTGGAATGCCAGAAACCGGTCCTTGGAAGCTTGTTTCCGGTCCAGGGAAGACATTGCTTGGCAGTTCGGGCTGGACTGTTCCCATGAGGCACAGGGTCAGACTGATTTGCATATAGCCATGTCTGAACTGGGGTGGCAGAGTGGGCTAAAGAACGGTGATGGATTAAACCCAGAACTTTTGACTGGGTGTGAGTATTTGATTGATTCAGATGCTCCGTCCATCACCACACCCTTTGTGACTATTTGTGCCTGTGTTACAGCCACAAATAGTCACTGGAGACACATCTTCTGGCCCTTAACGCAGCTGCAGTGTAGTAAAACCACTGTACTTTTTCCCAATGAGAAAGCACTTACTGGATTAGCCAGTAGAAAGTACTCCAGGGCAAATCACAAAAAAATCCGCTATTTTGCAGGAAAATTTGCGAATATGTGGATTTTTTTTGCAATTTCGCAGGGAAATCCGCAAATTCGCGGAACGCGCAATCGAAAATTTCACCCATTACTACCCAAGCCACCAACTCAGGCCCAAGCAGATGAGTGGGGAAGAGGTAGCCTAATGGTGGACAGCAGTAATACTGAGCCTAACCTAAAGTTATCGCTATCTCAAAGTAGTACACAATCCACGCAAGAGAGAACACAGCAGAAAAGTGGTGAACAACAACCACCGCCTGCAATAGTAGATGTTCAACCAGAGCCACCGCCCGCAATAATAGTTGTTCAACAACCCCTGCCGCCAATAGTAGATGCTCAACGAAAAGAAGAACAACAACCACCGCCTGCAATAGTAGTTGTTCCACAACCACCGCCCGCAATAGTAGATGTTCAACGAAAACAACAACCACAACTACCACCTGCAATAGTAAGTGTTCAACAACCACCACCCGCAATAGTAGTTGTTGTTCCTCCCGAAGTCGGGCAGTTCAGGAAATTGAGTCTGATGCAGATAAAGAAGAAAAGGAAGCACCTCATGCAGGAGATCTATTGTTTTCCAAATCCCCACCAAAGAAAAGGAGGGTTAGTCCATCGAGTTCTTCGCCAAGCATTTCTTCTAATGATCTTGATCTCAAATGGGAGACACAGCAATCTGAGCATGAGAGGGAGAGACATCCCAAGAAGACCAGGCTAGGGAAAAGGAAGGTTCCAGCAAGCCTTATACTTATGGAGTGCATTGTTGAACAGCCGGATAATGATGGTGATGACGATCGGACCCAGTCATCACAAGCATTACTCCTGGGCCTGAGGACATAGAGACCAAAATGTTTACCCTGTCGAGAATGGCTGCGACTAGTAGGGATGTAGTACACATACCTCCAACACAGGCCACACCAAAACTACCTCCAGCTTCCATTTTTACATTTGCACAGGGCCGGCAGCGTCCTACATCCAGCACAAGTTCCACCTCAGCAGAAGTAGGTAGTGGTACTACTGCGCAGCCACATAGTGAAATTCAACACACAACCTCCAGTTCATCCGGCATTGGAAGTGGCACCTCTAGCAGGAGACAAAAGTTAAGCTCCCCAGTGTGGGACTTCTTTACAGTTAGCGCAAATGAGGACAACATTGCTATATGCTCCATTTGTCATTCCTCTGTTAGTCGTGGTAAGCTAGGTACAAACTATGGTACCGGAGGCCAAATGGCCCATTTGAAAAGACACCACGCAATCAAGTGGGAGGACCACCTACGTAGCATAAAAGCAGGAACCAATAATGTTGGTGAGGAAGTAGTAGAAGGTCCACTCACGGTCGAACAGGAAGAAGAGGGAGACATTCTATCTGGTAGTGGTACACCAAGTACCCCTGTCCCCAGCACTGCAGTGGTAGAGCCCACATCCTCCACATCAGCAACATCTCAGTGGCACCAGAGTAAGAGTAACCCAGAGACACCAAGGAGTACGGGTACGAAGTCTGCGACGCGAAGTACTGCATCGAGCATAACTGAAAGAAACACCAAGCAGAGTACCATTCTTAGCATGTTTAGGCAGGAGGGAAAGTACGAGCGTAACCACTGAATAGCAAGTTTGTACAATGCTAAGCTTGCTAAAATGTTAGCACTGGACCTTCTCCCTTTTTCTTTTGTTGAAGGGGTGGGTTTCCTGGAATTTATGACAACCATCTGCCCAAAATGGAACGTTCCCAGCCGCTACTATTTTGCCAGAGTTGCTGTTCCAGCACTACACCACAACGTGCTGGAATTGCTTGGAAAAGCCTTACAGCAGAGTGCTGTATATAGTATCCACCTGACAACAAACGTGTGGAACAGTTGCCAAGCCACTGATTATATGTGCATCACTGCACACTGGATCTCTTTTTCAGGTGTTAGAGACAAGGTATCTGCAGGCATTGACACTGTTGAGATTTTTAATGATACTTGCAGATATGCAACTGTAGCCATGTTTGCTATGGAGAAATCTCATACTGCTGCAAACATTTTGGCTGTGTTTAACAGCAAGGTGTTTGAATGGCTGCGACCAAAAGGCCTTAACATTGGTTTTGTTGCCACAGACAATGGCAGTAATGTAGTTAAGGCCATGCAAGATGGTCGCTATTTCAGGGTCCCGTGTTTGGCACACTGCATTAACATTGTTGTTCAAGACTTTCTGAAAAATGAAAGCAAAGTCAGCAACTTACTGACCATTTTCAGAAGAATCTGCACGCATTTCAAACATTCTTTTAAAGCCCGGAAGCAGCTACGGGTCATTCAATATGAGTATAAAATGCCAGTCAAAGCACTCATCTAGGAGGTCCCAACAGGTTGGAACTCTACTTATTACATGCTTGATCGGCTGTTTGAGCAGTACATACCACTTAATGCTTAAGTCATAACAAGAAGATCAGGGGATCCTACTGTTACTAAAGCCATGACCGTTGAGATGCAGCAATGGGACCTCATTAAATGCCTTACAGAGATGCTACTTCCTTTCGAGGTCTTCACACGTGCAGTCAGCAGGGAGGACTGTTCTATGGTCCAAACTATCCAATTGTTGTACATGCTAGAGCAAGAGCTGAAGGGGGTGTCTGAAAAATACGAAGGTGTTAAAGGAAAACTTGAAGCATGTTATTTGGCGAAGGTCTTAGCCGGCCGCTTATCTGAGAATACAAGGATTCAAAATAAGATTGTGTCACATCAACATTACATTACTGCCACAATTTTGGATCCACGGTACAAATTATTTGTGAACAGTAATGCAGTAATTCCTTTTGCAGAAGGGGATGTTGCCAAGTACAAAACTGTAATAGCTGAGGAAGCCACTGATTTAGAAAACAAACGGCTCTCAATTAGGGGCCTGCCAGTGCCAGCCTAGGACAGTGCAAGTACTACAGACCATCCTACAGAGTCAAGTTCTTCTTTACAGCATGAGAGCAGTGCGTTTGCTTCCCAGCAGTCACCAACACTACCAATTACAACAACAACACCAACGGATCTGATTCATCAGACACAACCAAAAAAATAGCTGCTTGGTTTCTACAGAAAGGGATGGGTAAGTCCGTTGCTGTCGCAAAGCCAAAAGAGGCCAAGCAAACCGGAGCACCACTAAACATTGAGAAGATGGTCCAGGCCTATCTGGATGACACAACAGAGGTGTTCATGGAGCAAAGCCCATTGGTGTATTGGTATAGGAAAAGAAGCCAATGGCCAGTGTTCAACAGGCTGGCGATAAAGTATCTGGCTTGCCCTGTTGCAAGTGTCTCTTCTGAGCGTGTTTTCAGTGCATACATTGGATGGAGATGGAGAATAGTACAATATTGTAGCCTCTAACAGTCCCTCCATAACAAGTGAAACGTAAGTGACTATAGCCATCTTCTGTTTTGTTTCCGATCTGAAACTCATCACTTTCTTAAAGCTACCACCTCTGTCTGCAGGCATACACAACTCTTCACATTCAGAACTTGAGCCAGACTCCAAAATTAAAGTAAACTTGTCATCACTTTCAGAAGGCTTTGCAGCATCTGTGATCTGACAGCCACAGAGAAGAGCAAGACGGGTATATGAAATGAATGATGCCATGCATTGCATTGGATGCTTGCTGACTCTGAGCAAATGTGCATGAAGTAGAACTATACTAGTAGTTTAATATAATATCAAATTACTTGTGACTCAAGTGATAGTCAATGTTTCCATGTTGTTTAAAAATATCCAATTGTACTCCTACTACTGCAGGTGCAGTCAGGACTTAATCGTAGTCACTCACAACAGACTGAGTTGCTGTTGGTGGTCTGTTGGACAACACGTACACGTGCCACATCGGATGATGATGACCACCATACCATCTTTGCACGCTGTCAGTCAGTTTGATCTGAGATGATTGATGGAATACATTCAGGAAGTGGAAATGGCCCAAGGAAAGCAGGGCCCAGGTCCTCCAAGACCAAGAAAGTTGCTGAAAAGAAGAAGGAAGAACAGAAGAAGGAAGTGACACTTAAGTCTGGTGTTGACCCGAAAAACTTTTTTGGGATAAAAAAAAAATACGCCTGCAGCAGCTGTGACTGGGGTGCAAGCTGAGGCCAGCACCTCCGAATCAGTGGGCCCAAGCCTAAGCACTGGCTGAAAATTTGTTCTGCTCTCGGAATTTCCGGATTTTCTGCGATTTCGCGATCCGCAAATCTCGCGAAATCGCGGTGAAATCCAAGAATCAGCGGGGAAGAATTTTCAGCCAAGCACTTACAGGGTTACAGCAGCAGGTGCAAAAGTTGAAGCTAATTTTTTGTAACCTTTTACCAAAGGGTTACAAAGAAATTAACTTTGACTTGGGCACCTGCTGCTGTAAGCCTCTAAGTGCTTCCTGGCGCCTCGTTGCCTACTTGCAACTATTCTCTGACCCTTGAAGCAGGGTCAGAGAATAGTTACAAGTAGGCAATGAGGCGCCTGTCACGAAAATTAAACCTCAACAGGGACCACTGACAGATATAAAAACAAGCATTTGCAATGCAATAGGTCTCGCATTAGGAAAGTTTGAGCTGTTGGTCTTGTAAATGACATTTTTTTTTATTTATTTGTTGGTTTTGAAAATAGCTAAATTAATAGCTTTGTCATTTATAATGCCAATGGTTATAACTTTCGCAAATGTGACACCTATAGCATTTTTAATGTAACATGTTTTGTATTTACGTGACTTAGATGTATTGGTATTACAAATTATAATGGCTTTTAATTTTTTTAAACCATTAATACCTAAATAAAAGTGATTTTAATTTATAATGGCAATAGCTTAAACTTTTGTAAATAACTTTTGTGAAGATTACGTTCAGTGTATTTTATTGTGACGAAAATCCAAGAACAGAAGTGAAATATTAACATCTTTTTGTGACATTTGTAATAAAGCTTGAAACATTGAGAGAACATATTTGTACCAGTTGTTGTTGAATGGTTGCACAGATTGATGCTGGTGTGGCGCTGAGTGGTGCTGTGGTGGTGCTGAGTGGTGCTGTGGTGAGGCTGAGTGGTGCTGTGGTGGTGCTGAGTGATACTGGGATGGTGCTGAGTAATGCTTGGGTGGTGCTAAGTGGTGCTTTGGTGGTGCTGAGTGATGCTGTGGTGGTGCTGAGTGATGATGTGGTGGTGCTGAGTGGTGCTGTGGTGGTGCTGAGTGATAATGTGGTGGTGCTGAGTGATGCTGTGGTGGTGCTGAGTGATGCTGTGGTGGCGCTGAGTGGTGCTGTGGTAGTGCTGATTGGTGCTGTGGTGGTGCTGAGTGATGCTGTTGTGGTGCTGAGTGATGCTGTGGTGGTGCTGATGTAGTGCTGAGTGATAATGTGGTGGCGCTGAGTGATGCAGTGGTGGCGCTGAGTGATGCTGTGGTGGCGCTGAGTGGTGCTGTGGTGGTGCTGAGTTGTGCTGTGATGGTGCTGAGTGATGCTGTAGTGGTGCTGAGTGGTGCTGTGGTGGTACTGAGTGATGCTGTGGTGGTGCTGAGTGATGCTGTGGTGGTGCTAAGTGGTGCTGTGGTGGTGTTGAGTGACAATGTGGTGGTGCTGAGTGATGCTGTTCTGGTGCTGAGTAAAGCTGGGGTGGCACTGAGTGGTGCTGTGGTGGTGCTGAGTGGTGCTGTGGTGGTGCTGAGTGATGCTGCGGTGGTGCTGAGTGATGCTGGAGTAGAGTTGAGTGATAATGTGGTGATGCAGAGGGCAGAAAGGCATAAAAATCCGTCTAACAAAGGGCAGAAGGGCAGAAAAACAAGGGAAAAACGAGTCTAACAGAGGGCAGAAGGGCACAAAAAAACAGTCTAACAGAGGACAGAAGGGAGAAAAACAAGGGAAAACGAGTCTAACAGAGGGCAGAAGGGCACAAAAAAAGAGTCTAACAGGGGGCATAAAGGCAGAAAAACAAGTCTAACAGAGGGCAGAAGTGCACAAAAAACGAGTCTATCAGAGGGCAGAAGGGCACAAAAACAAGGGAATAACAGAGGGCAGAAGGGCACAAAAAACAAGTCTAACAGAGGGCAGAAGGACAGAAAAACAAGGGAAAAATTAGTCTAACAGAGGACAGTAGGGCACAAAAAACGAGTCTACCAGGGGGCAGAAGGGCAGAAAAACAAGGGAAAAACGAGTCTTACAGAGGGCAGAAGGGCACAAAAACAAGGGAAAAACGAGTCTAACAGAGGGCAGAAGGGCACAAAAAATTAGTCTAACAGGGGGCAGAATGAATCCCACCCTGTGTGTTTGTCCACGAAGATGCCACAATTTTGTGCAATACCTCTACTCAACTGGAGTACTTTCTACTTTCTAATCAGTAAGTGCTCCCTCATTGGCTAAATGTATAGGGGCAGATTTACAATAACTGGTGCATCCCTTGGGATGCGCCAGTTATTGAGCGCCGCAGCTCCACCACCCATGGTGTGCCGCACTTACAATGCGGCGCACCATGTGGCAAAAACGGCAAAGATGCGTCACGCATCTGTGCCATAAAAGCAGCGCATTGCTGGAGCTGGGTCGAAAGCGAGACTCAGCTCCAGCAATGCTCTGGGGGGCCATATCGCCCCAATGCTGCGTCAAGCCTTGCGCCTGCTTCAAGCAGGTGCAGGGTTTTGACGCAGCATTGGCCTAAAAGTGACTTGGTGAAATCTTGTAGATTTCACTCAGCCACTTTTAGGAGGCGTACCTGCGCAGGAAAGCCCTTCCCTGCGCCGGCACGCCTCCTGATGGCGCAGGGCTTTACAATGTGACACATCTCTCAGATGCGTCACATTGTTAATACCAAGCACCATTGCGCATCTTTTGTGCTGCGTCACAAAAGTGAGCGCAAGTGCGGCGAAAAAGAGGCGCAAACGGCTTGTAAATCTGCCTCATAGTGCTTTTACTACACTGTAGCTGCGTAAAGGGCCAGAAGATGTGTCTCCAGTGACCATGTGTGCCTGTGCCTGTGTTACAAAAGGGGGTGGTGATGGACGGAGCATCTGAATCAATCAAACCCTCACACCCAGTCAAAAGATCTGGGTTGAATCCATCACCTTTCTTTAGCCCACTCTGCCACCCGAGTTCAGACATGGCTATATGCAAATCAGTCTGACCCTGTGCCTCATGGGAACAGTCCAGCCCGAACTGCCAAGCCATATCTTCCCTAGACCGGAAAAAAGCTTCCGAGGACCGGTTTCTGACATTCTGGCCGTCTTCATCCTGGCTTGCTTGAATCCAGTGGCAAAGTAAGTAAGGGACTCACGTCTGAGCATACCCTGCCACACTTATGGCGGCCAAAAGTGGTACAAAAGGCGTTGGTGATGGACGGAGCATCTGAATCAATCAAACACTCGCACCCAGTCAAAAGATCTGGGTTGAATCTATCACCGTTCTTTAGCCCACTCTGCCACCCCAGTTCAGACATGACTGTATGCAAATCTGACCCTGTGCCTCATGGGAACAGTCCAGCCCGAACGGCCAAGCCGTATCTTCCCTGGACCGGAAACAAGCTTCCGAGGACCGGTTTCTGGCATTCCAGCCGTCTTCAGCCCGGCTTGCCTGTATCCAGTGGCAAAGTGAGCAAGGGACTCACGTCTGAGCATACCCTGCCACACTTATGGCGGCCAAGAGCGGTACTAAAGGGGGTGGTGATGGACGGAGCATCTGTATCAATCAAACACTCACACCCAGTCAAAAGATCTGGGTTGAATCCATCACCGTTCTTTAGCCCACTCTGCCACCCCAGTTCAGACATGTCTATATGCAAATCAGTCTGACCCTGTGCCTCATGGGAACAGTGCAGCCCGAACTGCCAAGCCATATCTTCCCTGGACCGGAAACAAGCTTCCGAGGACCGGTTTCTGGCATTCCTGCCGTCTTCAGCCCAGCTTGCTTGAATCCAGTGGTAAAGTGAGCAAGGGACTCACGTCTGAGCATACCCTGCCACACGAATGGCGACCAAAAGCAGTACTAAAGGGGGTGGTGATGGACGGAGCATCTGAATCAATCAAACACTCACACCCAGTCAAAATATCTAGGTTGAATCCATCACCGTTCTTTATCCAACTCTGCCACCCCAGTTCAGACATGGCTATTTGCAAATCAGTCTGACCCTTTGCCTCATGGGAACAGTCCAGCCCGAACTGCAAAGCCATATCTTCCCTGGACCGGAAACAAGCTTCCAAGGACCGGTTTCTGGCATTCCAGCCGTCTTCAGCCCGGCTTGCTTGAATCCAGTGGCAAAGTGAGCAAGAGACTCACGTCTGAGCATACCCTGCCACACCACTGGATTCAAGCAAGCCGGGCTGAAGACGGCTGGAATGCCAGAAACCGGTCCTCGGAAGCTTGTTTCCGGTCCAGGGAAGATATGGCTTGGCAGTTAATGCTGGACTGTTCCCATGAGGCACAGGGTCAGACTGATTTGCATATAGCCATGTCTGAACTGGGGTGGCAGAGTGGGCTATAGAACGGTGATGGATTAAACCCAGATCTTTTGACTGGGTGTGAGTATTTGATTGATTCAGATGCTCCGTCCATCACCACACCCTTTTGTACCGCTTTTGTGCCTGTGTTACAGGCACAAATAGTCACTGGAGACACATCTTCTGGCCCTTAACGCAGCTGCAGTGTAGTAAAACCACTGTACATTTTCCCAATGAGAAAGCACTTACTGGATTAGCCAGTAGAAAGTACTCCTGGGCAAATCAAAAAAAAAATCCGCTATTTTGCAGGAAAATTTGCAAATTTGTGGATTTTTTTTGCAATTTCGCAGGGAAATCCGCAAATTAGCAGAACGCGCATTCGAAAATTTCACCCATTACTACTCAAGCCACCAACTCAGGCCCAAGCAGATGAGTGGGGAAGAGGTAGCCTAATGGTGGACAGCAGTGATACTGAGCCTAACCTAAAGTTATCGCTATCTCAAAGTAGTACACAATCCACGCAAGAGAGAACACAGCAGAAAAGTGGTGAACAACAACCACCGCCCGCAATAGTAGATGTTCAAAAACAGCACACACAACCACCACCCGTAATAGTAGATGTTCAACCAGAGCCACCGCCCGCAATATTAGTTGTTCAACAACCCCTGCCGCCAATAGTAGATGCTCAACGAAAAGAACAACAACAACCACCGCCTGCAATAGTAGTTGTTCCACAACCACCGCCCGCAATAGTAGATGTTCAACGAAAACAACAACCACAACTACCACCTGCAATAGTAGTTGTTAAACAACCACCACCCGCAATAGTAGTTGTTGTTCCTCCCGAAGTCGGGCAGTTCAGGAAGTTGAGCCTGATGCAGATCAAGAAGAAGAGGAAGCACCTCATGCAGGAGATCTATTGTTTTCCAAATCCCCACCAAAGAAAAGGAGGGTTAGTCCATCGAGTTCTTCGCCAAGCATTTCTTCTAATGATCTTGATCTCAATTGGGAGCCACAGCAATCTGAGCATGAGAGGGAGAGACATCCCAAGAAGACCAGGCTAGGGAAAAGGAAGGTTCCAGCAAGCCTTACACTTATGGAGTGCATTGTTGAACAGCCGGATAATGATGGTGATGACGAGTCGGACCCAGTCATCACAAGCATTACTCCTGGGCCTGAGGACATAGAGACCAACGTTTTTACCCTATCGAGAATGGCTGCGACTAGTAGGGATGTAGTACGCATACCTCCAACACAGGCCACACCAAAACTACCTCCAGCTTCCATTTTTACATTTGCACAGGGCCGGCAGCGTCCTACATCCAGCACAAGTTCCACCTCAGCAGAAGTAGGTAGTGGTACTACTGCGCAGCCACATAGTGAAATTCAACACACAACCTCCAGTTCATCCGGCATTGGAAGTGGCACCTCTAGCAGGAGACAAAAGTTAAGCTCCCCAGTGTGGGACTTCTTTACAGTTAGCGCAAATGAGGACAACATTGCTATATGCTCCATTTGTCATTCCTCTGTTAGTCGTGGTAAGCTAGGTACAAACTATGGTACCAGAGGCCAAATGGCCCATTTGAAAAGACACCACGCAATCAAGTGGGAGGACCACCTATGTAGCATAAAAGCAGGAACCAATAATGTTGGTGAGGAAGTAGTAGAAGGTCCACTCACGGTCGAACAGGAAGAAGAGGGAGACATTCTATCTGGTAGTGGTACACCAAGTACCCCTGTCCCCAGCACTGCAGTGCTAGAGCCCACATCCTCCACATCAGCAACATCTCAGTGGCACCAGAGTAAGAGTAACCCGGAGACACCAAGGAGTACGGGTACGAAGTCTGCGACGTGAAGTACTTCATCGAGCATAACTGAAAGAAACACCAAGCAGAGTACCATTCTTAGCATGTTTAGGCAGGAGGGAAAGTACGAGCGCAACCACTGAATAGCACGTTTGTACAATGCTAAGCTTGCTAAAATGTTAGCACTGGACCTTCTCCCTTTTTTCTTTTGTTGAAGGGGTGGGTTTCCTGGAATTTGTGACAACCATCTGCCCAAAATGGAACGTTCCCAGCCGCTACTATTTTGCCAGAGTTGCTGTTCCAGCACTACACCACAACGTGCTGGAATTGCTTGGAAAAGCCTTACAGCAGAGTGCTGTTCATAGTATCCACCTGAGAACAGACATGTGAAACAGTTGCCAAGCCACTGATTACATGCGCATCACTGCACACTGGATCTCTTTTTCAGGTGTTAGAGACAAGGTATCTGCAGGCAGTGACACTGTTGAGATTTTTAATGATACTTGCAGATATGCAACTTTAGCCATGTTTGCTATGGGGAAATCTCATTCTGCTGCAAACATTTTGGCTGAGTTTAACAAGGTGTTTGAATGGCTGCGACCAAGAGGCCTTAACATTGGTTTTGTTGCCACCGACAATGGCAGTAATGTAGTTAAGGCCATGAAAGATGGTCGCTATTTCAGGGTCCAGTGTTTGGCACACTGCATTAACATTGTTGTTCAAGACTTTCTGAAAAATTAAAGCAAAGTCAGCAACTTACTGACCATTTGCAGAAGAATCTGCACACATTTCAAACATTCTTTTAAAGCCCGGAAGCAGCTATGGGTCATTCAATATGAGTATAAAATGCCAGTCAAAGCACTCATCCAGGAGGTACCAACACATTGGAACTCTACTTATTACATGCTTGATTGGCTGTTTGAGCAGTACATACCACTTAATTCTTATGTCATAACAAGAAGATCAGGGGATCCTACTGTTACTAAAGCCATGACCGTTGAGATGTAACAATGGGACCTCATTAAATGCCTGACAGAGATGCTACTTCCTTTCGAGGTCTTCACACGTGCAGTCAGCAGGGAGGACTGTTCTATGGTCCAAACTATCCTATTGTTGTACATGCTAGAGCAAGAGCTGAAGGAGGTGTCTGAAACATACGAAGGTGTTAAAGGAAAACTTGAAGCATGTTATTTGGCGAAGGCCTTAGCCGGCAGCTTATCTGAGAATACAAGGATTCAAAATAAGATTGTGTCACATCAACATTACATTACTGCCACAATTTTGGATCCACAAAGCCCATTGGTGTATTGGTATATGAAAAGAAGCCAATGGCCAGTGTTCAGCAGGCTGGCGATAAAGTATCTGGCTTGCCCTGTTGCAAGTGTCTCTTCTGAGAGTGTTTTCAGTGCTGCTGGTGCCATCGTAACCGGGAAAAGGACCAGTCTCTCACCCAAAAGTGTGGAGAGGTTAACCATGATCAAAATGAATCAGCACTTCATACCACCAGACTACAAAATACGTGAATCACAGCTGGAATAGGAGAGCGAGTCGGAAGACATAACTAGTGAGTTACATTACCTACTTCTGTCAGAAGAACCACAAGGGTTTGAGGAGGAGGTCCTCTTCCCTGACAACTAGGCTTTTAAATGGTTACTTTCTCCCTTCCTTTATTTATGTGTGTATCTGTCTTCCTGGTTCAAAACTTCAAATCCATCACCACCGTCTCTTATTTTTATTTACCTATTGGAGTTGCACATCTATGCATTCAACTGTGCACTCCACTCCTCAGAGTCCTGCTCCTTCTTCCTGACTCACCCTAAATACATTTCCATCTTGCCATACATTGGATGGAGATGGAGAATAGTACAATAATGTAGCCTCTAACAGTCCCTCCATAACAAGTGAAACGTACGTGACTATAGCCATCTTCTGTTTTGTTTCCGATCTGAAACTCATCACTTTCTTAAGACTACCACCTCTGTCTGCAGGCATACACAACTCTTCACTAAGGGTGGGCGTAGTTCGCACTACGCGAACTTCACGTAGCACTGCGCGAGCTGCGTAGTAGCATGTTCGCACTGTGCATGATTTGTTTTCAATGATTGCACAGTGCGGACAAGCATCAGGCACTGTGCAATCATTGAAAACGGCATCTTGCACAGTGCGAGCTGTAGTTTTCTGCTGCTCAAGTAGATTATTACTCGAACTGCAGCTTCTCAACGTGAACTGGTAGTTTCTCATTGGGAGCGGTCGCGAGCATGCACAACCACTCACAATGAGAAACCTTACCTCCCCGCGTTGAGAATCTCGCCGGGATGTCATTTTGCTTGCTCGCGGTCGCGAACATGATGTTCAGGACCGCGAACAAGCAAAAAATGAGCGCTGCACTACGCTACGCTGCACTACGCGTGTTCGCACTGTGCTACGTGTAGCTCTCGTAGTGCGAAGTTGCGCAAACTTCGCAAACTCCGCGAGCGTAGCGTAGTGCTTCGCCCACCCTTACTCTTCACTGTCAGAAGTTGAGCCGGACTCCAAAATTAAAGTAAACTCATCATCACTTTCAGAAGGCTTTGCAGCATCTGTGATCTGACAGCGACAGATTCATTTCATATACCTGTCTAAAGCAAGAAAGGTATATGAAATGAATGATGTCATGCATTGCATTGGATGCTTGCTGACTCTGAGCAAATGTGCATGAAGTAGAACTATACTAGTAGTTTAATATAATAACAAATTACTTGTGACTCAAGTGATAGTCAATGTTTCCATGTTGTTTAATAATATCCAATTGTACTCCTACTACTGCAGGTGCAGTCTGGACTTAATCGTAGTCACTCACAACAGACTGAGTTGCTGTTGGTGGTCTGTTGGACAACACGTACACGTGCCACACCGGATGATGATGACCACCATACCACCTTTGCACGCAGTCAGTCAGTTTGATCTGAGATGATTGATGGAATACATTCAGGAAGTGGAATACAAGGTAAACACAACCAATCAACAAGAACCACAGCAGACCTAGGCTACATGTGTGTGCAGTGGTGGAATAGAACAGTGGTATGATTGACTGGCAATGGTGCATTGATTTATTCACTTGATTTGGAAAATGCTACGTTGCTGTATATGTCTTTTGTCTGGAACTGTGAAAAATGTAGGTAAATGGAGTTTGGGTCACAGACTCATTGCCCGTGTTGTGGCGTGGTCCTGTAACTGTTCTGTGCTGGCTCCTATCTTGTTGTTCTTCTCGATGACTGCTGTGCAACTAGTAGAGTTACACAATGTATCCAAACCGCCTCAGTCTGAAAGTCTTCTTGTGTCAGGATCTGAGACCCGGTTAACCGCGCCTGCCTAATGTGTGTACTACAGGTCCCAGAAGGCTTGGCGGCATGAAGGCGGGAACTATATAGTCTCTCTGAACCCAGAGGTCGGGTTGTATTGGATTTTGTGTTTTTCCTGGATTCGAGAACAGTGCGGCTGCCCGTTAGTCTTGTAGGACCCATGGTGCTTCGCAGAGCTCTTGGCGAAGACACGGACATCTGTTGCTGTGACCCTTTTCGGGGTCGGGATTTGATTCTGCAATTGCGGTGGAGCGAGTCGGCTGATTTGCTAATGGTGTGCTGTGGTGCTTCGCAGTGGTTGCCTTACGAGAAGACACAGCCACCGCCGGAACGAGATACGAGATCTGAGAAGCGTGTCGGCTGATACGCTTAGGAGGTGCTGTGGGGCTTCGCTGAATTAGTCGCGAAGACAAAGACGCCAGCTTTCATCTTGTAATCTGAGAGGAATCATTGTGAGGGAATCTCCCGTGGAGGAGTGCTTCGATGTTTAACGAGGAGCCTGTTCTCTACCTTCCAAGGAGCCCAGTACTCTGTTGACTCCGAGGGTGTTGCTCTCTACATACCGAGGAGCCCAGTACACTGTTGACTCCGGGGGTGTTGGCGGTAAGACGAGTATGCTCACCTCTCCTAGGAGCCTCCTTGTTTTCTTTACTCTTTTGTCATCTTTATTTCCGGGCTCTGGTGCATTAACTAAGGATACTGGTCTTGGCTTCTGTGACTTAACAGAAGAGGGGGTGTGGTGCACTATCAATTGTTTGCTAGGAGGACTTGATTAAGGTGCTACCTGACGGTTTCCATAGAGCCTTTGTAGTGTATATCACTGGTAGGTACAAGGAAGGGATCTAAGGACTGAGAGGCACTTACCAGGAGATGTACGTGGAGTAATGTTGTGCGTATGTTCTTGTAGGAGACTTCCAGGGGGCTGCACGCAGGAGGAGAGCGTCAGGTGACAGCGTTGTCCTTCCCCGCTGATAATCTTAGCAAGGTACGGGTAAACGGAAGTAAAAGAATACTAAGGATAAAGAGGTGTCCTAGGGTCCTTATAACTGGTCCTTACTTTCTTTTCCAGATTGGTTACTCCCAGGCCGCACCATCCCGGCCGTTTACATTTTCCCTCGCCATACCGCCTCTAAGCTTTGGGTGTCTGATTGAACCAAGCTTGGGGAGGTCTGGAAGTGGACCCTTTGAGCATCACCCGGATCCCGAAGAGCATTGAGGTCCCTGACAGAATCCAATACCCACGAATGACGGCTCTTCTTGGTCTGGGTGATTCCCAAACATGGCGACCTTGGATGACGTGCTGCAAGCTGTAGTGCTGGTACAGCAAGAGCTAGCGGATTCCAAGGCTGAGACCGCGGCATTGAGGGAAAGGGTGGATAGACAGGCTCACAACCCTTTTGACGCTTCCTCATCTAACCCTCAGATACATGTCACAGTGCCCCGCCAGTCCCTTTAGCTACGCCGGAGAGGTATTTGGGGGACCCACATAAGATACAGGCCTTTCTTGCACAAATAGCATTGCACTTTTCGTGTAGACCAGCGTCCTTCCCCACTAATATCTCTAGGGTCGCTTTTGCGATCTTGTATCTCACTAGAGATGCGGCCGATTGGGCGGTTCCATTGGTTCGGAACGATGACCCTCTACTGTCTAACTGGGATGGATTTAGGAAGGAGTTCAAGAGGGTGTTCGATCGGCGGGCTACTACCTTCAGTGCGGACAAGGAACTCTTGGAGCTTAAGCAGGGCAAAAGGGACCTAGTATCCTACATGACAGCGTTCAACGGCCTGATAGCGGAGACCGCATGGCCGGAGGAGAAAAGAATGTCCCTATACTACCAGGGGTTGTGTGAGGAGATGAAGGACGTGTTGGCACAAATTGATCCTCAACCCACCTCCTGCATCAATCTCATTAATCTCACACTAAGACTAGACCATCGTATGTCTGCGAGACACGGAGGAGGACGAAGGGGGAAAGGCCGTCTCCGGTAAAGGAACTGGATAACCGGTCTCAGGTTACCCCTAAGGAAGTAGGACCAGAGCCAATGGACATAAGGGCCGTTAGACCACCCTTAACTAGGGCAAAAAGAGAGAGCCGCCGGGTCCAGGGGTTATGCCTCTACTGCGGCAAAAAAGGGCACTATGTCCGCGATTGTCCGGTTAAACCTAAGAGGGGAAACACCTATTTTCCTGGGAAAAAGGTGGCTATGAGCATGGTAGGAGACACCGCTGAGAGGCTTCTGTCCCCTACAGCGACAGAAGAGGAGATTACGGAAACTCGATTGGTATATCCCCTCTTTGGCCGTAGCGGAACAAAAGAACTCGGAATCGCATATAGTGTTGGACATGCAATTGACTGTTCATCAAACGAGGTATGCCGTCTGGTCCATGATAGATTCAGGAGCCACGGGGAATTTCATTGACCAGGGGTTGGTACAGCGGCTAGGGTTGACACGTGTGCGTTGCAAGAAACCCAAACCGGTGTTGGCAGAGGATGGCCCTCCGTTAAAGTCATGCCCCATAACTGAACACACCGAGACATTGGAATTGACTTTTCCTGGGGTTCCACATGATCATGTTGAGAAAAGTGTTCTCAATATCATTGAGGCTCCGCAGTATGAACTCATACTGGGCATGCCGTGGCTGTGGCGACACAGCCCTTCCATGGATTGGCAACAAAAAGCCATACAATTCCAGTCCAGGGAGTTTTTGTCGCAATGCATGAAAGAACATAACTCCATTGCTTTGGCTCTCGCCCTGGTCCATCAGGTGGCCATGGCGGCAGAGAAGGAGGTTGTGTTACCTTTGGAGTATGCAGCCTTTCAGGATGTGTTCAGCGAGGTTAAGGCTGAAAGATTACCCCCACATCGCGAGTATGACTGCCGGATTGACCTAGTGGATGGTGCAGTCATACCCTCCTGTAGGGTCTATGCCCTTTCCGAACCAGAGAATAAGCATCTACGCGAATACTTAGATCACTACAGCGCCTTGGGGTTCATACGACCATCCCGTTCCCCGGCTGCCTCTCCACTCTTCTTCACAGCCAAAGCCAATGGGGACTTGAGAGCCTATATAGATTATCCCTTCTTGAACAAGAATACAGTGAGAAACCGGTACCCGTTTCCGCTCATCCCCGTATTATTGGACCAGGTGAGAGAGGCCACAATCTATACCCACCTTGATCTACGAGGGGCCTACCATCTGGTCCGTATACGACGGGGAGATGAGTGGAAGACGGCGTTCAAGACGCGATACGGCCTGTACGAATATCTGGTCATGCCGTTCGGGCTGTGTAATGCCCCTGCGGAGTTTCAGTATTTCCTAGATGACGTTCTGAAAGACTATCTGGGCCGCATAGCGGTCGTGTATATAGATGATATACTCATCTATTCTGCTTCCCTGGCCGAGCACTCTAAGCATGTGTGTATGATCTTACAACGCTTGCAGGAGAACCACCTTTACTGCAAGTTAAGCAAGTGTAAGTTTAGCGTGCGACAGGTGGAGTTCCTGGGGGTGATCTTGAGTCCCCAGGCGTTCAGTATGGCGGATAGGAAGGTGGCAGCGGTGCAGGAGTGGCCCATCCCCAAGAACGTGAGAGAGGTACAACGTTTCCTTGGTTTCGCTAACTTTTATAGGCGTTTCATCTCGCACTTTTCTCAGTTGGCAACCCCCATCACCAGGCTATTGAGAAAAGAGGTTCCCTATGTGTGGACTCTAGCGTCAATAAAAGCATTTGTACAGCTCAAGGAAGCGTTTTGTTCAGCACCTATATTATGCCATCCTCAGGTCAATGTTCCTTTTATCGTTCAGGCCGACGCGTCAGACCTGGCTATTGGCGCGGTCCTGTCACAAAGGGATCGGGAGACAGGACAGTTGCATCTGGTGGCCTTCCTGTCCAAAAAGCTGAACCAGGCAGAGATCAATTATACCGTGGCAGAGAAATAACTTCTGGCGATCAAACAAGCCTTCCAGGAATGGAGGCACTACCTGTGGGGGGCTCCACACCCTGTCACGGTATACACGGACCATCGCAATCTGCAATATATGAAAACCGCTCGACATTTATCAGAGAGACAGATGCGATGGACTTTGTTCTTTGTGGAATATAACTTTGTGATTACCTTCCGTCCTGGCACTGACAACCGGAAAGCAGAATGACTGTCCAGACAAAGGGAGGAAAATGTTATGTGCCTGGTCGCTACTGAGGCCGTTGTACCCCCGAGAGGGTTTTGTGTGGGGTCACTGTGGACGGATTCCTGGATCAGGTAAAGAATCATAAGACCTTAGCCCAATGGCAAGAATAGGCCGCAAAGGATCAACTACGCACCTTACAGCATGGGGTGCCTTTGCATCGCAACCGACTGTATTTGCAGCAACATGAGGTTTGTCAGAAAGCGTTCAACTGGTGTCACAATGCTGTGTTAGCAGGGCATCCTGGATACAAGAAGACGCTTTCATTATTGCAGCGATCCTTCTGGTGGGATAATATAGCTAAGGATGTGAAAACCTGGGCTTCCCAATGCGACACCTGTACTCGAGCCAAGGGTGAGACCTGTAAAGCGAAGGGGGTTCTGATGACGTTGCCCACTCCTTACAGCTTGTGGCAGACCATCAGTCTCGATTTCGTGGTGGGGTTACCCATGGATCAAGGGTGTAACGCCATACTAGTAGTGGAGAAGTGTGGCTCAGGGGTTAGAGGCGGCAGACCCGGAATCTGAGATCGGTCCTGGACCAGGGTTCAATTCCCCGCCCCGGCGGGTCTTGGGCTAAAAATTCCACGGACTCGATAATTCTCGTCCCGGTGCCTCCTCGACTCACGGGTTCACACTCTGCGACTCTGGGCAATAGCTTGCTTAATCTCCACAACGGCCCCTCGCGGCGGGATGCCTGACTTTCACCCTGTGGACACCCTGTCGGGGCTTCTCACAGGGGAATACCAGGACGGGTTCCCTAGGCAAGCGCCAGGATGCCCTTTGTGGTGACAGGTTGCGCTATATAAGTATACCTACATTTACATTTACACATTTACATGGACAGCTTAACCAAAGCCGGACATTTTCTTCCATGTAAAAACTTGCCGACTGCCGCCCAGACAGCCCAAATGTTGTTACAACAGGTGGTTCGGTTGCATGGCCTTCCCAAGGTTATTGTTTCCGACAGGGGTCCACAGTTTGTTGCTCGGTTTTGGAAGGCATGGTGTAAGGCGTTGCGGGTGGAGGTGGCCTTGTCCACCAGTTTCCATCCGCAGACCGATGGCCAGACCGAGAGGTTAAATCAGACTCTCAAGAAATACCTGAGATGCTATGCTAAGGAGGCCTCTGAATCTTAGGTATCGCTGTTGTGGCTGGCGGAATTCACGTATAATAACTCCTGGCACAGTTCCATCAAGGAAACCCCTTTCAGGGCGAACACCGGGTACCATGCCAACACGTTGCCCCTGATAGTACCAAGTGAAGTTCTGAATCATCCATCGGTACATGCTCAAGTAAGGGACTTACTGAAGGTACACAAGCGTATACAGGCGGAGTTAGTGCGGTCTAAACTCACCTATAAGAAGTGGGCTGATCTCCATAGGCAAGCTGGACCTCAATACCAAGCAGGGGACCGGGTGTGGTTATCCACCAAGAACATCAGATTCCGATACGGCAGTGTGTTCCACGTATCGGTTGAAGTTACCTGCCTCCCTGCGGATCCATCCGGTGTTCCATTGTAGCCTACTGAAGCCGGCCAGTGGTCGCCGACGCGTGGCGGTTCCTCCTGTGGTGTGGGATGGCCAGCTGGAGTACGAGGTGCACAAGATGGTACCTCGTTTCATGGAAGGGATACACCTCGGAGGAGGATTCCTGGGAACCGTGTTCGGGGGTGCATGCCCCGAGAGCGGTGCGTTTGTTCCATGCTCGTAATCCAGGTAAACCCGGATCTAGGAGGCGCCTGGGAGGAGGGCGTACTCTCAGGATCTGAGACCCTGTTAACTGTGCCTGCCTAATGTGGATACTATATGTCCCAGAAGGCTTGGCCGCATGAAGGCGGGAACTATATAGTCTCTCTGAACCCAGAGGTCGGGTTGTATTGGATTTTGTGTTTTTCCTGGATTCGAGAACAGTGCGGCTGCCCGTTAGTCTTGTAGGACCCGTGGTGCTTCGCAGAGCTCTTCGCGAAGACACGAACATCTGTTACTGTGACCCTTTTCGGGTCGGGATTTGATTCTGCCATTGTGGCGGAGCGAGTCGGCTGATTTGCTAATGGTGTGTTGTGGTACTTCGCAGTGGTTGCCTTACGCGAAGACACAGCCACCCATGAACGAGCTACGAGATCTGAGAAGCGTGTCGGCTGATACGTTTAGGAGGCGCTGTGGGGCTTCGCTGAATTAGTCACGAAGACACAGACGCCGGCTTTTATCTTGTAATCTGAGAGGAATCGTTGTGGGGGAATCTCCCGTGGAGGAGTGCTTCGATATTTAACGAGGAGCCTGCTCTCTACCTTCCGAGGAGCCCAGTATGCTGTTGACTCCGGGGGTGTTGGCGGTAAGACGAGTAGGCTCACCTCTCCTAGGAGCCTCCTTGTTTTCTTTACTCATTTGTCATCTTTATTTCCGGGCTCTGGTGCATTAACTAAGGATACTGGTCTTGGCTTCTGTGACTTAACAGAAGAGGGGGTGTGGTGCACTATCAATTGTTTGCTAAGAGGACTTGATTAAGGCTCTACCTGGTGGTTTCCATAGAGCCTTCGTAGTGTATGTCACTGTTAGGTACAAGGAAGGGATCTAAGGACTGAGAGGCACTTACCAGGAGATGTACGGGGAGTAATGTTGTGCTTATGTTCTTGTAGGAGACTTCCAGGGGGCTGCACGCAGGAGGAGAGCGTCAGGTGACAGTGTTGTCCTTCCCCGCTGATAATCTTAGCAAGGTACGGGTAAATGGAAGTAAAAGAATACTAAGGATAAAGAGGTGTCCTAGGGTCCTTATAACGGGTTCTTCCTTTCTTTTCCAGATTGGTTACTACCAGGCCGCACCATCCCGGCCGTTTACATTTTCCCTCACCAGACCACCTCTAACCTTTGGGTGTCCGATTGAACCAAGCTTGGGGAGGTCTGGAGGTGGACCCTTTGAGCATCACCCGGATCCCGAAGAGCATTGAGGTCCCTGACATCTCTCTCACAAGTCTTGTCTTTTTTGCACTACACCGTAATTGATTTTATACCCCATTTCTTTTTTCATCAAAACTACCAGGCTGGCCTTTTACCCAGTGCTATTATACTTGGAGCAACAACTCACACTTACCTTACCAATCCTCCTCATCATCCAGCCAGAGGCACCCAAGAATGATATTCAGTCACAGTGTCCATGGAAGAGAGGACAAATATGAATGACGAGATACAACTACACATTTGGACCTGGATAATACATTAACTTTAGTATCATTTTCGTAATTTATTTGATTCCTTTTTCCTCTTCATTTATTTTACGCTTGTGTTTGGTAATTGATTGTTCACTAAAACTATTTCCTAATTTTCTTTGCTAGCTATCAGCCTGTTACAGCAGGTATTACGGTTTCTCTGAGGGCATATAGCCTAGGCAAAAGTCATATTCATATCATATATAAGAAATACTTCCTTCGAATTGTGTAGTAGTAGTTAAGTACCACTCATTACATATTATTAACCATCAAGTTATAACTTATCTTCATCATGCAATCATTTCCTTTTTCTACCTTAACTTTAGATTTATTGGGTAGTAGTGGCTCATCAATCATCGGCTTCATTGTTTTGCTTTTGTTGTCTCCATGCGTACTGTTTTTCTTTGTCAAACCTTTCCCCAAACGCCCGTTCCCATCTATTCATCAACCCCTAACCCTCTTCCCCCGGTCTGTGTGGTTTCATATTGAGATATGATGTGACTACATTAAATCTACACCAACAATTGATCACACGCTTGCTGGGGCAGATGTGGTGAAAGCAACACAAATGAATTGTCAATGAGGCAGGGCAAGGATCTTCTTCTGCTTGCCCACCCAAGCTCAGTGTATGTACTAGTCTACAAAGCAATTCATTTTTCAAAGGGACCCAACAAATAAATCTAAATAATTGGTGGCATTGTTTTAATTTAATTTTACAGCATTTAAGTTTACGAATTAGGATTGTGTTTTAGTGACTCCTTCAACACAACTGCAGTTATCTTCTTGTACTTGGCAGTCCCCGACATCATTGATTTCTTTTAGTATAGCAGTTGCAATATTGTTTTTATTTTTTTGTCAGTCTTATGTACTGTACTTTTCTACTTCTCCCACATTCTCTCTCAGGCAAATGACTGTCTCTTTGTTTTTGTATGCCAATGCTAGTGCCAGTGTCTAGTCTACTACTACCATCACACAACCATGGCATATTCTCCATTGTCTTGGCAAACCATGCAGCCCTTGCGGTGCCGAACTTAATCATCATCAATCACAGGTAAGAAGATAAGTTTGCTGGGAGGTATAATGGAGGAGAGACTGGTAGTACTAATAGGACAAATTTAACTCAGTGAGGGGTACAGCATCTATCTGTTTGCATGTTACAAATGTGGCCAATTAATAAATTATTTTAATCAAACACTGGCCGCTGCCCTGCATCTATAAGTAAACCTTGTGACGTACATTAATTCGTGAAACAGTAACCACACCACAAAACAACATCATATGTGTACGTTGAAAATAAATACCATTTATTCATGTTCATCAAAAAAAATCCTCCTATCCCACACCTCACCCACCCCTCTCCCGTCCCTAACCCCAACCAATGTCAAAGTCCAAAGAATTACCCCCCAAAACCCCAACACCCAATTCCCATCCACCAACAAAAGTATTAAAAAAGGGGCAAATAAACAGGGTCCACATTATAGTCGGTGGGCTTTGAGGTGTTTGTCCACTATTATTTTTACGAGCTCCTCTAATTGGTCCTCTAGCTTTGCCACCCGGAGGAGAAATTGTTGCCGAAATGCACGACACCTGCATTTGCATCCATGATGTGGGGGGGCGGCAGATGTTGCGAAATGCCGGCGGTAAGCGGCTGCCTGACTACGGTGCCATACTCCTGTAGGTGGGGCCTGGCTGGGGCCTGGGGCATTGGAAGAGGCAGCAGCTGTTTCCGCCGCCACAGCCTCCTCCTCCTCCTCCTTGGCCACAGCCACCAGCCGGAGGTACTCATCCACAATGGCCTGCAGTTTCCTTTCCCGGGCCCTGTCTGCCAACTCCTTCCGTGATGGTTTGTAACTGGAACTGGAACTTCTCAAAATGAATTCAAAACATAGTGGCATAGTAGCAGTACGTACAATTGTTGACAACTTTTAGTATCTAATCTATCCTCTTGATTCCCCTGCCTGTAACATTTGTTGAAGTTTTTTTCCGGCATTATACTTGCCCTGGTACTATGGGTGGACTTCAGTACATAGAAGAACACCAGTCTTTTTTGTATCTCCTTTTATATTTTCAAAGTAAGACTCGCTTCCAGTGACAGTCTCCACCTATGATGAATACAATACATCCAGGGCGCATCCATCCATTAAAAGTAAATGTCTATCATTCTTTATTATCGCCTTAGCTGGTTTCACTTTCACCAACAACCACCCATGCGTCCAATCCTTCCTTGCCTTGGTTTGATTGACACAAACACAGCTGATGATTCTTGCTATCCACTATATCCAGGCACCCATATTGTGTTGCCCACGCAGGCAGGTATCTTCTTTCACCTTCCAGTTCCACCCATCCTTCAACAACCCATGCATCGGATTCATATCAGCCACGTGCATGAAACTTCCAAAGTATCCTTCTATGGTAGTCTTATTACATCTCTTTCGTCCTTCCTCCTTCCACCTGGTTAACTTATTTCCCTTTTTGTTCAACACATCCCTCAAGGTCATCTGATCTGACTTTTAGTCTTCTCCATAACTTTCACAGCTGAGTTGGAGTCTGATAGATGAGAAGATTGCCTTCTACAAACCAGATATTTGGAGAGCTTTCGAAAGATTCATGTGTAACTAGTATACGTTCAACGGTGAGGGGTCTCCCACAATTCCCACAGTTCTCTATTGTGCACTAGTTGTACAAAATGTATAGTATTTAATCTTCTTTATTTTGCATGGTGGAGCTGGATGTTTTTCATGGAACAACTTACAAGTTACAACAATACAAAGCTTGTTATTATAAAAATTAAGTTTTTGAACTTGCATATAGACTCTGTGGTATATTTTGAGTGTCTGTGGTGTTGTGGACTTAAACGAGTGAGTGAGCGAAAGGTGTTACTTATGTTCTGGGTTGTGTAATAAAATCATTGGGTATATCTAACTATCTTCGTGTGGGGGGTCTAGAGTGGGACAAATGACTATGACTGAGACACTTAGGTAGGTAGACAGTCAGTGAATTGTGGGTTCTTCTGAGTTATGTGACTGGGGTGTAAGTAAGGTCCAACCTCCCTATCACCAACATCCTATTTTGTTGTGAATAGTTCTGTATGTGGCTGTGCAGAGAATAACCACAACAGTAGTAGTATACTAACCTAACAAAAATTAGTAGACAAACATCTGGTTGTGCATTTTGTTGGTGGGAATTGACAAAGACTAGAGATTATAGAGGACAACGCAAAAGACAGGAGTGGACCCAGTGGCTACAGCTATTCTATCACAGCTTTATTCAAAAGAATACCTTAACTAAAGAGTGGCCAACAGGGCAAGCTTAGCTACAGACAGTCTAATAGTAGAGGAACAGAGAGTCATAGGGCAGAGGCAGTTTGAAGGAACTGAAAGTCAGGGATGGCATTGGATACCCAAATTTTGGAAAACAAATTGAAGACCAAAGAAGCTTTTACTTAATTAGGAAGGAGGATTATTAGGTTGGAAAAAATAAGGTATGTTAAAAAGTTAGGGAAATATAATTGTTAATTATATAAGCACTGTAGGACTTACTGGGGCCAGCAGCAGGATCCTCAGTAGAGGAGCGCTCCTCTGGTGGTTGTCCCACCGACTCGGACCCCATCTTCTTGCCCCTGGGTGGTGCTGATCATGTAAGAAATAATAAAGAAAGAGAAACATTGAGTGCTGTGAAACAAATACATCATTCAAAAATCCTCTCAAACATTTTAGGAAACAACAGTTGCAATAAAATTGACCTCTAAGTCTAAATGACTACTGGCTTGCAGGATTCACAGACCGTCTACTTATGGAACACTAATCAAATGTTCCATAAACATTCTGATTGCAGAATATACTAACAAAGCCAGTACCACCTGACCTACACCAGCTATTCCAGAATCCAGACGGGCCAATTGTTCAGTAAGTCGGCATTTCCATTTTATTTTTGTCCGCAAACATGCATAGATGAGATGGAGTACACATGCATAAATTTGTGCATACACGAAATTGTTGGTTGCTTGCGTCATATGAACTGCTACTGACTGACATGACAATGCTATTGCTGCTAAGCCTAGCACTCAGTAAACAAACTTCAAACAGGTTCTATGGAGGGGTGGGATAAATAAGAACTAACTAAGCATTCAGTGACAGAGGAGGCGTCATGCAGACCATTAAAAAATATTAACTAATACTAAGTAAACCTATGTCCATCCACCACTATTTCACTAAAGGACAATGGAAGGACTAGACTCTAGCAATAGCATTAACTAACTTCAGTTCTCTAAAGTAAACTCTAACATCAATAGTCACCAGCCCAAGCTAGCGCAAAGTTACAAACCAGTAAGAGAAGTGGTGAGCAGCACCTGTGTCATACAATAACAGAAGATTTTGAGACAGAATTGATATGCAATGTAACTAAGCACACCAGTAATCGTGTTACTTATTCGTCCAAGAATTATACACAATACTTATACTACTATATATATATTATTATTACTAGCTACTCACCAATCCCCACGACCTCGACATCTAGCAGGTCCAACAGATTTTGCTCCCTGTTCAGAATGTCTGCCCACCGGTGGGCCAGCTGCTGGTGAGTGCGCCAGAAACACAAGGTAACCAGAGCCTGGCCTGCCGCCTTCTGCCAAAGTGGCGCTGGATGAAAGAAACCAGGGCGGCTACCTCCGCCTCCCCGAAAAGTTTCTGGGCCTGCACCCCTGCAGGTCGCATTCTGCCGCAAGGCAGGTGGCTCTTGGGCACAGGCGCCTTGCCCTTCGAGCCAGTTCTGTTGCTGCCCTTTGCCATGGTATTGGGGTGGAGGTGGAAAAGAAAAGTTTGAACAAAAGGAAAAAAAATTAGGGGGAAGAAGTAGGAGCTTAAAGAAAGAAGTAATATAAAACAGTAGAAAAGGTGTAAAAGTAGAAATAAAATGCAAAATATAAACTTAGGGACAGAGAGAGATAGATGATAAGTAAAAAAAGATAAAAGCTTGATAGAAAACTAGTCCCAGAACCATAGCATAGAGTGTGAAAAACAAGATGGCTGCGCCCATCGCGACCACGTGGGTAAGTTTGCGCACGATTTCTCGCAAACACACACTTTGTCAGCGTGAACAAGTAGATGTGTTCCCGAACATGACTTGCACAACGCAAATACGTTATGCGCGACCCAGAAAAGGAAATTGGAAACTCGAGCAGGCGGGACAATTGAAAAAACAAGATGGCCGCGCCCATAGCCCACCGCATGGGTAAGGTCACGCTCTACAATCCCCCGAGCATGAAGACAGCGCCCTGAACACGTACAACGCGCTCCCGAGCAAGAAAAATAGCTCGCGAACGGGCCCAACAAGCTACTACGCATGCTGGCGAAGCTCGCATACTATGAGAACGTCTTTGCGTAGTTTTGCGTAGCGCGACTCCGCGTACTACGCCCAGGGTTATATAAGATCAGAAGAGGACTGGACCTGCTATATGTGACCTGAGAGTGGGTCTGACCTGGTTCTTCTAACCAGGACAAAAGCATGGACACCAAGGGTCTGTTACCTGACCTCCTTTGTAACTACAGAGACTTAGCAACAACCCCTAAGAGGTATTTTCTTTGAAGTGCCCAGCTGACGAGTGGCAACTGGACTTTGACATTTGCTTCTGCCTGAAACCGTCAGAGCCACTTAGGGCCTGCTTATGAGTTTGGCGGACGGGTTTCTCTATCAAAAACATGATGGATGTCCTATCCGCTGTATTACGAGTTCCATTATATCCAATGCAATATAATGGAACTCGTAATACAGCAGAAGTGATATCCCTCACGTTTGTGATGAAGTAACACATGCACCAAACTCGTAATCAGGCACTAAGTGCCTTCCCCTGAGGAAATAGGTGCCTTAGAATTGTCCTCTTGTGGTTGTTTGGGCAGCAGAAGAAAGTCTATAAACTTTTAAAAACCTTACCTCCACATCTCTAGCGAGACACACAGGAAAAAGTATCTTACTGGTAGTTTCACAGTGCCAAATTGAATTTCAGCTTCCTCCCTCGCAAGGTTCCCAGCACTTTTGTACAAAGGGACTATGTCTCATTCTGCATTGGATATTAGTACATTTTCAATGAGAAATATCCAAAGCTCCAGCGGCACAGTCTGCTGCATGTATCTTACCTTTGGTTCCATTGCGATGGCTACAGTTTCACTAGTGGCCCACTCAGGGAGGATTCTCTTCTAAAAAAAAGTCTACTTAGAGGTTTTTAAGAAATGTCAAAGCTTTTCTTCAAATAAGTGACAAAGCTCCTGTCTGAAAGGGGACTGAGAAATGTTCTCAAACTTTTTGACTTCCAGACTTTTACCAGGGCTTCATCATGGTCAGCCTCAAATTGAGCCTATATCTCAGTCTAAAACTTTAATAGACTATCAGTCGCACATTGTGATTTTTGGTGCTCCTTCTACTTAAAAATGTGAACAAGCATATCTCTGGATAACCTTCTTGACGTTACGTCATTTTGGTGTTGTTTAGTTTATTCAATTTTTTTTTCTAATTCAGTTAAAGATTTTTATTTCTTGGTGTTTCAACTTCATTACTGTTTTGGTGTTGCCTAAATTCTTTACGCATTGACCTAAGTAAAGCTTCTTTATTCTTGTGCCATACCTACCATGGTGTTGACTTCAGGCAAATATAGAGACTTGGAGTTCACCCTTAGAAGGAGTGTTATTATTTTCTGCAGTGGGCAGTAGCTCACCACAAAAAAAGAATTGTGCAAGGGTGTATGCATTTTGCCAACTTATGTTTTATACTTTTCCAGCTTTGTATGTGTAGTGTACAGTGCAGAAGACATACAAAGTTAGAAAAGGTTGCAGACTTTACATACATTTGCTCCATTATTAGACCTGTCTCAAGGAGACAGCTTTTTGGCATTAATAGTCATTTAAAAAATATAAGCGGGTAGGGATTTATGCCAAAACCCATGTGCATTTGCATGATTTGCATTGGAAATTGAATCTGAAAACACAACACCATGTGCTTGGTTTGCATCACTTTGTTTTTTACAAACCCAGCAAAATGTGTTACTAAATTTTACTCATATCTACTTGCCCAGACCTCATTGTTGCTCTGATCTCATCACTCTCACTTGGCTATCAGCAATAGTAAATAGATCCTAAATCTGTCATGCCAAGTACACAGAGCACCATCTATCTTCCCAGAAGCTTGAAGACGCTTTTTCCTTTACCCCAAAAAGTATAGAACCATGAGAGCATGTTTTAATCTGTTCCTGATTGCTGGCCTAAAATTTGGAACTCCATCTAGAAATTAAACCTTCATTCTTGTCTTTCAAAAGCTATTAAGCACACATTTTTTCAAAGAAACTATCATCGGTTTTAGTCATAAGTTCTAAACTGACCCCGCCTATGTCCACTGATGCTATTCCTCAATATCATTTTTAATCTAATATTAGACACAGCCCAGAAGCAAAATATCCTCCCTCATGGTTCTCTTTATACCTCTAGAGACTTGTATTTACTGTTGTTAGACCAGGCATCCTTGGTGTGGTTTTCCCCCTAACTTTTTGCCTTCAGACATTCTATTTTACTGACTTTGTTTTTGCTGACCTTAGGTCACTGAACACCTTACCATTACTAATCGATGATAGAGGGCTTGTGCTCTCTCCTTAACACATGGTAAGATAGGTGTATAACTAATTGGCATATTTAATTGACTTGTAAGTAAAGTGACAATTCCTGTTCCCAGGGCTTATATATTAAATGTTATCAGTGGGCCTGCAGCACTCATTGTGCCATCCACTTTAGCACTTTAAACATGTCTCAGGACTGCCATTGCAGCCTATGTGTGTGCAGTTTTAAACTGCCATTTTGACCTTAAAAAAGTAATCTTTTGCCAGACCTAAACCTTCCTATTTAATAAATATAAGTCACCAGTAGGCTAGACCATTTACAGAAGAGAGAGCGGGGTGCAATGTATTTAAAAAGTAGGACATGTACTTTTAAGTTTTACATGTTCTAGTAGTGAAAAACTCTTAAATTAGTTTTTGAGTACTGCAAGATCTGCCTCTCCCATAGGATAACATTAGACTTACCTTATTACATTTATTAAGCTGCAATTTACAAGTGGAAACAGGTGCCCAGTTCATGTTTGGGTCCTAGAAGTTGTAATGAAAAATCCTAACTTATGGTGTAGTCGCATTTTAAATTACAATTTTGAAAATGCCACTTTTAGGCACTTCCTGCCTTAGCCATTTGGTGCCTGCAGCCTCTCTCTAAGTCATATGACTGGGTGTAGCTGGAGGTTGTGTTTTGTGTATTCATACTAGTCAGCCACACACTATCAGAGCCTAGGTGTTCCTAGATGGTCCATCACTGGCAGAATGGAGGGGAAAGCTGGACACAGAAACATATACTCTTGAATAGGATGCATCCACACAAAAGACTGCATGCCCCTTTTATCTAGTCTGGAGCCGGGACCAGGAAGGCAGGGCACCTGTACACTTCAATGGCATGCCTCTAGAATCTTCTCTCTACTTCAAAGGCACAACTAGGCATAAAAACTGAACCTCAGACACCAACTCTTCAGTACATTTCTAGACCTGTAGATACTCTCCCGAAAAGAATGTCTACTATGCTGCTGAAAGGACTGCCACTCTGCTGGACTGATGCTCCGAAGGACTTCTGCCGTGCTGTGCTGATCTGCTGCCTGCTGTTCCTTTGCCTGGGTGAGAACGACTGAACCTACATCTCTTGAACACAGAACCCGAGAGTGACTTCAAGGGATAGTTGGCTGGCCTCCTGATCCAAAGCTTCAGGGACAGAACCAACTTCGAACATCCTTGCACCTGGACCCTGCCATCTGTGAGTCTACCCTGCCAAGTGGTGCCATCCCAGTCCTGGAACCATGGAAGTGGTTGTAAGGTGCCCTACCAGCCTTTATGGATCCAGAAAAAGTGACACATCTCCCCTGCAGCGCAGCACACCTCAGTGCAGAACCAACACATCGCTGCTGCTGCTGCATGGATTGGATCCTTTGCAAAGACAGGCAAAACCTCTGCAGCCTATTCAGAATCTTCACTGTCTGATGCATCCTCAATGCAGGCCCTGGCATCTCTCATTGACAGCAGTCTCAATGATGACGCCAGAATCTGCATCACAGTCTTGTTGCTCCTCAGAGTTAACACATGGCATGGACTACACTTCGCATCCCCTACTCTTGACTTCACCTCACAAACCCTAAGCGGTGAGCTCCTCAATGAAGATGCAGGACCTAGCATCGCAGTGTTGATGCACCTCAGAACTGATGCATCACTTCGGCATCACAACACATCTTCCACAATGATCCTCTCAACACAGCATACCTAACTTGGTCCCTGTAGCTGGTCTGTGCTCCATCACAGTCGGTCTGAATTAGTGACTTTGTCTTGGTCTGGCGCAACCAGATATCCACAGTTGGCGCTTTATTTTCTTTGGTGCTATTTGTACTGAAATCTTTCAAATTAAATATCTACTGTTCTATTGATTGGATTTTTGTTATTGTGGTCTTGTTCTAGGTATTACCAAAAACTCACATTTACATTTTCTAACTTGGTGCTGGATCCTTTTTGTATGATGTTTTCACATTATTACTGTTTTGAAGTGTTGCTCAAATACTTTACACATTGCCTCTAAGTTAAGCTTGACTGCTATGTGCCCAGCTACCAGAGAGATGAGCACAGGTTAATTTAGAGTTGGCTTGTGCCTCACTCTGGCAAGGATTGTGGGTGCTGCTTGACCATGGCTTACACTCCAGTCAACCAACATCCCCATTTCTTATGACTGATTATATACCGTTTTAGTTTATTGGTGTTCATCAAGTGTAGTCATTCCTGTTATGTATTCTTTAATATTATGTGGTAAATTTAATTACCTGGTACTGAATTTCTATGCGGTAATGTCATTAAGAATAACTCATAATAAATAAGAGGCAAAATCCGTGATATTTGAGGTTTCTCAAAATGGGTTTTATTCCTTAAAAAGGAATTGGATAATTAGCATATTGGCTCGAGCCAAGGTGGCATACCGTTCCGTCACCACGCAGGTTCGGGAAGGGACAGACTGACAGAGTCAATGGTAATAGCGAATATGCAAGTATGCGACCATACATTATTGACAGGCATTCATATATATAGTCAATGCATTACAGTAAAAGCATATGCAGGAGGCGTAACAGCTGAGAAGAGAGATAAGAATGCATGTACGTAATACAAAAAGGCGTTACAATAGGCGTGCATGAAGGCGTGAACAAGAACGTCATTTATCATGATGTCACAAGTAGGCGGATCCATGAGTGAATCCGGCAGTGTCAGCAGAAATACATGGCAGAGATGGGCGCGCAGCAGTATGACGTGTAATGTACGTGTAACTTGAGGGGTGAAGGGGGACTTTGACATTTAGCCCTACACGAGGAGACAGAAGTCTGGAGTGTCAGATCAACCTAATCCCAAATCGTATCTAATATCTCATGTTTAAGGAACAGTATTATCTGGAAGGAAAAGGTCTCTCGGACAAGAGGCTATTTTATACTGACTATGAGTGAGTGTATAAGCGTCTACGTGTCTGCATGAGATGCGAGGGGTGCGAGGGAGGGCATGGGCCTACCATGGAAACAGAGCCATGAATTACTTGCACAGAGACAGTGAGGCCGAGCCCTTGGCTCTGCAGCTGGAAGGATGTTGACATGAAACTACTAGACAGGAATGTATTTTCGAGGAGTGAAGCAGATAATTCGAAGGTTAAATACAGTCTTGGCAGGCAACAGGCTGAGCCAAGCACCGTTAGCCGCGTAGGGAGTAAGGCAGAGGTCTCGGGTACAGATGCAGGCCCAGGTTTGAGATTCAGAGTCAGAAGGCAGGAAAAGGCTCGATGGCAGAATTCAGGGCCTACTTCGCCAGAGCTGAAAAAAACGTGTAAAGTATACTACATAAAGACGTTGGCATGGCATACTTAGGAACGGACTATTCGACCCATTCAGGGTGGATCTGAAAGAGGACATGTTAACGTTGGACGCAAATGTATTTGCGTCTTCATAGCTTGAAGTGGAGGGAACATACATGTACTTGTAGCGTGTACACGGAGTCGGTGGGGTCTAAGATAGGGGACACAATCGATCATAAAATTTATATTACCTCATTCCCTCCTTGTCCCCTACGGACCCTTCATGATATATCGATCTGCATGAACCGATCAATCTGTTCATGTAACATCATTTGCTCTTCTTTCTTCTTTTGGCGGTTTGAATGGGAATTTGAATTTGAAGGCGGGAAACATGATGTGGCGCACAAGCCGCAAATCGCTGGTCCACATTGTAAACACAGGCAACAACTGAATACTATGAGAAGGCCAATGCCTAGGAAGGATAGGATCTTCCATCCCCAAGCGGTCAACGTAGTCCAGAACCAACCGGACCAAGTCCAGGTGCCTGGATTCTGATGTATCAGACTTGCAATTTTATGGAGACGTGTTATAGCTTTATATACCGTTGGCGCGTTTTCTGGAATGAAAACACAGCAACTCGACCCGATGACCTTACAGGCTCCACCCCTATCTGCTAGGATGACGTCAATGACGAGACGATTTTGAAGAACAACAACCCGCATCGCGGACTGTTCCTCTGTTAAGTTACCTAGAGCGGAAGTAGTTTCATTCACTACTGCTTCGAGGGTTCTAGTTAATCTACGTATCAGTTTACTATTAGTAACAGTACCTAAGTAGGGGAAGAAACCTTTATTGAAGTCTGTGTATTGCTCCCATGCCGTTTCAGTGTAGTCGACAATCGGGAGATCTCTTCTGAGTCTGCTGTTTACTAGATTGGTATTTCTGTGATAATCAGGAGGAGCTAGAAAAACAGGTGGCAAAAGGAATGCAATGTAACAGGTACCATCCCAATCTAAAGGTAAACGTATATATGCGGTATGGCCACAGACAAAGTAGGAATGACGGGTAGCTCTAAACGTGGATTTGCCTTGATCACTGAATTCGATCACAGTAGTACATTCACTATGACCTAAGTGTATGGAACCATTCTTTCTGATACATAATTCACCTTTGACTGGTAACACTGACATGGCAGGTAAGACTGGTGCAGCTTCGGATTCAACAGTTAAAATCATGAGGTTAATTGTGTAATTACCTAATCCATATACTTCATTTTCTAGATCAGTTCCTGTTCTAGTGGGAAGTCCCTTCTTGTCAGGGTAACAGACTTTAAGTAGAACTAAGTTCAGGTTTCCCCAAACCCAATTCCCATCGTAAACGGCAATGTCAGAATCTAGGGAATTAATCAATCTAAACCATGCCCCACAGGAGCCATTGTGAGTGAACGGGTACGGAAAGAGGGGCAGAACTCCCTTGTATTTCTGGTAGGGAGGGAGTCGGCCACATATCCAGCAGTTTGTAGCATTGTTAGTCTGATGGGAGTGATGTAACATACTAATGAATGTGTTGTTGCGCAGCGCGAGTCTGTAAGACAATTCATGGGGAGGTAATTCGCTAAAAGAATGTTCGGCAGTAACATTGTAAGCAGATTGTGCACGCTTAAAAATAGGGTAGTACATGTGCAATAATATACTGGCAGCAATAATAAGAAGGCTTAGAAAAAACATAATCAATAACGTCACTATACAGTGACTACGAAGTGATTTACAATATGCACGTTTCTTGAGTTGTCTCTGTCTATCTCTCTCTCTATCTCGGTCTAGGGGATACATGTCAGAAACTAATTTAACCGATTCACCTAGGGGAGGACTTAAACAATTAAACTGTCTGACTTGCTAGACCGTAATTTTAGTCTGTATTCTTCAGAGGCAGTTTTCTCAACCAGGGGGAGTTTTGAGTCAGTTTGTGGAGGAGGGCAGGGCTTAGAGTCCAAGTCCGAAGGAAGTCCGTGGAATTTTTTTATGTGGCTCGAATGCAGCCATCCTTTTCTGCCCTCCAATTTAACAGCCGTCCTCGTCGTCAGAAGAACCAACTTTGGGGTCTGCCAGCGGGGCTCCAGTGGACTTTTCCGGTCAAAATTCCGCACGAACACAAAATCGCCAGGGACCACTTCATGGGGCTTCACCTCGGTGTTGTCGGGAAAGGCTGCAGCTACCTGTGAACGACAAGATTGTAGTGCAGACATCAAGGAGGCAAGGTAATCTGTCAGCATAATACAGTCAACATCTGTTATTTTACGAGGTATAGGCGTCCCCCACATATTTGGTGGCCTACCAAAGACCACTTCATACGGGGATAGCCCGGTTCGAGAATGCGCAACCATCCTCATATAGAAGAGGGCGACTGGCAAAGCAACTATCCAGTCAACGCCTTTCTCTCTACATATTTTCGAAAGTCGGATTTTTAGAGTCTGATTATGGCGCTCCACGAGACCTGCTGCCTCGGGGTGCCGGACACAGTGGAACTTCCACTGATACCCTAACAGGAGTGTTATGTGTTTCACAAGCTCGGATGAGAATGGCTGACCGTTATCTGAGTACACGATACGGGGCAAACCATACCGTGGGAAGAACTCGCGAACCAGCTGTTTGGCAGTGGTCGGAGCAGTGTAATCTGGGACTGGGTATGCTTCTGTCCATCGGGAGAGTGCACATACGACTACGAGGACATACTTGAATCCTCGACAACGTTCCATCTGGATATAATCCATCTGGAGGACTTCAAAAGGGTGATCGGGAGGCTGAAATCCACCTTTCTCTACAGGAATGCTTTTACCTGGATTGAACTGACAACAAATCATGTAAGTACGCACTTTTTGTTTCGCTGCTGCTCGTAAGTTCTTATTGCACCATATGTGTTGAATGCTATCTAGCATCGCTTTTTCTCCTAGGTGTGCTGGGCTATGTATAGTGTTAATGATGACTTGAACCATAGAATCGGGGAGAAACCATGTAGATTTTCCCTTCGTCATCCATCCTTGATCTGTTTGGATCCCTCCTAGTTCAGTCCACTTCTTGATTTCATCTGATGTGGCATGTGTCTGTATGTCGATTACATCATGTGCGGGATCCTTGACTGTCATGCAGTGTGATTGTGTCGGAACTATTGTCTTTGTCAAGTCAGTTGCATGAATTCGATTCTGGGCAGTTTGCTTAGCTGTTCGGTCTGCCAGGTCGTTACCCTGGGAGATCGTATCGGTAACCTTTGTATGTGCCTTACACTTCATAATAGATATCGCAGTAGGGAGATGTATTGCATCTAACAGGGCTTGAATGAGGGGACCGTGTTGAATGTTGGCACCGTGAGAAGTCATGTAACCTCTCTCTCGCTTGAGGACTCCGAAATCGTGAACGACTCCGAATGCATAACGTGAATCAGTGTATATATTAACTCTCTTATTTTTGGCTTGAATACAGGCTTGTGTCAGAGCGATGAGCTCCGCTGCTTGAGCTGACAGGGTGTCGATACAATTGGTTTCTATAACTTCAGTGTCTGTCGTGACTGCGTAGGCTGCCACTAGTTCACCTGTACCGGTTCTCATACATGAACCATCCACATAAAGTGTCAGGTCTGGGTCCGGTAATGGGACATCTGTCAAGTCTTGTCTGGGTTTCGTCGTAATAGTGATGACTTCAATACAATCATGTGTCAGTGGGTCTACAACGCTTAATGGCAAAAGTGTGGCAGGATTCAATGTGCAGCAGCGTCTGATTTCTATGTGCGGTTGAAACAATGTCAATTCATAACCTGTCAGTCTTGCTATGGTCAAGTGTTGGGTCTGTGTACGATTTAAAAGAACTTCCACGGAATGTGGAACTTGTACTGTCAATTGATGTCCTAATACTATGGAATCACTCTGTCTGATTGCTAAAGCTGTCGCTGCGACTGATTTCAAACATGCAGGTAAAGCTTGGGCTACTGGATCTAATGTGCTAGAAAAGTAAGCACACGGTTTGTGTGAACCTGCTTGTTCCTGAGTGAGGACTGACAATGCAGTACCTTCACGTTCTGTGACAAAAAGTGTAAAAGGCTTATTATAACATGGTGTTGCTAAAACAGGTGCTTGACATAAGGCTTTCTTTAGGTTTTCAAAAGCTTGTGTATGTTCCTGAGTCCAAGGGAGGACAGTCGATGTCGCTGCCTCCTGAGTTGTCAACTGAATAAGTGGCTTTGCTAGAAGTGCATATTGGGGAATCCATTGTCTGCAGTACGAGGTGAGGCCTATGAAAGCCCGCACCTCCTTTTGTGTTTTCGGTGGTGACATGTTTATAATTAACTGGATGCGATCTGGAGTGAGCTGTCTCCCCACTTTGGACAGCAAGTGACCTAGGTACACAACTTGCTGAACACAGAATTGCAGCTTTGAAGGGGAAACCTTGTGCCCCTTGTCAGCCAGGAAATTCAAAACCGTCAGTGATGCTTTTCACATTCGGGTTCGCTTCGGGCGGTGATCAGCAGATCATCGACATACTGAAGTAGGGCGGTGTTAACAGGCATGTGGATACTCTCAAGTTGTCTTTTCAGTGCTTGGCTATAGATGCTGGGGCTTTCTGTGAACCCTTGAGGTGCGCGTGAAAATTTGAAACTTCGTCCATTTAAACTGAATCCGAACAAGTATTGGCTTTCTGGATCAATTGGGACGCTAAAGAAGGCGTTCTTGAGGTCAATTACAGTAAAGAACGTCGCTTCTGAATCAATAGCTGTCAGTAATGAAGAGATATCTGGAACCACAGGATACTGTGGTACAATGCATTTATTCAATTCGCGCAGATCAATAACTAATCGATAAACAGGTGGTGCATTTGGATCAGTACGTTTAAGAACTGGAATGATAGGAGAATTACATACATTGGAGTCGGTTTCCACGACCACTCCTTGTGCAATGAGCTCGTCAATTATTCTCAGTAAAGCCACTACAGCATCTGGAGGTAACTTGTATTGTCGAATTCGTGGTAATACCACTCCTGCTTTGAGTGTGACTCGATATGGTGTAATGTGCATACAACCTACATCAGTGGGGCCTTGCGCCCACAAGTGTGCAGGTACATTCTGTAACCGGAGATCCATGTCTCTTAATACATAATGGCCTTTAAAATCTCGTAAGAATAATCGTACTCCTTCCGGAGAACAGCATATTATAGCTCCTAGAGCCTTCAGTGTCTTTATACCTAACAAGTTTTCTGGACATGATTTTGTAAGCAATAGATCTGTAGTCCGTGTCAAAGGACCAACTGCAAGAGGAAGTGGCTGTGATACTTCATTAATAATAGGTTTTCCTGAAAATCCAAGGGAAACATTCTGTGAGCCTGAGAGGGGTGCCCCTGGAACCTCATTGTGACTGATTGTGGTCCTGCTTGCCCCTGTGTCAATTAAACATTTCCTGTCTTTCCCTAACACCTGACTGTGTACATAAGGACCCTCTTGATCTACAGGCACTTCAATAAGAGGCAAGCCAAATTCCCTCTCTAGGCTGTTTCATGTGTATCGCTGATAATCGGGGTAGTCATTTTGTGCATACTGGTACATCTGTTGTGTCGTGTTCTGTGTTGCAGTAATAGGCTGTTGCTGTGGCACTGCTACAGTCTGTGATGAGACTGGCATAGGCGGAATATGTTGTATATTCTGTGGTGCTTGTTGCTGGGCCTGATCTTGTCTAGGGACGCGCGGTCTCTCCTTGGTCTTACCCGTGGAGATATTGTGTTTCAGAACTGCACAATCGTTTACATAATGACCTGGTTGTTTACAATAGTTACATGTCCCTTTAACAGGAGCCGTCGAATTACTGGGCTGGGTCGCACCCTTTTTGTGACCGTCAGCAGGAACTGACTGGGCAACTAACATTTTCATTTTCGTGTCTTTCATACGTCTTTGTTCGTGTTCCTGTTCTTCTCTGATTCTATTCTGGTGGTACTGTAACATTTGTAACATTTGTGAAGGGGTGTTAGCTTGCCAAGTACTCTCGACTTTTAGTACTCTGTTCTTAACCTGGGGCAATGAATTCTCGACTAATTTCGTTACAAAAAGGTGTGGATATGATTCGCTACTTGGTTTCAGGCCGCTGTTAATACCAAAACATTTTTCAAATCGGGAATAAAAATCACTAGTGTCTTCATCCGGTTTCTGTTTACAGGCTGAAATTGCACCCCAGTCTTCCTTTTTCGTACTCAATAGACGTGGCAGTACTTGCACTAACAATCCTGGTAATGCTTTAACTTTTTCTCCAAGCCCTAGGCCTGGAACTCTAGTATTTTCTTCGTTTTCTAACGCAGTCCAATCAATCTTTGCATTTCCCACTTCCCATACTTTTTCTTTAAGTTTCTCATAAATACCAGGAGGCAGTAGTACTTTCAATATTTTCATAAGGTCGGGATAAGTATAATCACCCATGAGTAACATGTCTTTTATTTCACGGTGAAAACCTGCGGGATCTTTATCATGGCTAGGTACTAGTTTTTTCATTTCCAATAACTCTATTTTAGTTATAGGTGTGTACACGAACACACGTCTAAGTGTATTATCGGTATTCTGAACTGGGTGCACTTCTCGTAAAGGATTCTGTCTATCCATGTAATACATTTTTCTTTCCATGGAGTGTGCTGAATCAGACTGTGGACATAGAAAGGCACTATATCTGTGTCGATGTTCTAGAATTATTTTAATCAGATCGGTACCTAGACCTCTCCACTTATTCATGAGTAGTTCTGCTAATACATCAGGCAGGGGGCCTGGATCGGAATGTTGGCTTCTATACAACAGAAGTAGGTGTTGTATCATGTATGTACCAGCTAAACGCTGTTCACTTGGTGTCATGTTCAGAAATGTGTGTGCTAACGCATCATCACTATATTTCTCGGGACTGTCAGCCCATTGTACTGCTGACCTTGCTAATTCTTGTTCATCCATAGAATCTAGTACATGGTACCCCATTCGTTCTCGAAGTCTGTTATCAGTAGCTTGAAATAAGTGTTCAGGAGTTCTTGGATTATACATGGCTTCTTGGAAAATTCTTTTACTTTCTGGACGCACTGGACGCATTGAATTATTAAAGGGTCTTCCTTTACCTACATACGCTATTGTTTCTCTAACTGGTAATTGTGCTTGTCCTGTAGCTTCTTCTGGTTGCTCCTCCTCTGAGGACTCAAACTTGTCTGATTCATTTTCTGGTTCTAACTGTCTTGTTTCATGTATTTTTATTACTACGCTTCTGATTCTTTGATACATGTTTTTTATACAATTCTGTTTATCATGGTTCCCGTCTGCTATATTCTGACCCCATCTATGAAGTGCTTTCATTTCCTCCGGGTCCATCCCCGGCCTATCTTGTTCTCTTATTAAGCAGTTTATAAAAAACCGTAATATCTTGGCTTGAGTGTCAACTTTCTGGTGAGCCATGGCTTCCTTAATACTTTCAGGTCCTTGCCCTGTTTGGACAAAATGATATATTCTGTCTAGATGTTCAACCATTCCGGGTAGGGTTAACAAAAAGTTGGTAACCCGTCTTAGTCGTACTGATGCGAGTATTAATCTGTCATCATTTCTACCGGGTACTGGATCATATCTACAATCCCCGATACGTTCTTTCATTATATCAAAATCGGCTGATCGAGGTGTACGTTGTTGTGCTAAATCCCTGTAAGTCAATCTATGTACTTGTGGAGGTGTCTGGAAACCTATCGCCCCTCCGGACGCGCCTCCTGAGGCACCGGCTCCGAAGGGGTTGTTCGGGTGAAAAGTGGGAGGAATGGGTGCGGGAAGAGCTGGAAGAACGGGGGGAAGACCAGGAGGGACATTCGGAACGGGAGGAAGAGGTGGAGGAGTAGCTTGTCGCGGGGGTAGGGGCTGATTGTCTCGGGGTCGAGCGCCGCCAGTAGGAGGTGTGCGCTGCGGTGCGGTATTAGCATATGCGGGCGCTACATCATCTAGATAGGAAGAAAGGAAAATGTCCTTTGCTGTTTTCTGATGTACTTTAGTCGGGAGCATTGGAGGTGGTAGATCTTTTGGTACTTCCGGGGTGGCCTTAGGTAAACCTTCGGCCAGGAGAGGATACATACCATTCCTAAGGGTGTTTAGTTGTCTGTCTACTTGCTCTATTTTCACTCGGATACCTTCCTCAACTAATACGTTTTCTTGGGCCTTGTCTGAATCCTCTTTCCTTTTCTCTTCTTTTCTAAGTGCTTTTTCTGTACGCCTATGCGATTCTTTACGCCATAATTCGATGGCGTCCTTCTGTGACTGTCTGGCTTTCTTTTTCCGTAATGCTTCTTCTACTCTTATGATGCAATCTGCATCCCATGTCCCTGCAGCGGGCCATCTCTGATTCTCTGCTAGATCTTTAGTGTAGTCCACCCATAAATCGAGAAATAGAACGGCATCTAGGCCGTGCTTGTGGTACATAAAGTACCCTGGAGTATCCCTAGGTGGAATGGGAACGGCTTCCTCGAGTATCCCTTTTCTAGTCTTTATCTGTCTTAACTTGGAGAATAACGGCATCTTAAAAATCTGGCTACTTGGTTCTTACTCAGATGTGAACACAACGAACACAATAATCACAATAATGAAGATCGAACAATCACTCATACCACGACATTTTGAGACACATTAAAACATTTCGAAACGAACAATAACAATTAGAATGAAACTCGCTAACTGCATAGTACTAGATACACTGCTTCAACAGTGCAGACTTGATATACTGCTAAACAGTACAGATACACTGTCTAAAACAGTGCAGACCAGGTCTGTGTACCCAAACCTGTCTTGACCGGCACAGACTAATGTGCACGTCTAGATGCGTCCCCAGCAACGGTACTCACCGGGAAGCACGGAAACAGAAGGCCTCGGAAACTCTGGACTGGACTCGACTGGATTCGGACTGGATTCGGACTCGACTCGTGACGCAGATACTTCGGAACTTCGGAACCTGGTGGGCCTCCGTATACCTCGGATCTTGCTCTCTCAGCTAGGCTCTGGTCGGGATCCTCCGCACTCCTCACCGCCTCGTCTGGGTGTCGATCGCAGCCTCAGTCACCTCCGTTGGCCTGAGGGAGATACAGGAAATCCTGCGGGTACGCGTAGTTTCCGTCCGGCTGTGGCAGGGGGCTAAGCCTGCAAAGCACCTCCGGCGGGTGAGATGGGGGAGGGGTCCCTATTCGGGCGCCAATTATGTGGTAAATTTAATTACCTGGTACTGAATTTCTATGCGGTAATGTCATTAAGAATAACTCATAATAAATAAGAGGCAAAATCCGTGATATTTGAGGTTTCTCAAAATGGGTTTTATTCCTTAAAAAGGAATTGGATAATTAGCATATTGGCTCGAGCCAAGGTGGCATACCGTTCCGTCACCACGCAGGTTCGGGAAATGACAGACTGACAGAGTCAATGGTAATAGCGAATATGCAAGTATGCGACCATACATTATTGACAGGCATTCATATATATAGTCAATGCATTACAGTAAAAGCATATGCAGGAGGCGTAACAGCTGAGAAGAGAGATAAGAATGCATGTACGTAATACAAAAAGGCGTTACAATAGGCGTGCATGAAGGCGTGAACAAGAACGTCATTTATCATGATGTCACAAGTAGGCGGATCCATGAGTGAATCCGGCAGTGTCAGCAGAAATACATGGCAGAGATGCGCGCGCAGCAGTATGACGTGTAATGTACGTGTAACTTGAGGGGTGAAGGGGGACTTTGACATTTAGCCCTACACGAGGAGACAGAAGTCTGGAGTGTCAGATCAACCTAATCCCAAATCGTATCTAATATCTCATGTTTAAGGAACAGTATTATCTGGAAGGAAAAGGTCTCTCGGACAAGAGGCTATTCTATACTGACTATGAGTGCGTGTATAAGCGTCTACGTGTCTGCATGAGATGCGAGGGGTGCGAGGGAGGGCATGGGCCTACCATGGAAACAGAGCCATGAATTACTTGCACAGAGACAGTGAGGCCGAGCCCTTTGCTCTGCAGCTGGAAGGATGTTGACATGAAACTACTAGACAGGAATGTATTTTCGAGGAGTGAAGCAGATAATTCGAAGGTTAAATACAGTCTTGGCAGGCAACAGGCTGAGCCAAGCACCATTAGCCGCGTAGGGAGTAAGGCAGAGGTCTCGGGTACAGATGCAGGCCCAGGTTTGAGATTCAGAGTCAGAAGGCAGGAAAAGGCTCGATGGCAGAATTCAGGGCCTACTTCGCCAGAGCTGAAAAAAACGTGTAAAGTATACTACATAAAGACGTTGGCATGGCATACTTAGGAACGGACTATTCGACCCATTCAGGGTGGATCTGAAAGAGGACATGTTAACGTTGGACGCAAATGTATTTGCGTCTTCATAGCTTGAAGTGGAGGGAACATACATGTACTTGTAGCGTGTACACGGAGTCGGTGGGGTCTAAGATAGGGGACACAATCGATCATAAAATTTATATTACCTCAGTAGTGTGCTGGTACCAAAACATTGATGGTAATGTTGTCTTTTTATGTAACTTCAATGTCATTGCTATATAAAACCTAGTAATGCCAACTGGGTCTTGTTTGCACCTTATAAAGACACAACATAAATAAATAAACATTAGAGCAGGTTCAACTTTGGATGGAAGCCAAGCGACCTTTGCTTTATAAAATGTCTGCTTAATTTCATTTAACATTATTATGAGATTTGTATGCTAATGTTGCTACATTTTGAAGACAAAAGTCACTACTATTTCTACAGAGAGTTGGAGATTATTATCCATTTGTAACCCTCATTGGTATTATTATAGAAGTTTGATCTGACTGTAGATTTTGTGGGGATTCGTTGATATTGCTTTTCTAAATCTCTGTAGATCACCACTCACTTTAGTGATTATCTTTTCCATTCCAGGTTGATTTGACACTTTCGACTTTCACTTACCTTTTCATTTTCTCATCTGCTAAACTTTGTGTTTCATTTTAGAGCTAAGGATTTTTCCATGTATCTCAAATCTGGGTATAGAAGCTTGTAAAGCATACATCCATCATAGTAAGTAATGATATTTTCCGCAAGAGACGGCAAACTAAAGTCTATTGTGCTTTATTGGACGAATGAATCAAGATAGTTGTAAACTGCATAAAACACAACCCTGTATTAGCACTCACAAAAAGTTGTGCTGTATGTCTTCCATTGGCAAATGCAATTTCATAAAGTTATTTGGGCCTCATTTATGGGGCCCTTATGCAGCTGTTGTGTCACTTTTATCTGATGCTATGGTGGTGCAAAAAATGCACCAAACTGCGCCATATTTACCAAGTGACGCATCTAGGGAGATGCGTCACTGTGTAAACCCCTGCGCTACATTATACATGGGACAGGTATTATATATTTGCAGGGTGGTAGTTCCATGTTATATGTTGGAAGTTTTAACTCATTTACAAAGGGAAAGTCCTCCTTTGGACTACTTCCACTTTAAAAACTTGGGAAGCAGTTTCAGGGGGACTAGGCAGTATTTCAAGGGATCACTGCCAACTCTTAATAAAGCTTTTCAAAAATAAAAAAATCTAAATATGGTTGTTTTTTTGTAAGGAAATATGGCTGTTTTAAAAAAAGTTTTCATTTTTGAAAAACAATCAAATCGATGTTGGCCTGATGACCCTTGCAGGCTACTACCCATTTGATTATAGCCAACCATAGTGGGTCTCAAATTGTGACCAGCCTATTTATTTCGACAAGTGCGTCTGCAACCAACTACAATTCAGTATTTTGTGAACTGATCTATTAAACATAAAGGAACATTTTAAATAAAAGATACAGGCTGAAAAAAGAAGAGTCAAAATTTGCAAACAATTATTGCAGCCTCTATCTTAGTACATCTAGTACTGAGGGGATGATTATGAATCCGGCAGTCTGATAGCGGGACCGCTGATGTGGTGGTTGGGAGAATGATGCCAAGCCAGGGCAACCCGACGCACAATGAGTTAACTGCCGGGCCAGCAGTGTGCCTGCGGAAGTCTTGAGTTGGAGACATGCTTCGGATCACAGAGTGAGCATGAAGACAATGCTGCCGCACTGCAGCACCTGCACAGTCCTATGGGCACTGTTACAAGGCACCATGACAATAAGTGCCCACAGCCGCAATGCCCACAGGGCAAAATCACAGGCACAAATATGGTGACAATCACATAGAGATGCTGCAACATGCACCTCCAGACAACGGCTGTGTTTGGGGCTCCTTCCCTGCCTGTCTACTGACCTTTTCATGGAGGGGTCCAATTCCAACTCCTAAGTGGTACCGCAATGCCTGCATCAGCACCTCCCAGTCCTCCCGCCTTCCCCACCACCGTCGCTGTTGGATCCAGATTCCTGGTGGTGTTTTTTTGGCAGACAGACTGCCATGTTCGTAATCTGGTGGTTGTGTTCCCACCACTGACGCCACAGTGGCCCCTGGACCGCCAGACTCATAATCAGCCCCTTAGCCCAGTCGAAACATCTTTTCATTGCCCATCCATGGATTTGTAGCCCAATATCAAGTGACAAAATATCATGCTGAAATAATGTGGTGTCTTCAACAACGACTACAACTATATTGTGAAGTTTAGTTGAAATACAGAAGTAATACAGAAGTATAGTTTTACCATTCTTAAGTCTATGTGTATTTACTTTGAAGATGCACACCACCAAGGTACATAGATGTGGAGTTCAGAAAATCAAAACTATACTTACCAATAGTCATTATTCTGGATGATATATTTTGTCAGGTCGATATTTAAAAGTCAAAATTGTGGTATAACACTTCCCCGGATGCTCTACTAAAACTGCTTTTTGGTAGTAGAGAGCTACATAGACTGAAATGAGTAAAGTGCAAGCACTTTTTCTCTTTTTCTATTAGGCAATGAAATATACAAAACATGTGACAAAACTGGGTTGTTCTTGAACCAAAACAACTGACACCAACCCAGTACATGTTCATTACATAGTGTATTGAAGTATGACTGCAGCCGGAAAAGTTCTCCATGCTTTATGAATAAAATTAAATACAGTGAAGCTGAGACTCTGCAGATAGACACTCTCTGCTTGTACGAACAAATGACAGTGATAAATGTATCATAAGAAAAACATTTGCTTTGAAGCTGTTCTTCTGTGAGAGCATTTTGATATGAAGGTGCTTTCTCAGCAATTTTCTGCAAAGAATTGTTCATTCAATGTATGAACTGCTGCTGCGTGAAAGCTTGAATCGTTATCTTTTTGCCAAGATAATGAAATTTAAAAAGATATATTTCCGTGTTGGCATCCTGCTTGTGCATCTTTACCTTCAATTGTTTCAATAAATAATTGACTTATGAATCGTGCATGAGGATTTTTCTTTTATGTGAGAAATTGAGTTGTTTGTTGAGTGGGGTGTTAACCCTGCTGTAGAAACAGCCACAATACCTGTCAGGGTGAGCCACAAAAGTCACTAAATTAACCAGGACTTAACCTTTGGTAGCTCAGCACAAAAGCAGTCATGCTTAATTGATAGGAATTGTGTAAATGGTTTCTGCAGCCTTAAAACAGCATTAAGTAAAAACAAAACACAAGACAAATTCCACATCCATTTTTTTTAAAGTACAATTTAATAACTTATTTGACAAGAACATCACACATATCCAATTAGTAGAACCAGAGTTATGAATTTTAAAATGTTAAGGTTAAAACTAGCAACTAAAAGATCAGCCCGAACAGTGGACATGATGGAGCATGAGTCAGATACAAAATGTGCCTTGAACCCAGGGAGCGCTCACCTTTGGACCTAGATGTAATTCTGTAATAAAAATGTCTTGAGAAGTTAAAGTTCTGTGGGACAAGGATGCAGGAGATGCCCAAGGAGGAGGCATTGTTAAGAGGGTTGGGAGCACACTGCTTCACCTCCCAGCGCAGTTTACCCCTTAGCATTATCGCAAATGCAGTTAATGGTACCTGCACCAACTTTGATTAAATTTTCCAGTAAATATTCAAGTAATTATTTACCATGAACTTCATTTACAATAATGCTAAGGGTTAAACCGTGATGGGAGGTAAATCAGTGTGCTCCCAACCCCCTTCATTTTGAAAAGAGGAGGCATTGATGTTGCAGAGCTGCTGGAAGTAGTCATGATGACGATTTCTACATTGAAACTTACTTTTATTTTTTTTTAAGTCAAAAATTTCAACTGAGTTGAAGCTAGAGGCTGTAGCCAACAAGAGTTTTATGAGGCTAGATACTGCTTTGACACAGAACTTCTAAACAGGATTTGCTGCTGCGAAGAAGAATGTAGCTGGAGCTACTGCAAATTCAGGTCGACTGGCAATGCACGTTGAGTGGATAAATGAGCAGGATGGTACCAGTCTCCTCTCTTATTCCAGAGCAGTTTTTAGCCAAACAAATTCTAAGGTCCAAATTTACCACAGCCTCCTGAACTGTAGAACCACCATTTAGGAGGGTTCAGAATTACTCTGATTTGGTTGAGATGCGGGTTCAAAATGGCTGGAGCCTTTTCTGTCCCAGCGGCTCTCATCAGGATGCCTGCCAAATAGCCCTTGTTGTCACTCTGGTAGCCCTAGTTTCAAGAACGAGAACTGGGCTCAAAAAGCAAGGCAGGAATCTAAGGATTCAAGGCAGACAGGAGGAGGCAAAGCCTCCCTTCCAGGTGCAGCACTGCAGTCTTGTGGAGTACACAGCAGGTCACAGCAGTATGAAACCTCCTGAGAGCCCTTCCTCAGGTCTAGAAGGAGAACTGAAAAGTGAGTCTGAGGGTTCTAGTTTTATGTCTAGAGCCATCTTTGAAATAGGAGAAGTTTCTGGAGAATTCTATTTTAAGTTCTTGAAGTTTCCTGCATCCCCTCCCATGGCTCCAAGTTGGCTCCCACCAACAATACAGTGGTGACCAGACCTTTGGGACAAAGCAAAGCACAGCCTACTCAGTTGCAAATGGGGCTCCTACCAGCTGTGCTGATTCCTTTCCAGGCACACAGAATCCCTATATTGTAATGCGGTCGGACAAAAATAATGTCCAACTCCCGACTATACCCAGACTTGTGACCTATAACATGCTGGAGGCACCAAATAGTTAGTGCATGAAAATGTAAACTTTCTAAAAGTTATAATATTGAACCTAAAATGGTTCGAGAAAAATATATATCGAGAAAATGTTTCTCCAGATATATACAAATTTCTTTCCTTGGATGCTCCCTTAAATATGTATCTGTCCCAATGATTACCTTAAAATAATATAGGTCAAAACGCCTTCAACGCCTACCCTTGGGTTACAGTTATAAGGAAGTATTGACTGTCATTCCCTGTTCTTGTTATTTGTTGGACTGACTTGTTTTTAAAAATGATGTTTCCTTTTTGCCATTGTGTTTTGTCTTACACTGTATGGTATGTTATGAAGGATGTTTTTAGCAACTGTCCTTTCATATTTTGCTGTTGTAGTAAAAAGCATATTTTTGTAACAATTTTGGGTTTGGGTTCCATTTTAAGACTTTGTTGTACAAATTTTTTGTTCAGATTTTTTTCATTCTGATGCTTTCATGTGAAAATCTGTATTCATAGTTGATTGCAAACTGTTTTCCTCTATACATATGTTTCTCGAACCATTGTAGCTTTAATATTGTTTACTTACCCCTGGTTTGGGAAACGGGGTTATCCCCTGTTGGTTGTAAACTTTCTAAAAGTGGCATTTTCAAATTGTATCCTAAATGTGACTTCACTGTTAAAGTGGATTTTTAATTATAATTTCTTAGACATCAAGCATACAATGCTAATTTGTTCCCAAACAAAGGGTGACACTTATTAAATGTAATAAGGCAAACCAATGTTATCCTTTGGGAGAGGTAGGCCTCACAGTAGTGAAAACATTTTTTAGGAGTTTTCCATTACCAGAACATGTAAACCTTAAAAGTACAAGCCAGCCTTTTAGTTACAATGGCTCCCTATGGCCTATCTTTGGGGTGACCTATATGCAATAAAATGATGGGAGTTTGAGGCTTTAAAAGTGGTTTATATTGTAGAATTGGTAGTTTAAAAATGCATTCAGGGTCCAATGGAAGGCTTGGGACATGTCTTAGGTGCTACTTAGGTGAGTGGTCCAATATGCACTGCAGGCCCACTATTAGCATATAATTATTAATTAACAAACCTGGGTGTTTATAACCCACTCTACAAGGGACTTATCAGTAAATGAAATATTCCAATCAGGTGTAAGCCAATTTTACTAGGTTTAAAGGGGAAAGCACAAGCAGTTTAGCACTTCTTAGCAGTGGTAACGTGCATATAGTTTTAGAACCAAAAAAATGATATTCAGCAAGTTGTGGAGTAAAAAGGAAAAGATTTTGGGGGAAGACAACCCTAAGCCTGGCCGGCCTAACAGTTCTCTAGATAGTGTCAATGCATGTTGTCCCAGAATCTGGCATCAGGTACACTGCACAAATGTGACAGTACCACAGTAGACGACAACAATGCATTCCCCTTACTGTCAGTACCCGCAGGTGCCTGAAATCATGTGTTTCCTGGACTCATTTACTTCCTATGTCAAAGTTGGTCTGTGACAATATTTTGTAGGTGTTTCATCAAATGTATGATTTGGTGTGTGTGAAACCAAGGCTACCACTCCCACAAATGTGGGAAGCTTCGACAGCCAGCAATCCTTTATTTGCCCAACTCCAAAATAGGGAAAACTTGACTTTTCAGTCTGGGATTATTTCATGCTGGAACTCCTGCACAAGAAAGAATGGGAGCCAGACTTCAAATTCACTGCCCAGGATGAAAAATGCCCCTGCTTCCACTTAGGGTCACACTTTGTCCTTAGTGGCAGTGACCATAGGAGCTGAGCTTCTGATTTTTGGGCAGTGAGGGCTGGTGCACAGCTGCTGGGTGGCAGTAGAACAACTTGTCTTCTGACTGGCTGGTGAAGTGTTTCCTTATTGCACCATGGGTTCCATTGTATCACTTTTTATAAACTCACCAGTTTTGTACTTTGCAAATCAAGCAAACTTTAGAAAACTGATGGAGTCTGTTTCTTCAGAAATTATTATGTTCTTGCTTGTCCCTTAACACTAGAAATTAAAATAACACACTTTTAAATGAATACATCAGTTTACTACATATATACAAAACATAAAATTAGGATAAGGAGATGCAATAAGGAGTTATTTCGCCTGCACTTGTTAAATGTATGGTTTCCTTTGACCCTGGGTAGTGCTCATGCTGCCTGTTTGACCAGGATTGAGCTATAAAAGTGTGACATACATTTCATCCACCCTACATTTGTGCCACTGTATAAATCAAACAATTCAGATAATTTTTACAAAACTGTGCCCATACATACAGTACTCTTCATATTTTGCACTTCAGAGGATGCCTTTTTGTACCATATTTAGGAACATTATATCCCTCCAGCAAAAACTATGATTAGCTGTTCTAGATGGACATCCATTTAGGGAATTATGTAGTACATAAGGATACATGATTCCATGTTTGTTAGAAATGGGGGTCTCTAGTTGGCAATGGTTTGCACCATTGTCCAAGTAGGGACCCTTTTTCCTATTCAGGGTAATGGGGATACACTTCTAAATTAAACCCTGCTCACCCCCTTGGTAGCTTGGCACGAGCAAACAGGCTTATCTTAGAGGTAGTGTGTAAAGCATATGTACACATGTGCGTCAGAAACTTCAGCGATGTGTCATAAACAGGTACGGATGTGTTGTGCTTCTCAAAATTGCATTATTTTTCCAGCTCCCTGCAGCCAACAGCCTACAGAGGTCCAAAATAGCAGCAGGCACCTCTTAGAAGGTCATAACTCCCAGCAAGGAAGTTGATGGGAGATGGTGTAGAAGTCTTTATGTCCCTGAGACTTCAGAGCAGGAGGCAAGCTCTATTTCAAGCCCTTGGAGATCTTCCTAAAGCAGGGGACACAGCACATAGCAAAGTCCTTGGCCTTTTCTTGGCAGAAACAGCCACTGCAGGTCAACCCCAGACAGCAAACAGCAAAGGGGCACTACTCCTCCTCAGTTTCTCCAGCTCTTCTCCTTGGCAAAGGTTCCTCTTGATTCCCAGGAGTGATCTATAGTTCAGGGGTCTGGGCCCCAGTTTTTATAGTACAAATCCCTTTGTTCTCTGGTGGCAGAGAAGCTCTTTTCCCAGTCAAAACCAGTTCAATCCTCTGTGGTGCAGCTTCCCGACAGGAGAAGGAGACAGCATTGTGTAAGGCAGACAAGGCCTATTCAGGTGCAAGGAAATCTTCTCCCCCTACTCTAAATGCAGTCCAGGTCTATTCAGCCTAGCCCCGACTCATTCAAGAAATGAAGGACTCCGATAACCCTCCCCGTCGCTGTCTGAGAGAATGCCAATTCCCAGCCCCTGTCACTGCCAAGCCAGACAGTCAATCCACAGGCCAGCAGAGGCACACAGGATGTCTTAGCAAGAAAATACCCACTTTCTAAAAGTGGTATTTCAAAACACACAATATAAAAAATCATCTTTACTAAAATATGCATTTTTATATTCAGAGTTCAGCCAACTTCATATCTTGTCCCAATAGCAACTTATATTTATCAGCTGTTATAAATAAATTCCAAATCGATCCTATGGGACAATAGCCTATCAATAGTGTATTTCACTATCAGGATATATCACACACCTCGGTACATGTCCTACCTTTCACGTACACTGCACCCTGCCCATTGGGCTACCTTGGGCCTAACTTAGAGGTGTCATACATGTAAGAAGAAGAAAGGTTAGGGCCTGGCAAGTGGGTGCACTTGAAGGTCAACATGGCAGTACCAACAGACACTGCATTGGCAGGTCTGAGAACCTTTTGCAAGGCTACATGTGTGAGTGGAACAATCAGTGCTATAGGCCCACTAGCAGCATTTGACTTACAGGAGCTGGGCACACACAGTACACTGTACTAGTTACTTAATGGTATGTTAAGCCAGATATGGAAATACCAATCCATAGTCACAATTTACAGGGAGAGCATAAGCACTTTTGCACTGATCAGCAGTGGTGAAGTGCCCCGGGTCATAAAACCAATAAAAACAAGGTCTAAAACAGGAGGCCTAAAAGCAAACATTCTGGGGATAACCCCACTGGAAAAGCCAGCTCTAACATAACCCCCTTCCAGCATGTTTTGGTTCTACACCATGCTGAACCCAGTTGGATCCCTCTGTCCATACTCTCAGGTCCCTTAAGCTAACCCATGGGGAACCCTCTGTCCCACCTGGGGACTCTATCTGTGCAGCACCTAACCTTCACTTGCTCATAGGTGTGTCCCAGCAGGTAAAGAGTCCCTATATGGCCAACACATTGGTGTGGCCCAGTTAACCCCTGCAGTGTGACTCATGTCCCCCTCAGGGGCCACTCTCTCAACTAGGACAGCAAGCCACAGTGGCCACTGACAGTTGTCAGTAATGAAACCCAAGCCGTATGTCTCTCAGGGCTCTCTACCCTCTGTGGCATCAGAGAGTGGAGGGCAGTAGCCCCAGGAGCACCAGGAGCCAGGCACTCTTTGTCCACTCTTCCTCATGTCAGATCAGGTATGACATCCTGATATTGACCCACCAGCCCAGGGCCTGTACTCTGAGACAGGATAGGAAGCTAGGGCGGGCTTTTTCATATCCGGTCCTCCTCCTTGGGTCTCTGCACCCTCCCATCTGGAGTGGTACCCCCTTCCAGAATTGTTAGGGAACCTATAGCAGGTGTCATGCACAATTTGCCCATCAGTTCAGGGGTTCTTTCCTGCAACTGGGATACCAGACTTGGTTCTGTACCCTTCTGCTCAGTAGGGGTCAAAGGTGAATCTGCCCACTCCCCTCCCCCCTACCAGGGCCCTGCACCCTCCAACCTGGAACCATATCCCCAGAAGATAAACTGATAGGTGCACTGTTAGCAATCACCCCTTCCTCCAGGTCAGGGAAGTTTCCCTGAACCTGTCCCTTTAACCCAGAGTCTGTACCCTTAGGCGGGACCTGTGCCTGGCAACCCAGGACTTCTGGGGGAGTACACCAACGCGTCCCCAAGGGAAACACACTCCTCTGGAGTTGTGCAAGAATCTGCCAGGTTCAGGTCTCAAGCCTCCTGTCTACCTGACAAAGCATGAAGGCCCCCTGGCAAGTAGTGGCCTCACCATTCGTGCTTTCCAAATAGTTGGTTTGGCTCTTGTGCGACTTTTGCTACCTCATCTTTTGTGTTACCGTTTAGGGTGCTGTTTGTCCATTAGGGACAGTGTATGTGTCTTATGCCTTGGTTAAGCAAGTTAGGATGTTTTGGATGTTGATGTTGTTCTACTGATGCTCGGTTGTAGGAGAGCCAGCCCACACCTCCGGAAGGTACCCCGAATTTAGAAATATATGTCAAGCATGGTATTGGCCCTATTATGTTTAGTACATTGTGGAATAAATAAACGAGGGACAATGCTGAGCTGCAATGGCCACTTACTGGCTTGTTGGATGAGCAGAAAATACATTTCCTGCAGGACACATTGTTTGCTAAAAGGAGTAGGCAGTTCATGTTTGATTCTTTGAGAGTATGGCAGAAAGAAGTGAAGCAGCTAAGCATGCGAGAAGAAAAGGAGGTTTGGAGAAAGCAGACACAAACTATTTCACAGAAGGCAGTAGCCTACGAGAGGGAATAGACCGAGAAAGGCATAAAATGTGCTGATAGGACATTTCGGCTGCAGACTGACAAAAGTTATGTTGCTAGGGAGGAAGGAGATGAGCTTGTTGAGGAGCTCCTGGATTCTCGCCCCCTACCACCCCATGCCCCACATCTGATATTTCCTACAGTCCTCACATCTTTGTCCTTGACCTCTGGGGCCATCCTCTCTGATGCTTCTGGTACTGCTGATTCAGCCCCATTTGCTTCTGCTGACTCAGTTACAGCCCCACGTGCCTCCCTTGTATCCCTGCCAGCGACAGGGACAAACACCTCTATTTCCCCTGTCTGGACTAGCCCTTCCCCTGCCCTGTCTTTGTCCACTACGCTCTCTTTTACACCTGCAACTCTGTCCCCCTACATGATGGTGCCTGTTTCGGCATCTGTCCTTTCCCCTATGAGTGCGATGCCGCAAACACTGTTACATACTGAGACACCTACATGAGGAATACCTGGGGCCAATTGGGCATCAGTGCAAGACCGCATTGAGAAGGTTTTGCTGCACTCAGCAGTGGGTACTGAGGAATAATAGATGGGGGCAAATCAGGCAGCCCACTGGGCCCGGCACCCGATCTATAGCGTGGAGGATGTGTGGACCGTGCTGAAAGATTATGAGCCATTTATGCAGCAGAATGCCCTTAAACACATGTCGGTCACACTCATAGAATTGTGGGAACAGTAGTTTAATGGTACTGCACTGCAGATCATCTATGACTTACGGGAGAGTGTATGATACAGATATGGCTCAGAACGAGGTTTTCAGTAATGTGCCTACTTTCGTGGGTTACCACAGTAGGTTACTCCAGAAGGTTCCTATGTTGGGGACGCAGCACCCACTGTTATTATATATGCACTTATGCCAACCTATAGGGATAATACTCACGCTAAAGGTAATGTGCACCATCTCCTCCAATGGATGATCTGGACAACCTATAATGAGAAGATATTAACCATACTATACATTTGTCCTACACTTTCTCTATTTTCAGAAATGCTATTTCCTTCTACAAACTTGATGGCACTGGTTAGTTCAGGCCACCACTAAAACTAAAATTGACCTTCCTTTGGACTTGAAGAAGCGCTTTGGATCTCCTTCTGAGGCCACATACAGCGTGAAACATGTTGACCGTTAAATATGTCTATTAGGGACATATATGCATCTACAGAGGGATATAACATCCCCTAGAGCAGCACTACGCCATTTGTTTTAACAATGACGGATCACCTTAATAAATAGTACCCACTCTCCCGACAGTCATTTTTTAACACACCACTTTAGACTTCACTGCCACTTACACCTACGCACCCAAACGGCTTCTCATCATAAGATCTCTGATAAAGAGACCCTTCGGGGGACTCGTAGGTCATTGTAGTGCCGGACCGAAAAGGAGCAAAGCCCAAATGCTGAAGCATAACATCCTTTGGGGTATGTGAGGGCATTATGATGAGGGCACACTGTCCCCCACAGATAGAGTAGCACACAAAAAAGTTTCTTCCTCTTTCATCCTCTACAAGGAACATTGACTCCCCTTGTGTACTAAACCAAGACACAGCCTGTCGACTCATGTCATTCAAGCACAGCAGTTTGCAAACTGCACCCAAGACAGTCAAGAGACTGTACCGACACAAGATGACAGACCTCAGCACCAGACCTTTTCAAGAGCAAATCCAATTACCAGTTGATCTGGCAGATTATCTGTGAACGGTCCTGAAACTTTTCACAACAAGTCCATTTACGAGTTGGTCCAGTCGACTGCTCACAAGTGCTCTGTGTCCATCGGGGGTCCGCAGACCCACCAAGTCCAAAACAATGCAGTCCACAGTCTGTACCAGACACAGCCCACAGGATTGTGCCGTAAAAGCAAGGCGTCTTTATCAGACAATCAAATTCCTCACCTGGTGCACTCAGGTTAAGTCAGGTTATTTTCCACTGTCGACTCTTCCGACCCAAACGGTCAGCTCCAAGGTTTCTCCTTTTCAGGACCCCAGCCGGTGACCACTAGCTGAGGATCTGCCAGATCAGAAGGGCGGGGCAGCTGCGAGAACCAAGCTCGGTCTTATGGATGTGGGGCTCCGACCCTCCCTACTGACCAAACACCAACCCGGCCCCTGCGACCCGATTACGGGTGAGGAGGCCACACTTTGTGGGGTCCCAGTTCGGGCAGCAACTGAAGGACAGGGCCCATTAGGGCCATGTGGATTATATACAACCACCTGCTATGCCTTCCCAAGAATGAAGAGTCGATCAGACAGTAGAGAATGAAAACTTACATGTATTCAGGTATATACTCTGCAGAGGAGCCTAGTCAGACCTTCACCCTTGGATGTCTGTCGATGGGACTTAACTCCCAGGGTACGCGAATACATAATGAACCTCTCAGGAGACTTCGGCCACGCCTCTGGTGGAAAACTACCGGCTTGAGCCAGGCATGACCAAAGGAGGTACACAGAAATGAGCTAGCACCTGCTAGAGGGGTGCACTATCAGTACCTCAAGGCCACTGTGCCAAGTTTCAGCATTACCTAACGTGGGGGCAGAGTTACATGTATACAATGGAATGCAGAAGCAGAATAATTGTCTGTCAGTGAGTTGAGTTAGAGCCTTGAACAGAAAAGAAAATAATAGCGAGGTAGAGTGTTCTGCTGAGGCAAGCAATTCTGAGTACATGGGACCTAATGTGACTACAGCCCAGGCAGTCTAATAAGGAATACAAAATACAAAATGAAGTCACACTGGCTAATAGAAGGCTTACATGCTGCAGGGGTAACTCAGTGGGTTACATAGCACAGTACAAATGCATGTATTTTATGGGTGTCTTACATGTATTAAAAGGTAAGGTTAGGGCCTGCAAGTGGGTGCACTTGCCAGGCCAACATAGCAATACCAAACTGCGCAAGGACACTGCAAAGGCAGGTCTGAGAACCTTTTGCAAGGATTTTTGTGTGGGAGGCTGTTGTAATAAATTAGACAGGTTCAATGCTTATCTTGAATGAGATTTAATCTTAGGAGAAACCCAGAACTACCCTACCAGACGCAGCTGGAAACTGTCACTACCACACTCGACAGTGAGCTCAGAGATGGAACCCCAATACATCATAGATGACATAACCCAGCCTCACATATTATATTCTAGTAAATATAACATATCTCCCCATGTTATACTTACATAAAAAAAGAACAGAAAAGAAGAGAAAAAAACAGAGAAGAAAATAAAGAAATTACCACGTGAATAAACCTCTTTAGAAGATCCCCCCCCAAAAAATGTAAGCATTTCAAACAAAGACAATGTAATCTCTAATATACTCAGGTGCTCTTCACTCCCCTACTCTTCACTCCCCCACCTGTCTCAAAACATGAGAAGAACCCATCAACCCATCTCCTCCTCTTCCATAACCACTATGTCTTACCACCACATCAGACACATTCCTTCTGTAATTTTCATTATTTTCTTTAAATTCACCATCAGCTATCATCATCCTAGGCGACACTCCTTCTTTTCCATCCTCCATCTGCAAATCCAACTTGCACTTTCCATTCTTGCTCCGATACAACGCCACTATCCTTAAATTCCACGTCTAAGCAATTACGCCCCTGCTACCCTACCACGCATCATCTCAAAAGGACTCACACCTAGACTACTATTAACAGTTGTCCTGTATGCCCACACTGTCTCTTACCACCTCATCAGACACATTGCTTCTGTAACTTCCTCTGTCATTATCGTAGGACACTCACCGCCCTAAGATAATGACAGAGGAAGTTACAGAAGCAATGTGTCTGATGAGGTGGTAGGAGACAGTGTGGGCATACAGGACAACTGTTAATAGTAGTCTAGGTGTGAGTCCTTTTCAGATGATGCGTGGTAGGGTAACAGGGGCGTAATTGCTTAGATGTGGAATTTAAGGAGAGTGGGGTTGTATCGGAGCAAGAATGGAAAGTGCAAGTTGGATTTGCAGATGGAGGATTGAAAAGAAGGAGTGTCGCCTAGGATGATGATAGCTGATGGTGAATTTATGGGGTGGTGGGTGTCCCGTGTAGTTTGTTTCGGGTGGTGAGTTCCCTATGGTGGTGAGTTTGTGGGGTGGCGAGGTTCTGGTGTAGTTTGTTTAGGGTGGTTAGTGCCCTATGGTGGTGAGTTTTTTGGGGTGGTCAGTACCCCAGTACTGACCACAAAGATAATGTAATCTCTAATATACTCAGGTGCTCTTCACTCACACGAGAAGAACCCAACAACCCATCTCCTCCTCTTCCATAACCACTATGTCTTACCACCACATCAGACACATTCCTTCTGTAATTTTCATTACTTTCTTTAAATTTACCATCAGCTATCATCATCCTAGCCGACACTCCTTCTATCCCATCCTCGTCGCCAAAATGTTGTAATAAATTAGACAGGCTCAATACTTATCTTGATTGAGATTTAATCTTAGGAGAAACCCAGAACTACCCTATCAGACGCAGCTGGTTAAACTGTCACTACCACACTCGACAGTGAGCTCAGAGATGGAACCCCAATACATCATAGATGACATGACCCAGCCTCACATATTACATTCTAGTACAATATAACATAGGCATAATCAATGCTGCAAGCCCACCAGCAGCATTTGACTTACAGGCCCTTGGCACACATGCTGCACTGTACTAGTGACTTAGTAGTAAGTCAAACAAGCCAATCATGGAAATACCAATCCATAGTCACAATTTACAGGGAGAGCATATGCACTGTATAGTTCAAAGCTCTGTTTTTCATATAAAATCAGGGCCGTCGGTGGTCATATCACTGAAAATACAAGATTTGAAAAATATATTATTGTAAACGGGTGTTCATGGAAAACATTTTCTATGGACTGTAATCTAGAGAATGTTAAAGTGATTCTAGTATTTTACTGACCTCTGCTGGTCTTATTCTATCAAGAAAGTTAAATAGAGGCAGTTGCCAGAAAAAGTAAAAAAAGAAAATCCCTCAGCAGAAAGCAATTCTGGTATTTTACTGACCTCTGCAGGTCGTTTTCTATCAAGACAGTTAAATAGAGGCAGTTGAACAGAAAATAGAGTCCCTAAGCTGAAGCAGACAAGTTCTAGGACTGATCTACAGAGCCCACAAAGTACATACATGTAGAAGTATATAATAAGTATATACTAAAGTATATACAAGAGGTCTTGAATGCTTGACCAAAAAAGTATGGGGACAAATCCTCTGGAAAAGCCAGGTCTAACAATGTTGATGAAGGAAACCTCATTCCATGTGCAAGTGCTGATATCAGGAAAACAAAAGCACTGGCAACATGCCCCCCCGGAATTTGGATGAATGTGGTGCAATGGTGTTGTTGGAGTATGGTGGAAAATTGCATAAGAAGTGATTAATTAATTGCTATTTGGTGGGGGTGTGCTTAGGGCACCACTTCCAAATTGCAAATCATAATGCAATGCATCAATAGATTGCAACCAAATCCAGTTGCAAAACTTTGAAAAGCTGCTGAGTCCTGAGTTGGAGTGGTAAACCTTTTGAAAAAGGGAAGGGGTTATCAAGAAATATGATTGTTTTCAAACACAGCATTGTTTCAAGATTTATTTGAGTGATTGGTCTTTTAAAAACAAAAACCATTACACCAATGGCATTTATAATATACTAGTGCATACTTATATAAACACGTAAAATCACTAGTAGAATTTTTACACGGTTGATCTAAAACATACTACTATACTTCAATTATTTAAAATGTCATTTAAAATGGAGATTTGAGAGTTCTTGTTTTTATAACAGTCTATTGTGATCTCCACGGAGTTTCAGCCAATTTCCTTTAAATACACATTTAAAAGTTTCACCCCCCCTGCATACTAGAGGGATTGAGGCCCCGTCAAGCCAGGTGATTACAGCTTTCCTGCACGTTCGTATGTTCATACTTTTCAGTAGTGCTTTTATTAGTGACTTCTGTTCTTTTAGTAACTTCGGGCATAGACAAAAAGTATGTTAACAGCCTTCTTTACTTTAACACCTTTGGTGCTCATGACAAGCTCAGCTCGTCATGAGACACAGTGTGGCTGTGATCATGGCAAGCTGAGCTCGTCATGACCGCCACAGCGCTCCCACGCGGAGATAATTACCCCGCTGTGCTGAGCGTTCTATGAAAATGGGCGTGGTCATGACAAGCCCAGCTCGTCATGAGCACAGCGCCACTGTGCTGCATGACGAGCCAAACTCGTTATGAGCACCGCGCCTCTCCCCACACCCCAGGGGAATTTGCCGTGCGGTGAAGGGGTTAAGGAATATTTGATCCATTTAAAAACAAAAAAATATATTAAGGGGTCACTAATATGGTGATGTTCTGAACAAACACAGTCTCAAAACTTTGAAAAGTTGCTGACTCCTGAGCTGGCATGGTACTATCATGGACTACTTATTTTCAGAAGTTTTCTTCTCCCCTTCTACAGCCAGGGCTGCATTTGCAAATATAATGACAGTGCAGGTGTGCCTTAAGCCTGGGGTCATAGACAGTCTATATGAAAGCAGCTCCAGTTGCTGTGACTGCACTCACCCTCTTGAGGGACTATAGTATCCCTTTCAAGGTTTGGCTTAGTGTTCGGTAAGGTCACGGAGTAGCAAATTGGCCACCCACTGTGTAACTGCTGCAGAAGCGTCTGCACCTGTATTGACTGTGACAGCACGTGCCTTTGTGATTGTTCACGATTACTAATGCGATGTATAGTGCAGCCCGATGTGCAAGTCTAGCAATTGCCTAGGATAACCTCATAAGCGAACTTTAGCCTTGCCAATTGGGCCATAATAAAGATTTTATGATCTGCTAGCAACTGTTTAAATATACCTTATGATATTTTGATCAACATCTGGTACAGCTACCCAAAGAAAAAATAAATTGGACAGCAATTATTTTTTATTGGCCCATTCATACAACCTACTTTGACTTAGAACATGCCTATAAATATTTGACTATAATGCCCATCGCTATATTTATCACCACCGCGGGGCTGCTGGCACGGTCAAGCTTGTTAAATCTTGCTTTTCTTAAATTACTTTGCTCTAAGTCTTCACAGATTGTAAGTATACTTTAATTGCTGGCCTACACGTCTAACGAGGCAGCCCTACTAAGAAAACAAAGATCAGTGACAATCTGTGAGGGCATAGGACTCAACCAAGCATTACAAAGTGTAGGACAGGTCAGTGGTTTAATACAACTAGAGCAGGAAACAGGAATGAATCCAAGCAGGGTGGCTTGGCCTTTATCGTCTATGAAGGTAATAAGATAAGAATTATTGATTTGTTTTATAAAAAATCTTATTAGCAGCAGGTACAAATGTGTGTATTACATCTGTCTTCAGTACAAATTAGTCAGACAGCAGAAAACACAAATTATCTGAAGAATCAAACTCTTGGTGGTATTATAATAAAAACCCTTTAAAAAGCATTTCTTTTGCATTTTAAACAGTGCCATGTTGCAGACATAGGCATGTATGTCTGCAACATGTGCACCCATCCACAATTGAGGGGTACAACAGGGTGTCAAAGTGACAACCTGCCACCTTTCAATGTTTTCCCCAATTACCGAATCGGTATTTACCAATTTGGTAATTGACATTCATTCGTATGGGCAGGAATTAATTTAATTACCGAATCATACCGATTCGGTAATTAAATCAGTAAAATTACCTACATCCCGATTGCCAGTTCTTAAACACTGAATCGGTATTATTCGGTATTTAAGAATCGGTAATCTGGGATTACCTACATCTGGCCCATGGTCTTTTCTTCCATTTTTGTGGTCATTTCTATTAAAACATATGCTTTCTTTTTTATGTTGCTACTTATTTAATGTATGCCAGAATATGGCACTGGGATGCTCTCAGAAGTCTGCAAGCAAAATGTAAAGAAAGTGAGGATGCGTGAAGGAAAGCAGAGCAGAATTTGTGAATTTGTGAAGAAATGTCCTTGATTTTGCACAATACTCATAAAAGTTATGAACATAGTTAAAACAAAATGAAATTATGAAGCGGAAATTGATAACTGAAGTTAGGGTTAAAGATGAAAACCTTTGAAAATGATCAACTTTTAACTGTATACTTCGTTACTTAAAAATGCAAAAACTTCTCTGTCATGCAAATTAACTTCTTTACTTGTGAAGAGCAAATTTAATTTAATTTTAGAGAGGTAGGCTTGAATTTGTGCTTCTTCTTTGCTGATCATAAACAGAAGGATTTTCTGTCTTGAATATGTTCAGATTTAGATATCCAGTTTTAAATCAAAATATTCCAGGTTTTTTGTTCCAGACTACCTTGAGTACTGTAAATGGTCGTCAATTCACTAATATGACAGTGGTAGGGGAAGTTACTTCACATGCCCTTGACCTTCAATTTCACTCGCCTATGTGCATGCTTCCACATTCACATGTATTCAAACATACACACACATTCACTCACTTTCAATTACATAAACACGCTCAGAACTGCAACTACACATACAACATACATACATTTACAAGCATTTTTTAACTTACCTTAGCTGCTATGGAAAGTCATGTTTTAGCTATTTTTACTCCATTTTTTATTAAACTAATAGCGAATAATGCAGTATTATTCACCATTATTATTATAGAAAAATTGACAAAAATCAAGGAGAGTGATTCCCCCACCAACGTTCAAAAGGACAAGCTGCTTCTGTACCTGGCATTGTTTTTGCAACTGCTGATGTCAGGGGTCGCATAGCAGTGCCAGGGATCACAAGAGGCATGACAGGGTTCCCAGGAGCGATACCTGGTGACCCCTAAATGACGTCCATGAAACTGAATGTTTTCAGGTAGGGTTCTGTGTCACCTGTCATCACTGTGTAACATTCCAGTGGTCTATTCACCCCTCATCCCCATAAAACATTACAGCCTGTTGCAGACATATCATAACATTGGGAGACCTATAAAAAGATCATGAGTTGAAAACATATTTAGGGGAAACAGCAAATACACTGTTGGACACTATTACGTATGGTGAGGTCCATCAAGCAACTCGTTGACTCTAATCGCCCGATTACGACGGTGCAGCGGCAGGTCTGTCCCGCTGCCACACCGCCAAAGCTGCGGTTAGTGTTTCCTCCTGTCTGGCGGGATTTTTTAATCTTCTCATGGCAGTGCCTGAAAATGGGCACCGTAATAGGAACACCAAAAACAGTTCCTGTGCAGCATGGACTGAAAAGTCCATGCCATGCAGGAGCTGGTGTGCATGAATACGTGCCCGACTGTGTGCATCCACATGCAGAGGAGACGCAGGGTGCCCTGCATCACCACCTTTGTTTCCTCTCTGCCACGGTGTTCATGGAGGCAGAACTTCCATGACACCATCGATGGAGAGGAAACTCACAATATGCTTGGCAGGACTGCGGCAGTCCCACTAAGCATTTTGCAGCCTCCTGACTGCAACAACACCACCAGCGAACTGCTGGTGCCTGGTGGGTCCGGTGGGCTGTGGAGGTCCGACTGCCTGACTCATGATAGGATGGTTGGGAGATTGCTGTTCCCCCATGAGTCTGGCTGCCCATGGAATGCGACACTCGCAATTAGGCCCTAAGTGACATCTCCTTAAGAATCGATAAAATGGACTGTGATGCCTATCCTACTGTCCTCTCCCCACCCACCTAAATTAATCACTAGACTATACAATCCAGTCACGGGCATGGTTGTTGGGCCCGCCAGATTATAAAATTGCCGTCATGGACATGATTGATGGACCTGCTCCACTGGCACAAGCACAGTGGTATGCAGACCTGGTCATTACTGAGTTGATGTGAAAGCACTATTGCCAGCAAACCAGAGAACTTTTCACTAATGGTAGATACAGGTTAATCCATCATTAGCTCCTGCAGAAGATGTACCTAATCCTGATTGCTATGGCCAGGTATGATCTTACAAATAACACAAGGTGTGGACGATTTTATTCATATGGTATGGAGCTGCCCTGGAATTGCCACGTTTTTGGGACAGACTGAGGAGGCATAGTGTGCAAAATAATGATGGATTGGGATAGGGCCCCAAGTAATTACCAGTGGCTGAGACTGATTAAAGTATTCCATCCATCACTTTTTTGAACACAGGAGGATAGGGATTCATAATCTTCGGATCCACTCCTGATTGAATGTAGTTTTGAGATGCAAAATAATCCCTCACGCATTGCATTGCATCTTCTCCTTCGCAGATGAAATGATACACCAAACAGCCAACAGGTGAGTGAGGACTTCTCCCCTGGGTGGAGCTGAACCTCAATGTGATTTACAACCGGCTGTGTTCTCAGGCCAGACCTAAAAATTGATGCCCATAAGCAACAGGAGTACAATGGTGCCTTTGCTACAGCGGTTATATGATGCATATCGATGTACACTGATGTTGACATCAAATGAACATGCCTAAGGTGTTTCACCGATGTGTATCCTACCTTCTTCATCAAGCTCAGTCACATGCTGGGTAATGTGCATGCATGTGTGTGTACACCATACTGCAACTATAGCAACAAAAACCTTTAGGATTTGTTGCCTCTATAAATAGTTTTATTTGTCATAAATACATGTGCAGCACTGCAGGTGCATTGGTCTGTGGCTCTCTTGTAGTCTGCAGAGAATATTTGGATGTTAGAACTCTGTGATACGTAATTTTGAGCCTAGTTTATCAGTTGTGTATGTATTGTTTCAGTGATTGGGATACAGTATATCATAGGATATCATGTATAAACGTGTTGTGGCATCATCCACATACATCCTAATGCCTATTTTGTCAACTGTTCATTCAGTATTTGGGATATCACCTACAGACTTTCAATGTTAAATTTCTTCTCCACACTGCCAAGCATATGTGTTGGCAGGACAAATCCCAAACTCAATTGTATATCCTATGATCTAGTGATTTGTCCCTGTGAGAAAGTTAATTATTAGTACAAATAGATTTTACTGGTAATCATCTTCAAGTAATAATGAAACTTTTTCTTTCTAGATCCCATTAGGTCTTAATATTTAAACCTGAAATCGCCCCGAGCTGTATCGTAAAGCAGACAGGCTTAAATGCAGAGCAATGTATAACACATTTATCAGTACCAAAACAGACAAACAGTGAAAAACACTACCCAACAAAACTCCCACTCCAATTTAAAAACAATCAAACTTTCTACTGAACAAATAGACACCAAACTGACACAAATCCGATTAAGTGAACTGTAGAAATTAGTTTTCAAATTTCTAGATGTTTCTAGCTCCTAAAGACACAAAGCAAAAGTCATGGGTATCTGGTTGCACTAGACTAGGTCAAACTCAAAAGTTAAGGCTGACTGCGATGGAGCATGGTTTCAGGTACTGGGACCAGGTTTTTTCTGGTGGAAAGTTTACATTCTGCCTTAGTGGTTTTTCTGGAAATAGTTCTTATAGATGAGGTTGTTTGGTCTGACTAGATGGATATAAACAACACTGGTGAAAATGTGTAGGCTCTCAATGTTGAACGCATGGAAAACTCAGAGCAAGCAAATTTCGGGTAGAGGAAGGTGTTGTCACTGGTGCAGTGCTGCTCATTGCTGGTCCCAATGAGGTCCTCTGTGTTCCTACTTAGAAGCTTTTCTGCAAATAAAGATCCTTCCAGAACCAGCAAGTTGAGTCTGACTGGCAGATCAATGTCGGTGACTGTGGATCATTGGTACCCTCTTGTTCTTTTTGTGAAAAGTTCATAAACAATTTAAAAGTGTTCAGTCTTCCATTTTTCCGAGTGTACATTCTAGCACGAAAAAAGGGCCAGGACCTTTTGGGCAAAACTTGGTGGATAGGACTTCCTGAAGCCAGTAGCAAGGTTCAGGGCAAATCCAGTTTGTCATATGGAATCAGCAGAGATTGGAGCTTCTTGCAGCTTATATGTTCCTGTAGTTGAACAAGAGGCCAGCTAACTAGCCTTTGAAGTCTATTCTTCTGTCCTGGGTACAAGTGAAGAGCAGATCCAGCCCTTGGGGTTTCTCCCAAAATGTTCAAGAACAGGTATAGTCTCCTTCTGTCTTCCAAATGTCCAGAAGTGTTTTTAAGAGAGTAGTGAGGGTGCCACGTTTCTACTCAGTGGCAGCCTGAGGGTGGAAAGAAGTTCTGGCCATTCCAAAACCAATGGGGAAAAAGTACTAATGTTTACAGCTCTGACTGTGTGCTGTAGTGTACACAATCCCACAGTGCCACTCTCTACCAAAAACCTCTCTGCCCTTGTGCAGAGCCCTCAGCACACCTAAAATGAGGAACTTCTACTGCAAGTTCCCCAGTGGAATTGTTGCTGCTCTGGCTATTTAGACAATGGTGGAGTGGGCCTTAATATAGGGCGGAGTGCCCCATTTGAAGCTTTTGCATTTGAGTGGCAGATCCCTAGGCCATGTTGTAAGGAGGAGGTCACACCTTCTAACAGCCAAGGACATTTTGTTCCCTTTCCTGGGAACCATTCACATCTCCCAGCACGTAGCCAGGTGGTAGTTGTGGCTTAACTCTTGAAAGGTAACTAGAGGTTATAGAAAGGAAAATGACACGTTTCTAATAGTAATTTAAAATCCTCTTAACTATTAGACTAGATTTTAAATTACTATTAATTTTAGTCCTTGAATAATTGTTCCAGCTATTACCAAACTGAAGTTAACAATTGAAAGATGCTATAATGTAACCATATGATTTTCTCTTAGAGAGCCTGCCCTGCCACAGTCAAAAACGTCTTTGGAGATTTTGTATTGCCAGGACATGGGAAACTTAGGGGCAGATTTATGAAGCCCTTGCGCCACGTTTACGCCGCTGTTGCGTCACGCAAGGCGGCGTAAACGTGGCGCATCCCTACGAACGATTTACAACGTGACGCATCTAGGCAGATGCGTCACGTTGTAAAGCCCTGCGCCGCTTTTGGGCGTTCCGGCGCAGGGTGGGCGTTCCGGGGCAGGTGCGCCTCGCAAAAGTGTCTGAGTGAAATCTATGAGATTTCACTCAGTCACTTTTAAGCCAATGCTGCGCCGAAAGCCTGTGCCTGCTTGAAGCAGGCGTAGGTCTTGACGCAGCATTGTTAAAATGGGGCACCCCCGAGCCTTGCTGGAGCTGCGTCGCGCTTGGGACGCAGCTCCAGCAATGCGCCACATTTCCGGCACAGATGCGTCACGCATCTGTGCCGTTTTTGCACCATGGTGCGCCGCATTATAAATGCGGCGCACCATGGCTGGCGGAGCTGTGGCGCACTGTGGCGCATGTTAACTGGCGCATCCCTGGGGATGCGCCAGTTAACATAAATCTGCCCCTTAAAGTCCAAAATTTTAAATACCATGCATCCCGCTCTACTGGTATTCCGGGCCTACCGGCATTAGGGGCGACTTATAAGTATTAAAAGGAATGTTTAGCTGTGGCAAAAGGTTTATTTTTCTAGGTCGAATTTGCAGTTTTTAAAAGTGCACCGTCAGCATGCAGGGCAGGCCTGGAGACATTCTTTGCTTTGCCACACCAGTGGTGGCACATTAGGTGCTGCTGTCCACTTCTATCTTCCACAGGTCCACTAGTGACATTTAACTTACAGGCCCTGTGTACACAGAGTCCCACAGGATTTTAACCTACATATAAGTTAAATAAACCAATCAGGGATTAGCCAATTCCAAATGTTTTTAGGGTTCAGAGCACAAACACAGGGTTCTGGCCAGCAGTGTCGAAGTGTTCAGCGTCCATGCACCAGAAATAAAATCCAGCAAAAGAGGGGGGAGGGGCAGCGTCCACACAACAAGGGCATTTTCCTACAGTCTCCCTAAAACATGAAGCCTTATCGACTTTTGGGATGATCTCTTAGGATTTCGTATAATGTGCACACCTGTATCAGTGTGAAATGCCACACATCTCTTTTGTTGTAGGAATACTAGCCTTGGCATCGCCATTTTGTAATGTTGTTTGGATCTGGCCCATTTTTCTCATGGCCTGAAGTAAGTGTTCTTGTTCGGGCTGCACCCGCTGTGCTTTCATTCCACATGCATGTTTTATAGTAATTATGAACAGATGATGCTCGCATCATTCTTGTTTGTTTCTCCAGACTAGTGAATTCTTAACAACCTCATGAATTACTGCTATAAATTATAAATAGAAGCAAAACGAACCTCGAGCGTTCCTAGGTTTTCTCGTAGTGATAATAGCCTCTATGAGATCAGTTGAAACGAGAATGGAGCAGGTGTAGAGCAGTGATATCTGAAAATTGTATCGATAGAATTTTCATTTTCGAAGCATGCGGCATCGCAATTTCCCTCACAACAATCTGACTGTTCTGATTGTCATACTAGTATTAATTATTTCGAAATAGAAATGCCCTTATGATGTTACCCAGCACTGTTGTGCGAGAAAAAACATAAACTGATATTAGACCTAAGTCGAGGTAATTTACATGGAAACGTGTGGTTAAAAACAGTATGCAAATCAAGCAGTGTTACATCCCCTATGCATTACTGGTTTGCCGGTCTCAAAATATACATAAAAATGAATGCTTTGACTCATCCAACTTGTCAGGATTTGGGACTTGGCCTAACGGCTAGGGCACTCGACCTCAGACCTGGGGATCTGGGGTTTGAGTCTCGGTAACGACACCACACATCCTGTGATTCTGGGCAAATCACTTAATCTCCCCGTGCCTAACAAAAAAATGATTGTGTGTCCTCATGTAACGTAACTGGTGCTATGTAAAGCGCACTGATACCCGATTCGGTTCGGGTCAAGATCGCGCTGTATAAAACTCAGCAAAAAAAAAAAAAAACTTTCCCATAATTCTATTAAGAAAATGGCTAAGAGATCATTCTTGGATTACATTTTTTGAAAGAAAAATCTATTAAACCCACCTTTTGTGTGGAAGAATATTTAAGCAAACCAGCTGCATCATTCCCAAAGCCATCATGTCCAACACCCCCGTTTATTTTGCAGACAAGCTCACCATCTCTGGTAGATCTTAGCACACCCGCAGCAAGGAAACCATCAGACTGAAGACTAGGAAGACTAAAAGAAAATAGAAGGTCTGGCATTGCCAATGCAGCTCATTTGTGAAAGATCTATTGGCTTTGTCAATGTTTTTAGCTATGTTGCACAGCAGCACACCTGCTGTTCAGCACTGCCGAAAGAGACTAAACAGCCCAAGGATATCCAGGCGCTGTGCTGCAGGTATCAGTTGAAGAGTCCCTTTCTGAAGAGGTTCAGCGATAGCAAAATGCAGAGGTGGAGGGTGTTCCAGGTTTTGGCGGTGAGATGGGAGAAGGAGCGGTTTCCGTGGATACGAGGTGTCTGAGCACGGGAGAGGTATGCAGAGTGGAAGTTTCTTTCTTTCTTTATTTATTTGTTGTATTTCTAAAGTGCAACACTTATCCCCTAGAGAGCACATCACTTATAGAGCGAACCTTAACCAGGGAAAAAACAGGTTTTTAGATTTGTGCTATATCTGCTGTGGTTAATAAAAATGGATGAACAGCAGAAGAGCATTCCACTGGGCAGCAGCCAAATAAGTAAAAGAACGGCCACCCATTCTAGTTCTTCCCATATGTTTAGTCTTTAGAATAACTGAATTCCGCAATCTCAGGTCATGAGTAGGAATATAGAATTCTATTCTGTTTCATAGAATCTCAGGTCCAGAGTTATAAAGGGCTTTATGTGCATAGCATAAAAGTTTTGAATTAGTGATTTGACATATGGGCAGCCAGTGTAAGGCTACGAAACAGGCCAGAGTGGTGCCAAACCCGTAAATGTTGCACATTAGCTTGGCAGCAGCATTTTATGTTACATGTACTCTAGTGAAGAGGTAGTCTGCCATGCCTAAAAAAGGGCATTACTATAGTCCAGCCTGCTTGTTATAAGAGCCTGAACTATTGCTCTGCGCCAAGCTATCGGAATCCAAATTAATAGTCTTCTCAAAAGCTTAAAGTTACCAAGACATTTGCCACAGAGTACTCTGACATGATTGTGCTTCGAAAGGCGATCGTCAATGAAGACCTCCCCAGATTTTTGGCGATTTCTTTGGGGGGGATCTCTCCCAATGATGCTGGCCACCAAGAGGCATCCCAGATCACCTGCACCCAACCGAATAACAGGATCTCAGTTTTTACAGTGTTTAGTTTTAAGCAGTGATTTGTCATCCAGCCTGCTACTACAATGCGGCACTCATGAAGTTTGCCTCGAGTCTCGTTAGGATTCTCACCTTGTGAGATAATCAACTGGGTGTCATCCGCGTAGGATGCAGCCACAAAGCCCCATTTTCTGATGATCTTTGCAAGTGGCGATACATATATATTAAACAAAGTAGGGCTCAAAGAGCAGCCCTGGGAAACTCCAAAGTTGGATATACAAATGCTAAATCTACAAGTCCCCGGTTGTACTCTATGAGTTCTATCCATTAGAAAAAAGTTCAGCCACTTAAGAGAGTGTGAATGTAGACCCAACTTTTGGAGTCTATTAATCAGCAAACTGTGGGAAACAGGATTGAAGGCAACAGACAGGTCAAGTAGGATCAGAGCAACAGCCTTCCCTGATCAACTACTGACCTGATACCATCCAGTACTGCTAGCAATGATGACTCCATGCTGTTGTTTACCCGAAAGCCCATCCGGGGAAGATTCAATAGCCTACTATTTTCTAAATAATCAGTCAGCTGGCTATCTACCAATTCTCCTAAAATCTTAGACATGAAGGGAAAGAGTGATTTAGGGCGATTATTGGAAAGAATGGACATGTCTATCCCAGTTTTTTGCCAAGGGTAGTAGTAGGCTGCTTCCTTCCAAATTCGTGGGAAGGTTTCCTCTTTGAAAGATTTGTTAAAATGTGAGTAGAATGGAGGCTTAATATATGAGCTAAACAAGAATATATGAAATGAGGGCAGGAGTCAAATGGGGAGCCGTATTTCAGCTTCAACATAATCTGGAGTACCCGAGTTTCTGAAAATTGTTCAAAGGCTCCCAGATCTATGTTAATATCTGGGTGGGATCTAAAAAAGTCTGTACCTTGTCATAAGATGATGGTTGGATCACAAATGACAAGATCATTCACAATCTTCAAAAATTTCTTTCGAGGAGGTACTATTCTCCTGTAATCTGTGAATAAAGGTATATATCTTAGTTCTTCTTAACACCTTATAATATGTTTTTTGTTCTTTAAATGTAGAGTGATCTATTTTAAATCTATTTGGAATACCATTGGAGTCAATTGATGAATCTTCTTGAAATTTTCCAGACTTTTGGCCAGCTCAGTTCCGCTCCTTCCTGGAAAGTTTGGGGGTGATTGGTGAAGCGGGGGCCAAGAAAAAAAGGGGGGGCCCAAAACGTGTTTTCCCCATGCAATTTCCCATAGGACCTTTAGCCACGGCTACAGCCCGAACGGCTGAATGGAATTACACCAAATTTGGCAGAGAGGTAGTCCTCAGTTCCGACTCGTGCGTTTTGCTTATCTGGTGTCAATCTGTTCAGTAGTTGTTTTGAAAATTATGGTTAAAGTCATTTATATATCTATGGGCGCAGTGGATCCGCAGATTGTGCGAGGATTGGCCTCGTATGATAAGCGCACCGTCCCAATGATGCGTTGAATTCTAATTGTCTCTCAAGCCGTTGTAAACATTTAAAATCAGGAACTGTTGGCAGACATTTTGTGCCTCAGTAGAAGCGAGGCTGAGGAAGTCAGTGAAATATGTGTGCAAATTGTGAAAAGGGGGCAGGGTAGACACAACCTGACCCCCTAGGTCCCTCAGAGGGTCACATAAGGACCCGTAGGGCCAAAAAAGTAAGATAGTATTTTTCTTTTTTTATTTAAAGTTGCGGGATGCGCATAGGATCCGCGTATTTCGCCGCCGGAAAAAAAGAAGCTTGTATTTTTGAGATATAAATCAAGCTTATGTGTATAGATGTTGGGTGGCTCTAAAAAGAGCTCTTGTGTTTATTGAGGGATTTTAATACTTACAAGTAAGTACCGATGCAGAGTCTAAAGTTCATGAGGAAAACTCTGTTCCCTTCAACTGTAAAATGTACAGCATCTCTCCTATAGATGCCATGCATATTGAAACGCAGATTTTTGTGGTATATGTCACCATTCTATAGTCTCGGAGAAAAGTAGAAACAGTTTTATTCACATATTTTCCTAGCTTTCTCAATCTGTGGACAAAATAGGTTGGAGTAGTTTCATTTCTGCATTTGGCATATGTTAGAATAGACAAAGGGAGTTTGGGGGGAAAGTTAAATTAAAATAAAAAAAAGTGATTGGTTGTTTGACAAAATTCTACACAGAAAACTAGGGTGCATGTTTCTATTCTTTAAAAGCATGATTCTTATTGGTTATCAGAACGTGATTGAAAATAACATTACGTAGGAGAAGGTAGTATATTGAGAAGTCGAGCACACATGCTGTTTTTTTAGCAACATTGTGTGATGAACTTTTGTGTTCGTCGGGAGCCAGTATTGCTTTTTTGCATGGGTAGATGCTGATTTGTATATGGAAATGCAATCTGCTTTGGATTTTGAAAGTGAGAACAGATTTCACTGCTCTGTCTTTCAAAATGCAAACTCTGTTTGCTATGGGAGGGCAAGAGTCGCGAGAGTCCAGCTCTATCAAAGCAAACAGCAGTATACCGGGGGTAGGCACCCCGGGACACTGCAGGAGCCGGTCGTAGTAGTTTCCAGGGTACTCGAGGGCACCAGGCGGAGGGCCATGCAGTCTGCCTCCTGTAATACACAAGTTCCCGGGGTGGTGATTCCCGGAGCTTGAGGGGGGTCGTGGAGGCCCACATACTTGTAATTCTGTAGGGGGGATTGGATGCGAAAGTGGTGCAAGGAGGTTGTAAATCTGGTACACAGTGTTTTGTTTTACTTTGCTTTCCTTTCTGTCATGTAGAGGATCCAGGGTAAATATAACGGTTTCTTTACAACCAAAAACATTTAACCCTACCCCCAAACGGCTTTCTGCCTGTTACTATAGTAACAGTTCATGGAACACTTACGTGAGCACAGAGGTTATCATTTCACCACACTATGTTGCTAATGACGTTGTACTTTTTATTCTTTTGAATTGGAACCGTAAGTTGTAGCTATACACTCTGGTAAAGATCTGGTGAAGAGCTAGCCTCAGAATTATACTTCAAATTATAAATATGATTTCTATTGTGGACTGCTACCCCCACAAAAAAAAGACGTATGTATTTTTTTAATTAACTTTTATTAAAACAATAAATACCTGAAAATATAACTGAATGATAACAATACAATAAATAATAAGAACCATAACTTTAACAAAACAATATAACAAACAACATACAACATGGAGGCCAATTGAAGTACTGTAGTTAATCTGCAAAACAAAAAAGAAAATTAGTGTTTAAAATTAGATCGATGTAACTAAATGAGGTCACACATTACAAGTCAAAGTAACGCGATGATATTTTCTATTTTTTTAATGTGTGCATTGTACCTGATAGATTTCACTTATCTTATAGGCTTGCATTCAAACGGTGTCTGTATAGAAGTGCCTACTGCGTCATATTTATATTACAGATGCACAGGTCTTTAAAATGATTCACAGATGAAACAGAATTAGGTGAGAGATGAAGTCATTATGCAAGACAATATTTTTTAGGGCTTATTTACAAAACTTTTGTGTTACTTTTCTCATGTGGAAAGTGACGCAAAAGTGACGCAAGGGGTTTGTAAATAAGCTCTTTTATTTCGAATGCATTTAATTGGAGGCATTGTATATCTAGGCCGCTCTGCTTACCTTGTGTAAACACTGTGGCCAACAGAGTTCACAACTTGAACTCCGCTTGGTTGGTTACTTGCAAGACTGCTTTCAAGAGGAGACCCCAATAAAGAGTACTGGGGTGGAACTGCAAGTATGCGGAAGGACTTGCAGACTAAGAATCCGGTCAACTTTGGAAGTGAAGAGTTAAGGATATTGAGAGAGGCTCCTTATGCTTCATGAGAAGGCCCACGTACCAGTATAGCAACACCGTCAACCTCCACTGCACAGCCTAATATTCGTCCCCAATTTGGAACACTTTAAGAGAAAAAGTAAGAAGGTTGGGAGCTTGGTATACCATCCTAATACATAATCATCCATTAGTTATACAGAGATCCACCCTGGGTCAGAATCATCCGTACAGGTGTGAATTGGACATTATCTGACACCAAAAACCCCTCAAGTACTTATATCAGTTACTTTTTAACTTCGTCGACTACTCATACTGAGAGTATTTACCTTAACATTATCTGTTAAAAATTTGTGAATCTGTATGACTTCAGACAACTATCTCATCGCATATTAGAGTCATCGGTGTAATCAGCTGGAACAGGAGGATATACTTTTTTCAACAAAGCAATTTGCTGCTGATTTATGTAACATTCTGCAAACTGAAAAAAGAGTTAAAAATGTATATGTTGTACATATGTCCAAGATTAATTTTAATGTACATAAAAACATGTGTTCTCAATAGGATTGGGGTTGAAAAGCAAACATCAGAGGTTATATTTGGCAAGCAAAATAGGAAATATCATTGCATTATACAAATGTTAGGCCGAGAATGGTCACTCACTTCATTTACAAACTCCTAGCCTTGATCTGATAGAACCCTTTTTGGTCTTCCATGATCCTGAGATTGACAAATAAACATCAAGAAAAATTGAAAGACACGTCTTCAAATAAAAAAAATCAAAATAACATTTTTACTTTGTATCTCAAGTGCAGGCTGAAAAAGTGTCATGAGTATTTAAATGACAAACATATGAGTTTCAGGAACAAACGTCTATAAGACTATCACAATGAAGATTTACATTTTATAAAAAATATTTATAGAAGCAAGAAAAATTATAACACTTTTTGTTTAATTTCAAATGACATATTAGGCCAATAAAATGTATTCGTTTTCTTGATACCCGAATGCCCATTAATTTTACCAAAACATGAGAACAGCACAGTTATCTGTCTGCAAACACATGAAATACACAAATGCTTATCTCAGATTGCTTTTCAATCATGAAATGTTAAAGTCAAACCTGATAACTCCATTAGGTTCATTGCAATTCTTGGCTGATAGCATATGGAGAGCAGTCAGTGGACCTGGTATGTCGAGTGGTTGATCACAATCTGGTATAGTGCATGGGCAGGAATAAACAGCTTGTGGCGACCAGTACGTCCCATGGTTGAGATATCTGTATAATGAGATAGAACATGGGACAAATAAAGTTTAAGGTTATTAAAAAACTTGGAGACTGTGCTAAAATACAACATTGGCCAATTGATTACATGTGCAGTGCATGGGGAGGAAGTAGCATGTGGTGCACTACTTTCAAAAATTAAAGGCGGCAGGATTAAGTGATTTGTCCAGAAACATCGCCTACCAAGGCAAGACATTAGAGGTATAAGAACGGGAAACCATGCTAAAATACAGCATTGCCAAAAACATTACTTTTGCAATGCATGGGGCACGTGATGCACTACTTACATAAAAAAACGACATCACATTAAGTTGAACAGCACGTCCCAGACTGCTGCGGGAACGGCCACGCGGCACTTCACAAATTAAAGAAATGTTGCAGGATTAAGAGATTTTCACAGAACAAAGGATAGCAAATCAAGTTTAACGTTATTAAAAAACATGGAGGGCATGCTAAAATACAACATTGACCAATTAATTACATGTGCAGTGCATGGGGAGGAAGAAGCACGTAGGGCACTACTTTCAAAAATTAAAGGCGGCCGGATTAAGTGATTTGCCCAGAAACATCACCTACCAAGGCAAGATATTGGAGGTATAAGAGCTGGAAATCGTGCTAAAATACACTATTGCCAAAAACATTACTTTTGCAATGCATGGGGCATGTGTAGCACTACTTACATGAGAAAAAGTACATTGTATTAACTTGAACAGCACGTAGCCACGTGGTGCTTGCCAAATTAAGGAAACGCAGCAGGATTAAGTGATTTGCCCAGACACAAAAGTTACAAAGTCAACTTTAATGATATAAAAAAGCAGGAAAGTGTGCTTAAAAACAACATTGTCAAATCGGACAAAAATTTGCATTAAAGCGGTATTTAAAGATCCTTCAGATTAATTAATTTAATTACTCTTAAAAAAAATGCTCACTAACGAAGACGTGGATACGAACACTATCAATGGCTGTGACTGCGGAATAGGAAAAGCTCAAGAAGGTTGGCAGGTTATAAATGCTTTGCAGAAGGATGATTGGTTGAGCATGATGTCACTGGGTGTGAGAGCTGTGATTGGGCATGTTGTAATTGAGCATTCGTAAATAAAATGAAATACGTTAGGGATACATAGCCAGATGGTGGGATGTAGTGTGCGCATGCGTAACATTAACATGCATGCGCTACCACAAACATGGATGCGCAAAGTGAAGGCAACTCCTAGGGGGTACATACACAGATGGAGTTTGGACAGGGTTGGATTAGGATTAAAAATCGGCCCGGGCACAATAAAAAACAGTGGCCCACATTTGCATATTGCCTTTTCAAAACACTGCTTCAGCGAAGTTTTATAAAAAAAAAAAGGCAGTTTAAGAAAAATGCACGGATTATCTTGCACTGGTGAAACACCTGTATACAAGTGAGGCCGCTATTGGTCATGCTCCCTGCCCCGGCTCAATAAGCATATGTTAATGGGCCGGCCCCAGCAAGAGAAGGGAATGACCCCTCTGCTCATTGATAAAAGAGAAGTAATTGAGGCTGATATGCCTCCATAAAGGCCGCTCAGGCACCCACTGGGCCGCTGGCGGCATCCGAATAATGCAGAAACATCCAAATCATCCCAAGGCTGCTCAAAAAAGCAGCCCACCGCTGGAACTGGACATCGGCCTCTCGGGCATTGCCTGAGTGCCTGCGTTACCAATCCAACGCTGAGTTCGGATGTCGATAGAACACCGGCTCCGGCAGGAGGCAGGGAGCCGGCAGGGCAGTGGGGGAATTAAAGACCCTCCTATGGTCCCAACGGTGACTGACAAAATAAATAAAAGAAAAAGGCCATCCCTGGGGAATGGGGTACCCGGGGCCTTGAAGTGGCTTCAGGAGGGTGGTTATGCAACCCTCCTCCATAAAATAATAATATATAATTAGCCATGCCCCGGGTGCTGGGGATCCCGGTGCCCGGAATTGGCCACGGGAGGGGGGCCAGCTGGCCCCCTTCCCTTAAAAAAATTGAATATGGATACTGCGCTTGTTGTCATCGTACCATAAGCGCACTCTTCTGATAACACGCTGAAGGCTAATTGGCTGTCAGGTGGTTGTCAACATTCAAAACTAGAACAGTTGGCAGCCATTTTATGCCTCGGTACAAGGGAGGCTGAAGAAGCATGAGAAATGTGTGTTTCAAATGTGAAAAGGGGGAGGGTAGACACACCCTGATCCTCTAGGTCTGCTCAGAGGTCCTACAAGGACTCCCATGGCCCCTAATTATAATTTTTTTGGGGGGGAAATCCCACGGTGCACATATGATCCGCGCATTCTAGCGGACTTGGGCTTCCACGCGTCTTTGGTAATTTGCATTCCTTCAACTTTTTAGAGGAGATGCAGCAGTGCTGGATGCAGGATGCACCATTGAGTAAGAAAAGGTAACAATAACACTATTTACCTGCTAAGTGAATTTCCTTTTATAGGCTAACATTGACTGGTTGCACTTGCAAATTCTTCTAAGTGCGTAGTTTTGGAACTTTAAAATGTTCACCTAAAATCATCCGAAGAACGAATTCCCATTTACTCACCTGTTATCAAGAGAAAAACCAGTGCATCTTTTAGCCCAGCACTGACCCTGAAAAGTAGTTCTAAGTATACTTACAAGTAACTTGTATATTACCCATAGGAATACCCTTCCGATAAAAATATATTCAGATTTGCGGATCAGGTTTTAGGGGATGGTGTCCAAGGCCCAAAAAAAGTAAAAGGAAGGGGGCCACACAATATAATGTACTTTTAAAAATAGAATATCTAAAAATGAATAGTTTAAAAAAAAATTTGCATATCAGTATACATTTTTTAAAATAAAATTATCATTTAAAAAACTTTTGAAATTCACAGAAAAAACCATAGGTTTCAGACATGTTATAGTTAGGAATTAGCATTTAAAAAACCTCAGAAATGTACTGAAAAAACCACAGGTTTCAGGGGTGTTATGGTTAGTTGGACATTTCACTTGTGCAAAACCATTGAAATTCCCCCGTTATAGTTAGTTGTACTAACTATAACTCACGCACCCACAATCCACTGCTGATGATGTCACATATTACATCATTCATGACATGGTCAGTGACATCACTGATGACATCTTAAATGACATCACTGATTAGATCATCCACGTGACAATCTGATACATTTTATCATTCACTAGTATAACTTTTTTTTTTTTTTTTTTTTCAACACGCAATATTAAATTACCATACTTTAAAGCATTGACACACTAATACAAGTTTCTAAAAAGCCACTTAGTGATTCCTAGATCTACATATACATCTAATAACTTACCTATAGATTCACTCATACATGGTAACAAAATAAAATACAACACTATTAAATATACTTATACAACTACATCAACATTACACACCAGCCTACATCATATCCAGTTATTCAGTTATACTACTCACTTATGGAAACAATTGTTCATATTTATATTTACTACGGTATACACTTATACAAAGACCTCTTTATTTATTCATGTAGATAGTAACTCATACTTAGTGTGTTATAAAATCACTATTACAAGTATACAGTTATGCATATGACACTCATACAATCACTGAGTCTTATGTGTACTTATTTATATACAACAACTGTCACATACACTGCCTTTTCTATTTCTAGTTTGTTGGACATGTATTATTGAGAAACATATTTACTCATCATCACACCAATACAGAGATTCACTAACCCAAACAACTGTTTCAACACACAGTCTTAATCTCATATACCTACTAAATCAATTATTTACAAATCTTTGGACAGTCACACACCTCCCACAAAACTGCAAACACATGTATTCACTATTACATACAAAGAATCACTTAAATAATTAATAACTAATATACACTTTCACATTGCTAGTAACCAAACGTATGTAGTCCTTTACACATCAAGAGATAGAGTGATACAGTTGTTCACAAATTTTAATCAGTATCTCATATATTCAGCGAGACACCTTAAATTAATTACTAAGATAGTCATTCACTCTGCTAATAAATTCTCCATTCAGACACTTATACATCAATTCAGACTTCAAGGCAGATTCCTATATATATATATATATATATATATATATATATATATATATATATATATATATATATATATATATATATATAAAATACTTATTTAAATATCGAAGCAAACCACTTTCACTGGATGATGTCATAAGTGATTTCATTTGAGAAGTCATCAGTGATGTCACTGAACATTTCATGAATGATGTAATATGTGAAATCATCAGCAGTGGATTGCGGGAGTGTGAGTTATAGTTAGTACAACTAACTATAACAGGGGAATTTCAATGGTATTGTACGAGTGAAATGTCCAACTAACTATAACAACCCCGAAACCTGTGGTTTTTTCAGTGACTTTATATATATATATTACGCTCCCGGTCTCCACACGCGGGCACCAACGCAAGCAGTTCCCTCTGCTACGGGAACATTTGGGAAGAATATATATATATATATATATATATATATATATATATATATATATATATATATATATATATATATATATATGAATTAACCAAGTCTGTCCCTGTTTGAAGGAACAGTTCCGGAGCACACAGTGGGTATGAAGTCCTTTTAATCCACCCAGCATGACGCGTTTCGTCTCACTGACTTCCTCAGATGCTGTTTGGTGAGTAAGGAAACCAAGGTATTGAGGTTCATTTAAAAGCAAGTTTGGGCTCCGCCTGTTGTAACATTCAGCGAAGAAGGACTGCAGTGACATGGCAGTCCCTCAGTGTTTCTTACCGCCATATTGGAGTGGATGCCTCATGTTACTCATTGCCAATGTTTTGCTTTATGGCTTCGGTTTTTTATGAGTGCACTTACATGCTTTGTTGAAAAACGGGGCATCCCACTCCAACCCCGATATAGCTGAAAAGGTTGGTTTTGGAGCCATGCTTTAAATACCCATTTCATCTGCCGCTTCGTAATATGCCGAATCCGAGAATGCTGTTGTAAGTAAACAGCACTCTGACATGTCGTCATGTCCAACTCCTCGTTACCAGATCCTTCATATGTTGGGCAGCGGCGGTTCTGGCAGAATTTTCTTTACGATAAAATACAACGTCCACTTTTTCTGCCGAACACTTCGTGATGGGTGCTTCCTTCGTGCAAGTGGTGCACGTGAAAATGAATTAACCAAGTCTGTCCCTGTTTGAAGGAACAGTTCCGGAGCACACAGTGGGTATGAAGTCCTTTTAATCCACCCAGCATGACGCGTTTCGTCTCACTGACTTCCTCAGATGCTGTTTGGTGAGTAAGGAAACCAAGGTATTGAGGTTCATTTAAAAGCAAGTTTGGGCTCCGCCTGTTGTAACATTCAGCGAAGAAGGACTGCAGTGACATGGCAGTCCCTCAGTGTTTCTTACCGCCATATTGGAGTGGATGCCTCATGTTACTCATTGCCAATGTTTTGCTTTATGGCTTCGGTTTTTTATGAGTGCACTTACATGCTTTGTTGAAAAACGGGGCATCCCATTCCAACCCCGATATAGCTGAAAAGGTTGGTTTTGGAGCCATGCTTTAAATACCCATTTCATCTGCCGCTTCGTAATATGCCGAATCCGAGAATGCTGTTGTAAGTAAACAGCACTCTGACATGTCGTCATGTCCAACTCCTCGTTACCAGATCCTTCATATGTTGGGCAGCGGCGGTTCTGGCAGAATTTTCTTTACGATAAAATACAACGTCCACTTTTTCTGCCGAACACTTCGTGATGGGTGCTTCCTTCGTGCAAGTGGTGCACGTGAAAATGAATTAACCAAGTCTGTCCCTGTTTGAAGGAACAGTTCCGGAGAACAGTTCTGTTCCTTCAAACAGGGACAGACTTGGTTAATTCATTTTCACGTGCACCACTTGCACGAAGGAAGCACCCATCACGAAGTGTTCGGCAGAAAAAGTGGACGTTGTATTTTAATATATATATATATATATATATATATATATATATATATATATATATATATGTATATATATATATATATATATATATATATATATATATACTCTTTGTTTTGATATATATATATATATATATATATATATTAAAAGGACTTCATACCCACTGTGTGCTCCGGAACTGTTCCTTCAAACAGGGACAGACTTGGTTAATTCATTTTCACGTGCACCACTTGCACGAAGGAAGCACCCATCACGAAGTGTTCGGCAGAAAAAGTGGACGTTGTATTTTAATATATATATATATATATATATACTCTTTGTTTTGATATATATATATATATATATATATATATATATATATATATATATATATATATACTCTTTGTTTTGATATATATATATATATATATATATATATATATATATATATATATATATATATATATATATATATATATATATATATATATATCAAAACACAGAGTTCCGGTGATCAGCCAGTGCCCGCTCACGAGTGGGTCGTTGTTAGGGTCCCGGAAACCCAATATTTCCAACCAAAGATTCTCCCATATGAAGAAACGTACAACGACACGCCAGGAGTTGCTGTGCTTCAAGTATTTAATCGGCAGCAAAAAACAAACAACGCGTTTCACCTCACGGCTTGTTCACGTTTGTTGTGAACTCAAAACAATAGTCCTTTTACATTCTCAATGAATAATCTTAGAAGAAGGACTTCCTGTGCACACCCCCAAGTGAAACAAGTGCAGCGGACATATTGGAACAGAAATTTTGACATTGTTAATAAGTCCATTATTGAAAAAATGATACTTCAAATTAAATTGTGGCAACAATTTACAACCATATGTCGTACTCTAATGTTGTGACTGTTAAAATAACATATACAATGCATTATCTGCAAAAACAAAGTCTCATAATGTTATAGAGACAACCAAACTTATTTTGCTCGATATCTGCTTAGCTCATTCAGTTCATGGAGCCTGGCAATATATTTATATTATCAACCATTTTCATCACATCCTGCCCAAGTAGGCATTGATACAAATACCAATGAAATGAAAATTGAGACTAGTTAGTATTGTCGAGATAAGCAAAACAAATAAGTACTAATGAAAAGCTGATATTATTTCATTTCTTTGAAATTAAGCCCAAGTGGGCATGCAATATTTTCATTATCCAATACGTAAATGCATGATTGCACACAAAAAAAGTTTATAATAACGACAACATGGGATCTTGTCCCAAAAAAAAGTCCCAAAATATTAACATGATAAGTTCTTATAATCAAAGAGTTTTTGGCATCGATGTTTTGTGGTTGATTATAGTCTCAATCTCTCTTGCTTGTACCATGTTTGGTAAGTATCTCCTGTGCCACTTGGCCACATTGGTTTAATGGACTCTCTTGTTTATTACTGTTCCAATGTCTCAAAGTGCAAAATCAATTCTGTGAATTAAAACATAAATGTACAGTTTTAAAAAAGACGACTTTAAGAGAGACAGCTGCTCAGTTTCAGAATCATTCTACACCTATTCATTTTTCAATAACCATTTATCATTGTTCATTTTTCAAGATGGACAGAAAGTTCTTCATGATTTTTCAAACCCTGAGGGAACATGCATTCAAAATCTGTAATGAATCTGGATTCCATTTTGCGGAGGCATGTTGTTCTATCCCCCCTCGTATCCCCAGATCCACCTTGTCCAATACTACCATTCTTAGCAGGTTTTCATTTTGAAAGTGAAGTTCGAAAAAATGTCTGGCCACAGGGTATTGTGCATTGTTGTTTTTAATGGCTCTGAGGTGTTGTAACACTCTTTCCTTTGCTTTCAGAGTGGTACTTCCTATATACCACTTATTGCAAGGGCAGATAAGCAAGTATACACAGTACATGGTATTGCATGTCATGGTTTTCTGTATAGTAAAGACTTATTCCGTTGTGGGTACAATTACTTCTTTACAATTAACGCTGTTATGACATGCCTTACATGACCTAAAACACCTGAAGCCAGGTATATCTTTAGGTTTGGTAGTGCTGGTTACAGAGTTTGGACTAAGCTCGTCTCTCAGGGATTTACTCTTTCTGAAGGTGATTTCTGGTTTGTGGTTCAAATGAGGTTTAAGGTGTTGATCAGTTAACAGCAAATGCCAGTGCTTGTTAAGGATCCTTCTTACTTCAGTTGCCTGGCCTGAGAAGGTTGTAATGAATCTGATGTTGGATTCCGTATTACTCTCTTTGTTAGGATCCAGAAGGTCCTTCCTGTCTTTAGTGTCTGCTCTAGCAACAGCTCCTTGTATGGTTTTGTTGTTATACCCACGTTCTTTGAAACGTTTGATCATTGTTTCTTTTTCTAATTCAAACGCTTCTTTTGTACTACAATTACGTTTAGCACGTAGCACTTGCTTATCTGCCCTTGCAATAAGAGGTATATAGGAAGTACGTGGGGGGAATAGAACAACATGCCTCCGCAAAATGGAATCCAGTTTCATTATAGATTTTGAATGCATGTTCCCTCAGGGTTTGAACAATCATGAAGAACTTTCTGTCCATCTTGAAATATGAACAATGAAAAATGGTCATTGAAAAATGAATAGGTGTAGAATGATTCTGAAACTGAGCAGCTGTCTCTCTTAAAGTCGTCTTTTTTAAAACTGTACATTTATGTTTCAATTCACAGAATTGATTTTGCACTTTGGGACACTGGAACAGTAATAAACAAGAGAGTCCATTAAACCAATGTGGCCAAGTGGCACAGGAGATACTTACCAAACATGGTACAAGCAAGAGAGATTGAGACTATAATCAACCACAAAACATCGATGCCAAAAACTCTTTGATTATAAGAACTTATCATGTTAATATTTTGGGACTTTTTTTTTGGGACGAGATCCCATGTTGTCGTTATTATAAACTTTATTTGTGTGCAATCATGCATTTACGTATTGGATAATGAAATTATTGCATGCCCACTTGGGCTTAATTTCAAAGAAATTAAATAATATCAGCTTTTCATTAGTACTTATTTGTTTTGCTTATCTGGACAATACTAACTAGTCTCAATTTTCATTTCATTGGTATTTGTATCAATGCCATCTTGGGCAGGATGTGATGAAAATGGTTGATAATATAAATATATTGCCAGGCTCCATGAACTGAATGAGCTAAGCTGATATCGAGCAAAATAAGTTTGGTTGTCTCTATAACATTATGAGACTTTGTTTTTGCAGATAATGCATTGTATATGTTATTTTAACAGTCACAACATTAGAGTACGACATATGGTTGTAAATTATTGCCACAATTTAATTTGAAGTATCATTTTTTCAATAATGGACTTATTAACAATGTCAAAATTTCAGTTCCAATATGTCCGCTGCACTTATTTCACTTGGGGGAGTGCACAGGAAGTCCTTCTTCTAAGATTATTCATTGAGAATGTAAAAGGACTATTGTTTTGAGTTCACAACAAACATGAACAAGCCGTGAGGTGAAACGCAATGTTTGTTTTTTGCTGCCGATTAAATACTTGAAGCACAGCAACTCCTGGTGTGTCGTTGTACGTTTCTTCATATGGGAGAATCTTTGGTTGGATATTTATATATATATATATATATATATATATATATATATATATATATAACCTACTGGCGGTCGCCAGTAGGTATATATAGTTAGGATTTTTCCTCTATGGAACTTTTGAAAATTCTATGTCTAATAACTTGGCGTTTGTGGACGGAATCGGCTGAAATTTTCAGGAAAATGGCACATTTTGTTTCTGAGCAGCCCCTGAAAATTTGGGGGGGTTTCGGTAAGGGGGGGCCGAGAAAAAAGGGGGTCCCAAAACGCGTTTTTCCCATTCATTTTTCCATTTCCACTTGGCGAGGGTTATAAAATCTTATGGAATTGCCCTCACTACTTACGCCGACGACACCCAACTAGTGTTATCGGTGTATAATAATGGAACTTCTGTTGCAGCCAACTTCCAGGAGGGAATGAAGGCAATAAGCTCCTGGATGTCATCAAACTGTCTCAAGCTTAACTCCGACAAAACGGAGGTGATGACATTCGGGAGCCTGCGCCCAGCATGGTCTCCTCAGTGGTGGCCACCTCAGTTAGGACCCCCACCACAGCCGGTGGAAAAAGTTCGCAACTTGGGAGTCATTTTTGACAACAAGCTGACGTTTCACCACCATGCCAACGCCGTTGTTTCATCGGCTTTCTATATCCTCAAAAAAATAAAAAAACTCCTTCCTTACCTTCCACAATCAGCAGGAAAGACTCTCATTAGTACATTAGTGTTCTCGAGAACCGATTACTGCAATTCACTTCTTTTGAATGCGCAGGAAGGAGTTCTCAACAAATTACAATCAGTACAAAATGCTGCAGCCAGAACGCTACTGTCTATCCCAAAATTCTCATCTGTTTCCCCCTTCATCAGAAAACTCCATTGGCTCCCCATTAGGAGCCGAATTAAATTTAAAGCTATGTGTATAGCGTACAAAACCCTGAATAATACTGGACCACAGTTTTTAAAAGAAGCCCTTCGTCCAGTTGAACAACTTAGAACTTTACGGTCCTCTTCAGCTTTCCTGTTAAAAGTCCATCGAACCAAAAAGGTCAACTGGGGAGACAGACGATTTACCATTGCCACGGCTAAATTGTGGAACACTCTACCTTTCCACATCAAAACTGCTCCCACTATTCTAAAATTTCGTAAAAGCCTCAAAACATGGCTATTCTCTAGCTCTTACCCCACAGTCTAGATTCCCCTGACGCCCTCTAGTGAGTTCTGTGAATTAGCGCCGAGACACCCTAACGGGTATTTGTTTGCGCTTTAAAAATTGCTAAAAATAAATAAACAAATAAATAAATAGGGCGTTTGGCCTCACTTTTAGCTCGAACGGCTGAATGGATTTACACGTAACTTGGCAAAATTGTAAGACTGTTAGCCCGATGTGCCTTTGCTGGGTCTCAATATATGTGCTCCAGTGGATTTTGAGAAATTAACGTTTTAAAAAACAGATATATCTGTGACAGCGTCCCAGGTAGCGCTCCAGATCGCGTACTTTTTGCGTAACGGAGCTTTGCGAAGCGAAGCTGATTGGCTCTCCGGTGTCTGTCAACATTCTAAACAGTCCGGTGCGGCCGCCATCTTGTCTCTCGGTAGGATCGAGAGACAAGAGGAGGAGAAAAACGAAGGGAGAATTTAATGAAAGGGGGCAAGGTAGACTCCTCTTGACCCCCTAGGAATGATGTTGGGGTTATTAAAGGGTCCCGTGGGGCAAATAAAAAAATTTGATTTTTCGCGGTAGAAGCGCTTCTCTGGTAGCGAAACGGGAATTCGCCATTTTGTGTTTCGATTTAATTAAATTACAAGATGGAGTAAAAGCAATTTGAGTATTGGGTATAAGGGGGTATGGGAGAGGTATCCTGACCGGTGAACAGACAAAATATCGACTCCAAAATATCGACTGGACATAATATCGAGTTTTAAATATAGACTGGACAAAATATCGACTGGACATAATATCGACTACAAAAATATCGTTTTTCAGGTAAGTGAAGTAATATCGACTGTTTAAAATATAGATAGCAAAAATATCGAATTTTTAATAATATATAATATTTTATAGTGTATTTTTATGTAATAATATGTGTGAAAAGTGTGTATTAATGTTATAAAATATTTTATTAAATGGAATTTGTTTTTTTAATAATTGCGTTATGTAATTCTGTAGCGGGTTGTGGGTTTATAGGGGAATAGGGTGGGAAGTAATTTAATAATAATTAATTAATTAATATATGTTTGTAAATATTTATAATTAATAATTAATTGTTAATTAATAATAATTAGTTAATTAATTAATATAATTTTGTACATATTTTGAATTAGTAATTAATTGGTAATTGATTAATTGTAATTAGTTAATTACATTAATTAAAGTACATTTTAATATATATAATTTTGTGTTATTGTTAAGTAATTAATTGGGAAAAAATAATATTAATTATTAAAATAATTACAGCTAATGTGCTAATATATTTACTTTATTGTTATTGTTAATTAATAATTAATTGGTAATTAAATAATATTGATACATTTTGGGTAAAGGAGTATTTTTAGGGTTCAGGGTCAGTTTTTAGTTTTTGGGTAAAGGGGCATTTTTAGGGTTCAGGGTCAGTTTTCAGTTTTTGGGTAAAGGGGCATTTTTAGGGTTCAGGGTCAGTTTTCAGTTTTTGGGTAAAGGGGCATTTTTAGGGTTCAGGGTCAGTTTTCAGTTTTTGGGTAAAGGGGCATTTTTAGGGTTCAGGGTCAGTTTTCAGTTTTTGGGTAAAGGGGCATTTTTAGGGTTCAGGGTCAGTTTTCAGTTTTTTGGGTAAAGGGGCATTTTTAGGGTTCAAGGTCAGTTTTCAGTTTTTGGGTAAAGGGGCATTTTTAGGGTTCAGGGTCAGTTTTCAGTTTTTGGGTAAAGGGGCATTTTTAGGGTTCAGGGTCAGTTTTCAGTTTTTGGGTAAAGGGGCATTTTTAGGGTTCAGGGTCAGTTTTTAGTTTTTGGGTAAAGGGGTATTTTTAGGGTTCAGGGTCAGTTTTGGGTTTTTGGGTAAAGGGGTATATTTTAGGGTTCAGGGTCAACAAATAAGATTGTACATTTTTTTATTATTATTTTCATTTATTATTTAATTATTATAATTTAATTTAAGTATTTTTAAGTATATTTTAGTCAATAACATTTAATATTAATTTAATTTAACACTGTTTTTAATAAAGTCGATATTTTTTACATCTATATTATTGTTAACGATATTTTGTACTCGATATTTTTGTACTTACCTGTTTGTAGATAGAAAGTCGATATTTTGTCTGTCGATATTTTGGCAACGATATTTTTGCAGGTCGATATTTTGGCAGTCTATATTATTTCAGTGATCCATCCTGACCCCCTATGTTTTCTGAGGGTGGTTGAGGAGGCTCATATATGTTGATACTTGTCTTCCAGTGGTTGCGCGTGAGCGTATTTTTTTTTTTTGCTGCTTGACTTCTGTTAACGTTCGATTCGAAGGAAATCAGGAAGTGCTGACCGCCATTTTGACACTGCGAGTAAATATATTGTTAAAAATAATTGTTATAAATTAATCCGTATTGATAAACATTGTCTGCGCCATCTTGCTTTTTTTTCCAATGCCACACTTTTGTCGTGCACGGCAGCCATTTTAGATGCCTTGACCAGACCCACTCTCTGCACGCCGCCGATCCTCAGCATGGCTCCCCACCCTCGCAAGCATCTCCCCCATGCACTGGTCACCCACGCTCTCTCTCTCACGTATGGGCCATAAACCTCCTCCCATATGCGCTGCTCTTCCCTGAGAATCACACCCCGTGCTGAGGAAAATTCAGCCCAGATTACAACCGATGCCCAGGCTGCTGGCACAAGACGCCACTTAGTTCCCATCTTGAACGGTTACCAAATAAAGAGACGGGCGCTGGAAGCAGGAACACAAGAACAGAGTTTTATTTCTCATCAGGAGAGCCTGTTATTTCACTCTACATATCATACAAGTACCACTCAGCCCCCCGTCCCCCTAATCCTGAGGCAGAATTGCCACTGCAACAAAGGACTTAAACTCCTGCAAAGAACACCATGTAACATTTAATATCATTTTCCACCAATGTTTTCATATATCAGTGTTGCTGAACTCACTCAGTGAAATGTCGCTCATTTCATTAAATCACTTTTAAAGCATGCCTTATAACAATGCACCCAATCCTATGTGGAAGTGCTTATATTAAACATGACATTGCTTTAACCAGGATAGACAAAGAAATGACACAGTGATGTAAAAGTTTCTGAAAGAAATGCCAAGAACGTCCCATGTGAAAGTGAATTTTTTCTGGCATTTTTTTTCTTTTCCTTCTCATGAAAAGAAAGTTAATGCCAGGTTCGTTACCTGCCTCATCTGCAAAAAAAAACTCTCGAGAGGGACTGAAAAAAAATATAGCTATGGTAATCATACCATGCATCGGCACATGGAGAGGTGGCACCCTCTTAATTATTCTAAAGCGCAACTTCGAGATTTGGTGGATAACCCCCGACCGGCAAAAACATCCACCAATGACTTAGCAATAAGTGAGTCAGAGGCAAGGGAAACGGTCCCAAATCTGTAAAAGAACTTTGGACAGATGAGATTGACTTGTGTAGCATGTGGAAAATTAATTTCATGCGGAGAGATGAGTATTACTTTAATAAATAGATCATATGAAAATCATCAATGTCCAAAACGTCCTAGAAAGTAATTTTTGTCATTTTTGAGGAAGAGAGATAACCTACAGTGGTACGGGGTCGTTTTCGTTCGTACTAGGGGGGCCAGGTGACATTCCTTCAGGGTGGCTTAGGGGCATTTAAAACAACTTCCCTGATACAGGTAGCATATAAAGTAGAGGCTAAATACCAGGATCTTTATTGATTGCTTTATGCTGTACAAAAATGAAAAACACATACAACAAACCTGGACCATTCAGATTTTCAATGTTTCTGCGTACTATACTTTTTAACCCTTAACTAATTGAGCTGCTTCATTTCACCTGCTTTTTGAAAAAAAAAATAATAATAAATCGGAAACAGTGGCCATTTATTCGAAACTTACCAACCTATGCGTTACAACTACGTTTGCTTTTTCAAAAACCTTTAATAAAAATGTTGGTGCACAAATACGGGCCTACAACCCCGTGGGCCGGCCACGGAGCAGGCTGGAACTATAAATGGGGAGGGTATTTATTTGTGGAAAACATAACAGAGTCAGTGGTCGTTGATTTCACAGTAAAAAGTGCGACAAGTGCAACAAAATCATATCGATAATTCATTGTGAGCAAGTACCAAAAGTGTTGACAATTCGAACCTTCAATAATAAATACAGTAATCAATGATGCATTAGAACTTAATATCAATTCATCGTCCGAACGTGTAATCAGTACCCGTCCCATGTCAATTCATTGTTCGAACGTTTAATCAATACCCATCCTGGATCAATTCATTGTCCAAACATATAATCAGTCTTATCCCATATCAATTCATGTGCTAAAAACTGCATAGATATCTCATGATATCAAGGCTGAGCAATCGGGGCACAACAAGAATTTGATAGTTTCATTTGTACCGGCGCCATTTAGGGTGAGGTCAGGAAGGTCCAAGTATAGTCAAAATGTCTCCACCAACTCGTGGTTGGACCGGGACCTCTTTCGGCAGTCCAAAAGTTTTCGTTGAAGGGTAGCAGAGGGGACTGCTGACATGAACCATCAGTCAAAGTGGGGTGGGAGGCAACAATCTCTCCTACCGGGTCATACTGGTGTCCCACCGGAACTGATCAAGTTGGTAGTCTTGCAGGATTTTGGTCATTTCAAGCCTGAGGCCGGCGCCGGCATGAGCGCGCCGACGTCCCGCGGCTACGTCGTGGTCGTTCCGTGGGTGATCATGGCAGTCATTCCCCATCGGGGGTGTCTGCGGGGGTCGGGGGCCCCCGTGGCTCTTATAGAATCTTCAAAGTTGAGGAGAACGTTTCTGGACGCAGGACTCATTTTCTAGTAGAACTCAGAAGCACCGTTGCACCGCAACAGTGGACGAGACCCCCGCTGGGTGAGCGGAGCATCATTGCCTCGCAATAGTGGACGAGACCTTTTGTCGGGTGAGTGGAGCGCCGCTGCATCGCAAGAGTGGAGGAACCCTTGTCGGGTGAGTGGAGCGTTGGGGGTGCAGCTGAGGGGCCCCCACCTGGGGGGGTGGGAGAGGCTTGTTCGCTCCGCCTCTCCCTCCCAGCGCACCCCACGCCGACACCTGGCGTTGATATCCGTGATGTCCGGACCAGGCGATAAGAGGGGGGGGGGTCGGAGGCAGAGGCAAGACATCCCCCCTCCCGTGGCCTGCAGTGCGCCGCTTCAGGACCGAACGGGGAGCTCATACCAAGCCGGGGCCAGACCAGGAGATATGAGGGGAGGGGGGGGTCGGTGGCATGTGCAAGACATCCCCCCCCAGTGTTGTCGCAGCCATTATTGAAGAAAGAAGAAGATACCGTTGGCCTCGGCTCCTCTCTGGTGCACCTTACGCGACGACCCTTTTGTTGGGTGAGTGGAGCGTTGGGGGTGCAGCTGATGGGCCCCCACCTATGGTGGTTATTATTATTATTATTATTATTATCATTATTATTATTAGTGAGTTTTATATAGCGCCTGGTAACCCTTGGGCATCCCCGCGCTCATCCAGAGAGAAACGCCACCACACTAGGCACAGGAATTAGGCAGGGAACAAATGAGTTTTTAAAAGTTTGCGGAACCGTAGAAAACTCGTTCCGAGCACAAGTATAGAGGGAGAGAGTTCCACAGGGTGGTCACGTTTATGGAAAATCTTCTGCCACCGGTTCTTGCCTTCCTCACCCTCATAACCTGCAGCAGGTGTTGATGGTCAGAACGGAGAGAGCGGGAGGCCTTGTAAGAATGAACCATATCCCCTAAGATAGGTGGGCCATTCCCCTGCAGAATTTTGTGGGCCATACAGAGTGCCTTGAATTTCACCCTCTCTCTGACAGGGAGCCAGTGTAGCGCCTTCAGCGCAGGGCGAGCCGACTGACGCCTTGGAAGGTCCGTCAGGAGCCTAGCGGCCGCGTTTTGCACTTGCTGCAGTTTGTTTAGGGTGGATTCTGGAGCACCCAGAAACAACGCGTTACTGAAGTCCAGCCGCAAGATGATAAGCCCCTGAATGAGTAACCTCCTAGAGGCCACTGGGAGGAGAGGTAAAATCTTCCGGGCTGATCGGAGCAGGCCGAAACACACGCCTGCGGTCTTTTTTGCGTGTGTTTTAAAGGAAAGGTCCTGCTCGAGCCACACCCCCAGGCTCTTGATCTCCTGCTTGGGGGTGGGTACGTGTCCCAGGCAGCTGGGCCAGCTGCTAGGTGGTAAAGAGGGAGGGGAATTCCCCAGCAGCATCAGTTCCGTTTTAGAGCCGTTAAGCTTGAGAGCTGAGCTACATATCCACGTGAAGATCTTATCCAAACACGTGTGCAGCCGGTCGGGTTGGTAAGCCGACTGGGAAAGGCCTACCACCAACTGAGTATCATCAGCATAGCTGATGATCTTGATACCCAGAGGCAGTACCACACTCTCCAGAGGGGCCATATAAATGTTGAATAAGGTAGGGCTCAACGATGAGCCCTGTGGCACACCACACTGGAGAGGTACTGAGGATGATTTCTCGTGGCCTTCCCACACCTCAAATGTCCGGCCTTCCAAAAAGGAAGCGAACCACTTGAGGGCCATCCCGGAGACCCCCACCCGCGACAGCCGTTGGAGAAGCACCTGATGGTCTACGGTGTCAAATGCAGCACTGAGGTCCAGGAGGATCACTGCCACCGATCCCCCTGAATCCAAAATGCTCCTAGCATTCTCCACGACTGCCAGCAGGGCAGTATCGGTCCCCTGACCGGGGCAGAAGCCCGTTTGGGAGTCGCCCAGAAGGGAATTGGACTCTAAGAAGCCCGATAGGCGACTGTTCACCAGCTTCCCTGCCACCTTACTGAGGCTCGTTCGCGCCGCCTCTCCCTCCCAGCGCACCCCACGCCGACACCTGGCGTTGATATCCGTGATGTCCGGACCAGGCAATAAGAGGGGGGGGGGGTCGGAGGCAGAGGCAAGACATCCCCCCCCGTGGCCTGCAAGGCGGCAGAAGAAGGGAATCGGGAGACCTGTACATTTCGGGCCATCCACCCCACGGCTGATGGCGGTTAGCTGGGCCCTGCCCTGCACGTGTCGAGGCCTCATCTTCCGGATGGGCATAACCGTGGCCCTGTTGCACTTCGGGAGTTTCCGGAATGGGGGTAGGTATCTGCTGATTTGTTTCTATTTCATGTTACTGTTAATGGGTGTGGCGGGCGGTGGGACAGACATGCTTGGAGCAGTGGGGGGGTGGCGGAGCCTAGCTACCTCGTGGCTGCCGTAACGTCAAGCTTGGCTTCTTTCACCACTTCCATGTTTCTTATTTCTAGCAAAGTCAAAAACTCATCAGTGGCCTACTGATTTTGTTCGATTTCTTTCCCTTCCTTTTCAAGTGTGTTTCATGCTAAAGTTTCTGTTTAACAGGATACAGTGATTACTTCGTATTTTACATATGTCTTCTTTATTAGGGGTACTCTCCGGTTGAGCCAGATGATGTACCTCTAATAAATGGTCCGGGTGGAACTAGTTTCTCAATCAGTGGGGAGTAGATGGGCATGACAGATTACAACGGGGGACAAAGGTCCGCATTACCCACCCTTCACTACTTGCAAAGACTAGACAGAATATTTCTATTCCACGTTATTTGCAAACAGAGAATACCTCGAAAGAACTATTCCTTGAACAATAAATGTCCAGCCAATCAATCAATCAGTGGGGAGAAAAACAGGCATGACGGATTACAACGGGGGACAAAAGTCCACATTACCTATCCTTTACTATCTGCAAAGGGAGACAGAATATTTCTATTCTCTGTTTGTAGACAGGGAATATCTCAAAGAGCAATAATCGATAAAAAATTAGTAGGATTATAACACTTTAATAACTTATAAATATATACATCGCAACAAAAACAGTAAACACCTTAAAACATTTTTTATTAAAACAGAAGCAACAATGACAACTAACAGTAGTGATATCCTGGGCGGGTGATGGAACTGGGATTGTTAATGGAAAAAGATCTACAGAGAAAGCTATTGGTGAATTATACTTCTCCGGAAATTTAAAACTCACAAATGTTTTATTTGTGTAATCGTTTCAGGTCAAACGGATTGTGGAAAAATGTTCAGAATGGAAGAGTCATCAAAAGGCAAAAAGTACACTCATGTATGAAAATCTTACTATTAATGCTTGACTGAGGCCAAGGAGATCAGAGTGCATGAGTCTCATGCTCGATCGATTGAGATAGCCGGATCGGGCAACAAAAAGTATAAAATAGTTATGTAAATAGTTATTTAATAAAATGTTTTACCCTGTTACTTTGCTGGTGTGTTGTATATATTTATAATATTTGCATAGGGTTTGTCGTTATTTTGGGTGGGGTGGGTGGCGGAGCCGAGCTGTCTTGCAGCCATCATGGTGTGGAGCTCAGTTCATCTCACTAGTTTCGTATTTCTCATGAGGGGTTGTTCTTAATGTTTCTATTTTAGCGAGGTCAAAAAGAGATCCCATTAGTGGCCTACTGATTTTGCTCGATTCCTTTTGTTTTTTTAAACGATTTTTCACTATCTGCAAAGACTAAACAGAGTATTGCGACTCGAGAGAGAGAAGCAGGCACGACGGATTACAACGGGGGCAAAGGCCTGCGTTAACTACCCTTCACTATCTGCAAAGAGAGAGTACTCCTAGGAGAAAAGAGGGGGGGGAGGGGGGGCTGCGTTCAAAGCACATCAGCGTGCATAAACACGAAAATGTTTTTACCTATCACCTACTTGACATTTGACAGCTTTTGATATTTGCTATTAAAAAAACATTGAAATTCACTGAAAAAAACATAGCTTATAGACCATATATAGTTAGGAATTAGCATTTACAAAACCTTGAAAACTCACTGAAAAAACCATTGTTTATAGACCATATATAGTTAGGAATTAGCATTTACAAAACCTTAATTTACTCGCACAAAACCATAGAAATTCGAATATATAGTTAGTTGCAATAACTATATATCGCGCACCCGCAATCCACTGCTGATGATGTCACATATTACATCATTCATGACATGGTCAGTGACATCACTGATGACATCACTGATGACAACTCAAATGACATCACTGATGACAACTCAAATGACATCACTGACAACATCACTGATGACATCAATCATGTGATAATACGATCAACCTCTTCAGACTCTAATATAACCTTAGATATACTCAGAGTAAACAGACACTCACAGACTGTCACTCATCCATGGAGTTACTCACACACCTAGTCAGTCATGCACTGAATCAATCACATCTCCATTTCCTCAACTATACAGTTATACACACCTTACTTATTCAAACATATTCTAACACATATTTACTCTCTTATACAATCACTGATACAAGTTTTCAATGATCCATTCAGCCACTCACACATTCACTGGCTCTTATACACAGTAATTTATATATGTGAACTCTCACATGTACTGTGTTTTACATATGTACTTACTTTGACATGTAGCACTGAGATATCCATTCACTCACCAATACACTCGTACACAGTCAACCACCCATACAGCTGTTTCCACATGCAGTTTTGAACCCATAGATCTAGTGAATCAACTGTTCACACATGTATGCACAGAGTCACACACCCCCCAGCCACCCCCACACACACACTCACTCTCCCATACAAATACTTGGGCAACCAATCAATAACCCATATAGTTACTCATATAGCTACTGATCAACACATGCAGCAGTTCATAGAACAACAGATATAATGATGCACAAATTAAGACAGTTTAGTCACTAACCCATGCACTCAGTGAGACACATTTAATCACTCTCTCATAAGTCAGTCATGCACCTACTAAATCCTTCATCCAGATACTTATACATCCACTCATTCTTCAATATGTAAGACATATTTTAACTTTACAGAAACATACAGTCACTGGATGATGTCATCAGTGATGTCATCAGTGATGTCACTGACCATGTCATGAATGATGTAATATGTGACATCATCAGCAGTGGATTGCGGGTGCGCGATATATAGTTATTGCAACTAACTATATATTCGAATTGCTATGGTTTTGTGCGAGTAAATTAAGGTTTTGTAAATGCTAATTCCTAACTATATATGGTCTATAACCAATGGTTTTTTCAGTGAATTTTCAAGGTTTTGTAAATGCTAATTCCTAACTATATATGGTCTATAACCTATGGTTTTTTCAGTGAACATATATATATATATATATATATATATATATATATATATATATATATATATATATATATATATATCGTAACTTTCCAACCTGCTGCGAGCGCTACTTCCTCCCAGTGCCTCCTGCCACAAATTCGGACACAGGCCCAGATTTCGTGCTCAAGGTGATTTTATTTCTGGCACAGCCAAAGACGCGTTTCACAGCTTGCACTGCTTGTTCACTTCGACACAGTACCGTGAAACTGATTCGTTTTTAAAGTGACATACACCTACGATTAGTGTGTCATGTGACACTCATCGGCTATGGCAATGAAAAAAATCCTCACACAATACACTTTAAATACTTACAATGCTGGGGTAAACTGAGTTATACCGGTAAAATACTCTGTATGAGGGCATTTAAAACATACAAAAACGTAGTACAAGGTCATAAAAAAATGTACCCATATATGTACACTGTGGTTTTGCATATAATAATTGTAAGTCTCCATGATCTCATTGCTACTGCTGTTTGATGTCTCCTATGTACTGCACATGTGTCATGTATAATACCCCTCCACTTGTATATTCCAACTAGCGGATTGACACCCATGTGTTCCGGTAACCCCTTACGTATCCATTTCTCCTTCTCCATGAACATATTGATCCGATATCACATGACAAAAACACAAATCCCCCTAGTGCTGATACACCCTTAAAGTGCAGTTTTGCATGTTTAAGTGTAATAATAAAAAATTGTAATGTTTGGTTTGTTTGTTGTGTGTGTAATAAAAACCAGTACAATGACATTTCCGAGAAAACTTATCATAGGTGCCCAATGCCTTAAATCAAAAAATGGTGAGCACATATCAGCATAGTTCAAAGGTAAAATGCTGATCAGTTCTTTCGTTGTTATCTAATCTGATTTGATTCTTGTACTGTCAGTGATTAAATGTCCGATAGTGCCTGGCGGATACTTATGCAATTGATGGGACTTAATTTAACAAACTGCCTTATGTGGTTACATAATGTAGCCAGAAAGTGTCTGTTGTGCAAGTACAAAGTAATGCATTTGTAAACATATACTCATCAAATATATAAATAAATATGTTACATTAAAAGAATATATATATATATATATATGTATGTATATACTCCTGCGAAGATATATGCAATAATAAATATATAAATATATAAATATAAATATGTGTGTGTCAAAATATACATGGATACAAAAATATAAACATATCAGCATATACATATATATATATATATATATATATATATATATATATATATATATATATATATATATATATATATATATATATATATATTCAATGAAAAAACCATAGGTTATAGTCTATATATAGTTAGGAATTTGCATTTACAAAACCTTGAAAATTCAATGAAAAAACCATTGGTTATAGAACATATATAGTTAGGAATTTGCATTTACAAAACCTTATTTTACTCGCATAAAACCATTGAAATTCCATATATAGTTAGATGCGCTAACTATATATCGCGCACCCGCAATCCACTGCTGATGATGTCACATATTACATCATTCATGACATGGTCAGTGACATCACTGATGACATCACTGATGACATCTCAAATGACATCACTGATGACATCTCAAATGACATCACTGATGACATCTCATTTGACATTACTGATCACATCACTGATGATATCATTCATGTGATAATACGATGAACCTCTTCAGACTCTAATATAACCTTAGATACAATCAGTGTAAACAGACACTCACAGACTGTCACTCATCCATGGAGTTACTCACACACCTAGTCAGTCATGCAAAGAATCAATCACACCTCCATTTCCTCAACTATACAGTTATACACACCTTACTAATTCAAACATATAATAACACATATTTACTCTCTTATACAATCCCTGATACTTATTCACAATGATCCATACAGCCACTCACACATTCACTGGCTCTTATGTACAGTTATTTATATATGTCAACTCTCACATGTACTGTGTTTTACATATGTACATACTTTGACATGTAGCACTGAGATATCCATTCACTCACTAATACTCTCATGCACAGTCAACCGCCCATACAGCTGTTTCCACATGCACTTTTGAAACCATACATCTAGTGAATCAACTGCTCACACATCTATGCACAGAGTCATACATCTCCCAGCCACCCACACACACACCCAGTCTCCCATACAAATACTTGGGCAACCAATCAATAATCCATATAGTTACTCATATAGCTACTTATCAACACATGCAACAGTTTACAGAACAACAGACATAATGATGCACAAATTAAGACAGTTTAGTCACTAACCCATGCACTCAGTGAGACACATTTAATCACTCACTCATACAGTCAGTCATGCACCTACTAAATCCTTCATCCAGACACTTATACATCCACTCATTCTTCAATATGTAAGACATATTTTAACTTTACAGAAACATACAGTCACTGGATGTTGTCATCAGTGATGTCATCAGTGATGTCACTGACCATGTCATGAATGATGTAATATGTGACATCATCAGCAGTGGATTGCGGGTGCGCGATATATAGTTAGCGCATCTAACTATATATGGAATTTCAATGGTTTTATGCGAGTAAAATAAGGTTTTGTAAATGCAAATTCCTAACTATATATGTTCTATAACCAATGGTTTTTTCATTGAATTTTCAAGGTTTTGTAAATGCAAATTCCTAACTATATATGGACTATAACCTATGGTTTTTTCATTGAATTTCAATGGTTTTTTGAAAGCTAATATCTGTAGCTGTAAAATCTATTCTTTTTTAAATCTTTAAATATATTTTACATGTTTTTAATACATGTTTTTAAAAAATATTTTTTTGTTCCGCTCCCAGTTCGCGAACCGGTCTGCTTTCCGTTAGCTCACTTTAAAGCCGCTCCTAGTCCGCGAACCGGTAAACGTTCTTTCAGCGTAACTGTTACGTTAGAATGACGTTTTGCGTTGTCGCGTAATACGTCATCGGACGCGCCAAGTTAGCGGACCCGGAAGCGGACTGAAAGCGGCGCAAAGCGCGAAACGTAAACACAGCAGGTCATGTGACTCGGTAATAACACTTTTCATTGGTTCATTTCACTTTTGGTTTCCTAATGATGTAATACTAGGTCATGTGATCTAAAATTAACACTTTTCATTGGTTTAGAACTTTGGCTTTTCCCAAATGATGAAAACCCCTCCTTCTTTCCTCACTCTGACTTTCATCTTGGTGAGAGAAAGACCTTTGTACAATCCAGAGAAATGGCTTCTGTTGTTGCTTCTGGTAGTGTTCCCCCACCACCACCTCCACCTCCTCATGGAAAGAAAGGACCACCAACTCAACCAATCTTTCAAGAAGAGGAAGAGCAGGAAGAGGAGGAAGAGCCTGAATATTTGCCTGAGGAGCCCAGGAGGTACAACAGGAAGGAAAATTTCATTTGGCAATTTTTTTAATTTCCATCAGGGCAAAAGAAAGTGAACGCCAGGTATGTCTTTTGCCGAATCTGTGATGAACGTCTTTCTAGAGGCACGGACAAAAAATATAGTTATGGGAATTTCACTATGCACAGACACATGAGCAGGTGGCACCCAAATAACTATAGTGCAGCTCAGCTTCGAGACGAACAACAGAATTCACCAGCAATAGCCAGAAGATCGGTTGTGCCAGAAGTTACGGGACCTGAAGCAAGGGAGCTGATCCCAAATATTCAAATGGACATGGGGGAAGTGAAACAAGTTTGTGTGAGGTGCAATCAAATATTATGCTACCGCGAAAGTAGCATAACTCTTATAATTAGAGCCATCAAAAATCATGTATGTCCAAAACGCCCCCAAAAATAAATTCTTTTTTTTTTGTTGCTCCTGTTGAGCCCTCTTCGATGAATCATTTTTGTTTCCCCCCTCCCCCCAAAAAATAAAAAAAAATACAAAATGTTCAGAAAAAAACAAAAAAATATAAAAAATGTTCAGAAAACTAATAAAAAAAATTTAAAACAACAAAAACAAAAAAAAAGTTCTTTTCAGAACTACCTCCCCATTATTAAAAAAAATTGGTAGAATTCTTTGAACTCTGCCAAGCTCTATTTCTATTAGTTCGCTCCCAGTTCGCACTCCGGTACGCGAACTTTGAGCGAACCAAAAAAAAAAATTTAAAAAAAAGAACAGTAAGTATAAGGAAAGGAAACAGACAGTTATGTTACAAAAAAGACAGCTATAGGGAGTAAAGAAAAGATACTGTTACCCGCAATTCACTTCTGATCATGTCATATATTACATAATTTTTGACATGGTCAGTGACATCATCAGCAGTGGATTGCGAGTAACAGTTTTTTTTGTTTACTTCCTATAGCTGTCTTTCATGTAACATAAATGTCTGTTTCCTTCCCTTATACTTACTGTTCTTTGTTTTTCAACAACTTTGACATTTACAGAAACCTCTACTTCTCTACGACCCGTACACAATCCTAAAGATATTTATTTTAAACAAACAGTATCTTCATGCTGATAAAATGAGGCCTATTTTGAAACATAATGCTTCTTTTGCATTGCTTATGTCTCACAATAGTGATGCAATAGCAGCGCAAAAGAGATGTAAAGCCATCATAAAATTGTGTCTAACATTTTAAATGATTGTTTCAGGATGCAAATAAGATGTGTGCTTTCAAGAGCTTTCTTTGAGGTGAGGCCTATTTCTTTTTTTTCAAAAAAAAACAGTATCCAGAAGTACAGCACTGTAAGCATTAGAATTGACACTTACAGAAGACTCAGTTTTTCCATATCTACCTCACATTTCTAAATGTATATCATAAGTACAAAAAGCAGAACATTAAATATACATGTTAAATGGTTTATTTTTGCTGTTCTCAGAATGTATCAAATTTCACTTAAATCAGTGATTTGAAGGTATTCATCACGTAACAGCGGGGAAAAAAAAACACAATCAAAATGATTGTGTTTAAAAAACCCATACAACCTAAGAAATCTGAATTCAAAACTCCTTAAAATTAACTTACTTTCAATGACGTCAAAGGATCTCCTATGAACAGCGTCCACTCTGTTGTGCTATAAATATTTTCAGCCCGCCACTTTCTGAAAGAAAACCTCCATCATTTCGAAAAATATGTTACATACAAGAAAAGACTTCTCACATTCTATCACATGTTTCCACTAGGCCAAATCATGTTGCAGCGATTCGCAACTCTTGTAATTCTTCCAATCAAATCCCGTCATTTTCTATTTTCGCATCTTTCAAAAAGAAAACATTTGAGATTATTTTCACAATCCTGGACTACTAATATCTTACTCTTCTTTGTCACTCATGTTCTCCTTTTCTTATGACACTGATACTGCTTACTATGAAACAGACTTACTTGCATCAGGTTTATATAGTTAGATTTTAAAATTGACATTATAATTAAAAGTTTTGGACCAATAATCTAGACAACATTGCAGACTTACATTCCCTCTACTTGATGAACAATTTCCAATTCCTCACAGGAAATCCCAAAATTCTTTCTTTAAAATTTGGGTTTTAAAAACACCAGGTAAGAATTTTTAAGGTCAAACGGCAATTTTTTTTTGAAAGTTACAACAGAATCATTGCAGAATGACCAGCCGTTTCGAGACTTTAAGTAAGCTGTATAATGTCCTGATGTTGTTGAAGGACCATCGTGATAGATAATTGCTACAGTTACAAAAGTCCTCCCTGATATTGACAGCTGAGATGCCACAACATTTTTTATTAAAGTTGACAATTTTGATCCATCAGGCCTACATCGTTGGATCATTAAAATTACATACTGGCCATATCTACGTATAAATAATGTTGACATCATATCACATTTACATTGGCTACACTCCATGTTGTGATCCGCTGCATTTACTAGCTTATTAAAGGACACTGATTTACTGTCTGGCAAAGTTAAATATATAAATCTTTCTGAGTCTACACTAGTAGTACTTGATACCATACAGTTCTCGCAGTCATGCTGCCATTGATAAGAAAGCCCAAACAGGTGATCTACATCTACACCCTCATCTTGCAATACATCAAGCATATACATTAAAAACTCCTGACAATCTTGCTGATTATTTTCAGAGAAGTCTGTTTGACCTGAACATTCATCTAACAGATAACGAACTTCAGACACACTTTCTACTTTTGTTCGATCAGTGCTACATTTCTCGAAAACAGAATTCAACAAACAGCATAAAATTTGTTCTGAATTCAACAGAATCTGTTCTTTTAAACTCTCTAGTGAAAAGAGAACATTAACCACTACATTTGCATAGCAGTTGACACCAGAACTGTTTTCAAATTGAAAACCGACAACATCTTCAACAGAATCCACTTTCTTTCTGCTAACAATTTTCGGTTCATTGACTTTTAGTCTTTTTGCAACAACCTCCCTACTATTACTGATATTTCTACGTTTCCGGCCTACCACACGTTTCTCAAACAAAGGATATTGAGGCAAATGTGGCGCATACTCTCTTCTTAACCTATTGTATTCCTTAACACAATCTAGATCCGCACAAATGTTTGTGACATCACAGTCAATCAAGTACAATCCCGATAAAGTTCTAACTCGTGACAATGCCACATATGCCATACCCTCCTTGAACACAGAACTGACAATATTCACCAATGCACTGTCTACACTTAAACCTTGCGATTTATGGATTGTCACCGCATATGCCAAGCAAACAGGAAACTGTTTACGGCGAACATATAAGTCTTTAACAAGCAAAAACCTAGCAGAACAACGACCAATTAGCTGTACTTCCTCAATGCCATCAAATTTAATTCTTAAAAATTCTATTCCATCTCTATTTCTGTATTTCTCAAAATCAACAACATTACCCATTGATCCATTCACCAGACCTCTTTCTACATGTAAATTCCTTCTCAAAATGATTCGGCAATTTAAACACACATTCATAGTCTTTTCAAAACCCGCTGTTTTAGATATAGTCTTCTCTAATGAATCCAATTTTGATTTCAAATTGTCTGACAAAATAATTGTTGATCCCATATGCTCTATTTTGTCGATAGCTTCAAGTTTCACAATCTCTTGCTTTTCTAAATTCAACATTTTGTTGTTGAAGATGGCACATTCTGCAAGAGTTGGCATCAAACATATCCCGGATTTCTTCTCAGTAATTTTCTGAAAAATATTCTCAGGCACAATCTCTTGTTTGGGATATAAATTTGACAGTAATCGTGCATTTAAAGCTTCTTTCCCATGTTCGGTCACTTTTCCAATTCTAATATCTTGTAGAATATTCTTGTAATCTTCATCCTTTGCCTGACGCATATTTTCATGCAGTTCAGCATAATTGAAGTTTAACCATATATTGACGTTGCCAATGCTCCCTAGGCACTTCCTGGTATCTTCATGCATGAGTATTTTGAACACAGGTTGACCTTTTACTGGTGTCAGCTGCAGAAGATCTCCAAAAACAATGATGTGTTTGCCACCAAATAACACATCATATTCAGTTTTAAGTACTTCTTGCATTCTCAAATGCACAAAGGCAAGCATGACATTGGAAACCATGCTTACTTCGTCAATGATAAGTAGTTTCATTTTCCTCAAAACTCTTGAAACTTCACAGCAAGCATCCCCAGATAACTTGTGGTATTGTAATTTGTTGTCATGCTCCACTGGCAGCATCAGTAGACGATGCAAAGTAATACCTTTAATGTTATGTGCTGCCAGTCCAGTAGGAGCGGTGACAACACAAGACAGCGATGACTCAGTCCTTTCCTGCAAATAACAAGAAATTGCTTTAATGAGGAAACTTTTTCCAGTTCCCGCTTCTCCACTCACGTACAGTCGGACAGGCTTCAACGATGTACATGAGCACTCTTTCTTCTCATGACTTAATCCGTGCTCAATTTCCTTGGTAACTTCATCATATATTTTCCTCTGCTCAACGTTGAGTTGTTTTTCCAAGTCTTCTAAGTTAACTGAATCCTCCTGAGCATGTGCCATGGCTCTTTCCACTTCATTCATAGCAGTGGCAGCTTCATTTTCGATAATAGGTCCTCCAAGTGGATCTTGACTCAATGAAACAGAACTCTGACTGTCCTGAGAACTGTCTCTGGCAATCTCGGCTGCAATCGTTGCTTCCTGCTCAATTTCCAAAGTTAGCATTTCTTGATATTTAGGAAAAGCAGGACATTCTATGGACTCCTTGGCTGCATTGAAAGAGTCTTCGTAACAGAGGAAATCTGCAAGCAGTTCCTCTTCTGCACGCCAAGGCTTGAAAAGTTTCAAAAGTGCTAAATAGAAAAACTCCTTTTTTTCTGGAGATTCACCACTCAATTTTCGATGGTTTACTAATTGGCATTTTCTTTGCTTGACCAGGCATCCCTCACTTCCAATTACAGCATACACTCCTTTCTCAATATCTTCTTTGATGTTCCTCTTGAATATATAATTTTGGAGAACCTCATATAGACAAACATTCTCAAGGTGACTGCTTCGATTTGGATAATATGTATCCAACATGTTGGTCTTCAAAATGTCGGTACTGTTTGGTTCCTTTTCTGCCAAATACTCAATTTCCCGTACAGGTTTTAGAACTCGATTTCGCGTTGCAGCAAGACCAAGACTCGCCCAAACGATACTCCTGGATTTGGCATAGAGACTTGCTGAAGACAATCGATCAGAACATTCGTAAGCTCCGATTTCTCGATGCGACAACATCTTCAGACTGAAACTGTACAACTTCTTGCTGAGGCTCTTTTCATGGGAAATGTCCTCCCACATATCCTTCAGTTCTGTCTTTTCTTTTTTGGTGATGTAAGATGTCACATACCGAGCCACAGCCATACAGTTGTCAGCCACAAACTGTATATCCATGTTAGCATTCCACATGGACAAAATCACTGGGTTGTAGTCATTGATGTACTTGGACTCTTCGTTCCTTTTCAAATTGTATGTATTCTTGGGTGATTTCCTCGTCACATTATGTCGCAGCGAAGACATCAAACTGTTCACTCTTCCTTTAGAAATCACCGGTCGTGGAAAGTTGAAACGACATTTGGTGTAGAACTTGTCCTTGTTTCTGAATTTACGACGACAGTACTTTCCACAACGATGGCTTTGGAAACGTAGAACTTGTTCTCTTAGGCTTTTCTTCTCCATTGCGTTTGGAACAGTACACGTAGAATACTGTTCTATGAAATTCATCACTAAGTCATCCGGATCTGTTCCAAATTTAGGTGCATCCTTGATCCACAACAACATATGTATATGAGGGGCACCTCTTGCTTGGTACTCCTTTCTCCAGAAGAAATCCAACACCTCTCCAAGAGGTGGATTCTTCTTATTTGTGATGAAAGACATCATAGCTTCAAATCTATGATTGAAGTACCTGCATACATTCACTGGATCCAAAGAACACAGTTCTCCAGGTGTCTTGAATTCAATGTTTTCAATATTTCCATTTGCCTCTCGTAGAAATTCAAGTAAGTCTTCCCAGCCATACTCGGCACAGCTCAGAGTGAGGAACCATGTCGGAGTTCCTAAGTTCCTCAGCATACATTTTAAATCACCATGACGACGGTACCAGTACTCATTAGTACCACGCTGACACGCCATGAGATTAATTAAGTGAGAATCCAAAATACTGTCTTGGACATTGATTTTATGCATAAAATCACTTGCCGAGATGTTTCGCATCTGTATACCACTTTTTAAAATGTGGTTCACTGCATATGACAGTCCTGACAGATCGCTTTCAAACAGGAGATGAAACAAATAGGGAATGCATTGACGAAACCTAGGATCTTCTGCATACAATCGTAAAGTCCGGTATTCAGACGCAGGAATTTGATGAGGTCGCTCATCATATCTTCCTCCTTGACCTGTGGGAAATAGCTGTGGGAAACACCGAGCTTCCAAACTTTCCTCCCAAACACTAATGGGACTCCCTTTGGCTTGTTTCATTTGAAACAACTCAATAGCATTCCCCATGACTTCCTTGGAATGCAAAGGATGAACACTATAATGTTCATATATTTCTTCACTATTAGACACCTCTACTTTCTCAATTTGGCCAGCACACAAAATGCTATCCTCTTCATCACTTACTTCCTCTTCTGCTACATATACATTCTTATAGTACTTATTATTTTTCTTCAAATACAAAGTTGCATTTTTCACTTTCCTAACATCCACTAAATCTTGCCATATTTTCTTATTCTTTGTCGGAACCCCATTAACCAAGATAACCAGAGGTTCCTCTTCCACTTTCTCAACTCCAATTGTGTTAATGTTTTTGTTTAAATCTAGAGGCAAATAAACAACTCTTCCCTTTAATCCTCTCTGTAAATCTGTTGGAGGCAACTTCCCTGTCTTTGGCTCCATTCTTACAATAGCCTGAAAGGGATGGATACTTTGAATCAAAATAGATTCATAAGTATTTAAATCCTTCAATTCTGAAGGAATCTCAACCAATTCCAGATTATTATGAACTGCCCTAGCAGGCATCTGGTTTTGATTTAATTTATTACAACAATAAGTACACACACGTTGGTCCACTCCCAAATCAAAACAATTTTCTACCATCAAGTATGTGGCAAAATCCTTCCATTCACTATTATTTTCCCTTTCAGTTTTTGCATATAAATCCACTAACTTAGTCTGATTCTTATAATAAGTGCGTCGACAACATACACACGTGAAATTAGGCCTCTCACTTGATTTCATCTGAAACGTGGCAATTTCCTTCTGAAAATTATCTGAACTAGAAACCTGTATATTATCTTCAACATAACCCTCTACTTCTGGGTCAATTTGAACATTCTCATCTCTACTACCAAAGTAACAAAACTCAATTTCTTCACAAATATTCTTCACATCTATTTCAGAACCATGCAAAAGAGCAGCACATAATTGTTTAAGCATAATTGCTGGACTCTTAGCATAATACAACATTCTCACAAATTTTCTCACTTTATTATGATGCACTGCTAGCATCCTGAAATGATGAAAAACACTCTGGCATACTCTCCTGGAAAGACAAGCCAGTAAATGACCACGCAAACCTGTCATTTGTCTCACTCTGCAAGGATCTAAATCTTGCAACAACTTTATTTTCTGCTTCAAACTTTTCTTATTAAATGTCCGTATAAAATCACAAAGCAAATTGATGGAAACCTGTCGCACACTGCAAATAGAACTACACTTCCAAATGTACACAGGACCCTTAGGACGTCTTCCTAAAACCTCATCACTTAGCGCCTCTTCTGTCTCTGTTGTCACAAGTTGTTCTTTTTCAACTGGACAACCATCCTTCACTTCATAAGCTCGACCACTGGTGTCAACTGCAAACACCAAATCATTATCCTGAAAATAACTCTCCTCATTAAATAATGCCTCACAACTTGAACTATGCATCCATTCTCCGGAAAAAACTTCACAAAAGTTAGTACGATTTACTACTCTCTTCCATCTACTTTTTGTTTTGAAATCAGAAATTACCTTGCTTAGATTCCTAATTCTATTGATTACCAAAATAAATAACTTTCGCTTAATTTCAAAAGCATGATCAATAATTTTCTCTACATTTTTCTTCTTCTTATAAAATGCCGCTTTCTGTTGGCCTTTTTTTTAAATATTTTTCAATAAATTAACTATTATTCTGTTACGGAACATTCGATTTCGAATGTCCCTAAACTGTTGTTTCCTTCTACTATCATGCACAGAGTTATCTCTTCCTCTACCAGTAACATTTTTGATGGGTCTCTCCTTTCCATTTAAATTGCTTTTCTTTTTGTGGACTGAAACATTTTTTGGAGAAATACTTTTTTTACTACAAATATTTCTTAAGAATGATTTCGTGCTCTTACCCGGACCTTTCTTGGTGTTTTGACAAGTATTTGGGGAAGAGGACTGCTGCAATAAAACATCATCCTGCTGTCTTTGACGTTTTCTAGCCTTTCTAATTCTATTTTTTGTAGGCATTTTCCAAACTATGAAAGAATCTGCAGTTGAATCTGTGGAAAACTATAATAAAAAATGTTATTAACCACTATTACCAAACAGTAAATGAATAACAGTCATCTAAAACTTAATGCCCTACTAATTATTTAACATAGCAAATCTTTTGCACCAGCACTGCATCACAAAAATGACACTCAATGGTACAAAACAGGCATAGAACAATCATAAATCACTCCCTAATATTTTAAATGATTAATTCAGGATGACGATAAGATGTAGCCTATCTAAAGGTTTGTTTAGGCCCAGATCTTTGGACTGGGGTGAATGTGTGTCATTGATCCACATTCGGTCCATCACCTGTTTTGTTTATTTGAGGTGAGGCCAACACATGGTTGCAGATAAGATTTTCACTGAAAAAAACCAAAGAGAAAATACATGTAAAGACCTACCAATGAAGTAAGTCATTATTTGAAAACCATTACATTTCTGGAAATATGCACTGCTAGTGCTTCATAAGTTGTTTTGGGTCATATTTATAAGGCATTTGAGTGTCTATTATGCTATTTTACGTTCTTCATGGTGCAAATGTCTTGTAAATACGCTCCCACCTGCGGTTGGCAAATTTAGATTTTGATTATGGGAGTTACATAGGCATGTTAATAATTTCCCAAAAATGGTGTATGACCCCAAACAACCTATGAAGCTCTAGTAGTACATATTCAGAAATTTAATTGATTTCAAAATTCGTTTTTAAACACAGCATATAAATCAATTGTATACCTGCATTCAAGAGGAAATGACTGAAAATGTCATTGAGACACATGAAAGCGTTTTCTGGAATGCCCTAGCACCATTTTTTGGACATTATTAACATGGCTATGTAACTCCCATAATCAAAATCTAAATTTGCCAAGCGCAGGTGAGAGCGTATTTACAAGCCACTTGCCCCATGAGGAATGCTTGCCATTTAAAAAGGAAAAATAACATCAAAGACACTCAAATGCCTTATAAATATGACCCAAAACAACCTATGAAGCTCTAGCAGTACATATCCAGAAATGTAATTGATTTCAAAAATGGTTTTTAAAAACAACATATCTGTTTCAGCTTACATAAGAGACCATGGAATGGGCTTCATATACAACAATAACTTGTGTTACTGCATGCCAGAATGGTACACCGAATATGCAATTACAATTTCTCAAAGAAACAAAATCTATTTCTATATCACTACAGACAAAGCCACAGTTTAAAAACACAGCTTTCTTCATCATTTTCTCCTTAGCAAGATTTATCGCAAATGCGATAAAAAACGGCCGCAATGCATGAATATCGCTGAAAAGTCAGCGATATTCATGCATTATCCAGCAAATGCTCTTAGCCATGTTATCCACCTCCCATTGGATAACATGGCTAAGAACTGCTCGCAAATGCGAAAAAAAACGGCCGCAATGCATGAATATCGCTGAAAAGTCAGCGATATTCATGCATTTTCCAGCAAATGCTCTTAGCCATGTTATCCACTTCCCATTAAATAACATGGCTAAGAACTGCTCAGGGCCCCATGAGGAAGGCTTTCCATTTAAAAAGGTAAACATAACATCAAAGACACTAAAATGCCTTCTAAATATGACCCCAAACAACCTATGAAGCTCTAACAGTACATATCCAGAAATGTAATTGATTTCAAAATTCGTTTTTAAACACCGCATATAAATCAATTGTATACCTGCATTCATGAAGAAATGACTGAAAATGTCCTTGAGACACATGAAAGTGTTTCTGGAATGCCCTAGCGCCATTTTTGGGACACTATTAACATGGCTAGGTAACTCCCATAATCAAAATCTAAATTTGCCAAGCGCAAGTGGGAGCGTATTTACAAGACACTTGCCCCATGAGGAACGCTTTCCATTTTAAAAGGAAAACATAACATCAAAGACACTCAAATGCCTTATAAATATGGCCCAAAACAACCTATGAAGCTCTAGCAGTACATATCCAGAAATGTAATTGATTTCTAAAATCGTTTTTAAAAACAACATATCTGTTTCAGCTTACATAACAGACCATGGAATGGGCTCCATGTACCACAATAACTTGTGTTACTGCATGCCAGAATGCTACACTGAATATGCAATTACAATTTCTCAAAGAATCTAATTCTATTTGTATATCACTAGAGACAAAACCACATTTTAAAAACACAGCTTTCTTCATCATTTTCTCATTAAATCATACTATTCTCTATCTAAATTAAATAAATCTTTTCTCACCTTAGCAAATATTTTTTGAGTTTTGAAAACAGTCTCAGAAATACACCAAATTGTCTTCAGCAGAAGAAAAAGGATGCACTCCAGAGGCTGCAGCTATTGAAAGCACAGAAATACAGATATTCATTTCACATATCTCTCATATTAGCCAATCATAACTCTTCCCTCACTTTTTTCAAATCAAAACCCTTCCCCCCTCTGCCCTCTCTGCCTTTTTTCCATAGCAACCACCTCCTGGAAGAGCTCTCATGTTTGCAAATTCACACAACAATGTTTCAATTGAACTCTGAACTCTCAGTGCACCTGCGTATCCAGTGCAATCTTTCATGAAATGTTTCTTCCTTGACCATTCAAATTACATCTTTCAAAGAACACATCCATGCACCCTAACTTTCTGTTTTCAGAAATGGAAATGCACCAATCACTGCTAATGATTCATTAGCATTGGAAATCCACAGTTTTTTTTCTTTACAAACTCCTACTGTTTCAACTGCCCTTTCATTACCACACTTCATCTGACTGCAGAACAACCTTCTCCCACCATGTTTAAGGTCTGGATTGTTGGACATAGTTACATCCACTGGGCTCAAAGGTATGCTGAGAACAGAAATTTACCTAACCTCAATTTACAGGATGTGGAAATTAAGTGGTTGGGCCAAAGAGGATTAAAATGTCACCAATTGATACCATTGGTGAAAACCTTTATGCATTTGCCAAAACCTGACCTGTTAATAGTGCACTGTGGAGGTAATGATTTGGGCACTTTGACAGGGGTAGGTCTGGAAATGCTTTTAAAGGACACCTTTGAGCAATTAATGGCACTTTTTCCTCAAACTGCCTTGGTATATTCCAATATATGCCAAAGACAGAAATGGAGGTGGTCCAACCAATTTTGTCCACAAATTGAGAAAGCGAGGAAGCATGTAAACAAATCTGTGTCAGCTTTCATGAGAGACCATGGAATGGGCTCTCTGTACAACAATAACTTGCGTTACTACATGCAAGATATCTACAGAGGAGATGGAGTTCACTTCTCAGATGAGGGCAACAGAATTTTCATTCTGAATTTAAGACTGTGCATTGGTACCTACTTATAAGTACCTAAATGTACCATAAACCCAAAAGCTCTTCTCAGAGCTACCCTTCATCTGATCACACACTTTTATTATTTTTTTTCTAACTTTTTTCTGTAATTTTCAACAAACTACGCTCAAAGAGCGCTATCCGGTACGCGAACTGGAAGCTAACCGCGCAAAATTTCAAAAAAAAAGTTTTTTCTTCGCACATATAGTCCTCCTCAGCCACCCTCAGAAAACGTAGGGGGGCAAAATACTTGTACCATGCCCCCTTCTACCCATTCAGAACATTATTTACCCTCCATTTTATACCTTGATTCGACCGAAACACAAAATGGTGGACTCCCGTTACGCTCCTAGTTCGCGGACCGGACCGCTTTCCGGGAAGCGGTCCAAAAAAAAGGTGGGAAAGTAATTTACAGAAAAACGACTACAGACACTCTCACCAAATATAAATTAGCTCATACTACATAACAATCCCTTTCATTCTCACAAATTTGATTGAAATTTCATTTACCCATTTAGCCTTTAGACCTCTCCAAGTACCGTGAGGTCAATTACTTCACAAAACACATCTGAACTGTTGGAATTGACAACCAATGAAAATGTTACTTTCATTTTCTACTTTTATTACCTGACATTTGATTGGTTATATACTTGAATATATATAAAGGAAGAGAAGAAAACACAGCCATTTTGACTACTACTTCTTGTTGTACATCACATTTCAATAGCTTCCAAAAACTTCAACTTCTTTGTGAAGGTAAGATATAATTTTTAAAAACGAAATATATTGTGCACTATAACTTAATATAATAGAATTTTTCTGCTAGATATACACTATCCCTCTGTAGTAGTAATGTATTTAGATAGACTTCTCTGTTATAGTTATGAATGGAGTTAGGCTTGTCTTGGTTAAATCACATACACTTTTTTATAGTCCTATTTCCACTCTGATACTATACACTGCCAAAAGATAAATTCACTGATAAAAACTGCCTATCTAAAATTAATCCCAACAGTGCCCTATCTCTACTAATATATATTTTTTTAATCCAAATTTCAGGCAAAATGGAAGGCGAAAACCAAGTTTCTTTTGAAATGGACCTGCAAGAGAGCAGCCAGGAATTGATTGAACAAATTGACATAGAATTTATGGATGAAAGCTTGGATAATGAACTGCTGCAATGTGTCCAAGCAGTAGATGCCCTCCTTGCAAATGAGGACATTTTACAACCTCACAGATTGCAAACAATATTTCAAGAAAATAATGACATTTCAGACACTGAAATGTTAGAAAGTTTAATAAATTATGAAAAACAATGAAAATAAAAAAAAACTTTAAAAATAAAGAAAACAAAAAAAAAAACAACAAAAACAACAAACAATTAACATACAGTCTTTGAAAAGTGTATCATTCTATTATCCTTATAGTACGCTGCCCAGAACGCTTTCCGGTTCGCGTACTAGGCGCTCATCGCGAAAAAAAAAAAATATATATTTTTTTTGACCCTGCTGGGCCCTTTTAAAACCTCCACATAAAACCTAGGGGGTCAGGGAGGATCTACTATGCCCCCTTATGGAAATGTCCCCCTTTGTTTTGGCCTCCTCTTGTCTCTCGATCCTACCGAGAGACAAGATGGCGGCTGCACCGGACTGTTTCCGTGCGCAAAGTTCCGTTACGCGAAAAGTACGCGAACCGGATCGCTGCCCGGACCGCTGTTACAGATATATATCTTGATTTAAACGTTAATTTCTCAAAATCCACTGAAGCACATATATTGAGACCTAGCAAAGGCACATCGGGCTAACAGTCCCTACAATTTTGCCAAGTTTCGTGAAAATCCATTCAGCCGTTCGGGCTAAAAGTGAGTCCAACCGCCCTATGGAAATTAACATGGGAAAAACGCGTTTTGAGACCCCCTTTTTTCTCGGCCCCCCCTTGACGACCCCCCCCCAAATTTCCAGGAGCTGCTCAGAAACAAAATGTGCCATTTTCCTGAAAATTTCAGCCAATTCCGTCCACAAACGCCAAAGTTATTAGACATAGAATTTTCAAAAATCCCATAGGGAAAAAATCCTAACTATATATACCTACTGGCGACCGCCAGTAGGTAATATATATATATATATATATATATATATATATATATATATATACTTTGCACTTACACATTTTGCAGTGCTGGCGAGGGACACTGGTGTTCTGTAAACATTATACTGGTATGATGCATACTGTGTTTTGAAATATGTTTTCTATATCCTTACAGCATGTGGGCCTGACTAAAAGCTGGTACCACTGATAAATCCAATACCAGTAAAAGTATGGTATTCATTTATACTGAATATGTTTGCACAAAGAGAGCAGAGTGACATAGAGAATGGTCCTGAGGAATGCCAAGAACCTTTTGGTCTTCGGAGGCAGAAACATGTTGACCTGATCCTAATAGAGAAATATACATAACCCTATTTTCGTATAGCCTATTTTAACCTGTCCACTGGGGGCACAAATAAAGATTATTCTTGCCCACCAGAATATAGTGTTATCTCACATTTAGCTATGTTTTGTTTTGCACTCTGCCGCTCACTCAAAGCCTTAGATTGGATGACATAAAACCACATAGTGCTCATCTCCTATGGTGGAGTTGTAGCCCTCACTGGGTACCTGGCTGTCCCAGTGTAAAAAGGGAACACAATGATGAAGCATGTCACCCTAGGGTGAGTGAGGGTTCTCGTCTTTAACATGAGTCCTTCTTTCCCTCCCTCCCTTCTCTCTATTTTTTGTTGTGTCTTCACAATATATCATCCTGCTACCTTTTTGTGAGATAGATTTTTTATATTGAGTGGTATCGTTGGATGGGAACAATTCCTCCCTCTAGATCCCTGTGATGGATTCCCTTCAGTAACTGAGTGTCCCGACAATTCCAACCATGGCGGCAACTGTGTCCCCGGCCGGAAGTGAACTATGCATTCCAGCAGGGCAAGGCGGAACGTCCTAACCAGCAGCTGTGAGCTAGGAGGGCGGAGCAGCCAGGAAAAGTATTAATGCTGATGACGGGGGATCCAGAAGATACAGAAGATACAGCGTGGGAGGAAGGAAGAATGCGCAGAGCTGAAAAAAGAAGAAGAAGACACTTGCACACATATCAGAGGAGCCGAGGAGCCACCAAAAACCAGAGGACAAGATCATCCCAGGACCAAGAAAACCACCTCGTAGGAGACTGCTCCAGGAGCAACGCCCATGAATCTGGTACTCCATCGAGAAAAGTGGAGATTAGGACTCCCCTCCTCACAAATGAAGAGGGTTGTGGGTTCAGGCAAGTGCTTCAAGTCCAGTTTTTTTCATTAAGGGGCTGGTGGGCGGGAATGCGGGCCACACCACCCTAAACCACCATTATCCGCTTTGCACTTAGGCACCTCACAAAATAGGAGAACAGGAGCACTCCACCCCGTACTACTGCTAGGACAACAAACTGTTTTTCTTTTTTCTATGTTCTTTCTGGTTCTTTCCCATGGAGAATAATGAACCCCCTTCCTTTGATAAAGCAGAGCTAGACATGGGACGAAAAAGCAGCGTGGATAGCGTCCCTGCTGTGACAGACTAATACTTCTTTAATTTTTCTATATCTTTAGTTGTCCCTATATCTCCCGAAACCCCCCTTAACTAAAAGTCATACCCAGGAAGCACTAGGATACACATAAAGTGGTGAGGAGAGGATATAATAAAAATACCTTACTACCATGAGCGCTTCCTGTGTCACTAAGCAAGGGAGGGAAGGCGCGTACCAAGCGTGGCCTTGCATCCACAAACCCCAATTGTATGATTGCGTTGTCTGGAGTCTTTGCAGGTGCTGTGCAGTTCCTAAACATACATAGGATTTGTGTGTTTAGACATCATAAACTAAGGGATTGGTATCCAGACTGATCCCAGACACCCCCAAAGGATAGGTTTTCCTTCAGACCAGCTAGCTCACATTGCCACCATAAGCCCCCTAACCTTACCAAGGAGTGAATAGTTTCTGGCAACTATCGAACATGACAAACCTTGATCATTCAGGGATCGTGGAAACAGAACAGTACTTTCCACTCAGTCAATCATGCTCACTAAGGGGCCGATGTAGGTATTCTCAATCTACCGATTCTTGAATACTTAATTTTACCGATTTGTTATTTAGGAATCGGTGAATATGATGTAGGTAAAAAATGGGTAAAATTTACAGATTCTGTAATATTTCTTATTACTGAATCGGTAATACCGATTTGGTAATAAGGAATACCTTTCCATTCATTCCTATGGGCCTGTAGGCCCATAGGAATGAATGGGAAGCCATTCACTATTACCTATTCGGTATTACCGAATCGGCAATAGAGGGAGCATATTCAACGGTGGCAGGGTGTCATATTGATACCCTGTTACACCCCTGAATTGTGCATGTGTGCACATTTGGCGCACATACAAGGGCATGTATGTTTGCCACATGGCACTTTGAAAAAAGCAAATAATTGCTTTTTTAAGGGTATTCGGTATTTACCACCAACTTGTCGTTGGTGGTAAATTATGAATCCTTAAAGCAAAAATAGGTTTTAAGGATTCAGTAATTTACCGATTCCTTAAAATAAGGAATCAGTATTTTACCGGTTCCTTAAAATAAAAAAATCTGTATTTTACTGATTCCTTAAAATAAGGAATCAGTAAATTACTGAATCCTTATTTACAGCCTCCTACATTGGGAAGGGCTAAATACCGGTCGGTAACAGGAAATTCGCTGATTTTCGGCAGTTACCAACCGGTATTTAACTACCTACATCAGGCCCTAAGTCTCAGAGAGATACACAGATTGAACAATAGGGATGTTTCCAATAAGCATTTATTGAACCAGTGTGATTCTAGTATCAACTATGTTTGCTGTGACAATCATCAGACAGAAACTAATGTATAAAATTATAAGCACCAGCAAAGTAAATAAAAAGTAGAATTCTACCATGGTGCTAAAACAGTGAGTATATGCAGGCATAGAGATACATGGCGGTAATCAAGCGTACTCCTATGATGCAAACCCTATCTACCTAGTAAAATGTGGGTGTAAAGCCAAGAATCCCCTCTGAAAGGCCCAACACCATTATGTGATAGGAGAGAATGAAGGACCCTGTCTTGGTCTTGAGTTGGACACCCCTCAAGGGATGTCAGATTAGTACGTGCTGGAGCTTCTGCATGTAGGAACCTCTGCATCTTGTGTCAGCGTGATGCTTTTCCTCTATCTACCTTGTCTCAGTATGGTTCTTTTATACCACAAAGATAGCCTCGGGTTCCTTACACAATCGATATATTGTGAGTATGATTATGTAAATGAGTCTTAATAAAAACCTGCAATTATGTAAAGTAGTTCTTTCTACCTAGGATGAAGATGACATGACTTTTATACAGAACATGTTAATCCTGTTATGTGCGTCATGTGCAGGGACTTTTTCTAAGAATCCTCATGTATAATAAATATGGCTTGTTTCGAGGAAACCGATCGACATTTATTCAGCACATAACTGTGTAAAAGGTCAGTGCTAGAACCTTTATGCAGAGCAAGATAGGAAAAATGTAGGGAAAACGTCATGTAGCTATCTAGGCCTAGATTGGGGTACGTAATACAGGAGTACAGTGAATGTGTCGGCATAGAGTGAGTTGTCGTAGTTGATCCTGCTGGTTATGAGGGCCTGCGTCAGTTTTAATTGTGCCGATCGGGAGCCATCTGAAAATAATTTTTGGGAGCATGCAGATCATGTGGAAGCAAGCTTAGGTGATGGGGTTGACCTGATGTTTTAAGGAGAGTTCACTCTCCAGTATGATGCCAAAGTTGCGGGCATGGTCTTTTGACGTGTGGTTGGGTCAAATTCTGTTAGCCACCAGGAGTTGTTCCAAAAGGTGATGTTTCTGTTGAAGATTAGCACTTCAGTTATGTCCATGCTGAGTTTCAGACAGTTGTTTTTCATCAATGTTCAGATGTTTTTCATGCAGTTGTGGAAGTTGGTCTTTGTGAAGGTTGGGTTCATTGAGAGTGAGAGGCCATGTTCAGTGCCGTCAAGATGATGTTGATATTGTGCGATCTGACAATGTCTGTGAGTGGCTTCATGCAAATGTTAATGAGTGTGGGGCGGAGGGAAGGGCCTTGGGCAACTTTGCAGATGGTGTGCTTGGGTTGCAAGGTGAAGGGAGGGAGGTGGACTCTATGGGTGTGGCCCATGAGGAAGGATGGCATCCATCTGAGCACATTGTCTGTGATTCCAATCTGGTGCAGTCGGTCGATGAGTGTGTGGTAGGAGAGAGTGTTGAAGGCTGCAGAGAGATCCAGAGGATGAAGGTGGCTGACTCTCCTCTGTCATGTAGGGATCAAATGTATTCTGCTGCTGCAATGAGGGCTGTCTCCATGCTGTGGTTGTCTCTGAAAACTTATTGGGATTGGTCCAGCAGGTTGCTTCTTTCCAGATGATTGGTTAGTTGGAAGTTAATGGCCTTCTCCAGAACTTTGGCAGGGAATGGGAGAAGGGAGATGGCACGGTAGTTGTGAAGCTCTCTGGGGTCTGACGGAGGTTTCTTGAGGAGGGGTCTAATCTCCAGGTACTTCCATGCATCAAGAAGGTGGCTGTGGTTATCGAGGCGCTGGGGATGGTAGTGAGCTGGTGGCTGATCTTGTTGCTTCCAAGGCTGAAGAGTCAGTGGGGGCATGGGTAGGTGTGTGCTCCTGAAAAAGAAGTGTTATGACTCAGTCAATGCTGTTCGCTTCATAGAGCTTTCCTTTTTTTACTTTCATCCACACTGCACATCAGCCAGGCAGCTGTATAATATGGCTTAAAAAACATTGAAAACACAAATAGCAGAGAGATTTGGCTTTGTCAATGTCAATGTTTGCCATGTTGTACAGCTGGGTGGCTGCTCTGCAGCATGTTTGAAAGCAAAGAAAGAGTGCTATAAAGTGGCCAGCGTTAACTGCTTTTGTTTAGGTTTTTACTTTTACCAATGGTGCACAGCAGCTTCTCTGGTGAACAACATGGCTAAACAAATATTTGCAAAAACAATAGATATCATATAGGCGAGACCTGTTGGCTTTGCCAGTGATTTATGTTTGGGCTACTAGTAGTATGGGAACTGTAAGTTAGGCCAGAGCTAGGGACAAGTGAATTAATTGGGAGAAAAGCAAAACTGGTGCTACCATGATTGTTGTGTTCACATGAGACATTGAACAAAATTGACATTACTCCCAGATTGTTCAAGCATTTATGAATTTAAGCATAAATTTGAAGATTTGTCATGATTACATTTTTTACTTTGAGCAATTTTGACAAAAAAAAGCTGTTAGAAAGATTGTCGATGTAATTTTATTCTACGAAGGAGTGCACATTTCACTTTAGAAATTGCTTGTATGATTTGTTTAGACCAAAATAACCTTTTTTTACAGCAGCAAAACGGTAGCACATACCTACAAATTTTAGAAAGGTACACTCCTTCTCGTAAAATAACAATAAAGAAAATTCTAAGAGCTTCAGCACATCCAGGTACGTGGTGCTTGTTGAGCATGGGTGTGCCATGAGCAACATGGGAGGCAGAATACTGGAGAAGGAGTGGGAGGGTTTGAGTCTTGGTGTTGGATCAACATTCTGTAAGCCCGGTCAAATCGCTCAGTCTCCCCAGTGGTTAAAACATGATTGTGACCTTTTGTAAAATAACTGGTGCTAATGGAAAGCGCTGATATCCTTAGGTCATGTTGCATTTGTGCTAACAAAAAATGCAAAAACACAACTAATAGCACATAAATCACAGTGAGAACAGCGGATGAAAACTAATTACGATTAAATGGTCTGCACTTCGTCCATGCACCACACAAACCAAAAGAAATGATGCTTCGAATATTCTGCAGAATTAGAAAGGAGCAAAGAAAAGTGAGAAGATTGTCGAAGTGGATTTCTTCTACCTCGCCCAGGTAAGCTTACAAAGGAAGACCAGCAGTCGGAGGTAACTGAAACATAAAAAGATTTATTGCACTCGAGCGGGTACACCACCTCACAGCTCCATGGATTATGAGAGAAGTGGACAACTTACAAAGTCATGGACAGCCTTATATATGTTCTTGTACTGGAACAAGCGTAGGTAGGAATGGATGACAAATTAGCAGCTGCCAAGGATGATTAATGATCCTCAGACAATATCACGTACTGGTCAGGGCCAGTGACTCTGGAAATATGTATACTTGGCATGCGGAACACAAATATAAAGATTACTCACTAAGCCCCATCAGTCATCAATAATCTTGTGATACACAGAAATAAAGCAGAACTATGCATAACTTGTGCCAAGTATAAACATGGGCGGACTTATGGTTACAGAGTCAGGCGTCCACTTGATAAGTCATCCAGATACAGAGCAAAGGTTACATCTCTTGAGTCAACAATAATCCGTTACCATCAGCAGTCTTTTGTTAGCTATATAACATATGGAATTAGTTTAATTAGGAAAGTTAAACAAATGAGTCATTGATCTTTAAGCAATGTACCCTGCTCTACTTGTGTGTCATAAAGTAAAGTACAAACATATGCTCTGGGGTCAGTTGATGTATCAACACTTCTTTGTGCAGATTAAGAGGCCACACTATATGTGCTGAGGTGGCAGGCAAGAAAAGACTAACACAAAATGGTTGCTGGAAAACACAAAATGGAGGAGCTTTCATCCATTACCAAAAAACTGTATTTCCACTATCGGCCCTTTGGACGCAAGGTCCAACATTTTGCTGCGGTCTTACAGTACATGTTCATAGATAGGGCGGGTGTTACTATAGTGGGCCTCATTGCGCTCATTGGCATAATCAACCGTATTTGTGTCAGAATGGCTATTATCCTAGATATCAATATCCATCAATTGTTGAGTTACAATATCCCTCATTATAAGAGCGTTAGTCATTGTCACTGGGGGCATTGGGGGTAGTTTTAGCAATCGCCCCAAACACTGCCAGCACATGGGCAGACAATTACTGAGAACACAGCACCCAATCACCACCAGGAAGATAGCCACTAGAAACATCCCTATCCTACTGCCCCAAGCAGATAAGACGTTCCAAAAGGAACCTACAGGATCCCAGGGGCCAACATCACTATGGGCCTGGGCTCCTATATCATATAGCCTCTTGACAGCTTCCCTAACTGACGTAGATGAGTCAGGAATATGCGTGCAGCAGGAGGAACCGATCACCCTACAGACTCCACCCCGTTCTGCTAACATTATGTCTAGCACAATCCTGTTTTGAAGAGAAACCCGTCTGAGAGCCTTGAGCTCAACTGTGATATTCTCAATTACCCCTGCTGTCTCTTCTACAGTTGCTTTTAATAGACGGGATAACCTGCGTATGTTTCTCAAGTTTATGGCAGGGCCAAACCAAGGAACAAAGGCCTTTAGTACATCACCAGCTATCTCAGCCACTGTATCTCCTTGATCAACACTCCTCCTACCCCTTAGAGTTCTGAATGCTCTATTCACGTCTGCAGTACTTTTTACAGACATTGCTGGTGTTACAAGACCTAGGTGACAACAGCCACCCCAATTCACTGGTAGCCAAATATAGGCCCTGGAACCACAAATGAAATAAACTGAGTCACCGATATAAAGTGGAACAGTTATTTCCTGGGAAGACACCAAAAATGTAATATTGCAATTGGTACTATTCCCCATGTTGGCGGTACCGTTGCTTCTAATACATATACTCCCATGCACACTACGCTGCCTCATTTTCAAAAAGGGTATCTCCCTGGTGTCCCTATGGAGTGGGGGTGTACTATCATTATTTACAAAAAATAGTGGGGTGAATATTTTAGAAAAGGGGAACATTGCATTGGATAAGATAACTTCAGAGCAATTTCCTGTCTGGAGAATGTCTTTATCATAACGGGTGTACAGGGAGACAGTTGATGTTCTAGTGGTAGAACGGGAAGTCACTAAGCTGCTGAAGACCCCTATTAGCTCGACATTCAGCATCGCAATGTGTAATGCATAACAGGACGCTTCAAATGGCAGGGGTACTTGGAAAAGGGGTATTCCTTCGTCTACATAGGCTGGGAATTGCATACAGATCCAGCAATTATTTTTATCAATCACTTGATGGGTCTGATGACGTAGGGTAAGGAAAGAATTATGACGCATTTCCTCTCTGTGATCCATATCCTCTGGTGCTACTGTAACTGAGGGAACAAAGTCAGAGGGAAGCTTTGATGGAAGCTGGGATGTTTTTGCAATAGGATTGTAGAGCTCTAGGAGATATAACAAACCAATGACCAAAGTCATTATGCAAAATAACATACAAAATATGCATAGTTTGGAGTACCAACGCCCCTTCTTGTTTAATTTAAGGGTGGAATATGTATCCTCCATTTCTAGTAAAGGAAGATTTCTAGTTGTTCTTCCAAACAGAAATACCATTCGAAATAATACTTCGGAATTTCGAAAATATACAATCTCACATATGCGGCAGTTCAACAGTGTTCGTTATAGGCCTCACTGTTACAGGCCTTGCAATTGGTAGTATTAACACAAATTTGACCTCACACCCTCTCCTCCTATGGGTACCTGGGCTTCGGAGGTATTCCTTTATTCTCTTTTCAGATCAGAGTCGGCAGTGTCCTTATTTTACTAACCTCACTGCACAAGTTAGTCCTTTAAAGTTGGCACTATTCAGTGCGTGGCAGTTGGTGCTTGCTCTGTCCTAAGCACTCTTCATTTTCCTTGGGCGTAGATTGTATCCTAATGCAGTTTGTTGATCATCAATGCATGCAGGAGTGCAGTCACCAGTCCTTTGGTCAGAACGGTCCTCTTCGGGGGGAGATTTTGGCCAAAAAGGTGGTGCTCTCTTCACATTTGATAGATGAATCCAGTTTTTGTGTCCGTCACATCGAACTGCCGTCTGTGTGACTAACAAAACTTGCGCTGGCCCTTTCCACCTGGGCTGTAGACTGTTCTTTCTCACAAAGTTTTTGGTCAGGACCCAGTCCCCGGGTTTGATGTCGTGTACTTCTCCTTTCAGAGGCGGGGACCAAATGTCTCTGACCTGTTGGCGAATGGTAGATAGGGCAGAAGTTAGTTCTTCACAATAATCCAATAAAGCAGAATGCGCCGATTCTTGCAACTTTGGTGGAGAGGCAAACCCATATACATTTGCTCCCAATCCTTGACATACTAGATCCATTATTTTATTTGAAAAATGTACCCGGTTGTCGCTCCAGAGACTTCTGGCCAAGCCATAGCGAGAGAAGTACTCTTTCAACAACATCTTGGCTGTGCTTAATGCAGTGATATCTTTCAAAGGGAATGCCTCCACCCAATTACTGAAACTACATATAACGACCAAAATATATCTTTTTCCATTGGCAGGGGACATTTCTATGTAATCCATCTGAAGGCATTCAAAGGGGTATTCTGGCAATCTGAAATGACCCGGTGGTACTTGTATCCCTTTTCCCACATTATGAAGAGCACAAGTCATACAGTTTTTGGAAAGTTTTACATCTGTTTTTCTTATATTTTTGTTTACCCATATCTTTTCAATGGTATTTGTCATCCCACCAGCCCCCAGGTGTGCAGGACCATGAACCATGTGAAGCATGGGTAGGAGAAAACTGTCGGGCAGGACCCACTTTTTCAAATGTCCAAGTGTATGCATCCAAGCCCCAAAATGTGTGTCAAAATAATATCCTTCCATAACCCACTGCTTCCTCTCATCTTCACTTGCAAATTCTTGAATGTCCTTTATCTCTTTGTATGGATCAATGTTTGTCTCCTCCTCATCAGTCTTTGACACTACATATGTTAAGGTGTACTCATTCAACGCAGTGTGTTTTGCTATTTCATCGGCAAAAGCGTTTCCCTGACCAACAAGGTCTGTAATTTTATTGTGTGCACTACACTTCATGATGGCCAACTTAGTTGGTAACGCAAGTGCATTTAGGAGTCTTGTGATCAAGGTGCTGTGCTGTATTTTTGCACCTGCAGATGTAATGTACCCTCTCTCGGCCCATAATCAGCTGAAGTTATGTGCCACCCCCATGCATATTGGCTGTCGGTGTAGATGTTTACAGCTAACTTCTCTGAGATCTCACATGCTCTGGTTAGGGCAATTAACTCGGCTGCCTGAGCAGACATCTGTTCAATTTTACATGTTTCAACAACTGATTTATTGGTTGTGATTGCATATGCTGCAGAGGAAGTTTAATCTGGTCTCTTTAGACAAGAGCCATCCACAAATAGTGTTCCATCAAATTTTTGCATAGGTACGTCTGCCAAATCTACTCGACCTTTCGTTTCAGTTTCAGTAACAATCACGCAATCATGCTGTACTTCATCCTGCTCCGAAGAGAGAGGCATCAGAGTAGCTGGGTTTATGGTTTTACACCTCTGCAAGGTCACATTAGTGGCCATTAGTATTAGCTCATACTGAGTCAACCTAGCATTAGTTAAATGCTGAGTTTTGGGTTTACTCAGCAGTATGTCTACTGAATGAGGTACATAAACCATAACTGGATGTCCAAGTACAATAGAGTCTGCCTGTCTGACTACAGCAGCCGCCACAGCAAAATTTTTGAGGCAGTTCCGGAGACCTCTTGCTACCGGATCCAATGTTGAAGAAAAATAGGCACATGGTCTATTCTTCTCTCCATTTTTCTGAGTTAGTACAGCCATTGCGCATCCTTCTTTCTCATGTACGAACAATGCAAAGTTCTTAGTGTAATCTGGTGTGCCCAAAGCAGGTGCATTGCATAAAGCAGTTTTCAAAGCCACAAAGCTATCTTGATGTTCTTTATCCCAAGGAACAGGATCTTCCACATCTTTGTGAGTTAAGGACAGTAATGGTTTGGCCAGGTAAGAGAAATTTGGTACCCATTGCCTACAAAAGGAGACCATTCCAAGAAATGCACGCACATCTTTTTGAGTTCTAGGTCTGGGAATGTTCTACACTGTTTGTATTCTGTCAGATGATAATCTCCTCCCACCTTTCGACAGGAGATGACCTAAGTAGGTTACCTCCTGTTGACAATACTGTAACTTAGCTGGCGAAACCTTGTGTCCATGCAAAGCAAGAAATGTTAGAACATCATGCGTAGCCTGCTAACAAACGTCCTCCGTCTCAGCTGTCCACATATTGCAGTAATACTGTACCTGGTGGCAAAACACAGTTGTCGAGTTGTCTTTTTAATGCCTGGCTATAGATGCTAGGGCTTTCTGTATACCCCTGGGGAACGCGACAGAATTTATATGATCGTCCTTGGAAACTGAAACTGTACAAATACCGGCTATCTGGGTGTATGGGGATACCAAAGAAAGCATTCTTCGGATCTATGATGGTAAACCACTGGGCTGAAGGTGGTACAGATGAAAACATTGCTGTAATGTCAGGTACAACAGGGTATTGTGGTTCCACTATTTTGTTTATGGCTCTCAAATCAACAATCATCATATATTTGACCTGTCCTGTTTCATCATCAATTTAACCACAGGTAGAATGGGACTGTTACATGGACTGCTTGTAACTTCTTGTATAATTTTCCGTTGCAATAAGTCTGATATAACTAATCTCAGACCCTCCTCACCTTCTTTTGATATTTTATATTGGGGAATACGAGGTAATTTAACATTTGGCTTCACTGTAATATGCACTGGCTCAAAATCCATTTTACCTACATTGTTTGGTCCATGTGCCCATAATTTTGTATCAATATCCTTTAGTTCCGGTGGTATGTCATTTTTGTCTGAAACCATGTATTGTCTAGACAGCGTTTGTTTCTTACAAGTCAGGTAGACACCATCTGGTGTACAGTATATAGTAGCATGCATCATTTTCCAAGCTTTCAAACCAAGCAAATGTAATGAACATTTCTCTGTTAGTACAAATGGCATACTCCCTGTTATAGGACCAATTGTGAGATCCAATGGTCGTGAAATGGGGCTTGTGATAACGGAATTTGAGAATCCCACCGACTTATCTAATCTTCCCGAGAGAGGAACATGGGGGAGCAAGCGGTGGGAAATGGATGTATTAGTGGCACCAGTATCTAGAAGAAATTCTCTCTCTTCACCTTCAACTACCATTTTTACATATGGGCCTGAATAATCCACTGGTATCTGCACTCGCTCCCTGTCCTCTCCTTGGCATCCATATTGTGTCTAGTCCTCATTGTCATCATATTGTGCATAATCTTGAGTGAAATACGCATTATTTCTATTGTCAAAATAAATTGACTGTTCAGCGTCACTGTAATTTCTTTGCTGTCCTCTACCTCTCCCTCAAGCTGCACGGGGAGTTGAGCTTCCTCTGTAAGTGTTTGCATTATTTCTCATAGTTTGACCCTGCCCCTGTAACAAAGGGCACTCATTCTTTCACTGTGCCTCCTGATAGCAATTAGCATATTGATTGTATCCTAACCCTGCTCTCTGTTGCGCCGGAGCTGAAACAGCTCGACCAACCCCACGACTACGTCCACCTCCCCTCTGAAAATGTGTACATCCTCTTGACCTTCCTCTGTCAGGAAAAGCTTGCTGCATCAATGCTTTTGTTTTTAACTCCTTCATTTGCTTATCCTTCCTCCCTTTTTCTGCATTTCTCTTGTTCTCATAATAACAAGCCATTGTCAATAATTCAGCTGGATCTTTAACAGTCCAGGTACTTTCGTATGTCTTTATACTCTCTGAAAAATCAGGTAAGATATTATGAACAAACTGATTAGCAAACATGCGCTTTCCTTGTACTGTCTGAATGTCCTGTCCACTATATCCTTTAAAAACCTCTATTATTCTGCTGAAAAAATCAGTCACTTCCTCTCCCTCTCTTTGTCTACATGCTGTCATTTTATCCCAATCCACTTTTTGTCTAGGCAGAATTTGCTGCATTAGTGTTATGATGTGTCCTGGTAAATCTTTCAATAATTGTGGCACATCCCTGCCCGCTGGTCTACCAGTATCCGCAGCTACTATTCTTCCCCAGTTAATATTTGCAGAATCATTATCCCTGACTGGGCGCCATAGTTCTTGTTGTACCAGAAATTCAAACAGAAAATCGATGTCTTTTAGTAGCATAGGTGTTAAATTAAGAGCGGATTCAAGGTTTTCATAAAATGTTTTTGGATTACTTCTAGGATCAGGTAACTCTTTCATTAGGGCCAATAAATAAGCCCTAGTCCAGGTAGTGTGCACATATTGTCGGATGGCGGGGTGAATTTCACCCCTAGGATCAGAAATTGTATGTTTTTCTCTCATAGAGAAAGCTGAAGCTTAACCTCTGAGTTCTGGTACTGGGCCATATTGTTGGTGGATATGTTGGTTAGTGGCATCACACATAATGGCATCTAGCTCTTTTTGGTACTGATAACATTCATTAAGTGCATCTTTACATTGTGTGATCGTTAATGTGGAGTTATCGCTATCCCTCCAGAATTTTAGTAACCATCCTGGTGATTGAAAAAGAGCTGTACTCTTCCCTATTAAGAGACGACAATGGTCGAATAGTCTATTTACCATACTATTAATGACAATATTCTTAGCTCATAATTCCTCCATTCCTTCAAACGTTTCCCGAGCTTTTATTTTAGTTATTTCCCCAAAGCCCATTCATTTTTGTGTCATTTTATTTATAGTTTCTTTTTCCTCAAGGCTTAGTCGAGTGCGTCTAATACACGTGTCTGATGCCCATCTGTCCGTCATTGGTGAACCATTGTAAGGGGAATTCATTCAATCGTGTCTTCTTTGTGCATTTACTGTGGGGGAATCACTTTGTGAAGCAAGTGGCGTCATTGATGCAAGTGGTGTCATTGATATTGGAAGCGTCATGCTGGAAAGTGCTGGAGCAGACGGTGTTTTTGGGATATTTCCCACAGACCCATGTGCACCCTGCAAACTATTAGTAGGAGAGGCTGTTTGTTGAGCCTGTACAACAGGAGCGGGTGCCTGTTGGACCGGTACAACAGGAGGGGGCACATGCTGTGCTTGTGGTGGGGCAACAATGTTAAGTTGTTGGCCCCCAATACCGGGACTTGGGGGAGCAGGATTTTGAACAATATTATATGGGGGAGGCTTGTCTAACAAGTCCTCCAATATTCCAATACCTCATCGACAGGAGGGCAATTTCTTTTGTCTACTGCGACAAAACATTTTTCTGTTTTCATTCTAAATTCTCTGTCATGCTGTTCAATGTTTTCGTTTATCTTCATATTATTATATTCTGCTACTTTGGCCATAGTTGTTTTATTCTTTTCTCTTTCTCTGTCTTGTTTTTGTTTCATGTTCCTAGTTCTAGCAGATTTCTCCCATGTTTGAAATGTCTCAAACATTGCAGGTCGGACTTTTCGTTCCATCATACATTGCTGTAAATACTGTAATTTAGCTAAATCAAAGGTGCCATTGATAGGAAACTGTTATCCCTCATCCTTTTTTGTGTACTCATGCCATATTTTATTGTATAGGTTCACAGATACTCCCTTTTTTATCATCAATATCCAAACAGGACTGTCTTCAACAGGGGTGGGGACGCTTTCGTCCAACCGGTGACCTGAACTTATACAACAGAACGTTTTAGAAATGCATTTCTTCATTGTTCCTATTATTTGTAGTTATACCTATCCTTTAACCCTTTTACCCACAACTTATTCAAAAAAACTTAGTTAACCAAACTTCTTTTTAAAAAAAACATGCAACAGAACAATCTCACCAATCTGTGGTGTGTCCTTGAATCGTCCGACTGTTGGTCTTCGGACAACACGTCTGTTTCAGAAGGGATCAGCTCGTGGACCTCTGCCGGGGAAACCTGTGTCAAGAGGCCAGTCGGGACTTCAGATGGCAGCTGCTGCGGAGAAACGCTGTCTCCTTCGTGCAGGGGCCCCTACGATCAGTCCGTCCTCAGTCGCACCTCTCTACCACAGACTCAGCTAGCCGTTGGATGTCCCACGGAGAAGTCCCACCAGAGTCGCCAAGTCTGTCGAAGTGGATTTCTTCTACCTCGACCAGGTATGCTTACAAAGGAAGACCAGCAGTCGGAGGTAACTGAGACATAAAAAGATTTATTGCGCTCAAGCGGGTACACCACCTCACAGCTCCATGTGGCTATGAGAGAAGTGGACAACTTACAAAGTCATAGACAGCCTTATACATGTTCTTGTACTGGAACAAGCGTGGGTGGGAATGGATGACAAATTAGCAGCTGCCAAGGATGATTAATGATCCTCAGACAATTTCACGTACTGGTCAGGGCCAGTGACTCTGGAAATATGTATACTTGGCATGCGGAACACAAATATAAAGATTACTCACTAAACCCCATCAGTCATCAATAATCTTGTGATACACAGAAATAAAGCAGAACTATGCATAACTTGTGCCAAGTATAAACATGGGTGGACTTGTGGTTACAGAGTCAGGCGTCCACTTGATTAGTCATCCGGATACAGAGCAAAGGTTACATCTCTTGAGTCAACAATAATCCGTTACCATCAGCAGTCTTTTGTTAGCTATATAACATATGGAATTCATTTAATTAGGAAAGTTAAACAAATGAGTCATTCACCTTTAAGCAATGTACACTGCTCTACTTGTGTGTCATAAAGTAAAGTACAAACATATGCTCTGGGGTCATTTCTTTGTGCAGATTAAGCGGCCACACTATATGTGCTGAGGTGGCAGGCAAGAAAACACTAACACAAAATGGTTGCTGGAAAACACAAAATGGAGGAGCTTTTGTCCATTACCAAAAAACTGTATTTCCACAAGATCGCCATTAAATGGTAAGTAATGGGAGGGCAATAAACCCAATTTTCGAGTTGTTTGTGTTTTTAGACTTAAGATCGCCATCGTAGTGACAGTGAATGAATAAATGAATGAATAATTTTATTGCCTGGTTACTCAAAACCATTGCATTAAAAACAAAGTAGAAAAAAGTTAAAAGAATCATCATGTGAAAAGAAAGTCTGTATAGTTGGGATCAGGATGCTTGGGGTCTGGGGGGAATAATGTCCTTAGATTTTCGGCCCGACGTGCGTTATCTGGTTCTCTGGTCAGTTAGCCCTAGATGGCCATCAACTTCGTGCGAGCCTGTTGGATGAATTTACCAAACGTGGCCATCTGTTTTGCTGTGTTCAGTGTGTACAGTAGGTGGACTGCCTCCTTTGCGGTGCGCGTGCCCAAATGTAGAAGAATGGGCCTGAGGTAAAAGCTGCGAGCTGCACACAGGGCCGGGCAGCAAAGTAGGAAGTGAGCCAAGGACTCGCGTTTGTATTTCTTGATCGCCGTTCCTCTCGGCTCGGTGGTGTATAATTCTTTGAGGGGCAGGGGGTGTAATCTGAAAGCTAAAATCCTGTGTAAGGCTGCGCGGCCCACAGCCTGCGTGGGGTGGTGTTTAGAGTTATGCACTGTGTTTGGGAGACTTTGGGACTTGTGGAAGCCTCTTTTTAGCCAACGATTCGAAGTTCAAGGCGCGAGAGCAAATGCAGACTTGTTTTTTGAGTGTACTTTTGATGGCAGAGTACTTGATTAACTCAGAGTCCCAGTTCTCTAGAGCTAAATTAAGAAGATCCGTGGCCACAGCGAGGGTGGCTGACCAAGGGTTGCCAGGTTCCAAAAAGATGTTTTTTAGGACTGTCTTCATTGTTTTCTCTTGTGCCGCTGTTGTGAGATAAAAGTATTTGCTCAGGGAAGCCATCTCTTCCAACTTTGTTGATTCAAGGAAAATTCTAATCGCACAAGTGTGTTTCCGGTGCACGCGGGTAGATGGAATAACCTTTTGTATCCACTGCAATGGATTTTTTCCAGGTCCTTGATTAGTTTTCCGTAGTGACAGTGGATGCACGTTGCCAGCAGGCAAGACCTAAAAAGGCACCCTGCCTTTTCCACCTATTCCCCCAGTATCTAAACAACATTACGATATCCATCATGACCACACCAATGCTGCCCGAATGTAAAAGAGATTTGAAGAGGGAGCCCTTCATAGAACATTGCACCACATTTAATACCAATAGTACAGTTTTGCTCCCAGTTTCCTCTTCTACCACTGTCGTGCTGTAATTTCCACCTCTGAAACCTTGCCACGTCAACTCTCTCCCTCCCTTGCCTGAGGTGGGCCCCTGCACACAAAAACAAGCTGCACACACCCACCTTATCTTCCTTCATCCCCCTCTGTTGACGAGGTCACGAAGACGAACTGCACGCACCCACCTTATCTTCCCTCATCCCTCTCTTTTGACTAGAACAACATGTGCGGGCAATTGACCTGTGGCTCCATGTGCGTCATAAGAAACAACCTCCAGCTAATTGCATTATCTGGACATTGCAGAGGCTCCTGAGTCATCTGCCTTGCAGCCTTGAGAGACCACCCCCGGTTGATTGCATTATCTGGACAATGTCAAAAGCCCCTGAGTCATCTGCCTTGAAGCCTTGGCCCACCACAGCCCAAGACACAGTGACACCTCAAACCTGATAAGGAGAACTCTACATCCTATAAAGACTGCTGCATGCCCTGGTGAAGCAGACAGCCTCCGTAGACTCGCCTTGGTGGCTCTGGGACTCTGTCCAATAACTCAAGTTATATTCTGTATAATAAAATATCTTGTTTCCCTCCTCACTCTAGAGTCTGCCTCACTTCTTTGGTAAGAGAAACTCCTGTGGATCCGTAGATTTTAGGTGAAGCCCTCCACCACTAGGGGTCTCTTCGAAACCCAGTTCTACACTTGCGCCTGAACAGGGACTCCATCAGAGGTCTGTGTAAAGCCCCGGAGGCTTCAGAGGGTCAGAGAGTGGAACCCCGAAGGGAGTGCACCTATACGAATTTGAAGACTCTCCTCTGCATAGCCCGACTGACTTCTGACGCTGTTCCTCCTCCTGCTTCTGGGCACTTCGATGCTGACCATGACTGGAGTCCCAAGTTCTGGTTTCTAGATTCCTGTTATACAGAGGCAGATCTCTGTGTGAGGACGGACACAAATCATCTGGTAAGGTCGAACTTTCGACACCCATATTTCTGTTATCAGTAGTCAGTAGTTCAGTATATTCGTTCTTTGCAAAGACCGAAGGTGGGTATATAGAATCAGTACTAAATTGTCCATAGAAGTATAAAGGTGCGATATTTCGCTGTTGATTTTCTGTCTTCAAAATGCCCGCTTTAAGTAAAATTAGGATGTTTTGGTTCTGTTGCTAAATAACAATTGTCCTTTTAAAAAAAAGAATAGTGGCGCAAAACCTTTTCATGTTTTAATTTAGGCTTCTGTGAATGAATGTGTCTAAATATGATAGGCAAGTGATGCAGCTTGCTTTTATATGTGGAATTATCAAAAATGATTGGTTTTAATGAAAGAAAAAATCATTAATTATAAAAAAAAATTACGAAACAGGTGCTTTTCAATTCGTTTTTTCATATTTATGAAGCTTAATACTCATACTATGACCTCCTAACATTCAAAATTAATTTAAGTTGTATTAGACCGCACAATGAGGACATTTGCATATGAAATCTCACTCGGCGCAGGCGTAAAAAAACTCATTTTTCTAAGGATTTACATGAGATATGTCTAATGTCCAATCTCTGCAGTTTGTAGAAAACATTCTGAGGATGATTAATATGTAAATAAATGATAAAAATATCAAAGTTGAAATTGGGTAAAATAGACTATTTAAACATCATTCTTGCCATTTACAGTAGCTTTAAAGTGCCTTAGACTTCAGTAAATGCATACATTTAGGTATAATACAAATAGTTGACTTCTGGATTGTTAGACAAGTATATTGCACACTGCTTCTGCTCTTGATAAATAATGTCCACGTAGTTGCCTTCATTTAGAAAATAAAATGTTGCATTAGTTGTAGACAGAAAATAGGATGAAGCTCTTTCTTAGAATTTTGTGGGCTACATGCCAAGGTAAAAACGATTAGCAAATTTAGATTTATTTTTTACAGGAAAAATTGTGGCCCAAGGGAGTGTCTGTGAAACAGTTTTACTTTTGGACAGTCAAAATTAAGGTGGCTTAACATGCTTACATGTTTTAGTCATTGCAAAGTTGACAAGATGGTTACAGTAGATATTTTGTGTGTTATGTGAAGTGTCTCTCTTTTGTGTTGTGTATTTTTTGCTTCTGCCCACAGATCACTCATGGATTGTTCTGGGTGGTTTTAAGGCTGACAAGATACGTGAATTGGTATGACAAAAACGTCATAGTTGTGAGAGGAAAAAAGGTGAAATATGCGCCCTGAATGACTTTAGGTAGTGGAGATTAGAATGGACCGAGAATGGTACAGTAGGTTTTGGGAAGTAGTGGAAAAGCAGAGGTCAATAGCAAACGCATCAGTGATGGTCCATTCCATGAGGTGCTCCATATGAACCTGTGGGACCTAATCAACTTGCAATTTACAAAACCAAGGGTGCTGTCAGCAGTATGTAGAAACAAGATGTATTTTTTGTATAACTCTTTTGAAAGGAAATATTTGTGTGTTTTTCTTGTTTGTACATTTTGTCTTTTTATGAATTTTTCCTGCTGGTCCTGTGTGTCAGAAGCAGAGAGCACGCCAGCCGGCAAGAGTCGGGCTCGCTACCGGCCGTCTCCAGCGCAGTTCAACACTCACTCATGGAGGCAGGACAGGAGTGGGGGGACAATCGACCCACGACACCAGCAGACCCTGCACGGCCTAAGCACGGCCTAAGCGTCAAAGCGGACGCCGAGCTGCAGGCTACTAGCCGTAGCAGGACGCAAGCAGGACGCGAGCGGCAGTGGGGGTGCCGAGAGTGCTGAGGTGCCGTGAGTGGAGCCGTCAGAGCCTGACGGAGCCTGACAGCCGGCCGAGCCAGCCGAGCTGAACTAGCCGAGCCGAGTTAAGCCCCAAAACCACAAACCCCAAACTCCAAAAGCCTCAAGCCAGCCAGTTGCAGCGGCGGAACCCAGCACCAGCACCAGGCAGCACCAAGCGGTAGGCGCTCAAAGGAAAGGTGGCAGATGAGAGACAGCGAGGAGCAGAGGTGCAGAGGTGAGGCAGGAGGCAGAAGGCAGGGGCTGTGGGGGAGAGGAGTCAGCAGCACGTGGCCTGGCGGCCTCCACACCACCCCGCTCTGGATACAGCCCCACACACAGAGCTGCAGCTCCACAGAATATAACACAGCATCTGCAGCCTAGTGCTTGCTCTCTCTCCGACTTGCAGACCTTAGGCGAGACCTTAACCCTAAGCCTAAGCCAAAAGGTCTGGCTCAGTGTCTACCGGAGCCGGCCACAGACACTGACGGGGGCTCATACTGACCACTAACCACCGCCACCATTGCCACTGACACCACAAACTTTCCACTTGTCCCAACCCTACCCACAAGGCATTAAGGGGGCAAAAGGGTAAAGGGTAATGGGTAAAGAGACAGAACACAGGGACTAAAGTGGGTGATAACAAGAAGGCGAGCAGAGGGCCGTCAAGCGACACACCACGAGGCAACGAGGCAACCAAAGGCAACAAGTGGAAAACAGGGAAGGCTTAGTCATGACAGGACACCAAGTCCAGTGGACCCTAGGAAAACCCAGGAAAAAAAAAAAAAAAAGAAAGCAAAGGAGATACAGGATGAGGTTGGGGAGGCAAAGGGACAACACAGACCATACTGCACCCCCGAACCTCAAGAGAAAGCCCAGGCAGACAAAAAAGAAGCTAAAGAAGGACCTGATGGATACAAGTGACGCAAGCTGGGAGAGCAGGGGGGACAGGGAAGAAAAAAAAGGAGAGGAAGAACCCTCTCAGTTGTCTCCTCTGCTCCCTGGACTCGTCAGCCAGGGAGGCTTGGAGGCGCAAGGACACCGACACAGCCAAACTAGTAGCAAACCGTCTGTACAACCCAAAATCTACACAAAATTTGCATTCATTAAAGATCCCAGCACGCTCCTCTACCTGAACAACAATGCCAATAAAACCAATCTACCAAGCCCACTCAACCCAACCAAAACACACAGGGTAACCCCCATGGAACAGGGGCCAGAAAGCGCAGTATTAGAGGCGAGTTATATCCAGAACCCACAAAAGGGGCCTCACCGGGATCCCCAGAATCAACCCCGGGATCCCAGGAAAGTCAATCGGAACTAGCACCAGAGAACAGAAGAAAATCAGAGAGGGGGAACCAAGAAGCCACCATAACGGAAGATGAGAACATTAATCAAAAAAACGAAGACAAGGAGGACCCAATGGTGGTCCCAACGGAGAACACGGAGAACCCGGAGAATCCGGGGGGAAATCGAACTGCAAACCACGAAGCAACAGGAATCAAGGAGTGCTACAACATAAATCACACAACCCCCCGAAGTCCAGCAAGATCAAGAGATAGCTACAATGGGAAGGAGGGAGAGAAACGCGACCCTCCAGCATCCCAGTTGAGTTCCCAGGGCCCAAAAGGAACCCGCGAGGCTCGTCGCGGCCCTGACACGATGGCAGATCAAGCAACAAAAAGGGGGCTCATGGACGAACCCCTCTGGGCCAGGACAAACAAAGCCCAAACGACAAAAGCTCAAGAGGGACAAAAAGAATCATCACCCCCAAGTACACATGGAAATTGGAAACGGGGGCTCAAGCGACCCCTGCCCCCGGCAACAAGCACGGCCCAAGTATAGCAGAGGTTGCTGACAAGGCCTGGCAAGCAAAGGGTAAAACTAAACAGGAGCAACGGGACTACGGTCGTAACCCCCCCACATCACTGACCCGGAACAATTCGAAGAAATCAACCTAAAAACGGCGGGGGGAGAGCTAGCACCACAACACCCAGGCACAAAAACTCGGACTCAACTAGACATGTCTTCACCACCTAGTACAGGATCCATAATCCCCATGCAGCTTGACCTGAACACCTCGTACCTCACTTCGGAAGAGTGGGAAGATCTGGTAGCATCATACCCAGTGGAACCGGAGCAAGGAAAGCAAAGAAACGGCTCCTGCGACTGTCCGGAAAAAGAAAGGACCAAGAAGAACGCAGACATCTGGGCATCCCTCCTGCAGACAATGCAATCATCAGTAAATGCCATCCAGTACCAATCCGACAAGATGGACCTGCAACTTTCTGTCCTCAACACTCTGGCCACATACGTGGCAAACATCGACGGCAAGCTAGCAGACCTGAATGATCTGATAAAAAGGGCACAAGCAGAGACACAGCTGATAGCATCTAACTGCTCCTGTATCACCATAGTGGACAAACTAGCAACGCTACCAACAGCACTGGGAAACCTCCTATCTGATTTCAGGACGGTAGTGAAAAACAGCTATCCCCTCAGGCAACCTGAGGTTAAGCAATTAAACACAACTACCGGGCAAGATGATCCACAACCAACACTGCAAGAGCCCCCAAAGACGCCTACCAATTCACACCCGACAAGGGACAAAACAACCCAAATGAAGACACCGATCATCAGTAGTCACCAAACCGGTCGAGGGCAAAATTCTGCAGCATCCATACCAGACTCAGACAAAAGTAACCCAAAAGGGGGAGCAACCTCCCACCAACCATCCCAAGGAAAAGTGGGAAGAAAACAGAAAAGAAAGGGAAGAAACCAAAGGAAATTGAAATGAATGAATGAAATGAAATGAAATGAAAAAGAATTTCTAAAGCGCATGGCTGCCCTTGAGCGTCCCAGGGCTACGTGTACACACAGACAGACCTCCTCTGAACCGCATCCAGAGATGTTAGTCATTCTGGGGGAAAAGGAACGTTTTCAGAGATTTTCGGAATCTGGTCAAGCTAGATTCTTTCCTCATTGATGTTGGGAGGGAGTTCCATAGCTGACCTGCATTTATTGAAAAGCGGCGTCCTCCGGTCCTTGCTCTTTTTGCTCTCGGGATAGCTACCAGGTTTTCCTCGCCAGAGCGGAGCGTTCGTGATGATTTGTAAGGGCGGATCAGATCTCTGAGGATCGGAGGGCCTGTGCTTGGAGGACTCTGAACACTGTACAGAGCGCTTTGAATTTCACTCTCGCTCTTATGGGCAGCCAATGGAGCGCTTTCAAGGCCGGTTTCGTGGACGTTCTTCTGGGTGTATTCGTCAGCAGTCTTGCGGCTTCATTCTGTGCCCTCTGGAGCACGTTCAGGGTGTATTCCGGTGCAGCCAGGAAAAGGGCGTTGTTATAATCCAGTCTTGACAGAATAAGGCCCTGTACCAGCAATTTCCTGGAGTCTAGTGGGAGTAAGGGCATAACTTTCCGTATTGAGCGAAGCAGCCCATAGCAACCCCCTGCGGTTTTTTTCGCCTGAGTGTGCATCGACAGCTCCGGTTCAAGCCAGACGCCGAGACTTTTTATGGATCCCTTCGGGGTCGGAGGATCTCCTAAGCAGGCCGGTCACATACATTTGGGGAGGGAGGTACAGAGATTTCCCAGCAACATCACCTCGGTTTTGGAGGCATTAAGCTTGAGTCTTGAGTCGGCCATCGATGCCATGATGTTGGTAAGGCAGGCGGCAAACTTCTCACCATGGTTTTCTGCGAGCGAGAGCGAAACAATCAATTGGGTGTTATCCGCGTACGTTGCGAGTTTCACTCCAAAGGGTGCGACCTCCCCCTCCAGTGGGGCCATGTAGACGTTAAAAAGCGTAGGGCTCAGTGATGAGCCCTGCGGGACACCACACTGAAGGGGGGTGGGCACTGATCTATTGTTGCCCTCGCACACTTGATATGTTCGATCACTCAAGAATGACGTTAGCCAGGTGAGCGCTAGGCCTCTTACTCCCAGCTCCTCCAACCGGTGGATCAAGATCTTGTGATCCACCATGTCAAGTGCCGCGCTCAGATCCAGGAGGACCAGGGCTGCTGATCCTCCTGAATCTAAGATGCACCTGCCCTCTTCTACCATGGTGATCAGCGCCGAGTCAGTGCTCTGACCGGGCCGAAAGCCAGTCTGGGTGTGCCGTAACAACTCGTTGGATTCCAAAAAGGACGAGAGTTGCCGGTTAACCCATTTCTCAGCAATCTTTCCCATCCCTGGCAGTAAGGAGATTGACAGGGTGCATAGCCTGGGGCAAGGCCCGCAACAGTGATCAAACAGCGACCAACTCCTCACAAGCAAGTGCAATAGGGAGAAGGAAGAAATAAACCCCACGACCACCAACGGTGAAAATACTGGCCCAGTAGACAAATCTGGAATCGGCCCTGCCCCACCCAGTGGTTCAATCACCTGTCCCGTGCCTAAAACCCAGAAAGACATGTTGAGTACGCCAAAAGGGGGAAAAAGTGTACAGGGCCCGCGGAGAACGACAAGGGGCACAACCTACAAAAAACCTCAGACTTATCTGACAGTGACACACAAGAAAGAACAAAACAAAGTACGGTACATCTCACTAAAAATTGCCCTGAAAACCAGGCGGAAACACAAATCCCAGGAAGCCCCAAGTTGATCATAACGACAAGGCTAAATCTTTCAGGCCGCAACCTGCGAGAAAGCACCGCAAAGACTGACCAACCCAAAAAAACTGCACCAAAGGCAACCCCCATTCAAGGGGAAACCAAACCTGCTGATGAAGAAAACACTAAGTCAATAGAGAGTGGGCCAGACGGTTCATCAACGATAGTAATATTCCATTCTGAATACCACTCTAGAGGTTCAATGGACTTCTTAAACAGGGGAAACATCTTGCGGCTATTAAAAACAGTAGAGAGCCTTAAAACCATTACATCGGCAGACCTGGAATCCGTCGAATTTATCGAATCTCGGGGCCACCCCGGGGTAGATTCGACAAAAACCACATGGACCACAGGAGAATTCCCAGAGAGAATACTGAAAGAAAAGGAAAGATTTGACTCTTGGGGTATAGAACTTAAAAACTCTCTTGCCCACAAGATACCCGGAACCCCTCTTACATGACAGTCTCCAAAAAAAGTCCAAGGAGACGACTCTTAAAAGAACTGTCTTAAGAGGAGCTCGAAGTAAAACGCCAGAGAGACAATTGGACTTGAATCTGGAAGAAACAAGATCACTGACTAACGACAAGAGGGCTTCACCCAACTGGAGCTGGCTCGCAAAGTCCCTAAATGCGAAAGAGACAAGCCAATGACAAACAAAAACAAAAACAGTCAACAAACTTAATACCCTAAGTATATGCTCATGGAACATCAATGGCACCGGCGACAAGTTTTCAGACACTGACCTAGGCAATCACCTGACAAAATTCGACATCATCGCTATACAAGAAACTTGGAATGAATCACCTCCAATTCTGTCAGGGTATACACTGAACTTCTTACCGCCTACCCAGAGCTCGCTTTTTGGCCATAAGAAAGGAGGCCTTGCCACTTACAGCGCATTAACAGCGATACTAAAAGTAGACCAGCTAGACTACAACTTACCTGCCCCAAACGCAATGTTAGCTCTACGACTGTTACCCCGTGTGCAAGACCCAAATGAGGATATAATCTTTATAAACCTCTATCTGCACCCCAAGGAGAAAAAGAAGGGAGTTCGACAATTGAAGGAAGAACTTGTGAAACTGGTGAAGGCCGAGCTCACGAATAACATCATTATCTCAGGGGACTTTAACCTAAATTTGCTGAGCGAAGCAGTCACGGGCACCAAATACGACGAGGACCCATTCGCCTGGGAACCTAATCATCAAGACCGCACCTCGGGGGTCAGAAGCACAAAAACAACAAGGACCCTGCTGGCTACACTAGGGGAGCTAGGACTTAGGGCACTTAACGGAAGATTTCCAGGGGATCAACCGCAGTCTGCAACATTTCACAGTACCCAGGCAAGTTCCACCATTGACTTTACCTTTGTATCTCGCAGTCTATACCATAGAGTTGTAGACTTTAGAATCAGTCTCACTGACTGCAGCGATCACCTGCCTCAGGAAACAGTAATGAACACATCAGTGATACTAAAGCCTCCCAGCTCGAACAACGTAGGTACAGACTTTACATCAAATGAAAGACGGGTACAATGCAAAGTCTCCAACCCAGAAAAAATTCTAGAGCAAGCGATACGCTCTCTCAACGAAGCTCAACGCATCACGCATAACCCGATAACAAGCTGGGAAGCATTTGTAAAACAAATCAGAGACAACGCGCAGAGAAAAGATCTTGTAACACGAACAAGAAACAGCTGTAACACGAAACAGAAAAGATGCAACAACTTCCAAAACACCGGTAGGCTAAAAACACTGAAGACAAACGAAGAGTAAAAACAGATCCATCCCTCCTCCAAGAGCTCAGACAGCTAAAAGGAGAGCGCAAGAAATTAATATGGCAGCAACAAAGGGAATAGGAAGAGGCATTTTGGGGAAAACTCCTACATGACGCCAAAAACAAATCGCAGTGCTCAGTTCTGGCAAAAGATCAATGCTCAGATCAACGGGAAAACCCGAGGGATTGATTCACAGGTGACAGAAGATGACTGGATAATCCACTTCAGCACTCACTTTAGTGAGACTAAAGAATGGGGAAAAGAAACAGGTACTGACAATGGAAAGATAGACGAACACCCGTCCCTACACCAAGAATACTTGAAAACGAATGAAGCTGTAATAATCACGATGGAACAAATAATTAAAAGGATCACAAAAGGTAGAAGAGACGGAGCCCCTGGTCCAAATGGAATACCACCAATAATATTTAAGCAGGACCCAAAATACTGGGCAACTAACCTCAAACCAATGTTCGAAAAAATCTGGCAATCATCTACAATCCCACAATCATGGAGGGGGCAATAATATCCCCAATCTCCAAAAAAGGAAACAGAAAAGATCCCAAAAGTTATCGGCTAATAGCCCTTCTAGACAACGAGGCCAAATACTATGCAGGCCTCCTACTTCAAGAATTAACTCTATGGGTAGAAGAAACTTCAACAATCCCGTTTAACTAAACCGGCTTCAGGAAAAACATGGGGATATCTACCAATATCCTAGCCCTGTCACTACTGATCGACTCAGCGCAAGAGGGAAATTATCCCTTGTACCTGTGTTTCATAGACTATAGCGCTGCATTTGACCGGGTAGACAGAAACCTGTTGTGGAAAAAACTGAAAAGAATGAACATCCCAGACGATCTACTGAATCAGCGAATTCTCCTGCACAGCGACACGTGGGTCCAGGTCAAACTAGGCCCTGGAGAGTTCTTAACTAAGAAAATTCAAACCTACACAGGAGTAAAACAAGGCTGTGTGTTAGCGCCAACCTTATTCAATCTCTTCATGGCCGAACTTTCCACAAAATTAAACGCAAATAACGCACATGCTCCAAAATTAGGGGGCAAACAGCTTTCTTGCCTGTTTTACGCCGATGACCTGTTGCTGATCAGTCGGACCCAGATTGGGCTACATCGGCTCCTCGACATCACTGCGGAACACTCCAAAGCTAACAAACTCTGCATCAACTACAGTAAAACAAAAATCATGCCCCTTAATCATCGCAAGAAAAAATCACCATTTAGATGGTACTTGGACTCGAACTGGAAACCACAAACAAATATTGTTACCTGGGAGTGATTATAGATGAAAGGGGTAGCTTTAAACCACAACTGGAGGAGATTAAGAGAAGAGGCCTAATGATAGCAGCATCACTTAGGAACCTCAAAAATAAAATAGTGGGCCTAAACCTCGCTCCCTTCCTACAAGTGATCCAAGCCAAGCTGATTCCATCTATCACATATGGAAGGGAAGCAACGAGAGGGAGGGACTCGGGAACTCTGAACAGAGTAGTCTCAAAAGCAATGCGGATCATGTTCGGTCTTCCGAAATACATCTCACTGGCGCAGATCCGCCTAGAATTTGGGTTGGCCACAGAAGAACTTGCACGAAAGGGAACTTACCTTAAGACCTGGCACAAAATAAGCGGAGGAGAGGAAAACACCCTTAACGCACTCCTCTGGAAAGATCTACAAAGTAAAAGTGACTGTCCAGCAAGACATTTCCTGGAGGATGCCATCAATCACCTTGGGGCAAGGCAGCTATGGGACCTCCAAGGGAGCCCGTCAGGTTTCAAAAAAACCATAAACAAAATCGTCAAGAAGGAATCCCTCCTGCAAGACAAAGCTTCATTAGCTAAGAGAGCACATGGCTGGCTGACTGTGCAAACATACAACACACTTACTCAACAGGCGTACCTGGTGAACAGTTTCTCCAAAACAACAAAAGAATCATTTTTAAAACTACGACTTGGAGTGCTACCAGCAGCGGGCCACATGGCCCCGTGGCTGCGACCATCAAAACCAGCAAAATGCTGCCTGTGCGGAATGCACGAGGAAAACATCGCACACCTCATAACCATCGGCAAAGAGCTGCAGCAAGACCGGAAGAACTTACTGAGACCCTTATTTTTAAACAAAGGAATCAGGTCCTGCAGAGAAGCAGTTTTGAGCTGCTTTAGAGTAGACAACGTGCAAATGGCCTGCCGACTGGTAAAATACCTCGGAGTGGCAGAATCCAGGCTCAAAACGACGAGAGCACAAGCGGACACCGACATCACCTATACAACATCATCTGCCTCCAGTCCTCAGACTGGGCAAGAGACCCATACTGACCAAGAACATTAAAGTACTTTCCCCAAGAGGCACGAATACTCTGGGAGATAGCCGGTCCGTCCCCGGAGGGGAAAGAACAACCCACTTGCCGGAAGCAAGCGCTTGGACAGATACACAAATTTTTATCTAAAACAGAAATTTACTTGTACTTAACGCTGGATGAACATTGTCCCACTTTTTATGGTTTTAGACAGACCTTTTTAACTGTTTTTTTTTTAACTGACCATTTTCTTTTACTGCTAAAAGCTATTTGTAATGGTTTTATTAACTGTACAATAAAGCATTTACTTACTTACTTACTGTGTGTCAGAAGCGACACAGTAAGTTGTATTTGACGGCCGATCACCACTAAGGTGACCTGCTGTCAAAGGGGGGTGAGGAAAGTAAGGAAATTTAATATTAATATTAAGCCAGACAAATTAAGCAGGCCAGACTATTGTGTTTTGGGCTGCAGGTTCACTGTGCATGACATGGCGTTTTGCGTCACCGCTCATTTACATATGCTATTGTAATTTGTCTATGCTTTCTGTGCTTGGTATACAGCAAGTATACCTGATGGCTTGGCATGTGTGTTTTTCTGTTAGGCATGTTTTTGTTTCTATGCTTTGTTGTTTAATACTATTACAAGCTCCTTTGTGTTGTGAGGGTATGGTCATGACGATGCCCATCGCTACGCAACAGTTGGTTGGACTTGTTCTGGTTACTAAATTTCACTGCTATCATACTTCATGCTGTGAACATGACAGACAACACTTTATGAGTGTAAGTCTATTTGGCTATAATGGCATTGAAGAAAGGAAAAAGAGATATACAGGATTAAAAGTGTGTCACCTGCAGTTAGCCATGTTACTGCCCCTTCCCTTAAGGGACGGGCAGCCCTTGCTTAAATGTTCCCTGATTGGACCCTAAGGAGGAACTATAAATCTGCAGCTCTTGCTAAAGGTGTCCTAAACTTTTCTCATGATATTGCACGAGTATATGGTGTAGCAGCCGGTGGTAGAGTTAAAATTTGTGTACTACTTTTGTCTTTTGTGTATCACCCATACTCTTGGTGTTGTGTCACATGCCTATCACCCAAGTAATTTCTTGTTCTTCCTATAGATTTTTCTTTTGCCGCTTCTCCCCTGATCTATGTTGCATTGTGCCTAGTTATTGGAGATTTTAGCGGTGTCCTAGTCCCATTTCCCTTTTCCGTATTCCTTTCACCAGTCAGCCCTTTTTTTATTGTTGGTGTATTGTTCAAGTTCATACTTCCAGACTGCAGTGATGAACCAGTGACCCCCATATTATGTATAATTCCCTTTTGTATGACCAGACTGGTTTATAAAAAAAAATTTTAGGCCCACTTTGATGTTTTCCAGTCTGGCTGTCAGGGTTGTGATGGACTGGTTAACTGACTCCATACTATAGTAAGACAAGTTTCCGACCTCAATAGGAGATCACAACCATTTGATCAATCGTACAACAAACTCCACTAAAAATCAAAACTGAGTTTTGGTTTTGCACTTGTTTGTAGGAACATCTTTACTTTTCAGTTAGTCTGGTAGGTCCACCCTGGTACGAGGACAAATCTGACACCTAGAAATGGGCCTCATGTGATCATTCTGAATAGCTGTGATAAAGGTTAGACCAGTTGTGTCAGATGAATGAACATTCTCATTTTTTTTTTTTTTTTTTAAATATATTTTTATTGCAGGAATCAGTACAACAATACAGTAACGACCAGCATCATATTATAGCCAACTCGTACAAGATACAGCCTACCGAACCCCTTCCATAGTATTGCTATATAGCCAAAAGGCCCGTGTTCTCGGGGTTGGGCGGTGAATGTAGCTGGGGTCAGTAGGATGCTGAAGCTGGTCCGGATAGCACCCTGTCCGTCATCTGCTTTTCTAAACAAACCCCAACCCCCAAAAAGATATCCCCCCCCCCAACTACCAGACATTATGAAACTCCCCCCCCCCCCCCCCCCACCATCAGCGCCAGGGAGTTTATCACTGTAGGATCCACTGTTTGACCCACGGGGAAGGTAATAGTGCTGTTAATGCTAGTGTCTAATGGGACTCGGGTCTAGTTGCTTCTTCGCTTTCGGAGTCGCTGGGGGTACAATAATCCCTGAGGGCCTGCACCAGCGTTTCCCATTCTAACGCGGCCTCCTGCGCCTTCTCATTGCTTTGCCTCCAAGCCAACTGATATCGCAGCGCGCTCTCACCCGCCGCCCATTTCAAAAGTTCACCGTGCCATCTGCTGCCCGTAGGACCAGCACGTGCCTTCCAGTTCCTGGTCACCTCTCGCTTAGCCAGTAGGAGCCCCAGGTCTATAAATTTACTGGTGATTTTATTCCGGGGGGTATGGGGGAACCAGTGCAGAAGCGCTACCGCCGCATCGAACGATAAGTGCCTCCCCGTCACCTCTTCTAAAGTCGCCGTCACCTCCTGCCAGTAGGACGTCAATCCGGGACAGGCCCATAGCATGTGTAGGAGGTCCGCCTCCTGAGCCGGGCACCTAGGGCATTCCGCCGAGGCTGTGGCAAAATAACGCCTGATCTTAACCGGGGTCAGGTACGCCCTATGGAGAACATAGTAGTGGACCAGCTGGAAACGGGCACAACGTGTACCCTTCCATGCTCGCCTCACCAGCTGGGACCAGGTCGTCTCCGGGATCTCCTTACCGGTGTCCTCTTCCCAGCGGGACTTCAGTGTGGAGAGAGGGACCAACCCCTCGGTAATCAGCCTGCCGTAAAGGCAAGTGACCGCCTTCACTGTTCCCGCCGACATCATTACATACTGGCACACCTGAGACAACTGAGGTTCCTCTAGTCCGTTTTGCCAGTACGCCTGGATCACTCGCACAATGGCCGAGTGCAGCAGAAAGTCGCCCCGGGGGATCCCAAAGCGGTCAATGAGATCCTGAAAGGACAGGAGCACTCCGTCCTCATACAGGTCTCCGACGAGCTGTAAACCCGACTCCTCCCAGTCCGCCAGACGCGACCAGTCCCCTCCGTGGGGGAGGGCCGTCAGCATCCCCAGTGGTATTTCAGGTGCATATGGGGTCCGCAGGTGACCTCTGTTATGAGCCCGATTCCAACAGAGTCGGATAGTCCGCTCCTCCATCGACAGGTCCCGAAGGACTAAACGCTGCCGCAGCGCGATAAAGGAGAGGACGTGTCTGGCTATACCCGTCCCTCTACCGTCTACCGGGCCTCTGAACTCCCTGGCTATCTCCTGGGTGTATGTCTGGAGCTGCGCCGCCAGATAGTACTTCTCAAAGTCCGGCACCGCGAGCCCCCCTTCGTCCTTCGGCCTCATCAAGGTATTGAGGGCCACCCGCCGCCGGCCCGTGCCCCAAAGGAACCCGATCACCATAGAACGTAAGCGGCGAAACGTAGCCGGCGGGACCCAGATCGGCAAAGTCCGAAAGTAATACAATAGTCGGGGGAGCGCCACCATTTTGAGCAGGGCAATGCGCCCTGCCACGGAGAGCGGCAGCGTGGCCCAAAAATCCATGCTGCCTCGGAGTGCTCGTATGCAACGGGCAATGTTTCCGTCTAGGAGGTCGGGCTGGTCGTGGTACACAAATACCCCAAGGTATTTAAAGCAGTCGGGTTCCCATCTGATCTCTCTACTTAGCGCCGGAGCGGGGACACCCCTACGCATCGGGAATAGGCAGGTCTTAGACCAGTTCACTCGCAGGCCTGAGACTTCCCCGAACTTCGTTAGCGCTAATTCCGCTCCCCGTAATGCGTCGATCGGATCTTCCAGGAAGAGCAACAGGTCGTCCGCATAGAGCGAAACGTAATGCGGGCCCGCCGCTGTCCATAAGCCCGTATAATGGGCTCCCGAGCGAAGATGCATCGCCAGTGGCTCCACCGCTAGTGCAAAAAGAAGCGGGGATAAGGAGCACCCTTGCCGCGTGCCACGCTCCACCGGATATCGCGACGAAATCAAAGGGCCCGATCTAACCCTGGCTGAAGCAGAAGCGTAAAGAACCGCTGTCCATTTAATAAATCCCTCCCCAAGGCCGAATTTCCGCAATACCACGTCCAAATAGTCCCACTCCAGGCTATCAAACGCCTTCTCCAGGTCCACCGACAAGACTACCGGGGACGGGGCATCCACGAACGGTTCTCCAAGCAAGCGAAACAACCGTCGGATGTTCATGGTCGTATTTCGCCGTGGGATGAAACCGGCTTGGTCCTCGTGCACTAGGGAGCCCATGTGTCCCAACAGCCTCGAGGCCAGGATGCTGCTCAAAATCTTGTAGTCCACCGTCAACATTGAGAGGGGACGGTAGGACCCCGGGTCAGACGAGTCTCGGCCTGGCTTGAGGAGAGGAACCACCAACGCCTCACACATCGAGCCGGGGAGGCGACCCAGCCTCTTCGCCTCCCTGTAGACCACCAGCAAACGAGGGGCCAGGAGGTCAGCATAAGCTGCATAGAACTCCACTGGCAGGCCATCCAGGCCCGGGGTCTTGTTCCTCGCCATCCGTTTGATGGCCCCGCGGATCTCCCCCAAGCCTATGTCAGATCCCAGGGCGTCTGCCACTTCTCGTTCCACTGTGCGGAGCTCCAGCGGGCGAAGATAGTCATCAAGCCGGTCCGGGTCACGCGCGGAGCGACTGCGATATAAACACTCATAATAATGCCGGAAGCAAGTAAGAATCTCCGGTTGGGTGCACACCTCGGTCCCATCCGCCCCACGCATCCCAGTCGTCGGTTGGGACTGGCGCGTAGGGTTGGCCAACCACGCCAGTAATGCGCTCGATCTGTCGCCCTCCGCTATAGATCGGACCGTGTAGGCCTTGTAATCGAAACAGCGGAGCCGTTCGACCTCCACCGCCACCTTCTCCCTCGCCTCTACCGCTCGTGTTTGCAATTCCGGGCGTCCGGGTCGGCTAATTTCGAGCTCGCGAAGCGTCCGGTCCGCTGCGTCTAGATCAGCCAGGATAACACGCCGCATGCCCACCCTCTTAGAGATACAGTACCCCCTCACCACCACCTTGAAAGCGTCCCATTCGAACGCCCTAGTACTCGCGGAACCGCCGTTGGATGCAAAATAATCCGTGATTTTCTCCCCTAGGTCTGCCCTGAAGACACTGTCCTCGAGGATCTCGGGGCGCATCTTCCAGGTGGGTACCGCTGGCGTCCCAGGGAACCAGCGAATGTCCAGTAGGAGGGGGTTATGGTCCGAAATGGTCCGCGATAAATACTCCGATCGGACCGCTGCCGAGACTAATTCGGATGAACCAAGGAAGCCATCCAGTCTGACATGCAGCTCATGGAGGCTCGAAAAGTACGAATAGTCTCTAGACGCGGGGTGATGCGCCCTCCAGATGTCCGTCAAACCCCAGCGGGTCTGCCAATCTTGACGGCCCTTAGCCGTCCGCCGGACCGGGGAGTCGGGGAGCGGGGGATGCGAGCGGTCCATGTCTACATCTACCACGGAGTTAAAGTCTCCCCCCAGCAGGAGGGGACCGGTGAAAAAGTGGGCCAACGAGCCTGATAACCCGGAAAGGAAGGCAGTCTGATCCATATTAGGGGCATACACACAACAAACATTCAAGTCCCTCCCTCCTAGCGTGCCTGATATGGCCACGAAGCGCCCCTCCGGGTCCAACACTGTCCTCGTGACCCGGAAGGGGACTCCTGCCCTGATCCATATTAGCGCCCCCCTGGCATAAGCAGAGTACGCCGTGGAGAAGACCTGCCCTCGCCACCTACGCTGAAGCGCCGCCCCTTCCGCCTTGTTCAGATGCGTTTCCTGCAGCAGCGCCATTTGCACTCCCCTACGCACTAAATAAGCGTGGACCTTGTGACGCCTAGACATAGTGTGAAGCCCCCTCACGTTCCAAGTAATACATTTCAAGTTAGCAACATCAGCCATTGTCCCAAAGTGTTCTTGCACAGTCCCTCCGTCCGGGTCCCCACAAAGAAAAAACATCATTCCTCCCAGCGCTGTCGGCGGCCATTTTCCCCAACCAGAACCAAACCCCCCAAAACCAAACAAAACCCCCTCCCAACCACCCCAGAACAGGACCCAAACTGCACCATCTAGATCCCATCCAAACTTCTACGGAGAACAACCCCAAAAACCCCACTAATCCTACGGTCGCCACCGTAGGAAGGCCTTATGGGCCAGGTGCGGGCTGAGCGGAGGCAGTGGGCCCTCGTCGCCCAGGCTACTAGGACTATCGTAAGCCCCCCCGTGTCAAAATCTTTCGGGGCAAGAGTAGAAGCCTCCCGACCCTCCCTCTCCCATTGTCAGCAATAAAGAACGGCAGCCGCCTCCCCCCTGTCGGGCCCCCACCCAAAACAAGGCAATCGATCCCATTACCCCTGTCCGTCCAGAAGGTCCTCCACCGATTTCGGTGTGATCACCGGTGTGTGGGTACTGTCCGCCACTGAGTCTTCCGAGTCCGATGGTGCCCCCTGAGCACCCGGGTTGTCTTCCTCCTCTTCGACGTCCTCGCCCCCTGCTCCCGACAATTCCGACAGAACTTCCAACACTCCCCTCCGCTCAGATGATGTCTCCGCTGTCGAGGGTCCTCCTGTACGGCCGCGGCGGTTCCTGACCCTTTTAGATCGCCTCCTTTGTTCCGGCTCCTCCGCCTGATGGGTCGAGGCGGTATAACCATCCTTCCCTGTTCGGTACAGTTCGAGCCAGTCACAGGCCTCCTCCGGGGTGTCGAAGAACTGGGTCTTGTCGTCGACAATGACTCGGAGCCTCGCGGGAAATAGGAGTGAATATTGGATGCCTTCACTCCTGAGTTCACGCTTAACCGCCAGGAAGGAGAACCGCTTGCGCTGCGTCTCATAGGTATAGTCAGGGAAGATATTCACCTGGCTGTTTGCAACCTGGAACGGGCCATTGTGTCTGGCGGCATTCAGGATCAGGTCTCTGTCCCGGAAATGTAGCAACCGCGCCACCACCGGCCTCGGGGCTCGTCCCTGCTGCGGGGGTCGCGCTGGAACTCTGTGGGCCCGTTCTAGAGTGTAAAAGGAGGACAGGCCCTCCGGGACCACCATGTCTCGGAGCCATGTCTCCAGGTAGCGCACCATATCGCCTTCTTCGACCTTTTCTGGCAGGCCTACTACCCGAATGTTATTCCTCCTGTTTCGGCCTTCCGCATCCTCCGCCCTCCGTTCGAGGGTCTCGATTCGGGACATGGCATCCTTTATTGTCGCAGCCAGGGTTCTCTGCGCCGGTTCTATAGTCCCCACCTTGCTCTCCACCTCCTTGACCCGGTCCGAGAGCTTACCATGGTCTGCCCTAAGGAGGCCCAGGCCAGTCGCCACCTGGGCAATGTCCTGTTGTAGGGCCGACCGAGTTGCCTCTATGGCTTCCAGTACACGGTCGAATTGTTGTTGGAGTGGTGCGCCACCAGGTCTTGTAGGATCTCCGTGTTCTTCCTTGTCCTGGGCCTCAGAGTCCGAGGTGGCCTGGCTGGATCCCTTGGCTCCTCTAGGTTTCCCCATGCTGTCAGGGGCTCTCCGCAAAGGTCCCGGAATAGCCGCCTCCGTGTACAAGTGTCCAGCACGATTTTCCCGGGATTTCGCCCTCCAGTCCGGAATGGGCGATCTCTTCCTCCAGAGCCCGTGGAGACTCCGCCGTTTCGACTCACGCCACCGCCACGGCGTCCGAGGGCACCGATAAGGGGGCGGAGATACCCGTCTCCGAGTCGGGCAGGCCCGTTCACCCACTATAGCTCCGGGGCAAGGGCCACCAACTCCCCCGGTTGACCTGTGGCGCCCGAGCGTCGCGCCATCCATGTAATTGGGGCGGCTAGGAACTCGCAGCCAGTTGCGGAGTCGCGGTGTCGACCACTGCCTAGAACTGAGTGCACCCGTGCCCGGCGCCCTCTAGCGCGTGGGCACCCGCCCGGTCGTCTAATCGAGTGTGGTCCCGCTGTAGAGGGTCCGAACCAGCCGATGTCTAATGTCTAAAACAACTGAGGCTGGTGAAGCCGGGTGCCGGGCGACACCCGCGAGACCTCCTCAACTCCGTAGGTTCGATCAAGGGGACAAAGGGGTCCGGGCGCCATATTGGGTCGCACTCCGCCACTCCGCAAACTTCGGTATTTCTTCAAAGCCACCTCCGTCCAAACTCCACCAGGGCCCTCGGGAGGGTGTCGTCGCCTCGCTCAACCGAATGCGGGGTCTGGGGTGCCCCTCAGCCTCCGATATTCAGGATAATTCCGGGCTCAGTCCCGGAGCCGAGCTCTCAGGCGACCATCGCCATCGGCGCCCAAGCCACGCCCCCCTATGAATGAACATTCTCATGTAATATTTTAGATATAACAACACTGATATTCTGTATTCCTTTTCAAATAAGGCATTCTAATCCTGTTACTAGGAAAAACCGAGTTTGGATCCTTCCACCCAAACGACTATCTGCCAATCACACTTCTTCCTGTAGTAGCTAAAATCCTGGAGTCCTAAGTTTCTAACCAACTTAGTTTATTGTCAAATTCCATTGGTGCTCTTGATGAGGCTCAAGCAGTTTGACAAAATAGAGGCACAGAAACATTAATTGCACTTATGCATGACTGGCGTTTGGCTGAAGATGTTAATATTGTAATTTAATTAGATCCATCAGCAGCATTTGGCACCATTAAACCTTATTGTTGGTGTTCCTGGAACGGTAAGTAAATGGTTTAGCTCTTTCCTATCTGAAAGTCTAAAATACAACTTCTGGGCAGTTTCTGTCAATTATTAATGTAACTTATGGTGTTCCCTCTAGCCCTGCTATCAATCAGATCAATTTCACATGCCCGAACTCAGTTGACTCCCTTCAAAATAGTGTTCGGACGACCTATGAACAAGTGGACTGCCCCAAGGCTTGAGAAATGAACAGATGTCCCAGAAGTTGTATTGAGCGATTATCTGAATGTTTTAACTCATACTCTTGCTTCTCTCCACGATCAGGTCTCTGCCGCCATTCCTTACAAATCCGAAGGTCCGGGCCCTGCCATCAGAGCCGGCGACTATGTCTTCGTGAAAAACTTCTCCAGGCGAGCGACACTCGAGCCAAGGTGGAAAGGGCCAGCTCTGGTGTTATTGACAACCCGCACCTCAGTTCGTGTTAAGGGAAGAAAGAATTGGATCCACATCTCGCACTGCAAAGACCGTCCAAACTGAATGAAGACCAACTAAAAACACAGCAAGACATTCTGACCCTGGACAGGCCGGTCAAAGAGGAGGTGCAGCTCTGCAGTGCTCTGTGCTGCCTGGTATCCAGCAAGCAGAGTTCGAGTCCCTTGACTCCGTTTTGCCGATTTTTGTTTTGCTTATGTAAAGTGTGCCTGGGAGTATTTTTCTCATGTGTCATATCAGGATTTAATACTGCTACAGTTATTTTGTATTTTTCCTCTTTTGTGCCCTCTCGTTGCTCTTTTGAGTGACCTCTGACCTTGCCAGGTAGGTCGCTCCCCCCCGCTGCAGCTCAGCTCCACCAGAGCCTTGCACCCTCGGTCTCTGCTGCCCATTCCTGAGCGCTGTCTTTCCTCACACCCCAGTGCCACTACTCGCCATTCCTGCCGCTGCTGCCCCTGAGGCCCACCAACTTGCGCCCATTCTTTAACCCCTGCCTCCCGCCTCCGGCCTCCCAGCTGCTCCTCCCTCCCAGCACCCCTTAAAATGGGGGCTGAAGGCGCGCCTAAGGCAAACCCATCTGCACCCGTCCACGTCTGGACCTTGCCCAGCGCCAGAACCCCTGGACCCCGCGAATGCCGCGACACCAGACTCCACTACGATGCCAGCAGCCTCAATGCACTCAACGCCGGCCTAAGCCACACCTGCTTCCAGGCCACCCCGTAACAGACCCACGAACCCTTCTCCTGCCACACATGCACCTTCACCTGCAACAAAACCACCAAACCTCCAAGGACTGGACCCAATCACCTCCGCTGCATACTCCTCAACACCCGCTCTGCAGGCAAACACGCCGTCGAGCTCTGAGATCTGCTTGACACCTCCGCCCCAGACGTGGCCTTCCTGACCGAGACCTGGTTTAACAACTCCTCAGCGCCTGACATAGCCATAGCCATCCCCGGCTACCAGATCACCTGCAGGGATCGTGCCAACGGAACCGGAGGAGGAATAGCCATCATCCACAAGTCCACCCTCAAGGTCGCCACCCACGCAAATGACACCCTCAACACCGCCGAACACCTACACTTCTGGATCCACACCGACCCCAACACCACCCTCAGAGGAACACTCATCTACAGACTCCCGGACCCCGAGCTCAGTTCAGCGACTCTATCGCCGACCTCACCAGCACCTACACACTCGCCTCCATGGACTACATCCTCCTTGGGGACCTGAACTTCCACCTCGAGAACAACAACGACGCTAACTCCGCCACCCTAATCGCCAACCTCGCCAACCTCGGCCTCAGACAACTCTTCACCACACCCACCCACGCCGCCGGCCACATGCTGGACCCCGTCTTCTCCACAAGCACCCACGTCGCCATCAACCACACCAGCGAACTCCACTTGACCGACCACCACTGAATCCATTTTACCTTCAAGATACCAACCACCCACCACCGCACCCAACAGCTGCCTCGCCGCTGCTGAGGCAAAGTCACCAAAGACCAGCTGATCACCACCCTCGCCGAGAACCCACTCACTGACCCCTCCAACCCAGATACCACAGCCCGCAACCTCAGATAGTGGATCGACAAGTGCGCCAACACCCTCGCCCTGCTCAAGAAACCCTCCAACAGCCACGCCAACAAGAGAGCCACCTGGTTCATGAACGAACTCAAGAACTCAAAACGCGCATGCCGGAAACTGGAGAAAATATGGCTCCATGAATGCACACCGGACAACCACGCAGCCCAAAAGGACGCCACCCGCAGACATCACCACCTCATCAGATTAGCCAAGAGATCCTCCTTCAAAGACTGCTTGGATAACAACCCACACAACAGCAAAGAGCTCTTCAGCATCATAAAGGAACTCTCCAACCCCAGCGCCAACGCCAGCGACATCCTGCCCTCACAAGAACTGTGCGACTCACTAGCCATCTTCTTCCATTATAAGGTTGCTGACATCCACGACAGCTTCAACACCACGACTGCCCCGACTACACCAGACTCCATCTCCCCTGTGAACACCACCAGCGCCATCCGCCTGACCTCCTGGTCCAACGTCAATGACGACAAGACACGCAAGGTCATGAACTTTATCGACTCAGGGTCTCCATCAGACCCGTGCCCAAACCACGTATTTAACAAAGCAGACGCAGCCATTGCACCCCAACTACGGAGGTCATCAACATCTCTTTCGAAACAGCGACATTCCCGAAAAGCTGGAAGCACGCCGAAATCAACACCCTCGTCAAGAAGCACAAGGCGGACCCCAAGGACCTCAAAAACTTTAGGTCCATCTCCCTGCTCCCGTTCCTGGCAAAGGTCATCGAGGTCACCGAAAAACTCGTCAACAAGCAACTGGCCCGATACCTGGAAGACAACAACATCTTGGATCCATCCCAATCCGAATTCAGACGAAACAGCCCTCATCGCCACCACAGACGACATCAGGCGCCAACTAGACAACGGCGTAAAATCAGCTCTCATCCTCCTGGACCTATCGGCCGCCTTCGACACTGTCTGCCATCGCACTCTAAAGACATGACTCCTAGAAGCCAAAATCCAAGAGAAGGCCCTTGAATGGACCACGTCCTTCCTCTCCGGCAGAACCCAGAGGGTCTGCCTTCCACCCTTCCAATCCGAAGCCACTGACATCATCCCTCAGCCACACACTGTTCAACATCTACATGGCCCCCTCGCACAAGTGCCACGCCATCACAACCTCAGCATCATCTCCTACGCCGACGACACCCAGCTCATCCTTTCCCTCACCAAGGACCCACACACCGCCAAAACCAACCTTCACGAAGGAATGAAGGCCGTTGCCGACTGAATGAGGAGCAGCCGTCTCAAGCTGAACTCGGACAAGATGCTCGGAAACACCCCCTAAGCCTGAGACGACTCCTGGTGGCCAACCACACTGGGAACAGCACCAACACCCACCGACCATGCACGCATCCTAGGATTCATCCTTGACTCCTCCCTCTCCATGTCTAAACAGGTCAACGCCGTCTCCTCCTCATCCTACAACACCCTCCGCATGCTCAGCAGGATCTACAAGTGGATCCCGACCGAAACAAGAAAAATGGTGACACAGGCCCTCGTCAGCAGCAGACTGGACTACGGCAATGCACTCTACACAGGAATCCCAGCCATACATTTACAATGACTACAACGCATCCAAAACGCCTCCGCCCGACTGATCGTCAAAGTCCCCTGCCGCAGCCACATCACCCCCCTACCTGAGAGACCTACACTGGCTCCCCGTCGACAAGAGGATCACCTTCAAGCTCCTCACGCATGCACACAAAGCACTCCACAACGCCGGACCAGCCTACCTGAACAGCAGACTCAGCTTCTACACCCCCACCCACCAGCTCCTCTCCACGAGCCTTGCACTCGTCGCTGTTCCCCGCATCCAATGAACTACCTCTGGTGGCAGATCCTTCTCCTACCTCCTCGCCAAGACCTATAACACCCTCCCTACCCACATACGACAGACCCAAGACCTATTCACCTTCAGAAGCCTCCTCAAGACCTGGCTCTTCGAGCAGTAGCAGCACACTCCCCTCCCCTCAGCGCCTTGAGACCCTCATGGGTAAGTAGCGCGCTCTACAAGTACTCTGATTGATTGATTGAAGGATGGGGAGGAGAAACTATTATGGTGATTAGAGGTGGAAGGGCTCCGGTGAAACATTTAAGAACCTCATACATAGTCCAGTTATGCAATACAAAGAGGCCTTCAGATGTTAGCAGGACCAAATGTTCCACTTATTCTGCAGGGAGTGAGATCTAAACCCTCGAGAGAAGAGACTGAATGTGAGGTCTAATGTTCACAGGCCACCACTGATTATGAGAGAGAGTGGTCATTATGTAGGAATAGAGACCGCAGGCTTGGCGGGATTTCTCAGCATAGAGTGAGATGTGCAAGATTTCTATTGCCTATATGACAAATAAACAAGACTGGTGTCCCAGCACCTTGGACAAAAGGTAACTTGCGATACTCAACTTTCCTCCAGTAAACTGAACATATAAAATTACCTTTGGAAGTGAGAGTCAATAACATAAATATTAAAAAGAAAACCATTGCACCTAATGGACTGAGAATGTCCTAAAGATAATTATCACCACACAAGAACTAAGCAGACAAAGAAAGAAAGACTTCTCATATTTGTATACAACTACTTCAACAGGAGCAATCCCACAATGAATGAAAGAGAATGACAACTGTAAACTGACCAGCTTTATTTTCAGAACTAATTAATTCACCCTTAGGATGTTGGAATGTATTTTATTGCTGTATGAAATTGGTTTTAACTATGATGGAGGATATGGAACATCATAAGTACTTATGGAAACGATATGCGGTTTTAGTAATTATTTTTAAGAATTTTAAAATAAATGTGTATTCCGTGTGGTTTAAAGATCAATGATCTAAATAAACTTAAATTTTGACTTGAGAACTAATTAAACTGGGGAAATACTTAAAACAACAGTGAGAGAGGAGAGCCTGTGTGAGCACAATATTACAATCACAGAAATATCCTTCAAAAGAAAGGGAGGGTAAATAATGGCTTTACACATTACCCCCAACCTTTGAGCAGTGGCAAGAGCAACAGTAGTAACACACTCATCTTCCTTCGGAACAATACCCGAACCTTAGATTCAAACGGAATGAGCAGCCCAAGTAAACACCTGCTTTAATGTGAATTGACAGCCCATGAGGTGCTTTTAACTCACAACTGGACCAAACTAATCACTAGAAGCATCACACTTACCATATTCTCATTCACAAACTACATCAGAGAAAACACTGAATTTATCGAAACGAAAACAACCACATTATCGGAGTAAGAGAAACCAGTCACAACTCCTCTCTGGTAATCACGACATGGCAATCACAGATATGTCAAAACATTAAGTAGCTACTGCGAGTGATTGAGAAGCAAAGTAAATCAAAGAAGTGAAGGCCAGTCCTGAACATTAAACAGCATGCAGACAATTATACGGAAAGTGAGGCTGTCATAGCAAATTAAGCAGTTGTGCAAGACGGCACTGATGCCTTGCTCAGTCAAATAATCAAGTGCTAGAGAAGTTTGACACAGATTCAACAATAAATGGATGGTCAGGAAAAGAATCCTACAGATGTCAAATAAATTGAAGGGACTTGCTATCAATGAATATAATTTGTTAACCCACGGAGAAGAAATATACAAACTTAATTTAAAGTGGTGCTCTTTTATGTAGGGTTGAGAAGCAGTGCATGATTCTGAGAGGTGTGTGTAATGTGCACAGTTTAGGTCTGGTGGGTTGTCCATGAAATGGTGGGTCTCCATGCTCTACCTACCTGTTTATTCCTCCCTGTATTATCAAATCTTCTGGATGTTGTAGCAGTGGAAGGGTTCCAGCATCGTACTTCATCTTTCAGATTTGCATTAGATAACCACTTAGGAGCAAATTTGACAATCTGGTGGGCTAATGATTTTGGGACCTATGTCCTATGCCATCTTCATTGTACAAGTACCCCTTCACTGCAGTGAGAAGGCCCATTTATTGTCTGCTCCACACAGCATTTAGGCTCATCCAATGGGAACATATTTGCAGGCCAGAACCTTTCTTAATTGTTTGGTTTTTGACATGATGTGAATTGTGTATCTAAATACACTTCTTGTTCAAACTCTCCCTACATGTTTTTTGTAGCTCAGCATCTGCTTGGGGTGCCTCCAGTCCAAGCAGCACAAGTGGTGAACATAAGCACTCTCCTTCCTAATATTGTTCTGTCCCAAGGTCTTACATCATGTCTTGTGCTGTAAATAAAAGATCTTCTGTAGCCAGGTGATGTATAGATATATATTGTTGATTTATTCATAGGTTCACAGCATCAGAAAGTTACTGGAAGATGTTAAGTCCAGGTGATGCCCCACCAGGAGCAGTCTCTCTCCTGCTCAGCCTGCAAACTCCAACTGACACTCACAACCTCACCAGGCACCCATGCATTCAACAACATCATGAATCATCCAACATTCCAGACATCTCCAAGCACACCAACACTCATTCTGGCTGAGCAGTAGGGAAGAGATACATAGGCAAGGGGAAAGGCAACAGTAGATCATAACATCTGGATTATCTCACAGCAGTGTAATCAATAGTCGGTTTTCAAAGAGTATGTCACTGCATGACTCTATTCTCCTTTACCTCAAAAATGTCAATGATGCATGCTGTGATTCTCAACCATGATAGGTTCAACATGTTTGACTCCCTTACTGTTAGGGTGTAGCATGGTGCTGCTGTGTGTATGTGTTAGGGAGACAGATGGAACCCATGAGGCAATTGATGTGTTACTTCTCACTGAAATTGCAAGCTCCCCTGCTAGGAATGGCATCGGAGGCAGCATGGAGAGGTATCCTTGATCGCTGTCTGCTCGCTCCAGGGTCAGCAGTCATGATTTCCACACCAGAATCTATACCACAGAGACATCTTCCCGTTTGTGAATTATTTTCTGCAGCAACTCAGGGGTCAGTAACCGATCATCGGTTTGTGACTGCAACTGTGGTCCCAAAATATAGCTATATCCTAAAGAATACAAGGTCAACTCATTCCTGATAATAAGTATTTGCAATTTAGAAAGGGTCTACCACACCAACAGCACTTTCTGACATAGGACCACAGCTTTTTGAAAATCGCAAGTGCTATGTTTTTGCACATTGCAGGATTTGCCACTGCAAATTATTGTTATTTTTTTAAGTTTGCAATTTGGACCCTAACTATATTAGAATGTCCAACTTTAATGAGAAAAATTACAGATGATATTAATAAACGTGGCTATGTTGATCAGGAGTTCCTGTGAAAACAAAATAACCCCTACAGTTAATTAACAACCTTTTCCATGCGGTGTTCCTTTATTGACAAATGAGAGTAGTAATTCACTGGCAAGATATAATTTAATAGATTTATCTAACAGGTCTATTTCATGCCACGGACATGATAGAGCACCATATTATTTTGAAAATTGCAGGGGTGCACCATAATCCCAAGTAGTCAGTACCCACATATTTAGAGGACCATGTTAATGTGTGATTTAAAATTTTAGTACTAGGCCGGGGATCAGTGAAATATGTAGTTGTGTGCTTATATTGTTTAAGGAACTAATGTAGTGCCAGATTCGAGAATATGCCTTAAGTAATGAAGAAATTATTGCTTTGTGTTTAAAATTTTGCATTAGATTTGACCGTGTCATATTAAAGTTGCACGTGTAGGTTGCTTATTATTAAAATGTGCGATGCTAACATGAGAAGGAATGATGTTTAGAAATGTAATGATATATTGTTTTAGAATGGTTTAAATGTGTTGCTTATGTTGTTGTATTAGAAATTCATTTAAAAGTACAAAGGCCTGAGACATGAGATTGCCAGCAGAGGCCTAACAGTAATTTTCTTAGCATAACTAGAAACGTCAAGTTGAATATCTTCCTTGGGTAAAGGCTCCTGTTCGCAGCTGAATTTCGAATTGTAACTTAGAGAGTGCAAAGGATTGTTTCTCATGCATTTCTTTTGCAGGTGCAAGGCCACGTAGCTCGTTAGGTAGAATAATCCATTGTTTTAGGACTTAGGTTGGTAGGAGTAGGAACAAAGGGAATCTACAGGAATGTGAAGATGCAACATTCGGCGAAGAAGGTGCCTGGGAGCCAAGGACACAGCAACGGTTTTTGGAAGAAGACAAATCTGTGCTGGAAAAGTATGAGGGGCTGTACCTGCCTGAAGGAGGTGTGCCAGGGGCGTGTTTACTGTTTTGGGGTTTTGTATTAGGGAAAGGGCCCCGAGGGAGGAGAGTTAGTTGTGGGCAGTTTTAGTCTTAGAGTCAGTTGGAGTCAGACTGAGTCCTGTCTAAGGCATTCCAATTGGAAAGGCGGTTAGACAAGGGTCTCGGTGGGAACTAGGCAGGAGAAATTAAGGAGCATCTTAGAATGAGCTCGGTAGCTTGGGCAACTTACCTGGAAGTAGTGAATGTGCTTCTTAGGGAGCCTTCACAGCTGACACCTTTTACTCTTGCCCGGGAGGTATGTTAAGTAGGGATGTCACCTTAGAGTTAGCGTAGGGACAGACTAATCTTTCTTTTCCATTGGAGCAGATGCAGTTGAGTTTTCCAGTGGGAATTGTTATTGCTTGCCTGATGCTTCTTGAGTTAACGTTGCTCTTTATTTTCAGTCGCCTGAGACTCCTGCGAAGGATTATGTTTGTATTAGTGCCGGTGTATTCCTTGAACCTCTTGCAGAGGTGCTTGTATGATCAGCTGTTTTTGGCTTTGGAATAAATCTTTAACTTTTCTGCGGAGTCAGTGGTCCTTTAGAGCGAGATGTAATCGTTCATTGGTAAATTGTTAAAAGTATAAAATTAGAGAACTTTCTTTACACTTCTATGCAGACTAAAGAGGTTCGTCGACCAGCGATTCTTGAGGTTGGTAAAGTAAAAATCTAGACAAGAATCCCAGTGCCATCGGACACATAACTAAAGCACTGCTGGCTGTATGGTATTAGAAAGGATTTCAGAGGGTTCCTAGAGTTATTTATTGGATCCTTGGATCTCTATACCTAAGAAGGTAAGTGAGTAGGTACCTTAGATTATTACTATAAGTATCCTCACAGACATGTAATTATAGGCTGATACGAAAAAGACGCCTTTGTGCATGATTTTTTTTTAATGAAACTGCAAAGAGAAACAGTGTTTTTTAGGTTTCGGCTACCGTCCCACTGCGTGAGCAGTGGGCGGAGCTGAAATCTTTTGTTAGTAGTAGGGGGGCCTGAACACGCCCCTCTTCTTCATTGACTGGCCTCGTAAATGCTGGCCAGCCATTGGAGGAGAGGAGCGTCACTCAGTTCAGGGCCCGCCTTGACGCGATTCGGGGGCGTTTCTGGGTCTTTTTTTAAGTCCCGCCCTCTCCTCTTCCCATTGGCTGGAATTTTACCTTCCAGCCAATGGGAAGGGGAGAGCACGCCCCCGAATCCCTACAGGACGCTGTGCTTTCCGAGCAGCGTCTACCGAGGCCGTGAGGTAAGCCTCTGCCCCCCTGTTTGTGCCGTTGTTTCACGTTCCTTTCGCATGATGTGAGCGCCACACCTAAAGACAGTAGCACCCCCACCCCACCCCAAATAAAACACGGACTTGTTTATGTTTTGGCAAGGAATAAAAATGCAAGCCAGACTTATTGGCTTTGCCCAGAATATTATTCTAAATTGCTAGCTACGCCGATTTTCCACTGCCGCTTGTTTACTTTTTCGCCCTCCCATCTGTTAAAGCTTTGGAGTCTACTTTGCAAAAAAAACAGATGCGGACGTCGCAATATTTCTCTGGTTTTTGTTACACGCGCACCGTGTTTTCTAGCTCAGTTTCCTGTTCCCTTACCATCTGAGCCCAGCCCAGGATGTTACGACTAGCCTCGGCCTCGAGCTGCCTGACTCGGCCCCGCCCACCTCATTTCCTCCTGTGGCAGGCAGGGAGGAAGCAGCTCTGCCAGGACCAGGGCGAGGCAACCAGCTTAGAAGAGGCGCCAGCGGTGATCAAGGGGGCAAGCAGAGCATGGACAGCCAGGGAAGGAAAGTGATTGTCTGCGACAATGGCACTGGGGTAAGTGTCCGGAGAGGGCTGTCGGGTCACAGTGCCTAGCCTAGTGAAGCTTTGCAACTTTACTTGGAAAAAAGCAGAAGCTCCCCAGAAGCAGGAAGTGCAGAGGCTGGTGCCTGTTTGTGCATTTATAATCAGAGTGCCACCACCCGGTTTCCTCCCTCCTACATTTCTCAAATATTCTGAACCAGTTCGTTTCGAAGTAAATAGCAGGTGCTGTTTAAAAAGCATTGCAATGCACAACTACCGGAAATACATGTTTTCATCTCATTTTATCCGTTTTCGTCCCTCTTTTCTTTCTTACCTTTCTTCATCTCGCCTCCTGCTTTAGCCTCACTGTATCTTCCTGCTCACTTCATATACTGTTGATTTCCAGTTTTTTAAGCGCTTTATGTTGAATTTTTGCTTAACCCAATCTTTACCGATGTAGGCAGATAACGTTATGTAAGGAACCACGGCTGAGCGTAAAATGAGTTGCCAAGATCATACATTGCAACTGGGTTATGTGCTCTTTATTGAGAAAGAATTGTATATTTTTACAGTACTTTCTGCCTCGTGTAAGCTTTTTTAGCTTCTTAAATAAAAGGTGTAACTATGTTCCCACTCACCTTAGTTGTTACTCGTATTTACCCCACCGTGGACGTTGAAAGGGAGCATCTGTTGGGGCTATAACTGTGATGTACAGGCTGCTGTCAAATATATTGCTGTCACCTTCCCATTGTGCAACATGTTGTTTTGCTTTTGTAGTCAGCCTCTTGACTGTGCTTTCGAAAGGGAGAATCTGCCCTACAAGGATTCGAACCGGTGACTTGCAGACTGCTCACTGAGCTGACATTTTTTACCACCTGTTTGTGCAAAATACCGTTCGGGTTGTGAAGTGAGTCTTTCAACTGTGGGGTTGATGAAAGGGTGAATCAGTACTGCTGTGATTCCAACCTGTAACGCGCAGACTGCTCACGGTCTGAAATTGTGTGGGACTTGTGCACTTAACACTAATGAGAGTGTGTGTGTGTGTTTAACTTTGATGACTTAACTTACAAAACTTTAACTCTTTCAACCGTAGTCAGCTTGTGAGTTGCCCCTTATTTCGACTCAATGTATTATTAAAATGTTATTTGGCTTAATTTAAAGACTATATGACAACACATTTAGAATAACCAACGTCAACATCAATAAAAGCATGCTTTTTGTATTTACGTTCAGGAATCTTAGCGTACTCTATACGTAGAGTGGTTGTAAGATCCCAAAACTAAAAGTGTTTTGCAGCAGGAGGCCACATATTTAAGTTAGAGCTCAAGATTTGAGAATGAGTGCCGGGCTGGACGTCATACACGTCCGACTGAAATGGGATAACTGGGATTACTTTCTGATTCAGAGCAATCATTGCTGAATTAAAGTCGAATCAATTGCTAAAATGCGATATACGTGCACGTTTCTTCCTAAAATGGAAACGTCAAGTCATTTGAAAAAAAAAGTTACTTTTGAGGAAGCTTTCTGCACCGCGTCTAATCGGAAATTCGCCTTCCTAAATAATTTATCGATCCTTTGCAGCAGGAGATTTCGGACAGTTCCATCTGTATTTAATGTTATTGGCACGGTTTAGAAGGAATTGAAAAAAATAAAGGTTTAGAGGGTGTGTGCAATAATTTGAGAAGGGGGAGGTCTGTCTGTCAGCGCACCGGCGGACCCCCTGTTTCCAGACGGGTAGGAAAGTGTCACCCTGCAGACAGTTTAGGTGCCTATGTGGATGGCGAGCTACCTCAGGTGTGTAAAATATCTCACCTGAAGGAGAGTGGGTCTCACCAGAGAGAGAGCTGCCTCCTCGCCAGGTGAGCGTAGAGCATCTTACTCCAGAGAGGATTTGTTGTCTCACTTTTCAGAGGGACATTTCCCTCAGTGAGGCGGGCCCCTCTCGCTTTTCTGAAGGGTGGACCTCTTCTCGACCGAGAGGGAGAACGAAAGGTATCCCACGAGCCGGTGAATTCAGGAACATTCCATCTGAGAGCGTGCAGGTGCCGGCAAGGGTGGAGTTGGAGTCTATCCACAAGTTGTAAAATAGTGCCGAGGTGTTAATAATTCAGGGTTAAGTACTCCCCCACACACAACACAACCTCTATAAAATACTAGATCAGCAGAAATACCCCTTTCCCCCCTTGCGAAACATCGAAGCGAAGGTTTCACCGCCTCCCTGTAACCCGGAAATGGTGTTTTGGTCCGAGAGCTAGGAATGTTCCCAGAGTGCTTTTCTGCCCGTTGTCCGAACTATCCCAGATTCCACTCTTTTTACCTGAATGACACGCTGAAGTCACTTCACGTTGCAGTCCTTTTGCCCTGAATGTATTTTTCTCCTATTACCCAGTTCACCCAAATATTTGTGGGATTTAACTTGAGGGAAAGTACCCTACAGGGAAGAACAAACTTTTGGTTTGACTTGAAACGAAATCCAGGAAAAATGGCACAGCCCACAAGCTAACTCTTCCATTGTCACTTTCACACGATGAGTTTGTAGTCCCTACTTCCCACCTCATTGATCCTTCTTTTTATTTTTTTTATTTCTTCATTTCAGAAGCATGAAAGGTTGAGTGGGCCCTCGTAAAGTTCGGTGTATTGTACGGTGCTTCATGCAGCACTGATTATGAAATATAGAATGATCTGTGCGAATTTAATCATAGCTCCCCGTAATCGGATTGCTATTTTCTTCTCATTTCTTTAACGCGGAACTGCAGCCTATCAAGAAGTTGCATTTGTAGACTGTGATGAAATTGTGGCCAACATGAAATGCCTTGGACGCAGCAGAGGAAGTGGGGAACTGTGAGTCAGCGGTTGACGAGGAGCGCTAAAAGCTTGTGAAGCTCTCACAGGGAGAGCTTTTGCCACTGCACATTTGTAAGGTAGCCCGGTGTGATGACTGTAGAGGCCTGTGTGCAGCTTTAGTCACAGGTTGCAGTTCCAGCAGGGTAGCTCAGCGGGCTATGCTTCTGTTGCAGAGATGTCTCGCCAAGTGATGGATTCAAATTGCAGGGCAACAAATTAGTGGATTATTCTTCTGCTCCTGAGAATTGTGTGTAACCTGCATCACCAGGAAAACAATCAATCATTCAGGGTTGGTAAAGCGCAGCTACTCACTCGCAAGGGTCTCAAGGCGCTAGGGAGGAGGGGGTGGGGGCGGCTCTGTTGAGTGCTGGGGTCATCCTAAGACCCAGGTCTTGAGGTCCTTCCTGAACTGGAGCAATGTAGGGACTTGCCGCAGGTGGAGGGGGAGGTCGTTCCAGGCCTTGCCTGCGAGGTAGGAGAAGAAAATTCCTCCTCGCTTTGGTCTTGTAGATGAGTGGGATTGTGGACAGAGAGGCATCAGCTGACAGGAGGTGTCTCTTAGGTGCGTGGAAGGAAAGGTGGTTGTTAAGGTATGCTGGTCCAATGTTGTGGAGGGCCTTGTATGCATGCGTAAGGAGCTTGAGACAGCCATTAATCCTTCTGGGGTCAATCTAATTAGTACTAAGAAATAAAAGCACACTTTTTATACAGTGCTCGAAAATATAGGTCTGTTGAAACAAGATATATAATGCATCATCAGATTACATTGAATTTATTGAATGGGAGCAAGCGGTGTCCTGGGCTTCGGGTGGGGATATGGCTCTATGCTGTGAAGGGTTTACGTTCTTGAGAAGGCGGAGTTCATATTTAATAGACAAAGAGTAGATATGCTCGATACTCAAGGAATAGTCATTATTGGCAGCTGCAAAGCGGTGTTTACACCAGGGTGAAGATCAAAATAATGGCGAGGGCAATACATGTTGTGCGAGGATCCATTTCTAGCTTTGTCATGAGTCGCAGAGAGAAGGAAAAGGCAAAGTGATAGGGCAGCCATATGTAGACTTTTGGGATGTAGCTCGACAAAGTCTGTTGGTGAGTTTTCTTCTTGTAGTTTCTGGCGATGGGGAGGGACCTGCTGTGCCTTAGTTTCTAGTGCTACAGGAGGTTTCAGAGATCAAGTGCTCATCCGAGAGTATGGGGTTTCTACGTTGTCCCGGTCACATTGATCATGGAGCATGTTTGAATTGTGAGCCCAGGTGTATAAGCCTGATTGCTTTGTTCTTTGACTATGGAGACAGAATGTGATTCTGCTTGTAGTGTTGATGGCTGGCGGGGTTGTGGAGGTTCCAAAAGCAGCAAGAAGTGTTTACCCTCAATGTTACGTAGATGTTTGCTATGGTAACAAGCGCTTGTAGACTGGTCTGAAATAAGCCTAGCTGCACCCTTGGGGGCTAAATCAAGCTGTCAGTGCCATTTTTGTCACTTGCGCCTTGAAGCTACAGTGAATGTCAAAGTGGTAGCCCATGGATTTTGCATAGGGAGGATTGGTTTGTGAGAAACATTCAGGATTGCATCTGTTGAGTCATGGTGTTACATTTCATTCCGGGATGCCACTAAACATGAGGACCACCTCTTCTTAAATAGGTTCAGTTGTCTATAGTCTCTTATACTTGCTTTGTATCACAGACATGATTGGAGTTGAAGGTTGTCATTCTTAGATGACGCTTCAGCTATGGCTGTATGGCAATTCCTTGATTTTACAGAAGGGGGCCTGATGGTTCCATGTCCGAGTTCAAAACTATAAATGATAGAATTAAGCTGTACCACACTTGAGCCTTAAGAGACCCAGCAGTTAACACAGAGAAATATGATCTGTGGTTAGCTGCTTGTATTGATGCCTGTCTATTAGTAAGGAAGAAAGCAATAACAACCAGTCCCATTGATCCCCATTCCTTCGCAGAGTGTTGCCTGGCCGATATTGTATTCCCCACCTATCCAATGCAGAGAACAGGTCAGAAAGAGTTGTCACTGCCTGAAGGCTAGAATGTAATCCACGACTTGGACATTAACACTCAGTGTTCTTCATTTGTGTATCAGCCAGGCTGAAAAGGGGCTAATTAGCAAAATATAGTTGTGCAGCTTTTTATAGTTACATGGTGACCCTGGGGTTATGTAATTTTCATTTTTTCAGGTTTATTTTCTCCCAAGGAGTGGGTGAAGGTTGGTGGTTGCTAGTTAAGGTAGATGTCTTTTGTAAGAGCGAAACATGCCTGATTTTAAGGATGTGTGGAAAACACCTTGTTGCTCTGAGACATTGTCAGTGCTCACTAGGAGAGGTCAGCAGGTGTTTTGCAGAGGATTTCAACCTCTTCTGTGGCGGTGCAGAGTGAGGGCGGAATTTCTAAGTGGTCTTTGAGAATTGGACAGCCAAAGTTAAGTTTGGAAGCATAGCTGAATGTGATGGAGGAAATGGTCCACATTTAGGTTTTCTCTATCAAAGCATAATATCCGGGTGCCAAGGTTGTTAAAAACCCTCTATACTAGGTATATACTCGAGCTGCAGGTGAGAACTTGTAACGGAGGAAAGGTTCTTTATTTACTAATAAAACCCGAGGCAGAAGGGCTAATGTCTTACAACATTCCACTCACTAAGGTGGAATTGTTTTGGATTAACCGGTGGGGGCAGACATTAACATGGGAATGTGGATGTCGAAGGTTTTCAGTAGAATTCAGTAGAGCTCTCAAAATCCTAAATTGTTAGAGTGCGTTACTTTGCCAATTTTGCTACATGAAGAATGTTTAGATTGCATATATTTTTCTTTCGGATGGTGCCAGAGATTCAGGCATCTGATTGTTGTGCCATCACAAAGCTTTGAAGAGGTCTTTTGTCCCACTGTTTTCGTTTTAAAGGATTGGGCATTACAGTCTTCATGGCTGCTGGGGTGTCTTTTCTGTGTTTGTAAAAGGAGTTATTTAAGTCGAGTGATATATCTCCTTCTTGTTTCCCTTATATATGGCATTATGCTCCTCAGTGTACGATAGTCAGTAGCATATTTTTAGGTATTACCTAAGGCAGTGCATGCATTGTCTCCTACAATAACTTTTTATTAACTTACAGGGGGTTTAGAAAGGGGCCCAGTGATTACCTTTTGGTTGGCCTCACTGTCCTGCTCATTTGCATGCTACTTATTAGTCAGCTTTCCTAGGGTTCCTTCCTCTTTGTGGGTTTCTCGCTCTCCTGAAGCATGGACACATTACTTGGTCCTTCCTTTATTTGCTTTTTCAGGCGCTACTTTTTTCTTTTTGTTTAAACACTCTACAAGAGTACCAGTGTTTTTCAGCTGGCTCCTTGTGTACTTCTCCCTGCTTCATGTTCTCCCCAAGTCCCTCCCGCCCAACCTCTACTTGCCCTAGCTCCCTACCCAACTCTCTGTTGTCTGACTGCTGGTCTGCAGCAGCACTCGCTCAACTCTGTCAATGTGCTTGTCTGCAGCACCTCACCCACTCTCCATTGCTGTTGTACTTGTCCACATTCATCTTCTCTGCTTGCCTTTCGGTTGTGTTCCTTCTTCCAGATAAAGCGCCGGGACGTCCCTTTGCTGGGGCAGCCGAGCGCTCTAAAAGCTGAAATAACATAACACATACTGTCTCACCAACCCTCTGTAGTCGGTGTGCTTCCCACCAGCCCTTACCTTTCACCCTCCTTTGTCCAGGTGCTCCCCATCCCCTCTCGCCAGTCCTTCCCCCTCCTTCCCTCCCTTTGTTTTGCCTCATCCGCACTTGTTTATAATTTTTTTTAAAAGCGCTATATCTACGTCAGCATTGTTTTTCATTTTTTAAAATTAGTTTTAGCCTTGCTGCATAGCACCTGCTCTGCTGTACAGCATGACTAAACAAGCATTTACAATGCAACGGTTTCGCCTTTGGAAAAGTTTGAGCTATTGGCATTGTAAATGACAATATTTGTATTTATGTGTTGGTTTTGAAAACAGATAAATAAATGGCATTGTCATTTACATTGCCAATAGCTCTAACTTTTCCAAAGACGAAACCGTTGCATTGTAAATGCTTGTTTTTTATTTGATACTGAGTGCCTTCTCTACTAAACTCATTTAGAGCTGGATGGACCATCAACTTTTCTTTGGCAGAGCCACCATTGAATCTATCAATGGAAAGCTACCTCCAACCCAAGTAAATCCATCGCACCACCAACTATATTCAGAGAGGTCCTGGCAGTAGCAGATAGGGAAAAAATAATGATTAGTCCCACATTGTGGGAGAAAGCTTACAGTCTGCTGGAGTTATTAGTTATTTTGTTTTTCAATAACAAACCATTTTTTTGTCAAAAGATTGGTGGCCAGCCATCAAAAGTGACAGTGGCCATTCACTAAAAATGTTGTGCCTTGAAGAGAATCACAATGATGTTGGTTCCTTTCAATGGACAGAGGCACTGGCTGGGCCGATGGTGATAGAGTGTAATGTTTCCAATTAAATGCATGTATTAGTAAAGTGCAATTTATAACACTAAATAACAGGTGCACTTTAAAAACAAAATTTGTAGAAGGTAATCACACTTAGCTATTATTAGCTGACACTTGAGTTAACATATTGTAATTAATTAAGTTAGCTTAAATACTGATTGTTAGACCTGGCATCATTGTCTTGAGTCTCCCTTCCATTTTGACGGATTGCATCCTCTGTTTTGATATGTTTTTGCTGGTTATATGCTTTGGTTACTGTGCCACTGCTATTCAGTGCCACAGTGCAAGTGCGCCCTATGTTAAATTGTTGTACTAATTGGTTATTCCGTGATTGGGTTATTTGATTTACCTGTCAGCTGCTAGTACAGTGTACCATGTGTGCCCAAGGCTTGTAAATCAAATGCTGCTGGTGGGCTTGCAGCACTGGTTGTGCCACCCACAGAGGCAGCTTGTAAAGTGAGTCTCAGGCCTGCCATTGCAAGGCCTGTGTGCAGTCTAGTACTGCCATGTCGACTTAAAAAATGCACCGACATGCCAGTCCCTAAACCTTCCCTTTGCTTCATGTTAGGCACCCCTATGGTAGGCCAAGAGCAGGGTGCATTGTAAGTATAAGGTAGGACATGCTCTGGTGTATCCTAATAGTGAATTACAGCCGCCATTTTCGTTTTTCACTATTGAAGGCTACCTCTTCTCCATGGGCTAGAATGGGCAGTTAGATCATTACATTCTTATAATCCTAACTGACTCAGGGAACAAGGTAGACATTCTAATTTAGTATACCTGAACTCAGAATAACAAAATAAATATTTTAGTAAAGTTGGTTTTAATATTCTGTGTTTGAAAATACCACTTTTAGAAAGTAGGTATTCTCTTGCCTTACTGTTCAAGCTTGCCTCTGCTAGGTTGTGTATACCTTATCTGGGCTTGTGAGTGTCAGGGCTGGGGGATTCCAGGACACAGGATGGGGCAGCCCAGTGGTGAATAGCAAGATCTGCATCAAGATGTGATGGGGGAGTTGTAACTGGGACCCGAATAGTGCTGGGCCTTCCCTCTTCAAATGCTGGCTCCAACTCCTGTGGCTTGTCTGATGTCTCTGCCCTACACTGTGAAAGGAGAGAAGGATTCTTGTCAACAAAGTGCCCCAGAGCTGTATCTCACCTCACCTGTGCTGGCTCCACCTCTTGTGGGGTGGCTGCTGCCTCTGCCTTGCACAATGAAAGAAAGTAGAGATTCATGTAAACAAAGTGCTCAGGAACTGGTTTGGACTAGGCAGAGGCCTCTCTGCCTTCAGAGAATAAAGGATTTTGGGGTATAAATATTGGGACACTGATCCCAAGAAATTAGATCACTTCTGGACAAAAAACCTTTCTGCCAAGGAGAAGAACCAAGGAAGCTGCAGGAGCTGTACTGCCCCTTTGCCAGTGTGCTGTTTGCTGGGTTGGCCTGCAGTGGTTGCTTCATTGCCAAGGGAAAGGAGAAGGAACTTTGTAAGGACTTTCATCTACAAAATATTCTCCAAGGGCTTTAACTGTGATTGCCTCCTGCTGAAGTCTCAGGGACAAAAGACTTCACCTCCACCTCTCCACTGAATTTCCTTGCTGGGCTGGGAATTATGACTCCAGACACTTGCGTGCCGCTTGTACCTGGAAGCGCGACGCATCGAGAAGAAGCGTGTTGCCACCGCAGCTGAAATTGTCGCATCGCTGGAGAAGCGAGCCTTCATTGCATGTCCCTGGAAGCGTGTGTTCATCGGAGCTGTCTGCTGTCGCATCACCGGAAAAGCATGACGCCATAGTGAGAGTCGCTATCGCATCACTGGAGAAGCGTGTCGCAGGGCCTGTCGCGGCTCCAAAGTCATCGCAAGTCTGCCAGGGCGTCATCGCATTGTCAACGCATCGCGGCATCATTGCATCGCATCTAGGTGCCATCTTGCGCACTGCAACGGGCACGCAGGCCGAAAATCTACGCATCACCTCTGCACCGGTAAGAAGAACGACGCATCCTCTACTCTGCGCAAGCATTGAGGCAGGACGCATCATCTCCCCTGGATCAAGGAACCGACGCATCTCCCCCTTTGTAATTTGTTTACTTTGCGTTACGCATCCAGGTACTTTGTTGAGATTTTTGCTACATTTATCATCAGCTTAAACTAAGCAACTTTAATCATCTTTTGAGTAATCTTAAGTGTAGTATTATGAATTTTTGTTGTTTGTGGTCTTGTGTTTAGGTCTATAGAAAGAATACTTATTTTTATTAAGCCTGTACTGTGTCCATCTGTAATGTTTTCACTGTATTACTGTGTATATTCCCAAATGCTTAACACAATGCCTCTGAGATAAGCTTGTCTGCTCGTGCCAAGCTACCAAGGGGGTGAGTAGGGGTTATTAAGGAGTGTAATCCCCTTATCCTGACTTAGAAGTAAGGATCCCTATTTGGACAAAGGTGAATACCATTGCCAACTAGAGACCCCCAGATCTAACACTGATGCTATTTTGAATATCAACTTCACATGTTTAAATGAGCTTCTACTACTATGCCCTAAACGTATCTATACAACCAGATATGGTGGCCTTCCTCTTCTTTCTTGGATCCCAAATACTGGAATCAGCTACCTTTGCCCCTTCGTTCTTGCTCAGACCTAATCCTTTTCAAGAAACTCCTTAAAAACATGGTTGTTTGGTCTTTGAGTACCATATGGAAATGCAACCTGCATTTGATAGCCTCAGCGCTGAGAGAGCCCCTCGGGGATGATTTGTGCACCTAATAAATACTAAGCATGGGCGTAAAATCCGTTCCGCTCGTGGAATTTGCGGATTATCGGAAAATTCGCAATCCGCGAACTCTTGCGAATTTGCCCAAAATACGCAAATTTGCACGCAGCGGATTTTTTTGCTTGGTGATACAATATTACGGTGTGCGGCGTTCACTTCCCGTCATTCAGCGTTTGCAGAGTTGTTTTTCTCCATGTTTTGCGTGTGCTCCGCCATTTTGGATCTGGCTGCGGGATCCCGCGGGAGTTTGGCGACTGCGATTACGTCATCGCGGCTTGCCACCTTGCACAGCGAGAGTTTGTCAACGCGAGTACGCCGTGATCACACATCGCAGGAGTTTGCAATTGCGAACACGCAGATGCGGCTGGCAGCAACAATCTCGCACTCGCAAAATTGCAAAATTTGCAATTCTGCACAAGAAATCCACCAGCAAGCAGCATAAACCTTCTGAAAATGATGATTTTTATCAGAATAACTCCTCAGGTTGACATTTGCCTGCACTTTTCTTTGCAAGGAGTCAATTTTGGGGGGGGGGTGGGAGGAAGGAAGTGCCCCACAGTCTCGAACTTCCTCTTCCTGTCCAGCAGGCTCCTCCCAGTGCTTTGTTCATGTCCTGGTCACTTTGATTTGGATCTTGACCTGGAAGGATTACTTTTTGTGGATGCTGCTGGATATTTGGATTTGAGGCCTTTTTGTCTTTCTTTGGATAAGTTTGGATTAGAGGACGCAAAACCTAACTTACCTGTAAAGTTTACACCGCCGACACCGCCAGGAGTCACGAGAGGGGCCAGGCACAAACGCCGACACCGCCAGGAGTCCCATTGTCCACAGCATCGCGCCGCCGCCCCGGGTGACTACAGTACCCGGCAGGCTTAGCGGCAGCGCGTCCTACACGGAAGCAGAGCGCCTGAAGGCGCATTTAAGCAGCACAGTTCCCGGCAAAAGGGGGGGACGCAAAACCTAACTTACCTGTCAAGTTTACACCGCCGACACCGCCAGGAGTCACGAGAGGGGCCAGGCACAAACGCCGACACCGCCAGGAGTCCCATTGTCCACAGCATTGCGCCGCCACCCCGGGTGACTACAGTACCCGGCAGGCTTAGCGGCGGCGCGTTCTACACGGAAGCAGAGCGCCTGAAGGCGCATTTAAGCAGCACAGTTCCCGGCAGGAGCGGGGGACGCAAAACCTAACTTACCTGTCAAGTTTACACCGCCGACACCGCTAGGAGTCACGAGAGGGGCCAGGCAAAAACGCCGACACCGCCAGGAGTCCCATTGTCCACAGCATCGCGCCGCCGCCCCGGGTGACTACTGTACCCGGCAGGCTTAGCGGCGGCGCGTCCTACACAGAAGCAGAGCGCCTGAAGGCGCAGTTAAGCAGCACAGTTCCCGGCAGGAGCGGGGGACGCAGAACCTAACTTACCTGTCAAGTTTACACCGCCGACACCGCCAGGAGTCACGAGAGGGGCCAGGCACAAACGCCGACACCGCCAGGAGTCCCATTGTCCACAGCATTGCGCCGCCACCCCGGGTGACTACAGCGGCGGCGCGTCCTACACGGAAGCAGAGCGTTGCATGAAGAACACATGATTAAAAATTAGAGCATCACCAACGTTTGAACTTTGCCATTTATTTTGCATAAACCGTGAAAGAAACCTTTATATAAGGACATTTGAGGAGCCCGGAGGACATTTCTCAAAGTTGAGAGTGCTACCCCCCCATATTTACCACGCCTCTAGCCAGATGGCGATTCTCTGGAGCACCTTACAAAAAACACAACTCAATTAAACAGCTGTGCGTCCAGTAACAACCCTTTTCATACGGCCAATGTAGTTAAGGCCATGGATAAGGGTAACTATTTCAGAGTGCCGTGTTTGGCGCACTGTATAAACCTGGTTGTTAAAAAATTCTTGAGTGAAGAAAGTCCAGTGTGCGAGTTACTGACCACCTGCCGAAGAATGTGCACACATTTCAACCATTCTTTTAAGGCCCTGAAGCAGCTGAGGTGCCTGCAACATGAACGTTCACTGCCAGTGAAAGCACTCATCCGGGAGGTGGTAACACGTTGGAACTCAACCTTCTACATGCTTGAGCGTCTGTTTGTGTGCGGTAGTCGATCAGTATTTTTTTACACAGGGTGCAGCTACGAATGACCTGAGGATACAGGTTAGGAGGATAAAGCTAGTTAAAAGCCTTACAGACATGCTTCATCCTTTTGAGGTCTACACGCGTGCAGTCAGCAGGGAGGACTGTAATTTGGGAAAGGCTATCCCATTGTTGCGCATTCTAGAGCACCAACTGAAGGCGGTGTCTTTTACGTTTCAAAATTATGAAGAAAAGGAACTTATTACAGCGCCTACTTTGTGATGAACGTCTTCAAAAGATCCACAAAGAACAGCATTACATTTGTGCTACTATTCTGGATCCACAGTACAAAAAGGCACTGGCAGGCAGAGTATTCTTTCCTTTTGATGACGCAGAAGTTACAAAATACAAACATTGGCTAGCTGTGGCAGCCAGGAGGTTTGAAAAAAAACAGCAGGACATTGAAGGAAAGGGCAGTGCATCAGCATCAGCAGGCCATCCTGAGTCAAAAAAATCCACTTCTGCATCTGTGGCTGTGGCAGAAGTGAGTGATTTTCCCTCTCAGCAGTTAAAGACACCAGCAACCGGATCATCTGCACCAGACACAACAGTAACATTGTGTGAAGAAGAGGATTGGCTAACTCAGCTTGGGTTTGCTTCTCAAAAGGTCCCAGCAAAAAGTAAGCAAAGTGGAGGAACCCCTCTAGAACCTTGAGTCGATGGTGCAGGACTATCTGAATGACTCAACAGAGGTCTAAGTTCATGATGACCCATTGGCGTATTGGCATGGGAAAAGAGAATTGTGGCCAGAGATCACCAACCTGGCTATAAATTACTTGTCTTGCCCACTCGCAAGTGTGTCTTCTGAACGTGTTTTCAGTGCTGCTGGTGGCATTGTAACTTGCAAAAGGACCCGCCTCTCGCCCAAAAATATGGGGAGGTTAACAATGATCAAGATGAATCAGCCCCTCATACCACCAGATTACAAAATACGAGAATACACGCAGGAAGAAGACGAGGAGGACACCAACTTAGATGAGGGAAGTTCTTCTCTGTTAGGTGACCTACTCCTGCTTGAATTTGCAGAGTATGAGGACGAGCTCTTCTTCCCTGACACCGAGCCCTGAAAATGAGTCAATGAATCAATAACTTTCTTTTTCGTCCTTATTCACTTTTATTCCTGTGTGTCTGTCTTTCTTTGTTTTGCAAAATCTATATAAAAAAACTTTAATCACCTAATCACAAAAAACAAGCCCATCAGCAGAACTGTCTTCACTTATTTGCTTATTGATTTGAAGGTGCCGCAGTCTGCATTCCTCAGGTTCACAAGTTCACAAGAACATGCTCCTCTATCCTCCTCCTCCAGACTCCTATTTCCCTCAAAGCAGATGGCTGGATTACGCCCAATGAAGAAAGACTCTGCACTTGTGGGGGTGTTCTACTTCTTTGCGGGTGAGTTGACAGGTCTGGGGCCATTGCTGGGAAGGTCTAATACCGGATAAAAGTGGTTTGGAGAAAATCGGAGCAGAAAAAGATTTTGCACTTTTGATCACTTGCCTGTCTTTGGGGTGCTGTTTGGCGGGCTTTTAGGTTGTTGTGGATGGGTTTTGGGGTCTGGAAGCACTGCTTGCACAGTCTAATGTTGATTGCATTTGTTTTTCAGGAAATCCATGGTGGAAAAGGGGAGTTAGGGCCTAGCTGCACAGCGAATTTGGACTGAATTCCAGGAGTAGGCCCATTTTTGCTTTTTGCCAGTTTGGGTGTGTTCTACTTTTTTGCGGGTGGCTGCAGGGGTCTGGGGCCATTGCTGGGAATGTCTAATACCGGATCAAAGTGGTTTGGACAAAATCGGAGGTGAAATTATTTTTGCGTTTTTGCTGACTAGCTTGTCTTTGAGGTGCTGTTTGGGGGGATTCCGGGTGTTTGTGGGTGGGTTTTGGGGTCTGGGAGCACTGCTGGCACAGTCTAATGTGATTGCATTTGTGTTTCAGGAAATCCATGGTGGAAAAGGGGAGTTAGGGCCTAGCTGCACAGCGTATTTGGACTGAATTGAAAGAAGGCCGAAAATATTCTAAGTATGAGTTTTTCCATTTTTGCTTTTTGCCTGTATGGGGGTGTTCTGCTTTTTTGTGGGTGGGTTGGCAGGTCTTGGGGCATTGCTGGGAAGGTCTACTACCGGATAAAAATGGTTTGGAGAAAATCCATGCTGAAAAGCGTTTTGGCACATTAACTTAGGGCTCGTTAGGGTTAGCACTAGCAGCAGGATTGCATGTGTTTCGGGGTGTTCTAGATTTTTGCAACTGAGTTCTGGGTTCTTAGAGCACTCTTGGAAATGTGTAATTTTGGTTGCAAGTGGTTTAAAGAAAATCCATGGTGGGAAAGGGGGGATTTGGCCTAGTTAAAGAAAGCGTTTGCCACTATTCTTAACTTAGAGCTCGTTAGGGTTAGCAGTATTGTATTGCATGTATTTGGGCGGGAGGCTGATTGAGGGGGGGTTTGCGAGTCTTGGAGTAATACTGGGTATGGATACTTTTGCTTACTTGCAAGTGGTTTGAATACAATCCATGGTGGGTAAGGGGGGATTTGGGCCTACTTTACTTTCAAAGTACGTTTTGTCACCATTTTCTACTAGGCCTCGTTTTTGGAGATCTGATTGGGGGTCTTCTACATTTTTGCAACTGGGTTTAGTAAGGGTCTGGGAGCACTGCTGGGAAGGTCTAATTTTGTTCTAAAACACAGTTTACAGTACACCTAGCTTGAGGGGAAAGATCCGCTAAATTAATTCGCCCATACTTGTTTATCCTTCAAAAGGAGACTCAGACAGAGTACGCACTTTCAAAAATATTGTACTGTCTATTAGGAAACTCAAAGTGTGACTTTTTGCACTACACAATGTACATACCTTGGTGTCAGTGGTGTTCTAATATCAATTCCTGCTTTTCCATCAATAATTACAGGCCGGGTTTCAGCCTGAGCAATGGGAAAAAAAGGAAGAAGTCAGGCTTCACATTAGCGAGCCGCAATTCAGCATCCGCCAGGCAGGCAGTGGACAGGGTGTCTTCTGGTCACCAACATTGATGGACGGAGCGTCAGATGGAATGGAGGAGTCCCGCTAATAAGAGGAATGGTTGGAAGCATGCAACTTACCAAATTCAACAGGACAACTAGAACAACATACAGACACAGTTTCCGTTCTTTTCTAATTATCTTTTAAGTAATGTTATTGCTTCTAAATTCATCCCTACAACCATTCTATTGGTTTTACTTCTGCTATTATTTAAACCTAATTTAATGTAAGAAGTGTTTCTCTGAGTGCAGAGATAGGCAGATGAAAACACACAATTATTACTGCAGCCTTGTACTGTCGCATTCTTTCATTCACGGTTGTCAAAAGTACTACTTACTTTTCAGTAACCACGCATGCAGTAGTGCATGCACTTCCTTTATGTCACTTATAAGATTTATGGTTAGCTTTGTACCCAAAGATTTGTTGATCTTCAATTATTGTTTGTCCATGCTGTGCTTTTTTTTTTCTTCTCTCAACAAAACTTCCCCAAAAAACCCCATTCCCATCCATTTTCCAAACCCTAACCCTCTTCCCCCGGGCTGTGTGGTTTTAATTGATGTGTGACTAAATGACAGCAATAATTCCACACACTTGCTGGGGAGGATAAGGTCATAGCAAAAGGCTGGTGAAGGAATCCGAGGATATATTCTTACTCAGATTGACACTGAGTCACTATTGGCAAATAAAAGCAGATTTTCATGTGCGCCATCAACTTGATTGGTCATCCAGAACATCCTCCTCCCTTTCGTGGCAAATTATTACGCTGCTGTGTCCTTCACCTTCAGTACTATTTCTTGTAGTAGTAGCCAATGTCAAAGAAATTCAACTAGTTATATTTTCAATACTTTACCATTTGTTAGGCTACATTGTGGCACTGTTCTAGTGAACTGTCACCTGCTATATTCTCTATCGTACCGTTCTAATGCTACGGTAAGGACAAACAAGGTTTAATTTTCTTTTTTTTCAGATGCTGCAACTGCCACTGTGTAACACCACAAGTACCACCGCAATGATGACATTTCATCCACCCAGGATTGCCAACCTTAATCGCCATTTCCCGTGCAGCCAGCCCTGTGCCTAGCCCTATTTCCAAACACAAATTACAGGTAAGATAAGGGTTTGGGGGGAGGTGGTATAATGGAGTATTAGGAGAGACGTGAGACTGATGGTCCTATGACTATTGAATTCACTTACTCTGTGACAGGCACTTAGTTTTGAAAACATTTGGGCAATTACTAGTACTTACACAACTTGAATCAAGATGCCACTTAAGTTTCAGGAAAACAAACTTACTGTTAAACCCCCACCCACCAGCCTCAAAAGCAGTAAAAACATGTATACTAAGATAAAGTTTAAAGTATATTTATATATCCCTAACATAAATAATCTCCAGCAAGATCCAACCCACCCCCCTCCCGAACCCCAACGAATGTCCGTGAAAATGAAGTCAAAAAAAGTAGAAAACCCTACTCCCAATTCCCACCCCCCAGAAGTCTTTAAAAAAGGGGCAAGGGACAGTCTCCTCCTACTGCTGGCTGCTGTTGACTTTTCGGGCCAGGTCGGCATGATCCTTGCAGAGGGTCTCGAGCAGGGTTTTGGTGTTGAGGAGCTCCTGCTCGAGGTAGGACACCCTGAGGGAAAGGTGGTGCATCCTTTTTTTGCAACTGCTGTGGGGGGCATCTGATTTCTTTGCTGCTCGGTGGTGGCGGGTGGCTGCAGTACCCCAGCTCCGTACCGCTGGAGACCTGCTGCGCTGACTGGCTGACCCAGGGAGCGCGGAGGAGGATGCAGGTGTCGCCGTGGATGTAGTTGACGTACTCTGTGTGTCCTCCTCCTCCTGGGCCACCTGCCGCCGATATTCGGCGACAGTGGCCTCCAGCCTCCGTTGCCGGGCCCCTTTAGCCAGCTCCTTCCATGTTGGTTTGGAAGGAGCATCTATATGAAGAAAGAAAGACATAGTCTGTAACTAATGCTCTTTAAGATTAGCACAAAATGATTCAGCAGAAAGCCGTGTCACAGAAGGGGGCCTCACAATATAATGTAATTTTAAAAATAGAATATCTAAAAATGAATAGTTTAAAAAAATTTGTAAATCAGTATACATTTTTTAAAATAAAATTATCATTTAAAAAACTTTTGAAATTCACAGAAAAAGCCATAGGTTTCAGACATGTTATAGTTAGGAATTAGCATTTAAAAAACCTCAGAAATTTACTGAAAAAAACACAGGTTTCAGGGGTGTTATAGTTAGTTGGACATTTCACTCTTGCAAAAACCATTGAAATTCCCCCGTTATAGTTAGTTGTACTAACTATAACTCACGCGCCCACAATCCACTGCTGATGATGTCACATATTAAATCATTCATGACATGGTCAGTGACATCACTGATGACATCTTGAATGACATCACTGATTAGATCATCCACGTGACAATCTGATACATTTTATCATACACTATTATAACTTTTTAACACGCATTATGAAATTACCATACTTTAAACCATTGACACACTAATACAAGTTCCTAAAAAGCCACTTAGTGATTCCTAGATCTACATATACATCTAATCACTTACCTATAGATTCACTCATACATGGTAACAAAATACAATACAACACTATTAAATATACTTATACAACTACATCAACATTACACACCAGCCTACATCATATCCAGTTATTCAGTTATACTACTCACTTATGGAAACAATTGTTCATATTTATATTTACTAAGGTACACACTTATACAAAGACCTCTTTATTTATTCATGTAGATAGTAACTCATACTTAGTGTGTTATAAAATTACTATTACAAGTATACAGTTATGCATATGACACTCATACAATCACTGAGTCTTATGTGTACTTATTTATATACAACAACTGTCACATACACTGCCTTTTCTATTTCTAGTTTGTTGGACATGTATTATTGAGAAATATATTTACTCATCATCACACCAATACAGAGATTCACTCACCCAAACAACTGTTTCAACACACAGTCTTAATCTCGTATATCTACTAAATCAATTATTTACACATCTTTGGACAGTCACATACCTCCCACAAAACCACAAACACATGTATTCACTATTACATACAAAAAATCACTTAACTAATTAATAACTAATATACACTTTCACATAGCTAGCAACCAAACGTATGTAGTACTTTACACATCAAGAGATAGAGTGATACAGTTATTCACAAATTTTAATCAGTATCTCATATATTCAGCGAAACACTTTAAATTAATTACTTAGATAGTCATTCACTCTGCTAATAAATTCTCCATTCAGACACTTATACATCAATTCAGACTTCAAGGCAGATTCCTATATATATATATATAATACTTAGTTAAATATCGAAGCAAACCACATTCACTGGATGATGTCATCAGTGATGTCATCAGTGATGTCATTTGAGAAGTCATCAGTGATGTCACTGACCATGTAGCTATCTAGGCCTAGATTGGGGTACGTAATACAAGAGTACGGTGAATGTGTCGGCATAGAGTGAGTTGTCGTAGTTGAGCCTGCTGGTTATGAGGGCCTTCGTCAGTTTTAATTGTGCCGATCGGGAGCCATCTGAAAATTTTTTGGAGCATGCAGATCATGTGGAAGCAAGCTTAGGTGATGGGGTTGACCTGATGTTTTAAGGAGAGTTCACTCTCCAGTATGATGCCAAAGTTGAGGGCATGGTCTTTTGACGTGTGGTTGGGTCAAATTCTGTTAGCCACCAGGAGTTGTTCCAAAAGGTGATGTTTCTGTTGAAGATTAGCACTTCAGTTATGTCCATGTTGAGTTTCAGACAGTTGTTTTTCATCACTGTTCAGATGTTTTTCATGCGGTTGTGGAAGTTGATCTTTGTGAAGGTTGGGTTCATTGAGAGTGAGAGGACATGTTCAGTGCCGTCAAGATGATGTTGATATTGTGCGATCTGACAATGTCTGTGAGTGGCTTCATGCAAATGTTAATGAGTGTGGGGCAGACAGAAGGGCCTTGGGCGACTTTGCAGATGGTGTGCTTGGGTTGCAAGGTGAAGGGAGGGAGGTGGACTCTATGGGTGTGGCCCATGAGGAAGGATGGCATCCATCTGAGCACATTGTCTGTGATTCTAATCTGGTGCAGTCGGTCGATGAGTGTGTGGTGGGAGACAGTGTTGAAGGCTGCAGAGAAATCCAGAGGATGAGGGTGGCTGACTCTCCTCTGTCATGTAGGGGATGAAATGTATTCTGCTGCTGCAATGAGGGCTGTCTCGATGCTGTGGTTCTCTCTGAAAACTTATTGGGATTGGTCGAGCTGTTTGCTTCTTTCCAGATGATTGGTTAGTTGGAAGTTGATGGCCTTCTCCAGGACTTTGGCAGGGAATGGGAGAAGGGAGATGGCACGGTAGTTGTGAAGCTCTCTGGGGTCTGACGGAGGTTTCTTGAGGAAGGGTCTAATCTCCACGTACTTCCATGCATCAAGAAGGTGGCTGTGGTTATCGAGGCGCTGAGAATGGTAGTGAGCTGGTGGCTGATCTTGTTGCTTCCAAGGCTGAAGAGTCAGTGGGGGCATGGGTAGGTGAGTGCTCCTGAAAAAGAAGTGTTATGACTCAGTCAATGCTGTTCGCTTCACAGAGCTTTCCTTTATTTACTTTCATCCACGCTGCACATCAGCCAGGCAGCTGTACAATATGGCTTAAAAAACATTGAAAACACAAATAGCAGAGAGATTTGGCTTTGTCAATGTCAATGTTTGCCATGTTGTACAGCTGGGTGGCTGCTCTGCAGCATGTTTGATAGCAAAGAAAGAGTTCTATAAGGTGGCCAGCGTTAACTGCTTTTGTTTAGGTGTTTACTTTTACCAATGGTGCACAGCAGCTTCTCTGGTGAACAACATGGCTAAACAAATATTTGCAAAAACAATAGATATCAAATAGGCGAGACCTGTTGGCTTTGCCAGTGCTTAATGTTTGAGCTACTAGTAGTATGGGAACTGTAAGTTAGGCCAGAGCTAGGGACAAGTGAATTAATTGGGAGAAAAGCAAAACTGGTGCTACCATGATTGTTGTGTTCACATGAGACATTGAACAAAATTGACATTACTCCCAGATTGCTCAAGCATTTATGAATTTAAGCATAAATTTGAAGATTTATCATGATTACATTTTTTACTTTGAGCAATTTTGACAAAAAAAAAGCTGTTAGAAAGATTGTTTTATTCTACGAAGGAGTGCACATTTCACTTTAGAAATTGCTTGTATGATTTGTTTAGACCAAAATAACCTTTTTTTACAGCAGCAAAACGGTAGCACATACCTACATATTTTAGAAAGGTACACTCCTTCTCGTAAAATAATAACAATAAAGAAAATTCTAAGAGCTTTAGCACATTCAGGTATGTGGTGTTTGTTGAGCATGAGTGTGCCATGAGCAACATGGGAGGCAGAATACTGGAGAAGAAGTGGGAGGGTTTGAGTCTTGGTGTTGGATCAACATTCTGTAAGCCCGGTCAAATCGCTCAGTCTCCTCCGTGGGTAAATCATGATTGTGACCTTTTGTAAAATAAATGGTGCTAATGGAAAGCGCTGATATCTTTGGGTCATGTTGCATTTGTGCTAACAAAAAAATGCAAAAACACAATTAATAGCGCATAAATCACAGTGAGAACAGCGGATGAAAACTAATTATGATTAAATGGTCTGCACTTCGTCCATGCACCACACAAACAAAAAGAAATAATGCTTCGAATATTCTGCAGAATTAGAAAGGAGCAAAGAAAAGTGAGAAGATTGTCGAAGTGGATTTCTTCTACCTCGCCCAGGTATGCTTACAAAGGAAGACCAGCAGTCGGAGGTAACTGAAACATAAAAAGATTTATTGCACTCGAGCGGGTACACCACCTGACAGCTCCATGTGGCTATGAGAGAAGTGGACAACTTACAAAGTCATAGACAGCCTTATATATGTTCTTGTACTGGAACAAGCGTAGGTGGGAATGGATGACATATTAGCAGCAGCCAAGGATTATTAATTAACCTCAGACAATATCACGTACTGGTCAGGGCCAGTGACTCTGGAAATATGTATACTTGGCATGCGGAACACAAATATAAAGATTACTCACTAAACCCCATCAGTCATCAATAATCTTGTGATACACAGAAATAAAGCAGAACTATGCATAACTTGTGCCAAGTATAAACATGGGCGGACTTCTGGTTACAGAGTCAGGCGTCCACTTGATAAGTCATCCAGATACAGAGCAAAGTTTACATCTCTTGAGTCAACAATAATCCGTTACCATCAGCAGTCTTTTGTTAGCTATATAACATATGGAATTAGTTTAATTAGTAAAGTTAAACAAATGAGTCATTGACCTTTAAGCAATGTACCCTGCTCTACTTGTGTGTCATAAAGTAAAGTACAAACATATGCTCTGGGGTCAGTTGATGTATCAACATGTCTGTGTGCAGATTAAGCGGCCACACTATATGTGCTGAGGTGGCAGGCAAAAAAAGACTAACACAAAATGGTTGCTGGAAAACACAAAATGGAGGAGCTTCGGCCCTTGATATCTTGTTATCTCCCGCCACGAGAACCGACCTACAGAGGCTCTTCCCCATGAACTGGTCGAGGGATCTAGTGCCTTATCTGGGCATCCTCCTGGCACCCTCTATTCCTGCTATGGTGACGGCCAATAACACGGCCTTAGGCAAAAAAATCAAGGAAGAACTAGCCCGCTAGGACAAAGGAACGCTGTCACTGCTGGGCAGAATAGCTGCGGTGAAAATGACCCTCCTACCGCAAGTCCTGTATCTCTTTCGGGCCCTACCGCTTCAGCCCCCTAAGGGGTGGATTAGACAAGTCCAGGCGGATATCGCACGCTTTGTGTGGCAAGGCCGCAAACCCAGACTTAAAAGAACCTTGTCCACGCTGTCACCTGAATCCGGTGGCCTTGGCATTCTGGACCTGACCAAATATTTTCAGGCGACGCAACTAAGATACTTAGTGGAGTGGAGCAGATGGGAATCTGACAAACATTGGTTGTTTCAGGATCAGGCGGTGGCGGGCCGGACGTTACAAGAAGTGCCCTTCTTGCGTAGACCCCACCGCCCCCACCAACCTTTATGCGTCCTTTGTCATGCGGGTTCCACTGCAGGTGTGGGACGCTGTGAACAGCAAGCACGAACTCACCACCTTCCCGTCTCCGTTCACACCGATAATAGGGAACCCAGATTTCGGCCCCGGCATGGAACCTGGAGCTTTCCCGTGCTGGCGTATGACTCGATGCTCTGCATTGCTCCACGTATATGGCCCGGAAGGCGCCGCGCCTTTCCAGGACCTCCGACGAGAATTCGACCTGCCTGAAACAGAAAGCATGAGATATATGCAGGTGCGTCACTGGGCACTCCAACCGCAGGTGCGAGACCTGGCGGATCGGAAACTCACGCCTTATAAACGGTGGCTGGTGACGCATTTCTCAGACGCCAAGCTCATCTCAGATCTATATAGGCTCTTGCAGCCCCCGTCGTCCCACATCTACAACCCCGGACGGGAGCGCTGGGAACGGGAACTAGGAAGGCCGCTGAGCCACACAGACTGGGATCACATCTCCTACCGGGCACGACACTCCGCTTATCACACTGGACTCACTGAAACGTTCACAAAACTCTCCACCTACTGGTAATACACTCCTGCACGATTGCACAAAATGAATCGTAGCATTCCACAGACTTGTTGGCGAGACTGTGGACAGATTGGAACACTTACTCACGTCTTGTGGGAATGCCCTTTACTGGGTCCCTATTGGGAGGAGGTGTTGGAGGAGATAGACCGCTGCTTTGAAATTGAGCTACCACGCTTCCCTGCCTATGTCCTGCTGGGTCTGCCCAATGGCCTGATGTACCCCCTGAAATCTAAGAAAGGCAGACAAATAGCGATCGCACTGGGCTCGGCAATCCAGAACATACTCATTTATTTGTGTACTACCACGCTTCCCACGGCTGTTGGTTGGTTGCACAGGTTGTGGCATGTCTTGGGAATGAAGAAGATGTCCCTTATGGCAACAGGAGAGGTGGACACATTTAAGGAGTTGTGGTTGCCATTCCATACCTTATTACAGTCAGAATTCAGGGAGATTACCTGTCCCAGGTATCTTAGGCTGCTGCGACTGACATCCCCGGTAGCCCCATCCACATGAAATACTCCTATGAACGGTAGGGACGGAGAAAATGACCATACTGCAAAGTTGAAGAAGTACGGCACCCTTAGCACAGTACGGAGGGTGGGGGGTGGGGTTTAGTACTGGGAAGGAAGGGGGGGAGTTGGGTAAGGGGGAGTTGATTGCTTTTGGAATTGTCTCTCGCGCATGTGCGCCTGGCATAGAGACTTGAGAACTGCTGGTCCTATATCACTGTGGTTGCAGGCCGCACCCCTATAACGAACTATTTGCACTACTCCAATTGAGACAATTGTAGTTGTTGATCTGTATTGTTTCTCCTTTTTTTTCAATAATGCAATAAAATACTTTAAACCTAAAATGGAGGAGCTTTCATCCATTACCAAAAAACTGTATTTCCACAATCGGCCCTTTGGACGCAAGGTTCAACATTTTGCTGCGGTCTTACAGCACATGTTCATAGATAGGGCGGGTGTTACTATAGTGGGCCTCATTGCGCTCATTGACATAATCAACCGTAATTGTGTCAGAATGGCTATTATCCTAGATATCAATATCCATCAATTGAGTTACAATATCCCTCATTATAAGAGCGTTAGTCATTGTCACTGGGGGCATTGGGGGTAGTTTTAGCAATCGCCCCAAACACTGGCAGCACATGGGCAGACAATTATTGAAAACACAGCACCCAATCACCACCAGGAAGATAGCCACTAGAAACATCCCTATCTTCCTGTCCCAAGCAGATAAGGCGTTCCAAAAGGAACCTACAGGATCCCAGGGGCCAACATCACTATGGGCCTGGGCTCCTATATAATATAGCCTCTTGACAGCTTCCCTAACTGAGGTAGATGAGTCAGGAATATACGTGCAGCAGGAGGAACCGATCACCCTACAGACTCCACCCCGTTCTGCTAACATTATGTCTAGCACAATCCTGTTTTGAAGAGAAACCCGTCTGAGAGCCTTGAGCTCAACTGTGATATTCTCAATTATCCCTGCTGTCTCTTCTACAGTTGCTTTTAAAAGACGGGATAACCTGCATATGTTTCTCAAGTTTATGGCAGGGCCAAACCAAGGAACAAAGGCCTTTAGTACATCACCAGCTATCTCAGCCACTGTATCTCCTTGATCAACACTCCTCCTACCCCTTAGAGTTCTGAATGCTCTATTCACGTCTGCAGTACTTTTACAGACATTGCTGGCGTTACAAGACCTAGGTGACAACAGCCACCCCAATTCACTGGTAGCCAAATATAGGCCCTGGAACCACAAATGAAATAAACTGAGTCACCGATATAAAGTGGAACAGTTATTTCCTGGGAAGACACCAAAAATGTCATATTGCAATTGGTACTATTCCCCATGTTGGCGGTACCGTTGCTTCTAATACATAAACTCCCAAGCACACTACGCTACCTCATTTTCAAAAAGGGTATCTCCCTGGTGTCCCTATGGAGTGGGGGTGTACTATCATTATTTACCAAAAATAGTGGGGTGAATATTTTAGAAAAGGGGAGCATTGCATTGGATAAGATAACTTCAGAGCAATTTCCTGTCTGGAGAATGTCTTTATCATAACCGGTGTACAGGGAGACAGTTGATGTTGTAGTGGTAGAACCGGAAGTCACTAAGCCCTTGAAGACCCCTATTAGCTCGACTTTCTGCATCGCAATGTGTAATGCATAACAGGACGCTTCAAATGACAGGGGTACTTGGAAAAGGGGTATTCCTTTGTCTACATAGGCTGGGAATTGCATACAGATCCAGCAATTATTTTTATCAATCACTTGATGGGTCTGATGACGTAGGGTAAGGAAAGAATTATGACGCATTTCCTCTCTGTGATCCATATCCTCTGGTGCTACTGTAACTGAGGGAACAAAGTCAGAGGGAAGCTTTGATGGAAGCTGGGCTGTTTTTGCAATAGGATTGTAGAGCTCTAGGAGATATAACAAACCAATGACCAAAGTCATTATTCAAAATAACATACAAAATATGCATAGTTTGGAGTACCAACGCCCCTTCTTGTTTAATTTAAGGGTGGAATATGTATCCTCCATTTCTAGTAAAGGAAGATTTCTAGTTGTTCTTCCAAACAGAAATTCCATTCGAAATAATACTTCGGAATTTTAAAAATATACAATCTCACATATGCGGCAGTTCAACAGTGTTCATTATAGGCCTCACTGTTACAGGCCTTGCAATTGGTAGTATTAACACAAATTTGACCTCACACCCTCTCCTCTTATGGGTACCTGGGCTTCGGAGGTATTCCTTTATTCTCTTTTCAGATCAGAGTCGGCAGTGTCCTTATTTTACTAACCTCACTGCACAAGTTAGTCCTTTAAAGTTGGCACTATTCAGTGCGTGGCAGTTGGTACTTGCTCCGTCCTAAGCACTCTTCTTTTTCCTTGGGCGTAGATTGTATCCTAATGCAGTTTGTTGATCATCAATGCGTGCAGGAGTGCAGTCACCAGTCCTTTGGTCAGAACGGTCCTCTTCGGGGGGGAGATTTTGGCCAGAATGGTGGTGCTCTCTTCACATTTGATAGATGAATCCAGTTTTTGTGTCCGTCACATCGAACCGCCATCTGTGTGACTAACAAAACTTGCGCTGGCCCTTTCCACCTGGGCTGTAGACTGTTCTTCCTCACAAAGTTTTTGGTCAGGACCCAGTCCCCGGGTTTGATGTTGTGTACTTCTCCTTCCAGAGGCGGGGACCAAATGTCTCTGACCTGTTGGCGAATGGTAGATAGGGCAGAAGTTAGTTCTTTACAATAATCCAATAAAGCAGAATGCGCCGATTCTTTCAACTTTGGTGGAGAGGCAAACCCATATACATTTGCTCCCAATCCTTGACATACTAGATCCATTATTTTATTTGAAAAATGTACCCGGTTGTCGCTCCAGAGACTTCTGGCCAAGCCATAGCGAGAGAAGTACTCTTTCAACAACATCTTGGCTTTTCTTAATGCAGTGATATCTTTCAAAGGGAATGCCTCCACCCAATTACTGAAACTACATATAACGACCAAAACATATCTTTTGCCATTGGCAGGGGACATTTCTATGTAATCCATCTGAAGGCATTCAAAGGGGTATTCTGGCAATCTGAAATGACCCGGTGGTACTTGTATCCCTTTTCCCACATTATGAAGAGCACAAGTCATACAGTTCTTGGAAAGTTTTACAGCTGTTTTTCTTATATTTTTGTTTACCCATATCTTTTCAATGGTATTTGTCATCCCACCAGCCCCCAGGTGTGCAGGACCATGAACCATGTGAAGCATGGGTAGGGGAAAACTGTCGGGCAGGACCCACTTTTTCAAATGTCCAAGTGTATGCATCCAAGCCCCAAAATGTGTGTCAAAATAATATCCTTCCATAACCCACTGCTTCCTCTCATCTTCACTTGCAAATTCTTGAATGTCCTTTATCTCTTTGTATGGATCAATGTTTGTCTCCTCCTCATCAGTCTTTGACACTACATATGTTAAGGTGTACTCATTCCACGCAGTGTGTTTTGCTATTTCATCGGCAAAAGCGTTTCCCTGACCTACAAGGTCTGTAATTTTCTTGTGTGCACTACACTTCATGATGGCCAACTTAGTTGGTAACGCAAGTGCATTTAGGAGTCTTGTGATCAAGGTGCTGTGCTGTATTTTTACACCTCCAGATGTAATGTACCCTCTCTCGGCCCATAATCTGCTGAAGTTATGTGCCACCCCCATGCATATTGGCTGTCGGTGTAGATGTTTACAGCTAACTTCTCTGAGAGCTCACATGCTCTGGTTAGGGCAATTAACTCGGCTGCCTGAGCAGACATTTGTTCAATTTTACATGTTTCAACAACTGATTTATTGGTTGTGATTAGATATGCTGCAGAGGAAGTTTCATCTGGTCTCTTTAGACAAGAGCCACCCACAAATAGTGTTCCATCAACTATTTGCATAGGTACGTCTGCCAAATCTACTCGACCTTTCGTTTCAGTTTCAGTAACAATCACGCAATCATGCTGTACTTCATCCTGCTCCGAAGGGAGAGGCATCAGAGTAGCTGGGTTTATGGTGATACACCTCTGCAAGGTCACATCAGTGGCCATTAGTATTAGCTCATACTGAGTCAACCTAGCATTAGTTAAATGCTGAGTTTTGGTTTTATTCAGCAGTATGTCTACTGAATGAGGTACATAAACCATAACTGGATGTCCAAGTACAATAGAGTCTGCCTGTCTTACTGCAGCAGCCGCCACAGCAATATTTTTGAGGCAGTTCCGAAGACCTCTTGCTACCGGATCCAATGTTGAGGAAAAATAGGCACATGGTCTATTCTTCTCTCCATTTTTCTGAGTTAGTACAGCCATTGCACATCCTTCTTTCTCATGTACGAACAATGCAAAGTTCTTAGTATAATCTGGTGTGCCCAAAGCAGGTGCATTGCATGAAGCAGTTTTCAAAGCCACAAAGCTATCTTGATGTTCTTTATCCCAAGGAACAGGATCTTCCACATCTTTGTGAGTTAAGGACAGTAATGGTTTGGCCAGGTAAGAGAAATCTGGTACCCATTGCCTACAAAAGGAGACCATTCCAAGAAATGCACGCACATCTTTTTGAGTCTAGGTCTGGGAATGTTCTGCACTGTTTGTATTCTGTCAGATGATAATCTCCTCCCACCTTTCGACAGAAGATGACCTAAGTAGGTTACCTCCTGTTGACAATACTGTAACTTAGCTGGCGAAACCTTGTGTCCATGCAAAGCAAGAAATGTTAGAACATCATGCGTAGCCTGCTAACAAACGTCCTCCGTCTCAGCTGTGATCAGTAAGTCATCCACATATTGCAGTAATACTGTACCTGGTGGCAAAGCACAGTTGTCTAGTTGTCTTTTTAATGCCTGGCTATAGATGCTAGGGCTTTCTGTATACCTCTGGGGAACGCGACAGAATTTATATGATCGTCCTTGGAAACTGAAACTGAACAAATACTGGCTATCTTGGTGTATGGGGATACCGAAGAAAGCATTCTTCAGATCTATAATGGTAAACCACTGGGCTGAAGGTAGTACAGATGAAAACATTGCTGTAATGTCGGGTACAACAGGGTATTGTGGTTCTACTATTTTGTTTATGGCTCTCAAATCAACAATCATCTTATATTTGACCTGTCCAGTTCCATCATCACTTTTAACTACAGGTAGAATGGAACTGTTACAGGGACTGCTTGTAACTTCTTGTATTATTTTCCGTTGCAATAAGTCTGATATAACTAATCTCAGACCCTCCTCACCTTCTTTTGATATTTTATATTGGGTAATGCGAGGTAATTTAACATTTGGCTTCACTGTAATATGCACTGGCTCAATATTCATTTTACCTACATCGTTTGGTCCATGTGTCCATAATTTTGGATCAATATCCTTTAGTTCTGGTGGTATGTCATTTTTGTCTGAAACCATGTATTGTCTAGACAGCGTTTGTTTCTTACAAGTCAGGTAGACACCATCTGGTTTACAGTATATAGTAGCATGCATCATTTTCCAAGCTTTCAAACCAAGCAAATTTAATGAACATTTCTCTGTTAATACAAACGGCATACTCCCTGTTATAGGACCAATTGTGAGATCCAATGGTCGTGAAATGGGGCTTGTGACAACGGCATTCGAGAATCCCACCGACCTATCTAATCTTCCCGAGAGAGGAACATGGGGGAGCAAGCGGTGGGAAATGGATGTATTAGTGGCACCAGTATCTAGAAGAAATTATCTCTCTTCACCTTCAACTACCATTTTTACATATGGGCCTGAAGAATCCACTGGTATCTGCACTCGCTCCCTGTCCTCTCCTGGGCATCCCTATTGTGTCTAGTCCGCATTGTCATCATATTGTGCATAATCTTGAGTGAAATACGCATTATTTCTATTGTCAAAATAATTTGTCTGTTCAGCGTCACTGTAATTTCTTTGCTGTCCTCTACCTCTCCCTCTGTCTGCACGGGGAGTTGAGCTTCCTCTGTAAGTGTTTGCATTATTTCTCATAGTTTGACCCTGCCCCTGTAACAAAGGGCACTCATTCTTCCAATGTGCCTCCTGATAGCAATTAGCACATTGATTGTATCCTAACCCTGCTCTCTGTTGCGCCAGAGCTGAAACAGCTCGACCAACCCCACAACTAGGTCCACTTCCCCTCTGAAAATTTGTACGTCCTCTTGACCTTCCTCTGTCAGGAAAAGCTTGCTGCATCAATGCTTGTGTTTTTAACTCCTTCATTTGCTTATCCTTCCTCCCTTTTCTGCATTTCTCTTGTTCTCATAATAACAAGCCATTGTCAATAATTCAGCTGGATCTTTAGCAGTCCAGGTACTTTCGTATGTCTTTATACTCTCTGACAAATCAGGTAAGATATTATGAACAAACTGATTAGCAAAAATGCGCTTTCCTTGTACTGTCTGAATGTCCTGTCCACTATATCCTTTAAAAACCTCTATTATTCTGCTGAAAAAATATGTCACTTCCTCTCCCTCTCTTTGTCTACATGCTGTCTTATTATCCCAATCCAGTTTTTGTCTGGGCAGAATTTGCTGCATTTGTGTTATGATGTGTCCTGGTAAATCTTTCAATAATTGTGGCACATCCCCTCCCGCTGGTCTACTAGTATCCGCAGCTACTATTCTTCCCCAGTTAATATTTGCAGAATCATTATCCCTGACTGGGCGCCATAGTTCTTGTTGTATCAGAAATTCAAACAGAAAATCGATGTCTTTTAGTAGCATAGGTGTTAAATTAAGAGCGGATTCAAGGTTTTCATAACATGTTTTTGGATTACTTCTAGGATCAGGTAACTCTTTCATTAGGGCCAATAAAACAGCCCTAGTCCAGGTAGTGTGCACATATTGTCGGATGGCGGGGTGAATTTCACCCCTAGGATCAGAAATTGTATGTTTTTCTCTCATAGGGAAAGCTGAAGCTTAACCTCTGAGTTCTGGTCCTGGGCCATATTGTTGGTGGATATGTCGGTTAATGGCATCACACATAATGGCATCTAGCTCTTTTTGGTACTGATAACATTCATTAAATGCATCTTTACATTGTGTGATCCTTATTATTTATTTATTACTTTATTTCGGCCAATTTGGCCATAAAAGTCACATACATACATAGAAAATAAGCAATCAAGCAATATGCATGGCAACAATTAATTAAAAAATGGTGCTTAGAAAAAAATAGTTTTTGCATTTTCATTCTAAAATACATTTCATTTTGGTAATGTAAGGATTTTATAAACATATACCATTTAATATTTTTCATTTTTCATTTTAAAATATGAAGGTTTTGTAAACATATACACCTGTCCAGCTCAAAGTACCTGTCCTTGTTTCTTACGGATTATATAAACAGAATAAAGGAATTTACTTATGCTAAATACAATGTACTGGGTTGAATTACTTTTCATGATCCTGTAGGCTATAGAGCAGGATCTGGTTCCCAAGAGGTTACACATTGGTTTTAGCCATTTCTTTCTAGCATTCATGTATGCACTACAGACAAAAAGCATATGAACCTCGTTCTCTATGCAGGCATTGGAACACATAGGGCAACACCCCGTTTTAGCATTCAATTCTCCCAGTCTTTTTTGTGCCCATCGTTCTGTATTGTGGTTCAGCATAAGTATCCCGTATCTGAACTTTAAGTAAAGGGTCTTTGCGATGGGTGGCTCTATCTCGTCCAGAAAAGATTCAAAGTAAAACTCATCCTTAAATGATAAAAAAAACTGAACTGCGGACCCAACACTACTTCCATCCAGTATTTTTTCACTCATGTGAGTCCAGAAGGCTCGCTTGACTATTAATTTGGAGGAGGTAGGCAATTTGTCAGGAGTCCCCCACATTGAATATAAGCCCAGGAGTGTAAACCATTTTTTAAAGTGCACTAGCCATTGGATGGAATTAAGAGAATCAAGAATCAACAGTTCTTGTAAGCCATTTCTGTATTCTATCAGTTCCGGGGTGGTCCAAAGCCTAACCCAGAATATTAGTGGTCTTAAGATAGCAAAATAGTCTGTTCTCCTAAAGTTCAGGTCAAGTTGGAGGGGTAAAAGAGGTGTACTATTTGGGACCCTTACAGTGGCACGCATGAATTTATTGTCCAGGCTCTGAAAACTATTTTTTGCCCAAGGGCCCCATATCTCTGCTCCATATAGCACAGCAGATTGAATTTTAAATTTAAAAAGTTCTAAAACAGGGGTTACACTTTTGCTTGTGCTGGCATTCATTTTGCATAAGATCGGTTTGACATTTTGGGCATATGATATCTTACTTTTCTCGATTTGGGCCTTCCAACTTAGTTTCGAATCGAGTACAACACCCAAATAGGAAAAGTTTTCCACAGTACCTAGTTTTTGACTATTCAAGGTCAAGAACCCTCTGTCTGGTATACTGGGATTTGATGACATACATTTTGTTTTGTCAGCATTAATTTCCAAGCCCTTTGTCAAGCAGTAGCAGCTGAAGGAGTTAAGGAGTGCCTGGAGGCCCTTTTTTGTCTGAGATATAAGTATTGTGTCATCTGCGAAGAGCAACGCAGGCACCCTTTCTCCATTAAGCTGCGGGGAATCATTGACGCAGGCATTCAAATATTCGGGGACATCCTTAATAAACAGAGAGAACAAGGTAGGGGCCAGGACGCACCCCTGGCGAACCCCGCGTTCAATAGGAATATTGCGTGTCAACTCACCATTAGGGCCCCACCTAATGTTTGCAAAGTTGTCAGCATGCAGCTCAACTATTTGGGCTAAGAGGCATCCCGGTAGACCTGCTTCTCTTAGAGTTTTCCAAAGCAGGCTGCGCGGGACAAGATCGAATGCAGCTCTCAGGTCAACGAAGGCTACATACAGGTGACCTTTTTTAATGTGCACATACTTCCAGATCAAACAACAGAATTGAAAAATTTGGTCTATAGTGCTGGTCTTGCTCCTAAACCCAGCTTGGAATTTGGAGATTATGTTCGAGTCTTCCAGCCAGTCGTTGATCCGGAATAGCAGGTGTTTGGCATACAGTTTTTGGAGTGTGTCCATAAGACTGATTGGTCTATAGTTAGAAGGTATCAGTCTATCCCCCTTTTTAAATATTAACACAACCTCCGCTGCACGCCAACTATCTGGAAAGCTGCAGTTTGAAGATAAGACATTAAACAGGCGGTTCACATAAGGGGCCCAGACATCAACATCGTGTTTGTATAGATCCCCCGGTATTTTATCTGGACCAGGGGCTTTGGAGTTTTTTAGTTCGTTGATCGCCCTTACTGTCTCCTCCAGTGTAAAGTTAAGGGGTTCAATAGGAGGAGGGGACCATATGCTCCTGTTGTTGTCACCGTTGTATTGTTTATAGAGAGTTGTAAAGTGGGTTACCCAGGTCATCTCGTCCAGGAACACATCTTTCACAACTCTCCCAGCGTGCCCCCCATTTGCCACCAGCCTCCAGAAGCCAACATTATCATTTGTTTTTGCAGCCGCTAACATCTCAGCCCAAATCGATTCCTCCCAGAATTTTTTAGATGTTTGTTGGGCACGTTTGTATTCCACCCTTGCGAGCTTAACTTCTTCCTTTGCCTTGTTTTTGATGGCGAGCAATAAGTTTCTTTTAGCAATCCTGCATGAGTGGTCATACCATAGTTTTCCGTGATTGGCCACTCTTGTGTTTTGTTGCTTTTTTCTTGGCATTTTTGACAGAAATGTTTTTAGTTCTTTGAAGAAGACATTATGGAGATCAATGAAGTGATCAAAGTGTTCAGGTAAGAAGGTATGATCAACTATATGTGCAAACCGTTTGCTCAAAAAGAGAGTACACCGACGCTAAGGCCTTACCATCCGCCAAAACGCGGGGCCATTTTACTGCGCGTCTATTGTTGTTTATGTGGACGTCCTCACACATACTTCCATGGGTGTTCTCAGCTGTTGTTGTGATGGTGTCACTAACCATATGCACATCGATGTAAAGTTCCAAAGGATAGTGATCACTTTCCTCCCTACTTGTCACTTTCAAGTCAATCAAAAAGTGCCAGATGCTAAGAGAAACAAGTACAAAATCTAGGTTGCTTTTAGCTTTGGAGAAGGTTGGTTGTTTTTGCAAGTCCGACGGGAGGCGGCCGTTGCATGCTCTAAGACCATGATCTACGGTTAGTCTTAGTAGTTGGCCGGCCAGGGTAGAGTATTTGACAAATTTTGTGGTCTCAAGCTGGGGAATTTTATACGCTTGGTCCTCGTCTTCAAAAACATCATAGATGCCCGGAACAGGTTCGAAATTACAGTTTAAGTCTCCTCCCAAAATAACCGGGGTGTCTCCAACTACGTTTTTCAAGAGGAGATCCAAGGCTTCAAGTGTTGGCGAAACCTTGGAATGGCCGATCGGTCTGTTGTAGATATTAATGATGTAACATTCATTTCCACTAGGGGGAATGACCCTTAGGGCCAGAATACCAGGAGTGCCTGTATCGATAAATTCAATCTGCATGACCAGAGTGATTTTTAGCCAAATAATTAGGCCCCCTGATGGTCTTCCTCTGTCAGACTGGACTGCCTTGGTTCCATAAGTTTTGTATCCAACCCGATGTGGAACTTCAGTCGCCCAGGTTTCTTGTAACAGACAAATGTCACAGGTGTCAATATAGTCTGCCCAGTCGGGGTCTTTTAGGTTCTTGCCAACACCTGCAATGTTCCACGATAGAATAAGTAAGCGAGGTGGTAGGCTCTGGTCATCAGGGGAAGGCTTGGTTACACGCTGGTTAGGTACACTGTCTAACTGTAAGTTGGGCCTGTCTTTCTCTACGTCTTTGGCTTTATCTCTAACTACAGTATCAAATCCCCCGTCCGGACCACCCCTAACTAGACTATAGCATGCATTTCCAGCTGGTGGAGATAATTCCATTTTCTTGAGATTTAAGATGGTCCTATACATCCTATCCTCAGTGACCTGATCATCATCATACAATTGTAGGACATTTATGAGATGGGGATTGCCTTTATCCATGTTACAGAAAGTGTCATATAACTTGGAGATACAGTCAGGCATAGTTCCAAGTCAATCAACAGTATCCAAACAACTAAATCTATTGAAGGTGGGGATGCCAGACCACATATTATGATCACCCTGTCTGGCCAAGTTAGGTGCGTAGCCATAGTACTGGTTGACAGGGTTCCAGTTGGGGCCGTATTGAATAGGTCTAGGTGGAGGGTAAAAGAATGATAAGGGCCTAGCTTCAATGGGAGGAGTTGCACCGTACGATTTCCAATTGCAGATCTGTTCAGCACTATGGGGTTCCTCAAAGGATATAACAATACAATCACCCATGATTGTTTTAGCCATGGGCCCTACCCACGGTACCCTCCGAACCATAAGGATTTTGCTTTTCATCTGGTTCGGAATGGGTTTATTTGTATTTAGCCAAAAAATCACTTTATTTTTTAGGGATTGGAAGTTCTCTTCATATTGGCTATCCAATTCTGGCACCCCTGTGAGAACAGCTACAAATGGACTGGCGTCAGGTGGCAGATCTATATACCCTCCTCTAAAATTACTATACGTGTGGCTAGACTGAAAGTTTGATTTATAGGTGGTATTTGCAAAAGATCTATCAGGCAAGGGTTGATTGCTTGCAGGGGTGATATAAGGGTATACAGGCGGGTTTGATGGGGGTTTCTTTGGGGCCGGTGCACTCTGGGTAGAAGAATGGTTAGTGGTAGGAATTGGCAATTGAGATGTGTTACTATGTCCGTGACTTTTCTGCGAGGGTTTACTAGTGGTATTTACAGTTGTAGAGGTTGAGGAAGTTGGATTTAATTTATCAGTAGTAATAGTTGGCTGTTTGATGTTTGTATTTCTTACTATTCCCTCCTTTTTTTGCTGAACGTTCGATGGGTTTGTATTCATTGGTAAGACCGGGGCGGGAACTGGAGCTTGTTGAGGGGTTCTAGACACTTCAGTACAGTTGAGGCTTAAACTTGACAGGGTGATGACACTTTTCTCAACTTCAAGTAACTGGTTCTGAATGCCAGTTAGCCTGACTTCTAATGGTCTAAGTAATCTCTTAAGCGTCTCCCACACTAATTTTAGAAATTCTTCCCTTCCACCATCTTGTTCTGTCATATCAGACGAGACTCTTTGGCCCTCATAGACAGAATGGTCAGCCATTACAATAGAGATTTGTTCATCTACGCTGACATTAGTACTTTCTACGGTTACCGGCGCTACATCGTGTATAGTGTTATCAATTGTTACACTAGGCATACTTGGAGTTCCCCCCGTGATATTATGGCTAAGTGCTACTTTTGCCTTTTTCCTAGCGTAAGCAGTTAGATGTTTGCGCTTTCTCTTGTGCTTTGATGGTGCCTTAGCGGATGCCTGGCTTTTATTAGTCTCTGTCTCGACCGGTAGCTTACAGGTCGCCCCATTTGTGCTATCCTCAGTACTCTCCATTGGAGGATTCAATGGTGGAAGACTTTCGGATTCAGCACTAACGGAGGGCCCAGTGGGATCATGACTAATAAGAGGGATTGTTTCCTCTACTGTTGAATGGACCTCGGCCAAAGTGATGATTGGTTTTGGGCCAGTAATGCGTTCGGGAGTTTTGGATGTTGCAATACTGCCTAGAGAAGATTTTTTTCTAAGTGCAAGTTCGGTTGAGAGCCTCCTAGCACACTCTAATTCTATTGATACTTTATGCTGAAGTTTGGTTATTTCATTATCAATATAAAGGCTGGTCCTGGTGATAAAATCATCTAGAGTGCCTGTAGCTTTTTTGGAGGTCTTAGTAGCCTTACTCCTAGTTTCGTGAGAAGACATTGTGTGGAAGAGAAAAATAATCAAAGCAAGGAGGCCAACTAAAGAAACACACAGATAAAAGCCAAGAGGACTGGCCCGGTCCGGTCTTAATCGGTCTCTAACGGCGTAAAACGGCCCTGTCTTTGCCCAGTCTTAGCCCGGGCTGCGTCCCGCGCTGCGGGAGTGATATGGTGTTTTGTAGGTGGCGATTTGGGTGGGGGGCGGGCCAGCAGGGAGAGCGGACCGGAAGCTCTTCCTTGGTCTCGCAGGGACTTCTGGGAAATGAAGTCCCTGCACGCTCGCAGCCCCGCTGGTGCCTCGCGCCCCTTACCGCCTTGCCGCCTAGGACCTCGCGTGCACTCCCACAATGCTGCTAGGACAGGGGCTCACCAGCGAAGCGGCACCCGCGGAGCGGGTGCGGCGAGGAGTCAGCTGGGAGCCTCATGTGCCGATGGCAAAGTGCGCTGGTGCTGTAGAATGCCTCTCTCTCGGAGCCTTGGACCTCTTTCCAAAAGTAAGTGTCCCACGGAGTTAAGATTGCAGGTGCGCTTTTGAAGTCCTTTGATGGGCGGGGGGCGGGCCAGCAGGGAGAGCGGACCGGAAGCTCTTCTTTGGTCTCGCAGGGACTTCTGGGAAATGAAGTCCCTGCACGCTCGCAGCCCCGCTGGTGCCTCGCGCCCCTTACCGCCTTGCCGCCTAGGACCTCGCGTGCACTCCCACAATGCTGCTAGGACAGGGGCTCACCAGCGAAGCGGCACCCGCGGAGCGGCACCCGCGGAGCGGCACCCGCGGAGCGGGTGCGGCGAGGAGTCAGCTGGGAGCCTCGTGTGCCGATGGCAAAGTGCGCTGGTGCTGTAGAATGCCTGTCTCTCGGAGCCTTGGACCTCTTTCCAAAAGTAAGTGTCCCACGGAGTTAAGATTGCAGGTGCGCTTTTGAAGTCCTTTGATGGGCGAGGGGCGGGCCAGCAGGGAGAGCGGACCGGAAGCTCTTCCTTGGTCTCGCAGGGACTTCTGGGAAATGAAGTCCCTGCACGCTCGCAGCCCCGCTGGTGCCTCGCGCCCCTTACCGCCTTGCCGCCTAGGACCTCGCGTGCACTCCCACAATGCTGCTAGGACAGGGGCTCACCAGCGAAGCGGCACCCGCGAAGCGGCACCCGCGGAGTGGGTGCGGCGAGGAGTCAGCTGGGAGCCTCGTGTGCCGATGGCAAAGTGCGCTGGTGCTGTAGAATGCCTCTCTCTCGGAGCCTTGGACCTCTTTCCAAAAGTAAGTGATCCTTATTGTGGAGTTATCGATTTCCCTCCATAATTTTAGTAACCATCCTGGTGATTGAAAAAGAGCTGTACTCTTCCCTATTAAGAGACGACAATGGCCGAATAGTCTATTAGCCATACTATTAATGACAAAATTCTTAGCTCTTAATTCCTCCATTCCTTCAAACGTTTCCCGAGCTTCTATTTTAGTTATTTCCCCAAAGTCCATCCATTTTTGTGTCATTTTCTTTATAGTTTCTTTTTCCTCAAGGCTTAGTCGAGTGCGTCTAATACACGTGTCTGATGCCCATCTGTCCAGCATTGGTGAACCATAGTAAGGGGAATTCATCCAATCGTGTGTTCTTTGTGCATTTACTGTGGGGGAATCACTTTGTGAAGCAAGTGGCGTCATTGGTGCAAGTGGTGTCATTGATATTGGAAGCGTCATGCTGGAAAGTGCTGGAGCAGGCGGTGTTTTTGGGATATTTCCCACAGACCCATGCGCACCCTGCAAACTATTAGTAGGAGAGGCTGTTTGTTGAGCCTGTACAACAGGAGCGGGTGCCTGTTGGACCGGTACAACAGGAGGGGGCACATGCTGTGCTTGTGGTGGGGCAACAATGTTAAGTTGTTGGCCCCCAATACCGGGACCTGGGGGAGCAGGATTTTGAACAATATTGTATGGGGGAGGCTTGTCTAACAAGTCTTCCAATATTCCAATACCTCATCGACAGGAGGGCAATTTCTTTTGTCTACTGCGAAAAAACATTTTTCTGTTTTCATCCTAAATTCTCTGTCATGCTGTTGAATGTTTTCGTTTATCTTCATATTATTATATTCGCCATAGTTCTTTTATTCTTTTCTCTTTCTCTGTCTTGTTTTTGTTTCATGTTCCTAGTTCTAGCAGATTTCTCGCATGTTTGAAATGTCTCAAACATACCAGGTTGGACTTTTCGTTCCATCATACATTGCAGTAAATACTGTAATTTAGCTAAATCAAAGGTGCCATTGATAGGAAATTGTAATCCCTCATCCTTTTTTGGGTACTCATGCCATATTTTATTGTATAGGTTCACAGATACTCCCTTTTTTATCATCAATATCCAACCAGGACTGTCTTTAAAAGGGGTGGGGACGCTTTCGTCCAATCGGTGACCTGAACTTATACAACAGAACGTTTTAGAAATACATTTCTTCATTGTTTCTATTATTTGTAGTTATAACTATCCTTTTACCCTTTTACCCTTTTACCCACAACTTATTCAAAAAAACTTAGTTAACCAAACTTCTTTTAAAAAAAACATGCAACAGAACAATCTCACCAATCTGTGGTGTCACCTTGAATCATCCGACTGTTGGTCTTCGGAGAACACGTCTGTTTCAGAAGGGATCAGCTCGTGGACCTCTGCCGGGAAAACCTGTGTCAAGAGGCCAGTCGGGACTTCAGATGGCAGCTGCTGCGGAGAAACGCTGTCTCCTTCGTGCAGGGGCCCCTACGATCAGTTGGTCCTCAGTCGCACCTCTCTACCACGGACTCAGCTAGTCGTTGGATGTCCCACGGAGAGGTCCCACAAGATTCGCCAAGTCTGTCGAAGTGGATTTCTTCTACCTCGCCCAGGTATGCTTACAAAGGAAGACCAGCAGTCGGAGGTAACTGAGACATAAAAAGATTTATTGCCCTTGAGCGGGTACACCACCTCACAGCTCCATGTGGCTATGAGAGAAGTGGACAACTTACAAAGTCATAGACAGCCTTATATATGTTCTTGTACTGGAACAAGCGTAGGTGGGAATGGATGACAAATTAGCAGCTGCCAAGGATGATTAATGATCCTTAGACAATATCACGTACTGGTCAGGGCCAGTGACTCTGGAAATATGTATAATTGGCATGCGGAACACAAATATAAAGATTTCTCACTAAAACCCATCAGTCATCAATAATCTTGTGATACACAGAAATAAAGCAGAACTATGCATAACTTGTACCAAGTATAAACATGGGCGGACTTGTGGTTACAGAGTCAGGCGTCCACTTGATTAGTCATCCGGATACAGAGCAAAGGTTACATCTCTTGAGTCAACAATAATCTGTTACCATCAGCATTCTTTTGTTAGCTATATAACATATGGAATTCGTTTCATTAGGAAAGTTAAACAAATGAGTCATTGAACTTTAAGCAATGTACCCTGCTCTACTTGTGTGTCATAAAGTAAAGTACAAACATATGCTCTGGGGTCAGTTGATGTATCAACATTTCTTTGTGCAGATTAAGCGGCCACACTATATGTGCTGAGGTGGCAGGCAAGGAAAGACTAATACAAAGTGGTTGCTGGAAAACACAAAATGGAGGAGCTTTTGTCCATGACCAAAAAACTGTATTTCCACAAGATCGCCATTAAATGGTAAGTAATGGGAGGGCAATAAACCCAATTTTCGAGTTGTTTGTGTTTTTAGACTTAAGATCGCCATCATAGTGACAGTGAATGAATGAATGAATGAATGAATGAATAATTTTATTGTTTGGTTACTCAAAACCATTGCATTAAAAACAAAGTACAAAAAGTTAAAAGAATCATCATGTTAAAAGAAAGTCTGTATAGTTGGGATCAGGATGCTTGGGGTCTGGGGGGAATAATGTCCTTAGACTATCGGCCCGACGTGCGTTATCTGGTTCTCTGGTCAGTTAGCCCGAGATGGCCATCAACTTTGTGCGAGTCTGTTGGATGAATTTACCCAACGTGGCCATCTGTTTTACTGTGTTCAGTGTGTACAGTAGGTGGACTGCCTCCTTTGCGGTGCGCGTGCCCAATTGTAGAAGAATGGGCCTGAGGTAAAGGCTGCGAGCTGCGCAAAGAGCCGGGCAGCAAAGTAGGAGGTGAGCCAAGGATTCGCATTTGTATTCACAGAGCCGGCATTCCTTGATCGCCGTTCCTCTCGGCTCGGTGGCGTATAATTCTTTGAGGGGCAGGGGGTGTAATCTGAAAGCTAAAATCCTGTGTAAGGTTGTGCGGCCCACAGCCTGCGTGGGGTGGTGTTTAGAGTTATGCACTGTGTGTGGGAGACTTTGGGACTTGTGGAAGCCTCTTTTAGCCAGAGATTCCAAGTTCAAGGCGCAAGAGCAAATACAGACTTGTTTTTTGAGTGTAATTTTGATGGCAGAGTACTTGATTAACTCAGGGTCCCAGTTCTCTAGAGCTAAATTAAGAAGATCCGTGGCCACAGTGAGGGTGGCTGACCAAGGGTTGCCTGGTTCCAAAAAGATGTTTTTTAGGACTGTCTTCATTGTTTTCTCTTGTGCCCCTGTTGTGAGATAAAAGTATTTGCTCAGGGAAGCCATCTCTTCCAACTTTTGTTGATTCAAGGAAAATTCTAATCGCACAAGTGTGTTTCTGGTGCACGCGGGTAGATGGAATAACCTTTTGTATGCACTGCAATGGATTTTTTTCAGGTCCTTGATTAGTTTTCCGTAGTGACAGTGGATGCGCGTTGCCAGCAGGCAAGACCTAAAAAGGCACCCTGCCTTTTCTACCCATCCCCCCAGTATCTAAACAACATTACGATATCCATCATGACCACACCAATGCTGCCCGAATGTAAAAGAGATTTGAAGAGGGAGCCCTTTATAGAACATTGCACCACATTTAATACCAATAGTACAGTTTTGCTCCCAGCTTCCTCTTCTACCACTGTCGTGCTGTAATTTCCACCACTGAAACCTTGCCACGTCAACTCTCTCCCTCGCTTGCCTGAGGTGGGCCCCTGCACACAAAGACAAGCTGCACACACCCACCTTATCTTCCTTCATCCCCCTCTGTTGATGAGGTCACGAAGACGAACTGCACGCACCCACCTTATCTTCCCTCATCCCTCTCTGTTGAATAGAACAACATGTGCGGGCAATCGACCTGTGGCTCCATGTGCGTCATAAGAAACAACCTCCAGCTAATTGCATTATCTGGACATTGCAGAGGCTCTTGAGTCATCGGCCTTACAGCCTTGAGAGACCACCCCCGGTTGATTGCATTATCTGGACAATGTCAAAAGCCCCTGAGTCACCTGCCTTGCAGCCTTGGCCCACCACAGCCACAGACACAGTGACACCTCAAACCTGATAAGGAGAACTCCACATCCTATAAAGATTGCTGCATGCCCTAGTGAAGCAGACAGCCTGTGTAGACTCACATTGATGGCTCTGGGACTCTGTCCAATAACTCGAGTTATATTCTGTATAATAAAATATCTTGTTTCCCTCCTCACTCTAGAGTCTGCCTCACTTCTTTGGTAAGAGAAACTCCTGTGGACCCGTAGATTTTAGGTGAAGCCCTCCACCGCTAGGGGTCTCTTTGAAACCCAGTTCTACACTTGCGCCTGAACAGGGACTCCATCAGAGGTCTGTGTCCAGCCCCGGAGGCTTCAGAGGACCAGCGAGTGGAACCCCGAAGGGAGTGCACCTATACCAATTTGAAGACCCTCGTCTGCATAGCCCGACTGACTTCTGATGCTGTTCCTCCTCCTGCTTCTGAGCACTTCGATGCTGACCATGACTGGAGCCCCAAGTTCTAGTTTCTAGATTCCTGTTAAACAGAGGCAGATCTCTGTGTGAGGACAGACACAAATTATCTGGTAAGGTCGAACTTTCGACACCCATATTTCTGTTATCAGTAGTCAGTAGTTCAGTATATTCGTTCTTTCCAAAGACCGAAGGTGGGTATATAGAATCAGTACTAAATTGTACATAGAAGTATAAAGGTGCGATATTTTGCTGTTGATTTTCTGTCTTCAAAAGGCCCGCTTTCAGTAAAATTAGGATTTTTTGGTTCTGTTGCTAAATAATAATTGTCCTTTTAAAAAAAAGAATAGTGGCGCAAAACCTTTTCATGTTTTAATTTAGGCTTCTGTGCTTAAGCTTGTGAATGAATGCGACTAAATATGATAGGCAAGACATGCAGCTTGCTTTTATATGTGGAATTATCAAAAATGATTGGTTTTATTAAAAGAAAATATCATTAATTATGAAAAATTTATTTACAAAACAGGTGCTTTTAAATTCGTTTTTTAATATTTATGAAGCTTAATACTCATACTATGACCTCCTAACATTAAAAATTTATTTAAGTTGTATTGAACCGCATAATGAGGACATTTGCATATGAAATCTCACTCGGCGCAGGTGTAAAAAGAACTCATTTTTCCAAGGATTTACATGAGAAATGTCTAATGTCCAATCTCTGCAGTTTGTAGAGAACATTCTGAGGATGATTAATATGTAATAAAATGATAGGATATCAATTTTTAAGTGCCCAAAATATCAAAGTTGAAATTGGGTAAAATAGACTATTTGAACAGCATTCTTGCCATTTATAGTAGCTTTAAAGTGCCTTAGGCTTCAGTAAATGCATACATATAGGTATAATACAAATAGTTGACTTCTGGATTGTTAGACAAGTATATTGCACACTGCTTCTGCTCTTGATAAATAATGTCCACGTAGTTGCCTTCATTTAGAAAATAAAATGTTGCATTAGTTGTAGACAGAAAATAAGATGAAGCTCTTCTTAGAATTTTGTGGGCTACATGCCAAGGTAAAAGCGATTAGCAAATTTAGTTTTATTTTTTACAGGAAAAATTGTGGCCCAAGGGACACACAGTCAAAATTAAGGTGGCTTAACATGCTTACATGTTTTAGTCATTGCAAAGTTGACAAGATGGTTACAGTAGATATTTTGTGTGTTATGTGAAGTGTCTCTCTTTTGTGTTGTGTATTTTTTGCTTCTTCCCACAGATCACTCATGGATTGTTCTGGGTGGTTTTAAGGCTGACAAGATACGTGAGTTGGTATGACAAAAACATCATAGTTGTGAGAGGAAAAAAGGTGAAATATGCATCCTGAATGACTTTAGGTAGGAAATTAGGGTAAGAGAAGATTAGAGCGGAACGAGAATGCTAGAGTAGGTGTTGGGAAGTAGTGGAAAAGCAGAGGTCAATAGCAAACGCATCAGTGATGGTCCATTCCACGAGGTGGTGGAACGAGTGCTCAATATGTACCTGTGGGACCTAATCAACTTGCAATTTGCAAAACGAAGGGTACTGTCAGCAGTATGTAGAACAAGATGTATTTTTGTATAACTCCTTTGAAAGGAAATATGTGTGTTTTTGATGTTTGTACATTTTGTCTTTTTATGAATTTTTCCTGCTGGTCCTGTGTGTCGGAAGCGACACAGTAAGTTGTATTTGACGGCCGATCACCACTAAGGTGGCCTGCTGTCAAAGGGGGGTGAGGAAACTAAGGAAATATAATATGAATTTTAAGCCAGACAAATTAAGCAGGCCAGACTATTGGGTTTTGGGCTGCAGGTTCACTGTGCATGACATGGCGTTTTGCGTCACCGCTCATTTACATATGCTATTGTAATTTGTCTATGCTTTCAGTGCTTGGTATACAGCAAGTATACCTGATGGCTTGGCATGCGTGTTTTTCTGTTAGGCATGTTTTTGTTTCTATGCTTTTGTTGTTTAATACTATTACAAGCTCCTTTGTGTTGTGAGGGGATGGTCATGACGATGCCCATCGCTACGCAACAGTTGGTTGGACTTGTTCTGGTTACTAAATTTCACAGCTATCATACTTCATGCTGTGAACATGACAGACAACACTTTATGAGTGTAAGTCTATTTGGCTATAATGGCATTGAAGAAAGGAAAAAGAGATATACAGGATTAAAAGTGTGTCACCTGCAGTTAGCCATGTTACTGACCCTTCCCTTAAGGGACGGGCAGCCCTTGCTTAAATGTTCCCTTATTGGACCCTAAGGAGGAACTATAAATCTGCGGCCCTTGCTAAAGGTGACCTAAACTTTTCTCATGATATTGCACTAGTATATGGTGTAGCGGCCGGTGGTAGAGTTAAAATGTATGTACTACTTTGGTCTTTTGTGTATCACCCGTACTCTTGGTGTTGTGTCACATACCTATCACCCAAGTAATTTCTTGTTCTTCCTATAGATTTTTCTTTTGACGCTTCTCCCCTGATCTATGTCGCATTGTGCCTAGTTATCGGAGATTTTAGCTGTGTCCTAGTCCCATGTCCCTTTTCCGTATTCCTTTCACCAGTCAGCCCTTTTATTATTGTTGGTGTATTGTTCAAGTTCACACTTCTAGACTGCAGTGATGAACCAGTGACCCCCATATTATGTATATTTCCCTTTTGTATGACCAGACTGGTTTTTGAAAATTTTCTTTAGGCCCACTTCGATGTTTTCCAGTCTGGCTGTCAGGGTAGTGATGGACTGGTTAACGGACTCCATACTATAGTAAGACAAGTTTTCAACCTCAATAGGAGATCACAACCATTTGATCAATCGTACAACAAACCCCACTAAAAATCAAAGCTGAGTTTTGGTTTTGCACTTGTTTGTAGGAATATCTTTACTTTTCAGTTAGTCTGGTAGGTCCACCCTGGTACGAGGACAAATCTGACACCTAGAAATGGGCCTCATGTGATCATTCTGAATAGCTGTGATAAAGGTTAGACCAGTTGTGTCAGATGAACGAACATTCTCACGTAATATTTTAGATATAACAACACTGATATTCTGTATTCCTTTTCAAATAAGGCATTCTAATCCTGTTACTGGGAAAAACCCAGTTTGGATCCTTCCACCCAAACAACTATCTGCCAATCACACGTCTTCCTGTAGTAGCTAAAATCCTGGAGTCCTAAGTTTATAACCAACTTAGTTTATTGTCGAATTCCATTGGTGCTCTTGATGAGGCTCAAGCAGTTTGACAAAATAGAGGCACAGAAACATTAATTGCACTTATGCATGACTGGCGTTTGGCTGAAGATGTTAATATTGTAATTTAATTAGATCCATCAGCAGCATTTGGCACCATTAAACCTTATTTTTGGTGTTCCTGGAACGGTAAATAAATGGTTTAGCTCTTTCCTATCTGAAAGTCTAAAATGCTACTTCTGGGCAGTTTCTGTCAATCGTTAATGTTACTTATGGTGTTACCTCTAGCCCGGCTATCAATCAGATCAGTTTCACATTTACGAACCCAGTTGATTCCATATGAAATAGTGTTCGGACGACCTATGAACATGTGGACTGCCCCAAGGCCTGAGAAATTAACAGATGTCCCAGAAGTTATATTGAGCGATTATCTGAATGTTTTAACTCATACTCTTGCTTCTCTCCACGATCAGGTCTCTGCCGCCATTCCTTACAAATCCGAAGGTCCGGGCCGTGCCATCAGAGCCGGCGACTATGTCTTCGTGAAAAACTTCACCAGGCGAGCGACACTCGAGCCAAGGTGGAAAGGGCCAGCTCTGGTGTTATTGACAACCCGCACCTCAGTTCGTGTTAAGGCAAAGAAAGAATTGGATCCACATCTCGCACTGCAAAAGACCGTCCAAACTGAATAAAGACCAACTAAAAACACAGCAAGACATTCTGACTCTGGACAGGCCGGTCAAAGAGGAGATGCAGCTCTGCAGTGCTCTGCGCTGCCTGGTATCCAGCAAGCCCCCTGTTGCAGGGTTCGAGTCCCCTGACTCTGTTTTGCCGATTTTTGTTTTGCTTATGTAAAGTGTGCCTGGTAGTATTTTTCTCATGTGTCATATCAGGGTTTAATACTGCTACAGTTATGTTGTATTTTTCCTCTTTTGTTCCCTCTCGTTGCTCTTTTGAGCGACTTCTGACCTTGCCAGGTAGGTCTCTCCCCCCGCTGCAGCTCAGCTCCACCACAGCCTTCCACCCTCGGTCTCTGTTGCCCATTCCTGGGCGCTGTCTTTCCTCACACCCCAGTGCCCCTACTCGCCGTTCCTGCTGCTGCTGCCCCTGAGGCTCACCCCCTTGCGCCCATTCTTTAACCCCTGCCTCCCGCCTCCCAGCTGCTCCTCCCTCCCAGCACCCCTTAAAATGAGGGCCGAAGGCAGGCATATGGCACACCCATCTGCGCCCGTCCACGTCTGGACCTTGCCAAGCGCCAGTTACCCTGGACCCCGCGAACACCGCGACACCAGACTCCACTACGATGCCAGCAGCCCCAATGCACTCAACGCAGGCCTAAACCACACCTGCTTCCAGGCCACCCCGTAACAGAACCACAGACCCTTCTCCTGCCGCACATGCAGCTTCACCTGCAACAAAACCACCAAACCTCAAAGGACTGGACCCAATCACCTCCGCTGCATACTCCTCAACACCCGCTCTGCACGCAAACACGCTGTCGAGCTCTGAGATCTGCTTGACACCTCCACCCCAGACGTGGCCTTCCAGACCGAGACCTGGTGGAACGACTCCTCGGCGCCCGACATAGCCATAGGCATCCCCGGCTACCAGATCACCTGCAGGGATCGTGCCAACGGAACCGGAGGAGGAATAGCCATCATCCACAAGTCCACCCTCAAGGTCGCCACCCACGCAAACGACACCCTCAACACCGCCGAACACCTACACTTCTGGATCCACACCGACCCCAACACCACCCTCAGAGGAACACTCATCTACAGACTCCCGGACCCCGGGCTCAGTTCAGCAACTCTATCGCCGACCTCGCCAGCACCTACACACTCGCCTCCATGGACTACATCCTCCTCGGGGACCTGAACTTCCACCTCGAGAACAACAATGACGCTAACTCTGCCACCCTAATCGACAACCTCGCCAACCTCGGCCTCAGACAACTCGTCACCACACCCACCCACGCCGCCGGCCACACGCTGGACCCCGTATTCTCCACAAGCACCCACGTCGCCTTCAACCACACCACCAAACTCCACTGGACCGACCACCACTGAATCCATTTTACCTTCAAAAAACCAACCACCCACCACCGCACCCAACAGCTGCCTCGCAGTTGCTGAGGCAAAGTCACCAAAGACCAGCTGATCACCACCCTCACCGTGAACCCACTCACCAACCCCACCAACCCAGACACCACAGCCCGCAACCTCAGATAGTGGATCGACAACTGCGCCAACACCCTCGCCCCGCTCAAGAAACCCTCCAACAGCCACGCCAACAAGAGAGCCGCCTGGTTCACAAACGAACTCAAGACCTCCAAACGCGCATGCCGGAAACTGGAGAAAATATGGCTCCATGAATGCACACCGGACAACCACGCAGCCTACAAGGACGCCCCCCGCAGACATCACCACCTCATCAGATTAGCCAAGAGATCCTCCTTCAAAGACTGCTTGGATAACAACCCACACAACAGCAAAGAGCTCTTCAGCATCATAAAGGAACTCTCCAACCCCAGCGCCAACGCCAGCGACATCCTGCCCTCACAAGAACTGTGCGACTCACTAGCCATCTTCTTCCATTACAAGGTTGCTGACATCCACGACAGCTTCAACACCACGACTGCCCCGACTACGCCAGACTCCACCTCCCCTGTGAACACCACCTGCGCCATCCGCCTGACCTCCTGGTCCAACGTCAACGACGATGAGACACGCAAGGTCATGAACTCCATCGACTCAGGGTCTCCGTCAGACCCGTGCCCACACCAGGTATTCAACAAAGCAGACGCAGCCATTGCACCTCAACTACAGAAGGGCATCAACATCTCCTTCGAAACAGTGACATTATCGAAAAGCTGGAAGCACGCCGAAATCAACACCCTCCTCAAGAAGCCCAAGGCGGACCCCAAGGACCTCAAAAACTTTCGGCCCATCTCCCTGCTCCCGTTCCCAGCAAAGGTCATCGAGGTCACCGAAAACCTCGTCAACAAGCAACTGGCCCGCCACCTGGAAGACAACAGCATCTTGGATCCATCCCAATCCGAATTCAGACGAAACAGCCCTCATCGCCACCACAGATGACATCAGACACCAACTAGACAACGGCGTAAAATCAGCTCTCATCCTCCTGGACCTGTCGGCCGCCTTCGACACTGTCTGCCATCGCACTCTAAAGACATGCCTCATAGAAGCCGGAATCCAAGAGAAGGCCCTTGAATGGACCACGTCCTTCCTCTCCGGCAGAACCTGGAGTGTCTGCCTCCCACCCTTCCAATCCGAAGCCACTGACATCATCCCTCAGCCACACACTGTTCAACATCTACATGGCCCCCTCGCACAAGTGGCACACCATCACAACCTCAGCATCATCTCCTACGCCGACGACACCCAGCTCATCCTCTCCCTCACCAAGGACCCACACATCGCCAAAACCAACCTTCACAAAGGAATGAAGGCCGTTGCTGACTGAATGAGGAGCAGCCGTCTGAAGCTGAACTCGGACAAGATGGAGATCCTCATTCTCGGACACACCCCCTAAGCCTGGGACGACTCCAGGTGGCCAACCACACTGGGAACACCCACCGACCATGCACGCATCCTAGGATTCATCCTTGACTCCTCCCTCTCCATGTCTAAACAGGTCAACGCCGTCTCCTCCTCATCCTACAACACCCTCCGCATGCTCCGCAGGATCTACAAGTGGATCCCGACCGAAACAAGAAAAATGGTGACACAGGCCCTCGTCAGCAGCAGACTGGACTACGGCAATGCACTCTACGCAGGAATCCCAGCCATACATTTACGACGACTACAGCGCATCCAAAACGCCTCCGCTCGACTGATCGTCAACATCCCCTGCCGTAGCCACATCACCCCCCCACCTGAGAGACCTACACTGGCTCCCCGTCGACAAGAGGATCACCTTCAAGCTCCTCACCCATGCACACAAAGCACTCCACAACGCCGGACCAGCCTACCTGAACAGCAGACTCAGCTTCTACACCCCCACCCGCCAGCTCCTCTCCACCTGCCTCGCACTCGTCGCTGTTCCCCGCATCCAACGAACTACCTCTGGTGGCAGATCCTTCTCCTACCTCGCCGCCAAGACCTAGAACACCCTTCCTACCCACATTCAACAGACCCAAGACCTACTCACCTTCAGAAGCCTCCTCAAGACCTGGCTCTTCGAGCAGTAGCAGCACACTCCCCTCACCTCAGTGCCTTGAGACCCTCATGGGTAAGTAGCGCGCTCTACAAGTACTCTGATTGATTGATTGAAGGATGGGGAGGAGAAATTATTATGGTGATTAGAGGTGGAAGGGCTCCGGTGAAACATTTAAGAACCTCATACATAGTCCAGTTATGCAATACTAAGAGGCCTTCAGATGTTAGCAGGACCAAATGTTACACTTATTCTGCAGGGAGTGAGATCTAAACCCTCGAGAGAAGACACTGAATGTGAGGTCTAATGTTCACAGGCCACCACTGATTATGAGAGAGAGTGGTCATTAAGTAGGAATAGAGTCCAGAGGCTTGGCGGGATTTCTCAGCATAGAGTGAGATGTGCAAGATTTTTATTGCCTATATGACAAATAAACAAGACTGGTGTCCCAGCACCTTGGACAAACGGTAACCTGTGATACTCAACTTTCCTCCAGTAAACTCAACATATAAAATTACCTTTGGAAGTGAGAGTCAATAACATAAATATTAAAAAGAAAACCATTGCACCTAATGGACTGAGAATGTCCTAAAAATGATAATCACCAAACAAGAACTAAGCAGACAAAGAAAGAAAGACTTCTCATATTTGTATACAACTACTTCAACAGGAGCAATCCCACAATGAATGACAGAGAATGACAACTGTAAACTGACCAGCTTTATTTTCAGAACTAATTAATTCACCCTTAGGATGTTGGAATGTATTTTATTGCTGTATGAAATTGGTTTTAACTATGATGGAGGATATGGAACATCATAAGTACTTATGGAAACGATATGCGGTTTTAGTAATTATTTTTAAGAATTTTAAAATAAATGTGTATTCCGTGTGGTTTAAAGATCAATGATCTAAATAAACTTACATTTTGACTTGAGAACTAATTAAACTGGGGAAATACTTAAAACAACAGTGAGAGAGGAGAGCCTGTGTGAGCACAATATTACAATCACAGAAATATCCTTCAAAAGAAAGGGATGGTAAATAATGGCTTTACACATTACCCCCATCCTTTGAGCAGTGGCAAGAGCAACAGTAGTAACACATTCATCTTCCTTCGGAACAATACCCAAACCTTAAATTCAAACGGAATGAGCAGCCCAAGTAAACACCTACTTCAATGTGAATTGACAGCCCATTAGGTGCTTTTAACTCACAACTGGACCAACCTTATCACTAGAAGCATCACACTTACCATATTCTCATTCACAAACTACATCAGAGAAAACACTGAATTTATCGAAACGAAAACAACCACATTATCGGAGTAAGAGAAACCAGTCACAACTCCTCTCTGGTAATCACGACATGGCAATCACAGATATGTCAAAACATTAAGTAGCTACTGCGAGTGATTGAGAAGCAAAGTAAATCAAAGAAGTGAAGGCCAGTCCTGAAAAATGAAACAGCATGCAGACAATTATACGGAAAGTGAGGCTGCCATAGCAAATTAAGCAGTTGTGCAAGACGGCACTGATGCCTTGCTCAGTCAAATAATCAAGTGCTAGAGAAGTTTGACACAGATTCAACAATAAATGGATGGTCAGGAAAAGAATCCTACAGATGTCAAATAAATTGAAGGGACTTGCGTTCAATGAATATAATTTGTTAACCCACGGAGAAGAAATATACAAACATAATTTAAAGTGGTGCTCTTTTATGTAGGGTTGAGAAGCAGTGCATGATTCTGAGAGGTGTGTGTAATGTGCACAGTTGAGGTCTGGTGGGTTGTCCATGAAATGGTGGGTCTCCATGCTCTACCTACCTGTTTAATCCTCCCTGTATTATCAAATCTTCTGGATGTCGTAGCAGTGGAAGGGTTCCAGCATCGTACTTCATCTTTCAGATTTGCATTAGATAATCACTTAGGAACAAATTTGACAATCGGGTGGGCTAATAATTTTGGGACCTATGTCCTATGCCATCTTCATTGTACAAGTACCCCTTCACTGCAGTGAGAAGGCCCATTTATTGCTTGCTCCACACAGCATTTAGGCTCACCCAATGGGAACATATTTGCAGGCCAGAACCTTTCTAAATTGTTTGGTTATTGACATGATGTGAATTGTGTATCTAAATACACTTTTTGTTCAAACTCTCCCTGCATGTTTTTTGTAGCTCAGCATCCGCTTGGGGTGCCTCCGGTCCAAGCAGCACAAGTGGTGAACATAAGCACTCTCCTTTCTAATATTGTTCTGTCCCAAGGTCTTACATCATGTCTTGTGCTATAAATAAAAGATCTTCTGTAGCCAGGTGATGTATAGATATATTGTTGATTTATTCATAGGTTCACAGCATCAGAAAGTTACTGGAAGATGTTAAGTCCAGGTGATGCCCCACCAGGAGCAGTCTCTCTCCTGCTTAGCCTGCAAAGTCCAACTGACACTCACAACCTCACCAGGCACCCATGCATTCAACCTGTAAAAACGCCGCTCTTCGGCACAACGCTCTCTCTTGGGATACTTCCGCTCTAGGCACCGATCCGCCACGGCTTGTGCCGTTTGCAGCGGCGGGGCCATTCGAGCGAGACTCTTCCGGCCTCACATACTCACTTCTGCCCTGCAAGCTCATTGGCAGGTTAGCGGGCTAGTGTGTATCTTCTCCTGAGGTACTTAATGACGCAGTGGAGGAAGCGCAGCGGACGAGCGCAGCGGGAGCGCCGACTTCGCCCCGAAGTCGTTCCAAAGTCCTGCCCGTCTGCGCCCGTCCGCGCCAGAACGGGACCAGGGGCCACTCCATCTGCCCCTGACCACATAACATACTCCCGCTCTGACTTATTGGATCTACAGACCCCTCCCTGTACCTTTGCTCCGACTTTTAATTGCCAAGATGCTCCACTAAAATGTCATGAATGCGCCCTTACCCTAGACTCAATCCCCTCAGTTACAGACTCCTTGTCCTCTTCTTTTTGGACTACTACTCCTGCCACGCATCAGGCTTCTTCTGCTACGCCTAAATCTGATCCTACTCTGAACTTTATCAGCATAAATTGCCGATCTCTCTCTAAACACAAAAGAGATATCTTTGACCTCCTCGAGTCTGCAAGTCCAGCTGCCATGTTTGTAACGGAAACGTGGCTTTATGAGAGTTCCGGTCCTGACATTGCCACTGCTCTCCCCAATAATTACACCTATTTGGGGAGAAATCGTGTTCTCAAGGAGGGAGGAGGTATTGCGATAATTTTTAAAAGAGAATTCTCATGCAAATGGGAAGACTTAGATTTTCCCAATTGCGAAGCTGGTCTTTTTAAACTCTCTCTCACTCCTTATTTCACCTTGACTGGAACCCTGATCTATCGTCCCCCGGGTTCGGCCAACACATGGGCTTCCTCTCTTCCAGAGCTCATTGCCCCTCTCATTCTACAATCCACTAACTTTCTTATAGTGGGTGATTTAAACATTCATTTTAATCTCACATGTTGTCCCAGTGGCATGCGCTTACTTCAGGATCTAGCTGCCCTGGACCTCCACCTACATAACTCCGGCCCTACCCACAAAGCCGGCAATTTATTAGATCCCATTATCTCGAACCTCAACTGTATTACCTATCACTCCTCCTCTCCTGTTATTTGGTCTGATCACTTTATCATTAACTTTTCAATCAAGATATCAGCTCACAACCCTTCCACTAGTTCTCACCCCCATAAAGCTAGTAGGAACTGGAAACGATTAGATAAAGATAAACTGAACCTCTGCCTTGAAAACTCCAAACCAACGTTCCCCACTATTTCTACTAAGGAGGTGTCTGTTGTCAACTCTTGGCTGACAACAGCCCTAGATTCTTGTCTGCCAACCCAGAGGAATAAGTCACTGATCCATCATCCTCCGGCTCCCTGGTTTAATGACTCACTTCGCCAGGAAAAATCCCGTTGTAAGAAACTGGAGCGCCTATGGCGTTCAGACTACTGTACAGTTAAGAAATTAAATTATAAGGCTGCCCTCCAAGCGTACCACTCTGCCTGTGATACCGCCAGAGCTAATCATGCAAACAGTACTTTACTCAATGCCCAAAATAGACCAAAGGCCCTGTTTAAATTAGTAAAAGATCTTTCTGGCATGTCTTCTGCACCTAAAGACCCTTCTTTGGATACTTCACAATGTAACGCTCTGGCAAAATTCTTTCTGGATAAAATTGACAAGATCTATGCTATTTTTAGCGCCACTCCTACTGTATCTACTATTCCTGAGCCCGTACTTCCTACCCCCTGTTTCGCTGCTGCTGTTGGTGGTATTCCCACTGCCTCCCAACTCCACTCTTGGGAGCCGATATCTCCCTTGCTCTTTCAAAAATATTTACATGAAATAAAATCGGGCTCTCCCCTTGATCCTATGCCCCCTCAAATACTGTGCACTCTGGATCCAGCCATACTTCAGATCATTTTAGATATGCTGAATGCTTCATTGGGCGAGGCTACGGTCCTTAATGAATGGAAACATGCGATGGTGGTTCCACTGCTAAAAAAGGCCAATGTGGACCCTAACAACCCCTCTAACTTTCGTCCCATTTCTCTTCTCTCCTGCTACTCTAAGATTCTTGAAAAACATGCTAATTCTCTTCTTAGCTCCTATGTTGAATCCTCTCATCTTCTTCACTTTTCACAGTCTGGGTTCAGGGCTGGCTTCTCCACCGAGACCACGCTTCTTGGTGTGTCTGAGACCATCAGAAGACAGGTGGACAACGGGGAGACAGTGGCACTCATCTTGCTTGATTTGAGTGCCTCATTTGACACCGTCTCCCATTCCATCCTGTTGTCCACCCTGAAACCCGTGGGGATTGATGGTACAGCCCTGGCCTGGATGGCTAGTTTTCTTTCTAATCGCACCTTTCAAGTCTTTTCCTCTACTTCTGTTTCTTCTATCTTTTCTTCTCCTCACGGTGTCCCCCAGGGGTCTATTCTCAGTCCCCTCTTTTTTAACCTTTATGTGAGACCTCCTGCTTTCTTGGCAGAGCAAGCAGGCCTCACAATATATTCTTACGCTGTCGACTCACAAATCGTCTACTCACTTTCCACCAATAAACATTCTCCCACGTCTTCCTTGCAGTCTGGTCTGGAACATATCTCCAACTGGATGCACACACATAAACTAAAACTAAATGGGGACAAAACAGAGCTGCTCCTATTCGGTCCAAATACATCTTTTTGGGGCCCGCAACATTGGCCTCCTCAGATGGGCCCTTTACCTACCCCCTCAGCCACAGCCCGAACCCTCGGGGTTCTTCTTGACAACCAGCTGTCACTGAAGCAACATGTTGTAAAGGTCTCTGCCACCTGTACTACCATCATCAGGTGGCTTAGAAAAATCACATGGATGCTTCCAGCTGATACCCTGAGGACCGTGGTCCAGGCCCTTGTCACCTCACGGATGGACTACGGGAACGTTCTACTTCTGGGCGCCTGTAAGGAGGTAATAAAGAAATTTCAGGTGGTTCAGAACATGGCAGTTCGCCTGATCTGTAACTTACCTGTCAGGTCTTCGGCTACCATCCATCTGCGCAAGCTGCACTGGCTGCGAATTGAGAGCCGAATCAAATTTAAAGCCCTCTGCATAATGCACCACATTAAAATGGATAAAGCTCCGAAATACTTGTCCTCTTTGGTTCAGCAATATGTCCCCTCCCGCACGTTAAGATCTTCCACACAAAACAAGTTTCAGATCCCGCGTGTCAACAGAGCCAAAATGGGTGGACGCTTGTTCGCCTTATTGGCACCTTCCCTATGGAACTCTATGCCTCAATTCTTGCGCTCTGAAGTCTGTTATCTGACATTCCATAAAGGAATCAAGACCTGGCTTTTCAACACTTAACATGCATGCTCATAGTCTTCTCAACGTATTCATCTTCTGTATGCTTTAGCGCCGGGAAACCTCCGGGTAGCTGCGCGCTCAACAAATGCAATTATAATAATAATAATAACGCCATCATCAATCATCCAACATTCCAGACATCTCCAAGCACACAAACACTCATTCTGGCTGAGCAGTAGGGAAGAGATACATAGGCAAGGGGAAAGGCAACATTAGATTATAACATCTGGATTATCTCACAGCAGTGTAATCAATAGTCGGTTTTCAAAGAGTATGTCACTGCATGACTCTATTCTCCTTTACCTCAAAAATGTCAATGCCGCATGCTGTGATTCTCAACCATGATAGGTTCAACATGTATGACTCCCTTACTGTTAGGGTGTAGCATGGTGCTGCTGTGTGTATGTGTTAGGGAGACAGAGGGAACCCATGAGGCAATTGATGTGTTACTTCTCACTGAAATTGCAAGCTCCCCTGCTAGGAATGGCATCGGAGGCAGCATGGAGAGGTATCCTTGATCGCTGTCTGCTCACTCCAGGGTAGCAGTCATGATTTCCACACCAGAATCTATACCACAGAGACATCTTCCCATTTGTGAATTATTTTCTGCAGCAACTCAGGGGTCAGTAACCGATCATCGGTTTGTGACTGCAACTGTGGTCCCAAAATATAGCTATATCCTAAAGAATACAAGGTCAACTCATTCCTGACAATAAGTATTTGCGATTTAGAAAGGGTCTACCACACCAACAGCACTTTCTGACGTGCATAGGACCACAGCTTTTTGAAAATTGCAAGTGCTATGTTTTTGCACTTTGAAGGATTTGCCACTGCAAATTATTTTAATTTTTTTAAGTTTGCAATTTGGACCCTAACTATATTAGAATGTCCAAACCAATTTGGTGGAAAAAAGGAAACTTTAATGAGAAAAATTACAGATGATATGAATAAACGTGGCTATGTTGTCCAGGAGTTCCTGTGAAAACAAAATAACCCCTACAGTTAATTAACAACCTTTTTCATGCGGTGTTGCTTTATTGACAAATGAGAGTAGTAATTCACTGGCAAGATATAATTTAATGGATTTATCTAACAGGTCTATTTCATGCCACGGACATGATAGAGCACCATATTATTTTGAAAATTGTAGGGGTGCACCATAATCCCAAGTAGTCAGTACCCACATATTTAGAGGACCATGTTAATGTGTGATTTACAATTTTAGTACTAGGCCTTGGATCAGTGCAATATGTAGTTGTGTGCTTATATTGTTTAAGGAACTAATGTAGTGCCAGATTCGAGAATATGCCTTAAGTAATGAAGAAATTATTGCTTTGTGTTTAAAATGTTGCATTAGATTTGACCGTGCCATATTAAAGTTGCACGTGTAGGTTGCATATTATTAAAATGTGTGATGCTAACATGAGAAGGAATGATGTTTAGAAATGTAATGAAATATTGTTTTAGAATCTGTTGCTTATGTTGTTGTATTAGAAATTCATTTAAAAGTACAAAGGCCTGAGACATGAGATTGCCAGCAGAGGCCTAACAGTAATTTTCTTAGCATAACTAGAAACGTCGAGTTGAATATCTTCCTTGGGTAAAGGTTCCTGTTCGCATCTGAATTTCGAATTGTTACTTAGAGCGTGCAAAGGATTGTTTCTCATGCATTTTTTTTTGCAGGTGCAAGGCCACGTAGCTCGTTAGGTAGAATAATCCATTGTTTTAGGACTTAGGTTGGTAGGAGTAGGATCGAAGGGAATCTACAGGAATGTGAAGATGCAACATTCGGCGAAGAAGGTACCTGGGACCCAAGGACACAGCAAAGTATGAGGGGCTGCACCTGCCTGAAGGAGGTGTGCCAGGGGCGTGTTTACTCTTTTGGGGTTTTGTATTAGGGAAAGGGCCCGAGGGAAGAGAGTCAGTTGTGGGCAGTTTTAGTCTTAGAGTCAGTTGGAGTCAGTCTGAGTCCTGTCTAAGGCATTCCAATTGGAAATGCGGTTAGACAAGGGTCTCAGTGGGAACTAGGCAGGAGAAATTAAGGAGCATCTTAGAATGAGCTCGGTAGCTTGGGAAATTTACCTGGAAAGAGTGAATGTGCTTCTTACGGAGCCTTCACAGCAGACACCTTTTTCTCTTGCCCGGGAGGTATGTTAAGTAGGGATGTCACCTTAGAGTTATAGTAGGGACAGACTAATCTTTCTTTTCCATTGGAGCAGATGCAGTCGAGTTTTCCAGTGGGAACTGTTATTGCTTGCCTGATGCTTCTTGAGTTAACATTGCTCTTTATTTTCAGTCGCCTGAGACTCCTGCGCAGGATTATGTTTGTATAAGGGCTGGTTTATTCCTTGAACCTCTTGCTGAGGTGCTTGTATGTTTAGCTGCTTTTGACTTTGGAATAAATCTTTAACTTTTCTGCGGAGTCAGTGGTCTTTTAGAGTGAGAAGTAATCGTTCATTGGTAAATTGTTAAAAGTATGAAATTAGAGAACTTTCTTTACACTTCTATGCAGACTAAAGAGGTTCGTCGACTAGTGATTCTTGAGGTTGGTAAAGTAAAAATCTAGACAAGAATCCCAGTGCCATCGGACACATAACTAAAGCACTGCTGGCTAAGTATGATATTATAAAGGATTTGAAAGGGTTACTAGAGTTATTTATTGGATCCTTGGATCTCTATACCTATGAAGGTAAGTGAGTTGGTACCTTAGATTATTACTAAAAGTATCCTCACAGACATGTAATTATAGGCTGATAAGAAAAAGACGCCTTTGTGCATGTATTTTTTTTATGAAACTGCAAAGAGAAAAAGTTTTTTTTTTTTATTTGAGACTGAGTGCCTTGTCTACTAGACTCATTTAGAGCTGGATGGACCATCAACTTTTCTTTGGCAGGTCCACCATTGAATCCATCAATGGAAAGCTACCTCCAGCCCAAGTAAATCCATCGCACCACCAACTATATTCAGAGAGGTCCTGGCAGTAGCAGATAGGGAAAAATAATGATTAGTCCAACATTGTGGGAGAAAGCTTACAGTCTGCTGGAGTTATTAGTTATTTTGTTTTTCAATGACGAACCATTTTTTTGTCAAAAGATTGGTGGCCAGCCATTAAAAGTGACAGTGGCCATTCACTAAAAATGTTGTGCCTTGAAGAGAATCACAATGATGTCGGTTCCTTTCAATGGACAGAGGCAATGGCTGGGCCGATGGTGATAGAGTGTAATGTTTCCAATTAATCGCATGTATTAGTAAAGTGCAATTTATAACACTAAATAACAGGTGCACTTTAAAAACAATATTTGTAGAAGGTAATCACACTTAGCTATTATTAGCTGACACTTAAGTTAACATATTGTAATGAATTAAGTTAGCTTAAATACTGATTGTTAGACCTGGCATCATTGTCGTGAGTCTCCCTTCCATTTTGACGGATTGCATCCTCTGTTTTGATATGTTTTTGCTGGTTATATGCTTTGGTTACTGTGCCACTGCTATTCAGTGCCACAGTGCAAGTGCGCCCTATGTTAAATTGTTGTACTAATTGGTTATTCCGTGATTGGGTTATTTGATTTACCTGTCAGCTCCTAATACAGTGTACCATGTGTGCCCAGGGCTTGTAAATCAAATGCTGCTGGTGGGCTTGCAGCACTGGTTCTGCCACCCACAGAGGCAGCTTGTAAAGTGTGTCTCAGGCCTGGCATTGCATGGCCTGTGTGCAGTCTAGTACTGCCATGTCGACTTGACAAATGCACTGACATGCCAGTCCCTAAACCTTCCCTTTGCTTCATGTTAGGCACCCCTATGGTAGGCCCAAGAGCAGGGTGCATTGTAAGTATAAGGTAGGACATGCTCTGGTGTGTCCTAATAGTGAATTACAGCAGCTATTTTCGTTTTTCACTATTGAAGGCTACCTCTTCTCCATGGGCTAGAATGGGCAGTTAGATTATTACGTTCCTATAATCCTAACTGACTCAGGGAACAAAGTAGACATTCTAATTTAGTATGCCTGAACTCAGAATAACAAAATACATATTTTAGTAAAGTTGGTTTTAATATTCTGTGTTTGAAAATACCACTTTTAGAAAGTATGTATTTTCTTGCCTTACTGTTCAAGCCTGCCTCTGCTAGGTTGTGTATACCTTATCGGGGCTTGTGAGTGTCAGGGCTGGGGGATTCCAGGAGACAGGATGGGGCAGCCCAGTGGTGAATAGCAAGATCTGCATCAAGATGTGATGGGGGAGTTGTACCTGGGACCTGAATAGTGCTGGGCCTTCCCTCTTCAAATGCTGGCTCCAACTCCTGTGGCTTGTCTGATGTCTCTGCCCTACACTGTGAAAGGAGAGAAGGATTCTTATCAACAAAGTTCTCCAGAGCTGTATCTCACCTTACCTGTGCTGGCTCCACCTCTTGTGGGGTGGCTGCTGTCTCTGCCCTGCACAGTGAAAGAAAGTAGAGAGTCATGTAAACAAAGTGCTCAGGAACTGGTTTGGACTAGGCAGAGGCCTCTCTGCCTTCAGAGAACAAAGGAATTTGGGGTATAAATATTGGGACACTGATCCCAAGAAATTAGATCACTTCTGGACAAAAAACCTTTCTGCCAAGGAGAAGAACCAAGGAAGCTGCAGGAGTTTTACTGCCCCTCTGCCAGTGTGCTGTTTGCTGGGTTGGCCTGCAGTGGTTGCTTCATTGCCAAGGGAAAGGAGAAGGAACTTTGTAAGGACTTTCATCTACAGAATATTCTCCACGGGCTTTAACTGTGATTGCCTCCTGCTGAAGTCTCAGAGACAAAAGACTTCACCTGCACCTCTCCACTGAATTTCCTTGCTGGGCTGGGAATTCTGACTCCAGATACTTGAGTGCCGCTTGGATCTGGAAGCGCGACGTATCGAGAAGAAGCACGTTGCCACCGCAGCTGAAATTGTCGCATCGCGGGAGAAGCGAGCCTTCATTGAATGTCCCTGGAAGAGTGTGTTAATCGGAGCTGTCTGCTGTCGCATCACCGGAGAAGCATGACGCCATAGTGAGAGTCGCTATCGCATCACTGGAGAAGCGTGTTGCACGGCCTGTCGTGGCTCCAAAGTACAGAGTCGTCGCAAGTCTGCCAGGGCGTCATCGCATTTTCAACGCATCGCGGCATCAAGGGCGCCATCTTCTTGCATCGCAACCCGATCATTGCATCGCATCAAGGTACCATCTTGCGCACTGCAACGGGCACGCAGGCCTAGAATCTACGCATCACCTCTGCACCGGTAAGAAGCACAACGCATCCTCTACTCTGCACAAGCATTGAGGCAGGACGCATCATCTCCCCTGGATCAAGGAACCAACGCATCTCTCCTTTTGTAATTTGTTTACTTTGAGTTACGCATCCAGGTACTTTGTTGAGAACTTTGCCGCATTTATCATCAGCTTAAACTAAGCAACTTTAATCATCTTTTGAGTAATCTTAAGTGTAGTATTATGGATTTTTAGTGTTTGTGGTCTTGTGTTTAGGTCTATAGAAAGAATACTTATTTTTTATTAAGCCTGTACTGTGTCCATCTGTAGTGTTTTCACTGTATTACTGTGTATATTCTCAAATGCTTAACACACTGCCTCTGAGATAAGCTTGTCTGCTCGTGCCAAGCTACCAAGGGGGTGAGTAGGGGTTATTAAGGAGTGCAATCCCCTTATCCTGACTTAGAAGTAAGGATCCCTATTTGGACAAAGGTGAATACCATTGCCAACTAGAGACCCCCAGATCTAACACTGATGCTATTTTGAATATCAACTTCACATGTTTAAATGAGCTTCTACTACTATGCCCTAAACGTATCTATACAGCCAGATATGGTGGCCTTCCTCTTTTTTCTTGGATCCCAAATACTGAAATCAGCTACCTTTGCCCCTTCATTCTTACTCAGACCTAATCCTTTTCAAGAAACTCCTTAAAAACATGGTTGTTGGTCTTTAAGTACCATATGGAAATGCAACCTGCATTTGATAGCCTTAGCGCTGAGAGAGCCCCTCGGGATGATTTGTGCACCTAATAAATACTAAGCATGGGCGTAAAATCTGTTCCACTCGCGGAATTTGCGGATTATCGGAAAATTCGCAATCCGTGAACTTTCGCGAATTTGCCGAAAATACGCAAATTTGCACTCAGCGGATTATTTTGCTTGGTGATACAATATTGCGGTGCGCGGCGTTCACTTACCGTCATTCAGCGTTTGCAGAGTTGTTTTTCTCCATGTTTTGCGCTTGCTGCGCCATTTTGGATCTTGCTGCGGGATCCCGTGGGAGTTTGGCGACTGCGATTACGTCATCGCGGCTTGCCACCTTGCACAGCGAGAGTTTGTCAACGCGAGTACGCCGTGATCACGCATCGCGGGAGTTCGCGATTGCGAACACGTAGATGCGGCGGGCAGCAACAATCTCGCACTCGCGAAATTGCAAAATTTGCAATTCTGCACAAGAAATCCACCAGCAAGCAGCATAAACCTTCTGAAAATGATGATTTTTATTAGAATAACTCCTCAGGTTGACATTTGCCTGCACTTTCCTTTGCAAGGAGTCCATTTTGGGGTGGGTGGGAGGAAGGAAGTGCCCCACAGTCGCCAACTTCCTCTTCCTGTCCAGCAGGCTCCTCCCAGTGCTTTGATCATGTCCTGGTCACTTCTATTTGGATCTTGACCTGGAAGGATTACTTTTTGTGGATGCTGCTGGATATTTGGATTTGAGGCCTTTTTGACTTTCTTTGGATCAGTTTTGGATTAGAAATTTCACAAGTAAGTTTGTTTGGGGCTTTATAGTTGCTGCAACTGTCAGGTTTACTCCGCGGGATCCAGCTGATGCAATTATGGTTCCACCTCCCAATGTCACCAACACCCTGAAGTATAAGCACAGGGTGTTCGAGCCATTAGGTGAGGGAGAAAAATAACAAACTAAAATAAAAAATGTGGGATGGGTAAAGGTAGGGTCAGCAGGGAAAGGACGCCTGTAATAGAAAACAAGACAGATTTCAGTCAAGTGCTTACTAGCATTTAGAACTACTCTAAGTACCTGGGCAGAAAGAAAACCCGATCTTGGCTAGAAAACATCTACAATCCTTCTGTCATAATCTGTGAGGAAGGCCTAGGGAACACATAGATATATGATAAATGAACACAGTCCTGTATTAACAGACACACACACACCGTACTGAGACACTTAACCCAACACTCACAACATACCACAGAATTTGTCATAGGACTCAATGTACAAGGGGGTCCAAAGGTATCCACAGAAAGTAAAGATGCTCCACCACAAAGTAAATAAGGATACGGTAGTGTGTAGGAAGCAAAAACTACAACACTCCGCTCTCTATAGAACAACCCAAGAGTGAGTGCATGAAAAATGCCAAACAGAAAAACGTAGTTGCGACCACCACTGAATTCTGTCAACTGATACATCCAATGGAAGACAGAACCATAAGACCAGGGGAATACTGTAGTTCCTTCACTACACGCCCTGATCCTTCATTTCCATGTAAATATATATATCCAGCATATAACGGAGACGCGTAGTTGACCTCACTACAGCGTCCCGCTATTTAAGTTCCAAGAACAAATGCATAGTGTACGGTAGCACGTGGTTTCGACCGCCACAGTGTTCCGCCACCACAAAATAGCCAAATCCGAGATACAGTGTACTGAACTGCCAAATAGTAAGGCAGCAATGTCTCCGAGCCCTTCGAAGACAGCAAACAAAAACAGCTGACCGCTAAAGCGGCCGGGGACAAGGAACCACAGTACCTGAGGGCGCCGACGCTGACACTTCCTCGGACAGAATGCCGAAGCTCTCCCCAAGAGCCCTAGGGGAGAGAGAGCCCAACAGGAGACACGATAAGGCTGGCGTGCAGGGCGTCCGCTCTCACGCCGGCTAAAGCAAGGAGTCCAGAATAACGCGCAACAGGAAGCGCGTTGGAATCAGAGTTATGCTTCCTGCGCGACCCCGCCTGCTCATGGGAAATGTAGTTTTCCCATTGCGGTAGGCGCGATGCAACTGTGAACCTGACAGTACATCCCCCCTTCCCTAGCGCCTCCTAGGACCAGGGCGCAGGGGGAACCTACGATGGAAAGCACGTATAGCCGCCGGGGCATGTATGTTCCCCACAGGCTCCCAGGAATCATCCTCCACCGAGTAGCCCTTCCATGACACCAGATACCAAAGGACGCCTCTGCACAGTTTGGAGTCCTTGATACACCGCACCTCGTATTCAGCCCCAGCATCACCGAGCACCGGAGGTGTGGCCTTTCTTCGTGCCGAATGAGCTGGTTTCAACAAGTGACAATGGAACACAGGATGAATACGCAAAGAACCAGGCAGTTTCAATTTGAAAGCAACAGGGTTGATACGTTTCACAATGGTATAAGGCCCAATGTAACGTGGATGAAACACACTACGCAACTTGAACCGAATGTTGCGAGTCGACAACCAGACCTTATCACCAACCTGGAATGATGGGCCCTCCTTTCGATGTTTATCCTCCCATTTCTTGTACACTGCTTTAGCCTTCTCCAGATGCCCCCTGACCTTCTTGTGCAGAGCACGGAGCTTCCGTACTTGTCCCAAGACCGTAGGCTGTCGAGACACCTCCTCCGGGATGTGCACAGGAAGGATGCGTGCATCAAACCCGTAGGTAGCATGGAAAGGCGAGATCCCCACAGAACAGTGCCACGCGTTATTATAGGCCATTTCGGCCATCCATAACAGGGAAACCCATGACTCCTGGGCATCCTCAGCAAAACACCGCAGATATGTTTTCAATGTTTGGTTTAACCGTTCAGTTTGTCCGTCCGTCTGTGGATGGAAACTGGTCGAGAGAGAAGACTGTATATGCAATGCCTGACACCACGCCTTCCAGAACCTCGCAATGAACTGGGGGCCCCTGTCAGACACTATAACCTCTGGGACTCCATGTAATCTTATGACGTTGGTTAGCAACAATTGAGCCGTCTGCCCAGCAGTTGGCAAGTTTACACATGGTATAAAGTGGCCTAACTTAGTGAGACTGTCAATGACCACCAACACCGCCGATTTGCCCTGATCAAGAGGGAGTCCTGTGACGAAATCCAGACTTATTGTCTGCCAAGGTTTCCTAGGGGAAGGCAACGGCATCAACAACCCTTTTTTCTGTCCGGTTGTGTTCTTAGCCCTGGCGCATGTCTCACATTGTCCAATCCATGCAGGGATATCGGTGATAAGCGAGTCCCACCAGAAATGCCGTTTCATGAGCCGCATAGTTTTTTGCACCCCCTGATGTCCTGCCAAAGGGGACTCATGACACCACATGAAGGCCTTTTTTCGCAATGCTAGAGAGGGAAGAAACAATCTGTTGTCTTGAAAAGGCAACCCCTTCACCAAAGTGCGATTTCCCCCAAATGTGGCCCAACTGACCCAGGCATCATGATTCTTGGCTTGTCGGACAAGGTCCAAAAAGGTATTGGCCTGTATTACGCAAATCACCTTTTCGGGACTGACTATTGACACTTTAGCGTCTCCTTTGTCTTTCTCCTCCGACTGGTCTCGTCGGGATAGGGAATCGGCTTTCAGGTTGTCTGTCCCTGGTCTAAAGGTAATGGTGAAATCGTATTCCGCAAAGAAGAGCATCCACCTCATCTGTCTTTGCGTGAGGTGTTTTGCGGTCTTCATGTACTGCAGATTGCGATGGTCTGTATAGACGGTGACAGGGGTTCTGGCCCCCCACAGGTATTGCGTCCATTCCTGAAATGCTCGTTTAATGGCTAGCAATTCCTTCTCGGAGATGGTATAGTTCTGTTCAGGAGGGCTTAATTTCTTGGACAGATATGCCACGGGGTGTAGCTGTCCAGTGTCCTTATCCCTTTGAGACAGTACGGCTCCTATAGCTTCGTCGGAGGCATCCGCTTCCACAACATAAGGATGTTCTGGTCTAGGATGTGCCAGGATGGGAGCCGTCGTGAAAGCCTCTTTTAGATACTGGAATGCTGCGGTGGCTTCGGGTGACCACTCGAACTGTACAGCTTTACGCAACAATCTCGTCAAGGGGACTGCTACTTGGGAGAACCGCGCTATAAATCGGCGGTAATAGTTGGCGAAGCCTAAAAACCTTTGCACGTCCTTCACACAGGTAGGGGTAGACCACTCCTGCACCGCCTGTACCTTTCTATCTGACATTTGCAGTCCCTCGTGACTTAACATGACACCTAAGAACTCAACCTTGTCCACATTGAATTCGCACTTGCTCAACTTGCAGAACAAGCGGTTGTCTCTCAATCTTTGGAGTACCTCAATGACGTGTTGTGTATGGTCCTTGACGTTTTCTGAGTAAATCAGGATATCGTCAATGTATACCACCGCACTGATGTCCACCACATCCTTCAAAACATCATTCAAAAAGTATTGAAATGCCGCTGGGGCGTTACACAGCCCGAACGGCATCACTGTGTATTCATACAAGCCGTATCTTGTTTTGAAGGCGGTTTTCCATTCGTCCCCCTCGCGAACCCGGACCAAGTGGTATGCCCCCCTTAGGTCCAATCTGGTAAAAACCTTGGCATACCGTACTTGGTCCAGCAAAACAGAGATAAGTGGCAGTGGGTATCGATTTCTGATGGTGTTTTTGTTAAGCATACGATAATCCACACAGGCCCTTAAATCTCCGTTGGCTTTTTTGATGAAAAAGAGGGGCGAGGCAGCAGGGGACCTGGATGGGCGTATGAAGCCGATATCCACATAATGGTCCAAGTACTCCTTCAGATGAGTAGTTTCCGGGTCGGACAATGCATAAACCCTACAGGATGGTATGGTGGCTCCCTCCACTAGATCAATCCTGCAATCATATGGCCTGTGCGGAGGGAGATTCTCAGCCTGACTTTCGCTGAAGACGTCCCTGTAAGCCCTATATTCCAGGGGTAGACACACGTCTTTCTCAGCAGCCGTTGCAACCACCAAAGGAAGAACAGACGGAGAGAACCCGACGCCCTCTTCCATATGATTTTTACATTCCTCAGACAAGAAACGAATCGACTTCTCCTTCCAGTCGATTGAGGGATTATGATGACTAAGCCAAGGCATACCGAGAATTATCTCGTATTGAGGGGCTTCGATGATGTTAAGCACCAGTTCTTCCCTATGCCTGCCGACAGGTACAGCAACAGAAAGTGTTACCCTCTCAGTTTGTTCCGTTATGAGGCCAGATATCAGTGGTTTACCATCCACCGCCAATACTTCCTCAGGTGAGTCTCTGGGTACCCTGTCTATAGACAAAGAGGTCACAAGCCCGCTATTAATGAAATTCCCTGTGGCCCCCGAGTCTATCATAACCGTGACATTGTAAACCTGCAACTGACACTCCAGCCTCATGGGCAGCAGTATATGTGATTCGGACTCATGTAGAGTTAGAACCGTTAATGATGGCACCTTCCAGGGCTGAGGTTCATTTTGGTCTCTCCCTCCCTGAGCACCAGTTTCTTCTAGAGCGTTGCCCGCTGCTATGGCTACACTTTTATTACGAGACCATGACCCAGTGTTTCTGGATTTGGAAGGACAGTTCCTTACATAATGTCCCTTTTTGCCGCAGTACAGACAAAGACCTGCAACGCGACGACTCTCTTTTTCTTCCCTGGTTAGTGGGGACCGAACTGCACCAATTTCCATCGGTTCAGGTTGTGCATCTGCAGAAGGCAAAGGCCTACGTGGACTCCATTCCGACCGTGGGGGCCCTCTATCCCATCGTCTCCTATCCCCTCCTCTGTCTGCCATTCTACCATCCAATCTTAGAGTCAAGTTTACCATATCTACACAAGTGGTTGGTTGGGAATCTATCTGGGCAATGACGTCTTTAAGACCCTCCCTCAAACCCTGGTAAAATAAGGACATCCTTTTTTCTTCCGGCCATGAAGTTTCTGACACCAGACGGTTGAACTTGGTAAGGTACGTTATCAAATCCGACCGCCCCTGCCTAAGTTCCAGGAGTTCTCTATCTGCGCTGAAGGTGGTTGCCCTTCGATCAAACACCTTCTCGAATTCAGTTCGAAAAGTTGCCCAATCGGAGAGCATTGGGTCGTCATTTCGTACCAAAGGTACAGCCCAATTGGCTGCATCCCCTGTCAGGAACGAAATCGCAAAAGCCACCCTAGAATGGTTGTTAGGGAACGAGGCAGGTTTACACGAAAAGTGCAACATGACTTGCGTTATGAACGCCTGAGTTTTGGATGGATCCCCGGAATACCTCTCCGGGCTAGCTAGAGGAATAGGGGGGGGAACCGTTACTTGTAACTGAGGTACCGATGTAGAAAAGGGATTCCTAGATAACTTATCTACTTTTTCTCTGAGCGCTGCTGCCTCTACTTTAGAGGAGGCCAGCTCCTGCTGCACTAAAAGCAGTGCCTGCAGAACATCATCCATGGTGGCCATATTGCAACAACTGGACCGGGCAGAGCAACGTTCGTGGGCGCGTTATTCTGTCAGGTTTACTCCGCGGGATCCAGCTGATGCAATTATGGTTCCACCTCCCAATGTCACCAACACCCTGAAGTATAAGCACAGGGTGTTCGAGCCATTAGGTGAGGGAGAAAAATAACAAACTAAAATAAAAAATGTGGGATGGGTAAAGGTAGGGTCAGCAGGGAAAGGACGCCTGTAATAGAAAACAAGACAGATTTCAGTCAAGTGCTTACTAGCATTTAGAACTACTCTCATATGGTCTCACTAATAAAGCATGCACATGGATAAGTACCTGGGCAGAAAGAAAACCCGACCTTGGCTAGAAAACATCTACAATCCTTCTGTCATAATCTGTGAGGAAGGCCTAGGGAACACATAGATATATGATAAATGAACACAGTCCTGTATTAACAGACACACACACACCGTACTGAGACACTTAACCCAACACTCACAACATACCACAGAATTTGTCATAGGACTCAATGTACAAGGGGGGTCCAAAGGTATCCACAGAAAGTAAAGATGCTCCACCACAAAGTAAATAAGGATACGGTAGTGTGTAGGAAGCAAAAACTACAACACTCCGCTCTCTATAGAACAACCCAAGAGTGAGTGCATGAAAAATGCCAAACAGAAAAACGTAGTTGCGACCACCACTGAATTCTGTCAACTGATACATCCAATGGAAGACAGAACCATAAGACCAGGGGAATACTGTAGTTCCTTCACTACACGCCCTGATCCTTCATTTCCATGTAAATATATATATCCAGCATATAACGGAGACGCGTAGTTGACCTCACTACAGCGTCCCGCTATTTAAGTTCCAAGAACAAATGCATAGTGTACGGTAACACGTGGTTTCGACCGCCACAGTGTTCCGCCACCACAAAATAGCCAAATCCGAGATACAGTGTACTGAACTGCCAAATAGTAAGGCAGCAATGTCTCCGAGCCCTTCGAAGACAGCAAACAAAAACAGCTGACCGCTAAAGCGGCCGGGGACAAGGAACCACAGTACCTGAGGGCGCCGACGCTGACACTTCTTCGGACAGAATGCCGAAGCTCTCCCCAAGAGCCCTAGGGGAGAGAGAGCCCAACAGGAGACACGATAAGGCTGGCGTGCAGGGCGTCCGCTCTCACGCCGGCTGAAGCAAGGAGTCCAGAATAACGCGCAACAGGAAGCGCGTTGGAATCAGAGTTATGCTTCCTGCGCGACGCCGCCTGCTCATGGGAAATGTAGTTTTCCCATTGCGGTAGGCGCGATGCAACTGTGAACCTGACAGCAACTACTATTTTGGAATTTTAAATTTTTGGGCTGTTGTTGAGGCTTTTTGCCCAGGGGTACTCAGTGGTGCATGGACTGAGTCTTTCTGTTGGGTCTCTTTAATGGAAACATCATGGAGGGCATGGATGGCATTGGATTGTGGTGATTTTTGTGTGTTTTTCGATTTTTGGGCTGTTGTTGGGGCCTTTTGCCCAGGGGTACTCTGTGGTGCATGGGCCTAGTCTTTCTGTGGGGTGTCTTGAATTTGAACATGATTGAGGGCATGGATGGCATTGATTGTGGTGATTTTTGTGTGTTTTTTCGATTTTTTGGGGTGTTGATGAGGCCTGTCCATGTGGGTGGGGGCCATTTTGAGGACTGGTACAGGCAGGGCCTGGCCATGTGGTGGGGGTCTAGGGGCCATTTTGAAGCCAGGCAGTGTGCTTTGTTGTGCCATAGGACTGAACTCTGTCTGCCATGCTTTCATCCATTATGCCCAGGGGTGCTCTGTGGTGCATGGGCCTAGTCTTTCTGTGGGGTGTCTTGAATTTGAACATGATTGAGGGCATGGATTGCATTGGATTGTGGTGATTTTTGTGTGTTTTTCGATTTTTGGGGGTGGTGATGGGGCCTGTCCATGTGGGTGGGGGCAATTTCGATGACAGGTACAGGCAGGGCCTGGCCATGTGGTGGAGGTCTAGGGGCCATCTTGAAGCCAGGCAGTGTGCTTTGTTGTGCCATAGGCCTGCACCCAGTCTGCAATGCTTTCATCCATTATGCCCAGGGGTACTCTGTGGTGCATGGGCCTAGTCTTTCTGTGGGGTGTCTTGAATTTGAACATGATTGAGGGCATGGATGGCATTGGATTGTGGTGATTTTTGTGTGTTTTCGATTTTTGGGCTGTTGTTGGGGCCTTTTGCCCAGGGGTACTCAGTGGTGCATGGACTGAGTCTTTCTGTGGGGTCTCTTTAATTTAAACATCATGGAGGGCATGGATGGCATTGGATTGAGGTGATTTTTGTGTGTTTTTTGATTTTTGGGGGTTTTGATGGGGCCTGTCCATGTGGGTGGGGGCCATTTTGAGGACTGGTACAGGCAGGGCCTGGCCATGTGGTGGGGGTCTAGGGGACATTTTGAAGCCCGGCAGTGTGCTTTGTTGTGACATAGGCCTGCACCAAGTCTGCCATGCTTTCATCCATTATGCCCAGGGGTACTCTGTCAGTGGTGCATTTTATTGGTCTTTCCATTTTGGGGGGTGGGTATATTAAAAATGCTTACTTGCAAACTATTAATTGAAGCGCTACATATGCAACATTTATTTAACTGATGTTCCTCTGCCTTTGTTTGCTTTTAGGTGCAGAATGACAAATCATCAGCCTCATCGTTCCTCATCAGTGCCTGGAACAAGTCCTGCTGCGGTGTGTGCAGCACAACGTCACGTGTGGCCACAGACAACTCTGCAACTTGTGCAACTGCGGCCTGCTGTTTTGACATCTGAAGAAGATGGCCCCAAAAAAAGTTGCCCGTAGCTCCTCCAGCAAGAAAGTTGCCAGTAAGGAGCAGAAGAAGCAAGTGGCGCCACTTACCAAGGAAACTGGTGTGCCGAGCGCTGCATTTTTTGGAGGAAAAAAAGTACGCCTTCAGCAGCAGCTGGGTCTGCTGGGGACCAAACTGGGAGCAGCACCCCGCTCCATTGGGCTCAGTGCCACCACCACCATGCCAACTTAAGTCCAAGCCCTTGAGTGCTGCAGAGGCAGCCATTCTAGTTGTTCAATCACCATCGACCAGTGATGTTGGCTCATCGCAAGAAAGTAGCAGCATCCCTCAATCAACACAGGTTGTTGTAACTCATCTGACGAGTGTTCAACAACCACAGGCGCAACAACAACCATATGTGCAAGTACAAGCCCAAGTATATGTGGAAGGAGAGGCAGCGCAAGGAGATGCGCAAGCAGAGGTGCATGGAGCGGCACAAGTGCCCACAATAGTTGTTCCTCCCGAAGTAGGGGCACATCAGGAAATCGACATTCAAGCCGAGGTATCATTTGAGGAAGCCACTCCACTTGCTCACTCATTGTCTTCCAGATCCCTAGCAAGGAAAAGATCAAGGATGGTGTCTACATCTTCTTCAAGCCCTCTTCCTTCTGATGATATGGATGAAAATTGGGAACCACCACAGCCGTCTGAGAGTGAGGCACACCACGATCTGACAAAGGTAGCTAAGCATAAAAGGAAGGTCTCGTACTTATGGAGTGTGATGATGACGCTGAACAAGAAGTGGCGTATACTCCTGCTGATGAAGACTCTCATGACGACGACGCAGTCATCATACACGCCACTCCAGCCTCAGCGGGCATGCAGCAAACAGACATTTTTACCCTAGCCCGAAATTCTGCTGAGCGTGATGTTGTCGACGTGGCAATGGGACCACCACCAATGCAGTTAACTAGTACACCACCACCTACCTCTTCCATATTTTCTCGCCAGAAGGGACCTCCATCCACCTCGACCTCCATTTCCTCAATTAGTGGTGCTGCAAGTGCACAACATAGTAAAGTTCAGCAACACACATCCTCCACTTCTTCTGGCATTAGCATTCCCAGTATTGCCTCCTCTGCCCCCCACAGACATTTGAAGTCCGCAACTTGGGACTTCTTTAGTGTTAGCCCAACAAGGGAAAACATAGCCATTTGTACCATTTGGAGTTAGTCGTGGTAAGCTTGATACCAACTATGGTACCGGAGGCCAGAGAGATCATCTTGAGAGACAGCACACTGTCAAATGGCATGCCCACCTAAAGGAGATCGAGGAAGCCCGAATTGCAAGTCAACAAACTGTATCCGTTGATGTTTCATCTGATGATGACGAGGAGGAAGAAGCGTCAAACATTTCTTCACTTACACCCAGTACCCCTGTCAGCAGCACACCCCCTGCAAGATATATGAGCCACACTAAGAGTGTGGGAGAGAGTGAGACACCAATGTGAAAAAGTTCATCATCACCGAGCGTAACTGGGTCGAAGAAGTCATCATCATTCCGTAAAATGGTCCAGCCCACCATTAGAAGCATGTTGTTTTCAGATGCGCCATTTGAACGCAACCACCCAATGACGCGTCTGTTTAACACTAAGCTGGCTAAAATGCTAGCGCTGGACCTTCTCCCTTTTTCTTTCATGGAAGGAGTTGGTTTTCTTGAATTAGTGGCAACGCTCTGCCCTAAATGGAAGGTTCCTAGCCGGTTCTATTTTGCCAGAGTTGCGGTTCCAGCACTACATGAAGATGTGCTGGAGGTGATTGGGGCAGCTTTGCAGAAGAGTGCTGTTCACACTATACATCTGACAACAGACATGTGGACCAGTTGCCAAGCCGTTGATTACATGTGCATCACTGCACACTGGGTCTCTTTTTCAGGGGTTAAAGCAAAGCTAAACGCAAGTGTTGACCTGAACAACGTTTTTTAGAGCTGCTCGGAAACATGCAACACTAGCCATGTTGCCATGGAGAAAAATCATACTGGTGAAAACATTTTGCATGAGTTTAACACAAAGGTCTTTCAATGGCTGTTCCCAAGAAAACGCATGGTTGGTTATGTTTCCACGGATAAAGGCACCATTGTAGTTAAGGCCATGGATAAGGGTAACTATTTCAGAGTGCCGTGTTTGGCGCACTGTATAAACCTGGTTGTTAAAAAATTCTTGAGTGAAGAAAGTTCAGTGTGCGAGTTACTGACCACCTGCCGAAGAATGTGCACACATTTCAACCATTCTTTTAAGGCCCTGAAGCAGCTGAGGTGCCTGCAACATGAACGTAAACTGCCAGTGAAAGCACTCATCCAGGAGGTGGTAACACGTTGGAACTCAACCTTCTACATGCTTGAGCGTCTGTTTGAGCAGTGTGCAGTAGTCGATCAGTATTTCTTTACACAGGGTGCAGCTATGAACGACCTGAGGATACACGTGGAGCAATGGAAGCTAGTTAAAAGCCTGACAGATATGCTTCGTCCTTTTGAGGTCTACACGCGTGCAGTCAGCAGGGATGACTGTAATTTGGGAAAAGCTATCCCATTGTTGCGCATGCTGGAGCACCAACTGAAGGCGGTGTCTTCTATTTTTCAAAATGATGAAGAAAAGGAACAAGCATTTGAGTTGGCGGAGAAGTTATTACAGCGCCTACTTTGCGATGAACGTCTTCAAAAGATCCACACAGAACTGCATTACATTTGTGCTACTATTCTGGATCCACAGTACAAAAATGCACTGGCAGGCAGAGTATTCTTTCCTTTTGATGACGCAGAAGTTACGAAGTACAAACATTGGCTAGCTGTGGCAGCCAGGAGGTTTGAAAAAGAACAGCAGGAAATTGAAGGAAAGGGCAGTACATCAGCATCAGCAGGCCATCCGGAGTCCACTTCTGCATCTGTGGCTGTGGCAGAAGTGAGTGATTTTCCCTCTCAGCCGTTATAGACACCAGCAACCGGATCATCTGCACCAGACACAACAGTAACATTGTGTGAAGAAGAGGATTGGCTAACTCAGTTTGGATTTGCTTCTCAAAAGGTCCCAGCAAAAAGTAAGCAAAGTGGAGGAACCCCTCTTGAACCTTGAGTCGATGGTGCAGGACTATCTGAATGACTCAACAGAGGTCTATGTTCATGATGAGCCATTGGCGTATTGGCCTGGGAAAAGAGAATTGTGGCCAGAGATCACCAACCTGGCTATAAATTACTTGTCTTGCCCATTCGGAAGCGTGTCTTCTGAACATGTTTTCAGTGCTGCTGGTGGCATTGTAACTTGCAAAAGGACCCGCCTCTTGCCCAAAAATGTGGGGAGGTTACCAATGATCAAGATGAATCAGCACCTCATACCACCAGATTACAAAATACGAGAATACACGCAGGAAGAAGACGAGGAGGACACCAACTTAGATGAGGGAAATTCTTCTCTGTTAGGTGACCTACTCCCCCCCTGAATTTGCAGAGTATGAGGACGAGCTCTTCTTCCCTGACCCCAAGCCCTGAAAATCAGTCAAGGAATCAATAACTTTCTTTTTCGTCCTTATTCACTATTATTCCTGTGTGTCTGTCTTTCTTTGTTTTGCAAAATCCATATAAAAAAACGTTAATCACCTAATCACAAAAACAAGCCCATCAGCAGAACTGTCTTCACTTATTTGCTTATTGATTTGAAGGTGTCATTCCTCAGGTTCACAAGTTCACAAGAACATGCTCCTCTATCCTTCTCCTCCAGACTCCTATTTCCCTCAAAGCAGATGGCCCAATGAAGAAAGACTCTGTACTTGTGGGGGTGTTCTACTTCTTTGCGAGTGAGTTGACGGGTCTGGGGCCATTGCTGGGAAGGTCTAATACCGGATAAACGTGGTTTGGAGAAATCGGAGCAGGAAAAGATTTTGCGCTTTTGATCACTTGCCTGTCTTTGGGGTGCTTTTTGGCAGGCTTTTAAGTTGTTGTGGATAGGTTTTGGGGTCTGGAAGCACTGCTGGCACAGTCTAATGTTGATTGCATTTGTTTTTCATGAAATCCATGGTGGAAAAGGGGAGTTAGGGCCTAGCTGCACAGCGTATTTGGACTGAACTGAAAGAAGGCCAAAAATATACTAAGTATGAGATTTTCCATTTTTGCTTTTTGCCTGTATGGGGGTGTTCTGCCTTTTTGTGGGTGGGTTGGCAGATCTTGGGGCATTGCTGGGAAGGTCTATTACCGGATAAAAGTAGTTTTGAGAAAATCCATGCTGAAAAGCGTTTTGGCACATTAACTTAGGGCTCGTTAGGGTAAGCACTAGCAGCAGGATTGCATGTGTTTCGGCATGTTCTAGATTTTTTTTTTTTGCAACTGAGTTCTGGGTTCTTAGAGCACTTGTGGGAATGTGTAATTTTGGTTGCAAGTGGTTTGAAGAAAATCCATGGTGGGAAAGGGGGGATTTGGCCTAGTTAAAGAAAGCGTTTGCCACTATTCTTAACTTAGGGCTCGTTAGGGTTAGCAGTATTGTATTGCATGTGTTTGGGCAGGGGGCTGTTTGTGGGGGGGTTTGCGAGTCTTGGAGCGAAGTCGGGTATGGATACTTTTGCTTGCTTGCAAGTGGTTTGAATTAAGCATGAGCGAATTTTGCGAATTTGCGATCCGCGAATTTGCGAATTTGCGATCCGCAAAATTTGCGAATTTGTGCAAATTTGCGGATTTTTGGTTTTTTGCGTATTCGCGGGGTTTTTTGCGTGTTCGCGGGGTTTTTTGCATGTTCGCGGGGCTTTTTGCGTCTTCGCGAGCCGCTTGCATAGCAAAGTTACCCATGCAGTCGTTTATGGGAGAGGGAAGAGAGCTAGATAGATAAATAGATAGATAGATAGATAGAAAGAGAGAGAAAGAGAGGGAAAGAGAGAGGGAGAGAGAGAACGAGAGAAAGAAAGAGAGGGCGGATCTCTGAAGGGCCAGATTCCTGAGTTGCCCCTACAGAACATACAGCTTTTTATTTTTAGCAAAATGCATATGAAAATTGTGCTGTAAAGGTCTCTTTTAGTTTAACCCCTCCTGACAACTCAAAATGGATGTATTTGCCATCCTCTCCCTTCTTCCTGTTTTTTATATCTGTAAGTGCTTCCTGATGAGGTTTAATTCCTTGGACAGGTGCCTTGTTGCCTACTTGTAACTATTCTCTGACCCTGCATCAAGGGTCAGAGCAGGGTCAGAGAATAGTTGCAAGTAGGTAACGAGGCGCCAGGAAGCAATTAGCAGCAGGTGTCCAAGTTGAAGTTAATTTGTTTGTAACCCTTTTGTAAAAGGTACAAAGAAATTAGGTTCAACTTTTGCACCTGCTGCTGTAACGCTTGCTTTGCTGAAAATTCGCCCCTGCTGATTCGCGGATTTTACCGCAATTTCGCGAGATTCGCGGATAGCGAAATCGCGGAAAATCCGCAAATTCGCCCGCGAAACGGATTTTACGCCCACCCTTAGTTTGAATACAAACCATGGTGGGTAAGGGGGGATTTGGGCCTGCTTTACTTTCAAAGTACGTTTTGTCACCATTTTCTACTAGGCCTCGTTTTTGGAGATCTGATTGGGGGTCTTCTACATTTTTGCGACTGAGTTTAGTAAGGGTCAGGGAGCACTGCTGGGAAGGTCTAATTTTGTTCTAAAACACAGTTTACAGTACACTTAGCTTGAGGGGAAAGATCCGCTAAATTAATTCGCCCATACTTATTTATCCTTCAAAAGGAGACTCAGACAGAGTATGCACTTTCAAAAATATTGTACTGTCTATTAGGAAACTCAAAGTGTGACTTTTTGCACTACACAGCATACATATCTTATATTTATTTGTCAGTGGTGTTCTAATATCACTTCCTGTTTTTCCATCAATAATTACAGGCCGGGTTTCAGCTTCACATTAGCGAGCCGCAATTCAGCATCCACCAGGCAGGCAATGGACAGGGTGTCTTCTGGTCACCAACATTGATGGACGGAGTGAAAGATGGAATGGAGGAGTCCCGTTAATAAGAGGAATGGTTGGATGCATGCAACTTACCAAATTCAACAGGACAACTACAACAACATACAGATACAGTATCCGTTCTTTTCTAATTATCTTTTAAGTAATGTTATTGCTGTGAACTTCTATGAGTGTGACTCCGCATTTCTTTGATCTCTGCTTCTAAATTCATCCCTACAGCCATTCTATCGGTTTTACTTCTGCTATTTTTTAAACCTAATTTAATGTAGGAAGTGTTTCTCTGAGTGCAGAGATAGGCAAGTGAAAACGCATAATTATTACTGCAGCCCTGTACTGTCGCATTCTTTCATTCACGGTTGTCGAAAGTACTACTTGCTTTTCAGTAACCATGCATGCAGTAGTGCATGCACTTCCTTTATGTCACTTAAAAGATTTATGGTTAGCTTTGTACCCAAAGATTTGTTTATCTTCAATTATTGTTTGTCCATGATGTGCTTTTTTTTTCTTCTCTCAACAAACTTTCCCAAAAACCCCCATTCCCATCCATTTTCCAAACCCTAACCCTCTTCCCCCGGGCTGTGTGGTTTTGATTGATGTGTGACTAAATGACAGCAATAATTCCACACACTTGCTGGGGAGGATAACGTCATAGCAACAGGCTGGTGAAGGAATCCGAGGATATATTCTTACTCAGCTTGACACTGAGTCACTATTTGCAAATGAAAGCAGATTTTCATGTGCGCCATCAACTTGATTGGTCATCAAGAACATCCTCCTCCTAGACGTGGCAAATTATTACGCTGCTGTGTCCTTCACCTTCAGTACTATTTCTTGTAGTAGTAGCCAATGTCAAAGAAATTCAACGCAAGTACTAGTTATACTTTCAATACTTTACCATTTGTTAGGCTACGTTGTGGCACTGTTCTAGTGAACTGTCACCTGCTATATTCTCTATTGTACCGTTCTAATGCTACGGTAAGGACAAACAAGGTTTCATTTTCTTTTTTTCAGATGCTGCAACTGCCACTGTGTAACACCACAAGTACCACCGCAATAATGACATTTCATCCGCCCAGGATTGCCAACCTTAATCGCCATTTCCCGTGCAGCCAGCCCTGTGCCTAGCCCTATTTCCAAACACAAATTACAGGTAAGATAAGCGTTTGGGGGGAGGTAGAATAATGGAGTATTAGGAGAGATGAGAGAGTGACGGTCCTAGAACTATTGAATTCACTTACTCTGTGACAGGCACTTAGTTTCGAAAACATTTGGGCAATTACTAGTACTTACACAACTTGAATCAAGATGCCACTTAAATTTCAGGAAAACAACTTACTGTTAAACCCCCACCCACCAGCCTCAAAAGCAGTAAAAAACACGTATGCTAAGATGAAGTTTAAAGTATATTTATATATCCCTATCATGAAAAATCTCCTGCAAGACCCAACCCACCCCCCCTCCCGGACCCCAACAAATGTCCGTGAAAACGAAGTCTAAAAAAGTAGAAAACCCAACTCCCAATTCCCATCCCCCAGAAGTCTTTAAAAAAGGGGCAAAGGGACAATCTCCTCCTACTGCTGGCTGCTGTTGACTTTTCGGGCCAGGTCAGCATGCTCCTTGAAGAGGGTCTCGAGCAGGGTTTTGTTGTTGAGGAGCTCCTGCTCGAGGTAGGACACCCTGAGGGAAAGGCGGTGCATCCTTTTTTTGCAACTGCTGTGGGGGGCATCTGATTTCTTTGCTGCTCGGTGGTGGCGGGTGGCTGCGGTACCCCGGCTCCATACCGCTGGAGACCTGCTGCGCTGACTGGCTGACCCAGGGAGCGCGGAGGAGGTCTGCAGGTGTCGCTGTGGATGTTGTCGACGTACTCTGCGGGTCCTCCTCCTCCTGGGCCACCAGCCGCCGATATTCGGCAACAGTGGCCTCCAGCCTCCGTTGCCGGGCCCTTTTAGCCAGCTCCTTCCGTGTTGGTTTGGAAGGAGCATCTATATGAAGAAAGAAAGACATAGTCTGTAACCAATGCTCTTTAAGATTAGCACAAAATGATTCAGCAGAAAGTCGTGTCATAGTCGAACTAGCAACTTGCAAGCGCAGTACATAACTATTGTGGCCAGTATCTATCTAACCTCCCACTTCTTCATCCTTGCTCTAACATTAGTTGGAGTTTAAGGAATCAATTCTACGAGCACTATGGACTCACTCCATTAGAGTCGACTATGACAGTACACCAGTCTTATTCGTCTTCTTCTCTCTTGTTTAGCAAAATTGGTACGTTAACTTCTGCAAGCCGGCATAATGCCAGCGCAGTCAGCTTGCACCCGTGAAAAACTGACACCCGCCATGATGAGTGAGACAGACTTGCGTTTCTGTACCAGTCCAGTACATGCAGGTGGTGATGCTCTTACTTTTCTATTACGGGTGGCATTGAAAATACTCTGTTACAAGGGCTACTGCTTAATTACTTAATAACTTTCACCCTACAGTGCCAATGAATACTAGAAAAGGAAAATGAAGAAGATAGATAATCTGATTATCTATCACTGCACATGGTATGTATTTGCTTACATATGGGATGACTTTAGGTGCTTTCCTTTTTATTGAGTGAACAGTGATACATCCACACATGAATGACCGAGTTCTACTAAACTTATTAACAGAGGTAGTGAGTGGCCATCGTAATAGCCGGATATATGCTGTGCTTGCAATACAAACTACTGCTACTATTCATGGTAGTATTCGGACAAAATTACAACTTCTTTTCCTTGCCTATCCTACACTGGGACGAACGTGCGGGTGCGGTGTTACATGCTCTTCAAAGTAACACCTAGTTCATCCAGTGACTGTCTACTCTCTCTAGATACACATATGCTATCTAAGAGTCAGATAGTACCATGTTCCAGGCATCCATCCATTCAAACTATAAGTCAAACCTTACGTTTTCTCACGGGGAGCACACTATGCAGTCTGCAATCTCAATAAGTAAGGAATATAAGAGCTTACCAATGCCCGCCACTACCGTGGCAACCTGCACAGCAGTTTCGTCTGGCACTTGCACCGCCTCCTCCCTTGAAGTCTCCTCCTCCACCTCCGCGCTGGGCCCAGCACCAGATGTTCCACCTACAAAGTACATTTAAGAATGTTATATGTTATAGCCATAACTCAAACAACAGGAGAGAGTTAATATACACAACAGACAAGGTGAGCTAGCCAAATTCTGTTCAAAACGCTAATGAACTGTTAGACGTGGCTGTTATTTTCAGTTGGAAAAATAGAGTGCACGTGTTCAAAGATCTAGCTAAAAGGACCCTCAGGCCCCAGTGGAACACTGGTAGCCAGTTGTCTTCATTGGGTCCTCCTTTTTGCTAGGAAGGTGAATGTGAATTTAAAAAGAGTATGCACTACTCCTCAAAGTTAATTTAATAAGAGGGTAGCTCTAACTCTGTTAAAAACAGTGATTGAAAAACATGGTTATTTTTCTGGACTACTATAGGTTGTGCAAGTTTGAACCAACCAGTCCCGTTAGTAAAGTGAAAAAGAAGATAATATATAAAACACGGTCAACATGTTTCTGCCTATTAAGCCAAATTCGCTCGGCATTCGTCAGGACCAGGAAGACAATATCACTCGCTGTTCGGAGCACGCTAAAGTGCTCAGATACAGGGAGTAATGACACTGAATAATACGACCTGTAGTTTGTCGAGGCTCCTTGTGGGAAAGTCTTCCCCAAGTTTCTATAAGCTCCTTCTTATAGGAGAAACGATAGGATCTGTAGGGGTAAATAGAAAAAAGAAAAAACAGGAATGTCCAAATTATGAACCTTAAATGTTTGAATCTACCCTGTTAGAACTCTAATCATGTGCACATAATTATTAATAACAAATAGTGTCTTAACTACAAGAAAAGAAGGAAAATTATCCTTTCAAATCAAAAGGAAAAACCACGCTGTAGGTAGATCCAATATTCAGTTAGTGTTGCAGACAAAGGCTTTTCATTATCCTTTCAAGCATTAGATACCAACATAAAAAAAGTGATTGCCTTTAAAACAGTGCTCTTTCAAACCGAATAGGTTTGAAAACTTGAATAGATTACACCAAAAAATACACCTTTGCAAGTAGCATACAGAGCGCAAAACACTCCAAAACGGGGAAGCTAAGCCGGACACTTACATTTTATTTTTTGATAATGAGCCCCATGGGCATTGCGGCAGGAGGAAATCTTCACGTTTGGGCTCTAACAAGAAATGCAACGAAAACGCGTTACTACGTGTTTCCAAAGCCGGTAGTAGTGAAATATTAAGTCTTAAAACCCGTATGGTCTGGAGAGAGACTTACTTGTCACCAAATGGCTCCCTGCTGAAACACCTACACGCGGCCACTTCCGCCGCCCGTATCGACCAACGCGGTAGTGAAGCCGTGTAGGAAATAAACACTGAAAACGCGCAATGCGTCTGGGACGGTGGCGCCGATCACGTGACTGAACTGATCGCGTCATATTTTTAAAGGGGCCAGTTTTTTTACAAGCACAGTACAGAGCGATCTTTGCAGGAAGGGAGAACCATGAGGAAAAAGCCTCAAAGAGCACAACGGAACGGCGTAATTACGTTGTGTAGATAATTATTAATGTTGGAATCTGTGTTAAACCCAAGAGGGAGGAAATGTCTCATATATTTATTATTGTATTAGGGTTAGTTCAAACTGAAGCCAGCCTTTTACATATGTCAAATGGGAAGATACAAAAGTATATTATTTCTGTGATTATCAGCTAGAAAAACACAAATCAGTGTAGAAGAAGGTAAACTGATGGTTTGAGTGGATGGTCCGTCTATCTACGCATGACTGATCCCCAAGGGATATCGTCATTAAGACCCTGTTTGTGAGTAGATAGACGGTATATCCATCGCTGCTCCTTTTCGAACAGTGTGCCTTCGTCAGTGCAATTCAGCTGTTCAATTATTACCCATTTGACATCATTAGGACAATGGCCTTGCTCCAGAAAGTGGGTAGTCATCTTTGTGGTAGTTCTGCCACATCGAATGTTACTACGATGCTCTCCTATTCTTGTTTTAATTTTTCTGGTGGTCATCCCTATATATCTAAGACCACAGGGACACGTAATCAAGTATATGACATTACTTGAATTACAGTTTGTGTGACATCGTAAGTGCCAGGTTTTACCCTCTTCTAGTTGTAGTGTTTTTGTAGATGATGTTAAGTGACAAACACTACATCCCCCGCAAGGGAAATGGCCAATTATAGAAGGCAGGCCCCAGGCGTTCAGAACAGTGGCATCATGTTTAGGTTGATTAGTTCTCGGGCGGGTATGTACCAGGGCATCTTGCAAACTCCTTTCTTTTTTATAAGAAAATAATGGTTTCTGCCAATTTCTACCATTACTCGTCAGGATTTGCCAGTGTTTGCCAATGCAATGACTTACAGAGTTGGAAATGTTACTGTAGGTAGTCACGCAGGTCAGAGGGACCTCAGATTCACTTTCTTTTGCATTATCCTCCAGGAGCGCTTCCCTGTTGTTATTTCTTGCTCTTTTTCTACTCTTTTGTAGGATTTTTCTAGGGTAACCTCTCTGTTCTAATTTTAGTGTAAGGTCATCCGCTTGTTTGTTAAAGTCCGCAAGATTGCTGCAATTTCTACGTATACGTAGATATTGGCCAAAGGGGAGGTTCTCGCGTAGTGAACACGGGTGAAAACTGGAGAAATGGAGAAGATTATTCTTACTTGTTGGTTTATAGTAAGTCTTACTCGTTATTCGATTTCCAGTTTTTGTAAGTGTGACGTATAGGAAGACAATGGATTTTGAATCATACTGGTATGTAAATCTTAAATGGGGGTCGCAAGTGTTGACCCAGTCAAAAAAAGATAGTAGACTTTCCTCTGACCCTTTCCAGATTAAAAGCACATCATCAATGTACCTCTGCCACAGGATAACATTGAGAGCATAGGGATTGGTATTTGTCAGGATGTGCGTTTTTTCGAAGTTGTAAACATACAACCCCGCTATACTGGGGGCAAAGGTACTGCCCATCGAGGTGCCAGTCTTCTGTAAATAGAGGGTGTCTCGATATTGGAAAAAATTCCGTTTCAATGCCAAGGTAGCACAGTCAATCACGAAGGTCTTGGAGGTGTTATAAGACCATGTGGTTTGGTCTAGGATGTCTGCCAAAACTTTAAGAGTTGCGTCCTGCGGGATACAAGTATACAAACTTTCAATGTCTAAGGACACTAGATAACAAGGTTCCTCTGGGAGTTCTACATTAAGTAACATTGAAAGGAGGCTTTTCGTATCCTTGATGTAAGTACTTGTGGATTGGATCAAGGGTTTGAAGAAAAAATCACAGTACTTAGAGAGAGGTTCCAACTGGGACCCAATCCCAGACACAATTGGTCTTCCCGGCGGTGGTGTGCGGTTTTTATGGGTTTTGGGAAGGGTGTAGAAGTAAGGGATTTTTTCTTCTGAGGTGGTAAGGAAATCAGCCTCATGTTTGCTGATATAACCGTCTCTTTCCGCAGTAGAGACCAGCTCCAGGATTTTGTCTTTCAAGAAAGGAGAAGGATCTTGATGAAGCACTGTATAACTAGTGGAATCCCCTAGAAGCCGTTTACATTCGGCATCATAGGCCGTGGCATCCTGAATTACTGATTTATAAGGGGCATGAGAGTGTTTTCTTCTGACCCTTACTCTCTTGTTGATGGAATTATATGTTATAGCCAAACACCACTCACTAGTATTTTGTCTAGGAATGAAGAAATGTGAATACATAAACCAATCTAATAATTTGTGACTGTCTACTCTAAAGTAAAAATGTCCCTTTTTCCAGGGAAGGGTGTTGTCTTGCTGCACTTTTTGGCACAACTGATGAATGCTTGCTTTTTAACACACACCATTTTTCTCATAACAGACAGAAGCTTCACTTCTAAGAACAAATCATCATCACTAGGACAGAGTGACCAACGATTCAGCACCAAAAAGAAAAATTAAAGTTCAAACCAGGTGAGGGCTTGGCTCGCCCACAATAAATGTGTGAAATAAATCCCTTAGCACTTTTCCATTTTTAATCAACCGTTTATGTTTTATGACAAGCTTGATTTTAATAAATATTTTTACTTTTAATAAAGCTTTAAAACTTAAATAGACTCTGTGGTTTTTGGTCAAGAGTGAATGATCAAAAGGTTTTGTAATTTGCAAGCATGACTCCGTGCCTCTGACACTTCTGGACTCTGACTCCGTACTCTTGTCCTGCGTTGGATAATCTTCATTCGAGATCAATCATCGATGAATTCGGGAGCTAAATGACTCTGCCACACTATCTAGTCAGTAAGGAGATTGGGGGTTCTTCAAAGTCTGATATCACTGAGGTATGTGGAAAGTCTACCTGTGCCTATTATAATTGATAAACAATGCACTATTTAGTGTCCATAGTTCTGTTTGTGCAGATTTGTCCCTGTAACAGTAGTAGTATGGATTGTCCACCTATCCAAACCAAAAGTAAAGTAGTATCTTATTCTTTCTTGGTGGTCATTCACCTTTTTATTGTTGGTAATTGTTGGTAATTGTCAAAGCATAAACATGTAGAAGACTTGAAAAGACATTATGGACAATCCCAGAGGACTGCACTCAGTGCATAGAGCTATTGCTGACTAGAATGGGAGTTTCGTTTAACACCTTTTGCCAAATGTGCAAACTTAGTTAGCTACACAGACAGACTAATAAGAATAATCTAGTAATACCACAGAGAGTCATAGTAGAGGCAGGATAAGAATTTAGATACAGTCTACAAGAAGATCAAAGACGATTTAGAAAAAATCGAATGAGGAACGCTAGGAAAAAATAGGTACTCTATATTAAAATTAAAACTTACCAGGGTCAGCAAAGGAGCCCTCGCCTGACCGATCCTGGCCTTGAACAGCAGCAGCAGCCGATAACCCCTGCTCCTCTGTCCTCTTGCCCCTGGGGGGATCTGATGTACAACATGAAAGAAAGAAAGACCCGAAAACATGGATGATTGTTGTCAACCAAATCAAACATTTCAAAAGAACAATATCAAAATATTTTGGCGAAATAGCAAACAGACAACTATTCCACAGGATATATTGACCTATCTCATGTGGTCTACTACGATATTAGTATTGGTTGATTTGCGGAAAGTTATGTAACTCACTAAACAAACTACTAAAAAGGTTCGCCTAGGACTGGAAGGCAGCAGTCCGCAGCACGCGAAGTGACAGACAAACTCCATCGTGATTGCAGATCAGCGACAACACTAAAAAGTTTCCTACTACATTAACCAGTCATTAAAATACTCAAACTATCAATCCACCACCACTATTTCTACTTATTGTCAGGTGTACAAAGGAAGGACTGGACTTGAGTCTGTAGGGGCAGATTTACAAGCCCCTTGCGGCTCTTTTGCTCCATTGTTGCGTGACTTTTGTGACGCAGCGGCAGAACAAAAGAGGCGACACGGTGCGCCGTATAGTATCAACGTGTCTCATATGGGAGATGCATCAAGTTGTAAAGACCTGCACCATCAGGGGGCGTTCCGGCGCAGGGAGGGCGTTCCTGCGCAGGAACGCATCCTAAAAGTGGCTGAGGGAAATCTACAAGATTTCAATCAGTCACTTTTAGGACAATGATGCGTGACTCAAACCCTGCGCCTGCTTGAAGCAGACGTACGGCTTGACGCAGCATTGCGGAGATAGGGCACCCCAGAGCATTGCTGGAGCTGAGCCACCATTGCGACGCAACTCCAGCAATGCGCCGCCTTTACGGCACAGATGCGTAACGCTTCAGTGATGTTTTGGGCCCATGGTGTGCCGTATTGTAAATACGGCGCACTATGGGTGGTGGTGGCGTCGCGCACAATTACTGGCGCATCCCTGCTACTTTGCAGGGATGTGCCGGTAATTGAAAATCTGACCCTTAGTGTCTAGCGTTACGCAGATCTTTAAACTACACTCATACATAATTTCTCCAATGAAATGAACACAAAATAGAAAACAAATAAGCATAGTAGCAACGCTACTGAGAAGGAGAGCAGTGCACCTGAAATGCACAGAAGATTTTGAAATATAATTTACCTGCAATGTAATCGGCAGCATTATTGCTCATGGTAAAAAACAAAAATTTGCAATATAATAACACACAGAGCAGTAGAAAACAGAGTAGTGAAGAAAAAGCTACTACTACTCACCAAGCCCAGGGATCTCGAGGCTGAGCAGGTCAATCAAGTCGCGTTCCCGGTCCAGGAGATCCGTCCAACGGTGGGTGGCCTGGTTGTAGGTGCGCCGGACCCGAGAGTGTTGATACATGGCCCGGCACACCTTCTCCCACCGCTTCCGACGGTCCCGGATCCCGTAGCCGCTAGCGATCTTGCCGCCTGCCATGATGGTCCTGGGGAGGCGGTGCTGGACATAAAACACTAGTGAGGCCACCTCCTCCACGCTAAAGATCTCCCGGGCTGTGACTTGCTCCCCCCTCAAACGCCCGCACGGGAGCCGGGCACGGGGTGCGGGACCCTTCCCCTTCTCAGGCTGCTTTACCTTTACCATGGTCTGGGCAGAAAGGAAGGTAAATAAGAAATAAGAAATAGAATAGGGAAGAAGAAAAGAAAAGAGTTTAAAAAAGTAGTTTAAAATTAACCAAAAGTAGTAGAAAACACAAAAATATAGAGCTAGAAAAATAGAGGGATAGATAATAAGTAAAATAGATCAAAAAAAACTTCAAACAAGCAAAGGATGGCAGAGATTGACAGAGGATACAGAAAGCATGCCCAGAATCAAAGCAATGAATGAAAAACAAGATGGCTGTGCCCGTTCACGACCGCTTGGGTAAATTCGCGCAAGATTTCCCTCGCGATCACACGCGAACTTGTACTAGTGAGCCGCACACTTTGCGAGATTACACATAGCGCCCGGAAACGGAAATACGTCACCCAAACAAGATGGCCGCACCCATGTACGACCAGGGGGGGAACTTCGCCTCGTTGCGCTACCAGTGGCTCGCTAAAACACACAAAACCACGTGAACTAACACGCCGCAAAAAAACAAATCGCATATTCACACGAATTTGCGGCTTCCGAATTCGATCTCGCGCATATTCGCGCCCCGCGAATCCCGCGAAATTGCAGAAAAACGATTTTTGCAAAACTGAAAGCACTCAGCAGGTGCAAAGGTTCAAGCTCATCATTAGTAACCATTCCCTGTAGTGCTTCCTGAGGGCCCCCTCCAGAGTTCAGTTGCCTACTTGCAACTATTCTATGACCCTGCTCTGACCCTCACAGCAGGCTCAGATAATAGCTACAAGTAGGCCACAAAGGTCCTGTGAAAAAAATTTCACAGCAACAGAAAGCAATTACAGATAAGGAAGCAGGTGCCAGACTGGAAGTTCAAATTCAGTGACACATTAATCAACCCCAAATTAATTCATGTCAGTTGAAGCAGGGCAGGTGTGCTTTTCCCCCCATAATCTACAGTGAAGAACCAGAGGGTGGCAGTGATGTACCAGAGGGTGGCATGGGTGAACCAGAGGGTGGCAGTGGTGAAACAGAGGGTGCTGTGATGAACCAGGCGTAGAAACAACATAGTTGCGCGATTGCGACCCGAAAAGTAAGTTCGCGTTTGCGAACTGGTACAAAACCCTTGCAAACTGGCAGAAACCCTTGCGAACACAAAAAAAAAGAAAAAATCCGCAAATTCGTGAGAGTTTGTGGATTTTGCGGATTGCGAATTTGTGAATACGCAAAGTCGCGAACCGCAAATTTGCAAAATTCTCCCATACTTAATAAATACTAATAATTGTTAGACCTGGCACCATTGGTGTGGGTCTCCCCTGCATTTTTTGTCTTTGTCTCTTGTGTTTTGCTGTGTGTTGGACTTGTTTTGCTGGTCTAGATGCTTTGGGCACTTTGCCACTGCTGTTCAATGCCACATTTCAAATGCTCCCTTTGTAAATTGTTGTTATGTTGTGCCACCGACAGAAGCAGCCTGTAAAACGTAACTCTAGCCTGCCATTGCAGAGCCTGTTTGCAGTCTGGGACTGCCATATTGACTTGGCAAGTACACACACTTGTCAGTCCCTAAACCTCCCCTTTTCCACATATTAGTCACCCCTAAGGTAGGCCCAAGGTACCCCCGTGGGCAGGGTGCTTTGTATGTGAAAGGGAGTACATGCCCTGATGTGTGTGGCAAGTCCTGAGAGTGAACTACTAACAATTTTGTTTTTCACTATTTCAAGGCTACCTGTTCCCATAGGAAAGAATGGGGAGTTTGTTTATAACATCTTATAAACATAACTGGCCCTGGGAAAAAGGTAGAAAAATAAAGTTTAATATGTCTGAACTCAGAATGTTAAAATGCATCTTTTAGTGAGGATGGTTTTTACATTCTGTGTTTGAAAATACAACTTTTGGAAACTAGATATTTTCTTGCCTAACCATCCAGTGTGCCTCTGCTAGGTTTGTGTATTGCATGTCTGGCATTTGATGACAGAGGCTAGAGAGGGTCAGCCGCTCTAGAAGTCTGATGAGTCAAGTGGGCTGAATAGACCTGGACTGCATTTAGATTAAGGGGAGAAGATTTCCTTTCATCGAAATGGGCCTCGTCTGCCTTCAACAATGCTGTCTCCCCCTCCTGACCGGAAGCTGCACCAGTAAGGACAGAACTGGTTTGGCTGTGTACAGACACTCTCTGCCTTCAGTGAACACATTATTCTTTTGTATAAAATGAGGGGCCCGACCCCAGACTTTTAGATATCTTCTGAGAAATAAAGAGGAACCTTTGCCAAGGAGAAGAGCCGGAGAAGCTGAAAAGGAATACTGCCCCTGTGCTGTTTGCTGTCTGGAGTTAGCCTGCAGTGCTACATGCTGCCAAAGAAAGGAGAAAGGACTTTGCTGCTTGCTTTGTCCCCCCTGCTTGAAGTGAAGATCTCCAAGGGCTTGAACTGAGCTGGCCCCCTGTTCTAGAGGTTTCAGGAACAGCAAAGACCTCACTGTGTCTTTGGGCACCGTCACGGCAGAAGAAAAAGGGTAACCGACTCTGTCATCGAATCTGTCACAGGAATCTGGGTCCTAAAGCACCGCAGAGAGCAATGCCTCGCTTTGCAATGCAACCCTGGTCTCACTGACTCCGTCAATGAGCTACTGTTTGCACTGTGTCCTGAGGGCACATATACTGCAACACTTTGCTACACGCTGCAAGTACGTCACAGACTCTGTCACTGCCCTACCAGAACATCGACCGGCTCTGTCGCCGCACCGAGACCTGCCAGCACCACAGTGTGCAATGTCTCACCTTTCAACACCAGGAACATAGCTATTTACGGTTTGGCTCAATGCCGCAACGGGATACATGAGAATATATCCAGCACTACCTGTGCTTCTGCTCGGGTATTCAAAGAACGTCCTCCCCGTATGTTCCACTGAAAACCAGCCCAGACGTCATACCCAACGATCCATTTCACCAGTTCTAACCTCTCACCCAGAGGCTTTGTTACATTCAGGCAATTCTATTTTTAAGTCCTGATGATGATCCCCGTTATGTAATTGAGCAAAGGGATCGAAACGTCGACACCCATGAGTGGGCATACATGTAGTATATTTCAAATGTGATTTTGTATGTTCCACTCCAGGCGACACTGTCACTATCCTCTATTGCTTACAGTGCCCTGTTTGCTCCTTTTCTTGCCTGAAAACACCCCTTTCACTCTTTTCTACTTTCTTTCTCTCCTAGTACGGCACAGGCTTGTGGCACGCTACTTTTGTAGAAACATACTGTGACTATATTTGACATTGGTTGATAAATAAATTCCTTGTCCGGCTGGGCAAGGAGACTTTAACGTATAGTAGCCTATTGTGTTCTATACTGTATTGTGATGATTCTAAATAAGCTAGGAACCTCTGTTTCCATAACTTAGTTATACCCATGGTTCTTAGCTACCCTCTGGGTCCCCCTTGTCTTTCGAAAATATCACCTTTCAACACAAGCCTTGGTCTCCCCGACTCTGTCAACGACCCGCTGCCTACAAGCCTTATGAGCAAACCACGCGCCGCACTGCTCCGCTTCACAACTCAACTGTGACGTTTGCCCCAACCGACTAGCACCGGCATGTTGGACGCAACAAAAAGGTACTATGTCTGAGTCTGTCAACACTTTAGCTGGCCTGTATCGAAGCGGTCGGCTGAAATTGTTAGACTCTGGAGTTTTCCGTATCGCTGTAGCCCCTGGAACAGGTACTGATTCGGAAGAACTGCGTTTTATTGATTTTTCCGCAATGTAAAGGTTATTTTGCACCAGTTCTATTTTTCAAGAGTATTGTATGTTGGATTTTTTATCGTGTTTGGTCTTGTTGGTTTAGATAAAGATTTAATATTTTTCTAAAGTGGTGTGGTGTCCATTTGTAGTGTTTCCACTGTATTACTGTATGTGTTTACACATGCTTTATACACTGCCTCTGAGATAAACCTGTCTGCTTGTGCCAAGCTACCAAAGGGGTGAGCAGGAATTATTTTAGGAATGTATCCCCCTTATCCTGACTAGAAGCAAAGGTCCCTATTTGGACAAAGGTACCTAACTCTGCCAAGTAGAGACCCCCATTTCAGTCAATAATAACAATAATAATAATAATAATAATAATAATAATAATAATAATAATAATAATAATAATAATAATAATAATAATAATAATAATAATAAGGCTAATAGGCCTGTTCAGGCATTTCTGTAGTTGTTTTGCACAAGATGTTTTTCTCTTTCTTCCCACTGCAGATACTGTTATATTCCAGAAGGCTTCTGTTTCAAGTGAATAGGCATTTGTTGTGTATTAGGCAATTGAAAGTAAGGTTTTTTTCATGAGGAGAGGAAGATGTCAGGAAGCACAACTTGTGGGAAGAGCTGTCCGAAGCACAAGTCTCTGTTCAGAGTTACAAATCAAGGACATAACCATGTGTGAACCATTGTAAAGATGTGCAAACTAGGTAGTTTAGCTGCTACCACAGTTTGTTGAAGAGTGATTGGTTTACAGGAGAGAGAAAGAAGAGAATGTCTGCAAGTAGAATGTTGTTGGATTACAATCATGCCTATGCCTTCCTGTTCTCTTCTAAAACCTTAATCTGGGTTTCTGACACTGAGACATCACCTAATTTATCTAATTTAAATGACATTCTTTCCCAAACTTCATTACTTTAGGTTAGCGATTTTCCTATATGGAGCACAATTGTGATATGTTGTGTTGTATACTATTTGTAATTCTTTCAAAAGTGCTACTTTATTTTATTATTTTAAATATCAACTTTTAGAGTTTTTTTTGTCCAATGGGGGTACGCAGCTTTAGTACGTCAGTGTCCCAAGTTTAGTGTGACAGTTCCCTCTCTGTATGGTTTCTATAAGGAGAGGGAGAATTACTTGCTCGGCCTACAGAAGTGGGCTGGCAGTATTTATTATACCTGCGGATGTATGAGTGGGAGCCATCCAATACACAGGACCTGTATTATAGGAATCTACCGTATATTATTAAACAATGTAAGAGATTTCATCTGGTAGGAACTGTCAGACTCATTATATGTCTGTACGTGGACTCAGTGCAATATACGGAAGCAATTTTGAATAGTATCTAATATGTGACATTGAAACCTTACGAGGAATAGGCTCTTGAAAGGATTCGTATCAACCTTGGGAGAACTCACCTATCTTGGCATCAAATAACCTTTAAATCTGTTCTTATTTAAAGGGTTTATTGAAGTTATCGTTATCTGATGTCCGCAAAAACGCACACTGAAGTTGAGGGAATTCCCGTTTTTTTATGTCAACAAAATGCCAACATTTGCCACTGTAGGAGGGAACATTCCAGATGTTATTCTTTTTTGCCCCGATGGGAATGAAACGCGTTGGCTGGAGTTTCTTAGTTTAACGAATTTTGCTGAATTGAAATAAAGAAATTACTTTTAAAATTACTATCTGGCTTTTGGACTTACTACAGCTGCGCACCCCCATTGGACAAAAAAGTATTTCCTTCATCTGGAGCATAGTAGGCTTGCGTTGGGGTTCGCTGCACTGCAAACTTAGGGGCATATTATCAATAAGTAGCGATATTTATCGCTAAATGGGCTTAGCCATATTTTTTTTATCGCCGCGCATCGCTGGATTTTATCGCAGAGATAACGTGCTATTGTCATGGGGATGAGCCTTGCATTTACACTGTTAAGTTAGCATGAGCTTATTAGAAGTTTACACACCATTTTTCCTATCTGGTGCCTTTGCACACGGCACACATTATTACAAATGTTTAGTCTAGCAGACTGTTTTGCTTCACACGAGAATGATATGTTTTCCTATAGTAGCAGCTTTGCTTGGTAAGTTTTGTCTGAACAGTGAGTGCCGCGGCCTTCAAGGTTATTTCAACACAGTGGTCATTGTTCGGTCTGAACGGCGCACATTCTAGACATAACATATATGCAGCTGTGGCCACCTCTGATTTTGGCGCGTTTAATAATGCGCTGTGCAGGCATGAAAACGCACTTTGGAGAACATTCGCATGCAGAGAGCTGGAAATGATGTGATCCATTTCTACTAGGACCAGAGGTATGGGGCCGTCCTTGTAAACCCAAGAGATCTTCTGTAGATATAAAATACCCTACTAACGAGGGGGGGTGATTTCTAGGTGTAATGTAGCCTTTCTTCATTTAGCATTTTAACATGTTTTCTCCCTTTGTATTTTATAGAATAGTAACTATACTGATAATCTTGTTGCTTATAATATGTCTGCTTGTATTAGCTAAGATACTGTGTCTGAGAACACGGCATTAGAAATAAATATTTCAAACTTGCACGTGTCTTCATTTACTCCACGTTTTGGACTAGCATGAGAGTATAACGAAAGAGTGTTCATGTGTTCCACATTGCCTGAGGTATTCTAAGTTCCATGTTCTGGGTTGTCTAATCATTGGGGGTATGGAAGAACCAATGAGACACTGATTGCTAGTCTGGTAGGGGATTTTGGCTACTAAGGTGAGTTTTGGTACACCCTATTTCACTGAGGTTCCAAGTCTCTATGCACAGTTCTGTATATGAGCAGAATCCTTGCTTTACTATTAGCAACGTTTATCTCTAAAGCGATAAAAAATATCCGTGGATATCGGCGAAATGCGTGAATATCGCTGGGAATCCAGCGATATTCAGGCATTATCGCTAATGGGGTCTTAACCTGAATATCCACCTCCCATTGGATATACAGGTTAAGAAGTGATACAAAAATCAAAGGTCCTAGAACCTTAATCACACAAGGGATTCAATCAAGTGACACAGTCGAGTATAATCTACAGTTTGAGAGGAGTATATAGTACGAAAGATTAGTGTACAAACTCCTTAATGCTTGAGTCAGATTATGCACACATCAAATGAACGTAAGGATAAACAGAACACAGACCAAAAATTCAAATCTTCTGGTAATTTAATACTTAATTATAAAGAAGACAGGTAATATTCATGAGATATAGGTAAAAGAAGGAGGTTGCTCCTAGAGGGAATGTGCTGGTGGGGAAGTGGTGCTCAGTGTTGGTCAGTGACAGAAAAGGCTCTCAGTGGCATAGAAGGGAGAGGAAAATACACATACTTTACATAAACAAAATGAACGGTTATCATTCACCATCATATGTAACCTAGCTTTTAATATATTAACCATCTGTTTAATTTATATACATTAATACAGCATTGAATTCCAACTTTGCACAACAAGGGACAAAAAGGCAAGTCATGGCCTATTCAAGGGCATCGACGTTTCAATCCAACTTAGGGTGCAAGGGAATTTCGCAGCCTCGGCCGTGCGGATCTTCTTCAGGACCGGGGTGGTAGGGAGCAACCAGGGGTGGCTTAGTCACCCTCCCCGAGTTGCGAGGAGCCAAGGATGTTTGCGTCATGCCATGGCACTTCCAGGAAGTAAGCCGCGAGTAAGGCCGCCGCTCACTGTATGCGGAAGCAGGGAGACTGATCGGACCCGCTCCTTCACTTCAGACCGCCGATCCATTACCGTGGATTGTTTGGCACGGAACACGACGGCGCCTCATTATCTTCACATGCGCCACTTACTCCTACATCATTGAGCAATCATCCCATTGAATGACATATGCACTCCTGGGAGCGCCATGGCATGAGGCAAACGTCCTTGGCTCCTCGCAAATTCAGTGTGCTAATGTTCATATTTCCACATTTTCGATGTAAGAGCTCTCAGAGAAAGGAGGAAATAAATACTTGAGGAGGATGTATGACGGTACAACTCGTGGTATTACCACGTGTACCGTTACAACGCAGGTTTTACAACGCAAGTCGTTACAACGAATTGCGTTGGGTGGCGCTGGATAGTGAATAGTTTAATTTACTATTCCAACTCCAGTCCCCGTGGATAGTAGGGAAGGTGTTGGATAGTAAATTAAACTATTCCATATCCTAGAGCGCCCTCCAGCGAAAGTCGTTGTAATGACTTTCGTTGTAAAACCTGCGTTGTAATGGTACCGCGTTGTTAGAGTTTCGTTGTAAAGGATGTTCCCCCTTGAGGAAAAGGAGAAACAGCCAAACACATGAACCAATTATAAAAATATCAGAGTAAGAGGACTTCAGTTAGGTTTTCAGCTGGCCCCATCTGTGCCATTAGGCCATAGCACCGTTTATCATCTTGTGTGCTCCCATATGGGAACTGAAGTCTTGGTGTCCCCAGTTCTATAGCATTTTTTCCAGTGTAGGAATGTAATATGCACAAAATGATGAGCAAAATGCTTTGTACAGTACACGTACATTATTCTGACCTGGTCCTACAGAGGCAAGGACCATTTTTCTGTCCTTCTGCGTAAGTGACTTTCACCTGATTGGCAAAGTTAATACCTGACATATTATGGTTATCTGTGGTGAATGAGAGAAAAATAGAGGTGGTTACATTCATGATAGAGAAAAGGCACCTTATGAACATAAGACTGTAGACATGTCTGCTAGCATATACCTTGGTGATACGTGGATCAATTAAACATCTCGGTAATGGATCCAATTGGTCAAGTTGCTGGGGGTTAAGTAAATAGCGATATAGTGGATTGTTCTCAATCCTCAACTCCACAGGACCTGATGGTTGTTGCAGAGGCAACAAGCTACCCAATAGATAAACCATCAATCAACAGTTCTGGACAAACATAAGCAATATTTTACCAAATGCGTTGAAAGCATTGAAAGTACTGGAGAACACCCACAACAGACCAGTCAAAAATAGTCTAAGGATTGGACATTGCACACAAATTGTTCAGTATTTAGTACATGGGATTCTGCAATCTCTGTAAACAAATCTGTCTCTAATTTCTTCATAATAGGTAGATTGTGATGATCCCAATCGACTATAATAAATGGAATATAGTCCCAGAAATCACCCTATTCCAAGGGCAGAATGGGCACTCTATGCAGCCAGTCTGTGGTTGTTCCAGCCACCTATCTGTTCAGGCGGCATGGTACCAACTTGTTAGTGAGGTGGTGCAGTCTTAACTGTTGTCGGGCTACACTGCCAATTCAATTAACAATGGCTCTCCATTGGCCATGGAGAGCAATATGATGCACTCACTGCAAACTTCTCGTTCCATTTATTGCATTCAAAACATGAACAAGGTGTGCCTCACCTGACATGTTTTGGTCCTTTCACCGTCCTCATAGGGTCAAAAAGCAATATGAATCTTGTGAATAGACTGACATCATCTTATACCTCCGAAGGGCCAACCAATTAGAATCATCCTAAGTAACACAATGTTTCCTGGTGCATTATATTCATGATGGTAAGTCACAGAGTAATCGCACCCTTCAAAGTTTAAAAACATACTCCATTAGTCATATCGCTTTCAAAGTTTATATCTTAATATTTAAAAGTCCAAGTGGACACACTTTGCTCACATTGCCTTCAAAACTACACCAGATTGCAGTTCCAGAAATCACCCTATTCCAAGGGAAGAACGGGTCCTCTACACAGCCAGTGTGCAGTTGTTCCAGCCACCTATGTGCTCAGGCGTCATGGTCCCAACTTGTTAGCGAGGTGGTGGCGCAGTCTCTAGTGGAGTCGGGCTACACCAGCAATTCATTTAACAAAGGCTCTCCATTGGCCACAGAGAGAAATGAGATTCACTCACTGCAAACTTCTCATTATATGTATTCCATTCAAAACATGAACAAGGAGTGCCTCACCTGCCGTGTTTCGGTCCTTTTACCTTCCTCATGGGGTCAAACGGAAATATGAATAATGTGAAGTGACTGACATCATCTTATACATTCGGAAGGGCCAACAAATTAGTATCCTCCTAAGTAACACAATCTTTCCTGGTGCAATATGGTCATGATGGTAAGTTGCAGATTCTTTGCACCCTTTAAAGTTAAAACATATACTCAAATAATCACACTGCTTTCACAGATTTTATCTTAATATGTAGAAATCCACATTGATACACTTTGCTCACATTTCCTTCAAAACACTACCAGATTTCAGTCCCAGAAATCGCCCAATTCCAATTGCAGAATGGGACCTCTTTGCAGCCAGTCTGTAGTTGTTCCAGCTACCTATTTACTCAGGCGGCATTATCCCAACTTGTTAGCGAGGTGGTGAAGTCTCTAGCGGTGTCGGGCTACCCCGCCAATTCAATTAACAAAGGCTCTCCATTGGCCACAGAGAGAAATGAGACGCACTCACTGCAAACTTCCTGTTCCATTTATTCCTTTCAAAACATGAACAAGGTGTACCTCCACCAAAGCGTTACGGTCCGTTCACCTTCCTCATGGGTCAAACGCCAATATGAATCTTGTGAAGTGGCTGACCTCATCTTATAACCTCCGAAGGGCCAACCAATTAGAATCATCCCAAGTAACACAATCTTTCTTGGTGCATTATGGTCATGATGGTAAGTTGCAGAGTCTTTGGGAACCCTTCAAAGTTCAGAAGCATACTCCTTTAGTCACATTAATTTCAAAGATTTTATCTTAATATTACACTTTCCTCTCATTGCTTTCAAAACACCACCATGTTGCCAGCCCAGAAATCACCCTATTCCAAGGGCGGAATGGGACTTCCACACTGCCAGTCTGCAGTTGTTCAAGCCACCTATTTGTTCAGGTGGCATTGTCTATTGCAAACACAAGGAGATGATGGACGGAACACGGAAACGTTTCAAACACTCACCTCCAGTCACAGATCTGGGTTGAATCCATCATCGTTCTTTAGCTCACTTCGCCAACCAAGTTCAGACACAGCTATATGCAAATCAGTCTTGACCCTGTGCCTCATGGGAACAGTCCAGCCCAAACTGCCAAGCCATGTCTTCCAAGGACCAGAAACAAGCATCCTGGGACCGGTTTCGGGCTAAAAGCCCTCATCAGCCAGGCTAGCTTGAATCCAGTGGAAAAGTGAGCAATGGACCCACGTCTGGGCATACCCTGCCAACTTAGGGCAAACAAAGCAAACACAAGGAGATGATCGACGGAAAACTGAAAATTCTCAGACACTCACCCTCATTCACAGATCTGGGTTGAATCCATCATCATTCTTTAGCTCACTTCGCCACCCCAGTTCAGACACAGCATTGTCCATTGCCCATGGAGAGCAGTGAGACACACTCACTGCAAACATACCATCTTGACCGTAAACCACCAGGAAAGATTGTGTTACTTCACATGATTCTAATGCATTGGCCCTTCTGAAGATATAAGACTTGGGTCTTAACATTCATGCACTTGGACTTTATTATATGGAAGTTGAGACACCATATAAACGAATGTTGCCGTCCTTTAATCAATGCTCAAGCACTTATATTTTGACGACAAATTTAATCTGTGTAATAATGCATTTACACTTTATTATTATGAGTGTTTGAAATTGATTACATTTATGTATTTCGAACTTTGTCGATATTTAATATATGCAGGTACACTCCAACTGGATGATAAAATAAACTTTTGCAATGTGACTGTTGACTTTTAATCGATTCACAAGCACTATAATTTGATGACAAAATTGGCTTGTGCAATAATGGACCTGCACTTTATTATTATGAATCAGCACCATCTAAATAATGTATGTATATTGAACATTGTAGATATTTTACATATACAAATGTACCTTGAATTGACACCAAAATCAAGTTGTGAAATGTCATTGTGTGAATTTCTGAGATACTTAAGTTAAAGCTTCATGTCGAATGGGGCAACCAATTTGGCATTGGCAATATAGATGAAATGTCATAAAAACAATTAAACTGCAAAAATCAGTACAAAAATGTTTACAAAAAGAATCAAGGAAATTAAAATAAATTATTAGAAAAGAATAGGGAGGCAAAATGAGTAAGCGTGATGGTGATAATTTGTGGAGAATGCTTGTGTTTTAACATATTTCTCATTTAGTATGTTTTCTATGTCAACTGGAGCTGGAAACTATGTGATCTGATGTTTTTACAAAACATGGGGAGTAATGGCACCCAGTATGTGACCAAGGTAGCCATCACTGCCTAAACATATTACAGCAAACAATAAACGTGCAGCATTGAAAACCTAGCCTGCTGTGTTGGTGTCTGGTCTTTTATCCAGAGTTGGAGTTTGTATTTAGCCACTGACTGCCGAGTGTGGCTACACCGGCACGCCCTCATTCTGATGCGTCACGGAGATCGGCAGAAAAACTTGTGAATGCAACGCATAACATGAATCCCCCCTGAATGGACAAACAGAGGCTGGAGATTGCTGCTGATGGCGAGGAGCCTCTGCGAATGAGGCGTCAGAGGGCTCCTGCGAGCAGGTAACCATCTCATTCCACACATCGGGACCTGTGCATTTGTCAGGGAGAGGCACTAGGAATATATCTGGCAGGACATAGGGGTCCATTAGGATGTCGGGCGGTGGCACCACCGCGGTCCTGGCGGGGCAGAAAAACGCCTTTTTCCGGCCGGGAACAGCGGAATCCACGTCCGCCATATTAGTATAGTAAAACATAGCTCATTTTCCGTGCGCCACGGAGCGACGTGCACCGCCATTAAAAAAGTGTGCCCGCCACTGCGGCGGTGGGAGCCAATCGAGACTCACCGCCGTGCCGAATGACGTCCGCACCGCTCCACAAATTAGGATGGCCCAAACAGGCAGACGCACCGCTGCGGAGACACCACATAACCAGACCCGGCGGAAAGAAGATAACGGAGCACTATAGCCAAGACCTGGCCATGAAAGGAATGGACCCATCCCTCCACATGCATCCGGTCATGTACCTGCTACTGCACTACCATCAACAGAGCCACCGCGGATGACGCTGCAGGTTCGTAAATACACCAATACAACACAAAACACACAGCGCGACACTGGGTCCAACTCCACCACAGACACCCTGCTGGGGGTCACAACACATCCACAAGGGCACCCCTATGTTACCCACCTGCCAGCAAGTCACCCCTCTGCATCCGGGACACACATCGACCGCAAACTAGCAGCAGCGTCCCGCTCCCCGTCTCGTCACTGCCGCGGTGAACACTACAAGGCATGGGCAGGGCACTGACACCACAGGGACACACCACCCCCAACTACTCATCAACACACACCATCAATTCACATGCCATGTGCCCATCCTGTACATCCCCATGCACATCAACAAGCACAGGTAGAAGCAAGCACAATACACACCATGCACAACACAACAGACAAGCAGGGAGTCAGCCACTGCAGGATTCTCTGACAAGGAACACACTACACCAGTGCCACACACACTCAAGGCTGACAATACTTCCCAGCACATAGACACAACCTTGGTGTAACCACAAACATAACACACGCATGTTAGCCTGAACAGATGCCTGCACAAAATTATACACAAACACCACAGGACACCAGGGGATGCACATCAGGCAATGCCAAGCACACAGACACACAACATTGTGCACAACAGATACACACAGACATGACTGCCACAACCACAACACACACCACAAAGCAGCACAGCACAAAAACAATAGCACACCCATGAAGTGAAGCTACACCACAGCCAACACACAGACACCCAACACAACAACAACAGGATGCACCACTCTGGGATACAACAGCACACCCAGCAATACCAGAGCACTGCGCAGCACACACAGCTCAAGTGCGCAAGGGCAAGCAAAACTGATGAATACCACAAGAACATCACACAGAAAACAATGTAGCCATGTCCAGAGTTGAACAGCACACTTGGCCCAAAACCTCCACCACAAGGCACATACTCACAAATGAAGAGATGGGGAGGCACATACACATGGAAACAAAGGGGAGAGCTGACATCAAAATCAACTGATTTGCAGGTCAGTATCAGACATGTGAGGTGTGTCCAACACACAAATAGAGTCAATGCAGACCCACAATGTCTACGCACAAGGGGCACACATAGGGGATGGCATCACACCACACACCATGCCTCACAGGAGGAGAAAAGGCACCAAGTGCATGCAGTGCTATAGAAAATCACACACAATGCCAGTGATTACCAGCAGGGTCACACAGTCCAAACAAACACACACAACACACATTGATTATCAAACAAACACAACACTGATGTGCAAGTCACACACTTTGCACACACATAAGTGACAAATACAACAAGGAGGAGACACACAGAACTGCATGGCCACACCAACACACTGCACAGTGCACAACAGACAACTCACACAAAAGCATCAAATCATATACATAGGGCAGGACAATCAAACCCCCAGGCACACAGCTCCTGGCTGACACATGTGTGTCTATCCCAATCCAGGTGCACACACACACATACACAACAACTACAAAATCACACCCTTCGCACTGCACACCAACTCACCACCCAAGAGCACACATCACATGTATGCCAGGGGACCAGGACTACGGGCTAACACAGGATGTCCATACACAGACACAGCTGGGCATATATACAGAAATAACACATATACATCATGACAGTGCACAGCCAGCATGCTAACCTGTGCACAGCCTCACACCCTGTGCTGGCAGCAGTCACGGCCCGTGGAGGGAGTTTCAGTGGGGCGGAGAGGCGGGGCGGGGAAGGGACAGGGTGGGGGGCGAAAAACTGGAGTATGGATAATTGAAGGTAAGTAAACTCCATCCATGGGCCATGGCTGGCTGGCAGTGTCCCCCAAACTGACATGGCAACCACATAGCCAACAACACAAAACCACTCAAAATATAACAGCATGACAGCTAAAAGAGTTAACACAATTAACACAAGTATCAGTGTCAGAATGGACTGAAGCCCCTGTCACCCCTGTCTATAAATGTGATGCGGACAAAGAGCCTTGCACTGTCAAATTGATACATAGAGCATGGGGCCCAGTCAACGAAATGCACACACCAAAAGAACTTTAATCAGCAAGGACACCGACAAAAGACACAACAGAAGTAACTGTATTTATTCACATATTGCACAGATGTGAAAGTATAGCAACTGTACACAACATCAAGATACCAAAAGCAGATCAAAAGCAAGATATCCTGCACAGGCAAAGTACAAACAGGCAGGCCAGTGTCCATGGCACAGGTGATAGTATAACACAGCAGAGCAACAGGGTCAGTGTCCATGACACAGGGGAGACTCCAACACAGCAGAGCAACAGGGTCAGTGTCCATGGCAGGTGGGCCAGCACGTACATGAGAGGATGCACAGGGGAGACTCCAACACAGCAGAGCAACAGGGTCAGTGACCATGGCACAAGGGAGGCTCCAACACAGCAGAGCAACAGGGTCAGTGTCCATGGCAGGTGGGCCAGCAAGTACATGAGAGGCTGCACAGGGGAGACTCCAACACAGCAGAGCAACAGGGTCAGTGTCCATGACACAGGGGAGACTCCAACACAGCAGAGCAACAGGGTCAGTGTCCATGGCAGGTGGGCTAGCAAGTACATGAGAGGCTGCACATGGGAGATACCAACACAGCAGAGCAACAGGGTCAGTGTCCATGGCACAGGGGAGAGTACAACACAGCAGAGCAACAGGGTGAGTGTCCATGGCACAGGGGAGAGTACAACACAGCAGAGCAACAGGGTCAGTGTCCATGGCACAATGGAGATTCCAACACAGCAGAGTAACAGGGTCAGTGTCAATGGCACAGGGGAGACTCCACCACAGCAGAGCAACAGGGTCAGTGTCCATGGCACAGGGGAGACTCCAACACAGCAGAGCAACAGGGTCAGTGTCCATGGCACTGGGGAGACTCCAACACAGCAGAGCAACAGGTTCAGTGTCAATGGCACAGGGGAGACTCCAACACAGCAGAGCAACAGGGTCAGTATCCATGCAACTGGGGAGACTCCAACACAGCAGAGCAACAGGGACAGTGTCCATGGCAGGTGGGCCAGCAAGTACATGAGAGGCTGCACAGGGGAGACTCCAACACAGCAGAGCAACATGGTCAGTGTCCATGGCACAGGGGAGAGTACAACACCGCAGTGCAACAGGGTCAGTGTCCATGGCAGGTGGGCCAGAAAGTACACGAGAGTCTGCACAGGCAAGGCCAGAACAGCAGTGAACGACAAGGCCAGTGGGCAGGGACAAGTGCAGAGTCAGGGCATGAGAGACTGCACAGTGAGTGTGTATGACTGTACCCTTTCATGGCCAGCAACACAACGAGGTGTCAAACGATGGTCAGGACTAGCCCACCTCTATGAGAGACAGGTGTATGAGGGGGACTAACACTCACATCTGGCTGTCAGGTTAACTTGGAGCTGGCTAGGTTTTGGGATCAGCAGGAACACCTGACTGGGGAGACAGGGAAACAGGTGATGTAGGGCAATCAGTCGTCTGGCAAGCTGGAGGGCTGTTTGGACCAGGTGGTACAGTGGCACGGGGAGGTGGAGTAATGCAGACCTGGGACACAGTGTGGGTGGGAGATGTTGGAGGGGTGCCCTTCCAATGTTTGGGAATACAAAATGGCTTCCCTGTTTTTGGGTTAATGGAAACAGGTGATGACACAACAGGTACACTCACCGAATGGCCCGCATCTGGTTCAGACACTGGCATTCCCTCTGGGGATGTGCTGGAGCCTGCAGGACGCTTTGTCTGGACCACCTTACCCTGCTTGCCAGGTGTTCCACTTACAGTGTCCTCCTTTGCTTGTCTGATAGGTGTCTCACTTACAGTGCCCTCCTTTGCTTTTCTGCTAGGTGTCCCACTTACAGTGCCCTCATTTGCTTGTCTGCTGGGTGTCCCTCTTACATTGCCCTCCTTTGCTTGTCTGCTAGGTGTCCCACTTACAGTGGCCTCCTTTGCCTCTTTGCCTGGAGTGGTACTTACAGTGCCCTCCTCCACCTGCTTCACTGGGCTTGGAATTGGAGTTGATGTTGTGGGGGTAAGTCGGCCTGTGCCCTTCCTAGGTGTACCCTTGCTATGCAACACCTCCTCAGTGAACACAGGCAGTGCATGCCTAGCTCTACATGAAGTTTTAGGGACAGGAGAGTCCTTTGCTGGAGTTGCTTCAGAGGTTTGTGTGGCTGATGTCTGCCTCATTGCTTTTTTGGCCTTGCTCTTCCCTGACGGGCTCTTTTCTATGCATTCTGGGATGGTGCTGCTCTTCTGGGGGGATGGTGTCTGTGGGTGGGAACGCTTGGCTTGCGTCTGCTTTGTGCTCCTTGTGCTGTATAGGCTCTGTGATGCATGTGAACCGTGGTCACTGTCCTCTGATGTGGCCACTGACTGGGAGGTGGACAAAGGCACCTGAACAGGAATGTGAGGATGTGCCTGTTGAAGGGCAGATGTCACTGCGGCTGACAAACCCGGGACTGTACGGTGGGCCCACCCACGTCAGAGTATATGCCCTCCATGTAGGCAACGCCCTGCCCCAATTTTTTTTATCATAGTCGCTGAAGGCATTGAGCAGGGCGGTCTGGCCCACACAAAGCTGGCGCAGGAGCTCTATACACTCAGCAATGATGGCAGCAGGGGGGACAGGTGCAGGCTCAGCGGTGCCAGGTCTGAATGTAACACGTCCCCTCTTATGGACATGGGCAGCACCAGAGGAAGTGTATGGGAGGCTGGGCACTGGCTGTTGAGTAACAGATGATGTAGCAGACTCCCCATCCCCTGTGCCTGACAACAGGAATGCATCACCACTTGCATCAGATGATGCAGTACTCTGTGTCTCTGCTACGGATTCCTACTGCATGCTCCTACTGCATGCTCCTCTGGGGATGTGCTGGAGCCTGCAGGACGCTTCAGATGCGCTGCAGGACCCTTCAGATGCGCTGGTGAGCTCTCTGTCACTGGGCTCTGCTGCAGCTGTAGTGCTCCTCTCCCCTCCACTGGTTTCCGGCTCCGGTTCCTTCGTGCACACTGGCGAATCTGCATGTGAGACAGATGCAGGGTTGTATAAATTACATCATCATGACCAAGCTAAATAAAGTATGCATACAGGGGATGCACAATTCATCATGCTGACCACCACACCCTGCATAAACATTGCAGCAACACACTAAATACACTACAACAGTGCCTGCAACACTGACTACCTGCCATGACTGAGCCATGTTGAGGCCACACAGCACAACACCTTGCTGGTGGATGAAGTGTACCACACACAACTTCACATTCCCACAACTATCATGCACCAAAACTCAGTGACATTGACATGCCCCCAGGGAACCGGATGGGAGAACACACAAACCTATTAGGACATGACAGTCCACAATGCCAAGTAGGCCATACTAAGCAACATGTGCCACTCAGGGGCACCTTGTAGTCAAACTTGTGAGCCTCAATACTCATGGTGCATGAAAAGTAGGAATACATGAACTCACACTCAGATAGTGGACCCTTCTGTCCACCCCTACATTTCCCACACCATCACAATGCAGAATGACCATGTGCATCACAACACACCTGGCTATAATAAAGCACAGCATGGATGATCAACCTTTACATGAGCTGTTAGGCACAATGCCTGACAGTAGCACACATCCCTGCAGCCACTCACATGACACATCACTGCACCACACCACAAACATACAATGGCACACCGCTGCAACTGGCTCTGTACACATACATTGGCTCACAGGCAAAGTCACCCTCACCAAATACTCACCCCTGCCTTGCTGCCTATGCTCCTTCAGATGTGCATCCAACTCCAGATTAGTCACTGCCAATATGCGGTACATCAGTGGAGTTAAGTTTCGCTGTGCCAGACTCCCAGTGCGTGGTAGCAGCCCCAAGGTCATCTCGGTCATGTTTTTTGCCAGCCGGCTGATGTCGTCCCACCTTTTGTGGCAGTGTGTGCGTCATCTGTTGGATACCCCCAGGGCCCGTACCTTGGCAGTAATGGCCCTCCACACGGCCTTATGCTGGTGTACCTTGAGCTGCAGGTATGAGAGAAATGTAGGGTAAGTTACCAGTTGCACAGTGTCATGTTCCCACATCTATTACTACAGTAGCATCATGCAGAGTCTCGACCGATTGGAATCCCAGAAATACCCAAACTGGGGGACAGAGCACGAGGGCACTCTGCATGGGCCAAATACTCATCATAGCATGCAAACATGAGGGTGTACAGGCTACATGCCAAACAAACACATGCAGGATGAGTGCGATGAAAGCCCTCTGTGTGACGCAGACATCACCAGTCCCATGCATGTATGACCCCCCTGCCCAACAGCACACTCAATGATAACTTACCACTACATTGGGGCCACCATACAGCCTCGGGTACTGTGCCAGCACCTCGTCCACTAGCACCTCCAGCTCCTCGCTTGTGAATGGGCTGGCACGGATCTTCTCTGTTCTTGCCATCCCTGTGGACATGTGACACCTGTGGTTGAAGTGAGTGTTGATGAGTCCCAGGTGGCCGGCACTTCAGGCAGCAGCAGGAGAGGGTCCCAGGCAGCAGCAGGAGAGAGTCCCAGGCAGCAGCAGGAGAGAGTCCCAGGCAGCAGGCACTTCAGGCTGCAGCAGGAGAGATTCCCAGGCAGCAGGCTCTCTGAGCAGTGGAAATGGTGGGCTCACTCCCACAGATTTATAGCCCCATTGGCTCGTTTGTGAGGTGCAAAGCTGCAATTATTGGTTGTCCAGGTCTGCCTCATTCAAACCCATCCAATGACCGACTCCCCGGTGGCGGAGCACGCCTTCCGCGATGTTCAAACCTGCATCATGCCACCGCAATCGTCGCTCCCATTGGCTGTAGGCAATGCCCCATGGTGGTGATGCACCGTAGGGGCCCGGGGTGCGCTACCGTAATGGTGAATCTTTCAAACCCATCCAATGACCGGCTCCGCGGTGGCGGAGCACGCCTTCGTTTTTTTTCAAACCTGCATTATGCCACCGCAATTGTTGCTCCCATTGGCTGTAGGCAATGCCCCATGGCGGTGATGCACCGCCGCGGACGAGCGGTATGAACAGCCATATGTGTGGCGCTGCATGCCCACCCCCAGCAACCCATGCCAATAGGTACCGCACTTGTGGACCGGGGTGGTGCTGGTGTCCAGCTACCGCCTGTCCATGGCGGTGTGACGCCAGCATCACCCCCGTCCACAAGTGCGCTGGCTATTGGCATGGGTTGCTGGTGGTGGGCATGCTGCGCCACACATATGGCAGTCGATACCGCCTGTCCACGGCGGTGTGATGCCAGCACCACCCCCGTTCACAAGTGCGCTGGCTATTGGCATGGGTTGCTGGCGGTGGGCATGCTGCGCCACACATATGGCAGTTGATACTGCCTGTCCACGGCGGTGTGACGCCAGCACCACCCCTGTCCACAAGTGCGCTGGATGTTGGCATGGGTTGCTGGCGGTGGGCATGCTGCGCCACACATATGGCGGTCGATACCGCCTGTCCACGGCGGTGTGATGCCAGCACCACCCCCGTTCACAAGTGCGCTGGCTATTGGCATGGGTTGCTGGCGGTGGGCATGCTGCGCCACACATATGGTGGTATCAACTGCCATATGTGTGGCGCAGCATGCCCACCGCCAGCAACCCATGCCAATAGCCACCCCACTTGTGGACGGGGTGGTGCTGGCATCACACCGCTGTGGACAGGTGGTAGTTTCCGCAAATATGGTCACATGCAATGGGAACTTGAACCGTGAACTCTGCATCAGTACACAGCAGCAACAGGTTTAGTGGCACATCATTGTACACACAATTGCATCTCTTGGTATCAGGCACAGGTGGTTGCATGCTATGTGTGACGCACATTGCTCTGTGTGCCTGCATTGTTACTGATGCATTTGATGGTTGATGATGGCTGACAGGGTGAAGCAGGTCTTAATTATGTGTAACCAAGCACTGTGCTGTGGGTCTGTGCTGACCTTGGCAAGGCTTGTCTCACTGTATGGTGTTGTTCCATACGTGTGCTACCGTATCAGCCCATGCACACAAGTTTGACATCTACTGTGATCATTGTGCTCTTGATGTGCACCAGCTTCACATGATGCATTGTGGTGTGACAGGTAAAGCAGATGCTTGTTAGGCATTCATGGTCATCTCACACACGTTTGTGGATGTTACTGGATGAGTCGTGAACATGTGGAATGTCCAGTTCAGGAACGGTGCTTTTAACATTGATATGATGGCTAACCTGCATCCCGATCGTGCTTGCATTGTGGGTAAATATGACCTGTGATATGGCGTGAGGTCTGTTTGTGACGTGATGCACTCAGCCTGTGCGACATTGCAATGTGTGTTTTTATTTCCTTGGTGACTCAGCATACCCCAGTCGACCCTGGCTGCTGAGTCCAGTGCGAAATCCTAGGACCCCGGCTGACGTCATGTACAATGAGGCACATGGCAGGACCCGACGTGTCTTTGAGCAGACTTTTGGGCTACTCAAGTCAAGATTCCGCTGCCTTGACCGGACTGGAGGAGCACTGGCATACTCGCCTGGGAAGGTCTGCAAGATCGTTGTGGCATGCTGTTTGCTGTACAATTTGGCCATTCACAAGAGGATTCCTCTGATCCTGGATGATGGAGAGGAACCAAAGCCCGCACCTGCCCAAGGACCAGAGTCCAGTGATGAGGACAGTGGAGAGGAGGAAGGAGTTGACATTCTTCAACAGCTCATCAACCGCTACTTCACTTGAAGCTGTGTACAGATGTTGAACTTGTACATTATCTGTTGTGGTGGTTGTTGTTGTGCAGGGCTATCTGCGGATGGTAGACAGAGGCACACGTTCAGTCACCTGTGTGTGGTAAATGTGACATTGACGTTCCATATGGGGACATATGCTTGACTCTATTTGTACCCACCTGCAGCCCATTGTCTTGTATGCCAGTAGTCTCTTGTGTAAGTTTTGTGTAGTGTTCTGTCTGTGATGCCACAATGACACCAGTGACTGATGTTCTGTTGTGTCTCCCTAGGTGCTTCAGAATGATCCTGCCCCACATACTGTACATCTTTTGGACACATCATGGACATTGTCAAACCTGTAAATATTGCACTAAAAACGATACAGCATGAGATCTGGTGCGTCAGGTTTTTTATTTGCAAAGTGGACGTGTGAGGGGTGCAGGAATATTTACATGAAGGTGGTGAATGGGCAATGATTTTACAGTCATAGTAGATGAGATGCAAGAGTAGACACTACATGGATGTGGTGACCAAGTCCAACAGACAAGTGCCTTTGCGAAGGAAATGTGGGGAAGGACAGTCCAAACAGTCACTGTAAATGTAAATGTTTTTGTACTTGTATAGCGCACAGCTACCCGCAGTGGGTTTCCCGGCGCTTGTACGAATACTGCAAGGGAACCCTTCCTGGATTTCCCTGTGAAGTGTCCACTCCTGGGCACCCCCATGGTGCAGACCAGGCATCCCTCGCGTTGTGGGGGCCGTTGTGGACACTAAGCAAGCTATTGCCCAGAGTTGCAGCGTCGGACCCATGATCAGAATAGGCACTGAGGCGAGAATATCCGTTATGGGGAATTAATGAGCCCGAGACCCGCCGGGGCCCGGAATCGAACCCTGGTCCCTGGCCAGAGCTCTGCATCGAGGTCTGCCTGCTCTAACCATTGAGCCACACTTCTCCACTACCTCTTCCCCACTTAATGTAGTGGGGAAGAGGGTTGCCATCAGGTCTGGCTCTGTGACTGGGGTGTGGCAGGTGCTTTGCCTCCAGAGACTCCCAGGCTCTTCTTTGAACGCCCCCTTGATCTTTTTGGTGGTGGGGGGCCTGCTGAATGGCCAGTGGCATCAGAGGCCTTGCCCCTCTCTGTTGGTGCAGGGGAGGATGGTGCACTGTCATCCTGCGGCACAACAGGAGGGGGAAGGAGGTGTTGGTTGGGACACAGGCCTGCCTCTCTGCAATGCCACTTGCTGGGCCAGGAGGTCCACCATTTGACATATACGTCTGTCGATGGACCTCATCAGCAGGATGAGCTTAATTAAAAGTTCGTCCGACTGGCAACTTTGTCCCTGGACCTGTTCGTATGCACCGATGACTCTGGTGAAGTGGTCCACGGATGGTGTGCCACCCTACTGATGTCTGGGGGAGACCCTGGCCCTCCCACCTGCCCTGCTGCCACGGACCTGTTGCCTCGCCACAGTGACTCCTCGCACACTCTCCCTGCCCTCCACAGTTGGTGGTGTGTCCTGGTCATCCCCTTGGATAGATAGGGTGCTGGTGGTGGTGGTGGGCGTGTCCGAGGTGGCAGCGGTGGAGGCACAGGCCGTGACTGCAGGGGTCTGCTGTGCAGGTGTTGGTGCAGCAGACGTGGTGGTGGGGAGGATGGGGTCTGGGGCCCGGTTGGGCCTTGGCACACCAGATGGGCCGGGCTGGAGCTCATCATCATGTCCTGGGAGTCTACATCCGAGCGTCCATGTACCGGAGGTGGGGACTGGCTCTGCAGGTTGATGTTGTCCGCAGCAGCAAGATCTTCATCACCTGTGGATTAGATGGAAACTGGTCAGTGTTGGTCGATGTGCAGGGATTGTGTTAGCTGTATGCCATCTGCTGTCTGTACACTACACAATTGAGACAACTTTTGTATTCTTGTTACAGGCAATACTGGCTGTTATTACATGGTGCATGCCAACATCATAAACTCATACATTGTCCTGTGTCAATGCATTGCATGCAATTGGTGCCCTGTGTAGTGTTGCAGGTCTACCAGACAGAAACAGCTAGAGCTGTGAAGATGGCTAGCTGCCTGTTAGGTGAGGGTGGACAGTGCAATGGCTGACACATGCTCCTGGGTGGGGGAGGCCTCTATGCTGCTGGGGTGTGGGACAGGGGGCATGCTGGGAATAGTGATACAGGCCTCCCATCCCCAAACAGTCCTCCAATACAAGATGGCTACCTACCTGTGAGTCTGTTTGATGAACAGTGCAATGGCTGACACATGCTAATGGATGGGGGAGGCCTCCAAGCTCCTGGGGTGTGAGACAGGGAGCATGCTGGGAGTAGTGATACAGGCCTCCCACCCCCATACAGTCCTCCAATACAAGATGGCTACCTACTTGTGAGTCTGTTTGATGAACAGTGCAATGGCTGACATGCTCCAGGGTGGGGGAGGCCTCCATGCTGCTGGAGTGTGGGACACGGGGCATGCTGGGAGTAGTGATACAGGCCTCCCACCCCCACACAGTCCTCCAATACAAGATGGCTAGCTACCTGTTAGGTGAGGGTGGACAGTGCAATGGCTGACATATGCTCCTGGGTGGGGGGAGGCCTCCAAGCTGCTGGGGTGTGGGACAGGGAGAATGCTGGGAGTAGTGATACAGGCTTCCCACCCGCAAACAGTCCTCCAATACAAGATGGCTACCTACCTGTGAGTCTGTTTGATGAACAGTGCAATGGCTGACATGCTCCAGGGTGGGGGAGGCCTCCATGCTGCTGGAGTGTGAATAAGGGGCATGCTGGGAATGGTAGTGCAGGCCTCCCTCCCCCAAACAGGCCTTACAGTGAAGATGGCTGGCTACCTGTTAGGTATGGGTGAACAGTGCAATGGTGTTTGGGTTGTGAAAGGAAGTACTTATCAGTGTGTTGTTTGACATTTGTTAGTACTTACCAGCCTCCGTCCAGCCGGATACTCCTGTGTGACTCTCAGGATGCAGTATGGCAAGCACCTTCTCCTCCCAAGGTGTGAATGTTTTCTGTGGGATGGGAGGGCCACTGCCAGTCACGTTCGCCAGCTCCCAGTTCTTGCTCCTCTTCTCTTTGAAATCCCTCCTGAGATCATGCCACCGCTTCATGATCTCCTTCTTTGATCTTGGGGTGGTCCCTACTGCTTTGACCCTTTGTACTATCCTTTTCCACGTTTGCGTCCTTGTGGCTAATGGAGTCTGTTGGTCCAGGCTACCAAACAGTTGTCGTTCCACTCTCACTATCTCATTGACCATGACAGTCAACTCACCCTCTGTGAATGTTGGCATTTTCTCTGTTGCCATGGTGGTTGGTGTTTGCAGTGTTTGTGGGTGCCGGTGTTGGTGTGGTGGGTGTGGTGTTGAGGTGGGATATGTGTTCTGTGCTGGAGAGTTTTTGGTGCTGGTGTGGTGGTGGTGCCGATGATGTGTGTTTGCTGTGTTATTTTGCCTCTCCTCTCAGATCTGGTGTATTCCCTTCTCTTCTGGAGTGTTGCAAAGAATCGTGGTCAGTGAAGGACCTGTATTTATGTGTGGGTGTGCCCAATTGTGCCTTTGCTGTGAGGTGTATTGTGGGTGTTGTCCTGGGAGTATTTTATTTGATTTTTTTGAATATTTTAACATTGGTATGTGTTTTGTGTATTTGCGGGGCATTGGTACTTTGATTTGTATTCAGGCATTGTTGCAGTGTTTTAGCTTCGTCCGCCATATTTTTCATGTACCGTCGGCGGTGGTGGCTATGCTGCAGCCGTTCCGCTGTCTCTCCCATTCACTGCAGTGTGCAACCGCGGCGGTTGGTAACAGAGGTTCCATCGGGGAAATCATAATTTCCTGTGCGGTGTCTCTGCTATGCTTGCGGCGGGGTGTAGCTTTTCTACTGCTTTTCCGACTGCAGCGGTCGTTTTTTAGACGAGACCTCACGCGTCGGATGGTTTTTGTTAGCCCGCTACCGCCGAGGTCGGTCTTTTTTGGCGGTTGATCCTAATTTGACCGCCGGGTTATCCGCGGTCCCAGGAGGCGGTTGTTTTACGCATCCATGGCGGTCCGGGTGATTTTCCGCCCGCCATCCTAATGACCCCCATAGTATGCACAGAATGTGCTTTATAGATGAGCCAGCCATATTCTCTACTCACAATGACAGATAATTGGCTCAAACAGAGAGAGGAGGCGATGAATGCAATGTTTGACGATAATGCAGTGAGTGGACTGATCGAACAAGGACAGTGAGTAATGCACCACCTGAAATGGATTTGCAGACAAAAATGTGCAGATCCGAAAAGCTCAACAGAAAAGAAATGTCCAAGTGATGGGAATGCAAATCGCTGGAGAAATATTTGGAGGTGGTTAGAGTACTGCGAGGTTTGCAGGTGTTGATTGCCCCATTTTTTGAGAACCCAGACCCCGAAATGCTTCAAGAATGGGCAATGAACAGTGCGGAATCATCTCAGAATATGATTAAAATTCGGATTAAATTTGCAAAACGAGAGAGAGAAAAGATATTGGAAAAATTCAATTGCCAAAGGGGCCAAATTTATACTTATGCTCAACGCTTTTACACCCTACGCAGACAGAAGCTGTCAGACAATGCTGGTCCGCAAGAGGAAAATCAAGATAAGCGAGCAATGATAGAAACCAGCTCGGAATTTAGATTTGAGTTGGACACTGATCAAGCAGATGGAGCAGGGCAGTCGGCTCGAGGTTTGAGACATCCAGGAGCCTCCCTCAGTTATTTATAAGCTTTGTTTTTTATGCTTGGACAGGATAATGAATATCAGAACAAGAACACAGAGAAAAGGAAAATTCAATCGAGGAAATGCAAGAGACGAAGGAGAAGGTATGTGTCAGGAATCTACAAATTGCGACAATTAGTACTCCTTTTGGGAGGGTTAAGTCTTGTGCCAAAATTAAACCAAATCGGGTAAATGTTTGGTTTCCTTACCCTGAGTAAAAAGACTCCTTTCTCAGTTGTAAATACCTTAATTTAGTAGAGAGTTCATTATGAATGTATTATACCTTCTCAAGGTGGCCGACGCATGGGACATTTTGTGAACACTCTAGAGAGTTCCCGGTCTAGTGAACAAGGGAAGAACAAGCGTTATGAACTGCGCACTTCAACAAGTTTGTTTCTGAGGCAGCAGTCGGGTTTCGAGGCTCCGCACATTTTTCTCCAGTTGGGAGCCTGGAACTCCGAGTGAAATTCATACTGGGTCCAAGAAATAGTTAGAGTAAAACGTTATAGTTCCTTAGATTTAAAGTTAATTGAACCTTCTGAGGAAGTTTGTTTCTCCGAGTTTTGAAGAGAAAGTCAGCGTCACTGAGTTGTGCATGAAGCACAAACGAGACAGTCGACAGCAAAGGATATCGGAATTTCCCGAGAAAGAGTAAGAGAAGATTTGTCAACGTTTCCAGTTCTGAGTTCAGCACAAGCTTCTGCCTACGAAGTACAGACAGTAAGACTGCAGCGTTAGACTACAGCAGCGAACTGACCTTACCCTACCTCCTTGCGCTTGCCCTAACTTTTCCTTCCCCTTGTACCTACCTTGCACCTTTTTGCGCGCTGATAAGGAGTCCATTGGCTTAGAGACTGCTTGCAAACAAAAGAGAACACAATATTATTCCAGTCAGAAACCCATTTAAAAAAGGAGCTAGAGGCTTTTCAGGTATAAAGAGGAGAAGTTGGAGAATACAGTTCTAAGAGGTTCAACAGGTAGTTTAAAGTAGTAATAGTGTTCCTTACCTTGCAGAAAGAAAGGTCCTCAGCAAAAAACCTACATCCTGAAGAGTAGCTAATACCTTGAAAAGCACTGGTAGGATAAGTTTCTTTTATTCTATATAGTGAATTCCTGAAAAGGTGGGTTGTTGTTTATTTTTACCTCCTCTCTGTGCATTAGGCCTTACCTGAAACTAAACGGCAGACGCAATTGAGAAGTCCCGCAGTCTGTACAGGTGGCCACAGTGTTCAAGGTGTCTCTTCTTTCTTCCACTTCCCCTTTTCGCTTCAGCTGGTGTTCTTTGCTCTTTAGTAGCGAAGGCACTGGAGGGAGGGCGATTTGGACTTGCATCGATACTGCCCCTGCGAGGAGTTTGGAGCCTTCTGACAGTATGGAACTTCATTCTGGAGTCAGGACCAAAGAAACGCGACAACGCAAATAAGCCTGAAGTCAGCCACTGTAATCCATATATCAGATTTGGATTTATCCGACGAAGAAATAAGAATTTTGTCTCTTGGTCTCTCGTATTGCACTAGAACAAATTTTAACTATGGAAAGACGTGGATTGATTTCTTCAAATTCATGAAAAAGTTGAAATTCAAAGGTTTTTTCACAACAAAGTAGAACCACTAGCAGTGGGACAATCTGCCACAGTTACCTCTGCCTCGAACCTGGTGGTAGGAGACTTGAATTTATTGTGTGATTTTGAACAATTGGAGAGGAACAGTGAAGAACAAGGCCATCTGTATCATGTAGAGACACTGCTGATTCTTTGGGTCTTAATATGTATGAAAGTATTAAAGCACCCTTTAGACTTAAGTCTAGATTTGTTTCCAACCTGCCTAGGGATTCAATTGACACATTCTACAATATTGTAATCACTGATTTAAAAGTTTTTTCTGGGCTGTCTAGTGAAAGGATTTTAAGGGTAATACGCAGCAAGAAAAAGAATACTCTTAAGTGATGAATAAGATTAAATCCAGAAAAGACATTGTGGTCCGTCAATGAGTTAAAGGAGGTAACATCGTATCGTAACCTTTAAGTATGTATATTGTTGAGGCCAAATCCCAGTTACGAGACAAAAAGTGTTAACAGAGAGCACCACAAACTACCTTGGCTGAGGAAAAGAACACATTCCATAAGATTTTGGCCAGGTGGTGAGGAATAGGTCTAATTTCATAGTATGAATATTTGTAGTTGAAGGTAGATGATACCATCATACCCATTCTTTATTTGATCCCCAAAAGACACAGAAACGGAGAAGATCCACCAGGGAGACCCATTATTTTGGCTAATGATATTCTATTTGGGGCAACCTCTCGCTATATAGACTATTTTTTAGAAGAATTTGTTAAGGGTCTTCCCTCCTATATCCAAGACACAGTGGACTTTCTGAGTAGGGTGTACGATATTCCCTGGGAAGAATCATTTGTTCTGATAACACTTGATGTAGCCTCGCTGTATACAAGCATTTCACATGAGGATGGACTCTGGGCCACGAGACACTTTCTTGACAGGAGACCAATAGGCCTATATCAACATTCAGAGATGTTGACAGGGATGGCTAGAATGTGCCTAGAAGACAATTTTTTGATGTTTGGGAAAGACTCATTTCAACAAGTAAGGGTACGACAATGGGTGCTAGCTTTACCCCAACTATTCCAACCCTCATATGTATTGGTGGGAGGAGCAGGTGCTCAAGGTCAAGTATGCCAGAGAGTAAATGGAAAATGTCATTCTCTGGATAAGATTTATAGATGACCTGTTTATCCTCTAGAAGGGTTCACAGGAATTAGCAAGGACATTTGTGTCTGCACTGAATGAAAATTCTTTTTTACTTTTTCATTTACATTTGACTAGCACCATCAGTAACTCACAAGTCTGCTTCTTGGAAAATGAGTTGTTTGTAAAAAACAATAAAATGCTTACACAAACCCTTAGAGAGCCCACAGCAGGGAACTCTATTTTACACTCATGCAGTTTCCATCCAGAGAAAATCAAGCAAAGTATTCTGTATGCAGAAAATCTACGGATGAAAAAAAACTGCAGTGAGGCTTCTTCCTTGAAGGAAGCTCAGACGATATTAACAGAGATAGTCATGGAGAGAGGATATAATACTCAGGTCTTGAATCAAGCCCAAAACAAGCTGGAGAAAATCACTAGAGATTCATTATTTTTCTCGAATAAGATAGCAAGTACTGAGAATAGAAAACGCATGGATGAACTTTGCATGATCACAGGGCACAATGTCTATCATACCAAGGTGAGAGATTGCATGAATAGAAATTGGCACTTAGTGAAAAGTGACCCCTTAATAGGCAGCATCACATCCCGCAAACCTCTTTTAAATTTTAGAAGAGCGAAATCCATGAGACAGAAACTAGTGGTGAGCAGACCTTATGTGGTGCACATGGAGGGTTGATAGAGGTCGAGTCCAGGCTTTGTGAAGTGTCAGAAATGTAAAGCCTGGAAACATGGCTTCAATAAGAAAGAGATTCAATCACCCTTACTTATGAGACCGTGGAAAATCCTCAATTTCTTCAACTGTAGAAGTGATTATGTGGTTTATATCCTGAAATGTTCTTGCCCCAAAATGACGATGGATATAGACCCATGTATCTGTACTGAGGTGAATGTATGGCATTGTTCTGCATTCTGTCCATCACTTGTTCTTTTTGAATTTGTCACCCCGAGTGGGACAGGTATGCCCAGACGTGGGTCTTGTGCTCTCCTTGCCACTGGAGTCAAGCTAGCTTGCTGATGACGGGGTGAAACCCCAAAACAGGTCCTAGGATGCTTGCTTCTAGTCCAGTGAAGACCTGGCCTGGCCAGTCGGGCTGGACTGTTCCCATAGGGAGCAGGGTCAAACCTGATGTGAATATGGGTGGTTTCAAACAGGAATAACTTGTACTGGGGTGAATATATGACATTGTTCTGCATCCTGTCCATCAATTGTTCTTTTTGCATTCTGCTGGAGTGGCAGCAGTTACATAGTGGTGTCACCAGCGATGCGATGGCTGTGAGGCTGGAGGCTGAGGGGGTGCGGCTGCACTGGTGCCTGGCACCTTTGAGTTGAATTATTACTCTTCCAGGACCACCAGCTGCTGGTATTCCTGCTGGGTATGCTCCAGCATCTACCGCTGCAAATGGGCCACTCTTTCCTATCGGTTGGGTGGTCTGGCTAGACCAGCTAAAGCAGTTATATTGAAAAAAAACCAAAAAAGCCTAATTTTAAATATTGCTTCTTAAAAACAATTGTTTTAGATTACTGGGTGGCACAGTAGCAGTACATTGCTGGTCTCCTAGGGCCATTGGAATTTATTTGAGGTGATGATTATGGTTTGGAGAATCACAAGACTAATTTTATGTTTTCTTTTACCCATACATGTTTCTCAACATGTTTTCTTTTACCCATACATGTTGCTCAACATAAAAAAGCAGTGACTGTGTGGCAGATAAGTAAAAGGTAGAGAATAAAATCATATGACTTTTAAAAAAAACAGTGACTGGATTATTTTTTTCTTCTAAAGGCTTTTCAATTAACTATAAATAGAGTCAGACACTTTGAGTGGAAAAATAACTGACTTCTCATTGATGAGTATGGCATTGTGCACTATTGTGCAGTACATGTTATATGTGGGGCTAAAATAATGAATGGAGAATGGATCACTTGTCCTGTATTCTAACCAGGGTCTGAGGTTTTGACCGTCTTAAAAAACCCTCAATCACATACAGATGTACATGATGTACAGATCACGTATAGAATGATTTAAAAGTAAACCATGGAGACCACGGTTATGTATCTAGTAGAAATTAACACAGGTCAGTAGGTGGTGCCAGTGATTGCAGTTGAGTGTGCACATGAAACCTTCATTTGGATTTTATCGCACTCTAAATAAATACAGTTTAACTATTTATTGCACTGAAATGAGCGGATACCTGACTTGTTTTGAGGTCAAGGTATTACTGTGCTCTCTTTGAGCACGAAGAGGCCCAGTATTACTTGTTGTAGCTAGTGTTAAAGGGTAGAGTTTTAACTGTGGTTCCGTTAGCGTTGTGGCATCTGAATTACACAAATGAAAGCTTAGTTAGGTGAAGGACATAGTGTGATAGTGTCAGCGTGTAAACCCCCACACAGTCCCAGGCTCTACACATTGCATGGGTTTAATATTCAATAGCGGTGCAGCATCCGGCACCAAGGATAACCCGGCTCCGGTAGAAGGAGCGGTCCTTGGATTTTGGATCCAAATAATAAAGCGCTATTGCACATCTAAAGCGGCTTAAGGAAAGTGACACCATCATGGGTGAAGACAGAGCACGTTGTGATAGAATTGCTCACTCTTCAAAAATCAAATACACAGTGCTCGCGGCATCCCGCAGTGCATAAATTCCTATTCACAAAAAGCAGGTGGTAGTGTTCCCAAAGGGAAACGTCCGCACACACTCTACAAAACAATCTTATTGTCTCTATATTTGGTACACATCAGATAGTCTATATCTTGTAAGGAAAGTAATTATTAAGAGGGTGCTACAGAAACTCAGGGCACCTACCACCTAAAAGTGCCATTAGTGCACACAGAAGTGTGACACATACATACAAACAAAATTTTGAGAAACTATTAACAGCACTCCTATAAACAAATATTGTTGACAATTGGGGCATAAGTTATAAGCCCTCAGTATATCAAGCTCTATTAATTATAGAGTATTCAAAAAGGAACAAATGGCAAAGTTGTATTCAGCAGAAATTGTCGACACAAGGGGTTCCAAAATATAGTCCACTTATTTCGTTTTCTTCAATCTTTATTCTTTCAATTTTCATAAAAACAGATATTTCCAGCAAAACATAGAGATCACCAACACGTGTTTCGTCCTACACAAGGACTTTTTCAAGGCTGGAAAAGATATATAGACAATATACAATGTGATATTAAGTTTAAATATATATATATATACACAGTGTGAAAAACAAATTAGAACAGACATATATACATTGAATGCATTACATCATGCTAACATTGCCTACAATATATGTAACACAAAACCACATATGATCTTTTTTACCTTGTGCTATGTTGTCTCACATAATGATATATAACATAATATAGGCAAAATTTAGCAAAATAAGGCACAGGTATCCCGAGTGACAAAGGGATAACTTCTCATAGCAAGTTGATCCTTAAGGGGTTTAAGAACATTACGTATAACAAATATCATCCATATATACAGTTTGTGAAACATATATGTATATGTAAAACACACCCACCATAAGTAAGGCGACCTGAAATTTATACGCGGCATCAAGTTAGAGCAGAACCGACCGTAGTTTTAGAAATGAAGCTTTGTATCTGAGGAGATAAAATATACATGGAAAGGAATCCAGATTTAGAATCTCAGCTCACTGGTGCAAGTGTCCAAATTCCTCATTGAAACCGCATGTTCACCTCTTTGGGGGACAAAGCGGACTACTCAGCTACTATTTTAATAAAGAGGAGGATTCATTAAGCAATGCATTGGTGCTCACGTCTGTAACCGCTGTGTCAGGAAAATACCTCATGGAGTCAGATGCATGACCTGTGCTTGCTCCATCTATTGTGCCACGTTGACCCGGGCCCATTGTCAGCATTTTTTATACTGTTATGACAAGTGATGGGCATGGTAAAGAGACTCAGTCCTGATTCTTTGAGAAACGGGGTTCGGCCTGATAAAAGTCCTATGTTTCCTCACTTGTTTAATTAATAATTCATGCGCTATATCAATTGTATATACGGAATTGGTGCCTTCAATTTCTTTATTTGAATAGTAGGTCCTAAATAAAGAGAGCATTGTTTAGCAGACTATTGAATTTGAACATATATAGTTGTAATATGTATGTGTATGTAGGAATTGGTGTTTTCAAATGTGTTTTTAGAATAGTAGGTCCTAAATAAAGACAGCAGTGTTTAACGGACCATTGAATTTAAACACGAGTCGTAACCCAATAACGATAATGTTAATTTGCGTCTTAGTGGAACTGTGCCTAACGAAGTTTGGTCATCCATTTTCACTCTGCCAAGGACCAAAGAGAGAGGGGGTGTAGCCTCAGTGTCTCATTCAATCATGAACACGAATGGCAAATGCAGGCACTCATGAACCTGTTCATTAGGGTTAGTCTTCATGTGATCAAGTGTTACCTGAATTTGAATTAGCAATGGTGTTCGCGTTGGTTCATTTCCATGTGATGACTAATGTTAGTCTACAAATCAGCATGAGATGGTCTGCCAGGGGATATTGTCATTCAGTCCTGTCTCATAGGTTTTGATATGGTACACCCATCGTTGCTCCTCTTCATGTAGAGTCTGTTCAGCATCGTGATTTTTCACTCAGTGTCTTGAGGACTACCCAGTTTATCTCATTAATGGCGTGGTTGGTGTCGATGAAGTGGCTACTCATTTTCGTTGTTGCTTTCTTGCACTTAATGTTGTTTCTGTGTTCACAAATTCGTTGTTTAATCTTGTGACAGGCCATTTGTATATATTTAAGGTCACAGGGACAAGTGATCATATAGATCACATGAGTGATGTTACAATATAGCCTTATAGCCCGCCGTGGTGGGCTATACCGGCTATTAAAGACCCGCTGAATCGTCAAAGGCCCGAGCCGAAGGTGAGGGACTTTAACAAGACAGCGGGTTTTTAATAGCCGGTATAGCCCTGCTACAAAGGGCTATAAGGCTATTAGAACATTCTGCCACTAGAGGGCAGAATGTTCTAACAAATTAAACAAAGCGTTCTCGAAGCTCGAGGGTATATAAATCCCCTCGAGCTTCGAGAAGCCTTTGTAGAACATTGGAATGTTGCTCTGCGGGCCTTTACCGGCCCGTAGAAGCAGGGAGCACTCCATTGTCTGCTATGGAGGTCCCATCATTCCAATGTTCTAATTGGTGTGATGTCATTAAGTCTATCAGAGCCTCTGTAAGTTGTAGAACCTTGGTTATTTTGGTTAGCTTACACACAGAGCAGGACCCGCAGGGATAGTGGCCAGTTATAGGCGTCAAATTCCAGGTACTTGTAATTGTTTCCATTTTAGGTTTTTCTGGAATTGGCCTAGTGTGCACGAGTATGTCTTTGATGTTCTTGGTCCTTCTCTAGGTGAATCTGGGTTTTAGCCATTTCATGGAGCCTGAAGTTAGGCTTCACCAGTTTATTTTTTCCCTGAGTTTGATGCTGTACTGTAGGTTGTCACGCAGGTGAGAACATCTTCAGCTGTTCAGCTTTTATCATAGTCTCATGAAGGCTATCCCTAGGTTGATTCCTTGCTCTTTTCTGGCATTTTTGTATTGTTCTTTGTGGATAGTCTCTGGCCTCCAGTAAGTCACACACAGCATGATTGCTAAGAGTGCATCTTTAAGACCGTTGTCCCCGGATTTATTAGAGCTGTTCCTTATTTTACATTGAGTTCCCATAGCCTTTCAATAAACTTGTGCTCTTGACTTATGAAGAACACTCAACCCATTACACCTGTAGATATATTCATCCACATGGGAAAAATGAAATCTTTGGGAGTTCACAGCCATTCAAACTAGCACACCTAGAAACTATTACCAATCTTACCATTCCTCACAATAACAATGCGGAATGTGATTTGACAACTGCTTTTTACACCCTGCAGAGATACATGCAGGGTATAACTTCACATGGGGCTAATGGTGCCTGATGTAAAAATGTATGTTATTTTTTATTTTTATTTTATTATAGTTTCTCTATAGGACAATGATTTCTTTTCTGAGGAGAAAATTATTCACATAAGCGCCAATCCTCTTTAGCAATTGGGGTATTATTTGAGCACGATTCTCACATCATATCATAGATGGGGAATAATTGTGTACGAGCCATTAACACCATGCAAGAGTTCTACTTGCAGGCGCTTTCTTTTTTTAAAAATGATTTTCATTGAGTAGGAAAATAAAATTAACATAACAATGGGTTCACAATATGATATGAGAACAATATAATAAATACAATTGAATAATGCTGAAAGAGTACAGGTAAATATTTGCAGGGGGAAGGGAAAAGAAGGTAAGAAGAGTAAAAACGACTTTGCAACTAAAACTAACACAATCTTAACCAGTGATAGAATTTCAAAATGTGTAGAGTACAAGTTATTAAATAAACAAATTAGTAAACAAATTACTATTGGTATAGAAAACCTATTAATAAAATTATATATTCAAGAAAGTTTAGATACTGCTTCAGATAAAGGTTGAGGTAGGGTAGTCTTTAAAATAGTAGTTGTAGAGCAAAGAGCATTTCCCTTGATAGCTAGAGAAATTGGGACAGTATAAGCTCTATCATGTATGTTGAACGTCTGACAAAATATCGATTACAAAAATACTTACCTACAAAAATACTTACCTACAAAAATGTTGATTACAAAAATATCGAAAAAAAATATCGATGTCAAAAATATCATAATTAAAAAATGTTGGTTTTTTTAAATTGAAAAATATGTAATATAAATAAAATAATACTTATAAATGTAATAAACATAGTTAAAAATATGTTATAATATTTCAAATTAATAAACAACAATCATAATTTCATTAACATGTAATTACTAATATACATAAAATACATAATATATACTTTTGTAATAATAACTTTAAACATAACTTTAATAACTTATATATAAATAAAAATGTTATAAATTACGAATACATTTATACACATAAAATAAACAATATAAATAAAAATTAATAAAAATGTGAAACAAATTAAAAAAAATAAGTGACTGTTGGATAGCGTAGGAGTAAAAATTACTATTCCCGCTCCAGAGAGTGCAACAGTAGGAAAAGTGAGGGATAGCGTAGGGGTAAAAAGTACTATGTGACAAAAAATAAATCCCCTTGAGAGAGTCGTGGGAATGAATTAACACATTGCGCGGACAATCACAGTAACATGAAATCTATTATTCACATGAAAATATATTGTACAAATTATTTATTAGACATAAATAGTTAAAAACAATTCATAATACAATTGAAAAAATTACAATTCTAAAAGAAAAATGACCATATTACCTAATCAAATATGGCCTGCATAATTGACTAGACAGACAAAAACTTGTAAAACATTAACATTGTAAAATACAATTTGTACATTTGTAGCTCACAGATATTATCACCTATATTTTATCATCACAGAATTCAATATAAATTTAAGTGATAGAGACTCAAAATTGTACTGGGAGTGCGTCTACGCGTTTCAGTGGTGAGTGCTGATTTGTTCCACCTTTTTCAAGATGGTAACTTAGTTGTCTGTCGTGGCTGAGGGTCTGATACAGCACCCTGTTGATAATCTCGAAGGTGGCCTAGGATAGGTAGCGATGCTATTTGTCTTATATCTGAGGACTCAGCTTGTTATTCTTCTGTGTAAGTAAGTCTTAAGCCCTGGAATGACAGGGGCTATAATAAAGTATCCTCAATGTTTTGTTTCCCTGCCAGAATAGGTATAGGTCTTGTATACTTGTTGTAAGATCAAACGGGGGTGAAGTATGTCTATCTCCTCGCTTGGTATTCCAGTTAAATTCTAAAGGGCAAATTGTAGAGGTATCCAGGTCAACAGATAGCCGGCACTGGGCGTTGTTAAAAACGTCTTGGTGCAGGGAACTTCAGAGGGTTCCGGTGTGGTTTTAGCCAGGTCACTAATATGACCTTGCAATACGGATCGTGTCTCGCATCTGCTGGGGTTCTGGACTGAGTATACCTACTATTCCAACTCCAGAGAGTGCAACAGTAGGGAAAGTGTTGGCTAGCGTAGGGGTAAAAATTACTATTCCAACTCCAGAGAGTGCAACAGTAGGGAAAGTGTTGGATAGCGTAGGGGTAAAAATTACTATTCCCACTCCAGAGAGTACAACAGTAGGGAAAGTGTTGGATAGCGTAGGGGTAAAAATTACTATTCTCACTCCAGAGAGTGCAACAGTAGGGAAAGTGTTGGATAGCGTAGAAGTTAAAAATATTATTCTTATAAATAAATTAGTATTTTAAAATATAATTTTTTTTATTATTAAATAAATGTAAAATATGTACAAATACCAATACATAATCATTAAAAATATGATTAGCGATAAATAATTAAGTAAAAATAAATTAATAATAAATACCAATTAATAATAATTAATTCCCAATTAATAATTTATTAACAATAATATAAGTAACAAAACAATTAATTAAAATAAATTATTACTTAATTACATGTAAATTACTTCCCACCCTATTCCCCTATAAACTCATAACACTCTAGGGAACATATTTATCAAATAATCAATTAATGTATAATTCCTGAAAACTAATAATTTATTTAGTATCATTAAATTACTTCTGACACTATTCCCCTTTAAACCCATAACCTGCTACAGAACATAATTACCAATTAATTAATTAATTAAAATTAATCACCAATTAATAAAATTTAATTTCCAATTAATTAAAATTAATGTCTAATTCCTAAAAATTAATAATGAATTTAGTATAGTTACATTACTTCCCACCCTGTTCCCCTATAAACTCATAACCCGCTACAGAACATAATTATTAATTAATCAATTATTTAAAATGAATTACCAATTAATACAATTTAATTACCAATTAAATAAAATGAATTTATAATTCCTAAAAACTAATAATTAATTTAGTATAATTAAATTGCTTCCCACCCTATTCCCCTATAAACCCACAAACCGCTACGGTACTAAAATACAAAATGTACTTAAATTACATCAATAAAAATAAAATACATATTAAATACATTATAATATACATAAAAATCATATAAACATCGATATTAGTAACATCGATATTACTAACATCGATATTAGTAACATCGATATTAACAAAATCAATATTACTTACCTTCAAAATTCCGTCCCATCGATATTAAAAATATCGATATAACTTACCTTCTATAATATGTTCCTTCGATATTTAAACATCGACATTATTGTGTGTGAATATTTAAAAATCGATATTTTGTCTGCCTATCATATATGATTATAGCAAACATCATATGCAGGTATTTTATAATAGGCCAGAGCTGCTAATTGAAATGGCCCCAACCATTTTGGTTTTCGTAATTATGTCTTTCACTTATTTTCAATCTGCTGGTGATTTTTACTTACGCACGTTCTAGTACCAAGTCACATTAAACTGTCCTGCTGATGATGGCTCGGGCACTTACCAGATTAAAAACCAGTGGACGTCACATTGCTTATTTCAATGACAAATATTAGCTGATGTTTGTGTATTGAAGCAGTTTCCTGTGATTAATGTGTGACTAGATTGTATTGTTTACAAAGAATCATGTGCTCATCATGGCGGCGATCTATCAATTGGAAGTAACAATGATTTCACTTCTTCGAATGTCCCATTGATAAAGTCGTGCCCACTAATTCTAGGCGGATGAGAAGAATGCCGAAACCGCGTTTATTCCCTTGGCGCTATTTATAGGTAACACATTAGGAAAACTCGCTGGCCTATAACTCCTAGGTAATATTCATTAGTATTTGTACTGATTTACATGTGAAATATTCTATTCAAATTAGAATTAAGCAATTGATTCCAGGCTAACCATTCATGGATTTTTTTCCAGAGCACTCATTACTTAGACAGTTCAGTAATTGTTTACATCTCTTTTGTTCAATGATTTATGGCGCCTTATCAGATTTGAATTTCTCCTACCAATTGCTTTTTTACTCATGTTGAAAGTTCATTTTCAGAAGGAACGTCGAGACTCTCAACTGGGTGATAGGATATAAGGTTTTGAACTGTTCGAGTCCGTTACATTTCTGAAACTATATGTATGAGAGTCATGCCAATACACTGAAGACCAGGGGGCTTATTAATAAGCCCCTTGCTCCGCAGGTGAGTAACTTTTTATGACCCTCCGGTGGTGCAAGGTGCAGACCCATATCTACGAGGCCACACAAAGCCACATTCCGTGGCTTTTCATGGCCTTGTAGATTTGATAGAAGGCAATGCAGGACAACTCAATGCGTTGCCTAACACTGCTTCAGTGCGGTGCTCCCATGCAACACCCATGGGTTTTGATGCATTCCCAAATTTACAAGGATCTGTAAACCTGGGAACGCATCAAAACTGTCCGCCACCCCAGGGCAGGTGTAAAGAGGAGAAATATGTTTATTTCTCCTCGTTTTTGCCTCTTTCTAGGGTGCTGCATTCAGCAGCAGGCATAGAAAGAGGCAAATGCTTCCATGGATTGTTTGTGTGCAGGAAGGAGTCCCTTCCTGCACAAAAACATTCCTGCTAATAATGTAGATACCCTTGCTACAATGTGCAAGGGTGCCTCTGTTGGCGCTAGGCACTATATTGTGCGCCGGCTGAAACGACAGAAATGCACACTATCTTGTAAATACAGTGCATTCATGCCCTTTGGATTTGGAGTAGGGCAGCGCCCAATGCTAAATCATTGTAAATTAGGCCCTATATTTACTAATATGTGACACCCCGCAACACAGCAATACAACTTGCTGCACTGCATGAATGGAGAGGGCAGGAATGTACCATATCTATGAAGATATGATGCAGTCCTGCTCTCACTGCACTAAACTATGTACTGCTTAGCGCCAACGCAGTTATCCTTGTCCCACGGACACCTTCCTGCCCAAAACCAATCCTTAGAGATGCTTTCCTCTTTCTAAGTGTGTTTCAGAAAGCAGCACATTTAGAAAGAGGAAACAATGGGGAGAAATAAGGATATTTCACCTTGTTGCACCTCTATCAGGAAGGGGTACTATTTTGACACGTTCCCAGGTTTACTACTCTTAGGGCCAGATGTAGGAAGGCTATTACCGGTCGGTAACGGCCAAAATTAACGAATTTCGGCCAGTACCGACCGGTAATAGGCTTTTCTGATGTAGGGGCCGAAATTAACGATTCAGTAATTTACTGAATCGGTAATTTAAGGAATCAGTAAATTACTGATTTCTTAAATACCGATTCGGTAAATTACCGAATTCCTAATATAGGGAGCACTTAAATGAGTGCTTATCCCATGTTAGGATTCGTTATTTACCACCAACTAAAAGTTGGTGGTAAATAACGAAAACACCCCAAAAAGCAATTTTATGCAAATTGCTTCAGTGCCATGTTGCAGACATACATGCCCTTAGGGCATACACAATTGAGGGGTGCAACAGGGTGTCAAAGTGACACCCTGCCACCCTTCAATGTTTTTCCCCCTTTTACCGAATCGGTATTTACCGATTTGGTAATTGACATTCATTCCTATGGGCCTCCATACCGATTCGGTAATTTTTACTGAATGATTTGCTACATAGCATTTTACCGAATGATTTGCTACATAGCATTTACCGAATCTGTAAAATTAGGTATTTTCGAATTGGTAAATGCTATTTACCTACATCTGGCCCTTAGGGACTTATTTATGAGTCTGTCACATGGTGCAGCTCGTGACAACTGGCTGCACTGCACTGCGTGACAGGAAAAGGGCAGAAATGCGCTCTATTTAAGGCAATATGGCACTTTCATGCCATTTCCCCTACACCTTTTTGGCGGCCTAGCACTAATGCAACCACTCCTTGCACCATGGTACAAGGATGTGTGCGTTGTATTCCATAATATTTTTGTGCAGAAAGGGACACCTTCCTACACAAAAACTAATCTGAGAGGCAAATTCCTCTTTCTATGTGTGCTGCAGATTGCAGCACACATAGAAAGAGTAAGTATCAAGGAGAAATAAAGATGTTTCTCCTTATTACGCCACACCAGAGAAGGTGTACCTTTTTGATGCATTCCCAGGTCTGTGAGTTCTAGTAAATCTGAGAGTGTGTCAAAAGCCATGAGCGTTGCGTGGGAAGACCCATGCCACTCCCATGGAATGCCTTCCCAGGACAGAGCAAAGCAACGCAGCGATTTGTGCTGCATTGCCTTACTTAAGCTTTATGGAGCCACTCAGGTCTATGAAAAAGTGGCCTTTCGTGGTTCATAAATCACATGTACGGATCATAAATAGGCTCTTTAGTAACTCTGGGAATGCACCAAAAGGCCCGTGGGGCTTCTGTAGTTTACTAATGATGCGGTAAAAGGCTTTTAATTTCTTGATGTAGGTAAATTAATAAATCTCACCACAGGAGATGTCACTGCCCCATTGGATAATGCAGAAAGCAGGCAGTAAATGTATCATTATTTGAAGTTAAATTTTACAGACAGTTGCAATGACAGTGGCTGTAGGTCATTTTAGGTATAGCTAGAGACTGGTTTATAGAAAACTTACAATGGGGCACTATAGCGACAATTCCCTTTTTTTTACCAGGCATGAAATAAGATGAGCCAAATATTTGTTATCTTTAGCAGAAAAACAATATGGGATGGCACATTATGTCTTCTTCCATTTCTGTTGGACTAATACTTAGAAACAGAGCCAGAATATCTAGACTCCTGAACTGACTCCCAAGAACAAAAATGTCATTGACTGTAGTGTCCACCACCGGTGTCAGAAGTACATCAAGCATGAAGTTCATACCTAGTTTATGTATGGTCCTGGAGATAGAGATCTAGCCAATTGCGTGAGAAAATGTTCACCTTTCCCACCCTTGTTGGAGTTGGTAATGGATTATTTAACCTACTGTATGGGCAGCTGTGGAGGCTTGCTATGCTAGATAAGTCTTTCATAATGTGTTTATAGAAGTTGGTGAAGTACAGAAAACACTGCATCTCCTTCACTGTAGTGGAAGTGCAGCATGCTCACACTACTTAGACAATAATAGGATCCTGCTCATTGCTTCTACTGAGATAAAAAATCATATGAAGGAATGGCGATCGTCTCAAAGACATGCTTCTTGGCTTTGGTCTAGATAGAATGACAGCACAGTCACCACCGTTAGTCTTTTCAAAATTGTTGACGTATTTCGATGGTAACTGAAAAAACAGGCATAGTTTAAATATATGATGATGTATGTATCCATGCTGGCATGAAATACATTGACTTGGTGCTGGAATGATGCTGGAGCATTACATAAGCCAATCAGTCTCAGTTAGGTCAACCTATATTGTGTATTAGAGATGGATTTTCATTCACTTCCTTCATTACTGTGCACCAGATTATAAGTGGTGTTGGGGTTGGAGAACTAATGTGATATTTTAATTGAAATCAGTAAGACAAAAATTAACAGTTATGTTGTTTTCTGAATAGTGACATTCAATAATGCAGCATTGTCCAGATATGACTTGTCTTCTCCATTTCTCAATTTTGGAGCAAAAACAAAGACTGGTTGTTGACTCGAGGAAAGTAGAATTGCAAATACAGCCCTTGACTTGATTTTCCACCAAATATTTTTTTCTCAGTGAATAAAAAGGCAGACGGTATAGGTGAGCCTTTAATAAAGACAATAGTGCAATCATATTCCTGAAGGGGGAAGACGGTATGTACCTTTGTTGCTAATGACATTGAGGGGTTGTCAACACTTGTGATGTTATGTTATGTTATGTTAAATGTATTTTTGAGCGCACAGCTGCCCCAGCTAAGGGGCGTCCCGGCGCTATATCTGAAAAGGAACATAACAAACAACAAGATAGGAAGCTAGTAGGGCAGTGGGAAAAGATGAGTTTTCATAGCTTTCCTAAAAGCAAAAAGATTTTCTAATGAGCGAATCTGGACTGGAAGTGCATTCCACAATTTGGCAGCCAGCACCATAAACGATCGACCACCCAATCTGCATTTGCGAAATCGGGGAATAGATGCCAGACTTTGGCCAGCAGAGCGCAGACTGCGGGAGGGAGTGTAGGGGGTCAGGGGGTGCTGAAGGATGGCAGGAGTATCAGACTTCAAAATTTTAAAAGCAAAGCATAGTGCTTTAAATTCAATGCGTCTGATAACTGGCAGCCAATGTAATTTGGCAATTGTACTGCGGGCTGAACAAAACCGTGGAAGGCCTACCAAGGCCCTGGCTGCCGCATTCTGGACCCGTTGGAACCGCAAGATTTCCGCCTGGTTAGCGCCCAAAAGCAGTGCGCTTGCGTAGTCAAGTCTAGATAGTACACTCGCTTGAACTACCATCTGGCGAGTAGGGGCATCAAAAAATTTGAGGATAGGCCTCAACCCACGTAAGATGCCGAAGCACACAGATGCCACCTTCTTAGTGTGATATGAGAAGGTAAGTTTGGAATCCAGCCAGACGCCCAAGTTCTTTACTTCAGACACCGGTTTTGGGGAGGGTCCTAACTCCTTAGGCCACCAATTTGCACCCCACAGATCTAACTGTTTACCCAGTACCATCACCTCGGTTTTTAGGGCATTGAGCTGCAAGCAGTTCGTCGTTAGCCAGCTAGCAACTGCCCTCAAACCATCCGCAAAGTTGGATGCCAGTTGGTCGGAATCTCCATTGAGGGCCACCGCCAACTGGGTATCATCGGCGTAGGATACCATTGTGAGACCCCATCTCTTCGCAACCTCCGCTAATGGTTGAACATAAAGGTTGAAGAGAGTGGGGCTCAACGCCGACCCCTGCGGAACTCCTTGGGTGATGGCACGGGGTTTAGATCTGAAAGGTGGAGCAACCACCTGAAAGGAGCGTTCCGACAAGAACGACTGAAACCAGTCTAAAGCACTGCCTGAGATACCAGCCTCCCTAAGCCTCTGGACAAGAATGGAATGGGATACAGTGTCAAAGGCGGCACTAAGGTCCAAAAGGACCAGTGCCGCCGTTTGACCGGCATCCAGTACAGGTGATGATTCCTCATGCTTGATTGGTGTAACAGAGAGAAAGTTACTGTTAGATTAAACTTTAATCCCTCTTGTTCACAATAATATTGATAATAAAAATCAGAGGCAAAGGTGATTATTTGCTCAGATCAGTATATTTTAGTAACCTGTTACTTTTACCATATGGGGGTATGTCAATGTCTTTGTAAGTATAATTTCCCAATTTACATCACCTAAAGTCAACTGTGTTCCTTCAATATGATTAATAGGTGCCAAATTTATGAATTTTCAACTTTATAAAACAGGACAGAGGTTAATAAATGGCGAGATTGTCAAGTGTTTTTTAAGTAAATCTTTATTTGCTGATTAATTAAAATTATTGCAAAAAATAAACAAATCATTACAAAATCTCTTTTTCCATTTATACAGTGTGCCATTAAAGGTTAAACACGCAAAAGAGGAGTTGCTCTTGAGGGGCTAAAAGTCCCGACAGGACTATCGGGCAATAAAATGTCTACTAGTCAACAGAACCCTAGACTAGCCTTAGCAGCACTAGCCCCATACTGTGTCCCTGCTTCGCTGATGCCCGTCTTTTTACTTATAATGAAAACTTTGTTGCCCTGCTAGAGTGCTGGAGGTGATGGCTATTTAAGAGGGGTGACGGGATTTTATCTGGAGGACCCAAAAGACTGGCCTAGGAGATTCCATCTGCGGTAAATAACTGCGGCGAAGCTGCATAGGAAGTGTATTACACTTACCTCGAAATAGCAACATAAACTGCAGTAAGGGTTCAACTTGGTTTGGTTCCAGGCTGGTACCTTGTCTTTAGATGGAAATTCTCCTTGATGGATTAAAAGTAAGTGGTGCCGAATTGATGGGGTTATGTGACTTACAAGACAGGGTTGCGATCCCCAATCGCTGTAAGTTCGCAGAACCAAACATCTGTGCTTGTTACGTGCTATCTCAACTTTATTTCTTGTCCAGGTTTGTAGTTAGGCGGCTTTATTAACTATTTTTTAAAATGCTGTGAAACTGATGCTTAGGCCCGACACTTCGGGCAGATTGGGAGTGATTAATGCTTGCTGAAGTGCCAATGGTTTTTATGAGTAAGCTGTTTTTTTATTTCTGTCCAGCACAAGGCAGCCAGTGAATCAGGTAAATTACATCTCATTTTCCAGCATAATTTAACATGTGCGGCCATCCTTATTGGAGGTTGAATGAATAGCACAAATTCCAGTCAGACTTGTGCTTGGAGAATATGTTGTCGATGTTAAAAAACAAGTTTAAATAAAACAGACTGCAGTTGATTTAGGGTGGTTGCATCCTTTCCTCTCAACAGTTCTGAACCGAATGGGAGTGACGGAAGGAACTTGGCTCCTAATACTTGCAATAAATGGGAATATAGGCGAGGGTGCTGATGCGACGAGAGCCACTGCAGTGGGGCTTCCCCAATCTGGGTGAGGCCTAGTTATCCTGCGGAACGCGCCCGACCGAACCTGCAGGCCTGCCTCGCGCGTGGAATATTCGCTTAGCCGGGGGTACGGTTGGGGATCCATGGCGCTGGTGTGCATTAGATGATGATACATATATAGGCCTCGACTGTTCGGTTGGAAGATAGCGAGCCTGCTGTGGGTGTCCCTGGCCTGCTGAGTGCACAGGTAGGCCACACTGGTGCACCTGGACAATATACACTATGGGTGTGCTGCTAAGTCAAAGAAGAGGCGCTGCATCTTCCTGGACCTGCGGTGTGTGGGATAGGCCTCCCAACACAACTTTGACTTCTGCGACATAACGAGCAGTGGTTTTGCACAGTCTTGCTTGCATTTGAAATTTGCAAGCCGGGGAAGACACAGCGAAGGCATAACTCAGACTCTAACTCGGACACCCTGGCTACGGTGACTCCCGTGCTGAAGGCAACATTATTGACCAATGCACAAAGCTTGAAATCAATAGATAGCAAGACAGACACATTAAATTTGCGCATGAACCGTAAGTCTGCTAAGCACGCAAACAGGGTGCCAGGCTCAGTGCAGTGGAGAAGTGGGACTCCACAGCCAAAGATGACCTCCAAAGCGTTTCCACTAAATACCTAAACATGGAGAAGGTACTGGCAGTCATCCATGCGAAGAATGAGGGCTTGGAGGACAGATCGAGGCGGAACAACCTAAGAATCACTGGCCTGCCAGACTCGACCAACACCGGAAAGCTTGAGGTCTTTGTTGAGGGGCTATTCAAGGATTTTTTTGGGTCTGAAGATCTCTCTGCCATGCTAATTGTTGAGCGCGCACACCGCACACTGGCTGCTCGCCCGGTCCCTGGGGCCCTGCCGGGCCTGATCTGCGTGCGGCTCCTCAATTATAGGGACCGTGACACGATTCTTCGAATGGCATGTGAAAAAGGTTCAAACACCTATCAGGGAAATGAGCTGGCATTCTTTCCAGATTTCACTGTAGATGTTCAGACAGCGAGGAGGGAATTTGCACTGGTCAAAAATGTGTTTGATGGCTGAAAAGATTCCATATGCTATTCTCTATCCAGCACGCCTGGGAATCGTATCTGAAGGCACCACTAGGATCTACAACAGCCCCAAGGAGGCCAAGGAACATGGTAAAGCTCTGAAGAAGAGTTGGCGAGACGCTGCAAGTGATCCTGATGAAGAGAAGCAGTGAGTACCACTTCGGGGCTGTATATCATTGTCCGGTGCCTGTGGGTCGGCTGTGGCCCTTGGCTGTGGTCTCAGAAGATGTATGTAGGGGATGGCTCGCTGTAATGAGGTAAAATACAAGTGTCATTTCATGTAGACATCTTGGTGCCTGGGTTACATCTCCTGTCTGCTGTAAGGGCACGGTTGGGCCACAGATTGCCTGCTGCCTCTTGGGCTCTGGACACTTGCTGGACTGCCCCGTCGACTTAATGGACATGTTTGGCCACCTCCTCTTTTAAGTGGGAGGCTAACTGCACTCTAGTGTTCTCAATGGGTGTACCATGCTTTTTTCAGAGGGAGCTCTGTTTCTGGGGGTCTGTTCACGTTGTTATGGGCTGTCTTCTGCAGGTTAGGGTTGTTGAAGTGGGTGAGGGATTGGTTGGTGGGGTAAGATATGTTGCAGGTGCAGTGCAATACAGATGCAAAACATTATCAAAAATGTATTTACTACTCTGGGGTTGTGATAGCGGGGTCCAGTGTGCTTTGTTTTGAATATGCAGGTCCGGGTGGCATGTTTTTGTTTTTTTTTGTCCTCATTTGCCACCTAACTCCTTTATGGCCAGATCAGAAGGTATACTGGCGACATGCTGTCTCAGTTTTGCAACTGGTAGGGACATAAATGGGATATCCCTACCACATCCCTCAGCATTAACGCTTCAACCACAAATTATCCCAATTAAAGCCATGCGGAGAAATGGAGGTTGCAGCCAAATAGACCAGTTTGACAACCGGAGCTTAGCATTGCCCAGGGATTGGGTCTTGGTGGCTTAATCATTGGAACCGGGAAAAAAAAAACCCGGTCCCTCAATGTTCCCAATTCAAAAGCTGCCAAAAAGCTCTTTTATTTGGATTTCCGGACCTAACCAGATCTAGTCTGGAAACATGTAAAGCCGAGGCATACCAGTCATCGATGGAGGGAGATAGCGGGTCTTTCCATTTTTTGCATATCTCCCTTCTTGCAAGCAGGATGGAGTAAAAAACTAACTTCTTTGCGGGACTTGAAATCCCTTTTAGAATTCCAAAAATTACAAGAGGGAGGTCTAGGCCAATATTGAGGCCAAGGGATGATGAAAGAGTCTTACTTATGGCCTCCCAACACAAGGAGAGATGGGAACATTCAAAAAACATATGGGAGTCAGAGGCGCACTTCAAACCACATTTATGACAGGCTACTTCGCTCCCCTGAGCGAATTTTGAAAGCCTGAGAGGGGAATAATAGGCTTGATGGATTGTAAAAAGGTGGTTCCTACGCAGCCATGCTGGTTTGACAATATCCCATAGCATCTTACACGAAGCACTCCAAAGATCTTGCAAATTACATTCACTTGTAAGTGGAGACCAGAGCTCGCCCGGTAACTGGAATGCGCCATCCATTTCGTCCAAGATCAAATTGTACCATACTGAAATTTACTTCTTGCCAGGGGGTTTATCTACCAAGTGAGATATTAAATAGCTGTGCCCTCCTAATGGGAGTTTGTTTGCTCAGGTAGGCCGAGAAATATATGCTCGTGACCAGCTAGATATTTGCATATACTTAAGCTTCGGCAAATTTGGTCCAATTTTATTTTTTAAACACTCTCAAGGAAGCAGATCCCCCTCTATAAATAAATCACCCCACACTTCTAGCCCGGATTCTTTGATTGGAACTGCAAGACTATCCCCCAACCATGAAGAGCTTTCAGGAAGGTCCCATAGAGGCGTCCTATTACCAAAGTAACTTATTTTAACAGATTTGGTTAACTGGGCCCATATTTTTGCCACCCCCTGTAAAATCTTCAATTTTATTTTTTTAAAGAACTTGGGATCCCCAAATTTAAATAATAAGCCGGACTGGCTAACCTCCTCTCCCTTAAGCAAAGTTGAATACAGGATCCCCACCCCAGAATCTGACGGCATTTTTAACAACATCCTGGCGTGGATCAGCTGGAACGCCCATGCATAAATCTGGAGGTCCCAGGCTGCCAGCCTCCCTTTTCTCTGCGCCTCCTAAGCTTCTTCCAGGAAATTCTTGGAAGCTGCTTGTTCCAAATAAACATGCTAATATCGGACTGTAATTTTTTTATTAGGGATGGATCAAATTATAAAGGAATAGTGTTAAACAAAAAAGAAATCTTAGGCAAAATCGACATTTTAACCAGGTTAGACCTTCCCAATAATGATAAGGGAAGTTGCGCCCACGACTGCAGCAATGTCCGACAATCCTTTGCAACAGCTGCGAAATTTATTGCAGCGATCTTGTTTATATCTTTAACAATGTTAAGGCCCAAATAACGCAACTTAGTACCAGGTCGAATATTAGTGGTAGATGGATTCCAATCCAGGTTCCACGCCATCAACTCAGTCTTTGAGGCACTGATCTCATACCCGGACAAACTCCCAAATTCTGAGGTCTCTTTAAGGATTGCCGGGAAAGCAGTGTGAGCCTCTGATGTAAAAATGAGGATGTCATCTGCGTACAGGGCCACTCTTTTCTCCCATCCCCTATACACAAACGGCTTGATGTATACATTGTCCCCTAGGCATTGGGCAAACGGCTCGATATATAGATCAAATAATAGCGTGGAGAGCGGGCAGCCCTGTTGCGTTCCCCTCGAGATGTTAAAAGGCTCAGATAAAGCACCATTAACCAAGATGCACGCCTGGGGGCTCTGATATAAAAGACTAATAGCCCGACGGAATCCCCCACCAACATTGAACTTGGCCAAGGCCTCCGACAGGTACAGACAGTTCACCCTGTCGAAGGCCTTGGTGGCGTCTAACGTAAGAACAGCCAAGGGACGGGACTCCAGTGATGCCATGTCAATCATCCCTATCAAATCAAAAGTTAGTTCATACAGCTGTCGACCCTTCATGAACCCCTTCTGATCCGAGTGCAAGATCTCAGGGGCTACCAGTGCCAACCTCCTAGCGAGAACTGCCGCAAAGATTTTATACCCGACATTGAAAATCGAGATGGGTCTATACGAACCAGGAGATAACGGTGACTTTCCAGGTTTTAAAATCAATGTTATAGAGGCACTGTCCCAAGATGCTGGGGGACGTGTACCAACCTGCAGGATTTCGTTAAATAACACTTCCAGGAAGGAGACTAGTTCCTGCACCAGAACTCTATAGATTTCAGCAGGGAGGCCATCTGGCCACGCCGCCTTCCCCTTCTTGGCATTCTGGATAGCTGACCTGACTTCATCCTCTGAGATTACACTATCCAGGATCTCACTCTGTTCAAAAGATAGGGCCAGAAGGGTAATACGGCTTAGCCATTCTTTAATATTGTCAGGATCCGGATTCTTATCCTCCTGATGGATGGATTGAAATAAATCCCTAAAGGCCTGTTTAATATCACCAGCAGAGGTGTACAAAGCATTATTAACAGTGATTGCATTGATGTTATTGCGGACCTGACCCATTTTGGCTTTCCATGCCAATAGCTTCCCTGCCCCCTCACCGTATTGAAAATGGGCAATCTCACTAGCCTCCCATGTTTCTAAGATTCACTGGTTTGAAATTGAACCTGATTGGGCCTTCAGAGCAAGTAACTTGCTACGGAGAGGCGTCAGAATATCATCTGCTGAAACCAGATTGGCATCAAGGTCTAACTGGGTCTTAGCTATATCCGGCTTGACGGAGAACACTGCCTCCCTGTACTCCCTCCTTCTATAGGACACCTAACCTGTAATGAGACCTCTCAAAAATGATTTTAGAGAATCCCATACAACTCCATTGTCTGCTGAACCTGCATTTACCCTCGTAAAGTGCAGTACTTCGGTTTTATGAAACAAAGCATCCTCCGGATGAGAGAGTAGGGAGCGGTGAAATGACCAGCTCCTAGCTGGTACTTTAAGAGGCATTACAAGCTCTATAACTACAGCCGAATGGTCGGATAAGTGCGGAAGGGGGTATCTAATGCTCTTTACGGATTCTACTAATCTCTGGCTAATTAATATAAAGTCTATATGTGACTGATGATGGTACTGATAATTCCTAAAAGAGACACCCTGCTGCCTACCCGATCTTATCCTCCAAATATCCACGTATCCAAACTGTTTCATTGCAGCTAGCAAGAGGGTCCTAGATTTTGACGGAGTCAAAGATCGATTATTTTGTGATTTATCTAAAACTGGATCTAACACAATGTTAAAGTCACCAGCAAATATAATTGGGTCAGGAAATGACAAAAGATGGGAAAAGATTGACTCCAAAACCGAGGGGCCGTCCAGATTAGGGCCATAGTAGAATACCAGTGTAAACTGTACGCCGAAAATGATGAGTGAGGCAATAACCCATCTGCCACCTGGATCTACCTTATAAGATATCAACCTGGCTTTTAACTGCCTCTCAAAAAACAAAGACATCACCTTAGTATTCATAGTTTGAGAAATGGAGACTGCAAAGTCAATCCACTTATTTTTCTTTACCAGTGCCTCAGTTTCGGGCTCGATCAAGTGGGTCTCCTGGAGGATAATGACCTGCGCATTCTCCTGTTGATAGTCCATTGGAGTATGGAGGCTTGGTAGAGTCTCCGCTGCAGGAGGGGGTCAGGAAGGAGTGGAGACAGCAGATGGGGTCGGGGACCTGCAGTTGGTTTTGAACTAAAGGGGGATAAAGTGGTGGAATGCCCACTTCAGGTCACGGTGCAGCAGGAAGCATTGGCTACTCCCTCTAGTAGTTGGTCAGGAGATGCGTCCTCTGACACAACCTCTGTTATCTCAGCAGCATCACTGATGGCAATGTTTTCTTCCATATCCCAGGATATAAAAAAGGGGTTTGAGGAGTCCTCTAACATGCAGGCTGAGATTAGGAATTACTGTGAATCTCTTGATAACAAGATTGACTGGCTTGCATCGAGAACTGGTAAATTGGAGGACTCTGTGGCGGTGTTGTCTATCCACTTGGAAAAAGCTGAAGAGGATATTATTAAACTCAAGAAGGAAGATCAGGCTCTCCTGGATAGGATGGAGGTGTTGGAAAACAATGCGAGACGGAGTAACATCCGTGTCCTTAATGTGCCTGGAGGGTCGGAAGGCTCGGATGTTAAACAATTTATTACTTCTCTATTGAAAGACTCACTATGTTTAGACCAATCATTGGAAGAACTGGCTACCGACATTCAGAGGGTGCTTAGGGACCCATTCAGACAGAATCCGCAAAGGTCTAAACCACTCACAATTCTTGTCAATTTCCACACTTACGCCCTTGAAGATCAGATTTTAAACCTGGCTTTGAAACAGAAATCTCTATCAGGGAAGGGGTTTTCTTTTCTAATTAGGTCAGATCTTGCCAGGGTTACACTGGTGAAGCAGTGGGAGTTTGGTAGGCATCTTGATGCCTTTCGGAAATTGGGTGCGACTGCCCAGTTGAAGTTTCCGGCAGCGTTAAAGGTGATGCATAATAACAAGATGTTCAATATCAGGACTGTTCAAGCTGCTGATGAGTTGCTGTTGGATCTGGGCAACAAGGCGTCTGCTAAATAGATTGAGTAATCTGTGGTTATTTCAGTAGTCAGGGTTGAGTTTCTTTTTTTGTTTTTGCTTCTTTTCCCCTTCTTTTCTCTTACTAGAGAATGAGGCTAGTGTAGCAAAAATTATCTAGGGGGATAAGAGAATAGTGGCATTCAGTAGAGGAGGAATATAATTAATAAAGAAAAAAGTAAAAACAATTGGGAATTATAAAAAAAAGGGAAGAATAAGGAAAAAAAAAACGAGACACATTTGCTTTTTTTACATAGGACACGTGGGTAGTATGCACGGTAGTATGTATGGTTCAGGCTTTGGGTGGACAAGCGGGAGCTTGTGATGGGGTGCCATCTACTGGACTTGATCTGGTTCGATATACTGAGGGTTCTCTACGGGAGGGCGGAAGGGTGCAGAGGAGGGGGAAGGAGGGGTTAGGGGGGGTTACAAAATAAGAAAATCCTCATTTGTCAGTTTTTTTTTTCTTTTTGTTGTGATGATCAGTTGGCGTTCTATGGCGTTCTGTTGCATTTATTAGGGGTAAGATATCACATAATTATTCTTAGGCTTCTTAGGTTCCATTTGGGGCTAGGTGGAGTTTGGGTCAGATTGCACGAGTAATTTAAAAGTCATATCCTGGAATGTTAATGGCCTGCGTACCAATCCTAGGGCTGGAAAGCTGTTGCAGTATCTCCGGGTGGCATGGTTAAGTTAATCACATGGAATGTACGGATTAAATAACCCCAAGAAAATCCAGAATGTGCTAGCTTTTCTTGACAGGAATGATATACATTTGGCATTTCTCCAGGAGAGGCACCTCACTAACCATTCGGAATGCAATGTTTGGACTCGCTGGGCCAGTGTCTGAACGGAGGCATCATACTCATCGTATTCTAGAGTTGTGCTGCTGCTAGTTAAGAGAGGTACACCGTTTACTCTGCTCAAGACTGAGGCAGATGAGCATGGTAGGGTGTTTCTGGGGCAGGGCAAGCTTGGTGCCATGACTGTTCTGTTTGTTAATACCTATGGGCCAAATGTTGACGATCCAGCCTTCTATAATGATGTCTGGATTTTGACGGTGTATCAGGTTGTTTAACTCTTCTGTTTTTATATGGGGTGGGGACCTGAATGTGTGCCTGGATCCTCGGCTGGATCGGTCGGATGGCTACATGGAGCAGGGTAAGCAGGCTGCACATGTACTTGCCGAGTTGATGGAGGCAGAGGGGATCGTGGCTATCTGGCGCAGCCGCAATCGTACTGTGAGGGAGGGGACTTATGTGTTTTAGTGAATAGGTCATGGTCCAGGCAGGACCACTGGCGGGTTTCTAAGGAAGTGGCTCCATGGACAGTGACTGTTAAGCATCTGGCAAAGATGCTGTCTGGTCTTGCTACTGTGCTCCTGCAGTTAAACGTGCCCGCTTTCCCCAGACCGCTGTTCCACTGGCAGCTACAGCCGTCATTCCTGTTAGACACTGTGTTCCGGACTCCAATTGACACTGCTATAATAAAGTTCTTCATTGAAATTCAAAGCACATTGACGTGGTAATTACATTTTGGGAGGCTTTTAAGGTCACCATTAGGGGGGGGGGTGTATCGGGCACAGGTAGGTATACTAAAGGTGCTTTGAAATAGGTTACAGGGCATGAGTGAGCAAATCAGTGCACTGGGGCGCCGCTAAGAACAATGCCCCTCAGCTGCTCTCCTTGTGCGAATAGAGAGTTGGTGTCGGAATAAAATCAGAATGCTGAACAGGAATATTTACACAAGTTCAGTAGATGTAAGGCACGTACCTATGATGAGGGAGGCAGGCCTAGTCACTCTCTAGTGCACCAATTGGCTCTCCTAAAAGTACAGGAGCACATAGTAGAGACGCTGAGTTTGGGACTTTATCCCACAATTTACTACTCCTGATATCTGAAAGGTGTTCCTTGACTTCTTCTCAGACCTATATGGGGAGAGACCGATGGTGGGTGATAATGAGATCTCTTCCTATCTGGAGAACGTAGACTTGGTTGGTTGTCTAAGGGTCAGCGGGAGTATTTAATGGAGCCCTTCATGGTAGAAGACGTCAAGAAAGCAATAACGGCATTGCCGTCAGGCAAGGTGGCTGGGCTGAATGGGCTGCCTTTTATTTTTATTATAATTTTGAATTTGTAAGGAGCACAGCTACCCCAAGAGGTTTTCTGGCGCCAGTAGGAGGAAAAGAATTGATCAGGGAATCAAAGAATAAACAACCAAGTCTTCAGACTTCTACAGAATTTACCATGCATGGTTTCCTTGCATAAAGTGAAGGGACATAGATAAAAAAAGAACAACCACGCATACAAGAGAGATTGATTTTAGGAACAGTGAACCGAATTTGCTGGGGAGAACACAGAGGTCGTGAAGGAAAGGAGAGCTGTACCAGAGATTGCAAATATTTCTAGGCCACTCCTATTTTAATTTTGAACAGATAGCATAAAGTTTTGATTCGGTTCCCCAAATTTAGCCAATGCAGGTGGCAAAAATAGCCAGTGACTGAGGCAGTCTTTGCTATATTGCACAGAAGTCTATCTGCCGCTTTCAGCACCACCTCAAGTCTTTGGATTGTTGCTTTGTTGGATCCCAGGTAGAGGATGTAACCATAATCCAGCCTAAGTGTGACCAGGGCATGAACCAACGTTTTCTGCCACAAGACTTTTCTCAGCCACTTTAGAACATTAAAGTATGTGGCAGCCAAATTGGTGACTTGTGCTATCAATGAGAGATGGTTGACAATGATGAAGCCCAAGTGTACTGGCAGGGGCAAAGTACCCATTTAAGAAGGCCAGTGATGTGGTCTCCAGAGGTCGTATTTTTTCCCTAAGATCTTCACTTCAGTCTTGTCTCCATCAAGTTTGAGAAAATTATTTTGCATTCAGACACAATTTTACTCAAACCTGACTGAAGAGCTGAGGGTTCAGATCCCCTTAGATGAAGAGAGGGAGAAGATGATCTAAATGTCATCGGCATAGGAAAAAAGAAACAGCCCTGCATCCTCTGCAATATCTGCCAGCTGATGAACATAGACATTGAACAGTAACCGACTTGAGACTGAGCCCTGAGGCACACCATAGGGTGACACATAGGATTTGGAACTGGCTGCTGTAGAAAAGACCTGAAAAGTACAGCCTGCTAGAAAAGCGCTAAGCCGTTGGAGGGCAGCTCCCCCTATGCCCACACACTTCAATATTTTCAGCAGAACAGCATGGGACACCGTATCAAACTCAGCGCTGAGGTCCAGCAGGACGAGAGGTACTGTGTATCCCTCATCCAGCTGGTGCCTCAGCATTTCGTTGACTCCAAGTAGAGTTTTATAAAACATATGCTGAAGCTTTGGCCCCAAGCATACCGGAGGTTTACGCTGAGGCTTAGGAGAAGGGTGCCTTGCCCCAGTTCCTGAGGGAGGTGCTGATTGTAGCATTACTAAAGCTGGACAAGTGACCCAATAGATGTGAGTCATATAGACCACTCTCCCTCATTATTTTCATACATAAATATTGGCGAATATAATTTCCAATAGGCTGCAGCCCTTGGTCCCCAAGTTGATATTCCGAGACCAATCTGGATTTGTGCCTAAGCAATCAACCATGCATAACTTAAGTATCATTTTTGCGGTACTGCACCAGACAGATCCGGAGCTCCCGGCCGCGGCGGAAATCCTGGATGCAATGAAAGCTTTTGATTCACTCCAGTGGGGGTACATTTTCGTGGTCTTGCAGAGAATGGAGATGCCGCCATTCTTTGTAAAATGGGTGCAACTTTTATACACTGGTCCGGTTGCCAGAGTTTGGGTCAGTGGATGGGTTTCTGGTCAAATAACAATAAGCAAGGGCATTAGACAGGGCTGCCCTTTCTCTCCTATGGGTTTTTGTTGGCGCTAGAGCCCTTGGCATGTAAAATTAGGCAGTTCCATGCTGACGGCGCATTGGGATTCCAGCAATTTCATTGTATGCGGATGATATTATGCTATATGTCCAAGAGCCGGCTATGTATCTGGCACCTGTGCTTCGCGAATGTCTTGTTTGAGCAGCACTCGGGGTTGGGCATAAACTGTGTGAAGTCCACGGCGTTGCCAATGACTGACTGCAGTAAAGAAATAGTTTTGGAGTACCCACTCGCAATGTCCACTGAGCCAGTGAAATTCCTGGGGGTTTGAGTGCATAGAGACCCAGATAAGGTGATCAGTATTACTTATGGACGGGTAATAACAAAACTTTCAAACAAGTTACCCTGTGGACGCGGCTCCCGCTGTCCCTGGAGCTCTGCTTGTTGGGGTTAATGAAGAAGTTAAATCCCAGTGATAGAATTTTTAAAACTGTTTTTTTTCCTGGAAAGTTTGTCTAGTCAGCTTGTTGTTCCTTGCTTTCCTGAGCCGTTTGCGCTCCTTTTTGACTAGGGGAGGTTGTTGCTGATATACCAATAATGAGGGATCATCTGGGGGTGAAAGGTTTGATGGTGTTAACTCTAAGTGTGTGCCTTCTGATATTGATTTTTGTTTTCCCTCACTGCTCTTGATGCCCTGACAACCGTTCGCGGTTGGGGGGGGGGGGGGTCATTTTTTAGGAAAGTCGGCCTGACTTTGGCAAACTTGCTGATGATGCTGTGCGGTAGCGGAAAGGTCTCAGGTGTTACTTCTACCAGAATGTCAGATAGAGGGTGGGAACACTATTTAGATGTTTCAGTGTAGATGAGCATTGGCAAGTGTGATAGGTGGTACTGAGGTCCTTCTGTACTCAATAAATGAGATAGTTTAGTTCTTGAATTAGGGGCTAAGAGATTCAGTAGATCAACTAGGATCTCTAGTGTCTCAGAATGATATGTCAGAACTGAAGAAATAAGCTCCATCGTATTTATTAATGGGCCCCACAGTGGTGATGAAAGTGGGCTTCTTGTCTATGGGCTTGCTGTTGTCTAATGTGCGCGATAAGGGATTGCTATACTTTGGAGAAGAAAGGATCCGTAAAATACCTTTGGTTGTCCTCTGGAATGGACTGGTCTTGTGAGCTATTATATGAGGGAATTAATCAATAGTTGTCTTGCTGGAGATTAGCCAGGAAGAACAATACCATGTCTTTCTGGTTGGAACCAGTAGTTCTGTTTGGTTGATCTTTTTGCTTCCTCCAGGGATTTTTCAAAGTGACTTAGGACTAACTCTTGCCACTCTAATAGTGTTCCCAATGGTTTTTCAGGATGGGGGAATCCTGTGTGATGTAGGTCAGGTGAGAAGTGGACCTTTGAATGTTGGGTAGTAGCCCTCGTGCCAGGTTGTGTGATAAGTGACAGAGCATCAATTCCCCGGATTGCTGATCTGATCCAAGTGTATAAAACTGAGCATTGATAACTAATAAAAAGTTGGCATTATCAAGGGGTTTGTCTGACAAGGGCAGAGGGGGGAAGAATATTGCTGGATCTGTTCCATGAGGCCTTGAGGGTATTAAAAAGTCTGATTTTTGCCCTCCTACATTAATTTGTTTTGGGTAAGTGCCTCTGTAGCGCTATAAGGACCCTTATGGATGTGTGTGATGTGATTATAATTTTCTGGTGCCTCAGGTGCCTTGGATTGGTTCTATGGACCATGTCTTTTTTGTCATTTTAGCTGCTTCTCTGATCTTGCCAGATCTCATGTTATCTGAAGGGCCACAGTGTGATGGGGTAATGGGGATGGATCACTGATTACTGGCTTGGCTTGCTTTGGTAAAACTGGTAGAGTGGGCTGAAACGGATGCTAAGGCACATCTGAGCCCTGGTGTGAGGAATTTGACTTGTTTTTATTACAGCTTGGCTGGTGCACTCCTGGGTAGGTCTGGCGATGAATGGCACTGTATGGTGTAAACCTCAGGTTAGGGGAAGACCTCAGCAGGAATTCTCTGGGTCACCCACAAGCCACACCCAGACCTAGCTGAACTGCTTCTGCGGTGGACCTGGGTTTGCTCTCTGCTGCTGCTACCGCTGCTACTCGGGCACTGCGTCTTCATGTAAAGTCGAGTTGATGTAGGTCACTCTTGCAGGTAAGCACCCTTAGTCCCCTTGTGAGAAGGTGAGGGCTGGAGCCACATCAATATTTTCTCGTCTTATCATTGCGGGTTGAATACTAGCTGCTGGGCCCAGAATCAGTAGCTTGGTTTTCTTCATTGGCTGAAGTCGAGGTCAGGGCCAGAGATCACATTGCAAGTTGCAGATGAGGTTCAATCCTCTGCCCCCTAGACTTGAGACTTCCCACTAATGCACTGAGACCTGCCAGGAACGAGCCCGGCTGCCAGCAAGCTGCACCCAGACTTGGCTTCGGGTGTCGGGTCTCTCTCAGTGGCCGGTAGCTATTGCCAGCACAGCTCGGGTACTTCACCTTGATGTGAGTCGACATCCCTCAATCCGTTTGACCCTTTGTCCCTTTGAGTGGAGTGAGGGCTTAAGCTTTCCTCCAAGTTACTAGTATGGAACTTGCTGGTCCTGATCCTGCTCAATCCGGACCTCATTCTCGTCCTGTACCCCAGCTCTTCCGAAGCACCTCCGCCACTTATCCACTATTAATTTTAGAGTGTGACTTGTGGAAGAGAGGACTTTTGATACCAGGTTAGGGTGCAGCAGTCCGGCACCATCCCAGTGTGAGGGAAGATGGTCCCAGTATGGTGTATTTGAGGAAGAGGGGACTGCTTGTTTCCCTAGACACGCCCTTGGCTAGGGCCACAAGCCCCTGTACAGGGGCAAGGGTGGTGTCAATGTTGGTGTCCCTAAAGATTAGGCACTGTAGAATAGTTTGCAGTAAGGCAAATAGTATGTGCTGAAAAAAGGAGAAATTGCCTCCAGGAAATTTGTGCCCATTCGTTTGAGAGTTTTCAGGAGTCACCCCACCTGGCTGGTGATTTCTACAACAGTGGCACCTCACCCTAAATTCATTAGACGACATCTAGACTTGTGGATAAACAGAACATCACTGCACCTGCTGTCTTTGACCTGTGTGGAGACCTGAGAGGCGGGACCTGAGTCCATATTACCAAGGACTGAGAACTGTGTTGTGAAAGCCTTAAAAAGTGATGAGAGAAGGTACTCCAAAAATTTAGAAATGGCTGTGGATTAGACAAATCTTCAACTTCTAGACCTCTGGAGGCCTGGGACCAACCATCCAAGGCAATCTGACTAAGGTGCAAGGTGTTAGTCAGACTCAAAGCTTTTTTCTGTTCAAAGGAAGAACTAAACTGACTCTTGCATTTAAGTTATCTAGCTTAGTGTGATCTACCTAACTACAACTCATAGGCTAGTCCTGCTTGAGGTTTTTGAGTTTAAAGAATGGCAGGTATAAATCCAGATCGAGTGAAGATGCCAAAAGTATCAGACCAAAAAAACTGACTTGGATGGGTATGACATTTTAGTGTTTCCACCCAGTGTTTTTCCCACAAAAAACAATGAATTTAGCAAGGCCTAATTAAATGGCAATCCAACTTATAGAGAGCTTTCCCTGATACAGTTTTCAAGCGTGTTTTGCCGGAGAGTTTTGACTTCTGTAAACAGGACTAAGAAGCTGATTTCTAGTTTGTTACACAAGACACTCTGTCACAAATGCACCACAGTACACTGAAGATCCACCTGCCCTATTTATGGTCAGGAGGACTGCCAGCTTTCTGTCAACAGAGCCCCCATTGGTTCTGTTGAAAGAAAGCTTCCTCCAATGGCATGAGGGAGTAGGGATTGTCAGAAGAAAGGCATTACACATCCTACTTTATTTAGGGTTCACAATGGTATGTCTTTTTATGGTTTAAATCTTTTTATTTCAGAACAGACAGCAAAATCGTAAACACGACCCTCGGCTCACAGAATCATTTCAATACAGACAACAAGTGTTGCAATAATCGTTATTACATTAGTAAAGGCATGGAGCGGGTCCGTCGGAGCAAATAGTGAACAGTGCCAAGCACAGCATTGCATTAAGAAGAGAAAAGAAAAGGGGGAAGAAAAGGAGAAACCCAACATTCCCACACATTCCCTCCTCCCCCCTCGTCTGCCCAACCACCCATAACAGGAAGGAGATAGAAAAATGTGGGGCACAGCGAGGTTAATCGGAGTCCACTAATTTTGCGGGAAGAACTCTCTTGTGGTATTTGCTTGTCCTCTAGGCGCAATAGCCATAAGTATCTAGGGGAGGTCAGCTCTCTGAACTCTGTTACAAGCAACGTTAGGAAAGGGCGCCAGAGTTTAGGAAACTCGGATCCCCTACTCACCAGAGTGAGTGTCAATTTCTTCATACCCAGCACCATCCAGAGTCTCTGTAGCCACACAGAGTGCGGTGGAGGTTGGAAAGATCGCCAGTGTGCAAGTATGTTCTGGGTAGCCACCCCCTGGGCAATTGCGATCAGTCGTTCCCTTCGGGATTTAGCGGGATACATTAGTGGATTGGGTAGGTCTAAGAGGATATAGACTGGGAAGCGTGGGAGTTGTGTGTCAAGGTGTGAATCTATTTCATCTAATATATGGGACCACTATGGTTGAACGCGATCACAGCTCCACAAAAGATGTACTAGCGTACCCACCTCCCTGCAGCCTCTCCAACACAGGGCACTCTGACAGGGATCAAATTGATGAAGACGCTCCGGCGTGTAGTAGCAGTACGTGACTACCTTGGTCAATGTCTCAGTGAGTCCCATGTAGTACTCTGAATGTCGGGCTCTGTGGTAGATACTGTCCCATTCTTTATGAGTAAGGGCACGCCTACGTCCCTCTCCCAGCGTGCCCGCCCCGCATTATATGTGTATATTGTGGAGAGCAATAGGTGTTTGTAGAGGTCGGAGATAATCTTTATCAGTAGATCTAGTGACAAGCCACTTCTCGTAAGTGGTCAGTAGTCTTTGAGCGCCCGGCTTAACCTGTGGTTGAAGAGTCCAATGCCTAAGATGTAAGTATGATAACTTCTCCGTCTCCCAGATACCATATTCCGTCCGGAGCTGTGGGAATGGGATACTTCTGTACAGGTCAAACAGATGGCCCAGCGCTCTGCAGGGGGTGGGGTGCCAATGCGTGAAGGCTCTAGAAGTCATGCCAGGGTGGAACTCTGGGTTGTTGAATAGTGGTATGGGAGGGGAAGGAAATGTCGTCAGTTAGTGAGTAGTGGCAGTGCTGTCCCATGCCTCCAGTATGGTGCTCGTAATATGGGAGGCATAAAGATTAGGTGGCCTATGTGCTTTACGGAGGAATGGAATGCCCTGTAGGGGCATGCTGGCTACTTCTTGATCCTGAAACAGCCAGTGCTTCTCGGGTTCAAGATGGCTCCATTCAACTAAGTAGCGGAGCTGTGTGGCATAAAAGTAAAGCTGCAGGTCAGGGACCCCCTCCCCGTTCTGGAGGCAGGATTGCTATGGTGTGCTTGAATCTGGGTTTGTGGCCTTGCCAGATGAAGCATGCTAAGTCTGATTGGGTTTGCTGAATCCAGCCTGTCGGGGGAGGCAAGGGAAGAGTCTGGAAGAGGTACAGGATCTGGGGATGTACGGTCATCTTAATAGCTACTATCCTGTATAGCCAAGATAATGTGTGGTGTTTCCATTGGGCTAGTTCCTTGCGGATATGAGATTGGAGCTTTCCATAGTTAGCAGCAATGGTGGCAGGGATTGAAGCACCCAGGTGAACTCCCAGGTAGGGTATAGTGGAGTTGGACCATTGTATCGGGTGTTCTGCACGAATGTGGGCTAATGTGCGCTGTGTGAAGGAGATATCCAGGGCAGCCGACTTATCCATATTGATCTTAAACCCTGACACCTGCGCAAAGCCGTGTAATTCAATGAAAAGCGCCCTCAGGGCTTGGATTGGGTTAGAGAGGGAGAATAGGACGTCATCCGCGTAGAGACTGATGGTATGGATGTCCCCGCCAAACTTAATCCCAGATATGAGTGGGTGGTGCCGAATGCATCACGCTAATGGCTCCATATAGAGCGCAAAGAGGAGGGGGGAGAGGGGGCATCCCTGCCTCGTGCCTCTGCTGATGGGAAAGCGGGACGATGTCTGGCCATTCACCCAAACCCTTGCGTTAGGTGAGCGATAACAATTCAGTATACGCATGCACAGTTTGTCCCCAAAGCCAAATTTGAGCAGGACTTGCTCCAAATAGGGCCAGTGCACCCTGTTGAAAGCCTTTTCTGCATCTATGGCCGGTAGCATGTATTCCCCTGCGGTGCGAGAGGCCTTCGCTATGAGGTGCAAAACCCTTTTGGTGTTATTGCTAGTTTGTCTTTGCTGTATAAACCAAGCCTGGTCCGGTTCCACTAGTTGGGGTAAGTACAGCGCTAGGCGGGACGCCAAGATGCTCGTGTAAAGCTTTATATCAATATTTAGGAGGGATATAGGTCTGTAAGTGCTGCAAAGAGTCTTGTTCTTTCCAGGCTTAGGGATAACTACTATGGACGCCTCTAGTATCTCTCCTGGGATGGCCCCAATTTGAGCAAAGGTATTAAAGAGGTCGCGTAGTAGGGGGGCGATTTGGCCACAAAAGGTTTTATAAAAAGCTTTGGTGTAGCCGTCCGGTCCCAGAGACTTCCCAAGCAGGAGGCTGGAGATTGCTGCCATAACCTCCTCTGTCCCTATATCTCTGTCCAGATAATCCGCCTGCGCTTGGGGAGAGCACGGGCAGTCGTGCGGCCTCTCAATAGTCACAGTCTTGAAGAGCGTCAAGGGAGTCACTCAAGTACAAATTTGCGTAGAAGTCCTGGAAAGCTTTGGCTATGGCTGCATCCTCTGATGTGAGCTCACCCCCAGAATCCCGAACGGCCTGCACTCTTTGGCGCCATTGCGCTTCCCTTAGTTTATTGGCTAGCGGACGGTCACACCTATCTCCCCCTTTATAATAGGAGTGGTGGAGACGGAGGGAAGAGTACTCGGCCTTGTCCATATCCAGCGCCGCAAACTGTTTTATTTCTACGCAGAGTTGACGCCAGGCCCTGCTGGTGCCTGTGCGCTGATGCATCTGTTCTAGCTCCGCTACCCGCTTGGTCAGTTCTGCCCATTTTTGTCTGTGTTCCACATTGTTGGCCACGGATATAGTGATAAATTCCCCACGTAGGACCGCTTTGAGGGCAGACCATTGTGTCGCCAGAGACGTGTCAGGGTTAGCATTCAGGGCCAAGAAGTTTGTGATGGCTGTTTTGATTTGAGTGACCATGGACGCATGGTGCAACAGTGTGACTCGCAAGCGCCAATGTCGCAGTGGCTGTCTAGCATGTGGAATTTGGAAGGTGAAAAAATGTTTTTCTTATCTGCGCACTCCCTAATGTAATACTAATACACTGTTCATATAATATTTGTACGCGCAAGGCAGTTCCATACCTCAACAACTTAAACAATTGGAATTTATAGCTAAAAGAGCGTTGAGTCAACGACTACATGCTTCGACACTCATTCAGTACCACAAGGTACAAAGAATACCTCGAGGATTACGATTGCCAATTAAGCCGTTGCTATATAAATTCCAATACAACAAGAGATTCATGGAAAAGTGGCAGGCAGTATTAAATAAATGTTCATTGGACTTGATTCTGTTATTAATAGAAGAACTTTCCAAAACCATCAAGGAGCTAGAAGAAGAGATCAACATCATTAAATCGGATATGTCTAATCGTTGTGAGGCAGATTTTTGGAGACTCACGCTGGAGGATCTGAACTCAAAACTTGATGTTTATGGCAAGGAGATCCAAGATAGGAAATTGCGAAAATTCAGAAGAGATACTATAGACTATAAATTAAATGAGGTTTACACCTGGGCAGAGGTGTACGCCAAAAGGCGTCCTTATCAAAAACCTGCCTCATCATCACAAGAATCTATAGTTTCGGACAATGACATGGATCCATCAAGACAACCACTAGCAGAGAGGCAAGGCCCTACAACATCGGGAACAGGAAATGAAGCTAGTGCAACCACAACCGTGACTACTCCTTTTTTAGAAAAGGTACAGGGAGGAGGGAGACCCCCAGACCTCCAAAAAAAACAAGGAGGAGCCAAAGACAAGGAAAAGGAAACAAAGGAGAAGGAAAAAGAAGCCAAGGAACGCGAAGCGGAAGTGAGGAACCTGCGAAGCAAGGGGAAACCCTTGTGATCAACATCTCTTCTAGGCAACTAACTAGTGCCCAAGAAGTGGTACTCAATAAAGGGACATCTTTTGTACCAATCTACAACACAAACAAACTAGAACTTGAAGTATCAGTCTTTCGGTTTCTTCGCAACTTAAGACTTAAACATTTTTTCACTAATGTAGTACCAACAGGAGAAGTCCAATTACCTGAAGAAGAAAGTGAGGATTTGGAAATGAGACAGTTCAGACCTAAAAGTACGTTTATGTCCCCGGTGACACATAAAATTCTGGACACTTTTGAATCCCTGATTCGCCATGATCTCAACAAATTGAATTTGCACCCAAAAATGCGGCCTAACTTAAGAAAAGATGAACTGGACATCCTTCGAAGATTGAGTGCAGATGATCAAATCACGCTGCAAATGGCAGATAAAGGTGGTGCACTTGTAATGGATACGAGTTTTTACGTGAAGAAGGTCAATGAGTATTTAGAAGACCAAAAGACTTACCTACCACTGGAAGAAGACCCAACTGTCACCTTCATGTCATTACTTAGTCAGATTTTGGATAAAGCTGAGGAAATGGAATGGATAACACCTACATTACGGAAGTTTCTGACAGTACAATATCCAAGAAGACCAAAGCTTTACATGCTACCGAAAGTGCACAAATGCCTTAATAATCCACCTTTTCGACCAATAGTGTCTGGGACAACTTATTGATCATTTTCTACAAAAATTTGTGCAAACTTGGCGCAGTTATGTGAAGGGCACTACCCATTTTCTGAATCTGTTTCGGGATGTACAAAAAAATTACAATCAGGACTGGCTGATGTGCACAATAGATGTGACTTCACTATACACATCTATCCCTTTGAAAGATGGTGTAGAAGCAAGTGAATGGGCGCTGTTACAACTACCTGACTTGGAAGTTAGCAAAATTTTTATTTTGGAACTACTGATATTCTGCCTCCAGCATAGTTACCTGACATGGCAAGACAAATTCTTCCTCCAAGTGAGTGGAACCTCAATGGGTTTTTCTGGCGCACCGGCTTACGCCAATACCTTTATGGCGCAGTTCGAGGATACACATATCTTTAAGCAGGAGATCTGGGCTAAGAATCTGGCTTTTTATATCAGATTCATAGATGATATATTTCTTGTATGGAAGAGTTCCCAAGACTCATTAGAAGAGCTGATTAATGAACTTAACCACAAGCATCAAAGAATCAAATTTACCTATGAGATCAGTCAACAACAGATTCACTACTTGGATGTTTTGATAACTCACAGAGCCAACAAATTGGAAACATCAGTGTATACAAAACCCACTGACAGAAACAATTTATTGTTATACTCAAGTTTCCACCCACCGTCATTGAAAAACAACCTTCCGTACTCACAATTACTAAGAGTGAAGCGAATCATGTCTAATCCTGCAGATCTACAAGAAGCTCTAGAACTACAAACAGAGAAATTCAAACAAAGAGGCTACCCTGTGGAAGTTTTGAAGACTGCTTTGAATAAGACTGAAGCTAAACATCGTGAGGAGTTGCTCACCACTAAGTTGAAACAGAAAAGTAATAGACATGTGTTCGTGTCTAAATATTCATCCAAATCCCAAGCAATTCAACATATCATTAAATCAAGATGGGAATTGCTGAAACAAGAGCCGGATTTCAAGGGGTTGTATGATGAAGAGCCCTTATTTGCGTACACAAGGAGCATGAATTTAAAAGAAATTTTGACCACCACAGTTTCTGCAGATCAACCATTATTTAACGGAATGCGAAAGTGTTACAATTGTGTTCATTGTAACAATGTCATAACAGGGAATGTCATTCACCACCCACAATCTGGGAAAAGCATTTCATTAAGATATAATGGAGACTGTAACAGTATGAACGTCATTTATACTATCAGATGCCCATGTGGTCTTCTTTATGTAGGCAAAACTTCAAGAAAAATTAAGGTACGCATTTCTGAGCACAAAAGCACATTCAGAACGAAATCTACTAAATCTTTCTTTGCCACACATTGGTTAGAACACCAACACACCAATGCACAGCTCAGGTTTACAATCTTAGAAATAGTCACAGTGAAACCAGACAAAAACCATCCAATACAACTCGCTCAAAGGGAAGCTTGGTGGACAAAACACTTACAGACCATGGTGCCGAGTGGTCTTAATGACAGGATTGAACTACAGTGTTTTTTATAACTGCAATATATGTGAATTATGCCAATGAGTTACATGATATTTGCAATGCCGTTCGTTCTGTGTGTACAATACCTAGCATGTTGTTTACTTAGTTTTTTGTAACGGACTCTTACACAGGTCAAACAATAGTTACTAAGCTTTTCTTTGCAATTACAATTCTAGTAATTAGCGAATTTTTTCTTATTTTCTCTTTCTATGTTCATTTCTCACCATAATTTAATCGGGAGAAATTAATTCTTGTCGGATCTTGCTTCTCAGCTTATGGAGCTATCAAAAAACGATCTGAGCTGCAGTTTAGGGTTAACGTAATGAGAATTAAACGCTCACCACTTTGATATGAGAAATTTCTGTTCCTCATACTGTCTCCGCGATCCAACGTATTATAGCACATAGTTTGGTTGCAATGTATATTTAACTACTATGGGCACAAGTTTGCCGACGTTTTACCATTCCAAGACGGATGATGTTTTCCAGTCCTATTACTCTGTCCATGGCTCTTAGGTGGGATGGATGATGTTTTCTAGTCCTATTACTCTGTTCATGGCTCCAAGGTGGGAGGTCACGAGTATACAACTTTAGCAGTCCTGTTTCACTGTCGACCAAACAAATGTGGGTATATAACACCGTAACATGCTGTCTGAAGTTTAGTTTGTATTAGAGTTTGGAGGCACAACGGCGTCATTTTGAACAGTTAGAGGTGAGTCTATGTCTGGTTGAGCTAGCATCGGCATAGAGCGCGAGTAATCCTAGAATTTTACTAGTAGACTTGCTTTCTTTGCAGATAGTAACTAAGAAGCCCAGATTCTTAATGGAGAGGATAACGCAACTTTGGTGAGCTTATATATATAAAGGGGGTTACAGCACTCGATACAATGCCAGTGTTTAAGTTTGACAGATTTATTGTGCAAAAAGGGAAGAGCAGTTCCATTGGTCATCGAGATAAGGGGAGATCAGATTTTCTTAGTAGCATAAGAAGGTGGCTCAGTTTATTTTGGGAAGTGGCTAGTGTTAATGCATGCAATTAAGATGTGTTATAGTATTGGTTCAGTTCAAACAGTATTCAAGAACGATGTTGTTGATACGTGTGGTGTAGTAATTTTCCAGTCCTTTATTGAGTCATGAATCTTTTGAGAATATCAATTTTGCTGGCAAGACAGGAATTTTCTAATATACGCTTGCTTTTTTGCATCTTAGATAGTGAAATATCAAGAAGCATTCCCCGCAGGTGCCGGTACGTGCTCGAGCACAGATGGCTGCGGTGCTCACGCACAAGTGATTATTGTCTTTCCACTTAGACTTATTTCTTTCAGTCACAGCTACTTAGTATCAAGTAAGTGAACATTTAGAGGGATAGATTCCCCATTAGGTTTCTGAACAAATTGATGTCTAGGTTGTGATACATATATATCTTGTCGTTTTCGTTCTCAGCTGAGAGATTGAGATTTATCAACTTTACATGTTGGAGCACTTGAATTCTGATAAATGACATTGAGGAGTTGAGATGTGAGTACCTTTGTTACTATTTTAGCCCCTACAATATACGCAGTATGGTGGCACACTCACCATTTACATCGAGTTTATCCCTTGTTGCGCCCTGAATTTAGTAAATTAACACTGTAACGCAAGACACATTGATAGCGGTAGAGAAGTTTCCTCCAGTTTAGTTTTTACCTCTTTTCTCTTTCTATTTTTTGACCTGGATCAATTGTCCGATGTTTATATCATTCATGTAAACAACTGTTCAAATTAAATGCCAGAACACATATATCTAGCTTCAGTGTTTTGCATGAACTGCCTTCGCAAATTATTCAAAAAGTATTCAATGAGATGTTAGTTGAAGTTCTTTGTAAACAAATGAAATGTTAACATGGATTATTGATACGTTGTCTCATTCTTACAGTGCCCCTGAAGAAGGGAACCCCCCGAAATGCATTGGGCCTATTTCTCAACTATGTCTTCACTTTCATCAAAAAGTTTTTCAATATCAGAGTTATTACAACAAATTTATAATGTGATGACATTTACTTGTTAATTTTCAGATTGTGTATTGATTTCAAAATGAATATGTTGAAATGAACAAGATTTACAAGCAAAAGATTATATAAAGCTACGTTTTGAAAAATAATTTCTTTCTTTGAATTTTCTCTTCGAGTGATAACATTGAAATATAATAGGTTATCAATTGTTCACATTGGTTATACTTTAAATATATAGGAGTGCGCTTGGTAAACTAGTGGAATTTTCCACCAGAGGTTGATTGAATTTGGAAGGTGGCCATGACGGGGGACTGGTCAGAGAGGGATGCAGTGAGGATCTCAGCCTCTATCGCAATAGCTTGTAATGGGGCAGAGCTAAGAAAGTAGTCCAACCTAGCATATGTTTTATGCGCCGCAGAGTAGTAAGTGTAAGCCCGGCTGTGTGGGTGGAAGTGTCACCACATGTCCGTGAGTCCAAGGGCCCTGAGATGATCCAGGTGAGCACGGGATAGAGCCCCGACTTGTGTTGTACGTTGACAAGAGCGATCCGTGACAATGTCGAAGACCATGTTGAAATCTCCCCTAATAGCAGTCGCCGCGCGGAATTGGCTATCGCCTCTGTAAGTGCTGTCTGAAAAAATCTTCCTTGCCCCTCGTTGGGAGCATAGACTGAGTCCACTATGAGGGAGGTCCCCGCCACCGTGAACCGATATGTGAGCAAACGGCCTTTAATCTCGGCTTCCCTTTGACGGACCTTACCCTGAAAGGAGCGGGAGACCAAAATACCCACCCTCACCATCTTAGCGGTGCTCGAGGAAAATAGCTGCGTGGGGAATGCGTGGGACTTCATCCTGTGATGATCCTTGGGACGAGGTGGATCTCTTGTAGGAGACAAATATCAGTGGATGACTGCTCTAGATAGTGTAAGACTGCCCTCCGTTTAATCGGGTTGTTAGGACCACGAACATTGATAGTAAGGAATCTAAGTGGTTTCTGAGGCATGTGGTATGTGAGAGTAGAGCTAGCTAACCCAGGTCCCAGGAGGGCCCCTCGCTGGTCTTTTGCTAAAAGAGGAAGGTCATGGTACATGAGCAATGGGGCCTAGCATCAGGGAGGGGGACGGAGGGGGACGGAGGTGGACGAAGGAAAAACTCCAAAATAAAAGCCCCAAATATCTCGCCCAGAAATGGAACCCAACCCTCCCTAACCCAAAACTCGGATGAACAAGAACAATCGCCGGAAAAGGTCCGTCGTCTTGAGACAACTGGAGTTACAACCAGCTGGGGTCCATCGTGTGGTAAGTGAAAGAAGACAACCTTCTTCCCACCGCCCCCCAGAACCAGCCAGGATGCACCATGAGGGATCAACATGATGGGTATGGTTCAAAATCTTCACTTGTCTTCTGGGCCTTCGCCAACGAGAGCCTTCGTAGCCGTGGCCAGAGCGTCCTGTTGGTTTTGGGCAATTTCCGAAGCTAGCGGCCCCTAGGGCGCCGCCTCCTGCCCTGCCGCTGCCAGCACGATGGTGAAACCTCCGGACCCGATCTCGAGTTCATTGACAAGAACTGCTATGACAGCAGTTTCTGTTGATGTTCAGAGATCACGAATTGCAGGGGTCACCTTTGTCATGCTTCCTTCAAATCACCGTTGCTTGATTTAAGTCAAAGATTATTACTCTCAGGGGCTTATTTATCAGAGGCTTGTGCAGCCAGAGCATCACTTTTTCGGATGCTCCGGCAGGTCAAACTTCTTAACCATATCTATGAGGCCACACAAATCCACTTTACGTTACTTTGCATGGCCTCCAAGACATGGAGCAAGGCAAAGCAGCAGACGTTGCTGCACTGCCTTACTCTGCACAGGGTGATGCAGTGGGGTTTTCCATGCAACAGCCATGGATTTTGATGCTGCCCGGATTTACTTAATTACGAAAACATGGGGCAGTGCCAAAATCTTTCGCCTCCCCAGAGCATATGTAATGAGGAGAAATATGTTTATTTCTGCTATTTATTTCCTCTTTCCATGTGTGCTGTATTCTACAGCACACATAGAAAGAGTCAAATGCCTCCCTGGATTGTTTTTGTGCAGGAAGGTGCACGTACCTGCACAAAAACAACCCTAAATGCAACTCAGACAACCTTGCACCGTAGTACCAGAGTTCCTGCATTGGTGCTAGGCCGCAAATTGTGTGCCAATACAGGGGGAAATGACAGAAATACAGTGTTTTTCATAAATACAATGTATTCCTGCCCTTTCACATTGGCATAGGGCAGCGCACCAAGAAGACTTGTGGCGCTGCCCTTTGCCAAATCCCCACAAATTATGCCCTCAGTCTTCAGGGAATTACATTTTAGGTCAGTTTGTGATGCAACAGCATACTGCTGTTGCACCATTATTAAAGCACACATAGGATGATGTATTTTTCATGTGAAATAGCTGTTTGCAGTTAAGGTGGAGTTTCAGCACTAACTTGCTATTGGTTCATTACTGTACATGACTCAGTGGCGGCTTGCACAGGTAATGATGTGGAGCGGTGGGGTGGGACGGGCGGGAGCTGGGTCGGGGGTAGTAAAGTGTGACTTACGACGGGAAAGTCGAGAGTAAGTTACTAAATAAATAAAAGCACTTACACTGTACTCACAGCATCACTGAGTCAGCGATGCTGTGAGCGCAAAGTTAGTGCTTTTATTTATTTAATAACTTACTCCCGACTTTCCTATTGTATGTCACACACCACTACCCCCACCCAGCCCCGCACCCGCCTTACCGCCTCACAGCGTTACCTGTGCGAGCCGCCACTGCTCATATATTACTTCAAAAATTAACATTTTTAAATAACTAAAGCCTGTGCTTAATACTTTTTAGCCTTTGTAAAGAAGGCTACCTTATTATTTTTTATTGATGTGTTCTATTATAAATTATTTTAATCCATACAATATATACCTAACTATCTAATAAAACGAAAACGAGAAAGCTGCTGCTCCAAGCTCGTATATTTCTAAAACCCAACAGAGGTGACCCGCTCCTGTTTCTTTTCTGTGCTAATAACTATTAGTATGTGATCTTGGTATATAATTCTAACGTTCATTTTCACAGTTTCTCAGGCAATACATGTGTGTGTCTATTTTCGTCTTGAAAAAATACTTTTATTGTTAGATATGAATCCTGAACATTCGATATTGTGAAATTGTACTTGGAAACTACAGAATAAGAGTAAAAAGGAAATAAAGCCTGGCTTCCATATGTCTATAAAAATGCTGTTTCGACATATGAAACTATGAACTATGTATTTCGCCCTTGCTGGGAAATCTCACGGGGTGGTATTTTATACTGAAAGATAGTATAACGTGTGAGTAGATAAGGATATAGCCTATGTATTTACCCAGCCGTCTTCAAAACTTTGAATGTGTAGCATTTGTAACAGAACGATGTCAAGCAACTGATAAGTCCATAAAAAATGGGGCATGAAATTTGAGCAAACTGTGACAACCTGCGTGATATTTTGCAGGAGATGTAATAACCTATTTCTTGCAAAGGTATACAAACAGGAGATAGAATTTCACTTTCTCAATTTTATGGTGACATTTGAATCAACAGGAAGCTAAGAGATGATTTTACCATAACAAAATGTCGTTTCAAAAAGAAATAGAAGAAGCAGCCTTCGCTATTCTTTACAAAGGAGAAACAACATATGGCGCATGAATTTTAATTTAAAGAGTGCTAACGAGAAACATATGAAGATTTAACTGCTTCATGTCTAACCTTAATTTCACCATCACTGATTTCACCATCTGCAACCTTTGTGGTTGAGTGGAAGCATGGAAGAAAGCAAAGAGCCAGACGGTCAATGCCCACAAACGTAGGTATGGAACCATCATGGGATAGCGAATCTTCACATTTCAAGAAGGTAAACATTTTTTAAGGCAACTCGTGCCCTTTAAAGTGAGAGATACTTCTTCTTAAAAGATAAGAAGGCACGGCAGGCAAACATGACAACAGCAGGAGCAACACTGTCTGCTACCCCGAAAGGGCATTCAACACAATTCCCAAAGAGAAAGGTGTCCCACAATGGCAGCCTCTAATTTGTGAATTTGTGTAAAGATCAGTAAAAGATCAATAGTTTTTGACCACAAATGCACTCATAAACATTCAATACATCTCGTTTCGATTTGCAAGTGGGGGTTAGGGTATGGCCCTTTTGCACCCCGGTATGGCCCTTTTGCACCCCGTCCTAATTGTGTTTCGCGGTGGTGAGAAATGATGAAACATTGCTTGCCAGGTCTTTGCCATTCAAAAATGCCCTTTATCTCTTAATTTCACATGGCCCTTCCGCAACCACCCTAACTTAAACGTAAGGTCATCAGCAACAGGCAAAATAAAAAACAATGATATAAGGAACAAACATTGTGGTTCCTCTTCGAAGCAAACATTTGCAAAGAACTGCAGTCAATTTACTTGATTTTACAAAAACAACATTCAAACTTATAAGGGTGGATTTCCAGCAGAGATAGCAGATCAGGGAAGAGTGATAATTTTCCTCTAAAACACAAATCCAAAATGTCAAGGCCTGGATAGTGCCCAGGGATGAATCTTCAGGGTTTAAAAAAGTTAATAATGTCTGTACAGTAGCCTTACTCTCTACAGCACCTCCACTGTGTAGCCCAAAATACACAATTGAAAAACAAATTGCACCAAATAGTGCTCGAGTACCACAAGGTATGGCAGGGCCTACTCTCCACTCCCTAAGTGTATCATACAAATCAATAGTAGCAGCATACCTTTTTTTGTGAATTAGTAATTTGACCAGACCTTTTTCTATTTGTAAAGGAGAGCCAAGCCTTTTGATTCCTCCCAGATAAATACCATATCCCCCTCTGCTTGTGCTGTGAGCCTTCTAGTGTTGTCACTGTTTTCTAGTTGGGTAGGTGCCAGGTAATCTACTATGCACATTTAACTAATTTCTAGTTGGGCAGTTGCCAATGTGGGCACAGGGAATCCCTAAAATCTTCAATCCCAAAAGAAACCACCAACAACACCACTATGATAGGTGGTTCAGTGTTAGAAATTGGATTTCTGGTTGGATAGCATATGCACCTAAGCTGGGCAGAACCCACCACTTTATTCATGGTAAGGGTATTACACACCCAAGATAACCCCTGCTCACAGGTCCTTTCACATGGGACTGTCTCTCCTCTCACCCCTTTTATGGATCCATGCACCCTCCCATCTGGAGTGGGGCTGCCAGAAACCAGAACTGAAAGGATGCTTGTGACAGCTCCTCACCCATCCCACTGCACTGGGACCTATCTGGTTCTTTATAAGCCTTCCCTACTTCACCTGGCTGGGGAAAACCTGATCTGAAACATTCAGATCCAGAGAACCTAGCTAGCTATTAAGACATTACACTATTGGGTCTGTCTTAAGAAAACAAAAATATATTAAAGCAGGGAAAGAAAACTTTTTCTTTATAGTCCCCTCACTCACCGGAGTTTCCTCACGGTGACATGCTTCATCATAGGGGCTTCCCAACCCGCTGCGGGTTGAGGCGTGCTACAACTATCGCGATTGCGTAGGAGCACTTTTAGTGAAAACTATGTGTGGTGTGATGTGACAAAAGGGGAAAGTGAAGTGGAGTGATAAAGGTTAATAATATTCTACTAGTGGGCTAAACCAACTTTATTCAGGCTCCTAGCGGATACATTAAAAATGGGGTGGTTTACTGGGTAAGCTGGTTCTATTATGAAACACAGTGCCCCAGTAAAAAAGTCAACTAGTTTCGAGCTGTACCCCCCAGCTCTTCTTCAGGATTACACAGGGTCCCGCCCTGTGAGTACCACTCCAATAAACGAAAATCAAATGGAACAGTATGCCTACATTAATTGTTAGATATACATACTAATTTTCTGCAAAACGGCGGTCTCAAGGGGAGCCGATTAGGTATTCCCGCTATCAAAGAACCCCGTAACAAATGTTTACGGGGACATTACCTTCCCGCGATTGACCTTGAGGCACAGTTAAGCCTCTGATAAAATATGTCAACGTTTTGCAGAAAATTAGTATGTATATCTAATAATTAATGTAGGCATACTGTTCCATTTGATTTTCGTTTATTGGAGTGGTACTCACAGGGCGGGACCCTGTGTAGTCCTGAAGAAGAGCTGGGGGGTACAGCTCGAAACTAGTTGACTTTTTTACTGGGGCACTGTGTTTCATAATAGAACCAGCTTACCCAGTAAACCACCCCATTTTTAATGTATCCGCTAGGAGCCTGAATAAAGTTGGTTTAGACCACTAGTAGGATATTTTTAACCTTTATCACTCCACTTCACTTTCCCCTTTTGTCACATCACACCACACATAGTTTTCACAAAAAGTGCTCCTACGCAATCGCGATAGTTGTAGCACGCCTCAACCCGCAGCGGGTTGGGAAGCCCCTATGATGAAGCATGTCACCGTGAGGAAACTCCGGTGAGTGAGGGGACTATAAAGAAAAAGTTTTCTTTCCCTGCTTTAATATATTTTTGTTTTCTTAAGACAGACCCAATAGTGTAATGTCTTAATAGCTAGCTAGGTTCTCTGGATCTGAATGTTTCAGATCTTTTTCTGTAAAGTAAGTGCTGTGGAGGGCGAACCTAGCTAATGTTTACCTCTACCTCCCCCCCTTTTTTCTGAATTGGGGAAAACCTGAGTCACCTCCTTCAGGATCACACTCAAAAGCCTCCTCAGACCCTTTGTAATCCACAAAAAGGTCTGCCGCCAGTGCAAGCTCCCTGGGGTAAGAGAATTCACAATCCAACGGGTGTTGGAATAGCTTTGGAAAAAAGGGAATAAACATATGCTCTCCAACAATTGAGTCACACAGCCTCTCACATGTGTTTACCAAACTACCCTTTATGTCACCATCCAATGTCTTGTAAAAGTACCCCACACCACTCTCCTGAGACTGGTGAGACAGTATCTGACTGTTTCTGTCCCTCAACTCACACTATTCTTCCATACTCACATACCAGGACTTCTACCATGGGAGAACTCCTCTCCCTGCACCTCTCGTCTTGAGTCATTAAAGTGTTCCTCCCACTACTAGGGATATGATCCCCTGTACCAGTTTCCCAATCCACTTCAGGGACTCTGTGCAACACGGAAGCCACCTCATAAACCTGAACACCCGGGTGTATGTCATACCCCTCAATACTGAGTGTCTGTACTTCTCCCTCAGTACTAGATATCACATTTTTGCTGCCACCATCTGGGCTAGACTCCACCCTCATGACTTCCTACTCCACCTCCTGCCCAGCCAAGCTCAATTCCTGAGCAACACACATTTCTATTTGCTCGACTAAAATACTCATGTCCTCAACCCTCTCAAGCTCCTGATTAGGCTCTTTCATTCTCAACTCATGCGCCAGAATCACTTCTTTTTTCTCTATTTCTAATTTGCGTTTTGTAGCTCCAACTCCTGATCCCTGCCCCTCTGTCTGTCCACCAGCTCCTCAGGATACATTCCTGCCAGGCCTGGAGGGCTCTTCCCCAAAGGCAGCCCTGAGCTTCAAAATCCCCTGACTGGTTTTCCTCTCCCAGTTTCACATCATCATTAAGCATGGGGGTAAAATCCGTTCCGTTCGCGGAATTTGTGGATTTTCTGCAATTTCGCGGTCTGCAAATCTCGCGAAATTGCGGAAAAATCTGCGAAATCGCGTGCGGTATGGATTTTCAAAAACTGAAGTACATGAAGCACTTACAGGGTTACAGCAGGTGCCCAAGTTGAAGCTAATTTCTTTGTAACCATTTACAAAATGGTTACAAAGAAATTAACTTCAACTTGGGCACCTGCTGTAACCCTGTAAGTGCTTCCTGAGCGGCGCCTACAGAGTTGTTGCCTACTTGCAACTATTCTCTGACCCTGCTCTGACCCTCGAAGCAGAGTCAGAGAATAGTTACAAGTATGGCACAATGCTCCAGGCTGTCACAAAAATTAAACCACAACAGGAAGCACTTACAGATAAGGAAGCAGGTGCCGGACTTGAAGCTCAAATTCAGTAACACATTAACCAGCCCCTGGTTGAGGCTGGGCAGGTGTGCTTTCTCCTCATAATCTACAGTGGCGAACCAGATGGTGCTGTGATGAACCAGAAGGTGCAGTTGTGAACCAGAGGGTGCTGTGATGAACCAGAGGATGGCAGTGCTCAACCAGAGGGTGGCAGTGGTGAACCAGAGGCTGCTGTGATGAGCCAGAGGGTGACAGTGATGAACCAGAGGGTGGCAGTGGTGAACCAGAGGGTGCTGTGATGATCCAGAGGGTGGCAGTGATGAACCAGAGGGTGACAGTGATGAACCAGAGGGTGACACTGTGAACCAGAGGGTGGCAGTGGTGAACCAGAGGGTGGCAGTGATGAACCAGAGGGTGGCAGCGGTGAATAAGAGGGTGGCAGTGATGAACCAGAGGGTGGCAGTGATGAACCAGAGGGTGGCACTGCTAAACTGCCTGGGAGCCCTGTGGGTGTGAGCCCCTGTGCTGCTGAGCTGCCCAGGGGTTGTGAGCCCACGTGCTACTGAACTGCCCCTGGGCCCAGTGGGTGTGAGCCCCCGTGCTGCTGAACTGACCTGGAGCCTTCTCAGTGTGAAAATCATTTGTGCTCAATTGCCTGAGTGAGCACACATTGTGCTAAGTGCCCCCCTGCCCCCAGTACATATATACCCATACTGCACGACACCATTATGCTCTTGCACCATGAAGTCTGGTGCCTGGATGCTCCTGATCCATGTAGGTGGTACCACCATCTGGTGCAGTCAAAATGTAAAGTCATAACTTGCTACACAGCACCAATAAACACGTGTCCCCCCTGGCACTGGTATGCTCATGTACCAGGCGTGGAGTACCCGCATGCCACTGCACCCTACTGCCCAGCGCCAGCATATGCCTGTACGGGGCAGTTTAGTATGAGATGGGACATTGTCCAGCAGCAGCAGCTGCATGCGCCTGAAGCCACTGAGCAGGATCTCAATGGCTTTGTACCAACACGTGCAGCAGAGCTATCTTGGACATCTGAAGGATTCTGGGGTCCTGTGACAAACATATTTTTGCATCCATGAGTTTCCCGAGCGCCATCCCTGTGTAGCTTCTGTGACCAGGAGGCTGCTTTCTCCTCATCTGCTGCTCTGCTCAGTCTCTGACCCTTTATAAACAAGATGCATGTGAACTCGCATAGAAGCCCCGCCCGTTTGGCCCCGTCCACCACACATTAGCGGTATGAAACGTCTTCCCGCCCGTCCCCACTATAATGGCCAGCTCACACAAGGGACCTCGGCGCAATTTGGCACACTGGCAAAGTTACAGGCACACATGTTCATATATTTGTGCAAATGGCACAAAAATCAGCGAGTTCGCTGGAAAACTCGTGAACTTTTTTGCCATTTCGCACAAATTTGCGGACCGCGAATTCACAAATTTCGCCCATACTTAACATCATCATCCTCAACCCTCCCAGTTTGTTTGGCTATCCAAAATGCCACCACTGCATCTATCATTTCGTTTCATGTGAAAACCAAGGACTATGCTTTAAGTCATCCACTGTATAGAAATACAACTTCCCAATTTCAAATGCCTTTTCTGCCACAACAACTGCTGGGTCACCCAGGTGAGACATTGCTGGCTCTCAAGGGGTGCCACAAAAATAGAAAAACAGAAAACAGTATGTGATTGCCTACTAGTCTATTTGCAGAGTCTATAGTGCAACAATGAGTCAATGGGGTACTGCACAAACGCAAGTCCTATTCTCACAGCTGACAACCAACTTTAGGAATTGGGTTTCTGATTTGCTAGGGTATGCACCTATGCCAGGCAGAACCAACCACTCTATTCAGGGTAGGGGAGTTACACACCCAAGATAATCCCTGCTCATCCCCTTGGTAGCTTGGCAGGGCAGTCAGGCTTATCCAAGAGGCAATGTGCAAATCATTTGCTTTGCAAACACACACACCAGTGACACACAAAATACACCACAAAAGAGACTCCACACCAGGTTATATAAAAATGTCTCATATATTGTACATAAAACACGTAGACCACAATCACATGTACCATAAATCACTTTACCACTAGGGAATGGTCATAACATCATTGGTAGTGCAATAAAGTAAATACTCATAGGATGCACACGTCATGAAAACATCATGAAAACACCACCTTACACCATCATTGTACCTAACATGCAGTTTGTGAAAATTCAACTTACATTAAGATATAACATGGAGCCATCAGGAAGGGACACACGGATCACCAGGTATCACCATAACTCACTGTAGGACCTGAATCACCACATGTCATCATAAAATTCAAGGGCACAGTACATTTGCATGCCTATTACAGATAATAAGGTACCTGGTAGAATCAGCAGAATCAGGACCTCCATCAAGGGTTTTCACCCATCCTGAGACAACCACAGTGAGCAGGTGCCACCAAAACACCTAGGTTTTTCTCCCAGGCACTTACCAGTGGGTAAAGTGGAGAACACAAAGTACAGAGCGCATGTGGGGAGACCTCACCCAGTTCTCCACCTGCAGTCAATGAATCATGGCAGCTGCCCAAGCCCGTATGGTACAGCTGTAAAACAAGCCTCCACTTCATCTGAGAACAGGCATGAGTTGTTTCCCCCCGGGGGCAAACTCACTCTCAAGACTGCCAGCAAGTGAGGGCAGGCTGCTTAACGTAAGTAGCCCACACCACCCATTGCCCTACACATTATTTTTAGACCCTGCTCTGCCTCTTATGGTACCTGGCCCAGGAGTGGGGAGGCAGGAGCTTGGGCATCCTGGTGCAGGTGAAACCCCCTATTTCCGATACCAGCACCACAGCAAGTGGGGGCCCTTGGGGTGCGATGTTGCTGCCACCAGCAGAGAAGGGAGCCTCAGAGCGGTATACCATGCACAGCAGTCATTGTCATGGTTTCCCTGGAAATGGGGCTGTATTGCAGGCAACATCAGTCAGTTCCAGAGACATGCAGATCCGAGCAGACGGCTCGATCTGATACAAGCACTCACCACACACTTTTTGACACAAACAAAAGGTAGACTAAATCTCCATGCACTTTTTGGCACTAACAAGAGGGAGAATGAAGCACTCACCATGCGCTGATCCAGGCAGCTTCTCTCTGTAGGGGTAAAGTGCTCCATCTGCACTTTCCTGTCAAAGCTCCACCCACATGCTGCTCCCTGTAAAAAGGTGAAGAACAGTCAAGTCCTTCTCCTGCTCCAGACAAGAGCACCAACTGAAGACTGTCCTACCCCACACACATCCGGGGCACTGCTCCTCACAGCTTTTCCAGCTTTCCTTCCAGGCAGGTTCTTTTTAGATGCAGCAAGGATCTTTCTTAAAGTCTTTAATCTCCCTGAGACTTCCAACAGGCGACAAGCACACACAAGCCCTTGGGGATTATTCACAAGCAGGATACCACAGTAGGGCAAAACGAGTCAGTCCTTTTCCTCTGCCACATGCTGAAACAACAATTGCAGGCCAAACCACCCCACACACAGAAAAGGCAGCACTTCTCACATAGCTTTTCTTCTCGGCAGGGTGCTCTTGTGTTCCAACGTAATCTAAAGTCTTGGGGTTTTAGGTGTTATACTTATACCCCATTTTCTCATGGATCTTTTTGTTACCTAGTCTCTGAGCTTAGTCCAATCAGTTCTGACTCCTTGGTCCGGTACGATCACAGAAGGTGGAGCCAACTTTCTGCAAATGAGAAACAGCCTATTCAGGTGCCAGTGAAACTCCTCCCACCACTCTAAATATGGACCAGTTCTATTTAGCCTAGCGATAGGTCACACAGTTAACCCCTTCCATGCTGATGACAGAACGGTTCCGTCATCAGCTACGGGTGAGCTGTGCTGATGACGGAACCGTTCCGTCATGAGCCCGTTAGAACCTTAGAACCCTCAGCACAGCGCGAAAATTCGCGCCGCGCTGAAGGGGTTAAGGCAGGACACATCTCAACTCCCTTTGTGACTGTCTAGAGTGAGTGCACATCCCCAGCTCCTGTCATTCCAAAACCAGATGAAATGGTAAAGTAAGAAAATGCCAACTTTCTAAAAGGGGCATTTTTAAACACACAACCTAAAAACAACCTTCACTAAAAGGTGTGTGATTAAATTCTGAGTTCAGAGAGCCTAAACTCTATTTCATGGCAAATTACACTTGTAAGATGTTACAAGATAGCTTACATGTTAACCTTATGGGACAGTCAGCACATGTCCTATCTTTCACATACACTGCACCCTGCCCATTATTACTATTATTATTAATTTAATTTATAATGTGTGCAGCTACCCTTGACAGGGTTTCCCGGCGCAGAGATATCCATTACTGCAGACTTAGTAAACAGAGAGCCAATCACTGAGAGAACAGCCAGGTCGTAAGATCTCTGAGAAACTTAAGGTAGGAAGATTCGTGTTTACATAGTCACCTTGAGTGGACGAACGTAAAGGCCGAACAGGGACATATGGATGAATACGTTCCTGAAGGTAGACAGGAGCAGTCCCTTGTTTGATTTTAAAGACATAGCATAGGGTCTTAAATTTAATGCGGTTGTCAATGCGGAGCTAGTACAGGTCCCGAAGGAAGGGAGGGATGGAGATTTTCCTTGGGACTTGGCATAAGAGGCGGGCTGCGGAATTCTGGACAACCTGGAGCTTTTTCAATGCCTCCTGACTTCCACCCAGGTAAAGGACATTACCGTAGTCCAGGCGAGAGGTGACAAGTGCCTGGACTACCGTTCTTTTAGTGGAGTCAGAGAGCATCCAGATGATCTTCCGCAACCACCTTAAGAAGGTAAAGCAGGTGGCGGCAATGCTGACCACCTGTTGCCGCATTGCCGCATTGCCGCATTGAAAGGTTGTTATCAATGATAAACCCAAGATTCTGAACTTGGTTAATGGGTTTAGGAAGAGGACCCATTTCCTGGGGCCAATTTTGGGGACCCCAGAGATGCTTGTGTTTGCCCAAAATAACAACCTCAGTCTTATCTCCGTTTAATGTCAGCAGATTGGAACACATCCACTCCGACACCCGACGTAGTCCTAACTGAAGGGAAGATATGGAAGCTTCCTTAGAGGAAGACAAAGAGAAAATAATTTGAGTGTCATCGGCGTACGAATATAGAGATACACCTGCATCCTCCACAATAGTCGCCAGGGGTCTCACATAGATATTGAAGAGCAAAGGGCTCAAAGTGGACTCTTGGGGTACTCAGTACGCAGATGACCGAATAGTGGATGAGGAATTAGAAGAGCGGACCTGGAACGTATGGTCACTGAGAAAGGAGGCCAACCAAGTTAGAGCAGGACCTTCAACTCCTGCCGACTGGAGGGCCTTCAAAAGGATAGTGTGAGACACAGTATCAAATGCGGCGCACAAGTCTAATAAAATGAGCGCCGTAGTCTCACCCCGGTCAAGGCAGGAGCGCAATTTCTCCATTACCCCCAGCAAAGTGGTCGCTGTGGAAAAATGGGATCTAAATCCTGATTGGGAAAGATGTAAAAAGCATGTTCTTTCTAAATGGGCAGTAAGCTGAAAATTCACATGTTTTTCCAAGATTTTGGAGAACAAAGTTAACAGTGAAATTGGGTGAAAGCTGTTGCAAAATACTAGCAGGTAAGGGTTCAAGAGGAGAGCAGGATTTTATCCTGGCTAGGCAGTCTAAGAAAGATCTATCGTCAAGAGGAGACCATACTGAGATCTTAGCTATCGGGGGCGAAGGCCCTCGCAGGTCATACCTGCCAGGGGACTGAGGTTCTTTGATTTCTGACTTCGTCCCGTATCTAGCCTCCATTTTGTGTCTCGTCGCCATTTTGTGTTACCCTCACTCAGGCCGCACGGCGAACGCAATGTTTTTGCTTTTCCCAGCTGCTGCGTGTCCTTTCAGTTAAAGAATAACTCTATTGCCCTTGTTTATGAAACCAATGTCAGGGTCTGGCCGAGTTCGTTAATCCATGTCTGGGTTGACTGATCCCCGTCTCGACTGACTATTTGCCTTCTCCTATTCTTTCCTCATATTATCTTATCCGACTGGCTTTCACTATTCTCTCCTTGTATTCTCTTGTTACACAGCTATCCTTTGAGGCACACAAATAAGTCCTGCCACCTGCAAATTGGATTGTTGTTGGGAGGGGTAACACACGGGGCCTGAGAAAGGGGGGTATTTGGGATACTTGATAGCTTGTTTTCCAACTTTTCTCATTGGTCCGTTTTGTGTGTGTAAGGAGTGAATCCTGTAAATGTGTTTCCTATAAAAGATTGTGCACCATGGATTGAAGTGGCAGGCTCCTCAGAACCCACCTTGTATGTAACTTCTGGGATAACTGTGCTTGGCTGCAGCTAATAAATCTGGTTTCTATGCTCAACAGAGTGTTTCGTGTCTCTGTTCGACAAGACAGGTGAACCCGGGGATTAAGGTGTGCCCTGCGCCGCCAGGCCCATAAGGCCCGGTTCTCCAACTGGCGCCCAACATGGGGTGGTTTCAGTGGTAGCAGTTCAGCCTGAGGGTCGTGAAATGCCCCGCAAGAAAATTCCGGAGGATTCGCGAACCACGTCAAGCGACTCCTGTATGTCAAAGTGGACCAAAGGTCTTTTGCAGCGTGGCTACTCCTTTCCGACGGCTGCTGACGACTGCTGCCCTGACTGCCGCCCTGCCTTGGACCCTCTGGTGATGATTGGAATCGTGAGACGTTAGACGGAACTCTGTTGGCGTGAGAAGACCATTTAGTTAAGTATTCGTGGGTAGCGCCCACTCCTTTGTTTTGTTTTTGACTTTTGTTATTCGACTATTGCAATAGCCGAAGCCAAGGGGGGAGTACATTTGTACCTTGTTCTTTGCTTTCACTCCTTGAAGTTGGTAAACGGACCTGTGTACTTGAAAATGCCTGGTTTGAGCGGATTGAGGAAACTCTGTTGTTTTTGCTGTACTAGAGATTCCCGACTCGAGGATTCATTTCCCATTCCTCCGGTTTGAACTCCTACTTATGAGCTCTATTCTAAACATGGTATTGGTCCCCTTGCCTTTAATGAGGCATGGATCTGATACACAAAGAAAGATGGTGTTTTACGATGGCCCCATAATGGTAGCTTTGAACCTTATGTTTTAGATAATCTGGAAACAATTCTGTTTAAGAGAAAAGCCCGGCCGGCAATGTTTGACTCTTTCTGCCTTTGGCGTAAGGAAGCCAAACATAGAGAAATTAAGCAGGCATAAATAGATAGAAAAGAGAAAGATATGACGATCATTCAGGCTGCCCAGCAATTCAAGGATAATGAGACTGAGCGATCAATTGAAGTTTTAGATAGACAACATCATATGGCAATAGATAGATGCTACCCTGTGTTGCCTACTTCTCCACGGAGTAAGGACACTGACGAAGATCCTTTAATGTCTCATTTATTGAGCTTGCCTCCACCTTATGTCCCCGGAGCTAATGCACCCATATTATTGCCACCTGTTCAGCAACCTGTTGTTCAGCCAGGTGCTCCGGCTCCACCACAATTGCCTCTTCCTGCATTACCTCCTGCACCTCCTTTGCCACCAACTTTTGTACCTCAGTCTCCTTCACCTTCGGGTTCTCTTGTAACGGCTAGTTCTTCTCTTCCTTTGCTTCATACTGCATCTCCAGCTTTACTTTCTGCTTCTTCCCCGATACTTACTCGGTTAGTTGAACATGTTTCTGGTCTTTTCTCTCGCCTTCTTGGGTCATTTACTGGGACTCCTGCTTTTTCTCGAAGGCAATCCCGTAGCCAAATTCCAGATTCTGACGAACGAGTTGTATTCTCCTCACTTGCTCATAAATGGATGATGAGTGGTCCACTGTATAGCGTACCCGATATTCTGAGTACCTTTCTCCAGTGGAATGCGCCTACGCAGAGATATGTTTTTAACGTCATGTGTGACGCTCTTGTCAAAGGATGGGAGGTTATGGAGTTGGATTTAACTCCTCATGGTCTATTAGATATAGAGGACAGGTTTGATAAGGGACTTATTGTGGGTTCTGAAGTTGAAGACGCTATAAAGACACTTGCTGCTTTCAGATCGTTATATTCGTCCCAAACAATTCCTGAACCTGATCCTGCAGTTAGACAGAGAATGAAGAATTATCCTATGAGGGAAGTTCCTCCAGTCTGGAGAGAAGAGGTTCCGCAAGTGGGTGTTGTTCCAGGTGTCCCTGCTCATTTCCAGTGTATATGGGTATATGTCCCCCGGAAGAGAGCTGAAGTTTTAGCACTTAAGCAGTCTTTACCGGACCTTTGTAAAAATCCTGCTGGATATTATAAAGAGCTGTCCCAGACTGTTGATGCAAGTATCATGAATTTGGCCGATATTGATATGTTGATGGGGAATGTAGTTCCACAAGCATTGTGGGCTCGGATTCGTAGAGAGGACCACGACCAAGCTTTAGGTGGTAGTTGGGCCTATATAGTTGCCGCAGATGCAGCACAAGTGGGTGGTGCTAAGCCAGATGATTTGATTGCACAATTGCCTGGTAGAATCATCGCTTTAATGTAGACGATGATGCCTGCCTTACGCGTTAACTGGGATAAGTTAGCTGCGTGTAAGCAGAAGAAAGATGAGAGTGTCTCCGATTTCTTTACTCGTTTTGAGGAGACATTTATTGATCACAGTGGTCAGGATATGAGTACTGAAGGTGGACAGCAATTCGTTGTGGATAAATTCGTATTTAATTTACTTCCTGAATTGTCCCATAAGTTGAAAGACTCCGAAAGTTCTTGGGCTGTTTCTTCTTCTGCACAGATATTGGCCACTGCTCAGTATTATGAGAATAGGGATAAAGAAGAGAAAGATAAGATGGAGAAGAAGACTAAGGAATTAAAAACAAAGATTATTCTTCTACAGGCTTATTCCCCTCGTTCTGGCCAACGTCAGTTTCAACAGCCTCTCCAGCCTCAGAGGTTGTTACAGAAACCTGAGTCATTTGTTCCGCGACCTTTGCTTGGTCCTAATCAATGTGCCTATTGTAAAGAGGAAGGTCATTTTAATAATAGCTGTCCGGTTTTATTGCAGCGTAATGGTGGATTTCCAGGTCCGCGAGGCCGTGGTAGTTTTCAATCAGCACCTAGAGGTAGAGGGCGAGGTGCGCTACCTCAGGGACAACGTTTCTTTCCCCCTCAGAATTCTTTGGATTATTTTGATGAGCAGAATACTCAGTCGGCGCAATATTACAATGACGATTATTGTGTTGAGAGTGAGGTTCAGGATTTTCATTCTAGTAAGGACAGCCATGGACAAAGTAAGGGAGTCGTATCAGTTCCAGTGGATCAGAATGGACCTTATGTTGAAGTAGTTGCATTGGGTGTTGCAGAGCCATTTCTTTTGGATACTGGTGCAATGAGAAGTTCTATCATGCATTCCAAACTCCCTGGGGCACCTTTGTCTGGCTTAACAAATGTTTCTCTTGGATTTTCTGGCGCCCCAGTTGCTAACCCAGTTTCTTGTCCCTTGCCTCTTTCAATTGGTCCTTACGATTTGGAAGCTCCGCTTATTCTAATGACTGGTTGCGGAGAAAACTTGTTGGGTTTGGACTTATTGAAATGTCTGCATGCAACATTGTATTTTTCCCCTTCTGGTGTGCATCTTACCTTGGGTGAGAAATTGATCTCCCCTACGTATCTATCCAAAGATCGGTTTCCGCCTGAATTGCAATCTCTCCCTGCTACGCTTTGGGCTACAGGTCCGAATGATGTTGGTCTGCTACAGATTCCACCATACGTGGTTACTATTAAGAGTGATATTAAATTGCCACGTATTCCTCAGTATAAAATTTCTAATGATGGTGAACGAGCTCTGTTGGCTATTATCTATGATTTGGTTCAGAAGGGTGTGGTGGAAGAAATGAGAGGAAATGTTTGCCATAGTCCTGTTTTGCCTGTTCTTAAACGTACTGACCCTTCTCACCCTCCTATATATCGCTTTGTGATTGATCTTCGAGAGGTCAACAAGATTGTTGTCCCCCAGTTTCCTGTTGTTCCAGATATCACTGCTTTGCTTACTATGATCCCAGCTTCAGCGTCATGGTGTTCAGTTATTGACCTCAAGAATGCTTTCTTTAGCATTCCTATTGCTGAGGAAAGTAGGGATATTTTGAGTTTCTCTCTTGGAGGTCAAAGTTTCCAGTTCAAACATGCACCTCAAGGCCCCAGCTTGATGCTTTCATTTTGCCCCCAGGTACCACTTTGATTCAGTATGTCGACGATTTGTTGGTTGCTGCTGATTCGGAGGATATCTGTAAGGATGCGACGGTTTCTTTGTTGCGTCATTTGTCTGACTTGCATTAAAAGGTGTCCCCCTCTAAGTTTCAATATTGTTTAGGTCATCTCTTGTCGAAGGAGGGAAGGCGGTTGATCCCAGAATGAATTCAAACAATTGCACAAATGTCAGTACTGTCCACACAAAGGGAGGTGCGTGCCTTTTTGGGCATTACCTCCTATTGTAGACAATGGATCCCAAATTTTTCCTTGCAGGCTAAACCTCTATTGGCACTCACGTTGTAAGATACACCACAACCTCTTCCTTGGACTGATGAATGTCAAAAAAGTTTTTTCTGATTTATGTACTGCTTTGTGTTCTGCCCTTGTGTTAGGTACTCCAGATTACAGTAAACCTTTCACACTCAACATTCACGAAAGAGAAGGTTGCGCGTTGTCGGTTTTAACGCAGCAATTTGGAGACAAAGGACATGTGCCTATTTTTCGGCTACGTTGGATCCAGTAGCCAAGGCATTGCCTAGTTGTCTCAGAGCTACAGCAGCAGCAGCAATCTATTTGTCAATCTGCTGGATTGGTATTAGATAACACTCTTGTCATGGTGCCACATGCAGTAGATACTCTTTTGAATAGAACGAAGACACAACACCTTACGAGTGCTCGCTTGTCTGGATATGAGCTGACGCTTTTGGCCAGCCATATACACATCAAGTGGTGTAATACTTTGAATCCAGCGACATTGTTGCCCATTCCGGACGAGAAAGGCAGAATATATCTAAAAGACACACCAATTATGGAACCGGATGGGATGCTCTGGGTGCATGGGTCTTGTTTCAAGCTTCCAAATGGCCAGACGACTGCAGCTTATGCCGTCACCACCTTGTATACGGTAGTGGAGACAGCACGTATTGCACAGAATTCAGCCCAAGCAGCTGAATTAATTGCCCTAACGAGAGCGTGTGTGTTGGCTAAGGGAACGAGAGTGAATGTTTACACTGATAGCCAATATGCCTTTTGTGTTGCTCATAGTTTCGGTCGCTTGTGGAAGGAAAGAGGATTCTTTACTTCCCATGGGACTAAAAACCAGCATGGTCAGTTGGTGACTGACCTTCTTAAATCACTTGCTTTGCCTACACAGATAGCAATAATCAAGTGTATTGCCCATAAGAAGATTACTGACGATGTGGGTCGTGGGAATGCTTTTGCAGATGAAGTAGCGAAGGAAACAGCGAGAGATGTTACAAGTCGCATGTGTGTTGCGGGCCCTGCAAAATGGGTCAGAGAAGGAGGAATGTGTGAGGACACGATAGAAAGTGTGAGAATGATTCAAGAAGAGGCTACTGAGAAAGAATTGAGTAAGTGGAGAGAAAGTACGGGAATGTTGGACTCGACTGGGTGTTGGACGGAATTGTCAGAACATCAGCGTTGGCTGTTATTAGACGCCTATGTACTACCTGTAGTTACTATGGTGCATGGTCCAGCCCACATCAGTGCAAAAGGAATATGTAAGCTCTTGGCTCCAGTATGGCAGAATGAAGGAATTCCTAAATGTGCAGAAAATGTGGTGAAGCATTGCATTGTTTGTTTAATGCATAATCCAGGAAAAGGAATCCCAACTCCAGCAGGTCATTTTGCTCCTCTTACGTATCCTTTCGAGGTATTACAAATCGATTACATTCATATAGATTGTTGTAATAACCTCAATTATGTTCTGGTGGTGGTGTGTGCCTTTTCCAGATGGATAGAGGCCTACCCCCTAAAGGACAATACTGCTTTGTCTACTGCCAAAGTTCTTTTGAAGGAGATTTTCCCAAGGTTTAGTTTGCCGCGCATTGTCTGGTCTGACAATGGGAGTGAATTCTTAGGCCAAATCATGCAGAAAGTATGTACCGGTCTTGGTATTAGGCAGAAATTCCATGTGGCAAACCAACCTCAGTCAGCAGGTTTGTTAGAGTGCTATAATGGCACTCTCAAGCTCAAATTGGCAAAGATTCAGGCCAGCACGGGCCTTGCTTGGCCTGACGCCTTACCATTGGCACTTCTGTCCACGAGGAACTACTGTGCATTCTCGTTTAGGTCTTAGTCCATATGAGATCGTCTTTGGGCACCCAGCAAATGTTTATGGGGAGTCCCTCGACCTAAAAAGTATTCTGATATCCCATACCCAATGATGATTGACTACTTGCATGACCTCACCACTAAATTACGTGTTCTTCATCAACAGGTTCAAAACGCTTTGCCAGAGACCTCTGTGGACCCAGGTCACTCCATCCAACCTGGCAGCTGGGTCTGCGTGAAGAATTTTCAGCGGAAAAAGAGTCTGGAATCTCGTTGGGGCCCGCCGTGGCAAGTTTTGTTGACAACACGCACAGCAGTTAAGGTCGTCAGGAAAAAGAACTGGATTCACGGCGTGCACTGTAAGAGGGTACCTTTGCCTCTACCCTTTAACCAATGGGTTCGTAAGGGCATGAGTGACAGTGAAGGCGAAGGAGTTCCTTAATTTGTACCTTTCAGTAGTGCACGCCTGGACCAAACGAACGCTGAGAAAGAAGACGAAGACGTGTTGCAAGAAGCTGTGCCATCGCACCTGCGATTGAACACGGCCAAACCAGAAATTTTGTTCAAGGAGCAAATGGTCCCTAATAAAACTCTGTATAATTTGCGTTCAAGGACAACAAAAGGCAATTTAATTTTTCTTTTTCTGATTACGTTTCTCTTTGAGAGACATTTTATTTTTTCTTCCACTATCCATCAAGTTGCAGGGTCACAGTAGGAGTCTTAAGCTGTGACCTGAGTAGTGACATAGATATGTAGGACTTGCAGTGTCATAGGACGGCTAACAACCACAGCCAAGTGATCTAGGAAGATTGCCGTGAGCAACGCCTTAGAGAATGGATATGAAAGTGGAAATTAATGACCAAGAATTAAAAATTGAAGAGTGAAATTAGGAAACACCTCTGTCTCCTTGTCTCTCTTTACTACTGCCTCTCCACATCAGTTTCATACTTTTCCAGAACATGAACAGATTAGGAGAACTGAATACTTTAATAATTCATTTATTCAGTTATTGCATCAGCATCAACTGGTAATGAATACCACTGATTGTTGGGTCTGTGGGCTCATGCCTCATAATACAGAGAGAGGGATGCCATATTTGGTCCTTCCGTTTTCCTTTGAAGGCTCCGCTTGGGCCTATTTGGCTATGTTTTCTAATGTCTATCAGAATCAGCTATGGTATCCTCCTGGTAGTCCATATGGTGGTGGAGCAGATTTCAGTCATAGTTCTTTGATTAAGGGAATAGTGGCTATGGCTAAAATTGCTCAGATTAGTAAGATTCCCGTGGATGAGAAAAGAGCATATGATGGCTGGTATTTAACTCGTTATGTTACTAACCTCACGGATAAGGCTAGGCGAAGGAGATCCCCACCAATTTGGATTGTGCCTCATCGAGTTAATTTCTGTCTACAAATTAATGGTCAGAATGTTAAGAATCAACAGGAAAGGAGTGTTTGTTCTCATACTTATGTCTATACACCTCAGATTCCCTCACCATTAGTACCATTGCAAGGCACATATTTTATCTGCCATGACAGAGCTTATACATGGCTTCCTACTTATTTTTCAGAAACTTGCTATGTGGCTTTTCTTCTTCCTCCAACATATACTGCTCCTTCAGGTCATCATAGGAGAAGGTATGGCAGAGGAGGTATTGCTTTGAAAGACACAGCAGGACAAGAAGGAGGTGACTTTATTAAAGGGTTACTTCCTTTCTGGGGCCCAATGGCCAATAGCAGAGACATTAGACAACTACTTTGTGTTGTTGAGGCTACCATAAACTTAACTTCTGGAGCCTTGAGTAATCTCACAGCTGAACTTCAGGTGGATCATCTTATGACTTTGCAGAACCAAATGGTTCTATACATTGTCCTTGCAGATCTTGGAGGAGTCCGTAAATTGATCGGGTCTAGTTGCTGTGTTTATATTCCTGATAATGCCCCAACGGTATACCAAGCTATCTCCAAGTTACATATCATCTCCGAGTCTATACATCAGGACATGGGAGATTGGTCTATGATGGGATGGTTTTGGAAACTACTGTCCACATGGGGATGGAAGATACTAACTTTCCTTGGAATGGTTTTGGCCATCATTTTCTCTTGTTGTCTTTGTGTACAGTGTGGACCTGCCATCTGTGGTCTTTGTGCTACCATGTGCGTCCCAAAGCCTGTGTCACAGAAAACAGAGACTATTAGAATGATGTTACAGCAACAGCTCGATGATCTCATGGCCATTGACATCGACTCAGACTAACTTGAGTCCTTGGTGTTTTGCCTGAGTAATGGTAAAAGGAGGGTCTGAGGTTCTTTGATTTCTGTTTTCGTCCCGTATCTAGCCGCCATTTTCTGTCTTGTCGCCATTTTGTGTTGCCCTCACTCAGGCCGCACGGCGAACACAATGTTTTTGCTTTTCCCAGCTGCTGCGTGTCCTTTCAGTTAAAGAATAACTCTATTGCCCTTGTTTATGACACCGATGTCAGGGTCTGGCCGAGTTCGTTAATCCATGTCTGGGTTGACTGATCCCTGTCTCGATTGACTATTAGCCTTGTCCTATTCTTTCCTCACATTATCTTATCCGACTGGCCTTCACTATTCTCTCCTTGTATTCTCTTGTTACACAGCTATCCTTTGAGGCACACAAATACTTCCTGCCACCTGCAAATTGGATTGTTGTAACCGTTACTGATTAAATTGTTGGGAGGGGTAACACACGGGATCTGAGAAAGGGGCGTATTTGGGATACTTGATAGCTTGTTCTCCAACGTTTCTCATTGGTCCGTTATGTGTGTGTAAGGAGTGAATCCTGTAAATGTGTTTCCTATAAAAGATTGTGCGCCACTGATTGAAGTGGAAGTCTCCTCAGAACACACCTTGTGTGTAACTTCTGGGATAACTGTGCCTGGCTGCAGCTAATAAACCTGGTTTCTACGCTCAACAGAGTGTCTGGTGTCTCCGTTCGACAAGGCAGGTGAACCCGGGGATTAAGGCGTGCCCTGCGCCGCCAGGCCCATAAGACCCGATTCTCCAGGACTCTTCATATCAACAGGAGTGGGGGTCATTAGTGAGCTATGTATAGTTTCGACCTTGGTAACAAAATAGTTTGCAATATTGTTGCATTGAGTCCGGTCCAGGGCAGGTGGCACCGGTGAAGTATGAAATTCTACCAGCCTCTTAACCATAGAAAACAGAGCGGTTCAGTGAATTCATAATAGTGTTCGAAATAAAAGAAGCTTTTGCAGCCTTACAAGCCAGGTGATACATATTAAGGGCAACCTTATAGTTGGACTTGCAACTGGGGGCATAGGTCTTACGCCATCTTCTTTCCAAGTGTTTACACTTGGATTTCATGATTTTTAGTTCATTATTGAACCACGGGGTGGGCGGATGGTGAGTAAAGCTGAGATTTTGTACCACAGGCAGGCAGGCCTTGATAGATCTAGCTAGCTAATTAGACACCACAAGATTTAAAGATTAGAAAGGTAAATTGGTGTCTGGAAGATTCGCCATTAGAAGACTAATAAGGGAGTCCAAATCTAGTTTGTTCCAAGGCCTCCGATTACCTACGTCACCCGTAAGGGCTGGCGTAGTATCCCCAGATGTGGCTAATTGAAATAGGATAGCATAATGATCAGACCACCAAAGAGGAAGAGCTGGTAGGCTGCATTCAAACTGAAGATTTGGACAGAATTGGGTCCAATAGATGACCTGCCTGGTGAGTGGACTCCTGGTTGTATAACGTCAAATTGAGAGCTTCAAGATCAGATAGAAGGATAGCGCTCTCATTGTTCTGGGGGTCCTCTAAATGCAAATTCAAGTCCCCAAAAATAGGAAAATTAGCAGCCTTCATTACGAAAGGGGCTACTAAATCAGGGAAGGCGGGCAGCCATTTCTTAGGGTTACCAGGCGGTCAGTAAATAGGCATGCCAGATAAGGTCATCTGAGGAGAAACAGCAAGTTTGAACAAGGCTGCTTCGCAATCTGGGAAGGGCCATGGGGGTACCTTGGGCCTACCTGAAGGGCCACCTTACAAATAAGAAAAGGGAAGTTTAGGACACGTGCCAGGTCAACATGGCAGTTTAAAAGTGCGCATGCAGACACTGCAGTGGCAGGCCTGGGACACATTTACCGGGCTACTCAGGGGGTGGTACAACCAGTGCTGCAAACCCACTAGTAGCATTTGATTTACAGGCCCTGGCACACTCAGCACCCCATACTAGGTACTTACCAGTAAATCAAGTATGCCAATCATGGATAATCAATCATAATCATAATTTACACCTAGAACATATCTACTTTAGCAATGACCAGATTTGATAAAGTGCCCAGAATCCTATAGCTGACAAAAACAGGGTCAGAAAAATAGGAGGCAAGAGCCAAACATTTTGGGGATAAACCTGCAAAAAAGGGAAAGGCCTAACAATCAGGATGATGTAAAACCTCAATTTCATGAGGCAATGTGTTACAAGATAAGATACTAGTTGGTATTTTAAATATTCAGTCAAGGAAGGGCGGACTCAATAAATAAGTTCTAGGGTAGAATTAGAAATTAGAATGATTTTGTTGCAAAGTCATTCTGTGTCCTGGGCATCCCCCAACTTTCGTCTGACTGATGCTGGTGGTAACTGATTTTGACTGACCCTGGGCTCTGCCTAACCAGGCCGAGGGCCAGTGCTAAGCTGAAAGGAACACATTAGAATACAGTTAAAACACTAACATACACTAGGGTACACTATGGTATGGTGGGGTTCCCCCGTAATTGGCATGACCTATTCCCTAAGCCCCCAGTATATAATTGAGCAGGGGATTTAAATTACCTAGAAATCCCCAGTACCCTGGGGATGGCAGTTTAGAGGCCAGCAGCTTTTTCTGCACTTGCATGTGTGCACTGCTAAAGCCTGAGGTCAGTTTTAAAACAGCCCAGAGTGCCAGGACTGCTATTAAAAAGTAAATTGTGCCCAAACTCGACTTTGGTGGTAGGGGCACTTAAAAATGGGTAACCTACAATGTTTTGGCATGTTAGAGACCCCGAGGGTCTACACTAGGTACCCCAGGGGTGGGGGTCAGTTATCTATAAGGTCCACCCGTATAAAATGAGTTTTTAGATGCCTGGGTAAAGTAAAATTTCAAATTTCACTCCCCACATTGTGGTAAAGTGCTGCTCAAGTTCGACTTTGATGCTAAGATCACAGTAAAAGGAGAATCTGCAATATTTCTGCAGATTCAGAACCCCTAACGTCTCCCCTAGTTGCACATGGGATGGGGTTCCTGTAGATATAAGGCAAATACTTATAAAATATGTTTTTGTAAAGTCCTGGTGCTGGAAAAATTACCTAAGTCATTTTTCCCATTGCAGATCCATTTTTGCATAGTTTAACATGGTAGGAAGTTATTCATTAATAACTATGATAGGACAGGACTAGCTTGACCATTCAAAGACTTCTCACAATGGTAGTAGTAAATCCAGCAATTTCATAGTGTTGAATCTCTCCTAAAGTGCACATACAAGACTTTCTTGTTTGTAAGTCCAAATTCAGCCTTCCAGTAGTCTGCCCTGATTGGTCAGAATTAAGTGGATTACCCAGGCTGCTTTAAAGGTGGTGATAAAGAGCCCCTAGGGTTACCAGCTCTGCTGGGAGGGCAGTGTGCTGGTCCATAGGAATTCCAGGCCAGGGGGTGGAGTCGTAAGCCATGCTCTTCAAAGGCAGGGGGAGGCCTGGGTGTCAGTTACACTTTTACACTCTTGACCCAGAGTCAGAGCTAGGCTTAAGGAAGGTATGTGCAGATGGTAGTGGAAGAGTCTAGGGCAATAGGCTATCCTTGGGGGTGTGTTTATCCAGGTCTTGACTTTCTACTGGAAAATCAGCCATTATGGATTTGGAAGATTTGATGCACTCTGGGACAAAATAATGAAACACTCTACAATATGTGGTCATCCCCTTGAGGAGTTACCCTGCTCCCATTGGTCAGGAGTGACCTGCTGCGTGACCCAGAGAATTTTGAATAAGTATCTGAAAGTGGCAGAGCCCTTCAGATCTGCTGCTTGAAACATATTGAAGCAAGAAGTGCCCTGCTGAGAAGATTTTGCTGTGTAAGAAACTATAAGGCCTAACGTCTGAAGACTGCACCCTCTAAAACTACAGCCCTGTGGATTTTCTTATTGGAAGAAAATCTAAAAAGTGGACTCCCTGAAAGCAACAGGTTAAAAGAGCTCAACTGGAACCTCATCAACAAATCTACACCTTGGAGACCCATCAACGGATTTGTAAGGGTTTTGTACCAGTGGATTGTGGGAACTGAAGTCTTCAACTTTCAAGTACCATATTGGAGCTTCCAGACCCTTGAAGTGAGTTTGAGACACTTTGGGACCCCTTGAGGAACTTCAGGAAGAAGTTCAAGAAGTTTAGAGAACTTTGGACCAACGTTGGAAAAAAGCTTCACGAGGGACCGACCCATCCTGGCCAGCCAGGCTGCCTGCCTTCAACCGCGAGCCGGTCAAGCCAAACAGGTTTGTCCTGCTAAAAGCACCATAGCTCCAACTTCCAGAGATTGACTGGGACTAGAGGAAATCTGAAGTCGGCAAACCCTCACCCGATCCGGCTTCATGATGGAGCTTTGAGAGACCCCATGAAAAAAAGCGCCAGTAAAGTTTCTAAGTCCGCTCGTAGAAAAGGTGACCGGGAGCAACCGCGACAGCCAAGCCACCTGCCTTCCATCGCTTTTGGGCATGGATTCCAGGGTTACCCCTATGAAGCACACTTGAAATTGTTTCCAAGTCCGCTCCAGGGAATTTGACTGGGACCTCGTCACATGTCATGCCAGTGAACCCTCACCGAATCCGGATTGGCTGGGAGCTTCGAGGGGCCTCATGAGAAAAAGCTCCAGAAACGTTTCTAAGTGAGAAGATAATTTATAAACAACAAAGGGAGGTCCGTGGGAATATTTAATGACCACGCAAAGCTACATCCCAAACACAGACTAGAATACCAACCTAAAAAGTAGCAATGGGTCAGAAACAAAGGGGGGGGGTGTATCTAAACCATAAATGATGATCAATGGATGGCAAAATCTATAGCTGGCTCTCACAAAGTGCGTCCAGAGATCCCATCAGACTTCCACCCTGTACCGCCCTACATCATTTGGGAACTATTGGGATGCACATGGGAGATCGAGTGCCCAGTGCCAGATCTGGCCAAACTCCACCAAATCTGCATTTGTTCCAAACAAGCAGTGATGTAATCAATATTGGATATCAGGGGGATGCATGAATATATTAAACCAAAAGTGAATAAAGTGCTCAATATAAAATTGAGTGAAAAGGAGGAAAATATGTTTAATGGACCCCTCCTTTTTCTCAATATTAAAACCAGTGCAAAAGTGTAGCCTTAACAAATAACTACACAGATGGTAAGATGGTCGACATGTTTCTGCAGACTATTTACGTGCCCATGGGTCACCTTGCTGCTTCTTCAGGACCTGTTATGCTACTGCTCGATATAATGACGTGAATCAAATTATAAAAACAGTGTGATAGATGAAGTGAATATCACCTGAAAATCTCCTGTATACAAGTTTCCTGAGTTCATCAGATGGAAGGATACACATGTTAATGTTAATGTTAAGGTTAATGTTAATGTTAATGTTAAGGGGAATTTGTTGAGCGCACTGTCACCATGAGTTTCCTGGCGCTGATAGGACACTGAGGCTGTGCGAGAGGGATTTAGCGGGGGTGTGAAAAGAGCAGGGTTTTTAAAGATTTCCTAAATAATAAGAGAGAACACGAGGTCTTAAGTGAGAGTGGAAGAGAATTCCACAACTTGGGAGCCAGGTGAGAGAAGCTGCGGCCACCTAGTTTAGTGAGTTTGAAGCGGGGGATGACTAGAAGCTGAAGGTGGGTGGACCTCAGGGTACGGGGGGACAATAGGGGGTGATCAGGGACTTCAAGAAAGCAGGAGAGGGCCCAGTCAAGGCTTTGAAGACCAAGCAGCAGACCTTGAAGGCTATTCTTTCACTAACTGGTAGCCAATGTAATTGATGTAATAAAGGTTTGGCCGACTGACATCTTGGGATTTTGAGTGCCAGTCTGGCCGCCTGGTTTTGGATGATCTGTAGCCTAGACAGCAGGGATTTGGGAAGGCCATGGTACAAGGAATTAGAGAAGTCCAGACGAGACATCACCAATGCTATTAGGACTTGTAGCAAAGCTTCAGGAGTCAAGAGGTGGGCGACTTTCCGTATCCTGTGTAGCTGGAACATGCAGGAAGATGCGTAACATTTTCCTGCACCTGGGCCTTGAGAGTGAGCTCAGAGTCAATAATGACCCCGAGGCTCTTTACACAGCCAGCAGGAGGAGGAGGAGGACCAAGCTCAATTGGCCAGTACTGGTGGCCCCAGTGGGAGGCGCTCCTCCCAGTAAGGAGGAGCTCAGTTTTCCCAGGGTTGAGCTTTAATTGATTTTGATTCATCCAGTGCTGGATGTGTATCATGACCGCCTGAAAGTTGGTGACGGCGTCAGGGGAAGTGAGGGGGAAAATAATTTGTAAGTCGTCAGCGTAGTTGAACACGGTGACGTCCCACCTACCCAGGGGGTGAATAAGAGGTTGGAGATACAAATTAAAAAGGAGGGGGGACAAAGAAGATCCCTGGGGAACCCCACAGGATGAAGGAGCGCTGGTGGCGCTAAAGGGACCCAAGCTAACTGCTTGAGATCTTCCCTCTAGGAAAGACTTGACCCAGGACAAGGCAGGCCCATGGACTCCGGCGGACTCGACACGGTGGAGTAGGATGTTGTGATCCACTGTGTCGAATGCTGCCGACAGATCCAGTAGGACCAATGCCTGGGGGAGTCCTCTGTCGGCGTTACCTCTGAGGTTGTCCAACACGGCAAGGATCACAGCCTCAGTAGAATGGGCTGGTCTAAAGCCGGCCTGGTTTGTTTCCAGGAAGTTGGACTCCTCAATGAATTGCGAGAGGCAAGTAGTAACATGTGCCTCCCAGATTTTAGACAGGTAGGGCAAGAGGGAGATGGGCTGGTAATTGGCAAGGACCGCTGGGTCCGCACCAGGTTTTTTTAGCAAAGGCACCAGTACGGCCTCCTTAAATGACCTGGGGACTGTGCCGGAGATAAGGGAGGTGTTGAGTAGGGGTAAGATGCAGTGCGGTAAAGTGTTACAGATGTCGCGAAGCACTGAAGGAGGGCAGCAATCCTTGGGGGAGCCGGATTTCACTCGCGTAGCCAGCTTGGCTAGGGAGTCGGAATCAAGTATTGGGAAACAAGTCAGGGTGGAGGTGTTAATAGGGGGGGCTGCAGCTATAGCTTGGAGAGGGGAGAGGGGGATGGAGTTTTTGATTGCCAGGATCTTATCGATAAAGAAGGTTTTTAAGGCATTACATGACTCTGCAGAGGGGGTCAGATTCGGGAGTGTCCTGGCGTCCGATGTTAATTCGCCGAGGACCTTAAATATCTCTTTAGATTTGTTAGGGGCTGTTAGTATTCTCTCGGAGACAAAAGCAGACTTAGTTGTGGTAATAGCTTTTTTATATTCTTTACGTGCGAGCACGTACGCCTCCCTGTCAGTGCTGAGATAATTACGCCTCCACCTTCGCTCCGATTGGCGCAGCTCGAGGTGTTGTAATTTCAGAGCTGAGTTGAACCATTTGTGGGATTTGCTATAGCGTGAGCAGGGGAAACGGGACAGGGGGGCAAATTGATCGCTAGCCGTCGTGAGCCAGTGAGTAATATTGGCGTCCAATGTGTTGACGCCTGGAGTGTTACTAGATAAGGGCTGGGTCTCCGCAAGAAAAGAGAGAAAGGCAGAGGAGTCAAAAGCATTCCATTTCCGAGCGATCCCACCCTCCAGAGGGGGGAGCCTGACAAGGCCCTTTACAGAGATGGAGGACTCAATCAGCGAGTGGTCGGACCAGACGCAGGGGGAGATAATCAGGCAGGAGAGCGATACCCCCTGCGTCCAGATGTGATCCAGAATGTGACCCCCGGTGTGAGTAGGGGTGATAACGTGCTGGGTCAGATTCAGACTGAGGAGTGCCTCAAACAGTTCGGTGGCGTGAGGACCGGCATCGGCGTGATTGAACCAGTAATTAAAATCGCCGAACATGGCAATACGGGCAGAAGAGGTCATCAGGGCGGCGAGCTGTTCGCTAAGGGCAGCGGGGAACAGGGGCATAGGGGTGGGGGGGCGATATAAGACAATAAGGGTCACGGCACCAACTTCCGTTGCCAGGCTGATGACAAGGTTCTCAGCCTCAGGGAGGCATAGCGAGGAAGAGGCGATGAATGTCAGATCTTTACGTATGATTGCCGCCACCCCACCGCCACGGCGGGCTGTAGGCCGGTTGGCATTCAGCAAGTAGTAATTAGGTGGTAAGGCAGCCAGGATGTCAGGGGGGGAGAGATCAGACAGCCAGGTCTCAGTGAGCAACAGGACATCGGGGTTCTCAGCTGTCAACAAAAGAAAAATATCGACGTGATGTTGGGGGAGGGAACGTGTATTGAGATAGAGTATACGAATACAGGTCTCGGGCGGAGTGGGGGCCGACGGGGGTTTCCGAGTAAGTCTGGGAGAAGGCAGATCAGCCGAAATCCCAAGGGACACAAGACAATCCCAGGTTGTGGACAAAAGGGCGCAAGGAGGGTGCTGCAGGCCTCTAAGTGTGGCAGAAGTGTAAGTGATGGAGGGGGCAGCATCCCAGAGCCCTGGGCCCGTCTGGCCGCGGACAGGCGCAGACGGGCTGGACTTTGGCGCGACTTCGGCGTGCTGACGGCGTGCCCGCTGCGCTCCCTGTGGAGGGGGGCCATTTTATAGGGCTGAGGGCGTGAGGGGCCGAGCGCTAGACCGCTCACCTAGTCCCCCTCCTCACCCAAGATGGCGGCCAGCTACGAGTCCCGGCAGGACTTTAATCTCCTGCAGGGGATGAGTAGTGGGAAAAGGAGAGCAGATGTGGCGCAATTAGTGCCCAGCGCGCATCAAAGAGTGTACCTGCACAACAATAAAGTGATTAGGAGCACAAAGATTAAATATTATTAAAATGCGCAGAATGCACAAAACAAGTCAGGCGAGTGGCAGAAATCCCACTAATCAGCTCGGGCGAGCCACGAGCGTCCAATCAATTGGGGGACTGATTTAAAATGATTTTTATAGGGCTGAGGGCATGAGGGGCCGAGCGCTAGACCGCTCACCTAGTCCCCCTCCTCACCCAAGATGGCGGCCAGCTACGAGTCCCGGCAGGACTTTAATCTCCTGCAGGGGACGAGTAGTGGGAAAAGGAGTGCAGATGCGGCGCAATTAGTGCCCAGCGCGCATCAAGGAGTGTACCTGCACAGCAAAAAAGTGATTAGGAGCACAAAGATTAAATATTATTAAAATGCGCAGAATGCACAAAACAAGTCAGGCGAGTGGCAGAAATCCCACTAAGCAGCTCGGGCGAGCCACGAGCGTCCAATCAATTGGGGGACTGATTTAAAATGATTTTTATAGGGCTGAGGGCGTGAGAGGCCGAGCGCTAGACCGCTCACCTAGTCCCCCTCCTCACCCAAGATGGCGGCCAGCTACGAGTCCCGGCAGGACTTTAATCTCCTGCAGGGGACGAGTAGTGGGAAAAGGAGAGCTGATGCGGCGCAATTAGTGCCTAGCGCGCATCAAGGAGTGTACCTGCACAACAAAAAAGTGATTAGGAGCACAAAGATTAAATATTATTAAAATGCGCAGAATGCACAAAACAAGTCAGGCGAGTGGCAGAAATCCCACTATGCAGCACATCCACATTAATAAAGAAAGAAATGTACATGCCATTAGTGTAAATGTCATTACAAAAAGCAACTGCTGGATTTATATGTCCAGTCAGAACAGAAAACTGCAAAACATCATCAGACCTAATGTTGGTCTTACATGAGAGCTAAATGAGCTACATGTCTCATCATAATATGCACTATGTGAACATATACATTTATTGACACTCCCCCAATTTGCAGGAGAATGTTGCCCCCCCTCACCTGGCCACAACTCAGGTAATTTGGATCACCGCTCTGTGTTCAAGCCAAACAAATGAAAATCATCAGAGGAAGCACTTCGCTGTTAAGAAACAAAAATACAAATACACTCCCCGCCTAACCTAGGCTCGTAGTGTTTAGTAAACTCCTTTTCTCTTTCCATTGTTTTAATATTTATTAGTTACCTTTTGAGAAAACCCCTGATGTAGTAGGGGAATTTAAGACCCACGGAAACCGCAGGACGGGTGTCCTCTTTGTAGAGGTCTGTCAGTGACTAATTCAATCCTAAGGGAACCTTTATTTGAAATGAGGACGATGTACCATAAGTTTTAAGTCCCTTGAACGGTACACTTTCTGATTCTGATTGCATGTTATTTAAATTATAGCGATGGTCTGACATATGTGTAATGTGCTTTGTATCAGGATCGGGCTTAAATGTGTCACACGCTCTGTAGTTCGCGCATCATGCTTCTACACAGGCGTGTAGGTAGTGCTAAGTTATACTAAGTTGTTGGTTAAATAGTACTACATTTCCCTACAGCCCTCCTGGGCGCGGGAAGATGACGTTGCAGTGACATACCAATAAGGGAACACGCCAAATAGACCTCCTCCTGTCCGCCGGGTACCTCGCACAGACAGCCCAGAAGGACGTCTGGAGTACCGACGGACAGGTAGGTAGGCAGGCGATTGTCATATACATATAGTTGTAATTGTAGTGTCATGATGTAGATGCAGGCACTAGAAGTGCGGGATCTATACCGCAAGTGTGGCGGAGCGGCGCTGACTCTCTTCTCGGCACCGCGGAATACTACTCATGCGCTGGCTGAGAGAAGCGTTGCGTGAACCAGTGAGCGCGTGTCGAACAGGAGCCAGATCCAAGCGCAGGGCACATTGCACCAGTCTTGTACTCATTGTACAATTACAATCGGATAGTGCACTATTTAACCAACAACTTAGTATAACTTAGCACTACCTACGTGCCTGTGTAGAAGCATGATGCGCGAACTACAGAGCGTGTGACACATTCAAGCCCGATCCTGATACAAAGCACATTACACATATGTCAGACCATCGCTATAATTTAAATAACATGCAATCAGAATCGGAAAGTGTACCGTTCAAGGGACTTAAAACTTATGGTACATCGTCCTCATTTCAAATAGACGTTCCCTTAGGATTGAATTAGTCACTGACATACCTCTACAAAGAGGACACCCGTCCTGGGGTTTCCGTGGGTCTTAAATTCCCCTACTACATCAGGGGTTTTCTCAAAAGGTAACTAATAAATATTAAAACAATGGAAAGAGAAAAGGAGTTTACTAAACACTACGAGCCTAGGTTAGGCGGGGAGTGTATTTGTATTTTTGTTTCTTAACAGCGAAGTGCTTCCTCTGATGATTTTCATTTGTTTGGCTTGAACACAGAGCGGTGCTCCAAATTACCTGAGTTGTGGCCGAGTGAGGGGGGGCAACGTTCTCTTGCAAATTGGGTGAGTGTCAATAAATGTATATGTTCACATAGTCCATATTATGATGAGAAATGTAGCTCATTTAGCTCTCATGTAAGAACAACATTAGGTCTCATGATGTTTTGCAGTTTTCTGTTCTGACTGGACATATAAATCCAGCAGTTGCTTTTTGTAATGACATTTACACTAATGGCAACTCCGGAAACTTGTATACAGGAGATTTTCAGGTGATATTCACTTCATCTATCACACTGTTTTTATAATTTGATTCACGTCATTATACCTAGCAGTAGCATAACAGGTCCTGAAGAAGCAGCAAGGTGACCCATGGGCACGTAAATAGTCTGCAGAAACATGTCGACCATCTTACCATCTGTGTAGTTATTTGTTAAGGCTACACTTTTGCACTGGTTTTAATGTTGAGAAAAAGGAGGTGTCCATTAAACATATTTTCCTCCTTTTCACTCAATTTTATATTGAGCACTTTATTCACTTTTGGTTTAATATATTGAGCACTGCTTTTTCATGCATCCCCCTGATATCCAATATTGATTACATCACTGCTTGTTTGGAACAAAAGCAGATTTAGTGGAGTTTGGCCAGATCTGGCACTGGGCACTCGATCTCCCATGTGCATCCCAATAGTTCCCAAATGATGTAGGGCGGTACAGGGTGGAAGTCTGATGGGATCTCTGGAAGCACTTTGTGAGACCCAGCTATAGATTTTGCCATCCATTGATCATCATTTATGGTTTAGATACACACACCCCCTTTTGTTTCTGACCGATTGCTACTTTTTAAGTGAGAAGATAGAAACTGAGACCGGGTCCTGCTGGGGGCTGTAGCCTCTCAGGGCTCCATCACGCCCAACCTGAAACTTTGACTTTGCTCCGGTCTATCTCAAGTAGGTATCACAATATGCTGCTATAATCTTCTAAGTGCTATATTTTATTAAATCGTTGATAACTCATATCTCCGGTTACCTACATTGGATTTTTGTCATTTTGGTGTCATTTTAAAGATACAAATATGTCCTCATTTTATAAATTCGGGTTAGATTTTTATTATGTGTTGTGTCTTAAGTATGTACTGAAATTGTGTTTTTAAATGCTTTACATACTTGTCTTGGAAGTTATGCCTGTCTGCTTGCAGCCACGTTTCCAAGGGTTGAGCATAGGAATAATTTTCTAAGACCTATGCTAGGTCCTATCGTGTGTTAGTGGCCTTATTGCCACTGGCAGACCTACATCTGCCCCTACCAATAACCCACTTTCCAACAGCATAAAATCATTGGTAAGAAGGCTTTCAGTAATAGAACTGTTGGACCCGGCCCTTTTGGCAGGTTCACCCCGAGACGTTTTGCTTTTGCCTAGCCTGTGTCAGTTAACTTGTGTTTGGTGATTTTAGGCCTCTGCACACTTTTTCACTGTGGTCCAGTGTAAAGTGCGTGCTCTGTGTGTGTGTGTGGTGAGAGTGACCTGCCCTCCCTTAGGAATGCATGGGGAATATGTGTGACCATGGTAGTTACTGATGCATGGGGAGTGCAGGCTCGAGTTTGGTATGTGTGAACTCGTGAGATTGAATGCTGCACAATGATGTTTGAGGCTTTGATGTGTCTAGTGTGGAAGTGCCACATCTAGAAGTTGGTGTGTCTGTGCAGTGAAAGTGCTGGCTTGTGACTGGCTGGAGCTGGCTCCAGGAGTCAGGATGGGTCTGCCCCGGTGGTGAATGGAGAGATATGCATGTTGATGGCAGGGAGGGGTACACCTGGGACCTGAATAGGGCTGGTCCTTCCATTCACAATGCTGGCTCCACCCCCTGTGGTGCGTCTGATGTCCCTAGCCTGGCCAGTGAAAGGGAGTTCCCCATAACCAGTTGTAGCTGATTCTCCCATTGCCTGCACCCTGCTAGACAAAGGATTGTGCTGTATAAATGAGTGGCTGTGACCCCATGTCAGTGTTCTTGATTCTGACTGGAATCAACCATGGGCGTGCTGCTGCTGGGGCCCAGGGGAAGGCTTGCCTCCTTGGGCCCTGCCCATCCCCTGGATTACTGATGGACTTTCCTTATGGACTTTTCTTTGGAACTCGTTGCTGGGACCCTTCTTGCTGTAGGGGTCACTTCAGGGGCCTCTGGGGGTTTCTGTGCCCCAGCGCCTCATGAGCGCTTTGTTTTTATTGCCTGAAAACACCTTCCCTGGCGCTGTGCTCCCTGCAGTTGAGGAGCACTACAATTACCCCGGTGGTGAGTTTCCCCTGCATCACAGCCGTTTATGGTTTCTTAAGCGAGTGCCTACCTCGCTTATCTTTGTGTCTAGATGCGGGTGCCCACCCCGTTTATACCGCTCCTTGGTTGTGGAACTTAGGAGCTCACTCGCCCCTCGGTGCCGCTGAGGAAAATCGCCGTGGTCCGCGGCCCGCCTGGTTGTGTGCGGGGCCCACGGGACAGAAGCGGAAAGAAAATGCAGCCGGAAGGAGGTCGGGAGTCTACCCCACCTCAGCAAGTGCGAAGGAGAAGCTGGCCAGAAAATAATGGCGCCTGCCTGTGTGGTGCTCCCATGCGGAGGGAGAGCCCCGCAGGGGCCAGAGAGTGCAGCTCGGAGGAGGAGGGGGGCACGAGGCACATTGCCGGTGCCTGGCCCCCCACCGCAGGGTGAAGATGCTAGGCCGGTACTGCGGGACTCTTGTGATGGAGAGAGAGCTCCGAGTTGTTAGGGCACAAGAGGAGCCCCGGGCCACAGGAGGGGGCCCGGGTGAAGAAAGGAGCAGCGTCTTCTTAAAGCAGGGCTCCTGTGTGCGGCGAGGAGCCCTGCGGGTGCGTCTGCTGCAGCAGAGAAATGACCAGGAGAAGGACTGGCGACCGCCCCCCGCGAGGAAGAGCCCGGTGAGTCAGGACTGATCTTGGGCGGGTGGCCACCATTTGTTATTTGAGTTCCCGTGGGGGGGGCTTGGGGGCTGTATTGTTTCAGTGTTTGTGCGGCCCCACATGGCAGAGGGCCACTCCCCCGATATGGCAAGATGTTCTTGAGCCCGGGTGGCTCCAACATTTGGGGGCAGTTTCTTTGTGGTGCCATAGTGAGGTACTGCATCAGAACGGCTCCGTGTGTCTGTGGGCCGCTCCAACGAGGAGTATGGTTGTTTGGGCCCAGGGGGGCCACACTCAGTTGTTTACGGGGGGTGGTGTTGGGGCACGTTGTTGGTGCCCGCCCCCCTTGCCCATACCAGTGCAGTTCCCGTTTCAGAGCGGCCCCGATGGCAGCAGGCCGCTCCAGCTTATGGGGGCATAATTGTTTTAGGGCTGTGTGGCTCCCATGAGGTCCCCATTGATTTGTAGAGTCCCCACGAGGGACTTGGGACACATTATTTTCAGAGCCTTGGTGGCTCAAACGGGGCACAGTTGTTTTCAGAGCCTGAGGGCTCCAGTGCTCTGTCTATGGTGGGTGTAAAATTCGTTTAGGAGCTGGAGTGATCCTAGTGGCATATTTTATTTCCAGAGCCTGTGTGGCCCCAGCATTTGGCGCAGTGTTGTTCCAGGGCTAGTGAGAGCCCATTTCGCAGTTTTGCTGATGTCTCAGCTGCCCCCAAAGTAGTGGGCCGCTGCACCGTTTAGGCTTTTATTTCTCTTTAGGGGGACCTGTTCTTTGTGTACCCAGAAGTGAGTAGCACTCCCTTCGCCCCAACCCTGGCCTTTCTCAGCTGCGCAGCACTTAGTGCCAGTTGCAGCGCTTAGGCACTTGTGATTGTCATCAGCTGCCCAGGAAGTAGTGGGCAGCTGCAACATTTAGGTTTTGCGCGGGTGGCGCACCCCTGACTGGCGCTGCATTGGCAGCGTGCCCTGACATACTGGACACGGGACATTTGAGCCCCTTCTGGGATGGACAGTTGGCCAAGAGGGCTGGTATGTGGATAGGACAAAAGGCCCTAATGTGATTTATGCGCTAATCTGATTTAAAATGTGATATGTGCTTTAAATGTGGTGCTAGGAAATGTATGGTTTATAGTATGTTTGGCGCACCCTGTATCTGATACCTCTAAAACTTTCGTTTATGATTATGAGATTGTTTTACATATGTAGGTTTATGCTATTGAGTTGATGTTTCACTCTCTGAGTTACGCCCCTAAATGTGAGTTATGCTTTGGGGGAGGGTCTAATGTGTTTAGACTAGTGAAGACATTGCCTACTGTATTTTTACAGGTTAGGCCTAAATGTGAGTTATGCGTAATGTGCAATGCCATTATGCCTGTAATGCCTCTAGATGTGGTTTAATGCTAAGGAGGTGGTTTTGCCTAGTATAGTTTATACTAGAGAGGTTATGTGTCCATGCTTGATCTATGCCTATGGTTATTAATATTGCGTAGTGTGTACCTACCTGTTACCAGTGGTTACTGGTTGCGGTCTATAATTGTTATTTTGTGCTACACTTATTCTATGTTCTAGAAGTGCTATTTCTGCTAAGTGTTGATTCTGACAGTGGCTCATGTGGCCCTGTCTTGGTGTAAATAATCCCTTGTGATATTGCCAGTGCCAGTTGGCACAATGTATATTATGTAATTACTATCTGATGTGCTTTGACAATACAAAAGTTATTTTGATATAACCTTGTATGGAGTTCCTTTTGTGGTGTGCCTAGGATGTTGTTGTTGTTGTGTGCGTGTGCAAATGCTTTACACATTGCCTCCGGGATAAGCCTGTCTGCTCGTGCCAAGCTACCAAGGGGATGACCAGGGGTTATCTTGGCGTGTGACTCCCTTGCCCTGACTAGAATGGTGGTTTCTGCCTGGCTTTGACGCAAGCCTTAGCCAACCAGAAATCCCAGTTCTAACATTGGTGATCAGCAGTGAGGATTAGGACTTGTGTTTGCGCAGTGCCTCAGCGACAACGGGCTACATTACAAAACTCTGCATTTTAGATAGTCACATGTTTGGGATTAATATTTTTGATTTTGTTTTTCCTCAAGAGTGCCATTTTCAAATGGTGTTCCTGCACTTTTATGTTTAGTGGCAGAAGAGAGAAAATGACAGGGTGGGACGCCAGTAGAGGGGGAGGTTCCCATAGATAAGGAATCCCTTTCTGGTTCCAGTGCCCAATCCCTGTTCCTGTCCCCAGAGGTATGGGTAGATGGAAAAGAGGTAGTGTGGAGGAGAAATGGCTAGCTCGGAGGGTGGTTATCCCCTGAGTGTAGTGCAGAGGTCTTCAAACTTTTGGATGCCGAGACCCCCTGTCAACATTTTCAGACATAAGGACCCCCTCCTGACAAACATTTCTAGAACTTGATACTCATCATTATCGATAACAATTCACACTCCCAGTTCCCACAGAAAATCATTTTTACAATGGGAAAATATTATTTAACAGGGTTTAGCAAGTCAAAGGTTTGTGGGCAACAAATCAACAGTAAAAACAGTCCACCAGACCATAGAACAGGACAGCAAGCAGCCACAAAAAGCCCACACACTGACCTGCCTGGCCACCCCTTTGGGCACTGCCAGACTGTCCTGTAGGCAGGGCTACTGGAATTATGAGGCAAGGGGGGACCAAATTATCTGGCAGTTTTAAACTTGTAAATGTCTAGCTGTATAAGTGTTTTGCAAGGAATGAGAAACTGCATGCATTTGTGCTTGCTGCAGCCAATATTGTGGTCATAGCACAGAAATTAACAGTAAAAACAGGCCACCAGACCATACAACAGGCAAGCAAGCAGCAAAAAATAAAAGCCCACACACTGACCTGACTGCCCATCACTTTTAAAGGCAGGGCACTGGAATGATGAGACAGGGGAGGGCCAAATTATTCAGGAGAATTATTGAGTTGTGTTGTAAGAAAATGTAAATAATGATATGTGATGCAGCATATTTTGGGATAGTATTGCTTAATTATTTTGACATTTTTTAAACACGGTAACACTAAGCAAAGATTTTGCCTCATCCGTACCAGTTTATAACCAAAATACAACAATAAACAGAAATATGCCTAGTCATCCTTTATGAAGGGCCTTCAACTCTGCAGTGTCGCCACATTAGAAGCTCACCTGTCCCTGGCTGGGAGCAGCACAGGTCCCTTAAAACACTGGCGGTCTTGTGCAGAGCCAAGCAGTTCACACCCACCTCTTTCCTCCAACCCCATCTCCTTTATTCCCCTCTCCCTTTACGGGCCATTTTCTTTCACCCCTTTTTAAAACTGCTGAACAATCCCCATTCAACCTCTTACTGCACCTTTAATCATCTCTCGCTGTTCTGTTTTTTCAATCCCCTCATGTCTAACAGACTCTCTTATTTATCTAATGGCCTCCCTGGCCCCATCTCCTCTCTCAACCCTCAGCACTTCTCATTCACGTCAAGTCTCTCCCTTCAAATTTCCGTCTTATCTATTTCTATCTTACACTTCTCCAGTCCCACCATTCATCGTTCCCATCTCACCTTTGTTCTTCCACACCGTCTTGAACTAACGTTCCTCTCACCTGTTACCTCAGCACCCACCCCTGTATTCCCTATATTCCCCTTTCGCTGCTCTCCCTCACACAAGTCAGAACAAATTCCCTTTATACCTCATGGATCACCTCTCAGCTATCTTCTCTCACCCTTTAATGGTAGCTCTCCTCTCTGCCTTCACTTGTCTCTCAAACTCATCTCGCCTTTGTGTTTCCGCACTTCCTTCGCCACTTCACATTTATCTTCATCCCTGACCTCCCAAATTGAATTCTCTGACTCCCTTGCTTCCCTCCTCACTTCTCTCATATGTCTTCTCCCATCGCGTCTCCCTCACCCTCATCTCTCCTCACCTCTCACATCTTCCCCTCTCACCCCTCCCATGTCTCTCAAATTGCCTCTCAATTCTCTCACACCATACACCCATTCTCCCCAGTCCCCTCTCACACCTGCATCCTGCCTCTCACCTCTAGCTCCACACCTCTCTTCTTGCCTCCCATCTGTCAGCTGCATGATGGTGGTGCCACTTCTAAAGGGGGAAGAGCACCTCCAACCCCACCCTAAACTAGAGCCCGGGATAGCCTATGTGGGCTTTCCCCAAGCCGAAACGGAGGTCAGAGTACCGCAAAAGTTAGCAACGCGAGGTCAGAGCAGAGTAATTTCAAATACAGCAGTGTGGGAAAGGGCGGGCGTGAAAGTAAACGAGTGTTCTGGATTCCAGTTCCCAGAAGTGCAACCGGGAATGCGCGACCCCTGATCTACGACTCCATGCCCCCCGGGGGTCGCGCCCCACAGATTGAAGACCCCTGCCTTATGGTATAACCTAGCTGGGTAGAGGAGTCAAGAAAAGCACAAGGGTGATGCTGCTACTCCGGCAGGTGCGTGGGCTTAGGTGAGAAAGGCCCCCCTGCGAGGCCCCTGCATACTCCCACCCTCCCCACACACTCCATGGCCTGAAATCGTTGGCCCAGCAGAGGAATGACTTCTTCTGGGCCTGGCCTCCACATGAGGCGAACTCTGGTGCTGGAAACCAGGGTTTGAGCCTCAAGGTCGCGTCCACATCCTGTGAGTCTGGGCAAATCACTTAAACTCCCTGTGCCTGAATGTGTAATATAAATATGGTGCTCATGTAAAGCGCTCCAATACCTTTGGGTCGAGTGCGTGCTTTATAAAAAATATGCAAAAACAAAAAAACAAAAAAATATGTGCCAGAACAACCCCTAGCCCCCAGCCTCAGTTTGACAGCATGGCCGGGGAGTGCCCATGATAACGGTGACACTTCACAGGTCCTGGACCGGAAAAGATAGTAAGTTTCTGTGGGCAGGTTTACAGAGACTCTAAAAAACAGCCCACAGATGACCGTGAGGCACCGGCCCATCCCCCTGTGCCAGAATGTCTGCCTTCCCAATCCGACCCTGCCACTGGGTGCCTATTTTACCTTTCAACCTGACCTGTATAGTTTTAAAATAGACCTCTGGATTAGAAACTCCTACTACATTCAAAACAGTCATCTCTTCCAGCTTTCAGATTTCCCAGGCCTGTCCTGCCTCCAGAGCACCCACCCCCGCTGATATTCACGAAACAGAACACAATACTTTTTATCCCTGCATAGCCTCCACCGGGAGTGGAGATCTTAAATAAAAAAAATCAGATTTCACCTTCTACTGTCTATTACCCATTAATTCCTAAAGTTGCTGGACTTCGGCTATACAAACTGTAAGCCAGGATCGTGAGCAAAGTTGTCAGCTATTTAAGATTTAGCAAAGAGGCAGCACGCTCTCTCCATGTGGCGCTATCATCTACTGTTTAAATACAGGCTAACTTAAGACAGTAATGAAGGCATTTGCCACAAGATTAGGTAAAATTACTTTTCAAAACAGAGTTGTTTAGAGCCAAAATGGACAGAAAAGATGATGTAAACAAGTTTGTGTGGTGCTTTTCAAAACTGGCTAATTTTGATTTCGAAAAAACCCTTTTTGTTTGAAAAGATTGGTCTCGCAGGTGGGAGTCTGACCGCCTCCCCCCATCCTCCCCTCCCCCTCCAACTCCACCCTACACCAGAGCCCGGGATAGCCTATGTGGGCTTTCCCCAAGTCAAAACGGAGGTCAAGAGTACGGAAAAAGTTAACAACGTGAGGACAGAGCAGAGTCATTTCAAAGACAACAGTGTGGGAAAGGGCGGGCGTGAAAATAAACGAGTGTTCTGGATTCCAGTTCCCAGAAGTACAACCGGGAATGCGCGACCCCCGATCTACGACTCCACGCCCCCCCTGGGGGTCGCGCCCCACAGATTGAAGACCCATGGTGTAGTGTGTGTGTCTGGATTCCCCAGTATGGTAGGATCCAGTGGTGGCAGCTAAAATGTGTCCAGTGCGTGAAGTTCCATTCCCAGTTCCCAGAGTATGGTGCCTGGTGCTCAGTAAGAGGGGTACAGGTTGAGAGTCAGGGGCAGTGAGGAACTGTCTCACCAGTCTGGAGGGGGAGTGTGTGGATGAGTGGTATGTTGAACTGGAGGAGTTGGTGTGAGTTTTTCTTGGTGATAAAAGAAGCTTTCACAGGAGGTGCACCTCTGGTGGTGTGCAGGAGGTCCTGCAGAGGCACTGGACAAGAAGGTGGACGTCTTGCGGTGTGCTAGATGTCTTGCAGAGGAATTGGGGAGTGATTCCAAAAGGAGTGGCTTGTGTATCTGATGATCTTGTGTAGGTAAATAGGTTCATGTGTAGCCCAGCTAGGTCCCAGTAGAATGGTAGAGGTGTAGGCACTCACGTCCTGTCTCAGTGGAGGCGGAGTGAGTGTGGGACGGTGTGTCCCACGTTGGCCCAAAACCCTGTCTCAGGGCCTGGAGGGTTACCTAATGGAGTGCCAGGTCAGGGGCCTAGGCTGTACTTACAGGTCATTTGAGGAGGACCTTCCTGTGTCTAGAGGATGGGGAGTGTTTGTAACCAGAACTCCGGCGGACCTGGTTTTGGCCAGTACCACTCCTAAGAGGAGGGTGCAGAAGTCCTGGTTCACTGGGCATTTGACCGTCTAGAGTGCTTGACCATTTGTGGGGCCTCTGGAGGTCATTCCCCGAGGAGGGGGAGGCCAGGGTCAGGTTCAGCCTGACCTGGAGGGAAGGGCATCTGTAATCAGTGTCCTGACCGGTTTTGCTTCCAGGGGTACCGCTCCTAGGTGGGAGGGTGCAGAACTCTGGAAGGGGGTGCAGAGGGGGGGCGTCCTTGCCTCTGACCCCGGTGCAACCTGAGGATTTAGACCCTAGGTTTGGAGATTAGGAAACTTTCAGGTCAAGAAGGAATCTCTGCCAAAGTAGATCAGCTGAAGAGACTGAGGGAGCTGCCCTTGCTGTGTGTTCTGGGGCTCACCTGCAGTTTGTTGTTTCCACTAAGGTAGAGGAAATGGGACTTTGCTGTGTGCTGTGTCCCCCCACCTGCTTGAAGAGGGACTTTGCTGTGTGCTTTGTACCTCCGAAGTGAAATAGTTTCCAGGTCATGGGTGGTAGACCAGTGATGGAGAGAGGTCCTGATCTGGTGGGAGAGATGTGTTCTGGTGGGTGCATCCCTGGGAGGGTGCGGGACCCCAGAAGTAGAAGTAGGGTGGGGCATTCTTGCCCGTGATCTCTGGTCAGCCGGAGGGTGTGGACCCTAGGTTGAAGGATTAGTGGTGATTGTAGCTACACTGAGAGGGAGAGTGGAGAATGGCTATTATGTGCCTGGGGTTACTGCCCCCCACTCTGTGAATTGGTTAGGATCTGTGACATCTGGATGGCCTAGGGTCTGGTCCTGGCCATGGACGACTAGAGAGTGCCCGTGGGGTATCCTAGTTTAGTCATAGAGTTCTTGTTTGGAGGAAAGTATGTGGGTTCAGAATGGCGTAGAACCTGAGGGTGTCCCTGCCATGCAGGCCCGTGTCCGTGTTTTTTTGCCCAAAGCAGGGAAGCCCATCAAGGGAATGATTGGTCTACCCATCGTTTTAGCTGGAAGGGGGTTGTGTTTGACCCGGACCTGTTGGCAGGTTCACCCCGAAACTTTTTGCTTCTGCCTAGCCTGTGTCTGTAACCTGGTATTGGTGATTTTAGGCCTCTGCGCACTTTTTCACTGTGGTCCAGTGTAACGTGCGTGCGCTCTCTGTGTGTGTGGTGAGAGTGACCTGCCCTCCCAAAGGAATGCATGGGGAATATGTGTGACCATGGTAGTTCCTGATGCGTGGGGATTGCAGGGTCGAGTTTGGTATGTGCGTACTCGTGAGATTGAATGCTGCGCGATGATGTGTGCAGCTTTAATGTGTCTAGTGTGGAAGTGCCATATCTAGAAGATGGTGTGTCTGTGCAGTGAATGTGCTGGCTTGTTATTGACTGGAGCTGGTTGTTGTGCCTGGCTCCAGGAGTCAGGATGGGTCTGCCCCGGTGGTGAATGGAGAGATATGCATGTTGATGGCAGGGAGGGGTACACCTGGGACCTGAATACGGCTGGTCCTTCCATCCACAATGCTGGCTCCACCCCCTGTGGTGCGTCTGATGTGCCTAGCCTGGCCAGTGAAAGGGAGTTCCCCATAACCAGTTGTAGCTGATTCTCCCATTGCCTGCACCCTGCTATACAAAGGATTGTGCTGTATAAATGAGGGGCTGTGACCCCATGGCAGTGTTCTTGTTTCTGACTGGAATCAACCATGGGCGTGCTGCTGCTGGGGCCCAGGGGAAGGCTTGCCTCCATGGGCCCTGCCCAGCCGCTGGATTACTGATGGACTTTCCTTATGGACTTTTCTTTGGAACTCGTTGCTGGGACCCTTCTTGCTGTAGGGGTCACTTCAGGGGCCTCTGGTGGTTTCTGTGCCCCAGCGCCTCGTGAGCGCTTTGTTTTTTTTACCTAAAAACACCTTCCTCGGCGCTGTGCTCCCTGCAGTTGAGGAGCACTACAATTACCCCGGTGGTGGGTTTCCCCCGCATCACTGCCTTTTATGGTTTCTTAAGCGAGTGCCTACCTTGCTTATCTTTGTGTCTAGATGCGGATGCCCACCCCGCTTATATCGCTTTTTGGTTGTGGAACTAAGGAGCTCACTCGCCCCTCGGTGCCGCTGAGGAAAATTGCTGTGGGCCGCTGCTCGCCTGGTTGTGGGCGGGGCCTATGGGACAGAAGCGGAAAGAAAATGCAGCCGGAAGGAGGTAGGGAGCCTGCTCCACCTCAGCAAGCGCGAAGGAGAAGCTGGCCGGAGAATAATGGCGCCTGCTTGTGCAGGGCTCCCATGCAGAGGGAGAGCCCCGCAGGTGCCAGAGAGTGCAGCTCGGAGGAGGAGGGGGTTGCAAGGCACATTGCCAGTGCCTGGCCCCCACCGCAGGGTGAAGATGCGAGGCCGGTACTACGGGGCTCTCGTGATGGAGAGAGAGCCCTGCATTGTGAGGGCACATGAGGAGCCCCGGGCCCCAAGAGGGGGCCCGGGTGAAGAAGGGAGCAGCGTCTTCTTAAAGCAGGGCTCCTGTGTGCCGCGAGGAACCCCGCGCGGGGGCGTGTGCTGCAGCAGAGAAGAGACCGGGAGAAGGACTGGCGACCACCCCCCCCCCGCCGGCGAGGAAGAGCCCGGTGAGTCAGGGCTGATCTTGGGCGGGTGGGCGGCCACCATTTGTTCTTTGAGTCCCCGTGGGGAGGGCTTGGGGGGCTGTATTGTTTCAGTGTCCATGCGGCCCCACATGGCAGAGGGCCGCTCCCCCGATATGGGCAAGAGGTTCTCGTGCCCGGGTGGCTCCAACGTTTGGGGGCAGTTTCTTTGTGGTGCCGGTGTGAGGTACTGTATCAGAGCGGCCCCGTGTGTCAGTGGGCAGAAAGGAGTATGTTTGTTTGGGCCCAGAGGGGCCCACACTCTGTTGTTTAGGGGGGGTGGTGTCAGGGCACGTTGTCGGTGCCCGCCCCCCCCTTGCCCGTACCAGTGCAGTGCCAGTTTCAAAGAGGCCCCGATGGCAAAGGGCCGCTCCAGCCTATGAGGGCATAATTGTTTTAGGGCCTTGTGTCTCCCATGATGTCCCCATTGATTTGCAGAGTCCCCACAAGGGACTTGGGACACATCATTTTCAGAGCCTTGGGGGCTCCAACGGGACACAGTTGTTTTCAGAGCCTGAGGGCTCCAGTGCTCTGTCTATGGTGGGTGCACAATTCGTTTAGGAGCTGGAGTGCTCCTAGTGGCATCTTTTATTTCCATAGCCTGTGTGACCCCAGCATTTGGCGCAGTGTTGTTCCAGGGCTAGTGAGAGCTCATGCCACAGTTTTGCTGATGTCTCAGCTGGCCAGCAAGTAGTGGGCAGCTGCACCGTTTAGGTTTTTATTTCTATTAGGGGGGCCTGGAGTGAGTCGCACTCCCTTCGCCCCTACCTTGGCCTTTCACAGCTGCGCAGCACTTTGTGCCAGCTGCAGCGTTTAGGCACTTGTGATTGTCATCAGCTGCCCAGCAAGTAGTGGGCAGCTGCAACGTTTAGGTTCTGCACGGGTGGTGCACCCCTGACTGGCGCTGCATTGGCAGCGCACCCTGACATTCTGGACACGGGGCATTTGAGCCCCTTCTGGGATGGCCAGTTGGCCAAGGGGGCTGGTATGTGGATAGGGCAAAAGGCCCTAATATGATTTATTCGCTAATCTGATTTAAAATGTGATATGTGCTTTAAATGTGGTGCTAGGAAATGTATGGTTTATAGTTTGTTTGGCGCACCCTGTATCTGATACCTCTAAAACTTTGGTTTATGATTATGAGATTGTTTTACCTATGTAGGTGTATGCTATTGAGTTGATGTTTCACTCTCTGAGTTACGCCCCTAAATGTGAGTTATGCTTAGGGGGAGGGTCTAATGTGTTTAGACTAGAGAGGAGATTGCCTACTGTTTTTTTACTGGTTAGGCCTAAATGTGAGTTATGCGTAATGTGCAATGCCAATATGCCTGTGATACCTCTAGATGTGCTTTCATGCTGAGGAGGTGGTTTTGCCTAGTATAGTTTATACTAGAGAGGTTATGTGTCTATGTGTGATCTATGCCTATGGTTATTAGTATTGCGTAGTGTGTACCTACCTGTTACCAGTGGTTACTGGTTGTGGTCTATAATTGTTATTTTGTGCTACACTTATTCTATGTTCTAGAAGTGCTATTTCTGATAAGTGTTGATTCTGACATTGGCCCATGTGGCCCTGTCCTGGTGTAAATAATCCCTTGTGAATATTGCCCGTGCCAGTTGGCACGATGTATATTGTGTGATTACTATCTGATGTGTTTTGACAATACAAAAGTTATTTTTATATAACCTTGTATGGAGTTCCTTTTGTGGTGTGCCTAGGATGTTGTTGTTGTTGTGTGCGTGCGCAAATGCTTTACACATTGCCTCCGGGATAAGCCTGTCTGCTCGTGCCAAGCTATCAAGGGGATGAGCAGTAGTTATCTTGTCTTGTGACTCCCTTGCCCTGACTAGAATGATGGTTTCTGCCTGGCTTTGGCGCAAGCCTTAGCCAAACAGAAATCCCAGTTCTAACAAGAACAATGTACAATAACAGACAAAATCAAGCCTATTTTAAATCCTAAATCTGCAGCAAAATCAATACAGAATTGGACAGTGATCTTGATGCATTAGAAAGTCTCTGGCTCACCCCAAGTTTAAGGGTATAAATAGGATATCCTCTCATGGAATACAGTAGAAACTGCTGATTCACCATGGTGTGAGCAAAAGGATACAATTTCTGCAAATCATACCATTGAAAATTAGAGCATCATACTGCCTTACCACCTATCCACACTCCCACTTAGTGAATATTAATTTTGCCCCTTTATGCTAATGTCACCCCGGGAAGTCAAGAAAACTAATTACAAAGCAACAGTAAGCTATTTGAGTGAATATAAAACTGCAAGAAGGCATAATAAACCTTTAAAGTTGAAACATTACTGAGCTCATGGTAGAGCGTTTTCTTCGAAAATGTCATTCGGCAAAAAAAGAAAACATGACTTGCATGAATTCAAAGCAGAAATATTGAACAGTGAATGAGACAGCCATTTTGCGCACAATGAATTTGAGGTCTAGCTAAGCTGCATTTAGTATAAGTCAGAAAAAGGCACTTTAAGAGGTCACAGCATAATCTTTTCAAAGGTAATATCTTAATATAAGTGTATACTTATAAATTTGAGTGTAGATCCATATGATGCATGTTGTTAACGATACACAAATAATAGAATTGCACAAAAAATTTTGAACCATACACTCTGCTATGCACATTTTACAGTTTTGTAATTGGGCAGGTGCCAAGAACTCTGCTATGCACTTTTCACAATTTTGTAGTTAGGCAGGTGCCGTGTACTTTTCTGTGCACGTCATTTTTTTATGCTATACACTTTAATTTGAGTGCACTGTTTCAAGATCTGTTTAACTAACTGCAAATGCTTGGAATTTCTGTTTGAACAAACATTTGGTCCTGAATAGTTAAACACCTGTTTCCTGATGACCTCATGATTACCTGATATATGTTGTATATCTGTTTAGCTACCTTACAATTTAATTAAATGGCCTCTATTTCCTGCCCAAGATAAAATTAAAAAAAATTTTCAATGTTCATGGGGGCGCACCAAAATAGAAGTCCAAGAGAATATATAAATAGAAAAATGTTCTTTATTTATCTTTGTCCGTTTAAAATACACATCAGTACAATATGCAACGTGTTCAGCCAACAAGTTTCGCTCCCAACCAAGGAGTTTCTTCAGGGCACTGCTATTCTTTTTGGCGTGTTGCGGTCAGGTATTTCCCCTGTTTCACGCTAGTTTTTTATGTCATTCATTTGTTCACTTCTATATCGTTCTTAAGTTCATGCAGTTTAAGTCTTCCCTTATTTTTTCGTTATCAAAGACTTGATATATCCTGCCCATAAGTAGATTCAGATGGTCCTCTGTTTTCCATCCCTGGCCGTATTCGTGCAAGGTTGTTGTAGTACTGTGTTGTCAGACGTTCAATATCAGTATATCGGCATGGCTGGTTCCAGATAAAATTAAAGCCTCTGTTTTTTGATAATCTCAATGTTACCTGAAATACTTGCTTTTTATGTTTTCAACTGTTTGCCATTTAATTAGAGCCTCAATTTCCTGCCCAAGTCTCTTGCCAGAGAAAGCCTTCAAATTGATAGGAAACACTCAACCATCTTCTGGAAGGCTCCAGCGCCTAATGTGTTTGTTTCCTCAACCTTCAATTCCCTGCCACAGCAGGGACTGCCTTCCATTTGGCAGGTAACATTTAGAAATCTTCAAGAAGACTCTAGATTAACACTTGCAAGACAGGTTGTAAACACTGCTCTCAAGCTCAGTCTCCTGTTTGGCTTTGTTGATCCTTCTTGAGAGAGAACTGTGTCTCCAAACAGCGCTATCGTTGGGTTCTGAGTCCTGTTGCATTCGTCAAGAATAACCTGGAAGCTGGGGCGCCAAAAACCCCATTGGAAAATATTGTGAAGAAGCAGACCAGGGTATTCAGTTGAGAAGCAGTTTATTTGCCCAACAGGAAAGCAAGTCGTTCACATCCAAGACCATGTAGCAACTGACACATACATAAAACATTCTGAGATGACATGGCTGCATTCTCAACAAGGAATGCACATAATTAAAGGCAAAGATACAACACATCTCCCTTATTATAATAACCAAAAAAAGAGAGGGAAAGGAAAAAAGGAAAAGACGGGAGAAGAAGAAAAGAAACAAGCAGAAAACAATGAACAAAAGAAAGAAAGAAATTCACTCTGAGCAGTAATCTTGGAGATACAAAGGTGGTCTCCTGATTCTCGAGTTTGTGCAACGAGAGGGAACAAACTCGTCATGAGAAAACACACGCTCACCTTGAGGAGAGCATTTCAGGCCTCTAGAAGGAATAGGACCAGGAACAGGAACAGGTTTTACATTTACATTACCATCAACAGGAACAGGTTTTACATTTACATTACCATCATCCCCCTCCACACACCTTGACAAACGTGACATGCTCCAGACATCTCTACCAGCAAGCATAACAACATTTTTCATGACCTTCACAATCCGCCTAGGCCCGAAGAACTTCGACTCACCCTTAGAGGACCAAACTGCCTTTTTGACAAAAACAAAATCACCCACTTTCCAAAAAGAATCCTTCGCCCCCTTCAAGACGTCAAATTTGCGCTTGTACTTGTCTTGATAATCACCCACCCTAGAATCCTTGAGCACAGAGCCTCTATCCTTGACAGACAACCACAAAGGATTAAACTTTGAACCCGCAACTCTACCCTTGAGTTTCTTGAAAGGCGAAATACCAGTTACACTATTGGGAGTGTTCCTGTGCGCCCAGAGTTTTTCTCTGAGAATGGGTTTCAATGGAAGTCTTCTCTCCAAAGCAGTCTGGGCACATGCCCTAATCAACCTATTCATGCTTTCCACCAAACCGTTTGCCTGCGGAGAATAGAGAGCGGTCCTATGATGGGTGATGGATAAATCCTTGAGAAAGTCAGACATCTCCTGGGAGGTGAATTGGACACCATTATCAGAGACCAAGATGTCAGGTACCCCTTCACAGGTAAAAGCATCCTTCAAAAACTCAATGACATTCCTACTCACAACACTTGCCATACAAGAAGCAGACAACCACTTCGAAGTGTAATCTACTAGAACAACAACAAATCTCTCAGAGGGTCCAAGGTTCTCAAAGGGTCCAATAATATCAACAGCAAGTTTAGACCAAGGACGTTCAGGTATGGCAACAGGAGAAAGAGGGGCGGTGTTCACCTTCTTTGATTTATCATTACCAGCACAAATGTGGCAGTCTTTAACAACAATCTCAACTTCACGGTCTAACTCAGGCCACCAGTATGACTCCCTGACCCTTGCCTTGGTGAGGCTACGACCCAAATGTCCCTCGTGAGCCAAATTAATTATCTTTTCCCTCATTCCAAAAGGAGGAATCAATCTGTCGCCCCTGAACAATTCACCTTGAATCAGGAACTTCTTTCAAAACAGGCCAACCATTGACTGTAGCTTCCAAAAAAAAACTCTTGCCGGGTCATCAGAAAAACTGTTTTTCCATTCCACTTTGTTCAAGGCAGACTCCCTTACCCAAGAAACAGTAGGAAAGTCAGAATCATACACAGCCAACTTATCAAGGGGAGACCTAGAGAGAAAATCAGCGGGGACATTCTTAAGACCAGGTAAATACTCCACACAGAAATTGTACTCCAAGAGTCCTTCCACCCATCTCTTAATTCTGGGAGTTGTACATTCAACATTTCTACATGAGAACAGCTGCACAAGGGGTTTGTGATCAGATCTAACAACGAAGGGTAATCCCCACAAATAAAACCTAAAATGCTTGATGGCCCAGAAACAGGCTAAAGCTTCGCGCTCAATGACCGAATATCGCTCCTCTGCACCCTTCAGAGAGCGAGAAGCGAAACCAATAACTTTTTCCGAACCATCCACAAGCTGAGACAAAACAGCCCCCAGACCACGTAAACTAGCATCTGTGGACAAGATAGTCTTTTTTCGCACATCAAAATGCCCCAACGTTGGCATCTTTGCAATCTCGGACTTGACAGTTTCAAAAGCATCTGAACACTCCTTGTTCCAATTAAAAACAGCACCCTTTTTAAGAAGAAGTCTAATTGGTTGCATCACACTGTCAAAATTTGGAATAAACTTAGAATAATACTCCGACAAACCATTGAAGGATTTCACCTGATCTTTGTTAGAAGGGGGTTGAGCTAGAAGGATAGCTTCCACAAGGTCATTCTTTGGACTGATACCCTCCCCAGATATGTTGTGCCCCAAATAAGATACTGACTTAACCCTGAATTTGCATTTTTCCCGCTTCAACGTCAAACCAGCTTCTTTGAGTCTAGACAAAACAGAAAACAAGGTGACATCATGCCTGCTAACGTTAATTCCATGGACCAAAATATCATCCTGGAAGAAAAGGACGCACTCAATCCCTGATAGAACATTTTTCATGACTCGCTGGAAACAGGCAGCAGCACTGGCTAAGCCAAAGGGCATCCTGATGAACCTGAATGCACCAATGGGAGTCACAAAGGAAGTTAAGTGTCTAGACTCTTCAAGCAATAAAACTTGGTGGTACGCTGCTGACAAATCCATAACGCTAAACACAGTTGCACCACCCAATTTGGTCAAAATCTCATTGATATTAGGCAAAGGTTGCCTGTCCACCCAAATTGAACTGTTTAGACTTCTGAGGTCCACACACATCCTAATTTTGGTACCCTTGTCCTTAGGTGCCAAAACGATCGGCGCAAGCCATTCTGAGGATTCTATCTCCTCCACAATACCTAGTTTCAACAACCTGTCAATTTCAACTTGAAGAGGTTGTAGCATGAGATTTGGCACTTTGCGAACCTTATGTACTACAGGCTTGGCATTCCCTTTCAAGACAATCTTATGCTTAAAACCTTTAAGCAAACCCAAATCTTCACTAAAAACTTCTGGAAATTTCCCAATAATGTCTGGAAAATCACCCACTTGAGAAACCAACATAACCTGTTCAGGTGCATTTGGATTCAAGGTAATACCCAAGTTTCTTTGGTGGCGCCACCCAAGAAGATTATCACCCCTTCTTGCGACATAAACCTTACCAACAGTTTCTCTGTCTTTAAAAGTAATGGTTTGAATGGAGTATCCTAATACTTCAATCCTTTGTTTGGCATACCCAACAGGATTGATATCAGAGGCTATAAGCTTGATTTTGTCTCCATCAAAGTTGGCAAACCAAAACTTATCACTGATAAGAGTGAACAGGGAACCAGAATCTGCAAGTACGGGAACAACTTTGTTGGCAACTTGGATCTCGCAAGAAGGCATAAACACTTCATCCTCATCAACTTGACTCACACCATTACCAGTATCATCGGTAATGGTTCATTCTAGAGGTTTGTTCCTTCACTGGTCATGGATTTCACTTGACAATATACTCAGAATTATTTAACTAAGGTGACAGAATAATATGACAATATTTACTTTATCATAATGTTTATTTTCATTTAGTATAATTTCTCATTTTACTTTTTTATAAAAAGGGACAATTTCTTTCCCCTCTGTTCCTTGGTCATAATTTATTTCTTGAATGGGTCCCATCTTTCATGCTGTAGCATTCGCGGTTTTTTAACCGTGGGATTTTCTTGTGTATAAAAATTAATTGTGTTATTAATTTTCTATTGTGTGTAAATTATCACTTTGTTGGATTGGACCATAAGCTGCTCTCACATGGCCAGCTGTTTGCTCTCTTTGGTAACGTGGGTCATACTTTTTTGAGACTTCTTGTTTGCAACCCCATTTTCTTTCAGGTGTAATAGAGGTAATTTGTTTTTTTCTTTCTTTAGAGAATTGGTTTGGAACAATCTTCAGTGTTTCAGCTCCTGGGGAGGTTTTAATACACGGTAATATCTTATAAATCTACATAGATATAGAGTCTTAGTATATTGCCTTATAATGGACAATTTCCAGACATTCGGATTTTCTGATGACGACCTCAACGCTTTGATGGGTAAGGTTACGGGCGATAGTGTCCCCTGCCCCCCTCACCAATTAGGTAACAGCGATTGGCAGAATCTTCTTAATATGCGGAAGAAACTAAAACGGATAGAATCTCACGCATTCTATATGTTTGAGTATCTCAAGGCAGGTGTAATCCCCACAGGGCTAAGAGTACGTAATGCTCCTGCATTATTTGTCGACATCAGAAAGTTCCTGGAGCGGTGGTCACTTATTTCTAACCGCTGCTCCAGGGACTGGATGATGCTGATAATAGAAACAGCGAAAGATATAGCTTCCACACTTTTACAGGAAGGTTGCTCAAAAGAGGATATCCCCATCGCCTCGTGCGGCATGCGTATAAAAGAGCCAAATATTATGACAGGACTGCATTACTCCAAGGTACCAAACGTGAGAAACAAAATCGGATAACCTGTGTCATCAACCACTCCACTTTGAATTTTAAAATCAGGAACATCATCAATAAAAATTGGAGAATTTTAAACTCTGATGACAATGCTCACCATCTGCCACTACCTTTGGTAGCCTATAGAAGGAACAGAAATCTTAGGGATATGCTAGTACACACTAGACAAATTAAAAGCTTCCCTTCAGAAAATCTGCGCTCTATCTCAGGCTTACCAGCCGTTCTGGGCAACCACAGATGTGGTTCATGCCACGCATGTGATTCAGCAATCACATCTGAGACTATCAGATACAATGACAGAGAAATCAAACTGCGACACTTGACCAACTGTCGCAGCAATAACATTGTCTATATCCTATTCTGTAGTTGTGGTTTGGCCTATGTGGGAGAAACAGGTCGCGAATTTCGCGTCCGTTACAGTGAACACAAGTCTGCCATCAGGACTAAAAAACTGTTGGCTCCCTTAGTCCAACATTGTTTGGACAACAACCACACTGAGCGAGATATTAAATGGTCGATACTAGAAAAGGTAATACCCAAAATAGGCCAACCTAACGAAATTACTCGCAAGAAACGCGAAACTTTTTGGATATATCATTTTGATAGTGTCAAACGAGGACTGAACGAGGAAATTTGCTGGTATGTTACAAAATAGAAACATAGGTATCATTTCCATTTCAGAATCTGTATCTTTATTTCTGAGCTACCATCCTAGGATTGTGCATTGTAATTTTACGGTTCTTTTCTCTTTATTTCTCTGTACTAAGACTGCATCAAAGCTGTCCGATATTTGGAAGTTATGAAATACTATGATACAAACATGCATCCAACCGTTCATTATTATTATTAGCACTCAAATATGGCCCCCAGTTTTATTTTAATTGGCTGGAGTTGAATATGTGATCGCTTGCTTATGGATATTTTCTATTTAAGGGACCACATCTACTTCTTACATCGGTGGTCTACATCTCATGAAGTACTTATTGTGCTTTACAGCTTGATTCTCCTTCCAGTTGCACCCCTTCCAACTGCACTGTGTGTTGTACATATGTTTCGAGTGACTAGTGACTAGCCAGTATTCTGGAGTCCACCTTTTGTGTTGATACTACGGAGGACCCGTCGAGCAATGGGCTAGCGAAACATAGTCCTTTTTCTATGCTAATTCTAAATTAACGCCCATACTCTCGTGATAACAAAACAAACATCGCGGGATTCCACGTCTCAAAGGAGGGATTATAAACCGGGCGCGGAACGCAGTACGTTACCTACCGCCGATTCTACAGGAAGATGAGAGTAGACGCCGCGTGACATAACGTTCAGGTATGTAGTGAATTAGGATCATGCATAAATATAACTATACTGATTAGAGCCGTTTGCCTGATAGCCACGGAGGTAAACTCTTGTTTATGGCACGGGCTTAATCTTCTATGCCGTATTTACTCTGCTGTTACTCCGTGAAACTAGAGTTTCTTTTCCACCCTGCATCTATGTATCCGTTTATATTTCAGATGCACGCAGTATAGTGAGCGGCGTTACAAGCCCCTATCAACATATACTCTCTACGAAAATCACAGAAATAATAAACGTAAGATTTTCTCCGTACGCACAAACCTAAGCAACTTATTTTGCCACTCCTTTCATCTTTAGTTGAGATATCTCACGTCTGTGCACTTGCATCCCTCTTTTTTCCATCTTTCAGATCACATTTGTCAAGACTAAGTCACGCCATATTAGGAACCAGTTTCAAATTTACCTGGGATGCATCACTGAGGGCACTATAAATTATTGAGGAGGTGCGTTTTTCTTGTTTCTCGTGCGCCTTAAGTCATCGATCACAGTATTGTGCTTGTAGAAAAAAGAACATCAATGCACAAATTATAATATTGGCATGTTTATATTTTAGCCAATCTTACTTACGGGAGAATAGACTTCTATTTCTTAAAGCAGACTGGAATAATCGCTACCACCGTTCTCTGCCTTTTACCATGATTTGGTAAGCTTAACCATTTACAGAAAAATGTATGTTGTACCAACTTATCTGTAGAATGTAGAGTAAGGGTCCTTGTATTTTCCATGCAGGTGCCCCTTAATATATATCCTGTCTTAAAATCGTTCAACTGGTAGGAAAAGATTACCAAAGGAATAGGAACCTTCTAGTTTTTCTCTGTAAGTATAGTGATGTTTTTGGTCAATATGAAAATGCCTTTTGTATCTTCAATTTAATATGAAAGGAATCTTGTAAATAATATGAGTCTAATTTATCCTTCTTTGTCCTTATGTAACTTTGGTCTCGATTTATACTATGACTCTATGATATGCAGAGAGTAATGTTTCTGCTTAGTTTTTTTTCTTTTGCAATTGCTGGTCATGTGCAAAGCTGCTGTGTATAATCTAGACAAGGTTTTTTTGTTGCATTTTGTTTTTATTTTGTTATGATAGAGTTGGTGACAGATATATTCTCTTTTCTCTTTTTTTCTCATGTAAACAATTGTATAGGTCCCCTGATATCTTTGAGTCCAAAAAGAAGAAAAAAAGGTCCTGAGGAAGGTGGTTACCCACCGAAACGCGCGTCGACCGACCTAGTGCAGGGGTCTCGAATTACCTTCTGAGACCCTAGCATTGGCATTTTCTATCTTGTCAACTAACACTCAGTTTTTCCCCCCTTTTTTCCTTTTTGTTAGTGTGGGTTGATTGTAGTATGTATGTGTGTATGGGAGTGATTTGAATTGGTTGCTCAATATCAGGTGGTTTTCTTAAAATTAATTGTATATTATAACTGTGTATATTTTTTCAACCATTGATGTGTTTATAATTGTATTCGTGCTTAAAAGCAAAAATATTCACTTTAAAAATGTATTTATAATTAATTGTCTCCTTTTTATAAAAAAGTAAAATGAGAAATTATACTAAATGAAAATAAACATTATGATAAAGTAAATATTGTCATATTATTCTGTCACCTTAGTTAAATAATTCTGAGTATATTGTCAAGTGAAATCCATGACCAGTGAAGGAACAAACCTCTAGAATGAACTTTTTCTTTCCCCTCTGTTCCTTGGTCATAATTTATTTCTTGAGGGGGTCCCATCTTTCATGCTGCAGTATCATCGGTAATACAATGAATAGAATCCTGAGAGTAAACCTCATCATCATCAATACAATTAACTTTGTTGCTTTTACACATCCTTGCATAGTGGCCCTTCCTACCACAATTTCTACAAACAGTACTCTTGGCAAAACAGTTCGGGTAGTTTGGTCCATGTTTCTCACTACCACATCTGGGACATCTAAACTTATTGTCCTTGTTAAAGTTGTTAACATTGTAATTTTGTTTAGGCCTTTCAACCTTGAAGGTGGTTTTCTCTTGTTTAGGGGTAGCTTTACCAACAGCAGCAACACTCGACTCTGGTTGAAAGGTTTGGCGATGTTCATTACTTACAGCGGAAACAGCATCAGTTTGAGAGGGACCCTTCCTAATCTCCTTAACCCAAGTAGAGGTATGCTCAACACTTTCAACAATAAGTATGGCCTCTTTCAAATTAGGATTCTTCGATAAAAGTTTTTCTTGGATTTTAAGATCATTGGTACAATGAACAAGTTGATCACGAATGAGAGAGTCAGTCAAAAGTTCAAACTCACAGGTTTGTGCAAGGGATTTGAGCGCAGCAACATAGTTTCCAACTCTCTCACTTTTAGCTAGCGTGCGCATGAAAAATTTGTGTCTTTCCATAACAACATTAATGCGTGCACCAAAATGATTTTTTAAAAGGAGAACAGACATTTCATAAACATCCAAAGGTTCACCAGCACCTCTACCAATAGGTATTGGGTCTAAACTATCATAAATATTTCTTCCTTCAATACCAAGGTTATTCAACAGAACTGCTTGTTTTCTGACAGCCGAAAACTTCTCCCCACCAATGGCAAGTAAATAAGAGTCAAAAATCGGTCTCCACTTCTTCCATGGTAATATTGGTTCACCTTGTTCACTTAAAAACTGGGGAGGTTGATTCATACCACTGGCAGAAGAAGAAGACATGCTGAAAAGCAAGAAAAACTAAACAAACTAATACAATAAGTTAACAAAATAAGTTATCACAACAATCTAAAATAATGAATTAAAATAACAACAAGAAGAGACTTCGCTGTGGCTCAACTTTCCACTTCTTCAGTGCTACTTCACTCGAGTACTTCACTTCTCTTAAGTACTTCAAAACATCAAGCAATTCAGCTCAATTTAAACGAACATCAGTCATAAAATCCTTTTAACAAGGATGATTTCCAGCTGAAAAATACGTAAGGTCAAATTTGCATCAAGACATAAAAATGTGACTTGCCTGAGTTCATCCGATAATCGTGGTGAAAAACGCGTGAAATGAAAGGTTAATAAGGCACGCTTGAAAGGAAACACAACGCAGATCGAGTACTCGCTAGCAACGACAATGCTCATCAATACGCGGTTGCATAGCAACAAGAAATGCGTGTTCAGCGTGAGCGAGACAATGCGCGTTGACAAACAAACGCGTTGACGTTGATGCGCTGAACGCGCTGACGTGGATGCGATCACACGTAGTAGAAAGCTTGTGCCTGTTGCTGGGTAACGAAGAAACGTTCTAGGCAGGCACGCTCCAGTACAGCTCGCGGAGATCGCGTGCAAGATTTAAAACGCGCTGAGCAACGAAGGTAAGCGCAACTCCAAAACAAGGAAATAATAATAAAAAATAGTACTTGCCACAAAGTGTCACAACGAGCGTAGTTCACCACAATGCCAAAGGCTCAAAACGAACAAAGAAAATGAATCGGAAGTCCAAAAGAGTAAAAACTCACTTTCTTGTTTTTTTTAAAGAAAAAAAATGGAAATCTGTATCACGCAGGGTTCTCAATCTCCTGTTGGGCCCATCGTCGCCAGTATTGTGAAGAAGCAGACCAGGGTATTCAGTTGAGAAGCAGTTTATTTGCCCAACAAGAAAGCAAGTCGTTCACATCCAAGACCATGTAGCAACTGACACATACATAAAACATTCTGAGATGACATGGCTGCATTCTCAACAAGGAATGCACATAAGTAAAGGCAAAGATACAACAGAAATGTATTCCTGTGAGACAGCTTCTAACAATCTTGAACCTTGTGACCTAGTTGATTAGCTGATGCCGACACTCCAGCTATTCTGGCCCATCACAAGGACCTCAGGTAAGTGCACCAGCCAGGTGCTTCTAGTTTTTGTATCCACTTTTTCTTCAAGAACACCCTAGCAATTTGAGTTTGGATATGAAAGGAAAATGGAAAAGGACTAGTTGTGTGAAGTAACACAATGTTGATAATAGAAACTTTTTTGGAATCATCTGAACAGAGACTAAAGGATATGCTCTCAGTATTCAGTGTAATGGCCAGTGCTCAAGAGCCATTTAAACGGACTTGGATTTCTTATACAAATTCCTGTTTGGTATGTTTTCATGATGGACTCAAACCGTAGGATGATTGTAAAGCATTCATGTATGATTGTCTGAAATTATTGTGTTCTTGTTGCAGAGTAAATTTCCTGACTGACAGAGTGTGCCTTGCCACTAGAATTTGAGAGGTCCTGTTCAGACGGATTATTACCCACCCTCTATCCTTGGCATGGGAGCTCCAAGGACACCAGAGGCATCACTCTCTCTCTCTTTCCCCAGCCTCAAAGCGAAGTTGTTGAAGATCTTTGTCATGCAATAGTCCTGGGAATTTAAGTGAGTGGCCCTTTTGTGACAATAATGTTTATCTAGAAAGTGAAATAACTTAGAACCTTCCGCTGACATCCCATATGCAGGTGAGTGCCTGTATCTGCAGTGAGTGTGAAGCACATGTGTGGCAGTAGGACTCTCTAGTTTGTGTGAGCCTGAAAACTGTGGCCAACAGGATCCATGTAAAATGCCCATGGTGTATCATGACACAAGATGAAGAATGAGGAAAGGTCCCCCAGACACAGGGAGTGTATTGGCTGCATTCCTGCAGATGTAGGACTGAGACACAGATATTGAAAAAAGGGAGGAAAGAGACAGCTCTACCATCAGAAATTGATTAGGGCTTTTTACACACAAGCAATAATTGGACCTTCCAGCAATTTGAGATCTTGCGTTTCACGAAATAATCGCAAAATTAGCTGAGGAGAGAGATGACCACAATATTGATATTTTTGGCTGCTAAAAAAGGTCTTTGTCAGACTGGAAAAATAGTGTAATCTTATTGGCTGCACGCACTCACGTCACTATGTGACGATGTACAGTTGTAAAAGTTGCCTGCTTCTTCCTGCTGCATTAGGAATTAAAAGAACCGAATGTACAATTGTGTCCATGATTATACATGTTAAGAGCTTGCATTCTCAGCTGCACGCGCCTCACAGAAGAAAGCAGAAAACAATGCTGTTGAAAGAAAGACGAGAAAACGAAAGTAGCACTTAATTGGAAAACTGTGTAAAGTCTCGCTAATGTGTTTGTAAAGTGGGGCTAATGTGTTTGGGTGAAAATAAAACCAATCTGGTTGCTTTGTCCTGTTTGAATTGTGTTTCATTCTTTTGTTTCTCTGTACTGACGATGTACTTGGGATGGGAGAAATGTCTGAAAAATACAACATTTTCTGCAATGTGTTTTTTTTCTTCTTTTTTGGATCCATTTGACAGGGAAAATAATGAAGGGATGGAGAGAAAAAGGAGGATAATTGCTGTTTCTAGAATTCACGGTTTTCAGCAGGTAAGGAAGAGCGAGTGAGATAGAGACGGGGGGAGAGAGAGACAGAGAAAGAGAGAGAGGGAGAGAGAGAGAAAGAGAGAGGAGAAGGAGAGGGGTTGAGAGAGAGAAAGAGAAAGAGAATAAAAAGAGTGGAGAGGCAGCGAGAGAGAGCTTAAGCGAGTGAGCAGCCATCAGCCTCAGTGTTAAAAGCAAAACATAAGTACAGTTTTATCAATGCCCTCAAGCTCTGTTGGATAGGCTTTTGTTAACATAACATAGTACGAGGGACCTATCTCAGTCCATCTGAAACAGCTGGAAGAAGGGCCTCTTGTAAGAGTCCCACAGAACCTAGCCATCGCAAGCAAGGACAGCAGCAGCCGCTTAAGAAACACCGTGATGGGCTTAATAGGAAGGCAGCTATAAAACCGAACAAAGATCTGTAACCCCAAATTTTAATTCAATAATTAATTGGAATACATTCAACCATGGAACTGTGCGTGCTGATTTGTTCCTGAAGTCAGGGTTGCCACAGTGCACTTGCTGCTTTTGACTAACTGCTTTGAGGTTGGTGTTCAGGTTGCGCCATTGGCTGTCAGACAATATTGTGCATTTTCTTCCTCTGTTGGTGGAGATTAGCAGTCAATGAAATGCTTTAGCAAAGCCTAGGGATGGAGTCCCCTGGGGTGTAAATAAGGAACTGGAATCAAGCAAAGAAACATATCTACTAAATTCTAGAGAGAAGCAGCGGGGACAATGTGTGATCTTGCCCAAGAACCCATAGCAAACAAATGTAGGAGAGGGTACTGCGCACATGTGAAGTCAGAGCCATTGGAACTGGCGGCAAGACAGTAAGCGAAATGGAATGTGGACTACTAACAAGAAAATAGTTTAAAATGAAATATCCTGCCTTCGTTCTGTGACTTAAAAACACCCATTGGCAGGAAATCAGTGCACAGCATTTGTGGCGTGTTTGTATGCACAAAAAAAAATCTGTGGGTAGGAAACCTCTGTGTGTGAGAAGGCCAGAAAAAACTGAGATAGAGCGCAAAAAACGAAAATGTGCTTAAGTTCGTAGCAGGATAAGATGTAAGACAGCAAACGCCCCACTTGTTGAACATTTTCTGCAAAATGAACACTCCGAAAATGACATTCGTTGGACCATAATTACCTCAGTAAAATTGCCCCCCAGAGGTGGTGATATCGTGAGGATTCTTAACAAAGAAGAACTCAAATGGATTTTAAGAACTGACAGTTTGAACACTGGATTGAACCTCCTTGAAGACTGGACTGCCTTAATATAACTGGGGACCTCATACGCCCTATATGTAAAAACTTGAACCTTGACCAATTGCAACTTGCTGATGGTTTTAATTGTATATATCTGCTGACGAATATGCATTATGGTTTCGATGTCACTAATTCCCCTCACCCCTGACACCCACCTAAGATGTCCACCGCATTCACTGGTTCCCTACTACCATAGTCCTTCTTCAATTTCACTTGCCACCGATCACGTGACGACTGTGGCCCAATCAAGGAAACACTCTTAACTAGTAGTTATAGAAAACATGATAGTTCTATCCTGTCATTTAATCTTAGGGGCTGTAGACTGCCCATCTTCCGAATCCAGTAGTATTCTGATCTAAGTCTTTTTTTATGAATGTCTGTGTCTTGTTGAGGTGTGATCACTTCTAGAATAGTAAACCGAGTTTGAGAGATGTTATGTTTTTCTTCCAATCATGGATCAGAATGACAGGATGGAACCATCATGTTTTCATGTGTTGTCCGCGATCATAGACTCATGGGACTTGTGGTCTAAAGATCTTGCCACAACCCATTGTGGTATAAATTAGTGGTGATAAATGTGCTCTTTTGATCACATAAAAATGAGTGCTCGATGTTGTTAGTATAAGAGCTTTAGACTCGAATGCCTTGCTATTTCTTGTCTATAGTGTCGCCCCCTGCATGATGTAATTGGGTTGTCAGCGCAAAAACGCTAACATCGGATTGTGGGAATTGTGGTCTAACAGTCATGCCGGATTTAGTTGAGATACGTTACCGTAATGGGTTACTAGTACTTTTGTTCACACTATTACCTTACGCCAGAGGTTGTAAATAGTTGGAACTCATGACTGTAACGAACCATCGCGCCACGTTGTCACAATACATTCCTAATATTCTCTGTGTAAGTACGTGCTTTAATGTGGGTGTGTGACTGAACATGCTCTGTATCATGACCTAGTGTGGGTTCCAACAGGACGTGAGTGGTAATGTTATCCCTATATAAGCTTGGTTGTATATGATCTCTCTCAGTGTAATAACCGGGTGAGTCAGTTCTAGCAGGTCACTCAAGTTTGCATGATAGTAAAAGGGCTGTCATAAGCTTATTTACTGAATAATCACAGGGCCATGCAGATTCAAATGTGAGTCTGGTCGCGGATATAGCGCGACGTATTGTACTTCTATGTTCGCTAATGCAAATCTTTATTTTGAGGCTAGTCATTCCAAGTTGCAGTTTGCATGAGACCTCTGTTCCCAGAGCGAACTTATTCCTAGATCGAGATATTTTGTGTGCTCTGTGAATGCGCAAGCAACGCAGTTCCCACAGGGGTAAGGTCCCTTAACTGTAGGTTTGTTCCACAGTGTTAATTGGCTCGTTGATCACTGTGTAAGTGTGTTAGTGTGCACCAAGGAGTCCCTTAGACTGGTGTTCCTCTTGAATGAGAACATTGGTTTTTCGTAATTGAGCTTGTTAGATGTCTGAATCGGCCATTTCCTTTTGATTATCTTCTTCACGTCATTAGACGATGAAATGTATGTGGTGACACATATAAATTAGTCTGGATCTGTTTTTTCATGTGTCTCCAAGAGTGCTTCCCTAGGTGTGTTGCGTGCCCTTTTGTTTGCCTTCTCTATGATCTTCTTAGGGTATTTCTTCTGTTGTAATTTAGTTGTAAGGAGTGCTGCCTCCTTTTTATAACTTTGTAGGTCTGAGCAGTTTCTGCGCACCCTTAAAAACAGACCAACTGCATGATTTTCCCTGAGTGAGTGTGTACGGGCTCTGTCGAACCTCAACAGACTGTTCTTATCAGTTGGTTTCGTAAACGGAGAGCTCGCTAGCGTGCCCTCTGTTGCTGTGAAGGTTACATCTAGGAATGAGATTAGTTCTTTGTGTGTAGTCATAGTGAAATGAAGGTGGGTGTTCAAATTATCAACCCAGTTCTTGAATTCATTAAGGCAGTCCATATCCCCTTTCCATATCATGAGAATATCATCTATGTACCAATACCACTTGCAGATCTTCATTGTATAGGGATTATGGGTCCAGATATGCTGGTCTTCAAAATAGCTGACATAAAGGCAAGCTAAGCTTGGGGCGAATGTGCTACCCATAGAAGTACCATGTACTTGAAGGTACAACTTATTCTCAAACTTAAAGAAGTTTTCTGTGAGTGCCAAATGTATGAGAGTAATAATCCACTCTATAGGAGCTGCCCACACCCACTCCTCCTGTTTCAAAATTTCTTCCACTACTCTGATGCTCTCTTCTTGCGGAATGTTAGTGTATAATGCCTCTACGTCCAGGCAAACCAGGAGTTGTATTCGACATTTGTTAAGAGGTTGAAGAGAGGTTTCGTATCCTGCATATACGATCTGGTGCGTTCCCCTGAAAGAGTGTATTGAGTTTCTTACTACCCGCTCTTTATCCCAATAGCACAGACTCTGACACTACCATTATTCCATTGGGGGCACATCTTAGGGTTTGAATACAGAGCTACCCCTACATGACCACACGGTCCCCTGAGAAGCAGATACTCCATAACGTTTAAGTAAGACAGTATGGATGTTTGTGAACGGATACTGGGTTCAGCAAATATGATCCCTTTGACTATTTGTGATGTAACATATGTTTTTACTAATGACACAGGATGCGTGAAGATTGATATTTTTGTATTGTGTTTGACTCCTTGTGAAACATGCAATATCTGGTGTGCAATTAATGTCAGTTTGCGAACAATTTCGCCACCACACTATAGTCTGTCACATAGCAATGTCATGTACAGGGTTTTATGCGAGTGGCACAAGATTGGAAGAGAGTAAATACTACTATGTTGCACAAATGTTTGGGCACTGGTGGGCTCGTTCTCTCTCAATACAGCATGAAATTGGTAAACACTTGTGTGGAATTCCACATGTATATTCATCCAAGGCTGTATTTTGTTTTCCTTTTTCTCCGTTTATTTCTTACAGATGGAGACCCACATGTGATAGATAAATTATTTATCACAACACATAAGGAGCAGCTACTCTGCCCTTTTCATCACTGACAGGATAGGGAATGTCCTTGACTGCTACATAGGGATACCAACCTTAGCCACGAAGAAAGTCCTGGATCTTCAGAGCAGCATATGGACTGAAACATGTTGGCACTAGGGTCTTAGGACCATAACACTCCTACACTGACCCCATTTTTATGTAATTTTAATAACCCTGACAGACCCAACAATAAAGGGAAACCGGGGATCTGTCTGAGGTTTTTTATCTATATAGTCCCCTTGGCCTCCTATAACTTCAAAGAGCTCCCAACACTGTGGTCGAGCCCACCCCGACTTCTAGGCGTCGGGGTGAGCCGATGATGAAGCATGACACCACTAGGGTGTGTGAGGGTAACTAAACAAAAAAGAATTGCTTCTTGTTCACCTACTGGTGAAATAACACAAACTCCCACACACTTCATTCTTCACGTCCTCCCTTTTAAGTGCTTTCTGAATGACCATCATCTGGTCAGTTGGAGTAATTAGTTGTGGTATTGTATTCTGTAGTAGGGCGTGTTACTCCAACCCAATATCCTCTCTACCCTCTAGGCATGAAAATAGGGGCATATTATCAAGGGGGTTTATCTCCGCTTTTTTGGCTTTAAAAGCCAAGAAAGCGGAGATAAAATTATCTCCCTATTACCAAGCTGTCGCTAACACCAGTTAGCGACAGCTAGTAGGAGATAGCGACCATCTTGGGCCCCACTTTGCATGTCAGTGATATTTATCACTAATGAGATGCAAAGTGGGCGTGCCAAGATGTTAGAGACTGAAAACAGTCGCTAACATCGCTATCTCCTATTACCAACTTTTGGAGATATTCGCGCTAAGCGGGAATATCTCCAAAAGCTAACACCTGCCCTGAGCAGTTCTTAGCCATGTTATCCAATGGGAGGTGGATAACATGGCTAAGAGCATTTGCTCGATAATGCATGAATATCGCTGACTTTTCAGCGATATTCATGCATTTCGGCCGTTTTTTATCGCATTTGCGATAAACCTTGTTAATAGCAAGGTTTATCTGCGATAAAAATCGCCGATGTGCGGCGATAATTTTTGTCTCTAAACAAGTTAGAGACAAAAATTATCGCTAGTTGTTGGTAATATGCCCCATAGTTTTTTTCAGGAGCCTTTATTGTGAATACATATACTTTCGACTTCCCCTTCTCCTACTCTGGCAATTAAGTGCTGCTTTGCAATGTCCAGCATCTTGCTATCAGTGGCAATCATGAATTTTATTTGTTTTAAGTTGATGGTAACGTCTAATCCATGTGAAGCCCGGCAGCATTTAAATGCTGGAGTTATGGTTCTCAACTTTATTTCCTGCGACTGGTGATCACTATCGCCTTTGTTGCCCCAGTAGAATGAAGTGATTTGATGAAATAGACATACAGAGATGAAGGTTTAATCCAAAATTGTGCTTGTTCTGAGTGAACTGTGTGTAGTTACTGGAGGATTGTTTTCGACTGATCTCCGGTTTAAAGCCTTTAAGCTAAGGTGTTCCAGATCCTCCAAGATTGATTTACCTGATTTAGGGTGTTTGCCCGAGTGTGGTTCCCCTTGGAGTGGAATATTCCAAGTTGTGTTTTGCTGAAGTATTTCTTCGATCGAGGAGGAGCCCATTAGACTGTAATTGAAGTCCCCATCGAGGATAAGTTCAGTGGCAGGGCCTTCTCTTGTACATGTTTCCACAAAATTGCACATTTGCTTAGCTGATTTAATTTTACGTTTAGGTTGAATATATTTATTTATATTTGTGATGCTGCTGTTCCTTGTATTTGTTGTTGGTGAGAAGGATACTGTTACTGCTAATAATGATTGTGATTTGGAATCAAAGGAGCAAGCAGTGCGAATAATTGTATTCAAAACAAAATTAACCAAACCTCCTTGCATGCAGCCAAATTTTGCCGTCTGAATTGCTCTTTTGAAAAAGTGTGAGAATCATTGGATATGTGGTGGATCAGATGCCCACATTTCTTGCAGAGCTACTATGTCGAAGGCCCTAATGTAGGTGACAAAATCCAGGTCCGCTATTTTATTGGTGAGACCATTTATGTTCCAGGAGCATAGTCTTACTACACCATTTACATTACCCATGTATGGGGAGCAAGGATGTCGTCAATCCGTTTTGTTGTTTATGGTTCTCGAGATCCAACGTGTGTCATATTCCCATTCCTGCAGTGTAAGGGGGTTATAACAGGTTCTAAGACCCTCCAGCTGTTGTCAAATGTCCGTAGATTGCCCTATTGTTCCTTTGAGTACCGCTGTAACGCGTCTCTTTCTTGCCCCCTCTGATCCCCTCATGAGTTGTGGGTTTAGCAGGACTGGATAACCCGGTTTGATATACGGGGCGATGGTTATCCCCCAAGACTTTAAAATCTCCCTTTCTATAGATATTTTATGTGCAGTTATTTAGGAGGTCCTTGTTGCTCTTGTTTTTTCTCCTGCCATATGATTCATGTGTTTGATAAACTCTATTGACTCTGGGTCTGTTGTCCTTATCTTCATCAGTGAAGGAATGTGGGAAAGCAGCTGCAGAATGTTGCCTCGGTTTAAGACATCATGCCTTCCTTTGGAGATGTATTTTGGAGTGAACCATATGGCATTTAAATCTTTCCCTTCCACCTCTTTTGAGACTTTGTTTTGGCCTCTTTTTGGAGCTAGCCTGTCCTCAGTTTCAGAGCTACCCTTTCCCACTTGCTCCGTAGGTCCTGCTTGCATGTGTTGGACCCTATCTGTCCCATTTTCCTTATTTCCTTGCAGTTTTGTTCCCGGGCGGGTGTGGTTGGGCTCATAAAGTGATCCAATGTTGGTGTCAAGTATTCGGAGGTTGACTGAGTTGTTGTTCAGAAGCTGCATGTCCAGTGCCTTTACATCTTACCAATTGTTGAAGTTACTGCGAATGGGGTTGATCGAATTCCCCAGAGTAGTTTTCCTCACTTCAAACATGGTCACAAGTGGAGGCCCCATATTTCCAGGGGACCTGAGGTCCTGCTTTATCTTAACTAATTGGGTGCTCGTTGTTGTTTTCTCTTCATTTCTATTTTTGGGTCGGTTTACGGAGAAAAATCCAATAGACTTTCCATTTAAATGTGACTGGGGTGTGGCATCACCCTCTGCCTCACAGCCAGGCTCAGACCCAGTGCTTTCTTGCTTCCCACTTGGAGAAATTTGGATTGTGCTAGATATGTTGGTAATGTACTTTGTTTTTGTTGCTTCTAATAGTGAGTTATTTTGACCTAAGGTCTCTGTTGGCACTGCCGTTGGCCCGAAAATTAGTTTAAATCCATCCATATTGAGGATTTGTTTCTGATTCCTGCCCTTTCATTTTTGTGCCCGTCTTTGCTTTGTGATAAATTTAATTTCCACCTTATCGGCCTCAGCAAGTTTGTACGTGTGAGTTTGGCTAAGTGTCACGGTTGATGGTTACATGCTGTTCTCATTTTTGGCTTTGATTTGGGAATTCTGAGCTGAGTGATCCATTGGTGCGGGCGCACCCGGGTGGGTCACTATATCATCACCAGTCCCCTTTGATGTGTGCCCTCCTCTAGTCTGTATTTAGACTTTATTAGATGCTTTCTTCAGTTGTGAGTAGAGGTTGGTCAGCATTGAAGGCAGGGTTGCTAATTTGTCCACAATTGGGCAGCATCCGCAGGAGCGATGCTCAACTAACGGGTGCTCCTGAAGGTTTTGTAGTGTAGTGATTAGCGTTCCCAATTTGCCATCGATAGCTACCACAAAAACTGCCAAGGTGTTCAGAAGGGTTAGTTGCATATCCATTTTGTCAGTTTCATATTGCAAAGCCTCTACTAGAAGCTGCACGGTTTTGAGCAGGCTTGCCCAGGCAACTCAACGGTCTAGTTTTTGCTTGTTGTCTTTGAGTTTGGTCATTACTGTTGGCAGTTTTTTTGTGCCAGTTTGATGGGTTCCAATTTTTCGTATTTTGCGTTTAAATGAGCGTTTAAGATGTTTGTGTGGCCCTTCAGCTGCATGGGGAACCTCGATTCTTAAGTTTTCTGGGGATTTACATCTGCATAACACCTCCTGGTAGGTTGCCAAGAGTGCCTCCTACTCTTCCTTTTCTAAAGATGAGTAATGCTCTGACTCTTCCTGTTCTTGCATCCTGCAGGTTTGGGTCATCAGTCGATTCATTTGAGAAGAGACAGTCCGGATTTTATGTTCTCAGCTCAGATTTTCCTTTGTGTTTTCCGGTGCACGCCTTGTGGTCTTATGTTCCTCCGAGCAGGCCGTTGTTACCCGTGTGTTTCCTGTAGGGCTTCCAAACTCGTGAATGTCTGAAGCGTCAGGTGAAAGGCAATTGCCCCCATCATACTTGTATTGAATTGCAGGTTTAGGCTTTAAGGCCTTAGCGGCTATCTTACGCTGATCCCTTGGTGTTGCTGTGAAGGTTTCCCATATTTTCTCTAGCTCTTGCTTTAATTCCCAGTCTTGGGATTTCTCTTGAATGGCCCCAAAGTGTTGTTCCTAGGGCTTTTTCTCCGCGTTCTCCGGTGACTGTAGGACTCGGTTAGCAGGGACACATTGGCCATGTGGAACTGGTTTGGGGCTGTCAAATCCAGCCTTTTTGTCAATGCCTCCTTTACCTCCTGTCGCTTCAGTCGCCACAGTCGTCACTGTCTAGCCACTGTCCTTTTTGGCTTATTCAGACTGCTTGCGCTCGCACTGTTTGTGCCTCTGGCAGTTTTGTTTGCCCTGCGTATCTGCCCTGCCCTCATCGTTTATAGTACTGGTAGGTACTGAGATGTCCTTGGAGGTCTTTATTTGAGAGAGCTTGGGGAAAATTCCAGTGGGTGCGTAAACTATTGCGCTAGAATGAACTGCCAATCTGTGTGGTGGAAATTAAGTAGAGTGAAGTGAAGGTATTATTTGGCCCCTGCAGTGAGCCCCATTGTCCAACTCGATTATCAGGTGTGGTTTACAGGCTCAAAACAGTTTGCCCTGGTTGATTGGTTATTGACTAGATAGGCAGGCAGCCGAACAAATTAAGGCAATCAATGCTCTGGGTGCACAGCTCTGGCTCTCGCAAAAACAGGAACGGATCCTTAACGATGGTGGACTGTGCAGACGCCCAAGCAGGAAAAACTGTAGCCCACACTGTTTGCCTTTCCTGCTGTTGCATTAATTGAGTTTATAAAGCACTTACTATCGAGGCGTTGAAGCGCTTTATGGCTCTACAAGAGAATATAGTTAGGTGTTAACTGCTGAGACAGCCCGCAGACCCCAAAAGTCCCCCGCAAGACCCCTGCAAACCTTTGAGCCCGGTAGGCACAAGGGTTAAGGCTTAAGGCTTAAGCAGGAGCAAGAGCAAGAGCAGGAGCAGGAGCTGCAAGGGCTCTACCACTCTACCGCTCACGGATTGCGGGCTTCTGGTACACCGAGCCTAGACGGTCACGGCTGCAGTCTCGGCAGTCACCGCGATTCACAGCGAATCCCCCCAGCACCACGGCAGCTGAAGGTTCCAACAGTGGTCCCTAACGGTGGCGGTGTGTGGCGGTAAGTAGCGGCATGACTCCTTCCTTCTTCCTTCTTCCCAATGCTCTGAGTGCACGGCTACGGCTCTCATTTGAGTAAAAGTAAGCATCTCGTTCAGTGGTGCACATTGATACGTGTTGTTTGTGCACATACAACTAGAAATTAGTTACACATGCAGGGGCGGATTGGCAATGCGGGCATTCGGGCATCGGCCGAAGGGCCGGTATCTCCATGCCCTCTGTGGGCCGGGTTTTTTCTCCCCTTTCCCAGCTGCACAGTGAAGCTGCATTAATTTCTCTGTCTCTGTCTCCGTGATATCTGTGGACTAGGAAAGGGGAGGAAAAAAAACGGCCCACAGAGGGCACGGAGACAGAGACAGAGAAATTAATGCAGCTTCACTGTGCAGTGATTATCCACTGTGGCCTCTCCTTAACCCCCTGCCCAGCAAAGCAATCAGGCTGAGGGTGGCTGGGGAGGGGGTGATTGTTTGCAAAAATCGGCCTCCCTGGGGGCCAGGTTTTACTCAGGCCTTTGAGCCATTTTCACCTCGGCCCCCCTGGGGCCCCCGCAGCACATAAACAGTGTTAGTTTTTGTTTTTGTTTTTAATTTAATTATATAGCGCGAACATTACCAGAAGGTGTCAGAGTGCTTTACATAAGAATCAGTTGCGAAACATAAGGACTTAGGATTACATGCGTTACATAAAAGATACAAGCAGAAAAAATTGCAAATGTACAAGATGTAAAGTCACACAAGGAAGAGATACAAACAGAATGAAAAATTGCAAATGTATAAGTAGTAAAGTCACTCAAGGAAGAGAAACAAATGGATATACTCTAAGAGTCACATAGGAATGGTAGAGAGTACAAAGGTCTACTGCATATACTAGTGATTAGAGTTATCTCTAAATACCTAAGGAAGGGATACGAATGGATATACTCTAAGAGTCACATAGGAATGGTAGATAGTAGATGGTAGATAGTACAAAGGTCTACTTCATATACTAGTGATTAGAGTTCTCTATATACATATATATACACACATAGTAGATTTTCTCAGGCAGAGTTCCATTAAGTGGGGTTGGAGGGGGGATGCATTCACAGCACCAAGGGAGGGTGGGAGGGATACAAGGGTATGGAGAAAAGACAAAACAGAAAAGGGAAGAAACATTTGAGGATCGTCAAGGGGGAAACGAGGGAGAAGGGTACAAGACGAGAGAATGGACAAGATGGCGGGTCGGGGTCCAGAGAAAAACGGCTGAGGGAATAGTGGGCGAGGGGGGCCAGGTGATCTTTGCAACTTGCACCATCTTCAGCTCAGCCTCCCCCTGGCTACCAAGGATGACCCAGCAGCTGTGTTTTGTGCTCCCCTGCCAGGACATTGCCCTGAGGCCTGGAGGGCTGGGGAGGGCTGATTAATTTACTAATTGCAGGGGCCTCACTGCTGTTTATGTGCTCCTGAGCTGAAGGTCTGGGGAGGGCTGAGTAGGTTAATAATAGCAGGGGCTTCGCTGCTTATTAAGTGCTCCTTCCCTGAAGGGCTCGAATAATTTTGTGACAGAAAAGGGCCTTGCTGTTTTTTTAGTTGCTCAGCATGGCGCCATTGTCACCTTTCCCCCTTGTCTCCTGTGCAAGAACAGTATCCTCTCCCTTTAATTCATTTCTGTGCCAAACATCTTAAGGATTATGGGGGCCCTGGGCCAAACATATTTTTGGGCCCCTGTTCGGAACAGATTTGAATTTATAATCCAATTTCTGATCTTTGATGCCCTCTTTCAGTTGGTCACTGGACAGTGCACTACCATACTTGTCCAAATTCCTAATGTATTTTCATCTAATATTCAAGGACATTGACGTGTGTAACCAAATGGTGTTTCATGAAAGGGCAGGTCCCTTGAATTTGGGCCATGCCCCTTAATTGTGGGCCACGCCCCTTGAATGTGGGCCACTTTTTTCGTCAGTGCCCAGGCCAAATTGTGATCCCAATACGACCCTGTACACATGTTAGTACAAAAATTTAACATTAGATTCACGTTGCACTTAGAGTAAATATAAAGTAACTTTGAATGCACGAATATGACTCCTGCTAAGAAATATATTCTGAATACCAATGTGAAAACATTAGTACACATGTTTACGTAAATCGTTCTCGTTTCTGAAGTAAATAGATTTTAAAAGTGAGGATGGATTATCAAATCTCTAAAGACTATGTGCCAGATGTACCAACACATTTCCCCATAGACAGAAATGAGCAAAACCCTTTGATACATCGGGCCCTATTTTTCATTTTAATAAGATTAAGGCACACAGAGTAGGTGATTCCTAGTTCTACAGCGAATGCACTTCAGTACTGAATTTAAATGCAGCATTTTAGATTAATAACGTTAGAATACACAAATATGTAGTGCTAAGTGCATGTATATATTGCATATTTATTGCGTGCGAGGGTAGAGCCTAAACTTACTCTGCTCCACATGCATTTTGGGTGTGTGAGTGTTTGTGCGTGTGTATGTTTCATAGATTACATGGAAAAAGAACCGCGTATTTCCTCTTTGGTTGTAAAGGTTTTAATCATTTAGTCGAAGAAATCATTCTTTTTGTAATACCCATTATCAGATTATAATTCACTCAGCTTGTTTTATGTCCCCTCATGCTGCGTGGGTCACATAAGTACTCAGGAAATAAGTATAGAATGATTATCTCTTTGATGGTGGTCATTACTGAATAATGAGAACTGAATATTAGTAGCAAAGAAGCAAATCGGCTTTCGTGTAACATGATCATTTAAAGACCGTCATGCAAGCAGAGCTATTTCTTGACTATATGGAATAACTAAACCTGCCCCTGTATTGCTAGCGCTGCAAAAAAAAAAAAAGCGTCTCAGAAAAGCCAACTTTTTCAAGATTGCAATTGAGCAGTCATGACGACCAAGCAAAATACAAACGCCGATCAGGTAGATATCGTATTCGAACACAATATGAAATTAGCAAATGCAAGGTACCGCCATTATCTTTAAGAGTTTTTATCTCACATCAAATATTGTTTGGCGTTTGGAGTCAGATTTCGGTTTAGGAAAATATATTTTTTGGTGTAGTCATAGTTTTTAACAAGGCAAAGAGGGCTGCCGATCAATGCATGCACCAGAAAATGTAATTTTATATTCAGCGTCAAATCCACATGTCTTTACTGGATCAGATGAGTTCGATGACTGACATTCTGATATATTGACTTGTAAATTGAGTTTATCCTCCATTTTTACTTGAGGTAAATACAAGTTTGCACCCTCCTCAGTGACTTTTGTACAATAGATTGTTGATTTGTATTAGTTCCCACAAAAATTAAAGATGTGAATAAACATGTTTGGCTACTCCAACAAAACAACATTATCGGTCTTTGTGGTCTACGAGGAAATAAGAACGAATTTTCTACATTTGGAAGACAAATGCTTGTTTAATGGTTGAAGTTGAAGTTTAAGCCAATGTTTCTGATCACAACGAATTCCCTGTTTATAGGAGAATTATGTAAACAAACTGAAAAATTTAGCTCAGTTGCCATATAAAGATAAGCCTGGTGGAAACATTTATTTGCAGTTATTACCAATCGAAAACAGGATCTGTTATGTGTCCTGTGTTTTTTTACTTCATTAATCTTATGTAAAGTGCTCGAATGCCTTCGGGTCGAGTTAGTGATATATAAAAAAAACTGCAAAAAAAAAGCTATCACCGCACACAATTTCAATTAACATTCCGTTGTGCTTTGAGGGGCATTAAGAAATGTGCACTGTGTAGGGCAGCAGGTTGTGTGAATGGCTTCCTACAGCTTATATGTGAGTGCTAAAAAAGGATGCACAGACTTGCAGGCTTGCTTACGCCTGTACACACACAAACACACGCATCCTCTGATACTAATACCAGTAATTCAGACTTCAGATAACACATACTCAAAGTTTAAATTTTTGTTTGGTGAATAAATGTAATCATCAACAAATAGACTCTTTAGTGGTATTAACGACACTTGACATAGCACCGCTGTTAAGCGCTGGCAATCTTTTGTAAAGGAGGGGTATCATCAAAACAGCAATGGCTCTGCCCTCGATCACTATAAGGTTGGCAGATCTCAACACTTTAGCACTTCCTTCCTAAACTACAGGGCCCAGTGCCACACATCCCTAAACCCACTTCAACAATTAAGACTCAGAACTGCTGTTACCAAGTGGAGAAGCTAGCACCCCCTATCTTCCCCACTTGCAGACTAATGGCTTGCCCATGCTACTGCTGAGAAATTGCTACCTCTTAACAGTTGGGAGAAAGCATATTAAACCACACTACCTGGAATAGAAAGGACAGATTTGCAACTACAGGTAAGGTAAATGAGTTGGCAGTGGGTGGAGTTACTGCACTACATGTAATGCTGTGCCATGCATTTTAATGCTGTCAGCACTTGCCCATAGACAACTTACATTGGCACAAGAGACTTTGGAATATGCATGAGTCACACTTCGCATCTGTTAGAAATAGGGGTCTCTAATTGGCAAGGGTTTGCACCTTTGTCTAAATTGGGACCCTTCTCCCTAGTCAAGGTAAGGGGGACACACTTCTAAAATAACTCCTGCTCACCCCCATGGTAGTTTGGCATGGGCAGACAGGCTTATCTCAGAGGCAGTGTGTAAAGCATTTCCAAATAACCAACAGTAATGCACTGAAAACACTACAAAAGGACACCACACCAGTTTAGAAAAATATCCAATATTTGTATATATATCTGATGGAGCAGGGTTTTGCGAAAATAAAACCTGCTCGGATTGAACCCTCAGTAAAATTCATTAATAGTGTGCTGTGATAATATTATTAGTAAACGTTAAAATAAGGTGAAATGCTTATCAGCATGTGTGAAACTAATGCGTGAACTAATGTGTGTACTAATGCATGAAACTAGGCCGCATTTGTACTTGGCTTTAACAAAATAAAAAGACTAATGCTGTTTTTGTGCACATTCATATTATATTGCTAGGAATAATATGGGATGTGTATGGGTTAATGCAATGCTGGGATGGTGTGCAATGAAATTACATTACATAAATTGAATAATGTTATGTGTTTGTTTTCTGTTGAAAAAGAAAGCATGGGCCTACTTTCCTGCATGCCAGTTTGGGGTAATATTTGGTAGAAAATAAAGATGACCCAAAGAGGCTTTTTGAAGCAAGAAGAGTGAACACAAAGCTTCCAAAAAAATGACCTTCATGGTGTGATGTATAAGTGCCAAGCTACGGAAAGACATTTTGATAAGCAAGTGGAAGCATATAACTTCCTTTTGAGATGGCAGAGGGTAACAAAGGAAGTGCAGAGATTTGCAACATGTGATGGACTGAAAGCAATATGAAATGCGATCGTGTTCAGAGTTATTTCCTGGGTAGAATCTGTCCTAATGCTGAAAGTGTAAGACAAAAGAACATTGAAAAAGTGATCACTCAGAGATTGGTGTGATAGAACACCTCTCATTCTTAGCCAATGAGAGATAGGGTTATTCTAAAATTTAAAAAATGTGGGTTGTACATCTAGATTTTAGGGTATAATTGAAGTGCCCCGGTGGGTGTGGTTAGGTTCATCTGGTGTTTAGTTAGCAGAAGATCTTCGCTGTCATCAGTTTGCTGTTTCCACATAGAGGCCTACCTGTTTCCTGATTCCTGACTTAATCTTTGCCACTCAACTCTTCTCGAGGGCCTTGCTGCCCTTTTTGGCCAGAGTATAGATTTCCCTGATTCTTTCTTGGGTTAGTATAGATAAACTCTGAATTTGCATAACCATTTGCAAATGTATTTTGTCTCTGAAACTTTTCTTTTGTCGCCTATCCACTCCTTTAATGCATTTGTTTATTTGACATGAGTTTGATTATGTACATTGCTATTACATTTTCTCTGTGATAATCTATGATTTGCATCATATGCATGTACTTGATGAGCATTTGTTTCACATTATTTACGATAAATATTATAAAATTTCACACTGAGTCTGTTGTTATTGAGTAATAATTGATTAGATACATATTGTTACTATCAACTTCTCCACTTTATGATCTAACGCTACAAATAATATATATTGTAAGGGTAATGCAGATTTTATTGAGTATTTTAGTAAGTCGTGTATAAACTTGCATCACACTGACATCCAGCATCTAGGGATCAGTTTATGTAGTGTAAATGGGCCTTTGTATGTGGAAAAAATTATCGATCCCTGATCCCTGGATTATATCCAAAACGAGACCAACATGACAACAAATCCAACATACAGTACTTAAAAAATATGCACTTTGCAAGAATACTTGAAAAACACAGTTTCTTGAAGTCAGTAGCTCCTTTCAGTACTACTGCAACCAACAGAATCTAACAGTTCCATCTGACCGCGTTGATCAGTGGTGCCAACAGACTCGTAAACAGTACCTTTTGTGTTGTGGCTGAAACCTTGGTGTGGGCCCGACGTGGAAACCTTCCCAGTTGTGGTGTGAAGCAGAGGAGTGCGGCGTGCGGCGTGCGGTGCCCTCAAGTCGTGGTGCAGGAAGCGGCTCGGTGACGGTCGTCCACCAGTGTGGGTAAGACCAGGGCTGCGGTACGTAGTGAAGGCAGTGCTTTTTGCGGTGCTAACAGATCAAGGTGCCGGTGACAGAGCTGGTCGTGGGATGCCGCTGCTGGTCGGTTTGGACTGCGGTGCGGGATGGGTCAGGGCGTTGTGTGACTTACAAGTGGTGCCCCCAAACCACTATTGGGTTACTGAAGTCCCGGTCAGTGTGCAGCAACGCCATCGGTGAGACCAGGTAAGCAAAGTGTAGCGAGGCGGTGTGGAGTTTGGTTCCCACTGGTGACGGTGTAAGCAGTCGCTCAAAGTCGGCAGCAGCGGCCGTCGATTAGACCAGGGTTGCAGTGAAAGATTTGACTGTGCTCTCTATGTGCCTTCAGGGCACAGAGCTAGCGACAGGGTTGACTGCTTTTCCCTTCTCTGTGGCAACTGATATAGCGGGTCCAGTAGCGTTACCCAGAGGATGGTGAACTCTTTGCAGTCCCTGAGACTTCAGAACAGGAGGCAAGCTCTACTTCAAGCCTGGGAGATACTAAGCACAAACACAGAAAGTCCAGTTCAGTCCTTTCACCGCCCAAGGCATATTCAGCAACTGCAGGCCAACACAACAAATCAACAATTCAGAAGAGGGGCTGTACTCCTACTGGCAGCTCTTCCAGCTCTTCTTCTTGGCAGGTTCCTTGATTCCAGTGAGCTGTAAACTTATGGGGTCTGTGCTTAGTCCAAACCAGTTTGGTCCTCTCTGGCCAAGCTTCCCAGCAGGAGGCGGAGACAGCATTTTCCAAGGCAGAGAGGCCCTTTTCAGGTGTAGGGGTAATCTTCTCCCCCACTCTAAATTCAGACCAGGCCTATTCAAGTGCTAGTGAAAACTCCAACCACTACTCTGAATGCAGCCCAGGTGAATTGAGCCCAGCTCTGACTCATTCAGGAAAGGCAGGACACGCATCACCCCCCCCTGGTGGCTGTGTGAGATAATGCACATCCTCTGCCCCTCCCACTCCAAAGCCAGACAGTCAATACCTAATCCCAGCAGAGGCACACCGAATGGCTAAGTTAGAAAACACCTACTTTCTAAAAATGGTATTCTCAAACACAGAACATAAAAAATCGTCTTTACTAAAGATTTTTTTTTACATTCTGAGTCCAGGCATACTAAACTCCATTTCCCTAGCTTGTCCCGATGGGAAGTTATGCTTATAAGATGTTATAAGTGAAACTCCCATTCTATCCTAAGAGACAGATAGCCTTTCCATAGTGAAAACTAAATGCACTGTAATTCACTACCAGGACATGCCACACACCAGTACATTTCATACCTTTAATATACCGAGCACCCTGCCCACAGGGGTACCTTGGGCGTACCTTAGGGGTGACTTGTATGTAAGAAAAAGGAAGATTAGGGTGCACTTGCCAGGGCGACATCGCAGTTAATTATTGCATGCAGACCCTGTAGTGACAGGTATGAGATCCATATTCAGGGCTACTCATGTGGGTGGCACAATCAGTGCTGCTGGCCCACTAGTAGCCTTTGATTTACAGGCCCCGGCACACTCAGTGCACTTTACTAGGGGCTTACCAGTAAATCAAATATGCCAATCATGGAAACACCAATCTATAATACAATTTACAACAGGATCACTTCCACTTTAAAACGAACAGCAGTGAGAAAGTGTGCAGAGACACTAAACCAGCAAAAACAGAGCCAAAAGCAGGAGGTCAGAAAGCAAAAGGTCTGGGGAAACACGCTAAAAGATGACAGGTCTAACAGCATTGCATCAGGGAAATTGTGCACTCAGTCTCTAACATCCCCTGATGCTCCTCCACTTTAGCTCCAAGCCCACCTATTGCGGCGCTATTAGATTCCTCCACCCCCACCGCTACACTGTCACTTTGTCATAACAGTTCCTTTTGCCGTCTCCACTCAGTTCCTTCAACCTTTAGTCTAAGTGACTGGCATGCCTTTTTCACATCTGGTTTTCATGCGCTTGAGCGTGAAAATGTTAGTCAGTGCATGAGAGAGGATTGTGAGGTGAAACATTCTTTCCGATGAAGTCGGAATCATGCTGTTCCAACTCAGCACCAGCAATAGAACAGAGGCGGCATTAGCACGCATTCATGCAAGTCGTAGGAACAACTTGCTTTTAGAAGGGCTTATTGGTGGAATGGTGTTGGTTTTAAAGTCCAACACCTTCCCTATTGTTGCGCAGACTGGATTTCGATAGTAAATGAAACTATTCCAACATCCAGCAACCCCCTAAGGGATGTGCATCCTAAAGATGCTTTCATACAATAGCTGAATGCAAAAACAACATTTGATGGACAGAATGCAGAACAATGTCATACATTCACCCCAGTACAGAGATCTGGGCCTAAATCCGTAGTTTCTTTGCACTCCACACCACCCCAGTTCAGACATGGCCATATGCAAATCAGCCTTGACCCTGTGCCTCATGGGAACAGTCCAACCCGAACTGCCAAGCCATGTCTTTCCTGGACCGGAATCAAGCATCCTAGGACCGGTTTCTGGCTATCAGCCATCTTCAGCCAGGATACCTTGACCCCAGTGGTGTGGAGAGCATGAGACTCACGTCTGAGCATACCCATCCCACTCGGGGTGACAAATGCAAAAACAATTGATGGACGGAATGCAGAACAATGTCATATATTCACCCCAGTACAGAGATCTGGGCCTAAATCCATCGTTTATTTGCACTCCACACCACCCCAGTTCAGATATGACCATACGCAAATCAGCCTTCACACTGTGCCTCATGGGAGCAGTCCAGCCCAAACTGCCAAGCCATGTCTTTCCTGGACCGGAATCAAGCATCCTAGGACAGGTTTCTGGCTATCAGCCGTCTTCAGCCAGGATAGCTTGATCCAGTGGTGTGGATAGCATGGGACTCACGTCTGAGCATACCCATCCCACTCGGGGTGACAAATGCAAAAACAACAATTGATGGACGGAATGCAGAACAATGTCATACATTCACCCCAGTACAGAGATCTGGGCCTAAATCCATCGTTTTTTTGCACTCCACACCACCCCAGTTCAGACATGGCCTTATGCAATCAGCCTTGACCCTGTGCCTCATGGGAACAGTCCAGCCCGAACTGCCAAGCCATGTCTTTCCTGGACCGGAATCAAGCATCCTAGGACCGGTTTCTGGCTATCAGCCGTCTTCAGCCAGGATAGCTTGACTCCAGTGGTGTGGAGAGCATGGGACTCATGTCTGAGCATACCCATCCCACTCGGGGTGACAAATGCAAAAACAACAATTGAATGACAGAATGCAGAACAATGTCATACATTCACCCCAGTACAGAAATCTGGGCCTAAATCCATCGTTTTTTTGCACTCCACACCACTCCAGTTCAGACATGGCCTTATGCAAATCAGCCTTGACCCTGTGCCTCAAGGGAACAGTCCAGCCCGAACTGCCAAGCCATGTCTTTCCTGGACCGGAAATCAAGCATCCTAGGGCTGGTTTCTGGCTATCAGCCGTCTTCAGCCAGGATAGCTTGACTCCAGTGGTGTGGAGAGCTTGGGAATCACGTCTGCGCATACCCATCCCACTCGGGGTGACAAATGCAAAAACAACAATTGATGGACTGAATAATAATGCAAAAGACGGCATTCGGACTGCATGAGCCCTAAACGCATGCAGAATACCATCATACATTCACTATGAGAGCACAGGCATGTATGAGTTCTTGGTAAGACAGTAAGTGACTGCATAAGTGTGTTTATCTGAAGAGTCCATGAGCGAGAGTCTTAGGAGAGCTGCTCTGAGTGGATACCTGGTGCCACAGTGAGTTCATAAGTGCATTGTTGTGAGTATAGGAGTTTATAGCATGCTTGATTTAGTGTGTTTATATGTGCTTGTTGAGATAGTGAATGAAATCAAGAGTCCAGTTTTGCTGGATAATGCTTGAGTGGGGGTCAAGTGTTGGCTGGTGTGATTGGATGCTTGTTGAGACAATAATTGAATGGATGAGTATGATCACAATCGTGTATGAGTGAGAGCCATGGGAGTGCTGGTGTGAGTTCATAGCAAATGAATACCTATGTGTTTGTTTGAGTGTTTGAATGAATGGATGGCCTGCTTTGAGTGGGATCTTGGGGAGATAGTTAATGAGTACATAAGCATATTGATGTGTGGTGAGGGGTGAGCTGGTGTGAGTGGGTGCATGGTGGGACAGTCAAATGAATGTATGAGTACATTCTTGTTTTCAAGCTCATGAGTGAGGGTCATTGTTGAGTTGGCACAAACGAGCTTGGTGAGACAGTGAACGAGTCCATTAGTGTGCTTCTGTGAGTTAGTGTTTTAGGTTAACAAGTGCAAGTTTTTTGACATTAGTAAGTGTATGTGGTCCACTATAAGAACCAACAAAAACTCTCTGACCTTAAATGATCTAGGAGTAACACAATTGTTTACTATGATAGTTATGCATTGATAGTTGAATTACATTGTAGCAAATAAATGTTTTGTCAATTTTTGAAACAATGACAAAGCCTAAAAATCTGGATTAAAACTGAAGTGTTTGTTTGGTATTCCAAAAGACAGTTCTCTTAAATAATGAAACAATGTTCCATGTGTTCACTGTTCTACAAAGTCATGCAGCTGTTTTTATTTCTTTGAAGTTACTGATCCAATTTGGACCAGTCACTAAAAAGAGACAAATAAGGGTGAGCATTTTCTTTTTTAGGGTGGAGGGAAGGAACACAGAGGAGCAACACAGAGGTAGGGTAGGAAGCCTCACAGGGCGGAAAAACACAGGGGGGTGGTGAGGGAAGCAACACAGAAGGTGTGTGTGGGGGAAACAGATAAGTTGGAGAGAGAGCAAATGTATGTGAGGGGGGAGCAAATGGCAAAAAGAGAGCAATGTGAGATGGGTGGGGGAGAAAAACAGTGGCAAGAAAGTAATCTGGGGTTAGGGAAGTGCACAATGGTGAGACTACATGGGGAGAGAAGTACATGAGTGAGACAGCTAGAAGCACATGCACTCTAATAGAGTGCTTAACACAAAAGAAAAAATATAGTGTATAAAAAGAAAGCAGTTGGAGCAGCCAATCAAAGTAGATCGTAAAGATGCAATGCTTCTTGGGAGGGACAAACACAAGATTGGCAAGTTGTCACATGAATAAAAAGCAGATAAAGGAGAGTGTGAGCAAAGTCAACCAATGATATGCAATGGGTGGGCTCCAAGCCCTTGTAGGTTCATGTTGAGTTTCCACAATATGGCTCGCAACAGATAACGAATGTGCTGTCTAGAACGCTAGACCTAAAAAGGCTAAAACTTGCCCAGAGACCCCTTTAAATTAATCCTGGAAACATGGCAAGTACACATTGAAGCTGATGAACATGGCAGTAAGCATGCATAAATTCATGCTAGCGGACTATTGATCTACAGCACGTTTTTTGCTGGGGTGCGAGGGTGGGGTCAAGGTTCACTGCAGAGGGGCTAATGTGGCTGCTGGGGAGCTGCCCGTGCTTCTACATAAACAATGCAAAACAAATAGCTTTAAATCGTACTTTTTAAAGCATTTTTTTGCATTGTTTATTAAGGAAAGCCCAGTAGCCAGTCCGGCCCAGATACAGCATAAAGAAGAAGTAAAGGATTTCTGCAGCTACAGCTAGCTCTGGGAAGAAGACATGTAAACTACTGGTGTGACTGCCTCATGGTGAACTGGAAAAGTAATATTTAAAAACAAAGATGGTCCTAGAGCGAGAAAGAGAATGTTTCTGCTAAAGCAAACAAGTAGGTAATACAATGATATTTTGAGGTAAAATTATGACAATGGCAGGTACCAATACGTTGCCAGGATAACCACTGATATGAAGTAATGTTTTTCGGAATACCATATGAACTAAACTATGACAAATAATAGTACATTCTAAGAGCAGGGGCCACATTATACATGCAGCCCATTTTCCTTCATTGTGCTGGGTGCACCTTGTAAAAGGATTATGTGATGCACTATGGTGAAAGCGCTGCCCGTAGGTTAACCGCAAACTCATGCTTCCCCAGGGTAGCACATTCATGTGAAAAAAACAGCATCTGGTTTAAAGCTGCTCCATTTTTTCACAGTGCAGGTAACAACCCGCCTGCACTTTTAAAGGATTCCCTTGGAGGTGGATGCACTCTGTGACTGAACCCGCCTGCAATGGGATGTCTGCCCTGTCATCCCTCCAGAGAGCTGCCATCAGGGGGTGCACTGACAGTAAGCCTACTGACAACTTCTTTGCCTCTGCGCACACGTCTGTAATACGCCACAGGTGCAGAGGCAAAGAGATTGCCTCATTTGCAATGTGCCTTCTGAAGATAGCAATGACGATTTATATCACGGGGGGGGAGGGGAGGCGCAAAGTGGGTGCAAACACCAGTTGCAGTCCCAGGGAACTTTGTGTAGTACAGCCCCTGGACTGTTAGGGACAGAACTGTCTAATTGTGGCACTTGTGAAGTGTCAGGCACATGTGTGACATTAATTTAAATAAACTGTTTATTCTAGGATGACTGGGGCATGAAACATTGAGAAGGCAGAATTTCAGCAACTAATTATTTCCAAGGTGCTTGGATAGGGATATTTGGGATAAATATATATTTATAGTTTCAATCAGTTCTGACTGGCCTGCAATCACACCTCTTCTTTCACAAATGGCAATTAATTAGCTATTCCACCTCATGCAATTGACAATCAAACAAGAGAGCAGTTATGATATTAAGTTTAAGAACGCTAACATCAACTCTGTAAAGATTGAGTACCACATTACCAGATAAAGAGAACAGAATTGATCCTCAAGACATACACACAGCTGATCACTCAATCAACAATATTAGAGTTAGCAACCAAGAACATGGCACCTCAAGTTGCCAAGAAGCAACTTAGTACAGAAGTGAGCAGACAAAAGAATTTCAAAGTCCTCTTGAATATTAGCTTCAACATTTGTAACTTGGACAGACTATCAGCTTGAAGAAGTTTCCAGTAGCCTTTTCCCACATACATCACTGTAATTGTTGGACTTGGCCCTCTCTGCAGAGAATCCCCAAACTGTTAATTTTTCCACTGCTAACAAGTGCTAAAGTGCTTTTGCCCTCTCTCTAAAACATGGTAAAACTGGCTTACACCTAATTGGCATATTTAATTTACATATACGTCTCTAGTATATGGTACAACGTGTGCCTAGGGCCTGTAAATTAAATGCTTCTCATAGGCCTGCAGCACTCATCGGTGACAACAGGAGGTCGTTGTCACCGATGATTGCTGCAGGCAATCATGCAGTTTTCATCAGAGACATCCTTTTTGGCTTCACTGAGTCGGTATCCTAGGGCTCCTCAACGTTGATGACACATCCTCGGACACAGCTTGTTACCTTGCCAACTAAAACTCTACCTTCTCCTTTACTTTTATTCAGAATTTCTTCTAATCTTGAATGTAAGCTTAGACAGCTGAGACTGGAACTAATCTACCTCATATATCTGAGCAGTGCTCCATCACAGTCTGCCTTAACTTTTGACTTTGACCTTAGTCTCGTGTGGCAGATACCTGTGGTTGGGGCTTTGATCTTTAGGGGTTGGACTTCACAAAAAAATGAATAATTCATAATTTGGGTTCCACTGATTGGATTTCATTCATACCAGTGTTGATTTGTTTATTAACTGTTAGAAATGGGGTTCTCTAATTGGCAGGTTGTTACCCTGTCCAAGCAGGGACCCTTATTCCTAGTCAAGATTAAGGGGCTACACTACTGAAATAACCTTGGTAGCTTGCCACGGGCAATCAGGCTTACCTCAGAGGCAGTGTGTGAAGCATTCAATCAATCAATCAAGGCATTTGTAAAGTGCACTACTCACCCGGGAGGGTCTCAAGGCGCTGGGGGAGAGGGGTATGTTACTGCTCGAACAGCCAGGTCTTGAGCTGCTTCCTGAAGGTGAGATGGTCTTGGGTTTGCCGAAGGTGGGTGGGGAGGGAGTTCCAAGTCTTGGCTGCCAGGTAGGAGAAGGATCTTCCTCCGGTGGTGGCTCTGCGGATGCGTGGTACGGTGGCGAGGGCGTGGCTGGTCGATCGTAGCTGGCGGGTGGGCGTGTAGAAGGTCATGCGGTCGTTGAGGTACTTGGGGCCCAGGTTGTGGAGAGCCTTGTGTGCGTGGGTGAGGAGTCTGAACGTGATTCTCTTGCTGACGGAGAGCCAGTGCAGGTCTCTCAGGTGTCCGGTGATGTGGCTTTGTCGGGGGATGTCCAGGATGAGTCGTGCAGAGGCGTTCTGGATGCGTTGGAGTCTTTTTTGAAGTTTGGCTGTGGTTCCGGCGTAGAGGGTGTTCCCGTAGTCCAGTCGGCTGGTGACGAGTGCCTGGGTCACGGTCTTCCTGGTTTCTGTGGGGATCCATCTGAAGATCTTGCGGAACATGTGCAGGGTGTTGAAGCATGATGAGGAAACGGCGTTGACTTGTCTAGTCATCGAGAGGGAGGAGTCCAGGATGAATCCCAGGTTGCGTGCGTGGTCTGTTGGCTTGGGAGCGGTGCCCAGGGCAGGGGGCCACCAGGAGTCGTCCCAGGCGGAGGGTGATGATCCCAGGATGAGGACTTCCGTCTTGTCTGAGTTAAGTTTCAGGCGGCTGTTCTTCATCCAGTCGGCGACGTCTTTCATCCCTTCGTGTAGGCTGGCTCTGGCTCTGGCTGTGGCGGGGTCATTGGTGAGGGAGAGGATCAGTTGGGTGTCGTCGGCGTAGGAGATGATGTTGAGGTTGTGTTGGCGTGCGATGGCTGCGAGGGGGCTCATGTAGACGTTGAAGAGGGTTGGGCTGAGTGAAGATCCCTGTGGTACGCCGCAGATGACTTCGGTGGCCTCGGATCTGAACGTGGGAGGCGGACTCTCTGGGTTCTTCCGGCGAGGAACGAGATGATCCACTCCAGTGCTTTCTCTTGGATTCCGATGTTTCCGAGGCGCTGCACTAGGGTGCGGTGGCAGACAGTGTCGAACGCCGCGGAGAGGTCCAGGAGGATGAGGGCCGCTGTTTCCCCGTTGTCGATCAGGGCTCTGATGTCGTCGGTGGCTGCGATCAGGGCGGTCTCGGTGCTGTGGTTGGCCCGAAACCCGGACTGCGAGGGGTCAAGGGATCCGTTCGTCTCGAGGAAGGCGGCGAGCTGTCTGTTAACGGTCTTCTCGATGACTTTGGCAGGAAAACGAAGGAGCCAGATGGGACGGTAGTTCTTGAGGTCGGTGGGGTCCGCCGTTGGTTTCTTCAGGAGGGCGGTAAGCTCGGCATGCTTCCAGCTCTCCGGGAAGGTGGCGGTGTGGAAGGCGGTGTTGATGATGTCCCGGAGATGGGGTGCGATGATGGCATCGGCTTTGTTGAAGACGTGGTGTGGGCAGGGGTCGGTTGGTGATCCGGAGTGGATGGAGTTCATCGTGCGGGTGGTGTCTTCGGTGCTGATTGGGGTCAAGTTGCAGAGGGTGGTGGTGGCGGGTGTTGGTTCGGTGGTGGGGTGCGTGGTCCGTGCGTCAAAGCTGTTGTGTATGTCGGCGATCTTGCGGTGGAAGAACGAGGTGAGTGAGTTGCAGAGGTCTTGCTAGGGAATGATGTCGTTGTTTCCGCCGCTGGGGTTGGAGAACTCTTTGATGATGCTGAAGAGTTCCTTGCTGTCGTGGGCGTTGTTGTCCAGTCGTTCTTTGAGTGCCGTCTTCTTGGTGGCGCGGATCAGCTGATGGTGTTTGCGGGTGGTGCGCTTGAGGGCGGTCCTCTTGTCTGTGGTCTGGTCGAGCCGCCAGGCTTTCTCGAGGGTGCGCCAGTTCTTCTTGGAGTCCTTGAGTTCGTTGGTGAACCAGGGGGTTTTCTTGCTGCCGGGTTTGCTGGGAGGGTTCTTTAGTGGTGCAAGGTCATCGGCGCAGGTGGTCAGCCACTTGGTGAGGTTGCTGGCTGCTTCGTTGGGGTCCGTTGTGCTGGTGGGAGTGTTCTGGCTGAGGGAGGCGATGAGCTGCTCGGCGGTGATCTTGCTCCAGCTCCGGCGGGGAACCTGTTGTGGGTGGTGGTGGGTCGTAGTTTTTCTGAAGCTGAAGTGGACGCAGCTGTGGTCGGTCCAGTGGAGTCCGGTGGAGTGGCTGAAGGAGATGTGCTTGCTGGATGAGAAGACGGGGTCAAGCGTGTGGCCGGTGTAGTGGGTGGGGTTGTTCACCAGTTGCTTGAGTCCGAGGTTGGCAAGGTTGTCCAGCAGGGAGGTGGTGTTTCTGTCATTGTTGTTCTCCAGGTGGAAGTTGAGGTCCCCTAGGAGGATGTAGTCGACGGAGGGAAGGGCCTGTGGGCTGATGAAGTCTGCGATGACTTCGCTGAAATGTGTGCGTGGTCCCGGGGGTCTGTAGATGAGGGTGCCTCGGAGGGTGGTCTTGGGGTCGGTGTGTATCTGGAAGTGGAGGTGTTCGGCGGCGGTTAAGGTTTCGTCGGAGTTGGTCGAAATGCGGATGGTGTTCTTGTGTACGATGGCGATGCCTCCTCCCGTCTGGTTGACGCGGTCCCTCCGGGTGATCTTGTATCTGTCCGGGATGGCTATGGCAATGTCGGGTGCTGAGGAGGCGTTCATCCAGGTTTCAGTGAGGAAGGCGACGTCTGGTGCTGTTGCGTCGAGCAGGTTCCAGAGTTCCACGGCGTGCCTGTGGACGGAGCAGGTGTTGAGCAGGATGCACTTGAGGTGGTTGTTGCTGGTGTCTGGCTTGGCGGGGGCGGAGCAGGTCCAGAGGCAGTTGAATCGGCAGGCTTGGCAGGCGAAGGATCCGTGGGTGCGTTTCGGGGTGGCTCGGTAGCAGGCGGGGTTCCGGCTAGCGTTGAGTGCGTTGAGGGTGGTGGGGTCATAAGTCCGTCGTGTGGGCTGGCGTTCTCGGGGACCAGGGGTCCTGGCACTGGGCCCGGTCCAGGTGCAAACGGGCGCAGACGGGCTTGCCTTTGACGCGCCTTCGGCGCGCAATCGGCACGCCCGCTGCGCATCAACGCTGCGCGTTCGTAAGCACTCTGCCATAAATGGAGAATGGGGGGGAGGGGAGAGGGAGGAGCAGCTGGGAGGCGGGAGCGGGGTGGCGGGAGGGGGGGCAGCTGTGCGGTGATGCTGGAGGGAGCGTGGGTGGGGCCGCGGGGGAGCAGCGGCAGGGAGCTGGGTGGGGCAGGGGACAAGCGGTGACAACGGGGCACAATTAAGCGATGACGGCGAGGGGTACAGTAACAAACACAAAATCAAGTACAATACAATATTCAACAAGGCACAAGGACGGCGGAACGAGTGAAAAGCAAAAGCGGCAGAAAGGGCGGCAATACCAGTTTACCCAGCACGAGCAGGCACAGAGGGCAGGCAGGGTCAGGGGGCCAACCAGCAGGGGCAGAGCTCAGAAGGCAGCAGGAGAAGTCCGGGCACACTCTGGGCGGGCCACGCGGCGGGAGGAGCGACCGGGTCGAACCAGGTCAGATCAGGTCACAGCTCCTCGCCCGTGAGCCGCGCCTTATGAACCCTAGTGGGAGGGAGGAGCAGCTGAGAGGCGGGAGCGGGGTGGGGGGAGGGGCGAGCAGCGGTGCAGTGATGCTGGAGGGAGCATGGGTGGGGCCGCGGGGGAGCAGCGGCAGGGAGCGGGGTGGGGCAGGGGACAAGCGGTGACAACGGGGCACAATTAGGCGATGACGGCGAGGGGTACAGTAACAAACACAAAATCAAGTACAATACAATATTCAACAAGGCACAAGGACGGCGGAACGAGTGAAAAGCAAAAGCGGCAGAAAGGGCGGCGATACCAGTTTACCCAGCACGAGCAGGCACAGAGGGCAGGCAGGGTCAGGGGGTCAACCAGCAGGGGCAGAGCTCAGAAGGCAGCAGGAGGAGGTCGGGCACACTCGGGGCGGGCCACGCGGCGGGAGGAGCGACCGGGTCTGACCAGGTCAGACCAGGTCAGGTCAGGCATTTGCACATAACATACAGTAATATAGTGAAAACACTACAAAAGGACACCACACCAGTTTAGAAAAATATCCAATATTTATCTCTGTAAAACAAGACTAAAACAGTAAAAGTTCAACATACAATAATCAAAACCTGTACTTTGCAAGAGTAACCTAAAAAATGCAGTTCCTTTAAGTTGGTAGCTCCATCCGGTGCTACTGCGGTGTTGAAAACAACCAAATACAACAATGTTGGTCGACCACGTAGGTGCGGACCAGCGTCGGTGTCAATACACTTGTAAGCAGTACCTTTTGTTCCGGCTTACTATGGCGGTGTGTTCCAGCAGCAGCAGTCATTGGGACTGTAGTGTGAAGCGGAGCAGTGTGGTGTGTGGTCCCCTCAGGTTGTGGTGCAGGCAGTTGCTTGGTGGCGGTGTCGGTAGGACCAGGGCTGTGGTGCGAAGAGGGGCGGTGCTCATTGAAGTGCTGATGATCATGGTGCAAGCTTTGTTGACCATTGAGTATCAGCACAGCAGTCGATGGGGCTAGCGTCGGTGGGCTATGGTATGGGATGGGGTGATACTGCATGTAGCTTACAAGCAGTACCCCAAGACCACAGGTGCTGACCAAAGCGGTAAAGTCAGCTGGCAAACGTGTTGTTGGTGAGACCAGGATGGAGTGGTGAAGCAAGGTGATCCAGAGTGCGGTGCCCACAGGTCGTGGTGCAAGCAGTGGCCCAGTGGCAGTGGCGGACGTTATCATTGGTGAGAACAGGGTTGCAGCCCGAAATGCAGCAGTTCCCCATGTGGTGCCTTCAGGTCATGGAAATGCCGGCAGTCTCATTGGTGGTGTCAGGTTGTGGTTTCTTTGGCAACTGAGACACTCGGTCCCAGAGACAGTACTCAGAGGAAGGAGACGTCTTTGCTGTTCCTGAGAGTTCTTGAACAGGATGCAAGCTCTACCTCAAGCTGTTGGAGAAACTCAAATAAAGAAGTTGCAGAAAGTTCAGTCCAGTCCTTTCTCTGCCCAAGACAGTAGCAGCTACTGCAGATCAACACAGCAAAGTACAGAGTAAAGTTGTAGTTCCTCCTCACAGCTTCTCCAGCTCTTCTTCTTGGCAGGTTTCTGCCTTTTTAACTTTAATGTCCAGTTCCCTCATGCTTAACTCATGAGCTAAGTTAATCTTTTTCTCTTCCAAGTCGAGAGCATTCCTACTCTCCTCTGCTCACTTTTCACTTTCAATGAGCAGCTTCTTCTCTGCCTGAGTTTAAAGTTTCAACACCTCCAACTCATGCTCTCTGACCCTTTGGTTTTCCTCCAAATTCTCTAGTGAAAAACTCCTCCCTGAATGGCTACTACCAGCCCCATGAAGCTGGTCCCTCCACTGGCAAATCCTTTGGACCAAATCCATTCCCTGGGTCATCCTCATCCACCTCAATATCACCCACCTCCTGAGTCCCTTTGGCTTCCCACCAGGCCCTCATGGCTACCAGCAGTTCCTCCTTCGTGGCACTACTTTTCATGGGACAGCCGAAAGCTCTGCAGAATTGCCTCAACTGATAAACTTTGTAGGTGAGCAATGCCGCAATGTTCAACTCTAATTCTTCAGCCTCACTGGCTCCTTGACTACTGTGAGACAGGATGTGTGGCATAAAGGTTGCTTAAAACAAAACCAACTAGAACCAACAAATCAAGAACACAATATGGGGTTGTGTCGTGGTCTGCGCTATTTATGATGTACACCAATCACTGTGAGTGAATTTTGCAAATACACATTCAAATCCCACGCCGCTGACAATCAAACGTTAGACCCGGGATCCCTGGTTGGCTGAGGTAGGTACCTTAGGCCAAGTAGGGACCTTGCGTTCCAACATCAGGGAAAGGAAGGTCCCATGCTTAGATAGCCCCGCTCACCCCCTTGGTAGCTTTGCACGAGCAGCCAGGCTTATCAAGGCAAATGTGTAAAGTATTCGAAATTATGCTCACAATAACCCAATGCCGATACCACAAATAGACTCCACATGAGTTTTATAAAACGAGTATACATTTTATGTAAAAAGATATACGATAAGACCACACAATATAAAACCAACGTATGAGGTTGGGTAATATTTTTCCTGGCCCGTTGTTAGGCTAGCAAGCTCTTGTAAGCTCTTGTAAGTTCTGGCGAAGTCAATGAGCACTTTTAAATATTCTCCTTTACTCCTAATATCATATCATACAGTTTGTAATGCTAGAATCAGGCACTTTTGTAATGTAAAAATACTGTAATGCATAACATAGCAATCAGACACTCTGCAATGAAAAGAATATAATGTGTAACACAAAAACCAAGCACTTTGCAAGGTAAAATAATGCAATGCACAATAAAACCCCCAGATATGTTGTTCTCTGAAAATAAGGCAATGCGTATACACTAATCAAGTACTTCATTATGCAGGAACAATGCTATGCGCAATTCGCTAGTCAGGTAGTTTGTTATGCAGAAACAAGGCAATGCGTCATACAACAATTAGGTAGTCGTTATACAAGAATGATGCAATGTGTACTACGTCAGTCAGGTACTTCATTCTACGGAAATGGAAAATGGAATACTATGCAGTACACTCAGGCCCCGATCACCAGGCCTCAGATGGTCTCTCCGCCTCTCCTTCTGACTTTCCGTCAGACTCTCACAAATGCCTCCAACCTAGTACGATGTAATTCCAAAGTGCTGCTGTGCATACCCGCCCCTGGACTGCCTTGGCAATATGGGCCACAATATGAGCCAAAGCAGAGGCTAATGCTGCCAACACGAGAGAGAGGCCAAGAGAGTCTTCCGCTGAGCCCGCGCCCCGTCACAGGAGTCCACACGTGTTACTTGTGGGAAGCGAACCCACTCTCCTCTCCTCATCCAGCGGTTGGGGATCCAATGCAGCTTGGTGAAATGGCAATAGATCGGGCTAGTGGAGTAAGTTAGAGTCTCCATCCACCGCTTTGCTTACTCCGCTAGCCCGATCTATCACCATAGTCATTTGTACTGTTTTTTGTTCTCCCCCTCTTTTTTGTGTTTTTCAGTATATGTAGATATCTTTCTGGAATCACAAAATGTATGTCATTGACTTTTTAATGGTTTATATGTATTTTTATAAATGAAAATTTCAACAAAAATGAAGAAAATATTTAAATAAATCACAAAAACTATTTTGAATATAAACAGTATGTTTTGTTTCTATTAATTTTGTTTTCATGTCACAATATTCATCTAATTCGTTTTTTGGTTCTCTTGGGTTTTTTGGCTTAATTATTAAGCTCATTACTGTTCGTTTTTCCAAAAAATAGTTCAATGTATTCCCTACTAGTAGTGACTGCATTAGAAGTAGGGGTCCCCTTCTCTTCTAAGCTAGATACCTAAGGGCAAGATCAGCACGCTAACTAGTCTCCTTCGGAATATAGACCTTTAGAGACATATACCAGGGGAAGTGATGGAGAAAAAACTGGTAGGTAGGAAGTACAAACAAAAGAGCAGGGCCTGGGTTTCAACTCACAAAGGGGAAGAAGCATCAAAGATGCTTGTCCATGGTTTGAGTTCATGTGGAGATCTAAGCAGTCTAAATGACCAGAGGCAAGGTCTCCTGGGAGCACCAGGATGAGGACCTCTTCCCTGCTGCAGTCAACCCTGGCCCTGGAATAGTTTGATGTCAGAAACGGCTATCAGCATCATGATGCAGTGTGCTGTACCTGTTAAAAGAGTCCTTGAAACACCAGGCTTTGACCAGGGCCCTATGGTCAAGTGCCAGTATCAAAATGAGAGCCAAAAGTCCTTCCGGCAAAGATACAGATATCATCCATCATGTGGGAATTAGCAGCTAACTAAAAGACATCTAAAATCCTCGGCATTCCGATTAGGTAGAGATTCCTATAAATTAAGGAGGATAAGTCGGGATATCCAATAGATCGTTATGCATGGCTGAGGAGTGCTTTTAGGTATGTCCATCCTGGGACTCATCTGGGACTTCAATCTTTGCAATATATTACCAATGGAATTTTCAGAAAAGGATGGATATTCAGAAAACAGGTTAAGGTCCTGCTGGAAAAAGAAACATATGGTGAAAGTATAAAAAGGTATTGGGTGATGGAGGGGTGGCCAACAATCATGTTGCACGGACAACCTTCACCACATTCGCTCAGATAAATTAGGTATTGGGCACCTGTTAAGCCCCAATTTGGTTCCACCGATGGCGGATGGTGTTTGGGTCTGGGTCCGACAAGCGAATATTGCTGTAACATGCCAGGAGCAGTGAACAGTGTCTGCACAGTGGCGGGTCCAGCAGTGAAGTTACTGGCCACAAGGCCCTGATGCTGTGCTGAGAGGAGCTGCACTCATATCCTGCATTACCATTGACCCCCATCATGGACACTGGGGGGCCCGACCAGATGCTAATACACAAGTAAGAACAGCGTTATCCTCACCTTTTCTGACTAACAGTGCCACCGGACTAGTAGCCCACTGTTAGGATGATACCTTGAGGGCCTGACGAGACTAGGGTGACTCTAGGGATTGACAGGTCTCCCTCCGCCCTCACCTGCAATCCTTTCAATCTCCTCCACACCAGCGACCATTGAGTCAGGCACCTATGAGGCCCTCAAATGAACTTATACCGCAAAGGGTGAGAGGCCTGTGATCCTTTTCATGACTAACATCTCTGGCTCAAAATGGCAGACAATCCAGGTGGCTTACTGTTGTGGATGTAGATTGGATCTGAGGAGAAATAGACCCCTCTTCCATGAACTCTTGAGGTCCCCGGGGCTTTCCAGTTGCACCCATGACACTGCGCCTCCATGCTTTCTGCTTCCGACCAGCACCAAGGGGCTGGAGGCCTGCAACTCAGAGATAGTCCGAGGCCCCCATGGAGACCGGGCAGTGCTGGGAGCTAACAACACCCCTCCTCTCTCCTGCTATTACCTCCATACAAGGGACAACACTGGAAAGTGCTGATGGGGCCTTTGAGGGAATTGTGCTGTAGCTGCAGTGATGCAAGGGATCCTCATCATGCCCAGCATCAAATTCCAAAATGGCAGCTGCACAAGGAAGCCCACTCCATTGCTAAGATGTGGCTTTTGGGTGTGAGCGGTAAAGGGGAGAAACAGCAAGGGCCCTTATGTAGCAGGGAAAAAGCAATTGCCATGTCTGTAAAAGGTGGCTGAACACCCAAGCACAATATTAACTGGGGCCCCTGGTCCCACAGATCTACAGTAATCATGACTAGCAGTGCTTTTATATGGGCCGCTCCCTGTGGGGATCCAAGGGGCCGGGAACCGCTGCTGACCTGGAAGCCTCTCCTTACAACTGATTGTGGCTGCCTGATCACATGTGACTCTCAATCATAGGCCAGCCGATACCCTGGAAAATACACGCACTGCTTCAAGGAAGTCTGGCAGACTGAGATGGGCCGACGGTCGACTCACAAAATGGAGTTCAAGTCATGAAGATAATTTAGGCAATAGCATCTTTATAGCAAAGAACAACATCAACACTGTGGAATTACCAACAAATCACGACATCTCTTACCACTTAGGGCTTCTAGAAGAGTAGGACTTTGTTTTTTGTTAAACTTCTTGCATTACTTGAAATTGCGCTATCCCCTCTTCAGGTCCCTATCTAAGCTTTAATCCCTCACCTTAGAGATTTCAAAGTGCTCCCAAAGGGTGTTTAGTGATCTCCTTGATACTTGCTCTCCAGCACTGCCTCTTACTGCCGGGGGCGGGGGGGGGGGCAACCTCCTTTCCCCATGTTGCAACTTCCATTGAGATGAAAAATCACCTCTGTTTCATTTAGATGCTGACACAGCAAGATCAACAGCATTAAGCATCAGTATTGACTTCTCATATATAGCTGGATAGCGCTTTGAAGTACTATCTTGCCAAGCTTCGACACTTAGCCTCCAATACACTCTACAGGTCTCCCAAGAAAACTCAAGGGAATAGAGTATTGAGTTACTTCCAACCAACAGAAGTTTGAAACTCACACTCACTGGCACCCTCAGATAGTAGAATGGCCTTAACTAAAGAGGGTCTCCTCTTCTCAGTTTTGGAATTTCGGAAAGTATTTTGTGAGGAGCTCAAAACTGACCTTGCTACTGTTCTAGAGGCACTCTGAACTGATCTCACCTCCAAGTTTACTACTCCTAAAGAAAATGTAGATTCCTTTGGGACAGTGACACTGGACCTTGACAATACCAGCCAAACACGGACGTATCAAGGAGAAAAACCTTTAGAAATCCTCTACTTACCTCATAGAACAGCTCCGCGCCATGTTTCTGAAGTGTGAGGATCTAGAAAACCTTTCACAATGGGATAACATCTGGCTTCAGAATTTGGAGGAAGGCACAGAGGGGCCAGACTTGGAGGCATTCATAATAGTCATATTTTTGGAACTGTTGGGTGAGAAGGGCCCCAAAGTCAAGCTGGATCAGGTTCATCGAGTTGGCCTCATGAACCATGGTGAGGGGAAGCGCCCCAGAGATGTATTAGCGAAACTACACTCTTTCGAAGTAAATGAAGCTTTTTTACAGGTTGCACAGGAAGTGGAAGAGGTGTCCTTTCAAGGAATGTCATGCTTGATATTTCATGACATTGCCCCAGACACTTTAGCCAGACAAGATAGTCCCAGATTTCAACTGACCTTATACATACCATGGTTTTGACTGCAGTGACATGTAACATTAAGGGCCTTAACTCTCTAGCCAAGAGGCCTAAACTGTGAAAATATCTGTTCGATAAGCGTCATGATATGGTGGCATTGCAGGAGATCCATCTCAAATGGAGCAACAATGGCAGGTTGCAACATAAAACCTCTCCGGTTATTTGTTACTCCTCTTGCTCTACCAAACATAATGGGGTGACCCTTCTTTTCCACTCCTCTCTTTAGTTTCAACCCCAGAGCAGCAAAACAGACAGGGAAGGTAGGATATAACTTGTGAAGGGGAAGATATTGGGCCATATGTGCACTATACTATGCTCTATGCTCCAAATTCATTGCAAACTACACTCTCAACGAGTGGACACAGGCAATTTACAAAAGTTCTTAAACACACAGTTTACTCACTAAGATTGATTGATGCATGGCACATATTACACCCAGATACTCGAGATTATACCTATTTTTCACACTCTCATCACTCTTACTCACCGTTGGACTACACATTTATTAGCCAGTCCCTAGAACAAAATGTCTTAGCAGCTGAGTTTCATCCAATGGTGTTATCAGATCAAGCAACAGTGGGTCCAACCTTGGATGGAGGGCCCCAATCCCTAAGCTCTGCTGATTATTTTTCCTGGGTCTCTTACAGACTACCTTTTTTGGGATGAGTTACACAAAACCATTAGGGAATTCTATCACAGGAATAAACCCCAAGACACTGATCTTACCTGGGATGCCTTTAAGGTCGCTAATGCATCTCCCTCTTGTCAGTGCTCACCAAACAAAAGACTCAAGATAGACAAGCACTAGAAGTGGAGCTCCGATTAGCTAAGCAAACCCATAAAGACACCCCCACATTCACGCTCCAAAGGAAAGTTATGGCAGTGAAACGGATATTAGATGTGATTTATATAAACAAAGCTAAATTCACCTTACTATGCCTCAAAAACACCCATAGAGGGAATAAAGTGGGCACTCATTTGATGCACCAATTGCGAATAAAACACGAAACAGAATACATTAGCCATATTCTTAGAGAGAAGGGGGACATAGTTACATCCTAACACGACAAATCACACACCTTCCAATTTTTATTTTATAAACCTCTGTATGCTTCTGAGACCCCATGTGAAGAGGCCCAGCTAGACTATTTAAAAGGAGTGACCTTCCCCAAGTATCCGCAAACCAGAATGAGCAGTTATGAAGCCATATTCAGGAGGTCGAGGTGCAGAAAGCTATTGCTTCTCTTAAGATGCACAAATCCATGGGCATGATAGGTTTAGCACACTTTTATAAAACCTTCAGCAATGAATTATCTCCACACCTTGTACTCCAATTGAATCACAAGTAAACAAGTAATCCCCAACAAGAGTAAAGCACTCAGTTCAGTTCAATAAAACTTCTATTCAGCCACGTTCTGGCCATAAAAGTAAATTTCACAGAAAAAAGACACAAACATATAGAATTTAAAACTGCAGTATGGAAAATTCAATCATATAAGACATTTGTTTCCAAATAGAGCCAAGTCATAGCTATTGTCAACCAATGTTTTCCTTTTACGTATAGCCCCTGATAAAAACTTGCGACCCCATAACAAATAAGTGGGGAGGAGAGCATTTGCAGGTAAGTCAGTGCTGGTCTTACTTGTGCAAAATAGCAATTTCTTAGCTCAGTTTAAAACCACAGGAGAACATAAAGTGTAACAGATCTTGGCCAGAATAAATGTCACATGCAAATGTCTGTAAGATTCCTGACTTTGTAAAGCACTCACCTAGATTATTCCTCAACCGGTAAAGAACCTACAATTTTGTGCCTCTTACAGGCCTACAGCCCTGCTCAATTTGGATGCAAAACCTTACACTAAGATTTTAGCTACCTGGTAGGAGGGCATTCTCTCTGATTTGATTCACCCATATCAATCAGTTTTCATTCAAGGGAGACAAATACACTCCCCAACTTTTATTTGCTCTCAGAATAGAACCCCTATCCGCTAGAATAGGAGCCACACCGAAGATTTAAGGTATCCCCTTTGGCTCGTGTGATCATAAAATATCCCTTCATGCAGACAATGTGCTCCTTTCCCTTACCTCCCCAACCACATCACTGAGGGTTTTACAACATGAGTTGTCATGTTATGAGGGTGTGACAGGTTATTGTATAAACCTATATAAATTCTTCCTCCGTAATCTTACTTCCCCTCTCTAGAAATGGAGACTCTGGGGACCAGGGCCCCCTTTCAGTGATTGAGAAAAGACATCAATTAACTGGGGATCAGAATCATCTCTAAGATCTCCGATCTGTAAGGCTCCAGCTTTCCTCCTTTGTTCTGCCAGCTCCTTTGTTCTGCCTGCTCAAAGAAAGTTGGACACTATTGTACCATTCTTGGATGGGGTCCATTAACGCAATCAAAATGACAGTCATACTGCAACCATTACAAATCTATTTCAAGTTCTCCCGATTGAGTTTGCCCAGGAATTTTTCTCAAAACTCCACTTTCTAGCGATCCGCTTTATATGTCAAGGACACAGGGCCCACCCCCCTCACAAGCAACTGAGATGGTCGAAAGAATTGGGAGTTCTGGCTGTCCCAGACTTCCAGAAATACCTTAAGGAGGTGCAATTGCAAATAATCGCTGAATGGGTGCTGAGAGGATTGGGCAAAGATTGGCTCCATATGGATAGAGGTATAGTTGGCAGCTGTGTGTGAAATGTCCTATGGAAATCGAAATCTGACAGCCCCCTTAATGTATACCTACTCACACTATCCTGAAGGTCTGGGACACAGAAATGGGTGGCCAGTTGGACCACTTCTCTTCCCCCTACTCCTATCCATTTTAATCCTGCTTTCTCCTCTGCCTTAACACTGGGCTCATTTGATGAATGGAGATAAGGAGGCTGTTTTACTATCTCCGACCACTTTCATGGCTGGGATTTAATGAACTTTGAGCACTGCCAATGTGATTTTGATCTACTACAGGCCGAAATATATCACTATACCCAATTGCAATAGCTGACCCTACAACCACAAGAGACCTCTCCACATCACGGAATGTATGTTGCAAGCGAGAGGCCCCAAAGCATCCAACTCTTTCCTTTATGCCTATCTACTCCACATCCTCCCCTCGACCAAACCACATGTACACTTCTGGAATTATATTCTTGATGCCCAATTGAAGAGTCTAATTGACAGAAACTATGGAAACATATTCCCAGATGTAACCACTCCCTAGGGCTCAGAGAATCACATTATAAGCTTCTGGTTGACTGGTATTCCTATCCCACTAACCTAAAAGAGATCTTTCCTGATAAATTTGATTTCTGCTGGAGGGGATATGGACTGCTCAGAAACTTCTTTTGGTAGGATATTCTGACCATTCAGCCCTTCTGGGCAAAAATCTTGGTCCAAATAAAAACAATACTGGGCTAGCCCATCCCCTCTAAACTACACTTTTCTCTGTTGAGCTCATGAGATGACACTCTGCAATACCAAATCTAGAAGAACTGCTCCTGTATGTGGCTAGGTCTCACTGCAGCTAAGATGGCCTAGGGGATAAATTGGAAGAAAGCCACAGCACCCTCAATATCGCAATGGCATGCTAGACCTTGGCAAGGGTTAATGATGGGAAGAATGACAGACATCCCCCAGGATAAGAACAAGAAGTCTGAATATCAATGGGAGGGACTTAGTCAACTTTCTATCAGAATGACTTCCACATATCACCTGCCCCAGCCGCATGAGAGCACTTTACCTCTTTCAGATCTGAACCCCCATTGATGTACGGAATGTCCCATGCCCAGTGACAGACCCTGCATCGCACCGTTCTCACCAATCGAATCATTGCATGATCACACATCACTCACACAAGGCCTATTGTTTAAACTTAATTCTTCAGTTCCGTTCTTTTCTATTCCTTTTTACGTTTTGGGGGAGGGAGGAGAGAGTATTAAAAGGCACAGATAAAGCTCCCAAATTTGCTGAAGTTTCGAATATGTGGAATCTTATTCAAACAACAAAACCTTTTTTTTTTGGGAAGAAGAGCAAAGTACGCAAGAAGAATCAGATTTGATTCTTCAGAAAGCCCTCACTCGAGGGGCGTGGTCTCGCGCTGCAAAGAGATGGCGCCGTTCCCGTGAGCTCCGTGTGAACAGGAGCATCTCTTCTCATTTCAGCCGCATTTTGGCCGCAGCAGGAATCGTTGAGGACGGGCGCATGCCTTTCAAGGTGTGGTGAGGCGTTTGTCCTGTTTTGCCGCATCTGACTGTAACTGGAGTTCCAGAGCCGGTACTGGTGCCTTTCTCCTCACCACAGTGCGGGCGGCCACCGCAATTTTACAGTGCCCGCTCAGCTCGTACTTGCTCAAGGTATCCGGCGTTTTCATGGATAACGCTCGGCAACGTTTTCCCTCAAATTAACTACATTTCTCTGCAAATATGACTTTATTAGTTTTATAATACTCCTATGAGTGCCTGCAGCCTTAAAACATGTTTTTTTTCCCACATGTTTATTCCAACTACTATTTGCCTCAAGCTTGTTTCTCCTCTTTTTCTTTCAATTTAATTCATTCTCCTACATATGAATGAATGCAATATACCTTAATACCACCTACATTTATGAATAACATGGCATTTTTGGCTTGGATGTGGGCCAGTTTTGTTTATTTTTATCTACATTTTGTCACACCCCTTAGCCTCATAAATATTTGGCTTGTGATTTACTACTTGCCTTATCGCTGTTGGTATTTTAATTACATAGCGATTATTTGAGTGCGGACAGGAGGGTGACACTATTCTTTTGATCTATTTTGCGCTGGAACCTTACTCACTTTGAAGTCTTTTTCTTGAAGCTTATGGGCAGATTGAAAACTTTATTAAAAATACCTTCTTGCTCACCTCATCGTTACAAGATGGCAAGTGAAACCTCCACTTCTGTCAGAGCCTCTTGCACTGGTACTAAACCCAAGAGAGCCAAAAATGATCCTCCTTCGCCCATTCTGTCCTCTCAAAATCCTGTCCTTGATATTATTTTGGATGAAGTTAGAGGTCTTAAGTCTTTTATGTCTGTGACCAACGAGAAACTTCAACAAATAGAGGATAGATGGAGAAGTTTGGGGGCAAAGGTGTTAGATATGGAGCAACGTATCAGTGATTTCCATGATGTTTCTACTAAAATTCCGTCTTTGGAGCAGGAAATTCAACGCTTAAAGCTTCATACAGAGGACTCTGAAAATCGTAATAGACGCAATAATCTACGCCTTTATGGTCTGCCGGAAAATCTTGAAGGTCCAGATATGTTTTACTTTCTAAAGAAATTCCTGACAGAACTTTAGACCTTCAGCCAGAGCCGACTCTAAATATCCAACGTGCTCATAGACTTGGTCAATTGAAACCTCATGCCTCCAAACCTAGAGGTTTTTGGAATTTGCCGACTTAATGCGCGTCCTCTTCGCTGCTAAAGCAAAAAAACGTTGTCTCAAATGGTCTGGTCATGACATCCTTGCCTGTGTAAAATTACTCATGATGGTTCCTCCCGTTCATTTGATGATCCTCTTAAATTGAAGGCCTTTCTCCAAAATATTTCCACCAACTCTACAGCTGGTTCCTCTTATAGTCCATAATGTTCCTGTTGCTTTGTTTCACTGCTTCTTATATTTATGATGGCTGTTTGTAATTCTAATACTGTTATCTTTCTCTCTGTTGTTCCATCTCTTGTCGTTGCAGCTACGTCTCATGCATTTTTTGCTTTTAATTCCTCATAGATCTGGATTTCTTTCCTTGATCGATCTTCTCCTTTATCTCTTTGTATTCTTTTTCTTTGTACTATCTTTTTCTTGGTTTCTCTTTATTTGTTTTTCTCTAGGGGTGATGTTCAACTCGTTTCACTCTTTCTATGGGTGTTTTCCATTTTTTGTTATATTTCATATGTTGCATGTGTTCATTAATGTTGTTTATTATCTTATAATGTTTTTTTGACCCCGAGCTTATATATGGTGTTTTTCTAATTTCAGCTGTTTCCTTGTAACACTGATACCCTTGAATTCACCTTTTTTTCGAATGTTCACCAAACTCGTTCTAGGATTGAATGTGTTTTGATTAGTAAATCCCGTTTTCCCATTGCTTTTATCTTCGAAGATTAGTTCTATTTTCATTTCTCACCATGCACCTGTTCTCTCTGTTTTGGACCTTTCCTTAAGTTCCCCCAAATTTGGTAGATGGAAGTTAAATAATTGTTTACTGTCTGATACCCCTTTCATTACAGAAGCTACTAAATTCAATAATTAATTTTTCATACTTAATATCTCTTCTGACACCTCCACTTCTAACAATTGGGATGCCTTTAAGGCCTCTTTTCGAGCGTTCACTATTTCATATGTTGCAAGAAAAAAGAAAACTACTCGTAATAAATATGCAACGGTATTACAATAATTGAAACTTTTGGAACATACATTCTTTACTTCTAAATCCTCCTCAACACATCATGAATTAATTAAGGCCAGATCTGAGCTTAATAAACTAGCTACCTTTGATGCCTGTAATGTTCTTCTTAAAATTAAATCTAAATATCATGGGGTTCAAAATAAAGCTGGTAAGATGTCTGCCAACTACTTAAAAATTAAATCTGAACGCAAAACTATTGGTCCCATTCTAAATGAATCTACTAATACCCTTGCATCATCAGATGAAGACATTGCTTTTGTATTTCATGATTACTACCAAACATTATGTTCTGATGATACGAATCCTTCCCCTCAAAACGTAGATACTTTTTTTTTTGGCCTCCCCACTCCCCCTTCCTTACCTGATGAATTTGACTCATTGGAAAAAGATGTTACTTCACAGGAGATATCTGATGCTATCAAATCTTTGAAGAAGTCAAAAGCACCAGGTCCCGACGGTCTTTCTGTTGAATTTAATTCTGTCTTTCTCTCTATTTTAATTCCAAAGCTTTTGGCACTTTTTAACTCCTTTATTGCTGAATCTAAAGCCTCTGGTTCCTTTTTGGAAGCCTTTATTGTTCTTATCCCTAAGCCTGATAAAGATCATTCCCTATGTAAAAATGATCGCCCTATATCATTAATTAATTATGATTGTAAAATATTTGCAAAAATTCTCACCTCCCATCTTGAGAGTATAATCCCTTTACTAGTAAAGACTGATCAGGCAGGCTTTATTAAAGGCAGAATGGCTGCAGATAATGCCCGAATGTTCGCTAATGTCATTTCCTTAAGTAAAACCATCAAGTCCCCTTTAGCAGCACTATCCCTTGATGCTGGGAAGGCTTTTGATCTAATTAATTGGCAATTCATGTTTAGAACACTTCAATGGTTTGGATTTGGCCCCACTTTTATTTCATAAATTAAGCTGTTGTACTCTAATCCCCGTGCTAGCATTTTTGTAAATAGCCATTTCTCTAATTTCTTCTCCCTATCTAAAGGAACACCTCAAGGTTGTCCTCTTTCTCCCCTGTTATTTGTTCTCTGTCTTGAACCCTTCCTTGAACGTATTCGTGTTAACGCACATATTTCTGGCCTCTTACACACCTCCTTAGAAATTAAAATGTCAGCTTACGCTGATGATATATCGGTATATATGTCTAATCCTCTTACTTCCCTACCTCCCTTTTTAGAAGAGGTTAAATTGTATTCCAGTGTCTTGGGATATAAGTTGAACTTCTCAAAAACGAAAGTACTACCGTTGAATCCCCTATGTTATCAATATATGTTAAAAGATACTAATTTCACTTGGTGTCTTACTCAAATAAAATACCTTGGTATTTGGTTTTCTGCTACTTTACCTGTCACAATTAAGCATACATTTAATGCATTAATAAATAAGATCCAGTCTCTTTTACTTTCTTGGATACCTCTTCATTTGTCTTGGTGGGGTAGACTTGACACTATTAAAATGATGATTCTCCCTCATATTCTATATATACTATCTATGTTACCTTTTCGGATCCTTCTATTATATTTTTCACAAATCATCCATTTGTTCAAAATTCCTTTGGAATAAAAAGCACCCTCGTATTTCCCTTACAAAGGTTAAACTCCCCAAATATGAGGGAGGTGTACGTTTTCCTGATTTCAAGGCTTATCATGATGCATTTTTAATCAGATACATGTTTACCCTTTCCCATGAATTTGGTGACACTCCTATACCTAGATGGATTTCTTTTGAACGATCCTTACTAAAAGTTTTTTCTTTTCGCAATATAATTTACATGTCTAATTGTACTTTTATAGCTAAGTATCCTATTTTTAAATACTCTCAAAAGCTACTATATAATATATATGTCAATGGCCGTGACCCATTACAATGGTTTTTATCTTCTACTATTTGGTACAACAAGTACATTAAATACAAAAGCAAATCGTTCAATTATAAGCATTGGAAGGAGAAGGGAATTAACTTTGTTTATCAACTGATCCACCAGAATTCTTTTCTATATTACAAAAACAGTATCATTTACCAGATACATTCATTGGAGAATACAATTTAATTTCAACAGCTCTGCTTTCTCATTTAACTACCTTTGTTCTTACCAATGCCTCTGCTTCGTTGACTCCACCTACACCACTATATAACATTTCTCAAGAACATAAACCTAAAGCAGCTCATATTTATAAACTCTTATCTTTACACGTTACTGAAAGACCTAAATCCCTTACTGAATTAGCCTGGGAATCTGATTTATCTTTTATAATGACTGTTTCTGACTGGGATAAATTATGGTCTAAGTTGTTTAAAATGTCACCTTCTGCTCGTATTACCCAATCGCTCTATTTTATTTATAATAGAGCAGTAATAACTCCTGTTTGTATCTCCAAGTTTTCCCCTACCACATCTCCTTTATGTTGGTCTTGTTCTTGTTCTAATTCCACTGGAACTTTAAAGCACCAAATTTGTGATTGTGCTAATGTTTTGAGCTTTTGGCGTTTTATTTGGTCTACGTGTATGAACATTTTCAATTGTAATATAACGTTATCATTGCAAAATGTTTTTCTTTGTTCATCTTCACCTGATTTTGGTGTTGGTAATCCTATATCTTTATTACTCAATCTATTTATAGCATTAGCTCTTAAAGTTATTATGTCATGTTGGAAAGATATTTCTAAATTATCCTCTTTGATTTGGTGGAATTTCATTTGTGATGAACATAGAATTGCTTCTGTCTCCTCTTCCACTTTATCCCAAAAAATTAAATCTGATCTTCTTTTGGTTACCTTTCACATCTTATCTTGCTTCACATGCACCTATATCTTGATTTCATACTCTTTTTTGTCAATATTTTCACCATATTTTATCCTTTACATTTCTACCCTCCTCCTATTTCTTTTGTATGTTCTTTATATCTCCTTTTCTTTCATTCCCCCCTTTTTTTTCTTCTTCTTCTGGTAGCATACAATATATTGTATTTTTACCGTATTTACTCATGTATTAGTTGTTCTCTGTGTTATTGCTCAAAGGATGTTATTTTACTTTTGTTTCGTTTTCTGTATTTGTTCTCTTATTATTCTGGAAAACTCAATAAAAATTCTTAAACAAAAATAAGAATGGCCAACCAGGCACAGTAAAAAAAAAAGAGTGAGTGATGGATGCTGGATAGATAGTTCTGCTATGTCTCACTGTGGGTGGTTGGGTGGTCAACATGTTTCTACCTATATTTTGCAACCAGCTAGGCATTTGTCAGGACCAGTGTGAAGACCCTGGCGGTATTAGCGCGCTAAGGCTCTCCCTAACCAGGAGGTCATATGTGTGAAAATGCAGGATATATTTTTTTTCAAAACCTGTTATGCATAAGGGAACCTGATCCTTTTCAGGAACTCAGCAGTTCTAAGCAGAGTGATCACTAATCACCCCATCGGTCTCGGGAGGGGGGAGATGGCTAGTAGGCACACCACCAGCAAAGCCCGGCACCCGCTTGGTACCTGCTTGAATCCTCTGTAACCGGACCCTGTCGATGGGGGCGCTAAGAGTGCTCCTATAGAAAATCCCTCTCTCTCTTGTTGTTGTTGTTTAGTGATATGTGGAATCTTAACCTGTCTATTTTTTTGAGGAAGTCATGATTATATAACAAATGTGTAATTTATTAGCCTCTCCATGTAAAGCCTATTGAGTTTTGACAAATGCAATATGCTTGTATGATACTGTGCCTTAGGAAAATTAATAAAGAAAGTTTACCAAAAAAAAGTATTAGGTATAATAATGTATTCATTACTAATATACAGATTTATCAATAAACAACTGTAATATTCAGTCATAATTGGTTCAGGGCAACAGCGTAGAAGATAATTTCTCTGAGAGATAAATAACAAATGCTGGACTATTTTCAGCCACAAAGTCAAGTCCAGGTGATGCAACTGGTTGCACTTCTGATTTGCAGCAGATAAAACCTATTGCAAATCGGGATGGCAAATGATCTATATTCTTATTGTGCACACCTTAAAATGAGGCAAAACAGGCACAAGTAGCACATTATTCTTATTAAGCGGTTACCTACTCGGAAATGGGTAAAAGTGTCGCACCAGCTATTTTCTGAACCACAGGCCAATCTATTTAATGGGCCTAAGAGTTTAATTGGCAGATTTTTAATATATTAAGTCAATTTCCTAAAATGGAGGCAAGAGATTTATTCATCAGTGGACAGAGTAAAATCTTGGTGTCATGAAGTGTTACCAGTGCTATCTTAATATCATTTTTGATCTCATTTTACTGATCATGGACAGTGCATTAAGTCAGCATCACATTTACTACTAGTAGGAATTTTAGAAAATCATATGTCTTGAGCTGAGTATTTACTCGTATGAATAAATATTATGCCTTGGAAGTTTACCTAGTATGATAAATGTTGGCCAAATCCATAGTTGTGCCTCACAGCATGAATTCATATGTCTTGAGCTGGGAATTTGCTTGTATGAATAAACAATATGCCTAGGAAGTTTACCCATTTTGATAAATGTTGGCCAAATGCATAGTTGTGCCTCACAGCATGAATTGTGTTATTATTGCTGCGCATCAATCAGTCAGGGTTTATAAAGCACTCTTCTCACCCGTGAGGGTCTCAAGGCAGCACTACTCACCCGTGAGGGTCTCAAGGCACTAGGGGGTGGGAGTTCCGGATCAGTCGAAGAGCCAGGTCTTGAGGACCTTCCTGAAGGTGTGCAGGGTTGGAGCGCTCCAGATGTTCACAGGGAGCTCGGTCCAGGTCTTGGCAGCAATGTAGGAGAAGGCTCTCCCACATGTTCCACTTCTGTGGATGCGTGGGACCTCTGCCAGGGCGAGGTCGGTGGAGTGGATTTTCCACTTGGGTAAGTGGAAGGATAATCTCTCGTTGAGGTATTTGGGTCTGGTGTTGTTGAGGGATTTGCAGGCATGGGTGAGGAGTTTGAAGATGACCTCTTCTCGATAGGGAGCCAGTGGAGGATTCGTAGGAGTTGGGTCATTTGTGTGTGGGGTGGAGGCCCGAGGATGTGTCTTGCAGCGGCATTTTTAGATGGTCTGGAGTCTGTGTAGGAAAGATCTATTTTGGGAATATTGTGCTAGTATTTATTTTTATTTATATTTGGTTTGCCAATCATTTCTTCATACAGTCATTCATTTCAAACAACTTTATTTATTGGTAAGTTAACTCTATTTATGTAATCCCTTTCTTTTATCCACACTCATATATGTTACTTTTTCTCTTAATTGTTGTATCAGGAGACTCAAGCCAGCAACCTATGACATTTTTTTCCATCATATCACTCACCATCCTGATTTACTTCTGGGACATTGGCTTCTTACAGTTGACATGTTCTTCTAAAGTTGCCACTTTCCTCATGTATTTTGTTCACTCTCAGCAGGATCTTGAAATGGAAAATTAAGAGAAATGTCACTCCAAGATGCGCCTGCATGGCAGAACTCTTGAAATAATTATTGATTTGCTTTAAGAAAAGTCATTCAAATATGTCCACTATACTTAAATGCACTCACAGGATGGACATGTTGAGGAACATTTGAACAACCAATAGGTGTCACAGTCGAAAATTGTTAGCTTTATCAATGCTTCTAAATTTCAGAAGTAAATTTGTTTGCATCAGTTATTTTTCACTCCAACTTTATAAGATGACATGTTATTAAATACCTAGCTTTGAGAATATCTGTGGCAGTTGTCATTAGATATCTGTAGTTGTTTACTAATTTAAAGAGATATCTTCCTTCTTAGGTCTGGGTAGAACTTGTTATCCACAGCAAAAGGGATAACCTGAGAGGTCTTTGATATTGGGAACTATCTGTGGTGCATTCATTATCAAATTGGATATTGTAATTAATTGTTTTTCCCATAGGCTCCATTTGAAGACTTAGTTCAGCAATAATAATAATATTTACAGTTGTCAGCATTTGTTTAGACCATGTAATTATGTACATACAACATTAACATACATTAAAGTATTCAAATATAAAATACACAAAGCTCATAAATAACACAACACATCTCACCGCAATACACATCATACATATCTCATACAAATCAGCATATTATCTGTAACAGTGCTCCCAGGTAGAACCTCCACATTCGTAATATAGAATTTCTTAAAGTCACTATACACATTAAGTGACTTACCTCACATTTTTAAGTTCCTCATAAACAACATGCCAAGTATCTATGACATGAAACTTGTAATGCCTTCATACTAAATGGCAGGGAAACTCTGTAGAATTGTCCCCACTCATAGAGTTACAAATATCTGGGGGTAGCAGCAAATCTTGCCCATTACAAGCTGGTATTTGCGAATCCACTAAGAAATGAGGAATAAATGGGGGATCTGTTCTGTATATAAAAGCCTGATTTAACTGGAATTCTTCATTTTTAGACTTTCAGATGGAATTGTAGGCTGCTATCAGCAACTGACAACTTCAGGTGAGAGTAAAATTAGCTCCTGTAACCAGTCTTATCTTAATTAAGAGACCACGGTAATGGGGACATGGGTGCCCAAAAAGGGTGAAAAAGGAACAGACCTACATTTGGAGACCATGAGCGTTTCCAATATGAAGATTCAACTCAGCTCTGCCCCATAAAAATAGCTTGCCTTGCCCATCTAACTGATCCAAATCAGGCATTAGTGCTAGCCATTAATAGTAAAATATGTAGGCGAAACATCATAATGTCCTTAGTACTCATCCCAGTGTTACATTTTTAAAATGTTAAGTGCCAGAAATCTTACCAGGAGGCCACTGCAGCTTGCACTACACATCACCCTTGTCATTGCTTGCAAAACAACTACTAACCATCTTTCTCACGTGTAAATGCGACAGTTCAGATTATTCCAGGTCCACAAAGCTAAAGGAATTTCTGGGTTGGCAGGTATTAGCAATTTTAATGTATATTGTAGTCCTAAACTACTGATGTTCTGCTCATCTCTAAATTAGATGAGCAGCGCCACCATGTTGGGGACTGTTCTAAGTGTGTGGTGACTATTAGGTGCCAGTGCTGAGCTCCGGAAACCAATTAAGTGTCGGCTCAAATTAAGCACTGACTCAGCCCCATGGTAATGTGTCCCTGAGTCTGAACCTTATTATAAATCACACTATACACCACGGGACAAGGGGGGTGATCACTCATGGAGTATTATGGATGATTCTAGAGCAACCAGTTTGAACATTTATATTAACAAGAGTGGGTGTTCAGGGGTTATGTGACAGCCTCCCCCCTTGCTTATTTTACATTTACTAATTGCACTAATTCATTTGGGTAAAATCAATAATCTAATTAAGCAATTAACAATTACAAACATTATTACCATTATCTAATTTTATAATGTAACATTTACTAATCAGTTTAACAAATTAAAAATAAACAATAAACTATTTATAAACTATTAAAAATAAATATTAAAGGAACTTCCCACCCTATTCAATTACAAACCCAATAATCTGCAGATACATTTAAATAGCATTTTAGAAAAGCTGTGTATGTATATTACTCAACCAAAAATAAAATAAATTATACTAAAACGAATTATTCTGTTAACATGTTAACCTATTACACAGAAGCTACTTAAACACATCAAAATAATTAAAAGGCAATATCATTTACAACAGTAATATATTTTTCTATAGAGCACATAAAACACTATTCTTACCTCCAACATTCTCCGCAATGAAATTTCTGACAGTGCAGATATTTTTAAAACAATATTAAGGCCACACAAAATCCTGTATAGTGCAGCACACAAACAAAGAGCGAAATTCAGGGAGAGATAAATACATTTCTGCTACTTTCCTCCTGACTCATGGAGACCTTATTTTTTTTACCAAAATCCCAGTCTTACAATTTTAAGGCCACACATGGAGCGCACCCATGAGGCAAAGTACTATAAGCAGCACAAAGCTATGTTGATGCTACAGAAATGACTCTTTTCTGGTGCAAAATAAGTTCTGTGTGAAAATTAAGTATCATATGAACACTTTACATGACTTTGCAGTGCTGCAAAGAGTGTGAATAAATATGCCACTAGGGTTCTGGCAACAAGTAACACAGTGGCAGACACATAAGGAGTGCCACTGCGAACATAGATGCAAAGTTGAACTACAGCAAGTCTGACACTTCTTGGTGCAAATCCACTAATAAGTGTCAGTTGAAATCCCGGCATGCAAGTGGCAAGATGCCACTTGCCAACTGACAACTGACATGTTTTTCTTCTTCACATGGTAGTGCTTAAGCCAGTATCACTGCAAAACCACCCCCGTAGCAAAACTAACTCCACCACTCCAAAACCAGCCCCCACCCTTCCAGCCTCCTGATCAGATGCCCAATGCCCGCTATTGCCAGTCTGTCCCTGACTGTAGCAAGCGATCAAGTAATCAATATCAGATGTGGGTGCACCATCAAGTCCTGGCTGTTACTTTTCTGTCTGGTGTCGGATGCAGGGTCGCTTTAGGGTTGTGCAAATTTTGAGTACCACAGATCTTTCTGTGTGGAATTAATCAATACAGACCAGTATTACCCAATAGCATGTTGTAAGAACAATAATAGCACACCCAGTATTTCTGTAAGCAACTGCGGTTCAGCTGAGCCAAGTTTTAATGGACAAGAATTATTCTAACGCACAATATTGTGATTGTCTTTCAGGACACTACGGGAAAAAATAGAGTAAGTAGACCCCGGGTGTGTAATCAAGCCAAAAGTAAAGTTAAACAGGAAAAGGTGAAGTGAAAAATAGACATTGAATGTGTATTGGTTGATTCATGAATAGCCCCTATAGACGATCCCAATGGTGTAAATCAAGGTACATTTCACAACACAGAAGGGATGTGCTGGGACAAACAAAGTAGAAGCTATCCCCCATAGGGGAAGACACTCAACCCTGACCCCTAAAACACTAACTCCTATCATGTGCAATTTTAAAGGAGAAACTCCAGAAGACCATCAGCCAACTACAGGATCTAGACAACTGTTCCCAGAGAGAAAACCCAAGGCTAAGGGGCCTTAGTAAAAACGTCCAAGACGCCAACCTCAAACAATTTCTTGGCTGGATTCTGTCCTCCCTACTGGGTGACGACCATCCATTGGTGAGGATCGAGGATCGATAGTGTCCACTGAGTTGGCTCCAAGAGACAATGCCATCTACAGAGACCTCAATTATGTATCTAACGTATCTAAATAGGTCCTTTCTTGGCTGTCTATATGACTGGGGGTGTAATTTAGAGGTTACTTAAAACCAGTGACTTTTCTCTTCAATCTTTTTATGAAAAATTATGATGCCCATTTAAAATGTCTCAACAAGCATTCTCATGTGTGATTTGTCATTGTAGTATTAATGTACACATAGGTAAAAGGGGATTATTTCTTCTCAGGAATATCATTGATAGTGTACACATATACATTTTGAGACAAGCAATTTACAGAACCATAATATCATATTTTACACAATATAATATAGAGTTTACTTTGTGTATTCTAATTAGAGAATTTATTGTGTCAAATTTCATTTTGCACTAATATTCAAAATAAAGTACTCATTGTGTGGTATTTCAACTGCACTATTGATTTATAGGCAAAGGGCAAATGTGCATAATTTATCAAATGAATGGCACTCATCATCTAGATTACAAATTTTCCCTTCATCCATTGTTTATAGATCTTATCTAATCTATCAAAATGTAATGTTAATTAATTTGCATTCTAACTCCTGCAACTTCACAGGGACATTTCTACCCCATGGCGGTAGATTAAAATCTGTCATTTTATATCATCTACTCTGCGATGTTATTCTGTGTAGTGTTGTATAAGAAGGAACAGATAAATTGGCACTCAGTGCCTCAGAGTTACAAAATTGCATCATTTGTCCATTGTGTTCAAAATGCGCTCATAATATTTTACTACTTCTCCGAAAAAAAATACTGCAGAAAGCCTGAATAGTTGGTGAAGTGAGCATCCAATATCACTCTTGCAAGATCTTCCAAAACGTTGTCCAGCTCACACTACTATAAAGCATTAAGTGTTCACATGGAACTCATTTGCAACTACAGTCTTCTATTGTCACAGAACGTTTCTGTGTACAATTGAATCAAGTAATAAATAAAGGGATACAAAACAGTATTAGTCTGTCCTACAAATTAGGAGATTTTTTAATTATTCTATAGTCTGATCTCAAGTTTTCAAAAAACTCAGTCCAGCCAAACTGAGTAATTTATTCTTTTGATATTGCACAGGATTTTTAAACATACGTAATTATAGATATAAACAGTAGTGCATATTTTTCTAATTTACAAACACTTTTTAAACATGAGTGATAAACAACCCCAGGTGAAGTGACCATAACCAAACATCTAAAAGAAATGACCATGAAGTGACTTGTAAAAATAGTGAATTTATGAAGTTATTGGTATATCAAAGGACGTCTAATGCTTGTTGAGACAATAGTGAAAAAGCTACCACAACATCATTTAATGTGCTTTCGCCTAAAGAGTGTCCTTTCCTTGCTGTCGACGATGTTTCAATCCTATAAGGAATATGAGGGTCTCATCAGGGCTATGATGACCTGGGGGCTACATTTGATGCCAAATAATTCATAATTAAAAGCTTGTGATCAGACTAACGTGTGGAAATTGTTGTTCGCTTACTTAGAGTGATAGACAAAATGAAATTCTTCTGAGGAATAATTAATTATGCTGGGACAAATTTCGCTCTTTCTGGCAACTTATTGGTAACCAGTCTTCTATTTTGTAAACCTGTAAATCTTAGTGGGGGATACACCTGTGCCCCTGAGCTTCCAGTAGAATCTGTGGATAGTTCTCACGGTCTGTAGAAGTTGTTATAGGGGTTACAATTATTCCCTCAACCTCAAGGTGTTTGTTAAGTTCCAGATTGTGCACTGCCTTGAGTCTGTAATGGATAAGGAAAATGCTACAGTAAATTATCAGGGCAGACAGTATTGTTTGTTAATGCGGCACTGAGCAACAAAAACAAAGTGGTGGGAGTTTTCACCTTACCTATTCTGTAGCAATCACAAAAACAGTCCCAGTAAGTAGCTCAGGTTGGCTTGTCTCAGCCCCAAAAGTTGTGTGGTCTTCTGTTTAGTTGTCTGCAGAATAGATTCCCAGTTGGAGAATGCTGGTTGCTGGTTGCTAACCAGCATGCCGCCCACATTAGTAACTATATCCAGTGTTGGGTCGCAATACAGCCGGCGGCAACCTCAAAGTGATCCTCGGTTGCATGGGGTGCAACAATACACCGGATAGGTGGATTGCACTCAGAATGTGTTCCCCCCATGTGCAGGATGTGCAGGATTTCTATGACGATAATTGAATCTAATAGGTCCTGGGAGAGGAATTTCGAGGTTACTTAAAACCAGTGACTTTTCTCTTCAGTCTTGCTATGAAAAACTATGATGCCCATTTAAAATATCTCAACAGGCATTCTCATGTGTGATTTGTGAACATACCACAATTAATTGTCATTACCATATTAATGTACACATAGGTAAAAGGGGATCATTTCTTCCCAGGATTATCATTGATAATGTACACACATACATTTTGAGACAAGCCATTTACAGAACCATAATATAATGTTTTTCACACAATATAATATAGAGTTTACTTTGTGTATTCTAATTAGAGTATTTATTCAGTCAAATTTCATTTTGAACTAATTTTCAAACTAAAGTCTTCATTATGTCGTATTTCAACTGCACTATTGATTTATAGGCAAAGGGCAAATATGAATAATTTAGCAAATGAATGGCACTCGGATCATCTAGATTACAATTTACGCCCTTAGGGGCCAGATGTATCAAGATACCCTTTTGCGATTCTCAAATAGTGATTTTTTGAGAATCGCTATTTGAGAATTGCAAAATGGTATGTATGTAGAAATTCGCAATTTTTTAGCGATTTCTTAAAAATCCTTAATTGCGTTTAGCAAATTACTAATCGCAATTAAGGAATAAATTCCCATTCATTTCTATGGGCCAGGAGGCCCATAGAAACGAATAAGAAATTATTCCAAATTTGCGATTCGCAATTTGTTAATCGCAAATTGAGATTAATTTCAAGGGTGCAAGGGTGTCTTAAGTGCACCCTGCTGCACCCCCTGAAATTGACATGTATGCGCATATGGCGCACATACATGCCCTAAGGGCATGTATTAGCGTCACATGGCACCTTTATAAATTGCAAAAAGTGCATTTGTAAAAGAATTCACAAATTACCACCAGCTACAAGTTGGTGGTAATTTGCAATTTCTTAGCCTAAATTTGCAAAACTTTAATGCTTCATACATAGCATTTAAGGAATTGCAATTTGCGATTCCTTAAATGCTTACGCAATATTAAGGAATCGCAAAATTTGCGATTCCTTAATATTGCAAGGCATTGATACATTCCATTTTCCTATTTTTTTGTCGCAAACGCTGCTTTTTTAGCGATTCGCAACATTTGCGACAAAAAAATAGTTTGATACATCTGCCCCTTAGTCCTTAGTTTATAGATCTTATCTATCAAAATTGCATCTGTTAATACATTTGCGTTCTACCTCCTGCAACTTCACAGGGACATTTCCACCTCATGGCGATAGATTAAAATATGTCATTTTATATCATCTACTGTGCGATGTTATTCAGTGTAGTGTTGTATAATACAGAACGGACGAATTGGCACTCAGCGCATCAGAGTTACAAAATTGCACCATTCATCTATTGTGTTTAGACTTTGTCTGATTGAATTAAATCTATTGATCCATTTGCATTCCAACCTTTGAAAATGTGCTGGGACATCTCCACACCTTGAAGGTAGACTGGCTTGTTTTATGATCTGCCATCTTACATCATCTGGTGTGTGATGTTCTGTGCAGTGCTGTACAAGAGGGTCAGTGTCATTGTGACAACATATCCTACTCCTGTGTTGTCCAATTCTGGGCTTAATCTGTTGTGTTGTCTGTCCTATATATATTGAATTGCATTGACACCAGATGCAATAAATTCCTTTCTTTGAAGCACAGTTGGTGAGCTGTTGTAAAGTCAATTTGACTTCTCAATGTATGAATTCTTTTCGTATTAGCAGTGTATTGACAAGCCATGCAGTTGCCACATTTGTAATGTCCTTTTATGAGGAATAAACCCCACATTTCTGGTATGCAATTTTAGGGTGTTGCCAAACTTGTGTCTGAGTGTACTAAATGGTCTCTGATATTTTTCCCTTTTTCTGTAAGAGAACAAAGGTAGTTCCTTAAATACACTCACAGTGTTGAGAACCGGCCAACATCGTTTGATGTTCTTAACTATTTTGGTTGTGTCTGCACAGAAGAATGTCACACAAACAATCTTATCGCAGGTGGTCTTTTGTTTTGTTTTGAGTATCCTCCCTCGGTCTATACCAAGCCCCCTTAATGGAAGTCTTCACTAATCATTTGTGTTACCTCCTCTCTCCCAATTTGCTACCCACCTTTCTTTCTCCTTCATCTCAAAAATTGACCATGAGGGTGTCTATCTTTTAGGGCCCGAGGGTGAAAGCTCTTGTATTCTAATAGCATTCTGTGGGTTTTGTATAGAGGACTACAATTAGATGGGTGACTTAGTTTTTGATTCTTGAATCTAAAAAGAAAATACCCTCCCTACGTGGATCATGTGTGAAATTTAAGTGCAGTTGGCAGGTATTAAAATCATATACGAACTGTTGCCATGTGTCTTGTGAGCCTTTAGATCATAAATATATCATTTATATATCGTTTCCAACACCTAATGCAGTCATGAAATGGGTTTGATGTAGTATTAATGTATTTGAGTTCTAACTCACCCACATAAAGATTTGCTAGGCAGGGAGAAAGAAATTGCTCCCATTGAAGTCCCTGAACATTGTTGGTAGTATGTGGAATCAAACTTAAAGTAGCTTGTAGTCAAGGCAATGTCCAGGGGTTCCACAACAAAGAAGGTAGGAAAACGGTATGGTGCTGGGCAAAGGTCAATAATTTGTCTGACCCCTTTTGGCTCTGGTTTTGAAGTATATTGGTGTAGAGTGACTCGATTTCTAGAGTTACTGCAATCTAGAATCTCCTCTGTTGGATCGTATTCTAAACCTTCCATGAGAATGATCATATAAGTACTATCCCAGATATATGTATCCAATAATGGAACATAGTCCTTGATAATAGTATTTATGTATTCTTCAATAGGTTCTAGTATGGATTCACAACCAGATAGAATTGGTCTCGTCTGTGGGTTGTTCATGTATTTGTGACTTTTTAGGAGTGTGTATAGAACAGTCGTTTTGGGTGTTTTTTATTAGGAAATTTGAACTCCTGTTGTGTTAGGAAACCTTCTTCCAAGCCTTGTGTAGTGGCTTCATGAATTCTATGCCTGATCATTGGAAGAGGGTTCAATTGCCTGATCACTTCTATGTCATATTTTTCTCTGTCATGGAATACAATGGGGCCCCCCCTTATCAGAAGGTTTTATGATGATAGACCGTTCTTTTTTAAGGATTAGTAAGGACTGTCTGTAGGGTGTGAATCTCTTTGTGGTTTTCCAAATGTTGCTATCTTCTAATACATCTTTTTCGAAAGCCAGAATTTCTGGTGGTATCATGCAATTTTATGGGGTAAATATTTTTTTAGGTTGTAGATTGGAGGTGTGCAGAATGGATAGGGAATCTCACTCTTGGAATAAATGATTTAGTCTTATTGTTCGAAAAAACGTATGTAATTCAGATTTTATCTTGAAAAAATCTGTTCTTTCAGTTTTCACATAGGATAATCGTTTGTTCAAATAGATATGTTGTTCTCATTGAACTCATATTTAGATAGATTGAAATTAGAGATACAGTGTGGGGGGGGCTTGTGTTTTAAATAAAGGATTGAGCATTTGAGATTGCCACCATTATTGTGAGATATGCTGTATTCTGTATTCAAATTATTCCTATTATTTTTGCCACTGTGTTCTACTGCCCTTCTGGGCCCGGGTATAGGATTGTCTCTGTGTCTGACGGTCCCCTGCATTTTGGTTCCATGTTCTTCAATGGTTCCGTTTGTTGCTCCTGCCCCTTTGGACCTGTCCTAAAAAACGGTTCAGCGTAGGGTTACCTAAGCAGGAGTTAGTGCATTCTCCTGTGTCATCTGAACTCTCTGACCAAGCTGATGATTCTGAGAATGTAATGAGTTTATTGACCCCACGTGACAAATTTCTTAGTTTGTGCCTGTGAATAGTAGTCTTTGTGTAGGTAAGGGTATGCACTTTCTTTGTTAAAGTTGTTAGTGTCCTTTTGGACCTTATCTCCTTTTTTTTTTGTTCAAACGTATTAAACACACTTATTGTTCTGTTGAGTTTCACAAGCGCTATTTTAGCTTCTTCGACATTGTCACACTCTAGCAGTTCTTTCTCTAGATCTGCATTTTCTTGTAGTTCCTTCTTGCTATCCTCGGTTGCCGTTTCTATTCAAAGAACCATCCAGTGCCTGGAGCAAGCCGTAGAGATATGGCAAAACTCGTTTTTGGATTTTTTATCTTCTCAGAATATCCCTGGCACATTGAGAACTTGTAGTCCTTCAGGTATAATATTTGCATTGAGGTGCTCTGTTAACATGCAAGCATATTGTTTGGTGCGTATTTTCTTTTTTTTTTGCCCTTTCTAATTTTTCTAAGATGATCAGTTTTGGATTGGTAAAGGGGGTAGCGTTGTTTGAAAAAGTAAAGGACCACTAATCACTCTAGCAATATATTTCTCGGTGCATAGGGGAGCTTCCCTATCTGACATAATTTGATCTTACACCAAGTTTATATGGACGGAACAGTATATTATATAGGATTTTGTTCTTATCTCTGTTCAATCAATTCTCAACATGTATCTTAGACACAACATAAATGACGAAAAACACAGACTAACCCAGTTTTTGGGTGAAACGATTTCTTGTAGTTCCGGCAGTCAGAAAACTGCACAATCTATATTTAAAAAAAAACAATAGCAACCCATGTGTCCATGTGAACTGGGTATTAAGTATTAGCTTACAATAGGTGTTCACATGGAACTCATTTAGTGTTCACATGGAATTCATTTACCACTACAGTCTTCTATTGTCACAGACATTTTCAGTGCAGAATTGAATCAAATAATAAAAAAACAATATAAAACAGTATTAGTCTGCAATACAAATTAGGAAATGCTTCAATTATTCTTTTGTCCAATCTCAGGTTTTCAAAAAACTCATTCCAGCTGAACTGAGTAAATTATTATTTTGTTATTGAACAGGATCTTTAAACATAAGTATTTGTATACACTACTATGAAGGGCAGCATTCTGACTTATAACCAATAAGCGCTGAGAAGATGGCATATGGTATTGGTGGGCGTACCCCTTTGGACTGTCCTTTGAATTAGGAGACAAAGAACACATAGGGGCATATTAGCAAAAACGTGCTATAATTATCGCAAACCGCGCTTAGCGCGATTTTTTTATCGCCTCCTAGCGCTAGATTTTATCGCGGAGATAGCGCAGTTCACCAAGGTTTATATCCACGGCAATAAAAAATCCAGCGATAGCGACGAATTCCATCTATAACGTGAGATTTCCAGCGATAAAAATCTTATCCCTAAGGAAAATCTTGCTAATAGGCATGTGGGACTTAACCGTAGAATCCACCTCCCATTGACTATTATGGCTAAGACAGATATTTACCAGGTGTAAAATGCTGGCGCTTATCGTGGTTAGCGTGCATTTTTTTATTGCGTCGCGGGAATTGCTAATAGGCGATATCTGTGTTAGTGACTGTTTTCAATCGCTACCAATTAGGGTACGCCCGCTTTGCATGTCATTAGCGATAAATATCGCTGACATGCAAAGCGGGCCCTGAACCGGTCGCTATCGCCTGGAAGCTGTCACTAACTGCTGTTAGCGACCGCTTGGTAATTGGGCAATAAGAAAATTGACGCTTTATTGGCAAAAAGTGCAGCTAAAGCGGCGATAACTCTCTTGCTAATATGCCCCATAGTCTCAAAGGTACAGCGAGCAGCGTCATTCCTGGGCATTGCGCTCCACGACACAGGTGAGCCCTTTTCCACTATAGACCGAGAGTCAGGACCTCCCCAGTAGCTCTGGAGAAACAATTGCCACTCATGCACACAAAATGGGGGAGCCCCGCTCTGAGAGATGATGAAACCCATTCAGCGGATGAATCCTTAGGAGAAAAATCTAAGCTCACTCAGGGCACAGAGCCACCCACAAAAGGTATAAAGGACTGATGGAGATAAAAGACCTATTAAATCCTAAACAGCTCCAACCCAACATAGTCATAATCTATATGTGAGGAGCAGGCTCAAGACTTTCTTGGCCGACATACTGGGTGGACCTTCTGAGCCCACTCTTCCTGAACTGAAGGTCCAGGCAAGATCAGACCATGGGGCATGATGGAGCCCCCTGGGTAAAACTCACAGGGGGCAAGAGCCACTTTTAGTTGGCCAGGATCAGCTGTAACAAGACCAGAAATTCTTGCTCTGAGACTGAGATTAACATCTACCAATTTGTCACTGTATGATTCATTGCTTGGACACAGAGAGCAAGAACAACCTTTACTATTAGCATGTTCTGCAGAGGACAGGAGGGAGACCCACGGAATTCTAACTAGCCAAGTGGCCTCCCAGAGGGAGGGTCACCCAAAGAGGAGTGAGTATGCTTAGGTGATAAAGTCCAACGCTTCTTTGAAGAAAGTGACACTATAAGAACATTGGCCCTCCCTCGTCAATAGAAAAGTAGTGAGGAGCTAAAAAAATCAACACACACTGATGATTTAGCCGGTCAGAATGTAAGCATAACGTCTATGCATAGTATGAATGGAAGTAAAATGTGTGTGTAGGGATATTTCCCCCTTTTTTGACCTAGTAGAGATTAGACAATCCATAGGGGTCCTTTAAAAACTGGTCCTGACAAAAGCCTCAATATCTTCTAGGAAGGCTGAATCATGTAGATATCGAGGAAGGATTCTTGGGTAATAGACCCCACATAGACTCTGCATTTCATTGCCAAGGCAATACTCTAAAAATAAAAGTTTGTTGCAGCTATGCCTCAGGTAGCCTTTTAACCATTTACTGTTAGATCCCTTGCAATATCTGTAAGTGCGACCTGAAGGAGATTAGATTGAATCCTCTGATTACATTTTTTGACTACATCATGAAAACTCAATGATGAAGCATGCCTTCAGGATTTCCTGAAGGGTGAGAGTTTTATAGCAAAAATCACTCACATGTCGGTACCAACCAATTGTACTGAAATAATTGGGGACTCCTTGTCTTGATTTACATACAGTCATTTCGTTGAAGTTGGGAGATCCCAGCTGAACTTCCCTCTCCATTCCTTTGATTGTTTAGGTTATTATGCTTATGTTCTTGATGGTATTTGGATTTGTCCAAGAGAGAATTTTGATTATGGAGGAAGGAACTAACACAATATCCACCACAGTAAATTTGCCTGACCAACCAGCAGCCCTGTTGCAAGCACCATGTGTTACCTCAAACCTGACTATGTTACAGCTACTTCACTTAACAACCGTAGACTGAACTCGCCCAATAAACAGGGTATCATCTAACGTGAGCTTCCAGAGACCACACTAGATATCATTTGTCTTCAGGAACCCACCTCCTATGCAATGACTAGGAAAAATAGGGCATACCCCACAAGTTAACAATCATAAGCTAACACTAAAAAACAGTGCTAGAAATAGGGTTGGTGGTTGACTAGGGTATGAGCCCTGGTCAAACAGCAACCATAATCCTAGTCAGTGTAAGTGTCAGACAAACACTAAATAAACCTATGTTGGCACAGAACAGACAGGCCTAACGTAGAAGCAATGAGTAAAATATTTGTGCAACACTTCAGAAAGATTAAACAATGAAAACATCACACAAAAAGATTTCACGCCAGGCTAGAAACATAGAACTTAATTTAATAAATAAAACCCAACCAAAGCAATAAGAATCCAATATGTAGAATTTAAGATACTGATTTCTAACAGTTTTAAGTAAAAATAGCGCTAAAAAGTATAAAGCGCTAAATCGATATAGCTGGTTGCACTGGACCGGGACAAAGTAAAAAATTCAGGTCAGCAACGATGGAGTGCAAACTGAATACAAGGACCCAGTTTGACCCTCTGAACAAAAGTAACTTATTCAGAGGTTTTATGGATTTAGATCAAATAGGCGTAACGCAGTGGTGATTTTGAAGGTGATGCTGCAGGTCCAATCCTAGAGATGCGCCAGTTCCTATCCACGCAGAGGCAATGTGCTGGTTATGTTCTATGCATTGGATCTGCTCCCACAGCAGAGGATGCATCAGTTCCACTGAAGTGATCACTTTAGGCCCATTTCAAAGGGTTAAGGAATGGGGTGGCACCCCTTGGCAGGGCAGACTCATCGAAGGCAGAGTCCAGGTGTAGCAACAGGTTGGTTGAAAGTCCTCTGTGTCCCTGAGACTTCAGGTCAGGAGGTCAATCAGCTAGCCCTTGGAGTCACTAGGAGTTCAAGGGATGCAGATTCAGTCCTTCACAGCCAGACAGGAGAGCAGTACGCAGCACAGAAGGGCATGAGTCCAGAAAAGCAGCAGTTCAGCAGCACAGCAGTTCTTCTTCCTGGCAAAGGCTTCACAGGTCCCGAGGTGTACTGAGTTGGTGGTGTTAGAGATCCAGTACTTTTACCCAGGTTGGCCTTTGAAGTGTGGGAGACTTCAGAAACAGGGCTTTGAAGTGCACAGAGGTCCTGTCCTGGCTCCAGACTGACTACAGGGGGTTATACAGCCCTTTTGTGTGGGAAATGGACACAGCCTATTCAGGCGTGAGACTATGCCCAGCTCCTCCCTCCCATTCTCCAAGGATGCCCTGTCAAGTCACACCTAGGCTCGATGGAATGCAGCACAAGTAGATGGAAAAACCAGGAGAAATAATGATATATCTCCTTGTTAAGCCTCTCCTGGGAAGGCATAACTATCTGACACATTCCCAGGTCTACTAGTTTTGGTGAATATGGGAATGTTTTATAATCCATGGGTGGACGCTTGGGAACACCTATGCTCCACCCCTGGAACGCTCCCTTGGTCAGAGTAACGCAAGGGAGCAGTTTGTGCTGCGGTGCATTACTCCAAATTTATCAAACCACACAGAGCCGTTCAAGATGGCTTATGTTACCTTGTTTATCACAAGGTCGACTCAAAACCTTGAAAAATATTAATCATCCCTGTAACTGTTTCAGGCAGCCTTTTCCTTTTCTCACATTTCCAGCATGTGCTCATGATCTGCACACCTTTCCAGACTGTTCGTACCTCATTTAAAATAAAAATATGTTTTTTTGTGAGAGAAAACATAACACTGGGTTGCACACATATGAACACACTTCATGATAAGATTCACTCTAACACAGATATACAATCGTACAGTAGTAAGTGCCCACACACTGCCATTTGCAGTCTTCCTTGTTTCCCTTTTTCAAATAAAACTAGGAAAGAGTGACTAATACATGACTTCCAAAACGTTTTTCCGAAGGGGACCCACTCTGCATGTGTAATGTCAATCCGAGCAGCCCTGGGTCGGATTTCCCAGCCAATCAGGTGTAATTGATTCGAGATTCTGAAATGGGTGGCATCAGGGATCTCTCTAAGAGGCTGACCTTGGCCTTCCAGCAGAAAGATAAACCGCAGCCCATTTTAAGGCTGTTTGTGTATTTTTTTCCGAGCATCCTTATTCATCACTGGCCTTGATTTTAATTGATCCCTCAGATCATTAGCGAAAGGGAGCAACTTAATGGCACTTAGAAAGATGAATACCGGTGTCCAGTTTCGATCCTGTGGGAAGCAGTCTATCTTTTTTCAGAAACAGAAACACAGTTAAACAAATAAGCGGATTTAGCAAGCACTGCTAGAAAATAATAAACAATGCAATTAATAACAGCATGAAACCGAGATTCTACTATCCTTCCCTGATCTAATTGCCATCAATAATAAGGTATTGGCCAGACAACATAAATGGTCTAAACCCTCCTTTGTATTCCGACCATATTCATCAGCAGGTACCTTTAATAATTAATCTAGCCAGGAAATGCAAGGCTAACTAAACCGCCCGAGAAATGGATACCATGTAACTAGTTTAAATTTGAAGAAAGAAATATATATGGTTTATTACATTATTGTAGTGTACGGCGATATTTTATGTGAATTTATAACACTGCCACCTTGTTTCAAATGTAATTTTAACCACAAGGACAAACAGTGTATTTGCAGATGACACTAATTCATATATTTGCAACAAAATGCCACAGAACACACATGTGCAGCAAAATACTGCAGCAAAAATAGAAATGTATTTCCCATTGAGCCACAGAATTTAATTCTTGTATGCTTGTATCTTTTTTTAATCAGAAAAAAACACTATAATCAGAGCAATTTCACTAAGAGTGGTTAAAGGGTTATTACCCATCATGGAGTCAGGAAGGAACCATTATAGCTGGATACTTTTTCAAAAAGGCCTCTACTACTTTGGAAACTGCTAGACATGACCATAATTAGCCCGAGTACCGATTCTCCGAAGACATGGGGCTCTGTTACCAGCTATACCATTCAAACCCAATGTGAAAATACTTTAAACTCAAGGGGGCATATTATCAGGGGGTTTATCTCCGCTTTTTTGGCTTTAAAAGCCAAGAAAGCGGAGATAAAATTATCTCCCTATTACCTAGCTGTCGCTAACACCAGTTAGCGACAGCTAGTAGGAGATAGCGACCATCTTGGGCCCCGCTTTGCATGTCAGTGATATTTATCACTAATGACATGCAAAGTGGGCGTGCCAAGATGTTAGCGACTGGAAACAGTCGCTAACATCGCTATCTCCTATTACCAACTTTTGGAGATATTCGCGATAAGCGCGAATATCTCCAAAAGCTAACACCTGCCCTGAGCAGTTCGTAGCCATGTTATCCAATTGTAGGTGGATAACCTGGCTAAGAGCATTAGCTCGGTAATGCATGAATATCGCTGACTTTTCAGCGATATTCATGCATTTCGGCCGATTTTTATCGCTTAGGAGATAAACCTTGATAATAGCAAGGCTCCTAAGCGATAAAAATCGCCGGAGCGCGGCGATAAAGATATCGCCGCTAAACCAACATAGCGATAATAATCACTAGTTGTTGGTAATATGCCCCCATGAATGTAGACTGGGATACGCTGAGAAAGCGTGTCTCCAATAACCCACGTTGCTCCTTTGCATGTGCTTGAACATAGCTATGAGTAGTGTTTGAACAAGGTGAACCAAGGTAGGATGTCTGCATGGGTACGTGGGCAAAGTCTAAGCAGAGGTCCAGCAGAATATTTCAGTATCCTACACACTTTAAATAATTGCCTTGTGGCATTTCTGGTGAAGCGGTTCACCCCAGACGTCGGTGCTACCACAGACATAGTATACTTCACTAAACTGCAAAAAGGTTTTCTGATCCATGTTTTTGAAGATGTCCGAACGTTGAACGATGCAAGTAAAGGGGAGATGATGTAGCTTTTCAGTTAAAACGGTCGACCTCGAAGCTGGGGAACCGTTTCGAGTCTCGGCAATGACACTGAACAGCCTGTGATTCTGGGCAAATCATTTAATCTTCCTGTGCCTAACAAAAAAGAATGTGTCCTTCTGTAACAAAACTGATGCTCATGTAAAGCGCTCTGATACCCGATGTCTCTGGTCTAGTTCGCGCTTTATAAAAGACTTAAAAAATATATTTCCGTTCTTTGGAGGTCGACTCTCTTCCACTGGAGCTCATAGGTACTATCCAAGTCACCAACTTGTTTTCGCGTGGAGGCAGAAAATACTCTTCCAGCCCATACACTCTTGAACATTCAATGGCTTCCAGGAACTCTGTTCTTGTCCAGGCCAAAGTGAGACACAGGCCATGCCACTATGATGACTTAAAAACTCCATAAGTAAATATGTCAAAGTACTTGACTTTAAGCAGCATAGTTCTTTTAATTCTGTTTATCCACTGGAAATTGCTCAACAACATGACAGAGGCCTTCAAATGCTCTTCCAAACAAGACCAATAGCACAGGCATTTAGTTTAATTATTACACACTTACTAGACACACTGAGGTAATTTTCGGAAACAAGGTGTCAATAAAAGTGTTTGCTTGTTTCCATATTCTTTTTAACTTCACTTATTTTTGCACTGCACTCCTTCTCTTCCATTTGACTACTCTCAACACCCAACAGAAAGTTGTTCTTAGTCTATCTGAACAAATGGGGTTACTGCTGTCTGATTAATTGGTGATTCTGCCCATGGTGGCACCTTTTGTGATTTATAGGTGCCTTGGCAGACATGCAGGAATTCCAGATGATGACATGGGCCACGAAGGGCAGTTGATGGAAATCCTCTAATTTTATTTTGTTGTCTGTGATGCTGGGAGTCTATGCATATGAGTAGGCAGTGGGTAGGACATCTTTTACCGTGATTGTAGACGCAGTTTTTGCAGTTTCTCGCTTTCATCATGCATTTTTGACCGCCAGATTCTTTTTGCTTTATGAACATGCAATTTTTATCACAAAATTAATAAATATCATATGTACAGTGGTGCAGAAACAGAATACAGATTAAAAGATATTGGGTTGCACAAATATCGAGTCATTAATATCATGGTTCAGAAATATCAACAGCAAGAATATTATTATTAAAAAACATTTATAAAGCACGCTGTACCCTGCGGGCATCCTGGCGCTAAGAGAACAATCCAGCACAGGAACTATCGGCTGCATAAGAAAAAAAGAGAGCCTATCATCCAGCAAATCTACACTACCATCAAGTAGAGCCATATTATACCTTGGGGAAGAACCAGGTCCTAATTTTCTTACGTAACAGCAGCAAGCCTTGTATTCTCCTGATTTCTAAAGGGAGATCATTCCAGAGGCGAGCTGCTGCCACGCTGAAGGCTCTCCCTCCCAGGGTCACCCTCCTTATGTTGGGAACTCCTGCACAATTGGCAGTGGAGGAATATCATGGTCAATATTATCGGCTTAAGGTAAGTAATAAGGATTTTAAAAATATTGAAGTGTTTAATATTGTGTGAAAATATATAGTCGTTAAAAATATAGTTTTTTTATTAATGTTATGTATTTTAGTATATTTTATATGTATGTGATGTATGTAATTTTGTATAAGAATTGTTTATATTTCTAATATATGTGTTACATTTTTAGTAGTTAATAAAAAAAATATTATAATTTAGCATTTTTAGTTTTGTAGCGGATTGTGTGTTTATAGTGGAATCTGGTGGGAAGTAATTTAATTATATTAAATTTAATGGTAATTTTTATTTAATAATATTTGTTTATTGGAGATGGCATAGTGTTAAATGTGTAAAGTAATTTAATATTAATTAATTATTAATTGGTTGTTAATTAATTTTAAATAATTAATTGGTAATTGTTTATGTTAATTTTGTAAATAATTATAAGTGTGTGTTTTGGTGATTATTGGTGTAAAAGGTAGGAACTAATTTACATGCAATTTATTAATTAATAATTGGTTGCTAATTCATTTTAATTAAGTAATTGGTAATTAATTATGGCAGGACGCCGTTTGTGCTGAAACTTCGGGAGCGGGTACCCTATCACAGGTGCTGCGTGGTCATTGCCATAAAATATTCGGGTCACTACTGGACTGGCGGCGGTTGGGTAACTTGCTCGACTTCCATACCTTGGAGGTCTTTTTCGTAGGATCAAAGGCTATATGCGCCGAAGGACTTACATTAGCTTCTAAAATACTCTTGAACCATACAATATCGACTGGATTCATTCGAGGCCACCCGCTGTGGGGCTCATTTCTCCAATTTTGAAGGTTATTCTTTCTGGTCCACCGAACTAACTGCCACTTCCGATTTAATCCTACTTGACTTTTTGAATCCAGCTCATCTGGTATAAAGAACTCGCCCTGACGAAGTTCCTAAAAGGCAAGAGGAACGAAACGCGTTGGCTGTGCCTATGCTTCATGAACACTTTTTTGAATAAAGAAGAAGACACTTTAAATTACCATTTCTATTGACTTTATTTGCGTGCACCTTCCATTTTGTTCTTTGTATTTCAATAATCTGCACATCCCACGGCAGTGGGTGTTGGAAGAGATTGCACCATCCTAACTTGAGAACTAAATGATCCGTAGTGCTTGACCTGGTCTGCTGCCTTTGGTCCTTTGGTTTCATTAATTAATTATGGTAATTGACTAATTAATTTTATGTGTGTTGTGGTTTTTATAGGTGTAAAGGGTGGGAAGTAATTTATTTTTAATTGCTGTATTAATAATTTGATGTTAATTTTACTTAATTAATTGGTAATTATAGTGATTTGTAATTACTTTTAGGTGTGTGTTGTGGTGTTTATAGGAGTAAAGGGTGGGAAGTAACTTGTATTTAATTAAGTAATATATAGTTGTTAATTAATGTTAATTATTTGATATTTATGTTGGGTAATTGTTTATTTTTGTGTATGTTGTTTTTACTTTTAAAGGGGTAAACTGGGTATGTAATACATTTGAATTACTTTATTTTTAGTTGTGATTCATTATTTTATAGTTTAATTTAGGTATGTGTTGTTGATATTGTAGTGTTAAAGTGTGTCTAGTCAATTAATGTTTACTAGTTTTTTTATCAATAATATATTTAATTGATTATTAATTATGTTAATTATGAAAGTGCATTTAATTAAAAATGTTGAAGTGTTTTGTTATTGGTGTAGTGTGATAGGGTAGGAAATGTAATACATACTTTTATGTACTAATTATCTTTTTTGTTTGTAAACATTTTCGAGTTTAAAATAATTTTTTTAAATGTTTTTATTATTTCATTTTATATTTTATTTGTAAGTTTTTGTTGTATGAAATGAGGGGGTTGAGGTGTGTCCTGCCTTTCCTGGATGAGTCAGGCCTAGGCTGAATAGACCTGGGCCACATTTAGAGCAGTGGGAGGAGAGTTCCTTGCACCTGAATGGGCCTGGTCTGCCATGGACAATGCTGTCTCCACCTTCTGCCAGGAAGCTGGATCAGATAGAACAGAACTGGTTTGGGCTGGGCACATACACTCTCTGCCTATAAGACAAAGTGAAACTGGGTATAGGTTTTTGGGCTCAGAACTTTAGAACTTGCTTGGATCAAGGAACCTGCCAAGAAGAAGAGATGGAAGGACTGTCAGGAGGAGAACTGCCGCTTTTTGTATTTCTGCTTTGTTGGGGTGGCCTACAGTCACTTCTTCTGCCTTGGGCAGTGAAACTACTGGATTGAACTTTTTTCACTTGATGGTGAGTATCTCCAAAGGCTTGAAATAGAGCTTGTCTCCTGTTCACGAAGTCTCAGGGACAGCAAAGACTTGACTTACCTCTGAGTACCATCTCTAGAACTGTGTGCTTTAGTTGCCGCAGAGAGGGATAGCAGCCAACACCATCTTCAACACTGCTGCTTTTTATTTTTTATTTTTTTGTACTCATTTGCCACAATGATCTGTTTCGATGATGAAGTTCAGTGGTGTATGAGCGGGATACTGTCTCAGCAGATATCTTAGCTGGTGGGGTTCAAAATCAACTATCCAAACTCAACCCTCAGCTCCTCAATCTCGACCAACTCCATTTCACCAGACGGAAACCAATCATTAAAAATAAGGGTGGAAGATTCCACAATAGTACCAGGCCCTGGGATGTATCCATGTGGCTTAATCATTGGACCCGGGGGAAAAAAAAAAAAAAAAAAGAAAAAAACACTGCTGCTTGTACCACGACCTGTGGGCGCTGCACTCTGCACTGCCTCGCTTCACTCTGCTGCCCTGGTCTCACCAACGACGCTGCTGCATGCTGACCTCAACATCAGAGACTGCACTGTCGTTTGGGGGCACCGACTGTAAGTCACAGGATGCACTGGCCTGTCCCACACTGCAGTCTTGGACAACCAACGCCAGCTCCCATCAACCAGCACTGTTGCTTGCACCATGCCCTGTCAGCACCACAACGGGTATTGCCCCACTTCGCACCGCAGCCTTGATCCCACCAACCCCGCTGGATAATTGTCACTGAGCAACTTCCTGCACAGCGACTTGAGGGCACTGCACGCTGCAGCACTGTACTTCACATCACAACTGCAAAGCCTGCCACGGCCGGCCTAAAGGTACTGTTTACGAGTCTGCTGACACCGACGCCAGTCCACAGCGACACAGTTGTATTCTGTTGTTTTCAGCACCGCAGTAGCCCCGGACTGAGCTACCAGCTTTTAAAGTCATTCTTGCAAAGTGCATATTTTTGCTTACTGTATGTAGGTGTTCTTTTGTAGTGTTTCCACTGCATTACTGTGTGTCTTGCGCAAATGGTTCACAAGCTGCCACTGATATACGCCTAACTGGTCATGCCACGCTACCAAGGGGATGAGCAGGGGTTATTTCAGTTGTGTATCCCCCTTATCCTGACTAGAAGGAAGGGTATCTATTAGGACAAAGGTGCGAACCATTGCAAACTAGAGACCTCCATTTCTAACAGGGCATAAATGCACCCATTGCATAGAACAATACATTCCACTTGTGGACTACAGCACTGAGTGTGTCTTCCACTATAGAAACAGAGAAAAGATGGCCTCAGGCCTACCCTTTGTAGCCTGAATACATTAGCCTAAAACCCTCCGTACACACCTGTCAAAACTAACATTTTTCGCGTGTAGGGAAACGCTCTTTTAAATATCAATAATTCCCACGTTATCACCGACAAGGTAGAGTACCTGATATTTAAAAGTGGCAATTGTACAAAATTAAAATCAGCATTTTCCTCCTATAACTAGACCCCAAAAGATATTTTCACTGGTATGGGTGTAGCTGAATCATAGAAACTGTGAAGGTTCAGACTATAAAATTTAAGTGTAACGTTTGACAGGAAATGAACACAAAAGTCATTCATATGCTATTATATTATATTATATTCAGTATACATCCACTTCCATGACAATGCCAGATTTGTAATGAATATTTAGGAAAGGTAACTTTTAGAAAGTTACTTTTTACCTGACTGAACCTTCGGTAGGCCAATAAAGTCTTAGACTACAGATAGCTGGCATGCAGGTGCTTGACCTTAATTAGGTGTGAGCAGAAAAATGGCCTGGTTGTCGGTGGGTGTTTTTGTCCTCTTGCAGGAACATTAGTTAGAGTCTTAGGGCCTGATTTAGAGTTTTGTGGATAAGAAACTCTAAGTGCCAGAAATCCTGTCTGCCATTTGCAAGTGCATTATATCGTATTACAAATGTAACATGCAGATGCTATATACTTCACATTTGAGATGGAGTATCTCATCTGTCAAACTCTAAATCAAGCCATTAGTTCTTATAGCCATAAGGCAGGCTTCATGGTATTTAAATTAAGAAACTTAATGTTAAACATGCCAGTCAGTGACTTGCACCTAAACGCTATTTTACATGTAGAAAGGGTGACAAATTCAATAATGTTTTTTGGGCTAGGAAACATCTAGAAATTTCCTTTCAGAACTCTTTACAATATTTATTTAAAGCCCAATTCAATGGGTAGACAGATTTTTAAAGAAAATTAATGAATAGATCATTTTAGAAAGTTACATTTTCTCTGCCTAAAGCCTCTATGGATAACTTGCATTAGCCTCTAGCTGCAGCCCTATGAGTGCTCAAGCCAAGAATAAGATGTGAAACTTTCTCTCAGAGCAGAGGCAAACTCCTGGTTGTGGGGAAGTGTTGATGTTCCTCTGGCAGGATGACCATGTCAGCGGTGACCAGGAACTTTATTTACTTTAAAGGGGCCACCCCTGCCACAGCCAGATGTTGGATAACACCGGATATGCTGCTACTTTGGTTCTCCCATATAGGCATGTACCAATCCTATTGGGAAGGAACTACCTCCAGAACTGGTTTAAAGTGACCACCAATGAAGGGTTGATAATTTCATATGCAAGATATCCAAGTTGGGCACACAGACTCTGCATAAGGAGAGAAGGGTCTTACTGTCTTAGATTCAGACAGAGAGAGTCACTGTGGGATTCTTTGGTACAAAAGTAAGAAGGCTACTGTTAGATTTGGGGGTTGCTAGTTGGCAGAGGTAGGTACCTTTGACCGAATAGGGACCCTTGCGTCTAGTCAGGGTAAGGGGGTACACTCCTAAAATATCCCCTGCTCACCCCCTTGGCAGCTTGGCACGAGCAGGCAGGCTTATCTCAGAGGCAGTGTGTAAAGCATTTGTGAACACATACAGTAACCCAGTGACAACACTACAGATGGATACCACACAAGTTGAAGTATAAAAATAAGTATTTTTATATAGACTTAACACAAGACCACAAACAAAACAAAATCTATGAAACTGTACTTTAAAAATTATAGAAATAGCTTATTTCTCTTTAGATGTAAAATGCAACACTTTAAGTTGAATGTACCTTTGGATGCGTAACGCTATACAACAAAAGTGCTGCAGGGGAGTTGATGCGTCAATTCCATACACGCATGAACTGTGATGTGTCAGGTCCCTAGTGCTGCGTAGGGGATGTGTCGGTTCTTCTCAGCGTGGGGAGGTGATGCGTCGGTTTCTTACTGCGCTTCTGTGGCGTTGCGACCAGCAGCACCGTGATGCGATGAAGATCCGGTGCAATGAAACAAAAATGGCGTCTTCTCCTTGATGGAACATGATGCGTGCACCCAAAATGGCCGCGCAGCGACTCAAAGATTCTTCTGAGCTGTGACATGCCCTGTGACACGCTTCTCTGGTGAGGCGACGGTGTCTGATGCGATGGCAACACTCTTCTCTGGCGATGCGAGACGCTTCGGCGATGCGATACGACAGCGACAGCGGCGACACCCTTCTTCAGTGATGCGACGAAAGGAGCGACTGCGGCGACACGCTTCTCTAATGATGCAACAGCATCTGATGCCACAGCGACACTCTTCCCTGGCGATGAGATGAACTTCTGCAAAGCGGCAGTGACGACACCCTTATCCAGTGATGCGACAACAGCTGCAGCGGCGGGGACAGGCTTCTTCTTCGTGAGTCGCGCTTCCAGCTCCTTGCGACATGCAGTACCTCAGAAGGCCCAACACAACAGCAGGCACTTCCAAAGAACTGTTGGGGAGATGGTTGGTGAAGTCTGTTGTCCCTGAGACTTCAGCAGGAGGCAAGCTCTATCTCATGCCCTTGGAGATCCTTTACAAGTTGATGAAAGTAGCTCAACGTCCTTTCTCCTTTCTTTGGCTGTCAGGCAACCACTGCAGCCAATCCCCCAAACAGCACTCAGCTTAGAGATAGTCTCCTCCTCAGTTCCTCTGGTTCCTCTCCTCAGCAAATGTTCTTCTTGTTTCCGAAACTGATCTAATTTTCTGGGGTCTTGGTCCCCATATTTATACTAGAAAATTCTTTGTCCTCTGAAGGCAGAGGATCCTGTACCCAGTCCAAACCAGTTCTGTGCAGTCCTGCATCTCTTTGTTGAAAATACTTCTTCTTTCATTTGACGGTGTGGGCCAGGTACACCAGATGCACCACAGGAGGTGGAGCCAGCGTTGTGGAAGGCAGGCACAGCCCTATTTGGGTCCCAGGTGTAACTCCTCCCACCCATCTACATGCAGGTAGCTCTATTCAGCCCTGTGCTGACTCACCCGGTCTCCTGGAATCCTCCAGCCCCTGTCACTCAAACTCCAAACAAGGAATACACACCCTAGCAGAGAAAGGCTTGGATAGTTAGGCAAGAAAATACTTTCTTTCTAAAAGGGGTATTTTCAAGCACAGAATGTTAAAACCAAAACTCACTAAAATATGTACTTTATTATTCTGAGTTCAGGCATACTAACCTCGAATTACTACCTAGTTCCCTGAGTCAGTTAGGATTATAAGATGTTATATTAAACTGCCCATTCTGGCCTATGGGGAACAGATAGCCTTGCAATAGTGAAAACCGAAAATGGCTGTAATTCACTATTAGGATATGCCACACACACCAGGGCATGTCCTACCTTTTACCTACAATGCACCCTGCACTTGGGCCTACCATAGGGGTGACTAATATACTGAAAAGTGAATGTTTAGGGACTAGCAAGTGGGTGCACTTGCCCAGACAACATGGCAGTACCAGACTGCACACAGGCTCTGCAGTGGCAGACCTGAGACATACTTTACAGGCTGCTTCTGTGGGTGGCACAACCAGTGCTGCAAGCCCACCAGCAGCATTTGTATTACAAGCCCTGGGCACATGCAGAGCACTGTACTGTGGTCTGACAAGTAAACCAAACCACACAATCATGGAGTCACTAAACCATACATCAATTTACAATAGGGAGAGCATATGCACTTTAGCACTGATCAGAAGTGGTATAGTGCCCAGAGTCATAAAACAGCTAATAACTGGTCAGGAAAAATACAGGAGGAAGGCAAAAAGTTCAGGGATGACCGTGCAAAAAGGGCCAAGTCCAACAGCTACCCTTTGGGAACTTTGAAACCATTGGTTTAGAAGGAGCCAGACATAAGGCTGTACTGGACCCTGCTGTTGGCCCCAGCTGGACTGTGTCCTGAACCCCAAATGCAGTTCCCTAGGTGTTAGATGTTTTAGCTTGGCCTAGCTGGATTTCTCCTAACACTCCTGAAAATCTGGGACCATTGTAATACCAAGACCTCCAGAAGTCTGGGGCAAACCTGTTAAGCTGATAGATGCAATGTTTATTGCCGCTGGGTTTAAAAATTCAGATTACTGAGCTTTATTGCAAAGGCACTACCTCCTTGCTCCGGTTCCCAGTGAAGGTCATCGAGAAGACCGTCAAGAGACATCTGACCCGCTACCTCGAGGAGAACAGCATCCTGGACACCTCCCATTCCGGGTTCCCACAGCACCCAAAGCACCAAAACTGCCCTCATCGCCGCCACTTATGACATCAGGACACTGCTAGACAATGGAAAAACCACAGCCCTCATCCTCCTGGACCTGTCAGTTGCCTTCGACACGGTCTGCCACCACACGCTACGCACACGGCTCCACAACACCGGGATCCAAGAGAAGGCTCTGGACTGGACCACCTTCTTCCTCTCTGGCAGAACACAGAGCGTCTGCCTCCCCCATCTGCTCCGAAGCCACCCAGATCATCTGCCGTGTCCCCAGGGCTCATCCCTCAACCCAATGCTGTTTACCATCTACATATACCGTTCGCCCACATCGCCCGAATGCACGACCTCTACATCACCTCCTACGCCAATGACACCTAGCTGATCCTCTCCCTCACCAAGGACCATTACACAGCCAAAACCAACCTCCACAAAGGAATGAAGGCCGTTGCCGAATGGATGAGGAACAGCCGACTGAAGCTGAACTTGGACAAGATGGAGGTAATTTTCCTCTGACCCACCCCTTCGGGCTGGGACCACTCCTGGTGGCCGACCGCACTGGGAATAGCTCCAACACCCACCGACCACGCATACAACCTAGGGGTCATCCTCGACTCCACCCTCTCCATGACTAAGCAGGTCAACGCCGTGTCTTCCCCCTGCTTCAACATCCACCACATGCTCCGCAAGATCTACAAGTTGATCCCCACCGAAACGAGAAGAACGGTCACCCAGGCCCTCGTCAGCAGCAGATTGGACTACAGAAACACCCTCTACGTAGGAGCCATGGCCAAACTCCTGAAATGGCTTCAACGCATCCAGAACGCCTCTGCACCCCTGATCCTTGACATCCCCTGCCGCAGCCACATCACACCCCACCTGAGAGACCTGCACTGGCTCCCCGTCAACAAGAGGATAACCTTCAAGCTCCTCACTCCACAACACCAGACCAGCTTACCTCAAAAGACGACTCTGCTTCTACACCCGCACCCGCCAGCTCCGCTCCGCCAACCTCGCCCTCGCCACAGACCTCCGCATCCGAAAAGCGACCTCCGGCGGCAGATCGTTCTCCCACCTGACCGCCAAGATCTGGAACACCCTCCCCTTCCACCTACTGCAGACCCAAGTCCTGCTGAACTTCAGGAGACTCCTCAAGACCTGCCTCTTTGAGCAGTAGCAGCACTCCCAACCCGCCAGCACTTTAAGACCCTCACAGGTAAGTACTGTGCTTTATAAATGCTATGATTTATTGATTGATTGATTGAATTCATATCCTCATTGGTGACACCTCAGGGAGATGATATGCTGGCTTCTGGAGCCCTCTTCAGCTACAGCCTGCATCCGTGGCTCCACTGGATGAATCGAAGCTCCAAAAAGTAACTAGTTGCAAATGAAGAAATCAAACTGTGCAACGGTGCCAACAGTATCTGACTGCGGAGGGATGTTCCATTGGTTCAAAAATGCGCATTCCTTCTGCTCACATCATTCCTGTTAAAACCAACAATTAGGCCTGGAACTCGCCCGAAAGCTATCTGATCTTGTGGGTTCCTCCTCAGCTACATCCCACTGCTTGCTCTGCTGAAGATTTGAAGCATCCAGGTTATACACTAACTCCCAAGATAATACCTTTGACCTGGTCAAACCTGATTGCAGTATCCTACCCTAACTCTATAGCAAAAGCCTCAAGTTGTACACAGGTCCCTGTCTAATGCTACCAGTTGACCATTTTTTCCCCCTGGTTTAATCTTACTTATTAAAATGTAAGGGTGGGCGTAGTTCGCGAAGAAGCGCTACACGAAGCTACGCGAAGTGCACTTCGTGAACTTCACGTAGCACTACGCGAGCTGCGTAGTAGCATGTTCGCACTGTGCAAGAAGTGTTTTCAATGATTGCACAGTGCGGACAAGCATCCCGCACTGTGCAGTCATTGAAAGCGGCATCTTGCACAGTGCGAGCTGTAGTTTTCTGCTGTTCGAGTGGATTTTTACTCAAGTGGAAGCTTTCTCAACGCGAACTGGTAGTTTCTCATTGTGAGCGGTCGCGAGCATGCGCAACCACTGGCAATGAGAAACCTGACCTACCCGAGTTGAGAATCTCGCCGGGATGTCATTTTGCTTGCTCACGGTCGCAAACATGACATTGAGGACCACGAACAAGCAAAAAATGACCGCTGCACTACGCTACGCTGCACTATGCGTGTTCGCACTGTGCTACGTGCAGCTCGCGTAGTGCGAAGATGCGCAAACTACGCAAGCGTGGCATAGTGCTTCGCCCAGGGTTATTACAATGTACTCTATTTTCCCAAATGTGTTTGTGAATATACCTTGTGTCATGTTTTGGATGCATTACTGTTCTGAAACAGCATACATTCTTTACGCACTAACTCTAAGTTAAGCCTGTCTGTTATCTGCCAATGCTACCACGTGGCTGAGCTCAGGTACATTTAATGAATTTAGTGGTTCATTTAGTAGTTCACTCTGAAGATTGTGTTTAGTACTTAAGGTGGGTAGTCACTCCAACCCCTTACCTACTAACCTATTTTCTTACATTGATGAATACAATAAGTGCATGGAAAACCTGAATAAGAAATTTGCTCCACTAAATAGCAGAGGAAGAGACATACACTTTCACTTGCATGGTTCTCCCAGGATGTATATGCCAAAAGAAAGCCCTTGAGACATTTAAAACAGAAAATTGGTGTCAGGCATCCTCCCTATCCAATTTGGCTAGCCTCCGGGCTGCCACAAGAAACTGAAAATCAAACATTTTTGTAGCTAGATATAACAACATCAAACTTCTGCTTGGTGTCTCCAAAAATCACCCAAAACCTCTCTTCAACATCATTGAACAATCCAAAAGCCAGTCATCAACTAGCGCTGTCTACAAACAGGCATCCAAATTTGAAAAATATGTGAATTTCCTTGCAGAGAACGTAGACCATATTGAACTATCACTTCTGCCAAGATCTAAGACAACTGACCACTGTGTGCTGAAGCTCAAGGCCCAGTGGACCCTGTTACATGTGCATCTGCAAGTGCAAACCTTCCAACTACCTTTCTGATCCACTGCCAGCAAGGAAATGAGCAACTGTTACTCCATACTGTCCTCTCTAAGTCAATTCATCAGTAAAGCAACATACTTTCTCTGACTGATGAAAAATCAGCCAGTTCCCAGTCATCCTAAGTAAAGCATGCACCTTACACCAATGACCTGAACATTTGTCTCCCAGTATTTGCCATTACCTTCTTATAAAAGACATTAGAAATGTGTGTAGCTTCAAATCTATCCCTTCATATTGAAGTAAACAACTTTCTAGATGACTTCCAAACGATTTTGAGACATGGCCACAAAACTGACATTGATTTCTACAAAGTATGATTCCCTCCACTTCCTTGATTCAGGTAATTCCTGCCTATTTGTAGTTTTGGGCCTCTCTGTGGCCTTTGAAAGAGTAAAGCAACATGCTCAGATTAAATCCTGAAGGAATAAATGGAATCAAAAGTGCAACACTAAAGTAATTTGACTCCTGTATGTTTAACCAATTGCAAATAGTTGAAATAGGAAACTCTCTGCTTCTAACAAGGCTGGCCTAAAAGGCAGGATTGTACATGGCTTGATTCTATGCCCAGCCTTGTTTAACTTGTTTATCTAAAACCACTCGGAGAGATTCTGAGTAACCGTGGAATTATTTTTCACCAATTTGTGAGTGATAGCCAGATATACCTGAAGATTTCCTAAATTAATGATATCCTTCTACTCTCCAACATCCTCAACAAGGTTCAAAAGTGGATGGCCAACTACTGCCTAAGTCACACCCAACTGAACATCCTCTAATTTCCCCCATAGAAAATCTGACCTCCTTACATTGGGGATTGTATTCCTTCTCTCCACTGGACTGCAAACTGGCAATCCTGGCAAATGTCATATCTCTTCCATGGCCAAGAGCACCAGTGAAAGAACAACAAAGAGAGAGCAAAGAGAAAGAAGGGGGTACGTCCTTATCCCCAGTTCAATAGTATCAACAACAAAGTGGACGGATACGAAATCAAAATCCTGATACAAGGATAACACAATGTCATACACAGGAATAGAGAGTAAAACTAATAGGTTTTTTAAAAGAACCCTCACACTTCAACCTAGTTGGTGGCATGCTTCATCGTTGGGTTCCCGGCTGGGCTGCAAAGTGCAACCCAACTGTGCTACGATGCCTGAATTACAGCGGAGTGTTTTTTTTGTGTGTGGAGAAAGTGATTTAAGTGAGGTTTGAAAATACCTCTATGATCCTGAATTGGTACTTTATTCCTGAAGTGCTGGGGCACGGTTAAAAACAAAGGGGGGATATCATGAAGAAAAAATTAATTTTCATTTTCCCAGTAAAATGGTTGACATGTTTTAGCCTAGACGAAGACACAGAGGCTTTCTTCAGGACCACGACTGGGAAATCCGTAAACAAGTAGGTGACCATGTGAATTTTCAGCACACTCGCTATGGTGTGCTGTGAGTGCAAAGGTGTAGCCGTACGTACGGTTCCCATTGTCAGTTTTGAATTCTGAAACAATAAAGCAAAACAAAAAAGAGATGCAAGACAAATACAATGAAGAAATGGTTCACTGTAGGTTCTGCAACCACTTCATCTTGTATATGAAGGAGTGCTCTTTACTGTATACCAGAGCAGGCATTGTTTCGGACTATTTGACAACCGGATTCCCCGGCAACCTACTTCGCAAATGGGCATGCACAATATACAGTCTATGCTGATATAATGCATAGTGGATAGGGCACATAAACTTGCCACATAGTGAATGCAAACATGCATGATGGCCTGGTAACATGCAGGTGTGATTGGTATAATCATAATAATCTCCTGGGTCTATGTAAAATGATCGAGGCTAATTAGTTTTTTTGCTGCCTTAAAGAAAAAGCCGAATTGGAACTTGCATAGACTGCAGTAAATTACAGAAAAACTGGTGCCGTAAAGGAGAGAATGGTATTACAGAAGCTACGTTATTAAGCACCTAGTAATGATACTGAAGGGGCGGACTCCTGTAGTCACACACTGTCGGGAGATAAGCGGGAGACAGTAGTGAATCTTGGAAGAAGGCTAGCCGTTTTTAAATTGGTAAGAAACATGATATATTGTCCACCCAGCCAGCTCCCAGAGACTTACTTCTTCAAGGAGACCCATCCACCATTGATACCTAGGGGCCTATTAGGATGGCGGATGGACTTCTGTGGCGGTCCCACACCGGCAATTAGGATGCCACTACTACAGTGGCAGTGTCATCCCCTATTCTCAGCATTGTGGCGGGCGGTGCTCACAGCACCGCCTGCCACAATGCTGTGGATTCACTTTGTGCATTTGCATGCACAACGTGGCAGGCACCGCAAGGTGCCTGCCACGTTGTGCATGCAAATGGTACCCCCCATGTGCACCACCCACACCCCAACACCCTGAGGGCAATGCCAAAGACCGCATGCCTTTTTTGCAGGGTGGCAATGCCACCATGGAAAGGCATATCTCTGCCTGCATCCTAATATGGATGGTTGTGTCTTGCAGACACCGCCACCATATTGGAGATATTTTCCGCCCGGTCGGCGAGTCGACCGGCGGAAAAGTGGCGGACGGTATTTCCGTCCACCATGGACCCCCCACCATCATAATATGGCTGGGGAAATGGGATGCGGGCAGAGGGAAATGTTGATCGGATCGCCACTGCCATGCGGGCAGTGGCAATCCACCCGACATCCTAATAGACCCCCTAGAGCGGTCCTGCCCAGGATCCCGACGGTAGCGAGGTGAGGCGAAATCTCCGAGTATGAACAGTCCGAAAGCAGCATGAGGACGTGACATTCTGCGCCAAATGATGTAGTTGCGGGGAAACAACTAGAGCGTTCAGAGCCCTCGATGGCAGTGATAGAGGGCATGCACCGTAAATGACAACAACCCTGTTTACTACAAAGTCATACACAATGTAGCGAGTTCCTCTCTATGTTAAGCAATTTGATAAAACCTTTAGCAGTTGAACAAACTTATACAATTCTAGGGGATTTTAATTTTCATGTAGAGAACCAATCTGATAAAGACACCAACACACTACTTTTAGATCTAGAAGCAATGGGCCTATCACAACGGGTTCACAGTGCTACACATAAAGCGGGTCACATCTTAGATGGCCTTTTTTCCAACTCATCTGAATTACATTTAAAAAATATCCTTCCGGTGTTCTAGACCGACCTTCATGTAATCAGATTTGATATCCTTATTAATAATAACTTTCCCAAGACAAAGTCCAATAATATATCTGTGGTATTCAAAGCCTGGAAGAGCATTGATAATCAACTCCTCAAAGCTCAACTGTCATCCACCCAACCAGAAGTGCCTTCGAACCCCAATACAGCATCAGTAATTTATGAAAAGTGGCTACAAAAGGCTTTTGATAAGCTGGTACCAAACAAAACTCACTCGAAAAACCGCCAATCTCCATCTGCCCCGTGGTTCTCTGAATCTCCCATGGAACAAAAGATGTAGACATAGAGAAAGACAGTGGCGTAAATCGTACTCCAAGCAAGAGAAAGTCCTCTATAAAGAAGCCCTTGCCAAAGATAAAACCGTAAATGCACTGGATAAATGGAATTGTTATGTCGTACAGATTTATGCAGCAAAAAATTCCAATAAGCAACTTTTCAAAGTAGTCACTGAACTATCTGGCTCTGCATTAACAGCTGCCCCGACACCTTCGCAATTACTGTGCGACTCGCTGGCGAACTACTTTTTTGAAAAAGTAAACAGCATTTACTTCAAGTTTGCATTCCAGAATAACTCTATAGACCCCTCTCTCACAGAAAAACCCCATGGCCACACTCTAGCACAATTTCACAACACAACTCCAGATCAGATCATTAACATAATGTCCTTTGTGAATTCAGGCTCAGCCAATGACCCTTGTCCACCTGGTGTGCTTAATCAATTTTCAGACGAAGTGGCTCCAATCCTGGCCGACATTTTTAATGTCATTTTCTCCTCAGGAATTTATCCCATCTCCTGGAAGAAAACTTTCCTGAAACCGTTATTAAAAAAATCTAACTTGGACTCGGAAAATACCAAGAACTATAGGCCCATAGCTAACCTGCCATTTCCGGCCAAAATCGTCGAGAGGATAATGAATACTCATCTTTTCAAATTCGTTGAAGAACACCAGGTTCTAGACGACACTCAATTTGGTTTCCGCAGAGGGCATGGAACCAAACCCGCACTTAATAAAGTGGCGAAAGACATCAGAATTATCCTGGACCAGGGTGGAACTACAGTTCTCATCTTGTTAGACCTCTCGGCCTGTTTTGACACGGTTGATCATTCCATTCTGATCGACCATGTCACTAAAGTGGGCATTCAATTTAAGGCAAGAGACCTGCTGTCTTCTTTCCTCACCTCACGCACCCAGTTGGTATATTTAGGCACCTACCACTCTGGCCAATTGCCCCTCCCCTGTGGGGTACCACAGGGAGCATCGCTGAGTTCGACGCTTTTTAACATCTATGTGTCGGACTTAGCGAGAGACATCAAATCACAAGGGATGGGTCTTACATCTTATGCCGACGATACCCAACTGGTTTTAGCAATTAACAAGAACAGTGACAAGGTGGCAGCTGAATTTCAAAAAGGCATGCTGGCAATCAGTAGCTGGATGGCCAGCAATTGCCTGAAGCTGAATTCTGACAAAACAGAGGTGATGACAATAGGCAATCTAGCACCCGCCTGGTCTTAGTCTTGGTGGCCTCCTACTCTGGGTCTCACTCCCTTTGCAAATCAGATAAATCCAATCTTTGTTCACATTTAGAAAAATGTCTAAAACCTGGCTATTCAATCAATACCTCTTCTGCTAACACTCGCTGATGTCCGTAGAGCGAGACACCCCTGGGTATTTGAGCTTTTTACAAATCTCAAAAATAAATAAATATGTATAAATTACATAATGCCACGGTGGGTCAATATAGGGCATGCACCGCAAATTATAATAGTGCTGTTCACTACAAAGTCAGGCACAATGTTGCATTTATGTGTAAATGGTATAATGCACATTGCACAACTGGTAGTAGTGTAGTCGTGAAGAGAAAAGGAAGAACGGGGCATTGTATTAAACCATGGTGGTATGGTCGCCTTGGATGTGAACAGAACCCTGCCATCCCCTTGCCCAGGGCACGTGGCCCATTCGTTTGAATCCTCCAATGTTTTTGTATGATTCTTGAAACTTGGTTTGAGATAGTACTGTAGGTCGTTACGCATGTAAGTGGTATTGACGTTGACGTTTGTTGTGTTTCCTCAAGTAGACCTTCTCTGTTTGGTTTCTGGCCCGTTTTTGTGCCTTGTAAATTACTTTTTTGGGTTATCCACGTTCTTTTAGCTTTGTAGAGAGTGAGGATGCTTGATTTCTATAGTCATTGATACTGCTACGTAGTCTTAGATATTGGCCGAAAAGTAAGTTTTCAAGTAAAGGTCTTGGATAAAAACCATTGAACCGGAGAAGTGAATTCCTGGCTACAGGTTTAAAGTGTGTTTTTGTCTTTCATTTTCCCATTTCTGCTGTGATGTCTAGGTCCTTACTGTGTGTGAATTTTAAGTTTTGATTGCACTCATTATTCCAGGTTAGAAAAGAGTGCAAAGTCTTCTCCAACACTTCCCAAATCAGAAAGATGTCGTCTATATACCTTTTGTAAAATTTGACATTCTTCTTTAAAGGCATGTCAGGGTTGATGATGTACTTTTTTCAAAATCAAATACATACAGACCTGCGATACTAGGAGCGAAGGTGCTGCCCATTGAAGTGCCGTAGGTCTGCAAGTAGAGGTCTCCATCCTATTCAATTTTTTTTTCTATTAAGGCTAATTCCACCCACTGTTAAATGAAGGACCGGGGGGTGATAGAGTCCCAAGGGATGGCCTCCAGTGAAGTTTTTAGGAAATCGAGTGTATTGTTCTGAGGGAGGGGATCCAATTGACATAATAGATCCTTGGTGTCCTTAAGGTAGGTGGAAGTAGATTGCACTATGGACTGAAGAAAGAAGTCATGGAAGCTAGATAGTGGTTCCAATAGTGATACATATTTATATGTATCTTTGGGAGCGTGTAGACATAGGGAATCCGTGCTTCTCCTGTTCGCCTCGATTTGCTGATTTTGCCCCTGGCTTCAGCGTCCTTTACTAGAACTTGGATTTTGGTTTTTAGAGCCGTGCTGAGGTCATGATCCAAGCATTGGTATTTCTTCTGGTGGTTAAGTAGGCGTTTGCAATCAACCTGGTAGTCCTCTTTGTTTTGGAGGACTATCCCACCCTCTTTAGTAGCCGGTTTGTTGATGATGTCGCTGTTTTTCCGCAGAGTCTGTAATGCTTCAAATTCATCACTGTTCGTTTTTTTTTAAATGTTTGATTTCACTTGTCTGCTTAATTTCGCTGAAGACTGCCTGCTCAAACGTGGAGAGTTCAACTAGTATTATGCTGGGAGGGCGGGTGAATGTTGATTTTGTTCTCAAATTGGTATTGCCCTTTTCTTCCGAGTCGTTACCCAGTGGGTGAATTTCGAAGAATGCCTTCAGTTTAAGTTTTGGGAAAAATTCGGCAGGTACTCAGTGTAATTTGAGTTTGTCCAGCCTGGCGGTAGGCACAAAATCCAGACCTTTGTTTAGTAGGTTCTCCTCTGTTTAGTAAAGTGTGTGGGAAAGTTTTGTAACTAGACTCTGTGAGAGCTGGGTCCTGCTTGCTGGTCTCTGATTCTGCTCTGTGTGTTGTCTCCCAAATTCTTTTCCTCTTCCCAATGGATTTGGTTTTACCTTCTTTTCCTGCTGCGTCCTCTTCTGCCTCTCCCTAAAAAATTATCTAGGATTCTTGTTCACAAAATAGTGTGGTGGCTGGGCGAAAGGTTGTTTCCACCCATACATCAGGTGCAGGTTTGGTTGGGGAAAAGGGCCCGGAAAATTCATCTGCCCTCTTGGCGGAAATTGAGGCCAGGGTTGTAGCCAACTTCCAGTCCGTCCCCACCCTCATTGTTTTTTCAGGTAGCTACCTCCACTGAACTCGCTGTTGTTTGATAAGTCATCATCTGAAGACCCCCCAGACATGTCTGGTCTTCATGCTGGTTTGTAGTCAGGGTCCGCATAGGAGTAGGTTTTAGTATAGGAAACCGTTTTAAAATCCTTTAGAAATCTTTGTATTTTGGATTGTGTAGGGCTCTCCTTGTACTCCACCATTCCTTTATTTACCTCGTCCAACTTTTTTTTTTAATGAGGTCAATGTTGTTTTAAAGTGATTTTCTATGGCCTGAATTTCGATCAATATTGCATCTGACAACCGTTTTGCAGTATGGATAATCAGTGTAATACAGTCCCGAGTATAGTGCCAGGCTATTTGTGCCCTGTCCTTTCTAAAAGCTGCATCTTCAAAGAAGATGCGGGGAGCATTGGTGACAATAAACCCCTTCAGGCAGTGTTATTTCTTAGGTACTTGGTGAGTATTAACCCATGTAAAATAGTTTCTGTTCCTTTTCTGTTTGGTAAGTTTCTCTGAGTGAGTGCTCTGAGCTGTTGTTTGTGCTACATTCAGATTGGCCATCAGAGGAGGGGCAAACAGAATCAGGTTGACGTCCTCTTCTGTGAAAGTAAGACCTGGGTTTTCTGCCATTTTGAAGGTCTATTTGACAGTAGGACCTTCTGTATCAAGAAGAAAGAACGCTCCAAGCACCAGTGACCAACTTAGACTGATTTGGAACATCAAGCAGTTTATACCTGAGCAAGACCAGAAAACTGTAGTTGAAAGACCACCAATTCCAAGGCAGGATGCATGAACTCTCTAACATCCAGTCTCCCAAAAGCATATCTGATACCCCTTAGAGCAGTGCTTCAGGCAGCTGTCTGAATTGTGGCCGTCACAAAACATTTGACCACATATCTACTATCTGTTTCTACTGACTGCAAGAGACCAATTGAAGATTATATGTGTTTTCCGCAAAGCCCGCACATTCCAATACCCCCCTAATTGGTTGGAAAATTGGAAATCTCTGTCGCTCAGTAGGGATGGGAAAATGCTGAAGCCTTTCAATGCTTTATGAATCAAAATTAACTGATAATACAGTAAGGATTAGGATCTCCTTTCAAAAGCTCTTTGCACAAACTCAAAACTGCCACATTTAAAAAAGATCTAAAAATGCTCCTGTATGAGATATACTGCGGATGAAGGTTCAATCACTTCTCTGCATCATTATTCTGACCACTTTCTCCAGATAGGATATGCCTGACCTTCTCCCCTAATTCAAACTGCTGGGTTTGAGATTTCTTTGTTGCTTTTCTATTATTATTTATATGATGATTATTATCTATATTCTCCTTCTTGTTCTCCGGTAAAACACTTTTCTGCCCTTGCACCACCTGTGTACTGTATAAAACTTCAAAGATGAATAAATAAATAAATAGTGCAAGCTTAATGCTTACTGACAAATGATGAATCTTGTCATTGACATAGGGTTTCTTGTGTAAACTCACACTAACACCTAATAGGCACAGTGAGTTAACATTATTCCTCCTCAAAATATCCTCCCTGGACAATAATTTATTCTGATGGCACATGATTATAACCACACAAACACAGAAAGCCTGGTTTCTCTGCATCCCTTCATCATACAGACTCAACACCTTACCTTTCAGTTCTGAGGCTTCTCCCACACGTTAGACAGTTGCTCACATATAAGTTTGAGTTTGATACTCAGTGCATACTTTTTAGCACTAAGTGCTTGCGATAATAAAGCATTTAATGTCCGTTCACAGCTCACCAGTAGAGAAGAAATCTCTAGGGGATTCAGCTCTGTCCAAGGTGCCTTGGGACTTGTAAAGTTGTCCTCTAGATTTGCCTCAGAGGGGCACTCTTATCCCTTGATGGGTCATGTGTTGGGTTTAAACCAAAGGACAACCAGGTAACGACTCCTGCAGGGGCACAATAGATTTCCAGAAATCATAAAGTTCTGGAACAATCATTGCAGCATAAATGTTTAATGGCTGTCCCGAGATTGCACTTAAGCCACAAAGATTATAATATTAGCAGGAGCTAAGAGGGAGGTTAAGGCATGCAAATCCAGCTAAATCACAGTGCAACCACAAGTTTAAGCCATGCAAATAATGTGAGAATGCAAAGCCTTGCACCTGAAAGGGGCCAGTAAGTGGTCAATGATCTCATGAAACAATAACTATATTGATGAAGATGCATGGTTTGAAGGTGGGTGGCCCACCACCATTATTGCTGCTACCCTATCATGTGCTACAGCACCAAATGATGCATGGAATGGTGAGTAAATAAAACATTCACCCCCAGTCAAGAGATCTAGGTTAAATCCGTTGTTCTTTTGCCCACTGTGCCACCCCAGTTTGAACCCAGCCATATGAAAATCAGTCTTGACCCTGCTCCATATGGGAACAGTCCAGCCCAAACTGTAAGTTAGGTCCTTACTGGACCAGAAGCAAGCATCCTGGGTATATAAGTACCACATCTTCACTGGCCAAAACTAGAGGAGAAGCTTCAATGTTGACACCAGATGCTGAAGTCCCTACATGCAGTCACTCCAACTCGCAGTGGTCTGGCATCCCTTTCAGGGTGTCTAACTTGAGACCAAGAAGGGGTCCTTCATTCTCTCCAATCAGGAGTTCTACTTAGAACACCACAGAAACACTTCAGACCTGACATCTTATTATTATAAGCCTGCAGCTAAACGTTCAAAGAAAAATATGCTCACCAACACGAAACAGATATAATTTGCTTCCTTTATTTCCCATCTGTATTTACAGGATTTCTACTTTTTGACTGTGTGATGCCTGACAGCATCCCACAAAACCTTGATCATTCAACATCAAATAACTCCCATTCAACACTGGATGAATCACTGCAGCTGGGGATCCTTTCAAGTGATATGATAGATTTGCAACCTAAGCATTACAAGCTCTATGAAACAGAATATCCTGGCTATTTAGAGACCCACTTAATGAATTCTCACAGCCTTAACCGCTGAGAAAACTTCAGTGTTCCCATTCCTACATCTAAATCTGTAAGGTAATTCCCAAGATTAATGTATCTATTCCTTACGCAACGCTTCATACCTGCCTAATTGGTGATACTGTAGACAATTTTGAAATTGGAATGTCCTGACTAGCAGTATAATATGACCATGGATTAACCATTCTGCGGAGGGTTACTCAGCCAGGGTAATAGGTAATTGGTCCAATTTTTCAATGTGCAGCATTGTATACTTTGCACCTCTGCATGACATTGTTGTCTGTCTTTCTGTTAGATTGTATGCAGATAACAGAGACGTACTGTTGATATACCGCCAGGGCACCTGACTAGAGCGCAATGAGTGTAGTGCCAGCTGGATAATAGAATGGACCGCAATTGCGATTGCCCATGCTAAAGAATAGACAAATCCTGTTGTATTATATGTATAGCAGAAGGCACAATGTCACCCAGTGAATAAATACTGGATGATAGTGTGGTCATACCATTGTCAACCACTGCCAAAGCCTTTTGTGGATTAACCCTGTCAATCTTATGGCAATCTCTCAGCAGCATCCTGTTGAAAGATTTTTCACACTTAGTTATAAATAGCGTATAAGAAGCACTTCTGACATGATTTCTAGGGACCTAACAAAAAATCCTTAAGATCCATGTCATCTGAGAGTAAGGACAAGTGTTGTTTCACCTGGGACAGTGTTGAGCTTTTTAGCCACTCCAGGCACATCTTCTTAACACTGTAAGGTGTCACCACCCTGAGGGTTCTCGTTGTAGGTAACTTTGGTCATGCTTATGGACTAATCCCCTAGATGGTGCCCCTGAATCTTGACTGACACCTATTTGTGTTGATAGGCCAAACCAACCATCCCTTCCAATTGGGGTCTGATGAATTGTATGAACCATCATTTAAATTGTCATTCAGTGTATCCTCGCTATGTTATGTGTAATTTTACCATCCCTCAAAGTATGTAGGTGAGGTAATCTAAGGTGTGTTCAAGTCCTTAATCTAGGCAACCCCAAGACAGGAAGTCTTCTGCACAGTGTTGTTCAGGAAGAAAATGTGTTGTGGTAAGAGGCATGCCCTGAATAAAGGCCTCAGTTCTCTGAACATGCCAATCTTTAGTCTTCCAGACAGATTTTGTGTCTATGGTGTCCCTCAAAAAGTCAAAACACTGTATTTATTTAGTGTTTTGTATAGGGCAAACATGACCGGTTAGGGTTTCAGAGCGCTTTCCAGCAGTAGCAAGTAATTACAAGAATTAGCAAAAACAAGTTAGACACAAATTGGAGCATGCAAACATGAGAAAACAGTGCAGGGAGAAACAGGCTATACATAGGGAATAGGGGAGGCGAACAGGAGAACAGCTGGGGAGATAGCAGGAGGGCGGTGTCAAGAGCAGGCAAAAGCCTTTGCCCTTAAAGTGACAGTGAGGTGGAAAAGAATGCAGAGTGGTAAGCAACAACACTGAAAAAGGTTTTCATATATGAGATCAGAGTCGACAAACACTGAAAAGTTCAAGTACAAGAGAAAGCAAATCGCTGGACTGCTGAAACTGCTGACGAGCTGAGAGAGATTAGGGTAGGAATTTACCCATTAGGAAAGACTTCACTTCCTTTTTGAAACTTGATAGAGTAGGTATTCTACTGATGTAAAGTGGCAGCGAGTTCCAGATTCTGGGGGCAGCCCCAAAGAAAGCTCTGTTGTATGTTTTCCTCTTCTGAAAGAGAGGTGGTTTCAAAACAAAATCCCTGGCACACCAGGAGTGCCTACCTCCTCCGGAAAACACTATTTTCTGAGCAAGGTACGCAGGAGAATTGGGGGCTTATTTACAAGCCCCTTGCACCACCCTACATCACTTTTCCAATGTTAAAATGAAGCAAAAGTGGTGCAAGGGGCTTGTAAATAAGCTCCTTGGAGTGTACAGCTTCATGAGTGACACAGGCCAGTTTGAGTTGGATGTTGGCTACGTACAGCAGCCAAGTCAGCGCCTTTAGGTGCAGTAAAATGTGATTGAATATTTTTGAGCCAGTTAGGAGTCTTGCAGCTGCGTTAAGACAGGCTTTTAGGGGAGCTGTTGAGATCTTGGGTAAGCCAGATATGGTTGAGCATCCGTTTTTGATCCTAGAGATAACCAAAGCCTGAACTGCCATTTTTATGTTGAAGTATCTAGGAAAGGTCTGAGATTTCTCAGGTAGCTCACGTGGAACCTGGCATTTTTGGCCTGTATGTTTATGTGGGCATGCATGCTTAGATTTGTTGTCTGGTGTGATTCCTAGTGATTTGGCTGAGCCCACTATGGACAGGGTGCAGTTCAGCGGGGTGACCGAGTTGATCCATTCAAGTATGTCAGGGGAGCTTTTCGGAGAGGAAATTAATAGTGTAGCCGAGTGGATGATGACCAGCCACCTGAAACTGAACTCAGACAAGATGGAAGTTCTCATCCTGGGCTCCTCGCCCTCCGCCTGGGACGTCTCCTGGTGGCCCCCCGCCCTGGGCAGCGCACCCAAACCGACAGACCACGCACGCAACCTGGGCATCATCCTGGACTCCTCCCTCTCCATGACCAGACAAGTCAACGCCGTCTCCTCGTCTTGCTTCCATATCCTGCGCATTCCACGTAAGATCTTCCAGTGGATCCCCACCGAGACCAGGAAGACGGTCACCCAGGCCCTCGTCACCAGCCGACTGGACTACGGCAACGCCCTCTACACCGGAACCACCGCCAAGCTCCAGAAGAGACTCCAGCGGATCCAGAACGCCTCAGCAAGACTCATCCTTGACATCCCCTGACACAGCCACATCTCCGGACACCTGAGAGACCTACACTGGCTCCCGGTCAACAAGAGAATCACCTTCCGTTTCCTCACCCATGCTCACAAAGCCCTACACAACCAAGGCGCAAGATACCTCAACAGCCACCTTAACTTCTACACTCCCACCCGCTAGCTTCGATCGACCAGCCACGCCCTCGCCGCCGTCCCCCGCACCCGAAGAGCCACAACAGGAGGAAGGTCCTTCTCCTACCTGGCCGCCAAGACTTGGAACTCCCTCCCGACCCACCTCCGCCTGACCCAAGACCACCTAACCTTCAGGAAGCAGCTCAAGACCTGGCTGTTCGAGCAGTAGCGGACCCCCCATCCCCAGCGCCTTGAGACCCTCCGGGTGAGTAGTGCACTATAGAAATGCTATTGATTGATTTGCGCATTAAGTTTGAGCTGGTTGCTAGCAAGCCATTGAACAGTTTGTTTCAGAAAATCATTCATTATTTTGACCTCCTCTATGTCAAAAGAGATGTTTAGTGATATAAAGAATTTCAGCTAATGGTTCGTGACAGAGGTTAAAGAGAGTTGGGAAGAGAGTTGAACCTTGGGGGACACCAATTGTAATCGGGGAAGGGAAGGATAGATTGCGATTAACTAAGAATCTCAGGGAGCGGTTCTGTAAGAAGGGTTTGAACAACTTGAGAACGGTTCCCTCTAGACCCATACTGAGTTCCTGACCTTCTAATAGTTTGTCATGATTGACTGTGTCAAACACCGATGATAGATCCAACAGAATTAAGAGACATGTTTTGTCTTGGTCTAGGGCTTGGAGGACATCATCTACTATGTGGAGAACAGTAGTTTCAGTACTGTGATCTGTTCTGAAACCAGATTGGCACTCATCTAGCAACTTGAAAGGGGCGATGTGTAGGCTACGTTTTTATTGCAGTCATTTCTCAAGTAGTTTTGCAAGTAGAGGAATATTAGATATTGGTCTGAAATTGTCTGGTTCAGCATGGTTTAGCAAGGATTTATTTAGAATAGGGATGACTTGTCCAGTTTTTAACGAGTCTGTTATAGACCCTTGCATTATAGAAGAATTGATTTGTGCAGTCCAGATGGGTATGATGAAATGGTTGGCTGCAGATAAGCAGTTGGATGGAAGCAGGTCACTGAAGTAGTTGCTCAGTTTAATGGATGATAGAATTTTTGATATGCTATGCTCGTCATATAAGTTGAAGGTGATCCAGTGGGCTTGTTTTTTGGTTATCGTCTGTGGGGAATGTGTAGCTCCATTTCGAAGTGTCACCATGGGCTGTGAGAGGACGAGAATGGCGGAATACAACTTGTTACCCAGGGAGTTGAGTTTAGCCAAGAAGGAGGAGAACTCCTCACAACTTATTAGGAATTTGTTTATTCTTTAAAGGTTTTAGCCAGTTTATTTGATCGTTGCTTTACCAATTGAAATAGCTTACGAGGTCTGTTCTTAGCGTTTTCATTTTCTACTCTTTTTTGAATTGCGAATGCTGTTATTGTACGTATCTCTGGTCTTTCTAAGAAGTTTTTAGCTGGAGGAAGGAGAGGTTTTGGCTCCAATTCCTTTCTATTAGCCAAAAATTTCTCCATTCTGTGATTATGGACCCCTTGAAACAGGTATTTTTGTCTTTGGCCTGAGTTCTTTTTATTTTTAACGGGACTACTGAGTTAATTATATCTGACATTGTTGAGTTGTAGTGATCTGTAAGTTCACTGACAGTTGATACTTTGGGGTGAGATCCCTCTCGCATCGTGCTGCCAGCTTTTTGGAGTCTAGGCTTTTAGTGTCTTAGAGCCATAGTTTAAGTTTCACTGGTTCCATTGATCCTTTCTTAGGTACGACCAGTATTTGGAAGGAAATAGCATGGTGCTCTAACCAGTCACAAGGAGCAATTGAAGTTAGCCAGATGATCCAGTCCAGCGTGGTGCCTTTCGAGTGTGTGGGTAGAGTGCAGGCTTGAGTAAGTGATTAGTCATCCAGGAAGTCTTTGAGGATGTTGACCTGAACCTCATTGAGTTCATTCCAATGAAGGGGAAAGTCTCCTAGGAATATATCATTGGAGGGTGGGGAGGCATTTGCTACAATGATTTCCATGAGTTGGTCAAGGAATGTGTCTTTTTTACCTGGGGATGGTAGAAGGTGTAAAGATTGCATACTTGGTTTGAGTCATTACTTTTGGAGAGTGCAAGGTATTCGCAGGAATCAAGAGGGTCGGAGCGGAGCCGGGTAACTGAGAGGTCGGAGCGATGGATGTAAGCAATACCTCCCCTTCTTTTAATTTGTCTGTCAAGTCTTATAATGTTATAATTTGGAGGTACCAGTAGATCCATTCAGAGTGAAGAAGCTTCATTGAGCCAAGATTCGGTTAAGAGTGCCATGTCATTTTCTTGACTCAAGATGAGTTTGGCTACGTCAGAGGCATGCTTCACTGTTGATCGGCAAGGAGACCAGAGAGTGGAGACTCAGAATTCCCCGGGGTTGGGTCGTGTGTAGGGGTGGATAAGGGTATTTATTTTAGATTACTGCTGATTACCCCTCTGTTTGTGCAACTAGAGGATCTGTTTGTGTTGATTGAGACCGTATTGATCTTGTTTTCACCTTCCTTAGCAAGGGGGTTAGAGGTGGCAGGTGTCTCCTTGTAGAATAGAAAAAGAGCTAGGGTGTCATCTGTTGATAGATAGTAAAATTGATTTCGAGGGCGGCATTGTCTCTTAGCCAGCGGCAGTTGTTCAATATAAGGCTTAGTATGCGGGAGATTACTGAATTTTGAATGTGCTTGAATTTAGCAAGGGAGTGTTCATTAAAGAGTAAGGGGTTCCTCAGATCAAAAGTCGCATTATGGATGCTCTGAGCTAGGCTGGCTGTTTGGAGGTTCAAAGCTTCAAGGTCTGTTAGTGAAGGGTGGACTAGCAGCAAAAGGACAAAGGAGTCAGGGCTTGGAGTGGCATAGTCGGAGATCCTGGTAAGAGAATTGGAGTTCAGTCTCCAAGTGGCTGCGTTTCTGTATGGAGAGGTGAGCCAAGGTCCTATTGTGCGCTGCAGGGACGTTGGGGGTCCTTTGGAGGGGGTAGGCAGCAAATTCTGGATGATCCAAGCGTTTTCCGCTAGGGATGTGGGATAGAGACGATGAGTGGATGGTATATTTATAGGCGTTGCCTTTTTGAGGGGTTGAGGTGGTGAGATATGTGGTACTCCAATGGATTTATTAAAAGCATGAGGTGGTGGGGTAAGTGGTAATTTATTGGTTTTGGGGGAGAAGCTGCTTTGAGTCCTGTGCTGAAGGGACAACACGGTGGGGAGATTAGTGTTAATGCATTCTCTGGAGGAGAGGGTGATAAGGTGCGAATGGAATGAGAAATAAAGACAGCTAGGAAATAAAGTAGGCAGAGTAGTTCTGTTTTGTGTTGGTGAGCATATTCCTTTTGCAGGTGTAGGCGCAACCTTATGAAAATAGGATGTTGTGTCTAAATATTAAATCCAGAAAAATAAGAAATTTCTATGCAAACGTTTTGTGAACTACCTTTCGGTGGTGTTGTGCAATGTTCCCTTTGATGGTAAGTGAAAATATTATGTGGGATACTTGCTTTGTGCAAGAAATGATGACCATTGTGTTGGTAAAAGTACATGGTGTCGCAATCAGATGTATCATCATACAATTCATTACTAGAAAATGCAGCAAAGTCCCAATCATCAGAGAAAGTACTGGAGTTGATGATGTCATTCAAAGAAGTTTTAAACAGCTGTGGTATTTTTAGAAGTTCTGTAGAACCATATCCATCATTTGCAACCCTATCAAAAACTATTCCTTCAGGAACCAGAACTGCTGTAAAGGTAAAAAAAGGATAGGACTCTTTGTTCTCGATGAGATGATGTATGTGGTTTCAGGACCAAGTTCACGTGTTGTAATGTGGAGCGTTCTGGGAGATAGTGTCCATTCAGGAGCAAGACAAAGACAGTCACTACACCTATCCAAAGGACTAGTTGAAGTAGACCAATTGCAATCCAGAACTGTAGCCAGGGAGTAACAAAGTAAGTATTTTTCAGGCAAGGCTAGAGATCATATATTTTTCTTTTGTGGGAAACAGAAGCTGGCAGTGAATCCGGTTCACTCAGATCCAGAGAAAAGGTGTCAAAATAGGTGAAATAGCCAGACGCTGTTCAATCTATCTTTGGTAGCTCAGCAGGTTTTGTTGAACTGGCAGATGACTCATGTTGAGACATTTTCACATAGATGTTGGTGTCAGGCCGAATTGAGATCTGTTTCATTTGTATTTTGTTGCTGTACACTTTAAACTGGTACAAGTTCCATTCCATTGGTGGTTACTCCATTACTTCATAGACTAGAATCCTCAAACATTATTAGTCTTTCTGTCTGAACTGCCTGTATGGTTGCGAGAGGAGATCAACGGCTACCCAGGAGCCCATGCGGCCTGCTATTCAGTATCAGATACATAGTGTGGTTTGATCAGACCAATGGAGACAAATACTTTTTCTTAGTTGCTGGCAAAAGGCGGAAGAAGTACTGTTCTTGTTCCTTCGACAGCCAGGACAGGTAGAGGAGCTCTGAAAGCTGGAGCAAATACATTTTTGGCCCCAGTTTTCTCACTGACCAGGTGTCCTATCTTCAGGACCCAGGCAGGTCTTGCTGGAACAGCTTTCACTTCCACAGTGGTGTTGCATTATACTTGGACGTTGCTTTGAATTGCTTAGAATTCATTGAGTTACTGTAAAACCGTCAAACAATCATTGATGTCAAATGCTTTTTCATTGCCACTGTGTTGCCACAATCAAGGCTGGATACCCACATTCTAGTACCAATCAGGACCTCATATGTAGCATAGCCTCCTAGGGAACGTCGTGGCATGTTATTAGGTGTACTCTGGACCCCATATAGGTGATTGACCCAACTGCCACCCATGCCTAATGCCTTCGCTGTTAAGGATTGCTTTAAGTCCTAGATTTTCCTCTCCACAATCAAGCTTTCCTCAGGATGATACAGAGAGAAGTACCGCAAGACCACACCAAAACTTCCCATGGTTTTTTTGTATACCCTAGTGCTGAGCTCAGGGACACGGTCAGAATGTAATGTGCTAATAGTGTATGTCTCTATAAAAACTTGCAAATCATTTATGTTTATGTTTATGTTTATGTTTTTTGCATTTATAGAGCGCAGCTGTTACCAAAAGAGGTGTCCTGGCGCTGAGGTAAAGTACCTAATGATAAATACTGGAAGAGAGAACCAAATCCATTGGTTTGCACCTAATTTATGAAAAGCCAGGTTTTTAAGGCCTTTCTAAAGGCCATAAAATTGGTCTGGTGTCTTAGTTGAGAAGGAACGTAGTTCCAGGCAGTAGCTGCATTGGCGAAGAAGCTTCTACCACCCCAATTGGCCTTTTTTATCTGATGGGTGACCACCAGTTGAGCCTTGGAGGAGCGGAGAGTTCTTTTAGGTATATACCAGTTAAAATGTTGCTTCAAAAATGTTGGTCCTATGCCCTGCAGTGCCTTAAAAACTAGACACAAGGCCTTGAATTTGGTCTGCTTCCTAATGGGCAGCCAATGTAGGCCTTTGATTACACCGCTAATCGATGCACGCTTGGGTGTTCCAGAGAAGAGTCTAGCGGCTACATTCTGCAAGATCTGCAGCTTATTCATTAGGCCTTCTTGTAACTTGAGGTAGAGTCTGTTACAGTAATCCAGTTTGGACAACACTAATGCTGTAACTACTGTTTGTTGAGCTTCTTTGGGAATTAGAGGCATGATTTGTTTGCAGGCTCTAAGGGTAAACGCAGTTGAGGATGCTATTGAGTTGACTTGGTCCTTGAAGCTGAGAGTGTCATTTATCCAAATGCCCAGGTTCTTCACTTTCCTGGTTGGGACTGGCAATTGTCCTAGTGCATTCGGCCAGCAGTTAGGTGACCAAAACGCTGGGTTATTCCCAAATAATATAACCTCAGTCTTGCTGGAGTTTAACTTCAAACAGTTGTTTGCCATCCAATTACCTGTCGCGTACATGCAGTCATGGAATTTGGCAGCTGTGTCATGCAGTCTCTCTGGTTGAATGGCAACAACGATTTGAGTATCGTTGGCGTAAGATGTTAAACTGAAGTCGTAGGATTCGATAAGTGGCGCAAGGGAGGAGACATACACATTAAATAGAGTCGGGCTCAGTGACGATCCCTGGGGGACTCCACAGGGCAGTGAGAAGGCTTCTGCCTCATATTTATCAAGTTTGACTGTTGAATTCTTCGAGAGAAACGATTTTAAGAGTTTTAGGGCAGTGCCGATAAGTCCAACAGAATGAGAGCTGCCCGACCTCCTTGATCCAGAGTAGCTCTGATTTCCTTTGTGGACTTAATGAGGGCCGTCTCGGTGCTGTGGCCTTCTCTAAAGCCGTGTTGGGTGGGGTCCAGAGCCTGAGTCTGATTAAGGAACTGGTTAATTTGGTTATTCATGTTCTTTTCTATTAATTTGGCTGGTAGGGAGGGGGACGGGGGGTCTGGATATGGGCCTAAAACTGTTTGGGTCATCTGGGTTCAGATTGGATTTTTTCAACAGCGGCAGTATAGCGGCCCGCTTCGATTCCCTGGGGAAGTATCCTTCATTGTATATTAGGTTAAAAATGGAAGTAAGTTTACTCACCACTGTATGACCAGCTAGTTTTAGCACTTCTATCGGACAGGGGTCGTATGGGGAGCCTGATTTAGTTTTAGCCAACAACTTGTATGTGTCCCCTTCCGCAAGAGGACTAAAGAAGGTAAGCTCAGGTTTGGCGTTTATATTTGGGGTTATACTGGAGCTGGCAAAGTTTGACTGAAATTTCCTGAGGATGTTGACCTTGTCAAAAAACATTTGGCTATTCTATTGCATAGATCTTGGCTTGCCGGAATAGCTGGGGCTTTGGGATGAGCCAGGTCATTTACCGTTTTGAACAGTGTTTTGGAAGAGTTTTTTGCCTCCTGTATTTTCTCCGTATAGTATTTTTGTTTCGTATTTTGTAACAGTTGTTTGTATTGTGCTTGGCTTATTTTGTATTCTTTTTTATCGTTGTCGTTATAACCTTTCCTTCAGTTTCTTTCCAACTGTTTACTTACAGGTTTCTGGTCTTTGAGCTCCTGTGAGTACCAGGGCGCAGATGGACATGTTCTGTGGTGGCGAACTGTTTTTAATGGGGCCAACTTCTTCCCTGCGCCTTCTAGCCAGTTGAAATAAGTTTTAGTGGCCTGATCCAGATCGGTCAGAATGGGGGTGTCTGTGATTATAAGGAAATCATGAAGGTCCTCCTCTGCTATGTTTTTCCATGCTCTGGCTTCAATATATTTATTAGAGGGTTTGTTGACCGAACGATGCGGCATAGTGAGTTTAAAAAGTACTGGTAGATGGTCTGACCACGTAAGAGGAAGTGCTTTTGTAAAGGCGAGTAGGGGGTTGTTAAAAAAAATACCATCCAGAGTGTGCCCCGCTGAGTGTGTGGGTACATTGACCCATTGTTCCAGGTTGCCACCTGACATAAGGTCCATCAGGTTGATTGTGTCTGGGTCCTGGTCTGCCTCAAGGTGAAAGTTAGGATCGCCTAGTATTGTAAATGAAGGAGTGTTTAGCCCAATCTCTAAAATGTCGCCTATTTGGGCAATAAACGGTTTTCGCGGGCCTGGAGGTCTGTAAATAAGGGAGCCTCTAAAGGAGTCCTGATGGGAGATCTGAAGACAGAACTTATACTTTATAACATTTCAAGCATCAGCCAAGTGCTGGGGCTAAATCAACAGGAATCTAGAGCATGAATCCACTGCCCCCAAGATGTACTTGTAAGCCCCGTCATATTGTAAGGGGCAGCAGAGTTTCAAATTGACACATGCGAGAGGTCTGTTTTATATCAGTAGTGGTGCTTATGGAGGGCGTGCTATGGTGGAACCCTTTGTCTGCTGACAGATGACGCACTTAAGGACAAGTAGTAAGGAAATCAAGGGGACCCCAATAAGTGAACCTGGGGTAGACTAACGTTTTAGAAAAACAATGGTTCATATGTGGCCAAAAAGGTCCAAGGAAGGAAGCAGTGTCAGAAATAATGACAATGCACTAGAGTTGAGATAGATAATAAATATCTCAGGGAGGGATAAGTAATATGAATAGGGACATGTAAGCCAAAATAACATTTGTTATTTATTTTATGAAATTATGCAAGACAAAATTCAGGTGCTCACATAGTAAGGTGACAACAAGCGTGATGTGCAAAGTGGGGGTGACTTTAACATCACATTGACAACACATAGGAGAACTCCACAAAAATAAATTATACAAAGTGTACAGATTTCTTGTTGTAGGGGGTTCACAATGTTTCAATCACAGCTATTTGAGATCATCTTCAGGTCATAGCAATTATGAGCAAGCTGAATTCAAAACAGGGCGGTCCCGGGAAGAAAGAAGCAAGAAAGTAAGCAGAATGCTGCAATGATCATGAATTCCTGAAACTTGGACTTAAAAGTGTGGAGCTATTCCAGCTGTGACTGATGTCTGCCCGTGAGGGTGATAATGAGTGAAGTAGCGCTCAATTGGAGCATTTACTTGAAACTGCGCGAGGAGGCGGCGCCTATTCCGGCATTATCCGATGCAAAGGAATGAAAACGGTGCAGTGGCTCAAGGCTGCCATGCGAAGTATGAATCTTCGATTGCCAATTATTTGCTATTCAGGACTGCATTAGTAAGTCTGACAGCGGAGAGCAGAGGTGCGTGTCCTGCTTCTCCAGAAGGTGCGTTGACCAACAGGAATCTAGAACATGAATCTACTGCCACCAAGATGTACTTGTAAACCACCTCAGATTGTAAGGGGCAGCAGAGGTCCAAATAGACACATGTGGGAGGTCTGTCTGATATCAGTAGTGATGTTTATGGCAGACGTGCTATGGTGGAACCCTTCATCAGCTGACAGACGACGCACTTAAAGACAAGGCCTTCGGTCTGCTGCGTAAGACCAGGCCACCAATAACGCTGTTTCAGAAGTGAAACGATTGCAGTAATACCTGACCTGCATGAGCTGAACCCAGACCCTTGTGTGCAGCTAAAATTAAACCTAACCTGCAATCCATGATTAGTATTACTCTATCCCCCAATCCTGGAATTTGAGCATAGAGAATATTTTGTGCGTCTAACTTGTAGGAGTATTGGAGTGGAAAACCTTTTGGTAAGCCTGAACTGTTATTACACATAGCTTTGACAGCTACTATTATCTGTCCATCTATTCTTGTGCTAGAACAAGTGATTGCAGCAATGGCAGCAGTTCTCACTGTCACCTTGGTGGCTTCATCTGTCAATGAATTCCCTTCAACGTACACGCCGAAATGCTGATAACTCAGCATATGAATCACGGGAGCCCGTGGCAAGTCTTTTTTCAGCTCTGACACTTGTTCGCAAAGCATCTTATGCTTTATTGTGCAACATTAGGAATCTATTAAATCCATTCTGGCCCCAATAGTGAAGATATTCATTGTATGACTGGACAAAGTAAAATTAATTGCACACAACAAGTGTGGGGAATTCCTGATCCTTATTTTTTAGTGCCAGGATGAGTCCTTTTAGTTGTGCCAGCTGTGCCATGCAATGCATATTGCCAGGGCAAAACTTGTTGTCCCGCATAAGTCTATTCAAAGTCGTACATGCGGAGCTGTATTGCTGTTTACTTCCTACAGTCGCCTGGACAGATCTGTCATTGTAAATTATTTATTCATACTGATCTAGAGGTTTTCTTTTCATTCAGGATAGGATATTCTTGTTCATACTGCAGGAATGCTTACATTTTTGTTGTAGAATCAAATTTGTAGTCTACATTTGTTGCAGTGAGAGCATTAGCCCATTGGAGCCATTGCAGATGCAATGCTTTAGTGTTTGGAATGTTACCTTTGTAACAGCCTCTAAGGTTGGTATTGGAGTCACGACAATTATGTTTCTCCTCCGAGCCAGGGCTCTTTCTCTCACCACAGCAAGCTGTACTGCTGTCAATATTTTTTCTGTTTGATGCAAAACTCATTTCAGCATTTGTATACAAATGGGATTTGTATGCAATGGGTACAGTTTCGCCTTCATTGAAGGTGAGGTAAGTGTACCGGATTGACCCACAACTACAACGATCACCAAATTGGTGGTGTTTACACGTGTGTAAGTGTTTAGAAGCTATCGTGTCAGCTTGTAAGGAACTGAGAATTTCCGTGTGTTCCTGCATCCCGTGTCAAACTGAAAAATCAGGTGTTATTAAGTTGTAGAAAGGTTTTACTTTTTCTGCATAATCCAAAATATTTGTTTTGTATACATTTAGGAATCCCAAAATGTATTTAAGATTTTTCAAAGTCTTTGGAGGTTGGAGCTGAATACATTTTGCAAAAAATTTGCCGCTTGGCTTTTCCCTTCACTTAACAGCTCATATCCTAAAAATAGGAAATTGAGGGGGGCAATGTTTTTAAAGTTAAATTCATAGCCCTCAGAGGCAAACCCCAAAATGATGCTGTTCCCCCTACTCAATGATCCAATACTTCATCGTCCATTAAATAAATATCATTTACATAGAACAATACTGCCTCATCAAAATTTTGAAGTAACTCTTATACTCTTGTCGAGAATAACCCAGGGCTATTCTTATACCCTTGGGGAAATCTACAGAATTGGCATTAAGAGCCAAGGCCCAAATATCTGCTTTCAGGTACTAAATTATGTCAAAAGAATCCATTTCAGATATCTAGTGTTGTTTTGTATTTTTTCAGCACAATGGTATTCATTAATGCGGCACAATGTGCATTTTGTACTACAAATGTCTTTGTGCATGTGTTCAAATGTCTGTACTCTAAAATTAGATGGTAGGAATTTCATTACAGGAAACAAAGTATTATTCATGGAAGGAGTGTAATTCCCATTCACACCTTGGTATTTAATTTGATCTAAGATCTCCCTGACTCTTTTCTTTGCATCATGTTTTATAGGATACTGCCTTTGTCGAGTTCGAGTAGTTTTTACTAAGATTTTACGGTGTGCTGACTTAGCATCCCACCCAACATGATTGCGGTATAATGCAGGAGCTAGTGCTACCGCTCACTCCTGAGCATATGTTTGTTTGAGTGTTTCTGGAATGAGGTCATAGAAGAATGGCAATATTACAACTTCTCCTTTTGGGCAGTATCTAACAAACTTAGGTGGCCAATCTTTTTCAGCCAAAAGGATATCATATCAGAAGTCAGGTTTTCCCAAAAGAGACATTTCACTTTCATTGGATTGTCCCCCTCTATTTAGAGTGTTATTTCTTGTAACTGATGTGGGACGTTTCCACTATGATATGTTCATGCAACACAGTTGTTACCAGAAATCGCATCACATTCTGGTGAGCTATTGTTACTTCTGCTACCCTGTCTAGCATCATTATAGCCCATTCCCAATTCAGAAGTAAAGTCCTCAGTAGTATGGGCATTTCTTATTTTGGGGCCAGCTACCTTCTTTTTGCATTGTCGTTTTGATTTTGGTTTATCTTGTTGTTTGGTAATGTAGTTAAAGTGCGATGTGTGTCTCTTGGCTTGACTCGCTCATCTGATCTGTGTTCGGACCGTCCTTTGCTCTCGTAGTTTTGGAATGAACCCTGAAAAGAACGAGAGGGAAGTGTATCAGTGTACTGATACCTGTCAGGTTTCTTAACCCCTTGTATGCTCATGATGAGCTGAGCTGATCATGGCATACAGTGCTCGGGTGCTCATGACGAGCTCAGCTCGTCATGAGCCCAACCCACGCCCGTGTGTGCCCGATCTAATTCTTCTTTACGGGGAAGGCAGGGGAGGTTCCCTTTCTCCTCCGTCACGCAGGGAAGCCATTTGTTTCCTGGGTGTCGGAGGAGAAACAGGTAAGTTTGGGGGCTGGGGAAGGGGGGATTCAAACTAAAGAGGCATTGGGGGAAAGGAAAGGGTTTTCCTTCCGTTCAATGCCTCTTTTGAGTATTCCTGCTGCATGATCGTGCGATCATGCAGCAGGAATGGCCACTAGACACCAGGGATTTATTTTATTTTTAAAGCTGGCAAAGTTTGTTGGTTTGGGGAACACCCCCTTGGGCAAGGATCGCTCCCCTTCAGGGGGCATCATTTTTTATGTTGTTGGCCACCCGGGGGGGCACAACATTATTTAATTATTTTTAATTTTGGCGAAATCGGGCATTATTTTTGGGAGTGGACCCTTGGGCAAGGGCCACTCCAATGGGGGTTATTTTAGGCGATGCCTATTTAAACATTTAGTCTTGGGGAGTGACCCCTTAGGCAAGGGTCGCTCCCTTTTTGGGGGCAATGTTGTTCGCTTTGTCTGCCTCCCTGGGGGGGGCAGAATTTTAACTTTTATATAGAAAATGTGCCATTGTGCCCCTTGGGCAATGGTCACTCCCATGGGGCCATTTTAGGGTGACTATATTTTCAAATTCAGTCTTGGGGGCATTATAAATTGCTTTGTCTGCACCTGGGGGGGCACAATTACTATTATTTTTTTTAAATCGGGCCAATGTGTTGGGGAGTGGCCCCTTGGGCAAGGGTCACTTCCATCGGGGCCAGTTTAGGGAGCCCAGTTTTTGAAATGTAGTTTTGGGGAGTAGCCCCTTATGAAATGGTTGCTCCCCTTTTGGGGGCCTATAATTTTTCTTTGTTTGCCCCCCGGGGTGGCTGTTTTAAATGTATTGAACTCGGGTGGTGAAGTGAGCTAAAAAATTATGATGGATTAAACCCAGATTAGTTGATGGAGGTGAGAGTTAGATTTGCTGAAGCGCGCCGTCCATCATCCCTTTGATATCACCCTGAGGGGCAGTTAGGCATATTCTTTTTTGTTTTTTTTGAAGGGCCAGTAGCCCATCAAGTTTTTTTTTTAATGGTGGTGTGTCGCCTTTGGACATGGGTTACTCGTCTTTATGGGAGGATGATTGTGAACATTTCTGCCCTCTCTGGGTGGCAGGGTAGCAGTATGTTTTAGGCCCATCTGCTGAGTTTTTTTTTTGTTTGTTTTGGGGGGTGGATATTTAATTTATACTCTTAGACCCACCTACCCCTTAGCTTGTATGGTGGTTCGGTGCATTGTTTGCATATGTGATTGTAATGTTTTTTTCTCCTTTTTATTCAAGTGTAATTCTTTTGATTCCTGTTTGTGGTTCCGTCAGAGGTTGTTGTGCAGTTTTGCGTACTTGAAGTTTTTTGGTAAGTAAAATGTTTGTGTTGTATTTGCTCCAAATGAGTAATATTGTAATGTAGGATTGAATTTTTTTTGTAAGTGGTCTCATAGTGGCAGCATATTTAGTTAGTCTTTTGAGCAAGAAAATCATTGTAATGTGTTTTGCATTGTCTAATTTTTTAGGGGGTTATTTTTGATCCATACTGTGTCTGTGCAGAGTACATGGTGTAACTGCTTCTTGGAAGTGAGTGGTATAGTTTTGCAGTGTATAGCTATTTTTTATAAAGGTGAATTTTGTTCATTGCTTATTTTCCATAGTGTTTGTTGTTGTTGACTTGTGTGACAAACCTACACATTTCTGAAAAGTAGACACCCGGGGGCTTCCAAGGAGGTATGGCTTGCGTGGATCCCCCAGCGGTCCATTACCCAGAATCCCTTGCAAACCTAAATTTTAGCTGGGTGGTAGGGAATTTGTGTGAGCCCAATGATGCCACGCTTTTCCACACAAAAATGTGTGAAAAAAACTGATTTTTGTCAGATAAAATTGAGGTTTGCAAGGGATTCTGGGCAAGGGAACGTTGGGGGATCCACGCAAGCCATACCTCCTTGGAAGCCCCCGGGTGTCTACTTTTCAGAATTGTGTGGGTTTGGTAGGTTTCCCTAGATGGCCGTCGAGCATGGGGCCAAAAACACAGGTACCCCCTTGCATAAGCAGGTGGTTTTGACATAGTCGATTTTGAAGATGCCTCACTACGTTTTGGGCCCTTGCCTGGCGCCGGTACTTGGGCCTCCCACACAAGTGAGAGGCCATTTTTTTGGGAGACCTGGGGGAATGCTGGGTGGTAGGAAATGTGTGTGAGCCCAGTGATGCAACGCTTTCCCACACAAAAATGTGTGAAAAAACTGTTCTTTTCTGCTAAAATTGAGGTTTGCAAGGGATTCTTGGTAAGGGAACGTTGGGGGATCCATGCAAGCCATACCTCTTTGGAAGCCCGCGGGTGTCTACTTTCGAGAATGTTATAGGTTTGCTAGGTTTCCTTAGGTGCTGGCAGAGCTAGGGTTCACAAACTACAGCTAGGCACTTTGCAAAGAAAGGGCCATTTTTCACTGCAAAATTCGAAGTGTAACCATGTTACGTTCTGCGCCGTTTCCTGTCGCAGGCACTAAGCCAACCCACTCAAGTGAGGTGCCATTTTTCTCTGAAGACATTCGGGGAATGCAGGGTGGAAGGAAATTTGTGGATACATGCAGATTCCAGAACTTTCCACCACAGAAATGTGGAGAAAATGTGTTTTTTTGTCACTTTTTTTGGTTTGCAAGGGATTCTGGGTAACAGAACCTGGTGGGAGGCAGGTAAGTCACCCCATCCTGGATTTCTGTGGGTGTCTAGTTTATAAAAAATATATAGGTTTGCTAGGTTTCCTTAGGTGCTGGCAGATCTAGGGTTAAAAAACTACAGGTGGCACTTTGCCAAAAAAGGGTCATTTTTCACTGCGAAATTGAGGTTTGACCACGTTGTGTTTCGCACCATTTCCTGTCACAGGCACTAGGCCGACCCACACAAGTGAGGTACCATTTTTCTCAGAACACTTTGGGGAACGATGGGTGGAAGGAAATTTGTGGATACACGCAGATTCCAGCACTTTCCACCACAGAAATGTGGAGAAAATGTGTTTTTCGTGTAACTTTTTTAGGTTTGCAAGGGATTCTGGGTAACAGAACCTGGTGGGAGGCAATCAAGTCACCCCATCCTGGATTTACCTGGGTCTCTAGTTTTAAAAAATATATAGGTTTGCTAGGTTTCCTTATGTGCTTGCAGATCTAGGGTTAAAAAACTGCAGGTGGCACTTTGCCAAAAAAGGGTCATTTTTCACTGCGAAATTGAGGTGTGAATGCGTTGCGTTTTGCACCGTTTCCTGTCACAGGCACTAGGCCGACCCATACAAGTGGGGTACCATTTTTCTTGGCAGACTTTGGGGAACGCAGGGTGGAAGGAAATTTGTGGATACACGCAGATTCCAGAACTTTTCACCACAGAAATGTGGAGAAAATTTGTTTTTTTGGGCAATTTTTTAGGTTTACAAGGGATTCTGGTTAACAGAACCTGGTGGGCAGCAGTCAAGTCACCCCATCCTGGATTCACTTGGGTGTCTAGTTTTTAAAAATGTATAGGTTTACTGGGTTTCCCTAGGTGCCGGCAGAGCTAGGGTTAAAAAAACTACAGCTAGGCACTTTGCCAAAAAAGGGTAATTTTTCACAGGGAAATTGAGGTGTGACCACGTTGCTTTTTGTGCCATTTCCTGTCGCAGGCACTAGACTGACCCACACAAGCCGGGAATCTTTTTTCTTGGAAGACTTTCCGGAACGTGGGGTGAAAGGAAATTTGTGGATCCACACAGATTCCAGAACTTTCCACCACAGAAATGTGGAGAAAATGTGTTTTTTATGACAGTTTTTTAAGTTTGCAAGGGTTTCTGGGTAACAGAACATGGTGGGGGCAATCAAGTCTCCCCATCCTGGATTCCCCTGGGTGTCTGGTTTAAAAAAATGTATAAGTTTGCTAGGTTTCCCTAGGTGCCGGCAGAGCTAGGGTTAAAAAGCTACAGCTAGGCACTTTGCAAAAAAAGGGGCCATTTTTCACTACGAAATTGAGATGTGACCACGTTGCATTTTGCGCTGTTTCCTGTCGCAGGCACTAGGCTGACCCACACAAGTAAGGTGCCATTTTTCTCAAAACACTTTGGGGAACGTGGGGTGGGTGAAAATTTGTGGATCCACGCAGATTACATAACTTTCCACCACATAAATATAGGAAAAATGTGTTTTTTGGTCAATCTTTTAGGTTTGCAAGGGATTATGGGTAACATAACATGGCGGGAGGCAGGAAAGTCACCCCATCTTGGGTTTGCCAGGGTATCTAATTTTATAAAATGTATAGGTTTGCTAGGTTTCCCTAGGTTCCGGCAGAGCTAGGGTACAAAAACTCCAGCTAGGCAATAGGGTAGTTTTTCACTATAAGATTGAGGGGTGACCAAGTTGCGTTTTGCGCTGTTTCCTGTCGCGGGCACAAGGCCGATCCACACAAGTGAGGTACCGTTTTTATCGCGAGACTTTGGGTAATTCAGATTTGTAAATCAACTGTTATTACCTATTGAGTTTTCATGCATTTCTCCCTTCCAAATGAAAGACATTGTGCAGAAAAGAAGTCATTTTGAAAAATGACCAATAATTCTCATGCTAGTATGAGTACTCCCAATAATGAAAATGTGCAAACATATACTGTTTCTAAACTCTATAATTTGTACCCAATTCAGAAATGCATAGGTGTCTTTCATACCGATTTTTCCATGTGTACATTTTCCCAGAAAAATTGTGCTATACCCGGTACATAATATAATACCATTGCAAGTTGCTGCTCAGTTTTTGGCTCTGGGTTCGTCGGATTTTAGGTGAACCTACAAGTCCTATGTATCCCCACAACCAGGAAGTTCCAGCGGATGTAACGGTATATTTCTTTGAAAGAGCTGTCATAATTACAAGAAGTTACAGGTGAAAATGATGAGACAAAGGCTGTTTTTTTCAACTAATTTACAATTTTTCCAAAATTTAATTGTTAGTTTCTATAAAGAAACCTTCACGGATTTAGACGAATGACCTCTTTATAAATTCAGAATTCTGTCTAATTTTCTAAAATGTATAGCTTCCCAGGATCCATTATTGCTTTCATACTCATTTTTACCATTAACTGGAAGGAGGTTGAAAGCACTAAAAATAGCAAAAAATAGGCTACGTCCCAGAAAAATGCCAAAACAGTGTGAAAAATGTTGGTTCTCTAACAAAAGACTGTCATTCCCTACAATCTGGGAAAATTGTGATTTCAGCCCCACAAACCTTTTTTTTATAACATTTGCAGAGAAAAGCCCAGACTCTTTCATTTGCAGCCCGTTTTTCCCATTTTTTCTGAAAAAAACAAAAATGTTACTGCATTTTGCTTAATTTCTGGAACCCCTCCAAGGGAATCCACGAATCCTGTGTACCTTTACAATCCCCATGATGTTGGAAGAAAAGGACGCAAAATTGGCGTGGATACCTCATGTGGTCAAAAAGTTACAGGGGCCTAAGCACGCACTAACCCAAATAGCCAAAAAAAGTCTTAGCACAGGAGGGGAAAAGGCCTAGCAGCGAAGGGGTTAATATTGCCATGTTTTCAAAGGTTATATTTCCTGTCAGAGGGCTCCTGTTAACGGGAACCACCCCGTGATTATGATGCATTCTGCTTGTTTTTTGATAGTTTATTTTATCATTTCTTTTTTGAAGAATCGGGTGCTCGCTTTGAGTTTGTCCTTTTCAAGATTACCCATAAATTAGTGTTTCACAGATCTAGCTCCCAAATTATCCCTACCCAGCGAAGGCAATTCTCACTCTTGTTGTGAAAGAGAGCATTCCCGCAGGCGTTGGCATATAGGCACCCCTGATGCCTCCCCTTTTATATTTGCTAATATATTTGTTGCTACCTGTGAAAAACTGCCAATTAATTTCATCCCTAAGTCAAGTGTAGGTTCTGCCCCATACTCATTCAGTTTTTGTTTCAATACTTCTGGTATTACTGCTAATGAGGGGGTGCAATGAGTTCTGGTATAAATGTCAGTGAAAGCTGTACCCAAAGTGGTACAATCCTCGATCAGGTGAGCTATCTCCATTGTCAAACAGATTGCCAGTATTCTATGTTTAACTTGCTGGCTTGTGTGTGAAAACACTGCCTCAAGCTTCGCTATTTTCTGTGCCATCCAGAATGGCATTTGCTCACATTTAGTGGGCATTCTTCCTATAATCGCATTCAGAGTTTTTGGGGTGATTTTTGTTGCGGTCCCTTGTAGTTGACATGTTTGACTGACACTTGTAGGTTGAAGAATGAGTGTTTGCATAACCAACTGTATAAGATTTCTGTTTTATTATTTCATTGTGAAGTGGACGTAAGTCTGCTGCTAGTAAATCTGGATGCGGTGTGTAAGCAGCTAGAACTGGCAAAGTCGCTCTGTCTCTGCTGAGCGGACCGAGTCTCACTTTTCTGTGTTATGTGGAGGGCACCTTTAAACCAATTTATATGTTCTTGGTAAGTTAACTAGACTTCTATGTCCTCATATGGAGAGTAGTCATCTGGTATTTCGTCTGGATTGTATGAATTAAATGAATTTGTGTGTGCACCAGCAGGTGGGAATTTGAACCAAGAATAGAACACCTCTGTTCTGTATACCTCATGTGCCCCAATCACAAAGGTAACAGCCCGCCTAACACTGAGAGACCCAAATGTTAACATTTTATAGCAAGTGCATTTCTACAATCATCTGAAATGTTTATAGCACCTTCCTGCTCAACTTCCTACCTACTAGCACTACTGGTAGCACTATCACTTGTGTCTGTCATTTGCGACATTAAGGGTGGAAGCTCTATGGAAACAGAGATAAGGTTTTACACAATGTGGGGAACTATAATCCTTCAAGCTTCAATATATCAACAGCCAATACATAAGTTATACCTACTGAGCTGTGTTGGATTTTCTCTCCCCTCTGCATATGTCTCTAGGTAAATGTGAGTAGTTGTCTCTAGGAAAGCATTGAACTACTCAGAATTGACCATTAAATAAGAACCAAACCAACATTTGCGTCGCCATTTTGTGTAGTTCCTACAAATCTTTATAGGATCTGCTTGTTTAAACAACAGAAACTAAGGGATTGGTGTCTAGACTGATTCCAAACACCCCCAAAGGATATGTTAGTCTGTAGACCAGCTACCTCACAGTACCATTATATGCCCCACAACCCTATCAAAGAGTGAATCATTTCTGGTAACTATTGAACATGACAACCTTGACGCATCAGGGATGGTGGAAACGGTACTGTACTTTTTGCTCAGTCACTCGTGCTCACTTTTTAATCAGGGAAATACACAGAATAAACAGTAGGGTCATTGAACCACTGTCATTCTAGTATAAAGCATGTGTGCTGCAACTACCATGAGACAGAAACAGATATATATGATTACAAGCACCAACAGAGTAAATAAAAGGTTGAATTCTACCACGGTGCAACAACAGTGGATATATGCAGGCATACAGATACATGGCATTAATCATATGTACTCCTAGAATGCTAACCCTAGCTAAGTGTACCTAGCATTTATGTAGGTATAGAGCCAAGAATCCCCCTAGGGAAGAGCCAATGCCATTACCTGATAGGGGAGAATGAAGTAGCCCATCTTGGTCTCAAGTTGGACACCCCGCGAATGATCTCAGACCACTGGGTGCTGGAGTGTCTGCATGCAGGGATTTTAGCATCTCGTGTCAGCATGGAAGTTCCTCCTATAGTTTGCCCAGTGAAGATGTGGTACTTATATCCCCGAAAGGTGCCCTCAGGGGTTCTACTTAGATGTGTCATGGTCAAAGAAAACCACACAACATATATTCAGCACCTAACTAGGTAAAAGGTCAGCACCTGAGCTGTTATGTAGAACAAGGTAGGACACATGTAAATAAAAGGTTGTGCAACTACCTAGGCCGATATTGGGGTGCATTGGGGCTTATAACACGATGACTCTGCACTCGAAAGGATAGAACTGTCCTTTAATCTTTTTATGTCTGGAGCGTGTCCTATCTTTTTATGTGAAGAGACTCCACATTTAAAAAGATACTACTCGTAAATCCCTTTGTGTATAGCAAACATCGAAAACTTACACAACAGTGTAAGTTTACCTTTGTGAATAAGGCCCCTAGTTTGAGGACTGTGAGCTTGGCAAGATAGTCTCAGACAACCCCAACTTGCATTTAAAAACTGAAAGAAGTAGTATCTAGCACAGTGAATGCACTAAAGTGGCTTCAAAGACACATCTTCCTGGGCCTCATGTGGCTCTCTTGGGAGCTGTTAGTAAAGATTCGCTAGGCATACATTTTGAAATGCTCAGCATGTAAACAGAAAACAGAGGCAGATACTTGACAGGTTGTAGAAACATAGTCAAACTTTTTTTCGTTTGATCAGGCACCAACTGGCAACAAGACGGAACATATGTTTTCAAGGAGGTTTGTTTGAGGTGTGTTGTTATGCAAGTTGTTTGAGAGGTTGTTTTCAATGGGGATTCCATCTGTGGCATATGAATGTAATGGACCCTTGAATGGTGGTGGTTTGGTGATGTGAGTGCACTGATCTGTTGCCTTCGGCCCTAGGCTGGCAGTATGACAGTTTTGTGTGTGGTGCATGAATGGGTAAACATCGTTTACCACAAAGTTTTTACAAAGCAGTACCTTTACCACGCATCCCTTACAATGCAAGTCGTTACCAGGACTTGCGCTGGAGGGCGCTAAAGGTTTAAAAATAGTTAATTTACTATCCCAACACCTTCCCTAAGGTCCACGGGGACTGGTATTAGAATAGTAAATTATACTATTCGAAATCCGCACCCCCAACGCAAGTCGTGGTAACGACTTGCGTTGCAAGGGATGCGTGGTAAAGGGATGCGTTGTGACGGTACGCGTTGTACCATCCTACATCCGCATGAATGGTGTGTGAATGGACCATAACGGTGTTAGTGCTTTAATGTGGCTTTAAGGCTCACCTTCAATAGTCTTGGTTTCAATATTCAGATCCTGTGATTAGTACTTGTTCTTTGAAGTTAGCATTTATGGAGGTGCCAAAACCTACCAGTGTAAGTGGTGAGTTAACTTTAAACACTTAGGGCCCGATTAGGATGTCAGGCAGATCGCCACCGCCCGACATCCTTCTCTGCCCACCACACATTTCCCCCTGCCACCCATTTCCCCCACCATATTACTGTCACGTTGTGCATTGAAGTGCGCAGCATTGCAGCGGACGGTGATTTCAGCACCGCCCGCTGCATTGTTAAAAATGCAGGATGCACCCGCAAGTGTGGCAGGCGCATCCTAATGGCCCCCACGGGACCAACGCCCTTATGGCAGGCGGTCCCGTTTTACGTCGGGATGACGGGCGGACAAAGTCCACCCGCCATCCTAATGGGGCCATTAGTGCCTTATTTATATCTGTAGTTGTAGGTATACCCTAGTGGTAAGTGATAGTGAAAACTGAATAATGACCCATTGCCATGGGAGATAACTCCCATAGCGAGAGGGGCATTTTCTTTATCATGCAGAAGGAAAATCCAGCTTTGGAATTTTGTTTTTGAAAATTAAAAAATATGTTTGATGGACAGCTCTTTTATGTTAATGGAGCCATGTATCAAATTTAAAAAAGCATTGCTGAGGCTTTTAAAATAACCGGCAGCTTGGCAGTCATTTCTAAATTTGTCAAGTGGAGTGGTCTCAGCGTGGCTGACGTTCAATCGTCTGCTAGGCCGATGGGGTCTTTTTCATCTTCCAAAATGCACATCTGACCCTAAGTAAGCTTCTCTGTATTTTTTCAAACAAAACCTCTGCAGATGTTCAGGATGGTGTAGCTTTCATTGATTCTTCTCCATTTCCCATAATGCCCTGCACAAATTAAAGTGCATAATTGGCTAAGATCACTCATTTAATTCTCAGTTTGGGTTGGACATTTCTTTAATCCACAAATTGACAACCAACCAGTATTACCAGGAGTCTTCAAATAAAATTGTATCCCAGTTTCTGTGGGTGGCCGCAGGGCCAACAATTGGAAAATGGCAAGTATGCAACATGGACACATCACATTTTTCCAATGAAAATCCCCTTGTCTGTGGTGCTTCCTAGGTAAATCTACCAAACCTGGACTTTTCTGAAAACTAGACAACCAGGGGAGTTCAAGGGTATGTGACGTTTGTCATTTTTTTCTAGGTAATTATACCCAGAAACCCTTGAAAACACCAAAGCTTGGCTAAAATAAAGCACATTTTTATAAGATTGCTGTAACCAAAGGTTCTGGATTTGCTTGAAGCCATACAGTATCTACCACCCTGAGTTCCCACGTGTCTCTCAATAAGAATGGTAGCCTACTTGTGTAGGCCCACTCGGAGACATCTATACAAACAGGACTAGAGCTCTACATTGACAGATAAGCAATAGAAGTAGCTGTGGCATCTGGAGACGCACTGTCGCTCCACTGAAAACAAAATAACCAAGGAATTCCAGGGTGGTGTGCCTTGTGTGGATGACACCAGGTAGTCTTACCCACAGTGCCCTGCACACCACAATGCCTAAAATCACAGATTTTCTTAAAAGTTCTGTGATGGCTACTTGATTAATCAGCAGGAATAAAAGCCCTACCACCCAGCTTAACCTTTTGTTGACCTCAAGAGCTCCCATTGACCTTGATTTCATCCTATTTCTGTCCCATGCACATGACCAAGCCACACAATTGAGGCAGTGTTTTTATCGGCACCACTGGGGTAATGCTGGGTGGTAGGAAATGTGTGGCTCCCTGCAGAATCCAGAACTTTCAGACACAAGAATATAAAAGAAATTGTGTTTTTAGACATACTATGGAGGTTTGCAACCATTTCTAGGTGAAATTATCTAGTGAGAGCCATGCACGTCACACACCTCCAGGGCCCCCTTGATTGTCTAGATTTCAAACATATACAGGTTTGCTAGGTTTTCCCAGGTGCTAGCAGAGCTAAGGCACAAAATTCGTGTTATAGACATTGCAAAAAAGGGTCATTTATTTTTAGATACAATTTTATATGTCGATGTTGCGATTAGGATCTTTGGGCCTGATGTAGGTGGCCCATATACCGGTCGGTACGGGTGACATTCGGTAAATTTCACCGTTACCGGCCAGTATGTAGGCATTTGTGATGTAGGGAAGGATTTGGTATTAAGGAATCGGCAAATACTGATTCCTTAATACAGATTCCTAATTGGCCTTGCATTTAAGGAATCAGTAATACTGATTCCTTAAATGCAATGTAGGAAGCACTTTTAAGTGCTTTTGGGCCTTAGAAATTCGTTAATTACCACCAAATTCAAGTTGGTGGTAATTACCGAACTCTTTAAAAACGCACATTTCAGCTTTTTTAAAAGTGCCATGTGACACACATCCATGCCCGTAGGGCATGCATGTGTTATGTTATGTTATTGTGATTTTTATAGCGCACAGCTGCCCCAGCAAAGGGGCGTCCCGGCGTTTTTGCTGGCAGAAGGAAGATACTAAAACATAACAGAACAGAAAGAAAAAGGAAAAGCCAGAGGGCACTCTTATGGGCCAGGATGGAAAAGGAATGTTTTGATGGCCCTCCTAAAAGCAAACAAATCCTCTAGGGCACGGATATGAGCTGGTAGTGAGTTCCAGACCTTGGCCGCGAGGTAACGGAACGACCGACCTCCGGCCCGAGAACGTTTGAACCGTGGAACTGAGGCCAGATTCTGACCCAATGACCTCAAAGAGCGGGAGGGAACATATGTGGTGAGAAGATGCACCAAGATCTGGGGGAAGACAGTTTAAGAATTATTTTAAAAGAAAGACAGAGAGTCTTAAACTCGATCCTTTGAGCCATGGGTAGCCAATGGAGCTTATGAATGGTTGCTTTCACCGAGCAGAACCTAGGTAAGCCCACCAGGGCTCTGGCTGCAGCGTTCTGAACACGTTGCATCCGGATGACGTACGTCTGATTGGCCCCCAGCAGGAGTGAGCTCGCATAATCTAATCGCGAGAGAATAGTGGCCTGGATTATCAGCTGTCTGGTCGGGGCATCAAAAAATTTCAGGACTGGCCTAAGCTCACGCAATATACCGAAACAAGTAGCAGCTACGTTTTTTGTGTGTCCACAAAAACTCAGGGCGGGATCTAACCAGACACCCAAGTTTTTCACCTCAGACACCGGGATGGGAGTTGGACCTAACTCTGAGGGCCACCACTGATCGCCCCAGAGGTTGATGTCTTTGCCCACGATTAGAACCTCTGTTTTCTTCGCGTTAAGCTGTAGGCAGTTCGGCGTCATCCAGCCAGCCACTCTTGTCAGGCCATCCCTGAACCTAGAGGTCCCGGAGACGGCATCCCCACTGAGGGCCACCGCCAGCTGCGTGTCGTCAGCATAGGATACCATATTCAGGCCCCACTGCTTGGCGCCCGCTGCCAGCGGCTGCACATACAGGTTGAACAGCGTGGGGCTGAGTGCCGACCCCTGAGGTACGCCTTGCTCAATGGAATAGGGTCTGGACTCAAATGGAGGTATAGCGACCCGGAATGTGCGATCTGCTAGGAATGACCGAAACCAATCCAATGCCTGCCCAGAGACACCTGCTTCTCCCAGACCACGCAGCAGTATCACGTGTGAAACCGTGTCAAACGCGGCACTGAGGTCAAATAACACCAGTGCCGCAGTCTGACCGGAATCCAACACGGAACGCAGATGTTCCGTCATAGCAAGGAGAGCTGTCTCGGTGCTATGACCTGCCCGAAACCTGTTCTGACAGGGGTCCAGGATATTGGCGGTTTGGAGGTGTTTAGACAGGGTCTTATTCACATGAGCCTCAGCGACCTTAGCGGCCCATGGGAGAAGAGAAATTGGGCGATAATTCTCCAATTTAAGCGGGTCAGCGCAGGTTTCTTCAAGATAGGCGTGACATAGGCTTGCTTCCATTTTGGTGGGCACTATGCCAGGGGGAAGGCATACAGCAGCCGACTCTCTCAACTGCACAGGTCTAAGCGGATCTGCCGGAGATCCGGATTTCACTTTCACCGCCAGCCTGTCCAACTCCACCTCAAAAATGCCAGGAAGTACAGATAGAACCACGTTAGTGATAGAGTTGGGCCTCTGGTCCTCAATTTGGAGGATGGCACTAGGGAAGGAGCGATAGATGGTCTGCACCTTTTCCAGGAAAAAGGTAGCAAGTTCTTCGCAGTGAGACTCTGAGCAGATCTCAGCTGCTGGGGCTCTTTTGACAGTCAAGTCTTTAAGGACTTTAAAGATCAGCTTGGTGGGATTAGAGCTACATTTGAACTCTAGGGAGTAATAGGCCGCACGAGCCCTACAGATGGCTCTGTGGTATGTTTTAAATTTGGCTAGGTATAGTTTTTTTCTCAGTCTCATAGGTTTTACGCCAAACTCTTTCTGCTTGTTTACATGATTTTTTTAAGAGTAATAAGGCGCTATCAAACCAGGGACTTGGTTCAAGTAAGTGACATTTACTCCATGTTGCAGGGATCAAGAGGTTGAGGGCCCGGGAGACCCTGTCACAAGTGCCACAAGTGCACACATGCACATTTCAGGGGTGCAACAGGGTGTCCTTTGGACACCCTGGCACCATTGAAATACCTCCCGGTATTACCGATTCGGTAATACCGAATCGATAATACCGAATGTGTTCACCTTCATTCCTATGGGTCTCCAAGCCCATAGGAATGAATGGATAGGTATGCCTTATTACCGAATCGGTATTACCAAATCGATAATAAGGAATATTAACGATTCAGTATTTTTTACTGAATATTTACCTACATCACAAATACCGAATTCTTAATACCGAATCGGTAAAATTCGGTATTAAGAATTCGGTATTTGGCAATTTCCTACATATTGCCCGTTATCTCTAGTGGGCCGTAGGCCTACCCACACAAGTGAGGTATTTATATTTTTTGGGGGATACTTGGAGAAATGGGAGTTGGTAAGAAGTTTGTGCCTCCCCACAGATTCCAGAACTTTCCATCACAGAAATGTGAGGAAGATTGGCTTTTATAGTATAAGTTTGAGGTTAGCAAGAAATTATGGATAAGAAAGATGGTGAGAACCATGCTCATCACTCCAACCTGGATTCCTCCAGGTGTCCAGTTTTAAAAAATGTTCAAGTTTACTGGGGCCCACAAACTACAGCTATCCACTTTGGAAAAAAATGGTCCGTTGTCTGAGGAAAAATGTGAAGTGTTCATGTTATATTTAGGTGCATTTCCTGTTGCAGGCACTAGGCCTACTCACATAAATGAGGAACCATTTTACCTGGACACTTATGAGCATCCTAGATGGTAGGAAGTTTGTGGATCTTCACAGATTTCAGAACATTCCATCAAAGAAATGTGAGCAAAATGTGTGTTTTTATTTAATGTTTGAGGTTTGCAAGGGATTCTGGATAAAAAAAACAGGAGAAAGCCATGCAAGTCACCCCATCCTGAATTTTCCTAGGTGTCTAATTTAAAAAAAATGAACAGGTTTATTAGGTTTCCTCAGGTGCCGCCTATGCTAGTACCCAAAATCCACACCTACCCACATTTGAAAAAAGGGTCAGTTTTCAGTGGAAAAATGTGATGCATCATGTTCAATTTAAACCATATCCTGTTGCAGGCACTAGCCTTACACACACAAGTGAGGTGCGATTTTTATCTGAAGACATGTGAATAGTTGAACATATGTTATTACCCATTGGATTTTGCTGCAGTTGTGCCTTCCAAATGTAAGTCACTGTATATGGAAGATGACATTTTGAAAAATGCCTTCTTTTGCAAAGCACTTTTATCCTTTTTTTCTATTTTCCCTTCCAGGGGAATTTGCAAATCCTGCAAATCTTTAGAATTCACAGGATGTTCAGATACAAATTTCGTATGGATTCATTATTCGGACAAAATGTTATTGAGAGCTAAAGACAAACTACCCCCAATGTCCAAAAAAGTCTGCTCTACAGGCTGTGGTGACAGGCTGGAGACATGTTCTAAAAGACTGCTTCACTGGGTGGCACAATGAGTGCGGCAGGCCCACTAGCATATTAGAATCTTGGAAGGGCAACACTTATTCCAATGGGAACCTGGGTATGAAGTTTATGTAAAAAAAACTGTGATTTTAATTGGCATCATTAAACATCAAGATGCAAATTTTGTCAGCAATTATAGCTGTAAATAATTAATTTTGATATTAGGATAAAAAGAGCAGCACTCCCTGATACACATAATTTAGTTTTTTATATCAGAACTAATATGCACACATAGAAAACAAATAAGTGCATTTTGTGCCAAGTCAAAAAGGACCAGCTTATGACAGAAAATGTATCCAATAAATTTAAATAGTAAAAGACAAAAAGTGTCTTCTGACAGCAATTAGTTTGGAAATCCAAATAGATGATAATTCTGAGCCTGTTCCTGAATCACTGAGTAGGGTTATTTTTAAATGTTATGTTGACGATGTTTCAAACCTGTATTGCATGTAGTATCTTATCAGGACAAGAACATAGAGGGACATCCTAAAATTGTAAAAAAGGTTATATTCATGCTACCAATCCACAATGGACAAGTGCCCCTTGTGTAAAACCAATATGGTGAATAATAAGGTACTTACTCAGGGGACCCCTGAGAGAACTAGAAGAACCAATCAACTTCAAAAAGCATTGATAATAACTGCTTGTTACTCATTGGTGCAACTCCTTTTCCTGGTAGGAAACATCAATTTCACCAACAGAGCATTGCTCTGTATAGAGATTCCGCTTTGACGAAGGTCAGAGTGCCAACTGATAATTATCATATATTAAATGTAAAAATGAAACCCAATGTTATCTTCATTTGAGAGGTAGGCCTTGCAGTATTGAAAAACCAATTTCGAGATTTTCACTACCAGGAAATATAAAACTTCAAATTACATGTCCAACTTTAAAAATACACTACACCCTGTCCTAAGGACTGTTTAGGGCCTAACCTACGGGTGAATTACATGTATTAAAAATGAAGGTTAAAGCCTGACAAAAGGTTTATTTTACCAGGTTGAAAAACGCAGTTTTAAAACGGCACATACAGGCTGCAGTGTCAGGTCTGAGAAATGTGTAGAGGGCTATTTAAGTGGGTGGCACAATAAGGGCTGCAGGCCCACTAAGTACCATTTACAACAGACTTACAATTAAATGAACTGTGCCAATTTGGTGCAGGCCAGTTTGACCATGTTTGAAGGAGAGAGCAAAAGCACATTTGTACTGGTTTGCAGTGTTAATGTGCACAGAGTCCTAAAGTAAACACAATTTAATTCAGCAAATGGGAGGCATGAAGGCAACATGTTTCGAAGAATGCAATGCCAAGGAAGTCAGTTCTAACATAATTAATATATAATGTAAACAAAAGTGGGGTGAGAACTCATCCCTGTCTCACACCATGAAGGATGGAAAATGGGTTTGAAAGTTACCCATAGGTACCATGTTTAACCATTGCAGACCTATTCTTGTGGAAGGCGGAAAAAAATGTCACTAGTGTCTCATCCAGTCTCTGCTCAAGTAGGGTCAACCATAATTTAGATCCCTGTTAAACACTGTTGACAGGTCCATAAACGTCAGGTACAGTAGGCAGCATCTGGCAATGGTTTATTTGTTGCTGAGCAAATTAAGGTTAAGGTACTGCTCCACAGTACCCAGCCACTCCCTAAATCTCTACTGGCAGGGATTAAAGATTCTGTTTTAATTTTCATTAGTCCCATCACACATTCCATTAAAAAGACTCTGTCGATAATTTGACGGTGTGAATAGGGGAGATGTGACAATAACATCTAGGTTCAGAGTGACTGCCCTTTTTAAAAACTAGGACAAAGATAGAGGTTGACCAGGATCTTGGTAGTTGTTTCTAAACTTGGCTGAACTAGGTTACATTTTAGGAGGGCCACGGGAATGTTGTGTGGACAAGGAGCTCCACCTGCTGGGCTCTGTGGTTTCTAGTTTTACTTCATGTAGCAAAATCCTAGTCCCCCATCAGGAATGATTGCAGTTAAGAGTTTCATAAAGCCCTTTTTTTTCCAGAGGGAGGACTACAGATGCCTGAAAATTGGGCCACACATTGGTCTCCTGGAATGTGACAGCTAATCAGGGGTATCACTATTCCCCACCACATCAACTGTGTATCACTATTCCCCACCATATTAACCACAGATCAGAAGGCCATATTGGTCAATTTTACTGCTGCTAAACTAGTACTTCTCAATTCTCACTTTCCCTTCTTCTTACCGTAAGTTTGTACTGATGGCAGGATATTGAAACTTCCAGAGCATATCTAGAGGAAACTGTTAGGGATCTTTGTAGATGTCTACTAGCAAAAGAGCATGAGGAAGCTAACCAGAGAGGAGTATCATACGAAGTCTTAAGGTATTGTAGTAGGGAAATTTAATATGACCACATAAAGCCTCAGAGAATTCTATTATATACTCACTCCTTACCTCGCAGTTTACGCAACCAGAATACAAGTCAGCATTTTCTCCTAGTCAAAAGGTGAGAAACAGGAAAGGATTATGAAGACTCCATGAAAGCCAAAGCTCATGAATGAGGCTGGGGTAAAGACTTCGAAAGGTTGACTCTAAAATCTTGCTATGCACTACTTAGTGAAGGCTCTTGACATAAATATACAGTGTACAAAGCCCCTCCCCTGAAAATTAGTGAGGGGTTAGCATGGCCCAAACTACACTCAACCAAGCAACTAAGATCACATGCCTCAATACAGCAACCAAGTTACATGCCTCAGTTGTTGTAATTACTGACGAAATAATTGGGAAGTAGTTCCTATCAACAGTATAGATACAGTGGGTCCGATTCACAGAATGAACTTAAGACTCAATCCTAAACTTACTACTATTTTGGTATTCACAGAATGTACTTACTACTTTTGGTATTCACAGAATGAACTTCCTACTTTTGGTATTCACAGAAGTTAGAATTTTGTCTTAAGTTAGTCTTAAGACAAACTTAAGACAGACTTAAGACAAACTTAATACAGATTTAAGACAGACTTAAGTTAGGATTTTGTCTTAAGTCTGTCTTAAGTTTGTTTTAAGACAAACTTAAGACAAAATCCTAACTTCTGTGAATGCCAAAAGTAGTAAGTGCATTCTGTGAATACCAAAATAGTAGTAAGTTTAGGACTGAGTCTTAAGTTCATTCTGTGAAACTGGCCCTTAGTTTGGCATTAAAATCTTTTACAAAGCTAAGGTTACACTCCTGAGGTATTGACCCATACCCTCCTTTAATTTTATCTACAAATTAATGAAATTTACACTTAATGAGTTCATAAAATCATTATTGTAGAAATGAATGGAATATATTTGAAATGACCTTGTTCCATACATTTTGGTAGCCATAACCTTAGCCGCATCTTTAAGTGATGATTTTATCCAAATTGATAATCCTCCCTTGCCACAGCCACGCCTAAAGAGTGTGGTGGGAAAAGAATAGCAACCATATCCCTTTAAGGTGAAGGGATATGTGACCCAAATTCCCCAACCAGGTAGTGGCCACACCCATGCAGGTGCACTGAATCAGAATTTTCTGGAGAGGCAGGGAGTGCAGAGGAGAACACAGGAGAACTGTAAGAACTTTTCCTGACACAAACTGCACAATGACCAACAAGGAGACTGAAAATGAAGGTGCAGAAAGGAAAAGAAACAGCTGGTGGAGTCCACCATTGAGCCTGACAGCATCACCTTAATCGGGGATGCAGACAGGTCATCCAGAGCTGGCAACAAACAAGGTGAGATTCATGCACACCAAGCTGTGCCCCCACTCCCCCACTCCCTGACCCCATTTCCCAAAGAGGCTGAGTCAATCCAATTCCAGTCCAGTATTATTTAACTCCAGCAATGCATTATGGGAGATGTAGTCCGTGTAACACCTTTCATAACAGTCATCCCACTGAACACAAAGGCATGTGACACACATCAGTGATAAGCAAGCAGAGGATAGTCAGATAGATTGGCAGACATGAAAATGTATTATTTTTATGAAGTGCTGCCAGACAAATGAGCTAATGTACAATTTGTGTCGACAGGTGAGACATCGAGCAGGTCTACACATGTCAAGGCAGGAAAGGCACCCCGGAGGGAGAGAACTGAGGAGGCCATTTCAACTGCAGGGCACACCACACCCCCACCATCGGCATCACCACCACTGCCAGAATCACCACTTCCACTGGATTCACCACCTTCACCGGCATCACCACCACCACCGGCATCACCACCACTACCTGCCTCACCAGCAGCATCACCACCGGCAGTAACAAGACCCAGGAGGCATGCAGTTGCCAGACTCCACGAGATGGAGTTGCCCTTGGAAGACAGCAGGGGTGGATAACAGTCAACGGTGCCAGTGTTTGGCAATAATGCAGGATCACAGTCCCCCACAGAGTGCTCACAGACAGGTGCCATACACTGTAAGGCTAGGGAACCCAGTCCACCTTTGCAGGGAGAGGAGCATGGTGTGTTTTCAGGTCTGGAGGGGAAGATGTTAAAGGTTCAGCACCTGCAAGGGAGAGCAATACAATCAGTTCAGCGGCAGGTGAGACTCGTGACTACAAACATGCAGAATATAGAGAAGGGCATCTGCTCAATGAACACGACACTGGCTGAAGGCATGAAGGAAATGGCTGAGGGCATGAGGGACATGTCCCAGTCAGTGATGTTGCTGTGCAGCAAGCTTGATGAGGACAGGATGGCACGGCGCAGAGAGAGGAAGAAGATGGAGAATCATACAAAGGCGGTGAACCGCCTCTCCACTGCCACGTCTCTGCTCTGCAGGCACTCCGTGGCCATGCAGTAAGGGATGGCAAACTGCAGCTGTGATGTGTCAAGGGGGCTTGTGAAAGTTACAACTGCACTCGTAGTGCTCCTAAATACCCAGGCTGCCAGGAGTCCGGGAATGCAGGCTCTGTAGGTACAAACGTGAGTCACTGGCTCACCTACTATTCTGCTGCCCAGCCCTGCACATGGCCCGCAGTCTCTATCTCAGGCCAATTCTAAGACAATCAGGAATCCAAACCGCAAAGGAGGTGACCATCCATCTTTACACCTTGACAACGGTAAAGCACATGGCCACCTTCGGAAAGTTCATTCACCAGACACGATATTTGCTGATGGCCCCGGAGGGCCCGCCCTTATAGTGACATTGCAGACCCATGCCTCAATATGAACCTTACTCATCGTAATCCCAGCCTCCAGGGTGCTACAAACTCCCCTGGTTTTAATTTTTGTAACTTTGTAACCTTGTATTTTGTTTTTAATGTAATGGTTTTGAGTAACCAAACAATAAAAAGAATTCATTCATACCCAGGCTGCCAATACTGGTGCAGGTGATGTGGGGGACAGTGAGGAGACAACAAGTCGCAGCAGTATAACGCCCCCTGAAACTGAGTCCAGGAGGAGCAGCAGACGTCATGGTTCTGGCACTGGATCAATTGCAAGTGACGACAGTCTGCAAAGGGAATGCAGCAATGTACCACATGGCCGCAGGCGTTAATGCAAGCCTCACTTTGTCTACTTAACTGGGTGACTTAACCCATGACATCCATGTAGGGTGGTTACAAATAGGACTGCCATGTTGAGCACTTTGTGTAGTGGCGTAGTGCTAAAATATTAAACTACGTCATTCAAATGCAACAACTGGCTGTGTCTCCTTACTTACTCAAAAATAGTTGTGTGTGATCTCAGCCCGTCTTTGTCTCCCATCTGGTGCTGGCGCCACACCTGCTGCTTTGGGCTCTGGCTGTGCAAATTCAATATCATTGACCTCAGAGTCAGTTAATTCAACTTCTGTACCTTTCTAAGTGGCAAGGTTATGCAGCATAGCACAAGTTGCAATGATCTTGCATCAGATGATGGGTGTGTACTGACGTGCGCCTCCGCTTTAGTGGAGGCAGCTGAACCTGCTTTTCAATAGTCCAAACGTGCGCTCCACAATGTTACGTGCTGATTTGTGTGCCACATTGTATCGTTTCTCACTTGGGGTCATTGGGTTTAGGTAAGGATTGAGGATGAATGACCGCACAGCATTAGCGCTATCACCTAGATGGGGAAGACACTGCCATTAATAAAAGTCACTAACACATTCATCTGCAGTATACGTCAGGGTGTGTCACAGTGATTTACCTAGCAGGTATCCTTCTCCAAATTTTCCTGCAGCCAGGCGTCTGTAGATCCCACTGTTCTGGAAAATGTATGAGTCGTGGGTATTCCCAGGAAATTTGGCCACAATGTCGGTGATTAAGTTGGCTGCATCGCAGATTACCTGCACATTAATGGAATGGGTGGATTTTCTGTTTCGATAGATGTACTCAGTGACTGCAGGTGGGCAGATTGGAATTTGTGTCCCATCAATGCACCCTATGACATGCGGGAACTGTGCCTTTTGGTGAAAGTCTGTCTTGGTTTTCTGCAATTCCACCTGTGTGGTTGGGAAGTTTATGTAGTGATGCATTCTCTGCATCATGGCATCCAGGAACGTGTTAAAGAAACGGGACAGGCAACTCTGTGACAACCCACCTACCGCAGCTATCACCCCCTGGTAACTGCCAGATGCAAGTAGGTGTAGGCTACAGAGCACCTGCACATGTGGTGGTCTAGCATGCGCCCTTGGTGTTGGATGCTCCAAGAGTGCGTGCAGGTCCCTTATCAGGTCCAGGATGGTTTGGGGGTGTAGCCTGTACCTTTCATGGATCTCTGCCTCCGTCAGTTGGAAGAGTGTGATGCGCTGTCTGTAAACGCACTCCTCCCGCCTCCAGATCCTCACTCCTGCTGCCTGTAGCCGTAGCCGCCTTGCAATCACATAGAAGGCCGCCATAGGGTTCACAATGTTGCATTTTGGGGTTGTTTAAATACAGTGCACCTGATTACCACCTGCTTTGAGTCAGTGGTAATTACTGACTCTTAAATACCGAATTTTAGGAAATTCAATATTACCGAATTTTTCTATATCTCTTTTCTCATTTTTCCGTTTATTATTTACCGATTCGATATTTGGGTGTTCGGTAAATCCGAATCGGTAAATTAGAAATCGGTAATAAGGAGTCGGTAGTTACTGATTCCTTATTACTGATTCCTTTTCTACATTGGGGATTCCTATATACCGGTCGGTAACACTGAAATCTACAGATTTTCTGTATTACTGAGCAGTGTTTGCCTACCTACATCTGGCCCTTAGTGTTGTGAAGTTCCTATAAACCTATAGAGGATCTGCACGTTCAGACAACATACACTGTAGGATTGGTATCCAGGCTGTTTCTAGACAGCCCTACCGGATATGTTAGCCTGCATACCAGCTAGCTCACAGTGTCTTTTTTTAAAGTTTTCAATAAACATAGGGCCAGAAAGCACAAAGCAACAATGAAAGTCAAAGAAAGTGGTAGACATAGACCAAGGTGTGATTTCAAGCCAACTGAAATAGAGTGTGAGTCAGATACATCAGTTGGGTTCATTCCAGTCAAAGATTTAACCTTCTGTCCTTTTTAGGAAGTTCAAAATCATGCAGCAGGGAAAGCCTGAAGCTGTATTGGAGGAAAGTGCATCAAAATCAAATAACTTTGTTGTGAAGTCCCCATGACGGTGCTGCTGGACCAAAATGTTTTTAAGTCCCAACGTTTCAGATTTTCTGGAACAGCTCCTTTAGGTGACTTCTAAGGCTCACGGACCTCACGGATGGCATTTAGAGGCCAAGACTCACTCAATTGGGCTCCACCACCAAAGGCCATTTCAGGTCCAGATGTCAATATTTAACTGCCCACTCCAGGAAAAGGTCGCTTGCAGCGTGTTGTGTCATGGTAGCCACAGTGGATATCAGCCAACTGGCCCTTGCAGTTCTCTTTGTCTACCTGGCTACATGAGGGAACAGATCCGGACATCAATTGCTCCTCTAAAGCCACAGGCAGCAAGTAATAGTTTCATACCTTTTCTGATCTTCCAAAGGTCGAGAAAGTCTTCTGAGGAGGGTTCCATGGGGTGTCACATATATGATTGGCCAGCCTCATAGGCGGGGTGCCTCCTGGACATCCCCTAATCTAGGGGTTCTTAACTTTTTAACTTCTGTGGATCCCATTTAATCATTACTGGAATCTCGGTATCCTCTGAATCAGTTATTGTACTATGAGGTCCTACACTGAATAATTACTGGAAGCCATGGTCCCCACTTTGAGTGATTCCAATGATTTGAAATCACAAAGCAATTTTTAACTGATAAATATTTTATGCAATTAACAATTATAAAAAACCTATATTTAAATTAGCTGGAAGTTTGGTGCTTCTCTAAATTCACCTCAGGTCACCAATGATCCATGCTCTATTCTGTTTGAAGAACTTCCTCTACTCCCACAAATCTATATGAGTAAACCAACTTAACTCCAATTTCAAATTTCTTCACATTTGTGGAATGGTTTAAAGTTTTCTATTTTGCACTTTGTTCCTTTATTTATACTAACCCTGGGCGTAGTTTGCGTAGTAGCGCTACACGTAGCTTGCAAAGTGCACTTCGCACTATGCAAGCTATGCATAGCTATGCGAACTGCGTACTGCACTGTGCAAAATTCTGTTGTCACTGATTGCACAGTGCGGGATGCTTGTCCGCATTGTGCTATCAGTGCAAACCGCATCTTGCACCGTGCGAGTGTCGTTTTCTGCAGCTCGGTAGGTTTCTACTCGAGTGGCAGCTTTCTCAACGCAGACTGGTAGTTTCTCATCGCGAGCGGTCGCGAGCATACGTGACCACTCGCAATGAGAAACCTGACCTCCCCACATTGAGAATCTCTCCAGGAGGTTTATTTTCCACGCTCGTGATCAGCAACTTGATGTTGCTGATCGCGAACGAGAAAACAGTCTCGCTGGGATGTTATTTTGCTCGCTCGTGGTCGCCAACTTGACATTGAGGACCGAGAGCAAGCAAAAAATACCTGCTACGCGTTTTTGCACTGTGCTACGTGCAATTTGCATAGAGCATAGTTCTACGCCCACGCCTAATTTATACACACTTTTTAAATGTATTTATATTATTGATTTTTCGAAGCAGTTATGAAACGCTTCCTGACTCAATGGGAAAAAAACTGCACAGGGTCAACGCTGGCCACTTTTTCCTGTGGTTCCTGTTTGCTCTACCACAAACAGTCCCACATTACCCCTCACTCCAAAAATGCAAGATGGAAAAACCCTTTCTTCCCTGTGCAGAGCTCTTTTGTTCACCCAGAAGGGTAGCCAGGGAAATGAGTAGTCCCTTCCCCGGTGTCTACCTCAAATCAGCTCTGGGATTACTTCCCTCCCACTGGGTTTGGAGCAGCTTGGCTGGTGTAGGTCTTGGGGAGAAAGATTTTCCCTTCATCAGTTCTTTTGTTTCTATAAATTATGACTGGGAAAACCTCATCTATGTCTCTTTCAAGCTAATGAAATTCCTCAGTCCACACTAACTGTCATTTGTGAGCTGATGAGGATCAAATGCCCCACGCTGAATTCATCTTGTCATCTGGCCTAAGTAATTAATCTACTCTGGGAGCAGTTTTAACATCTCATTAAGATCAAGTACATGCTGGACAAATGCTGGCAGTTTAATGGAAATTAGCCATCAGAAGATATGGCAAGGAAAAAGCAATTTTCAAATATGTACTTTTCCTAAATATAGATTAGCAATGTAACTTAACCAATGAGTTGGACTTTAAAAAAATAGAATTTGAATGACTATTTTAGCTGTTTCCTGTGAAAAGTTATAGATTAAAGTTTATAATCTGTACTTTGACATTTTCTAGAAGAAAGCCACAGCCCTGCTAGTAAAAATAGCTTTTGGGGGGCAGGGGTGGGGTCTAGTCTCTGGAGGGAAATGTTCCAGTTTTAAATATTCAGCACTGCACCTTGTGGGTGATAAGGTGTATCCAGGGGTGGCGTACTCATAATTAAAAGCAGTGTTTCCCACCTATCAAAACACATTTGGCAAGTTTGCCAGCAGGGTTTTAGGCTGCTGCTGCAAACAGGCTCCACAGGGTTGGTCGAAACTCCTGTTTTCCAGGCCCACTTGGCAGATGGCACAATAGTTGCTACCTTTGAGGGTAACATTTAACTTCCAATCTCTAGCAGTCTTTCCTACACCTCATTCTAGGTACTTGTAGGCAAGTTAAATATGTCAATCAGGGGTAAGTCAATGTAACCATGTCTAAGGAGTGGGTCTGGCCTCCTGGCAAGATGGCTGACAGGATGTAGAGCTCGCTGGTCCCAGCAAGTCTGTCTGCAATTTTTTGTTATCCTTTGCCCTGGAGTGCTAATGGCGGTAGAGGTGGCATGAGGGGAGGCCAGCGGCTAATCCTTGTGCCCTGCAGCTGATTTGTTGGATTATCAGAGGCTGGGAGGGTGTGCTTCAGTGTAGGGCACATATTGGGAGTGGCCCGATCCGTAGCTGCGGAGTTGGACGATCTGGCTGCTGGTGCTGAGGCAGCTCCTGTGATGCTCCTGGGAGGGCCATGCAATCCTGGGTACCCAACTAGCCTCAGTCAAGCGTTCACCTGCTGCCGTGAGGTTATCAGTGAAGGCCGTGGGGCCTGGTGTGGTGAAACCACCAGAGGAGGACTGCTGGTTCCTACAGATGTGGTTTGGAGCCTTCAGCAAGGACTGCAAGAGATGGAGAACATGCATTATTGATGGCTTCTGTTGTATCTGGGGACATTTCACAATGGCCTGAGAGGGAGGAGAGGCTCCCCTGAGAGAGGAAGAGACAGTGCCAGAAATCATGAGGAAGGCTTTCTAATTTACACACTTGAGCTGCTGTGGCTTGGTGGGTGCTGCCAATGATATGGATTTCCAGTATGGAGATGTGGATGGCACAGGGATTAGCTAGTGTCCAGGCTGGATCCCACTTATGAGCCCCTTCTTTGTGTATAAAAGGGGAACGCATGTCCGAGTTCTTTGTGCTTCCTTGTACAATACTGTAGAGTGTTGTGTGGGCTGTAGTACCACCTTTAAAGGTTTATTAAACTATGTTTTTGTATTTCCAGTTTCCGTGCCAATTTCTTATGTAGTCTGTGGACTCTGTGTACAGAAGGGCGAACCCTTTCACACTCGCAGGCCTTGCTGAGGCCTGTACTCATCAATTGGCGCCCGTCACGTGGGGCTCATCGACGACTCGGATGCTGGAAGGACTGGTCGTGACGAAGGATTGGAACCTTGCCGGGGACGTGATCACTGCCGGCGGCGCCTTTAGTCCTGGCATCCCGAGGTATTCTTCCTTCCCTTCCAATCTGACCATCTGGGTGGCACCGGTCATCGACTGAGACCTCTTCTGTCGGTTTGCCGCATAGTGGCCGTTTGGGCGAATTCGGAACTTGGCAGTTGGAATCTGGATGCTCTTGATTGGTAAGAATCATTGTATGATACTTGCTCCGAGCCTTTGATAGTCTTGCTTGGCAAGGCAGTTTTATACGCTTGCCCCAACTAAATTGTTTGTTTGTTTGGAGTGACTAGTCATATTATTGGTTTAGTAAACTTATATATGAGTTGCAACCCATATAGGCGGACAATGTGGAGATATTTCTCCTGATCCATGAATTTGAGCGGTGCAACGCTTTAAGTGCCATTTAATTATAATACTGTATATTTTGCATTATTTTTAGACATGCCTGTTTTTAGCGCACTCCGTAAGTGGTGCTGCTGTTTTGGAAATGACCGGTTGGTACTTGAAGAATCACAGCCGGCTCCCCCAGAGGGGATGCCGAATAGGGATATGTATATAAAGTTTGGTCTTTCCCCCATAATGTACAGCACATTGTGGTGGAAATATACCAAGAAGGATCCTGAGTTATGATGGCCTATGTATGGATCGTTTGATTTGAAGAAAATTGAGTATGTGGAGCAGTTTATGTGTAAGCGGCGAGTGAGACAAGATATGTTTGAATGTATACGAATGTGGGTGAAAGAGGTGCGAGAGCGTGAGAAGCGTGAGCAAGCACTGATTGATAAAGAGCAGCGAAAGAGTGAGCGTGAGAAAGCGCATGAGGCGAAAAAACGTGAAGCAAAGGAATTAGAAGAGAAGCAGGAGAAAGAACGTCGGTTGCAAATATATGGTCAGTACCCTGTTTGACAGCCTCTTTATCCTGTCCTTAATAAATCAGATGATGATTTTTCGTTATTAGATCGCTCACCGCCCCCGTACGTTGGTCCGTCTGCCCCGAGTGGAGGAGATCAAGATTCTAAACCGCCCGGACAGAAAGTGGATATGTGGTCTATGTTATCAACCAAGCGTATGGCTGATCTTCGTAAGATTGCTCATCGGGTTAACAAAGATTCTATTCCCCTTGCTGACTTGTTGGAAGAGCTTGAGTCATGGGACGATAGGGAGAAAATATGTTTTACTGATTATGTTTCTAATGAAGTAGTGTTAGCTTTTCGAAAATATTCCGATGTTCTTGAACCAGCTGATGTGATAGCTGATGCAAAGGAATTCCGTAAAGGTCTTTTTCCTCCTTCTCAGGTGCCCACTGCGATTCAACGGCTATTTGCGTTGCGGGATGAGATGTTTCGGCTACGGGACGAAGCACGGAGACGGAAAGCTGGCGAGGAGCAATCGAATCCGAGTGGCGGTTGGAAGCAGTCATCCATCTTTTATTCCGATAAGATCGGTGCAGTGCATGCTAAACCAATGCGGGAGGCGGCGCCTTTGTATTTTCCCCCTAAAGGAGCGGGTACTAGTTCAGATAGAGGGTCAGCGGATGCTCAATGGTATTTTATCTATTACTGGGTTTATACTCCTTGGAATAGAGCAGATGTTATGGCCTTAAAAGCTGCATTGCCTGATCCTCGAAAGAATCCCGCAGCCTTTTATGAGGAAGTTGATGGGGCTTTGAATTCCTGTACTATGACTCTGGCCAATATTGACTTATTTTTTGGGCTTATATTACCCCCAGATATGTGGAGATCAATACGTAAGATAGATGACCTTCAGGCATTTAAAGTCCGATGGGCAGATCTTGAGGATGAGGACAGGGAGAGGAAACCAGCACAGAAACCACCCCAGTCGATTTTAGATCTTCCTGCTGCTATCTTAGCTAAATTAAAAATGTTTATCCCCCCTAAAAAGATTGATTGGACTATGCTAGCGTCATGTAAACAGAAAGTAGATGAATCAGTTTCAGATTTCTTTACTCGATTTGAGGAAACTTTCCATGAATTTAGCGGCCAGTCGCTTACGGGCGACATGGGTCGACATCTTTTTGTTGATAAATAGGTTTCGAATGTATTACCAAGTATAGCAGCTCGATTAAAAGCGAGTGAAAGTTCTTGGACAACTTCGACACCAGCATCCCTCATGACGATGGCTCAGTATTACGAGCGTCAGGAATTAGAAGCGAAGGGTAGTGAGGAAAAGAAATCTAAAGATTTGAAAACGAAGGTTATGTTAGCGCAAGTATACGGACCGCCTCGTAGAGGTAATGATCAGGGCGGCAGGAATTTTTCTAGTTCTCCTTCAGGCCGTACTGATTTGGCCCGGGATCAATGTGCGTATTGTAGGCAGAAAGGCCTTGGGCGAACGAGTGTCCGTTATTGCGTGCACAGCGGCAGGAGCGCGGGCAGGGATCCATGAGGGGTAGAGGACGTTTTTCAGGCCCTAGGGGCAACACGAATGATTGAGCTAATATGCGACCCCGAGATGGGTCCAATGTTTTTAATCGACGAAATCAGAATCAAATGTCTGATTATGCACCTCCTGAACAGCATGTTTCACAGTATGCATATGATGCGTAGGGTGGGGTAAGGAACCAGTTGAAGTGCCAGTAGATCAGAGGGGTCTTTATGTTACAGCACATGTTTTGGGCTCTACTGATCGGCTCCTGGTTGATACAGGAGCTACTCGTAGTGCTTTGTCCAGAAAATTGGTTCCGAGGGCTCCCCTGTCTGGCTCAACAATTACGTCAAAAGGGTTCGATGGAACGCCTTCTGTTAGCCCACTATCACACCACTTGCACTTCATGTAGATCAGTTTGCTGCACCATGCCCATTTCTAATCTTTCCAAACACGCCTGATAATATTGCGGGCCTAGATATGCTCAAACATTTTCGGGCCACGATACAGTGTTCCCCTGAGGGAGTACGTGTTATCTTGAATGAGAATTATCCAACAATGGAGAGGGTGTACATGAGTACCGTAGAGGCTGCACTGGCCTCTTTGCCTAAATCTTTGTGGGCCACGTCCGATACTGACGTGGGACACATGATCATCCCTCCGGTGCACATCAGTGTAAAGGAGGGAGCTGTACTGCCACGCCTGTCTCAGTATCGGATATCACAGGAGGGGGAGGAGGTGCTCATACAGATAGTACAGGACTTGATTAAAGTAGGGGTGGTTGAAGAAGTTCCATACAACGTGTGCAACAGTCCTATACTACCGATTTTGAAGAAAGACACTGACACCCGGATTTATCGATTTATTATCGATTTTAGGGAGGTTATCAAGATAGTGATACCTCAATACCCAGTGGTTTCTGATATTACGACACTCCTCACTCTGGTCCCACCAACTGCGACAACGTTCTCGGTTATAGACTTGAAGAAGGCCTTCTTTTCGATCCCTATTCATCCTGACAGCCGATATCTTTTCGGCTTCACGTTGAATAATAGGTTGTACAGATTTTGTAGAGTTCCCCAAGGCTATACTGAGAGCCCTAGTATTTATAGTCAGGCATTGAAACGACAGTTGGACTCTTTCGATTTGCCCGGAGGTGTGGCGCTTATACAATATGTCGATGACATCTTGTTGGCTGCCGATACCCCTGAACAATGTGAGGAGTGTACATTGTCTTTACTTACCTTCTTGGCATCTCACAATCACAAAGTATCGAAAAATAAATTGCAATATTGTAGACCAAAGGTAACCTACTTAGATCACCTTTTGTCTAAGGAGGGGCATGCACGTACACCAGATCGTATTCAAGCCATTTTAGACACACCAGCACCCTCCACGCAGAATGAAGTTCGAGCTTTTCTGGGTCTCACCTCCTTTTGTAGACAGTGGATACTAGGGTTTTCATACATAGTCAAACCACTGTTAGCCCTTTTGACAAAGGATACTCCAGTTCCCCTTCCATGGACAGATGAATGTGAAAATGCTTTTCACCAATTACGCCAGGTCCTTTGTTCAGCACCAGTGTTAGGCACCCCCGATTACATGAAGCCCTTTACATTGTATGTGCATGAGAGAGATGGATGCGCGTTATCAGTGTTAGTGCAGATGCACGGCGATAAGCAGCGCCCTTGTGCATACTTCTCGGCAGTACTTGACCCTGTTGCTCGAGCGTTGCATGGGTGTTTTTGCTCAGTTGCGGCGACAGCTGTGTCAATACGTCAGAGGGAAGGGATAGTCTTATCTCAAAAGCTGTTGTTGTTGGTCCCCCATGCTGTTGATGCCCTTTTGATTCAGACAAAGACGCAGCATTTAACCAGTGCTCGTCTGACAGGATACGAGCTGACGCTGTTGGCTCCTCATATAACTTTGAGGAGATGTGCAATGTTGAATCCAGCTACGTTGTTGCCCTTCCCAACGACTCATCCCGAGGCACAAGAGACACATGACTGTGTCTTTGTGACTGAGGAACAGACTAAGGGTCGTATCGACTTACAGGATACGCCCTTTACAGATGTGGATGGAGAGCTGTGGGTGGATGGGTCCTGTTTAAACTTACCAGACGGAACCACTTCCGCAGCATATGCAACCACTACACTGCACAAAATAGTGGAGACAGCACGCATACCACAGAAATCAGCTCAGGCAGCAGAACTGATAGTGTTGACACGAGCTTGTGAGCTTAGTGCAGGATTATGTGTGAATGTCTACACAGACAGCCGCTATGCTTTTGGAGTAGCACATGATTTTGGCCTGCTCTGGAAGGAAAGGGGCTTTTTGACATCACATGGAACCCAGATAATGTATGGAGAATTAGTACAAAATCTCTTGACTGCACTGACGCTCCCTAAAAGGATAGCTATAGTGAAATGTGGTGCACACAAGAAAGTGACAGACAAAGTGGGACAAGGAAACGCTTTTGTAGATCGAGTGGCACGTGAGACTGCCATGCAGCCTGGCTCCACTTCAAGGTATGTTGTGAAGTCACAAGCTGAGCAGTGGCACGATGCTAGGGAAAAGGTACTAGAAATGCAAAAGACTGCTACTGAGATAGAACGAGACCAATGGTCCAAAGATGGAGAGTTGGACGATGAGGGTTGTTGAAGGAATAAGCAGATGGATAGGTGGAAGTTACCTACAGCCTTCGTACAACCTATGGTTCAGATGGCACATGGGCTAGCACATGTTGGAGCTTCGGCAATTGTGAAATTGCTTACGCAAGTTTGGGAGCATCCAGAAATTGCTAGCACGGCTAAGAGAGTGGTACAGACTTGCATGATTTGCCTTAAATATAATCCAGGAAAAGGGACACAAACTCCAGCAGGAGGATTTGCAACACCCACTGCACCTTTTGAAGTACTGCAAATGGAGTATATTCAGCTGGAACACTGCAATAATCTAAAGTATGTCCTGGTTGTGGTTTGTTCATTCAGCAAATGGATTAAAGCATACCCTACTAAGGACAATACTGCAATGACTACTGCTAAGGTGCTCTTGAAGGAATTCTTTCCTCGTTTCGGTGTTTGTAGATTGTTGTGGAGTAATAACGGGCCCCATTTTGTGGCGGACGTTATTAAGTATGTCCTGAAGGGATTAGGCATTGTGCAAAAGTTCCATGCAGTGTTCCACCCACAATCAGCAGGATTGGTGGAAAAGTACAACGGCACGCTTAAGTTGAAAATTGTGAAAATACAGGCTTCTACTTCTCTGACTTGGCCAGATGCTCTGCCTTTGGTGTTGTTGTCTATCAGATCAGTACCACACTCTCGGACGGGCTTAACGCCCTGTGAAATTGTTTTCGTGCGCCCCATGAATATATGGGGGGTGCCCAAACCAAGTTGAGTGTATGATGTACCTTGTGTTTTAATGAATGACTATTTGGCACAATTAACTGACAGCTTGGTTTCCATTCATCAACAGGTTCGAGAAGCACTCCCTGATCGGTCCACAGGAGAAGGTCATAATCTCCGGCCTGGTGACTTTGACCTTGTGAAGTACTTCAAGAGGTCGAGTAGCCTAGGGCCGAGGTGGTGCGGTCCTGAGCAGGTCCTCCTGGCTACAAGAACAGCAGTGCGGGTAACCAATCGCAGAAATTGGATTCATTCCATCCACTGTCGAAAAGTGCAACCTGACCTGGTGGAACCTGCTGTATTGACCGACCATCGAGATATTCTGACTACGGAGAGAGGCCGTGCTGTGGTACCTGACGATTCTGAGGAGTTCTTCCCGGACCAGACAACGCCTGCATCAAGAAGAACAATCTGCGACCAAGGAAAGAATCTGAAATTGTATGAGAGGTTGTCAGAGCGGTCCCTAGGTCAGTGAAATGGAGAGCCAATGAGGCAAGGGGGGGATCAGCAATGCATTAGAGTAGTGACGCCCGTCATGGCCCGCTGGTGAAGAAAACAACGGCTACCTACGGGGTAAGAGTTCTGAAAACACTTTAGTTTCAGGAAGATACTGTGTACATTTGATCGAATGGATAAAAAGAAGATTTTTGGTTCTGTAGGGTTCATTATCATTACAGCAGTTATAGCCCCAGTAATGTGGTTTGTCGAGGATAAAGCTCCTGCCCGTGAGCTATATGTTGTTTCCACTCCAGTCCCTGATGAGAACTTTTTCTATACCCTCCCATATCAAGAGTTGAAACATCGACAGTCATATCTGAATAACACTTTTATCCAGATGTTGTTTCATACCCACGTTGCTACAAATGCTACAGACTGCTGGATATATGGGATGATGCCAGCGCACCAAAAGAAAGGGGGAACACTGTTCATACATCTTCCTTTCTCTCACAATGGCTCTTGAAGAGCATGGTACACTTTGCTTTTTGCTACGAGAAAGCCTACAGTAGGAAGAATAATTTTCAAACTGAATAAAGAATGCCATCAAGATAAAGACGACTATCCACAAGCCAACAGAACTATATGGGAGTGGGAAGAGTATCGACCGGACAATTATGGTTGAAGGAATTCTTTCCTCGATTCGGTGTTTGCAGATTGTTGTGGAGTGATAACGGACCCCATTTTGTGAAGGACGTTATTAAGTATGTCCTGAAGGGATTAGGCATTGTACAAAAATTCCATGCAGTGTTCCACCCTCAGTCAGCAGGACTGGTGGAAAAGTACAATGGCACGCTTAAGTTAAAAATAGCGAAAATATAGGCTCCTACTTCTCTGACTTGGCCAGATGCTTTGCTTTTGGCATTATTGTCTATCAGATCAGTACCACATTCTCGGACGGGCCTAACGCCCTATGAGATTGTATTTGGGCGCCCCATGAATATATGGGGGGTACCCAAACCGAGCTCAGTGTATGATGTACCTTGTGTTTTAATGAATGACTATTTGGCACAATTAACTGATAGCTTGGTTTCCATTCATCAACAGGTTCGAGAAGCACTCCCTGGCAGGTCCACAGGAGAAGGCCACCACTGTCGGCCTGGCGACTTTGTCCTGGTGAAGTCTTTCGAGAGGTCGAGTAGTCTGGAGCCGAGATGGTGCGGTCCTGAACAGGTCCTCCTCGCAACTAGAACAGCAGTGCGGGTGACCAATCGCAGAAACTGGATCCATTCCATCCATTGCCGAAAAGTACAACCTGACCTGGTGGAGCCTGCTGTATTGACCGACCATCGAGATATCCTGACTACGGAAAGAGGCCGTGCTGTTCGACCTGACGAATCTGAGGAGTTCTTCCCGGACCAGACAATTCCTGCATCAAGAAGATACGATCTACGACCAAGAAAAGAATCTGCAATTGGGTGAGAAGTTGTCAGAACGGTCCCTAGGTCAGCGAAACGGAGAGCTAATGAGGCAAGGGGGGGATCAGCCATGCACTAGTGTAGTGACACCCGTCTTGGCCCGCTGGTGAAGAAAACAATGGCTACCTACGGGGTAAGAGTTCTGAAAACACTTTAGTTTCAGGAAGATACTGTGTTCATTTGATCGAATGGATAAAAAGAAGATTTTTGGTTCTGTAGGGTTCATTATCATTATAGCAGTTATCGCCCCAGTAATGTGGTTTGTCTAGGATAAAGCTCCTGCCCGTGAGCTATATGTTGTTTCCACTCCAGTCCCTGATGAGCACTTTTTCTATACACTACCATATCAAGAGTTGAAACATCGACAGTCATATCTGAATAACACTTTTATCCAGATGTTGTTTCATACCCACGTTGCTACAAATGCTACAGATTGCTGGATATATGGGATGATGCCAGCGCACCAAAAGAAAGGGGGAACACTGTTCATACCTCTTCCTTTCTCTCACAATGGCTCTTGAAGAGCATGGTACACTTTGCTTTTTGCTACGAGAAAGCCTACAGTAGGAAGACTAATTTTCAAACTGAATAAAGAATGCCATCAAGATAAAGACGGCTATCCACAAGCCAACGGAACTATATGGGAGTGGGAAGAGTATCGACCGGACAATGAATCGACACCTTATATCTTTACGAACACTAGAGACACTGTTGGGCAAGAGAAGTTCGTGATTTCAGTGGCCCAAGCACAAGCTGATTTATGTGTACAAAGTGTAGGCCATATTCCTGTAGGTGTTAGTGATTGTATTGTTGTATTGAACATTGATGGCCTGAATAACAGTACTTTCCTTGCTTCACATAACACCTATTTTGTATGTGGGAATAAGTGCTATTATCGATTACCAGTCGGATGGTCTGGAGTATGTTATGTATCGTTTTTATTGCCACCTGTATTTTTGGCACCTGCATCATATCATAAAGTCTTGAAATTATTGAATAATGTAACTGTGAACAGATTCAAACAGACTTTATCTGTAGACGATGTTGATCAGACGGACACTAGTCTGCAACAATATATAGATTTCAACTTAGGACTGTTTTTCTTTGTGGGAGCTGCGTTGAATAGCAGAAAGATACGACGATTAACGAGAGTCGTGGAAGCTGTCACCAATCAAACTGCTGCGGCTCTTGGGAACCTTACTGAAGAGCTACAAATTACTAGGATTGTTGCGTTGCAGAACCAGATGGTTCTCGACGTTATGTTAGCAGATAGAGGTGGAGCTTGTAGAATTATCGGAAGTAGCTGTTGTGTGTTTATCCCAGATCATACTCCTTCTGTGTATAAAGCCATTAACAAATTACACAAGATTGCAGCTGATATACACCAAGAAAATGGATCTTGGACTTTCTCCGGGTGGTTCTGGACCTTAATTTCTACATGGGGTTGGAAGGTTCTTACTGGACTATGTATAATTGTTGCCATATTATTCACCTGTTGCGTATGTATTCAATGTAGCCCAATGATATGTTCTTTATGTTTCTCACTTTGTGTGCTTAATAAACAAGCTGTTGCGGATGCTGCCCATAAGAAAACTATAACTAGAGAGATAGCTGACATGATGAGCATCAATATAAACGATGAGTATTTAGATTATCCAAGAAAACCGAATGTTTCAGCAAATGCTGAAAGGGTAGTCTGTTGTAAATAAAACAGCGATAATGTTAAGCATTCGCTGAAGACATGCTATCCTGTCTTCATTCTAGTTTTCCCGCTCGTATTTGAAATACGGCCAGACTCCATTTTGTTTTCTGGCGTCCATCTTGTATGCTACACTTCCCCATGTGCTCGCCATGAGGCAAGTCTTACTTCGCTGATTGTCACCCCTGAAGTTTGCCCAGCAACAGGCTATAAATAGTTCCAGCTTGCCCAGCACATGCTCAGTACGTGTAACATCTGTTTCTGCTTAGAGGGGATTGGAATGTGCATTCAGCGGGCTTCATGAACCGTTAACTCCACCCATGTATCAATCATGTTCGAGAAATGTCCATATATGGTTGTAAATCATGCTTTTGAGCTGTAACCGCCCACTTATGAGCCCCTTCTTTGTGTAGAAAAGGGGACCGCATGTCCGAGTTCTTTGTGCTACCTTGTAAAATACTGTAGAGTGCTGTGTGGGCTGTAGTACCACCTTTAAAGGTTTATTAAACTATGTTTTTGTATTTCCAGTTTCCGTGCCAATTTCTTATGTAGTCTGAGGACTCTGTGTACAGAAGGGCGAACCCTTTCGCACTCACAGGCCTTGCTGAGGCCTGTACTCATCTGGACGACGCCCGCGTTTGAGAGTCTCCAGAATGTGTGGAATTGGCTGGAGATATGGGATGGGGCATCGACCAGTGGACGGGATTATGGGGCCATTTTGGTGTGCCAAGGGCCGGTGTGCACTGGAGGGGGCTTAATAGTGGGTGAGTCCCAACATTTGCATAGATTCATGATTCATGCAGATGGCACCATGTGAGTGGCTGGGATTGCTCCCATGTGAGTTGAGGGTGGTGGTGTCCCTGAATGGGGATGTGGCCTCTATATTGAATGACTCCCACCTTCACTCAGCGGACATTGTACTGGATTCTAATCTTCCCCCATTGTAATAATCTGTCTTGTGATAGTTTGATTGCACATGGAATGATGCAGTCTTCTCTGGTGTGAGCCTGGGTGAGGGGGTAGAGCAATCATTTTCCTTTTGATTTAGGCCTGATATCTCAGATGAGTAGAGTGATTTTTAGCTTGCTGGTGGGGACATGTTTTATTTGATGATAAGGTACTTTCTTTATATGTACGGTGATGTTTAATATTATGCATTTCTTTACTTCGGGGCTTGAAGTTTATAGAACATAACATGTGTATGTGTAAAGAGCATGTTCACACAAGTGTATCTTGGCGTTGAATGACAGATGTTTATTGTTACCCAACTCAATCGTACTCATTTTATCGACCGCAGAAGAATGAAAGGCTGAATGTAATGTATGTATACTTGTAAAGGGCACTGTTACCTCGTTATGTGACGTCCTGGCGCTGTATACCGCTGGGGAACTCATCCTGGCTTTCCCTGTGAGAGGGCACCCCCAAGGTGAAGCCAGGCATCCCCGGCGCTGCTGGGGCCGTTGTGGAGATTAAGCAAGCTATTGCACATGGTGGCAGAGTGGGACCCATGGTTAGCGTAGGCACCTAGGCGAGAATTATCGAGTTTGCGGACATTGACCCAAGACCCTGCCGTGTAGGGAATTGAACCCTGGTCCCGGGCCGACTTCTGCTTCAGGGTCTGCCACTTCTAACCAGTGAGCCACACTTCTCCATCAGTGGTGTGTTGTTGCACACTTGCACTGGGAGCCTTGGGTGGGGGTGGTTGGATGGAAGCTGGTAGGCGGGTGGGTTGTTGGGATCCTTATCCAAGGTTGATAAGTCAGGGTATTGTGTTGTCCTGGTACATGGTACAGGTGTGCTTACGTAGCAGGTTGTTGAGGTACAGTGGAGATGGAGTAGTGGGGCAATGGTATATCATACGAATGGGAGGAAGATTTTGGATGCTTACCTGAAATGTCCGGGGTCTAAGCACTTATGTTAAGAGGTATAGAGTCTTCTCCTTTCGAAAGTGTCACAGGATTGACATCACTTGTCTCCAGGAGACATGCTTCATGGATGGGGAGATTGATAAGGTGACCAAGAAGTGGAAGGGACAGTTGTTTTACAACTCCTATTCATTTTTTGTCAGGGTTGTTTTGGTTTCGGTGAACCTGGGGACTCCATTTGTTCCTAGAACAAAAAAGCGAATGATAGCCCACAAAAGTAACATAAGGGTGAATAAAGAAAAATAATCCATAGCCATTTATTTCATTTTGTTGGGACATAAAATCAGTGAACAGAATTTCACACTATTAGAACATATGCCCATCAGAGACAATTCGGACAGTCGAGAGATTGTAAGATGGTGTGAATTTTACTGGATAGGATGATTAAACACATTGGCACCACCAGGATCAAATGACAGGTTGGAGTACTCATGTTTCCTGTAAAGACCTATGAAGGAACTAGAGGGCACTTATATCATTGGTTTACTCTTTATAAACTATACTACTACTCAATATTGGGATGATTCATGAAATGTTTTGAATCAACATAAGCTATTTTCTTTGTGATGAACTGATAGGACTGATAATACAACACAATACAATGACAACACTCTATAGACCTGTAAATTGGTATGGTTACATGTTACAAGGTCAACCCATTATAAATTGGATAGGGAAATGAATGATTCTCAGGTATTGCCTTGCTTAGAATCATTGGTTACACGGGATCACAAGTAATCCTTGTTACTGGATGAGGGTAACCACACAGGATTTGTGCAACGTACCAGTTCATGATACTTTTGTATTGTCTCTGAATCTACACACTTGTTTAAGCATACTATTTCTATTACTCTGGAGGGTTCTGGATCAGAATTTTATTTGATAGAATCGTTTTATAATCGCAAACTTTGATTTATCCTTCTTACGATGGGCTATCACAACATAGCTGACATATTTTCGGTTTCATCATCCAGAGTCCCAATATAGTTTTATTTTCATTTTCCTATATCAAGCGGCTTTTCATTTTAGTAGAGCTAACATGGCACATTACTAGCATGCCGGTCAGCATTCAATTTCTGAGGCTGAGTAAGTGTGTTTTGTTTCCTTAATTTCAAGCATTTTACTTTTGTCACGATTTGTTGCGTTGAGTGCTGTGGAGCGTGACTTGCACAGGGTGATTTACAACAATATACAGTACCTGACTAATATCAGGGGTTGACATTTGTTCTATTCACATGAAGTAGCATTTTATTGACTCACACTTTAGATATCGGGGACACACGTGTTTCTTTCAAAAAATCTCTGCATTTTCTATCACATTCATTATTAATTCAACTTGCTAATGCTTGAAATTAGCATGGATTTCTTTTTCAGTATACGTGGAGAAGTGTGGCTCAATGATTAGTGCGGCAGACTATGATGCAGAGGTCTAGCCCAGGACCAGGGTTCAATTCCCCGCCTCGGCGGGTCTTGGGCTCAAAATTCCACGGACCTGATAATTCTCGCCTCGGTGGCCATTCCAATCATGGAGTGCAACTCAGGGCAATAGCTTGCTTAATCTCCACAATGGCCCCCACAACGCTAAGGATGCCTGGCCTCCACCTTGGGGGTGCCCAGGAGTGGACGCCTCACAGGGAAAGCCAGGATGGGTTCCACAGCGGTATTCGTACAAGCGCCTTGAGACCCTTGCGCGTGAGTAGTGCGCTATACAAGTATCAATTTACTATACGGAGGATTTTTGAGTACACTCATATTTTAGTTTTGCATGAGTATGTTTCTGGTTCAACTTTGATTTTTGACTAATTTGCATGCATCACTTACGTTACATTACTATGATGTTCATTAACCTGCACCATTTGGTGATCTCGGGGCACTTAATTAATTTCATTAACATGCCTTTCACTTGGCGTTAATACATTCCATATTTTCACAGGACATAAGCCCTGGCTAACCACAAAGAGATCTGGATATTCATTTTCATTATTGTGGAGGCAATCCACTTCTCGAAGTTTGGGGGAGCATCTTGAATTTTAGGAAACTTTGGGTGCACTTTTAACAGAGTAAATATGTTGATATTTACTTGTTCGTTCGAATTTTCTGTTTTTTCAGATCATCGTCTATTCTCACATTACTGAGCTTCATGTCTCACTTATGACATATTTGAAGATATGGACTGTAAGAACACAAGAGCAACGGTAAGGTGTTCACTTGGATTATGATTATTTATTGATGGGAATACCTTTTTGAAGTGTGGCAAGGAGATAGAATGTTTGCACTCGTTTTTCTTTTGTTCCTTAGTGAAATTTACCTCCTGATGAATGACCAGGGGCTATACATGCATTGAGGTTTTTGCTTGAAATAATCATTGTTGGAAGTGAATTCATAGACATGAAGAGGTGAGAAAAGAATAGTTAATAGAACATTAAGAAATACATTCAATAAACTATTGAATATATGTTCTCATAAACTGTTTCATTCAAGATTTATACAACTTTTGTAATCCATCTGGGGACCAATAACGTATGCGACGGGGAGGGGGGGGGAGACATGGGGCCAGGTTGACACGATGCACTTATTGAGTTTGTATTCATACCCATGATCAGTGGCTGATACCAACAGCACCCTGAATTGCTTGAAGATTGAAGATACCTAGCCTAACTGTGGTGAGCACCGAAACAACAAATATTAGTTGCAAACGAGCAATATACAGCTACAGTATAGTATGGAGAGGGTTATCATCTCCCTGCATTGCCTCTGTCTGGCTTTGGAACATGCTACCTTTGTCAATGATGGGTAGAGATACAGTCTCCAAGACAATGTGTTTGTTAGAATGTCTATACTGATTCAAAATTCACTGTGTCCCCTGTGCACAGGGATGATCTGTCAGTCTGTCACTCATCTGGACTGTAAAATGAACTGGGGTAGCGCAACTGATGTTAATGAGGGGGTATGAGGACGGTGAGCTAATTTTTTATTTTTTTTATTTTTATGTCTCTCACATGTAGCACACAGTGAATTGGAAGGATGGGGGGGGTAATTGGGAGAAGGATCTCCTAGCAGGGTTAGGTGGAGGGGAACAAGGTCCCTCCATATCTGATGGTGGGCACTGGGGTGTCCCATGATGCACCCTATCTGTTGTGACAGATAGCGGGGGTGTGGAACGGGGTGGTGATAAGGAGGGCTCTTTTTCATAGGGAACTGCCAATATGGATCTTGGCTCCATTTTGCCTGAAGGAAGAGGTTATGTCTTACCACTCTTTGCATGAGGGTGGCTGTGAGTTAGTGGAGGATCTGCATCCAAGGGAAGTTTTTATGTCTTTTGAGGAACCACAGCATTGGTTTGCGTTGGGTCTGGGGCACTTCCTACATTATGCGGGTGATTACGACACAGTGAGGGTTCTTTGGCTGTCTTATCCAGCAGCCCCGTCCACCTTGGCTTCAGTGGGTGCGATATTGATGCGGGGGTCGGGGCAACCTCTCATTTCATTGATTTATAAGGCACTTCAGGCTGATACAATTAGCGGGCGCTGAGGGTGCGGAAAGTTTAGGAGGTAGATCTGGGTACCCCTATTTCAGATGCAACTAGGCTCGGATATGTGAGTTATTGAAGACAGGAGCCAGTAATGCCTGATTCAAATTAATTCAATTTAACTTCATGCATCGCACCTATGTGACCTGAATAAATATAATTCTAAGTGTGCCTCGTTGTGTCCCCATTGTGCTGCAGGGAAAGCAGATTTCATGCATTTAGAGTGGGATTGCTGGCAGGTGGAGGCCTTCTAGGAGAGTCCCTTTTTTGATTGAACCAGATTGCCGCGCTAACCTGTGAGCTCATGCCTCAGCTGTGTCTACTGGGTCATCTAGTCCTCCCCAAGAAGCGTAAAATGACAATCCGGTTCAAGTACCTTGAACCTGTGCTGGCGAGGAGGACATTACTTGGATGAGGGTTAGGGATCCATTGAAGGAGCTTGGGTACACGTGTCTCAGAGGGAGCTGAGGCAGAGAACGCCCAAATGCGTCAAGTCAGATCTGATGGCAAATTTCCAGCTGACTAAGAAGCTTGGGGTTGGTAATGTGAAAGGTTTTTGAACCATGTGAGATGAGAGGTGAAGGTTGATTCCACTGGTAGTGAAGGGTGAAGATAGCTTGAGGGGTATGACTGCCTGGGTATTAAGAACTGAATGCATTTGCTTTGTGACATTTACTATGACGACAAAATGTGTCTTTGTTTCCCCTAATGTATCTTTTTGCTGCAATGTGTAAATTGATGTGAGCTTGAAGTGGCTCTCCAGGGTTTGAACTATGCCTTGTTGAGTCACTGCTTTGTTGTTGTTGTCATGTATTTTTAAAATGACAAATGAAGGATATAAAAAAGAATGTACAAAGAGTAACATGGCACTTTCCTCCCTTTTAGTGGAAGGAAATGCACAGAGTTTAAAAAACACAAAATATGGTCTTAAAAAATGCAAAATGTCGGGGGTAATCATACAGAAATGGCAGATTTGCTACACTATCAAATTCGGTGTTCAATATATCTTAGATGTCATAGAAGGGTATCAGGAATATGCAATTACAGCCCCGCTGGCTTGCTCCTTGTTGCCCTAGGCTATGCCTTTTCCTCAGAGATTGCAAAGGCAGTAGCAGGACAAGAAAGAACATAAGGATCCGAACTCAAGTAGGGTTTTTTAGGTCATTAGAATGTGTACCCTATTTTAGAATGTTTTATTTATAACATTCAGAAGTGCATTCTGTACACACTCCAATGAATTAAAATGTTGTGTTGCAGCAGGGATATAACAAAAACCCAATTTTAAGGTGACAACATAAGCAGAGTTAATTTGATTTTCTATTTTGCTGAACTTTATATGAGCCTTTTCTCAGAACAAAAAGAAATCCTATAGTGACCTGGTAGTTTATAGGTGCATCAAATTTACTTATGTTCAGTCATTTGATTACCTGCCTCTGTTTTGATGTTGCCGATACCTATCTGGAATATGATCAAATCTAGCAGGATTGGTTGCCTCTTTTCATTTCAGGATGTGTTGAAGAACTGAAGCATGCGTCTGGGCACTGGGCAATGTTTATGGCCCTTAGGTGTACCTGGGCACTTTGAGCTATGTATAGGCATGTGGGGTTATGAATAGATATTTGGGAATCTGTCATAACAGCTTTTTCCGAGTAGATGAGCAACACAACATATAGTAGTACCACTCCAGGCATAGAATGACTGCACTCTTGGCATATTATGCACTACCTCCTTCAATATGTATATATTGTATAAAAAGAATATAAATCTGCAATAGCAACCGGCCGCTTTATGTTATTAATCCTGCACTTAAGGTTTAATCCTCAATTTATTGAGTTTATTTTACTTCAAAAATCACTCCTTTAATGCCACTAGGTGAAAGGTCACATTTTTTACACTTTCTCTAAAATCATCAGAATCAAATGGTCATGTGATGTCATTTCCTGTGATGTCATCAGTGGTTGAATGTTTGAAACATGTCACTACCGCTACCCCAGGGATTTTAGTGAATCAAAGTCCTTAGGAGCTATTTGTCTTTTAAAAATCAACCTTCAAGTATGTACAGAAGACTATACAATTAAAATATACATGTAAGGACTTGCTAATAAGTGTGAGTTGCTGTTGGGAAACTCTCTTTCAATACGTATGAATGATGGCAATCCATGTGTGTCGGCGGTTCATAGTGAGCTTTATTATAAATGTCCCCTGTTATAGCAATGATTATTTTACTGAAAGAGACACAGTACAAAATAATGATTTGTAAATAAAGAAGCAGTATGAAACTTGATGAAAATATGTATTTTTCCACCAGGAGCTGCAAATCCAATTGAGTAAGGATTTCATTCCCATTTACTGATGTGACCTATATTTTAGACGCGTTTTATACTCGGACAAATTCATAGAAAACAGAAGAATTCCCATCTGTTTTCACAGCACATCTATGATTAGTTGCCTATTGTGAATAACAGGCTGGGAGTATTATGCCTCCTACAGAATAACAAATGTGTGGCTTGAGTTGTTAGATAAGGTTACTAGAAGGACACATAAGACATTCAAGAAGCAATTAGATACTTTCCAGAGGGAAACCATGTTTCAAATTGAACTCACTAGGTTTTCTCTTTGTTGCCTTGTATTTTATTGCAGTATCGCAGAATATTTGTTCAGCAGCCCTGGCTCAAATAACTGCATGCTCAAGGAAGAGATCAAGGGAATAAATAAAATATGTACACCCCTTACAATGGAGTACATGCTAAAACAAATCAAATATCAGAAAGATGTTACAACAAGGTAGCTGGGTTTGAATTCGAGGTAGGATTCCTTTTTATATATATATTTTGCACAGCGTAAATGATATAAGAAAGCACTCTTTATCTCACAGATTATTGTATATTACAGTGATTTTAACACTTTCACAAAGGCTGTCCAGTGTGAATTTACCTCAATGCGTGGATTCAACCCCTGTGTCTGGTTTCCAGTTCAGAACCTTTTTGTATATCCTTTACTCATGACAAAACAGCATGGTATAAACTATATAAGCAGATGGCTGTTTTTAATATGCTATTTATCACCAGTGTTGAAGGAGGGGAGAAGCAGAATTTCCAACTCGACGTTTCGCCTAACATTTCGGTCTGCACATCTACCTATATGCTGTAGATACGTATATCCATATATTGATGTATTCAATGAAAAAGCCCAGTTAGAAACTGATTAATGGTTTTTGCCTAAATATAAAAGACTCCTTAAATGTGTCCGTTATGGTTACAATGGCACATTACACATAACATAACTTGTTCTACCGATGCAGTTGTTCTTTTTTCTTACACTTTCCGTTGATTATGTGCTGTTTGACAATCAGTGTTTTGAGCAGGATGCGTGGCGTGCCCTTCAGCACCGACCTGTGCCTTAACAACCTCTGTGATGTATTAACCTTAGTTGTGCATGGTCTTAGGCCGTATGGAGTTGGCCTGGGCACAGATCCGGACCTGCAGCCAAGCCCTTCACCCTGCCACTGCCATCAGCTTACCCCTGTGGTGACCGGCCTCTAGAGTTGCTGAGCAGGGTATGGGGGAAAGGCCTTGCTTGTAGCCAGGTCCTCTCTTAACCCACTACCATTAGCCAAGCCACTTAGCAAGGGATCCGAAAAGGGCCTGGGCTGTGGCCAGGCTCTGTACCTTACTCCATGCTGTTGATTTCAGTCTGCAGCGCATGCCCATTATTCATGCACTGCAATGGTTCGGCAGGACCTTCAGTAGCGGTCGGTGGTAGGAGTGCTGCCGGGCTGTGAGGTGGGTTGGGGGAGGGGCAGGGTGGGGGGGGGTAGTTAACTATGGAATATGGACAAATACAGGTAAGTAAACTTAAAAATAAATAAAACAAATTTTGATGTGCGCAATGCATCGCCAAATGCAATGCAGTGCGCGCAACAACATTTGCTTTATTTATTTTTATGTTTACTTATCTATATTTGTTCATATTCCATAGTTTACTACCGCCACCCTGCCCCTCCCCCTCTCCATATCACCGTCCGGCAGCACTCCTACTACCGACCGCTACTGAGGACCTTGCCTGTAGTTAGACCCTGTACCCATTTCCCTGCCTGTTGCAGTGTCAAACAGTGCATTATCTTCAAGCATGCACAGGAGTGCTTTGCCACAAGGGCTTGGTTGTTGCTTGTGATTTTTAAAGTCAGGAGCGACTCCTCTGCAATGGAGCATCGCCCCACTGGTTCAGAGCCAGTAGCTAAAAAATAAAATGATATTTCATTATTGTTTTATTTTTAAGCAGCTTGCTCAGCCAGGTTGTGCAGGGAGGGTTGGCCGGGACATGGGAGGGGGAGGAGGGGTGTGCAATGTGCTCTCTCTAAATGCCCATGTTTGTTTGGCCGGCCGTCTCAGGTTTCTTTAACCCAGCTGTTTTAAAACAGCGGGCTAGTGAAACAACACAGACTCCCTGACCTGAGCAAAGCATCTTTTCAGCCTGCTCAGGCCAATCCCTGCGCTGCTCTTGAGCAGCACAGGGATTGGACAGGGAGTCTGTGACATAGTCCCAGTGTCTGCTGGAACACGGAAGAACCAAAATGAAGGCATGACACGGGAAGCGGGCAGCAGATGGCATCAGGTAATTTAAACTTTTTTTAAATTCTTATTGTTAGTAACCTACCTCCCCCCTGCACTCCCCATTCCATGCTCCCCCTGTCCCTCCACTCCCACCCCACCACTTTTTCTATTTGACGGCCGCCGCTGTTTAAAGTGTTAGCCTTTCTTAGTTTTGTTATCTTAAATCTTTGGGTCACAATGATTTTTTGAAGTTATGATGAAGTTCTCAAATCAGAAGGGATTTTTTGATTCATGAGCCTGGAGACAGAAGTGATATGAGAGTCAACCACAAAATGGTGGTTGATTGTTGAACCCTAACTGACTCCAGGACATTGTTAGAAAATTGCAAATATATAATATAAAATGTGTTTTTCTTTTTTTTCTTTTCTTTAATGTTTATTTTATCCTCATTAGGCTTTTCGCCACCCATATTCAAAAAACGACACAGTACCCTCCATGGGCTTTTTATCTCATATACCAGCTTTACAGACCAAGGCTTGGCAGCTCACCAACAAATACTAAGCCTCTCAATTCGTACTAGCCGAGGACTCAGAGGCCACGATCCCCTGGCAGCCGCTACCTTGTCTGTATATCCCTCTTAAAGGAGGGAAAACCGCCGGCGAGATAGGCCAAGACCTTAATTATTGGATTATTATTAACAGGCCTTATTCCCAGCCCTATTTCCCCACCCCCCTTAACCAAAGTGCTGTAAAAAAGATAACCAAAATCTGTGCTTTCTCCTTTTTTGATCCATAGAGTCTAATTTAGCAAAATATCTCATAGCTTTCACCCATTCCAGAAGTGTTGGGGATATAGGCAACACCCATAATTTACAAATTTCTCTGCGGGCAAGCAGGACTCCATAAAACACCAGCTTAACATTATCATTAATGTTCTTGCTCTGCAAATCATATCTTCCAGTAATAATTAGTTCAGGGCTTACGTCAATATTCAGGTCAACCGCCCGTGACAAGCTTTTACTTATGGCCTCCTAGAACTCCCTAATGTTTGGACAGTCCACAAACATATGCAAATAATCTGCGTTGATACTTCTGCATTTAGGACATTCCACCAAACCACCAGCCTTAAATTTCGAGAGTCTACGAGGAGACCAATATGCTCTGTGGATAGTGAACAAAAGATTTCGCCTTAAATTTGCAGACTTAACTATTTTATATAGCATAGTCATCGTTACTTGCCATTGATCTTCCGTGGCGATGTCCGGTAAGCAATCGCACCACAGAGCCTCTGGATGCAGAAACAGGCCATCCTCCGTCTCCAACATTGCCCAATACCATAGACCAACTTCTTTCTTGTAGACCTGAGTTGAAAAGAGTTTATCTTTGAATTCATTCTGGAGGCCAACAACAACATCCGTTTTACTTGCCCAGCTTTGTATCTGTAAATACTTGAATTAAGAAAACACCCTCCCCCAGGTGGTTCCCCTTGTCCCCAGTCAATCAATTTTCCGTCCGGAAACAGATTTCCCCAACACTCTAAACCTGCTGCTCTAAGCGGCGTAGCCAAGGCATCCTGAGACCAGGGGGGTGAATCTGGAGCATCCCAAATAGGAGCCCTATGTCCATAATAAGAAATCTTTAGAACTCCCCTGATTATATACCAGAGCTCTGCCGCTTCCCGCAAGATTTTCAACCTTACTTTCTTGAAAAACGTAGGATCAGAAAATTTACACAAAAAACCGTCCTCGTTGTAATTGCTTTTCTTAAGCATAGCCAAAAACATACCCCCCATAGCTGTGGCCATCGGGACACCCAGTAATATCCTAAAGTTCTTTAACTGAAAAGCCCATGAGTACAACATAAAATCTGGGGCCACCAATCCACCTTTAGCCAATCCTCTTCTGAGTTTCTTCCAGGAAAGACGGGACCCTTTCGAGGCCCAAATAAAAGAGCAAATCTCGCTTTGTAGCTTCTTAAACCAGTCCTTATTAAATGCCAGAGGAATTGTCTCAAACAAAAAAGTCATTTTTGGCAGGATCTTTATCTTTACCAAATTCGTACGGCCGTACAAAGTGAGTGGTAAATGCCCCCAACCACGCAGTGTAGAACCTATTTCTTTTTTGATCTTCATAAAATTAATTTTTGTTAATTCTGCGATATTATGCGTGATCCTTACCCCCAAGTAACGCATCTTCTTTTTACATAAGATACCTTCTGAATCTAAATTCCACGACATAATTTCGGTCTTGTCCTTGTTAATTTCGTAGCCAGAAACCTGACCAAAGTCTTTAGTGAGTTCAAATAAGCTTTGCAATGATTGCTGCAAATTGGGGGTATAAATAATAATATCGTCTGCGTAGAGACCCATTTTCTTATCCCATCCCTCTACAACAAATGTGTTTTTCTTTTGTAGGATGTTCACACTATAGAACAGGGTTAACATGACATATTTGAAGAAGGAAATAAGGTGTAATATGAGACAATGTAACTTTTTTATGGAAGTGTTCTGCATTTCCAAAGTCTATTTACACAACTGGGGTTGATTAGTCAGTAGATGATTATGTCAGCCATGGCTGGAGTGCATGTTTAATAATGATTTGATTCCTGCACTGTCACAGTGAAAGCAATTTATCTTTTTTACCAGCACTGAAAGAAATAGAAATGTTGTGTTAACCATCCATTTGCCTTTTATATTTGTTTAGAGAAGCTATGAAATAAATTCAGTATGGTAAATTCTAAGCAATAAGTCAGAGTAAAGTACCGTTTTCTGTGAATGAGGATCTCTGACATGACTAGCAAACATTCCAGAAGTAGGCTTACACATGTAATACCTATCTATCTAGAGCAGAAAGGTAAAATTGGTGCCAATAGTGATCGCTTAGCATTGAGTTCTCATCTAGTAGGGGAACAGCACTGGATGGAAAAATAAAGGGCTGCCAAAACATCTCTCCCTTTGAAGTATAGATCTCAACTTAGACATTCTTTCTGGGCCAGCATAGAGAGAGGGGGGGTACCCACATTTCAACAGATGTATATCTGAAAGAGAACATCATGTCCTTCCAGAGGGAAGAAAGTTATGTGCATCTTGAATGTGAGACTCTTGGGAGGTTTGAAATATGATGGAAAAGGAAGTGCTGAAAAAAGAGGTGGGTTTTCCATGGGATTGTTGCTACGATTGGGTGTGAGAAATCACAAGCTAGGACAGAAAAGAAGAATACCAACTCACCACCCTCTCCACAGAAATTACCCGGCCCTGGGAATACCATTAAGAATTTCAAACAACCTTTCTGGCTGCAGGGGAACCAATACTGAAGGACTTGTGAGTGCTGGTAACACCCAATGACTGAAATCTAACACCAAGTGTCAATTTAATTGGCCTCCTTTTGATGTTACATGGCTTCAACAAGCAGATGATACTTGCTTTGAAAAAAACCCAGCTGACAAGTTTAGACAAGGTGATGAGAGAACAGTGGATAGAAATACATCTTCTACCTAGAGAAGATTTGATTCACCAATCATAGATCTATGCACACAAAAGCTTGTTCAAGATCCAATGAAAAATCAAGCCCTTTTTCAGAAGTATCTACAATGTAATATTTGCACCATATGCCTGTTTTAAGTTAAACCTTTATATCCTAAACATATCTTCTGTCTCGTTTTACATAACACTCTTTTAAGAGGCTACAGCCTACCCAGCCGAATGGACTCTGTTAAGAAAAGGGGTCCTGCTCTCATCTTTAATATTCTTGTGGCTCATGATCTTACTTCATTATGGAATTTTCTTTCTATGACAGCTGAAAGCAGCACACACAAAGTTATCTACCTATTACCAACAGCCCCCTCAACAAAATGCCAGGCAGTTTAGGTTTGCCATTGTATGGTTTAAGTTACAGGCATATTCACTATTTAACAAATTAACAAATTTACGGCTTGGCAGCATTGAGAAATGTCTCCCTAATCGTATGCAGCACTGGAAGATAAATTACCCACTGCCCTTGATTGACCTAGAAAATGCCAGCATTCCATAGAGGAGTCTAATGTACATTGAGTCTGAATGGCATGGTTGAAAATAATATGCCAATACTTCTAAGACAAAGACGGAGAAGACAGATCACTTACATAGTGCCCCACTCATGATGAATAACTTCTTCATTCTGATTGTGTAGTACCTGCTATTATCTGCAGCTTCATGATTATAAGATTGTTACTTTCAGTGGAGAGATTTTGGCTGCCTAAAATAGATAAAATTACTGTGTCAAAGTCCGTGGAAAACGAAGAATAAATATGGGAAGTGAACATGGAATTACCCCTATCTCCTAACTGTATAGTCCTCGCGGTTCAATTCATAATAGCACAATTTTCACAAGCCCTGGACGTACTCGTAGGAGTTTCCAATATCCTAGGTATTGGTAACACTTGGGGGTGGAGAAAATACTGCTTATTTTCCTGGTTTACTTGTATCCCTGGAATCAGTTACTCTAGAAGGAGGAAAAATCGGGCCCATTAGCCAGACCACTTTTAATGAGTGACTGGGCCTAATATTGTGACTTTTTTAGAGAGTCTGAAACTTGGGTCTCAATGTAATTACCACAGAAAGTGATATAGAGTGCAGGGGCCTAACAAACATTGAGGGCCATCCCCTGCAAGGTTCGTAAAGGCCTTCCCTCCAGACTAATTCAGAAGCTCTCCAATCTGGGTACTGTGTTGAGGGGGCCCTTGGAGCCCCTGCACCAGGGGGGCTGTGGGGTGTTATGTTAAGCCACTGAGAGAGTGTGGATTTTAATAAAGGCCAGTCTCTCTATCCAGATAATTTTGGACTTGAACAACCACTACTCTTATTGAGATTCATGTTAGATGCATGGTACCATAGTGACTTATTGAGTAGATCTCAGCCATCTGTAATAGGTGTGTATGCAAATTGAAACTGAAGTGCTTGTATAAGAATATATCATACTGTCTAAGAGTATTAATGACAGACACATTACTTTAACACCAGCTACAGTATTTGCTAATTTCTGAACTCAACAAAGACTAATTCGAAGGAAGTTAACTTTCAGTAAAATGGAATAATGGCTGTCAAAAATTTAAATAGACTGTATACAAATCACAGAGCCTTATTCGCACACTGCATTTTGTACTACGTCTTGTAGTACTACAATAGTATTACAAAACACACTACAAATTACTATACACAACCTGTACTTCTAAAGTACTACTCCACAAAATAGGAGTGAGACCAGCACCATACATGGCAAATCATTGGTAGTTGAACAGCCTCCTAGGGAAAATAAGGAATGTAGGGACTTTAAATTAGATTAAAGTCCATAAGAAATAATGTTAAACAAAATGATTTAAGTATTGATGGGGGCGGTCAAACATTCTTTGTTGTCTGAGGATTCCTGCATGTGGGGTCGAAGACCTCCATTGATGCTCACGACTGCCGGTGTGTCCGCTTCCTAAAGCTTCCCCCACTGTCCTGAAGTAGACCCTTCTTGTAAGGGACATCAACCCTACTGATTCTGGCTCGAAATGTAGACTACTACCTCAAACGCCACCTTCTAAATACAAGTGTGAGTTGTAACACTGATCAACAGAAGTATGGCTATTTAAATCTATGCAGGATATGATATATTCCTTTCTGGCTCTTCTGCGAAGCCAGCAGTAACTATGCACCGCATACCGAGATTGTATGTTTGACTATGTCACATTTCTTCATTTTTCACCACCTCCAACCACTTCACCCCCTTCCCTTTACCTACCTCTGGGCACTTCAAATTGTAATGACTTATTAAACTCAATTTACAGTGAAATGTTCATATCACTATGTGATTAAAAAACATGGTGTTTTCCAAAGAAGTATGTAGTATTTTGTATATTTTCTGAAAAATTGTTTCTTTGTTCTTGTTCTGGGACGCCTTTTTCCTATACACATCGTTTTTAGCATGCACAAAAATCTAACTCAGTGCAAGCATAATACATGAGCAATGAACAGTGAAGACGCAAAAAGAACGTGGCGAGCACATGGCTAGCTAAAATGGCTGCCTTGAACAAAATGGCTTCAGCTCATGCTAACAATGGCCAATGCCAATTTTCCACACCACTGGCTTGAAATGAGTAACTAAGTCTCTAGCAAGAAACCTGGAGCTTGGCAGTCGGCATGCATAAGTTGCCAGTTGTGATTTATTTCAAGTTATTAGCTGTCATCCCTGCAGCATCGGTATTTGCAGAACTATATTTAAGCAAAATTATCCAAGGAGCAGGGCACTCCTGGGTAGGTATAACCATCAATTAGTTCCTTTAACCATGCATAATATATTTTAACTCAAAACGTTGTCGCTTATGTGGATTCCAAAAGGAAACCTTGGCCCAATTGTTGTGCGCCTGTCCAGCCATGTTGACCCAAAGTAGACAATACCAAAAGGCGATCTTTATCAATCTGAACATTCGCTCTAGCAGACAAGCAGTGATAAGCTGGCTGGAGGGCTTGTCATGCCTCTTGTCTTGCCGAGGAGTTAGGTTTATGAGATTAGTCAACAGCTGTCTATTGCAAGCGGATGATCTTTAACCATAATTGCATGTAACATATCCCCATACTTTTAATCTGGTTGGTATATAATTTTAACTTTTTGGCTGTAATCTGATCTAAACATAGTTTTAGAATGATTTTATAATAACAGAATTGTATACACTTGAAATGTATGAGAGATAGAGTACGGATGTAAAATGAGCACTTGCATAATGATATTTCTTGCTGTTCGAGTATATGAATCTCACTTATTTTATGTAGGGGGGGAGATTGTGATGATTTTAATTAATCAAGCAATAAACATTAAACTTGAAACTTGAATATTTTAATGTACTGACTTGGGTAAAAAGGGACTTTACAGAATGTAGCTTCAATATAACTATTTTATTGGTAATGCCCTCTCTAGTCTAGGAACTGTGGTGATTAGCTTGCTTATTTTACCTATGAAAAACTATGATCATCTGCTGGGATTTAATGGACTGTCCTTTAGGGAAAATGTATTTTTCTCCTGATTATCCCTGGCAAATTATAGAGATTTAGAAGCTAACACAAAGACACATTTTCTATAAATTCCCGATTACTGTAAGAAAAACATGTAATTACAACTGCAATAGTAGTGGGCTTTTTCTCGAGGGGTATTCCAGAGCTTCACTTATGAAGTGAGCAAAGGGGCGTCTTAAGGATCTTGGGGGCCCTGGGCCAAGCATATTTTGGGGGCCCTGTTGGGAACAGATGTAAATTTATGATCCAATTTCAGATGTTCCATGCCCCCTGAGTCCAGGTCACTGACACTGCACAGGCAGACTGGTCCACATTAATGTGTGCTTTCAATATTGTAATATTGTATAGGTCAGAGACAGATCAGGGGCCTCCTGAAAGGCTGGGGCCCTGGGCCAGAGCCCACTTTGCCAGTGCCTTAAAACGTCCCTGACACTAGGAGGGAACTTGAAACCCTTACTGACTTCTTACACAGACCTTAGTCACAGGACACTAACAGCAAACTCCTCGTGGGTGACCTACTTTGCCATAAATGCATGGGCGCTGTGGTAGTACCTGCACATCATTATTTTATAGGGAACATTTGGTGTCAACCCACAACCTGAAAGGTACTTTCCTGCAAACTCCAGCCGCTACAATGTTGCAATTAAAGTACTGCTTACATTTTTCTTAGTTCTACAAAAATGTAGCCCATTTGAATAAAAAGCAAAAAAATATATATAGTGGTACTATAATATGTTTGGAATATAAGTAGAGCACAAATTCAAACTTTATGCAGCTTTTCTGCAGAACGAATATTTATTTAGGCTAATAACATGAACTGGAAAGGCAGTGCTAATTTATATTGAGGTGCTCTTTAGCACCACATTACACATTGGAAAGGTTTGCTCTTTTGGTTTTACAGCAGGCAATTATGTTTTTCTGCAGCAAAAATCAATGTCCATATTCTTTTCTGCATAGACGAAATACCAATATTGATTTTTGTTTACGTCATCCTGCGCTCAAGGTCTTGTTACTTAACATGAATCCCGAAATCCAACTGTAATCGGGAATTCAAAGGAAGAGTTGGCATTTTTAGGTACTGAAAGCGTTAGAAATAAGCATTCAGTAACGCTACAAAAAGAAAGTTAAGGTTTTTGCCATCCATATCAACGACACCATTACAAAATATGTGTTCCTCGCATCCCATGCAGAACCACGTCAGGAGCAAAACTAAAAATAGCATTTGCCACGATACACGTCAAAATGTTTCAGCCTCCAAAGCTGAGGCGCTTCTCCTTGCAGCAGTACAGCTTCTCGCCTCTGAAGAGAAATCTCATATTGTCCTTAAAGAGTGTCTTTTTCTACACAGGTTCCGTGTCAGAATAACCTTGGATGCTTTCCTGTAAGGTTGTCTGAAACGTTTTAAAACTATATTTTTCATTTTAAGAACGTAATTGACGTGTTATTTGGTAGTATGCCTGGTCCTTGTCAACAATGAGATCTACATGTGTAACTGCTGTTATTTCTTGCAACAGGGCCACACAATCACTACAAGATCCTGAGTCTTGGTAGCTTGGAAAAGGGAGACACTGTAACCATACCCGGTAAATAGCATTACCATGTTGGGAGGTATATAGTAGGTCTGACAAATGCTTACCATTCCGCATGTTTCACTTGGAAAGGAGGAAAAACGTGCAATATTGGTATTTAACAGGTCAGTTTACACAAGGTTTCTCTGTTTTCAATCTCCCTCCACCTATACATGCAATTAGATTGGACCTTTGGAAAGCTGTCAGGAGACAACAGCAAAGTGCAACGATTATATCTAAGCTCAGAAATTCAATCGTTGGGTAAACGTATGATTGCGCAGAAACCAGAATTGCAGCCTTTTCCATAAACAATAACCAAAACCAATGACTTCATGTTTTGTATTTTCAGGTTATTACCTATGGGCGTACAGACAGATTACAGAAAACCATTTAGACTTTTGGAATTGTATATTTAATTTGTTTTACGCTTTGTTTTAATGCATCTGCTTGTGCAAAACCATTTAGTTTGTTAATAATGTTTGCAATTATAAGCAACATGAGTGGCAAAAAATGAACACATTACTCAAATGCGAGAAAGGAATTTTTATTTTATTTATAGAGCGCATAGCTATCCTAAGGCATCTCAGTGCTAATAGCAGCAGCGGACAGAGAAGACACATTATTAGGCAGGATTTTTGGAAAAGCCAAGTTTCAAGGAGTTTCGTTGTAGTTCACAGTGTTGAATGCAGCGCTTAGGTCCAGAAGGGTGATGGCCTCTTTATCCCCTTGGTCCATTAAAGTAAACGCTACTGGTGGGCTTTCAGCGCGGATTGCACCACCCACCTAAGTAGCCTTTCAAACCTACCTCAGGGCTCTGGCACTGCAGGGCCTGTGCGCGCAGTGTAACTGCCGCTGTGACGTGGCACCTAAAGTGTGTGTCATGTCCATGACCCCCCTTTTACTGCATCTCAGTCACCCCTAAGGTAGGCCCTAGCTAGCCCTATGGGCAGGGTGCATTGTAGGTAAAAGATAGGACATGTACCTTAAGTGTGTGACATGTCCTGGTAGTGAAAACAGCCATTTTGGTTTCTCACTACTGTGGGGCTGCCCTTCCGTAGGAATGCATTGGGAATTCCCTGATTAGTGTTTCAGTGGTTATTCCTGATATGCTAGGTGCAGCGTGATCAAGTTTTTGGAATAGTGATAATAAATGTCACACAATGGTGTGTGCAGAATTTTATAATTATTTTAGAAATGCCACTTTTAGAATTTGGCATTTCTGTGTGCTATATGTCTGCCTGCCTGATGTGAAGTGCATGTTCCGCCCCCTGTGGTGTGTCTGAACACTGAGCCCCCACCTGACAAAGGGGAAGAGGAGCTTGGAAAACAAAGTGCTCCAATTCCCCCCTGAACCAGTTGCACCTGGTTCCCCCACACCCTGTACTGCAGACAAAGGAATGCCTAATATAAATGTAGGGGCTGTGACCCCATGAGGTGGTTCTGTTTCTGACTTGCTGGTGGCTTGCTGCTGCTGGGGCCCAGGACAAACCGCCATGGGGGCTCACTTCCCTGCTGGAGGGCTCTGTGTGCTGGCTTCCCTGGGCCTAGCTATGCCCCATGGACCTTGAAGAACTTTTTTTTTGGACACTGTGGCTTTTCTCTGGTTCTTCCAGGACCTTTAAGGACTTTGGCTGCCTCTTGTGCCCTGTGAGCACTTGATTTTAATTTTCCCATGAAAGGGGAAGAGTGAGGGCTGAGCAGCACTGAGCTGCCGCCCTGTTAAAGGGAATCCCCATCGTAGGGATTTGCCCGTGATGCTTAAATGGCGGTTGCCCACCCCGCGTTTTCCTCTATTTTTCGCTGCTGCCCACCCTGCTTATCCTGAGATTTGGAAATTACGGGTGCCCACCCTGCCTTTGCTTTTATATGATTGCCGGTGCCCACCCCGCTTATGCTTTACCTTTGGCAGGTGTCCACCCATCTGTTCACCGCAGCGGCCCGATCCAAAAAAAAATTGACTGGCCGGAGGCTGCCAATCACAGCGTGGCCAGAGAGGAAGTCGGAAAACGTGTTGCCTGATGTGGAGCGGAACTTATGCATCAGTGAGGGAAGCCAGGGCGTGCGTCCACAGAAGAGCTGGGAGAGCCCTGCCTTCGCCCCAGTGCCAGAGAAGTCTGGATGTCAGTGTCTTCATGAGCGGGGCCACCATGAGCTGTGGGAGCCCTGCAGGCCTCAAAGAAGAGGGGAGCACTCTCCGGAAAGCCCGGTGAGTGGGTCTCATTTCGTACAGTGTATAGTGCTTAGCTCCAGAGCGGACCTGCCGTTGCGAGCCGCTCCAACGAGGGGGCATTTATGTTGTTAGAGGGCCCAGATGGGCCCGTGCCTCTCCAGTTTAACTATTTGTTTACAGTTGCCCCGCTTGACAGTTTGCAACAGCAACAATGGGGTCAATTTTAGTTAGAGAGCCCTTGTGGTGCCCCGAGGGCACAGTCGTGCCATGGCCCATTTACACTATTCTCAGCTGCGCTGCACCAGCGTGGGCTGCTGCAACGTTTTGGCATGTTTGTTCAGAGGGCACAGTGAGTGCCCAGGCCCATGTTCTGCTTCACAGCTGCACAGCATTTAGCGGCAGCTGCAACGTTTAGACTGACATTTTTGGGGGGGCTTTTTGAATGAGATAGGAGTGAGGTACACTCCTCTGCCCCATCGCAATTGCGCACTTGTGAATTCTACTGCATTGGCAGCATGCCCTGACTTTGCTGGACATAGAGCATTGGAGCCCTAGAAAAGGCCAGTTGGCCTGGGGTCAGTTTCTAAGGTGGGCCCTATTGTGATGTGATGCATAATGAGGGTTATGCCTAAGGTGCTGTGTTGCTGTGGTGCCCTGTTTACGCTTATGATGCCTATTGTATAATGTGGCTATGTTGGTGATTTATTGCCACATGTAATTTATGTAATGTCTAGAACTATTGTGATTTATGCACCATGAATATTGCATATTGTGTTTGGGCTGTGAGGTCCTAGTGCGTAATGTGTTTATGCTAATGAGGCTTGGGCCTATTGCAGATATGCCTAATGTCATGCTATGATATTTTAAGATGGTGTCTAATGCTAATGTGATAATGCTTAGGTCATTATGGTACCAGTAGTTAATGTCAAGTCAAGTCAAGTCAAAGAATTTATATAGCGCGCTACATACCCAGAGGGTCTCAAGGCGCTTGAGGAGGGGTGGGGAATTACTTGGTAGTGTTTTGCATTTACTTACCTGTTCTGATGGTTCTGACCGTGGCCCGATTGGCCTGGTCCTCTATATAACCCCTGTAAATATTGCCTAGTGCCAGTTGGTACAGTGTAAGTGTGTGATTATGTTTCTAATGTGTTTATGATAATACAAAGGCTATTTTTGATATAACCTTGTGTGGAGTTACTTTTGTAGTGTGCCTAGTGTGTTGCTGCTCTGTGTTTGTTGCGCAAACTCTTTACACATTGCCTCTGGGATAAGCCTGACTGCTCATGCCAAGCTACCAAGGGGGTGAGCAGGGGTAATCTTCAGCATGTAACTCCCTTGCCCTGACTAGAGTGGTGGCCTAGGCACAAGCCCTAGCCAACCTGAAATCCCATTTCTAAAAGTACCCAATGGACAAGTTTCCATAAGCGGAAAGGCAACTAAATGGTGGATAATCCCTAAACTAAATCTCATTATTACAAATCGGTACATAAAATTTGAAACATAAGTTAAATACCCTCCTTCAGTGCAGGTGAGGAATAAAATGCAGCAGTTGGTGCCCCCATACCGCTTCTCACCCTGCCTTCCCTTTTATGAAGCATAAAGTTATCTTTGATAGACCATTTAGAGAATTATATTATCGAATGAGGGTTAAGCTGAATTGCCATCTTGAACAGCTCAATATAGGTAGAATTAATACAACTTAGCCAAGGAATGCACAGTGCTTTATCCAGAGACAGACAGTCTCCAATAACTGACTTGGTAAAACATATTTCTTCTTTTATCCAACTAGTGTTGATGGAGCAAGGATTCGCACGTAAAGCGACTTGCTCTCATTCATGAACCTCGTCTAACCTTTAATAAGCATTAACCAATTCTGTCCGTCTTAAATTTTCACCTTTTCCGAATACACGCGGGTGCCCGAGAGAAGCTCGCATCTATGTTTATTAATTGTAATGATGCTTTCACTACTGAATGGCTGCTTCGCAGAAATCCGGACTGCGCATGCGTCGGTCATACCCACGTGATGTGACGCACTCGCAATTTGGAGGGATGTTTTCGCTCATGCGCATTGTTGCTAAAAATGGCCGCTTGTCTTTAACCATGCTCTCTGCTAGCTCATGCTGCTTTTGCATATCTGTCTTTCCCGCATTAACCCTCAATGCTATAGATATTACACAGTAAGGGGTGCAGTGAAGCTTATTCATGGTAGACAGTGTATTCATTTTTCCTGTGTTTCTAATTTGTTTTCGCTTACTTTTCATGTACCACATATCTGGGGGCCTGGGAGTTGGGGAGCTGCGCCATTTTAGAAGCCCGTGTGGACCTGGTCACCTGACAAGAGGACCGGGCCTTGCATCCATGGAAATCAGCCAGCTGGCTACCAAAGCTGAGATGCTCCTGGGAACCTGCCCCATAACCCAGAGAGGAGAAGCTGAATTTCACCTGAACTGATACTTTTGTTTCTTTCTACTGTATGCGCCATTGTGTTCTTCTACACGTATGCCTGGGAACAGGAATTTAAGGGGTGGATACTGTCATTTGCATATTAAAACATGGGAACATAGAATTTAGGAGGTGACAATGACCGAACCACCTCTCCTGACCAATCATAAGTTGGGACCTTGTCACTTGCAACATTTGTGGGTGGTCTGGGGGTCCAAATTGGGTATAACTAGCCTAGCTCAGCTTAGAGAAATTGTCCGACTTGTCCGAGTAGCTGACCTGTCACTGACCCGACGAACTCTATAGGTGATTGATACAGAGCGCTGCGGAGCACTCTGTCCGTATTTTCCACAAACTCCAAGGGGTGGAAATAGTCTTAAGTGCTGGCGAAGCACTTTGCTGGGAGATTCGAAAACCCAATCAGGGTTACTGGCGGATTCCGTGCAGAGGGGGAGTAACGCAGGCGTTGCATCCGAAGCTGCAGGGGTTGGTCGTGCCCTTTGATGAGCCCAGTCCTGACCCAAAACCTGAGGGGTATCCTGTCCTGACTGTCCTGAGCTGTACCTGCTCGCCTACTGGCATTCCGAATCCTTGAGGGTCCTTGTCCCCGTCTATTCCCAAACTGACCCGTGGCCAGGGTTAGTCCTCATTCTGTCCTAGGTAAATATATATGTGGGTGTCCGTCTAAACTATTCTCTTACTTTTCCTTTTCTTAATAAAGCACTCTTGCCTGTGATAATTTCCTATCACCTTTTCGAAAGTGACTTTTACGAAATTGCTTATTAGTAATGTTCCAATTTTCCCCTTCCTATAGGAGATTATTAAAACTGATTGCATATTTTTAGCTTGTTCCATCATCCCTTTCCTTTAGTATGTTTGCTGTGAATTTAGTGAAGATAGCTTAGAGATAGTAATTAGAATCTGAATATTAAGTACCCTTATTAGCCCTATTCATCCAATTTGCCTTAGTATAAAGTTCGTACTGATTAGTATGTTCCCAAATGCGCATACCCTGTAGTATTTCTTAGTACCCTATGGTGCTTGCCTTGATCCATAGCTACATTTTGATTTGATCCTGATTATTGATGTTCTAATTAGTATCTGCCTGTTATTCTTGGCATATTCATTCAAAACTAACTTCATATAAACTTTTAAAACTCCTTCAGGTGTCTGTGGTCATTACATATCACCAAAGTGACATTAAATGTATTAAAATGTGTAAGGTATTTCTACTCTTATAGGAAACTTGCTACCTATTCACTGCTAGCTCCTGGTCCATCAGGAGTAATGTGCTTGTGGTAAGTCAGGTACATGAATAGTAAGTGGTGAGAGAGTCACCCCCTGAATTACTCATAGTAGCGTGTAAGAATCACCCGGTTCACGCAAACTCAGTCATCATATGCACGCCAGGGCCCAGTGCGTGGAAATTGGTAAAATAGTGACCCGGGTGAACTGCGCGCTCTATCAGTGTGACAGAGCAAAAAGGGGTGAGGTGAAATTATACCTGCTAAGTACTGCAGCCAAACCTCTCTGTGTGCTACCTCTGTAGAGGCAGAGGTAGGGGGACATAACAAACATTTGAGGAAACTATTTTCCTCGGTCTGAAGAATCTTACTCTTATAATGGCTCCATACCCCCGGTCACTATGTGGCGGTGGCTAATACCCTTGCCCTATACATTTGAGGCATTTCTTGCCTAGGTCAGGTGCCCAACTTTGCTGAGTACCTAAAAATGTCATGGGCACTCCTACTAATCTTACCCCTAACATTGTTAATTTTGTGTGCCGATAAGCAATTTTCTGTAAAGGTAACACCCAAATAACAAAAGTATTGACTGTAACTACCGGGGTATTAGCCATAAAAAATGTTGAACATTTCTTTTGCTTGGCTCTGAATTTTATTGTATAGGTTTTGTTCTTGTTAACCACCAGTTTACTTGCAGCTATTAAATCACAGAAAGTATTCATTAAACATTGTAATCCCACAGGGGTCCTAGCCAGCAAAACAGAGCACTCTGCATACAATAAGACTGGTATTGGACTACCTGCAACTTGGGGGGCATCTGCTTTAATAGCTTTTAAGGCTTATCCACCCCATTAATGAACAAAGAAAACAAGAGAGGGGCACGAACATTGCCCTGACAAATGCCTCTTTGGACTTAAAAATTTTCAGTGCATTTGCCTCGTCGGCCAAAGTGGACTGTACTCAATAATTTCTCATTTAGCCTAGCTAGGAAACAAATAATCAGTCTGGGTGCATCAATGGAGAGCAGGGTTGACCATAGAATGGCATGGTCGACTGAATCAAAAGCACTGCTCAAATCTGCAAAGAAGAGATACAGTTTACCACCTTTGATCCTAGTGTATTTACCTATTATGAAATCTAGGTTCACATAATGTTCTATGGCACCCACTCCTTTTCTGAACCCAGACTGAGCCAGGGGAAGTATTGAGTGTTAACTTGCCCAATCTTCCAGTCTCATGAGTAACACTTTACTCATCACTTTTACCGAAGAATCTACAAGAGATATTCGGCGGTAGTTCTTTGTTTCAGATTTATTGCCCATTTTATAGATTGGTATTATAAAAGATCTTCCCCATGACGGTGGAATCGCTGTAGTAGCTGCCATATTAAAAACTCTAGTTACAGCCATTACATTATTATCATGACTTGTCAGAAAATTTGATAGTGTGCAATGCCTTCAAATCAAACACCATTTTTATCTTCCCCAACTCTCTTATTTTTTTTGTTTTATATAGGCAACTAGACTCAAAGGTATCAGAGTGCTTTACATGAGCACCAGCTGCGTTACTGATAGACAAGTTCTTTTTTTTTGTTAGACAGGGGGAAATTAAGTAATTTGCCCAGAATCGCAGGATGTTCAGCGTCTCTGTCGAGTTTCGGACCCAGTTCCCCAACTTACAGGTCGATCTCCCTAGCCGTTAGGCCACATCCTCTTACCTCGCCCTCCCACTTACCATGAGAACATAAATACCTGACCAATGAGCAAGATGTCCTGTTTGTAATATCCACACAATAACTTAATGACTGAAAACAGGCAGTTGAGGACAGTGGGATGGGGTGATTTAGGACTGTGATAAGGAAAAGTAGGAAACAGTGTAATTAATATTTCCTGGAGGAGTATACTTGGCCCCACTACATTGCATCTGTTAAATTACATGAAAATAATGTCATATCTACTACTATGCTCTACATTACAATAGGTAAGTAGGTGAAGAGTTAAGCATTTCAATTCTATACTTACCATGACAATGTGTCTGTAGGTGATGTCCTAAATATGATATTTATGTAGGTCCGTATTATTGACCTCTTTATAATGTCATACAACCTCCAATAAATAATCTGATACTTACAATTTTGTCTATTTTACTCATAGCAACCTTTACATTATCAGTATTAACAGGGTAGCCTCAGCCAATTCTCAGTAGGCACGCACAAATCATGCTTAACTTATCACCTTGTGGGCACACTGCTGGCAAGATTACCTTCAGGATGGACAGCTACAGTGTCCAAATGATCGAGGTAGTCGCATCAAGACTGTTGCTGGATACTTTGAGATAACGAAACAGTTCACCCAGAGAGCAGTAATGTTAATTCATGCTAAAAAGCACCAAAGAATCAGACGGCCAAAGGAAAGAGAAGGGGGCAGAAGCATGGCTATCAGGAGAGAAGGGAGGAAAGAGACAGAATTCGGGGAGAGATAGACAGGAGACGGCGAAAGGGAGGAAGGAGATGAAAGGAGAGAGGGGTGGAGAAAGCGAGGAGAAAAGAAAGGAAAGGTAGAATGAGGAACATGTAAAGCCGTAAGTAGGAACGCATCCATCATTAGGGCACCACGTGCACTAACACCGGAATCCAGCAGTCTGTTGGGTTTACAGCACCCCAATTACTTATGTATTTAAATACCAACCCAAGGGGTCATTTTCCTTGCTTGTAGAAGAGCCCAGACCACCCGAGCTGCGCCAATGGTGGGACCCCTAAAAAAAAGACATCACTCACCATAAAACATGTGGTAAGCAAGCCAGGAAATAGCAAATACTGACTCTGACCAAGTACATTCAAAAGAAGATAATGCCAAAAGGAAACAAAAACACTGGGAGGCACGCACCCATAAAGAAAATATCAAAAATATGCCATAGATTGAAAACTAAAGATCAAAACATTGCCGAAATATAGTGGCGGAGGACAGCTTAAGAAGCTTTAGGCTCTAGCGAGTGAAAAAGCAAAAAAAAAGATTGCTAAAAGCCAGGCAGATATAGGGAGAGATTTACTAATATATATATGGCACTGTGCTTGTGTCTCACAATTGACACAAATCGGTGCAAAGTATTTCTTCCCCAATTTAATGTATTCATGCGCTAAACTTGTTTAGCACACAAAGTAACGGAAAAATAATGTGAAGCAGCGCCATTTACTTTGCGCCATGGGGGCATACCAAGGGTGGTGCATGGGTGTTCCCATGAAACAGGGGCGGCTCTAGGCTCATGGCGGCCCAGGGCAGGGAGCGTAGGTAGGGGGCCCCAGAAGAGGGGGTCCGGCGGGGCGGAGCGCGGAGGCCAGAGAAGAGGGGGGGGGGATCAGGGTGTTTGGAAGTGGAACAGAGCAAGAGGCCGCCAAATCCCTGCCAGGGGTCGCCGCGCAAATATGTATCCATCCTCAGAGGATTATTATATTAAGGATATATATTGGCTTGGTGGCCCCTGTTTTTTTTTTCCCTGCGGTTTGGTGGCACTGTGCAGGTGCACAGCTTGCACATGCCTAAGGCCGCCCCTGCGTGCAACCACCCAAAGTTTTGCATGTTAATCCCAATTTACTAAATAAAGTAGATTGGGTTTAACATGAGAAAACTGCGCCTTTTTCAAGACGGTTCAAGGAAGGAGAAATGCTTTTATTTCTCCTTCCTTTTCCGACTTTGCATGTGTGCTGCACTTTACAACACACATACATAGTAGGAAAATGGTTATAGTGAGTCTGTCCATAATATTTTGTACTGGAAGGGTTCCTTGCAGTACAAAGCCTATGCTAGACTCGGTAGAGAGACAAAATATTGAAATTAAAATATCGATATTCAATAATATCGATGTTTTAATTTTGATGGTATAGAATATCGATGTGCAATAATATCGATAGACAGAATATCGATATTAGGTATGTATGTCACTAATATCGAAATTTTGTTTAGTGTTATGTATTTTATTATGTTGTTTAAATGTTTGTTAAACATGTTTTTTAATCTATGTTTAGCCACATCGCTGCTTGAGAGATTCCTCTGCTGTGCTGGACAGCAATAAAAATGGGTGTGGTCATGACGAGATCAGCTCGTCATGAGTACAGGAGCACTGTACTGCATGACGAGCTGAGAGTGGGAAAAGTAATTTTTACCCCTACACTATCCAACGCTTTCCCTACTGTTGCACTCTCTGGAGTGGGAATAGTAATTTGTACCCCTACGCTATCCAACGCTTTCCCTACTGTTGCACCCTCTGGAGTAGGAATGGTAATTTTTACCCCTACGCTATCCAACGCTTTCCCTACTTTTTCACCCTTTGGAGTGGGAATAGTAATTTTTACCCCTACGCTATCCAACGCTTTCCCTACTGTTGCACCCTTTGGAGTGGGAATAGTAATTGTTACCCCTACGCTATCCAACGCTTTCCCTACTGTTGCACTCTCTGGAGTGGGAATAGTAATTTTTACCCCTAAGCTATCCAACGCTTTCCCTACTGTTGCAAACTCTGCAGTGTGAATAGTAATTTTTACCCTTACGCTATCCAACGCTTTCCCTACTTTTGCACCCTTTGGAGTGGGAAAAGTAATTTTTACCCCCACGCTGTCCAACGCTTTCCCTACTGTTGCACTCTCTGGATTGGGAATAATGATTTTTACCCCTACGCTATCCAACGCTTTTCCTTCTGTTGCAATATGTGGAGTAAGTATATATATTTATTTATATGTAGAGTTATTCATTTATTTTAAATGCATATGTATTAGTTATTATTTTTTAAATATGTTTTAATGTTTATATTTATATATTTTTTTAATTATTTGCATTTTAAAATTATTTTACATTATTATTAATACATTTTAAAAAACTATATTTTTGTACTTACCTTTATGTAGATAGAAATCCGATGTTTTTGATGTCGATATTTTTGTGTCGATATTTTGGTATGTCTATATTCTGTCTGTCGATATTATGTCACAGATTCGCTAGACTCACTGAGACACCTTTGCACCATGGGGCAAAGGTGTCTCCGTGGTGTACGGCAGCTGATTTCAGTGCTGGCGCTAGTGAGAGAGGAGGAGAATGCTTCATTTTAGTAAATTGGATGCTCTCCTCCACTCTCCTTATCACGTAAATCTGCCCCCTAGTGTCTTACAATAATGCACTGTCAAAATATTCAGCTTTATTTTTATTTGGCAGATGGGTCAGCCGGGGATTTGTCAGACCAGTCACTGTTATGCTTGTGGCACCAAAAGTGATATGCAATGCAGCTAGCATTCAGATATTCACTAGACTATTAGCACACAGAGAAGCTGATACATGGGGTATGTATGCCATGTGCTTTACAATGCATTTGCCATATTCCCATATTCAATGTCACCATTGTTTGTACCAATGCCCACACCATCCATGTGACCTTACCACAAATTGTGCTAAAATATTAGGTGCATGGTTGTAATTTGGCTAAATGACCCTATTGTTGCCCTCCCTTCCTTAATTTCTAGGTTTGGCATCGTAATAGTTATCCATTATTCTCTGATGATAAAAGTATCTACACCAAATAATTATGGTCCACATATCACTTGAGCAGGTAACTGAAGTACTCTATACAAAGGGCTCAGAACCTTTGGAAACAATGAGGACACATACCAAGCCGTGCCTCTAAATCATGCTCTCTTATCAAGAGTAAGGCAAAGTATTCATTATGATTTATCACATTCTGCAAGAGAATTCCCCTAACCCACGTTGCACTTGTATCGCATGCCTAAATTATAATATTTTTAGATACAACCTACAGAGCTATGGTCGAATAAGTGAAATCAGAAAGGATATTAGCACCTTGTATTTGCGGTGAGACAACATTGTTGCACTATTGGGGTCTCAAAATAAAGTTTAGGTAATCTTTTAGGGGAATCTTTATTACACTTTTCTTACTATTATGGATAGAAAAAATAATCTTGTCTGGAAATCAAAACAGAACTTGAGCTCGACATTTATTTCAGTACTAAATTCCTCCAGAAAATGCAAGTTTCTGCATCTTTGAACGTGGCCTCTAGGTGAAAAATTGGGAAGGAGAATCCAATTATTCTGCGTTATTTTTACCCTCACAAATGATTTCGTTTAAAACAATTAGACTCATTAGCCTTCGAGACTGTAGGTTTCAGTCATAATGCAGATGATGCCGCCTGACTCCCCCTGAAGCTTTTCTTCAGTGCTTTTGCCAAGGGTCGTCAGCGTTACTCAGTATTTGTCTGAACGATAATGATGCTGAGCGGGTGGTGAGGCATTCTGCTGAAGGGCAGGGCTTAGAGTTGGAAAGGGTAAATTGTGAAACTCACCCCCCAGATACAATATCATGGTGGTGATGCTAAATGCACAGTACAACCTGTCATATTTAATTTCCGAGGTTTAGCAAGCCTCTTCTCTGATTTGCTCCAAACACTGAATAAATATTCCTTGAAGCCGGAAAGCTGGCAGAAAATGACAACACAATGCAGAAAAACCCTTGGAAATCGCTTATGATGGCAATTTGTCAGTTTCTGTTTTGACTCGAGCTTGAAATGACCATGCACGACAGTCACCGTGTTAGCTCCGTATTCTTCTAGCTGTTCTTTTTAATCCACCTTGTGGAGGGTGAAGAGGTAAATAAACACGATAGTTCACATACCTTTTCAAAAGTGTGATGAACAATTTATGTATTTATTTATATTTTATATAGCCTTGCTCTTTCAACTGCTAGTTCGCACTTCTTACACAGAAACAATAGAACCATGGGGCATATTACCAACAACTAGCGATAATTTTTGTCTCTAACTTGTTTAGAGACAAAAATTATCGCCGCACATCGGCGATTTTTATCGCAGATAAACTTTGCTATTAACAAGGTTTATCGCAAATGCGATAAAAAACGGCCGAAATGCATGAATATCGCTGAAAAGTCAGCGATATTCATGCATTATCGAGCAAATGCTCTTAGCCATGTTATCCACCTCCCATTGGATAACATGGCTAAGAACTGCTCAGGGCAGGTGTTAGCTTTTGGAGATATTCCCGCTTAGCGCGAATATCTCCAAAGGTTGGTAATAGGAGATAGCGATGTTAGCGACTGTTTTCAGTCTCTAACATCTTGGCACGCCCACTTTGCATCTCATTAGTGATAAATATCACTGACATGCAAAGTGGGGCCCAAGATGGTCGCTATCTCCTACTAGCTGTCGCTAACTGGTGTTAGCGACAGCTTGGTAATAGGGAGATAATTTTATCTCCGCTTTCTTGGCTTTTAAAGCCAAAAAAGCGGAGATAAACCCCCTTGATAATATGCCCCTAAGTCTTGTCTTAGGAAGAACGGAAGAACCTGCGACCAATCACGAAACCTTTGTGACTTTTGCTATTTCATGTCCTTGCTGGTGAGTTAAAGCAGAGATTTATGCAAATACCTTTTATCATCATTTGATGAAAACAAGATTCTGGACATGATAATGTGTGACGAATATTTGTGCATATTTCTTGTGTGCATCTTGCTGTGGGGGTGATCTGCTCTCTTGTTTTTTGTGTTGCTGTGTTTTTGCACTGCATAATTGCAATGTGATTCTATTGAGTTGTACTGCCATTATTGTGATCTCTTTTGACTGTTTTGCTGGGATGCACCCTGTTATTTTTCCAGATGTCCCATCTGCCGTATTAAAGGTGCATTCAGTAGCAGCTCGCAGAGGTAATGCTGTGGGGCGGTGAGGCGGGACGGGGGGAAGTGGGTCCCAAAGTCACATAATCTCCCTGTGCCTACCAAAAATGAATGTGTCCTTGTATAACGTAACTGATGATCATGTAAAGTGCTCCAATATCTTTGGGTCGAGTTTGCGTTATATAATTTGCACAAAAAGAAATAAACACATAAAGTCGCCCCTCACCACGCTCAACCGAATTGGCCGTATGGCCTAGGATTCACAAACAAGGATCTAGGAAAAATACCGCACTTATTGGAATTAGGGAATTGAAATAACAGGAGGTGTGTTTGCCAACAGAGACAACGGACACTTGTATAAATATTTGCGTCCCGCACACTACGAAAGGATAGGTTCATACAAATCTGTATTTCTTCAATCTTTATTTTTTCTTTTCTGCAGTAGTCGAAGCGTTTCGTCTTTTTGAAAAACTTTTTCAGGGCTACAAAAACAAATATACAAAATATTCTAATTTAAAAACCACATATCTTTTTTTTAAAAAATACGTTCTCATATTTACATATTTACATTTTTCAAAAACCAAATCAATTCTTCACATGGAGACCATGGTCACAAATTCAATATAGACATACATCTACATATCTAAGTACTGGGTTTTCCACATGTTTAGTACATTCAATGCAGATGTCATTGTACTTTCGACGGTATGGGAAACTCCATTGCTAAGAGCAGCGCCCTTTGTCCATTGCTACATCATATCAATCACAGTGTTATTCTTTAGTGTATCGAACAAAGAGAAAGAGATTTGACCATTGCAGCAAGGTAATACATCATCAACAAGATTTATGATTATCCACTAGAGCAGGTAACATCTTTAGATTATTTCATAAGCCTTCTAGGTTTCAAATTATGTTAACCTCATCCTAAAACAAATGTAAGAGTGGTAGATCACACTAACAGCTCTTTTTCAAACCTCATGGTCTGTATTTATTATCACACCAACAGTGATTATTCATGTGACATTCTCAGAATTGTATGGCCTGTTCAAAATCCAGGCTAGCAGGTCAGCCTCAGTGTCCAGCCTGTGGCTTGGCATTTTGTCAACCCCATGCAGGCAACCAATCAGAGGGGGATGAGGTCCCTGGGCATTTAATGATTCAGGGAAGGAGGGCCACCTGACTCCCACCCTTTTATTTAAAGTGACAGCCAGAGAAATGGAGTTCCTGAGACCTTTTTGTGGCTTGGGGAGGGAGAGTGCTGGCCCCCTCCATTTTTAGCCACATTTCAGCCCCAGAGATTGGGTCCCTAGGGCCTAAGTAGGACCAGAAGAGGGCCAGAAAATCCCTCCTTTTTTAATGGTGATGGGTTCCCCAGGGTCTCTCAGAGACTAAGAGAGGATGGCCTGTGCCCTTCTCCCCAAAATAATAACAAACTCTTGCCCCACAGGCCCTGGCCCAGCCTAAGCTAAGGTTTTAAAAAAAGAAGATTCTGCCCTCCAAGCAGGGTCCCTTTGGTACCCCACAATCAGGCTTAGGGGGCCACAGTATCCCCTTTAGATGCTGTTTGCCACCTCTGGGAGCAATGATGACAGGCCAAGCAGGTGAGAGGGCTTTCTCTGCTGAGGAGCTGGAGCTGCAGGCTGAATAGGTCCTTTCCCTGTATGGCCAGCTCTATGGCTGTCACGTTTATTGAGTCTGCGGCTCTCTGCAGGCTCTTCGTGTCCCGAGTACGGCAACAAACATCAACAAAGACACGGAACACTACATTTCCCGGCATGCCCGGGAACGCGTTGTGTGATTGACGCAGAACACGCAAGAGGCGGAAGTAAAGGCCTTACCAAAGACGCCGACATCGCCGATTATTCCTGTTTGGACGTTACGAGGGTTGGTATCGAGCCGGTCGGGTAAGATACTATTGGTTCCTACTTAAGTATGGGCGAATTTTGCGAATCTCGCGTTCGCAAATTTTGCGGATTTGCGAACTCGCAATCCGCAAAATCCGCGAATTCTAGCGAATTTGCCGATTTTTTTTTTTGTGTTCGCAAGGATTTCTGCCAGTTTGCAAGGGTTTCGTACCAGTTCGCAATTGCGAACTTACATTTCGGCACGCAACGGTCGCAATTATGTTGTTTCTACGTCTGGTTCATCATCACAGGTTCCCAGCACCCTCTGTTTCACCACTGCAACCCTCTGTTACATCAATGCCACCCTCTGGTTCATCATCACTGTAGATTATGGGGGGGAAAAGCAAGCACACCAGCCCTGCTTCAACTGACATGAATTAATTTGGGGTTAGTTTATTAATGTGTCACTGTTTTAAAATTCCAGTCTGGCACCTGCTTCCTTATCTGTAATTTGCTTTCTGTTGCAGTGCATTTTTTTTCCCCAGGACCTTTGTGGCCTACTTGTAGCTATTCTATGAGCCTGCTGTGAGGGTCAGAGCAGGGTCATACAATTGTTGCAACTAGCAACTGAATTCTGGAGGGGCCCCAGTCAGGAAGCACTACAGGGAATTGTTACTAATGATGAGTTTGAACTCTTGCCCCTGCCGAGTGCTTTCAGTTTTGAAAAACTCGTTTTTCTGCAATTACGCGGGATTCGCGGGGCGCGAACACGCGCGAGATCGGATTCGGAAGCCGCAAATTCGTGCGAATATGCAATTTGTTTTTTTGCGGCATGTTAGTTGGCAAGGTTTTGTGCGTTTTTGCGAGCCGCTCGTAGCGCAAGGCGCGAAGTTACCCTCGCGGTCGTTGAAGGGCGCGGCCATCTTGTTTGCCTGACGTATTTCCGTTTCTGGGCGCGAAGTGTAATCTCGCAAAGTCTGCGGCTTGCCAGTACAGTTTCGCGCGTGTTCGCAAGGAAAATCTTGCGCGAACTTACCCGCGCGGTCGTGAACGGGCGCGGCCATCTTGTTTCTCATTCATTGCTATGGTTCTGGGCATGGTCTTTGTATCCTCTGTCAATCTCTGCCATCCTTTGCTTGTTTGAAGTTTTTTTTAATCTATTTTACTTATTATCTATCCCTCTATTTTTCTAGCCCTATATTTTTGTGTTTACTGCTACTTTTGGTTAATTTCAAACTACTTTTTTAAACTCTTTTCTTTTCTTCTCTTCCCTATTCTATTTTCTTTATTCCTTTCCGCCCAGACCATGGTGAAGTGAGCCGGGAAGCATCCCAAGAAGGGGAAGGGTCCCACACCCCGTGTCCGGCTCCCGTGCGGGTGTTTGAGGGGGGAGGAGGTCGTACCCAGGGAGATCTTTACCCCGGAGGAGGTGGGCCAACTCATTTTTTATGTTCAGCGCCGCCTCCCCAGGACCATCATGGGAGGCGGCAAGATCAGTGCCGGGTACGGGGTCCGGGAGCGCCGGAAGCGGTGGGAGATGGTGTGCCAGGCCATTTACCACCACTCTCGGGTCTGGCGCACCTACAACCAGGCCACCCACCACTGGACGGATGTCCTGACCCGTGAGCGAGATCTGCTCGACCTCCTTGGCCTTGAGATCCCCGGGCTTGGTGAGTAGTAGAAGCTATTTCTTTACTACTATGTTTTCTCCTGCTGTGTTATTATATTGCAAATTTTTGTTTTTTACCAAGAGCAATAATGCTGCTCATTACATTGTAGGTAAATTATATTTCAAAATCTTTTGTGCATTTCAGGTACACTGCTCTCCTTCTTCTCAGTAGTGTTGCTACTATGCTTATTTGTTTTAGATTTTGTGTTCATTTCATTGGCCTGTGAAATTATGTATGAGTGTAGTTTAACGAACTGCGTAATGCTACACACTAAGGTTCTGATTTTTAATTACCGGCGCATCCCTGCAAAGTAGCAGGGATGCGCCAGTAATTGTGCGTCACGCCACCATCACCCATGGTGCGCCGTATTTACAATGCGGCGCACCATGGGCCCAAAACATCACCAAAGCGTTACGCATCTGTGCCGTAAAGGCGGCGCATTGCTGGAGTTGCGTCGCAACGATGGTGCAGCTCCATCAATGCTCTGGGGTGCCCTATCTCCCCAATGCTGCGTCAAGCCATACGTCTGCTTCAAGCAGGCGCAGGGTTTGAGTCACGCATCATTGTCCTCAAAGTGACTGATTGAAATCTTGTAGATTTCCCTCAGCCACTTTTAGGATGCGTTCCTGCGCAGGAACGCCCTACCTTGTGCCGGAACGCCCCCTATTGGCGCAGGGCTTTACAACGTGATGCATCTCCCATATGCGTCACGTTGTTAATATACGCCGCACCATTGCGCCTCTTTTGTGCTGTCGCTGCGTCACAAAAGTCATGCAACAATGGAGCAAAAGAGCCGCAAGGAGCTTCTAAATCAGCCCCTACAGACTCAAGTCCAGTCCTTCCTTTGTACACATGGCGATAAGAAGAAATAGTGGTGGTGGATTAATAGTTTGAGTATTTTAATGACTGGTTAATGTAGTAGGAAACTTTAGTGTTGTCGCTGATCTTCAATCACGATGGACTTTGGCTGTCACTTTGCGTGCTGCGGACTGCTGCCTGCCAATCCTAGGCAAACCTTTTTAGTACTTTGTTTAGTGAGTTACATAGGGTAGTTTCCAATTCGACGGTCCGCAAATCAAGCAATACTAAAGTAATAACGTAGTCGACCACATGAGATTGGTCAATAATATATCCTGTGGAGTCGTTCCCTATTTGCTATTTCGCAAAAATATTTTGTTAGTTCTTTTGAAATGTTTGATTTGGTTGAGAAATATCATCCATGTTTTCTGTTTTTCTTTCTTTCATGTTGTACATCAGCTTCCCCCAGGGGCAAGAGGAGGACACAGGAGGAGGAGGAGGAGGGTGCTGTTGACGATGCAGGACAGGACCGGGCAGGCGAGGGCTCCTTTGCTGGCCCCTGTAAGTTTTAATTTTAATATAGAGTACTTATTTTTTCCTAGCGTTCCTCATTCGATTTTTTCTAAATCGTCTTTGATCTTCTTGTAGACAGGATCTAAATTCTTATCCTGCCTCGACTATGACTCCGTGTGGTATTACTAGATTATTCTTATTAGTCTGTCTGTGTAGCTAACTAAGATTGCACATTTGGCATTTCCATTGGACTCCCATTCTAGTCAGCAATAGCTCTATGCACTGAGTGCAGTCCTCTGGGATTGTCCATAATGTCTTTTCAAGTATTCTAAATGTCTATGCTTTGACCATTGCCAACAATAAAAAGGTGAATGACCACCAAGAAAGAATAAGATACTACTTTACTTTTGGTTTGGATAGGAGGACAATCCATTCTACTACTGTTGCAGGGACAAATCTGCACAAACAGAACTATGGACACTAAATAATGCATTGCTTAGCTTATCAATTATAATAGGTGCTGTTAGACTTTCCACATACCCCAGTGATAACAGACTTTGTAGTTGAACCCCCAATCTCCTTACTGACTAGATAGTGTGGCAGAGTCATTTAGCTCCCAAAGTCACCGATGGCAGAGGCACGGACTCATGCTTGCAAAAATTCCAAAACCTTTAGCTCATCCACTCTAGTCTGGAGGACCAAAAACCACAGAGTCTATTTAAGTTTAAAAGCTTTATTAAAAGTAAACACATTTATTAAAATCAAGTTTGTCATAAAAGTGAACGTGTAACTGAAAATGGAAAAGTGCTTAGTGCTGACGATTAATTGGACACATTTCTTGTGGTCGAGCCGAGCTCTCACCTGGTTTGAACTTGATCCTGCTCGTGTTCTTAGAAGTCAAGCTTCTGTCTGTTAGGAGAAAAAGTGGTGCGTGTTAAAAAGTAAAAAGCAAACATTCATCAGTTGTGCCAAAAAGTGCAGCAAGACAACAGCCTTCCCTGGAAAAAGGGACATTTTTACTTTAAAGTACACAGTCATAAATTATTAAATTGTATACTGTTTTTTTCACATTTCTTTCTTCCTCCTAGACCAAATATTATATAGTAGTGAGTGGTGTATTCTAACATTATTAAATGTACTTTGTAGATGGAACATCTGGAGACGGGGCCAGCGCGGAGGTGGTGGTGGCATTGGACGAGGAGGACAACTCTGGGGAGGAGGCGGTGCAAGTGCTGGACAAGGACATGCCTGTGAGGGTTCACACGGTGGTGGCGGGCAGAGGTAAGCTATACATTCCTTAGTCATTGAGATTGAAGACTGCAGAGTGTGCTTTATGCACGGGTGTATTATAAATAAACCAGGTAGTAGCCTCCTCTAAATGTACTTCGACTTAGCTGTGAAGTTTTTGGCGAGAAGAATCCCAATCAGATCTGAGGTGAACTTGATGGATGGGATGAACGAAAAGCGAAAGAAGGGTGTAAGTAAGTGTGGAAGGACGAGAAATGTAATGATGACTGGCAAAGAAGAATGATATGTGTTTGCTTGGTCCCCGAGGTGGCTGGGAAGGAAAGAATATGGTATGGTGCATGGCTGTGTGAATGATGAAGCAAGGATGGGTGGAAGGAGAACAGCCTGGGTGGGTGAGACAGAAACTGTATGTGTGCATATACTTTGAATGGATGGATGCCTGGATCATTCATGGTACTATCTGACTCTTAGATAGCATATGTGTATCTAGAGAGAGTAGACGGTCACTGGATGAACTAAGTGTTACTTTGAAGAGCATGTAACACCGCACCCGCACGTCCGTTCCAGTGTAGGAAAGGCAAGGAAAAGAAGTTGTAACGTTGTCCAAATACTGCCATGAATAGTAGCAGTAGTTTGTATTGCAACTGCAAGCACAGCATATATCCGGTTATTACGGTGGACACTCCCTACCTCTCTTAATAACTTTAGTTTAGTAGTAGTACGTCATTCATGTGTGGGGGTATCACTGTTCACTCAATAATAAGCAAAGCACCTAAAGTCATCCCATATGTCATCAAATACATCTCATGTGAAGTGATAGATAATCAGATAATTTAGCTTCTTCATTTTCCTTTTCTAATACTCATTTGCACTGTAGGGTGAAAGCTAAATTAATTAAGCAGTAGCCCTTTTAACAGAGTATTCTCAGTGCCACCCGTAATAGAAAAGTAAGAGCTTCACCACCTGCATGTACTGGACCGGTACAGTAACGCAAGTCTGTCTCACTCACCATGGTGTGCGTCTGTTTTTCTCGGGTGCAAGTTCACTGCTGAGGTAATATGAATTTTCATGGTCAGTTATGTCCCCTATCGTAGACCCCAACGGCTCCATGTACGTGCTTCAAGTACATGTATGTTCCCTCCACTTCCAGCTATGAAGACGCAAATACATTTGCGTCCAACGTTAACATGTCCTCTTTCAGATCCACCATGAATGGGTCGGATATTCCGTTCCTAAGTATGCCTTGCCAACGTCTTTATATGGTGCACTTTTCATGTTTTTCTAGCTCTGGCGAGTTAGGCCCTGATTTCTGCCATCGAGCCTTTTTCTGCCTTCTGTCTCTGAAAGCCGCAGCCTGCTGCTTCCTGACCCTTGACTTACTCCCTGTGTGGCGAGCGGTGCCTAGCTCGGCCTGCCTTGCCTGCCAAGACTGTATTCAACCTTCAAGTTATCTGCTCCGCTCCTCGAAAATACATTCCTGTCTAGTAGTTTAGGAAAACATCCTTCCCAGCTGCAGAGCAAAGGGCCCGGCCTCACTGTCTCCATGCAAGTAATTCATAGCTCCCGTTGCCATGGTAGGCCCATGGCCCCCTTGCCTTACACGTAGACACGTAGTCGCATATGCATGCACGCACTAGCAGTCAGTATAGAATAACCTCTGCCCGAGAGACCTTTCCTTCTAGATAATACAGTTCCTTAAACACAAGATACAGATATGATTTGGGTTTAGGTTGTTCTGACACTCCAGACTTCTGTCTCCTCATGTAGGGCTAAATGTCAAGTCCCCTTCACCCTCCAGTTTCACGTCAGTCACACGTCATACTGCTGCGCGCGCATCTCTGCCACATGTTTTTGCTGACACTGCAGGATTCTTCTAGGGATCCACCTACCTGTGTTACGTTTTCAGTGACGTTGTCTAGCACACACCTTTGTGTACGCCCTTGTGCACGCCTTCTGTTACGAACCCATGTTCTTATCTCGTTTCTCTCAGCTGTTACGCCTCCTGCATCAATTTCTATTGTAAATGCATTGACTATATAAATGATACTCTGTTAATAAATCATTGTACATGTCCTATCCGTTCCCTTGCACATGCTACCTGGTTCGAACCAATAACCAATTCCTTTTTAAGGAATAAAACCCCTTTAAAACCTCAAATACCACGGATTCTGTCTCCTATTTTTGACTGAGTTATTCTTATTGATATTTACCGCATAAATTCCGCATAGGTAATTATAATTTACCACATAATTGGCGCCCGAACAGGAACCCCTCCCCCACCCCACGCGCCGGAGGTGCGTTGCAGGCCCGGTCCCCTGCCACAGCCGTGAAGGACAACTACGCGTACCCGCAGGATTTCCTGTATCTCCCTCAGGCCAACGGAGGTGACTGAGGCTGCGATCGACACCCAGACGAGGCGGTGAGGAGTGCGGAGGATCCCGACCAGAGCCTAGCTGAGAGAGCAAAGTCCGAGGTATTTGGAGGCCCACCAGTTCCGAAGTTCCGAAGTTCCAAAGTACCTGCGTCACGAACCGAGTCGAGTCCAGTCCAGTCGAGTCCAGGGTCCAGTCCAGTATCGAGTTTCCGAGGCCTTCTGTTTCGTGCTTGCCGGTGAGTACCGTTGCTGGGGACGCATCTAGACGAGTGCATTAATTTGTGCCCGGTCAAGACGGCGTTGAGTACACAGCCACGGTCTGCACTGTTTAGCAGTGTATCTGTACTGTTTAGCAGTATATCAAGTATGGAGGTAGCTAGTTTCATTTTAATTATTGTTGTTCGTTTTCAAAATGTTTAAATGTGTCTTAATGTCGTGGTATGAGTGATTGTTCGATCTATATTACTGTGCTCATTGTATTAATTGTGTTCAAATTCAAGTAAGTATCACGTACCAAGTAGTACGGCTGAGACATGCCGCTATTCTCTAAACTGAGACAGATAGGAACTAGAAAAGGGATACTAGAGGAAGCTGTTCCCATTCCACCCAGGGACACTCCAGGGTACTTTATGTACCACAAGCACGGCTTAGACGCAGTATTATATCTCGATTTGTGGGTGGATTACACTAAAGATTTAGCAGAGAATCAGAGATGGCCCGCTGCAGGGACATGGGATGCCGAGTGCATCATGAGAGTAGAAGAAGCATTATGGAAAAAGAAAGCCAGACAGTCACAGAAAGATGCCATTGAACTATGGCGGAAAGAATCGCATAGACGCACAGAAAAAGCACTCAGAAAAGCAGAGAAAAGTAGAGAGGATTCAGACAAAGCCCGTGAAAATGTATTAGTTGAAGAGGGGATACGAGTAAAAACAGAACAAGTAGACCGACAACGAAACGCTCTTATGAATGGTATGTATCCTCTCCTGGCCGAGGGTTTACCTAAGGCCACTTCGGAAATACCGAAGAATCTGCCACCTCCATTGGTCCCGACTAAAGTACGTCACAAGGCCACAAAAGACATATTCCTTTCTTCCTATTTAGACGATGTAGCCCCCGAATATGTTAATGTTCCGCCACCACGCACACCACCTGCTGATGGCACTCCACCGCGAGATAACCTACCGCCACTTCCGCAACATCAAATTCCTCCTCCCGTTCCACATCCCCCGCCGATTCCTCCACCCCTTCCGGCACCTATTCTCCCTACTATTAATTCACTTAATCCTTTTGGACCTGGCACTTCGGGAGGGGCAGTAGGAGGTTTTCAAACACCGCCACAATCACACCGATTGACTTATAGGGATCTAGCACAACAACGTACACCTCAAACAGCGAGTTACGACATACTTAAAGAGCCTCTTACAGACTGTAGATATGATCCCGTACCCGGTAAAGACGACAGAATGATGCTATCATCAGTGCGTCTACGACGAGTTACAAACTATCTAATGTTACTACCTGGAATGATTGATCATCTAGCCAGAATATATCATTTTGTCCAAACGGGGGAAGGTCCTGAAAGTATTGGCGAGGCCATGGCATACCAGAAAGTTGACACTCAAAAAATGATATTACGTTTCTTTATAAACTGTTTGATAAGAGAACAAGATAGGCCTGGTGTAGACCAGGAAGACATGAAAGCACTGACTAAATGGGGTCAGAATATAGCAGACGGAAAACACGATAGACAGAATAGTATAGAAAGTATGTATCGAAGGATACCAAAGGCAGTAGAACAAATACATGAAAGAAGACAGCCCGAACGAGAAATAGATACAGACAAGACTGAGTCCTCGGGGGAGGAGGACCACCTAGAAACGACAACAGGAACATTGCAATTACCAACTAGAGAAACGATAGCATATGTAGGTAAGGGAAGACTTTTTAATAATTCAATGCGTCCGGTACGCCCAGAGAGTAAGAGACTTTTTCAAGCAGCCATGTCAAATCCAAAAACTCCTGAACACTTATTTCAGGCTACTGATAAAATACTTCAAGAACGAATGGGGTACCATATAATCAATTCCATGGATGAACAAGAATTAGCCAGGTCAGCAGTACAATGGGCTGACAGTTCTGATACATATAATGATGATGGCTTAGCACAAACATTTTTAAATCTTTCCCCTGATGAACAGAAATTAGCTGGAATATACATGATTCAGCATCTCCTTATATTGTATAAAAGCCAACATTCTGATCCAGGTCCCCTACCTGATATATTAATAGAACTACTCATGAATAGATGGAGAGGTCTAGGTACCGACTTAATTAAAATAATTCTAGAGCATCGGCACAGATACAGTACTTTTCTGACCACACAGTCTGTTCCAGCTCCACCTCCAGAAAGAAAAATGTATTACATAGACAGACAGAATCCCTTGCGAGAAGTACATCCAGTCAAGAATGATGATAATACTTTTAGACGTGTGTTTGTGTACACACCCATAACTAAAATGGAACTGTTAGAAATGAAGAAGTTAGTGCCTAGTCATGACAAAGATCCCGCAGGTTTCCACCGTGAAATAAAAGATATGTTACTCATGGGTGATTATACCTACCCCGACATCATGAAAATATTGAAAGTATTATTGCCTGCTGGTATTTACGAGAAACTCAAGGAAAAAGAATGGGAGGTGGGAGAGGCAAAGATTGATTGGGCTGTATTAGAGAACGAAGAAAATACTCGTACCCCAGGCCTAGGGCTTGGGGACAAAACTAAAGCATTACCAGGATTGTTAGTACAAGTCTTGCCACGTTTGTTAGCAACGAAAAAGGAGGACTGGGATGCAATCTCAGCCTGTAAACAGAAACCCGATGAAGACACTAGTGATTTTTATTCCCGATTTGAGAAATGTTTTGTTATTAATAGTGGCCTGAAACCAAGTAGCGAGTCATATCCACATCTTTTTGTATCTAAATTGGTCGAAAATTCCCTGCCCCAAGTTAAGAATCGTGTTCTGAAAGTCGAGAGCACATGGCAAGCTAACACGCCTTCACAAATGTTACAAATGTTACAGTACCACCAGAATAGAATTAGAGAAGAACATGATCACGAACAAAGACGTATGAAAGACACAAAAATGAAAATGTTAGTTGCTCAGTCAGTCCCAGCTGACGGCCAGAAAAAGGGTATGACACAGTCCAGTAATTCAGCAGCTCCTGTTAAAGGGATATGCAACTATTGTAAACAGCCAGGTCATTATGTAAACGATTGTGCAGTTTTGAAACATAATATATCAACAGGTAAAACTAAAGAAAGGCCGCGTCCTCCTAGACAGGACCAGGCCCAACAACAAGTACCACAGAATATCCAGCCTATGCAAGCTTCACAACAGACAGTACAGACTGTAGCTGTGCCACAGCCACAGCCCATTGCCGCAACACAACATGCAACACAACAGATGTACCAGTATGCGCAAACTGATTATCCCGATTATCAGCGATACACATGAAACAGCCTAGAGAGGGAAGTCGGCTTGCCTCTTATTGAGGTTCCTGTAGATCAAGAGGGTCCTTATGTACACAGCCAAGTGTTAGGAAAAGATAGAAAGTTTTTGATTGATACAGGGGCAAGCAGGACAACTATAAGTCATGACGAGGTTCCAGGGGCACCCCTCTCAGGCTCACAGAATGTATCCCTTGGATTTTCAGGCAAACCTATTGTAAATGAAGTATCACAACCAGTACCACTTTTAGTTGGTCCATTGTCTCGCACGACAGATTTATTGTTAACGAAATCATGTCCAGAAAACTTGTTAGGCATCAAGACACTGAAAGCTCTAGGAGCTGTGATATGTTGCTCTCCGGAAGGAGTGAGACTGTTTCTACGTGACTTTAAGGGTCACTATGTGTTGAGAGATATTGATCCCAGACTACAGAACGTTCCTGCACATTTATGGGCACAAGGCCCCACTGATGTAGGTTGTATGCACATTACACCATATCGAGTCACACTTAGACCAGGAGTAGTCTTACCACGAATCCGACAATACAAGTTCCACCAGATGCTATAGCGGCTTTACTGAAAATCATTGACAAGCTCATTGCACAAGGAGTGGTTGTAGAAACCGACTCGAATTTATGTAACTCCCCCATCATCCCAATTCTTAAACGTACTGATCCAAATGCACCCCCAGTTTATCGATTAGTTATCGATCTGCGCGAATTGAATAAATGCATCGTACCACAGTATCCTGTGGTCCCAGATATCTCGTCTTTATTGACTGCCATTGATTCCGAAGCCACGTTCTTTACTGTAATAGATCTGAAGAACGCCTTCTTTAGCGTCCCCATTGATCCGGAAAGCCAATACCTTTTCGGATTCTGTCTAAATGGACGAAGCTTCAAATTTGCACGCGCACCTCAAGGATTCACAGAAAGCCCCAGCATCTATAGTCAAGCACTGAAAAGACAACTAGACAGTATACACCTGCCTGACAACACTGCTCTGTTACAGTATGTCGATGATCTACTGATCACCGCCCGCAGCGAACCCGAATGTGAGCAAGCGTCACTGACGGTTTTGCATTTCCTGGCTGACAAGGGACACAAGGTGTCCCCTTCGAAGCTACAATTCTGTGTTCAGCAAGTTGTTTACCTTGGGCACTTGCTGACCAAAGGGGGGAGACAGCTAACACCTGACCGCATTCAGTTAATTGTAAACATGTCACAACCCAAGACACAAAAGGAGGTACGGGCCTTTATAGGCCTCACTTCTTACTGTAGACAATGGATCCCTCAGTATGCATTCCTAGCCAAACCACTCATACAGTTGACAACCCAGGAGGCAGCGACATCGACTGTCCTCCCTTGGACTCAGGAACACACACAAGCTTTTGAGGACTTAAAGAAAGCCTTATGTCAAGCACCAGTTTTAGCGACACCATGTTATAGCAAGCCTTTTACACTTTTTGTCACAGAACGTGAAGGTACTGCATTGTCAGTACTCACTCAGGATCAAGCAGGTTCATACAAACCGTGTGCTTATTTTTCTAGTACATTGGATCCAGTAGCCCAGGCTCTGCCTGCGTGCTTGAAATCAGTAGCAGCAACAGCCCTAGCAATCAGACAAAGTGATTCCATAGTGCTAGGACATCAGTTGACAGTACAAGTTCCACACTCCGTGGAAGTTCTTTTAAACCGAACACAGACCCAGCACTTGACTATAGCAAGACTGACAGGTTATGAATTGACATTGTTTCAGCCACACATAGAAATCAGACGCTGCAACACATTGAACCCTGCTACACTTTTGCCATTAAGTGAGACAGACCCATTGGCACATGATTGTATTGAGGTCATTACCATTACGACAAAACCCAGACAAGACTTGACAGACACCGCATTACCAGATCCAGACCTGACACTTTATGTGGATGGTTCATGCATGAGAACAAGTACAGGGGACTTAGTGGCAGCCTACGCAGTCACGACAGAAACTGAAGTCATAGAAACAAATTGTATTGATACCTTGTCAGCTCAAGCAGCAGAGCTCATTGCTCTGACCCAAGCCTGTATTCTAGCCAAGAATAAGAAAGTTAACATATACACAGATTCCCGTTATGCATTCGGAGTTGTACACGACTTCGGAGTCCTCTGGCAAGAACGAGGTTTTTACACGGTGCCAAAATTCAGCACGGTTCCCTCATCCGAACTCTGTTAGATGCAATACATCTGCCTACAGCGATATCCATCATGAAGTGCAAGGCACATACCAAAGTCACAGATATCATTTCCCAGGGTAACGACTTAGCAGACCGCACAGCCAAGCATACAGCTCAGACTCAGACTCACACAACTGACTCGACAAAAACAATAGTTCAGACACCGACACATTGTATGACAGTGAAGGATCCCGCCCTAGATGTAATTGATATACAGACACATGCTACACCGGACGAAATCAAGAAATGGATTGAACTAGGAGGGGTCCAGACAGATCAAGGATGGATGACGAAGGGGAAATCTACATGGTTTCTCCCCGACTCTATGGTCCAAGTAATCATTAACACAGTACACAGTCCTGCACATTTAGGAGAAAAAGCTATGTTAGACAATATTCAAAACATCTGGTTTAATAAACATTTACGAGCAGCAGCCAAACAGAAAGTGCGTACTTGCATGATATGTTGTCAGTTCAACCCTGGTAGAAGCATTCCCGTAGAGCAAGGTGGATTTCATCCTCCCGATCACCCTTTTGAAGTCCTCCAGATGGATTATATCCAGATGGAACGTTGTCGAGGATTTAAATATGTCCTCGTAGTTGTATGTGCACTTTCCCGCTGGACAGAGGCATATCCAGTCCCAGATTACACTGCTCCGACCACTGCCAAACAGCTGGTTTGTGAATCGTGAATCCATCATGAAGTGCAAGGCACATACCAAAGTCACAGATATCATTTCCCAGGGTAACGACTTAGCAGACCGCACAGCCAAGCATACAGCTCAGACTCAGACTCACACAACTGACTCGACAAAAACAATAGTTCAGACACGACACATTGTATGACAGTGAAGGATCCCGCCCTAGATGTAATTGATATACAGACACATGCTACACCGGACGAAATCAAGAAATGGATTGAACTAGGAGGGGTCCAGACAGATCAAGGATGGATGACGAAGGGGAAATCTACATGGTTTCTCCCCGACTCTATGGTCCAAGTAATCATTAACACAGTACACAGTCCTGCACATTTAGGAGAAAAAGCTATGTTAGACAGTATTCAAAACATCTGGTTTAATAAACATTTACGAGCAGCAGCCAAACAGAAAGTGCGTACTTGCATGATATGTTGTCAGTTCAACCCTGATAGAAGCATTCCCGTAGAGCAAGGTGGATTTCATCCTCCCGATCACCCTTTTGAAGTCCTCCAGATGGATTATATCCAGATGGAACGTTGTCGAGGATTCAAATATGTCCTCGTAGTTGTATGTGCACTTTCCCGCTGGACAGAGGCATATCCAGTCCCAGATTACACTGCTCCGACCACTGCCAAACAGCTGGTTCATGAATTTTTCCCCAGATATGGTTTGCCCCGCATCGTATACTCCGATAATGGTCAGCCATTCTCGTCCGAGCTGATGAAGCAGGTATCTCTCCTTCTCGGCTACCAGTGGAAGTTCCATTGTGTCCGACATCCCGAGGCAGCAGGCCTCGTGGAACGCCATAATCAGACTCTGAAAATTCGTCTTGCCAAGATTTGTAGAGAGAAAGGAGTCGACTGGATAGTAGCTTTGCCAGTCGCACTCTTCTATATGAGAATGGTCGCACACTCCAGAACAGGGCTATCCCCGTACGAGGTGGTCTTTGGTAGGCCACCGAATATGTGGGGGACGCCTTTGCCAAGAAAAATTACCGATGTTGATTGTAATATGCTGACAGATTACCTTGCCTCCTTGATGTCTGCACTCCAATCATGTCGTTCACAGGTTGCTGCAGCCTTTCCCGACAACACCGATGTAAAGCCACATGGGATCATTCCGGGGGACCTTGTACTCGTCAGGAACTTCGATCGGAGGAGTCCGCTGGAGCCCCGTTGGCAGGGGCCGAAACTTGTTCTGCTAACCACGAGGACTGCAATCAAGGTCGAGGGCCGCAAAGGGTGGCTCCACTCCAGCCACGTCAAGATATTTCATGGACTGCTTCCAGTTACAGACTCTCAGCCCTCCCCCTCTAAGGACTGCCCAGATTTCAGTGACTCTAAACTTCCCCTGATAGAGAAAACTCCGTCCGAGGAGTATAAATCCAAACTAAGGTCTAGCAAGTCAGACAGTTTAATTGTTTAAGTCCTCCCCTAGGTGAATCGGTTAGACGAGTTTCTGACATGTATCCCCTAGACCCCAACAGAGAGAGAGAGATAGACAGAAACAGCTCAAGAAACGTGAATATTGTAAATCTCTTCGCAGCCACTGCATTATGACATTATTGATTATGTTTCTTCTAAGTCTTACGATTATTGCTGCAAGTGTATTGCTACATGTATACTACCCTATTTTCAAACATGCACATTCCTCTTCAAATGACACTGTCGAACACTCTTTCAGTGAACTGCCCCCGCACGAACTATCTTATCGACTTGCGCTGCGCAACAACACATTCATTAGCATGTTACATCATTCCCATCAGACCAGCAATGCTACCAATTGTTGGATATGTGGCCGACTCCCTCCCTATCAGAAATACAAGGGAGTTCTGCCTCTTTTTCCATACCCGTTCACACATAATGGTTCATGTGGTGCATGGTTTAGTTTAATTAATTCCTTAGATTCAGATTCCGTAGTTTACCAGGGCAACTGGGTATGGGGAAATCTGAACACAGTTCTGCATAGAGTATGTTTCCCTGACAAGGAGGGTCTTCCCAAAAGAACAGGAACTGATCTAGAAAATGAAGTATATGGATTAGGTAATTTTACACTTAACCTCATGATTCTGAATGTTGAATCCGAATCCTAACCAGTCTTGCCTGCAATGTCCGTACTACCAGTTAAAGGTGAATTATGTGTCAGAAAGAATGGTTCAGTACACCTGGGTCATAGTAAATGTACTACTGTGATCGAATTCAGTGATAAGGGCAAGTCTACATTTAAAGCTTCACGTCATTCCTACTTCGTTTGTGGTCATACCGCATATATACGTTTACCTCTAGATTGGGATGGCACCTGTTACATTGCATTCCTTCTGCCACCCGTTTTCCTAGCCCCTCCTGATTATCATAGAGACATCCATCTAGTACACAATAGACCACAGAGAGATCTCCCGATTGTCGACTATACTGAAATGGCATGGGAGCAGTATACAGATTTCAATAAAGGTTTCTTTCCCTACTTAGGTACTGTCTTTAATAGTAAACTGATACGAAAATTAACTAGAACCCTTGAAGCAGTAGTGAATGAAACTACATCCGCCCTAGGTAACTTAACAGAGGAGCAGTCTGCTATGCGGATTGTTGTTCTTCAAAATCGTCTCGTCCTTGACGTCATCCTGGCCGATAGGGGCGGAGCCTGTAGAGTCATCGGATCGAGCTGCTGTATTTTCATTCCACAAAACGCACCTTCAGTATATAAAGCCATTACTCGTCTTCACAAGATTGCAAGTCAGATACACCAGAATCCAGGCACCTGGACTTGGTCCGGTTGGTTCTGGAGCGTGTTATCAGCCTGGGGATGGAAGATCCTATCCTTCCTAGGTATTGCCCTTCTCATAGTATTCAGTTGTTGCCTATGTTTGCAATGTGGGCCAGCGATTTGCGGCTTGTGCGCCACATCATGTATTCCTCATTCAAGTCCTCATTCAAAACGCCGTAAGAAGAAAGAAGAGCAAATGATGTTACATGAACAGATTGATAGATTAATGAGGATTGATATATCATGAAGGGTCCGTAGGGGACAAGGAGGGAATGAGGTAATATGAATTTTCATGGTCAGTTATGTCCCCTATCGTAGACCCCAACGGCTCCATGTACGTGCTTTAAGTACATGTATGTTCCCTCCACTTCCAGCTATGAAGACGCAAATACATTTGCGTCCAACGTTAACATGTCCTCTTTCAGATCCACCATGAATGGGTCGGATATTCCGTTCCTAAGTATGCCTTGCCAACGTCTTTATATGGTGCACTTTTCATGTTTTTCTAGCTCTGGCGAGTTAGGCCCTGATTTCTGCCATCGAGCCTTTTTCTGCCTTCTGTCTCTGAAAGCCGCAGCCTGCTGCTTCCTGACCCTTGACTTACTCCCTGTGTGGCGAGCGGTGCCTAGCTCGGCCTGCCTTGCCTGCCAAGACTGTATTCAACCTTCAAGTTATCTGCTCCGCTCCTCGAAAATACATTCCTGTCTAGTAGTTTAGGAAAACATCCTTCCCAGCTGCAGAGCAAAGGGCCCGGCCTCACTGTCTCCATGCAAGTAATTCATAGCTCCCGTTGCCATGGTAGGCCCATGGCCCCCTTGCCTTACACGTAGACACGTAGTCGCATATGCATGCACGCACTAGCAGTCAGTATAGAATAACCTCTGCCCGAGAGACCTTTCCTTCTAGATAATACAGTTCCTTAAACACAAGATACAGATATGATTTGGGTTTAGGTTGTTCTGACACTCCAGACTTCTGTCTCCTCATGTAGGGCTAAATGTCAAGTCCCCTTCACCCTCCAGTTTCACGTCAGTCACACGTCATACTGCTGCGCGCGCATCTCTGCCACATGTTTTTGCTGACACTGCAGGATTCTTCTAGGGATCCACCTACCTGTGTTACGTTTTCAGTGACGTTGTCTAGCACACACCTTCGTGTACGCCCTTGTGCACGCCTTCTGTTACGAACCCATGTTCTTATCTCATTTCTCTCAGCTGTTACGCCTCCTGCATCAATTTCTATTGTAAATGAATTGACTATATAAATGATACTCTGTTAATAAATCATTGTACATGTCCTATCCGTTCCCTTGCACATGCTACCTGGTTCGAACCAATAACCAATTCCTTTTTAAGGAATAAAACCCATTTAAAACCTCAAATACCATGGATTCTGTCTCTTATTTTTGACTGAGTTATTCTTATTGATATTTACCGCATAAATTCCGCATAGGTAATTAAAATTTACCACACTGCGCTGGCATTATGCCGGCTTGCATAAGATAACGTACCAATTTTCCTAAGCAAGAGAGAAGAAGAAGAATAAGAGTGGTGTACTGTCATAGTCGACTGTAATGGAAGTCCATAGTGCTCGTAGAATTTGTTCCTTAAACTCCCACTAATGTTAGAGCAAGGATGAAGAAGTCGGAGGTTACATAGATACTGTCCTCAATAGTTATGTACTGTGCTTTCAATTTGCTACTTGTACTGTGACAACTTTCTGCTCAATCATTTTGTGTTAATCTTAAGGAGCATTGGTTACAGACTATGTCTTTCTTGCTTCATGTAGTTGCTCCTTCCAAATCCAAGACACCATCAAGGAAAAAGGAGCTGGCTCGAATGGCCCGGCAACGGAGGCTGGATGCCACTGTCGCTGAATATCGGCGGCTGGTGGCCCTGGAGGAGGAGGAGACGCAGTCTGGTACAACAACAACGTCCACTGGGACAGCTGCATCCTCCTCCGTGCGGGCTGCCAGCCAGCGCAGTGCTCCAGCGGTACGGAGCCGCGCTACCAAAGCCAAACACCACCGCCGAGCAGCAAAGAAAGCAGCTGCCCCTCACAGGATTTGCAAGGCACACCGGCGCCGCTTATCCCTCAGACTGTCCTAGCTGGAGCAGGAGGTCCATAACTACAAGAACTCGGTGGAGGGCCTCCGCTTCGAACTTGCCACTCTCCGCAAGGAGCATGATGCCCTGGCTGCTAAATCCAACAGCACCCTGCCATAGTGTCCCTTGCCCCTTTTTTAGAGACTTTTGGGGGGTGGGAATTGGGAGTTGGGTTTTTTGGGGACTTTTGAAGGACAATCGTTGGGGTTAGGGAGGGTCTTGCGGGAGATTATTTTGTTAGGGCTATAAAAATATACTTTTTGAAACTTTATCTGACCATACTTGTTTTTTACTGCTTTTGAGTCTGGTGGGTGGGGGTTTAACAGTAAGTTTGTTTTCCTGAATAGTCCTATGACTTTAGTAGTACTACCGTCCATCCAATCTCTCGTCTCTCCTAATACTCCATTATACTACCTCCAACCAAACGCCTATCTTACCTGTAATTTCTGTTTGCAAGTAGGGCTAGGCCCAGGGCCGGCTCCACGGGAAACAGCGAATAAGGTTGGCAATCCTGGGCGGATAAAAATTTCCTCATAACGGTGGTACTAGTGGTGTGACACAGTGGCAGTTGCATGCCTATGAAAAAAAAGAAAATGAAATCTGGTTTGTCCTCCTGAGCAATACAACGGTACAATAGAGAATATAGCAGGTGACAGAAGTACACTAGAACAGTGCCACATTGTAGCCTAACAAATGGTAAAGTATAACTAATTCGGTTGAAGTTCTTTGACATTAGCCATGGGTCTTTGTCAAGCAGAGTAAGAATATATCCTCGGATTTCTTCACCAGCCTGTTGCTATCACCTTATCCTCCCCAGCAAGTGTGTGGATTTATTGCTGTAATTTAGTCACACATCAATCAAAACCACACAGCCCAGGGGAAGAGGGTTAGGGTTTGAAAAATGGATGGGTACGGGGGTTTTTGGGAAAGGTTTTGGGAGACAAGAAAAAATAGCACAGCATGGACAAACAATTGTGAACATAAACAAATCTTTGGGTACAAACCTATCCATCAATCTTTGAAAGTGCATGCACTACTGCATGCATGTCAGTGAACAGTAAGTAGTACTTTCGACAACTGTGGAACAAAGAATGCGACAGTACAGGGCGTGTGTGGAATTATTGATAACTATATTCAACATAAGGTCTCTGTTGCCAGATACCTGAGAGCCTTGCTGGTGGTCACTATAAATCCATTCACAACACTCAATGGGGTTGGTCTGGAAGGTATAGTAGATAGAAAATGAGAAATTGCTCTTTTTCTAGGTGTCCCCTCACTCACCAGGGTTGCCCCTTGGTGACATGCTTCATCATTGGGGCCATCCCAGTCCTCTACGGGCTGGGGCGTGCTGCGACTTGCGAATTACGTAGGAGCACTTACAAATGACTATGTGTGGTGCAGATGTGATAGTGGAGTGGACTAAGTGATGTGTTAAGGGATCAATTTAGAAGCAGAGAGAGATCCAAGAAATGCAGTCACAGTCAGAGAAAAACACAAAGGATACTGTATCTGTATGTTGTTGTAGTTGTCCTGTTGAATTTGGTAAGTAAGTTGCATGCAGAAAAAAATTCCTCTCATTAGCGGCACTCCTCCATTGCAGCTGACGCTTCGTCCATCAATGTTGGTGACCAGAAGACACCCTGTCCACTGCCTGCCTGATGCTGAATTGTGGCTCGCTAATGTGAAGCCTGACTCCATCCTTTTTTCCCCATTGCACAGACTGAAACCCGGCCTGTAATTATTCAACGAAAAACAGGAAGTGATATAATATTACAACACCACTGATAAATAAATATAAGGTATGTAGGCTGTGGAGTACAAAAAGTCACACTTTGATTTTCCTAGTAGACAGTACAATATTTTTGAAAGTGCGTACTCTGTCTGAGTCACCTTTTGAAGGATAAATAAGTATGGGCAAATTAATGTAGCGGATCTTTCCCCTCAAGCTAGGTGTACTGTAAACTGTGTTTTAGAACAAAATTAGATCTTCCCAGCAGTGCTCCCACCCAGACCCTTACTAAAGCCAGTGGAAAAAATGTAGAAGACCCCCAATCAAATCTCAAAAAACGAGGCGTAGCAGAAAACTGGTGACAAAACGTACTTTGAAAGTAAAAGTAGGCCCAAGTACCCCCTTACCCACCGTTGATTGCATTCAAACCACTTGCAAGCAACCAAGCAAAAGTACCATAGCCAGCATCGCTCCAAGACTTGAAAACCCCTCCACCCAAACACATGCAATAGAAATACTGCTAACCCTAACGAACCCTAAGTTAAGAATAGTGGCAAAGGCTTTCTTTAACTATGCCAAATCCCCCCTTTCCCACCATGGATTTTCTTCAAATGACTTGCAACCAAAATTACACATTCTCACGAGTGCTCTAAGACCCCAGAACTCAGTTGCAAAAATCTAGAACACCCCGAAACACATGCAATCCTGCTGCTAGGGCTAACCCTAACGAACCCTAAGTTACAAAAAGTGCCAAAAGGCTTTTCCGCGAGGATTTTGTCCCAACCACTTCTACCTGGTATTAGACCTTCCCAGGAATGCCCCAAGACCCGCCAACCCACCCACAAAAAAGCATAACACCCCCAAACAGGCCAAAAGCAAAATCTCATACTTGCAATATTTCTCGGCCTTCGGTCCAAAGGCGCTGCGTAGCTAGGCCATAGGTCCGGTGTGCCACCACGGATTTCCTGAAAAGCAAATGCAATCAAGATTAGAGTGTCCCAGCAGTGCTCCCAGACCCCGAAACTCACCCACAAACACCAGGAAGCCCCCCAAACAGGCCCCCGAAAACGCTACATTGAGCAAAATGTCAGAAATAGCAACAAAAAAAATCGGCGTGGATTTTGTCCGAACCACTTTTATCCGGTATTAGAGCTTCCCAGCAATGGCCCCAGAGCCGTCAACCCAGGAGAAAACGAGTAGAAGACCCCCAAACAGCCAAAGAGCAAAAGTACAAAAATGGGGACTTTGTCATTTTTTTCCAAATTTCCCAAATCACTCCGCGCGCGCTCTGCAGCTAGGCCCTAACTCCCCTCTGCCACCATGGATTTGCTTCAAACCTCTTGCAAAGTAAAGTATATATAGCCAGCAGTACGCCCAGACCCCGAAACCCACCCACAAACACCAGGAAGCCCCCCAAACAGGCCCCCGAAAACGCTACATTGAGCAAAATGTCAGAAATAGCAACAACAACAAAAATCGGCCTGGATTTTGTCCCAACCACTTCTACCCGGTATTAGACCTTCCCAGGAATGCCCCAAGACCCGCCAACCCACCCGCCAAAAAGCATAACACCCCCAAACAGGCCAAAAGCAAAATCTCATACTTGCAATATTTCTCGGCCTTCGGTCCAAACGAGCTGCGTAGCTAGGCAATAGGTCCGGTTTGCCACCACGGATTTCCTGAAAAGCAAATGCAATCAAGATTAGAGTGTCCCAGCAGTGCTCTCAGACCCCGAAAGTCACCTACAAACACCAGGAAGCCCCCCAAACAGGCCCCCGAAAACGCTACATTGAGCAAAATGTCAGAAATAGCAACAACAAAAATCGGCGTGGATTTTGTCCCAACCACTTCTACCCGGTATTAGACCTTCCCAGGAATGCCCCAAGACCCGCCAACCCACCCGCCAAAAAGCATAACACCCCCAAACAGGCCAAAAGCAACAGCTCCTACTTACAATATTTCTTGGCCTTCGGTCCAAACGCGCTGCGTAGCTAGGCCATAAGTCGGGGTTGCCACCACGGATTTCCTGAAAATCAAATGCAATCAAGATTAGAGTGTCCCAGCAGTGCTGACAGACCCCGAAACTCACCCACAAACAGACGGAACCCCCCCTAAGAGCACCTCAAAGGCAAGCAAGTCAGCAAAAACACTAAAAAATGTGCGCCTCGGATTTGGTCCAAACCACTTTTATCCGGTATTAGAGCTTCCCAACAATGGTCCCAGAGCCGTCAACTCACCTGCAAAGAGGTAGAACAACACCCCCACAAGTGCTGAGTCTTTCTTCATTGGGAGTAAACCAGCCCTCTGCTTTGATGGGAATAGGAGTCTGGAGGAGGAGGATAGAGGAGCATGTTCTTCTGAACTTGTGAACCTGAGGAATGCAGACTGCGGCACCTTCAAATCAATTAGCAAACAAGTGAAGACAGTTCTGCTGATGGGCTTGTTTTTGTGATTATCTAATTAAAGTTTGAAATATATTAAATGTGCACAACAAAGAAAGACAGACACACAGGAATAAAAGTGAATAAGGACGAAAAAGAAAGTTATTGATTCGTTGTCTCATTTTCAGGGCTCGGTATCACGGTCCAGGAATAAGAATAAGGCTTCGTCATCATACTCTGCGAATTCAGGCAGGGTGAGTTCAGTGTCACCTGACAGAGTAGAAATTCCCTCATCTATGTTGCTGGCCACCTCGTCTTCATCCAGCGCGCTTTCTCGTACTCTGAAATCTGGTGGTATGAGGTGCTGATTCATCTTGATCATTGTTAACCTCTCCACATTTTTGGGCGAGAGGCAGCTCCATTTGGAAGTTACAATGCCACCAGCAGCACTGAAAACACGTTCAGAAGACACGCTTGCGAGTGGGCAAGACAAGTAGTTTAAAGCCAGGTTGGTGAGCTGTGGCCACAATTCTTTTTTCCCATGCCAATACGCCAATGGGTCAGCATTAACATAGACCTCTGTTGAGTCATTCAGATAGTCCTTCACCATCGACTCAAGGTCCTCAGCCAAGGTTCCTCCACTTTGCTTAGCTGTTGCTGTGCCTCTGACCTTTTGAGAACCAAACCCAAGCCGAGCTAGCCAATCCTCTTCAGCCTCCAATGTTTCTGTTGTGTCTGGTGCAGATGATCCGGTTGCCGGTGTCTTTAACGGCTGAGAGGTCACTTGTGCCACAGCCACAGGTGCAGAAGTGGATTGTTTTGACTGGGGATGGCCTGCTGATGCTGATGTACTGCCATTTCCTTCAATTTTCTGCTGTTCTCTTTCAAACCTCTTGGCTGACAAGGCTAGCCAATGTTTGTACTTTGGAACATGTTCATCATCAAAATGAAAGAATGCTTGGCCTGCCAGCGCCTTTTTGTAGCGTGGATCCAGAATAGTAGCACAAATGTAATGCTGTTCTGAGTGGATCATTTTAAGACGTTCATCACCTTGTAGGAGCTCTAATAATTTCTCAGCCAGAACAAAAGAGTCTTGGTTTTTTACATCTTTTTCAAACACAGAACACACCTCCTTCAGTTGGTGCTCCAGCATGTACAACAATGGGATAGCTTTTCCCAAATTACAGTCCTCCTTGCTGACTGCACGCGTGAAGAACTCAAAAGGACGAAGCATGCGTGTCAGGCTTTGAACTATGTTCCATTGCGCCGCACCCATCCTCAGGTCCTCCTGAGCTGTACCCTCTGTTAAGAAATATTGATTGAGTACTGTATACTGCTCATACAGACGCTCAAGCATGTAGAAGGTTGAGTTCCAACGTGTTACCACCTCCTGGATGAGTGCTTTCACTGGCATTTGACGTTGATATAGCAGGCTCCTCAGCTGCTTCCGGGCCTTAAAAGAATGGCTGAAATGGTTGCACATTTTTCGGCAGGTGTCCAATACTCTGTACGCTGCATTACCCAAGAATTTTTGGACAACCAGGTTTATACAGTGCGCCAAACACGGCACTCTGAAATACTCACCCAGCCTCATGGCCTTAACTATATTGGCGCCATTGTCCGTGGAAACATAACCAACCTGGCGTTTTTTGGGGGACAGCCACTTAAGGACCTTTGTGTTAAAGACATCCAAAATGTTTTCTGCTGTGTGACGTTTCTCCAAACCAAACATGGCTAGTGTTGCATGTTTCCGAGTAGCTTTAAAAACAATGTCCGCGTCAACACCTGCGTTTAGCTTTGCTTTAGCCCCTGAAAAAGAGACCCAGTGTGCAGTGATGCACATGTAATCAGCGCCTGCGCCACTGGTCCACATGTCTGTTGTCAGATGTATAGTGTGAACAGCACTCTTCTGCAAAGCTGCCCCAATCACCTTCAGAACATCTTCATGTAGTGCTGGAACCGCAACTCGGGCAAAATAGAACCGGCTAGGAACCTTCCATTTAGGCTGGCTAAATGGAAGCTCGTCTGGCTCGTCGTCGTGAGAGGCTTCATCAGCAGCAGTATGCGTCACTTCTTGTTGAGCCTCATCACACTCCATAGCTATGAGTTTTTCGACGACCTTCCTTTTACGCTTAGGTATCTTTGTCAGATCATGGTGTGCCTCACTCTCAGGCTGCCGTGGTGGTACCCAATCGTCATCCAGATCATCAGTAGGAGGTGGGCTTGAAGAAGATGTAGACACCCCCTTGATCTTTTCCTTGCTAGGGATGTGGAAGACAATGAATGATCATCAGGAGGAGTGGCTTCCTCAAATGATACCTCGGTCTGATTGTCAATTTCCTGATGTGCCCCTACTTCGGGAGGAACAACTATTGTGGGCACTTGTGACCCTCCATGCACCTCTGCTTGCGCATCTCCTTGCGCTGCCTCTCCTTCCACATGTACTTGGGCTTGTACTACTTGCACATGTTGTTGTTGCGGCTGTGGTTGTTCAACACTTGTCAGATGAGTTACAACAACCTGTGTTGATTCAGGGACATTGCTGCTACTTTCTTGCGATGAGCCAACATCACTGGTCGATGGTGATTGGAGAAGTACACTGACTGCCTCTGAAGCACTCAAGGGCTTTGACTTAAGTTGGCGTGGTGGTGGAGGCACTGAACCCAATGGAGCGGGGATGCTGCTCCCAGCTTGGTCCCCAGCAGATCCTGCTGCTGCAGGCGTACTTTTTTTTTTGCTCCCAAAAATACGTGGCGGTTGGCACACCAGCCTCCTTGGTAACTTGATTCTTCTGCTCCTTACTAGCAACTTTCCTGCTAGAGGAGCTACGGAGACCTTTTTTTGGGGCCATCTTCTTCAGAGCAGGTCAGACAGCAGGCCGCAGTTGCACGAATTGTAGAGTTGTCTGAGGCCAGACGTGACGTCGCGTGACGTTATGCTGCACACACACACCGCTGCAGGACTTCTTCCTGGCACTGGTGGTTCTCTTGAGTCTTGTGCACCTAAAAACAATGGAAGACAGAGGAACATCAGTTCAGTTATACACCCCAAAAAAATCGAAAAAAACCCCAGAAAAATCAGCACAATCCCATTCCATCCATGCCCTCCATGATGTTTAAGTTCAAGACACCCCACAGAAAGACTAGGCCCATGCTAGACTCAAATACCCCTGGTGAAAAGGCCACAAGTACAGCCCCCAAAAACGAAAATCACTGAAAAATCAGCACAATCCCATTCCATCCATGCCCTCCATGATGTTTAAATTCAAGACAACCCACAGAAAGACTAGGCCCATGCAAGACTCACTACCCCTGGGCATAAAGGTTGAAAAGTAGGCAAAATGGTTGCAGGCCTAACAACAATGCCTGCATTCAAAATGGCCACTTGCCTCCCTGCACATGGCCAGGGCCTGTAGCAGCACTCAAAATGGCCCCCAGCCACATGGCCTGTCCCTCCCCATGAACACCTCCAAAAATCGAAAAACACTGAAAAAGCAGCACAATCCCATTCCATCCATGCCATCCATGATGTTTAAGTTCAAGACACCCAACAAAAAGACTAGGCCCATGCTAGACTCAATACCCCTGGTGAAAAGGCCACAAGTACAGCCCCCAAAAACGAAAATCACTGAAAAATCAGCACAATCCCATTCCATCCATGCCCTCCATGATGTTTAAATTCAAGACAACCCACAGAAAGACTAGACCCATGCAAGACTCACTACCCCTGGGCATAAAGGTTGAAAAGTAGGCAAAATGGTTGCAGGCCTAACAACAATGCCTACATTCAAAATGGCCACTTGCCTCCCTGCACATGGCCAGGGCCTGTAGCAGCACTCAAAATGGCCCCCAGCCACATGTAAATGTAAATGTAAATGTATTTATATAGCGCAAATCGCCCACATCGCAGGCATCTATGCGCTTGCTTAGGGAACCCGTCCTGGTATTCCCCTGTGAGATACCCCGGCAGGGTATCCACAAGGTGAAAGCCAGGCATCCCGCCGCGAGGGGCCGTTGTGGAGATTAAGCAAGCTATTGCCCAGAGTCGCAGAGTGTGAACCCGTGAGTCGAGTAGGCACCGGAGCGAGAATTATCGAGTCCGTGGAATTATTGAGCCCAACCCCCGTCGGGGCGGGGAATTGAACCCTGGTCCAGGACCGATCTCAGCTTCCGGGTCTGCCGCCTCTAACCCCTGAGCCACACTTCTCCATGGCCTGTCCCTCCCCATGAACACCCCCAAAAATCGAAAATCACTGAAAAATCTGCACAATCCCATTCCATCCATGCCCTCCATGATGTTTAAGTTCAAGACACCCCACAAAAAGACTAGGCCCATGCTAGACTTAATACCCCTGGTGAAAAGGCCACAAGTACAGCACCAAAAAACGAAAATAACTGAAAAATCAGCACAATCCCATTCCATCCATGCCCTCCACGATGTTTAAGTTCAAGACACCCCACAGAAAGACTAGGCCCATGCAAGACTCAATACCCCTGGTGAAAAGGCCACAAGTACAGACCCAAAAAACGAAAATCACTGAAAAATCAGCACAATCCCATTCCATCCATGCCCTCCATGATGTTTAAGTTCAAGACACCCCACAGAAAGACTAGGCCCATGCTAGACTCAAATACCCCTGGTGAAAAGGCCACAAGTACAGCCCCCAAAAACGAAAATCACTGAAAAATCTGCGCAATCCCATTCCATCCATGCCCTCCATGATGTTTAAATTCAAGACACCCCACAGAAAGACTAGGGCCATGCAAGACTCACTACCCCTGGGCATAAAGGTTGAAAAGTAGGCAAAATGGTTGCAGGCCTAACAACAATGCCTGCATTCAAAATGGCCACTTGCCTCCCAGCACATGGCCAGGGCCTGTAGCAGCACTCAAAATGGCCCCCAGCCACATGGCCTGTCCCTCCCCATGAACACCCCCAAAAATCGAAAAACACTGAAAAATCTGCACAATCCCATTCCATCCATGCCATCCATGATGTTTAAGTTCAAGACACCCAACAAAAAGACTAGGCCCATGCTAGACTCAATACCCCTGGTGAAAAGGCCCCAAGTACAGCCCCCAAAAACGAAAATCACTGAAAAATCAGCACAATCCCATTCCATCCATGCCCTCCATGATGTTTAAATTCAAGACAACCCACAGAAAGACTAGGCCCATGCAAGACTCACTACCCCTGGGCATAAAGGTTGAAAAGTAGGCAAAATGGTTGCAGGCCTAACAACAATGCCTACATTCAAAATGGCCACTTGCCTCCCTGCACATGGCCAGGGCCTGTAGCGGCACTCAAAATGGCCCCCAGCCACATGGCCTATCCCTCCCCATGAACACCCCCAAAAATCGAAATTCACTGAGAAATCAGCACAATCCCATTCCATCCATGCCCTCCATGATGTTTAAGTTCAAGACACCCCACAAAAAGACTAGGCCCATGCTAGACTCAATACCCCTGGTGAAAAGGCCACAAGTACAGCCCCAAAAAACGAAAATAACTGAAAAATCAGCACAATCCCATTCCATCCATGCCCTCCATGATGTTTAAGTTCAAGACACCCCACAGAAAGACTAGGCCCATGCTAGACTCAAATACCCCTGGTGAAAAGGCCACAAGTACAGCCCCAAAAACCGAAAATCACTGAAAAATCTGCACAATCCCAATCTATCCATGCCCTCCATGATGTTTAAGTTCAAGACACCCCACAGAAAGACTCAGTCCACCCACCACTGAGTACCCCTGGGCAAAAGGCCCCAAAACAGCCCAAAAATCAAAAATTCCAAAATTGTAGTTGCAGCAACTGTAATGCCCCAAACAAACTTACTTGTAAAATTTCTAATCCAACAGTGATCCAAAGAAAGTCAAAAGGCCTCAAATCCAAATATCCAGCAGCATCCACAAAAAGTAATCCTTCCAGCTCCAGATCCAAATGAAAAGTGACCAGGAGATGGTCAAAGCACTGGGAGGAGCCTGCTGGACATGAACAGGAAGTTGAAGACTGTGGGGCACTTCCTTCCTCCCACCCCCCTCCCCCCCTCCCCAAAATGGACTCCTCGCTAAAAAAGTGCAGGCAAATGTCAACCTAAGGAGTTATTCAGATAAAAATCATAATTTCAAGAAGGTTTATGCTGCTTGCTGGTGGATTTCTTGTGCAGAATTGCAAATTTTATATTTTCGCGTGTGCAAGATTGTTGCTGTTCACCGCATCTCAAAGCTCGCAATTGCGAAGTACCGCGAGACGTGATCTCGGCGTACTCGCGTTGACAAACGCTCGCTGCAAAAGTTGGCAAGCCGCGATTACGTAATCGCGCTTGCCAAATTCCCGCGGGATCCCGCAGCAAGATCCAAAATGGCGCAGCACTCGCAAAATATCGAGAAAAACAACTCAGCAAACGATGATAAACGCCGCGCACCGCAAAATTGTACCACCAAGAAAAAAAAAATCAGCTGCGTGCGAATTTGTGGATTTTGCGGGAAATTCGCAAATCTCGCGGATTGCGAATTTACTGAAAATCCGCAAAATCCGCGAGCGTAACGGATTTTCCGCCCATACTTATTCCTACTTACGGAAATCACTGGTGTCCCGTTCTGGGTCGCACACAGCCTCGCACTTGTTTTGAGCGGAAATCTTTCCGTGACTGCTCATGGGAGCATTTCGTTTTCTAAAGCTAACAAACTCCCTGTTGGAGGAGACGCAGTCGTTCGTCTCATTGCAGGGAGGTACCTGAACCAATGCACTAATTGTTGAACTTCATGAATTAGGAAGTCAGAACTCGAACTGTTGACATTAGTGTATTGTGCAAGATTGGAACGTCTAAGAAGTATTAGCCGTTTGTGTTCCAGGGATCTACTGGGTCCATTGTATTGTTTTCCCTTGTGAAGCGCAAAGACTGATGTTAAGTCCGCCATTTAATGTGCATACCTTAATTTCATCCTTAAACACAGGAAAAGAGAGACAGGGGGGTTCAAGCCTGAGGGTGTGGTGCCAACAAGATTGAAAACAAACACTGTTAGGTATGCCTGAGCATTGTAGTTATGATTCTTCATTCATTTGGGGAATGTGAATTATATGTTTGTTATTGAATGTCTCTTAGATGTTGGTGATCACACTCTAGCAGCACCCCGAATCTCTTCCCCTAGGATTCAGGTCCACCATATTTTCCTTTACGGGTAGGGATAGTTTCAGGTAGTATACAGAAGGAAAAGAAAGGTTTTAGGAATGTGTTTAAGGGAGTGGGAGGGTGTTTTCTAATTATCTGTCGATCTCTTTTCAGATCTCCCTCCCCGCTGTCCCCTTCCTTTCCCTCCCTTGCGGGACTGTCCTAGTCGCCTGTGTGTATACTTCAGGCTCAGGGGGAGTTGTGTAGGGGAGGTTATAGTTCATTCAGCACGGCCCCGAAGAAGTGGAGAAGACGGAGCCTGACAATGGCTCACCAGAGGAACAGGTAAGTACCTGACATACATTAATTACTCTATGTAACTGCCTCCTTGCCATTTCCACAGGCTACAATGTGCCCCTGAGTTCCAGAGTTAGGTCTAGTAAGTGTTGTATTATTTGTTGGTCCCTACATGGGACACTCATGTTAGAGATTGTTCAGTGCTATGCATTTTGGGCCTCATTTACAAGGTAATTGCGCCACAGGTGCGTCACTTTTTTTATGCACCGCTGGTGTGCCTACCCATATTTGCAAGGCCACATATAGCCACCCTTCGTGACTCTTCATGGCCTTGCAAATATGGGCCCCTTTCATTCATTACTCTGTGTGAAAGGGGCGTTCCATGGGTGTTGCTGTGAGTGTTTCCAGCCACGGACGGTAGTGGGAGTACCTTCCGGGCGGTGACGTGGGGAGGGGGAAGGGAAGGGTGGGGGTAGTAATGTATGGATTACGGAGCTTAACAGGTAAGTAACCATATAAATAAATAAAATTAATTTTGTTGTTTCCACTGCATCATCAAATGGGATGCAGTGCGAGCAACGAAATTCATTTGATATATTTATATGTTTACTTACCTGTTAAACTCTGTAATCCATACATTACTATCCCCCACCGTGCCCCTCCCCCTCCCCAGGTCACAGCCCGGCAGGTAATCCCACTAACGGCTGCGGCTGAGTGTTCTCATCCAGGGGAGTTGGCACATTCCCAGATTCACAAAGTTTTTGGAAGCTGGGAATGCATCAGAGTCCTACGGTTCCCCACAGGACGTGCAGGCATGGCGCAATGAGGAGAAATACTTTTATTTCTCCTTACTTTTTCCTTTTTCAAATCATGCAGCATTCTGCAGCATACATAGAAAGAGGAAAATGCCATCAATCATTGTTTTTGTGCAGGAAGGTGTTCCTGCATCACTGAACATTATACCGGTGGTGTTCTAACTCATTTTATACCCTGGACAAGTGGACTCAATGATTAAAAATAATTCTAAGTACAACTTAGTCTCCTTGTAACTTCTTTTACACATCCCTCACATCTTCTACACTGATCTGCACTCCTCAGCCATAAACTCGCACCTCTGTTTACAGCGTGGAACAGAAGATCTCTGATGAAGAGCCCCTCATAGGGTGCCCATCAGGTATTGCAGTGCCAGCCTGATGAGGAGCATGCCCTATGATGAAGCTTGACACCCTGCCGGGTGTGTGATGGCCCTAGTTCCAAAAGTGGGATACTCCCAATCCTACTTTTGGATATTTAATGTTACCAACCTATCTTCTACTCCTCCTTTTCTTCCTCCTGTATCTTTAAGGAACTGCATACCTTTTCAAGTTAATTTGTTCCAGGAGCTTGTGTGCTGGACCTATAAGTGCCCCCAGTCCCTCTTCCCTATTTTGATATTTGCCTGATCGCCCCATGTCTTCAGATCCAAGAGCAATTTTGTGTTGTAAAGTTTTGCCTCTACATCCATTAAAGCAATTTTTCTTTAGTTTGCAGGATTTGAGTGAGCACCTGATTTGTACATCAGATGGAGTATGCTGTCACTCCAGGAGTCTGCAATGGAGTTTATTGAGTATGCATCGGTGAACAACGGTGTTAAGTGGGTGGCCCAAAATGAGGACTCTTTTTTAAATAAGGCATTATGAAGGCCATTCAGACCTGGTCCCCCCTCAAACCTGAGCTTTTTCAGGATACCTAGGGCCTCTGAGTAATTCAGTGTTGGATGAAGTACATCTGAAGCTAATAGACTTAAGTGGTTGGAAGATTTCGGACTTTTGTGCGCAGGAGAATTGGAGCTGTTGGGCACAGGAAGATTCAGACAATAGTCTACCACTTGTGGCTTTGATGACTGGTTCAGTTCTGGTGCAGCATTAACTGTAGCTGTGTATGTTGACCAGAGGCACTCCGTGATTTATGTGTTATTGTGTTGATGGGTTTGATCAATTAGTTTGGAGTTTTTTTGTTTACACGCATGGAGCAGTTTCATCCAAATGACCATCAGAAAGTTATGTTTAGCAGTCCAGATTGCTTTTTTGTAAGCTTGCATCATTGTGGAGATTTTGAATTTACTTTCTCTCCTGGATTGTGGGACCAATGTTAGTGCCCCTCTGATATATCTGTTAGTTGTGTTATCATTGTTAGCAGCTGAGGAAAGAAGTATTCTGCCCCTGCTAGTCCGTTGGCTTGCTTTGTGAGGGGTTTGGTTGGAAATGTCGAAGTAAGAGCCTTAACAAATCCCTCCCAGAAGTGTGAGGGGGATTGGGTGTCTATTCCTCTCATTTCCAAGTAGGAGATGGCAAATCCATAATCTTTGGAATCACTGGATATTTCCATATGAAGCGCCTCAGATTGAAGGTTTGTGATGACAAGGATAGACCAATTGCCACTGCTGCCCTTGGAGGAATGATTTTAAGTATAAAGGTTTGGGCACAGTGATCACTCTCAACTCTGGGAATTATGGCAAAGTTATTGGGTTTCCCAGAGTGTAATCAAGAATGGAGTTTACTCTATCTGTCAGTCTGGTATATGCTGTAGACTGGTCCTATAGGGAACACCCATTTAGTGTATTGAGCAAGAGCTTCCATGCCCTGATGCACTCCTTTCTATTCTGATCTATTCTGGTACAACTATGGTTTGCTTGCAGAATGTGGGGGAGGTCTTCTTGTGCAAGTCTTGGGGTAGGTTCATGTTGAAGTCTCCAGACAACACTGTGTGAGTTAGATTATGAGTTGATTGTAGTGTTCTAAGCAGGCTGGTCAGAATCTTGATTTTTTATTTGCTCTTCTTGTCTGGATGAATGTATACATTTAACATTAAAAATAATTAAAATTCTGCTCTGGAGGGGGAGCGGGCTGAGAGTTTAACATATTGGATCCAGGATAGGCCCAGGAGTAGATGTTCTTGGGCCCAATGCACGTCCATAGCAATGTAAAGTAAAAGACCACCTTTCTCACTGCCCACACTGAGGACTTTTATGGCTAAGTTTTGATATTCTTTTAATCCTACGAAGGGTGTCAGAGTCTGCCTCTAGGTTTGCTGTGACAGCAGGAAATTAAAGTCAAATCACATAAGAAGGTTATGAATTCATCCCCCCAATCTTGCTGCTGAGGCCATTAATGTTCGAAAACAAGAGATTTATTGGCTGTTCCATGGCAGGAGATTTATGCTGTGGACCTCATGCATCCCTTTAAGTCCTATTATTAGAGTCTAAAGAAGGCTGTTCAGTTCCCAATCTTGCTGTTAGATGAATTCCAAAACAGCCTATTTGGAAGAATCTTGTTATTTGTAGGTTCTCCCTGGTGGCGTCTTAAGGGGTGGGAACGATTGCCCCTCTGCCCTTGTATCTAGATTTCCTGATTCATGCCCTTATATGGGTATAATTCACATTGCCCTTCTTTAGGCATAGAAATCCAGTCCTTATTTAGGCATTGCTCATGCTAACCAATTACAGGCATGGTCAACTACATCTGATCGTCTTCGTCACAACGAGTTCCAGGAAAACCAGACTCTTAAGCCTTTCGGACTTCTCCTTGCTTGGGTATTGATTTCTCCAAGAACTCATTTATTATGCATGAACATCTATTCCTTTGGGGTTCATTCATGACATTCTGAAGCCTGATTTTTACGTCAATACTGGCATTCCTAAACACCTCCAAGGTATAAATATGCCTTCACTTGCTAAGGCAAGGCATGGTGCGGTTAGACTACCTACTTGCACGATGCGGCTCGCCACAGCAAGTCCCCAACTGACACACTGACCAGACGCTGTCATCCTCCTTGCAGAGAATCCAGCTCCAGTGTTTCTGACTCTCCTTGCGAGGGTGTTAGAGATCGACTCCTGGGAAAGAGATACCAACCTTTCTCATTCTAAGGAATGAGCTGATTAGAACCTAGAGCAACTTTTGGCAAAAACTCTTGGCATAACTAAACCAGACTAGAACAGCACCTACTTCTTACCTTGTACTGCACTTAGGTCAGGTACACTGGGGTAGGATTATTTTAGAAGCACCAGATGAGTATTTCCGCCTGTGTTATTCATGTATGTATTTTAATGAATATATGTCATAGCTACAAGACGTGCTATTACAGTATTATTTTATCTTACTGCTAACACTGTACATTTTATACTTCGCATTTTGTCTTATGATTTTAGCAGTTCATATCTCTTGCATGAGAAATAAGACTGTTCAATAAATCTTTTTTATTGAAATGCCTGTCTCTCTATTTCTGTGCAACTCTGAAGAAACAAAGCATGCACAATTGACTGAGTGAAACGGTTAGCTATTGTTTCCACAACTCTGGAGATATTGTTCCGACTCTAAGGGAAACAAAGCTGTCATGGTTATGCGATTGTCAGAAACTAATCCAGTCTTGTTCGTTTGAGAAGTGTCTAGTGAACTCTGAGTTAGCTGGCACACACAAGTAAATACTTTTAATGTACTCGATAGAGATGTACAGACCTCAGTCCTCTGTCAAAACTATAGTTTATAGTATTCCAATGCGCAGAGCCTATCAAGGATATAGGAACTACTCTACATGGCACCCAACGTTTTGGGAAGGAACTAATTTAACGCTAGATACTGAAGTAACTTAGTCGTGCTTTTCGCAGAGACCCCTACTCATAAAACTCCATTAGATATCTAGAGTGGGTAGGGATAATATCCGCCATAGCTGTGTAGGACTGAAAATATGCAATGGTTGAGTTTTGCAGACTTGCGGTCTGCGAATTCACGCGAAATGGCAAAAAAATCAGCGAGTTTGGATTTTCCCGCAAACTCGCAGATTTTTTTGCCATTTGCACAAATAATGTGACATGTGTGTCTGTAACTTTGCCACCGCGCCGAAAGGCACCGAGGTCCCTCGAGTGAGCTGTCCATCATAGTGAGGAAAGGGCGGGAAGATGTTGCATACCCTAGTATATGTGTGGCGGGGCCAAACGGGCGGGGCTTCTATGCGAGTTCACATGCCTCTTGTTTATAAAGGGTCTGAGACCGGTCAGAGCAGCAGATGAAAAGAAAGCAGCCTCCTGGTCACAGTAAGTACACGGGGATTGCGCTCGAGAAACTCATGGATGCAAAGACCTCCATTAAGGATTACATCTAATTGTAGGCGGTAGATATGGGGAGGAAGCACACTTGGTCTGTGCGCACTAGTTGTTTGGGCTGATTATAATGCGCGACTGAATTAGAGCTTCAACTCGGGCATCTGTTCATATCTGTAAGTGCATCCTGTTGAGGTTTAATTTTTGTGACAGAAGCATCGTGCCAGAATGAATCCTGCCTCCATATTTATCCACGATGATGCCACCGGTTGTGCCATACCTCTACTCAACTGGAGTACTTTCTACTGGCTAATCAGTAAGTGCTAACTCGTTGGGTAAATGTATAGTGCTTTTGCTACACTACAGCTGCGTAAAGGCCCAAAAGAGTAGTCTCCAGTGACGTATGTCTGTAACTTTGCCACTGCGCTGACAGGCGCTGAGGTCCCTCGAGTGAGCTGTCTATCATAGTGAGGAAAGGGCGGGAAGACGTTGCATACCCTAGTGTGTGTGTGTGTTGGGGCCAAACAGATGGGGCTCTTGTTTATAAAGGGTCAGAGACCGATCAGAGCAGCAGATGAGAATAAAGAAGCCTCCTGGTCACAGTAAGTACACAGGTATTGCGCTCTAGAAACTCATGGATGCAAAGACCTTCATCAAGGATTATATCTAATTGTTGGCGGTAGATATGGGGAGGAAGCACACCTGGACTGTGCTCACTAGTTGTTTGGGCTGAATATAATGCACAACTGAATTAGAGCTTCAACTCGGGCACCTGCTTTTATCTATAAGTGCTTCCTGTTGAGGTTTAATTTTTGTGACAGAAGCATCGTGCTAGAATGAATCCTGCCTGCATATTTATCCACGATGATGCCACCGGTTGTGCCATACCTCTACTCAACTGGAGTACTTTCTACTGGCTAATCAGTAAGTGCTACCTCGTTGTGTAAATGTATAGTGCTTTTCCTACACTGCAGCTGCATACAGGGCCAGAAGATTTGCCTCCAGTGACCGTGTGTGCCTGTAACTTTGGTCCCTTGAGTGAGCTGGCCATAAAAAAAAAAAAACCTGCACCCGAGTGAATTTATGCATTTTTCAGCAATTTCGCGAGATTCGCGGATTGCCAAATTGCCAAAAATTCACAAATTTCACGAGCGGAAAAGATTTGGCGCCCATATTTACTGAAAAACCTACGTATTCGCTTTTTGGTTTATTCAACATTGAAGGAAACAGTGTTCCAAAATATTGTGCACCTTATCTTTGTTCCCTTGAAACTTGCTCTGCAACTTTCATTAAACAATGGCCAACGAAGTAAATAACACCTAAACCGGTGGAGCTACAGGTGACAATGCCGTACCAGCTTTTAATCATACAGGTTTTACTGAAACCGATGAGAATGTTATAATCATTCCTCCAAATTTAAGGAGAGCCATCACTTTAAGACTTATAAAACATGGCCTAACACCAAGAGGTGGTAGAGCGGTTTTTGTGATAGAGGCACAAGAATATCACCAGACAGAGGTAATCTATTCATGGATAGTATTCGCAGGATCAAATCCAGTAAAACACGTGTTTTTATTTCTACAAAGAAAATGAACCACCTGAGGAATATATTCCTTTTGAGGATATCGAAATTCCACTCACATACCAGGAGCATGAGCTCTGGTTTAAAGGCGCCCTAAAACATTTAAATCACAATACCAGGCTTGGTCCACTAGGTAGACCAGGAGCAACATGGCCGATTTTAGCCTGCTATACACCTGACCCTGACATGGAAGCAATATCAGATGATGAATTACTTAGTAATATCCAAAGGTTAATAGAACTATACAGTTAAACCACAACTGTCTGAAAGTCCTGAAAATGTCTTTACTAAAAACATTACTACCTCTTCTAAAAAGAAGTGGGAAAGTAACAAACAATATTCAAAAGAGAAAGATTCTCAATCCTGAGGTAGGTCTTCTCTAAAGGAGCCCTCTGAAAGGAGGTATAACCTCAGGAATAGGGATAATTTGAGAAAACCTGACAGGTATCAAGATACTGACACACGTTCCTCGTGTACCTTTCAGATATCTTCACAGACATCCAAAAGAAGAGGACGGTCAGATCAAAAAGAAAAACGCACGAAGTCCAAAGACGATCAACACGTGCAGAAAAGCAAACAAAAACCTAAATTCACCAAAAAGAAGGTAGCAGGTCTAAAATCAGACATGCCGATGATCTTGAGGACACAACTCAAGAATTGAGAATAGGCTCAGACAATGTTGGACAGCATAGCAGAAGTAACAATAGCTCGCCAGAACCTGAAGGGACTTCTGGAGGCAGTGGACTTGAATGAGGACATTGAAGTTGAAACCAGGGTTAGCTCTCCACATAGGTTGTATGAAATAACACTCCGGATGGAGGGAGACATACCAAGAAAAGTGAAAGCACTCTTTTGGGAGCAACTTTCAAAGGGTTATGAGATACTTCTAGCAGAACAGGACTGGCCACCAGAATTTGTCAGGGAGTGCCCACATGGCGAAGACATCATTATGCCAGCCTTCTCTAACCATGTTCCAGCACATTTAAAATATGCTTATGCCAGGAAATTGGCAGTTGTCCAAGCCCCAGCATTATACAAAAATCATGTAGGGTGGGATGAGGACTCACCTCATCATAAGATCCAGTTACAAAATCAACCAACCGCACAAAGGCAGTAAGCAATTAAGCAAGAAGCTAAAAAACAGGTCAGGGAGATCTTAGATCAACTTGAATAACAAGGGGTGATTGAAACTTGCACCTCATCAATGAATAATCCTTTGTTTCCTGTTTCCAAACCAGACAATAAATATCGTCTAGTTTTGGATTACAGACACCTAAACTCATGTTGTAATACATTTGCAGTGCAAAATGCACACAGTACAGCATTAATGAATAACATTGTGCGTAAAAAATATAAAACCACATTAGATATTTCAAATGGTTTCTTTTGTCAAAACATTGCACCTGAAAGTAGGTATTTGACCGCTTTCTCAATAATGGGGACCCAGGGTCAATTCTGTTGTTTCCCTCAATCATTCAAGAATAGTCTGGGGTTATTCTCAGCAAGGGTAACAGAGTTACTACAAACTTATGATGACGAGGTATTGTCATATGTCTATGATATCTATCTGCCAGATGATGACCTGAACAGGCACTTGAACAGGGTGAACACCATTATACTGGGCTTCGCCTCTGAGGGGTATAAAGTACATTTTTAAAAATCAAGAATTGCCCATCTCAACGTCCTTTTTCTAGGATATGAACTATCAAGTGAAGGCAAAAGCCTGGCAGCCAACTTTTTAGAAAAGTTTGCGTTGCTCCAACCTCCAAAAACGTTGAAAAACCTACTGTTCAATAAACCCTTTTTATTGAAACGCCAACCTCTCTATTTCTGTGCAGCTCTGTAGAAACGAAGCATGCACGATTGACTGAGTGAAACAGTTATCTATTGTTTTGTCGACTCTGGAGATATTGTTCCGACTCTAAGGGAAACAAAGTTGTCAGAAACGAATCCCTTCTTGTTCATTTGGGAAGTTTCTAGTGACCTCTGAGTTAGCTGGCACACACAAGTAATTAAGTTTAATGTACTCGATAGAGACATACTGACCTCAGCCCTATCTCAAAATTATAGTGTATATTATTCCAATGTTCAGAGTCTATCAGGGATATAGGAACTACACTACATTAGCAGCCCCATTTGTCTTCTTTATTTTTCCAAGGGTGCGAGTGATTGCAAGAGGAGTGGGCTTCCGACCAGGTGGATTCTGATTTTCTCATATTAATATCCCACAAATAGAATCGTTCCCTATGATGCCAGCCCTAGGATGCTAGGCCTGAGACTGCCCAGGTGATAATGGTAAGGTAGTACTTTTGCTCAATTTACTGACCTAGTAGCTGGAACTGACTCTTGCACATAACATGACCAATAGGCAAAACGTTTCTAATGGCAAACATTCCTTGATTTTTATCATATCCTGTTTGCCACCTCAGTGCACCATTTTCGAAAAATCTATCATGCCAAAAACTTCCTGCTCCTGATAGGTGCTAGTAACACATCTAGGGGTGTGTTTTAAGTAATGAGCAGTACTGTTCCACTTGCCCCTCCAAGGAGACTACAGCCCAGCATACTAAAGTATATTTTGAAATCATAAGACCACTGTTCTCCATGCTTCACTTATCATTAAAATATAAAATTACATCTTGCCTTGATCCATTCTAGTTAGTGAAGTTCTTGAATCCTCCTTAACAACCGATTTTGCATTCTGCTGGGTCACATTCCTCCCCCGAGCCATCCTGCCAGATTAAGGTCATTGTCACTGTTCTAAGAGCAGCATTTCACTCCTCATCAAACCATCACTGACAGGTCAGCTGCAACCAGGATAATGTTATTTAGCCTGCAGTGTGTTCAGCAAGGGAAGGCTTCTCTTTGTAAAAGTTACTTTTCCTGTATATTTATCAACAATCAGCCTTCACCATTGAAATGGAATTAAATAACGGTTATAAGCAATGGTTTAGCAATCTCAGAATTAAGATACAAACTGAACTTTTTCTTCAAAGAACCAGAGGCAGCATTAACAGTGAAAATAACTTTTGCTGGTGACTGTAGGAACATGCAAACATTACATTTTTACGTGCTCTCCAATTAAATGCCACTCATCGTGTCATGTGGACTGCAAGGCTTACATCGGAGTGACAAGGTCTACCTAGGAGTGACTCATTTATAGAGCTCCTGCTTGTACAAAATGTGTTATTTTGACAAGTTTGCCTGCAGATTTAAATCTTGCAGCAGTGAGGCTACATATGTAGATCTGAAGCCTTGCTATTCATTATTAGCCAACGGGATGGCACAATGGGTGCTGCAGTCCATCAGAAGACATTTACCATTCCATGCAATTGGTTTATTTTCCTGCATGATATACTAAGGCCTTACTGGAAAGGTAAGTTTGCCAATTGGGGATTTGCCAAACATACCATGTTGAATGGGCCCGAGAAAATAAACTCGCGACTGGACAGAAGAATCCTGGGGCCTTATTTATGAAGGCCTTGCGTCAGTTTTGCGCTGCCGTCGGTGCGTCACTTTTTGTGACGCACCAGCGGTGTAAAACATGCGCCATATTTAAAAAGTGACGCATCTAGGTAGATGCGTCACTTTTTAAACCCCTGCACCACATTATACCTGCGTCAGGTATAATGTATGCAGAGGGGGCGTTCCCCCGCAAAAAGCCTCGTAATAGTGACGCAGTGAAATCTATGAGATTTCACTGCGTCACTTTTAGGATGCTGTTGCGTCAAAATCTTACACCTGCCTCACAGCAGGCGTAAGACTGACGCAAGCCCTTTCACATGGGGCTTTCCCCATGTGAAAGGACGCATTGCTGGAGTTGCGTCACTTTTGTGACACACTCCAGCAATGCGTCACTTTTGCGCTTACAGATGCGTCAGAAATACTGACGTATCTGTAAGTCCTTGCGACATGATGCGTCATTCATTAAATATGGCGCATCATTGGTGTCGCAAGGAGTGCGCAGTGAAAAGTGACGCATCGCTGTTTTCACGCAGCGATGCGTCATTTTTCATAAATGAGGCCCCTAGTGTGCAGAGTTCAAAAACCAGAAACAATAATGGGGGTGACCACACCAGACCGGGTACTTTCTTACATGCTGACATTCAAGTCAAGTCAAGTCAAGTCAATAAATTTATATAGCGCGCTACATACCCAGAGGGTCTCAAGGCGCTTGAAGAAGGGTGGGGAATTATTTGTCAAATATCCACGTTTTAAGTTGCTTTCTGAATGCTAGGTGGTTCTGATTAAGGCGAAGGTGAGTGGGAAGTGAGTTCCAGGTTTTAGCTGCCAGGTAGGAGAAGGATCTACCTCCCATGGTGGTTTTGTTGATGCGAGGTACAGTGGCAAGGGCTTGGTTGGAGGATCGTAGCTGGCGGGAGGGGGTGTAGAAGGACAGTCGTGTGTTAAGGCATTCGGGTCCGATTTCGTAGAGTGCCTTGTGTGCGTGGTTTAGGAGCCGGAAAGTAATCCTCTTATTGACGGGGAGCCAGTGGAGGTTTTTCAGGTGACCAGAGATGTGTTCTTTACGCGGGATGTCTAATATGAGCCTGGCTGAAGCGTTCTGGATGCGTTGGAGTTTTTTCTGGAGTTTTGTGGTGGTACCGGCGTAGAGGGTGTTTCCGTAGTCCAGTCGGCTCGTGACCAGAGCATGGGTGACTGTTTTTCTAGTTTCGGTGGGGATCCAGCGAAATTTTTTTTTGAGCATGCGAAGAATGTTGAAGCAAGATGAAGAAACGGCGTTGACTTGTCTGTTCATCGAGAGTGAGGAATCCAGGATGACGCCCAGGTTCCGTGCGTGGTCCGTCAGGATGGGTGCTTTTCCAAGGGCCTCTGGCCACCAAGAGTCATCCCAGGCGGAGGGGGAGGTGCCTAGGATGAGGACTTCTGTTTTGTCTGAGTTCAGTTTCAGACGGCTGAGCTTCATCCATTCGGCTACTTCTTTCATTCCTTCATGCAGGTTGGTTTTGGCAGTGTTAGGGTCTCTGGTGAGTGATAGGATCAGTTGAGTGTCATCCGCGTAGGAGATGATGTTGAGGTTGTGTTGGCGTGCGATGACCGCGAGGGGGCTCATGTATAAGTTGAAGAGGGTGGGGCTGAGTGAAGATCCTTGTGGTACGCCGCAGATGACTTCAGTGGCCTCTGACTTGAATGGTGGAAGGCAGACTCTCTGGGTTCTTCCGGTGAGGAACGAGGTGATCCATTCCAGTGCTTTTCCTTGGATTCCGACGTTTCTGAGGCGTTGTAAAAGGGTGCTATGACAGACCGTGTCGAAGGCTGCGGAGAGGTCGAGGAGGATGAGGGCGACTGTGTCTCCATTGTCCAGTAGAGTTCGAATGTCGTCTGTTGCTGCGATGAGGGCGGTTTCGGTGCTGTGCTTGGCTCGGAAGCCGGATTGTGAGGAGTCGAGGGATTTGTTGGTTTCGAGGAATGCGGCGAGCTGATTGTTGACCGCTTTCTCGATGACTTTGGCCGGGAATGGAAGGAGTGAGATAGGGCGGTAGTTTTTGAGTTCGGTGGGGTCTGCTGTGGGTTTCTTAAGGAGGGCGCTGAGTTCGGCATGTTTCCAGGTTTCCGGGAAGGTTGCGGAGTTGAGGGAGCAGTTGATGACGTCTCGGAGGTGCGGTGCTATAATAGAGTCTGCTTTGTTAAAGATGTGGTGAGGGCAAGGGTCAGTGGGGGATCCTGAGTGAATAGAGTTCATCAGACGGATGGTATCCTCAGTGGAGATTGGCTTCCAGTCATTGAGGGTGTTCAGGGGGTGTGGGGGTCCTGTAGGGGGTTGGGTGGGTTGGTCTTCGGGTCGGTTGTCGAAGCTGTTGTGGATGTCTGCAATTTTGTTATGGAAGAAAGAGGCTAGGGAGTCGCAGAGGGCTTGAGAGGGGGTGATGTCGTTGGAGTTGGCTGAGGGGTTGGTAAATTCCTTGACGATGTTGAATAATTCCTTGCTGTTGTGGGCGTTGTTATCTAGTCGGTCCTTGAAAGCGGCTTTCTTGGCCTTCCGGATCAGTTGGTGGTGTATGCGGGTGGGGTTTTTGAAAGCGTCCCTGGTGCTGGTGGTTGGGTCTTTTTTCCAGGCCTTCTCAAGGGAGCAACAGAGTTTCTTGGATTTCTTAAGATCATCGTTGAACCAGGAGGCCTTCTTGCTGCCTAGTTTGATTTGTCGTTTTTTCAGTGGTGCTAGGATATTGGCGCTGTTGGATAGCCATTGGGTGAGGTTGGTGGCTGCTTGGTCGGGGTTTGAGGAGTGGGCTGGGGGGTTTAGAAGAAGCGATGAGGAGATCTGGTCGATGGTGATTTTGTTCCAGTTTCTTTGCAGGGTGGGTTGGGGGTGGTTGTTGGATGTGGGCTTGTTGTAGGTAAAGTGAACGCAGCTGTGGTCAGTCCAAAGGAGAGCTGTGGTGTGGCTGAAGGATACATGTTTGCTGGAGGTGAAGATAGGGTCGAGTGTGTGACCTGCGATGTGGGTGGGGGTAGTGACAAGTTGTTTAAGTCCGAGGTTGGCGAGGTTGTCTAAAAGGGTGGTGGTGTTGCGATCGTTGTTCTTTTCAAGGTGAAAGTTGAGGTCTCCCAAAAGGATGTAATCCTCGGAGGGGAGCGCATGTGGAGTGATGAAGTCCGTGATGTCTTCACTAAATTGTGCGCGGGGTCCAGGTGGCCTGTAAAGGAGGGTGCCTCTGAGTGTGGTCTTGGGGTCGATGTGGATCTGGAAGTGAAGGTGTTCAGAGTTGGCGAGAATGGCGTCTGAGCTGGTAGAGATGCGGATGGATTTCTTATGGACGATAGCGATGCCTCCTCCTGTGTGGCCGGTACGGTCCTTGCGAATGATCTTATAGCCTTCCGGGATGGCAATGGTGATGTCTGGGGCTGATGCGGCGTTCATCCATGTTTCTGTTAGGAAGGCGACGTCCGGGGAGATGGTGTCTAGTAGATTCCAGAGGTCGGTGGCGTGCCTGTGGACCGAGCGGGTGTTGAGCAGGATGCATTGTAGGTGGTTGGGGTCGGATATATGTTGTGTGTTCGTAGATGAGGTGTTGGTCTTGGTGCCGTTGAACTTGCAGGAGTTGCAGGAAAAGGGTCCATGGGTGTGTCCTGGGGCGGCTTGGACGCAGTTGGGGGAACGGCCGGGGTTAAGGGCTAGGAGGGAGGTGGCATCGTAAGTAATGCGGGTGGGGTGGGCATTACGCGGACCAGGGGTTCTGGCGCTGGGCGCGGTCCAGGCGCGGACGGGCGTAGACGGGCTTACCTTTGGCGCACCTTCGGCGCGGCCGTAGCGCGTGTGGACATCTGACATAAATGGATGGTGGGAGGGGCGGAGCGTGGGAGGGGCAGCAGGGAGGCGGTAGTGTGGGTGAGGGGCGGGTCAGGGGATACCAACAACAAAATGGAGGGTCAAAGGGAAAGCTAGACAGGGACAACAAATGCACAAATGCGTCTAGTGAGCAGTTCTCTGAAATCAGTACCTAAACACTGGAGAAATGAGCGCAGCAGCCTGAGCGAGGTCGCGCTAATGAAATCAATCAAAGCAGCGGCGCTACAATTGAATGCTACACAGCGCTATAATTGAAAGCTGCCCAGCGCTACAAATGAATGCTAAACAGCGCTACAAATGAAAGTTACACAGCGCTACAATTGTGAGCTGCCCAGCGCTACAAATGAATGCTAAACAGCGCTACAAATGAAAGTTACACAGCGCTACAATTGAAAGCTGCCCAGCGCTACAAATGAATGCTAAACAGCGCTACAAATGAATGCTAAACAGCTCAATGTATTTGCTCAAAGACATGGGTTATTGCATCATCCAAGTGGTAAAGTAATCTACTGCATCCACTTTAAATGGAAACCTCTGTAGAGCCACTAAATGAAAGCTGTCGTCAGAACATTATCATGGATGACCACCTTCGAGCTTTAGTTCTAACTGGCTCACAACGTGAGTCCAGCTTTTGGACAGCCTATTGTCATACAAGGCTGGTTGTTAGCAGCATACCATTCCCAGGTTCAATTACGCTTGTCCCTATTGCTCATCGTTGGTGCTAGATGAAACTAATGTTGTTTTCCTTTGTCTGTAAATGACATACTGTTTCTAAACATAAAAGGAACTTTGCTCCCTGTCGCTCCTACTTAATGATGATATTAAAGGATATACACTCTAAAAGCAGGTATATTAATGATTTCATAAAACTGAAGGTGTTGAGTATACTGTTGTCAAATAATTATTTTTAGAACGAAGAAAATGTAGCCAAAAGTAGGAGCAATCTTCAATTTCTGCAAATTGTTAATCTTAATTCCTCCTCATAGTGAATCTACAGCCTCCACGTGTTTTACTCTTTTATGACGCCCACGCATATGCCTTTTCTAGGCTCCAAATGAGTCACCTTTCTTCACACATGGTGGTAAATGGATGAACAATACAGTCTTATGTTGCGAACATTCCCTTCCTCAAAGAGTATACACAATGTGGTCTGTGTGTTGTGTTGCTATGCCTGCATCTGGTCCGTGTATCCAAGTAAGTTTTAGATTGTTTCATTACCAGGTGTTTTTCCCCTTGTAAATTTGAGCTGGTTTGCCCTGCCAAAATGTAGGGCTCTATTTACTAAATTTGCACGCAGCACAGCAGGCAAAATGCTCTGCTGCATTGTGGGAGAAGAGAGTAGGACAGCACCAAATCCACAAAGATATGGCACTTTCCTTCCCTCTCCTTAGCGTCAGTGCACAATCAGTTTGCTGAGAGACATGCGCACAACGTTGCACCATAGAGCAAAGGTGTCTGGGTCAGTTTAGTATAGGTTCTTTAATGGATAGGGACCCTTCTAGTACAAAATACAATGTTTTGCAGACTAACTTCAAAACTTTTCCAATTGTGTAAGTGTTCTGTAAAGTGCGACACACATGTAAGTTGGAAAAGAAGGGAGAAATAAAAGCATTTCTCCTTGATAACACCTATTTCTAATGGGTGCTATTTATTTATTTAAAACCCTGTCTTCATTTTCTAGTAGATAGGGCTCTGTGCCAAAACGGTGGGTCCTTGCATGGGAAAGCCCATGCACCACCCATGGGACGCTCCCTTGGCACTGGGAGTGAATTTTCAGTGAAAAAAAGTTTGGGAATGAAATGTTTGCATTGATTTGTGTCACTTTTGTTAAGCAGATACGGCACATAATCTTAGAAAATAACTATACCCGTAAGTGTTTTTAAAATTGTCGGTACGCAGTTCACAAATAATCAAGCAGCTCGTAATCAGGTGCCAAAAAACTCGAAATATAGCTCAGTTGACTGGCAGGTTGCTCAGACAACTTCCGGTTGCTTATAATTCTGTGCTTCAAAATTCCTTTGAATAGTAGTTGCAAGTAAACGCAAAAAGTCAAGAGGAATTGTGACGGATTTAATTGTTCCTATCTTAAATATTGGAATTCGCTGATATTTGTATAGTATTTGAAAATGTGATTGGAGCACAGACGATGAAAAATCTTGCTTTTGAGAGCGACAGCATCTAATCCCAGGGCTAAGGTGTTGATTCATGCGTCCTCGTTAGAGCATAACAGATTAATATCGGTGCATCCGGGATAAATGTTTTGATATGTTTTTGTTCTCTGGAGCCATTTAGGTAAGCTAGAAATAGTGTGAATGTTCATATGGTTTTTGTCTTATGTTTGCTGGTGTCTTATTGTGTGCGGTCTGTCAAAAATGTAGATGCTGCTGTTATAATTGAGACAAATTACAGTTTTGCTGCCAGGTTAGAAAATAAACTGATGGACGTTTTCTATGCAAGCACTAGGAGTTAAAAAAAATGTTGGCTATCACAAAAGATTCAAGCTGACATGTTCAACATGATTAGTTACGTTTTCTTACATTTCATTAACTAGTTTTAGGTAAATATTTTTTTATTTTTAGTGTTAATCTCTATTTTAACATTTCTCTTGTTATCATTGAAACCTCAATAACTCTTGTGTGAATAATAACAGGAGGTATTTTAGTTCTGCTTGCTGCCTCAAGCCATGGGTGTCTTTTCCTTTGTATCATATTGTTAATGAGTGCCCCAGTCCATCCATGGAGCCCACGAATTAGAAACTTTTTTTTGGGGGGGGGGGGGATAGGGCTTTAGGAGGAACTTCAAGGCCCCCATGGCTCAACTGGCTCCACAGTGCATCTCCTGTGATGTCCAGAGCTAGCATTTGCTTTGTGCTCTCACCGGCCAGGAGCTGCTTCTTCTCTGGGCACCCCAGGTGGCCAGTGCAAGACAGTGACGCTGCCTGCCTGTACTCCTGCTAGTGCGGGCGGGGGAACAGTTATCCATTTCTCTCTCCCTCCCACACTTGCAGGTATGGTGTTGCAGCCTCAACTATCCATGGAGGCTTCTCTGTGTAAGTGTCCAGTGGTGTTTCTTCTCTCATTTTTCTAATGGCCCTGTGGAAACCCTTTTTGCACAGGGACATTAGATCAGCCATGGCACTAAACATTTGGGAGAGTGGGCAGCACACAGACTCATTCCTGACACTCACAGTACATTAATTAATAAAAGGTGCACAAACACCAGTACCCTGACCCACACCAGGGGTCATTTTATGCACCTGGTGTATTGGCTTTCCTTGTTTAAAGGGACAAGTGTGTGGAACGCCTATCTCTGTCCCATTGGACTGATCTGCTCCTGTTTTGGCTGGTTTTGCTCCAGTTGTAGCTACCAGGACTTTTTCAACAGGCATCCTGGTCACTACAACTATGCATTCTGTGGGGAGCTATTTTTTTTGGCTCTCTCCTCTGCCTGGTTCATGGTTTGCCTTTCCTGAAGGGGTGGGCTGTAAACTCCACCGATGGAGTTCTCAGAGTTTTGTCATTACATGCTCTGCTTGGAGCGCAGGGTTTGGCAAAAACGCCGCCAACTGCTGACAGTGTTTACACGAACACTCACCAGGACTCCCTACAGTATCTTTACGCATACGCCTGGGTGGGTGTATGGAGATATATGCCAATCCTTTGAGTTCCACATAACACACTCAAATGGCCGGAGTCTACTCATGTGTTTTGAGAAGTGAGAATGGTGGCAAAAAGCATAGTTAAAACCAAAGTGATTGTGTTCACTAGCAACAAATGCCTATTTCAAGTGAAGTAAAATATGACTATATAATCCTAAATATTGAAATATGTACAACTGCGTAATCAATCAATCAATCAATCAATCAATTTTTTTAGTCGGATACAGGGAAATATCCATAAAAGTACAGAGTAAAAAGATAGTACATACACTAATATAATATTAAAACGTAGATCAGCAAATGCAAAGGACATATTAATATAATTACAAGATAAAATATATACGAGGTACAATGATCAATTCATCAAAACAATCCTATAGCAATCATAGACATAAAATTTGGCTTGTACGTTAGTTCTTAATTCTTACGCTATATTCATAATGGCACGGGAATGAACTGCCAGTCTCAAAAAAGTACTGACACGGAGTGTTAAGTTGTCCCCTTTATGCATAACAATCTCCCTATATGCTTCCCTAAAATCAGTGATATCATAAGTCTTAAAATAGGGGATAAAAAACTGCTTACTATATACTTGATAAAAATCACAAAAATAAAAAATGTAACATTGATTGGCTCCCACTATTACCTTAAGGACAGATCGTTTGATCAAGATTAGAATTAAAGCCCAAGGGAAAACAAAGTAAATATTTTAAGGTGCCAGCCCTAAGTCGAAAGAGCAGACTTCGTTCCCAGCGAGTAATCGCCCTTGTGAGATAGATTGCTGGGGATTTTGTGAGGGAGCCATCAGCACCTAGCATGTTTACATAACGAGCAACCGAGGGCTTCAGATTTTCACGCTCACGTCTTAGGTTACCATAGTATGCATACAAGTTCCCCATAATGATCTTTTTATTAGTACCTGCCATATTTCCTGGGTCTGTAAAAAGATGTGACAAATCTACCATACTCAGGCTGGTCTTCACAGCTGCCAACCAAGGTATGTCCCCTACCTTGATGCAATAAAGGCAATCGACTATAATATCTCTGGTTAGCGTTGCTGCCGGATTTTGCCAAACTTTCATCCAGAGGATCACTGGCCGAGTCCTGATATAATCCTCAATGAACAGTGTTTTTAACTCATGATGGCAAACAAATGAGGAAGAACTTATCAGTGCCCCAAGACCTTCCGGCAAAATCTATACAACTGCATAATATACCTGAGATTTTGCTAAAGATAACTAACAAAAATGGGAAGTCAATAGGAAAATATGTAAAAATTCTCATAACGCGGTTAATTCGAATATGGCAGCTTCTCTTGCACTTTGATCATGGGGAAAAGGACAAGCCTTATTCTCTTCCTATAGTTCCCAAAAAGACCTGCTAGGAACACACATGCTTGGTTTGGTTTGGAGCCAGTAAGGTAAATGGCACCAGTGGACTGCAGTACATTTATGCCAGTGCGAAAGTGACAATGCAAAACATGATTGCTAGCCTGCCACCAGTAACTTGGCTGTTCAGATTAAAACTTCAAGTTCAACCTGTCACAACAAACCCTTTTGAGGGGCCTAAACACACTATTTAAATATTAGAAAATTACCAGTAAGAAGGCCCTAATGACAATAACATAGAATGGATGGTCTTTTGAGTAGGACCTGTGACAGCTTGATGTTAAACATATCTTTACAATGAAAAGTCCTAAAACGCTATTTACACTGAGGATGGGTTAGCTTTTCCAGAGGAAAACATTGAGAGTAAATGTGAACCTGAAATAATGTTATCTTCTCCTAGGTCCCTGATCAAAAGTAACTTATTGGACTTTTTAACCCCTCCCCTGCTGGTGACGGAACCACTCCGTCCTCAGCCGCGGTCGCGCTGTGCTGATGACGGAGCGGGTCCGTCACGGCCCGCTCGGAACGCCTGTGCCGTGCGGATTCCACGCCTGCGCTGAACGTTCTAAAGAGCGGGCGGGGCCGCGATGGAACCGCTCCGTCATGAGCACAGTGCAACCGCGGCTGGTGATGGAGCGGGTCCGTCACCAGCATGTGCCCCCCGCTCTTCCGCCCCGCCCCCTTAGCACTGCGGCGGAATAGCCGCCGCAGTGAAGGGGTTAAAATATAATTACAAATCCAATTGTTTGGTAAAGTTGGACTTGTGTCACATGTTTTACAAAGACACTTTTTAAAAAGGCAAGTTTAGATTGACTATAGGCTCTAGAAGTCCATTTGCCTGAGCTGTTAACTGTCCCCAGAAAGCTGAATAGTTCCATGATTAGGTGTGAATTGGCTCCTAGAGCTGAGGTAAAAGGTGGGTGTTTGTGAACGTGTACTGGTACTCTGACAGGATAACCATCGTAGCAGTGACCTGAAAATTAAATTTCTTAAAAGGGGCCAGCCTTGTCACATGCGGATATTGTCAGGATCTGTCGTACTACATGCGTCAAGTTGGAGACTACAATTCCCATGGTTCACTCTGATCCTTTCCAGGAAGTACTTCAGCGGGAGAGACACTCATCCTGTTGCGTGTTATTCAAGATTCGTCCATGGCGTGAGAGCGGTCCTGCTCTGCACGCCATTTCCTGATTTCCCTTCGCTGGAGATTTGTCGAAGATCCTTTTAATCCGAGGTAGGATTGTCCATGTGGGGAAGTGCCGGCGAGCGCTGTAGCGGTAAGCCCATTAGGCGTTTCCAGTCTTTCCCTTTTTGACCTTCTGCACGGAACACGGTAGCAGGCTGCTGCGTGTCTCCGTCCTTTTCCTCCTTTATTATTTTAAGTGGCCGAGTAAATTTGAACCTGTTTTGTTTCGCACAACCAGAGTTGGAGGCTGTGGCTATAACACGGAGCGCGGTGGTGGTCGAAACCACGCTTTGCTGTGTTTCCGGGTTTAAAGACATATTGCTTTAATGACGCAGAGCGCTGTGTGGGATCTCTCTACGCGTTACCATGTGTTGTTGTAGACATATGACTGAAGGGAGCAGAACGCGGTAGTGGAAGCAACTACGCGTTACTGTTTTGTTTCTTTATTTATAATTTGTTTGGATTCTGGCCAAGTGGACCCTTCAACAGGGCTGTGAGGAGCGGAGTGTTGTGGTTCTTGCCTCCTACACACTACCATATCCTGTGCTCTCCATTGTTGGATATTGGTTAGGTTCTTCCTTCCCTTCATTCATTACTATGTGATATCCCAGACTCCAAATACCTTACGCCCTCAGTGCTGCTCTGTGGTACGTTCTAGGTGGTTTAATTGAACACTGAAGCTCACATGCCTTTTCTATATTGTGTGAAGGACATATTTACATATTGTTTATGTTTTCTATAGGAGATCCAAAGGCAGTATTGGAGGTGAAGAAAGGCTCAATACAGAGGGTCTAGTTCTTTTCTTCAAGCAGGTATATAAGGGTGCATACTAGCGAGAATTCATGAGAGTAGCGTTGTGTATCATCCTAGTGTTTATGAAGGTGTCTTTTGTCGTTTCAGGTAACCCTTCCCTGCTGACCCCTTCCTTTACCTTCCTTTCTTTTCTTCTCTCATTTTCCCTTGCCTAATGACTCAAACACCTTGTACAAAACATCAGGGTGTTGGTGACATTTTGCGGTGGAGCCATTTATTCAACACCTGGATTCCGTGGAGATAAAACCTGACAGAATAACATGCCCAAGAATACTACTCTACCTGATTCAGTTGTTGCGTAATGGCCACCATGGATGATGTAATGCTGGCTCTGCTTCTGGTTCAACAGGAGCTAGCCTCCTCTAAAACAGAAGCAACTGCATTAAGGGAAAAGGTAGAAAGGTTGTCTAGGAATCCCTTTGATGCCTCCTCACCCCAGATACAGGTCACGGTTCCTCCTCCTATCCCTCTGGCAAGTCCTGGCGTTTGCCATTTCTTATCTGGTATGCGATGCCGCTAACTGGGCAGTACCCTTGGTAAGAAACAATGACCCCGTTCTTTCTGATTGGTCAGCATTCCACACCGAGTTTGAGAAAGTATTCGACAGAAGAGCCACAACTTTCAGTGCGGACAGGAAACTCTTAGAATTAAGACAAGGCAGAAGTGATTTAATAACTTATTTAGCCAAGTTCAACAGATTGGTGGCTGAGACCTCATGGCCTGAAGAGAAAAAACCTGTCCTTATTTTATCAGGGGTTAAGGGATGGTTTAAAGGATGTTATAGCTCAAATAGATCCTCAACCCTCCACTTGTATAGATATGGTTAATTTAACTTTGAGACTGGATGGTAGAATGGCAGACAGAGGAGGGGATAGGAGAAGATGGGATAGGGGCCCTTCTAGACTTGATTGGACTCCCCGTAGAGCTTTGCCTTCTACCGAGAATGCTACAGAACCCATGGAAATAGGAGCGGTTAGGGCCCCACTAACCAGAGAAGAGAAAGAAAGTCGTAGGGTATCCGGGCTTTGTATGTACTGTGGCAAGAAAGGCCACTATGTCAGAGAATGCCCCTCCAAACCTAAGACTTCAGGAGGATGGAATAGAAACAAAAGAGTAGCCACCACAGTGTTAAGCACACAGGACGAGGTAAGCGGGATAGCTGAAGAGAACAAGAGGGAAGTTCAGCCCTGGAAAGTTCCCTCTCTAAAGGTACTCGTCCGGCTTGAATCAGAGTCACATATCTTGTTGCCCATGAGGTTTGAGTGTCAGTTACAGATCCACCAAGTGATGGTCATGATAGACTCAGGGGCCACCGGAAATTTCATTATTAGCGGGTTGGTGTCTTCTCTTTCGTTGGACAGAGTCCCCAGAGAAACACCAGAAGAAGTCCTAGCAGTAGATGGGAAACCATTGATTTTTGGTCTGATTACGGAACAAACAGAGATGGTAATGTTGTCAGTAGAGGTAAAGGAAGGCAGGCACAGGGAGGAAGTGTCTCATAATATTATTGAAGCCCCTCAGTACGAGGTGATTCTAGGAATGCTTTGGCTAAGCCATCACAATCCATCAATTAACTGGAAGGAAAATACATTTCACCAACATTGAATCCCTTGTTGGTGGCTACTGCAGAGAAGAGATCAGTTAGTTTACCAGTTGAGTACCAGAGTTACAAGGATATCTTTAGCAAGAGCAAAGCAGAATAGCTTCCCCCACACAGGCTTTACAATTGCCGAATAGACCTGATAGAGGGGGCCACCATTCCATCATGCGTTTGCGTTGTCCATTCCTGAAACAACACATTTAAAGGAGTATCTAGACCATTATGTGGACATAGGTTTTATCAGGCCATCCAGATCTCCAGCCTCTTCTCCCCTGTTTTTATCAAAAAAGCCAATGGGAATCTGAGAGCCTGTGTGGACTATCGTATGTTGAACAGAAACACAATCAGAAACAGATATTCTCTACCCCTTATCTCTGTTTTGTTGGACCAAGTAAGATATGCCAGGGTTTTTACCCGACTGGATTTAAGGGGTGCGTATAATCTGGTCCGCGAAGGGGACGAGTGGAAAACCGCCTTCAAGACCAGATACGGCTTATACAAGTATACAGTAATGCCGTTCGGTCTGTGTAATGCTCCGGTGGCATTTTAGTATTTTTTGAATGATGTTCTGAAAGAGTATGTGGACATCAGTGCAGTGGTGTACATAGACAACATCCTGATATACTCAGAGGACATCACATTGCACTATCAACATGTAGTTCAGGTATTACAGAAATTAAGAGAACACAGGCAGTTTTGCAAGATAAGCAAAAGTGAATTCAGTGTGACCACGGTTGAGTTCCTGGGCGTTATGTTAAGTCATGAGGGTTTACAGATGTCCGAAAGAAAAATACAGGCAGTTCAGGAATGGTCTACTCCCACCTGTGTGAAAGAAGTGCAGAGCTTTCTAGGCTTTGCCAATTACTATCGCCGTTTTTTTCTGCGGTTCTCTCAGGTGGCTGTTCCTTTGACAAGACTGCTCCGAAAAGGAGTTAAGTTCCAGTGGTCCGATGAAGCTGAGGAAGCATTCACATATCTGAAGAAAGCTTTCACTACAGCCCCAATCCTTGCTCATCCAAAGCCAGAATACCCATATATCGTAGAAGCCGATGCATCGGATGAGGCCATAGGGGCCATTCTGTCCCAGAGGAATAAAGGCACAGGACAATTTGTATCTGTCCAAGAAACTGAGCCTGCCGGAAAACAATTACACCATAGCTGAGAAGGAGCTATTAACAATAAAAAGGGCCTTTCAAGAATGGCGACAATATCTACGAGGGGCCAATTTCCCGGTCACGATTTTCACTGATCACCGAAATCTTCTGTTTATGAAGACAGCCAGGCATCTCACACAGAGACAGATGCGATGGATGTTGTTCTTCTCAGAGTACGATTTCACCATCACTTTTCGGCCTGGGGTGGACAATCTGAAAGCAGACTCTCTTTCCCGACAAAATCAGGTGGAGGAAAAAGGGAATAAAGATACAAAGGTGGCGATTGTGTATCCAGAAAAGGTGATATGCGTGATCCAGGCAGATTCCTTTTTGGAGATCATTTGTAAGACTAAGGACCAGAATGCCTGGGTTCTGTGGGCCACGAAGGGTAGCAATCGCTCACTAAAGCAAGGACCGTCTTTTCAGGACAATAGACTGTATCTCCCTACTCCTGCGCTGCAATAGAGGGCTTTTGCTTGGTGTCATGATTCCCCGTTAGCTGGTCATCAGGGAGTACAAAAGACTTTACAACTCCTGAAACGTCATTTCTGGTGGGATACCGAAAACACCGATGTAAACACATGGATAGAGCAGTGTGAGGCCTGTGCACGTGCTAAAAATGTGACAGGAAAGAAGAAAGGCTTACTGATGCCTTTGCCTTCGCCTAGAAGACCTTGGCAGAATATCAGTCTGGATTTTGTTACAGGACTACCCCCTGATCAGGGTAAGACGGCCCTACTAGTAGTCATAGACAGTCTTACTAAGTTGGGACATTTCGTCCCATGCGTGACTCTTCCTACTGCAGGAAAAACTGCCCAATTGCTGTTAACTAACGTTATTCCGTTGCACGGAGTGCCCGAGGTCATCATGTCAGATAGGGGCCCTCAGTTTGCTGCAAGATTCTGGAAAGTAAGGTGTCAGGCTTTACATATTCAATCCTCGCTCTCCACCATCTTCCATCCACAGACCGATGGGCAGACGGAGAGATTGAACCAGACACTAAACAAATATCTCAGATGTTACGCAACGGACACCCAGGATTCATGGATTTCTATGTTATGGATGGCCGAGGTGGCTTATAACAACGCTTGGCATTGTTCGGTGGGGGTTTCTCCATTCCTTGCAACCTACGGTGTTGATGCAAGAATCCTTCCGGTACGCATCCCTGAGGAGGTGTCTCGGCAACCTACGGTCTTGGGGCAGATGCGAAAGATTCAGAGCATACACAGGAAGACAAGGGCGCATTTGATAAAGGCAAAAAACGAATACAAGAAATGGGAAGATCGTCATTGAACCAAAGGTCCAATATACCAAGTGGGCGATAGAGTGTGGTTATCCACTCGCAACATCAGGTTCAAACTACGCAGTGTGTTTCATCCCAGATATATAGGGCCCTATCCTATCATGAAACAGATTAATCCGGTGGCGTTCAAACTGAAACTGCCTGGGACACTCAGAATACATCCGGTGTTTCATTGCAGTTTTCTGAAGCCTGCGCACACTGCTAGGAGGCGTGCCCCTCCGCCTGTGGTTAGGGATGATGGGTTTGAGTTCGAAGTCCGGAGCATCAAGGACTCAAAGGTGAGGAGGGATGTTTTGTGGTATTTGGTCTCTTGGAAAGATGATTCCTGGGAACCTGTGGGGAATGTGCATGCCACTGCCGCGATTCACTCCTATCATCGTAAATTTCCCTTGCGGCCTGGGCCTAGAAGGCGCTAGGGAGAGGGATAAGCATGGGCGGAAAATCCGTTATGCTCGCGGATTTTGCGGATTTTCGGTAAATTCACATTCCGCGAACGCTCGCGAATTTACCGAAAATCCGCAAATTCGCACGTAGCGGATTTTTTTTTCTTGGTGATACAATTTTGCGGCACGCGGCGTTTACTTACCATCATTCAGCGTTTGCCGAGTTGTTTTTCTTGATATTTTGCGAGTGCTGCGCCATTTTGGATCTTGCTGCGGGATCCCGCGGGAATTTGGCGAGCGCGATTACCTAATCGCGGCTTGCCAACTTGCACAGCTAGAGTTTGTCAACGCGAGTACGCCGTGATCACGTATCGCGGTACTTCGCAATTGCGAGCTTGTGATGCGGCGAGCAGCAACAATCTCGCACTCGCGAAAATACAAAATTTGCAATTCTGCACAAGAAATCCACCAGCAAGCAGCATAAACCTTCTGGAAATGATGATTTTTATCTGAATAACTCCTCAGGTTGACATTTGCCTGCACTTTTTTTGCGAGGAGTCCATTTTGGGGAGGGGGGGAGGAAGGAAGTGCCCCACAGTCTTCAACTTCCTGTTCCTGTCCAGCAGGCTCCTCCCAGTGCTTTGTCCATCTCCTGGTCACTTTTCATTTGGATCTGGAGCTGGAAGGATTACTTTTTGTGGATGCTGCTGGATATTTGGATTTGAGGCCTTTTTGACTTTCTTTGGATCACTTTTGGATTAGAAATTTCACAAGTAAGTTTGTTTGGGGCATTACAGTTGCTGCAACTACAATTTTGGAATTTTCGATCTTTGGGCTGTTTTGGGGCCTTTTGCCCAGGGGTACTCAGTGGTGGGTGCACTGAGTCTTTCTGTGGGGTGTTTTGAATTTAAACATCATGGAGGGGCTGGATGGCTTGGGATTGTGCTGATTTTTCTGTGATTTTCGTTTTTTTGGCCTGTTGTGGCCTTTTCACCAGGGGTAGTGAGTGGTGCATGGGCCTAGTCTTTCTGTGGGTTGTCTTGAATTTAAACATCATGGAGGGGCTGGATGGCTTGGGATTGTGCTGATTTTTCTGTGATTTTCTTTTTTTTGGCCTGTTGTGGACAGGCCATGTGGTTGGGGGCCATTTTGAGTGCTGCTACAGGCCCTGGCCATGTGCTGGGAGGGAGGGGGCCATTTTGAATGCAGGCAGTGTTCTCAGGCCTGCACCCATTTTGCCTAGCTTTCATCCATTATGCCCAGGGGTAGTGAGTGGTGCATGGGCCTAGTCTTTCTGTGGGTTGTCTTGAATTTAAACATCATGGAGGGGCTGGATGGCTTGGGATTGTGCTGATTTTTCTGTGATTTTCATTTTTTTGGCCTGTTGTGGACAGCCCATGTGGTTGGGGGCCATTTTGAGTGCTGCTACAGGCCCTGGCCATGTGCTGGGAGTGCGGGGCCATTTTGAATGCAGGCAGTGTTCTCAGGACTGCACCCATTTTGCCTAGCTTTCATCCATTATGCCCAGGGGTAGTGAGTGGTGCATGGGCCTAGTCTTTCTGTGGGTTGTCTTGAATTTAAACATCATGGAGGGGCTGGATGGCTTGGGATTGTGCTGATTTTTCTGTGATTTTTGTTTTTTTGGCCTGCTGTGGCCTTTTCACCAGGGGTAGTGAGTGGTGCATGGGCCTAGTCTTTCTGTGGGTTGTCTTGAATTTAAACATCATGGAGGGGCTGGATGGCTTGGGATTGTGCTGATTTTTCTGTGATTTTCGTTTTTTTGGCCTATTGTGGAGAGGCCATGTGGTTAGGGGCCATTTTGAGAGCTGCTACAGGCCCTGGCCATGTGCTGGGAGGGAGGGGGCCATTTTGAATGCAGGCAGTGTTCTCAGGCCTGCACCCATTTTGCCTAGCTTTCATCCATTATGCCCAGGGGTAGTGAGTGGTGCATGGGCCTAGTCTTTCTGTGGGTTGTCTTGAATTTAAACATCATGGAGGGGCTGGATGGCTTGGGATTGTGCTGATTTTTCTGTGATTTTCGTTTTTTTGGCCTGTTGTGGACAGGCCATGTGGTTGGGGGCCATTTTGAGTGCTGCTACAGGCCCTGGCCATGTGCTGGGAGGGAGGGGGCCATTTTGAATGCAGACAGTGTTCTCAGGCCTGCACCCATTTTGCCTAGCTTTCATCCATTATGCCCAGGGGTAGTGAGTGGTGCATGGGCCTAGTCTTTCTGTGGGTTGTCTTGAATTTAAACATCATGGAGGGGCTGGATGGCTTGGGATTGTGCTGATTTTTCTGTGATTTTCGTTTTTTGGCCTGTTGTGGCCTTTTCACCAGGGGTAGTGAGTGGTGCATGGGCCTAGTCTTTCTGTGGGTTATCTTGAATTTAAACATCATGGAGGGGTTGGATGGCTTGGGATTGTGCTGATTTTTCTGTGATTTTCGTTTTTTGGCCTGTTGTGGCCTTTTCACCAGGGGTAGTGAGTGGTGCATGGGCCTAGTCTTTCTGTGGGTTGTCTTGAATTTAAACATCATGGAGGGGTTGGATGGCTTGGGATTGTGCTGATTTTTCTGTTTTTCGATTTTTTTGGGGTGTTCATGGGGACAGGCCATGGCCATGTGCTGGGAGGGAGGGGCCATTTTGAATGCAGGCAGTGTTTTTTAAGCCTGCAACCATTTTGCCTAGTTTTCAACCTTTATGCCCAGGGGTAGTGAGTCGTGCATGGGCCTAGTCTTTCTGTGGGTTGTCTTGAATTTAAACATCATGGAGGGGCTGGATGGCTTGGGATTGTGCTGATTTTTCTGTGATTTTCGTTTTTTTGGCCTGTTGTTGTGGCCTTTTCACCAGGGGTAGTGACTAGTGAGTGTTGCATGGGCCTAGTCTTTCTGTGGGGTGTCTTGAATTTAAACATCATGGAGGGCATGGGATTGTGCCGATTTTTCTGTTTTTTTTTAAAAATGTTGGGGTGTATAACTGAACTGATGTTCCTCTGTCTTCCATTGCTTTTAGGTGCACAAGACTCAAGAGAACCACCAGTGCCAGGAAGAAGTCCTGCAGCGGTGTGTGTGTGCAGCATAACGTCAGGCGACGTCACGTCTGGCCACAGACAACTCTGCAACTCGTGCAACTGCGGCCTGCTGTTCTGACCTGCTCTGAAGAAGATGGCCCCGAAAAAGTTCTCCGTAGCTCCTCTAGCAAGAAAGTTGCCAGTAAGGAGCAGAAGAAACAAGTTACCAAGGAGGCTGGTGTGCCGGCCGCCGCGTTTTTTGGGAGTAAAAAAAAAAGTACGCCTGCAGCAGCAGCAGGATCTGCTGGGGACCAAGCTGGGAGCAGCACCCCGCTCCATTGGGCTCAGTGGCTCCACCACCACCACCACGCCAACTTAAGTCCAAGCCCTTGAGTGCTGCAGAGGCAGTCAGTGTACTTCTTCAATCACCATCGACCAGTGATGTTCGCTCATCGCAAGAAAGTAGCAGCAATGTCCCTGAATCAAAACAGGTTGTTGTAACTCATCTGACAAGTGTTGAACAGCCACAGCCGCAACAACAACCACATGTGCAAGTACAAGCCCAAGTACATGTGGAAGGAGAGGCAGCGCAAGGATATGCGCAAGCAGAGGTGCATGGAGGGTCACAAGTGCCCACAATAGTTGTTCCTCCCGAAGTAGGGGCACATCAGGAAATCGACAATCAAGCCGAGGTATCATTGGAAGCCACTCCTCCTGATGATCATTCATTGTCTTCCACATCCCTAGCAAGGAAAAGATCAAGGTTGTTGTCTACATCTTCTTCAAGCCCACCTCCTTCTGATGATACGGATCCCAATTGGGAACCAGCACCACTGCCGTCTGAGAGTGAGGCACACCATGATCTGACAAAGGTACCTAAGCGTAAAAGGAAGGTCGTCGAAAAACTCATAGCTATGGAGTGTGATGAGGCTCAACAAGAAGTGACGGATACTGCTGCTGATGAAGCCTCTCACGACGACGAGCCAGTCATCATAAAGGTCACTGCAGCCCCAGTGGGCATGCAGCAAAAAGACATATTGACCCTAGCCCGGGAAGCTGCTGAGCGTGATGATGTTGTCGACGAGGAGGCCATGGAAGAAACACCACAATCATTGGAGTTAACTAGTACACCAACACCTACCGCTTCCATATTTGTTAGTCGCCAGAAGGGACCTCCATCCACCTCGACCTCAATTAGTGGTGGTGAAAGTGCAAAACGTACTGAAGTTCGGCAATCCACATCCTCCACTTCACCTGGCATTAGCAGCAGGACCACCACCACCAGTATCGCTGCCTCCTCCGGCCGCCAAAGACATTTCAAGTCCGCAGTTTGGGACTTCTTTAGTGTTTGCCCAAAAAAGGAAAACTTTGCCATTTGTAGCATTTGTAAGTTGGCAGTTAGTCGTGGTAAGTTTGGTTCTAACTATGGTACCGGAGGCCGGAGAGGTCATCTTGAAAGAAAGCACGCTGTCAAATGGTTTGCGCACCTACAGGCGATCAAGGAAGCCCGAATTGCACGTAATGCTGTTTCATCTGATGATGACGAGGAGGAAGAAGACGTGTCAAACACCTCAGTTACACCCAGTACCCCTGTCAGCAGCACACCCCATGTGAGCCACACTAAGAGTGTGGGAGAGAGTGAGACACCAATGCGAAAAAGTTCATCAGCGAGCGTAACTGGGTCGAAGATATCATCATCATCATCATTAGCCCGTAAATACTTGGTCCAGGGCAACATTAAAAAGATGTTGTTTACAGAAGCGCAATATGAACGCAACCACCCACTGACGCGTCTGTATAACACTAAGCTTGCTAAAATGCTAGCTCTGGACCTTCTCCCTTTTTCTTTTGTAGAAGGGGTTGGTTTTCTAGAATTAGTGGCAGCGCTCTGCCCTAAATGGAAGGTTCCTAGCCGGTTCTATTTTGCCCGAGTTGCGGTTCCAGCACTACATGAAGATGTTCTGGAGGTGATTGGGGCAGCTTTGCAGAAGAGTGCTGTTCACACTATACATCTGACAACAGACATATGGACCAGTGGCGCAGGCGCTGATTACATGTGCATCACTGCACACTGGGTCTCTTTTTCAGGGGTTAAAGCAAAGCTAAACGCAGGTGTGGACCCGGACCAAGTTTTTAAAGCTGCTCGGAAACATGCAACACTAGCCATGTTTGGTTTGGAGAAACGTCACACAGCAGAAAACATTTTGGATGAGTTTAACACAAAGGTCCTTGACTGGCTGTCCCCAAAAAAACGCCAGATTGGTTATGTTTCCACGGATAATGGCGCCAATGTAGTTAAGGCCATGGAGCTGGGTGAATATTTCAGAGTGCCGTGTTTGGCGCACTGTATAAACCTGGTTGTCCAAAAATTCTTGAGTGATAAAGACAGTGCAGCGTACAGGGTAGTGGACACCTGCCGAAAAATGTGCAACCATTTCAGCCATTCTTTTAAGGCCCGGAAGCATCTGAGGAGCCTGCTATATGAACATCGAATGCCAGTGAAAGCACTCATCCAGGAGGTGGCAACACGTTGGAACTCAACCTTCTACATGCTTGAGCGCCGGGCCATTCGAGCCAGCTCCTTCCTCCTTGATGGTCTCTTGGATTTGGAAGGAGCAACTACATCAAGAAAGAAAGACATAGTCTGTAACCAATGCTCCTTAAGATTAACACAAAATGATTGAGCAGAAGGTTGTCACAGTACAAGTAGCAAATTGAAAGCACAGTACATAACTATTGAGGACAGTATCTATGTAACCTTCGACTTCTTCATCCTTGCTCTAACATTAGTGGGAGTTTAAGGAACAAATTCTACGAGCACTATGGACTTCCATTACAGTTGACTATGACAGTACACCAGTCTTATTCTTCTTCTTCTCTCTTGTTTAGGAAAATTGGTACGTTATCTTATGCAAGCCGGCATAATGCCAGCGCAGTGAACTTGCACCCGAGAAAAACAGACGCACACCATGGTGAGTGAGACAGACTTGCGTTACTGTACCGGTCCAGTACATGCAGGTGGTGAAGCTCTTACTTTTCTATTACGGGTGGCACTGAGAATACTCTGTTAAAAGGGCTACTGCTTAATTAATTTAGCTTTCACCCTACAGTGCAAATGAGTATTAGAAAAGGAAAATGAAGAAGCTAAATAATCTGATTATCTATCACTTCACATGGGATGTATTTGATGACATATGGGATGACTTTAGGTGCTTTGCTTATTATTGAGTGAACAGTGATACACCCACACATGAATGACGTACTACTACTAAACTAAAGTTATTAAGAGAGGTAGGGAGTGTCCACCGTAATAACCGGATATATGCTGTGCTTGCAGTTGCAATACAAACTACTGCTACTATTCATGGTAGTATTTGGACAAAATTACAACTTCTTTTCCTTGCCTTTCCTACACTGGAATGGACGTGCAGGTGTGGTGTTACATGCTCTTCAAAGTAACACTTAGTTCATCCAGTGACCGTCTACTCTCTCTAGATACATATATGCTATCTAAGACTCAGATAGTACCATGAATGATCCAGGCATCCATCCATTCAAAGTATATGCACACATACAGTTTCTGTTTCACCCACCCAGGCTGTTCTCCTTCCACCCATCCTTGCTTCATCATTCACCCAGCCATGCACCATACCATATTCTTTCCTTCCCAGCCACCTCGGGGACCAAGCAAACACATATCATTCTTCTTTGCCAGTCATCATTACATTTCTCGTCCTTCCACACTTACTTACACCCTTCTTTCGCTTTTCGTTCATCCCATCCATCAAGTTCATCTCAGATCTGATTGGGATTCTTCTCGCCAAAAACTTCACAGCTAAGTCGAAGTACATTTAGAGGAGGCTTCTACCTGGTTTATTTATAATACACCCGTGCAGAAAGCACACTCTGCAGTCTTCAATCTCAATGAGTAAGAATTATATAGCTTACCTCTGCCCGCCACCACCGTGTTATCCCTCACAGGCATGTCCTTGTCCGGCACTTGCACCACCTCCTCCCCAGAGTTGTCCTCCTCGTCCAATGCCACCACCACCTCTGCGCTGGCCCCGCCTCCAGATGTTCCACCTACAAAGTACATTTAATAATGTTAGAATACACCACTCACTACTATATAATATTTGGTCTAGGAGGAAGAAAGAAATGTGAAAAAAACAGTATACAATGTAATAATTTGTGACTGTCTACTCTAAAGTAAAAATGTCCCTTTTTCCAGGGAAGGCTGTTGTCTTGCTGCACTTTTTGGCACAACTGATGAATGCTTGCTTTTTATTTTTAACACGCACCACTTTTTCTCCTAACAGACAGAAGCTTGACTTCAAAGAACACGAGCAAGATCAAGTTCAAACCAGGTGAGAGCTCGGCCCGACCACAAGAAATGTGTCCAATTAATCGTCAGCACTAAGCACTTTTCCATTTTCAGTTAAACGTTTACTTTTATGACAAACTTGATTTTAATAAATGTGTTTACTTTTAATAAAGCTTTTAAACTGAAATAGACTCTGTGGTTTTTGGTCCTCCAGACTAGAGTGGATGAGCTAAAGGTTTTGCAATTTTTGCAAGCATGAGTCCGTGCCTCTGACATCATTGGGGAATAATCATAATCATCGGTGACTTTGGGAGCTAAATGACTCTGCCACACTATCAAGTCAGTAAGGAGATTGGGGGTTCAACTACAAAGTCTGTTATCACTGAGGTATGTGGAAAGTCTAACAGCACCTATTATAATTGATAAGCTAAGCAATGCATTATTTAGTGTCCATAGTTCTGTTTGTGCAGATTTGTCCCTGCAACAGTAGTAGAATGGATTGTCCTCCTATCCAAACCAAAAGTAAAGTAGTATCTTATTCTTTCTTGGTGGTCATTTACCTTTTTATTGTTGGCAATTGTCAAAGCATAAACATTTAGAAGACTTGAAAAGACATTATGAACACTCCCAGAGGACTGCACTCAGTGCATAGAGCTATTACTGACTAGAATGGGAGTCCAATGGAATTGCCAAATGTGCAATCTTAGTTAGCTACACAGACAGACTAATAAGAAGAATCTAGTAATACCACACGGAGTCATAGTCGAGGCAGGATAAGAATTTAGATCCAGTCTACAAGAATATCAAAGACGATTTAGAAAAAATCGAATGAGGAACGCTGGGAAAAAATAAGTACTCTATATTAAAATTAAAACTTACTGGGGCCAGCAAAGGAGCCCTCGCCTGCCCGATCCTGGCCTGCATCCTCAACAGCACCCTCCTCCTCCTCCTCCTCCTGTGTCCTCCTCTTGCCCCTGGGGAAAGCTGATGTTCAACATGAAAGAAAGAAAAACAGAAAACATGGATGATATTTGTCAACCAAATCAAACATTTCAAAAGAACTAACAAAATATTTTGGCGAAATAGCAAATAGACAACTATTCAACGGGATATATTATTGACCAATCTCATGTGGTCTACTACGTTATTAGTATTGCTTGATTTGCGGACCGTCGAATTGTAAACTTCTTATGTAACTCACTACACAAAGTACTAAAAAGGTTTGCCTAGGATTGGCAAGCAGCAGTCCGCAGCACGCGAAGTGACAGCCAAAGTCCACCGTGATTGCAGATCAGCGACAACACTAAAGTTTCCCACTACATTAACCAGTCATTAAAATACTCAAACTATCAATCCACCACCACTATTTCTTCTTATCGCCATGTGTACAAAGGAAGGACTGGACTTGAGTCTGTAGGGGCTGATTCAGAAGCCCCTTGCGGCTCTTTTGCTCCATTGTTGCGTGACTTTTGTGACGCAGCGGCAGCACAAAAGAGGCGCAATGGTGAGGCGTATATTAACAACGTGACGCATATGGGAGATGCATCACGTTGTAAAGCCCTGCGCCATCAGGGGGCGTTCCGGCGCAAGGGAGGGCGTTCCTGCGCAGGAACGCATCCTAAAAGGGGCTGAGGGAAATCTACAAGATTTCAATCACTCACTTTAACGACAATGATGCGTGACTCAAACCCTGCGCCTGCTTGAAGCAGACGTACGGCTTGACGCAGCTTTGGGGAGATAGGGCACCACAGAGCATTGATGGAGCTGCGCCATCGTTGCGACCCAACTCCAGCAATGCGCTGCCCTTACGGCACAGATGCGTAACGCTTTGGTGACGTTTTGGGCCCATGGTGCGCCGCATTGTAAATACGATTTACAAAAGGGGGTGGTGATGAACAGAGTGTCTGAATTGAGCAGACCACTCTTACCCAGTCCAAAGATCAGGGCTTGATCCATCACCGTTATTTATCTCACTGCCCCATCCCAGCTCAGAACCTGGCTATATGCAAATCAGTCTGTCCCTGGCCCAGTGCATCATGGGAACAGGGCAGACTAAACTACCAAGCCAATTCTTTACCAGAAAGGAGACAAGCTACCGGGGACCGGTTTCTGGCATTTCAGCCTCTTCGGCCCGGCTTGCTTGAATCCTGATGGAGCAGTGAGAAAGGGACTCATGTCTGAGTATACCCTGCCACACCTATAGTGGCCAAAATCGATTTACAAAAGGGGGTGGTGATGAACAGAGTGTCTGAATTGAGCAGACCACTCTTACCCAGTCCAAAGATCAGGGCTTGATCCATCACCGTTATTTATCTCACTGCCCCATCCCAGCTCAGAACCTGGCTATATGCAAATCAGTCTGTCCCTGGCCCAGTGCATCATGGGAACAGGGCAGACTAAACTACCAAGCCAATTCTTTACCAGAAAGGAGACAAGCTACCGGGGACCGGTTTCTGGCATTTCAGCCTCTTCGGCCCGGCTTGCTTGAATCCTGATGGAGCAGTGAGAAAGGGACTCATGTCTGAGTATACCCTGCCACACCTATAGTGGCCAAAATCGATTTACAAAAGGGGGTGGTGATGAACAGAGTGTCTGAATTGAGCAGACCACTCTTACCCAGTCCAAAGATCAGGGCTTGATCCATCACCGTTATTTATCTCACTGCCCCATCCCAGCTCAGAACCTGGCTATATGCAAATCAGTCTGTCCCTGGCCCAGTGCATCATGGGAACAGGGCAGACTAAACTACCAAGCCAATTCTTTACCAGAAAGGAGACAAGCTACCGGGGACCGGTTTCTGGCATTTCAGCCTCTTCGGCCCGGCTTGCTTGAATCCTGATGGAGCAGTGAGAAAGGGACTCATGTCTGAGTATACCCTGCCACACCTATAGGGGCCAAAATCGATTTACAAAAGGGGGTGGTGATGAACAGAGTGTCTGAATTGAGCAGACCACTCTTACCCAGTCCAAAGATCAGGGCTTGATCCATCACCGTTATTTATCTCACTGCCCCATCCCAGCTCAGAACCTGGCTATATGCAAATCAATCTGTCCCTGGCCCAGTGCATCATGGGAACAGGGCAGACTAAACTACCAAGCCAATTCTTTACCAGAAAGGAGACAAGCTACCGGGGACCGGTTTCTGGCATTTCAGCCTCTTCGGCCCGGCTTGCTTGAATCCTGATGGAGCAGTGAGAAAGGGACTCATGTCTGAGTATACCCTGCCACACCTATAGTGGCCAAAATCGATTTACAAAAGGGGGTGGTGATGAACAGAGTGTCTGAATTGAGCAGACCACTCTTACCCAGTCCAAAGATCAGGGCTTGATCCATCACCGTTATTTATCTCACTGCCCCATCCCAGCTCAGAACCTGGCTATATGCAAATCAGTCTGTCCCTGGCCCAGTGCATCATGGGAACAGGGCAGACTAAACTACCAAGCCAATTCTTTACCAGAAAGGAGACAAGCTACCGGGGACCGGTTTCTGGCATTTCAGCCTCTTCGGCCCGGCTTGCTTGAATCCTGATGGAGCAGTGAGAAAGGGACTCATGTCTGAGTATACCCTGCCACACCTATAGTGGCCAAAATCGATTTACAAAAGGGGGTGGTGATGAACAGAGTGTCTGAATTGAGCAGACCACTCTTACCCAGTCCAAAGATCAGGGCTTGATCCATCACCGTTATTTATCTCACTGCCCCATCCCAGCTCAGAACCTGGCTATATGCAAATCAGTCTGTCCCTGGCCCAGTGCATCATGGGAACAGGGCAGACTAAACTACCAAGCCAATTCTTTACCAGAAAGGAAACAAGCTACCGGGGACCGGTTTCTGGCATTTCAGCCTCTTCGGCCCGGCTTGCTTGAATCCTGATGGAGCAGTGAGAAAGGGACTCATGTCTGAGTATACCCTGCCACACCTATAGTGGCCAAAATCGATTTACAAAAGGGGGTGGTGATGAACAGAGTGTCTGAATTGAGCAGACCACTCTTACCCAGTCCAAAGATCAGGGCTTGATCCATCACCGTTATTTATCTCACTGCCCCATCCCAGCTCAGAACCTGGCTATATGCAAATCAGTCTGTCCCTGGCCCAGTGCATCATGGGAACAGGGCAGACTAAACTACCAAGCCAATTCTTTACCAGAAAGGAGACAAGCTACCGGGGACCGGTTTCTGGCATTTCAGCCTCTTCGGCCCGGCTTGCTTGAATCCTGATGGAGCAGTGAGAAAGGGACTCATGTCTGAGTATACCCTGCCACACCTATAGTGGCCAAAATCGATTTACAAAAGGGGGTGGTGATGAACAGAGTGTCTGAATTGAGCAGACCACTCTTACCCAGTCCAAAGATCAGGGCTTGATCCATCACCGTTATTAGTTTGGTTTGCCCTGTTCCCATCATGCACTGGGACAGGAACAGACTAATTTGCATATAGCCAGGTTCTGAACTGGGATGGTGCAGTGAGCTAAAAAACGGTGTTGGATCTAGCCCTGATCTCTTGACTGGGTGAGAGTATTCTGCTTAATTCAGAAACTCTGTCCATCACCACCCCTTGTTGTTAAATATTTTGTCCACCCTAAGCGTGGAAGGGTATACTCAGATGTGAGTCCCTTGCTCATTGCACCATCAGGATTCAAGCAAGCCGGGCCGACGATGGCTGAAATGCCAGAAACCGGTCCCCGGAAGCTTGTTTCCTTCCCAGTGTAAGAATTGGCTTAGTAGTTTGGTTTGCCCTGTTCCCATCATGCACTGGGACATGAACAGACTAATTTGCATATAGCCAGGTTCTGAACTGGGATGGTGCAGTGAGCTAAAAAACGGTGTTGGATCTAGCCCTGATCTCTTGACTGGGTGAGAGTATTCTGCTTAATTCAGAAACTCTGTCCATCACCACCCCTTGTTGTTAAATATTTTGTCCACCCTAAGCGTGGAAGGGTATACTCAGATGTGAGTCCCTTGCTCATTGCACCATCAGGATTCAAGCAAGCCGGGCCGACGACGGCTGAAATGCCAGAAACCAGTCCCCGGAAGCTTGTTTCCTTCCCAGTGTAAGAATTGGCTTAGTAGTTTGGTTTGCCCTGTTCCCATCATGCACTGGGACAGGAACAGACTAATTTGCATATAGCCAGGTTCTGAACTGGGATGGTGCAGTGAGCTAAAAAACGGTGTTGGATCTAGCCCTGATCTCTTGACTGGGTGAGAGTATTCTGCTTAATTCAGAAACTCTGTCCATCACCACCCCTTGTTGTTAAATATTTTGTCCACCCTAAGCGTGGAAGGGTATACTCAGATGTGAGTCCCTTGCTCATTGCACCATCAGGATTCAAGCAAGCCGGGCCGACGACGGCTGAAATGCCAGAAACCGGTCCCCGGAAGCTTGTTTCCTTCCCAGTGTAAGAATTGGCTTAGTAGTTTGGTTTGCCCTGTTCCCATCATGCACTGGGACAGGAACAGACTAATTTGCATATAGCCAGGTTCTGAACTGGGATGGTGCAGTGAGCTAAAAAACGGTGTTGGATCTAGCCCTGATCTCTTGACTGGGTGAGAGTATTCTGCTTAATTCAGAAACTCTGTCCATCACCACCCCTTGTTGTTAAATATTTTGTCCACCCTAAGCGTGGAAGGGTATACTCAGATGTGAGTCCCTTGCTCATTGCACCATCAGGATTCAAGCAAGCCGGGCCGACGACGGCTGAAATGCCAGAAACCGGTCCCCGGAAGCTTGTTTCCTTCCCAGTGTAAGAATTGGCTTAGTAGTTTGGTTTGCCCTGTTCCCATCATGCACTGGGACAGGAACAGACTAATTTGCATATAGCCAGGTTCTGAACTGGGATGGTGCAGTGAGCTAAAAAACGGTGTTGGATCTAGCCCTGATCTCTTGACTGGGTGAGAGTATTCTGCTTAATTCAGAAACTCTGTCCATCACCACCCCTTGTTGTTAAATATTTTGTCCACCCTAAGCGTGGAAGGGTATACTCAGATGTGAGTCCCTTGCTCATTGCACCATCAGGATTCAAGCAAGCCGGGCCGACGACGGCTGAAATGCCAGAAACCGGTCCCCGGAAGCTTGTTTCCTTCCCAGTGTAAGAATTGGCTTAGTAGTTTGGTTTGCCCTGTTCCCATCATGCACTGGGACAGGAACAGACTAATTTGCATATAGCCAGGTTCTGAACTGGGATGGTGCAGTGAGCTAAAAAACGGTGTTGGATCTAGCCCTGATCTCTTGACTGGGTGAGGGTATTCTGCTTAATTCAGAAACTCTGTCCATCACCACCCCTTGTTGTTAAATATTTTGTCCACCCTAAGCGTGGAAGGGTATACTCAGATGTGATTCCCTTGCTCATTGCACCATCAGGATTCAAGCAAGCCGGGCCGACGACGGCTGAAATGCCAGAAACCGGTCCCCGGAAGCTTGTTTCCTTCCCAGTGTAAGAATTGGCTTAGTAGTTTGGTTTGCCCTGTTCCCATCATGCACTGGGACAGGAACAGACTAATTTGCATATAGCCAGGTTCTGAACTGGGATGGTGCAGTGAGCTAAAAAACGGTGTTGGATCTAGCCCTGATCTCTTGACTGGGTGAGAGTATTCTGCTTAATTCAGAAACTCTGTCCATCACCACCCCTTGTTGTTAAATGCATTGTAAATACGGCGCACCATGGGTGATAGTGGCGTGGCGCACAATTACTGGCGCATCCCTGCTACTTTTCAGGGATGCGCCGGTAATTAAACATCTGAACCTAAGTGTGTAGCATTATGCAGTTCTTTAAACTACACTCATACATAATTTCACAGGCCAATGAAATGAACACAAAATCGGAAACAAATAAGCATAGTAGCAACACTACTGAGAAGGAGAGCAGTGCACCTGAAATGCTAAGAAGATTTTGAAATATAATATACCTACAATGTAATGAGCAGCATTATTGCTCTTGATAAAAAAAAAAATTGCAATATAATAACACAGCAGGAGAAAACAGAGTGGTAAAGAAATAGCTACTACTACTACTCACCAAGCCCGGGGATCTCGAGGCCAACCAGGTCGAGCAGATCTCGTTCACGGGTCAGGACATCCGTCCAGCGGTGGGTGGCCTGGCTGTAGGTGCGCCGGACCCGAGAGTGGTGGTACATGGCCCGGCACACCTTATCCCACCTCTTCCGGCGATCCCGCATCCCGTACCCGCCTCCGATCTTGCCGCCTGCCATTATGGTCCTGGGGAGGTGGCGCTGTACATAGAACACTAGTGCGCCCACCTCCGCCGGGCTGAAAATCTCCCAGGGTGCGACTGTCTCCCCCCTCAAACGCCCGCACGGGAGCCGGGCTCGGGGTGCGGGACCCTTCCCCTTCTCGGGATGCTTCCCGGCTCCCTTCACCGTGGTCTGGGCGGAAAGGAATAAAGAAAATAGAATAGGGAAGAGAAGAAAAGAAAAGAGTTTAAAAAAGTAGTTTAAAATTAACAAAAAGTAGCAGTAAACACAAAAATATAGGGCGAGAAAAATAGAGGAATAGATAATAAGTAAAATAGATCAAAAAAACTTCAAACAAGCAAAGGATGGCACAGATTTAGAGAGGATACAAGAAGCATGCCCAGAACCATAGCAATGAATGAGAAACAAGATGGCGGCGCCCGTTCACGACCGCGCGGATAAGTTCGCGCGAGATGTTCCTCGTGAACACTCACGAAATTGTACTTGCGAGCCGCACACTTTGCGAGATTACACTTCGCGTCCGGAAACGGAAATACGTCATGCAAACAAGATGGCCGCGCCCTTGAACGACCGCGAGGGTAACTTTGCGCCTTGCGCTACAAGCGGCTCGCGAAAACGCACAAAACCTTGCGAACTAACACGCTGCAAAAAAAGAAATCGCATATTCGCACAAATTTGCGGCTTCCGAATCCGATCTCGCACGTGTTCGCGCCCCGCGAATCCCACAAAATTGCAGAAAAACGAGTTTTGCAGAACTGAAAGCACTCGGCAGGTGCAAGAGTTCAAACTCATCATTAGTAACAATTCACTGTAGTGCTTCCTGACTGGGGCCCCTCCAGAGTTCAGTTGCTAGTTGCAACAATTGTATGACCCTGCTCTGACCCTCACAGCAGGCTCATAGAATAGCTAGAAGTAGGCCACAAAGGTCCTGGAAAAAAAATTGCACTGCAACAGAAAGCAAATTACTGATAAGGAAGCAGGTGCCAGACCTGGAATTTTAAAACAGTGACACATTAATAAACTAACCCCAAATTAATTCATGTCAGTTGAAGCAGGGCAGGTGTGCTTGCTTTGCCCCCCCATAATCTACAGTGATGATGAACCAGAGGGTGGCATTGTTGTAACAGAGGGTGGAATGGGTGAAAGAGAGGGTGGCAGTGGTGAAACAGAGGGTGCTGGGAGGCTGTGATGATTTTTTTTTTTGTATGTTCTTATATAGCGCTCGATCACCGGGGAGGTATCTCGGCGCTTGCCTTGGGAACCCGTCCTGGCTTTTCCCTGTGAGATAGCCCCTACAGGGCATCCCCATGGTGAAAGCCAGGCATCCCGCCGCGGGGGGGCCGTTGTGGAGATTAAGCAAGCTTAATGCCCAGAGTTGCAGAGTGTGAACCCATGATTAGGTCAGGCACCGAAGCGAGAATTGTCGAGTCCGTGGACATTTGAGCTCAAGACCCTGCCGCGTCGGGAATTGAACCCTGGTCCCGGGTCTGACCTCTGCTTCAGGGTCTGCCTGCTCTAACCAGTGAGCCACACTTCTCCACTGATGATGAACCAGATGTAGAAACAACATAGTCGCCACCGTTGCGAGCCGACAAGTAAGTTCGCGATTGCGAACTAGTACCAAACCCTCGCGAACTGGCAGAAACCCTTGCGAACACACAAAAAAAAATCTGCAAATTCACGAGAATTCGCAGATTTTGCGGATTGCGAGTTCGCAAATTTGCAAAATTCACGAACGCCAGATTCGCAAAATTCGCCCATGCTTAGAGAAGGACATACTGTCAGGATCTGTTGTACTGCGCCTACATCACGTTGGAGACTACAATTCCCATGGTTCACTCTGATCCTTTCCAGGAAGTACTTCAGTTGCGTGTTATTCAAGATTTGTCCATGGCGTGAGAGCGGTCCTGCTCTGCAGGCCGTTTCCTGATTTCCCTTCGCTGGAGATTTGTCGAAGATCCTTTCAATTGGAGGTAGGATTCTCCGTGTGGGGAAGTGCCGGCGAGCGCTGAAGAGGCAAGCGCTTTAGGCGTTTCCAGAATTTCCCTTTTTGACCTTCTGCAAGGAACACGGTAGCAGGCTGCTGCCTGTCTCCGTCCTTTTCCTCCTTTATTATTTTAAGTGGCGGAGTATATTTGAACCTGTTTTGTTTCGCACAACCAGAGTTGGAGGCTGTGGCTATAACGCGGAGCGCGGTGGTGATCGAAACCACACGTTGCCGTGTTTCCGGGTTTAAAGACATATTGCTTTAATGACGCGGAGCGCTGTGGGGGATCTCTCTACGCGTTACCATGTGTTGTTCTGGACATATGACTGAAGGGAGCAGAACGCGGTAGTGGACGCAACTACGCGTTACCGTTTTGTTTCTTTATTTATAATTTGTTTGGATTCTGGCCAAGTGGACCCTTCAACAGGGCTGTGAGGAGCGGAGTGTTGTGGTTCTTGCCTCCTACACACTACCGTATCCTGTGCTCTCCATTGTTGGATATTGGTTAGGTACTTCCTTCCGTTCATTCATTACTATGTGATATCTCAGACTCCAAATACCTTACACCCTCAATGCTGCTCTGTGGTACGTTCTAGGTGGTTTAATTGAACACTGAAGCTCACATGCCTATTCTATATTGTGTGAAGGACATATTTACATATTGTTTATGTTTTCTATAGGAGATCCAAAGGCAGTATTGGAGGTGAAGAAAGGCTCATTACAGAGGGTCTAGTTCTTTTCTTCAAGCACGTATATAAGGGTGCATACTAGTGAGAATTCATGAGAGTAGCGTTGTGTATCATCCTAGTGTTTATGAAGGTGTCTTTTGTCGTTTCAGGTACCCCTTCCCTGCTGACCCCTTCCTTTCCCTTCCTTTCTTTTCTTATTTTCCCTCGCCTAATGACTCGAACACCTTGCACAAAACATCAGGGTGTTGGTGACATTTGGAGGTGGAGCCATTTATTCAACAACTGGATCCTGTGGAGATAAAACCTGACAGATATAGCTCATGCGATGGGCCTGCCACTGCTCCTCCTAGCCGGAAACGGCCGAAAATCGGTATTTTCGGCCGATTCCGATCGGTAAAGGGCTACCTACATCTGGCCCATAATGTTTTGTTAGTTTTACTCTGGCCTGAGACACTGCTGAGGATGATTCATTTTGGATGTTCTGCCATAGAGAACTTATCAAACGTAACTTAACATACCATATAACATCATTAACATAACATAACAATATACTTATTAGGCAGAGGGAAGAAGGAAAACATGTAAAAGGTGTCAACTCATATATTTGGTAAGAAATCTATCAGGAAATTGATTAGGAGGAGCTAGTGATTAGCTGGTGAGGAAAAACGTATTGGCTGTTAATTGTATCCTTTTCTGCAAAAGAAGCATGTATATACCTGCTCTAGTCTAGTACATGGGAATGCATGCTGTTGGGAAGCTTTACATATAGCCTGTTTCCTTCTAGTTACCTTTGATCAGTGGTCTCTCGAATGTCAATAAAAAAGTATTAAGGACAATGAAATCCCGACTTTTGACATATAAGAATTGACTTTTACGATTGAATAATATTAAAGATCATGCTAGTTAACTGGTAATGTAAATGAACGCATTTTGACACAGCAGTGGTAGGCTGCCCTTCCTTCTTCCGCGATAATCGTGTGTGGTTCAGAGGTTTATGCACTGGAGCATAACATTTTTTTTCGTAAGGCTGCTAAATTCGATCCACTTTTCATTTTTTGAACGGGATTAAAATTCTGTTGTGTTACACCTAAAGCAAATTAAAAAAAATCTCTAGGTACGGAAACGTGTTATGTATGCTGCATTGAATATTCCATATTTACCATGCGCTTGATTCCAATCGTTCAAGCATCACAATTGCAACAATCAGCATGCAAGTAATTATCATAGTTTCCTGCTGGGAAAAGTAACATGATTTGGAGTCTGCAATGTCTATCATTTTTCTCTTTTTCTGCTTCCTTTCATGATTTGGATGCTTAATGATCCTAAATAGAAAGTCATCAGAACAAGATCCAGCAAAATTACTATTGTGAAAATGACTTTTAACCACTGGGGTACAAGATTAAGCACACATCCACTCTCTTTTTATTGTACATAGTAGATAGCTGTATTCCTAAATCAACTAAAGCTGTCAATGATGTTGCCTGTCATTTTTCAAGCACTTTGTGAATTATATTAGGACTGTGTCTATTTAGTATTCACAATGCTAACTCCCGCGCGCCTGTTTAAAAGGCTGCATTAGGACTGCACATTTTGCTAGTTAACACAAAATTCCTACAAGAGAAAGGAAATAATATGTCCCACTGCAACAAACAATACAAATTGTTAACAGAGATAGTTTAGGCGACTGTTGTTTGCCTCAAACTGTTTGTTGATTGCAAATAAATGTAAAACTGTTAGGTTTTTTTCTTTTGGATGAAAGGTCTTATAATGTGTTTGGTGAGCTTGTCACAAAGTATTCAACTGTCAATTGTCATTCCTGCAATCACAAAGGTCACGGCTCAGACTGGTATTTGAAAGCTGTTAAACCTAAGTGAATATCATGAAGATAATATGTATTTATTTCAGGAGGCCTCATGTAAAACAGATTAACTTAATTCCCTGCACCATAGGTGCCTTGGCTGATGGTAGCCAAGCTACGCCTGATGATTGAGGACTGCGGTGTCATTATTTGGGTAGGTTTGCCATTGGTGTTTGACCAGGCCCGGCCCTTGCAGGGCGTTATACTAGGGCGGTGACGTCAGGCAGGGGAAGGTCAGGGTGGGGGGTTGTAAAATGAGGGATATGGACCATTACAGGTAAGTACCAAAAAAATAAATAAACGAATTTCGTTGCCCACACTGCATCGGAATTCGCTTTTTTTTTTTAACGGTACTTACCTCTAATGGTCCATATCTCGCATTTTACAACCCCCACTCTGACCCTCCCCTGCCTGACGTCACCGCCCCGGTTTAACGCCCTTCACGGGCCGGGCCTGTGTTTGACACCATCCATTGTAATATTTTTTTTAACCATCTGAGAAACACACATTATGGGCTCTGGCCAAGGCTACCCCGGCCCCTTTCAGGTGGACCGTGCCCTGGCCATCTCATTATTTCTTGTATTTTTAAACTGATACCCATTAGGGCTCCTCATTGTCACCCATTCTATTTAAGATTTACATTTGGCTAATTTGAAATGCTGTTCTAATTCCCAGTATTTCTCCCGACCTCACAAGACTCAGATGCTACTTGTTGGAGCAAGAATCCATAGGTTACCAGTTTTGTGAGTGCATGCTGGCCATACTTTAGGCAACTCATAGAAAGTGAATCAGTCAGCATTAGGCCTCCCCCCAAATATGAGGAGACAGAATTAATTATCAAGGCTCTCTCCAATGTCTTCCTCTTCATTCTTACCATGTTCACAATTCAAATATTTCTCAGAAAGCTTATGATACACACCCACTAATTAATAAATGTTTGGCATTTTTTGCAGAGCTGCTTTAACTATAAAAAACAACTGAAATATGAAAAAAATGATAAAAATACATAATGGGAAGCTGCCAAGACAGGCCCTAACGCATCCATTCTGGGGGTTTATGCACCTGAGCATGCATCACTCAAATACCCCCCACCACTTTGACATTGAGCAGGTGCAGCAGGTCCTGCTCTCAGTCGAGCATGTCAGCCCAGCAGTGTTTGACCTGCTGCAGACAACCTCAGTGTGAAAGTGTATGGCGCGGTGAAAAAAGATGTGTAATTCAATTTTAGTTCCCCAACTGACTCTATGCTCAAACCACTGATAGGGTTTAAACAAGGTATGACATGAAACTAAATCCTATATAGTTTTTGAGCTCTAAGAATTTAGAAAGTTGGTGAGTGGATTTCGAGGGTGGTTACTGCTTTTGTGCATCCCTGTTATTTGGAATTGATGGATCCTCAGGGAGTCTAGACATATACAAATTAAAAGAAATCTATTGGACATGGGACCCTTTGTTTCAGTCGTCAATTTCAAAACTGCGGTTCTAAAATCGGAAACGTGGATCAAAGTGATTAAATTGGCTGCTGAAAGCGAAAAATGTCTCTTGCAAAGTCTATTTCAGGATGTGGGACATAGTCCACAAAGTAGTTGTTCCACGCTTACCCCTTGGAATGTAGTGAGGGATACTTTAATACCACTTCAACGCAGTGAAGAAAATATAAAAAATAAAGGTATCTGTTTGGACAGGGGAGCCTTTTTTCAGTCGTCCTTTCGGATTAGTGGTTCCAAAATAGAAAACGCAATTCGAGTGATTTGATTGGCACCTGCAAGACTAAATGTATCGTATAGCGGTAGTTTCAGGATGTGGGGCATGGTCCCCATTTCCTTGGAAAAAAATTGAAAGATCATGTAAATGACTGATTACTTGCACCCTTACCCCTACGCTGAAGTAGGGGACACTTTCAAAGCTACACTCCACACAGAGTAGAATTTATCTTTAAAAAAAAATCTAAAATGAGTAGCATGATGTTCTGTATTTTCTCTGTGGTCTGGGGTCCATTATACCTGTCTGAGTCCCACAGACAACAGCTGCCATTTTTAGGTCTCAAGGATACATAATTCCAAAAACAGTAACGCAAATCAAGGTTAAGAATTGTGCCTGGTTATCAAAAGGACAGGGCAAGCTTCTCTTGCCTATGTAACTTCTATATTGGATTCATGCCCCCACCAAACTCATAATTTGGCCCTAAGTTTTTTTGCCTGTGACTGTTGGACCAATTCCATGTCCATGGTTTGACCTGCATTGACAATTTATCTAATAGCTGCAACAGAAATTGGAAAATAGACAGCTGACCCCATCAAACATTTTTGGAAGTAGATTCGCGTTTCATCGAAACAGAACATTTTTGAAATCCAAAAGTTTAAAGGTCAATTTGTCCTGAAAGAACCACCAGCTATTACCCAACTCAACTCTGTTGTGTTTTGGCCATGTTGTGTGTTTAGGTTCTTTCTACTGCACCGATAAAATAACATTGATTTTGACTGGTTTGTATTTCATGACATTTCACAAAATTGCATGAAAATGTATCAAAATTGCACTGTCAGAGCAAAATTTGCCAATATCATGCATTATTTTTTTTTAAGTGAGAGCACACTTCATGTAAAAAGTATCATAAGATATTGGTTCAAGTAGAAAATGTCTCTCGCTGGTATCTAGTAATACTTTTTATAATGTGAGGTGCACACCTAAGTAAAATAAGTTAAGTGAAATTGCTCAATGAGAAATGTTGTGAATTTTTTGTACATTTTTTATTTTTTATTTCATGACTCTGGTTTTTAAATATGATGACGAAATATGATATTGATAGGAGATCTTTCTTTAAATACCTTCAGGTTAGGAGCTTTTTGGGCAATAAACAAGGAGGACCTGCAGGATGTCAGAGTAATGAAATTTTAGAGAAAATACAAATCTCTGCAGACTGCACAATTAGGAGCCTGTATGCATGCTTGGTGAAAGGAAAAGCAGATGATATGGAAAAATTTAGTAACAAATGGGCATCTAAACTGAGTATTCCAAAAGAATTATTTCAAGAGTCACTTGAGCTTGCGCGTACGGTTTTGTGTTCGGCACCTTTACAATCACAGCATTATAAAACGCTGTACTTCTTATACTTTACCCCAGCGAGAATAGCTAAATGGGGAGGTACTACGGGTATCACTTGTCCAAGGTGCAACCACCCAGAGGCGGATATAATTCATGTTTTCGCCAAGTGTCCACAACTGTATGCTTTGATTGAAAATATAGAACGATTTCTAATTAGGTCATTGAAGCTACGCATAACCCTCACACCATCAATATTATTGTTGGGGATAGATCAGGATGGAGGTATAGTACATAAAGGGTTTATCTTTGTGGCTGCTGCAGTTTATAGACTGACTATAGCTAGAGCCTGGTTAGATAAAAATCCACCTATCATGCAAACCTGGTTGGCTAATTTATTGGCAGCTTATAATTTGGAGAAACCTATTTATTCCCAAAAAGGGATAAGAGGTAAAATGAGAGGATTAAAAATATGGGAACCCATAACTAGATGGAAAGAGAATATTGGGCCTCAGTAAGATTAAGGGATGTCCCTTTTTTTTTCTTCCTTATTGTTTTTTGTACATATATCAAATGAGTCGTTATTGCAGATCCTATGTTTTACCTCACAGGCAATTAATATGAAATGTATAATATGAAATGTATAAATGTATGATGTGTAAACTATGCAAAGTATGGAAATAATAAAAATAACTTTAAAAAAAAAAAATCATGACTCTGGTTTGATTTTGACTTTTCAATTTGTGTCTCATGTTAGAACATGTTTTGTTTTCTCAATAATTTTTTATCTATTTTTCCAGTTTTCCTTAGTTTTGTTTCACTTTGCACATTCAATTCCTTCTTTGCAACCATCATTTTCACTTAAAGTTCTTTATTTCTCATCTCTGTTGATATGTTATTGTTTTTATTGTACAAATACCAAATCCATTTAATCTTCGGACATCTATTCTGCTTGAACTATGCTACACATTGTGTACATGTATTCCATAATGAAACCTTTCTACATATTTTGAATAATTGGGAACTCAGAGACATTTCACTTTAAGACTGCATCTTCTGTGCCCCACAGTCTGGTGAAAGCAGGTAAGTGTGAGTGACCGTTCTCCTGTTGCCCGCTGTCCATGCTGATACATCGCTGCCCTTTTCCCATGTGACATTACTCCCTCCCTTTTCCCCTTCTGGCCTCTTGATGCCTGCTCAGATACGCTCCTCCTATGACTCTGGCTTCATACTTGGTATTTATGGTGAAGGCAGGTGAACGTAAATGTGAGTGGCTTTTCTCTCGCTGCCTGCTGATACACCACTGCTATTTCTCCTTGTGACATTAATCCATCCCCCTTTCTGCCCGCCCCTCATCATGATCCGTGCCCCTCAGTGCAAGCTCAGATTTGCTCCTCCTGGTGAGTGGTGGGATGTTATGCTGGGATGGTGTTGCATCCAAGGAAGGAAAATCCAGAGATCAGTGAGAATCAAAATAGGTTTATTCTCAAAAAGATAGAGCGCTCCTGAGCATGCTGTCTCCAACTGCTCCTGAGGCTTCAATACATAACATTCCATGTTGCCAGGTAACAAACAATACATGCACACAGATAAGATCTGTGACTAAACTTACAATGATAAACTAAATAACGAACAAATATAACACATCATCTCTCCTATAATGTAACAAAAAGAAAAACCAAAAAGAGAAAAGTAGCAAACAAACAAAATTAAGTAATATGATCTTCAAGATATTTAGGTTTAACTTTCAGTCTAGAACTTCGACCAACCTGAGACTGTAATACATTGGGAAAAAAATATGAATCTACGACATGTTGATGTTGTACTTGTTTATCACACACAGTATCACTTGAAGGAACTCCCGCCTCTAATGCAGGATCATTAGTGGAATTTAAATTCATGTCAAGTGAACCACCCACCAAATGGGAATGAAAATCAGAATGATTCTCATTGATGTCTCCAAGTATCACCTTTGCGACATTCCTTTTATTCCACCATTTTCCACCTGTAACCATGCTATGCTATGCTATGCTATGCTATGGTGATTTGTATAGCGCACGGCTGCCCCAGCGAAGGGGCGTCCCGGCGCTGCGGAAGGACAGAAAACAGTTTACAGTGAGGTGGAGATGCTAAGGATGAAGCTATTGTTGAAAGAGGTGTGTTTTGACAGCCTTTCTGAAGGCTAAGAGATCTTGTATCCCACGGATGGCTTCGGGAAGACTGTTCCATAACTTGACCGCTAGGAAGCTAAAAGAGCGGCCGCCCATTCTGGCCAGTCTGATGCGGGGAATGATCGCAAGATGCTGCCCCTCTGACCGGAGCGATCTCCTAGGGATGTACTCTGACAGAAGTGGGCGAAGCATTGGGGGGGAAGAGGTTTTAAGGATTTTGAAAGCGAGGCACAATGCTTTGAACTGGACCCTTTTGCCCACCGGGAGCCAGTGCAATTTCTTCAGGGTTCCAGATACCGAGGAATGGCGCGGGAGACCAACCAGTGCCCTGGCAGCCGCATTCTGAACTCTTTGCAATCTAGTAATTTCAGCTAGATTCGCCCCCAATAGAAGGGAGCTGGCATAGTCCAGTCTGGAAAGGATGGTCGCCTGGACGATTAGTTGGCGAGTGCGGCAGTCAAAGAACTTCAGAATGGGCCGGATGTTACACAGGACGCCAAAGCATGTGGCGGCAACTTTTTTTGTGTGACAGAATGTCTACCAACTTTAACAATTTTAGTATCTGGATAGAACTTAGAACCCTTAACTTTCAATGGCCTTCTGATTCTGACTTTGTCACCACCATTAAACAAATCAACCTTTACATGTTTACTCTCATCATACCTAAGTTTAGATTTAATTTGAGAATGCCTAACTTTAGATCTGACTAGGTCCATAACAGAAATATCCACATGAAAGTTGGTATTTGACATAACCCAATTCGGAGAAAGTTCATTGAAGGATTGTCTACCCCTAAGCATGGCAATTGGAGTAACATCTGTTGTGGAATGTGGAGTATTATTGTAGGACCAGATCTTGTCTCCAACTACATCCTGTACATACATGTAAACCAGAAGAAGAAGCCGATTGAATTGACTCCTTCAAAATCCGGTTAACCCTCTCCACTAAACCATTTCCTTTTGGGCTGTACAGTGCAGTAGTGAGATGTTTAACTCCAGGATTATGTAAAAATTGCCTCATATCATGCGACACAAATTGAACTCCATTGTCAGATACCAAGAAACAGGGTATACCTTCAGACCTAAAGAGTTGTTTGAGAAATGTAATAACATTTTCTGTATTAGGGTCTTTCATAAATTCATAAGATACCCATTTGGAATGATAATCAACCACTGTTAAGATATAATTGAATCCTTGATTGAGTCCACCAAAAGGACCAATAAAGTCAATTCCATGTTTTTCCCAAGGACTGTGAGGCAAATCTATCGGACATAAAGGAGTATTGGCAGTGTGAAGAGACCTCTCTGAGAGAGTACATTCAGTGCAATTGCTAATGGATGTTTCTACAAGATTATCCATTCCAGGCCACCAGTAATATAGCCTCAATCGTTTCTTGGTACTGGTGATCCCACCATGACCTTTATGAGCCAGAGAAATAAGTGTAATCAACTCCTCTCTAATTTTAGAAAATGGAAGAAACTCTTTGTCAACTTGATTTTCTCTAGGCTAGCATTTAGAAATGAATTTCTTTAGAGTGACCTGACAATTGTCAGAATTCGAAGCTTGCAACTAATCAGAATGAGATATAGTGTCCTTAGTCAATGCCAATCCATCAATCAAATGAATAACAATCTCTTTGTCATCCAAAACGGTATCAACCTCATCATCAGTGGTAGGACACCGAGAAAGATAATCTGCTTTAAAATTTTTACACCTAGAAATGTGCCTCATAGAAAAATTGAAGTCATACAGATTAGAAAATAGACGTACTAATCTGGGACTGGCATTTCTTAAAACTTTATCATTCCAAATAAAGATCAAAGGTTTATGGTCAGAAACTAGAACAAATTATCTTCCTCAGACATAGGATGAAAAATGTTTAGCATCCCAAACACAGGCAAGTGCCTCCTTTTCAATAGTACTGTAGTTTTTCTCCGAAGGAGAACGCTTCCGGGAAGCAAAAGCAATTATATTTTCCGAACCCTCAACCATTTGACTGAGAATAGCTCATGTCCCCACATTGCTAGCATCTACATTAATGAAAGAAATCAAAGGTTTAAGTGCAAGAGCATTAATTATTAAATCTTTAAGATTTTCAAAAGAATCCTGATGCTCTTTGCTCCACATAAATTTAACATTGCTTCTAGTTAACTTCCTCAGGGGTTCACTGATAAAAGCAAATTTTTTGTACAAATCGGGAATAAAATTCACTCAATCCTAAAAACGATCTTAATTGATCTTTATCTGATGGGTGAGGGCACTCCTTAATAGCTTTTAATAAATCTTGTTTAGGACTGATTCCATAATAAGAGATCACATGTCCTAAGTAATCTACACTGTTGAGCATGAATTTACATTTCTCCTTTTTAACTGTCATGCCAAATTTGTTTAAAATACCTAAGACTTGGTCCAAAACAACTAAGTGCTGTTCAACTGAATCAGATGAAAGCAAGATGTCATCTTGATAGACTAAAACATTTTTAACTTCACCAAAAAGTTGAAACATGAGCTTTTGAAACACCGAAGCCACTGAGGCTAACCCGAAGGGCATCCTTAGGAATCTAAAGGCCCCAAAGGGTGTGTTGAAGGTGGTCAAATCTTTTGAATCTTCGTGAAGCTCAATTTGGTGGTAAGCCACTTTTAGATTTATAGTGGAGAAAATGTTTGTCCCTTTCAATTGTGCTAACATATCTTGTATATACATGGCAGTGGAAAACAATCAACTTGTAAGTTTTTATTCAGAGATCTTAAACCTATGCATAACCTAATCTCATTGCAATTCTTTTTAATTGTGACCACAATCGGAGACACCCAAAGCGAAGAATCAACTGGTTCAATAACACCATCTGCACACAATTGCTGAAAATGACTGTTCAATTTATCCCTGATGCTTAATGGCACATGTCTAACTTTGTGGATAACCGGGATAGCATCTGGTTTCAATATGATCTTGTGTTGTAACCCTTTGACTGAGCCAATTTTATCATTAAAAACAGACTTGTGTTTGTCAAGAATGCTCATTAATGAAGAATTTTCAAACTGTAAATAGCAACATTTGCATCATTTTCTGAAGAAATGGGATTATCTGTGCCCGGTCTTAAGATCATGCGAAACTTGCCTTGAACTTTCCAACCAAGTATGTTATAACCTTTTTACCCATATAAACTTTTGAATTAATAACATGTGCCTTGAAATAAGTATCATTAATAAAATAGCCCATCATATCTATCTCTTGGCCTCCAAAGGCCACTGTACGGATGTCTGGAGGTAGTAATGTAACATCTTTCCATTCTTTATAGAAACATTGATCAGAAAGTATAGTAACAGGCAAACCTGAATCCACAGTCACTTTAGTACTTGCATCACCAATTTTCACATCACAAATAGGCTCACCATTGCTAACTTTATCTGTGGAACTAACCATATCCACAGACAAAAGCATTTTACAGTAGTATTGTAATTACTACCTAATTGAGGTTCAACAGATTCTACATGCATCAATTTAGCTTGAAATTTGCAAACAGAGGTAAGATGTCCAGTTTTCTTGCAATTAGAGCAAATTTTGTAAATGGCAGGACAACTGGGAGCATTCGCCAAGTGAGACTTAGACCCACACCTGAAAGACTGAAGGGTTTTACCTGATTTTTTCCATTCATGTCTAACAATGGGTGCTTTGTTATGTTGATGAGTAACAGGTTGCATTGGCACAGGAGTAACCTTATTTACTGCTTCAGTGGAAGTGTTTTTCGAAGTACTCAATTCCTTAGAAGCAGAAACAGATCTTTCAATGTCTTTGGCAATTTCTAACGTTTCAATCAGTGAATGGTTCCTACAGTATAAGATCCTTTCCTGTAATTTGTCATTATAACAGTTGACTACTATTTGGTCTCTTAGATATTGATCAATGGGCCCTTCAAATTCACATGAGGCAGCAAGTACTCTAAGTTCAGCTAAAAAACATATCTATACTTTCTTGGTCACATTGTTTATGCGTGTAAAACTTATATCTTTCCACAATTATACTTGACTCATCCTTAAAGTGTTTTTCAAGTCTCAACACAGCTTCAGTGAAATCATTCCAATCATCGGATGGAGGACGAACAATTGGAGGTTGATGATCAAAAATCCTTTGCCCTTCGTTGCCTAAACTATTATATAACATTGCATTTTTCCTCACAGGTGAAAATGTTAACCCATCAATAGATATTATATAACTATTAAATGATTTGTACCATTGTGTCCATTTAAACCTAGGAGTTACAGGTTCTTGAAGAAAGGGTGAAGGAAGGACAGCAGTTTGAGCAGCCATAAAGTAAAAGTAGGAAAAACTAGAAAAGGAATAAAGTAAGAAGAAAATGTAGAAAATAAAAGTAAAAATGACACAAGTACCAAATATGCTTCAATGTAGAAAAACCAACGTTAAAATGGAAGATTAAATAATTTGTAAACAAGAATTAAAATAGGTGTGCACGTCAACGTGCTCAAGTGTTAAATGGGTGTGCGCGTCACCGCGCTAAAATACCTGAAAATTAAGAGAGGAGAATTACAGTCGGAGAAATGGTGTGCGCATCACCGCGCAATAATGAAACAAGAGAAAGCTTCCTGAACGTCTTCGTCTTAGAGGAAAGATGTTAAGAAGTAGTGACGTTCTTGACGAGACGCCTGCGATGTGCAAGCATGTAAAAATGACATAGGAGAATCAAAGAGTTCTTTACTATGAAGAGCATCAGAGACGAAGAGGTCAGAACATGGTGGAAGCTGAGTCACAGAAATGGAGCCACCGTGGAATGGTGAGTCGTCATAAGGCGGAAAGGTAAGGAGCATGGAATCCAAAAGGACTTTTAAAAATAAATGTTGCCGCTCGAGAGGATATCGAGCGTCCCATCTTCAGCGGAATTTAAATGATGAAAAGTTAAATAAGGGTGCAGTTTGAAACAATTGGGCAATCTGGAGTCTGAAACGGAATACTTGAAATAAGAATTCCAGTCATCAATGAAGTATTTAAATGTAGCCACTCGATAGGATCTTCAATATCCACTCTTCAGCGGAGGTAAAAGTCTAGAAGCGACGAATAAGCATGTAAAATAAAGTAATTTAATCAAAAAAGCGATTAAAGTAAGCAAAAATGCCAATCAGGCGTTTAAATCAGATTTCTTGAAAGGGAAAATTCTAATCTTCAGCAAAATGATGAAAATTTAAAATTATAGTAAAAATTATAGTATAGACATTTAGCTAAGGAGCTAAAAACAGTACCTTAAGTGTAGAACACGGAGATGATTGTCAAATGTGGAATTGAAGTTTAAAAAACAAAAAATTGAAGGCAGTTGAAAATTCAGTTCAGTTCAATTGATGATGATCAAAGTAGATAGAAGCAGAACATTCGGTCAAAATATCTTGCAGTTCATAAAAATAACCAAATGTAAAATAAAAATAATATTTATAAGGTAGAGGAGACACTGAAGAAGATCTGTCAGCAATAATTAAAAAATCAAGAAAAATGTAAATATAGTGGGTTCTTTGGAGAGCTGTACAAATTACCTCGTCGCCAAATTCATGTTGCATCCAAGGAAGGAAAATCCAGAGATCAGTGAGAATCAAAATAGGTTTATTCTCAAAAAGATACAGTACTCCAGACCTAACAGAGTGTCTCTCTCTAAATCAGCCTGCTGTCTCCAACTGGTCCAGAGGCTTCAATATTTAACATTTCATGTTGCCAGGTAACAAACAATACATGCACACAGATAAGATCTGTGACTAAACTTACAATTGAATAATAAATAATGAACACATATAACAGATGGTCAACAAGAGGGCATGTCTGTTGGTCAACACCTATTCTGGATGATAGGTAGTCACAATGGCCATACTACCTGACAAGTGTACTATGTTTTGGACTCGGGCTGTATACCTGGATGTTATGTACCCTGCTCCCAGCTTGGCACTTTCCCCAGCATTGTATTATGTTCCTTTTGATAAGTAATATAATTGTATGCAACAAAAGAATGCACATTCTCCCCTCTAGAAAACATTTTCCTGTATTAAATTTCAGCAGTGTGCATCAGGATTTGTGAATATTCAGCCATACAAATTCCCCACTTGATTTAGGGTCAAATAGTTGATTTTTTTTCTAGCAGGTATTTTTGATTATAGTGATCTAGGTGCTTTACAAGACAACTCGACACTGAAAGTCATGTCACCATGCCTGGAGCAAAGGCTCTAGTTTTGCAGTAAAGGAAAGAAATTTGAACTGGGGAAAGCCACAGAGGGTAGGAGGATCATGGGAGTGCCAGGTCAATAAAGTTGAAGCAGACATCAGGGAAAAACACCTTTAAAGATGATAACCTGCATCACTTCACTTCTTGTGTTTCCTCCAGAACAGTAATCAGCAACTCTGGCCATAGTATGTCACCTAGTGAGTTGGCAGCATAGATTGGAGGAAGGAAGATTGAGATTGGGACATAAAAGTGGAAAGAGATATTAACTGCAATTTTATGGGTTTGCGATGCAGCAGAGGCGATGAATTAATTGATTCTGCTCCTGGATATGCCGCACATCAGAGGAGATGGGTTGCTTCTGGAGGATCCATGGTCTGGCTGAGAACATTCTGGCTGGGTACGACTCATAGTTGCAGAGTCCAGGTACAGGTTACAAGATTCTAGCCTTTTTGGAGTCACTCTGGTGGTGCTGCGTACAGGTTATAGGTCCATTCCTTCTTACCAATGCAAAATATAGAAGCACAGCAGGTCAGCACAGCAGGGCAGAAGTGCTTCAGTGTAGCAGTCTAGCAGAGTGCTAGTCCTTTCAGCAGTACAGCAGTCCTTCTTCCTGCCATTGTCTTCCACAGGTCCACAAGTATACTGAAGAGATGGTGTCTGAGGTCTGATATTTGTACCTGGTGCCTTCTTTGAAGTGAGAGAAACTTCCAAAGGATTTATTTAGAAGTGATCCTGTTTTCTGCTTCCCCGGCCCCAATCCCTGACTGACTACAAGGGGTAACAGTCCTTTGTGAAGGCAGGTGAAATCATATTCAGGTGTTAGTGGAGCTGTAACATACTCTACCCTCTTATCCTGCCAGTTATGGCCCACCTATGCATACCTCAACTCTCAATTATGTGTGGCTATCTAGGAGGTATACAAAAATAACAACTGCCAACTACACCTAGCCATGTGAAACAGAGACAGGTTGCAGGCGCTAAATGGCTAAGGCAAGAAAATGGCAACTTAAAAGTGGCAAGTTCAAATTTTAATTCAAAATCAAACTTTCCCACATAAGAGAGAGTTTTTCATTATAATTCAAATGACACCAAACATGAACTGTTCACCTACTCCCCTTTGGAAGATATCCTTATTGGGAAACAGAAATTACAACGTGGCTGTTTACACGCAGGGCCTTTCCATGCAGGCTTTACCAAGCATACACTGTTACCCGCATAGCCTTCACCACTCATTTTTTTACAACGTACGTGGTGAGGGCATATGCTGATAATGGCACCTGCGTGGTCAAGGCTATCCGTGCCATTAGAGGAGTGAAGAGATCCTTCCACTTCCTCTTGATGACCTGTGCCTCACAAGAGTTAACTTGTTGTGCTGTGACATCTATGATAAAAGCCTTATCAGGCAGGGCAGGCCGAGTACAGTGGTTTGCTTTATTCGTGTGTCATCCTGGAAACGTGTGTTTTGACATCTTAGCAACATCTTTGTTCGGGTCAGGCATGTGCCCTTTTAAAATCGCTGACAACCACCATCAAAGCTGAGTACACTTTTAGGATAAACTGCATCTGTTCATTGGATGAAGAGTTCCCCTTTCAAATTAGGAAATAAAACACCCGACAATTTAAACAGGGGCCTAGATCCAGGGTTTAGGGCAGGGTCAGGTATTTTTTTAACAGGGCGGGGTGCACTGGGGTCAAGATTTACCGCTTAGAGCAGAGACAAGTATTTTGTAAACAGGGCAGAGAGCACGCTGGGGTCTAGATTTAGAGATTAGGCCAGAGAGGGGTATTGTTTTAAACAGGGTGGGGAGTGCACTGTGGTCTAGATTTAGGGAATAGGGCAGAAACTGGTAATTTTTTTCACATGGCAGGGGCGCTTGGGGGTCTAGATTTAGGGTTTAGAGCAGGGTCAGGTGTTTTTAAAAATGGGTGACCTTTACGATACATGCCTTACAACAAAATACATTGTAAAGGCATGCGTGGTAAAGGTTATACATGGAGAAGGCATTCACGTTGTAACGCATGCGTGGTAAAGGTATGCTTTGCAACGGAATGCGTTGTTCCATCATGCAACCATCCTTATTGAATGTAATACGGTAACTCCAATGTTATAATGTTTGAGCGGTAGTCCTTGCAATAATGAACAGTGAATTTAAGAGTTTTCACAACCAGGACATGTAAAAAATCAAAAGTACATGTCTCACTTTTTAAATACATGATGCCCTCCCCTATGGGCTGTTTGGGGACTTCCCTAGGGTGACATACATGTATTAAAAAGGAAAATTTGGGAAGAGCAAAAGGTGGCTTTTGCCAGATTGAAATGGCAGTTAGTGTATGCAAACACAGGATGCAATTGCAACCTGAGACATATTTCAAGAGCTAATAAAGTGAGTGGCACAATAAGTGCTGCAGGTTCACTGGCATCATTTAGTTTAGAGGCCTTGGGTACATGTAGTACAACTTCACTAGGGACTTATAAGTAAATTAAATATGCCAATTAGGCACAAGCCAATATTACCATATTTTAAGGAGTGAGCGCATGCACTTTAGCGCTGGTTAGCAGTAGGAAAGTACACAGAGTCCTAGGGCAAACAAAAACGAGATCAGAAAATATGGAGGAGTAAGGTAACATGTTTGTCAGAAGTCCACCCTAAGGCTGAAAAGTGTAACAATGGCAAAGATTCTGCATACAGTGGTTTTATTTTGTTTTTGGTGATTATTTTATCTTGAAGTGTTAGGAATTCCTCACATTTTCAAGTCTTTGTTTAGCTATATATGTGGAAGACATTAACTGTGTTGTGCACGGAGGGTCTATGCGGAAGGCATTAACTGTGTTGTGCCCAGAGAGTCAGTGCCTTCTTTAGACCAAAGGCGTTATTTGCTTATTGCATCAACTTTGCAGTCTCTTAGCTGTCACGTCCCTGAGAAGATGCTTTGATGCCCTGTCATGTTCTCACCTTGGCGATGATATATTCTTTAATGCCAACATTTTATTGAGTTTTGAACAGTTGATACACCAGACATATCATAGAGGATCATGTGTAGCAAAAGAAAAATGGCTAATCAAATGCATGTTATGACAAACACTGTAGTAGAGGTAATCATAGGAGCAAAATAAAAGCAGACTTCCCCTCTCCCCTGTTATATTCAATAGAAGATGCAATACCCCCCTAACTTGCCTCCCATGCTTCTGTGACCCCACTTCAGGCATGGCCTCCATGACTACTTAATTCTTCCTCCAGAAGGTTATCATGGTTCTCAGGTTGTTGCAGGACTATGCCCCAGTATTGGGGCCCCAGGATTGACCGTATTTAGCCTATATTTTGTAATGTTTGAGGGGACATCCCCAAGCCTTGTATATAGGAATTTCTATACTGATGCAATGGTATAGACCCACTTCTACATCTCCAAGGGCGATGGGGATGGGGGTCACTGTCTTTCCAGGCTCTATCACCAAACCCAACCACAGCAGGGCAGTGGAATATCTATCTGCAGCTATCTCCTCATGAATGTGGAGGAGGACCAACTTAGGATCAGAAGGCAAGATCCAGCAAAGCACTTGCTCAAGGCATGCCAGCCAAAAGGAGGATAATCAGGGGCATGACCCAGTAGTATACAAAAGGACTCCCATTCCTGATAAGCACCGCAGTCTGTGAGTCCACCATCCCCATTTTCCTTAATCTCTCCTGAGTGCAGTAAACCTTATATAGATACTTCCACTATGTGAGATAGAACTGCGAGGTATTGCTGCCTCACTGGGAGAGGTGCAAGCCTCTCTTTAATCATCGTAAGAAAGGTGCCCCAAGTCCCCCACCCAGGCTTTTATTAACCAATCAAATTCCTCTGATTAGTTGATCACTAGCGTTCGATATACATGTGGGGTTTTGCTGTAAATTGGTTCCTGTACAAGTAGTTTGGTTTGTAGAGGGGTGTGTTCTGCTATGTCCATGAGCTCCATAAAATATTGGGTGAGAGCATGTCTTAATTTTAAAGAATCTAAAAAAGTATGAGAGATGTAGGTCATACTCTGCTTGAAATTCTAGAAAAATTTCATCGAGAACCCAGACAGAACATCCCCCAGTTTAGATAAGCCAAGGACATCTAATGATTTGAAGCCCTCTAAGAAAATTATCGGTAACAGCTGAGTCCCATGCCATAGCTCGGTTTCCTTCGTCCAGCATCCTTCCATCCAAGGACACTCTGGGTGGCTCCCCAAATCTGAAGAGTGACTTTTGTGGCCGCCGAGAGGTGCTCCAAAGGAGATCCCCCATAAAGCAGATGCAGGAAGGGCTTCTCTAGCATTTCCCAGCGTTCAGTGATGAAAGCAAGATCCGTTGTGTCAGTGAACCACCACTCGTTTAAGACAATGAGATGGGGTGGCCTATAAAACGAAAGTATGTTGGGGGTCTCACTACCACCATTGTATGGAGAGTTGTAGCACTTGAAGTGGGCAATCCGTGGGTTGTAATGCCACCACAGGACATCCCTTAGCAAGGAATCAGGCTTCCTAAAAACCAAGCGGGAGATGAGGAAAGGATAATTCTGAAACTGGTACAGCAAACGAGGCAGATGACCTTCTTGTAGATGGCCAAGTGCCAAAACATAGACAGTAGTGTTGTGCAGAAACCCAGGTCCTGAGACACCCCTTCATGATGGGGTTGAATATTACATTCCAATGCCCAGGTAGGGTCAGCCGACACTCACACCCCAAGATACTGAAAGTCCTCCCGGAGTACCTGTAATTTTTACCTATGTGTTCAAGAGGGAGGTAGGGAGGTAGGATGAACAGTTGTCTGGTGGGTACCCTGGTTTTGGTTTAAAACTATTCCAGGTAACAGAAGATTGTGGGGATGTGTGCCAGTCTCTTGGGCCCACTGAAACATATTTCAGAGATAATCCAAGACCATCCTTCTGTAGGTTTTAAAGAACTCCACCGAGAGGTCATTGGGGCCCGGGGTATTACCCGGGTGAAGATGAGACAAGGCCAACCACATTTCCTCACAAGTAAAATTCTCACCCCGTGAGTCACACTCCAGGGCTGACACTGGGCACCTGGGCATATCCTTTAGACAACCCCAAAGGGCCTCAAGTTCCCCCCAGTAAGCTGAGTGTACAGCAATGTGTAGTATGTGTCAAGACCCTAGGATATTGTGGTCTCCCCAGTATGTCAGATTCCCCTCCCATCTGTTATGTATGTAATATGCATCCAATGTACTGTGTTAGAGTAGAACCAATGCAGGGTGTTAAAACTGGGGGTCTCTAGTTGGCAGAGGTAGGAACCGCTGTCCAAATAGGGACCCTTGCTTTTAGTCAGGGTAAGGAGGAAACACTCTTTACATAACCTCTGCTCACCCCCTTGGTAGCTTGGCACAAGCAGTCAGGCTTATCCAAAAGCAATATGTAAAGTATTTGTATCAACACTCAGAGTAACACAGTGAAAACACCACAAACTGACTCCACAACAGTTTAGAAAAATAAAGGTATTTAATCTGAACTACACAAGACCAATACAACAAAAATCCAACATACACAGTACAAGAATATGGTTGCAAAAGAGTTATTATGGTTGCGATAAAATAATCCACAGTGCCGTGAAAAGTTCACAGTTGCATCACGTTTAGCCAACAGTACCTTTTAAATGCAACAAAGTTCCAAAGCAGAAGCTGTTGCTCCTGAGACCCTGGGGAGGCGATGCGTCAACCCCGCTGCAGCAGCGGGTTTTCTTATGACAAATTCGGTCTGTATGGGGAGTAAGGCGGACTTGTACGGATTCCGGTGCGTAGGTTCCGTAGGAAGTTTTCTCTTGTAAAGGCACGATGCAATGATCTTTGCAGTTGCGACGATCTCCGTGACGACGATTCATGGATCAGTGGTGATCTTCTCTTGCAGCTCCTCGATGCGATGGCTTCTGGGATGACACTCGCACCGACGTGATACGGTCCACAAGCAAGCGGTGCGGCGATCAAACCCAACGACGGCAGGCTCTGCGACGACACTCGCAGCGATGGTAATCTTCCCGCACTGGTCAGGTGCGTCTCACAAATGAAGGATGCAACGGCTCTGGCAGCGGCAACAGACGCTGCGATGATCTCTGCCTTGGTAGCTGCAGGAATTTCCTCGCACTGTCGGGGATGCGCTCCGCAAGCGAGCGGTGCGACAAAACTTTCAGACAGTCTTTAAATGCTTGGCTTCCAGATTCCCAACACAGGTACAACTTCCAGAGGCACCACACATGGGCCAGGCACTCCAGGAAGGACAGAACTCTCTCAGTAGAGTTCAGGGAAGCTGGGGGTGAAGTCCTTTTGTTCTTTGGACTTCAGAACAGGGAGCCAACTCTTCTCAGGCCCTTTGAGATTCCTTCAAGACAGGGGACACACCACCAAGCAAAGTTCTTCCCCTCTCCTTGGCAGCAGAGCAACAGCAGGACAGTCTTCCTTCTTCAGTTTCAGCTTTCTCCTTGGCAGAGGTTCCTTCTTGATTCCAGGATGATCTAATTTTCTGTTGTCAGGGGTCCTGTACTTATACCCCTAAAAGTCTTTGTTTGTGAGCCCGGTCTGAACCAGTTCTTGGTGTTCCTTGAGCACTTTGTTTTCCTGGCTTCTCCTTTCCTTTCAGAGTGAGGGGCAGGGTCGTCAGCCACCCAGCAGGAGGTGGAGCCAGCATTGTGGATGGCAGGCTCAGCCCTATTCAGGCCCAGGTGCTATCTCCTCCCACCACTCAAGTTGCAAATGCAGTCTTTCAGCCTAGGGCTGACTCAGCCAGCCTCCTGGGGAATCCCCAGCCCCTGTCACTCTCAAACTAGAAAGTCAATTCACAAAGAGGCCAAGGCACACAGAAAGGTCAGACAAGAGAACAGCAACTTTCTAAAAGTGCTGTTCTCAAACACAGGATTTAAAAACAACCTTTCCTAAAAGATGTGTTATTAAATTTTGAGTTCAGGTATACCAGACTTTTATGTCCTATCTTGTTCCTATGGGAAGATATGCTTGTAGCCACTGTAGCCAACATCCCCCATTATAGCCTATGGAGCAAGATAGCCTTGCAGCAGTGAAAAACTAAAATGGCTGTAATTCACTACCAAAGCATGTCACCTGCACAAGTACATGCTCTACCTTTCACATACACTGCACCCTGCCCAAGGGGGTACCCTGGGCCTTCCATAGGGGTGACCAATGTACACAGAAAGGGAAGGGTTAGGCCTGGTCAGTGGGGACAATGACCAGGAGGACATGGCAGTTCACAGACTGCCCACAGGCACTACAGTGGCAACCCTGAGACACCACTTTAGGGCTACTCATGTGGGTGGCACAATCAGTGCTGCATGCCCACTAGTAGCATTTGTCATCACCAGCCCTGGCACACCCAGTGCACTTTACTAGGGACTTCTTGGTGATACAAATATGCCAATCATGTATATCCAATCATAATAACTATTTACACAGGGAGCACTTACACTCTGACACTGATCAGCAGTGGCAGAGTGTCCAAAGCATCTAAACCAGCAAAAACTAAATCCAGCACAGCATCAAAAATAAAGGAGGTAGAGGCAAAAAGATAGGGGGGAAACCACGCCAAGGATGCCAGGTCTAACACAGGGTCTTACTAGTCTTATCACCCCACTGGTAGATGTGGCTTTGTGAAACAAGTCAAGCAGTAATCAAGCACTAACATGTTTGATTCCACAGGGATGTGATGGAGCTGTGAGCTTCTGGTTTCCAGCTCCCCCTGACTACAAGGCTCTTCTTGCGAAACTCATGAATGCAGAATGAGGATCTCTTGGATGAAAGGGGAATGCGTTGGAGAGAGAGAGAGAGAGAGAGGGAGAGAGAGAGAGACAGAGAAAGTGGCTTGTGATGATCTTGGGTTTGCTATGCCTGAGTCGTGGTAGTTGTCTCTCTCCTTGTGTGTGTTGAAATCTGAAAGCACAAGCGTGTGTGTTTGTTATGTAGTCACAAAAACCCTCTTGCCTTTTCTTCCTCAACTCCTGTACCTGTGTTTGTCCTATATCCCGCTTTCGATGAACTCTCGCCCTCATTGCTGTGAAAAAGCTTCAGGTGTATCCTAAAATGGAAATACTAACTGCTAGTTTTCAGACTGATTCCAGTCCCCTAAGTGCCTCCTTTTAACTTCCACATCTGCCAGGCTCTTTATCTTGGTCTTCTTTTTCCTGGAGTATCAAGTTAGATTTGGGAGCCCAAGCGAGAAACAATTGTCCTAGAGTATCAGGATTTAACCTCCTCCCTCAGGTTAACCTCAATAAAGGCACAACACAAAGTCATGACTTTAGTTTCATTCAAACATCATGATGTACCACTAAGTAAACATTCCCTGTTAGAAACACAATGTTAGCCATCACATTTTTTATTTCATCATCATTTGTAACTTTGCAACTGTGGTTAATGCACAACTGTAGTTATACCACTGTTTGTAATGCACATTGTTCAACTAGTGCACTAATTTCTGTCTCTTTTTGCTCAGATTTTCGCTCAAGCGCAAAGGTGAGTTTAACCAGTTATACTGCGCATTCGACTGTGTGATAATTGCGGTGCGTTACCACCTAGATAAAGCTTTTCAGTTGTCCTAATATGACATTTCTCTTTGTCCACAGGTTCCAAGAAGGATTAGGTAGAGGGCATACTAGCTGTTCTGAAGCAGACGATGGACAAGCTGCCTCCTCAGCCTCAGTAACTTACCACCTGGCATTCAGGCGGCAGTCCAGCTGTAAATGCTGTGGGCCGATTTACAGCCATAGTTCCTAAAGAGAGTTATTTGAGAGACCATACGCATGTATGTGAGTGTCCTCCACTCTATGGGGTTGTTCAGCACCTCAATTGCCACAGCCAACTTCCCTTAGGACTGGAAACATGCAGAAGTCAACACACTACTAAGAAACCATTGGCAGACTCCAGCAAACTCAACAACTACCAACGGATCACCTTGCTCCTCTTCTCTGCCAAACTAATAAGAAAAAAGCCATTAATCAACAACTCCCCTCACATCTGGAATGGAACCTCCAACTCAACACCTCCCAATCTGGATTCCACAGCAATCTCAGCACTGACACAACCCTCATTGTGGCTACCAATGACATCTGAGCTCTACTGGACCGAGGAGAGACTGAGGCCCGGTTCCTCCTAGACCTCTCAGCAGCCTTCATTATGGTCTCCTACTACAAACTTATCACAAGACTGCACAACAAAGGCAGCTAAGGAGCTGCTCTCAGATGGTCGGCCTCTATCCTCATAATCAGAAGAATGCAAAACATCTGCCTTCTCCCTTCATCTTCAAACACAAGAAAGTCATCAGTTGAGTATCTCAAGGATTCTTGCTCATCCCCACCCTGTTCAACACTTATATGACACCTCTGGCCAGCATTCCTGAAACCCATGAACTCAAAATCCAATCCTATGTTGATGACACACAACTCAACCTCTTCCGCTTTGAAAAGACCACCATAGACAACTTACACAGTTCATGACAGATGTTGCCAACTTGATGAAGAACATATGCCTGAAGCTTGACACGAACAAGACAGAGGCACTGATTTTCGGAACCAAAAACTCCTCATGGGACTCATCCAAGTCATATGTAGTTAACCTTGTTGTCATGCCATAGCTGATTGACTTAGAGGGCAGAGTCAATTAATCAAAATAGCTGTCCCCTTTGACCCCTGGATGAAGCCTGAGTGTATATCAGTGTGTACCCTATACGTGCAAGAAAAGGGCACCTAATACCTACCAAGTGTGTCTCATGCAGAAGTTGCATGTCAGTAGAGTATCTTTGGCCCACTTCAACATAGTGCCTCTCTTGACTGGATCTAGGATCCTGTTAACATTCCAGCTCCAGAGGTGAACATTGACCGAGGCATCAATGTCAGCTTGGTCAGTCATTGGGTAGGTCAGGACCATGTTGGTACTTAAGTGGGAGCGATGATCTAGGCTCAATGTCAGACCTATTCATGTTTACCAATGTTTGGTGTAGGTGTGGAAAAAGCAATGAAACAAAACAATAACCGAACCTGTCCTGCCTCCTCCCCATACCTCATGAACATGAAGTACCTGTTGTGGAATAAATTAGAAACTGTCGTCAGCCAGGTGACCAAACCCCAAAATTGTTCCTCTGTACCATTCCCCCGCTTACACCACAAAAAGTCACACCAAAAGTAAATATGAAAACAAAACCAAGAAAAAGAGGGTTATGTGGTCAGCTACAGACCAACCCACATTAGTAAATAAGGTTTGGCCCAGTGTAAAAATAGTGTGTCAGGAGGACATGGCTTCCGTTGCTGCTAGGGAGAGAGAATCCTTTTTATGTTGTAATTCTGGATCAAAGAACCTCAAATGGTGGGACTCCAGGCCGTCGGCGGAATTGGCAATGAAATGACATTATCTCAATGAGCTCCGAGGTCAATGCAGAAGCTGCACCCAGCCCCACAGCATCAGGTTATGTTGGCGAGGATGACACAGCCACTCGGGCAGGGGCCTCTCCTCCTAGCATATCCAAACAGCTTCCAGTGTATCATAGCAGAGGGTGTTGTCCTGGTAGATCACTTTAACCCCTTCGGGGCTGATGACGAGCTGGGCTCGTCATGGAGTAGGGCGCTCGCACGCTGATGACGAGCCCAGCTCGTCATGAGCCCCACCCTCGGGGGAAGCGCCAGCGCTCCCCCCGAGTCTGCCCGATTTTGTTTGTTTCTGCGGGGATGGCAGGGGAAGACCTTCCCCTGCCTCCCCCCGCCCTCCCCGCCCGCGTCATCAATGACGTCAGCGCGCGAGGCGCGCTGACGTCACCGGGGGTTCCTTTTGTTTACCGACGCGCAGGGAAGCCATTTGCTTTCTGCGCGTCGGTTGGAAAAGAGGTTCGTTTTGCGGCTGGGGCGGGGGGGATTGTGTTTCTACTTGCATTGAGGGAAAGGAAAGGCTTTTCCTTTCCCTCGATGCCACTTTAGAGATTTCCTGCTGCACGATCGTGCGATCGTGCAGCAGGAATGTTAGGGATTTTTTGTTTTTTTGTTTATTTGATCAATTTCGTAGTTCGGGGAGCGGCCCCTTGGGGAAGGGTCGCTCCCCTTGTTGGGGGAACATTATCTCCGAAGTCTTCTCTTGGCTGCAATGTTGTTGAAAGGCCGTTTTTTGTACAAAAATGCTGATGGGGGTCATTTATAAAGTAAAATGATAGTGCTCATTGTAATGAAGGATGCAAGTGCCTCTGTCCTTCATTACTTATACTGATGTGTGTTTCTGAAGTGGCTAAAAAACACACCTGTCCTGCGTAGGCAAAGCTCACTAGTGTTTTTGGGCTCATGAATGTTTTTTTGTGTTTGTGCTGCAATTCGAACACATGCTTTGTCTCCAGTGACCATGTGTGTGTTACTATGGCATCGCAGCGATGTGCGCAGGGGTCCCTTGAGTGAGCTGTCCATCATAGTGGGTAGCTCACACATGTTTTTGGGCTGATGATTGTTTTCCTGAATTTGTGCTGCAACTCGAGTGCCATCTTTGTCTCCAGTGACCATGTGTGCATTACTATGCAATTGCACAGATGTGTGCAGGGGTCCCTTGTGTGAGCTGTCCATCATAGTGGAAAGGTCACAAATGTTTTTGGGCTGATGAATGTGTTGCAACTCGATCACCTGCTTTGTCTCTAGTGACCTTTGTGTGCGTTATTAGGCCATTGCACCGATGTGCGCAGGGGTCCCTTGAGTGAGCTGTTCATCCTAGTGGGAAGCTCACAAATGTTTTTGGGCTGATGATTTTTTTCCTGAATTTGTGCTGCTACTCGAGCGCCATCTTTGTCTCCAGTGACCATGTGCGCGTAACTATGCAATCGCAAAGATGTGCGCAGGGGTCCCTTGTGTGAGCTGTCCATCATAGTGGAAAGGTCACAAATGTTTTTGGGCTGATGAATGTTTTCCTGAATTTGTGCTGCAACTCGAGTGCTTGCTTTGTCTCCAGTGACCGTGTGTGTTACTATGCCATTGCACCGATGTGTCCACAGGTCCCTTGAGTGAGCTGTCCATCATAGTGGGTAAAGTTAGGAAAGATGGTGCACTCCGCTAGTTGGTGGGTGGGGCCAAACGGGGGTCTTCTGTGCGTGTTCACATGCCTCGTATGTGTATGAATGGTCACAGACTGATGAGAGCAGCAGATGTTGTGAATGGAGCTCCTGGTGATAGGAACTGTTTTTGGATTTAGCTTGGGAAAGTGAAGGATGCAAGTGCCTCTGTCCAGCATCACAGTTATCCACAGTAATTCTGTTGCCCCCCTCCCCATGAGAATCCCTGATGACGTCAGCGCGCACAGCATGCGTCAACATCTTCAGGGATTCCCTGGCGGTCGGGAAGCCATTTGCTTCCTGCGCCTGGAGGTGTTAATTTATTTTTGAGAGTCTTGGGGGGTGTGAGGCCGCAAAGAGGCATCAGGGGAGAGGCAAGTGATTTTCCTCTCTCCTGATGTCTCTTTCCAGCCTCACGGTTGCGCACTGCATTGCGTTTGTGCGGTGGAAATGCCCCCACTAGCACTAGGGATTTCATTTTAGATTGTTGGAAGTGACCCCTTTTGCAAGGGTCGCTTCCTGGTGGGTTGGATTTTTAAGTTAGATTTTCTGCCCCCCCCCCCCGGTGGGCAAATCAACCCGTACTTTTGTTTGTTTTGCCCTTTTTGATGGCCCATCTGTGTGGATGTGATTTTGTGGGTAAATTTGTGTGTTGTTTGTTTATTTGTTATGTTGTTTGTGAAATGTAGTATTATTTTTTTTATTTCCTCTTTGGTTTTGATCCAGGCTTTTGCTGTTTCTATTGGTGTAGGTTGTGGTTCAGTTACTGCTGGTTTTGCAGCTTGTGTAGTTGCATGTGCTTGGTAAGTAAATTTTTTTTGTACTACTTTCCCTAGATGAATGTGTTTTTATGAAAAGTCTAGTTATTGCTGTTTGTGCGGCTTTGTGGTTCTTGATTGTTAACTTTTTTTTGTATTGCTGCTTGATGTGCACTTTGTCTAATCTATACTTTTTTTTCTTTCCAGTGGGATTTCCTTTCTTTTTGCTGTGTTTCAGCAGAGTAGGTGCTGGTGAGTGTTCTTATATTTTGTTAGATTTGAATTGTTTTTAAAGTGTATTGTTCTTTGTGTGAAGACTCTACCTTGTTTACTTCGTACTTTGCACAGTGTAGCTTGTTGTTCACTTGTGTGTGTAGTCTTCTTGCATAGTAAGGATAATGGCTGGTCGCAGAATGACTGCTCAGCACGTTGTTAGTTTGCTTTTTGAGACTTCCTCTGAGCATGGTCCAGACACTGACTCCGATTCGGAGCATGAGGAATTTGCAGAAGATTCAGGCAGTGAGTTTTCTCTTCGCATGGTATCATCATCATCGGATGATGATTCTTCTAGTGCTGATGAAGTGCCTGTGGTAGAGAGGGACATTGATGTGCCGGTAGAGAGGCAAGAGCCATCTGAGCGGCAGCCTAGGTCCTCAAGGTTTCCCAGTTTTTCTCGTCGAGAAGAGGCAAGTGTGGTAAAGGGTGTGCCCAAAAGGCTTCACATTGCTGTGGTTCGCCAAGGGTTATCTGGTGCTGCTAGTCTTCCTGTTGTAGAGCAGCATGAGGCATCTGGTGCTGCTAGTCTTTCTGTTGTTGTTGAGCAGCAAGTGGCATCTGAGGAGGCGAGTTCTTCTGTTGATGTTGAGATGCAAGAGGCAGCTGGGGATGCTAGTGTTCCCGTTGATGTAGTGCAGCAAGAGGCATCTGGGCTGCAGGCTAGGGTGGCTACTTCTTCCGATGTTAGTGATGACGTCTGGGTTGACCCTGGCATGGTGCAGCCGGAATTGCCAGACTTCACTGGTGTTCCAGGGTGTAGAGTGAATACTGACAATTTTCTGCCAATTCAATTTTTTCAGTTGTTTTTTGACGATGAGTTTTTGCAAGAGATTGTGGAGCAAACTAATTTGTATGCAGAGCAGTATTTGAGGGACCACAGTGCCAGCCTTAAGCCCCATTCTAGAGCTACCCATTGGTCTCCCACATATGTTGAAGAGATGAAGAAGTTTTTGGGATTCATTTTTTTGACGGGCTTGCTAAGGAAGCCATCAATGTCTTCTTATTGGTCCACTAGTCCCTTGATGGCAACATCTATATTTCCTGCAGTTATGACTCGTGATCGGTATATGCTTCTTCTTCGCATGATGCATTTCGTTGATAATGAATTAGCGTTGCCACACGATCACCCTGATTGTGACCGTCTTTTTAAGATTCGGCCTGTCCTTGATCACTTTGTTGATCGTTTTTCTGAGATCTTTGCTCCTGGAAAAGAAATAGCCGTGGATGAGTCTTTGGTATTGTTCAAGGGCCGCTTGGTTTTTAGGCAATACATTCCTAGTAAGAGGGCACGCTATGGAATCAAACTGTATATGCTGTGTGACAGTGAGACTGGATACGTTTATAATTTCAGGGTGTACACCGGTGAGGATTCCAGCATTAACACCTCTGCTTGTCCGTCTACTTTTGGAGTGACTGAGAAAATTGTGTGGGAACTAGGTAGACGATTATTTAACAAAGGCCACCATTTATATGTAGATAACTTCTACACTAGTGTGCGTTTGTTCCAGGAATTGGCCAAAGTGGGCACTGTTGCCTGTGGCACGATGCGCAAGAACCGGAAAGGTTTCTCTATTGAACTTGTTTGCAAAAGGCTTGTGCAGGGACAGTCTACTGCATTGCGATGTGGTAAGCTTCTAGCTGTGAAGTTTTGTGACAGGAGAGATGTGTACATGCTGACTACAATCCATGATGAAAGCACTGAAGCTCTGCCTGTTCGGGGAGAGCGTGCTGAAGTGCGTAAACCTGTGTGCATTTTACAGTACAATAAGTACATGGGTGGTGTTGACAGAGTAGATCAGAGGTTGGAACCTTATGCTGCTCTTCGAAAGTCTTACATTTGGTACAAGAAGTTGGCTATTCATCTTTTCCACTTGGCATCCTTTAATGCTTTCGTTGTGTTCCAGAAATCTTGTCCTGAGTTAAAGATGCCTTTTGTTAAGTTTCAGGAGAATATAATAGGCAGCCTTGTACTAGTGGAACAGGCAAGTGTCCCAAGATTTGGAGTGGTGGAGGAAGTTGCTAGACTGAAAGATCGCCACTTCCCAGAATACATTCCTCCCACAACTGCAAAAGACAATCCTACTAAAAGATGTAGAGTCTGTTGGCGAAGAGAAGTGCGGAGGGAGTCTCGTTTGTACTGCCCTGACTGTCCTTCAAAACCTGGATTGTGTGTGCCAGCTTGTTTTAAATCGTACCACACACAAAAGAAGTTTTGGGAGTTTCATTGAGCTTGTAAGTGTACTGTCTGGTCTGTGTTCTGTAATATTTTTAGTCTGCTTTAAGGTGTGCATTGGTGCACAGTATTTACTTTTTGAATTTGTGTTAGCAGATTTGTTGGTTTCATCATTTGATTTGTGGTAGTTCTTAAAAAAAGTCTAATTTCGATGGTGGTGTGTGCTGCATTGTGCTTGGATTGTCGGTGTGCGTGAACTGGTGCTTGGCTTGCATAGTGCATGGTTTGGAGTTGTGCTTGGGGGGTGCGTGGATTTTTGCTTGGCTGGCGGAGTGCATGGTTAGGTGCTTGGCTGGTGGTGTGAGTGGATGGCGCTTGGCTGATGGTGTGCGTGAACTGGTGCTTGGCTGGCATAGTGCATGGTTTGGAGTTGTGCTTGGGGGGTGCGTGGATTTTTGCTTGGCTGGCGGACTGCATGGTTAGGTGCTTGGCTGGTGGTGTGAGTGGATGGCGCTTGGTTGGTGGTGTGCGTGAACTGGTGCTTGGCTGGCATAGTGCATGGATTGGAGTTGTGCTTGGGGGGTGCGTGGATTTTTGCTTTGCTGGCGGAGTGCATGGTTAGGTGCTCGGCTGGCGGTGTGAATGGATGGTGCTTTGGTGTTTGTGTGCAAGGTTAGGTGCTTGGCTGGCGGTGTGTGTGGACAAGTGCTTGGTTGCTGGTGTTGGTGGACTTGCGCTTGGCTGGCGGTGTGTGAGTATTTACTTTCTGATGGTCACTACACACAGTGCTAGCTGAGTGCCACTTCACCCAGTCCATCAATTTACGTATTTGCTGTGTCTGGAATGTGGGCGTGTGAATGTGATGGGCCCTTGAATGGCGCTGTCTGTTGGTGTGAATGTTTTGTATGTGTCACATGTATGAAAGGTGTGTGAATGGCCTGTAAAGAGGTTGGTGCCTTGTCTTGGCTTTACAGCTCACGAGCTGTGAATCAATGGTTCAGTTTCTCGTTCTCTCAATTATTAGCAGTGCATTTCAGTATTTGTGAATTCGCTTGCTAATTGAATTGTATATGCTGAACCTTCACTCACCCTCGTGCTAAATCCAACCAGTGTGTGTGTTTGAGGACTTGTTTGCTGTGTTTTTTTTATTTTTATATTTTTCTGTAAGGGTGCTATGGTTTTTTTTGGGGTAAATGTTGTGATGTGTTCCTTTTGTGCATGGTGGTGTGATTGTTTTTCTTTGTTTCAGGTATGAAAGGAGTGTGAATGGCCTGTAAAGCGGTTGGTGCCTTGACGCTGGCTTTACAGCTCACGAGCTGCAAGTAATTGGTTCAGTTTCTTTGTCCATCTAATTGACAGTGCATTTCTTTTTTGGGAAATCTCTTGTTAATGTTCTTTTATATACTGAACCATCACTTGCCCTCGTGCCAAATCCAACCAGTATGTGTGTATGTGTTTGGAATTGATGGGCTACTAGGGAAACCTAGCAAACCTATACATTTTTGAAAACTAGACACCCAGGGGAATTCAGGAAGGGGTGACTCGACTGCCTACCACCAGGTTTTGTTACCCAGAATCCCTTGCAAAGCTAAGATTTTGACCAAAAAAACACATTTCCCTGTCATTTCTGTGTTGGAAAGTTCTGGAATGTGCGTGGATCAACAAATTTCCACCCACCCAGCGTTCCCCCATGTCTCCCGGAAAAAATGGTACCTCACTTGCGTGGGTAGGCATAGTGGCTGCAACAGGAAACGGTCCAAATCGTACGGTGTTGAATTTACAATAACCAATAGCAACATTACCATTTTTTGGGGGGGGGGGAGTACTGAGTTTTTTGGACCGGGGCTCGGTGGGCATCTTTGGAAAGTACCAAACCCAAACAGTTCTGAAAACTAGACACCCGTGGGAGTTCAGGGAGGTATGGCATGCGTGGGTCCCCCACTGTTTTCCTACCCAGAAATCCCTGCAAACCATAAATTTAGGTTAAAAAAACAGTTTTCCATACATTTTTGCGTGGGATCTCCATGTCGGCACAAATGTCCTACCACCCAGCGTTTCCCTTGTTCTCCCGAGTAAAATGATACCTCACTTGTGTGGGTGGGCCAAAGGCCTGTGTGTTAGGCAGGGGGGCTTAATTTGTAAAACTGAAATACTACTTAAATACTAGTTTTTCTACATTCATTTTCAGACTGTTCTGCTTTGGGGCACCCACACAAGTGAGGTATCCTTTTACTCAGGAGAACATGGTGAACGCTGGGTGGTAGGACATTTTTGCCGGCACGGAGTTCCCACACAAAAAAGTTTGGAAAAGTGATATTTTTAGCTAATTTTAAGGTTTGCAAGGAGTTCTGGGTAGGAAAACATTGGGGGACCCACGCATGCCATACCTCCCTGGACTCCCCCGGGTGTCTAGTTTTCAGAACTGTTTGGGTTTGGTACTTTCCAAAGATGCCCGCCGAGCCCCGGTCCGAAAACTCAGTACTCCCCCCCCCCAAAAAAAGGTAATGTTGCTATTGGTTATTGTAAATTCAACACCGTACGATTTGAACCGTTTCCTGTTGCAGCCACTATGCCTACCCATGCAAGTGAGGTACCATTTTTTCCGGGAGACATGGGGGAACGCTGGGTGGGTGGAAATTTGTTGATCCACGCACATTCCAGAACTTTCCACCACAGAAATGACAGGAAAATGTGTTTTTTTGGTCAAAATCTTAGCTTTGCAAGGGATTCTGGGTAACAAAACCTGGTAGTAGGCAGTCGAGCCACCCCTTCCTGAATTTCCCTGGGTGTCTAGTTTTCAAAAATGTATAGGTTTGCTAGGTTTCCCTAGGTGCTGGCAGAGCTAGGGCGGCAAAACTAAAGGTAGTCTTTTTGTCCAAAAAGCTCAAAATTTCACTGGGAAATTGAGGTGCGACCACGTTGCGTTTTGCGCTGTTTCATGTCGCAGCCACTATGCCTACCCACGCAAGTGAGGTACCATTTATTCCCGGAGACATGGGGGAACGCTGGGTGGGTGGAAATTTGTTGATCCACGCACATTCCAGAACTTTCCACCACAGAAATGACAGTAAAAATGTGTTTTTTTTGGTCAAAATCTTAGCTTTGCAAGGGATTCTGGGTAACAAAACCTGGTGGTAGGCAGTCGAGCCACCCCTTCCTGAATTTCCCTGGGTGTCTAGTTTTCAAAAATGTATAGGTTTGCTAGGTTTCCCTAGGTGCTGGCAGAGCTAGGGCGGCAAAACTAAAGGTAGTCTTTTTGTCCAAAAAGCTCAAAATTTCACTGGGAAATTGAGGTGCGACCACGTTGCGTTTTGCGCTGTTTCATGTCGCAGCCACTATGCCAACCCACGCAAGTGAGGTACCATTTTTTCCGGGAGACATGGCGGAACGCTGGGTGGGTGAAAATTTGTTGATCCACGCAGGTTCCAGAACTTTCCACCACAGAAATGACAGGAAAATGTGTTTTTTTGGTCAAAATCTTAGATTTGCAAGGGATTCTGGGTAACAAAACCTGGTGGTAGGCAGTCGAGCCACCACTTCCTGAATTTCTCTGGGTGTCTAGTTTTTAAAAATGTATAGGTTTGCTAGGTTTCCTTAGGTGCTGGCAGAGCTAGGGCGGCAAAACTAAAGGTAGTCTTTTTGTCCAAAAAGCTCAAAATTTCACTGGGAAATTGAGGTGCGACCACGTTGCGTTTTGCGCTGTTTCATGTCGCAGCCACTATGCCAACCCACGCAAGTGAGGTACCATTTTTTCCGGGAGACATGGGGGAACGCTGGGTGGGTGGAAATGTGTTGATCCACGCAGATTCCAGAACTTTCCACCACAGAAATGTCAGGAAAATGTGTTTTTTTTGTCAAAATCTTAGGTTTGAAAGGGATTCTGGGTAACGAAACCTGGGAGTAGGCAGTCGAGTCACCCCATCCTGAAATCCCCTAGGTGTCTAGTTTTAAAAAATGTATAGGCTTGCTAGGTTTCCCTAGGTGCCGGCAGAGCTAGGGCGCAAAAACTAAAGGTAGTCTTTTTGTCCAAAAAGCTCAAAATTTCACTGGGAAATTGAGGTGCGACCACGTTGCGTTTTGCGCTGTTTCATGTCGCAGCCACTATGCCTACCCACGCAAGTGAGGTACCATTTTTTCCAGGAGACATGGGGAAACGCTGGGTGGGTGGAAATTTGTTGATCCACACAGATTCCAGAACTTTCCACCACAGAAATGTCAGGAAAATGTGTTTTTTTTGTCAAAATCTTAACTTTGCAAGGGATTCTGGGTAACAAAACCTGGAGGTAGGCAGAGAAGTCACCCCTTCCTGAATTCCCCTGGGTGTCTAGTTTTCAAAAATGTATAGGTTTTCTAGGTTTCCCAATGTGCTGGCAGAGCTAGGGCGCAAAAACGAAAGGTAGTTTTTTTGTCCAAAAAGCTCAAAATTTTACTGGGAAATTGAGGTGCGACCACGTTGCGTTTTGCGCTGTTTCATGTCGCAGCCACTATGCCTACCCATGCAAGTGAGGTACCATTTTTTCCAGGACACATGGGGGAACGCAGGGTGGGTGGAAATTTGTTTAGCCATGCAGATTCCAGAACTTTCCACCACAGAAATGTCAGGAAAATGTGTTTTTTTGTCAAAATCTTACCTTTGCAAGGGATTCTGGGTATCAAAACCTGGACGTAGGCAGTCAAGTCACCCCATCCTGAATTTCCCTGGGTGTCTAGTTTTCAAAAATGTATAGGTTTGCTAGGTTTCCCAATGTGCTGGCAGAGCTAGGGCGCAAAAACAAAAGGTAGTCTCTTTGTCCAAAAAGCGCAAAATTTCACTGGGAAATTGAGGTGCGACCACGTTGCGTTTTGCGCTGTTTCATGTCGCAGCCACTATGCCTACCCACACAAGTGAGGTACCATTTTTTCCGGGAGACATGGGGGAACGCTGGGTGGGTGGAAATTTGTTGATCCACGCAGATTCCAGAACTTTCCACCACAGAAATGTCAGGAAAATGTGTTTTTTTTGTCAAAATCTTAACTTTGCAAGGGATTCTGGGTAACAAAACCTGAGGGTAGGCAGAGAAGTCACCCCTTCCTGAATTCCCATGGGTGTCTAGTTTTCGAAAATGTGTAGGTTTGTTAGGTTTCCCTAGGTGCTGGCAGAGCTAGGGCTCAAAAACAAAAGGTAGTCTCTTTGTCCAAAGAGCGCAAAATTTCACTGGGAAATTAAGGTGCGACCACGTTGCGTTCTGCACTGTTTCATGTCGCAGCCACTATGCCTACCCATGCAAGTGAGGTACCATTTTTTCCGGGAGACATGGGGGAACACTGGGTGGGTGGAAATTCGTTGATCCACGCAGATTCCAGAACTTTACTCCACAGAAATGTGAGGAAAATGAGTTTTTTGTTGTCAAATTCTTAGCTTTGCAAGGGATTCTGGGTAACAAAACCTGCTGGTAGGCAGTCGAGTCACCCCATCCTGAATTCTCCTGGTTGTCTACTTTTCAAAAATGTATAGGTTTGATAGGTTTCCCTAGGTGCCGGCAGAGCTAGGGTCCAAAAACTACAGGTAGGCACTTTGCCAAACAAGGGTCAATTTGTAACTGCAAAATTTAGGTGTGACCACGTTGCATTTTGCGCCGTTTTCTGTCGCAGGCACAAGGCCGACCCACACAAGTGAGGTACCGTTTTTATCGGGAGAATTGGGGTATTTCAGATTTGTACATTAACTGTTATTACCAATTGAGCTTTCATGCATTTCTGCCTTTCAATGAAAGACATTGTGTTTAAAAAAAAATATTTTTGAAAAATGACCAATAATTCTCATGCTAGTATGAGTATTCCCAATTTTGAAAATTAGCAATTATATACTGTTTCTGAACTCTATAATTTGTACCCAATTCAGAAATACATAGGTGTCTTTCATACAGATTTTTCCATGTATACATTTTCCAAAACAAAGTGCTCTATACCCGGTAAATGAAAAAATACCATTGCAAGTTGCTGCTCAGTTTTTGGATCTGGGTTCGTCGGGTTCTTGGTGACACTACAAGTCTTATATATCCCCACAACCAGGAAGGTCTAACGGATGTAACGGTATATTGCTTTCCAAGAGCTCTCAAAATTAGAAAAAGTTACAGGTGAAAACCTTGAGACAAAATGCTGTTTTTTTTAACAAATTTTCAATTATTCCAATATTTAATTGTTAGTTTCTATAAAGAAACCTTCATGGATTTACACAAATGACCCCTTTCTGAATTCAGAATTTTGTCTACTTTTCGAAAAGGTACAGCATTTCAGGATCCATTATTGCTTTTAAACTCTTTTCTACCATTAACTGGATGGAGGTGGAAAGCTCTAAAAATAGCAAAAATAGGCTATGTCACAGAAAAATGCCAATACTGTGTGAAAAATGTCGGTTCTCTGACAAAAGACTGTCATTCCCTAAAAGCTATGAAAATGGAGATTTCAGCCCCACAAACCCTTTTTTGATAACTTTTTTAGGGAAAAACCCAGAGGCTTTCATTTGCAGCCCGTTTTTCCCATTTTTCTGAAAAAAACAAAAAAATCACTATATTTTGGTTACTTTCTGGGACCCCTCCAAGGGAATCCAGGAACCCTGGGCGCCTATGGAATCCACATGATGTTGGAAGAAAAGGACACAAATTTGGCCTGGATACCTTATGTGGACAAAAAGTTACAGGGGTCTAAGCGCACACTACCCCAAATTGCCAAAAAAGGGCTCAGCACAGGAGGGGAAAAGGCCTAGCAGCGAAGGGGTTAAGCGATGCAGGAAAGAGCAGTAAGCCTCATAGCTTCTTTTCCACTGACAAGAAAGTGTGCCTCTCCTGCTGAACCCTAAGCATGTAATCTATGTAGACCATCACATGAGCCCAAGCACATGTTAGGTTTTCCTGACTCTGAGAAGCCCTAAAGATCTTGTCATGATCAGCAAAGTTTAAGATGTGGGTAATTATGGGGTGGGCAGGCCCCAGCCAGCAGCCTCGAACAGCGGGGATCTATTTGCCCTCTCCACTGCAAAACAAGGAGATAGCTCCTCCCCCTGCAACCAGGTCTTCTGCTATACAGTCACCAATTGAGTGGGGGTTGTCCCTTTTGCACCCTCCGGTAACGTCACAATCCAAATGTTATTACGTTGCAATTACCCTTTAGGACCATCCACCTGAGCTTCTAGTTGATGCACAGTTTTTTGGAGGCCAGAGTCAGTGGTTTTTAACATATGGGCTCTTGAAATCATATTGTGTAAGTCATGCCACAGTAGAGAGACATATATTTTCTGATCACCCATTTTTCCTTCCAGAAATGATTGAAGATCTTGGATTGCTTAGAGAATAGGAGGAGAGAGATCAGCTAATGACGGTGTGCCCACCATGGGGCCTCAATGGTGGCCGCCTCGCAGGTCTTGTGCACTTATTGATGTGGCCCTGGGAAGCCTAGCCAAGAGGATGCTTATCCTTCCCCATAGTGAGTTCAGCAGGTTTCCTAGTAGGCAGAGAGGGCTGTGGTTCCACGGCCAGCCTCCACAGCCTGAGAAGGAGAAGGGTGCAGCAGGACACTACCCACCCAAGAGAAAGTCCAGTGCTAGGCAGGAGCCCCCCTCATGCTGAGTCCCAGTGGAGATAGAATAGTCCCGTGCACACACCCACTCACAGGCTCCAGCCAGGTGTCTGCTCCCAACTACTGCTGTCCAAGGCCACTCCTGTGGCAGCTCCGAAGGGTGTGAGCTTCCGAATGAATCAGGGTATGCCCTGATTCAGGCTGAAACAGTCTGAGCTGCCAGGTATGTCTCTCCAGATCTGTCTCCTACCTGTTGCTGGCCTAACCAGGGGGCCCTGTGCATCACAATGCCTCCCTGTTGTGGTCTCCCAATCAGAGCCAAGGGTCCGAAATGCAATGCCTCTTCTGGGGCACGTCTGAGCCCAAAAGCCATCCAGGTGGGTCACTCCCATAGGGCCCCAAGAATCTGTGACATCAATTGGCGACCTCCTAGAGCCTCCCCAGCACAGCAGCCTGACTGACACAAAGGGGTGACACCTGTTTGCACTTCATGTTGGGGGGAGGGCTGCCTTCCAACTCTGGGCCCCACTGGCAGCTATGGGCACCACCTTTAGCATCAGGGGGACAAGCAGATGCATTTCCCCAGCATATGTCCCCCAGCACAGGCCACACCGCCAAGGACTCCGGTGCAGGGAATCTTGTGGTTGCTCAGCTATCAGGAATCCCGGGGCCAGCCGGGCACCGCCTCTTTAGCAAAGTTGCAGGTTCAATAGCGTCACTCACTGTGGGAGGACCTCTCGCCTCAACTCTCCTCAGGGCCCTCGGTCCCATGGCCTAACCGGGCTCAATGCTAGGGACTCAATCAGCACCTCACCTGAGTCTCCCTAAAGTGAAGGCACTTGGATCCACGCATCCATGGGACGAGGATCAAACGCGGCCTCCAGGCCCAGCCTTTTGGAGCGCCGTTGCAGTCTGTGCAGTTCTCCCTCTGCAGCAACCCCTCTGAAAACCTTGGAGGCACCAGATCCCCTCCTCCATACTTGCCCACTGACGCTGGGGCTGTGGATGTTGCAGACGTCTCCCGGTCCAAATTCAATTCTGTATAGATATGGAACAGCGGCAGAGCTCACGGAAGAGCAGCCGCCATGTTCGGCTTTCGGACCAAGCTTCCCATTGATGCTAATTTTAACATCCTAAATACTCTTTTTTTAGATATGTATGCATTGGATTGAGGAAATGTAATCACATTTAGCGAATTAGCAGGTGGCAAAACTATACTTTAAGAAGTTCCTGTAACGAGCGTACACACTTCCCTTTGAAAAAACATTGATAAAAGGAACCAAAATCAATAATAAATTCCCATCATACCCTTCTTTTGGACCCCCACACAAAATAGTTCTAATAGGAATAAGAAGAAATGCCTGATGGATAGGATGGCAAATACTGGCAGGTGGAGCAACCCGGTGTAGGAATACAAGTTCTTCCATTGCTGAAACATATGTGTTATCATCTTCTGCATGACATCTTTTTTCAAGCGATTCCCCCCAGTGTATTAAACAAAATGAGCCCGCCGAGGAGCCCTTTGGTTTTTTCCGGGCTGGATTTCACCCACAGTCAAGGAAGGCTGGTAGTCGCAGATTTCAATTCTGGAGCAAAGGAAAGTTACCTGTAACTCTAGAAGAAAGAGGCCTACTGACAATCCCATGTACATTCTCTCAAGTCCTGCATACATGGGGTCCTAATCACCCACCATACATTTTGACATATAATGTGTTTTGAGTGACATATACAATTGCTTTGCATTACGAGCGGACCCTATGCAGTGTTAAGGGTGCCAAGAGGGAACAGTGGTGGATGGTGTTGTGCCGTGGAGAAATGAACACCATTGTGGTTCACATTGCTTTTGTCTTCCTTTGTCGAATACTGCCCTCCTTCGTCCTCTGCCCTAAAAGATATAGTAGATATCCAGGGGTGGTGGTTAGGGTGGCCAAGGAATACACCTCCCTTTCCTACCAAGTGCAACTCTACCACAGACCTCTGCTGAGTGTCACTAAGCAACAAGGAGGCTTTGGCTGATGAAGTCTTGTTACAATAAATATTCAATTCGCCATTTGGTGCCAGCCTCCTTCCCCTGGACTGCAATAGACTGCGAATGTAGCAGAAAACCCAGGAAGGTGCACAGAATTCTGATGGGAGCTATTAAAAATGTTAAAGGAAGGTTACGATATTGTCACACATCCTTTTTCTTCGGCTGAGGAATCCATATTGAATCTTTTGGAGCAGGATCTTTGGGTGAATTACAAGGTTTTTGGTGTAGACTCATATAGAATTTCAAAGAAATCAACATTACAAAGGTTTAAATATCTACAAAGCTGGTAATTTGTTTCCTGTGCTCGACGTATGCAAAATGAGTCCACTTATTGCAAAAGCTGCTGACAAAACAAACCCTACAGCCATTTTGCCCCCAAAAAAGCATATTGCTTTGAAGGTGTCTGAACAACGCTCGCTTTTTTTATCAATGTACTGTACATGATTCAGAGCAGATAAAGAGATTTGATCCTCTCTAGGTGTGATTTTACAATATGTTCATAGAAAAATGGAAGGTGCACTTTTAAAATCAGACACGGAATCAGTTAGTACAAACAGTAATTCTTTCTTTATGTTGATAATCTTTAAGAAAAACACCGGCACACAGCCAACGCGTTTCGTTCCCAGTGGTGCCAAGAGGGAACTTCGTCAGGGCTCTACGTATAGTTGGCCAAAGGGAGTTGAAAGGAGTCCAAAAAGGCGCAAGCAGCAAAATCACAAGAGGTGCAGTGTGCAGTTTCGAAAAAATGATAATAATCTATGGAGTAGATGGGTAAATAGACCCAAAGCAGTTACATAGTCCAAAAAGAGCGGCGTATCATCCCTGGAAGTGGCGCCAGGGAAGAAGAAGTATATACCTTTCAAATAATATTGTATTGGGATATGTAGACAAAAAATACTCATATGGTCCCAGTGATAATACCCAAGAGAGGTCACAAGATGAACAGTGGATCGAGAATATTACTCTTCAAAGTAACTGGCGATACCCGACCCCTAAATTTTTATTGATGATTTTTCCAATACTGGGCTGGCATGTTTGGTTATAAAAGTCTATCTGGCTTTCTATATCCTCGGAGTTTTGGACGCCTTTCTTGAGTTTCAATGGAAAGGTCACTTATCAAGCAGAGAGAAACAGTAGCGCTTTCCCTGAACATGCGCACACACTTCTCTTTAGTAAATTCATTACTTGCCTATTGATATGCAATGTTTTTCCTCATAAACTAAATAACCTTCTCTAGCACTAGCCATTACTACACAGATTACACTTTTTCATGGGATCCTGATAGTGTTTCTCCATAGTAGGACAAGTACTGGCCACATATATTCATCATCTTTTATACTTCTTCTGTACTTCTGACGGAAAGTATTTATGGAGATATTAAGATGCATGCAAGAGAACTCTATGTGCTGCTATACCACAGAAGTAAAACACAAGGGGGCATATTATCAAAGGGGTTTATCTCCGCTTTTTTGGCTTTAAAAGCCAAGAAAGCGGAGATAAAATTTCCTCCCTATTACCTAGCTGCCGCTAACACCAGTTAGCGGCAGCTAGTAGGAGATAGCGACCATCTTGGGCCCCACTTTGCATGTCAGTGATATTTATCACTAATGAGATGCAAAGTGGGCGTGCCAAGATGTTAGAGACTGAAAACAGTCGCTAACATCGCTATCTCCTATTACCAACTTTTGGAGATATTCGCGCTAAGCGGGAATATCTCCAAAAGCTAACACCTGCCCTGAGCAGTTCTTAGCCATGTTATCCAATGGGAGGTGGATAACATGGCTAAGAGCATTAGCTCGCTAATGCATGAATATCGCTGACTTTTCAGCGATATTCATGCTTTGCGGCGATTTTTACCGCATTTGCGTTAAACCTTGGTAATACCAAGGTTTATTTGCGGTACAAATCGCCGCAGCGCTGCGGTAAATTTTTGTCTCTAACCAAGAAATAGCGATAATTATCGCTATTGCTTGGTAATATGCTCCAAGGTCTTCTACCTGAATCAGATCTGAAGCTGCAACTTGACTTGGAAGAATAAATGGGTGCACTGTCTGGTGTGTGAAAAGGAGTAAGCCGTTAACGAGGAAACTCATGCGGAACTTGAATCTATGCTGCCCAGAAATGGCCTAAGAATTCAGTACCACCCTTGAGACTGAAAGAACATCACTGAAGTTGTTGTAAGTGTCAGGAGGGGGAAGGGTGCAATGTTGTGACCATTATTCCACCATTTCCAGCTTTATAGGTGTCTTTATCTACCCTATCCAGACTCAAATTCAAACAGCAGTTTTTTCCTTAAATGTAGGGCTCACAGTAACATGCCAATGTATAAGTTAGATCGCCTTAAGTTGAAATCCTTTCCAATTTCCCTTTCATCCCTTACGTTTGAATTACTTGCAGATGCCGTTGGAAACTACCCCGACATTTTACATCACAATATACACCTGTTGAACTGTTGTATCTATTGGGCCTTGTACACTGCTTAGTTTGTGATAAAGGAGCTCATCACTGCCAAATGTCAGTGTGATAAATACCAAGGATGACCAGCCCTGATTTCAGCACATGCCTGCTTCTTCCACCATTAGACTAACTCTGCCCTTTTGTCCCCCTCTTGTGAGTTCTTTTTCACCCCTGCTTTTTCTACTTGCCACTATTTTTCAGTGTTTTGCCTCCTCCCTTTTCCCCCTTTGATGCCTTTCACTTTCTTTTTCTGATCACGAAAGCTAAGTCCTGGTTCCCAGAAATGTTTTGCTATACAGCTCCCCTAGTTTTAGAAAACCTTTACAACTTCCTAGGTAAGCATCAACTACTCACCATCTCTATTTTTGGGGACTGATTCACAACGGTCAACTTACCCTTTTGTGTGAGTTGACTATTTATTTGGTATTCTCTGCAGACTGTAAACTCTGCATTTGAGGTGGAGATTCCACAAATAAAGATATAGCCTTTCCTATCTTTTTATATGTGGAGTTCTCCGCCCCCAAGTTTATCTTTGTGAATCAGGCTCTGTGTCAATACATTGTACAACTTCATTCCTTGTTTCTCTTCTCGAAGTGAAGTAACGAAGGTCCTGAAACACCATTAGTAAAGTTCACTTCTCTACTGTGGCAGAGAATTGTCTGCCACAGTGGCCAAAAATAAAATCTCTCACCAAAAACCTAAAGTGATACTTTTAGCATACACTTGAAAATGTTAGGCAGTTTTGTAATAGACCGGCAAGGTCCACTAAATCAGTGAAATCATTTTTAACTCTTGACAAACAACTTTGAGGTTACTCTAATAGCTCCACTTGGACCAAAGGTGTTGTAGGTGCACGCATTGCCCCAAGAAAGAACCATTTGAATTCTCGTAGTAGGTGAGTGTAAGATGAGCAGCAGAAAAAACAGATAGATTCAAAAGTAGAGACTGCAGTTAATATTTCGCCAGATATTGAATTCAACCCTGTATTTCATTGTATACTTAAGATATTGGCAGAGCTAATTTAAGCTGCCATAATTAGCTCATAAGAGGATCGATTGTTCTTCCTCAGAGAAAATCCAATCAAGTCATTAAATATGCATACGTTCAATTAGTGATGTAAAATATTGACATGGCTATTAAATATGTTATAAGATATGACTAAATTGCTTATGTGTGAAAAAAGACGGAAACAACGTCAACAGTTTTAGGCAAATCAATAAGTGCCATCTAGTAATGGATACTGTGAAAATTGTATCCCCATACCTTCACTCGGAAGAAATAGTAAAAAAGTATGTAAAATGTCATACATTTCTAAGGAACAAATGTATTCATTATTTTTTAGATTAAGTGCAGTTGTCAGTAGTGTCTTCTCTATTTCTTTTGTCCTCATCCTTTTTCTCTATTTCTTTTCCATCCACCAACTCGCCCTCTATCACTTCCATTGAAATCAAGAATACTCTACTGTCATTTCTTGTGCTTTTGCGAGTACTCCAAAAGATTTTTGGACTCGGGTATTGTAATACATCTTTACATGTATATGTTTTAAGTTTGTTGAAGTCATGGGCTGAAAGGTGTTGTGCTGCCTTTTTTGCTAACCCTCAAAGCTGCATGTAAATATTCTGTTCTTCCATCTTTGCAAAGTCAGACACACCGAGCGGGACTACTCCATAGCAGTATTTTCTACTTTCATCATATGTTGGCAATGTATCTACATCACTTCAGTCTCTGAGGAAAATTTAAAGGACTATTAGCAACTAATAGAGTTATGCATTTCTTGATTGTCATTATGATTATGGATTGCACAGGGGCGAATCTCTGAATATTCTATGAGTGGTTTGCCAATACTGTTTTCAGTAAGCTACAGCCTTGCGTTCTGAGATGTTTTTGTTTTTACTTTCTGGTTGCCGCAGTCTCTCCCTGAGCACCCACACCCATCAACATGTAGGGAGAAAAGAGTTAAGTGCAACGTGCTTTGTTTTGATTTCTTTTCTCCTGGAAGGGTGGGGGGAGATTTTACAGACCCATTTCACAGTTCCAGCCTAAGCCACTAGGAGCATTTTCCTCAGGCCTCCTGGCCTCCAACAGTACTTTTATGTGAGGTGGTTGGTTTTAAGGGCTTCTTGCGCCAGACATACACCAGACTTGTCCTCTTCCTTGCTCCCGGTGCTCTGCTCCTGCTTGTGTGTGTGTCTTGCACAGTCCCTCCTCAGCCAGCCAGAAGAATACCCTCCCTGACCCACTCCCCAGTTCCCAGAGACTTTTGGCTACTTCCAGGGCACCCGTGTCAGTGGAGTCAAGAGCCACATTCTATGGTAACCACCCAGAGTCCCCCCGAGATCCATTCCCCCAAATGTTTCTCAGGGGGTGGTGGGGGCTGTGTTATTGGCCCTGAAGTGACTCATCCTTGTCCTGTGAGTCAGCGGAAGACAAAGTTTCAAAGTCCATCCCTGCCGGGCATCAGATGGCTTCTCCTTCTAGCTGTCCATCCTTTGGCAGTTGTTGCTCCCTGGTCCAGTGTCTTCTCCTCTGTCCCTCCATTGTGCAGGGGATTTTAAGTGGTGGTGAAAAGTTCTAGACACCAGGCAGCCCTTGCCAATCCGAGGGTGCCATATCTAATAGTCCATCCCTGTGCCAACTCTCCTGCACAGCATTCCGAAATAATGTAATATGGTGACTTCAGGTTGTCTACGGAAAGAGCTCTACTGCGAGTCTCAGCTCTACCTCTAGCTGACACAGCTTCTTAATTCCTTCCCACAAAAAAGGCAAAGGTGAGCTTTCCAGAGGTAGCTCCAGAGGTCTGCCCCTCCTCCTTTTTTTAGTCATCCCGGGCTGTCTCAAACCAGGTGCAATGAGACAAGGTAATAGATGCAGATTTCCTCCACACCCTTCCTTTTCGTGGAATTGAACTAACTACTGTTACATGCCCCATTGTGTGGGGAGGATTTTGGTCCTTCTGCTGGGGAGGAGCAGAGTACGTAACCTGGCCCAATAGGTGGGGACAAGGTCATGGATTCTGCTCTGAGCTGCTCCAGGAAATTATGTCAAGTGGCTTGATAAGTGTACCCAGGATATTAGAGGCTGTATCTATACTCTCCGGGTGCTTGTTTAACCACAGATTGGTTCCTCAATACACCCTGTAGGCCTAAGTGGAGTGAAATTGTACTAAAGTGCATAGTTTTCCTTTAATGTGGAATACTGTGTAAACACCAGAGTTCTGTAGTAGGCGCAACCGAACTAAACTATGAATGACCACTCACAATACAATACAAAAATGTCAGGTCAGTACCAATCCCTGAATAGACCCGTCTCCCTTCTGCAACAGGCTACCTCGCGCCTATATTATGATGCACAAGACTTTAGTCTGAAACACACAACACGCACATGTGTGCACCTGCATGTGATTACGTGTTCATGTGTAAGCAGCTCGCTGGCATACGCTGGCAGTTAGTACTCTCAGTCCAATTCCTGTGAATTTTCATTGAGTGAAACTCAGGCGGTGAGACTCGCTTGCATTAAAAGTCCAAAATCATCGTGAAAAAAGTGAAAAATCCAGGTGGGATTTAATGGCTCGAGTTAATTTGCTACAGCTACATGAAGCTATTAAACCACTTGTATTTCTCTATATTAGACTTTGAATAGTCCAGTCCATGCTGATTTGCAACTATCCTGCTTTGTAACTGTTTTATGTTTTAGTTCCAAAATGCGTATGGCAGAATGGTCAAACACAATATAGTTTATTTTAAAGTTATTATAGTAGCGGGTCAGATGATCTTGTGGGAAGACATTTGTTTTGAATTTAATATAGCAGTTAAATGGTACGATGTTGCATATTTACATATGTCAAATGCAATAGAGTCATTACTATTGAATTTCATTTGCCTTGTCACAGATATAACTCAGACACTGTTTTGAGAAATATAGAAAACTGAATAGTGCAGGTATCTTATTAGCACACTTTATCCATTTTGTACATGAAGGGGCCTATTCACAAACAGCATTTTATGGTATATTTTTTCTTTTACAAACCATAATACAAAATGCTATTCACAAACCTATGGATGGAGTTCACGTCTCTGCCTTTCCTATCTTTTTATGTGCACAGATTTCCACCACAAGTTTGGATTCTCCACAGACATAACTATACGTTTTAGTAGTAAATGTGAAAGGGATGGGGAAGTGGTTAAACAATGGGAAAAACTTTCTATTAAGGGGTAGGGAAATAGGGAAGGATAAGTCTGGGTTGAGGTAGGGCTAGGAAACGGGTTAGGAAGGGCTATATGCCCATTCACAAAAGAGAAAGCCCATTGGTAGGCACATATTTCCCTTGTAAACTTACTACAGACAAAGAGGGGCCCAAAACTGTAGCAAATTACTAAATCTTATAACTCAAATTCGTTTAGTAGCCCACATGGCCAAATGGTGCTAATGCAACACCTTCAAATAGATATCAATGTAATTAGGAAACCAAATTAAATAACATAGGAATTTTATTTTCAATTACATTATTTAAAATAGTTAAAGCTATGAAAATATATAATTTAATGTTTAAAACATACTCAAATGTTATATATTCTCCATTTAATTCTAAAATACTACAATAACGGTTTCAAATGTAAAATTTATGTAACAAGTTGGCTAAATTACTTCAATTTGGGGGGCCGTAGCTACAGGGCAGAAGATGGCAGACTCGTGAGCTCTGAGCTCCGCGCCAGACTAGTCAATTCTCCTGTCTACCGGTGTATCCACCTGTGCCTGGGGGCCCAGTTCTGAACCCATCGAGTGGCAGCTGTGTGGGGGCCAGCCTTGACACTGGTCTTTGTGTGGCTTGGCAGCACCTGGGCTCCTGCCCCCACTGTGTTGGGGGGTTTGGGGTGCCCCCAGGATGTGGTGGAAGTTTCTTGGATCCTAAAGCCTGCAGTGTGGCGGCTCCGCTGAGGGTTGACCGCCGAGTGGCATTGAGGATTGAGGTCACATGCTTGAAGAGGGGGCTACGGTCTATGAGGCCTGAGGAGGTACCCGGCCTGAGGACTTTGGGAGCTGACATGGCGGTGAGGAGCATTGATGGCCCAAGGTGGGGGCCGCCGGGACTGTGGCCATTGAGCGGGGATTCGACTCAGGACTGGGCGGACTTGGACTTCTTTCCCTCTCTCTTTGTCCCAGGGGGTTGTGATCGCTTGCCTCAACATCAAGGGGGGCGCCCCCATCGCTGCCCGCCTCATGGGAGAGGAGGGTGAGGAATGCCTTGGCCACAGATCTGGTGGGGGACAGACACACAAGAGTGTGAGGAGACCCAACGGGGGCACTGCAGCACTGGAGTGGTTAGCGCCGAAGAGCCTGGTGACGTACCCGGTCCCCTAGAGATCGTAGGGCACGGGCTGTGACGAGGGAACGAGTGGCATCTGAAATGGGGAAACCGCAGGGAAAGCAGCTTGGTCCCCCGCTGGAGCAGGAATGAGTGAAATGCAACTGAGAGAGTGGTGGTTGAGCTGGGTTCAGTTACTACATGGGAACCCCACAGCCCGAGTGCGCACAAGCTTTGCTTTATCAACGTCCTACCCCATTCACAAAGGGACCAGACAGGGGTGCCCTTTATCACTGCTGATCTTTGCCCTGGCTATGGAGTCCCTGGCCGAGCGAGTCCAGAGAGAGGGTGAGAGGCTGGGGATACCCTTCGATGGGATCCATCATGTCATTTCGTTATATGCTGACGATGTGTTAATCTACCTAAGGGATGAAGTTACCGGGAAACATTCGGTGCTGGCCATCCTGGACGAGATCGCAGCTTTTTCAGGCTGCAGGTGAACAGGAGGAAAACTTTTGTGTTCCCGCTCCACCCTGAGATGAGCAGACCCTTAAGCCTGCCGCCCACGGTGACTTGGCCACCAGTGTCTATCAAATACTTGGAGATTCAGATTTACCATACGCAGTCTGATCTGTTTTCGTGCAATCTGGGAGGGGCCCTGAGGGTGCTGGAGCCTCAAGTGGCATTTTGGCACACTCTTAGATTGCCAATAATGGCCCGTTAGGCCTTGTCTAAAATGATAGCCCTGCCTCGGCTATCGTATTATTTTCTTAATTTTCCAGTCCAGATCCCGAAATCCTAGTTTAAGCTGTAAGATCAACTCTTAAGGGACCTGGTATGGAACTGTGGCCGCAATAGGGTGTCGCTGCAGAGTCTACCTCTCTCGATGGTAGATGGCAGTTTGGGACCCTGGGATTTTGAGGCCTATTACTTGGCGGCTCAGCTTCAGTGGCTGTCTAGGTGGTTGGAGGGCAGAGGCTTGAGCACGTTCTCGCTTCCAGGGAAAGGAACCTTTTCTTGGTTGATTCCCAGGCTATTTAAATAAGCGTCAGAAGCTAAACTATATGAGCACTCTAATGTCAGTGGCGGTGAAGTGCTGGGATAGATGTGTATTCCGCGCCAGGGCTAGGTTACTGTACGCTCCAAGTCTCCCACTCAAGGGGATTCCCCAGGCGGGAATGGGCCCCCTCTTACACAACGTCAACTTCTGGGATGGGATTAGGCGGGAATGCAGAAAGTTGGGGACTGTTATAGGGACAGGCAGTGGCTTCCCATAGATAATTTCTTAAAATATCAGGAGCTTCTGGCGGGGCAATTCCTGAACTATCACAAGGTGATGGGGGCACTAGTGGAACTGTCGGGGGTGGGTACCGCTGAGCCAGATACACACCCAGTCCTGGAGGCAGTCCTGACATTGGGTTTGGTGGGGCATCTGAAATAGTGGCTCTACCTGGCGATCAGGGATCTGGCGCCTCGGGAGTTGCTGGGCTTGAGGGGCCGTAGGGAACAATTGCTGAACAAGCAGCTAACTGATAAAGAATGGCAGAAAGCCCTCGCAGGCCCTAAACAAATCTCACTAAATACGGCATTTAAGACCCTTCAATTTAACATTCTCCACAGAACCTATTTGACTCCGCACCAGCTGAATGTGGTCTATCACAGATATGACCAGTCCTGTGCCAGATGCTGACTTTGACCATATGATCTGGTCCTGTCCGCGACTTTCCGAGTATTGCAGTAAAATAGTGACCATGGTCAACAGGACACTAGTGAGCACATTGTCCTGCAGTCCTGCTGTTTGCCTGCTGGGTCTCTTCCCAAGGCCGAAGACACACAAGCTGGGGCACCGGTTCACCAATGTGGTCCTCCTCCTGGCCAAAAGGAGGATAGCTCTACATTGGAAATCACCACTTGTGCCACTTGTGACTGCATGGGAGTCAGATGTCTTGTGCTGGTCAACAGCAGAAGAAGGGGTCCTGATAGCAGAGGATAGGATAACTAAGAGGCGCAAGCCATATGTGGAACCCTGGGGGGACATAATTCAAGCATGGGAGTCAAGGCAGACGCTGGACCCTGACAGTCAGAACAAAGTGGTTGGGACTGGGATGAAGACTCACTAAGGAGAAGGGTTTTGTTCCTTGCCCTGCTGGCCTGTTGGGCTGGCTTGGATCTTTCCCTCCATCCCCCACGCCCTCCCCTCCCCCCGCACAGGACAAACGGTTGGATGCATTTGCAAATTCAGGTGCTGAGACGCATGAAACCCCAGCAGTTATGAAATAAAAAGTTTTTGTACGTTTTCTTTTGGTTACTATGACTGTAAAGTGATTTAAACTAGGGTTGGCCTTCCCTACCCTCGACCATGGTTATGCCATCGTGTAGTAAGTGAGGCCCTCCACTATTGAGAGATTCAGGGAGTTAACCTGCTTTCTTTACAGCTGGTGGGCTCAACGGAGGGTTAAGCCATGTTGAAGAAAGTAGACTGAGCAGGGACTTATGTTTAGGATATTGATGGTTGGATGGTTCCTTTGCATGTCTGGAGGGAGGGAGGGATAGGTGACCCTACATGCAAGTTACAAGTTACAGATGATAGCTGGCTAGAACAGGGAGGACCGTACCAAGATATAATCTCCTTCCTTGATAACATGACTCCCTGTCTATATACGAAGGTTGAAGATTGTAGAGTGTGTTTATTTATGTGCCTAGGAAGATGGTGGAATTCCTTGAATGTTGTCACATTAACGATGTTGTTTGTACTTATGAATAAGTCTTTAAAAGTCAATAACAAAAGTTTCGCTCCCCAAAAAATTACTTGAATTTTGGAGCGCAAACTCAACAAGAAGATAGCAGGTATCAGGGATACATTCATTTTTGGTAGGCACAGGGAGATTAAGTGATTTTCCCAGAATCATTGGCTAGACCAGAACCCGGCCCCCCAGCTTCGAGGTTGACCACTCTAGCCGTAATGCCACATCCTCTCCCCTAATTGATTATATCTGTTTTTAACATTAATGTATTATAAAAAAAAAATTTTTTACTTCAGTTCAGAATTTTGTTTTTTAATTTAAACTTTAGACAAATCATGTTAATGAAATTTAATATATTTATATTATTCAAAGATGTATTTTAAAATGTAATTATTAGTGCTGCAGCGTTTTTCTGCATTTAATATAAATATAAATATTTAATTAAGGTTATTATTTAACATTTAAATATGTTTATATATTTTTCCAAATGTATTACTTTATTTACTTTTTCCTATTCTTTACCATATGGAAATCACCATTCTCGTATCTGAGATCTCTGAACTTCTTATATCAGTACTTGTGAGAGGATAGATTTGTCACAATGCCATATGATTATGATTTTTGACTATTCTAGACAATTCCCTGGCCTAGATCTTTAGTGACATTAAACACACAATACACACTAAAGTTTTTTTTTTTTTTTACCATGGCAAAGTTCTTTCCTCTGCAAGGAACAATATATATGACAGTTCACATCACTAACTATACTTCACTCAGGGAACTCAAGGGATATTGTAGCCTGTGATAATGAAGGAAAGAGTTAGACAGGTTCCCACATACATTTCAGACATGTGCCTGTTCCTCTGGTGAGAAGGCAGGGTCCCTCTCACCTGCTCATCCTGGCACCATTGCTCTCAGAGCTGCAAAACAGCAGCAAAAGTGGAGGAGGTCTTGATGGCCGCAGTTTTAGGGGGCAAGTGTGCTTTTTTCCCTAACTGCTGCCTAAATGTACGCATCGCACATGATCTTCAGTGTTGATGCATACAGTCATTGCCCTTTGTACGTTACTTTCACCAATGTTAGACTATGGCTGTGTCCGTTGTGGAGTTCACCACTCACAATGTGGTTGACAACCCCTGTAAAGTCAGGTAGCTGCCATTTCAGAATTTTAAAATAGTGTGCTTGTAACTGTTAAGTGCATCATCACCTCTCAAAATGGGGGCCAGTTTGTTCACTTATAGAAATCAGATGGTCACTCATTCTTTTGAAAAATGACAATATATGCAGTGCGTTAGTGTGCTGAAAAGCGATAATAACAGAATGTTGTTTACATCTCCGTTGACTGTATTTTGTTATAAGTCAAAATTAAAAACTAAATGTGAAAATAATACATTTAAATGTATTGTATACATAATTTTTACATTTTGTGTGTATTTTAGGAAATAAATGTATTATATGAAGAGTAAAGGACAAAATGCAAATGCAGGATTAAAATATGTAGATGTGTAGTTTAACTGTATATAATTTGTAGGGGTACCTGAATTAACTGGTAATTAACAAATATGTTGCTGTTGAAAATCTAACAAAATGTTCAAATGTTTCTCCTATGCAGACATAAGAACCCTGGTAGAGTGAGGAGATGACAACCTCAGGTGTACCCCCATTCCCAAACTTTGCCACCATTGGAGAAACGGATATAATCAAAAAGTTCAGGTTGAATAGGCAAACTATACTGGATTTATGTCATCAGCTGGAGACAGATCTTCAGCCTCACAACAGAAATCACATGATTTTTACAGTTCTATCCCAAATAAAGAGACACATCACGTTAACAGATTCGTCCTGTTTCCATGGCAGCAGGATTTAACCAATGTGAAAAAATACTTCTATTGTTTGGATCACCTACTACATGTGGTTGGAGCAATTGATGCTAGACATATTGCCATAGTGCCCCCCCATGCCAAAGAACAGGTCTTTTAGAGTCTGAAACACTTCCATTTAATCAACTTGCAAGTTGTCATTTTATGAGAATGGTACATCACAAGCGTCTTGCACATTTTCACAGCTCTGCCCATGATTCCTTTGTACTAAAGAACAGCCACATAGCCCTGTAAATGCCTCAACTTTGACCTCAAAGGGCCTGGCTTGTTGGTCAGTACAGTCTTTCATTCTATTGTTTGGGGTATTTCTAGTAGAGGAACACAGCGGCGAGTGGAGCAGGCTTTCTGGCTTCTAAATGCCGGATTTTATTGTCTGGACAAAACTGGTCGAGCCCTCCTCTACTCACCCAATAATGTGTGCCATATCACTGTGGCCTTCTGCATTATCTACAACATCGCCCTGTGATAGAACATCCCTTGCATCACAGACGATTGAGACCAAGAAGAGTGACTGGGTGATGTTCCTCAAATGCCAAAAGAAGATGAAGAGGAAGGAGCTGGATTGCCTCAAGGTGTCATTGACAACTTCTTGTCATGAGTGTAAGTATATCTTTACATACAGAAATATGTGATGGCGCTTTGTTGGGAAGGGCAAGTTCATGGAAAATCAAGCTAAATGTGTTTGTTGATCAAGGTTTGGACATATTGACATCTGTATTCAGTTACATTGTTTATCTATGATTGTTGTGTGAAACTGTGTCCACTAAAAGTTGACTTTGTAATTTGCCCATTATGTTCTGTGTGATTGGTAGTCTTCATTTTGTGTTCTGTTTTAGGTTCCATCACCATATCATCTTCATTTGGACATTTCAGAGTTGTGACATTTGCAGGTATTTGGGTCTGTTTTCAAGTATCCATAAAAATGAAGGGGACAGGGAGCTAGGTATGGTCCAGTGCCCGTGCTTCTAAATCAAGTCATCAAACCAAAAAGGGGGTCACTGTTCTGTAGGTAGGGGTGCAAAGGAGTCACCTACTCACCAAAAGGAAAAGAGAGAATGAGCAATAGGGTGATCCTAGGTCTAGAACCAACTTTTCAGAGGTAGGAACAGGACTTGTCTCTTGTTGCCCTCACACACCCGAAGGATGTCATGTTTCATCATCAGGCATTTGCTCCTCGTCGAGCCAAGGATGCAATACCCTATGGTTCCCCTGAAGGGTCACTTTGACGGAGATCTTTTGAGAACAGCGGTCAGATGAGTGCGAGCATGTAGGGTGGATCCTATGTGAAGGGTGAAAGTGTATGTGAAGGATAAAACTGGCTAAGGGATACCAAAAAGGGTCAGCATCAGGATGGGTAAGTACTGAATGGCAGCACTCAAATTGAAACTCCTGTAAAAGTGCGGGTCTACCTACACCCTAGCCCATGGAGTAATCCTTCACGTGTCTCTAGGTCACATCAGGAGCGGTTTAACTATTTAGTTGTAGCCTAACTATAGTATTTCACAGTTCTAGCCCGCCCTGACCTCACAGAGGCTTCCATCCCCTCCACTCACTTGCACTTTCACACCACAATTTATTTTTCGCCCTGATGGATCCTTGTGACCATCCAGGTGCGAAACATGTCGACCTTTTACTTACCTGGGCACATTAATTCCTATTGGAGTAACGCACGTCCTTTGGGTTTTTTAGTATGACAAAGGTACCATCACAATAAATTTCCCTTTTTGGTATCCCTTAGCCAGTTTTATCAGAGGTCTTGCCATTCTTCCCTCCTGGTAATGTGGTTGGACATTCTTTGCTGCAGGTGAATGGGGATTCTCATTTGCAAGTCCTGGGGTTTCTGCAGGTGTTTCTTCCTGTGGCAGGGCCTCCCTCCTTTTAGCTGTGGCAGATGTAGATGGGCCAGATGTTGTTGGGCCATAGGAAGGGGTAGATAGTGCTGGAAAAGCCTTGCACATTTGGGTGTAAATGTCCTGTAGCACCCCAGTCTGGGAGGCCATAATGGAGTTGTGGTCCTCTATCTGATAGTACCCTCTGCAACTGTTTCATCTCATGGTGCTAGCTGAGTACCTGACCCATCAGGTCTGGGGACTTTTGATAGGCTCCCAAGACTTGGTTGATGATAGTCTGGGTGAATGATAGTCTGGGTGATGGTGATCCCAGTGGGCTCATTATGCTTATGCTGACCCACATTATCCTTTCAAACACCCATAACCCCACTAGCGCGTGCCATTGGTCCAGAGTGCCCCATCCGGCTGCTTCTTGGGTGAGTTGGAGCTGGTGGTGCTGGTGGTCTCACCTTCACCCAGGACTAGGGGGCACGCGATCAGTGTCACAGTGGTAGGATCACAGGAAGTGGAGTCTTTTGCTCGCTGAGGTGTTACAGCTGGGGTGGGAGAGGTTGTTGTGGGTGCAGTAAGTGTCACTGGATCGGTCTGCCCATACTGACCAGATGTACCAGCCTCTTCATTGTCCTCCTGATTACAAGGTGCGTTGTCCTCACTGACAGCTTGACTCTGGGCTGGAGTGGAGGTCTCTTCAGTGGCAGATTCCTAGCCTTGTGCCCTGCCAGGTGGACTTATTGATAACATTTTTATTGATATAAGTGTGTTTTGTACAATCAAATCTTTTGATACCTAGAACACAAAATAGGTGGAGATTATTGTGATGAGAGCTTTCAGTGGCATAGCACTAACCATTAGCAATTACAAACAAGTACAGTTTTAAATAAGAAGACAATAGGAGAGTCCTGAAACGTCATGAAATGCTTAGAACGTATACCTAACATTTCCCGAACTATTCAGTCCAACACAGTGGAGAGGTGAAAGGTGTAATTAACAATGCCTAGGCCCATCTGAGTTAAAAACAGACATTTCTACAACTTGGATGGGTGTTTGGCATTAGTAATCATTTAAACATTGTAGAGCACACTTTTGTTAGTTCCACCTATATTCAGCATAACATTTAACATAACTTACAATTTTAGTGTCAACACAGTTTGATTAGTGAAACTTATGATATCAATTTAATTGTTTGAGAAGAATAGGACATCATTCAGAAAACAACACAGACCCTTTTCAAAAGAGAGCATCGACCAGCGATGGATTGATCAGTACATGACACTTTACAATATATTGATATATGTTTGATAAAAAAGAATAAGCAATATGACACATCAATATTATTTTAAGATACAGAAACAGGGCTTCATGGTAGGTGTAGGCATTTCAATGTGTGGGAAATAGGCAGTGGAAATGGGCAAGACCCTTACAATTTGACACACAAGGGGTAATGGGTTATTTGGTGTGGTAACACATACAGGCACCATACCTTCATGTGACATGCAATGGAGAGTGACACCTGGAATCTTAGATGCAACACAATACTTTCACGCAAACAATCTAAATGATCTAAAAGTGATAATTTGAGGTTTCTATGTTAAGAAACAAAGCACAGCACACATTAGCCACATTTGATTTTAAAGCAAACAGAATATTTAGGTTTAGTGGGAGAGTGTAACCAGTAATTTACCAGACTCCAATCCTCCATCCTGTCAAGCCTTGAGGATTTGGATGTGCAAGACATTCTCCTCCCAGGAAATGCATTGTAAGAGGGGCCTGGAAGGACATCCAACAGTTCCCTGGGGGCTCAATGCGACACTTGCAGACCAGGAAAAGCACCCTTCCCGGAGCTCATTCCACCTCTTTCTAATTTTACCTGTGTTCACAAGCATTCACTCTGTCAATCACTTTGTCCAACATTTCCTTTTCTGTGATCAGTGTGTATGTTGAACTTGGACTCCAATAGTTGTGGCTATACTCCTATGATTTCATCCACCATGACTGCCTACTCGCTCTCAGTAAAATGTGAATTTTTTATGGCCTGGCATTGTGCAACAAAATAATAGCAAATTAACAAATTGATGACAAAGTGAAAAAAGAAAAAAAATGAAGGGACAAGTAACAGGTAAAAGAAATAAAAAAAGACCTCTCTTAACTGAGCAAAGCTTTGCCTGCAAGTGTTGTGAGGCAGTGAAATAGCAAAGGATCATTGTCTGAAATGAGGTGCGTTCTATAGTGTGGCATGCAGGTGTTTCCATTTGGCAAATGGCCATCAGGTGCTTTCTACTGGCATCTATCCAATGGCCACAGTTATGGTGCATTGTTGAGCACGTACCGCAATGGATTCACTCTGTGGCTGGGAGACCGTCAGCACAAAATTGAAATGTAAATCTGCTTGCTTGGAACCCGCTGCCCTGACAGCGACAAAGTAGTATTCATCAGCATTGGAGTCTGACCAATCGGTAGTGGTGTGCAGCAACCACGGCAGGACGTGGATGACAAGGCAGCCTGCATTCATCTCAATACAACGGGCAAAAGACCATCGACCTGGTAGAGTATTAGGGACCGCCGATGCAGTCAGACGGCGGTAAGACCACCAAGATCTATATCAGGCCACAACATTTTTGCTCATCAAGCAGAAAGGTTCCAGCTATAGAAATGCCACACACATACATACAAACATACATTTGCTGAATGTCAGAGTAAAATAATTGAAGTTGGTAATTATGAGTGCTCGTGCTCATATGCTTTAGTAATTGAACTGAAAAGATGACTGCGATATGATCAAAATTCAAAGAACTTTTTAATGTAATGAACACAAAGATACCAAGTAGAAGCTTAGATATTTATTGTATCACAAAGCTTAATCAAATTATTTATTGAACTATTGAATAAATGAACCAATGTATGTAAGGATTTCTTTGTGAAACCCATCATCTCAAAGATGTTGATTCTTTTTTCCTAATGATGGAAGATGTATTATTTGCATGAGTTAGTTGGCTCTAGGATATTGATGATAAAAAAAAGTTGTTAAGCTTCGAGCGGCTTGAAGTCTATTGAGAAGCTGTCCTTTTTTGTGTTTGTGTTATGATTGTAGGGATTGTTGGTTTTATTTGTTGGTTATTTTCTAATAGTAAAAATGTAGGAATTCCTCACTTTTACTTTTGATAGATAGGCAGGGTATTATGTTGAGGAAAAGTTTGCAGTATCGTGAATGTCAAGCCCCTGGGGATATGCCTTTCATACTCTGTCATTTTGGGTTGCTGTCAGTATTCAGTACACACATATAGCGGATACCGGAGAAGCAACAATGTAAGTATTTCCCTTCCGACAGTGCTTGCCATAAGCATTTCTGCAAATTAGACTTGAGCACATGTGTATGAGCTACCATGTACCATTGTGTATGACTAAGTTACGTAATCATGCACAGCTTTTGTTTGAAATTCCTTTAATGGCTCTACTACCTGCTCTTTGGTTATCACTTTGTCATTCAAGTACCATTTCAAAACATTTTGCCTTAACGCAAAACCTCAGCTCTCTGGCCTGAACGATTTCCCAACTTCAGATTGCCATAGTCAATGAGAAGAATTATTGCCCTGAGCTACACCATTCTCATCAGTGCCTATTCATATCCCTTCACACTCCCTTGGGGTGCTAATAGAACTTTGATGACAAGCTGAAAAACAAATATTTGCAGAAGCTGAGACTGCCCTTATTATTTTTCGACAGATATTGAATGAACCCCAGTGGGTCATTACATATTTAAAATCTTGGCAATTAAGCCAATTAGCACTCAATTCTGTTGTGGAAATCCTGTCAAGTCGTAAAAACATGTTTTATTAGGAATACAATCATTGATATGCTTAAAATATGTTATAAGAAAACTAGCTTGGTACTGTGTGAAAAGCATTAAACAAATTGCTAACTTTTCGCAAATCATTATGTATCTGGAAATAATGCATAATTCATGAAAATCAGAATCCTAATATCTGCATTCGAAAAAATTGTTCAACGTACATTAAATGTAAATCATCTCTAAGGAACATAACTATTTGCTGCTTTTTAGGATCAACAGCAGTTGTTTCCTAGTTCCTTTTCTCTATTTCTCTTGTTCTCTCATTATTTTCTTTATGAGCATTACCTGTAGGTAGCTACCATTCCTGAAGGTTATTGCAATATAAATTTACATGCATGCTGTTTAGTCTTTGTGTCCAAGACTAAATGTTTTTTTTCTGATTACTTTTTTCTAGTTCTTCATTCAGAATTCATTTTATATGTTTCTTCCCTCTTTAAGAAGACAGTGATTCTTTGGTAAAATTCCCCACGTTATTAATTTCTACTACTTAATTTTACGACTGACAGAGGATATGCTAAATTAACAAAGCTTTTTTCTGCAGGGCTAGGTGAGGTTTTAGAAAAGGTAGTAAGAATGGAAAAAAAATAGTACTCAATAGAGATGGCTCATGTGCTGTGGAGTTTGGTGGAATGTATGAATGAGCCTGACCCTTCTACGCCAGTGTCGTCTTCTGGGGAGGGGAAGGGTGAGGTACAGTAAATGGGGGAGCCCTGCATGAGTAAGGCGACTAACCCCAGTGCTCCTGAGGGAATGGTGACATGTTTATTAAAGGAGCAGCCTGGGGTTTCTGCTGGGCCACACTTCTCAGACCAGATAGACAATTTATTGAAACACGGGGTCCTTCCACGATGCATTTCGGAGGGAGGGACAGGGGGGAGCTTTAGCTTGTTGTTTATTTTCTGGAAAAGGGTAGACAATTCGGAAGTGATAACTATAATATAGAAGGAGAACTGACTCTGTGATAATGTAATGTAATGTATCACCCAAAGGCATCAAGGCGCTTGCCTTGGGAACCCGTCCTGGCTTTTCCCTGTGAGATAACCCCTCCTCGGCATCGCCAAGTTGAAAGCCAGGCATCCCGCAGCAGGTGGGCCGCCGTAGTGGAGATTAAGCAAGCTATTGCCCAGAGTTGCAGTGTGGGACCCTATGATTAGAGTAGGCACAGAGGCGAGAATTACCGAGTCCATGGAAATTTTGGGCTCAGGACCCTGCCGCGTCGGGAATTGAACCCTGGTCCCAGGCCAGACCTCTGCATCAGGGTCAGCCGCTCTAAACAGTGAGCCACACTCCTCCACTTGATAACAACTAATAAAAATCTGTTTACAAAAAAGGGTGGAAACATTTTCATTAAATATATGTTTGAGTGAAAGAAACTCCACAGCAAACACTTTTAGTGGCACAAAATTCTCTATTATATATTTTTTTTTATTTCTTTTTGTGTGAAAACACTTTTGCAAAATCATTATCTACGGAAGATTCTCCAGAATAATTAAAGTTGTGAATGTTAAACTCCATACATTTGCCCTATTGGACTAATTGTGACGATTGCTATATATACCCATTCCTCATTATATGGCGAGGTTAAAAAATATGCAGCAAGCACAAAGAATATCTGAATGTCAAGTGAGAATGCCTCATTTCTGTTTACTTTATAAAAATATCATGAGCGCTCATATAGAAGGAAACGTTTTTAGATGGTCCGTTGTCTAGGAGAAGGAATGCTCAGTGAGCAGGTCTCATGTTTTAGGGTAAAGATAACTCAGGCCTTCATCCTTTTTTGGGCAGTGCAGAGATTACAATTTAGTATCTATCTATCTATCTATCTATCTATCTATCTATCTATCTATCTATCTATCTATCTATCTATCTATCTATCTATCTATCTATCTATCTATCTATCTATCTATCTATCTATCTATCACAAAAACAGGGTTTCCCATCAGCTGAGGTATCCACAGTCATCAGGTCTGTAAACACTGAATAGTTAAAGACTCTAGAGTTGATGGGGTAATACATTCACAAAATGTCCCTTTGTGAATTAAAAATAATTTTGTTTTGGGGAGGTGAAAGTGTTCCAGGGCACCACTGCCAATTTATAGACATACATTGTTACAAGAGTCAACGCAGTCCTGTTTCCTTTAAAGAAAATGAACAGAACTAAAAAAAAGTTTATTCAAATGCGACCACAGACATGGTGGTCTGCTCACGTCAGCATACCATCTTCCCTGTGGTGGCACACAATCGAAGCAAGTTACAATTTGTCACCTACTTCATTAATTTGATGAGCTAGATCAGATTGGGATACACTCCCAATAGGAATGTTGTGAACCAACCTATTAATACGTAGATCAGTTTTGCAAAATAAAGTATTCTGCAACCAGGTTTTTGTACACAAGGCCCCCCATTTATGTGAGGATATGTTTGCAATTGTTTGATATGAAGTTTTGCTTAAGCCAAAATTCTGTGAATATCTCTGAAGAGACTAAGGGCTTGATTACTAGTCTAGTGGGCTTTAACTGCCAGATTCACTGTGGAACAGCAGTGATGGTTCTGCAGCCGCTGTATTACTTTAAGCCACCACTGTGCACTGGCTACACCAGGGAACTGTCGCTCCTGGGTGACGGTGCAGCAGACAAGGGTATACAATAGTCAAGCAGGACCGTCGCAGTCCTCCGAACATATTACGACTTTCCCCCACACTAGACTATAAATGGCAGTGAATCCACCGTGAAAAGGCTGGTGGTGGCAATACAGAGGAGGCCTACAGAGCATGCCCCCGCATTCAGAGGGGTAAAACATGTCCATGCCATGCTGGAGCTGCTTTTACTTTCACATTGTGGTATCCGTTTTCAGGGCAATGCTGTGGGAACCGCAAAAGAAAAGCCCACTGGATACAAGTTTAACTCATAATTCAGGCCGTAAACAAGTTAAACAGAGAATGACATCAAAGACCTTACATATTTTAACCATTATCATTTTTTTATTCTTAGGTCAGTGTATTCTTCACTGTTGCCCACTGTAGAAGACCCTTGTTGAAGGCTTGCTCAGCTGGTATTATTCAAGACTAAGTTTTGATTGTTATCTTCTCAATGCTCATCCAAAGAAATGCATTGGCCAATGGCAATTCCTGTACTGACCACCAATCATAATGAGTCTCAATGTTTGACCTTCCTCAGGAATACTGATGAGGTAGGTAGGATGGAGACCCACTATCATTCAAATTGTTGTAAATCAACCAATTAGTACATATGTCAGCTTGAAAAAATTCACACAGGTTGTAATTTGTGACTAGTGTTTTGTGACCAGTGTTTCCTACATCTGGCCCTTTGTTATTAGCAAAAGGGACAGCATGATACCTGACACCTTTATTTCAAGACAAAAACAATATACTTATTATATTTTTCTGAGTCATTAGAGTCATTCAAACTAATGAAACCATTTTGACCTCAAATCTTGAGCATTGAGGATAACCAAGAAGTGCCTCACCACCCATTGAATAACCAAATGAAGTATATACAGCTGAAGCAGTCAACTGTTGCAGTTATCAGATGGACCCACACTAGCAGGACAACATGGGGTTTATTCATGAAGGTAAATATAGTCATGTATAGTTACCTGTGTATAATTACTACATCACCTAGGTGTAACTCTTCTCTTTTTTGCTACCCACCATTTTCAATTGTAGAATCACACATGGAAGTAGACTTAAATGTCTCCATACACTCAAATTGAGGTACTACAAATACATTGGATTTATTAGTGTTAAGTTACTACTAGTAATTTTGCACATTTAGATGGAGATCTCGTCTTGGGATTGTATTGGGAAATTATTACTTAATATTCTTTAAAAATAAATTTTAAACATATTTTATGTTGAATGTGAAGTGATTTTAAATATAATTATTTAATCAAGAACTAGTAAAATAAAATATTAACACAACGTAAGAAAAGACTTTACAGAGTCTTAAGTGTGAAAACGCACAAATTACATATTTTTAATATTTACAAAAGCGTGTAAGTGCCTTCTTAAAGTGTTATGAAAAGTTTTAAGAAAATGTGTACCTTACGCTTCATTGCTTTAATCGCTCCATAATTTTTTTTAAATGAAAATGAAAACATAACTGATTTAAAAAAAAAACAATAATATCAATGCATTTGTAAATTAACTTTTGGGTTAAACTGTTATGTATAACATTGTTATAATGACACATCCTACATGTTTACATTTAAATCACAGTCAATAAATAATGTTTAGATAGTATGAATGGTATATCAGCATGGTAATTATTCACTCCCAGTCAATCCTAGTCAGTCATAACTCCAATATAGTCATTGTACCATTCGCTTCAGGATCCTGCAACTTCAATGGACCCTGGCCACAACAACTGTTTCATCAGGTCCACCCTCTGGAAACTGTATAGTGATAGGATGGGGCAAGGGAAGAACTAAATTCCAAAGGACAAATCTGGCTACTATGTAAATGTTGTGTGACGAGATTTGCTGCTCACAGCGAACACAGCTTTAACACTAGAGACCGAAAGATCTCAAACAACTAGCTCAATGTAATCTTGAAAAGTTCTAGAAATGATTGTCTACATGGAAATCAGGGACTCAGCACACTCTCTGTAAAAGGTGGACAGCTACTTGTGCACTTAATATTACTGTCCATTAGAAGTACTTGCCAAAGCTGATACCTGCACAAACATCTATCAATGTGTTGCTGCTGTGACATGCAATTACAAGACATTGTCACAGCATATTCAACATCCTGCACACCATGGTGGCAGTTAATGTCATGTGGTCATCATTTAATTGGTGTGATGACATACTAAGATACATTCTCCTGTTGCATGTATCTCCCTGTGTCAGGACAGTTACATAGCTCACATTTCATGTTTGTCACAGTAAACTGCACCCAGTCAATCTGCATGTACTAGTTGTATCTACTGCCCTATCTCTGCACCCATTATGCCATTTGTGTAAGCCTACATTAAATACTGTTAACCTGCCTTTACATCTATTGCGATCCTAACACCCTCATCCTAAATTCCAGCATGTGATCTGTCATCAGTAATAAATGTCTGTTTTATACAGGAGCCATTTCCCATAGAACAGTTAGCAAAGCTCTTCGCCCATTTGGTAAGCTAACGAGGTGGCATGAAGATGACATTGTAAGACAGTGAGCCTGGCCTGAATGAAGGTCTGATATGTGCCTAAAAATATGGTCAGTTTGTGATTGGTAACTGGTTAGAGATACATTTTGCAAGAGGGACTTCTTTTAATTGTTTAACTCTCCCTTTGTTTTTTGAAGAAGAGCATCTTTGACTGAATACATTGCAAGGGTGGGTAAATATGTGCAGAGCCATACAATAAGATAAACATCTCCAACTTCATAAATGTTTTTTTAATTTGCATGATTTGTGGATTGTGAATTATGCAAAGTTTAAAAAAATGGCAGAAGTTGTAATGAATGTTTTCTCACTATTGTGAAGTGTTTCTCTTTCAACATATTGGGAAATTAGTCCCACAGCTTTTAAGTGCTACTGACATCAGTTAGTGGACAGTTGCTACTTGACAGCAGTCCCCTATCCACTGTTCAAAGTCGCCACACATGGCACCATCCACTGTATGAAACCTAGCACACGTACCTGGCAACATCCCCCACATTTAGCAGAGCACCACACACTCCTTTAATAATCTTTCACTAGTACCCAGCTCAAATATATCCCTTACCATGACACCTTCTGCCTGGTGCTGTAGTTATACAAAGAGACAGCATGTCTCATGGTTCTATGCGGGGACACTCTGGCAGGAATTTGATCGCAAGATATTTGTTGTTTGTAGATTTAGAGTATTGGTGGAGTTGTAGATATTTTACATGTAAAGGAGCAGCTCTACACATACATCTCATTTTGGGAACATACCAGAGTTTGAACTCAAACCAGAATGGGCCTTCTAATTTATATCAGGGTCCTAATCTATTTGCTAATATTTTAAATTAAATCATTTGATCACAATTTGGCATTGAAATAACCTCCTGGAAATGCTGTGTTAAATAATTACTCCAAAAAGGGCCCACACATATATAAGACTGCTTTGTATACTTAAGTAGGCATAAAATGTGGACATGTGTTCTCCGCCCCATATGGTGTAATCGTGGTTCTTATCTTTTGAGAAATCACGGTAAGCAGGACTTCTATATTTTCCTGCTATGACTTAGGGAGGACCATCTCATTTAAAACTGATCTTATTACTACCTGAGTGGGTCATTGCCTCAAGAACAGTGTTGTCCAAAACTCAAATAATTTGCTTTTGTGCAGTTAAGCAAATTTTTAGCAGAAGTATGTGAAATTGCACAAAACTGGCATTTGGCACTGTATTTTAGCAAGAAATGTATCCCTTTGTACATTTTGGATGTGAGGATGCATTTTGTAAAACAAGTAAAACAAACAACAGTTGCTCACGCTCTGTTGTTCTTATTGTTCCTCTGCGTTCATGATAAATTTTAATAGCAAATTACTCATTTACCTTAACTATTTAACACTGAAGCTACTTAATTGCACAATGTGGCATAATAGTGTAATTTGGGGAATTTCACATGAAAAAGGTAATTTTAAATTACGAAAAATAGAAGGTATGTAAATTACGCCCTGGCCTACTCTAGAAAATAGTTTCTTTTAAAATGTCTCAAATGCTTCAATATGATAACCAAGTCTGATGCTAAAGATCCTAAATTCCAATAAATACTCCTCTATTGGAGGTCATCCCACTTCAATACTCTTTTGCATGCTCATTTACAAGCTATTTTTGTCTCCCACCTGTACATACACAGGAATACTATTACTTAGCTTTCCGGGTAGTGATTCACATTTTTGTCTGTGTTGTTTTTTCTATCTCCACTAAGATGATCAACTGCTAGTCTTTTGAATGTAGGAGATACTCATATCAGCAGTGACTACCACTAGAGGGCTCTAGGGTGCAACCCATCATGTTTTTCAAGTTATGTGGATGGTAATTGCAAACAGAAATTACCATCCACATGAGTTTTAAAAATAAATTAAATAAGGGTGTTAGGGCATAAAACTTTTAAGCCCATGCTGGGTTCTGCTTAAGTGCCTGGCTGCTTTTTGAGTGGGGCACATGCTCTAGTAAGGTTGTGTCCCTCAGCACTTCCATTTAAAAAAACAATCTCTAGGCAGGCTAACGGCTGACCTAGCACCAGCCCTGGTCTGCAATGTTCAGGGTTCTGAAGAGACCTCCCATTCATAATGACAGTAGCATCATATTTACAAGAAGTCCCAAGCATAAGCCCTGTATTCCTGGGACTACCTGTCAATCACTTCCACAGGCTGCGAGGAACACCCTTTCCCAACCCATCACCTGTGACGTCTAGGGAAATGGTGTTGCTTGCAGCCTGTGGAAGATTGCTCTCATGTGATTCGAGATCAAAGAGACATGAGTATCTGTGACCTTGAGCAAAATACATGAAAACAGATATACTGTTGATGCTTTAGGGCATGTAACTTATCTGTTTATACCACATATTCACATCGGAGGCCGAGAGGGCACGCATGGCACTCTCAAGCCTCCCATCCTGGCCTGGAACAGAAGCTGCACACCCTGTTGCGGGCCTCCATACGTGTTCCAGAGAAGGATTTTCCAGGTAAGTTGGACAGGGGGATGGAGGCCTTCCATCATGCCTCCCAGCCTGTGGTTAACTTTTACTGTTTTAGAAACAATAAAAACAAATGGCAGGCACAGCAGAGCACACATCCATAGCTCATGCATTTAAAAGTGCTCCCGTTGTGTGCTTGTATCATGAGGGGCATTTTACCTTAGAACATCAGTCTATATCACGATATTGAGAGGCATAAATTAAAACTCTTCATAAAAGCCTTTCAATATAGTGATATAAACTGATGTACTAAAGTGAAGCACTCCTGCATGCTTGAAATCATACAAGAAGCGCTCCCAAGAGTGCACTTTTAAATATGTGACTTCAGGATGGGGGCATATTTAAAAGTGTCCTAGTCTTTTATGGGCTTTAATGAATGCCTCTCAATATAGTGATATAAACTGATGTTCTTTAGTGAAATGCTCCTAAATGCTAAAAGCATACAAGAGGCGCTCACCCCTTTCAAATTCCACCAGCCACCACTGACTAATATATATTTTAACTACTCTCACAATACAGAAACCAATAACTTATCAGATGAATGTTCAACATTAGATTTAATGCATTTGGTAAATTCCCCTACACATAACAAAGTTTGCACGCTTGACATTTCTTATAGGTTTGGGTGAAATGTAATATATGCTGCTGCAATTCAAGTAATTGTGGGACGTTTACATTACACTTATGTGAAATTCCCAAAATGAAGCTATTAAGCCACCGTGCGTAATTATCAAACAATTTTGAAAAAGAATTCCACATCTAGTAGAGACTATTATATCCATATCACAAAGTTGATATTTGTTTTCATCGATATTTTAACACACTTTTCATTTATCAGGGCATCTTCCAAAGTGCAGTATTTTGTATTCATCAGTTATTTATCTAAGCCTTATTTTATTGGGCTATGGATTTGTTTTCGCTCAGATTACATCATCTGGAATGGGCTCTTCATTCATTTTAATTTTTAAATATACCGTTTTTTATAACTCTAAATATTAGTTTCTTGGTTTATGAAAACAGCCATGTTGCATTATTGCCTTATTGTGAAATGGCACATCTGTGCTTATACATTGCAAAATCTATATTCTCAATGGAGTATTTTGGTTGTTTTGGACAAGCAATTTCCGTATATTGAATGAAACCAAGCATCTCATTGCATATTTAAGACCTTAACTAGGCCCAGCTAAGCTGGCATAATTAGCACAAAAACAGATTGATTATACTACCACTGTGAAAATTCAATTATGTGATAAAATATGTATTAGTGCAATTAGTGATGCAAAATAGTTGTTGACATGGAGATTTATTATGCTGTATGGAAAAAAACGACTATGCCACAGTACAAACATCCATACAATTATTTGTTTAGGATTTTACAACATATCATGTACACAAAACATACACATCAGAAAAGAGCCAATCAAATGTCACAAAATACAAATGGACAAGTAAGTGAATGAAACCCACAGGTTTTTTTCTCTAGCAAATAATAGCTGCAAAGAAAGGGCCGTCTTCTTGTTCTCCTCACTACGCAACCAGGAGTTTGGATATGTGTGTTTGGTGGTGGGCTGGTTGGCCCTCCCTACAAAGGTCTTTCGGTTTTTGGATGAAACATTGTGGGCCATCTCAGCACAGATGGACTTGTTACTTATCTTTTGCTCCTCCAGCGACTAAACATTGTGTACCAGAAAATTTCAGAATCCTGAAGGTAACAAGTGTTGGTCCATTTATCATTAACGTAAGTAATGTTGGGTAGCAGGATCTGGCCCTTAAAACTTCTGTGCACTTGGTTATCAATTCCTCTTGGTTAGTGCTAGTAACGCTTAATCTTGACATAACAATCAGACTGGTGGCAAACAAACTTCTTGGTTATGTGCTTAAGAATCTTCAATTTGACAAGAGGTATTAGGGTAGCCATGATTGCAGCTCAGAAATGTCTGCCTACTCCCCAGAGAGACCAAACGAAGAGAGAAAACCATAGTTTGATATTGGTAACATTTATAATCGTTCTTAAAAACCATTTAATAGAAACACTTCGCTAAAAATGCATTAATTGCTGAAACGCAGTTAGGGCTATGTTTCTGAACAGTTGATGTAAACTCCCAGAGGGCCCAGAATACACATTGAAAAGCGGCACATGCACTCAAAACAAATGTGCACTTGAAGAAGTTCACAAAAAATGAATTCCAAAAGTTTGAATGTTTCGAATCACTGTACAAATATTCATAATGTGTAAGTAGCTATCCTCTAGATGCATCATAGTAACATTTTGCGCTTTCTTAATTGCGAAAATTAAGGAATTGCAATTAAGAAATCGCAAAATGCTATGCATCAAAAAATCGCAAATTATTTTGCGAATTGGTAATTTTCCTTAATTGCGATCCACAATTTGCGAATCGCAATTAAGGAAAACCCTTGCCATTCATTCCTATGGGCCTAAAGGCCCATAGGAATCAATGGGAAGGTATTCACATTTTGCGAATTTCAAATTGCGATTCGCAAAATGTGAATGCAATTTCAAGGGTGCAGGGGGGGTCAAAGAACCCCTCCCTGCCCCCCTGAAATTGAACTGTAAGTGCAATTTACACACACACATGACCCAAGGACATGTGTGTGTGTAAATTCAAACTTTCAAATATGCAACTAGTGCATGTTTGAAAGTGTTCTATAAATTAGCATGAAGTTCAACTTCATGCTAATTTACCCCTTCCAAATTGCGAATTCTCAATTCTAAAGTAATCATGCATTGCATTTAAGAAATCGCAAAATTGCGATTTCTTAAATGCAATCGCAATTTTAGAAATCGCAACAAAATTGCGATTTCTAAAATTGCGAAAATACCAAAATGCTTGATGCATCCCAAAAACGTGATTTGCATTCGCAACTGACCGAATTTTGCGATTCGCACCGTTTGCGAATGCAAAAACCCTTGATGCATCTAGGCATTATGGTGTTATTTAGATTCTGGTGGACAGGGTACTCCTCCACAAAAGTGGCTGCAAAGCTGATGAGCAACGTACTCTATTTAGAGTCTGGAAAATGTTCTTGTTTCCAGCAGCCACTCACCCTACTTGGTCTGTAAGTGGAAACCTTAATCGACAGCCTTTCGGTTTTCTTAATACCTCTGACTTTACACCACATTTAAGGCGGATATTCTGACATACCTTCTTCCTGTTAATGACTTCCATGAAAAGCTTAGCATTACTGAACAAAAAGGATGACAACTGTACCATGGGAGAAAACTCTATGTGTGCCAAGGATATTGGATTTATGAAGAAAAAAAATTGCTTGATGAGCTGTCTCATGAAATATAATGGCTGCTCAATGAACTTACAGTGCATTCAGAGGAGCTTCATTTGCCCTAGTTGAATGGAGTACAGCCTGTCAAAATCTAAATAACTCCCAAGATACCTACAGAAGAAGTTGTTGTAAGAGACATAATTAAGGGAGCAGTTCAAAGAATGAACATGCCTGGTTTATTTACAGTAAAGTACCTGTCTGATTGAGAGACTATCTATCCGTCAACCCATCTATCTATTCAGATAGGTAAATGCTCCGAGTCAGAGTCATGAAACAATTCTTCATACATGAGGTTGGGAAACACCTATAACGCCACAATACTTATGATGGATGTGGAAAAGACCTTTGACCTTGTTGACTGGCATGCTTTGTTTTTATTTTGGGGAAATCTGGATTTCCATCTCAGTTTATCATGGTGTGGAAGGAGTTATAGCAGGGGTCCCCAACGAGTAGCTTGGGAGCTTGCCAGTACCTTCAAAGTAGCTCTCAGAGGAAAAGTCAACCCAGTATCAATTTTAGAGAGTACGATGCCTATTAAAGAAGGCAGCACTGCAAACCTCAAGACCCTTAGAGTGACAGCCAGCCAAACCTAGGGCAGTAACTCTTACTAACACTCAATCACACACTGTATTGGCCTATAGGGATTGCTACTTGACAGTATGTATCCAATTTCAATATAACTTAGCCACAGGAAGATTGACCATGTTGTAATCCCTGCTTTATCAGTCACAACATGCGTGTGAACAGTGGACCATTAAAGACGCATGGCATTAGAAGCTTGAACAGTAATCATCATCCCACCAAAGTGTGGGACCAGAGAATTCAGAGTGAAAATGTGTCAGTTGGGTGCGTGATCAGCTTAAAACCTGAGGAGAAAAGGGCATGATCCAGACCATAGAAAATTAAGAGACTCATCAGCATTTATGTGCCTCCATAATCAAGAGTATTGCTTCCTGAAAGCTGTGCCTGGTGTCAAGGACCACTAAATGTGTATGCTAGCCCCAATCATAAGGGTGTTATCTCTGACATAATTGGGCCGGTTCCTGGCATAATAGTGCCAATAGCATAATAATGGTAATCCTTTACTATTTTGGGCATTTTGGGTCTAGTTATTGTATACTGGCATTTACATACTAGGTCTCTAGCAATGTTGGTAACCTGCACACCTAAACTTACTCAATTTTAAATCCCTTTTTTATCAGTTATTTGAATTTTGAATTGTGCTGCCCTCAAAAAAACCTGTCTAGCCCCTGCCAGGTGTAAACAATATTTCAGAGTTCAAACAGAACCTGTTTGAGCATAAGGACACACTTTTCACATGCCCACTAAGGTGCTCTGTGACATTCATTTAAAAAAAAAAAAAATTACAAAACAGTTATACATTCAATTTCTAGTATTCAGAGCTCTTAACTATCTTTTTCGTCAATAGTACCATGACAATTTCCAAAAACAACAATTCCCCACCCAAAGTTTCTTAAAACAATCAACAACAATCAAAAGAAAATAATGATCACAAAAGAATAACAGAAGAGTAACAGTTAAATGATAAACACTGTTTTCTTGTTTATTCTCTTTTCATTCTTTAATTTCTTGATCATTCAAAAGAACGTGTTTACACTTCCCAATGCATTTTGGTGCGAAAACCTTTGTCAGGGGAATACTGCAAATAATGCAATATAATACAATATGTCAAAAATTCACATCTGTATTGATAAACAATGTAATGTCAATAAAGGTTAAGATGAATTAAAGGAGTATCAGACAACATCACTGGTCCCATTAAAAAGAAAAGAAAACAATAAGTTTCTGTGCATGCAATATGTTCATCCTGTTCATAACCCCAAGTGCTTAAAATTACGCAAACTGTACAATACAAAAACACCCTAGGAGAGAAGAGGTGTCAACAATTTGGAAACCTAATGCAGTAATAAAGACACTTTAGTAACACAAACAGAACGTGCCAAACCGTGAATAACCGTGATATCTTTGCACTGCCTCTCCCAAAACAACTCACCTACACGTGTACCAAGGACAAAATAAAAACTGCTGCCATGCGCAGGCTGAAAGAATGTAAAACATACGTTATGTCCTAACGTCCAATCATGTGTTCAAAACCAAGTAGCCCCCCTGGGGGTCACTCTTAGATGACCTACTTTCTACTCCTGGTGCTTTCGTCTCACATTCTTCCTGTGTCACAAATCAATTATACTCTCCGCCTTCAACTGTCAAACAAAAAGAATAATGCGATATAAAAAGTGCCTCATGCTCTCATCACAATACAAGATAATCCATTCTCCTCTGTTCTAACCTCTACAATAGGCATCCCCGTTTAACAACGGCTCTTCTCTCCTGCGTGTTGCCTGTAAATTGGAGGACTTTCCTAATTCCTCTTTGGGTTCTGGCGTGCACCGTTTTGTTTTGATAACCCCTTATCCCCTCCTGGTTTGCTTGATTTTCCAACCGGTTGCTCTTCTGGTGGATAGTACGATGTTCATCCCATCTCTAAAAAAAGACTGTTTAGGAGTTCCACTGGTGCTGGCTGCATCCTCTGTTGTTCTCTTGTAATGTTCCTATAGGGGGGCGTGTTGGCAATGTCTTTTTCAGTTGCTTTGCTCTCCTCTGATGTGGATGCATCCGGTTTCTTGAAAGTATGCCTTTGTGCATACATGTCTGCTCAACTATAGACTTCGTCAAGTTTGTGGCAAAACAAAAAGTCTTTAAATTAGATAGGTCACAGCTTTCGAGAAAATCAGTTAAACCAACATCAGCAAGGAAAGTGTGTGTTTTGAAATACTCTACAGCTGCAACAGCAATAACGCATAATATTTTAAAACGCTGGGAAATCATAGAGCAGGAATATGATTTCAAGGAAGTCTTCAAGGCACGTCCAATTTTATCTTTATCTAGATCAAAAAACATTAAGGAGTTCCTTAGAAAGATAAGTGTAGCACACATAGATACTGTCAATCAGAGTATGCGGAAATGTCACTGTGGGAATGTAATTGTAGGTGACAAATTTGCACATCCACATACAGGGAAACAAATCAAATTAAAGTACACAGCGGATTGCAATACCAGCCCGGTAATATATGCTATAAAGTGTCCATGTGAGCTAGTGTACGTTGGACGCACCACCAGGAAAATTAAGAACAGAATGACCGAACATAAAAGTATGAATCGTATTGCTAATGTTAAATCATGTCTGTTGTTGCAGTGGGGGGAGAAAAAGCACACTAAACCAAAGTTGCGCTTTACCATACTAGAGCGTTGTCAGTCTTGCCGCATGTTGATGCCGTCAGGCATCTGACACAAAGAGAAACATTTTGGAAACAGTTTTTAAAAACCTTGAGTCCTTGTGGGTTGAATGAGAAAACTGAGTTCACATGTTTTTTGTGAATAAGATACTGTCGCTTATGGTTATGAAAATGTAACTGCTTCTGTTTTTAAAATTATTTGATTTCAAATGTTTTCTGGATTGAAATTGTTCTCTGAATTCAAATGTTCTTATGTGGAGTGGAGTGGTGTGGCTCACTGGTTAGAGGGGGCAGACCCGGAAAAAGAGAACGGCTCGGGACCAGGGTTCAATTCCCGACGCTGCAGGGTCATGGACCAGGGTCAGCGGACTCGATAATTCTCGCCTCGGTGCCTACTCTAACCAAGGATCACACTCGGCAACTCTGGGCATTAGCTTGCCTCATCTCTACAACGGCCCCCCACATTCGCCGGGGATGCCTGGTTTCACCTTGGAGATACCCAGTAGGGACCATCTCACAGGGATAGCCAGGATGGGTTCCCCAGCGGTCTACAGCGCCACGACGCCTCAGGGCAGCAGTGCGCTTTACAAGACACATACATTACACATACATTACATTATTGTTAGGCTGGGTCTGTGATAGATAGGGTCATCCTGGTTCACCAATTGAGAAAAGCACACAGAATCTCCATTTACAATTGAAGTATGTGTGACTCCTGTCAGCACACGGGTAACTACCTGTATATAGGTTTTTTATACATAGCACACAGTATATGGTTACACGTTATTAACACATGTGTGTTCTTGCGATCATCGTTTTAGTAATAATGTCCTCCTTTATTTTTTTTTTTTATTAATTCTTTTTTCACAATTACACATAAATTAAGCATTTGTCACTTTTACTTAGACATTATGGTTGAGGGATATGATTAGAGTAGATTTCTAAATATAGTAGCTAAATTTAGAGTTTTGACACACAGACACACTATTCAGTTCAAGTGCGAAGTTGCTTTCTCATTCATTTCGGAGTCTGTTTTCCACCTTATTATGCGTGATGAAAACCTGGCACAATAGAGTCTGTCATCTATGTTTATGGTCTGACGACGTGACATATACGCGGAAGTAAAATCTGAAAGGAAAGCCCTCCATTTTACAGCGAACATGCAGGAGAGAGGAGCTATTGTTAAACGGGGATGACTATTGTAGAGGTAAGAACAGAGGAGAATGGATTACCTCGTATTGTGATGAGAGCATGAGGCACATTTTAGATCGCATTATTCTTTTTGTTTGACAGTTGAACCAGGAGAGTACGATTGATTTGTGACACAGGAAGAACGTGAGACGAAACCGCCAGCAGTAGGAAGTAGGTCATCTAAGAGTTACCCCAGAGGGGCTACTTGGTTTTAAACACATGATTGGATGCTAGGATATAACGTATGGTTTACATTCTGCCTGCGCATGGCAGCAGTTTTCGTTTTTGTACTTGGTACACGTGTAGGTGAGTTGTTTTGTGTGAGGCAGGGTGAGGTTATCATGGTTATTCACGGTTTGGCATGTTCTGTTTGAGTTACTAAAGTGTCTTTTTACTACATTAGGTTTCCGCATTGTTGACACCTCTTCTCACATAGGGTGTTTTTGTATAGTCCATTTTCCAAGATTTTAAGCACTTGGGGTTATGAACAGGATGAACATATTGCATGCACAGAAACTTATTGTTTTCTTTTCTTTTCTTTTTAATGGGACCAGTGATGTTGTCGGATACTCCTTTATTTCAACTTAAACTTTATTGACATTTCACAGTTTATCAATACAGATGTGAATTTTGGAAACATTGTATTATATTGTATTATTTGCAGTTCCCCTAATGAAGGTGTTCGCACCAAAATGGATTAGGAAGTGTAAACACGTTGTTTTGAATGATAAAGAAATGAAAGAATGAAAAGAGAATAAACAAGAAAACAGTGTTTATCATTTAACTGTTAATCTTCTATTATTCTTTTGTGATCATTATTTTCTTTTGATTGTTGTTGATTGTTTTAAGAAACTTTGGGTTGCAAATTGTCGTTTTTGGAAATTGTCATGGTACTATTGATGAAAAAGATAGTGAAGAGCTCTGAATACTAGAGATTGAATTTACATACTAGGAACATGACTGGCCTACATTTACCTATTCCTGGCATAATAATGGTCAGGACTAATATATGGTCTCTGGGTTTTCTTCTGGAAAATTGAGTTTGCTTGCCCACAGTGGTGAGTGATATTTGATAAAAAATAATTGCATTTTCAGAAGCTAATGAATAATCATTTAAGCTGAGATGGGAGACCTACTGCTGTACTTATGTCCTTTGTGCAGTAGGGCATGTCAAGATTTGATTGTTACTTCATAAGTTAAGTGGCAGCATTTTATATTGATGAACAATTTTCTGGCCTTTCTGCTGGTAACCACACCTGGAATACTTGGATACTGATAATCCTGCTTAGGGTGGTCATAGTGTCCTGTAGTCATTATTTTACAGTAACAACATGTTCTAATAGCTCAGGAAGACTTTCCTTGAGCAGACATAGCTCTCACTACAGACAATGTTGAAGACCACTGAGTTATAGAATGAGGCAGAGGCTAAAATCCTTATAAATATGGAATAGGTGGGAGTTGTTAAGATCAAGCAGGGCACTCATCAGGGATGCCTGCTATCCCCACTTTTGTTTTCTCTTTTTATTGAACCTCTTGCAGTTAAAATCCATTTTAATTCTTTGATTGTACGCCCTATAAGTGGGATGGCAAAAATGATATCATATACGGATGATATAATTTTAGATTTAAAAGCAGAGCGTTCCAATATATAGACTGCGATGGAGGAGATTCAGGGTTTTACATGTGCAGGAGGGTATAGAGTAAATCAAGCCGAAACAAAAATACATATATTTGAGTCAATGATTTCTCAGCACCTGGCTGGTTTACAGTGGTGTGTACCACACTGACCCATTAGATATGTAGGAATCTTTGTAACAAGTGAATATGCACAATTATTTCAGCTAAATTATGGTAATACAGTTATTAAAGGAAAAACGCTTTAAACAGATTACGCTTTTGCCGCTGTCATTAAAAGGACGAATTTCATTGATTGACATGTCAATTCTTCCTCTATTTTTCTTTCTATGTCTTAATATTTCTTAAAAATAACTATATGATGAGTGAGTCTGCACAGTTGATAATCACAAAAGAGGGATTAGGTCTGTCAGGATGGGCCGTCACTGGCAGGATGGGAGGGGCGGAGCTGGGCACAGTTAAGCTTGCAAGAGAATAGACTGTGCCCTGCGTTCACACAAAGTACTTGTCACCAGTTCATGCAGCCAGCTTGGACCCAGGGCAGGGGAGACAGGAAACTTCAAACTCTTCAAAAGGAATTCTCTAGAAACCTCTACTTTATAGAAGGCATCAGGTATGAAATAGGACCCTTAGACCCACTCTTCAGTTCACTTTCTAGACCTGTGGAAGGACTTTCAGAGTACTGCATGCTGCTGTGTATTTCAGAAGACTACTTTCCTGCAGCTGGAGGGACTGCTTTGCTGCCTAAAGCCTGCCTTGGACCCTCAAAGGCCTGCCCTACATTTGAGTCCGGTTTTACTTTTTGAACCCAGGAATACCAGAGTGACTCCAAGAGCTAGTTGGCTAGCCTCCTTATCAGGGCCTCAGGGACAACAAAGGCTCCAACCATCTTGAAAATGTACCTGGACCCAGCTGAGTGAATCCTAACCCTCAAGTGGTGCCCCACCAGTCCTTGACGCTAGGTGGTGATGTTAAACATGCCCAAAGAGCAAAAACTCAAAACTTGTATGAGAACTGAGAGGAGACCAGGACCCACCTGCTGTTGCTTGACCAGGGTAAATACCCTAAACTACCAACAATCCAATTTCTCATACCTATTAGTCTCTAGTATATGATGCAAAGTGTACCCAGGGCCTGTAAATTAAATGCTACCATTGGACTGTAGCACTCATCATTCCATCCACTGCATTAAAGGTGTAATGCTTGTCTCCAAGCACACAATTGTATTCCGGTTATGCAGCTTTAAACTGAAAATTCGACCTGTGAAGATAACCTTTTTGTGACAGGTCTAAGCTTTCCTTTTACATATTAATAAGTCACCTAAGTATTCTTTGTTGCCCACAAGGCAAAGTGCATGGTATTTAAAAGTAGTACTTGTAAAAGTTATTGTTGCACATATACTTTTACTGAAAAGGTTCTACAAGCTAGTTCTTCATTAGGAGGATTGGCTGTTCCATAGCAGATCATCGGGATTCAATATATTTCATAATTGTTTACCCTGCCTAAGTAACAGCTACAAATTTCATTTTGGGACTTTTTGAAATACTTATTACTATTCGAAGCCATTGATGAAGTTATAATTTTAATAAAGCATTTGGAAAGGAGACTTTCCTTGCCTGCAATCCTTGGTAGGTAAATCTGCATTTTGCTCTCCCTATTCTTTCAGACAATAATTGGCATCAGAATAAGCTTGAATACGGTGTGAACTTGCTCCCAGGAGCAAACAATAGGCTGAACTAAATGGTTATGGATGGCCCATCTGAGCCTGACAGAATATGCAGAGCCGGGTTGTAAAGATCAGTTTTTTCCTTAAAATGTCAAATCCTGCATGAATGTCATAGACTGCTTGACAGGTATGCTGGGGTTTATCATGTGATACTAGAGGTGCATTTCAAAGAGGCCTCCCCATCACAGGTAAATGTTATCTGACACCTGGGCAGGGCCCTTCTTTTGCCCCCCTAGCCAAAGAAAGCTGAGTCACACAGGGCCTCCTTTTGACGTTACAGTTTCAAAGCCTGTTTGACAGGTCTGCTGGGTCTACATATAAACAGGATGCCCAAAACAAGGCTTATGTATGTCATGTCTGGGAGCTGAACACTCACCTGTTCTACCAGACATATGTCTCTGTGTTTTTTGTGGTTATTGGTACTGCTTCAAACTGCCTCAAACTGAAGCTTGGTGTCAGATGTAGGATTGACTCTAGTATTACCATAATATACTTTCCACACACCCATCCCTATATCCCAAGGTCAGTATGGCTGAAGACTTTGCCATCATGAAAATGCTCATAGTGGATAGGGTTATCACTTGAAACTGCTAGCACATTGGTTAGGGCATTCCCAGGGGTCATTAGCACCCACTAGCTTGTTCCAGCCTAAATAGGGCATCTCCAAGTACCCATTTCAGAGTACTCCTGGAGCTGGGAAATATCACAAAATATTAAAGCTGCTGTTTGAGACATGAAAAGAGCGAAGAAGCCTGTAATCAGGACAAAGAAGCAGACTCCAAGGGTAATAACGCTGAACTACTGGTAAAGCTACCTGTAAACAACAAGCTACAAACTGCCTTTTCCTGCAACTGTCCAGCTGACTGAACCCTCCACTTTGACTTCTGCCTGACACCGTGTGAGTCCATAAGTGCCTCCCCTGGGGCCCTAGGGGGCTTTAGAAGTGTACTACAGTGGTGGTCTAAGACATACAGGGCTAAAGTCAGAAAGTAACGTCTTTTGTCCAGGATGTACATGGTTGGTATATTTGAACCACACTCCATCACAGTCAGCTTTAAATTCCATGTATCTCCTATTCTACCACAACAATTGACTATTTCATATCTCCAGTTATCCTTATTGGATATTTTGGCAGTTTTATGTCATTTTGTTTACTAAGTTGTACTTTATTTTTTCTAAGTCATTCTGGTATTTGTAATGTTTTGCATTTCAACTTTATTACTGCACAAATAGTCTATACCTTGTCTCTGCTTCAAGCCTGTCTGCTCTGCCATAGCTATGAGGGGCTGGAGCTCAGGTGAATGTAGTGACTGCAGTGATTCAACGTAATAACTGGAATTGGTGCATACTCTCCTCAACTAATACCCCAATTCCTTACACCCTGTCACCCCACGCTTTCCCACTTCAGACAGGGAATCAAATGTTGGTAATGACCCAATTTTCCCAAGAAGATTCGGAAAGAGGGCTAAAGGTGGATCGAATGTGGCATCCATATTCCACCTTTAAATTACTTAGGCTAGATACAGATGAAAGTGCAAGTGACAATCCCCTTCCAGCCTCAGTCATTTAAGACCAGGAGGATATTTACCATCTCCAATCAACAGAATGGGCCAGGGGGCAAAGTTGTCAGCCATGGGGTGGGTGACCACAGAAAACCACTGGATAAGGAAGTGCTCCTCTGTATTTAGATGGAGTACCCTTGACCTACCACACAGGGTAAAGTGTCTGAAGAACTCGGAAATAAATAGCTATTTGAACAACTCCAAATCGACCACTTGTGATGCTAGTGTCAAGATAAACTCCAAACATAGTCCGATCCCTAACTAAGATATTATATATGGCTGAAGAAGCAGTTGGGTTCACTAATACTAGCAATTCTCACTGGGTGGGCACAAAGAGCTATTTTTTTTCATAGGCAATGTTAACTAAGAGACCTTCACCGAAAGGTGTAAGTCTTTCCTTCTCAGAATTAGGCACCATGGACAAGGTAGCCCTTTTCAGTAGCCCTTACCTAAAAAGAGCAGAAAAAATTGGATTTAAAGTTTTCATCTTTTAACAAGGTCCTGCATCTGTGAAAAAGATCTTGCCCCTTACGATTTCCTTTGGGGCCTGTTGAAGTAGAGGACACTCTGCTGGCTGAGTCCCCAATCACATCCCACAGAGAGGCCTATAAAAAAAAGGGCAATGGCAGGATCATAACCACCTAGTGGGGATCATTCACTTAAAAGGTGCTGAAAGAGAAAAGGGAGGGAGAGGAGCATGTTTAGGTAACAGCAAGCTGGGAGGTTTCTCCTATTCCCATGTTAAACTGAGTAAATGGATAGCAGAGTTTTCACATTAATTGGCAAATGATATTCTAGATGCTTCAGTATTACAAACCTTAAAAGGTTTAATTATAGCATTGTATTTGTCTCCAAGACAGTTCAATAATCCTTGACCATTACCTTTTTCAGAAGAAGAGTCTCTCTTTATCGATCAGGAGGTAGCACCTTTGGGAGCAATATGGTACAAATACTTGAATCCAAAGGGTCTCCTGAGAAATCTGTTCCTTTTGGCTTAGGAAGATTCAGCATCCCAGGATGAATCTTAGGGAGTTCAGTAAGAGAATGTTGTTCTGCCACTTCAAGATTAAATAAATCACCTTTGTTAGGGACATTGTCAGGCACATGGATTGGACGGTACAATTGAATAAATACAACGCATTTTTGACGATTTCCATTTTTTACTGTAAAACAGATTCCTTCATTTTGTCTGTAGTCTGAAAGTGTAACAGTTTGAGACTTTCCTGTTTGGCCAATCATGGTGCTTCACAAAACGATGGAGTCGCTCAGATCATGAGGAATACATCATATTGTGCATCTGGATGATATTCTTTTTATGGACCAGTGATCAAAGAAGTTGACGATCGGGTTTAGTAAGATGGTCTATTTAGTAAAGGGAGCTGGATTCATTACCATCGGGGAGAAATCCTTACTGGAGTCATCTCAGAAAGTAAGATTTTCTGAGTTTTGTCATAGATTCTGTCATAGAAGATGTCAAGCATAAGGCAGGAACTACAAAGGGTCCTGTACAAACCCAGCCCCTGTCTTCAACAGATTGCTTGCTTGTTTGGCCTTCTCATGTCCTACATTAAAACTATTTTCCTAGACCACTTCACTGCAGGGCCCTTTCAAAGACTCACACCAGCCTTCTTCAAGAGGGGCTAACATATTTGGAGAAAATTCCTCTTCCTGAAGGGGCAGAGGAGGAGATAAGCTGCTGGTTAGCACAAATTGAAGCAAGGAATGGAACAACAATCTCTAGCTCAAATCTAAACCTTATCATAGAATTTTATACCAGCAGACTGGACTGTGTGCAAGGTCTAGAGATTTGTCAATAGGCAGAATGTGGTCAGAGCAAGAACTGGGACTGGAAGACTGAAATCAAGGATTTAGACTCACATGTTCAATGACTTCCTACAGTTATGCCTGGAGTATCAAGTAATAGTTTCCTGCGCTTTTCAATAAATGTAAAGGCCAATATGCAGGATCGGGGCTGTGCAAGTCTCAATGAATGGGGACACTTGAACAAATAAAGAAAACCTTTGCAGGACAAAGGTTTAGTCCAAAACAATAAAGGTTTACTCAAAATTAAAAATCATTACAGGAGGCAAATAGTAGTTGGATAGTCAGATTCAAATCAGTTCCAATTAAGCATAAAAATAAAGTCAATTGCTATGGGTAATAACCTAAGGAAATTAGTCATTAGCCAAATTTTGTTAAGCAAATGGCATACATCTAACCAGTTCGTTAGTCAGAGAGTAATTAACAGACAGACTGACATCTAGTCTGCCTCCAAGAAAAGAGAAAATTAATCCATCTATTGTGGAGATGGCTCAGTTCAAAATCAAGAAAAAGCTAATTTTAAAGTCAGATAGTACAACAAAGCAACTGCTTTGTATGAAAGCAAACAAGTGAACAACTTTTCTTTGGAAAGTCTCTGGCAAATCTGGCACACATCCCAGAAAAGGCACACATTATAGTTTGAGAGAAATGAAAAACAACTCACTTGACATGGTGTGAAGTGGTACCATAAAGCTGTACAAATATATATAACATGAACCAATGACCATTGCAGAAAATTGCTAAGTAAACACCAGCATCCTTAATAATTAGTGGATTCCCCCTCCCTACAAATAAAGAAAATAAAATTTTACTATTAAAGTAAACTAAACAAAAGGTCATTTCAAAATTAACGAAATACAGTTGTGGCTGGGCCAGAATCAGGCCTTAAATTATGCAACCCATGAGAGCATTTGAACATGAATTCAACTTTGCCTTCTCCAAGGCCTTCTTTTTATCTCAGAATTTAAATTTATGTCATCAATTACAATACCAACAATCTTTCTTTTTCTGGTCCTCTTCTTAGTTTTCTCGACATAATCAAACCTCCCTTACAACTGATTGCTTCCAAAGTTGTAATAGAAGTCGACCAATAAGAATACGAATGTTTATCAGAGTAGGGTTAGAGTCCATTTTTAATAACCACTACAGACATCATCAAACCATTCACCATTTCTTGCAATTCCTTTTCCAATCCTACTAAGTCATAAACCAATATTTCCAATGCACTTGTCTCTCGAAAGATGTTTGGTTCATGGAATATATTAGTCATATTAATTATATACATATTAATAGCATGCTATTAGCAGGCACCAATGTGGAGCATTGTTGGATCTTTATTTTAAAGCAAATACACAAACCAGCATAGCCATTGGATGAATGGTCAACGACTCTTCATTAATTTTAGTTAATGCCCGTGCCGGATTAGTAACCAAACCTTCTAATTTTCACATCATTCAAAACCACACCAAATAGGGGAATGAACACACCAAATATGTCCATAAGCACTTGCTAACCCTATGTTTTAGCCTTTTAAGACCTGTTTCAGGCATCTTAATTATTTCACCTACATGATAGTCCCTTGGAAAGATTAACACAAGATCACAGGAACCTACCCCGAGTCTTGGAATGTTAAAATAAGCTTTTTCACAACAGACAGAATGAGTGCCCGTAATTTAGGGTCATTTGCCAACATATAATCTCTGTCATCTATGTAATTAACTTGTCATCTTTGTAATTAGCTCGTTCCAATCATCTCTGAATTTTACCAATCATCTCTGAAGTTTCTTATTCATCATGCGTATGACTCCTTTCTTCTCCGGTCTAATTCTGAGTTTATGATGTACTTTTACATTTCTAAATCTTTCCTCAGTCTCTTACTGTAATTCAATCGTGTTTACTTTGGCAGCATTTCGCCTCTATTTTCATGAAATTCTTTACTAAAATATGCTTTACATCAGTCAACATACACGTGCTCTTCTCATTAATGTCATTGGCACTTTGGTTAGATAGCATAATAGGTCTATTATGTTTGTTAGCAGAAGCCAAATTATTACTTTCATGAAACTCATAATCATCTTTATATTCCTCCACTAGACCCTGTCCCAAAATATTTGACAAATGGATACTGCAAGAAATGCTTAGAGATATCTCCCTCCTAAACAGAAGAATGCAGGCAAGTACATATTTAACCGTTTATATAAGTCATTTTCTTCTGATAGTCTGTAAGCAAATTTACATTATCATGTTCGCTAAAATTCCCACCAGAAACAACTCTATAATCTAATCTACTATCTCTTATATCATTACTATGATACAAATTCTTGTTATCTTCAGTGTTATTTTCTTTTTACGAACTATTTGCACAACAAATCTATTTATTAAACCTTCTTGACTTGCATGGAGCTACTATGATAATCTCTACTTTTACGATCCCTTAGTTATTACTTTTACAACTTAATAGAATATACATTGGCCATGTGACTAAAGTCCAACATGTACATTTCCCTCCCTTAGGCTATTCAGTGCAAAATGATTTGGTATGAGTTCTGAATTGGTAAACTCTGGGTCTGACTCTTATGCCCAGACATAGTATGAATACTGATTCAGTGGAATCCACTCTCCAACAGGAATTCAGAGGAATGCAGTTATGTCATACATTTAACATGAGCCAAATTGAGGATATTACCAGGTTTTTTCATTTCGGAAAAATAAGTAGTGTCCAACTGCTTCAGCACATGTAAATGAATGTGACCTGGTAGTGAATAAAAGAAGGAAACTGTTTTTGTTGAATAGTAGTAGTTTTAGGATATCTATTTTTACTCATAAACTGGGAAAAGGCAGATTGTTTTTCGGAGATTTGAGACACAGAAGATACTATATACTTTTTTATCACTTTCATCGAGAAAATTATCACGTTTCACAGATGATTATATGAAGGAATAACATTTTCCCCTAATGTATTGATTATCTTCACCATGGTTATAGACAGTTGCAGAATGCTGTGTACCTTGAATAACACAGTAAATATATTTTTTTTAATCCGTCCTTCTTAAATTAGCCACTTTTACTGCTCTACAGCTCATTCTGTTACAGCCTTGCCATTGTTGGAGGTTAAGACGGCAGCCAGTAGATGTAAAAATAATTTCTAATTGACCTGCAAATATTTGCTTGTTCTCTACAGATTTAAATAGCCTATACCTGTTCTCCATCCCTTTAGTTCTGAGTATTAAATGGGCTTTCCCAAGTTAAGAACCATTTCAGTTTTTAAAGGTTGCTAAACCTGAGCAAAATTTCTTAATCTGGATATAACTAAAGAGAAAAAGCATATTTGTATTAGTGTTCTGTTCACTGATTTCCTGCCAGGATAAGATATTCTGGGCCAGATGTACTACCCTAACATTTAGCGCCTCACAATTTGCGACACATTGCAAGTCGCAAATTGCGAGGCGCTAAATGAAATTTACAACAGTATGCTTACATTGTTTTGCGATTCCAAAAGGGGCCACAAATTGCGAGGCTCATTAATATTAATGGTGGACTGCTGGGCTCAGCAGATCACTATGTCTGGTACTGTTTTTTAATAAAGCAGCTCTTTTTTTAAATGCGCCCCGTTTTCCTTAAAGGAAAACCGGATGGATTTCTTTTAAAACGTAACGTTCTTCGTTTTATTTTTTAAGGGCAGGCAGTGGTCCCTGGGACCACTGTGTGCCCTTAAAAAAATATTTTCCATGCATTTGCAAAGGGAAAGAGGTCCCCTAGGGACCCCTTCCCATTTGCAAATGCATTACCACCTACTTGAAATAGGTGGTTATTACGAGTGTTTTGCAACCACGATTGCGGTTGCAAAACATTAGTACATTATTTTGTGACTCGCTACTTTGAAGGGAACGCCCCTTCCAAATAGCGCAACGCAAAACCTATTTAGCGAGTCGTAAAAAAAATACGACCCGCTAAATAGGCTATATACATGGCCCAATATGTTTTTACATGTGCAGACGGGTTTGCAAACCCGTTTGCACAAGCAAAAATGGGTCGTAAATCTGTCCCTCTCACTTTAAAAAAAGTATTGTATTTTATGGAACCCAAGTTTAGCCAACCGACCACAAATGTGAGTAGTCCACCGAAGCCCCAGCGGGATGCATTCTAATAAAGTTAGTTGAGGATGCAGCCAGGGGATTCCGTGGTCCTCCCAAATCTTTTGGAAGTGAGAAGTTATAACTCTAGGGATCTTGTAGCACAATTTTTTTTGTAATTTGGGGATTCGTAAGAAAGGAGCACAACCAATCTAAGATTCATCAAGCATTAAAGTCAGGAAGTAAATGGCAGGAAACATGTCCTCTAAACTACTATAGCTCAGCCAATTAATAAGTGAAGCACCATAGTATAACCAACAATAAGGTAAAGCTAGACCACCATATGCAACATCCAATTGTAACACTTGTAGTTTCCATCTAGTTTTTTTTGCATGCCGTATGAAATGTCTTATTTCTGAATGTATCCAATCAAAGAAAGATTGGGGGACCTTAACCATTAGATTGAATAAAAGGAATAGAAACAAGGGGAGAACATTCATTTTAATAAGAGCCACTGGTCCCATATTTGCAAAGGGAAGATCCTTCCATTGCTTGAAAAGATTACGCATCTTATTAAGTGTAGTGATTAATTTAAGTGACAACAGGTCCTACAAACTGGAGGTTATAAATATCCCTTAATACCTTATGGGCTGAGACGTTGAATAATGTCCCTGCATTGGGCGGGGTAATATGTCAGGAGAGCAATTAAAAAGCAGTGCCTCTGACTTTGTGTGATTTATTTTATTCCCCCAATTGCTGTAAATTCACTTATTTAAGAGAAAGTCCTCGATATGTTATCTGCATCAGAAGCCAAGCACAGGGCCATATACTCTGCAAACAACTTGAGTTTTGCAGATCCAGGGACACGGGCTAGGAAGGCAAGGTTCTGCCTAATGACACAGGCCTATGGTTCAATAAACAGAGAAAAATGTGTTGGAGGGAGGGGACAGCCTTGCTGCGTTCCCCAGCTAATAGAAAGAGAGCCGGCCATATTCCCATTCACAATAATGGAAGCCTGGGCATCACAATATAGATTCTTCACTACTTGGCAGAATTTAGATGGAATGGCATATGTATTCATAATAGTAAAAAGTGCATTCCACTGCCCTCCGTCAAAAGCTTTTCAGCATCTAGCATTATTATTGCTACTTTGATTTTATTAGTACCAAAATTATTGATTGATTGAAGTAAGTAGTGAGTATTAGAAGCCAAGAACCTACCATGCACAAACCTGATATAATCACAATGCATACGAGAAGACGTCCCTTGTGCTAGTACGTTTGCAAGAATTAAAATAAAATCTTGTAATCAACATTCAATAAGATCATTTGTTGATAAGAATTTACCTCTTCATCTGATTTCTCCTTTTTAACAAAGCTAACCATCGCAGCTTGAGTAGAAATGGCGGGCACTTTATCTCCTTTTAGAATCCCATTAAATAATGATCTCAGAACAGTGTTCGATTGGGGAGAGAAAGTCTTATAGACCTTGATCGGAATCCCATCGGGCCCACATGCTTTGGCAGATGGTCATGTATTTACTGCCTGACTGACTTCTTCAAATTCAAGATCAGCAGGCAGGGATTCTCTCTGGTCAATAGATAATATGGGGCAAATAATCCCATTTAGCCAGCATATAGCTTCCTCTGAAAAGGTGTTATGGGATTCGAAATAAAGCTCTCTGAAATTATTTAAGAAAAATGGCAGCAATTTCAAGAGGCTGAGATGTAAATCTCATAGTAGCAGGGTCTTTTATTTTTGTAATGCTATTGGTGTTGGCCCTACGCTTAGATGACCAAGCCAGGTATCTACCGATATGATAATTTTCTTCATATCTTTTCTGCAAGACTAAATCATGAGCTAGTATCTCTTTGGATGTAAACAAATCTTGTAATTTATACTTTCCTTGACCAAGATCGTTTTGACCTTCCTGGGAAGGTAGGGCTAGATAGTTTGCCATAGCTATAGAGAGTTCTTTTTCTAGCTGTGATCTTTCCTAATTCCAATGTATACTCTTGGGGGCTTTCTAGGTTATTACTTTCCCTCTAAAGAAAGCTTTAAGAGCACCCCATACTGCAAATTCTGTTAACATTACATTTCAAAAACTCCTCTAATGCCAAGCGCATATGGGAGACCCACTACTCGTCTACTAATAGAGACTTATCAAATACCAATATGTAACCAATTTGGGCTTGAGTTCGAACTTTAAATGTACCTGAAATTATCGAATGGTCAGAGAAGGGATTTTCAATAAGTGTTTAAGAGAGCTTGGGAGATGAGAAAGAAATCGATCAAAGAAGAGGAGTGAAATCACCTTAAGAGACATGTGTCCTTACTCTCTCTTGGGAATTAATCTCTCCAGCCGTCAACCAACACAAAATCCCAAATTAGATCCTGACAAAGCCTTTTCAACTTAGGTTTTGTCTGAGTTTTTGTGCCCATGATGAATCAATAGCAGGATCAGGCAATACATTGAAATCACCACAGAGCACAAGAAACCTAAACTGAATTGTATCAAAGTCATAAAGAGACTGCAGCGTCTAGGGAAGGTTCACAATGTGGCCATAGTAACTCACAAAGTTAAAGAGTTGTTCAGAAATTCTCATCTGGACCCAAAGCCATCTATCACTGTGGTCTCTTTGTACCATTATCATTTCACAATGTAGAATTGTGCCTACTCGTATTGCAACCCCAGTGATGTCTAGTATCGCAACCCCCCTGATGGCTGCATCAGAGGAAGCGTAAAATTCATGTGTAATAAAGCCAGGGGCTTTGTCTATTAAGGATCCTTTCTTATAGTGTGTCTCTTGAAGGAAGAATATATTAACTTGTAGAGCCTTAAACTATGCCAGTATTGATCTTCACTTCACTCTATTGTTGAAGCCATTTACGTTACACAATACTACCTTTAGAGAGCGAAAGGATATCTTTGTAGAAAGTAAGAACTGAGTAAGCTACTTTACTCCTTTGGGCTACGATACTTCTGCTAAAGTTTACTTCCACCCCCTCCCCCAGTGACCCCAACCCTTTCCTTCAACCTCTCCCAGTGACCCGTTAACCCCTTATCCTGTGGACCCCCTAAACTCCAGAGCCCCCCGTCAAGGGTCTCCTGAGTCATCCCCTCTCTACCCCTAGTGACCCTACCCCCTTCCCTTCCTCCCAAACTTTGCCCTTCCCTCCCTTACTCCCCTCTGCTGCATTGGGGTGCTTTGACATGCCACCCAATGTGGTGGGCTAATGGCTGGTGGCCGAGTATGGCTAATCCCTATGCCCCAATCTCCGTGTATATTCAGCTTTTCCTATTCAAGAGAGGGAAGAAGGGGTTGCCCAGCCTAGTCAAGCCACCATTATAAACCTTACTATCCTCTGCTCCCTCCCCCTTGGTGTTGTAGGGGCTGAAGGAATGCTATTGCCTCCTCAACTGACTGGAACATATGAATTTTCCCCTTATGGAGGGCTTTCAATTTAGACTACTGGATAATAGCAGCCTCTATCCCACGCAGCTGAAAGCAAATTATCATGCCTCTAAATTCCTTTATGTGCCTTGCAGAGAGAGGAGATATGTCTGAGAAAATATTTAAAGAGAAATAATCATTCGTCTGATTCATTTTGTGATGAATAGCACATGCCAGGATCTTGCCCTTAATTCAGTAGTCTCCAAAGATCAATATGACCTTTCCTGGGTAAATAGCACTAGGGTACTGAACAGCTGACATGCGATGGGCAGCGTGAGATGGTAAGGTCAGTCTTATGTACTGTTACTTCTGGACACACATACTCAGTAATAAGGTCTGAAACTACTTCTGCAACTTATTGACTAGTCTAGCTACCTTCAGGAATCCCAGTTATACGTAGATTGCAACTTCCTGATCAATTTTCCGCATCATCCACCCTGATTTCTAGACTGCCTATCTCAGATTGTAATTTGATTATTTGGTCAGTCTGCCGAGGCCCATTATCTTCTAGATTGGATATGCATTGTTCTGCTTCTGCAACCCGCGACAAAAGTTGTTGAATGTGAATTTGAATTGAGCGTAACTGCAATTCAATTCTCTTTTGGGCCTCCTCCTGTGAAAGTTTCATCGTTTTTTCATTCTGCCAGAATTTGGTATGATAACGTTTGTGTGGAATCCTCTGACCCGGCCACGTTCTTTGCATTTAGAGGTGCTGTAAAATCGGCGAAGTGGGCACATTTAATAATAATGTTTCGGCTGCGGCCTCCCCAGCAGTGGTGAACAAGGACGTGTAAGCAGTTAAGCCAGACCCAGTCTCATCAGATGAGCACTTGTCATGAGTATCAAGACTTGCGTTGGACTTCAATGTCGTACAGCTTGTTGATTTGGACTTGTTGTTTATATCAAGTCCTGAGAATAACGGGTAAGCTGTCTGCTGCTTGTCTGCCGTGGGATCCTCCGCTGTCGGTAATTCAGTAGGCACCAATAGGTTTGCTTCTAGCCTCAAGGGAGAGACATGATTAATTGTATTACGAGGGGATTCTATTATGCACTTAGAGTCCTTGAGAGTCCTTCACTGGCAGTGGTCCCAACATGGCGGCTGAATCGTTGGGTCCCTGCTGAATTCCAGCTCTTCAGTGGGAGGGCTCCTACTCCGGTTTTTCAAACTCCTTCCGGAGTTTACCGCAAGTCGGGATTTGAAAGTAGTCTTTTGGGAGATTCTTTTCATGATCCTTATTTTGTGAGATAACAAAAGGTGGCTTAAGGGGAGGACGCAAGCCGCACCTAAACCTTGTAAGGCCGCTTCCTCACCTATCCCCTAGGCCCAGGCGGACATTATAAAATACAAGGGGGATACAAAGAGGATATGTCTTTATATGGTAATTGAGCTTACCTGAGTTTTGTAGCTTAAAGGCTCAGGTTTCAAATTCTCCAGGTGCCCAGGTTGTGTGGCTGTTTACATTCCTCTGCCTTCCCTGGCTTCATATGCCGGCCGGCACAACTCCCCCTCCTTCACCCATCCGTCCGCCTGGCCCACTGTCTCCAAACTAGTAGAGTCTGCCTGCGTTGCCTCTTCCAGATGCTCCATTATGCCCCCCTCTGGGAGAGGTCTTCCCCAGCAGAGACAGCTACTCCAAGCCAGCTGATAGATTCCATGCTAAAGCTGCCCACTAGGCCCATCTCACCTTCAGCCATGGAACATGTCAAGAGCTCCCATGACCATCGAGGCTCAATACCACAGTAAATACAATAAATATTGAAAATATATATTGAAAGTATCTTGAATATATGTAAAGTATTTTATTAGAGATCACTGAAGAGTCAAGAATAAGAAAAATACTACTCAGAAATAACAGGATGAATAAAAACTAGACAGAGTTAATCTGAGCTACCTGAGAGAAATTCATTATTTGATGCACAGTGTTGTTTAAATGAGAGGTTGGAAACACTAGGACAATTGCACTCCCTTTGACATGGATCTTAGGCTGGAGCACTGCAAACAGCACTCATAGGCAACATACATACTTCAGGGTGAAGACAGGAGCGGGCAGGACTGTTTTACCATGCAAAGCAGAAGAAGCAGAAGCAAGAGGACCATGGAAACCAGGTGTTTTTTAAAATTGCTATCAGCAATGATAACAAAATAGCTAATCAATATTTTGATGCACTAATATTTTCAAATGGGAAATTCATCAAAACACAGCATTTTTCATGTGAAAAGTGCCATCAGTTTTGAAGCAGGCTGTAACCAGGTGCAAAATATAAAAGGAGACCAAAAATGCATTGCAATCTTTCAGAATCGCTGCACTACGCTTTAGTGAGGAGGGTATGAATTCTTGGAGCCCAACAGGAGGTGGTGGAGGATGAGGATATACCGATAAAAACCCTCATTCACGTACAGAGGCTTAGGTGGCGGTATATCTTAATTCTCCGCCTATCTCTTAAAAACGTGACAGCATCATCATTGGGTTAGTCCTTATGCTTCCTCCAACCCGGAGGTGAACCAGTGGTTAGTGCAGTAGTGATCAGTGATAGTGGATATTTGTGTAGATGACAAAATGTTTAAAAAGCTCATATAGCCAGGTAAATGATAACTTTTTAATGGGTCTGGGTTTGAGCTTATTTAAAACTTAGTTTTGTGCATAGGAAGGGTGATTAGGAGTCTTCCGCACTTTAATATGTACATAAAAAGGTCGACATGTTTCAGCCCTATTTTTCCCTAGTGTGTCAGGTTGGCTTTCTTCAGAACCTGAAAAATTGCAATAGAGACTGTGTGTGTCTCTGTGATTAGAGACCATGTATTGCTAGGGTCTAATTGGGTCAAGGTGCATTCACCTGACTCTATTAAGGTCAGATAGTACCTTTGTTCATTATCGTTTTGGCATCATAGTGTATAAATATACAATAAAAGTTACCAATGTAATAGATCACACGAGCAAAGGGGGGTTAAAAGGAGAATGCAACAATGATTAATGCTGAATTCCCATACCATCAGCTATTATCATATACTCGAGACATCCATTATAAGTTGGTGATACAAATTACCCTAAATTCTGGCACTCATTGCCATTGGTAACCCCTGGCATAGCTCAAGTTAATGCCTTGGCACCCCACATACATGCCCTGGATGGTCCATCAATCTTCACCTCATTAACCCTCTCATTGCCCTGATGGGCAAACAGTTGCTGCTAGCAGAATATAAGATCTCTAGAAAGAGAGATTGCTCAAAAGGAAATTAAATAAAACAAAATAAAATTAAAGACAACAGGATGAATGTATTTCATAACATGCCTAACACGAAGTTCAATATAGCGAAATGCCCACTGCACACCACAAAAGAGTATAGCAAATTTGTATCCTGGCGGACACCTCAACATTCAATTCACAGCTGTCAGAAAGAACCACAATGTAATTAGAAGTATAGGGTCTTCATTTAATAGTCTTGGTGAACCAGCTGATACGTGTTTCGTCGCATCGGAATGTAATTTCTGCGACTCCTCAGGGCTGTAGGGTTGAACATGCACAATTGTAAGGTCGCTTAGCCGGTGATACTTCCGACCCGGCCGGGCTCAAGACCAGGTTAAGTCTCAGTGGTCCGTGGTGTGGAAAGAAGAAAACTCGGGTAAGAGTCCTCTGGCATCTTAATACAGTGTGGATTCGATCAACGAAGGAGGGTTGAAAATATATATACAATTATTTTTTTATATATTTGTGTATATATTATATATATATATATATATATTCTTCACCCAAAAATGACTCTCTTTAAAGGACGCCACTCCACAGACAGGTAGGTTGACAAACCATTTATTCTCAAAAGCTGCATATTACGTCTGTTTTAAAGATTCCCCAACGTGTTTCAAAGCTAACAAGCTTCTTCCTCAGGGGGCGGCCACTGGTAATTCACGGAGTCACATGTATTTAATTTCCCCATTACATGCTAATCTCGGGTGATGCATGCTGGTAGATGTAACCAATTCCTCGCCTCCATTAGGGTCCGTGCAGTTCACCAGCAATTGTTCTTGCTTTTTATATTAATTTACAGCCCTCCAGTGGGCTCCAGGCGTAAGGATGTATAGGTGTATGAGTACATATGATGAGTGAGTACATGTATGAGTGACTATATAGAACTGTTGGTCAATGAGTGGATGTGTATGTAGATTTAGGAATTACTGAATAGGTTGTTCGACCTGGTATTGGTATCTTCATTGTTTTTATTTATTTTTTTCTACTTTTCAATGTATGTATCAAAGGTTATATTAGGATGAGAGGAGGTCTGCCACTCTTTCACAAGGATGATGTCATCAGTGATGTCATTTGAGATGTCATTAGTGATGTCATGAGTGATGTCACTGATCATGTCATGAGTGATCTAATATGTGACGTCATCAGCAGTGGATTGCGGGTGCACGAGTTATAGTTAGCTGAACTAACTATAACAGGGAAATTTCAATGGTTTTGTATGAGTGAAATGTCCAGCTAACTATAACATGTGTGAAACATGGTTTTTTTCAGTGATTTTCTAAGGTTTTTTAAATGCTAATTCCTAACTATAACATGGCTGAAACCTATGGTTTTTTCAGTGAACAAGAGCACGTGATGCTCATAACGTGTTGCCCTTTGAGAGGTGCAAAAAAAATGTCAACAGCCTTGGGTCCATCTCTTCATTTCGCTGCAGCTGCGGAGGTGGTGAAGATTGCAGGTTCATATATATATATATATATATATATATATATATATATATATATATATATATATTACCTACTGGCGATAGCCAGTAGGTATATATAGTTAGGATTTTTTTTCTATGGAACTTTTGAAAATTCTATGCCTAATAACTTTGGCGTTTGTGGACGGAATTGGCTGAAATTTTCAGGAAAATGGCACATTTTGTTTCTGAGCAGCTCCTGGAAATTTGGGGGGGGTTCGTCAAGGGGGGGCCGAGAAAAAAGGGGGGTCCCAAAACGCGTTTTTCCCATGTTAATTTCCATAGGGCGGTTGGACTCACTTTTAGCCCGAACGGCTGAATGGATTTCCACGAAACTTGGCAAAATTGTAGGGACTGTTAGCCCGATGTGCCTTTGCTAGGTCTCAATATATGTGCTTCAGTGAATTTTGAGAAATTAACGTTTAAAACAAGATATATATCTGTAACAGCGCTCCGGGCAGCGCTCCGGTTCGCGTACTTTTCGCGTATCGGAACTTTGCGAAGCGAAGCTGATTGGCTCTCCGGTGTCTGTCAACATTCTAAACAGTCCGGTGCGGCCGCCATCTTGTCTCTCGGTAGGATCGAGAGACAAGAGGAGGCCAAAACAAAGGGGGAAATGAAAGAAAGGGGGCAAGGTAGACCCCTTCTGACCCCCTAGGATTGATGAGGGGATATTATAGAGCCACGCTGGGCCCCAAAAAAAAAAAAAAAATCCGATTTTTTCGCCGTAGAGACGCGTCTTGGTACGCGAACCGGGCAGCTAACCGGGCAGCTAACCGGGAAGCTAACCGGCAGTGTAACGGGAGTCTGAGGAGAAGCTGATTGGCTGTTATCATTGTAAACAGTCTGGAGCGGCCGCCATCTTGTCTCTCTGTGGGATCGAGAGACAAGAGGTGGAAAAAAAAAAGGTGTAAATGAATGAAAGGGGTAAGGCAAACCCCTCCTGAACCCCTAGGATTGATGAGGGGGCTATTAAAGTTCCCTGGGGGGTGAAAAAAAAAATTGCGATTTTTCGCGGTAAAGGTGCTTCCTGGTACGTTAACCGGGCAGCTAACCGGCAGCGTAACGGGAGTCCGACATATTGTGTTTTTTGAACGTTTGTGATATGTGCACGTGTGGATTTTGTCTAATTAAGGTTCAAAAAATATATATATCTTTAAGCGTGTTCTGGCGCGCTTACGTATTGGGTTTGGTTTGCGCTGCAGAGACGATACGTCACGGTTATGCGATGCATCATTAGGCGTCTCAAGGGCTACGTGATACGTCACTTAATAAAGAATATATTTTACAGCTATAGATATTAGCTTTTAAAAAACCAATGAAATTCACAGAAAAAACCATAGGTTATAGACCATATATAGTTAGGGATTAGCATTTAAAAAACCTTATTTTATTTGCACAAAACCATTGAAATTCCATATATAGTTAGTTGCACTAACTATATATCGCGGACCCGCAATCCACTGCTAATGATGTCACATATTACATCATTCATGACATGGTCAGTGACATCACTGATGACATCACTGATGACATCTCAAATGACATCACTGATGACATCACTGATGACATCTCAAATGACATCACTGATGACATCACTGACATCTCATTTGACATTACTGATTACATCACTGATGATATCATTTATGTGATAATACATCTTCAGACTCTAATATAACCTTAGATACACTCAGTGTAAACAGGCACTCACAGACTGTCACACATCCATGGAGTTACCCACACACCTAGTCAGTCATGCAAAGAATCAATCACACCTCCATTTCCTCAACTATACAGTTATACACACCTTACTTATTCAAACATATACTAACACATATTTACTCTCTTATACAATCCTTGATACAAGTTCACAATGATTCATACAGCCACTCTCACATTCACTGGCTCTTATGTTCAGTTATTTATATATGTCAACTCTCACATGGAGTGTGTTTTACATATGTACTTACTTTGACATGTAGAACTGAGATATCCATTCACTCACCAATATACTCATGCACACAGTCAACTGTCCATACAGCTGTTTATACATGCACTTTTGAACCCATACACCTAGGGAATCAACTGCTCACACATCTATGCACAGAGTTATACACCTCCCAGCCACCCACACACATACTCAGTCTCCCATACAAATACTTGGGCAAACATTCAATAACCCATATAGTTACTGATATAGCTACTGATTTAAACATGCAGCAGTTTACAGAAGAACATAAATAATGATTGCCAAATTAAGACACTTTAATCACTAACCCATGCACTCAGTGAGACACATTTAATCATTCTCTCATACAGTCAGTCATGCACCTACTAAATCCTTCATCCAGACACTTATACATCCACTCATTCTTCAATATGTAAGACATATTTTAACTTTACAGAAACATACAGTCACTGGGTGATGTCATCAGTGATGTCATTTGAGATGTCATCAGTGATGTCATCAGTGATGTCACTGACCATGTCATGAATGATGTAATATGTGACATCATTAGCAGTGGATTGCGGGTCCGCGATATATAGTTAGTGCAACTAACTATATATGGAATTTCAATGGTTTTGTGCAAATAAAATAAGGTTTTTTAAATGCTAATCCCTAACTATATATGGTCTATAACCTATGGTTTTTTCAGTGAATATATATATATATATATATATATATATATATATATATATATATATATATATATATATATATATATATATATATATATATATATATATATATATATATATATATATATATATATGTATATATATATATATATATATATATATATTCCATCGTAAAAGTTGTCCCAACTTAAAAAGAGCCGCCAATCAGGTAGGTTTCAATATACGTTTTAATTTGCAGGTTGCACAGCGCTGCCAGTAGTGAGCAAAGTCCTGTTTCTTTCTTCAGAGGCTTAGTGAACACTGCAAGGGAGCCATAGAGTTTTTCAATTGTCTGCAATAAGTGATATAGTGACACTGGGGGAGCAGCGCACTGTGGCGTGACGAGATGACTACAAGCACCAGCAGGCTCTGGGGGTGACAACGCCCACTGGGGCAGATGCAGACAATTGAAAAACTCTATGGCTCCCTTGCAGTGTTCACTAAGCCTCTGAAGAAATGCTCGCAAGAGCATGAAACGCGTCAGGCTTTTCAGATTGAAACAGGACTTTGCTCACTACTGGCAGCGCTGTGCAACCTGCAAATTAAAACGTATATTGAAACCTACCTGATTGGCGGCTCTTTTTAAGTTGGGACAACTTTTACGATGGAATATATATATATATATATATATATATATATATATATATATATATATATATATATATATATCTCCAAACAAAACTCATCCAGGGAAGAGAAGAGGCCACAGCAGGGGAATCTTTAGGGAACACCTTTATTCAGCAGACAAACAGCAATGGCGAATGCATTTCAGCATATTCAACCTTCCTCAGCGCCAGCAGTCTTTGTGTGGTGAGCACGTCTTCCTCACATGTGTATGTCCCGCCTCAAACTGATGCAATGTAATCAGCTCCGCCCCTATGCTCACCTGTAGCAGTTCACCAAATGCCTGGAAACTGCAAGTCCCAGAATACCGTGGGTAGACCAGGTAGGTAATGCAAGGGAAGTCAAAAGACTATGCGATATGCAGGGCATTCCGATGTGAGTGTCACCATACTTCCTGCACGTATGAATGTCAAACAATATATATATTTTCACTAAATAAACCATAGGTTTCACACATGTTATAGTTCGGAATTGGCATTTAAAAAACCTCAGAAATTCACTGAAAAAACCACAAGTTTCAGGGGTGTTATAGTTAGTTGGACATTTCACTTGTACAAAACCATTGAAATTCCCCCCTTATAGTTAGTTGTACTAACTATAACTCACGTGCCCGCAATCCACTACTGATGGTGTCACATATTACATCATTCATGACATGGTCAGTGACATCACTGATGACATCTCAAAAGACATCACTGATGACATCACTGATGACATCATCCAGTAAATGTGGTTTGCTTCAATATTTAAATAAGTACTATATTTATAAAGCAAGCTGCCTTGAAGTCTGAGTTGATGTATAAGTGTCTGAATGGAGGATTTAGTAGCAGAGTGAATGACTATCTAAGTGTCTCACTAAATATATGGGATAGGGTATTAATATTTGCTAATAACTGTATCACTCTATCACTTGATGTGTAAAGTACTACATAAGTTGGTTACTAGCTATGTGAAAGTGTATATTACCTATTAATTAGTTAAGTGAGTATTTGTATGTGATAGTGAATGAATATTTCTGTGGTTGGGCCGGAGGTGTGTGACTGTCCAAAGATGTGTAAATAGTTGATTTAGTAGGTATATGAGGTTAAGTACATATGCGGAAACAGTTGTTTGATTGAGTGAATCTCTTTGTAGGTGTGATGATGAGTAAATATATTTCTCAATGATACATGTCCAACAAAGTAGGAATAGAAAAGGCAGTGTATGTGACAGTTGTTATATATAAATAGGTATACATAAGACTCAGTGATTGTATGAGTGTCGTATGGATAACTGTATACTTGTATTAGTGATTTTATAACACACTAATTATGTTACTATCTACATAAATAAATAAAGTGATCTTTGTGTAAGTGTGTAGCTTAGTAAAGATAAGTATGATCAATTGTTTGCATAAGTGAGTAGTATGACTGCAGAAGTAGATATGATGTGAGGTGGAACGTAATGTTGATGTAGGTGTATAAGTATATATTTAATAGTGTTGTATTGATCTTTGTTAGCATGTATAAGTGAATCTATAGGTAAGTGTTTAGATGTGTGTGTAGATCTAGGAATCACTAAGTGGGTTTTTAGAAACTTGTATTGATGTGTCAATGCTTTCAAGTACGGTACTTCATATTTTATAATGAGTTTTAAAAAGTTATACTAGTGAATGATAAGATGTATCAGACACCCCTGAAACCTGTAATTTCTTCAGTGAATTTCCGAGGTTTTTAAATGCCAATTTCTAACTATAACATGTCTAAAACCTATGTTTTTTCAGTGAATTTCAAAGATTTTTTAAATGCTAATTCCTAACTACAACATGTCTGAAATGTTTTTCAATGAATTTTAAAGGTTTTGTAAATGTCAATTTGTAAATATTTTTATTCTTACATTTATTTTTTTGATACTGATTTACAATTTTTTTTTAAACTATTTATTTTTAGATATTTTATTTTTTAAATTACATTACATTGTGTGGCACCCCATCCCCTAAAGCCTGACCCGCAAATCTCACCATATTCATTTTTTTTATAGGAAGGGGATTCATACAAGTTACATGTAAGTATGCTTGGAACTACTTTTCAGGGTCAGTGTTGGGCTAAAAGATGCCGCACTGGGTTCTCTCCTGATAACAGGTGAGTAAATTGGAATTCGTGGTTTGGATGATTTTAGGTGAATATTTTAAATTTCCAAAACTCCATTCTTAAAAGAATTTGCAAGTGAAACCACTTAGCCTATGAAAATAAAATTCACTTAGCAGGTGAATAGTGTTATCGTTACATTTTCTTACTCAGGGGTGGATCCTGAATCCAGCACTTGTGCATCTCATCTAAGCAGTTGAAATAACGCACGGAAACCCACGTTTATTTTTTTTTAATATCGCTAGAATGCGCAGATCATACGCGCACCCCGCAATTTTACCCCCCGAAAAAATTGGGGCTCTGGGGGTCCTTGTGGTCCCCCTGAGCAGACCTAGAGGATAAGGATGTGTGTACCTTCCCCCTTTTCACGTTTTAAACACACATTTCACACGCTTCTTCAGCCTCCCTTCTACCGAGGCATAAAATGGCTGTCAACAGTTTCTAGTTTTGAATGTTGACAACCACTTGTCAGCCAATTAGCATTCAGCATGTGATCAAAAGGGTACGCTTATGGTACAATGACAATAAGCGGAGTATCCGTATTAAATTTTTTTATTGGAAGGGGTCCGCGTGGCCCCCCTCACATGGCCAATTCCGGGCACCAGGGTAGCTAAATATATATTTTTATTTTATGGAGGAGGACTACGTAGCCGCCGTTCTGAAGTCATTTCAAGGTCCTGGGGACCCAATTCCCCGGAAACTGCCTTTTTTTAAAATGAATTTTGGCCGTCTCCGTTGGGGACAGTGGGAGGGTCTCCAATTCTCCCACTGTCCCGCCAGCTCCTCGCCTCCTGCAGGAGCCAGTGTTCAAATTACATCCGAACTCCATCTGTGTATTTACCCCCTAGGAGTTGCCTTCACTTTGGGCATGCATGTTTGTGGTAGTGTATGCGTTTTAATGTTACGCATGCGCACAATAAGTCCCACCTTTGACGTATTTCATTTTATTTGCGCATGCTCAATTACAACATGCCCAATTACAGCTCTCACACCCAGTGACATCATCCTCAACTAATCATCGTTCTGCAAAGAATTTATAACCTGCCAACCTTCTTTAACTTGTACTATTCCGCAGTCACAACCATTGATAGTGTTCATATGCACTTCTTCGTAGGTGAGCACTTTTTTAAGAGTAATTAAATTAATTAATCTGAACGATCTTTAAATACTGCGTAAATCCAAATTTTTGTTCGATTTGACAATGTTGTTTTTAAGCACTCTTTCCTGCTTTTTTATATTGTTAAAGTTGACTTTGTAACTTTTGTTTTTGTGCAAATCACTTAATACTGGTGCTTTTCTTTAATTTGCCAAGCGCCACGTGACCGTTGCCGCACTAGTGTGCTACATGCTGTTCAACTTAATGCGATGTAGTTTTTCTTGTGTAAGTAGTGCGTCATGTGCCCCATGCATTGCAAAAGTAATGTTTTCGGCAATAGTGTATTTTAGTACAGTTTCCAGCTCTTGTATATCGAATATGGCTGAGATACCCGCCACCCCCTCTCAACACAATCCCCAAGGATGGGAAACCGGAAACAGTTCTGAAGTTTTTGGAAGACGGGAGGGAGTAACCCTCCCGGCCGTATTTATTAAAATATGAAACAAAATTAAAACATTAAATAAACAGTTTCATATTATGTACAATTTCATTACCACATTGCGATGTTTGGCTAACCTTAACAGATTCTCTAATACAAAGGTTCTCCTAGCCGAACTAACATCCTACAAAACATTTACTTGAAATTTTGAAATTGTACATCCTAACGTTTAAGGGCCAACGGCAAGGTCGTAACCGGTGTCAAGATCCCTAACCCCAAAATATCGCCCTCACTTGTGAGGGGCGGCCCAGAGGCGTACCTCAAGTGCAATTACCAATTTCCCTTGACTTGACGGGGGCCCCAATAAAACTCGACGCCACTTAGAGGTCGTACGAGGACTCGTGTGAGGTATCTAGAAGGTAGCGTAGACCCCCCCCCAAACCCCACACAACTTACCACATCTGCCGTCGCAGACGTCCTGGCCCCGGGAAATTCCCCAGGAGGGGGCTGTAACCCCTTCTACCCAGAAAGGGGCCTTGACCGCCTTTCCTTTTCTTTCGGCGACCCATCCTTAGAAGGGACCGCCTCCCCGTTGAGGGGCCAATGGCCACCTCCCCCGAGCGCTCCCATCCGTGCTGGGTGACGCCCACTCATAGGGATCTTCCAATTAGTGCTCACCGATCATGACCTTACCGCCACAGGCCGGATAGTTGACCGGCTATCCGGACCCCCCACAACACTCCTACCTAAAGGTCATGGTGTAACGTTTTTAGCCATGCTAAGAAGTCTCCTATGAGTAACTCATTCCCCACCCGAGACAAATGCACTCCATCCCCCAAATACATACTGTCATCATTAATACACCCATGCGAAATAGAATGCAGTGTCTTGGAACGGAACAACCTACTCACTTTGTTATTAAGCTTTCGAACAGAATGATTTAAAGCAGGAACCGAAATAGCCCCCCGCCATACTTTTCGTGGGATCATATGGGACCACGCAATTGTGCACCCTGGAACTCTCCTCGCTAACCAACTTACCGTGGAAAGCATTGCCTCAAGAAGAAGTCGTCTACCAGTGGTGACCAAATCATTACCCCCAAGATGTACTATGACTACAGACGGCGGTGACCTCGTCCGCCCTAGCAAACCCTCAAAAAATGATTGAAACTGGTCAATACAGAGACCGCCTCTTCCGTAGAAGGACACACTGTACCCGTATTCCCCAGCTACGTGAATCATATCACCTGCCTTGAATACGTCTGCGGCACGTCTCACGTATGAGTGGCCCACGACCCACACCTCCTTTTCCACAGCCGGTGATGTCTGACCGTTGGCCCGGTGTTGGGTCGACTGCAAAGTTCGCCCCGCCTCGTAGGCTTGCGCAACTGAAAACCAAACAAAAACAAGAAGCGTGAGTACATTGTTACAGCTTCACAACATGTGCAACCGCACATACCTTTTATAACAATTGGAGGACCAACGCCCCACCCGTTTAACTTGGTCAACATTCAGACCCCTGGCTGTAGCTTCTGTAGCAGCCCCTATCCGAAATGAATGAGTCCCAAACTCGCCCGGGTTCAAGCCCGCAGCGGCAATCGACATCGCAAGCACCCGCTGGAACTGAAACTTTGTCAGTGGGGTGGCGTCAGCGTGTCTCAACAAGGTGCCCCCCCATGATGCCACCCTTTGTGCTAAATAATCTTCTAGACACCTTACCGGGCACATGGAGGACCCGGGAATCCTGCGTATGATCACACAGTCACCCATCCCACTTTGATCGGTCTTGGACCTGACAAATGAGACCGTCATCGTCTCCCCTCTGATCTGGACGTGCTCCTGGCACAATCCTCCTGTCACAACCTGCTTGTTCCTCGCCACTAGTTCGCTTACCCGCATAGCCCCATGGAATGCCAGCGTAAAAGCGGCTCGGAATAACACTGTCTCAAACTGAGATGAACACGTAGCAGGGAGTCTGGATAATAACTGGGCCAACCTATCCAAACCTATCGGGCGCCTCTCGTCTACTTTGCGACCCTCAAGGCGTTGCCACCCCCGTAGCGCTTTCTGTACAACGAAAGACGCTGTCGGGTCATGGATCCCATGCGCCCTAGCAACAAAGGAAATGGCCGCCCGATGCCTCTGAGCCGTGGCCACCGATTTCCCGACCAGATGTAAAGACATCAGAAAATTTACAACCCACTCCTCCTGGCCCCAAAGCTCCTCTCTATCAGTCCCCAAAAAGGCTAAATAGGACCGGAACGCCCCTTCATATGCCTTCCTCGTCCTGGGTGCTAAACTCTCTCCCACAAGGTTACGAAGTTCGGGGCACCGAGAGACCAGAGAGCTTCGGGAAAGGGTGCCGGCTCCGGGTCCGCTGTGGGAAGGAAACCCCAGAAAGCCTGCATACGAAAACGAGACAGTGCATCAGCCGCCTGGTTCATTACCCCTGGGACATGTCTTGCTCTGAATAGCACATTCAATTGCATACACAGTAAAACAATTTCCTTGAGCAGTCTCAAAATCCATTTGCATCGTGCTGCCTGACTATTGATACACTCAACCACGGTCATATTGTCAGACCAAAATACCACAGAGTGATCCTTGAACCCCTCGGGCCAAGTTCTCAGGGCCACCAGAATGGGGAAAAGTTCCAGGAAAGCAATGTTACTTGTCAGTCCATTGTCATGCCACCATGTCGGCCACTTTTGTGCAGACCATTTTGTGCCGAAGATGGCACCGAAACCTACGCTCCCTGCCGAATCTGTCCACAGCCCCAGCTCCTCAGAGGACACAGCCGGTTTATTCCAGACGACTCGACCATTGAAATCCGCCAGAAATGCCAACCAAATGCGCATGTCCTGGCGGACCTCTGCCGAGAGCCTTGTGCGATGATGGCCCTCCTTCAGGCCGATCATGGCTTGAGCAATCAAACGGGAAAAGGGGCGGGCCATTGGTATAACCCTCAGGGCAAAATTCAACTGGCCAACTAACTGCTGTAATTGATGCAGCTTAACCTTAGGCCCACTTATACACATTTGCAGGGATGTCCTGAATTTTGACACTTTGTCAGCTGGTAAACGAAAACAACTTTCTCCGGAGTCTAACTCGATCCCCAGAAACTCAAGGCAAGTGGAAGGCCCCACAGTCTTACCTGGTGCCAATGGCACGCCAAACTGATTCATCAAGACACAAAACTGCGCCAAAGCCTGCCCACATTCCGGATCCCCGGCTGCCCCCAGGAACAAAAAATCATCAAGGTAATGCATCACATTTTGGAAACCCGTCTTCCTTGTGAAGACCCATTGCAGAAAACTACAGAATTTTTCGAAATAGGCACAAGATATAGAGCACCCCATCGGCATACACCTATCCATGTAATAATGACCCTGAAACATGAAACCTAGGAGACGCTGATCGTCTGGATGTACCGGGAGCAACCGGAACGCTGACTCGATATCAGATTTTGCCATCAGCGCCCCGGGCCCCAGGCGATTCAAAATGGCTACGGCCTCATCGAAGGATGCGTACCGCACCGAACACACTTCCGGGTCTATCGCTTCGTTTACGGAAAGACCACGTGGGGCTGATAAATTATGTATCAGCCGAAACTCACCCGGGTCCTTCTTTGGGACCACACCTAAAGGGGAACAGACAAAGCTAAGAACCGGTGGTACACTAAACGGACCGGCGACTCGACCTCGAGTAACCTCCTTCCTGATCTTATCCTGTACCACGGTCGTATGCTGGAAGACCGATAGCTGATTTTTACATTTCTCTACACCTTGAAAGTCCCCCACAGGGATGCGGAAACCATAAGAAAACCCGTTCCGCAACACCCCAGCAGAAGTACGATCCGGGTATTCACTGAGCCAAGGAATCATTGCCAAGGTATCAATCGGGGTAGGTAAAGGCGCCCCTCGGACTATGTTAGACCTGTTTGGCGCCTCCTCTACCCCCGTTATCACCCGTTTTGGCTCTGCACGTGGACTCAGGATGGGATGATTGCCCACACCCACTACATTCGTGTCTAAATTTGCACGACCCCTGGGGCCTAGTACATTTACCCCTGTTGAAGTTCCAACAGACCCCCCTTTTTCCTGTATTGCCGGCAGGCCTCGAGTAATTGTCGGTACCCGCACCCGATCGAAAGGGCGTCCCCGCATATTGGCGGGAGGATTCGCCAACGTTACTCCCTACTAATGGCAACTTTAACATACCAGTATCCTTCATTTTGGACCAAGACACAGAATCATAACAATCCCACGTTAAATTTTTATCATGTTCTTTAGCCTTTCTAAACAGGTTATCATAGCAAAACCAATGATTACCCTCGTGTGATACCGAGTACCCCATGATTCGTGACTGATAAATCGGCAATTCGGGTAACAGATCGGGCCTTCTTTCCCCCAGGATTGATGTAAAAACCCCCCACGCTTGGCCCCAATTACCAATGTTTTCATTTACCTTAAAGGCGGCCATTTTTGCGCGCCAAACACTCGGATGCATGAGATCCTTCTGGCCTTTAACATGCTCCATCTCATAGTGATCAGTCAGCAACGAGAAGATGTTTACGTACTCCCCTGCCCATATCTTTTCTTTAATAGCCAAAGGAACATGCTGACCCAACTTTTCCCTACGAGAGGGTGCTGACTCATCCCTCGCAATCGGCAATGGCCGCTTACCTGCACCGGACGTTGCCTCTGCTACCGAACCCGTCCGCTGCGGCTTCTCTACTGCGGCAGCCAGTGTGGACACCTTCGCTGCTTCCCGTGACTCACGCAATTGCTTCATCAGCTCTTGTGCGTCGACAGCCGTGGCGCCCTCGCTACCTTTTCCCAACCACGCTGCTAACTGTGCTGCCAGCTCGGGCGGCATATCTTCCCCGGACACGGGGGTGACCACAACGGGAATCGGATTCCCTTCCTCCGGCACGGGAGTGGGAGCCTCGAGCGGGGTATTGGGACCCGGGTTGTCTCCCCCGGCCGCTCCCCTCCTGGGCCTCTTGTTTTTTCCTCCCGGGGCTGTTCCCGCCAAAGGACGTTTCGGCCCCCCTTCCTCGTCCTTATCCATTCGCCTCTTTAAGTCGGTCACCTCTTTCATGAGAACGCGCAGCATCTGGTCAGTAGTCATGCGCTTTCCCACCTTCTTCGGCATTTTTCAACAGAGTATCTGAAAAACAAACAAGAACGATTACAACGCTCAAAATTGGCTCTTCGTTCCGTCTCGAGCTCACGTGCAGCGAGGAGGTGCAGCTTCAGAGCACAGGAACAAGAGGATGCCTTCTGATCTTGCTTCTCCTTTTATCCGTCTTCAGGGCGGGCGTAAACCTGCCCCTGCCTGCCCCAAGGGCGTGGCCAGCCGCGTCAGTGTCTGGGCCAACCCACTCTAGGGCGGGAAAAGGCGCGCCCCGGCTACGCCGCTTCGGGCATACCAGCCGAGACTCGCCTCCCGCCCAAGATGGCTTCCCGGGGGGATCGTGGTACTCCGCCATACGTTCGGGGGGACCGAGTGGTCGCCCCTTTCCATAAGTTACCTTGGTAGTCTTTGTTCTGGGCAAATCACTTAATCCTGCCGCCTTTCAATATTTAAGTAGTGCGCCACGTTCTGCTTCCTCCCCATGCACTGCCCATGTAATCGATTGACCAATGTTGTATTTTAGCACGCTCCATGTTTTTTAATAACGTTAAACTTGATTTCTTATCATTTGTTCTGTGCAAATCACTTAATCCTGCCATGTTTCTTTAATTTGCCAAGCGCCACGTGGTCGTTCCCGCACCAGTGTGCTACTTGCTGTTCATGTTCATGCGATGTAGTTTTTCTCGTGTGAGCAGTGCGTCACATGCCCCATGCATTGCAAAAGTAATGCACCATGTGGCCGTTCTCGCAGCAGTGTGCTGCATGGCATTCAAGTTATTGCAATGTAGTTTTTCTCATGTGAGCAGTGCGTCACGTGCCCCATGCTTTGTAAAAGTAATGTTTTCGGCAATAGCATATTTTAGCACGGTTTCCAGCTCTTATACCTCAAATATCTTGCCTTGGTAGGCGATGTTTCTGGACAAATAACTAATATAATCCTGCTGCCTTTAAATTTTTAAGTAGTGTGCCACGTGCTGCTTCCTCCCCATGCACTGAACATGTAATTGATCGACCAATGTTGTATTTTAGCACGTTCTCCATGTTTTTTAATAACCTTAAACTTGAATTTGTATCCTTTCTTCCGTGCAAATCACTTAATCCTACCACGTTTCTTTAATTTGCCAAGCTCCCCCTGGCCGTTCCCACAGCAGTGTGCTACGTGCTGTTCAAGTTAATGCAATGTAGTTTTTCTCGTGTAATGCACATGTAATCGATTGGCCAATATTGTATTTTAGCACGCACTCCGTGTTTTTTTAATAATGTTAAACTTGATTTGCACCCTGTTCTAGCTCATTATACAGATGTCTCAACCATGGGATGTATTGGTCGCCACAAACTGCTTATTCCTGCCCATGCACTATCCCAGGTTGTGGTCAACAACTCGACAAACTAGATCCACAGACTACTCTCCATATGCTATCAGCCGAAAATTGCGATGGACCTAATGGAGTTATCAGGTTTGACTTCAACATTTCATGACAGAAAAGCATTCTGAGATGAGCATTTGTGTATTTCACGTGTTTGCAGACAGATAACTACAATTGTGGTGTTTTTTGCATGATGGTAATGATACTTCCAAAAGCATTAATTTGTTGAAGATACATTACTTTATGTTATTTTTATGTTAATAACTGTTTTCGTTAGAATATTTGTAAATAGGAAAGAGGGCTCTTAGGGATGACACTAATGAACGCCTACCGAGCTCGTCCATAGTGCCCATCGAAAGCATATTGGTATTCGCATATGATTTTGTCTAACCACTAGTATGGTCCTAACGCGGTTGGTTGAAAACCTCTGATGATTGCTTTTTAACCCAAATCCTATTGAGAACTATTGTTTTATGTACATTAAAATTAAGCTTGGACATATGTACAACATATTTACTTTTAACTCTTTTTTTAGTTTGCAGAATGTTACATAAGTCAGCAGCAAATTTCCGAGATTGAAGAAAGTATATCTTCCTATTTTAGCTCATTACACCAATGTCTCAAATATGGCATGAACTAGTTGTGAGAAGCAAAAAACACTAACAAATTTGTAATGGATAACGTTAAGGTAAATACTCTCAATATGACTAGTCGACAAAGTTAAAAAGTACCGGATATAAGTACTTGAGGGGTTTTTGGTGGCAGATAATCTCCAATTCACACTTGTACGGATGGGTCTGATACAGTGCGGATCTCTGTATAACTAATGGATGATTAGATATTAGGATGGCATACAGAGCTCCCAACCTTCTTACTTTTTCTCTTAAAGGGTTCCAAATTGGTGACGAATATTAGGCTGTGCAGTAGAGGTTGACGGTGTTGCTCCACTGGCACTTGGGTCTTCTCATGAAGCAGAAGGAGCCTCTCTCAATCTCCTTAACTCTTCCCTTGCAAAGTTGACCATATCCTTAGTCTGCAAGTGCTTCTGCATACTTGCAGTTCCACACCAGTACTTTTTATTGGGGTCTCCTCTTGAAAGCAGTCTTGCATATGCGGCAAGTAACTTTTCCTGCATTCACCTTTTTTAAGACTTGTGGAAATTAATTTCAAAACATTCATTTTGGTGGACTAAAGTCTGCATGTACAATGACCAATGGAAGTGTTTTTAGAGTGTGTACACCCAAGATCAAGTGAAGACATTTGATTGATAAGGTATAGCAAAGGAGGTGGCAACAACGGGGAGAAAGGTCCATGGGTGGTGGAGGCTGGGTTTGTAAAACTGCTCCATCTATAACTTTCTCTCTCTCACAGTTTTAATGTTGTTTTCTCTCTCTCTCACTCTCTCTCACATTGTTTCTCTTTTTATTTTTTAAAGTTATGGATGATGCTGTCAACTCTGACATATAAAGCCAAAGCTCAATTAAAGTTGTGAACTCTGTTGGTCATAGTGTTTACACAAATTAAGCAGAATGACCTAGATATACAATACCTCCGATTAAATGTATTAGAAATAAAAGAGCTTATTTACAAACCCCTTGTGCCACTTTTGCATCACTTTCAACATGAGAAAAGCAACCCAAAAGTAGCTCAAGAGTCTTGTAAATTACCCCTAAACAATATTGTCCTGCATAATGACTTGATCTCTCACCTAATTCTGTCTCATCTCTGAATCATTTTAAAGACCTGTTGACCTCAAATATAAATCTGATGCAGTAGGCACTTCTATATAGACACCGCTTGAATGCAAGCCTATAAGCTGAGTGAAATGTATCAGGCACACTGCACACATTAAAAATTATTAAATATCGTCAAGTATTACTTTGACTTTTTGTTTTGCAGCTTAAATACCGCACTTCCACATCATGTGTTGTTTATTATATTGTTTTGCTAAAGTTATGGTTCTAGTTTTTTATTGAATGATCTTTTAGTTATATTTCCAGTTATTTATTGTTTTATTAAACAGTAATTAAAAAAAGTATATGCATCTTTTTTTTGTGGGGGTAGCATTTCCCAATAGAAATGATATTTATAATTTGAAGTATAATTCTGAAGCTAACTCTTTACCAGACCTTTACCAGAGTCTATACCTATAGGGCCCGATTCACAGAACTAACTTAAGATAAAATCCTAAAGTTACTACTCATTTAGGTATTCACAGAAGACACTTACTCATTTTGATATTCACAGAAGTTAGGAGTCCTTACTTTAGTACTCCTAAATGCCTTCTGTGAATGCCTAACGTCTTAAAATTAGGGTTTTTCTCAGTTTAGTGGTAGTAAAGATAGGAATCCTAACTTTAACTTTAAACAAAAAAAACAAAGATCAAGGGGATGTTATAGCATTACAGTTAGGCTCAGATTTCACTCACACAAAACCAGCGAAATTCAGCAGTTGCAGTTACCTGAGCAAACTATGACTTACTCCCCCACAATGCACTGCTTATGACCTCACATATTACATCACTCATGACATGGTCAGTGACATCACTGATAACATCTTAAATGGCATTACTGATGACATCATCCAGTGAGTGTAAGTATTTTGTAAGAGTTTATGATTGTTAAATATATGTACTAAGGTACTAGAACAGTAAAAGCAGTATATTAGGTGTACTACTAATGAGTGATAATATTTCTAATATATATTGTGTGAGCGGCTGTGTGATTGTATATATCCTTGTGTGTATGGCTGTGTAAGTAGCTGTGTGGGTGAGTGAAAAGATGTGTGAGTAGCTGTATTGATGAGTAACCCTGGGCGTAGTTCGCGTAGTAGCGCTACGCGTAGCTACACGAAGTGCACTTCGCACTTTGTTAGCTACACATTGCTACGCAAACTGCCTAGTGCACAGTGCAAAAAGCTGTTCACACTGATTGCACAGTTCCGGATGCTTGTCCGCACTGAGCAATCAGTGCAAACCGCATCTTGCACAGTGCAAGCGGTTGTTTTCTGCCGCTTGAATAGATTTCTACTCAAGCTGCCGCTTTCTCAACGTGGACTGGTAGTTTCTCATTGCAAGGGGTCACAAGCATACATGACCACTCGCAATGAGAAACCTGACCTCCCCACGTTGTGAATCTCGCCGGGAAGTTTATTTGCCATACTCACGATCAGCAACTTGATGTTGCTGATTGGGAACAAGGAAAAAATCTTGCTGGGATGTTATTTTGCTCGCTCACGGTCGCCAAATTGTTCTTGAGGACCGCGAGCAAGCAAAAAATTACCCCTACGCTACGCGTGTTTGCACTATGCTGCGTGCAATTCACATAGTGCGAAGTACTGCAAACTTTGCAAACTACGCAAGCGTAGTGTAGTACTTTGCCCAGGGTTATTGGTGTGAGTGAGTGAGTGTGTCAATGGCATATGGGTAGGTGAGTGGCAGTGTGAGTGGCTCAATGGGTGGGTAAGTAGGGGTGTAGTAACTGTATGAGTGAGTGAGTGGGTGTCTGAATGGCTATATGAGTGTGTGACTGGATGTGTAAGTGGCCATATGGGTGCATGAGTGGCTGTTTGGTTAAGTGAGTTGGTGTGTGAATGACTGTATTGGTGAGCAAGTGGATGTGGTTGCATGGATGTGGGAATGGGTATGTAAATGGTTGTTAGTTGTGTGGGAATATGAGTGGGTGTGTGAGTGATTGTATGGGTGAGTAAGCAGCTGTGTTAAGAGGTTGTATGAGTGAGTGAGCGAGTGAGTGGGTGTGTTAGTGACTTTGTAGGTGAATAAGTGGATGTGTGAGTAGCTGTACCTGTGAGTGTGTGTGTAGCTGTGTGAGTGGCTGTATGGGTGAGTGACTAGTTGTATAAGTGGTTGTATGGGTGTGAATGGTTGTGTGAGCTATACAAGCGGGTGTGTGAGTGCCTCTATTGAGGAGTAAGTGGGTGTGTGAGAACTGGTATGAGTCTGTGAATGGGTATGATATTGGCTTTGCAGAAGTGGGAGTGGGCATACAAGATGGTTATATCGGAGTGTGAGATGATGTCATCAGTGATGTCATTTGAGATGTAATTAGCAATGTCACTAACCATGCCATGAATATGTAGTTCATAAGCAATGCATTGCCAGGGCGTAAGTTATAGTTAGCTCAGGTAACTCTAACTGCTGAATATCACTGGTTTTATACAAGTGAAATCTGAGCCTAACTATAATGTCCCTGTAAGCTTTGTTTATTTCAGTGAAAAAAAAATATATATATATATATAATACCACTTACTCCCGGTTGATCGTGACTTCTTACATGCGGCGGTCCGGGGCAGGTACCGGATACCCTTGTAATTTGACCACCGTGACCAAGCCGTAACTGGCTAAACGCATCGGTAGGAAGCTTTCACTTTTGCCAATAAATTAAATTAAGCATCGTAGGAGTCCTGCGCTGTTATTTCTTGAGGAAGGTCGAAATATATATATATATATATATATATATATATATATATATATATATATATATATATATATATATATATATATATATATATATATAGTTGCTCCAAGGACACCAAAGCGCGAGTCACTCTGATGATGGGTGCTGCCACGCGGTGGTGTACCGCGTTCAAATTAACTGCTCCAAGCTTCCCTCACAGTCCCATCCAGGTAGAAGAAAACGGCAGCACTCACGGGTTCTCACAGTTTTCAACAAACTTTATTTTAAGACAGACGCGCTTCGGGAAGCATCCCATCCTAGGTGTCATAAGGGAACGCGATGCGTGGCGCCATTTTAAAGAACCCGTAAATCGTTATAACAACAGACAAGGGACTATGTTATGCATGTCAATGAGCTCCATCTTTAAATGTGTTTTGGCGCAAATATAAACATGAGCATTTTTAGCCTGTATCAAAATTATATACAGTTTTATGTTAATCTTGCCGTGTATCGGCACGAGCAACCCCCAAATAGTGGTTGCCACTCCCTCAAAAGTATTATATCGCATTCTTGATTTTAAATCTCAAATTCTTGAATCAAGTGGTGTGTACTCTGCATATGTCTATCCCTGTTTGTAATATATGTGAGGATGACGTCTCACTCAACAAGATTGTGGGTGACACGAAATTGCGGCAAGCTATTCCCTGCCGTTTTTAGATCAATTTAACCGCACCACCTGGTGAAACGTATCTCTAGAGTCGTGGAAACAATAGGTAGATATTTCACTCAGTCAATCGTGCATGCTTCGTTTCACCAGAGGTGCAGAGAACTAGAGAGATGGGCGTTTATTGAACAGTCTTCTTTCTCATGCAGGAGAAATGAACCGCTACAATCGTAATACTGGTTGCAAAGTACAATGCATACAGTACGAAGAGTATTATAAAATAATACTGTAAAAGCATAATATGATTTTTAAGCTATAAAATATAACATAAAATACATACATTAATAAATATTGACTAAATGTACTCAACTGGAGCTTCTAAAATACGCTTACCCCAGTGTACATAACCTAGGTCTAGTACGAGGGAAGAAGTAAGTGAGGTGTAGCTTGAGTTTAGTATTCTTTGCCAAGAATCTCTCCAAGAATTCTCTAACTGTCTAATCAGCTCCGTACCTTGGTTTTAGAATGAAGGAGGTCTTGTAGCTCTCTCTCAGAACTCGATTTCCCAGCAACCCGCAATTGCAGCCTGGAACACTGGAGCTGGATTTCTCGGCAGGAGAAAGGACAACGTCACTCAGTGCGTCTGCTGGAGGGGTTGGCTTCCTTCGGCACTTGCTGCGGCGAGCTGTGTCGTGTAGGTAGGTAGTCGAACTGCTCCAAACCACCGTGTGTTTGCCTGGGCAAGTGTGGGCATATTTATACCTTGAAGGTACCAAGACTGACGTACGGTTGGACATAATAACGTCATCAAAGACTCAGTTCTTTGAAAACTCCATGATTTCTTGGATAAATTAATATTCAAGCAAGGCGAAGTCCCTGACTGCTGAAGGCGGGTTTTTCCAAGAAATCATTGTGAATTTTCGGAACTAGTGGAAGTAGCCATGCCGTATTTGGACTGCATGGGCTAAGTCTAAATATGGTTATGATTTCTATGCCTATATAAGGATAGGGTGATTTATACCTATATATGGGCATGAATCTGGAAAATTGCACTAGGGTCCTAAATTCATATACAACACTCTGTTGCTCCTTTCTGTACTTCTCTTGCCTCTTTCTGCACCCCATTGCTTCTTTCTGCAGTTCTCTTACTTCTTTCTATACCTTTCCTGCTTCTTTCTAAAGCCATCTTGCCTCTTTCTACACCTCTTCCCTCTTTCTACATATTCATTGCCCCTTTCAGTACCTCTCTTGCCTCTTTCTGCACTTCTCTCGCCTATTTCTACACCTCTGTTGCTTCTTTCTGTACTTATTTTGCTTCTTTTTGCACCTCTCTTGCTTCTTGTTGTACCCCTGTTGACTCTTTTGGCACTCATCTTCCCTCTTTCTATAACTCTCTTGCCTCTTTCTGTACCCCTCTTGTCTCTTTCTGCACATCTCTGGCTTCTTTCTGCACCTGTCTTGCTTCTTTCTGTACCCCTCTTCCCTCTTTCTGCACCACTCTTCCCTCTTTCTGAACATGTGTTACCTGTTTCTGAAGCCTCTTTGCCTCTTTCTGTACTTCTCTTGCCTCTTTCTACACTTCTCTTGCCTCTTCCTGCATTTCTGTTGCTTCTTCCAGCACCCCTCCCGCCTATTTCTGTACCTCACTTGCCTCTTTCTGCCTCTCTTTTGCCTGTTTCTGTATCTCTCTTGCCTGTTTCTGTACCTCTGTTACCTCTTTCTGCACCTAACTTGCTTCGTTCTGCACCCCTGTTTCTTCTTTCAGCACATCTCCTACCTGTTACTGCATCTCTCATGCCTCTTTATGTACCCATCTTGCTTTTTTCGGCACACCACTTTCCTCTTTATGCACATCTCTTGACTCTTTATGCATCTCACTTACCTCTTTCTGCACTTCTCTTGCCTCTCTCTACAGTTCTCTTGCCTCTTTCTGCAACTCTTTTGCTTCTTTCTGCACTTCTCTTGCTTCTTTCTGCACCTCTCTTGCTTTTTCTGCACCTCACTTGAAAATGTCTACACCCCTCTTGCCTCTTTCTGCATTTCTCTTGCCTCTTTGAGCACATTTCTTACTCTTTCTGCATCTCTCTTATTTTTTCTACTATTCTCTTGCTTCTTTCTGTACGACACTTGCCTTTTTCTGTATTCAAATGAGAAGTGCAAGCTGTCAAGTTTAAAGGTCCGTACACTCTTGTGACTGAGGTATATGTCTACTTGTGCATGTATTGTCAAGTGCTATGCATCTGAAGATGGTAACTTGAAAAGTGGGTAGCTTCTCTTACACATGGTCAAAATGTCTTAGTTCTGCTCTGTCATTCGGTTTCACAGGCAGACATGTCTTATGTATATAGGTGTTATACAGCCCCTCAAATATACTGTTGGATTCCCATGTTCCCTGTATTACGAGCAGAAATAAAGATAAAGCAAACACAAGGAGATGATGGACGGAGCACTGAAACCTTTCAGACACTCGCCCCCAGTCACAGATCTGGGTTGAATCCATCATCGTTCTTTAGCTCACTTCACCACCCCAGTTCAAACACAGCTATATGCAAATCAGTCTTGACTCTGTGTCTCATATGAACACTCCAGTCTGAACTACCAAGCCAAGTCTTCCCTGGACCAGAAACAAGCATCCTCAGACCGGTTTTGGGCTAACAGCCCTTATCAACCAGGCTAGCTTGAATCCAGTGGCAACACGAGCAAGGGGCCCACGTCTGGGCATACCCTGCCAACAGGCTGCATTTCTTGAAAATCCTGTAGACAACTTCATTCTTCACTAACAGTTCTCACAGGTATATTGCCTTCCTGTATGTATTTGATTATATGAACTGGAGTAATACATGATATAATGTGGTTTAACAACAGTATGAATTCTATGCACATTGAATTTTGCCTTTTGTAAACTCCACTCCAAAATGGCTGCCCTAAGGACTGCTTTAACCTGTATCCTCCATTTATGTTTGTCGCCTTTATTGTATTGAAGCACAAAATGTATAACAAATGGTTGTGAGAACATGGTCAGTGTTGTGACCAAGGTGCATGGTATTGCACAGAAATGCCTTCATGTTCATGCTACCGCCATAGAAAAAATTTAAATCACCCTATAACTGCACCGGAGTGCTGTGGGATCAATGTATTAGCTAGTTTCCAGGTAGAGAGGAGCTCCTGTACAGAGCACCCTACAACAGAATCAACTTTATTCAGCTATAACTCCATTAAAAGCACATATAATTTCACAATATGGAAAATACATGAGAGCAATAAATTGCTGTAAAAGAAGAACAATGATTTTGAGACTAAAAATTATTCAATTACAAGGCAAAAAAACAGGCAATTTTTAAAATAAAATTCCTTACATTACAGTGCAATAGAAAAATTCCAAACTGAGGTCTGGTTCTGGGATGGAAAGTGGGCAGCAAACACAAGCCCATCAACAGGTCACCCTTCCCTGACTGAGTCTCCACATAAGCATCAGAAAGTATGAAACAGAAAATACAAAGATTGTCTTGGATGTCTTCTTAAGATTCTGATTGCTACTCTGTAGTCCCTAAATCACAAACTACGACATACCGGACGTATTCACTTCCTTCTATTCCCTTGATAAATCAGATAGAATAGCATAACAAGTTTGTTGGTTTCAAATACCTAGCAACAAAAGGCACAAAGCCCATCTGACTCCTTAAGTGAACACTTCCATTGTGCTGTAGCAGAGCGGAGTGGCAGTGTCCCCATACAAAATTTTACATAAAGTGACCTGGCAAAAGGGGGCTTGGTTTCATCCAAGAAAACATCTTGAAGACTATTAGTAAATGCAAAAGCATTTAATTGCAACACAACAACTGACCATTTCTTAACAGGGGAATTGTGAGAGCGGATATTGACCAGACTTGATCCTCATCACATTAAAAAATTCTAAATTACTGCTAAGAGGTTCAAATTTACAATTAAAATCACCTCTCACAATTTTGAAGTATCCAGCTGGTAGGGCTGCCATATGTGAATCAATCAGGTCTATACTTTGCAGTTGGGCGCCGCTGCCCCAAGTACCAACAATAAACATTACATATAAAATAAGTTCCTCCAGAAGGAAACAGCAGACTGATGGACAGAACATCTTGGGAACTCAGGTCAATCACTTTGGCCAAACAAAGCAAGGTAGTTTGTATCCAAATTGATAACCACTTTATGGTCAGCCATTCCCTGAAGAGATTGCAACCTGGGAGTAGTTAACAAACCAACAGCAAAACCGGGCGGTAAGGGACTAGGGGCCAGATGTACGACCTTTACATTTTGCGACTCACAAATTTCAATACATTTTGTGACTCGCAAAATGCTATTTGCAACATTGTCTCAGACACTGTTAGCAATTCCCAGTGGGGCCACAAATTCACTTCCTTCTATTCCCTTGATAAATCAGATAGAATAGCATAACAAGTTTGTTGGTTTCAAATACCTAGCAACAAAAGGCACAAAGCCCATCTGACTCCTTAAGTGAACACTTCCATTGTGCTGTAGCAGAGCGGAGTGGCAGTGTCCCCATACAAAATTTTACATAAAGTGACCTGGCAAAAGGGGGCTTGGTTTCATCCAAGAAAACATCTTGAAGACTATTAGTAAATGCAAAAGCATTTAATTGCAACACAACAACTGACCATTTCTTAACAGGGGAATTGTGAGAGCGGATATTGACCAGACTTGATCCTCATCACATTAAAAAATTCTAAATTACTGCTAAGAGGTTCAAATTTACAATTAAAATCACCTCTCACAATTTTGAAGTATCCAGCTGGTAGGGCTGCCATATGTGAATCAATCAGGTCTATACTTTGCAGTTGGGCGCCGCTGCCCAAAGTACCAACAATAAACATTACATATAAAATAAGTTCCTCCAGAAGGAAACAGCAGACTGATGGACAGAACATCTTGGGAACTCAGGTCAATCACTTTGGCCAAACAAAGCAAGGTAGTTTGTATCCAAATTGATAACCACTTTATGGTCAGCCATTCCCTGAAGAGATTGCAACCTGGGAGTAGTTAACAAACCAACAGCAAAACCGGGCGGTAAGGGACTAGGGGCCAGATGTACGACCTTTACATTTTGCGACTCACAAATTTCAATACATTTTGTGACTCGCAAAATGCTATTTGCAACATTGTCTCAGACACTGTTAGCAATTCCCAGTGGGGCCACAAATTGCCTGCCTCAGTAATATTCATGAGGAAGGTGCTATTTGCGACCCCATTAGGAATGGTCAGCACTTACAGGAATGGTGGCCGGCTCGGGTCAGCAGACCATCATGTCTGTGACTGCTTTTTTAATAAAGCAGTTTTAATTCTTTAAAGCATTTTTTAAAACATTGATAAATTCCGTTGTAACTCGCTACCAGGAATAGCATTTGTACATGCCATGACCCTTTTTTGCGGTCACAAACGGGCCGATTTCCCATTTGTGACCACAAATATGGCTGTACATCTGACCCCAGGTCTCCTGAAATAGATAGATGTCAAATTTGTCAATGAACTGGGGGAATCGGGGCAGGAAAGTTGTTTCAGTTTGCGTTTCCTTTTGGCAAAAGACTCGCCGTCACTGAGGTACAAAAAAATTGAATTGCAGGGCAGGCAAGTACCAGGTGAAGGATGAACTTCAATCAATCAATCATTTGTAAAGTGCGCTACTCACCCGTGAGGGTCTCAAGGTGCTGGGGGGCGCTGCTACTGCTCGAATAGCCAGGCCTTGAGTAGTCTTCTGAAGGTTAGCAGGTCCTGGGCCTGTTGTAGGAGGATGGGGAGAGTGTTCCAGGTCTTGGCTGAGAGGTGGGAGGATGATCTGCTGCTGGAGGTCGCTCTTCGAATGCGGGGGATGGTGGCGAGGGTGATGTCTGCGGATCGGAGTGGGCGCTGGGGGTGTAGAAGCTGAGACGTCTGTTGAGGTATGCTGGCCCAGTGTTGCGAAGTGCCTTGTGTGCGGGGGTGAGGAGCTTGATGGTGATCCTCTTGTTGACGGGAAGCCAGTGTAGGTCTCTCAGGTGGGGTGTGATGTGGCTGCGATGAGGGATGTCGAGGATCAGGCGTCCATAGGCGTTCCGAATGCGTTGTATTCGTTTCAGGAGTTTGGACGGGACTCCTGCATAGAAGGTGTTTCCGTAGTCCAATCTGCTGCTGACGAGCACCTGTGTAACCGTTCTTCTTGTATCGGTGGGGATCCACCTGTAGATCTTGCGGAACATGCGGAGGTTGTTGAAGCAGGAGGATGAGATGGCGTTGACCTGCTTTGACATAGAGAGGGTGGTGTTGAGGATGAACCCCAGGTTGCGTGTGTGGTCAGTGGGTGTTGGTGCAGCTCCCTGTGCGGTCGGCCACCATGAGTCGTACCAGGGCGAGGGGGTGAAGCCAAGGATGAGGACTTCTGTCTTGTCCGAGTTTAGCTTCAGGCAGCTATTCTTTATCCATTTGGCGACAGCTTTCATTCCTTTGTGGAGGTTGGTTTTGGCGGTGAGGGGGTCCTTGGTGAGCAATAGGATCAGCTGGGTGTTGTTGGCATAGGAGATGATGTTGAGGTTGTGCAGTCGGGCCACATGGTCGAGTGGTGCCATGTGGATGTTGAACAATGTCGGGCTGAGGGGTGAGCCTTGGGGTACGTCACAGATGATCTCGGTGGCTTTGGAGCGGAAAGGGTAAGACAGACACTTTTGGTTCTGCTGGAGAGGAATGTGGTGGTCCAGTCCAGAGCCTTGTCCCGGATTCCAGCGTTGTGGAGGCGTGTGCGTAGGGTACGGTGGCAGATGGTGTCAAAGGTGGCTAAAAGGTCCAGGAGGATGAGGGCCGTGGTCTCACCGTTGTCAATGCAGGCTCTGATGTTGTCGGTTGCGGCGATTAGGACAGTCTCAGTGCTGTGACTGCTGCAGAACCCAGACTGGGATGGGTCCAGGATGCTGTTCTCCTCGAGGTAGCTGGTCAGTTGTTTGTTGACAGTCTTCTCGAAGATCTTCACCGGCAATGGGAGCAGAGAGATTGGTCGGAGGTTCTTGAGGTCTTTGGGGTCGGCTTTGGGTTTCTTCAGTAAAGCGTTGATCTTGGCGTGCTTCCAGCTCTCTGGAAAGGCAGCTGTCTTGAAGGAGTTGTTGATGGCTTTCTGGAGATTGGGTGTGATGGTGGTTCAGGCTTTGTTGAAGATGTGGTGTGGGCAAGGGTCTGGAGAGCCAGAGTGGATGGTGCCCACTGCTTGCCCAACAGCTACAGCAAGCGGTAGGCTACAATTGCCAAGGGGGTTTTCACTAATTGCTCCTAAATGTGGTCCTTCCAGATTCACGATGGGTCTACAGGGCGCCCTCCTAGGTCCAAAGATAGGCATCGCTCCGCTGAATCAATTTCTTTGGTTTCAGGAAAGAGTTAAGCATTGTACCTCAGGGCGGCTTCCGAGTGGTGGTATTGCTGACCACAAGGAGGCTTTCCCATTATTTGCCTTGGTGCTCTAGAAAAAGTTGAAAAGAAAGAAAAAGCCCTCCTGATCTGGCAACCAAGAGGAGTGGCCCAGCCCAGTGTCCTCTGGGTGGCTTACAGGCGTGGGATGGTCCTAACCCTTGGCCCCAGCTTTACCTGGGCGCAGCCCACACACTTCCAACGCAGTGTGGCTGCAGCAAGTGTTTTTTAGCACGGTTGGAAATACCTCCCCCTCCTTGCAGCAGCTTGTTCTGGCACCTCCTGGCACAAAGATCGCAGGGGGATGAAGTTCCCTTGGCTCAGGATGGTCCATGGGGGCAAGGAACCCCCTTTCCAGCTAATTTGGAGACCCTACAATAACAGTGGCACTCTGAATCTGCTCATCTCAAATGTCTAGTTTTCTAGAAAAGTTTTTAAGCATGGGATAAGTACAGTGCCATCAAGGCACAAGGGAGCACCCAGAATAAGTCAAAACAATACCCCTCCAGGCTTAGAGGATTACCATAGTGTCATCCACGCCGGCACTCTAAGCCTGAAAAAAGTATTGTTTCGACTTATACTGGATGCTCAACCTCTCTGGACAAAGCTAAACCTCTCTGAAGAGCTATAATGATAGCAAAACAAGTGTCACGGGTTCCCTTTAATCATTTTAGGTTGGTTTGGATAGTATTTAAACCAATCCAAAGCTGTAATAATGTGCCTGTAGTGATTACATCCTTTTGTCATTGTAAAACTCAGCGTGGATGGTGCTAATCCCATGCGTAAAGACATTGTTGTAGATGGCTGTATAGTGATCGACCTGCAAAGCATACTTTTAAGCAAATACTTGAATTATACTTTAATTCTAAACTTTCTATCATGATTGGGGGCTAGGCTTGTTTTGGAACCATTTTGAAAGACTGTTGTTCTTGTTTACTATTTCCAACCAGATAATGTACACTCCACCTACTGTTAATGGAAAGGCTATTGTGAACAATCTCTGATGGAACTGTAACTTTTCATCAGGACATTATTGCCATGTTGAGTCTTGTTCATTGTTCTACACTTGCACATTCCATCCTGTTTATTCTACCTAATTACCATTGATACCCCACTGGTGTAGACACAGCTCCTCTCTCCTGGCCCAGGATAGAAAGATTGGCTATGGATTGTTTTGGACTTATTTTGAAGGGGAGTTGTGCTTGTTTACCATTTTTGAGAAGATAGCACTTTACTACGCAATGCATTGCGTGCTTTTACAACGCGGTTATTACAAGGACCGTGTTATTGAAACGCGATGCATTTACATCGCAAGTCTTTACAGCGACTTCTACTAGGGGGCGCACTGAACTTAGGAATAGTATTATTTACTATTCCTACTCCAGTTTGCGCAACAGTAGGGAGGGTGTTTGAATTAATTTCCAATACCTCAGTGCCCCCCAGTGGGATTCGTTGTAAAGATTTGCAATGTAAATTCATCGCGTGCTAACAACGAGGTCCTTGTAGCAACCGCGTTGTAATAGCACGCAATGCCACTGGTATTGTAGGGTATCCAAATTAGCTGGTAAGGGGGTTCCTTGCCCCCATGGACCATCCTGAGCCAAGGGGACTTTAACTGCATCGTAAAGGTTTCGCGGTGTAATGACTCTGTTTTAAAGGTTGGTTCCCCATTTCTGACTGTGTTATTGTACATCCTACTTTCTGTTAGTGAACAGTTTCTTATGAACACGTTCTAATGAATTAACAGCTCCAAATATGCTAATTATACCCATACTGAGCCTCAGTCACTATTCCACATTTGCACTTTCAGTCATACTAACGCCTCTTTCTCCCATTGCTTTTAACAATTGATAACCCACACTGAAGACACAGAACCTTACACCTTGGTCTAGTCTGGATAGACAATTTTGCTTTGCATGTTCAGACATGCTTAAGTGCACATGTTCAAGAAGCAGAGGACCCATTTCAGTGTTTAGTATAGAATATTGTCTTTGATAGTGGCAATGTTTGGGACATAGTTCATTTCAAGGCTTGTAGGGGCTAGGCTGTGTAAGCAAGCACTGATAAAACACTAGCCATCCCATGCTTGCACATTCAATTACACTGTCACCTCCTACTATTATCACTCAATTGATTCCTCGTCAGTGGAGGACACAGTTCCTTTCTCCAGGTTATTGATAGTCACACTAGCTATCCATGTTCAAAGATGCCAAAGTCATGTGCTTAGAAAACGCACAACATGCGTAGTTCCTTTGGCTTCAGGAATTATTGGGACTTTATTTTATATATTTATTGGGTCCTTTTTTAATGCATTTCACACCTTATTCTTTGGTTCTTTCTTTCCCTGATTCTCTTAGGAAATTATTTCCTCTTCCAAATCAGTGAAGAAGATACTGCACTCTTGAGTCCAGCCTCCTGATTTGAGAAGAATTGTTAGTCCATGTGTCTGTGCCATTATCTCTATTTTAGATAGCCACATCTACATAAGACATTACTGCCTAAAGGCAGAAAAACTGTGCCAAAGTCTGAACACAGTTTTGCTCAAGTATGAAACTGTCAAGTCTCTCTCCTGCAGAGATAGCAAAGTAAATGGTGCATTTTTAGGGATGTTTTATACACTGATGTCATCCTTTCACAACAGCCACACGTTATTATTTTTTTACTGACTTTGATGGGCTCATGTGACGGGCTTTTTAATCTAGGTCTTATTTTTGGTTCTGGCACATGGAGTGCAAAACAAAAATGTTGGCTTTGAGTCAGTCTCCAGGTCTCAATAAAGTCTTGTCTGGGTCCAGTCTTTGCTTATCAACTGATAATACTCACAAGAAACTGTACAAAACAGTAAGCATCCATACCACCAACCATATATTCATAAACATACTTTCCCATCCTTTAAAATCCCCTTCCTCTCTATTGCTGCTCCTCCCAAACTGCCCTTACATGCTTCATCCATTCCTGCAGTCATCAAACTAGTCATCCACCCACCCATGTGCTCATTCACTCATCTATCTAGCCATCCAGGCACTAAAATCCCTAAGCCATCCATTAGCTAATGCGCCAAATTCAACTAACATTCTCTTCCATATGTATGCAGACGATACACAGCATTATCTGAAAATCTCCTACCCGAATAACCTCATTTCACTTAACACTACTCTAACATCTACTCAAAACTGATTAACTGAGAACCACCTCCTGCTCAACATCTACAAAACAGAATTCCTTCTCATTTCTCCTCTGAATCACATTCCCAAGTTAGACCTTTGAATGAATCACCTCACTGCCTTCAACTGCTCCCCACCTTAATATTGACTGCCAAATCTCTCAGAATCACCCTGGACAAGCATCTGAACAAGAAGAATCATATCAGCAATGTGTGCAATTGAGCTATTCACCTTATGAGGATACTCAGGAATATCAAACCATTCCTTCCACAAGCTGATTTCAGGCAGGTGGTCCAAGCCCTTGTTTTGCTGAGACTAGACTATGGCAGTGCTACGCTCTGTGGCCTCACCTAATATACTCTGGGCCCACTAAGTCATCATTGAACGCTGCTTCCAGATTGGCCACGGGTACAAAATGAAATGCACACATATCCCCAATCCTAAAATCCCTTAAGAGGTTGCCCTACAAAGCATGAATTCAGCTAAGGCTTGCCTGTCTGTCTCACAAAGCCCTCCACTTAAAAACCCCCAGTTACATAGTGCAAACGTTGAATTATCTGGAGGTGGTAGACCCTCAAGAAGTGCTAACTCTTTCCTCCTGAAACCACAGATATTTCGCAAAAAGAGAATGTGTCACCGAGCTTTCTCCGGCTCTGCCTCGAAGATCTGGAACTCTCTTCCACCAGAAATACCCTGAATCTCCTCCACGGTTGCTTTCAAATTGTTCTTACCTTAAATGGGTTAGGATCATCTGCTCTAAGTCACTGGACCTACAACCTTACGACCTGCACTGGGTGCTACTCTTCTTTAACCTATCTTTTGCTACCATCTTTGCTCGCTATGCACTAGGTATTGTATTACTCTCCCCAATTGTATCCTTTGGGATCATGTTCACATTATATAAAACTTTATAAATAAATAAAAATCCATTAATCTGGTACTTAATTTGAGACTGTGGTATCTAGTGCATTGTACCAGCACTTAATTGTCAACACCACCACCTATGACAGTCTGCCACACGGTGACACTATTTGTTTAATTACAAGATATGCTCAACAACAGTTGTTTATTCATTGTAATGACTATTACCTGCTGCCCAAGCCAATCTTATAGCTTTTGTGATTATAATAGTCTCAATTGTTACACTTATAGGAATGTGATGGGTATTAGTTATGTTGGTACTGTCATTAGAAGCGCTGGCAAGGTCAATAGGTGGTGCAAGCTGCTGTGGCTGCTGAGGAGGGCCCTGGAACTTATGGTTTTGCAAGTTACGTTTTGAGATTAGCCAAAAAAATGTCAAGCCTGCTGGTTTGCCAATTATTTCTTTATTTAAGAATATTGGGTTAGATGTACAAAGCTTTTTGCGGGCTCAAATGACCCCATTTGCAGAGTTGGCACGTTTGTGAACACAAAAAGGCATTTCCAAGTGTACAAAGCCCAAATTGCGATTCAGAAACTTGTTACTGAATCACAATTTGGGTTTGCAAATCAGACGTGGAAAAGGGCTTGTTTAGGGCTTCCCTTTCAAATACCGATTCGCCCTAGTATGTGCGAATGTTTTGCAACCAAAATACAGTCGCAAAACATTCACACTTGACCACCAAATCAAAGTTGGTGTTAACTCATTTGCAAATGGAAAGGGGTCCCCAACTTAAACATTTCATTTGAACCTTTTTATTTACATCCCATTTTCCTTTAAGGAAAATGGCTGCATTTAATCTAATAAGTTATGGCAGGTCAACAAACCTACCTAGGCGCGCTCTGTGCACTTGGTGTGTCTTCACCTTAACCACTTCAAAAAGAAATTTCTTTCACATTCTCAACCAATAATCTGTTGACTCTTTTAATTCATATTCCTCATTATATACTGTGCATTTTTTAACACAATATCGATTATTGCATCATATCGACATATACAATGACATTATAAATTCATGTAAAATCATACATCTACATCATTTATATTCCTTCAATCATTGTTTGACCATTGCAGTTTCCTTATTCGGGCCTATGCATTTCGGTACGCATAGGTACCTTCATCAGGGGCCAATTTCTGAAAAGATAAACAATAGGGAGATGTAAGTGTATTGGTGCTGGTAGGAAGCCCATGGGTTATGATTTAATAGTAGTGTCAAATCCTACCTGTATGAACTGATTTATGTGCTTGAAATCTGTAATCAATAAAGATGGAAACTTTTTGGAAGAAAGACTGTTTTTATATACTCTAAATGCTCACTGTCACATGTAGTGATTAGGTGGTGAAGCTTACTGTTTTTCAACGTCAGGTTAGCTTTTGAAAAACTATAAAGACAAAATAACCACGGTGGTAAACAATGTCTTGCACCATATTGTGAACTAATTTTAATCTATGACGGAGCAATGTTAACTGTTGATCAAACGTACCTGAACCGTGATCAATTTATAGATAATCCTGTGAAAATATGAGAATGTTGTTTTAACCGCATGCGCGCTAGCGGGTTTTCCCGCTGTGCGCTGAATTTTGAAAATCGCGGCTTTTGTGACAAAGCCAGCTCGTCATCCGCGTAGCGCAGGTAACGCCCATGACGAGCTGGCTTTGTCACCCGCGTCGAAGGGGTTAATCATCTCGTATTTCGAAGTGCTACTGATAATGATCGGCCCATAGATTGTATGTACATACCTCGATTTGCTAGAAAATCGATCTGAAAAATAAACGACAAGGAACGAAAGACGGCAACATTGGTTTTGCGGTGATCTTAAAAAAATGATAGGATTATGAAAGACCGCATTTTACGCTGTTACCTTGTGCCGTATCTATCACCGTCCGTAATAATCCCGTCTGCGGTGTTGTGTTCTACTCCGTCACCATGTATTCCATAGTTTTACCTATTTGTGCCGGTACTGAACAGCTAAAGACATAAAGAACGGACTAAGTAGCTGTGTTTGTTAGAAATGAACCTATTTACGGACGCCATATTAAGATGGTGAATATTGTTACTAGCGACATGGTGAATGATGGTGTCTACATCACGAACCAATAATATAAATGATTTGTGCTTCACTCACATTATTGAGGTGAAATATTCCATAGAAAACAAAGAAAAAAGGCGATAATATAAACTATTCATTCCAGAGTTTATTAAGCATGGTACAGCACTATGTTGTAAATAACCATTGTAATGATATAGAGTAACAATGGGAGTAACATATCATTAAACATTGATATAGAGTCATTCATAATAACCACGCCATCAGCCAGTCTAGATTGTGAACAAAACATTCAAAAAGCAAATCAGTCTCACTATATCGCAAAAAATACAAATTTAAACATCACAAGCCATTTCAGTTAGTGACACATATTTACTCTATATAGATCATCATCAACATACCAGATGCAGACTACGATTGAGCCCACAGTGCGATTGCTATTATCAGATCAAACACTTGGATGCGCTTGAAATGGGCTGAATAATTTGCTCGTTTTTTATTATCATCTTTTTTCTTCGTTTTCTATGGAATATTTCACCGCAATAATGTGAGTGAAGCACAAATCATTTATATTATCGGTTTGTGATGTAGACACCATCATTTACCATGTCGCTAGTAACATTATTCACCATCTTAATATGGCATCCGTAAATAGGTTCATTTCTAACAAACACAGCTACTTAGTCTGTTCTTTATGTCTTGGACCTCACCTCTTCCTGGACCTGGCTCAGGATATGTGAGACCCCGCTCTGTCCGTCGTTGTCTCGAACTGTGACTGAGTCAGGGGGAGGCCACTCCCCGGACACACTGGACAGTACTAAGACACCAGGTGCCGAAGAGGAGTCCATACAGATGAAGGAACATTATATCCTTTACTGTTGTATTTCACTTGTGTGTGTTTTCATATAGTTTTTCACACTTTTTCATTACTTACAAGCAGTAGCATTATTATAGAACAGAGACCCTGACGAAAGCCTGGGGAACCTCCCTCTGAGGCTGAAACATGTTGGTCTCGTCGCAGCTATTTGTGTGTACTGCGATGATTATGTTAAACTGTTCTTGTTTTTAAATGGGAAGGGGCTAACGGTCATTAAAATAGGTTTTTGTTAAGTTCCCTATCCCTTTTTAATCACCACACATATTATTTCTGCACTGCACATTCCCATCATATCAACATCATGTGGTATAACCGAGTGATTGTGGGTCGCTACCCTGAAACGGCTATCAGGGTATGCTAGTGGTCTCAATGATCAAGAGACACAATACCCGATAAGGATTACCAGATGAGAATATTGATCCATACAAGACTTTGATGGGAATCCTCAACCAGGGGTGACTCACGGTTACCGGTGCCTCACATTCTGGCGATATGGTCTGTTAATTCTTCCTATAATTTTTGTTCCTACGCACACGAGCTGGCATAGGTACAATATTAGAGAATCACTATTGGATTCTAATTCAGACCCCTAAGTTTGTTGTTTATAAGTTTACTAGCGGGGGATAATACTTAGGCTGGGTCTTTAAACATCCCTCTAGCCCTACAATAGCGTTTGGTTTCTCACACAAATTAATCAGATCCAATAGTCTTAAAATTAATCCCACATGACTTCCAGTGTCCAAAATTGGGATATAGCTGGAGCCCCTTAGACTTTGTTTGGATTCTATAGTTTACTGTGCGTCAGCGCGTTTCGGTGTTTCAGGCCGTGGATATGGTCACACCTTCTTCAGGACAGATTTAATGGGGTCATCCTGTTCTTGTGACTGTTATCCTCCTTTACGATTGGCATGGGATATCTGATATAGTACTTCATGCTGGTATGGGCAGACCTTCTTTGTCTCCAAATAATCGGGCTCCGTGTTTGGCAATTATCCGAATTGGAGCCAATAAATAAAGTATTTTTCTATTGCCTTTTTCGTCTGATTGTTTCCATATCTTTCTATATTTGTAGCTCTCACTTCATTCTTGACTCGTGGTAGACTTCTTTTTTCTTTGTATCGTTCTTATATTTATTTGGGTATTTCGTTCCCCGAGGTTTACAAACGGTGCTGACTGTCTGATGCGTCACACATGTAGGTAATGGAACCGGATATGTTCTATTTCCTCCTTTCCGCCGTCTCAACCACGGGCTTCGTCTCGTATTCTTTTCGTTTCGTAATAGGTTGAGAACAGGCACTCGCAGGAGGCTCTAGCACCCAACCACCACAGATCACGAATCCTGCCCGGCCCAATACATTCTGTGAGGCGGAAGCTTTGGGCAGGTAAATGCCCTAGCAGACAGGGCGATAAGTACTGGCCACCACTGGGGCAAACATCTACTTGTAGCCCTGTTGGTGCTACTGTCACAGAGATACTGGTGCCACCCCTGCTAGCGCAGACCTGAGTGTGCACCTGGCCCACCTCTGTGGACAGCGGTAAACTGTTGGTGTAGCCGAGAACAAGTTGAGGCACTGGCACATAGTGTAGAGGTGAGAAGCTGAAAGAGTGGGTCAAGTTATGAAATGGGGCTTCACACCGCCCCATTGCTCCTGTTGGACACTACTGGGGGCCCTGCTTTGAGTAATGGGTACTTTGATCCCCTGAAATGAACACTATCACAGAAGCTCCCCGCTCTACCACCACATTGCACACATTGGTGACCTCATTGATCAGTGGGCACACAGAGAGGAGTAACCCACCTGGAATGCTACGAAGCGCGGCTCCTGGACCCCTCTTCCTCTCCCCTGACTGGTGCGTGGTGCTGAGAGTGTGAGATCTGCCTGTCTGTGTACAGAGCTTCAGGCAGAAAACACCTAATCAAGATGGCGAAGGCCAAGGCAAAGGCAATCGGTGCACCATCAGACCGAGCAGAAGATGCCGCTGACCAACAGCAGGAGTAACCAGGATTGATGACGCCGTCAGACCCGGTACAGCAGCAACTAACCAAAATTCTGGAAGTGATTGCAGACACCAAGGCCACCCTCCACCAAAATATCAGTACGGTGCCAGTAGGCCTGGGGCTGCTCAGAACTGAACATCATAAACTGGCAGGCATGGGCAAATTGTGCAGATTTTTTTATTTTTGCGTGTTCGCAGGTGTTCGCGGGGCGCTTTGCGTGTTCGCGGGTTTCTTTTTTGCCTGATTAATCACTGTCACCCTCTCGTTTTTTATGCCCATCTGCCCTCTGTACCACTCGTTTCTGTGCCTGTCTGCCCTCTGCCCCACTCATTTTTTGTCCCCTTCTGCCCTCTGTCCCACTTTTGTGCCCTTCTGCCCTCAGCCCCACTTAGAATAGCGCCGGCAAGCTGCCAGCGCCATTTTAAAATAGCTACAAATAGCTTCAACAAGAAGCACTAATAGATAAAGTAAAGCAGGTGCTTGAGTTGAAGGTCAAATTAAGTTACACAATCATTAATCACCCCAAGTTTGGGGTGAATAATGATTGTGTAACTGAATTTGAGCAGCACCTGCTTTACTTTATCTATTAGAGCTTCCTGTTGAAGCTGACTTTTGTAACTATTTTAGAATGGCTCTGGCAGCTTGCCGGCGCAATTCTAAAAGAGTTACAAATGTCAGCTTGAACTTTTGACCCAATCCGTTCCGCTCGCAGATTTTGCGGGAAATTCACGAATCTCGCAGATTGCGAATTTACCGAAAATCCACAAAATCCGCGGGCAGAACAGATTTTCCACCCATGCTTAGCAGAAAGGATAAAACAGCAGAAGCTTCCTTAGAAGAACTTACTTCTGCATAACAGGCACTAACACACCAAGTTACAGCCCTCACTGACCGAGTTCACACTTGGGAAAGCAAGGCTGAAGATGTGGAAGGACGAAACAGAAGAAATAATATCAAGGTGGTCGTAATACCGGAGGGGATGGAGGGAGGATATATGATTGCTTTTCTGGAAACCTGGCTGCGCAACACAGTGGCACCAACTGATGTCTTGACATTGTACACACTTGAGAGAGCTCATAGGGTCCCTGCTCAAGCTACTGCACCCGGCCGCCCATTACGACCTATGGTGGCTAAACTGCTTCACCATAAAGATCGTGATGTCCTCCTACAGAAAGCATGCAGTGATGGCCCATTTGTATTAGACAATAGAATAGTTTGTATCTTTCCCGATTATACTGCAGATGTGCAAAGGCGAGGGGCCTCATTTCAGGAAGTCAAAAGAGTGCTCCACGAAGAGAGCTTACAATTTTCCTTAATGTTCCCTGCCAGACTCCACATGCTGCTTTACATGAAGACGTACTTTTGTGATGATCCCACGGTGGCCTGGGAGTGACCTGAGTCCTCAAAACTGGGGGAGCGCCCCAAACGACATGCACCGTCTTCATGAATATAGACCCACGGTTTAGGAGGAGGCCGAGGAAAAAACTCATGTGGAGACAATCCAAAAAACCTAGTCACTCCCAAACAGAGAAGGAGAGTGCTTCTGCACTACAGGCAGTGGCGGACATCATGAAAGAAATAGAATCACTCTCTGAACTTGGTTTCCGCTCTGTTAAGGGGACCAGAGAATGAGACTCGGATGTCTCCCGCACCGACAGTGCCACACTGCCTGGGGTCACACCAAGAACTTCATTTGATCATAGAACTGTTGCGCTTCCCTGGGAGGGAACGCTCACCGAAAAGTCATGTAGCACTCTGTTACCACTTAAGTCTGAGCAGGCTGGAAGACTTTGCTGTGTCGGATCAAATTGGCTCTTACTTGACTGCACCCGCCTTCAGGCCAGCCCCCTTGTGGAGTCCCATACCTCTCATAGGTTGGAATCTCCTGTTGACTAAGATGATCTGTTTTCAGTTTGGTTGGCTAGACATTGCCAGGATTCTCTGGGGTAAAGGGAGTTTTGTTTTTGTTGGGAGGTTCTTGTTACTACCTTTATGTTTCAATGGCTAGCAAGGGAGGTCCTCCCTCACGATATCTGAATATCCGAGAAGGCTTGGGGCGAGGGGCCACACAGAGTTGGGAAAGCTAATTAAGGATGTGATCACCTCTTGACTCATTAAAACTCCTTACGTGGATCATTAGAGGGCTGGGCACTGCTACAAAAAGACATAATACACATAGGTACTTACGGAGGAGGGGGATTCAAATAGCTATGATGCCAGAGACACACCTAACTGCTAATGAGGTTGTGAAACTGCGCAGAAGATGAAGAGGGCAAGTATTTGCTACCTCCTATTCTGAATATTTGCTAGTAGAGTTTTAATTTGGATACGGGCAGGAGTACCCTTTGAAACCCTGCATACATTAATAGATAAAGTAAAGAGGGTAGATACGTACTATTGGTAGATATGTACGATTGCAGGGTAAATTCTCTGGGTGGGAGGTTATACTGGGCAGTGTAAATGCCCATAACCATAATCAGGTCTCCTTCCTCCGATATCTCTCTCCTCCTACGGCCGAGTTGGCAATGGCTGACATGCTCTTGGGGGAAGAATTTAACTGCATAGTTGACACTGCTCTGAGTCACTCTCAACCCCCGTTGCCAGATGCCCAGGTTTATCGCCCATCAGCAGGGTTCTGAAACTGAGTGGGGCACTGGGGGCTAAGGGACATATGGAGAACACAACATTTGGGGACAGAGACTCCCATACCACTTGCATACCAGGCTAGACTCCACCTTGTGCAGCCCGACCTTGGCAGTTCTGTCACCCACACAGAATATTTGGGGCATACACTCCCAGGTCATGGCCCTTTGTTGTTGATCTTTAAGCATGTGGGGGTACGCCAGCGGATATCGGTATGGCGTCTTAACACATTGATGCTAGAGGACGCATGCTTTAAAGAAGCCAAAGGAGCTGCAATAGACACATACTTCTTTAACAATAGGCGGATGGCATTCACAGCCCTAGTGGAAAGGGAGGCATTCGAAGTAGTGATAAGAGGGGAATGCCTGGGACACTCGATAGGGGCGTAGAGAGAGATGCACCAGAAACCGGAGGACCTGGAGAATAGGATACATATGCTGGATAATGTGCAGGGAACTAGTCCAGCTAAGCAAGGCACTTTATGAGAGGCACAAATACTTTACCACCAAGCCCTTGAGAGACTGAGATGCCAAGACTATAAGGGGTACGGTACTACAGTGCAGGAAGAGGAGGGGAGGGGAGGCTAGGTAGGTTGCTGGTATGGTTAATTAGACCGGAGACACAAGGATCCCCAATCACAATTGTCAGGACCACCACTAAGGACTCTGTCCATGACCCTGAAGGAATTTTTGACCTCTTTTGGGACTACTATGTAGCTCTCTATGGAGTACTCCCACCAGCCTCCCTGGTTGCAAAAGTCACACAATTTTGCTTTTGTCACCCTGAGTGGGATGGTTATTCCCAGACGTGGGTCCTGTGTTCTCCATGCCACTGGAGTCAAGCTATCCTGGCTGATGAGGGGTGAAACCCAGAAACCGGTACTTGGATGCTTGTTTCCAGTCCAGGGAGGACCTGGTCTGGCAGTTTGGGCTTGACTGTTCCCATTGAGTGAGGGTCAAGACTGATTTGTATATGGCTGGGTCCAAACTGGAATGGCATAGTAAGCAAAAAACAATCGATTTAGGCCCAGATCTCTGTACGGCGGTGAATGTGTGACATTGTTCTGCATTCTGTACATCTATTGTTCTTTTTGCATTAGCCTCCCTGGATGAGCAGAGGATCTTCCTGAAGACAGTAGAACTTTGTTGCTGGATAGTTTCAGTGGGAAGGAGCTAGGGGGCCCATGGCAATGTAGGAAATCCAGGGAGCCATAAGCAGTATGGCCACTGTGAAAACTCCAGGTCCCGATGGCCTTCCTGCGGAATTTTACTTGGTATACACCTCATGATTGGCTCCCCACCTAGAAACCCTTTATTCAGAACCCCTAAAGCTAGGCCATCTTCCAGACACTACGCAGGATGCATTGGTGATTCTGCACCCTAAGACAGCTACTGTCGGGGCTCTAATTGTAGATTTTCGATGGCTTTCCATGCTTAACATGGTTGTCTAAAATTCTCAGCAAAATCATGGCACTCCGTCTACTCCCATATATGACTAATCTGATACACGCAGACCAGAATGGGTTTATTTAATCTCAGAACACATCATGCAACCTATGGAGGCTGTATTCTGTGTTATACCACCCAGATATCAGGTGGCTCTACCATCGGTAGACCTGGAAAAGGCCTTTGACACAGTAAAATGGGATTATAAGAATGAAACCACAAGACGTATGAAACTCAGAGAGAAATGGGTGTCAATGCTCTATATAAAACTAATGGCATGTGTAAAGATAGGAAAATTTGTATCCATGCAACACAAGATCTTTTGTGGCACATGACAGGGCTGCCCACTGTCGCCCTTCCTGTTTGCCCTAGCAATCGAGCCCCAGGCAGAATTGTTTAGACAGGGAGGTGCTGGGTTCTGCCCAACTGTGGGGGACTAACTAATATTGTTTTCCTATATACAAAACCTTTTAATCTATCTTAGTGATGCAGAGACGGGCTGTGCCACTGTGTTGGGTCTGCTGCAACAGTTTGATCACCTATCAGGACTGAAGGTTAACAGGATTACAAGCTATTTATTCCCCATGATGGTTGGGCTGCCACACCCCCTGGGTCTCCTTGTGGGCCTCAGCTGGGCCCTCTCTACCTGGGGATCCATATCTTCCACTCCCTAGATGGCCTATGCAAGGGACACCTTGGAAGGGCTATTAGATTACTGAGGACATGTGTCCCATTCTGGTGCTCACTCCGATTACCAATTATGGTCCGGATCTCCCTGTCGAAGATGGTTATGTTGAAACGCTTGTTATATTTTTGGATTAATTTCCCCATCCCCATTCCTGCTACATGTTTTAGACAGTTAGATTCAATGTTGAGAGATCTTGTTTAGGAGAAAGATAGAAGAAGGGTATCTGTAGCAAAAGTGCAGCACCCCATGACTGAGGGTGGCTTGGTAGGACCAAACCTTGAGCTGTATTTCCTGGCTTCTCAACTGCAGTGGTTTGTACAATGGTTGAAAGGTACAGTTCCAATGGGGAAAGATAGGACAGACTCCAGAACCAGTACAGACCTAATGTTGGGCAAAATGTTTGACACAACAGTGGCCCTTCCCCAACAAACCCTGTTACAGACCACTGCACTAAAGTGATGGAAACGCTGTAAGGTCAGAATTACAGTCTCCTTTGTACACCCTGGTCCAGCCTCTCATTTGCCTACCACATGGTAACACCAATACAATGTTTACCCCTGAACAAATGAAAGCCTGGACTGAGGTGGGAGACTGCTACCATGGCCCCTTTTGCAGAATTGGTCAAGAGGTTCGACATCCAGCCTGGTCAATTTCTGATATATAAAGCTATAGTGCAGGCATTTAGGGGGCTGTGGGGTGAGGGCCAGGATGATCCTACAACACATGCAGTCTTAGACTCCATACTTACCCTCAGAAATGCAAGACACCGGGTAAAATGGTTCTACATCCCTGTAACGACCGGATTTTTGGACCAGATAGGATCAGCTCACCAAGACACCACCAACCCAGCCGAAACGTAACCACCTCCCTCCTCAGGACCCATCTATCCAGGCACCTGGGTACCTACCTGAGGATGGGGAACTAGCAATATACTAGCTCATATCATCAAAAACACCACTAAATCTATGGGGATTACTAGGAATACTCACTGATTACTAAGGACGTCCATGCCCTACACCACACTCATACAATATAGTCTCGCGACCACATAGGCCCAGACTAATCTACCCTGGGGCAGTTCTGATTACTTACCATTACACACTGACTGCAACCAGTGCTCTCACAAGCCACAATCTTGTGGGTATCCACACCAGTGTCCCCCCTGGTGCTCTTACTATTTCATACATACACAAGCCACAATCTTGTGGGTATCCACACCAGTGTCCCCCCTGGTGCTCTCACTATTTCATACATACACAAGCCACAATCTTGTGGGTATCCACACCAGTGTCCCCCCTGGTGCTCTCACTATTTCATACATACACAAGCCACAATCTTGTGAGTATCCACACCAGTTTCCCCCCTGGTGTTCTCATTACCGCCGCCTTACCACGACAATCACTTTCCTATGAATACCTTCAGCTCTCTCTCTCTCTGTTGGGAAGTTTCTCTCACTATCCACTAAAGGTACAATACTACAATATTATGGAATGGCTGAATTACACGGGGTACAACTTATTCTCTATTTCAAGGGCTCCTCTCTCCCTCATTATTCAGTTACCATTTACCTGATCAGGGGTAGCATCTGTTCACATAATAGTACCTGATTAGAAGACAAGGTTACCTTTACTGTACAAAAACAAGAGGTACACAATGGTTCACTAAGAACTGGGGTTCCTTTATTAACAATAACAATATAATACTGCACACACATAGCCTGAAAAGTAAAAGGGGAATAGACACATACACAGATCTGCGGGGTCTCTGTAAAGCTTTATTACTATAACACATCCACATGTAACTAACAGGGACTGTAAATAGCTAAAGAGGAAATGGATTATACTGCACACCGCTGAAAGAAAAAGGATTAGCAATACAGTAAGGACAAGGTTAATGTTTAAATGTAAAGCAAACTAATATTACAGGACAGATATCACCTGATTAGTATGAAGTCTTGCTCTAGCTGTCATCTGGGTTCCTCTCTCGTCTGTGCCTTAGCTCGTCTCAGATTCTCCCCTGCACTCTTGGACACGCATCTGCGCTGATCACTCTGCACTGGATTCCTCTCCACCGCGAACTCTCTTCACCTTCCAGCTTCAGTCTAATAGTTTCTGCCGCTCTGATAACCGTTCTCTCCACTAGCTTCTTCACTCTGTCTGATTATTCCAGCTCCAATGTCCAATTCACTCCAGCTGCTCCCACAGACTAATCCATGATATAACTTCAGTCTCTTCCAAAAGGCATCACTTCAGACTCCAGCTGATCACAATTTCTCCTGATAAGTAACTGCTTCTGACTGCTTTCTTCAGTTCCAAACATCATCTCACTTCTCTCTGTTCAAAACACCATCTGCTCACAACTGCTTCTGACTTCTCTCTCTGGTTCCAACTCACTGACTTCTCTCTGTTCCAAGCATCGACTAACTGACAAACTGACAAACTGACAATCCTCCTCTTCTGCACTTCGCTAATATGGAATGCTCTCTCCTCATGGAAAGTTCCAGCCAGTAGCCTCCTCCCACCGGATCCATGTACCAGGCTCCTTGATCTAGACACCCCCACAGTGACCAGCTGCTTGTTTCGTCTAGAGACTTGAGCCCAGGGACACTTCTTGATTAGATTCAGCTCTGGCCCGTTCTCTCCAGTTTGCAAAGGGCGAACAACACCTCATAACTAAAACATCACCTTTACCCTGCAAGCATCTCAGTCTGTAGGGACAGAAAGCAAAATGGAGTCTCTCTAGTTCTGGGCCTTGTAGGCCCGAAAAGGATGAAATAACACTTAGCTCTGTCAGAGTACATACACAAACCATAATATAAAGTCAGGACTACAGGATCCACCCTCTACTATAGGTAGGATGATGAAAGGACACATAATTATGTCAAAGCCAATAGGCAATAGATGGATTAGAGTCAAGAATAAGGGATCTATCATCATATAAATCAGCTATCCTCCAGTTTAAGCTTCTAGGTCTGGAAAAAGGCTTGAAAAGGACTAACACAAGGCAAGAATAGAGATTCAGAATGGTAGCAAGCTTAAAGTCACCATCACTCAGAAATAGAGCCAACAATACGGTCCCTACAATCTCGCTCCCAGAGATTTCACACACCTACCTGTCAAAGCTCCAGGAACAGTGGGAATCCATCTTGAATTGGGGGGCTTCTCATAGATTCAGGATCGCGTATGGCGGCAAAATGTGTAAATGTCAGAGATCTTTTCATAATGATGAGTTTATACACATGACCTGGGGCTGTCCCCTACTGCATTTTGGGAAATGTTGCTGGAAGTGGTAGGGGCTGCGGTGGGGCATACATTAGCACCTACAATCCAAATCTGGGAAATAGATTTTTGGATCATGCCCTAGCCCAAGCCAAAAGAAAGTCAGCAATGGCCTGGGAAATTGCAACTTGACCCATGGTTGAGGCATGGAAGCAGAATGTAACACATTGGGCTGGAGCAGAGGGTAGAACCCTGGCTAGGGTAAAGATGAGGGGCCTGAGGCAGCACCCAATTGGACAGCTTGATGTACTAAAAAATTCTATAATGAGGCTATACTCACCAATAGCCCATAAACCTCATTTACAAGTAACAAGTCAGTCGGAAATTGAGAAGGTTCAATCGTTTATTTTGCAATATAGGCCCTATGCAGGGGAGTCTCAGTCTACACAACCCTCGGAGGTGCGCATAGAAGACTGCCTGATTACAAGCAATACAAAGCATATATACGTTTCACACACAGTATGATATCACCTAAAATGGAAAAGTACTACTTGTCAGAGAGCCAGCAGGAAGACCCATATAAGGCACAATAGATTGCTAGTAGCTGAGCCAAAGCTATTCCGGGGGCAGGTCAGTAAGGTGCCTCCCTTTCTATCTGGAAACGGGGATTGACAGGGACGGGGGCTGCAAGAATGTGCGCATCCTACAAGAAGAGCAGATGTGACCTTGGGTTTCCCTGAGCTACAAACTAACGATCTATGCTCAGCCTGGGCTACCATCTTAGGTTTCTATACAGGGGTACATCACGTGTTTTCACAGAGGACTAAGTAAACACGGGGAATCGAAACTAAGATGGCGTTGGTTATACCAATAGGCCTGATCGTGCACAAAAATGAATATATCTTCCAGGACTATATGTCTGGGGTTATCTACAACACTACAATAATATGATTATATTGGATGCATTAGGCCAATACCACCTATATCGAATTTATATCTCATCAAGCTCTGGAGGGAGGTCCTGGAAACATGGGAAACCCCAGAATGTGCTAGGTGGGAAGAAGTGCAGAGGGAAAAAAGCACGCAATCTGATGATAAACATAACCAATTGGAATCCACAAAAGGTGTGAGGGTGATCCCTAGAGTGGTGGGGAGAACACAGTGTTTTTTAAATACCCCTCACACACCAAAAGGACCCTTGGTGTCATGCTTCATCATTGGGGTCTTTGCACCCCTCTTCGGGATGCGGCGTGCTACTAACCTACGATTACGCTGGAGCACTTCTTATTGTCTATGTGTGGTGCATGTGGGGTGATGTAAGTGTTGGTGAGTAGTGGGGTTTTAAGTGAATAAAGTGAAGATTTGCACAAATGCTTTCTTCTCGGAAACAGCCGCCATTTTGTTTTTTTCTCTTCATCGTTTTTTGGTGATTTTTTTCTCCTATGACTCTATTTTTCTACCTGCCTGATGCTTCTTGTCTCCTGGCTGTGCTCTTTCAATTTTGCAGCGCTTCCACGGTTAATTGACATTTAATATGTTGTTCTGAGTCCTTTTTGCTTCTCCTTGGATTGATGGACCTCCGCTTCAGTTTTTTCTCTCCTCAACTTTTGACTTTTCTGTGCGCTGTTGCTTTTCTGCTTCCTCCGCACGCATCATTTCTTCATTTTTGCGCTCTGTTGATATCCAGTTTGACTCTCCTTGACGGTGGTCTCAATTTTTCACAGTTTCAGTGATTTTCTTCAGTAGACTTTGCAGCCTTTCACCATATTCCGTCGCTACTTTTTTACCTCAAGCTGTACCTCTCTCAGGCCTTTACATCATGGAGCACGGACTCGCTTCTAAGGCCTCTAATGTGGCTACCGCCTCACGCAAAGACTCTGTTCCTGCGGGCAAACACCTCAAGAAGGACCCACCATCTCCCTCCAAATCTCCTCTTCCCATTACCCTTGAGGATTTAATGGAGGAACTCAAATTAATCCACCCTTTTATAGCGGACACCACTGCTACATTGCAAAGGTTGGACCGTAAGTGGTCCAACCTTGATAAACGTGTCACCAAAGTTGAACAGAAAATCAGTGACGCACAAGATGTTGTTGCCAAGGTGGATACCCACACCAAAGAGATTCAAGTACTCAAAAAGACATCTGAGGATTTGGAAAATCATAATAGACGCAACAACCTTCGTATTTATGGTGTTCCAGAAAATTCTGAAGGGTCGGACATCATCTTATTCCTGAAGACACAAGTTTTACCGATACTTGGCCTGCCGAAACATGTGGATGCCAATATTCAACGAGCGCACCGTCTGGGTCCCAAAACATTTTCCACTTCATCGAAACCTCGTGGTATCATCGCCTATTTTCTCCTCTACTCTGACCTTATGACTATACTTCACTCAGCCAAACAACACAAGCAACTGATATGGTCCGGCCATAAACTTTTTTTCTCTCAGGATGTCTCCAAACAGACAGCGGCACGTCGTAAGGAATTCCTGGATCTGCGGCCTACACTTCGAACCATGAACGCTAGATATGGCTTGATTCATCCTTGCTTTTTCAAGGTTACATTCAAGGAACGGTCCTACAGTTTTGAAGACCCGGCTGACCTCTGCCGATTCATCCACTCCCACAGAGGGGACTCCATTGAATAAAGCAGCTCCTAATTTTATTGTTTCCTTTCTGTGTTTCTTTTATTGTCTATTATGGCTTGTTGTTTCTCCTCACATCACCTCACTTTTTTGTTCTCCTTTATTTCTTAGGTGCGTTTCCTGATGTTTCGATAGTCCTCCTCTGCATTGTTTTGTTTTATCGTACGTCTCCGTCATCCCAGTATGCTGTTTTTTCCTGTATATCTGTTTAGTAAGTCTCCTTCATTTGTTCTTATGTTGTGCTCAGTCCCAGGTTCTACGTGCATTTTTTCCTCTCTCCTTTGGTTTTTTCTCTTTCGTTCCTTGGACTGTGTTTTCGACTTATTCCTTTCTATTCGGTCGTCTTTTATTGCTGCTCCCGCTCTCACCTCATTGTTTTTCTCTGTTACATGTTCTGTATGGCTAGAACCACTTTGGTTCTTCTTGCCGTCCTTCTTTTCGCTGTCTTCTTTTGGGTGGCTTTAGGCTCCCTCTTTCCTTCTTCTTGCTTCACTTTCTTCTCCTTCCCTTTCCTTTTTTACCCTATTCGGCTTTTTCGACTTTATCCACCTTACTTTGCTCCTCTCCACCTTTCTTTTGGCACTGTGATATTAGTCATTCCTTCCCTTTCTCCTCCATTTTTATCTCCTCACTTCTTCTCATTTCACCTTCCTATGATGGCCTTGCTCCTTTTTCCTTTTGCTCTCTCTACTTGGGCTCCTTTACTACTTCCATCGTTCTTCTTTTTACTTCATCTAGCTAGTTTCCATCTCTCCTTGCCATTCTCTCTATATATTCTCTCTTTTTACCTGTATTACTCTCTCTCTTTACTTTTTCTTTAATCTCCTCATATGAAAAGTTTCTGACTCATTTCCTGGAATGTTAAGGGTCTTCGTAACCCTATCAAGAAACAACGTGTTTTATCTCATCTTGCTCGTTTAAAATGTCAAATTGCCTTTTTACAAGAAACACATCTTTCTACTCAAGAGTTATCGATGTTACGTAAACAATGGGTTGGGGATGTTTTTTGCTCTCCTGCTATTAATCACAAAAATGGTGTTGTTATTTTATTTCATAAAGCATTGTCTGTTCATATTCTAAATGAAACTATTGATACTAATGGTAGGTGGCTGCTCCTTGATTGCATTGTTAATGATGTTCATCTCTTTCTTTGTAATGTCTATGGTCCGAATGGCATTGATTCTTCCTTTTGGAATGATTTCTCCTGCCTTCTCCCTTCTAATGCTAATGAAGATTTGATTGTTGGGGGAGATTGGGGGAGATTGTAATCAATTGATGGACCCTTTTTTGGACCGCAAATCACAAGCTCGTTACATTCCCAACAAAATGCAAAAGTCCTCCTTAAAAAAAAAAGATATGTTTGAATGAAAAAAATCGCTATTTGGTAATTGTTGTTACTATTGTTTGTACATCTGTCCAAGAATCTCTACAAAAAGCAGTTTAACCTCTTAGTTGGTCAGTCGTTTTAAGTAACAGTTAGTTTTCTGCTTTGTTTTTAATAAATATTTTATTAAGTGTATTTTACATCGAGAAACCTCTAAAATTTAACGTTCACCTTGGACAACAGTATTGAATGTGGGTTGTGCTTCTTTCTCAGAGTTTGAGCATGGTTCCCTTGCGAAAGGCATCATATGTAGTATGCTCACTATTCATTTCATATCTTGGCTACAATACCATTAGGTACAATAATGTATTTTACAACAGAGAAAATTGATTTATGAACGTAATTAAAAAGGCAAAAGGTACAGTGATCATTTGTCGCAAATTAAAAACAGCTCTGATTCTCGAAGGGCTAGCTACTATGACAAAAGACATCCCCTCATTTGATTCCAAATTTCCCTGCCATACAGCATTTTCTAGAGAAAAGGACTGAAGAGGAATTTCTTCCATGTAGACGAATGTGAGTCTTGTATGAGATGGCATAATTAGTGCAGACACAGATTAACTATTCAACCAGTGTGAAAATCAATTAATTTTTAAAACATGCATAAGTATAATTAGTGATGCTAAAGTGTGTTATTGATATCAGTCGGTGAACATACAGTAATGAAATATGAACATATTGCAGACTTGAGATGTTTTATAAAAGTATTTTCACAATATTAGCAGTCCATTGTGTGTCCAAGAAAAATGCATGCTAAAAATTAAGTTGAAAACTCCATCTGAAAAGCAGAGAAAGATTCAAATAAATGCAAGTTCAGAATGTAATAGCTAGTAACTAAATCATCGCGATGGGATGCATCACAAGTCTTCTTTATGCTAAAATGAGAGATTATTTAGTAATATTTCAGCAACCAGTCCATCTTAAGATCCACAAAAAGCAACACAGTACAAAGTTATTTTTCGGTAGATGCACTTTTTTGACAATTAATTATTGTTGACCATAAACAACAGTCGTTGGCACAGCTACTGTGCATGTAACTGGCAACTACAAATTTTGCTCCGCACCAGTACCTAAATATATGTTTGTCAAGTCGATAGTGCGAACCAACAATGTCTGTATCACTGCACGAAATGCGACTTCTATTTATTTATTTATAACATTTTGTATAGCACGAGCATGGCCCTTGAGGGTATCAGAGCGTTTTACAGGGGGGAGAGTGGATAAACCAGTAAAAGTCAGTAATAAAGTGCAGGAACGACATAAATATAATCATAGAAGAAAAACAAATTGATGAGTGTGACCTCCCTAGGAGATCAGAAGGAGGTAATCGTGATCACCAGAATAACAGTTCAACAGGTAAGGTCGATAGATATATGATATGGTGACGACTTTTAGGCTAACCATTTATTCATCAGAAATGATTTCACTTCTAATTTGAAGGAGGCGGTGGAGGGAATCAGACGGATTTCCTTCGGTAGAGTATTCCAACATTTTGTTGCACATTTACTTTTTGCTAAAAATCTGTGTTTTCAGCAGCATGGAGCTATTGATTCATAATGATCTACACCTGCTAGCTAGAATCAAATTTTGTGCTAGGTATCTGGGAGTGTTGAGATGTATGGAGTTATGGGTCATGCAAGCAATTTTTAGATGAACTTGTGCTTCATAAGGAAGCCAGTTTAGGGATTTCAGGTTAGGGGAGATGTGATTGTTTCTTTCTGTTCCGGTGATGAATCTGGCAGCCGCATTAAGGGATGCCTGTGAAGGGGCCAGTTTGTGTCTGTGAACGACACTGAGTGTGGCACTTCCGTAATCGAGCCTGGGGATGTCTAGGGCTTGAAGCGCAAATTTAAGATCATCCCAGGGGAGGAAGGATTTTAATTTCCCTATAATGCATATTTGGTAATTTGCTCGTTTGGTGGTGTTATTGATGTAGTTCTGTATATGTAGATGTATGTCTAATATAATTACCAGTGATCTCACAGAGTCTACAAAGTGAGCTGTACAATTGAGGGCAGTTGTATATTTCATCCAAAAGGTCGATTTTAAGATTGTGTTTGGGTGGGGTAATGAGGAGGATTTAAGTTTGAGATGGTTGAGCGCTAGCAAGTTCTCAGTATTCTGTAGAATAACGTTGGGGGTATTGAGGTGATTAGGGGAGGAGATTTTCAGTTTAGAGTTGTGTGTCATCTGCATACATATGATAATGAATGCTGGAGGATGCTAAGGAGTCTCCTAAAGGTTCCATGAATAAGTTGAAGAGAATGAGAGAGTGGGCAGATCCCTGTGGGACTCCCAGGGTGACCTTAGAGGGATTTCACGGAGTATAGTTGACCTTGATTCTTTGATTCTTTGGGTTCTGTTATAGAGGAATGAAGTAAACCATAAGAGGATGGTCCCTGATAACTCCATCCTTCTTTCAAGTAGGCTTAAAAGGTTTACGTGTTTCACAGTGTCAAATGAGCAGAATAAGTCAAGAAGACATGCTTCATTCTGATCCTACATTGATAGAACATCATCCACTATGTGTGTGAGTGCTGTGATCTTGGTGTAAACCAGACTGGCATTGGTCTAGGAGTTGGAACTGATCTATGTGATTGTAGGGTTGGATCTGTACACAATTCTCGATAAGCTCCTCCAGAGTGGGAATGTTGGAGATTGGACAGAAATTGTTTAAGTCTGCGCAGTCTGCCATTGTTTTTTTTGAATGGTGGTTACCTGTTCTACTTTCAGAAAATAAGGGATGGTGCCTTGAAGGAGAGAGGCTTTTACGATCTTGGACCATGGAGGGAGGATAGACAATGTGATATTCTTAAAGATAATCAGAGGTAAAGGACGGATACAGTTATTAGATGGTTTCAGCACTGTGAGCAAGTAGTGAAAGTCACTTTGCTTGAGGGGGGGGGGGGGGTGAATGTGTGCCAGGCGGTATTGTTTTTGGGGGAGAGCTCCGGGTGACCGATAGGGCTAGCAGACTGTGATGGATAACTAATGGTGGATAGATTACATGGTATCAGCTCCCTCATTGTCTGTAACTCCTTTTCAATAATGACCATTTTTTCATGAAGAAGGAAGCTAATTATTTGCAATTAGGAGGCTTGTTGGAGGGTAGGGTTGGAGGGTAGGGTTGGTTGTTGGATTGTTGCTTGACAATTTCAAAAGGTTTTTTTGGCCCTGTTTCTGGCTTGGTCTAGTTGGGTTCTAAAGAAATTGGCTTTTGAGTATCTGATTCTTTTGTTGTAAAGGTTTCTCACTGACCGTAGCCTTTCCAAGTTTTCTGCTAGTCTCAAATTGTGTCTTTCAGTATTGAGGTTTTCATTGAACCAGGTTTTAGAATATTCGGTGAATACATTTTTTAGTTGTAGGGCAGCGATCAAGTCAAGGATATTCAAGATGGAGGTATTGTAATACTCTGTAAGTTCATGGACGTCCACCATGTCCACATGGGGAGTCAGGTAATTGTGAGTGAGGGCAAATTGAGTCATTGATGTTTGCGGAGGGTAGAAAATGCAGCAGCACAAGCCCTTCTTGCTCTCCTTAAATTTTCCTTGGTATCAGAACAACTACATAAATCACATTGGTTGCAAATTGATAAGAGAATAGGCCTTATGCTTTGCCCATAAAATTCTCACTAAGCAAGCCCCTTCCATTCTCTCCCACCCGCTCGCGCCATACTCACAGCGATGCACGTTGAGCTTAGCGGATTTGTACTTAGCATGCATTCCCCGAGTCAATACAGCACGAGCCAGGGGTTCCTCCTTCAAAACATTGGCAGCTACACTTTGGAACTCCTTACTGTATCCATCAGAAACCTCCATAACCATCTGGCCTTTAGAAAGGCCATAAAACCCTGGCTCCTCCTGAACAAAGATTACAGCCCCTATGATCACTATCCTGCAATGCTTGTCTCCTGTGAGTAACTTTTAGCGCTTGGATGCCCTGTCGCTGGGGCAGCCTTGCGCTGTACACATCCTCTAACATAACATTAAGTAGATTTTGCTTCCAATATCTCAATTGTTTTACTTAAGATTTTTTTGAGATTACATTGGCATTGATGAGGAAGGTAATACAGTAGTGGTCTCCCCAATAGCAAAGCAGCATAGACTCCAGTGTAGTGAGGCCCCATATGGTGATGATTTGGTCTTGGGTCTCACCTTTATTATGAGTAGGGCGAACATGAATTTGGATCAACTCGAGGTTTGATAAGAAGTCTTTGAAGGTTTTGACTATCTGGTCATTCAGGTCATTCCAGAGAAGGTTGAAGTCTCCAAAGAAGATCCGAGTAGTTTGTTCATAGGCATTGGTTGAGATTACTTCCATTATTTGTTCGATGTAAGCTAGGTTGTCTCCAGGAGGTGGTAAATTAGATGAAGTTTGCAAATAAGTCTTTCATTGCTGACAATATTGATGCAATGGTATTTTTCTGAATGAAGGACATCCGAATCTGCCTGAGTTACTGCTTGGGTAGTATGGTTAACGCATGCAACTCCCCCACCATTTCTTTGTGATCTGTCCAGTCTAATGATGTTGTGACTAGGGTGGACTAGTAGCTCTAAAATAGCAACAGAAGAGTTGTTTAACCAAGTTTCTGTCAAAATAACGAGGTAAAGCTCATTAATGCAGGTGAGGTCATTAATGTCAGACGCATGACTAACAGCTGATCTGGAATTAATGAGCATGCATTTCAGGAGGGAATTGGAATGGGTAGTGACAGACCAATTCGGGTTGATAGGCTTGAGATTGACTTTGTTAATCTCTCTAGGGTTGTGACTCGATTCTCTGTAGGGATTAATTTGGACCTCTAGATGCTGAAAAGACAAACCAGTTGTGATGGTGTCCTAAATAGAGCGAATACCAATGTCTCTATTTGCACTTGACCATTGAATAAGAAAAACAAAAGACACCATATTTTGCAAACAGGTAAACAAAGAAACAAGGGAATGTAACACAGGATAACACTAACTAAGGAAACCCGATAAGCACATTGCGGTGTCAAACTCAAGCAAAGAAACAAGGTACACAATTATTCAACTTACAAAACTCTTAAGTGCCTGAATAGGAGACAACATAGATGCCAAACCTATGTCTTGGTATATGAAGCAGGTGCAGTACTTTCAAATGGAGAGTCCAAGAATAAAACACCAAGGGGCATATTTACGAGCCCCTTGCACCACCAGAGCATCACTTTTTGCTCAACGCTACAGTGGCACAAATTATAAAATCATATCTAATAGGCCATACAAAGCCACTATGCATGGCTTTGCATGTCTGCATAGATATGGAGTAAGGCAAGGCAGCGCAAATCATTACGTTGCCTTACCCTGCTCTTGGAAGGTGTTCCAGGGACGTTGCAGTAAGTTCTCTCATGCAACACCAATGGATTTTGACACATCCCCAGATTTACAGTAGCATGTAAAGACTGGAGAAGTGCCAAAACCTTATGCCTCCCAAGATGTGGTGTAACAAGGAGAAATATCTTTATTTCTACTTGTTTTCTTCTCTTCCTATCTGTGCTGCATTCCGCAGCATACATAGAAAGAGAAAAACACCTCTTTGGATTATTTCTGTGGAGGAAGTTGCCTCTTCCTGCACAAAAACAACCCTGCTAACAACAAAGGCATCCTTGCACTCTGTTGCTTCTTTCTGTACTTCTTGTACCTCTTTCTGTACCCCTCTTGCCTGTTTCTGCACATCACTTGCTGGTTTCTACACCTCTCTTGCCTCTTTCTGCACTTCTCCTGCTTTTTTCTGTACCTCCCTTGTTTCTTTCTGCAACTCTCTTGTCTCTTTCATCACTTCTCTTGCTTCTTTCTACCCCACTGTTGCTTCTTTCAGCACTCCTCTTGCCTTTTTATGCACTTCTCTTGAACAGAGATATCACTATAATTTTAAACTTACTTTTCTCAAAAACTACTGAACAGATTTACACCAAATAGGCAAAAGGCACTTCCTTGAACCAATATCTACATCCAAGCCAAATTTGGCGTGCCCCACCTTCCCATTAATAAAAATACATGAAGGCCTATCCCTGGGGGATTGGGTCCCTGGGTTCGACATTGGCTGCAAGAGGAGGGCCGAGCCATCGCCCCTCCCATACAAAACGGAAATAAAGGGCAGGCCCAGTGGCAGGGGTTCCCCAGGGCCAAACTCGACCCAGGGTAGCCCTTTCTTCCAAATAAAAAAATGCCAGGCCCCTGGGGATGGGGTCCCTGTTGTCATAATCGTCAGGGGAGGGCGGCCTTAGGGCCCCCTCCCCATTACATTAAAGACTTGTTCCAGGGGATGGGATCTCCGGGGCTGATTTTTGCTTAGGGAAGGGGGCTTCGAAGCCCCTTCCCTAAAACATTAGTTTACAAAAGTGAATTAAATAAACTTCGGCAAATTGCTTGAGGCCATGCCCCCGTCAATACTACTCTGCAAACACACCTCCTGGTGCAGATGTGGTTAGGGAATGAAGTCAGCGTGAATGCTGAGGGTCTTTGGGGGCAAACAAGTTCTCTTGTTATCTCCAGTAAATTCCAGACAGCTGGATTGCTGGAAGGACTTGGTAGCCATGCCCCCTTTCGGTATTTAAAAGTGTTATGGGCTTGTAGGAGCCCAGATTGATAGGGTATTTGCCTTTCTTTAAACCGAGTTAACTTTAACTGGTGAATATCAATTTTTAAAATATATATAATGTCACTTTAACCTTTGGTTATTTCCGTGAACTATCAGGGTTTTTTTAACATAAATTAAGATGATTATTACCATACCTAACTATGCCAAGCCCCCTCTGCATCATCAGCTTTCATTCATGCATGGCATACTGTTTCCACTGATCTTGGCCTGTAGCCCAACCCTGCAAAAACATCGACGGACACCAACCTCCCTTTTCTAAATTGTTTTCCCGATCCTGCAGGACTGCTGCACCAGCCACACCAGCCCCTGTAGGACTTTTTCGGGAGTCTAGAGGACAGCGCTGCCGCCCGCTGAACTTTTTTAAAATTTTGACCTGAGGTAGGGTCAAAAGGTCCAGGGGCTTGGAGTACTCCTACCCTTACCCCTTATTTTAGTTTTTTGTTCCAGACATGGGGGCTGACTCCCTGAGTCCCTATTGGCAGCCACAACATTTTTGTTCAGGTTGCAGCCAGCCAATCAGAGCACAATCTCCAGCAGGAGTTACAGACATTGGTCAAAGGAGGGCGATTGGAACAACAATCCCCCTATGCCATTCGGTTTGCATTGTTTTAAAAGTTGCAGGTCCATGGGTCTCCCACAGGACTCCAGCGATTCACATCAGACAGATATCAATACATTTTTAACCTTAATCTCTCAAAAACTATTTTAAATTTACACCAAATCACACAAAACTTGCTTTCTGGATAAATCTCTAGGTTTCTGCCAGATTTCGTGCAATTCTGTTCAGTCTTTTTGCCTGTAGCATTGTCAAAAATCAGTATGGAAATTGAATGGGGCAATTGCATTTTGGGACCCCCCTTTTTTCTCAGGCTCTGGTTGACGGATCACCGTGAAAATTTCTACGAAAGAGTGGAGATGAATGAGCTTTTTTATAAAAGTTTCAGAAAATTAATGAAATGGCACCAAAGTTCCTAGTAAAACAAAAAAATAATTTCCCATGTTAACTAGATCCTAACTCTAACTACACAGTGGCGACCGGAAGGGAAACATTGTTTTTACTTCTCATAATGTATTGATGCCAGAAGACATGAAGCGGTCAGACCCATAAAAGACTTGGTCATATAAACTCTTGTGAAAAACTGCATTTAAGGAAGCAATAGATATAGGCAATAGATTTGTTGTCTTTATATACAAAAACACCCAAAAAGTGCCCAACATAAATGATTGACCATACAAGTTAGAATTGTATATTGTTTACGAAATCATAAAAGCATGCAAATGTTCATTTTGTATACAGCTGCTATCGGAATTGGACAGACCGATAAACATTATTATCTGCTGCATCCATTGCATTTGTCAGTGCAATACATAAAACAGTATAGACATCAAAGAGCCTACCTTCTGCTGTATACAAGTTACTATCTACATGTTATTTTTGATGCTAGTTTCCTTAATGTAAGAAGAATCTGCTCTTTAGACACCATGATTGCAAATATCAACACATAAATCATAGATATAGTAGCCCACCCTTGCATGGTGATATACATTCAGCGCTACCCTGTGATTTATTCCACCCTACTATAGTATCCTCACGCTACTATAGTATCCCTACTCACCCAATTTTACCATATGTTTACATAATTAAATGTGTCAGGGTGTTTCCATTAGATTGGGTTCTAGAGAAAGGAAATCCATCTGACTTCCTGTTCTATAACAGTCATCTCTTCAGTTTTGTAACCAATTGACAAATAGTTCTTTCCAGGAAAGTAGCTGGGTGATCTCTCAAGTGGGGGATATGAAAAAGAGGCGATCTCAAAATGCATATTAACCCCATGCAATTTCCTATAAGAGCATAAGACAACCCTACAGCCCAAATGGTTGAACAGAATAATAACACATTTGCCAGGAAGTTAGCTCTTGATCCACAAAATTTGCCTTTTGTGAGTTGTTGTAAATATGTTCCGTCGCTTTTGAGAAATTAAGGTTCAAAATTTATAGAGATCTAGCAATGTGGTACTACACACTATCTGATTGAAGAGATTACTGTGGCACCCATTTTAGTACTTCATGTGTCTTGAAAATGAAATTAAAATATGGAATAAGGGGACAGGGTACGTGATCCCAGAACCCTTGTCCCATTTGTGAGGGGTCCCAGAGGAACAGTGGTATCATGGTACTGCTGTGGAGTCCAAAAAAAATTGGTGCTCTTGGTTGCTGCCAGGCCAAGGGGCTGGTGGCCAAAGACCATGTTCAGTGATGGCTGGTCTCCTGTAGGGATTTGGTTTCTGTATTTTTCACCATGTGTGTTGCGGGATAGGCTTAGTTAGGTAATAATATCTTACTTTATATTTTTTTTTAAACTCAGAGATTCACTGGAAAAAACAAAGAGTAAAGGGATGGTATGGCTAGGTGAAATTTTCAGTTAAAACATTACATTTTAAGCTTAAAAACCCTGAAATTCACCAATTATAGTTAACTGAAGTAACAATAACTAGTGACCTCACCATGGGCTGTTTATAATCTCACATATTACATCACCTATGACATCTCCTATGACAACATTGATAACATCAATGTGTCATTTGAAATAACATAATTGAAGTCAACATATTGCATGGTGGGAGCATAGATTATAGGCATTTGAGTTAACTATAACTGGTAAATTTCAATGGATTTTAGAGTCTCGAATGTAAAGTTTTAACTGCCATTTTCACCAAACTATAGTGTCACCTTAGCTTTAAGTATTTCCATTAAAAAAAGGTGTGTGTATGTCTGTGTATGTGTGTTAGTGTACAGTATATAAAAAAGTCTGAAATAAAACGTAATACCATCTTCAGCATAGACATAATTGAGGAAGGAGCAGTATTGTCTTTTGGTAAAAGAGCAGCTTCCTTCTTGTAAACAAGGCAGCTATCTTGGAACTTAATATTTCCAAAGCATTATAATATATTCAACAGACTAGGCAGCAATAATATATTCCCTGTAACATAGTCCATGTCCAATGTTGTTAGATGATTTAACCCTCTGCACCAAAGCTGCCATCTCCCAATGACATTCAGAAAAGAAGGCATCACACACTAGACTGCCCTTATTCATCTTGTAACTTTTTTTGCCACCTAATGTTGCCATGCCTAATCCTATCCTTCTTTTCCCCCTCACTTCCAACCTCTCCTCCAGTGTTAGACCTGGCACCATTGTCGTGGGTCTCCCCTGCATTTTTCTCCTGTGCCTTCTGTGTGTTGGACTCCGTTTTGCTGGTCTGGATGCTTTGGGCACTTTGCCACTGCTGTTCAGTGCCAAAGGGAAAGTGTTCCCTTTGTAAATTGTTGTTATGGATTAGTGAACCCATGATTGGCATATTTGATTTACCAGTCAGACCCAAGTACAGTGCACTGTAGGGGCCTAGAACCTGTATATCAAATGCTGCTAGTCGGCTGCAGCACTGATTTTGCCACCCACAAAAGCAGCCTGGAAAAAGGTAACTTTGGTCTGCCACTGCAGAGCATGTGTGAAGTCTAGTACAGCCATGTCGACATGGCAAGTGCCAAGCCCTAACCTTCCTTTTTCTTACATGTCAGTCCTCCCTAACGTAGGCCCAATGTACCCCTGTGGGCTGGGTGCAGTGTATGTGAAAGGTAGGTCATGCCCTGATGTGCATGGCATGTCCTGATAGTGAATTACTGCCAAGTTCGTTTTTCACTTTTGCAAGGCTACCTGTTCCCATAGGACAGAATGCGGAGTTTGTATATAACATCTTATAAACATACCTACCCCTGAGAACAAGGTTGAAAAATAAAGTTTAGTATGTCTGAAGTCAGAATGTTAAAATGCATCTTTTGGTGAGGATGATTTTTACATTCTGTGTTTGAAAAAGCCACTTTTGGAAATTATGTATTTTCTTGATGAACCTTCCAGTGTGACTCAGCTAGGTTTGTGTATCGCATTTCTGGCTTTTTGCTGACAGGGGCTAGAGAGGGGCATTAGCTCCAGAGAGCCTTATGAATCAGGGCTGGGCTGAATGGACCTGGGCTGCATTTAGACTAGTGGAGGAGATTTCCTCTCACCTGAATGGGCCTGGTCTGCCTTCTACAATGCTGTCTCCACCTCCTGCCAGGAGCCTGCACCAGTGAAGACTGAACTGGTTCTGGCTAGGTACAGACAGTCTCTGCCATCAGAGAACAAACTATTTTTGTGCATAAAAAGAGGGGCCCAGAACCCAGAATTATAGATCACTTCTGGGAATCAAGAGGAACCTTTGCCAAGGAGAAGAGCCGGAGAAGCTGAAGAAGAGTCCTGCCCCTGTGCTGTTTGCTGTCTGGGGTTGGCCTGCAGTGGCTACTTGCTGTCAAGGAAAGCAGAGAAGGACTTCACTGTTTGCTTTGTCACCTGCCTGAGGAAAAGATCTCCGAGGGCTTGAAATTGTTCTTACCTCCTTTTCTGAAATGTCAGGGACACAAATACTTAATTTCTTCTGTTTCTCTGCATCTGGACCTACTGCTTCAGCTGCCACAGCAGGAAATTGCAACACTGATGCTGGCAAGTGATGCAGTACCCTTCACCGAAGCTGAGGAAACCACTTGTGAAGAGCACCGCCCTGACTTGCACTGTAGGTCCGATGCCTGCTACCCGCCATGCCGCATAAACTCCAAACCCGCCATCGAGGCCGCTGTTTAAACCGGAGCCGTGGACACTGCTCGTGATGTCCACAACACACCTTCCCGACTCACACTGCAGCCGGGACTTTACCGACGCCGGAGATTAATCAACACGTAGCCGATACTCAACATGGGTGACTCCTGAATCCATCCAGTGTCACCGCGTCACCTTGACGTCACATCCCTGACACAGTTAGGAACCGACGTCTAACCTCCCACAGCAGTAAGGAACCAAGGCTTCACCTCCCCTGGGGTTGTAAGAAACCAACGCCACCTGGCGCCAGTGAATCATCACCTCCCGAACGTCGTGCATCTTTTTTGCTTTCATCGTTTACAAGGTACTCTTCTTTGTGGGTCTGCTTGACTCCACGCCAGACGCCACACACCTTGCGGTCAGCGCCGTACTTTGGGATTTGTATCTGTCATAACGTCGTAAAACTCCAGGTGGAGTTATTTGTTGCTACAAACTCTAATTGAGTGAATAACCTATTTTTGAGGATATCTTGAAACTGTATTGTGGATTTTTGTTGTTTGGTCCTGCTTTAGTTTCGATAAACAATACTTGTTTTCTAAACCGGTCTGATGTCCATTTGTACTTTTTTCACTGTATTACTGTATGTGTTCACAAATGCTTTACACACTGCCTCAGTAGTAAGCCTGTCGGCTTGTGCCAAGCTACCAAGGGGGTTAGCAGGGGTTATTTTAGAATTGTATCCCTCTTACCCTGACTCGAAGCAAGGGCCCCTATTTGGACAAAGTACCTACCTCTGCCAACTAGAGACCCTCATTTCTAACATCCGGCAACAAAAACTTTTCTTTATTGTGCCTTATGAGCCCACTGGCCTACAGGAATGAAGACGGCATGTATACATGCACAGCACATGTGCAGTACAAGTAGGGTGTGCACACTACATATGAATCCAATATTGACAGGTAAGTCTAGATTTCTTATACTTATCACCACATGTATGTACGCACACAGTACATATATTTTCAAGCTACGCATATGTGGAATTAGGAATAGTAAATCTATACTTCCCAGGATGTACTTACCTTTCGATATTTTGTCACTCGATAGCCTGTGCTTGATATTCTTGCACCATGATATTCTGTAGGTCTATATTCAGAAATACAATCCAGAAGCAGCACATTCATGTGTGTTTCCATGTGTGTGCATGAGCACTTATGAGCATTTCAAAACTGGACGCTCTGAAGATCTCTCTTGTTTCCTTCATGGCTGTCCTAGCAAATGCCGACTCTTCCCAGTAGTCATGTTGCTACCCACTACTTACAATGTGCATGAAAGTGCCACGTGACTCCCTAAAAGGGCTGCAGATAGGTGGAGTATGACACAAACAGCAACAGGAAGAAAAAAACCTCCTTAGCAATATGGATAGTTCTTGATTGAAGACAAAGAGCTTAAGAAGAATTGGAAAACAAGACATCAAGTGGCCATAAAACAGAGAGGACAAAGTGATTAATTATCATAGTATTCTAGTCTGAAGAATGAAACAAACCAAACAATTACAGAATAAAGGAGCGGAAATGAGGGAAAAAAATATCGAAGGTGGGAGATGAATACAATAAAATATAAGAGAATCCAAAGTATTGCAACAGATCCTTCCCAGATTCAAGCTCCCTTACATGGGAGTAATGTTGCAAACGGCTTTATGGTATCATGGTCGGATACAGTCTTACACAGGGACATCGCCAGCACAAAGTGGACAAATACAATCTTTTGTTAGGAATAAATGTAATCTTAAGCACACCCAGGAAAAGCGCTAAAAGTGAAGGCAAATATTTAATACCATGCTGGATCTGAATCTCAGTACCTTTGTACTTCTTCCTCAAACTCTGAGCCCGACATCCTGGAGACTTCAAAGTAAACCATGCCACCGCTTGGTCCTGGGCAAAGCAGACCGAGAACTTGTGCGGCCTTCCCATCTGCTGATCCGGTGGCTTATAACCAAGCCATCACCCCCACGGACCCAAGGCTACTTTATTGTGAGATCTGTCTATGCATATAAAAGCATGCTTTCCATTAGCTCTGTGGCGCAGTTCGTGTTTTCTCTGTGTTTGCATCAGTGTTTTCGCTGTATGAATTCTTCTGCACTCATGTATGCACTTAAGTGCTGTTAGTCTGTGAATGAACTACAGAGGTGTCAGGCCTGTTGGTTTTGCCAGTCCTCGTAAGAATACATCTATCTGGCTCCCTTATCTACGTTTAAGGAATGTTATAAGTTCACATTCTGTAGGAAAATGGAATGCATAACTGTTTAAATCATCACTCATATGAATACAGTTTATGCTCATAATGAAAAGGTTCGAAAATGGCAGTGAGTATAAACTGTGTTGGCCCTTGAAAACTGATCTTGGTGCATACTTATTATTACAAACGATGATAGAAAATAAAGTTTCATTTTTACAGAAATCTAAAACCAATCTAAAAACCAGACCGTTTTAATCGTTTTTTTTTTTTAAATGTGTGATTCCTAACTATTCAGATGCCTCTTTAGTTCTTTTTGCAGACCCTGATCTGTGACTAAACTGAGACAATACAGGCGAGCACCGAACTACTATTAAGACAGTAGAATGTGTCACCATTTAATGGCACTCGATTTATACACTTTGTCACCGTTTAAAGTATGACATAATGTTCAAGTAAATTAGTGCCATTTTCAAAGAGAGTATTACTTCCCACATTTCTAGATCCACCCACGCAGTTAACCACTTCACATTACAAAATAGATAAGCAATACGTATATTCTTATTTGACACTGCATGGCATAGAATTTTCAAATCAAATGTGCAGTTATTTAGTTGTGTGCAGCAATATTCCCTCCACAAACATGTTGGCGTTTGTTTACTGTCTGATCTCAAATAAACTTTACCAGAGACAAACTTTAAAAGACAAATAATGAAGAAAATAGACGAACTTTACAGAGGTGTTAGCAGTCCGTGCTGACAAATATACACCAAAACACCTCTGCTGCTTCTGAAACCCATCCAGCAACCTGTCCATCATCCACCTTACTCTCTGGAATGATCTTCCTCTCACACCTTGTCATCCTGCCAAAACACAAATTAAAATCGTGCCAAGGGAAGCAGGGGCTTAGAGAAATATCAAGTCTAATCAGTCGTGATTAATGGTTTTTGCAAACTAATCATGATCAATCATGTTTCAGCTCCAAATGCCTTCATTTGATCATAAATCGTGATCTAAAAACTTGCTAGAGAAAAGTTTACCTATTTTAAATGATACTAAATAAAACTCACACTTCTGATTTGGTGCATTCATTATAAAAAAGTGTACAGTGCCACGTACAGTTGTGGTGGACTTCAAGGCTCGAGAACAAAACAGAGGTCACAAAGGACCGGATGCATTTCTCAGTAAGCATGGAATCGAAAATTTAGCACTGGAAAATCTGTATTGATAGTGTTGTGAATGCCGTACATTTTGATAAAAAAGAATTCAAATCATTTATCTAATAAACATGAGACAAAGAATGCTAGACACTACAAGTCACAAAGGAGAAAACCTGGAAACAGGCGTATACTTTCATCAACTTTTAGTTGACTTTTTATTGTGTCAGGGTTATTTATGTATCACCAATCTGGTCTTGTGGAATGGGTTGCTCACATACAGAAAGACACCCTTCTAATGCATGGTTACACACTTTTACAAATATTATTCAGATCATGAATTTACAATTTTGGAGAAAATGCTGGGAGCTTTGATTTAGCCAGATTAGGAGGGGTATGATGAGTAAGGCAGGAAATGGTAGGTATATTGTAAAGAGAAGGTAATAACTGCATCATTGCAGTTGGGGAGATTCTGAGAGGCTCAGGTAAAGAAGACCTATTGTTTAACATGCTCCCTTTAGGCCTTTCAAAGGCGTTTCCTCACAAACATTGATCGGTGGGAAGGTGCTGTGGCAAGGCCACATGAGTTGTATAATTCATCTGTGAGCTTGTCTAGGTGGCACTCTCAGGCTCACAGAGGCAGATGCTAATATGAACTCCAAAAAGGAGACTGTGGAAGGTTCCTAGGGAAACAAGAAAAACTGTTCCAGATGCAAGATCTTTGTAGAGTAATGTCGGCCTCTCAGTTTAACCTCTAAACTCACCAGAAATATAAGAACAAACAATCAGAGCTAAAAGAGGTACAGTAAAACAAATGTACATATGCAACAGAACACTAAAACCCTGTTTAGGGTTTACACAGTCAGACATCATAACTAGAAGATTGTGGCACTTGAAGATGACAGTGGACAAGAAAGTCCTGAAAAGGAAGAAATAAGGACCTCTGTATGATAGTTTGTTTTAGGGTTGCTTCCAGAGATCAGTATGTGGATACAAAGGAATGTAATTTGATGGTAGACAAAACCTTTAGATGAGATCCTGAGGTATGCTAAATACAGTAGTGATGAACAAGAAATGAAGCAGAAAAGGCTTAAAGAAAAGTTTATGTTAGCCCAGAGGAAGCTGACTCTAAAAGGGTTTCAAAATCAGCCATATGTAGGAAATGTTGGTGGAAAGAAAAGTGCTTGTTTCCAGAATGGAGGTCAAATCGCCCAAGGAGGAGTTGGTGCCTCACAGGGAAGAAGTTGAGGAGTTTTGGTTAATCCAAATTCAGGAGTATATATTGCGACATTGATTAGGTCAACTCCTTGTCATTATTATAGCAGGCTCAGGCATTGGAAGAGGGAGTGCACAGGGAACCCTAACTGAATGAGTGGTGATGGACAAATGCAAAGTGTAAATCCAACTCAAAAACAGAATGTATCAGTTTGTTGTGTGTGACTCAAGTCGAATATATCTGTAACAAAGGGATCTCCTCTGCAAATTAAATTGCACTATTTACTATATACCAGATGGTGTTGAATCTCAAACACATGATGAAGATGTTGAATTTAAAATGACCAGACAAGGAACAGCTGCTGGATTATTCCCTGTAAGAATGGTTCATGATTTATGTTCTGGTTTACAAGATGCTGTAAAACTGGAGGTACGGGACTTTTTTTTCAGGAAAGACATTGCACTCATAAAGAGTGTAGAACCTTTCTGAATAAAGATTAAACCAAATGCAGGGTTACTGAGAATGCCACAATGCAATCTCACACCAGGGACAGTGGCTGGAATCACTGATGTTCAAACATGGAATTTTGGGAGAAATAGTTGGAAGTCCTTGCAACTGGCCAAATATAGGTTTGAAGAAACCTAACTGCAAGTATGGGATTGTGCAGGATTTATAAAAAATGAACAACATAGTCAATTCGGTTCAAAATCTTTATTTGATGCAAGACAAGTTGACCATAAAAGAGCAGAAATACAACATTATTATCTTGAACCTTAAAGGTTAAAGTCAGTTCACACAGATTAAACAAAACAAAATAATATACAGTATAAAATACAAATGAACTGAGAACAGAACCACTTGAACCCCTGCAATATTCCACATTGAAACAGCATATGATTCAAACTCCTGAAACAAAATCATGAACAAACTTGAAGATTGAAACCTGTTTGATTCAAATTAACAATGCCTGATTCTACAAATACTCAACAGTGTCTAAGCAGAACTATTGGAAAAGACTATGACAAATGATCAATTAAAATTACATTTATTATGTAATGAAAATAAAACAAAATAAAAAGAAATAATAAGTGTTCCTTAGGACCAGGGTTGTAGTAGAAGAGTAGGTTTGGCATACTTAGAAGAAGACAGAGTAGAGCAAGGAATGCCTCTTGAAGACTACTAGATACAAGCTAAATAAATTAACTGCAAGTTAATCATCAAAGGTTTTGCTCATTATGCACAAGTAGAACTTGGTGCAGAATATTAAATCTACCTGTGTATTCTACGAAAGGTCTTACTGTGGACAAACATGTTCTTATTTACCAAGGCTCGATTTGGAATAATAATTACAGTTACACTGATAATTATTATGTTTTCATTCAATGTTCTTTTAGTTGGCAGTTGTATTACCCCAGAGATAGAAACACTTTAATCTACACATGCACCTACAACACTTGCATAAAAATTTAAAGCTTCATTTATAGATGCTTCAAATAGGGATTTCACATAAAATGTTTTTATAGATCAGTGTAAGAATACACAGTCTCCTTACATGCTAAGTATGTTTATGTCTGCATGCATTTTACTGCTTCAGTTACTGAGGATGTAACCAACCACCATATTCCACTCTCATATACAGTTACATGTAATATATTGCTTAGTTTATTTTATAGACAGAATCACTTTAAATATTGTTCTTCCAACTATTACTTTATCCTTTCTTTTGTTCCTCTTAGCCAAAATCCTCACCCATAAGCCAAATATATGGAGACAGCGTTGACATTCTTTAAATACCCTACAAAGATAGATACTGTTCAGGCATAGAAATGAAATTTGACATGATCAATGAAGCCACTAGAAAATAAATTCATGCAGGCTTTAGAGGAAAGGAGAGTTCATCTGTTTCATAAGGCAACTAAACAGGAAGATGTTTTAAAGAATGTATGGAAAGAAACAGAAACTATGCTTTTACAACAGAAGGAATCACATCAGAACCAGAAACATTGGTATAAGTAGTTGTGAGCATACATTTGAAGTTCTTAAGGGTCTGTTCGAATATGGATTGGGAGGGGCCATTTATTCCTGGAGTATATTGTAGTTGTGGGCGTGTTACATGTTTTCAATTACCTGCTGATTGGGAGAGTGTTTATTACTAAGCTATATTTTTTTCTAAAATGTATCATGTGCATAGATGCTCTAACAATGACTCCACACCACAGACATATAAACATAGTGTAAGTGAGGGAACACATTTATTGAGAGATATTCTTGGTACAATCATTTGCACAGTGGGAGTAGGCCTAAACAATGAGAACATTAGAAAGCTTTCTACAGTAGTGTACACATCACTAGTACATCTGGTGCTTTGTTGGCAGTCAACACAGAAATAGTAGCTATTAATTTCATGGTTTTGCAAAATAGATTGGTTTTTGACATGATGCTGGCAGAGTGTGTAAGATGTTATACGCACCACATTGTTGTTCATATATTAGCAAGAAGAGTACAATAGAAGAATTTGCAAAGTATTTTTCTGTCTTAAACCCCTTAAACAACTATTGTGTTAGGAACCTTTGGTAAAGGAGCTTCTGCTATAAGTAAGTGGCTTGGCAATATTAGTTGTGGATTTTTGGAGGTTATATTAAAACCTATATTGATTATTGACATTTGTTTAAAATACTTATGTGCTATGTATAAAGGATTTAAATGTTATCTAACAAGAAAGGAAAATAGAGAAAGGTAAAGACAAAGGAGGGAAAAATTAGTAATAGAAAAAATATGGTTTAAGGCTTACACATTGTTGAAGTAGATGCAACTCTTAAGGAGTAAGATAGATGACTCAGTAGAGGAGAAAGATGCACCTTAGAGATTCATTTGTGATAAAGTGTGATGGTGAATCAAGCCATCAGTGAAGGGAATTGATGGAGCAAATTTCCTTGTTTTTGCAAATTAAATGCATTCAAATAAAAAGTGGCAAATGTTAGTCTAAATTGCACACAAATAATGAATGCAATTTTTTGGCAAGTAATCATACTTAAGCATTGTAAGAATACTAATGAAGTAACATAATCTACTGCCTTAAATTGACCTGGCTAATGATGCCAGATTAAACATTGACTTCACATGCTAGGGTCGTAAGACCTGTTTTTGCATTAAGCTGCTGTCTTGCACAAGAAGATTTTTTCTTCCACTGCAGATGGTGTAACTTTCCAGAATCCTTCTGTTAGCTAGTAAATAGGCAATTAATATGTATTAGACAACTGATAGCGAGGTTCTCATCAGGAGGAGAGGAGATGGCAGGAAACATGACTCCTATGAATAACTATTGTAATCACAAGATGTTCCTAGTTTATCATTTCAATACCTCAATTCTGTCTTTGATTGTGAAGTTGTGAGCAACTAGGGAGCTCAACTGCTGCTAGAAGCTTGCTGGAAATTCATTGGTTGTCATGTATGTGGAATGTAATTCTTGTTTCGAATGATGCTTTGGTAGATGTATATTAGTGTCCTCCTGCATTTTCATTCTCTCATCAGAATCCTTCATTTTTGTTTCTGAAACTGACACCTTTCCTTGCTTATCAAAGAAATTGCCTATATATGCTTAAACCTCTATAAATTCAGATTAGGGATTTCCTTTATGGAACAAACTTACTGATGCATTTCTATCTAATGTAGAATTTTGTCTTGTTTTGCTACAGCGAATAATGGAATAATTTGAATCTGTAATGATGATGACGAAATATAAACATTAATTTAAATTAATTTGCTAATGACACCGACTCTCTTTAATGATTATTGTGGAACCCCAAATGGACGTCACTGTTTATGGTGTTTGATGTAAATGTTTGCTCTTTCTCAATTCTCCTTGTTGATGAACAATAGTCTATTGGACCAATGGCAGGGGTCATTTAACTAGGCCTCGGTGGTGAACTTCGCTCTGTTTGCTGAGCTTGCAGACTTTTCTGTACTCCGCACTCCACGGAGCTCGCGGAGTTCAGAAAACTCCACTTTGCGATGTGCAGCAGAGTTTTTTTTTCCCCACTTGTGATCACGAACGGTATGTTCGCATGCATGCGCTGGAGCTCGGATAAAATTTCTACCCAAATGGCAGGAATACCAGCACAAACTGCAGTTCGCACTGCACTCTACTACCCGCGAAACTTCGCTGAGTTTTTTTGTAACTTTGCGGAGTTCTGCGTAGCAAAACTCCACGAACTACGCCCAGGCCTGCATTCAACGATTACACTTGAAGGCTGTGAAACAAGAATCTCTGCTCCAGCAAAAGTAATTGAGTGCACTGGACAGCTTGACTTAAGATTTTCAAGGTACAAGTGCATCAGACTTAAACAGTGTTAAACATGGCACTTTAAAAGTTAACAAAATGATCAACTTAATTTCAAAGGTACAGGCTTAGACTGCCATGCTTCACTTCTGTCTTTAATATTAAATGGCAGTTTTGGTTCAAAAAAGAGAGGGAAGCCTTTCCTGAACATTTGAAAAATGATATTTTAATAATGTGTGTCCTTTATGTACACTTTAATACTGACTAACACAATGAATCCTATGTGTGGTGCACAAACGCGGTGTCTGTCCAGACTGCACTGATAAAAATGTTAACTATTCAGAGTCCCCAAAAATTTAATAAACAGAAAAACGGCATAAAGATGCATTTCTTCCACTTTTAAGGTAGTTTAGTTAATGATGGTCTTGTGATTCATACTGGTTATCTATAGTAATTAAAGTGCTCAGAGACCTGCTTGTAATTAGATTGGATCACAAAACTATTTGAGCATTTATATTGCATATAGTATTTTGCATAGTAGTTAATGCCTAAACTTTCATGCATATTTGAGGAGATTTTTGTGAAAGTCATAAAACCCAAATATGTAATTAAAAACGAGGATGTAGCTCTGATCTTTAAAAATATTATTTGTCTATGGAGCCCTGTGAGTCTATACTTTTCCATCAACCCAGTAATTCAGAATTTAAATTGATTGTTGTCAGCAATTATTAATGATATAGTTGCAAATAGGCAACATTTAATTCAGTTGCAGAGCAGAAAGACAGTACTGAACTCCATGAAAACTCATTCTCAATTAATAGCCTTTATGAACTCCTCAGATATCTACAATGAGAAGACATGCATTTGTACGGAACAATGCCTAGAATTAAACCTAAACTACTTTGTGTCTTTTAAGTTACTGGTAAAAACAGCTTACCTTTCTCACAAGAGGCTATATAATCTAGATAGAGAATGGCACTAAGCCTACTAATAATATGCTTTTGTAAATGTCCTTCATACAGTAGTAAGCCCATATTCATCAGATATCTGGTTGAATTGAACCGCAAATCATGATGCATGGAGTTTCTCCTGTGCAGCATCATAATGACATGTGATTTATTCTACAATCAGCTTAATTAGCATAAGGATAGTTATGTACACACAAATAGTGCAGGAGTGCAACTATTCTTTAGGAAAGGCCCATGTACCTTTTCTTAATCTCTGTCTGGATAAGCAGGAGTGCCTCACATAGGCATTCACCTATCCCCTTAGTGAACATTGCTGTAGGCTTTGTCTCTGCAGAGTTTAAGTTATACTCTACTGCTTCGCAGAACCACCAAACCACCAAATTTGTAGCTCCTATTACAGCCAGATCAGCCACCAGCGCAATCTCTGAGGACCCCACGGTCTGACTCTGAAGGCCTTTTAAGACCAGGACTGCTGATCACAATTTTTCTACCCCCTAACCCTCGAAGCTTTTCCCCTAAGAGATTAGATGGAATCTCATGCTTTTAGGTCACAGACTACTTGCTCTCTTGAGACTTTTCCAAAGACCCTGCAGCAAAGACTCTACGCATTATTCTTTGGGTATACTGACAAAAGCTCATTTCACTCTATCCGTGGCCTCCATCTTTAGTGCCCACCTTCTGCATGACATACGCCCTTCAAGGTGACCTGGGCGTAGTTTTAAAGGTAAAAGCCAACTCTCTTGTGCCCTATACTGCATTATTTACTGCTCTCTGACCACAGTTATCGGAATAAACATAATCAGCCTTTTACACCAATAAATGCAAGCCTACTTTACATAAAAGATGGCCAAGACTCAGGGATGCCAGGGTTAATATCCATCATTCATCATTGCAATTCTCCTGAACATAAAGTTAATTACTCAAGTGAATACATCTAAATGAAGTGCAAAAAAAGGTCAATCTTAAAACATCATGAAAGGAGCTTAAATGAGGTTAACGAACATTCAGTACATGCCATAATGATTGCACTCCTGTCCAGAATTAATGATTTCTATAATGATAATATTTTACTATGTTGTAAGAATTTGTAATGAAATTATTGTGATTTTTGTTAGACCTGTCAGCCTTAGGGTGGTCTTTCTCCACACTGTTTACCTTACTTTTTTGCTGATCTGTGCATTTGACATCGAAACGTTCAGCTCACTGATGGTGAACAGACCTGATCCTTGTGGTCTCCAGTTTGCCATGGTGCTCTGAAGACATTGAAACTAGCACCTTAAATACCCATTTTTTGCTGTCAGTCTCACAAATACCACACCAACATCAGCCTTTTGTTTCAACAATTGATATGCAACTCAGATATTGAGGTCATAGAGTGAGGATCATGCTTGAAAGCCTTCTCTCCTCACTGCAATGTGTGTTTGCAAACACATTGCACATGCTGGGTAATCTTAGGTTCCCACCACTAAATTGGCTCAAAAACATGAAAAATGGAACAAAACTAAATAGCTGCAGTGGATTTTTAAGGAATCTGCCAGGCGCACACAATAACCAACAGATGTAACATCGAGATCCAGCTTCCGATGCATCTTCGCAACAAATGCGATAGCCAAGTAAAAAAAATATACAGCTATGATCCTCATTGACATTGTAATGCAAAGTGAGAAGGGATTTATTTTGATGCATCAAATGTTATAATGTCATCAGTGTATACGTGATTTAGAAAAGGGGGGTGGTGATGAACAGAGTGTCTGAGTTAAACAGACCACTCTTACCCAGTCCAAAGATCAGGGCTTGATCCATCACCGTTATTTATCTCACTGCCCCATCCCAGCTCAGAACCTGGCTATATGCAAATCAGTCTGTCCCTGGCCCAGTGCATCATGGGAACAAGGCAGACTAAACTACCAAGCCAATTCTTCACCAGAAAGGAGACAAGCTACCGGGGACCGGTTTCTGGCATTTCAGCCTTCTTCGGCCCGGCTTGCTTGAATCCTGATGGAGCAGTGAGAAAGGGACTCATGTCTGAGTATACCCTGCCACACCTATAGTGGCCAAAAACGATTTAGAAAAGGGGGGTGGTGATGAACAGAGTGTCTGAGTTAAACAGACCACTCTTACCCAGTCCAAAGATCAGGGCTTGATCCATCACCGTTATTTATCTCACTGCCCCATCCCAGCTCAGAACCTGGCTATATGCAAATCAGTCTGTCCCTGAGAGCTTTCTGTTTAATTCAGAGACTCTGTCCCTCACCACCCCTTGTTGTAAATATTCTTGTCCACCCTAAGCGTGGAAGGGTATTCTCAGATGTGAGACCCTTGCTCATTGCACCATCAGGATTCAAGCAAACCGGGCCGAAGACGGCTGTAATGCCAGAAACCGGTCCCCGGGAGCTTGTTTCCTTCCCAGTGTAAGAATTGGCTTTTGTAGTTTGGTTTGCCCTGTTCCCATCATGCACTGGGACAGGAACAGACTAATTTGCATACAGCCAGGTTCTGAAACTGGGATGGTGCAGTGAGCTAAAAAACGGTGTTGGATCTAGCCCTGATCTCTTGACTGGGTGAGAGCTTTCTGTTTAATTCAGAGACTCTGTCCCTCACCACCCCTTGTTGTAAATATTTTTGTCCACCCTAAGCGTGGAAGGGTATTCTCAGATGTGAGACCCTTGCTCATTGCACCATCAGGATTCAAGCAAACCGGGCCGAAGACGGCTGTAATGCCAGAAACCGGTCCCCGGGAGCTTGTTTCCTTCCCAGTGTAAGAATTGGCTTTTGTAGTTTGGTTTGCCCTGTTCCCATCATGCACTGGGACAGGAACAGACTAATTTGCATACAGCCAGGTTCTGAAACTGGGATGGTGCAGTGAGCTAAAAAACGGTGTTGGATCTAGCCCTGATCTCTTGACTGGGTGAGAGCTTTCTGTTTAATTCAGAGACTCTGTCCCTCACCACCCCTTGTTGTAAATATCAGTGTATACGTGGGCACAACAGGTTTAACTAAGTTTGCTTGATCCTGCAAGACTTCTCTTGAATGCGACATGGAGCCTTTCCTCAATTCGGTCAGTGCTCTACTGTTTCTTGCGGAAGAGTGATCTCTGAAATATATACATGCACTCAATGCTCTGCCCATTCTATCTGAGAAACACCCTCAAATGTATCACACATATACAACCATGCACTTCTACTTTCCCTTTCATCCACAGGATTACACCCATCCCCAAACCTACTCATCTATGCACCAGTAGCCATTCATTCATTCATTTTAACCAATTATAGTTTTGTATTTGTTCATAACTCCTGCACATGGTGAATTCTGGCAGTCTGGAAGTAAAAAATAAAAATGAATAATAATATTAATAATTACAGCTACACTATGGGACCGATTCTGATACATTTTGGAAAGCTTCCTGACCAAATGGGTTTGGGAATGGTTTCTGACCAAATCGGATCGGAGAGTCCAACCGACTTAGTACGATGCATCTGGATGCTTGCAGATACAATTTGGTTGACTCCCATTGACTTCAATGGGAGCCTTTGCTTTGTTCTGACTGAATGCAAAGACTCCCATTGAAGACAGTGGTGGCTGGGGAAAATCAGGCAACCTGTGGCGAGCAGCTCCTGATGCCGACTACACTTTGCATGGCTGTTAATGGGGGACACATGGGTACTACTTCTATGGGCCTGATTGGGAAGCCTCTGGGTGCAGGGAGCCCAATATGGGTCCGCAAAGACTGATTCCGACTTCTGATTCGAGTCGGACGGCACGATTCGGAAAAGCTGTTCAAATTAAGCATTGTAGTGGGTCGGTTGGAAACCTTTCTGAGGCTGTCTGAAATTTGGAAGGAGCAAATGCTGTTAGGAGGCCTTCCTAACCGCATCAGAATCAGTTCCTCAGAGAGAAAGCTCCCATGGTTCCAGGGCCATTAGTCTTTTTATTTTTCAAAAACAAAGTAATGATTTGAGAGTTTGATTTTTAAATACAAAAAAAATCTGATAAATGGCATTCAAAAGCAGGGCAGCTGCTCAAAAAACTCTCAGTGACCTCTGGAGAGCTGGTGTGTCGAGGCAGTTCCTCTGAAAGCACCAAGATGTTTGCAGGGCCGGTAGAGATCTCAAAATATGGGGGCCATAGACTGGCCTAGACTTACTTATCTTATCCAAACTGATGGCAGCGGGCCAGTCGTCATACTCTAAATCAGATAATTAGTCTATTCAAGTAATGAAATCAGTAATGAACCATGGCACCAATTTGGCTGTTGAGGCAAACATTTGAGTCAAAGCAAATCCTCAGATTATTTTTTATGGCACTGGAATGTGCTATACAATGAGTGTTGGCGATTCAGAGATATCAACATGCGACTCCCTATTGTGGCATAGAATAATAATACATTTTTTGAGCTATGCAGCTTGAGGCTGTTAAACTTAAAAACTGTAAATAATTTTGAAAACATCATACTGTAGAGCTGCTCTAAATGCATTGCGCCATCTATTAAACTGGGTACAGTACTAATGAGTGTACCTTTGTATTTGTGTTCTGTAGGAGCGTGAAAAGCAAGCAAGAAGCTATACACATCATTCTTTGAGTTTGTGGTTTGCAACATCTTACTGAAAACACTGAAACTGTAGTTTACACATAAAATGACAGGCGAATGGCAGTTCAGCACTTTCCTACGCTATAAACTACTGTAAACGTTTGTCTCATACAGTTGTCCTTTGAGTCTCCTACTGTACATAATTATTTCGTGTGGCACCAAAAAGTATGTTACTCAGCAAAATGGAGGCAGAATTCCTTTCTGCCCACGGTAAAATGCCAGTTTGATTTATCAAAAGTATGCCCAGTTGTGCTTGTCTAAAACCTCATTTATCTTCCCTCTCTCCTTCCCTTATGAGCCAATTAGTCTTAATTAGACCCATACACCTGTATGCAAAAATGCATTACTTTAAGCAGCTTGTCTCCTGCAATGTTCTTGATGGCTGTCAGGGAAATGGACTGGAAAAGAATGAATTTCATCAGGATTAGAATCACTTTGGAATGCCTGGGGAACTCATTATTCAAAGGCACAAATTATCTTGTTACAGTAGGTCATTCAAGATCTTCTGGCAGAGATCAATGCTGACATATGCCCTCCTGCAGCTCGGCCTCCTACTATGCCCGCACATGTAAAGCTGTTGTGCTCTGTATCTTTAGCAACAGGGTCATTTCAAGGAATTGACTTCAGCAGGGGTGATCTCTTAAACCTAATTGCCCATAACACTCAGGCTTGAATTGCAGGTTCCTTTTTCTAAACAATCAAATACTGCTAGTCTGTTTTCAAAGGGTAGTGCATAGAAATGTCTATTTATTCAGAAGTGATCACGACGCGCTGAATGACAAGGGCAATACATTACATCAAAATTATCTCAGATTTTCTACATGAGAAGACACAAATATCTGTAGATATTGAATTGCCAACATGACAGAAACAAGGGTTGTCCAACCGAGGGACGTTTTCCACGTCTGCACCATTAGAGTGAATGAGGCTAAAAGTCCAATGGACACCAGAGGTTGCAAAGCTGATAGTTCTAATTTATTTTAGGCACATACAAACAACACTCTTGCAAGCACCCATACGCACGAAGGCAATACTCATGAATAGAGATGTATGTACACATAAATATTAAACTGAAAGGGGCACATGTAACACACACATAAGAACATAAGTAAGCTCGACAGGTGTATCGGTGGATTTGTGTGAGAATTCCCTAAGGAATTGATTAGATGGGGGGAAAAGCTACAGGCCAGCACTCACCTTGCCGCAGTTCCAGCCATGACGCAACGGCTTCCGAATACCGCGTCCTATCAGCACCGTGAGGGCAACGGCCGAGGACTCCAATTCCCGGGTGCCCGGGGGGTCAGGGCGCACCTGTGACGCTATTGCAAGCACCCAGAGGCGCTTGAAAAGAACGGAGCGCCGAGAGCTCGGGGTGAAAAGCAACAGGCCAGCACTCACCCTGCCGCAGTTCCAGCCGTGAGGGCAACGGCTTCCGAATACCGCGTACTCTCAGAGCCGTGAGGTCAACGGCCAAGGACTCCAATTCCCAGGTGCCCCGGGGGTCAGGGCTCACCTGTGATGCCATCGCAAGCGCCCGGAGGAGCTTGAAAAGACCGGAATGCCTCCCGTATCGGGGGACGCGCGCAGGCAGCGCTGGGCTGAGTCCGGGCAAAGGGCGGGTCGTCTGTGGCCATCAGGGGCCAAGGGAGGCCGGGCTGGCCCCCCTCGTGGTTTAGGTAACTGGCAATCAGAGTATGTGGAGTATTGGTGACTGAGAAAGAAGAACGACCAGAGGAGAGGCAGACTGTATAGTGGCACTGGGCCCTGCGAAACGCAAGTTGACTGAGAGGGACTATGTTGGGGGGTCTTATTGTGCTCTTTATTTTCCCTCTCTCATGTTGGATTGTATTCTGGTAGGGGGAGGAGAATCAATCTGAGTGTGTGGACCGTGTTAAATCAGTTTCATTCTGGGTATTTTGTATTGGTTTATCCCAGTATGGAAATTAACAACAAAAGGGAGGTAGAGTGGAGAGTTAGGATTCTTACTCCACGGGCACTGTGTACATAAACAAAAAGAATCCTACTCACAGTGGACCAGGGGGGAATGTCGACCACAGATGCGGGGACATTCAATGTTTTGTAAAATACCCCTCACACACCAACAGGCCCCTTGGTGTCATGCTTCATCATTGGGGCCTTCGCACCCCTCTAATGGGATGCGGCGTGCTGCGACCTACGACTACGTGGGAGCACTTATAGTAAGGACTAAGTGTGGTGCGTGTGGTGGATGTGGTAGGGTATTTTATAAACAATGTGAGTGGTGGGATGTGGTGAAGGTTAAAAAGTACCTGGCTCGTAGGTGTTAAAGAAAACAAATGTTATTCAACCTCGGGCTGGTACTAGTAAAAGAAGTGCAGTTTGAGGTAATCAGCTCTCGTGATTATGGACAGTACCTCTGGTGTGCGTCGACATGTTTAGGAGCTGGTGCTCCTTCTTCAGGACGGGGGCACAACTTCCCCACCTTACTCACGTTTTTCTATTTTGGTGTGAAATAAACCAAAAAGTGAAGGACTATTTACAGTGTTATTAAAGTTAACTAAGGCTACAGTGTGCCTACAGCGGTTATGGATCATGCAGTCGCATGACCTAGAGAAAACAAAACAAAATTAAAAATAAGTTGGTTGCCCAGGTTGGGCTAGCTCTGACAGGTGCAGTCACCTGGAGCACCAAAGATTCAATGATCCTGTAAAAGGAAAGGGACACACAAGACACACAACACAAAAACACATATTGAGTTAGAGAGGCACTAGGTCATACCTAATGTGTTAGGTTTTCTTGCTTCATGAGCATCAAGTGGACGTAGAGGGTATTGTTGTTGCTAAATTTGCAACCTGGATGGATAAAGATTAGATTTCAGTCTCTTGTACTCACTGTTTAAGGTAGTAGATGGTGTTTTGGTGTACCAAATACTCACAAACTCTGGGTAGAAATTTCTCCGTGTTCCCCCTACGCTGCTCCGCTGGTACTGACTCCCGAAGCTCTCCCTATCGTATTTATACATGCAGTGCTTAATTCGTTTATGCCATTCATTGGTTAATTGGCGGATGTCTGTTATGACCTTATAAGGTTTATCCGCCCGTTACCTAGTGGCATGGTATCCCTTAATTGGTATGTCCGGTTTCTGATTGAAAACAGCCGTCAGCTGCAAGGGAAAAGGACATGTGCGCGGTGCTGTTACTGACGCGCGCATGCGCATCACGTGTGCCAACTCCAGCGTTAGGATCGAGAAAATCGCATGCGCGAGAGAGCAGTGCATTGGTACAGCGTCTTCGCTCTCTCGCTGCTCTTGCGCTGTGACACACCATTCGGTGCAGCGCAAAGCCTCTGTTTAAGCCATTCAGCATGATAGAAAAGTGGGAATTAATTATAGATAAGGAATCCCTTAGGTAATGGGAGGCTCAGGATGTTGTAGAAGGGCTTACAAAAAAGCAAGATGGTGATATACAGAAAGTAGGTACTGTGACACTAATATGAGGAAGGTTATCAGGACTTACGTAGGTCAAAAGTCTCTGAGGGATAGGTATACGTGTCAGTGAGAGGTTGGCAGCCGGCTTTTGGGGACATGCCTATGGGAAATATGTTCTCCCAGTATGGCCAGTAAAGTGAAAACCCGCTCAACTAAAGCAAAGCTGAACTCCCCTCCCACCCATCAGGTGGACCCACATGACAAAAGTATACCGCCCCTTTTTACTGAACAGCCCACCGCAATCGATCGTATGTTGCGGAAAGCCATTGGGGTAGTATCAAGTGAAACAGAGCGCACAGAAAGACGTTTGTCACTCACACCAATAATCAACCTTCCCACTCTGCCCCAGGAACTAGAGAATGAGGTTATGACCACCTCCCCACTCATCTCCTTAGAGACCTCTGATCAGGATATCACTTGTGCGCAGAGGGGTACCGGTGAAGATAGGGTGGACTCTTTGCCCGGCAAAAAAGCTGTAACTAGCAGGAAAAGAAGAGTTTGCCCAAAGAAACCAAGAATTAAGAAAACTAAAATTAGCCTTCACCCATCTGAACCAGGAAGTTTGTTGAAAGGAACTAGGGCTGAGCAAGCGCCTCAGCCACTAGCCCCCCCCGAGTTGGATGGCCCAAATAGTCTTAGACTTACAAAACCACTTACAAGTATTTATTGTCAGTCAGATAAAGCCATTAGCCAATAGGCTGTATAACATTTTAAATGAAGTAAAGAATAGGGGTAGGGCACAGGGTATAGCCCTGGATACTGGTACAACGAATAACCCGATTATTATTAATACTTGTCAAGATCAACAGACAGTTATACAACTAAGCAGGATGTCGAGTGTGATACCTACGGTAACACAGGCCCCTAGTTTACTAGTTATTCCCCCGCACTCGGATAGGGGCATGGTTTCTGGAGAGGGGGTTTAATGGGCAGAGGTGGGACTTCCCGACCCGTCAATAGAATGGCCAAGTAATCATCCCTCCAAACCTGAAGTAGTAGTGGCAAACCAGACTGGGCGTGTTGCCAATATATCAACTAGTGAAAACCTACCAATCATAAATTTACCACCTGAAGCATGCCCCTAAGTAGTAGTACTTGCGGGGTTTCCAGACCTAAAAAAAGAACAGAGTGAGTCATACACTGAACTGAGAAATAAGACCACACACTGGCTGAATCAGAACAGGCCTCTTATAGGTAGCAAAAACGGGGACATTCTCCATGTTGGAAGGGTGACCTGGATTGGCAACAGATGTAAAGATATAGTGGGGAATTGTATTATTGTGAATTCCAGGGACGTAAGTGTAGTGCAGCACATTTTAACTTGTGGGACGGTTAACCAGGCAAGTAGCATAAGATCTCTGCCTATAGGTTATTTTTACCCCAGACAAAATGCCCCCTATGATCCGTCCTACCTCTTTGGAAAATCCAGGGAAGGTCCAAATATAAATAAGGCTCGGTACCACACTTTGTGTGGCCCTGTGGCAAGAGATTGGGAACTATCTAAATGGACCAACAGATTTAGCCCCTTGATGTCCCTAGAGGAAAATGCAGTAACAAGAGGAGATGGATACACAAACCCACAGGGATCGCAAGGTGTGGGGCCAAGGATGCCACAGGTTGTCCTCACAAATTCTTCCCCAAAAGAAGAGGTTCGTATAGTAAAAGGAGCTTTAGGGGTGAAATCAGTCAATACGCCAAAACACTAGATTGGGCCTGCAACGGGAGCTATTAGCTGTGAGGTGGAATTAAGGGATGATTTATCCCTGCTCTCACTACAGTGTCGAGGGGCTCAAGCAATGTCTCTAAGGGTAGATGATGGGCCTGATACTGGAAGCCTAAGTGCCCAAGGATCAGCTTGTGATCAGTCACTAGAAAGAGGGTTAAAAATAATCTCATGGAACGTAGCTGGCCTAGCAAGTAAATTTGATAATATTGAATGGCGGCAATATATATACAAGTTCCAGATAATTCGTTTACAAGAGACCTGGGTGGTGGATAATAGCCTTTTCCATATGACAGGGTACAAATGCTTTTTCGTGCCCGCCCAGAAATCGAGATCTGGAAGAGCAATGGGAGGACTATCAGTATATGTAGATTTAAACCTGCAAGGAACGTACGTGGACAAGTGCATCCTGGATATCTCATAATCTCCAGGCATTGGGGTTTAGGGGTAGCGGTCTAAGGTTGATCCTGTTTAATGTATATAACGAAAGAGCCCTCGGAGAAAATAATCCCACACCCCAGGAATTAGACCATAGACTTAACCAGGAACTAGCCGAAAGGAAAGGGGCCTTGGAACCCACTGTTCTTGTCATGGGTGATTTTAATTGCCACTTATGTCCAACGTTGTTTTCCCTGAATACAGAATGGTCCCGTTGTCCAATAGAGAAAGGCCCCCATTTTGAACACACAACTGAGGGAATGGCCTTTAGTAAATTTCTAAAAACACATGTCCTGGAACATACCATCGATATGATTAGACTGGAGAAAGAGGGAACCCGCGCCCCAGCTTTTAAAGGGAGAGGGTGCTCGTCATATATTGACTATATCTTAGCGTCCAGGTTATCAAAAAAGTGGATTAGATCGGTGAGGATTGAGTGGAGCCCATTCAGTGACCACAATCCTCTGGTTTTAGAGCTCACATACCTGGGTCGACCTAAGATAAGACCCGTGGTTGGGACCTCTGTGAGGGTAACGGATCAGGGAAGGCGGCTCTGGTGGTCAAAAATTGATGGTGAGGCTTTCTATAAATCACTAATGGTCACTGGGAAAGTACCTATTAGCGGGTGTCTTGATCTTGCGGTCAAGGGGCCTTTGGTGGTTAGGGTATTTGAGCTAGTAACTAGTTTTATTGAGGGGCTTATGAAGACAAGTTCCACCAGGAAAAATATCAGCCCCCCCAAGATGGTTTGACAGGGAATGTTCGCGTGCCCTGAAAGAGTTCAAAATTAAAAAAGAGTTTAAAAAACAATCCTACGGGAAAACAAAGAGTAGTGCAGTGTAGAGAGGCTTATAAGAGCGCAATAAAGAAGAGGAAATTATCCCTCCAAGCAGATGCATGGGCAGATTTAAGGGAGGCCGCAGATAAAAGGGACATAACAGAACGCTGGAGAATAATTAACAAACCATGTTTCCAGGACAATAATGCCCCTGAGATCAGTGCAAATATCCTACCAGAACAATGGCTCACACACTTTAAGGGCTTGTATAATCACAGCCAGGACATTGCGCTGGAGGGGGGATGGGTGGGCCGGCAGGGCGAAGTAGTAGAACTCTCCCTAGAGAAAAATACTGTGGGAATCCAGGGTCTGACAAAAAATAAAGCACCAGGTCCTGACGGCACACCCCCAGATTTGTTTTTGAGTGATGTAGAGCTATGGGCCCCTATTCTCACTAGAGTGCTAAATGCGGCCATTAGGTGGGGTTTACCCTGCTCTTGGTCCATGGCAATAATCATCCATATTTTTAAAAAAGGCAAAAAGTTCTGGGTCGGGTAATCCTTAATCGTCTTACTGAGTGGACCGAGGAAAATGACATTATCTCGGACACTCAGTACGGCTTTAGGACAGGGAGGTCCACAAGTGATCAATGCTTGAACCTTTATTTGCTGATAGCAAAATACACTAAAACCAGCAACAAAGTGACTTGGGGTTTAGGGACTTGGCAGCCGCTTTTGACCATGTCAATAGGGAGGAACGATGGGCCCTGATGAGTAATCTGGGAATCAACCCGGGCCTGATCATTATCCTCAGAGAACTACATCAGGATACCACCACCAAGGTCTGCTATAACACGGAGGGGGAGAATACTGAACTCTTCCCGTGCACTAGCAGGGTGAGGCAGGGTTGTATTCTTGCCCCCTGTTTGTTCTCGCTCTATATTAGCAACTTAGAGCAGGCTTTGGTTGCCTTGAAGACAGATTGCCCGAGAGTAGGAACGCGCCACATCCCGGTGCTCTTGTACGCGGATGACGCGGTCCTACTGGCCCGCACCCCGAAGAGGTTACAGACCCTAATTGACGGTTTCGCCAAATTTATGGAAACATTAGATCTCTCTGTTAACCTAGGTAAGTCCTATGTAATGCTGGCTGGCACAAAACCATGCAAAAGGTTTTCTTATAGAATAGGGAACCACACATTAGAAAAGGTGCAGACTTTTTCCTATCTTGGTCTGTTATTTGACGGGTCATTAAAATTTGACACCCTGGTGAAAGAATGATGTAGCAGATTGGTATCCTCAAATGGTGCTATAGCAGGCTATGGGCATAGGCTCGGTCGTTGGTCCCCTGACCAAATTATGAATTTGTAAAGTTCTATATGCTGCTCCAAAGCTGCGTATGGTTCTGAAGTGTGGGATTTTGTAAATGTTGACCAATTGCAGCTTGAGGAAAATAAATACTTGAGATCGATTTTGAAAATACCTTGGAGTATCCCTGCTGTAATTGCTCACAGGGAACTAGGGAGGCCATATATTGAGGACCATGTTACGCTCAGAACGATTATGGCATGGATAAAAATCTGGGCAAACCCGAGGCAGTTTTTATCAGACATATTTTAAGAGACTGCTTGGATAGGGATAAAGGCCTGGAAATACCGTGACTGAAATATGTGAAAACTACCTTGGAAGACCTAGACAAGAAGAATCTTTTTATAAACCCTACAGTAATTTTACCACTGGACAACCCTAAAATTAAGAGAGCGTTTTTGGACTGGAGAGCCACCCGTAGAGCAACAACTGAAGGGACCAAACGCTCAGTAACTGCCCATGGCCTTGTTAAGAGCACAAAGGGAATGGAACTATACCTTTATCTCATGTACAATGCTCAGGAGAGGTTTTTAATGTCTCATTTTAGGCTCAACATTTTACCTAATTTATTAGCTGATCCACAAGGTTTTACCTCATCAGTTGAGCAGAAGGGTGCCTGTGGCTGCGACAATAGGTCTCCGCAGGACACCCTTCATTTTGTACTTTTGTGTTCTTTTTATGTAACACCTAGGCGTAGATTTCTGGTGGACATCTTGAAACAGGCCAAGCTGAGACATGCTAAAGCCGCTCTACTGTTCTTGCACAGGGCGAATGACCCCCGTACATTGTGCTGTGTAATACATTTCTTGAAAGTTTCTTTAAGATTAAGGAAAACAAGAGGGTCGGCCTGATCGTGGACTTTGTAAAGCTTTTTGTATAAACATTAGTCGGGGTCTAGATAATATTTACTTATGTTTTAAATTGTGTATAGATATGTGCTTTTATGGTGTTTTTTATTCACCGAATAAAGATCCTTTGATGATGATGATGACTAGATGGTCAGTAGATGCCTGTATGCATGGGTGGATGGAGGGAAGTATGGGTATGGGGAATGCATGATAGGGCATAGAATAATGTAAGAATGCGTGGATGCGGTTGGTTGAATGAATGCTTAGACGAGTGCAGGTGAATGATTGAATGCATTCAGGTAAAATGAAGTTCACCGGTAAAAATACAGGTGTCCTCAAGAATGAATTAAACATAGAAGAGAGTATTTGTGCAAGAAGTATTAAGTCAACTAAGTAAGAAACACCATGCAAAAGATTAGTGGTGTATATGCCATTCACACAGAGATACTGTCAATCGATAATAAAATTGAAATACCAGTAAATCATCAAGGTTGAATAATAGGTAACTGATAAAGAATTATAATATTTTAAATGTACATAGTAACTAGTGCCATTATGTACAAATTTCAATACAGGATTGGAACCTAATTATGGGAGAAAACCCAACCAAGAATCCAAAAGCGAACATGAAGAACCCAAGGTAAATTCGACCACTGACATTTTCTCCTCGATGCCGCTTAAGATTCTGCGGCTGAAATGTGGTATCTCTTGTGACCTCTAAAGGCATGAGGTTGTTGAGTATTATTCCTGCATGGCCAAAGAATTGTGCTTGTTTAGTGTACTCATTATCCAACAATTTTAGGGCCAGAGACATTCACTATAAGAGTAGTCATTCCAGCAGACAGTACTTTGCAAGACATTGTAATTTGGTAGCTATGCACAGCGTTTAATATTAGGAAGCATTGCTCAATATAAACCTAAATCTGGAAAAACCAAGAACACAATAGACAGCACTTCAATGAACCCACTCAAAGTGGCTACAACTTTCATAATTGTCTATGTATCTGCTAAAGATTCAACTTTGAGTGTTGACATATAGATTAAGAAAAATAAAATGTTATTTTGTCTAAGGATGGCATAATCTGGCATGGCTCGGCTCCAAGACCACACCTAACAGAGGAGGAGGCATACTATTTATAAAGGGACATAGCCCTTCCCACAGGAAAAGAAATATTACATGAGTACTCCGTATTACAAAAACTCTAGTATTGGGTATTGATGACTCTGTTAGTGACTAGTAACCAAGCAAACATCCAGGTTAAATTTTCAATCTTGGGCTTGAAATATACACTTAAGAGTCTCAAGGAGATTTAGTTTCATATTAAAAGAAACTTCTATGTGCAGCAAGGAATAACCCTTTAGCAATACAGGTATACTGTAATTTGGGGCAAGATCCAATTTAATACAGACTAGGTAAATCACCCAACAAATTGTGCTTGGAAAATAATAAAGTCATTCAAACAACAGTGTTCCCATGCATATTCGAATTTAAAACCAATAAACATAGACGGAATCCAATCTATATTTAGAATGACATGTCCAGCCGGACAGAGGTCCTTCAAGTTTTACCTGATAAACAATGTTTCAGAATAACACAAATATACCTTCCACAAGAACCATGTGTGGTACACAAGCCTGTGCCCAACACTTGCGGGGTGTTTACAGTTGGTGGAAAGTTAGACGGGTTTTAAGGCAAACAAGCGTTGTTCTGTTCAAATGTTAATTATACAGAAAATGTCAAACAGCACCATTACATCAATTTAGCAATCAAATATGCCTATAGGGTGCTAAAGCAAGTCGACGGCGTTTCGGTCCCCCTAAAGGGTCATGGGGACCATCATCAGGACAATACAATAATTGCCTTTATCGCTAAACCTCAAAAAATGCCGAGGCCAGGGAAGATTTCCAAGACCGTCCATAATGGCTTACTCTGGCGTCGCCCGGTTACGATTGAGTAACGCCACAACCCACGTCCGAATTAGGGCTGCTGGTCCGGGCTATATTGCTTATCCATATGGCCAGATATTATTTAAACGCTGCCTCAGCATTTTTTGAGGTTTAGCGATAAAGGCAATTATTGTTTTGTCCTGATGATGGTCCCCATGACCCTTTAGGGGGACCGAAACACCGTCGAATTGCTTTAGCACCCTGTACGCATATTTGATTGCTAAATTGATGTAATGGTGCTGTTTGACATTTTCTGTATAATTAACATTTGAACAGAACAACGCTTGTTTGCCTTAAAACCCGTCTAACTTTCCACCAACTGTAAACACCCCGCAAGTGTTGGGCACAGGCTTGTGTACCACACATGATTCTTGTGGGAGGTATCTTTGTGTTATTCTGAAACATTGTTTATCAAGTAAAACTTGAAGGACCTCTGTCCGGCTGGACATGTCATTCTAAATATAGATTGGATTCCGTCTATGTTTATTGGTTTTAAATTCGAATATGCATGGGACCACTGTTGTTTGAATGAGTATGTTCCCCGAGGTCCCCTGCTGACTGAATTGGGGCCCCTTGTTGTTACCAATATATGGAAAATAATACAGAGCATACTGCCTAATTCAGTAATAATGTGTCCTATCCTTGTCGCCAAGAAAGATGTGGTGATGAATCAGGTAAGCCAGGTAAGTTGAGAAGGCATTTTTTGATAACAATGACTGGACCATTGAGGCAGAGCAGTGTAGGGCACCGAGACTCCAACTGACACTGCTGGAACTCTCTGTCAAGAACACTCACGCATTGAGGTTCCAAACCAATAAATTCTTGAACAACCACAGACTACTACATAATGCAATCATGAACAAGTGTCTGCCTACCCAGCATTCATTTGCTGATATATTTTGTGACTATGGCTCAATTGCCATCATAGACTGTCACTTCATATCCTTGTGCCTTATCATTCTGATTAATTAAAGATAGGAAAATCTTCTACCAAGGATTTGCAGATCACTCCCGGTGTTATTGATAATGGCAGGAGGCTGCAGTAAGCGACAGAGTGGGGAGGAGGGAAAGATCAGAGCCTGGGGGCAAAAACCCAGAGAGCAGACCTGGGAGAGGTGACTCACGAGCCACAGAAGTGACTGCAGCGAGGGCTCAGCTTCACTCAGCAGTGACTGCTCTCACTCGAGAAACCCTTTAACTGTTTCCAGAAAGGATTCCCTCAGAACGATTTCTATCTTCGTTGCGGATGGTGCCCCAAAGAGGTCACAGGTCCACACCTAGGACATCCCAATTCAAGGTCCTGTTTGCTTCAAAACGCAAGTTATTCCTACCATGTGACAGTTTTTTAGGGCATCACCTGGCCGAGAAGGGAATAGGTGAGACTGTTCCTAAATGGTGCATTTGAGTTCTAGTTTCTCATGCTTCTCTATTTAGATCTGTAGAGTCTATCATTTGATAAAGGACGTTTTTGAACTAATGGGGACTGCTGGGGGGACTACAAGCCCCAGACTGCTTTGCACCAGGAAGTACCTGCTGCACTGCCCACATCGCGCTTTTAAGGACCTTTGCTAACCCGCAGCATGGGACGCATATGAGGCAGACAAGGACGAAGAATGGGCCAAGAGCAGGCCCATTTTCGCCCATCATTGACTGTAAGATGAAAGGCTGGGCCATCCCTCTTGGTTCCTAGATTTTATACTAGCGCAAAGTGAGTCCTTTTTGTTAGTGCACTGTTTTATTTGTTTCTTGATTACACTTATCTAGAGAAACAATGGGCAAGCACAAGTTACCTGGGGATAGAGACAGTGCCACTGCAAGACTAGCTGGCTGCACTATGCTAGACTCTTTTCTGGCATGGGCTGTTGGAGTATTAACTCAAAAAATTGATCTTGCGGAGAGATGCGTATCCTTATATATGGGAGAGGGGCTTAACAATTCCTCCATGAGTCAGCCAGGACATTACTTGAGTGTGGAAAGTAAGGACCCCCCTGCAAATTGTTGCCCACCAGCCACCATGTCTGTCATGTAGGCTCACTTATCTGAAACCGAACTGCATATTGCCTCGGATCCCATGAATGTTAGTTGCAATGGGCCCTTAGCCAAAAGAAAATGCAAACCCAAGCAAGGGGGTCGACCACAAGCATCCAGAGCCAAAGGGAACATTTATAAGGTTATTAAGCCCACTGCACTGCTGTCCAGCTTGGCTTCATCATTTGGTTTAGTACTTAGGGAGACCCTTAAGAAGGTGTTTGTGGATATCGGGGTCCCGAAGTCCCTTTTGGATGTGATTAACAGACTGTATGCTAGCAACTTTGCACAGGTTATCTGTAGTGTGAATTGACAGACCCGATCCCTGTTAATCAGGGTATATGGCAAGGCTGTGTGCTCACCTCGACTTTATTCATTTTATTTGTCAATGCCCTGGTATCCCTCTAAAGAGAAGTTCGAGAACGATGCCCCAAGATTAGCTGATGACAGGGTTCTGGCCCTTTTGTTCACAGATGATACACTCCTGATCTCAAAAACACCTATGGGGCTCCAAAAATTTCTGGACCAGTTTGAGCTCTTCAGCAAGCATGGGGGCTTAGAGATTAACATCGGGAAAACCAAATATATGATTTTAAATCCCTGTACGTTCACTAGAACCAACCCTACACTTAACAGAGAGAAAGTCCATGTATTGTATTGGCTAGGGGTCACACTCATTATACACTTTGACTGACTTCCCCATATCTCAAAGTGTAGGCTAAATTAGAACAATATTCAGGGGGAATTTTGAGGTCGCAGTGGGGTTTCAGATTTCGTTCAATATCTCCAGCTCATCTAATGTACAACCTCCAAACCCTTGGGGCGGCTCTATGTGGTGCAGAGTTATGGGGCCACAAAGATGTAAGTTCCGTGGAGAAAGCAGACAACCGCTTTATGCAACTCTTAATCAATGTCCATGCTAGTGCCCCGTTAACCCCTTTACTATTAGATCTAGGCCAGGGGTCCCCAAACCGGTCCTGGAGGGCCGGATCCATGCCAGATTTTTTGGATATCCCCATTGAGATACATGTAGTAATTTTAATAATCTGGCATGGATCCGGCCCTCCAGGACCGGTTTGGAGACCCCTGATCTAGGCCTTGGATTGATTACTGATAAAATGACACTGGGACCAATATTGTATTGGCATGCACTTAGGGTGACCCCTGAATTGATTTCTTACCGACGGGGCTTGGAGGATGCACTGGGACTACATGGGGTATCTACGATTCCTTGGTTTAGGTTTATAAAATAACGCCTTATTAAGATTGGGTGTAGGAAACCATGGACCACCCCCCTGGAAGCCCTTGGGGTATTCAAAGCATTGTTAAATGGTCCATACTGGCATCACACACACAGATATTTTCTAGGGCAATCTAGGGTAGGTACCGTTAAAGGATGGAACAATATTTTGAAATCACCATTGAAGTAGGTAGGAAGGTCACTGTTGGCAAGGTATGTGAGCTCAAGGAAGAGAAAGGAGATGAAATTCATGTAGATTTGCAGGAATAGTTGACCCATATAACCCCCAACGTCAGCATTTAAGATCGTACGTCAGCCTTTAGGCTTAGTGAGATCAACTTCATTCTTCCAGTGTGTCATGTCTCCATTGATGTGTTAGCTCTCTTGACTGATGTTTCATCAAGATGATGTGTTGGTGTACGGAGGAAAGTAGAATGAACATAATGATATTGGAAAAGCTATTTTAGAGTATTTTGAGAATCCTGACTCCTGGGGCAAAACAGTACTGTTACAGAAGAGAGGAACTATCATATCTTAGGTCATTATTACGAGTCTGGTGGTCCAAAGGACTGTAGGCTCGCAGGGGCGAGGCGTTGGCCTTCTTCCGACTGCCCTATTACGATCAGTGTGGTAAAGCAGCCATGGGACCGCTGCAGCTGCCAGAGTTTCTTGGCAGTGGGCCGGTTGTCATGAGGCTGAAACATATTTGGCAGGGCACTGCGGACCCGCCAAGCATATTACCAGTTTCCTGGCTGCCACACTTTTCATGGCGGTGTGACTCTGTACCTCTGCATCATGAGTAGCATGCTGGGGGCCATATGCTGTGCCCCCCTGTCTGCATGCATCCCCAATTCCTGTTGGGCATTGACTTGACATTTCATGACAAACAGGAACTGATTTTGCCACTGCCGTTGGGTGCCTTTGCCAAAGTCATAATAAGGCCCTTAGACATGATATTTGTGGTAATGGGATACATCCAAAGAAGGAGTTGGAAGAAGTATTAAACCATCTGGATTCCCATGTAACTAGGACAAGTTTTTTTTGTTCTTTTTAGAAAGTTTTACGTATGGCTGAGTATTATGCAGATGTTTTTGATAATTTCTTGGAGAAAACAGAAACAATATGAAATCTCATGAAGAGGAATGTAGATTTTCATTGGTATGATAGGCGTTGAGAGGAATTTGAATCAATTAAAGTGAGGTGAGGTGTGAAATGCACCAAGCTTGAAGGCATTTCTTCTGGTGATTGTTGTGTAGTGGGGATGACTTAGAGCAACAAAGGTTAGAGTGTGGATAAACACTGTAGTAGCAATTAGATTAATCGATTATGGAATATCTTTGGGACGTGTCTAACCTTTGCCTATTTATATGTACTATTTACTCAGCTTTTCATAATCTTTACAATCATTTAATCTCATAAAATAAGTAGAAGAACAGTGTCTATTAAGTAATGATGCAATTTTAATTACCAATATGAGGGCGTGCACTCATTTTGGGGACGAGTTGGGACTGCTGTCAAAAGGTTCTGCCAGTTTAGTCTGACATCTAACACTTCAACAAGCACAACTTGGCCATTTTTATTTTTCTCTGAGAAGGTTACAGTATTCGTTTTGGGCTTACGTTAATACAGGTGAAACATCCACAATTTTGAGGAAACACAAACAAGAGTTACTCTAACAAAAGCATCAAAATGTTAATTTTATATTTTTTCTACATAGAAGTTGTCAGTGGTTTAAGGCTACCAATCCGCTCCATATAATAATAATAAAAATATTACAGTGTGTCTTATAGTGCACAGTTTTGCATTAGAGAAGACTTTACCTGGACATGCTTGTGCACCTTGCTGATTGCCTTGGTCCTTCGGCCGGAGATGGCTCTTTTGGACCCCACATCTCTGCTGTTGCTCGTCCTGAGACCCAGTCTCACTCTGCCTACTTTTACTTACTTTCTTTATCTTATACCTTTTTGCCTTTCTTGTTCCCACTTTTTCTTTCCTTTTTTGTGCCCTTTAGTACTTTTTTGCTCCTTTTACCCTGCACTTCTAAATCTGTCTGGTTTCACTCGCTGTTTTCTCTTTCTCTCAGACCTTTTGCCTCTCGTTTCCCAATTTTTGTTTCATTTCCTATTGACTTTTAGTTTGTTCTCCTTTTTTCTCACTCTTCTCTCTATCAAGTTGTTTGGCCTCACTTTGTACCATATTTCCATTTTTCTTTTGCTCCTTTTTGCACCACTTTTGTCACTTTTGCTTGTAGTGTAGTTCCTATTTTCCCAATAGGCCCTGCGCATTGGAATAACATAAACAGTAGTATCAAGGTAGAAGTGCGTATCTTCCAGGCCTCCACTGACTATGCTAAACTTAATTGGGTTTGTTACCAACTAGCTCAGAGGTCACTGAAAACTTTCTTCTCTGAATAGGAAGTGATCAGCTTCCTTGGTACAGACAAGAAGGGATTCAGTTTTCCAACAACCGTGCAACATGACAACTTTGCTCCTCAGATAAGAGTCAATCTCTAGGGTCGTGTGAAACAATAGACAGTTATTTTACTCAGTCAGTGGTTGTGCAGTTTACTTTCACAATATGTAGAGAATAGAGAGACGGGCGTTGTCAATAAAGGGTAACATTTATTGAACAGTCTTTCTTCTCGTACAAGAGAAATGAATTGCCACAATTGCAAGACTTGTTATTATAAAAAGTACGTACAGTAAGATGAGTACTGCGAAATAATACTGTAAAAGCATTGATATGGTTTCTTAGCCATACAATGGTTTAAAATGAATAAAACATATATACATTCATATATACATTAGGCTAAAATACTCAACTGGTGCTTCTAACTACACCTACCCCAGTGTACCTGACCTAAGCCTAATACTTGGGAGGGGAGTAAGTAAGTAGCTTTAAGTTAAGTTGGTTTTGCCAAGGTTTGCTTCAAGAATTCTCTCTAAGGGTTTAGTCAACACCATACCTCTGGAATAGAATGATGGAGGTCTGGTATCTCCTTTAGGGGTCGATATCCCAGTCACCCGCAAGGGTAGCCTGGAAAAGCCGGAGCTGGATTTCTCTGCAGGAGAAAAGACAGCGTCTCTCTCAGCGCGTCGAGGAAGAGAAGGAGGGGCAGCGTCTGCGGGCAGCTTGCATCTGCTGGGCTATTTGCAGGGGGACGGCTGTTCAGCTCCTAAGTTCACCACACCATCGTTCGCTCGTTAGCAGCGATAGCAGTAGCGATAGCAGCTATGGTATCATCAGCATAACAGCAGATTCGTCAGCAGCGATGGCATTGAGGCAGCTAGCGTTTGCTTAAGGCAACGTTGGTAATATTTATACCTGAAAGGTGCCTTGTTTGACGTAAGTTTTTGGACATAAGACGTCAATAAAGATGTCACTAGGAAGTGATCGTCTATTAGTGCTCATTAGAGTTCTATTACTAATCAAAACATAGCAAGCGGGGCTTTCCCAGGTTGCTGAGTTTTTATCTTGTTGAAGAACTCGGAGTGTTAATCTAGGAATCTTAGATAGTAACTTCTGCTATGTCATTGCACTAATTGGCTGCAAAGGAAGTGGCAGAGAAAGCGATTCTGAAATGTGGCTCTGTTTGTGTGCGGCCAGAGACGAGTTTCTGAATATTGCATTTGATCAGTTATGCCAATATAGGGAATAAATGGATTTATAGCCGTATAGGGGCATAAGGTCACAGTATCGATCAGGGTCCTAGATTAGAACGCTACATGCTTTGCATTCCTTTGGCATTTTTGTCTCCTCTGACTATTGTTTTCCACTTTCCCATCTGGTTGCCATCCCAGAACGTGCTCCTTCCCACCATTGTCGCGTTCTAATCTAGGACCCTGATCGATACTGTGACCTTATGCCCCTATACGGCTATAAATCCAAGGGTCTATTTTGGGATAAACTCTCAAAAGGCTATGATATTCTGTTAGCTGAAAAGGATTGGTCCCCAGAGTTTGTCAGGGAGTGCCCTCGTGGCGAAGAAATGATTATGCCTGCCTTCTCGAATCACATTCTGATTCACAAAAAATATACTTATGCAAGGAAATGGGCAGTAGCCCAGGCACCGGCATTATATAAAAATCATGTAGGATGGGATGAGGACTCTCCTCCTCACAAAATCCAGTTAAAAAGTGAACCAACTGCACAAAGGCAGTATCCCATTAAGCAAGAAGCTAAAAAACAAGTCAGGGAGATCTTAGATCAACTTGAATACCAGGGGGTGATTGAAACATGCACCTCTCAAATGAACAATCCTTTGTTTCCTGTCTCCAAGCCAGACAATTCATATCGTCTAGTTTTAGACTACAGACACCTTAATGCATGTTGCAAAACATTTGCAGTACAAAATTCGCATAGTGCTGCACTAATGAACAACATAGTTAGGAAAAAATATAAAACGACATTAGACATATCTAATGGTTTCTTTTGTCAAAACATTGCACCAGAAAGTAGGTACTTGACCGCTTTCTCAGTAATGGGGTTCAAGAACAGCCCAGGACTATTCTCAGCTAGAGTAACAGAGTTACTACAAATATATGATGATGAGGCATTATCTTTCGTAGATGATATCATCTCACAGACGACGACTTGGAGACTCACTTGAAAAGAGCGAACACCATTATACTTGGGATCGCAGCAGAGGGTTACAAATTCAACTTTAAAAACTCTTGAATTGACCATCTGACAGTATTATTTTTAGGATACGAATTATCAAGTGAAGGAAAAAGCCTAGCGGACAACTTCTTAGAGAAGTGCGCTATACTCCAAGCTCCAAAAACGCTGAAGAATTTACAATCGATTCTAGGCTTTCTGAATTTCGGAAGAACTTACATTCTAAATTACACAGAGAGGGTTAAACCTCTCTATGAACGAATTAAACCTGATTTTAAACAAATCACCTGGACTCAAAAACACACAGAAATTTTGAGATCACTGCAAACAGACATGTTAGCGAAAACAAAATTATATACACGTGACAACACACGCGATCTTGTAATCCGAGTCATCCCAGGAAGATGCGGATTCACGTACCTGACCTCTAATGAGGGAGAAAAGGTACTAATTTTAATTAAATCTCACTTGTACACACAAGTAGAAAAAACATTCAGTCCCACAGAAATAACTGTGAAAGCTGTAGAAACTGCATTAACGAATGAACGAGAACTAGCACATGGTAAAAGGATTAATATCCTCACAGCAGAATCCGCCTTTGAGGCGCTATTCAGCCCAGTAAACCTACAGTGTCACTGGATCCGAAATGGATACATTGTATATATTCTCTAGGAGCGGAAGATGTGAAATACTATTTCGCACCGTAATTCGAAAAACTGAATGATTTAGAATATGAAGAAGAATATCCTCTGCCAATCGAACTTCTGTCTCTCCCACAGTACGCCTGTATAATCTATACAGATAGATTTGTGCAGCATTTCAACGTATAGAACAAATCCTACGATGCAGCCTTTGCGATTGTTAAAGGTCGTTGGCTGTGCGGTAAATTCAGACCGAAAATAACAAAAACTGAATCAGTGAAGTACTGTTCGGCTCAGAGAGCTGAAATCAGATCTTTAAAGATGGCGCTTGAAAATGCAGAACGTGAATTCCCGACACTTTTCGTGTGCGATTCTCATTTTTGCGTCAACTCTTACAATAATAAGTTGCAGAGCTGGATTGAAAACGATTACAAAGATGACACAGGTGCCACAATAAAGCATAAATTGCTCTGGAAACAGGTAGCTCTTTTACAGAAAGAACTACAAAAGACTCACGTGATACACGCACAGAGTCTTCAACGTGATGGCTTTCACGTTGCAGGGAATTCATTTGCTAATACAGCCGCAGCGGAAGCAACTAAACCGGCTTCCGTAGCCACAAAAAAGCGTGCAGAAAAATACATAGACGGGGAAACCATGCTTGCAGTAAAAAACGTCCGTTAAAGGCGACTGTGCAGCACTACCCGTAAACTATCCACTCAATTATGCATACGTAATCGATGCAAACTCCGTTCCCTTTGCTCGAATCCCTGGAGTGGGGGATAGGGTAATTCCAAACATGAACAGGAGAATATTTTTAATAGCAGACGCACACATGGGATTGGGTCCTAGGCACAAAAAGATCAAGGAATCTCTCACTGAATTACAATCAGTATACTGGTGGCCAGGAATGAGCGTGCAACATCAAACATATGTGATGAACTGTCCCAATTGTGACAGGGATCGCAGTAGTGAACTACGCTACCGGCTACCAGTCAGAAACAGCGTAACGCTGTCTACATGCCATCCTGCGTCTATTAATCATTAAGGCTAAACACACTTAAAAAATGTGGTCCCCAGCGCTCGGCTGATGCCAGAACGGTTATAAAAGATCTGCAAAGCTTTATCGGCACATACGCAATTGCCATGTTCCATTCTGACCAGGGTCCTGCTTTCAGCTCTCGAGCTTACAAGGAGGCCATGGCCAGCATGGGAGTTGGGTTGCGGTATTCTTGTCCGTCACACCCCGAAGGGAACAGTGTGGTAGAAAGAAAAAACTGTGACATAAAGCAATCTATAACAGCGAAGGTATTAGGTTCGGGTGCTGGGTGGGTCAAACATTTAATAAGTTTACAGATCAGTCTTAATAATTTGCCAAGAAATTCTCTAAAAGGTTTCAGCCCATACGAACTATTGTTCGGAACTAGAATGCGAGTTCAGGACTTAGATAGTCAGGTATCAGTGGTACAAGATAAGAAAACAGACTTTGACATCAAAGATCGTTTGGCTGTTTTACAGGACTTGAACGAAACAAGAAAATCCTTAAGCAATATAAAGTTAAAACAACAGCCAGCTACCACTGACGAGGCACCACCAGCAACAGCCCCAGCAAGGCCTGTCTGGATTCCAAAGATTGGGGATCTAGTCAGAGAAAAAATAGCGGTGAAGAAGGAATTTGGGCCTTCTTACAGAAAAGCAGTACCTGTCTTGGCAGTCACTGGAACAAGATCAGTAGTACTACCGCCCTTGCTGGTAAAAAGGAGAACAGGGTTGTATCAATCGACCTGGTAAAACCCCAAGCATGTGGCCTATAATCAACAGTAGGCCCAGTGGACTCCCAAGAAACAACAGAATACCCGAACTTGCAACAATCCAAGAGGTTCAAACTGAAAGACTAATCACATTCGATCAGCCTGCAGTACACAGAGAGGGACTATGCAATAATGCCATGGAACTCATGCCTCTTGAGACACAGATTGAAACAGTTCGTCAAGAAACACCAGTCTACAATGATGTGGCATCAGAAAGTGCTACCGAAAGACAAATTGAAAGAACAACTCCAACAATTGACAGAACTGCCTCTGGTTATTTCATCGACTTCGATAACTTTTCCGAGGATCAAAGCAACCCCGAAGTGATGCCAGAAACAAAAAAGACTTTTAAAGAAAAAGCAAAAGAACTCTTTCAACAAATCAAAGAAGTATATCTGGATGCACCATTGATTGAGCATTGGATTATTTCAGGGGTATTCATACTCCTACTATGCCTAATTTTAGTTTTAATTTTAGGAAAGTTTATTACAATACAATGGACACAGCAAGTCAGAACATCAACTTAGTCCTCAAACCACACAGATCATACCACGTGAAGAAAAGAGAACTGTCAACAGTAAATGTCACAGCCATTCCAATACCGGGTGGGGTAGTATGGGAGAAAACTGACTATGAAATCTATGGTCCGGTTGAAATCCTGAAGTATCCTCATCAACTCAAGGTTTCCTTAAGTGACTTTGTAAAACCTAGTACATTCTCTGATGATTGGGACTTTGAAAGTATTAATAACATGATGTCTGATTTAGTAATGTCAGCTAGATTCACAGAACATGATTATTTACAAGGTTCGTCTAGTTATGAACAGATGTTCTGCTTCACACATTATGGCGATCATTATTTGCATAAATCTGCACAGCCTAGAAATGTTTTTAAGTATAACCAATAAGAACATTGTGCTACACCACCTAAAAGCAGTTCTAAAACATTCTTTGAGAAATTCAAGTACTTCTCAGGGTTTAACACCAGTGATGCAGAAACGTTTTATTATAAACTGTTAGATAAAACAGGATTGAAAACAATGCTGACTAATACTAAATTGATATATTCGGAAGCATTTTATGAAAAAATTATGACATTTGGTTTTGATTATTGGAAAAATAACATTGAAACAAAAACCATCTGGGGTACAAAAGAGTGGCAGGTACAAGGCCTGGAAGCGTTATTCAGAACCTGCATGATCCCAGAACAAATGATGTTTTTAAATGACACAATTCACCAAACATCCTGTCTTGGCCTAGCTAAGATTAAAGACCTCAACAAACCGTCTATTCCAAAGCCAATACCTGAAAATGCAACAACAGATATTGAGATAGACGTATCTAATATTTTACATTTAAACAGAACACATCCTGATTGGAAAAAGTGGTTAATCTGGCCTACTGACACAAACAACTGTCAAGATAGATTCCTGAATAAAACACAGGGGTTAAAAATGACCAGACAAGACCCTAGATACTCACAGAGACAACATCCAGGGATAGTAACAACATACAGTGTAGGGAAACTCTGCCTCGAATGGCTAGGATCATCCACACTGGCTGAAATTAAGCAACACTTGTCTTTACTTAAAGAGGGTGCTGATTTGCGCAATTTTATTATGGGACCACGCAAACAGCGTCAAAAGCGTTTCATAGCGACCAGTATCTATGCGGTATACAACGAGGCTTGGAAAGTCACACAAATTGAAACAGCAGAAAAAATACGAGAAATTGATCGTATTAATTTGGAAAAATCACTTTCTGTAGTGGACAATAGGCTAATGACTCTGTCCTCCAGAATATATTTGTTGGACAATATTGTATCCTCTGCCTTTGATATAATAGACAGAGACTTGCTAATGTTACAGCATGGCCAGTCACAATTACGTTCTATTGTACAATTAGGCTGGACGCTGCAAAATCTTCGTTCAGGCTTGTGCCTTGGCGTTTAATCAACACAATGTCATTATTTTCCATTTTTAACCTTACTGATAAACAAATCAGCTTGGCACAGAAAGGAGCAGACTATACAATCCTGAGCATCGAAAAACTTGAGAGATTACCTTTGACAATGTCAGAAAGTCCTGTCATTGAATGGATAATACACAGGATTATCACAATTCCGATAACAACTTTCCAATTTAAAAAGTGCCTTGAATACATACCTACTGGCCAGTATGAACGACTGGGTAAAGGATACGTTAAGTCAACATGGAAATTACCATACACGCACACATGCTATAGTGACAGCAACAAAAATGTATTTCTTAGTGGTGAAAACTGTAAACGTTCACTAAGCGGTATACTTTTGTGCCAGGGTATTAATTTACACGGAGCCTGTGAAGGTAATTCTAACAACCTTTCATGCCACCAGCTTGTCACACCTGCAACGCAGATAGAGCCTTTCTTTATGCAACTCGTGAATGGGAGTTACATTCTAAGAACGGATCACAGATGTTGTGGCCTTTTACCAGGAAAAGCGTATCTCGTAAGCGTAACTTCCATGGTCAAAAGCTGTATGCAAGCATTGTTTCCGAGCGGCCCTGGAGACATAGAGACTCCCATCTGGCCTCGTCTGAATTTCTCTTCTATACGAATTGATACTTTAAGCAAAATGAAGTCTGTGCTTTTGCAGACAACAGTGCCCATCACGTCATCAAAAGAGATGTATGATCTCCTAGTTGCAAAGACAGCTACGGAGGTCCATGACCTTTTATCAACAAATTGCCCCATGCATTTCGTAGAAATGCTTAGCCAACTCCTTAACATGTCTAGTGCCATAGGCATCCCAGGCATATTTAAGACGATTTTCACGGGACTGCTAACACCATTCAAAGCAATTCTGGGAATCATTCCTAATTTTGTCCATTCAGTCTTTGGCGGCATACCCCTATTTTTGGGACTTGTAGCAGGGATTTTATTTTTGGCCCTCCTGCTCCAATATGGCAAGCCACAGCTCAGACATGACTCCTATGGGAATGGAAGAAACAATCCTAGCAGTGCGCTACCGGGACAGAATACCTAGAGTCCTTGGATTGGCCAGGCTGAGAGATCTAAACATGACCTGGTTCCTTTCATTCAGACCGATATGGCAATCCTGCATCTTACCTGTGCTACGATGTATGCTATGCGGAGATGAGTGCATGTTGGACACCTGTCTTGCACTTCCATCAGCAGTATCAATGGATATCGATACTTTGCTCAGTCCGATAACGGCTCACGCATTGTGTTGTCCCCAGCGGCTACCAATCCTGATGACGGCATTCGTTGAGACTCCTGTACTACGACTAGGTGGTAACAGTGGAGCGAGTGACAAAAGCAACATCACCTAGGTATGACCTTCTGTGAGCATTGCTGATCCAGCCTTTGATGACAGCAATCATTCTCACACTTGCCAAGTTACAGCACTATCGAATCTGGTCGAACTGTCAACTGATTTTGTAGACCAATTCTTTGAGAGCCTGTCTGATATGATGTTCTCACCCGAACAGAAACAATAACTTTAGAAAAGTATTTCGACACACAGCGTTCCCATGAACTCTGAATTCGGCCTTCAGTTTTGATCAACAAAAACTGCCAAAAAGCGTTGGAACTCTATTCCCTGTTCACAAGAAAATATTTTTTGGATTGAACTATTTTTCAGAATATTTTCCCCTTTTTTCTCGCACGAAAATTCTTTGCTTAAAGTAGACCTATTCATAGAGAACAGAAGCTTCTACTTCTATTTAGATAAATCTAGAGACATAATAACTTTACACCAGCCTCTAGCACATTTTACTGAAATGCATTTATATGTGATGAAATTATCTCGCCCTTCTTTTCTGTATTCAAAGATATTTCATGTTTAATTCTTTTGCAAAATCGTTCATTGATTGCATATGCTATAATTTGAATGATTTCTATGCTTCAAAGACGTACAGTACCTATATTTTCACGTATTTCAAATACGCCTATTTCAAATGCATATATGTATTTTGGGGTGGGCAATGTTACACATGCATCTTATTGCTCTAGTTTTAGTAATTTGATGGACATAAATTCGTGGAGTGGGTGTTGCGTTCTAATCTAGGACCCTGATCTATACTGTGACCTTATGCCCCTATACGGCTATAAATCCATTTATTCCCTATATTGGCATAACCGATCAAATGCAATATTCAGAAACTCGTCTCTGGCCTCACATGAACAGAGCCACATTTCAGAATCGCTTCCTCTGCAACTTCCTTTGCAGCTCATTAGTGCAATGACATAGCAGAAGTTACTATCTAAGATTCCTAGATTAACACTCCGAGTTCTTCAACAAGATAAAAACTCAGCAACCTGGGAAAGCCCCATCTGCTATGTTTTGATTAGTAATAGAACTCTAATGAGCACTGATAGATGATCACTTCCTAGTGACATCTTTATTGACGTCTTATGTCCAAAAACATACATCAAACAAGGCACCTTTCAGGTATAAATATTACCAACGTTGCCTTAAGCAAATGCTGCTGCTGTTATGCTGAAGCTATCGCTGTCAAGCTAATGCTGACACTATCGCTACTACTATCGCTGCTAACGAGCGAACGATGGTGTGGTGAACACAGGAGCTGAACAGCCGTCCCCTGCAAGAGCCCAGCAGATACAAGCTGCCCGCGGACGCTGCCTCCTAGACGCGCTGAGAGAGACGCTGGCTTTTCTCTTGCTGAGAAAATCCAGCTCCGGCGTTTCCAGCCCACTCTTGCAAGTGACTGGGATATCAAGTCCCTGAAAGGAGATACCAGACCTCCATCATTCTATTCCAGAGGTATGGTGTTGACTAAACCCTTAGAGAGAATTCTTGAAGAAAACCTTGGCAAAACCAACTTAACTTAAAGCTACTTACTTACTCCCCTCCCAAGTATTAGGCTTAGGTCAGGTACACTGGGGAAGGCGTAGTTAGAAGCACCAGTTGAGTATTTTAGCCTAATGTATATATGAATGTATATATGTTTTATTCATTTTTAAACCATTGTATGGCTCAGAAACCATATCAATGCTTTTACAGTATTATTTCGCAATACTCATCTTACTGTACGTACTTTTTATAATAACAAGTCTTGCAATTGTGGCAATTCATTTCTCTTGTACGAGAAGAAAGACTGTTCAATAAATGTTACCTTTTATTGACAACGCCCGTCTCTCTATTCTCTACATATTGTGAAAGTAATCTGCACAACAACTGACTGAGTAAAATAACTGTCTATTGTTTCACACGACTCTAGAGATTGACTCTTATCTGAGGAGCAAAGTTGTCATGTTGCACGGTTGTTGGAAAACTGAATCCCTTCTTCGCTGTGCCAGGGAAGCTGATCACTTCCTATTCAGTCAAGAAAGTTTCCAGTGACCTCTGAGCTAGTTGGTAACAAACCCAATTAAGTTTAGCATAGTCAGTAGAGGCCTGGAAGATCCGCACTTCTACGTCGATACTACTGTTTGTGTTATTCCAATATGCAGGGCCTATTGGGAAAATAGGAACTACACTACACCATCACCTCCCACGTCTCTCCCACAGCTCACCCTGGCCCCTTCCAATGCCATCCGCCACCCCCAGGTTCTTCTCCTAATCCCATCACCCAAGCAAAGTTCATCATGTGCATGTCAGAAGTCACCCTCTGGTGGAAGTCCAACTACCTCAAACTCAACTCAGACAAGACAGATTAGTAGTCTTAGTGAAAGACCAGGTTCTATGGTCCTCAGCCTGTTAGCCATCAGAACTTGCTCCCACTCCAATCCCTTCTAGCTAAGCCAGGAACCTGGGAATCCTAGACGACAAGAGTCTAATGATGGCCAAGTCAACTCAGTCACTTTCTGCAGCTTTCATATCCTCAAGGTCCTCAGTAAAATCTTCAGTTGGGTTACTCTTGACACCGGTTGAACAATCACCCAAACACTCATCACCATCAAGCTAGACAACTTAAAATCACTCTATGTCGGAGTCTCTTCCCAGCTCATCAAACGGCTACACACCATTCAGAATACAGAAGCTAGTTGCACACTCAACCGCCCTCCATGTGACCACATCTCCTGCCACCTTAGAGACCTCTACAGGCTTCACATATTGTGCACAGTTGAAAGTACTCACACACACATACATAGCATTACACAATTTAGACCCCACCTAACTGAACATCTGAATCAGATTCTCCACTCCCACCAGACACCTCTGCTCAGTTGACCTCCTGCTAGCCAATGTCACCTGCATCTGAAGAACCAAATTAGTTGGCTTGAGATCTGTTGTATTGGTATTTAATAAGAAATAGGAATTCCATTATTTTGCATATGCTCCATGGTATTTATTTTTAGAGTATATACATTGGCTATATAGTGCAAAGATTCTATAAGCAATATGTGCCAAATAAGATTTAAGGACATTTTGGTCATACTTGTTCCAAAACTTGGATTGTATTTACAGTTGGTGGTAATTCTATAGACAGATAAATAACCAATTATTTATATTGACTTTGGTGCTGCACTATAGTAGGAAATATTGGAAATATAAGCTGATTCACCCTCCTAACGTAAATATCAGTATGATTTGGGTTAACATGTTATGATATGTTTTTGATATACCTTAATTTACATTTTTTTAATATAAATCATCTTTACAGTAGGGCTTTAGGCACTTACTAAGGGGTCTATTAAGATGGTAGTTGGAAAATCACTCAGACCGCCATGGTAGCGGCAAAACACCGCCGGCTAGGACCCCAACATACCCGCTGGTCCAATTACTATGCTCTGCGGCAGTACGATCACAGCATTTACCATTGCGGCGGTTGCTGCTGCCAGCAGCACAGTGGGGATGTCCAAAACAGCATGTCCAGCAAATTCCAGCATTGCGTGGCAGGCACTGAACAGTGCCTGACACCTGGCACAGGGACATGTAGGGGGGTACCCATGGTTCACCCACACCTCCCCAAACACATTGGGGGCCCGCAATGGGCCTTCAGAGACCTCCTCTGCAAGCCTTTCCTTGGCGGTTAAACCGCCAAGGAGAGGCTGCTGCTGGCGGAAAACTGGCTGGCGGAAAATCTCCCCGCTGTCATCTGGGTTGCGATCGTGGCCTGTAGACTGCCGCCGCCCCGAAGGTTGCCACTGCCGGCCCAGCGGCGGCGATCCGACTGCCATCCTAATAGACCCCTATGTTTCTTGGAAATAATGTGCTGGTTATTCCTTTTTAAAGATGGCCGATGCTACATTGTGGATAAGGTCTGTACAATAACTGGCAGATTTGTGAAATAATTAAATAATGCAGTACATATTTGTGTTATTGATGGTGGTGGAATTGGCCAGTAGACTGTAAATTAAATGTGGAGTTGGTATTTGACATTAGTTTTATTTATTCCCCTGGTTTGGTTTATACAACGCGTCTTAAGATGGCTGTCATTGCAATGGATACTTTTGTATATGAGATCTAAGTAGCTGTCAGAACTCCAAGCTTAATACCATATGGCTTACCAGTTCTTGCACAGGAACAGAGATGCTAGTACCCAAATCCCCTAAGACAATGCCAGCAGGTCTTTATTCAGAAACTCCTTTCATCACCTCGAGGTAAGGGGGAATTGCATAAAATAACAAACAGAGAAGAGACTGGTCCAGAGAGGTTCCTTCAGGCTGCTATTGTCTTCGCTGTCTGCATTCACTGGAACCTAGGAAATAACACACAGTTTACAAACTAACCTTCCTAAGTCTGATCTAGTCTTGTTCTACTATTTATCTCACCCACCCATATGCTTCGGGACCTTGCTTCTCTTCTGTTCTATCGTGTCGGATTCTGCACTACTCTAATAGTTGTCACTATTTCAAGAAATTAATATTATTAGTTTCTTTATCTTCTACTCAGTTGGCCAATCTTTTATTATTGTCTACCTTGGTAAGTGCACTTACTTCACTAATTAGATGAGATTTCTTTAGTGGGGGGGTCAGTTTGTCTCTTGTAGTTGTAGTTGATAGACCTTATGACTTAGCCTTTTTCTTTGTTAGTCTTTTCAGGAATTCACATATTCACTACAAGGAATCAGCTTCGGTGAGCATTACACAGTTCTTAGAAATTATAACATTTTAATTTTTGGGTTCTCAGATCAAACCTTCTCCTTATCACTCTCTCTCCCTTGAATTTACAAACTGTTCAATGACTGCGCTCTCTTTGAAGTCTAAAATAAGATGGCTTCTGAAGTACTTCACAAGTCTGCCTTTACTTATCAATTGTCACTTAGCTTTGTCTTCGGCTTCTCAGCTTGTCTAAAGTTGTTCTCTTTCTCTCTTCTCTTGTTGCTCGACGACTCTCCTCCTACGCTCTTCTCAGGTACACGGACTTGACAGGAAATACGTTCTGTGACTCGCGCTTGGTTTAATGCTCTGAGTCACGTCATGAACGATTCCTCTACACTCTCACAACATGAAAGAGTGGAGTACTTCAACTAACTTTAAAAACTAGGGACTTGGAAACCAGAGCTCAGCGCGGCACGACTGCTCCGGCTAACGACTCTGGTGAAGTGCGTATTTTCGAATGCGCTCGCGCTGCTCCTAGACTCCTGTGCAGCTGCGGCGCAATGACTAGAACCTCAACCTCTAGTCCATTGTGGCCACCGCGGCGGCCATCTTGTCTCTTTAATATCGGGCTCTCTCAGTCCATGAAGCTCCAATAGAAGAATGCTGGCCAGATCGAATCAATTCTGTGCTGCATAGTTTGAAACCAGATGTTGGGGTCCTGACAGTAGCTGGTATGTAGAGATCAGTTTGGGTCATACCATATACAGCTGGGACAATTAAATCATATCACCCTTTTGACAGGCGACCATGACTCAGAGATGAGGCTTTTAATAGAAGTTACAGGTATGTCCATGCAATTGGGATTGTTATAGTGAATTTTGAGACAGCAACTTTAAAAAACACATGGTATATTCGGACTTCTTGAACCTTTGGCAACACATGTCTTTTAATATCTTGTATGTCTGTGAATTTGATCATTATTAGTATAGTTTGGACTGGGACATTTTTGATGATCTGGTTACACTAAAGTAAGATTTTTGAGAATCTGTTTGTATGCCAAGATGGCAGCAGGATTAACTCAGTGTAAAAGAACAAATGAGTGGAGCGGTGGTTGTTATCTTTCTGCTCTGTGATCCTGGTCTGTGTACTGTCACGGTCAATTGGAAGGAGGAACCCACTGATGCCCAGAAAGGACTAATGACTTTGCCTCAGTAGATCTCAGGACCAGTGGGTCTCCCCAAAGGCCAGTGAGGCTGACCCTTTTAAACCCCCTAGGAACCAGTTTGGGAAAGCCCAGGACTTCAGCGCCCAGAGACAAAGACAAAGAAGAAGGCTGGTGCAAGGAGCCAGAAGAACAAGCTCTATGTGGACCACACAGCTTTGGAGATCTACTGAAACTGCTCCTGTTGGCTTGCACTCGCCACAAGGGGTATAATGAGCCCATGACAATCCAGATCAGTTCAACCAGGAACATTTTATGGCATTTTAAAGACTGGCAACCTTTGACCCACTTTTCATCAAGCAAAGAGAGTCGGGCTCTACCACCTATCTTAAAATTTGCCTGGGGTGAACCAGGGCCTTTGGGTTAGCGTAGGATGAACCTTCTAAATGTTCCAGGGAGGAGGCATGCATAGGGCCCACTCACCAAACTCTCCATTGGCCCAGGGACCTCATCCCATGAGCCGTGATAGCAGAGAAGGGGGCCTGGACCTCATCTCTACAAAGTGCAGGAAAAAGCATCATTGCTGTCACACCCTCCCAAATAGTGGTGTTCATGTCCTGCTCCCTGTGCCCATGTCTGAGGCATCGGGCTGCCTCTGCAAGTACAGAAATCCCTGTCTGCAGGAGCGGGCAGGGAAAGTGAAGCTGCCAGCTCCCGCAGTCAAATGCGGAAGTGCAGCCCATGTATGAGTCAGCGGAACAGGGAGAGGTGGGCTCCCTTCACTGTCTCCAACATTTGGAGGTATGGATGGGTGCACAAGAGAGGCTGGGTAGCCCCAACTGAAAAAATAATAAACAATGTAATCCTGCACGTAGCATAGCGAAAACAAGCAGTCGCTCATCATTTATCACAACTCTCCATGAGGGAGCGCCCCATAATGCCCAGAGGGACGAATTTGCCTGCACTTTTCCTCTTGTGGTAGCCCTAGAATAGCAGGGGCACCACCAATGCTGAAAATAGAACGTGGGGGCTGCAGAAGTGCATCACCTCCTCACTAGGAGTTTTAAAAGTATGGACCCTACATTTGTGAGGTCAGGAAATCCTTAAACGTGTGGGATTTTTGTTTCATAGTTTTTTAAGCATTCCTGAGATAGGAGCTTCTGTTCTACAGCTGGGAGTGCAGCACCTTTTAGGGGCTTGATGTATGATTGCCTTTCATGTTGCCTGAATGTGTATAAGGAAGATACATGGTGTGTAGTGCCCTTCAGGGCCCTAACCTATGGCTGCATTTTATGTGATCAGAAAGTGATGCACTCTAGAGGCTGTATTTATGATTGGAACATTGTTTGAAAGTATATGAAAAGCACAACGATGCATGCTTTGGTAATTTTAAGCTGCTTTATTGATAGGATAATGTTGACATCATGCCACCCTAGTTTAGACCCAGCCATATGCAAACAAGTCTTGACCCTGCCCTAAAAGGAACAGTTCAGCCCGAACTGCTAGGTCAGGTCCTCACTGAACTTCAACAGAAGCAACCCAAGACAATTTCACCCTGATAGAGGCTTGCCAGTTGGGTGCAGCTGAGTTCCAGTGGCACAGCGAGCTTGGGACCCATACCTGGCCACACCCTTTCCACTTATGGTGATAAATTAAACTCACAAAAGATAAAGGGAAAAAAGCTTGCAATATGTTTAAAAACTGGCAGTTGCTCGTGGAAGCATTGAAACTCATTGTCATTTTGCCCACCATGCCACCTCATTGGACCGAACCATAAGCAAATCAGCAATGACCCTGCTCCAAGAGGAACAGTTCAGCCTGAACTGCCAGGCCAGGTCCACCCGAACAGAGGGCCCAATTCACAGAATGAATTTAAGACTCAATCCTAAACTTACTACTATTTTGGTATTCACAGAATGCACTTACTACTTTTGGTATTCACAGAAGTTAGGATTTTGTCTTAAGTTTGTCTTAAGACAAACTTAAGACAGACTTAAGACAGACTTAAGTTAGGATTTTGTCTTAAGTCTGTCTTAAGTTTGTCGTAAGACTGTCTTAAGTCTGTCTTAAGTGTGTCTTAAGTTTGTCTTAAGACAAATTTAAGACAAAATCCTAACTTCTGTGAATACCAAAAGTAGTAAGTTCATTCTGTGAATGCCAAAAGTAGTAAGTGCATTCTGTGAATACCAAAATAGTAGTAAGTTTAGGATTGAGTCTTAAATTCATTCTGTGAATCGGGCCCACTAACACGAGAAACCCAAAACCTGTTTTGCTCTATTTGTGGCTGACCAATTAGGTGAAACTTAGTTCCTGTGCACAGTGAACATGCAACCTATGTATGGACGCCCCGTACTGCTAAGGGTGATACACCAAACATAAAAATGGTGCTGGGTTCTCATGTCACTATGGTCTACTGCACCAGCATCTCACGGCACCCAGGCACTCAAGAACTCATGCCTAGTTGGTGTCATATCATGTGCTGACATCAGTGGTATGTATCTTTGGAGCTGGCATATTTTTAATAGAATTTCACTGCAGAGATGGGAACTACACTTTTAAGTGAACATGCTATGCAAACTAAGGCCAAGCTCCCCACTACCCTTCAAAGGTCATTAAATAGCCCTATTTGCCATCCATTATGGGCCCTCACCAGTCGCTTTAGCTTACAACTTAAGCTAGAGCATTTAACAATCTTTATAGCACAAAGCAGTAGGCTCGTATGTAATATTAGAACATTAGCATGTTGCTAGCTCAGATGAAAACAATGTAGTTGTTGGAGGACATTCATGGTTGGGTTAGTCTTTAAGAGCTATCATTCCAATACTTGTCTTTTGTTTATCCTTATTTTATTTAAAATATTTTACCCTTGGTAAGTCAACATTTTTAAAATTATGACATCCTTACTGCCTAGGGCTATATTGGGCGTCAAAGGACCTTTCTTTTTCTCCATACCCTTGGCTGCAACTCTAGCTTTTGTCTCGAAGAGTTCTGTTGTGGGAAAAATAGCCTGGAAAAGTAAGCCATAATGCTAAAATCTTGCATGCTGGACTATTCTCCTACCTTCAATAAGGTAATCCAGCAATTTCTTCATCTCAAACTATTAATAAAAGTGTTGATGCAATCTTCCCTAAATGAATAAAATCATTTAATTTAGAACATGGGTGAAGGATTTCTATGGTAAGCATAGAGTCATTACATGTGGGACTGTAACAACAAATAGCCACAAAGAAGTTTCTGTGGTGGCTCCTAACTTTTTGAATTTTTATCAAGTGGGTCTTCCCTCTGTTTTCAAGCGTGATCATATTCATCCTCCTTCATTGGAAGGTAATCCATCATGTTTCATGCTATATGCTGATGATTTAACCCTTGTATTTCAGCATCTGACTGGTCTTGAAAAGTTGCTGAAAAAACTTTTATTTTGATAATTAATTATTATTACATTTACAGCCCAGAATATGAAGAGTTAGATCATATAATTATATTTCTTCCAACACTCATTACACCAGTTGCATAGGTCTTCAGCATCATGTAGAGGAATGGTGGGTGTATAAAAAATATAAAGTAGACATTCACTGTAAACAAATTGATGTGCACATTTCATGACCAATATATTTCATGACGGATATCATTCACAAACATGTCATAGTGCATGTGTAGTAAATAGGTTCACATTGACCTCTATTATTTTACCACTGTAAAAATAGATGTTACAATTGGTGGAGAGACAAAAAATTAAATCCAAATATGTTCTGGTTTTATCAGATTTATCCATACTATTTTACAAACCTCATTTGAAAAGATACATATTCTATATCAATACTCTTTTGCAGCAAGATAAACTAAGTTCCAACCCCACCAGACTTTCCCACTCTTGCTGAGTCCTCCCACTGCTTCTGCACCTCTTCCACTCTCCAAGACCCTACTTAATGGAACTCACAGCACAGCACTCTACCAGCATTCCAAAGGCACGCTAAAGGCAAGCATGTCCGCGTCTGGACTGCATCCAGTGCCAGGAACCGCTATCCAAACGCATATCGCAGCTACACAACCAATTAGTTCTATCTGCTCAACCCTGGTGACTTTCACAAATTCTGCTGGCTAACTGCATCTCAGTCCATATTGCCCGCCTTGCCTAGTCGCATTGCCATTTCACCTGCCTTCACACACATTCTTCCACCACCCACTCATACACCACACCTCTCTCAAAGTCAGAACTCGAGACCCATACCCACACAGCACCACACACCGATCGCACACACCAACACTCACTTGCCTGCATGCTCCTCAATACAAAGTCACTCAGCAAGCACTCCACTGAGATTTGGGACATGATCAATGCCAACACACTGTGCCTCCTCTTCATCATCGAACCCAGGCTCAACCCAACCCCACCCCACAGACACCCCTACTGGATACAACATCCTTTACCAGGACCAACCTCATAAACCAGAATGAGGACTCAACCATCATTCACAAAGACAGCATCAAGTGTACCTCTTTCACTGAATCAGAAGCCACTTTTATGGAACACATGTACTTCAAATTTCAGACGGAGAGTAAAACCAGTATCAAAGGCACCCTCACCTACAGGCCCCTTGAACCTCACACCCACTTCACCAACTTCACCTCACCCCTCGCCATGGGCATCAGAGACTTCATACTTTTAGGCAATCTGAACTTTCATCTTGATGACCCCACGGACTCCTAGTCCATGAATTTGATCGAAAGTTTACAGAATATAGGCTACACCCAGCTAATAAAAGGCCTTACACACAATGCAGGAAACACCCTGGACCACATCTTCTCCTCCTGTGACAAGTTCAAAGTCATCCACATCACTCCACTCACAAGCCAACTCGATCGTCCACTTCCATATAACAGAACAATAAACCACCCCTACAGAGTCTAGCAACACCCCAAGCTGCTGTTGGAACAAACTTACAGAAACTAATGGCTCAACGCCCACCAAATAAACTACCCAGACCCCAACAATAACTAAATCAATGACACAAACTACTTCTACAACTAGACCACCAACTGTGCCAAAATTCTGGTGCCCCGAAAAATTACCAAATCCAAAAGATCCAACGAATAAGCTACTAGTACAATCCTAAAGGAGAACAACCAGAGAAACCACCTCAAGAAACACCTTAAAGGCCACACTTAGACACTATCCTCATCATATGAAAGAGACCAAGAAAAAATGTTGTGACCCTGAGAATCACATCTAACTTCACCAACTGAAAGAAACTTTTCTCCATCGTCAAAAAACCAACCAACACAACAGCCATAACTAAAATCATCCCCCTACACAAAATCTCTGTTAGAGGGAGAGGATGTTGCCTTATGGCTAGAGCGGTCGATCTCTGACCTGGGGAACCGGGTTCGAGTCTCTGCACAATGCTCAACATCCTGTGATTAGGGGCAAATCACATAATCTCCCCATGGCTAACAAAAACAAAAATGAATGTGTTTATCTGTAACAAAATTGGTCCTCATGTGAAGTGCTCTGATACCCGATGCCTCAGGTCTAGTTTGCGCTATATAAAACTCTAAAAAAAAAACCTCTCTGACTTCTTCCATGAAAAAATCACCAAGATCTGCAGCAACTTCAAGCTCCAGCCATCCAGCATTGACCCCCCCCCAAGCCGGCTAACCTCATCAGCCAAAGACTACTAGCTGACAGCATGAAACTTTCTTTCCATCGAGGACTCTGCCACAATAATAAAGACAGTCCACTCAGTGGATCCCACAGATCCCTGCCCCCCAGATAGCTGGAAACATGCCAAAGACACTGCCCTCCTCAAAAAATCCTCAGCAGATCCCCAAATATTTAGCAACTTCTGAGTGTCTTTCCAGCCAAAGTGATTGAGAAGCCGATCAACAGATAACTCTCTGACTACCTAGAAGGCCACAAACTCCTGTTCAACTTACAATCAGGGTTCTGAAACATTCACATCACTGAATCAGTCCTCATTATTGCCACAGATGACATGCACATCATTCTCAACTATGGACAGACTGCTGTTCTCAGCCTCATTGCCCTCCTTGGTCCTCCTCCTCACGTCTTGAATTCCACGAGAAGCTGCATACCTGGCTTTTCAACTACTTTTCCTGTGGGAAAATCAAGACTGCCTGTACTCAGGCCCAGCCTCGCCATATGCCTACAATCCCCTACTCAGCACCTGAATACCTTTACAGGGGACAAGTAGAGCTCCACTAATCTACCTATCATTGGCAATCATTATTCTTACAAAAATATCTATTGAGTATACTGTACATATTATATCAATTTGAGTACATTCATAATTCCCATTAATAAACTAAAGGTCAATAAACATTATTTGAAATAACTTCAAATGTGGTGACTTGATTGTATGAAATTGATTTTCATCCAACAGAGCCTGCCCATTAAGGTAATACCACAATACAGCCAGCACCTTTTTTGCGAATTTATTGTTCACCCCTTCTTCAGGACTTTGGTAAGTAACGTAATAGACTGTTGTGTACTGGCTGATAGTCAATTCTCAAAAGCTTAAGGAGGCTAGGTTTAATTCAATAGATTAAAGCCCCTAAGGTTGACTTAGTAACAAATCTTCAATAAAAATTATTAAAAAATACTTCTTTCCCAGATAGGGAAAAGGCTCGTATTAATCACCAGGTAGGTCGCTCCCCTCACCGCCACTCAGTCCCTGTGTGTCCCGGTTCCTGCTGCCACCGTTAGCCGCCTTCCAGGCTAAGTACTTGCTCTGCTCGCCCTAATTATTTATGTATTTGTGTTCCCTTGGTGCCCCCCCTGCCACCCTTGCCTTCTGTACCCCCCTGACCCCTGTGCTCGTCTTGAGTGCCCCCTGCATGTCCCGGCTCCTGCTGCCACTCTAGCCGCCTTCCAGGCTAAGTACGTATCTTTGCTCGTCCTGATTGTTTATTTGTAAGTGCTTTGTTCCCTATTGCCCCGTCCCACTCATGCCTTCTGTACCCCTGACCCCTGTGCTCGTTCTCTTCTGTGTGCTCCTTTCCCCGCCGCCCCCGTCTTCCCCTCCGGTTTCCTCCCGCCGCTGCGTCCCTGCAGCCCCGCCCCCTCGACCCCATTGGCCTCCCCACTCCTACCTCCCAGCTGCTCCTCCCTCCCTCTGCCCCTTATATGGAGGCCACGCGGTGGTAGAGAGAGCGACCTTTGACCCTGCCAACCAGGTAGGTCGCTCCCCTCACCGCCACGCAGCCCCCTGTGTGTCCCGGCTATGTCCCAGAAAAATGCCAAAACTGTGTAAAAAATGTTGGTTTTCTGACAAAAGTCTGTCATTCCCTAAAAGCTGGGAAATGGTGACTTCAGCCCCACAAACCCTTTTTTGGTGATTTTTGCAGGGAACAACCCAGACGCTTTCATTTGTAGCCTGTTTTTCCAATTTTTCCCCAAAAAATTAACATTCTGCTGTATTTTGGCTAATTTCTGAGACCCCTCCAAGGGAATCCACAAAACCTGGGTACCATCAGAATTCCCATGATATTGGAAGAAAAGGACATAAGTTTTGCGTGGATACCCTATGTGGTCAAAAGGTTACAGGGGCCGAAGCGTGCACTACCGCAAATAGCCAAAAAAAGGCTTAGCACTGGGGGGAAAGGCCTAGCAATGAAGGGGTTAAATGGATGGATGGATGGATGGATGGATGGATGGATGGATGGATGGATGGATGAATGAATGGATAGATAGATGGATGGATGAATGAGCATTGATAAGAGTACAAATATGTATGCGAAGGACATTGTAAGAGTTTGGACCAACAGTTTTATCACAGTATATCTAAGTTAAAGCCCTTGCAGGTTCAAAATACAAACAGTGCACCATTATATATTATAATCGCACGGACTATGCACACATTGTGTTAATGCATTCAATTAAAAACTCTGGGTTTACAATCCGGCAGATCTGTTCAATCTCCCACCCATACAAAGCCAAATAAAAGTGTAGAAGGCATCTCCACTTCTTCTTAGGGCGTACACTATGCCTGTGCGCAAACATTTTTAATTATCATGATTGTCACATTGCCACGGTGTTTAAAATGATCATTTGCCCTTAGAAGGGTAGACACTTCCTCTATGTCTATATGGTCACCTGCTATCAGCAAATACATAATTTTCTCCCAACTAAGAATTCAGACATGTCCCCACATATATCCAATATGTGCATATCTGGGCAAAGATCGTTCATGGTCTTCCATCCATATTAAAATATTATCTGCATTTAGCAAAATCCTGTTTTCCTTGGATGACCCTTCATCAAAACAACTGATCTACAAAATAACACTGGACCCATGCGACTGATCTTAATATTAATAACCTGTGTAAACAGAAGGAGCAGGAGGGGGGCACCAGTGGCAACACCAGAGTTCCCAGATCAACGTCACTCTGCATGTGCATCAGTCTGCTTCTTCTAGGTCATCACTCACACCCTGCACTGCACTCCATCACTAGCAGCAATGAAAGTCCTGAATGTGCGCTGCTTTACAAGTGTTTTGTGGCAGAGTTTAGTGCTGTTGTCACTCAAGGGTGCGGGTGCCCCAGTGTTCACTGTCGAAATCTGACAGTGAAGCAAACATCTGGCTGCGCCCCCGTGAATAGCAGATTTCAGCAGAGCTACTACAAGGAGAGAGACTTCATGCTCGGAGGAATAGTACGTGTGCAGGGTACACACGACTGCTGCACCAAAGATGCTCGGCTCCCAGATAAATGGGAGGCCACAAATGATTTATAGTGACATGAAAGAAGGCCATCACGAAAGTCTGTCTGGCTTTGAACAAGAATCTGACAAGCAGAGCAATGTGCGGAGAAGAGAAGACAGCCCATCTATTAAAATTGTTTCTCAATAGAATCAAGGCCATTCTTGAGATGAGTGAGAGTGGTGAGTAAAGTATGTGGAGTACTTGTCTGTTCCGATCACTCTGCATAAGTAACGGGTCCGTGAGCTCAGAGCCCGCCCCACCTGGGACAGCAGGTATACAAGGCTCAGAGAGGGTGGAGGCTATTGTGGAATCTTATAATCGTAATAGTTAACCTAGAGACGCAGAGACTTTCTGTGGGTTGAAGAAAGTACCAAAAAGAATGCACAGACTTGACTGACATTCAGCATCAATACTGTTAGGGAACTTAGGGAGTCAGAACAAACCCAGTATCACAGAATGAAGTTAAGTAGAATTGAATTACTTTCATCACAGTGTGGTATCTTCAGGAAGTCCTCTTGGGCAGAAGACTGCCTTAGTTCTGCAGTCCAAAGCCAAAAACTCTTTGTATGTTCAAAACTAGCCAAAGTACTTTGAGCTTAGTGCAGTACTAACATAGATCCATGCGAGGGAGCAGAGGGCACATTCCAGAGCTAGGACCACAATGCCCTCTGCAGGCTCTGCTCTTTGTTCTGATTGAACGCTCCACAGCTTTCAAATAATTTCATAATATACACCATAACTGCACCTATTTGCTCAAATTGCCCAACTCTCCCGCCTTCTAGGCGCATTGGGCTTTATTTTGGAGGTTCTTTCGCAAAACCTGGTTGATATTTCTCAAATAATGAGACAAAAAGTCCCCAGGTTTTGCATAAACTCATTCATTTATTTACTTTTGTTAAATCTAAGTGTTGTAGTGGGTCAGGTGTTTGCGCGGCCACAGCGCAGTGATTGCTGTCAGTAGCAAAAGATGATGGGAAACATCTGGAGGATGTAGTGAGGGGTCTTTGACTCTCACACACTTCACAGATATTTATAGACCTGAGGGCTGAATGTAAGCCATGTGATGGGTTTGACCCCTCCCCATAACTGCGCAGGCCTGCTGTGCTACACCCTTATGTGGTGGCACAACAAAGTACTGTTGCACCCCTTGTTGTGTGAGATTGCCAGTCGCAGGCCAATCTGCACTGCTCCATTTTTGGGTCTCCTGAAACAAACATAGTTTAGTTGAGCCCAGGGGGTAAAATACCATCACTCCGCATTTTTTACTCCGCATACTTTCACTCCTCATACCATTAGTCCGCAGGTACCTTTACTCCGCATTTTTTCATTCCGCATGCCTTCATATATTATATGCTTTTATCTCGCATGCTTTTATGACGAAAATCATTTTAAAAGCATGATTGGTAAAAGTATATGTTTTAAGGTAAGTTGTAAGGTAAGTATATGGGTTTAAGTTATGGGGTGCAGGGGTATTTAAGGGTTAAGGGGTACAGGGGTATTTGTAGGGTTCAGGGCTAGGTTTGCGTTTTGGGGTACAGGGGTATTTTTAGGGTTCAGGGGTAGGTTTCCGTTTTGGGCTACAGGGGTATTTTTAGGGTTCAGGGGTTGTTTTGTGTTTTGGGGTACAGGGGTATTTTTAGGGTTCAGGGGTAGGTTTGCGTTTTGGGGTACAGGGGTATTTTTAGGGTTATGGGGTTGTTTTGGGTTTTGGGGTACAGGGGTATTTTTAGGGTTCAGGGGTTGTTTTGGGTTTTGGGGTACTGGGTTTTTTTTAGGGTTCAGGGGTTGATTTGGGTTTTGGGGTACAGGGGTATTTTTAGGGTTCAGGGGTATTTTTAGGGTTCAGGGGTTGTTTTGGGTTTTGGGGTACAGGGGTATTTTTAGGGTTCAGGGGTAGGTTTGGGTTTTGGGGTACAGGGGTATTTTTAGGGTTCAGGGGTATGTTTGGTTTTTGGGGTACAGGGGTATTTTTAGGGTTCAGGGGTAGGTTTGGGTTTTGGGGTACAGGGGTATTTTTAGGGTTCAGGGGTAGGTTTGGGTTTTGGGGTACAAGGTTTTTTTAGGGTTCAGGGGTTGATTTGGGTTTTGGGGTACAGGGGTATTTTTAGGGTTCAGGGGTAGGTTTGGGTTTTGGGGTACAGGGGTATTTTTAGTGTTCAGGGGTTGTTTTGGGTTTTGGGGTACAGGGTTATTTTTAGGGTTCAGGGATATGTTTGGGTTTTGGGGTACAGGGGTATTTTTAGGGTTCAGGGGTATGTTTGGGTTTTGGGGTACAGGGGTATTTTTAGGGTTCAGGGGTATGTTTGGGCTTTGTGGTACAGGGGTATTTTTAGGGTTCAGGGGTATGTTTGGGTTTTGGGGTACAGGGGTATTTTTAGGGTTCAGGGGTATGTTTGGGCTTTGGGGTACAGGGGTATTTTTAGGGTTCAGGGGTAGGTTTGGGTTTTGGGGTATAGGGGTATTTTTAGGGTCAGGATGGGTTAGTGTTTAAGGGTGCAGGGGTATTTAAAGGAACTAGGGTGGGATTAGTTTTTAGAGTGTATAGGGTAATTATTAATTTAAAAAAATTAAATATATCTATATTTTTATATATATATATATATATATATATATATATATATATTTATATATATTTATATATATATATGTATATATATGTGTAATATTAAAATAGTTCTAAATATAATGTAATTTAAAAGAAATAATGTTTCATTTTAATTAAAAATATATATATGTATGTGTATATATATATATATATATATATATATATATATATATATATATATATATATATTTATATATATATTTTTAAAAATAAAGTACTTTACAAAGCTATGACTTCACCACACATGCATTTGTGAAGTAATTGCATGCGGAGTGAAGTCATATGCGGTATCAAAATTTGAGGAATTATGGCTTGCGGAGTGATGGTATTTGCGTCCTAAAAAATGCGGAGTGATGGTATGCAGGATTTTTGTTTGCGGAATGGGATCACATATTCCTTGTTGTGTGAGATTGCCAGTCGCAGGCCAATCTGCACTGCTCCATTTTTGGGTCTCCTGAAACAAACATAGTTTAGTTGAGCCCAGGGATGTGGGAGCACTGAGTTCCAGTACTTCTCAGCTACAGTTACTAAAGTATTTATTCATATTATCATTTATTTTATTTATTTTTGATTTTCACGCTTCAACCCTTGTGGTACCAACACTTTTGCAAAGAGTTGCTACTCTTTAGTGCGACCGGAAGTAACACTTCTGAAGAGGGCGGATTTCCTTTCTTGGTGCAGCACGCCACTGTCAGGGTGTAATAACTGTGATAGGTCAGTGACTGCACTTCTGAGGAGAACGCAGCAAATATGGAACAGTGAGCAGAGCACCCACTTTAATTATCTTAAACATTTGCTAACCCGTTTGCAGCAATGCTGTGTGTGGGTTGAGGCATTTTTTATCAGCCAGGCTGAGCCTGAGGCCTGCCACCACCTTGCTCACTCCGCCCCTGCTCACAACAAACAAAAGCCACTGCACTGCAGAACTGGGCCTTGGCCTAGCCCTGCTGCCCCTTTCCCCTGGTCAGCCGGAATCTCTGGAGAGAACCCCTCACATACACAGCAGAACACGTGCCTCCGGAACAGTGATCGAAGTGGAGGAAAATAAATAGTTGAACTGTGGGCAGAGACTCCGAGGGCGGGGATAGCCCAAGGATTAGATCAGTGTGTGGAGTCAGAGGTGTGGCCAGAACATATTTGTTTGGCATTTCACCAATCAGTTACAGCCTATTGTGTTCTTTAATTCAAGCAATGGATTCACTTGATTATTTAAGGTTTAATAGTAGTTATTGGCATTTAAATACATTCACAAAGTGGGATATATTTCCAATCACACAATGTCAAATATGCTTAAAAGTGGAATCACAAGCCATTTGTCTCCAAGCCATGTAGTTTCTCTCATTAGCACTTTTCCTCCCAAATATCCTAGTCTGCAAACGTTTTCTATATAATTATGGCCCTGCCATATTTGCCACATAGTACATCATCCACTGGATAATCTTACAGTTTTAACTAATCATTTTTGTAGCTCAAACAGATAAAAAGTCACTAAAAAACATGATTTGAGTTGCTGCAAAGTGGACGGCCCTTTGCAAAGGTTGACTGATCACCTTTCTCACTGCTGCATCTGTATGTTATACTTATATTAATGAGGCAGAATCTTTGTAGTGACTTAACATGTGTAAAAATGTCTAAATAATAAAGTGTAAGAAGATATATTGCATTACACTGCAGCCTTTTTTTTGTTGTATAATTTAGTCAACACTGTGGCATCATTGTGTCTCCCATTGCAGCATATTTCTAGTAGAGGTACCAATGGGTGAGGCAGACTGGCCTTGATGGCAGGGTCGGCTTTAGTGCTGGTGGCACCCTGTGGAACAATGTTTGTTGGTGCCCCCAATTATCACCTATGCCTTGGACCACCCTTTAACAGTCCCCCTCATGTCTCCATAACCACACTCAGAGCACTTTACATCACACAAACACTACACAGAGACAATCATTAATACTTGTGGAAATCACTGTATAGGAAACATTACATAAGACATAGGACTACAAGGTGTAGAAGCCACATGACAACCATACTAATAGGCAGTATAGTTTAATAGCTCACTGTTCTATGTTAGGATTTTAACTTATACACTGCAAGTAACAAAAGGATCTCTCTGACAAAAGCAGTAACCTACTAACCTAGTTAACATTATGTGCACTTTGTGATCTGCATGGTACATGTTCTTTGCAGCAGGCACATTAACCCTCTCTGCTACCTTTCCAGGAGTCAACCCTTCGACTAGACAAAACTCCGATCTCTCTCTAGGAAGAACATTAACCACCAAAGGTATCATGTTAATGTTAATGTTAATGTTAATGTTAAGCCGTACTTTTTGAGCGCACGGCTACCCCAAAAGGGTGTCCCGGCGCTTTAGCAAAGAGGCCCAAAGAGACAAGAAACCAGAGGCATACACACTACAGTCGCGAAGGTTGCTTAGTGAAGAGCAGAGTCTTCAACTCCTTCCTAAAAGCCAGAAGGTTGTTCGCTTTCCGGAGAGAAAGTGGGAGCTCGTTCCACAAACAAGCTGTCACGTGTTGGAAGGATCGGCCTCCCATCCGGGCACGTTTGACCGCAGGCACCTCCATTTTGGCCAAGTCCGCTGACCGCAGCGTCCTCCGTGGCACATAGAAAGCAATACGCTTCCTAAGATAATTGGGACCAATCGCATGAAGGGCTTTAAACGCCAGAGTGAGGAGTTTAAATCTGATTCTACCAGAAATTGGCAGCCAGTGCAGCCTGGCTAGTAGCGAAGAGGCACTGGCTCTCCTGGGCAGGCCATAGATGGCTCTGGCCGCCGAATTCTGGACGATTTGCAGTCTGGATAAAAGATACTTAGGTAGGCCTGCAAAAAGCGCATTTGCATAGTCCAGGCGGGATCCCACAAGCGCCTGGACTACATTCTTGCGATACTGTAATGAAAGCAGAGGGAGAAATTTCCTAAGCATCTTAAGGATGCCGAAGCATTTCCCTGATAATCCCAGAATGTGTGGACGGAAAGAAAGATCATCGTCGAACACCACTCCAAGATTTTTTGCTTGAGAAGATGGTTTCTCCGGGGGGAACATGTCCTGGGGCCACCATGTCTTCCAACCCGGATCAGGGGCACAGCCGAAAAAGAGCAGCTCAGACTTGTCTGAGTTGCATTTGAGGCTGTGCCGCTGAAACCACGCAAAGACTGCGCTCAGACAGTCTTTGATTCTGCCGCCGTTGAAGACCTCTCTCTTCCTGCAGGTGAACAGGAGCTGGGTGTCATCAGCATATGAGATGACCCGGGCCCCAAACGCCTCCGCTACCTCCGCTAGAGGGGCCATATATATGTTAAAGATGGTGGGGCTCAAGATAGAGCCTTGAGGCACCCCCACCTCCAGCGAAGGCATTTCAGCCGAGAACGGCGGAGCCCAGATCACCTGTCGGCGGTCGGCAAGAAAGGATTGAAACCAGTCCAACACCGTCCCCCGCAGACCGATCTCCCTGAGTCTTGAAAGGAGACCTGCGTGTGGGACGGTGTTGAACGCCGCCGACAAGTCCAACATGACTAACATAGCCTTTCCTCCGTGATCGAGCGTCTCCCTCATGAAAATGTTATTGTTGCTGAAAATAGCTGGAGGCCAGGAAGGAGGCAGCAAGTTTTTTTTAAACTGTAATATACTTGCAAACACTATGCACCCACCGTTCACACTGCTCTAACCTGCTCAAGGTTCATGTGACCTCAGTGACAGAGTCACAGTGACTGGATCACTGTGCTCTAGGGAGTGCTGCTTCGTAGGCCTGCCCGCAAGACTGCACATGAACTTCAGTATGGATTGTGGTGGACAGGCCTTCAAGGTTAACCTACAAGTGACACCTCTAGGTAACACCTGCTTGTGCTACGACATCAGGCCTTCTAAGGTCTAGTGGGGCCTTCTAAGGTCTAGCATGGGAAAATGCTCCCTCAGTAGAGTGATCTGGTGGACTGGTCATGAATGCTGAACCCGGTTCCCCAGTTCAAAAATTCTACAGCTCTGGCCATAAGCCACATCCTCTCCCCCACTGAGCACCATACTGACAACTTGAGGAAGAGAAATACAACTTAGGCCGCTTTTAATTCTTTCCCGGGCGGACGTGATGACCTAGACAGTGCCACTGCCACCACCCATGATGAATCGGATCAGGCAGGAAGGATCGGATTTCATGCATGCAATTTAAACGACTGGCGTCCAGTGGAAAATATAAATGTACTCACCTCACCTGCAGGTGGCAGAGAAACAGAGGAATTAAACTATGGGGTACCTCTTTCCCAGTCCTGTCTCCGGCATCTGAGATGCCTGCCCCTCGACCTTCCTCGTCTAAGAGTCACGCGCACTTGTTATTACGCGAGCTCCAATGGGCATGTCAATAGCAACAACGCAGACCCCAACCTAAGGTAAAACTAACTGTAAAACCCCAGCGCGCAGACGCGGAGGCGGAGACATTTGCGCGCTGCTCGCGTCTACGACTCTACGTCATCATAATCAGGTCAGGTGGTTTCAATTATAATGAGTGAGTCACTCAGGCCCTGCCAGCTGCCTAAATGACATTGATATTGGCGGCAAGTCACTGACTAGCGCTGCTCACATCCCGGACACCGAAACAGCATGCAGAGAGATTGAGATCTTATCGCTGTGCAAATAATGTGTGTTTGGTGAGGTCACTGTCTCAGACGGTCAGGCCGATGCATCTGAATCAGCCCCAGCACAACAGAACCGGCCCCCTGTCCCATAAACCGGCCCCCACCCCATCCAGCCTACCTGGGGATTTCTCAGTACCCAGACTTACCAGTCCAGAACTGATTACAGGATTCTTACAGGACAATGATTTGGAGGCTACTTTCCAGATGAAGGTGCTGGGTCGACAAAGAATCACTGACAAAATACCAATGGTCACAATATTGACCTACAAAATTATCGCAGCAAAAATATCGAAGTCAAGAATATCGACATCCTATCTACATCATTGTAAGTGCAAACATATCAAAAAAAATATCAATTTCAAAAATATTGTAGTTAAAAATATTGTTTGTTATTTAAGTTAAAGAAATAATGTAAAATAAAGCAAATAATACATATAATAAAAGAAACATAGTTAAAAATATTTTAAAATGCTTAAAAATTATAAGTAACATATATCATTTAAAATACATTAAATATATACATATAGGGGCCGATTCCGATTCAGTAAAATCCCTTACAAATAGCCGTGCAGAGCATATTTCCCGTACAAATCGTACCCTTAAACGTCCTCATATGTACGATGAAGTACGATTCTGACCCAAAGCAGATCTCTGTACAAATCATACGAAAAAGACCATACGACTTAAAAATCCATACGAATCGCATTCGAAACACGCATTATGCGACATCCGTACGGATCGAAACAGCATTTTCTGACCCAGCAAGTACGATTCGTCTCGTCAACACTGAGTACGACTCTTTTACTACGGAAGCTCAAAACGTCCGGAAAAAAAGATTTAGAATTTGTATTATTAAGAAGTTTGTTAAGCGCACAGCTACCCCCAACTGGGGTGTCCCGGCGCTAAATACAACATCTAGTGAGGTTCAGTATTGTCCAGGGGGATAGAGAGTGGGCTAGATCAAAGAGAAGAGCCAGGTCTTAAGTTTCTTTCGAAACAGAGGTTCTGATGTCAGAAATCTAAGTTCCAATGGCAGATGATTCCAAAGTTTGGAGGTGGCCACTTCAAAGGCCCTTCCTCCCGTATGCGCAAGACGAAAACGGGGGCAGAGCATTAAGCGAAGATGGTTAGATCTGAGATTCCGAGATGCTTGTGAGATCTTCAGTCTATGTCTCAGGTAGGCGGGGCCTCGACCATTAAGAGCTCTAAAAGCAAGGGTCAGGGATTTGAACTGAATACCTAGTCTCACTGGGAGCCAATGCAGTTTGATCAGGTGAGGTGAGATGGAATGGCGGTAGGGAACATTACAGATCAATCTGGCCCCTGAATTCTGTACTGTCTGCAATTGAATAATGAGGTTCGCCGGGGCTCCAACGTACAGACTATTTGCATAGTCCAAATGGGATGTAATGAGGGCGTGGACTACTGTCCTGCATGAATCAAATGGTAGGAAAGGGATGATTTTTTTGATCATACGGAGCTTTTCGAAACAGGACGCCGTGACTTTATTAATTTGAGTTTTGCAGGAGAGGGCTGTGTCGAATTGGAAGCCTAGATTGCGGGCAGCTTGGACAGGTACAGGGTGAGGATCTAATTCAGCTGGCCACCAGAGGCTAGTGGAGATAGGGGATTTATGATTAAAAAATAAGACTTCCTTCTTATCCGTATTCAATTTTAAATTATTTGAGGACATCCAAGAGGCGATATTCACCATACAGTGGCAAAAATTTAACAGAGAGCTTTCAGAATGATCTTTAAAGGAAAACACCAGCTGAGTATCGTCAGCATAAAAGATCACTCTGACGCCCCATGATACCACCACTTTTGCCAAAGGCTTCAGGTATACGTTGAACAGGAGCGGGCTGAGGGCAGATCCCTGTGGAACCCCCCATGTCAACAGTCTCTTGGTGGAGAAGAAAGAGCCCAGCATCACTTGTTGAAATCGATCCGTCAAGAATGATATGACCCAGGCGAGTGGGATCTCGCCAACTCCCACCTCCTGAAGGCGTGTAAGCAGAGTTTCATGGGAGATGGTGTTGAATGCTGTGGATAGGTCGATGAGAACCAGCATGGCCTCCTCTCCCCTATCCGTGCACTCACGAATCGACTCGGACACTTCTAGTAAAGCTGATTCAGTACTGAAGTCCGGCCTGAATCCTGACTGAGAATCATGGAGTAGCAAGTTTGACTCTAGATAGTCAGACAGTTGTTCTTGTACCGCCTTCTCGAGCACTTTGGCTGGCTTGGTAAGGAGTGAAATCGGTCGGTAGTTGCTCAAACACATTGAGTCGACACCAGCTTTTTTTTAATAGGGATTAGCAACGCGTGTTTCCATAAAGAAGGGACAACACCCGATTGCAGGGAGGAGTTCCAGATTTCAAGCAGGGGGTTAATTACTAGCGGGGCAATCTCATTCAGGATCAGTGCCGGGGCTGGATCAAGCGGTGAGCCTGATTTACATTTTAGAAATAGAGTCAGGGCATACTCTTTAGTTAGCGGTTTAAAGGAAGTGAATACTTTGGTACAGGTGGTGTCAAGATCTGAAGTCACTTCTGTACGATTCGGAAGGATTGTTGCTGTGATATTAGCAATTTTTTCAGAAAATAAATCAGATAGGCCTTCACTAAGTGCTTGGCTGGGGCAACAGGAACGGACAGAGCAGTAGGATTAGTGAACTCTTTGACAATGTTGAAGAGGGTTTTAGTGGAGTTTTTTGCGCTAACGATAGTTTCTGCAAAGTATTGACTCATGGTATTGCGTTTGAGTTTATGAAACTCTTTGAGGGCCTGTCTGTAAAGATATTTGGCTGCCGGGTCATAGGTCCGGCGCCATAGGCGCTCCAGTTTTTTGCAACTGCTTCTATTTTCCCTTAGTTCCTGGGTGAACAAGGGAGCTGACGGTTTTGATCTACGGGAGTTGAGGGTCTGTAAGGGCGCGACTTGCTCAATGGTGGCCGTGAGATCTTTATTAAATATAGATACCGCTGCATTGAGACCGCCAGGGAGTGGGTATGAACTACTATTGTGCGTTTGCTCCAGGGTAGTACAGGAGACCTTATGCAATTTTCTGCCTTGTTCTCTGATGGCAGATTCATTCTTAGGAGGCTGGGATAGAGACACCTCGAACGAGATCAGAAAATGATCAGACCAAGTCAGAGGTGTGGAGGGAAGAATCTTAAGCTCCGTCCAATTAGAGAAGATCAGATCAAGGGTGTGTCCAGCAACATGTGTGGGGCCACTAACCCCTTGAGTCAGATTCAAACTTTGCATGGAATCTAGAAGATGGTTGGCACGAGTACAGACACTTACATCTACGTGATGGTTAAATTCTCCCAATACTGTGAAGTGAGGGACAAATCTGCAATAACTGCTAGCAGTGCAGAAATGGCAGGTAGTGGGGTATTGGGAGGACTATATACCAGGACTCCCGAGAAGATGGCTGTAAGGGCATCCGAGATGGAAAAGTGTATTGCCTCTATGGGCCCTATATTCGGGATTTTCCTGGATATGATCGTCAAGTGAGTCTGTATAATAACTGCGATTACGCCTCCGGTATTGGAGCCTTCACGGCTTACTTCTGTAAGGCGGTATCCCGGGGGCAAGGCAAGAGAAATGTCTGGGTTGGAGGAGTCTTTAATCCATGTCTCAGTAAGGAAGAGTAGGTCCCATGACATAGATGAGAGCAGCAGCCAAATATCACTAGAGTGGCATGGCAGAGAGCGACAATTCAGTAATCCCATAGAATATGTTCGTATGGGTGTGGGATGGATATTTGGTGGCTCATGGGAGCACTTTATATAAGGAATAAAGGAGAAAGGGAAGCTGTTACATTTAAAAAGGAGGGGGTTAGTCAGTGAGAGGTTGCACTGTGTGGATGGAGTGCAAATTTTCTTTCTTAAATCCAGAAGCTGCGATCTAGACCAGACCTGCTTCTGTGTACGAAACAGACCCGCCATAATTGCAGGGGTACGGTGCATAGGGGTACGGTGCGTACACCCCATGATTGCCGGGGTACGGTGCATACACCCATTGATTGCAGGGGTACGGGTTTCGATTCGGTCGTACAATTGGTTTACCGAATCAGAATCAGCCCCATAATATATAATATATATACTTGCTTAATAATATGTTTTAATATTTATTTTAATAACTTATACATTGTTTTTTAAATACATTATAAATACATCTATACACATAAAACAATAATATAATTAACATTTGAATACATATATGTAACAAATTAAAAAATATATATATATTTTTAATCTGTTTAAAATTATTATAAAGCACATTAGCTAAAATAATACATATTAGTTAGTTAACAAATATTAGATAGCGGTGGCTGCAACAGTAGAGAAAGGTATGGATAGCGTAGGGATAAAAATTTCTATTCCCACTCCAGTGAGAGCAACAGTAGGGAAAGTGTTGGATAGCGGAGGGGTAAAAATTACAATTCCCACTCCAGTGAGTGCAACAGGAGGGAAAGTGTTGGATAGTGTAGAGGTAAAACTTACTATTCCCACTCCAGTGAGTGCAACCGTAGGGAAAGTGTTGGATAGCATAGAATTAAAAATTACTATTTCCACTCCAGTGAGTGCAACAGTAGTGAAAGTGTTGGATAGTGTAGGGGTAAAAATTACTGTTCCCACTCCAGTGAGTGCAACAGTAGGGAAAGTGTTGGATAGCGGAGGGGTAAAAATTACAGTTCCCACTCCAGTGAGTGCAACAGGAGGGAAAGTGTTGGATAGTGTAGAGGTAAAAATTACTATTCCCACTCCAGTTATTGCAACAGTAGGGAAAATGTTGGATAACGGAGGGGTTAAATTAACATAGTTATAAATAAATATTTTAAAAAGAAAATGGCATATTAAAAATTATTAATAAATACCTATTGAATTAAAATATTATTTACTTAAATAACATTTAATTTAAGCTCTAAAATAACATAACATAACATAACATAATAAAATAACATTTAATTTAAGCTCTAATTACATCTAGACTGGACTACGGCAACATCTTATATCTGGGGGCATGTAAAGAAGTCACTAAGAAACTTCAAACAGTGCAAAACGAAGCAGTTAGGTTGATATGCATGCTACCTAAAAAATCCCCAACTTCATCTGGTCTTCGGAGTCTTCATTGGCTCTGTATCGAACAACGAGCACAATTTAAAGCTCTGTGTTGTATGCACAGAATCAAGGCAGGCAAGGCCCTGCCTATCTGAGCACCCTTGTCCATCAATACTTTCCCCAAGAACCTTACGTTCCTCTAGCCAACACAAGTTTCAGATACCCAGGATCAATCGAGTTAGACAGGGAGGTCGTTCTTTTGCCTACCTGGCCCCCTCTCTATGGAACTCTCTCCCAATTCAGCTTCGCACTAACGATTGTTGCCTCAAATTCCATAAGAACTTAAAAACATGGTTGTTCAACCAATAACCTTCTTTTTCATTAGCCCACTGTCCCCTTTTGTTTTTTCGCTCTTTATGTCTTTAGCGCCGGGAAACCTTAGGGTAGCTGTGCGCTCTACAAAAAATAAATATAATAATAACATTAAATTACTTCCCACCCTAGTCCCCTATAAACACACAACGTGCTACACAAAAAATACCAATTATTTTAATTAGCAATTAATTCATAAAAATTAATTACCAATTATTAATTAATTACAAATAAATTACTTAACACTAACAACAAATAAAAACTAATAATAAATACATTATAAGGAATATAATTTTTAATTAACCAATTAATGTAAATCAATTGCCAATACATTACTTGACAAGAATACATAAAAATTAATAATAAATTAATTATAATTAATATAATTTTTAATTAACCATTTAAGAAAAATTAGCTACCAATTAATAATTAATTAACAACAAATTAATAATCAATAACAATAAATAAAAACATATTAACTAATTATTTATATTCAAATTACTTCCCACCCTATCCCACTATAAATCCACAAACCGCTACACATTAACAATAACATACATAATTTAATTATCAATTAATCAATTAATAAAAATGAATCACCAATTAATAATGAATTTACAATAAATTACTTAACAATAACAATAAATAGAAATTAATATAAATGAATTACCAATTAATAATTCATTACTAAAAACAAACAATCAATAACAATAAATATAAACATATTAAATAATTAATTATAATTAAATTACTTCCCACCCTATTCTCCTAAAAAACTGATAACCTGCTCTGATACTAAAACACAATATTTACTTTAAAAAAATGACTATTTTCTAAACATTTAATGCAAATATTAAAAAATAATGTAAAAAAAATCAAAAAAATTTTAAACTTACATACTAAAATACACAAAAGTAGATCGAAATTATTTACAACTATATTTTTGCTAACAATATTATTTTCTTTGATATTACTTACTTCTATATTTAAAAAATCAATATTACTTACCTTAAAGTCGATACTTTGGTCAACGATATTCTTGACTTCGATATTCTGTCCCTACAATATTAAATACTCGATATTAGTGTATGTCGATATTAAAAAATGTATATTTTGACTGTGCACCGTCGACAAAATGTGCGTAGACTGATGAAATTAAAAGATTAAGAACAGAAGCCATTTGGACAGAATATCTAAGAGCTACAATTGAAATTCAATTTATCATAGACTTTAGATAAGGAATAGATCAATTATGCTGTTAAAATTGTGCTACTACAAACTGCATGAGAATGTACAGTCAATGGTGCTGGTACTTACAAGAACTAACTCTATCGGCACTCTGTTAGCTATCACAAAATTTGATGTGGAGGATAAAGATGAATACTGGAATATAATGATATGAAGGATGGTATGATTGGTGTGAATGTTGTATGTTGAAATTATATTTTAAGCTGTATAATAATGTTTAGCATTGATATTATTATCCAACATTGGAATATTAGTATGAATCTCCCTAATGTTGATTGTAAATAAATATTTTGATATAAAGAAGAACCACTTTCTCTGAACAATGGAAGTGTGCATGAATTTATAGATGAATAAATGAGGTTCCAAGGGTTTTTTTGTAGAATGTAGTTATTTCCCTTGCCCTAGGAATGTCTATATATAGCAGGGTTTCCCTTTTTTCGTTTTCATATAGTTATTGAATGCAAAGATGTCCACCCTATTGAGCAACAATGTAGTCGGAATTGAAGAGACCATATTTTGCTTTTGCAAAGTTGTCATGAGAAAAAGCTGGCCTCCTGATCTACCACCTGAGTTTTATTTTGTTTATGGGGTAACATGAATGATTTACTCTCATCTATTGCTCCTCGAGAACTTAAAAAACCTTAAATACCATGCACAAAAAAATAGCCTATAGCAATCAGTCCCCTGTCATTCACATTATAATGGTCGTGTCCTCTTTTAACACCCTGCCACCGCATCAAATTATGATTTCTTTGAGGTGTTTATGTAAGTCCCTTCCCACCATTCCAATCACCCGGGCAATATTATATGCTATATTACTTGAATATTCTATAATCTGTAACCCTGTAAGCAAAGATGTATAAATAGAACAGTGATCAGTATAAAACACCAGGTTGAAGGATCATTCACTGCTCCATATTTTCATATTAAAAGCTAATGAATATTACTGGTTTGGAGCTAGTTGCATAGAATCTCTGTTAGATTGTGAGTTTCAGAAAAATGACATGATACACCAAAATATTGGGTAGTTTTGCATTGGTGTCATTGAAATCAAATAGTAAGTTACGCACAACCAACAACTGTCTGGCATGTAGAAAATAAATAGAACAATTGTCCTTCTTAAATTACGTTATACCATACCAGATTCTGTAACCATGTCATTCAAAAATGGCACCTTAAGTGTATGAATACACATAGTTTACTGCAAAGTCCTAAATTACATTTTTAATAAAATTATACAAGAAACATATATGCAATGGTTGGTCTGAGAGATTTGAAGATCCATGCATAACTGGGAATGTAGTACATTTCAAAATGTGATATTTGAGAAAATCTACTGATGAACTGGGGTGTGATGAATGTGCATAATTTGCTTTGCTGGAGTAAAGTACTTCCTACCGTCAATTTTTGATGCAATAGCACATTTTGCACTAAAAAGAATGGTGTGAAAACCACAATTACAATGGACAACAGTCGCATGTGTTCTGGTTGTTTGCTTTGTTCCCACACTCCTGTGATATAAAGTTTCAATGAACAATGGCATAATTACTAGGGGTAGGCGGAATATGCGAAATTCACTTTCGCAACCTATCGCGAAAATGTTGAAAATCTCTGCAAACATGCGGAAATATCACAAAGACGCTGAAGTTTTTTTTCCGCCCATTCACGATATTTTCTGTGTGATCGTGTCTCGCCAACTTACCCATGCGGTTGCTCATTGGCGCGGCCATCTTGTTTTCACTTGTCCCGCCCTCTCGCGATGCTTACTTTGTGCTCCGGACCGTGCAATGCATGCTCGCAGTACGTACTTCCTGTTCGGGAACACTTTTACGTGTTCGCAACAGTTTTAACGTGCTCGGGGAGAAAATATCACGCAAACTTGCGCACATGGTCGCAATGGGCGTGGACATCTTGTTTTTCACTCTATTGATATGGTTCTGGGGCCTGATTTTCAATCCTCCCTCTATATTTCCAATCCTTTGTTTCTAGAGACTTTTTTCAATCTTTTTTTTATTATCTCTCTTACTATTTTCCTGCTTCTATATTTTTGGTTTTTGTCTACTTTTTGTGAGTTTATCAGCTACTTTTTCACTATTTTTCTATTGCCTGCTATTTTCATTTCCTTTACTGACTTTTTGAATTTTATTACCTTTTCTTTCCCGCCCCATCTCACTCTCCCCAGAACCATGTCGAAAGGAAGGGCTCACCGCAGCCAGAGCAGCGACCGCTTTTTTTGCGGAAGGCAGCGTCCACAAAGGGTGCAGGCAGGGGCCTTATTTGGGGAGGTGGAGTTGGCTGCACTCATATTCTTTGTGCAGCGCCACCTCCCCTCAACCCTGGTAGCAGGTGGCAGACCTGGGTCCGGGCTCCGGGAGCATCGGCAGCGGTGGAGGAAGGTGCGCCGGGCAGTGTTACGCTGCTCTGGGGTCCGGCGCACCCAGGCCTAGTTGACGCACCGGTGGTCTGACATCCTGGACCGGGAGCAGGACCTGCTGAGCCTGCTAGGAGTGGAGGTCCCGGGTCTTGGTGAGTAACTATTTAATTATTACTACTTTGTGTCTGTTCTTCTGGTCTGTGTTATATAATTGTATTGCGAATATCTTTTTTTTTCCAACCAGCTAGAATTCTGCTGCTTACATTACAGGTTAATTATGTTTAAAAGTCTTCTGTGATTGTTATGACACAGGTGCTCTTCTGCGCTACTACTAATCATACTTGTTTGCAACTTTGCGTGTGCGCTCGCTTAGCGTGATTATGTATGAGTTTATTTTAGAGAAATTAAGTTACGTAATGCTAGAGTGACTATAGTCCTTACTTTGTCTTGTCACTAAGAGATAGGAGAGGATTGATACTTGGGTTTAGTTACTTTGTATGAGTTTATAATTTTTAAGTGATATGCGTGATCTCCCCTCTGTTACGTCACGTGCTGCTTGTACCCTAGTCTTTATTAGAACCTTTTCTAGTTTGTTCAATAGGCTTAGCACTAGCAGAACATCAGCATCAATCAATCAACCAAAAATTTGGTGTATACAAAAATGGAGAAGTGTTTCCTCCATTTATTGGACCAGATGCATTATTGAGGACTAAAAGAAGTGGAAATGCATACTTAGAAACAATTGGCACGCCTGGAATAGGTGGGCTAGGGCAGGTGGTACGTCGTACTTAGGCTTAGTTAGCAATCTGGAAATAGAATGGAAGACTTGATTAGTGTTGATAAATAGTAAGTAGTCGATCCGCGAATCCCCCGATACTAATTGTTGACCAGATGAGATCAGATCGGTCAATTTAGTTATTGCAATTGTTGTTTACATAAGTGTTTTTTAACCATTCTTTAAAAATATTTTATTTATTTGACACCATCCATCAATGTTTGTCTCTTTCTTATATCTTTCCTGTTCAGAACCCAGGGGCAGGCAGACAGGGGCACAGTCAGCCGGACAAGAACTGCAAGAGGAGAACACCAATGCAGGCTTTTCTGCTGGCCCTAGTAAGTCTTCTTGTTTTTAATAATAATTCTTATTCAATAACTTTTACTGCACCATATTTTTCCGAACTATTGTTTCCATTTCCTAATGCTATTTTTTACCAACAATTATCCTTCGATCTGTACTGTTTTGAAAATCTAGTTATCCCTGCCTCTGCTATGATGACTCTCTGTACTACTACTACTATTAGTCTGTCTGTAATGTCGTAGCTAAGCTTGCCCAGTTGGCCACTCTTTATTTAAAAGGTTTTAAATAAAACTCAGATTCACCAGTAGCTCTAGCCATTGAGTCCAGTCCTTTGGATCGTCCTCTTGTACTACTTCTAGTCTTATTGATCGTGAGTCTTTGTTAATATTGAGGCTTTGACAATTCAACCAACAAATGCCCAACCAGATTTACTATTTTGATATGATAGGATATACTACTACTGTTGTAGGGATTTTGCACAAACAGACCTTTGCGCGAGAAAATAGGATGTCGGTGATGGGAGATTGGACCTTCCTCACACACCTCAATCAGAAGTTCAGAACTCACCACAATCCCCTGACCGACTAGTTATAGTAGTGTCTTATCATAACTATTGGCTCTCCGAACCCTCCCCCGAGATACCCAACAAGTAGACAACCCAGAACATAACACACCCAACGTCTCAGTCGTAGAAGCAATGCACATGCACATCCTTCCTTTCGCTCGCTCACTCGTGTAAGTTCACACCAAATACCACCAAGTCTATGTAAGTTCATAATTTTTATTTTGAATTGACAAGCTCTTTACGTTGTTCTATAATGCAGCAGGAAAAGCAATAACATTAAAATTATAAACATTATTACACTTACTTACAGTTGGGAAATAAATCATGATAACTGAACAGTGGTGGAAGCACCACCATTCCCTAGGTAGGAATATAGTTTATATAAATTTATAAATGAAGATCTCTGAGTGAATTCTGGGGGCCCCTCACCTTAGAATAACCTAGTACTGGTAGTTGTTGCATCATAAGCTCTGCAAAGCTCTGGTCCGTAGAAGGGAATCCTCCGTCTGTAATGCGAAAAATGAAATGGTGCGCATTAGTATATTGCAACCATTTCTCAGCCGTGCCAAAAAGTGTAGCATTTATGGATAAGCAATATGGACTAACAGTACACCAGAACTTCATAAAAAGTGGCTTGTTCATGTTTTAGAAAGAAGCAGTATGAGGTAATGTGGGCTCAAAGGTGTCTTATACAACATGCTGCAAGGTAACGTCACATGTGCAAAAATAAAAGACACAAAGGTAAAATGGTTGCATGCCTCGGGCTAACTAAGCAAAGGCTAGAATGACCCTAGGGACCATATATAACTACTAGTTTCTAATCTACAACTACCTGATTTGTACTAGTGATGTATGTTGTATACTATTAACTAATTTTTCAATCTTGCTACTGACCAATAGGGGGAGGTGTATATGACACCTAAAAAATGTGTAATGTTTTATAGGTGCACTACCGACCACTATTGTCGGGGCCAGCGGTGAAGGCGACGCGGAGGGAGAGGATGCGGCAGTTGCCGATACCGATGGAGCCGTAGGGGGAGTGCCAGCACCAGTGGTGGGCAGTGGTAAGTTATATTCATAATCCTTATCTACTGACATTAGTCCAGAAGCGTCCGTGGAGAAAACTCCGCCTGGAAGATCTTCATAATCTCCTGAGGACAAATCCCCCTCCCCCGAGTGACGACCTTGACTTAGGATACGACCAGTTCTGCCACTGGATTACCCAAGCATTGGACACCCTGATCCCAGCTAAATGGATCAAGGCCCGTGCCCATGTGGCTAGCCCCTGGTATAATTCAGAATTAGCCACTCTGAAAAAAGAATGTAAAAAGGCGGAAAGAGTATGGAGGAAAAATTATGATACCAACCTCAAACATAAATACGTTCAACTTCAAAAAACCTATCATCGTCATGTCTGCAGAACAAGGGCGGCGTATTATGCCACCGAAATCAACAGTAGCACCAACGCTTCGAAAACTGTCTTTAAAATTTTAAAAGACCTTACTGCATAAAAAACCGCCATCACTGCCGCCACCTCTCCGGACCTATGTAATAATATGGCCAATTTCTTTACCGACAAAATAAAGAAAATTTACGATACCTTCCCCAATTCCCCCCAGATCTCTGTCACTTTGGACCCCACCAGACCCTATCTCTCTTCCCTCCCTACACTAGAGCATGAGAGCTTTCAAAAAATCTGTAAAAAACTCAAATCTGGCTCCCCGGCTGACCCCCTAAAACCCGAGACCTTTTGTGAAGCCAATGAGCTTGTCACAGAACCTATACAGAATATCATTAACCTGTCTCTTTCCACTGCCAAAATACCCTCTAAATGGAAGCAGGCATGGGTATCTCCCATCTTAAAAAAGCCCACCCTAGATCCCACTCTTCCTGAAAATGTTTGGCCTATCTCACTTCTCCCCTGGCCAGCTAAAATTATAGAGACACACGTCAACACCACCCTCACCAATTTCCTCCTAACCAATGACATCCTGGATAACTCTCAACACAGGTTTAGAGCTGGTCATAGCACCGAGACAGCCTTGCTCAGTGTTACAGAGGACCTCCGTGCCATTCTTGACGCCGGCCGAACGGCAGCACTGATCCTGTTGGATCTCAGTGCTGCCTTCGACACGGTGTCACACGAGGTCCTTCTGATGAGACTGGAGGAAATTGGAATCACAGGGACTGCCCTGGGATGGTTTAGAGACTTTCTTTCCAACAGATCCTTTAAAGTCTCCACCCCCCCTTACCTCTCTAAAGAGCACAGCACTGGACAGGGGGTGCCTCAGGGGTCATCACTGAGCCCCACCCTGTTCAATGTTTATGTCCGACCGCTAGCAGAAGTGGTTAAAAAGAGTGGACTGGCGTTAGTGTCTTACGCAGACGACATCCAGTTGGTGGTAGCTCTCAATGACAACAACGGTTTGGAGGCCCATCACTTCAAACAGACCCTTACTGACATCACCAACTGGATGACGGCGAATTTCCTCCAGCTCAATGCGGGGAAAACAGAGATACTGCTCCTGGGGAAAAACACCGCATCCTGGGGCGAAAGCTGGTGGCCCGACACCTTGGGCCAACCTCCTATGCCCAAGGAATGTGTTTAAAATCTGGGAGTCTGGGTAGACTCGGCATTGAAATTCACCCACCACATTAAAAAAGTGGCAGCCACCTGCTTCGGCATCCTGCGCAATCTAAGACCCATCCTGAAGTTCTTCGACTGTCACACCCGCCAGTTAACTGTCCAAGCTACCATCCTTTCTAGGCTGGATTACGCCAGCTCCCTATTACTGGGCGCTAACCTAGCGGAAACTACCAGACTTCAGAGAGTCCAGAATGCTGCTGCCAGGGCTCTGGTAGGTCTCCTCCGCCACTCCTTGGTGGCTGGAGTCCTGAAAAAACTGCACTGGCTCCCGGTGGGAAAAAGGATTCAGTTTAAGGCACTCTGCTTAGCCTTCAAAATCCTTAAAACTGCCTCCCCTCCGATGTTGCGCCCCCTCCTGGTGGAGTATATTCCTAGGAGGTCACTTTGTTCAGAAGGACAACATCTTGTGGTCATTCCCCGTACCAAACTGGCCAGAATGGGCTGCCGATCCTTCAGCCTGCTCGCTGCCAAGCTTTGGAACAGCCTACCGGAAACAATCCGTGGCATACAGGACCTTCTGGCATTCAGGAAAGCCATCAAAACCCACCTCTTTCAGTAATCTCCCCTTCTACCCTCTGATGCTTTCTTCTTTTCTGCCTTCAGCCTCACTCGCAGCGCCGGGACGCCCCTTGGCTGGTGCAGCTGAGCGCTATATAAATCCCAATAACATTAACATTAACATTAACATTACACTCACTGCAAGGGTGTGCTGTATATATACTGTACTGTTGAGACTCAGGGCCCCATTAGGATGGCGGGTGGATTGCCCCCACCGGGCTGGTGGTTGTCACTGCCGGCCCGGCAGGGGCAAACCTCCCACCATCCCTGTAGAAAAGACCCCCTGCCATATTACTGGCTGGGGGGTCCGCGGCGGAGAGAAACCGTCCACCGATTTTCCGCACAGTCAACATGTTGACCAGGCGGAAAAGGGTTCACTATTGTGGCGGTGTCTGAAACACACCGCCAGCCATATAATATGCATTTTGGAATGCCTGCCGCCACGGAAAGGAATGGGGAGTATGCTTGGGGGGGCCCGTTGCCGGCCCCCATGGAGGGTACCCATGGTACACCCCTGCCTTTCAAAGCACAACGTGGCAGGCTACGCACAGGTCCTGTCACGTTGTGCTTGGAAAAGCACATCACGTATTTTTAGCATTGCGGTGGGCGGTGCTTTCAGCACCGCCCGCCACAATGTTAAAAATACCGGATGCGCCCACCACTGTGGCGGGTGCATCCTAATTGCCCCCACTGGACCCCGGGCCTTATAGTGGGCGGTCCCTTTTAGCGTGAGGATGGCCTAAGTAAGTAAGAGTTGTTGTGAACGTTTGAAGAGTGAAGAAAGACACCCTTTAATTGGCATTAGGGGCAGAAATATTGAGTAACCAATGGCCTCATCTATCTGTGATTTCAACTCCGCTTTGAAAGTTTTATATAGAAGACTAAAAGTCAGATCAGATCACCTGGTGTTGAACTAAAAAGTCAAAGACGGGTGGAAGGAAGAAGCACAGGCGAGATTTAATATTTGTTATGACTGACAGAGAGAAGGATACATGTGATGCAAGCCTGCAAATTGCAAAGGTGGCTGATAGTAAAGAATCAGATGCATGGTTTGTTGAATGCCTGAAAAAAATCCTGCAAATGTTAAAGCCAAAGAAAGTGGGAGGATAGATACATACCATAAATGTTATGTACTGTGCTTTATAGTGCCTTCTTATTTCTTTTTGATATACAGCTACTCCTTCCAAACCTGACCAGAAGGAGTTGGCCGCCAAGGCACGTCGCCGCAAGCTGGAGGCAATCCAACAAGAATATCGGCGGCTGGTGGTCTTGGAAGAGGAGAAGGAGGAGACTGCAGCACTTCAAGCCTCCTCTAGTGCCCCGGGCCCCAGCCACCGCCCTCCTGCAGGACAGCGCCACCCGCCGCCGCATTGCCATCTCTGGTGCTCCCCCAAACTGTGGCTGCAACTGCCGCGCTCTAAAGTGCTGCATCACCCGACTAGAGGAGCAAGTGCGTGTCCTCCAATCCCGCCACACATAGAGTCCCTGTATATTGCCCCTTTTTTAATTCTTGTTTTGGTGGGTGGGAATTGCGTGTTGGGGTTTTGGACATTTGGACTTTCTCATTACGGACATTGATTGGGGTTAGGGAGGGGGTGGGTCAGTTTTGTGGGTTTTTTACATAGTTTATTTGTGTTAGGGTATTAAATCTATATTTTCACTTTACATGCAATGTTGTTAATGTTTTGTAGGTGGGGTTACTGTTTTACATCACACTGTTTCCTTGTTGGTGCAGGTCCACCCATAGCCAGTGTTTGATTTAAATAATTGGCTGACTGAGTAAGACACAAACAGATAGATGTGACACCCCTCACTGATTGGGTTGTCCTACTAGTACTTTCAGTCTCTCTCTTCTAGTCTATGCATTCTTTATCTGGACTCAAAGGGGTGTGTGAATACATTGAAAACATGTCCATTATTAATTATGCCTCCCTTAAACCTCTATTACCGTTGCTTGTTGTTTAACTTAGGCACAGCATGGTGATGAGGGTTTCTTTCTTCTAATATGCCATGATTGGAGTGGTGGTGGTATTAGTAGTAGTAGACAACACTGGCAGGGAAGCAGCATTTGCAAAAGAACAAAATGAGACAGTCAGTTGCATTTAAGGGACTGTTCGTGGAGTAGTAGAATGAAATACAGTACAGAACTGTTAAATAAAGTACTCAGGAAACTTGCGTAGGTTGAAGCTTGGTTTATTTAAGCTTAATTCCAGGAAGAAAGCACCCACAGCCAGAGCCATCCAGTCGTGAGGAAGCCAACGTCCGATCTGACGTTCTAGGAATCCTCACGACTGGAGAACTGAATTCTGGAATGCAGGTTGAGAGAGCTCTCGTGCTGGCAAGCACGGGAAGGCAGGGAAAGGAGAGAAAGCTCACACTATAACATCTTTCCCACTAAGAAGAGAAACAATGCAAACAAACAAAAGCAAACAAGAGTTTAGGCAATAAACTTAAGCAAGTGCAGGGTTAAGCAACATTATTCTAAAACATAATCTCTCAACCTGCAAGATAGCTGTTTCAAACGAAATGCCCTTTTCTTTGCTACTTCAGAAGTTTCATGAGAAGACGAAGCGTGTGGAAGGGAAAGCTCCTCGGAGGCAGAGGAGGGTGGCAAAGAGGAGATGGTGGGGAGGGCATCAGGTGTAAGGGATGAGGGAGTAGGAGAGGTGTCCGTGGTGGACGTGGAGGTTGCGGAAACAGTTTCGGAAACAGGTTGTACAGTTTCAGAAACAGGTTTGTTGGAAAGTGTTTGGGGGTAAAGAAAGTCAAACCAATCACAATGCTCAGAATCTGAAGTAGCATGTTCCTTGATGACGTTGGCTTGAAGAGGAGAGATCTTGACAAGAACTCGTTTGTTCCACCATCCACCGTCATCAAGAAGGGCTGAGGTTTTACTAACTTGTGTGACCAGATTTGGGAAAGAGAATTTGGACATGCCCTTAGAAACTCTTTTGGGATTTTTGATAAGGACAATATCTCCTTTTTGTAATGGCTGATCAACAGAATGTTTACCTTGATCAAAACGAGATTTCATAGACAATTGTTTGGCAGACACACGATCTTGAACAGAAAAAGAAGAATCAGATAAACCAACATTCTTATGCAACCAACTGGGATTAAGAACAGAATGAACACTTCTTTTTCTGAGTAAGCTAAAGGGTGAGACCCCGGTGGTCGAATGTGGAGAAGTGTTATAGGCTCACACTTTGTCATGAACGAAGGGTAGGGGGTCAAGCCGAGAGGAAATGGCAGTTTGGACACCCTCCTTGATAATGCGATTGCATCTCTCGACAAGGCCATTTGAAGAGGGGGAGTACAAGGGAACTTTGTGAGGAAAAATATCGTTACGTTTGAGAAAAGAACACATCTTTTGAGAGACAAAATGAGTTCCGTTGTCAGTAACGATGGATTTGGGAAAACCTTCAATATCAAAAACAGACTGTAAGAAATTAATGGCATTGTCAGTAGAAGCAGAATTGCAAAAAGAATAATAGAGCCATTTGGAATAATAATCAACAAGGAGTATGAGAATCTTGTGTTCAGAGGGTAAGATATCATAAGGACCAGAAAAGTCCAAGGCTACTTTGTCCCACGGGCCAGCCGGTAGAGAAACGGGACATAAGGGTGTGGAAAGGGTCTTCCAATGTTTATCAGAAAGGATGCACTGGGTGCAATTGTCAATCATCTTTCTAATGTGAGAGTCCATAGAAGGCCACCAGTAAAATTGTTTGATGCGCTGACAGGTCTTAGAGATGCCGAGGTGACCCTGATGAGCAGAGCGAATGATGAGATCACGAACAGATTGAGGGGGAACAAATAGATCATTGCGCATAACCATATCATTGACCAACGAAAGTTCCTCCGAAACATTAGCAAAACCTTTAAGATCAGAGGATAAGGTTCTACGTTCGGGCCATTTGTTGACAATAAAATTCTTAACTTTACAGAGAACAGGATCATTGGCATAAGCTGTATTCCATTCTGCTTCAGAAATGGGTTGACATTCGGCAACTGCATCAATGGTGGCAACAACGCACTCAACATCATCATTAACAATAGAATCATGAGTAAGAGACATTCTAGAGAGGCAATCGGCCCTGAAATTTTTACCTCCGGAGATGTGTTTGATGACAAAGTGAAATTCGTGAAGCTTGGAAAGGAGACGAACAAGTCTAGCGGAAGCTCTATTAGAGGCACTGTCAGAGAGCATATGCATGAGTGGCTTGTGATCTGTGTAGATTTCGAACTCGCAACCCCAAATGTAGGATTTGAACTTTTGAATAGCCCAGACGCAAGCCAGGGCTTCTCTTTCAATTGTGCTGTACCTGGTTTCAGCGGGAAGAAGGGTTCTGGAAGCGAAGGCAACCGTGTGTTCTTTGCCCTCAACCCACTGACCCAGGACAGCACCCAAACCGGTAAGACTGGCGTCTACAGTGATAAAGCACATAGAGCTGTCACAAAAGGGGTTCAAAGCAGGTGAGTCTTCGATGATCTTTTTGACTTGCTCGAAAACTCTTTGCAAGTCTTGAGACCAAACGAATTTTACACCTTTTCTTAAGAGTGTTCTTAAAGGTTCAACAATTTGAGCGTAACCATGAACGAACCTGGCGTAATATTCAGATAAGCCAAGGAAAGAGCGAAGTGCATCACAATCCTTGGGGGGTGCAGCGTCACGAATGGCTTTAATTAAAGAAAACTTGGGTTTAATGCCATTGGGAGAAAGGGAGTGACCCAAGTAATCCAACTCTTGGACACCAAATTTACACTTATCGTGTCTAACAGTCATGCCAGCTTTTTCTAGGACTTGTAACACGGTATTGAGGGTTTGATTGTGCTGAAAAGAGTCATTGGCGTAGACCAAAATGTCGTCTTGGTAGGCTTGTACGCCAGGGATATCTTGAAAGAGGTTGTCCATTAGTTTTTGGAAAATGCTGGCTGCAGAGGCCAAACCAAAGGGAAGCCTAAGGTACTTGAAAGCACCAAAGGGGGTGACGAATGTTGTTAACTCTTGAGACCTGAGGGACAAGGGAATTTGGTGATAGGCGGATCTAAGATCAAGGAGGGAGAAGAATTTAGCCCCACCCAGATTAGCCAAAAGGTCGTGAATTTTGGGGAGGGGGTGACAATCAACAATGATATTATTGTTTAGGGAGCGTAAATCGGCACATAACCTAACCTCTCCGGTCTTCTTGCGAACTAGGACAATGGGGGAAACCCATTCAGAAGAATCGCAGGGAGCAATGATTCCTTCGTCACAAAGGTTTTTGAGAACACATTTGAGTTCGTCTCTAGCGCTCAAGGGAAGAGGGCGAACCTTGTGGACAACTGGTTGAGCATTGGGTTTGAGACGAATTTCATGTTTAAAACCAATCACAGTGCCAACCTTGTTTTGAAATAAGTTTGGAAAAGAACTCAGCAAGGAGTCAATTTTAACAATGGGAAAGGAAATATCAGAAATGTCAAAGTTCCCAGAATCATGACTGGTGTAATAGTCATGAGGGATGTCGCCTAAGGCGATGGGTTGGTCAGAACCAGGCCTGAGGATCAAGCCCATTCTGGCTAAGTCAAACCAGCCTACGACGTCCCTGCCCTTGAGGGCAACATAAACTTTGGTGAAAGTGTATCTACCAAGACAAGCAATGTTGGAATAAAAGAAGCCCAACATATCAATGTCTTTTTCGCCAAATGCTTTGAGATGGAGATCGGATTTAGAAAGAACAACTTTAGGCCAATTTGCATAAAATGTAAGGTCAGACACAATGGTGATGGGGGAACCAGAATCAGCTTTAACCTGGATAGTGATTGTACCAATTAGCAATTCACACAAAGGACTCTTGATTTTGGTAAACTCAAGTGAATCACATTCAATCGATAACATGACATCATTGAGTCTGGAGGAACAAGACTCTATATTTTCCTGGATCTCAATGTTATTGACTCTAGTGAATCTCTTACGACCCCTGCAGACAGAAGGGAAATGACCAATTTTCTTGCAGGAGGAGCACTTTTTGCCAGAGGCAGGACACGTGGGAGAATTGCCAAGATGGTTCCTGGATCCGCATCTGTAACAAATGAGAGGTTTTCTATTTGGTTGTCTTGAAGAACTATTGACAAGGTCGATGGAAGTGAAACCAGAGGATTGTTCAACTAGATAAACAGAAGGTTGAGAAGTGCTCTCTTATAAAATCCTAGAAGAATAAGTTGCACGCTCAATTCCTTTGGCAATATCAATAGTTTCAGTTAAAGAAGGATTTTTGCAACTCAAGAGACGTTCCTGGATTTTTTTTGAATGGCAAGCAAATATAAATTGATCTCTGATAGAGGTATCTGTACTAGCACCAAAGTCACAAGTAGAAGCTAAAATTCTAAGTTGAGCAATGTAATCCTCTACAGATTCATCAATACTTTGTCTTCGTTTGAAGAAGTTATGGCGTTCCAATACAATGCTAGGTTCATCATCATATTGTTTGTTAAGACGAGCAATGGCTTCTTGGAAAGCATCCCAGTTGTCACCAGCTTCACCAGCAGGAGAAGCAACAAGCGGTAAATTTTCAAAAACTTGTTGAGCAGCAACTCCCAGACAACCATAGAGAATGGCAACCTTGCGAGGAGGATCGTACTTAGTGGCATCAATGGCTACTAAATAATTTTCAAAGCCTTTTAGCCAGTTGCGCCAAGCGAGAGTAGGTTTGCCAGGAGTTTGTAGAAAAGGAGCTGGTGTTTGAAACTGTTGGCCAGAAGCCATTGTATTGATGAAATGGAAGAAGAGCGTGAAATAATATTGTGAAAATGATAGGTTGAAATGAGTGATAGGCAGGAAGCGTGCCTATCGCTGATGACTTGGAAAAGCAATGAAGAAGAACAAATAAATATGGTGGCAATGAAGCGTGCCAATCGCTGATGAAAGTAAACGTGGTAGGCAATGAGCGTGCCTATCGCTGATGAAAATAAACGTGGTAGGCAATGAGCGTGCCTATCGCTGATGAAAATAAACGTGGTAGGCAATGAGCGTGCCTATCGCTGATGAAAATAAACGTGGTAGGCAATGAGCGTGCCTATCGCTGTGACAAATGGAAATGGTAGGTAACAAGCGTGCAAATTGCTGTGACAAATGAAAGTGGTAGGCAATGAGGGTGCCTATCGCTGTGACGAATGAACTTGGTAGGCAATGAGCGTGCCTATCGCTGTGAAGTATGAGCGTGGTAGGCAATGAGCGTGCCTATCGCTGTGAAGAGATTTAAAGCGCTGAAGAAAAAGCGTGTAAAACGCACTGTGTTGCGTGGAAATAAAGCGCAATGGAACGGAGGCTTTGAAGCAGGCTTAAAATGGCCGCCGGCGTCATCGTCAGGGAGACGGAGAGACGCAAGTCTCTAAGGGTGGTGGAGCTTGCTTTGTGACGTGCGCGTGTGGAAGCGCGAGCAGGCGGTTGGAACGTTGCGCGCGGCTGGGCGCGAGAGAGTAACTGCTAGACGCAGCGCCAGGGAGAAAGGCGATGAAATAAGTCAATTTCCACACTTGGAGCCAGGAAATGGACAGGAGAAATGTCCAGAAAGCATACGACCTGGTGAAGATGGACTGGAGGCGGGCTCAGCTGAGGAGACGAGGAGTCGGATTCAGGCGAGTTGATTGGCGTGGGTGCAGAGAAATCCCGATCGTCGCCAATATGTTAAATAAAGTACTCAGGAAACTTGCGTAGGTTGAAGCTTGGTTTATTTAAGCTTAATTCCAGGAAGAAAGCACCCACAGCCAGAGCCATCCAGTCGTGAGGAAGCCAACGTCCGATCTGACGTTCTAGGAATCCTCACGACTGGAGAACTGAATTCTGGAATGCAGGTTGAGAGAGCTCTCGTGCTGGCAAGCACGAGAAGGCAGGGAAAGGAGAGAAAGCTCACACTATAACGAGAACTTACCGAGCAACAATAATACGCAAAAATATTTTACAACAAAATATGATGGTGGTGGTGATAGCCCACTAGACAGAGTTACAAACTATACTTGTGTCGAGTCACTTGACTAGACCTACAGCGTAACAGTTAGTGCTGTGTATGAGGATGACAACAAATCCAATCAATGTGGCAATTAATGCTGAGGTATATGTTCCTTTGTTAAAAATCACCTCTAAAATATACTGCTCATGGGTGGGCAAGCAGAAGAAGATCATCTTTCTGCCTTGAAATTGAAGTACTATTGCTTTTGCCCCATCCGCCCCATCAAGCGTGCGATTAATTATTGGTGTACATTTAATTAAGGCATACAGCCCGGGGGAAGAGGGCTAGGGTTTGTTGAATGGATGGGAAGGAGGTTTGGGGAAAGGTTTGACAGTGAAAAACAGTACACATAGACAAACAACAAACGACAATCTTTGTAGACTACCATATCCATATAAGTATGTTAAGGGAGAAAAAGGAAAAGCATGCATGATGATGATTGATAAGGAGACCCGGATTACATACACTTCTTGTTCAGTTGTTCCGGGATTAATACTTTTACTGATAGCAAATAAAAATTTTAAATATTGGTAGGGATGAATCATAAACAGAGAGCAAACCTAATGATAATAACAACAACAAGAAGAACACACCGTTGTAAAGATTGCAGACAAAAAAAATAATCAATTTATTTAAAAGAAGATGAAAGTTGATACAGTTATTGTGTTATCCTGGTCAAAAATGTGGACTGGATTTGCATCTCGGCATTCCTCTTGGTCCTCTCGTCCATCAATCTTGGGTGTCGCCACTCGCCAATCGACACTGCCTGCCTGGAAAAAAAATTAGATTTATTGGTAAGGTAAGTATGCATTGTAATGTTTCCCAAAGTATAGGGCAAGGCCCAGGCCTGTAATTGTAGATGGAAAAACAAAGTGGATATTGGGAAACAAAGTTGAAACAAATGCACAAGTTATGGTGTAGTGCAACAAGAACACTTCCCGAGGCGGCATGTATGCATTATCTCTCCTCTAGTCTGTTTCCAGCATTGACCTTCAACAACAACAGGACAGAGCAGGCCCAAAGTGACGGCACGTTGCTTAGCACATCCTCCGTTTATAGTACTTTTTTTTAAAGAGTTGGACAAAGCACATATCCATTCCAAACATAGCATTTTACAATTTAAGTTAGTGAATCAATGCACCGCAGTCATCCCACCGATACACTCAACTTCACTTCTACACAGACATTTGGGTCTCCTGTGGTTGTTGTTGATGTGTTTACCTTTAGGCTTTTTTATGCCACTCATGAAACGTCCTCCTGACTTATTATTATTCCATCAATAATCTCCGATACTTGTACTGACTGACTGTGAAGATCTGCCTACAGTAGAAGTAAAATTTTGTTATTACACAACAAGAGTAGAAATACTATTGACTTGAGTCACTCTTTAGTGTGTACAGTAAGACTACTAGTACACTTTGACTTCACTTCGTGCACAACAAACAAACAACAAAACACAAACACCAATCGCTCAGAGTCAGGTGTCCAATACATGCCATTCATTTTCATTACCTGTTCCTTCTCATCTTAAGTTAACGGGCCGTCTTTTTCGCCATCATCATCATGGACGGTGCTGGTGTCATACTCAGTGTGCAGATTGAGTCCCCTTCCTGTATTCAATCAAAAGAAATGTATCAAGCTGCAGTAGAAGCACACATTTCATATTTGCAAGAAGGGGAAAATTGCCTTGAGTTACGTTTAGTGTGTACAGTAGAAAGATGATTAGTGCACAATGACATAACTTCATGCACAACAAACAACAACAAAATCACTCAGTCTGCGACTCTGCGTCCAATACATGGCATCAATCATTACCTGTTCCATCTCATTTTCAGTTAACGGGCAGTCTCTCTCTGCCCATTCCATTTCTTTTGGCGGGACTAGGAAAGTTTTTATTTTACTTCTATTTTCCATCATCCAATCATCCTGAGGGCAATGGATTTAAGCGGGAGATTCCGTATGATGGAGCAGAGGAGCTGGATTCGGAAGACTGTACTGTCAAATGCAGACACCTGAAACTTGTATATTGAAATAAGAAGAGTAGAAGATGGTGGTAATGGATTTGTTGTGATTCAAAGTTTGTAACTGGAATGACAGACATACAAATAAAGAAAAAAAAGGGAGGAAGACAGCAAGTGCAAGCCTAATTGTCAGGGAAGTATAGCTCGTCCTCAAACTCTGGGGGTTCAGCCAGTAGTAGGTAATCATGATGTGACACACTACTTCCGTCACCTGAGCCGCTGTCCTCATCTTCCTCTCTTGCTTCATGTATTGTGTAATTCGGTGGTATGAAGTTCTGATTCATTTTGATCATTGTTAACCTCTACATGATTTTGGGTGAGAGACTAGTCCTTCTAAATTTATTTACATATTTACATTCTCACTGTTACAATGGAACCAGCAGCACTGAAAACACGTTCAGGAAGAGACACTTGCGACAGGGCAAGCCAGACAGCCTATTGCCAGCCTGCTGTGCAGTGGCCATTCAGGCCTTTTCCCACACCAATACTGCAATAGGTTTTGATCAATGTACACCTCTATTGGGTCGTCCAGATAGGCCTGGACCATCCGCTCAATGTTCAGGGGTGCTGCAGCTAACCTTTCAGGCTCTTTTCTCTGTGCATCAGCACTGTGCCTATTAATGCCTAACTGTAAATGCCAATCGTGGAACGATTCTACTGTGCCTAATGGTCCAGTTATTGTTGCTGTTGTCGATAATGATGGTGAGTGTTGTGAGCCAAGCGCACTACCCTCAGCCTCCGAAGTTGCACTTGATGCCGCATGCCCTGCTGCAGTCCTTCTTGTGGGTTGATCTTGTGGGCTTTTAATTAGCATCCATTCATTTTCCAACTTGCTCGCTGCTTCAGCTATTCAAGATTTGTAGCGGGCAACATCCATCTCTGAAAAAGGAATGAATGTCTTCAGTCCCAATTTTCCCCATGGATCCAGAATTGTGGCAGAAATGTAATGTTTTTGTGACAAAATCTTATTTTGCATCCTTGTATTTTCAGCTAAGCGATGGACTAAGCTCTCCACCAAGTAATAGGCTTCCTTTTTGTCCTCTACACCTTTGTATGATTCAGACGCCTTCTTCAGCTGATGCTCTAGTATTTGCAATAATTGGATAGCTTGGCCCATTGTACAGTCCTCCTTGCTGACTTCACATGTGAAAACCTCAAAAGGACGAAGCATCTCAGTCAGGCATTTAACTAGGCACCGTTGGTCCATCTGAAGGGTATTTCGCAGGAGCATCCAGTCTTTGCATGACATATTCATTGAGTGGCCTGTACTGCTCAAACAGACGATCAAGCATGTAATACGTTGAGTTCCAATGTGTTGCCACCTCCTGGATGAGTGCTTTGACTGGCATCCTATATTCACGTTGAATGATCCTCAGCTGCTTCCGAGCTTTAAAAGAATGACTGAAAGGAGTGCATATTCTTCGGGAGATGATCAGTAAGTTGCTGACTATGGGTTCTTTTTTCAGAAAGTCTTGAACTATAATGTTTATGCAGTGCGCCAAACACGGGACGCTAAAATAGGAACCAAGGTCCATGGCCTTAGGTACATTACAGCCATTATCTGTGGAAACAAAACCAATACTAAGCCCTCTTGGGCGTAGCCATTCAAAAACCTTGCTGCAAAACTCTTGCAAAATGTTTACAGCAGTATGAGATTTCTCCATGGCGAACATGGCTACAGTTGCATGTTTCCGAGTAGCTTTAAAAATCTCAGCTGTGTCAACAGCACCTCGTTCAGATAGCTTATCTCTAACTCCCACAAAAGAGACCCAGTGTGCAGGGATGCACATGTAATCTGTGGCTTGGCAACTGGTCCACATGTCTGTTGTCAGGTGGATATTGTGACCAGCACTCTGCTGCAAAACTTGTCCAACCAATTCCAGCACATCATGATGTAGTGCCGGAACAGCAATTCTTGCGAAATAGGAATGGCTGGGAACCTTCCATTTAGGGCAGATGGCTGACACAAATTCAAGGAAACCCACCCTACCACAAATGAAAAAGGGAGAAGGTCCAGTGCTAACATTTTAGCCAGCTTTGCATTGTACAACCGTTCCATTGGGTGGTTGCGTTGGAACTGGCCCTCCAACCTAAGCATGCTCTCAATGGTAGGCTGGATTACTTTCCTTTGTGGTGCTGTTGTTTTTATTAACCCACTTAGGCTCAACAAAGCAGTTTGCCTCATTGCGGCACTCGGTCGCCTTGGTGTTCCAGCCTGACTCTGAGTATGGCTCTTACTGCGGTGCCACTGATGTTAATGAGGAGGATGTGGGCGGTATCACTACACTACTGGGGACAAGGCTAGAAATGCCTCCCTCTTCTTCACCTTCCACCGCAATAATATTGTCCCCTTATTCTTCCTGACCAACTTCAATTGGTTGAGGTTTTCTACTTTGTTTTAAGTGAAGTAGGTGATTCTCCCACACAATAGTGTGGTGTATTCTGAGATGACTTGCTTGGCCTCCGGTACCATAGTTTGTACAAAGCTTACCCCGCCGAACACCTTGTCGACAAATTGAGCATATAGCAACGTTCTCCTCCTTGGTGCTAACAGAAAAGAAGTCCCAAACTGGGGAGGAGAACTTTCTGGCACTGCTGAATGTGCAACTTTCAATACAAGATGAACTGGAGGTTCTGCTTGGAATGTGACTCTGTGCAGCTACACTGTATTTTTTGCTACCACTGCCCACTGAGATGGTTGATCTGGATGTAGGTCCCTGCCGGGCCTTGGAAAATATGGCAGCTGGAGGTCGAGGTGGTGTAACCTGTGTTGGTGGTATCCGTACTACATTCCGCTCAGTAACAGCCTTTCTGGATAGAGTGAGAATGTTGGTCTCCATCCCCTTTGGGGCGGGAGTGATGTGTGTGATGACTGGCTCATCTTCATCAACATCATCCCCCTCTTCTACATCTATCTCCATAACTCTAAATATTTCTGGAACCTTCCTTTTCAGAAGCATTGTCTTGTGGAGTTTATCACTCTCAGGCTGATCTGGTGGCTCCCAAGTGGCATCACGGTCATCAGAAGCAGGGCTTGAAGAAGAAGATGATGGACTAAGCCTCCTTTTCCTTGCTGGTGGTCTGGAAGACAATAGATCTTCAGAAACTGTGGTTTGCTCCACTTTGTTTGCAGGAAGCTCGATTTCCTCAAATGCCCCTATGTCAGGAGCAACAACTACTAGTGTGGGCTGTTCTTGCGGCTGCTGTTGCTGTTTTTCTTGTGGCTGCTGCTGCTGTTCTTCTTGTGGATGCTGCTACTAATCTTCTTGCGGTGGCTGCAGTTGTTTTTTTTGCGGGGGCTGCTGCTGTTTTTCTTGTGGCGGCTGCTGATGTTCTTGTTGCGCCTGCTGCTGTTTTTGTTGCGGCTGCACACTTATCTGCTGACTTTCCACCTGCGTTGATTGTGTATTACTTTGCGATAATGACATTTCATCATCGCTGCTCATTAGTAGACTGGCTACCTCTGCGACACTCAAGGGCTTGGGCATAGGTTGGTGGGGTTGGATCGCTGGTGCGGAGGTGCTGCTCCCGGCTTGGTTTCCGGACAACGCTGCTGCAGGCGTAACTTTTTTGGACCCCAAAAATACATTGGCCGGCACACCAGTTGTGGTTAATGGCACATCCTTTTTCTGTTCCTTCTTCTCACAGGCAACTTTCTTGGTACTGGACCTGGTACCTTTCTTTGGGGACATCTTCTTCAGATGTCAGGCAGGACTCAGATGCACACCAAGTTGTGGTCACACATGAACAGCAGGACTTCTGTGTGGCTGGCAGTACAACAGTGATGATGATGACACCTCCTCCTCTGGCTTTTTGTGCACCTAAAAGCAAATAAGCCAGGAGAAGAACATCATGGAAATGTTGCATTTGTTGTTGTGGTTCAGTTACTTACTGTACTAGTGCAAACAAAAGACTTTGTCAACAAGGGCTATGTTATACTACTGTCTACACACACTACACTCTCAGGAAGGAAAGGAAAGGAAAGAGAATAAGAACCACCAAAATAAAAATATAATGGAAGTGGGGTGAACCCTATTTGCCATTAAATTATTTGAGCATCACATCATTCATGGAGCTGCTGCTGGCAAAGGGGTGGATTGGTGGAAGCAGTAAGCCAATAGGAAAACCATGCAGACCTATATGGCAAAAGCAGGACACTAATAACTCCCAACACAAAAAAAGGCCACCAGCCACATGGACACTCACAAATCACAAGCAACAAGCAGGGGACCTGGGAAACACCAGGAGCTGACAAAAGGCCTATACAAGCCAGGCAATGGATGCATGCTAAAGCACACGGCTCTGCCTTTTTAATGCAACAAAATGCAAATACGAAGACTGATAGGCCCCAAAAAGGTCTGCAGGGTACATGCATTGCAAACCAACACACACCAGACACACACAACAAAGGCATGTCTTTAAGACGCCCAACATCAGAAAGCCCACCCCAAAAAACACTTGCCAACTCAATCCAATGCTATCCATGCCCTAGATGATGTCTAAATTCAACAGACCACACAGAAACACTTGATTAATAAAGGTGTGGCTACCTGCTCTGAGCCTTCTGGATGAAAGCAGGCCTCTTGGCAGACAAGGCCAGAGAAGCTTGCAGGCCTAGGCTTCAAAATATCCACCAGTCACATGGCCAGGCCCAACAACATCAGAAAGTCCACCCCAAAAAAACACACTTCCCAACTCGATCAAATGCCATCCATGCCCTAAATGATGTCTAAATTCAACAGACCACACAGAAACACTTGATTATTAAAGCTGTGGCTACCTGCTCTGAGCCTACTAGATGAAAGCAGGCCTGTTGGCAGACAAGGCCGGACAAGCTTGCAGGCCTAGGCTTCTAAATGGCCTTCAGCCACAAGGCCAGGCCCAACAACAGAAAGCCCACCCCAAAAAAACACATTTTCAAACTCAATCCAATGCCATCCAGGCCCTAAATGATGCTTGAAAATGAAATACATTCAAAAAAACACCAAAGGAACAGTTGCTTCATCATGCACACACCCATGAGGCCATGACTAGCTCGGGCTGACTACTATCTACTCTACTACCCACAACATAAAAAAAAAGAATGATAGTTATCAAAATTAAATTGTAGTTGCAACAACTGCAATGCCACAAATCAAACAGACACAACAACCACTTACTTGTAAAATATCGAATTCAAAAATCCTCAAATCCAATTGCAATGATGCAGCAGACAAAAAGACTGATCTTTCAAGCTCAAAATCCAAAGGCAGAATGAGCAGGAGATAGACAAAGCAATGGGAGGAGTTATCTGCTGAACAGGAACAGGAAGTTGAAGATTCTGTGGCACTTCCTCCCTCTCCCCACCTTTTTAAAAAAGGACACCTTGCACAAAAAAGGACAGCCAAATGTTAATCTGAGGAGTTTTTTTCATCAAAATCATCTTTTGCAGAAGTTTTATGCTGCTAGAGCTGATATTCTTCTCCAAATTGAAAATGTTACATGTTTGAGTTCTCGAACTTCACATTACTTCCGCTGGATGTCGATGGCGCGTCCAAAATGATGTGATCGCATTCTCACGCTCCCTGTCGCGTTGGATATGACGTGTTCTGGGTCTCTTGCTCCTTGTCGCGTTTGATATGACGTGCCCTCGTCCTCACACTCTCGCTCACGGTGGAGAATGACGTGTTCGAGATCTCATACTCTTGCGGTGCATGATCGCAAGACGAACGACGTGATCGTGAGACGAATGCTGTGATCGCGGGCGTGAACTCTTGCGAGATAGGTAAAATGGCTGCCAACAATCCAACATCTCGTGGAGAACGCGACCGGATCGGGAAATCTTGTCGGCGAACGCGGGGATTTAGATAAGGCGATCGCGCGCGCGAGATCGTATTTTTAAAGCGCGAGCAAGAAAAAAAATCTGTGACGATGCAGATTGCGGAAATTTTTACATTTTTGCGCTCTCCGCGGAATGCAAAAATTTTAAATTATCCAAATTTCCGCGAGTGGAACGGAATTTGACGCCCAGGCCTAATAATTACACTGTGTTCATTGGTGCCACCTTTCCTCTACCCACAGAATAACAGAAAGTGTAACACACCCTATTAACGTTGACCTTGTCTGTGTGTTCTAAAACACCATATCAAAATGTAATTCTTTGCTGACCTTTCTTGTCTTATGTTCTGCTAGCCTTCAGTTGAACTTTCTTGGAGGTCACAAAGGTACATCATGCGCTTGATTTCATATATTTCTTAAAAATGTGAAGCCCAGTTCTGCAGCCATGTCGAGTGTGGTGTTAATAAAAAAATATATCCACATTCCAGAGCAGACTTGATAAATGGTGTTCACTTGATTGAGCTCAGTGCCCGGAGAAAATTGTGCCAAATTGTTCCAATTTAATATTTAGAAGTGAGGACCCTGACAGATTGGTATAACTTGTATTGCTAACTTATGATATGTTGACTCATAATAAACTTTGGTGAGTGGGACAACTAAATGTACTCTATTATGAATACCAAAGACTAATAATACTTATGCCATGTCTGCATGTTTTTTCATTAGGTATACTTAAGTACTCAATGTACTGGGTGTGATGGTCACGAAAGCTGAAAGCAGTCCATTCTTTGTTTTACGGCAATCAACCTTGAAAATTGTGATCCAGTGAAGAAGACGTGAGTGCTCTGCATTCTTCAGGCTAGACATTCTAATGACATCCATAGACATCATTTATGAGTACTACCATCTGCATGACCTTTGTGACCCCTGGAATTGCTTTTGTTAACCCTGGCCTCAAAAGCGGCAAAAGCAATGCTACGAACAAAAGGCAAAGAGTGTACTGATGAGCATTTTTTACTTTTGGCCTTCCCGCTGGGATATATTCAATATTTGGTCCATGTGAATCAGTTCAAATGTGCGTGATCAATGTTTTTGTTGTTGTATTTTTCTCTTTTTGCACCTATGTATACCTGTGATTTGTCAATACATTTTGTCATTGAGGTATACACTAAATTTCAGTGTTGACAATTAATGTCATAACGTTAGGATCAAGAGTATGTGGTATCAGTTCCTGGGAGTCAGGGTCAAAAGTCATAAGATTTCACTTCCTGTTATGTAATTAAGGCCAAAGTGTGTGTAATGTCACCTCTCTAACCTTGCAGTTTTGTGAATTGATATCCATGATAAAGTCAGGAAGGCCTGGCTTGACTTCCTATCAAAATGATTTTTTTCTCGGACTTTAGGGACAAATTGTATCTATTGGGTATTGCTGTCACTTACCAACACTGGTCAGATGTTAACAGTGGATTGGTGTCAGTACAACGCGTTATTTTACGTCACATTCCGTTACAACGCAGATTTTACAACGCAGGATCCATTACATCGGATGCCATTACAACGCATGGCATTACATAGCAGATGGTATTACAACGCATGGCATTACATCGTAAGTATAGGTAAGTATACCTTTTTTTAAAAATGTTATTAAGTTAATTTAATTAATTTTATTTAAACAATTTAATTAAAATACATTTTAAAATAGTCATTAATTTAATAAAATAATATCTATTTAATAAATGTAATTTTAATAAAAATTGTAATTAATTTAAATACATTAAAATAATGAAATTAGTTTAATGTACATATTTTTAAAATCGAAATTAAATTAAATTATTTTAATAATTTATTTAGTTTAATTAATTTAATTTAAAAATGTAATTAATGTAAAATAATTAATTTAATTTATTAAATATATTTTAATTAATTTAATTTATTAAATATATTTTAATTAATTTAAAAATGGTCAATATAATTTAATTATCCCTAAACACAAACCTACCCCTGAACCCTAAAACACCCCTGTACCCCAAAACCCAAACCCTGCCCTAAAACCTAAAAACACCCCTGTACCCCAAAACCCAAACCCTGCCCTAAAACCTAAAAACACCCCTGTACCCCAAAACCCAAACCCTGTCCTAAAACCTAAAAACACCCCTGTACCCCAAAAACCCAAACCCTGCCCTAAAACCTAAAAGCACCCCTGTACCCCAAAACCCAAACCCTGCCCTAAAACCTAAAAACACCCCTGTACCCCAAAACCCAAACCCTGCCCTAAAACCTAAAAACACCCCTGTACCCCAAAAACCCAAACCCTGCCCTAAAACCTAAAAACACCCCTGTACCCCAAAACCCAAACCCTGCCCTAAAACCTAAAAACACCCCTGTACCCCAAAACCCAAACCCTGCCCTAAAACCTAAAAACACCCCTGTACCCCAAAACCCAAACCCTGCCCTAAAACCTAAAAACACCCCTGTACCCCAAAACCCAAACCCTGCCCTAAAACCTAAAAACACCCCTGTACCCCAAAACCCAAACCCTGCCCTAAAACCTAAAAACACCCCTGTACCCCAAAACCCAAACCCTGCCCTAAAACCTAAAAATACCCAAACACCCCAAAACATATACCTCAGTACCCCAAAACATATACTCCTATTCTCATACTTATTTAAAAAATTACTTAAATTAATATATTTAATTTATAATATTTAAAAACATAAATACATATTTTTTTATAATTAATAATAATTAAATCAATTATATAATATTAAATAAAATAAAAAAAAATTATATACTTACCAATACTTACGATGTAATGGTATGCGTTGTAATAGCATCTGCTATGTAATGCCATGCGTTGTAATGGCATCCGATGTAATGGATCCAACGTTGTAAAATCTGCGTTGTAACGGAATGCGACGTAAAAGTTGCGTTGTAAGTGATACACACCGTTAACAGTATCATTGCCTTTACGTGCCAACATACCCGATTCAGGCAGCAGGCTCAAGCAATCTAAAACTTAAAATGTATTTAAGTTAGTTTTCTCCCACCTAAAAAGTATCCCAGCTCTATGAAAGTCAAGGGGTAAAACACTTATTTTATTCTCTCCTTAGTTTCTGTTTCCAAATGCTGGCATGTATACTTGTCTACCACACTAACGAAAGACAAAGCAGAAATACAGCTGTTCTCAATACATAAAAAAGAGAAATACATTTACATGCATTATATGATCTGCAGTGTTAAATGTTTTTCTTCTGCTTGTACATGCAACTATATATCATATTTCACCAAACATTTTCTTTTGTTTCGCTCCTGAATTGGTATATATTTCATCCTCATTGTTCACATTCAGACATTCCACAAGGGATCCTGGAAGCTGTCAATAGACTAAAGTGTTTGCTTATTTGCTTTTTGTAAATTTGTGGCCCATCAGTGTGACAACTTTCTGATTGATATTTAAAATGACTCTGTGCTTCTTCGCTAGTTTACAAAGTCTGCTATAGTTTTCTTAATTCACAATACTGTTAGCTAAAGCAAACTGAATTACATTCCCTTATCACGTGGGAGTCAATCTTAGAATAGAAACAAAGTCAAGGGAGCAGGTTCTTTCATAAACATTAAAGCAACACATCTGTCAAACACAGACACACAGATATAGAGCTCCATTCAGAAAGCTTTTCCAAAGGTGCACACGGGAATTCTTTGCAATGTTTCTTAACAAACATTACATTTCCTTAGAAGAAAAAAAATCTTAGGGGTTTTCTATTGTCTTTCTGCCACTTGGGTCCAATATTTCGAGATTGAGAGGCATTACCAAGTCAAATGAATGCAAGTTTTCCTGATGTTCACCCTGTTCCTTAGAGAGAGGTTTAGATTAATCTTGAGTAGCTTCACTAGTATGACATAAATCCGGTTAATATGGTTGAAGTGACTGAATCTATATTGTTTGACTTGTCCATTGTTTGTATTTGTAATGAATTAAATTAAACCAGCGCTCGTCCCTTGGTTTTAAAGGATACTGCTGGTGTTTAGATCTGCTTCTCGTCAATAGCAGTTCAAAAACAAAGCCATGACCACATCAATAACTAACTTTTCTTTTCTGAGAACTGGCGTGATTGTTTTTATTGCAAATCAGTTAATAGACATGCACATGTGCAATTGGGTGGAAAGGCAGCAGTAAAGTGTTGAGGAGAATCTGAAAATGGAGAACGATGCTCTTCAAAACCCCTCTTGCAAAATGTTACATTAAAAAAAATATATGATTAGAAATAGCATCGATGGCACTAATACCTCACTAAAAGAAGTCAGTCATAGTCTGTGAATATGAGTGGTGATTTTAAAAATGTTTGATAATACAGTTCTCAAATGGACTTTATTGTTTTTATTGGACTCTGAAGGATAGCATCTGCAATGCAATGCAACACATTTACGCGAGTTTGAGCTATTGGCATTGTAAATGACAATGCCATTTATTTATGTCTTGGTTTTTAAAACATAAATAAAAGTAATTGTCATTTACAATGCCAATAGCTTAAACTCTCAATGCGAGACCTATTGCATTCCAAATGCTTGAAGGCATTGCTGAGTTGCCCCCTTCTGTCTCCCATAGCCTCTGAAGAGCTCCCCATTTGCTACAAGTTAAGTAAACAAGCCAGTTGTCACAACTGCACAAGAGAGACACTTCTGAAGTAAGAGAAACTCATTAAAGACAATAGTGCTTACAGACTAAAGAAGACATACCATGTAACAACCGAAGTAAGAGGGTCAGTCCTCATGGGAGGTTACGAAAGTAGACAAGGTTGTACTAAGGAGGGACTAACAAGCCTCATAACGAATCAGAAGCCAGTGTTTAAGAAGGACAATGACTCAAGCCAATCACAAGTATGGGCGAAAATGGACGGGGCTTTAAGTACATACTTCAATACAGCATGGCTCACAGAGCAGTGCATGCGCGGCCCAGGTCGACCTTAAAATGGGGCTTCCTATTGGTTGGGCTCATGCTTATTTCTCTGTGTCCAGAACAGTCCCTTTCTTTCCATCTGATGCGGATTATGGGGATCATTTAGATTTCAGTGGGGAGGGGCATGGGATGGCGGTTCGCCCTTAGTATTTACAGAAAGGAACACCATAGGCCATTCACCGGAGGAGCCTCAACCGTCTGTATGCCAGTGGAAAATCTTTGCCTTGCCACTTGTTTGCCACAAGGCCACCAGATTGTTCTGAATGATTTAGGGCATGGAGACTGTCGCGTGATTTGCTCATCTGATATTCTGTGCCAGGACTGAAATCAATCAATGACTTTAATGCAGAGGGAGGGATCTCCTCGTACATGACTGCTACACAGTTTATATTTTTGTAAAATGAAAGTGCGCTATGGAAGTTGGTTTTGAAACCGCAAAAACGTTTGCAGAGAGAGGCCAAAAACGCGGAGAACCTGATCAACACAAGGTTTGACCATCATTGCATTTTTGTCGTTGCGCAACCACCAGGATCACAGGATGCCGCCGCGGCCCAACAAAGCACTGAAGGAAAAGGAAAAACAATGAAAGGACACACTGATTGCAGTTCCCCCTCCGATGCGGCGAACCATGGAAGAAAAAAAATACTGGAGGAAACTGATATCAAAGCCAAATCAAAACTGAAAGCAGGAGTCCTGACTGAGAAGCTGAGATCGCAGAAGGATCTCTGAGTCTCGACTAGCCTACCTGAACACGCCAAATGTAAGCAGCCTGTTATTGCATCAATCTTTAATTCATCAACACCGCGTTTTGGGATTACAGAGCGGAAAAAAAGATAGGAAAACAGATGCCAGCTGCTGATATATCCGAGACTGTGAGTACTGGGAATACTCTGGGGGGGCTGGAGCTTTGTCAAACTCTACCCCAGGGATATTGACACACAATTTGGAGGAGGGTTTGGAGGTGAATTTGGAGGGCAGCACTGAAGGACTGGGGTATTTAGAACCCAGCGGTGCCAGGGCACAACACCTGAAACCTTCGTGGGTAACCTGCTCCGGCGTACGAATCACAGAGACACGGGACACTTCCTTCGGCGTCAAAGATTCAAGGTTTATTTGCTGCAGGGAAACACAGAAATCACGGAAGTACAACAAGTGTAGTTCAGAGCGTCTGCTTCGAATTGGTCCTGCGGATCGCTCCTTTTATACACGATTTTCCCATTGTGTTACATTTGACACAAAAGTTTATGACCCGGTTCCCATAATTATCCCCCAGGGGGGTCGCTTTGGTCACTTTGATACACATAAGGTCCGGAACATAAGTGTGGAAACAGTTGGCGGTTCCCAACTGTAAAAACCCATCTTCCCAACATTAGTGCATTCCAATCAGCAGTAAAACAGATCGAAATAGGAACAAGGACAGGTGCAGAGGAAGACGGAGACAGTGGGGAGATCGGAAAGGGTGTAAAAGGGGAGGTATCGGGAAACACGAGATACAGGCATCAAAGGGACGTGCCTAATGAGATGCACGGCTGAGACAATAAGCCGATACGGCAAGATGAGCCTCGAGCGGCGCCATCTGCCTTACAGTATCATTCCCCTCATCATAAAGACACTTACAAAGGACATGTGTCTTCCGCAAATATCTTGGGAGTCCCAGGGTCGCGAAGCGGACAACGTCCGTTCGCTGGCTACTTGAGGGCAAGAGACAAAATGGATGCCGTATCTAAGATGGAACCCGTGGGTACAGATGAAAAACCCACGTAGCAAACGAACGGTTTAGGTTAGCACAGCGAAACTGCGCACACTTACTAAACTCGTCATTTGCGGTTCATAGATACCAGACTCGACCATATTCGTGCGAGCCGAAAACACCACTTACAATTGTCACGGAACCTCAGACGCTCCTTTTGCCCTCATGTAGGCAAGCACTAGTCGGAATCATACTCGATATTCATCAGACCATCTAGATGTTGCTGTAGCATAGCTCTGTCCAACCGAGTTCCCTTGGTAACATGCGGCTGTCTCATACACGTTGTAGCACAGAGGCCACATAAGGCAGGGCCACACTGCACACAAAGGCAACACGTGAACAGGAACGCCACAACAACTCCGACGATCATCAGAATTTTCCAACCCCAAGTCGACATCAGGCCCCAAAACCACCCAAGTAGCGTCCAATCCCCTACATCCACGTGTATGGATTCAGAGATCTTATGCAACCTAGAGATGGCTTGATAGACAGTCGGAGCGTTATCAGGAATAAAAATGCAGCAGCTCGAATGGATCACCTTACATACCCCACCTCGATCTGCTAAGATGACATCTAAAACCATACGGTTTTGTAACGTCATAAGTCTATCCGCCTGAAGTTCTGTGGTGATATTACCAAGGGCACTGGCAGTAATATTAGCTGTCGATTCTACCACTCGAGTCAACTGTCTCAGGTTCCTACTATTAACCATAGGTCCCCAAAACGGGAGGAAACCCTTGAAAAAGTCTCCTGCCTCTTGACCGGCAGTATCCTCTTCGCTAATTACGCCTCTCACAACTCTGGTCTTGTGATAATCGGCATCTACAGTGAACGTCGGAGGCAACAAATTTGCAATGAAGCATGAGCCCATGAAGTCAGCGGGCAACCATGCGTATGCACGATCATGGCAGATAAAGTATGTACCCTTGGCAGCCAGAAACACAGGGGACGAGACCATCGGCAGAATGTAATTTTCAGTGCAAGCACTCTCTCCAAGTCGGGCTTTCGATCTTCGACCACGACCCATTAGACAAAAATTACCAATGTGGGGTACGACCCATATCGGAGGTGAGCTTTTAAGCTGCTTTTCACTAGTGAACACACTATACTCGCCTCTACTCAGGACCCTGTAAGCTTGTACCTCTTCCTCTGGAATAAGCGAGGGATCATAGATATCGCTGTCCTCTATTGCTATCGACAAAGGTTTTTGATAAGAGGTAGGACCAGAGTAGGGGGTACGTGGTTCTCGAATGGGGTGGAAACCTAGTGCACTTCGAAACATTGTTTGAAATGCTCGAGCAGACCCTTGGGAACTGTACGGTAACACCAGATATGGAATTCCCTTATCCGTAGTATGTGGCATCAACCCACACACCCAACAATTAGTAGTGTTAACCACTAACTGATGCTGGTGAAGGAGCTGAATAAAGGAATTATTGCGGAATTCTGCACGTCTAGCCTGCTCGTGTTCGGGTAAGACATGAAAAGAATGAGGAGAAGCAGTGGAGGTGAGTTTAGGGTCAGGGGTAGGAGTAGGTATGGCAGAAGGTAAGAAGTAAGACATCATGTAATACACCCCACCGCCAATAATGCAGAAACAGTCAAAAATAATACAAATACTTGGAATATAAAACATTTCGTACGGCTAAGTTGCTGCAGCTTGAATCTTTGAGCTTGAGCTTCTTCCAAGTCCATCAGCTTCGAAAATGCCATTCCCTACGACCGTCCGCAACGTTTCTTGACGCACTTCGTTCTGTGTAGCAGTAGTCAATCCCTAGGAGTTCCCAGGAACCGACGGTCTTTAACCTAGCGTCAAGACCTACTAACCAGAAGGAAGTACGCGCGCGGCCCTACGGCCTTTATTTCACAATATATATGCGAAAACAATGTCTCTCGGCTGTGGAAGCAAAAGGTATAAGGAACGAAGCTCAATGTATATATATATATAGGAATAATCACAGTAATATGAATGTTCAAACTGACCACGGAAAACGGGATAAAAGCAGTTGTCAATGAAGCAAAGCAGGATCTTTTATTAGTCTTTAGTGCTAGATCGCAAAAAGTATCGGGTTTTCCCAGGACGTGTCTGCTCGTCAAACAAAGGATCTGTTGAAGAGACAGCGTCCTGCTGATCAGTTGAGTGTTCGGTTCTTGAGTCTTTTGATGACAATTGTTCAACAATGTCTTTCTGCTGCACTGAGGATTCTCCGACAGGCTGTGCGTCGCTAAAAGGTACAAACGCCAGCAATCCTTCGGTTTCAGTTGATGCAATGCCTTTCCTCACCCACGGGTCTGCCGGCAAAGGGATAGGGACCTTTTTGGTGTGGGTGGCGTGCACCCAATTCTTCCGTCCCTCAAGACGAACAGCAGTCCTCGTGGCAAGGAGAACCTGGTAGGGTCCAGTGAACCTCGGATCCAAATTGTTCTTGCGCGAAAAGTTGCGCGTCACCACCCAATCTCCGGGCTGGAGCTGGTGGCCTGGACCCTCCGTCTGCGTCGGCAGTGCGTCGTAAACCTGTTGGTGAATTAACCTCAGTTTAGCAGTCAAGTCATGAAGATAATCGATCAGCATTGGGTACTCAAGATCACAGAACATACCTGGCCTAGGAACCCCCCAAACATTTGCAGGACGACCGAACACTATTTCATAGGGGCTAAGCCCTACTCGGGAGTGTACAGTCGCCCTAGTTGACAGTAATGCTAAGGGTAAGGCGTCAGGCCACGAAAGGCCAGTCGTAGCCTGAATCTTTGCTAGTTTCAGTTTAAGGGTGCCGTTATACCCTTCAACCAAACCAGCTGACTGGGGATGATTGGCACTATGGAATTTCTGATTAATTCCAAGGCCCTTACACACACTCTTCATCACACTCCCCACAAACTCACTTCCGTTATCTGACCACACGACTCTAGGCATTCCATACCGAGGAAAATATTCCTTCAGTAGGATTTTCGCAGTAGACAAAGCAGTATTGTCTTTGAGAGGATAGGCCTCGATCCATCGGGAGAATGCGCAAACCACTACTAAAACGTATTTCAGGTTATTGCATCACTCCATATGGATGAAGTCCAATTGAATCACCTCAAAGGGACATGAAGGGGGAGCAAAACTGCCAGGAGGAGTTGGGGTTCCTTTGCCAGGATTGTACATCATACACACCATACAATTTTTGACCAGACGTTCAGCACATTTCGTGATACCGTCATTCTTCCACACAGGAGACAGCAACTTACAAATACCTTTCGCGCTAATATGTGCTAACCCATGCGCCATTGTCACAACGGCCAGCACATACGCATCAGGCAACAACCATCTTTTCTGATCCGACAAATCAATCCAACAACCATTCACATCCAACTTTCCCGTACTTTCTTTCCACTTCGTCTTTTCAGTCTCGGTGGCCTCTTTCTGAATTTCTTTCAAACTTTCAATAGTGTCTTCGCACATGCTTGACTCTATAGGCCACCTAACCGAACTCGTCACATACATTCGAGTGCTAAGGTTCCGGGCAGTCTCCTTAGCAATCTCATCCGCAAACGCATTACCACGACCAACATCATCCGTCACCTTACGATGCGCACTACATTTAACAATCGCTACCTGCTTAGGCAACGTCAGCGCATCCAAAAGATCATTCACAAGCTGGCCATGCTGAATCTTCGTACCATGCGATGTCAGAAAACCTCTCTCTCTCCACAATCGTCCAAAACTATGTGCAACACCAAACGCGTATTGGCTATCGGTAAACACATTCACACGTTTCCCTTTTGCTAGCACACACGCTCTAGTGAGAGCGATCAGCTCTGCAGCTTGGGCAGAATTCTGATTCAATCTTGCAGTCTCAACAACAGTATTCAACGTTACAACAGCATAGGCAGTAGTCACATCGCCTTTCGGCAACTTAAAACATGACCCATCCACATACAGTGTTCCATCTGGGTCTTCCAATGGGGTGTTTTTAAGGTCCACTCGACCTTTTGTTTCCTCCTCTGTCCTCAAATAACAATCGTGTTCTGTTATTTCATCTGACTTTGAGCTAATTGGTAACAAAGTTGCCGGGTTGAGGACATTACAACGTTTTATCTGGATATGACTTGCCAGCAACGTCAGCTCGTACCCAGACGATCTCGCACTTGTCAAGTGCTGAGTTTTCGTACGATTCAAAAGAGTGTCGACTGCATGCGGAACCATCACCATAAGCATATTATCCATGACCAGTCCTGCTGATTGCCGGATGGACACCGCAGCTGCCGCTGTTGCTCTCAAACAACTCGGCAATGCTCTAGCTACCGGGTCCAAGGTCGAGGAAAAATATGCACATGGACGTTGTTTACCACCAAAAGGTTGCGTTAAAACACTCAAAGCACAACCTTCCCACTCGTGAACATATAATGTAAACGGCTTACTGTAGTCAGGAGTACCTAACACAGGAGCCGAACACCATGAATCACGTAATTCAGAAAAACTTTGCTGACATTCTTCCGTCCATGGTAAAGGAGTTGGAACATCCTTGCACGTAAGAGCCACCAATGGTTTCGCTAGCAATGAAAAATTAGGAATCCATTGCCTGCAGTACGACGTGATACCTAAAAAGGCACGCACATCTCTTTGGGTTGTTGGCACAGCCATTCGCGCAATCGCTGCAATCCTCTCTGGGGTCAACCTCCTTCCCTCCTTTGACAATAAGTGACCTAAATAGGTTACTTCTTGACAACAATATTGGAGTTTAGAAGAGGACACCTTATGATTTAACTCGCAGAGGTGTTGCAGCAACGACACCATAGCAATTTTGCAAATGTCCTGAGTATCTGCAGCCACCAATAGGTCATCGACGTATTGGATTAAGGCCGCACCAGCCGGCAACCTAAACGCATCCAGTTGACCCTTCAAGGCTTGACTGTAAATCGATGGACTTTCACAGTAGCCCTGAGGAGCGCGTTTAAACCGGAAGCTGCGTCCACCAAGAGAGAAACCGAAAAGGTCTCTACTCTCCTCGGCAATCGGGATGCTGAAGAACGCATTCTTCAAGTCAATCACCGAGAACCACGATGCAGAAGCTGGAATCAGAGTCAGTAGCGCCGTGATGTCAGGCACAACGGGGAACTGAGGAACCACAATTTTATTCACCTCCCGTAAATCGATAACAAAACGATAAACAGGCGGTTTTGAAGGATCAGTACGTTTGAGGATGGGCAGTACAGGGCTGTTGCACACGTTTCCCCGAGTCTCTTCGATAACATCTTTCTCGATCAGATCATAAATGATCGCTAACAATGCTCGTTCACCATCAAGAGAAATACGGTACTGGGGAATACGTGGCAATCACACATTAGATTTCAACTGAACAACATAAGGGGAGATGTCAAGAAGGCCCTCTCTCCTAACGTAAGCTTTACACCCGCAGGAGAACAATACAAAGTTGCATACAAACGCTTAAGCAAATCCAGGCCCAAAAGATTTTCACCACAACCAGTAGTCAAAATCAACGGAGCTTCTAGCTCACAAGGCCCAATTTTAAGGGGCAAAGGGCGCGAAACTGGATTGCTAACGGGGGCGCCAGAGAATCCAACGGAAACATTTGCTAAGCCAGACAAAGGTGCGCCAGGGAGTTTCGAATGCTTAGTGGAACTTTTCGCTGCACCAGTGTCCAACAGAAAAGGCTCAACGACGCCCGATGTAGCAACTGCGACGTAAGGCCCTCTCTGATCAACCGGAACTGATACCACTCCCTCTCCTTGTCTTTGGCTGTCCTAGTAATTACTGTCGTCAGTTCCCTGATCGACGTAATAATCGTCTACATTGTACTGCGGAGATCGGCCTTGCGAAGATCCGCGTTGATCAAAACAGTTGTTAGAATTAGATGAATTATCAGAACGATCCTTCTGAGCACCACGACCCCTACCGCGTGATACCTGATGCGAACCACCGCGACCTCCTTTAGACGAATTACCACTATTACGATCGTTCAAAACAGGGCAATTGAATTTAATGTGTCCCTCCTGTCTACAATAAGCACATTGATTGTACCCTAACGACGATCGTTGGAAAGAGGAGTCATTACGAGATTGTGATCGGTTCGATTGCGGCTGTGATCTATTTTGTTGCGAAGTATTCTGATTCGAACGTGGAGGATAGGCTTGCTGAAGCAACACTTTAGTTTTAAGCTCTTTCGTCTTTTTATCAGCGCGGTCGTTCTCTTCTTTCTCTCTGTTCTCATAATATTGTGCCGTGGCCAATATCTGAGCTGAAGTAGAAACGGCCCACGCACTCTCTGAATTCTTTAATTTATTGCTCAAATCGGGCAATAAGTTGGAAACAAATTTATCCACGAACAACCTTTGACCACCCTCAGTGCTCATATCCTGACCACTATGATCAATGAATGCCTCCTCAAACCTCGTAAAGAAGTCGGAGACACTCTCGTCCTTCTTCTGTTTACAAGCTGATAATTTGTCCCAATTTACCCTCATAGCTGGCATAAGAGTTTTCATTAACGTTATTATTCTTTGAGGGAGAGCAGCAATCAACTGGTCGGGTTTAGCACCACCAGTTTGTAACCCATCAGCCGCTATAATGGCCGCCCAATCACCACCTAATTCATTCGGATGATTTGCCTGACGAATCTTAGCCCATACCGGTTGCGGAACAACATTGCCAAACAACATATCAATATCGGCAAGATTCATTATCGTAGCATCTATGAGCTGCGATAATTCCTTGTAGTACCCTGCAGGATTTTTACGAGGGTCAGGCAGAGATTGCTTCACCTGTAACACTTCTGAGCGTTTCCATGGGAGATGTATCCACACTCTCTGGAAATGCGCCAATGTCGGAGGGTGAGCATGAGCATTAGGATCAGCTGGCATCCATACCGGTGGAACTTCGCGCATAGGAAATTGACCAGATTCATCTGGCAGTCTTTCAACATCCTCAACAAACAAGGCTTGGGGTATAGGAGTGGGACGAAAAGATAGCAACCGTTCAACCGCACGTCGAACGTTGGTATCCACTATCAGTCCAGTTGAGAACTGAAGCTGTAGATCAGACAAAGCGGTCAGCACCTCGTCAGGTGCGTCGGCCGATATCTGATCACGAAGGACCTTACACATTTCCTCGAACACAAATCTCTGGGTTGGTATATTAAATTGACAAAATGTGTCGAGTACAATACGGGGTGGATTTCTAAGAGGATGTGTCATCCAACCCATCGCCATATTGTATAGCGAAGCACGTTCTCTGTTACCAGGAAGCTGGAAGCTGACTACGTCTCTGAGGACCATCCGAACCAGCGGACCCAAAGAACAGGTCCGAGCGAATGAAAGAAGCTAGCCGCAAGAGGAGAATTACGACTACGAGTAGAGGGAGAAGTATAGGACACAGGACTAACAAGTGAAGGAGTAGAAACAGAAGCAACAACAGGAGTTAACAGAGCAGGTGCAGTAGCGGGAGCAGGAGTATGTGGAAGCGGAGGAGCAGTAAGGATTGCGACAGGCAAAGGAGCAGGAACAGTCGGAAGAACGGGTGCAGGTTGAGGAACAGGCAAAGGAAGAATAGGTGCAGGAACAGGTACAGGGGGAAGCACAGGAGCTGTGGTACCCTGTACATACGGAGGTGGCGACTTCATAAGATAGGACATTAAAGGATCCTCAACTGGTTCTTCCTTCTTATCCGACTCCGTAGGCAAAGCAGGATAGCATTTATCTACAGACATACGCTGTAGCCTATCAAACACTTCCTTTTCCTTAACCTCCTTATCACGCTGAAACTGCTCTGCTTTCTTTACAATGGTAGCAACATTATCTCGCTGATTTCGTTTAGTCTGTCTGATTTCTTTCTGTTTGGCTTCTTTATGCCACAACCGAAAGGCATCAAACATGGCCGGCCTTGACTTTCTTTCGACATTTAACCTCTAGGTTGTCTAAAATCGGGGTCTCAAAACTACCATGAGGTGGCCAACTAAGGACACCGTCCTTCTTCGTATATTTAATCCAGTATTCATTAAAAGTAATCGGGCCTAGCCCATGTTTACTGTACAGTTCATAAGTCGGAGTTCCAACCGGAGGTATCGGACACGAGTCCTCCAGTCGGGAATCCATACCACAAGGTCTGAAACAACTAAACAAAGTACTGCGACCAGGCATCTTGCACACTAGCCGAGTTTCACAAACTTCAAGGGTTACGGGATTTACCAAGTCCCAGCAAAAAGCAAAAACCCTCGGTTTTTGGCGGCTGCAGTCGTCAAACAACACAACAAAGTACGCTAGCAAAGTGTCATCGACAAAAAAACACTCTCACAGCGTCAACAACAAAAACACTCGCTAAAGTGTCAACAACTAAGGACTCTGGGAGCGACCCACAAATACTTAACTCAAAGATCGATGGCGTCACCAGGAAGGCCCGTCAATCGTCTCGCTCTACCAAGGTCTACGCCAGGCGCCAAAACAGGTCTACAGTCAGGGCAGCAGTCCGTCGCAGCCGTCAGGAGGCGGGAATCTTCGCGGGAAAAGTCTTCGGGCCACTTATTTCGACAACAGGATCGATGAAGCGGGGTGCACCTTCCCTCGGAGATTTCACACGAAGTTCCTCACGATCGTCGGGCTTGGACCGGTACCACTGATGCAGCCCCACGTTGGGCGCCAACTGAAGGACTGGGGTATTTAGAACCCAGCGGTGCCAGGGCACAACACCTGAAACCTTCGTGGGTAACCTGCTCCGGCGTACGAATCACAGAGACACGGGACACTTCCTTCGGCGTCAAAGATTCAAGGTTTATTTGCTGCAGGGAAACACAGAAATCACGGAAGTACAACAAGTGTAGTTCAGAGCGTCTGCTTCGAATTGGTCCTGCGGATCGCTCCTTTTATACACGATTTTCCCATTGTGTTACATTCGACACAAAAGTTTATGACCCGGTTCCCATAATTATCCCCCAGAGGGGTCGCTTTGGTCACTTTGATACACATAAGGTCCGGAACATAAGTGTGGAAACAGTTGGCGGTTCCCAACTGTAAAAACCCATCTTCCCAACATTAGTGCATTCCAATCAGCAGTAAAACAGATCGAAATAGGAACAAGGACAGGTGCAGAGGAAGACGGAGACAGTGGGGAGATCAGAAAGGGTGTAAAAGGGGAGGTATCGGGAAACACGAGATACAGGCATCAAAGGGACGTGCCTAATGAGATGCACGGCTGAGACAATAAGCCGATACGGCAAGATGAGCCTCGAGCGGCGCCATCTGCCTTACAGTATCATTCCCCTCATCATAAAGACACTTACAAAGGACATGTGTCTTCCGCAAATATCTTGGGAGTCCCAGGGTCGCGAAGCGGACAACGTCCGTTCGCTGGCTACTTGAGGGCAAGAGACAAAATGGATGCCGTATCTAAGATGGAACCCGTGGGTACAGATGAAAAACCCACGTAGCAAACGAACGGTTTAGGTTAGCACAGCGAAACTGCGCACACTTACTAAACTCGTCATTTGCGGTTCATAGATACCAGACTCGACCATATTCGTGCGAGCCGAAAACACCACTTACAATTGTCACGGAACCTCAGCACAGTGGAAAAAAGCATAAATGGCACAAAAGGCCTGGTTATTTGTTCCACAACTTCTTTACTGTCTGAATCCCTCCTGGCTTATCAAAGGCTTGAATTATCTTGGGGAAGTTTTGATATAAGATGTATAGCCTCTCAAGATCAAAGGGATACATTCTACTATGTAACTAATGAGTTTGAAGGTTTGAAGCTAAGCGAAGACCTCTCCGAAGAAGGTTTGTGCTCAGGAGACTCTGACAGTAGTACAGTTGAGGATGATAAACCCCCTAGGACACAGAAACACCTTATAAAAAAGAGAAAAGCAAGTAGTAGTCTCTCTAATAAGGGCATTGCCATAGCTGTAACATTACAGCCTTAGCCGTTCCTTCAAAATGTATGTGGGATTATTCTGCCACACGACAGGCTTATGGCGAATTGGCGAATCAACCTCTTGAGCAGGCTGTTGTGGCTTCTCTAGAACACCCTACTGTGGAACTTGTATTTATTAGGTAATTTTATAAAGCGTGCAGCTGCCCCAGCAAAGAGGCGTCCCGGCGCTAGCGCCAAAGAGCAAAGGCAACAACATTATTAACAAGGGGAATAAAAAAGTTTTAATGGATTTACGGAAGGGGAACAAATTATCCAAATGGCGGATCTGGGCAGGGAGGGAGTTCCACAGCCTCGCGGCCAGAAAGCAGAAGGACCTCCCCCCGGCTCTAGCACGTATCACACGGGGGACCTCAGCCAACAGCTGCTCCGCCGAACGAAGCTGGCGGTTGGGAATGTAAGGGGTCAACAATTTCGATAGAATCTCAGGGGCGGAAAATTTGAAAATTTGAAACGCTAGGCAAAGTGCGTGACAAGATGGTGGCCTGAACTATCAACTGGCGCATGGCAGAATCAAAAAAACCAAGATGGGCCTAAGGCCACGTAGGAGACCAAAACAAGTGCCAGCTACCTTTTTAGTATGATCCTGAAACCCCAAGGTGGAGTCAAGCCAAATCCCCAGATTCTTTACCACTTGCTTCGGGGTTGAAGCATAACCCATAGATGACGGCCACCACTGCGTGCTCCAGAGGTCCTTGTTTCTACCCACCAACAACACTTCAGATTTACTGGCATTAAGTTGTAAGCAGTTATTGGTCATCCACTTAGAACTGCCTCAAGCCCAGTCCGAAACTGCACAGGGCCACAGACCCCGCCATCCGAGAGGGCTACCACCAGTTGGGTGTCGTCGGCATATGACACCAAGGTCAGGCCGACTTCACGCGCTATTCTCGCCAAATGCTGGACATAGATATTGAACAAGCAGGGGCTCAAGGCCGACTCCTGAGGAACCCCGTGCTTGCTCAGATGGACCTGAGAAAGAAAGGGGGGCGATGTGACCTGAAATGCCCTGTCTGCAAGAAAGAAACGAAACCAGTCCAAGGCCCGGTCCACTACCCCCACCTCCTCCAGGCGGCGCAGAAGGATCTGATGGGAGACGGTATCAAACGCGGCGCTGAGGTCGAGCAGGATCAGCGCCGCTGTTTGACCCTCATCCAGATGCTAGCAGATGTTTGCACACCGCTAGGAGTGCGGTCTCAGTACTATGTCCCGGACGGAAGCCCGTCTGGGAGGAATCCAAAATTCTATTGCTATTCAGAAAGCACGCAAGAGTGTTGTTAACGTGGGCCTCTGTAACTTTGGCGGCCCAGGGCAGGAGAGATATCGTCCTGAAGTTTTCAGGTTTAGTGGGATCAAGGGAGGGTTTTTTCAGCAGGGGGACCACCCTGGCTAGTTTCCAAGCCTGTGGTACCACCGCCGAAGTAAAGGAGGAGTTAATCACTTGGCAAAGAGGATCGAGAAGGACCGGGAAGCAGTCTCTAACGAGATCTGGCCGCATAGGATCTAAAGGAGATCCTGATTTGACCCTCCTACTTAGAACACAAAGCTCATCCTCAGTGATGGTAGGAATGGCCGATAAGGTGGTAATAGGTAAGGGAACCGGGGAGGTTATCTGGTCCATAGGACAGCTGGCAAAGGATTTGTAGATGTTTTCCACTTTCAGGATAAAGAATTTGGCCAGAGCTTCACACTGCTCTCCAGATGTAAAAGTATGGACAGGTGGAATTTTCCTATTTTTAAAATCACTCAAAATTTTAAAAATACATTTAATGGGGTTTTTACTAGTCTTGATTTCATCCGTAAGGTAAGCAGCCGGTTCCAAGTGAATTGCTTTATGATAGGTCTTAATCCCATCCTGGTACCTTTTTTTGCCTCTGGGTCGTAGTTCTTTCTCCAGACCCGCTCAAGTTTTTTACAGGCGCTACCCACGGTAGCCAGGGAATCGTTATATCAGGTATTAGGTCTAGTGCAGAGACCCACAGACTGCTCCACCGTGATGAGAGAATCCAAAGCACATGTGAGCCATTCACAGAATCATTTATAGGCCTGATCAGGAACCATGCTTAGTGTTGGAGGACAAGCCTCTAAAGCGGCGAGGAGCTCCTCCAGCCTAAGCTTATGCCAGCAACGTTTAAACGTAGATTTAAGATTGACTCTAGGAAATAATGTAGGGAGCTGAAGGGAGAGAGACACTAAACAGTGATCTGACCAACACACAGATCTGGGTGCCCTAGCTGTAAACCCCGGGATGTTAGAAAAGACCGGATCCAACAGGTGACCGGCCGAGTGGGTCGCCCCCACCACCAGTTGTCTTAACTGGCAGGCAGCGAAGTCCGCAAGTAGGCTACCAATTTCAGAGTCAGCGGGGAGATCAAAATGAAGATTGAGATCTCTGAGAAGGATAAAATGGTTATAGACCTAGCAGCCTCGATGATAGCGGGCTTAAAATCTGCGGCAGGACCCGGAGGGCGATACACTAGGAGACGGGTGAGGGCGAAATGCGTGGTAAGAGAGACAACAAAACGAGCGCATTCACACCCCACTACGTGCTCTCTGACCAGGGAACAAGGGAACTTAGACTTAAAAATGATAGCTAACCGCCCCTTGTTGCCCTGTTCACTGTCAAAATACAGTATTCAGGAGGCAAAGCTAATCCAGGCTCAGCCACCGTGTACTCAGTTAACCAGGACTCAGTAATAAAAAGCACATCAGGAGCCCCATCTTCAACAGGATTATAGATATCCATATAATGTTTCACCAAGGAGCGGGCGTTGAGTAGGAGAAATTTTAAGGTGGGTTTTACAGGGGCCGGCGGTGCGGGGGAGGCATCCAAGCCGCAATAGCGGCAACAAAACGGCCCCTCCATACCCTCTCCCAAGCGAAGGCAACACGGATTGGGATGTGCACGGAGGGACAGCAAACATTCCCTGGAATAAGCCAGCACACCTCTTACCGGACCATCAGGGGGTCTAGCGTCTGGCGTCGTCCAGGTGCGGACGGGCGCAGATGGGCTTGCCTTAGGCGCACCCGCAGCGCGGGTCCGCTGTGCATCCTTCCCCACATGCACATTTAAGGTCCCTTCCCACCTCCAACTAGCGAGCTGATTGGTCCAGGGAGTGGAAGCCGAAAGCTCTCTTCCTGCCTTTTCTGCCCTCCGTGACAAGCGGCACAGGAAGCCGTGACGGACCGGGCGGAAGGTAACCAGCAGTGAGTAATGCAACCAAAGGAACAGTGCACAAACAATGTTTAAAAGTTTAAAAGCTTTCTAAAAGCACATTAGGCCAAAAAAGTCGAGCTTCCCAGCAGATAGTCAAGCGCCAAGCGGTTCCTAGCAGACTCTGCCACCGTCTGCTTTTTACCGCTTCGCGCTGTATATAATACATTAAAACAAGTACAGGTGGAAGCTAGAGCAGAAATCTGCAGGGTCCATTTAGCTAGAAAGAAAATCCTAGGGGCAATTCGCAATGTGAACAAGTTTTGCACGGACAAGGTGGAGAAAGTCTTAGCAATAGAAGCAGGCAGTAGTTGTAGAGGAGACAACTAACTCACTACAAGCACACTTTGATGATCATGATGCCCAGGTCGTGGATGTACACTGGACACTAGTAGAGTTTGAAAACCGTGAGAGGCGGAACAATCTGCGCTTTTTGGGCATACCGCGGAATGTTGGAGGAAATTGCATCAGGGCTTACATTGGTAATCTGCTCAAAGGTGCCTTCCCAGATCTCTACAACTGGAACTGAAACATGGAGATACAGTGGGCTCATAGATTTCCACTGATGCCATGGGAAACTAGTTAGGCAGGACCGGTGGATAACCCTAGAGTGACCCTTGGCTTTTCATAACCTATATTTGAAAAAGCCCAGGCAGATGCTAGATGCTCATTCGATGGCCATTCATTTTTTGTGCCACCCAACTTCTGCCATGCAACAATGGAGAGGAGGTTGCTCTTAACTGCAGATATTTCCTCCACTACAGGGAGCTGGCTGTTAAGTGTTTCTGCTTAATCCCGCCAAGGTGGTATTTAATGGCAGAACGTGATCTTTTATGTTAGAATTAAAAGTACAGGAATTTCTGGATGAAATTCTAGCTGGTCAGGATGGCCCAAGAGCGGTAATGCAAGATGTAGTTGAAAGGGTGAGTTTTTTAACCTGGATATTGGAGTTCGAGGGCCCTTTTGGCTCGCTAAGATTATATCTAGGTTATAGGTTTCATCTGAGATTAGGAGCTGTCTCTTTTTCCTTTTTTTCTAGTGTTTTTTTCACTATCACTGGAGCTGCTAAAGAGTGGGTCTCGCATCTTAGTAGGAGTCATCACCAGGGTCCAACAGGACCTGCTGCTCCATTTTGGTTTGAGGTGGGGGGTGGAGGGTGGGGTCATGGTGAATGGGGTTGTGGGGTTAATTATTAGGGAGGGGGTGAGGTTTGGTGGGTTAGAGGGGTCTGAGGGGAGTGCACAAGCAGACAATGACATAAATGTGGGAAAACAACTTAAGTACAACTTGTTAAAAAATGACATCCGGGTACATAAGTGGGGCTTTAAGTCTAGGTCTGTTTTTTTTTCTTTGACTATTTTTCTGTTGAAAATTAGTAAACTTCAGATAGTATCTGTTAATGTATGTGGGCCTAATTATAGTCAGAAAATACAAAGGGTAACCTTTGACTTAAAGATTCTCTAAGCTGATATATTATGCTTACAAGAAACACATAAAGAGAGTTCAGGTCAAAATTTACTTGGCTGTTTGGGGTTCCATACTGTTTGTTGCACCACCCAGGGAACACGTACCAAAGGGTTCGCTATTTTGTCAAAAAAGTGGTTTGTGATTTTCCTTGGTCATTGACAGATAGATTAGGCCGCTGGTCCATAATGTAATGTTGCTCCCTCTAATGCTCTTTCACGCTATGCTCTATACATGGCCCGGTGGTAGATGATCCGACACATTTTGACTTGCTGAATAGCAAGTTGGCGCTCTATCCTTTACCGCTCATAGCCTACGGGTATTTTAATATTAATTTGACCAACAGCTGTAATATACAAGAGATTAAAACCTATCATGGTAGAAAATCAAAAGTTTATAGGGCTTTCACTTACTTGCAGGGCAGTCACAGGCTGGTCGATGTTTGGAGGGAAAATATGAAGATGGATCCTGGATACACCTTCTTTTCTGCCCCCTTTAAGGTACATGCCAGACTTGTGTAATTTTTATACCAAAAAGACTGAGGCCGAACATGCTTATATCAAAGTTTCATAGGGTTATGTAAGACCACAACCCACTTGTCCTTGAGATTGAATTGACTCAGCTTTCTAAGGTGGACCAGACCTGGTCTTTCGAAAGGGCACTCCTCTTAGATGCACAGTATGTGAGTTATATTCAGGCGTGGGTTATTCAGTTTATGTCGGATAATTATGACAATGCTTCAATCAGATTTACATGGGATACATTTAAGGCCTACTTGCGGGGTGGGACTTTGAGGTACAGTGTAGAGCGTCAAAAAAGGGAAAACCGCTGATGGAGGAGTTATATGCAAATGTAGCTGAATTAAAATATGTAGACATGATCTTTGAGGGTGTGGTTCCATCATGGCTCTCTGGGAAATAGCAACAGCTAAAGCAATGATTGTTGATATATCTGTAAAGTATGAAGCAAAATGTTTTAGGAGTACAATGAGAAGGTGGGAAAATGTTGGGCTTTTAGAACCAGACAAATGATTGTGGGGGGAAATAAGAGACTTACTGCTTAGTGTGAAATCTGACCCTGCTGATATGAGATCTGCCTTTCTGCGCTTTTATCAACAACTTTATTCTGAGGAGAAAGACGAATTAACTAATACAATGTTGGAATACCTGACTTCTGCCTTCGAAGATGCCCTAGAGGCAGATGATGGACAGATGCTTGATCAGCCCATCTCAACAGAAGAGGTAGGATTAGCTATTAGCAATACAAAGTCACGGAAAGATACAGGCATGGACTTTCCTGGAGAGTTTAAAAAACTGTTTCTGATGTTCTTAAAAAGTATTTGGTTGAACAGTTTCAAGAGGTTCAGAAAGGGAAGGCTCATCCAGATAGTTGGGCTATAGCTAATATAGTTGTATTTCAGAAGAAAAATAAACCATTTATAGAATTGGCTCATATCGGCTCATCACGCTTATCTACAGTGATTCTAAGATCTATTAAAAAATCTTGGCAACACGCCTATCAACTGTCATCAGCCTGCTTACCTCCCCTGTCTAGCATGGTTTTATCCCAGAAAAGGGGACTCCTGATCATATCCGTCAAGTCATTGACCTCTTTGATGCTGCCGGATGTTGAAAAAGTTTTTCATAGGGTCTCATGTCAGTGACTTTGGGTGGTAATGTCTATAGGGGATTGGCCAGGGATTTATCATGTCAGTGAAAGCCCTCTGTCATACGTCTAGAGCAAAGATTCCTCCAATGGGGGGTCTGTCAAAAGTGGTAAACATAGAATGGGGCACTAGGCAAAGGTGCCCTTGCTCCCCCTCTTATTTGCACTATATATTGATCCTTTGATCAGACAAAATCAATGCAATTCAGCAATTTTGCCAATAAACTCATTGGGGGAGAGAAAAATTCTGGCTATGCCGATGATTTGGCCATTGTTACCCCCAAACCTGGAAGTGCTCTGTCAGAAATTGAAAAAGAAGCTAGGAGATTCTGGCACTTTTTCTGGCTACCTGTTAAACCAAGAGAAAACAGGTTATAATCAGTAAAGAGAAGCTACTTTCTGATAGATGTGTTACAGAAGAGGCACTATATCTAGGCGTTACCATTAAATCAGATGTCGGAAAGATTGTGAAAGTGAATTTGGTCCCCTTTATACATAACATTAAACAAGGTTTTGGGAGATGGAATAACTTGAGACTTTTGCTGATAGGGTGGAGCAATCTGTTTACAATGATCTTTCTATTATAAATCCTGTATTTATTTTGGGCTATCCTGTTGGAAGTAGGTAACAATTGGTGTAAAATACTTGAACGGATGCTAACACTATTTCTAGAGAGGGCTTTAAGATTCTCGACCCTACCGAAGGAACACAGTGGGTTAGCAGTTCCCAATCTTAAATTATACTATTGGGCTCCAGCATTACAACAATGTGCAGTCCTTCTGTATGAGAAGGAGTTTAGACCGGGGTGAGACATCTTGACCCCATCAATATATGAGCTTATATTGGGAGAAAAAAACTGGGTGTGCCTTCTTCGGCAAACTGAATTTGGGTACTACAAGTGAGTCTGGTTTAATGTTGTTGTGGCTACTTTCCGAATCTGGGGAAAAGTTTGTGGAAGAATAGGTTTAGCAGATTTAATTGTTATACACCAGTACATGGCAGCCCTCTTTTACCTGAAATTCTTTGAGATACATGTGTTAGTAAATGGCCGAATAATGGCCAATTTAGACTGGGGGATTTTTATATTACAAATTCGATAAAAACATTTGATGTAATTCAACAGAATTTCAAGCTTGATCAGAAGGATTTTTTAAATGCTTACAGTTCTGGGATTTTTTAAGGAAAAAAGGAGGTGGAGTGAGGAGATTCGACAAGATAGAGAGTAAAGAGTTGATTATTGCTGATAAAACTCCGATCAGGCCTTTATACAGAGTCGTTAATAAAACAATGCAAGGCGACTTGGTCAAACACTCAAAGGGTTGGGAAGGTAAGACTAATGCACAAACTAGTGACCTTGCTAGGTCATTAGAAGATGGTCAGATGTTTTTAATTTCAGCTAATTTACAGCTCAACATTTTAAAAACTGTTTTAACCTGTACATAACCCCAGGGAAAATTGCTAAACGGGGAGGGACAACAGGGACAAGGTGTCCAAGATGTAAGGAATATGGAGCAGATATAGTTCACATGTTGGCCAGTTTCTGAGCGCTAGAAGGTCTTAAAGCTGGGATAGTCGAGTTTTTGGCAAATAAACTAGGGGTACATACCATTCACTCCCCTCAGCTAATGCTTCTAGGGGTTCATGATGACGTAGTTCCAACTAATGCCCAACCTTTTATGTTTATTGCTATGGCCGTATTTAGGTTATGTCTGACAACAGCTTGACTTGATCCCTCCCGTCCGGTATTCTATTGATGGTTTGCATGTTTACTATCTGTTTATCATCTATAAAGGGCAAAATATGCTTGAAACAAAAATTTCTGAAATCCGGTCCCCCCTTAGTAATTGGGAATTGGTAGGGGCCTCGTGGAGTAACAGAGATTAACAGCCTGATCATGCTGGGTTGAGATTTAAGGATCGTTTTTAATTTTTCTATATATAGCATTTATTTACTTGTCTAGAGATGTTATCCTATCTTACCTTTATATATCTGATGCACTTTATAGAATGATGTACTTGAGGCACTTTATAGCATTATGTACTGTCAATTGTTTTATCAACTGGGTGTATTTGATGGAATTTGTCTGCTTGGAGGTGGGGGTACTATTATTATTATTATGAAAATCAAATAAGAGTATTTTAAAATAATCAATAAAAGTGGCTGAGGTATTTGTTTCTGTACAAAAACCATGACCCCAAAAATACTCAGTACTGTTTTCTTTTTTGTACCAATAGTCAGTAGCATCTGGCAGTCCCCACTGATTATTAATACCAATGTGTCACTATTGCCCCTCAATGGAAGCTCTTCTGGGAATATTTCAATGGCGTACACAACTTGTTCTCAGGAGTAATGAGATAGTCCATGAGACTTTCAATGCTGAGTGCTACTCTCTTCAAAGTTACGCTTATCATTGGAAGTGTACCAACAAGTATCTCTATTTAACTTCTGATTCTATATGATTGTAACACGAAGATAGACAGCTAATTGAGTGAAAACCTTGGAATTTCAAGTTATTCCACTCTGTGAGGAATTAGTTCAAAAATGTTTCTTGGCCTTTTTTTAATGCAGCTGCAGCAACGACATAAAGTTGTAGGACAAATGCATCACAGTCCTCTATTTTGTCTAGGCCTTTATTCTATTGCCCCTTTCAATAAGCAATAAAAGCCTATTTTAGGAAACGTTGAATGATAAACAATGGCCATAGCATGTCAACTCTATATACTGTTTCAGACCTACTGAAAGTGAAAACGAAAGGGCAATTCAGTGTTTTAGGCTTGTTGGTATCGCATATTATCATTCTAAATTCCACTGAGGAAAACTGTATTTGGAAAGTATTGCACCCCCTGCACCCTGACGAAGGACATTTGGACTCTTGTCCTACTCTGAAACGTGTGTCAGCGCTTTTTCTTCTGTTATTGTCTTCTGGTGTTTGTTATATTTGTATTTCTTGAGAACATTGTGATGTTTTATGCACTCTAGTTTGACTTATTTTTGGTGTGTATGATGTGATTGATGCGTCTGGGTATGTGTGGAATTAGTAGGGCATGAATGACCTTCTTGCATATACGCTTGTTTGGGGCCTTATGTATATATTTAGGATGTATAGAGAGTAAATTTGTAAATGTTATAAATAGAGTGATAAAACCTATGACATAATAAAAGGAAATTATGTTTATGTAATTCTGGTTTGGGACAATATTGATGTTCACTTAATGAATGAGGTAATAACCATGTGTTAAATTACTGCCAGGGAGAGGTATTGTGTTCTTGTCCGGGATGATCTTTACACCATGCTTATTTTCAATTTAGTCTTTCAGTCCATTAATAAAAGATCCCACCCCTTTATTTTTATTCACAAATCGTTATTCCCACACGTATTCACATCTGAATAGACACAAAAGTATCATTTTTATGTGATCTCATTCATTTCAGAGGACATTGGTACTGGTTCCCAGGGTATGTATCTTTTGAGACTTGGACGGCTTTCAAGAGTCACATAATTTCTTCCGGCTTGTTCACACTACGCATGTGTAGAAGTCAGGTGGGTTACAAACTTTGGTTCCACAAGAAAGGCGCAATATATGCACTAATAAAGGAGTCAAAAAGACAAATGTAAATTAACATAAATGATTTCACTGTATACCACCTATCTCTACTCCAATCCCATTCATTTATTTATGCTCTGCCCACATTAGCAAAATAGCTTGTGTTAGTTTCAGTAAAGTACATGCTAAGCATGTGATTTTTCAAGAAGCCACTTTAATAGTGTCAGCTCATGCGCAAGAAATTTCCACCAAGCGACAGCTAGCCAACTGCGTAGATGCAGCTGACCCATGTGCAATAAAGATTTCCTGTTATCAGTCATTTCAGAATCTTATTTCAGTTACACGTAGGCAAGCTTTTCTATCTTTGATGTTCAAAGTTGTGCCTATTAATTTACACAATATGTGGTTAATACAATATTAAAAGTTGAACAAGAGTATTACTTCCAAGCAAGTCTGTTTTCTATGAGTCTTTACTCCATCAGGGACACCGTTTTTCTTAGGAGATGTGGGAATTCAGGATGATAGGGATTTTGGGGATCCCTGCAGTTTCCGGAGCATCCCCACAAAAATATGAGACAAAATATGTTATTGGTTAAAGTATGAAGGCTGAATGGCTTTCATGTTGGGAGGTCCATGCAAATCACACCATCCTGAACTCCCTGCGGTGTCTATTTTTCATGAAGGTCTGTGTTTGTTGGGTTTCCCTGGGAGGAAAATAACCCACAACCCAAAATATCCAGTATATCTCCAAATCTATTAATTTTTCTCTCAGATTTTTTATATATTTGTAGCAGATTTTGGAGCATTTTCAGTTGTGGGCGCTCTGCCCAGTCGCATAAGTGGGGTACTATTTTTATTAGGAGGTTTGTGGGAATTCTGGGTGTTAGCAATTTTGTCAATACCTACCTAATCTGGAACTTTCACATAATTGTGAGGAAAATTGAAGTTTTTTTCCAAAGGTTGAGATTTGCGAGGTCTTCTGGATAAAAAGCATCATGGATTCACATGCATAATCACACCCTGGACTCCTATGACAGTCTATTTTTAAGAAATGTCTGGATTTCGTTGGTTTCCCTTGGATGGAGGCTGAGCTCGGGATGAATTTTTACAGCTAGTCACATGACAAAAAAGTGTTGATTTTGCTGGGTGAAATGTAATGTATACAGATTACGAATCGTGACATTTTGTTTTGTATCCACTTAGTCCAGCCGCACAAGTGGGGTACCGTGTTATTTGCTGACATTTGGGAATATAGAATATTAGAACATTTCTTATTACCAAGTAGATTTTATTGTATTTTTTGTTTTCTAAATGTGAACGTGTTTGAGAGATGGAAGACATTTTGTAAAATGGCATCTGAATTATGATAGTATAATCACTAGTCCTAAACTCACTATTTAATGAACATTTCAGAAATGCATAGTTTTCCTTCCTACTCATATTTAATTCATTATACGGTACATAACACAGGTCCCATCCTTTGCAAGAAAAATTCTCCGGGTACCATCCCACAAGACAACTTCGTTACTCAAGTGCCAGGCTGCTGGTTACTACCAGGTTTAAGCGATCTAGGATGGGAGGAAGGTCATTTAGTGTGACCGCCGCTCTCCTGTGGAACAAGCTTCCTCAGAATATTAGACAAATGGATTCTTTACTCGAGTTCAGGAGGCACATTAAATCATGGCTCTTCCCTAGGGTTTGATCCATTCCCTTTCTCTTTAAATGCTTGAAACTAGTTGCTGACTGGTCTAACCCCTTTTTAATCAAAGCACCAGGATACCCGTAGGGTGTCAGTCTCCGCTATATAAGAATATATTCCATTCCATTCCATTATATTTTACCATATGAAATACTGTATTGTCGGTACACAATGAAAAATCATTATAAGTCACAGCTCAGTTGTTGGCTCAAAGGATCATGTGTTTGTGGACAACCTTCAAACCGAATATATCCTGCTGTCCATTGGTGTGTACTGGACAAACCATTATATTGTTTCTGTACGTTTGCCACTGTTACAAAAAATTACAGATGAAAAGGTTGTCACGAGTGGCTATTTTTCCCTTCCTACTCATTAACATTTTGTTTTCTTTTAAAACAATTTCTTCTTGAAAACTTTGAGTGATTCACACAAATTACCCTTTCATAGATTAAGTATTTTTTATTCTTTTTAGAAACATATAGCTCTCTGAGATCATGTAAGAAATTGGATTACTGGTAAAGGGGGTGAAACCCTTCTAAAGGAGCAATCACAATTCTTGTCAAGATGAAGTCACAAGCAAACCCTAAATTAACCTGTGCTCAACTCTTTAGTAGCATGGCTTAGGATAATATCTTTATTTTAGAGATACTCTGTAAAGTATTTATTCCACACTTCAAATAGTAATAAAGTGAAAATACAGCACAAGAAAAATCCCACACCAATTTAAAACATAGAGCATAATAATATAAATCAATCAAGACTAAAACAACAAAAATCCTACCAGTGGAACCATAGATATGTAATTTTAAAGATTTAAGTGAAAAATGCACCAAAAAGTCCAAAGTGCTCCTAGCAGTTATCTGGTCATGCAAGACCATGAAAAAGTCACAATTTATGGCTGACAGCGATGGAGGATTGGCCAAATACAGGGACAATTACAGTTACAGTCTCAGTCCAGCACAGAGTCCAGTTTACTGTGGAGCGGGCTGAGAGGAGCAGGAAAGTGTCCCTTAGATGTAGCACAAAGATTCTGTTGTCTTTACGAATGGTCAGGCTGGTGCTTCGCAGTATTGCTTTGCATCATTGGTTGATGCTGTAGAATGAAGGGTTGGGCTGGCGGAACTTCAATTTGGGAGGCTGTGCGAGAGGCAAGGTTTTTGCACAAATGGGACTGTTTGAGATCGCAAAGATCCCAAAAGATGCAATCTAGCTTCTCTCAGGTTACATCAATAGTCAAGAACATGAGTGGCACCAGTTGGGGGTCAGGGGTTTGCTCCAGATTGATCAGGGTGCTGGTTCAATAGGTTGGGAATCTGTTATGTCCCTGTGGCTCAGAGCAGGAGGCCAGCAGACTAGCTCCTATGAGTCACTCTGGGAATATTGGGTTCAGGTGCAGGTCCAAATCCCTCTAGCTCAGGCAGGAGGGCAGCAGGTCTGCAAACCAGCAGGGCAGCAGGTCTGCAAACCAGCAAGGCAGCAGGTTAGCAAGGCATTAATCCACGCATTAATCCAGCAGGCCAGCAGTTTAGCAACACAGCAGGCTTTCTTTCTGTCACAGTTTTCAGAGGTTCAGAAGTGTACTGAAGAGTTGGAGTCTAAGGTTCAATTTTTACCTAGGTGTCTCCTTTAGAGTGGGAGGATCTTATAGAGGTATATTTTTGAAGTGTATAGGCTTCAGGCCTCCCTTGACCTGGCTCCAGTCTCGCTACTGCATCCATACCCCCTCTGTGTTGAGGCAGAACACAGATTATTTAAAGTGTGGTTAGGGTGGTGCCTAGCCCTGCCCTCCCATCCTGCCAATTATGGCCCATCCAGGAACACCTAAACTCTCAATTGTGTGTGGATGCCTAGGAGGAATATACAAATCCCAGCTACACCCAGTCATGTGACCCAGAGACAGGATGCAGGTACTAAATGGCTAAGGCAGGAAAATGCCAACTTTTTGAAAGTGCAAAAGAAACAATTGATGGACGGAATGGTGGACAATGCAAACATTCACCCCCAGTCACAAGGATCTGGGTTATATCCATCATTCTTTTGCTCAGCATACCACCCCAGTTTGGACCAAGAAATATGCAAATCAGTCTTGACCCTGTTCCTTGTTAGAACAGTCCAGCCCGAACTGCCAAGCCGGGTCCTCCCTGGACTGGAAACAAGAATCCTTGGACCGGTTTCAGGGCATCATCCTTCATCAGCCAGGCTACCTAGAATCCATTGATGTAGGGAGCACTGGACCAAGTCTGGGCATACCGTTCCCCCCTAGGGCATCACATGCAAAAGAAAAAATTGATGGTCGGAATGCTGGACAATGCAAACATTCACCTCCAGTCACAAGGATCTCAGTTACATCCAGCATTCTTTTGCTCACCACACCACCCCAGTTTGGACCCAGAAATATGCAACTAAGTCTTGATCCTGTTCCTTGTGGGAACAGTCCAGCCAGAAATGCCAAACCGGGTCCTCCTTGGACTGGAAACAAGCATCCTGGGACCGGTTTCAGGGCGTCACCCTTTACCAGTCAGGCTATCTTGAATCCATTGGAGTAGTGAGCATGGGACCCGCGTCTCGGCAAACCCTTCTCACTTAGGGCAGCATATGCAAAAGAAACAATTGATGAACTGAATGCTGGACAATGCAAATATTCACCCCAGTCACAAGGAGCTGGGTTAAATCCATCATTCTTTTGCTCACCACACCAACCCAGTTTGGACCCGGAAATATGCAAATCAGTCTTGACGCTGTTCTTTGTGGGAACAGTCCAGCCCAAACTGCCAAGCCAGGTCCTCCCTGGACCGGAAACAAGCATCTTGGGACCGGTTTCAGGGCATCACCCTTCCTCTGCCAGGCTGGCTTGAATCCATTGGTGTAGTGAGCACGAGACCCACATCTGGGCATACCCTTCCCACTTAGTGCGACATATGCAAAAAGAAAACAATTGATGGACGGAATGCTGGACAATGCAAACATTCACCCCCAGTCACAAGGATCTGGGTTAAATCCATCATTCTTTTGCTCAATATACCACCCCAGTTTGGACTCAGAAATATGCAAATCAGTCTTGACCCTGTTCCTTGTGGGAATAGTCCACCCGAACTGCCAAGCTAGGTCCTCCCAGGACCGGGAACAAGCATCCAGGAACCGGTTTCTGGGCATCACCCTTCATCAGTCAGGCTAGCTTGAATCCATTGATGTAGTGAGCACAGGACCCACGTCTGGGCATACCCTTCCCACTTAGGGTGACGTATGCAAAAGAAACAATTGATGGACGGAATGCTGGACAATGCAGACATTCACCCTCAGTTACAAGGATCTTGGTTAAACCCATCATTCTTTTGCTCACCTCACCACCCCAGTTTGGACCCAGAAATATGTTCACTGTTTTGAAGCAACCTTTTGACTAATATATACGCTTGGTAATGTTTTACCTTCGCTATTGTTTCCATGAATAAAATAGACAATTCTCCTTAAATACTGTGGGTGCTTTCTTTCTTTTGCGAGGTGCACAATCTGAAGTTGTGTATGTATTAATTAGTTTGTGCTGACCTTTTACATGCAACAAATTATTTCTTAGTTATCAACGCCTTTTGACTTGATGCACGATAAAAGTGGCTAGGATCAATTGGTTTTGATCTGTTCAAACACCAACATGGCCTCCACACGTTTGGTGGATTTGGAAGCAATACAAACTGTCATACCAGGGCACTGTACATATAAAGCCGTGGTGGTGAGGGGCACACTCGGCCAGGCACTTGCTCAGTTGGAAACCTCCTTGAGGCATCTTGAGCAGGCCACAATAGTGGATGATACTGCCCAGTTTGCATTAACAGAAGCAAGGGACCACCATGCTCAACTGATTGAGTCATTGAGATACCTCAACTACAAGGCTTACCTAGCCAAGATGCATGCGAAGGGGACAAACAGTGATGTCTATTGGCATTGCAGATAAATAGTGCATCTGGCAGCCACCGGGTGACCGTCATTCATTAATTTCCTGACTCAGTCACCATCACCCAGGAAGCGATACAGTCCTAGGCCTTATACAATCCTGTACCTGTACAATGACAGCCCAGTATTTCAGAATACCACCCCACTGTTACATAATCAATGGTGCCTGCAGAACAGAGGGAAGCCCTGAACAGCCACATCGCAGAGCAAGAACTCAGAGGTGCCAAACTTGACTCCCCTATCTGTACACTCCAGGCTTGGACACATTGTCTAATGAATTTTATAAAAGATATAAAGCCCTGTTAGCACCTAAACTGGCTGTACTTTACTCAGCCACCCTCTCCACTGGTCATTTACTCCTGTCCATATGGAAGGCCCTCCTGATGTCACACCCAAAGCCCGGACATGACCCCTTGGAGTTTTTCTACTACAGACCACTATACATGAATGATGGGCATATATTTTAAGATCCTTAGTATGGTACTGGTGACACGGTTGCTGTGGCACATACCGGTGTTGGTCCATCCTGATTGGAACAGGTTCATACTGGAAAGATCCGTGACCCTCAATATCCATAGATTACAAAGACTATTGGGGAAGCTCTGGCCAACTGGCTTTACACAGCTTGTCTGGTTCTAGACCTCAAACAAGCATTTGGCACATTGGACTGGAACTATATATGCATACATGGCCTTACAGTAGTTTGGCTTTAGAGGCAGGCTCTTACAGATGAATAAACTCCTCTACACTGCACCATTGGCAAAGGTAAAAAGAGGCCACAGGATTTCCCTTTTCAATTGACAGGGATGCCTCCCTCCCCTCTGCTTTTTGCACTATTGATGAAGCCCCTGGCACAGTGTTTTCGTCAGTCTGGCTTCCCCTGAGGCATACCTATTGGCGACGGGATCCACAACATCTCCCTATACACCACTAATGTCCTGGTGTATATATAAGATATTTCTGATGGCATAGTCATTATCGCCCACATCCTGAATGATTTGAAAACTTTATCTGGATTGGGGGTCAACTGGGCTAAGACTTCGCTGTTCCCATTACTCGTGGTCAGCATTTATTTCATTAGGTATCAGGCACGCCCCTTGACCTGCAAGCCACCGGGCGTTGACATGGGGCGGGGGAGGGGCAGGGTGGGGAGTGCGGGGAAACAGACAATTTCAGGTAAGTACCGAAAAAAAAACGCATTTTGTTGCGCACCCTGCATCACATTTGGCGATGCAGCGTGCGCAACGAAATTCGTTGTATTTTTTTTCTGTACTTACCTGAAATCGTCCGATTCCCGCATTTTACAACACCCCACCCTGCCCTTCCCCCGCCCCACGAACCGCCCGGTGGCACGCCCATCGTGGGCCGTGCCTGTTAGGTAGAATCTGCACACCATCCGGAATCTGGGCATTCATATTTTCCACATGGCCCAAGATTTAATAGATGGCAACCTCACAAGGGCGATCTCTTCCCTGCGGTGACAGGTTGCGTTCTGGTGCTCCCTCCCCTCACAGTGCATGACCAGCTGGTCCTCTCTAAAATGGTGATGCAGCTCCTATACTACTTCACAATCTTACTGATTTGTATCGCTTGCTGAACATTCTGACTCTGAATGCGATGCTAGGTGGCCTTGTATGGAACAAAGAGAGGGGTAGAAAGTTCCTGTTCAAACTTCAACTACCAATTGATACTAGAGGGGTTGGACACCCCAGTGTTGACATAAGTGTGCTCGAGGATGGAAACTAGAGTGATAAGCCTGGTGTAAGAGTTGTTCCTTCCCAGCTCTAATAGCCTCCTTATATGGCATATGAGTGTCATTGCAGGGAGTTGTTGACCATGCCTGGTATACCATTAAAAGTGCCCGAGAGCCCCCAGCTCTCTATTTGAGCTCTCCAGGAAACTACTGGTCAGGAGGGAGTTGCACTCTGGAAATCCATAGGAGCGAACACCCTAAGCAACTTATTTCATGACAGGCTCTCATCTATTTTGATTTGCTGACAGTACAAACGGGACACCCAAGGGACCTGTTCCTGATGCACATGCACTTCTCAGTAGAACTGAAGCACCTGTGGGGGCATCACCAACACTGTGTCTTGTCCGTATCCCCTGACACAGGTACTCCACCCAAAGGACAATGGGTACCGCTTGATTTCCTGGCTTATAAAAGCCATCTGTCACAAGACACAGGACCCACGGGCATCCCTCTGGCAAACCTGGGAGTGAGATATAGGTCTTTATTGACTTAGAAGGAATGGGGCAGGGTGCTGACATATCTACGGAAGGCCTCATGCAACGTCCGCTTTCAGTACATCCAGTACAACATCCTGCACATAGCCTATCTTGCACCAGCCAATTTACACAAAATATAACCTGCAATACCTCCTGACTGCCCTCACTGTCGCACCTTCATGGCGGATATGGTGCACGTGTTTTGGACCCGAACGAGCGATTGCGCACTCCGGGCAGATGTCTGCACCGCCCTCACCTGCATCACTACCTGGCCAGAACTGGACAGCACAGCTAGCTGTTTGCTGGGCCTCTACATCGAGAAATGGGTGGTGCCAGTAACTGCTTTTTTGATTTAGCGTTGCTGATGGTTAGACAACTAATAGTAATGGTGAAACTCAAACACGCAATGAGGGAATTGACGTGTGCACAGTGAGATAACTTTAACACACAATTTATATTTCAAATACAATTTCTTACTGGTTTCTTGACACTACTACTTGGAGTGGCCCACCGCAAAAAAACACTGAAAAATACATGCACAATTTGACCCAAGGAGTGTCAATAATTAACGTTTAAATATTTTAAAGCATATATTTCTGCTATTCATTCGAAGAAAGAAAGCTCCAAGCAGGCTTGCTTTGTCACTTCATCAAAAGTATTTTTATTTTCATTGCTTCATCATGTCCACTTGTTTCGATTTACTTCATCGATACAAGTGGACATGATGACGCAATGAAAATAAAAAGACTTTTGATGAAGTGACGAAGCAAGCGAATGAATAGCAGAAATATATGCTTTAAAATACGTAAACGTTAATTATTGACACTCCTTGGGTCAAATTGTGCATGTAACTAATAGTAATGCACTGGAAGGCTCTGACGCTTCCGAGCGTGGCACACTGGCAGGCCACTACCGTCCAGCGGGGCACGGCGGAGGCTCCACGCTCTGGCATGAGGAGGTGCAGGAATTGTGGAAGGAGCTCATTGTGGTTGCATGGGATGAGCTCCTCTGGGCTCTTCAGGGGGCCCAGGACGGTGTTGCTAGCTCTGTATAACTTACTACAACATGCTTCCCAATAACAGCGCTCCTCCCATGCCCTTTATTCCCCTCCCATTCCCCCTCCCCCTTCCCCCTTTAACTATTTGAACTGCCCAGTCCACAACGTTTACATACCAGTGTGAGGCGCAACTATGCTGCTCCACTGTGCCTGTACACTAGTGCCCCAGCTGAGTCACTACCCTTTGCCTGGGCAGTCTGCAGTCCCATCTGCATCACACCCTTACTAACTATCAGTCAGATGGGATCATTGGCCCACGGTTCAATTTGTGTTGAAGGTTCTGAATTGCTGAATCATTGCAATTCTCTAATATGTACCGTCATTAGCATTGATGTAGTGCAATAACACTGTATTTGTGTATATTGGTGTAACTCGTCAAATAAACTGTAAGAGTAAAACTTCAATAAAGAAGGATAAAAAAACCTAAGGGATGTCCTCTTTACTACTCCCAATGAGTTGATGCGGAGGGGGCGGAGCTTAGGATAGGTAACACGTGTAAGTATTTACCTTAAAGCTTAGCTATGGTAGACAAATCATGTCTGTCTGCATATCAAGGCAAAGCTCAGGATGTAAGTTTGAGACGAGAAGGCATATTTTTCTGAAAAATGTACACAGTTCTTACAGCGTGCACTGCTTGACTTAATATCTTTCCATGAACTTAAAGAAAAAGAAATGTAGCGCGTTACTTGTATAGTTGTCTTTTTTGAATATGTAATCAGTTCAGTCATATGCTAAGCGCAGCCTGCGGCTAATTGTAAGTGTCCACATTGCTGACTGGAGTTTCCACCATCTTCAGATTCCACACTAAAATATAAATCACACATCTTTTGATATCATAGAGCTAATTTCTTACTTGGGGATTTTGCCCCAGGAGGAAATCTTGTCAGTTTCATTTAATTAGTCAAGCAAAATATTAATTATTCGGTTTATCGCCATCTAATCCTGTGATGCAATGGAATTTAAACATTCTGAATTATTTAAAGGATGTATAAACACATCTAAATCATATATTTTAATCGAAAACTGCATCTGCGCTGAGTAAGAGGCTTGCAGCAATTACTCCGCATTCAAATGCAGTTTTTTCTTGAAACCGATGACTCTATTTGGAATTTGCTCATAAATGATCTTTACCGAGTATAAATCTAGGAACAAGGGCAATTTGAGAAAAAAAGAGATGACATTTTGATAAGGACGATGAAGAGATGCTGGTGCTTTGCATTCAATCTCGCACATGTTCCCTCAACAGCAATGAGCCATAGAAAATGTAACTGTAGACTGCAATTTTCAACTTCACAGAGAGGGCAATGGCAGCACTCGGTTATATATGATAAATTTTAACGGGTTAAGTGCAAAGCAAGGTAATCTAGGTGAAGGAATACTCAAAGTAAAAGCTTACGTTTTTTTAATGAAACAGGGGAAGAAAATTCTTCATAACGTATTCTTTTACCAGACTCAAAATTAGATCAACATGTTTTACAGCATATTTCGTAAGGTAATATGAGCATTTTGTTCTTTTAGTTCATATTCAGTTTTTTATTTCAAGTCAGAAATATAAGTGTACGTAAATATGAATTTGCCATTTATGGCTTGCAATGCAAACCATCACTTACATCGCCCGACATGCTAAAAACACAAACCAAAATACAAAACGCTGTTTTAAAATGGCACCGGGGAAAAACAGAATGGCTATCTGAGCAAAAAAAAGGGGACATGAATTACTTATCTACAAAAATCAAAGGTCCAAAAGCAGGAATAAACGGGGGTTTTCACAGGTTTGTTTCCTTATAGCATCATTAACCGTACATATGATAGCTAGACCAGTACACTTGATAGCTTTGCCTGAATCTAGGATGGTTGTCACTGGAATATGCTGTGCAAAGAAGATGAAAACAGGTCCTGTATACAAAATGGCAGAAATTATGACCCTTGAATACGCTGGTTAAAAGTGCCCATAAAATGACTGCCTGAGAATGTTAGTGAGTATATGATAAGCTTAGCGTTGACTGTGCACCGCACCACAACATGTAATTTTTGTAAATAAGTATTTAGTAGGTGTGCTGGTAGTTCTTAAGAAAATAATGGTTGTTCATTGACATTTGAGGGCCTCATTTACAACGTTTTGACGCAGGGCAGTGCTGCAAGGCTTCTTTCTACGCTGCCTTCTGTCAAAAGTAAAGGGCAAGAATGTGCTATTTTAATTAAAAACAGTGCATTCCTGTCCTTTCTGCCTGAGCTGGCGCACAAATTGGAGCCCAGCCCCAATGCAGGTACCCCTAGTGGCATGGTGCAAAGGTGTCTGCATTGCTGACATTATTTTTTGTGCGTACGGAGGGTCGCCTTGCTGCACAAAAACAATCAATAGAGGCATTTTCCTCTTTCCATGTGTGCTGCAGAATAGAAAGAGGAAAAAACGAGGAGAAATAAGGTTATTTGTCCTTATTACTGTCAGCTATGCATCGCGCCCGGTCACGTGTGAATTTCGTAGTGCACCCTGCATCGCATTTTGCGATGCAGGGTGTGCTAGGAAATTCGTTTTATTTATTAAATTGTTTCCTTACCTTTAATTATCCATACTCCAGTTTTTAGCACCCCCCACCCTGCCCCTCCCCCGCCCCGCCTCTCCGCCCCACCGAAACTTACTCCACGGGCCATGGCTGCTCCTCTTCCCTATCTTCACTCAACTTTGTTTCTGGGTTCGTCATCCTCATGGTGCTGTCGGCAGCTTCACCTGGGGTTCTGGAATCCTGACAATCTTGCGAAATCAGAAAGGAAGATATTTAAAGGATTGTCCTCATCACAGGTGATAATGCACTTAGCACTGACTTTAATTTGTTGTTATATTTACTTAACTGTATTTGCTCACAGCGTTGTGGAGTCCCCATTTTGATTGCAGCAGTCTTCTTTGAATTCTGTATATGGAGAAGGAAATATACAACAGATATTTCAAAAACTAAGGATACTTGAGTCTAATGCCTTTATAGCCCTGCACAATTTTTTGTGCCCTCATTTATTTTATATATAAACAGGATAAAAGTTGTTCATGTATCCTTACATCCAGTTTTGGAGACTGTTTATCTTTTTTGGGTTATACTTAAATGCATGACACAAATTGCTTTTAGATTGTGTACAAACCCTGTGTATGCAGCCATTCACTTAACTTCGGAAGAGGGAAATTATACAGGTAGTTAATGCATGAAGAAACATATATATGATTAGAGTATTCTAGACGTGCATAACATATGGAAAGGTTCTACACCTACTGACATCTTTTCTTTCTTCCTATGTAACAGGGTACACATAGAGATATCATGGATCCTACAAACCTCTCTTAGTTGGCTTAGTGGACAGGTGTTTTCTCTTTTCTCTTTTTCCCCTTCACCACAACACGCTTTGACAATGTTGAGCGGTCTTGGTGGCTCAGTGAAGTTGGGAAATCACATCACATTTTTCATATCGCTCCTGCGGAAACTCAGGTGAAAATTGACAGATATGCCTCCCCTGTGGAGGCGCACAGCATTCCCAGGTTTACAGATCCTTGTAGAATGTATCAAAACTCATGGGTACTGAGTGGGAAAAACCCATCAAAATACCAATAGAATGCCTCCTTGACGTATAGTAAGGCAAGGCAGCACTTTGCACTGCCTTGCCTTAACTTCATATTTATGAGGACATGAAAAGCCACGCAGGGTAGCTTTGCATCACTGGCCTCTTATAAATTAGGTCTTTAATGTTTTTTTCATACCCATATCTTGCTGTACATGGGCATACAATAGTTTATTTTACTAACCATTTTTAGATACCTCAGCTATTCTTGTGACCAAAATATTCTAAAATAACAGTAATAGAGATAAAACCTTTACATATCATAATAGTCTGTAAATCTTCCTTATTGGTTGCCCAAGGTAACCATAATTCATCCCATTAGCCACAGATCCTCTCAGCACTAATAGTACTCTTGAAATGTGTTAATTCTATCCTTAAGAGGGTCCCGATTAGGGGGCGTGGCTACGGCACCAGAGAAAATGGCCGCAGTTCCGAGGAGCTCCGTCGGTCCGTAATTGCAACGGGAGCCCTCCGGGTGCTGTAATTCACTTTTTGGATCGCACTGTCGCTGCCTTCAGTGCCGGAATCCCTGCTGCTCCTGTAGTCCCTTCTACAACGATGCCGGACGAGCAGAAAGGATTTTCTTCAGCTTTTCAACTTTCGGTGGTCCGCGCCTGAGACGCGGCCGCCATTTTGGACTCCTTAACGCCGGGTGAGAGCTGTGCATTTGCCGTTTCGCACTGCTCTCGACCCCGCATTTGTGGCATTGCTTCTCCTCAGGCTTGAAAGGTATGCCTTCTCCGATAATAGCCATCTTCTCCTCACTGGCTAACTTTGGCTGATTCTCTTGTTTCTTTTTTCCTGAATTTTCATTTCTGACGCCATTTTGAGGAGGTCTGTTTTTCACTGTCTGGACAGCAACGTTTCTTCCTTTTGACTTCACATTTATTTTGCTCTGGATATGTATTTGTGCAGTATGCCTTTTTACAAATTACGTCAAGAAATACTTTTATTATAAAACGGAGAACATGGTTCTCTGCTATATTTTTGATTCCTCTATTACAATGGGTCTCTTCAACCGTTATTACCTTACTTTTCACAGTTTTAGTCAGAACTCACCACTTCATGCTACATTTGTCAATTTTCCTCCTTCAGTGGTACTATTGTTCTGACTTTGGCATTTTCCTTCATCATTCAGCTTCCATACTTGAGGATTTTTTTCTGCTCCAGTTTTGTGATGTAGTCTTAATTCTATATCTATTCCTCATCCTCTCAATGGCTATGCCTCGTCATAACCGAAGTCCTCCTCAACAAATCACCGCTGCCAATTTTCCTTTGGAAGACATCAACCCTTTTAATGTTTTGCAAAACAATATGGACAATATATCAAATGACTCTCTCTCCTCCAAATGCTCATCTCCTAATACTTCTCGTTCAAATGCCAAAACTTCTTCTAAAATACCTTCATCTTCTTCTACAACTTCAGGAAAAAGGGTTAAAACAAATCCGCCATCGCCAACCAATCTAGCCCCTTCTATCTCTATGGAACTTCTAGCGGAGGAAATTCGTTCACTTAAGCCCTACATGACGGAAACAAACTCTCGCATTCAAAATCTCGAGGATAAATGGTCACACTCTAAACAAAAGTTGGAATATCTTGAAAAGACAATTGCTTCAGTCCAGGTGTTTACATCCCAGGTCCCCTGCATGCAGAAGGAAATTCAAGATCTCAAACAACAAGTTGAAAATTTAGAAAATCGAAATCGCCGTAACAACCTACGCATTTATGGCCTTGCTGAAGGTCTTGAGGGGTTGTATGCCATATCCTTTTTCAATCTTTCTTACCTACGCTCCTTGGTCTTCCAAGTTCACCATCTTTAAACATTCAAACAGCACATCGTCTTGGCCCATCTTCTCGTTCACCTACTTCTTCCTCTTCAACAGCAAAACCTGAAGGTGTTATTTTGTATTTTTTAGATTATACAGACTCACTCAAAGTGCTACAGGCTGCCAAGCAGAAGGGGAAGATTACTTGGAATGGATCTCATCTTTTCTTTGCTCAAGATTATGCCAAACCTACTGCAGATCGTCGCAAGATGTTTCTGGAGATGAGGCCTGCTCTTGGGTCCTTGAATGCTCGATATGGCTTATTCCATACCTGCCTCTTTAAAGTGACTTATAACAACAAGACAACGACTTATGAAGACCCAGCGAAGCTTCAACAATTTCTTGACTTTTGTACATCTGATTCAATGGACATTTCTTGAGCATCACCGTTATCAAAGTTTCTTTAACTATGGAGCAATGATCCCTTCACTTACCCCCACTGTATCTTGTGTTTTGTAGTTCATACTTTGTGCTCTGAATAACTCTTTGTATTATATTTTTTGTTTTTGTATTTTATTTTTACTTTATTGTGTATTCAGATGTTAATCTTGTCTCTTTGGATTCCTTCCAGGTGCAGATTTTGTGATACCTTCATGTTTATGTCTACATGTTTCACTTGGAGGTTTTGTTCTCCCCTTGTGCATTCCTATGGAGTCCTTGGTCCAGTGTGCTGCTTTCCAACCCCGGTCTTATTGTTTTTTTGTGGTATGTCTTTTGTTGTCTGTTTTTATTGTCAATTGTTTATATTACCTTACATTCTTGTTTCTCATTCCCTTATCTCTCCGATGTTTCTTCCCTTGTCCCTTTCCTTTTTCTCATATGTTTCTCCCTATTTCATTTACTATTATAATCCTCTTTTAACTTCTACTTTCTGCAACACTCTTTTTCCCTTCCCTTTGCCTTTTCTTGTGTCTATGCTTATTCCTGAATCTATTCCTTTTTTCTTTTCTCCTCTCTTTTTTCTTCTTTAAATAATAAGATTTTACATTGTTATATTGTTTTCTTATTAACTACTCACAGCTTATTTGTTAGATATTCTACAATTGTATCTATAAGCTGTTTGCATGGTTTTTTTTCAACATCTAATTCTGGGTTTTTGACAGTTTACATTCATATGACTAATTTGTTTGTACTGTTTCTTGGATATTATTCTGACGCTATTTTTACAATACCTGTGCATATTTGTTTTCATGATTCTCCTTTAGAGTCTTAACTTGGAATGTTAAAGGAGTTCACAATCCTATAAAGAGACAGTGCATGTTAACCCATTTAGCTAGGCTAAATGCTGATATTGCCTTTGTTCAAGCAACCCATTTATCAGATGCTGAAGCAGTCAAACTGAAAGGGGGTTGGGTTGGTCATGTTTTCTCTTCCCAAGCCTTCGGAAAGAAAAATGGATTATCTATATTGTGTCATAAAAACATAATTTCACAGTAATTCATCAGGATAATGATCTTGAAGGGTGGTTGTTGAAGTACTTGCTGATCAAATACCCATAGTATTGTTTAACATTTATGCACCTGTCAACGTTGATAATGTGTTCTGGACTCAGATTTCTGATAAACTTCTTATGTTTGCTGATGACTATGTTATCTTCGGAGGTGACTGTAATCAGGTCCTTGACCCCATTCTAGAGAGACACTCCTCTATAAAATTTTCCAATACCAAGCTGCATTCACAATTCACCTCTGCTATACATCGCAAAGCTTTAACTGATGTTTGGAGACTTTGTAATCCAGACCTATTGGAGTATACTTTTTACTCTCCTCCCCACAACTCATAATCTAGAATAGATTATCTTTTCTTCAGTAAACCCTTAGCCCAACTCTTCTCTCATGCAGAGATTGGTTTAATTCTCATATCAGACCATGCTCCGGTTTTTGTAGATTTTGATCTTTTACCTTATACCCCTCATACAGGCAGATGGCGTTTCAATAATGCATTACTATCAGATCCCAACTTCACATGCTAATTCACTTCTTTTGCGTCTGAATTTTTCTCTATTAACATCTCTGCCGGATTCTTCACCAGTATTAATTTGGGACTCCTTTAAAGCGGCAGCTAGAGGATTTATAATGCTCAAACTGCTAAATTATTAGCTGAAATTAAACACCTTGAATATTCCTATTATCGCTCTAATTCCGAATTGTCACAAAAAAATCTAATTAGTGCAAAAATTAATTTTAAAAAAGTCATCTATTGAAGCTGCTTCCTCCTATCTTTTAAAAAGCAGTGCCCGTTACTATGGAGGCCAGAAGAGGATGGGAAAATTGCTTGCAAATTTAAAGATTCGTCGAGAACGGACTAAAATTGAATCCATCTGTAATAATGCTGGAGTTTCTTTATTTAAAGATAATGATATTTTAAATGAATTTGTCTCCTTTTATAAAAATTTATACACACCGGAGCAACACCCGTCCCCTGATGCTCTTTGTTCTTTCTTTAATTCTCTTCATCCTCCGCCCACTACTGACATAGATCTTACCTCACTAGACTTAGACATCACTTTATTGGAAACTAAACGTGCTGTTTCTAAATTGAGAAAAGGTAAAGCTCCTGGTCCAGATGGCTTCACTATCGAAATTTATACTCACTTTGCTTCTTTCTTACTTCCTCATCTTTTATCGCTTTATACATACTTTGTAACAGAAGGTTCCTCTTCAGGTTTTTTTCAAGAAGCCGTGATTTGTTTAATCCCCAAAGAAAATAAAAATCCGTCCTCCTGCAAAAATTACCGTCCGATCTCTCTAGTCAATTTAGTATATAAGATTTTTGATAAAATTCTTTCTCTCCATCTTGATCCCGTTCTACCGAATATTATTGGTCCGGAATAATCAGGTTTTGTCAAGGGGCGTCTATCTTCCGATAATTCCAGAGTTTTCTTTAATATTTTAAGTAAAGCTTCTTCCCTTGATTATCCTATTGCTGCTATAGCACTAGATGCTGAAAAAGCATTTGATAGAATAGGATGGGACTTCATGTTCCAAGCTCTTAAATGGATTGGTCTTCCTAATAATTAATATCTCTCATTTCTTTATTATATTCTGACCCCAAACCCTCTATTTTCGTTAATGGAAAAACCTCTGATTATTTCTCTCTTTCTAGAGGGGTTCGTCAAGGTTGTCCTTTATCTCCTCTTTTATTTATAACTGCATTAAAAACTTTTTTTAATGAGAATTCTACTTGATGACAATATTTCTGGTTTTAAACTCGGTACTTCCTCTGTTAAAATGTCGGTTTATGCTGATGACATTCTTTTATATTGTTCTATTCCTTCTATCTCTTTACCAGCTTTTCTCAGTTATCCAGTTACCGTCTCAATTCAGATAAATGTGAAGTTCTCCCCTTAAATGTTCTTTGTTTAAAGCAAGATTTTATCTTCTCTGGTTTTTCCTGGAAAACTACTAAATTCAAATACTTAGATTTATGGTTTTCTCCCACTATTCCGGAAACTCTAAAAGAAAATTTTGACAGCCTTTCCAAATCTTTTTCTACATCTATTGATTGTTGGCATCTGCTTTTTCTCTCCTGGTGGGGACGCTTAGATTCCATTAAAATGATGCTCTCTCCGTTCGTTCTTTATGTTCTATCTATGATTCCAATTCATATTCCTGGTTTGTATTTTAAGAAAATTGATTCTATACTAAACAAATTCCTTTGGAAAAACAAGTCTCCTCGTATCGCTCTTAAAACTCCCAAAGCTGACAAAATTTCTGGTGGCCTCAAAATCCCTGATTTCAAGTCATATCATCATGCCTTTTCCCTGAAACAATCTGCTCGATGGCTCGATCAAGCTCCTTGTATCCATCATCCTCCCTGGTTGACTATCGAGAAACACTTAATAACCCCCTTCTATTTTCATGAATCTCTTGCTTTTACTGATAATATTTCTTCTTTCCGTCCTCAAGTAATCTCCCATATGTGTAAAATATTAAAACCTCTTCTCCCGTCCTTCTATCCTGCCCGCACTTCATTAGAATATCAACCTATATGGCATAACCATTTACTACGTATTAAAGGTTGTACCATCTACTGGAAAAAATGGAAACTCAAAGGTCTACTTTGGATTTCACAACTGGTATCTAATTCCCTTCCCCTCTCCTTTTCAGAACTTCAATTAACTTTTTCCTTACCCTCTTCCTGTAAATCCCAATATGACTCACTTCTTCCATCTCTTATATAATATCTTCTTTCTTTACCTTCTAGCCCCCATATTCCTTCCAGGTCCTCTACTCTCTTCTCTCCCATATCTACTACTACATCTGCATCTTCTTTATACAAAAACCTATTTTTTGCCTCTGATAGACCCAAGGAGAAATCTGAATTGGCCTGGGAAAAAGATCTTGTAGAATGTTGGTCTATTCCTTTTTTTGAGAAATTATGGTTAAAAATTCATAAAACATCAAGAGCTCCCAATACATCTCAGACCCTTTATTTTATTTACAAACGCCTTTTTTTTACTCCAATGAAATTTAAAACATATGCTTTTTGATTGTCCCTCCCTTTCTAATTTTTGGCTTTTAGTTTGGTCCCAAATTAATAAAATTTTCAATACCCAGATCCCCTTTTCCATATCCAATCTTTTTCTGGGCTCCGTATTAATTGTGGGTTTGTAATGCGCTAGAATCGACTCCCGAAGGAGTATCTCTGCGCTGTAGACCGCTGGGGAACCCGTCCTGGCTTTCCCTGTGAGATGGTCCCTACTGGGTATCTCCAAGGTGAAACCAGGCATCCCCGGAGTATGTGAGGGGCCGTTGTGGAGATGAGGCAAGCTAATGCCCAGAGTTGCCGAGTGTGATCCCTGGTTAGAGTAGGCACTGAGATGAGAATTATCGAGTCCACTGACCCTGGTCCACGACCCTGCCGCGTCGGGAATTGAACCCTGGTCCCAGGCCGTCCTCTGCTCTCGGGTCTGCCGCCTCTAACCAGTGAGCCACACCACTCCACTATCACCCTCTTGGCCATTTCTTACGCCCATTACCTCATTAATCGACTTGTTATTAGCAATAGCCCTTCATTTAATGACTTCTAATTGGAAACAAGCTGACAAACTTACTTTTAAAGCCTGGTGGAATGCGGCTTGTTTTCATCATAGATTAGATACATACAACATTACCCCCGTATCTCTACGCATTACAAGAGATCTTTTATGGCTTCCTCTAACCTCCTATTTAACAGATGTAGCCTCAGCCTCTTCTACCAAAGTTGATACTCCAGATGAAGTTAGGAAACCTCCATAAATTATATGTTGTCTCTTCACCGTATATTCCAGATGTATCCTTTTGGGATATTACTCCTTTGCTCCCTTCTAATTATTGAATTTCCATGTTTATGTTTTACAGTACTCCTCCCTATTTCCTTTTTGATGATTTTGTAATATGATTCAGGAAATGCTTTTATTTATACTGTTTTATATGATATTCCCCCTCCCTCTTTTTCCCTTTACGCCTCTTTCCTCTCCCTCTTAATCCTTTTCCAGATATGGAATATAATTTGCTATATTGTGATTTCTTTTATTCAATATTTCTTTCCATTTATGTATTGATTTTCTCTCTTAATAAACTTTAAACTTAAAAAAAGAGGGTCCCGATTAGTAGAAAAAGCCACAAGGGCAAACAACCAACTTTGTAATCTAATAGTTCTTGAACAAAGCTGACGAGATTTCCCTACATCAGGGAAATTAACAAAGCAAACCATTTCAAAAGAAAATCCAATAGGAAATCTAGCAGTAAGTGTTAGACCTGACATCCTTGGCATGGCTTTCCCCTGGGTATTTTTGCCTCCTATATTTTTGCTGTGTGCTGAATTTCGTTTTTGCTGATCTAGATGCTTTGGGCACTGTAATGGTGTCAGCAGTCTAGTGGGCAGTGGGTGGAGATGTGGGAGGGACAGGAAAGGGAGGAGCGGGGAAAACAGGAAAGGGGGTCAGTGTATTCTAGGGACGTGAAAGAGAAGGGTCAGGAAATAAAGGTGTTCTAAAGAAAGCACTTGAGACTAGCGTCCTTATTGTCCAAAGGACGCTACAGCTGGGGACGAGGGTGAGATCGATTGCGCTGTGCAATCGCGCTGATCCCTAAAGCTGTACGACCCTGTCCCTGTGGCGCGTGAACGGAGTCGCCATCGCGACAAACGTGCCCCCTGAGCGAGTGCCGTGGCGAAGCCTTAGGCAACGACATCGCAGCGCCTACACCGGAGCTCCGTGTACTGGAAGCTGCGTAGAGCTTAGTTTCAGCAGCGCGGTCGTGCGCTGGATAATTGGTGCCCACCCCCGATGCGTGAGGTGTATGAGCTGCAGTAGTGATGACGAGAGCCCACCCCGGTCCTACCTGCTGCACGAATTCCCTGCCGAACAGAGACTGTAGAGAGTGGAAGCCTCAGCGTCCGATATGAAGCTCACATGCCCGGTGAGTGTCTGAATACCTACCATGTAGCTGAACCATGTGAAAAGGAGACAAATCTAGTGGGAAACGAGATCTCGAGTACGGCGGCCATTTTGGAGTCAGGCTTCTCCACTTATCCCCTGTCAGAGATAGCAGATGGCCATTTTGAGGTCAGGCGGCTAGTTTTCGTCAACAAACCTGAGCATGTCCAAACCTCAATTTGCAGTTTCCAGCAGTTTTCAGCACCAGTTAAGGTTAGGAGACTGGTTTTTCCATAAAAGTCAAGCCCTGAAGGTGGCACTCAGCACTGCAAACCTGCCAGGAACAGCAGGAGCGTTGTAGAAGAGAGGAAGTGCGCATTGAAAATGTCTGTCATTAATAAAGAGACTGCCAATAAATACCAAGTGCCAAAGAAGCAAAAGAACAATGTTGGGATCGCCGTCCAGAAGAGCCCAAGTCCCAGCTGCGACCAACAGACCAGGCATGATGTGCGTCTCCTATTTACGCCCTCCTGAACCGCTTGCGCTCGTGGCTGAAGGAGGGATGGGCCTCCGATGGCAGGAATGGTTTGAAGACTTCGAAGACTTTATGCAAAGGTCTCAGGTGACAGAAGAGGATCAGACATTAATTGCCCTGCAGAATCTTGTGGGTAAGGAAGTCAGTCAACTCATCAAAGAATTGCCGACTGATGACACGGGGTCATACACCAAAGTACGTGACGCCCTGAATAAAATGTTTCTACACAAAAAGAACGTAGATTACGAGAGTTACACCTTCAACTTAGCATCGCAGGAGAAGGACGAACCAATGAGCACATTCATTACAAGACTTCGGCGGCTTGCCCGCTACTGTGACTTCGACAACTTCTCCACAGAAGATGCTCTCAGACTGTGCATCATAGAGGGGTGCCAGTCAGAATCCCTCAGAAGAAGACTTCTCAAGAAAAGCTACACTTTAGACGAAATAGAAGAAATGACCAGAGTCCACGACCAGGCAGAAGAACATGCCAAGAAGATGGAGGTGGGACGCACCGAGAAACGCGAACAGGCATTCCGACTTCAATCGCGCACTACCCGCAGACACTCTCATGACAGACAGAGGACATCACGACCCAAAATGAAACACCCACACGCTGGGAGAAGACGTCATGACTCCAGTCAGAGAAACAGAAGAAGGGAACAACCACTCAAATGCTACCGGTGCGGCTACGATTTCCCTCACACGGATGCATGTCCCGCACTCGGAAAACAATGCCGGAAATGTGGGAGAGACAACCATTTTGAAAATGTGTGCGGGGAGTATCGGAAGGACAAACAAAAGGATCAGGCACAGTCATCTTGCCCGACGACAGTATGACATCATGCAAAAGCCGTTCACGATCCCTGAGAGTCGTCCACTGGGTCCTCGCGATCAAGTCAAGAGTCTCGCAGATCTCAGTGGATAAGATCACCGTCACGAGAGTCAAGGTCACCGTCACCCGTGTCACAAGATAGTGATGAGTACATTTGCATGGTGGCTGACCCCGATCAACTGAAGAAGTATCCGCGACTGGACATCTACGTAGGAAACCATGCGACAAAATTCGTATTGGACAGCGGCGCCTCGCTAAACTACATCCCAGTAACTGAATACCGGAGAATGAAGCTGGCCCCTCTACTACGCCCGGCACACTTAAGGGTGTATACCTGGATGTCCAAAAAGCCACTTCCATGCCTAGGGAAATTTGCAACCACTCTTACTCACAAGGACCACACTATACCTGCTCACGTTCATTTAATAGAAGGACCGGAAGCAGACTGTCTCCTCAGCCTCCCTACCGCAGAACGGCTCCAGCTAGTGGAGATTCTCTATCAAGTACATGACGACCCAGACATCATCCACAAGTTTCCCAAGCTCTTCACTGGACTCGGGAAAATGGCACGATATCAAGTACGTCTACACATCAATGAAAAGGTGACTCCTGTTGCTCAACATGATAGGCGAGTCCCGTTTCACCTGCAGTAGGCAGTGGAGGATGAATTGCAAGAACTATTATAGACCGACATCATTGAGAGAACAGATGGACCCACACTGTGGGTTTCCCTAGTAGTAATCATGCCAAAAAAGGGTACCCCGGACAAAGTGCACCTCTGCGTGGACATGCGGGTACCAAATACCACCATTGAGTGAGAACGTCATCCTGGTCCCCATCTGAGTGATATGATCGCGTCCCTCAATGGAGCTCAAGTCTTCTCTAAGCTGGACCTTAACAAAGGATATCATCAGCTTGAACTACATGAAAAATCATGATCCATCACCACTTTTGCCACCCATCTCGGACTTTTCAGATACAAGTGGCTCAGTTTCGGAGTCTCCTCTTCCGCGGAGATATTCCAAGAGACCATAAGAAAGACGATTCACCACATCCCAAATGCACTGAATTACAGTGACGACATCTTAGTATATGGTGCAACAGTGCAAGATCACGACACAGCACTAGATAGAGTTTGTAACGCCTTCCTAGATGCGAACCTCACTCTGAACAAAGAAAAATGCGAATTTCACTAGTCCACGTTGAAATTCTTTGGACACATATTTTCGGGAGCAGAGATGAAACCAGACCCTGAGATGGTAGCAGCACTGAACGACACAAAAAGCCCGCAGGATGTTGGTGATGTAAGGTAGTTTCTAGGAATGGCGAGCTACTGTGCTCGATACATAAGAGACTATGCCACCATCAGCTACCTGCTGCGCAATCTCACCAAGCAAGGGCAGCCATTCCAGTGGACTCCACAATGTGAGCAAGCCTTTCAAGAGATCAAGAAGGCAGTTGAGTCTGCAGACAATTTAGCCTATTTTAATCCCAAAAGAAAAACAGAGATCATGGTGGATGCCAGCCCTGTTGGCTTAGGAGCCATTCTTGTGCAGTTTGACCGTGATACTGATCAGAGACACATTGTTGCGTATGCCATCAGGAGTCTGACTGATACAGAATTAGTACTCGCAACCTGAGAAGGAGAGCCTTGCCATCGTTTTCTCCTGTGAACATTTCCACATCTTTGTGTATGGCAAACACTTCACGTTGGTCACAGATCACTAGGCACTAGTCACCATCTTCGGCAACTCGCGAGCAAAGATGCTTCCCCGGATGGAGCGATGGGGTTTGCGTCTTCAGGAGTACACGTACACGTTTATCCACAAACCCGGAAAGTCTGCCAACCCGGCTTACTATATCTCTAGACATCCCAAACTTTCATGTGCATCAGAGTCGTTGCTTGCGGAGGAGTATATTCACTTCGTGGTCGACCAAGCCAGACCACCGGCTGTTCCCATGGAAGCTATCCACGCTGCCACTGCTCAAGACATAATCATACAACAAGTGAAACATCTACTGCAAGCAAACACCTGGAGATACTCGAATGAGGACGAAGACAGAGATCCGGGCGAAAGACAAGCACTAAGTGCATTTAAGCACGTGAAAGACGAGCTATCTGTCACAGCGGATGTACTGGTGCTCAGAGACCAAAGAATAGTCATCCCCATGTAACTCCGTCAAGGTGTGATCAACCTAGCACACGAAGGACATTGTTGAATGGTGGCGACTAAAAGAGCGCTCCGAGAGAGGGTGTGGTTCCCGCTGTTGGATCAGATGGTCGAACTGACACTCAAGGACCATCCGCAATGCCAACTGGTGAGCCAAGGAGAACCCCCAGCTCCCCTCCAAATGTCCACGTTGCCCACCGGCGTCTGGCAAGATATTGCTCTGGATTTCTTTGGGCCTCTTCAATCAGGAAAGTACGTTCTAGTCATCATGGACAAATATTCGAGGTTCCCAATCGTACAGTTTGTCTCATCCACCAAAACTGCCATTACCATCGCTGTCCTGGATGAAGTATTCGCTGTCAGGGGCATCCCGAAAAAGGTTAAAACAGACAATGTACCACCGTTCAACGGTCAAGAATTTGGGGAGTTTGCTAAATATCTTAACTTCAAGCATCGCAAGATCACTCCCATGTGGCCGCAAGCTAATGGAATGGTCGAGTGTTTCATGGCCACTTTGAAAAAGACTCTCCAACAAGCAGCCCTCGACAAAAAGGATCCGCAGGTTCCCCTAAATGAGGTTCTACGGGCCTATCGCACTACTCCACATGCGAACACCGGCAAATGCCCTGCCACTCTCATGCTGGGACGTCCCATAAGAACCAGGATACCCACTTGGGAGGATGCTCTACATTTCCACCCACCTGACGGAGCACACAATGACGTGGCTGACACCGATCACAAAAACAAATAAAAGATGAACGTCTATGCTGATGCCAGGCAGAGAGCCAAGACCCCGTCCATTCAGGAAGGCGACTGGGTGCTAGTCAAGCAAGAGCAACAGCGGAAAATGGACTGTCGCTACTGGACTGAACCCCTGATAGTCACCCAACAAAAGGGCACCATGATAACTGCCGAATCTGAAAACAAAAGGATCACACGCAACATGTCACACTTCCAAAAGTTCACTGAGGCAGTCAAAGACGCGCTTGCTAAGCCATCGGGAGTTCCAGTCAAGGAAACGTCAATCTCCTGCAGTCCTCTACCAAGATCCGAGGAGCAGCGTGAGTCTGAAATTGAGACTGAGGAAGTGCACCTTAGACCTAGAAGAACCATCCGCAGACCTGTATGACTAATTGAAGAACTATAAACACTTTATAATTTAAGTTGCATTTGTTTAAGAAGAGGGGGGATGTAATGGGGTCAGCAGTCTAGTGGGCAATGGGTGGAGATGTGGGAGGGACAGGAAAGGGAGGAGCGGGGAAAACAGGAAAGGGGGTCAGTGTAGTGTAGGGACGTGAAAGAGAAGGGTCAAGAAATAAAGGTGTTCTAAAGAAAGCACTTGAGAATAGCGTCCTTATTGTCCAAAGTACGCTACAGGCACTTTACCACTGCTGATCAGTGCTCCCTCTTTAAATAGTGAATATGGATTGTTTTTTCCATGATTGACTTGTTTGACTCACTACTAGAGTGCAATGTGCGTGCCCAGTGTCTGTAAGTCAAATTCTGCTGGTGGGCCTGCAGCACTGATTGTGACACCCACACAAGCTGCCACACAAGCTGCCTTTCAAAGGATTCTCAGACCTGCCACTGGTGTGTCTGCGAGCAGTCTCTACTGCCAAGTCTACCTGGTAAGTGCACACATTTGCGAGGCCCTAACATTCTCTTTTCTTGCATGTTATGTGTTATGTTATAAAGTTCTTCTAGAGCGCACGTACACCGGTTGCTTTCATAGCACTGTGTCTAGGACTAGCCAGACCAAGATGGAGTTTATTCATAAGCTTGTGTGAACAACCATGTCTTGAGGGATTTTCTGAAGCTCAGTAGATCTGTACGTGATCTAGTTTCCAGGGGAAAGGAATTCCAAAGTCTGGGTGCCAGAGTTGCAAACCTACAGTCCCCTTGTCGCTTCAGCTTGAAGGCGGGAGTTGTCAGCAGGTGGAGGTGAGCCAAGTGCAGGTTACGTGAAGGAGAGTATCTTTGGATAAGGGTATCGATGAATTTAGGGCACTGGCCATGTAGTGCTTTAAAAACCAGGCAGCCTACTTTAAAGGCACAGCGCTGGGGAATAGGAAGCGCTGGGGGATGTGAGTCATCCCTAAGGTAGGCCCAAGATACCCACGTGGGCAGGGTGCAGTGTATATGAAAGGTAGGACATGTACTGATGTGTGTAACATGTCCTGATAGTGAACTACAGTGAATTTCGATTTTCACTATTGAAAGGCTATCCGTCCCATAGGATAGAATGGGAGTCTATTTATAAAATCTTATAAATTTAGCTTGCCATTGGGAACAGATAGGAAGATAAAGTTTAGTGTGCCTGAACTCAGAATATAAATATTTAGTAAGCATGATTTTTACATTTTGTATTTGAAAATACCACTTTTAGAAAGTGGGTATTTTCGTGCTTAGTCATCCTGTGTGTCTCTGCTGGGTTGTGGCTTGACTGTCTGTCTTTGGAGTGACAGGGGCTGGGGATGTGGATTCACTGTAGGCAGGCACAGGGGGTTGAGGTGTGTCCTGCCTTTCCTGCATGAGTCAGGGATGGGCTGAATAGACTTGGGCTGCATTTAGGGTAGGAGGAGGAATTTCCTTGCACCTGAATAGGCCTGGTCGGTCTTACCCAAGTCTGTCTCCACCTCCTGCCGTAAAGCTGGACCAGAGAGGATAGAACTGGTTCTGACTGAGCACAGAGCTTCTCTGCCACAAGATAACAAAGAGAAATGCTGTATAAATATTGGGGCCAAGACCCCACAGTTTAGAATACTTCTGGAATCAAGAGGAACCTCTGCCAAGGAGAAGAGCTGGAAAAGCTGAAGGAGAAGTACTGCCCCTTTGCTGTGTACTGTTTGGGGTTGGGCTACGGTGGCTGTTTCTGCTAAGGAAAGGACAAATAATTGGCTGTGTGCTATGTATCCTGCTTGAAGAAGATCTCCAAGGGCATGAAGTAGAGCTTGCCTCCTGTTCTGAAGTCTCAGGGACACCAAGACATCACTACTAGCTCCCCTGAACTTCCTTGATTGGAGTTCCAACCTGCCAAGAGGTAGCTGTTGCTGAGTTGGGCCTCTTTAGATTATTCCTACTGTTGGGTGCTGTAAAAGAGATGCAACTACGAGAAGTGCGATGCATCTGCACCTATTTCCGATGCATGGCCACCGTGCAGGAAGAATTTCCATGCATTGCCATAGTGCAGCTGAAGAAACCGACGCAGTGCCTGCCATGGCTGGACAAATCGCTGCATGCCGCATCGTGTGCACCAATCTACGAAGTCCAAGATCACCGCACCGATTCCAACGCATAACCTGCTGTGAGGCTGCAAGAGCCACAGCAACGTGGGACCGTGGCTAGAGAGACCAATGCAGTGCCAATGCCGCCGAATCATAACCAACGCATCCCCGATCCACACGCATCGCAGGGGGACGTCAGGTCTACATGGACACCGGGGCCATAGTAAGAAACCAAATGCATCACCTCCCCACACAGTAAGAAACTGACACATCACATCCCACACCGCACAGTAAGAAACTGACACATCACCTCCCACACAGAAAGGAACCAACAAATCACCTCCCCTGTGTGGCAGTAAGGAACTGACCCATCACCTCCCCTGGAGTCAGGAACCAACGCATCACCTTTCATGTGCATAAGTAACCTCCACATCACCTTCCCTGCAGCTGTTTTTGTTTATGATTTTGACACATCCAAGGTACTTTGTGTTGAAAGTGTCACATCTATAGTTTGCTACCTTCTAAGAAGCGCATTTTGATTACTGTATAGTGGATGTTTGTCATTTTGATCTTGTTTGGTTTAGATAAAGATTACTTATTTTTCTAAACTGGTGTGGTGTCTATTTGTAGTGTTGTCACTGTATTACAATATGTGCGCACAAATGCTTTACACTCAGCCACTTAGATAAGCCTGTCTGCTTGTGCCAAGCTACCAAGGGGGTGAGCATGGGATATTTTAGAAGTGTATCCCCCTTACCCTAAATAAGCGGAAGGATCCCGACTTGGACAAAAGTGCAAACCATTGCCAACTAGAGGCCCCAATTTCCAACAGTAAGGATTAAAATTTAGGAACAATATAGTTGTAAATGTGTGATGAACATTACGAAAAATAAAGGGACAAGGAGCAGAAGTTCACAGCATTTTAACAGTCACAAATGCTCCAATTCATCATTTGTGACTACTAAAATGGTTTTGCTTTTGTACTTATCTCCTTTTAGGAGGCAGCAAAGGAGTAAAACATGCACAATAAGTTTGAAAATGCAGGTCCAATAATATATGTGTACATCTTATGTGTTAAGCAAAATTCTCATATTGCTCTGGCTCAGCTCATAATCACCTTCCAGGTATTTCTTTCCCTTTTTGGGCCAACATACTTACTTTTCTCCAGCAGAGGGAACACAGGCCTCCACACACAAATAGAACAATCATCAGTTATTGACTCAGGTCGTGAGAAGGAAGGGGTGGGGAGGAACACTGCTCCTGAGATGGGACAGCCCAGGTACACTGAAGAAATGAGGAAACCCAGACATGTGAAAGCCAACATATGATGGGCTCCCCATTGAAGTTTTTGCTGCAAAGGTATCTGGCAGTGATGTCAGCGAGGGGTGGATCTGATGCCTTCAAAGGAGCTCTTTACAAAGAAAACATGACAGCGCCATATAGGACTGTCACAGAATGCTTTGTAGGACAGTTCGGATGGGGTTGGAGGCAAGATATCGCATCTGATCCAGCGCCCCTATAGAAAATCTGTCTCAACAACACTACCCAACACCATGATACTCACCATTAATCATAAATTTCTCCAAGGCCTATAAGTAACCTAGACAAATATTGGGCAACTGAATCATGTGACCTAATTAATCAGAAAAAATCACAAACTATTCACAATATACAACTGCAGTTTGTCATCATCATAATCTTTAAAATATAACGGAAACATTTAATTAAGTCACTTAGGTAAATGGATCAACTGATGGTAACTAGACTAAGAATAAGCAAGACCAGTTTGTCATTTCAAAATCTAATTTATGAATGTTATTATCAGACAAAGAGCATTTTTAGAATATGAAATCTTTTTATTAGCAATTTTGAAAGCATCCTTTAATCAAATAAAGGCATATTAGACTGACACTTTAAACAGATCAGCTTGCAAAGAATTAAAGCAGTAAAAGTCTCATCCCCTATTTTCTATTTCTCTGACTAAACTCATTAAAACCTAAAGGAAAAAGTAATTAGTTCAGCTATCCTTACGTGTGTCAAAAGTCCGACAGCACTTCACGCCCTTCAGGAATCAGGAACAAACCAACCAGCCCTCCTCCCAAGAGGCCAGGTTTTATACCTTTTCTCTATCTAAAACTTACTAATTCACACTAAAAGAATACTTTTTCTCTGTCATCCAGCATTTCTATTGGCTGACAGCCGTCACTCCTCATGAGATCATAACCTTTTCAATCCAAAGTTGTGCCTTTCTAAAACGTCTTTGTCCTTTATTCACAGACGACATTAGCTTCCGGGGATTTTGCAACATCTTATTAAATAACAGTTCGCTGCTTCCTCAGCTTGGCTGATCTGCCGCTTCCTGTCCTTGAAGTTATTCAACCCAGAGCACATCTTGCACAGTTCCATTTATTTATTTTTCTGATGAACGTCATTGTGGCAAAACTTTTCCACTTTCTTAGTTGTGCTCGGCTCATCACGACAGGATTCCAAACACCCTTTTAAAAAGCTAGGCCTCAGGCCGCTTTCTTGAAGGCTAGTATTCAAAGAAACACAAAACATTAATTAATTCGAGTAATGAAGATTATTCTCTTACCCACCCCCTCGCTAAATATTAACCCGGTTAATTATGTTACCTAGCCATAGCACAAAAAGCAGCATAATAAAAACCTTCTTCTTATAGGCCTCCAGGATTCTCCATGAGCCTTTGCCACATATAAGAAATGACATAGACAAAAGTACATTTAAAATAAGCACATGCCATTAATTAAACAGCCGCAATTAATGTTGACAAAATCAATAGACAAGGTTAGTTCATTATTTTTCAACATACTTGCAAGTGCAACATAGAGCATATGAATTAATCCCGTGTGTCATGTATGTATTTTATTCTAGGTTGATTAGTACATTTTCATGCATAAACTCATTAATACAATTAGTCATTATGGAAGTTTAACTTCGCGAGACAAAATATAATTCATTTCTGAAACTCGCTTCATCAACTCCCTCATCTGGTGATTTCAAAATCACCAAACAATACCCAAAATTTTACCAAAATTTTTACTTTTGAAGACAACATGTTTTGAACACTCTTTGTTTTAGTTTTTCTAAACTCCTGACTCAGCAGTTTGTCTACAACTCTCATATTGTGCTCTATTAAACTCTTCCAATTCTATCTCCTTCTCCTGTTCTTTTCTGAGTTTATAAATCCTTCTCTTTTCCCTCACATACTTCTTTTTCTTGTGTATCATGCAACTCATTTTTAACAAAATTGTCACTATGACTATGATTATTACAGGATAAAGTATTTTGCCAATGATTGAACTGCCAATCTCTCGAAACCAGTTTCCAATTGCTGCAAATCTTTTGCTCAAAAGTTCTGAAAAATTGTCATCTTCTAGGGGTTCTATTTCTGAATGAAATTCAGTGATGTTTTTAATAAGCATTTCTATATTCTGGCTTTTATCTGGGATATAAGTACAGCAATGCTGGACATGTAAAATCCCACAAACTCCTCCTTCTTTAGCTAGTAGAATGTCAAATGCAAGACGGTTCTGCATTACCATACTTCTCATGGCAACAATTTCTGTATTAACTAATTGGAAACCACTTGCAGTGTCCGTGGACAATCTATCTACAATTGTGGAAACTTTTCTGATTTTGATTGCATTCAGGATTATTCCCACCATAGGAATTATTGCACCAAATATATCACCCATGATTTCTGAAAAACTTCCCTCCTGTACCTGTTCAGATGTTTGCCAATTTCGAATGAACATTCTGCATTTCTGTCCACATGAATTTTTTGGGGAAAAATCAAACCAAGATAGCACGTCCCATACCAATGGTCTGGGAGGATAAAGTAATCTTTGTTCCCACAGACAAAATAAATCCCAGGAAAAATTGGGTCTTTGACACCTTTAATTCCCCATCCCCCTATGATACGATAAGTATCCTCACATTGACTTGCACCCACAAAGAAATTATCATACAAAGTATTGTCTCTCCTAATACAGAATTTTCCACTAACAGGTTCATCTATGTGAATAGCAGCGTATCCATTTCTACCATTGAGCTTTTCATCCTCAATTTGCCAAAACTTTGATTTAGTTTGTTTCAGCATCTCACTTCTCTTGTAAATCGCCCTTCTCCCCTCAACCAAATTTAGAAATGATTTTTCTTCAGCTCTCATTTTGCAGGTTAATTTTTTTTAAAGCGTACTCATAGGTAAGTTCATTAGTCACTAAAAAGAATTCCCTCATCTGTTTAGCAGGTCTTACTTTGTTCAAGCTATTTACAACTTTCAAATTTGCAAAAATGTCGTCACAATCTGAGTAATAGTACTCCAGACGACCTGTTTGATAAAACAAACTAGCTATAACACTGCATGTAATGCCATAAGTAAGGGGAAGCATGTTATATGTAACCCCCTCTGAAACAGAAGCAGGAAGCTTCACACAGACGTAACAGTCCTTCACATCCATAACTTTTACATACTCTGACAGGAGTTTTGAAAAAGAATTACTAGAAAAATCACCAACAGATCTATCTTGTTGGATCTCTGGTTTGTGCTCAATAACTTTGTTAGTTTTGCCATCATGTTTATCTTGTTTGGTTACTACTTTAGTTGTCATGTTAGCTTTGTATTCTTCTTTATCTATCCCAAAAGGAAAGATGACTGCCAAAATCAACCAAACCAAAATTATTAGGATCACACAAATAGAAGACATTTTACAGCATCTTCTAAAAATAGTACACTTTGAATTGTCAGTATTAGGCATCTTTTTATTTTTACAAGAGTTTTTTACTTAAATCAAAAACAAAAATTCTAAAACAAAAAAATTAAAAATACATTTACATACACCTCCCCTTTAAAAAAAATGTTTTTAACTTAGAAACCCTCTAACAGCTTTTCTTCGACCTTGCGTCTTACATCAATGTGTTTTTCCAGCTAACACAATTTCGTTGACCTTATGTCATCTAACACAATTTCTTCAGCCTTATGCCAAAAATAAACCTCAACCTAAAAGAAAACAACTTCAATCATTGTCACTGGTTTCTTCTAAATCCTCCTGACTACTGCTACTAATTTCCACTACTGGTGGAATTATTATGTAAGTCCACTCAGGGAACTTGTACTTTTGGTTTGGCTTTAATGGTCTTTTTCCCCTACTGCTAATCACTTCTACTTTCTTTCCTGCTTGATTCTTATCAGAGTCACCCTGTTGATATCTCATTAACTTGCTCTTTTGACTTGTTTATCAATATGAATTTTAAATTTTCTTTTGGCCAATTATTTCCTTTTCTTATGAATTTCTTCTTTGGCTCAGTTTTGTTACATTCAGCTTTCCAAGCTCTTTTTCAGAATTTTCTTATTTCAGAATCTTCATCACTTTCATCTGAATTAGTCTCAGAGATTTCGAATTTATATCTAGGATCTTCTTTACTCTGCAGTTTCACTCCATTAGGAACATCATCCTTATAGCTGGTACTCGGTAATTTGTCTTCTTCGTCTTCCGGAATTACTTCTAACTTCCCAGTTTCAGAATTCTTGTTCCTGCTTTCAGAGCTTTTATTCTGCTTTTTAATACTCTCCTGATTTTGATTCTCTTCTGACTCAGATTCTTTTTCTGCTTCTTTTTCTAGCAAATCATCATTTTCAGAATCTAGAATCACAATCTCTAGATCTTTTTCATTCAATGCCTGACTCACATCTGAATCTTCCAGATGTCGACCCTCTTGTCCATCTTCAGAATCTGGATTCTCTTCAGGTTCTTCTTCAGAGTCTGAATCAGTTGTCGTGTCACTATCCTCATCAGGATTATCAGGAGGTGGTACACGAATGGTGTGACTTGCATGCACCCACCTTTTCAAACCTTTGCATTTAACTTCATTTGTTGTGACTAATTTCACCTGTCTTGCTTTTTGCCACCTGGGTACCAAACAGTTTCTTCTCCGGTGTACTTTTGTTCTCACCCAGTCTCCTGGCAACAGATCATGAGCTTGCTCCTTTTCTTTTGAAATCACATCAGTTCCCACCTGATGGAATACAGAAGTCACCACATCAGACAAGTTCTTGCAATATTCCATAATTGCACTTTCATTAATACTTAATAGCTTATTAACTGGAACACATGCTTGTCTCATGACTCTGCCCATGAGGATCTTATGAGGGCTTAGACCTGTCTTTTTATCTGGTGTACTTCTCAAAGACATTAGAACAAGTGGAAGTGCATCTGTCCACTTCATTCCACTAGCTAGGCACATCTTGGCAATTCTATTTTTTATTGTCCCATTAATTTGTTCAACAACACCTGACGCTTCTGGTCTGTATGCCCAGTGTAGCTTTGGTTTTATATTTAGGGCTTCAAAAATCATTTGTAGCAATCTGTTTTCAAAATGTGTGCCACGATCACTTTCAACTGTAACTGGAAATCCATACCTAGGTATTATTTCTCTCAAAGGCAATTTTGCCACAGTAACTGAGTCATTGTAACGTGTTGGGAATGCTTCCACCCATCTTAAAAACAGACTGGCAATCACTAGGACATATCTTAAAATGTTGTGGGGTGGCATGTCAATGAAATCCATTTGCAACCTGGTAAAAGGACCACCCTCCCGTCCTATGGTTCCCATGCTCACAACAGTTTTTCTATTTGGATTAATTTGTTGGCAGATCAAACCTCTCTGGCAAAGTGATTCTGCAATAATCCTAAATTTCGGATTAAACCATGTTTGCCTAAACAACCTGATCATAGAGTCTCTTCCTAAATGTCCTGGACCATGGTACATCCGTGCCATGTCAGCAATCATGCAATTTGGCATTACTGGTCTGTCATCTTTATAAACCCAAACCTCATCTTCTTCCCGCTGTCTGCAACCTGCTTTTAGCCATGTGTCTTTTTCTTCATCATCTGCCTCATCTTGTAGATCGTTTACTCCTTGCCATGTCTCAACTACAGATATTAGCATAAGTGAGTTAAAAACATGTTCATTGTCTTTTTCCCGAATAATTGAAAAATTGTTTTTCGCACAGTATCTTGCAATTTCATCAGCAAAGGAATTACCTTTAGTAATATAGTCCTCGCCCTTTTTATGAGCTGCACATTTTACAACAGCAATTTTCTCTGGTAATTGAATGGCATCAATCAATCTCTTGATCAATTTTGCATTCCTGATCGGTGTTCCCGCAGAAGTCAAATAACCTCTTTGAGACCAAAGCTGGCCATAGTCATGGACTACGCCATATCCATACTAACTATCAGTCACTATGGTAATCTTTTTTCCTTTTTCTCTTTCACATGCACAAATTAAAGCAATTAATTCTGCCACTTGAGCTGAGCGAATTCCCTCAAGAGAGGAACCCTCAACTACTTCTGCAACTGTACAGACAGAATATGCTGCTCTCAGAATGCCCAAATCTGTTCTTAGGCAGGAGCCATCAACAAAGTAAACAAAGTCTGATTCTGGCAAGAGTACATCTTTTATATCTTGCCTGGGTTTAGTGCAGTAATCTAAAACATCCAAGCACTCGTGGTCAACATCAGTCTCGTTTTTGATTTCAGTAACAGTACCATCAGGCAACAATGTGGAAGAATTTAAATTCATACATCTTGCAATTGAGACATTATCTGATCCCAGAATACCTTTTTCATATTTGGTCAACCTGTTACTTGTCAGATGCTGTGTCTTGCTTCTGGTAAGAAGAATTTCAACTGAATGAAGTACATACAGTTTTACAGGAAACCCCATTATGATTCCTTCCCTCTGCTCAAGGCTTACACTTGTTGCAGCCACTGCTTTTAGGCAACCTGGCAATGCTTTTGCAACAGGATCAAGAACAGCTGAGAAATAAGCTATTGGCTTTCTCAGTTTTCCATGTCTCTGAATTAGAACTGATAATGCACAACCTTCCCTTTCACTGCAGTACAGCTCAAATTCTTTGTCAAAGTCTGGCATCCCAAATGCTGGAGCTTCACACAAACTCTTTTTTTAACTGCTCAAAAGCCTCTAACTCAGTTTTTGTTAGGGTAATCGGGCCTTTTATGTCTGCTTTGGTCAGTCTCTGCAGTGGTTTTGCAATTACTGAAAATCCACTAATCCATTGACGACAATAACCTACCATTCCTGGAAACATTCTGACTTGTCTGTGTGTTGTTGGAGGTTGTATTGCTAGAATCAACAACTGTCACTTGTCTTATTCGCTTTGCAATCCTGTGACCAAGATATTTTACTTCTTGTTTGCAAAACTGTCATTTTGCTGGTGACACTTTATGTCCCTCATCTGCCTAACGATTCAAAAGCGTAATGGTGTCTGTTACACAATTTTCTCATGTTTTTGCAGCCACCGGAAGATTGTCAATATATTGCACTAATGTTGATCTACCAGGCAAATCTAGATCTTCCAAAGATTTCTTTAACAACTGATTAAAAATTGATGGACTCTCAGTATACCCTTGAGGGATACAACACCATGCTAAAATGCGATCTTGGAATCTGAACGCAAAAATGTGTTGGCTCTCTGGATGCAGTGGAACTGTAAAGAAAGCATTACATAGGTCTATGACCGTGTACCATTCTGCATCATGCGGAGTCTGATATAGAATTACCGCTGGGTTTGGTACGACTGGACAACATGGAACAACTATCTGATTATCCTTTCTCAGGTCCTGAACTATTCTGTAAGTTCCGTTTGGCTTTTTGATCCCCATATTCGGTGAATTACATGGGCTGCTCTCAATTTCTTTTAAAACACCTTGTTTTATAATTTTTTCAATTACAGGAATTACTCCCTCAATTGTCTCAGCTTTCATTTTATACTGAGGAATATTCGGATAATCTGCTCCTTGTTTTACTGTAATTTGCACTGGGTCTACATGTTTCAATAAACCCATTTCATCTCCAGTTAAATCCCAGATTTTTGCATTAACTGTCTCTTTCAGTTCTTCAGGTAAATTATTTTTATCAAAAGCAGGAAATTAGCATTGTTAGCTTGTACAGACCATCTTCTTCTAAAGTCTGAAGCTCAATACAATCCGGTGAGCAATATATTTTGCAATTCATTTTGCATAAAATGTCCCTCCCTAATAGGTTTACAGGACTGCTGTTATAGACTACAAATCTATGTTAATCTTCAAATGTTCCAATTTCGACTTTAACTGGATCAGTTAAATCTGTTTTAATCTGTTGATTTGCTACGCCAACTACTTGGATTGTATCACCAGAGAGAGGAAGGTTTTCAATTTCCACTGATCTAACAGTAGAACGGGTAGCACCAGTGTCCACAAGAAAAGTGATTTCTACATCATTCACTTTACCATTAACAAATGGACCGGACTGATCTACCACAAGAGTGTCTCCAAGCACACACTCTTCTTCCTCTCTCAGGCACCATCATGAGTAATCCTCTGAATCACTTCCTTCATTTTCTTTTAACCAAAATTGTTGAGAAACATTTGACACATTCACTCTTGGCGGTCTGTTTACCTGTTCACCTCCGCAAAATCCTGTTTCAGGACTGTATCTTTGCCCATTCACACAGTTTGGAAGTGGCGGTTGTGGAATTTGACTCTGCTGATTCACTGACTGTCGCTGTAGCTGTTGCTGCTGACTTATTTCATTTAACTGTCGCTGTAGCTGTTGCTGCTGATTTATCTCACTCTGTATCTGTGGATTTAATGATGTATTTTTTAAATTTCTAGGCGGATTCTTACATTCACGCTTCCAGTGTCCAATTTTGCTGCAATTAAAACATGGGAGCTTCTGCTTGAGCTCTTCAATATTTAGATTAAATTTTGGTTTAATAAAATTTCCTTTAAATTTGCCTTGATTCTGGTGAACATTTTTATTTTCTAAGGTCGCTATTTGCTGTTCAGCTACCTTCAACTGTGCCCACATTGCTTTTTCCTTAAGCTTCTTTTGCTTGGCATCTATCTCGTCACTGCAATAATTTGCTTTTCCCAGAATGTCGTCAATTGTTAGTGATTGCCAGCCAACAATTCCATTTCTAATCATTTCACCAATTTCAGGTCTCAAGCCATAAACAAACCTGTATATGAAGTGCCTCATGTCTTTCTCGCTTAATTTTTCATAGCCACTGTATTGTTTAAATACCAGCAGTAATCTTTCATAAAATGAATGCACTGACACTTTTGGTTCTTGATTTGCTCTGTCAATTTTAACCCAATCTACTTCTTTTGGGGCAATTTTGTTTTCCAACCACACAATTACTTTGTCATACAAATCCATGACATCTGCTGAAGGAGCACCTGTTATTTTATCTCTAGCTGGTTCTTCTTTGGGCCAACTTACAAAATTTTACATTCTGTCCAAAGATCTGAAGGGACAACAATGTCAAAGAATCCATCAAGATCAATCCATAGAACTTTTGAAACCTTAATGAATCTGTCTACCCAGCGATACCATTTTACTGGCTTTTCTCTCAGCCGAGGAAAATCATTTGTAAACAGTAAAATGTCCTGTCTTGTCCAAGGAACATGAACATACCCTCCACCAGCTATTTCTCTCATAGGAAACTCATTTGGAACTTCCCCTCTTTCTCTTTTTTGTTCTTCTCTTTTCTTTGTCCATTTTACTCTCCATTTACTTAATTCACCTAATCTTTTCAGAAACACAATTAATTCTTTTACATGAGTTATCCTACCTGTGGTGTTCAAATTTTCAATATCTTTTTCAGAAAAATCCATTCTGTAATGTTTTTGCAATTGTTTCTGTCTACTAAAATCTATTTCTAATTCAGCAGCCATTTCCTCTAATTGATCATACTTGTTTTTTGTTTTCCATTGTATGCTTTTGCAAATAAACAATAATTCATCATCCTGATATTGCTTTAAACTGTCAGTTCCAATTGTGCCAATAATTAATTCTTCCAAATCTGCTTTTATTTTTGCAACATCAAGTAGTTTAAATTCAGGGGTCTGTGGGGTCTGTGAAGTCTGTGTTAAATCTATTTTATTCATGCTCTTTTCTGGAGATCCAGAATCAGATCCTGCAACAGATGGTGTTTGATCATTTGACAAACTTCGATTAAAAGTTACATTCGGCATTGTTTTTTCTCGATGTATTTCTGATAAATCTGAATAACATTTTTCATCCACTTTCTGAATTTCCGCATTTAATGGAACAGTCAGAGCTGAGTGTCTATTTTCTCTCTGGTCAAAAACCGGTACAACAGGACCAATTGTTACTGGTACTGTTACTGCTTCCATCCCTTTAGTTAATTGCTGTATTAATTCCTCTTTTGCTCTTAAATATTCTGAAATTTCTGGTATATTCCCAAGTCTCTCTGTTCTTATTACATTCCTTGAGAATTCATTTCTCTGTTCTGGAATCTCAGGATAATTTCTGTTTTCTCCTGATGAACTAAAATTACTTCTTGTCCCTACTCTTTCAGGTAATTTTTCATTATTCTGCTTTAAACTGGGTGAATTTTCATCAATTTCTCTAGGAGGTGCACTTGGAGAGGTTCCTGAAGAAATTCTCAGAGTAGACCATAAACAATCTGGTTGATAAGGTGGCGGTTTGCGTTTTGTAGTATAAATTTCTTCTAAAACCTCATCATCTAATTCTTCATCAATATTATTTTTCTTTTGGGTATTCTTTTGACCTGGTGTTTCAGTAATCATCACTCTTACTGGGTACAAACCATCACACATCTCTGGTTTTCACCAACTCTATCTTCATGAGTTTCCCTATTAATGTCTAATTTTGGGCCTCTTGTTATACCTCTAGTTTCTCGTTCAAGTTCAAACATTTCAACCTCCCATTCAAATAAAGCCTCAAATTGAGTAGGTCTAGGCTTTGGCACAAGAGCCGTCATTTTTTCTCTCAAGTTTTTCAAAACTTTAATATTAAATGACCCATCTTCTGGTCATGCCAATACACCATCATCTTTGGTATATTGCATCCAATTTTCAAACCAAAGGACAGTATGATAACCACATTCACCTTCCATATATGCTGCGGGTATTTTGTACTTATGAAGTAATTTTCCACCACGCGTTTCAATTTTCTTATCGGAGCTGAATATATTTTTTCAATTTCTGAAACCATGTAGGCTTCTTTTCCTCATTTCTGTACCAATAACTCATGTTTAAAAACTATTCCGCTTACTTTAGAAAAGAACGTAAGTATTTCGTTGTCGTTCCTTACTCTAGCTAATCCGTGCGCGAAACTCACCAACAAGCCAATCAGGTTAAGCCACGTCAGTACCTTGCTCAACCAATGGAAGTACTGTTATCAGAAAGGATCAATCAGCTATCAGCTCGTTTTGGTCACGTGAACCAATCAGTGCGCTTGCTGTGACGTATGTTAACCAATCACAGGGCGAACCTTGTGACGTATACTGCCGCTGCAGCTTCGCTGTCTCCGCTCCGTAAACTCACCCCTCCTTTACAAAATATTTTCACAGCGCCATTTTGACAATTCTTTCGACGAAATTCATTTAGAAACTACAGAAAAACAAACCATTTGTCTGTTTCGCTAAATAAAGCAATAGTTTTCTCAATCAGTCGAGTATTCTTTCTCGTGAAATAGACAACGCTATTCTCACAAAATCATTTATACACATTCAAACAGAAAAACCTAACCCTGTATGCGTGGTTATCTTTGGTAGGACTTTAACCTGCCAATAAAAAATCCTCATTCGCCAGTAAGAATAGACGACACTTCCTTACCCTTCACTCAAGCTTGGATAAATCCTATTACTCTTTTCACAGCGAGTTTTAAAACAGGCTCTTTGTCCCTATACTCAAAGCTACGATTTCATAGGTAATCCTCAATATACATTTTACCTATCACACCTAAAATCCCCAAACTTGTGTTGTACGTCCACAACACTAGCCAATACCACTATTTTGAAACAGAACAAATGCACTGTGCAACTTCACCTGTTACACTACTCAGGAATTTTCACACTGCTGGAAAAAACCTTTCGACTACATATAACAAGAGAACAAACATAACATGTTTTAGACATGGATCCTATGTTACTACCATGTAGCATGTCCGTTACCATAGTAACCGTAACTCTGCTACCAAGGAATTGATCCAGCGCCCCTATAGAAAATCTGTCTCAACAACACTACTCAACACCATGATACTCACCATTAATCATAAATTTCTACAAGGCCCATAAGTAACCGAGACAAATATTGGGCAACTGAATCATGTGACCTAATTAATCAGAACTAATCACAAAATATTTACACTTTATATACAAGTGCAGTTTGTCATCATCATAATCATGAAAATATACCGGAAACATTTAATTAAGTCACTTAGGTAAATTGATCAACTGATGGTAACTAGACTAAGAATAAACAAGACCAGCTTGTCATTTCAAAATCTAATTTATTATTTTTATTATCAGACAAAGAGCATTTTTAGAATATGAAATCTTTTTATTAGCAATTTTGAAAGCATCCTTTAATCAAATAAAGGCATATTAGACTGACACTTTAAACAGATCAGCTTGCAAAGAATTAAAGCAGTAAAGGTCTCATCCCCTATTTTCTATTTCCCTGACTAAACTCATTAAAACCTAAAGGAAAAAGTCATTAGTTCAGCTATCCTTACGTGTGTCAAAAGTCCGACAGCACTTCACGCCCTTCAGGAATCTGGAACAAGCCAACCAGCCCTCCTCCCAAGAGGCCAGGTTTTATACCTTTTCTCTATCTAAAACTTACTAATTCACACTAAAAGAATACTTTTTCTCCATCATCCAGCATTTCTATTGGCTGACAGCTGTCAGTCCATATGAGATCATAACCTTTTCAATCCAAAGTTATGCCTTTCTAAAACGTCTTTGTCCTTTATTCACAGGCGACATTAGCTTCCGAGGATTTTGTAACATCTTATTAAATAACAGTTCGCTGCTTCCTCAGCTTTGGCTGATCTGCCGCTTCCTGTCCTTGAAGTTACTCAACCCAGAGCACATTTTGCACAGTTCCATTTATTTATTTTTCTGATGAACGTCATTGTGGCAAAACTTTTCCACTTTCTTAGCTGTGCTCGGCCCATCATGACAGGATTCCAAACACCCTTTTAAAAAGCTAGGCCTCAGGCCTCTTTCTTGAGGCTAGTATTTAAAGAAACACAAAACATTAATTAATTTGAGTAATGAAGATTATTCTGTTACCCACCCCCTCGCTAAATATTAACCCGGTTCATTATGTCACCTAGCCATACCACAAAAAGCAGCATAATAAAAACCTTCTTCTTATAGGCCTTCAGGATTCCCCACGAGCCTTTGCCACATATAAGACACGACATAGACAAAAGCACATTTAAAATAAGCACATGCCATAAATTAAACAGCCGCAATGAATGTTGACAAAATCAATAGACAAGGTTAGTTCATTATTTTTCATCGTACTTGCAAGTGCAACATAGAGCATATGAATTAATCCCGTGTGTCATGTATGTATTTTATTCTAGATTGATTAGTACATTTTCGTGCATAAACTCGTTAATACAATTAGTCATTATGGAAGTTTAACTTTGCGAGACAAAATATAATTCATTTGCTTCATCACATCCTAAGACTGAGAAGGGGTGCCAGGCACCTAGAACTTTCCACCCACATTTAAAAACACATGTAAAAGGTAGAGACCGTAAGCAAAACCCTGGACCTGGAGAGTGACAACACCAGAATTATGTACAGCGGAAAGGACACGCCAGCTAATGCACCTGAAGGACTAAGTACTTTACTCCCAAGACTAGATGAGTCTATATAGGGCCAGTGTTGATGGCCCGTTATGCCCCCTAAGGACAAGTTGGGAGAAGACTTGGACTCCATTCCACCCAAGGGACCCTGGAAGATGGCCAGTGGTCCATGATGCCTGTGGTGGGCAATTCAGAGGAGAAGAGTGGTGCAGGGAGCCAGTGAAATCAGCTCTCGACAAAGTGTGCCTCTTCAGAGATGTGCCGAATATCCTGGTGGGTAGAGTTCACCACCAGGAGCAAAATGAGCTATGCACCTCTGAAGATTTGGCCATGTTAACATGCAGACAGTGAAAATTAGTGTGTGGTTTCTGCTGTATTTTTGAGATTTCTCCCAGGTGAGGACTAAGCATGGGGGGGTGCAAACCTACATTTATAATTTGCATGGGGTGGAGACATACATAGGGCTTTCTCCCCACATGCTTATTGAATCCCATGGATCCCATCTCCTGGGACATGAAGCAAGAGGAGGATTAGTGTAGTAATTGTCATTACATACACACAAACCTCAGCAGATGCCAAGGGCAGGAACCAGAGGCTTGGGCTAAGGGGCAAGCCAGCCTCCACTCTATCATGAATCCACAAAAGAAGACTGCCACTAGATTGTGTTCCTAAAGGTATCTACAGAGTTAGGGATAGATGCGTTGTGAATGGGGGCATCTCATGAAAAGTTACAGACTGGGCTCACACACTGCCCGGTGTCATGCTTCATCATCGGCTGTCCTCGCCCTCTAAAAACTTGGTTTGATAGAGGGCGGGCATACATCTGGAGACAGGGATGCACTTCTAAATCTAAGTGATGGCCGTGGGGGGAGTGAAAAAGTGTATTAAAAACCAATACACTTGTCAATATCCTAAGTTTGTTCAGGGATCAAAGGTATGGTAGTTAAAAGAAGTGGTCAGTGATATGGGGCATTAATCTCCCTTCACCGTGTTATAAAGGGTTGGCATGTTTCTGCTAAAGTGTCCTCAAAGGGTACGCAGCATTCTTCAGGACCAAAGAGGAGGTTTTTAACTAGAGGTCCACTTCCCGGCACCTAGTGTCAGAAAAATTGACCTGCTACTAATGTTTGAAGGGGCTGTGAATTACAAGTACCCCTCTTGGTGTAGTAACCTAATGAGTGACTCTGTAGAAAAAGGAAACAAAAAAGAAAAGAAGCATACACACCAACGTGTGAGTATGAATACAACAAGTACATTGTATCCATGCAGCGCCATACCTATTGCACACGTGGTTCAGTCTATATGAGACACGTATAAGAGGAAAATGTCTCAGGGGATATTTTTTGTGAAGGTTACGGTTTATGTTGACTCATTTTTACAGGAGTATGTTTGTGAACTTCCATCTTACATCCAAGACTCAAGTGACTCTTTAAGAAAAATCAAGGATGTTAAGTGGGATAAGGATTGCTGGTTGATGACACTTGACGTAACATTGTTGTACACCAGTATTGTGCATGCAGATGGGATGAGAGCCATCCAGTTCTATTTGGGCCAGCGACCAATTGAAATGTTGGAACACAACAAAATGTTGTTATCTATGATTAGTTTTTGCCTAAATCATAACTACTTTATGTTTCACAACCAGCACTACCAGCAGATCAGGGGGGTCGCCATGGGGGCCTGTTTCTCTCCCAGTTATGCCTGTTTACACCTGGGCTACTGGGAGAGGCGGGTACTCTTTGGTGATCACCGTGACATCTGCAACAGTCACATCATACGATGGTACAGGTACATCGATAATGTATTTCTGATTTGGCAAGGCACACATACAGAGGCAACTAAGTTTGTTGAGACCCTAAATTGTAATGCTTTTAATCTGGCTTTCACATCAGACATCAGACAGTCCCAGGCACATTTCTTGGACATCACGATTGAAATCAAAGAGGACAAGTTGGAATCAAAATTGTACAGAAAGCCCACTGCGAGCAATACTGTACTTCATGCTGATAGCCACCACCCACCGCATCTGATAAGGAGCATTCCCTATTGGGAAATGCTCCGGATCAGGCGGGTCTGTAGCACAAATGATCAGTGCAAGTCAGCTCAGGAAGCTAGTAAACAGAAGTTTCTAGCCAGGGATTACAAGGAGGCTATAATAGATGCAGCTATTGGCAAGGCGAACGCACTGTCCCGTGATGTCACACTAGTCCACAAGAAAGCTCAAAGGCCCATTGAAACCCAGGCACAACAACCAACCAGACTTATCTGGACTTACAATAGGCAGCATGGGGCACTAAGGAAAATAGTGAACAAACACTGGAATCTAATTCGGTTTGATCCAGTAATTGGTGAACATATGCCAATTAAACCTGCAATCCCTTTCAGGAAGGCATATTCTATGCAGTATGCCTTAGTAAAATCTAGTCCTGAGGTATTTTCCCCCAAAAACTGGATGGCAACCAGCAAGGGATTCAGAAAATGCTCCAGCTGTAAGGCTTGCCTGCATGGAATCAGCAAGACTGAATTCATGACAGCCTTCTCCCCGGTGCCCCGGAAGATCACTAAACAACTGACTTGTAAGAGCGAATACGTGGTGTATGTGCTGTAGTGTCCGTGTGGCCTGCAATATGTTGGTAGCACCAAGTTCCAGGTCCACAAAAGGATACTCCAGCACATAAGGGCGATCAACACCAATGAAGCCATGTATCCGGTTGCCAGGCATTTCAAGGAGGGCCACAGTAACAACAGTGGACTCCTTAGATACTATGCCATTGATACAGTGGGTCCCCTAAGAAGAGGAGGCAATAGGAAAGGCATCCTAAGAGCACTTGAAACTAGATACATTCTAGAAATGGACAGCAAGACTCCGAGGGGTCTCAATTCAACAGAAGATTTCTACACCTGCCTCTAGTAACTATGAGCCTCATACTCATGTCCAATGTGCTCGGGACACTTAGAATTTCCTTGTGATGGTTGCTCATACCTTTTGACTGAACCAACTTTAAAAATGTATCTCCAACGTGGTTGGCCAGTAAAAGCATTCTTACACCTGGTTTCCATACCGTGTGAGTCACCTCAAGTATTTGCAGTAGGTTAGGAGTAGCCTACACGAAACATCGCGTATTACTTGGTTTTAACTTTTGTATAAATTGTTTTTTTTCACACGTTCACAAATATTTGGTTTGTCCACAGAAAAACTTAACGTTCTATTTAAAGACGTTATATATACGGGCAGGTGATGTGGTTGTGACCCATTAGACAGTAGAGGAAAAATTATCTAAGGGAAAGTAAGGCCTGAATTCAAATTATTCAGCCAACACGAACATCACTTAGCATATTAATGTCAATATTAACGGATTACTGTAAAAAAGCGACCAATTTTATGGTGATTTTAAATCCGATTGTTTAACAATTATTTATCTTGTATACAATAATAATTAATTTTTATATTCAAGTATTTTACATCAATTTTGTAGAGGGTAAATAATATCATTTTTATCGGATCAAAATATTAACCAATGCATTTTAAAGTGTTTGTTCTGTATTCCCGGGATTTATCCCATTATGCACGTCGATTAAGTGTGTTTTCTATGTCTATTGAAACATACCCCTGGCCCATTGTTTGGTCAACCAATGAAACACTTTTATTTTTTAGCACTTGCACTTTAAAAACTGCCCACTTCTCTCATGCCGTCATGTGACCAAGGCCTCTGTGTAGGCCGAAATGTTATGCTGATGAGGTGCGATCAATAAAAAAACTCACCTGCATCCTGGGTCTTCTGTTCCTTCTTTCTGATGCGTTCCGGAGCTGTGGGACGTGGTTGTTAGCTGGGAACAAGCAGGCATATATATATATATATATATATATATATATATATATATATATATATATATATATATATATATATATATATATAGATATATTACCTACTGGCGGTCGCCAGTAGGTATATATAGTTAGGACCTAGTTTCCATAGGAAATCCGCAACATTCTATTGGGAATGACTTTGGCGCCGGTTGATCAATCTATGTGAATTTCTCAAAGAAGATGGCGCGTTACGCTCTGCTCCTTCCCTGAAAGGTTCGGGGGGATTCGTGAAGCGGGGGCCAAGCAAAAAGGGGGGTCCCACAACATGTTTTCCCCATGCAATTTTCCATAGGACCTTTAGACACGGCTACAGCCCGAACGGCTGAACGGAATTACAAGAAATTTGGCAAAATGGTAGAGTCTGATTCGCAGATCACGCTTTTGCTTAAATGGTGTAAATCCCTCCAGTAGTTGCTGAGAAAATTCAAGTTGAAATCAATTATATATCTATAAGCGCGCACAGTGCGAGCACCGTGCGCGCACCGTGCGAGCACCCCGCTATTTTAAAAAAAAATAATAATAATTTTTAGGGGCCTTGGGGGTCCTTGTGGGACCCCCTGAGCAGGCCTAGAGGGTCAGGGTGCTTCTACCCTGCCCCCTTTTTGAGTTCTACACATTTGTTTTCCTGCTTTCCTGTGCCTTAGTCTACTGAGGCACAAGATGGCTGCCAACTGTTTCTGTTTTGGAGTTTGATAGACAGTAGCAGCCAATCAGCATGCCTTCCAGAGAAAGCTGCATGCTCATTGGCTGTCAACACTACCAACCAGGAAGTGTTGGCATCCATCTTGTGCTAGGTAGACCGAGGCACAAAAGAAGCAGAGCTCACAGCCCACACAGCTCTCACAGCCCACACAGCTCTCACAGCCCACACAGCTCTCACAGCCCAAACAGCTCTCACAGCCAACACAGCTCTCACAGCCCACACAGCCCTCACAGCCCACACAGCCCACACAGCCCTCACAGCCCTCACAGCCCACACAGCTCTCACAGCCAACACAGCCCATACAGTTCTCACAGCCCACACAGCTCTCACAGCCCACATGGCTCACACTCTCACAGCCCAAACAGCTCTCACAGCTCTCACAGCCCACAGAGACCTCACAGCCCACACAGTCCTCACAGCCCACAAAGCTCTCACATCCCACACAGCTCTCACAGCCCACACAGCTCTCACAGCCCTCCTAGGTAGACAGAGGCACAAAAGAAGCAGAGCTCACAGCCCACACAGCTCTCACAGCCCACACAGCTCTCACAGCCCACACAGCTCTCACAGCCCACACAGCCCTCACAGCCCACACAGCCCACACAGCCCACACAGCTCTCACAGCCAACACAGTTCTCACAGCCCCACAGCTCTCACAGCCCACACAGCTCTCACAGGCCTCACAGCCCACAAAGCCCTCACAGCCCACACAGCTCTCACAGCCCACACAGCTCTCACAGGCCACACAGCTCTCACAGCACAGCCCACACTCTCACAGCCCAAACAGCTCTCATAGCCCACACAGCTCTCACAGCCCAAACAGCTCTCACAGCCCACACAGCTCTCACAGCCCACACAGCTCCCACAGCCCACACAGCTCTGGCAGAGATAATACCAGCAGAGAACAAGCACTGGCAAAGACAATAACGGCAGCAAACAAACACTGGCAAAGACAATAACGGCAGAAAAAAACACTGGCAAAGACAATAACGGCAGCAAAAAAAAAACACGGACAAAGGCAATACGGCAGCGAACCAACACTGGCAAAGATAATACAATCAGGGGGGCAGGGGCACAAAAAACGGCACAATCAGGGGACAGGAGGCCCGAAAAACGGCACAATCAGTGGGCAGAAGGCAAGAAAAAACTGCACAATTAGTGGGCAGAAGGCAACAATACGGCACAATCAGGGAGCAGAAGGCAAAAAATACAGCACAATCAGGGTGCAGAAGGCAAGAAATATGCCACAATCAGGGTGCATGAGGCAGGAAATACGGCACAATCAGGGGGGCAGAAGCCAAGAAATACGGCACAATCGGGGGGCAGAAGGCAAGAAATACGGCCCAATCAGAGAGCATCTTGCTCCGGTCCAAAATTCGGATCCCTAAGGCTGCTCAGGTTGTCCCACAAAGATATTAACATATGTAAACGTTATCCGCTAATAGAATTCGCATTTAAAAAACCTTGCAAATTCACTGAAAAAACCATAGGTTTCAGGCCTTATATAGTTAGGAATTAGCATTTAAAAAACCTTGCAAATTCACTGAAAAAACCATAGGTTTCAGGCCTTATATAGTTAGGAATTAGCATTTAAAAAACCTTTGAAATTCACTGAAAAAACCATAGGTTTTAGGCCTTATATAGTTAGGAATTAGCTTTGAAAAAACCTCATCAGTGATGTCATTTGAGATGTCATCAGTAATGTCATCAGTGATGTCACTGACCATGTCATGAATGATGTATTATGTGACATCATCAGCAGTGGATTGCGGGTGCGCAAAATATAGTTAGTCTAACTAACTATATAGGTGCAATTTCAATGGTTTTGTATGAGTGAAATGTCCAGCTAACTATAACACCCCTTAAACTTATATTTTTTTGAGTGAATTTCAAAGGTTTTTTCAAAGCTAATTCCTAACTATATAAGGCCTCAAACCTATGGTTTTTCCAGTGAATATATATATAGATATATATATCTATATATATATATATATATATATATATATAGCACTCCTGCCCTTTCCCTTTCATACAGTGCACCAAGGTGGCTTGCAAGACTTTTTGGCAAATATGCCCCTAATTGTGCATCAAAGACGGTGCAGAAACACCCCATAATGCCCTGTAAGGCCCCTAATTTGCATACATTTTGTTCTTAGTGGTGCCCCATGGAGGTAAGGGGCACCACCAGTAAACCACTAAAACATGTGGGGGCTGCAGGAAGTGTAGCCCCTCCCCCAATGGTTACCAAACTGACCCTAAGTCTAGTGAGCCTTAGTAAAGATGAGCCTGGGAGAGGTTTGACTAATTTGCAAAACCTTCCTCATGGTCATCGTTGCAAGTACTCTGAGTTGGAGCTTTTGCTCTTCAGTTTGGGAATAAGGGGCTCTTTGGGGTTGTTTCCTTGGATGCATTATGAGGTCTGATAAGTAAATACTCTAATACATGGCAAATGTTGTTTTGAATATAAATGCTCTGCTAGCAACATGTGTTCAGAAATGTAGCAATGCTTTTCTTAATAATACATGCAGATGTTTTCAGTGGTTTCAATGATTGTACTGACATGGTTATTGATTTAGTGACCAGTTGAAAAAGGAAATAGACTTTCCTTATATTTTGATGTGTTGACCCCCTCGATAAAGCCATTAAGTCTGCCTTATAATTTTCTGTGGTGACCCCTTAAAAAAGCTAACTGATTTGCCTTTCATGAAGTAAGAGTCAGAGACCTTAACCACTAGGCCAGAGTGACTCATACTCGATTTGCCTTATTGATGTTATGGCTCCATGACAAATCCAATAGGTCTGCTTTATTTATAATGACATTCCCCTATATTGTGAAGATATAACTGGCATAGGTGGAGGTATTGTGAGTATGGGGGTCATGACCCACAAGGGGTCAAATGTGATTTGAGAATGTCATAAAAGGTATTGCTATCTGCATGGTGAATTTATAAATGAATATGCAGTATTTTGTAATATGCGTGAGTGTGTGTGTGTGTTTGAGTGTAATAAATGTGCTTTTCCTTTTTCAAACAAAAAGCACCAGAGTATGATTTATTGGGTGCTATTGATGTGTGCCAGCAAATGGAGAATATTGGCCCACATCACCTGCCCTGAGTTGGTTTTGGATTGCTCTGATTTGCTATCCTGTAAGAATCCACTACTACAATAGCATGTTAAGTTCCCAGTAAGGAGACAATTGTAAACATATTACCTGCGCAGGGTTCATATACTGCCCAACAAATAACCCAGGTTCTTACAACTCATAATTTAAGATTTCATATAATATAATACAATCAGAGGGGGTTTTGCAAAATGCATGTTTTCTTGCACACTTGCTTACATTATTTAAAATGTGCAGAGAAATTTGATTGATAATAACAAATGTTCCACTATTCTGTGTTCTCCCACTTTCTCTCAATGAAAAAAGAATAACTCACTTGTGTTACTAGGCCTATCATCTGCGACAGAAAATTCCCCTAAAGCATCAAGAATTTGACTATTGAATTGATCCATTCTGACAATGTTGATAGGTTTGCAATGTTCTGCTGGCTTGACTGGCACCCAAGAAAACATAGAAAAACAAGGGAGTTCAGGGTGGTGCGACCTGCGTGGATTCAACTATTTTTTCTTATCCAGAATGCCCTGCAAATGTCAGTTAAAATCACAGAATTTCCAAAAATTCTGTGAATGGAAGTTCTGAAATCTGGCTGGACCCACACAAAATTCCTTCCACCCATCATTTCCACTCTTCTCAGATAAAAACAATACGTTACTTGTGAGATTGAGCCTATCACTCATGTCAGGTAAAGGCCCCTAAACACAACAAAGACACCTCAGGATTTTGGCTTTCACATTCACCCAGTTTGGCAATGTTGGTAAACTTGGTATTTGGCCTAGGCTCAGCTAACACCCGGGGAAACCTTCCAGGCCTAGACGTATGGAAAGCAGACAGCCAAGGGAGCCCAATGTGGTGTGTATTGAATGGATTTCTCTATGTTTTCTTACACAGAAATCAGCATATGTTGATCTTTGGCTAAAATCAGAAATGTATATTTATATTTCTATGAGGAAATGTTCAGGAATCTTCTTAGACCTATATCATTCATTGCTGCCAGGGTTTCCACATTTGTTACTATAAAAACAGTACCCACTTGTGTGAGTGGGTCTGTTGCCCATGACAGAAAATTCCACAAAAGTAAGGAAACAGCAAGAGTTTGCCTTTCAGATTGCTACACTCTTGCTTCAGTGGGAGCACATCATCCATCTGCCCTATTTTGACTGGACAGTCACAAGTAAACATTTTTTGTTTAGGGCCCCAAGGGAAAGCCTGGGAGTCCTCAAAAGAAAAAAAGAAAATGTCTCCCACACCCTGAGACAACACTCCTAGGGTGTCAGTGTCATTAGTTTTTCATTTAAAAGCAAAAGATAATCGTGAATTGGGAATATGCTTTTGGAATCCAAAAAAGCTAACTGAGCTGCCACAGGAAACATGTTTGCTTAGCAAACTTAAAGAGCCATCAGCGGCTGCTCCTTTGAAAACCTAGGGAATAGAGATTGCAACAGGACCAGCAAGGAAGGTAGATGAGCTGATAGAAGGCTCCTCAAACACCTCCAATTGTATGCATGCCCTACTACTACCATTCAGTTCTTTTGCCAAACCTCCCATAGTCCACTCCCATTGAAACCAGTATGTCCTCCAGCTTCCAATCCCTTAGTACCTGTTTGAATGTGCCCAATCTCAACTCAATGTTTCAAATACAAAAATACCTCTGACACCATAGATAACACTTTTTCTTTTTTGACACAGAAGTCCCTTTTATTGACTCTGCGCTGTTTCACATTTGATTTTTTCTTTGTATTTCTTATTATATATTGGTATCTACATTCATTTTAGGGCTCTCCTTTATACAAATCATATAATACTGTAATAAACGAAATACATTTAAATTCACAATACATTTAACTATACACAATACATATATACACTGTGAATGCAACTGGTTAGATCATTATGTACATTTTCATTTGTTGATTAAATCATCATTCATTGATAGGATCAAAGAAGCATTAATATCATCCACTTAGTCCTACTTTGTACTTTCAAGAATTCACTAACTGGGGTCCTTAGCTTCTTTTTCCCTCAGTTAAAACTGTATCTCAAGTCCTAGATAGTGTAGGAGAATATTACTGTATACAATTATGCTCTGCTAGAAATTTTGTTCTATTGTCCAATGTTTCTCATATATATAGTCAGAGAGCATAAATGTCTCCAATCCACTACTCGTTGCCAACGCGTTTCGACCGTCTGTTGTTTAGGACAAAAGACATTTTCTATGTACGGTCTTCATCAGGGTTGTGTGCTTGGGCTGTAGGACATCACTGTACACCCTTATTTTTCTTTATCCATTGTGGTGGGTTTGATTCTCCCAATTTTGGGTTTCTTGTGTTTCTTTATTCCAGTGTTCGATATCTTTTCTTATCGCCTTTGTCTTCTTCTGTTCCGTGGACTGTTCCGTTCTTGCTTCCGGCTGTGTCTGCATCTACGCTGTTGTATAAAGGAGGGCCCTAAAATGAATGTAGATACCAATATATAATAAGAAATACAAAGAAAAAATCAAATGTGAAACAGCGCAGAGTCAATAAAAGGGACTTCTGTGTCAAAAAAAAAAAGTGTTATCTAAGGTGTCAGAGGTATTTTTGTATTTGAAACAGTGTTATAGATTCCAGCCTCTGAGGTCCTAAATTGAATCAATCCCCCCAATATATACCAATCTCAACTCAAAGCCCATGCCCCTCTAATCTGCTGAATTTATGTTGTGTGTCATCTCTCAATATAAACGTATTAAAAAAAACAGGGATGGATAGAATGCTTGAATTAATCTCAGCCACTGGTAATCAGCCAGGCTGCATCCCAGTCCATTGTTATTTTGAACACCATGTTGTCTCACTTTGGACCCAACGTGTCTTGATACTGCTCCAATGAGAACAGTCCCTCCCAAACTTCTAGTCTAGGTCATCCTTGAACCAGCACACAAGAAACCCAGGTCTGTTTTCAACCTAATTAGGGTGTACCAGCCAGTTACAAATGACACAGGGCCCTATTCACAAAGGTAAACTTAGGCTTGAAGTCTAAGTTTAGACCTAAATTCTAAGTTTAGACCTGAAGTCTAAGTTTAGACCAGAAGTCTAAGTTTATATCTAAAGTTCAAACATAGTCTTCAAGTCTAAAGTTAGACTTCACATATAAACCTAGACTTTGGGTCTAACCGTAGACTTTTTTCTATATGAGTAGCATCTGCACCTGACATCGAGAAACTAAAGCAATTAGAACATGGCCTGAGGCTCATTTTAAACAGTCTATCAGGTGTATAATATGTATACAATAATTGGGCCTACAATTGAGACACATTGAGCATTCCTTGAGCCAACTGAACACTAAAACGCTATCACCTTCAGTCACCCGTGAGTCTAAATTCCTAGTCCATTTATGTGCCAGCTATTGTAAATGTTGTGTACTAGAACCAAAGGAGAGGAAGATGGTGTACACAGACCAGTGGACCAAAGTTTTGGCATGCTATAGAACTGTTCCAGAAATGTATTAGGGAGCATAGATAAATCTTTAGCAGGCAAATGGGTAACAAATTCCCGGAGTTGAATTAATCTAAAAAGCCCTGTCAATGTGCCCAGTGCTGACTAAGAATCTCCTCTAAATATAACGAAATACACCACTAGTAAACAATTCATCAATTAACCCAATGTCAAAATGATTCCAAAAATATAAATGCCATTCTTGCAAGCAAAGGTAATTTGGGATTACTTTCAAGGGAGGTAAACTGATTAACAGTTGAGATTCCACAGTATGTCTTATATGCATCCCACACCTTAAGATACACTACTAGTGTCTCAAACCTGTGCTTTCAAAATAGACTGTATCAATCAAACTCGATGTTAGAGGTGTTGCATAACTAAAAACCTGATACTCTGAAAATAGATAGGATCGCTGCCATGTGGTGCTCCATATGAGTGGCCTGAGTCTAAATCCAAAAGAGGAAAGAAAATACAGACACAGAGAAGGAAAAGCCATTCTGCCAATATCTCGGGGTAGCTCCAAATACCTTATAGCACAGCATGGTTTATTATACCCCCTTAAAAATCCCTGCCAACTAGCCTCCACCAGTTTTAAAAACAATTTAGGGAGATGTAATGGTTAGACCAAAAAGTCTATAAAAACCTAGGCAGAATAGATATTTTAATGAGATTGCAAAAGCCCATCAACCCTAGCCGAAGCTCATAACATTTCACAATAAATGCCGTGGATTCATAATATAGCCCCACAAAACTGCGTTCAACCACATGATCTGTGCACGGAGCAATGCAAACACCTAGGCAGATGGCTTCCTTAACATTACAGGGGTTGAAAAGGAAACCAGTAGGGCTTGTTACAATTTGGGTTTTGCCAGTGTTCATTTCATAACCAGACACTGTAGCAAAGTCAGCAGCTGCAGCCTCAATACTAGCTAGAACCTGACCAGGAGATGACAAAAACATGGGACTGTAATCTGCATTGGCCAGTATTTGCCAGTAAATCAATTCAGGTGCAATGGAGGTATAGTATAAAGACGTTTAGGTCTCTGAATGATGGGTGCAAAGACAGAGGGCAACCCTGCTAGATTCCCAGCTGACCATTATAAACAATGGGGTATTCCGAAATGGTCCCTGGACCTGGGTATCGGTTAATATACAGAAACAATGGTCCTGGACCAATTATTCAAGGAAGAGTTAGATCCTCAGCCATGCGGATCCGCATGGCTGAGGAATTAAAGTACTCGGCTGCCGATAGGCCGGATCAAAACGTCGATGCTACACCCTACCGCACCTGGACCAATTTCCCCTTCCCCATTATCCCTGTTTACAACCTTACGGAAACTCTCCTTACAACTTTAGAAAATATAATTCAAATGAACAATTTGCATGTGGCCAGGTTGCATTTAACTGTTTATTGGATAACAGTTCTGTTCAGTCTTGTGAACATATGCCCTTTACTTTTCTACACACTTTGAGCTCTCTTGACTTCTGAGGGATAAAAAATAGATTTCCCATACATAAGGAGCATCGGACCTATATTATGTTAGCATGATGCATCTATACGTACCCTCTTTTGCTAAAACTATATGTATATTTTTATATGTGCTTGCAGGGGGGAAACGTTTATTCGCTCTTTGCGTATCTATTGCTAACAAAGTAGGCCGAGAACCATACAGGTGCAATTTTCCACACCTATTCTCGAACACGGGCTGTGATCATGTGTTAGTCTCCGACAGTTGTCAAGCCCCAGTTCATCTGAATTACTGGAAGCAGCTGAACGTAGGCTGTCTACTCGACTGTCCTGAGACTCAAGGTTGCATCTGACTTTGGGTGCGATAAGCATTCCTGGAAGCGCTGTGCCTACACTCCCGGGCATCAAGACGAAAGGGAGTCACCCCTCCTGACCTTCCCAGTAATAAATAGTTAAGCTTTGAAGACATCCTGGGTGCCATATATGGTCCTTTCCTGGAGCTCGAGGGCCAACTGGTGTTTTTCCTTTTACAGTGATTATATGTGTTGAACAGAAAAGTATATAACCTCATGTTTGAATGCGAGCCAACAGTCTTCTCCACACACCTGATGGGTGAGGGTTGGAGAGGCTCCTCTATAGAGTGTTTTTTTGCTTAATAAATGATTGAACTTTCTTCACTGTCAACTGACTGATTATTTGGTGATGGGATTGGGGCTATTGGTAGGTATAGCCCTTTATGTTGCTTTTATGGTACTTCAGTTGGCGACTCTGGTGGGGCTCCGTGATAGGGTCGTCCTCCCCGTAAGCGGATAGAAAGGACAAAGTAGGGGAGCTCTGGTCGAACGGGTGGACAGACCAAAACATATGTTTTTTTTTACTTACTTAGCTCTCGCGACCAGAGTGCCCCAGCTGCTAGTGACCCTTTGCCGGAGTCCTACGGGCGTATCCCAGGAACTGACTGTGGTGGTCTTCAGGAGTTGGCAGTGGAGAATACGCAATTGTACCTGTGTGCACCAGGTGAGTTGATTGTTTTGATGTCTTTTGGAACGCACTTTTGAGCAGCGCTTTTGAAGCAGTTAACTGTGTAGGATTTGGTGGTCGGTGTACCACGGAGAATCTTGGGGTTCTGATGGGGCAGCATAGTGGCTGCTAGGGGATTGATGCTCCACGGACTTGTTTTGTGAAGAATAGAGACGCCGATTGGATGCCCTGGTGTGGCTTGTGTTGTGCGCACCCGGCCGGACTGGTCTCGGAAAGGCCTGTGGTTGTACCTGGGTAGCCTTGGGGACATATCTGAAGCAATGCTGAGGAAGCTGGCTTAGTCAGAATAGTCCCAAGGGTGAACCAGGAAGTCTGCAGGATGGTCTGTAGGACAGTCTGTGATTATACCTGTCCGATTGTCTCTTGGTAGTCTTTGGACTGCTTGATTTTGGTATCTGTTGGTCTGGAATCTGAATTGATTGATTCTCCACGAACAGGAGTCAACGGGCTCTGTTCTTTGTTTGGAAAGACAGAAAAGAGACATGTCATTTTGAATATCTTTGTATGTACATATATTATTTTTCTGTGTATGTTTGAACAAGAGTGAGGTTGAATAGGTTGTGAATGTTTGAACATGGTCATGTTTGGAAGTATGTGTTTTATGATTGAATGAGAAATACGTGACAACAATCACTATGCCGTATGTTAGCAAATTGAGTTGTTCCGGATGTTGTTGCCGCCCTAATGATACGAGCTTGGCTGAAAGTCAACGTGCCCCGCCTGAGGGCAGCCCGAGCTATGATGTGTATGTAAAGCATGGTATTATACCTCTCTTGTTTAATACACTATGGCATAAATATACTAAGGATAATGTAGAGTTGCAATGGCCTTTAACCAGGGTCTTTTGATGAGAAAAAGATATATTTTCTGCAGGATCGATTGTTTTCTAAACGTAGTTGACAGTCAATGTTTGATTCCCTAAACCTATGGCAGAAGGAGGCAAAACGTAGACGTATACGGGAGGAGAAAGTCTGCAGAATGAAGGGAGGTCAGACGATTACGCAGAAAGCCATTGCTTATGATATAGCTCAAACCGAACAGGGAATTGACTAGACCTATGTTTTTCATTTTGTAGATCTAATGAATCTGGTCTTATACTGGACAACAGATGCAATGTTATAGGATGTCTATGTTTGATTGTAATGTAATGGATGTTTAGTTAGTATGTATGTGAGTGTATGCATGGTTCTCTACCTGGTCTGTTCTAATTTATTTTGTATTTTTATATAAATTTTGGACAACTAATGAAAAACAGTTACGGCTCCAATGTATTGAAAGTATGTTTCTTTGAGACTTTTTATAATCAATGTATTTATATATAAAACAATGAGATAAAAAAGTTGGATATGAAAAAATTAAATAAAATAACTAAAAATTCTAATACAAGTGTGATATATGTGTATATGCCCTGGGTTGGTGAGATAATCCCTTTGTGAAAAGTATTTATAGGTCAAGAGGGAGTTTTCTAGTTTGTTCTGTAAAGCATGGTATTACACCTCTCTTGTTTAATACACTATGGCATAAATATAATAAGGATAATGTAGAGTTGCAATGGCCTTTAACCAGGGTCTTTTGATGAGAAAAAGATATATTTTCTGCAGGATCGATTGTTTTCTAAACGTAGTTGACAGTCAATGTTTGATTCCATAAACCTATGGCTGAAGGAGGCAAAGCGTAGACGTATACGGGAGGAGAAAGTCTGCAGAATGAAGGGAGGTCAGACGATTACGCAGAAAGCCATTGCTTATGAAATAGCTTAAAACGAACAGGGAATTGATTGTGCAGATAGGCAAGTTATATTGCAAGTAGATAAGACCTATGTGGCTAGGACTGAAGCAGAGGATGAGATGGAGGATTTATTGGATACTCGTCCCACTCCACCTTAGGCTCGACAACGTATATATCCCGTTGTTCCCCCAGCTCCAGTACAGGTCCCTTCAGCCTCTGCCCCTGTTGTTTCCTCTTCCCCTCTCTCTCCGGGAATGTCCTCCGTTTTATCTCCCTCTGTGTCTGAGATGGCTACCTTATGGTCTGTTACATTGCCATCTTCAGTTATGTCCACAGCTGTTTTGTCTCCCCCTACCCTTGCGTTGGCTTCCCATTCCACGAGCAAAACCCCATCCTTAGCTGTTTCAACTCCAGGTTGTGCTCCGGGGGATTTTGACACACAAAAATTGTTTACTCGTTCGACTGTAGGATTAAACGAGAAACAGATGATTTAAAATCAGTCATCCCAGTGGATGCGACAACCTATTTATACTATAACTGATATATGGAGCACGCTTCAAGACCTTCTACCTGTTATGCAGCAACATGCCCTGAAACACATGGCCACATGTCTTCTTACTTTATGGGAACAGTGTTTTGCAGGAGGTATGGCTCCCTAAGTGATGTATGATATTCGGGACAGGGCTTATATGTCTGAACTTAGACCAGAGGAAGTGTACAAAAATGTTGAGGTTTTATTAAGTTATCGAGGGCGGATGCACCAAAAATGTTCAACATGGGACTCTCAGCACCCTATGCGAGAAGTCCATTCTGTCTTTCGTCCTGAAATACCGGAATTAAAGAATGATCATGATGAGGTTACTAGACCTCGTGTAGAGGCACGAGTGTAGGAACAATGGGTTTACACCCCCTGGAAGAGGAGTGAAGTCTTCTTACTAAAATCACAACTACCTGACCCCCGTAAGAATCCCATGGCTTATTATAAAGAACTCACGGAAGCGGCTTCCTCAGCCGTTATGACCCTAGCTGACAAAGAGATATTTTTTGCGTTGTTAGTCCCTGTTGATGTATGGCGTGAGGAGCATGATCAGGACCATGTTCAGGAGTTCGGAGGAACATGGGAACAGATAAAAGATTGGGATAAGGAACGTAAGCCTGGTGATAAACCAAAACCCAAACTATTGGCGTCACCTGGACATGTTATTACTTACATGCATTCCTTAATTCCTCCTCGTAAGGTAGATTAGGATAAATTGACAGCATTTAAGCAGAATAAAGACGAAAGCATTTCCGATTTCTTCACTAGATTTGAAGGCGTGTTCATTGATATTAGTGGACAGGATTTATCATTGGAAGGCGGTATACGATTATTTGTTAATCGTTTTGTGACCAATTGGTTACCGGACGTTTCTGCACGGCTACAAGCCACTGAAAGTACCTGGACCACATCTACGCCCTCGGTAATATTGAGTATGGCCCAATATTATGAACATAGAGAAAATGAGAGTAAGGATAAGACGGAAAAGAAAACGAAAGATCTTAAAAAACGGGTGTTGTTACAACAAGTTGTTCGAGGACGAGGCAGAGGGAGAGGGGGTAGAGGGTTCGTCCAGATGAGGCAGAGGGCCTGCTGGTGTTTTGGGGATAAATCATTGCGCCTATTGTAAGGAGGAAGGGCATTGGCGATTTCAGTGTCCGTTGTTGCTGGCTCAGAATGGGGCTATGAGAGGAGGAGGAAGAGGTCGAGGTGGTGTGGATCGCAGTGATATGTGATGAGAGGAGGCGACGCACATCGGATCAGAAAAGAATTACTTTGATAATCCGAGAGGTAGGCAGTATTATAATGAGGACTGTGCAATGGATTCAACCGAAGGGTATGCCTATACATAGGACAGCCAAGTACAGAGTGGGGGCCAGGTGTCAGTACCCGTTGATTAGCAAGGTCCTTATGTAAAGGCCCATTTGATGGGGACATCTGAAAATTTTTTAGTTGATACAGGTGCGATGAATAGTTCTATTTCTCGTTGTCTGGTCCCAGGGGCTGCTCTGTCCAGGCAAAATAATGTTTCAGTGGGATTCTCGGGAATTCCGGTGGTGAGCCCCATTTCCAAACCTATTCCATTTACAATTGGTCCAGTAACGATAGACTCCCCGTTTCTTTTGACTTCCCATTGTGGGAAAAATTTATTCGGCTTGGATTTGGTGAAGAAATTCATTGTTAACCTGATGGTGTTTATTTGACTATCAATCCCCTTGTCAAGCAAACTTTGCAGTGTTTCACCAAAAATGAACGCTTCCCTCCCGAGTTTGCTGCTATATCAGCGACGCTGTGGGCCACTGGAGACACATATGTAGGATTATTAAGGATTCCACCCGTCTCTATTACTTTGAAGCAAAATGCTCGGCTTCCACGTATACCTCAGTACAAAAGTTCTCTGGCGGGCGAGAAAGCTTTGCTCGCCATCCTACGAGATTTGATCAAAAAGGGTGTGGTGGAAGAGACACCTGGTAATATATGCAACAGCCCCAGTTTACTGATCTTAAAAAAGGCCCCTGCTGGAAGTGATCCTGATTATGTTGATACTTATTGTTTTGTGATTGATTTGTGTGAAATTAATAAAATAGTGGTGTCCCAATACCCTGTGGCTTCTGATATCACTGCTATTCTCACTATGATACCTCCCACTGCTAAATATTTTTCTGTGATAGATTTAAAGAATGCTTTCTATAGCATTCCAATACATCCTGATAGCCGCCATATTTTCGGCTTCTCATTATCTGGTCACAGCTTCCGGTTTTGTCGCGCTCCCCAGGGGTGCTGGGAGAGTCCTAGTATTTATAGTCAAGCTTTGAAAACTAGCAGATAAAGATGTGTAGAGAGTCCTAATTGCACCTGTAATCCTTAATTCAAGTCCTGTTTTCCCAGAACCTCCCAAACAAAGCCCAGCAACTCCCTAATGAAAGCCTTTTCGACAACCAGTAGGATGCTTCCCACAGGCTCCCCATTTGTTTCTGCCACATCCAAACAGAGTTGGCTGCATTGACATGGGCTGTGGTATCTTATTCTAGAATTAAACCATGCTGCTGCTTGTCCACTAGCTGAGTCATATCCATAGATAAGTGGTTGGCCAGGACACAAGTATAGATTCATTATAGAATTGGGACAGTACAACCTGCAATTAAGTGGATCCTTGCTTTTTTTTTAAGAACATTGAGTTATGAGCTTCTCCCCAGGACACAGGTACCAATTGTTAGAAAGCCTTAGAGTTAACCAGCTCTTCAAATCTAGGGGCCAGAATGTCTGTACATTTTTTGTAAGACTTGAGAGGAATAGAGTCGGGTACTGATGCTTTCCCTAAGGCTAACTCCATCAATGCATTCTTAATCTCTGTATGCAAAATAGGGACCTCTAACATCTAAGTTGGAGTACACATTAAGTATCCTAATCTTTCCCTACCAGATACATTGCCGTTGCTGCTGATGGGATGATGCTCTCCTCAAGATAAAGTGCTTCATAAAATTACCGACCTCACACATCACAAATGCCAGCAATTACATTCTTTGATTGGCGGTTTCTAACCTCTTCCCTATTTTCAAAACAGAAGACATATTTTGTTTACCATTTCTGGCAAGTCATATCCCAGATCTCCTTTTGAAGTAAAATTGATCCCACAGTTGGCAAACTCTCCGGGCCAAGTGGGTCTCCAGAGGCTCTAGCACCCTTTATAGTACAGCTCCGCAAAGCGACAACATACAATATTATCTCCACAATCAACAGTCATTTGATTACCCAAGTGGAAGACCCTTAATGTCTCAGAGGTGGTGGTGGCCAGACAACCAGTGGAGTTGTTGAAAGTAGACACTTGTTGTTGAGTTGTTGAAAGTAGACAGTCTTTTCGAAACAGCTGGCGCTGAGTCCCCCTCCTGCAGCCTCCTGGTGAAACATAGAGTGCGTGCTCTTCTTCCAATTGTTCTTGGTACAGACTCTACTTTCTTTGACACTTTCTCGCATAGAATCACTACACCCAATACCTTCTTTTAATCTACTTTTGATTTTGTAATCTAACAGCAATAAATACCTCCCTACTAAAATAAAAGAGATCAATTCCAATGTTTGTTTATTTGACTATTTTATAAACAAAACATTTAAAGACATCCATACATTTAATTTGTTAGCTTGGTAGTGGCACACGTTAGCTTATGCTAATAGTAGTATAATAAGCTTTGGGCACAAAAGGTAAGAAACAGGAGAGAGAGGTGTTAATTGACTCTGTAAACCATATATTGAGCAGGGAACCATGGGAACTATCCTTACATTTACAATTCTTCTCAGTTTTCCCTCTGGTAATAGCTATTGTAAGAAAGCAAATGAAGTAAAACATAAAAAGTCACACAATGTGGAGTGGTGTGGCTCACTGGTTAGAGGCGGCAGACCCGTAAGCAGAGAACGGCCCGGGACCAGGGTTCAATTCTCAACATGGCAGGGTTGTGGACCAGGGTCAAACGGACTCGGTAATTCTCACCTCGTGCCTACTCTAACCAGGGAACACACTCGGCAACTCTGGGCATTAAGCTAGCCTCATCTCTACAACGGCCCCCCACAGACGCCGTGGAGGCCTGGTTTCACCGTGGAGATACCCAGAAAGGGACCATCTCACAGGGTAAAACCAGGACGGGTTCCTCAGCGGTCTTCAGCGCCGGGATACTCCTTGGTTTCACAGTGTGCTTTACAAGTACACCCACATTTACATTTACATTTACAATTGTTATTTCATGATTCACCAGAAATTATTGAACGAATAGTGTGACTAGATTAGTCACAATAGGATCTTGCAAGAGGAAGCACTGAAATAAAATGTGTCCATTTTGCGGTAACTGCCTGAACAGTACTCAGGACTTTCTCCTAGGTCCTTCTCATGGAGAAATGCTGGCCCATGAGTGGAATCTTCCAATATTTTAAACTATTTACCATTGCTATTAAGAATACATGTTCTTTCAAAGTTGTTTGCCCATTGAGTGGAAGCTGTAGTTTATAGAGGCTACCATGTGCCCAGAGGAACCTAATGACCCGTACATTACATCCAGTTTGCAAATACTGCAATTATGGAACAAACAGCAACCATTTGAAGTACACTTGACTCCTGAGATTTTTTTAAATACATATTTGTTTAATCTCATCATATTGTCTACAAGTTAATGTGTAAGAACTATCACGGTCATCCCAGGTTGTCATTGGCATGTGAAAAACCTCAAACACTTAAGGCTTGGTGAGATTCAAAATGGCAGTCAAATGTAATGATGGGACAAGTTACGATTCATGACTTATAATGTTTTCTGACCCTTTAAGCCATTAATATAACTGCAGTCTAGACATCATTTCTCTTATTTAGCTGATTTCTTGTCTCAAAATCCTGAAGTCTGATGGTATACTTTTATAATTTTACCAATCCACAAGCCAGAGGAACAAGGCAATGTTAAGATAGCAAACACTGCAATTCAGAAATGACCAATGTCTGAATGTCATTTTGGTACATATGAAACTCAATTCATGAGTCAGAAAGTATTCCTGACTTGCAAAATGAGTTTACAGACTCATTTCTAATTGCAGCTAGGAAAGGCTTTGAAAGGTGCATTGTAACTAATTGCGACTTTGTATTGAATTTGACTATGGTGTTGGCAGCATCGGTCGAGCAGTCAACAGCCCACAGAACCACTGAATGCATCTCCTAATATCTTAATTTAAGAAACAGAGTTTCTTATTTTGTAATATAAATGCAGAGATGATGGTCTGATAATCCGTGAAGGGCATCATCTCTTTGTTGGAAGCCGATCTCATAGGCTCACATACAGCAACCTCCCTAATTATTATTTATTAGGCAGTTCATTCCACAACCGTCTGTGACTGAGCAGTTTTACCAAGCAACATCTTTGAACATACCTCAAAACTATAGACTGATAGCATAAAAGTCAGTGTGAAATTTGTTAGTTCCGCCCCAGGTCCTAGCTAACCACATTGAATAAAAAATTAAATATGGGCATTGTTTATCCAATTCAGCTTACTCCTTTTGAATTCCCATAAATTCAGTGACTGCAAATTTGAGACCAGTAAGGTGAAACTGTCAAAATAACCCCTTTGACTGTAATGAACCCTACGATTAACATACTATTTTGCTAAACTTGATTGGGATTTGTGAAAAGTTCCTTCAACCACATTTTTTTTAATTTATCAAAAATCCAGTTCAAAGATAAAATTCTAATTTTTGTAAATTTACAAAAAAAGTCACTTTAAAAAAATAGAATTTGCTTTCCAGAAGCTCTGTTAACCTAGATAGCAATAGCATCCCAGTAGCTGCCCTCTGTCAGTGCTTTCCCCTAGATGGGATGTGAAAACTATTCCTAGGGGTCGATTACGATGGCTGAAGGATTGCCACTGCCAGCCATGTGGTGGCGGTTCTCCCGTACACTGATCTCGAGTTTCTGCCCACCTAATTCGAATAGCGGGGCAATCTCACCACCACCGTGGCGGTCGCAAAGACCATCCACCACGGAACCGCCACAGGCAATCGTCCGGATTTCCTGGCGGTGTGGTCTTCTCTGGTAAAATGGCGGATGCACTTGGGGAGTACCCATGGTACCCCCCTACATTTCACATCACTACATGGCATGCCACGTAGTGCTGTGAAATTTACAGCATGGCATTTTCGCATCACGGTGGGTGCTGCTGTCAGCAGCAACCACCGCAATGTTAAGATGCAGGATCCGACTGCCACGGTGGGGGTTGCATCCTCATCAAGTGTGCTGGACCGCCGCATGTATGGCGGACGGTCCCGGTTTACACTAAGGGTGGGCGTAGTTGGCGGAGTATCACTCAAGGAACTCCGCGAACTCCGCTCTACAACTCCGTTCCATCTCATCCCCATTTATAAGACAGAAACCTCACATAACCTTTGATAAAACAACAAGTAACTCTATCATTACATGCAAAAATGCATATAGTCATCTCACAAAAGTGAAAATGAAAATACAGCAAGCAGTGAGAGAGGTGATAATCTTGGTGTCCTCACTAACCTAGGGAGAGAACCAATCAGATGCCTTGAACAAAAGGAGCACATCATGCTAACCAATTGATGGTGGTCCCATCCTCCTAGGATCACCCCAAGCACAGTTACGGGCAAAAATGTAATCCCAACCAAAGGCCCTGCAAAGCATTATGGGATGATATTCTAGAGTGAAGTGAATGTTATAGTATCCAATATGAAAACATTCCTCAAGGGGAAGGCTCTCGGGCTAATACTATAATATTCACTAACCTTCAGAATCTCGCCCCATAATGCTTTGCTGGGCCTTTGGTTAGCATTGTATTATTGCCCATGACTTTGGTTGGGGTAGACCTAGGAGGATGCGACCACCTCCGAATTGTTCAGCATGATATGTACTTTGTGTTCAAGGCATCTGCTTGCCCACCTCCTAGGGTAGGGGTGACGCCCAAAATCATCACCTCTCACATTGCTTGGTATATTTCAAAGTTAACTTTTGTGAATTGGTTATATGCTTTTTAACATGTAAAGGAAAGGCTGTTTTACCACAGGGTTGTGGGTGCAGTAGCTAACTCCACTACGTAACAGAGTCGGAATTATTGCATGAATTCTGTGTTTTCAATGAAATGCATAGTTATCAATTCTCCCGAACCTCCGCTAGCTGAGTGGAGTTTATTGCCCATGGTTAGTTTACACCAGAATGGTGAACGGACTCCAGACAATCCGCCATCCCAATGAGCCTCTTAGAGCAGAAACAATGGCTTGAGCCTCTTGGCAAGTAGGCCTATGTGACTCATACTCTCTCAGGAAGGGAAGTTGTGAAGGGATCAGGAATTATATTAATTTGAAAGGGACCAGGGTGAGGCCTGCCCATTCATAGTTAGTAATATGTGAGGCAGGAGGAAGATTAAGAAAGCTATGTGCATATTCTATACAGCCCTAATCAGTAGGGCAGAGAACTCCCCTAAGGAGATCTTTAATATTGCCAAACACTTTATGAAGCTCAAGGCTGTTACTCTGAGCATACTAGCCTTGGATGACAATTAGCCTTTTTTAAAAAAAAGAAAATGTTCTCAAGAATAACACGGGCTGCTGCAAAAGATGGAGTCAGGACAACTGCCTGCAAGGAACATGGCCATTTAACCTGTTGGGTAGGTTGAATTCAGCTCGAGCAAATTTGGTTCTTTCTCTACCACACAAATTAAACAAGGCTTTTATCCACAGCATGGTAAAGAGACAGCTTTACTTAAAGTATCTGAGACTATCAAACTTAAATTGGATGAAGGTAAGGTGCTGCACCCATATTGCTAGACATTTCTTCATCATTCAATACCATATCCAATCCAATTGTCCTTCAGCAGGCAGCAGAGTTACGTTTCTCAGGACAGACCTGGAAGTGGATAGAATAGTTTTTGGAGAAAATAATGCAGGTTATCTTGCTGGTGCCTCATACAACAGCTATCAAACAATTAAGATTCAGGGTACCTCAGTGCTTGTTGTGCAAACCCACTTTATTTCACATCTACGTGGCTTCCCTTGCCAAACTAATTGAATCCTTCAGGGTGATTACTATCTCCTATGCTGATAACTCTCCGAATCTCTTGATGTTTGATTGCATCTGGACAGACATAGGCTCCACTATTCAGCTAAGCATAGCAATGGCATTGATATGGCTGCCAGGCAGCCATTTACAGTGTGATGTAGATACATTGGAAATTCACCTTTTCAGGCTAGTGAAAGAGCAGAGGATGTATAATGGTTGGCCACCTCTTCCTCCTCCTGCTTCAGTAGCCAAGAATCTTCAAGTCAAAATTGACAACAAACTTGATTTTCATTTTTAGATCCTTTCAGTAGTTGGGGCTTGCCTTGATGTACTCTGATCAATTTGAAAAGCTTGAGATCTTCCTTATTTATCTGCATGTAGAATAGTTATCCATGCATTAATACCTGTCAGGCTGATTTACAGAACCATACTTTATCTGGAGACCCCTGATAAAAGGGTCAAAGATTGCAAACTATACAATGTTAATATTGAGAAAGTCGATGTCAATATGAATAACGAACATAAAAACACAGAATCCAAATGCGCAGCCGGAGTAAAATATCCTCCATTTGCCCGCACCCCAAGAATTAACTGTATCAAAGGCCAAAAGATGGACCAATGAGACAACGTTGGGAATAAAAACTTTTACTAGCACAGGGATTCAGGGCTGCTACATGTGCTGATCAGGTATCTTCACTAAAGTTTGCCATTAAGGGTACCTGTAGGTGCCAAGGTCCAAATCAGCGGATGATCCCAAGGGTGGTGTTTACTGGCCATGTGCCAAAGGGTGAGCAGTCTAATGAGGGAGCAGAGCGGCTCCCAGACCACATACTTAAAAAGTAGGCACCCAAGTTCCCACATCCAATGTCAAATGGGATGGGTTCCAATTACCAATTTGAAAGGTCTCCATTCTTCTGTACTCAGCACTGGACCCATGTTTCCTGAATAGTCTGTAGTCCCAACAGCGCCCCCAAAAAATAGAAGCTGCCAACAAAATGGAAGTCCCCTTTCAGTTCTAAAAACAAAACAGTCCTCAAGTGGCAGGATCCAGGATTCTGGTATGCCTGGGATAGTGAAGACCGCACAATCTCCACAGAACATGCACATGAGTCAATAACAATACCACGGCGTCTGGTCCATTGAGAGGTTTGAGAGGTTAGTCAGATGTCCTGGAGTTGAAAGGCAGTCCCGGTCCAGTCATTATCCCTAGGCAAAGTTTGGTGAGGATTCATTGCCCCCACATTCTCTCAGCAATGTTTTCTGTTATATCCTTCAGGTTTTTTGAATATCTAAAGCTTGTTTACCATGCCATACCTCTAGCATGCCTGCTAGTTGGAAGTCCCTAGTCACAAGCCAGGAACTCCAGATCAAAACACGACTGAGAAGACATGGTCCGAGAGAGTGGTTGGTACCTGAGAGAGGGGATTCTGAAGAGTCCATTACAGCAGCAGGCAAAATGCCTTCTTTACTTCTACCTATGCAGAATCAGGGCCAAAATCCAGCCCAATAAGGTACAAGCGCATAGAGTTGTAGTGAATCTGACCAATTATGAGACCAGCATGATGGCTCTATACCTTTTAATTGAGTTTAGTGACATTCAAACTGAGCTAGACAGGATGCAAATGAAGGGCACAAAAGGGGAGACGACTGTTTGGCCCCAAGACTTCCCTCAGAGGAGATTAATGGAGGTAGCCAAACCCCCAACTCAATGCACAAACACATCTGTTCCTGCCTCCTTATGCAGTCCAAAGGTTGCCCTTAGCATATCTGGGGCAATCTTCTTTAATAACAAGGGGACCCCGACATGGAATTTCTGTGTAGGTTCATCCAGCTCGTTGATATGAAGGGAAGTAGGTCTCATAGGGGAGTGTTGAATGAAAGCATAGGCACCCCATGTCAGGAAATCTTGGATACCGAGGTGAGTGGATACACTTGGCTAAAAGGGAAGAAGTAACTCCTAACTGTACGGAAACTTATATTGTATTCCTTATGTTTTAGAGGTAAAGGAACTCTTCAACTGGGCAGACATGGAAACTGTGGCATGATCATGCACTTTCCGGATATGCAATGTGGCACCTCCACCTTGATGGATATATATTGCCAGTCGATTGCATGGAATTTGCTCTCTTGTCACCATGCACATCCCTTCCTTGGTCATTCCCGGAAAAGAACTATTGGATATGTGCCAGCACCAGTTAATAAAAAAAAGGCAACCTTGCTGCATAAGGCTCAAGAAAAAAGAACTTCAAAGTCGCTTGGCTTGGCTCAGTACAAGGACATTCCAAAAGAATTTAGATTTTTCTCTGACTTACAAGTATCGACATGAGGGTCCATATCCTTCTCACTGTGCAGACGAAATCAATGCATGCTGGCTTCAGATCACCAAATGGGAAATGCTTAAAATGACGAACAGCACTGAGCTCTGCATTCATTTGATCAAATAAGAACTAAGAGCAATCCACCTCATGGTGATGCAGCCTTGCAATGTGTTACTTCGATGGAGGGAGGGGTGTGCGCCAAGATTGGTGCATCCTGCTGCACGTTTATGCCAGGGAATGACCTGGATAATGGAACATTGACTTTTGCCATCGAAACACTGCAGAGATTGCAAAGAGGCATGCTTGAGGAGGGAGTTGACCCTGAACAGGAGTGGTTTTCAAATTGGTTCAACTGGCCCCCCCGGTGGCTTTACTGATTGTGAACATCATTGCTACCAGTTTTCATCACATTCTTGTTTGTGTGTGGTTCCATGCAATTGGGGATTTCCTGCTGTAAAAACACAGCCATCAAATTGGGTAAAATGCAAGTAAATAGGAAAGTAATCATTGTCAGAAACAAAGAACAAGAGTGTCCCAAAAAAGTAACTGTCATGAAGAGTGGGTTAGATGGTGTAGTTCAAAATTCAACTGGGGGGAATGTTAATACTAAGCAAGTCCTGGTCAATATGAATAACAATACATTTGCATATAAAAACAAAACTGCATCTTTATTGACACATTCACCCATTGTGTACTCCACAGCGACCCGACTCAAAAATACATGGTTTGGCAGTCCCTGAGACCCAGGCCCTACTGTAAAGTCAGATGGGTTATATGATGGAATAATGAGTGCAAGTACCACGCTTCCTTTACTTCGTATGCGTCATTACCATGCATGCATTTACAATGAATATTTTTACCACGTATATGCATGCCTCTACCATGTAAATTTCATTGTAATTTCATTGTAAAGGCATGTTTAGTAAAAGCATATGCATTGTAAAAACTTTAGCAAAGCTGGTAAAGGCTTTTGCTTTATAATGGCACGTTGGGACACACTGGTGTGCTTTTGCCTGGTCCACACACTTCACTCTGAAAGCTTCCAACAGTTCAGTATGCAGGGGCCAATACAAAGTCAGACATTCATATGAAGAGGAAAATATGGATTGGGCTCCATCTTCAAATGAAAAATCAATTTCCACAACCGGGTGTTGTATTATTTGTTTTTTGGTTCCTTCGTACCTGGAGCGGGCATTGATTGTGTGTGAATTTATCGCCCTGTGGACTTCACATGATTCTTGAAGTAAAAAATGCCAATATTTGTCTGTTCAAGCCCTAAATATGAAACCGCTCATTTTCCTGGCCCTGAGCCCTAAACCCGTCCACCATAGGTGCCCCGTGACCAGCCCTGAAACCTAAATCTGCAGCGGGCACAGGTCCCATGCCTAGAACGTCTGTCCGTTCCTAGGAGTTCTGCACTTGCAGACATTATGGCTGTCCCTATTTTAAAACTAGCCCTCCCTTGAAGCTCTTTATCCTACCTCAGTCAATGTTAGCTTTCCACCCAGTGCACCTCGGCATCCACTACAAAGCAGTCATAACCACTCATACTTTACAATGAAAATGCCTTTAGCACACATGCCTTATTTCATAGTAAAGGTATGCATGATAAAGGCATATTCATAATAAATTATTTGTGGTGATAGACATGCGTGGCAAAGGCATGCACGTTGTAAAGAATACAGGGTAATGGTCATGCATGGTTATGACTGCCTGGCAATGGCTATTTCTAGGTCAGATGCCACCTGAAGTTAGGAACACTTGGCCAATAAAGACACAGGACATACAGTAAACACAGTGATCAGCTGCTCTCCATGCCTGACATCTGGACATGTTACCCACTGGATGCATTTGGTCCATGCAAGGTCAAGGACCACCAGGGTTCCTCATTTAATACCCTATGCCTGTAACTGCGCTCCCAGCTGTATTATTTAAATAAACAATCTGTTCCTGTTCTGCCAAACACCTCTTGTTTTTTCCAAAGTATTTAATGCTCAAGCAACACTATCTAAAAAAGGATCACCTTTAAGGCACCAGTTTTTGTGCATCAGGCCTTCTACAAACATGGCCCTCAATATTTGATATATAAGATGCATCCATACAACCCCTCCCACCCTTTTAGATCATCCTCAATATTCCAAGCTAGAGTATCAAGCTAACAGCGAGCTGGATGTGGTGGATGCTCTTTCTCTTTGCTGGCCTAGAAAAGCAGCTTCCAAGAAATCCCCTTCAGGTAGATCCTCAAGATTTAGATGTTTGGTATGGTGTAAAGGTGCTGTAGCAACTATGACCTAGGTTGATTTTAATGCTGGGACACTTATGATGTGTCCTTTTATTCAAGGAACCACATAATCCATTCCAGTATGAGGGGGAGTTGGTTCCAGAACATGTTTGATGTGGATGAAGAAGAAGGAACTCCTCATTTTATTAACAGCACACCTGGCTGAGACACCAGATTCCTCCATGGGCAGAAGGTCTCTGCCATGTTGGACTTTACTAGGAACAGTTTATTGTGGAAACGTTTTCAGTAGGGCAAACAGGAGCAGACAAAGATGGAAGGTCTGCCCTTAGGAACACTTTATTGACTGGTCAGGTAGTGTTCCATTCAATGGTTAGTGATGTCTACAGAAGTGACACCTTACCTTCAGTTCATCAGGACATATCGGGACCGGTGGAAGAACAGAGGAGGGATGGACCTTTCTGTGACATGTGTGGCTACAGTGAAATCAAAAACGGCAAGATACCTTTTTCTAGAGTGAGCATGTGACCAAGGGAAATGGCCCTGTATTAGAGAGTGCTTCTTCAACTCTTGGTGTTGCCCCTAAGGTCCTGGGAGCCTAAGAAGTCACCAAGAGTAGTTACCCCAAAATGGTGGAAAGTTGGATTTAGAAATCATTTGACCTCCGGTGGGCCTGGACTAATGACCTAAGGCTACCTACGAAGATCCCATGTTTGTGGGCAAAAAAGTCAGGTTGGACCACTTAGAGATCTTTGATACTATATAAAATACTTCAGTTGAACCATAATCGCTGAGGTATCTAGCCTCAGTGTGATCCGCCCAGCTGCAACTTCCTGACATTTCCAGCTTGAACTTTTCATGATCCAAAAAAGAGAGTAACTGATTAATTTAGAGTTTGACACACACAACCCTCAACCATAAATGTTTCAGAGTACCCTGCCTGAAAACTGGTGGTCTGTCCCCTCTATTTTGAGTCTGACGTATCGTGATGTTGGTGCCCCCTTGATCTCTCCACTGCAGAAACCCTTCGCTGACTTCCCAATGGGTTCAGAAATCTCAGTATAGGTGATTCAGATCATCTACGATATTTGAAGCGGAGAGTCTGATTTATTTTTTCACAGTCTGGCACCTGGCTGTCGCGAACTGGAAAAGAAACCTACACCCTGGAGAAAAACCTACATCATATTAGAATGATTATTTTGGGTGTTCTCAAAAACAAAATCCCATGTTTGAAAAACAAAATGTTTGCTGATTGGCCATCTAAAACATGAAAGCTATTTAGTACATGTTCAGTATATTCAGAGTTGTTACCATGGCAGTGGCTCCTCTGAAGGCAACATGATCTCTGCACGGTTGACCGAGATCTCAAAATGTGGTGGGTGTAATCTTGCCAGGGTAAAGTAGAGAATGAAACCCACCACCTTAAGGGAAGGTGGGCCACCCCCATTATTCTAAATTATGCCCTAAATCTCAGAATTCTTGACTGGCTAAAGTTGGGAAAACTATCTGGCTGAGGAAAGTACTTCACTGTTCATGAAATTTAAATTTTCCCACTAAAACCTTTTCCCACCAAAAGCAAAGACTAAAGGGCCTTAGCCACCTTGTCACAGACTTCAGGTGGACCTTGTTGGATACTGCCTACAGTCTTGCCCCACTGGAAAATACTTCCATAAAATGAGTAGGGGCCTCATTTAGATCTCGGAGGACTGGTTACTCTGTCACAAAGGTGACGGATATCCTGTCCACCGAAATATAAATCCCATTGTATCCTATGGGATTTATATTTCAATGGATGGGATATCTGTCACTGTAGTGACATAGTAACCCACCTGCTGAGATCTAAATCAGACCCTAAGAAAAAAAAAACTTGGACCCGGATGACCCCTTTTGTGTATCTGGTCACCAATTCATCCGGATCACCTGAGAAAGTGACTTCTGATTGACTTTTTACTTTTTCTTTGCACCTTTTGCCCTAAAAGTTGAGAAATTATGACTTTGTGTTGACCTAATTGGATACAGCATTCAGCCTTGCACTGGTAGAGCACTTCGACATAAAAAGAAACAAATACTGAGGCAGAAGGTAAAAACTTTTACTGGGACGACATCCTAAGTGTATCTTACTACCCCTCCTTTGGTGTTGACCCGAATTAGGGCCTAGGTCCAGGTTAACAATGAACAGTCACTTGCTGCTTTTTTGCCCTAACTCTTATTTAAAACATCAGATCTTTGGTTATCCCTATTGAATTGTAATCATTTTTGTATCATTTTCCCTACTACATTTTTCTTGATTTTTAGAAACTGTTTGTGGGGTTTTTAGTATGCTGTGTGTTGATGTCCAGATTTCTTTGGTACTGTTTAGTGTAAATACCTAACTCACTCTGTGCCATCTCTACCAGGAGTTCAGCCCACATTTATATTATTGAAAAAGTATTCGCATCTCCCCAACTAACAACCGATTTCCTTACAGACATGTTTACATTTTATGCACAGAAAGTAGTTAAAAATGTCATCAAAAGAGGACAGATGACATCTTGACAGATGACAGATGACACCTCTTCATCTGTTAACATTTTGAATGACATAGCAGATTACCAGTACAACATAATACCTGTGGAAAATATATATTTAAACTTTGTGGCCTGTATCAATCCCTGCATAATGTCAAAAAATGCTTGTTAAAAGTTAAATGCTCAAGCAACGGAAAGTTTCTTTCACATAAGCCCCAAAAGGAGCATAAATGATCATAATTGTGCTGTATTTTTCTATAGTGTGTCCAGCATATTTATGCTTTTCCTTAAGACTTTATTTTGTGAGAACAGTAAATTTCTGCTTGAATAACAAATTCTGCAAACATCAGTATTGATATCTTCACAACAAACCTCTTGTTCTAACTGGAAAGACTGACCAATCCCTCAAATGATTAAAAATAAGAGGTCCTTCACTTCTGTATTCAACAGATATAAAGGGCCACTAAATGTGTTAGGTAAGCACCCTGGTGCCCTAGGGGATTCCTTTTAAATTGCGTTACTTATAATAAGAGACACTCAGCATATGACGTTCTACTTATGACTACAAGATCCTAAATCCAATATTCTTAAAATACTTCAAATTCACAAATATATAGATATAATCACTTGCTTGATGTGATCTTGCTATCATATATAATGCACCACAGTTTTTTTCTAAGCACTAATTCTATTAACTAGACAGTGCCTTAAACTAAATGCTGAATTGTGTAACTATCTCATAAATGTGGTAATGCACTAAAGATCTATCTAATTTCGGTGAATAGGAGTCCTTAAAAATCCATAACAAGTTGGGTAGCATAGCTTAAAGATAAGACATTAGAGGTTTATTATTATAAGAGAGTCCCCACAAGAAAAACTACTTTGAAAGTAAACATTTTTTCTGCACCAATTCAACCTAACAGGTATCAATGTGTCTATTGCAAGGTCCATTCACATAATGCACTGAGATGTGAAGAATTCACCCTCAGACTATGATTGTTCTTCTTCCAGTGACTTGAGAGGCAGGGAAGTGGAATGTAACATCGATGGACAACCCAAAGTACTTTAAAGTAAGGGAGAAGGCACAAAACTGTTAATTGGGAGCTGGTTTTGAAGAGGAGAAGGAGTGTTGCAGCATGGAGCGAAATGGGAAGGAGAGAGATACAGGAGCTAAGCAGAGTGGAGAAGAGAGGAGAAGCAGTGGAGTACAGCAGGATGGAAGAGAGGAGCTGTGTGATATTTGTTCAGAGGAGAGAGGAGGTGAGAGGTGGTGGAGCAGAATAGAATTGTGAGGTTGATATAGATGAGATAGGCCAGCCACAGCATTACTGTCACAAAACACCCAGAGTTTAAGACTCAGTGGCCTTGTGGAGGTACGTTCTGAGACCAATCTGCCATGGTTCCACGGAGAAGCCACAGGTACAGGCAAATACTCAGGGCATTTTAAAGCAGTCAAGAATTTTGTCAGGACACAACATACAAGGTCTTGAAACCAAAGTGTGGCAACAGAAGGAAGAGAGACCCTTTGAATACCCTAAATGGACAACAGGGGCCATAGTAGAAAAAGAAGGGCACATAGTGAACGAAAATAACAGTATTGGGGAGCAGTGGTAAGTTATCTGCCTAATTTTTTTTTACAGGACATCATCTAGGGGAAGTGAACTATAAAAGATGTTGAGAAAACACCCTTGTACCTTATACTGTCCACCATCAAACTTATTAGCTTCCTTCTTTCTTTTGAGTGGTTAAGTTCTCAGATAAGGACTCCAGCAGAGGTCAACAGAATTGCAAACCCAATACTGGCAATAGAAGAGGTTTCATCCAATTCTAATTTAAATAATAACCACCATTAAATAAACAAAAGTTTTGACACTTTTTGAAAACTCTACATGAAGTGGCCCTTCATTCCCGGCCTCATTGTTCAATTTGGCAAACTGTGTCCCAACTTGTTTCTTTTAATTACAATCCCAAGTTTAAAAAAGAGGCATGATACTTAAAGCTTTTACTTTACACTCATATCATTCCCCTAATATTGCAGATCTTCGATGTTGTGTGCTATCTTTAGGCTGTGAAGTTGTTTTATCTCTTTTATTTAATCAATTTCGTATCACTTGGATCCTTCTGGTTAAGACATTAAGTATTCTGGTTTTAAATATAGTCTCACAACTCTCCTTCTGCGAACCACCAGTCGGCTCGCAGCTCTTTGTCTGCGAGTCCTCGGGCCCACAGTTGTACCTCCGCAAGCCAACACTGGAAATATACTGCAGCTCTCTCTCTGCGAGATAATCCCTTCATGCTCAATCTCCCCACATGACCTTCCCGCAGCTATCCCTTTGCAAGCCGACAGCCAGCACCTCTATCTATACCAGTTGGCTCACAGCTGTTCCTCTGTGAGCCGGCCCGCAGCTTTCCCTTTACGAGCTGATGGACCGCAGCTCTCCATATACGATCCAGCCAGTCAGCTCGCAGCTCTTCCTCTATGAGCTAGCCAACCGGCTTGCAACTCTCCCTCTGCAAACCACTAGTCGGCTCACAGCTCTTCATCTGCAACACGTTGTGCCCGCAGTTGTACCTCTGCAAGTCAACACTGCAAGTCAACACTGGGAATATACTGCAGCTCTCTTTCTGTGAAGTACCCCTTCACGTTCCCGTTCACGTTCATGAAACAGCATTGAGTTATCCCAAATGAAAACAGCAAGGGAAACTGCAATGAGTGTATGGCAGTAAAACTTGGAAGCTCGTTGTTTTCCACAGCTGTTTCCTACTGGAGAAGGTGGATGATATGAAGACCGACCTGTATGTAAGCATGGGCGGAAAATCCGTTTCGCTCGCGGATTTTGCGGATTTTCGGTAAATTCGCAATCCGCGAGATTTGCGAATCTCCCGCAAAATCCGCAAATCCGCGAGCAGCGGATTTTGCTCGCACTGTTCGCACTGTTCGCGTGAGTTCGCGCCCCGCGAATAAGTGCAAAATTGCAGAAATACGATCTTAGCAAAACTGAAACTACTTACCAGGTTCAAAAGTTCAGGCTCATCATTAGTAGCCATTTCCTGTAGTGCTTCCTGAGGGGCCCCTCCAGAGTTCAGTTGTCAGTTGAAACTATTATGTGACCCTGCTCTGAACCTCAGAATAGTTACACATATGCCACAAAGGTCCTGAATTACAGCTAAGGGAGACAAGCAGGAGCCAGGCTGGAAGTTCAAATCCATTAATCAGCCCCTAATTCATTATTGTCAGTTGGGGCAGGGCAGGTGTTGTGACTAATTTTGCAACAATGAAAGCACTTAGCAAGTGCAAAAGATCACTAATCAGGAAGCACTAAGGAAGCAGGTGCCAGCTAAAAAAATATTCTGTGACACATTAATCAGCCCCAAATTAATTCAGGTCACTTGAGGCAGGGAAGGTGTGCTTGCGTTGCCACAATAATGTACACTGACTGGACAACCAGAGGGTGCTGTGATGAAACAGAGGGTGGCATGGGTGGGCCAGAGGGTGGCATGAGTAGTCAGAGAGTGGCAGTGGTGACAGAGAGTGGCAGTGATGAAGAAGAGTGTCCCAAACAGGCTGGACACGTAGAAACAACAAGTTCGCGAAACTTGCGACCCGACAGGTAAGTTCGCAATTTGCGACATTGTACAAAACCCTCGCGAACTGGCAGAAACCCGCGCAAACACACAAAAAAAGAAAAATCCGCAAATTCGCGAGAATTCGCGGATTTTGCGGATTGCGAGTTCGCAAATCCGCAAAATTCGCGAACGCGAGATTCGCAAAATTCGCCCATGCTTACCTGTATGGATTCCAGCTTTAGAATATCGCTCAACAAGATTATACTCTGAATATCCTAGATTTCATCAGTGTATTCCATATATATTTCACCTTTTGTTTGAAAGTGATCTGTCTTCTCTGTTCTATGCAGTGAACCACATACTTAAAACTGGAGTTCATCAATCACTTCTTTCAGCAAAAGAATTTGTGGAGAAAGTTAAACAAACAGATGAAAATTTAGAAGCACAGGTAATTCATTTGATGGCATGTCAGCAAGGAACAAATGAGTATTGGTATCGTCATCATAGAGAACTGAAGTGTATGTTACGGAACTTAGGTACACCAACATGGTTTGTGACACTTAGCAGTGCGAAGTATGCATGGGAAGATTTGCTTGAATTTCTACAAGAAGCACATCCCAAAATAAAAAAGTTGAAATTAAGACACCTAGAGAACTGTGTTCTTTGGATCCTGTAAATGTGTCCAGATATTTAATTCATAGGTTACAAGCTATGATGTATTTTATCTGCAATAAAAAGAAGCCACCTCTTTAAGAAGTTACCAATTTATTTTGGAGAAAGGAGTACCAAGCTAGAGGTGCTCCTCATATACATATGCTATTATGGATCAAGGATGCTGCTAAATTTGGAACTTATTCAGATGAAATAGTATTGTCTTTCATTGAACAGTATGTGACATGTGACATTCCAAGAGAAGGAGGAGATAGAAGCTTGAGACAGCAAGTTTTATGTTTCCAAAGTCACCATTGTGGAAAGTACTGCCTATGAAAATACAAGTCTAAAGGAAAATGCTATACCAAGTGTCGCTTTGGATTTCCACGTCCAGTAATTTCTAAAGGAAGAGTAAATTCTTTGTTTGTTTCTGTAAGGCACACAATAACTCATACATCCCCACAGAATACCTACAACTTAAAAGAACAGAACTGTCAAAGTATATTAATGACTACATTCCAATCATTTTGAAAATGTGGAATGCAAACAGGATAACTCAATTGCTGTTGCACGATATGTTACATCATATATAACAAAATCAGAAAAAACAGAGATGAAACAAATGTGGGAAGAAATTGCACAAGACAAGAGTCTTAGCAAGAAATTGTACAGCTTTACTTTGAAAATGCTTTCACACTGAGACATTGGATCGTATGAATGTTCAGATGGCTTGTGCTTTTCCAGTTCATATTCAAAATCACAATGAATCATTTGGGTAAGTTTAGGTCTTGCCTGCTCACAAAATAGAGTGTTGTAATCATTAGTAGAAATTGAATACTTAGCAGCAAATGAACCAGACAGTACAGAAATTCTTAAAACTAATATGTTAGATGCATACTATCCGAAAAACAGTCAACATCTGGAACAGCTATGTCTGTATGAAATACTTTAATGTTACAGCTTCATAAGAAATATTAAACAGAATTTAAAAGAAGGAAAATATGCAGCAGTTGGATGTCATGGATTTTTAGCAAAACATGCAAAAGATAACGTTATTAACCACAAGAAACTCAGGTGTGAAACTCAAGATGAGCGCAAATTTTTACTATTTAGCACTTCTCCAACCCTTCAAACCATTGCATAGCAAAAGTGAATTACTTGGAGGTTTCGACTGCTACAAAGATTCTTTTAATGCATGAAAAGATAGCATTGCATGTACAATTTTCCCAACATATTTAAAAATGTTGAATGATGAAGTTGAACAGGAAAAGAGTATTCAGCAGAAATAGCTAATGAAAGTTGTCTAGATAGTCAAAGTTCTGGTCCATATAGTCAAGATGCACTTGAACAACCAATAGTGAAAAATGAAGCAGCGATTGCTATGCATGAAGTTGAAATTTGATTTGATTTGTTTATAGAATTTGTATAGCGCACGAATGCTCGCGGGCGCCTTGGCGCTAAAATGACTTAGACCGAATGAGCGAAGGGCCTAGGGTAGTCGAGGCCAGGCTATCCGAAAAGAGCCAGGTCTTTATATTCTTTCTATAGATAGACAAAGATGGGCTGTTTTTTATTTCTACAAGGAGTTTATTCCAGGTTGTCGCAGAGTGCAGCAGAAAACCTCTCCCTCCCCATCTCAGTTGTATGAAACGTGGGATTCGGAGGAGGTTAGCACCACTAAATCTCAGCGTCCTAGCTGGAATATAAGGTGTCATGTTTGTTTTTAGGAAATGTGGCCCTGACCCATGCATGGATTTATTAAGGGTGGGCGTAAAATCCGTTTCGTGGGCGAATTTGCGGATTTTCTGCGATTTCGCGATCCACGAATTTTCAGCCAAGCAAGGGTTACAGCAGCAGGTGCAAAAGTTGAACCTAATTTCTTTGTAACCTTTTACAAAAGGGTTACAAACAAATTAACTTCAACTTGGACACCTGCTGCTAATTGCTTCCTGGCGCCTCGTTGCCTACTTGCAACTATTCTCTGACCCTGCTCTGACCCTTGAAGCAGGGTCAGAGAATAGTTACAAGTAGGCAACGAGGCACCTGTCCAAGGAATTAAACCTCATCAGGAAGCACTTACAGATATAAAAAACAGGAAGAAGGGAGAGGATGGCAAATACACCTATTATGAGTTGTCAGGAGGGGTTAAACTAAAAGAGACCTTTACAGCACAATTTTCATATGCATTTTGCTAAAAATAAAAAGCTGTATGTTCTGTAGGGGCAACTCAGGAATCTGGCCCTTCAGAGATCCGGCCTCTCTTTCTTTCTCTCTTTCTCTCTCTCCCTCTCTCTTTCCCTCTCTTTCTCTATCTATCTATCTATCTATCTATCTATCTATCTATCTATCTATCTATCTATCTATCTATCTATCTATCTCTCTCTCCCTCTCCCATAAACGACTGCATGGGTAACTTCGCTATGCAAGCGGCTCGCGAAGACGCAAAAAGCCCCGCGAACACGCAAAAAACCCCACGAACACGCAAAAAACCCTGCGAACACGCAAAAAACCCAAAAATCCGCAAATTCGCGAATTTTGCGGATTGCGAATTCACAAATCCGCAAATTCGCAGATCGCGAATTCGCAAAATTCGCCCATGCTTAGGATTTATATGCCAGACAAGCTAGCTTGAATTGTATTAGTTTCTCAACCGGTAACTAGTGAAGGTTGCTGAGCTTGGAGGCCACCGGCTCAAACCAGGCGATGTTCAACATCAACCGGGCCGCAGCATTCTGCAAGCGCTGAAGTTTTTAGAGAAGCTGTTTTTGTAGGCCTGCGTATAAGGCATTCCCATAATCAATTTTGGACAAAGCCAGCATGGTTACCAGTGTTTTACAGGCATCAGACGGGATGTACGGCAGTATTTTATGAATAAGCTTCAGGGTACACCATACTGAGGATGTAAGTTTGTTGATTTGGTTCTTAAACGTAAGTTTAGAATCGAACATGAAACCCATGTTTCTTACACTTTACACAGGTGATGGACAGTTGCCTAAGCTGTCCGGCCACCAGTTGGGTGACCAGATGTTGGTATCGGCTCCCAGCAGCATAACCTCGGACTTGTATACGTTTAGTTTTAAGCAGTTCGCTTGCATCCAGAGGCTAACCTGATTCATACAGAGACGGAATTTACCTGCCTTCTCTGAGATGTTATTGGATATGTCCACCACTATTGTGTGTCAAATTGCAATGCAACAAGCACAAGAGGAGAATTTTAAATTGGAAAAGTTAGAAGAACAAGTAAATATTGAACAGAAAGAAATATATGTACAAGTGAGAGAACAGATAGAACATGGTTTGTTGCATGAAAAAAAGAATGTGCATGTTCATCATTTAAAACTATTCTGATGTACATCAGTGGTCAAGCTGGAATGGGTAAAAGTTTTTTAATTAAAGTTTTGACCAGTTATCTTCAAAAAACGACTGGTTCACATGTATTGGGTGTGGTAACAGCTACAACTGGATTAGCTGCGCACAATGTTAAAAGAATTACTTTGCATAGATTACCTGTTGAGCATGATAATACATTATAATATCAGAAGTTGTCTGAAGAAGCTTCTTATGAAGTGTCAAGAGTCCTGAAGAAAATAAACCTTTTATTTATTGACGAGGTGCGCACAGTCTCAAACGTAATGCTTGCTTTTGTACATTTAAGAATGCAACAGCTATTAAAAACATATAACAATGTTCTCTTTGGAGGAAAACATTTAATTGTTTTTGAAAACCTGCTACAACTAACTCCTGTAAAAGTAGAACCAGTTTTTAAAACTCTTCTACATGAAGACACTAGGAAATCTTTGGGAAGTATTGGAAATGTGAATCTGTGGTTACATTTTGATATAAAGAATTCACTCAGAATATGCGACAAGCAAGTGATGAAGATTATGGAAATACTCTGAAAGATGTAAGAATTGCTGTTCTAAGCAAACATGGTAAACAAGCTTTACAAACTTGTCTACTAAAGAACTTGTTTACAACTGAAAACACACCAGCAGAAGTAATGTACATGACAATTGGAAAAAAAGTCTATAGTTTGCTTAATGCCTACAGTGGAAGAGTGTCATACATTCAATCAAGAGCTTGTGAAATTGGAAAATGAAGTGTTAGTTCACATTGAAGCTATTGATAAAATCGAGCATCAAGGAATAACAATTCTTCTTTCAAGGAAACTACAGACTAAATTAGATTCTTTGGAAAAGTCTGTATCAAAAACTGCTGGCTTAGAAAGAAATGTAGATGAATGTATAAAACTGTTGGGTAATTTTGAGGCATAATTTGAATGTAGGGGAAGGTTTAGTGAATGGAGCAATGGGGAAAGTTGTTGATTTTGTGAAATATCAAAACAGAAATGGAATTTAAAATTAAATTTGATCAGATTACGAAGGTAAGACAGATTGCACGTTGTGCTGTATAATTTTTGCTTGTAAAAGACTTGTATGATGTAGAAAACAGTTTCCTTTGTGTTTAGCAAATGCAATCACCATTCATAAATATCAAGGTTTAAGTGTAGATAATGCTTTAGTAAATGTTGGAAGAACTGTTTTTAAAGAAGGAATGGCATATGTTGCATTATCTCAAGTTAGAACATTGTCTGATTTGTATTTAATTGATTTTGATGAAAACAAGGTTAGTGCTGATGTAAATTGTGTGAGAGAATATAATCGTTTAAGAAGGCTTTATGCACCAAAATAAGGTGAATATTCTATTTATTAAAAACCTGTTGTGTGTTCAAAACGCAAACATGTCGAAGAATCAAGTGCAGTTAAAAAGCAGAAAAAAATTGAATAGAAAAGAAAAGATGTAAAGAAACAGATAATACAAACAAGTGCTAATGTTGTGGGATACCAATTAGAAAATGCTTCTGGTGTCAACTGTTATGGTAATGTTATTCTAAACATTATATTTTATCTAGAAGTTTTTAATGGTGAAATTATGTAAAATCAGGAAAAAAGATTATGTTCTGTACTTTATACTTTATTTCAACAATTGAGAACTGACAGAAGTCAGATTTAAGCATGGGCGGAAAATCAGTTACACTCGCAGATTTTGCGGATTTTCGGTAAATTCGCAATTCGCGAGATCCGCAAATTTCCCGCAAAATCCGCAAATTCGCACGCAGTGGATTTTTTTTCTTGGTGATACAATTTTTCTGCGTGCGGTGTAAGTTCGCAATTGCGAACTGGTACAAAACCCTCGCGAACTGGCAGAAATCCTTGCTAACTGGCAGAAATCCTTGCGAACACAAAAAAAGCATTCAGCAGGTTCAAAAGTTCAAACTCATCATTAGTAACCATTTCCTGTAGTGCTTCCTGACAAGGGCCCCTCCAGAGTTCAGTTGCTAGTTGCAACAATTATATGACCCTGCTCTGACCCTCACAGCAGGCTCATAGAATAGCTACAAGTAGGCCACAAAGGTCCTGGAAAAAAAAATTGCACTGCAACAGAAAGCAAATTACAGATAAGGAAGCAGGTGCCAGACTGGAATTTTAAAACTTTGACACATTAATAAATCAACCCCAAATTAATTCATGTCAGTTGAAGCAGGCAGGTGTGCTTGCTTTTTCACCCCATAATCTACAGTGATGATGAACCAGAGGGTGGCATTGATGTACCAGAGGATGGCATGGGTGAAACAGAGGGTGGCAGGGATGAAACAGAGGGTTCTGGGAACCTGTGATGATGAACCAGATGTAGAAACAACATAATCGTGACCGTTGCGAGCCGACATGTAAGTTCGCAATTGCGAACTGATACAAAACCCTCGCGAACTGGCAGAAATCCTTGCAAACTGGCAGAAATCCTTGCAAACACAAAAAAAATCCGCAAATTCGCGAGAATTCGCGGATTTTGCGGATTGCGAGTTCGCAAATTTGCAAAATTAGCGAACGCCAGATTCGCAAAATTCGCCCATGCTTAGTCAGATTCATACAGCTTCTGGTATTCGTCAACTCTTGGATACATGTACTGGATATTTAACGTTCAGCGCTAATGTACAACAAGATGCATAAGAATTTCTGATGGTTATGCTTGGAGTATTAAGAGATGAAGTTATCCAAATTGAGAGTTTATTTGGACTCAATTACAAATGGGATCATAAATGTGAACCGTGTTCATTAACTTCAAGCACTATAGTTGACAGAGAACGATTTCTGTATTTAACAATACCTGACTGCAACTCTGTACCTTTTGCGAAATTAGTAAAAGAAGAAAATCATGAGATGAAATGTTCTAGTTGTCAATCAGAACTTTTATCTACATTGTGCCAACAAAGATATGGAAAATATCTAATTTGAATGCTACAGCTCTGTAGACCAAATGGAAGGAAAGTGGAAACAAAAATTTTAAATTTTATTGCTAGTCAAGTATCTATTTCTGGAAGAACCTTCGCATAAGTGGCTATTGTTTTCCATGCTGGAGCTACTACCATATGTGGACATTATACTGTACATTTAAAATGTAATAATGGTTGGAGTCACAGCAACGATACACACTTAGAAATAAAACCAAGAATTGCCTTATGAATTACCCAACTCATACTTGATATTTCTGAAACAAAAATTTTAGATACATTATTTGGCCTCGTGGGAAAATGTAAAGATGATATAAGGAATTTATACTGGATGATTTCAAACAAAATGTTCGACACATTATTCGGCCTAGTGGGAAAAAGTGAACAGAAACTACAGATTAAAGGTAAAATGTAAAAATTGGTAATAATATTAGGTGTGTTATTTGTGTTGGTTTCGTATTGTACTTGCAAGAATTAGTCATCAGTTTTTTTTTAACAATCTAGTTGATTATTTTTTTTCCCTGCTGTTCATGATGATACTACACTGACATCACTGAGAATAGTGAAGTTAAGTAGAATCTGATAACAGCACAAAAAGGAAGATTTTTTTTTCTGAATGTTAAATTATGTGGCATTATTTGAAAAGTAACATTGTAATTTGTGAAATATATTACATGACATAACAGTTTTACAGTTTACTTTCGTTCATGTAGTGGAAAAGTTACAAAAACCTGTACTAACAGACAAATAGCAGAAGATAGTAGTACAATATTTAAAAAACCTTTGAAATTCACTGAAACAATAGGTTTTACAGACGTTATAGTTAGAAATTAGCATTTAAAAAACCTTTGAAATTCACTGAAAAAAAACGCCAGTATGTAGTCATAGTTACAACCTGGTTTCCATAGGAAAATCATTTTTTGATTTGCTTAATACTTTGGGGTTGTTTAACAAATCTTTATGAAATGTTCTAAAAAGTTGTACTTTTTAGGTCAGCTCCTATCTTGAAAGGTTAGGGTGATTCGTCAATCAGGGGCTGTGAAAAAAGGGGTGTCCCAAAACGTGTTTTCTCCATATTAATTTCATAGGAAATTTTGTGACAAGCTACAGCCCGAGCTGCTGAAAAGAATTCCCCAAATTTGGTGAAAAGGTAAACGGTAAATCCGTTCAGTAGTTTTTGAGAAATTAAAAAAATAAGAAAAATAAGAATAAAAAAATCAATTTCCCATAGGAAACTTTGTGCAAGGCTACAGCCGCAACTTCTAAATGGAATTACCCCAAATTTGGCACAAAGGTAGTGCGTCGGTCAGAAAGCGACCTTCTTTTAAATGGTGTAAATCCATTCAGTAGTTGCTGAAAAATGTGAAAAATAAAAGTTTCAATATCTGGGTGGAGCCAAGGTGCTGTGCACGAGCTTGACTGTGATTGGCTGCCAACACTCCAAACCAGGAAGTGTTGGCAGCCATCTTGTGGCTCGGTAGAAGCGAGTCACTAGAAAACAGATAATCAAAGGTATAAAACAAGAGAAGGGGGCAGGGTAGAAACACCCTGACCCCCTACGCCTGCTCAGGGGTCCCAGAAGGACCCACAGGGCCCAAAAAAGATTTTTTTTTTTTTATTTCGGCATGTTTGAACAGTGGTGCAGGGAGGGGCGGGTCTGACATAGCAAGTGTGCAAACGCACCCCCTGACACATTGTAAATTGGGAGATTAAGTCCCTTTCAATCCTGAGGGTCCCTGGAGGCCAACTAGCCAATCAGGTGCCTCCAGTATGCGCCAGGGAGCTGCGTTGCAGAGAGGTGTTTAGAGGCCATACTCCTTTTTACACCTCTCTGCAACGCAGCTCTGTGACACTTACTGGAGGTACCTAGTGGACTAATTGGCCCCCAGGGACCAGCAGGACTCAATGGGTAATAATCCTCCATCTTAGAACATGCCAGGGGGTGCGCTTGCACAGTGGTGAAGGGAGGGGGCGGGCCTGACATAGCAAGTGTACAAGTGCACCCCCTGGCACATTGTAAATTGGGGAATTAAGTCCTCTTCAATCCTGAGGGTCCCTGGGGGTGAACTAGCCCACCAGTATGCGCCAGGAAGCTGCATTGCAGACAGGTGTTGAGAGGCCATGCCCCTTTTTACACCTCTCCACAACGCAGCTCCCTGGCCCTTACTGGAGGTAGCCGGTGGGCTAGTTGGCCCCCAGGGACCCTCAGGACTCAAGGGGATGTAATCCCCCAATTTACAACGCTCCAGGGGGCTGGTTTGCACAGTGATGCAAGGGGGGGCGTGGCCTGATGTGCCAAGTATGGCGCATTTTAAGTTGGGGGATTAAGTCTCCTTGAATCCTAAAGGTCTCTGGGGGCCAACTATCCCAGCAGGTACCTCCAATAAGCACCTGGGATCTGCATTGCTGAGAGGTGGTCCAAGGCCATTCCCCCTTTTTACACCACTTTGCAACGTAGCTCTGTGGCACTTTCTGGAGGTAGCTGGTGGGTTATTTGGCCCCCAGGGACCCTCAGGAATCAAGGGGACTTAGTACCCCAATTTGCAACGCACCAGGGGGTGCGTTTGCAAAATGGTGCAGGTAGGTCATACTAATCACAGGGGTAGCCCAATGCAGTATAGTGTTCCCTAGTGTGTGTAGGTTTTTTCACTGTTTTCTAAGTGTTTTTTTAGCATAGAGTCAGTTACCACCAATACCCGTCAGTAAAAATTTGGGGTCACAGGAGGACTTTCTGCTCCTCTCTTGGTTCTTTCTGCACATCTCTTGCTTCTTCCTGAACTTTGTTCGTCTTTCTGGACTTTTGTTGTCTCTTTCAGCATTTGTGTTGCTTTTTCCTGCGCTTTTCTTCCTCTTTCTTCACATGTCCTACCTTTGTAGACCTAGTTAGAAATTAGCATTTAAAAAACCATTGAAATTCACTAAAGAAACCATAGGTTTCAGGGACATTATAGTTACAAATTAGCATTTAAAAAACCTTTGAAATTCACTGAAAAAACCATAGGTTTCAGGGACCACATGATGCGCTTGACCTATCAGTGCATAGATATAGTGACAAAGTTGAGCATATGATACAAATATTCAAATTAGTTCAGAATGGAGTGCAGATATAGAAAACAGGCCTGTTATTTTGAAAAAACTTGACCAATCGAATTGCATACACTGTTTAAACTTTACCATTTTCTTATTATGCTAATCAGTCCAAAATGAAAGTATAGTGCTTCTAGGTTCAAAACACAGATAAAGAAAACACATATATATATATATATATATATATATATATATATATATATATATATATATATATATATATATATATATATATATATATATATATATATATATATATATATATATATATATATATATATATATATATAATCAAATTATTTATATTGCATAAATGGAATTTATCTAACTCAAATTCTAATATTAACATAGTGTTACATTCGGAGAGATACTAAACAGTGTGTATAGAAATCAGGCCTGTAACATATATAATTTTGTACTCCCTAAAATTTCTTTTAATTTACAAACTGATATATAAAAAAATTGCAAAAAGTTCTAGCGTGAAAGTGCTTAGTTTCAAAATAAATATATACATATAAGTACATAGTAGCTTGTAGCAGACGTCCCATGTTTTTTTTTCATATTCTAATTTCTTGAAACAGTTCGCAGTTGTATAAACAGGTCCCACTCTTCAGACTTTACTGTTTATATCATCCTATGAAGAAAATACGTATTTTAAACATTGGCAACACACTTAGTTCTAGCAAAAAATTAGATTTCATGTATTTAAAACAATGATTATAAATTATGGACCTGTGTCCCAATTCATTTTATAAAACTGGTATTATAATGATAAAAACCGGCAAGAACTCCATAAAACCCAGAAAAACCGAGGAAAACCTCAGATAAAACCAAGTAAAACCAAAATCCACCAGGTAAAAGCACCGCAACACTAGCTTATAATATTAGTTAATCACAATAAAAGACATAAATATAGCAGCGATCAGATTAAAGTGCAAAAAATTTGATAAAATTGTGATGTTTATATACAATATATAAAATCCATAACCTCAAAAACTAGTAACATCCTCCACTAAAACCAGGTAAAACCTAGGAAAACCCAGAGTAAAACCCATCTGAAGCAAGAATAAAACCAATTTAAAAGCAATCCTGAAAATCAACATTATGGGGTCGATATCGATTCGGGAAACTAATCCGTACGACGATTCAAATTCGTAGCCCTTTCCGTACGAATCGTACAAATCTGTCCGAATCGCGTAGTATGATCTGTAGGAAAAAAATACACATCTGAATCTTTACGAACTGTACGAAAAGAAAGGGAAAATCCATACAATACGGACTCTCACGGTGGACCGTACGAATCGTAAACTTGCTGTACGACCCGACAAGTTCGATCCGGATCGGGGAACGAGAAAGCGATTTGTACGGTAAACGTCGTATGGGCAATTTGCACGGGGAGCCACACAATCACATATGCACAGTACCCCTGCAATTATGGGGGTACGCACTGTGCCCCTATGCACCGTACCCCTACATACCGTACATCTATGCACCGTACCCCTATGCATAGTACATCTATGCACGTACCCCTATACACCGTACATCTATGCACCGTACCCCTATGCACTATACCCCTACAATCATGGGGTGTACTCGCGTACCCGGGGGGTATGCAGTTCGAGTCGAAATCTGCTTTTACGGACGTTTTGAGCTCCCGTAGAAATAGAGTCGTACGGAATGTTGACATGACGAATCCTACTTGCTGGGTCGGAAAAAGCTGCTTCGATCTGTACGGACGTCGCGTACTGCGTGTTCCGAATGCGATTTGTACGGATTATTAAGTCGTATGGTCTTTCGTACAATTCGTACGGAGACCTGCTATGGGTTTGGATCGTACTTCATCGTACGTACGGGGACGTTTAAGGTGTACGATTCGTAAGGGAAATATGCTCCGTACGACTATTCATAGGGGATTTTACCGAATTGGAATCAGCACCTATATCTCATATTACTGGCCCCAACATTATTCATAAAAAATTATGCAAATCATCACTGTTGCTTAGACCATTCGGCATTTTAGTGTCAAGTAACATGATGAATTCTGATTCCAATTGCTGCAATAATTTTTTGCTCTATTTTCCACTCTGATGTTCTTGGGTACTGAACATATAACAAAATATTTGAGGTCATTTAGATTGGTATTATGTACCAGTTTTAGATGCAAATTAACCACCACTCTAAGATGTTGTAGAATCCTAATAAAAACTTACAATTTGGTGCTACCCACATATGGTAAATGACAAGTGCACTCTAAAGTGTATACGGCGTGATCCGTTCTGCAAGTATAATATTCTTGTATTTTGATAGGTTCAGGGCTAAAGGCAGTGATGTATTCTGAAACATTTTTTCCAAATTTACAAGCGCAACATGAGCTGCACTTGAAGAAGCCTGATCTAGCTGACAGCCAGGAATTACATACAATAACCTCAGGACTATTTCTTACAAGTGCATCCCTCATCGAGGGTGCCCTTCTAAATGTTAGTGTGGGAAGTTCAAGCAAGATTCTTGACATTGTTATATCCGATCGAATTATCGGCCCCTTTTTATATAGAATCTTGCGAACGTATCTCTCCTGTCTACAGAAACTAGTTATCAATCTGATGTTGTCAACTGATTCAACATGTATGGTATCAGTAACATCATTGGTATTTCTAGATAATGTATGAATCTTAGGTATTGTAGGAGGATAAATATCACTAATAACGCCTCATCACATGCTGATTTGAAACCATTGACCTTGTATCCTCTTTTTAAAAATCGTCCATAAGCTTCAGCCTAGCATTTCTTAAGATCATCATCATGACTACAGATATGTTTAATTCTTAGAAATTCTCCATAGGGAATGCTTTGAATGAGGTGATGGGGATGTGAACTATTCGCATGGAGCACAGAGTTTCCAGCCGTTAACTTTCTGTGCAACCGTGTTTGAATCATATTTTCCCTTATATAGATTTCAACATTCAAGAATTGTACCTTTACATTACTGATTTCAGATGTGAACTTAAGGTTCAGTGTGTTAATATTGAGTGTGTCTACAAAGTTATTAGCTGCCTCAATAGAACCCTTCCAGATCAGACAAATGTTGTCAATAAATCTCCACCAGTGGAGAACATGCTGATCAAAAATAACTTTGTGATTGGCCCTCAGGACATGCTTCTCCCACCAGCCCAGGTGTAAACACGAATAGCTAGGGGAAAAGCATGCCCCCTTCACCACTCCACACAGCTGTTGGAAAACTTCCTTGTTGAACAAGAAATAGTTGTGGGTCAAACAGAAATCAATCATTTTAAAAAGCATTTTGTTATGCTCATGCATATGAATACTTGTTTTTTCAAGAAAATAGCAAACTGCATTTATACCATCACTATGGTGGATTCTGGTATGTAGTGAACTAATATCCATCACTATTAGATAACAATCATCCTTCCGTTTAACTTTATTTAGTTCGCTCAAAAAGTGTCCAGTATCCCTGATAAATGATGGCAAACTTTCCACTAACTCGTGTAGCAAGTGGTCAACATATTTTGACATTGCTTTCAATAAACTTTTCTGCGCTGAAATGATCGGTCTGCCAGGGACTGATACCACATTTTTATGCACTTTGGGGATAAAGTATAGAATAAGAGTCATGGGGTGGTCCTTTTTAAAAGGCTGTATTTATTTTTAGTTATTAGTCCCACACGTTTCCATTGCGCCAATTCTGTGAAGACGTCTTCTTTATTTTGTCTTAAATCCTGGCAGCTAGCTTTTCTGTAGCAGTTGGCATCATTGAGATGATGCCATGCTTCTTCCATATACAATGATCTCAGCCACAATACAATGTATATATATATTTCCTACTGTTGGTTGCCAGTAGGTGGTTATAGTTTGGAAGCAGTTTCAATAGGAAGAGCATTTTTTGTTTTGCTTACAACTTTGGCGTAGTTTGATGAATCTTCACGAAATTTCAAAACTAATTCTTTGTTGATATCAGCTCCAATGTTGAAAGTTTGCGGGTGATTCGTCAAGGGGGGGATAAGATAAAAGGGGGGTCCCAAAACGTGTTTTCTCCATTTTAATATCCATAGAAAACTTTAGACAAGGCTACAGGTCGAACAGGTGAACCGAATTACCACAAATTTGGCAGGCAGAATGGTCTTGGTCTAGAAAGCACGCTTTTGTTTATTTGGTGTAAATCCGTTCAGTAGTTTTTGAGAAATATCAAAATTTACAGATATCGATATTTGGAAATTCTGCCATCTGATTGGGTGAGGTGTTATGAGCATGATCTTGCTGCTGATTGGCTGCGAGCGATGTGAGCGGTTGTAATTAGGAAGCGTTGTCCGCCATTTTGTGATTCGGTTGAAGCGAGTAAGGTGAAAAAAGGGCAAAAAAGTGGGAAAGAGGAGGGTAGGAGCACTGCAACCTCTGTGGGGGGTTTACAGTGAACTATAGAGGGGGTGCAAAGGGAAGTATTCACCCCTACCGGAGTGAAAGTGATGGGCTGCGAAAATTAAGTGAGGTATAGCCTAGAGTGTGAAGCTGCTAAGGTGAGCTGGTGCGGGACTTGGGGATTAAAGCATGAGCCCAAACTGTGTGTATTATGCTGTTAAGTAATGTGCCCTGACCACTGCACTACAGCTGTGGAAGTAGTGTCAGCATGTGTTTATACCTAGTAGGATGAACTACTGACCCGTACTGATCTGAAAGCACTGGGGTATGGAAAATATGTGAGGTATTGCCTAGAGTCTTGTGCAGCTAAGAAGTGTTGACTGCCATTTTGTAATTCAGTTGAAGCAAGTAAGGGGAAAAAAGGGCAAAAAAAGTAGGAACAAGGAGGGTAGGAGCACTATAACCTCTGTGGGGTGTTTGGGGTGTGCTATGCAGGGGGTACGAAGCTAACTACTCATACCTACCAGTCTGAAAGTGCTGGACTACGGAAATTACGTTAGGTATTGCCTAGAGTCTGATGCTGCTAAGGTGAGCTGGTGCGGGAGTCGGGGATTAAAGTGTGAGCCCAAATTGTGTGTCTTATGCTGTGAAGTTATGTGCTCTGGCCACTGCACTACACCTGTGGAAGTCGTGTCAGCATGTGTTTATACCTACTAGGATGAACTACTAACCCGAACTGGTCTGAAAGTCCTGCAGTACGGAAAATATGTGAGGTATTGTCTGGAGTCTCATGGTGCTAAACTGAGCTGCTGGCGGACTCGGGGATGAAAGCGTGAGCCCAAACTGTGTGTCATATGCTGTGAAGTCTTGTACTCTGGCCACTGTGTCACATCTGCTGAAGTAGTGTCAGCATGTAGTTATACCTACTCAGATGAACTTGTGTTTTTAACATTGTAACAGGGAGTGCGAAGGTAAATTTGCGTGCATCAAATCAATTTGGTATTTTTGAAGTGGAAACTACTCACTCCTACGGGTCTTAACTACTGACCCCTATCGGTCTGAAAGTGCAGGGTACTGAAATTAAGTGAGGTATTGCCTATAGTGTCATGCTGTTAAATGAGACTTCACTGTTTGTACTATGCTGTGAAGTCATGTGCTCTGGGCTCTCTGCCACACCCTTCCAACCTACATATCATGCTTAGGGGGTGTTGTGAGAAGTTTTGAAACATGATGAATAAAGGAAGTATTCTAAATTGTTCTTTACATGTCTGTATGTGTGGAGTAGCAAAATTATAGAAACAACAGCAGCAGGAAGAGGAAGAAGCAGGGAGTGGGGGGACGATGTGCACAATGGCACACATGTACAATCAAGTACAGCACAAGTATATACAAACAATGGCCAAAATGAAACACACCAACAAGGTGCATAAGTCACACAATTCGGCAACATCACACCACTGAATGAGTATAGAAGTGAAAGCCACGCTGCATTCATACAGGATGTGTACAAAGGCTGGTTGTGGGTGTTTGTGGGATGTCTGTGACTGTGGTCATCATGGATGAAATGCCCAGCATGCGGCACATGTGCGGGTTCACTGTGTGTTATGCTGCTAAACAGCTGCTCCTCTCTCCCACGAGCCCCCACCCTTTTGTAAAGGGCGCTATTGTATCCCGTGTACTCGTACAGCACAGCATTGTAATTTCTATTCTGGCATGTCCTGCGGCATTTGAACTACACCTTGAGATGCAGTTTGATGGTGCTGTATGCCACTTTACAACATCATCTGCTGCTGCCCTTGTGGCAGGCCACACCATAACACAGAGACACACTTACTGCACTTCCTACACACGGACATGTCCGAGACATCCTATTTGCCTTGCCGGATTGGCACAACCCTGCGCTGACATGTGTATGCCGGAACAGCACACGTGTGTTGTGCTTGCAGGAGGATGCGTGCATAGCTACATGTCCAGGGTCACTGCCAATGCTGAGGTGACATGGTAACATCCGCTGAAGACAGCACACTGTGATGCTGCAGAGCCCGTGCCTATCATGTTAACACAATGACCACACGGACACACTTGCTCAGATGCGGGTTTGGGGGGTGTTGGTGGTCCTGGGGTTGTTGTGATGAGTCTTGTGGCCCTCAAGGGTATCCCTGATCCTGCTGATTGACTCTATGGCACCTGTCCTTTTTCTGGTGTGGCTCTTGGCTGTGTTTCCTTTCATGCTGCAGGTAGGTGTCATGCTTAACACCAGCAGAAAGCAGGTTTAACATTCATGGTGGTAACGTGGGTTATCACCGGAATTAATTTCGTATTCGAGTTGTGAAAGTTGTGATGTCATTTTTTCGTGTGCAGAACAACATACCAACTGGGCAGTGTTTCCCGTCAAGATCCAGCACCTGATGCACTATTCCTAAACAATATGAATACAATGAGATTTCTTCATTGATTTTGTATGTACACTGCAAGTGCAGGTACTACCTCAGTGCAATTCAATACAGGACTTTAGTATTTAGAATAAATCGCAAAGGTGCACCTTGTGTCTTTTTGCACAGGCACAGCTACTCTGCATTTCATTATCAGCACTTTAATGCAACTAATGTTGAGATAAATCTAACACAGTATTCAGAAGTGGGTGCAAACTGCAGAGATCGCCAGTATTCCCGCGATATGTGGTCCCAAATTTAGTACCATGGTAGATACCAGCACATACCAGTAATAAGAACAGGAAAGAGTCATACAGCAGTTAAGAAAACAACCAAAAAGGTTAATAACTTTTTTTTGAAAAACGTAATTTTTTTATAAACCATAAACTATGTTTAAATTTTATTTTTTATTATTATATATAAAAAATAAAACAATAAACAAAATTTAACAAACATATTAGAAAAAAAGAAGGTCGAAGACACCTGTGGGGACCATGGATGTTGACAACAGACCCTGAAAAATAAAGCACAAAATAAGGACGTGTGTAATGCGCATATCAAAGGACTTAGAGAGAGAAACAGAGAAGGAAAAACAAGCCAGAGAGAGAAAAAGAGAGGGACGGAAAGAAATGGAGTGGGAAAGTGAGAAGGGAGAGAGATAGAAGGAAAGGAATGAAGAGAGTGAGAGAGAGAGAGAGAGAGAGAGCGAGAGAGAGAGACTGTCGGCTCTGTGCATCCATGAGCAAATAATTATCTGGTGCCCGCGGAGTGCGCAGCGGACTGCCCGTGCCCATCAAAACCCTGCCAATCTCAGATGTGTTGCTGAGTCATGAATGGCGGAGACCACATCAGATACTCAGCTGATCTCAGATGTGTTGCTGAGTTCTGAGTCCTGAATGGTGGAGACCACATGAGATTCTGTGCAGATCTTATAGATGTCGCTGAGTCCTGAATGGCAGAGACCACATTAGCTAATCCGCGGATGTGACAGATGTTGCTTGGTCCTGAATGGTGGGGACCACTTCATCTTCTCCGCGGCCTGGCAGATCTCAGACATGTTGCTGAGTCCTGAGTCATCAATGGCGGAGGCCACCTCAGGGTTTGGTGCCGCTAAGCCTGTGGAACGCAAGTTCGTGCCACATGGTGGTAGGCTTCTGATGACCACATGAGTTTGAGGTGGCACTAACCCTATGCATATGAAGTCCACACCAAGGGGAGGCCAGCAATACAGCTAATGGTGTGACTAACTTCTGTGCAACTTTTAATGGACTCTCTATGGTTGAGACCCATGGAGCGTTCGCCAGCTAGTCAGCACCGGCAATAAAGGATGTGACATTGTCAATCTATGATATTTGCGTGGTTACATGGCCTGTGCCACATGTGCCGGATGGGTGTGGTGTGTGTGCAATCCTGCCCTCAGGGAATGGCCGTGAGATGTTGAGAACTAGACCACTGTAATGCACACCAACAGGAGGAAGTACGCCTGCGACAGGTAGCTATCTGGGTCCAATGTCGGAGCGTAATCGTAGTGGGGTGGCGTGGTGTGGCGTACGACGGAACATGGCAGGGATAGGCACAACGATGCCGATGGCTCGAAGTACTGCATCTGGGAGTTGAGCTGACAGGCCGCAGCTGTCCCTCTGCAAGCCTGGGTCCGAACTGTTCATAAGTCACACTATATAAGTATTGAAAAAACATTTTGTGATTCAGTCCTTCAGCTGGCATCTGTTCAAGGCATTTGTGATACCCTTTGATGCTCCCTCTCCCCACATTACCAACATACCCCCAACAACCTTTTTGGGCCCGGAAGTGTCCGTGTGCGGTTGGAGAAAGAATAATCTTAGTCATGTATAGATTTACATACAAAAAAAAAAATATTTAAAGAAAAGAACAAAAGAACAACAAATAAGACTAAAAGGAGTCTGGTGCTGTGGTTGCTGTCACGAAGTTGGCGTCAGTGCCGTTCAGGACTCAGGACACAGTTACACATGTGGGATTGGTTTGTGTTAAATAGGGTTAGTGGCACCATAAACATTGAGATTGTATGAGCCGGTGATGGTGCTTGGTGTGGACAGCCTCACTGGGAGTAATATGTGTTGCCTACTGGACTGCCTCATGTGGAATCAGGACTCTATCTGAATTGTGAGCTCTGCTGACCGTAGTGTAGGCCAGAGGAAGCGATGAGGAAGGGCCTACAGCCGTGTGCATACGTTGGTGGCTCCACCGGCCTGTGTAGTGCAGGTTCATTGGCACCGTTTGAAATCTGTAAATATTCCTTACTAATCAAAGGAAGTGAGGTGCTGTGGTCGCTGCCACGAAGTTGGGGTCGCTGCAATTCAAGACTCAGGACACAGTTACACATGTGGGATCGGCTTGTGTTAAAGAGGGTTAGTGGGACTACGTGTTGCCGGCCTTGTATATTGAAACATGCCTCACTGATTGAAGAGAGTGAGGTGCTGTGGTCCCTGCCACGAAGTTGGGTTCACTGCATTTGAGGACTCAGGACACAGTTACACATATGGTATCGGCTTGTGTTAAAGAGGGTTAGTGGGACTACGTGTCACCAGCCTTGCATATCAAAATATGCCTCACTGATCGAAGGGAGTCTGGTGCTGTGGTCGCTGCCACGGACTTGGGGTCACTGCTATTTAGAACTCAGGACACAGTTACACATGTGGGATCAGCTTGTGTTGAACAGAGTTAGTGGCAGCACATGTCGCCAGCCTTCCATATGACAATATGCCTCACTGATTGAAGGGAGTCTGCTGCTGTAGTTGTCTCACAGATTTGGGGGTCACTGCAATTCAGGATTCAGCACACAGTTACACATGTGGGAGCGACTTGTGTTGAAGACGGTTAGTGGCAACATGTGTCGCCAGTGTTCCACAGTGTAGGCCAGAGGTAGCAGTGGGCAAGGGCCCACAGTCACCTGCATACGTTGATGGCCCCACCGGCCTGCCTAGTGTAGGTTCAGTGGCACCACGTGTCGCTGCCCTTCCATACGCAAATATACCTCACTGATTGAAGGGAGTCTGGTGCTATGGTTGCTGCAAAGAAGTTGGGGTCACTGCCATTCAGGACTCAGGAACCAGTTACACATATGGGAACGGCATGTGTTGAACAGGGTTAGTTGGCATCATGTGTTGCCGGTCTTCTACAGTGTAGACAGTGGTCACCAAAGGCTCAGAGGCAGGTGACGTTGACTTGAGCTGTACAGATTGGGAGCATTTGGTCTTCTAAACTCTGTCTGTACCCAGCCCCCTCTTACACTTCTGAATAGTTCCCTTGCCCAGGGGGTCGTGATTCCAGCTCTTAAATCCGCCACCATAGTGCCTATCCTTAAGAAGCCCGGGGCTGATCCTTCTGCCCTTGTCAACTACCGCCCCATCTCACTGCTGCTCTATTTGGGTAAGGTGCTAGAGCGCCACGTAACCGCGGTGCTCAGCTCCTTTGTTGAGGAGAATGGGGGCCTAGCATCCCGCCAGGCAGGCTTCCGGCCTAGGCACTCTACCGAGTCCATAGTGGTGTCAGTCCTGGACAATCTTAGGGAAGGCATGGACCAAAACCAACATCAGGCCTTAGTGCTCCTTGATCTCTCCGCCGCATTCGACACGGTGGACCATTCCATCTTGTTGTCACTTGTCGGAGCGGCGGGAATCGGGGGCTCGGCCCAGGTCTGGCTTTCCTCTTTCCTGAGGGACCGCACCCAGACGGTTCGATTGGGGGATTTCTCGGCCGCCCCATTGAGGGTCACGTGTGGTGTTCCCCAAGGTTCTTCCCTTTCCCCTCTTCTGTTTAACCTCTATATCTATCCTTTGATTTTTGCTCTTCAGCAGCTGGAGGTCACCATTTATAATTATGCGGATGACCTCCAGCTCATCTTTAACCTATCTTCTTCGTCTCATTCTATTACTAATTTCCAGTCTGTTATGATTTTTATCAGGGACTGGATAAATTTCAACCACCCTGGAATTTTTTGTTTTGGCCTTCTTCTTTTGCCCCCCCCCCACTCCTTCTTCCACAGTTAAGACTCTAGGTGTCAAGCTTAATGATCACCTCACTCTTCATTCACAGGTTAGCTCTGTTGTTTCTTCCTGCTTTCTCACCCTTCGCACTATCCGCACTGTTTCCCGGTTCTTTTGTCCCCTGGCACTTAAACTGATCATGTCCGCCTTGGTGTTACACTGGCTGGACTACGCGAATACCCTCTACAACAGCATTCCGGCGTATAGTCTGCGGAAACTCCAGTTAGTCCAAAACCAGGCGGCTCGATTAGTCTATGGCCTATCACGTTCCCACCACTCAACCCCTTTACTGAAGGCGCTTCATTGGCTGCCTGTCAGGGAGCGAGCCCTATTTAAAATAGGTTGTATGGTTTTCCAGGCACGATGGGGCTCGGCTCCCGCCTTCATCTCTTCCCTGATCAGGGAGTACACCCCCTCCAGAGAGCTACGCTCCTCCTCACAGTCTCTCCTGCTGATCCCTCGCTATAAGCGCAAAAAGTGGGGAGGGGCCAACTTCTCTACCTTGGCACCCACTTTTTGGAACTCCCTTCCCGACCATCTAAGATCAGCCACGCATTATCTTCCCTTCCGGAAAGACCTCAAGACTTTTCTTTTTAAACTGGCTTTCTCTCTGTAAATTGCTTCAACTCTCTTAATTTATGGTTGTCATCTTTCTCCTCTGGTACCCTCCCTTCACAGCGCCAAGAAACCGCTAGGTGAATGTTGCGCTCTATAATTAAACACATTATAGTCTCTTACACAATTTGCGTTGCTACTAATCTTAAATTGTGAACCGTGTAACCCCAGTGTATGGTGCAGGCAGCGGCCAGGATGGGCGCACAGCCACATGGCGTTGAGTTGAGCTGCACAGTTAGTGGCACCTGGAGCACTCAGCAAGTGCGCACCCTGCAATGATACGTGGTCCCGGTTGTCATGGGTTCCTTGGCAATCGCTAGTTAATCCCCAGAAATGGTTACCCTGTATTAGTTAACCTAGCAACAGTATTAGGATTTGTTGTTTATTTGGTGCTAGCAATGCTTATTGAGTATTGTAGTAGTTTGGAACACATCATGCTCCTTGTTGGTATCAATGGTTGTTTGTTTCCAAGGGTTCTCAGGTGTGTCACGCTCCAAAAGAACTTTTTCGCGCTCACATTCGAACTGCCGATTCCCTACACGTGAGTAGCTGAGCACACGCCCAAGACCCAGCTATAAATAACAGCGCAGCCTTCTCAGAGACGCTTCGCTTCTTTGATTGCTTCACTGCGAGCGTTCCTGGTTCCTGAACCCAGCTGTCTTCGGAATCCCTTCGCCCACCCGCATCCCTTCAGCTCAGATTCCCTCCGGCGTCCCTCCTCCTTACCTGTTCCTGTTCCTTCAGAGCTTTCTCGAGTTCTTCGCTCTCCGGGCAGTCTTCAACAGCGGAGACATTCTTCGGAGTTTCCGGTGCGGTCCATCAGCCGAGTTCTTCCCGCACTTCCGGTGGAGTCACCGATCTTCGTTCCGACGGCCTTCAAAAGAGCAAGTAAGAGATATCGTAACAAAACAGTCAAAGGACAATAAAACATTGGTAAATGCAAACCGCTTTTCCTTTATTTTAACCTCTTAAGCGCTGCGCCTATACCAGCGGCCGACAGCACCACTACCTCAGGAGTGCTGCCGTTGGTCGTTGGACGTTCCAACTGCACCTGCGCAATGGAACGTTCAGCACTGGAGCTCGACGTTCCAAAGCAGCTAAGGTGTTAAAAAGACAAGAGAAAACGTAAACAATTGAAGGACAACAAGCATCGGAGCATGCAATTCGTTTTTGGTTCATTTTGTTTTAGAGAAAAGACTTGAGAAAGACTTGCACGAAGAGTGTTTGCTTCACAATTCAAAGAGCATTGGCAAGAACAATAACTCAAAAAATTCAAAAGGATTTGTGGTAGAATTGTGAAGGTGGTTAAAAGCAATTACTTTGTGAAGTAACAGTGCATTGTAGAGTTATTTACAGAAACAAGAGTCATAACCTTAGTGTGTAGAACCCAAAGGTTGTCAGACAACCTTGTTGTGTTTTCTTTTTCGTTTCATTGTTTTTCAGAATCCCATCTGAGGAGACCAACGAGTCTTTGCCAGGTAGGCAAGATGTTGTGCAACCGTTGTGTAACTAAAACACCCTTCACTAACCCAGTTAACTAATATTAGCTAATGTTCAAGTCTTGGTTAAATTGACTTCGAAACAAATAACTCTTGGAATTGCATTTTAAGGATTGAACTCAATTCAGGTCAACCCAGGCAAAGGAGTGTAGGAAAGGACTTCTTTATTTTTTGGTATGTACTAAAATGTAATCCATTCTAAGATTATTGCAGTAGGATCTTAATGTGCATTCAAACTGATTATGGTACCTGTTCTTAGAAGATGCTACAAAAGAGGTCCTGAACACTCCAAGAGAAGCAGACGTGGACACTGACTCTGAAGGAAGATTCCAGTGTTTCTTTTTGTCTTGTTTCTCAATCCACTTCCCCTTTCCCTTGTGGGTTAACCAGCCACGCAAGAGCTCACATCTTTGCAGACTGGTTGAGTCATAGGGGAGTTGGGAGCGTGCACCATCAAGAGGGAAATAACAGGAGCCTCGTGTGTGAACGCTGACACCGGTGGGCCAGACTGGGAGCGATGTCTTGCCTTGATAAGGCCACATGGAGATGATTTATGGTGCAGTGAGTTAGTAGCTCCTGTAGCACACAGCGTGTGCACATTCTGCGATTATGCGTGGTCCTAATGGGCCACACTGGGAGCAACGTCTCTTGCGAACTTGACTGCGTCATCTGCAATTGCCACTGCATCTGAATTGTGAGCCCTGCTGTCTGCAGTGTACATCAAAGGCACTAGTTAGCGTTTACAAAATCCGAGGACATAGAGTACAATTCTCTGTGCAATTAATAAATCAAGGCTGAATTCAATTTGTGAACCCTGCTGTCCACAGTGTAGATCCAAGGCAGTAGTCGGTACAGACATAAGTCTGCGGTGCTCTGCTGCTGGGTTCGCAGGGGGCTTGTGTGGAGTAGGCCCGCAGTCATGGCGGCAGCCATGTGCCAGGGTGAAGGCCACCACTCTGGCAGACTCGTTGGTCTTTCCAGAAGTGATCCACGCCCAGGGCCTGGCCTATTTATTCATAATCCTATGCTGGAGTGGCGTAGGTTGGATTAGACCACTCTGCTTCCGCTTCCAGGGGGGGACAACACAGCTTTATGACCAAGATCTTCCCCACTGCCTAAGGTAACATGGTTGCGTCCACTGTGCACTATACTACAAGTATCAATAGTATATTACACTTGGTATTGTGTGCATTATTATTGATGGGTGACTTGCTTTCTTAATATATTGAGTTGGTTGCCACATCCCCCAACATTCAGCTATTGTGCGGCTGATGGGCCATTGTATTTTGGGAAGGTCTGTTGTCCTGTTTTGCACTGCCTCAGTGGTAGTAGCGGTAGTGGTCCGGGGGGAGGTTCTGGTGGTGGTGGCGCTGGGTGTTATGGCCTTGTTGAGTTTCGGAGCTGCATGATCTGTAGCTCTATCACGTGTTGGTCTTTAGATGTGGCTGTGAGCTGGGTCTAATTCACGCCAGGTAAAGGTTGATGGTAATTTGTTACCGGTAAGTCGGCTTATCGTCTGCTTTTTGGATCGCATTGCAGATTTTGCTGGTTGTTTAAAATATGGGGAAGTGGTATTTTCATGGTTTTTTTTGCACAGGAACGCCTACTTTGCATATCATTAGCGTTAGTTGTGGCTGTCGTTTGTGGCGATTTTGTTGGAAGAAGGTATCGATAGAAGAGTGGTGAGATTTGCAGTTTTCACCCGGTTGAGAATGGGATTATAATTAAAAAACACAGAAAAAAAGATATGTTTAATGAACATTATAATTAAAAAGTAGCATTTAAGAAAACTTTGAAATTCACTGAAAAAAACATAGGTTTCAGGAACTTTATAGTTAGAAATTAGCATTTAAAAAAACCTTAGAAATTCACAGAAAAAAACATAGGGTTAAGGGACGTTATAGTTAGTTGGACATTTCACTCATACAAAATGATAGAAATTCCGCTGTTATAGTTAGTTGAGCTAACTAAAACTCGCGTCCCCGCAATGCACTGCTGATGACGTCACATATTATATCATTCATGACATGGTCAGTGACTTCACTGATGAAATCTCAAATTACATCACTGATGACATCATCCACATAACAATCTGATGCACCTCATCAGACCACAATATAACACTTTATACACCCACTCTAAAATACAGACTATGTTTTTCAAAACTATAAACACACCAATACCAGTTAGTACATATCCACTGACTAATTCCTAGGTCTACACACACATCAATTAATTCACCCATACAGTCACTCATACATAGAGTCAGACATCAATGTAGTATTATCATATACAGTCACATATTTTTACAGACACTCAGACACCGCCTCTCAATCATAAACTTATTCACACACCTAGCCAGTAATGGAAATAATGAATCCCACTTTTATTTACTCACCTGTACAGTTATGCACATGGAAAGGGGCGACCGAATCGGTCCCCCCGAACTTATGGCCGAGTGCCTCGATCCCCCCGGGAAGCCATTTTGGGCGGGAGGCGCGTCTCAGCTGGTATGCCCGAAGCGGCGTAGCTGGGGCGCGCTCGTTCCCGCCCTAGAGTGGGCTGGCCTAGACACCGACGCAGCCAGCCACGCCCTCAGGGGCAGGCGGGGGCGGGTATACGCCCGCCCTGAAGACGGATAAAAAGGGACGCAAGACCAGAAGACATCCTCTTGTTCTTGTGCTCTGAAGCTGCACCTCCTCGCTGCACGTGAGCTCGGGACAGAACGAAGAGCCAATTTTGAGCGTTTTAATCTCTCTCTTTGTCTTTTAGATACTTCGTCGAAAGGATGCCCAAGAAAGGAGCAAAGAGAATGTCGACTGACCAGTTGGTTCGGGCACTCATGAAGGACATGTCCGAAATTAAGAAGCGGTTGGCGGATCGAGACGGCGAGGAGGGATCGGGGCGTCCACCGGCCGGAGGGAAGCCAAAGAGGCCGAGAAGGGGGCCGGTCGGGGGAGACGTCCCGGTTCCCTGTTCTCCGCTCGAGGCGCCAGCCCCGGTACCGGCCCCGGTACCGGATGAGGGGAATCCGATTCCCGTGATAGTTACCCCGACGTCTGCCGGAGATATGCCTCCCGAGTTGGCGGCACAGTTAGCAGCATGGTTGGGGGACAGTAATGGGGGCGCCATGGCTACCGAAGCGCAAGCTCTCATAAAGCAGTTGCGCGAGAAACGTGATACAGCCAAGGTGCCCGCGCCGGATGCGGCGATAGACAAGCCACGAGGGACGGAAGCAGCGTCCGGTGCAGGTAAGCGGCCATTGCCGATTGCAAGGGATGAGTCAACACCCTCTCGTAGAGAAAGATTGGGGCAACATGTTCCTTTGCCAATAAAGGAAAAGATTTGGGCGGGGGAATACGTTAACATTTTCTCCCTGCTCGTTGATCACTATGAGGTCGAAACTGTTAAGGGTCAAAAGGATCTGATGCATCCGAGTGTTTGGCGCGCAAAAATGGCCGCCTTTAAAGTGAATGAAAATATTGGTAACTGGGGTAATGCTTGGGGAATTTTCACGGCAATTTTGGGGGAACGTAGGACTGATTTGCTCCCTGAATTTCCAGTATATCAGTCACGAATTATGGGGTACTCGACATCACACCAAGGTAACCAATGGTTCTGTTATGACAACCTTTTCAGGAAAGCGATGGAGCATAACAAAAGTTTAACCTGGGACTGTTACGATTCTTTAACATGGAATAAGATGAAAGAGTCGGGAATGTTGAAAGTGCCATTGGTGGGGAGTGCTGTTAGTGAGTCCTCCCGCCAAAATGGGGGGACGCCCTTTCGGTCAGGTACGGGTACAGACGATTACCCGAGACCCGCCGGCAATACAGGGAAGAGGGGGTTCTGTTTCAATTTCAACAGAAGCAAATGTACTAGGCCCCCGGGGTCTTGTAAGTTCAAACACGAATGTAGTGGTTGTGGGGCACCCCATCCTGAGTCCTCGTGCAGAGCCAAATCGGGTGAAAATGGGGGTAGAGGAGGCGCTAAACAGGTCTAATATAGTCCGAGGGGCGCCTTTACCAACCCCGATTGATACCCTGGCGATGATTCCCTGGCTCAGCGAATACCCAGATCGTACTTCTGCTGGGGTGCTACGAAACGGTTTTTCATATGGTTTCCGCATCCCGGTGGGTAGCTTTCAGGGTGTCGGGTCGTGCAAAAATCAACTTTCCGTCTTGCAGCATACTACTGTAGTACAGGATAAGATCCGGAAAGAGGTTACCCGAGGTCGGGTTGCCGGCCCGTTTCCTGTCCCCCCGGTACCGAACTTTGTTTGTTCTCCTTTAGGGGTGGTCCCCAAGAAGGACCCGGGTGAGTTTCGATTGATTCACAATTTATCAGCTCCTCATGGCCTTTCTGTAAACAATGCAATTAATCCAGAAATGTGTTCGGTGCGGTACGCATCATTCGATGAGGCCGTAGCCATTTTGAATCGCCTGGGGCCCGGGACGCTGATGGCGAAATCAGATATCGAGTCAGCGTTCCGTTTGCTCCCGGTATACCCGGATGATCAACGTTTGTTGGGATTCATGTTTCAAGGTTTGTATTACATGGACAGGTGTATGCCAATGGGGTGCTCGATATCTTGTGCTTATTTCGAGAAATTCAGTAGTTTTCTGCAATGGGTTTACACGAAGAAAACAGGTTTTCGGGATGTGATGCATTACCTCGATGATTTTCTGTTCCTTGGGGCCGCTGGGGATGATGAATGTGCCCGGGCCTTGACTGAATTTTGTGTTTTAATGAATCGATTTGGCGTGCCGTTGGCACCAGGTAAAACTGTGGGTCCCACGACTTGCCTCGAGTTCCTCGGGATCGAGTTGGACTCTAGTGAGGGTTGTTTTCGTTTACCAGCTTCCAAAGTATCGAAATTCAAGACAGCCCTGCAAATGTGTATCACTGCATCTAAAGTTACGCTGCATCAATTGCAGCAATTGGTGGGGAAGTTGAATTTTGCCTTAAGGGTGATCCCGATGGCCCGCCCCTTCTCCCGTTCGATTGCACAGGCGATGGTCGGCCTAAAAGAGGGTCACCATCGCACGAGGTTATCGGCCGAGGTCCGCCAAGACATGCGTATTTGGTTAGCATTCTTGGCGGATTTCAATGGTCGAGTCGTCTGGAACAAACCGGCCTTGTCCTCTGAAGAGCTGGGTCTATGGACGGATTCAGCGGGAAGCATGGGTTTCGGCGCCATCTTCGGCACAAAATGGTCGGCACAAAAGTGGCCAACATGGTGGCACGATGAGGGGCTGACGAGTAATATTGCTTTCCTTGAGCTGTTTCCTATTTTGGTGGCCCTCAGATCCTGGCCCGATGGTTTCAAAAATCATTCTGTCATATTTTGGTCTGACAATATGACCGTTGTAGAATGCATTAATAGTCAGGCAGCACGTTGTAAAATGATTTTGAGGCTGCTTAAAGAAATTGTCTTACTGTGTATGCAACTGAACGTGGTATTCAGAGCAAAACATGTCCCGGGGGTGATGAATCAGGCTGCTGATGCACTGTCTCGTTTTCAAATGCAGGCTTTCTCGGGTTTCCTTCCCTCAGCGGACCCCGAGCCAGCACCCTTTCCCGAAGCTCTCTGGTCTCTCGGTGCCCCGAACTTCGTTACCTCGTGGGAGAGAGTCTAGCACCAAGGACGTGGAAGGCATACGAAGGGGCGTTTCGGGCTTATTTGGCCTTTTTGGGGACTGAGAGAGGGGGACTTTGGGGGCATGAGGATTGGGTAGTACATTTTCTGATGTCCTTGCGTAAGGCTGGGAAGTCGGTGGCTACAGCCCAGAGGCATCGTGCTGCCATCTCCTTTGTTGCCAGGGCTCATAATATCCAGGACCCGACAGCGTCTTTTGCTGTACAGAAAGCGCTGCGTGGGTGAGATGAGAGGCGCCCGATAGGTCTGGATAGGTTGTCCCAGTTGCTGGCCACACTCCCCGACATATGCTCGTCTGAGTTCGAGGCCTGTTTGTTCCGAGCCGCTTTTACGCTTGCATTTCACGGGGCTATGAGGATAAGTGAGCTGGTGGCAAGGAGCAAGCGGGATGTGGCGGGGGGTTTGTGCCGGGAACACGTTCAGATCAGGGGTGAGACTATGACGGTATCCTTTGTCAAGTCGAAAACCGATCAAAATGGGGTGGGAGACTGCATAGTCATTCGCAGGATTCCAGGGTCCTCCATGTGTCCGGTGAGGTGTTTAGAGGATTACCTAGCACAAAGGGTGGCATCATGGGGGGGGACAATGTTGAGACACGCGGACGCCACCCCACTGACAAAGTTTCAGTTTCAGCGGGTGCTCGCGATGTCAATTGCCGCAGCAGGCTTGGACCCGGGTGAGTTTGGGACCCACTCCTTTCGGATAGGGGCTGCCACCGAAGCTGCAGCCAGGGGTCTTAATGTGGAACAAGTAAAACGAGTGGGGCGTTGGTCCTCCAATTGTTATAAGAGGTATGTGCGGTTGCACATGTTGTGAAGCTGTAACAATGTACTCACGCTTCTTGTCTTTTGTTTGGTTTTCAGTTACGCAAGCCTTCGAGGCGGGGCGGACTATGCAGTCGACCCAACACCGGGCCAGCGGTCAGACATCACCGGCTGTGAGAAAGGAGGTGTGGGTCGTGGGCCACTCATACGTGAGGCGTGCCGCAGACGTATTCAAAGCAGGTGACATGATTCACGTAGCTGGGGAATACGGGTACAGGATGTCCTTCTACGGAAGGGGCGGTCTCTGTATTGACCAGTTTCAAGCTTACTTTGAGGGTTTGTTAGGGCGGACGAGGTCACCGCCGTCAATAGTCATAGTACATTTAGGGGGCAATGATTTGGTCACCACCGGTAGACGACTTCTCCTGGAGGCAATGCTTTCCACCGTAAGTTGGTTGGCGAGGAGAGTTCCGGGGTGCATAATTGCGTGGTCTCATATGATCCCACGAAAAGTGTGGCGGGGGGCTATTTCGATCCCTGCTTTGAACCATTCTGTTAGGAAACTTAATAACAAAATGAGTAGGTTGTTCCGTTCCAGGACATTGCATTCTATCTCGCACGGTTGTATTAATGATGACAGTATGTATATGGGGGATGGTGTGCATTTGTCTCGGGTGGGAAATGAGTTACTCATAGGAGACTTCTTAGCATGGTTAAAAACGTTGGAACATGACCTTTAGCTAGGAGTTTTGGTGGGGGGCCCGGATAGCCGGTCAACTATCCGGGCCTGTGGCGGTAAGGTCATGATCGGTGAGCACTAATTAGTAGATCCCTATGAGTGGGCGTCACCCAACACGGATGGGAGCGCTCGGGAGAGGTGGCCATTGGCCCCTCAATGGGGAGGCGGTCCCTTCTAAGGATGGGTCGCCGGAAGTAAAGGAAAGGCGGTCAAGGCCCCTTCCTTTGTAGGAGGGGTTACAGCCCCCTCCTGGGGAATTTCCCGGGGCCAGTGACATCTGCGACGGCAGATGCGGTAAGTTGTGTGGGGTTGGGATAAGGGCCACGATACCTTCTAGATACCTCACACGAGTATTCGAACGACCTTTAACTGGCGTCGAGTTTTAGGTGCCCCCGTCAAGTCAAGGGAAATTGGTAGTAGTTGCACTTGAGGTACGCCTCCGTGCTGTCGCCCATCCCAAGTGGGAGGGGTAAGTCCGGTTAGGGATCTTGACACCGGTTATGACCTTGCTGTTGGCCCTTAAACGTTAGGTTGTACAATTTCAATATGCAAGAAATGTTTTGTAGGTTGCTAGTTCGGCTAGGAGAACCTCTGTATTAGAGAATCTGTTAAGGTTAGCCAAACATCGCAATATGGTAATGAAATTGTACATAACATGAAACGTTTAATGTTTTAATTTTGTTTTAATAAATACGGCCGGGATGGTCACTCCATCCCACTTCCAAAAACTTCAAGAACTGTTTCCGGTTTCACTCCTTTTGGGGATTGTGTTGAGAGGGGGTGGCGGGTATCTCGGCTATATGGAAAGGGGCGACCGAATCGGTCCCCCCGAACTTATGGCCGAGTGCCTCGATCCCCCCGGGAAGCCATTTTGGGCGGGAGGCGCGTCTCAGCTGGTATGCCCGAAGCGGCGTAGCTGGGGCGCGCTCGTTCCCGCCCTAGAGTGGGCTGGCCTAGACACCGACGCAGCCAGCCACGCCCTCAGGGGCAGGCGGGCGCGGGTATACGCCCGCCCTGAAGACGGATAAAAAGGGACGCAAGACCAGAAGACATCCTCTTGTTCTTGTGCTCTGAAGCTGCACCTCCTCGCTGCACGTGAGCTCGGGACAGAACGAAGAGCCAATTTTGACCCACCCACCAGCCCCTGAAGACAGCCAGTTGTGTATAATAAAGTTGATTAATTTTGTTTTTGTTTTCGTTTCCAGGTTGCAGTGCCATGTTGATTTTGAATTAATAAAGAATGTTCGTTTTGAGTATGTTGCCATTAAAGATATTCAGTTAGTGTCGAATTTTGATGTATGCTCTTTCGGTCATAGTGGCCAATGTATTCTTAGGTTAATTTGCACTGTCGTATTTATTTTGGTAGGCGGTAAGGTCATGATCGGTGAGCACTAATTAGTAGATCCCTATGAGTGGGCGTCACCCAACACGGATGGGAGCGCTCGGGAGAGGTGGCCATTGGCCCCTCAATGGGGAGGCGGTCCCTTCTAAGGATGGGTCGCCGGAAGTAAAGGAAAGGCGGTCAAGGCCCCTTCCTTTGTAGGAGGGGTTACAGCCCCCTCCTGGGGAATTTCCCGGGGCCAGTGACATCTGCGACGGCAGATGCGGTAAGTTGTGTGGGGTTGGGATAAGGGCCACGATACCTTCTAGATACCTCACACGAGTATTCGAACGACCTTTAACTGGCGTCGAGTTTTAGGTGCCCCCGTCAAGTCAAGGGAAATTGGTAGTAGTTGCACTTGAGGTACGCCTCCGTGCTGTCGCCCATCCCAAGTGGGAGGGGTAAGTCCGGTTAGGGATCTTGACACCGGTTATGACCTTGCTGTTGGCCCTTAAACGTTAGGTTGTACAATTTCAATATGCAAGAAATGTTTTGTAGGTTGCTAGTTCGGCTAGGAGAACCTCTGTATTAGAGAATCTGTTAAGGTTAGCCAAACATCGCAATATGGTAATGAAATTGTACATAACATGAAACGTTTAATGTTTTAATTTTGTTTTAATAAATACGGCCGGGATGGTCACTCCATCCCACTTCCAAAAACTTCAAGAACTGTTTCCGGTTTCACTCCTTTTGGGGATTGTGTTGAGAGGGGGTGGCGGGTATCTCGGCTATATACCACCTCACTTATTTAAGCATATACTAACACATACTTTTACTCTAATACCATAACTAATACAAGCACACCCTGATCCATACAGGCAGTCTCACAATCACTCACTCTCACATATAGTCATTTATATAGTCCAACACTTGCATATACTGCCTTTCACATATGCAGTTACTCACCCATGTACCACTGAGGCATCAATTCACTCACCAAGACACCCATACACAAATTCACCCAGACATACAGCCCTTCACAGATACAGACTTGAACACATATGCGCAGTGAATTATCCACTCACATATGTATGCACAGAGTTACGCTCCCCACCCACCCACACAGACACTCAGGCCCCCATACAGATACTCAGACAATGAATCAATAGCCTTTATAGATCCTCATTTAGCTGCTAACCAAACCATGCAACCGCTTACTCACCATCTGACAACCTAAATTGTGTGAATGTCTGTATCAGTCACTAACACATGCAGTAAGTAAGACACAATTAATCACTCACTAATACAGTCAGTCATACACCTACTTAATCATACATCCTGACTCTTATACACCTGTTCATTCTTTAATACACCTTGGCGCATATATATATATATATATATATATATATATATATATATATATATATATATATATATATATATATATATATATATATATATATATATATATATATATATATATATATATATATATATATATATATATTATATATATAAAACACATTTACATTTTATAGAAACACATAGTCACTGGATGATGTCATCAGTGATGTCATTTGAGATGTCATCAGTTATGTCCTAAGTGATGTCACTGACCATATCATGAATGATGTAATATGTGACGTCATCAGCAGTGCATTGCGGGGGCACGAGTTACAGTTAGCTCAACTAACTATAACAGCGGAATTTCTATTGTTTCGTATGAGTGAAATGTCCATCTAACTATAACGTCCCTGAAACCTATGGTTTTGTTCTGTTACTTTTAATATATATACAAAACAAGTGTTTGTACCAACCTGTACATTTTTTAACAAGAATATGGCCTTACCAAGCATGCTTTTATCATGGAAATGTAAGTACTCTACAGGAAAATATAAACCCTTTTCCCTATATATATTGATAGGATTAAAACGTACCTGCAAAATACTTATAATTCCTTGCAAAATATTTACCAGGAATATGCCCTTACGAGTCATGTTTTTACAATGAAATTGTAAAGGCATGGGTGGTAAAGTTATGCATGGCAATGACATTTGCATTGTAACAGCCACGTTGCAATGGCATGCGTTACAACAGAATGCATGGTTGTGTCATATGTCCCTGACATACAATCGGTGTAGAGAAAGAATATTGAGAGACAAATCAAATTGCACAGATATTATGGTAAAAATATTGTGGGTCAAGAATATCAACTGTAAAGTCCCCATAACAAGAATATTGATTTAAGGTACGTAATATTGATTTTAAGTTTTTAATATCGTTTGTAAGAATATAGTTGGTAAAAATATTGTTTTTTTATTAATGTTATGTATTTTATTATATATTTTATATGTGTGTGATGTTTTGTATAAGAATTGTTTGCATTTTTGTTATATGTGTTAAAATGTTAGTAGTTAAGGATTTCTTTTAATTGAATGTAGCGTTTTTAGTTCCATAATGGGTTGTTTTATTATAGGGCAATAGGGTAGGAAGTAATTTAATTACATAAATGTTATTGATTATTTATAGTTGTTATTACATTTTTTTTAAATTGAATTTAGCATTTTTAGTTCCACAGCTAGTTGTGGGTTTATAGGTGAATAGGATGGGAAGTAATTTATTTTTTATTGATGAATTATCGATTAGTTGTTAATTTATTTAAATATTTAGTAATTAGTGATGGTAATTCTGTAATTAGTTGTAGGTCTGTGTTGTGGTGTTTATAGGTGTAAATGATGGGAAGGGTGGAAAGGTATTTATTTTTATTGGTGAATTATTAATTAGTTGGTAATTATATGAAATTAATAAAATAGTAATTAATTATTTTAGGTGGGTGCTGTGTTATTTGTTAGGTGTAAATTGTGGGAAGGGTGGTAAGTAATTTTATTTTTTAATGAACTATTAATTAGTTTTAATTAGTTATTTAGTAATTAATTATGGTATTTGTGTGATACATTTTAGGTGTATGTTGTGTTTATAGGAATAAATGGTGTGAAGGGTAGGAATTAATTTATTTTTCTTGATGAATTAATAATCATTTGTTAATTTATTTAAATTAATTAATTAGTAATTAATAATTATATTTGTGTTATTAACTTTAGGTGTGTGTTGTGGATATTATAGTGTTAAAATGTTGCACTCAATGAATGTTTATCTTCTTTTATTAATAATACATTATAAATTTATTATTAATTATGTTAATACATTTCAATAAAAATGTTGATTTTTTTATTGAAGTGGTGTTATAGGGTAGGGTAGGAAATTACAATAAATACATTTATGTTTTAAATGATTTGTTTATTTGTGAATATTTATTCCTTTTAAATAAATATTGTTTATAAATGTATTTATTATTTTTTATATCATATTTGTAAGTTTTTGTTATATCTAATTAACATGTGTTCTTTTTTATATGTTGAATATATTTAATTGTATATCTTGGAAATATTGTTTATTTATTTTTAAGATTATTTAATTTTCTTTAATTGTTTAAATGCTATTAGTAATTTTGTTTTCCTATCCAATACTTTACTTTGCAAATTTTGCACCTCCAACCCTGCCCCCCCAGGGGGAGGGGGATAAGGGGGGAGGGGGGCGGCTGAGCACTTTGCCAGGGCAGGTTTCGGTTCCAGGTCCGGCCCTGCCCTCCGCTACTCTACACTTTCCCTTCTGTTGCAATCTTTGGAGTGGGAATAGTAATTTTTACCCCTCCGCTATCCAACACTTTCTCTACTGTTGCACTTAGTGCAGTTGGAATAGTACATTTAATTGTTTTGCTATCTATCATTTTCCCTACTGTTGTATTTATTGTGTTGCAAAATGTACGTTTTATTTTAGTTTTAATAGTTTCAAGTTTTAATTAATTATAGAATGTTGCTTGTAATTTTAAATTATTGATATTTGTATATATTTTATTTTATATAATTTAAGTTTAAAAATTAAATAAAGATAATAGTTAATACATTATTTAAAGTAAATATATGTATGAATTATTATGTTTGTGTGTTCATATTTTTTTAATTTAATATTTAGTTTAAATATATATTACATTTTATTTATTTTGTTAAAGATAATATCAATATTTTATATTTTTAATATGTATTATTTTATTTTAATCATATTTTTAAATCATATTTTGTACATCTATATTTTTAACTTCAATATATTTGATTTGATATTTTTATACTTAGCTGTTTAAGTACAGGGTGTCGATATTTTTACTATCTATATTTTTTTCCGATATTTTTACCATCAATGTTTTTACCATCGATACTCTATCAGTGAACCCACACAATCATTCCCGGTTGAATGAACAAGACATATTTTTCCCCAATACCTCATAACTTGTAGGCCCAGATTTACTAAGGCTTTGTTCCATCGCAAATTTTCGCTTTGGTATTTACTCCTAGCACCAAAGGTATTGCTTTGGAAAGGTGCCTTTTTAATAGTGTTTGAGCTGATTTATATTGCTTTCTTTGTGTGGGCCATTACTTCAGAGTATCAATGCAAATTCCTGTTACTCAAATATGAAATTACCTTGAAAAAAGGAAAGACAAGAGGCGTTTGGCAAAAAAGGAACAGTTGATTAATTAAATGCTGCAGCCAGGAGTACAGTTACAGAAGCGGGTCTGAGGACTGACTCAAAGTACAATCGATATGAACAAGGTTTTATACATTTCTTTGGGTATCATTTACTGTTTCCATTTGGTAAAGAATGTGGGTAAAGAATGTGGGTCTTATCTTTGGTGTTATAAATAAGGCCTCCAATAACATGCAGGTGGGCCTCAAGCTTTTGTGGACACAATGAGGGACAGTGGGTAACACGTCCAGATGTCTGGCATGATGGGCAAGTGATCACTGTGTGTACTACTGTATGTGTTGTGTCCTGATTGGCTATTTGTTCCTCACTTTGTGTGGAATCTGACTTTATGATGATTTTGGGAATGCTTACACCCCTCTGGCCATGTGTGCTCTATTGGGCCTAATCCCACTGGACCATTGTGGTATCGCTGCACCTATCTGTGAGATTGATCTGAGTTTCCTGATCACGCGTTTGTCTGCAGGCTAACTGTCACCCCACCTGTGACCTATTAATCAATAACCTCAGGCCTAGGTTTTTAGGTGCCTTACCATGTATTTCTGATTTGGATTGGTGGAGAATTCACTACAGGCGAATTTAATAATAATGATGCGATCTCATTCTTATACATATGTGTATCATTGTGCTCATCGACATTGACCTTTCAAATATTAACACACTCATATTTTTTGATGCAAAAATATCCAGATTGTTCTGTCTAGACATAGACATTTTTACTGTAAGATTATGCTTTCAATACAAATCCTATGCTATACATCTCACTATCACCTCTGCAAGGCTGTGTGTGGTGCAAGACGGCCTAATAGGGTGCCAGCACAGGGGATTACAGCAGCAGCCCTATCATCAAAAACATGACTATGCACTGTCTTTTGTCCTTGTGCAATGCTGTGCAGATATGTTTGATTGATGTCCTGCATGAAAAAATATTAAATCTGGGCCCACATTTAAGAGAAAAACCAGCGTCATCACAACTTCTGCAGAAAATGGCACTATTGATGTTCTCCCTCAGTTCAAATACTTGCCCGTCAAAATAGGATTATTTACCCTATTCCAATGCTTGGGTCATTGATAAGTGTAGCGTTGCTGGCTTAAGATCCTAGGGGCTCATTATGATTTTGGGTGGACTTCAGTCCGCCCACCATCATAACAGGGATGGGACCGACTGGCAGATGTGCAGCAGTTACACCGGCCCAATTAGAATGCACCCTCCATACTGGTTGGCACATCCCGTCCTTTTACCATTGCAGATAGTACTGCTGGCTGCAGTACCGTCCTCAATGGTAAAAGTGTATCCAGAGCCTTTCTGTGCACCATGTGGCAGGCACCAGGCAGTGCCTGCACTTGGTGCAGGGAACTGCAGGGGCTACCATGGGTACACCCCAAGCACACCTCCTCCCCCGGGGGCCCACAACAGACCCCCAAAGCCAATCCCTTCCAGCCTCCGCCATGGAAAGGCCTGTCCACAAGCCACATCATAATATGGCTGGTGGTGCCTGCTAGGCACCGCCAACATATTACTGGCCCAGCTCCACGTGGCCGGCAATCGTAACGATTGCTGACCGGTGTAAAAGCGGCAGATTTTACGCCCGCAGCGATACCCAAAGCCTTTGTAATTTGACAGGGGGTATTTCACGTTAGGATGGGTAACAGTCGTCACCGCCGGCAATCATTACGCCATCGAAATGAGCCCCATAATTCCAGACCCATAAAAAGCAAATAGCCACTTGCTTTATCTATCCCTATTTCCACGACTTCGGATGGTTTTTATATAATTTCAAATTTTTAATGTTCATTCTTTATTTTGTTCTCATGAATTGGTTTCCCTTTTCTGTGCACATATGTCTCTGCCAAGCCAAAAGTGTTATAATATTCCGAAATTTGCAGTCTGTTCCTTATTCCTTTCTTATTACCAGTACTCAACACCTTATTCGATATTCTACAAAAACTACAATATAATCTCATGAATCTTAGCTAAACAATATATTCTTATGCTTAATTGTTTTTAGATATTTCTAACAACCATTTTATAATTTCTTTGACAATTTTGTATTTAAAATCTAAAAATATTTGCTGTTAAATAACTCACAACGGGCCTGATGTATCAATATTAGGGATAGCGAGGATCTAATTGCGATTCATTGCAAATTGCAATAAGGAAATCACTAATCATATTGTATGAATCTCATAAAATTTCGTTCAGCAGTTCCTACTGATTCACAAATCAACCTACCTCATTAATAATATTAATGAGGTAGGTCTCAATTTGCAACCCATTAGGGATTGCTAAATCACAGGGATGGTAGCCTGCTGGTGTCCTCAAACCATCATGTCTGTGATTGCTTCTTATAGAGCAATTTCTGTTTTTAATTTAGCCCATTTTCCTCAAAGGAAAATAGGATCCATTTAAAAAATAAAAATTATAGTTTTCTTTTAATTTATTTAGGAGTGGGCAGTGGTCCCTGGAACCACTGCCTGCTCTTAAAAAAAGTTTATACGAACATTCACAAAGGGGAAGATGTCCCTTGGGACCCCTTCCTTTAGCGAATGGGCGACCCCCTACTTGAAGTAGGCGGTACACTACAACTGTTTAGCAACCTCATTTCAGTCGCTAACCATTCTTACATACCACTGCGATTTGGTATTCGGAAGGGATGACCTAAACATGCCTCTTCCTAATATTGAATTGGTATGTATTCACATTTCCAAATTGCGAATAATACATACCAAAATGCATTTTTCCAGAAACAAACGTCCCGATTTTGCAAATTGGGCTGTTTGCAAGCCGAAAACTCCTTGATACATCTGGCCCAACATTTAGATGCTCTCCATGCACAGTGCTTCAACTTCATTTACCAAACAATAAGCTGCAACAGCAATAAAGCACTCCAATGTTATCAATCATTCCAGATAATTTTTATAAATATATATCCAACTCATCTGTAGGATGATTCAGTTACTTTTTACTGGTGGCATTGTTAAAGTTCTATATTTAATTTAATTTTCTTCATAACCTTTTACTTATTTATGTGATGATTATGCAGGAGTTTCTCTACATTTTCAATGTATAAATTATACGTGGACACAAATCACACTCAACAAAAAAAAAGCTGTATAGTGTCCGAGTGATATATAGTGACTTATAGATAAAAAAAAAACAGTGAATTACGGGGCTGTCTTTCACCAAGGGCATCTAAGTGGCATAGAGCAATGAGTGGGAAGTTCCAGTTATTGATAAAACCACTCAGAACATCAAGGTGAAAAACTTCACTTATTCACATGCTATGATTAGCACTGAAAATCAGCTACTAAGGGCAGAGAAGTTATGAGGGAGCCTTGTATAACACAACCTCCCCATCCTGTCCCAGATTGGCATCCTGCTGCTCATCCCACCACCCTCTGTACATTTTCTCTTACCCACTCCAGAAACTGTGTTCTTTGCTCTCCATGGGAACAGAGAGCCCATGCGACGCTAAAAGGCTGTAGAAGTGGCCAGGAATTTCCTTATGACATAGAAACAGTGAGAAACAATTTTTGTTTGCCACTGCTGCTACAGCATTTCACCGAATAACAAAATGTAGAATCTGGTATTTACGGTAGAGGTGCATAGTGAGAACGAACAAATAGTAAATCAAGGATGTATTCCTTATTGTTCAAAATGCATGATTGGCTGAAGAGTGACAACTTGTCTGTTATTTCCTAGTCTCAAAATTAACTGATGCGTTCCTTACACATATTCTACACTGAGGAGGTAACAATACATTTGACATACTATAAATCTTGCAGCTCATGTAATTCTGAAACCAGCCATCCAAATTTAATAGTATGGTATTTGGACCAAATATCGGATTAGAGATATTGGAAACAATATTGTAATGCAAAAAATTGTTTTCAACAATATAGATTTTTTCGGTATGTTACATAATTTTAAAAAATATCAGTGTGGTAAATATCATTTTCACAAATGTAATTGTAAAAAATATAATTTTTAAATTATTTTTATCTGTGTTAGTTGATATATTAATTTTACATGTTATTGTTTGTATAATTCTGAATAATATTTTGAAATATAGTTTGTAATTACAAGTGATTCATACATTTGTAATTTAATTGCTATTAGTAATTTATATTTTTGTAGCAGGTTGCTAGGTTTGTAAGAGTGTAGAGTGGAAAGTTAATTCATTTGAATTAATTAATAATTCATGTATTAATAATTAGTTATTATTGAATAAATATGTAATTAGTGTAATAAATATATATTTTGAGTTACATATTAGGTGCAGGCTGCTGGGTATGTAGGGTGGGAAGGTAATTAATAATGATGTTTTACATTTTAATTCATATAAATTGGTTATTAATTATGATATTTACTTATTTTAGTTATATTTTAAGTCTGGGCCGGTACGTTTTTGAGTTATAGTGGGGTAAGCTAAATAAGTTATAAATAAATAAAGAATGTCTTACATTGATAATTAATTATTAATTTGTTTCCACATCACGTTAATTGTATAAATGTTTGTCCTATATAAATATGTAGGTGTACATGTACACATATATATGTAGGTCTATATGCATGTGTGTATATATATATATAAATGTGAGCAATGTGAGTACCTCCAACAGTATGTCCTCTAGGTATGGGTGAATTTTGCGGATTCGAGGTTCGCGAATTCACGTGAAATGGCAAAAAAAACACGAGTTCGCAGAATTTCCCACGAACTTGCGGATTTTTTTGCCATTTGCACAAATATTGTGACATGTGTGTCTGTAACTTTGCCACCACGCCGAAAGGCACCGAGGTCCCTCGAGTGAGCTGTCCATCATAGTAAGGAAAGGGCGGGAAGACATTGCATACCCTAGTGTGTGTGGTGCGGGCCAAACTGGCGGGGCTTCTATGCGAGTTCACATGCCTCCTGTTTATAAAGGGTCAGCAACCGATCAGAGCAGCAGATGAGAAGGAAGCAGCCTCCTGGTCACAGGAAGTACACGGGGATTGCGCTCGAGAAACTCGTGGTTGCAAAGACCTCCATCAAGGATTACATATAATTGTAGGTGGTAGATATGGGGAGGAAGCACACCTGGACCGTGCTCACTAGTTGTTTGGGCTGATTATAACGTGCGACTGCATTTGAGCTTCAACTCGGGCACCTGCTTATATATCTGTAAGTGCTTCCTGTTGAGGTTTAATTTTTGTGACAGGAGCATCTTGCCAGAATGAATCCTGCCTGCATATTTATCCACGAAGATGCCACTATGTTGTGCCATACCTCTATTCAACAGTAAGTGTTACCTTGTTTGGTAAATGTATAGTGCTTTTGCTACACTACAGCTGCGTAAAGGGCCAGAAGAGTTGTCTCCAGTGACCACGCGTGTCTCTAACTTTGCCGCTACACCGAAAGGCGCCGATGTCCCTCGAGTGAGCTGTCCATCATTGTGAGGAAAGGACGGGAAGACGTTACATTATGCATACCCTAGTGTGTGTGTGTGGTGGGGCCAAACGGGTGGGCTTCTATGCGAGTTCACATGCCTCTTGTTTATAAAGTGTCAGCGACCGATCTCAGAGCAACAGATGAGAAGAAAGCAGCCTCCAGGTCACAGGAAGAACACAGGGATTGCGCTCGAGAAACTCGTGGATACAAAGACATCCATCAAGGATTACATCTAATTGTTGGCGGTAGATATCGGGAGGAAGTACGCCTGCCTAGCCTAGACCATGCTCACTAGTTGTTTCGGCTGATTATTATTTGAGCTTTAACTCGGGCATGTGCAAAATCCACCCGCGAGCAAATTTGCGAATTTTCTGCAATTTCGCAAGATTCGCGGATCGCAAAATTGCCGAAAATTCACAAATTCCACAAGCGGAACGGATTTTGCACCCATACTTAATGTACTCACTCACATCTACTGATCAGAGCGATGGAGAAAATATATCAAGGAAACACTCTTTTTTAGGGGATATGTGGCTGGTCCTACAGCAGCGCCAATGGGAACAGCCGAAGGGGTTTCAGCTGCAAAACCAAAGAAACCGTGGACGAGGCAGGGGAAAACAAAGAGCAAACAGACAAGAAGAGGAAGGAGGGGCTACTGGTGGAGAAAGAATGGGAACAATGACTCACAGTATGAGAATGAAGAAAACATTCTAGATGATGTACAGGAACTGACGGTCATAAATTATTCATGCAGGTAAATCACAGAGTCAGAAAATTCATTGTTGAAGACAGGTTTACATTTCTGTCCAAGCACACACATGGACATAGCACTGACAAGGATTGATTCATATAAATACATCCGTAAAATCAAATTTGCAAAAGTTTTCAAGGAGAAAGAAAAAGAAATGAGAAATAAAAATCATCAACAATAAAGACCCCATCAAGCTCCTCCTTACTGGCAAAAGACTCTGAGAGCTTTTGACAATAGCAAATCTAGATGTGGAACAAGAAACATAACATATAACTCTAGATGAAGCATGCACCCAGTTAGGAGCAGGATTGAGCCAAAAGAAACCCAAATCGCACTTCTACCCACAGATACCACCGGGAAACAAGATAGATACGTTTCACGAAGCAGGCATACAAGACATCTACAGACTTCAGAAACAACGATATTTAGACAATCTAAAACCGGAGGAACGCCAGGCCTTAACAACTTTGAGTCAAGATGATACAATTGAAATAAAGATGGCTGATAAAGGTGCTAACATCATAATTTTGGATAAATTGGGGTATGTTATTGTGGCTAATGATCAACGAAAGGATAAAACGTTTTAAAAGAGATTAACATCGGATCCGACAGCAAAAATGAAACTGGAATTGGACAAGAAATTAAAAACCTGGTTACATAAAGGATTGATCGATCATGATGAATGTAAATATCTAACAGAAGAACACCTTGTGACTGCAACTATGAACTTCCTGCCGAAGGTACACAAGTAACCGCTCAACTGTCTCCGCAAATGGATCTCTTTTTGAACCTATGGCGAATTACCTTGATTACTTTCTACTACCTTATGTTTCAAAATTAAGTTCTTATATCAAGGACACTACAGATATGTTGAGAAATCTGAATGGAATTCCCTGGCTGCCCACGCACAAGTTAATAACAATGGATGTTATATTGTTTTACACGAACATAGATCATGAAATTGGTATGTCAGCCTGCAACTTTTTCCTGCAAGAAAGAAATATCCACTATTTCCAACACAGCAACATGCTAGAAGAAATTATGAGAATGAGTCTAAATCAAAATGTTTTTTACTTTTGGGAAGACATATTTGCCCAAATCAAAGGCACCACAATGGGTTTTTCTTTCAGTCCCAGTTTTGCCTGCCTCACCATGGGATGGTGGGAACAGAAATGGGCATGGAAAGCTGACAATGACGTATTCTTGAATAAAACTATACTATGGTTGCGTTTCATCAACGACCTCCTGATAGTCTGGGATGGTTCAGAAAATGAATTCAAGGAGTATTTTGAAATCTTAAAAAAAACACCAGCAAACTTCAAATTCACATACGAACTAAGTGAAAAAAGAGTCACCGTTCTCAACACTGAAATTTACATTGAGGCAGATCAGATACAAAGCACTCTGCATAGGAACTGCATAGGACAGCTACTATTGCAACATTACATGGCAGTAGTTTCCATCAGCAATGTCTATTCCAAAATATCCCGTATGGCGTATTTTTAAGACTGTGAAGAATATGTTCAGAAGAAACACAATGGGTGGAACAAAGTGCATCCACTTCAAAAAGATTCATGAGAAGAGGTTATTCGAAAACTCATATCAAAAAAGGATGGGAAAGTGCTAATCAAAAAAGTAGGAATGATCTTTTACAACCAACTCAGCAAGACACCATCGCAAAATGTGAAAGTGAACCAATAAGGTTCAAAACCACTTTCTCGAAAAAATCAACACAGACTAGAAATATATTGAAGAAAAATTGGAAAATCATGACACTAGATGCAACTAGTGGGCTAATTGTGGGAAATTCACCGCAGGTAACTTACAGTCGAGCACCCAATTTGATAGATCGACTAACACACAGTCATTTTCATGAAGAAAAGAAGAAAACATGGCGACAAAGTAAAGGGTTAAAAAAAATGTACAACTGCAAAGTTTGCCAAATCGCCAAAAATTTACAGAATGTGATGATGGCAGGTGGAAAAATTTGGGATATACAGGAGCAAATTACTTGCAAGAGTCAATATGTAATCTATGTAATCAAATGTCCGTGCCAACTCAAATATGTGGGCAGCACTAAATGTGAACTGAAGAAGCAGATTTTAGAACACGTGAGGGCAACTATACATCAGGACAGAAGTAATGCAGTTGCCAAACATATGGAAACGCATCATGAAAGCAACTGGAAGAGTTTAAGTTTCTAAGGAATTGATACAGTGAAAAAGCAGACAAGAGGTGGAGATAGAGAAAAAACTTTAGGACAGACGGAGTCAATATACATTCTCAGTTTACGTTCATTGACTCCGCATTAACTAAACCAGAAGAAATGTACATACATTTGTAAATATATCTTGATCTATCGTGGTGGGGCGATTCATATAAGAAAGATGATCCAGCCTTCCATTTGCAGAACAAATGTAGTAGTAGTTTTTGTTCAGTCTTTTAATTCATGGCTCAACTACGTTTTTAAACAACAATTTAGTATATTTTGTTTTGTCACATTGTTTTTTCCACATGGGGTTTATAGCAATCAACACAAAAAGAGGACAATAGTCATTAAGTCTAGCATTGTCAAAGTAAGAAAGAGTTCATATGAGATCTATTCGAACATGCCATGACCTAGATTGACTCACTAATATGATGCTTAAAAGGCCACCAGAGGCAGAGAGCACACAAGTATAGAATTAGTAATAATTAACAACAGCCATGTCTGTGAGTTACAGCCACTAGAGGCATATATGACTGTGAGAAATTCAGGGAATGTAAATAATGGAGTTTGACACAGGTCAAATATTGGCATAGAAAGATACAACAATAGTAGTAAATGTTGTTAATTTAATTACCATCATGTTAGGCTGGTACTAAATATTTGGTATTTGTCAACAAAAAAGAAGGTGTGGTTGAAAATGCAATGTGATTTGTTTTGTTTTATTTTACATATTTTTTACACAGTCACTACAATAACCATAAAGCCCTGCTTCTATAACTACAGGAAATGATGTCACAAGGACAATGCTTATTAAATGTAGTAGGAAACATGTGTGCGTTACAGTGAACAAGATCTCAGTAGAGATTGAAACTCCTTGGTGTGTTTTTTATGTTTGGAATCACATGGAATAAAGTAATCTGAAATATTGTAATACGATTACTGGAGTGCGACCCTAGGAAGACGGTCACCCAGGCTCTCGTCACCAGCCGTCTGGACTACGGGAACACCTTCTATGCTGGAACCACAGCCAAACTCCAGAAAAGACTGCAGCGCATTCAGAACGCCTCAGCACGACTCATCCTGGACATCCCTCACCGCAGCCACATCTCTACCCACCTGAGGGACATGCACTGGCTTCCCGTCAACAAGAGGATCACGTTCAGACTCCTCACTCACGCACACAAGGCTCTCCACGACACGGGCCCGAAGTACCTCAACAGCCGCCTCACTTTCTACACACCCTCCCGCCAGCTCCGATCCGCCAGCCTTGCCCTCGCCTCCATCCCTCGTTTTCGGAAATCCACCGTCTGAGGTAGATCCTTCTCCTACCTGGCAGCCAAGACATGGAGCTCCCTCCCCACTCACCTACAGCTGACCCCGGACCATCTCTCCTTCAGGAAACAGCTCAAGACCTGTCTGTTCGAGCAGTAGCGACCCTCCCCCCTCAGCGACTTGAGACCCGTACGGGTGAGTAGCACGCTATACAAATTTTATGATTGATTGATTGATTGATTCTTTTCACAGAAAAAACCATAGGTTTCACACATGTTATAGTTAGCTGGACATTTCACTCATACACTCATACAAAACCATTGAAGTTCCTGCGATATAGTTAGTTGTACTAACTATATCTCGCGCACTCGCAAACCACTGCTGATGATGTCACATATATCATCATTCAAGAGGTGGTCAGTGACATCACTCATGACATCACTCATAACATCTCAAATGACATCACTGATGACATCACTGACGACATTATCCTTGTGAAAGAGTGGCAGACTTCCTCTCACCCTAATATAACCTTTGATACACACCTTCAAAACCAGAAAGTAAAATTTTCAAAAAAATGGAGATACCAATACCAGTTACAACAACCTATTAGGTAATTCCAACATCTACATACACATCCACTCATTCACCAACAGTCCTATATAGTCACTCATACATGTACTCACTCATCATATGCACTCATACACCTATAAATCCTGTTACACAACGATACTCATCCATAGAGTTACTCACACACATACTCACACATTTCAATAAACTATCAAACATCCATTTACTTTAATATACAGCTACATACACCACTACACTTACTTTTACAGAAACGTACACATACTTGCTCTCTTAAACAATCACTTATAGAAACACATACTTATTTATACAGGAACTCTTCCAATCTCTCACTCTCACATATACTCACTTATATACATCAATACTCACATATACTAGATTAAAACATATCTAGTTACTCATAAAGATACTATTGAGACAGTCATTCACTCACTAACACACCCATCCACACACTCATCCACCCATACAGTCCTGAACACATGCTGTGTTCAAAACACATACAGTGAGTCACTCATTCATGCATCTGTGCGCTAAGTAATACCCCTCACCAAACCATCGAGACACTCATTCTGATACTCAAAAAACCAACTCATAACCCATATAGACACTCATGTACCTACTCACCAACACATGCAGCCACTTATACACAAAGTGAGACACTGATAGAGATATTTAAATATTTAAACAATACTCGCTAATACATGTATTCACTAAGATACAATTAATAAGTCAGTTATACAATCAATTTTACAAAAAAAGAACATCCATTTAGACACTTATTTACCTATTTATTCCTCCGACGACCTTTAACTATACATATATAAAAAATATTTATTTTTCAGAAAGACAAACATTCACTGGATGATGTCATCAGTGATGTCATCAGTGATGTCATTTGAGATGTCATCAGTGATGTCATGAGTGGTGTCACTGACTATGTCATGAGTAATGTAATATGTGACGTCATCAGCAGTGCATTGCGGGCGCAAGAGTTATAGTTATCTGAAATAACTATAACAGGGGAATTTCAATGGTTTTGTATGAGTGAAATGTCCAGCTAACTTTAACATGTGTGAAACATATGGTTTTTTCAGTGAATTTCTAGGGTTTTTTAAATGCTAATTCCTAACTATAACTTGGCTGAAACCTATGTTTTTTTTAGTGAATTTCAAAGTTTTTTAAATTCTAATTCCTAACTATAACGTGGCTGAAACCTATGTGTTTTTTTAAAGAATTACAAAGGTTTTGTAAATGATAATTTTTAAATGTATTAATTGTTATATTTTTTATACTAATTTACTACATTGTTTTAAAGTATTTATTTTTAGATATTTTATTTTTTATATTACATTACATATTTTTAATATAAATTGAAAAAAAATGTTTTAAAAAATGTTGAAAAATTGTAATATATATTTTTTTTATTTAATATATTTTTTAATTTATATATATTTTATATAGCAGGCAATTATATCCTATGGAAGGAAATTCAAGTTACTGGTAAGTACAGTTAAATTTACTTTTCAGGAAGCGAGCTGAAAGATGCAGCATTGAGGTCTATCCTGATAACAGGTGAGTAAATCGTAATTCGTAGTTCGGCTGATTTTAGAGGAATTTTTTAAAGTTCCAAAACTCCACACTTAGAAAAATGTCCAAGTGAAACCAGTCAATGTTAGCCTACGGAAGGAAATTCAAGTTACTGTAACTACGATTAGAATTACTTTTCAGGATCAGTAGAGGGCTGAAATATGCAGCACTGAGATCGCTCCTGATAACAGATGAGTAAATCGGAATTGGTAGTTTGGCTAATTTTAGAGGAATTTTTTAAAGTTACAAACTCCACACTTAAAAAAAATTCCAAATGAAACCAGTCAATGCTAGCCTATGGAAGGAAATTCAGGTTACTGTAAGTATGCTTAGAATTACTTTTCAGGATCAGTAGTGGGCTGAAAGATGCAGCACTGAGGTCTCTCCTGATAAGAGGTGAATAAATCAGAATTCGTAGTTCGGCTGATTTTAGAGGATTTTTTTAAAGTTCCAAAAATCCACACTTTGAAGAATTTCCAAGTGAAACCAGTCAGTGTTAGCCAATGGAATTAAATTCAAGTTACTGTAAGTATGGTTAGAATTACTTTTCAGGATCAGTAGTGAGCTGAAAGATGCAGCACTGAGGTCTCTCCTGATAACAGGTGAGTAAATTGGAATTCGTAGTTCGCCTGACTTTAGAGGAATATTGTGGTCAATAGTGAAGGAAGGGGGCAGGGCCTGAGGTGACCTGTGTGCAAACACACCCTGTGGCACGTTTTAGGTTGGGGAATTGATTCCTCTTCAATCCTGAGTTCCCCCGTGAGCCAACTAGCCTACCAGGTACCACCAGTATGCACCAGGGAGCTGCGTTGCAAAGAGGTGTTCAGAGGGCACACCCCCTTTTTACAACACTCTGCAATGCAGCTCCGTGGCGCTTACTGGAGGTACCTGTTGGACTAGTTGGCCCCTAGGGGACCTCTGGATTGAAGAGGAATTAATTCCCCAACTTAAAACGCGCCACAGGGCATGATTGCACTCATATCACCTTAAGCCCCGCCCCCTACCTTCACCACTGTGTAAACGCGCCCCTTAGCGCGTTCTAACTTGGGGGATTAAGTCCTCTTGCATACTGGGGGTCCCTGAGGGCCAATTAACCCACCAGGAACCTCTAGTATGTGCCAGGGGGCTGCATTGAGAAGAGAAGTTTAATAGGGGCATGGCCTCATTACGCCTCTCTGCAACGCAGCCCCCTGGCACGTTTGCAGAGGGGGAACTAATTCCCCTTTCATACTGGGGGCCCCTGGGGACCAACTAGCTCACCAGGAACCTCCAGTATGCGCCAGGACTCTGCATTGCAGGGAGGTGTAATGAGGCCAAGCCCCTTTTTACACGTCTCTGCATCGCAGCCCCCTGGCGCGTTTGCAGAGGGGGAACTAGATCCCATTGCATACTGGGGTCCCTGGGGGCCAACTACCCCACCAGGAACCTCCAGTATGTGCCAGGGGGCTGCATTGAAGAGAAGTGTAAAAATGGGCGTAACCTCATTACACCTCTCTGCAATGCAGCCCCCCACACTTTTGCAGAGGGAGAACTAATTCCTCTTCCATACTGGGGGTCCCTGGGGGCCAACTAGCCCACCAGGAACCTCCAGTATGCGCCAGGGGGGTGCGCTGCAGAGAGGTGGAAAAAGGGGCATGGCCTCTTTACACGTCTCTGCAAGGCAGCCCTCTGGCGCATACTGGAGGTTCCTGGTGGGCTACTTGGCCTCCAGGGCCCCCAGTATTCAAGGGGAATTATTACCCCCTCTGCAAACATGCCAGGGGGTGCGTTTGCAGAGTGGTGCAGGTTTTGAGGTGACGGATTGCACTACTCACCAGGAACCTTCAGTATGCGCCAGGACTCTGCATTGCAGAGAGGTGTAATGAGGCCAAGCCCCTTTTTACACCTCTCTGCATTGCAGCCCCCTGGCGCATTTGCAGAGGGGGAACTAATTCTCCTTGAATACTGGGGGCCCCCGGGGGCCAACTAGCCCACCAGAAACCTCAAGTATTCGCCAGGGGGCTGCGTTGCAGAGAGGTGTAATGAGGCCATGCCCCTTTTTACACCTCTCTGCATCTCAACCCCTGGCGCGTTTTCAGAGGGGGAACGAATTCCCCTTGCATACTGGGGGTCCCTGGAGGCCAACTAGCCCACCAGGAACCTCCAATATTTGCCAGGGGGCTGCATTGCAGAGAGGTGTAAAAAGGGGCGTGACCTCATTACACCTCTCTGCAACGCAGCCCCCTTGCACTTTTGCAGAGGGGGAACTAATTCTGCTTGCATACTGGGTGTACCTGGGGGCCAACTTGCCATGAGTAAATAGGCTTTGGCTTTAGGACTCAGTATACATCAGCTGTTGTTGTATTCATACTTTCCTGAAAGAACTTGATTTAAGAAATATTCACAAATTTCTGTTAGCAATGCTTGTTGATTTGTCTGAAGTATTGCCTGATGCTTATACAGATTATGCCCTGCATATTCATAGTCATGACTATTCATTAAATATGCACGAGGCTACGTGATAAATCATGCTGTAACTGCTTCCTAAGCAACACGTGAAAACAGAAAACACGAGTTCTTGAAGGCTATAAAAACCTCGCCCAACTCGCAGAGGACGCTTCGCTTCAAGACAGCTGCTTCTCCACAAGTGTTCCAGTCTAGTCTCCTGAGTTTCAGTTTCCCTGCCTATTTCTTCTTTCCTCCTGCTCCCGCTCACCTGTTTCTCCTCTTCTTGCCTCTTGGGAATCGGACCGGAGTTGCGAGGATTTCTTCGGCGGCGGCCTCTCCGGATCGTTGAATCTTCCGACCTCTGACTTCCTGTTTCCAGTCGGAGTTAAAGAAAGACCGGACTTGTCCCACGTTGATTCTGGTCCCCGCGCAGGTCATTTCCCGGATGCCTAGAAAGACAGTAAAAATAGTTTTTTGACAGATTTAAAAAGACAAACCTTGGCAACTACAATTTGGTATTTGCATATTTTTACAAGTACGGACCAATTTAAAGGACAAAGACAATCTTTAAAGTTGAAAGCATTGGAAGCTCTGGACAATACTGCTTGAATAATTCTGTTTAATGACTTTTATGCACATTGTCATGTTAAAAGCACAAATATAATGTTAGAAGGCAAATCTTGAGTATAAATAGCAGTGAAGGATAACTGCGTTTGTGAGCATAAATAGCAGTGAAGAATAACTGTGCTTTGGAGTACAATATTAGAAACAGTTTTGCAAGTGTCAGAAAGTACAAGAATTAGGCATTGTATGCTGCCTTGGTTTTTTCTTGTCTTTTATTTATTACAGAATCCCTAGTTCACGGAGTAAGAAAATATTCGTGAGGTAAAAACAGTTCAAGTTTGATGAGTTATGTCATGTTGGTTAATTGAATTTTACTAACAAATTAACAGGTTCTTCATTACGGCTCATATGTTCCTTGCATTCATACATCTTGTGTTTATAATTAAAGGTGAGAACAGCATAGTACAAGTAACTGCGTCCCCTTGCAATTTAAGAAGTATAAGAATGGGCTATTCTATTTATGGTATGTATATTTAAAAGAGTGTATAATATATTCTGGAAAAGAGACATCTGGAATATTGTTGTTTCATGACAATTCTGCTATGATTTATGTTAAATAGAAGCAGCGTTCAGAGAATAGTACTGCAACCTCAAAACAGCCCAGAATACTTCAAGAGAAACGGTGACTGTCATCTCAAGAAGAGATCCAGTGTTTGTTTGTTTCTCTTTCCCCTTCCCCTTTCCCTTAGGAGTTAACTAGCTGTCAAGTGTCTCATCCTTGTCACGCTGGTTAGTTCTTGAAGGAGTTGGGAGTAGGCATCTTCAAGACGAAACAACTGGAACCTTGTATTTGCACGCCTGACAGAATGCGAAGCCACACTCTCCTTTGTTTCCTCTTGAAGGTGTTTAGATCATGGATCTATCAACCATGGATGTTTCTGAACTAACCCAGATAGTGCCTAAAATGAATAATGAGGTGCAGGAGTTGTGCCTTGAAAATCAATCCCCTAGACAGGAATTAGATAATGCTAGAAATGTTTTTACTTCTTGGAGAGAAAGAGATGAGGATAGGCGACCCATTCTAACACCACCTAAATTTTGGGTTTCAAGCTTTCAAAATCCGACATCTGCTGGATATGGTCAAAGTCAAAATCAACCAGTGCAATTTACTGTAATTTCACCAAGTCCGGTTCCATTAGCAAACCCAGAAAGATTCCTAGGAGATAGCAACAACTATAATATATTTATGAGTCAGTGTCAGTTACATTTTTTGTGTAAACCTCAAATTTTTACTTCAGATACCACCAAGGATGCATTCATCATTTCGTATCTAGGAGGAGTGGCGGTAAATGAGTTATTAAACTTGCGTCAGGGTTTAAAGGACTTGATCTCATATGTGACTACCTTTAATAGGTTGCTTGCTGAAACTCAGTGGCCTGAGAATAAAAGGGTATCTTTGTTTTACCGGGGGCTTAGAGAAGACTTAAAAGATTCCCTGGCCCACATAGTCAATCTACCAGAAAATTTCACTGAGTTTCAAGATTTATTGGTCAAGTTAGATCACAGATTAGGTGAAAGAAAAAACGAAAGACCTAGAAATGACTTTAGGAATTTACATTTTAAATCTGAAAGGAAGATAAATGAAGACAAAAATGCTCATGTAGAACCTATGCAGATAGGTGGGATCAAGGGGCCTTTGACACAGAAAGAAAAAGAGAGAAGGCAAAAAGGAAATCTATGTTTATATTGTGGTAAAACTGGTCATTTCGCCAAGGATTGTACAATCAAGCCAATTAAAAAGAAAGTTTTAGCCATAACACAAGATTCTGCTCAAGAGTCGGAAAACTAAGTGTCTCGAGGAAAAAAGAGATTGGTTCCTCGAGGAAAAAGTGTCAGAAGATCTTACAATATGCAACTAGTGTTGTGAATCATATACCAAGACATTTCACCATAAGAGTGATCTTAATTTTGTCTAATCAGAAGAGACATAGTAGTCCTGTGCTTATTGATTCAGGAGCTACAGGAAACTTTTTTGATTTGGAATTTGCTAGGAAACTGAACTTAACTCAAGTTCCCAAGAAAGAACCAGAACCTGTATGGGCTGTAGACGGTTCTGCGCTTTCTTTGGGATTAATCAGTTTTCATACTACACCTTTGATTCTAGTTCAGACAATGGACACACAGAACTTCCCACGTTTGATCTCATTGACACACCAACTTTTGGGGTCATTTTAGGAATTCCGTGGCTTGAACTTCACAACCCAAAAATAGACTGGGTGAAACGTACTGTGACTTTAGATTCGGAATATTGCAAAGGACATTGTTATCAAGAGTCTAAAGGTCCTGTTATGCCTCCTACCTGTGCCACAGTACATTCATACTCTTCTGACCTTCCTAGGGAATATAAGGAATTTTCCTGATGTTTTTGACCCGGTGAGAGCTCCTCACAGGGTTTTCGACTGCAGGATTGATTTAATTCCAGGAGCTTTCCAACCCTGCAGTCGTATATACGCTCTCACAGAACCTGAAAATCAATATCTATTAACTTATCTGGATGAATTGTTGGAAATAGGTTTTATTCGTTACTCCACCTCACCAGTCTCGTCTCCTTTGTTTTTTGTAGCAAAGAAGACAGGAGATCTTAGGGCTTGCATCGATTACCTCACAGTTAACAAAGCTACAATTAAGAACCGTTACCCTTTACCCCTGATTCCGGTGCTCCTTAACCAAGTAAAAGGGTCAAGTATTTACACTAAGTTAGACTTACGCGGAGCATACCATCTAATTCGCATAAAAGAGGGCGACAAGTGGAAAACCGCGTTTCGCACAAAGTTTGGCTAATTCGAATATACAGTAATGCCATTTGGTCTTATCAACGCTCCAGCTGCATTCCAGTACTTCATTAATGAAGTACTGCATGATCTATTGGACAAATGTGTTATTGTATATATCAATGACATTTTGATCTATTCCAAAAATTCAGAGGAACATGTGGGACATGTTAGATCTGTTCTACAAAAACGTAGGGACAATTCCTTGTTCGTTAAGTTAGAAAAATGTGTTTTCAACACTACCAAGGTGGAATTCCTTGGATATTGGTTGTCACCAGAGGGCATTGTAGTGGAGCCTAAGAAGGTGGAAGCGATTTTAAATTGGCCTGCTCCAACCTCTGTTAAGGAAGTACAAAGAATCTTAGGATTCGCTAATTTTTACAGAAGATTTATCTCAACATTTTCTGAAATTGTTGTACCTATTACTCAACTGTTGCAAAAAGGAAAGAAATTTCATTGGAGTTTGGATGCGGAATCAGCTTTTAAAACTCTAAAAAAAGCATTTACCTCAGCACCCATTCTAATGCATCCAGGTCCGGACAGACCATTTTTTGTCGAAGCAGATGCTTCACAAACAGCCATTGGTGGAGTTTTGCTTCAAATAGACGTCAACACAGGAAATGTTCATCTAATAGCTTTGTATTCCCGAAAGTTGTTACCTGCTGAACAAAACTATACTATTGCTGAGCGTGAGCTGATAGCAATAAAAGCAGTCTTCCAAGAATGGAGACATCATCTCCTGGGAGCAAAACATACCATAACAATTTTTTCTGACCACAAAAACTTGCAATTCTATTCCACAGTGAAGACTTTCACTCCAAGGCAAATGCGTTGGTTGCAGTTCTTTAGTGAATTCTATTTTTTAATTACCTATCGCCCTGGAGCTAAACAGTTATTGTCAGATACACTTTCATGCCTGGTTTGTGACAAAGATAAAGAGCCAAATAAAGAATTGCAGAGTATCATCCCTGTGGAAAAAGTTTGTGCTGAGATTACAAATACTGATTTTTTTACCTTACTAAGAGATCAGACTAAGGATCTATATCAAGAATATTGGCTTTCACAAAAAAATGCTGCAATATCAGGTGGGCTATTTTACTTCAAGAATAAAATATTTGTTCCAAATGAGAGTTTGAAGGAGCAAGTGATAAAATGGAATCATGATTTACTTATTTATTTATTTGGGCGATTTGTTAAGCGCTCAAATACCCGTGGGTGTCTCGGCGCTGAGTTTTTATTGAACTGGTCCATGAGAAGTTATTGCTTGAACAGCCAGGTCTTTATCTGTCTTCTAAAAGAGAGAAGGGAAGTAGAGGTTTTGATATGATGTGGAAGACTGTTCCATAGTTTGATGGTGGTCACTATGAAGGATCTGTCTCCCCAGGAAACTTTCTTAGTCCTGGGGACCTGCATGAGACCAGCAGTTGAAGATCGAAGGGATCTAGCAGGTTTATAAGGGCAAAGTAAGTCTTTCGGAAATGCTGGACCTTGAGCGTGAATTGCCTTATACGCAATGCAGAGAGCTTTAAATGTTGTTCTCTTCTTTACTGGTAACCAGTGAAGCTTTCGAAGTGTGCCAGATATGGAGGTATACTTTGGGCTTGATGTGATCAGTCTGGCCGCAGCATTCTGCACCAGTTGCATTTTTTTAGAACACCTTCTTGAGCATTACTTAGAAGGGCATTGCAGTAGTCTATGCGGGCCATAACAAGCGCGCTGATCAGAGTTTTTGCCATATTCATGGGGAGATAGGGTAGGAGTTTTTTTATCATTCTCATGGTGTAGAATGAGGAGGAAACTACTGCATTGACGTGGTGCATGAAAGTGAGTTTGGTGCCCAGTATAACTCCTAGATTTCTTGCCTTGGTCACTGGGGGAGGAGGTGGTCCTAGGGCATCAGGCCACCATGTGGGAGACCAGGCAGGGGAGAGGTTACCAAACAGCATCACCTCCGTTTTATCGGAGTTCAGTTTCAAGCAATTTGTGGCCATCCAATTACTTATTGCCAGCATTCCCAGATTAAAGTTGGAGGCCACTTCATCTCCATTTTTATTTATGGCCAAGACAATCTGGGTGTCATCAGCGTAGGATGTTACCGCCAGGTGATGGATTTTTATGATGCTCGCTAAGTCCGACACATAAATGTTGAATAGTGTAGGACTTAGCGAGGATCCCTGGGGAACACCGCAGGGGAGAGTGAAAGGAGGTGAGTTAAAGTTGCCGAAGGCAACTGACTGTACTCGATCAGCAAGAAATGAGGCGATGAGGTCTTTCGCCGCACCTGTGATGCCTGCCCCTGTGACACGGTCGATCAAGAGGGAGTGATCGACCGTGTCAAACGCTGCGGACAGGTCCAGTAAAATGAGCACTGCTGCTCCTCCATCGTCGAGAGTCTTCCTGATTTCCTCTGTGGCTTTAATAAGCGCGGTTTCCGTCCTGTGTCCCTTCCGGAAGCCAAATTGTGTGTCATCCAGACAGTTGTTTTGGTCTATAAAGTCTGAGATTTGAGTGTTCATGATTTTTTCCACAATTTTGGCGGGGAGCGGGAGGCAGGCGATTGGTCGATAATTAGCGACTATCGACGGATCTAATGAGCTTTTCTTGATAAGTGGTTTGATGGTGGCTTTTTTCCAGATGGAGGGAAAGGTAGTGGACAAGAACATGGCATTAAAAATTTCAGTGAGTTTTGGGCCTATAATTTCAGGAAAGTTTTTGAGAATGGAGGGGGGGCAAGGATCTTCCGGAGACCCAGAGTTCATGGTACATATGAGATGGCATACGATTTCTGATGAGATCTGGGTGAATTCCTGGAAGGAACCAGGGGGGCTTGATTGAGGGGGGCTAGTACATGCCCGGTCCAGAGGCGTGTGGGCATTGGGAGTGGAGGGAGGATGTCCAGTGCTGGTTGCATGGGCTTTGAATCGGGTGAAGATATCTGTGACTTTTTTTTGGAAATGATTTGCCAAGGAGTTACATAATTCTTGGGTGTGTATGATTGGGGTGGACGCTGCTTGTCCAGAGAGGCGCGTCACTACCTGGAAGAGTTGTTTAGTCGAGTATTGTGCAAGATTGATTTGATTGCTATAGAAGTTACTTTTCTCCTTGATAATTAGTTGCTTGTAATTGGACTTCATGTTTTTGTAGAGGGCTTTTTGATCTGGGTCGTAGTCACGTCTCCATTTGCGTTCCTGGCGCCTGCATTTTTGTCTTTCCTGACTAAGAGTGTCATTGAACCAGGGTGCGGACTTGATAGTCCTATTGGTGGATTGGTTCTTTAGTGGAACTGTCAGGTTGACAGGGTTTAGTATCCAATTAGTGTAGTTATTAGCACCTAGTTCAGGATCAGTCACAGTAGGTGGCAAGGAGGTTAGAAGTGAGGATTGAGAAGCAGAAATGTCGATACTTTTCCATGCTCTAAATTGATTCGTGGGTGGGGGAGTATTAACTAGGGGGGGAATAGGTTGTAGGGAGAAATCAAAAAGAATGGCAGAGTGGTCCGTCCAGGTGAAGGGAAGAGGGTCCTTTACCACTAGTGATTTCTCGCTGGAGAAGAGACCATCCAGAAGATGGCTCGCAGTATGCGTAGAACCAGTGACCAGTTGAGGGAGTCCTATAGCCTCTAGTTCAGATAACAGGGCGGTGGTGTCGGGATTATCCAGCAGGTCTAGGTGAAAATTAAAATCACCCAGAATGGTATACTGGCTTTCACCTGCCAGTGGTTCTAAAAGCGTGGATAAGTTAGTGAGAAAAGGACTGCGAGGTCCAGGGGGGCGATAAATCAGTATACCTTTGAAAGGGGGAGCATTTGGAGCAGAGATAGTGAAAGACAATGCTTCATAGCATGGGGTAGGAATGATTTCTGTTCGTACTATTAGGTTTGTGCGGTATATAATTGCTAATCCGCCTCCTTTTTTTGGAGGTGGTCTATCCAGTCTAACATTTGAGTATCCTTCAGGGGTGGCAGTAGCGAAATGGGGTCCGCAAGAGAGATCTCCCCATGTTTCAGTGATGAAAAGGAGATCGATATTGTGAACCTCAATGAAATTGGAGATCTCATATTTATGCTTGGGCAGGGAGGGTACATTTATTAGTGCAGCTGTACATGGTTTAGGCGGTATGGTATTTTTGTTTGTGATAGTTGTAGGTGAGCGTCGGTAGTTATTAGTGATAAAGGAGCAACTAGGGCAAGTGTAAGGAAGATAGTATGGTTGTTTAGCCAAATCGAGACGTTGGCATTGATGGGGAGTGGTATTTAGCGGATGTAGGTAGTCGGAGTCGTACTTAGTGATTGTTGCTGGATAAGTCGTGGAACAACTCACAGGGGGGGTGGCCCTGGGCCCGGTCCAGGCGCGGACGGGCGCAGACGGGCTTGCCTTAGGCGCGCCTTCGGCGCGCTGGCGGCGCGCCCGCTGCGCTCGTCCGCTGTGCGGCCGGGGGTTGCACATAATATATAGGGGGAGGCGAGGGGGCGTGTCCAGAGCAGTGGGCGTTGCCTAGCTGGCGAAATGGCGGCAGTTTACAAACCGCTGCAGCGCTCAATCAGCTGCGCGGGGAAGTCCTGACCTTGGACCAAAGTGGGCGGAGAGCAAGAACCACAGGTAAACACAGTATCACACAAAAGATTTTTAAAAAGATTTTAGCAGTAAAATGCGGACTGCTCCTGGCTGTGCCTCAGGAGTTCTAACAACACTTTCCAATCGCGCTCGCAATCAGCGCTTTTATCTAGTGTCGGCGGGAGGCGTGTCCAGAGCAGTGGGCGTCGCCTAGCTGGCGAAATGGCGGCAGTTTACAAACCGCTGCAGCGCTCAATCAGCTGCGTGGGGAAGTCCTGACCTTGGATCAAAGTGGGCGGAGAGCAAGAACCACAGGTAAACACAGTATCACACAAAAGATTTTTAAAATGATTTTAGCAGTAAAATGCGGAGTGCTCCCGGCTGTGCCTCAGGAGTTCTAACAACACTTTCCAATCGCGCTCGCAATCAGCGCTTTTATCTAGTGTCGGCGGGGGGCGTGTCCAGAGCAGTGGGCGTCGCCTAGCTGGCGAAATGGCGGCAGTTTACAAACTGCTGCAGCGCTCAATCAGCTGCGCGGGGAAGTCCTGACCTTGGATCAAAGTGGGCGGAGAGCAAGAACCACAGGTAAACACAGTATCACACAAAAAGATTTTTAAAAAGATTTTAGCAGTAAAATGCGGAGTGCTCCCGGCTGTGCCTCAGGAGTTCTAACAACACTTTCCAATCGCGCTCGCAATCAGCGTTTTTATCTGGTGTCGGCAATCTAGCCATTGCTGCTCATCCTGGAGTTACTAAAACCTTAGAGTTATGACAAAGACATTTCTGGTGGAATGGTATAAGATCGGATGTGCATCAGTATGTTCAAACTTGTCCAGTGTGCGCTCAACAGAAATCATCCCATACTCCTCCCATGGGGTCATTACAACCTTTGGAAATCCCTCCAACTCCATACCATCAGTTTGGATTTTATCACAGACCTACCTAAATCACAGATTATGACTACTATATTATTAGTAGTAGACTTATTATCTAAAATGGGACACTTCATTTCCTTGCCAAAGCTTACATCAGCTGCTGAGTTTAGTACTATATTCTTAGCTAGCATAGTCAAATTACATGGTTTGCCACAAAAAATCATCTCTTATAGGGGCCCACAATTCCTGTCAAACTTCTGGAAACAACTTAGTGGACAGTTGGGGATAAATTTAGCTTTATCATCGGCTTTCCACCCCCAGACTGATGGTCAAACAGAAAGACTAAATCAATATCTCGAACAGAGTTTACGCTATTTGACAACCACTTTGTCTTCAAGCTGGGTTGAGGCTTTACCCTTGGCAGAGTTTACTTACAATAATACTGTACACTCAGCATTAGGTTGTTCCCCATTTTACTTCCTCACTGGTCAACATCCTCGAACATTGCCAATCATATTTCCAGCAAAGACTAATGACATGCCAGCAGTCTCGGAAAAATTAACCAGTTTGCACAATTTTCAGGAAAGAGTTAAAAGATCTTTCACTAAACAAAAACATAAAATGAAACAATACGCTGACCAACATAGAACTCCAGCTCCTAATTACAAACTTGGAGATCAAGTTTGGTTGTCAACAAAAAATATTCAGATAGCAGGACCTAAGAAGTTAAAACCCCGATTCATTGGCCCATTCCCCATAGACAAAATATTAAATCCAGTCTCCATTAGATTGATTCTCCCTCAGGATTATAAAATCCATCCAGTTTTTCATGTGTCCTTCATTAAACCCGTCCACCCAAACACCCGCCCAGACGATCCTCCTCCTCCTGTACTAGTAGGAGATCATGTAGCCTATGAGGTTAAGAAAATATTAGATGCAAAACGCATTTGGGGTCGTTTGTTTTATCTAATTGATTGGAAGGGTTATGATGCCTCTGAAAGATCCTGGGAAGCTGAGAACAATGTACCCGCTCCTCGGTTGAGTCGATCATTTCATGCCCTTCACCCAATTAAGCCACGACCTGTAAGAAGGCCTTGGGGGGGAGGGAACTGTCATGAGTAAATAGGCTTTGGCTTTAGGACTCAGTATACATCAGATGTTGTTGTATTCATACTTTCCTGAAAGAACTTGATTTAAGAAATATTCACAAATTGCTGTTAGCAATGCTTGTTGATTTGTCTGAAGTATTGCCTGATGCTTGTACAGATTGTGCGCTGCTTATTCATAGTCATGAATATTCATTAAATATGCACGAGGCCAAGTGCAGCTATCTAGATGTTCCACCAAATCTCATACACACGCTCAGCGCCAAGATGCTCCCTTCGGAGCGATAGGCCGCGCTCTATAAATACCCACAAATAAATAAAATAAATAAATAAATCTTGCTGTAACTGCTCCCTAAGCAACATGTGAAAACAGAAAACACGCGTTCTGGAAACCTTGCCCAACTCGCAGAGGATGCTTCGCTTCAAGACAGCTGCGTCTCCACGAGTGTTCCAGTCTAGTCTCCTGAGTTCCAGTTTCCCTCCCTATTTCTTCTATCCTTCTGCTCCCGCTCACCTGTTTCTCCTCTTCTTGCCTCTTGGGAATCGGACCGGAGTTACGAGGAGTTCTTCGTCGACGGCCTCTCCGGATCCTTGAATCTTCCGACCTCTGACTTCCTGTTTCCAGTGGGAGTTGAAGAAAGACCGGACTTGTCCCATGTTGATTCTGGTCCCCACGCAGCTCCTTTTCCGGACGCCTAGAAAGACAGTAAGAATAGTTTTTTGACAGATTTAAGAAACAAACCTTGGCAACTATAATTTGGTATTTGCACATTTTTACAAGTACGGACCAATTTAAAGGACAAAGACAATCTTTAAGGTTGAAAGCATTGGAAGCTCTGGACAATACTGCTTGAATAATTCTGTTTAATTAATTTTATGCACATTGTCATGTTAAAAGCACAAATATAATGTTAAAAGGCAATTCTTGAGCATAAATAGCAGTGAAGGATAACTGCGTTTGTGAGCATAAATAGCAATGAAGAATAACTACGCTTTGGAGTACAATATTGCAAGTGCAAGTGTCAGAAAGTACACGAATTCGGCATTGTATTCTGCCTTGGTTTTTTCTTGTCTTTTATTTATTACAGAATCCCTAGTTCACGGAGTAAGAAAATATGCGCAAGGTAGGAACAGTTCAAGTTTGATGAGTTATGTCATGTTGGTTAATTGAATTTTACTAACAAATTAACAGGTTCTTCATTACGGCTCATATGTTCCTTGCATTAATACATCTTGTGTTTATAATTGAAGGTGAGAACAGCATAGTACAAGTAACTGTGTCCCCTAGCAAATTTAAGAAGTATAAGAATGGGCTATTCTATTTATGGTATGTATATTTAAAAGAGTGTATAATATATTCTGGAAAAGAGACATCTGGAATATTATTGTTTCACGACAATTCTGCTATGATTTATGTTAAATAGAAGCAGTGTTCAGAGAATAGTACTGCAACCCCAAAGCAGCCCAGAATACATCAAGAGAAACGGTGACTGTCATCTCTAGAAGAGATCCAGTGTTTGTTTGTTTCTCTTTCCACGTCCCCTTTCCCTTAGGAGTTAACTAGCTGTGTCAAGAGTCTCATCCTTGTCACGCTGGTTAGTTCTTGAAGGAGTTGGGAGTAGGCATCTTCAAGACGAAACAACTGGAACCTTGTGGTTGCACACCTGACACAACTAGCCAACCAGGAACGTCCAGTATGCGCCACAGAGCTGCATTGCAGAGAGGTGTAATGAGGCCATGCCCATTTTTACACCTCTCTGCATCGCAGCCCCCTGGCGCGTTTGCAGAGGGGGAACTAATTCCTCTTGGGTTCCTCTGGGCCAAATAACCCACCAGGAACCTCCAGTATTTGCCAGGGGGCTGTGTTGCAGAGAGGTGGAAAAAGGGGTGTGTCCTCATTACACCTCTCTGCAATGCAGCCCCATGGCCCATACTGGAGGTTCCTGGTGGGCTACTTGGCCCCCAGGGACCCCCAGTATTCAAGGGGAATTATTTAGCCATCTGCAAACGCACCAGGGGGCGCGTTTGCTTAGTGGTGCCTTAATTCTTTTTATGGGGATCGGCAAGGTACCATACGCGTATCCCGTGATTTTTAATTTTTTTAAATCAATTTTTTTGGGGCCTTGGTGGTCCTTGTGGGACCCCATAAGCAGGCCTAGGGGGTCAGGGTGTTTCTACCCTGCCCCCTTTCGCATTTTCTGTGTTTCTTTTTCTGTTTTCTTGTGCCTCGGTTCTGAAATGTGATTGGCTGCCAACACTTCAACCAGGAAGTTTTGTCAGGCATCTTGGGACTCGGCTTCAGCCAAGTCCCATGGAAATCATTTAACAAAAAGAAAAGGGGCATGTTAGGAATGCCCTGACCCCCCCATCGCTGTGTTTGGGTCCTCCGGGAACCCCACAAGGCAAAATAGTATTTTTTTGAATAATTTTGGCTGCAGCCACGCTGGATTCATAGCTCTCACTGAATTAAAAAAAAGATAAGTGCAGGATCACGTGCTTCTCTACTGTTTTCCCATGGGCGGTAGCTATCAGCATGAAAAACAGAATTGCCAGCTGTGGGTTTCCTGTATAATCGTGTGAGGAGTTTAGTATCCTCCAATTGGGTCGAGAGTGTGGTATTGTGGGCCCAATATATAGATGACTTGTTGATTGTGTGGAGAAGTAGCCAGTCATCTGCTTAAAAGTATATAGCTTATCTTAAATCCAATGACCTCAATCTGGTATTTAGTGAACACATCAGCAAAACCAATTTATATTATCTTGATTTGGAGGTCCATGTAGAAGAGACTAAACTTATCTCAAGATGTACAGGAAACCCACAGCTGGCAATTCTGTTTTTCATGCTGATAGCTACCATCCGAGGAGCTTGATTAAAAACATTCCCTCTGGAGAACTCCTGAGTATTACATGCAATTGTGCTACCCAGCCGGAGTACCAGAAAGCCAAAGAGGGTGCTTTGAATCGCTTCAGAGCTAGAGGATATTCAAATAATATTCTCTATGAAGCCAAGAAAAGGGTAGAAAAAGTAACCAGATTAGAACTCTTAAGGGCTCTTAGGGGCTCATTATGATGGCAGAAGGACCGCCACCATCGGGGCGACGGTGGTGGTCCTTCCGCCAACACATTGTGATTTACCCACCACCAAATTAGAAAGGACGGTGGGTACCGCAGCAGACATAAAGTCAGTCTGCCGCTTCACCTCCAAAAGCAATCGCACCAATTGCCTGGTGGATGGAGCAGGGCCACTAATATGGTGGTGGTGCCTAGTAGGCACCTCCCGCCGTATTATGATGTGGGCTTAAAGAGGTCTTTCCATGGTGGCAATGCCGCCATGGAAAGGCTGGCGGGGATTGGGCTTGCGGGCCAGTTGTGGGCCCCCATTGTAGGGGGGAGTCGCTGCACTCGGGGGTACCCATGGAACCCTCCTGCATTTCCATGCTGCAAGTGGCAGGCACCGTGTGGTGCCTGCCACATGGTGCAGAAAAATGCGGTGCAAGCACCTTTAACATTGCAGACAGTGCAGCAGCCAGCAGCACCACCTGCAATGTTTAAGACCCAGGAGGTACTGGCGGGTGCATCCTTATCAGAGTGGTGAGACCGCCTCATCCGGCAGGCAGTCCCAAACACTGCTACGGTGGCAGGCGGACCAAGTACGCCTGCCATCGTAATGAGCACCTTAGTACCTAAAACAACTGATGACTGCAAAAATCAAAATAAAGGTGGACCAGTGAGAATGATCACTTGTTACAAGGCACAGTCTTCCCAGGTAGTCCAGGTGTTTAGAAAAAACTGGCATATCCTCCAAACAGATCATATACTAGGAAAGATCATCGCTACTCAGCCACAGATCACATACAAATGTTACAAATCCATTAGCGATCATTTAGTAAACAGCCATTACGGCTCAAACCTTTTGAAAACAGAAAGTGTTACTGTTTTTTTCCATATAGCCACAACGTTATCAACTATAGCACTACAGAGAAGGGATACAAAATGGTTAGAAGCATTAATCAGCTACTAAACTGCAATTCGGAGTTCACTGTTCATTGCCTTGAATGCCCATGTCCCAAGCTCTATGTGGGAAGTACTATTCACCCTGTAAAGAAACGCATTCTTGAACATATGCAGGCCATCGCTAAGAATGACGTTACTTATCCGGTAGCCCGTCATTTTGAAACCACTCAGAATAGCACTGAGATTTCTTAAGATTCTTCTTTATTGATCAGGTCCCCAAAAATGAAAGAGGGGTGACAGGGTCAGAAGTCTGCATACATTAGAGTCCAGGTACTTCATCAACCTACGAACAAAGGCCCGATAGGTCTTAACAATGATGAGGAATTATGGGTTTCCCTCGAGTAGAAATGATCCATTGTCACAATTTGATCAGACTATTTCCTGTATATATCTCCCATTGGGTATTCCACGATGCCGCCCTCCTGTTGAGATATAAGTTTATAACACACTGACCTCTATATGCATATTTGAATTTTCTTTATCCCAGAACAAGATGGCCGATACAGGGCGTAATTGTTAGGGTTACAGATAATCAAGAGTCAATAGGCATTTGTACACACATGAATATTTTATGCCTCTATTCGTTCTTCTGTGACTGTATGTTACAATTGCCCTTTCAGGGCAATATTGCGTGCGAGTTTAGGAGATTGTAGGAATCCATTTATAAAATCATTATAATTTACATAATAATTTTTATGTCAGGATGATATGCTTATTTTGTTAAACATTATGAATTGTCTTATTATTCCATCCCTGTCCTACTGTGATTAGATCTAGCTCCTTTATCTTCATAACATCAATATTTTCACTATGTTTCACAGCGACTTCTTTTATTTTATTTATCTTGCTCCAGAAACAAGCTTTAAGATGGCCGCCATCATTTGCACATTTGTGAAAGACAATTTTAAACCATCTTTGCTGTCAATTAAATTTTGTCATGTCATGCACATTTTTACTTTATAACAGTGTTGTAAACACACACATACTGACATCAATAACGGCGTAGTGCCGAAACGCATCAGTCAGTGCTAGGAGGCTCTGCACATTAAAAGCACTTTCATATGAATTCCTATGAGTGCTCTCTTTCTTGACTGACACCAGATCTGTTTCCCATTGTGGATGTATATATATATATATATATATATATATATATATATATATTGCCACAGCTTCTTTCTCCTACGTTAAGTAGACCAAAGACACGGCACAGCAACAGATAGTTTTTTATTTACACACCAGTGCAAAAAAGAACGTGCATCAAATGGACGGTCTACGCGTTTCGGCTCCTGCCTTCCACTGGACCATATATATATATATTTCCACGACAATTCAGCTTATTTTCAAAAACGCTGAAAGAAGACAGCACTCTGGTCATCCGTTAGCTATGTGATTTATTGGCAGACCCCCTGCCCCCTCCGACAGATGCGTTTCGCCTCACGGCTTCGTCAGTGTCGGTGAGTGTGTCTAAAGGAAACATTATATCATCCACCATGCCCACACCTCTCTGATCGAAAGTGAGAGTGGACCACCTCTCTATGTCCCCAGTGGTGGCCATCTTACAGTGTGTTTCAACAGTGGGACATACAATATGTTCTTTTATAAAAAACAATGTTTTCAAAGTGCAAGTGCAGTTTAAAAACATTTTTTTCTCACACAAATCATATTATATTTGATTATTCAAACAACACAAACCAAGATCAGGGAATAACAAAAGTGAGAAAATTCCCTTTCACTTCAGCAGAATTGTACAAAATTCATAAATTTTCGTTCCTGTTCGTATTTATAGAGGTTAATCTATTTATCCCCTTATTTTCTGGTTTTGTGTTTGTTTATGTATCATGCCCTGTATGGGCCAGCTCAACTTTATTATCCAGCCCTATATGGGCCATCTGTGCAATTTCTTTAAATCACTGGACTGGGGAGAGAGAGAAATGCTTACTAGAACTATGAAGATTTGTTCCCCTCATATTGTTTCAGAGATTTGAGGGGGATTAGTGTCGTTCTTTTCTATTAGTATTCAGTATGAACCCACAAAAGACTCCTTTCCTATGTTCCCCCGTTATTTTCACTTGTTGTCTTGATTTAGTTATAAGTGAACCCACTATATATATATATATGAAATCCTTGAATCCTGAACCTCAGCCACAATCGCTGATGCCTCCACAGGTACACAGGTACAGATCACAAAACGCTAGAAAATTGTATATTGAGTGGTTTATTTCTCCATTATCCGCAACATTCTATTTGGAATAACTTTGGCGCCGGTCGACAAATACACGCGAAATTCTCCAAGAAAATGGCCTGCACCGCTCCGCTCCTTCCCTGAAAGGTTGTGGGTGATTTGTCAAGTGGGGGCTGAGAACAAATGGGGTCCCAAAACATGTTTTCCCCATGCAATTTTCCATAGGGACCTCTAAGTGAGGCTACAGCCCGAACTGCTGAACGGAATTACAACAAATTTGGTAAAAAGGTCGAGTTCGGTTGGCAGATTACGCTTTTTGTCAAATGGTGTAAATCCATTCAGTAGTTCCTTAGAGAATCAAAAGTAAAATCATAGATATATCTGTAGACGAAGTACCGTACCCGTTCTGTCCGAGGACAGTACGCATACCATTACGAGCACGAGCTGCATGCTAATTGGGTGAAAACTGTCTGTCAAAACCCCAAACCAGGAAGTGTTGGCGGCCATCTTGTATCTCGGTAGAACCGAGGCACAAGAAAGGTGATAAACAAGTGTGCAAAAGACGTAAAGGGGGCAGGGTAGAAAGAACCTGACCCCTTAGGCCTGCTGAGGGGGTCCAACAAGTACCCTCAAGGCCCAAAAAGAAATTATATATTTTTTTTAAATCGCGGGATACGCGTAGCGTACGTGTACCCTGCTGATCCCCACAAAAAAATTAAGGCACCACTCTGCAAACGCAATAAAAGCCGCCTGGCACGTTTGCAGAGGGGGAGCCGCCAACTCCTCTAGAGAAACATACCAAATTTTGAGGTCACTCCTCAAAACCCCCGAGCCTCTCCACCTTGTGGACCCCTCGGATCACCGCTGCAATGAGCTAGCAAAATTCCTCAATCAGAAGATCCAAAACATTGTGAAACAGCTTCCACCTTGCACCCCTAGCGATTCTTCTGACACTGCTCTACTGGATACGCAGGCCCTGGGGAAAGGACTAGAGATGTTTGTCCCTTTCACGGAGGATACGTTGGCACCCATCTTCCCGTCAATAAAGAGCGGCTCCCCGCAGGACCCGGCCCCGGTGAAGGCCCTAAAATTGGTGGCCCCCACTATCCTTGCACCTCTGATGAAGGTGATTAATTCATCTTTGGCACTGGGCATTGTTCCACCAAATTGGAAGAAGGCGGTGGTGAAGGCCTTATTGAAGAAACCGAACCTCGATCCTATGGACTTCAAAAATTATAGAACAATTTCTCTTCTCCCAAGTACCAGCAAGGTGACAGAAAAATTCATAAATGGTCAGTTGTCCAACTACCTCGAATCGAGGGGACTAATGAAACCTTCTCAAACAGGTTTCAGGCCGGGCCAGGGTACTGAGACGGCTATGGTCGCGGTTGTTGAAGAGGCCAGGAAGATCATCGATGCAGGAGGATCAGTGGCAGTGGTCCTCCTTGACCTGAGCGCGGCCTTCGACACCGTGAACCATAGTACGCTGGTCCAATGGCTTAAGGATGTGGGAATCTCTGGATCGGCACTTGCATGGCTGAAATCCTTTCTGCACAGCTGATCATTTCAGGTGGCGGAAGGCAATTACATTTCTGAGGTTACCCCAATACATCGTGGAGTGCCACAGGGCTCATCATTGAGCCCTACCCTATTCAACGTATACATGTCCCCACTGGAGAAAATTGTAACCCCTTATGGGATTAAATTACTGACATACGCTGATGATACTCAGCTTGTTGTGTCGCTCAGCCAACAGAATAATGTGGTCACTGATCTGTACTCGTGTCTGGGTCAGATAACCAGCTGGATGAATCAATCCCATTCAAAACTTAATGGGGAAAAAACTGAAATATTGGTCATGGGTAATCAGTCCCTTTTCCACCCTGAGACTTTGTGGCCCCCATGCATGTGTCCCCCTCCGACTCCAAAGTCAGACATTAAAATCCTAGGGATATGGCTGGACCAAGGGCTTACACTTGAAACCCAAGCAAGGAAAACAGGAGGAGTCTGCTTTGGGCTTCTCCGAACCTCCAGAAAATGCTTCCCCTGCTTTTGGTTCAGTCCAGGAAGCTCCTAGTTCAGGGATTAATATTGGCAAGACTTGACTATGGAAATGCCCTTTACTTGGGCGTGCCCAAGAAAGTGACAACTAGACTACAAGTGGTGCAGAACGCAGCTGCCCGGATTCTAACGGGCACCAACAACCAATGCTCCGCTAAACCAGCTCTTCGGGCTCTCCATTGGCTGCCAATATGTGAAAGAGTGCAGTTTAAGGCCCTCTGTTTGACCCACAAAATCCTGAACGGCAAAGCCCCACCCATCCTCAAAGATCTCATCGTCCCCTACATCACCAATAGGACACTTCCTTCCACGAATGCACACCTGACTCTGATACCCAAGATCAAGAGGGTGAGATCAGGGGGACGTTTGTTTTCATACAACGCCTCCAAATTATGGAACTCGCTCCCTCTACAGATGTGGGCACAATCCAACCTTACTGCATTTCGTAAAGAGCTTAAGACCTGGCTGTTCTTATAAGACTCTCACCACCAGTCGTTTATATCTATCTCTAGCGCTGGGACGCTCACGGACAGCCACGCTCTCTATAAATTCTTAAATAAAATAAAAATAAATAAACTGTAACTACTATACTTAAAAGTCTATGGCCTATTTGCAAAGTATTTAAACTAAAGTAATTCAAATCAAATCAAATCAAAAACTAAAGTAATTCATTCTGAGAAGTATATTTTGTAATGTAATGTATAATGTAATTACAATGTAATTTAAAAAATAAAATATCTAGAAATACATAGTTAAAAAATGTAGTAAATCAGTATAAAAAAATAACAATTAATAAATTTAAAAATTGTCATTTACAAAACCTTTGAAATTCACTGAAAAAAACAAAGGTTTCAGGCCTGACATAGTTAGGAATTAGCATTTAAAAAACCTTCGAAATTCACTGAAGAAACCATAGATTTCTGGCCTGATATAGTTAGGAATTAGCATTTAAAAAAACTTTAAAATTCACTGAAAAAACCATAGATTTTAGGCCTGATATAGTTAGGAATTACCCTTTAAAAAACCTTAGAAATTCACTGAAAAAACTGTAGGTTTTAGGGGGTGTTATAGTTAGCTGGACATGAGCGAGGGTTACTTCATAGGCTTAGACCCCACAGAAGCGGGTCACATTTAATTATACTCTCCAACCTCATTTCAGAAGGAAATGAAGCCTTGTGCGGTTTCAAAGAAATGTATTCTTAGCCACTCGTCAAACGCATTGCACCCTTGTTCATTGACAAGGAGATTTGAAATTCGCGGCCATTTCAACATAACTCATATGTGATTAACAAACTACAAAATTAGTACATATGAAAAAAGACTTGTGGTTTTTATCTTCAACAATGCATTTGCATAGACCTTAGAAATGCCTCTGTCAGTTGTAACGTAATTTTTAACTTGACATTACTTGATAATTAATATATAATATATATGATCAATATAAATGCAATTCCTCAAAATACGAGTAATATTTGCATGCTGTTTATTGTACACATCGTCATTGCTCAACATTACGCCCCAGTGGGAATCTGATGTTGACGTTCCTTCTATCAAGCCCAAGTGGGCATACTTCAATTACATTTCTAATCATGAAAACCTAAAACCACCAGCCCCACCCTGTGGGATTAAAACCATTTCATGTCATGTTTCTAAAAATACCTTACTATTTCCAAAATAACTTGTTCCTACAGATGTGTGTACAGATCTTCTTCCATGTTCAGACTTTCTGGCTGTTTCGAATTTATTTCTACATTATAACGTGAATCAAGTTTCCTCAGCTTATTTTCCCTGTTGCCTCCCCCTGGATTGTTTTCTACTGCATATATCACATAGTATGTTAGCCTTAGCACATTCTTGTTATGGAACCTTTCAAAATGTTGTGCAACAGGATAAGAGCTATCTCCATTCTTTACAGCTCTCAAATGTTAGAGGATTCTTTTGTGTACCTCTAAGATTGTGCTGCCTACGTACCTCAGGCCACACGGGCACTGAAGCACTTAGACAGCAAAATCTGTCTTGCAATTAAATTTGCCTCTGATTTTCTTTGAGTTTTTATTTAAACCTGGCTTGTATATCTCTGTGTTTATCCCATGTGTGCAAGCCTTGCACTTGGTACATTTTACAAAACCTCATCGTTCATTCAACCACGTAGTTTTAGGTTGTGGTTTCTTCAGAGTATTTTTGACCAGAGCTTGTTTAAGGGATTGTGCCTTTCGAAATGTGATTTGCAGTCTACGGGAAACTGCTTTGCCTATAATTGGATCATTTTTGATCACGTGCCAGTGTATATTTAGGATGCCTCATAGTTTTACATGCTGAGCACGGTATGTTGTAACAAATCTAGTTTGTTGAATAGAATCTTCCTTTTTCTTTTCTTTGTTATAAAACAAATATCTTCTTGTTTCTTTTCATTAACTTTTCGAATTGCCTGATCAATCCATTCATCCAGAGACTCCCTTGTCCTAAACCTCTGTTTTAAAACCCTCATTTCTTTTTTTATCTCTGTCTCATTACTACAGTTCCGTTTGGTCCGTAGGCATTCACCGTAAGGAATACTCCTCTTTAAGTTCACAGGGTGAAAGCTCTTAGCATGTAAAAGAGTATTTGTGGAAGTGGGTTTCCTACACAACTTCGTTTCTACCTTTCCATTTTCAATGTATACAGTTAGATCTAAAAAATTCACATTTGTTCTACTCACTTCATTGGTAAATGTTAATTTTAGGTTGTGATCTTGTAAGTCATTGATGAATTGCTTTGCCTCATCTTCAGTGCCTTTCCACACTAAAAACAAATCAGCAATGTACCAACTCCAGTGAAGAATGTGATTTTCCCATTGCTGCTGATGTTGCGATTTGGACGTATTCTCTAAGGCACTTCCGATGGCAGATATAATTGGACGACCTGGGGGACCTACAAGATCTTTATGGCCCTTGGGAATTAAGTAAAATACTGCTGTTATTGGCTGGTCAGTTTGAAAAACTGTAAACTCATCATGCGTCAACAGGCCTTGATCATACCAACTGCTCAATTGTGAGTTAAAATAATCATTACTAGAAAATATCACTTGTTCATCTAATCTTACATAGCATTTTTTGTTGTTTGTTTGTATGCTTCTGTCAGGTACTTCTGTTTGTCCCAAAGGACAATATTTCCCCCTTTGTCCGCATTTCGTACTATGCAGTTCTCATTGTCTGATAATTTTTTAATCAGAGCCTGGTATTCGTTTTGCTTCATGCCATCTTTATTTCTAGAATTATTCTTATTCGTTTGTCCATTCAGTTTCTTCAGTTCATTAATAACCAAATCGCTGAGAGCATCAATCCCATCTTTTGCCCCATGGGGATAAGGCGCAAAGTGGGTCTAAAATTGGTTGGTTCTCCCTGTACAATGTTTAAAACTTTTTCCAATGCCATGGTTTCTGCCATCGTTGTACTTGATCCTGGTATTTGTTCTACATCCATTGTCCTTAATTTCACCATTAAATCGAAGTCTTCCATTTGTAATCTTCCTTCCCCAACAGGCACATTGTCTGTGTTTTGACTCATGCTCTGTGTTGGATGTACGAAAAAATGCTTTCTTAATTTCAGTACTCTTATGAATTTAAAGAGGTCAATCCTCGTTTGAACATAGTCCACATTCATTTCAGGGCAAAATGATAACCGTTATGTCAGAATCTCAGTTTCATTCTTGGTGAGAGTCACCTTTGTCAAATTTATTATAGTAGCCTTATTTAGTGTGGCTCCTTCTAATTGTTCTTTTTCTTCTGCATTTGCTGCCCTCCTCCAGTAGGCTGTCCCCTTCCTCCTCTTGGCCCTTTGCCTCTTCCTCTTAGCGGCTTTTGCATCTGTGCTCGTGGCCTTGGTCACAGATTGAATCTGCGTTCTTCGCATAAAAAAATCAAATTCGTCGATTACAGATGGTATTACACCCTGAGCTGTCACCCTCCATCTAAGTCTGTATCCACTTCCGAATTCTGCAGGCTACTTTGTTCAGAATGTGATGACTGGGTGACTCTACTCTTTTGTGCTTGCTTATTGCGCCTTATTGAGGCAAATTACTTTGCAAAGGTATAAATTTGGTCTCTTTCAAAATCTTGTTTGTCCCTGATAAGTTTTTGGGCTTTCCGTTTTTTATGGTGGCTTCAAATTTCTTCATTCTTTCTCTCATTGCCACTTGAAAATCGTTCACCGGCTCTTTATCTCCTTCTTTGCTTAATGTAACTAACAGGGCTTCAATTTCTGACTGTATCCTTTTTCTGTCTATGTCTGCATATTTAATTAACATCGCCAGCATTCTCCTTGAGGCATCGTCATTATTTGCTGCCCACTCTCGCAACATGTCTGGATTGGGCTTCTAGTATGTTGAGGTAACCGTTATGCAAAGTCCCCTAGGCACGCGCTGCACCTCTAGGTAGCGCTGCAGGGATTTTGACTCCCACCATTTAGAGAGTTCTGCATGTTGTAATTTTTCTAAACGCCTCAATCACGCATTTAAATCATTAGTTTCATTACTCTTTGACACTGCCCCCTCTGTGTTGCTTGCACCTGTACACGCATCGTTGAAAATCTGCAACACTGCTTTTTTGCGTTCTTTAATCTCTGTGGCTAACATTGTGTAATAATATAAGATTGCTTTCAACTTCAATTGCGCTAACAGTCCTACTTATTACAAAAGTATGGCACACCTGAAGCCATCTTGATTTGAATAAAGTGGTAACACTTAAAATATTTAATTTGCAAAGGAACAAAAAGAGGGGGTTCATTCTGCCATATAAATTATGATTAGTGCTGCAGAAAGAAAAATTAGTGCACATTTTGACTTCTCAAATCCTCTTCTATTTCATTAAAAAATGCTGACATGCAGACTGAAACATGCACTTTGAATACCAGCAACAGACTTCCCTGGTGAGCAGTAGTTTTACTATAGTGTTCTAATGAGCAACTAGAGTGGAGTGCTAACATTCAGAATTTATGGCAAATGTGTGACACATCTGAATGCCTTCTTGAGGGAACCAAAGTAAAAAACTGAAAATATTTCCTTCTGAGGAGACTGCAGGAAATTAGGAAACTTCGTGACAAATAAGTCTCCCAAGATGGCCACCAGAGACAAAAGAGCCCAAATGTAGCACAAATATCCGCATTTAGTCCACGGATAGCTCAATGACAAAATGTCCCAGAGTGTTCTTAAGAACAACTAGAGCGCTTACTGTCTTGCTTATGACAAAAGAATGGCATACCTGTAGCAAACTTGATTGGAATAAACTGGTAACACGTAAATCATTTAATTTAAAAAGGAACACAATGAGGGGGCTCATTTTGTCATAGAAAGTATGATTAGTGCTGAAGAAAGAAAAATTAGGGCACATTTTGAGTGACTTTTCAAATCCTCTTCTATTTCATTAACACATTCTGACATGCAGACTGAAACATGCACTTTTAATACCAGCAGCAGACTTCCGTGGTGAGCAGTAGCTTTAATACAGTGATCTAATGAGCAACTAGAGTGCTAACATTCAGAGTTTATGGAAAATGTGTGACATGTCTGAATACCTTCTTGATGGAATCAAAGTAAAAATTTTGAAAGCATTTCCTACTGAGGAGACTGCAGTAAATGAGGAAATGAGGAAACTTCATAACAAATAAATTCCCCAAGATGGCCACCAGAGACGAAAGAGTCAAAATATAGAACAAATATCACCCAGATGTAGCCCACATGTTGCCCAATTTCAGAAGTGTGCAAAACACTTTTTATTTTTTTGTGTTTTTGCAGTTTTATATAGTGCACACTTCTCAGGTATTGGAGTGCTTTACATGAGCATTGGTTACATCACACAAGAACAAATTCATTTTGGTTTTAGACATGGGGAGATTAAGTGATTTGAATAGAATCACAGAATGTCAAGCTGTAGCAGAAACTCCAACCTGGCTCCCCAGTTGCAAAGTCTGCAGCTCTAGAAGTAACACCACATCCTCTCCCCTAAGTGCAACATTTAATCAAGTCGGCAACTGGATAAAAAACATAAAGATAACAAATAATTTAAAAGTGCTCTGTCGCTATTTGAAAACTCAGAAAATAGGTTCTCATTTTAGTTTTTTAGAGCACCAACCATAATTTGAATGCAAATAAGACCCTCTCATATATGTAATTTCTAAAGGAAATGCTCTGGTATTACAGATTTAATTACATCAAGATGACGTTAGGCGTTCCAGACTTTTGTAATAAATATAGAATGTTAGCAATCTAGTTGTTCATTAGGACACGGTTTAGAAGTAGAGGCCAGGAGCATGGACTCTGAAAATTGAAGGCAGGTAGGAGGGTGCAGAGGCAACAATTTGAGCACACTGGGCAGGCAGGAAGGGTAGAGGCAGCACAACAGACTATGGAGGGCAGTGGAAAGGGGGGCAGGGACAACAAACCAACAATGCAGGATTGGCAAGAGAGGCTGTAGCAATGTAATAGACCATTGTGGGCAGAAGGAAGAGGCAGTGGTAGTACAACCATACATGCCAACATACCTGATTCAGCCAGGAAGCATCCAATGTTTTTAAGCCCAAATGGGCTTTATTTGATCTGTCTCCTGTCTACGATCTCCTCTTTTTCAATGTAAGTCAAAGGGAAAAATCAATACCCCAGTTCTTTTTTCAAAAGCTCCCTCTTACCAAGTTCAAAATGTTAGCAAGTATAGTACATTGGATCATGGAAGGCAGGAGGAATTGCGGTAGGGACATGGACTGGGATAACAGAGGACAGGAGGGACATAGAGAGGTGCACCAAACTGACCCTACAGGGCAGGCATCAGGGTATGCAGCAGCACAATACACCACACAGGGCATGCGGGACGAGAGTGCAGCACAACAATCCATAGAAAGCAATTGGGAGGGGACAGGACCATGCACATGGACAAGAGAGAACAAAGTGAAAGACGCAATGGTAGCTAGCTGACCATAAGGGACAGAGAGGAGAGAAAGCTGCAGCATAACGGACTATAAAGGGCAGGAGGGACGGATAAGGGGCATTACAATGGAACAGATAAGCCAGAAGGGAGGGAATAGGGTTCTGCACATGGAAACACAGAGCTGGGGCAAGGGGGCAGGGCAGGAGCAGCAAGATGACCATGGAGTTCAGAAAGTATGGGCACTAGAAGCAAGACACACCATGCAGAGCAACAGTAAGACTATAATGACAGACACACAGACCATGGAGGGAAGGTGGGAGGGGGTCATGGGCAGCTATCTGACCACACAGGGAAGGTGGGCGGGCCGTGGCAGCACAGAAGACCATGCATGTCAAGCAGGAGGGTTAGTGGCAGCACAATGGCTATGATGGGCAAGAAGGAGGGTGCAGTGGCATTCAGGACCCTGGAGGATAGAAGGGAGGGTCAGGACCTGGGCACAGACAAGAGAGTTCAGGGGAAGGGGCCTCACAACAGACCACGCGGGGCAGGCAGGAGGAGCAGTTGCAGCACAACAGACCAGGGAGGGCAGAAGGACGTGGCAGTAAAATGGACCATGGAGGACACGAGAAAGGGGATAGGGGCATAGAATTCGGACAGGTGGGTGGAGGTGGAAGTGACAGGTTACAGTCATCTGACAATGCTAGGTAGGTGGGAGGGGAGTGGCAGCTCAACTGAACACTCAGAGTAGATAGGAGTGGTAGGTCCATAGAACATGGTGGGCAAAAAGGATGGAGCAGGGGCATGCACACAGACATCAGAGGGCAGGGGGAAGGAGAATAGGTGCAGCAAGCTAAGCACAGAGGCTAAGCAGGAGGTCAACAATGGGGCATAGAATTGAGCAACAGAAGGCAGGAGGAGTAGACTGGTACATCATGCTAAATGAATGGCAGCCACAGTACATCAGTCCATGCATGGCAGGAGGGACGAGGCTAGTCCATTGATTCAGACAACAGAGGATAGGGAGGAGGTGGATGGGGCAGTAAGCTAACTGTTCAAAGAAGGCGGGAAGGCCAGTTGCAGAACACCGCCCACACAGGGCTGTAATAAGTGAGCAGGGGCGTGGACTTGGACAATGGATGGCTAGGAGGAGGGAAGGCAGGAGCTGCAAGCTTGGGTGAGGGCAGCACAATGCCAGGCCCTGCTTCCAACTCCCCACCATCCATTGTGATATGCATCTTACTTAACATTAAATCCATTGTTTATGTTGATGTTTGCAATCCTAAGTATGTTTATTATGAATAAGTCACATTGACGAATATACAGGTATGGCGGTCACAGGGCAAGTTATACTGAGATTACATTGTGTGCATATTAACATGTTTTCTTTTCTTTATTGTATCAATTCCTGAAATTTCACATTGTGACCAGGCCAATATGGCTGCCAGCTTTTTGGATTAAAGTAATATGTAGTCCTCTGTTAATGTTGGCAACTTTAGGCATTTGTACATTTAAATGAGGATGCTACTATGACGTCTTGTATCATTATCTAGGTTCGGACGAGCGAAACGCAAGGATCACGTCCTTTGCAAATTACCAACATCGCTGCTGATGGTATTCCCCTCCTGTGCTGACTCTCGTTTTTTACCATTGTTCATGACGAGCTCAGCTCGTCATAAGCACAGCTCAACCGTGCCTCATGACGAGCTGAGCTCGTCATGAGCATCGAAGGGGTTAAATACTTCCAAACTACAACCTCAGTGCTGATTCCTTCCTTGTAAGAGTGAGAGGAGCTTAAATACATATATATATAAAATTCACTGAAAAAACACAAATTTCAGGGACATTATAGTTAGAAATTAGCATTTAAAAAACCTCAGAAATTCACTGAAAAAACCACTGGTTTCATGGACGCCATAGTTAATTGGACATTTCAATCAAACAAAACAAGAGAAATGTGGCTGTTATTGTTAGTTGTGATAACTATAACTGACATCCCGCAAAGCACTGCTGATGACGCCACATATTACATCACTCATGGCATGGGCAGTGACATCATTGATGACATCAATGATGATATCTCAAATTACATCACTGATGACATCATCCACATGATCATCTGATCCTCACAGCCTAAAATACAGACTACCATTCTCGAAACCATAGAAACACCAATACTAGTACAGCTACAATATTCTGTGCACTATGCATGCAGGCCTTTAGCCAGTTACATACTATTGATGCGCTCTTCTAAATACCCAGTTAGTACCTATGCAGTCTAGGAATCCTTTTGTCTGTCCCATGCACTTCTCCATTCACCCATCCAGCACTATCTACTTATCCTTTCACTCCACCAATACCTAAGCAATTATAAATTCAGCACACACTTTCTTTGCAACACTGAAATTACTCCAGTTATTAGTCGTATACTTAAGGAATGGCGTAGTCACTAACACAAGTGCAGGTACAATATTTTGCACATTATGCATTCACACCTCTAACCAGCTACAAACAATTGATACACTCTTCTAAATGCCCAGTTAGTACCTATGCAGTGTAGAAATCCTCCTGTCTGTCCCATGCATTTCTCCAATCACCCATCCAGCACTATCTACTTATCCTACAACTCCATCAATACCTAAGCACTTATAAATACACTATACACTCTGTTTGTAATACTGTAATTATTCTAGATACTAGTCATGAACTTATGGAAAGGCCTAGCTACTAACACAAGTACAGCTATAATATTTTGTGCACTATCCAAGCAGACCTCAAACTGGCTACATACTATTGATACACTCTTCTAAATACCCAGTTAGTACTCATGCAGTGTAGGTATCGTCCAGTCTGTCCCATGCACTTCTTTAATCACTTATCTACCACTATCTACTTCTCCTATCACTCCACCAATACGTATGCACGTATAAATTAAGTGTTCACTCTGTTTGCAGCACTGTCATCATTCCAGTTACTAGTGGCATTCTTATAAAATGACCTAGGCACCAACACAAGTACACATCAAATATTCTGTGCATAATCCCTACAAATCTCTAAACAGATACATACTATTGGTCCACTCCATATAATACTGAAGTAGTACCCATGCAGGATAGTATACCTCCTGTCAGTCTCATTCAATTCTTCAATCACCCATCGAGCACTATGTTCTTATTGTATCAGTCTGCCAATACCTCAGCACTTATGGAGCAGATTTACAAGTTCCCTGCACCACCAGTACGTCACTTTTTGTAACATAGTGATGGTGCCAGTCACTCCTTCATATTTACAAGGAGAGGAAAAGCCACCCTGCATGGTTTTTCCTCTCCTTGTAAATGCGACCCCTTCATACACAGAACTTTGTGTTGAAGGGGCGTTCCATAGGTGTTGCTGTGGGTGTTCCCATGCAACACCTATAGAACAAGACACATCTCCAGATTTATGAGGAATGGTAAATCTGGAGATATGTGTGAATGCTGCGCCATCCTAGAGTTGGTGTAGCAAGGTGCAATGAGGAGAATTGTTTTCATTCCACTCAATTTTTGCTTTTTCAATGCGTGCTGTATTCCACAGCGTACGTTGAAAGAGTAAAATACCTTTACTGATTGTTTTTGTGCAGGAAGGTGTCCCTTCCTTCACAGAAACAATTTCCACACAACAGAGACATCCTTGCACCATTGTTTCATGGGTGCCTGTGTCACCCCATGGCTGCAGTTTGTGCAGCAGTGCAGAGGGAAGCATGGAGTTACAACATATTCATGTACATATGTCACATCCCTGTGCTTCGAAAGTGTCACCGTGCAGTGCAGCTAAAGAGCTTGCAGTATCACGCTGCAGTACTTCCTCATAAATCTTCACCTATAATTTCACCATACACTACTAATGCATTCTTTCAGTCAATCATGCTGAATACATATTTTCAACCATATTTTCACACATTACCTTGCAATTCTAGCTCTTTCTTTAACCAGATCAGGTAGTTCTGATGAGAAATTCTTTTTCTTTTGTATTTTTTTTGAACACTTTTGTATTTTTTGGATGGTTTTTCAAAAAATTAACAAAAAAAGAACGAATAAACCAGGAAACTCTTGGAGTTACTTATCATTCCAAAAACAACAACAAAAAAATTAACAACGATAGTTGCATTGCGCAGCACAAACTGCATCCACCGACTGCTCACCTAAGCATATAAATTCTTACACTTCACGCAGTGTTGCTCGAAAAAAGGCGAATTCTGGGCTAATGTACTTTGCAGGTGTTCCTGAGGACGCTCCAGAAGTACTTGCCACAGCAGGTGAGGGGTTCAAAGCAGCTCGCCTCATTTCCTCCTGAGCAAGATTGAGAGGATGTGTGGTCTGGAGATGCTTGTACATAGAAGCAGTGCCACAAGAGTATTTTTTTTCACTGCCTCTCGACAGGACTCGGTCACAAATTTTGCACGTCACCTTTCCCGCATTTACTTTCTTCTCTCCGGGTGGAAAAGTGAAGAATTTCCACACGACAGATTCCAACAGCTGTGGACGTGGTGCCTCATGCCCAAATTCTTCTTCAGCAGATACTTCCTCTTGATGCTGCTGCTGTCCAGATGCCATTTTGTTTGATATTTTTTGAAAAACACCAAAAAAAAACAAGCAAAAAGGGTTCTTTTAGGAAAAGAGATGTCTCTCTAAAGATGCTCCAACAAGAATGATGTCATTTGAGATGTCATCAGTGATGTCACTGACCATGTCATGAATGATGTAATATGTGACATCATTAGCAGTGCATTGCGGGTGTGCGAGTTAGAGTTAGCAGGACTAACTATAACAGAGGAATTTCTATAGTTTTGTACGAGTGAAATGTCCATCAAACTATAACACCCCTGAAACCTAGGGTTTTTCTGTGAACATATATATATGGGCATGGCGACCTCTTGCACAAAACAAAATTAAGCACCGAACTGTTGGCCGTATCCGTCTGTTTACTTCAGTAGGGCTGCGCAATTGAAGCGGAATACCTGGATATATATATATATATTTTTTGTTCTATACTTGCCGTGTATTGTATGCTGGAACTGCGAATGGAGAATTAAATTTTTTCAAGCACACGCACTGTTTTCGTGGTTTCCTTGGATTTCCTGGTTGGAGTGCATTGGCACAGCGGCTGCTGTGCTTGGTGGACAATAATATATATATATATATATATATATATATATATATATATATATATATATATATATATATATTCAACACCGTATGTGGCGTTTGCTCCAGCCTCCCACAGCAGCGGGCACTCCCGGCGGGATCGCCGCTCCCCAAAATCTCAGCACACTCCTGGTAGTTCGCGCTCATAAATCAGCCACACACCAGAGCCGGGGCCCAAATGTTCATTCAGTGCTAAATATTTATTGGCACACGGACAAAACCCAACGCGTTTCGAGGCTGGCGCCTCTTGCTCACGGGTAGAATGTAATGGTGGCCATTCTTTTTTTAAAGTGATACAAACAGAGTAGTTTACGTGCACGTGATCACAAGAACATAGAAGAGATACTTTGTTGCCTTCATGGTCTTACATGTAGCGTCACAAGGTTGCTTATTTAAATACACACTTCACTGCATTGGAACATTTAGTAAACATAAGTCCGCTTCCACAATAAGTAATTAAACAAAATTTGCAGAGCACGATATAACGTGAACAAAAACCTGCATTTCGCATCTTAAATCCCAATTGGCACATTTCAGAGCCCTCATTACAGGAATTATTTCACAGATGAAAACCGGATTAAAAAAGTTCATGAACAATGGTGTCTCGCCCAAGTGGGCAAGAAATTATCAAAGTACTTGTGTGGATGAAATAAAGTTCATAGTTCATACTGGTAGGTATTTAGCCCCAGTGGGCAAGCTTGTTCCAATTGTCGTGTGTACATTCAGCATACCTGAAAATTCAAATTCAAAAGACAATGAATCAGCGATTTGCTTAATCTAACCATTGTGTCACGTCAAGATTTTACATATTAAAAACAAACAGAATGGAATTTATGAAAGAGCAGACAAAATATATCTATTATGATTGTAAATGTACTGATAATTCTTCCCCCATGTTATGACCGAAGGGCTGTATGGTGTTGTACCGGATGATGTACTTGGATTCCAGTTTGCGCAGCTCTAATAATCTGTTGCCACCTCTTTCATTCCTAGTCACACAGTCAATGACATAGAATTTGACAAGATTGGGGTTTTGCTGATGCTCAACTGCAAAATGTCTGGCCACCGGGTATTGTGGGTTTGCATTTTTGATGGCAACTAGATGTTCAAGTGCCCGCAGTTTCGCTTTTTTGGTCATCATTCCAATATATATATATATATATATATATATATATATATATATATATATATATATTTAACACTCCTCCGCCTTTTGAACGAAAGCAATGGGCGCACTCCCTTTAAGTTCCACAAGTTGATTTATTGCAATCCTTCAGCCATGATAACAGACTCGATCTACGCGTTTCAGTGCTACAAGCACCTTGCTCACGATCACTTTCACAAGTTTTTTTCACATCATTTAAAGCGACCTTAGTGTTTGATGTTACATCACATCCTGTTGCAATTCGCTAGGCATTCTGGTATTTGTGTTTTTTTTGCAATCTAATTTTATTTAATAAAAGGGGGGGGAGTTTCTCTAAGTGAAATTAAACCATTTAACAAGAGAAATTAATCACACTTTTGCCTCAACCTTATATTTATAGTATTGTTGGCTGACATTATAATTATGCATCATTATTATTTTTGTCAATTATTTTTGCCAACTGTTTGTCCCTTACAATCCCTCCAGTGGGATTAGTTCACTGTTAGTGACACATAAGATAGTGATTGACATTTAATTTTCATGTCCACATTTATCCTTTTCCATCCCTCTAGTGGGATTAGTCAACTAATTGATGAGGCTAACTTCTTTCAACATCCAATCTTGTTGTGGGATGGTTTTCAAGTTCAGCAATTCACTCATTTTGTCTCTACTTTTGTCCATATTAGAGATGAATATATAACTCTTCCGATTGGTTCAGGCCATGAGGACTTAAAGTTCTGAAATTTAGGATGTGGCGTGACTCCTTTTGTCTCAGGATTTTTTCGCGATCTCCACCACGTGTATTTTTTGGGATAGTTTCTATTCCAAAGAATTTCAATTTGAGCCAATCTCCATTGTGCTTTAGCTCCATATGCTTTGCCACTGCGTTGGCTCTGTCCTTATGTACTGTGGCTCTCACATGTTCCATTATTCGTTTTTTTAGCTCTCCTTTTGTGCTGCCCACGTACATGAGGGGGCATGGACATTCTATCCCGTAGACTGTAAATTCAGTTTTACATGAGATTAGTTGTCGTATCTGCCATTTTTTGTTGTTGCGTAATGGTATTTCTTTGGTTTGTTTGGCAATTTGGCACATTTTGCAACCATAACATTTCACAAAACCAGTGGTTTTCAGCCAGTCTTTCCTTTTGTTTGGTTTGCAGTGACTGTGAATCAACCGATCCTTCAAGTTTGGTGCTCTCCTGTATGTTACAACTGGATGTTGTCGCACTAGTTTGCCTAAAGTGTCATCCAGATGTAGGATCTTCCAATTTTTTCTCATGATTTGAACAAGTTTTCTACTGTTTTCTGAGTAGTCAGTGATAAGTCTAATAGGTTCTTGATCACTTTTGTCTTTGTTTGATCGTTTTAAACATTCCTGTCTGGGTTTTTCGTTAGCTCTATTCCAACATTTTTCTATGTTCCCTTGATTGTATTTGCGATCTTTGAATCTTCTTTTTGTTGTGGCGCTATGTTTTTGCCATTCAGAGTCTTCGCTGCATATTCTTCAAATGCGAAGAAACTCCCCATACGGGATGCTTGAGATCAGGGAAGCCTGGTGGAAACTGGTTGCTTCCAACGTTGCATTGGTTGCTGTTTCTTTTCTGTGCAGCATCGTGTGGATCTGATTATCTTTGATATAGATACGGGTGTCCAGGAATGTAACTTCTTTGTTGTTAATTTCGTATGTGAAGGTTAACCCTGTCATACTGCTGTTAATGATCTTGTAGTAGTCCTGGAATTGTTCTTTGGTTCCGTCCCAGATGATCAAAAGATCATCTATAAATCTGATCCAACACATGATTTTGCAGGTGAATTGATCATATTCAGGTGCCCAGGCTATTTCCTTTTCCCAGTATCCCATTGTGAGACACGCATAATTTGGGCTAAATGAAAAACCCATTGCAGTTCCACTGGATTGTCTATATAGCTCTTCACCAAACAGAAAAATATTCTGAGATAAGCATAGTTCAATCATGTCTAGCAACATTAGGTTGTGATTTTTGTATTTGATGTCTCTGTTTTGCAAGAAATAGTCACATGCCTTTATTCCGATGTTGTTTTTTATGTTCGTATATAGAGATACGACATCCATGGAGATCAATTGGTAATTTTCTTGCCATGGTGTATTTTCCAGTCTTCTCAGTAAGTCATTGGTGTCTTGGATGTATTGGATGTATGAACTTAATTGTGTGACATGTGGTTTGAGAAAATAATCTATGTAGTTTGAAACAGGTTCCAAAAGAGAGCCCTTTGTGGATAAAATCGGTATTCCTGGGGGTTTGTTTCGGTCTTTGTGGACCTTAGGGAGGAAATATATTGTTGCGGTTATCGGGTGGCTGGTTGTTAAATATTTCTGTTCATCTTCATCAATCAAATTGTTTAATTTCCATTGACCTAGTTTTTCATCCAATTTGATCTTTATTTCTGCCGTTGGATTGGATTTTAGCCTCTCATAGTATTTGACATCTTTCAGTTGTCTATGAGCTTCAATGATGTATGAACTTTTCTCCCAGATTACAATATTACCTCCCTTGTCCGCCATTTTTATTTCTATTTCGTCATCTTTACATAGATTTTCTAGTGCTTTTCGTTCCTCCAAGGTCAGGTTGTCTTTGTAGTTGGATCCCTTGATTTTATATAGGTCCTGAATTACAGACTCTTGAAAGATATCCACCTTGTTTCCAGCCGGTAACTGGGGATAAAATTTAGATTTTGGTTTTAATTTGCTGATGCCTGCTCCCATTTGTACGATCGCTTGACTGACTGTCATTTCGTTTCCATCAGTTATGTCTAAATTCAGGAGTGTGGTGTATGCTTCTGCTTCTTTTACACGCAGAACTGGGGCGCTTTCTTCATCCATTTGTGATTTTTGAATATCTTTTTTGTTTTTATTTTCTTCAAAAAAACTTTGCCAGTTTGATCTTCCTTATGTATAGATAGAGGTCTATTCGCACTTGAGCGATGTTCATCTTTTTCTTTGGGCAAAAATGTATGCCTCGCTTTAGTAACATGTTTTCCGTATCAGTGATTGTCCTTTTGGAGAGGTTGATAATTTGCAATTCATTGTTTATTTCCCCCTCCTCTGGCGCATACTCCGTGTTTCTGTGCCCACCTTTTCGGTTGATTGACTTGTTTCTGTTGCCCCTTCTTGTCTTTTTTTGTTTGTGGTCCATCGCTGTCCTCGTCCTCTTCCCCTTCCTCTTGGTTGATTTTGTGCGCCTCGGCTCTGTTCCCACTGTCTTTGTTGTAGCACGAGGCGCATATCTCCTAAAAAAGGCATCCGTTCGTTAGTCATTGATGTACTTGGTTCGCCTCCATTTTCTTCTGCTGAGATTAATGAACATGAGGACGATGCACTGCTGGAAAGATTTGAGCCACGTTTTTGTGGGGACAGTTGTTTAAAAAAGTCATATTTCCTCGAGAAGCTAAATATACATCCTTCCTCATAATCCACAGTGTCACGTATGAATTTGTTGTGTTTGCGTTCCCTCACTGTGTCTTCATGTTTTTCAATTTGACTTTCTAATTCCTCCTTAAATTTTGACATTTCGTTGTTAAGTTTTAAGGATGTGACCTCTTTCTCCATTTCCTTTAGTTCTTCCTGTATTTTGTTCAGGCTGATTTCAATATGTTTCACCAGAATGGCCACTAGTCCTAGTGACGATTTTAGGATGAATTCCCCCCACTCCTCAAGTAATTCATTGGATGTGTCCTGGTGGCTGGGCATTAACATAATTCTCAAGCCCCTCGGAATTCTGTGCACTTCCAAATATTTTTTAAGTGTGATAAATTCCCAGGATTTGTTTATCTCTTTGCGGCTTAATTTTTCCCACATTCGCAGTTTACTTTTTACATCTGATTTATGGGTATCCGACTTAGTTTGTTTTTCGCCTTTATCCTTGTCCTCATTTCCTTTCACAAACATTGTAGTCAGCAATTCATCTCGTTTTGCTGCCCTTTGTTCCATTCTGTTTGCCTGCTGAGGTTTGATTAATTATTTTTTTGTCGTGGCACTTGGGAGCTTAAAGGTCGTACTTGTACATATTAAACATGTGGGTTAATTATGCGCGTTTCATATTGTAATGAAAATGCCAGTCGCGATGCTCCAAAACCCAACGTGTACTTTTCCGACACCAAACTGACAGCTTTGCTTTTTTCCGAAGCACATTAGTCTCACGGCTTCACTTCTTTCACACACAGACACGCTCTTACCTGCTCGCAGAGCGGTGTGTGTGTTCCGTGTATCGCCGGCTTTTCCTCTTGTCAGTGTTCACCCCGGTCGGGTGAATTTCAATCTCCAAACGCCGGTTCCCGGTTTCCCGACCATTAAGCGCTCAATGTGGGTGCAATCCCTACGGCAGAACCTCGCCGTTACTTATTTAACACTCCTCCGCCTTTTGAACGAAAGCAATGGGCGCACTCCCTTTAAGTTCCACAAGTTGATTTATTGCAATCCTTCAGCCATGATAACAGACTCGATCTACGCGTTTCAGTGCTACAAGCACCTTGCTCACGATCACTTTCACAAGTTTTTTTCACATCATTTAAAGCGACCTTAGTGTTTGATGTTACATCACATCCTGTTGCAATTCGCTAGGCATTCTGGTATTTGTGTTTTTTTTGCAATCTAATTTTATTTAAAAAAAGGGGGGGAGTTTCTCTAAGTGAAATTAAACCATTTCACAACAGTGAACTAATCCCACTGGAGGGATTGTAAGGGACAAACAGTTGGCAAAAATAATTGACAAAAATAATAATTATGCATAATTATAATGTCAGCCAACAATACTATAAATATAAGGTTGAGGCAAAAGTGTGATTAATTTCTCTTGTTAAATGGTTTAATTTCACTTAGAGAAACTCCCCCCCCTTTTTTTAAATAAAATTAGATTGCAAAAAAAACACAAATACCAGAATGCCTAGCGAATTGCAACAGGATGTGATGTAACATCAAACACTAAGGTCGCTTTAAATGATGTGAAAAAAACTTGTGAAAGTGATCGTGAGCAAGGTGCTTGTAGCACTGAAACGCGTACATCGAGTCTGTTATCATGGCTGAAGGATTGCAATAAATCAACTTGTGGAACTTAAAGGGAGTGCGCCCATTGCTTTCGTTCAAAAGGCGGAGGAGTGTTAAATAAGTAACGGCGAGGTTCTGCCGTAGGGATTGCACCCACATTGAGCGCTTAATTGTCAGGAAACCGGGAACCGGTGTTTGGAGATATATATATATATATATATATATATATATATATATATATATATATATATATATATATATATATATATATATATATATAAATATATTTATATATATATATATTCACTGAAAAAAACCATGGGTTATAGAACATATATAGTTAGGGATTAGCATTTAAAAAACCTTATTTTACTCACACAAAACCATTGAAATTTCATATATAGTTAGTTGCACTAACTATATATCGCGCACCCGCAATCCACTGCTGATGATGTCACATATTACATCATTCATGACATGGTCAGTGACATCCCTGATGACATCACTGATGACATCTCAAATGACATCACTGATGACATCACTGATGACATCTCAAATGACATCAATGATGACATCTTAAATGACATCACTGATGACATCTCATTTGACATTACTGATCACATCATTGATGACATCATTCATGTGATTATACGATGAACCTCTTCAGATTCTGATATAACCTTAGATACACTCAGTGTAAACAGACACTCACAGACTGTCACTCATCCATGGAGTTACTCACACACCTAGTCAGTCATGAAAAGAATCAATCACACCTCCATTTCCTCAACTATACAGTTATACACATCTTACTTATTCAAACATATACTAACACATATTTACTCCCTTATACAATCCCTGATACAAGTTCACAATGATCCATACAAACACTCACACATATATATGTCAACTCTCACATGTACTGTGTTTTACATATGTTCTTACTTTGACATGTAGCACTGAGAAACCAATCACTCACCAATACATTCATGCACACAGTCAACCACCCATACAGCTGTTTCCACATGCACTTTTGAACCCATACATCTAGTGAATCAACTGCTCACATATCTTTGCACAGAGTCATACACCTCCCAGCCACTCATACACATACTCAGTCTCCAATACAAATACTTGGGCAACCAATGAATATCCCATATAGTTACTCATATAGCTACTGATTAACACATTCAGAAGTTTACAGAACAATAGACATAATGATGCACAAATTAAGACAGTTTAGTCACTAACCCATGCACTCAGTGAGACACATTTAATCACTCTCTCATACAGTCAGTCATGCACCTACTAAATTCTTCATCCAGACACTTATACATCCACTCATTCTTCAATATGTAAGCCATATTTTAACTTTACAGAAACATACAGTCACTGGATGTTGTCATCAGTGATGTCATTTGAGTTGTCATCAGTGATGTCACTGACCATGTCATGAATGATGTAATATGTGACATCATCAGCAGTGGATTGCGGGTGCGCGATATATAGTTAGTGCAACTAACTATATATGAAATTTCAATGGTTTTGTGTGAGTAAAATAAGGTTTTTTAAATGCTAATCCCTAACTATATATGTTCTATAACCCATGGTTTTTTCAGTGAATTTTCAAGGTTTTGTAAATGCTAATTCCTAACTATATATGGTCTATAACCTATGGTTTTTTCAGTGAATTTCATTGGTTTTTTAAAAGCTAATATCTGTAGCTGTAAAATGTATTCTTCTTTAAATCTTAAAATATATTTTACATGTTTTTGATACAATTTTTTTTAAATAATTTTTTTTGTTTCGCTCCCGGTCCGCGAACCGGTTAGCTTCCCGTTAGCTCAATTTGGAGCCGCGACTCGGTTCGTGAACCCGTAAACCTTCCGTTTGCGTAACTGTTGCGTTAGAAAACAACATTGTGACGCGTCGCGTCAGCATGACGTTTCACGTTGACGCGTAATACGTCATGTGACGCGCCAAGTTAGCGTACCCGGAAGCGAACCGGAACGCGGCTCAAAGCGCGTAACGTAAACACAGAAGGTCATGTGACTCGGTATTAACACTTTTCATTGGTTCATTTCACTTTTGGTTTCCTAATGATGTAATACTAGGTCATGTGATCTAAAATTAACACTTTTCATTGGTTTAGAACTTTTGCTTTTCCCAAATGATGAAAACCCCTCCTTCTTTCCTCACTCTGACTTTCATCTTGGTGAGAGAAAGACCCTTTGTTTATAGCAAGCAATGGCTTCATTAGTAGCTTCAGCTGGTTCTTCCCCGCCACCTCCACCAAATCCAAGGAAGAGAGGACCACCTGCTGAAGTTATTATTCAACAAGAAGAGGAAGAACAGGAAGAGGAGGAAGAGCAGGAAGAGACACTGTTTTTGCCAGAGGAGCCCAGGAGGTATCATCGGAAGGAGAACTATATTTGGCAATTTTTTCAAATTTCCCGAGGGCCAAAAGAAAGTAAATGCACGCTACGTGTTTTGCCGTATATGTAATGATAGACTGTCCAGGGGGACTGATAAAAAATACAGTTACGGCAACTACACTATGCATCGGCATATGAGTAGGTGGCATCCTAACAACTATAGTGCTGCCCAGTTACGGGACGAGCAAGAAAATCCCCCTTCAATGGCCAGAAGATCGGTTGAACAGGAAGTGACGGGACCAGAGGCGAGGGAGATGGTCCCAAATATACAAATGAAGTTTGGGGAAGTGAAACAAGTGTGCGTACGCTGCAATCAGTTCATTTGCTACAGAGAAAGTAGCATCACTCTAATTATCAAAGCTATTGATAATCATGTTTGCCCGAAACGCCCCAAACAATAAATTCTTTTTTTTTTGTTGCTCCTGTTGAGCCCTTTTCAATGAATCGTTTACGTTTCCCCCTCCCCCAAAAAAACCAAAAAAATATCAAAATGTTCAGAAAATACAAAAAAAATTAAAAAATGTTCAGAAAAATAATAAAAAAAATATAAAGAACAAAAACAAAAAAAAAAGTTATTTTCAGAACTACCTCCCCGTTATAAAAAAATTGGTAGAATATTTGGAACTCTGCCAACCTCTATTTCTTTTAGTTCGCTTCCCGGTTCGCACTCCGGTACGCGAACCGGGAGCGAATCAAAACATTTTTTTTTAAAAAAAGAACAGTAAGTATAGGGGAAGGAAACAGACAGTTATGTTAAAAGAAAGACAGCTATAGGGAGTAAACAAAAGATACTGTTACCCGCAATCCACTGCTGATGATGTCACATATTACATCATTCATGACATGGTCAATGACATCATCAGCAGTGGATTGCGAGTAACAGTATCTTTTGTTTACTCCCTATAGCTGTCTTTCTTGTAACATAACTGTCTGTTTCCTTCCCTTCTACTTACTGTTCTTTTTTTAAAAAAAATGTTGTGATCAATCAGAAACAGTGACATTAATAGAGACAGAGTGAGTGAACAAGAGTGAAGAAGTATGAGAAGAGAGGGACTTAGAAAAATAGTGGAAGGAGTAGAATATTTAAGTAAGAGAGAAAGGAATGAGGGAAGTAGCAAAGGCAGGAAAGTAAGGATTAAACAAATGAAGCAGTAGAACTAATAGAAGTTAAATGTGATAGATTAAATGATTGATTCAGGATGACGATAAGGTGTGGCCTCTCCAAAAGTTTGTTTAAGGTGAGGCCTACTCAGGGTTGCATATCAAATTTATGCTTGTTGAAGAATACAGAGGAGATAATACATGTGAAGGCCTACCAATGAAGTGAATCATGTCCACTGCACTCTTGAACAAAGGCCAGGCCTCTTCTGTGTCCATAGACAGACCTAAACTTCATCTGCACAATGTCATTCATAAACTTAGGAAACACAGGTAATGTAATTGAAAAACGTGGCGTTTCTTTTGCTCATTTCACAATCACATCACCTGTGTTGCCTTTGCTTAGGTATCTCATAGTGCAGATGTAGTCCAGCATATGAAACAGTACCCAGAAGTGCAGCAGTATATGCATTAACTTTGACATTTACAGAAGCCTCAGTTTCTCCATGTCTACCTCACATTTCCAAATGTATATCATAAGTACAAAAAGTAGAGAATTAATTATACATGTTAAATGGTTTATTTTTGCTGTTCTCAGAATGTATCAAATTTCACTAAAATCAGTGACTTGAAGGTATTCATCATGTAACAGCGGGGAAAAAAAAACACAATCAAAATGATTGTGTTTAAAAAACCCATACAACATAAGAAATCTGAATTCAAAACTCCTTAAAATTAACTTACTTTCCATAACGTCGAAGGATGTCCTATGAACAGCGTACACTCTGTTGTGCTATTAATATTTTCAGCCCGCCACTTTCTGAAAGAAAACCTCCATCGTTTTGAAAAATATGTTACATACGATAAAAGACTTCTCACATTCTACCACATGTTTCCACATGGCCAAATCATGTTGGAGCGATTTACAACTCTTGGAATTGTTGTAAGCAAATCCTGTCATTTTCTATTTTCGCAACTTTCAGAAAGAAAACATTTAAGATTACTTTCACAGCCCTGGACTACTAATATCTTACCCTTCTTGCTCACTCATGTTCTACTTTTCCTAAGACACTAATACTGCTTACTATGAAGCAGACTTACTTGCATCAGGTTTATATACTTGGATTTTTAAAATGACATTATAATTAAAAGTTTTGACCAATAATCTAGACAGCATTGCAGACTTACATTCCCTCTACTCCATGAACCTCTTGCAATTCCTTAGAGCAAATCCCGAGATTCTTTCCTTAAAATTTTGGTTTTAAAAACACAAGGTAAGAATTTTTAAGGTCATACGGCAATTTTTTTTTTAAAGTTACAACAGAATCGTTGCAGAATGACCAGCCGTTTCTAGACTTTAAATAAGCTGTGTAATGTCCTGATGTTGTTGAAGGACCGTCATGATAGATAATTGCTGCAGTTACAAAAGTCCTTCCTGATATTGACAACTGCGAAGCAACAACATTTTTTATTAAAGTTGTCAATTTTGATCCATCAGGCCTACATCGTTGGATCATTAAAATGACATACTGGCCATATCTTTGTATAAATAATGTTGAGATCATTTCAGATTTACATTGGCTACACTCCATGTTGTGATCAGCTGCTTTTACTAGCTTATTAAAGGAGACTGATTTACTGTCTGGCAAAGTTAAATATATAAATCTTTCTGAGTCTACACTAGTAGTACTTGATACCCTACAGTTCTCGCAGTCATGCTGCCATTGATAAGAAAGCCCAAACAGGTGATCTACATCTACACCCTCATCTTGCAATACATCAAGCATATACATTAAAAACTCCTGACAATCCTGCTGAATATTTTCAGAGAAGTCTGTTTGACCTGAACATTCGTCTAACAGATAACGAACTTCAGACACACTTTCTACTTTTGTTCTATCAGTGCTACATTTCTCTAACACAGAATTCAACAAACAGCATAAACTTTGTTCAGAATTGATCACAATCTGTTCCTTTAAAGTCTCTAGTGAAAAGACAACATTAACAACTACATTAGCATAGCAGTTGACACCAGAACTGTTTTCAAATTGAAAACCGACAACATCTTCAACAGAATCCATTTTCTTTCTGCTTACAATTTTCAGTTGATCGACTTTTGGGCTTTTTGCTACAACCTCCCTACTATTACTGATATTTCTTCGTTTCCGGCCTACCACACGTTTTTCAAACAAAGGATATTGAGGCAAATGTGGCGCATACTCTCTTCTTAACCTATTGTATTCCTTAACACAATCTAGATCTGCACAAATGTTTGTGACATCACAGTCAATCAAGTACAATCCCGATAAAGATCTAACTCGTGACAAAGCCACATATGCCATACCTTCCTTGAACACAGAACTTCCAATATTCACCAATGCACTATCTACACTTAAACCTTGCGATTTATGGATTGTCACCGCATATGCCAAGCAAACAGGAAACTGTTTACGGCGAACATATAAGTCTTTAACAAGCAAAAACCTAGCAGAACAAAGTCCAATTAGCTGTACTTCCTCAATGCCATCAAATTTAATTTTTAAAAATTCAATTCCATCTCTACTTCTGTATTTCTCAAAATCAACAACATTACCCATTGACCCATTTACCAGACCTCTTTCAACATGTAAATTCCTTCTCAAAATGATTCGGCAATTTAAACACACATTCAAAGTCTTTTCAAAACCCGCTGTTTTAGATATATTCTTCTCTAATGAATCCAATTTTGATTTCAAATTCTCAGACAAAATAATTGTTGATCCCATATGCTCTATTCTGTCAATAGCTTCCAGTTTCACAATCTCTTGCTTTTCTAAATTCAACATTTTGTTGTTGAAGATGGCACATTCTGCAAGAGTTGGCATCAAACATATTCCGGATTTCTTCTCAGTAATTTTCTGAAAAATATTCTCAGGCACAACGTCTTGTTCTGGATATAAATTTGACAGTAATTGTGCATGTAAAGCTTCTTTTCCAATGTCGGTCACTTTTCCAATTCTAATATCTTGTAGAATATTCTTGTAATCTTCATCCTTTGCCTGACGCATATTTTCATGCAGTTCAGCATAATTGAAGTTTAACCATATATTGACGTTGCCAATGCTCCCTAGGCACTTCCTGGTATCTTCATGCGTGAGTATTTTGAACACAGGTTGTCCTTTTACTGGTGTCAGCTGTAGAAGATCTCCGAAAACAATGATGTGTTTGCCACCAAATAACACATCATACTCAGTTTTAAGAACTTCTTGCATTCTCAAATGCACAAAGGCAAGCATGACATTGGAAACCATGCTTACTTCGTCAATGATAAGAAGTTTCATCTTCTTCAAAACTCGAGATACTTCACAACAAGCATCTCCAGATAACTTGTGGTATTGTAATTTGTTGTCATGCTCCACTGGCAGCATCAGTAGACGATGCAAAGTAATACCTTTAATGTTATGTGCTGCCAGTCCAGTAGGAGCGGTAACAACACAAGACAGCGATGACTCAGTCCTTTCCTGCAAATAACAAGAAATTGCTTTAATAAGGTAACTTTTTCCAGTTCCCGCTTCTCCACTCACGTACAGTCGGACAGGCTTCAACGACGTACATGGAAAGGGGCGACCACTCGGTCCCCCCGAACGTATGGTGGAGTACCCCGATCCCCCCGGGAAACCATTTTGGGCGGGAGGCGTGTCCCGGCTGGTATGCCCGAAGCGGCGTAGCTGGGGCGCGCCTTTTCCCGCCCAAGAAGGGGTTGTCCTAGACACCGACACCGCCAGCCACGCCCGGGGGGCGGATTGGAGGAGGGTCTACGCCCGCCCGAAGAAGGATAAAAGGAGCGACAAGCCAAGGAAGCATCCTCTTGTTCCTGTGCTCTGAAGCTGCACCCCCGCGTTGCACGTGAGCTCGAGACGGAACGAAGAGCCAATTTTGAAATTTGTAATTTCTCTTTTTTCTCTTCTAGCGCTACAAGTCTTGTCCAGGACCTTCCATCTACGTGAGGAAAATGCCGGGCAAAAGGGTCGCAAAGAAGGTTGGCACCGACCAAATGCTCCATATGCTGATGAAAGACATGGCGGAGATGAAGAGGAAAATGGCGGCAAGGGATGGTACAGGACGGCCAAAAAGAACCATCCCAGGGGCGGTCCCTGCCGGGAGAAGAAAGAGGGCCAGGAACGGGGCAAATGAAGACGAGGTCCCAGTTCCGGAGGCTCCCCCGGCGAGCCCTCCCAGACCGGTGGAGGCTCCTGTGCCAGTTCCCGACGCGGGGCAGCCGATCCCTGTTGTGGTTACCCCTGTGAACGAGGGGGACATGCCCCCGGAGTTGGCCGCCCAGCTGGCGGCATGGTTGGGTAGTAACAGCGTGGGTTCCGTTGCTCCAGGGGACACGGCCGAGGAGGCCAAGCAATTAATGAGGCAGTTGCGGCAATCACGGGAGGTCGCAAAACCACCTTGTCCTTTTGTTTCCCCGCAGGCGCCCGTGGGTCAACCAGGATCAGGCGTTGGTACGGCGGGGTCGACAGTTACAGCGGCAGCTTCAGGTAAGCCATTGCCGATGGTTGGGGAGGGATCGGTACCTTCGAGGAGGGAGAAAATTGTGCAGCATATCCCGAAGGAGGTGAAGGAGAGGATATGGGCAGACAAATATGTAAACATATTTTCCTTGTTGACCGATCACTACGAAATCGAGTATGTAAAAAACCAGAAAGAGTTTCTGCATCCAAGTGTGTGGCGAGCCAGGATGGCCGGTTTTAGAGTCGATGAATCGATAGGCAATTGGGGCAGAGCGTTCGGAATGTTCACTGCAATTATGGGGGAACGTAGGCCCGATTTGTTGGGGGAATTGGCTGTGTATCAGACACGTATCATGGGTTTTTATGAAACTTAGGGAGGAAATCAATGGTTTGCCTATGATAATATATTTCGTAAATCCAAGGAACATGATTCATCCCTGACATGGGATTGTTTTGACTCCATTACATGGCAAAATATGGAAATGGGGAAGTCACCAGCATTGGGGGGTGAGATGGCCGAGTATTCCCGCCATTCGTCAGGGACGCCCTTTCGAGCAAATTCCAGCAATGACCGGAACTCAAGGAATAGCGGCAGCACAGGGAAAAAAGGGGTCTGCTGGAGCTTTAACAGGGGAAAATGTACTAGGCCACAGGGTTCTTGTAAATTCAGGCACGAATGTTCGGGGTGTGGCCAGTCCTCCCATCCGGAGAATACGTGCAGAGCCAAGACTAGTGATACGGGGAGTAGGGGTAGCGCCAAACAGGTCTGAAATGGTCCAGGGGGCGCCGCTACCGACCCCGGTTGATATCATGGCAATGATCCCTTGGCTAAACGAATACCCAGATCATACCTCCGCTGGGGTGTTGCAAGATGGTTTCTCATATGGTTTCCGCATCCCGGCGGGGGATTTTCAGGGTGAAGCACAATGTAAGAACCAACTATCGGTGCAGCAGAATGCGGCGGTGGTACAAGCAAAGATTGGTAAGGAGGTGGCCCGAGGTCGGGTTGCTGGACCATATGACAACCCGCCAGTTGCTAACTTTGTTTGTTCACCCCTGGGTGTAGTCCCCAAAAAAGATCCGGGGGAATTCAGGTTGATACATAATTTGTCAGCTCCAAGGGGTCTTTCGGTGAACGATGCGATTGACCCGGGAGTTTGTTCGGTGCGGTACGCATCTTTCGATGAGGCCGTTGCCATTTTGAATCGCCTAGGGCCCGGAGCGCTGATGGCTAAATCAGATATCGAGTCAGCGTTCCGGTTGCTCCCGGTACACCCAGACGATCAGCGTCTCCTTGGTTTCATGTTTCAGGGTCGCTATTACATGGATAAATGTATGCCAATGGGTTGCTCCATCGCTTGTGCTTATTTTGAAAGATTCAGTTGTTTTTTGCAATGGGCCTTCACAAGAATAACAGGGTTTACTCATGTGATGCATTACCTTGATGATTTTCTGTTCCTGGGGGCAGCTGGGGACATAGAGTGTGCACGAGCTTTGAATGAATTTTGTGATCTCATGAGGCGCTTTGGCGTGCCATTGGCACCCGGTAAGACAGTGGGGCCGTGTACTTCACTCGAGTTTCTTGGAATAGAGCTCGATTCCGAAGAGGGGTGCTTCCGCTTGCCCAAGGAAAAGGTGGCAAAATTTGAGGCGTCGCTTAAAGCATGTATTAGCGTGACGAAAGTGAGATTACATCAGCTACAGCAGGTTGTGGGTCAACTAAATTTTGCCCTGAGAGTGATCCCAATGGCGCGCCCGTTTTCCCGCTCTATTGCGCAGGCCATGGTTGGCCTTAAGGAAGGCCACCACCGCACAAGGCTCTCGGCAGAGGTTCGGCAGGACATGCTCATATGGTTGGCATTCCTGGCGGATTTCAACGGTCGGGTCGTGTGGAACAAACCCGGGGTCTCCTCGGAGGAGTTGGGGTTGTGGACGGACTCGGCAGGGAGTGTCGGATTTGGCGCCATTTTTGGTAATCACTGGTCAGCATAGACCTGGCCGGCATGGTGGCACGAGAATGGGCTCACAGGTAACATAGGATTTCTTGAGCTGTTCCCTATTCTGGTGGCCTTGAAAACATGGCCCGAGGGATTTTGTGACCGCGCTGTGGTGTTCTGGTCTGATAATATGACCGTTGTTGAGTGTATCAATAGTCAGGCTGCCCGCTGCAGATTGATCCTGAGATTGCTGAAGGAAATTGTTTTGCTGTGTATGAGGCTAAACGTCCAATTTAGGGCAAGACATGTGCCAGGGGTGTTAAATCATGCAGCTGATGCGCTTTCTCGTTCCCGTATGCAGGCCTTCTGGGGTTTCCTAACCTCAGCGGACCCGGTGGCGGCACCTTTTCCCGAAGCTCTCTGGTCTCTCAGTGCCCCGGACTACAAGACCTCATGGGAGAGAGTCTAGCTCCCAGGACAAGGAAGGCATACAAAGGGGCGTTCCGTTCCTATTGGTCCTTTTTGGGGTCTGCTGGGGGGGAGCGATGGGGCCAAGAGGAGTATGTCCTGAAGTTTCTGCTATCCTTACATCAGGCAGGCAAATCAGCAGCCACGGCACAGAGGCACCGGGCCGCTATTTCTTTCATGGCACGGGCCCATGGTATCCAGGACCCCACAGCGTCTTTTGTGGTTCAGAAGGCGCTGCGAGGGTGGCAACGCCTTGAGGGTCGCAGAGTGGACGACAGGCACCCGATAGGTCTGGAAAGGTTGGCCCTCTTGATGTCAGTACTCCCTGCAACATGTTCATCTCAATCTGAGACAGTACTATTTAGAGCCGCTTTTTCATTAGCATTCCATGGGGCTATGAGGATAAGCGAGCTGGTAGCAAGGAACAAGCAGGATACGGGGGGGACTGTGCCGAGAGCACATCCGAATTAAAGGGGAATCAATGGTGGTCTCGTTTGCCAGGTCCAAGACCGATCAGGGAGCGAACGGGGATTGTGTAGTAGTCCACCGGATTCCCGGATCGCCCATGTGCCCGGTAGCCTGCGTTGAGGAATATTTGGCGCAGAGGGCGGCAGCATGGGGGGGAAGCTTACTGAGGCACGCCGACGCCACCCCACTGACGAGGTTTCAGTTCCAACGGGTGCTGGCGATGGCGATTACAGCCGCAGGCTTGAACCCGTGCGAGTTTGGGACCCATTCCTTCAGGATAGGGGCTGCTACTGAGGCCACAGCCAGGGGTCTGAGTGTTGACAAAGTAAAACAGTTGGGGCGTTGGTCCTCGAACTGTTATAAACGGTACGTGCGGTTGCACATGTTGTGAAGCTAATATCATGAACTCACGCTTCTTGTTTTTGTTTGGTTTTACAGTTTCGCAAGCTTACGAGGCGGGGCAGACTGTGCAGTCGACCCGACACCAGGGGACCAGCGGTCAAAGGACACCGGCTGTGGACAGAGTGGTGTGGGTCGTGGGACACTCATACGTGAGGCGTGCCGCAGACGTATTCAAAGCAGGTGACATGATTCACATGGCTGGGTAATACGGGTACAGGGTGACCTTCTACGGAAGGGGCGGGCTCTGTATTGACCAGTTTCAGGATTTTATGGAGGGTTTGTTAGGGCGGACGAGGTCACCGCCATCTATACTCATAGTGCATCTTGGGGGCAATGATTTGGTGACCATTGGTAGGCGAGTGCTTCTCGAGGTAATATTATCCACTGTAAGTTGGTTGGCAAAAAGGGTCCCTGGGTGCACAATTGCATGGTCCCACATGATCCCACGGAAGGTGTGGCGGGGGGCTAATTCTGTGTCTGCTTTAAATCATTCTGTGAAGAAAGTAAATAACAAACTTGGGAGATTGTTTCGTACAAATACATTGCATTCTATTCCGCATGGGTGTATCAGGGGGGATCAGATGTATTTGGAGGACGGGGTTCATTTGTCCCGGGTGGGGAATGATTTACTCATAGGAGACTTCATAGCTTGGTTGAAGAATTTGTAGCCATGACCTTTAAGTAGGAGTTTTGTGGGGGGTCCGGATAGCCGGTCAACTATCCGGGCCTGTGGCGGTAAGGTCATGATCGGTGAGCAGTAATTGGAAGATCCCTAGAGGTTTGGGCGTCACCCATTATGGATGGGAGCGCCCGGGGGGAGGCGGCCATTGGCCCCTCAAACGGGAGGCGGTCCCATCTAAGGATGGGACGCCGAAAGGGAAGGCGGCCATAGGCCCCTTCACTGGGGAGGAGGGGCTACGGACCCCTCCTCGGAATTTCCCGGGGCCCGGACATCTGCGACGGCAGGTGTGGTAAGTTGTGTGGGGTGGGAGGGGGGTCTACGCTACCTTCTAGACACCTCACACGAGTCCTCGGACGACCACTAAGATGGCGTCGAGTTAACAGGGGGCCCCCGCTAAGGCAAGGGAAATTGGAAGTTGGCACAGAGGTACAGTCCTCTGTGCGCCCGCCCCTCACAAGTGAGGGGGGAATTGGTATTGGGGATCTGACACCGGTTACGACCTTGCCGTTGGCCCGTAACGTTAGGATGTACAATTTCAATGTTCAGAAATGCATTTGCAGGATGTTTAGTATCGGCTAGGAGAACCTTTGTATTAGAGATGTGTTAAGGTCAGCCAAGAACATCGTACTGTATAAATGAAATTGTACATGATATGAAACTGTTATTTTAATGTTTTAATTTTGTTTCATATTTTAATAAATACGGCCGGGAAGGGTAACTCCCTCCCGCCTTCCAAAAGTTCAGAACCGTTTCCGTCTTCCCATCCTTGGGGATTTGTGTTGAGAGGGGGTGGCGGGTATCTCAGCCATATGAGCACTCTTTCTTCTCATGACTTAATCCATGATCAATTTGCTTGGTAACTTCGTCATATATTTTCCTCTGCTCAACGTTGAGTTGTTTTTCCAAGTCTTCTAAGTTAACCGCATCCTCCTGAGCATGTGCCATGGCTCTTTCCACTTCATTCATAGCAGTGGCAGCTTCATTTTCGATAATAGGTCCTCCTAGTGGATCCTGACTCAATGAAACAGAACTCTGACTGTCCTGAGAACTGTCTCTGGCAATCTCGGCTGCAATCGTTGCTTCCTGCTCAATTTTCAAAGTCAACATTTCTTGATATTTGGGAAAAGCAGGACATTCTATGGTGTCCTTGGCGGCATTGAAAGAGTCTTCGTAACAGAGGAAATCTCCAAGCAGTTCCTCATCTGCACACCAAGGCTTGAACAGTTGCAAAAGTGCTAAATAGAAAAACTCCTTTTTTTCTGGAGATTCGCCACTCAATTTTCGATGATTTACCAAGTGGCATTTTCTTTGCTTCACCAGACATCCCTCACTTCCAATTACAGCATACACTCCTTTCTCAATATCTTATTTGATGTTCCTCTTGAATATGTAATTTTGCTTCGATTTGGATAATATGTATCCAACATGTTGGTCTTCAAAATGTCGGTACTGTTTGGCTCCTTTTCCGCCAAATACTCAATTTCCTGCACAGGTTTCAGAACTCGATTACGCGTTGCAGCAAGACCAAGACTCGCCCAAACGATGCTCCTGGATTTAGAATAAAGACTTGCTGAAGACAACCGGTCAGAACATTCGTAAGCTCCAATTTCTCGATGCGACAACATCTTCAGACTGAAACTGTACAACTTCTTACTGAGGCTCTTTTCATGGGAAATGTCCTCCCACATATCCTTCAATTCTGTCTTTTCTTTTTTGGTGATGTAAGATGTCACATACCGAGCCACAGCCATACAGTTGTCAGCCACAAACTGTATATCCATGTTAGCATTCCACATGGACAAAATCCCTGGGTTGTAGTCGTTGATGTACTTGGACTCTTCGTTCCTTTTCAAATTGTATGTATTTTTGGGTGATTTCCTCGTCACATTATGTCGCAGAGAAGACATCAAACTGTTCACTTTTCCTTTAGAAATCACCGGTCGTGGAAAGTTGAAACGACATTTGGTGTAGAACTTGTCCTTGTTTCTGAATTTACGGCGACAGTACTTTCCACAACGATGGCTTTGGAAACGTAGAACTTGTTCTCTTAGGCTTTTCTTCTCCGTTGCGTTTGGAACAGCACACGTAGAATACTGTTCTATGAAATTCATCACTAAGTCATCCAGATCTGTTCCAAATTTAGGTGCATCCTTGATCCACAGCAGCATATGTATATGAGGAGCACCTCTTGCTTGGTACTCCTTTCTCCAGAAAAAATCCAACACCTCTCCAAGAGGTGGATTCTTCTTATTCGTGATGAAAGACATCATAGCTTCAAATCTATGATTGAAATACCTGCATACATTCACTGGATCCAAAGAACACAGTTCTCCGGGTGTCTTGAATTCAATGTTTTCAATGTTTCCATTTGCCTCTCGTAGAAATTCAAGTAAGTCTTCCCAGCCATACTCGGCACAGCTCAGAGTGAGGAACCATGTCGGAGTTCCGAAGTTCCTCAGCATACATTTTAAATCACCATGACGACGGTACCAGTATTCATTAGTACCACGCTGACACGCCATGAGATTAATTAGGTAAGAATCCAAAATACTGTCTTGGACATTGACTTTATGCATAAAGTCACTTGCCGAGATGTTTCGCATCTGTATACCACTTTTCAAGATGTGGTTCACTGCATATGACAGTCCAGACAGATCGCTTTCAAACAGGAGATGAAACAAATAGGGAATGCATTGACGAAACCTAGGATCTTCTGCATACAATCGTAAAGTCCGGTATTCAGAAGCAGGAATTTGATGAGGTCGCTCATCATATCTTCCTCCTTGACCTGTTGGAAATACCTGTGGGAAACACCGTGCTTCCAAACTTTCCTCCCAAACACTAATGGGACTCCCTTTGGCTTGTTTCATTTGAAACAACTCAATCGCATTCCCCATGACTTCCTTGGAATGCAAAGGATGAACACTATAATGTTCATATATTTCTTCACTTTTAGAGGCCTCTACTTTCTCAATTTGGCCAGCACACAAATCGCTATCCTCTTCATCACTTACTTCCTCTTCTGCAACATATACATTCTTATAGTACTTATTATTTTTCTTCAAATACAATGTTGCCTTTTTGACTTTCCTAACATCCACTAAATCTTGCCATATTTTCTTATTCTTTGTCGGAACCCCATTAACTAAGATAACCAGAGGTTCCTCTTCCACTTTTTCTACTCCAATTGTGTTAATGTTTTTGTTCAAATCTAGAGGCAAATAAACAACTCTTCCCTTTAATCCTCTCTGTAAATCTGATAGAGGCAACTTCCCTGTCTTTGGCTCCATTCTTACAATAGCCTGAAAGGGATGGATACTTTGAATCAAAATAGATTCATAAGTATTTAAATCCTTCAATTCAGAAGGAATCTCAACCAATTCCAGATTATTATAAACCGCCCTAGCAGGCATCTGGTTTTGGTTTAATTTGTTACAACAATAAGTACACACACGTTGATCCGATCCCAAATCAAAACAATTTTCTACCATCAAGTATGTGGCAAAATCCTTCCATTCACTATTATTTTCCCTTTCACTTTTTGCATATAAATCCACTAACTTATTCTGATTCTTGTAATAAGTGCGTCGACAACACACACAAGTGAAATTAGGGCTCTCACTTGATTTCATCTGAAACGTGGCAATTTCCTTCTGAAAATTATCTGTACTGGAAACCTGTACATTATCTTCAACATTACCCTTACTTCTGGGTCAATTTGAACATTCTCATCTTTACTTCCAAAGTAACAAAACTCAATTTCTTCACAAATTTTCTTGACATCTATTTCAGAACCATGCAAAAGAGCAGCACATAATTGTTTAAGCATAATTGCTGGACTCTTAGCATAATACAACATTCTGACTAATTTCCTCACTTTATTATGATGCACTGCTAGCATCCTGAAATGATGAAAAACACTCTGGCATACTCTCCTGGAAAGACAAGCCAGTGAATGACCACGCAAACCTGTCACTTGTCTCACTCTACAAGGATCTAATTCTTGCAACAACTTCATTTTCTGCTTCAAACTTTTCTTATTAAATGTCCGTACAAAATCACAAAGCAAATTGATGGAATCCTGTCGCACACTGAAAATAGAACTACACTTCCAAATGTACACAGGACCTTAAGGACGTCTTTCTAAAACCTCATTACCTAACACCTCTTCTATCTCTGTTGTCACAAGTTTTTCTTTTTCAACTGGACAACCATCCTTCACTTCATAAGCTCGACCACTGGTGTCAACTGCAAACACCAATTCATTATCCTGAAAATAACTCTCCTCATTAAAAAATGCCTCACAACTTGAACTATGCATCCATTCTCCGGAAAAAACTTCACAAAAGTTACTACGATTAACTACTCTCTTCCATCTACTATTGGATTTGAAATCAGAAATTACCTTGTTTAGTGTCCTAATTCTATTGATTACCAAAATAAATAACTTTCGCTTAATTTCGAAAGCATGATCAATAATTTTCTCTACATATTTCTTTTTCTTATAAAATGCCACTTTCTGTTGGCCTTTCTTAATATTTTTTAATAAATTAACTATTATCCTGTTGCGGAACATTCGTTTTCGAATGTCCCTAAACTGTTGTTTCCTTCTACTATCATGCACAGAGTTATCTCTTGCTCTAGCAGTAACATTTTTGATTGGTCTTTCCTTTCCGTTTAAATTGCTTTTCTTTTTCTGGACTGAAACATTTTCTTTAGAAATACTTTTTTTACTACAAATATTTCTTATGAATGATTTCGTGGTCTTACCCGGAGCTTTCTTGGTGATTTGACAAGTTTTTTTGGGAGAGGACTGCTGCAATAATAGATGAACCTGCTGTCTTTGACGTTTTCTAGCCTTTCTAATTCGATTCTTAGTTGGCATTTTCAAATTTTGAAATGATCTGCAGTTGAATCTGTGGAAAAATATAATAAAAAATGTTATTAACCACTATTACCAAACAGTAAATGAATAACAGTCATCAAAAACTTAACACCCTACTTATTATTTAACATAGCAAATCTTTTGCACCACCACTGCGTCACAACAGTGACGCACAGTGGTAGAAAACAGGCATACACCTATCATAAATCTCTCCGTAACATTTTAAATGATTGATTTAGGATGACGTTAAGGTGTTGCCTATCCAGAGGTTTGTTTGAGGTGAGGCCTACTCACGGTTGCAGATGAGTTTTTCGCTTGTTGAAGAATACAAAGGAGATAATACATGTGAAGGCCTACCAATGAAGTAAGTCATGTCCACTTCACTCTTGAACAAAGGGCAGACCTCTTTTGAATCTGTGGTCAGACCTAAACTTCATCTGCACAATGTCATTCATAAACTTAGGTAACACTACTAATGTAATTGAAAAATGTGGAGTTTTTTTCCTTTTTTCATAATTACATCACCTGTGTTCCCTCATTGACTTAAAATGTCCTTAAGACACATGAAAGCATTTTTTGATTGCCCTTGCACCATTACTGGGTCATTTTTAAAATGGCTATGTAACTCCCATAATCAAAATCTAAATTTGCCAAGCTCAGGTGGGAGCGTATTTACAAGAAAGTTGCCCCATGGAGAAAGCTCTTCAATTAAAATGGGAAAAATAACATCACAGGCACTCAAATGCCTTATAAATATGCTCCAAACAACCTATGAAGCTCTAGCAGTACATATCCAGAAATTTAATTGATTTCAAAAAACGTTTTTAAACACAACATATAAATCAATTGTATACCTACATTCAAGAGGAAATGACAGAAAATGTCCTTAAGACACATAAAAGCATTTTTTTGATTGCCCTTGCACCATTTTTGGGTCATTTTTAATATGGCTATGTAACTCCCATAATCAAAATCTAAATTTGCCAATGATTGATTCAGGATGACGATAAGGTGTAGCCTATCCAGAGGTTTGTTTGAGGTGAGGCCTACTCACGGTTGCAGATGAGTTTTTCGCTTGTTAAGGAATACAAAGGAGATAATACATGTGAAGGCCTACCAATGAAGTAAGTCATATCCACTTCACTCTTGAACAAAGGGCAGACCTCTTTTGAATCTGTGGTCAGACCTAAACTTCATCTGCACAATGTCATTCATAAACTTAGGAAACACTACTAATGTAATTGAAAAATGTGGAGTTTTTTTCCTTTTTTCATAATTACATCACCTGTGTTCCCTCATTGACTTAAAATGTCCTTAAGACACATGAAAGCATTTTTTGATTGCCCTTGCACCATTTTTGGGTCATTTTTAAAATGGCTATGTAACTCCCATAATCAAAATCAAAATTTGCCAAGCACAGGTGGGAGCATATTTACAAGAAAGTTGCCCCATGGAGAAAGCTCTTCAATTAAAATGGGAAAAATAACATCATAGGCACTCAAATGCCTTATAAATATGCTCCAAACAACCTATGAAGCTCTAGCAGTACATATCCAGAAATGTAATTGATTTCAAAAAACGTTTTTAAACACAACATATAAATCAATTGTATACCTACATTCAGAACGAAATGACTGAAAATGTCCTTAAGACACATAAAAGCGTTTTTTTTGATTGCCCTTGCACCATTTTTGGGTCATTTTTAACATGACTATGTAACTCCCATAATCAAAAACTAAATTTGCCAAGCACAGGTGGGAGCGTATTTACAAGAAACTTGCCCCATGGAGAAAGCTCTTCAATTAAAATGGGAAAAATAACATCACAGACACTCAAATGCCTTATAAATATGCTCCAAACAACCTATGAAGCTCTAGCAGTACATATCCAGAAATGTAATTAATTTCAAAAAACGTTTTTGAACACAACATATAAATCAATGGTATACCTACATTCAAGAGGAAATGACTAAAAATGTCCTTAAGACACATGAAAGCGTTTTTTTGATTGCCCTTGCACCATTTTTTGGGTCATTTTTAACATGGCTATGTAACTCCCATAATCAAAAACTAAATTTGCAAAGCACAGGCGGGAGCATATTTACAAGAAACTTGCCCCATGGAGAAAACTCTTCAATTAAAATGGGAACAATAACATCAGAGACACTCAAATGCCTTATAAATATGGCCCAAACAACCTATTAAGCTCTAGCAGAACATATCCAGAAATGTAATTGTTTTCAAAAATCGTTTTTAAACACAACATATCTGTTTCAGCTTACATGAGAGACCATGGAATGGGCTCCATGTACAGCAATAACTTATGTTACTGCATGCAAGATTTCTACACAGAATATGCAATTACAATTTGTCAAAGAAACAAAATCTATTTGTATATCACTTGATACAAAGCAACATTTTAAAAACACAGCTTTCTTCATCATTTTCTCCTTAAATCATACTATTCTCTATCTAAATTAAATAAATCTTTTCTCACCTTAGCAAATACTTTTTGAGTTTCAAAACAGTCTCAGAAATACTCCAAATTGTCTTCAGCAGAACAAAGAGGATGCACTCCAGAGGCTGCAGCTATAGAAAGCACAGACATGCTGATATTCATTACACATATCTCTCATGTTAGCCAATCAAAACTCTTCCCTCACTTTTTTCAAATCAAAACCCTTCCCCCCTCTGCCCTCTCTGCCTTTTTTGCTTAGCAACCACCTCCTGAAAGACCTCTCATGTTTGCAAGTTCACACAACAATGTTTCAATTGAACTCTGATCTCTCAGTGCACCTGCGTATCCAGTGCAATCTTTCATTAAATGTTTTTTCCTTGACCATTCAAATTACATCTTTCAAAGAACACATCCATGCACCCTAACTTTCTGTTTTCAGAAATGGAAATGCACCAATCACTGCTAATGAATCATTAGCACTGGAAATCCACAGTTTTTTTTCTTTACAAACTCCTACTGTTTCAACTGCCCTTTCATTACCACACTTCATCTGACTGCAGCACAACCTTCTCTCACCATGTTTTATGTCTGGATTGTTGGACATAGTTACATCTACTGGGCTCAAAGGTATGCTGAGAACAGAAATTTACCTAACCTCAATTTACAAGATGTGGAAATTAAGTGGTTGGGCCAAAGAGGATTAAAATGTCACCAATTGATACCATTGGTGAAAACCTTTATGCATTTGCCAAAACCTGACCTGTTAATTGTGCACTGTGGAGGTAATGATTTGGGCGCTTTGACTGGGGTAGGTCTGGAAATGCTTTTAAAGGACACCTTTGAGCAATTAATGGCACTTTTTCCTCAAACTGCCTTGGTATATTCAAATATATGCCAAAGACAGAAATGGAGGTGGTCCAACCAATTTTGTCCACAAATTGAGAAGTCGAGGAAGCATGTAAACAAATCTGTTTCAGCTTACATGAGAGACCATGGAATGGGCTCCATGTACAACAATAATTTGCGTTACTGCATGCAAGATATCTACAGAGGAGATGGAGTTCACTTCTCAGATGAGGGCAACAGAATTTTCATTTTGAATTTAAGACTGTGCATTGGTACCTACTTATAAGTACCAAAATGTACCATAAACCCAAAAGCTCTTCTCAGAGCTACCCTACATCTGATCACTCACAATTATTATTTTACTCTAACTTTTTTCTCTAATTTTCAACAAAGTACACTCCCCGGGGCGCTACCCGGTACGCGAACCGGAAGCTAACTGCGCAAAATTTCTAAAAAAAATGTTTTTTTCCCGCACATATGGGCCTCCTCAGCCACCCCTCAGAAAACCTAGGGGGTCAAGATACTTGTACCGTGCCCCCTTCTACCCATTCTGAACATTATTTGCCCTCCATCTTGTATCTTAATTTGACCGAAACACAAGATGGTGGACTCCCGTAACGCTGCTGGTTCGCGAACCGGACCGCTTCCCGGGAAGCGGTCCAAAAAAAAGGTGGGAAAGTAATTTACAGAAAAACGACTAGAGACACTCTCACCAAATATAGATTAGCTCATACTACATAACAATCCCTTTCATTTTCACAAATTTGATTGAAATTCCATTTAGCCATTTAGCCTGTAGACCTCTCTAAATACCGTGAAGTAAATTACTTCACAAAACACATCTGAAGTGTTGGAATTGACAACCAATGAAAATGTTACTTTCATTTTCTACTTTTATTACCTGACATTTGATTGGTTATATACCTGAATATATATAAAGGAAGAGAAGGAAACACAGCCATTTTGACTGCTACTTCTTGTTGTACATTTCAATTGAAATATCACTGAACACTTCAACTTGTTTGTAAAGGTAAGTTATTATTTTTAAAACTGAAGTATATTGTGCACTATAAATTAATATGGTAAACTTTTTCTGATAGCTATATACTATCCCTCTGCAGTAGTTATAGATTTAGATAGACTTCTCTGTTATAGTTATGGATGGAGTTAGGCTTCTCTTGTATAATTATGAATTTACTTACGTTAAATCACATACACTTTTTTATATTCCTACTTCCACTCTGATACTATACACTGGCAAAAGATAAATTCACTGATAAAAACTACCTATCTAAAATTAATCCCAACAGTGCCCTATCTCTACTAATATATATTTTTTTTATCCAAATTTCAGGCAAAATGGAAGGCGAACAGAAAGTTGAATTTCAAATTGTCCAGCAAGAGAGCAGCCAAGAAATCATTGATCAAAATGATATTGATTTTATGGATGAAACTTGGGACCAAGATCTACTGCAGTTTGTTCAAGCAGTAGATGACCTCCTTAAAAATGAGGACATTTTACAACCTCAGAGGCTACAAAGTATTTTCTATGAAAATAATGACATTTCTGACAGTGAAATGTTAGAAAGTTTAATAAATTATGAAACACAATCACAATAAAAAAAAATGCTTAAAAAATAAAGAAATTAAAAAAATAATCAACAAAACCAACAATCAATTAACTTACAGTATTTGAAAAGTCTATCATTCTTTTTTCCTTATAGTACGCTGCCCAGAACGCTTTCCGGTTCGCGTACCGGGCGCTCCCCACGCAAAAAAAAAAAAATATTTTTTTTGCCCTGCTGGGCCCTCTTAAAACCTCCACATAAAACCTAGGGGGTCAACGAGGATCTACTATGCCCCCTTATGGTAATTTCCCCCTTTGTTTTGGCCTCCTCTTGTCTCTCGATCCTACCGAGAGACAAGATGGCGGCCGCTCCGGACTGTTTAGAATGTTGACAGACACCGAAGAGCCAATCAGCTTCGCTTCGCAAAGCTCCGTTACGCGAAAAGTACGCGAACCGGAGCGCTGCCCGGAGCGCTGTTACAGATATATATCTTTTTTTGAACGTTAATTTCTCAAAATCCACTGGAGCACATATATTGAGACCTAGCAAAGGCACATCGGGCTAACAGTCCCTACAATTTTGCCAAGTTTCGTGCAAATCCATTCAGCCGTTTGAGCTAAAAGTGAGGCCAACCGCCCTATGGAAATTAACATGGGAAAAACGCGTTTTGGGACCCCCCTTTTTTCTCGGCCCCCCCTTGACGAACCCCCCCCCCCCAAATTTTCAGGGGCTGCTCAGAAACAAAATGTGCCATTTTCCAGAAAATTTCAGCCAATTCCGTCCACAAACGCCAAAGTTATTAGACATAGAATTTTCAAAAATCCCATAGGGAAAAAATCCTAACTATATATACCTACTGGCGACCGCCAGTAGGTAATATATATATATATATGTATATATATATATATCCAGGTATTCCGCTTCAATTGCGCAGCCCATTATATATATATCCAGGTATTCCGCTTCAATTGCGCAGCCCTACGCAAGTAAACAGACGGATACGGACCACAGTACGGTGCTTAATTATATTTTGTGCAAGAGGTCGCCATGACGCATTTCAGCCCTTCCCACGGGTCTTGATCACATGACACAGTGTAATCCTATACATTGGTTTAAATAGCTTGGACATACTGATGTTACCATTGGACACAGAGGCATACAATTGTAGTAGACATAGAAAAAACTACGAGTCTGTCTTTTCAATTCCACTTTTTTACATTACAAAAACGAATGTGCAAAATATAGCAATAGAGCCTCTGTGTGAAACCAATAATGTTTGTAAATTGATAAATAAATCACAATCTATATTTTGGTTCAATCTAAAACCATGAATAATATTTTTTCAAAGAACATCACCTTAATTAAACCACTGTAAAAACAAATGATTGAAACAGTGCAAAATAGTGCAAAAAAGGATTTAAAAAGTATACAGAGAATATTTCTGAGCAGCATGTATACCAACAAGAAAATTCAGACCAAATATACCTGTATGAATACATCGAGTCATTGCTGTCCAAAAGAAACAAGAGTACGATTGAATCCTTGATCAAACACTGGAGCCCCAGTTATGTGTACACACTGTTCATTAGAGACTCACGCATCATATTAAAGTGCAAATGCAGTTAATGTGTGGCAAATTGGCAAATGGAGGTTGTCTGTTGCCAATACAGTTGGAACTTCATAAGATACCAGTGTAAATACCCGGGAGCAAAGTATGGGACACCCAGTGTACTACAGGTATTGATCATCACATATCAGTCTGGGGATAAAATATGATATATCCCTCTATTAGCCTTGAGTAAACAAAGAAACCTACACATGTATACAGTCAAATAGATACACAATAAATATTAAATAAGCAGACATATTACAATCTATAATAGATAAAATGAGCTTAAATATTCACATGTTTAAAAAATGGTATATAAAGTGTGTAAAAAGGTTACTAAAATACTCATAAATAATCAATAAATATAGCAGTAAAATCCACAGATTTGAGGATAACCCATAAATAACTCTAAGAGATTAAAACAATCCTGATTAAAATCCTATGATAAAATCTGTCAATAATCTGGGAAATAATTTGAAAGACATGTAAACAGATCCTGTGTAACATTGAGACCAAACGGTTGTTTTTTATTCAATTCTAGAATATATCTGGGCTCCAGTTGACACAGTTTTTCTTCTGTTACCGCCTCTTCTACTAGCAGGAATAAAATCGATAACAAAATATCTCAAATCTCGGCTTCTGGAATCATGCTTAGACTTAAAATGCCTTGCCACTGATTAAGTGTTATCTTGGTTATTCATCGCCCTAAGATGTTGCAATATTCTTTTGTGTACTTGGAGCTTTGAGCTCCCTACATAAAGTAGATTGCAAGGGCATGGCAGTACATAAACAGCATACTCTGTTTTGCATGTGAGTAATCTGCTGATCTTATGTTCTTTTTGGTCAAACGGGGTGAAGTATGTTGTTTTATTCTCACCCCGCTGACATTCTTTGCATGATTTGCAATTGAAGAAGCTAGTGTGAGTGTAACCAATACAGAGATTCAATGACTTCGGTATTAGTTCTAACAAGTTCATCTTGCATACAACGTCCTCTGCTGTAGGGCATAGAGGGCCTTTTGGGTAGTCTGGGGCCTATTATAGGATCACTCAAAATCAAAGGCCAATTCCCCATTATAATGGATTCCACCTTCTTAGGCTGCTGACTGTACTGGACAATGATTCTAAATTCCTTTTTCGTTTCCTCCCTGTTGGTCTCAATACCAGTGTCAGTCATATTTTCTGCTTCACCTAGTAGCTCCAACCTGTTTTTTGCTCATGGATTTTACAATAGCATTATCAATGATGTTATCAGCGTATCCCCTTTCCTTAAATCTCTGTTTACTTTCTTGTTGGGCTGTAAGTGGATCACACTCCTTACTATGGATCCGTCTGAGCCTCAACATCTCACCATAGGGAATACTTTTCACCAGGTTTTTTACTTAGGAGCTACTAGCCTGGAGGGTGGAATTCCCAGCAGTTAATTGGCTATGGAGTTTGGTTTCTAGTCTGTTGTTCTCAACATAAACTTCCGTATCCAAGAAGCTCACTGAAGTTGCACTAATGTTGGCAGTAAAATGCAGGTTTAGGTTATTTACATTAATTGCCTGCACAAATTCCTGAGCTGTATCCAAACTACCATCCCAAACAATAAACAGGTCATCGATGAAACCCAATCATGACTTGACATTAGTAGCCGTAGCCTTCTTGTGTTCTGCCATGAGGACCAGCTCCTCCCACCAGCCCATGTGTAAACATGCATAGCTTGGGGAGAAGCTGGCCCCCATTGCAACACCTCTTAACTGCCTGTAAACAAGGTTATTGAACATGAAAATATTGTTATTTAGGTAGAAATCAACCATTTCAAGTAACATCCTTTTTTGGTTCACCATATTGCCCATAGATTTTTCCAAAAAGAAATCAAGTGCCCTCAACACATCTACATGTTCAATACTTGTATAAAGTGAGCTGCCATCAAGGGCAATTAATAAAAAGCTTGGTTCCCATACAAGATTCTTAATTTTTCATAAAAAGTCACTTATGTCGCTCACATAGGATGGAAGGGCTTTCACCAGACTCTGAAGGAAAAAATCCACATATTGTGATGTGTGCTCAAGGCACCCATTCCTAGCCGAGATAATGGGTCTCCCTGGTGGATTTTCCGGGTCTTTGTGTATCTTGGGCAAAAAAATAAATGGTTGGTACCACAGGGAAATTATTCTCTAGAAATGTGAATCCCCGTCCAGTAAGCAGACTGTCCGGTTTCCAAGTTTACAGTTTCTTATGGGAGATTGTATACATCGCTTTTAAATCAGTTCCATTGCACCTCGTGTAGCGCGCTCTGTCATTTAGCTGGTTGTAGGCTTCTTTAGTGTACTTGTCTTTCGTCATTAGAACAATATTTCCTCCCTTTTCAGAGGCTTTAAGTATAAGTTTGTTGTTTTTCTTCAATTTGGATATTAAAGTGATGTAATACACTTTTTCTTTATTATATTTTAGTTTGCCTCTGTGTGTCTTTCTATTGAGTCCCTTCAGTTGTTCTGTTACCTGGTCATGGAACAGATCAATCGAGTCCTTTAACATTATCGGATTGAAGGTCGACTTGGGTTTGAATTGGGTTAGAGGATATCCAGTTGGTATCGGCGTCACATTGGATTCAGTGATGGATTCAGTCAGTTGTTCATGCACCAGGACAAATTTATCTCTAACTTGTTGTGGGTCCAATAATTCTTGCACCTCATTCAAGAAAAATTCCTCAGTTTGTCAGACTTCCGTAGTGTTAGTACCTTCCGAATTCACTGTTGAGACTGGGTCATTCTTGCCAGTATTCAGGTTCAATAGATGGTATTTTTGTAACTTTAGTTTTCAACTACTTTTGAATACATCCAATCTTGTTCTTACATAATTGAAATTGTTGGAAGGGCAGTAGGTTAAGCACAGATTCAATATTCTAATTTCATTGTTGCTTAGTACCATATCAGACAGGTTTACAATTGTTTTGTTGGAGGTGTGTTTACTTCCCTTTTTTTCCAACCTCCTCTTTTCTTGCAATTTGCACCTGTTGGAGTTTGCCTTCCGCCATTGTCCTCGCTTCCAGTTCTTGTTTGGACACACTTTGTTTTCTGCGTGCGAGTGCAGAGAGTTTATCGTCTGTCCTTGCATAAAAAAGATAATTCCTCATCTAGGGTGCGCTTTATCATGTCTTGCAAGGACGCCCCTTCCCGCTCCAAGTCACTGTCAGAGGCCGAACTCAAATCAGATTGTGAAGTGCCTGAAGAGACTCCATCTGTCCTGCCTGCTTTAGCCTTGACAATTCCTGTTTTTCTGTTATCTTTGTTGGATCTGAACTCATATTTTTTGGAGAAGGTAAAGATAGGCCTCACTTCATAATCCGTTTTATCGCGGAAAAATTTGTAGGTTTTACGTTCCTTTATTTTGTCTTCCTCTTTCTTTAAACTTAATACCATTTCCTGGCGCAATTTTGATTTTTCTTCAAATTGGTCTACTGTGTCAATATCATCATTGATTTTCGCTATTTCATCCAGTAGTGCACTGCGGTCTATATCCGCATATTTGATTAAAGTTTGTATGTATATATATTAGGACAAACTTTTTCAAATGAAGGGGTTGTTAGCAGCAGTGGCGACTTACTCACCAGGGGGGCATTTTGACAAAGGAAAGTAAACCCCCGAAACGCGTTAATGCCCATGGTGTTAATTGAAATAAAAGGATTGAACGGACCTCGAGTGCTGCCTCAGTCTTCCTCTTGTGGGGAGGACATCTGTGGAGAAATATATATATATATATATATATATATATATATATATATTCAATGAAAAAAAATGAAAAAACCATTGGTTTTAGGCCATATATAGTTAGGGATTTGCATTTAGAAAACCTTATTTTACTCGCATAAAACCATTGAAATTCCATATATAGTTAGATGCGCTAACTATATATCGCGCACCCGCAATCCACTGCTGATGATGTCACATATTACATCATTCATGACATGGTTAGTGACATCACTGATGACATCACTGATGACATCTCAAATGACATCACTGATGACATCACTGATGACAACATCCAGTGACTGTATGTTTCTGTAAAGTTAAAATATGTCTTACATATTGAAGAATGAGTGGATGTATAAGTGTCTGGATGAAGGATTTAGTAGGTGCATGACTGACTGTATGAGTGAGTGATTAAATGTGTCTCACTGAGTGCATGGGTTAGTGACTAAACTGTTTTAATTTGTGCATTATTATATCTGTTGTTCTACAAACTGCTGCATATGTTGATCAGTAGCTATATGAGTAACTGTATGGGTTATTCATTGGTTGTCCAAGTATTTGTATGGGAAACTGAGTGTGTGTGTATGGGTGGCTGGGAGGTGTGTGACTCTGTACATAGATGTGTGAGTAGTTGATTCACTATATGTATGGGTTCAAAAGTGCATGTGGAAACAGCTGTATGGGCGGTTGACTGTGCATGAGTGTATTAGTGAGTGAATGGATATCTCAGTGCTACATGTCAAAGTAAGTACATATGTAAAACACAGTACATGTGAGAGTTGACATATATAAATAACTGTGCATAAGAGCCAGTGAATGTGTGAGTGGCTGTATGGATCATTGTGAACATGTATCAGGGATTGTATAAGAAAGTAAAGTAAATATGTGTTAGTATATGTTTGAATAAGTAAGGTGTGTATAACTGTATAGTTGAGAAAATGGAGGTGTGATTGATTTTTTGCATAACTGACTAGGTGTGCGAGTAACTGCATGGATGAGTGACAGTCTGTGACTGTCTGTTTACACTGATTGTATCTAAGGTTATATTAGAGTCTGAAGAGGTTCATGGTATTATCACATGAATGATATCATCAGTGATGTGATCAGTCATGTCAAATGAGATGTTATCAGTGATTTTATCAGTGATGTCATTTGAGAAGTCATCAGTGATGTCATCAGTGATGTCACTAACCATGTCATGAATGATGTAATATGTGACATCATCAGCAGTGGATTGCGGGTGCGCGATATATAGTTAGCGCATCTAACTATATATGGAATTTCAATGGTTTTATGCGAGTAAAATAAGGTTTTCTAAATGCAAATCCCTAACTATATATGGCCTAAAACCAATGGTTTTTTCATTGAATTTTCAAGGTTTTGTAAATGCAAATTCCTAACTATATATCGACTATAACCTATGGTTTTTTCTGTGAATTTCAATGGTTTTTTAATAGCAAATATCAAAAGCTGTCAAATGTCAAGTGCGTGATAGGTAAAAACGTTTCGTATTTATGCACGCTGATGTGCTTTGAACGCTGCCCCCCCCCCACTCCCCTCTTTTCTCTTAGTAGTACTCTCTCTTTGCAGATAGTGAACGGTAGTTAACGCAGACCTTTACCCCTGTTGTAATCCGTCGTACCTGCTTGTCTCTCCATTTGATTGATTATTATCCAAGCATTTACTGTTTTACAATTGGTTCTCTTTGGATCATTCTCTATTTACAAACAAGCACAAAGTCGCAATACTCTGTTTAGTCTTTGCAGATAGTGAAAAATCGTGTAAAAAAATAAAAGTAATCGAGCAAAATCAGTAGACCACTAATTCGATCTCTTTTTGACCTCGGTAAAATACAAACATTAGGAACAACCCTTCATGAGAAATACGAAAATAGTGAAATGAACTGAGCTCCACACCATGAGGGCTGCAAGACAGCTCGACTCCGCCACCCACACCGCCCAAAATAACGACAAACCCTATGCAAATATTATAAATATACACAACACACCAGCAAAGAAACAGAGTAAAACATTTTATTAAATAACTATTTACATAACTATTTTATACTTTTTATTGCCCGATCCGGCTAGCTCAATCGATCGAGCATGAAACTCATGCACTGATAGCAAGCGTTGAGAGTTTGTAGAACGATGGCTTCAGATTTTCCACATACGGTGTAGTGGCGCGAACTGGCAGGGGGCGTTTGGATTCTACCCCTTCCCCAAATAAGATTTTCAAACGTGAATGTTCGTTCATGCTTTTTGTCCCTGAGTTGCTTCCATGTCACTGCCTTACACAAATGGCATAAGTCCTGGTTGTTGAGTGCCATACTTCAGAGTTCTAAGCAGCTCTTGTAACACTGTTTAAACCTTATTTGCACCTGCTGCAGCTTCACTATTCAAAGTAAGTGGGGTCCATTTGTGGACCTGACTGCATTGGAAAACAATGTGATACGGTGCCTCCCTAAACCGCTTGACGGAGGCCCCCGAGGGGCGGTGAGATGGCGCGGACTGAGAGGGGGCGCTTGGCTCCTGCCCCCTCCCCAAGTCGTGTTGCCCTGGTGAGGCCTGAGATCGCCCCCGGCATAGGCGGCCGGCTCCCGGGGTCCGGCGGAATTTTTTCCCTTTTGAAGAATCTTCCATTCTGGACCTTGTCCCACAATCCGTTTGACCTGAAGACACGCTGTCGTGGGGCGCCCCTTTACCGTTTTAGTTGCCATTCCGCCCGCTTTTGGTACTCTGTGCCTCTTCCGCCATTCAGCTGTTTACCGCCCGCTCTTGCGACTACAACGTCTCGCTCACCATGTAGTTGAGTTGCTCCCGCTCTTAAGATTTAACCGAACTTTTTGGACTGCTGAAAGCGGTTGTATTCCGACCGCTGGTTGGTGGAGACATTTTGACTATATTCTGGACCTGCATTGTCGCGTAATGCGTCATATGACGCGACGCTTTAGCGCACCCGGAAGTGCTCCGGTGCGCAAGGCGCAGCTTCCCGAAAACGATCCAGAGCGCGCCGCGCAGCGCGTAACGTAAGCATAACAGGTCATGTGACTTGTTAATAAAACTTTTCATTGGTTCATTTTACTTTTCTTTTCCTAATGATGTAAGACTAGGTCATGTGACCTAAAAATAACACTTTTCATTGGATTAAAACATTTTTTTTCCCAAACGATGAAAGCCCCACCTTGTTTCTGGATGTTTCAGACTGAAGCTGGCGTCACCATGAGAGCACCACCATCTCGTAGCTCCGTCGTGGCCATTCCGCAAGCAATCATGGCAGCCGCTCCCCACCGGAAGCCTGCGGGAGTCGACGGCCCCCAAGACTTTTGTACAATCTTCAAGGCTGAGGGGACGCTTTCGAGAATGGAACCCAAGCCCTGGCAGACAAGCGTCCGAGTTCCAAGGTGTCCCAGGGCCATTTTACTGGACCAGGCCCAAATCCGAAGAGCCGGCCGCCATTTTAAGAGTCCTGTGGAAGCCGCCTATCGCTGCACCGCAAGAGTGGGAGCAACTCAACTACATGGTGAGCGAGACGCTGTAGCCGTAAGAGCGGGCGCTAAACAGCTGAATGGCGGAAAAGGCACAGTGTAGCAAAAGCGGGCGGAATGGCGACTGAAACGATAAAGGGGCGCCCCACTACAGCAGACAAGCCTCCGTCATGTGCTTCAAAACTGCATATGTATCTCGTGATATCAAGGTTGGGCAACCAGTACACAACAAGCAGTTACGAGTCCCATTTACACCGGCGCCATTTTGGGCGCGGCCGGGCAGGTCCAGGATCTACTGAAACATAACAAATGAGGCTGACGTCTCTGAAGCAGTTGACGAACAGCAGGACATAGCAAATAAACATGAACTCTCTAAAGCTGTTAACTCACTGCAGGACAAAACAAGTAAACCTGAAACCTCTGGAATAATTGTCGCTCAAAAGAACACACAAAACTCTGTAGAGCCTGAAGAAAAAAAAACAGAAGGGCACTGTAGTTTCAGACACACTTAACACTAATGACTAAACAAAGATATTGTCTGTTTATGAAGCAGTTATCATCTTCACAGACTTGACAAAGAAGTGTACAGACACCAATGCTATTAAGAAACACAAGGAAATCCTAACGCATCAGCATTCTCGGAAGAGGTTGACACAGATAACATCTTAAGGAACAAAGAAAGACCTGTTCACTCTTGACACCCCAGGTGCTGTGTATGTTGCACTATAGTGCTGCATCGAGAAAACGGACAACCCTATTGATGTGGATTTTTCATTATTGATTATTGTAAAGAAATGGCGACTCCCCCCTTTAGCAGATTAGCTAAATGTTTGCGTAATTTAGGCATAAAAGTTATATTATTGTTGTTGTTGTTGTTATTGTTATAGTTCTGGTTAATTTCAAAAAATGGTTAAATATATTTACAGTTTTTGTTGCGTTCGTTATATTTAAAAGTTAATAAAGTTTTAAAATCTAACTTTGTTGGAGTGCTATATATGTTTAAAAAATCGGGTGAATGGGGCCTTGAATCGGGTTATTGTCATGTGTGGGCTTTGCAAGTGTACTGCTACAAGATCGGACATTTCAAACTCAAATGCACGTTCTTTTTCTTACCTTTCCGAAGCATGGAGCGCAATAGCAGGCAGAGAAAGGGTGATGCACGTGTTGAACACTGCCTGGCCTGGCAAGTTGCTGGCAGTGCCCCCCCGCCCGCTCCTGAAAGAGGGCACACACACACCGCCGCCCCGAGTACTTCACAAATCTTTAAAAGACCATGCGCTTGTTCATGAGGCTTAAATGGTTTATCACCCCTTCTAGAACCCCTGCATCGACCCTCTGACGTTTCCTGGAAGAATTAGCACGTAACACAATACCAAGCCCTGTCAGCTGAAACCCCCGAGAAATCATGGGGCATATTATCAAGGGGGTTTATTTCCGCTTTTTTGGCTTTAAAAGCCAAAAAAAAAGAGATAAAATTATCTCCCTATTACCAAGCTGTCGCTAACACCAGTTAGTGACAGCTAAAAGGAGATAGCGACCATCTTGGGCCCCGCTTTGCATATCAGTGATATTTATCACTAATGACATGCAAAGTGGGCGTGCCAAGATTTTAGCGACTGGAAACAGTCCCTAACCATCGCTATCTCCTATTACCAACTTTTGGAGATATTCGCGCTAAGCGCGAATATCTCCAAAACCTAACACCTGCCCTGAGCAGTTTTAGCCATGTTATCCAATGGGAAGTGGATAACATGGCTAAGAGCATTTGCTGGATAATGCATGAATATCGCTGACTTTTCAACGATATTAATGCATTGCGGCCGTTTTTTATCGCATTTGCGATAAACCTTGCTAATAGCAAGGTTTATGTGCGATAAAATTCGCCGATGTGCGGCGATAATTTTTGTCTCTAAACAAGTTAGAGACAAAAATTATTGCTAGTTGTTGGTAATATGCCCCCGGGTTTTTGCTTGCAGGAATCGGGAGGCCGGAGACTAGCACTGAAATCTGTAGTCTCACGCCTGAATCGGGAGGGTTGGCATGTCTGGATACTCTACAGCTGGGGCCATAAACTACATCCGCAGGGCTAGGTGATAGCCTAGGTCCGGCCTGGACAATCGGACACAGAGGAAGAGGAGTGTCAGAGGGTGCGTTAATGAATAGGGTGAAAGGGAGGTGTCGGGCGGGCACAGGGTGTGATTCTCAGAGAAGAGCAGCGCAGATGGGGGGAAGTATATGGCCCATGCATGAGAGAGAGAGCGGGGGTGACCAGTGCGTGGGGGAGATGCTTGCGAGGGTGGGGAGCCATGCTGAGGATCGGCGGCGTGCAGAGAGTGGCCCTGGTCAAGGCATCTAAAATGGCTGCCGTGCATGACAAAATTGTGGCATTGGACAAAAACGCAAGATGGCGCAGACAATGTTTATCAATAAGGATTCATTTATAACAAAATATTTACTCGCAGTGACAAAATGGTGGTCAACACTTCCTGATTTCCATCAAATCGAACGTTAACAAACGTCACGCAGCAAAAAAAAAAAAAAAGCTCACGCACAGAGCAGTTTTTAGACATGTTATCCAATGGAAGGTGGATAACATGGCTAAGAGCATTTGCTGGATAATGCATGAATATCGCTGACTTTTCAGCGATATTCATGCATTGTGGCCGATGTGCGGCGATAATTTTTGTCTCTAAACAATTAAAACGAAGCACAAAATGGCGAATTCCCGTTTCGCTACCAGTTTGCGGCCCAGTTCGCGGCCCGTGAAGCGCTTCTACCGTGAAAAATCATTTTTTATTTTTTTTCCCCACGGGACCCTTTAATAACCCCAACAACATTCCTAGGGGGTCAAGAGGGGTATACCTTGCCCCCTTTCAATAAATTCCCCCTTCGTTTTTCACCTCTTCTTCTCTCTCGATCCTACCGAGAGATAAGATGGCAGCCGCTCCGGACTGTTTAGAATGTTGACAGACACCGGAGAGCCAATCAGCTTTCTGCGCGCAAAGTTCCGTTTCGCGAAAAGTAAGCGGACCGGAGCGCAGCCCAGAGCGCTGTTACAGATATATATCTTGTTTTGAACGTTAATTTCTCAAAAACTACTGGAGCACATATATTGAGACCTAGCAAAGGCACATCGGGCTAACAGTCCCTACAATTTTGCCAAGTTTCGTGCAAATCCATTCAGCCGTTCGAGCTAAAAGTGAGTCCAACCGCCCTATGGAAAAATGAATGGGAAAAACGCGTTTTGGGACCCGCCTTTTTTCTCAGCCCCCCCTTGACAAAACCCCACCAAATTTTCAAGGGCTGCTCAGAAACAAAATGTGCCATTTTCCTGAAAATTTCAGCCGATTCCGTCCACAAACGCCAAAGTTATTAGACATAGAATTTTCAAAAATCCCATAGGGAATTAATCCTAACTATATATACCTACTGGCGATAGCCAGTAGGTAATATATATATATATATATATATATATATATATATATATATATATATATATATATATCCACAATCTGTCATCACCTTTCCGAAGACGACAATCCACGGCACCCAATTGCTTAGAACTGATTTATTTTGGAAAATGCTCACTCAAAACGTTCCGAGAACACAAGTTTGCTTGTTCACGAGTGGTAAAAGAGTGTTACGTTGTGCATTAAATAAACAAACATGTGACATTTAATAAACAGTGTAAACAGACTCCGAGTTTTCATTTTGCAGAGCAATGCACGTTTCATGTTTAAACACAATATTTCAAAAACAACAGTTGATGGACAGAATGCAGAACAATATGGCCGAGATACCCGCCACCCCCTCTCAACACAATCCCCAAGAATTGGGAAACCGGAAACAGTTCTTGAATTTTTGGAAGGCGGGAAGGGAGTAAACCCTTCCCGGCCGTATTTATTAAAAATATGAAACAAAAATTAAAACATTAAAATAACAGTTTCATATTATGTACAATTTCATTTCCACATTACGATGTTTGGCTAACCTTAACAGATCTCTAATACAGAGGTTCTCCTAGCCGAACTAACATCCTACAAAACATTTGACTTGAAATTGTACATCCTAACGTTAAGGGCCAACGGCAAGGTCGTAACCGGTGTCAGATCCCTAAACCAGACATACCCCCCTCACTTGTGAGAGGAGCGACCGCACCGAGGCGTACCTCAAGTGCATCTACCAATTTCCCTTTGTACTTGACGGGGGCCCCAATAGACTCGACGCCATTTAACGGTCGTTCGAGGACTCATGTGAGGTGTCTAAAAGGTAGCGTAAACCCCCTCCCGCACCCCACACAACTTACCCATCTGCCGTCGCAGATGTCCTGGCCCCGGGAAATTCTCCAGGAGGGGCCGTAGCCCCTCCTATCCAGGAAGGGGCCTTGACCACCTTTCCTTTCCTTCCGGCGGCCTCTCCTTAGACAGTACCGTCTCCCCGTTGAGGGGCCAATTGGCCACCTCCCCCGCGCGCTCCCATCCGTAATGGGTGACGCCCCCTCATAGGGATCTTCCAATTACTGCTCACCGATCATGACCTTACCGCCCGACCAAAATAAATACGACAATTCTATCTAATTTACTATGCAATGAAATGAACATGACTTATTACAAGCATGAATACTGGTCAACATTAGTGCAACATTACTTTATTTGCAAACAAACTGAAAATAACCAATCTTTATTGCATATTCAAAATTTCACGACGATCATTACAACCTGCAAAAAAAAGAGTTACCAGATCAAATCTTTACTCAACACAACTAGCTGTCCTCAGGGGCTTGTGGGTGGGTCAAAATTGGCTCTTCGTTCCGTCTCGAGCTCACGTGCAGCGGGGAGGTGCAGCTTCAGAGCACAGGAACAAGAGGATGCTTTCTTGGCTTCTGCTCCTTTTATCCGTCTTCAGGGTGGGCGTGAACCCGCCCCCGCCTGCCTCCGAGGGCGTGGCCGGCCGCGTTGGTGTCTAGGCCAGCCCACTCTAGGGCGGGAAAAAGGCGCGCCCCGGCTACGCCGCTTCGGGCATACCAGCCGAGACACGCCTCCCGCCCAAGATGGCTTCCCGGGGGGATCGTGGTACTCCACCATACGTTCGGGGGGACCGAATGGTCGCCCCTTTCCATATGGCCGAGATACCCGCCACCCCCTCTCAACACAATCCCCAAGAATTGGGAAACCGGAAACAGTTCTTGAATTTTTGGAAGGCGGGAAGGGAGTAAACCCTTCCCGGCCGTATTTATTAAAAATATGAAACAAAAATTAAAACATTAAAATAACAGTTTCATATTATGTACAATTTCATTTCCACATTACGATGTTTGGCTAACCTTAACAGATCTCTAATACAGAGGTTCTCCTAGCCGAACTAACATCCTACAAAACATTTGACTTGAAATTGTACATCCTAACGTTAAGGGCCAACTGCAAGGTCGTAACCGGTGTCAGATCCCTAAACCAGACATACCCCCCTCACTTGTGAGAGGAGCGACCGCACCGAGGCGTACCTCAAGTGCATCTACCAATTTCCCTTTGTACTTGACGGGGGCCCCAATAGACTCGACGCCATTTAACGGTCGTTCGAGGACTCGTGTGAGGTGTCTAAAAGGTAGCGTAAACCCCCTCCCGCACCCCACACAACTTACCCATCTGCCATCGCAGATGTCCTGGCCCCGGGAAATTCTCCAGGAGGGGCCGTAGCCCCTCCTATCCAGGAAGGGGCCTTGACCACCTTTCCTTTCCTTCCGGCGGCCTCTCCTTAGACAGGACCGCCTCCCCGTTGAGGGGCCAATTGGCCACCTCCCCCGCGCGCTCCCATCCGTAATGGGTGACGCCCCCTCATAGGGATCTTCCAATTACTGCTCACCGATCATGACCTTACCGCCACAGGCCGGATAGTTGACCGGCTATCCGGACCCCCCACAAAACACTCCTACCTAAAGGTCATGCTGCAAACCCTTTAACCAGGCTAAGAAGTCTCCTATGAGTAACTCGTTCCCCACCCGGGACAAATGAACACCGTCCCCCAAATACATACTGTCCCCTTTAATACAACCATGCGAAACAGAATGCAGTGTACTTGAACGAAACAATCTACTCATTTTATTATTAATTTTCCTTACTGAATGATTCAGTGCAGAAACAGAAATAGCCCCCCGCCACACTTTCCGTGGGATCATATGGGACCATGCAATTGTGCACCCTGGAACTCTTCTCGCCAACCAACTTACCGTGGAAAGCATCGCCTCAAGAAGAAGTCGTCTACCAGTTGTCACCAAATCATTGCCCCCAAGATGTACTATGATTACAGACGGCGGTGACCTTGTCCGCCCTAACAAACCCTCGAAAAATGCTTGAAACTGGTCAATACCGAGACCGCCCTTTCCGTAGAAGGACATACTGTACCCGTATTCCCCAGCCACGTGAATCATGTCACCTGCTTTGAATACGTCCGCGGCACGCCTCACGTATGAGTGGCCCACGACCCACACCTCCTTTTTCACAGCCGGTAATGTCTGACCGCTGGCCCCCCGGTGTCGGGCCGACTGGACAGTCCGCCCCGCCTCATAGGCCTGCGCAACTGAAAACCAAACAAAAACAAGAAGCGTGAGTACATCGTTACAGCTTCACAACATGTGTAACCGTACATACCTCTTATAACAGTTCGAGGACCAACGTCCCACACGTTTTATTTGATCAACATTCAGACCCCTGGCTGTAGCTTCCGTAGCAGCCCCTATCCGAAAAGAATGGGTCCCAAAATCGCCAGGGTTCAAGCCCGCGGCAGAAATCGACATCGCAAGCACCCGCTGAAACTGAAACCTCGTCAGTGGGGTGGCGTCAGCGTGTCTTAACAATGTCCCCCCCCATGCTGCCACCCTCTGCGCTAAATATGCTTCTACGCACCCCACAGGGCACATGGCAGACCCGGGAATCCTCTGGATGATTACACAGTCCCCGATTGCATCCTGATCGGATTTGGACTTTACAAACGAGACCGTCATTGTCTCCTCTCTGACCTGAATGTGTTCCCGGCACAGTCCCCCCATCGTATCCTGCTTGTTCTTTGCCACTAATTCGCTTACCCGCATAGCCCCATGGAATGCTAATGCAAATGCGGCTCGGAACAATACTGCTTCGTACTGGGATGAACATGTTACCGGTAGCACGGATAATAACAGGGCCAACCTATCCAAACCTATCGGGTGCCTATCGTCTACTCTGCGACCCTCAAGGCGTTGCCACCCACGTAGCGCTTTCTGCACAACGAAAGACGCTGTCGGGTCCTGGATCCCATGAGCCCTTGCCATGAACGAAATGGCGGCCCGATGCCTCTGGGCCGTAGCCACTGACTTGCCTGCGTGACGTAAAGAGAGCAGAAATCTTACTACAGACTCTTCCAGACCCCAAAGCCCCCTCCCGGCAGTACCCAAAAAGGCCCAATAGGAACGGAACGCCCCTTCATATGCCTTCCTCGTCCTGGGTGCTAAACTCTCTCCCACGAGGTCTTGTAGTTCGGGGCACCGAGAGACCAGAGAGCTTCGGGGAAGGGTGCCGCCACCGGGTCCGCTGTGGGCAGAAAACCCCAGAAGGCCTGCATACGGAAACGAGAGAGCGCATCAGCCGCCTGGTTCATCACCCCCGGCACGTGCCGCGCCCTAAACAGTACATTCAGTTGCATGCACAACAGCACAATTTCCTTGAGTAGTCTCAGAATCAATTTGCAACGTGCAGCCTGACTATTGATACATTCAACCACGGTCATGTTATCAGACCAGAAAACCACAGAGTGACCCCTAAACCCTTCTGGCCATGTTTTCAAGGCCACCAGAATAGGGAACAGTTCGAGAAAAGCAATGTTACTCGTCAGCCCACACTCATGCCACCATGACGGCCATTTTTGAGCCGACCATTGTGTACCCAATATGGCGCCAAAACCCACACTCCCCGCCGAGTCTGTCCATAGTCCCAACTCCTCGGAAGACACTGCTGGTTTATTCCAGACAATTCGACCATTGAAATCCGCCAGGAATGCAATCCAAATGCGCATGTCCTGGCGAACCTCTGCCGAGAGTCTCGTACGATGATGTCCTTCCTTCAAGCCGAACATGGACTGTGCAATCGAGCGGGAAAAGGGGCGCGCCATCGGCATTACTCTTAGGGCAAAATTCAACTGACCCACCACCTGTTGCAATTGATGCAAGTTCACTTTCGTTGCACGGATACATGTCTCAAGGGATAACCTGAATTTCAACACCTTTTCTTTAGGTAAACGAAAACAACCTTCCACTGAGTCGAGCTCGATCCCCAGAAACTCGATCAAGGTCGAGGGACCGACAGTCTTACCTGGCGCCAATGGCACACCAAATTGATTCATTAGGACACAAAATTCATGTAATGCCTGTCCACACTCAGAATCCCCGGCTGCCCCCAGAAACAGAAAGTCATCGAGATAGTGCATAACATGTTGAAAACCTGTCTTCCTCGTGAATACCCATTGCAGAAAAACAACTGAATTTCTCGAAATAGGCACATGAAATCGAGCATCCCATTGGCATACATTTATCCATGTAATAGCGACCCTGAAACTGGAAACCAAGGAGACGCTGATCGTCTGGGTGTACCGGGAGCAACCGGAACGCTGACTCAATGTCCGATTTGGCCATCAGCGTCCCGGGCCCCAGGCGATTCAACATGGCGACGGCCTCATCGAAAGATGCGTACCGCACCGAACATACTTCCGGATCTATCGCATCATTTACGGAAAGACCATGTGGGGCTGAAAAATTGTGTATCAGCCGAAACTCCCCCGGGTCCTTCTTAGGAACCACCCCTAGAGGAGAACACACAAAATTAGTAACTGGCGGAAAGTCGAATGGACCGGCGACACGACCTCGAGTCACCTCTTTCCTAATCTTTACCTGAACCACCGCCGTGTGCTGTAAGACCGACATTTGATTCTTACAGTCCGGTACCCCCTGAAAATCCCCCACTGGGATGCGGAAACCATATGAAAACCCGTTCCGCAACACCCCAGCGGAAGCATAATCTGGGTATTCGCTGAGCCAAGGAATCATTGCCATGGTATCAATCGGGGTCGATAAAGGCGCCCCTCGGACTAAATTAGACCTGTTTGGCGCCTCCCTTACCACCGTTATCACCCGTTTTGGCTCTGCACATGGACTCAGGATGGGATGGCTGCCCGCAACCCCCACACTCATGTCTGAATTTGCATGACCCCTGGGGCCTGGTACATTTGCCCCTGTTAAAATTCCAACATATCCCCCTTTTGCCTGTGTTGCCACTCGGCTTCGTGTGGGGCTCGTTACCTGAACTTGTCCGAAAGGGCGTCCCAGAGTTTTGGCGGGAGGATTCCCCCCCGCTACTCCCTACTAACGGCACCTTCAACATCCCTGTACTCTCCATTTTTTGCCAAGACACAGAGTCGTAACAGTCCCAGGACAACAACGGGTTGTGTTCCTTAGCTTTTCTAAACAGATTGTCATAACAGAACCACTGATTGCCCCCATATGCCACAGAATACTCCATAATACGTGACTGATAGATGGGTAACTCGGTCAACAACTCAGGTCTGCGTTCCCCCATGATGGAAGTAAAAATTCCCCACGCTCTGCCCCACGTACCAATGGTCTCATCAACCTTAAAGGCGGCCATTTTAGCGCGCCAAACACTCGGATGCATGAGCTCCTTTTGACTCTTTACATGCTCGATCTCGTAATGGTCGGTAAGCAATGAAAACATGTTTACATATTTGTCCGCCCAAATCAACTCCTTTACTTCTAGTGGGACGTGCTGGGCAATCTTCTCCTTTCGAGAAGGTGCAGAGTCCCCCCCCGCAATCGGCAATGGCCGCTTACCTGAAGTAGACCCCCCGCTTGTCACCGAACTTGGGCCTGCTGTACTTCCAACCGCTGGGACCTGCGGGGGAACAGGAGATGGAGCTTTCGCAGCCTCCCTCGATTCCCGCAGCTGTCTCATCACTGCCCGGGCGTCGTCAGCCGTGGCGCCCTCGCTATCGTTTCCCAACCACGCTGCCAATTGCGCCGCTAACTCGGGGGGCATATCCTCCCTGTTCGCAGGGGTGACCACCACAGGGATTGGGTTCCCCTCCTTTGGCGCCGGGGTTGGCTCTTCTCGTGGCGCTTCGGGAACCGGGGTTTCCCCCCCAAGAGCTCCCCTTCTAGGCCTCTTGCTCTTTCCACCGGGAATTGTTCCTGGTAAAGGCCGTTTCGGTCCTCCCTCCCCGTCCTTGGCCTCAACCTTTCTCTTCAGATCGGCTATCTCCTTCATGAGCATATGGAGCATCTCATCGGTACCGACCCGCTTTCCGACCTTCTTGGGCATTCTTAGACGGGATATCTGTAAGACAAAAAGAGGGATTACAACGCTCAAAATTGGCTCTTCGTTCCGTCTCGAGCTCACGTGCAGCGGGGAGGTGCAGCTTCAGAGCACAGGAACAAGAGGATGCTTTCTTGGCTTCTGCTCCTTTTATCCGTCTTCAGGGTGGGCGTGAACCCGCCCCCGCCTGCCTCCGAGGGCGTGGCCGGCCGCGTTGGTGTCTAGGCCAGCCCACTCTAGGGCGGGAAAAAGGCGCGCCCCGGCTACGCCGCTTCGGGCATACCAGCCGAGACACGCCTCCCGCCCAAGATGGCTTCCCGGGGGGATCGTGGTACTCCACCATACGTTCGGGGGGACCGAATGGTCGCCCCTTTCCATGTCATACATTCACCCCAGTACAGAGATCTGGGCCTAAATCCATCGGTTTTTTTGCACTCCACACCACCCCAGTAAAGACATGGCCATATGCAAATCGGCTGATAGCCAGAAACCGGTCCTAGAATGCTTGATTTCGGTCCAGGGAAGACATGGCTTGGCAGTTCGGGCTGGACTGTTCCCATGAGGCACAGGGTCAAGACTAATTTGCATATGGCCATGTCTGAACCGGGGTGGCTTGGTGAGCAAAATAATGATGGATTAAACCCAGATCTGTGACTGGGGGTGAATGTTTTGCCATTGTGCAACATTCCATCCATCATGTTGTGTGTTAAACACAATATTTCCTCATACTGGTTCACAAATTCACTGCGTGCATATAAATCTTGTCTCTGCCATAGTGGTAGATGCATCGTATTATGGGGAAAAGACACTTTATAAATTTAGTTTGGTGCTTCTGCCTAAGTTATGCAAGTTTGCTGGACTATTAAGCGGCACAAATAAATGTCCGACTGTCCTGTTTTGTCACAGTATCCTACATTATGCATTTTAATTCCAGCGCACTGCTAATGACAAAGATACACATTATTGTATGCATTATAGACGACAAATTCAGCTAAGCTATCAGTTTTTGATCAAAACAATTCTGCGCCAGTGCGCGTAAATATTCCTATACTTCGATGATTCTCTAGCCCCAGTGGGCTAATCTCATTATGTGCTATAGGATAATAAACATGTAGTCCATATCTCAGATACAATGGGATGTGACAGTTCCAAATAACTTCTCTCATTTCTTCATGGCTGATTGCATCTTGGTATCGCTTCCCCATTCGTAAACCAACCACTGTAATTCCAGAAAATCTGTAAAAAACACATATGAAACAAAAATAGTGTAAAAAAAGTGCATATAAATATGTGTAACAAAACAACAACATGCAAGAACCGTACTGAAGTTATAAAAGCCATAAAAAGTAGTCTAATCAAGTTAGACATATATCCTAGATACTGCAGTTCAAAAAAAAAAAAGATCATATGGCAGGCTACTTAACCCAAATGTACTGACAATGCTTCATCAGTGTTGTGCCCATGGGGCTGAACTGTGTGGTATTCAATAATCAATTTGGACTCAAGCCGTCTTAATTCTAGAACTCTATCTCCTCCCCTCTCCCTCAGTGGAATGGTATCTAAGACACAGTAAGACAAAAGATTAGAATTCTGTTTGTGAAATGTCTTGAAGTGTCTTGCTATCGGGTATTATTTGTCATCTTTTTTGATAGCCCTGAGATGTTTTAACACTCTCTTTTAGGCTAGGTGAATAGTACTGCTGATATAATATTTATCACATGGACATTTCAGTGCATATACGGCATGGTCCGTGTTGCACGAAATATGTTTGGTGATTGTAAAAGGTTTGCAGTTGACTGATAGCTTAACTTGTTTGCAGTTTTTACGGTTCTTGCAAGCCTTGCACTTATTGCACGTGTAAAACCCTTGAACCTTCTTTTTCTTCGTCCTAGTGTTGGCACTTACTGTACTCTGACAGACAATATCTTTAAGGGACTTTGCCTTCCTATATGTGATCTGTGGATAGTGCTCTAACACTTCTGAAAGATCTTTGTCAGTTTTCAATACTTTCCAGAATTTAGTGAGACATTGTCTGACTTCATGTGTTTGGTTAGAGTATGTTGTAATAAATCTGATCTTATTTTCTAGGCCTTTGTCGGTGGACTCAATGATTTTTACCCTGATGAGATCAGTTCTTTCTCTTTTTTCCACTTCTGCACATGCTTTCATAATGCAGCTCTTTGTGTATACTCTTTCTATTAAGCGATTAATCATCACTCCTTTCTCAGACTTACAAACCTCTATACTACTGCAGTTTCTCTTAGCTCGCAATAGTTCGCCTAGGGGTATACTGAGAATCAGGGTCGGCGGGTGGCAGCTTTCTGCATGCAGCAGACTGTTTCCCGCCGTTTCTTTCCTGAATACGTGGCTCTTAAACCAGTTGTCTGTCACAACCAATTTCCAATCCGAAAAATTCAATGGTCTCTTTCTGTATCTGACTGCTGAATTTTAAATTCAGCGTATTGTCATTCAATATCTCTACAAACTGATTCGCTTGTTCGAAACTCCCTTTCCATACACAGAAAATTTCGTTGATGTATCTCATCCACGTAACAACACAATCTTTAAACATGGGTATTGCACTGACGACCTGCTCCTCCCACCATCCCAGGTATAACCCCTCAAAACTGGGGGCAAAGCAGGTCCCCATTGCAGTTCCAAGAATCTGGCGATAGATAACTTTATCAAATACAAAGACTTTTAGAGTAAGGCACTTATACATCATATCTCTGATCATTTCCGCATGGAACAGATATGAAATTGATCTGTTCCTCAGAAAATGATGGCACGCTTTTATCCCTGCCTCATGTGGAATACACATATAGAGGCTGGTAACATCAAGGCACATATTCTGATACTGTTCGTCCCACTCAATTTGTTCAATGGCTCTTAAAAAATCACCCATATCTCTTATAAAGGAAGGCAGTCCCTGAACTAATGGTTGCAGATAAAAATCCACATATCTTGATGTGTTCTCCAGGCAACTTCCTCTGGAGGACACAATTGGTCTGCTTGGGGGATTAGTGCTGTTTTTATGTAGTTTCGGGAGTATATAAAATGCAGGGAGTTTAGGGTATTTACATTTGAGAAACTCAAATTCCTCTCTTTCTAACAGTCCTCACTCTTTCCATTCTCCTAGCTGTTCCTGATATGCTGCATTTGTGTGCTCATATTTTAGTCTGGTGGTAATCTCATAGTTGTCTTTATTATTTATATGCCGATAACCCTCCTTCAGGTACATATATTTCGACATAACAACTATGTTCTCACCTTTGTCTGATTTTTTCACTACTATATTCATATCATTTTTAATCGATTGGATAGCCTCGAACTGATCTTGACTCAGATTCTGATTGTCAAATCTTTTCTTTTTCCGCAGTTTGTCTAACTCATGTGTTACTCCCTTCTCGAAAATATCAATGGAATCATTGGTGATCTGTGGGAGGAAGATCGATTTTGGTTGCTCCATAAAAGGGAACTCTGTCTAGTCTTTACAGCTAGTCGATGAAGATGATGACTAAGAGCAGCAGTGGTGAGGCTTGCTTTGAAGGAGATACTTGATTGGGCACTTACTATGAGACTTATATGGTGAACATTGGGAAGGGTACCAACAGGAACAGGGAGGTGAAGGAAGTTATATATGTGCGAGTATTGAGATCAGTTTCTTGAATCTAGAAGGAAATAATGTAATGCGTGTTGAAAGCTAAATCTTGATATTTGATCTTTGGTAAAAGTGCAGCAAAGCACTAATTCTTGCCTTTGATTTCAAATTGAGAGCTTGATACGAAACAAATGTCAACGCACTAGAAAGCCTGACTAAATGTATGATTTGCGCGTGTATCAAGAGGGAGAGAGAGGACCAGATAGCTAGTCCAGATTCCCGGTTTATATGTAGATTAATCAAAAAGAGACTAGCTATGGGTTGGGATGGTATGATGTTTACAATGTAAAAATCCTGGTGACTCAGGTAAGTTTTGTCGGTCAGGGGTGGCACCCCTTGGGTGTCTTTAGAAAGCCCTCACCCACCAACCTAGTTGGTGGCATGCTTCATCATCGGGCCCACCCAGTGACACCTAGCGAGCCCCGGGTGTGCTACGACGCCTGAATACAGCAGAGCAGGTATGTCACTGTGTGTGCGGTGAGGGATGTTAAGAAAGTGAGTTTAAAACGGCTTGGCGGGGGTCCCTATACCTAGAGGGTAAAATACTTTATTAATGGGGCCTCCGTCAGCGGTTAAAAATAAGGCTGTGGGACGTAAGAGGCGAGTTACGACCTCTCACGTCCTTTAGAGTGTCAACATGTTTCAGCCAGTGCCTTATTGATATGCTGGCTTTCTTCAGGACAGTTAAAATGGGTGTGGGTGTGATTAAAACTAGTGGGTGTGTAGTGTGGACTATGTGTCTACACGCCCTAAAGTGTATCTAACTGTGAGAGGGGGGGATTCCCTTCTCAAGATCACCTGTACACATAACATAAAGGACAAGGACAAAACATACAGTGGAGAAAGAGTCACTTGGAGATATGAACCACATATCATGGCAGCCGGCTTAATAGCGATGAGGTGCAGGCTATAAGCGGCTCAAGTGTAATGGTATTGGTGGTACCATTATGGTGACATATCGCACTAGAACTTCGTTAGTGAGGTGGTATTAAAAAAACGAAATTTTGCAACAATGGTGAAAAAAGTGAGCACAATGAACACACTGAAGCGTAAGGGCTGTATCTTACGCTAGTTTTAAGTGGTGTCCTCTTCAAGGTAACTTTGAAGTGGCAAAGGGTAGACCCTATGGGGGAAATAAAGGGTGAACCACTGGGGTTAGGAGACCTGTAGGGAGAAAAAAGGTTGCGCTTACCCATGGTCGAGGTGGTAGTGACAGCATACTCACAGGATTACTGGCCGATGCCGGCTGTGGACCTAGTGTGCCTCCTTCGTGGAACCGGTAAAGAGTGGCCTCTGTTCCTGGGTTATATACTGAGGTTAATTGGTAAAACAATAGCACCTGGAAAATGAGAGGAATGGTAGAAAGACTCGTTTGCCGAGTCATGATCGCGCTCAGGTTGGTGCCAGGTCTACCGTGTCGGAGCGTGGTGTAGTGCGCGTTCTTAGCGCATGCGCGTTGAGGTTGGTGCAATGAGCGCATGTGCGGCAGTAAGGAGCTGCTGCGCATGCGTGCGGCGGAAGCGCTACGTGCCGCTGGGGACAGCGCGTCTATTGCTAATGTATGTTTACACTGATCGGGGCTAATTTAGTGCGTGTTGACTACTGTCCTGTGGGCCAAATGGAAAAAGGGTCCGGTACAGGGCTACAATTATAGCGCATGTGTACAAAGATAGAGGCTGTACTGGATAAAGGGATAAAGCGCACCAGGCGCTGGTGAATGGTTTATAAAGGGAGAGCAGCGCTCAACTATGATGGATGCTGTAATGGATAAAGGGATAAAGAGATAAAGTGCACCAGGTGCTGGTGAGCAGACAGCGCTCATGCTATTAAGTTTATATGGGTGCACTTTACGGGCGCACTGTTCGGGCAATTATATTGGGCATGGTGAACCAATCATGCTCAAGGGGGTAGTACAGGGGTTAGAGATCTGGGATCACAGGTTGGTCAAGGAGTTCCAGGGAATTGCATCATTCAGGCCATGTGTCGCAGTAGAGAGGCGGTATATCCCTCTCTGCTCTTTACTGAGTAGGTTCTTGTCGTTATTGGTGGGGCTTTCAGGGATGTGCTCAATGACTGTCCAGGTGAAGTCATTGGGAGTGTGTTAGTGGGTAATGAAATGGTTGGTCAGTTTACTGATGTTTTTCTTGCATCGCATGGTGCTGTGGTGCTCAGTTATCCTGGTTTTGACCTTTCGTGTGGTCATACCCACGTATCTGAGGCCACATGTGATTGTGAGGAGGTAGATCACATTCCGTGAGTTGCAGTTGGTGTGGCTCCTTTGCGACCAGGTTTTATTGGGTTCAAGGTTCAGAGTTTTTGTGTGAGAAGTCAGGTGGCACACGCTGCAATCATTGCAGGGATAGTGTCCTGTTACCCTAGGTAAGCCCCACGCATTGAGTATTGTGTTCTCCGGTGGTTTTGGTGGTGGTTTTGGTCGGGTGCTGACTAGTTGGTCTCGCAGGTTATGGCACCTCTTGTAAGCAAACCTGGGGGGTTCCCAGTTCCTCTGTCCTGAATTGATGATCTTCCAGTGTTTCTTGATTATTTTCGCAACCTCATTCGAGGCGGTGTTATAAGTGGTGACACATGTAGTTGGTTGTTCCTCATCTTCTTTAACGGTGTCCTCAAGGAGTGCTTCACGGTTTTGGTTTCTAGCCCTTTTCTGTGTTTTGTTGATGATTGCCTTTGGGTACCCGCGGTTTCCTAGTTTGGTAGCTAGGTCTGCTGATTGTGATTTGTAATTGTTCACATTTGTGCAGTTTCTTCTGATTCGGAGAAACTGGCCATATGGTAAGTTTTCTCTGAGAGGACGCGGGTGGAAACTGGTGTAGTGGAGTAATGAATTCCTCGCTGTGGGTTTGTAATATGTGGTGGTTACCAGGGTTCCGTCTTTGGCTGTGATTTCGAGGTCAAGAAAAGGGAGTTGGTGGTTGCTGGCTGTGCTGGTGAATTTCAGATATGGGTCTTTGCTGTTAAGCCAGTTCAGAAAGTTGTCTAGCTCCTGATGTGTGCCTTGCCATATGACCAGTATATCATCAATATATCTGTGCCATTTCAGGATATGATGTCTGAACGGGTTAGAATCTGTATTGATGTTTGTGCTTTCAAAATGGTGGACATACAATCCGGCCACGCTCGGCGCGAAAACACTGCCCATTGATGTGCCGTTTGTTTGTAAATAAAATGTGCCTTCGTATTCGAAGAAATTCTCTTTGAGAGCGAGGGTGGCACAGGCCAGTACAAAGCTCCTTGGGGTGTGGTACGGCCAGGGAGAATCTTACAGGGTGTCGTGCAGAACCTGTAAGGTGGCGTCCTGTGGAACTCCTTGACCAACCTGTGATCCCAGATCTCTAACCCCTGTACTACCCCCTTGAGCATGATTGGTTCACCATGCCCAATATAATTGCCCGAACAGTGCGCCCGTAAAGTGCACCCATATAAACTTAATAGCATGAGCGCTGTCCCCTCACCAGCACCTGGTGCACTTTATCTCTTTATCCCTTTATCCATTACAGCATCCATCATAGTTGAGCGCTGCTCTCCCTTTATAAACCATTCACCAGCGCCTGGTGCGCTTTATCCCTTTATCCAGTACAGCCTCTATCTTTGTACACATGCGCTATAATTGTAGCCCTGTACCGGACCCTTTTTCCATTTGGCCCACAGGACAGTAGTCAACACGCACTAAATTAGCCCCGATCAGTGTAAACATACATTAGCAATAGACGCGCTGTCCCCAGCGGCACGTAGCGCTTCCGCCGCACGCATGCGCAGCAGCTCCTTACTGCCGCACATGCGCTCATTGCACCAACCTCAACGCGCATGCGCTAAGAACGCGCACTACACCACGCTCCGACACGGTAGACCTGGCACCAACCTGAGCGCGATCATGACTCGGCAAACGAGTCTTTCTACCATTCCTCTCATTTTCCAGGTGCTATCGTTTTACCAATTAACCTCAGTATATAACCCAGGAACAGAGGCCACTCTTTACCGGTTCCACGAAGGAGGCACACTAGGTCCACAGCCGGCATCGGCCAGTAATCCTGTGAGTATGCTGTCACTACCACCTCGACCATGGGTAAGCGCAACCTTTTTTCTCCCTACAGGTCTCCTAACCCCAGTGGTTCACCCTTTATTTCCCCCATAGGGTCTACCCTTTGCCACTTCAAAGTTACCTTGAAGAGGACACCACTTAAAACTAGCGTAAGATACAGCCCTTACGCTTCAGTGTGTTCATTGTGCTCACTTTTTTCACCATTGTTGCAAAATTTCGTTTTTTTAATACCACCTCACTAACGAAGTTCTAGTGCGATATGTCACCATAATGGTACCACCAATACCATTACACTTGAGCCGCTTATAGCCTGCACCTCATCGCTATTAAGCCGGCTGCCATGATATGTGGTTCATATCTCCAAGTGACTCTTTCTCCACTGTATGTTTTGTCCTTGTCCTTTATGTTATGTGTACAGGTGATCTTGAGAAGGGAATCCCCCCCTCTCACAGTTAGATACACTTTAGGGCGTGTAGACACATAGTCCACACTACACACCCACTAGTTTTAATCACACCCACACCCATTTTAACTGTCCTGAAGAAAGCCAGCATATCAATAAGGCACTGGCTGAAACATGTTGACACTCTAAAGGACGTGAGAGGTTGTAACTCGCCTCTTACGTCCCACAGCCTTATTTTTAACCGCTGACGGAGGCCCCATTAATAAAGTCTTTTACCCTCCGGGTATAGGGACCCCCGCCAAGCTGTTTTAAACTCACTTTCTTAACATCCCTCACCGCATACACAGTGACATACCTGCTCCGCTGTATTCAGGCGTCGTAGCACACCCGGGACATGCTGGGTGTCACTGGGTGGGCCCGATGATGAAGCATGCCACCAACTAGGTTGGTGGGTGAGGGCTTTCTAAAGACACCCAAGGGGTGCCACCCCTGACTGACAAAACTTACCTGAGTCACCATGATTTTTACATTGTAAACATCATACCATCCAAACCCATAGCTAGTCTCTTTTTGATTAATCTAAATGTATGATTTGACTTAACAAGACATTGTAAGAAGTCAAGTCAAGTCAATAAATTTATATAGCGCACTACATACCCAGAGGGTCTCAAGGCGCTTGAAGAAGGGTGGGGAATTATTTTTCAAATATCAACGTTTTAAGTTGCTTTCTGAATGCTAGGTGGTTCTGAGTGAGGCGAAGGTGAGTGGGAAGTGAGTTCCAGGTTTTAGCTGCCAGGTAGGAGAAGGATCTACCTCCCATGGTGGTTTTGTTGATGCGAGGTACAGTGGCAAGGGCTTGGTTGGAGGATCGTAGCTGGCGGGAGGGGGTATAGAAGGACAGTCGTGTGTTGAGGCATTCGGGTCCGATTTCGTAGAGTGCTTTGTGTGCGTGGGTTAGGAGCCGGAAGGTAATCCTCTTATTGACGGGGAGCCAGTGGAGGTTTTTCAGGTGACCGGAGATGTGTTCTTTATGCGGGATGTCTAATACAAGCCTGGCTGAAGCGTTCTGGATAAGCATGGGCGGAAAATCCGTTTCGCTCGCGGATTTTGCGGATTTTCGGTAAATTCGCAATCCGCGAGATTCGCGAATCTCCCGCAAAATCCGCAAATCCGCGAGCAGCGGATTTTATGGCTTGCTCGCACTGTTCGCGTGAGTTCGCAGCTTTCCAGTACAACTTCGCGCCCCGCGAATAAGCGCTAAATTGCAGAAATACGATCTTAGCAAAACTGAAACTACTTACCAGGTTCAAAAGTTCAGGCTCATCATTAGTAGCCATTTCCTGTAGTGCTTCCTGAGGGGCCCCTCCAGAGTTCAGTTGCCAGTTGCAACTATTATGTGACCCTGCTCTGAACCTCAGAATAGTTACACATATGCCACAAAGGTCCTGAATTACAGCTAAGGGAGACAAGCAGGAGCCAGGCTGGAAGTTCAAATCCATTAATCAGTCCCTAATTCATTATTGTCAGTTGGGGCAGGGCAGGTGTTGTAACTAATTTTGCAACAATGAAAGCACTTAGCAAGTGCAAAAGATCACTAACCAGGAAGCACTATGGAAGCAGGTGCCAGCTAAAAAAATATTCTGTGACACATTAATCAGCCCCAAATTAATTCAGGTCACTTGAGGCAGGGAAGGTGTGCTTTGCTTTGCCACAATAATGTAAAACTGGACAACCAGAGGGTGCTGTGATGAAACAGAGGGTGGCATGGGTGGGCCAGAGGGTGGCATGAGTAGTCAGAGAGTGGCAGTGGTGACAGAGAGTGGCAAACACAAAAAAAAAAAAAAAAATCCGCAAATTCGCGAGAATTCGCGGATTTTGCGGATTGCGAGTTTGCAAATCCGCAAAATTCGCGAACGCGAGATTCGCAAAATTCGCCCATGCTTAGTTCTGGATGCGTTGGAGTTTTTTCTGGAGTTTTGCGGTGGTACCGGCGTAAAGGGTGTTTCCGTAGTCCAGTCGGCTCGTGACCAGAGCGTGGGTGACCGTTTTTCTAGTTTCGGTGGGGATCCAACAAAATGTTTTTTTGAGCATGCGAAGAATGTTGAAGCAAGATGAAGAGACGGCGTTGACTTGTCTGTTCATCGAGAGTGAGGAGTCCAGGATGACGCCCAGGTTCCGTGCGTGGTCCGTCGGGATGGGTGCTTTTCCAAGGGCCTCTGGCCACCAAGAGTCATCCCAGGCGGAGGGGGAGGTGCCTAGGATGAGGACTTCTGTTTTGTTCAGTTTCAGACGGCTATGCTTCATCCATTCGGCTACTTCTTTCATTCCTTCATGCAGGTTTGTTTTGGCAGTGTTCGGGTCTTTGGTGAGTGAGAGGATCAGTTGAGTGTCGTCGGCGTAGGAGATGATGTTGAGGTTGTGTTGGCGTGCGATGACCGCGAGGGGGCTCATGTATACGTTGAAGAGGGTGGGGCTGAGTGAAGATCCTTGTGGTACACCGCAGATGACTTCAGTGGCCTCTGACTTGAATGGTGGAAGGCGGACTCTCTGGGTTCTTCCGGTGAGGAACGAGGTGATCCATTCCAGTGCTTTTCCTTGGATTCCGACGTTACTGAGGCGTTGTAAAAGGGTGCTATGACAGACCGTGTCGAAGGCTGCGGAGAGGTCGAGGAGGATGAGGGCGACTGTGTCTCCATTGTCCAGTAGAGTTCGAATGTCGTCTGTAGCTGCGATGAGGGCGGTTTCAGTACTGTGCTTGGCTCGGAAGCCGGATTGTGAGGAGTCAAGGGATTTGTTGGTTTCGAGGAATGCGGCGAGTTGGTTGTTGACCGCTTTCTCGATGACTTTGGCCGGGAATGGAAGGAGTGAGATAGGGCGGTAGTTTTTGAGTTCTGTGGGGTCAGCTGTGGGTTTCTTCAGGAGGGCGCTGAGTTCGGCGTGTTTCCAACGTTCCGGGAAGGTTGCGGAGTTGAGGGAGCAGTTGATGACGTCTCGGAGGTGCGGTGCTATCATGGAGTCTGCTTTGTTAAAGATGTGGTGAGGGCATGGGTCTGTGGGGGATCCTGAGTGGATAGAGTTCATCAGACGGATGGTGTCCTGAGTGGAGATTGGCTTCCAGTCATTGAGGATGTTCAGGGGGGGTGGGGGTCCTGCGGGGGGTTGGTCTTCGGGTCGATTGTCGAAGCTGTTGTGGATGTCTGCAATTTTGTTGTGGAAGAATGAGGCTAGGGAGTCGCAGAGGGCTTGAGAGGGGGTGATGTCGTTGGAGTTGGCTGAGGGGTTGGTAAATTCCTTGACGATGTTGAATAATTCCTTGCTGTTGTGGGCGTTGTTATCTAGTTGGTCCTTGAAAGCGGCTTTCTTGGCATTTTGGATTAGTTGGTGGTGTATGCGGGTGGCGTTTTTGAAGGCGTCCTTAGTGCTGGTGGTTGGGTCTTTTTTCCAGGCCTTCTCAAGGGAGCGGCAGAGTTTCTTGGATTTCTTAAGATCGTCGTTGAACCAGGAGGCCTTCTTGCTGCCTAGTTTGATTTGTCGTTTTTTCAGTGGTGCTAGGATGTCGGCGCTGTTGGATAACCATTGGGTGAGGTTGGTGGCTGCTTGGTCTGTGTTTGAGGAGTGAGCTGGGGGGTTTTGAAGAAGCGATGAGGAGATCTGGTCGATGGTGATTTTGTTCCAGTTTCTTTGCAGAGTGGGTTGGGGGTGGATGTTGGATGTGGGCTTGTTGTAGGTAAAGTGAACGCAGCTGTGGTCAGTCCAAAGGAGAGCTGTGGTGTGGCTGAAGGAGACATGTTTGCTGGAGGTGAAGATAGGGTCGAGTGTGTGACCTGCGATGTGAGTGGCGGTAGTGACAAGTTGTTTAAGTCCGAGGTTGGCGAGGTTGTCCAAAAGGGTGGTGGTGTTGCGGTCGTTGTTCTTTTCAAGGTGAAAGTTGAGGTCTCCCAAAAGGATGTAATCCTCGGAGGGGAGCGCGTGTGGAGTGATGAAGTCCGTGATGTCTTCACTAAATTGTGCGCGGGGTCCTGGTGGCCTGTAAAGGAGGGTGCCTCTGAGTGTGGTCTTGGGGTCGATGTGGATCTGGAAGTGAAGGTGTTCAGTGTTGGCGAGATTGACGTCTGAGCTGGTTGAGATGCGGATGGATGTTTTATGGACGATAGCGATGCCTCCTCCTGTGTGGCCGGTACAGTCCTTGCGAATGATCTTATAGCCTTCCGGGATGGCAATGGTGATGTCTGGGGCAGAGGTGGCGTTCATCCATGTTTCTGTTAGGAAGGCGACGTCCGGAGAGATGGTGTCTAGTAGATTCCAGAGGTCGATGGCGTGCCTGTGGACTGAGCGAGTGTTGAGCAAGATGCATTTTAGGTGGGTGGGGTCGGATATCTTTTGTGTGTTCGTGGATGAGGAGTTGTTCTTGGTGCCGTCGAACTTGCAGGAGTTGCAGGAAAAGGGTCCATGGGTGTGTCCAGGAGCGGCTTGGGAGCAGTTGGGGGAACGGCCGGGGTTAAGGGCTAGGAGGGTGGTGGCATCGTAAGTAATGCGGGAGGGGTGGGCATTACGAGGACCAGGGGCTCTGGCGCTGGGCGCGGTCCAGTCGCGGACGGGCGTAGACGGGCTTACCTTTGGCGCACCTTCGACGCAGATTGGGCGCGGTCGATGCGCGTAAACGCTGCGCGCAAAAGCATCTGACATATGTGGATAGCGGAAGGGGAGGGGCGAGGGAGGGTCTGCAGGGAGGCGGGGTGGAGTCAACAACAAACAAAATGGCAGCAGTAAGCAGGCAATACCAAAACAACACAGGGGCACAGTGGAGGCGAGCGCGTGCAAAATCACAGCACAATTGCAGGCAATAATCTATTTTCAGGCAGCACTGACTCGGCGCTTCGCTTAAATAATGCTACTTATCAAAATGAATGCTCGGTGGTCTAGCGCTAATAATGCTGGTTATGTCAATAAATGCTCGGCGGTCTAGCGCTAATCACAGACTGGGCGCTTCTATTCAATAATGCAGGCTCAGGTAGGGAGTGAGACCGGGTCTCGGCGTCTACAATACCAGTTCCAGGAGGCAGGGAGCAGTGAGTGGAGCGGCCGCTTCTCGCTTCCATCACATTATGTTTTGTGCCTGGGGATAAGGTGATTTGAATTGATGCAAAAAGTAGTCTAATGTAAGGCCTATACAAGAAATCTAAAACATGTCTTAATGGGAAAGCTTTCAGTTTGTGTCTGAGCAGAACTGAAAGATTCACAAGAGAGTCTCAAGCAAAGCAAGAAAATAACTAATTCTAAGTAGGATCCAGGTATAATAACTGTTTAAGAACACTGATTGCACTTGGATTTAATGGCTCAATTTATCAGAATCATGATTAAAAAGTTTTATATTTCATCTTATCTTCTAAGCATCCAAACCATAACTAAATCCACTAATCAGAACCAATAAATTCGGTGGACGAAGGTTTGCCTCCCTGGCCCCAAAGCTCTGGAATCCCCTCCCTCTGACCATTAAATCCAGCAGCTCCCTCCTCCATTTCAGGAAGCAGCTTAAAACCTTCCTCTTCCCTCCACCCTGCTAATCTTGTAAATCTCCCAGCCTGCATCTTGCCTCTGGCCTACAGCACCAGGAAACTCATGGTGCTCTATAAATGTCACTTAATAATAATAAATAATAATACTCCACCTCCAATAACCACTGGGTGGAGGTTTTGACAGATCCAAATCAGTAATATGTCAACATTGGCTTAGGTTTAGTTGGATTTGTATGGATTACCTTTTTGGTATATAATCATCTTAAAGTCGCTGTAGTTACCATGGGCATGCATAAGCAAACAACGAAAGGGCTAAGATCTGTTTCCACAATTCCCTTGGAGATCTGAGTGTCATGTTCGAGGATGCCAAAATCACCTGCCACCCCAGGAAGGGTATGGATTCGGATGAGGCACTATGAGCAAGCTAAGAATTGGGCCAACAGCCTCTGATGGTATAGATGGACTTAGTCCCAGCATTCTGAAGTCCTGTTGTCCTAATTTGCTGTCCTACCTTTCCGAGTGGGAACCGTATTACACTTCCTCTAGTAATTGTAAAGCTGACGTTGATGCCTATTGTATTTTGGTGATGGCATAGAGGCATTTAGTGCTTGACATTGCTGCAGTACATCATGAAGTCTATATCACAGGCTCATTACTTAGGTCATCAAGTTGGCAACGGAGGCTGGTATATTCAGACATTATAAACAGGCCCCCCAATATATTCCCCTACGAATGAGGAGATCTTTGGCTAGTGGTGGGCTGAGCATGGGTCATCAGCTTAGTTATTGATTCATATTCGCTTGTACTTATTCACTGTACTGAGTGAGGAGCAGTGCAAGCACCATTCTTGCTCAGGCAAAGTCCACTGTTGGGCCAACCATCCTCTACTAATTGGCAGAGGTGACAAGACTTTATGTAGCATAAACAGAAGCCTTGATTTGTGAAAATGTAAACTTTTCCCTGTTTCCACTGTGTCTAAGTTGCCACAGTGTGAAGTCAGAAAAGTTCAGAAGTGCACCATTTTTATGCGTGTAAACAACACTCTACTTGGGCTCAAATCTGTGCCCTTGCAAACAGGTTTAGATCTGCTGAGGATCTCCTTGTGAATTCCTGGCAGGTGTGAATAACGAAAATGTTGCATAAACATTTGCAAACAAATTAACCTGTTTGAATATAAGCCCAAGTAATTTACGTTTTGTGAGCAGTTAGCCAGGAATAAAGTTATATACATATGCTGTTGCTCTAAATGTAAAAGCAGAATAGGTACTTGAAAATGCACATTTTTAAAGATCTTTTTGTAAAGAGCTTTTTCTCCTCGGGAAAATATGCTTCCCCATGGAGAAACCCCATTAACATGTACCCCCAACAAACATGAGAATAATCCATTCCAGTTCCCATCCTAGAAAAAGATCGATGCTAAACCTTGACTGGAGTAAAAATACTACTGTTTCCAGATTGGAAAGCAAAATGAAAGTAATTTGTGTATGTAAAAAATATATATAGTGAAAAAGGTACATTTGGCTGACTATTCACATTCCAATGGAAATGTGCATATGTATCTAGCTAACTTTAATACCACCAGTGCCACAACGATGAGACTCAATCACAAAAGCATTTTTGATTATGAAAAGTAGCCATACAGGAATACTCTTTTATGTACTCATGCATGCCATTGTGAATCAATCCTGAGACATCCAGCTCCTGATTAGCAAAAGTGCAAAGAGGACATAGGGCCATATTCATGAACACATTTTCCCATAGACACAGAATGGGCAAAACCCTTTCATGAATCAGGCCCATAGTGCTTTCCTTTTTTATGTATTTATACATGAATATTTCTGAACATTCCTATTTAATCCCATGTTGGATGTCTTGGGGCTGAATCCAAAGGTTTGAAAGAGTAGAGAAGGAGTACTTATTGTATGTTGATTTACATATATTGCAATCAGACCATCAAGTAACAAATCTCATACCACCTAGTTTGCACCCATATATTACAATTTAAGTAAACCTTAGGAAGAACATTCTCTAAGTTTGAATAGAATATGGTTTGTTCCAAATAATTTGAAATTAAAGTGCAGCTGTCAATATAATCGTGGGTTTATAGAGGAATCGCATTCTATGCTGGGACATATATTTTCACCTTAATAAAATAAAAAAAGAACAACAGTTATGAAAGAGCTCAAATACACTTTCACCAAGTATTACATATCAATAAGTCCACATGCTTAAATCTAAATGCTTACTCATGTGTACTCCTAGAATTCTGCGGCTCTGTAAGCAGAAATTGAGTACTCCTAAAATATTTTGAGTTTTCTAAAAATGCATGTAAATCTTCCCAAAAGATAGAAGTCAACTAGGAGGAGAACATTTATGATTCTTTTTGTGACTATAAAATGTGTACAGACATGAAATACCATGAAAAGAAGTATGCAGGTTGGCGCAGAAAACATATTACTCACGTGAAATCTCTGAGGCTGAGCAGTCAGGTCGATACGCTTTTAGGGTGGAACGATTAATGTTTTCCCTTCTTTTCTAAAATGGATTTTGATGTTTCATCAGATGTTTATGAATCCTCAGTCTTTTTTATGACAAGATAAAACAATATCAACAGAAATTTGAATTGTGAGAGTCAAGTCGAGGAGGTAATATCAAACCCTCAGGTTATGCTTAATTCAATGCAATTGCATTTTGAGCTGCTGGAGCTGATGTAGAAAAACCTGTATGTTAAAAATAAAATATGGATCTCCGATAGACCCATGCCCTGACTCATGTTTTATCTGGTGGTGGACAGTATGCACCGATAATTACAGTCCTGGGAAATGTATCTGTCAAGTCAGCAGTTTGTCCACAACTGTAGATGAATGCAAAAACCCTCCCCATTAAAAAAAATAGATATTCTGCAGGTCCTTTCCAACTGTTGAACTATTGGCCCATGTAAACATTATTTTTTACTGCAACAATACTGAAAGGAGAAAGTGACAGACAGTTAGTTGAAAGGTCATTTGGAGATAAATATGGTGGTTGATAATATATAAATGGGTCTATGCCACTTCACTCTACAGAGCCCCCCTTATATTGGTTCTAGATGAGATCAGTATGTGATTGGATGGAGGCGGTAGTGCAGTGCTGATCCTTATCTTAGTTCTACAATTAATACAGTCTCTCGTCGTACCCTTATTCATAGACTGAAGATGTTGGACGTGCAATGAAAAGCCTTGGATTGAGTTTCCTCTTTTCTACCCAACCTTACACATATGATTAGGATATTGACTGTCTCTTTTAAAGAAAGATCCTTGTAGTGTGGGGTGCATCAGGGTTCTATACTGAACCCTACTCTGCATAATATTTACGTCTCCCCCTGTCTATCACAAAATATGGGTTGTCTCTTATGTCAAACTCTGATAACACCCAAATTGTTGTATTGATGTTTGAAGAAGCCAAAGCAGCCACTAATGGTAATCATTTTATGATTTTATTGAATCCGTGGATCTGTTTAAATGCACTTAAACTAAATGGAGACTGTTTTGGGATGTTGTGCTTCGGCCAATAGCAATCATTCATTCACCTAATTGCTAGCCTAAATAATTGGGAGACACCCTATGTAAGTAAACCTTGGTTATTGGATTGATAAAGACTGTAACATGGATAAACCAATAGAAATAGTGTCAGCTTCCTGTTTTCTTCACATAAGTATGTTGCATAAAAAGCTCTCAATGTTACCCAAACAAATATACAAAAAAGGTTGCCCAGGCTTCGATTTAATCTCTCTTGGACTACTGCAATGCACTATATTTGGGGCTACTGATAGAAACAGTAGCCAGGTAGCAGAGAGTCCAAGATTGAGTTGCAATACTCTTGTCAGTCTCAAAAACATTCTAACTCAGAAACGCCTCTACTCAATACTTTGCATTGGCTGCCCGTTAGTAAGAGGGTATTGTTCAAAACCGCTTATATGTTTCATCATGCTTTCCAAAAAAAGGCCCTGAAATTCTATCGGAAAAATATCAGAGCTTCCTTAAAAACCATTTTGAACGGTGAATTCTTTTATTTTATCGGTCCCTTGATCTAATGTTGCCTGGAATAGGGGGAGATCCTTTTTATTCCTGGCCTCCAAATTATGAAATGTCCTTTTTCTTCGTTCTGAAGGTTGAAGTTATTCAAATAGTTTTTTGCAGGAAATTGGGTTATGTGGCATTCACAAGTAAAAGGTCCACAATTGTTCTTAGTGGGAACCAAGCACCCCATTGTGGCACTTGACTCGCTCATGGTAGAGAGACAGAGCAGTCTAAAGCCTACTCAGCGGAGGGGGTGCAACCACCTTTCACGGGCACACAATAATAGCACTCAATAAATGATTGTACAGTCAGTACTTTTTGTTTAGAGAAAGGGGAACATTTATTACATACACACTACTACTAAATACTTTGCAATAATTTACAAATATGTACCTTGATAGATGGAAAATACCATAGATAACACAGCATAATCACCAGGGGATCATACAAACATATCAATTAAGTCTATTGGCTTTTTCAAGATTCAAGAGCAACAAATCACCTGCTAAAATCATAATTGTGTGCTTAAATGCAGTCATGGAAAACAATAACTGTGTGTTAATACACTTATTATTGTTCTTAAAGTGTTTCCACATTATTCACTAATGCTTGACAATATTATTAAATCAATAAATCATTTAAAGTGAACAAAGCATGTGTTTGTGCATTTTTTATACATTTTCCAACCCTAAAAATTCACATGACGGCACTCCCCCCCTGATCTCCTTTGCTTTGGGAGTGGGGATGGGGTCCCGGTTCCCTTTTCCAATAACAATGGCCTCCGGTTCCCGGGCCAGGAGAGATTCTAGGGATGGGACCCCGTGCACACCCTCTCCCTAACCAAAATATAATATGGAATGAATCATGCACCGACCTTGGGGCCCTAGCACACCCTGCGGGTAAGAAGTGAAACAGCATTAGAGCCCCAGATGCTTCTTTGCCAAGCAAACTTTAAAATGCCATTACTCAGGCCCCATTGGGCTGATTTTGATGATACTGGGCTCAATTTACTCCTGACGGTGAGCTCTAGCCACCGGAGGCAGTTGCAGCAGACCTCCACACCTCCAAAATGGTGCAGTCCTTGGGGAGCTGGTTCTCCTGGTCCCATGTGCCAGCCTTCCTCATTGGTCTTTGTTTATGGGTGCAGAGGTCCAGGGCTTTCCCCAATGGTCCTCAGTGGGAATAAGGGGGCGAGCCTCACTGGCCCTTAGGGAGACCCACTGGTACTGGGCAGAATCCTTAGTCCTTTATGTGCATCAAGGGGTTTTTCGTTACAGTTGTCCATGGCGGTCCTAGACTCCAGTATTGAAGTACAAAACAATCACCAAGCAATAGAGAGTATACCCCTGTGCAAGTTTTTAATGGGGAGAGAAGGGTTCCAGAAGACAGGCATCACTGGCTAAGCCTAGGGTGCAATGTCACAGCCTCATCCCTGTCGCAAACCTCATGCACAGCATGCTGGGACAGTTCAAAATGGCACCATCTAGGATTCACTAGTCATATCTACTCCTGGAGTCGCAGCTTCACCCCTCACTGACATCACTGCTAGGGTCTTGCACACCACAAATCCAAAGAGAGCCCTTTCCTGGTTTGGCTCCAGTTATCTGGGCTCCCTCCTTTGTTGAGTGGGCTTGAACAGGTCCATTTCTAGTAGAGCATGACAACTGATTAATTTATCGAGTTCATTCCTCTACACCCCTTTCCTCCTCAGGAGCTCTGTGAAGTACTGTTAATTGCTCCCTTTGTGTGGGGAGGCCATTGTTTGTGCTGCTGGAGAGAAATGTAATTAACTGGGCACAGCATGGTGACAAAAAGCCTGGGCTCTGATTCTGAGCTGAGAGAGGGATGTATGACAATCCTGGATGACCCATAAAGTGTTCAGATATCATTTTAGAAATTGCAGAATTGATTTTCCCTCACAGGTTACGCCCCAGTTCAATATGTCAATGGTCTCTATAGGCTAAAGAGAATTTGCACTCTAAGGCAGTTCTCTCCCAATCGGGAAAATAAAGTGTCACTACAGACAAAACAGTACATCACAATGACTTCCCCTATGATAGTGCTCTAACATTATAAGGCCTACCCAAGGTCAATAGCTAATCCTGTAGAGTGCCCATCATGCAAGGCTACCGGTGCTCAAGTCTTCATGAACACCAATTAAGTGCCCTTTAGCCTTGCTGCATCGCAATGGGCTTATCTTAAAAGGCGGACACTGGCAATAAACATACAAAGTCCATTTTCCATGTGACTACTGCGGGTGAAACACATGTAGTAAGGCTCACCCACAGTAATTAGTCCAGATTTGGGTAATCCACAAGCAAAAATGTCCCAGCATACAGAATGAGCGGAACCCAATTTCAAAAGTCTTTGTAAAGGTTTATAGGCATGTTTTTTTGAGAAAATGATCCTGCATTTTCAGCTGACCAGTGCCAGGACACCCTTGTCAAGGTTACTGTTGCACTTTATAAATTTATCATCATGATTATCATCATCACTGCAAATCTATTCGAGCAACTAGAACATCCTTATTTTGCTCAGGGGACCTTAATCTATAAAACATGTCAGCTGAAATACTTCAAAAAATAACAAGATGCTAGCCAGACAAGCTAAAGTAGAAAATCTCAAGGCCAGATATTTGTAATAATGCTTCCCACAACAAATTATGCGGGGAAAGCAGGGTAAATATCCAGATTTTTGTAGATTTAAGAAAACATTAGTATGTTTTCATAAGTTAGGTATATATTCTTCAAAAATTAGAAATAAACATTACAGGTAAGGTCATGATTTGAGTAGGCAAGGAAGAATTTTTGCAGCGGCACGTCAACAAACTGAAGTGGGTATTATCATTGTTTAAATAAAAGTGTCCTGCTGGGGCAGAAAAAAAACATGTTAGATGCAATAACTAGCGCCATCTAGTGGTATTACTCGTGCCTTTTCTCGTCATTAGTAAACAGGGCAGTTTAACATCCCTGAATAAGTGTTGCAACACGTGTGCAGGAACCTGAGAAAGTACAGGAAAGGGGTATGAGGACCCCCTCCAGGAGAATATCTGTACATGACGTTGAAAGTCCTTTTAAATATCTGATGATTGATTGACAAGGCCAGAGGGCGGGGCGGTGTTTGCATTGAATGGAGGGGGCATGTGCAGCAGACCCTTCATCTAATTGTCACTGACTGTTTACTGCTGCTCTCCACCGAGGATGCCACATTACCTTCAGAGAGAGAACCTTTATAGGATTTTCCAAACATGATGATAACTGAACTCCTTGAAGCTCAGCTCGTATGTCCTACCCCTTTTTGCACAGTAATTGCAAGACTTTATTATAAAATGCTTTCACTACTGGGTGGCCCCGTTTGTCCACGTCAACTTTGAACAAACCGTTTTAATTCCGGAAACAAGTCCCAACCAACACCTCGTATTTGATCGAATAGATTAAATATACGTCCGCGCTGCAGATTTCGATGGCTATAATTCTCCCGTATACTGGAAATGTATTCAGACTGAAGAACCCTGAATTTCAAGGGATTGTAATGGTGCGTACAGTGTCCCGTCCCAGTTCAGCAGGTCATTTAATGCACTCTTTAATGGGTCACATGGCGCATTAATGATAGATGTCGCGTCTTTTGCTCGAATTTGCATTCAGATTGATGCAGGCCTGGGGTGCCTCCTCCGTCCATCCACTTTCTATTTACATTTAGGGCGACCTAACCCATTTTGATTCGTTCGCGTATATATAGCATTATTCTTTAGTTCTGCTTGGAAGTCTGAAGTTAAACTGCATCGGTTATTCCAACTGTGGAAAGTATAAACGCGTTCCAAACAATTATGCTCCCTAAATTATTATTTCTAATGTCAAACAATCAAGTGATCCACGGTGAAGTTTTTTTTTTTCTGGCGCCTGATTCTTACGAGTGTAACTTTTATGTAAACCAAATTATATCAGCCATAAGACAATGTGTAAGATGCTTGAAATATAGGGATGTTCTTCTTGAATTTAAAAATAATTAGAAGCAAAGACACAATATGCCAGTTATTGAATCGCTCTTACATTAAATATGTTATTTAATGTATCTCTAAGGACCCTATGAAGTACACGGCTTGCTACTAAGGTTTAACTACTCCGTGTTAAGAGAAAAATATGATCATACGTGCAATATATTTCTTTTACTTCATTAATATGGCTCACCGAATGGCAAAAGATGACCCCTGTAAATTCGGCAGGACTTTACAGTTATGAGTCGCAATCCGTGGGTGGGTAGCAGCAAGAATGAACGCTCTAGTTCAGTTAATTTCTAATGGTAAAATGAAATATTTGTCAAAAATAGCCGCAGAATGTGAAGAAACACGTATTTGTAACAAATACAATTTAGTGTTCTTTCGACAGTAAACTCCTAGATTATCAAATCAAAATATAACAGTTATTTCTGAACGACTTGAACATTAAGGGGTTTGTCACATAAGCATACAGAATTCATAACAAAGGGGTGGGGGCTTCTGGGAATCTCGAAATTGAGCAAGCATGTACGCATCGAGACCTAGGAGGCGGAAGGGGAGAATCGCTGTGGGTTTTATTGCGCATCGTAAATCAGACATCTGTACAGTAACAAAATGAGGCATTTTGATTGGCTCCTAGCTGGTCGATATCAACCCTAGACATTAATCGCCAGAAGCTGAGACAAGCCTCGTACGCGGCACTACGAACATAACACTAAGCCTTATTTTCATCACAGGTGCCCGAACAGAGCAAGCAGTTCTAATCAAGAAGTAAAGATATATGCCAGCTCACAGAATGTGCCAGCACTCGGGGTCATGACACGGGACAAGACAACTTTAGAATCCTTCTCCCTTCCCTGCAGATGCTGAATGCTTACAAGAAAACCACTCTGCTGCTACAAGTTCTACAACTGAAGAAGACCCTAAAACATTCCTTATCCTCCTATCGAATTGTCTAATACAGTTAAAATGTTTACAGTGAACTAAAATTGTTTTAAACTGTGGATTGTAATACAATTTAGTATTTACCATATTTACTACAGTTCAAATAATTACAGCTTCATTGTTTAGAAAAAACACCCAGGGGCAGAGGAAGACTGGCCTTAAGAAAAAAATATTATTCGTTTATTTTATTGAGCAGTGTTTCCCCTTTGTCTGGTCTAAATGTGCTATGCATTAGAAATGAATTACTATGTAATGTGATGACCTTGTTCTTCAACATCTTTGAACCAGAAACTTCCTTGCGATTAACAACGAAAATAACTGAAATATTTAGGGGCATATTTACTACGATGGCGATAAATAAACGCAAAGCGCGCTTAGCGCTTGTTTATTTATCGCCATCTATCGCAGGAATTTATCGCCCTGGTAACGCGTTATTAACAACGTGTTACTCCAGGGCGATAATATTCCAGGAAACTGGACCACCATCGCTGGAAAACCACGATGTTGCACCCAAAACAGAGATAGCCTTGCAATACGGCCCTGTGGTCGTATCACCATAATCCACCTCCCAAGTTATTTATTTTATTTATTTATTTGCGTGTTTATATAGCGCTGTGAATAAACTCCCGTAGGAGTATCTCCGCGCTGATGACAACCAGTAGGGAACTGATAAAGGAAGCAGTGAAATTAAAAAGTGCTGTGAAGCTCCTATAAACCAACATGGTGCTAGTTAGAATGAACTAAACAGAAACGTTTTCAGGTATTTTCTAAATTGAAGGTGGTTATGGCATTGCCTCAATGAGAGCGGGAGTGAGTTCCAGAGATTGGGGCCCACTACAGACAGAGCCCTGCCACCTAGCCTAGATTTAGTTATCTTAGGAACACTCAGTAACAGCTAGTCACTGGATCTAAGGGCACGGGTAGGGACATAGGGAATAAATTTGCTGGCCAAATACTCTGGTCCCAATTGGTTGAGGCCCTTATGAATGATGCAGCAGGTCTTAAACTTCACTCGTTGATGTATTGGTAACCAGTGAAGTTTGTGAAGTAACGGTTTAGAGGAGGATCTGGGGGGTGCGTTAAGCACCAGCCTAGCTGCTGTATTTTGCACCACCTGCAGACGATCCAAAACCTCCTCATTTGCACCTGCCAAAAGACTGTTACAATAATCAAGGCGGCTAATAACCAAAGCCTGAACTAAGGTTTTCCTATGGGAGTCAGGGAGGAAAGGAAAGATTCTACGGAGGAGACCAATCACATGGAAGCAGGATCCCACAGTAGTATTGACATTTTGCTTCATGGTCAGCTCCGGCTCCATCTAATTCCCAAGTTCTTGATTATTGTTTTGGGCTCAGGAACTGGGCCCAGATCAGAAGGCCACCAATCGGGGGACCATTGAACCCTGGCTTCCCCAAAGAGCATCACCTCTGTCTTTCCAACATTACATTGAAGAAAGTTGGAAGACATCCACCTTGCAACTGCCTTCATCCCATCGGAAAAGGATTGAATAATTTCCGGGGTAAGTTGTTTAAAGGGGAAGAGCAGCTGCGTATCATCAGCGTAGGACACTGGGTAGAATCCAAAAGCTCTAGTAACATCTGCCAAGGGCGCCACATAGGTATTAAATAAGGTGGGGCTCAGACAAGAACCCTGCGGGACCCCCTTGGTGATGTTAACCTCTTCCGACCTAAACTCACCCATGGTGACAGATTGGGTGCGGTTGGAGAGGAAGCTTTTGATCCAGTCCAGTGCTCTACCGCTGATTCCACTCACAGACAGTCGTTCGATCAGGATGGTATGGGAAATCGTATCGAACGCTGCCGATAAGTCTAGCAGCACCAGGACAACTGAGTAGCCCCTGTCCTGGTACAGCCGCAGATCGTCTGTTATCGACAGAAAGGCCGTTTCAGTGCTGAATTTTGGCCTAAAACCTGACTGTGATGGATCGAGGCTACCAGATTGTTCTAGGTAGGTAGATAGATGCTTATTGGTGTGCTTTTTGATGATTTTCCCTAAAAAAGGCAGAAGAGAGATAGGCCTCAGGTTAGACATGTTGGTCCAAGGAATAGATGTATTCTTCCTAATGGGTCTAAGTAGGGCTTTTTTCCAGCACTGTGGGACAACTCCAGATGTAAGTGATAGATTCACCAGTCTCTGTACATCAGGGCCTAGTGTACTCCCTAGAGGACCCATAAGTCTGGCTGGGAGCAGGTCCGCCGGACTTCCACTTTTGATGTCAGTGAACAGTTTCTAGACCTCTATTAGCGATATTTCAGGAAAATCGTTAAAAGAGTAGGTATTGATGGGTGCTGTCTGTATCAAAGTAATATTGTCCTGGCTACTTATGTCAGGGCTAAGTGCCTCTATTTTATTATAGATGGCATCGATTTTTTCAGAGAAAAAACAGGAAACACTATCACAGAGATGTTGTGAAGCCATGTCTGCACTTTCACAAGCTGTTGGTTTCAGAAATGAGTTGACAATCTGATATAAAACTTTTGAATCATTGCCAGCTGCTTCTAACTGAGCAGTAACGTGGTTTTTCCGTGCTGATCGTATGGCTTTATGATAGATGTTAAGATTCTTTTTGTAATTGATTTTATCTTCCTCCAAGGAGGATTTTCTCCATGTTTTTTCAGACTTTCTAGCCAGGCGTTTAAGACTATGCAGTTAGCTATGCCTTAGTCAGGACATTGGAGGGCATATTATCAAAGGGGTTTATCTCCACTTTTTTGGCTTTAAAAGCCAAGAAAGCGGAGATAAAATGATCTCCTTATTACCTAGCTGCCGCTAACACCAGTTAGTGACAGCTAGTAGGAGATAGCGACCATCTTGGGCCCCACTTTGCATGTCAGTGATATTTATCACTAATGACATGCAAAGTGGGCGTGCCAAGATATTAGCGACTGGAAACAGTCGCTAACATTGCTATCGCCTATTAGCAACTTATGGAGATATTCGCGCTAAGCGCGAATATCTCCAAAAGCTAACGCCTGCCCTGAGCAGTTCTTAGCCATGTTATCTAATGGGAGGTGGATAACATGGCTAAGCGCATTAGCTCGGTAATGCATGAATGTCGCTGACTTTTCAGCAATATTCATGAATTGCGGCCGAGTTTTATCGCATTTGCGATAAACCTTGGTAATACCAAGGTTTATCTGCGATAAAAATCGCTGCAGCTCAGCTGTAAATTTTTGTCTCTAACCAAGCAATAGCGATAATTATCGCTATTGCTTTGTAATATGCCCCCTTATTCCTGCGTTAAGGCATAGTTAACAGGATTTAAAATATCGTTACCCCTCCTTGATAATTCAACGAAGCTGGGGTAGCGATATTTTCCCATGGTGTTTTGTTTGGGACGCCTTCTTTGCATCTCATTAGAGATGCAAAACGAGGCGTGAACAAAACGTGAGCAGAGTCAAGGAAACACACTCTAGCGTGTCCTTGCAAATAATGCAATATAATTATCGCCGCTTTTCGCCTGAAAACGGACGCTTAAGCGGCGATAATTATATCTGCAGCCCTGAATGATGTGCTCCTTGGTGTGTATGTATCCGTCCATGGCATTAGAGATGTCCTGTAAAACACAAATCAGCATGCAACATGAGCTAAGATAGAAGGTAATGTGCTACAAATAGTGCTGCATCAGGTACAATGTACCAAAGACAGAAGTAGAGAAGGATGGTGGCTTTCTTTAGAGGTAGACCTTAGGAAATGTAGTATAGATACGTGCCAGTGCTGCATTTAATCCCTCTAAAGTTATACACATAATAATGTAATCCGACCACGCTGAACAATGTTGTTCTGTGTGATCTACTAAAAATTGAAGATCACTTCAGGACAGACATCTCTACTTATTTTAAAATGAGTGAGAATTAATTATTGTGGCACATAGTCATTTTTAAGCTGTACCTATAAACTCCCTTTCTATAGGCAATAAAAATTACGTGTTACTCATAAAAATGCTTATGAAGCCAGTGACCGTTCATTCAGGGAAGCTATAAAAAAAAGCACAGATAAATGGATGCCAAATGAGAAATTAAATGTCCAAACTGCAATTATTTTGAGGATCGGAACACTGGTTCTAGCACTAAATTGTTATTTTAAGCAGATCATCTGAAAATATACTTTATGCATTAAAACGTGGGACTGAAAAGCGTTTCTTGTCTGCCACAATGATCGCATTTTCAGATTTGAAAATGCAGGAGTACAGATTAATGTGTTTCAACCTATTTAACCCCTGGATATTTGCTTTTTGGCTACCCAGTTGCCGAAATTTTTATGTGACTGACCCCCAGATTCATCATGCTCCTCTTTTGCGAGTCCTTAATAGCGATTATTAAGGAATCGCTATTAAAGACTTATTTGCGATTCGCTAATTGCTAATTGCAAATAAGGATTGACTCCCCATTCATTCCTTATTTGCGATTAGCAAGTAGCGAATCGCAAATAAGGAAGCAATTTCAAAGGTGCCAGGGTGTCCAAAGGACACCCTGTAGCACCCCTGAAATGGTGATTTACACTGGTGTTGCGCACACACATGTCCAAAGGACATGTGTGTGTGTAACATTCAACTTAGAAAAATGCACTAAAGTGCATTTTTCTAAGTTTTCGCTATTTACCACGAAGTTAGACTTCGCGGTAAATAGCGGCCAAAAATTGCGAATTCGCATTTCTAAAATGGTTCATGAATGGCATTTAAGGAATCTCAAATAGAGATTCCTTAAATGCAATTCTTCGCAATTTAGCGATTTCAGATCCCAAATGCAATAAAAGCGCTATTAAAGGGCCAGATTTGCAGAATCTGGCCCTTTGCAAGCCGATTTTACCTTCATGAATCTGGCTGTGAGTTTCAATGAGTTTCACTCACTGTAAACTGTCTTAAAATTGATTGAACATTTTTAGACCTGTTAACCTTTGGGTGGTCTTTCCCTAAACCTTTTGCCTACTTACCGCAATGTGTGTGCTGAAATAAATACTTTGTTGGCATTATGACTCTGTGCACTTTACCACTGCTAGTCAGTGCTAAAGTGCTCACTCCCCTAAACACGATTGGCTTACACTTGATTGGTATATGTACTTTATTTCTAAGTCCCTTGTGGAGTTGAATACTATATACCCAGGACCTGTAAATTAAATGCTACAAGTGTGCATGCAGAACTTACTTTGCCACACACTTAAGTAACACTGTAAAACTTGCCTGCAATTGCAGCCTAAATGCATGTTTAAACTGCCAATTCGACTTAGCAATAAAACCCCCTTGCTAAGCCTTAACCTCCCCTTTATTGCATATACATAACATCCATGGTATGCCTTAGGTGGCCCATAGGTAAAGATGCATTGTAATTAAAGGTTGGCCATGCACTTTTAAGTTTATTTTACATTTAAGTTTTACATTTGTTTTTCACTACTGTGAAGCCTACTTGTTCAATTAGATAACATTAGATTGCCTAATTACATTAACATTAACATTAATAAGTGCTAACTTTTGATTGGGACCATTTTTAAAAATGGCCCTCTCTAAAGGGCCAACCAAAACCTTTTGCCTTCCTCCTCCTATTTTTCTGACCTAGTTTCTGTTGGTCTTAGGACTCTGAGAACTTTACCACTGCTAACCAGTGCTACAGTACACGTGCTCCTCCCCTAAATATGATTTCATTGACTTACCCACATTTGGTAAAATGAATGTATCAGTACGTACAGCGCACTACCTGTGCCCAAGGCTCAGGTAAATTAAATGCTATTATTGGGCCTGCAGCACTGATTTTGCCACCCAAACAAGTAGCCCTTTAAACATTTCTGAGGCCTGCCACTGCAAAGTCTGTGTGTGCAGTTTACACAGCCATGTCAACATAGTGTTTAAAACTCCTTGCCACAAATTTAAATCCCTTTATATTACATATAAGTCACCCTAAAAGAGGCCCTAGGTAGCCCATATGGCAGGGTGCTGTGTAAGGAAAAGGTAGGACTTGCGCTTTTAAGTTTTACATGTCTTGGTAGTGAAAAACATCTAATTGTTTTTTCAATACTGTGAGGCCTACCCCTCTCATAGGTTAAAATTGGTAATTCCTTATTACACATTTAAGCTGTAATTCCTGATTGAGAAGGAGTGGCTGTCTCATGTTTATTTTCATTGGAATGCTAGTGATTAATCATCTTTCCTGGCAAAGTTGGATTTAACATTACCATTTTAGAAATGCCACTTTTAGAAAGAGAGCATTACTCTGCTCTTAAAGTATTGTGTGCCTGCTTACTGTCTCCAAAACACATATGGGGTGGGTGACAGCTGGACTTTGTGCATTCCCTCTTAATAGCCAAACACAAAGGAAGGGTAGTTGGAACTGAGTGTCCATCTGCATCCTGATGGCTACTCCTGGACAGAATGGGAGAGAGGAGCTGACACTTCCATCCGAACGTGCAGAGTCCTTGTCCCCACACAAAGTGTTGCATACTGCCCTGTAGTCAGTCTGGAACCAGGGCTGGGAGGCGAAGATCTCTGTGCACCTCAAAGCCCCTCTTTGAAGTCAAATCCACTTCAAAGGCACAACTGGGCTAAATACTGGGTCGCTGACCTCCAGCAAATCACACACTTCTGGACCTGTAAAGAACCAGGAAGAAGATTGCTGTTCTGCTGAAAGGAATGCCACTCTGCTGGAATGCTTCTATTTTATTTTTATTTTATTTATTTTAGCTGTTTTATAGCGCGCTCAGATACTACCAGAGTGTCTCTGGAAGAAGTAGTTTTCTGGTGTGCTGCCCTGCTACTTTCTGCCCTTGCTGAGGAAGAACTTGACTCTCGCTTGATTCCAGCGTGACCTCCAGGGGCATGCTGGCTTGCCTCCTGTTTTGAGACTCAGGATATCAAAGGCTCACCTCCTGCTCCTCTGCCATGTCTATTAGAAGTGGATCCAGGTGCTTGCTCCACTGGAACTGATGCATTTTCCGGTGCTTGAAGCAGAATCGACAGATTGCTGCTGTTGTAGAAACAGACCTGGCGCATGGCAGTCACAACCAGTGCATTGTCTCAAGAACCAACACATAGGAGCCACCACATTGCTGCTGCTGCAGTATGAGAAGATCGACGCATCCTCACAACCATGTGGAGGAACCGATGCATCAGCTTCTGAACCAACATATCTTGGCTTTGGTGCTTCGTATTCGGAATCAGTGCATCACCATCGTTGAGTGGAGAAAATCAATGTATCACCTCGACTGCAGAGATCAACACCGATGCATGGTTCAGCTGCGCCCCATATCTCTCTGTTGGGACCAGGATCAAGGTATTTTGTTCAGCAGGCCTTGCATGGCTCCTGTATCCTGCCCACGCTCCATCGTAGTCTGCCTGAACTCTTGACTATGCCCTGGTCCAACACGACCACATAACCCTCATAGATGCTTACTGATCTAAGTTCTATTTTTACTTTTAATCTTTAAAAATGCATATCTCGGGTTTCATCTTGTTTTGTTTATAAAATCATAATCTAATATTCTAAACTGATGTGGAGTCTCTTTGTGGTTTTTTCGCTGTGGTACTGTTCAAAGTGTTTCACGAATACTTAATGCATTGCCTCTTAATTTAAGACTGGCTGCTCTGTACCAAGCTACCAGAGACTGAACACAGGTTAATTTAGGGTGTGTATCTGACTTACCCTGACTAGGATTGTTGTTCCTGCTTGGATAGGGTGAATAACTCTGTCAACCGATGTCTAAGAGACCAGGTAGCCAGTTCATATTTGGTATCACTGAAATAGTAATAAAAAATCGTAAAGTAAGATTGTTAATTACAATCTTGAACAAGTATTTTTTTAAAAGTTGGCATTTTCCTGCCCTTTGTGCCTGCATCCTGTCTTGGGTCACATGACTGAGTGTAACTGACAGGTAGACTTTGTGAATTCCTCCCATACAAAAACAAATCAGAGGAATTAGGTGCGCCTGGATGAGCAATCTGCTGGCATGTTGGGGAGAAGGAGCTGAGCACAGCGCCACTGACAACTGAATAACCTGTGCTCTGTTGTCACACAAAGGACTTATCACCTCCACATTGTCACTTCTGTTAGCTATGAGTCAGGGCAAGGGAGTTAGGAAATTAAATGGACTTTAAATAAACTGTCTGAAGCTTCTACACCTTCCAGTGAAAGGGCACCAGGATTAAAAATAGGACCCTTAGACCCACTCTTCCATTTACCTCTAGACCTGTGGAAGGACTCTCAGAGGACTTGCTGCTTCTGTGACCTACTATACACTCTGCAAATCTGCCTGGCTGTACCTGGAAGGACTGCTTTGCTGCCTGGAGCGTGCCTTGAAACCTCAGAGGCCAGTCCTGTTGGTTAAGTCTGAATCATCAGCTGAACCCAGGACTACCAGAGAAGGCTCCCACTATCATGAATCTGCAGCTGGACCAAGCCTAGGTGAGCTCTGAACCCCCAAGTAGTTTCCCAATCAGTCCTGGACCCTTGGTTGTGGTTCTAAAGGTACCCAGATGGGCATCATCCAAAACTGAGGACTTCAAAAAATATTGGCCAAAACTGCTCTGAGAAACAGGAGAAGACCTAGACAAACCTGCTTGTCTATTCACCCAAGGTCTGTTGGCTGTGGGCTTAACTGTGCTGTTGCCCCCACTACATTGCTCCCCAAAACATCAAATCCTGTTCCGCAGTCCTTCGCCAAAGGGGTATCCGAACCATCTGCCTCACCATGCTGGAGTTTTTCGACTTTCAAAAAGACTAAGTCCGAACATAGAAAAGTTCACTGCAGATTCGACCCGAGGCTCCCTGATCATGATACTCCATCATTGGACACTGCCTGCAACCTTGTCAGGATGAACTTTACCTTCTCGGATCATTTTCCTGGTCTGCAATATTTTTTTACTTTGACATGATCTTGCGCAACTAGGTGTCCTCGGTTGTTGCTTTGATTTTTTAGGCATCAGTTCTTACTAAAAACTTTAGAAATTCAATTCTCCAGTTCTACTGATCAGATAATTATCATTTTCGTGTTGAAAAATGGTTTTGTAACTTTGGTGACAAATAATGTATAATATGTACTCTATGTGTCTTAATTGGTTTGGAAACTTCTTGAGTTGTGCTTTCACTTCATTGCTGTTTGTTTGCTGCTTTAATACTTTACACATTACCTCTAAGTTAAGCCTGACTGCTTTTTGTGCAAAGCTACTGAGGGTTTAGCACAGGTTAATTTGGTGACTTTTTGTAGTTCAGCCTGCAACGGATTGTGGCTGTTGCTTCGCCAGGGCTCATACCCCAGTCAACCAATAACCCAATTTCTCACAAGCATGCTAGCTGCCAGAGTTCAACTTTTACCACTCCTGCAGAGCTGATGTAAGAAGCTCTGGGTTGGCTTCTCAGGAACATGTGCACACATGTGTGGACACATGTTTGAGGGCAGAATGAGTAGGACAACCATTCAGTTTTGCTTGGAATAAGCCCTCAGGTAACCTGATACAGAAGCATAACTTCAGGGATGGTTGCTGGCCCGGTGTAGGCCTTGTAATGTGAATGGATATTCATAGTGTATGTATGATGTTCTTAAACTGAAATAAGTGTGTCTTGAGTGTAATACATGTTATGGGTGAAATCTGCATCAAAGTACAGTTTTGCCATAGTTAGGTTTAGAGGTTTGCATGACACAACATTCCTGTGGCAAAAATGGATCCAGAGTACAGGTTCAATGCTGCTTTTGTCATATCAGTACTACTTCTGGAAATTGAGGATTTGTCATATTCCTCTGAATCAACTCTTAATTATAATTCAGGTGTTTGTCCCCCTGCTAGGCCAAGTTAATTAATTTGTTGTTCAGCTTGAGGACTAAAGGCCTCTCCAAAAAATAGTGCTATTTACCAGTGCTTGTGCCTATTCTTGGAAACAATATGGTTAGTGCGAAATCTGCATGGTATAACTTTTACATATCACTAGGCCAATCACAGGGTGAAGTTTGGAAGGTTTGGAGAAGAGGAATTAGGCAGTTGTAGCAGATTGAGGCATGGTTTAAGGCTGTCAGACCACCCTATCGAAATTTCCCACTTGTAAGATCGAGTGATTATGTGCAATCCCAGATGTGGACAGAGGTGCTTACCTTCTAGATCTCTGTTTCCCCAATTAAATATCTTTAGACAAAGGAGAGGGAGAGAAGATATATTTTGGAGAAACTAGAAAAGAAAGAAACCCTTGTCTGGGTTGATGAATGGTACTCTATGGATTAACCTCTCAAGGTCACCTCATGCTGGAACCCTTAGGCACCTGGAAGGACAATAGGGGATGAGAATGCTTGGGACCGTAGAAGAGAAGGTGCTCCCTGGAACATGTGAGGACTGGGTGCACAGTGGGGTAAGCATCCTCAGAGAACCAATTGTTGACCTCTATTATCATACTGGTGCTCTTCAAGTGACAATTATGTCAGGGGGACCTGAAGAGTGCAGAACTGAAGGGTGTTCTGACTTGAAGGCTGCGGGGTTGCCATTGGTGGGTGACCACAGGCTGTGGAGAACATGAGCCACATGACAGAGAACTGGTCTGAAGTATGGGGCTTAGTAGAATGCAAAGAATTAAAGACTATGAACCCTGAAGTAACCCAGAATCCTCCAAATTGGTCCAACAGGGGCCAAGAGAGCACAAAAAATGAGTGTGTCACCCCTGTAGGACAGTGTGGATCCGGTAGAGATAGATCTCTGCTCCTTGAACTTGTTTAACCCCTCCGGGAGGGCCATTGCTTTTGGGTCAGAGTGAGATTATTTTGTGAGGGGGAATATATATGCCCCCTCACCACTATTGTGGTAAAGGGGGCCTCAGTACAAAGGCAGGGAAGACTGTTGCAAGGAAAGGAAACAATAATTATTGTTGCTACACGCTGCTCTAATCTTATAAGGCAAGCTCTTCGGGATGGCCAAACCTCTCAGAGGCATCATTAGGTGACTTACCTGTAGGTGTGAATTGGGAGTTACTGAGCATGGCAAACCCCACCTTCACTAACCAATGGCATGAGAGAAGAGACAGAGTGCTCTTCTTACCCACAGTTGAAGGTGCATTGGTGGGAAAAGAGGATGTTTGCTCCACGTTAGCACACAAAGCTTCATCAGTGTTGGGAAGAGGGCCTGGCCGAATTGACGTGGGTCACTCCCCTGGCTCCAAAGACTGGCACAAGTCCTGCACCCCATTAGAGGGGCTGGGGCAGCTAGCCTTAAAGTCAGACGCAAGGCAGCAAGAGAAAAAGCAAAGAAAGGAAAAAGAAAATTGGCCCAAGGAGAAGTCATGTCCAGTAGTTCATAGCAGCACTAATTTGCATATTGTTTGCATGGTGCCCTAAAGGACAGAGGCACAACAGTGTGATGAGGACAGTGCTGGAGGGTATACAGAAGCAGAGATGAACCCCGTGCAGGTCCTCTCAGACATTCCTTGAGGTTACAGGCTTGCCCTATGTCTCCAGGCTCTCATAATAATGACTTTATGACACTTCTGACTATGTTTCAAGCACTCTTGCAGCTTTGCTTTTGCCTAAACCTGCAAGAGTACAGATGATCCTTGTAGGTGGGTCTTAAAGCTGTACTTTTGTAAAAAGACTCATGCACAAAGTTTATTGAAATGCTTTTTTAACAAACAAAATGATCAATACATGTTGGAATGAATGTTATTGTGAGATGGTACCATACGTAGTGATTTTAATGGTGTTCCATTGTGTTAATATTATACATTTATGCTTTTATTAATGTGGTGACACTCTGACAAAGGAAATAGGTCTGCTGGATGATAAATATACCCCTGTATACTGTAACTTGTATATGTGGCGGTTTTGTAATTAGAATGTTTAGGGTTTGCTATGCTTGTGAAAAATTAGGAGTGTGTAAGTAATTCTTCTTTCAATTCTGAATGTAGTTATAAATAAATGCACAGCACTAAGTAATGTATGTAATAAACTACTTTTCCTTTTTATATAGTAAACTCTCAGACAGGACAATGATTTATTAGGTGTTGGTTGTTGCATTCCTGTGAACTAGAATAATAGCCCACACCCTCTCCAGTGACTAGGTCTTAGAGTGCTAAGATCTCTTCCCTAACAGAATAACTCAACAGGGTGCTTGGTTTCCAGCAGATCGAGGTTTGCCAATTTAGGGCCTGATTTAGAGTTCAATAGATAAGTTCCATCACAAATGAGATGACTATCCATTCTGCCATATTACAAGTACAACTCATGTAATGGACTGGTAATACGGCGGCTGGGATAGCCACATTATTTGTGAAGGAGCAACTCACCTGCCAAATTCTAAATTCTGCCATTCATTCTTTTTAAAAACCCACATCCTTCACAACTAATAACCCACTTTCTTACAAGGAGCTGTTAAGGGAGAGAGAGAATGAGTGGCCTGTGAACATATTGTGAAATTGAGATGTTGAGTATAGTTGGTGATCTCCCTCATGAATCATGTTTCTCCTTTAAGTTATGAAACCTCACTTTGCTTTAACCTATTCTTCCTCTCACAGTTATTGTGGAACTTATTTTAAATCTATCAATAAACTCATCACTCTGCTCATTTGCGTTTGCCCATTCCTTAGAGATTCAACAAATTCTAATTCAGGAATACTGATTTTAGGTGTGCTTGCTTTTGTCTTGAATATAAACTTCTAGCACTCTAGTTGTTCAACTAGAGCAAGCACTACAGCAAATAAAATTATGGCATTAGTCAAGAAAATAGCTGAGACCTTACAGAAATGGTGTCCTGATTTTAGCTTTCTCTGTCACTTACAATCATTTTAATGAAAAACTGTGAGAGACAAATGTTTTCTCTCATAGATTGTGCACTAGATTCTTGAGATAAATCAAAATGTATCACATTTCCATAAAATTAGCCACAGTTTCTGAAAGGAGCTTGGGAATCTGATATTAAACATCCTTATGACCATCAAAAAAAGCTTATCAAATCAATGCAATCATTTTTGAAAGATCATGCTGCACAAGCACAAAAAATAGCAGTGACTAATTACCAAAAAATGCTATAAAAAATGACTCAAGTAACCTTCCACAAATGTGGCAGCCTAAAACACTATCAAATACACATTTGTTTGAAAGGCACCTATAATTTCAAGAGTCTAATTTACAATTCCAACATCATCCAAAGGGGTGGAACTTTCCATTTTTTTTATTGTAGAGGGTGGAGTGAGGCCTTCATATTTTTCTCAGGCTCTTACACCATCCCTATCAAAAATAACGGGTTAGTATCACCTCCTTTTGAGTATAACGCTTACATAGAAAAGTAGTCTCTAAACCCAGTAAAATGTGATGCAAACAGAAGTTGCAGCTTTATTTATTTTGAGCTGCCTGCAAAGAGTTTTTTTCTAAAATATCTGGGCAATGCCATAATGGTCCAGAAAAGGAAGGACACTGGAGACATATTCCCTTACTGGCCAAGTCTTTTTCATATGTTTTAACATATTTCTAATTATTCATCCTTTCTACCTCTGACTTAAAGTTGGTTTTCCTGGGTACCTCTAGGGGCACACCATATCATGATATAAAGAACAGAAATATGGTGCCCAATTGATATGTGTCCATAATCTGCACTATTAGATTGAGGCTGCTCCAGCTGGAAATGTGCTGCTTTGTAAATGAAATTTGTGGAGGCATGAAATATGGTGCATGCACATGAATGTATTTTTGCACATAAACCAACTGTTCTTCTGTTAAAAAATCACCTCCATATGCAGCAACTATGACCATCAACTGGACCCTGTTACTGCCGCAGCTCAACTTCCCATCCTGGACAATGAACGATCCCTGACCTTGTGGCCTGCCATCCCCATCACCAAAATCATTGCTAACAGAAAGACCATCTACTTGGGAGATCCATTTCACCCTTGCCCGCTTTGTGTCTTTTCCAAAGAACTCCTACTGATCAGAAAACTAAAAACCATCCTCAATGCTTCCTCTGACGCAGCCACGTTCTGTGCCACCATCATGCGCCTGCTAAAGAAATCATCTGCTGACCCAGCTAGGTTTTCCCACTACAAACTCATTTTCCTCCTATCATACCTGGAAAAGATCTTAGAGAAACTAATCATCTAACCCCTCACAATCACCTCTGGAAATACTAGCTACTCGATGCCATACAGTCCAGATTCAGACCCAACCACAATACAGAAATAGTACTCATCTCCAACACAAACAACATCCATTTGATCCTGGACAGAGTAGACATGGCAGCCCTCATTCTCTTGGACCTCTCTGCAGCATTTGACACAGTTTCACACCCCATACTCATCAGGCTCCTGCACGAGATTGGCATCCAAGAATCTACTCTCCCGGGGATCTGTTCCTTCTTAACAGATAGAACACAAGCTGCCTGATGTGGCATCTTACTCCTCAGAAGCCTGCAAACTTATCTGTGGAGTGCCTCCAGGTTTATCGCTCAGCCCCACCCTCTGGCCAATGCCAAATGTGCACACAACAGCAATAATCTCTACAATGTAGATGAAACACATCTCGTACTCTTCCTCTCAGACAAAACCCTGAACACAATAAACAAGTTGACCCCTGCATAACTGAAACGGTTTCTCGATGAAAGTCTCAAGTTCAGCACCAAGACAGATGTTGTGATCTTTGGCAAGAACACTTCACTATGGGAATCCAACTGGTGGTCAGCTGAATTGAGACCCATACTCAGAACCCACTCCATGAACCTGGGAATAATCATCAACAGCGAACTGATCATGAATACACAAGTAAATGCCAACACTGCATCCTGTTCCCACGCACTTAAGATGCTAAGGAAGATCTTCAACTGTCTCCCAAATAATACTAGAAACAATGTCACTCATGACCTAGTCACCAGCAGGTTTGGACTAGAGAAACACCCTAAATGCCAGGATCACCAAGCAACTTACTGGAAGAATACAAGATATCCAGAATACGGCAGCCAATAAAATTGATCTTTCATCAACTTTATTTCGCACCACTCAGGTGCATAAATGTACACAGATTAAACATTTCAATGCAGATGATCAATATAAGTTAAAAAACAGCGCAAATTGCAATCAAATAACTGGAATGGCACGATCATAAAAAAAAACACAACATTGAAGTTCAAATAATAATCACAAGGTAAAAACAATACAGGTACCTTTAACCAGTAGCAGCATTCATGAGTTAAAATAAGTACCAACGATTCAAACAATGACTCTTAGGTTACTATGGATAAATTAATAAAGGCCTTATGAGATCTCACAGTGGCTAATAAGAAGGAAGCAAGTACATAACAGACAAATAGGGTTTCTAGTTTATAAAATAGAAAGAGTGCTGAAGCTGGCTTATGAATGGAACATTTCTTTAAAAGGGGAATATTAAAATTCTTCCTTTCTTGGCTGTACAGATAGCAAAAGAACAATATATGTGCAGTTGATTGTGTCACTTTGTTATTACCAGAGCAAGGTGGTAAAAGATTAATCGAATATAAATTGTGTGGGTGTCCCAGCATTACAGGAATAAAACCGAGACAAAATCTAGTAACAATAAAAAGATGCTGGTTAGTCTTAATAAACCCTAAATACGAATGTGAATTATTTGGCAACGGAAGTATGCTCTCATAGAACCTCACAGACTGCTTATCTCTTTGGCTTTCCCACCTGTCTTGTGTAAATTTCTGTAAATGGATGTCCTTCAGTCTAGATTTAGGGAAGTGTATTCAGAGAGTAGTGGTGTCCTATAAATAAGCAAGGCTCAAGGAAGTTAGGGTTTGCCTAACATACAAAAGCCACAGGACTTTGTGGGCATGAGTCATATACATAATATCTTTCAAAATGTTCTGATTCAGGTTGACAGTAGTCCTTTTCCATACAGATAACCAGAGTGAAAGTGGGGCCATTTTTTTTGCATCCATAATAAAAGGGATGCCGACTTCCACATGGGCCGCCAGGTTATTACAAGTATGTGCAACTGCCAGTAATCTTTTGATGAATTTATACTCCAAAACTTGAAGTGAGGTCACATTTATTATCCCCCAGATTGCTGCCCCATATGTCGCCATTGGAAAAGTTTTAGCTAGGTAAATTTTAACAATCTCTGGGATTGGCTTACAACCCAGTTTTTTAGCTAATCTAAGAATTGCATTAATACTATGGAGCATTAGATTAGCACGGGGTGCAGCATCTCTTTCCAGTTTTGATTTGTATCAAAAACAATACCTAAATAATTCAAATGTTGTACATGCTCGATTTTGCTTCCCTCTCAATAGGAACCCATCATTTTCTTTTGCGGACCTCTTATTACCATAGTATATGATTTGGTTTTGTTTACATATAACTCCAAATTACACATAAATGCTGCATATTGTGTAATAAGGTTTTACAGTGCCAGGGGTGTCCTTGCCAGTAAGACTGCATTGTCCGCATATAAAAGGATAGGGAGATGCGACCGCAAAGCTATTGGAGTATCCTTCACAATATTGGCCAGGGTGGTATTAAGATTGTTAGTGTATAGGGCAAACAAGAAAGGGGCCAGCACATATCCTTGTCTGACTCCCCTTTCAATTTTCAATGAGGTGGTACATTTGCCTAGGCTCCTGTATGGGACCATAGCAGTGGCGTCCCAGTAGACCTCTCCTATAAAAGTTATAATGCATCTTCTAGAGGCCCGCAGCAGCAGTGGCGCAAGATGTCCACCACCTGAGGAGCTTCACAACATCGAGCTGCGCTCCCTCAAGAATGGACCTCTTTGATGCAGCACTCCTTTGCCAAGACAATGGATTTGTGTGTCGGAGCAGGCTGAGGATGCTTTGGCAAGTTTTCAGACCTCAACACAGTCTGGTTAACTTTTTATTTGCTCTGACGCTTTCTTCTCATTGCGGCCGCCATTTTGGGCATTTTTTCCCTGCGCAGCAAATTGCTTTGGCGCGATGTGGCTATTCGGCTACCCATCATTAAAGCCTCTTTCCTTCCCAAACGCAGCCTGATATTTGCTCTTTTTGGTTACGGAAGGAATGTTTTTTCCCCTATCTTGCTCTGTTCATGTTTTGGAGAACTGGGAGGCTAGCAAGTAAGCTTCAGACTTGCTCATATGGCTGTACTTATATCGCTGTTTCTACATTACTTTTTGAATGCCCACCTCTTTTGACAATTCTGGAATTCTTTCCATTAACGTTTTTGGCTGGCCTCCTGCTACTTCCCTTTGTTCATAGTCTGTTGGCAACCTTAATTTTTGGTACTTCCTCCTTTCATACCAGTGCTGTATTTGCTCTTGCCTCTCTATTTTCCACAGCTGCATCTCAATTATAGTACCTTAACTGCTACACCACTATGGATCATCCACATAAATCCATGGAGACCTCTTCTGGAGGGTGTGAGGACTCTACCGCTGGCTCTGGTAAAGGCATTAAGAAAGACCTGCCCTCCCCTCCAAAGTCACCTCTTCCTCTCACGTAGGAAGATATTATGGAGGAACTGCGCCTCATTCGGCCCTTTATGACTGATACCACTGCCACTCTTCAAAGGATGGAGGAGAAATGGTCTGGTCTCAATTCAAGACTTTCAGATGTTGAGCAAAAAGTCAGTGATGCTCATGATGTTGTGGCCAAAGTTGATACTCTCACTAAGGAAATTAGCCTACTCAAAAAGTCCACAGAGGACTTGGAAAATCGTAATAGGCACAACAACCTGTGCATTTATGGTATTATGGAAGGTTCCGAAGGCTCGGATATAATTAACCTTTTTGAAAACCCCAGTCCTTCAGATTGTTGGTCTTCCTAAGTCTACGGAATTCAATATCCACAGAACTCACAGATTGGAGCCACAGAGTGCATCTTCTTCTTCAAAACCAAGAGGTATAATTGCCTATTTCCTTTTATACTCGGATCTCATGGCAATTCTCAACAGTACTAAGCAACATAAGCAGATGCTATGGTCCGGTCACAGAATTTTCTTCAGTCATGATGTCTCCAAATCAACTGCTAACCGGCAGAAAGAATTCCTCGACCTTAGACCTGCCTTGAGATCTATGAATGCCTGTTACACTTAAATCCATCCCTGCTTCTTTAAAGTTACTTACAAGACAGAAGTTTGAGTTTTGAAGATCCAGCCGACCACCAGAAGTTTATTCACGCTCACAAAGGAGAACTTATGGAAAAGAGCAAACCTTAATTGTTTTCGTTACGGTCTCTCTGAATTGTTCTGTTGGGTGTTTAGTATGTAGTTTACAAAAGTTTAATGCTTCTTTGTTTGTTCTTTCTCAGGTTTCCTAGGTCTATCTTTTCCAGTTCTGCTGAGGATGTTCCCTACCCATGTTGCCCTCATGTATGTAATGTACAATTCACCTTTGCATTTTTACCTACTGTTTGGTAAGTTCCCTTCATCTTGTCTCAGCTTGTCTAATTTGTTTACCCAATTGTTTTTTGGATTTTATTCCATACTCTTATTTATTTTCGTTTGGTAACCTGCTTATTCTCAATGTCCTTCTTCTGTGTGGCTTTCTTATTCTTCGCCGCCCCCCACACACATTAATGTCCCCTTTTTTTAATGTTTTCTATGAACAAAGCCTTCAGGCGTTCCGTCATCTTCTTTCTGATATCTCTTCTGGAGGGGTTTTGCTCTCCTTTTTCGGTTCCTTTCTTTTCCTTCTCATCTTTCTGTCCTTTTCTTCATCTTTGCTTCTGGGTCCACTGACGCTATACTCATCTTTGGACTTATGTATTTTTTCTTAATGCTTTTTCTCTGTTCTTCCCTCTGCCTTTTACTTTGGTTCTTTTTAGTCAAACCTTTTACTCTCCTTCCTCCTTGCTCTATTTCTCTTTTTAAGTTTATCAGTCCATTTCTGCTTTTCTTTCTGTATGCCTTTTTGTTTTTCTGCACAAATCTTTCGTCTCTCCATTGATTTTAAATTCGCTCTTCCGTACTGTTCTTTCTCATTCTAGTGTACTTTCCTGCTACCTATCTTTCTATATTTTTTAACCATGAAAGGTCTTCGTATTATTTCATGGAAAGTTAAAGGCATGCATAATCCTGTTAAGAAACAATGGGTATTAGCCCATCGTGCTAATTTGAACTGTCATGTAGCAATGTTGCCAGAATCACTACTCAAGTTACATGATTTACCTTCATTATTTAAACATTGGGTGGGCGAAATGTTTTGCTCTCTATCCATTAACAACAAGAACGGTGTGATAATATTATTTCATAAGTCTTTGAATATTTTCTTACAAAATGAGATTTTTTATGGTTGCCACTAACTTCCTTCCTTTCCCGGTTGTAGAACTGATTCCGCTAGGCGTACTCTAAAATGTTTTTACCATGTGCCTAATCTTTTTGAAAACTGATTCTGTTTGCATTACTTCTCGGACTCTTCTTTTCTTCTCTCTCCTCCTCCTTTTTGTCTCTTTCTTTCTTCCTCTCTCTTTCCCCTTTTTTCTTTCCTATTTTCCTAAAAATAGCATTTACTCTTGGTACAGTTTTTATTTCATGAGGATACTGTTTTGATATTGTTTTTCATATCATTACTTGTTTGTACCCATATCCTCTCGCTACATGACTTTGTAATGATGCTTTACTTTGTTTATTACCTCAATAAAGCATTCTAAACTTAAAAAAAATGCATCATCTACATCCCATATCCTTTAAAATTCCCAAAGTTTGATATGTAGCACACAGTCAAAGGCCTTTGTGAAGTCCATAAAGGCCATATGTAATTGAGTCTTTTTTACCATTGTGTATTTTTCTAAAAATCATAATTAAGTTAAGACATTGGTCTACAATAACCCGTCCCTGTCTAAATCCGTACTGCACTTCAGGGAGAATAATATTCTCTCCTGACCACTTTTCCAATGTATTTAACAAAGGCCTGTCCATGAGTTTGGCTGTGCTGTCAATTAAGGAGATAGGCTGATAATTGGTAGACAAGGAGTTATTACCTTTTTTGAAGATCGGATTTATGACAGAATTTTTCCAGGAGAGGGAGCAGCCAGACTCATCCTCAGTCTCCCATACAGAACTCACATCATGCCACACCTCTGGGAACTACACTGACTCCCAAAACACAAACACACTCACTTAAAATGTATCACACACACATTTAAGGCACTACACAAGTCAGGCTCCACCTACCTGAACACTTGCATCTCCTACCACCAACCATCTAGACACCACCACTCCACAGGACTCCTACTCGCACACATTCTATGCATATTCCGAACCAGATCAGGAGAATGAGTATTCTCTCACAAAACTCCTAGAATGTGATTCCTCTTGTAGGTGTTTGGCTCCGTAGGTGGTTTACATTTCTAAATAAAGCAGAGACGTCTAATGAATTTTCTACTGCACCAGTACTTGATAGTAGAGTAAAACAATAAACCTGAAAACAATCTGTTTGTTAATCACAACTGTAAAACAGTACACCCCAGAATCTGATCCCTCATAATAAATACGCTTGCTCATCTGACCTGTACGTCTATAAATCACACCTTAGAAATTTGCAGAAATTGGTGACATCAACCTTTGACTAGACCAGCTTTACCCAAAATCGCAAAAGAAAAAGAGAAAACGTAATTGCTTTGTTATTCCGACACCTTGTTAGTTTACCCATCCACTTAACAAGTCACACAATAGATATGGTGTTCAGAAATAACATTGAAAATAAAACCTCATGTCAAAAGCATATGTGTGATTGGATTATTCCCTAACCACCTTCTTTCTGTGTAACGTACTCCAGCATCCTAGTTTGCATACGATGGGAGAAGTCAAAACCATTATAAATATACACTACAAAGAATAGAGCAATATAAAAGCTATCTACCTCACAATCACATCTGAGCCAGATAACTCTTCGATCCCAGAGGCTCAACTGACAAGTATGCATCACAACTTTAGCAATATGTTCAACAAGATGCTTCCCAACCAAATCAAAGCTAGTATGAAATGCTGCAAAAAAGTGCTGAACGGTGGGCAAACAAAAAAAAAAACTCTGTCACAAGTGCCTTTCCAAGAGAGAAAGGACATATTGGAGAGACTCTGTGTAGGCTCCTATAGGGAAATACAATCAGCCCAAAAGGACTTCCTTTAGACATCACCGAGACTCCAAATTAAACAAAAGAAACCGAACAACCCAGAAAACCCAATGACTCCTCGCTACATATTTCAGCAGTACTACAAGAATCGTCTAATATTATTTAAGCACACTATTTTAAATAATCAAGAATATATCCTTTTCTTTCAAGAACCCCCACTCTAACCTCCCAAATGACCCCACAGCGCAATATGATCTGTCAAACAGGTGACGTGAGATAGACACTGCCGATCTGGTCAACTCCAGACTGCAGATGCGACCAAAATCCAGCTTCTACCCCTTTCAGTTTCTGTCCTCTAAGGTTTATTCTCCACCGTAACTGATAGTATGGAGGACCTTTAACCATCCTTTTTTCGTCAATTTCAATAGAGGAACTAACTTCGTGGTAGAACCATTCCAGAGCAGTAGGGACCATGCAGGTGAATCTAAACATGATAACTGCATTCGATCTAAGGCTAGAACTGATGAAGCAACCCACAGCTATCTTACAAGATCTACCAAATAACCAACCATTTTCAAACTTTCCATACTGTATCAAATTCCTGGGGAATGAAACAAGAAGCTATACGACCTCAAACACTGCACTAAAGTAATACTATGCAAATGTCAATTGGCTAGGCTAAATTGTATCACTGGCAATGTTACACTTGAGAGAAAGAGCACAATAATTAAAGTTACAACAAGAATGAGCAGCATTGCGAGATGCAATCCGAAGACTGATACATTGATACATTCACTATTATAATTGAATTTAAACCTTTGATCATTAAAATTAGAAACATATGAATTCATTTATGAGATTAATGAAGATTTATGTTGATGCATTTACATCTAAATAATTCTGGAAATACAGTAAAATAAGCAGCAAAATGTGTAGACAGTTGCTGTGAAATCTTCCATTGGAGGTGGTCTGCTATGAAGAAATTAAATCAAGCCAGAGGATAATATGTTTTTGTTTTGAATTTGAATGTTTTTTAGTTTCAGTGACTAAAACTCATATAACTGAGAATGAAACTCTAAGAATATGTTGAGAACAGCTGCTTCATGATCTAAAATCAGGGTTTAGGCAAATGTGGTTAAAAACACTTTGCATTGATAGACTGTTGAGGTAAAGGGGACGTAAGCTGCCTCTGCATCCTAGGCTAGCATACTCATGAGACTTTTTTTTTAAAGAATCATGGAATGGTCTAAGGGTGTCTATTATCACTGTAAAATGGTTATGCTACTGATTTCTTTAATGATGCCAACACAAATGTATTCGGTTGACATGTTTTACAAAATTTGAAGGATGATTTGGCTGGCACAATATATGTCCACTATTTAACTTTGGAACATAAACCTGCTTCACTAGCACATTTACTAGAGCATCAAGTACTTGTTAAAATGTATTATAGAAACAAATAAATTAGCAAATGACTGGACAATAATGTGGGGAGTAAAACATAGATCCTGAATGTTTAGACCATTAATTCTAATAAATGATTGAATGAAACAAATCTTCCTCAACTTCAGCAAAAACAGAAATCCTGTTTTTTAGCTTAATACCATGACAGCTTCCTTTCAAATGACCTGAAAATCTGAGCTCCCCTCCTTTTACTTAAAAAAAGCACAAAAAATGATAATAATAGACATAGATTTTTTGTTGTCTCCAAAAAAGAAACAGAAATAGAGGTGGTAATGTAAACTGGCTATGCTTATGCAAACTAAAATACTAGGTAGAATTGATAATGGGTTAATGAAGGTTCAACTAGAGTATTTTAATGCAGTGTATTCCGGTGTTTGTGAAAGGGTTGCTCACTTACCATTTCCTCTTCCACAGGAAGCATGGATGCCTAAACTACATGGAGAGGTCAAGAAATGGGTTTAAGACAGAGTCAGAAACAATCTAGGATGCTCAAATGGAAGGACAACTCTAGACAGATAGAAGAAGAAGGATGTGGGACTTCAAAGTCCCACTAGTAAACAAAGGATGTGTGGCAAATAGCAGCAGCAGCCGCGGCTGATGCAGGTAGGAGCAGTGGGGGAGTAGTGCCAAGTGAGGGGAGATTTCAAGAGATGACCACAAGGGAACATAAAATAAATAATTCATTTCCCCTCATGGTCGTCTCTTGAAATCCCTCCTCACCGGGCCCCACCGCCCCAACACTCTTACCTGCAGTGGCTGAGCAGGAGAGATGTGGAGAGGAAATGAGGAGCAGTGTGAGACCAATGGTAAAGACCATGGTGATGAGAACAGAGTGACTCCAGGCAGAGAAGTCAAACTGCTGACTCCACTGGACAGTAATGATGCTAGTGAAGGCAGGAAGAAGAGAGGCACTGATGCTTCCCACCCACCAGGACGAGGCCTTCCTTCCAAGACCATGACCCGAGGAGACATTACAGAAAGGTGAGGAATAGTCAAAGATGCTGTTGAGGATGTAAGGGTGGAGCAACAAGGGGTACATACACCAATAGTAAAGGAGTAGATGAAAGAGAGAAAGATTAGTTCAAAAGAAACAAAACAGAAAATGAGAAGGAAAGGAGAAAGCTTCCTTGGAAATCAAGATTGGACATCAGAGAGAAAAAGTTTATTTTTCTATTCACTGCATGTGGTTGTTTGGTACAGAAAAGAGAAATAAGACTAAGATGCAAACATTTAAAAAAAATTCCAGAGAAATGGCTGGAAGACAAGGAAGCAGACTACTTGACTACGTGAAATGTTTTCTTTGGTTTAAGCAGCTGGCAGTCTAAAATGAGTAGGGCTGAGATTACAGTAAATAAAAAAGTGGTATAGAGGTGAACTACACCTTACCTGACCTCTAGACACCCATGCGGGATATGAAAGGGGTTTTGAATGACAAGCTGACCAATGGATCAACCATTATAAGATGAAAGCCATAAATAGGTGCTACTATGAGATAACCTTATGAATTACTCACACATACTTACATATTAATCTCACTAGGTGCTGGATATTTAACAAGTGGTTGGCGTGGGACCTTACTGACCATCAACACTGAAGCAACTGATAGGGAAAAAGGATAACATTGTCTTAAGTAAAGCCGAGTGTGTTTTCGAATTACAGCTCCAATTGTTACTCTTAGAATTCTTGATAGGCACTTCAAGGTAGCATGTCATTACAATATAAACACTGTAATGAAATAAATCAATAAACAAATATGCACAAAGGTCCAGACAAAAACCTCTGTGCTTGCTGGCTGACCCCATCCTTGACTCGGGTCCTGACCGTGAAATGGGACGTGCAGCCAAAAACGACATGTAACTGTTGTGATGGGCTTTTTTAAACATAGCAAATATGTAGCTATTTTGTTTTACACTGGGCACTGCTCATTGGTACTGCGGATATTTCCAATTTATCGAGTGTTGTCTTTTTTGTAATGGAAAATGCACTTGTCTCTGCTATGCGTCACTGGTGTGCATTTAAACTGAAGCACAGCCACAGCACAGTTTCCAAACTTTTTTCTCATACACTCATGGGACTTCCCTTCGCTCTTTTCATTTGGAATAATTCAATAGTATTCCCCATTACTTCTTTTGAATGAAGTGGATGTACACTATAATGTACATAGATTTCTTCACTTTTGGACATGTCCACTTTTTCAATTTGACCACTTGACGTTTCAATTTCATCTCCTAAAAGTATTTCTTCTTATTCCACATATCCATATACACTTTTTCATAGTACTCATTGTTTTTTATGAGATATAATGTTGCCTTTTGCAATTTCCTAACAGCCACTAATTCTTGCCAGATTTTCTTACTCTTAGTAGGAACACCATTAACTAGAATAACTAGTGGTTCACTTTCTACATTCTCTACACCAATAGTTTCAATATTTGTCATTAAATCTATGTGTAAATATTCAACTCTTCCTTTTAATCCTCTCAGTAAATCTGACAATTTACCTGTTTTAGGCTCCATACGAACATTAGCTTGAAATGGGTGCACACATTGAATCAGAATGGACTCATACATATTTAAATCTATAATTTCTGGAGGAATAGTTCCCAACTCTAGATTATTATGGACAGCTCTAGTTGGCATTTTATTCTCATCTAATTTGTTATAACAATATTTGCAAATACACTGGTCAGAACCCAAATCAAAACAATTCTCTACCAACAAATAAGTTGCAAATTCCTTCTACTTATCATTATTTTCTCTTTCACTTTTTAAATATAGATCAGCAGTTCTAGTATGATTTTTACAGTGAGTTCACCGGCAACAAATACAAGAATAATTTGGTCTTTCACCTGAAATCACCTTAAACTTTGCAATTTGTTCTTCAAATTTGTTTGTAGTAGTATGTTGCACATTCTCCTCAGCATTTTCCTCTATTAATGTGTCAGTTTTAGCACTCTCTTGTCCAGGAGCAAAGTAACAAAATTCAATTTCATCACAAAGCTTCTTCACATTTGATACTGATCCACGCAAAAGAGCACTGTTTAATAACCCTGGGCGAAGAACTACGCTCCGTTCGCGGAGTTTGCGGAGTTTCGGCAACTCCGCGCTCCGCGGAGAACGCGAAGTTGCGCGAGGATGCTTGTCGGTAAGATCGAGTTGCCGAACACGCAGAAACTGCAATCTGGCACAGAATAACTCGCGAACACGTTAGTAGTGACCGGAAATAAGGGGACGCGAGCGGGTGGGACAAACCTCATGGGTAACTTTGTGCGCTACACATCCCGAGCATGCAGGCAATCAATCAATCAATCAATCAGGATATTTGTATAGCGCGCTACTCACCCAGAGGGTCTCAAGGCGCTTGGGGGAGGGGGGTCCGCTACTGCTCGAACAGCCATGTCTTGAGTTGCTTACTGAAGCAGAGGTGGTCTTGGGTCAGGCGGAGGTGGATGGGGAGGGAGTTCCAAGTCTTGGCTGCCAGGTAGGAGAAGGATCTTCCTCCCATGGTGGATCTTCGGATGCGTGGCACGGCGGCGAGGGCGTGGCTGGTCGATCGTAGCTGGCGGGTGGGAGTGTAGAAGGTCAGGCGGTTGTTGAGGTACCTGGGGCCCAGGTCGTTGAGGGCCTTGTGTGCGTGGTTGAGGAGTTGGAACGTGATTCTCTTGCTGACAGGGAGCCAGTGAAGGTCTCTCAGGTGTCCGGAGATGTGGCTGTGTCGGGGATGTCCAAGATGAGTTGCGCGGAGGCGTTCTGGATGCGTTGGAGTCTTTTCTGGACTTTGGCTGTGGTTCCGGTATAGAGGGTGTTCCGAAGTCCAGTAGGCTGGTAACGAGTGCCTGTGTGACCATCTTCCTTAGTTTCGGTGGGGAGCCATCGGAAGATCTTTCGGAGCATGCCTAGGATGTTGAAGCATGATGATGAGACGGCGTTGACTTGTCTGGTCATCGAGAGGGAAGAGACCAGGATGAAGCCCAGGTTGCGTGCGTGGTCCGTTGGTTTCGGTGCGCTGCCCAGGGCAGGGGGCCACCAGGAGTCGTCCCAGGCGGAGGGTAAATGTAAATGTAAATGTATTTGAGCTTATATAGCGCACAGCTACCCACAGTGGGTTTCCCGGCGCTTGCTTAGGGAACCCGTCCTGGTATTCCCCTGTGAGATAACCCCGGCAGGGTATCCACAAGGTGAAAGCCAGGCATCCCGCCGCGAGGGGCCATTGTGGAGATTAAGCAAGCTATTGCCCAGAGTCGCAGAGTGTGAACCCATGAGTCGAGAAGGCACCGGAGCGAGAATTATCGAGTCCGTGGAATTTTTAGCCCAAGACCCGCCGAGGCGGGGAATTGAACCCTGGTCCAGGGCCGATCTCAGCTTCCGGGTCTGCCGCCTCTAACCCCTGAGCCACACTTCTCCACGAGGGTGATGATCCAAGGATGAGGACTTCCGTTTCGTCTTGTCTGAGTTCAGTTTCAGGCGGCTGTTCCTCATCCACTCGGCTACGTCTTTCATCCTTTCGTGTAGGTTGGTTCTGGCGGTGGCTGGGTCATTGGTGAGGGAGAGGATCAGCTGGGTGTCGTTGGCGTAGGAGATGATGTTGAGGTTGTGTTGGCGTACGATGGCTGCGAGGGGGCTCATGTAGACGTTGAAGAGGGTGGGGCTGAGTGATGATCCTTGTGGTACGCCGCAGATGACTTCGGTGGCCTTGGATCTTTACGGGGGAGACGGACTCTCTGGGTTCTTCCGGTGAGGATCGAGATGATCCACTCCAGTGCTTTCTCTTGGATTCCGATGTTGCTGAGGCGCTGCACTAGGGTGCGGTGGCAGACAGTATCGAATGCTGCGGAGAGGTCCAGGAGGATGAGGGCCGCTGTTTCCCCATTGTCGAGCAGGGCTCGGATGTCGTCAGTGGCTGCTATGAGGGCAGTCTCGGTGCTGTGGTGGGCGCGGATGCTGGACTGCGAGTGGTCGAGGGATCCGTTCGTCTCGAGGAAGGCAGCAAGCTGTCTGTTGACGGTCTTCTCGATGACTTTGGCAGGAAAGGGGAGGAGCGAGATGGGGCGGTAGTTCTTGAGGTCGGCGGGGTCCGCTGATGGTTTCTTCAGGAGGGCGCTGAGTTCGGCATGCTTCCAGCTCTCCGGGAAGTTGGCGGTGGTGAAGGAGCAGTTGATGATGTCCCAGAGTTGGGGTGAGATGACGGAGTCGGCCTTGTTGAAGACGTGGTGGGGGCATGGGTCGGTTGGTGATCCGGAGTGGATGGTGTTCATCGTGTGGATGGTGTCTTCGGTGCTGACCGGGGTCCAGTTGCGGAGGGTGGTCGTGGGGGGTGTTGGTTCGGTGGTCTTGCGAGGGAGTGATGTCGTTGTTTCCGGCGCTGGGGTTGGAGAGCTATTTGACGATGCTGAAGAGTTCCTTGCTGTTGTGTGCATTGTTGTCGAGACGTTTCTTGAATGCTGTCTTCTTGGTGGTGTGGATCAGCTGGTGGTGTTAGCGGGTGGCGTGCTTGAGGGTGGTCATGTTGTCTGTAGTTAGGTTTTTTCGCCAGGCTTTCTCGAGGGTATGGCAGTTCTTGGAGTTCTTCAGGTCGTCGTTGAACCAGGAGGCTTTCTTGCTGCCGGGCCTGCTGGGATGGTTTTTCAGAAGTGCAAGGTCGTCAGCGCAGTTGGTGATCCACTGTGTGAGGTTGTTGGCTGTTTGGTTGGGGTCCGTTGAGCTGGCGGGAGTGTTCTGGCTCAGTGAAGTGGTGAGCTGGTCGGTGGTGATCTTGTTCCAGCTCCTGCTGGGAACCTGTTGCGGGTGGTGGTGAGTCGTTGTCTTTCTGAAGCTGAAGTGGACGCAGCTGTGGTCTGTCCAGTGGAGTCCGGTGGAGTGGCTGAAGGAGATGTACTTGCTGGAGGAGAAGACTGGGTCAAGCGTGTGTCCGACGTAGTGGATGGGGGTGTTCCCCAGTTGCTTGAGTCCGTGGTTGGCGAGGTTGTCCAGCAGGGTGGTGCTGTTGTTGTCGTTGTTGTTCTCCAGGTGGAAGTTGAGGTCCCCTAGGAGGATGTAGTCAGCGGAGGCGAGGGCATGCGGGCTGATGAAGTCTGCGATGTCTTCGCTGAATTGTGTGCGAGGTCCTGGGGGTCTGTAGATGAGGGTTCCTCTGAGTGTGGTCTTGGGGTCAGTGTGTATCTGGAAGTGAAGATGTTCGGCGGCTGTGAGGGTGTCGTCTGAGTTGGTCGTGATGCGGATGGTGTTCTTGTGGACGTTGGCGATGCCTTCTCCTGTCTGGTTGACGCGGTCTCTCCGGATGATCTTGTTTTCGTCCGGGATGGCGACGGAGATGTCGGGCGCTGAGGAGGCATTCATCCATGTTTCCGTTAGGAAGGGGACGTCTGGAGATGTGGTGTCGAGCAGGTTCCAGAGTTCCACGGCGCTCCCGAAGACGAAAAACGGCTCGCGAACGGGTCAAGCAAGCTACTACGCATGTTCGCGGAGTTATGCGTAGTTCGCGGAGTGCAAGTGCATCTTCGCGTAGCTCCGCGGAGTGCGGCTACGCGAACTATGCCCAGGCTTACTGTTTAACTCATTTAACAATATTGCTGGACTTTTTGCATGATACAATCTTCTGACTAACTTCTGCATTTGAGAATGATTTACAGCTAACATCCTGAAAGGATGAAAAACACATTGACATACTTTTCTAGAAAGACAAGCCAGAGAATGACCTTGCAAACCAGTATTTTTTCTCACTCTGCAAGGATCTAGTCCTTGCAACATTTTAATCTTTTGTTTAACACTTTTGTTTTACTATATTCTCATAAGAAATTGCGTAAAATATCAATAGATTCCTGTTTTATACCACAAACACAACTGCAATCCCAAGTGTACACTGGGGCTTTAGGACGTCTCCCTAGAACTTCATCAGCTATCACTTCTTCTGCATTTCCGGAAGCCATCTTCTCTTTGTCAATTGGACAATCATTTCTAACCTCATAAGCTCGACCACTGGTATCAACTGCATGCAATAAATTATTGGTCTGAAAATAACTCTCTTCATTAAAGAAAGGCTCTGAAATTGAACTGTGTTTTCATTCACCAAAGAAAATCCCCCAAATTAGTTCTGTTAATTACTCTTTTCCTCTTACTTTTGGCCTTCATAAAATGGATCGGTTTATCTAGTGATCAAATTCTGTTTAAAACTAAAATAAATTATTTCCTTTTTAATTCAAAAACCTCTTTTCTTTTTTTTTTGCTTTTTTTCTGCTTTGCCATCACATTACAAATCAATTCATACATCTTTTGGTAGCCCCCCCCCTCCCCTGGTCCAAAAAGTAGAGAAAACATATTATATTTACAGGCATTTCAGGCACAAATCCTTCAATGTATATGCAAGTTTCAGTAATATATGTACAATAAGCAATGATGTAAGAAGATAGTTATCATTCTCACTAAGAAATAGAAGAAACAAATAAGAAAAGGGCAGGAGTAAACAGCGATTGCGAAGAAAAGGGAGCGAGTGGAGAAGGGGGAGCGGGGGAGAGAAGGGGGTGGGGGGAAGGCAGAAGGAAACAAAGATACATAAACAGTACGTTATACAATTTAAGGTTCAAACTATCAAGCCATCTAGTCAAGGGGCCCCAGACCACCAGGCCCTTTTTCCTTGCCCGTCTTCCCTTTTTGCCATAAACAGTTCTCTCCAACCTCTAAGTGGTGAGCAATCTAGCTTGCCACTGACCAAAAGACGGGGGATTCAAATCTTTCCAATGCATAGCAATACATATCCGTAATATGGTCATAGCAACAAACACCAGTGCACCTCCTGCCTTAGGATCCAACTGGTTGTATAGCCTTAGCATGATAGTAGCTGGCATGAGTTGTATATCTAAAGAGAGGATTCTGCTTAAACACACTTGTACCTCTTTCAATAGTGGCTCAAGGTTAGGGAAGGTAGCAAACATATGCACGGCATCCACACTATATTCTGTGCAGCGCGGACAGGTAGTTCCAGAGCCAGTTTCCCATTTGGAGATCCTGCTAGGGGTTATATACGCGAATAGAGTATGATCCTCAAACATTAGTTCGCGACAATGCTGTAGGGCAGCAGCCCAATAATATAGTTTTATATTAGGGAGTGCCCATCCTCCCCTCTCCCTAGGTAGAGAGAGAAGATTGAAGACCCTTCTTGTCTGTGTGTAAGCCCAGATGAACTGAGAGAATTTGTTCAAACACTAAGAGTGTACAACTGTTCAAAACAAGCGGAATTGCACTAAAAAAAAGTAAAGGAATTTGGGGAAGTAAGTCATTTTTAACACAATACATCTTCCTACGATAGTTAAATGCAAGTTGTCAAATTTCCTGAGTTATTTCTTCATGTCATTGGCTAGGGGGACAGATTTTCCGTGACCAAAGTATCTAAGTCCGAAACAATATTGACTATTTTGCTTTATTAGTTATTCTGTTGTCTATCCAGTTTACATTTTTATTAACAACAATCTGTGTTTTTGTTCTATTCAGGGCGCAGCCCAGAATCAGACCAAATTCATGGGCTTCTTGCTCACGTGCACTTGTAGCTGACTCATGTTATGGGTTAATATAGCTAGGTCATCAGCATAAGCCATGATCTTTGTATCTATGCCAAACCTAGTTGCTTGCAGAATTGAGGAATTAGATTAAATTTTCCTAATCAGGGGGTCGATATAAAGAGCGAAGAGTAGGGGCGAACACGGACATCCCTGCCTTCTACCTCTCGCTGTCTTTATTTGTTCTGAGAGCTGACTGTTTATAACTATTTTAGCTGTTGGGTTCTGATGCATAGCTTGAAGGGCCTGGATCATTCTCGGACCAAAACCAGCCTGCCATATGACAACCCAGAGAAATTGCCAGGAGACCCGATCAAACGCTTTTTCTGTGTCTAAAAGGATTAGTGAGATCCGGTCTCCTGTCCGGTCTCCGGTCTCCGGTCTCCTGTCAATTCTGCGGCGTCAAAAAGCATGATGGATCGACGCACATGTTCGGTGGTGCCTTTTTTCTGTAGAAATCTGTGCTGCCACCTGGATACTAATGGCTCAATAGTGGAAGACTAACTAGTGGCGATAACTTTAGAATTTGTTTAAAAAAAGGAACTAATTAGTGTTATAAATCTGTATGAGGACATCTCAAGGGGTGATTTGTCCTTTTTGGAAAAAATTACAATTTTGGTCGATGACCAGGAGTTTGGTAAAGAGGTCCCTTCAAAGATGGAACTTAGGACATTTGTGAAGATATCTTTTATCTGAGCTGAGAAGATTTTATAGAGTTCGACAGGAATACTGTTGAGCCTAGGGGCGTTACCACCCAGGAGGCTAGCCAAAGCAGCCGCAATTTCTTCCCAGTCTGGGGGGGGTTTACAAAAAGTCATGCACGTCCCTGTTCAGTTTGGCTGTCAGTATCCCCTCTAGATTATTTCTGATCTTAATGCCTATATCTTCGGGTGAACCTCTAACTTCTTCTAGGTAAAGCTTCTCATAAAACTTCCTAAAAGATTCCTCTATTTTTTTATTTAGGGTCGTGGTTATCCCTTCCGTGTCTCTGTTAATTGAGGTGATGGTATTTGCAGTTAGCTGTTTTCTGGTGGAAATGGCAAGCTGATGGCCAATACGTTTGCTCCACTCATAGCATTTCTATCTTGATGTTGCGCATTTAGTAGCTATTTTCTCCGCTAAAACAGTCCCCCATCTCAAATTTGGAAACAGCCACCATTAACTGTGCCTCTTCCGTTCCTATACCTGCGTTAACTGCTTGTACTGGTTTTTTTCTGCTTCTATCATCTGTCTTTGTAGCATGTCAATATGTGCTTTATCATTCCTGTTCTTTCTGATTTAGAAGAACAATGTCTCCCCCGTTATGCCTGCTTTGAGAGTATCCCAAAACACCATTACAGATGCCATCCCAGTGTTTATTTTCAGAAATTCCTGTATCCAGCCATCCATATGCTCCCGATAGTTACTATCGTACAACGGAGCCTTTTCAAATGTCCAATTCGACCTTTGTCTCTGGTTGGCCCAGCCTTCTAAATTAAGAATAAGAGGGTTGTGATCCGATAGCAGTTGGGGGCGATATCAATAGAGCAGTCATGTATTAAAGCAGATGAGACAAAAAAATAATCCAATCTAGCTAGCAATAAATGGGGAGCGGAGAAGAAATTAAAGCCATTCTGATCAGGTTTAGAGTAAGCCCACACGTCTTTTAAGCCATGAGTGTTGATTAAATTAAGGAGGACCCAATAAACTTTAGGCTTTCTTCCTTCGTAGAGCCAAGAATTACCTGAATTCCAGGTGCTGGGCAGATTTAGGTTTAGGTCACCACATGGAATTACTGGGAGTGGACAATGTGCCAATTCGTCATTCACATGATTTATCACCCATGGGCCGTCTAGGTTGCTAGCGTAGATTGAACAGATTGTGAATATAAGATTAGAGGATAAAGAGCACCTAGCCATAACCCATCTCCCTAGTGTATCTGATTGAGCCTGGTTCACTACTAATGGTAATGCTTTCCGCACGAGAATCCCCACCACCTTTACCCAGGCGCCCTTGCTAGGTTGCCTCAATAAGTTTGAAACCCATCAAATTTAGCACCGTTCTCTGACCCCCTTCGATGTGAGTCTCTTGAAGATATACTATATCTGCCCCCATCATTCGAAGTGTCTGCGCAAGCTTTTGTCTCTTCAATGAGTCATTCAGCCCACATATATTTAGTGAGACATTCCTAAGTTTATTTTGCAAGTTCATTTTATTTTAGTGCACCCTATATAGTAACCTATGTGTAAACCGGAATAGCCAGGTCCCCCCTCCACATCCTACAAACACACCTCCTTAGCAACCCCCCACCCACTCCCCAATCCCCCCATAAGACCTCACATCCTGCTCTTCTATATTGCAAATGTAAACATTTCCTAAGATATAGCATAAGGAATGCTTAAGAAGGAGGGGGCCAGCCTCTCAACCTCTAATTCCACAAAATTCAACATGGACCCACTCCCCCCCCAAAAAATGGACCGTCAGGAAAACCATGAATGATAAACACATAATGTGAGGCTCCCGGCCACCATTCTGCTCTGTAGTTAGACCATTAAACACTGACATTAGGCTAGCGTATCTACCTGCGTGAGAGAAGACAAAAATTCAAATAGTTACGTATGTGGAAAATAGAAAATTAAACAGCAAAATTAGATTTTTCCCTTTTCAAATTGATAAAGAGCACCAATCGAATCCCTGTAGCCTGTCAAAGCTGGATCTTTTGGGGGGAGTTCATTCCGGCGTCATAAGCTTACGGCTTCATTTTCTTTTACTCCCCACAATCTCTTTTAACCCCTTCCGTGCTTCGAACGTCCAACGGTCGTCGCGCGCGCTACCTCGCTGGTGCTGCTCACGACCGTTGGACGTCCGAATCCCGTTAGCGCGATCGAACGTCCGCACTGGGGCGGAATGTTCGACGTGCTAAAGGGGTTAAGTACTCTCCTGCTTTAATCTTGGATAAGAAAACCAGGGTTGATCCTTCAAAAATCACTTTCAGCCTTGCAGGGTTCATCAGGAAAGCTTGAGCACCTTGTTGTTGTTGGGGAGTAATCCTTTGTCGCAGTCGCCTTTGTTGTTCGACTGTTGCGTGGCTAACGTCTGGTTTGCAAAAAACTTGATTCCGTCTGCTTCCTTCTGAGAATTAGGCCTGGCCCAGTCATATATTAATTATCCTAAAAGAAAATTGCCCAAATAAACCAAAAACGCTCTAGGTTTATCATTTACAAAGTTGCTGCCGTCTCCTTTTTGCTTCAGGTTAAACGGAAAGCGGTGCGCCCTTTGGATCTCCTGATCCAAATTCCAGGTCGTCTGTGATGGAAAGGCTGACCGAGGAAATTTTACGATGTACCCTTTGGGGTCGTCTCCCTCCACGCCTTCTGGTATCCCTAGAAGTCTCAGATTATTTCTCCGAAGCCTGTTTTCCTGCTCCTTCATTTTCGTCATCATGTCAGTGAGACAGGACTAGTGGGTTGCACCTTGTTCTTTAGCTTGCGAGACTTCAGTTTTCAGGGTCTCTGTTTGCGCTTCAACCATTGCAACCTGATCTCCAATATCAGTGCAGATTTCTTTAAATTTCCTCATGCCTCCATGGAGCTTTTTGAAGGCACCCTTCGCAGCATGGCTGTCTGATCTAACCTCCTCCTGAAACTGCTTAATGGATGCCAGGATTGATGCAAGAGAGGGTTCAGGCATATTTTCGCTTGTTAGCTTGTTAGCTGCGTGCATGCGCTCTGTGGGAGGTTGGGGCTCCCTTCCTACAGGGACCCTTGTAGATCTTGGTGTAGGTCTGAGTGATCCCACTTCAGTTGTCTCTGCTTTTAGCTTCGGAGCTTTTTTTGCTTGACGGTTCCAGGGGCAGAGTCGTCCGTCTCCCCTTCCGATTAACTGGTAGAGCTCATTGGATCATTGTCAGTCCCAGACGGGGATGCATCTGAAACCGAAAAGAAATTTTCATTTGCCAGGTCAGGGGTCTGTGAATCTATAGTCCTGGGGTTCAAGTTTTCGGGGCCATTCTCATTCTCAGTTGTTATATTTGTCAAAAGAATCATAGTGCGGGCCTCGCTGTTAGGGGCAGTAATGACAGTAGCAGCAGTGATCTTGGCAGTGGCATGAGCATTGGCAGTAGGAAGAGTAATGGTGGAGGGTGAAGGAGCAGAAGCAAAGATATCGGAGGCGGTAGCGGCCGCAGAGGTAGTGGATGAGTTTTGCCCTCAGATATCGAGCTCTGATGCAAGGCATCTCTCACTCCTAACAACCCCTCCATCCGGTTTCTTCATTGCGCATTACAGGGGAGGCTGTATTGACCCTTGATCTGAGAGGACCGTGGCTGGACTGCTTATTTCTACTAAGGTGGGAGTGGGTCTGTTTTTCAGGGTGGTGAAATGTCTGGTAATAGACGTGAGCTCCCAGTACTTCCCATTGTACATTCATTAGAACACATTGCGCCTCCAAGCCTCCCCGTGTCTGGGGAAGACAGGAGATGGCGCTAGTGTGAGCTTTTTCCTTCCCTACCACCACACTGCCAGCCACTCGAAGGTGATTCGATCAACCTGACTGTTCAGTCTCCGCAATCAGCTAGCCGGACTAGTGGACCGCAAAGGGCATTCACCTGGTTATGCTAGAAGCAGCCACGCTGTCAGCTGTTCCTGGGCTCCGGACGCCTAGAATCTCGACGTTTGGATCGGAGCAAGAGGAGCAAAATCACGGGTGTGGGTTCTGGTGGAGCTGTTCCTACAATGCAATAGGGGTACTGCCACCGGTTAGGGACGACTGACTGCCGCTGCTCAATCGGAGGGGGTTGGAGGTCACGTGTACCAGCTCGGCAGTGGAAGCAGCCTTAGCCTTAGTTGGAGCCTGTCGATGGGGAGCTGCAGAGAAATGACAACTCGTGGCCAGAAGACCCTTAAGTGAAAGGCCATACCCACCCCTAAGGTAGCACGGGACAAAGAAAAAGATGAAGCTGGAAAAAGTGACAGAATGGACCCCCCACCCAAAGGTAAAAAGGATGCTGCGGTGAATAAAAAAAATTCAAAAGCCTTTGCTACAATAATTTCTATTTCCTTCTTCTTTTTAAAAAATACTGCTCTTTTTTGTATTTCTTCACATCTTTTAACAAATTAGAAACAACTCTATTGTAAAACATTTTCTTTCTAATTCCTGCATACTGACTTTTCCTCCTTTTACCATACATTGTGTCTTTAGAATGTGATTTTGTTTTATGTACGTTTCTTTCCTTATTATACTTTTTAGTTTTTTGAAGCATTCTTTAAACTTTCATCAATGTGCACATTTTTTGTAGGCTTTGAAAGTTTTTTGATAAATTCTTTGGTCCTCTTACCGGAACACTTATTGTTTTTCCCCACACGAAGTGGGTCATCCAATACTTGCTGTTGAATTTTCTTCAAATATTTGTCCTTTTTCTGTCATTTTCTCTTTCTTGGTTTTTCAGGTATGATAAGTTTATTTTAATGATGATGAACAATATCTGTAAAAAATAAATATAAATAAATGTATTTTAATACATTTATAAAATATGCTTTTCTATTATTATGCAAACACATTGTATATAAAAACCATTTAACCACTTTCTTTTGTAATCTCTAATTTAAATCGTATTTGAAGGTGTAAAGATAAGTGTGTAGGTGCTTAGAGGTCTGGATGTGTAATGGACAAGTGTTTGCACCAGTGTTTGTGTTAAGCCCTGGGACATTGTATGCGTACTTAAGTACAGACTGAATGATTAGAGTACTGCAATGAGAGTGCCTGGGTGAATGTATAAGTGTTTTAGGGTTTTGGTGCAGTGTTTGGATTAGTAGATGGTGCTGGATGGCTGACTGGAGGAGTGCTTAGGAAGTTACAGGGTGTTTGCTGCAGTGTAAGGGTACTGCCTGAGTAATTGAAGATGTGAAACACAAGTGTTTAGGTGGTTAGACAACTACATGCGTAGTGAACAGGAGTTTGTACAAGTGCGTGTGTTAAGGCCTAGCTCACTGTATGAGTAGTAGGGCACCAGAACAATAATTAGAGTACAACAATGAGAGTACCGAGGTGAATTGATAAGTCGTTCAGTTTTGGCACAGTGAATGGATTGGTACATGGTGCTGAATGGGTCACTACAGGAGTGCAAGGGGAGTGACAGTGTTTGCTGGAGTGTATGGATACTGCCTGGGGAAATGAAGGTGTGTAAGATATGTGTATATGTGATTAAAGGACAGTATGCACATTGGACAGAGGTTTGTAGCACTCCATGTTGTGAAGGCTGGATTAGTGCATGAATACTTGGGTACTGACTGAATGATTAGAGTACTGCAAGGAGAATGCCTGGGTACATTTAGAAGCACTTGGGTTTTGGTGCAGTGATTGGATTACTACATGGTGCTGAATGGTTCACTAGAGGAATGTAAGGGTAGCAACAGGGTTTTTGCTGGAGTGTATGGACACTGACTGGGGAATTGAAGGTGTGAAAGACAAATGTGTAGGTGGTTAGAGGACTTCATGCATAGTGGATAGGGGTTTGAAGCAGTCAATGTGCTAAGTCCTGGCTCACTGCTTGAGTGTTTGGGTACTGACTGAATGATTAGAGTACTGCAAGGAGAGTGTCTGGGTGAATGTATAAGTGGTTGAGTTTTGGTGCAGTGAATGCATTAGTACATGGTGCTGAATGGGTCACTAGAGGAGTGCAAAGGGAGTGGCAGGGTGTTTGCTGGAGTCTATGGACACTGACTGGGGAATTGAAGGTGTGAAAGATAAATGTGTAGGTGGTTAGATGACTGCATGCATAGTGGATAGGGGTTTGAAGCAGTCAATGTGCTAAGGCCTGGCTCACTGCATGAGTACTTGGGTACTGACTGAATGATTAGAGTACTGCAAGGAGAGTACCTGGGTGAATTTATAAGTGGTTGGGTTTTGTCGCAGTTAATGGATTAGTACATGGTGCTGAATATGGTTACAAGAGGAATGCAAAGGGAAAGGCAGGGTATTTGCTGGAGTGTATGGACACTGACTGGGGAATTGAAGGTGTGAAACACAAAAGTGTAGGTGGTTAGAGGACTGCATGCATAGTGGATATGGGTTTGAAGCAGTCATGTGCTAAGGTGTGCCTCACTGCATGAGTACTTGGGTACTGACTGAATGATTAGAGTACTGCAAGGAGAGTTACTGGGTGAATTTATAAGTCGTTGGGTTTTGTCGCAGTAAATGGATTAGTACATGGTGCTGAATATGGTTACAAGAGGAATGCAAAGGGAAAGGCAGGGTATTTGCTGGAGTGTATGGACACTGACTGGGGAATTGAAGGTGTGAAACACAAAAGTGTAGGTGGTTAGAGGACTGCATGCATAGTGGATATGGGTTTGAAGCAGTCATGTGCTAAGGTGTGCCTCACTGCATGAGTACTTGGGTACTGACTGAATGATTAGAGTACTGCAAGGAGAGTTCATGGGTGAATTTATAAGTCGTTGGGTTTTGTCGCAGTAAATGGATTAGTACATGGTGCTGAATGGGCCATTAGAGGAGTCCAAAGGGAGTGGCAGAGTGTTTGCTGGAGTCCATGGCCACTGACTGGGGATTCAAAGGTGTGAAAGACAAATTTGTAGGCAGTTAGAGGACTGCATGCATAGTTGATAGGGGTTTGAAGCAGTCCATGTGCTAAGGTCTGTCTCACTGCATGAGTACTTGGGTACTGACTGAATGATTAGACTACTGCAAGGAGAGTGCCTGGTTGAATTTATAAGTGCTTGGGTTTTGGCGCAGTAAAAGGATTAGTACATGGGGCTGAAAGGGTCACTAGAGGAGTGCATAGGGAGTGGCAGGGTGTTTGCAGGGTGTTTGCTGGAGTGTATGGACACTGACTGAGGAATTGAAGGTGTGAAAGACAAATGTGTAGGTGGTTAGAGGACTGCATGCATAGTGGATAGGGGTTTGAAGCAGTCCATGTGCTAAGTCCTGGCTCACTGCTTGAGTGTTTGGGTACTGACTGAATGATTAGAGTACTGCAAGGAGAGTGCCTTGGTGAATTTATATGTGGCTGGGTTTTTGCAGAGTGATGGAATTAGTACATGGTGCTGAATGGGTCACTAGAGGAGTACAATGGGAGTGGATACATGTTTAAAGCAGTCTATGTGCTAAGGCCTGGGTCACTGCATGAGTACTTGGGTACTCACTGAATGATTAGAATACTGCAAGGAAACTTCCTGGTTGAATGTATAAGTGGTTGGGTTTTAGTGCAGTGAATGGATTAATACATGGTGCTGAATGAATCACTAGAGGAGTGCAAATGGAGTGGCAGGGTGTTTGCTGGAGTCTATGGATACTGACTAGGGAATTGAAGGTGTGAAAGACAAATATATAGGTGGTTAGAGGACGGCATGCATAGTGGATAGGGGTTTGAAGTAGTCCATGTGCTAAGGCCTGAGTCATTGCATGAGTACTTGGCTACTAACTGAATAAATGGAGTACTGCAAAAAGAATGCCTGGTTGAATTTAAAAGTGGCTTTCCCTTATTTAGGGGTTCTTTTCAATGATAGATGCTCATGGGTCACGCAGCTTGTATACAAAAAAAACACATTAGCTCGAGCATCGGGGGCTATTGTAGAATTCACAAAAAGAATTGACTCCAAACCACTCCCCGCACTCATGAAAATGTACAATGCCAAGTGTCTCCCAATGATAACCTACGGGAGTGATATATGGGAATATATAGAGAAGCTGAAATCCAGGCGGTCGAAAACAGCTTCTTATGTAGACTGCTGTCGGTCCCGGCCTCTACACCTGTTTTATTTCGGACCAGATTGCGTTTGCCCTCTTAATGTGCTGTCTGAGAATTTGGGCCCAACCGTCCCCTAATTTAAATCAGCTGATCATACAAGACTACATTTCGCTAGATAAGGGACTAGATATACCATGGGTATGCTACATCAAGTCTCAGATCAAATCTCTTGGCTTTCCTGACCTATTTTAGAGCCCTAGAGCTCTGGGTAAAACAGCCATTAGAGACCTGAAGCGGCAGTTTTTGGATAGATCAATGTTGATTAGAGAGGAAAGGGAACTATTAAAACCTACAGTGAGAAGTTTTGTTAAGCTGAGCTTAGGTAGACAGTTGCAACCATATTTATCTTATATAAATAATCCATATCATTTATTTGTTTGAATTATATATAAACATAATATGGTTCCCTGGCTCCTAGCTTTCCTGAAAGGGTTTTTTAAAGTAGGGTTGTTAAGTCCATGTCCTTGTGACAACTTCTCTGAACAGAATATCCTCCACATTATACTTTTCTGTGATTTTTATGTCCCGTTAGGTAGGAAATGTATTATCCCCCTCTTAAAAGCCCAAAACTTTGAACAAGTTAGGCCAGCGCTGGCATACTAACAAATGTTGGCATCACCTGTGGTGTGTTTTGGGGTCGCAAGTTATATAATAGGCACAATCAGGTGTAGGAATAGGCTCATGGAACCGTAGAGTGGACTGTGTTTTAATCAAAGATTTTTATTTAATATTATGTGTATTTTAATATAATTCTATGTAAATAGTAAATCCTTGATCACTTTAGATTTATATTTTATATATTCATTTAATCCCTGAGGACATATTGTGTTGGGTAGAAGTGCTTAACTTATGATGGTTTATAAACTTTTTTTCTGAGGTGTGAGAATCAGACTAAATTAAAGTATGTATCAATGCACTGTTTTGAATTATAATGCTCTGTGTCATGCACTTTGATGGTTTTAATCTAACTGAATAAAGTTAAAGTTTGAAAAAAAGTGGTTGGGTTTTGGCCCAATGTATGGATTAGTACATGGTGCTGAATGGCTCTCTAGAGGAGCACAAGGGCAGTAGATTTTTAAGCAGTTGTGTGTCAGGAAAGAGATGAAATAACCACATACTTCTGTCACAAAGACTGCAGAAATGGACACAGACTCACATTGTAATTCTAGACAAGTACAACTATTCTCTGGACTTTAGCAGAAGAAACACACTAGCATGGAAGGGGAAAGGTGACTGCATACATTCTACATTTCACTGCTGCACTCTGCTGTGAATGCCTGACTCATTCTGCGTATGCATAAGCAATCACTGTATTCTAATAGTACTGAAATTTGACAACAGGACAGCTGTTTAAGCACTTATGTGTGTGCAAAGACATGAAGTAACCACATGCTTCTGTCACAATGGTTGCAGAAGTGGACACAGATTCTCAGTGTGATTCTAGACAATCAAGACTATTCCCTGGACTGTAGTAGTCTGGAAGGGGTAAGGTGGCTGCATACATTCTACACATTTCATTACTGCACTCTAGTGTGAATGGCTGACTCTGTCTTCCAATGCATGAGCAATGAATGGGTTATAAAACTACTGACATTTGACAACAGGACAACTGTTTAACCCTTTTGATGCTCATGAGGGAACGGTTCCGTCATGAGCATCGGTCGAGCTGTGCTCATGAGGGAACCGTTCCGTCATGACCACAACCATTTACCTTAGGGCCCAGCACCGGGGGTAAATCTGCACAGCACGGATAAGGTTAAGCACTGATGTGTCTGCAAAGACATAAAGTAACTAGATGCTTCAGCCACAATGGTTGCACAAGTACACATAGCATAGACTCACAGTGTGATTCTAGACAAGCAAGACTATTCCCTGGACTTTAGCAGGAGAATCTCACTACTCTGGAAGGGGTAAGGTGACTGCATACATTCTATACATTTCACTACTGCACTGCTAGTGTGAATGCCGGACTCATTCTACGAATGCATAAGTAATCATTCAGTTCTAATAGTACTGAAATTTGACAACAGGATAGCTTTTTAAGCACTTTTGTCTCAGCAAACACATGAAGTAACCACATGCTTCTGCCATAATTGTTGAACAAGCACACACAAACTCACAGTGTGATTCTAGACAACCAAGGCTATTCCCTGGACTTTAGCAGAAGAAACACAGTACTATAATTAAAATTAGAACATTGGAATGTTGGGAGCTCCATTGAAAACAATGGAGTGCTCTGGGCTTATAATGGCTGGTATAAGCCTGGTATAAGCCTAGAGCTCCAACATTCCAATGTTTCTTTGTTGACAGCTCTGGCTGTGAACAAAGGCTTCAGGGAGCCAGAGGGGATTCCAATCCCCTCACACTTCCAAAAGGCTTTGTTTGTTTTGTTAGAACATTCTGTCCTCTAGTGACAGAATGTTCTAATAGCCTTATAGCCCTTCATAGACGGGATATACCGCTATTAAAGTCCCTCTCCCTTGTTAAAGGCCCTTGCCTTCGGCTCGGGACCTTTACGCTGGAGAGGGCCTTTAATAGCCGGTATAGCCCTCTACGTCGGGCTATAAGGCAATAATTAAGGTACTGCATACAACACCTCACAAATTAATAACTCACCTTCCAAATTGATTAGTAGATTAACAGTATCTTAATCACACACCAGATTTTCTTATAGAGAATGTCTTTAGTACACTGCTCTTAGCAAAACCAAAAAATGGCAAATTTTCCCTCTCATTCTGCAAACCTATACTTGTAAATATCAAATCACATTGCTTCCCACAATAATTCAAAAGCTAACACACATTTCTATCGGTTACACATTTCAACCCTTTCCAATCGACATATCTTTGAACCCTACCCCCATTCTGCTGAAGGCCTGTTACCATAGTAACAGTTCATGGAACACTCAACTGAACACACAGGTCACAAGTTCAGCACATAATGTTGCAAATTCAAACAGCAAGGCTGTTTGACTTTTCAAAATATCACCTTATCCTATGTAATGTTCCTTTCAAACAGTTTTTATAAACCAATAAGAAACATGCTTTTAAAACACAGAAACATGCAACTTTTTTAAAGTCTATAATGTTCTGAAATAGCCATTCATTTATTTTCTTTTTTTTAAACTGCATCTTATCCACCATTTTAGAAAAAGCTTAGTTTTCAAACAGCCCATTTCACAAACAGACACCTCCTGAGTGCATCCAGACCTCCCTTCAAGATGCTTAGGGTGTGCATTGTGGGACACAGCTATATTTTCCAGAGCTAAAGGTATGCAGAAAACAGAGGTATTAACAAAGATTTAGCTTTGCCAAATGTTGACATTAAATGGATTGGACAGAGAGGAGTAAAGTGGCATCAAATGATGCCATTGGTTAAATCCTTTATGCATCTCCAACAACCTGACCTCATAATTGTGCACTGTGGTGGCAATGACCTACGCACTTTGACTGGAATAGGTCTGGAAATGTTTATGAAGTACACCTTTGGAGAATTTATGTCACTTTTCCCCAAAACTGGCTTTGTCTATTCTAACATATACCAAAGACAGAAATGGAACTGGTCCAATCAATTGTGTCCACAGTTTGAGAAAGCTAGGTAACATGTCAATAAAGCTGTTTCTGCATATCTCAGAGATTATAAAATGGGGTCCATTTATAATAACAACAATATGCGTTTTAATATGGACTGCATCTATATGAGAGATGGTGTACATTTTACAGATGATTTAACAGAGTCTTCCTCAACAACTGTAGACTCTGCATTAGTACTTACTTGTAGGTACAAAAATCTCCCAATAAACTCAAGGGCTCTTTTTAGAGCCACCCAAGATCTAAACACATAAGCTTGATGTATATTTGAAAAATGAGTCGTGCACCCAGCACTTTTTGAAGTTGCGCACCCAGCACATGCACACCAAGGGGCCGAGCTGAGCACCACATTGGGTACCCCATCCCTGGGGCCTTTATACAACGTTGGGGACCGTGGGGGGAGCCCCAATGCCCCCACGGTCCTGCCAGCTCCCCACATCCTTCGGGAGCCGGCATCTCTTTTCCACATGGGGAGCTGCTAACATGTACCTCCCTGTGTGGAAAAGCAATCGGGTTTGCAATTTGAAAGAGAGAGCAGGTTTCCCCGCTCTCTCTTTCAAAATCCAAACCAAGTTTGCTATGGCAGAGCAGGAGCCATAAGGCTCCCGACTTGCCAGAGCAAACATCAGTGTCCCGGGGGTGGGCACCCTGAGACACTGCAGGAGCCAGCCCTGGGAGGTGGTGGTCCCAAGGGCTTTCGAGGGCTATAGGAGGGGGGCTGAGCTGCCCCCTCCCACAATGTACAAAGCACCGGGGGTGGTGGTCCCCGGGGCTGAGGGGGCCCCTTTGGGCCCCCATTCTAATAAAAACATTGCCCCCTTGATGTGGCCCACCTGGGGGCTAATTAATAATGAAGTTTTATTTATTTTTTTCTTGGCCGATTCCGCGCACTTTGCGTGGAATTTGAGGCTTTTTGAGAAAAAAAACATTTGACCCTGTGGGTCCTTGTTAGACCCACCAAGCTGGCCTAGGGGGTCAGGGTGTTTCTAACCTGACCCCTTTTAACGTTTTGCACACTTGTTGCACTGATTTCTTGTGCCACGGTTCTACTGAGGCACAAAATGGCTGTCAAAACTTCCTGGTTTGGAGTGTTGACAGCCAATTAGTATGCAGCTCGTGATATGGAGGGTTGCGCACAGGCTGTGCACAGGGTGCGCGGATCCACCGCGGTCATAGATATATATGTGTTTTTACTTTTGATTTTCTCAGCAACTACTGAAAAGATTTACACCATTTAAGAACAAAAGGCACCTTTCTGAACCAAGGGCTACCTCTTTGCCAAATTTGGAGTAATTCCGTTCAGCAGTTCGAGCTGTAGCCGCGGCTAAAGTTTCCTAAAATTGCTTGGGGAGAACAAGCTTTTTCTCAGCCCTCGTTTGCCAAATCCCCCCAAAACTCACAGGATAGGAGCAGTCCTGAAGTGACCATAAGTTTTGAAGATTTCGCGAAGATTCGTTGACCGGCACTAAAGTTGTTGGAAAGAGAATTTTGCTGATTTCCCATGGAATATAGGTCCTAACTATAACTACCTACTGGTGACCGCCAGTAGGTAATATATATATATATATATATATATATATATATATATATATATATATATATATATATATATTCCTGCACGTTGCTCCTTTCTCTCCTGGAGCGTGAAATGAAGTGAGGCGCACTTAAAGGAGGTGATTTCCAATACTTTATTCCACAGAAAAAAAGAAAAAATATATATATTTATATGTATATATATATATATATATATATATATATATATATATATATATATATATATATATATATATATATATATATATATATATATATATATATATATATATATATATATTCACTGAAAAAACCATAGGTTATAGACCATATATAGTTAGGAATTCGCATTTACAAAACCTTATTTTACTCACACAAAACCATTGAAATTCCATATATAGTTAGTTGCACTAACTATATATCGCGCACCCGCAATCCACTGCTGATCATGTCAAATATTACATCATTCATGACATGGTCAGTGACATCACTGATGACATCACTGATGACATCTCAAATGACATCACTGATGACATCTCAAATGACATCACTGATGACATCACTGATGACATCTCATTTGACATTACTGATCACATCACTGATGATATCATTCATGTGATAATACGATGAACCTCTTCAGACTCTAATATAACCTTAGATACAATCAGTGTAAACAGACACTCACAGACTGTCACTCATCCATGGGTTACTCACACACCTAGTCAGTCATGCAAAGAATCAATCACACCTCCATTTCCTCAACTATACAGTTATACAAACTTTACTTATTCAAACATATACTAACACATATTTACTCTCTTATACAATCCCTGATACAAGTTCACAATGATCCATACAGCCACTCACACATTCACTGGCTCTTATGCACAGTTATTTATATATGTCAACTCTCACATGTACTGTGTTTAACATATGTACTTACTTTGACATGTAGCACTGAGATATCCATTCACTCACCAATACACTCATGCACACAGTCAACCGCCCATACAGTTGTTTCCACATGCACTTTTGAAACCATACATCTAGTGAATCAACTGCTCACACATCTATGCACAGAGTCATACACCTCCCAGCCACCCACACACACACTCAGTCTCCCATACAAATACTTGGGCAACCAATCAATAACCCATATAGTTACTCATGTAGCTACTTATCAACACATGCAACAGTTTACAGAACAACAGACATAATGATGCACAAATTAAGACAGTTTAGTCACTAACCCATGCACTCAGTGAGACACATTTAATCACTCACTCATACAGTCAGTCATGCACCTACTAAATCCTTCATCCAGACACTTATACATCCACTCATTCTTCAATATGTAAGACATATTTTAACTTTACAGAAACATACAGTCACTGGATGTTGTCATCAGTGATGTCATCAGTGATGTCATTTGAGATGTCATCAGTGATGTCATCAGTGATGTCACTGACCATGTCATGAATGATGTAATATGTGACATCATCAGCAGTGGATTGCGGGTGCGCGATATATAGTTAGTGCAACTAACTATATATGGAATTTCAATGGTTTTGTGTGAGTAAAATAAGGTTTTGTAAATGCGAATTCCTAACTATATATGGTCTATAACCTATGGTTTTTTCAGTGAATTTTCAAGGTTTTGTAAATGCTAATTCCTAACTATATATGGTCTATAACCTATGGTTTTTTCAGTGAATTTTCAAGGTTTTGTAAATGCTAATTCCTAACTATATATGGTCTATAGCCTATGGTTTTTTCAGTGAATATATATATATACATACATATATAAACATATATCATCTGTATATCTATATAAATACAAACATAAATGCATGCATACATGTACTTATATGCATACAGATGCATGTTATTTACATGAAAGTTGAAAGAACACTAATAAAAGCAAAGCTAAAAAGCCACCTCATTACAAACAGAATGGCTTTAACTTAAACGAGGGCGAGATCTATTGCATTTTCAATGCTTGTTTACTTTGGTTCCATCAAGAAGGCATTCAGATGTGTCACACATTTGCCATAAATTCCGAATGTTAGCACTCTAGTTGCACATTAGATCACTGTAGTAAAGCTACTGCTCACCAGGGACGTCTGCTGCTGGTATTCAAAGTGCATGTTTCAGTCTGCATGTCAGAATTTTTTTAATGAAATAGAAGAGGATTTGAGAAGTCACTCAAAATGATCCCTAATTTTTCTTTCTGAAGCACTAATCATACTTTCTATGGCAAAATTAACCCCCTCATGTTGTTCCTTTTTAAATTGAGTGTTTTCAGACTTACCACTTCATTCCAATCAAGATGGCTTCTGGTGTGCCATACTTTTGTCATAAGTAAGACTGTTAGCGCTCTAGTTGTTCTTTAGAACACTCTGGGACATTCTGTCATTGGGCTATACTTGGGGTACATCTGGGTGATATTTGGGCTACATTTAGGCTCTTTTGTCTCTGGTGGCCATCTTGGGAGACTGTATGTCAGAATGTTTTAATGAAATTGAAGAGGGTTTGAAAAGTCACTCAAAATGTGCCCTAATTTTTCTTTCTGCAGCACTAATCATAATTCATATGGCAAAATATACCCCCTCATTTTGTTCCTTTTTAAATTAAATGTTTTAAGAGTTACCACTTTATTCCAATCAAGATGGCTTCAGGTGTGCCATACCTTTGTAATAAGTAGGACTGTTAGCGCTCTAGTTGTTCTTTAGAACACTCTGGGACATTCTGTCATTGGGCTATACTTGGGCTACATCTGGGTGATATTTGGGCTACATTTGGGCTCTTTTGTCTCTGGTGGCCATTTTGGGAGACTGCATGTCAGAATTTTTTAATGAAATAGAAGAGGATTTGAAAAGTCACTCAAAATGTGCCCTAATTTTTCTTTCTGCAGCACTAATAATACCTTCTATTGCATAATATACCCCCTCATTTTGTTCCTTTTTAAATTAAATGTTTTAAGAGTTACCACTTTATTCCCATCATGATGGCTCTAGGTGTGCTATACCTTTGTAATAAGTAGGACTGTTAGCGCTCTAGTTGTTCTTTAGAACACTCTGGGACATTCTGTCATTGGGCTATACTTGGGCTACATCTGGGTGATATTTGGGCTACATTTGGGCTCTTTTGTCTCTGGTGGCCATTTTGGGAGACTGCATGTCAGAATGTTTTAATGAAATAGAAAAGGATTTGAGAAGTCACTCAAAATGTGCCCTAATTTTTCATTCTGCAGCACTAATCATACTTTCTGTGGCAAAATATACCCCCTCATGTTGTTTCTTTTTAAATTAAACGTTTTAAGAGTTACCACTTTATTCCAATCAAGATGGCTTCAGGTGTGCCATACCTTTGTAATAAGTAGGACTGTTAGCGCTCTAGTTGTTCTTTAGAACACTCTGAGACATTCTGTTATTGGGCTATACTTGGGCTACATCTGGGTGATATTTGGGCTACATTTGGGCTCTTTTGTCTCTGGTGGCCATTTTGGGAGACTGCATGTCAGAATGTTTTAATGAAATAGAAAAGGATTTGAGAAGTCACTCAAAATGTGCCCTAATTTTTCATTCTGCAGCACTAATCATACTTTCTATGGCAAAATATACCCCCTTGTGTTGTTTTTTTTTTTTGTAAATTAAATGTTTTAAGAGTTACCACTTTATTCCAATCAAGATGGCTTCAGGTGTACCATACCTTTGTAATAAGTAGGACTGTTAGCGCTCTAGTTGTTCTTTAGAACACTCTAGGAGGCTGCAGTAGAACACAAAGGAATCAACTGACAGTCTCTGTCCTTGTTGGATGTACATGTTTTACTGAGAATGTCAGACTTCATTTTCACATGACTGAGAAAGATAATGTGAATTTACAGAAAATATGCTTTCAGTTTAGCTTATAGATCCCCTTCCAAACCACTGTGGGAAAATCATGAGATATTAGTTTTCTTTCAAACAATATTCATGATATCACAGCAGAAGGTTTTTTCACATGGTAAAATCACCTTAGAACCCACCACAATTCCTAAAATGAGTATGTTACCATCAACAAATGATTTATAATGTAACTAAAGTCCTAAAACCCTCTATTAACTACAATGCTTTTTAATGAGGTGCTATCATGTATATTGGTTCCAAGATGGCTGCCAACACTTCTTGGATGAAGTGCTGACAGCCAATCAGATCAGATGTGTGGTTAGGCTCCGCCCAGATATATATCTTTTTTTGAACCTAAAATACTCAAAATCCACTGGAGCACATATATTGAGACCTAGCAAAGGCACATCGGGCTAACAGTCCCTACAATTTTGCCAAGTTTCGTGCAAATCCATTCAGCCGTTCGAGCTAAAACTGAGGCAAACCGCCCTATGGAAATTAACATGGGAAAAACGCCTTTTGGGACCCCCCTTTTTTCTCGGCCCCCCCTTGATGAAACCCCCCCAAATTGTCAGGGGCTGCTCAGAAACAAAATGTTCCATTTTCCTGAAAATTTCAGCCAATTCCCTCCACAAACGCCAAAGTTATTAGACATAGAATTTTCAAAAATCCCATAGAGAAAAAATCCTAACTATATATACCTACTGGCGACCGCCAGTAGGTAATATATATATATATATATATATATATATATATATATATATATATATATATATATATATATATATATATATATATATATATATATATATATATATATTCACTGAAAAAACCATAGGTTTCACACATGTTATAGTTAGCTGGACATTTCACTCGTACACTCAAACAAAACCATTGAAATTCCGACCACCTCAGGTAGAAAGGGATCAGAGGACACAGCGGGGTCTTTGAAAGCTTCTTTTAATTAAGGATGCAGGGCATAATGCATTTCGTAGAGTTCAACAGTTTCCCTTGGTAAATTGTCTAGAGAATTAGGCCCAAATATTGATCTTGGACACAAGACTCAAATTAGTAACAATATAAACATAAACAACATTGTATATAAAAAAGTAAGAAAGTTTATTAAAACAATATTAGCACAAGTTTAAAAAAAACCCATACACAAAACTTAAAATAGAGTTTGTGACTCTTTACACTGTTCCTTTGGACATAATCAAATATTCGTCCTATAGTCCATACACACCCTAAACAGCAATATTACACCAATGTGGGAGAGGGAGTCTACACACAAGCTCTAATTCATCCAATATGAGATAGTAGGAAAAAGGGAGAGAAGGGGAGACACAGACATTCACAATTTGTCATAATTTATTTTTGTCAGCTTGGCTTCTTGTGAATGATCATCTATATGTCAATATTTTGCATTGATACTATCTTTACTAGAGTACATCTCTTGATAGTTTACTCTGAGTCTTTGCTCATACCAATGTGTGGGCTTTCATTCTAGGGGATATCTTTAAACAGAGGATCTTATATTGACGCCCCCAGAGAGGTGGAGATTACTGTGAATTTATCTTCCCATGTTAGCCATACCCAAACCTCCCGCTCATTAGCTGGCCTGGTTGCTCTGCAATGTTACCTTATTGCATGGTCTTTCTAGAGTTCATTCTGATACGATTGTTGTGGGAAGATATTTGCATCCTCACTCTTATGTTTGCGGTTGAATCTGGAAATGTTATTAAGGGGTAAAATTATTATAACCCTGTGGTTATACCTGACGCTTTCTCTATAATCTGAGATTTGTTGAAATGGTTTTTTACCTGTTTTTGTAAAAACGTCCCTCAGTTTCTTGAGACACACCTACTGTCTTCAAGAGGAGAATAGGCGAGTATCTGCCTCCTGCTGGAAATAGTTGAATGATTTGTAAATATACTATAGTTTGGGTTGGTACAGCTTCTCCTATCTGCTGTTACTATTTTTCCATTTGCCTTTTTTAAAAAAAAATTCACGATCGTTGGTTTCGATGCTCCACCCCGCTTAGCACCTCGTCTTATGCTTGTGTGTTAAGCCGCACGTTATAGTCTAGGGAATGGTTTGATAAAATATATGATTGTTACTTTAATGTTTTCTATGGACCTTCACTGCGATATGATACAGCATTGGTAGCTTCCTTACCCGGTCTTTGTTATTATCGCATCCTGGGGTGGGTCGGGTGAAATGCATTTCGGCATGCATTTCGGCATGCATTTCGGCATGGATGTGCCTTCGCCAGACGCCCTTCGCACAACAAAACTTCACCTCCCCTTCTTTAATGGTACTGACTACTCCCAATTGCCTGCATCTGTAGTGTACTGTGTGGAACTACAGCCCCCATCATGCAACATTACGGGAAGTTCTGGTGGTGGAGTGGGGGTTAGGTAGTCCTTGGTTAGTTTTTGTAAATTACCCCAAAGAGTCTTTCTCGGGTCCCCAAATGTTCTGCTACAGTCTCCAGTGTCAAACCGGGCCATATATTTATATATATATATATATTCAGCCTCAGAACTCCGTTTTCCCTCTATAAACAAAGCAGAAGCACTCCGTGGTAAGCAGTCAAAGTTGTTTATTCCAGCAACAGCAAAGTGTGCACAGACGCGTTTCGGACGCCTAGTACTTCGTCAGCGGCTGCATTTGAGTACGTCATCGCGACTTACACATTGAAAGCGATGACGGCTCATACCCTCTAATTTCACATGCAAATCGGGCGGCCATGATAGTGCTGTGACATACAGACATCAAAATATTGGAACGCGCTCTAAATACAGCGCAAAAGCCTCCAATAACAACAGTAAAGCAGTGTATCGGCATTTTGGCCACTCTGAGCCTGTATTCATTTTAACAATAAAGCTGTGTATCGGCATAACACCAGCTATCAATTTGCATGATATAACACTCTAAGACCTTTTCTGTAATTACTCAGGGCAAAAACAATATCATTTCATTTCAGTTCATAATAGGATTTTAAGAGGTGATTGTCATCATATCTCTGTAATCTCATTCACCTCGAAGATTGAAATCAGCAATAATTGTCATAAAGTAAAGAAAAGAAAAGAAAGCAGTGGATACAATGCATAGATCAACATCCTGAATTCATTTTAACTCATCTGTCCATTATTTTCCCAAATGTGCTGTTAATTCCTCCCCACTGTTCATACCTTGTGGGGTCTTAGTTTCTAGATCAATAATGTAGCGTGACTCTAGTCTTCGCAGCTTCATAAGTCTATCCCCACCTCTGGGTTGTGCTGGAACGTGATCTAGCCCCCAATATTGTAATAGATCCCTATTACTTTAGTGTACTTTAGCTAAATGGCGGGCCACGGGATATGTCACATCTTTATTTGTAATTGCCCGTTGATGTTCCAAGATCCGCAATTTTACGCTATTGATTGTGCTGCCTATATATTTAAGGCTGCATGGGCATGACAAGCAACGGCAATCGTATACCCAACTCCGGTCTTGTATTTCCACAAAACACCATTCGAGAGCACGAAAAAAGCAATCCGGGGGGGGTTAAGTTATATATTATTTAATAAACGCTTCAGCAAGCAAGTTGACAAACGCGTTTCAGCGTTCCCGCCTTCATCAGTGTCAACAAAAACTTTAAGCATTTGTGTTTAAATCATAAACAGTGCAGTCCCATCCATAGACATAGAAAGTCCTATTTACATGTGCTTAAAACAATTCATAACAATCGACGATGGACTAGTCATGGTGGCTATCTTATAGGGGTGTGTTTACTTTCCCCAATACATTTGTGTCTCGCTACAGCGCCATACATAATTTCAATTAAATTCATACTTTGTATTTGTATAGCGAAACAGCTGTGGTGCGTTATGTACAGGAAATTAATAAAACATTAAATGATGCCTATTAATTCACTTTTGTAAGCTGTTACAGAATTGTTGCAGGGTAAAATTCCTAACAACCAGCTATTTAGCTGTGCGCATCTCTAAATATGCCTGGTTGTCCATCTGTCAATCATATTTAATTGTGCCCTGAATGGGCTTTTTTGCTGCAGTGGAATACTGAGTCACAGCTGATAATATAAAACTCCGTTTGGAATACATAGCTTCCTTAGGGGAGAATCAGAAATTGAGCAAAATCACCAGATATATGGAGCCCAGAACCTCGGTACTGAGGTGTCTGCTATGGTACTATTGACCTATTTGAACCCACAACTCTTTCTCATTGTTAAGTCCCTTTGGGGCCTTTGTTTGCAATTTAATGATGTACTTCAATTCTAATGTTCGGAGCTTCCTCACTTGGGGCCAAATGTAGGTCGGCAAATACTGGTCGGTAACGGACAAAATTCGGTAATTTCATCCGTTACCGACCGGTATCCAGGAAATGAGATGTAAGAGTGTAATTTTTTCCGATTCGGAAAAAATATGAGTCGGTATTTTTCCGAATCGGAAAATATGAGTCGGTATTTTACCGATGCGTAATATTCCGAATTCACATTTACCGAATTCTTACTTACTGAATCGGTAAATAAGAAATGGTAAAATAATGGGCATGGAGATGTAGGAAACCCGAAAAATACAGAATTTAAGAAAATTTGGTATTTAGGAATTGGTATTTACCATGGATTGAATGCAGGTGGTAACCAGGTTCAGGCTATAAAATGAGGCCCAAAATGCAACAGTGTAACCAGAATGGCGGCTTTCTGCGTCATTGCAAGGCGGCAGAGACTACAGGTAGCAGGAGAAAGGGAATGGCTAAGGGAGGAGCAAGTGTACAGCTAGAGGATAACACTTTTCCAACTGACAGAGCCAGAAATACTCCAAAGGTACAGGCTGCATCCCCAAACCATCCTGAACCTGATCAGGGACCTACACCCACTCCTGGAGCACCCAACACCAAGGGCGCATGCCATCCCACCCCATGTGCAGGTGCTGTGCAGCCTACACCTGCTTGCCTCTGGGAGTTATCAAAGTGTGATAGCTGCAGTAGGTGGTGTGTCCCAGAGCTGCCTGTCCCGTTTCTTCAGGAGGTTCCTTGACGCCATGATGGAGAGGATGGAGCATTCCCTGACACACCTGCGTAACTTGCAAAGACCAATACTGATTTGTATCAACTGGCACACTTCCCTCACATGATAGGCTGCATAGATGGCACCCACATACCACTCTGCCCACCTGCAGCCAAAGAACACATATACAGGAACCGGAAGGTCATATGCAACGCTGGCAACATCATCACAGACATTGTGGCAAAATTCCCTGGGAGTACCCATGATTCATACATATTCCAGAATCGTGGGATATACACATGCCTAGTTGCGGGAGATTTTGGTAACGGATACCTGCTAGGTAAATGACATTGACACACCCTGACAGTCACAGTAGATGAATGTATCATGATAATGCAACTAATGGTAATCTTTCTCCCCCCTAGGCGATAGTGCATATGCCCTTTGTGCTCACCCCCTACCTCAACCCATCCACCAGGAGTGAAAGACGTTACAATGTGGCTCACAGTTCTACACGCAACGTTGTGGAGCGCACATTTGGACTCCTCAAGAGCAGGTTTTGCTGCCTCCACAAGAGTGGAGGGGCACGCTAGTACACTCCAATCCTGTGCTGCAAAATCATTGCGACCTGTGCTGTGTTACACAATCTTGCCACCAAGGAAGGCACAGAGGTGGAGATCACACATCATGAGGACATTGATGATGACACAGAGGAGGCAGAGCCCTATGCTACAGTAGCAGCACAAGCTACAGTTGGGAGACTAAGACGGGCAGAGATCACACAGCAATATTTCTGAGTGAGTAATGAGACACAGACAGGCTAAGATTATGATGTACGTAGTTTAATTTTCACTACGTCATTCCAATAATACCACACAATGGTAACACAAAATATCAATGTCCATGACTGGGTGGTCACAGTAACCCCACCGTGACCTGTCCTTTGGGTTGAGAGCAAAGTGAATGTTTCCGTCCATGGATTACCGGGTGGGACTAACGTGGCTGTGTTTCACGGCTTTTGGTGTTGCCTGGCTCTGTGGATGGATGCCTTCCGCTCCTGCATATTTCCGGAACAGGAGTGCTTGCGCCACTCCTGCTGGTGGATTCTTCACTTTCAACCACCCATGTGTCACCTCTAGTGGCTGTCTGTTGCGTAAGCATCAGCTCCATGGCAGAGGTCACTCTGCCCATCCCCATAGATAAATCGGTGCAGCAGTGCACAATTGCATCATGCATCGCTACTGACCATCTGCACAGCAGGGAGGTTGCGGGTGCAAAGCGGTTTAATGAATTGGTGTGCTGGCGCAAACCCACACAAGCCTTGCGCCTCTCCAAGTGGTCCCTTTCCAATTTGTCACACAGGACAGTCATGCACAGGGTTATGTCTGTCATGCCATTTGCCAGCGGCTGCATGCTGTCCGAAATGTTCCCTATGCCCTTGTCAATGTTATCCAGCTTGTTGTTAATGGTGCGCACCTGCCTCTGAACACCCATCATTGACTTTGCCAGCAGGTGCTGTACCTTGACCATGGTGGCCTCCAGACCACAGAAGACCCCCTGAACGTACTGCCGTTCAGCTCTCTCCCGTGCCCTTCGGCCTCGGACACTGGCCCGCACAGCTCTTGGAGTGGGCTGCTGCTCATCGTTGGCTGACTCTGGTGGATTGCTTGCCATGTCACCCTCCTCCTCTTCCTCCTCAGATGTTTCTAGAATGCAGAGAGGGGGCACATCAAGCCGCCTTGCCCTTTCCTGCACAGGTGACGGTGTTGTTGGTGTGGGGGACTGTGCTGCTGCTACTGACTCCTGAGTCCCAAACAAAAGAGGTGACTGAGGCTGTGGTGTGGTTGTTTGCTCAGGTGTCTTGGCTTCCTGCTCTCTGCTCTTCCCTCATTGAACTGTGCTGGGGCCAGCTTCTTCTATTCTCTTCTCCCTATCCATTGCTGTGCTGCGCGATGACTCTCCTGTGGACAGACATGGACATTTTGTCAGTGGAGTAGTTCACCTGTGTGTCTTGATTAAATCACACTACTATCACACATTTCCCTGCTCCTCATTTGCTTCTGCTAGTAGTGTGTTGCATCCCTTGCTGTATGGTATGCTGACTGCATTGCTTTATCTACCTATGACTACGTCTCTCATGAAGCATTGCTGGGCATTAGTAAAACCTGTTCTGGAATGTGATGTAGGCAAACTGAGTGGGGAAGGGGAACAGGGAAATGGGTTAATGATAATGTCCATGCTTCTTACCTTGTTTCTTTGCAGCTCTGGCGGAGCGGTCAGCGTCCCCAATGCCATGGATGCTTTCCGGCTCTAGGGTGGATTCCACAAGCTTCTCAATGTCAGTGAGTCGTGGTGCTCGGTTTCTGCCTCCCCCTGTTGCTGCAGCTTCTTTTATGTGGGCAGCTAGTTTCTTATTGGTGATAATACGAAGGTCATACCACCTTTTTATAAATCGTCAATTTCCCGGCGGGTGACCCCGATGGCATTTACCTTTGCTTGGATATCAATCCAGGTAGTACGCTTTACAGACTCTGAAACATGCAGAGACTGTTTGCCAAAGATTTTGCAGTAGTGTTTCACCACCTCTCCAACCAGCACCTGCAGTTCTGCAGGGCTGAATTTCAGTTTCCTCATGCACTCTGCTGCATCCCTCTGTCCATCCTGGGTCTCCATTGTGCTGTTCAGCTAAGCTCAGGGAAGCCTGCTCCTCTGTCTGTCCTCCTGCTCTCCTGACTGTTCAGTTTCTGCACCTGCATGGGTGTGGCCACTCCCAGGTACTGGGGAGGGGTGCTTGATTCTGATTGGTTGATTCCACTGTACTTTTGTTTTTGGGTGTGGTTGGTGTTTCTGATTGGTTCACAGGCTCACATGTTTGTCAGTTTCAAATTCCCGATTCGGTATTTACCAAATCGGTAATTTCCGATTCGGTAAATTCCGATTCCGTAAAACCCATTCATTCCTATGGGCCAGGAGGCCCATTGGAATGTATGGGTTTTACCGAATCGAAATTTACCGATTCAGAAATTACCGATTCGGTAAATACCAAATTCAGATTCCGAGTGATTCCGAGTCGGTAAATTTTACAGATTTTTTACCTACATAACAATTTCCGATTCTGAAATACCTATTCGGTATGAGTCGGTATTTAAGAATCGGAAATATCAAATTACCTACATCTGGCCCATTATCTCTTTCTGATTTTACCATCTGATCTAGGCAAAAAATGTGAGGAGATTACTGTTGCTTTTGTGTTCCCTTTCGAAGTGGCGAGCTACTGGGTAGCTGGGGTCCTTGTTTGTAATCGCCCTCATGTGTTCCAAGATTCTCATTTTGGTGGGCTTGATGGTACTCCCCACATAAGTTTTGCCACATGGGCTCGTTAGACAATAGATGGTATATTCCAAATTGCAATTTAACAATTTGGTTTTAGGTGTTTTCGTTTTTTTGCCTGGGATGGGGTACATTTTGACTTTGGTGCTATTTTTGCATGCCTTACACCTCATACAGCGGAAGAATCCCGTCACAGGGCTCACTTTCTTCTTTTTGGAGGCATTATAATGACTTTCCACCAGATGGTCTTCTAACGAGTTTCCTCTCCTGTATGTGATCAGGGGGTATTCGGGAATCAGTTTTCCTACCACATTGTGTGATTTAGTAATTTTCCAATTTTTTCTCAGAATTTGATGAATATTAGACGATTTTTCAGTATAGTTGCTTATTAGTCTAATTTTATCCTCAGACTTAACTTTATCTTCTAGTAGCTTATTTCTTTCTGTTTCATTACACCTTAGTTCAGCGTTCTCTAAGAATCCTTTGCAGTATCCTCTTATGTTAAATCTTTCTTTAGCCTGAGCTATAGCTTTATCACATTCCGTTTTAGTTGAGCAATTCCTTTTCATTCTCAGGAACTCTCCTACTGGGATATTTTTCACAACTCTTTTGGGGTGGCCACTCTCATGCGTGCAGGATGGTATTTCCCGCCACGGCTTTGCGATACAGTGCAGTCTCAATTTTATCATCTGAGTCATAGACTCTCAACTTAGATCCAAATAAACTTCCTCCTTGGCACTGATACAACCTGTAAATTGTAGGTTTAAATCATTCTCATTGAGGATCTTAATGTAGTTCTCGGCCTCGCTCCTTGGACCACGCCACACGATGAAAAGATCATCAATGTAACGCGTCCAAAGAGCGATTTTGTCCACCCACCGTTTGTTCCCCCCCGCCCAGGCCACTTGCTTCTCCCACCAGCCAACGAAAAGATTTGTGTAGCTGGGGGCGAAGCACGTGACCATTGCGGTACCTTGTTTCTGCAGGTTTAGTTGTCCTCAAAATGTAAAGATGTTATTATGGAGACAAAACCTAGAAAATTCTATCCGCATTTGATTATGTTTACGGAACTTGAGGGGTCTTTTATCAAGGAAGAATTTCATGGCATACAGGCCCTTCTCATGGTCTATCGAGGTGTAGACACTCGTTATGTCTAAGGTTATCAAAAGCATTTCCTCATTCCAACAGGTACGAGCTATGATGTGTAGAAAATCTTTAGTGTCCTTTAAATACGAGTTCACATCTTTCACCAGTGGAGATATAAAATGATCAATATGAATAGAGGTATTCTCCAAAAGACTCTTTTTAGATGAGACAATGGGTCTCCCTGGCGGCCATATTTTATTCTTGTGGACTTTTGGCAGATGATAAAAAGTTGCCAACTCCGGATGGTCACATTTAATAAAATGCCAGTCTTCTTGGTCCAGTGTCCCTTCATCTCTCCATTTCGTGATCAGATCATTGAAATCTCCGATGCTATCCAGGTATGTTTGTCTGTTGATGGGGGTGTAGTGCTCTGTGTTTTTCAGCTGTAGTAAAGCTTCGTCCTCATATTAGTATTTTTTGAGAACCACTATGTTTCACCCCTTGTCGGAAGGTTTAATTATCACGGTCTCATCTTCCTTTAATTTCTTCACTGTCTCCCATTGTTCCTTTGTCAAATTTATCTTGCTCTGATTGAATTTTTCAGTTTGTAATTTCTTCAAATCTTCTATTACTAATTCTTGGAAAGTGTCTATAGCATCATTAGGGGTCCATGGTTTTATTTTGGATTTTTTCTTTATTGTACTTTTGCAGCTCTTTTGACTGATTTCTGTGTTCTCCAACATTTGTGTTGCACCAACTTCCGTTGGCTCTCTATCTTTATGTAGTTCATTTAAGATTTGGATAGTTTCTAGATCAGATCCTGACAAATGGTCAAACTGGTCTTGTTCCCCCAGTGTTGAGTCTCCACTTTTCTTAGGGAGCAGGATATGTATCTTCATCAGCTTGACTTTTCTTATAAAGAGATATAAGTCTATACGCATTTGTGTGTAGTCATAAGTCGATGTTGGACAAAAAGTGAGGCCCAGTTTTAATACTGTTAACTCTGTCTCAGTCAGTACTTTGTCAGAAAGATTAATGACAGTTTGTTCTTTCTCTCTATTTACTTCCTCCATTGTCCTCCCTGTTTGCTCTGTGTTACTACCGGAGTTGATCTTCCTGTTACTGCACTTTTGCCACTCCTTGTTTTTCTCCTCTGCCTTCCGGTGGATGAACCCTTTGTGCTGGTCGCTGTCTTATATATATATCAAGGCTCAAGTGGTGTTAAAAAAATGAGCAGCACAAGAATCACTGCCCTCTTGTTCCCCAATAACAAGACTTTTATTGGTATGGGCAGCCACACGCAGACCAGTTCATTCCACAAGCAGCTGACTGCCGCATGACGCGTTTCAAGTTTCCCTCTTCCTCAGAGGCGGTTCTTGTCAAAAAGAGCAAGGCGGGCTGTAACTTCCTTATTGATGCAAATTCGTACGTCCTTGATAGGATGGTTCGAATGAGGCAATACGTAGCATTCTGGGAGTTGCAGTCCCAAATTAAACTTGCCCATCATACTTTCTGCAAAGTTCAATCTTAAGCTCTAGATGAGCCCCAGCATGTGAGCCTGCCCTCAATTCATTGTTTGTGCTCCACAATTGAGCCCCGCTCACACGAAGCTCTGTGGCCCCCTACGGCTGGAGTGGTGCTAGCTCAGGGGTCGAACACCGATATTGGAAAGGGGCGACCATTCGGTCCCCCCGAACGTATGGCTGAGTACCACGAGCCCCCCGGGAAGCCATTTTTGGGCGGGAGGCGAGCCTCGGCTGGTATGCCCGAAGCGGCGTAGCCGGGGCGCGCTGTTTCCCGCCCTCGAGTGGGCTGGCCTAGACACTGACGCGGCTGGCCACGCCCTAAGGGCAGGCAGGGGCGGGTCTACGCCCGCCCTGAAGACGGATAAAAGGAGCAACAAGCCAAGAACGCATCCTCTTGTTCCTGTGCTCTGAAGCTGCACCCCCTCGCTGCACGTGAGCTCGAGACGGAACGAAGAGCCAATTTTGAACGTGGTAATCTTTCTTCTTTGTCTTACAGATATTCGGTCGGAGAATGCCTAAGAAAGTCGGAAAGCGAATGACTACCGACCAGATGCTGCGAGTTCTTATGAAGGAGGTGACCGACCTGAAGAAGCGAATGGCGGAGAAAGATGGGGAAGAGGGGCCGAAACGTCCGTTGGTCGGAGCAGCTCCGGGAGGAAAAGGCAAGAGGCCCAGAAGGGGAGCAGCTGGAGGGGACATCCCGGTTCCCTGTACCCCACTCGAAGAGCCAACTCCGGTGCCGGCAGAGGGGAATCCGATTCCCGTGGTGGTCACCCCCGTGTCCGGGGGGGATATGCCGCCCGAGCTGGCAGCACAATTAGCAGCGTGGTTGGGTAAAGATTCGGGCGCCACGGCTGACGACGCACGAGTGTTGGTGAGGCAACTGCGTGAAACGAGGGAGGCGGCGAAGGCAGCATCGCCAGTTATCACGCCGGCTGCGGCAGTAGGAAAACCACCTGGGACAGGCTCAGCCGCAGATACAGCTTCCGGTTCAGGTAAGCGGCCATTGCCGATTGCGAGGGATGAGTCTGCCCCGTCAAGACGGGAAATGTTGGGTCAACATGTCCCTCTAGCTATTAAGGAAAAGATATGGGCAGATGAATATGTAAACATCTTCTCGTTACTTACCGATCATTATGAGATGGAATATGTGAAGAGCCAAAAGGAGCTCATGCATCCGAGTGTTTGGCGCGCAAAGATGGCCGCCTTCAAGGTAAATGAGAACATTGGCAATTGGGGCAAGGCGTGGGGGATTTTTACATCCATCCTGGGTGAACGTAAGCCCGAGTTATTGTCTGAATTGCCGATTTATCAGTCACGTATCATGGGGTTTTCCGTGTCACATGGGGGCAATCAATGGTTCTGTTACGATAATATTTTCAGGAAAGCGAAAGAACATGATAGAAACTTAACTTGGGATTGTTACGATTCTGTGTCATGGTCAAAAATGTCGGAGACTGGTATGTTGAATTTGCCATTAGTAGGGAGTAGTGTGGGGGAGTCCTCCCGCCCATATTCTGGGTCCTCCTTTCGATCAGGCGCGAGTAACGAATACCAGTCCAGGCCGAACGGCACCACAGGTAAAAAAGGGAGTTGCTGGAACTTTAACAGGGGAAAATGTACGAGGCCTCAAGGGTCATGTAAATTCAGGCACGAATGTAGCGGGTGTGGGCAAGCGTCCCATCCTGAGTCCATGTGCAGAGCCAAAACGGGTGATAACGGGGGTAGAGGAGGCGCCAAACAGGTCTGAAATAGGCCGAGGGGCGCCTTTACCTACTCCGATTGATACCATGGCAATGATTCCTTGGCTCAGCGAATACCCGGACCACGCTTCCGCTGGGGTGTTACGGAACGGATTTTCATATGGTTTCCGCATCCCAGTGGGGGAGTTTCAGGGTTTAGCGAAATGTAAAAACCAAGTATCAGTTTTGCAGCACACGACCGTGGTACAGGAGAAGATTGGAAAAGAGGTGGCTCGAGGTCGAGTCGCCGGTCCGTTTAGTGTGCCACCGGTTGCTAACTTTGTTTGTTCCCCCTTAGGGGTGGTTCCCAAGAAGGACCCGGGTGAGTTTCGGCTGATACATAATTTATCAGCCCCACGTGGTCTTTCCGTAAACGATGCGATAGACCCGGCAGTGTGTTCAGTACGGTATGCATCTTTCGATGAGGCCGTAGCCATTTTGAATCGCCTAGGGCCCGGTGCGCTGATGGCGAAATCTGATATCGAGTCAGCGTTCCGGTTGCTCCCGGTACATCCAGACGATCAGCGTCTTCTTGGTTTCATGTTTCAGGGACATTATTACATGGATAGATGTATGCCAATGGGTTGCTCTATATCTTGTTCCTATTTCGAGCAGCTCAGTTGTTTCCTGCAATGGGTCTTCACAAGGAAGACGGGGTTTCATCAGGTTATGCATTATCTCGATGACTTTTTGTTTCTAGGGGCAGCCGGGGATCCGGAATGTGGTCAGGCTTTGAATGAATTTTGTGTCTTAATGAACCATTTTGGTGTGCCATTGGCACCCGGTAAGACGGTGGGTCCTTCGACTTGCCTCGAGTTTCTGGGTATCGAGCTCGACTCGGAGGAGGGTTGTTTTCGTTTACCAAGAGAAAAAGTGCTCAGGTTCAGGGCATCCCTGGAGACGTGTATTAGTCAGTCCAAGGTTAAGTTGCAGCAATTACAACAATTGGTGGGACAGCTGAATTTCGCCCTGAGAGTAATACCGATGGCCCGCCCCTTTTCCCGCTCTATCGCCCAGGCCATGGTCGGCCTGAAGGAGGGTCACCATCGCACGAGACTCTCGGCCGAGGTTCGCCAGGACATGCACATTTGGTTGGCATTTCTGGCGGATTTCAATGGTCGAGTTGTCTGGAACAAACCGGCGGTGTCCTCCGAGGAGCTGGGGCTGTGGACAGATTCGGCAGGGAGCATTGGTTTTGGTGCCATCTTTGGCACACAATGGTCGGCTCAAAAATGGCCGTCATGGTGGCATGAGGATGGGTTGACGAGTAACATTGCTTTTCTTGAACTGTTCCCCATTCTGGTGGCCCTGAAAACTTGGCCTGAGGGGTTTAGAGATCACTCTGTGGTATTCTGGTCTGATAACATGACCGTGGTTGAGTGTATCAATAGTCAGGCGGCACGATGCAAATGGATCCTGAGGCTGCTGAAAGAAATTGTCTTGTTGTGTATGCAATTGAATGTCCTATTTAAGGCAAGACATGTGCCGGGGGTGATGAACCAGGCGGCTGATGCGCTTTCTCGTTTCCGTATGCAGGCCTTCTGGGGTTTTCTGCCCACAGCGGACCCGGTGGCGGCACCCTTCCCCGAAGCTCTCTGGTCTCTCGGTGCCCCGAATTACGAAACCTCGTGGGAGAGAGTTTAGCACCCAGGACAAGGAAGGCGTATGAAGGGGCGTTCCGTTCCTATTTGGCCTTTTTGGGGGCTGCTGGAGGGGAGCTTTGGGGCCAGGAGGAGGGGGTAGTAAATTTCCTGCTGTCTTTACATCAGGCAGGCAAATCTGTGGCTACTGCCCAGAGGCATCGGGCAGCCATTTCCTTTGTGGCAAGGGCTTATGGGATCCAGGACCCGACAGCGTCTTTCGTTGTACAAAAAGCGCTACGTGGGTGGCAACGCCTTGAGGGTCGCAGAGTAGATGAAAGGCGCCCGATAGGTCTGGATAGGCTGGCCCTGTTATTATCTGTACTCCCTTCAACGTGTTCATCCCAGTATGAAACAGTGTTATTCCGAGCCGCTTTTGCGCTGGCATTCCATGGGGCTATGCGGGTAAGCGAACTAGTGGCGAGGAACAAGCGGGATGTGACCGGGGGACTGTGCCAAGAGCACGTTCAGGTCAGAGGGGAGACGATGTCCATCTCGTTTGTCAGGTCCAAGACCGACCAGGGTGCGATGGGGGACTGCATAATCATACAAAGGATTCCCGGATCCTCCATGTGCCCGGTAAGTTGCGTGGAGGAATATTTAACGCAAAGGGTGGCATCATGGGGGGGGACATTGTTGCGACACGCTGACACCACCCCACTGACGAGGTTTCAGTTTCAGCGGGTGCTTGCGATGTCAATCTCCGCTGCGGGCTTGAACCCCGGCGAGTTTGGGACCCATTCCTTTCGGATAGGGGCTGCTACAGAGGCTACAGCCAGGGGTCTGAATGTCGAACAAGTTAAACGTGTGGGGCGTTGGTCCTCGAACTGTTATAAAAGGTATGTGCGGTTGCACATGTTATGAAGCTGTAATGATGTACTCACGCTTCCTGTTTTTCTTTGGTTTACAGTTGCGCAAGCCTACGAGGCGGGGCGGACTGGGCAGTCGACCCAACACCGGGTCAGCGGTCAGACATCACCGGCTGTGAAAAAGGAGGTGTGGGTCGTGGGCCACTCATACGTGAGGCGGGCCGCGGACGTATTCAAAGCAGGTGACATGATTCACGTGGCTGGGGAATACGGGCACAGTGTGTCCTTCTACGGAAAGGGCGGGCTCTGTATTGACCAGTTTCAATCATTTTTTGAGGGTTTGTTAGGGCGGACGAGGTCACCGCCGTCTGTAGTCATAGTACATCTTGGGGGCAACGATCTGGTGTCCACTGGTAGACGACTACTTCTTGAGGCAATGCTTTCCACTGTAAGTTGGTTAGCGAGAAGAGTTCCAGGGTGCACAATCGCATGGTCCCATATGATACCGCGACAAGTGTGGCGGGGGGCTCTTTCAGTTTCTGCTCTGAATCATTCAGTAAGGAAGATTAATAATAAAGTGAGTCGATTGTTCCGTTCAAGTACACTGCATTCTATTTCGCATGGTTGTATTATAGGGGACAGTATGTATTTGGGTGATGGTATTCATTTGTCCCGGGTGGGGAACGAGTTACTCATAGGAGACCTGATAGCTTGGCTGGGGACTTTAAGACATGACCTTTAGGTAGGAGTGTGTGGGGGGTCCGGATAGCCGGTCAACTATCCGGCCTGTGGCGGTAAGGTCATGATCGGTGAGCACTAATTAGTAGATCCCTATGAGTGGGCGTCACCCATTACGAATGGGAGCGCTCGAGGGAGGTGGCCATTGGCCCCTCAACGGGTAGGCGGTCCCTTCTAAGGATGGGACGCCGAAAGGAAAGGAAAGGCGGTCAAGGCCCCTTCCTGGGTAGGAGGGGCTACAGCCCCCTCCTGGGGAATTTCCCGGGGCCAGGATATCTGCGACGGCAGATGTGGTAAGTTGTGTGGGGTTTGGGAGGGGGTCTACGCTACCTTCTAGATACCTCACACGAGTCCTCGAACGACCTTTAAGTGGCGTCGAGTTTATTGGGGCCCCCGTCAAGTCAAGGGAAATTGGTAGTTGCACTTGAGGTACACCTCTGTGCGGTCGCCCCTCACAAGTGAGGGGGATTTTCGGGTTTAGGGATCTTGACACCGGTTACGTCCTTGCCGTTGGCCCTTAAACGTTAGGATGTACAATTTCAAAATTTCAAGTTAATGTTTTGTAGGATGTTAGTTCGGCTAGGAGAACCTTTGTATTAGAGAATATGTTAAGGTTAGCCAAACATCGCAATGTGGTAATGAAATTGTACATAATATGAAACTGTTATTTTAATGTTTTAATTTTGTTTCATATTTTAATAAATACGGCCGGGAAGGGTAACTCCCTTCCCGCCTTCCAAAAGTTCAAGAACTGTTTCCGGTTTCCCATCCTTGGGGAGTGTGTTGAGAGGGGGTGGCGGGTATCGCGGCCATATGGAAAGGGGCGACCATTCGGTCCCCCCGAACGTATGGCTGAGTACCACGAGCCCCCCGGGAAGCCATTTTTGGGCGGGAGGCGAGCCTCGGCTGGTATGCCCGAAGCGGCGTAGCCGGGGCGCGCTGTTTCCCGCCCTCGAGTGGGCTGGCCTAGACACTGACGCGGCTGGCCACGCCCTAAGGGCAGGCAGGGGCGGGTCTACGCCCGCCCTGAAGACGGATAAAAGGAGCAACAAGCCAAGAACGCATCCTCTTGTTCCTGTGCTCTGAAGCTGCACCCCCTCGCTGCACGTGAGCTCGAGACGGAACGAAGAGCCAATTTTGAACCCACCCACCAGCCCCTGAGGACAGCCAGTTGTTTTGAATAAAGTTTTGATATGGTAATGCTATTTTCTTGCAGGTTGTGGTGATTGTCGTGTTATTCTTAGTATGCAATAAAGAATGGTCAGCTACAATATTTTCTTCAAATAAAGTAATTCTGCACTAAGTATTGATCAGTAATCATACGTGAAATGGTTTATGGTTGTTTTTTTTAATTGAATTATTTAGTTAAATTGTCGTATTTATTTTTTGGTTGGGCGGTAAGGTCATGATCGGTGAGCACTAATTAGTAGATCCCTATGAGTGGGCGTCACCCATTACGGATGGGAGCGCTCGAGGGAGGTGGCCATTGGCCCCTCAACGGGTAGGCGGTCCCTTCTAAGGATGGGACGCCGAAAGGAAAGGAAAGGCGGTCAAGGCCCCTTCCTGGGTAGGAGGGGCTACAGCCCCCTCCTGGGGAATTTCCCGGGGCCAGGATATCTGCGACGGCAGATGTGGTAAGTTGTGTGGGGTTTGGGAGGGGGTCTACGCTACCTTCTAGATACCTCACACGAGTCCTCGAACGACCTTTAAGTGGCGTCGAGTTTATTGGGGCCCCCGTCAAGTCAAGGGAAATTGGTAGTTGCACTTGAGGTACACCTCTGTGCGGTCGCCCCTCACAAGTGAGGGGGATTTTCGGGTTTAGGGATCTTGACACCGGTTACGACCTTGCCGTTGGCCCTTAAACGTTAGGATGTACAATTTCAAAATTTCAAGTTAATGTTTTGTAGGATGTTAGTTCGGCTAGGAGAACCTTTGTATTAGAGAATATGTTAAGGTTAGCCAAACATCGCAATGTGGTAATGAAATTGTACATAATATGAAACTGTTATTTTAATGTTTTAATTTTGTTTCATATTTTAATAAATACGGCCGGGAAGGGTAACTCCCTTCCCGCCTTCCAAAAGTTCAAGAACTGTTTCCGGTTTCCCATCCTTGGGGAGTGTGTTGAGAGGGGGTGGCGGGTATCGCGGCCATACACATCAAGGCTCAAGGGGTGTTCAAAAAACGAGCATCAAACGAATAACGGACCTCTTGTTCCCCAATAACAAGACTTTTATTGGTATGGGCAGCCACAAGCAGACCAGTTCATTCCACAAGCAGCTGACTGCCGCCTGACGCGTTTCAAGTTTCACTCTTCCTCAGAGGCGATTACGGTCAAAAAGAGCAAGGCGGGCAGTAACTTCCTTATTTATGCAAATGTGTACGTCCTTGATAGGATGGCTTGAATGAGGCAATACGTAGCATTCTGGGAGTTGCAGTCCCAAATTAAACTTGCCCATCATACTTTCTGCAAAGTTCAATCTTAAGCTCTTGATGAGCCCCAGCATGCGAACCCGCCCTCAATCCATTGTCCGTGCTCCACAATTGAGCCCTGCTCACACGACGCTCTGTGGCCCCCTTCGGAGGCTATATATCTATATATATAATTATATATATACATTAAGGAGTCGATTGGTATTTGTAGCCGTTTCCGTACGAATCGTACGAATCCGTCCGAATCGCGTAGTACGATCCATTCCGAGAAAACACGTCCGAATCATTGCGAACTGTATGAAGATGAAGGGTAAATCCGAACGACATCGACCAGCACAGTGAACCGTACGATTCCTTAACAATGCCGTACGACCTGCCAAGTACGATCCGGACTGGGGAAGGAGTACGCCATTCGTACAGTAAACGTTGCATATGAGCAATTCGTACGGAGGGTAACACTATCACATACGCACCGTACCCCTAAAATCAAGGGGTGTACGCACGGGCTGTACGCACTGTACACATACGACCTTGGGGTATACGAACTGTACCCCTATGGTCCGTACACATACCATCATGGGGTGTACGCACGGGGACATACGCGTCGTACCCCTGAAATCCAGGGGTGTACACACCGTACCCCGATGCACCGTACCCCTGCAACCATGGGGTATGCGCACCATCCCCGGGGGGTCTGTTTCATAGGCATTTCGAGGTGAAATCTGTTTTTACAGACGTTTTAAGCTCCTGTAGAAAAAGAGTTGTGCTGAGTGCCGTCGATACGATTCGTACTTGCTGGGTCGGAAAATGCAGCTTCGATCCGTACGGACTTCGCGTACTGCACGTTCCGAATGAGATTAACATGGATTAGTGAGTTGTACGGTCTTTGGTACGATTCGTATGGAGAACTGCTTTGGGTACACATCGTACTACATCGTACGTACGGGTACGGTTCTGCATACAATTCATACGGGAAAACAGCTCCATACGGCTATTCAGAGGGCATTTTACCGAATCGGAATCGGACCCTAAATAATAAATATTAAATATGTTAAATATATTAATTATTTTAATTAAACACTCATACAGTATAGTTCATATATATCTACTTTAAAACAATTAATACAAATTATTAAACTATTATTTTTAATTAATTTTATAATTTTAAAATTATACAAACATTTACTAATATATATATGTGTATATGTGTGTGTGTGTGTGTTTGTGTGTGTGTGTACCAATAACATAAAATCTCATTAAAAATATTTTATTTAAATTCCAATTAAAAACATTGAGCTAAAACATTAAACATTCTAATTAAAACATTACACTATTTAAAACTCTTGAAACCTAAATCTCTTATTATGGAAAGTTTTGGATAGTGAATGGGTACAAATTACTATTCACACTCCAGTGAGTGCAACAGTAAGGCAAGAATTGGATAGCGGAGCAGGAAACATTACTACTCCAACTCCAGTGATTGCAACAGAAGGGAAAATGTTGGATAGTGGAGGGGTAAAAATAACTATTCCCTCTCCAGTGAGTGCAACAGTAGGGAACGTGTTGATAGCGGCGGGGTAAACATTACCTTTCCAACTCCAGAGATTGCAACAGTAGGGAAAGTGTTGGATAGCGGAGGGATAAAAATTACTGTTCCCACTCCAGTGAGTGCAACAGTAGGGAAAGACTTGGATGGGGGAGGGGTAAAAATTATTATTCCAACTCCAGTGAGTGCAATAGTAGAGAACATGTTGGATAGCGGAGGGTAAAAAATAACTATCCCTTCTCCAGTGAGTGAAACAGTAGAGAAAGTGTTGGATAGCTAAGGGGTAAAAATTACTATACCTACTCCAGTAAGTGCAACAGTAGGGAAAGTGTTGGATAGCAGAGGAGTAAAAATTAATATTCTCATTCCAGTCAATTCGAAATTAAAAACAAACAACATTTTAACCACAATAAAAATATTTTAAATACTAAATGAAATATAAAAATACATGAAAATGTTAAAAATATATTTAATATTTAATTTAAAAAGAACATATTATAATGTTAAATGCATATAAAACATACCTACAAATATTATATTAAATACAATAAAAATGTTTTCCAAACAAATACATATTTTTAATTAAACATTATTTAGAAACAAAAATATGAATTATTACATACATTTACATTTTTCATTTCCTACCCTATAACACCACACAATGTCCAAAGCACATCTACATTAAAAATAAATGTACTTCCTCAACTAACATAATTAATTATCAATCAAAGAAATATTACCAATTAAAAAGCAAATTAAACTTATAAAATGTATTTAACTTTCCACATTTTAGCCCTATAATCCCCACAACCCACAGCTAAAATGTAACTGTAAAAAATGTATTACACAATTAGAACTTATTTTGAATTAAATACCTAATAGTATTGAGCAACTAATAATAAAGTAAGTACAATTAATATACTCCCCATGCTGTACCCCTATAACAATAAAACCCCCACAAACAAAAATATAAGCAAATACACTAATGAATAATTCAATTTAATAATCATCTAATTTTTAATTAATTAAACAAAAACTACTTCCCACCCTTTACCCCTCTAAACCCCATAAACCACATTTACAATTAATTACACAAATTCCATATTTAGTTTACAATTAATTCATTAATATAAATTAACATGTAATTATTAATGAATAAAACATAAACCCCACAACCTGTACCTAAAATTAATTACACAATTTCCGTAGTTAATTTTCTATCAATTAATTATTATTAATAAGAATTAATTACAAATAAATTACTTTACCCCATAAACCCAGCAACCTACACCTAAAAAAATCACAGTTACCAAAATTGATTGTCAATTATTTTGTTAATATAAATTAACCAATTATTAATTAATTAAACAAAAAATACTTCCCACCCTTCACCCCATAAACCTCACAACGCACACCTAAACAAAATCGCACAATTACCATAATTATTTATCAATTAATTAGTTCATATATATTAACAACTAATTAATAATTAATTAAACATAAATTACTTCCCACTCTTTACCCCTATAAACCCTTCAACCACCACCTAAAATTATTAAAATCATTTCAATAATTAATTTGCAATCAATTAATTCATATACATTTCAACTAATTATTAATTAATCAAAAATAAATTACTTCCCACCCTTTAGCCCTCTAAACCCCACAACCCACACCTAAAAAAATTACACAATCACCATAATTATTTATCAATTAATTAATTAGTATTGTTTAACAACCAATTAATAATTAATTTCAAATAAATTACTTCCCACAAATAATGTATACATTCTAAATTAAATGAATAAAAAAATAGTCATTAATTTATTATAATTAAATTACTTCCCACCCTACTCCCCCATAAACCTACAACCCACTACGGAACTGAAAAATTATACCTTTAATTAAAATAAAATTCATAGCTACTAAAAATGTAACACATTTTCTTAAAGAACATTAACCATACTGATAGAAAAAAACACATACATCACATACATTTAAAATATAAACTAAAATACATAACACTAATTAAAAAATCGATATTTTAAACATCTATATTTCTGCAAACTATATTAATGACTTCTTATTTTTAAAAAAACATATTTCTTACCTTAAATTCGATATTCTTGACCATGATATTCTTGCTGTCGATATTTCTAAATCACAATATTTCTAATTCGATATTTGTGTAAGTCGACATTTCCAACTCGATTTTCAGTCTCAGCACCGCTAGCGACACACCTTGGGACTGCATTTCTGTCCATAGGAGTTGGTTTCATGTGTCAGGTTTGGAGCTGACAAGTCTATGACAGAATTTTACTAAAGATCCTTGGGACATTACTTTCGGCTAATGAGTCCTAACTTAAGCCCTATTTGAGAAGGGGATTACCCGTGGGTGATAAAAAGCTCTTCCTATGACCAGAGTGTCGAGGAGCTGGACATCCCTGCCATACAGGGCTTCTAAGTCATATGAATGATTGCACAGTCGGTGCCTTTTCTTTGGAAAAGAAAATGTACATTCATTATGCACAAACTATTAAATAATATGTATTAATTCACACATATATACAGCAGGCAGATATAAAAACCTTGGTGAGACCCTGCAATCACTTTTAACCCAAAAAGGTTAAATCCCTCCAAATAAATCACAATACCCTCCTATCTACACGAAAGGGAACATAATAATACAGAGGGTGTCACATTAACTAATATAGGTCAATTGTCTTTGTCAAGCGACTGCCACAACAAAATATCTGGCAAGCCCGTTGGCTTTGTCAAAGGTTTACCATTCTAAAAGATGAATAACCCTCCTGTTAAAATACTCATTTTACTGTTATCAATAACTTGCAATCATAATCATTAATGTCAATAATGTATTTCCTCCCCAAGTGCTTTTCTGGGCTATTTGGGGTAGTTAGCACTTAGGGCTACATACATTTTTTCCAAACAAGGTATCCTTGACAAATTTGAATCCTTTTTTTTCAACATCCTGGGGATTCAAAATGTACCCAGGGTTTGTTGATACCCTGGATAGGACTAAGAAAATAGGCAAATATATAGCTTCATTTTGATTTGGGAGAGGTGTCTTTTTTTTCCCCTAAATACGTATATTTGCTGTGCTTAAGTCACCATCTTCCCAGCTTTCAGGAACATACAGACCTGAATAAAAAACATTTTTTAAAATGTTTTCCCATTTTTTGGTGCTTCAATTTATTTCTAGTTTTGGTGGAAACCAGTGTGAATTCCATGGGTGAATCCAAGAAGGCTCCATATTTCTGAAAAATAGACACAATTCTAAATTCTGCAAGGGGTCATTGCATAGGTACCTTGAGGGTTTCTCAAAGAAACTAAGGGGGTATTAGGATGGCGGGCAGAAACTAAGTATATGCAAATATTGTGGATTCACGGCCCACGAATTTGCGCGAAATGGAAAAAAATCTGCGAGTTTGCGGATTTTCCCCCAAACTCACTGATTTTTTTTGCCATTTGCACAAATAATGTGACCAAGTGTGTCTGTCACTTTGCCACCGCGCCGGAAGCCGCCGAGGTCCCTTGAGTTAGCCGTCCATCATAGTGAGGAAAGGGTGGGAAGACGTTGCATACCCTAGTGTGTGTGTGTGTAGCGGGGCCAAACGAGTGGGGCATGTGCAAAAAATCCACCAGCGAGCGAATTTGTGAATTTTTCAGCAATTTCGCGACATTCGTGGGTTGCAAAATTCGCGAATTCCGCGAGCGGAATGGATTTTGTGCCCATACTTAGCAGAAACCCTAGGGGTGCTGGGACCAGCGGCCATTGGTGCGGTGGTCTCGCACCAGCAATTAGGATGCCACTGCCACAGTGGCATCCCCCATCCACAACATTGTGTTGGGCAGTGCACATAGCACCGCCCGCCATAATGCTGTGCTGCACTGTGTTCATTTGCATGCACAACGTGGCAGGCAACGCGCTGTGCCTGCCACATTGTGCATGCAAATGCTGAGGGGTACCATAGGTACCACCCATGTGCACCCCCCACCCCCACAATACCCTGGGGACCTGCTACGGGGCCCCACATTCAGTAACTGCATGCCCTTCCATGGTGGTAACACCGCCATGGAAAGGCACATTACTGCATGTATAGTAATATGGATGGCGGTGTCTTACAGACACCACCACCATGTTCATCCCCTTTTCCGCCCCAGCCGACTTGTTGACCTAGGGAAACTGGCGGACGGCCTTTCTGTCCGCCTAGCTACACAACGCCATACCAATGTGGCGGGGGGAAATAAGATGCGGGTGGAGGAGAATGTTGGGCGGATTGCCACTGCCATGCGGGCGGTGGCGATCCACCCAACATTCTAATAGACCCCTAACTGTGAAATAAAAAAATATCGAAAATGAGTAGGAAGAAAGGGTCTTTTGGTACAACCTTTTCATCTGTAACTTCTTGTTACAAAGTCTGATGTACAAAAGAAATATACCTTACCTCTCCTAGATCTTTCTGGTTCTGGGGATTAATCAATCAATCAATCAATCAATCAATCAATCAATCAGGGATTTATACAGTGCTCAACTCTAGGCACTGGGGGGGTTCGGGTGGCTCTGAGGTCATCCGAAAAGACAGGTATGGGAGTCTTTTCTGAAGGCTTGCTGTGTAGGGCTGCATCTGATGCTGAGGGGAAGTTTGTTCAAGGTCTTTGCTGCGATGTAGGAGAAGGATCTGCCCCCTGTTCTGGCTCTGTGTATTTGGGTCATTTCGGCAGGGGGCTAGGTCGGTGGAGCAGTGGTTTCTTTTGGGGCAAGGAAGGAGATTATTTTGTTGAGGTATTGGGGTCATGTGTTGTGGAGGGCTTTGTAGGTATGTGTGAGCGCCTGGAAGGTAACTTTCTTTTCTTCAGGGAGCCAGTGGAGGTCACTGAGGTGCTGGGTGATGTGGTTGTGTCCTGGAATGCTGAGCACGAGTCTGGCTGCAGCGTTCTGGACAGTCTGGAGTTTGGGAAGGAGTGATTTGTGTATTCTGGCATCGAAAGCGTTTCTATAGTCCAGCCTGCTGGAGTCAAGTGTGTGGGTCATGTTCTTCCTGGAGCTGGGCGGATACTTTTGAAGGTCTTGAGCAGTATGCAGAGGGTGTTGAAGCATGTGGAGGACACAGCATTGATCTCTCGGTTCATGGTGAGTGAAGAGTCGATTATGATGCCAAGGTTGTTGGTGTGGTCTCTGGGGCTGGGTGGGTTTCTGAGGGCAGGTGGCCACCAGGAGTCATCCCACATGGCGGGGGTATATCCGAGGATGAGGACTTCCATTTTCTCCAAGTTGAGCTTCAGGTAGCTGCTGTTCATCCAGGATGTGACATCCTTCATTCCTTCCTAGAAACTTTACCTGGTGATGTCGGGGTCCTTTGTGAAGGAGAGGATTGGCTGGGTGTCATTGGAATATGATAATATGCTGAGTCTGTGTTTTCTGATGATGGTTGCAAGGGGGGCCATGTCGTTATTGAAAAGCGTGGCCCTGAGGGAAGATCCTTGGGGTACTCCGCATCTGATATTTGGAGAAGAAGGGCGGGTGTCCTATTCTTTGTGTTTTGCCGGAGAGGAAAGAGTGAATCTAGTCTAGGGCAGTTCCCTGTATGCTAGTGTTGTGGAGTCTTGTAGCTAGTGTGCAGCGGGGGATGGTGTTGAAAGCTGCTTAGAAGTCTAGGAGAATGAGGGCTGCAGTATGGTCTTGCTGGCGTAGCTGGTGGATGGTGTTGGGTCGGTGCCTTGGTCTAAGGTCATCAAAATTGTCATAGAGTGTCCTGATCTTGTAGTGAAAGATGGGAACTGAGTTTGTTACAGAGGTCCTAGAAGGGAGGGACATCAGTGGTTTTGCTGTGTGGTCTGGTGAGTTCTTGTATGATGGTGAAGAGTTCCTATGTGTTGTGGGATTTGGAGAGGATTCTGTCATGAATGTAGTTTCTCTTTGTAGGTCTGATGAGTTGGTAGTGTGCTGAGGTGGCTGCCCTGTAGGTGCTACATGCTTCTGGGGTTTTGCTGCTTCTCCAAGCTCCTCCCGGTGATGGCACGAGCGCTTGGATTCTCGGAGGCCCGTTGTGAACCAGGTGACTTTCGTGTTGTGTGGTCTGGCAGAGTTCTGGAGGGGGGCGAGCGTGTTGTCACAGTCTGTGATCCATTGGAGGAGGTCTTTTAGCTGCAGTGTTGGCATTTATGGTGGTAGGGGGAGGAGTGCGAGTGAAGGCAGAGGTGAGGTGCTCTTCAGTGATCTTGCTCCAGTTTCTGCATGGAAGGTGTGGCATAGGCTGTTGTGCAGTGGGTTTAGAGAAGGAGAAATGGACACCCAGCCATGTTCTATGGTGTGACTGAAGTAGATGTTGTTCCCACCGGCGAAGATGGGGTTGACATTGTGTCCCACCATGTGGCCGGGGGTGGGGAAGAGTTGCTTTAGTCCGATTTTAGCGAGGTTCTCTAGGACGGTGGTGGAGTTGGGGTTGCTGAGGTTGTCTACCTGGAAATTCAGGTCTCCGAGCACTAGGTAGTCCATGCAGGCGAGGGTGTGGGGCATGAGGTAGTCTCCAATGGGGTTGGTGAAGGGGAATGGGGTCCAGGTGGTATGTAGGCCAGTGTTCCGTGGAGTGTCATTCATCGGTTGGGCTGGATCTGGAAATGGATGTGTTCCATGGGGGTCGAGGCGTTGTTCGAGATGGAGATTGTCAGTCGGAGAAAGCTTTTATGGATGATGGCAAGGCCTCATCTGGGGCGGTCTTTCTTCAGGATCTTGTACACGTCTGGGATGGCGTTGCGATGTTGGGAGCGGAGCTGGCATTGGTCCAGGTCTCTGTGAGGAAGGCGACGTCAGGCGAGAGGGTGTTGAGGAGGTCGCATACTTCTACTGCTTCTCTGTGCAGGGAGCGTACATTGAGGAGGATGTAGCTTAGGGGTTTGGGTGCCCTGGCGTCCTGTGTGTTGGCGGTAGTTCTGGGTCAGGAGGTGGGTGAAGGTGCAGCAGCAGTGTTGGCAGGAGAACGGGCCTTGGGATTTGCTCAGCATCAAGAGCTGGCAGTCGTTGTTGCCTCCAGGGTTGAGTGTGTGGAGAGTGCTTGAGTAATAGTGGCGTGACAGGCACCGCGCGGTGCCTGCCACGTTGTTCTTTGAAATGAAGGGGGTACCATAGGGACCCCTCAAGTGCACCCCCCACACCCCAGGAGTCCGTGGAATTACCCTGGGACTCCATGTAAAAATGGTACCTCACTTGTGTGGTTAGGCCTTGTGCCCGAAACAGGAAACAATGATAGATTATCAATCGAGGTAGCCACTGTCTTTAAGGTCATGCTGTGATGCCACCCAAACAGACCTCTGAACAACAGACATTTTTGAAAACTAGATAACCTGGGATTCCAGGGTAGTGTGCCTTGCGTGGATTCCATGAGGTCTGATTACCCACAATGCTTTGCAAACCTCATACTATGCCTCAAATCACACATTTTCCTTATATGTCTGTGCAGGAAACGTCCAGAATTTGCAGGAATCCACAAAATTGCTACTACCTGGCATTACAACACTTGTGCCAATAATAACACAGTGATACGTGTGTGGCTAGGCCTAGAGCCCACAACAGGAACAGATCAAACCAAGGTCAATGGGAGCCCATGCGAGGGGACTCCCATTGACCTCAGTTTGATCCAAAAGAGAGTGGAGTTGAATTGACTTGCCAAGAATGTCATGATTTTAGTGTTACAGAGAAAGATAACTTTGCAATCTATAACCTCTCATAATACACTCTCTCGGAAGATGAAAAAAAGCTGCTTCAAAAAGGTCTATCGTTTATACCAACAACAAAACCAGACCTTGGCCAAAGAAAACTTGAAATAATACAACTATTCCGAAAAATGAGTCTAAAGATATTTTTTAAAGACCATCAAGAACAGACACAAAGAAGCTACTCAGCTTAAGAACCCTTCGACTTTCTTCCCTAACATAACTGGCATGCCTATTGAAGTACAGACCTCGGAGATATTAGTAAACTTGAAGGCAAAAAACATTTCACCAAATGGAATCTTTCAAAAAATGAGAAAATGGCACTAGAACAACTAAAGAAAAATGATCAACTTATTATAAAGCCAGCGGACAAGGGCGGGGGAGTTGTGTTACTACAAAGAGAAAAATACTAAGCAGAAGTTACACGACAATTAGAAGACGAGAGCTACTACAGGCAAGCAGAAGAGGACTGGAGCAATAAGATAAAATATAAAATGGAAGCTCTAATCAACATCAGAAAAACTGAAGGATGGTTGTCGAAAAAAGAGGCGGAGTATCTATTCAACAAAAATCACAGGGACCCACTGATATACATCTTACCAAAGATACATAAGGACCACGAAAATCCCCCTGGAAGACCAATAATATCCGGTGTAAATTCACTGCTTGAACGTCCTGCCAAATACATAGACACATTCCTGAAACTGCTTATTAAAGACACAACAAGTTACATTAGAGACACAATGCAGGCAATTGGTCTCTTAGAAAACTAGCCATTTGAAGAAGATAAAGAAATCCTGGTGACATTTGATATTGTCAGCTTATATTCTAACATTCCCCAAGAAGCGGGATTGAAAGCAATGAGCGTTTTCTTAGAAAAAAGAACCCGTCCCCACAATGTCCTCACAGACTTTCTAGTGGAAATAGCAGAACTATGCCTGAAGAATAACTTTTTCTACTTTAATGAACAACAATTCATACAGATAAAGGGGACCGCGATGGGTTGTCCTTTTGCGCCAGAAATGGCCATAATGTTCATGGCACTATATGAGGAGAAATGGGTCTATAACAACAACCCATACGATGGCCACATTAAAATGTGGCATTGCTATATTGATGATATTTTTATGCTATGGAGAGGAAACAAACTACAACTAACTGAATTTGTAACATGGCTCAACCATAGGAATCAAGATATCCAGTTCACTTTAAATGAAGATAAAAAAGAAATGAACTTTCTAGACCTCCTAATCAGACATGAGGAAGGATATCTATACACAACTTTATATACTAAGAAAACATACCGCAACACCTTCCTACATTTTGGAAGCTTTAACAAACGCAATCTGCGGGAGAAGCATCCTCTCAGTCAGTTTATGCGAATTAGGCGCAATTGCTCTAAGAAAAAAGATTACTTCGAGAACGCTACAATTCTTCTCGAGAAGCTCATGGAAAGGAGTTATCCAAAGAAATTATTGAAAAAACAATGAAGAGAGCGTGGTACATCCTGAGGGAAGAGTTACTAACACCTAAACAAAAGACGGAACAGGTCCCTCTTACATGTGTAACAACCTTTTCAGGAATTACCAATGAAATACAAAAGATTATCAGAAACAACTGGAAAACAATCAAAAATGGCGAGCCTTTTCAAGAACTTGCTATCTTCGCATTAAAGAAAAATAAAAACATAAAGGATTCACTTGTCCGGGCAAACACCAAAGCTAGAAGACATGAAATATCATTAAGATCAATGCTAGCACTTCCACCAATCAAGGGCCACAGAAAGTGTGGGAACTGCTCATCATGCGAAAGCACAATGGAAGACAACAGATTTACATATGGAAGAAAATACATAAACCACAATGAATTTACGAATTGTAATACTCACAATGTAGTCTACGGCATTACATGTCCCTGCAAAAAAGCATATATCAGAAAAACATGTCAGCCGATAAAGAACAGGATTTCACAACACCGATCGAGAATTAGATGCAAAACACCTAACGCCCCCCTGGTGGCACATTGCATAGAGATGAATCACAACCCGAACGAAATCAAGTGGATAGTACTCAGGAAGATAATTGGAAAATACATTGATAATACTCTGACAAGAATAGAAGCCACATTCATACTATTTCTGGATACCACCAATAACGGCTTAAATGAGATGTCAGAATTAACCAATTGTGGCTAAGACATATCAAGGAGACATACGCTGTATAAGGACAAAAGCCAATGGACCTGGATAATACATTACATTAGAATGAATGAAAACAAAAATGAAAAATTTCCGCCACCTCTTCGAAGATCTTCAAAAAAATGTCACTCTACACAGGAACAAGAATAAAGAAGAAAGTGGACAACACAAAAATGAAAAAACCTTTCAGACATTCAAGACAATCCACATCAATAAATGGGAAGGATATACACCACGTATAGATAAGCAAAATGAGGAAGACATAAAGCGAGCAAGAATATAATGAAATCGGATTGGAAAGACTCAAGACACCATATAATAAACACAACCCAGACTAGGAATGCTGTGTGTGAATGCTATGTAATGTAAAGTCTAGAGTGCAGCATCCAAGAATGCAATAAGCCGAGGGTCCGTGACAGAGAAAAATGGAAAAACTACTGTAGAGTCTTTTCCAACATGCATGCGCCCCCCTCTTCTAATCAATTAAAAAAAACATGAACTTGAAGAGAATGTAAGTTCAACGTAGGAGGGCCACTTACTTCCGTAAAAATGAGAAACAAAACATCAATAAGCAATGCCTTGTCAATAAATGAACTCATTGTATTTAGAGAAGGACAGATGTAAATTAACAAGATTCGAACCCTGCACACAAAATGCATGACCCCGGCAAGGAACACCTCAAGAGGGAGGGACATCGACCCATAAACCAATGAAAAACGGATACCAAAGAAATAAGGCACGTCCCCGGGGCTAGTCAACACAGCGCTTTGAAACAACGTCAGACGCTGAGAGAATGGAGACGGATTAGGAAGAAAGCACTAAAACAACGAGGAAAGAATCGAACCCAAGAAGAAGCCCCGCACCTAATATAATCAGGTAAAAAGCACCAGCGGGACTCGTATTATAAACTTGCAAAAACGAGCGCAAAGAAGATAATGCTGGTAGCTAGGGCAACAACATCGTAAACAGGGGGTCGTAAACAACGAAATGAAAATGCCGCACCAGGACAAAAGGGAGAACACTATATGTAAGGCAACCAAGTTCAAATCGAATGGAATGAGAAGATAGGGGTGACGGCCATAACAAGCATTAGAAAAACAGAGGGCATGCTATTGACACTAATGGGCAGGTTAGCATGCGAAATACTGCCAGACCTTTGACAAATATTTGTTTTCACATCAGCGGACAATCTTGAATAAAAGGAATATGAGTAACAACTGTGCCACGCCTAAATACTTATATATTTCCTTTCCAGTTGAAAAAAAAACCCACACAAAGAAGAAGAAATCAGACTGATCAGAAATATCACTGAAGTTGGTATGTTTTTACCTCCAACAATAGAATTATGCTAAACTTTTAAAAAAGCTCTGGAAATAAGAAACACGTTAATGCTTAGCTTTCCTTTTGCTTAAAAACAGGAGAAAAAGAGATCGTCACATCCAAAGAATAACTTCCCTCCCTCCATAATCCACAGTACGTAACTACAATGAGACACCTTGTACAGACCTGAACATGTAAATAGAAACACTTAGAACACTTAAGTCATTATCATTTTTATTGTTTTTCTTATAGAAAACTGTCCTACGTAACATACACTACACCCTGATGAAAACCTTCTATTAAATAAGAGGTCCACGAATACTAAGGTCGAAACGCGTCAGCACTCTCCACATAGGATCAGAGCACAATACACTAGGAAGATAAGATCTATAGGGCCCGATGTAGGTAAATCTTTTTTACCACTTCATAAATACCGATTCATACCGAATCGGTATTTAAGAAGTGGTAAAAAAGAGAAGGGCAGATGTAGGTAATTTGTTTTTAAATATTACCGAATCGGAAGGAATCGGTATTTACCGATTCGGTAAATACCGAATCGGTAATGCCCATTGATTCCTATGGGCATTGAAGCCCATAGGAATCAATGGGCCATTACCGAATCAGTAATTGCCGATTTCTGCAAGGGTGCAGGGGGTGTCACTTTGACACCCTCTAGCACTCCCAATACTGGCTTGTGTGCCATGTGGCACACAGACATGCCCTAAGGGCATGTCTGTCTGTCACATGGCATAGGTGTGCATGCACACATGTGCATGCACACCTGGATTCGGTATTTTAACACCCAATTGGATTGGGTGTTAAAATACCGAATCTGAAAGGCCTGTGGGACTCAGAAGAGTCCCACCTACATCTAGAATATACCGAATCGGTAAAAATACTGATTCGGTATTTTACAGATTCTGTAAATTTACCGATTCGGTAAATATACCAAATAGGTAAATACTGGCCCCCTACATCTCAAAGTGCCAAATACCGGTTCGTAAAAGGCCGATTTTGGCCGTTTCCGACCGGTATTTGCCACCTACATCGGGCCCATAGTAATCTAGCGGAGCCTGAATATATGAGCTGCCCAGTATATTGTTTCAAATACTAGACTCTGAACTCTAACAGGACCAATCAATAAAAAACGCTAAGAAAAGAATAATATTTTTCTAGCAAATGAGTAGGACTTGATTTGAAGTACATAAATGTATATATAAATGTGTTTTTCAAATGTTTTGATGTAACATTGATGAGTTCATTGGATCAATTCGATACCACACTTTGTAAATATTATGTAGTTGAGATAACTTGTGCAAAAAACGGATGTATGAAAATTCGAGAAATTATGTTGTATAGATTGTGAGCATAACTAACCATTTCATAAAAAAGCAAAAGAAGTATACAAAAAAAGCAATAAGATGCACAGAGTCAATTAAAAGGACGTCTGTTTTAAAAATCATCTTGTTTGATCCATGGTGTCAGGGGTAAAACTTTTGATATAACTACATTCTAAAATTTGGCTTAGAGCCCCATGGGCTGATTTAGTAACTTTTTGTACAGTGCGTTGCAATGACCAAAGTTGGCTGGCTGCATGAAAAAGGAGAGAGAAGAACAGGGCCATATCTACTAAGGGGCTGTTTTTGATGCAGCCGGAGAGGTTGGAGCCGTTCCAACTGCTTTAAAATGTCCCATTCGGATGCCTTTATGACTGACCTATTTTGACTGAGCTGCTCAGAAAGAAATCCAAACAGGATTTCCACAAGGCCTCCAACAGGCTGGGAGAACCCCTCTGCCATTCAGAAAGCCTCTAGTAATCCCCTGGGCGTCTCTTTCCACCCGAGGGATTACGATGGCACAGAAAGGCTGTGGGAATCTGACTATGGGGGCCACCAGCAGGGCCCACATGGGTGCAAGGCCTCTGGATGGCAGCCTATGGTGCCCCTGTTGATCTCTAAACCCGGTGGCAGGCACCTTAAGGGATGAAATGCACCTCTGCTCTTTACATTGAGAGCACGCATTCTGGTTGGAATGCATGCTCCCATTATAAAGAATAGGAATGTGACTGAACAGTGTTTGGTCGCATCCTAATTGCTGAGTTGGGACCGACGACAGGAGGTCATTCGGTCCCAGTTGCCAAACAAAGTCGGACAGACTCAGGTCCATCCAACATCGTAATCGGGTCCTAAGATGTGGCACTTTTTTCTTCTATCTCTGTGTTTCCATGCACCAACATACATCATAGTGCTAGGGTGTATGCCATCACGCATAGGATTTGTACTAGTAGGAAACCAATAACCTGCCCCCCTTATGGAAAGTAGCTGATAGCTTTGCATTATGTAAGCCTACTTTCCAACACAAATCCAGATTAGCATTTGAAAGTAAATACCACCACAATACTTTGTGCCTGGTTTGAGTTTGTAAACCTGGGTCCAGGTCTCAATCTTCCAGAGTCAGAAGTTTGTCCATGTATTGTATCTCATGTAAATTTGAACCCTGGGCAGAGTATGCAGAGTGGTACTCCGCAGATTTCCATGGAGTGAAGAAAAAGTCAGTGGAACTGCGCTCCACTTCGCCCCAGTCCTACCGGTCGCAACTCCCTATGCATGCGCAATCCACACAAGACATAAAACGTAGGACGAGGATGGCTGCGAGGAGGAAAGACACCATGGTGAGGAGGAGGGCGACCAACAGACACCAGAGAGTAAGCAAATGGTTTTTGGGGGTTTTGTTTGGGCTTTTGTGCAGGGGCTATGGGCCATACTCCGCTCCATCAGAGTTTTTGTCAACTCTTTAACATAATGAACACAGGTATGTTGCCAATACTTAAGACTAATCCTTCAATTCTTCTTTTATTTCTTCACTTGATTTATGTTGTCCAATAATGTTAATTAAGGCACCAATGAATTTCTTGAGCTCTTCTTTAGAGAGCAAAATTCATCAGGATGGCCTACAAATTGCTAAAAACCAAAACGCAGAAACAATGCTGCTGCTGAAATGCTGATCACTTACAAACTTAATAAACCCATGCATAACTTCATCATTATCTGTGATATTACAACACATTGCAGAAATATCAATGAAAATGAAGATTTGATGGTTGCATCTAAATACGAATACATTTAAATTACCGTGCATTACCGCCCATAATCCTGTTACCAAGGACTTCTGGATAACAGAAGCAACGGATAGGTGGAAATAAAGATAAAGCCAGCAGATAAAAAAAATACTCTGCTTTGGGGATTTGGATTGAAGTAAACACCACAGAAAAAGCTAAAAGGAAACCACTAAGGACAGAAAAATGTGTTGCACAGCCTAACTGAAAGATAATGTGCGGGGGTGCTGAAACACTACAGTTTAATGCCAAAAGGATCTTGAAATCCATGTTAGACTGTGTTTGAAAAGGGATGGGACAGCCTCAACCAATAAAAAAAGACACATGTTTTTTATCCTGCAAAATGATCCAAAACTGCTGGATGGTGTACAAGGAAGGTATACACATATGGAGGTAACATTTCTTTGTTCCAATTAACAAAAAATGCACATCCTCTTAAAGTATGTACAAGTTCACCCTGTTAGGAGGCAAAGAGCAAGCTATGAATTATATTTGGAATGTTAAATATTCAAGATTCAACTTTAAAGATGATATGACAGACAAGTGTACGCCTGGAAAACTGTGATAGAAGTAGCCTTTTCGGAGTACTATGGGTATACTTTCATCCTTACAAAGCTATTTTCACATGCGCAATTGGACATTATGAACAAGTGCACAGGAGTGAAGAATCTCGTTGTAAAGCAATCCAATTCCAATTCCATGTGTTTTCTTTTATTGTTCTGATGTATAAGATGTCCATTTGGATAAACCCCATCCATCAGTACCCCAAATATGTGTGTGGATCCCTGGTAATTTTACTTGGAAAGGGATTTATTCCTGCCTATGACAGAATAGATCTCTGAAAGATTAGTGAAATTGACCTGTAGATCAGATTTACCCCAACGTAACAGTACAACATTGTGGGATAATATTAAATGTGACTACATCAACTTACGAGCGCAGAATCATTCTTTGTGAATCTTAATAGTCTAGTTGAACTCAAATGCCAAGGCTTTTGCACATATAAATTACACCCACAAGTGTAAATGGGTTTGCGAATTGTTATGTGCTAACACAAAGTAACCATATAAGTATATCAGTATGCAAACAGCAGATCGTGAGTCTCACAATCTGTGGGCATTTATTTACATTTACATCTGAGACCTACTGTCACAAAAATCTTCCTCTGTGGTGGAATTGTTTCAACAGTGATTTTAGTGGAAACGGTGGAAACATGACATTTACAAAGGTGGTGTTGAGGCCAGTGGTCTTTCGAAAGTATGAGAAAACTCACCCAATCCTCACTTTATGACTATTCACATAACATTCCAAGTTGCTTGCTACCCAAATTACACAGTCCAGAAAAGGGCAGAAAGGAAGGATTTGGGACGGTGTCCATTTCTATAATAAGCTGTGACCTTTATCTCATTCTTCTTTCTGTATGGTACATACTATCTGAAAGGTAATCTTCACTCCACCAATAGCTTATCTAAGGCATTCCAAGCATGATTCACTTTTACATATTTATAGAGAGCCCATGTTGAACATTCTTCTATTCTTTTGCCAGTCCAGGGCATTGTTCAATCACTGAAAGTTTAATCAGAATAAGACTTTGCTTATTTCAATATGGAGTTAGCAGGAGTTCTTACCTAATATATTCTGGAATGGTTTTAATACAGATTCTTGGTCAAAATACTGACATTTCTTTGCGGAGAATGAAATATTCTAGTGTTCTTGTAGCTTTCTTGGCAAGTCCCTTCCTAAGAAATTAATTGGATATCGTGAATTTGAGATATACCACTAGGTTTTACAGTCCTGTGATTGGAACAGCAGTTTGTGATACATGCCACTGAGATTGGGAAGTAATGTTTCTTTCGAGCCGTAGTTCAAGATTCTGTTGGCAGCTTAGATATGTTGTTTTATCAAGTAGCCTTACATTTTCCAAAGTTTTGATGAGATAAGATTAATTGATGCCAGCAGGCAGGCCACTACAGGAAATTATGAAGTCATGATAGCGGCAGTGAGATTTTTGATGTCATTTTTTTTTCAGAACTTTTATTTAATGTTTATATTCAATAAGATAGGAATAGGACAAATGAATAGTAAAGAAACATATGTACACATAAATTAGGCTTAGGAGCATAGAGGTAATATTTAGAGCTGCCATGCAATCATCAATGTGGAGTACCAGCTGTATAGTCATTTAGCACTTTAATTGTATAGCACGACTTTATATAATTACATTGTCGAATATCTTGTTCACAGCGTGGGCATTATGCATTACAAGAGTTGTTTCTCCTTGTGCGCTTGGAAATACCCACAAACGTGAGAATTTGTTAGCATTCACATCTGAGTCTTGCCCACCCTAGAAACAGTTGGGGTTTTAATTCATTCACTTCAGCAACTTCAGCAACTCCTTTTTCAGTGAGGGAAGGGAAATGAATAGCCCCTTAATTTGGTGGCCAGAGGTCAGAAGCCTTCTCAGTGGACATCTCGATGCGGTCAGAATAGCTCTGACCGATAGCCATAGCCGTTTCCGACCGCAACAAAATCAACCCTTAAGTTGGTGAGCACAAGCAAAAATGTGCATCCCTTAGCTTGATTTTCATGTGCTAGATCTCCTCCCAGAGAGAATTCTTAACGTGTTTAGTCCCGGCAGGTCGCAACTGTTCATGTTGAGAAAGCTGTCGCTTGAGTAGAAATTCTATTGGAGGGGTAGAAAGAAGCAGCGGCCTCTGGTGTGCTGTATTGTGCCATTCACACTGATTTTACAGTGCAGAACAAGTTTCCAGTGCTGAAAATCATTACAAGTAGCATAACGTGACGAATGGAAAGGGGCGACCACTCGGTCCCCCCGAACGTATGGTTGGGGGCCCGATCCTCCCGGGAAACCATTTTGGGCGGGGGGGCGTGTCTCGGCTGGTATGCCCGAAGCGGTGTAGCCGGGGTGCGCCTTTTCCCGCCCAAGAGGGGTTGTCCTAGACACCTACACCGATGGCCACGCCCAGTAGGCGTACTGGCGGAGGGTTCACGCCCTCCCGAAGAGGAATAAAGAGAGCGGGAATCCGAAGAAGCGTCCTCTTGTTCCTGTGCTTGGAAGCTGCACCCACTCGTTGCACGTGAGCCCTCGACGGAACAAGGAGCAATTTTGAGAACTTGTAATTCTTGTGTTTCTCTTTCAGTGACTTTACAGAGAAGAGTCCCGGACCGTCTTGATCGACCCGGAGTGGATAATCGAAACCATGTCTGGCAAGAAGGCAGGAAAGGGTTCCGAGACAAACCAGGTGCTTCGTATGTTGGTGAACAGGATGACGAGAATAGAACGAAGCATCGGTCAAGTTCCAGTGTTTGGTCGTGATATGGCGGGCATTAAGAAGCAACTGGCCGCAATGAACAAGCCCGGTAACCCGAAGAAGGTAATAGGCCCGGCATCGCCGGGAGTTGTCCCCGAGGGTAGAGGGAAACGGGTCAAGAGGAGGGCGGCGTCAGGGGAGGTTCCGGTCCCAGAGGTACCCCCGGTCAGCCCTGCCATACCAGCTGATGCCCCAGTACCAACCCCAGACGCGGGTCAACCGATTCCGGTTGTGATTACGCCCGCCAACGACGAGGACATGCCTCCCGAATTAACCACCCAGTTGGCCGCATGGCTCAACAAAAAGGCAGGGGGTGCTACGGCGCCCTGAGACACGGCCGAAGAGGCCAAGTTACTAATACAGCAGTTGCGGCAGTCGCGAGATGCCGCAAAGGCGAATCTCCCTCTTGTCTCCCCGCAGGTGACCCCGGAAGGACCGGCAAGTGGCATCGAGAAAACGGCGGGAACAACGACCGAATCGGGTAAGCTCGCTTTGCCAGTGGCGGGGGAGGGCTCATTGCCCTCAAGACGGGAGAGAGTGGTTCAACATATCCCGTTGGCCACGAAAGAATTGATATGGGCAGACAAGTATGTTAATATGTTTTCGTTGTTGACTGACCATCGCGAGATGGAGTATGCTAAGACACAGAAAGATTTGTGGCATCCGAGTGTCTGGCGAGCCAAAATGGCGGGATTCAGGGTGGATGAGACGATAACAAATTGGGCCAAGGCCTTTGCAATGTTTACTGCGATTATTGGCGAGCGTAAGCCCGAGGTATTGCCCGAATTGTCTTGTTATCAGGCACGTATAATGGATTTTTATGAAACATATGAGGGGAATGAATGGATGGGTTACGACATGAAATTCCGTAAAGCGAAAGAGTATGATTCATCTCTGACATGGGATTGCCTTGACTCGATTTCTTGGCAGAAGCAGCTCCTGCCTGGCGCGGCGAGGACGTCCTCGCCAGGTGGGAATGGGTCGGGGTTTTCCCGCCAGCAGCCTGCGGTGCCCTTTCGAGCAGGCGCCGGTGGCGATCACCAGCCGAGAACCGGCGGGAATGGTGGAAAGCGGGGGGTCTGTTGGGGCTTCAATAGAGGCAACTGTACCAGACCGCAAGGGGCATGTAAGTTCAAACATGCGTGTGCGGGTTGTGGGAATTCCTCGCACCCGGAGAGTTCATGCAGGTCAAAAAATAGCGGGTCGGGAGGTAGAGTCCAAACAAGACTGAGGGGGATCGTTGTGTACAATTGCCCACTCCCGTTGATCTCATGGCTATGACTCCCTGGTTAAACAAATACCCTGATTATGTCTCTGCTGGGGTGTTGAGGAAGGGATTCATATATGGCTTCCGCATCCCGGCGGGGGATTTTCGTGGGGAACCTTTTTGTAAAAACCAGCTTTCGGCACAACATAATCCAGGTGTAGTGGAGAGGAGAATCGCTAAAGAGGTGGCCCTAGGCCGAATCGCTGGCCCATTTCAGCACCCGCCAGTAGCAAATTTCATCTGTTCCCCATTAGGGGTGGTCCCCAAAAAAGACCCGGGGGAATTTAGGCTGATCCATAATCTGTCTGCTCCAAGGGGTTTCTCAGTAAACGATGCTATTGACCCAGAAGTCTGTTCGGTGCGGTATGCATCATTCGATGATGCCGTCACCATGTTAAATCGCCTGGGCCCTGGGGCGCTGATGGCGAAATCAGATATCGAATCAGCATTCCGGTTGCTCCCGGTACACCCACAGGATCAGCGTTTGCTCGGTTTTGCATTCCAAGGACGTTATTACATGGATAAATGCATGCCGATGGGTTGCTCCATTTCTTGTGCCTATTTTGAAACATTCAGCTGTTTTTTAGAGTGGGCATTCACCGAGGCCACTGGGCATAGGCATGTTATGCATTACTTAGATGACTTTCTGTTCTTGGGAGCAGCCGGCGACACGAAATGTGCGCAGGTGCTTCAGGACTTTTGCACCCTCATGGGGGAGTTTGGAGTGCCATTGGCACCAGGTAAGACAGTCGGACCATCTACTTCACTCGAGTTTTTGGGAATTGAGCTCGATTCTGTGGAGGGATGTTTCCGTTTGCCAGTGGAAAAGGTAGCTAAATTTAGGGCTTCCCTGGAACTGTGCCTTAGTAAGGAGAAGGTGACCCTGCACCAGCTACAGCAAGCAGTGGGTCAGCTTAACTTTGCCTTGAGAGTGATTCCAATGGCCCGCCCTTTTTCACGCTCTATTGCTCAAGCTATGGTTGGTCTCAAGGAAGGACACCACCGCACAAGACTGTCTGCAGAGGTTCGCCAGGATATGCGCATCTGGTTGGCATTTCTGGCGGACTTCAATGGTCGAGTAGTGTGGAGCAAGCCGCCAGCGTCTTCGGACGAGCTGGGTTTGTGGACTGACTCGGCGGGGAGCGTGGGATTCGGCGCCATCTTTGGTAATCGATGGTCGGCGCAAACATGGCCGACGTGGTGGCACACCAGCGGTCTCACAGGTAACATAGGGTTCCTCGAGCTATTCCCTATTTTTGTTGCTCTGATGGCATGGCCGGATGAGTTCAGAGACCGCTCTGTGGTATTTTGGTCTGACAATATGACTGTTGTCGAATGCATTAACAATCAGGCAGCACGCTGCAAATGGATCTTGAGATTGTTGAAGGAAGTTGTGCTGCTTTGCATGAGACTGAATGTACAGTTCAGGGCGAAACATGTGCCGGGTGTACTGAATCATGCGGCTGATGCACTCTCTCGTTCACATATGCAGGCGTTCAGGGGTTATCTACCTACAGCGGACCTAGCGGCGGCACCATTCTCCGAAGCACTCTGGCTAATCGGTGCCCCGGATTACAAGACCTCGTGGGAGCAAGCTTAGCCCCCAGGACGAGGAAGGCATACGAAGGAGCGTTTCGTTCCTATTGTGCATTTTTGGGTCCGACAGGGAACCACAATTGGGGTCAGGAGGATTCCTTTCTAGGGTTCCTGGTAGCTCTGCACAGGGAAGGCCGATCAGCGGCAACAGCCAATAGGCATAGGGTGGCCATTTCATTCATGGCGCAGGTGCATGGCATAAAAGACCCAACGGGTTCCTTTTTGGTGAAGAAAGCCCTTCGTGGCTGGCAGAGCCTCGAGGGTCGTAAGCAAGACGAGAGGCGCCCGATTGGCTTAGAAAGGTTGTCCCTACTCATGGCGACACTAGTCACAACATGCTCCTCCCAATTCGAAGCAGTTCTGTTCCGGGAAGCTTTCGCATTAGCGTTCCATGGGGCTATGCGGGTGAGCGAACTGGTCGCAAGGAATAAGAAAGATGTGGAGGGAGGCTTGTGCAGGGATCACATCCTACTTAGGGGTGATTCGATGGTAGTCACGATAGCTAGGTCCAAAACTGACCAGGGAGCTATGGGAAACAGTGTTGTTGTCCAGCGCATGCGAGGGTCCCCCACGTGCCCAATAAGGTGCATGGAGGAATACTTGGCACTGAGGGCGGATACATGGGGGGGGAGTTTGCTGAGGCACATGGATGCCACCCCACTGACGAGGTTTCAGATCCAGAGGGTGCTAGCACTGACAATCGCGGCGGCGGGCATGGACCCGTGCGATTTTGGGACCCACTCCTTTAGGATAGGGGCTGCTACTGAGGCTACAGCCAGGGGTCAGAGTGCGGAAAAGGTGAAACAGTTAGGACGATGGTCCTCGAATTGTTTTAAAAGGTATGTGCGATTGCACATGTTGTGAAGTCAAGTTACATGCGCTCACGCTTCTTGTCTTCTGTTTGATTTACAGTTTCGCGAGCATGTCATGCGGGGCGGAATTGGCAGTCGACCCAGCACCAGGGGACCAGCGGTCAGAGATCACCTGCTGAGGAGAGAGTGGTGTGGGTCGTGGGCCACTCATACGTGAGGCGGGCCGGGGACGTATTCAAAGCAGGTGACGTGACTCACGCAGCTGGGAAATACGGGTACAGAGTGGCCTTCCACGGAAGGGGCGGGCTCTGTATTGACCAGTTCGAATCTTTTATTGAGGGTCTCTTAGGGCCGCAGAGGTCACCGCCATCTGTAATCATAGTGCACCTGGGGGGCAATGACTTGGTGACACTCTGTAGGCGAGTATTACTCGAGCGAGTGTTGTCAGCCGTTAGCTGGTTAGCAAAAAGAGTCCCGGGGTGCACGATTGCCTGGTCCCACATGATTCCCAGAAGGGTTTGGCGGGGGGGCCTTTCAGTATCAGCACTGAACCATTCGGTGAAGAAGGTTAACAACAAAATTGGTTGATTGTTTCGCTCCGCGCAGCTGCATAACATTCCGCATGGGTGTATTCGGGGTGATCACATGTATCTCAATGATGGGGTTCACCTGTCCCGGGAGGGGAATGTCTTACTCATAGGAGACTTCATAGCATGGCTAAGGGGTTTGAGGAAGCATGACCTTTAGGAGGAGTTTGTGGGGGGGCCGGATAGCCGGTCAACTATCCGGCCTGTGGCGGTAAGGTCATGATCGGTGAGCAGTAATTTCAAGGTCCCTAGAGGGGGGCGCCACCCACTATGGATGGGAGCGCCCAGGGGGAGGCGGCCATTGGCCCCTCCCACTGGGAGGCGGCACCCACTAAGTATGGGTCGCCTAGGGGGAGACGGCCATAGGCCCCTTCCAGGGGAGGAGGCGCTATATGCCCCTCCTACGAATTTCCCGGGGCCCGGATATCCGCGACGGCAGATGTGATAGAGAGTGTGGGGTGGGGGGGGGGGAGTCCACGCTGCCTTCCTACAGATACCTCACACGGGTGCTCGGACGACCTTTGAGATGGCGTCGAGCGGAAATGGGGGCCCCAAACAAGACAAGGGAAATTGGAGTTGGCACAGAGGGTACAGTCCTCTGCGCGGCCGCCACTCACACCGTGAGGGCGAGAGTTTTGGTAGTAGGGATCTGACACCGGTTGCGACCTTGCCGTTGGCCCTTAATGCTAGGATGTACAATTTTAATTTAAAATGTATGCATTTGCAGGATGTTAGACTCGGCTAGGAAACCTTTGTATTAGAGATTTGTTAAGGTTAGCCAATGAACATGTCTTCATCGAAATGTAATAAATGAAAATTGTACATGATATGAAACTTTTATTTAATGTTTTAATTTTGTTTTATATTTTAATAAATACGTCCGGGAGGGTGACTCCCTCCCGCCTTCCAAAAGTTCAGAACTGCGTCCGTCTTCCCATTCTTGGGGATTGTGTTGGGAGGGGGTGACAGGCATCCCGGCCATATGGAAAGGGGCGACCACTCGGTCCCCCCAAACGTATGGTTGGGGGCCCCGATCCTCCCGGGAAACCATTTTGGGCGGGGGGGCGTGTCTCGGCTGGTATGCCCGAAGCGGCGTAGCCGGGGCGTGCCTTTTCCCGCCCAAGAGGGGTTGTCCTAGACACCTACACCGATGGCCACGCCCAGTAGGCATACCGGCGGAGGGTTCACGCCCTCCCGAAGAGGAATAAAGAGAGCGGGAATCCGAAGAAGCGTCCTCTTGTTCCTGTGCTTGGAAGCTGCACCCACTCGTTGCACGTGAGCCCTCGACGGAACAAGGAGCAATTTTGACCCACCCACCAGCCCCTAATGGCAATGTTAGTTTTGCAATAAAGTATTTCTCTGATAACATCTTCTTCCCTCTGTTTAATAGAATATGAATGTCTAGCTTAAGGATGTGACTTCTGTCTGAAGGTACTGTTTTCTTTTAGGAATATACAAATGATGCAAGTAGACACGATGATATTTTCTCCCTTAGTAGGTAAACAAATGTCGTATTTATTTTTTGGTCGGGCGGTAAGGTCATGATCGGTGAGCAGTAATTTCAAGGTCCCTAGAGGGGGGCGCCACCCACGATGGATGGGAGCGCCCGGGGGGAGGCGGCCATTGGCCCCTCCCACTGGGAGGCAGCACCCACTAAGTATGGGTCACCTAGGGGGAGACGGCCATAGCCCCCTTCCAGGGGAGGAGGCGGCTATATGCCCCTCCTACGAATTTCCCGGGGCCCGGATATCCGCGACGGCGGATGTGATAGAGAGTGTGGGGTGGAGGGGGGGAGTCCACGCTGCCTTCCTACAGATACCTCACACGGATGCTCGGACGACCTTTAAGATGGCGTCGAGCGGAAATGGGGGCCCCCAACAAGACAAGGGAAATTGGAGTTGGCACAGAGGGTACAGTCCTCTGCGTGGCCGCCACTCACACCGTGAGGGCGAGAGTTTTGGTAGTAGGGATCTGACACCGGTTGCGACCTTGCCGTTGGCCTTAATGCTAGGATGAACAATTTTAATTTAAAATGTATGCATTTGCAGGATGTTAGACTCGGCTAGGAAACCTTTGTATTAGAGATTTGTTAAGGTTAGCCAATGAACATGTCTTCATCGAAATGTAATAAATGAAAATTGTACATGATATGAAACTTTTATTTAATGTTTTAATTTTGTTTCATATTTTAATAAATACGGCCGGGAGGGTGACTCCCTCCCGCCTTCCAAAAGTTCAGAACTGCGTCCGTCTTCCCATTCCTGGGGATTGTGTTGGGAGGGGGTGACAGGCATCCCGGCCATATTCTGCCCGCTCACAGAACTCCGTGAAATCTCACTGAGTTTTTTTGTAACTATACAGAATTCTACACTGTAAAATCCTGTGATTTTTGCCTACCCCTAAAAAAAAGAATTTGCAGGGACATTGAAGGTTATGCAGATCCTCCTTCAGCTTCACAAATTCTTCTTCAAAACAGTTACAATTAGGAGGTATATGAACATTTAGACAGATTATCAATTTATGTGTTCTTTGTTTATTGTTTATGAAAACTGAGCAAGCGGACAGCCATTAGTGTCAAGTTGCCTCCTGAGACTCATTGCCATTGCTGAGGGGGCTGGCATTTCTACCAATGACAATAAGGTCATCAAGTGAAGGCCCTCCTGCAGCCAAGTCTCTTGCAACATTAAAATCGAGTACTTGTCTAGAATATGCATAAACATAAGCAATTTACTAAGCACATTAAAAGTTAAAACCATGTATATTCCAGGTCAAATCTTTACTTACCACAGGTCGCCCAGGCACCTTGTTATAACAGTGTCCTCTTCCTCTGTTACAATGACTACTCATATTTGCTATACCACACTTGTGCCATTGCCATGACTCATATTATGCATCCCCTAACTGCTACCTCTTTCGCAAATGTTATGATTATTATACTATCAGGTGATTTCCCTCCTTTCATAATGACATAGGTTCCCCTTCACAGTAAAATACAGGGGGAAATGGGGTAGTTCAATTTGGGTAGAGACAAGCCCCCTGTGATCTTTGAAGAAGGGTGTGTATGTTGCACTGACATTTATATCTGTAGTACTTACAATGTGCTTTACAACCTCTAGTACACCCAGGCCTTCACTGAGCTAAACCTCATGATTTATTAAGTCAGCCTGCTTCTCAAACATTTTATCTGCCACTTTTTGTTTTTGCAGAAATCCATTTTATTATCTCACTTCCTTTGATTATACTGAAATCCATGGGGTACAAATCACCAGAGTTCATTTCTCTCATTGCAGGAATTAATTTGAAAAATACTAGACATTTTGACCAGTTTAGGGGGTGTTATTTTGATTTTCTCTTCTCCATCTTTAATAAGTTAAATCAGAATGTCTATATAGAATGTCCCCTCACAAATGGTTTTTCATTTATCAATTTATTTTCCAATGTATGTGGTGTTCTACTTTCTCTTTCGCTGCCAAAAGGAATTTGCCTTGGTGTGACATGGTTGGCCTTATTTGGCTGGTTTGTGGTGTTGCCTTAAATAGGGCCTGATCATTCCTGCGGGCACCACCACACAAGTGTGGTTAATTTACCTTTATCCAGGGATGACTCATTAGACTTACAGCCTTCCACAATCTTCCTCAGAGTTTCTACAGCTGGGACTCTTACTGTTCTACTCACACGATTAGGACAAATAATCACAGTTGTTCTTCGTTTCAAATTGAATAACTATTAGTGATGAGGGTGAACGAAAATCCTCCTGGGATGCATCATGGACAGCATCAAGCATCATTTGTTATATTGAAATTTACAACATCAACAACCTAAGGAAACCTCTCGCATGGTGAGACTCTTTGATAGTTTTGAGCTCTCGGTTCCTTTGAATTACCTTGCAACTAAATTCTGCAATGAATTGGACAGACTCAGACAGTTCTCCAGCTCTTGTTCTTCCTCTTTTCCTTGCTCAGCTCAACTCAAGTGGGAGTGGTAAAGTTCCTCTCAATATTAATCTGTTTAGACTGTTTAGACATTTAAAACCATTTGCTCAATTTCTAGCATAAATGTGGACCTATCCTCCCATGAACTGCTCTTGATGTCTGGATTTCAAGATTGAGATCACTTCTTTTTTTGACCATGTACTTGTAACAGCACTCTTGATTTTTTGGTTGACAATGTTTACTAGAGAATTTGTAGAGAGGCACAAGTTGCTTAGCTTGATTAATTTGAATTAATTACGCCACCTGATTTAGCCACCTGATCAGCCATGGATACAACCGCGGATGGGAGAGGGAAATGATAAGAGAAGAGCAGCTCATTGGTAATTGATTACTGGCTGATAGTCCTAACTACAAGGATGTATGTTCTCATGTGGACTTGGCAGTGTGGCATTGGGTTAGACTAACTCCCACTACCAACAAATATTTGCCCTAACAATGCTACAAAGCCAAATAATTACCCATTAGTACCCATTGAAGTGTGAACTGCCTGAGAGGCTGGGACTTTGTTGTGCATTATTTTGCCGTAGCGCTCCGTCTGCTAACTACGCTGCAAATAATAATTTGGTATTCTGGAAATTGTTGCGCTGTCTGCCTAACTTATTGCTGCCTGATCTCACCGGTGCCTCTGACATCAGGATCGCGCTATCGATCTCTGTGCCCCAATCCGGTTTCGATCTTGACTGAGGCCATTTTGAGCTTGCTGTTGTTGTTGTTTGCTTCCAGTGCCTTCCCCGACCAGATCCCCGCCCAGCTCCCGCCTCCCAGCTGACCACCCCCCGCCCCTCCCCCTCCTCCATCCACATATGACAGATGTCTGTTCGCGCAGCTTTCACGCGCAGCGGTCGCGCCCCATGCGGGCTGAAGGTGCGCCAAAGGTAAGCCCGTCTACGCCCGTCCGCGCCTGGACCGCGCCCAGCGCCATATCCCCTGGCCCCCACCGTACCCAGCCCACTAGACTCACATATGATGCCGCAACTCTCCTCGCCCTCAACCCCGGACGCTCACCACAATGCTGCAAAGCCACCCCAGGACGTACCCACGGCCCATTCGCCTGCCTCTCTTGCAAATTCAACTGCTTCAGGACCATCACCAAACCCACTTCCTCCAAACACAGCTCTGACTCTAACCACCTGAAGTGCATCCTGCTGAACACCCGCTCGGTCCACAGACACGCAACTGAACTCTGGGACCTATTCGACACTGCGTCACCGGACATCGCCTTCCATACAGAAACATGGATGAACACATCTTCAGCACCCGACATCGCCATAGCCATACCGGATGCTTACAAGATTATCCGAAAAGACCGTGCCAAACAAATAGGAGGAGGCATCGCCATCATCCACAGGAACACCATCAAAATCACGACCAGCTCCGACGATAATCTTGCAACCGCCGAACATCTCCACTTTCAGATCCACACCAACCCTAGGACCACACTTAGAGGCACCCTCTTCTACAGGCCTCCAGGAACCCGCTCTCAATTCAGCGATGACATCACTGACTTCGTTAGCCCACATGCCCTCGCCTCCGAGAACTACATTCTTTTAGGAGACCTCAACTACCACCTCGAAAACAAACACGACAGCAACACCTCCACCCTCCTGGACAACTTGGCCAATCTCGGACTCAAACAACTTGTTGACACCCCCACCCACGTAGCCGGACACACGCTCGACCCGATCTTCACCTCCAGCAAGAACATCTCCTTCGATCGCACCACAACTCTTCATTGGACGGACCATAGTTGTGTTCACTTCAGCTACAATACCACCCGGACCCACAATCGCCCACAACCTATCCCTCGGAGAAACTGGAACAAAATCACCTCCGACCAACTCCTCACATCACTCAACCAAAACCCTCCCACCCTGTCATTGGACCCAAACCAAGCGGCCACCAATCTCAAGCAATGGATCACCCACAGCGCTGATGAATTAGCACCCCTGAAAAAACACCAGACCAAACCAGGCAGCAAAAAGGCTCCCTGGTTCAATGATGACCTTAAAAAATCCAAGAAGCTATGCCGCACCCTGGAGAAAACATGGAGAAAAAACCCAACCACCGACAACATGGCCACCCTCAAGGCAGCCACCCGCAAACACCACCAACTGATTCAATCCACCAAGAAATCAGCATTCAAGGATCGTCTCGACAACAACTCCCACAACAGCAAGGAACTTTTCAACATTGTCAAAGAATTCACCAACCCCACCGCAGCATCTAACGACATCACTCCCTCCCAAGACCTCTGTGAAGCATTATCCTCCTTCTTCTACAACAAAATTGCCGACATTCACAACAGCTTTGAGAACACTCCCAGCGATCAACCCTCCCCACCCCCCTCAGATCCTACACCGCCGACTAACAACCTTAGTTCCTGGAACCCAATCACCACTGAAGACACCATCCGCCTAATGAACTCAATCCACTCTGGCTCGCCAACCGACCCCTGCCCCCACCACATCTTCAACAAAGCTGACTCCATCATCGCACCCCATCTCCGTGATGTCATCAACTGCTCGTTCAACTCGGCCACCTTCCCAGAAAGCTGGAAACACGCCCAACTCAGCGCCCTTTTGAAGAAACCCACAGCAGACCCCTCCGAACTTAAAAACTACCGCCCCATATCCCTCCTCCCTTTCCCCGCCAAAGTCATTGAGAAAGCCGTCAACAGCCAGCTCGCCGCCTTCCTTGAATCTAACAACTCCCTAGATCCCTCTCAATCAGGATTTCGATCCAAACACAGCAACAAAACCGCCCTCATTGCAGCAACAGACGACATCCGAACACTACTGGACAACGGAGAAACAGCGGCCCTCATTCTACTCGACCTCTCCGCCGCTTTCGACACAGTCTGTCACAGCACCCTTATACAACGCCTCAGCAACATCGGCATACAAGGAAAAGCCTTGGACTGGATCATCTCATTCCTCGCCGGGAGAACTCAAAGAGTCCGACTTCCCCCATTCACCTCAGAGGCCACTGAAGTCATCTGTGGCGTACCACAAGGATCGTCACTCAGTCCCACACTCTTCAACGTGTACATGAGCCCACTTGCATCCATCGCGCGCCAACACAACCTCAACATCATCTCTTACGCCGACGACACCCAGTTAATCCTTTCCCTCACCAAAGACCCTAACACCGCCAAAACCAATCTTCTCAAAGGCATGAAAGAAGTAGCAGGATGGATGAAACAGAGCCGCCTAAAACTCAACTCAGACAAAACGGAGGTTCTCATCCTAGGATCTTCCCCCTCTGCCTGGGACGACACTTGGTGGCCTTCCGCTCTGGGCACAGCACCCACACCCACAGACCACGCACGCAACCTTGGCTTCATCCTAGACTCCTCTCTCTCGATGTCCTGACAAGTCAACGCTGTCTCATCCTCCTGCTTCAACGTACTTCGCATTCTCAAAAAGATCTTCCGCTGGATCCCCTTCGAGACAAGAAAGACTGTCACCCACGCACTGGTCACGAGTTGACTGGATTATGGTAACACATTATTCGCCAGAATCACAGCAAAATTACAAAAAAAACTCCAACGAATCCAAAACGCATCAGCAAGACTCATATTGGACATCCCTCGCCAAGACCACATCACCGGACACCTAAAAGACCTCCACTGGCTTCCCGTCAACAAGAGAATTACGTTCCGTCTTCTCACCCACGCACACAAAGCCCTCTACAATCTAGGACCCGAATGCCTCATCTCTCGACTGTCCTTCTACACACCCACCCGCCAACTAAGATCGTCCAATCAAGCCCTCGCCGCAGTCCCGCGCATCCGAAAATCCACCATGGGTGGCAGATCCTTCTCCTTCCTGGCTGCCAAGACCTGGAACTCACTCCCCACTTTCCTCCGCCTTACTCAAAACCACACCTCCTTCAGAAAAGAACTTAAAACATGGCTGTTCGACAAATAATGTACCCCTTCCCCAAGCGCCTTGAGACCCTCTGGGTGAGTAGTGCGCTATACAAATGACCGAACTTGAACTTGAACTTGAACCTGCGCTTATCCAAAAACAATCTATTAAAAATAAAGTGATAGAGGGGAAGAAGAGGGTCTGGCCCATTTGCTCTCACTAGGTACTGAGAGGCATATTTACAAGGAAATATCGCCACCAAAAAATCATGTTTAGCGTTCCGGTGGGGATATCCCCTTCTTATTTACAAAGCGGTGTTAAGCTACTTAACGTGGCTTAATACTGCCTTGTAAGTAAGGCCGCTCTTCACACTTCAGTTAGAGTGAAAGGGGTGTGCAATGGGTGTTGCAGTGGGTGTTCTGCTGAAACACACATTGCTTTCACAAGGCAAGACAGTGGCAATAACTAAGACCAGGGAATACTTGGTATTAGACTGGTGATACAGGGTGAAATTATTAATTTCTCCTTGCTTTTTGATCTTTCCATGTGTGCAGGGTTTTGCAGTACACATAGAAAGAGAAAATTTACCTTTCAAGATTGTTTGTGTGCATGAAGGTGTCCCTTCCTGCACATAAACAATCGCCCCTGCAGCGCAGGCACCCTTGAAATATGGAGCAAGGTTGCCTGCGCTAGCGCTAGGCAGCTTTATTAGCACCTGTGCTCGGGGAAACACAGCAGTGCACCATATTTTTATAACTATGGCTAATCCCTGTGTTTTAACATTTTTGGAGCAAGGTGTTACCTATTTTAGCATTCTACAGCACTCTGAATGTTGATGTAAATATGCCCCTGAGTCTCCCCAGGCTGAACAAGGCTTCCTGCAACATCCTACTGAGCGAGCTTCTCCCCAAAGAAATCATCCTTGCAACTTTGCTGGTGGGAGGGAGGATAGGAGGTACAATAGGATCATTGGACGGCGTGTCCACTTCAAGAAAAAAAAGATGCCAAACTCAAATACTAAAGTCTAGATTAGAAGAAGAATCTCACAGTTCTGTTTTGTTGATTTAAAGATTCCTTTTAAAGATGTTTTGTTAGAAAAAGAAAACCTTCTCTGGAAATTGTATTGGAACTTGATATTTTTTACTGGAGTCATTTATCTCCAACTTGCAGCAACATTGTTTAACTTCTGCTACTTCACTCATATTTATTGTGGCAGTTGTTGTTTTTGTTCAGTGCTTCTGAGCCAAAGTATACAAGATAGAGTCAGGATGGATATCTTCTCAAATAAAAGAGAAAACATTTAAAGAGAAGATATTTAACTTTTAAATATGTATGAGAGAACCTTCCCCTATTTTAAAATATTTAGATTGTCAACGATTAGAAGAACCACTTTTGAAATGAATAGTACTTTCCATAAAAATAGTTATCTCTCTTCAGAAAGCATTACTTCTCTCAAGTGCTTCTGAATGGTGATGATTTCTGATTAATCTGCCTTTCCTAAAGGATCATTTTTCACTGTAGACAGAGTTCTAACACTTTGCTTGCTGTGCTGATGTGTGAATTACACCACATTTTGTGTTTAAATGTCGCATCACAGCTGACCATCTACCAGACTGAAAGAATCTTTCCTTTTCTATAGGCTTCTCACCTACACTCACGTTCTCAGGACTATCAATATATCGTCCACCCAGAGCCTATGGACAATATCTCAAAAATCTTCCAGAAAGCATTGCTAACCTAGCCAGTTCACCTTCCAACTTTACTATATTAGGTGATCTTAACCTACATTTAGACACACCCGGAGACTCTATTGCTTCTGAGTTAGTTAGGAATCTCTCAGCACTCCAGTTCAAACAAAGAGATTTTGGTGCCACCCACGTCAAGGGGCATCTACTGGATCCCATTTTTACGAATAGTGAGGCACTTTAAGTGGGGGTCCCAACCTCGCTGCCATGGTCAGACTACTTTCTGATCCCTCGGTCATGGGACATCACTGATATAGTCTTCTCATTTAGTTTAGTTGGCAGTAACCAACCCACCTGGTCTAAGCTTCCCCTAGAACAATGGGTCTCAGCTCTCGAAGCCACTAGGCCGCTCAGAAATCCCAACCCCATCTCGGCCGATGATAAATTTAACAATAGGATTGAGTTCTCTCTAGATAATGTTCTTCCCAAAAATCTAATATATAAAAAAGTCAGGCCAAACATCTCTCCATGGTACTCCCCTATGCTCTGTGAACTTAAACAAATCTGCAAAAGATTACAGGGAAAATGGAGAAGGAACTACACAGAATCTAGCAAACTAAAGTATAGGGAGGCTAATAAAATCGATCAAGCTGGAATCAAATCTGCACAAGCTGCCTACTTTCAAGAAAAAATCAGTCTTGCATCTAATTTACAGCTGGAAATCGTCGGCATTGCCAAAACTCTCCTTAAATTGCCCCCTCCACTGCCACCACTGATGGCTCCCTTGCCCGCTACAATGATTTGGCAGAGTTTTTCCACAAGAAAATCCAAAACATATATATAACCTTCCCCCTCACAGACGGTCATAAAGACCTGGCTCCTATGATTGTGTCACCTCATTGTACCCAAGCGTTGTTGGAACAAATCCCTCTGTTTGACCTTAAAACATTAGAATCCATCTCGGCTCTTGTTAAATCAGGCTCTCCTGGGGAACCCGCACCGCCTCATTCTTTGACCTCAGTCAATGGAACAATTCTTTCAGTGATTCTTGAAATGATCAATTCCTCCATCTCCTCTGGACTGGTTCCCCCGCCATGGAAATATGTAATGGTCAAAGCTCTACTTAAAAAACCCAATCTCGACCGGGATCATTTGGGGAACTATCGTCATATTTCTCTCCTCTCAGTGCTCAGTAAAATCCCTGAGAGACATGTTCATTCAGTCCTATCCGGGTTTTAAGAATCCAACAATCTCCTTCACCCCTCACAGACGGGGTTCCGGCCCCAACATGGGACAGAAACAGCTCTTTTAGCAGTGGTTGAAGAGTTCAGGAAAATTCTGGACCATGGTGGTACAGCAGCTATTATCCTCCTGGACCTCAGCGCTGCATCTGACACCATCAACTACAACATCTTGACTCTTAGACTTAGGAGTATTGGGGTGACAGGGGGTGTCATCACCAGGCTGCAATCCTTCTTAAAAGACAGGTCCTTGCAGGACTTCAAAAGAGATATCATTTCTAAGCGTATATCGCTCAGCTGCAGTTTGCCTCAGGGATCCTCCCTGAGCCCTACACTGTTTAATGTCTACTTGAATCTGCTGGCAGAGATAGTCCGTCCATTTGGAATAAAAGTAGTTACCTATGCATGGAGAAGGTAGCCAAATGGATGGAGCTTTCGTGCCTGAAACTAAATGGAGATAAGACAGAGCTTATGCATTTTGGCAACTCTCCAATCTTCCATTCAGGGCCACTATGGCCTGACTGTCTTGGCTCCACTCTGGAACCAAAGAACCAGATCAAAATCTTGGGCATGTGACTGGATCGCACCCTAAATTTTAAATATCAGGCGGCAAAACTATCATCCATGTGCTATGGCATTCCGAGGATACTTGGCAAAGCACTTCCTCTCCTACCATTCCAGGCAAGAAGGATAATGGTCCAGCCTCTTATTCTATCATTAAGCAAACAAAGGAGGAGTACCCCCTGGGTAGGTAGCAGAGAAAGGCTTTGTTGTACCTAGAGCTTAAGGCTCATTCAAAGCACAATGTGCCCAACCTTAGCAGGACAGCACATGTCCTTTTTTGAAGACACCTCACTCACCAACCTGGTTGGTGACATGCTTCATCATTGGGGTCCCACCCCGAAGGCCGAGTGTGCTTCGACACCTGGTTACACTGGAGCGTTTTTTTTTCTTTTTTATATGTGCAATAACTTTAAAAAGGGGTAAGTGGTTTAAAAAGGGTTAAAGTGCTACTCACTACAAGAGTTTATTCCTCAGTGTTTGAACCCCCATATGCCTAATTAGGAAGACTTTGGTGTCTTAAGATGTGTAGTGTTTTTAAAAATAGCGAAAGTGTGCTATGTGATTTGTGACAAAAGAAAATAGGTCGACATGTTTCAACCATCAAATGATTATGGGTTTTCGTCAGGACCAGAAAGGGTGACCTGGGTGGTACGTACTCGCTAAGGTACGGCCTGCCCTCGGTCACAAAGAAAAAGGAGTCCACAAAATGTTGGCCTTCACAAAAGATCAATAGTCTTCTCCCCGGTCTGGAAGAAAAAACCTGTGGAGAAAAAGGGGGGGGGGGGGATAGGGGTTGGGATCACATACGCAAGTGGGCAGACGTTGATGTACACTAAACATATAATCAGTTAATTACAAGTTTGACCCATGCTGGTCGCTAGAATGGTACCTGTGCCCCGGGATGCCGTGGGGAGGTGCAATTGAACATTTAGCAGGCTTATGCATGGGTGGTTTTATCCCCGGGACAGCCCAGGGAGTGAAACTGGCATATAGTCTGGGTGATTTAACGTTAGATTTTGTAGAGGAAAAAGAGGGGGGGAAATGGCAGTACGATAAGGAATATCGCCTTAGTGTTCACAATTGTGTGGGATATACATGTCTAACATATTCCGGGGGTGCTGCAACTGAGAATCCCAGAGCCAGGATGTTAATTTCAAAGGGTGTAGCCCTGTGAAGCCCCGAATTTTGTAAGACATTTGGCTTACTTTGCGAGCGGTACAAAACCGCTACATGGGCATCTGGGTTCCAAGAGCCCTGCTCACTTCATCTAGAAAGAAAATTACAGAAGCGGGTACAGATCGACATGGCGACGTGGCGTCTTCTCTCGTAATGTTGCCGAGTCCCGTGTGAACAATGGTGTGCAACTTACTTGTGGCTTCTGTTCATCAGACCGAAAACCTACTTGGTTCCTGTTCGGTATGCCCTGTGGAAGTCCCTAGCCGACTGAATCAGCCTAGAGGTATATCACCATGATTGAGCTTCCTGGAAAGGGCGGGGTCGACCGACCCTTAGTCACATGGGACCGGGAGCCAATCACTGTTGACTCTCCCGAGAGCGAGGCTTGGGAGAAGTTGCTATGGTAACCGGGAACTCGGTCGAGTGAAAGGATTAGTCATGACAGTGGGAAGCGGTATCCCCATTCCCTACCACTTAAGCCCACAAAGGGAGAATCTGTAAGAGTAGAATATGGAGGATCATTCGGCATCAGTCTGTCAAATGTGTTTGCACCAGACTGCCCTTGTTGGATGACATATAGAATAGTGTCAGTTAGGTATTAGAAAACACATATTAATGCATTAATGATGTTATTGGACAGAGGAGGCTGCTTTTATACCATTATCGAGTTCCAAGGAATATTGTCATTTAAACCATTCCTATGGGTGCCCAGCCTGTACACCCATCTTTGTTCCTTCTCAAATAGGCGTTGGTTTTGATTGTTTCCCGCACTAATCTGTTCGATGATTGTCCATTGTATATCCTCGGGTGTGTGCCTGGCTGTTAGATAGTGGCCTGTGAGCTTCGTCATCGACTTCTTGCACCTAATGGTGCTTCTGTGCTCTCCAATTCGCAGTTTAACTTTTCTGTTAGTCATGCCTACGTAGTGTAGGTTACAGGGGCAGGTTATCATGTACACCACGTTCTTGCTGTTGCAGGTCTTGCCTGGTTCAAGCTGTAGTGTCTTGGTGTTAGTAGTAAAAGGGCACACACAACAATTGCCACATTTGTAGTGGCCTGTCACTCTAGGTAGGCCCCAAGCATTCAGCACTGTTTCTTCTTCTGCTGCTTTTTTTAATTGGTCTGGTGTTTACTACTGCGTCCTTGATGCTCCTTACTATTTTGTAAGAGAGCAAAGGTTTTTCCCATTTCATTTTGCCTGAATTTAGAATGGACCAATGTTTGTTGATTATCCTGGTCACATCGTTGGAGATCGCGTTATACGTTGTGACACAGCTGTTTTCTCTGGGTTTTCCAGGAGTGCTTCCCGGGGTTGATTGCGGGTGCGTTTCTGGCTTTTCTGCAAGATTTTATCAGGATAACCCTGATCCTTGAGTTTTATTCTATCATGCCTGGACTATGGGAATGCCCTTTAGTTAGGAGCCCCCCAAGGTGTAACCTCCAAGCTACAGATTGCTCAAAACCGCGCAGCTCGCCTGGTCCTCCAAACGCCCTACTGGCAATCACCCAAGACAGCACTGAAGACTCTTCATTAGCTGCCCATAATGGAGAGAATTAAATTCAAGGCTTTATGTATCATGCATAAGTTCTTCTGGGGGAATGAACCGACAATCAGTCGATCTATGATCACCCCCCTATTGCCCTAACAGAAGCCTCCGCTCAGCGAACCTCTTACTCGCCGTACTTCCATAAATAAAAAGAGCAACAAGTGGCGGGTGTTCTTTCTCTTACAAAGCTGCTAAGCTATAGAACGCTCTCCCTCCCCACATATGTCGGGAGCCCAACCTGATGATCTTCTGGAAACTCCATAAAACTTGGCTTTTCCAAAATTCCACCTAACAAGCTGTCCTCTCTGTCCACGTCCGCTGATACCGCTGGGATGCCTTATGGTAGCTACGCGCTTTATAAATGTTTTTCATTCATTCATCTTTAATTGATATCACACCTGTAGACTTTGTGCATGTTACCGAACACCACAGTAAGTGTGTTCATTAATGCACCAGGGTTGTTTTATTATTTTTAAACTTGATTGTAATGTGTGACAAGCTAATTTGACAGGGTTATTATTAACTATATTCGTATCTGATTGCATTGCATCTTAAATGAGTTTGCCGTCACAGTGAAATACATGCACAGCAATGCCTGTGACAATGGAATAGACTGCTTTTTTATTCAACTCGTCTGTGCTGATGGGTAGGTTAATGCAAACCACTCACACAACTATTTAAACAAGGCCTTGTTGAGGGACAGAGTAGCATACTGCATGTTTCCCTCTCAAAAAATGGCTGCAGGGCATGGAGTATTGGTGACCACAACAAAGTGCAAGCTATGGTTTGAAAATTGGAATACAAGGATTGATGTGATAAAAGACAAAATTCATTGATAATATTTGAATGGATGTAGCATGTTTTCTTCTCATATCACTATCACTCAGGCAAACTTTTGAAGATGTTTTCAGATACCCTGAGGAAGTTACACTTCAGCTCGAACATGAGTATTTTAAAATCCACCAATAAGTTGAAATTCAGAATAGAAGAGGCAAACAGGATGCTATTCCTGTGAAACACACGTAATACACATACAATAAAACTGTATGTAACGTTTACTATACAGTGTTTATCACAGACGACTTTAATACAGGAAGATATTGATTTATTATATGATTTTTATGTCACTTACAAAAAAGAGGGTTTTAAAAAGGGCAAAGGATGGGTATTAGGAGGTCATAGGTGTGCAGAGGAAAAGGGGGTGAGGAATTTTTAGGGTGCAACGTAAAGAGGGTAAGGGGTATTTCGGGTTCAGGTGTGGATATCAGTGAAAGGAAGTTAGAGGTTTTTAGGGTTCAGAGGCAGGTAGAGGTAAAAGGAGGTAAGGGTCTTTTGGACTTATGGGGTATGTAGAGATTAAGGAAGATAAGGTATTTTTGGGGTTGGTATAAAAACAAATATATGTATACATACAGACACACTGACACAAATACACACATATAGCTATCTATCTACCTACATATATATATATATATATTACCTACTGGCGGTCACCAGTAGGTAGATATAGTTAGGACTGTGTTTCTATTCGAAAAGCGCTTTTTCTTTTCCCAATACCTTTGGCGCCGGTTGACAAATCTTTGCGAAATTTTCAAAACTAGTGGGGCGCTCTGGTCAGTTCCTATCTTGAAAGTTCAGGGGCGATTCAGCAAGCTGGGGCTGAGAAAAAAGGGAGCCCCCAAAAAGTGTTTTCTCCATGTTAAATCCTATAGGAAACTTTAGACACAGCTACAGCCCGAACTGCTGAACGGAATTACACCAACAAGAGCAACAAGTGGCATGCGTTCTTTCTCTTACAACGCTGCTAAGCTATGGAACGCTCTCCCACCCCCACATACGTCAGGAGCCCAACCTGATGATCTTCTGGAAACTCATTATAACTTGGCTTTTCCAAAATTCCACCTAACAAGATGTCCTCTCTGTCCACATCCTCTGATACCGCTGGAATGCCTTAGGGTAGCTACGCGCTTTATAAATATTTTTCATTCATTCATCTTTAATTGCTATCACACCTTTAGACTTTGTGCATGTTACCAAACACCACAGTAACGGCCACATGCATCATTGTTGCCATTTGTGATTTCTTAATTGCGAAAATTAAGGAATCACAATTAAGAAATCGCAAAAGGCTATGCATCAAGAAATCGCAATTCTTCTTGCGATTTCTAAAAATTCCTTAATTGCGATTCACAATTTGCGAATCGCAATTAAGGATTCCCTTCCAATTGATTCCTATGGGCCAAGAGGCCCAAAGGAATCAATGGGAAGTCATTCTCAATTTGCGATTTGCAATTTGCGAATCGCAAATTGAGAATGCAATTTCAAGGGTGCAGGGGGGGTCCAAAGGACCCCCCCTGCACCCCTGAAATATAACTTAAAGTGCATTTTTCACACACACATGCCCCAGGGGCATGTGTGTGTGTAAAATGACACTTTCAAAAATGCACTTTTGTGCATTTTTAAAAGTTTTCACAAAGTACCATGAAGGTCAACTTCATGGTAATTTACCACTCCCTATTTGCGAATTCGCAAGTTTAAAATGTTCATGCATTGCATTTAAGAAATCTCAATTTGCGATTTCTTAAATGCAATCGCAATTTTAGAAATCGCAACATGATTGCGATTTCTAAAATTGCGAAAAACATGATGCATCCCAATTTTGTTAATTACATTCGCAAACGGCCGAAAATTGCGATTCGCACCATTTGCGAATGCAATTGACAATGATGCATGTGCCCGTAAGTGTGTTCATTAATGCTCCAGGGCTGTTTTATTATTTTCAAACTTGATTGTAATGTGTGACAAGCTAATTTGACAGGGTTATTATTAACTATATTCGTATCTGATTGCATTGCATCTTAAATGAGTTTGCCGTCACAGTGAAATACATGCACAGCAATCCCTGTGACAATGGAATAGGCTGTTTTTTTATTCAACTCATCTGTGCTGATGGGTAGGTTAATGCAAACCACTCACACAACTATTTAAACAAGGCCTTGTTGAGGGACAGAGAAGCATACTCCATGTTACCCTCTCAAAAAATGGCTGCAGGGCATGGAGTATTGGTGACCAAAACGAAGTGCAAGCTATTGTTTGAAAATTGGAAAACAAGGATTGATGTGATAGAAGACAAAATTCATTGATAATATTTGAATGGATGTAGCATGTTTTCTTCTTATATCACTATCACTCAGGCAAACTTTTGAAGATGTTTTCAGATACCCTGAGGAAGTTACACTTCAGCGTCGAACATGTGTATTTTAAAATCCACCAAAAAGTTTAAATTGAGAATAGAAGAGACAAACAGGACGCTATTCCTGCGAAACACACGTAACACACATACAATAAAACTGTATGTAACGTTTACTATACAATGTTTATCACAGACGACTTTATTACAGGAAAACATTTATTTTTATGTCACTTACAAAAAAGAGGGGTTTATAAAGGGCAAAGGATGGGTATTAGGAGGTCATAGGTGGGTAGAGGAAAAGGGGGTCAGGAAATTTTAGGGTGCAAGGTAAAGAGGGTAAGGGGTATTTCAGGTTCAGGTGTGGATATAAGTGAAGGGAAGTTAGAGGTTTTTAGGGTTCAGAGGCAGGCAGAGGTAAAAGGAGGTTAGGGTCTTTTGGAGTTATGGGGTGTGTAGGGATTAAGGAAGATATGGTATTTTTGGGTTGGTATAAAAACTAATATATGTATACATACAGACACACTGACACAATTACACACATATAGCTATCTATCTACCCACATATATATATATATAGATGGCTCGAGTTTCCCTTCTTAACACCTTGGCTGCTAATGGTTTTCCCCTCCTGTGCTGCATTCAATCAATCCCCATTGTTCATGACAAGGTCAGCTCGTCATAAGCACAGCTCCACTGTGCATCATGACGAGCTGAGCTCGTCATGAGCAGCGAAGGCGTTCATGAGGAAAAGAATAGCACTCGTGAGGTTTCTTGGGCTCAGCAGCAGTTTATTTCAGACAAACGCATTTCGGATTACATCCTTCGTCAGTGTCATAGTTTCCAAAACTTTTTTCTGGCGGCCATTTTTTATTAAAAGAAAACTATGTCAACTGGGGGTAATGGTAAAAAACGGACTTCGTTTGCCCTTAAGTTAAACGGGCGCCATCTTTAAACAGTAAATACAGGATTTATATTCATATCCTTTGTCAGGAATCGGTTTAGTATACCGACAAAGTTTTAACATGTTTTCATTCTTACTGTGTTCTGCTTATTTGTTATTTGCTAATGATCCTACCCCCCCACCCAGCAATGTAACTTTTCATAGGGCTTCAGAAGTCCATACTACCATTCTGTTTAGCCCCTTATTTGATAAAAAAAAAAACAGAATATGTATATAATTTTTAAGTATGGGCGAAATTTGCGAAATGGCAAAAATAATCGGCGAGTTCGCGAATTTTCCTGCGAACTCACAGATTTTTGTGCCATTTGCACAAATATGTGACCAGGTGTGCCTGTAACTTTGCCTAAATATTGGTTTGAAAATCAAAAAACCTTCAGCTACATTTTTCTAATTGATGTAAAAAAAAAAAGCAAATAGAAATTCGTGTTATGTTTTGGGTTGGGCTTGGAGCTTTAGAAAAGAAATAGAATTTATTTTGTGGATCTGATATATTTCACACAGGAGGGGAACATTTATTTTTCTCGTCCCCTTAAAAATAGATTGTGTTAACTATGTCCTAGGCATCATTTTTTTGTATATTATGTAACTTTGCCAAAAGGCGCAGAGGTCCCTTGAGCGAGCTGGCCATTATAGTGGGGACGGGCGGGAAGACGTTTCATACCGCTAGTGTGTGGTGAACGGGGCCAAACAGGCAGGGCTTCTATGCGAGTTCACATGCATGTTGTTTATCAAGGGTCAGAGACCGAGAAGAGCAGCATATCAGGAGAAAGCAGCCTCCTGGTCTCAGGAGCTACACGGGGATGGCGCTCGGGAATCTCATGGATGCAAAAATAAGTTTGGCACAGGACCCCAGATTCCTTCAGATGTCCAAGATAGCTCTGCTGCGCATTTTGGTACAAAGCCATTCTGATCCTGCTCAGTGGGTTCAGGCGCAAGCAGCTTCTGCTGCCGGACAATGTCCCATCTCATACTAAACTGCCCCGTACAGGCATATGCTGGCGCTGGGCATAGGGTGCAGTGGCATGCGGGTGCTCCACACCTGGTACATGCGCATACCGGTGAGAGGGGGGACACATGTTTATTGGGGCTGTTTAGCAAGGTATGACTTTAAATTTTGACTGCACCAGATGGTGGTACCACCTACACGGATCACGAGCATCCAGGCGCCAGACTTCATGATGCAAGAGCATAATGGTGATGTACGGTATTGGTTTATATGTACTGGGGGAAGGGGGGCACTTAGCACAATGTGTGCTCACATCCAGAGGGCTCCCAGGCAATTGAGAACAAATGATTTTCACACTGAGAGGGCTCTGGGGCAGTTCAGCAGCATAGGTGCTCACACCCACTGGGCCCCAGGGCAATTCAGTAGCGCATGGGCTCACAACCTCTGGGCAGCTCAGCAGTGCGGGGGCTCACCCCCACAGGGCTCCCAGGCAGTTTAGCAGCGCCACCCTCTGGTTCATCACTGCCACCCTCTGGTTCATCATTGCTACCCTCTGGTACACCACTTCCACCCTCTGGTTTATCACTGCCACCCTCTGGTTCACCACTGCCACTCTCTGGTTCACCACTGTCACCCTCTGGTTCATCACTGTCACCCTCTGGTTCATCACTGCCACCCTTTATTTCATTACTGTCACCCTCTGGTTCATCACTGCCACCCTCTGGTTCACCACTGCCACCCTCTGGTTCATCACTGCCACCCACTGGCTCACCACTCCCACCCTCTGGTTCATCACTGCCATCCTCTGGTTCATCACCTGTGTAAATATGAGCCCTAAGAAAACCCTGAGCTACTGGAGGCACTGCTGTTAGGCAAACAGTCTTTTAAAAGTGTAAACACATATTTTTCATTTGTTTGTACAAGTATTCTGTATTTATTTTAGTACCATAAGATGTTCTTCAAGGGAAAAATAACATTGTAAAGTTCAAAAAATATATATTACACAATTTCTTAGTCATACATTCTAATGTAAACAGAAGCAATTCAAGAAGTCACGAAAACAATTTACATTGCTTATTTCATTAAAGCTGACAACAAAAATCATAACATTTTGTCAAAAATCACAATGCATTTCACGTTTAAACACAACCCTTCGTCTGGGGATGTAAAGGTAAAGAAATTAAATATGTAAATTTCAGATGTCGACTTTCAATGTTGTAGAATGTTCAGGACCTACAAAGACAGCAACAAAAAGGTCTGTTTTTCACATCTATCGAGAGTTTACATATTATTGATTAAGAAGCTGAGGAGTACCGCCAGGAGAAAAACTGCCAGTGCAGAAAAGTGGTGAATTGCATGTGTTAAGAAACGCAGCCATCTTAGATTTAAGTAAGTATGTGTGCTCTCACTGAACACCATAATTAACAAAGAGAGACATATAACGTGAGTGACTGTGTGGCGAGTAAGACCCCCGAAAACGAAACAGAAAAACGTAAGCCAGCAACTATCAAACCATAATGCATTTCAACGTCAAGACCCCTATAAGTGAATGGTACACATTGTCAGATAAAGAAAACCAGTGACTGACTGCTTACTAAGCAATGCAAGAAATGCAATGCGTCCCGGTGCACTACCCCGAGCGCCCTCTGGTTCACCACTGCCACCGTCTTGGTTCATCACAGCTCACTCTGGTTCACCACTGCCACTCTCTGGTTCATCACTGTCACCCTCTGGTTCATCACAGGACCCTCTGGTTCACCACTCCCACCCTCTGGTTCATCACTGCCACCCTCTAGTTCATCACTGCCACCCTCTGGTTCACCACTGCCACCATCTGGATCATCACTGTCACCCTCTGGTTCATCACTGCCACCATCTGGTTGACCACTGCCACCCTCTGGTTAATCACTGCTACCCTCTGGGTCATCACAGCACCCTCTGGTTCACCCCTTCCACCCTCTGGTTCATCACTGCCACCCTCTGGTTCATCACTGCCACCCTCTGGTTCACCACTGCCACCCTCTGGTTCACCACTGCCACCCTCTGGTTCATCACAGCACTCTCTTGTTCACCACTGCCACCCTCTGGTTCACCTCTGTCACCCTCTGGTTCATCACTGTCACCCTCTGGTTCATCACTGCCACCCTCTGGTTCATCACAGCCCCCTCTGGTTCACCACTGCCACCCTCTGGTTCATCACTGTCACCCTCTGGTTCATCCCTGCCATCCTCTGGTTCATCACAGCACCCTCTGGTTCACCACTGCCACCCTCTGGTTCATCACTGCCACCCTCTAGTTCATAACTGTCACAACGGATTTTCTGATCACGCAATGATTGCGCTGGAAATTAATTTCAGTGTAGGGGCAAAATTCCCTAAACGTTGGATTTTTAGTAAACAATACCTTTATGATGAGGATTGGGTGAAGTCAATGGGATCCAAGATAACGAGTTTTTAGTCCAAAATAAGCAATCGGCCGCCATAAATATTGTCTGGGACTCACTCAAAGCTTTTTTTCTGGGTTTAATAATTGTAAAAGATGCTAGAATCTCAAAAAAAGCAAGATTAAATAAGGTAAAATTAGAAGCTAATATCCAGGCACTCCAAGAGATATTTTTACAGAGTCCCGCTGCCTTGATTAAAACTCAGCTTGATCAGGCCAAACGGGAACTCTGCTCCTTTTTTTATACCCAAAATGAAACCATCTTTCAACAATATGGTCAGAACACGTATGAGGAGAGTAATTTCATGGGTAGGCTCCTGGCGTGGCAGGCCAGAGAGCAGGCTGTGGCAAATAATATTAAAGAATTAATTTGCCCCCTTGCTGCCTTGTGTACAGAGGACCCAGTGAAATTGGGGATATAATGCTTAATCATTATTCTACTATCTATGGTAGGCTTCAGACGGTGGACGAGCATTTATTAGAAAAATGTCTTCATGATAATCCGCCACCAACACTTCCAGAGACAGAGAAATTATCTATGGTTAATCCGTTTTCTCTGGAAGAGTTGGAGGAAGTTGTCCAAAGTCTACCTAGTGTTAAGGCCTGTGGCCCAGATGGACTTCCCTCTGAATTTTGTAAAGTTTTTTTTTGTTTTCTTTCAGATTTCTTTCTTCAATTGATAAATGTTATGTTAGAAGGAGGGGTAGTCCCAGAATCTTTTAGACAGGGGAACATAGTGAGTTTTGTAAAGAAGGGGAATATTAGTAGGGATCCCAAATCCTATTGCCCGATAACATTGCTAAACTCAGACTATAAAATTGTTACAAAACTTCTATCCCTTAGGTTCAATAAGTATGCAGCAAATTTGATCCATTCGGATCAAAATGGTTTTATCACTGGTAGACAGCTGGCTACTAATATTAACTTCTTGACAGAGGCTTTGGATTATTTTGATACACAGAGGATATCAGCCTTAGTTTTATTATTAGACGCCGAAAAGGCTTTTGGCCTCGTGGTTTGGGAGACACTATTTACAATCTTGACACATTCCGGCATCCCATCTCAGAATATTTGTTTGATCCGTAATCTGTATGCCGATGCAGTTGCCAACGTAATTATTAATACGGCCGTGGCAGGGTCGTTAGTAATTATAGGAGGCACAAGGCAAGGGTGCCCTCTATCGCCAGTTTTGTTTGCTTTTTTTATCAAGCCCTTGGCGATAGCCATTCGGAACTGTGCTGAGATTTGCCCACCAATTCCATCAATGCCAAAACTAAAACTGTATGCAGATGACATCAAGCTTATAATTACACCAAGAATTGAAGTTCAAGCCAAAGTCTTCGAGTTTTTTGAAGAATTCAAGGCTTTAGGTGGTTACCGTATCAACAAAGGGAAGACCGAAGTTTTACAACGTGGGAGGGTATCCTTAGATTTGCATCCCGATATCCTTGCTTCTGTCAATATTAGTCCAAAAAGATATTTAGGGGTATTTTTTTCTGAATCTGTCAATGATTTATATCAATTACATTTTGCTCTTCTTCTTAATAAGGTTCAGGGCCTGCTTTCTCATTGGAGCATGCTTCCCCTCTCTATTTTAGGGGCGAGCGGCCTTAATTGAAATGTTGTTTCTTCCGTTATTTAATTTTCTTTTTTTTACCATACACTTTATCACATTCTTTTTTTTCTCAGGTAGAGTCTATGTTTACAGCCTTCATCTGGGCAAAGAAAACACCCTGCGTAGCACTTAGCACTTTATATGAAGATGCGGATCAGGGAGGGTTAGCTCTACCCAACCTCAGGGATTATTATTATGCGTATTTTGTACAATATTTATCTAGATTCAAATTTTCACCACATCCAAAGCTTTATTGTAATTATTTTATGAGCTTATTCTGTAAAGATAGTCAAATCCATTCCCAAAGCTTTATTGTAATTATTTTATGAAATTATTCTCTAAAGATAGTCAAATCCATTCCCCCTTGTTGATTTTTAGAACCCTGAAACTGGTCAGTTATAAGTGCCTTCTCTGTTATTTTTAAAAACGACAGGCTTTGTTCAAAAAGTACTCTATTCAGGCAATTAATTCAGCTGTATTGCTAGACGGAATCCTCTCTTTGGTGGGGGGTAAGAGAACCTCTATATATGGCATCAAAATGGGCAGTGGCTGGATTTAGTAAAGCGATGGATTTCTTGCGAAATGGTAAATGGGTCACGGTAGCTGAAATGATACAATTAATTCCGAATGATTTTATCTTGGCCAACTCTTATAGTACTTTATATAAATATCTTACATAATTGGATGTTTCTCTTTCAATTGAACAGAGACAGCTGGTAGATGAATTATTAGTGAGGGCATCGGAGAAGAAACCGGGCGCTTGGAAGAACTATTTAGCCTCAATCAAGGGAGCTGATCTTGAGGTAAAAGCTATTAAAAAATGGTTGGATCATAAAAATTTAGAAATGTCATCCTATACTTGGTAAACTATTAATAAACTTAACTTTAGCACACTGAGGGGGCCAATTTGCTGTAGGGTGTTGTTTTTTAGTAAATGGCTATTATATCGAACTCCCCATTTTTTATTTAAAATATATCCTAACCAATCCTCCCAATGCTTTTGTTGCACAAATCATCCATTAGCTAATTGGTCTCATATCATGCTGAGTTGTCCCCAAATCCATAAGTATTGGGTAGACCTATTTAGCTTTTTGGGACATGAATGCAACATCCAACTGGTAGTGAATGAGAAATTAGTGCTCAGGGGATTTGACCCTGACCTTTCTTTTATAGATCTGATGATTACATTTTTATATATTGCAATGGCAGTAGCCAGGTTGCTCCTATTGCAAAAATGGCGAACAAACTTGATTCCCTTGGTTTTGGAATAGGGTCATAAAATGAAATTAGTGACGAAAAGCAAACGCACTTTTGCACTTTGGAGGGGAAGTATTAAGAAATGTAGTAAGATTTGGGGCAGCTATTTTGATTTATTGCCGTGGGGGGGCTTGGGTTTTTAAGATTTATTTTACAGATTGGGTGGTGGTTATGAATTTTTACGAGATTATGATTGTGGAAATGCATTTTATTGATCCTTGTGGTTTGTGTTATTAATATATTATTTGTGTATTATGAATTTGGTGGAATGTTGATGCAATATTTTTATGTTTTCGATGAACATTTCTGGCTTCAATAAAAAAAATTATTTTAAAAAAAGACACTAAGTATGAGTTATAATCTATATGAATAAATGAAGTAGTGTTTGTATAAGTGTGTAGCTGAGTAAATCTAAGTAGGATCAATTGTTTGCATAAGTGAGTAGAATGACTGCATAAGTGAATAGGATGTGTGCTGTGTGTAATGTCGATATAGGTGTATAAGTATACTTGGTGGTGTTCTATTGATCCTTGTCAGCATGTATGAGTGAATCTATAGGTAAGGGATTAGATGTGTGTAGATCAAGGAATCACTGAGTGGGTTTTTAGAAAGTTATATTGGTGTGTCAATGATATCAAGTATGGTACTCTGTATTTTATAGTGAGTGATGAAAGGTTATACTAGTGTATGATGACATGTATCAGGTTGTCACGTGGATGATGTCATCAGTGATGTCACTGACCATGTCATGAATGATGTTATATGTGACATCATCAGCAGTGGTTTGTGGGCGCACGAGTTATAGTTAGTAGAAAAAACTATAACAGAGGATTTGCCATGGTTTTGTGAAAGTGATATTTCCAGCTAACTATAACAGCCCTGAAACCTTTGTTTTTTCCAGTGAATTTCTAGGGTTTTTTAAATGCTAATTCAAAACTATGACATGTCTGAAACCTATGTTTTTTTCAGTGAATTTCTCATGGTTTTTAGATGATAATTTTTAAATTTAATAATAGTTATATTTATTTTTTATAGTGACTTTTTACATTTGTTTTACTGTTTATTTTTACATATTTTATTTTTTAAATTACATTATATATTTTTAATATAAATGGAAAAAAAATGTTTTTTAAAATATTGAAACTGAAATATTGTTCATTTTTTGTTTTATATTTTTACTTTATTATTTTTGTAATATTTTCTTTATTGTTTTAAAAAAAAAAAATGGGGGAGTCGCATACCTAAAGCGTACCTCTCTCGATCACTGCGCGGAACCTAGCAGCCATTTTAGGAATGCTGTGAAGGATTCGCGTAGGTTGTGCCACGGGTGCGTATTTTCAGGCGCGATCACTAGACGACCGGTACGCGACTCCAGCTACGGCACATTTGCGCCACATGCGCATTACTGTACGCAACAATCGCACGCTTCCGCGTGACGTCATATACGTGTTGGACACGGTAGGTGCGTGACTCCCGCAACATTTTTAATGTCTAAAATTATATATATATATGTCTTTAATATACATGTTAGGGCAAGACATTATCTAAGCTAAATATTATATTTTTACTTTTAATAAACTTATATTACTTTTAAACGCAATATCAAGATAGTCGTGTAGGGTGCATGCTGCGTGTGCGCACGGTGCGCTGATCGCATGTGCCCTGAAAAAACCTATTGAAGAACCCGACTCCTTTCAATCATTCTTCTTTGAGTTTCTTTGGGGAGACATCTCTGAGCTTAGAAGAGCTTTAATGCCATCATTTATGTTGTGGTGTTTTTCAAATCCTGCACAATATGGCTTCAGGACAGCAGCCACAAGAAGATTCAGAACATTCTTCAGAGGAAGAATTTATTGCAGAACCTCCACGTCCTCAAAGACCTGTGTCAGTGTTGTGGAAGTTTTTTACTTTCTCGGAGGGGCAAAAGAAGGTGAATGCTACCAAAGTCACCTGCAAGATCTGCAAAAGAGTCCTATCCAGAGGTAGTGCTGACAAAAAATGTTCATGTGGTACTGCCTCTAGGTATAAACACCTGAAGACTCTTCATCCTGTGAATCTGGCTCGGAAGGAATGTAGGCGAGCCGAGCAAAACCCTCTACCTGCAGTTCCTGGACCATCTGGAACTTCAACAAGCAGCTCACCACCGGACATACGTCATGAGTTTGTGTTTTTAAAGCAGCACTGTGTGAAGTGCAATAAACTGATTGCCGATGGGGAGCAGTCTGTTGAAGCAGTGTGTTCTGCGCAACAAAATCACTGTTGGTAGACTTTTGTTTCTTTTTTTGGGAGGAATGCTAGTTAATTCCAGAAGTTTCCTGTTTTTTTTGTTCTTTTTTCTTTTTCTTTTGAAAAAACACCAAAAAAATAACAAAATTATTTAGAAAAATACAAAAATATATAAAACAAAAAACAAGTTATTTTCAGAACTAACTTCTCTGGTTAAAGAAAGAGCTATATTTGTATGATAATGTGTGAACGTTTGGTTTAATGTAGGTGTAGTGCATAATTGACTGAAAGAATGTATTAGCAGTGTATAGTGAATGTTTAAGTGCAGAACTGTAAGGAAGTGCTGCAGCATGACACTGTAAGCTCGATAGCTGCACTGTGCTGTGGTACTTCCAAAGCACAGGGATGCAACATATGTACATAAATATGTTGCAATTCTATGCTTCCCTCTGCACTGCTGCATAAACAGCAGCCATGCGGTGACACAGGCACCCTTGCACCATGGTGCAAGGATATCTATGTCGTGCAAAGATTGTTTTTGTACAGGAAGAGACACCTTCCTGCACAAAAACAATCAGTCAAGGCATTTTTTTCATTCAATGTATGCTGTGCAATGCAGCATATATTGAAAGAGAAAAAATGAAGAGAAATGAAAACAATTCTCCTTGTTGTGCCAACAGGAGGATGGAGCAGCTTTCACATACATCACCAGATTTATGGTTTATGATATTTCTGGAGATGTGTATTGTTGTGTGCGTGTTGTGTGCAAACAGCCACAGTAACACCTATGGAATGCCCCTTCAACGCAAAGTGGTGTGTATGATGAGGTCATATTACATGTAGAAGAAAAGCTACATAGGGTGCTATTACCTCGCCTTGTAAATATGAAGGACTGTCTGGCACCATCACTATGTCACAAAAAGTGACATATTGTTAGTACAGGATGCTTATAAATCTGCCCCATTAGTGCTTATATATTGGCCAACTATTACAATAAAAACATATTGCTAGTTGATTGATAGAAAAATTGCATGAGAGTGACAGAAGGTAAGCACAGAGATATCTCTCCAAAGATGCTCCAACAATAATGATTATAATGATTGCAGTCCTTCAATAGTTACACTGGCAAATATTATGAACGAATCAAATCTTTTTTTTTCAGGTCACATGGGATTCTATGACAGAGAGATTCCAAAACTACATAGATATAAACTGGGTATTTTGAAGAACGTATTAATACTTTGTAGCTTCTTGCAGGTCTCCATACATAGTATATTAAGCAATTGATTTGTACTAGGGTTAATGACTATACCAATCCTTAAGTATAATACAGATAACTTGAGTAATTTAAGTACTGCAAAGAGAGTGTAAGATACAATTATAGGTACTTACATTTTAGCAAAGTGATAGGATAGATACATAGTGCTGGATGAATGAATGGACAACTGGTTGAGACAGACTTAGAACTCTTAGGATTCAAGGTGACTTAACATCATAATATGAAAAGGTTATAGGGCGTGTTTAGAGAGTGGTGAAGGGAGGGGATGGGGCCTAATGTGACATGTGCAAACACACTCTGTGGCGTGTTTTAAGTTGAGGTATTAAGTCTCTTTTAATTCTGAAAGTCCCTGGGTCCTTTTATCCTACTATGTCCCTCCATTAAACATCATAGAGCTGCGTTGCATAGAGGTGGTCTGAAGCCAGGCCCCATTTTACACCACTCTGCAAATTAGCTCTCTGGCACTTTCTGCACATTTTTATTTATTTTATTTATTTTGAAGGTCTTATATAGTGCGAACAAGATCCTTGTGGATACCTGAGCGCTTTACATAAAGTCAGGCTGGAGATACAAAACTAATAAATGTAGTCACATCAAGTATACATAGCAAATGGATCAAAGTGAAGAAAAAGGTTACAAGGACAACATATAACCGTTGAGTTAGGTCACGGTCAGAAAGCGTGCCAATCCAGTCTAGTGGCCCCTTGTGGAAGAGAGGGTTAATGGTGAGGGGATGAATGGTCTCCGCGATTCCAAAGTCTATGAGTAGGTGAATTTCCCCATGAGGAGCGCTTCCTTTTTGAATGAAACAGCAGAGGTGTTCAGTCAGGTTTCTGGGGAAAGTGTGTTCCATATCCTGGGCGCCATCCCAGAGAAGGATCGTTTATATGTTTTATTCCTGTTGAATCTTTGAGGTTTCAGTAGCAGATTTTCAGCACTTCTTGAGGCTCTTGTCCCATCCGAGATCGTCAACTTCTGTGTGAGGTAGCTGGGTGCCTTGTGGTGTAAGGGCCTATGCATCATGCATGCTATTTTTAGGTGAAATCTGGCTTCCAGCGGCAGCCAGTTCAAGGTTTATAAATCCGGGGAGATATGTGAGCATCTTTTCGAGCCAGTAATGAGTCTCGCCACTGCATTTAATGAGGCTCTTAGGGGTGCTGTTGTAGCCTTAGGAATGCCACACAAACAAACAATTCCATGCTCCACCCGAGGGATAACTAGTACTGCCAGCTTGAAATCATTAGCTATCAAGAATGGTTCCAGCTTCCTCAGTGTGTTAATCTGGAAGTTTTCTCCCTTTGTTGCATTGCTAATGTGTTTCTGTATAGTGAGGTTGCTGTCAAGAGATATTCCCAAGGATTTAGCTGAGTCTACAATGTTAGGTTGAACAGTGATTGCAGTAATATGTTTGATCAATTCTTGCATAATGGGGACTTTGGCGGGAGGAGCTATGAGAAGGAATTCGGTTTTGTGAACAAGCAATTTGAGAGGATTTTCTGGCAACCAACCCTGGGTGTTCCTTAGTGTTGTATTGAGCACTTTGATGTCTTCTAGGGAGTGAATCTTGAGATAAAGTTGTGTGTCATCAGCGTACATATGATATTGTATGTGAGACGCATGTAGCAGTTCGGTGAGAGGTTCCAGGACAAGGTTAAACAATGTCTGAGATAGTGAGGAGCCTTGTTAGACCCCCAATGTGACTGGTACAGGATTGGACAGAGTGTTGTTGACCTTGTACTTTTGCGTTCGGTTATGGAGGAAGGAGGTGGACCAGTTTAGCACTGATCTCAATAGCCCCATTTTCTGTTTTAAAAGATCAATCCGGTTCTCATGTTTAATCATGTCAAAGGTGGAGGATAGGTCTAGCAGGATGAGTAGACAAGCTCCGTTCTGATCCAGGATTTGTATTGCATCATCGATAATGTGTGTCATGGCTGATTTGGTGCTCTGACCTGCTCTGATTTTTCCAGAAGTTTGGCCAAGGTAGGGATATTGGAGATGGGACGATAGTTGTTTAAGTCAGTTGGGTCGGCTGTGGGTTTCTTTAGTATGGGAGATACCTGGGTTAGTGGTCCCCCAGGCACCCCCAGATCCAAGGGGACTTTATCCCGTACCTTAAAACACCCGCAGAGCATGTTTCCACAAATATCAACTCAGTCCATCCCCCCTTTCTTCACCAGTGTGCAAACACAGCCCATTGTGCGTTTTAATACTTAGTTAATTTTACCTTCACAGTAGTAGATATAAAAAACTCTATAAAAAAAATCTGCTATTGTTTATAATTTAAATTTCTAAAAATGTCATATTGTAGAATTAGGATCTGAGAAAGAGAAGAAAAAATACAGTTATAATATATAATATTATATTTTTTACAGAACAACATAATTTTAAAATTATATAAATTATTTTCTTTGCCTTTTTTGAGGTTCTCAGAATATATTGAATTTCACTACAAACATTGATTTCAATGTTACTCATCACATAACATCGGGCAAAAAAAACCAATAAGATTGTTTAAAAAAACACAAAAGTGTGTTAAAAATATTTTTAATATACTGAACTATTTCTGAACATTCCATAACAACTACACCCTCAATACCATACCATATAATACAAATGACACATATACAAAATGCTTCCTCCTAAGAGAATTTTCTTACTTGAATATGAAAGAACTCAAATAATAATTTAATGAACAATTATTTTTCATACACTGTAAATAATGTTCTTTAAAAATATATGCTGTGAGAATGTGCAAGAAAAAGTCCTTAATTTGAATGTGTAACTTTCCTCTAGGCCAAATGCTATTCCTGAAATCCTTTATACTTAAATTGTCCAATAGTAATCGCATTAATGCATTTTAATAAATTCCTCATAGGCCGAATTATGTTCTTAAAACTTTGGTTGTAAAAATATTAGGTAGAGATTTGGTAATTCATGAGACAAACGATGCTTAAAAAACAAATGTGCATCAGTACAATATGTCCATCCTTTATTACATTTTAAATAAAGAGTGTCATGTCCAGAGCTTGAGGAAGGACCATCATGGAAAATAATTGCTACTGCTACAAAAGTTCTTCCCGAAATTGATACTTGACTTGCTACAAAATCTTTATTAAAGTTTCCAGTTTTCTTCAATCAGCTGTACAACGTTGTATCATTAAAATTATATATTGTCCATATCTTCGTATAAATAACCTTGATAACATTTCTGATTTGCATTGGCTACACTCCATGTTTTGATTTGCTGCTTTAACTAGTTTGTTGAAAGGCACTGTTTTACAGTCAGGTAATGTCAAATATATCTATCTTTCAGTATCTATGTTAGTGCTACATGTAAACATTCAATTTTCACATGGATGTTCCCATTTATAACAAAGGCCAAAAAGATTTTCAATTTCTATTCCTTCATTTTCCAATACAGCAAGCAAATACATTACAAATTCCTGAGAATCTTGTTCGATATTCTGCATAAATTGTGTAGAACCAGAACATATATCCAAAACATTATGAATATCAGAAACGCTTTGCATTTTACTTTCATCAGTTCTCAATTTTTCAAAAATACAATGCAACAAGGAACAAAATCTTTTTTCACGATACTCCATAATTTGCTGTTGTAAACTTTCAAGAAAAAACACAACATTGACCACTACATTAGAATAGCAGTTGGTACCTGAACTATTTTCTGATAATCAACAATCTCTTCAATAGTGTCCTTTTTCTTTTTGCTTGCAATCTCCACGTTATCTTGTTTTCCTTTTCTATAATTTCACTACAGATATTCTCATATCTTCTTTTTCGACCTACTACATCATTTTCAAATACAGGGTATTAACCTAAATTGGGAGCATATGCTCTTCTTAACCTCCTATACTCTTTTACACAATTTGCATCTGCAGTATTCTTTATTTCATCAAATTCAATCAAAAACAATCCACATAAAGTTCTGACTCGGTACAAAGCAACATATGCCATATCCTCTTAAATCACGGTACTTCCAATGTTCACCAAAGCACTGTCTACACTTAGGCCCCCATTAGGCTGGGTGGGGGTCCCGTGGGGGGAATTAGGATGCGCCCGTCACAGTGGCGGGCGCATCCTGTATTTTTAACATTGCGGCGGATGGTGCTGAATGCACCGCCTGCTGCAATGTTAAAAATACATGTTGTGCATTTCAAAGCACAACGTAACAGGCACGCGCGGTGCCTGCCACGTTGTCCTTTGAATTGCACGGGGGTACCATAGGTACCCCCCACCCCCCCGGAGTCCTTGGTGGCCCTCAACGGGCCCCCAAAGTAGACTCCGCATGCCTCTCAATGGCGGTATTGCCACCACGGATAGGCATTGGTAATGCCCATCCAAATATGGATGGCGGTGTCTGACAGACACTGCTACAATCTAAACCCTTTTCGGCCGTGGTCGCAAGGTGACCGGGCGGAAAAGCGGCGGACGGTCTTTCCGTCCGCCGTGGACCCCCAGCCACGCTAATATGGGGGGTCATTCTGGCACGGATGTCGGGCGGATCAACCCCGCCAGGCCCGCGGTGGCTACCGCTGGCCTGGCGGGGGTGATCTGCTCGCCATCCTAATGGGGGCCTTAATCCTTGAGGTTTATGAAAAGTTACTGCAATATGCCAGAGAAACAGTTTTCTACGGACATATACATCTTTAACAAGCAAAAAATTAACTGAACAGCAACCAATTTGTTTTACTTCTTCAATTTGATCAAATTTGATTTTTTTAAATTATTTCCATCTCTATTTTGATAATTAACAAAATCAAAACTTTCCCCATTGCTCCATTTACTAAATCTTTTTCTACATCCCAATTGCGCCTTAAAATTACCTGACAGTTTATACATACATATAGATTCTTTTCTAAACCAGCAGTTTTAGATATCGATTTTTCTAAAGAATCCAACTTTGTTTTCAATTTCTCCATCAAAATAATAGTGATTCCTTCATGCTCTATTTTATCAGTGGTTTCCATTTTTATTATTTCTTCATTTCTAGGTTCAAAATGTGTTCATTGAATATAGAACACTAGTGCAGTGTTGGCATTAAGCAGATTATAGATTTATTTTCTGCAATTTTCATATATATTTTTTCAAGAACTATATTTTCCTTTGGAAAAAAGTTCGGAACTAGTCGACTTTGCAAAGCTTGTTTGCCATGATCTGTCAGTACTCCAATACTTATATCTTTAAGAATAGTTCCATAATCAACATCATTTGTTTGTCACATATTTGTAAGGAGTTATTTGTATTCAAAATATGACCAAATATTACGTTTCCAACACTTCCCAAACACTTTCTGGTGTCTTCATGCACAAGTGTTTTAAACACTGGTTGTCCTTTTGCTGGAGTAAGTTGTAGTAGATCGCCAAAAACTATGATATGTTTTCCTCCAAATAAGACATCGTACTCTGTTTTAAGAATGTGCTGCATTCTTTTTTTTTTTTTTTTTGAAAACCTTTATTGTGCAAATAGAAGCATACAAATACGGGCCTACAACCAATCAGGCCGGCCACAACACATTATAAGCGCACGAAGTCAGCATTGGAATACCCCAGCAGTTTCTCAGCAGTATATAAACAAGCAATCAACATTAAGAGACCGAATATAACCGCTAAGAGCAGGATTAAAGAAGGTTAATTTTATAATATAATAGGAAGTATAGCAGGAGCAGTAGCAACTTTTGACATCTGAATTCCTATGGCGGGCAGTTGGTAAAGCATCAATACAAAGGAGAAGTGAGAAGCGGGAGTAATAGCAGCAATTGGCAAAAGTCAACGTATAGTCGCCCCGTTTCAAATCAATTCCCACCGCTGCCCACCATCCACCCGTCACCACCTGAATGTGTGCTGGTACAATTCAAAGGAATCAGAACAGCAACGCAAAGATAGTCATCCACCATACTAACCCAAATAAAGGGAAAAAGAGGGGAAGGTCAGAAAAAGGAATATTAAAAACAGGAAAGAAAGAACGCAGCGCCGCTTTACGAGTCCCATGGCGAATAAAGCACACAGAACTAGAGACCCATGATCGGGGTCGAGGCGAGTAAGACATGATACATGTGCTATCAGTATCATGGATGTGAGGAAGTCATACCCCACACAGCCGGCTAACACTCCATGGAGGACGCGCGCAGACACAGAGTCCCGAGAAAGGGATACAAAAGAGCCATAGAACTGAGAAAGAACGAACAATATAAAGACCCCATCCCTCCCACACCACCCTGCACCCCTGCAAAAGGCTACGGCCTACCCCCCCCAGCAGCGTGCCTGTCGCCCTAAGTAGAACCCAAAATATAGAAGAATCAGAAAGCGAGAAAAGAACACAACAGACAAAAAGAGAAAGGAAGGGGGAAAGAAAACCAGTGGGAGAGGAGATCTGCAATCGAACATTCAGCTCCTACCCCCCGCCTTAACACTACTGAAACCCACATCAAAACGAGATCGACACAACCTCAAATATCAGGAACATGAAGCGGAATCGGTCATATTGTTACAGCTGCGAGCAGTCCTCATCTCCATACAGTAATTAGCAGTCCGCCGAGGCAATTCTGTCTCACCCCTGTCCTCTCCTGGTCATAACTTTAGTACACAATAAAGTGGAATACAGCAAGCAGTTCGGCATGGAGTGTACACAGGATCAAAACAAGGCAGGCCAAGGGTGCAAAACAGGGGATCCCAGTCTCGAGCAGCAAAGCAAACAATGGCGGCAGCAGACCAAACTGTCAGAGAGCAACATCAGGAGCAGCAAACAGTCTGAGTGCGGTCCCGCTGCCCAAGGGGGCGAGGAATCCCCCACGGGGCAGCCGTGGGACCCCACCAAAGCAGTTCGAGTCAAACAGCCGCCGAGCTCCCCAGCCAGACTGACCTGGACGGGCCCGACGTGGGGCCCTCACCCATGTCCGCCACAATCAAAACTTCCTGGAGGTTCGGGGTCGCAGACATGCGGTCTCCCAGATGAGCGGTGGCATCACTCTCTGCAACAGCCGAGGGAGGCAAAGCAGCACAGTCCTTCAGTCGGGCCGCGTTCATGGGGGACGGCCCAACAGGCATGGTGGCAGAACCGCTATCTTGCACAGTTGCGTCAAAGGCCATGACCGCACACCAAGAACATAGGGCGGCGAAGACATCGCCAATCGTGGGCTCACTCCCACAAGCTTCAGCCATCGTGCATTTCGACAGACCAGATTCGCCGCCCCAAACAAGTCCAAGACCCAGGGCGCCGGCCGCCATTTTGTCAGTGCAGCAGGGACGCTCCGTTCCTCAACCCCCGGACCGGGCCGTCGAATAAGGCCCACCGGAGGTCCGTCGAGCCCCGGTAATGGCAATCTTGGTGCAGAAAGATGGGCCGCCAAAAAACAAGGGGTCGCCGGCGCCACCGTCTCACGGGCGCCGCCCGCCGAATCCGGGCGAAGGGCTTCAAGATGGCCGGACAGGACAACAAAGTGGGGACAAGCCTCCTGTATGGTCTACCCCCGTCCGAGGCGGGCCGCGCCCCGCAACAGAGCCCCGGGCCTCCAGACCGGGCCCGGTCAGTCGCCACCAGCACAACCGCACAATGGCCTCTTCAGCTGACCCCTCTCCTTCACCGGGGGCCGGCGTCGATGTCCCGCTCCGGCCGAGCGTCAAAGTCGAGTACCCGGCCCGCACGCCGCGGAGGCTCCAGAGCAAACAAGAGCGCAACTCCAGATCCGCGGCACCCCGGAGCCCCCAGGCCGGATGGTAAGTGCGAGCAGCGTTTCACCTTCCCATATTCCGCCAAATGTGTCTCCTCGGGGCAGGATGAAGTACAGGATATGTATTTCAGGCAGGAGGTTGACGGAGCCGAGCTACAATGCGGCCATCACGGTCGCGAGCTTGGCTCCTCCCCCTGTGCTGCATTCTTAAATACACAAAAGCAAATATTAAGTTTGAGACCATGCTTACCTTATCAATAATTAGAAGTTTAATTTTCTTTTGCACTCTTGAAACTTCATAACAAGCTTCTCCAGATAACTTGTGATATTCCAATTTGTTTTCATGCTCTATATCTGGCACAAGTAAACAATGCAATGTAATCCTTTAATGTTGTGTACTGCCAACCCAGTTGGAGCAGAAACAACACAAGACGAATGTGAATCCGTTGTTTTCTGTAGATAACTGGTCAAAACTTTAATTAGGAAACTTTTTCCTGTTCCAGATTGACCACTGCCATACATTCAGATAGATTGAAATGAATGCATGTGCATTCTTACTTTTCATGAAGAAATCCATGGTCCATCTGTTGTCTACCGTGCTCATATATTTCTTTCTCTACAACATTAAGTTGTTCTTCCGAATTTCCTAAGTCCATAATATCTTCTTGAGCTTGATGCATTGCTGTTTCCACCTTATTCATCACGATTGCTGCTTCATTTTCAAGAATTGGTTGTCCTATTGGATTTTGACTAAGTGGATGAGAACTTTGACTGTCTTGAGTACTGTCTCTAGCAATCTCAGCTGCAATAGTAGCTTTTTGATCAATTTCATTGTTCAACATTTTTAGATAATTTGCAAAACCTGTACAATCTATGGTATCTTTACAAGCATTGAATGAACCTTCTTAGCTCTGAAAACCTCCAAGTAATTCCACTTCTGTATGCCATGGTTTAAAGAGTTGCAAAAGAGCTAAATAGTAAAATTCCCTTTTATCTGGAGTATCACAACTCAGTTTTCTGTGATTAATCAAATTTCCTTTCCTTTGTTTCACCAAACATCCTTCGAAACCAATCACTGCATATTTTCCATCATTTAAGTTTTCTGTAGTATTCCGTTTAAAAGTGTAATATTGCAGCACTTCATAAAGACATATGTTCTCAAGATGATGACTTCTATTTGGATAATATGTGTCCAACATGTTTGTTTTGACAATATCTGTACTTTTCGGATCTTTTTCTGCTAAATATCCGATTTCTTGTACAGATTTAAGTACTCGATTTCGCGTTGCAGCAAGACCTAGACTCTCCCAAACGATTCTTCTAGATTTTGAGTGTAAACTTACAGATGATAACCGATCTGAGCATTCATACACTCTAATTTCTCGAGGGGAAACATCTTCAAACTGAAACTGTATAATTTCTTACTAACACTCTTCTCATGAGAAATTTCTTCCCACATTTATTTCAATTCCGTCTTTTCTGATTTTGTAATATAGGATGGCACATACAGGGCAACAGCAATGGAATTATCTGCAACATACTGAATATCCATATTAGCATTCCACATTGAGAAAATAACTGGATTATAATCATTTATGTATTTTAATTCTTCACATCTTCTCAAATTGTATGTATTTTTGGGAGATATTCTAGTAATGGTATGTCTCACAGCTGACATAAAACTGTTTACTCTTCCTTTGGATATTAGAGGAAGTGGAAATCCAAAACGACATTTGGTATAAAAAATTTCCTTAGACTTGTTCTTTCGTCAACTGTATTTTCCACATCTTAAGACGTGTTGCCTTCAATTGTTTTCTTCTGTTCTTTTGGTATAGCACATGTGGCATATTCTTCAATAAAAGACAAAACAGTATAATCCAAATCAGTTCCGAATTTGGGTGCATCCTTGATCCATATCAGCATATGTGTATGAAGAGCACCTCTAGCTTGATATTCCTTTCACTAAAAGAAATCCATAACTTCTCCAAGAGGAGGATTCTTTTTATTGCAGATAAAAGACATCATAGCTTCAAACCTATGATTGAAATATCTGCATACATTAACACGAGCCAAAGAGCACAATTCTCCAGGTGTCTTGTATTCAATATTTTTATATTAGAATTTGCCTCTCCAAGAAATTCAAGTAAATCATCCCAAGCATTTTCAGCACAGCTTAGGGTAAGAAACCACGTAGGAGTTCCTAAGTTCGTTAGCATACATTTAAGTTCACCGTGACTATGGTACCAATACTCATTAGTACCACGCTGACATGCCATCAAATTAATTAGCTGAGATTCTAAATGATCGTCTCTTTGATGTATTTTATCCATCAATTCCTTTGCAGAAACATTTTGAAGATATACTGCTGCTTTTAAAATGTGGTTGACTACATTTGAAAGATCGGACAAGTCACTCTCAAACAAAAGATGAAATATATATGGGATACATTGTTGAAATCATGGAACTTCTGCATACAATCTGCAAAGGTCGTTGTTTATATCGTCCACCTTTTCCTGTTGGGAACAGCTGGGGAAAACAGCGAGCTTCCAAACTTTTTTCCCCATACACTCATGGGACTTCCCTTTGCTTTTTTCATTTGGACTAATTCAATAATATTCCCCATGACTTATTTTGACTGAAGTGGATGTACACTATAATGTTCATAGATTTCTTCACTTATGGGCATGTCCACTTTTTCAATTTGACCACTTGACGTTTCAGTATAATCTCCTAACATTATTTCTTCTTCTCCCACATACACATTCTCATAGTACTCATTGTTTTTTATAATATATAATGTTGCCTTTTGCACTTTCCTAACATCCACTAACCCTTGCCAGATTTTCATACTATTAGTAGGAACACCATTAACTAGAATAACTAGTGGTTCACTTTCTACATTCTCTACACTAATAGTTTCAATATTTGTCTTTAAATCTAGAGGTAAATATACAACTCTTCCTTTTAATCCTCTTTGTAATTCTGTAGGAGGCAATTTACCTGTTTCGGGCTCCATACGAACAATAGGTTTAAATGGGTGCACACATTGAATCAGAATAGACTCATACATATTTAAATATATCAGTTCTGGAGAAATAGTTACCAACTCTAGATTATTATGGACAGCTCTAGCGGGCATTTTATTCTCGTCTAATTTGTTATAACAATATTTACAAATACGCTGATCAGAACTCAAACCAAAACAATTCTCTACCAACAAATAAGTTGCAAAATCCTTCCACTTATCATTATTTTCTCTTTCACTTTTGAAATACAGATCAACAGATCAATTTATTCTTCAAAATGTTTGTAGTAGTATGTTGCATATTCTCTTCAACATTTCCTTCTATTAATGTGTCAGTTTCTGAACTATCTTGTTCAGGACCAAAGTATCAAAACTCAATTTCATCATAAACCTTCTGCACATCTGAAACTGACCGACACAAAAGATAATTGTTCAACTGATTAAACATTAGTGCTGGACTTTTTGCATAATACAATCTAATGACTAACTTCCGCTATGAAGAATGATGTACTGCTAACATTCTAAAATGATGAAAAACACTTTGACATACTTTCCTAGAAAGACAAGCCAAAGAATGACCTTGCAAACCAGTATTTTTTCTCACTCTGCAAGGATCTAGTCCTTGCAAAATCTTAATCTTTTCTTTAACACTTTTTTAAACTATATTCTTGTAAGAAATTGCGCAAAATATCAATAGATTCCTGTCATATACTACAAATACAACTGCAATCCCAAGTATACACTGGGGCTTTAGGACGTCTCCCTAGAACGACATCAGCTATCACTTGGTCTGCATTTCTTGGAACCATCTTTTCTTTGTCAATTGGACAGCCATTTCTAACCTCATAAACTGGACCACTAGTATCAACTGCATGCAATAAATTATTGGTCTGAAAATAACTCTCTTCATTAAAGAAAGGCTCTGAACTTGAACTGTGTTTCCATTCACCTAAAAAAATATCACAAACATTTGTTCTGTTAATTACTCTTTTCTTCTTACTTTTAGCCATCATAAAATGAATTGGTTTATCTAGTGATCGAATTCTCTTTAAAACTAAATTTAATAATTTCCTTTTTACTTCAAAAGCCTTTTTAACAATGGATTTAATATGCTTCTTCTTTTTTATAAAATAGTGCTTTTTTATATTTTTCACATCTTTTAGCAAGTTAAAAACAACTCTATTATAAAAAATATATTTTTTATTTCTTTATACTGATTTTGCCTTCTTTTAACATACATTGTGTCTTTTGAATATAATTTCCCATTTTTTCCTTTGGTTTTATTCATATTCTTTTTTCTGGTCGAAGCATTCTTTGTACATTGCACAATCTGCACACTGTTTCTAGGCTTTGAAAGTTTTTTAATGAATTCTTTCTTTGTCTTACCGGAAGACTTATTCTTTTTCCCCACATGATGTTGGTCCTCCAATTTTTGTTGTTGAATTTTCTTCAAATATTAGCCCTTATTCTGTTCTTTTCTCTTTGCTGATTTTTTAGGCATGATGAGTTTATTTTAATGATGATAAACAATATCTGTAAAAAATAAATCTATATAAATGTATTTTAATAAATCTATAAATTATGTTTCCATTACTAAACAAACACATTGTACATAAAACATTTAAGCACTTTCTTTTATAATCACTAATTGACATTATAATTGAAGGTCTGAAAGACAAATGTGTAGGGGGTTAGAGGACTTTATGTGTAATGCATAAGGGTTTGTACAAGTGTATGTGTTAAAGCCTGGAACATTGTATGAGTACTTAGGTACTGACTGAATGATTAGAGTACTGTAAAGAGAATGCCTGAGTCAATTTATTAGTGGTTGGGTTTTGGCGCAGTGAATAGATTAGTATATGGTGCTGAATGGGTAACTAGAGGAGTACAAAGGGAGTGACAGGGTGTTTGCTGGAGTGTATGGACACTGATTGAGGAATTGTGTGAAAGACAAGTGTATATGTGGTTGGAGGACTGCATGCATAGTGGATAGGCTCCCCTGCATGCGCAGTTTCCAAAGATGATGCCGGGAAGGAGAAGATTGCGGGCGCAATAAGGTAAGTTTCTTTAAACGTATATTTAGCCTTTAAATTTAATTTATGAGGTGGCGGCGGGCGGTTGGAGGGCGGGCTCGCGGGTGGGCTTGTAAAACAGAAATATCGCGGAGAGGCACGGAGATGGGTGCAATCTCTGTGCCTCTCCGCAATAGTCCGTTCTGCGACTTCCACCCACCACTACTCTCCACGCCCTTCGGGAGCCGGCATTGCTTTTCCACATGAGGAGCTTCTATCATGCAGCTCCCCGTGTGGTAAAGCAATCAGGTTTGCATTTTGAAAGAGAGAGCAGGTTTTCCTGCTCTTTCTTTCAGAATCCAAACCAAGTTTGCTATGACGGGGCCCTGCCATAGCAAACAGTAGTGTCCCAGGGGTGGGCACCCTGAGACACTGCAGGAGCCGACCCTGGGGGGTGGCGGTCCCCAGGACCATCATTGACTCCAGGAGGGGGGCCGGGGTTTGGGGGTCCATAAAGGACCCCTTACTTTAAATATATAGTGGCCAAGTGAGGTGGCGGTCCCCGGGGCATGTGGGAAGGCTCGAGCCCTCCCACACAGGTATTTTTTCTAATATACAAACCCCAGGGGTTGACAGTCCCCAGACCTGTGGGGGGGTGAGCCCCCCGCAAATATGTAAATATGCAAATATGTAAATAAAGCCCCAGGGTGGCAGTCCCCAGGCCTTGTGGGGCCTTGGAGGCCCTCCACCTATTTAAAATAAAAGCCCCGGTGGTGGTAGTCCCCGGGGCTGCGGGGAGGAATGTGTCCCTCCCAGCAAATGTTTACTGTTAGCCACGGGGGTGGCAGTCACTGGGACAGTGTGGGGGATTGGGGACCCCGACACAATTTTTTTATTGCCCCTGGGAACTGACCCACCCGGGGGCTTTAGTTAAATGAAGCACAGGAGCCCATGCTTCATTTCTCAGCGGGATCTGTGCACCTTGCCGTGTTTTAAAAAATGATATACATTTCTGGGGGCCTGGGGGTCCTTGTGGAACCCCCTAAGCAGGCCTAGGGGGTCAGGGTATTTCTACCATGCCCCCTTTTTGCGTTTTGCACTCTTGTTTTCATAACTTCTTGTGCCTCGGTTCTACCGTGGAACAAAATGGCTGCCAACACTTCCTGGCTTGGAGTGTTGGCAGCCAATAAACTTGTGATCGGGAGGGTGCGCGCAGGGTGAGCACAGGGTGTGCGGATCCACCGCAGCCATAGATATCACTATCTTAATTCCATAATTTCTCAAAAACTACTGAACGGATTTACACAATTTTTTAAAAGGAAGCTTTCGGAGTCAAACAGTACTTTTTTGCCAAATTAAGTGTAATTCCGTTAAGCAGGTTTTGCTATAACAGTGTCCAAAGTTTCCTATGGGAAAATGATTTTTTCACCATTATTTCTCAGGAACTACTGAACAGATTTATACCATTTAAATAAAAAAGGGGTGCTTTCTGTACCAAGGGCTACCTTTTTGAAAAATTTGGTGTAATTCCGTTCAGCAGTTCGGGCTGACGCCGTGTTTAAAATTTCCTACGGGAAATAACATGGGGAAAACGTGTTTTGGGGCCCCCCTTTTTTCTCGGCTCCTGCTTGACAAATCACCCCGAAATTCCAGAAAAGGAGCGGACCGGAGCGCTCCATTAGTTTTGAAAATTTCACAAAGATTCGTCAATCAGCGCCAAAGATATTAAGAATAGAATGTTGCAGATTTTCTATGCAAAATAGGTCCTAACTATAACTACCTACTGGTGTCAACCAGAGGCACGCTAACAGAGGCCCTGCTCTGCAAGTTGGCCTGGGCATTACTTGCGCGCTGCGTCTGCAGCTTTTTTCTCCGAGGTATCGGATGGCCTAAGCCCACCTGGGGATTCGTGAACAAGCAAAGGGCGGCTGCGGTTGAAGCAGGTTGTGACTTCACATTGGATGGGGTGCATTGCAATCCCTACCCTTGCCTGGTGGAAGCTCGAATCTACAGGCTGGAGTGTTGAGGGGACCCGAGGGGGTTGAAAACATGGCACCAATCAGGGCTCTGAACAACAGCCACACCATGGATTGTCCCGCAAATTGCCAATAACCACATGGACTTGAAAAACAAAATGTCATGTAGCACTTACTCAGTGAGATGGATTCTGGGACTGGTAGTACTGAGCATCAACCAGTCAGTGCATGGTCACATGGTTGGGGGTGGAGCAAGTGTTTCATCAATAAGAACATAGCAGGGCAGTATTTAAATGGAGTGAAAAGAGAATCCTGAAAGGAGTGTCATCTGAAGAAGGCCAAAACTGTCCGAAACGCATTATGCCCGTATTTTTACCTGTGCTGTCTATTAAAGCTCCCATCTTGTCCCTTCACGTGGCCTCTGATTCTTCTTGTTGGAGGAGTTGAATTGGATATTGTGCGTGTCAACCAGAGGCATGCTAACAGAGGCCCCGCTGCTCAAGCTAGCCTGGGTATCATTGGAGCGATGCATCTGCAGCTTTTTTCTCCAGGGTATCAGATGGCCTAAGCCCGCCTGGGGATTCATGAACAAGCAAAGGGTGGCTGCGGTGAAGCAGGTTGTGACTTCACATCGGATGGGGTGCATTGAAATCCCTACCCCTGCCCGGTGGAAGCTCGAATCTACCGGCTGGATCGTTGAGGGGACCCCAGGGGGTTGAATACATGGCACCAATCAGGGCTCTGAACAACAGCCACACCGTGGATTGTCCTGCAAATTGCCAATAACCACATGGCCTTGAAAAACAAAACGTCACGTAGCACTTACTCAGTGAGATGGATTCTGGGACTGGTTTTACTGAGCATCAACCAGTCCGTGCACGGTCACATGGTTGGGGGTAGAGCAAGTGTTTCATTAATGAGAACAGTGCAGGACAGTATTTAAATGAAGTGAAAAGAGAATCCTGAAAGGAGTGTCATCTGAGGAAGGCCAAAACTGTCCAAAATGCATGATTCCCGTATTTTTACCTGTGCTGTCTATTAAAGCTCCCATCTTGTCCCTTCAAGTGGCCTCTGCTTCTTCGTGTTGGAGAAGTTGAATTGGATATTGTGCGTGTCAACCCAAGGCATGCTAACAGAGTCCCGCTCTGCAAGTTGGCCTGGGTATCACTAGCACGCTGCGTCTGCAGCTTTTTTCTCCGAAGTATCAGATGGCCTAGGCCCGCCTGGGGATTCATGCACAAGCAAAGGGTAACTGCGTTGAAGCAGGTTGTGACTTCACATCGGATGGGGTGCATTGCAATCCCTACCCCTGCCCGGTGGAAGCTCGAATCTACAGGCTGGATCGTTGAGGGGACTCGAGGGGGTTGAAAACATGGCACCAATCAGGGCTCTGAACAACAGCGACAGTGTGGATTGTCCTGCAAATTGCCGATAACCACATGGACTTGAAAAAAAAAACGCCACGTAGCACTTACCCGGTGAGATGGATTCTGGGACTGGTAGTACTGAGCATCAACCAGTCAGTGCACGGTCACATGGTTGGGGGTGGAGCAAGTGTTTCATCAATGAGAACAGTGCGGGACAGTATTTAAATGGAGTGAAAAGAGAATCCTGAAAGGAGCGGCATCTGAGGAAGGCCAAAACTGTCCGAAATGCATTATGCCCATATTTGTACCTGTGCTGTCTATTAAAGCTCCCATCTTGTCCCTTCACGTGGCCTCTATTTCTTCGTGTTGAATTGGATATATATATTTATATATATAGATATATATATATATATATTTTTTTTTATTTTTTATTTTTATTTTTTCACTCCAAATCACCTCTCAGTCAAGAAGGTCGCCCAGACACACAACGCTTGCTTGTAACCATTTATTTCGGCAAGTAAAAAGTTACGACGCGTTTCACCATTACGGCTTGTTCACGCTCGTCGGACCAACGAAAATCGGCCATTTTTAAATTACCAAAACGCACCCATATTGCAAATCATGTGACATACATTGTGAGCATGGCGGACATCTTTGTCTAGGCAATGACATATATGTAAATAGTGCATTATCTCTAATTTATGCGGCATATGTTTGACAATCAATGTATTTTACCACATACGGATAACATTGTCTTACATTTGTCATATCTCATCTGTTATATCTTATCGAAGCAGATATGCAATGTTAAAAATCATTAATGTACAAAATTATATAATGAATGACATGGATAGCCAAAATATATCTTAACCCTGTAGGCTATTTCAGAAAACGATTGTCAGTGTTTATGGCACAGTTTGGAATGTACTCGTCCTAGTCATCATCATTCTCTACGGATGATCGGCTGTCCTGCTGCGCCTGTTATGACGCTGTCCGTATTGTTTGTAAACATGGCCACAGTGACGCCCCAGTGGGCAAGTGTCACATTTAAGGCGGTGTCAGTATCACAATACGTTTTTCAAAATTATTCATCGATACACAATAGTCCTGGACCCAGTGGGCTTGTTAATCCAACAATTCCATCAGCATATCTATGCCATCCACATGATTTCATTTGAATTGCCTCTTATTCCTTCATTGCCATCTAAAAAGATTAAAATATGTGCAATCAGACGGCTGACAATACATTATGTGACATTTTCTTATTCATGTAAATGTACTGATAGTTCTTCACTCATGTTAAGCCCTCTAGGGGCCAGGCACTGAAAATCAATGATGTACTTAGATTCAAGTTTTCTGAGTGATAATCCATAATTAACACCTCGCACACCCAAATCAACACAGTCTATGACTACCATCCGCATCATGGTTTCATTCTGCATATGTACATCAAAAGAATGTCTAGCAATGGGATATTGTTTGTTGTGGGAACGAATGGCCCTCAAATGTTCTAAAATTCTTTTCTTGGCCTCATGTTTGGTACTTCCCACATACCACTTATTGCAGGGACACATAAGTACACAAACACTGTAAGGAGTGTTGCATGTGAGATGTTTGCGAATAGTGAATTCTCGTGTAGTTCCAGGTATATTAAGAACTTTACAGTCAAAACTGTGTTTGCATGCTTTGCATTTTCTACATCGTTTATATCCCCCATGGGTAGAGTTGTCCCTTTTGCCTGATTTGGTGACATAATTCTAGCTCAACTCATCCCTGAGTGTTCTCCCTTTACGGAACGTGATTTGTGGATTTTCATTCAGATATTTTTTTAGATGTTCATCCGTGTTTAAAACACGCCAATGTTTTTAGAGAATTCTACGAACTTCCCATGATTGTCCTGAGAATGTAATTATGAACCTGATAGTATCTGGCTCAAAATTTTCTGGTGAAAATTAAGGTCTGCCAGTGACCTGGCCCGGACCGCTCACGACAACCGCAATGCTCTGACTGGCTTCGGTGGAGTGAAATATATGTATATATATGATCAAGACGGTTGTGAGCAAGACGGTTGTATCCGTCGAAACGCGTCAATCTATGCACTTACCAAAATAAACTTGTTTCTGAAACAAGACCCCACGGAGTCAGCGCCTGTTTACTATGGGTAGACAACAGGATTGATGAAAATATATATATGTATATATATATATATATATATATATATATATATTACCTACTGGCAGTCGCCAGTAGGTATATATAGTTAGGATTTTTTCTCTATGGGACTTTTAAAAATTCTATATCTAATAACTTTGGCGTTTGTGGACGGAAGCGGCTGAAATTTTCAGGAAAATGGCACATTTTGTTTTTGATCAGCCCCTGAAAATTTGGGGGGGTTTCGTCAAGGGGGGGCAGAGAAAAAAGGGGGGGTCCCAAAACGCGTTTTTCCCATTCATTTTTCCATAGGGCGTTTGGCCTCACTTTTAGCTCGAACGGCTGAATGGATTTCCACGAAACATGGCAAAATTGTAGGGACTGTTAGCCCGATGTGCCTTTGCTGGGTCTCAATATATGTGCTCCAGTGGATTTTGAGAAATTAACATTTAAAAAAACAGATATATCTGTGACAGCGTCCTGGATAGCATACTTGTTCGCTTACTTTTCGCGTAACAGAGCTTTGCGAAGCGAAGCTGATTGGCTCTCCGGTGTCTGTCAACATTCTAAACAGTCCGTAGCGGCCGCCATCTTGTCTCTCGGTAGGATCGAGAGACAAGAGGAGGCCAAAACGAAGGGGGAAATGAAGAAAAGGGGGCAAGGTAGACCCCTTCTGAACCCCTAGGATTGATGAGGGGGATATTAAAGTGCCCCGCGGGGCCCAAAAAAAAAAAAAACATTGCAATGTTTTGTCGTAGAGGCGCAAATCGGTACTTGAACCGGGCAGCTAACCGGGCAGCTAACCGGCAGCGTAACGGGAGTCTCAGGAGAAGCTGATTGGCTCTCAACATTGTAAACAGTCCGGAGCGGCCGCCATCTTGTCTCTCGGTAGGATTTAGAGACAAGAGGTGGTGAAAAATGAAGGGGGAAATGAAGGAAAGGGGGCAAGGTAGACCCCTCCTGACCCCCTAGGATTGATGAGGGGGATATTAAAGTGCCCCGCAGGGCAAAAGGAAAAAAAAAAATGCGATTTTTCGCGGTAGAGGCGCTTTCCGGTACGCCAACCGGGCAGCTAAACGGTAGCGTAACAGGAGTCCGACATCTTGTGTTTTTGGAGCGTCCGGTTTGCGTACCGGGTAGCGTTCCAGTAAGCGTAACAAGGGTAAAACCAAGAGAAACAGTAAAATAAAATTTAAAGGAATAGATTTCCACCAAACTTGGCAAAATTGTAGGGACTGTTTGTTTGATGTGCCTTTGCAAGGCCTTAAAATATGTGCACGTGTGGATTTTGTCTAATTAAGGTTAAAAAAAATATATATATATCTGTAAGCGTGCTCTGGCGCGCTTACGTTACGGGTTTTGTTTGCGCTGCAGAGACGATACGTCACGTTTATGTGACGCGTCATGAGGCGTCTCACGTGGCTACGTGATACGTCACGTAATAAAGAATATATTTTACAGCTATAGATATTAGCATTTAAAAAACCAATGAAATTCACTGAAAAAACCATAGGTTATAGACCATATATAGTTAGGAATTTGCATTTACAAAATGTTATCAGTGATTTCATCAGTGATGTCATTTGAGATGTCATCAGTGATGTCATCAGTGATGTCATTTGAGATGTCATCAGTGATGTCATTTGAGATGTCATCATTGATGTCATCAGTGATGTCACTGACCATGTCATGAATGATGTAATATGTGACATCATCAGCAGTGGATTGCGGGTGCGCGATATATAGTTATTGCAACTAATTTCTATGGTTTTGTGCGAGTAAATTAAGGTTTTGAAAATGCTAATTCCTAACTATATATGGTCTATAACCAATGTTTTTTTCAGTGAATTTTCAAGGTTTTGTAAATGCAAATTCCTAACTATATATGGTCTATAACCTATGGTTTTTTCAGTGAATATATATATATATATATATATATATATATATATATATATATATATATATATATATATATATATATATATATATATATATATATATATATATATATATATATATATGCCCAATAAGAGGGCGGCAAGACGGAAATTCGTAATGTTGGAAGCCTCCTGTACGCTGATGAAGGCTTACACATAGCTGAAATGCATTTGCCATATGAGAAATAAAAGCTGCTTCCAAAGTCTTCCCCTTGTGGTCTCTGCTCTCTCGAAATAAGGAGTTTCTTTGCATACAATTGCGTGCCAGCAAGAGACAGGGTACAGAGAACCCCGTTTTACAAGCGGCCCTGACGTCACTGGCTTTGCTGCTACAGCAGTTTTTGTGTGTTTCCATGGAAGTGGATGGTTGGGGCCCGCCATGGACTTTGGAGTGAAATTGAAGCGGTTCTGAGGTTATTCTGAACTCATGCTGGGCGGTGTGGATTGCCGCTGCTGCCCCCGCTGCAGGAATCCCTGGAGTTCCGAGACTGAAACGGTTTGGGGACCCGAGGAGGCGCTTTTGGCTCTTTATCAAGCAGGAAATTGGCAAGAACTCACAAAATACACTGCCATCACTTCAAGAATATCTGGTGACATGCTCCCCCTGCAATACTTACCTGGGCTCGAGACCATGCATTCTGGGTGTCGTGGTCCACACACACTATGTGATTTTGACAACAGGTGAGACAACAATGCCAGGGGGGGGGCGGGCCCTCGGCCAATAAGAGGGCGGCAAGACAGATATTTGTAATATTGGAAGCCTCCTGTACACTTGGGCGCTGACGAAGGCTTACACATAGCTGAAAAGCATTCGCCATATGAGAGATGAAAGCTGCTTCCAAAGTTTTACCCTTGTGGTCTCTGCTCTCTCGAAAGAAGGAGTTTCTTTGTGTGTATATATATATATATATATATATATATATATATATATATATATATATATATATATATACCTACTGGCGATAGCCAGTAGGTATATATAGTTAGGATTTTTTCTCTATGGAATTTTGAAAATTCTATGTCTAATAACTTTGGCGTTTGTGGATGGAATCGGCTGAAATTTTCAGGAAAATGGCACATATTGTTTCTGAGCAGCCCCTAAAAATGTGGGGGGGTTTCATCAAGGGGGGGCCGAGAAAAAACGTGTTTTTCCCATTCATTTTTCCATAGGGCGTTTGGCCTCACTTTTAGCTCGAACGGCTGAATGGATTTGCACGAAACTTGGCAAAATTGTAGGGACTGTTAGCCCAATGTGCCTTTGCTGGGTCTCAATATATGTGCTCCAGTGGATTTTGAGGAATTAACGTTTAAAAAAACAGATATATCTGTGACAGCGTACCGGATAGCGCACCAGTTCGCGTACTTTTCGCGTAACGGAGCTTTGCGAAGCGAAGCTGATTGGCTCTCCGGTGTCTGTCAACATTCTAAACAGTCCGGAGCGGCCGCCATCTTGTCTCTCGGTAGGATCGAGAGACAAGAGGAGGCCAAAACGAAGGGGGAAATGAAGGAAAGGGGTCAAGGTAGACCTCTTCTGACCCCCTAGGAATGATGAGGGGGATATTAAAGTGCCCCGCGGGGCCAAAAAAAAAAAAATTGCAATGTTTTGTCGTAGAGGCGCAAATCGGTACGTGAACCTGGCAGCTAACCGGGCAGCTAACCGGCAGCGTAACGGGAGTCTGAGGAGAAGCTGATTGGCTGTCAACATTGTAAACAGTCCGGAGCGGCCGCCATCTTGTCTCTCAGTAGGATCGAGAGACAAGAGGTGGTGAAAAACGAAGGGGGAAATGTTATGTTATGTTATGTTAATTGAATTTTTGAGCGCACAGCTGCCCCAGCGAAGGGGCGTCCCGGCGCTGTATCTGAAAAGGTAACATAACTAACAAGACAAAAAAATAAGGGGTAATTATTAAGGCAGAGGGAAAAAATAAGTTTTAACAGCTTTCCTGAAGGCAAAGAGATCTTCTAAAGAGCGAATGTGGACAGGAAGTGCGTTCCACAATTTGGAGGCCAGCACCGTGAACGATCGGCCACCTAGTCTGCATTTTTGGAAACGAGGAACAAGTGCCAGATTTTGGCCGGCAGAGCGAAGGCTGCGCGAAGGGGTATTCGAGGTCAGGAGGTGCTGGAGGATGGCGGGAGTGTCAGTTTTCAGAATTTTAAACGCAAAACAAAGGGTCTTAAACTCTATGCGTCTTATTACTGGTAGCCAATGCAATTTAAAGATTGTACTGCGGGCTGAGCAGAAACGCGGCAGGCCCACCAGGGCCCTGGCTGCCGTATTCTGCACCCGTTGGAGTCGCAAGACTTCCGCCTGCTTGGCGCCCAAAAACAGTGAGCTAGCGTAATCAAGCCTCGATAATACGCTAGGTTGAATCACCATCTGGCGAGTGGGGGCATCAAAAAATTTGAGGATAGGCCTCAAACCACGTAAAATGCCGAAGCACATAGATGCCACTGAAGGAAAGGGGGCAAGGTAGACCCCTCCTGACCCTCTAGGATTGATGAGGGGGATATTAAAGTGCCCCGCGGGGCCAAAAAAAAAAAATCGATTTTTTGTCGTAGAGGCGCAAATCGGTACGTGAACCGGGCAGCTAACCGGGCAGCTAACCGGCAGCGTAACGGGAGTCTCAGGAGAAGCTGATTGGCTCTCAACATTGTAAACAGTCCGGAGCGGCCGCCATCTTGTCCCTCGGTAGGATTTAGAGACAAGAGGTGGTGAAAAACGAAGGGGGAAATGAAGGAAAGGGGGCAAGGTAGACCCCTCCTGACCCCCTAGGATTGATGAGGGGGATATTAAGGTGCCCCGCAGGGCAAAAGGAAAAAAAAATTGCGATTTTTCGCGGTAGAGGCGCTTTCTGGTACGCCAACCGGGCAGCTAAACGGTAGCGTAACAGGAGTCCGACATCTTGTGTTTTTGGAGCGTCCGGTTTGCGTACCGGGTAGCGTTCCAGTAAGCGTAACAAGGGGAAAACCAAGAGAAACAGTAAAATAAAATTTAAAGGAATAGATTTCCACCAAACTTGGCAAAATTGTAGGGACTGTTTGTTTGATGTGCCTTTGCAAGGCCTTAAAATATGTGCACGTGTGGATTTTGTCTCATTAAGGTTAAAAAAAAATATATATATATCTGTAAGCGTGCTCTGGCGCGCTTACGTTACGGGTTTTGTTTGCGCTGCAGAGACGATACGTCACGTTTATGTGACGCGTCATGAGGCGTCTCACTTGGCTACGTGATACGTCACGTAATAAAGAATATATTTTACAGCTATAGATATTAGCATTTAAAAAACCAATGAAATTCACTGAAAAAACCATAGGTTATAGACCATATATAGTTAGGAATTTGCATTTACAAAATGTTATCAGTGATTTCATCAGTGATGTCATTTGAGATATCATCAGTGATGTCATCAGTGATGTCATTTGAGATGTCATCAGTGATGTCATTTGAGATGTCATCATTGATGTCATCAGTGATGTCACTGACCATGTCATGAATGATGTAATATGTGACATCATCAGCAGTTGATTGCGGGTGCACGATATATAGTTATTGCAATTAATTTCTATTGTTTTTGTGCGAGTAAATTAAGGTTTTGAAAATGCTAATTCCTAACTATATATGGTCTATAACCAATGGTTTTTTCAGTGAATTTTCAAGGTTTTGTAAATGCAAATTCCTAACTATATATGGTCTATAACCTATGGTTTTTTCAGTGAATATATATATATATATATATATATATATATATATATATATATATATATATATATATATATATATATATATATATATATATTATATATATATATATATATATATATATATATATATATATATATATGCCCAATAAGAGGGCGGCAAGACGGAAATTCGTAATGTTGGAAGCCTCCTGTACGCTGATGAAGGCTTACACATAGCTGAAATGCATTTGCCATATGAGAAATAAAAGCTGCTTCCAAAGTCTTCCCCTTGTGGTCTCTGCTCTCTCGAAAGAAGGAGTTTCTTTGCATACAAGTGCGTGCCAGCAAGAGACAGGGTACAGAGAACCCCGTTTTACAAGCGGCCCTGACGTCACTGGCTTTGCTGCTACAGCAGTTTTTGTGTGTTTCCATGGAAGTGGATGGTTGGGGCCCGCCATGGACTTTGGAGTGAAATTGAAGCGGTTCTGAGGTTATTCTGAACTCATGCTGGGCGGTGTGGATTGCCGCTGCTGCCCCCGCTGCAGGAATCCCTGGAGTTCCGAGACTGAAACGGTTTGGGGACCCGAGGAGGCGCTATTGGCTCTTTATCAAGCAGGAAATTGGCAAGAACTCACAAAATACACTGCCATCACTTCAAGAATATCTGGTGACATGCTCCCCCTGCAATACTTACCTGGGCTCGAGACCATGCATTCTGGGTGTCGTGGTCCACACACACTATGTGATTTTGACAACAGGTGAGACAACAATGCCAGGGGGGGGAGCGGGCCCTCGGCCAATAAGAGGGCGGCAAGACAGACATTTGTAATATTGGAAGCCTCCTGTACACTTGGGCGCTGACTTAGGCTTACACATAGCTGAAAAGCATTCGCCATATGAGAGATGAAAGCTGCTTCCAAAGTTTTACCCTTGTGGTCTCTGCTCTCTCGAAAGAAGGAGTTTCTTTGTGTGTATATGTGCGTCATGCGGGCTTGCTGGGTTGTAATTTTTGAATTTTAAGATGAATTAAATCACTGCACTGGAATCTCTTGGGTCTGCCTTTTTCGTTTTCTGACGGTCTGGAGGGTGACTGTTGATACTGTGAGAGCGGTATCGAGCGAAGTAAGAAGGATATATATATATATATATATATATATATATATATATATATATATATATATATATATATATATATATATATATATATATATATATATATATATACCTACTGGCGATAGCCAGTAGGTATATAAAGTTAGGATTTTTTCTCTATGGAACTTTTGAAAATTCTATGTCTAATAACTTTGGCGTTTGTGGATGGAATCAGCTGAAATTTTCAGGAAAATGGCACATTTTGTTTCTGAGCAGCCCCTGAAAATTTGGGGGGGGTTTCGTCAAGGGGGGGCCGAGAAAAAAGGGGGGTCCCAAAACGCGTTTTTCCCATTCATTTTTCCATAGGGCGTTTGGCCTCACTTTTAGCTCGAACGGCTGAATGGATTTGCACGAAACTTGGCAAAATTGTAGGGACTGTTAGCCCGATGTGCCTTTGCTGGGTCTCAATATATGTGCTCCAGTGGATTTCGAGAAATTAACGTTTAAAAAAACAGATATATGTGTGACAGCGTACCGGATAGCGCACCAGTTCGCGTACTTTTCGCTTAACGGAGCTTTGCGAAGCGAAGCTGATTGGCTCTCCGGTGTCTGTCAACATTCTAAACAGTCCGGAGCGGCCGCCATCTTGTCTCTCGGTAGGATCGAGAGACAAGAGGAGGCCAAAACGAAGGGGGAAATGAAGGAAAGGGGTCAAGGTAGACCTCTTCTGACCCCCTAGGATTGATGAGGGGGATATTAAAGTGCCCCGCGGGGCCAAAAAAAAAAATTGCAATGTTTTGTCGTAGAGGCGCAAATCGGTACGTGAACCGGGCAGCTAACCGGGCAGCTAACCGGCAGCGTAACGGGAGTCTGAGGAGAAGCTGATTGGCTGTCAACATTGTAAACAGTCTGGAGCGGCCGCCATCTTGTCTCTCGGTAGGATCGAGGATTTTTGGAAACGAGGAACAAGTGCCAGATTTTGGCCGGCAGAGCGAAGGCTGCGCGAAGGGGTATACGAGGTCAGGAGGTGCTGGAGGATGGCGGGAGTGTCAGTTTTCAGAATTTTAAACGCAAAACAAAGGGTCTTAAACTCTATGCGTCTAATTACTGGTAGCCAATGCAATTTGAAGATTGTACTGCGGGCTGAGCAGAAACGCGGCAGGCCCACCAGGGCCCTGGCTGCCGCATTCTGCACCCGTTGGAGTCGCAGGACTTCCGCCTGGTTGGCGCCCAAAAACAGTGAGCTAGCGTAATCAAGCCTCGATAATACGCTAGCTTGAATCACCATCTGGCGAGTGGGGGCATCAAAAAATTTGAGGATAGGCCTCAAACCACGTAAAATGCCGAAGCACATAGATGCCACTGAAGGAAAGGGGGCAAGGTAGACCCCTCCTGACCCCCTAGGATTGATGAGGGGAATATTAAAGTGCCCCGCGGGGCAAAAGAAAAAAAAAGAAAATTGCGATTTTTCGCGGTAGAGGCGCTTCCCGGTACGCCAACCAGGCAGCTAACCGGCAGCGTAACAGGAGTCCGACATCTTGTGTTTTTGGAGCATCCGGTTTGCGTACCGGGTAGCGTTCCGGTAAGCGTAACAAGGGGAAAACCAAGAGAAACAGTAAATTAAAATTTAAAGGAATAGATTTCCACCAAACTTGGCAAAATTGTAGGGACTGTTTGTTTGATGTGCCTTTGCAAGGCCTCAAGATATGTGCACGTGTGGATTTTGTCTAATTAAGGTTAAAAAAATATATATATCTGTAAGCGTGCTCTGGCGCGCTTACGTTACGGGTTTTGTTTGCGCTGCAGAGACGATACGTCACGTTTATGCGACGTGTCATGAGGCGTCTCACGTGGCTACGTGATACGTCACGTAATAAAGAATATATTTTACAGCTATAGATATTAGCTTTTAAAAAACCAATGAAATTCACTGAAAAAACCATAGGTTATAGACCATATATAGTTAGGAATTTGCATTTACAAAACCATGAAAATTCACTGAAAAAACCATTGGTTATAGACCATATATAGTTAGGGATTAGCATTTACAAAACCTTAATTTACTCGCACAAAACCATAGAAATTTGCATATATAGTTAGTTGCAATAACTATATATCGCGCACCCGCAATCCACTGCTGATGATGTCACATATTACATCATTCATGACATGGTCAGTGACATCACTGATGACATCACTGATGACATCTCAAATGACATCACTGATGACATCTCAAATGACCTCACTGATGACATCACTGATGACATCTCAAATGACATCACTGATGAAATCACTGATAACATCTCATTTGACATTACTGATCACATCACTGATAATATCATTCACGTGATAATACGATGAACCTCTTCAGACTCTAATATAACCTTAGATACAATCAGTGTAAACAGACACTCACAGACTGTCACTCATCCATGGAGTTACTCACACACCTAGTCAGTCATGCAAAGAATCAATCACACCTCCATTTCCTCAACTATACAGTTATACACACCTTACTTAATCAAACATATACTAACACATATTTACTCTCTTATACAATCACTGATACCAGTTCATAATGATCCATACAGCCACTCACACATTCACTGGCTCTTATGCACAGTTATTTATATATGTCAACTCTTACATGTACTGTGTTTTACATATGTACTTACCTTGACATGTAGCACTGAGAAATCCAATCACTCACCAATACACTCATGCAGACAGTCAACCGCCCATAAAGCTGTTTCCACATGCACTTTTGAACCCATACATCTACTGAATCAACTACTCACACATCTATGCACAGAGTCACATACCTCCCAGCCACCCCCACACACACACTCACTCTCCCATACAAATATTTGGGCAACCAATCAATAACCCATATAGTTACTCATATAGCTACTGATCAACACATGCAGCAGTTTACAGAACTACAGAAATAATGATGCACAAATTAAGACAGTTTAGTCACTAACCCATGCACTCAGTGAGACACATTTAATCATTCTCTCATACAGTCAGTCATGCACCTACTAAATACTTCATCCAAACACTTATACATCCACTCATTCTTCAATATGTAAGACATATTTTAACTTTACAGAAACATACAGTCACTGGATGTTGTCATCAGTGATGTCATTTGAGATGTCATCAGTGATGTCATTTGAGATGTCATCAGTGATGTCATCAGTGATGTCACTGACCATGTCATGAATGATGTAATATGTGACATCATCAGCAGTGGATTGCGGGTGCGCGATATATAGTTATTGCAACTAACTATATATGCGAATTTCTATGGTTTTGTGCGAGTAAATTAAGTTTTGTAAATGCTAATCCCCAACTATGTATGGTCTATATCCAATGGATTTTTAAGTGAATTTTATATATATATATATATATATATATATATATATATATATATATATATATATATATATATATATATATATATATATATATATATATATATATATATCCAACAAGGTTGCCTGTTGATAAGAGAGCCCACACGAGTGCTTAAGTTCCAGCGACCATCTTTATTCAAGGAAGGCACAGGAAACAGCATGGTGCTTCGCATCATTAAAAAGTCCAGCTTCAGCCCGACGCGTTTCGTGTCAGCAGCACTTCCTCATGGGCTTATGGGCTTTCAGGTAAGGACACAGGCAGTTTACTTCCACACTCCTCAAATATCCTGACACCCCGCCCCACAGGGGGCGTGGCCACCCGCGTGGCCTTCTGGTAGTCAAAGTCTTTTTGTTTTTGGCTCAAGTGAATTGTCGTGTCCTGCTGATAATATGAAAACAAGTTTTCTCCAAGTGGAGTTGCTGAATGCACTTCCGTTGTTTCAAGCGCCTCATTACACCTTCAATAGCTAAGCACTCGATCCTTCTCTGCTACGTAATTAGCGCGGCAGCAGGTCTTCACACAGGTGAAGCGGGGCTCATCCCGCGGCTCAGGCACTGCCGCAATTACATCCAACAAGGTTGCCTGTTGATAAGAGAGCCCACACGAGTGCTTAAGTTCCAGCGACCATCTTTATTCAAGGAAGGCACAGGAAACAGCATGGTGCTTCGCATCATTAAAAAGTCCAACTTCAGCCCGACGCGTTTCGTGTCAGCAGCACTTCCTCATGGGCTTATGGGCTTTCAGGTAAGGACACAGGCAGTTTACTTCCACACTCCTCAAATATCCTGACACCCCGCCCCACAGGGGGCGTGGCCACCCGCGTGGCCTTCTGGTAGTCAAAGTCTTTTTGTTTTTGGCTCAAGTGAATTGTCGTGTCCTGCTGATAATATGAAAACAAGTTTTCTCCAAGTGGAGTTGCTGAATGCACTTCCGTTGTTTCAAGCGCCTCATTACACCTTCAATAGCTAAGCACTCGATCCTTCTCTGCTACGTAATTAGCGCGGCAGCAGGTCTTCACACAGGTGAAGCGGGGCTCATCCCGCGGCTCAGGCACTGCCGCAATTACATCCAACAAGGTTGCCTGTTGATAAGAGAGCCCACACGAGTGCTTAAGTTCCAGCGTCCATCTTTATTCAAGGAAGGCACAGGAAACAGCATGGTGCTTCGCATCATTAAAAAGTCCATCTTCAGCCCGACGCGTTTTGTGTCAGCAGCACTTCCTCATGGGCTTATGGGCTTTCAGGTAAGGACACAGGCAGTTTACTTCCACACTCCTCAAATATCCTGACACCCCGCCCCACAGGGGGCGTGGCCACCCGCTTGGCCTTCTGGTAGTCAAAGTCTTTTTGTTTTTGGCTCAAGTGAATTGTCGTGTCCTGCTGATAATATGAAAACAAGTTTTCTCCAAGTGGAGTTGCTGAATGCACTTCCGTTGTTTCAAGCGCCTCATTACACCTTCAATAGCTAAGCACTCGATCCTTCTCTGCTACGTAATTAGCGCGGCAGCAGGTCTTCACACAGGTGAAGCGGGGCTCATCCCGCGGCTCAGGCACTGCCGCAATTACATCCAACAAGGTTGCCTGTTGATAAGAGAGCCCACACGAGTGCTTAAGTTCCAGCGACCATCTTTATTCAAGGAAGGCACAGGAAACAGCATGGTGCTTCGCATCATTAAAAAGTCCAACTTCAGCCCGACGCGTTTCGTGTCAGCAGCACTTCCTCATGGGCTTATGGGCTTTCAGGTAAGGACACAGGCAGTTTACTTCCACACTCCTCAAATATCCTGACACCCCGCCCCACAGGGGGCGTGGCCACCCGCGTGGCCTTCTGGTAGTCAAAGTCTTTTTGTTTTTGGCTCAAGTGAATTGTCGTGTCCTGCTGATAATATGAAAACAAGTTTTCTCCAAGTGGAGTTGCTGAATGCACTTCCGTTGTTTCAAGCGCCTCATTACACCTTCAATAGCTAAGCACTCGATCCTTCTCTGCTACGTAATTAGCGCGGCAGCAGGTCTTCACACAGGTGAAGCGGGGCTCATCCCGCGGCTCAGGCACTGCCGCAATTACATCCAACAAGGTTGCCTGTTGATAAGAGAGCCCACACGAGTGCTTAAGTTCCAGCGACCATCTTTATTCAAGGAAGGCACAGGAAACAGCATGGTGCTTCGCATCATTAAAAAGTCCAACTTCAGCCCGACGCGTTTCGTGTCAGCAGCACTTCCTCATGGGCTTATGGGCTTTCAGGTAAGGACACAGGCAGTTTACTTCCACACTCCTCAAATATCCTGACACCCCGCCCCACAGGGGGCGTGGCCACCCGCGTGGCCTTCTGGTAGTCAAAGTCTTTTTGTTTTTGGCTCAAGTGAATTGTCGTGTCCTGCTGATAATATGAAAACAAGTTTTCTCCAAGTGGAGTTGCTGAATGCACTTCCGTTGTTTCAAGCGCCTCATTACACCTTCAATAGCTAAGCACTCGATCCTTCTCTGCTACGTAATTAGCGCGGCAGCAGGTCTTCACACAGGTGAAGCGGGGCTCATCCCGCGGCTCAGGCACTGCCGCAATTACATCCAACAAGGTTGCCTGTTGATAAGAGAGCCCACACGAGTGCTTAAGTTCCAGCGTCCATCTTTATTCAAGGAAGGCACAGGAAACAGCATGGTGCTTCGCATCATTAAAAAGTCCATCTTCAGCCCGACGCGTTTTGTGTCAGCAGCACTTCCTCATGGGCTTATGGGCTTTCAGGTAAGGACACAGGCAGTTTACTTCCACACTCCTCAAATATCCTGACACCCCGCCCCACAGGGGGCGTGGCCACCCGCGTGGCCTTCTGGTAGTCAAAGTCTTTTTGTTTTTGGCTCAAGTGAATTGTCGTGTCCTGCTGATAATATGAAAACAAGTTTTCTCCAAGTGGAGTTGCTGAATGCACTTCCGTTGTTTCAAGCGCCTCATTACACCTTCAATAGCTAAGCACTCGATCCTTCTCTGCTACGTAATTAGCGCGGCAGCAGGTCTTCACACAGGTGAAGCGGGGCTCATCCCGCGGCTCAGGCACTGCCGCAATTACATCCAACAAGGTTGCCTGTTGATAAGAGAGCCCACACGAGTGCTTAAGTTCCAGCGACCATCTTTATTCAAGGAAGGCACAGGAAACAGCATGGTGCTTCGCATCATTAAAAAGTCCAACTTCAGCCCGACGCGTTTCGTGTCAGCAGCACTTCCTCATGGGCTTATGGGCTTTCAGGTAAGGACACAGGCAGTTTACTTCCACACTCCTCAAATATCCTGACTCCCCGCCCCACAGGGGGCGTGGCCACCCGCGTGGCCTTCTGGTAGTCAAAGTCTTTTTGTTTTTGGCTCAAGTGAATTGTCGTGTCCTGCTGATAATATGAAAACAAGTTTTCTCCAAGTGGAGTTGCTGAATGCACTTCCGTTGTTTCAAGCGCCTCATTACACCTTCAATAGCTAAGCACTCGATCCTTTTCTGCTACGTAATTAGCGCGGCAGCAGGTCTTCACACAGGTGAAGCGGGGCTCATCCCGCGGCTCAGGCACTGCCGCAATTACATCCAACAAGGTTGCCTGTTGATAAGAGAGCCCACACGAGTGCTTAAGTTCCAGCGACCATCTTTATTCAAGGAAGGCACAGGTAACAGCATGGTGCTTCGCATCATTAAAAAGTCCAACTTCAGCCCGACGCGTTTCGTGTCAGCAGCACTTCCTCATGGGCTTATGGGCTTTCAGGTAAGGACACAGGCAGTTTACTTCCACACTCCTCAAATATCCTGACACCCCGCCCCACAGGGGGCGTGGCCACCCGCGTGGCCTTCTGGTAGTCAACTTAAGCACTCGTGTGGGCTCTCTTATCAACAGGCAACCTTGTTGGATGTAATTGCGGCAGTGCCTGAGCCGCGGGATGAGCCCCGCTTCACCTGTGTGAAGACCTGCTGCCGCGCTAATTACGTAGCAGAGAAGGATCGAGTGCTTAGCTATTGAAGGTGTAATGAGGCGCTTGAAACAACGGAAGTGCATTCAGCAACTCCACTTGGAGAAAACTTGTTTTCATATTATCAGCAGGACACGACAATTCACTTGAGCCAAAAACAAAAAGACTTTGACTACCAGAAGGCCACGCGGGTGGCCACGCCCCCTGTGGGGCGGGGTGTCAGGATATTTGAGGAGTGTGGAAGTAAACTGCCTGTGTCCTTACCTGAAAGCCCATAAGCCCATGAGGAAGTGCTGCTGACACGAAACGCGTCGGGCTGAAGTTGGACTTTTTAATGATGCGAAGCACCATGCTGTTTCCTGTGCCTTCCTTGAATAAAGATGGTCGCTGGAACTTAAGCACTCGTGTGGGCTCTCTTATCAACAGGCAACCTTGTTGGATGTAATTGCGGCAGTGCCTGAGCCGCGGGATGAGCCCCGCTTCACCTGTGTGAAGACCTGCTGCCGCGCTAATTACGTAGCAGAGAAGGATCGAGTGCTTAGCTATTGAAGGTGTAATGAGGCGCTTGAAACAACGGAAGTGCATTCAGCAACTCCACTTGGAGAAAACTTGTTTTCATATTATCAGCAGGACACGACAATTCACTTGAGCCAAAAACAAAAAGACTTTGACTACCAGAAGGCCACGCGGGTGGCCACGCCCCCTGTGGGGCGGGGTGTCAGGATATTTGAGGAGTGTGGGAGTAAACTGCCTGTGTCCTTACCTGAAAGCCCATAAGCCCATGAGGAAGTGCTGCTGACACGAAACGCGTCGGGCTGAAGTTGGACTTTTTAATGATGCGAAGCACCATGCTGTTTCCTGTGCCTTCCTTGAATAAAGATGGTCGCTGGAACTTAAGCACTCGTGTGGGCTCTCTTATCAACAGGCAACCTTGTTGGATGTAATTGCGGCAGTGCCTGAGCCGCGGGATGAGCCCCGCTTCACCTGTGTGAAGACCTGCTGCCGCGCTAATTACGTAGCAGAGAAGGATCGAGTGCTTAGCTATTGAAGGTGTAATGAGGCGCTTGAAACAACGGAAGTGCATTCAGCAACTCCACTTGGAGAAAACTTGTTTTCATATTATCAGCAGGACACGACAATTCACTTGAGCCAAAAACAAAAAGACTTTGACTACCAGAAGGCCACGCGGGTGGCCACGCCCCCTGTGGGGCGGGGTGTCAGGATATTTGAGGAGTGTGGAAGTAAACTGCCTGTGTCCTTACCTGAAAGCCCATAAGCCCATGAGGAAGTGCTGCTGACACGAAACGCGTCGGGCTGAAGTTGGACTTTTTAATGATGCGAAGCACCATGCTGTTTCCTGTGCCTTCCTTGAATAAAGATGGTCGCTGGAACTTAAGCACTCGTGTGGGCTCTCTTATCAACAGGCAACCTTGTTGGATATATATATATATATATATATATATATATATATATATATATATATATATATATATATATACATATATATATGTACATATATATATATATTCATTGAAAAAACATAGGTTTCACAGACGTTCTAGTTAAAAATTAGCATTTAAAAAACCTTAGAAATTCACTGAAAAGACCATAGGTTTCACACATGTTATAGTTGGCTGGACATTTCACCATTGAAATTCCCCCGTTATAGTTAACTATAACTAGCGCGCCCGCAATGCACTGCTGATGACGTCACATATTACATCACTCATGACATGGTCAGCACTCATGACATCACTGATGACATCTCAAATGACATCACTGATGACATCATCCAGTAAATGTGTTTTTCCTGTAAAGTTAAAATATTTTGCATATATATCTATGCCAAGGTGTATTGAAGAAGGAGTGCATTTACAAGTGCCTGAAGGGATTATTTAGTAGGTGCATGACTGACTGTATAAGTGAGTGATTGAACGTGTCTTACTGAATGCATGGGTTAGTCACTAAACTGTGTGAAAGTCAGTATTAGTCTCTCAGTTGGTGTGTAAGCGGCTGCATGGCTTGGTGAGTAGCTACATGAGTATGTATATGTGTTATTAGTTTGTTTTTTGAGCATCAGTATGAGTGTCTGCATGGTTCGGTGGGGGATATTACTTAGGATATAGATGCATAAATGAGTGAATCACTGTTTATATGTGTTTTGAAGACAGCATGGGTGCAGGACTGTATGGGTGGATGAGTGTGTGTATGTGTGTGTTAGTGAGTGAATGACTATCTCAATAGTATCATTATGAGTAACTGCATATGTTTTAATCTAGTATATGTAAGTATTGATGTATTGATGTATATGAGTGATTATATGTGAGAGTGAGAGATTGCACGAGTTCCTGTATAAATAAGTATGTGTTTCTATAAGTGATTGTTTAAGAGAATAAGTATGTGTACATTTCTGTAAAAGTAAGTGTAGTAGTGTGTGTATAGCTGTATATGCAAATAAATGGATGTTTGATAGTTTATTTGCATGTATGAGTATGTGTGTGAGTAACTCTATGGATGAGTGTCGGTGTGTAACAGGATGTATAGGTGTATGAGTACATATGATGAGTGAGTACATGTATGAGTGACTATAGAACTGTTGGTGAATGAGTGATTGTGTTTGTAGATTTTGGAATTACTGAATAGGTTGTTCTAACAGGTATTGGTATCTCCATTTTTTTGAAAATTTTAGTTTCCATTTTTGAATGTGTGTATCAAGAGTTATATTACGTTGAGAGGAGGTCTGCCGCTCTTTCACAAGGATGATGTAATCAGTGATGTCATTTGAGATGTCATCAGTGATGTCACTGACCATGTCATGAGTGATGTAATATGTGACGTCATCAGCAGTGCATTGCAGGTGCGCGAGTTATAGTTAACTATAACAGGGGAATTTCAATGGTTTGGTATGAGTGAAATGTCCAGCTAAATATACCATGTGTGAAACCTATGCTTTTTCCAGTGAATTTCTATGGTTTTTAAATGCTAATTTTTAACTATAACGTATGTGAAACTTATGGTTTTTTCAGTGAATTTCTAAGGTTTTTTAACACCTTAGCTGCTATGGAACGTCCAGCTCCAGTGCTGAACGTTCCATTGCGCAGGTGCAGTTGGAACGTCCAATGGCCGACGGCAGCACTCCCGAGGTAGTGGTGCCGTCGGCCGTTGGACGGGCGCAGCACTTATGAGGTTAAATACTCATTTTTAACTATAATGTGTGTGAAACTTATGGTTTTTTCAGTGAACTTCTAAGGTTTTTTAATTGCTAATTTTTAATTGTAACAAAGGAGAAACCTATGGTTTTTTCAATGAATTTGAAAGGTTTTCTAAATGATAATTCTTAAATGTATTAATTATTTTTTAAAAATCAGTTTTTATTAAATTTCCTCATTTTTTTAATAAATATTTACATATTGTTTTGTTTTATTTATATTTCATATTATAATGTAAAATATTAACAAAACTAAACTCAAAAATATTTTTTTATTAATTACTTTTTTTTTACAAATATAAAAACAAAAAAACAAAATGTGAACACACTGACATTTGTACTGTAAATTGTACTCAGCGCGCACGCACACGTACGTTTTGACGTTACACGGCGCATCCGCGCTTCCGTGTGGCGTCGTCTACGTTTGTACGACCCCCCGTACGCGCACCTCCGTATGGCCGGGATGCCCGCCACCCTCTCCCAACACAATCCCCAAGGATGGGATAAGTCGGACACAGGTTTGAAATTTTGGAAGGCGGGAGGGAGTCACCCTCCCGGCCGTATTTATTAAAATATGAAACAAAATTTAAAACATTAAATAAAAGTTTCATAATTATGTACAATTTTACATTTCTTACATTTCGATGAAGACATGTTCTTTGGCTAACCTTAACAGATCTCTAATACAAAGGTTTCCTAGCCGAGTCTAACATCCGGCAAATGCATCCATTCTAAATTAAAATTGTACATCCTAGCATTACGGGCCAACGGCAAGGTCTTAACCGGTGTCAGATCCCTACTACCAAAACTCTCGCCCTCACGGTGTGAGTGGTGCATGCGCAGAGGACTCTACCCTCGTTGCCAACTGTAACTTCCCTTGTCATGGTGGGGGCCCCCTTTCCACTCGACGCCATCTTAAAGGTCGTCCGAGTTCCCGTGTGAGGTATCTGTAGGAAGGATAGCGTGGACTCCCCCCCATCCCCACACTCCCGTCGCGGATATCCGGCCCCCGGGAAATTAGTAGGAGGGGCATCTAGCCGCCTCCCCCCCTGGGAGGGGCCTATGGCCGTCTCCCCCTAGGCGACCCATCCTTAGTGGGTGCCGCCTCCCCATGGGAGGGGCCAATGGCCGCCTCCCCCCGGGTGCTCCCATCCATTCTGGGTGGCGCCCCCCTCTAGGGACCTTGAAATTACTGCTCACCGATCATGACCTTACCGCCCGACCAAAATAAATACGACAGTTGTTTACCTACTAAGGAAGAAAATTCTGATATCGTCTCGAGTGTCATCGACTGCTCACTCCTACCAAGAAAAACATTATCCTACAGGCAGAAGTCACATCCTTATCTTAAACATTCCTTTACTTTTCTACAAAGGAAAAAAGGCCTATCTCAGCAAAACTTTATTTTAAAACAAACATTGCCATAAGGGGCTGGTGGGTGGGTCAAAATTGCTGCTTGTTCCGTCGAGGGCTCACGAGCAACGAGTGGGTGCAGCCTTCAGAGCACAGGAGCAAGAGGATGCTTCTTCGGATTCCCGCTCTATTTATTCTTCTGCGGGAGGGCGTGTACCCTCATCCGGTACGCCTACTGGGCGTGGTCTTCGGTGTAGGTGTCTAGGACAACCCCTCTTGGGCGGGAAAAGGCGCGCCCCAGCTACACCGCTTCGGGCATACCAGCTGAGCCACGCCCCCGCCCAAAATGGCTTCCCGGGGGGATCGGGGCACCCAACCATACGTTCGGGGGGACCGAGTGGTTGCCCCTTTCCATATGGCCGGGATGCCCGCCACCCCCTCCCAACACAATCCCCAAGGATGGGATAAGTCGGACACAGGTTTGAACTTTTGGAAGGCGGGAGGGAGTCACCCTCCCGGCCGTATTTATTAAAATATAAAACAAAATTTAAAACATTAAATAAAAGTTTCATAATTATGTACAATTTTACATTTCTTACATTTCGATGACGACATGTTCTTTGGCTAACCTTAACAGATCTCTAATACAAAGGTTTCCTAGCCGAGTCTAACATCCGGCAAATGCATCCATTCTAAATTAAAATTGTACATCCTAGCATTACGGGCCAACGGCAAGGTCTTAACCGGTGTCAGATCCCTACTACCAAAACTCTCGCCCTCACGGTGTGAGTGGCGCATGCGCAGAGGACTCTACCCTCGTTGCCAACTGTAACTTCCCTTGTCATGGTGGGGGCCCCCTTTCCACTCGACGCCATCTTAAAGGTCGTCCGAGTTCCCGTGTGAGGTATCTGTAGGAAGGACAGCGTGGACTCCCCCCCATCCCCACACTCCCGTCGCGGATATCCGGCCCCCGGGAAATTAGTAGGAGGGGCATCTAGCCGCCTCCCCCCCTGGGAGGGGCCTATGGCCGTCTCCCCCTAGGCGACCCATCCTTAGTGGGTGCCGCCTCCCCATGGGAGGGGCCAATGGCCGCCTCCCCCCGGGTGCTCCCATCCATTCTGGGTGGCGCCCCTCTCTAGGGAACTTGAAATTACTGCTCACCGATCATGACCTTACCGCCCGACCAAAATAAATACGACAGTTGTTTACCTACTAAGGAAGAAAATTCTGATATCGTCTCGAGTGTCATCGACTGCTCACTCCTACCAAGAAAAACATTATCCTACAGGCAGAAGTCACATCCTTATCTTAAACATTCCTTTACTTTTCTACAAAGGAAAAAAGGCCTATCTCAGCAAAACTTTATTTTAAAACAAACATTGCCATAAGGGGCAGGTGGGTGGGTCAAAATTGCTGCTTGTTCCGTCGAGGGCTTACGAGCAACGAGTGGGTGCAGCCTTCAGAGCACAGGAGCAAGAGGATGCTTCTTCGGATTCCCGCTCTATTTATTCTTCTGCGGGAGGGCGTGTACCCTCATCCGGTACGCCTACTGGGCGTGGTCTTCGGTGTAGGTGTCTAGGACAACCCCTCTTGGGCGGGAAAAGGCGGGCCCCAGCTACACCGCTTCGGGCATACCAGCTGAGCCCCGCCCCCGCCCAAAATGGCTTCCCGGGGGGATCGGGGCACCCAACCATACGTTCGGGGGGACCGAGTGGTCGCCCCTTTCCATATGGCCGGGATGCCCGCCACCCCCTCCCAACACAATCCCCAAGGATGGGATAAGTCGGACACAGGTTTGAACTTTTGGAAGGCGGGAGGGAGTCACCCTCCCGGCCGTATTTATTAAAATATAAAACAAAATTTAAAACATTAAATAAAAGTTTCATAATTATGTACAATTTTACATTTCTTACATTTCGATGAAGACATGTTCTTTGGCTAACCTTAACAGATCTCTAATACAAAGGTTTCCTAGCCGAGTCTAACATCCTGCAAATGCATCCATTCTAAATTAAAATTGTACATCCTAGCATTACGGGCCAACGGCAAGGTGTTAACCGGTGTCAGATCCCTACTACCAAAACTCTCGCCCTCACGGTGTGAGTGGCGCATGCGCAGAGGACTCTACCCTCGTTGTCAACTGTAACTTCCCTTGTCGTGGTGGGGGCCCCCTTTCCACTCGACGCCATCTTAAAGGTCGTCCGAGTTCCCGTGTGAGGTATCTGTAGGAAGGACAGCGTGGACTCCCCCCCATCCCCACACTCTCTATCCGCCGTCGCGGATATCCGGCCCCCGGGAAATTAGTAGGAGGGGCATCTAGCCGCCTCCCCCTGTGGTATTGGGTTCCCAAGGCCTACATGTTCTGCAGAATACCCACTTACACCAAAACAACTGTTGGCACGGAAACTGAAAAATGCAAAAGACAAGTTTATTAAGACCCCATGGGGTGGTGTTACATTCCTACAGCACCCTTCGGCAATGCAAGAAGTATCACACCGAACGTCGGTGCGAGTCCTTCCTTTATACAAATTTACAGCAATAAAAAGGTAGGCGTTACATGGCTACAGAGTTTTCGGTACATATATGGTCATTTTTGGAACACAGCCAACTCATGGGAGGGGTTACAAGACCACTGGTCAGTTTGGCGGAACATTCCTAAGGGGTGACTGGTCAGTCGGAACTGCGCATGTACAGGCTTGACCGTTACTAAAAATAGCCCTTTGCTGGGCAAACTCGAGTGGTCAGTAGCACGGACAAAGGACTAAAGGGCATGCTGACCACGAGGCCGCTCATTCCCTAAAATGGCCGCCGTAACATACAAAATGGCGTTTTCGAATAAGGCCAAGTTAAGGGAAATAACGTGTAGCAAAGCTAAGCGCTAACCCAGCCATCGTCAAATTACGACAGACGACCCTTTTAGCGTTTAGCTGAAGCTACCTCATAATGGACATAGTCGGGATACTCATCTTCTATATCAAACGACATAATTTGAGCCACTTCTTTATGAAGCATCAATTCATTCTGGGCGAGAGCTCGTCTAGATGGAATACAAGCTGATAAACACATGGAACATAATGCAGGACTACATTGTATACATAAACACAAGAAGAATAATATCCCAACTATGATACATAAGATTGTCAATAGCTTCCAGCCCCATGTACTAAGCATTGACCAGAACCACCCCGAAAAGGTCCTTGTACCATTGTCCGGATGTATCTCAGCAGCAATTTTGTGTAATTTAGATATGGCATCATATACAGATGGTGAGTTGTCTGGAACGTAAACGCAACAGCTACTTCCGATAATTCTACATGCCCCCCCTCGATCGGCTAGAACTACATCTAGAACCATCCGGTTCTGAAGCGTGACAATTCTAGATATTTGAAGCTCTTCAGTTATATTCCCCAATGCAAAAGCAGTATCATTGGCTACAGCCTCAACAACACGGGTCAGTCGTCGTATTTTTCGACTGTTCAGAGCAGCCCCCACAAAGGAAAACAAACCCAAATTAAAATCCACATATAGTTGCAGAGCAGTATCGGTCTGATCGATATCTTCAAGAACTACAGCACGTTTGACTCTATTTAGCACAAAATCGTGATATAAAATATAGTCATTATGGTACATTGGTGGGGCAATGAATACAGGGGGCAATACAAAAGAGATATAACATGTACCTAAGCATCCTAACGGGAGACGATGATAACCTTTATTGCCACAGATAAAATATGTATTTCGAGATGCCACAAATGATATGCCATTCGGACTGTCAAATGTAAGTTTGGTATTGCATTCACTTTTTCCAACCGGGATTGTACCTTTATTTCGTATACAGAGATCAGCCTAATGACATGAGAGCTGGACATATTGATGTTCCGTTGATTACTGTAAATTCGGGGTGCAGACACGTTGTCGGGGCGGTACTCTTCCCATTCGGATCGAGTACCCTCAGCTTGTGGATAGCCGTCCCGATCATGATAACATATCTTGTTTCAACGGAAAAGCACCCCCCCTTTTGTTGGCCAGGGCAGAGTGAATAGAAGAGTATACCAAGCATTGCAGGAACCATTGTGGGAAAACGGGAGTGGGATAAGTGGTGTGCCCCCTTTCTTCTGGTGCCCAGGCAACATCCCACATACCCAACAGTTAGAAGTGTTCGTCATATTGTGAGTATGATGCAAGATTTGTATGAAGCTATTGTTCAAATAAGTCTGTCGATGCTGTTCTTCATGGTAGGGTAAGGTGAAATGAAAATGTTCAGATGGAGCCGGGGTAGTCGGCAGCAAATGTTCTCGTACAGGCACCACAAGTTCTACTACCCAGGCTATCACTGCTATTACCACAATTGTCAATACAAACAATATAGCACCAAGAATTCTTTTGTCTCGTGATGCAGAAGACGCCATAGTTCAAAAGAGTTCACAATGTCTCAAATATACAACTAAAAAAATCAAAATGTGAGTGCTGAGCTCCGAGGTAGCCGTTGTTTTCTTCTCCGGGGTTAAGACGGGTGTCGCTACTCTTGGCAGAACTGATCCCCCCCCCTTGAGATTCCCGGCTTCCGTTTCACAAACCCCAGAGCGGTAACTCAACCTGTCTCGCACCAAAAAAAAAATCTTCTTTCTATCGTGGCCGCAGATTGTAACGCTGTTGTCCAGAAACGGTGTGGTCCGGGAAGGCTCCCTCAGATTCGGCCGACGTCACAGCTGGGCTTTTCTCCTCGTCCAAGATGTCTCTGTAATCAGACAGCACGGTGGGATTCACCAAATCCGGAGAGATGTGACGGCAGTGAGTTGAATGCACCCACCGCTTCCTGTTGGTCACTCGCACAGCCGTTCGAGTTGCAAGTAGGACTTGCTCGGGGCCACACCACCTCGGTTCCAAGCTGTTCGCTCTCTCAAACGATTTTACCATAACAAAATCGCCAGGACGAAGATTGTGAGCCTCTCCAATAGAATTGTCGGGGAGCGCTTCTCGAACCTGTTGGTGAATAGAAAGTAAATCATTTGTTAATCGTGCCAAATAATCGTTCATCATTATACAAGGCACATCATGTAACAATCGCAGCTTAGGAACTCCCCATATATTCATTGGGCTTGCAAACACCACTTCATAAGGTGTGAGGCCAGTTCGAGAGTGGGGCACTGATCTAATAGAGAGTAATGCTAACGGTAAGGCATCCGGCCACTTCAAAGACGTGGATGCCACGATCTTAGCCAGCTTTAGTTTCAAAGTGGCATTGTACCGTTCGACAAGACCTGCGGATTGAGGATGAAACACAGCATGAAACTTTTGCTGAATCCCCAATCCCTTCAGCACATATTCCACAATTTTCCCAACAAAATGAGGACCATTATCGCTCCACAAAAATTTGCAAACTCCATATCGAGGGAAGTACTCTTTGAGCAAAACCTTAGCCGTTGTCAAAGCCGTATTATCTTTCGTGGGGAAAGCCTCAACCCATTTGCTAAAGGCACATACCACCACTAAGACATACTTAAGGTTATTGCAACGCTCAAGCTGGATATAATCCATCTGAAGTACCTCGAATGGTGCAGAAGGTGGAACGAACCTTCCTTTCGGAGTATGCGTCCCTTTTGCAGGATTGTGCTGTAAACATATGAAACAAGTCTGCACTACTCTCTTGGCAGTGTTGGCAATCTCAGGATGCTCCCAAACTCGTGTTAACAATCGAGTGATTGCAAGAGCTCCAACATGTGCCAACCCATGTGTCATCTGGACCATCGCTTGCAAGTAAGCAGCAGGCAATTTCCATTGTTCCATGTCCTTGCTCCTCCAACAACCCTCATCATCCAGCCCATGCTACAAGTTCTGCTTCGGTCGCTGATTTCTGGATGTATAATATCTCTGCTCTAGCATCGTGCCATCGCTACATACATGGGGGAGTTGTTTCGTGACATAGCTGTTTGTCTTGCTATACTGTCTGCAAAGGCATTGCCTTGTCCCACTTTGTCAGTGACCTTTTTATGTGCACTGCATTTGATTATCGCCACTTTCTTTGGACAAAGTAACACGTTTAGGAGATCAGGCACTAATTCTCCGTGCATAATGTGTACTCTATGCGAAGTCAAAAACCCACGCTCTCTCCAGAGTCGGCCGAAGACATGCGCTACTCCGAAGGCGTACCGACTATCTGTGTATATGTTCACACATAAGCCACCACTCAGTTCGCAGGCTCTTGTCAAAGCTATCAGCTCCGCTGCTTGGGCTGATTTCTGGGGTATTCGTGCTGTTTCTACCACCGTCTTAAGTGTTGTGATCGCATATGCTGCAGAAGTTGTGCCATCTGGCAGCCTCAAACACGATCCATCAACCCATAGTTCCCCATCCACATCTGGAAGTGGCATATCCTGTAAGTCGACACGACCCTTTGTTTGTTCCTCGGTCAGAAAAACACAATCATGGTGCTTTTCCTCCTGGCCCTCTTCAACCGGATATGGCAATAAAGTGGCAGGGTTCAGGGTAGCGCATCTTTTCAGTGTGATATGTGGCGCCAGAAGTGTGAGCTCATATCCTGTTAAACGTGCGCTCGTGAGATACTGTGTTTTCGTTTGATTCAACAGGGCATCTACTGCATGGGGAACTAGCACCAACAATTTGTGCGACAAAACTATTCCCTCACTCTGCCGTATAGCTACTGCTGTTGCTGCAACTGCTCGGAAACACACAGGTAACCCTCGTGCTACAGGATCAAGAATGGCTGAGAAATACGCACATGGCCTCTGCTTATCCCCGTGTGCCTGCACTAACACTGATAACGCGCACCCATCTTTCTCGTGCACGTACAACGTGAAAATCTTTGTGTAATCTGGTGTACCTAACACGGGTGCAGAGCAAAGGGCCTGTCTCAATTGTTCAAAAGCATTTTGACATTCATCTGTCCATTCAAGGGGCATTGGTGTAGTTTTGGACAATAACGCTAACAAAGGTTTGATAATGTGCGAAAACCCCATGATCCACAGTCTACAAAAGGACGTTAGTCCTATGAAGGCGCGTACATCTCTCTGAGTACGGGGGATTGGTGTATCTAAAATTGCTTGAATTCGATCAGATGGTAATGCACGCCCCTCCTTAGACAAAAAATGACCGAGGTAGGTCCCCTTGGGTCTACAGTATTGTAGCTTTTTCTTAGAGACTTTATGATTATTCTGGGCCAAAAAAGAAAGCAAGGCAAGTGTACTTTCCTCACATTCTGCATAGGTGTCTGCAGCCAACAGGAGATCATCAACATACTGTATAAGGGCTACTCCAAATTGTAATTCAAAAGAATCAAGCTGCCATTTTAAAGCCTGGCTATAGATACTAGGACTCTCTGTGTAACCTTGGGGAACACAACAAAATCTATATGATTTATTATTTAACGTGAAGCCAAATAGGTATCTGCTGTCAGGATGAATGGGAATGGAAAAGAACGCGTTCTTAAGGTCAATAACACAAAAGGTCGTTGCAGTTGGGGGGACCAAGGTAAGCAATGTCGTGATATCAGACACCACCGGATATTGGGGAATGACAATTTTGTTAATTTCTCTCAAATCAATAATAAATCGATAGACTTTGTCGTCAGTGTCTTTCTTAAGGATCGGAAGAATAGGGCTGTTACAGACATTGTAAGAAACTTCCTCCACTACTCCTGCAATAATCAAATCCTGAACGATGTGCGTCAGGGCAATTTCCCCTTCCCTAGAGATCTTGTACTGTGGTACACGTGTCAAAAGTACTCCCTCCTTAACAGTAATTCGAATAGGCGGGATGAGCATCTGTCCCACATCCGTGTCCGAGGTCGCCCATAACGTGTGTGGGAGAGAGGCTAATGCTTCAATTTCCTTCATTGTACAAAATCTGTCTGAATCTGGGTAATTGTCGTTCAAAATAACCCGCACTCCTTCAGGAGCGCAGCGTATCGTTGCTCGAATATATTTGAGCAAATCAATACCCATAATGTTGTCTGGAGTGTGGGGCGACAAAAAAATGGGCAAAAGCTAAACAATTTGTCAATACAAAGTGCAAGAGGGTGTGAATAATGGGCTAGGAGAGGGTGTGCCATCAAACCCTATACATGTTATCGTTTCGACAGACAGGGGAGCCCTTGGAACCAAGTTTTTAGACAAAGCACTACGAGTAGCTCCTGTGTCAACTAAAAACTGATCAGTAGAACCCAAAATGCCCGCTGATACATATGGACCTCTTTGATCTACTGGCACTTCAACCGATTCCACACCCCATCCTACGCAAACCTATGCATGCACATAATCCTAATGCTCCACATTCTCATTCTCCGATATCTGATACTGATGCCGTCTATCAAAAGTGTTTCGTTCATCCTGACCACGACCCCTCGCTTCAAACCTACCACGATCACTTCCGCCACCTCTCGCTCCCGAATAACTATTCCTCGACCTTCCACCTCCTCGACCACGCTGACTACGTTGCTCACGAAGCACCGGACAGTCTTCAGCCCAATGCCCAAACTCTTTACAATATGCGCATTGGTCCTCAGCAATATCGGTACGACCGTACGACGCATTACCCCCTCCTCGCCTGCCTCTATCACTCCCTCTAGATTGCGCGCCGCGAACCTGTGCCAACATCACCTTCGTTTTCAATTCCTTCGCTTTCTTATCAACACTTTCTGTAGCCTCTATTTCCTGCCGCTCGTAATACTGAGCCATAGTTAACAAAGACGCAGGGGTCGCTGTGGTCCAGGAACTTTCACTTGCTTTCAATCGTTTTGCAATCTCCGGTAGGAGATTAGCCACATACTTATCAACAAACAAATGCCTACCCGTATCATCTGTTAACGATTGACCACTGTAATCATGAAACGCTTCTTCGAAACGTGTGAAGAAGTCAGATACCGATTCATCTTGTTTCTGTTTGCACGAAGCTAGCATAGTCCAATCGATCTTTTTAGGGGGAACAAGCGTTTTCAATTTGTTCAAAATAGCCGTTGGAAGTTTTAAAATTAGCTGACAAGGTTTGCATGCAGGTTCCCTGTCTAAGTCAGCCTGGCCTATCTCCTTCCAGGTTGCCCCAAACATCGCTTGATCATCAAACTTACGAATCGCTCTCCACATATCAGGGGGGAGAATTAATCCAAATAAGAGATCTATATCAACAAGAGTCATAACACAAGAGGAAATGGCCCCCTCCACCCCTTCATAAAAAGCTGCCGGATTCTTACGGGGATCTGGTAAAGCATTTTTCAATGCCATAACATCTGCTCTGTTCCAAGGCGTATACCCCCAATTATATATAAAATACCGCTTTGCATCTGCTGACATTTTATCCTCATCTGTACATTGCCCTTTAGGAGGAACATACAAAGGTGCAGCTTCACGCATAGGCATAACATGCACTTTAGAACTCTTATCTGTTCCCAGGATAGAACACTGTTTAGACTGCTCCTTCGACTCCAGCCCAGGCTGCTCTGATGTCTTTCGTGCTTCCCGCAATTTGGACGCCTCATCCCGTAGCTGGAGCAATCGTAATAAAAAATCATCCGCATCTGCAAGAACAAATAAACCTTTACGCATATTCTCATGATGGACTGACATCTCTTTGGGTTCTAAATCCATTGAATTCTTGCGGAATCGGTCAATAACTTCATCTGCAAAAGTATTTAAAAAACACATCAATTCTCGTTCCGACCATTTATCCTTTTCAGCTACCACCTCTGACATAGTTATTCTATTCAAATTCAATTTCCTGGCTAAGCCACACAAGTCCGCAGCTCTCTCAGCTGTTAACCTCGTGCTCGTCTTATCCCGACCTTCATGACCAGAATCCTCGGACGGGGCCGTAGGCTGAACATACGGAGGCGGAGATCGATCTAATAACGAAAAATCATCAATTTCATTATTAAGGACAGGATAAAGCGGACGTCGAATAGGAAATTGACCGGTCGTTTGCAAATTACGTTCCCGTGCCTCCCTCTCTTTCTTCTCCTGCGCTTCCTTTTCCTCCACCTGTAAAGCTTTATCTCGAGCAGCCTTACGCTGCTCTTTGCCCGCCAAGGCAACCTCATGCTTCATACGTTCACGCACTGCTTTCTCCCACATTCGCACACAATCAAACATATCCTGTCTAGACCTGCGCTGAAACAAACATTGCTCAACAAACTGAACCTTTCGCAAATCAAACGACCCATGTAGTGGCCATTGTAATTCAGGATCGGATCTAGTATACTTATGCCATAATTTACTGTACAGTATAGGGGGAAGGCCAAATTTGACATACATATCGCGATTAGATGTTCCCTCGGGGGGAGCCGGCTGAGATTCATTTAACCTATATGTGGTACCGTTTCCAAGACAGCACATCCCTCGGAGTGTGCTTAAAACAGGCATGTTCAAAAAGTACCACGAAAGTGTGATACCGTAAAAATGGCACTTACAATACTTCACACAAATGTGCCGCTCAAAGTACGAACATAGTTAGAGAAACATCTCTACATGCCTGCCTATGTGAAGTGCACTACACATATGTATTCAAATTCACAAAGTCAAAATGTTAGCTAACTCAAATCATAATCACAATCATAGAACTTCAGTAAGCGTCCGTAGACTACCTTACCGATCACAAATCTTACCCAAATCTCAAATATCCAGATTCCAACTGCCAAGGTCTTTGATCGAATCAGCCAAACGGGCACTGTACAGCAACGCAGATGAGCAGGATCTCAGTCGGGGACCGGCGCAACCTGGAAGGTCAGATCAGAAGGAAGGGAAGAAAACACCGTGGGTGCCAAGACTCGGGTCACTCAGTGGCAGCATACGCGTCCATGGCGAGTTTCCAATCCTTCGTCACGACCTCTCCTTCGGGCATCCGAGTCGCCGATGAGTCCCTTCGTGGTCGCCAATTTGTGGTATTGGGTTCCCAAGGCCTACATGCTCTGCAGAATACCCACTTACACCAAAAGAACTGTTGGCACGGAAACTGAAAAATGCAAAAGACAAGTTTATTAAGACCCCATGGGGTGGTGGTACATTCCTACAGCACCATTCGGCAATGCAAGAAGTATCACACGGAACGTCGGTGTGAGTCCTTCTTTTATACAAATTTACAGAAATAAAAAGGTAGGCAGTACATGGTTACAGAGTTTTCGGTACATATATGGTCATTTTTGGAACACAGCCAACTCATGGGAGGGGTTACAACACCACTGGTCCGTTTGGCGGAACATTCCTAAGGGGTGACTGTTCAGTCGGAACTGCGCATGTAAAGGCTTGACCGTTACTAAAAATAGCCTGTTGCTGGGCAAACTCAAGTGGTCAGTAGCACGGACAAAGGACTAAAGGGCATGCTGACCACGAGGCCGCTCATTCCCTAAAATGGCCGCCGTAACATACAAAATGGCGTTTTCGAATAGGGCCAAGTTAAGGGAAATAACGTTTAGCAAAGCTAAGCGCTAACCCAGCCATCGTCAAATTACGACACCCCCCTGGGAGGGGCCTATGGCCGTCTCCCCCTAGGCGACCCATCCTTAGTGGGTGCCGCCTCCCCGTGGGAGGGGCCAATGGCCGCCTCCCCCCAGGCGCTCCCATCCATTCTGGGTGGCGCCCCCCTCTAGGGACCTTGAAATTACTGCTCACCGATCATGACCTTACCGCCACAGACCGGATAGTTGACCGATTATTCGGCCCCCCCTACTCCTCCTAAAGGTCATGCTTCCTCAAACCCCTTAGCCATGCTATGAAGTCTCCTATGAGTAAATCATTCCCCTCCTTGGACAGGTGAACCCCATCATTCAGATACATGAGATCACCCCGAATACACCCGTGAGGAATGCTATGCAACTGCGAAGAGCGAAGCAATTTACCAATTTTATTGTTAACCCTTTTCACCGAATGGTTCAGTGCTGACACCGAAAGGCCCCCCCGCCATACCTTCCTGGGAATCATGTGGGACCAGGCAATCATGCACCCCGGGATTCTTTTAGCCAACCAGCTAACAGCAGACAAAATTTGTTCAAACAACACTCGTCTACCCAGTGTCACCAAGTCATTGCGCCCCAGGTGTACTATGACCACAGATGGCGGTGACCTTTGCCGCCCTAGGAGACCCTCAAAAAATGATTTGAATTGGTCAAAACAGAGCCCGCCCTTCCCATGGAAGGCCACTCTGTACCCGTATTCCCCAGCTGCGTGAGTCGAGTCACCTGCTTTGAATACGTCCCCGGCGCGCCTCACATATGAGTGGCCCACGACCCATACCACTCTCTCTCCAGACGGTGATCCTTGACCGCTGGTCTCCTGGTGCTGGGTCAAACAAAAGACAAGAAGCGTGAGTGCATGTCAATTGATCTTTACAACATGTGCAATCGCACATACCTTTTGAAGCAATCCGAGGACCATCGTACCAACTTTTTGACTTCCTCCGCACTCTGACCCCTGGCTGTAGCCTCAGTAGCAGCCCCTATCCTAAAGGAGTGGGTCCCAAAATCGCACGGGTCCATGCCCGCAGCAGCGATAGTCAGTGCTAGCACCCTCTGGAACTGAAACCTCGTCAGTGGGGTGCCATCCTTGTGCCTTAGCAAACTCCCCCCCCCATGTAGCCGCCCTTAGTGCCAAGTATTCCTCTATACACTTTATCGGGCACGTGGGGGACCCTCGCGCGCGCTGCACGACAACACTATTTCCCATAGCCCCCTGGTCGGTCTTGGACCTGGCTATCGAGACCACCATCGAATCACCCCTACTTTGGAAGTGATCCCTGCACAAGCCTCCCTCAACGTCTGTCTTATTCCTTGCGACCAGTTCACTCACCCGCATAGCCCCATGGAATGCTAATGCGAAAGCTGCCCGGAACAGAACTGCTTCGAAATGGGAGGAGCACGTCTCGTCTAGTTTCGCTACGAGTAGAGACAACCTGTGTAAGCCAATCGGGCGCCTCGCATCCTGCTTGCGACCCTCGAGGCGCTGCCAGCCGCGAAGGGCCTTTTTAACTAAAAAGGAACCCGTTGGGTCTTTTATGCCATGCACTTGCGCCATGAATGAAATGGCCGCCCTATGCCTACTGGCCGTTGCCGCTGATCGGCCTTCTCTGTGCAGCGCTACCAGGAACCCCAGGAAGGATTCCTCCTGCCCCCAGCTCTGACTCCCTGTGGGACCCAAAAATGTGCAATAGGAACGAAACGCTCCTTCGTATGCCTTCCTTGTCCTGGGGGCTAAGCTCGCTGCCACGAGGTCTTGTAATCCGGGGCACCGATTAGCCATAGTGCTTCGGGGAATGTTGCCGCCACTAGGTCCGCTGTAGGTAGATAACCCCTGAACGCCTGCATATGTGAACGAGAGAGTGCATCAGCTGCATGATTCAGTACGCCTGGCACATGTTTCGCCCTGAACTGTACATTCAATTTCATGCAACGCAGCACAACTTCTTTTAACAATTTCAAGATCCATTTGCAGCGTGCTGCCTGTTGGTTAATGCATTCGACAACAGTCATATTATCAGACCAAAACACCACTGAGCGGTCCCTGAAGTCGTCAGGCCATGCCATCAGAGCAACCCAAATGGGGAATAACTCCAAGAACCAAATGTTACCTGTGAGACCGCTGGAATGCCACCACGTCGGCCATGTTTGCGCCGACCATCGATTACCTAAGATGGCGCCGAATCCCATGCTCCCGGCTGAGTCAGTCCACAAACCTAGTTCCTCTGAAGACGCTGGCGGCTTGTTCCACACGACTCGACCGTTGAAGTCCGCCAGAAATGCCAACCAAATGCGCATATCCTGGCGAACCTCTGCCGACAGTCTCGTACGGTGGTGCCCCTCTTTGAGACCAACCATAGCTTGTGCAATAGAGCGTGAGAAGGGGCGGGCCATTGGTATCACCCTCAAAGCAAAGTTAAGCTGACCCACTGTTTGTTGTAACTGGTGCAGGGTCACTTTCTCCTTGCCCAGGCATTGCGTCAAGGCAGCCCTAAAGTTGGCCACTTTTTCCATCGGTGAACGGAAACATCCCTCCACAGAATCAAGCTCAATTCCCAGAAACTCCAGTGAAGTAGATGGTCCAACCGTCTTACCTGGTGCCAATGGGACTCCAAACTCCCTCATGAGGATGCAGAAGTCGTGCAGCGCCTGCGCACATTCCGTATCGCCGGCTACTCCCAAGAACAGGAAGTCATCAAGATAGTGCATAACATGCTTATGCCCTGTGGCCTCAGTGAATGCCCACTCTAAAAACAGCTGAACATTTCAAAATAGGCAAAAGAAATGGAGCAACCCATAGGCATGCATTTATCCATGTAATAACTCCCCTGGAATGCAAAACCTAGCAAGCGCTGATCCTGTGGGTGTACCGGGAGCAACCGGAACGCCGATTCGATATCTGGTTTCGCCATCAGCGCCCCGGGTCCCAGGTGATTTAACATGGCCACGGCATCATCGAACGATGTGTACCGCACTGAACAAACTTCTGGGTCAATGGCCTCGTTCACCGAAGAACCCCTTGGAGCAGATAGGTTATGAATGAGTCTAAACTCCCCTGGGTCTTTCTTCGGGACAACCCCCAACGGGGAACAGATGAACTCCGCCACCGGCGGGCAATGAAAAGGCCCTGCCACTCGCCCTAAGCTGACTTCCTTTGCTATTTTCTTCTCAGCCACGCTTGGGTTGTGCTGTACCGATAACTGGTTTCTACAAAAGGAGTCCCCCCGAAAATCCCCCGCCGGGATGCGGAAGCCACGTAAGAATCCCTTCCTCAACACCCCAGCGGATACATGATCAGGGTATTTGTTCAACCAAGGAGTCATAGCCATGAGATCAACGGGTGTAGGCAATCGGTCACAATGTTCCACCTCACTCCTGCTTAGACCCTCCTTTTCCTCCCGTCCCGCTATTTTTAGATCTACATGAACTTTCCGGGTGTGAGGAATTCCCACAGCCCGCACACACATGCTTGAACCTACATGTTCCCTGCGGTCTGTTACAGTTGCCTCGATTGAAGCCCCAACAGACCCCACGCTTGCCGCCATTCCCGCCGGTCTTAGGCTGGTAATCCCCACCGGTGCCCGCTCGAAAGGGCACCGCAGGCTTTTGGCGGACGACTCCTGACCCACTCCCGCCTGGCGAGGACGTACCTGCCGCCCCTGGCAGGAGCTGCTTGTGCCATGACACCGAGTCCAGGCAATCCCAAGTCAAAGTAGCATCATATTCTTTCGCTTTCCGGAATTTCATGTCATAACCTTTCCATTCCTCCCCCTCATACATTGAATAAAAATCCATAATGCGATTTTGATAGCAAGTCAACTCAGTCATCACCTCGGGATTACGTTCCCCCATAACTGCAGTAAATATAGAAAAGGCCTTAACCCAGTTTGTTACTGTCTTATCCACCCTGAATTCCGCCATCTTGGCGCGCCAGACGCTCGGGTGCCACAAATCCTTCTGGGTTTTAGCATATTCCATCTCGCGATGGTCAGTTAATAATGAAAACATGTTAATATATTTGTCTCCCCATATTAACTCCTTTGTGGCCATAGGGATGTGCTGTGCCACCTTCTCCCGCCTCGAGGGTATTGAACCCTCCCCCGCCATCGGCAATGCGAGCTTACCCGTTTCGGCCGCTGTTCCCGCTGTTTTCTCGTGACCAACTGCAGGTCCTGCCGGTGCCACCTGTGGGAGAACAAAAGGAACATTCGCCTTTGCGACATCTCTCGACTGCCGCAATTGTTCGATTAGTATTCTGGCCTCTTCGGCCGGGTCTCCAGGGGCCACTGTGCCCCCAGCCTTTTTCTTGAGCCATGCTGCCAACTGGGTGGCCAATTCGGGAGGCATTTCCTCCTCATTAGCGGGAGTAATCACAACCGGGATCGGCTGACCTATATCTGGGTTTGGTGCCGGGATGTCTGCCGGCCCGAGGGGGGCGACTGGGGGTACCTCTGAAACTGGGACCTCCCCCGAAACCGCCCTCTTCTTGACCCGTTTCCCTCTACCCCCGGGGACGACTCCCGGCAAGGCCGGGCCTATTACCTTCTTAGGATGACCCGAGTTGCTCAGGGCAGCCAGCTGTTTTTTGACCTCCGCCAAACCTCTACCGATCGATTGGACTTGTCCGAGTTTTCGGTCCATGCAAGCCATCCGGTTCGACAATAGGCGTAACACCTTATCCTTCTCGGAACCCTTTCCTGCTTTCTTGCCAGCCATGGTTTCAAGTATTCCGCTCTTAGTAGACGACGAGGTCCTGGACTCTCCGAACTCCAAGTAACTGAAAGAGAAAAAACAAGATTACAAGTTCTCAAAATTGCTGCTTGTTCCGTCGAGGGCTCACGAGCAACGAGTGGGTGCAGCCTTCAGAGCACAGGAACAAGAGGACGCTTCTTCGGATTCCCGCTCTATTTATTCTTCTGCGGGAGGGCGTGTACCCTCCTCCGGTACGCCTACTGGGCGTGGTCTTCGGTGTAGGTGTCTAGGACAACCCCTCTTGGGCGGGAAAAGGCGCGCCCCAGCTACGCCGCTTCGGGCATACCAGCTGAGCCACGCCCCCCGCCCAAAATGGCTTCCCGGGGGGATCGGGGCACCCAACCATACGTTCGGGGGGACCGAGTGGTCGCCCCTTTCCAAAAGTTTTATAATTTTAAAAACAATATATTTATGTATTTATTGTAATTTTTTAAGGTAGACATTATCTGGGATAATCAAGAAAATGTATTTTTTTTTATTTGTAGGAACCGTACATTACTTTTTAAATTACAAACATTGCGATCGTACATCCAGCGTACACGCACCGTAAGAGCTCCGTAAGCGCACCGTAAGAGTACGTACAGTCATGTGACATTAAAAGAAGAGATTTCATTGGTTCATAACACATCCAACTCCAATTGTTGAAAGACTCCTTCCATTGTGTTCATTCTACTTGAACTTTCAGACAAGCAGGATTTTTTCCATCAAGGTGAAGTTTTGTGCAACTGTACTTTATTAGTATGGCTGCTCAGTCTCCATCACCATCGGACCACTCTTCTGATGAAAATACTTATCTTCATGAGCCTCCTCCTCAGAAGAAAAAGGAGGCTTTCATTTGGAAATGTTTTACTTTTCCAGAAGGGGAGAAGAAAGTGAATGCTTTAAAGGTCACTCGCAACATCTGCCTCGCAGTGACGAATCAAAAAATATTCATTTGGGACTGCAAGCATGGACCGGCATGTAAAAAACTTACATCCCAACAACTACGCAAGGGAGGCCACACTCAGCCGACAGGATGTTGTACCACCTGCAGTAGCAAGCACCTCCACTGCATCACCTTCTTGTAAGCACTCCTACGCATGTGATTGTTCCCCAGTTTGCAGAAATAAAGTTCCTATGCAAACACTACAATGAACTGCTATGCTATGGGGAACAGTCAGTGGACCTGATTGTAAGGAGGCAGGAGCACCACCAATGCCCCAAAAAGTGATTTTTTTTTCATTTTTTGATACAGGTCCACAGTTTTTTGTTTGGAAAAGTTCAATTTTTCTAGTTTGAAGCACTCTATGCCCTTAGGCCTACTTTGCACCATGAGTAATTGACTACTCACATAGGCCTCATTTATGACATTTTGCCATAGAAAAGTGCAGCAGGCCTTCCTGCTATGCTTCCCTATGGCAAAAGAAAAAGACAGGAATGTGCCATATCTATAAGATGTTTACAACAAGGGGTGGTGAGGGACAGAGTCTCTGAATTAAGCAGAAAGCTCTCACCCAGTCAAGAGATCAGGGCTAGATCCAACACCGTTTTTTAGCTCACTGCACCATCCCAGTTTCAGAACCTGGCTGTATGCAAATTAGTCTGTTCCTGTCCCAGTGCATGATGGGAACAGGGCAAACCAAACTACAAAAGCCAATTCTTACACTGGGAATGAAACAAGCTCCCGGGGACCGGTTTCTGGCATTACAGCCGTCTTCGGCCCGGTTTGCTTGAATCATTTGGACTGGGTAAGAGTGGTCTGCTCAATTCAGACACTCTGTTCATCACCACCCCCTTTTGTAAATCGATTTTGGCCACTATAGGTGTGGCAGGGTATACTCAGACATGAGTCCCTTTCTCACTGCTCCATCAGGATTCAAGCAAGCCGGGCCGAAGAGGCTGAAATGCCAGAAACCGGTCCCCGGTAGCTTGTCTCCTTTCTGGTAAAGAATTGGCTTGGTAGTTTAGTCTGCCCTGTTCCCATGATGCACTGGGCCAGGGACAGACTGATTTGCATATAGCCAGGTTCTGAGCTGGGATGGGGCAGTGAGATAAATAACGGTGATGGATCAAGCCCTGATCTTTGGACTGGGTAAGAGTGGTCTGCTCAATTCAGACACTCTGTTCATCACCACCCCCTTTTGTAAATCGATTTTGGCCACTATAGGTGTGGCAGGGTATACTCAGACATGAGTCCCTTTCTCACTGCTCCATCAGGATTCAAGCAAGCCGGGCCGAAGAGGCTGAAATGCCAGAAACCGGTCCCCGGTAGCTTGTCTCCTTTCTGGTAAAGAATTGGCTTGGTAGTTTAGTCTGCCCTGTTCCCATGATGCACTGGGCCAGGGACAGACTGATTTGCATATAGCCAGGTTCTGAGCTGGGATGGGGCAGTGAGATAAATAACGGTGATGGATCAAGCCCTGATCTTTGGACTGGGTAAGAGTGGTCTGCTCAATTCAGACACTCTGTTCATCACCACCCCCTTTTGTAAATCGATTTTGGCCACTATAGGTGTGGCAGGGTATACTCAGACATGAGTCCCTTTCTCACTGCTCCATCAGGATTCAAGCAAGCCGGGCCGAAGAGGCTGAAATGCCAGAAACCGGTCCCCGGTAGCTTGTCTCCTTTCTGGTAAAGAATTGGCTTGGTAGTTTAGTCTGCCCTGTTCCCATGATGCACTGGGCCAGGGACAGACTGATTTGCATATAGCCAGGTTCTGAGCTGGGATGGGGCAGTGAGATAAATAACGGTGATGGATCAAGCCCTGATCTTTGGACTGGGTAAGAGTGGTCTGCTCAATTCAGACACTCTGTTCATCACCACCCCCTTTTGTAAATCGATATCTATGAGATGTAGCATATTTCTAGTTTTTCCCTGGTGCTAGTTCACAATGATCTGCCTGCACCAATGAACAAACCTTTGCACAATGGAGCAAAGGTGTCTGTGTTGCAAGCATGATTATATTTGTAGAGATAGGCAAACCTTTGTGTACAGAAATAATCTCAAGATACTTTTCCTTTTTCTACGTATGTTGCAGAAAACAGCACACATAGGGAAAAGAAAAAAACGGGGAGAATTAAAACTATTTCTCCCCATTTCACCTTCTTTATCCCTCTCCTGGGAAGGCATACGTTTTTCACAGTGCCTCAGATTTACAATTTCTTGTAAATGTAGAGCAGTGTCAAAGGGCCATAGGTGTTGCTGGAAACACCCCCAGCAACACCCATTGCACATCCCTTTAACACAGAATACTACATTAAAAGGTATGATATTTATCAAGCAGCAGTACACCAAACAAAGTGCATTAGTGCTGCCTGATAAATTTTACGCTGACAGTTATGCCACATATCCTATTGATATTTAAAAAATACTATCAGAAATTATATGAGAAGGACCCTTTCAATAGTGATAAAGAGGACAGGTGTATTGACAGAGGACCGTGTTTGGATGATACAACAAGTAAAGCTCTTGATAAAGATATTACGTTAGGAGAAGTCTTATCTGCCTTGCGAGAATTAGTGCCAGGGAAAGCATCGGGCCCTGATGGGCTTCCCTCTGAGGTTTATAAAGCTATTGAAAAAGAGATCGCTCCTCTTCTAGTAGATCTTTTTAATGGAATATTGTACTCTGGGGTGGTCCCCGATTCATGGAAGGAAACTAAAATTATAGTCTTTCATAAGAAAGGCAAACCAACAGAGAAACCAGGGTCATATCGACCTATATCCTTAATAAACGCTGATACTAAGCTATATTCAAGGATTTGGGCGAAGAGGCTGGGCAGGATCATAGGCGATCTTGTCTCTCCATGGCAACATGGTTTTGTCCCTGGGCGTGGCACGACAGATCACATATCTAGAGCAATAACCCTGTTTGATGCCCAGGAAGTCATGAGGGATGGGATGGCCATGATTCTGCTCGACGCAGAAAAAGCTTTTGACCGGGTGGAGTGGAGCTTCCTCTGGAAGATTATGGCTGGGAGGGGGTTTGGTCCAAATATTGTTAGGGCTATTAAAGCTATGTATACTGACCCAGAAGCGACAAATACGGTAATGGGAGAGAAAACAGACAAGTTTAAGATAAGTAGAGGGACATGGCAGGGCTGTCCCTGCTCCCCCATATTATTTGCTCTATATATCGATCCGCTTATTCAGAAGATTCTAGAGAACCCCAGAATATCCCCTGTGATTTACAATGGTTATGAAAACAAGATTTTAGCCTATGCAGATGACCTGGCGGTTATCACAACAGACCCACAGCAAGCACTCCCAGAACTGGTACAGATGGCTAAACTTTTTGGTAAAGGCTCTGGATATCTCCTGAATGAATCTAAAACCCAGATAATTTGCTCTAGAAACATATCAAGACCCGACCCTAGGTATGTTGATTCTGCTTTATATTTAGGGGTTAAGATAAATGCTACAGTGGGTAAGATAGTGGAAGAGAACTATCCTCCCCTTATTAAATCCATAGAGGCAGAACTAAAAAGGATGGATGCCCTTCATCTTTCGCTGGTCGGGAGAGTAAATGCTGTAAAAATGGCGATGTTCCCAAGGGTGCTTTATCTTTTTAGAGCAATTCCCCTATATATTGAGGAGAAAATTCTGAAGCAACTAGAGTCTGTCTTTATCAAGTTCATATGGCAGTATGGCAAGGTTCGACGCTCAACGACCCTTATGTCTCTTCCGTGGGAAAGGGGTGGGATGGCACTTCCGAACTTGAGACTATATCATTGGACCTGTCTCCTAACCCAGATGCCAATTCTGTTTCAATCTGACACTGATGTAATTATTGTAGACAACCAGGGTCCCCCTTCCATCTTTCGATTACTAATGGGGGAGAAAGCTTTGGGATTACTGTTAACCGAACTGGAATATAGGTTTTATAGAAAGGCACGATTTAAGGTCCTGCTTGGTGCATGGTATGTTTGGAAATCAATTTTAAATTTTTTTCATATTCCTAAAGTCAATCCGTCTCTTCTCTTGTTTAACTCTAGCCTTTTTCCTCATTTAAACAATGACGGGATACTGCAAGTCTGGAAGGATTTAGGGGTTAAGACTATTGGAGATCTAATGGTAGGAGATAGGATAAGCGGGTTTGAGGACATGCAAAGGAGATATGGCCTCCCCTCAAATCATTGGCTTATATATGGCCAAATCTCCGGCATTTTACATGCTTGTAGACCAAAGCTCAAACCCCTTGTAGATTTTCCTGTGGGTGAAGGTATGAGAAGAAGATGTAGGAAGATTAAAGAAACGTACAACCTGTTTGTGTCCAGATTACAGGACGATGTAGGAAAAGTGGAAAGTGATTGGGCAATTAAATTGGGAAACCCGGATGTAGATTTGGACCTAGCATTAATCTTGAACAAAAAGATTTTTTGGGCGTCCAATCTACGAGCACAACACTTTAAAACAGTCTTTAATCTATACCATACACCGGCTAAATTATTTGCCTGGGGTGCAAAGAATGATGATTGTTGCCCAAGATGCGATAAGGGACAAGCATACCTAATACATATGTTCTTTACATGTGAACGATTGACCCCTGTCCTGGATGGAATAACAAAATACTGGGAGGGGCTGCTAGGTCATAAGATCGATCTATCCCCAACACTAATGCTATTTGGCTCAGATTCTAAACTGGTTTTAACAGATGACGAGGCTGCTTTGGTTTTTATGTCGGTTGCCGTACTTAGAATTATTATTTCGGCCGGTTGGAAGGATGTAACTGCCCCGTCTTTTCAGATGTGGATCTCTAGATTCTTGGCTATTTACAATATTGAGTCTAGCCTTTATGAATTTAAAGGCGCTAAAAAAAGAGAAATGGGAAGACGATTATGGGCCCCGGTTAAGAAGTGGATGGATGATAGAATAAGAATCTGAAATGTACTGTATTGCTATATTTATTGATTGATTTTTATACAATTTTTTACCTCCACATTACATTACAATACTGTGTTCTTTAATTGTTCATATATGTATCAGATGTTCTTAAACCTTGCATATGGTAATGTATTTATGTATTTCCTTATTGCACCATGAACTCCAATAAAAAAAAAATTAAAAAAAAGACAGTTATGCCACAGAACATCACAAAAAGTGACTAGAAACCTTCCTCAGAAAATCATAAGTAAAATCATAACTATATCTATAGAAGCTTAACGTACTCTATACTGTACTCTGTACAGTATGCGTACACCCATGCATACCTTCCCGAGCACAAGCTGCATGCTGATTGAATGTCAACTGTTTGGTTGAATATACAGCATTTTCACTTTTACAATATAGCCTTATAGCTCACCATAAAGGGCTATACCGGCTATTAAAGACTCTCTCCAGCATTAACGGCCCGAGTCGAAGGTAAGGGCCTTTAACAAGGGAGAGGAACTTTAAAAGCCAGTATAGCCCAGCTACAAAGGGCTATAAGAGTATTAGAACATTCTACCATTAGAAGACAGAATGTTCTAACAAAAAAGAACAAATTGAAATCAGATTGGAATCCCCTTAGGCTCCCTCAAGCCTTTATTCACAGCCAGAGCAGTGAACAAATTAACATTTAAATGTCGAGCTCCAGGCTTATACCAGTCATTATAAGCCAAGAGCACTCCATTGTTATCAGTGGAGCGCCCAACATTCCAATGTTCTAATAGTTTATAGATAAGCACATAGTGATGTATGGCTCAATACAATACTGAAACAGTAGAGTGAGAGTGATTGATGAAAGTGTAATACCACACACTGGAGAAGTCAATATAGAAAACACTAGTTTGTAGGTACATAGAAGACCGTAAGGATAGTCTATGGAGGTTTAAAGCAGTCCACAGCCTAAGACCTACATTCCTCCATGAATATTTGGATACTGATTAGATGATTACAGTTCTGCAAGCAGACTGCCTACTGAATTTTAAATAACTTCATTTTTATCACAGTGCATACTGAAGGATATTCTGTTGAATAGCTCTGTCCAATGCGGAATTACCAATCACAGAGACTTTGCTGTAAGTCAAAGGATATACACCTGGAGATAAAAATTACAAAACACAAGTTTGCTGGCGCATAGAACAGTACATACATAATCTGTAAAGGTATGAAGCATCGATGCCCTAACACCCAGTTTGTACCATGAGAACTTAATTACTAGCTGAATGATTACAAATCTGCAAGAAAAGTCTCTCAAACCATTTTTATTTTTAATCATAAATTTATTTTTGTAACATTTCATAATTTAATAGAACTTCCAGCATGATTTCGTCAGAAATTTCCTTTTCTTCATCATGAATTTCAAAAGTCATATCATGAAACTCAATTTTGTTTAACGCTTCAAGAAAGTTCTCGTCTAAAGTTTCATCTAAAAAATCGCAGGTAATATCTACTGCACCAATACTTTCTTCTTCATTCTCAGTCTCCATGAAAGGTATATTTAACTCTTCCATCAGAGAGTTAGTAATTTCAAAACTCTGTTCCATATTCTTCTGCTCCTCTTCCATAGTGAATTTTATTATGTTGTTGTTCCTTACAAAAAAACATAAACACTTCATTTTATCATTTTCCCTAATACATAATACAAAATTAGCTTTATCAACTATTTTGCTCTTTAAAAAATATTATGCGAAAACTATTCTAAACTACTTTATATGATTATATCTATAAAATTTGCTTATATGAATATTTAGTTATAACATTTCCTTACATTTTCAAACCAGTCACTCTTTATCAGTATAAAAAACTAAGGCTTTTATAACAAAATGCAGTACTAAAAAAAGTAAAAAATATCTATTCAGCTTACCAGTTCCAAAGCAGTTGATGTGTTGTAGTAAAATACAAAGTACACAGGTAGACTCTGTATATATATATTTTAATTTCTTCAAATGTGTTTCAAAGATACATACCGTCTTTACAAACTTTTGAACACCATGGGCGTTCTGTTAGTTCACCTCTGTCGAAGTACATTCCATCGATTTTTTTTGACAGTTAGTTGTACTTACCTTCAAAATAACAAATTAAAAAAATAATTATTATTACAAATTTAGCATCTGTAGAAGACAAAAAAATAGAGTTACAATTTATCTCTTTACAAATTAAAATCATTTCTAAAGCATTTAATTTGCCTTTTTTGCTGTTCTCAGAATATATTGAATTTCACTACAAACAGTGAGTTCAATAGTACTCATCACATAACAGCTGGCAAAAAAAAGACAATCAAGAAGATTATCTTAAAAAAAAAACAACAATGTCAATAACAATCCTAAATGTTTTTTCTAAGACCAATTTCTTACGTAACTATGAGGTATGTCAAACAATCCTGAAATAACAAAACACCATCATTAATTGTATTCCATTATAAATAATGTTACTTACAAACATATGCTAACATAATTTGGAACAAAAAGTTATTAAAGGTTACATATACTTTTCCGCATGGCCAAATAGTATGTGTGAAATTCTTAGTTTGAAAGTTGTTCAATACCAATTCTGAACATCTGCCTTCCAGCCTTATGATCCAAATCCACGGATATTATTTGCACCGTCCCCCAGTGCTAATCTCTCAGCCGAACGTCATTCCACATCTTCATGACCACCCTCCCACAAATAGCCCGTCATCTCAACAACAACATCATCTCTTACGTCGACGACACCCAGCGCATCCTCTTGATCACCAAGGAACCACATACCATAAACAACAACCTCCAGAACGTAATTAAGGACATAACCAAGTAGATAAAGAGCAGCTCTCTAAATCTGAACAACATGAAGATACTCATCTTCAGACCCACCCCCTCAGTTTCAGATGACTCCTGCTGGCCAACTACATTGTAAACAGTACCAACACCTACTGTCCATATATACAACCTACAATTGATCCTCAACTCCTCCCTGTAAATGTGTAAACAAGTCTAGAGCATTTCGTCATACTGCTATAACACCCTTCACATTCTGCACATCATTTACAAGTACATTCTAAAGAAAACAAGAAGAAATAGACTACTCTGTGGCAACACACTCTACACAAGAATTCCAGCCAAACAACTATAATGACTACAACCAATCCAAGCTACCTCCACCTCACTGATCTTCGACGTTCCCTGCTACAGCCACATCACCCACAACATGATACAGTTACACTGCCTCAACATCAACAAGAGAATTTCCTTCAAGCTCTTCACCCTCAGTTACAAAATACTCTACAACACCAGATGAATCTACCTTTACAGCAGTAATCCTGAAAGGCCAAATTGCGATCTTAAAATTTTGGCTTTGAAAATATTAGGTAAGAATTTGGTAACTCTTTAGGCAGACATTGCTTAAAAACTAATTGACTATCATTACAATGTATCCAACCTTTCAGACATTTTAAATAAACAGTGTAATGTCCAGATGTTGTAGAAGGCCCACCATGAAAAATAATTGCAACAGCTACAAAAGTTCTTTCTGATATTGAAACTTGACCAGCTACAAAATGTTTAATTAAAGTTTCCAATTTTTTTCCATCAGCTCTACAACGTTGCAGCAGTAAAATAACATACTGTACATATCTTTGTATAAATAATGTTGATGACATTTCTGATTTACATTGACTACACTCCATGTTTTGACTAGTTCCTCCAACTAGATTGTTGAAAGACACTGACTTACAGTCTGGTAAAGTCAAATATATTAATCTTTCAGTGTCTATATTAGTGCTACATGTAAACAAAAATGTTGACAGTCATGTTGCCATTTATAAGAAAGGCCAAAAATATGTTCAATAACCATACCTTCATCTTCCAGTAGATTAAGCATATACATTAAAAATTCCTGACAATCTTGCTGAATATTCCGTGAAAATTGAGTAAAACCAGAACATATGTCCAAAACATTTAGAATATCAGAAACACTTTGTATTTTACTTTTATCACTACTACATTTATCATAAACAGAATACACAACAAACAGAATCATTTGTCCTGATTTTCAACAATTTGCTGTTGTAAATTTTCAAGAAATTAAACAACATTAACAACTACATTAGCATAGCAGTTGACACAATAACTATTTTCAAACCGATAACCAACATTCTCTTCAACACTGTCCTTTTTCTTTTTGCTTGCAGACACATCTTCATCTTTCTCTACACTTTCACTACAGATAATCTCAAATCTTCTTTTTCTACCCACCACATGCTTTTCAAGTACTGGATATTGACCTAAATTGGGAGCATATTCTCTTCTTAATCTATTATACTCTTTGACACAATTTGCATCTGCACTAACCTTTGTCTCATTAAAATCAATCAAGTACAATCCAGATAAAGTTCTGACTCGGGACAAAGCAACATATGCCATACCCTCTTTAAACACAATACTTCCAATATTTACTAAAGCACTATCTACACTCAAACCTTGAGATTTATGAATGGTCACCGCATATGCCAAACAAATAGGAAACTGTTTTCTGCGTACATACAAATCTTTTACAAGCAAGAACCGAGATGAACAATTACTAAATTGTGGTATTTCTGCAATTTCCTCAAATTTGATCTTCAATAATTCAATCCCATCTCTATTTACATAATTAACAAAATCAACAATTTTACCCATTGCTCCATTTATTAAAACTTTTTCCACATTCAAATTACGGCATAAAATGACCCTACAGTTTATACATGCATACAAATTCTTTTCTAAACCAGCAGTTTTACTTATCGACTTCTCTAAAGAATCTAATTTCTTCTTCAACTTTTCAGTCAAAATAATAGTGATTCCTTCATGTTAAATTTTGTCAATAGCTTCCAATTTTATAATTTCTTCATTTTTTTCTAACTTTAACATTTCTTCATTGAATACAGAATATTGTTTTCTGCAATTTTCATATATATTTTCTCTGGAACAATATTTTCATTTGGAAACAAATTGGGAAGTAATCGTCTCTGTAAAGCTTGTTTGCCATGTTCTGTCACTTTTCCTATTCTTATATCTTGAAGAATAGATCCACAAACAGCATCATTTGCCTGTCGCATATTTCTAATAAGTTCCTTCTATTGAAAAAATGACCAAATGTTAACATTTCCAATACTTCCCAAAGACTTTCTGCTATCTTCATGTGTCAATGTTCTAAACACTGGTTGTCCTTTTACAGGAGTAAGTTGTAGTAAACTATGACATGTTTTCCTCCAAATAATACGTCATACTCTGTTTTAAGAATTTGCTGTATTTTCAAATGCACAAAGGCAAGCATTACGTTTGATACCATGCTTACCTCATCAATAATGAGAAGTTTCATTTTCTTCTAGACTCTTGCAACTTCAAAACAAGCCTCTCCAGATAGCTTGTGGTATTCCAATGTATTTACATGCTCCACTGGCAGCATTAATAAACGATGTAAAGTAATTCCTTTAATATTGTGTGCTGCCAACCCAGTTGGAGCAGTGACAACACAAGACAAATACGACTCAGTTGTTTTCTGTAGATAAGTTGAAATTCCTTTAATTAAAAATCCTGTCCCAGCTTCTCCACTCACATACAATCGGATAGGTTGAAACGATGAGCAAGAGCACTCTTTCTTTTCATGAAGTAATCCATGGTTAGCCTGCTCTCTCACTTGCTCATATATTTGTTTCTGCTCAACATTTAATTGTTCTTCTAAGTTTCCTAAACTTCTTACATCTTCTTGAGCTTGATACATTGCTGATTCCTCCTCTTCCATAGCAGTTGGTGCTTCATTTTGAACAATTGGTTCTCCTAGTATGTCCTGACTTAACGAAGCAGAAGTTTGACTGTCTTGAGAACTGTCTCTAGCAATCTCAGCTGCAATTGTAGCTTTTTGCTCAATTTCGTGGTTCAACATTTTCACATAATTAGCAAAAACAGGACATTCTATAGTATCTTTAGTTGCATTGAAGGAATCTTCATAGCTCTCGAAATCTCCAAGTAATTCTAATTCTGAACGCCATGGCTTGAAAAGTTGCAAAAGAACTAAATAGTAGAATTCCCTTTTGTCAGGTGTTTCGCAACTCAGTTTACGGTGATTAATCAAATGTCCTCTTCCTTGTTTCACCAGACATCCTTCAGAACCAAACACAGCATATATACCATTATTGATGTTTTCTGTAATATTTTGTTCAAAAATATAGTTTTGCAGCACTTCTTAGAGACAAATGTTCTCAAGATGATGACTTCTGTTTGGATAATATGTATCCAACATATTTGTTTTCACAATATCTGAACTTTCTGGCTTCTTTTCAGCTAAATATTCAATTTCTTGTACAGGTTTAAGTACTCGGTTTCGTATTGCAGCAAGACCTAGACTCACCCAAATGATTCTTTTAGATTTGGAGTATAGACTTGCAGATGATAATCGATCCGAGCATTCATACGCTCCAATTTCTCGATGAGATAACATCTTTAAACTGTAAGTATATAATTTCTTACTTAGACTCTTCTCGTGGGAAATCTCTTCCCACATTTCCTTCAATTCTGTCTTTTCTGATTTAGTTATGTACGATGTTACATATCGAGCAACAGTAATGAAATTGTCTGCAACATATTGAATATCCATGTTAGCATTCCACATGGACAAAATGACTGGGTTATAGTCATTTATGTATTTTGAATCTTAATTTCTTCTTAAATTGTAAGTATTTTTAGGAGACTTTCTTGTGATAGTATGTCGCAAAGATTACATAAAACTGTTCACTCTTCTGTTCGATATTACTGGACGTGGAAATCCAAAACGACATTTGGTGTAGAATTTGTCCTTAGGTTTATACTTTCGATGACAGTATTTCCCAAAACGATGGCTTTGAAATCGTAAGACTTGTTGTCTTAAGTCCTTATCCTGTGTACTTTTTGGTATATCACATGTAGAGTATTCTTCAATAAAAGACAACATAGTATCATCTGCATCTGTTCCAAATATGGGAGCGTCTTTGATCCATATTAGCATGTGTATGTGAGGAGCACCTCTTGCTTGATACTCCTTTCTCCAAAAGAAGTCCACAACCTCTCCAAGCGGAGGATTTTTTTTATTGGTGATAAAAGACATCATAGCTTCAAATGTATGATTGAAATATCTGCATACATTAACTGGATCCAAAGAGCACAATTCTCCAGGTGTCTTGTATTTAATATTTAGTATATTTGGATTTGATTAATTAGCTGAGATTCCAAAACATTATCTTTGTGTACTATATCCATAAATTCCTTTGCCGAAACATTTTGCAGATGTATACCTGTTTTCAATATATGGTTTACTGCATAGGAAAGTCCAGACAAATCACTCTCAAACAAAAGATGAAACAAATACGGAATACATTGTCGAAATCTTGGATCTTCTGCATACACTCTTAATGTCTGTTATTCAGATGCAGGAATCTGCACAGGTCGGTCATCATATCGTGCTCCTTTTCCTGTGGGAAACAAATAAGGGAAACAATGAGCTTCCAAGCTTTTTTCCCATACACTAATGGGACTTCTCGTTGCTTCTTTCATTTGAAAAAACTCTATAGTATTCCCCATCACTTCTTTGGAATGCAGTGGATGAACACTGTAATGTTTGTAGATTTCTTCAGTTCTGAACACATCCACTTTTTCAATTTGTCCTGATGGCAAGAATTTGTCCTGATGGCAAGTCATTATCTTCTTCAACAGTTATTTCTTCTTCACTCATAAAAACATCTTTATAATATTGATCATGGGGACACCAGTCTTTTCAAACTTACGGAGGCATTTCCCAAGGCAGCGTTTCACCAGCGGACTCTCTCCACTCCTCGCCGCACCCGCTTCGCGGGTGCCGCTTCGAACAGGAGCGTGTGGGGCACTGACAGCGGAAAGCAAGTGACAGCAAGGCGGTTCTGGGCGTGAGGCTCGGTGGGGCTGCGAGTGTGCGGGGACTCCAACAACCAGGAGTCCCTGCAAGACCGGTGACCAGCATCCGGTCCGCTCTCCCTGCTGGCCCGCCCCCCGCCCTACCTGAGGTCAACAAAAAGGCGCCTTCCATCCTGCCTAATTGGGACACCAGTCTTTTCAAACTTACGGAGGCATTTCCCGAGGCAGCGTTTCACCAGCGGACTCTCTCCACTCCTCGCCGCACCCGCTTTGCGGGTGCCGCTTCGAACAGGAGCGTGTGGGGCACTGACAGCGGAAAGCAAGTGACAGCAAGGCGGTTCTGGGCGTGAGGCTCGGCGGGGCTGCGAGTGTGCAGGGACTCCAACATCCAGGAGTCCCTGCAAGACTAGTGACCAGCATCCGGTCCGCTCTCCCTGCTGGCCCGCCCCCCGCCCTACCTGAGGTCAACAAAAAGGCGCCTTCCATCCTGCCTAATTAGGACACCAGTCTTTTCAAACTTACGGAGGCATTTCCCGAGGCAGCGTTTCACCAGTGGACTCTCTCCACTCCTCGCCGCACCCGCTTCGCGGGTGCCGCTTCGCGGGTGCCGCTTCGCGGGTGCCGCTTCGAACAGGAGCGTGTGGGGCACTGACAGCGGAAAGCAAGTGGCAGCAAGGCGGTTCTGGGCGTGAGGCTTGGCGGGGCTGCGAGTGTGCGGGGACTCCAACATCCAGGAGTCCCTGCAAGACCGGTGACCAGCATCCGGTCCGCTCTCCCTGCTGGCCCGCCCCCTGCCCTACCTGAGGTCAACAAAAAGGCGCCTTCCATCCTGCCTAATTGGGACACCAGTCTTTGAAAACTTACGGAGGCATTTCCCAAGGCAGCGTTTCACCAGCGGACTCTCTCCACTCCTTGCCGCACCCGCTTCGCGGGTGCTGCTTCGAACAGGAGCGTGTGGGGCACTGACAGCGGAAAGCAAGTGACAGCAAGGCGGTTCTGGGCGTGAGGCTCAGCGGGGCTGCGAGTGTGCGGGGACTCCAACATCCAGGAGTCCCTGCAAGACCGGTGACCAGCATCCGGTCCGCTATCCCTGCTGGCCCGCCCCCCGCCCTACCTGAGGTCAACAAAAAGGCGCCTTCCATCCTTCCTAATTGGGACACCAGTCTTTTCAAACTTACGGAGGCATTTCCCGAGGCAGCGTTTCACCAGCTGACTCTCTCCACTCCTCTCCGCACCCGCTTCGCGGGTGCCGCTTCAAACAGGAGCGTGTGGGGCACTGACAGCGGAAAGCAAGTGACAGCAAGGCGGTTCCGGGCGTGAGGCTCGGCTGGGCTGCGAGTGTGCGGGGACTCCAACATCCAGGAGTCCCTGCAAGACCGGTGACCAGCATCCGGTCCGCTCTCCCTGCTGGCCCGCCCCCCACCCTACACGCCTCCCATATTACAGCCTCAGACTCCCGCAGCGCGGGACGCAGCTCGGGGCGAAGACCGGGCTCAGAGCGGGCCGTTTGAGGCTGTTCGAGGTCTGCGAGGACTGGACTGGGCCACCCTCTTTCGCCCTTTGCCTGGCTCTTGGTCAATTAGGTTCAACATCCTATTTTCCTTATTGAAGTGCCAGCCTAGGTGGTCTGTCCTTCCCGCCAAGTTATGTGCACCAGGACAGCTCGGAGTAGGGCCGCTAAGGGTGGCCCACCAACTAACAGCCCCATGGATGATTTTATTACTCGCACCAATCTAGCCATAGACAAAGAAATTTCTAAACTACAGACTCGTGTCTCTCTGGATTTGGCAGCCGCTAGAAGATTGTCCCAGGACATTGCAAACTCAAAAAAATCCTCCCTGGGCCACATAGCAACTGCGGTTACCCGGGAGCGTCCGGCAATTCCCCATTGTGTAATTACACAGGCAGACGTCCATCAGACCCCGATCCTACCTTCCTTTTCCCCAGCCTTGTGTCCTTTAACTCAGCCAGGTGACCTGAACCTACCTGTGGTTATTCCCAAGCAGGAAGCTAGTTTTAACTCCACTACCCTGGTAATCCCGAACACTCCAAAGTGCAATAATACTAATGGTAAACCACCCAAAAGGAAACGCAATTCTCGGTCCGCTTACTCTCGTAAGAAGGCTAAAATTGCGGTGGCACATCAGCTGAACTTGGGCAGGGTACCTGTGCCCAATGTAATAGGAGGGTGTACCTCCTGGGCACAGCCACAACGAGAGGGAGCCAAAGAGGGGACAGCCTCTGCTTCCATTACCACAACTGCAGAGGACGAGGGCTTACACGTAGAGGGCCAGGATGGGAAGGACGGGGAATTTATAGGTTTAGTCTGGGAAACCCTTAAGAAACTTCTCTCTCCCCTGGACCTCAGACTCTCACGTATCGAAAATAACTTGCTAGAGATGGAAAAGAGCATCATTGCCTTGGCCACTCTTGGCCTGAGAAGTCTAGAAAATCAAGGCCTCCTTGCAGAAGACCCAACACCACAAGCCCCACAACTCCCCCCTCCAGCACCTGCTTTAGTACGGCCGGTTCCCAAACCACGGACCGTGGGTGTGGACCAAAATATTGCCGCTCCCAAAACTAGGGCTCCCAAGCGCCCCATTTCTCAATCATCAGCAAATCCTAATGCTGGTGTTTCTCTAAGACCTTCTCCCAGTGAAGCTGCTCACCAACCAACCCAGGGCCCACCCATTAGGAATAATTTTAGAGGGGGCTATATTGATCTTCCTCCAGAGACCAATGACTACGTGGTTGTATTGACGGGCGTCCCCCAGATCGGAAATGGTCACCACGAGAACCACTGGTCTCTGAAGAACAAGATAATGCACTGGCTTAATGTGAACAGACCTATCCCAAATGGTCGGAGAAGTAGAGTCCTGATGGTCCGTCGAGTTCCCTGGGTGGGCCCCTCAAGGAAAACCAGTCCCGGGACTGTATAGTGGTGACTTTCGAGGACCCACATACGGCACACCACATTTACTCTTGGCCCACTGGTGAAGGTTCTCCCATTATACCTAGGCCGCTGTCCTTTTTCTATCCGCCACGCCCCAGACATACCCAGGAAGGTGACTGGACAGTGGTACGTCATCACACATGGAGGAGCCACCCAAACAACCACCAAGATTTCGCTAGACGTTGGAATGGGCTCCCAACCTCGAATAGGTTTGGCGGTCTCGAAGATGTAGACTGACTCCCAAGGCAAGCTGTTTTTCAAACAGCGAAAAGGTCCCCTTCACCCCTGGCCCTGGGGACCTCAGAATCCTTATCCTTGGCGATAGGATCTACTGTCACTATCCCCCCAGCTCCAGAAGAAATGCTACATGCTCTGTCAAAAGAGGGGGGGATTGAATATCTTAGGCACTCTAGAAACTCAAGAAGTAGCGCAGCAGCTGGACACACCCCTTATGACTCCCTTGTCACCCATTCAGAATGCTCCAGCAGATGGAAAGCGGACTGCTGTAGCAAGGGCTCTTAATCAACATCAGAATGAGCCCCTGCAAAGGTTTAATAGAGCGGCTGCAGTGGTGGCAGGTCTCGAGTCTATTCCGGCTGTATCTGTCAATCCAGCAAGGCGGATCACCCCAGGCAAACATCTTATAAAGATTCTAAGTTGGAATGTGGTAGGGCTCGCCCGCAACTTTGACATCCCAGAGTGGATCGCTTTTGTGGACCCTTTTAACATCTGTCTCTTGCAAGAAACCTGGTGCCTAGAACCCAGGCACAGAGTAGGCTTTACGACCTACTTCGTTCCAGCTTCACAACAACATGAAATGAAATGAATGAAATGAAATGAAAAAGAAATTTCTAAAGCGCACTGTGGCCAAGCGGCTTCCTGGCGCTGAGGAGCACAACAGAATCTACAAAGGGGTCCAAGGAGATTTAGCCGGGAAATGCCTGAAGGAAAAGAAAAGTTTTAAGGGCTTTACGAAAGTGGGAAAAGATAGGGATAGAACGAATGGAAAGAGGGAGGTTGTTCCAAATCTGGGGGGCCAACACAGAGAATCGGGTGCCCCCGGTGCGGGATTTGCGGAAGCGGGGGACGTGAAGAAGGGAAAGGGAAGAAGAGCGGAGAGTGCGACTGGGGGCATGAGAAGAAATTAGGGAATTAATGAAGAGCGGGGCAGAACGAGCATGCGCTCGAAAGGCCAGGCAAGCTAGTTTGAACTGAGATCTGAAATGAACCGGGAGCCAATGGAGAGATTTGAGGGCCGGGGTGATGTGGGAAAATTTGGGGAGACGAAGGATAAGGCGGGCCGCCTGGTTTTGGATGGCCTGGAGACGGCGAGTTTCGTAGGCAGGGATACCAACGTACAAGCCGTTTCCATAATCCAGGCGGGATGTAATAAGAGCCGTGATGATGGTTTTAAGGGCATCAACAGAAAAAAACGGGAAATCTTATGAATTAAACGGAGTGAGGAAAAACAAGAAGACACAACAGAACTGATTTGGGTGTGCATGGACAGATCATTACTGATCTTGATGCCCAAGGTTCAAACAGAGGAAACTGGTGAAGGGGGAGGACCAAAAGAGAGGGGCCAGTGAGCTGAGGACCAGGGATTGGACGAGCCACCAATGAGGACAAGCTCCGTTTTATCGGGATTGAGCTTCAAATGATTGAAGCTCATCCACTGGGAAATAAGAAGAAGAGTAGAACAGAACTTAGGAAGAGAGTCAGCTGGGGATGAGAGATCAAAAACGAGCTGGAGGTCATCTGCGTAACTGTATACAGAGACCCCCAGCTCGAGAAGAGAGGAGATAAGGGGACGGATGTAAAGGTTGAAAAGAAGTGGGGAAAGAGAAGAACCTTGAGGGACACCACATGTGACCGGAAGAGGGGGTCAGAAAAATCAGAGAGGTGGACTGCCTGTGATCTGCCCTGAAGAAAGGACGCGATCCAGGAGAGGGCAGCGCCCTGGATGCCCGCTGCGCTGACACGGTCGAGAAGGATGACATGATCGACTGTGTCAAATGCAGCGGACAGATCTAAAAGGACCAATGCCTGGGGGAGGTTGCAGTCGGCCTTCCCCTTAAGTTCATCCAGGACCGCAAGGACCACACCCTCAGTGGAGTGGCCGGGGCGAAAGCCCGCCTGGTGGGAGGCCAGGAGATGATTCTCCTCAATATAGGTGGAAAGGCAGGATGTCACGTAGCTTTCGAGAATCTTCCCTAGATAGGGGAAAAGGGAAATCGGCCTAAAATTAGATGGAAGAGAGGGGTCCAGGCCAGCTTTCTTCAAGATAGGAAAAACAATAGCAGACTTAAAAGAAGAGGGAACACAGCCCAAAGCCAAAGAAGCATTGAGAAAGGTGAGGGGAGGGGTGGGACAACTGGTATAGAGGGTTCTGAGTATCCGTGCAGGGGCACAGTCTGCGGGAGAGCCGGATTTGACCTTGACAAGCAGGTCGAGGAAAAGCTCAGATGAAATAGGTTCAAAATGATCCAGGACAGAAGGAAGCAGATGAGATTGAACGGGCAGTGCGGGTTGAGACACAATAGGAATATTGGCCTTGATGGTAATAATTTTATTGATGAAGTAGTCGTTCAGAGAGTGACAAAGAGATTGAGAAGGGGCAGGGGAAAGACAGGTGCGGTCGGAAGTGGCAAGACTGTGAACTAGTGAGAAAATCTCACGAGATTTGTTGGCCGAAAGGGCCACTCGCTCAGTAGAATATTTAGATTTGGCCGCTAAGATGGCTTTTTTTATAATTGTTAAGAAGAGATTTATATTTGAGGCGGAGTGTGGGGCAGTAGTTGCGGCGCCAATGACGCTCCGAGCGACTGAGCTCTAATTTCAGGGATTTAAGGTCGCTGGAAAACCACTTGTGAGCCTCATGGGGGCGAACTGTTTTAATCTTTTTAAGTGGGGCGACCTGGTCGCAAGCAGAAGAAAGCCAAGTATTAATGACATCTGCCTGACTTTCCAGAGATAGGTCAGTCAGGGTGGGAGTGGATGAAGAAAGTAAAGAAGATAGATCATTAAGATCAGTCTTGTTCCAGCTTCGAGCCAAGATGTTTTTAGGCAAAGAGGCTTTCTCAGCTTGAGCCACGTGAATAGAAAAGGAGATCATGAAGTGATCCGACCAGACGCAAGGACCAGATTTGGTCCAAGATATGACCGTGAATGTGGGTAGGGGCCGAGACGTGGGGTGAGAAGTTGAGGCACTGAAGTGTGGCAGAGAAGTCTCTAGATGAGGAGTCCTCCCTCTGATCACCCGGCCAAAAGTTGAAGTCACCGAGCAGGAGCAGCAAGGAATTATTTACCGCCAAGGTGGCCAGGAGGTCCTGCACGGTAGACACAAATGATGGCATGCTGTGGGGGGGGCGGTACATGAGGACCACCGTAAGAGGTGCCGGGAGATTAAGAGAGCGGGCCACCAGAAAGTCGACGCTGGGTATACGGGGGTGCGGAAGAAGCTGGAATTTCATAGAAGAGCGAATTATCATCGCCACACCCCCTCCAGTTTTTCCGTCAGGGCGGTCGGCACGAAGGACATAGTGGGTACTAGGGAGAATGGCCAGAAGGTCCGGGAGTGAATCAGAAGAAAACCAAGTTTCGGTGAGGAAAAGAAAATCCGGGGAATCAGTATCCAAGAGATTGAAAAGAGCAATTTGGTTTTTAACGGCGGAGCGAGTATTAAGAAGAATAGCAGAGACGGCTGGGGAACCAGAAGTGGGGCCAGTGGCAAAGGACGAAAGAGAAGTAGGAGGGACGGGACATGAGCAGGAAGAGAGGGGGACATAGATACCGTGTGGGGATAGGTGTTGAACTGTAGAGGAGGAGAGGGGGACAGGAACTGAAAAAGACCGGAGTTGGGCAGAGTAATACACTAAACAAAAGGCAGGGTCTATGGCCCCTGGTCCCGGCCCGTCGCGGACGGGCGCAGACGGGCTTAACTTAGGCGCAACTTCGGCGCGCCTTCGTCGCGCCCACTGCGCTCGTCCGCTGCGCTGCCGGGACTGGCCAACCATTATGTAGGGACACATGAGGGGGAGTGACTAGGGGGGAGGGGCCCAAACGCTGCAACGCTGACCCAGAGCCGCCCAAGATGGATGACTCGCCCGTCTCAGGAGGAGACGATCAGCGGGAGGCGCTCTGGGTGGCGTGCAGGAGGGAGAAGATGGAAGCTGCTAAAAGATAGTGCCGTGCGCGGAAGTCCAGAGCGCAGCTGAGGGGCACAGCGAGCGATGACCAAGGTCAGTGGGGACTGTTAAAAATAGACGTTGCTCCCGGCGAAGCCTCGGGAGTTCTGAAGTGCAGAGTGAGGGCGCGAGGTCCACAGTGCGCCTGAAGTACTGGTCTGGGGGGGAGGGGCCCAAACGCTGCAACGCTGACCCAGAGCCACCCAAGATGGATAACATGGTTGCAAAGGTCGCCCGTCTGGCGGCCTTCTTATATGGGTTAGCATTGCACTGGGTTTAACTGTAAGCCAAAAGACTACTCAATCTCCCGACCTTCAGAGGATAACCATACAGTGTCAGGGGGGTAGGAAGCTAGAAGTGTTTAACCTCTATTTAAGGGGGGCCAGGGGAGGGGTATCATCGCTATCCTCCACAGGACTAAACAGCGAACTAGACGCTTGCAGTATTGACTCCTATGTTCTCCTCGCAGGCGATTTTAATTGTTGCTTCGAGCCACTGGCTAGGGAGGACATTTTGGACACTTGGGATGATGATACAAGGAGAGGCATCCCCACCCTGACCCTGGATCCGATTCAAAAATGGACGCAGAGTGCAATAGACATCAACGCGCTCTGTATGGAACACGACCTGAGACTAATGGTCATTCCAAATCAGACCTTAAGGGTGCGCACACTTATAACAGGGTGGGACACACCTCCAAAATAGACTATATCATGTTGAACCACAACCTTTGGCCATTTCATCAAGACATGGAAGTCATATTGTCTTGCGACAGCGACCACAATTCTCTATCCTTATCCCTCATTCCGCCTTGGCACGATAGAAACCCAGCCAAGGCCGTCCATACGTGGAAAACATCTCATGAACTTGTACCCTCAAACTGTGGCAGGCGGCTAAAATGGGCTAAAGTAGCAGCGGATGAGGGAAGGATGGCGCAAGCAAGGACTATAATGACAGCGGTGGGGCTGCATCTCGACGCCTTGGGGCATCTCCAGTCAAGCTATTTTAACGACATTCACAGAAACTATTGCGGCACTAAGTGAATTGTTTATCATTCCCGAAAACAGGGTGAGGGCTGAAACGAAAGGTGCTTCCAAGGCAAGAGACAAGTGGTATTCCTCTAAATGTCGGGTTGCTAAAAGGGAACTCATTTCTGCAGTGAAGACCAAGGACCCAGGCAATATCAGACTTGCGAGGAAATCATACAAAAAAACTGTAGCCATGGCTAAGGAGGCTCATGATTACAGTTTCTGGAGCGAGTTAATGGAGGCGAGTACTAGAAAAGATTCTAAGGGGTTTTGGGATCTGTTGAGAGCCAGGGACAAGCCCCTTGATGTACAACTCACCTGTAACATTCCTGGTGAGGTCTGGTTTGCCCACTTTTCCAAGCTTTACTCTGTCCCACTAGGTGTATCACAACCAAACATGGGTTTCTGGTCAGATCTCCAGTTTCTATCACAATTAATGATTACCCCTTCAGCATTAAGGAAGTAGAAGGGGCAATCAGGTGCATTGTTACCAACAAGGCTGCCGGCCCAGATGGGATTCCTGGTGATCTGTTGAAGGAAAGTCCATGTTTGTGAAGTAGACTAATCTCATCGCTCCTGAACGAGGCTGTGTTGGGAGGTTCTCTTCCTGATTCCTGGAGGGGCGCTGAGGTCGTCCCCATTTTTAAGAAAGGCTGTCGGGACGACCCAGCTAATTATCGCCCAATTAGCCTGCTTGACTCGACACAAAAGGTTGCGGGCAAAGTGGTACTGGGTAGGATCTTGCAATGGGCCGAAAAAAACCAGGTTCTGTCAGATTTCCAGGCAGGATTTAGAACAGGAACAGGCACCATCGAGCAGACATTTCGCCTTCTAATGCTGTATTGGAAAGTGGTCATATTGGGTGGGGGCAGTTTGTATTTAGTCTTTATAGACTTGCGAACTGCCTTCGACCTGGTCCCACGAGCCCAACTGTGGAATGTCCTAGATGGGTTGGGTATCCCCCCTTATTTGTTGGCTTTGGTTATTAAGTTCCATGAAAGCAACTTTGCCCAGATTAGATGGGGTGACCAGGGGGAAAAAACATCTCGAATCCCTGTAGATAGGGGCGTCCGCCAGGGTTGTGTGCTAGCCCCCACTCTGTTCTCACTTTATGTTAACGGAGTGGTGGAGCATCTCCTTCAACAACCATCAGACGCACCTTCCCTGGCTGGCAGAAAAATACCTACGCTCCTATTTGCGGACGACACCCTTCTAATCTCAAAATCACCAGTAGGCATCCAAAAGTTGCTTTCTAGCTTCAAGGCCTTCTGTGACACCAAGGGCCTGTCTATAAATATAGGCAAAACCAAATTCCTCGTTCTTAACCCCCCCAGGAAATCTGTTATCCCTCCAGCTTTAGACTCAGACCCACTTGAAAGAGTCAAAGAGTTTGACTATCTGGGCATTCGACTCTGTGACAACATGAGTTGGAAGGCACATCACCAAAAGGTCTTTCTGACCCATAAGAGGGTCACAGGGGCCCTGTTTAAAGAACATCGTGCCTCATCTCTTAAACATATTGGGGCACTATTAGACATCTACAGGGCAAGGGTGGTGAGGTCAGCACTGTATGGTGCGGAACTGTGGGGCGTACAGAGAGTCGACACCTTAACCCACCTCGAAAATAACTTCCATAAAGATCTCATGAAGTTACCCCACAGTACCCCTACACTCCCCCTCTTACTCGATGCAGGTACACGCCCAATATGTGAGCAAGCTAGGCTACGCCCCCTCTTAGTATGGGCCAGGATATGGAATATTCCAGAACTGTGCAGCTATGCCGATGCCCTAAGAGAACTCTTATCCCTACCGGGCTGGCACAAGGTCAGCTGGCTCAGGGAGGTCAAGCGACTTCTCCACGAATTGGGTTTAGGAGACGCTTGGGTCAACAGAACAGCACCTTCTAAACAGATGCTCAAGAAGACTTACTGGTTATGGGTGGCTAATGAGAGAATGTGCAATTCTAAGCATTGTAAATCTGTTGTTGAGTTTCTTTTAATTAAGGAACTCCCCTTTAGAGAACCTTTCCTGGACCTAATTCATAACCCGGGCGACAGATCATTGTACTTCAAATTTAGGGTAGGAGTACTTCCCTTAGGGCTGTTAACTTCTACTTGGAAACCACCATTACAAACCGTTCCATACTGCCCCTTCTGTGATTTAAGGGTTGAGTCTATTGCCCATCTGTTGTTTGAGTGTTGTGCATATGCAGCGCCCAGGTCGAGATGGCTGAAGCCACTATGTAGGAGCCTGGGCACTAGATCACAACTGGAAGCTTTACGCATATTACGTTCAGATGCTCATCCCTTCTTTGCCTGTTGCATGGCAACATTTTTGGGCTGGGCTTGGCGGATAAGATCTGCAAAGAAACTGCTGCTCCAATAATGTATTTTCTGCTTAAACCTGTCCTTATGACTGGGCTAATAATCCACTCCCTTGATATCCCTGTTGATTTTGTAGGCTTTTTATATTGTGTATTGTCAAACTGTTTTTATCAATTTGCTGTAATGTAATGCTTTTATGATATGCTTTTATATCGAAATAAAGCTATTCAAACAAACAAAATATTGATCATTTTAATCAGATACAACGTCGCCTTTTTCACTTTCCTAACATCCACTAACTCCTGGCAGATTTTCTTACTCTTAGTAGGAACACCATTAACAAAAATACCTAAAGTTTAATCTTCTACATTTTCTACACCAACTGTTTCATTATTTTTCTTTAAATGTAATGGCAGATACACAACTCTTCCCTTTAATCCTCTCTGTAAATCTGAAGGAGGCAATTTCCCTGTCTTAGGCTCCATATGAACTATAGCCTGAAAAGGATGCACACATTGAATAAGAATAGATTGATAAATATTTAAATCCACCAGTTCAGTAGGAATATTTACCAACTCAAAATTATTATGTACAGCTCTAGCAGGCATTTTATTCTCATCTAATTTGTTATAACAATATTTACAAATACGCTGATCACAACCCAAATCAAAAGAATTCTCAACCAACAAATAAGTTACAAATTCCATCCACTCCTTATTATTTTCCTTTTCACATTTTAAATACAAATCAACAGTCCTAGTCTGATTTTTATAATGAGTACATCAACAGCAAATACAAGAATAATGTGGTGTTTCACCTGAAACCACCTTAAACTTTTGTAATTTCTTTCTCAAATTTTTCTGTACTGCAATGTTGTACAATTTCTTCTACATTTCCTTCTACTAACGTATGAATTTCTGCACTCTTCTTCTGCACAAAAGTAACTAACCTGAAATTCATCACAAATGTTCTTTACAGCAGACACAGATCCATGCAAAAGAGCACTGTTCAACTTCTTTCACATTAGAGCTGGACTTTTGGCATAATACAACTTTCTGACTAATTTCCTCATTTCAGTATGATGTACTGCCAACATTCTGAAATGGTGAAAAACACTTCTACAAACTTTTTTAGAAAGACAAGCCAAATAATGTCCTTGCAAACCAGTATTTTCTCTCACTCTGCAAGTGTCTAATCCTTGCGACATCTTAATCTTTTGTTTAACACTTTTCTTAGTATAGTTACGTAAGAAATTGCGTAAAAAATCAATAGATTCCTGCCGTACACTACAAATATTACTTCAATTCCAAGTGTACACTGGAGCTTTAGGCCTTCTCCCTAATACCTCATCAGCTAACACCTCTTCTGCATTTCTCTTTTCTCAATAGGACAACCATTTTAACCTCACAAGCACGATCTGTAGTGTCAACTGCATGCAAAAAGTCATTACTCTGAAGATAACTTTCCTCATAAAAAAATGGCTCAGAACTTGAACTATGTTTCCATTCACCCAAAAAACCTCAGAAAAATTAGTTCTATTAACTATTCTTTTCCACTTAACTTTTGCTCTTCATTAAATGGATTGGCTTATCTAGTGATCGAATTGTATTGATTACTAAAATAAAAAGTTTTTTTTTAATTCAAAAGCTTTCTCAACTAAATTTTCAATACATTTTCTCTTCTTATAAAACGTGGTTTTCTTGTTACAATTCTTTATTAACTTACTTAAATTGAACAACATTCTATTATAAAACATCTTTCTTCTTATGTCGTAAATTGATTGATCCTCCTTTTACTATATATATTTTCTTCTGAAGTTGGTCCATGACTCTTTTTTTTTCTCTTAGTTGCAGAAACAGTCACAGTATTGTTTACTTTGCGCACACAACTGTTAGGGGTTGTCAATCTTCGCAGAAAAGTCTTAGTTTTCTTACCAGGACTTTTTTTCTTTTTCTTACTACATTGATCTTCAGGTAAATGTTGTAGATGAGTCCTCTCTAAATAAACTGCTTTCTTTCGTCCTTTCTTCTTCTCAGATTTAGAAGGCATGATGATTTTTTTTCAGTGGTGACCAAAAGAATCTATTATAAAAAATATATATCACTTTAGAAAAATAGATTATATCAAATACACTATTATATTAGTTATAAGAAAACAGGAGAGATTATGACAACAAACATAAGAATATGAAAATAGTAGGACTTACAACAAGAGAAAGAAAACTACAACACAATATGAAATATAAATAGAAAAGAGGATATAAGCAGACAATGCAGTATAAGGGGAAAAATAGAGTATGAAAAGACTGGAAAATATGAAGCGATAATGAGGATTATGGGGAGAAAGGTAGCAGTATGAGGAGAGAAGGGAGACTATAAGAAGAAAGATACAAGGTATGAGAAGACAGGGGAACAGTATAAAAAAAGGTTAGACAAGGGAGTATTAAAAAAAATTTGACTATTAGGAGACAGATCAGACAATGAGGACAGAGAGACACTAACGGGCCAATTACGATGGCGGGCAATCGCCCCGCCAGGCTGCAATACCCACCGCCAGCTTGGTAAGGGCAATCCACCTACAATCCCAACAAGAATGAACCCCACCATGGCTGACAGCTCCACAGCAGTGGCAAAGGCCGTCCACAGCTTTCCTGCCCCGGTCACCTAACGACCAGGGTAGAAAGGGTTTAACATAGTAGTGGTGTCTAATACACACGGCCAGCCATATCATAATGGGCCTCTGCAGATAACTTTTCATAGCAGCAATACTGTCACGGAAATGCATGTGGCTTTACTGTGTGGACCCCTTGTACGCCCCTAGACTAAAAGTGTAATTGACAGTGCACATGAGAGGAATCTGTGGTATCTCCCAGCATTCGCATACACAAGACGGACATGATGCAGACAGAGGTAGTGATGTTACAGGAGGAGGAGAGATGGTGCAGACAGAGGGGGACATGATGCATGCAGAGAGAGAGATAGTGCAGGCAGAGACTGAGATAGTGCAGGCAGAAAGTGACATATACAGGCAGAGGGTGAGATGGTGCAGGTTGAGGGAGAGATGGTGCAGGCAGAGGGAGATGGTGCAAGCACAAGGAGAGATGGTGCAGGGAGAAGGGACATGGTGTGGACAAAGAGAGAGATAGTGCAGACAGAGAAGAGAACGTGAAGGCAGAGGGAGGTATAATGAGAGAGAGATGATTAAAAGATCAGACAACAGATTATAAAAAGAAGGGGTACTATTAAGAGACGAAGAGACAATAAGCACAGGAATACACTAAGAATACAGAAGAGACTGTGAGAACATGCAGCACTATAACGAAAGGCAAGTGAAAATAAAGAAAGAGGGGAAATATTACAAGAGAGGAGACAGTATACGCAGAGAGAGGCAGACTGTCAGCAGAAACTGTGTAGATTATGGAAAAAGCTGCAACTATAATTCCTGAATTTACACAGATGCTCAGTGTGATTCTAGACAAATTATTTAAAACTATACATTTTAACAAAACACATTTCCCACACTAAAACACTTAAGTGACTAAACACATTACATGTGTATGACCATTGCAATTCAGTGGACAATCCTGACTCAATTTTCAAATACATTTCATATTTACTGCTTTATTTTTTTTCCACCACTACACCCAAAAGTGAGACACAATAGTACAAGAAACAGGCCCAGGAGACTTTTCAGTGACACCATCTGCTTAGCACAGCTCTGCAGCCTCGCCTCTGCTCTGTGTCTATTTAAACTTATTTTAACAGCACACGCACACATTCAAATCACATTTCATATGTTTATTTCAGTGACTTTACAAAATGGCAAGAACTGTGAGGAACAAACCATGGGGTAGGAGGGGGGACAATGTGATGAGAAAACAGTTAAAATAGCAGCCGGCGGAGGAGAGGGTGCAGGCGGAGGGGGACAGATGGTGCAGACAGAAAGGGAGATGGTGCAGCAAGAGAGCAAGATGGTGCAGGCAGAGGATATATGGTGCAGGGCTGCAGGCAGAAGGAGAGATGGTGCAGGCAGAAAGGAGATGAAGCAGAGACAGCGTGAGGTGGTTCAGGCAGAGAGACAGATGCTGCAGGCAGAGAGAGTGATGATGCACACAGGGGTTGAGATGGTGCAGCAGAAAGGAAATGGTGCAAACAGAGGGAGAAATGTTACCTGCAGAAGGGAGATGGAGCACACAGAGAGGGAGATAGTACAGACAGTGAGGGAGATGGTACAGGCAAAGGGTGAGATGCCACAGGCAGAGAGGGAAAGGATTTAACATGGTAGCAGTGTCTAATACACACCACCAGCCATATCATAATAGGCCTCTACAGATGCCTTTCAGTAGCAGCAATACCGCCACAGAAAGGTATGCGGTCTTTAGTATGTGGGCCCCTTGCACGCCCCCAGAGTAAAAGTGTAATGGGAGTGCACATGAGAGGTACCTGTGGTATCTCCCAGAATTCACAAACACAAAGCGGAGATGATGCAGACAGAGGTAATGATGTTACAGGAGGAGAAGTAATGGTGCACACAGAGGGGGAGATGATGCAGGCAGAGAGAGAGATAGTGCAGGCAGAGGGTGAAATGGTGCAGGCAGAGAGAGAGATGGTGCAGGCAGAGGGTGAGATGGTGCAGGTTCAGGGGAGATGGCGCAGGCACAAGGAAAGATGATACAGGCAGAGGGAGAGATGATGCAGGAGGAAGGGAGATGGTGTGGATAAATAGATAGTGCAGATGGAGGAGAGAACGTGCAGGCAGAGGGAGGTATAATGAGAGGGAGAGGATTAAAAGATCAGACAACGGATCATAAAAAAAGGGGTACTATTAAGAGACAAAGGAGATAATAAGCACAGGAACACACTAAGAGTACAGAAGAGACTGTGAGAACAAGCAGCACTATAACGAAAGACAAGTGAAAATAAAGAAAGAGGGAAAATATCACAAGAGAGGAGACAGTATAAGCAGAGAGAGGTAGACTGTCAGCAGAAACTGTGAAGATTATGGAAAAAGCTGCAACTATCATTCCTTAATTTACACAGATGCTCAGTGTGATTCTAGACAAATTATTTAAAACCATACATTTTAGCAAAACATATTTCCCACACTAAAACGTTTAAGTGACTAAAAACATTAGATGTATATAACCACTACGCCTTGCTGACCGAGGAGCACTTTTGTTTGGGACCGACTTGCCTGCCTGCCTGTAAGCCTACTGCTCGCAGAACCCGCTTCGCGGGTCCCGCATCGTGCTGAAGACATCTGCAGCAGTCTAAAGGTTTGGAGGGCCAGCGGAGGGAAATCTTTGCAGGGGCTGCGAGCGGCGAGCGCTCACGGAGGGACTACTAATCCCAGGAGCGCCCGCCAGCCCTGAGGACCAACACCTGGGCCGCTCTCCCCGACCCCTCCCACCTTTCCATCGAGCATTTAAGCAGCACTCCCTGGACCTGTGAGTGGGACGCCTTGCTGACCGAGGAGCACTTTTGTTTGGGACCGACTTGCCTGCCTGCCTGTAAGCCTACTGCTTGCGGAACTCGCTTCGCGGGTCCCGCATCATGCTGAAGACATCTGCAGCAGTCTAAAGGTTTGGAGGGCCAGCGGAGGGAAATCTTTGCAGGGGCTGCGAGCGGCGAGCGCTCACGGAGGGACTACTAATCCCAGGAGCGCCCGCCAGCCCTGAGGACCAACACCTGGGCCGCTCTCCCCGACCCCTCCCACCTTTCCATCGAGCATTTAAGCAGCACTCCCTGGACCTGTGAGTGGGACGCCTTGCTGACCGAGGAGCACTTTTGTTTGGGACCGACTTGCCTGCCTGCCTGTAAGCCTACTGCTCGCGGAACCCGCTTCGCGGGTCCTGCATCGTGCTGAAGACATCTGCAGCAGTCTAAAGGTTTGGAGGGCCAGCGGAGGGAAATCTTTGCAGGGGCTGCGAGCGGCGAGCGCTCACGGAGGGACTACTAATCCCAGGAGCGCCCGCCAGCCCTGAGGACCAACACCTGGGCCGCTCTCCCCGACCCCTCCCACCTTTCCATCGTCCTGTAGTCCACGTGTCCTATAATTGCCATTTGTACTCCCGCAGCGCGGGAGAGCACGCGGGAGAAGCCCGGGACAAGGGCGGGACCGTCTGTGGCCGTCCGGGGCCGGTAGAGGCCGGGCTGGGCCACATCTCTAACATTATTCTCCCCCTCATTTTAACTATTGGTCTGTATAGTACTATTTAATGTAATTGATATTTTGTTTATTTGGCTTTGCTATTTAAATTAACCAAAGTGCCTAGTTTTAATCCAGGTTGTGATTTTGCATACTCCAGATTTTATTTGGGATACTTTCACACTATTGACTGTATATTTCTGTGACTGGTGTTAATTGTATCTCGCTTAGATTTAATAATGACTTTAAGATCGGGTAAAGAAAGACAAGTCCAGGTTTCCACCTCTAATGGTACCTTTTCAGGGACTATTGATCAGTTCTTTAAACGTTCCACAGCTATATTGGAGAAAGAGATCGCATTAGCAGAAAAACGGCTCTCGCTGGACATAATTACAGGCAAGCGATCCTCTCTTGGGAGAATTAACGAGGCTGTCTCCCCTGTTCCACTCTCTGTGTTAGATTTAGATAGCGACGTTGTTAATGCAGATCTGGGATCTGTAACTGTTCCTGAGACCCAAACCGCAGAGTTAGTAGAGTCTGGTCATGATAGCCGACTTAACACTGCACATGATAATTTGTTAAATGGTGGGACTATCTCTTTAGACCAGTCTGTAGAGAAATCAGGTCTCTCGGATTCTCCAAATCTCAACATTACCAAGGACCGAACGAATTCCCTCTCTGGTTTACAATGTTCACCCTTGCAGAATCCCGGGAAACGTAAAAGGATAGATTCTCCCGTCTTAGAGGCACACAGTGAGGACATAGGAATTGTTCCTGATTCTCCAATTCAGTCGGTTAATGCAACTGAGGTTATCCAAACAGAAGATCATAATACCGTAATTAGTATAGTGGAGGGAGTATTTCTGGCTAAGATAGAGTTGTTACTTAAATCCCTACTCTTACCTCTATTTGAGAGAACAAGACTTTTAAACACTAAAATGGACTCCTTAGAGTTGCTGGTGAAAGATAACATAGCTACCTCCAACAGTATCCTCGCTAGTTCAACTTTTAAAGGAATGATCCCCCCTGTTCTGCCCCTTTCAAAGGTTAACCTGGTGAATAGTAAAACAGGGGGTATTAGTACAAAAGAGGGACCATCTGTGCCCAAAGTCCAACAGAAAGCTACTGTATCTAACCCCAAGAAAATAACTTCTACTGAGGTTGCTCCCAAGTCTAAGGCTGCTAAACCACCCCAGGCCAAGAAAAACCCTATTCCCCCTAGTAATCAAAATCAAAGCTTTGGTCCAAAATCTAAACCTATTCCAAGGAGACAATGCGTGAACCTTCCCCCAGAGTCACAGCCGTATACCATCATCTTAACTGGCGTGGCCCCTCTTGATGATGGCAAGAGAGAAACGCACATGGACCTATATAACAAGGTTATTTTTTGGCTTAACAAAAACCGCCCTCTTCCACCTAACGTAAAGCCGGAAATTCTTAATGTAAGAAGAGTGGATTGGGTAGGCTTTAACAAGAAAGATCTTGAGGGGGATTGTGTGGTAATAAGTTTTAGAGAGCCATGGGTGGCAGAACTCATTAGTAGAGAACCAAGATTCGGTAGAGTGGGGGATGTGCAAACCCTATTGTTGAATTATTTCTACCCTGCTTTATATTCAACTAGACCTCAAACTCCGTTTCATTATCCTAGTAGAGACAGGCAAAGAGAGAGATTCCCTTTTGACACTTCTATTTTTCCACTGTTTCATCCACGTCTTACAAATCGGTTCGCTCCACTGTCCGGTCTGGAGGGCGTGGATTGACTTAGTAAAGAACCACCTACTCGGGGGTTGACGGAGGATGTAGGGAATTACCCTACTATCTATTCTTTGTCTCCCAGGGCAGAGATAACTTTAGGGACCCGTAGAAATGCTCAAGTGGTGGTAGGAAGGGAAACACCCCAAAATTTATCTACAAGACTCTCTACCTGTGGAAGAACAGTGAAATCCTCTATCAATCTGTTAGCAGATCCCACTCATTCCCTTGAAGTCTTGTCATGGAATATAGCGGGACTAAAGGGGAAAATGACTGGGGATGACTGGGGCTCCTTTGTGGATACCTATGATATAATTATTCTGCAGGAAAGTTGGACCACTGAAGCCATACATCGGGCTGGTTACCTTAACTATTATAAACCAGCATGCAAAGGTCCCAAAGGACGTCCTTCTGGTGGTCTTGTCATTTGGATTAGACAATCCTTGGCAATTACAATTACTACTGTTCCCACCTCCAGTAATGATATTTTGGCCTTAAAACTTTCTGGTAAAAACAACCCGGATCTTTTTTTGATAAATATATATGCAAGAGGGCAACCTGGTGGGAAACCCATGAAAACGGCTAGTGACCTGGATTCCTTACTGTATGAAATTTGCAGAGAAAACTGTGTCATGGTGGCAGGTGATTTTAATTGTTCCTTCGAACCTTTCCCTACCCTTGACAAAGATGGGTATGGGGAAATTGATTTAATTTGGAATATTCCATATCTATCTATTCCCCCAATTAAAAAAGTTACAGAGGCCGCTATGCAGTGGTTAGGCCTTTGCCTTGAATGGGACTTGCGAGCTGCCAACGGCAGAACTAAATCTGACCAGATGGGCAAGGTCACTTTTGATAACTCTATGCACTCTAGTCGTATTGACTATTTTCTAATCAGTATAGAGTATTGGAAAATCCTAGAGGACATGGAAGTAGTTACACGACCAGAAAGTGACCATAATCCCTTGGCAATAAAATTATCATTGAATGAGGGATTGAATGGGGTCTTACCAACATCCATTACCACAGCCGAGGCCATTCTTACCAATGATTGTAGAAGGGTTCGATGGGCTAGGTTTTTAGATAATCCTGCCACCATAGACGAGATTGCAGTAGAGGTCTTAGCTGCCACTGATTTGATGGTTCCCATACTTAATGCTGGCACTTCTTTGGAACAAATAGGGACGATTCATGACTCCCTTTTTAATAAAATTAAAACCTTTTTTAATAAACCTGTAAAGGGGAGAAATAATGGCCCTGCTCCAAAGAACAAATGGTATAATAAAGCCTGTCGCACTGCCCATAGTTCCTTGTTAGACGCTATTAAATCCAAGCTGGTCACTGACATAAGATTAGCTAGGGTTAATTATAAGAGAGCTCTCAAAGATGCTAAAATAAACTGGGACGATCAGCGTTGGTCGGACCTATACCAAGCAAGCTCCTCTTCCAATCAACAAAAATTTTGGGAGGTTGTGAGATGGGGAGGATCTGGGGATCAGAAAATTCCAGTCAATCACGTGCCAGCCGAACAATGGGTCAAGCACTACGCGACGCAGTTCAGTAACACGGAACGGATCTCCCTATCTAGGGAAGATGCCAGTGTGCTGACTGCAGAGCTTTTGCCCGATCACATTGTCTTCACTGAAATGGAAGTCGTTGCTGCTCTAAAACGAGTTCAGAATGGTAAAGCCCCCGGCATGGACTGTGTCCCAGCAGACCTTTTTAAGTACGATCAAGTACACTGGGTCCTGTATATAACTACCCTGGCTAATGCAATAGCAAGAGGAGCTAGTATTCCAAAGTCGTGGAAAGGGGCAGAGATCTTGCCCGTGTACAAAAAAGGGGATAAAACTGATGCGGGAAATTATCGCCCCATCAGTCTTATTGACGCCTTACAAAAAGTAGTGGCCAGAATGTTATTAGGGAAAATTGAATCATGGATGTTAGGAGCTGATATTCTGTCTCCAATGCAGGCAGGCTTTAGGGCAAACATTAGCACTGTGGACCAAATATTAAGATTTGTGATGATTTATTGGAAAACTGTGCACTTGGGGGGTGGCAAGATATTCGCTGCATTTGTAGATCTCAAATCAGCGTTTGATCTGGTCCCCAGAGGTAAGATGTGGGCTGCTCTGAGACGGATGGGTGTTCCACCTGCGCTACTTGAACTTACCATCAGATTGCACGAGGGGAACTTTGCTAGAGTGAGATGGGGTCGTCAGGGCCAGGTTACTGAATCCTTCCCAGTAACTCGTGGAGTGAGACAGGGCTGTGTCCTGGCCCCCACTCTTTTTATACTCTTTATCAATCAGGTGGTTAAGTTCTTGTCAGCTATCCCCACTGATGCCCCATCACTGGGGGGGACTAAATTCCCCCTTTTAATTTTCGCAGACGACACACTTATACTGGCCAAAACACAGAAGGGACTGCAGGCAGCTATAAATAAATTTGTGGACTTCTGTAATGAGAATGATCTAGAAATTAACATTAACAAGACCAAGTTCATGGTGTTTACAAAGAACAAACCGTTGAGGGGTCATGTTACGATGAATGGGTCTACTTTAGAGCAAGTTGAAGTAATGACTTACCTTGGTGTAGTAATGGACTACAGGTTACGCTGGAAAGAGCAAGTTGCGGCGTTAAGTCTGAAATTTGCTCGTTTGTCCGGCTGTTTGGTGAAAGAGCAGCGGTGTTCTTTGACTAAAAGAGTTTTGCCTGCACTTAAAATTTATAGTGCAAAAATTAGATCTGCAATATTATATGGGGCTGATATTTGGGGTTGTGTGGACCTGGCTGTCCTTGAGAGGATCCAGAACAAATTTCTCCGTAACTTAGTTAATCTTCCCCCCTCAACACCTGTATTACCACTCCTTATGGACATGGGTTTTTATTCTATAAAATTCCAAGCTCAGTTTAGGATGGTGGCGTTATGGAGGCGCATTTGGTCTACCCCGGATCTTGCTATGTTTGCTCAAGAACTACAGGACGTCAGAAAGCAACCAGGGGCAGCCGAAATACCATGGCTTAAGCTAATCAGAAACATTCTTACTGGAATGGGTCTTCCCCAGTTATGGTCAGATCCGGGCTCCCATATATTCCCCTCAAAGAAAGATTTCAAACTACTCTTTTGGTCCATGGTGAAAGAAGAACATGTTGCTCTTTCAGCAAAACCGAATCTGACTGGTCAGTTTCTGCTCTACAAAGCAGTTCCACATACTGAGACCTATTGGGATGTAATTCCTAAAACCTTAGACAGGAAACTCTACCATCAGTTTCGTCTAGGTACACTACCTTTAAGGGAATTCACTAGTGGTTGGTTGAAATCAGAGTCATCCTGCTGTCCTTGCTGTATTGGACACATAGAAACAATAGGTCATTTTTTGTTCGTATGTATTGCCTACCATGAACCACGCCACAAGTGGTTAAAGCCCATCTGTACTAGATTAAAGACCAGGGTGAGCAAGGAAGCTTTATTTATCCTAAAAACCAACACCTCCGAATGGCTATCTATTGGTCTAGCAAAGTTTCTTGGATGGGCTTGGTTAATAAGGATCAAGTCAGTTCGTAATACTATATCTTCAACTTCAACCTGAAACTGAAAAGGCATGTTAATTTTATCATCTCCTGACCAGTATTGTTGTTGCTGCTGTTGTATTTATAATCAAATGTAAGGAAAACATTATTCCTTAGGTCGTCTTTATTCGTATATTTAATTGTGGATTTTAGCAAATCTTTTTTAACCAAATTTGTACATACCTTCTCTTATAAGTTATATATATATTTAGGATTATGTCACTCTGATTACACTTACGTTATTCTGATCATATATATTTATGTTTATGATTATGTTATCCTGATGCATGTATATACTTTGTCTTTTATGAAGAAATTTCGAAATAAAGACGTTAAAAAAACTGAAACTGAAACTGATAACCACTACATTTCAGTGGACAATCCAGAGTCAATTTTCAAATACATTTGAAATTTACTGCATTATTTTTTTGACAGCATTACACCCAAAAGTGAGACACAATAGTACAAGAAACAAGCCCAAAGGGCTTGTCAGTTGCGTCCCTAGAAGGGTGCAGAGGGTAAAGACCGCACCGGGTGATACCCTCGCATGGGGTGACACCATCTGCTTATGCTATGTATGGAACACAATTCTGCAGCCTCACCTCTGCGTCTATTTAAACTTATTTCAACAGCACACGCACGAATTCAAAGCACATTTCATATGTTTATTTCAGTGACTTTAAAAAAAGGCAAGAACTGTGAGGAACAAATCATGGGGTAGGAGGGGGGACAATGTGATGAGAAAACAGGTAAAATAGCAGCAGGTGGAAGAGGGGGTGCAGGCGGAGGGGGACAGATGGTGCAGACAGAGAGGGAGATGGTGCAGGCAGAGAGCAAGATGGTGCAGGCAGAGGATAGATAGTGCAGGAATGAAGGCAGAAGGAGAGATGGTGCTGGCAGCGAGGAGATGAAGCATAGATATCGTGAGATGGTTCAGGCAGAGAGACAGATGGTGCAGGCAGAGAGAGAGATGATGCACACAGGGGGTGAGATGGTGCAGCTGGGAGGAAATGGTGCAAACAGAGTGAGAAATGTTATATGCAGAGGGGAGATGGAGCACACAGAGGGGGAGATGGTGCAGACAGCAAGGGAGACGGTACAGGCAGAGAGTTAGAGGCTACAGGCAGAGAGGGAAAGGATTTAACATGATAGCAGTGTTTAATACACACCACCAGTCATATCATAATAGGCCTCTACAGATGCCTTTCAGTAGCAGCAATACCGCCACAGAAAGGTATGCAGTCTTTAGTATGTGGGCCCCTTGCGTGCCCCCAGAGTAAAAGTGTAATTGGGAGTGCACATGAGAGGTACCTGTGGTATCTCCCAGAATTCACATACACAAATCGAAGATCATGCAGACAGAAGTAGTGATGTTACAGGAAGAGAGGAGATGGTGCAGACAGTCCGGGAGATGGTGCAGGTAGAGAGAAAGATGGTGCAGGCAGAGGGTGAAATGGTGCAGGCAGAGAGAGAGATGGTGCAGGCAGAGGGTGGGATGGTGCAGGTTGAGGGGAGATGGTGCAGACAGAGGGGGAGATGATGCAGGCACAGAGAGAGATGGTGCAGGCAAAGGGTGAGATAGCGCAGGTTAAGGGGGAGAAGATGCAGGCACAGCGAGAGTTGGTACAGGCAGAGAGAGAGAGATGGTGCACGCGGAGGGAGAGATAGTGCAGACATACACGGTCATATTGCAGGCAGACGAAGAGATGATGCAGGCAGAAGAAGAGATGGTGAATGCTTAGGGGAGATAGTATGGACAAAAGAAGAGATAATGCAGGAAGAAAGGATATGGTGTATTCAGAAACTGTGAAGATTATGGGAAAAGGTGCAACTATAAATCCTTAATTTACACAGATGCTCAGTGTGATTCTAGACAAATTATTTAAAACCATACATTTCAACAAACACATTTTCCACACTAAAACATTTAAGTGACTCAAAACATTACATGTATATGAACACTACATTTCAGTAGACAATCCTGACTCATATTTCAAATACATTTCAAATTTGCTGCATCATATTTTTGCCAACATTATATTTTGCAAACATTACAAGCAAAACTGAGACACAATAAAACCAGAATCAGGCCCATGGGGCTTGTAAATCTACCTAAGACTGTATACTGCAGTCTATGTATTCTGGCTGAGGAAATCGTAACAGGGAGGTATGATGAGAGATGGTGCATTAAAAGGTCAGCAAAGCCAGTATAAAAAGAATGGAGACTATTAAGAAACAAATAAGACAATAAGGACCGAGAGACTCTGAGAGTACAGAAAAGACTATAACAACAAGTAGCACTATAAGGAAAGACAAGTAAAAATAAAGAGGGAGAGAAAATATCACAAGAGAACAGACAATATAAGCAGAGAGAGGTAGACTGTCAGGAAAAACGACGGAGATTATGAAAAAAGCTGCAACTATAAATCCTTAATTTACACAGATGCTCAGTGTGATTCTAGAAAAATTATTTAAAACCATGCATTTCAACAAAAAACATTTCCCACACTAAAGCGTTTAAGTGACTCAACACATTACATGTATATGAACACTACATTTCAGTAGACAATCCTGACTCATTTTTCAAATACATTTCAAATTTGCTGCATCATATTTTTGCCAACATTACAAGCAAAAGTGAGACACAATAAAACAAGAAACAGGCCCAAGGGGCTTGTAAATCTACCTAAAACTGTATGCAGCAATCTATGTATTCTGGCTGAGGAATTCTTAACAGGGAGGTATGATGGGAGACTGTGGTCAGAGAAGCCAATATAAAAAAATTGAGAGTATTAACAAACAAATGAGAAAATAAGGACAAAGAGACACTAAGAATACAGAAAGGACTATGACAACAAGCAGCACTATAAGGAAAGACAAGTGAAAATAAAGAAAGAGAGAAAATATCACACGAGAACAGACAGTATAAACAGAGAGAGGTAGACTGTCAGGAAAAACGGCAGAGATTATGGAAAAAGGTGCAACTATAAATCCTTAATTTACACAGATGCTCAGTGTGATTCTAGTCAAATTATTTCAAACCAGAAATTTTACAAAAACACATTTACCAAACTAAAACATTGAACTGACTGCACACATTCTACATTTTTTAGTACTGCACTTTATTGCAAAAACCTGACTCACTAACCACATTAATTTACCAAATGATTTTATCACAATACTTATTCAAATACAGTCAAACTCAAAATACAATTCTACAAACTTTTCAAGATTAAACACATTACTGTTACTAAAAATAAAATGCACCACATGCATCCCCTTTAATTTTAAACTCACCTCTAAACTGATTGGTAAATTAAGAAGAAAGCCACTCACACAGCAGATAGCCTTATACAGAACCTCTCTGCTCCTGTGCTTGCAACAGAACCAAAGAAATGGCACATTTTCCCTCTTAATTTACACATATATACACATTACTAACAAATCAAATTCCTTCACACAATATTTGAAAACCACAGACATATTTCTATTGGTTCAATAATTCAAACCTTGCCAACTGGCATAACTTTCCACCCTTCCCCCAACTGTGCACTGTCACCAGAGGTCAAAAGTTCACCACTCTATAAAACACTGCTTCTTAACATATTTAGACTATACATAAGTACTTACTTATAAGGACCAATAAAAAGAAAAGCTCTAGTTAGAACCAACCAACACATAAACACATAAACTTCAAACATGTCTCTAAAATATATTTTTTCAAATATTTTTTTCCATGGTAGAGTAAGCTTACGGGACAACTTACTTACTGTGCACCGTACGTCGTAAGTAATTTGTACTGTACGCGCACGGTAAATCTATCGTAAAAATAAAATAGCGTCTATTACAAATTTTTTATCATCCCCCGGGGCTAATAAAAAATGTTGGGAACTGGGGAGGAAGCCCAAATGCCCCCACGGTCCCAGCAGGCTCCCCACGTCCTATGGGAGCCGGAATTATTTTTCGTCATAGAGACCAGCTAACATGGCCCCTCTCCCAATAACAACAAAGCCCCAGGGGTGGTGGTCCCCGGGGCTGGGGGGTCCGTCACAGACCCGCCTTTATTAAATATTACAGCCCCGGGGCGAGTGGGGGGGCAAAGAGCCCCCACACGATTTTTTTAAAGGAAGCCCCGGGGGGTTGTGGTCCCCGGCGTTCGGGGGCAAATAGCCCCCCCTCAAACATATACAATAAACCCCAAGGGATGGGGTCCCCGGAGATTATAAAAAATTGGTAATAGAGGCTATTTTTTTTTACGATAGATTTACTGTACGTGTACAGTGCAAATTACGTAAGTCGCCCCGGAAGCGTACAAAACGTGGCAACACAGGTGAAAAGTTCATCATACATTGTTGCAAATCAAAACAGCAAGTGTGCTTGACTTGTCTATATACCCGCTTATCCTAAGTAATGTTCTTTTCAATCAATTTTTCTTAACCAATAAATAACAGGCTTTTAAAAAACAGAAAATAGCACCCTTCTTTTGCAGCTAGTAACATTTGAAACAACCAATCACGTGTTTGCTTTTTTTTTAAAAACTCCACTTATCCATGATTTTAGAGAAAAAAAATTCAAACTGCCCTTTCATTTACAGATTCCATCTGAGTGCATCAAGACCTCTCTTCAAGATGCTTACAGTGTGGATTATGGGACACAGCTATATTTTCTGGAGTGAAAGGTACGCACAACAGAAAGAAATTCACAAAGACTTAGGATTACCAAATGTGGACATTGAATGGATTGGACAAAGAGGTTTAAAGGGCCATCAATTGATGCCATTGGTGAAATCCTTTATGCACCACCAATGCCCTGACCTTATAATTGTGCACCTTAGACTCTGCATCAGTACTTACTTGTAGTTACTAAAATCTCCCAATAAACACAAGGGCTCTTTTTAGAGCCACCAAACATCTAAACACATACACTTGATAAATATCTAAAAATATTTTACTTTTTCTTGCTTAGGTAAGCGTACGCGCACAATGAATCTATCGTTAAAAAAATAGCGTCTATTACAAATTTTTTATAATCCCCGGGATCCCATCCCCCTGGGGTAATAAAAACGTTGGGGACCGTAGGGGGAGCCCAAATGCCCCCACGGTCCTAGCCGGCTCCCCACGTCCTTTGGGAGCCGGCATTGCTTTGTGCAGAGAGACCAGCTAACATGCTGGTCTCTCGGACGAAAAGCAGTTTGCTGTGGTAGGGTGTGAGCTGCGAGGCTCTGCCCTACCACAGAAAACAGCAGTGTCCCGTCATTGGCCACCCGGGACACTGCAGGAGCCGGCCCTGGGGGGTGGCGGTCCCCAGGGCCATCGAGGGCCCCCTCCCAACATCAACAAAGCCCCAGGCGGCGGTGGTCTCCGGGGCTGGGAGGTCCATCTTGGCCCCCCCTATTTTACATATAAGTGCCCCTGGGAGGTGGCGGTCCCCAGGGCATGTGGGAGGGTTTTAACCCCCCACAAGTTTTTTTTTTTAATTAAAAAATGAAGCCCGGGGGTGGCGGTCCCCAGGGCTGCAGGGGGCTCTATGCCCCCGGACAATCACAATTACTTTGCCCCAGGTTGTGCCTACTTCCTTGAGACCATCATCACAGCTACTCACTTTGCAGGTCTCGCTAACTATCGTTTGTAAGGAACTAGCAGAACTATCATGCTCTGTGATCATTGCATTCATGTTCAAGTTTTCTAGTGGAACAATGCATGTGTCCTCCCTATATGTTCTTTTGTAGTACTGATTCAGCACTTCTAATCATCTGGTATTGTTCTTTTGAAGGGGGCCAGCAAGTAGATGCCTGCAAGCTTACAAGCCACATCACAGAGAGAGTGGACCCAAGTGCAGCTGCTGAATATCTCTTCTTTCTCTTCCCATTCCCTTTTTCTCCTTCTGTGACATTCATGTCAGTGAGTCATGGATTGCTGGATGATCTATTGTCTCCACAACTGCTGATCTGGATTCAGGTTAGCAACCTTGACAGGTACTATATGTTTGCGATATGTAATGCTAAATAAAGGTAGCTTATTTATAGCACTTCAAAAATTGGGGATGCATTTGACAATGCTGACAAAACCTGTTCAGATCCCCTCATTCATATATCAACACCCAATTGAGGTTACAGATAGAAAAAAGGTAGCCATCATGTCCATGAACATAATTTAGTATTTGAAATGTTGTAGCTGCAGATCATTTAGTTGGCATTGATTAATGTTATAGTAATAAAATGGTATTGCATATGGCATAGGCAATGTAAAATTCATCTTCAGCTAGGATATTTTACATAAAAGTCTGCTATAGAATTTTACCACTGAGGTCCTTCACAAGTAAATGGTGCACCAACCAAGATCTCAGAACTTGCCCTGCATACGGCTTGTGCAACGAAGATGAGAAACATATATTGTTTGTCTGTAGAAAGTATTGTTTTATACGCCACACATGGTTAACTCCAATCTGCCTCTGCATGGCCACTCGCAGTCACTTGGAAGTATTTAGGATTTTAAAAAAAGACACGTCGCTGAGAGTAGTATTTGCTGTATGCAAATTTTTACAAGCAGGGTGGTTAGAGAGTAACATTTTTAAACGTCATTGACTGATGTGTTTACTAACCTGATGAGCTCTTTTTATTGAAATTAATGTTGCGCATTTGCTATTTTGCACTATGCACAGTAACTTTATGCATTGTTGCACAGCCTTTAAAGTATAATCGTTGACTTTATCTGTAAAAAAGTTTGGAAAGCTTATTGTATAAACATTATCTTAAAAGCGTAAGGTAAGAAAGAACCACAAACCCCTAGTTATTTGCCTTTATTGCTTTTACTGCCTGTATTACAAGCAACACATACCTTAAATATTTGCACCTTAGTACTTGCTGTATTTTGCACATCTATTTTGTGAGTTTTTATAATATTTTTAATTCCTGGAGCAATGTTATGTTTTTTATGAAATTATGAGTTTTTAAGAGGTATTGCTCAGCTGTAATTTCAATAAGAACATTAGAATGATGCTATATCTTGATGCACAGATTTCTTAAATGAGTCACATGTATTAGTTTTTTATGTAAGTTAGGATTTTTATAACAATTCCAGAGACACCAAGAATAATCAGAGTGCCTGTTCCCATTTAGAAATTACACTTATAAAATTTAATAAGGTATCTCCAATGTTATCCTGTGGGAGCGGTTGGCCATGCAATTGTCAACAATGTATTTAAAGGTGTTTTACTACCAAGACATGTAAAACTTAAAATTACATGTCCTACTTTTTTAAATACATCCTGCCCTCTGTGCTGTCCAGGGCCTACCCTAGGGGTGACTTATATGCATTAAAAATTAAGGATTGCACCTGGCAAAAGGTCTAGTTTTCCAGGTCAAAATAGTAGTTTAAAACTGCACACACAGAGGCTGTAATGGCAGTTCTGAGATGTGTTTAAAGTACTGCTTAAGTGGGTGGCACTATCAATGCTTCACACCGGCCTAGTACCACTTTACAAGGGAATTACAAGAAAAATAAATATGCTAATTGGGAATAAGCCAATTGAACCTGTTTAAACGAGGGAGCACAAGCACTTTAGCAAGGGTTAGCAGTGGTAAAGTGTGCAGACTCCTAATGCCAGAAGAAACAGAGTAAGCAAAAACAGTAGGTCTGTGTGCAAACGAGGAAAACAACACAGAGGATGCCAAGTCTAACAAATGGCATTTAATCATCCTATACAGATTACTTCCTACCCCTCAGCCTATTTAAAAATATTTCTAATGCCCTCTATATGGATTTCTTGTCTGGAGGAGGTTTGCTCTGCATCATGGCTAGCAGAAAATGTACGTGGCCCAGTAGTGGATTTTAACAACTGAATCACATTAAGTGCTGACCCAGGGAAAGATTTCAAACCCCTGATTGTTTAAATGAGCACACTGGGAGAAGTTGGCCTGGTATATGCTGGCCACTTATTAAAGTGGGCACCCTGTACCAGTCCAAACAACCCATATTGATTATTAGGTTAAAGACAACCTTTATAAAAAGCTATCATAGTGGTAGCAGTGGAGAGCAGCCTTCAGGCTAAGTCTCGAAGAAATGTAAAGCAGCTTGTTTTGCCAGATCAGAACCTCCTGAATAATCAAATGAAAGGATAACCACACAAGATATATATAAAATATATGTTTTTATAATAAACACTCTCTACTAACCTCTATTTGAGATTAGAGCACAAAGCACACAATACTTAATCAATAGAACTGTAACTAGCAAAATACACCGCAGGCTCAGTGGAACACCGAACCATATACTAAAAAATGGTATCACAACAACGACTTCATGAGACACAGTGCCTACAGCATGTACAATCGCTGGGACTCCAAGGAACCACCCGAAGGAGGGTGCAATGTGTGAACACAGATGCATGTTCCGTACAACTCTATGGGAAAGTCACGGTTGGAAAATTACAGTTTAAGGACACTTCGAAGAGGACTTCAAGCAAACCCTTTGGAACATAGAAGGTTCAAAGGCCAGCACCCTTGTGAGTACTGAGGTACCTGTGTTAACTATCCCAGGGGAGCCGGGTGCTTAGGGGACAAGTGGTGTCAGAAAGCTTTGTTGTTTTCAAAGGCGGGACTAAAAGAAGTGCTGCTGCCGGGAAGATGAAAAGTGTCCAGTGGAATACAAGCCTGGATCTGAGGTGAGAAAAATTTGAAAGCAGAGGAGACAGAGTCTGGGTCACTTCAGGGTCACCAGGGGCTCAGTTGACGAATGCCCACCGATGTGGGTGCTTCAGGTGTGAAGATTGGATGCTTGACTCTGCAGCTTCTGGGACCAGGAGATGTTGATGGTGACCCAAGTCTGAAGGTGAGGTGTCCCACGAAGGATGTCGACTGCTGAGGGATGTATGACGTTACAACCCATACTTTTACAACGCATACCATTACAACGCATTTTTTACAACGCAGCATCCATTACAACGCATTCCATTACAACGCATTCCATTACAACACATTTTTAAAAACTACCTTTACAACGCATTCCATGACAACGCATACTACCTTTACAACGCATACTATTACAACGCATACCATTACATTGCATGTATGGTAAGTGTTGGATAATGTAGGGGTAAAAATTACAATTCTAACTCCAGGGGGTGCAACAGTAGGGTAAGTTTGGGATAGTGTAGGGGTAAAAATTACTATTCTAACTCCAGGGGGTGCAACAGTAGGGTAAGTGTTGGATAGTGTAAGGGTACTATGCGTTGTAATGGTATGCGTTGTAATGGTATGCATTGTAATGACTGCGTTGTAATGACATGCGTTGTTGTGGTATGCATTGTAGTGTCATGCGCTGTAATGGTTGCATTGTAATGCCATGCATTGTAATGGATGTTTTGTAATGTAATGTAATGTAATGTATGTGTCTTGTAAAGCCCACCGCTGCCCTGAGGCGTCGTGGCATTGTAGACCGCTGGGGAACCCGTCCTGGCTATCCCTGTGAGATGGTCCCTACTGGGTATCTCCAAGGTGAAACCAGGCATCCCAGGCAAATGTGGGGGGCCGTTGTAGAGATGAGGCAAGCTAATGCCCAGAGTTGCCGAGTGTGATCCCTGGTTAGAGTAGGCACCGAGGCGAGAATTATCGAGTCTGCTGACCCTGGACCACGACCCTGCCGCGTCTGGAATTGAACCCTGGTCCCGGGCCGTTCTCTGCTTCCGGGTCTGCCGCTTCTAACCAGTGAGCCACACCACTTGCGTTGTAAAAGTTTTGTTGTAATGGCAGTGCGTTGTAAAAGTTGCGTTGTAAAGGTTGTTTCCACTGCTGAGGGGTCATTGTCTGAAATTAACACCAACAAGCCTTAGCAAATGCAACCCATGCGGGCAGAATAAACAAGTCACTGTGAGAACCATGAAGGTTCTGGAGACTCTCCAAGCTATGGAGAGTCAGGGCACATCTGGAGCAACCAGGAAAGCCCAAGAGAAGTCAAAGTTATCTTCCAGGGACCCGCCGGCCAATGGCCTAGGGATGGCGAAGGGACCTCAAGCTGAATCACGAAGTACAGGCCCAGGGAGCACTCATGGAGTGGAGGCCGGAAATATTTGGTGGAAATACTGTTTGGGGTAAGGACTACACATTTACCACCCTTTATCACCCAAAGCACAGCCTCAGGGATTGCCAAAAAGCATATGCTGCTGCAAAAGTACACGGTGCGTAGGGGTCCACACAAGGGATATGGTCTCAGGATTGCTGAGAGAGCAGATCAACCTCAGAGATGCTTGGGAACACACCTCCTGTGTTGTAGAAATCTTCGGTGTCCTCAGGACCTCGGGAGATGCAAACTAGTCAGATGCATTAAGGTGCCTGCTTCAGCAGGGGAGTAACTCCTTTACTCCAAGGGAGATTCTTCTGTTGTCCAGCATAGTGTAGATCATTGAAGTACTGGGTTTCTGCTTGCAGAGTTTAGTCCGGGTAAAATCTAAATTCCTGTAGTCAGCGTTCCTATTTTATACCCAAGGAAGGGGTAGACAAACTGTGGTGTCCCACCTATGGGAGGGTCAGGGCAGAGGGGTGGCTACACCCATGTCATTTGTCCAGTTTCACGCCAGAGCAGGAGAAAATGGCTCCTGCAACCGGTTTATTTATTTATTTTATTTATTTATTTATAAAGTTTTATATAGCGTGAATGTGACCCGCGAGGGTATCAAAGCGCTTTACAGTATAAGAACAGAAATGGATGAGGTGGTATACATACATTCAAAAGTGTCAGTTCGTACAAGAGAAATATAAAATATAAGAATAACAAACAGAGAGGACCGTGAAACAGCAGGACGTAGTACAATAGACAGTTAGTGCACAATAGGTGGTTGTGCTGGCAAAGATACACCTTATGATCCACAATCTAAACACAATGGATATAATATGTATAGATAACAATGAGAGGGACCCACCACAAACTAAACTTTATAATACAGACAGTTATTGAACAGTAAGGGCTGTGATATTCTTACATAAAATAGACTCATCCTTTCCATCTGAAATAGGCAATGGTTTGAGCTAGACTATGAACCTCCCTGTGACAGGAAACCTATTGTCAAGCTTTCCCCTGCTCAAGCTCAGCTCAGCAGCAGGAGGGCAGACTCGTGTCTGTTGCTTGCAACATCCATTTTGTGATGCCGAGGTCGACAAAGCTGGTACCGGGTGCACCAGTGTTTCAAAAAAGTCCCTCTAGGAGGGTGAAATCATACCTCCCCTGCCAGTTACTGGTGGTGAGGTACGATTCCAAGGTGATTCCAAGGTGTTTGACACCAAACGCAACATGTTTCTAAGCAGCCATTTTAAAGTTAGCATTTACCGCAAGATTATAATGCACATAAGTGTATATGGATTGGCTGCATCACAGACAACCCCAGCGAATGTATTCCGAAGGCGGCAGAGGGGCTCTGCTCATGCAGAGGCATCCTCCGACACAAAACCCAGCACTCTGCCTTCAGGATTGAGAAGGCCTGCCATAGGGGTGACTGATAGGTTGATATGTGCAGTGATTTATAATAGATATAGGTAACCTATATCTAAGTAAGGGGTGCATGCCTCACCTTACACAGGCTGTAGTAGCAGACCTGTGGTGTCAGTTTGAATGGTCTCTCAGTGGTGGCATAATACATGCTGCAGACCCTGGGAGGCCTATGGGGTACCTGTGTCCTGGGTACATGGTGTACCATATACTAGGGACTGATAAGGGTACCCCAATATCCTATCTTGAGTGTACTTAAAGTACATGCAATCAATTAAGAGGAGAAATCAGCTAGACTGGGGTCCTGGATAGCATTATTTCAGTTAGTCTAAGTCAAAAACAGTGATACATCGGCAAAAGTGGGGTAACTATAAGAAGTAGATCCTACTCTCCTACACAACCCCCCAAATGTAGGGACATTAAACTAACCTTGACCAGTAGAGTCTTCATGTTCTATGTGGAAATATCCTGAGAGTCCATCTACATTGGCATTGTTACTCCCAGGTCTATTTTACACTGTATAGTCCATACTCAATAGGAAAATGGAGCACCTCAATTGTTTGGGGTTTTCACCCTTCATCTGTTTTAGAAATTCAAAAGGGCTGTAACCAACCCCCTTCTGAGGAACCTCTCTGTGGGCAAACAGAAGGCAGGGCAAAAGTATGTTCCATCTACGCCTGAGCTTTTCAGGGAGACCTTTAATCATGCCCATGAGGGTTTTGTTGATTCTCTAAACAAACCCATTGCATTGTGGGATGTTAAGGGGTGGTACATTTGTAATTCACTCCACACTCCTTCCATATAGCATTCAAGTAACCAGACATAAAGTTTGCATCTCTGTCTGATACTACCTCCTTAGAAAATCCCACTCTGGAAAATATTCCCCAAAAATCTAAGTGGAATTGCCTCTGGATACCTAGTGGCATGGTCCACCACCAATAGTATGAATAGGTGCCCAAATGCAGTATGAGGATCCATGAGACCAACAATGTCAATCCCAACCCTCCAGCACAGGTAGTGATATCAGAGGGGCCTTTGTAGTACCACCTGCCTTACCACTGGCTTGACAAGTGATACAGGAGAGACAAAACTCCTTTGTGTCCTGTGACATATGTGGCCAATGAAAGTGAAGAATGAGTCTGTCCCAAGTTTTGTTTTGGCCTAAATGTCCTGCTAATGGGATATCATGTGCCAGTGTCCTTAGGAAGCCCCTAAATTTCTGAAGTATAAACAACCTCCTGGTATCACCAGGAATGGGGTCTCTATCAGTATAAGAGTCCATTATCCCAATAGATCCTGGGGGACCCACTGGCACTCCCAGCATCCCCAGCAGCAGCTTGCTGTCTGAGGAGTTCAGCTCAGATCCGCCCAGGAAGGGCCCCCTGTCCCCAATAACTCAACCTGATCAGGTTAAAGTTCCTCTGAAACAGTTCCTCCTTCAGGACTAAGATCATCTCCCTCAAGAGACTGATCTGCATTCTGAGGCAGGGAGAAAGACACTGCCTTACCCCTACTGCTCCTCCTCTTGGAAGGCATCTGGTCCTTTATTACAGGGTCCAGGGCCTGTTCAGTGGAAGACATTTTTGCCTGTGACCTACTCATGGCAAACACATCTGCAGGGATGCCCAGCATTTCTGCAGGTGTCCTGAGTTCCACTTCAGCCCACGCTGAAGTTTACAAATCATTGCCCAATAAGCATTGAACAGGGAGGTCTGCACATACTTCAACCTTCCTAGGGCCAGTTACTCCTCCCCGGGTGATATTCACAACTGACAAGGAATGGTCTGTCCTAACATTGCTAGCTTTGGTCACTTGGTACATCTCACTAGAAATGATCTGTTCAGGACCCTTAAGACCTTTTGTCACCATTGTGACACTTGCACCTGTGTTCCTGTATGCCATGGCCTCCTTACCATTGATCAAAGGCTGGTGTCTGTATTTGCCCAACTAACTGGGACTGAGAAATTAGGACGTAATATCCATGCCCCCATCAAAGACCAACCCAGCCTGAGTTGGAATTATGGCTAGGCCAGGGGAGACGCTGCACCCCTTTTGACTCTACTTGCCTGCTTGCTCTGGGGGACGTGAGAAGGACTCGAAGGTCAAGAGAGCTGCGGGGGCCGTGAGGAGACAGCCCCGCCTCCTTTTCCACCAGAAGTATTTCAAGAAGCCTAGCTCCCTGCCGCACGGACGTGCTCCGGGCAAAGCCCGGGCAAAGGGCGGGCCCGTTTGAGCCCGTTCGAGGCTGGAGCAGGCTGGGGTGGGCTTCCCCCCTAACGGCGGAGAATCTATTAAACCTGTAAGTTTATTTATCACCTTTTGAACTGTTTACGAACTTACAATGCCGGGTCGGCCAGGAAGAGGGAGCAAAGCCACTCCTGGTGGCTCAGTGATGAACACGCTCAACCAATTTATTGTTGGAGCAACGTCAATGTTAGCGCGAGAAATTGAGTTGACAGAGCGCCAGCTTTCCTTAGAGCCGGCCTATATCAAAAGATCATCCTTGGGTAAAATTGCGCAGTCTAAAACCCCAGAACGACATGTAGCTTCAAGCTCTACTAATAAATCATCAGCTATAAGTTCAGAGGGTGATTTAACAACTATAGATATAACTATAGATTCAACTATAGATATAACAAACACTCTGGTAGGCGAGCTCCCCAATGCACAGCCATCAGGCAACACTAATTTAGTGATCAGGGTAGCTGAAGGGGTGTCAATCGTGCATCGACTTTAGCTGAATCCGGTGTCAAACCTTCATTGCCAGGACCTACAACTAGAGCAGTACCAAAAAAGAAGAATGGAGAGGGTGAAAAAAGGGGAAAACAAGGAAAAGGGCTAAAGCTAATAGTTCTGCTCTAAAACCTGCAATGCAAACTACCACTGAATCAGCATCACAGTCAGCTAATACTTCTAGAACAAATACCTTAGGTGGCACTCCGCTAGTCCTGGATGAGGGGTTTTGGACAATAGTTGGAGGAATTGTAACATCTTCTATCCGACCGATTTCAGACAGATTAAAGGTCATTGAAGAAAGACTGAAGAAATTGGAACAATTGACATAATCAAATCTTGAACTCCATAAAAAGAACGCTCCAACAGTCTCATCAACGACCCAACAAAGTCGACCCCCTCATAATAACGCAAGTAACGTGCAGACGCAAATGCTCACGTCTCACATATCTGCACTTGATTTAACGAGAGGCACCTCATGTCGTGATGCTGAAGGTGGACTGCAAAATAAAAATCTAGAAGTGTACAGGAAAAAACGGACTTACCAAAGACAATCAGTGTAACTAATCTTAAAGTGGATGGGGGGACTACCAAAGGGAAGGGAGGAAATAAAATTAATGTAAAAGATGACCAAGGTTCCCTGCTCCCAAATATAGATCTACCACCGGAATCCGTCCCTTATGTAGTAGACTTGACTGGGGTTACTGAACTTGGTAAAGGTAATCAGCAATCGTTCACAGAGTTGAAAAACAAAACTATACATTGGCTTAATGCCAATAGACCATTACCCAATCTCATACATAGTAAAATCCTATTTGTACGTAGAGTTAATTGGGTAGGTAGAAGCAGGAAAAGTATATCGGGGGATTGAATCATTGTAAATTTCGAGGACATGCAAGCTGTACAACATATTTGTGGTGGGTGGCCACATTTCCCGAGAACAAGAATTCAGCCACTTAATTTAACCTATTTCTACAGCCCCCATTCGTACAGAATTAATCATGCCCAACAGGAGAGATCTCAGGTAGGGTGGAATGGTGTAAACTGCCCTAGAGGTAGTTTTGACTGTGAGGGATATGGTCTGGAACTGGGTTTCCCCACTAGCAACAGATATAGTGTACTCGACATGTTATGTTATGTTATGTTAAATTAAATTTATTAAGCGCACGTACGCCCGTAGGCTTCATGGCGCTGTAGGAAGATTTGCAAAGACATAACATATAGCAGAGAGAGACAGAGTTAACTATGGGTAAGCTTGCCTAAAGAGCCAAGTTTTAAAAGCCTGTCTGAAAGCTAGCAGGTCTTCATGAATTCTCAGTGTCAGTGGCAGAGAGTTCCACAGGGAGGAGGCCAAGAAGTGAAAAGATTCGCCTCCCTGGCGTTGTTTCCTAATACGAGGCACGTATGGACATGGTCGATTGACTTACCCCAAGAGCTGCTACTCCGATGAATTTTAGGGATATGGTGAGGGAAAAAAGAGTTGAAGAGACAACACTGTGAAAGGAAATTCTCTAATGCTGGTATGGGAAGGTAAAAAACATACACTGTAGATGGTAAAATGGACAGAGAGACTAACCCCGGCGTTGATGTAGTAGATAAACAACACAAAAAGTACAAATGCCATACCCCCGGTAGGTCACATCCAACTCCAATAAGAAGAGCTAGGGGAAAAGTTGTGGGAAACAACCAACAGGCCTTAGATAATAATTTGTATTTTTCGCCCGCTGTAATGAAATTGTAAGTGAAATAGACAGCAAAAAATCAGGGCATATAGAGAAGGCTCTTACCATCAAACTAATGTCCTCGAACATCGCAGGGCTGTCAAGTAAGATCAGGGACCGAGGCTGTCTATCTTTTATGTAAGATTTCTCTTTCATTTGTTTACAGGAGTGCTGGGAACGGGAGGCCATTCATATTAATGGCTACCGTACATTCCATACTTCTGCAATGCAATCAATGAGGGGCAGAAATAAGGGGGGTCTTTGTACTTATGTTTCAAATCTGATGAATAACATAGTAACGGGATCTAATACTGATCCTGCTTATTATCAAATCTTGGAGATGACTCTGGGAGGAAATAAAAAAACTGTTTTGATTAACCTCTATAATAACATCCCGAAAACAGAAATAACCAGGGTTTTTGTAGATATCCTCCAAATTCTGATGAATATCGAAGATAAAGACCCTGGCGATAGATGTATTTTATGGGTGGGCGACTTTAACGTCTTTTGTGTCCACATAGTTATTTAGGCATTTGTGGCTTGGATAACGGCAGAGACGTCCCTAGCACACATTTTTTATACACGACCCTGGGGAACCACCTTAACGATTCAATTTTCAGACTAGACTTCGGTTTCGTAAACAAATTATGTTCTCCACCGGTTCCTTTTGAACCTACCTTTATTGGCAGGGGATGCAAGTCAGTAATGGATTTTGCACTGATCTCAAATCAGCACTCTTGTCATGTTGTTAATTATAAAACATGTGACATTGCAATGAGTGATCATTTTCCAATTAGCCTATCCCTCTTCTTTGCGGAGAGCACCAATAAAGAGAATGATCTAATAGATAGTCTATATAGTTATAGAGTAAGCCTAGCAAAAAAGAACGGATACGCAATAAAATGGGATAAAGTTGAGCCTGCAGCATTCCTTGAAATTCTTGTTAAAAACAAATACCAAGATTTCGAAATATGCCTTCCTGAGAATTATGACCAAATTAAAGTTATTGAGGCTTTCCGCAATATCTCTGCAGAAATTCATAATCTTCTTACAGGTTCTCTGAAGTAATGCAAAGATAAGGCGCAAGGATGGTTCAACCGGGACTGTAGCAAGGTCCATGCACACTTGTTACTGCTACTCAAAAGCCTACCAAGGAATGTGGTTGACATTAGACAGGCCAGAACCACATACAAACATGCAATTAAAAACACAAGAACCAACTAAAGCAGGGGGCCTGGCAGGTGTTACATCAAGCCTGTATGTCTAAAGATAACATAGGGTTTTGGAAGGCGGTAAACGCCCCTTTCTTCTCTGATAATAAAACTAATATAATCGAAGTGGCTATCACTGAAGAAAAGTGGGTGACCTATTTTACTGAGCTTTATCAAAAAGATGATCAAACTGATAAAGCTAGTTCTGATCAAATTGGAGGTGAGGACACTGGGTCTCGGGGATTATTCCCAATGAATGTTCAATTTTCAATATCAGAACTTGAAATCGCTATTAGTGAGAGAGCATCAGGGAAAGCTCCAGGATCGGATGGGGTGCCGGTAGATACATATAAATCCAATAACGAGCTATGGGCCCCTCTTTTAACCAATCTAATAAATAGCTGCAACAAACATGGGTTCCCCCTACATGGTAAGAGGCTATTGTGATCCCAATTTTTAAAAAAGGAGATTGCAACGAACCAAAATGCTACCGCCCAATATTTTTATTAGATTCACTAATGAAGGTATCAGGGAGGGTAATACTCAACAAACTACAACTTTGGGTGGAAGAGAAAAACATTCTCTCAAAGTTCCAATATGGTTTTAGATCAGGTCTAGGGACTACAGAACAAGGCCTGAATTTAGCCCTGATCATAGCTATGCACGTAGCGGCAAAAAAAGAAACATTATTTTTAACATTTGACGATCCGAGCTCGGCGTTCGATTGCCTAAATCATGATAAGTTATGGACCATATTACTGCAACTAGGAATAGATATAAATCTGCTGAATTTTATTAAAGAGTTATATTGGGAGGCTGGGGCAAGGGTGAAGTTTGGGAATCATGGTGAGTGTACTAATAAATTTCCCATAAAAAAAGGAGTAAGCCAGGGATGCATACTCGCACCCTTTCTATTCAACTTATATATAAATAGTGTGGCTTCCCACCTTATCCAAGACAAACAGGATTACCCTCAAGTTAAGAATGCACCGGTCCCCATTTTATTATATGCAGATGATGCAGAAATTATGGCACGGACTCAAGTAGGCCTACAAAGATCGCTCACTAACTTCTCAAATTGCATGAATGATAGGGGTCTGAAAACTAAGATAAGTAAGACATTTACTATGTGTTGTACCACAAAGAGAAATTGTATATGTAAGATCTTTCTCTCGAACACAAAAATAGATATAACGAATACCTTTTCTTACTTGGGTATTAATTTTGACAAGAAGGGGACCTGGACTTCGGCAGTTGAAGCAAGGAAACTGGTCTTCTTGCGCGCCATTGGAGCGGTGAGAAACGTTGCCAATAATCTGGGGATCGACCTGTGCCAGTGTTGTTAGACATATATAAATCTGAGTGTGTCTACTGCAACATACGGCGCAGGAATATGGGGGATAGGGGACACTCACAATATTCAGCTTTGTGAGAACGATTTCCTCCGTTACCTTCTAGCTGTTCCAGGGTCCACCTCTACTTATGTGTGCCATAAAGAACTAGGTATGAATTACATCTCTGACCTCATCAAAGTTAGCCCTATTCTTCTATGGCTTAAGGTGTGGTCTACTGATGAGACTAAATCAAATAAAAAGAGACTTTATTTTGGTTATATTTGAAACCATAAAAGTACACATATAAACAATACAATTAAAAACACATTGTTCACATTATTTCCACAGATTATATCCACAATAAAAAGTCATATTACACATGTCTCAGTAACAATAAATAAACGGGATGGCTGAAAAGTGCAAAATGTGCAAAATAAAGTGCAGAGGGCAAAGTTTATACAATCCATAGACTTAACCAATTAGTCAGACAAAATAGAGCGGTCATTGGTCCAGACAGAGTCTCAATCTAACAGCTAGTTTTAAAAATGCTATTATTTGGAGAACACTGTCACTGTGCAAAAGCTGGAAATAAATAAGAGCTGGTCTGATTTGGTTAAAATTAAGTCTTCTTAGAAGGGCAACAAGATAACGTTGGCGGGGATATTCATAAAATTTGCATAAAAACATAAAATGCAGCATATCCTGTGGAGACTTACCGTCGCAGCCACAGGGCGCTGCAGACTTATTAAAAACGTCAGACTTGGGTCTGATTAAAAGATGATGAAAAATGTTAAATCTGAACCTTGACAACAGAAATTTTTCATGTGTGGTAAACGATCCTGCTAAATAAGGTTCCATGCTGTCACAGGTCTTTAACATCACATAATTCCTAACACTAGGCTTCAACAATTGCTCACTTTCTCTTTGGGCCAGCCTGTCATTACAAAATGCATATTTAATGGCTGCTACATCACCCTTTACTGATGAGACTAGTCTTAATAAAGACTTAATTATGGACTGTCTCAATCTTGATGGGGCAACTAAAATCCATTGGATTATGTATGTAAAGAAATTTTTAATCAATACCGGGTACCACGAATACTTTGACTCCCCGACCTGCTTAGCGACAGTATCAAGTAAGAAGCTAAAAGAAACGTGTCTTCTTTCCTTAGAGAACAAACGCTGGCTGACAGAGAATAGTAAGACCTCTGTCATGGATAATCAATTGATTCTCCATGGACAGGGGATTCAGTCATATTTGATTCTTACACAAAGTAGTTATTCTCGCATGTCACTTACACGATTCGGGGGGGGGAGTTTCTTCAGACTAATTACATTCCCTGAGTTGAACTCCTGGTCTAAAAACCTGATATTGTGCCCCTGTGACGATATGTCTGTACAATCGACTTTACATTGTATATTGTTTTTGCAAATTTTATTCCTTGTCTAGGAAAAGATTTCTAACACCTATGCTGAGAAAGTGGGGTATGAGACAGTGTAGGCCGGCCCTCATTAGATTACAAATGTTAGAAGATGAATTGATCATGTACTAATATTATTAGACATCGGTTCTCAATGAATTAACTAAATTCCTTAAGATACTGTATTGTCCTTTTAAATGTGTTTTACTGTTACATCATTTTTACATTTTATGATGATCATGTGATTTTTAAACTGTGTTCTTATTTTTTGTTTTGGGATTTTTATATGTAAAATCGAATAACGCTGTTTTTGATTTTATTTGATTTGATTTGACTAGGCCAGAATCCATCTTAAATCCCAGGGTTAACCCATCTACACCCTTATTCTGTGTACCACCACTTTGAACTGAACTAAGGGGAACAGTTGCCTTAGGGGCAGTGGTGGCTGGAGTAGATTCCTTGGCCCTTGGACAATCAGCATCATTTGTCTAATGGGTTTTCTGTTTAGAGAAATACCACAGAGGTTTCTTTTTTGCCTTTACTCTTGTTTGATTGTGAATCCCCACTAGATGAAGATTTGTGGGGCCCTTGTGAAGACTTCTGGTCTTTACCTTTCTCCCCACCCTTGTCTGAGGTTTTAGAATCTTGCTTCTTAGAGGCACCACCTTGTTTCTGAGCTTTCTCCTTTGCTCTGGTTCTGACCCATTTGTCTGCCTTCTTTCCCAATTCTTCGGGAGAGGTCAGATCTCAGGTACTGATGCAACTACTGATTTTGACAATTATTAAGGATCTGCTCCCTCATAATTAAATTGTATAATCCCTTAAAATCACACCCTTTACTGTCAGGTAACCAGCCTTCAAGAGCCTTAGTAGCACAATCTACAAAGTCAACCCAGTCCTGGGTCTGTGTCTTCTGAGTGTCTCTGATCTTAATCCTGTACTGTTCAGTGGTTAAGCCAAACCCATATAACCTATATCTATGTAAGGGGTGCATGCCCTACCTTACACAGGCTGCAGTAGCAGACCTGTAGTGTCAGTTTGAATGGTCTCTCAGTGGTGGCATAATACATGCTGCAGCCCCTGGGGCATATGGGGTACCTGTGCCCTGGGTACATGTTGTACCATATACTTGGGACTGATAAGGGTACCTCAATATCCTATCGGGAGTATACCTAAAGTACATGCAATCAATTAAGAGGAGAAATCAGCTAGACTGGGGTCCTGGATAACATTATTTCAGTCAGTCTAAGTCGAAAACAGTGATACCAAAAGTGGGGTAACTATAAGAAGTAGATCCTACTCTCCTACTCAAACCACCCAAAATGTAGGGACATTAAATTAACTTTGACAAATAGAGTTCATGTTCTAAGTGGACATATCTTGAGAGTCCATCTACATCGGCATGGTTACTCCCAGGTCTATGTTCCACTGTATAGTCCATACTCTGTAGGAAAATGGAGCACCTCAATTGTTTGGGGTTTTCATCCTTCATCTGTTTTAGAAGTTCATAAGGGCTGTAACCAACCCCCTTCTGAGGAACCTCTCCGTGGGCAAACAGAAGGCAGGGCAAAAGTATGTTCTATCTACGCCTGAGCTTTTCAGGGAGACCTTTAATCATGCCCATGAGGATTGTGTTGAATCTATAAACTAAACCATTGCATTGTGGGTGATAAGGGGTGGTACATTTGTAATTCACTCCACACTCCTTCCACATAGCAGTCAAGTAACCAGACATAAAGTTTGCATCTCTGTCTGATACTACCTCCTTAGGAACCCCCACTCTGGAAAATATTCCCAGAAAGGCTCCAGCCACAACAGGAGCTGTAGTAATCTAAGTGGAATTGCCTCTGGATACCTAGTGGCATGGTCCACCACCAATAGTATGAATATTTGCCCAGATGCAGTTTGAGGGTCCATGGGACCACCAATGTCAATCCCAACCCTCTCAAAGGGAACACCCACCACAGGTAGTGATATCAGTGGGGGCCTTTGTAGTACCACCTGCCTACCACATGCTTGACAAGTTATACAGGAACAACAAAACTCCTTTGTGTCCTCTGACATATGTGGCCAATGAAAGTGAGGAACTAGTCTGTCCAAAGTCTTGTTTTGGCCAAAATATCCTGCTAATGGGATATCATGTGCCAGTGTCAATAGGTAGCCCCTAAATTTCAGAGGAATAACAACTAACTAGTAAACCAGGTATGGGGTCTCTACCCTCTGAGTATAAGAGTCCATCATCCCAATAGATCCTGTGGGACCCACTGGCACTCCCAGCATCCTCAGCAGCAGCTTGCTGTCTGAGGGGTTCAAGAAAGGGGCAGCTCAGCTGCTTCGGCTCAGATCCGCCCTGGAAGGACCCCCTGTCCCCAAGAACTCAACCTGATCAGGTTCATGTTTCTCTGAAACAGTTCCTTCTTCATGAGTAAGATCATCTCCCTCAAGAGACTGATCTGCAAAGGGGGAAAGACACCGCCTTACCCCTACTGTTCCTTCTCTTGGAAGGCACCTGGTCCTTTATTACAGGATCCAGGGCCTGTTCTGTGGAAGACATTTTTGCCTGTGACCTACTTATTGCAAACGCATCTGCAGAGAGGCCCAGCATTTCTGCATGTGTCCTGAATTCCACTTCAGCTCAGGCTGAAGTTTCCAAATCATTGCACAATAAGCATTCAACAGGGAGGTCTGCACTTATTTCAACCTTCTTAGGGCCAGTTACCCCTCCCCAGGTGAAATTCACAACTGCAGAGGAATGGTCTGTCCGGACATTGCTAGCATTGGTCACTTTGTACATCTCACTAAGAATAATCTGTTCAGGGCTCACAAGATATTGTGTACCTGTATGCCACGGCCTCCTTACCATTGATCAAAGGCTGCTGTCTGTATTTACCCAGATTACTGGGACTATCAAATTAGGACGTAATATCCATGCCCCTATTGCAGACCACCACAGCCTGAGTTGGAATTATGACTAGGCCAGAATCCATCTTAGATCCCAGGGTTAACCCATCTATACCCTTATTCTGTGTAGCACCACTTTGAACTTAACTAAGGGAACAGTTTCCTTAGGGGCAGTGGTGGCTAGAGTAGATTCATTGGCCCTTGGACAATCATTATAATTTTCCAATGGGTTTTCTGTTTACAGAAATAAAACCGAGGTTTCTTTTTTGCCTTTACTCTTGTTTGATTGTGACTCCCTACTAGATGAAGCCTTGTAGGGCCCTTGTGAAGACTTCTGGTCTTTATCTTTCTCCCCACCCTTATCTGAGGTTTTAGAATCTTGCTTCCTAGAGTCACCACCTTGGTTCTGAGCGTCTCCTTCACTCTGGTTCTGACCCGTTTGTCTGCCTTCTTTCTCAATTCTTGTGGAGAGGTCAGATCAGAGTCCACCAGGTACTGATGCAACAACTGATTTTGACAATTATTAAGGATATGCTCCCTCATAATTTAATTTACAATCCCTTAAAATCACACACTTTACTGCCAGGTAACCAGCCTTCAAGAGCCTCAGTGGCAAAACTACAAAGTCAATCCAGTCCTGGGTCTGTGTCTTCTGGGTGTCTCTGAAGGTAATCCGGTACTGTATAGTGGTTAAGCCAAACCCATCCATGAGAGCACTTTAAGACTGAGTAATTGTCACCATCTTCTTCTCTTACAGTGAGGAGCTTATCTGCTGAGTTTTAAAAAAAAATGTATATAGCGCGAACTAGACCCGAACGAATCGGGTATCAGAGCACTTTCCATAGCACCAGTTACGTTACATTACGACACACATTCATTTTAGGCGCAGGGATATTACGTGATTTGCCGAGAATCACAGGAGGTATTTGGCATTGTTACCGAGACTCGAACCCAGATTCCCGGGTCCGAGGTTGAGGTTCACCAAAGGAGAGCCACAAGATAGCTGCCCACTGCTCTTGAGGCACCCTCTGTACTTTACATACCCTCTCTGGTGCAGTCATCCATTTGTGGATGTCATCTCCCCTTTGATAGGGAGGGACAATCTTGATCAGGTTCCTTTGATCATGAGTATATTCTCTAGGTCTAGGGACACTGTTGCTGCCACCTTGGGACTCCCAATCTTCTGGAAACTCTTTGGAGTTCCAGGGATTCCCTGTCCAATGCCAATTGTTTCCTCTTGAGCCTCAGTTTAACTGTTTCATACTCAAGTATTTATCATAAGAGGATTCTCTTGTATGAGAAGCAGAGGTTCCTACAGAAGTACCTGGATGATGAGATGACCTGGGGGGAGATCTGGATCTTCTAGGTAAACTTTGTACCCTTCCTGGGGGAGAAAAGAGAGGGCCAGTGGGGGCTTCTCCCCCACCCAAGGGAAAAGTTGGATTTTCCAGGTGAGAATAATCATGTTGAGGTAATTGAAATTTCTATGGTCAAGTATGTCCCCTAACATGTACCCCAACGTCTCTATGTACGTGCTTAAAGTACATGTAATTTCCCTCCATGACCGAATATGAAGACGCAAATGCATTTGCGTCCAACGTTAACATGTCCTCTACCAGATCCACCAGTAATGGATCGAAAATTCAGTCTCTAAACATGCCATGCCAACGTCTTTACATGGTGCACTTTTACATTTTCCTGGCTCTGTCGAGCTAGGCCCTGATTTCTGACTTCGAACCACTTCTGTCTCTGCCTCTGTAAGCTGCAGCATGGAGATGCATCCCTGACCTCTGCCTTACTTCCTGCCAAGCGAAGCGGTGCCTGGCTCAGCCTGGCCTGCCTGCCAAAACAGTATTTTGCCTTCAAGTTATCAGTTCAGCCTCCACGAAAACACATTCCAGTCCAGTGATATAGGTAAACATATTCCCGGCTGCAGAGCAAAGGGCAAAGCCTTCCTGTCTCCTTCATGTAATTCATTGCTCCCGTTACCATGGTAGGCCCATGGCCCCGCGCATTACACTTAGACACATATGCATCCAGTATAGAATAGCCTCTGCCCGAGAGACCCTTTTTACTTCAGATAAAATATCCTCCAAACACAAGATATCAGATATGTTATAGGAACAGGTCGATCTGACATGCCAGACTTCTGTCTCCTCTACTAGTGCTAAAGTCAAGCCCCCAGCTCCCCCTAGTTCCACGTCAATCACACGTCATACTGATTGCGCGCACACCCATGTCAAAGGTTTCTGCTGACCCTGCAGAATCCTCTATGCATCCACCCACTTATGACACTTTCTGTGACGTTTCCAGCACACGCCTCCGTGCACACCCTTGTACACGCCTTCTTGCTACGCACATGTGTTCTTATCTTATTCTTTTCACTTGGCACGCCTACTGTATCCATCACCATTGTACAGTTTTACTATATATATTATGTACTGTTAATAAATCGTTGACATCTTTTGCCATCATTGCATATCCCCTCCTGAACCCTTGTATTGATGGATCTGATTTCCATGGCTCGAGCCATTTAATTAAAGCCTGTATGACTCAGATACCACGGACTCTGCCTCTCATTTGATTGAGCTATTATTTTACCTGTCATTAATTATACGGAAAAATTGCACGGTAATTTTATTTACCACATAATTTGGCGCCCGAATAGGGACCCCTCCCCCACCGCACGCGCCGGCGATGCGTCGCAGGCCTTGCCCCCTACCACAGCCGTGACGGACTCCTATGCGCATCTGCAGGTTTTCCTGTATCTCCCTCAGGCCCACGGAGGAGACGGAGACTGCGGTTCAGCATCCAGACGAGGCGGTGAGGAGTGCGGAGGATCCCGACCAGAGCCGAGCCGAGAGAGCAGTGTCCGAGGTGTCCAGATGCCCACCTGTTCCGAAGCGTCGAGGCGCATGCGTAGTGCGTAGCAGTAACCAGACGTCGTAGCAGTCCAGTCCAGTCAAGATTCCGAGGCCTTCCGTTTTTGCTTCCTGGTGAGTACCGTTGCTGGGGACGCATCCAGACGGGTGCATTAATTTGTGTCCGGTCAAGACGGGTCTGGGTACACAGATCCGGTCTGTACTGTTTCAGCAGTGCATCTGTACTGTTTAGCAGTGCATCTAGTAATTCAGTAAGTCAGTGATTCAGTATTCTGGTCTTCTAGCAGTATCTCTCGGGATTTCCAGTATGTTCTAGACAGTATCTGTTCGAAATGTTTCAATGTGTTTAATGTCGTGGTATGAATGATTGTTTGCATTCTATTACTGTGTTTATCGTGTTTGCGTTCAGGTAGAGGTAATCATGCCTCTGTTCTCAAAATTACGTCAGATAGGAACTAGGAAAGGGATACTCGAAGAAGCAGTTCCCGTCCCGCCTAGGGACACTCCAGGACATTTTATGTACCATAAACATGGCTTAGATGCCATACTGTACTTAGACTTATGGGTGGACTACACAAAGGATCTGGAAGAGAAACATAGATTGCCCGTTACAGGGACATGGGATGCCGAGTGCATCATGAGAGTAGAAGAAGCATTGTGGAAAAAGAAAGCCAGACAATCTCAGAAAGATGCCATAGAATTGTGGCGTAAAGAATCACATAGAAGAACAGAGAAAGAATTCAGAAAAGCAGAAAAACATAGGGAAGATTCAGAAAAAGACCGAGGAAAAGAACTAATAGAAGAAGGTGAACGAGTTAAAGCAGAACAAATAGATCGACAACGAAATGCACTTATGAATGGCATGTATCCTCTTCTGACTGAGGGCCTACCTAAGGCTACTCCGGAAATGCCAAGTACTCTACCGCCACCATTGGTTCCGACTAAGCTCCGCCAGACCGCAGCAGACATATTCCTTTCTTCCTATTTAGATGGCGTAGCTCCAGCATATACCAATGTATCCGTTAATAATGTACAACAGCCTGCTCCGGCTGTTCAAGCCACGACCCCTCCACGTCACCAACTTCCCGTGCATGTTGTCACTTCCCCTACTGCTGTTGCTACTACTACCGGCCCCCCCGCTACTGTTCCCCCTACTATTGGTCCTCATAATCCTTTTGCGACTGCAACCCAGAGTCCACCCCCATTACATATACCCGCCATGACTTCAACAGCTACAACTCAGTCAGGTTATGCTCATGCTTCCGCTTCCGGAGGTGCCACAGGAGGCCACTCCGCACTCCGCACCCCGCCACAAATACAACGAATGACAATCAGAGAATTAGCAACGCAGCGTACTCCGAAAGCGAGCACGTCTGAAAAGCTCAGACAGTATATTACAGATTGTAGATATGACCCCGTACCTGGCAAGCAAGGGGACATGATGTTAGCCTCGTTACGTTTACGACGGGTTACAGATTATTTGATGACATTACCAGGAATGCCAGACCATCTAGACAAAATATACCATTTTATTCAAACTGGGGAGAGACCAGAATGTATTCGTGAGGCCATGGCATATCAGAAAGCTGAGACACAAGGGTTAATAATACGATTCTTGATTAATTGTTTGATAAGGGAACAAGATCGGCCAGGTATTGTTCAAGAAGAGATGGGAGTACTGACAAAATGGAGTCAGAATATTGCAGATTGTAAACATGATAAACAGAACTGTATAGATGCCATGTCCAGAAACATCCGTAAAGACGTTGGCAATAAAACATAAAGAAATAGTGGCAATACATATCCGACAGAAGGCTGAAAGGACAGACGAAAAAGATTCCTCAGAGGAGGAAGAATTAGAGAGTCCAGTAGAGAATCAAGATACAATAGCGTACGTAGGTAGAGCGAAGCTTCCTAAACAGTATCCTTTAGACAGACCTTTTGACAGACCCATTCGTCTAGAAAACAAGAAACGTTTCCTTTCCCCCATTCCAGAACCATGTTCTCTTGAACATGTATTTCAGCCTATTGACAAAATACTGAAAGAAAGAATAGGTTACAACGAACTTAATACAATGCATGAACAAGAACTAGCACGGTCCGCAGTACAGTGGGCCGATAATAACAGCGTATATAATGATGATTCAGTAGCGCAAACATTTTTGAGCCTTTCCCCAGACGAACAGCGACTAGCTGGTATGTACATAATCCAGCATCTCATTACACTATATGAAAATCAGCATTCTGATCCAGGTCCCTTATATAATTTATTAGACGACTTACTTCTGAAAAAATGGAGAGGCCTAGGTACTGATTTGATTAATACCATTTTAGAACAACGTCACAAATATAGAGCTTTCCTGACTCCACATTTTGTTTCTGCCCCACCCCCAGTAAGACAGCCATATCACCTAGACAGACAGAATCCCTTGCGAGAAGTACATCCAATCCGAAAGCCAGATGATACGCTTCAACGCGTATTCGTATACACTCCTTTGACCAAAATGGAATTATTGGAAATGAAACTAGTACCTTGTCACGATAAAGATCCTGCAGGGTTCCACCGTGAATTAAAAGACATGTTACTGATGGGAGATTACACGTATTCAGACATTCTTAAAATGTTAAAAGTACTGTTACCAGCAGGTATTTACGAAAAACTGAAAGAGAAAGAATGGGAGGTGGGAGACAAAAAGATTGTTTGGACCGAATTAGAGGACGAAGAAAAGGGGTACGACACAGTCCAATAATCCGACAGCTCCTGTTAAAGGGACATGCAACTATTGTAAACAGCCAGGTCACTATATAAATGAATGTACAGTTCTGAAACACAATATAGCTACAGGTAAAACGAAAGAAAGACTGCGTCCACCTAGACAGGATCAGGTCCAGCAACATATTCCGGAGAATGTGCAGCCTATGCAGATTCCACAACAGACCGTAGCGGTACCACAGCCCCAGCCCATTGCCGCAACACAACATGTCACACAGCAGATGTACCAGTATGCACAGTCCGATTAGCCCGATTATCAACAGTATACATGAAACAGCCTAGAGAGGGAGGTTGGCTTGCCTCTTATTGAGGTTCCTGTGGACCAAGAGGGCCCTTATGTACATAGTCAAGTATTAGGAAAGGATAGAAAATTCTTGATTGACACAGGGGCAAGCAGAACGACCATTAGTCATGACGAGGTTCCAGGGGCACCCCTCTCAGGCTCACAGAATGTTTCCCTTGGATTTTCAGGAAAGCCTATTGTTAATGAAGTATCGAAACCAGTTCCCCTTGCAGTTGGTCCATTATTCCGTACTACAGATTTGCTACTTACGAAATCATGTCCAGAAAACTTGCTTGGTATTAAAACGCTAAAAGCTCTAGGAGCTGTAATTTGTTGTTCTCCGGAAGGAGTGCGGTTGTTCCTACGTGATTTTAAGGGTCATTATGTGTTGAGAGATTTTGATCCCAGGTTACAGAATGTTCCTGCACATTTGTGGGCACAAGGCCCAACTGATGTAGGTTGTATGCACATTACACCATACCGTGTCACACTCAAGCCAGGAGTTGTACTACCCCGAATCCGACAATACAAGTTACCACCTGATGCTGTAGTGGCTTTACTGAAAATCATTGACGAGCTCATTGCACAAGGAGTGGTTGTAGAAACCGACTCAAATGTTTGTAATTCCCCTATCATTCCGATTCTTAAACGTACTGATCCGAATGCACCTCCAGTCTATCGGTTGGTGATTGATCTTCGAGAATTTAATAAATGTATCATACCGCAATATCCAGTGGTCCCAGACATTTCGTCATTATTGACAGCTATTGATTCGGAAGCAACGTTCTTTACTGTAATCGATCTCAAGAACGCCTTCTTTAGTGTCCCCATTGATCCGGAAAGCCAGTACCTTTTCGGATTCTGTTTAAATGGCCGTAGCTTCAAATTTGCACGCGCCCCTCAAGGATTCACAGAAAGCCCTAGCATCTATAGCCAAGCACTGAAACGACAACTTGACAGTATTCACATGCCTACTAACACTGCCCTACTTCAGTACGTCGATGATCTGTTGATCACCGCCCGAAGTGAACAAGAGTGTGAACATGCTTCACTGACAGTCCTGTGTTTTCTGGCAGACAAGGGACACAAGGTGTCTCCTACGAAGCTGCAATTCTGTGCCCAGCAAGTGGTATACCTTGGGCACTTGCTGTCCAAGTGGGGTAGGCAGCTAACACCTGATCGTATCCAGTTAATTGCACATCTTCCGCAACCCAAGACACAGAAGGAAGTACGAGCCTTTATTGGACTCACTTCTTACTGCAGACAATGGATTCCTCAATATGCATATCTGGCTAAGCCACTCATACAGTTGACAACACAGGAGGCAGCGACTTCGACTGTCCTCCCTTGGATTCAGGAACATACACAAGCTTTTGACGAATTAAAGAAAGCCTTATGTCAAGCACCTGTTTTAGCAACACCATGTTACAACAAACCTTTTACGCTTTTTGTCACAGAACGCGATGGCACAGCGTTATCGGTTCTCACTCAGGTTCAAGCAGACAAACACAGACCGTGTGCTTATTTTTCGAGTACATTAGATCCAGTAGCCCAGGCTTTGCCTGCGTGCTTAAAATCAGTTGCAGCAACAGCTCTAGCAATAAGACAAAGTGATTCCATAGTATTAGGACATCAACTGACAGTACAGGTTCCACACGCTGTGGAAGTTCTCCTAAACAGAACACAGACTCAGCATTTGACTATAGCACGACTGACAGGTTATGAATTGACATTGTTTCAACCACACATAGAGATCAGACGCTGCAATACACTAAATCCTGCTACACTCTTACCGTCAAGCACAACAGATCCTGCTCCACATGACTGCGTGGAAGTCATTAACACAATCACGAAGCCCAGACAAGACTTGACAGATGTTGCATTACCTGATCCAGACCTGACACTTTATGTGGATGGTTCATGTATGAGAACAAACACAGGAGAGTTAGTGGCCGCATATGCAGTGACCACTGAAACCAAAGTCATAGAAACACATCGCATTGACACCCTGTCTGCTCAAGCAGCAGAGCTTATTGCTCTGACCCAAGCCTGTATACGAGCCAAGAACCTTAAAGTAAACATATACACAGATTCACGTTATGCATTTGGAGTCGTACACGACTTTGGTGTCCTCTGGCAAGAAAGAGGTTTCTTGACCTCTCACGGAGCCAAGATCCAGCATGGTCCCCTCATTCAAGCTCTGTTAGAAGCAATACATTTGCCTACAGCCATAGCCATCATGAAGTGCAAAGCACATACTAAAGTCACGGACACTATTTCCCAGGGTAACGACGATCGAACAGCGAAACATACCGCTCAGACTCATACTCATACGACTGATATGACAAAGACTGACCCAACTTCACTGACACATTGCATGACAGTTAGGGATCCCACACAAGATGTAATCGACATACAGACACATGCTACTCCAGACGAAATCAAGAAATGGACTGAACAAGGAGGGGTCCAGACAGAACAGGGCTGGATGACGAAGGGAAAGACCACATGGTTTCTCCCCGACTCTATGGTTCAAGTTATCATCAACACAGCACACAGTCCAGCACATTTAGGAGACAAAGCCATGTTAGACAGTTTACAGAACCTCTGGTTCAACAAACATTTACGGGCAGCAGCAAAACAGAAAGTGCGTACCTGCATGATCTGTTGTCAGTTCAATCCAGGAAAAGGTATTCCCGTGGAACGAGGTGGATTTCATCCTCCCGACCATCCTTTTGAAGTCCTCCAGATGGATTATATCCAGATGGACAGGTGCCAAGGATTCAAGTATGTCCTCGTAGTTGTATGTGCCCTATCCAGATGGACAGAAGCATATCCAGTCCCAGATTACACTGCTGTATCCACTGCCAAGCAGTTGGTTCATGAATTTTTCCCAAGGTATGGTTTGCCCCGTGTCGTATATTCAGATAACGGTCAGCCATTTTCGTCCGAGCTCATGAAGCAGGTTTCACTCCTGTTAGGCTATCAATGGAAATTCCACTGTGTTCGACATCCCAAGGCAGCTGGTCTCGTGGAGAGACACAATCAGACTCTGAAAACTCGTCTTGCTAAAGTATGTGCAGAGAAAGGTGTAGATTGGATGATAGCTTTGCCGGTTGCCCTCTTTTATATGCGAATGGTAGCTCATTCTAGGACAGGGCTATCCCCGTATGAGGTGGTCTTTGGTAGGCCTCCTAATATGTGGGGGACGCCTATGCCCCGTAAAATTACAGATGTTGACAGTTCTATGCTGACAGATTACCTTGCTTCCTTGATGTCTGCACTACTATCATGTCGTTCACAGGTCGCGGCTGCCTTCCCAGACAACACCGAGTTGAAACCGCATGAACTTGTTCCCGGTGACATCGTCGTGGTCCGCAATTTTGACAGATCAAGCCCTTTGGAGCCCCGCTGGAAGGAGCCTAAAATCGTTTTGATGACCACAAGGACTGCAGTTAAAGTCGAGGGAAGGAAAGGGTGGCTGCATTCGAGCCACGTGAAGAAGTTTTATGGCCTTCCGCCAAAGACTGTTTCCCAGGACTGCCGCATTCCAGACACTGATACTAAACTCCCCCTGTTAGAGAAAACTCCGCATCAGGAGTACAGGTTAAAATTGAGGTCTAGTAAGTTAGACAGTTTAATTGTTTAAGTCCCCTCCTGGGTGAAGCGGTTAGACAGGTTCCTGACATGTATAAGATAGACCCCAATAGAGAGAGAGATAGACAGGAGATCAAGAAACGAAAATATTGCAAAAGTCTCCGTAGTCGTTGCATTCTAACGTTACTTATTATGTTTTTCTGAGTCTTACGATAATCTGCATAAGTTGGATGTTACATATATTTTTTCCCATTGCACATTCTTTTTCGAATGACACCGCAGAGCACACGTTTAGTGATTTGCCCCCACATGAGCTGTCTTATCGACTTGTGCTGCGCAACAATACATTCATCCGTATGTTACACCATTCTCACCAGACCAACAATGCTACTAATTGTTGGATATGTGGCCGACTCCCTCCCTATCAGAACTACAAGGGAGCTCTGCCCCTCTTTCCTTATCCGTTTACACATAATGGTTCCTGTGGTGCATGGTTTACTTTAATATCCTCTTTAGACACTGAATCCAGAGTTTCCCAGGGCAATCGGATATGGGGAAATCTGAACACAGTTATGAACAAAGCATGTTTCCCAGACGAGGAAGGCCTTCCACAAATGACAGGGACCGATCTAGAAAATGAAGTGTATGGATTAGGTAATTTTACACTTAACCTCATGATTATAAATGTACAGTCCGAGACTAGTCCAGACATGCCATCTATATCGGTTTTACCAGTAAAAGGTGAATTATGCGTCAGAAAGAGTGGTTCAGTACATCTAGGACACAGTGACTGTACTACTGTGGTCGAATTCAGTGATAAAGGCAAGTCTACTTTCAAAGCTTCCCGACATTCCTATTTCATTTGTGGTCAGACAGCCTATATACGTTTACCTCTAGACTGGGATGGTACTTGTTTTATTGCATTCCTATTGCCACCTGTTTTTCTAGCCCCATCTGATTATCACAGGAATTCCCGCCTCACTCACGTTAGACAAAAGAGGGATCTCCCAATTGTCGATCAGACTGAAACTACATTAGAACAATATATAGATTTCAATAAAGGATTTTTTCCATACATAGGAACTGTCTCCAATAGTAAACTAATACGCAGGTTAACCAGAACCCTTGAAGCAGTAGTGAATGAGACTACTTCTGCCCTAGGTAACTTAACAGAGGAGCAGTCTGCTATGAGACTTGTTGTCCATCAGAACCGCCTTGTCCTTGACATCATCCTGGCCGATAGGGGCGGAGCTTGTAGAGTCATCGGATCCAGTTGTTGTGTGTTTATTCCTAATAACGCACCATCAGTATACAAAGCTATAACCAGGCTTCACGAAATAGCTCATCAGCTACACCAGAATCCAGGCACCTGGACTTGGTCCGGTTGGCTCTGGAGTATAATATCAGCCTGGGGATGGAAACTACTGTCATTCCTAGGAATCATACTGCTCATAGTATTCAGTTGTTGTCTATGCCTACAATGTGGGCCAGCGATTTGCGGCTTGTGTGTCACAGCCTGCGTTCCACATCCAAGTTCACGTTCCAGTTCCCATATGAGAAAGGATGAGCAGATAATGTTATATGAACAGATAGATGGTCTCATGAAAATAGATATATCCTGAAGGGAACGTAGGGGACAAGGAGGGAATGAGGTAATTGAAATTTCTATGGTCAAGTATGTCCCCTAACGTGTACCCCAACGTCTCTATGTACGTGCTTAAAGTACATGTAATTTCCCTCCATGACCGAATATGAAGACGCAAATGCATTTGCGTCCAACGTTAACATGTCCTCTACCAGATCCACCAGTAATGGATCGAAAATTCAGTCTCTAAACATGCCATGCCAACGTCTTTACATGGTGCACTTTTACATTTTCCTGGCTCTGTCGAGCTAGGCCCTGATTTCTGACTTCGAACCACTTCTGTCTCTGCCTCTGTAAGCTGCAGCATGGAGATGCATCCCTGACCTCTGCCTTACTTCCTGCCAAGCGAAGCGGTGCCTGTCTCAGCCTGGCCTGCCTGCCAAAATAGTATTTTGCCTTCAAGTTATCAGTTCAGCCTCCACGAAAACACATTCCAGTCCAGTGATATAGGTAAACATATTCCCGGCTGCAGAGCAAAGGGCCAAGCCTTCCTGTCTCCTTCATGTAATTCATTGCTCCCGTTACCATGGTAGGCCCATGGCCCCGCGAATTACACTTAGACACATATGCATCCAGTATAGAATAGCCTCTGCCCGAGAGACCCTTTTTACTTCAGATAAAATATCCTCCAAACACAAGATATCAGATATGTTATAGGAACAGGTCGGTCTGACATGCCAGACTTCTGTCTCCTCTACTAGTGCTAAAGTCAAGCCCCCAGCTCCCCCTAGTTCCACGTCAATCACACGTCATACTGATTGCGCGCACACCCATGTCAAAGGTTTCTGCTGACCCTGCAGAATCCTCTATGCATCCACCCACTTATGACACTTTCTGTGACGTTTCCAGCACACGCCTCCGTGCACACCCTTGTACACGCCTTCTTGCTACGCACATGTGTTCTTATCTTATTCTTTTCACTTGGCACGCCTACTGTATCCATCACCATTGTACAGTTTTACTATATATATTATGTACTGTTAATAAATCGTTGACATCTTTTGCCATCATTGCATATCCCCTCCTGAACCCTTGTATTGATGGATCTGATTTCCATGGCTCGAGCCATTTAATTAAAGCCCGTATGACTCAGATACCACGGACTCTGCCTCTCATTTGATTGAGCTATTATTTTACCTGTCATTAATTACACGGAAAAATTGCACGGTAATTTTATTTACCACAATGTTCTGCCTGGCCAGTGTTTGATTCCAGATCAAAGAAGTGTTCACTTCCTGCTCTGTCCTCATCTACTGCCCCAGCCCCTTTACCTACCTCATCAGACCCAGGAGTCTTTCTGAGGTCATCTAGAACTAATATCTCTAAGAGGCGTTGAGTGCTGGGCCCTCTCCCTGTCCTCAGCTTCCTATATGTACACATATTTCTCAATTCCTGGAATGAGATCTGGTCATACCTAGTTGGGAGAGAGCCACTGGCTTCTCCTTGAGAGGACATACAAGTGTTATGTGGTGTAGGCACCTACCTAACCTAGTGGGTAATAAACTCTCTTGAGTTGGAGAAAGGGTGTGCAAGACCCTTGCCTTACCCAACTCCAAGTTCAGTAGAACTTACTTATTCAATCTTGATGTTTTATATGTACCTCAATACCTTTAGTGCTCTTTTAAACATATTTTATTGATTTTATAACATTAGCATAAGCAGAAAAGGTCTTACATAATCACATTGTAATCATGCAACTCATCATATACAGTTCCTGTATTTGAATATAAAGTCCTTCTGGGTCTTTAGTTCCCTCACATACTGTGTAATAGTGTGCGATCTCGAATTCACAATAAGTAATGTTCAGTTCTATTGGCCTGTATTGTTATGGTTATCTATTCTCGACCTTTGTAACTCAACCAATATATATGCCAATGCAAAATCAAACAAATTCAGATAAATACGTACTTCGTTTTACTTCTAACTTTTTAAAACTAAATCCTCCCTCCTCCCCCTCCCCCTTCTCGCATGCTTGGCAATCGCATTCCATTGTCCACATGCTCGCATGCTCCTATCATTAACTCATGATCATGGACTCCCTATTTTCAGACCTGTCAAATAGCCCATCATGTACTGTACTGGATGTCGTTCACATCGCACTTAATTATGAAAAAATCTTAACCAGGGGCTTGAGTAGACGCAATTATATTCCCTTAGTACAATTGTATGTCAATCACAGAAATTCTAATCATTTCCATATGCCATTCCTGCAAAGATGGCGCTCTAATAGCTTTCCATTGTGTTGTAATGTTCTGTTTGGCTAGTAAAAGTGCAAGATGTGCAAACTTATGAAGTGGTTTTCCTCGTGGTCCCAATCCCAGAAAGCAGTATTTTATTGAGTCATTATTCTGCACCAGGGTGACATCCTTTATAATTTTACATACAGACGCCCAGTAGTGTCCTAATCTTGGGGAATCCCATAGCATGTGTATTAGTCAGGGGAATGACAGCGTGGGCATGTATCTCCGGTGCCCAGGAACATGGTGCTCAATCTAAAAAGATTAAAATAAGTCCTGTGTACTAGCATAAGATGGATGAACTTAAATTTAGGATTACGAGATAATTTCTTTGGATGCCCTAGGATGATGTCCCATTCCTTACCTGTAAGTATGAGTCCCACATCCCTATCCCACTAGTCACGGAGTTGCTGCAGTGATACCCCTGCTACTGTACTGATCCCCTGATATAACCTTGTCAGGTGAACTCTGTTCCCCATCAGGTATTGCATAGTGAGTAGTGCGTGGGTATCTGGTTCGCTACCTTCGAGAGCCCAGGTGCTGTGAATAAAACTAATGATACTAGCGTGTAAGAGGAACGGTCTGTTCAGTACTCCATGTTCTCATGCAAAAGGTGTCATGTAGCATTAGGGAGCCCTCTAAGAAGAACGTCCCAATTGCGGTAATCCCCATGTCTGCCCAAACCGACAGTCGTCGACTAGTAACTACACCCAAGTGGGTGGGGATACCCAGCAGTGGAATGGTGGGAGCATATGGAGACATCTGTTTCGTGTACCTCAATGCGCTTCTCCAATATATTAGCGCTATTCGCAACAAATGGGGTGCAGAGGGTGGGATCTTGGCCTTGGGCAGTAAGAGCTTATGTATGGCTCCGTGTTCCCATGTCTGATGTGTCATATCTAGTTCTTGTAGGTTGAGACCTGCCACTCATTGTTGCTGGCTTGCATAACTGTACGCCTTTAGGTCCGGTACCCCAATCACCCTTGTTTTGTACTCAATTGCAGTTTCATGAGTCCAGTACGTCTGCGTCCTATTCCCCAGACCAACTCAATTACTAAGGAATTCAACAATTTAAAAACCCCTACCGGTACAATTATGGGCAGATTGGTGAAATAATAAAGCAACCTTGGAAGCAGCACCATCTTGCTTATGGCCACCCTTCCTGCCACCGATATGGGCAGAGAGGTCCAAAATTTAATTTAGGTCTTGAGGGCAGTTATCGCACAGGTTAGGTTGCCGTCCAATAAGTCTGTTGTGTCCCAGTATATCTGGATTCCCAGATATCGAAAGGTATCAGGTGCTATGTGAAATTTCCATGGCCCAAAGCATAACTGTCCATTACGTGTATGGTCAGCAAAAAATAGGCATAAGATTTATTGCCATTAATCGAGAGGCCTGTTATTTTCTGGAAGATAGCAACGGTGGAGGGCAGAGGTTCAAAGTCTGCATCCATATTGTTAATGTATAAGATGAGGTTGTCTGCATATGCAGAGACAATGTGTGTCGTGGGTCCCCTCACTATTCCGTTGTGTCCGACTAGGGTTCGGAGTCTGTACAAAAGGGGCTCCAGTGCCAATATGAACAATAACGGTAATAATGGGCAGCCCTGTCGTGTACCTCTGGCAACACTGTACTGCTGTGAGATATGTTGCCCCGTACATGCTCGTACTGTGGGGTTCATGTATAGCAGTGGTACGCAGTTAACATATTCTATTGGTATACCAAACCTAGAGAGGGAGTAGAACATGTAATGCCAGTGCAGCTAGTCAAACGCCTGCCGTAGGTCAAGCGAAATGCAACTCTTATTTTTTCTGTATCAGGTGTACTTGTCATAATTTGGTGCAATCTTTTAATGTTAAGCACCGTACTTCTACCCGGTACAAATCCATATTGATCGGTATGCATCAGCGGCGGGATAAACTGACAAAGTCTGTTAGCTAATAGTTTACTCAATATTTTATAGTACGAATTTAGGAGTGTAAAGGCCTAAATCCCTACATGTCGGAACCATCTCGTCCTGGCTTCAGAAGTGAAACCACGGTCGCTTGCAATGTAGTATAGAGAAGCGCACCCGATTCCAGCGATGCCTGGTAGAGGCACTGTACATGAGGTACCAGAAAATCAGCTTATGTTGCGTAAAATTCAATAGGTAGTCCATCATTACCTGGGGTTTTATTGCACGGCAGATCTTTAATCGCCTTTCTGATTTCTATACTGGTCACCGGCTGCGCCAGTTCCTCTCTGTTTTGTTGCATTGGTTGTGTGAGTTGCAAACCATCAAAGAAGGGCTCATAAATTGTATCTCTATGATCTACTGGTTTTCTATGTAGATCTTCAGAATAGCTTTTAAATGCAAGGTTTATTTCCATTTGAGTATTAACTGTATTACCTTACATATTCTGGATTTCCGAAATAGGCGGTACAGAGGGGGGGCATTTTTAATAAGTTTTGCTAGAACGGGGCCTGCTCAATCCACCTGGGTGTGTTGTTTCTGCATCCTAAACCAAGTGATTCAATCGCGGTACTATCCACTATTTTGGAAACAGGCATGTATTTGACCAATTCTCAAGAAACTCCAGCTTGATCCATTGGAACCCAAGAACTATCAACCTATTTCTTGTCTGCCGATTGCAGTCAAGAAGATCCTTGAGAGGTCCATAAATCAGGAGTTGGTGATCGATCGTGACACCAATAACTTGCCGGATGTAAGTCAACATGGATTTCGATCAGGTCATTCGACCAAGACCGCACTAGACGTGGCAACAGAGGATATCCGGAGACAGGTGGATGGGGGTGGAGAGCGATCCTCATCCTCCCCGACCTATCAGTGGCATTTGACACTGTGAATCACACGGTGTCAGTGCAACGGCTGAAGGCGATTGGGATTGCGGAGGTGGCTTATCTCCCTGCCATCTTTTTTAGATTACAGGGAACAGACTTTGTATTGGGAAAATCTACAGTCTGAAACATTCCGCCTGCCTTGTGGTGTCCCACAGGGATCGGCATTGACTCCAACTCTATTCAACATCTATGTCACATCTCTTGCCAGTCTCATCAGACAGCTTGGGTTCTCATTCATAAAGTAGACGACACACAGATTATTATCTCTGTGTCTCAGCAGGTAGCGTCTGCGAGTTTCCTTGCATGTCTGACGCACATCATGAACTGGATGAGTAACAACTATCTGAAAATAAATACAGATAAGACGGAGGGATGGAGTTTAGAGGCAGACCATACCTGTGGGATCCTACCTGGTGCCCAACAGAGGCTGGCATTTGTCCTATACCATCCTCCAAAGTTAATAACTTGGGGATCATAGTCGACGAACAACTGGGCTTTGCTGCACAGATTAACTGCGTTACCTCCACCTGCTTCTACATCCTGAAGTTACTCAGGAAGGTGCTTCCATTTATTCCTTGGGAATTATGGAAAACTGTGGTAGTGGCATTAGTTCTATCCCAGCTAGACCACTGCAATGCCCTGTTTTTGGGCATTGCCAAGGCACAGAAGTCTAAATTACAGTCTATTCAAAATGCTGCTGCGTGGCTTTTGTTGAACATCCCCAAAGGTCACCCTACTGAGGTTCCGTGACAATTTGAACCCGTGTTTTCAATATTGTCGGAAATACATAATATTGGTATCAGCGAACCCCAAATGATCCATTTAGCATATCCTGGTGTTTTCGCTATGCTACGAGCAAGAGTACTCCTGTTACAAACATATTTCCGATCTACCCATGGCATCCATCTTAGATCATGGCGGCCATTTTGTGTTTCTTGCCCTCACATACGCAATAACCTCTGATCACTTCATTTCAATTAAGGACACGTAGCCTTAGCCGGCGATTCACCTCTTTAGTGACACGTGCACTTTGAAACAGAACACGCTGTAGCTGCATGACTCGACAAAGGCTGCCTCCTCTGCCCGAGGCTAGTCCTGCTATACTGGTTCTCGTGGTCGTTGGCCTGATCATGATTAGGCGGCCGAAGCTGGTAGCCTTGCCCATTTACAACCCACAAACATCCCTTATCCTGCTTTTCTATCTTCTGCACCTGGTGCTGCTCCTTTCCTTCTGGGCCTTTATTAGGGGGAGGTAACGAAATTTACGATGAGGCGGTCCGGGTCTTGAATGAAAAGTTGACATGAGATTATGATGGAAAAGTGGAAACCCCTCGTTCGTAATGTTTTGACATCAGATATTGTCGACGATTCCTGTGCAACGCCAAATATTTATTGTTTAGGACACAAAGGTTTGGGAATGTACTAACATGTAAAGAATTTGCCCGAAGCCTAATATTTAGTATATAAGGAGCAACCCACTTTGTACAAATCGAACAGGCTCCTAGACACTGCCCATGCGTGGTTTCTGTGACTTCTGTGTCCCTGCAGTAATAAACCTTTGGTCTTTGACGCCACCATCGAGAAGCCCGTGTTTCTGTTTATTTGTGCACCAAGACAGGTGGAACTCCGGGGTCTTCGGGTGTTGTTCCCTGACACCTCTGGACGGAACCAAAAAGTCCAGAACTCCAATTGGCGCCCAACGTGGGGCGACGTCATTCGGTACCGGTCCAAAAGCCTGAAGAGTTCGAGAAGCTTCGTGTGAAGATTCCTGAGGGAGGCGCCCCACTTCATCGATCCCGGCAAATCGCAAAAGTGGCCCGAAGTTCTCTTCCATGAGGGTTCCCGTTCAGGACGGCTGCAGTGGGCCGTTGCCTTGACCGTCGCCCTGTCTTGGACCCGAGGTGCAGTCCTTAGTACGGCGAAACGTGACGGGTTTCTCCTTGGTGACGTCTTCAGTGCCTCAGTTAAGTATTTAGTGGTTGCTAGCTGGTTAATTCGTGAGGGTTGTTAAAATCCTTTTTCGGTTCTTGGTTTGGTTTTGTTTCGTAAGATTATCACTGGTTATTCTGGTTACGATAATCTATTTGGTTTAGTTTGGGTATCGATACATCAGTTTGCTTTTGGTAGGCCTAAGTTCTTGGTTCAGGTGCACATATCTGTTTCTTGTTTTGTCTGTTCTGTGTTCCGGACTGAAAAATGGTAAGTCGGAGAAATTGTATGTTGTCGTGTTTCGGTTGCAACAGTGATTCACGATTGGAGGACTCATGTCTGGTTCCTCCGATTGGGACTCCCCTATATGATTTGTACTGTAAGCATGGTGTGGGTCCTATATCTTATAATGAGGTGTGGGTCCGATACACTGAAAAGGATGGTGTCCTTAGTTGGCCACTACATGGTAGTTTTGAACCAGAAATTCTTGACAATTTAGAAGCGAAATTGTTTAGGAAGAAAGCCCGGCCGGCAATGTTTGATTCTTTCCGTTACTGGCAAAAAGAATCCAAACAGAGAGAAATTAAGAGGTTGAAGAAAGAACAGAAGGAGCAAGAGCTGACTTTAGAGCAGGCGGCTAAACAGCTGCAAGTCATCTAATCTGAGAAGGCCGTAGAGGTGGCCATTAGAGAGCATAATTTAGCGATCGACAAGTGCTATCCTGCCTTGCCATCGAGTACAACTAAGATACTAGAGGATCCCGAAAACGATCCTCTGTTGTCTTACTTGTTACAGTCACCCCCACCGTATGCACAGGGTATTGTGGCTCCACCCGTACAGAATGTTCAATTGCCGGTTGCTGGACAACCTGGTATTCCTGCTCCTGCCCCTCAGAATCAAGTTCCCGTACCTCCTGTGGTTAATGTGAATATTCCTTCGGCACCTCCTCTTCCTGGGTTGCCGACTTCTCTACCTATACCTGTATCGCTTACACCTACTGTTCCGTTATCTATTCCTACTTCGACTGTGTTCTCTGCGTCTGCTAGTATGTTGACTCCACTTTCTGTTCGTCGAAGAATCACTGATTCTGTTTCTAACATTCTGTCTCCTTTCTATAAAACCTTAATTAAGACTCCTACTTCTGATTCTGTGCAAAGGCGTAGTCAGCTTCCAAGTACTGAGGAACGGGGGATTTTAGACTCCACGGCTCTCAGATGGATTTCGAAGAGTAGGAGATATAGTACAAAAGAGGTACTAGATACATTTATGCAATGGAATGAACCAACGCAACGATATGTCTTTGACGAGATGTGCTCGCTTTTACGTGAGGAAGTAGAAGAAGATGATGTTGAATCGAATTTAGAAGACTTAATTAAGATTCAGAAAGAGTTTGCTGCAGGAATGATTGTAGGTCAAAATATAAAAGAAGCGATGGAACTGATTTTAAGTTATAGGAATGATCCATCACTTCGTTCTCCGAGAGACTTAGAGAAAAGTAGTACGAAGCTAAATCGCCAATATCCAATGAGGGAGGTTCCTCCAATTTGGCGCGAAGCTGTGGAAGCTGACGCACCGAATGGTATTTTAGCCGCTCCGGCGCAATTCCAGAGAGTGTGGATACACATTCCATGGAAGCGAGCCGAAGTGCTAGCAGTGAAGCAGGCCTTGCCAGACCCGCGTAAAAATCCTGCCGGATACTATAAGGAATTAACACAGACAGTTGAGGCTTGCATAATGAATCTGGCGGACATTGACATGTTATTTGGTAATGTAGTTCCACAGCCAATTTGGGCTAAAATACGTAAAGAGAATCATCCAGTTGCCCTAGGTGGTGATTGGGCAGCTATCATTGCAGCAGATGGTCAGCAAATAGGTGGTTCCAAACCCGAACCTCTAATTGCTAATCTTCCAGGTAGAATAATCGACTTGATGAAGACTCTGATGCCCGCATTGCGTGTTAATTGGGACAAGTTGTCCGCATGCAGGCAGAAGAAAGACGAAAGTGTCTCCGACTTTTTCACGAGGTTCGAAGAGACTTTTGTAGATCACAGTGGTCAGGATATGAGTACAGAAGGAGGACAGAGATTGTTTGTCGATAAATTTGTGCACAATTTGTTACCTGAGTTATGTAATAAATTAAAAGATTCTGAAAGTGCGTGGGCTGTCTCTACAACTGCGCAAATACTTGCAACTGCCCAGTATTATGAAAATAGAGATAAAGAGGAGAAAGAGAAATCAGACAAGAAAACGAAAGATTTAAAGACTAAAGTTCTTTTGCAGCAGGCGTATCCGCCTCGCACGAATCAGACTAATACGCAGCAAGGTTCGTATCAGAGGACAGATTATAGCTCACCTAGGCCTCAGTATCAATGGAATCAGTGTGCATACTGTAAGAAAGAAGGTCACTACAAAAATGAGTGTCCGATCTTAGCGCAAAATAATGCAGCAGCAGCTCAGAGAGGTCGTGGTGGTTTTGTGCAAAATTCTAGAGGTCGAGGGCGAGGTGCTATGCCTCCACAGACGAATGATCGCCCTTCCAATCACTTTGATCAGCGAAAGGGACAGTCTTCCCAACAAAATAGATCTCAACAGTATCATGTTGAAGACTATTGTGAAGTAGATGAGGGATTTCAACAAAATGGGTACTAGGACAGCCATGGACAGAGAGAGGGAGTAGTATCAGTTCCAGTGGATCAGAGTGGGCCTTATGTCGCAGTAGCAACATCAGGTGTAGTCGAACCGTTTCTGTTGGATACTGGTGCCGCAAAAAGTTCTATCATTCATGCGAAACTCCCTGGCGCACCTTTGTCCGGCTTAACAAATGTTTCTGTAGGTTTTTCAGGCGCCCCTGTTTACAACCCTGTATCTGGTCCTTTGTCTATTTCTGTTGGACCGTGTCAATTGAAAGCACCCTTGATTTTGACGACGGGTTGTAATGAAAATCTGCTTGGTTTAGACTTGTTAAAACGCCTATATGCGACATTGTACTGTACAGCTTACATTGGGCAAAAGAATCACCTCTCCGATGTACTTGTCAATGGATGCACTCCCGCCAGAGCTGCGTTCACTCCCTGATACTCTTTGGGCGACTGGTCCTAATGATGTAGGCCTTTTAGAAATTCCACCATATGTAGTCACTTTAAAAGCAAATGTCAAATTTCCACGAATCCCTCAATATAAAATTTCTAGTGAAGGTGAACGTGCACTTTTACTGATAGTGCAAGATTTGATTAAGAAAGGTGTGGTTGAAGAAACTAGAGGAAATGTCTGTAACAGTCCTGTATTACCGATTTTGAAATGAACTGATCCTACGAAACCTCCAGTATATAGGTTTGTCATTGATCTCAGGGAGGTTAATAAGATTGTGGTCCCGCAGTTTCCTGTGGTTCCAGACATCACTGCCTTGTTAACATTGATTCCTGCTACAGCCACATGGTTTTCAGTCATTGACTTGAAAAATGCCTTTTTCAGCATTCCGATAGCCGAGGAAAGCAGAGACATTTTCGGCTTCTGTCTAGGAGGTCGAAGTTTCAGATTTAAACGCGCTCCACAAGGCTATTGTGAGAGCCCATCTATTTACAGTCAAGCATTAAAAAGTCAGTTAGATTCCTTTGTCCTTCCTCAAGGTTCTGCTTTAGTACAGTATGTAGATGATCTTCTAGTGGCTGCCGATAACAAGGAAACTTGCAAAGCAGCTACGATTTCGTTATTGCATCATTTGTCCAACTTGAATCACAAGGTATCACCTTCGAAAATGCAATACTGCTGCCAAGAAGTGACCTACCTAGGTCATCTCTTGTCAAAGGAGGGAAGGAAGTTGACCCCAGAGAGAATAAAAGCAATTACGCAGATGAGTGTTCCCCGCACACAGAGAGAAGTACGTGCCTTTTTGGGTATTACCTCTTACTGTAGGCAATGGATCCCAAATTTTTCTCTTTTAGCGAAACCATTGGTAGCTTTGACTGGGAAAAATGTTCCGAGTCCGGTGCCATGGTCTGATGAATGTCAGGAGAGTTTTACTGAGTTACGAAAAGCATTATGTTCAGCTCCTGTATTGGGTACACCTGATTACAGCAAGCCATTCACGCTCTACGTTCACGAGAGAGAAGGTTGCGCGTTGAGTGTTCTGACACAGAAATTTGGTGATAAACAACGCCCTTGTGCGTATTTTTCATCAACATTGGATCCAGTAGCTAGAGCGCTACCTAGTTGTTTGAGAGCTACAGCGGCAGCTGCGGCTTCCATTCGACAATCTGCTGGTTTGGTGATGAACAACATGCTGGTGGTTATGGTTCCTCATGCTGTTGATACACTCATGAATCGAACCAAGACACAACACCTTACCAGTGCGAGATTATCTGGTTACGAGCTGACATTACTAGCGAGTCATATTCAGATCAAAAGATGTAATGTATTGAATCCAGCAACGCTGTTGCTGGCTAATCAAGAGTCGAGTGATTCCGAGCCCCATGATTGTTGTTTTAGAACAGAGGAAGAGACAAAAGGAGAGCAACTGTACATTCTAGAGTAGGGCTTAGTCCTTACGAAATTGTTTTTGGCCGTCCGGCAAATGTGTGGGGAGTGCCTAGGCCGAAGGTGTTTTGTTCTCTGGAATATCCTATGTTGATCGATTACCTATACGACTTGACTGCTAAATTGAGTCTTATTCACCAACAGGTTTTCGAGGCATTGCCAAAGCCTCCGGAGAGTCCAGGGCATCAGCTGAAACCCGGCGACCACGTTGTGGTTAGAAACTTCGCGAGGACAAAGAACCTTCAACCGAAGTTTGTTGGCCCCTTCCAGGTGTTGCTTGCGACAAGAACCGCTGTTCGTGTAGCTGGTCGCAAGCATTGGATACATGCGTCCCATGTCAAACGTGTGCCTCTACCACTTCCTTACGACGACTGGGTGAAGAAGGGAATTGGTGCCTCCGAATCTGAACAAACGCCAAAGTTCATCCCTTTCAGCGATGCCGAATTGATTACCGACACTCCGAACTCTGACTCTCCTCCTGAAAAGACTCCTTTGAACTCTGAACATTTGTCCTCTGCATCAGAAAAAACTCTATCATCTGCGAACCTGAACACTGCAACAGCTACTAGTGATACGTTATTTGCCGATCAAACAGTTCCTGCAAAATTAAGATACAACTTACGATCTCGTCATATGGACAAATAAAGCAGGAAACTGCCTATTGTGATATTTGAAATCTTGAACTTTTGCCTTCAGCCAGGAAGTTTGCTATTGTTTTATGGTTTTTAATATTGCCTTGCCGTCTGGGTAGCCGTAGGGTCGAGGCTGTGTGCCTAGTTGAATCTGCGGGGGTCTGACACAAGGTCGATCCTTCTGTTGGTATCATTCGAACTCCCAGGGCTGATAGAGGCATTTTCATCTACGTACACATCATCAGTGGTCGCGAGCGGATTGTAGAAGATGGAGCTTCCTGCGCTGCAACGAGAAAATGTGATTTATGTTAGCAGAAACAGACTTTACAGAATACTTCATAGTAAATGTTTCCTGATGCAATGTGCTATTACATTTCTAATTGTTTTGATAACGTTGGTGGGTGGAATCGTCTTTGGTATGAGTTTGATTTTTATGCCAGTAGCTACAGTACCTCCCCTTGATCTTGCTACTTCTACTATTTCTTCTATACACTCTTTTCACTCGTTTCCGGAACATGAGCAAGCTCGACGCTCAGAATTCATCAACAACACTTTTGTACAGCTCTTACACCAACACCAACTGGTAGTTAACACTACAGACTGCTGGGTGTGTGGCTTGATACCCCACACTATGGATAAAGGTATTCCCTATCTGGTTTTGCCTTTCAGCTATAATGGATCATTTCAGGCCCTTCAAACCATCTTTGCTTATGCCCTTGAAACCTATCCTCCGCGTCCACCACGTTCCACTAAATATAACTCTGCCAACAAAGCTTTAGTCCAGGGAATTATTGACATGATCAAGGACGTCAATAATACTCCATCTTACCCTAGAGACGAATTGCGAGTATATTTGAGTTGGAACTCTTCAGAGTATCGCCTTAGTTTGGGAGAAAGCAAGCGTAAAAGCCCAACTCCAATCTGGGTCGTACCTCACCGAGGTCAGGTCTGTTTGCAAGGTAATGGGAGAAATCCGAGAGCCCAGCTAGGGAGGAGTGAGTGCGTAGAGACTTACGTGTTTCCGGCTAACTCTTCCCCTGCTTTTCTTACTGCTAGGGGTACTTACTTCATCTGTCTAGACAGAGCGTATACATGGTTGCCTGCCGACTTTTCAGGTTCATGTTATATTGCTCGACTGTTGCCTCCAACATACACTGCTTCATCCGATTATCACAAGACCAGAGAAGCAAGAGGTTTTTTCAGCAAGTAAGATACCGCTGGTCAGGAAGCTGGAGACTTCTTCAAAGGTTTCCTTCCATTCTGGGGGCCTATGGCCAATAGTAGAAACATACGTCAGCTAACACGGGTAGTTGAATCTACTATCACCGAAACTGCTGGTGCCCTTAGCAATTTGACAGCTGAGCTTCAGGCGGATAGACTCATGACGTTGCAGAACCGTATGGTTCTAGACGTAATACTTGCAGACCGAGGTGGGGTATGCAGAATGATCCAATCGAGCTGCTGTGTCTTTATTCCTAATAATGCTCCAACAGTCTACGAGGCGATCTCGAAGCTACACAAGATTTCCGACTCTATTCATGTAGACAAGGGAAACTGGTCCTTCATGGAGTGGTTTTGGACTCTGATATCAGTGTGGGGATGGAAGGTTCTAATGGTCATTGGTGTCATCTTAGTATTCCTATTCTCATGCTGCCTGATTATCCAGTGTGGTCCTGCTCTGTGTAGTCTTTGTGCTGCAACTTGTTTTAGAAAACCACCTGCGTTTGGAGAAAAGGCGCGAGAGAGGATGATGATACAACAACATGTCACTGACCTGATGAGCATATAACTAGATTCTGACATAGACTGAGTAATTGCCTATGTAAGGGCAAAAGGAGGGCCTGAGGTTCCGTGACAATTTGAACCCGTGTTTTCAATATTGTCGGAAATACATAATATTGGTATCAGCGAACCGCAAATGATCCATTTACCATATCCTGGTGTTTTCGCTATGCTACGAGCAAGAGTACTCCTGTTACAAACATATTTCCGATCTACCCATGGCATCCATCTTAGATCATGGCGGCCATTTTGTGTTTCTTGCCCTCACATACGCAATAACCTCTGATCACTTCATTTCAATTAAGGACACGTAGCCTTAGCCGGCGATTCACCTCTTTAGTGACACGTGCACTTTGAAACAGAACACGCTGTAGCTGCATGACTCGACAAAGGCTGCCTCCTCTGCCCGAGGCTAGTCCTGCTATACTGGTTCTCGTGGTCGTTGGCCTGATCATGATTAGGCGGCCGAAGCTGGTAGCCTTGCCCATTTACAACCCACAAACATCCCTTATCCTGCTTTTCTATCTTCTGCACCTGGTTCTGCTCCTTTCCTTCTGGGCCTTTATTAGGGGGAGGTAACGAAATTTACGATGAGGCGGTCCGGGTCTTGAATGAAAAGTTGACATGAGATTATGATGGAAAAGTGGGAACCCCTCGTTCGTAATGTTTTGACATCAGATATTGTCGACGATTCCTGTGCAACGCCAAATATTTATTGTTTAGGACACAAAGGTTTGGGAATGTACTAACATGTAAAGAATTTGCCCGAAGCCTAATATTTAGTATATAAGGAGCAACCCACTTTGTACAAATCGAACAGGCTCCTAGACACTGCCCATGCGTGGTTTCTGTGACTTCTGTGTCCCTGCAGTAATAAACCTTTGGTCTTTGACGCCACCATCGAGAAGCCCGTGTTTCTGTTTATTTGTGCACCAAGACAGGTGGAACTCCGGGGTCTTCGGGTGTTGTTCCCTGACACCTCTGGACGGAACCAAAAAGTCCTGAACTCCACTACGTCGGATGCCATTAAGTCATTGTATTGGCTTCCAATACAGAAGCGTTTAGAATTTAAGGCCCTATGTCTAGCTCATAAGACACTTTATGGTGGAGGGGCTGAGGACCTTCGTAAAATCTTTCACTGGTACACCCCGAAAAGAAATCTTAGATCCACAAATTCTGGCCTTATTGCTGCCACAAAAGTTTGTAGAGCCAGATGGGGTGATAAGAGCTTTGCTCATGGCGTGGAGAAGTGTGGCTCACGGTGTAGAGCAGGCAGACCCGGAAGCTGAGGTCAGTCCCGGGACCAGGGTTCAATTCCTGACGCGGCAGGGTCTTGAGCTCAAATGTCCACGGACTCGATAATTCTCGCTTCGGTGCCTGCTCTAATCATGGGTTCTCACTCTGCAACTCTGGGCATTAAGCTTGCTTAATCTCCACAACGGCCCTCCTGCGGTGGGATGCCTGGCTTTCACCTTGGGGATGCCCTGTAGGGGCTATCTCACAGGGAAAAGCCAGGACGGGTTCCCAAGGCAAGCGCCGGGAAACCTCCGGGTAGCTGTGCGCTCAATAAATGCAATAATAATAATAATAATAATGGCGTGGTTAGGCTGTGGAACCAACTACCTATCACAGTCAGACTCCAACCAAACATGAAAGTGTTCAGGAAGCTTATAAAAACGTGGCTGTTCCCTAGGACCTAAGGAGTCTGATTAGAGGGCATTGGTTCTTCCTCTCTTTTTTCTCTCACTTCAGCGCCAAGACGTTTCGGCATTCGTGCGCTCTATAAATGTCAATCCAATCCAATCCAATGTAAAGTCGATAGTCTACTATGCGCAGATCCTCTAGAAGTGTCGCATAGCATATATTGGCTTCCTGCAATTGTGTCTGTTGTGTTTCCGTTCGCGCAACTTCCATCTCGAATGCACTCAGTCTATCTTCAACCTCCTTGACCTGTTCAATAAGGACGATTCGAACTGCCACTTTCGTGCGAAAAGCTACTCCTCTTATGACTGTGTTAAAAGCGTCCCATTCCAGCTGACGTGTGCTAGCAGTCCCTATATTTTCAGAGAAGTAATTAGTAATAGCTGTGGCGAGTGTACTGTGGAAGACCTGGTCTTCTAGTGACAAGGGCTGCAGTATCCATGTTGGTATCGGGGTAGGAATATTGCCCCATTGGAGCATTAACTTGACGGGGTTATTATGCAACAGTGTCTTACCCAAGTGCAGCGCTTTGCTTATAGAACCAAGTAGGGTCCCGTAGCAAAAGATTCTGTCAATAACGGTATGTAACCTGTGCGGTGGTGAATAGAAGGAATATTCTTTGTGGCTTGGATTCATCACACGCCATGCGTCTCACAGTTCCCAACCCTCCGCCCATCCCCTGAGCACTTCTGCTTGTTTTTTACATTCAGTGGCATGCAGGGGAGGATGCAACCTGTCCAGATCTATATCTAACACAGCGTTAAAATCACCACCCAGGACCAAAGGCTATCCATTCTAGTCTGCTAGGGCTACACTAAGGATCTTTAGATATTTATCTTGGTCAGTGTTTGGGGCGTATACACTCCCCAATACTATGTGTGTCCCATCTAATAAACCCTGGATCAGGACATATCAACCATTCAGGTCTATCTTTTGCTCCAAGAACTTAAAGGGGGTATTACTTCTAAGCCATATCGCTGTCCCCGTGCAAATGCCGAATAGGACATGAAAAACAATTGCCCTCTCCACTTCCACTGCAGCCTAATCGCTTCATCATGATTTAGATAAGTTTCATGTAGGAACGCTGTGTTAATTTTTCTTCTGTTCAATTGCACTAGTAATCGGTGCCTCTTGTGGACAGACCCCATTCCCCGTACATTCCAGGTGCTGCATATATATCTATTAAGTTTCGCCATCCGAGGTCAGGCAGAACTGTCACTCTCGTGCATGTGAACTACTATGCCTATCTGGTGTTGCATAAGTGAAAGCCGAGCATGCAAAACTAAGAAAACTCCCCAATACTAGGTTCCCCCGGATAACATCAGAGGACCAAACCTGAAACCAAAGTTAAATTGGAACTTTAAACAATAAATACCCTAGTGCAGCTGCCAAGCTTCAACTGCCCTGCTCTGGACAGGCATTACCCTGTACACAATAAGAATGAACACAGTATTCTAATACAGTCCCCCTTTACACATATTACCAACTAGACCATCTAGATATTTCAAGTAGCTCGGAGCATATTGTACAGCACTATATATGTTACCAGTCCAAGAAGGCCATGTGTTACAATTCTAATATTTGTTTGCAGTCTGTGCAGTGACCAATGAGAACAATGTCATACTAGTTCCAGACTCAGAACGGATTGTAGCTGCATCCGAGGAGTGTGCAGACACCACTGCGGTCTGGGCATCATGTGCATCCAGTGCTGCCGCCGTCAGAAGAACGTCCCTTTGACTGTTCCTGACCTGCTCCAGGGATGGGCTCGCATTGTTTGTTCCCATAGTCTGCCTGGTCTACTCCATACTGTCCGTACATCCTGTAGGGTAGGAGGCCGCCATAGCGGACCCGACGGGAGTGAGCTCTAGGAGGCCGATGGCCTGAATAAGATATCCTACCAGTCTGCTGCCTCTTCAAGATTATCAAAAAACATGGATTTTTGTCCGAAAATAACTTTCAGTCGGGCCGGAAAAAGCAAGGCATATTTCAAATTGCCTGCTCTCAAAATCCGTGAAGTCTGGATACAGGGAGATCGTTTTGTTCTCAAAGCGAATAGGGACATTCTCTCTTGTGGCCCTCAGAATCGTACTGTGGTCTTTATAGTTCAGCATGCATGTGTACTATCAGTGGCCAGGGTGGCTCCCCTCGGCGGGGTGGTCCAGGCGGCACCCGGTGCGCCCTTTCTATGCTGTATAGATCTGTCAAAACCTCTCTCGCCACATGATCCCACAACCATTTTTCCAAAAATTGGGTAGGGTTAGACCCTGTGCTGCGCTCTGGAATTCCAGGAATTGGAACATTGTTGCGGTGGGATCTCCCTTCTGCGTCATCCACTCTGTCCTGTAATCCTTTTAATTGTCATTGGAATTGGTCTAGTTGAGACGTATGCATAGTTTGTTGTGGTATCACGCCCACAGCATATTTCTCCATACCTCCGCGAATTGCATTGGCTACCCATGAGCAAGCGCATTGAGTTTAAAGCTATGACACTAGCTTACCGCGCCAAGCAGGACAAGGGGTCTGCCCATCTGAGATCCATCCTTCGCCCTTACTGTAACCCCTGATTGCTTCGTTCCAACTCTCAATGCCTGCTGGTCACACCCAGATTTAAAAAATCTCGCTCTGGAGGCGGAACATTTGAGCTGGTCGCTGCCCAATGCTGGAACAAGTTGCCTCTCAACCTGCGCATGAGTAGTACGAAATCAGAATTCCGCCGCGCTCTGAAAACCTTCCTCTTTTGCTGGTAACTGCTTGTCTCAGGTTTCTTCTGTAGGGACCCCATTACACTCAATTAGCGCCGGGACACCCCGCTGGGGTAGCTGCGCGCTTTATAAAAGACACAATGATAATAATAATATCAGATCATCTAATGCCAGTTTATTTGATTTCACTCTGTCTGCTAGTATTTTAAGGTCCACTTGCAGAAGGTTGAGATTAGTGGATAAAGTTCCCATCTGAGCATTCATTGCCCTCGTGAGTGCCTGATTTCTTTTAAGATTAAATCCAACTTGGCTGCATGTGGATCAGTCCCCATGGGCAGCACCACACCAGCATCAAGGCTATTCAAGAATTCACCACCTGCTTGGGAGTGCATTTCATCGTTGGTCACTGGGTCAGGTTGCTTGTTTTTAGGGCAACCCATAGCACAGCTGCGGCCATGCACACATTTCTGTTCAAGAATGCTCAGCGGGTGAGCCCCTTAGTGCTCCCCTCCTGGGGTACGGGTTGGATTCAGTGACAACGAGTCAGTCCCCAGTGCTGGCGGTGGATGTGTCACTTTCAGCGCCCCAGCCTCAACCCCAGTAAGGCTCCAGCAGCCCACTCACGGGGTGTACGTCAATTGCGTCTGGTCACAGTACATATACTGTTTTGGGATCACAGTTGTGCACCACTTAATACCCAGCAGGAACTGTGGCCTCCTATGTTTTAGTACTAGTCCATTACCCCCACTGCCCAGGGGCTTGTAGTCGGGGACTCACCAGGCGCTGGTCTCTCACTTTCACAAGCAGGAAAGCCAATTTGTATCTCCTGGCACAGCGGAATCGCCGTGTGAAGTCTCCCTGACTTCTGCACCTCAGCAGGGGTGTCAGCGTCACCAATCCTGCCCTCGGCAGGCACCACAGCCCCTGTACTATGTGTTGTCTATGGTCTCAGACCTTCCAGGACATCCAAATGGATTCCTCACTGTCACAGTGACTGACAGCCGCCTGGAAACCCTCAGCAAGCAGTTCTATAGCCCTGTGGTCTTTCCTCGCAGGCTTCCCGTACCTTGTATGGTCCTCAATGCTGTGACACAGTTTGCACAATCAGTGCTCTGTCAGGTGTCCTCCTGGGCATATAGCACTCAGCTTCCCCACTCTAGTCCACCCTCTTCTGCCTTTTAGTGGGGTCAGTATCATCAAGGGACAGGAGCACTCACCGGCGACTTGTCAGCCTCTCGTTCTCTGGCACCCGGTCGCTCCCGATAATCACGGCCCTCGGCCATCTTGTCACATCTCCGATGCTCTTATTCACTCCGTGTTCAGCCGGTTAGCAGCCACTGCCTTCCGAAGGCTCTCATCCCATACACAGACTTGGGGCTTCAATCGATTCCCAGTGTCCAGAAAAAGGCAGGGGGGTGCAGCACTCTCTCCTTCAACTCTAGAGCCGATCAGTTTTCCCAGTGTTAGCTAGTGGCTCCTCCTACCGTCTTCTTGCCTTCCATTTGTGGTTCGGAATGGCAGCTTAAAAGTTTAGTTTTCACCTGAGCCAGACCCTCCGGGACGAGATCACCACAGTGGAAGTGTTCAGCTCTTGAGATCTCCGTTTCTGAAGTCGCGAGGTCCAGTTAATGTCAGGATTATTTGCTTAGTGTTGGGGTTCGGAACGAAGCTCTCTCAGCTCACATCTTCCATTCTCGGCAGTTGGCTACCCCCCTCATACCTTTAGTGGTTTTCAGTTAATAACTCAATGAGATTTATCTGGTAAAACAATAGCAAGCTTGAATCCCAACCGCTGCACACCAATGTGAGAAGTTGGCCTGGTATATGCTGTCTACTAATTAAAGTGGGCCCCCTGTACCAGTCCAAACAACCCTTATTGATGATTAGGTTAAAGACAACCTTTCTAGAAAGCTATCCTAGTGATAGATGTGGAGGGCAGCCTTCAGGCTAAGTCTCGAAGGAATGTAAAGAAGCTTGTTTTACCAGATCAGAACCTCCTGAATAATTAAATGAAAGGAGAACCACACAAGAGATGTATAAAATATATGTATTTATTACTAAACACTCTCTACTAACCTCTATAATAGATTAGAGCACAAGGCACACATTACTTAACCTATAGAACAACAGTAAATAGCAGAATACACAGCGGTCTCCAGGGGGAAACCGAACCAAATACTAAATAAATGGTATAACAACAACAACTTCATTAGACACAGTGACTAGAGCACGTAGAATCGCTGGGACCCCAATGAACTACCCAAAGAAGTGACACAGGGAGCCCACAGAGGACGGGTGCAGTGTGTGAACACAGATGCCTGTTCCGATTAACCCTATGGAAAAGTCGCTGTTGGAAAATTACAGTTTAAGGACACTTTGAAGAGGACTTCAAGCATACCCTTTGGAACATAGAAGGTTCTAAGGCCAGCACCCTTGTGAGTACTGAGGTACCCATGTTACCTATCCCAGGGGAGCCGGGTGCATAGGGGTCAATTGGTGTCGGAAACCTTTGTCGTTTTTAATGGTGTGACTCAAAGAAGTGCTTCTGAAAAGGGTCCAGTGGAATCCAAGCCTGGATCCAAGGTGAGAAGAACCTGAAAGCAGAGGGAACAGAGTCTGGGTCACTTCAGGGTGACCAGGGGCTCAGTAGACGAATGCCCATCAATGTCAGGTGCTTCAGGTGTGAAGATTGAATGCTTGACTCTGCAGCCATGGGGACCAGGAGATGTCGAAGATGACCGAAGTCAGAAGATGATCTTTCCCACAAAGGATGTCGAGTGCTGAGGGGTCAGTGTCCGGATTGAACACAAACAAGCCTTGAGAAATGCAACCAATGCAAGCAGAGGAAACAAGTCACGGTGAGGACCACCAAGATCCTGGAGATTTTCCAAGCTATGGGGCGTCAGGGCACATCTGGAGCAACCAGAAAGGCCCAAGAGAAATCAAAGTTACATTCACAGGGACCCACAGGCCAATGGAACAGGGATGGCGAAGGGACCTGAAGCTGAATCACAAAGTACAGGCCGACGGAGCACTCGTGGAGTGGAGGCCAGAAATCTTTGGTGGGAATACTGCTTGGGGTCAGGACTACACGTAGCCCAAAGCACAGCCTCAGGGATTGCCAAAAAGCATATGCTGCTGCAAAACTACACGGTGCGTAGGGGTTCGAGTTGCACAGTCCACAAAAGGGATTTGGTCTCAGGATTTCTGAGAGAGCAGATCAACCTCAGAGATGCTCGGGAGCCCACCTCCTGTTTTGCAGAAACATTTGGTGTTGTCAGGTGCTCGAGAGATGCAAACCGGTCAGATGCATTAAGGTGCCTGCTTCAGCAGGGGAGCAACTCCTTTACTCCAAGGGAGATTCTTCTGTCGTCCAGCGTAGTGTAGATCATTGAAGTACTTGGTTTCTGCTTGCAGAGTTTGGTGCAGGTAAAATCTAAATTCCTGTAGTCAGGGTTCCTACTTTTTACCCATGGAAGGGGTTGGACAAACTCTGGGCACCCACTTATGGGAGGGTCAGGACAGAGGGGTGGCTACACCCATGTCCTTTGTCCAGTTTCGTTCCTGAGCAGGAGCAAATGGCTCCTACGACTGGTTTGAGCTGGACTATGCACAGGAACACCAAATATGTCCCCAGTGCAGACTTTCAGGCACTCTCAGAGTGCACTCACCCAGCCCCAATACACTAAGGCCTGTCTGGGAGGTGGTCACACCTCCCTGTGTCAGGAAACCTATTATCACGCCTACCCCTGCTCGAGCTCAGCTCAGCAGCAGGAGGGCAGACTCTTGTCTGTGGCTGCCAGCATCCATTTTGTGATGCCCAGGTTGAAGAAGCTGTACCAGTGTTTCACATACGTCCCTCCTGGAGGGTGGAATCATACCTTCCCCGCCAGTAACTAGCGGGGAGGTATGATTCCAAGGTGTTTGACACCAAACTCGACATGTTTCTAAGCAGCCATTTTAATGTTCGCATTTACCGCGAGGTTATAATGCACTTAAGTATATATGGTTTGGCTGCATCACAGTCAACCCCCAGAGAATAGACTTCGAATGCTGCAGAGGGACTCTGCTCATGCAGAGGCATTCTCTCACACAAAACCCAGCACCCTGCCTTCAGGATTGATAAGGCCTTCCAGAGGCGAGACTGATAGGTTTATATGTGCAGTAATTTAGAATAGATGTAGGTAACCTATATCTAAGTAAGGGGTGCAGTACCAGACCTGTAGAGTCAGTTTGAATAGTCTCTCAGTGGTGGCATAATGCATGATGCAGCCCTTGGAGACCTCTGGGGGGCCTATGCCCTGGGTACATGGTCCACCATATACTAGGACCTGACAAGGGTACCTAAAGTACATGCAATCAATTTAGAGGAGAAAGAAGCTAGAGTGGGGTCCTGGATAGCAGGATCCCAGTTAGTCTAAGTTGAAAACAGTGATACATCAGCAAAAAGTGGGGGTAACTATTAGAAGCAGATCCTACCCTCCTACACACACATGTGGCCAAATAACAGTATTTGCATTAATCATTTCTATATGTTAAATCACTCCAAACATTATATTTTGGCACAGCTTTCATCCAGGGTGGGAACATTATTGAGCACCACAAACTTATAGTAAAGCAGTGCTGACTCACACTCTAGTGAAAAAGAGTGGGTATATTTCTATTTGAATGTCCAGTTGGATTACATGAACTGCACAAGCCATAACCAAAACACTAATAGTCCTGCCTGTGATAGGCTACCTGTGCACAGATGCCAGGCTGACTCAGATATTAGACTTACTCTCTCAGACAGCACAATAACGCCCATGCATATCCACACATGTTCACCTATAGCCAGCGCAGTTTCTTACCCCAGCTTTGCCACAGATGTCTTTAAAAGACTGGTGGTTAGCACTCAAAACCATATTAAAAAGCTTACAATGAGTTAGCCTCGGTTAGTAAAAATCACTCACAAAAAGATCCAAATCCTGGTGGTTCAAAATAAAAATTCTAAGGTGATTTCAGCAGGTCAGAACCAACTCTTTCACAATTGTATATCATCTTAACTGCCTAATGGACATTTTCAGAATGGATGAATGGCATTTGCCATTTCATAGAAATAAATTCATAGGATCTCTTTTTCTTCGAAATAGGCTTTGGCATGCTTATTTTCTAATGTGTAAATGTAAGTTTAGCAGGCCTTACTGTCATTACGTTTTGTCAGAGGTATTTATTTCAAAGCTTTACATCAGTGGGCATTATTTCAGATTTATGTCTTTTAAATTGTTAATCAATACCCCTAAACATCAACAATCCCAGTCACCTGAAATCCCCTCACTACCCCTAAATCCCACTCATTCCTGGACCCTAAAAACCCCTTTCTGTGCCTAAACCCCACTCATCCCTGACCCCTTAAGCACTTCAACACGCCCAAACTCCACCCATCCTTAAACGTTAAACACTACCCACCCATAACTCCTATGAATCACTCACCACTCCTAAAATCTCCCCATACTGGAAGCCTAAACATCCTGTTCTACATCTAAACTCCTCTCATTCCTGAGTTCTTTAAAGCCCTCAACACCCTAAACTCCACTGACCTGAATCCTAAAAACTCTGCACCACACCAACCCCTCTACCCATAACTGAACCTTAAAAATCCTCACCCCCGTAGACTTCAGCAATCCATGAACCCTAAAACCCATCAATATACCTATACTCCACCAATCCAAAACTCTAAAAACACCTAACACCCCTGTTATGATTCTCAATGTGCCCTAATATAGGCCTGGGTAGACTCCTAACCTTTCACCTACAATTACCCTGCTGTTGTACTACATAGCGGTTTTTTGTACTGACATTTGACCTAGCTAGGTGCTGCATAAATGTTGTGTAGGTTTCTCAGAAAACTAGCCTTCTTTATTTTGCATAAGGATTCTCAGAATCACAGCAGGATTACCAACTTCTGCATAATAACTGTGTATAAGGTTCATCACTATCTTCATCCTCAGCCGACGTGACACAGCAAGATAGAACACCTGAGGATACCTTTTGGCTATATAAGCACCACATCTTCGCTGAGCCAGCAGAGGAGAAAGACTTCCATGCTGACAAACTGACACTAGGCGCTGAGGTCCCTGCACACAGATACTCCAGCATGCAGTGGTCTGACATCCCTCGCGGGGTGTTCAACTAGAAACCAAGACGGGGTCCTTCATTGTCTCACATCAGGTAGTGAAGTTGGCTCTTTCCTAGGGGGATTCTTGGCTATCAACCTACATACATGCTAGGTACACCACTTTAGGTACAACTACTTAGGGTAAGCTTTGTAGAAGTACACATTATTACTGTCATGTATTTATATGCCTGCATATATTCATTGTTTGAGAACTATGGTAGAATTCTACCATCTATTTACTCTGTTGGTGCTTACAACTGTATATATCTGTTTCTGTCTTATGGCTGTTGCAGCACACGTGTTTAACACAAGAATGATGCTGGTTCAATAAATACTTATTGAAAACGTCCCCATAGTTTATTCTGGTTGTCTCTCTGAGACAAAGAGACGAGTGACTGTGCGAAAAGTACTGTACTGTTTCCACAATCCCTGAGGGGTCAGGGTTGTCATGTTTGATAGTTGCCAGAAAATGTTTACTCCTTGGTAAGAGGGGAACAGAGTGGCACTGTGACCTAGCTGGTCTACAGTCAAACATATCCAATGGGGGTGTCTTTGATCAGTCTGGACCCCAATCCCACAGTTTTTTATGTTGTCTAAATGCGCAGATCCTAAATAGATTTATAGGAACTACACGAAATGGCACCACCAATGTTAGTTTGATTCTTATTTAATGGTCAAATCTGATTAGTTCAGTCATGTTTTTTCTCAGAGGCCCCCTACTCGCATTTACCCAGAGACATGTGGAGTGGGAAGAGAAAAATCTGCTGCAGGTGAGTAGTCATATCCTATATATTGGCTGTAGGTTTATGCAAGCTTGAAAGATTATAGTTCCCTACATTAAGCATACAACCATATTCCACTTTCCTTGAAACTCTTTCAACAATGTTTGTGGAAGATAACACAGCACCAGCATTACATGCAAAGGCAGAGGGGGATGGAGAGTAGGAAGGTGCTATAAACATTTGAGAAAATGTCAGAAATGCACTTACTTTAAAACTTGCCGAGTTTGGAGTCTCAGCATTAGGTTGGACTGTAACATTTTTTGATTGAGGCACACAAGTCATTCAAGATGGAGGTATTCTATTCATTGGTCAAATTCCCACCTGCAGATGCATGCACAAATCCATTTAATTTTTTCACCCTAGATGAAACACCGGAAGAATACTGTCCATACGAAGAATTTGAAGTTCTACTCAATTACCAGGAGCATGTAAACTTCTTTAAAGTTGCCCTCCCACCCACCACAGATAAAGGAAGACTCGATCTGCTCAGCAGAGATGGAACGACTTGGCCAGTCCTGGCTGCTTACACAATTTATCCAGAGGTTGACACATTGCTAATAGCAGACTTCTGTCCACTTCACAAATAATAAAACTTTACAAAAATCTGACACAGTTCGTTATGAGAACACTCACACTTCAACCAACAAAAGTTTCCCGAGCAGGTCAACTACAAGGGACTGCAACTAAAATCTCCCCACAAACACTGACCGTGGTTATGGGAAGAATGCCAACTAAACATATGCAAATGCAGTTCTGGATAACACAGAAAATAGCAAAATAAGAGGCATTATTTTCACACACAGGCCCACAAGAAAAACACAGAATACTAACAATCTGCTTACCAATAGGACAGTTCCTCGTAAAAGATTTGTACCACTTGGGGTACAGTTTTTGCTGTCATCTATACCAGAACTCATGGTATCCCTTCAATATTAGTGATACCAGAAGTATTAAGACAAATACAGAATGAGTATGGAGCAGAACCTGCTCTCAACTTAGGAATGAAATAATTAGGCAATTTTCCCAGGAATCTACAATTATGTTAGCAAACATGAAAGGGGATACAACAGTGGTGGCTATATGCCAATGCCTGAAGGAATGCACTTCGGCGCAACAGGAGCAAGAATAACCTAAAGATACATACGCCAAATTAGGTAGAGATCATTTGGTAGCCAGAGCTATAAAACCACAAGTGATGGGTAGTCCTGAAGAGGATAACACAAGCAAGCACCTGATTCTTCAAAAACAAAATGGGTTAATAAGCCACAACAAAATAGGAATAATAGATCACAATCAAGGGGTGGGTCTCCTCGACACAAGCCCTCCAAAAGGAGGTATACCCTTAGAAATCATGATAACATAAAAAAACTGACAGGTATCAGATCACTGATACAAGTTCCTCTCATCCCTTTCAGGGTTCATCAAAAACTCAGAGAGGGAAAGATGGTCTGAACACATCATACTTCGGATTATAATATCAAAAAAGAAGATAAAACCAAATCTAAACCTCAATTTAAAAAGAAGAATGTAGCTGGCCTTAAGATAAGAAATGCCCAGGCTGCTGAGGAATAAACTTATGAATGGAGAATGGGCTCTGACGAAGCTAGACAGCGCTGCAGACATAACAATAGCTCAGCAGAACCTGATGGAATTTCTGGTGACAGTGGCGTTGAATGAACATATTACGGTGGAGATACCTGATACTAGAGTGTCCCACACCTGTGATATGAAATAACACTTTTGGGAGAACCTGTCCTTTGGATAGAACATCCTTTTGGCTAAAAAAGATTGGACACAAGAGTTTCTTATGAATTGCCCACAAGGAGAAACTATAATTTTACAAGCTTTCGCTTACCTCGTTCCATAAACACTACAATATTCATGTGCGCAGGAGTGAGCGGTAGCACAGGCTCCTGCATTATACCACAAACAAAACTACTCCAACTCCACAGAGACAGAACCCAATGAGGCAAGATGTGACAAAAAAAGTCAGGGAGATCTTAGATCAATTTGAATACCAAGGTGTAATAGAGAATTGCACCTCTTCACTGAACAATTCTTTGTTTCCTTTAATGAAATCTGATAATTCATATCATCTAGTTTTTGACTACAGGCTTTTGTACCCTTGCACAAAGACGTTTGTAGTACATAATTCACACAGTGCTGAACTAATGAATAACATTGTGCAGAATAAATACAAAACAGCACTAGATATCTCAAATGGATTTTCCTGCCAAAATATAGCGCATGAGTGCCGATATTTGACAGCATTCTTGGCCTAGGCTCTCAGCGTCAATATTGTAGACTGTCCCAGGGGTATAAGAATAGCCCGGGGTTGTTCTCAGTGACAGTACCAGAGTTGCTTCAAAATTCGTATGAGGAGGCATTGTCCAATGCAGATGATATTTATCTGACTGATGATGAACTATTGGATCATTTGACCAGAGTGAACAACATAATTTGGGGGTTCGACCTCTGAGGACTACAAATTTAACTTTAAAAAATAAAAATTTCCCACCTCAATGTCTTATTTTTGGGATCTCAATTGTCAAGTGAAGAAAAAAGCCTAGCAGCAAACTTTTTTAGAAAAAAGTGCACTCCACCAACCTCCAAAGAACCTACAATCCATTGTGGGATTCCTACATTTTGGCAGGACATTCATTTCATTTTAGATTATGCAGAAAAAGTAAAACCTTTCTAAGACTTAATCAGACCTGATTTTTCAGTTTAAGACTGGACACAGAAACACATAGAAATCCTAAGTTCCACACAAGCTGACATGATAGCTTTCAAACACTTACACACACGTGTAAACACTATAGAGCAGATTTATAAGCACCTTGCGCCTCGTTGTACCGCCATCATTGCATCACTTTGTTTGACACATCGGCAGCACAAATATTATGGCCAATTTACATGACGCATCTAGGGAGATGTGCCACGTTGTAAAGCCCTACATCACATTATACCTGCGTCAAGTATAATGCAGGAAAGCCTCGCAAAAGAGACGCAGTGAAATCTACAAGATTTCACTGCAGCACTTCTAGGACACCTCTGCGTCAAAACCTTACACCTGCTTGAAGCAGATGTAGGGAGTGACGCAGTACAGTGAGTCATTGCATTGCTGGACTTGCGTCATACCTACGACGCAACTCTAGCGTGACCTTTGGGCCAACAGATGTGTGAGAATTTCTGATGTATCTGTCAATCCTTGTGCCATGGTGTGTAGTATTCTTGTAAATCTGCCTCTTCGAATTTGGTGATCTTTGTAATAGTGGGTCAATCAGGGTACACATACCTCACCTTCATTGAAGGTGAAACTGTACCCATATCATACAAATCTCATTTGTACAGGAACTCTGCAATGCGCTTTGAATCCATTGAAAAGATTCTAATATCAGTACAGACTGCTGTAGTGAGAGAAAGAGCACTGGTTCAGGGGAAACAAATAATTGCTGTGACTCCGGTACCAAACTTGGAGGCTGTTAGAAAGGCCAGTGTCCCAATAAACAAAAAAAACTGCATCCACAATGGACACAATGGGCTAATTCTCTCCCTGCCTGCAACATATGTAGACGACAATTTTGATTGGTAAGGGAAACATGCCGGATGGCAAGCTCCGTCCTAGCAACACACAAACGCAGTCTATAGGAGATGGCACAGCTCAACTGGCAGAACTGAAAGCCCTGATACTGGCACTAAAAAATACGGATCAAGAATTCCCCACACTTATTGCATGCAATTCTTTTGATTGTGTCCAGTCACACAATGAATATGTTTACTACTGGTGTCATAATGGTTTTAAAGACTCAAATGGTTGCACAATAAAGCATAAGTTGAATTGGGAACAAGTGGCAGAGCTGAAAAAAGGCTTGCCGCAGGCTTACTTGATTCATACACTGAGTCATCAATATGTTGGTGTGTACGTTGACAGGAATTAATTGGCTGATGAAACCGCCAAGGCAACAGTGTGACCTGCTACCATAGCTGCAAATCACTCATTCCAGCACAAGGATAGACAGACAGATAATGGTTGCCGTCATTGCTTCAAGCAAAAACAGCTCAGCCGTGCCAAAATGCTTTCCATTCAATGTCAGAAAGTGCCCTCTGTCTGCATGGTTGCCCCCACATTTTGCTGAACTGCTGATGTGCTTTGACTGAGTGTGCCCTGGGTTTCTGCTAATCACTTACCCAGGGCCTATGTTCTTTCCCTAAAACTGCATTGAAACCCAAACCCAATTGGCATCTCTGGATACAGGTCAGCCCCTGGTAAATGGTACCACAGGTACCCAGGGCACTGTGACCAGAGAAGGCCTCTAAGGGCTGCAGCACTTCCAGTATCACCCTTAGAGACCCTGCACCTTTATACTCACACACTGCATTTGCAGGTTGTGTGTCTTGGTACAGAACAAAGTGAAGAGTTGACATGGCACACATCCCTGTGTGCCATGCCTACAACCCACTGCCCTGGCATACAAAAGTCACCTCTCTAGCTGGGTGCCCTATACCAGTAGTGAGGGTACAGGAGCATGAGCCCTACAGGCCTACAGTGTCTAAGTCCATTCTTAGATATTGTAAGTGCAGTGCTGCCATTAAGAGTATATGGTGCTGGGAGTTTGTCATTACAAACGCCACAGCACCATAATGGCTATACTGAAAACATAGAAGTTATCAAACTTCTCAGTACATTAAACCCACACTGATGCCAGTGTGAGATTTAATACAAAAATGCCCAAAGAGGGAATCCTAGAGTTGCCCCCTGAAAAACGACCTACCACTAGTGTCCAGACTGAGTGACTGCTTTCAGCTGTCACCCACAGACATGTTTCTGGAGCACCTGGGTCAAGATCCTGCTGGTCTGGGGGGCCTGAAACAATGCACATCCTGGGATGAGGTGCCAAGCCTCCTCCACCAGGATGAGCAGGGTCCATGAAGGGGAAGCTTCAAAGACTTGCTGCCTTTTTGAGCTTCCCAGGCCACTTGCTGCATTCAGCAACTGGTCCCCACTGGTTATGACCCCCATTTGGGCCAGAGAACCGGCAGGAAAAACAAGTGAGTGACCTCTCAGTCCCCACCATCTAGTAGATGGGGGACCCAGCCAACCAGGGTGGAGCCTATGCCCCCCTCCCACTGTAGGGTGGCATAATAGGTGGTGCATCCACCCCAGGGAAGGGACCCATTGGTCCTAACCTCTTACCTACCTGTAACACCCCTAAATCTAGTATTTAGGGGCACCCCTGAACCTTGCTTCCTCAGACAAGAAACCAGAAGAAGGACCGAATAGCTGTGCCGAAGCTAACAAGAGGAAGAAGCCTACTGACTTGGGCCCAGCCCTACCTGACTGTCCCAACCTTGAACCTGCAGAAGTGATACCCCTGTGTGTCCTGCAGTTAGAAGCCTTAAGAACCCTAAGGACCTACCCTGCCTTTAAAAGAAAAGACTCTGTCTCCTGTCAACACCGGATTTGTTCACAGCCAGACTCCGACTCCGGCAGGATCCGCACGTCTGCACCACTCTGCACCTGACACCCTCGGCCCGAGTTTGAGTGGCCCAACACCAAGAGGAGGTCTCCCTGGTGATCCTGACCCAAGATCCTGTGACCCCTGACCTGTCTCAAGCCTCCAGTCGATCCTTGCAGCCTCAAACAGGAATCTCCCCAACCGGGACCAGTAGCTGGTAAGAAGATGCAACCCTAAAAGGCACCCCTGCACCCGACACCCCACGGCCTTGGGTGGCCCAACTGATGGTGCCTAACCAACATCCCAACTTACCTCTCCAAGTGGTGGTCGCACCCAGAAGACCTTCGTCCCAAGCCTGAAGTGTGTTTGCAAACCTGAGACTCCTCATTGAAAGCTACAAGGTGCCCAACACCAAAATAGCACTCTGCACCCAGTCGCCCCAGTGCCACTGAGGATGCATCTTTTGTGGTGGCTTGAACCCGCATTTGCCTTAGCTTATGCCCAGGAGCTTTGCTCTCATAACCCAGGGGCCTGCTCGTAAGCAGCCACCTACTGGAGGACCCTATCCCCAATTGGATAACATTGGGCCTCAGCACACTGCACCCGACCGCCCTAGTGCTGCTGAGGGTGTAACAAGAGTGTATCCTTGACCCTGGGGGACCTCCAAATCTAACCCCAGAATACCAACTCCCACAACTGAATACTTACCTTTGAACCGATAACCCTATTTTCTTCCTTAGGATAACATTGACTTTTTTTCTGTGAAAAGTTTCTAAGTGTGGAGTTGAAAAATCTATGAAACCCTTTAAAAATGTAACTAAATAACAAAAACGCTTTTACTTACCTGTTTACAGCTAATGTCCCAGTGCAGTATCCAGGTGTACTGCACTAAGAAAAGAAATAAGTAAAGTAATCTACGTGACATATCAAAACGATTGCATTACTAGTAGCTCTACTGTAATCAATTCAAAGTGCATATACAATTGCAATGCAAGCTGTTTACAAACTGAATTACTACTGTAAAGTATCTATTGCTTGCCTGTGCCATGCTTGCTTGGTTATAAAAAATAAAATAACTAAAATAATGTTTTTATACAAAACCAATTGGTCTGAAGTTCGGTGTTTGAGTGTGTAATATCATTTGCTGATTGAGTGTAAACAACAAATGCTTAACACTACCCTCTGATACAGCCTGACTGCTCGACCAAACTACCACAAATAGAGAGTAAACCGTCTGATTTTAGATAGATTATGCTTCTTAGGGAGTGGTTACCTTTTATAATCGGTCACGTATTGGATCGTTTGGTTCAACTCTGATACTTAGATCTTGGAATATGCTCTTGGCAACATTTAGACATATGCTCTCATACCATTTTCTGGCTTTTCATCTTGCTAACATCTTGGGCAATACGGTTCTTATTTACAGCTTGGGTGATTAATTATACTTCATATCTATTTAATCTTGAGTTTTTTCTAACTTGTTGTTACCTCTTTCCTATATAGTAATGGACTTAATAATGAATAATATAATCTTGCTTTCTGTTTCTGTCACGGTAAATTATCCAATCGTCACTTGTTTGACCTTCTCTATTCTGTACACTCTGTTCTTTTGACTAAATTCATGGTGGTGTTAGGTGGGGTGTATACCCACTGGTGATGGTTTGGTTTTTGAATTTATAGAGAATTGTATATATAATGTATCCCTCTTCATTTTTGTTGTAGCCTTGAAGAAGTAATTTGGGTGATTGTGCCCCATGACGAAACACGTGTTGGCATTGGTTTTTGCTCTATTGGCTACATTCTGTGTGAACTTTATGGACTATGAAGATTGAGATTATGATGAAGAACATTTGATGTATGAAGATAAAAGAAAATAAAATAAAAAGAACTGATCCAATGAACTCTGAAATAGTATTAATCTGATTTAGTTCATCTTTTCTCTTAAAGAAATATAAGAAATTGTTTGATTGTGCTCGGGGACAACCCATCCTTTTTCAACAAATGCTTAACACTACCCTCTGATACAGCCTGACTGCTCGACCCCACTACCACAAATAGAGAGTAAGGTGCTATCTACTTGTACCTCTGCCTACCTTTGGGGTTCCACTGGATTCTGTACACACTATACATCACTTTGGTATAGTATATACAGAGCCAGTATCCCACATTCAAGTACAAGTTAAATTCCAGGAGTGGGGGATAGAATAATACCCAACATGAAACGCAGATTAGGTTCAATTCTAGCTGTACATGAGGGTCTGGGTTCAGCACACGCAGGTATTACTGCAACAGATTAATTACTGAAACAAGGTTATTGGTGCCCTGGTCTTATCAAGCAGACAAAAGCATTTGTTCTTAATTGTGACATCTGTCAGCAGTTGAATGGTTCCACCATACCACGTCTACCGCAAACACTAATGCTGATATCAGACAGGCCACTTGCATGTGTCTATTTGGACCACTGCAGCCCCTTACAATCTGATGGGGGTTACAAGTGCATCTTGGTGGCAGTGGCTTTATGCTCTAGATTCCTGAGGGTTTTACCCCAGCACTCGTCCCCTAACTGTAAAGGATTTGCGAGTCTATATAGGGACATACGTAATTGGCACATTACATTCTGACCGTGGCCCCGCATTTAGCTCTCGGGATTACAAGGAAGCCATGGGAAGTTTGGGTGTTGCACTGCGGTACTCATCGCTGTATCATCCCAAGGGAAATTCGATTGTGGAAAGGAAAAAAATGAGACTTAGAGCAATCCTTATAGCAAGGGTATTAGGCTCAGGTGGTGGTGGGGTCAATCACCTACATGGGGTCCAGAGGGCACTTAATAACATGTCAAGAAGTTCTCTAGGAGACCGTACTCATTACCAGGTCATATTTGGGATGAGAATGTGGGTACCCGACCTCGATAGTGGCAGATGAAAAAGCATTTGACATCAATGATCATTTGGCTGTTTTACAGGATTTCAATTAATTCTGAGCACTCCAAAGCAACATCCAAGTAAAATGCACTGTCACTGGGGAAGTTAAAGATGTTCGGCAAGACCTGCCTGGGTCCTAAAAGTTAGGGATCTGGTCAGAAAAAAAATTGTGGACCAAAAGAATGTATTCCATCATACTGAACGCCTGTACCTGTCCTGGCTGTCGAAGGAACAAGAAGAGTACTTCTTCCACCTCCTGCCGGTAAAAAAGAAAAGTGATTTGCCTCCATTGCTCTGAGAAAACCACACGATGTGGCCGATACTGAATAGCAGACCACGTGGGCTACTGATTAGCCGTCGATCTTCTCTTGCTACCATACAGGAGGTGCAGACAGAAAGACTAATAACATTTGAAGAGTCTTCCAAAAGAAGTAGTGGAGTTACCAACAATTAAATAGAACTTGTACCTTTTGAAAATAAACAGCAACAAAATGGAAATGAAACACAGATCTCAATTCGGCCTAGTACCAACATCTACATCAATATGCCTCTACAGGAGACATCTGCCAGTTCAACAAAACCTGCTGAGCTACCAAAGATAGATCAAACTGCATCTGGCTATTTCATCGATTTTGACACGTTCTCCCTGAATCCATGTGTCACTAGCAGCTCCAGTTTCCCGCAAAAAACAACTTCATGATTTCTACCTTTGGCTGAAGAAGACTTACCTTGTTTCACCCTGGCTACAGCTCTGGATAGAAATTGGTCTACTGTTCCTAGTCCTCTGGATAGGTTTAGTGACTGTATTTTTCTTACTACTGAATGGACATTACCTTCAAGAATGCTCCATAGTACCACGTACATCATCTCATCATGAACAAAGAGACCTGTCCTTTGTGAACATTACAGCAGTTCTCGTTCCTGAAGAAATAGTTTGGGATAGGGTTTCATTTGACAGAACCTTTGAAAATAGTGCATGTATTTAAAATTTCTTTGAATCATTCAAAGAAATGTTAAATACATGCAGTATACATTGTCTGACAATTGGGATTTTGAAACTGTAAATAATATTCTGTCTGATTTAGAACAATCTGCTGCATTTTCAAAAAATTAACTGTATAACGATAGGTCTGATTTTGACACCATGTATTGTTACCAACATTATGGTCATCATTTTTTGCAAACATTGGGTACCCCTCGTAATGTTGTCACACACCACCATTGGGAATATAGCCCAACACCACCAAAAGGTAGTTCACCAACATTTGCAGAGAAGTTTCCTTATTTTTCTGGGTTTAACACATCAGATCCGTGCTCAAATTATTAGAAGCTTGCACCTACATCTGCAAAGAACAATATGATCTCTAACACGAAACATGTTTACTCTGCTTCCTTTATTTCCCAACTGTCTGAACAGGGTTACGTCTTATGGAAAGACACTATAGACATGACATCAGTCTGGGGGACTAAAAAATGGCAGGTTCAGGAAAATCAGGCACTTTTCAGAGCATGCCGCATACCTCAGCAAATTATCTTCCTGAACGACACTGTGCAACAGACCTCCTGTCTTGGGTTAGCCAAGATTAAGGACTTAAACACACCTTGTATTCCCATGCTTTCACACTTTGAGGGATGGCAAAATTATACAGAACATAGTGCGGGTACGCTAGATGACATCATATATGAGGTTTAATGCAATTCATCAGACGCCAATTGAAAGGGATGGTTAGTTTGGCCTATAAACACAAATAGGTGTCAGTAAACATTCAAGGGTACCTGCAAAGGGTTTAGTATCCATAGGCCTGCCCTGTGCTATGTACAACAAGAACATCCGGTGGTGGTGACATCCTATAGTGTTGGGAAGTTATGCCTAGATTAGCTAAGAACGTCAATACTCTCCCAGGGGAAAAAAACACGTATCCTTACTCTCAAATGACATGGATTTAAGGGACTTTTTGTTAGGACTCCGGAAACCACGTCATAAACGCTTCTTATACACTATTTACAACAAATTTTGGAAACTCTTTCAATAGGAAGCTGCGGCGAGATTGTGTGAAATTGACAGAGTTAACTTAGAAAAGGATTGGGCAGTGGTTGATAATGGCATAACCACACCGACATCCAGGATTTATTTACTGGGCAACATTGTGCCTACTGCTATAGTTATAATGGAACAGGATCTGTCCATCCCACAACATGGTCAATCGCAGTTATGAACCATTCTATTATTAAGCTGGACACTACAATCATTGCGCTCTGGTTACATGCCCTGCCGATCTATTAACCGTACGTCCCTGTTTTCTGCATATAATCTAACAGAAATGCAGACCTTCCATAGACTGGTTAATTCATGATCATATAACATTGGTGGTAACAACATTCCAATTTCAATATTGCCTAGGATAGCACCAAGTAGGCAGATATGAAGCAATGGCTTGGTAGTTCGGACTGGACTATTCCCATGAGGAATAAGGTCAAGAATGTTTTACATGTTGATGGGTCTCTGAACTGGATTGGCAAAGTGAGCTAAAGAACAATGATGGATTCAACCCCAGATCTGTGACTGGAGGTGAGTGTCTGAAGAGTTTCTGCGCTCCGTTCATCATCTCTTTGTGTTTGCTTTGTTTCCCTAATTTGGCAGGGTGTACCCAGATGTGGGTCCCTTGATCACTTTGCCACTGGATTCAAGCTACCCTGGCTGATGAGGGGTGCTACCTCAAAACCGGTCCCATGATGCTTGTTTGTGGTCCAGGAAAGACCTGGCTTGGCAGTTAGGGCTAGACTATTCCCATGATGAATAGGGTCAAGACTGATTTGCATATGGCTGGGTCTGAACTGGGCTGGCAAAGTGGTGAGCTAAAGAACAATGAATTTAACCCAGATCTGTGACTGGGGGTGAGTGTCTGGAAAGTTTCAGTGCTCTGTCCATCATCTCCTTGTGTTTGCTTTGTTTGCCCTAATTTGGCAGGGTATGCCCAGATGTGGGTCCCTTGCTCACTTTGCCACTAGATTCAAGCTAGCCTGGCTAATGAGGGGTGTTACCCCGAAGCCAGTCCCAGGATGGTTTTTTCTGGTCTGGGGAAGACCTGGCTTGGCAGTTAGGGTTGGACTATTCCCATGAGGATTAGGGTCAAGACTGATTTGCATATGCCTTGGTCTTAACTGGGTTGGCAAAGTAAGCTAAAGAACGGTGATGTTTTCAACCTAGATCTGTGACTGGGGGTGAGTGTCTGAAAAGTTTCCGAGCTCCGTCCATCAACTCCTTGTGTTTGCTTTGTTTGCCCTAATTTGACATGGTATGCACGGACGTGGGTCCCTTGCTCACTTTGCCACTGGATTCAAGCTAGCCTGGCTGATGAGGGGTGCTACCACAAAACAGGTCCCAGGATGCTTGCTTCCAATCCAGGGAAGACCTGGCTTGGCAGTTAGGGCTGGACTATTCCATGAGAAATAGGGTCAAGACTAATTTGCATATGGCTGGGTCTGAACTGGGTTGGCACAGTAAGCTAAAGAATGATTATGGATTCCACCTCTATCTGTGACTGGGGGTGCGTTTTTCAGTGCTTCGTCTATCATCTCTGTGTGTTTGCATTTGCAATGGGAAAGGACTACATCCATGAATCCTGGAAATTGCTGTATAGATTTAAATGCAGGAATGGGGACACTAAAGTACTTCTCAGATGTACAGACTGCGAGACTTTGTTAAATGGGTCTCTAATTTGTCGGGATATTATGCTTCACGAGGCATGTGATGGTTCAGTTGCAAACTTATCCTGTCTTTTGAAAATATCTCCGGCTGCCGTGGTTCATCCAGTGTTCAAGCTGCTCTTGAATGATCAAGGTTGTTGTGGAATTCTTCCTGGCATCGCATATCTTGTCACAGTAATTGCAGGGTTACTTGTTGTATGCAAGTGTTTTTCCCCAACCCACACAGTCGGGGAGGCGTCTTTATGGCCTTCGTTGAATGTCTCCTTTACACAGTTTGATTTTCGGAGCCGACTGAAACCCATGCTTTTACAGAAAGATGTGCCCGTAACCTCAGCCCAAGAGACTTTTGATCTTCAGATTGCAAGGTCCTCAGCTGAGATACAAGCATTGGTACAAACTAATTGCCCTTTTCTATTTAGCAAAAATGGTCCATCGTATCTTTACCATGTCTGATACAAAGGGAATAGTACAACTATTTAAGACCATATTTTCTGGACTGTTACGCACCTTTCAGACAGACTTTGGACTGATTCCAGTGTTCATACACTGCATTAGGAAGCGTTTTTGTAGAGCTTATGCTAATCCTGCAACTTGTAGTGGGTAGCGTTTCTTAAATTTTTCTGCTACGCAATGGACATCCTAATCACAAAAGAGATGGAAAAAAGCACCCTTGGAACGACATTGTCGTGACCGCATTGTGCTCTATCTGGGCACACCTCGGCTTCGGGAGCTAAGCGAGTTTTTGGTTCCCATCATTCAGACCAGTCTGGATTGACTGTGCTTTGCCTGTTCTCTTCTGCTTATTCTGCAGACAGGAATGCTTGTAGGACCTCTGCCCAACACTTCCATCAGTTGTGCCTCGGGACGTGGATGTATTGATGGACCCGTTAAAGGCTTACGTAGTACAGGGTCTTCAGTATATTCCCATATTGATGTCGGCAATCTTAGAGCGGACGAGGGATGCGTCAGCTCCTGTTGAATTGGACACTGGCTCTACTGCAGGCACACAGGATTTGGATGTTTCAAATGCTTCCTCAGCATTTGCTGTGAGAAATGAAGAAGATCAACTTTGCTCCATTGACCTGATCAATGAGGTGTTACAGGGACCGTTGTCTGTGAATGCAAGCAGCAGTGATGTTGCATCTCCCACACAGGACACATAAACATGTGGCTCTTCATGTGCTGGGAACAATTCAGCCTCTTTTCCAAAAGAACAGAAATTGGAATTTTATAACAATATGTCTTTTCTCTTGCTCTCTCTCACTCTTACTGAGCACCAAGGCTTTCAGGTGCTAAATAATTTATAACATTTTTAATAGCGATTCAGTTTTTTTTACATTTTACATGCTTTTAGATATTTTCACACTGTACTGATTAAAAGGACATGCCTTTTATATATATATATATATATATATATATATTGTGAAATAGGATGGAGTTGGATGCGGAGTGGGTGTTATGATTCCCAATGTACCCCAATATAGGCCTCAGTAGACTCGTAACCTTTCACCTACATTTACCTTGCAATTTGTAGTACATAACGTTTTTTGGCACTGACCTTTTACCTAGATAGGTGCTGCAGAAATGATGTGTGGTTTTTAAGAAAACTAGCCTTATTTATTATGCAGGAGGATTCTCAGAATGACAGCAGGATAACCATCTTCTGCATAATAACTGTGTATAAGGTTCCTCACTATTGTCATCCCCGGCCGACATGACACAGCAAAGTAGAATCCCTAAGGTTACCTTTTGGGTATATAAGCACCACATCTGCACTGAGCCAGGCAGAGGAGAAAGACTTCTATGCAGAAACACTGACAGGGGACGCTGAGGTCCCTGCATGCAGATTCTCCAGCACGTAGTGGTCTGCCATCCCTCGTGGGTGTCCAACTCGAGAGCAAGACGGGATCCTTCAGTCTCTCACATCAGGTTGGTTCTTTCCTAGGGGTATTCTTGGCTATACACCAACATATATGCTAGGTACAACTAGTTAGGGTTAGCATCGTAAGAGGATGCATGCATATAGTCATTGATTTTGCACTATGGTAGAATTCTACCATTTATTTACTCTGTTGGTGCTTATAACCGTATATATCTGTTTCTGTCTTATGGCTGTTGCAGCACATATATTTTGCACTAGAATGACACTGGTTCAATAAATACTTATTGAAAACATCCCCATTGTTTATTCTGTGTATCTCTGCATGGCCTCCACCTAGGGGTGCCCAGGAGTGGACGCCTCACAGGGAAAGCCAGGTCGGGTTCCACAGCGGTATTTGTAGAAGCGCCTTGAGACCCTTGCGGGTGAGTAGTGCGCTACAAGTATCAATTTACATATCTCTCTGAGACAAAGATACAAGTGACTGAGTGAAAACAATTATATTGTTTCCATTATCCCTGAGGGGTCAGGGTTGTCATGTTCGATAGTTGCCAGAAACTATTCACTCCTTGGTAAGAGGAGCAAATACTAGCACTGTGAGCAAGCTGGTCTACAAACATATCCGGTGGAGGTTTCTGGAATCAGTCTGGACATCAATCTCACAGTTTATGTTGTCTAAATGCAAAGATCCTGTATAGATTTATAGGACCTACCCGACACCACTAAAGTCCATGCATCTGTGAACCCTAAGAACCCCACACCACCAACTACTGATACCATAAATAACGCCTTAACACCTCTAAATACTACACATTGCTGAATCCTGAAAAAACCTTTTCTTGCCTGAAGCCTACCCATTCCTGGACTCTAAAACTCCTCCTCACCCCTACCCATTACCCAACCCTAAACCCAAAAAAAACTCATTTGTCCTATACTCAAAACAAGTTTAATGTATTTTTAGATGTATATTTAAAATAAACTTTCCTTTAAAATTCTTCTTTTAAATGTCAACTTTTTTGTATTTCCTTAAAATTGTCTTTCCTTGAAACTGGTTTGCCATGATTTGGTTTCCTCCATCACATCACACATCACATGCCTTTGACCTTAAACATAGAAAATGACATCAAATGGCCCTTAACTCAATCCTCCTGGCTCTAAAGAAATCACAGGTATTGACATCACCTAAGAGAGAAGATATAATTCATACACAATTGATAAAATCACAAAACAGATCATAAAACAAATACATCTGCATTTGCTCCCTAAAACAAATGAACTGCTGAGCTACTATGATGTACTAGAAGAGTTACCATGATATGTCATTACTCATCCATCACCTACTAAGGTACGGAAATACTGAATAATCTCTTAAGCAACACCACCCTAAAAGGCCCAGGCATAATCATTGTTTGACAGGCAGCATCTCAGTTACCTAAACTCTATCTCAAACATCCTGGAACTTCTATAACTGTGCAGACATAGCCACATGTGTCCAGGTATAATTAATATATAGAGGAGTATCCCCTCGTAGGCAGCGAAATGTTTCTCTGGATCTAGGCTTGAGTGCTCTAGTCAGCACAATATGCCCCAACCTGTTATCGGATAATGCATATCCTTGTAGAAGACCCCTCACTCACCAGCCTAGTTGGTGATATGCTTCATCATCGGGGTCCCACCCCATAGGCCGAATGCCTACAGGGTGTGCTGCGACACCTGATTACAGTGGAGCTGGTTAGTATTTTCTTTTATGTGTGCATAACTATCAAGAGTGTGTATAAAAAGGGGCAAAACTACTCACTACAAGTATTTATTATTAGGACTGATCCCTCGGCTACGCTCAAGGGTCTGGTGGAGAGGTTTGTTATTAAGTTCTACGATTGCTCGGCACTGCTTGTTGAGGTTTGTGCCTGTTCTGGTTCGCATTTGGATCTTCCGGTGCCCAGTGTACTTGACCCCCCTGATTCTGTTTTTTTCTTCTTCCACGTCCTCTTCCGCCCAGGTATAAAAAAGGCGGTCTATAGGGGTTGGGTTGAAAAAATGGTAGCTGGAAGGGTGGTTGCCAACCATACATCGGAATATTTTGTGGGTGGTAGTAAGGGTCAGGAAGCCCTTGCATTGGCATTGGATTAAAATATGGCCAATTTCCATGTCCTCTACCACGCCTTCTCCCTCTTTGTTTGGTACTTCCGCCCCTTGAGTTCACACTGGAGTTTGATAAATTGCTTGATGCATTACTGGAGGCATCTGAGTTGTCTTCTCCTTTAGATGGTGATACAAACTCTGGATCCGAGTACAGGTATGCTTTGGTCATTGAGAATCTTTTCAAGTCCTTCTGGAACTTCTGCACTTTCTGTTGTGTCAAATTATCTTTATAATCTGTCATCTCCTTGTTTAGCTCATCAAGCTTCTTCTTGAAACCTGTGATGGTAGTTTTCATATTCCATTCTGCCACCTGGAACTCTACCTGGATTTTGTCCGAGAGTCTTAGGGCTGTCTTTAGGATCAAGACTATCCAGTCATGCGTGCAGTGCCACGCTATGGCTGCCCAATCTTTTTGGAATAGTTCATCTTCAAGGAAGATGCGAGGTGCATTGGAAACTAGTAGCCCCTTGGGTGCCATGTTGTTGCTCAGATATTGCTTTAGTATCGTCCCGTGTAGAATAGTCCTGATTCTGTTCCTCTTGAGTTCTGTTAAATTTTCCCAGTCTTTCGTTGTGGAAATGCTCTGTGCTATGTTTGCGTTCGCAAACACAGATAGATCACTCATTATCTCCTCTATCTGAGCAGAGGTGTAGGGGAGGCCCTGGTTTTCGGTTATATTTATAATGGGTTTGGCCGGTGTGGTGCAATGATGTCTATTGTGTTTATACTCTCGCAGCTGTGCGCTGCCTAAATCTTAATAACAAAAGAGAGAGTGAGGGAAATTTTACAAGTACTATGTGAGGTGGGAACTCCTGGTCACCAAAATAGATTACAAAAACAATAGAGGAGTATCCCCTCGTAGGCAGGGAAATGTTTCTCTGGATCTAGGCTTGGGTGCTCTAGTCAGCACAATATGCCCCAACTTGTTATCGGATAATGCATATCCTTGTAGAAGACCCCTCACTCACCAACCTAGTTGGTGACATGCTTCATCATCGGGGTCCCACCCAATAGGCCGAATGCCTACAGGGAGTGCTGCGACACCTGACTACAGTGGAGCTGGTTAGAATTTTCTTTTAAGTGTGCATAACTATCAAGAGTGTGTTTAAAAATGGCAAAAACTACTCACTACAAGTATTTATTCTTGAGTGCTTGAACCCTTATTAAAAATGGTGTGGCACCTGTGCCTAATTAGGTAGGCTTTGGTGTCATAAGTAGTGTATTAAAAATAGCGAAGTGTGCTATGTGAAATGTGAAATTTACTAAACTAATGATTAAATAGGTCTACATGTTTCATCCATTATATATATTCATAGGTTTTCGTCAGGACCGTGTTATTTTGACCTGGGTGGTCCGCACACACTAAGGCGCCTCCTGCCCTAGTCCAAATCAGAGACCGCAAATTGCGATCTCGTGTAAAAGAGTGCATTTTTCCTTGCTCGGGAAAAAACCTGTAAGGAAACAGGAGAACAAAAAACAGGAAGGGGTCACATACCGGGGTGGACAAAACAAATGTATAACATTTAACACATATGTCACTAGTCTTTACCCCAATCATATAGTCAATAGATGGGGTCATGCCAGCGTTTGAAATCAAACAGTAGGGTCCATCTTTTGCGGTCACGCAACAGTGCTTCAGTGATAATTACCGGACTGTGCCTTTCTCATTCAAGAGGGCACGGAGCATAAAAGATGCAATTGTCAATATAAGACCCATAAAGGTGTCCCCCGAGAAAGAAGCACAAACCAACCTATGGGGTCTACCGAAGGTGACAGGCCACTACAAACGTGGAAGTTGCAGCGTTTGCCCGTACACCAAGAATACCAAAACATTACAATTGGAACCGAATAAGGTCTGGACAATCAGAGGGCAGACAAATTGCAATAGTGAAAATGTCATCTACAGACTAACATGCCCCTGTGACCTACACTACGTAGGAATGACGAGTAGGAAGATCAAGTTACACATCGGAGAGCACAGAAGCACCATTAGATGCAAAAAGACTAATACAAGACTTACTGAACACTTTTTGTCCGCATGTCACCCACCAGATGACCTTCAATGGACAATCATTGAACAAGTCAAACCAGGAGCCAACCTGACCCAACGATTATTCGAAAAAGAACAGAAGTGGGTTTATAGACTCTCCACCCATAAGTCCGGTTTGAACGATAATATCCTTTGGAACAGCGTGATGACTTAAGAGCTGTTCTCATTAGCCATATGATTAGTAAACCAAGCAGCTAATTTCAAGTGCTAAACGCACTATCCTATTCCAGTAAACTCCCACTAACACTGAGAGCCCGCATGGTAGGTTCCTATACCATTACCCTCTCATGTTAATGAATATTAAGCCAGCAGTATCTCCATGGCAACGAAAACAGTCCTCTAACAATCGGCGCTCGGGGAAGGAATAGACTTTCTACCTTCTCCATCAAAACGATCCGATTGGCTTTCACCGAACCACGTGCTAAGACCACGTGACGAGGCCACGCCCAACCAGGAAATGCAATCGGTTTACTTTACCAGCACTCACGGATACCCCAGTCATGCCTCGGGGCACCTCCAGCAGGAACCAAGTAGGTTTTCCGCTTGATGATCAGAAGTCGCAAGTAAGTACTATCGGGCAGACCGGAATGCGGAAACTATTTACCGCACGATCCCGCAGGCAGTACCGAACTGCCCGACCCGGGCAGCTAATAGCTTACATTTGGCATCTGTTCTTTCTCATTTTACAGGAGACGGACTCTTGCCGTCTTGGAAACGCTGGTGCCCATGAAGCGGTAGGGCGGCAACTAAGCGTAATCTAAAAACAAGTCGCTTCTGCGATTCACGATAGCGACGTCACGACTGCTCACAAACAAACCTTTGCAGCCGTCCACATCGCAGCACAATAAAGATCACTCTCCCATATTACGGCCCCCTTTTTACACCACATTCCCAGACGCCAAAACCAGTCCGACACCTCTTTTTGGCGCTGGTTCTTTACCGAAAGGCACAATCCGGTAATTATCACTGAAGCACTGTTGCGTGACCGCAATAGATGGACCCTACTGTTTGATTTCAAACGCTGGCATGACCCCATCTATTGACCATATGATTGGGGTAAAGACTAGTGACATATGTGTTAAATGTTATACTTTTGTTTTGTCCACCCCGGTATGTGACCCCTTCCTGTTTTTTGTTCTCCTGTTTCCTTACAGGTTTTTTCCCGAGCAAGGAAAAACACACTCTTTTACACGAGATCGCAATTTGCGGTCTCTGATTTGGACTAGGGCAGGACGCGCCTTAGCGTGTGCGGACCACCCAGTTCAAAATAACACGGTCCTGACGAAAACCTATGAATATATATAATGGTTGAAACATGTAGACCTTTTTAATCAATAGTTTTGTAAATTTCACATTTCACATAGCACACTTCGCTATTTTTAATACACTACTTATGACACCAAAGCCTACCTAATTAGGCACAGGTGCCACTCCATTTTTAATAAGGGTTCAAGCACTCAAGAATAAATACTTGTAGTGAGTAGTTTTGGCCCTTTTTAAACACACTCTTGATAGTTATGCACACATAAAAGAAAATACTAACCAGCTCCACTGTAGTCAGGTGTCGCAGCACACCCTGTAGGCATTCGGCCTATGGGGTGGGACCCCCGATGATGAAGCATGTCACCAACTAGGTTGGTGAGTGAGGGGTCTTCTACAAGGATATGCATTATCCGATAACAGGTTGGGGCATATTGTGCTGACTAGAGCACTCAAGCCTAGATCCAGAGAAACATTTCTCTGCCTACGAGGGGATACTCCTCTATTGTTTTTGTAATCTATTTTGGGGACCAGGAGTTCCCACCTCACATAGTACCTGTAAAATTTCCCTCACTCTCTCTTTTGTTATTAAGATCTAGGCAGCGCACAGCTGCGAGAGTATAAACACAATAGACATCATTGCACCACACCGGCCAAACCCATTATAAATATGGCCAAAAACCAGGGCCACTCCTACACCTCTGCTGAGATAGAGGAGATAATGAGTGATCTATCTGTGTTTGCGGACGCAAACAAAGCACAGAGCATTTCCACAACGAAAGACTGGGAAAATTTAACAGAACTCAAGAGGAACAGAATCAGGACTATACTACACGGGACGATACTAAAGCAATATCTGAGCAACAACATGGCACCCAAGGGGCTACTAGTTTCCAATGCACCTTGCATCTTCCTTGAAGATGAACTATTCCGAAAAGACTGGGCAGCCATAGCGTGGCACTGCACGCATGACTGGATAGTCTTGATCCTAAAGACAGCCCTAGAACTCTCAGAGAAAATCCAGGTAGAGATCCAGGTGGCAGAAGGGAATATGAAAACTACCATCACAGGTTTCAAGAAGAAGCTTGATGAGCTAAACAATGAGATGACAGATTTTAAAGATAATCTGACACAACAGAAAGTGCAGAAGTTCCAGAAGGACTTGAAAAGACTCTCAATGACCAAAGCATACCCGTACTTGGATCCAGAGTTCGTACCACCATCTAAAGGAGAAGACAACTCAGATGCCTCCAGTAATGCATCAAGCAATACATCAAACTCCAGTGTGAACTCAAGCGGAGGAAGTACCAAACAAAGAGGGAGAGGGCGTGGTAGAGGACATGGAAATTGGCCATCTTTTAATCCAATGCCAATGCAAGGGCTTCCTGACCCTTACTACCACCCACAAAATATTCCGATGTATGGTTGGCAACCACCCTTCCAGCAACCATTTTTTCAACCCAACCCCTATAGACCGCCTTTTTTATACCGGGGCGGAAGAGGACGGGGAAGAAGAAAAAAACAGAACCAGAACAGGCACAAACCTCAACAAGCAGGGCCGAGCAATCGGAGAACTTAATAACAAACCTCTCCACCAGACCCTTGAGCGTAGCCGAGGGATCAGTCCTAAATAAGGGCTTAGGCTTTGTACCTACAGCAAATCTAGACAAATTTAGACTTCACAGTGAACTCTCATCATTCTTCCGTAAATTGAGACGAAAAGCATTCTTTGAAAAAAGATCCAACACAGAAGAAAACCTGGATACAAATGAAACAGGACTAAGGACGAGATCCACCTTTACCCCACCACCACATTTGATTCCTGTGGAAATTTCCACTTTCGAGCAAGCCGTCTTCAACAATGTTAAAAATACGAATCCCAAGAAACCAATCATGAACTTGACTAATCAAGAGAGAATTGCCATTGAAAATTTGCGAAAATGTGATACCATTGTCATTAAGCCTGCAGATAAAGGCGGAGGCATTGTCGTGCAAGATCGCACAGCTTACCAAAATGAATGTCTCCGACTCTTAGCAGACCAAAACAGCTACCGTAGATTATCAATGGACCCAACAGAAGACCTGAAAAGTGAGATAAAATCACTAGTGGAGTACGGTGAAACAGAGGGATTCATATCAAAACAGGAGGCGGATTTCCTTTGTAAAAGTGAGGGGAGAATCCCCTACTTTTACACACTCCCGAAAATACATAAAAACAAGACACCACCCCCTGGCAGGCCAATTGTCTCTGGGCTGAGGTCGGTTCTGGAACCACTATCACAATTTTGCGACGTGTTCTTCAAGACTATGGTGCAAAAAACCAGCACGTACCTCCAAGACACCAAAAGTCTATTACAAATCCTGGATCAACTCACCGTGGACAATGACACCATCCTGGTGAGTTTTTACATTGAGAGCCTGTACACCAGCATCCCCCAGGATGCCATGCTGGATGTATTAGGACGAGCGCTAGAAAAAGAAGAGTGGACATCCAGAACCCCATGGCAATTCATCTTGGAGTGTGCCAGACTGGCACTCAAAAGAAATTACTTTGAGTTTGAAGACCAGATATTTCTACAGACGGGGGGTACATCCATGGGCAGCTCTTTTGCGCCGAGCATAGCAGGATTATACGTGTATGATTTTGAGGAGAAATACATCCTCAGTGATACCAACCCTTACAGCTCCAATATTCTATTGTGGCGTAGGTACATCGACGATGTGCTGACCATATGGAAAGGCACCGAAGATTCCCTAACTTCCTTCTTCAACTGGATCAATACCTGTGATGACCACCTAAGGTTCACCTATGAAAAAAACACAGATACATTGGTTTTCTTAGATGTAACGATCACAAAAAAGGAAGGGAAATTGACAACTGTCACCCATTACAAGCCAACCTCCAAAAACAACCTACTACGATTTGAAAGCTTCCACCCCAGACCCTTACGTGAAAACTTACCTTAGGGGCAATACCTAAGGATCCGCAGAAATTGTAGCGAGCTAGAAGACTATAAGAAACAAGCCCAGGATCTCACTCAAAAATTGCATAACTGGGGATATCCAAACAGAATTCTCCAACAAAGCCAAAACCGAGCGCGGAATTAACCGCGTGCAGCTCTATTAGAACACACAAACAAAACAGTGGAAGAAATCCCCTTGACCTGTGTTACTACATACAACACCATATCCAATGATGTCTCCAGAATAATAAAAAAACACTGGAACATCCTGAATACAGGTAATTTGAGATGGGGGAAACCCCTTTTCTCATTCAGGAGGGCACGGAGAATAAAAGATGCAATCGTCAATACAAGACCCATAAAGGTGTCCCTTGAGAAAGAAACACAAACCAACCTATGGGGTCTACCGAAGGTGACAGGCCACTACAAATGTGGAAGTTGCAGCGTTTGCCCGTACACCAAGAATACCAAAACATTACAATTGGAACCGAATAAGGTCTGGAAATCAGAGGGCAGACAAATTGCAATAGTGAAAATGTCATCTACAGACTAACATGCCCCTGTGACCTACACTACGTAGGAATGACGAGTAGGAAGATCAAGTTACGCATCGGAGAGCACAGAAGCACTATTAGATGCAAAAAGACTAATACAAGACTTACTGAACACTTTTTGTCCGCAGGTCACACACCAGATGACCTTCAATGGACAATCATTGAACAAGTCAAACCAGGAGCCAACCTGACCCAACGATTATTCGAAAAAGAACAGAGGTGGGTTTATAGACTCTCCACCCATAAGTCCGGTTTGAACGATAATATCCCGTGGAACAGCGTGATGACTTAAGAGCTGTCCTCATTAGCCATATGATTAGTAAACCAAGCAGCTAATTTCAAGTGCTAAACGCACTATCCTCCGATTAACAGCAGATATTGCGAAACCAACCCCTGTGGTTTTTAACCCTTTTTCCGTCCCCTATTCCAGTAAACTCCCACTAACACTGAGAGGCCGCATGGTAGGTTCCTATACCATTACCCTCTCATGTTAATGAATATTAAGCCAGCAGTATCTCCATGGCAACGTAAACAGTCCTCTAACAATCGGCGATCGGGGAAGGAATAGACTTCCTACCTTCTCCATCAAAACGATCCGATTGGCTCTCACCGAACTACGTGCTAAGACCACGTGACGAGGCCACGCCCAACCAGGAAATGCAATCTGTTTACTTTACCGGCACTCACGGATACCCCGGTCATTCCTCGGGGCACCTCCAGCAGGAACCAAGTAGGTTTTCCGCTTGATAATCAGAAGTCGCAAGTAAGTACCATCGGGCTGACCGGAATGCGGAAACTATTTACCGCACGATCCCGCAGGCTGTACCGAACTGCCCGACCCGGGCAGCTAATAGCTTACATTTGGCATCTGTTCTTTATCATTTTACAGGAGACGGACTCTTGCCGTCTTGGAAACGCTGGTGCCCATGAAGCCGTAGTGCCACAACTAAGCGTAAGCTAAAAACAAGTCGCTTCTACGATTCACAATAGCGACGTCACGACTGCTCACAAACAAACCTTTGCAGCCGTCCACATCGCAGCACGATAAAGATCACTCTCCCATATTACGGCCCCCAGTTTACACCATATTCCCAGACGCCAAAACCATTCCGACACCTCTTTTTGGCGCTGGTTCTTTACCGAAAGGCACAATCCGGTAATTATCACTGAAGCACTGTTGTGTGACCGCAATAGATGGACCCTACTGTTTGATTTCAAACGCTGGCATGACCCCATCTATTGACCATATGATTGGGGTAAAGACTAGTGACATATGTGTTAAATGTTATACTTTTGTTTTGTCCACCCCGGTATGTGACCCCTTCCTGTTTTTTGTTCTCCTGTTTCCTTACAGGTTTTTTCCCGAGCAAGGAAAAACACACTCTTTTACACGAGATCGCAATTTGCGGTCTCTGATTTGGACTAGGGCAGGACGCGCCTTAGCGTGTGCGGACCACCCAGTTCAAAATAACACGGTCCTGACGAAAACCTATGAATATATATAATGGTTGAAACATGTAGACCTTTTTAATCAATAGTTTTGTAAATTTCACATTTCACATAGCACACTTCGCTATTTTTAATACACTACTTATGACACCAAAGCCTACCTAATTAGGCAAAGGTGCCACTCCATTTTTAATAAGGGTTCAAGCACTCAAGAATAAATACTTGTAGTGAGTAGTTTTGGCCCTTTTTAAACACACTCTTGATAGTTATGCACACATAAAAGAAAATACTAACCAGCTCCACTGTAGTCAGGTGTCGCAGCACACCCTGTAGGCATTCGGCCTATGGGGTGGGACCCCGATGATGAAGCATGTCACCAACTAGGTTGGTGAGTGAGGGGTCTTCTACAAGGATATGCATTATCCGATAACAGGTTGGGGCATATTGTGCTGACTAGAGCACTCAAGCCTAGATCCAGAGAAACATTTCTCTGCCTACGAGGGGATACTCCTCTATTGTTTTTGTAATCTATTTTGGGGACCAGGAGTTCCCACCTCACATAGTACTTGTAAAATTTCCCTCACTCTCTCTTTTGTTATTAAGATCTAGGCAGCGCACAGCTGCGAGAGTATAAACATAATAGACATCATTGCACCACACCGGCCAAACCCATTATAAATATGGCCAAAAACCAGGGCCACTCCTACACCTCTGCTGAGATAGAGGAGATAATGAGTGATCTATCTGTGTTTGCGGACGCAAACAAAGCACAGAGCATTTCCACAATGAAAGACTGGGAAAGTTTAACAGAACTCAAGAGGAACAGAATCAGGACTATTCTACACGGGACGATACTAAAGCAATATCTGAGCAACAACATGGCACCCAAGGGGCTACTAGTTTCCAATGCACCTTGCATCTTCCTTGAAGATGAACTATTCCGAAAAGACTGGGCAGCCATAGCGTGGCACTGCACGCATGACTGGATAGTCTTGATCCTAAAGACAGCCCTAAGACTCTCAGAGAAAATCCAGGTAGAGATCCAGGTGGCAGAAGGGAATATGAAAACTACCATCACAGGTTTCAAGAAGAAGCTTGATGAGCTAAACAATGAGATGACAGATTTTAAAGATAATCTGACACAACAGAAAGTGCAGAAGTTCCAGAAGGACTTGAAAAGACTCTCAATGACCAAAGCATACCCGTACTCGGATCCAGAGTTCGTACCACCATCTAAAGGAGAAGACAACTCAGATGCCTCCAGTAATGCATCAAGCAATACATCAAACTCCAGTGTGAACTCAAGCAGAGGAAGTACCAAACAAAGAGGGAGAGGGCGTGGTAGAGGACATGGAAATTGGCCATCTTTTAATCCAATGCCAATGCAAGGGCTTCCTGACCCTTACTACTACCCACAAAATATTCCGATGTATGGTTGGCAACCACCCTTCCAGCAACCATTTTTTCAACCCAACCCCTATAGACCGCCTTTTTTATACCGGGGCGGAAGAGGACGGGGAAGAAGAAAAAAACAGAACCAGAACAGGCACAAACCTCAACAAGCAGGGCCGAGCAATCGGAGAACTTAATAACAAACCTCTCCACCAGACCCTTGAGCGTAGCCGAGGGATCAGTCCTAAATAAGGGCTTAGGCTTTGTACCTACAGCAAATCTAGACAAATTTAGACTTCACAGTGAACTCTCATCATTCTTCCGTAAATTGAGACTAAAAGCATTCTTTGAAAAAAGATCCAACACAGAAGAAAACCTGGATACAAATGAAACAGGACTAAGGACGAGATTCACCTTTACCCCACCACCACATTTGATTCCTGTGGAAATTTCCACTTTCGAGCAAGCCGTCTTCAACAATGTTAAAAATACGAATCCCAAGAAACCATTCATGAACTTGACTAATCAAGAGAGAATTGCCATTGAAAATTTGCGAAAATGTGATACCATTGTCATTAAGCCTGCAGATAAAGGCGGAGGCATTGTCGTGCAAGATCGCACAGCTTACCAAAATGAATGTCTCCGACTCTTAGCAGACCAAAACAGCTACCGTAGATTATCATTGGACCCAACAGAAGACCTGAAAAGTGAGATAAAATCACTAGTGGAGTACGGTGAAACAGAGGGATTCATATCAAAACAGGAGGCGGATTTCCTTGGTAAAAGTGAGGGGAGAATCCCCTACTTTTACACACTCCCGAAAATACATAAAAACAAGACACCACCCCCTGGCAGGCCAATTGTCTCTGGGCTGGGGTCGGTTCTGGAACCACTCTCGCAATTTTGCGACGTGTTCTTCAAGACTATGGTGCAAAAAACCAGCACGTACCTCCAAGACTCCAAAAGTCTATTACAAATCCTGGATCAACTCACCGTGGACAATGACACCATCCTGGTGAGTTTTTACATTGAGAGCCTGTACACCAGCATCCCCCAGGATGCCATGCTGGATGTATTAGGACGAGCGCTAGAAAAAGAAGAGTGGACATCCAGAACCCCTAGGCAATTCATCTTGGAGTGTGCCAGACTGGCACTCAAAAGAAATTACTTTGAGTTTGAAGACCAGATATTTCTACAGACGGGGGGTACATCCATGGGCAGCTCTTTTGCGCCGAGCATAGCAGGATTATATGTGTATGATTTTGAGGAGAAATACATCCTCAGTGATACCAACCCTTACAGCTCCAATATTCTATTGTGGCGTAGGTACATCGACGATCTGCTGACCATATGGAAAGGCACCGAAGATTCCCTAACTACCTTCTTCAACTGGATCAATACCTGTGATGACCACCTAAGGTTCACCTATGAAAAAAACACAGATACATTGGTTTTCTTAGATGTAACAATCACAAAAAAGGAAGGGAAATTGACAACTGTCACCCATTACAAGCCAACCTCCAAAAACAACCCACTACGATTTGAAAGCTTCCACCCCAGACCCTTACGTGAAAACTTACCTTAGCGGCAATACCTAAGGATCTGCAGAAATTGTAGCGAGCTAGAAGACTATAAGAAACAAGCCCAGGATCTCACTCAAAAATTGCATAACTGGGGATATCCAAACAGAATTCTCCAACAAAGCCAAAACCGAGCGCGGAATTAACCGTGTGCAGCTCTATTAGAACACACAAACAAAACAGTGGAAGAAATCCCCTTGACCTGTGTTACTACATACAACACCATATCCAATGATGTCTCCAGAATAATAAAAAAACACTGGAACATCCTGAATACAGGTAATTTGAGATGGGGGAAACCCCTTTTCTCATTCAAGAGGGCACGTAGCATAAAATATGCAATCGTCAATACAAGACCCATAAAGGTGTCCCTTGAGAAAGAAACACAAACCAACCTATGGGGTCTACCGAAGGTGACAGGCCACTACAAATGTGGAAGTTGCAGCGTTTGCCCGTACACCAAGAATACCAAAACATTACAATTGGAACCGAATAAGGTCTGGAAATCAGAGGGCAGACAAATTGCAATAGTGAAAATGTCATCTACAGACTAACATGCCCCTGTGACCTACACTACGTAGGAATGACGAGTAGGAAGATCAAGTTACGCATCGGAGAGCACAGAAGCACTAATAGATGCAAAAAGACTAATACAAGACTTACTGAACACTTTTTGTCCGCAGGTCACACACCAGATGACCTTCAATGGACAATCATTGAACAAGTCAAACCAGGAGCCAACCTGACCCAACGATTATTCGAAAAAGAACAGAGGTGGGTTTATAGACTCTCCACCCATAAGTCCGGTTTGAACGATAATATCCCGTGGAACAGCGTGATGACTTAAGAGCTGTCCTCATTAGCCATATGATTAGTAAACCAAGCAGCTAATTTCAAGTGCTAAACGCACTATCCTCCGATTAACAGCAGATATTGCGAAACCAACCCCTGTGGTTTTTAACCCTTTTTCCGTCCCCTATTCCAGTAAACTCCCACTAACACTGAGAGGCCGCATGGTAGGTTCCTATACCATTACCCTCTCATGTTAATGAATATTAAGCCAGCAGTATCTCCATGGCAATGTAAACAGTCCTCTAACAATCGGCGATCGGGGAAGGAATAGACTTCCTACCTTCTCCATCAAAACAATCCAATTGGCTCTCACCGAACCACGTGCTAAGACCACGTGACGAGGCCACGCCCAACCAGGAAATGCAATCTGTTTACTTTACCGGCACTCACGGATACCCCGGTCATTCCTCGGGGCACCTCCAGCAGGAACCAAGTAGGTTTTCCGCTTGATAATCAGAAGTCGCAAGTAAGTACCATCGGGCTGACCGGAATGCGGAAACTATTTACCGCACGATCCCGCAGGCTGTACCGAACTGCCCGACCCGGGCAGCTAATAGCTTACATTTGGCATCTGTTCTTTATCATTTTACAGGAGACGGACTCTTGCCGTCTTGGAAACGCTGGTGCCCATGAAGCCGTAGTGCCACAACTAAGCGTAAGCTAAAAACAAGTCGCTTCTACGATTCACAATAGCGACGTCACGACTGCTCACAAACAAACCTTTGCAGCCGTCCACATCGCAGCACGATAAAGATCACTCTCCCATATTACGGCCCCCATTTTACACCATATTCCCAGATGCCAAAACCAGTCCGACACCTCTTTTTGGCGCTGGTTCTTTACCGAAAGGCACAGTCCGGTAATTTTCACTGAAGCACTGTTGCGTGACCGCAATAGATGGACCCTACTGTTTGATTTCAAACGCTGGCATGACCCCATCTATTGACCATATGATTGGGGTAACGACTAGTGACATATGTGTTAAATGTTATACATTTGTTTTGTCCACCCCGGTATGTGACCCCTTCCTGTTTTTTGTTCTCCTGTTTCCTTACAGGTTTTTTTCCAGAGCAAGGAAAAACGCACTCTTTTACACGAGATCGCAATTTGCGGTCTCTGATTTGGACTAGGGCAGGACGCGCCTTAGCGTGTGCGGACCACCCAGTTCAAAATAACACGGTCCTGACAAAAACCTATGAATATATATAATGGTTGAAACATGTAGACCTTTTTAATCAATAGTTATGTAAATTTCACATTTCACATAGCACACTTCGCTATTTTTAATACACTACTTATGACACCAAAGCCTACCTAATTAGGCACAGGTGCCATACCATTTTTAATAAGGGTTCAAGCACTCAAGAATAAATACTTGTAGTGAGTAATTTTGGCCCTTTTTAAACACACTCTTTATAGTTATTCACACATAAAGAAAATACTAACCAGCTCCACTGTAGTCAGGTGTCGCAGCACACCCTGTAGGCATTCGGCCTATGGGGTGGGACCCCGATGATGAAGCATGTCACCAACTAGTTTGGTGAGTGAGGGGTCTTCTACAAGGATATGCATTATCCGATAACAGGTTGGGGCATATTGTGCTGACTAGAGCACTCAAGCCTAGATCCAGAGAAACATTTCTCTGCCTACGAGGGGATACTCCTCTATTGTTTTTGTAATCTATTTTGGGGACCAGGAGTTCCCACCTCACATAGTACTTGTAAAATTTCCCTCACTCTCTTTTGTTATTAATAATTAATATATACCCAACTATAGTGAAAACATGCAGAGGCATATATCATGTATGTTAGTATGCAAAATATGCCCAAGGTAGCCTTATAAGGAAGATGACATCCTTAAATGCTTCTGTACAGTCATATATGACCATCACAGCCTTATTGTGGTTTGGTATAATCTCAGCCTCTCCTTAAACAGGTTTATCCACAAAAAGCTAGGGCAGTCTCCAGTTGAATAATAGTATCTTCAAATAGCCAGAATAATACTCCACTAAGCAAGACATTTCAATGAAATTATGCAAAGACATTTATAGGGAATTACATAAGGAATGTTTAGGTAATATAGCAGCAAATGGGAAATGTACAACACATTGGTCCAGCACATTGAACAGGGAACAAAGGCCACTTTACATAAGGAGATAAGGTATCTGAAATAAAGAAATATGCTACATAGTGGTATACTTTGAAGCACAGCAGCGCAAATCACCTCAGACATGTATGTCACTGTCCAATAAACATAGAGCCCATTTCACAATGTCTATCCCATAAGCAGGTACCACCAATTTCTCCAAATACCTACGTCTGGAGCAGTCAAATTTACTCACCAAAATTTATTTTTAAATAGGTCCCATATATCTCAAGGGAGTCATAGGTGGATAGCTAAACCACCATTATCAGTTAAAGAAACTCTTTTCATTACTGTTTAACCTTCATATAGAGACTCCAGCAAACGCCTTAATGTCAAACCAACAGATAACCTCCTTAAAGTATAAGGAATGGGAGAAAAAGGTTGCACTTTATGCGGATGATTTAATGCTATTTACAGATGATCTGATAGGTTCACTCCCAAGAATAATAGAGACACTTGAGCAGTTCTGGAAAATCTCTGGCTATCAGATCAACCAACAGAAGACGGAGATCATGGAGTGGAATACCCAGTGCAACAATCCTATGGTAAAGTAACAGATTAGGTATCTGAGTATTCAGATAGTGGGTGAAATTAGGAAAATCGCCAAAGTACATTTTAACAAAGTTCTAGCGGAATCCAAAAAATCTTTAATGTCTGGAAAAGTCTCCCTTTTGTCTTTACTGGTTCGCTCCAAAACAGTAAAGCTGTTGATACTCCCTACATTCACATGTATCTTTAACTCATACCTTTAGAATTCTAAAAAGAGTGGTTCAACAGAATACAGGGGCCTATCAGCAGTTTTATCTGGGCTTTAAGAGGAGTCAGAATTGCAAGGAAGTAGATAAGGAGGAATAAAGAACATGGCGGGATTGCCAGCCCAGATGTGTTGCAATATTAGAGGGCTTTCAAAAACATTAGAGTGTTATTCAAAGAACATTGGTTATACCCACAGTACATGTAAGCCATGACAGTCTCGGAAGGAAGTTACTTCCTATATAAATTTGGTGACCCAAACTTTTTAAAGGTAAAATTAAAGATACCAGAACTATGGTTTCAATTGAGGCGCCTGTGGAAAATCCATTAGTACAGTAACTATGCCCCCAATCTGGAACTCACCAGGAACGCCCTAATGTCTAGAAGACACATTGTTAACCCCTCTGAGAGAGGAGGGATAACAAGTGGCGGCAACTAATAACAGAGAATGCAATAGTCGGTTGGGACCACCTAGTGTCACTGACCAACGGGGCACTGTCTAAGTTTAAATTTGATCAACTGACGAACTAGGAAAGATGGCACAGGAAACAGGGATTTAGAGACGAAAATTCAAGGGGAAGCATTGAAGAAAGAAGTAGTTTATTGGTGCTGGTCGCTCATTCCAGAGGGGGAGTAGGAATTTAGCCTACCCACAGAGATCTGGGGGAAAGACCTGTCAATGCTTGATATATTTCACTTATGGCAAACATCAATGGCTACATGTTGGTACATAATCAAATCTGCACTTCTCAAAAATAACTATTTATTCAGCAGGCATAGAGCCTATTGAACACCAAAGAAATTGTCCAAACTGAAAAGAGGAGGGGTGAAACAGTGTCCCAAATGTAGTGAGGAGAGAGCAAACGATATCCACATATTCCAGTGGTGCCCCGAACTCCAGGTTTTTAGGGAAGATGTGGGCAAGATCCTCTCGGAAGTACTACATCAAGAAATAGAGCTAAGCCTTCAGTTAGCCATGTATGGGGTGGAAGGTGGATCTGATAATAGGGGACGTCCTACGTCAATATAAAAAGCAGATCAATCTGCTATACGTTTTGATATTACTGGCCAGGTGGGAGATCTGCATTAAATGGGTTAATCATAATCTGCCTACTCAAGCGGAATGGCTGGGTTCAGTGCATAGGATAAATAAACTAGACCAGGCAGGAACACAAAGTAAGAGGCAAGAATTCTGGGATTTATGGGAACAACATTGGGAGCTTTGAATTGTTGGAATGGAGTTATTAGGAAATTATAAAAGTCCAATGATTAAGCATAACAGCAATAAGAAGGAGGGAGATCTGCTGGTGCAGGTACGACTCCCAACAAGTGAAGAGTGGGACAAGGTGTGCAGGGGAGCCTAGTAGCTGATAGGGTAGCCCCATGAAACTAGACCCCAAACTGAAGGCGTGTGTCATGGGGCTGGGGCAGGGCGTCACATCAAGGTGAAGATGGTCCCCCTACCGTTATAAAATGTGTTATCTTAACTCAACCTGTTTATTGCGCAATGAAGACCAAAAAAACCATCTTTCACCGTATGCCCATGAAAAAAGTATGGCACCGCTAATGTATGCTTGATCGGTGTGGTGGATACAGTTTACAGCAGAGCTGTTTTATTGGGGTTAGAACCTGTGACAAGCCTCTTTTACACAAATATTTTAATCAGGTTAATTTACTTCCTGATTTAGATTACTAGTGTCAAATATGTTGACTTTCAGGATTCACAACAATCTGAAGAGCATATGTATTATAATCTTAGGGAGGGTATGGGGTAATGGTGGGTTAACCCAATAGGCAGTACATTTCTTTTTTTGAAAAACGTTATTGTGCAAAACAACGTCATTACAGATATGGGCCTACAACCACAGGGGCTAGGTGCTAGTGCATGTAGATCAATTACTTGGCGTCAAGAAGCGGCGACTGATCCCTAGAGGTCCAGCAGAAGTACAGGATACATGTTCGGAAACTCAAGAGGTAGACAGGATACAAATATTTTTTCATTTTTAGAAAGGAACAAAACGAAAAACAAAAGAACAAAACGCAAGGCGAGAAACATTGTAGAAGATGTCGAGCTCCGGTGGGGGAGACCTACCATACCGGATAGAGAATCAGGAGGACAATAGAGATGACCGGGGGGAGGCAGTGGGGAAGTCAGGACAATCAGCAAAGGAATACAGTATTCTAGGAACCTCAGAGGTCAGGGGGACAGAAAAATGTCTGGAGCGTCTTCGAAGGGGGGGCGTACAGATGTTTCCTCGATAGGCGTTCCACTGGCCCCAAATTTTACTCCACGCCCTAGGCTTGCCCCTAGCCAAATATACCGTCTTCTCTCTAAACATGCACCAATCCATGTTCTCCTTCCATACTGACATGGTGGGAGGCCGTTGGGAACCCCAAAGCTGCGCAATATCCCTTTTGGCAATCATGTTCCCAAGTGCCACCCACAGGGCCTGGGCAACGTTGTAGTCATTCGGCTCCCACACATTCAACAAACATCTTCGAGCCTCAGGCAACAGAGCGACCCCAGTGACACACTCCATTACAGCATGCACGCGGTGCCAATACGCCGCAACATCACGGCACTCCCAAAGGATATGAAGGAAGGTGGCAATCATTCCACAACCGCGCCTACACAACCCATACGAAGAAAAACCCATAGCAACCAAACGTGGACCTGTCACATACACACGGTGGAGGATTTTAAGCTGGACGAGACGGAGACGGGCCGGAATGGCGACCTCTTTCGGGGAGGATAGTGCGGACTGCCAGTCCTCGTGGTCCAATTCCAACCCGTCTCCAGTCCAGGCCTCCCTAAGACGCACAAGAAGATCTGCCCGATTGTTGATTAATTTCTTATAAATCAAGGAAATCGTACTATCGGGCAGATGACCATCGAGTGTACGGTCCTCAAGCAGGGAAGATTCAGGGACCGTGGTACCGGCCGTGAAGACCGACAACAAAGCGTGACGCACTTGTGCACATCTGAAGAACTCCCGCTCACTTAACTCATACTCACTCTGAAGCACCCCAAAGGATTTGACCGCACCTTTCACCCAAAGATCACCCACTCTGCTAATGCCAATCGTGTCCCAGTTCTCGAAACCTTTCGTCGTCCAGAGGCATCCCAATCGTTCCGAAGCAAACAAAGGAGTCGCTCGCGTCAGTCGATCATTCCACCCCATGGCCGCATTGGCATCCTTCCACACACGCACTGCAATCTTTGTGGGTCCCGTTAGGTTCCTCCCCGCCGTCCGAGAGTAGAGCGCTCTGTTGAAGTCGCCACCAGGCAACAGGTATTTATCCATCGCAAACGCCGGATTTGCACCAGGTGCATATGTAGCATGGTTGATGACGGACAACTGGGAAGCCCAATAATACCTCCTGATGTCCGGGAGTGCGATGCCCCCGTCATTCCAGGGGAGAGTTAGTTTTGAGAGAGCGATGCGTGTGCGACCGTCCCAAACAAGTCTCCTCTGTAAATCCTCCACCTCCCGAAAGTAGGTCGCCGGAATAATATCAAAAGAGTTCTGAAGTGCGTAGAGGAATCGGGGCAGGGACATCATTTTAAACAGTGCCGCTCGACCAAGTGGTGACAACGGCAATCTACGCCAACGAGCCACGTCAAGCTTCAAGCGACGGAGAGGAGGAAGGAGATTATGCTTGTAGCGGACAGCCGGGTCCAACGATACATAGACCCCCAAGTACTTGAAGCCAGATTGTGAAATTTGACAAGCGCCTTGAGACCCTCTGGGTGAGTAGTGCGCTATACAAATATTGAACTTGAACTTGAACTTGATCCGGAAACGAAACCGAAAGTGGAGATACGGCCACAAAGGAGGCCCCACTGCCGTTGTTGTTCAACTCCGTCCCGGATCCGCAAGTCGTCAAGTCCCTGGCACAGCCTCCAGGTGGGCCTCGAAAGTTCAAAGTGCCGTAATTTCGGTTACCCAAGTCCGATTTCAATTCTGAAAAGAGTTATGGACTCAGTCGGGGCTCATCTTCGAAGGTCCGTCCAAGAAATCAGGATATCTTCAGGATAAATTGCGAGGAGTGGCGAGGGTCCGGGGAGCCCTGTGCTCACGCGACCATCTTGGATGCACGCTAAGCTCCTCCTCAGCAGTACATTTCTAAAATCTAAAAATGAAATAGCATTTCAATTTCAGTAAGGTGCCATATGTGTAAATCACTCATGGCTTTCTTAAAGAAACTAATTAGTGACACCAAAAATAATACGATTTCAATATAAGTATCCTCTAAATTTAGGGGATGACCCTCTAGGCACAGCTCTGAACACTGAAGCGCTTATTTCTTAAACATGAGTTATCCAAAAAAAATTTCTGAATAGTTTGTTCTTTGAATATAATTCTTTATTCAGAAGTAAATTATATGCATTTGCTTCTTCGAGAATTCTTTCTTTTCATCAATAATATTTGTTGTTCGTTTAGACATTCAAATTTTTAAAGGCATTCCCAATGCATTTCGCGCACTGAAGTGCACTTCTTCAGGGGAATATCTAAATCAAAAAATTAATGAACTCATATGAGGATAATATGCTACAAACGTAGATATTCATTGTTATTTTCAATTGATGTACATTTCATGAAGACTCTATTCACTGCGGTAATCTATTTGATGCAACAGGATGTTACTGGTGACCCCGTAATTCGAGTACAAAATGCGGATGATATTAAAGTAACGTGTTGGGACTTTTATGAATAAGAATAGTGAGTTAACGTGCGTACAAAAAGAGCCAAAGGATAAAAAGTGATAGGTTCAAGTTAAATGCATTCAGTGGGTTTAATGGTCTTGGTCACTTGAATGCTGATTGCGTTTAACTTGACGTCCTGTTTCATCAAATAGATTACTGCAGTGAATAGAGTCTTCATGAAATGTACATCAATTGTAAATAACAATGAATATCTATCTTTGTAGCATATTATCCTCATATGAGTTCATACATTTTTTGATTTAGATATTCCCCTGAAGAAGTGCACTTCAGTGCGCGAAATGCATTGGGAATGCCATTGAAAATGTGAATGTCTAAACGAACAACAAATATTATTGATGAAAAGAAAGAATTCTCAAAGAAGCAAATGCATACAATTTACTTCTGAATAAATAATTATATTCGAAGAACAAACTATTCAGAACATTTATTGGATAACTCATGTTTAAGAAATAAGCGATTCAGCGTTCAGAGCTGTGCCTAGAGGGTCATCCTCTAAATTTAGCGGATGCTTATATTGGAATCGTTTTAACAACACTCTAAGAGGCAGAGAGTGAGACCTCAGGAGCACGCTACAAAGTTCAACTACAACAATAAAAAGCTTGTGTGCAACCCACATTGCATCGTTAATACCAAAAATAATACCAAATATAGGCAGGAATAATTATAAGTAAGACCGTTTTATTATGAAATGTGTTGCCCTGGTGTTTGGCGCTGATGGCTGATTTACAAAACGAATATACCATTAAATGTATCTATCTTTGTTGCCGTGATATAGAGTATTTCTTGGTTGTTCATTAGAATGTACTGCTGAGCAGCAACAGCTCATCTGCAGCTTATAAGGCTACTTCATTGTTATCTGAACATGCAGCAATACACATGGTAATATCTACTAAATGAAAAGAGGTATGAAGGAACCCTAAACATTTTTTTAATATGCCCTGGATTCTGAGTTTAGGCATAGAGGTTTGTTCGTACAACTCTTGGTTGGGTGTTATACATACTATCATGTGATACAGAAGGCATTTTTAAAAATCTGTTTTTTTCTGGCACACTACCTTACAATTGGAAGACAAAAATAGAAATAAATTCAATTGATAATAACATCTGTACTACTATTCTATATTTTCCCACTTCTCCTGATAATAACTGCACCCTACTTGTGTGGCAGAGTCTATTGCCGACAACAGAAAAAGCCCCAAAATGCAAATAGATATCAAATTTTTGCCATCAAACGTGACACATGTTGATGAATTAGGTAACTTCAGAAATGTTAGCACTGGCTCGGTTGCTAGCCAGGAAAACCAGACATTTCTGACAGTAGATATCCAGGAGAGTTCCAGATTCTATGACTTACGAGGATCCCTCTACATTTTCTTACTCAAAATGCTTTGCAAACCTCAAACCTTGGATACAATTATACATTGTCCACACATTTCTGTGAGGGAAGGTTCTGGCATGTGTGGTGTTCCAAAATGCGATTGTGCACAGCTTGTCATAAAATAGTAACCACATTGTGGGGATGAGCCTATAGCCCTCATCACGAAAGGCTGTAAAAAACAAAAAATAGAGACTTCAAATATTAGTCATGAAAAATTACCCATTTTGGTCATGATGGGTAACTGCAAAATTTGGGCCTGGGTTCAGCGGTCACCCAGGGAAACTTGCCAAACCCAAACATTTCTGAAAATACATGGGAGTCCAGGGTGGTGTGTCTTTCATGGATCCCACTATGTTGTCTTTCCCTGAATGACCTGCAAACCTAAAACTTTGGATAAACTCATGCATCTTCTCTCATATGTCTGTTAAGGAAAGATCCAGAACCTGTGGGGACCAATACAATTGATACCACACTTTTCCTGATAAGAACAGGAGCCCACTTGTCTGGGTGAGTCTAGCAGGATTCAGGCAAACGGATTAATGTCACTACATCGCATGCTTTTACATCGCATGCCTTTACAACGCGGTTTTTACCACGCAGTCCATTACAACGCATAATGCTTTTAGGCGCTGGATAGTGAATTATTTAATTTACTATTCCAACTCCAGTCCCCGTGGATAGCAGGGAAGGTGTTGGATAGTAAATTAAATATATTCCCTATCCTAGAGCGCCCCCCAGCGCAATGCGTTGTAATGGTATGCGTTGTAATGGTTGCGATGTAATGGTAGTGCGTTGTAAAAAATGCGTTGTAAGTGATGTTCCCCCAGGCAAACACATAACCATGGATTTATCTCGATCTCCAAGTTTCAGAAATGCCCAAAGTTTGTAAGGTTACCTGGCTGGCAGCTCACTGGTGTCTAGTCGGCTTTTTGCCCTGCTAGGGTGTATTAGTGATAAACCCCCCAATCTGCCCCCAGGGGGAACACAAGGACTTTTGGGCTCATTCTGGAATGGGAGCATGGCCCAATGTCTGGATATGTTTCCCCACCCCTTCTTCTTTTTGATCTATTTCCCCTGTGCTTCGTAGGCTTTCTGTCCCACGGGTGGGCAAATTGGGGGTAAATCATCAGGGTTTAGAGTTATGCCTCCTGAGCATAGATTAAACTTAACCCACTCTGTACCTAATGGAATCTGGGGGCATATTATCAAGCCTGGGCGATAAAATTATCGCTGCTTTATCGGCAGGAAACTGCAGATAAAGTGGCGATAATGGGCTTGATAATATGCTCTATGGAATTCCAATCGAAGCTCATGTTAGATGTGAAGGACATCTAACATGATCTTCGATTGGAATTCCATAGAGCATATTATCAAGCCCATTATCGCCACTTTATCGGCAGTTTCCTGCCGATAAAGCAGCAATAATTTTATCGCCCAGGCTTGATAATATGCCCCCTGGTGACTTCCCTTTTTGTACTGTGATATCAGCAAAGAGTGCTGCGTGTCACAAGATTAAATACAATAAGAATGCGAGGTAAACTCATGTTCTGAAATCGATATTTAGGAGAAATCTAGCACCAAAAGGATTTTCTCTGAGAATGCAGAGGACGAGGCATTCATTTTCATTTTCAATCTTTATTTCGACCATTTGGTCATAAAAGATACACATAAATTAAAAATCACATAGTTGTGTCAGATTTGATAAAACATCAGTGCATGATTTAAGATCCACATCAAACATTATTAACAATGTTAAAAATAAAGCAATTCAACAGTCTACCCAGCATTTTTTAAAAGACGATTACGTGTATACCACACATTTGTAAAAAATTTGGCAAGCGCAAAAACAATTGGGCCGGAAGCATCACATTTTAGAATCCTGTACATAGGCATATATTCCCTGCCACCCAAGTTCTTGATCAAAGGCAGCAGCCAGTACTTTCTGGCTGCCATATATGCTGGGCAGAAAAAGATCACATGCAAGTCATTTTCCTCTTTGTCTACGCAAAGGGGACAGTACTTGGTGGAAGGGACTTGCGACCAGATACTAGAAAAGGAGCGCAAAGGCAATGTACCGTATCTCCACTGGAGAAATAACTTTCTAGTGAGTACGGGATATATGGGATCAAAAGCCTTTTCAAGTGCGTAAAGGTCCTTATTTTGCAGGAATTTAGAGGAAAGGGACCCCTCTATCTGGGTAGCTAAAGCCCTTTCCCTTTTGTGTTCATGATACAGATTCGCCAGAAATCTCTTAGAGATTCTAGGTGCTGTATCTGCTGGTTTAGTCCACAATTCGGGGAGCCCCAGATCTGTGCAGATTGACTGGATATTTTGGACCCAGGGGATACTGAGCGCCTTGGGGTGTTTTAATAGTTCGACCAGTTCCGCCCTATAGTCGGCGAGATCGTCGCTGCTCCAAAGCCTGTGCCAGAAGGCTATGGGTCTTAGACTTATCTCGTCGGCGAGAGGCCGTAGCCCTAGATCAAGCCTCAAAGGGAGAAGTGGGGTGCTGGAAGGAAGTGCGGTAATTTGTCTTACGAATCTGTTTTCCGTGGCTGACAGATTCCGACATGGAGTATGGCCCCACAATTCAGCCCCGTACAAGATCGCCCCCCTGGCCTGTGCCTTATATATCTGAATTAGGGCCCCCAATGGGCGATAGGTCGAGCCGGTCATCATCCGGGAGATACCCCCGGTAATTTGTACTAGTTTAAGGTTGGCCCTGGTTTGATGGGTCCCCCAGGTCATATTTTCGTTGAGTGTCACGCCGAGATATTCAAACGTGGCTACTCTTTCCAGCCGTGCTGCTCCCAGCAGTGGATTCGGGCGCTGTTTGGGGCTTGGATTCAATACCATATATTTGGTTTTTGTGGCATTGATTTCCAGTCCTCTGTCCTGACAGAAGGCCACAAAGGCATCAAGTATCCTTTGGATGCCCATGGGAGTTTTGGATACCAACAGCGTGTCGTCCGCAAACATTATTGTGGGCACACTGTTGCCATTTAGTTTGGGGGCATCTGTGTAGTCGGTGGCGTTCAGATGAGCGATTACCCCGTTGACAAAGAGGCAAAACAGGGTCGGCGCCAGCACACAACCCTGTCTTACCCCCCTGCCCACGGGGAATCTATCAGTCAGCTCCCCCGACCTCCCACACCTCACCTGGGCATAATTGTTGTGGTGCAGCCTCTGTAAGGTCAATAAGATGTCTGGTGGTACGCCCATCCCTGCCAGAATGGCCCAGAGTTTTCCCCTGGGCACGAGGTCGAAGGCGGCTCGTAGGTCCACGAAAATCGTGTACAAACTGCCACCCTCGAACCTCACTGTCTTCCAGTAGACCAGATTCAATCTAAAGACCTGGTCCACAGTCGATACCCCTTTCCTAAAGCCTGCCTGGTATGGACTGAGGGCGCCTGCCTCCTCGATCCATTCCTGAAGCCTGTTCAGGAGAACCCTGCCGAACAACTTCTGCGCTACGTCGATCAGGCTAATTGGTCTGTAGTTGGCTGGGAGGAGGGGGGATCCCTTTTTGTAAATCGGGACCACCTCAGCCCCCAGCCAAGTACTAGGGATTTCCATCCCACCGAGAATGCCATTAAAAAGAGCAGCGAGGTAGGGCGCCCAGACGGTGGGCTCCTGCTTGTACAGGTCTCCCGGTAGCCCATCCAGCCCAGGGGCCTTCCCCGAAGCCAGGCCTGAAATGGCAGCAGTGACCTCACTCAGTGTTATTTGATCCACCTGAGAGCCCTGCCTCTCTGGTTCGATCACCGCAGGAAGTTCTCCGGACTCAGCGCTATATAAGGACTGGAAGTGGGCCTGCCACACTCCAGGAGCTATGTTAGGCTCCACTGCCGAGTGTAAACTCCCTGATCCCCCGTTCACCATTCTCCAGAACAGGCGTTGGTCTTGCACTGCTAGGGCCTTAGTGAGTTCTTCCCACTGGCTTTCCTCCCATTCTATTTTAGCCTGGGCGAGAAGTTTCTTGTAGGCGTGCCTACATTGCTTAAGGCGTTCCCCTCCTTTGCCCTCCTTTATTACTCCGAGGAGTTCTGTTTTGGCCCGTCTACAGGCCACATTGTACCATTGAGTTCTGCCATGGCACCTCTCTCTTGTCTTCCGCACCTTACATGTGAAGTGGGGTGCCGCAATTTTTATAAGCTCATTGTGGGCATCAGACAATTTACTCCTTATGTCTATTTTACTTGCCACACTATCAAGGTCCCCCACGATTTCCAGGATAGGGGTAATCTCTGCATAGAGCATTGGGAGTTTATCCTTTTTTGTGACCATATGCTCCCACCTTAGTCTTCTCCTGCTGTTATCAATGAGAAGCGTGGGGCGGTTCCCTTCTTCCTGGGTCACTAAGCCCTGAGGAGCTGGATGAACAAGGTCTAACTCAAGGGCATTGTGGTCACTATCCAGCCTGTCTATTACCCTGAAATCTTGTATAGTTGACCACCTCGCTAGTTGGACCAGAACATAGTCCAAGTGTGACTCTCTTCCCCGGCGGTTGTAGGTATTTTTGCCTGGTGTGTCCGAGTTGACTCTCCCATTGCACGCTCTAAGTCCATACCTTAAGGTAAGGGCAGTGATTTGCAGCGCCAATGGGGTCCAAGCCTTCGGAGATGGAACATCAACCCCTGGTACTGCCCACCTAGCTTCTTCATCCGATAAGAACCCTTCCTGGAGGCCGGGGAGTGGCTCAAAGTGAGAATTAAAATCCCCACCCACCACATAGTATGAATCAGTCGACAGTTCAGATAAAAAGTTCGAGAGTTCATTAAAAGTCGGTGATTCTTTTGCCTTTCCCATCGGCCTGGAATAGATGTTAACCAACAAGAGGTTTGCTTTATTTGGCCATGTTAATGAGACCACCAGGATGTCATCGGAGTTGCATGGGAGCCGTGATGCCACACAGCCCAGGTGAGCAGCAACCCATATCACAAGGCCCCCTGAGGGGCGGCCTTTACCTTCCCACCTAGCTGGAATAAAAAATGATGTGTAGCCTTGGTGTCCAAAGTCCTCTCTAGCCCAGGTTTCCTGGAACATGCATATGTCGCCAGTTTCTATATAGTTTTCCCAGGTCGGCTCTTCCAATTTGTTTGCTAGTCCCGCGATGTTCCAGGAGATTATCCTCAGATGTTCAGGAGTGGGAGATGTCAAAGTGCAAGGGTTGGAAGAGGTCGGGCCTGGCTCCTCTTGTGTTGCAAGGCCTGGAGCGAGGGCAACATAGGTTAGATGTGGCACCATAGAACCCCTATCCCCCTCGCCCGCATGGACGGGAGCCAAAGTTATCCCCTCAACAGGAACTACTCCATCAGTGTCTAGGTGAGAGAATTCAATTCTGCCGTGATCTATGGCAGGTGGATCGTTCAATGGGCCAGAGCTTGGGCCGGGGGACAAAATGAAATGCTCGGGCGACCCATGGGAACCCGAAACCCCTGGCGCTGTCTTACAAGCAGTAAGTCAGTCGACCCCATCCAAGCCGTCCAGGCAGTTAAAGCGATTGAAATCACAGAAAGGTGTATCTGGTGGCTGGAAATAAGGGCGTTGTACAGGGCCATTGTGATTACGTCTATGTTCCACCCTTGTCCAGTCATCGTATATTGGGGCCTGGCGCTTAGGAATCGGGGGGAAGAAGAAAGATACTGGGAGGGTCTGTATGGTGGAATCTAGGGATCGGTTCATTCCTCTGCAAATGTGTCGGACCGTGCCTGGATCCTTAAAGGTTACCATGATGCAGTCCCCCACTATAGTTTTCCTGGTCTTCCCTAGCCATGGAACCCTTCTTACCATGATGATTTCGTTATTATATTGGGGAGGCAAGGGTCGGTTCCAATTAAGCCATTTGATTACCTTTTTCTTGAGAGACTGGTAATCCTCATTTTCCCCTGATCTTAGGTGAGGGGCACCCGCTAAGACCACCATTAGTCTATTGGCCTCCGGTGGAAGGTCTGGCCTCCGTGGTCTGGGAGTTGGACAAACGGGCATGAGTGGGGGAACATTGACCTGGCCTTGATGCATTCCAGAGAACTCTATTTGTGAGCTATGTGGGGTTAAGTCCACTAGATGAGTGGGTCTGGTGCTTTGATTGTTGTGCCGTGCCTGGGTTTGAATGGCCATAAGGGGTTGCAGAGGGGGGGCAGATGGCATGCTTCTGGGGAGGGCTCTGCTGGCAATATTTGCCACATCTTCTTTGGAAGGTGGATCGTTCGCACGCAATTCAGCGAGGACATCGCCGACTTCGTCAGCCCGCACGCCCTCCCCTCCGCTGACTACATCCTCCTGGGGGACCTCAACTTCCATCTGGAGAACAACAACGACCGCAACACCAGCACCCTGCTCGACAACCTCGCCAACCTGGGACTCAAGCAACTGGTGTCCACCCCCACCCACCTCGCCGGACACACACTCGACGCCGTCTTCTCATCCAGCACAGACATCGACTTCAGCCACGCCACAGAGCTTCAATGGACGGACCACAGCTGCGTCCACTTCTCCTTCAAGAGAACGACGACCCACCAACACCAGCAACAGACCGCCCGCAGAAGCTGGAACAAGATCACAGCAGACCAGCTCGCCACCTCCCTGAGCCAACACCCTCCTGCCAGCTCAGCGAACCCCAGCCAGGCCGCCGACAACCTCACGAAGTGGATCAGCAACTGCGCGGACGAACTCGCCCCGCTGAGGACCCCGCCCAGCAGACCCGGCAGCAAGAAGGCCCCATGGTTCACCGACGAACTCAAAAGCTCCAAGAAGAACTGCCGAGCCCTCGAGAAAGTCTGGAAAAGGGAACCGACACCGGACAACAGAACCTCCTACAAACTGGCCACCCGGAAACACCACCAGCTGATCCGCGCCGCCAAGAAAACTGCATTCAAGGACCGGTTGGACAACAACGCACACAACTGCAAGGAACTCTTCAACATCGTGAAAGAGCTTTCCAACCCCAGCGCAGGAAACAACGACATCACCCCATCGCAAGACCTCTGCAACTCCCTCGCCTCATACTTCCACAACAAGATCACGGACATACACAGCAGTTTCAACAACCAACCAACGCACACCACGACCGACCAGCCACCCCCCCCCACCACCACCCTCCACGCCTGGACCCCGATCAGCACCGAAGACACCATCCGCACGATGAACTCCATCCACTCCGGATCACCGACCGACCCCTGCCCTCACCACGTCTTCAACAAGGCCGACGCTGTCATCGCACCCCACCTGCGAGACACCATCAACACCTCCTTCGACACCGCCATCTTCCCTGAAAGCTGGAAACACGCCGAACTCAGCGCTCTACTCAAGAAACCAACAGCGGACCCCACCGACCTCAAGAATTACCGCCCTATCTCGCTTCTCCCGTTTCCAGCCAAAGTCATCGAGAAGACCGTCAACAAGCAGATGGCCGCCTTCCTCGAGACGAACGGATCCCTCGACCCCTCACAGTCCGGCTTCCGAGCCAAACACAGCACCGAGACCGCCCTCATCGCCGCCACCGATGACATCCGAGCCCTGATGGACAATGGAGAAACAGCGGCCCTCATCCTCCTAGACCTCTCCGCGGCATTCGACACGGTCTGCCACCGCACCCTAGTACGGCGCCTCAGCAACATCGGAATCCAGGACAAGGCGCTGGAATGGATCATCTCCTTCCTGGACGGAAGAACACAGAGAGTCCGCCTACCACCGTACAAGTCAGAAGCCTCCAAAGTCATCTGCGGCGTCCCCCAAGGATCATCCCTGAGCCCCACCCTCTTCAACGTCTACATGAGCCCCCTCGCGGCCATCGTACGCAAACACTACCTCAGCATAATCTCCTACGCCGACGACACCCAGCTGATCCTCTCCCTGACCAACGACCCCGCCGCCGCCAGAGCCAACCTGCACGAAGGGATGAAAGAGGTAGCCGAGTGGATGACGACCAGCCGCCTGAAACTGAACTCGGACAAGACGGAGGTCCTCATCCTGGGCTCCTCACCCTCCGCCTGGGACGACTCCTGGTGGCCTCCCGCCCTGGGCACCGCACCCAAACCGACAGACCATGCACGAAACCTGGGCTTCACCCTGGACTCCTCCCTCTCCATGACCAGGCAAGTCAACAGCGTCTCCTCGGCGTGCTTCAACATCCTACGCATGCTACGGAAGATCTTCTGGTGGATCCCCACAGAGACCAGGAAGACCGTCACCCAGGCCCTCGTCACCAGCCGACTGGACTACGGCAACGCCCTCTACGCCGGGACCACCGTCAAGCTCCAGAAGAGACTCCAGCGGATCCAAAACGCCTCAGCCAGACTCATCCTCGACATCCCACGTTCCAGCCACATCTCCGGACATCTGAGAGACCTTCACTGGCTCCCCGTCAACAAAAGAATCACCTTCCGCCTCCTCACCCACGCACACAAAGCCCTACACGACCAAGGCCCGAGCTACCTCAACAGCCGAGTCAACTTCTACGCTCCCAAACGCCACCTCCGATCAGCCAACCACGCCCTCGCCGCCGTCCCCCGCATCCGAAGAGCGACTACAGGAGGAAGGTCCTTCTCCTACCTGGCCGCCAAGACCTGGAACTCCCTCCCGTCCGACCTGCGCCTGACCCAAGACCACCTCTCCTTCAGGAAGAAGCTGAAGACCTGGCTGTTCGAGCAGTAGCGGCACCCCCCCCCCCCCCCCCCAGCGCCTTGAGACCCTACGGGTATGTAGCGCGCTTTATAAGTGTATTTGATTGATTGATTGAAGGTTCCACAGCCGGGGGAGGGATTTCCACTGGCTTGGTCTGCTTACTTACTAGAGTGCTCAGGGTGGTGAGAGAAGTTTCTAGTAAGGTGAGCCTAATCTCGACTTTTTTTAAGCTGTCGGTGATTGGCTGTAAAAGGGAGCGGAGTAGGAATTCAATGTTCCCCTTGGCAGAGAGTGGATTATTTGGATTTGGCGTAGTACCCTCTTGATCTTTGGTGGTGGCATTGGTACCGGTATTTGAGAGCTTAGAAGGAGGCACCATCTCCATGTGCTTCCCCGGTAGAACAATATTTGGCCGTTTCTTGCCAAAATCCAGATGGGATATTTTGGGTTTCCCCCGCCCTCCCGTTGTTTTCCGAGCACGTTTGCTGGGTGGGGGCCTATGTAGCTCCACCACTACATTTATTTTGGGCTTGCTCTTATTGGCCAATTGAGTAGGTGGAGTTTGGGTTACCAGGGTGACAGGAGAATGAGAAATCTCTAGGGGGACTGGCTCTACGTTTTGTACAGGCGCTATCCCTGGAGTGGGGGGGATTTCCCTTAACAGAAGAGGGAAATCCTCTAGAGACAAAATATTTGGACTGCTGGGTAGCGCGCCTCCCTCTTTGGTGGTAGGGCATGGGCTGATGTCAATCAAGGGCCTGTTTTTCATAGATTCAATGGAGCGCCTGCGCTCCGCCCTGCGTTTCTCAAGTGAACCGTCCGTGTCCGCCTCGCCTTTGTTGGGCTTGAAATAGTTATCCAAAGTCCCGGAGCTAGAGGCTCCCTCCCTTGAGGGGGTATCCCGGTGTGTGGGCGAAGGCATTACCTTGGTTATGGCACGACAAGGAATCAAGAGAGGGGGCCCAGCCCGGCCTCCTTCGGCCACTGACGGCCTAAGACGGTCCCGCCCTTGTCCCGGGCTTCTCCCGGTCGCTCCCGCTCGCTCCCGCGAAGCGGGGATCCGGCCCTCCTTTAGATACTACAGCTATGTGATAGGCGGGGGGGCGTGGCCAGCGGGGAGAGCAGCCCAGGTGTTGCTAGTTGGGCGCGCAGGGGCTCCTGGTCGCTGGAGTCCCCTGCTTTGCTCGCAGCCCCGCTGGTTCTCTTGCCTACCCCCGCGCTCCTCCTTGGCTCCTCTAAGCAATCCTCAGGCGGACGACGCGCTGCGGGACCCGCGAAGCGGGTCCGGCGAGTCGTAAGGGTGAAAACAGGAGGCACAGATCCGCTGGGCAGCTGGTGCAACACGCTCCTCCTTTAGGCAGCAAAGTTCGTTAGAAAGGTGTCCCACAAGCACAGGGATAGCAGCAGCTTTTGGCTCCGTTGGCGGGGGGGCGTGGCCAGCGGGGAGAGCAGCCCAGGTGTTGCTAGTTGGGCGCGCAGGGGCTCCTGGTCGCTGGAGTCCCCTGCTTTGCTCGCAGCCCCGCTGGTTCTCTTGCCTACCCCCGCGCTCCTCCTTGGCTCCTCTAAGCAATCCTCAGGCGGACGACGCGCTGCGGGACCCGCGAAGCGGGTCCGGCGAGTCGTAGGGGTGAAAACAGGAGGCACAGATCCGCTGGGCAGCTGGTGCAACACGCTCCTCCTTTAGGCAGCAAAGTTCGTTAGAAAGGTGTCCCACAAGCACAGGGATAGCAGCAGCTTTTGGCTCCGTTGGCGGGGGGCGTGGCCAGCGGGGAGAGCAGCCCAGGTGTTGCTAGTTGGGCGCGCAGGGGCTCCTGGTCGCTGGAGTCCCCTGCTTTGCTCGCAGCCCCGCTGGTTCTCTTGCCTACCCCCGCGCTCCTCCTTGGCTCCTCTAAGCAATCCTCAGGCGGACGACGCGCTGCGGGACCCGCGAAGCGGGTCCGGCGAGTCGTAGGGGTGAAAACAGGAGGCACAGATCCGCTGGGCAGCTGGTGCAACACGCTCCTCCTTTAGGCAGCAAAGTTCGTTAGAAAGGTGTCCCCTTCACATACTCTGCATTCAGGGTAATGCAGTTGACAATAATGTATTGTCCTCTATATTAAAAAGGTGAAGGAGAAGCAGGGATCTCAAGTGCCCCGGTTCCATGCATTAACACTGTTTAAGCCCAGTTTCTTCTTGGTTTCTAGGTCTTGTGTCCCTGATTTTATAATGGATGAACAGGACTACAAATCCCCAAATAACATAAAACATTCTTAGATAAGATGAGATACTCCTGGATGGACTTGAAAAACTTGAGAACTCCGGAAAAGGTAGGGTAAATTGCAGACTTTTAAACAATACCGGAGGACAATATTGAGAAGATGTCTACAAAATGATTTGTCTGTTTTGCTTATTGGTAGCCATGGTACTCTTCTGAAGCAAAAATTGTTTTCAATGGGAACTTTTTCAAATACTGACTGTACAAAATTGCTCTGCTTTGCTTCTGCTATGTTCCAGACTTTGCTGTTTTTTTCTTCTCTCTCCCAGCTGCCATAAACCTCCTGAGGTGTTGTGAAAATGATGGATTTTTAAAGTTAGCTCGGAGGCAAGTAGGCTGCAACGACAGTGGAGTTAAAGCATTTCTGGAGTTGTGACAGTCTGAATCAATTGTCAGTTCTTACAGCTGTGGTCTCTGTTTTCCGTTATCTTTGCTTAACTGCAACATTCCAATGAAATTGGTTAAAACAAACATTGCCTGGGTGTGAATAACCATAATATCAAATATAATGTTGTTTTCATTTGTGCTGTGGGTTGTCATTCAAATGTGGATAATCCAAGGTGTATTGAAACATTTTCTTTTTCTTAACACAAAATAACTTGGATTCATAACGTAATGCCTATAAATATGTGGGAACCAGGCATACCTGCCAAATTACCCCATGTCCTGTGTGACACCTTCGGCCGATTGTGGTTTGTTTACAAACTGTATATTGCATTCTAAGACCTGTTGTTTTGCGGGGAACATTATAAGTACACGTTTGAAAACACCAGTGGGCAAAGTGTAATTGTCTAGAAAGACAAAAGTTGCAGTAGGTATCACACTTGAGGTAACTTATTGCTAATTATTTCAGTTTATAAATGCACTGACAAATTAAGGATTAGACTGAGTTAATACCTCTAGCACAGATTCCCGTAACTCACCAACCAATAAATTACGAACTTGCACTCACTCCCCCTCCCTGCGGCACGCTCTCCCATCCCTAACTCCGTTTCTCCTGCTGAACTTTCAGTGCACCTGTTGATGATGTACTTACTTTATAGGTTTTAGCTAAAATACTGCAGGACCAAGGTGCACATACACACGCACACCACTTCTAGAGAGATATTTTAAGAGACCCTGCTAAGTGCACTTGAAACTTGCAGAGTAGATAATACTTGTGCTTTTAGGTCTCTGAGGCCTGGGAGGCCTTAAGTGTTGCTAGGTGACATCTCTACCCAGACATAATGGCAACAGTCGCAATTTTCAACTTCACACTTGCAGCTGTTTGAAAGGAGACACAGAGGAAAATCTGAAAGAATAATTTTGCATTTTACTACTGCAACCTCCTAGACCAGAGGCAGTAAAATTCATGCCAGGGTACTCATTAGAGACTTCTAGTGACCTCTAAATGACATCTATGAGTAAAACTTTTTGCAAGTGCAAAACTACGTTTTGTGACTCTATACATGACTTTACACTCATACAAACATGCATGGCTTGTAGAATCGGGGCTAATGAGGTGAGGCATCTAGGAAGCAATGGGAGTGCATTTTTGGTTCGTAGCATGTTTCCCTATAAATATGTCCCAAGGAACATACACAAAACAATGAAAAAGGAGGAAACAAAACATCACTTGTTTATCAATAGCATATGAACTTCATACATGCCGACCTTCCAGAAGAAGAAAGTGGGATATTTTGGAAAAAAGCGGGGGGGGGGATGTATTTTATCTATTGACATTTATTGAAGCAGAGACAATATTAGGTGGGAAACATCTAAACTAAAGCCATTTTCGCTTAAAAAGCATGAGTCCCCCGCCTGAATCAGGACGAGAAAGACATGTATAGAACTTACTGGCTATACCGGATCAACTATTGTGCAAAGAATGACCATTCCGTTTTAGGGATTTCTTTAGCGCTTACACTAACAATTCTTTCCATAACAGAATCAAAGATCATAAACCTACAGTTCAAGACCCACAGCCAGAACAGTGGAACATGCAAAATGCCAGAATACACTGCAACTGCTGAAATGTATTAAGTAGAGGGTAGCAAGATTTAAGTGCCCTCCCACTACAGGACACCCGAGGAGGGGAAACCATTGCATTGTTCTTCTCCTCATAGACGTGAAGGTCTCTGATAAAGCCAAGCTTCTGGAACTAACTCCCTCTAATGCCCACACTACCCACACTTCCCCAGAACAAGAGAAGACTGGATCACCCATTTGCTCTTGGCCCAGGAGGACACATTCCTTTACAACCTATCTATGTTTGTCTGCTGATTACTGAAGGGCACCACAACTCCAAGGGATTGGTGAATGCAGCACCATACAAAAGCTCTTAACACAATATGGAGAGCAGTGCAATCACAACTGCCCATACATTCCTTAAATACCCTTTCCTTACCTAGCTATATTATAGAAAAGCTTGGAACAAGAGCCAGCAAAGATGAATATGCATGAGTGGTCGATTATCATGCAGCTTTTAAGTAGAGCTACCAAGCTGTTTTTCATGATTGTAGAAAATTACTTAAATACACCAGAAGGGAATTGCACTTGTCCATCATCATTCTTTGAAATAATAACACAAAAGTGATTTTTAAAACATTTAATGATCTACAGGAACTCACTACTGGATGTGCAGAGGTATTATTCATTCTCAGTAGCTCTGTGATTTCCTTGGCATTAGTCGTATCTAGTCCATTATAATGTTGTTTGCGGTGGCGGTGGAGCATTTGCATCAGGGAAATTATGAATTTCCAAAAGCAGGTCATCTACATCCACACTTTTTGTGAATAGACCCATAGTCCTTTCTTACAATAGAGGTCAGACAGATTGCTATGTCATCTTTGGAGGCTCATACCTCAATTATCCCGGTCAGAGGTAGAATAGAATGTAGGGGCGAAATGGTTAGCAATAATAATAATAATAATAATAATAAAGGCATTTCTAAAGCGCCTGGTGACGCCATCACGGCGTGTCCCCGCGCTGTGGAGAGAGAGTCAGAGAGGAGGTGAGAGCATCTATCCCTTCATAGCAAACAGATGTGTTTTCAGCAGTTTTCGGAACATGGTTTCATTGCTGGCTATTCTGATCCCAAGTGGAAGGCTGTTCCACTGGGTAGTGGCCAGCACCCGAAAAGAGCGACCTCCCATCCTAGCTTTTCTAATACGAGGAACTTTCAGGAGACCTTTGCCCGCCGAGCGAAGTGCTCTTTGGGGACAGTAGGGGATGGCCAGATCCTTCAGATACCCAGGCGCTTCTGCAGAGGTTATTCTGTAACAGATGAGGAGAGCTTTAAACAGGATTCTTTTCCTTACAGGGAGCCAATGGAGGGCAGCCAAAGTAGGCTTGGAAGCTGTCCTCTTAGGGAGTCTGAGGGCTAGCCGGGCCGCCGTATTTTGCAGCACTTGAAGTCTCCTCAGGTTCTTCTCCGTAGTCCCTAATAGCAGCACGTTCGCATAGTCCATGCGAGAGGTGACCAAGGCTTGGATCATAATACGTCTGGCCTCCAGAGGCAGTAGGTCCAGAGTGCGATTCAGGGTCTTCATGACCCCAAAGCATTTTCCCACCACCTTGTCCACGTGGCTCTCAAACGAGAGTTTATATACTGCAAAAGTTGGTGAATGTAATACGGTCAAAAGCAACGTGGCTATTCAAGTCTGCTAATGTCTTTACTGGAGTTGTGTTTTATTTAAACTTCCTACTTTAATTCATTTGCATGGGATGGTGTTGCACTTCCAGTTGTTAGACATGTGTGTTACTGGACTTACACCTACTTTGGCAGTAAGAACTTACACTCATAAATTTGTCTCCACCCTTTTTTCATGGACTAGAGGCATGTTAGTTACACTTTTTTTTAGTAACTTTACATTCCAATTTAATGACTACTCAAAAAAGTAGTAAACTTACTCAAAAGTGTGAATTTCTCAAAAATGTAAGTTACTTTTATGAATCAGCTTCATGAATTTAATGTTTTAAGAGTGACTCTAGCATAACCCACCATGATATACCAAATATATATTCAGACTTTCTAGGGTATGAAATATAAGGGCTTGCAAAGTCAAGAATCAAAGATGCAATACTTTTATTCAGCATGCGAAATGCACACATTAAAAAAATTATCTGTCAACCTGTAAAAACCGAGAGGGGCCCAGGAAGTTGGTGTTATGCACTTACCTGGCACCAACTGGAGAAACAACACTGGAGCTGATGCCGGGCCTCCAAATCCTCTCAAAGCCAAATAAGATCAAGGGACAAAGGGGCATAATATCAAGGGGGTTTATCTCCACTTTTTTGGCTTTAAAAGCCAAGAAAGCGGAGATAAAATTATCTCCCTATTACCTAGCTGTCGCTAACACCAGTTAGCGACAGCTAGTAGGAGATAGCGACCATCTTGGGCCCCACTTTGCATGTCAGTGATATTTATCACTAATGACATGTAAAGTGGGCGTGCCAAGATGTTAGCGACTGAAAACAGTCGCTAACATCGCTATCTCCTATTACCAACTTTTGGAGATATTCGCGCTAAGCGCGAATATCTCCAAAAGCTAACACCTGCCCTGAGCAGTTCTTAACATATGAACAAGAGGTCCTTGACATCAGGAAATGAAACTGCGTAATAATTATAGGCCACAATGAACTCTATAACAAGAACAAGCGCGAATATCTCCAAAAGCTAACACCTGCCCTGAGCAGTTCTTAGCCATGTTATCCAATGGGAGGTGGATAACATGGCTAAGAGCATTAGCTCGGTAATGCATGAATATCGCTGACTTTTCAGCGATATTCATGCATTGCGGCGATTTTTATCGCATTTGCGATAAACCTTGGTAATACCAGGGTTTATTTGCGGTAAAAATCGCCGCAGCTCAGCGGTAAATTTTTGTCTCTAAACAAGCAATAGCGATAATTATCGCTATTGCTTGGTAATATGCCCCCAAATTCCTTATATCACGCATGGCCCCAGGAAGGAAACAAGGTTAGATGCAGCATTGGATCTGCATTGGATCTGTTCAGTATCGGTGTAACACTGCATCACAGGATTTGTCACTTCTGAGACTTCTGCATTTGTGAGGGAGATGTGCACTGGACCAGAACCTCTGGTCTTGGGATGACACAATGCACTTGAAATAACAAGAGGAGGCAATTACCATCAGCATATTAACAGGTCTCTACATACAATGACCATGTATTAACTTCAGGGAAATACACTTACAGGTTTCATCAGCAGCATAGCATGAGAGCAGAATAACCAAAATCCCAGATTGGAATGTGTCTCTCCAAGGGATAAACTCTGAGGACCTATTGGAGTTACTTGCACTCCCAATGAGAAACTCAGACAAAGGTTGGAGCTACTTGCACTCCCAAGGATAAACTCGGAGCACAAGTTGGAATTACTTGCACTACCATAGATAAACATGGAACACAGGTTGGAGTTATTTGCACTTCCAAGGATAAACTCGGAACAAATGTTGGAGTTAGTTTAACTCCCAAGGATAACCTCAAAACACATGTTGGGGTAGAAAATGTATGCATATATCAAAGACTCTGAAGTGCCTTCTCATGATACTACTGTTCATCAGAGAAGCACAGAGCTAAAGTCTTTAATCCTTGTGCTGTCTCAGTTCTAGTGCCAAGGTTACGGGAAGGATCTGGCGTATATAAAAGCAAACACTGTAGTAAATCACAGAGAAGACATGGAGGAAATGTCTATAGTTTTTGAAGACACAGATACTCCGCCTTGATTACTACTATAAAAGGATTAATGTGCACTTACCTGATATCAAGTACTTAGCCTAGTTCTTTCACTTGACTAAAGTTCAAAGAAGATATTGAGGCTTTGACTTAGGGAGTCATTGAGGGTTCGGAGCAGCTGTGCAGGAAGGAGAGAGGAGGAAGACGTCAAGGGAGCTGGAGCCATGGGTACCACTGGTTCACTTGGACTTGAGGGAGACTGGAGCGCTTCTGAGTTCCAGCTGGATACTTCAGGTGAGTGAGAAGAGTGAAGCTTGTTCTGCAGGGAACGGGGCCAAGCCACTGCTCAGTGTTGGGCTGGGTTTATATACCTTCTAGAAGGTCATTAGATATAGCTAATGTGTGGCACATGGCCATCTAGAAGGTTCTCCAACTTTGAAGAATACACGTTAGTACACGAACTTTGACCTTACAGACTGGGCAGGTGCAACTTGATGATTGGAAGCAAATAACAGGAAACAAATGTATAACTTTCGCTCAAACGTACATAGTGAAAAACAATACCAAGGCCCCAGGAACAGCCGGAGCAAGGACTGCCACTGGGTTACCGGATTCTGTGGGGAGGCTTTCACTGATACAATAGAAAACCACATCAAGGCCCTTGTAACAATAGGCGCAGAAAATGTATTCATTCACGGGTTCTGGGGGATGCTTGCAGGCATTCAAGCGCAACGGAATTATGGGTCTTAAGGAACCTGAGTCATGGTATCACAGCATCCCATAATGCACAACAAGGATAAAACAACATGAGCCCTGCATGCTAGACCACGATGCAAGGGGCACAGGAAGGGGTCATGACATAGAAGGCGCAGGAAGGTCCATAACAGTTGGGATGAAAGGTGCACCTGCAGTGTGTCTTTATAGTGAATGTGCCCAGGTGGCCCTTCTGATTTTAAAGTTTTGTAGGTGATGGAGCAAGAAGGATCTGTATTGGTAATTCTAAAGTCATGGCAATGCAAGAATAATGCACTTATTTCTAAGGATTTGTGATTGGAAGCCTGCATTAATGATGTTTTCATTACAAAATAAGTAAAGTATTAATTAAAACAAAACAAATGCACCTTGGCAAAGGAAACATATATTTACTGTCTTGCACTGTATATAGGACTGGGATGCTCAATGAGGGCTGATGAACTGCTAACTGAAGAGAAAAACAGAGAAGAGAAAGAGAGAAGAGAAACTGCCATGCTGCCCAATACCCTATACATGTTATACCAGAGAAAAATATTCATGAACATGGTGACCGCAGTCTGTATTCACGCAACACAATCCGGTTACTCCTCCATGGCATGGACAAAAAGCAACTACTGTGGCTTATTGAATTGATCAGTTAGAGCCTGAGCCTCTCAACTCCAGAAAGTTGAAAATGAACCATTTTGGTCAAATGAATTCACAGGTTTTCCCTCTGAATAACTTCCTGGTTGCTGATGTTATCCCTTTGGTGGAGGTAATTGCAATAACTATTGCGGTCTTTACTGTCTGCACAATTGTTGTCAGTGCTGTGGTCTCTACTATCAGAACAGCTATGGTTGCTTCTGTGGCCCCTGATGTGGTTAGAGTTGTACTTTAAACTATGGTGTGTCCAATTGTGGAAGTCGCTGGAAAGTGGGTGAGAGCTGACCTTTGTGCAGCTGCTGCTATGACATTGGTGGTATAGGTGAGCGAAAAACTTCACTCCACTGGCAGAGTTCACAGAGTTTTGCTGCAGAACACAGAGTTCCTGCAAAATTCCACCATCCACTGTTTGGCAGAGCTTTTTTCTTGTGCATGCTCACCAACATTAAGTTGGTGAGTACAAGTAAGAATTCGCATCCCCTAGTATGATTTCTGGGTTCTAGAACGCTCCAGGCAAGATACCTCAATGCGGGTGACCAGGGCAGGTTGTGACCGTTTATATTCAGAAAGCTGCTGCTAGAATAGAAAATCGACTCCAGCAGCAGAAAGAAGCAGCGCTCTCTAGTGCACGGCAATAAGCCATTTGTGCTGAGTTTACAGTGCAGAGCAGGCTCCTGGCGTTAAAATTCAGCGTGAAGAGTGAAACATGCTAAATTCTGCTCACTCGCAGAACTCCACGGAATCTCACTGAGTTTTATGTAACTCCACAGAATTTGGCAGAGTGATACTCCTCAAGTTCCACCCACCCCTATTTGGTGGCTGCTGTACATCTTGCTTTGTATGCTGTTGCTTCTGTAGCTTCTACTGTTGTAGCAGCTGTTGGTGTGTTGTAGTCCTTTTTTGCTACAATTGGGAGCTCTACTGTTGTACCAGTGTTGCTGTCAGCTACAGTTGCTGTCGTTACCTGTCCATGGTGATGTCTTAGGTCACTGAGGAGGACCCTGCTGAGGACATTGCTGTTGCCGCAGCTGTGGTCACCACTGTTATAACAACTGTTCTTGCTGTGGTCCCTACATTTTTAACAGTGATGATTGGTGATGTTAACTTTGCTGTTGTAGCAGCTTCCTTTGCTCTTATGCTTCCTGCACACCAGCACTTGCTGTTGCTGCAGTTGCCCCCTCTATGACTGCAGCTATGATCTTTATTAACGTTACACCAGTGATCACTTTTGTCCTCATCATGGTGTGACGACAGCTGTGGTCAACACTGTGATCCCTGCAATGGATAAAGCTGACATATAAGCTGTCCTCACTGCTTTGGTCACTGGTGTCCTTGCAGTTATCACTGCATCTGTTGCTGCTATAGTGTTGGTTGCAATTACAGGAACTGTAGCTTTTGTCATTGTTGGTATGGTGTCTTCTATTGTGAAAGAAGTGGTTGCTTCTATTGTTGCTGGGTTGCCACTGTGATCGCTACTATTTTGACAGTACAGGAGAGCATGTGTGCTGTGAAAGTGCATCGAGTGCAAGTCGCCTCCAATGCTTCATTACATGGAGGCCCTGCGTTCCATTTTCGGAAGCCCTGGTGTGCTATATGAAGACATGAGGATTAATAGAATACCCCAGACAGGTTTGCATATTGCTGCATTCCTGTGAGTTGGGTAGGACACATACTGGAGAAAATGACTCTCCATTTACTTTTCCCAAGGTCCCTCTGTGATTCAGTTATAGATCACAGGGGAAGGGCATGGACACATCTCAGGAAAGGAGATGGGCTGATAATGCAATCTTAAAGAGTAGGACTGGGAGCCCAGGATTAACATTTTGATGCATATATCACTGTGGGGTTTGCTCAACAAAGACTAGTGCTCTAACCTTAAAAGAATTGTTTTATTGATGACAAATGTTTTTATTGTATGTGTAAAGTTAGAAATAAAATACTTATTTTGCTTACAAAAATAAATATTTGACTCAACATTGATTTATTGTTTGTACTGTGGGCACTATGAGTTATGAGCTGTGTTCACTTACCTCCCCATAGTGAGCCTTTCACTGCTCGTCCACTGCTACCACTTAGAGCCAAATGCAGGATGGGTACTTGGCCCAGGTGGGGCCCCAAGACATCAGAAGTAAAAGGCCTCAAGCACCACAGCAGGGCCCAGTAGCCCTGTGTGCCTCGTGGGTTCTGACCTTGTAGTTGAAGTTGTTATTCCTGCTGGTTCCTTGTTGTGGCAGTTATAGTTGGAGGGGAGTTGTAACTGACATTTCTGCTGTGGTATCTGTTGCAACTGTGTGTTGATGCTGCTTTTGTCACTGCTCTTGTTTCAGCAGTAGTCCTTGCTGTATTTATGAATGTGGTGACACCTGCTACGCTCTGTGGCATCCTTGATGTTGGGACTGCTACTCTTACTGTTGTGGTATTTGCTGTTGTGCTTACTGTGCTCATTGTAGTGTAACTTTCTAAAAGTTACTTTTAGTAAATTTTTATTAAAAATCTAATTTGGGGGTTGAAAATTGTTTCTAGCTTGTTTGAAACCAGAGATAGCAGAATTTATATTTTAATCTTCACCCTGGGTTTCCTTATGGTACAGCCGCAGCCTTTCAGAAAATAGCTGCTGTGGCCTTGCCACAGAACATACATGGTGAAATCACATGTCTAAATGTCACTCCTTTAAATACCATGTACCCTACCTTCTGGGCGACAAGGCCTACATGGAGGTGACATATTAATATCTCAAAGTGTGACTTCTCCCTGTCAAATAGAGTTATGTGGACAGGCCAGGTTGCATGTTCAAACTGCAGCAGTGAGGCTACATTAGTAGGCCTGAGCCATGTTTTCCTTGAGATAGTAGTGAATGGCACAATAAGCGGAGCAGTCCACAGATTAATTTCCACACCATATGCTATGGCCTTACAGGAGAGTAACTATACCATTCAGGGCTTAATCAATATTTTCACATTTTGAGGCCAGAGCACATATAGTGGCCATTGAATGACAGTGACTTAGTTTGCAGAGTGTAAAAACTGAAACAAAACCAGTGAAACAATTCTGCAAAAATTGGGTTACCCACACAAATGGGGCATTTTCTCACACATACCTCATGGCCATATGCACTGTCAGTCAACAATGCCTCATGCACCGGAGCTTTGGCTTCCAGCCATATTTAAGGTCACTACATACACAGAAGAAAGATGTCCGACATACCTGTGACAGAAGACCTAGGGAATTCATTACATCTCTATATGTTGTGCGTATGTTGCAGGTCAGTAGTTGTGAGCTTTTTTTGTTACAAATGGCGTAAATCATTCTGTTAGGGATACATGTGTGAGAACTTTAACACAGCCACGAGCAACACTCAGGCAGCACAAATAGGATAACAAACCTGATACAAGACTGGAAATCTAAAGAGAGCACTTATACTCTCCCTTTGCAGGTGTGCTGCCGCACATTTTGCCACTTCTGAATTCAGCTGGTTCTGGTGGAAATTAACACTTGAAGCGCACAAGGAATAAAATAATTTGCAGAAACAACATGACTCAAGTTGCAGATATTGAGTGGTGTCAGTTTATAACCTATGAATACATGGCAACCACATACATGATCAACCTCAATTACAGATCTACTGGAAGACAGCGATTAATTGAATCAAACAAAAATGTCAGGTTCCATGAGGGAATGTGTATTTTTGTCGTATTAAAATAAAGAGGAACTGCATTTCTTATACACGGCACAGGATTTTAAGGGAGCATCCGTCTGATATGTACCTTTCTTAACAGTAAATTGGCAACACTCCAATGTCTGCCCAACTAAGAAGGTCCCTGCTTACTCCACAGATATACATGAAATCAATTATCTGAATTATCCAACTATCCAGCCTGCCAAACTAAAAGATTAATTGAGCATTTGATATGTAATGTACCTCGGGAGCCTACATTGTGTCATCTTTCTTCTGGGTGTCCTCTGGTTACAATGGTGTTCCACCTTCAAAGGTGTTTGAAAATAATTGCAGGCAGTATAGCTGATAAGATGTAAGATTTAATTAAGCATACACACAAGGAGGGGGCCAGCAGGCCAAAGATCACCCATAAACTGTCTGTCTGTTATCCTTTCTACAGAAGAACCTAGGAGACAACAGTTCCATAATACAAACCCCCTCTTCTTACAGAACAAAGAGAACAAGAAAACAAAGTTTAACATCTTTAAAAAGAAGAAAAAAATATTATCACAATATATTAACATTAGAAATTACAAATCCACAAGGTAATAGAGTAACCTTCACACCTTTGCTCTTGTTGCAGACATTATGGTCCAACAGTTCTATAGTCTATCTTCCAACCATCTTGACCATTAACACATCTGAAAATCTTCCCTCTTCCGATGTTTCCATCTGAATTTTACTCTGCCTTAATTTCAAATCGCTTTTGCCCACATACTCGTACTCATTGTCCACCTACTTTCGTCTCTCTTGACATCCAAAACAGCTTCAGCAAAGTTCCTGCTTTCCTACCTATCAGCGTTTCAATTGAGTGATGTCCCCATTTCCTCAAGGTGACAGAATCCTCAAGGACTCCACCAGAAAAAAATCACTTCATGGTCCCTCAATTTTTTCCACAACTTTCTAGGGGTTCTTCACAGCTCCATGCCCATGTCAAACATAACCAAAATACCCCCTTCGGTACAAGTTTGAAAATGACAGTCCAGCTGCCACCCATATGATGCCTGGCTGCAGTACCTTCCTCTGTTGAAATCTGGGGACCACTGTTCCATAATACCACAGGTTCCCATGTATTTTCACACATTGCTATTGTCTTAATCTTTGTCATAGCTGCAGAGGCATGGATGGCACTTAGTACGAAAAAGCCCTTAATGCTTTTTGCACAGTCACCCCACATATTTTGCTAGATTTTCTTTATGCTGTATGGACTCTTAACACTGAGGCGCTACTGTCCTGCATCCAGTACATGTGCTCTGACCCCTAAATTGTCCTTTTTAGCTTACATGCAAGTCCCTAGTATATGGTACTCAGTATACCCAGGACATTTAGGTTAAATATCATTAGTGGACTTCAGCACCTACTGTGCCACTACTAAAGTGAGAACGTAAAAGCCTGTCATGGGGTCTGCCTCTGCAGCCTGAATGTGCAGTTTTACAACTGCAACTTTAACCTGGCAAAATTAAACTTTTTTGAGTCCTGTCCCTCTCTTTAAATATGGGTAAGTCACCCTTTAGGTGGCCCATGGGGCAGGGTGCACAGTATTTTATAAAGTGGAACGTGTGTTCTTCATTTTACCTGTCCAGGTGGCGAAACAACTTCAACGTTGATTTTCACTGTGGGAAGACTCTATCTCCAAAAAGACATACTGGGTCACATTATAACTACCGATTATGCAGAACTTCAGTATGGTAAGAGCTGGACCCATGGTTCAATGACTCAAATTATTAGGAATTTAATTTCTATCTCATGGTAGAGTCGGTTTTAAATTGTTATTTTTAAAATACCACTTTTAGAAAGTTGGCATATTCTTGTCTACAGCCTCTATCCTCACCTGCCACCTGCATCCTCCTAGAAGGTAGGAATGGCTCCTTAGAAATGGAACACAAGGGTTTTAGTTGGGAGGATGTGTGACCTCTTGATAGATTGGCCTGGAGGATATGCCCACTGTTAGAACCGGCTGTCTCTAGTTGGCAGAGGTATGCACTTCTGACAAATAGGGACACTCCTTTTCTAGTCAGGGCAAGGGGATCACACCCTTCGATAACCCCTGCTCACCCCCTTGGTAGCTTGGCAGAGCAGAACAGGCTTATCTCAGAGGCTGTGTGTTAAGCAATTATGACCACATACAGTAATACAGTGAATACACTACAAATGGACACGACACCGTAGTATTATAAAAATAAGTATTTTTATATAAGGCTTAGCACAAGACCAAATAACGAAAAACTGTACACAATCGGAATAAATACGTTGGGAAGGGAAAAAGGATAGTTCAAAGGTAGTTTCTTCTTTAGCCCAAAGTCTTTAGTATCAAGCAAATCTTCTTCTTGGAAACACAGTTCTTAGCAACAGGGTAACTCACACGGGAGCTACACGACGTCGAGGCACAGATAATCCAAAGGTTCGGCGTCGACCGCGAGGAGCGCTACGTCGAGCCTGGAGTCCCACGGACCCCCGACAGCACAGTACCTTTAGAAAAATGAAGCACACGATGATCAGCGGCGTCGAGCAATCCGGCGTCGCGTCTTCGGTGTCGATCAGGCCTCAGCAGGCGTCGTCGTTGGTGATGCGGTTGCACAGAGTGAGCAGCGCTCACGGCGTCGCAGGGCACACAGGTGATGCGATCAGCAGCGGTGCAGACACGAGGTCCTCTGGAGCTAGAGCCATACTCCCACTCACTGGCGTTGCTGCTGGCGTCGGTCGGGCCCGGCGTCCGGTCGTCGTGATTGCTGGTTCTTTCAGAGGTGCTGGATTCACGCTTCCAGCAAATAGCACTTTAGCAGATGAAGTCCTTTAGCCCTGTGACTTCAGCAGGAGACTGCAAACACAACAGGTGATGGACCGAATGTGGATCAATGTCACACACTCAACCCAGTCCAAAGATCTGGGCCCAAATCCATCGTTATTTTGCACTCCACACCACCCTGGGTTAGACAATGGCGATATGCAAATCAGCTCTGACCCTGTGCCCCATGGGAACAGTCCAGTCCGAACTACAAAAGCCATGTCCTTCCCAGAACGGAATCAAGCATCCGAGGACCGGACCGGTTTCGAGGTAACACCTCTCATCAGCCCGGCTAGCTTGACTCCAGTGGTGTGGAGTGCCTGGGACCCACGTCTGGGCATCCCCAGCGCACTTAGGGCGGAATATGCAAACACAACAGGTGATGGACCGAATGTGGATCAATGTCACACACTCAACCCAGTCCAAAGATCTGGGCCCAAATCCATCGTTATTTTGCACTCCACACCACCCTGGGTTAGACAATGGCGATATGCAAATCAGCTCTGACCCTGTGCCCCATGGGAACAGTCCAGTCCGAACTACAAAAGCCATGTCCTTCCCAGAACGGAATCAAGCATCCGAGGACCGGACCGGTTTCGAGGTAACACCTCTCATCAGCCCGGCTAGCTTGACTCCAGTGGTGTGGAGTGCCTGGGACCCACGTCTGGGCATCCCCAGCGCACTTAGGGCGGAATATGCAAACACAACAGGTGATGGACCGAATGTGGATCAATGTCACACACTCAACCCAGTCCAAAGATCTGGGCCCAAATCCATCGCATCCATGCGCTGGGGATGCCCAGACGTGGGTCCCAGGCACTCCACACCACTTGGAGTCAAGCTAGCCGGGCTGATGAGAGGTGTTACCTCGAAACCGGTCCGGTCCTCGGATGCTTGATTCCGTTCTGGGAAGGACATGGCTTTTGTAGTTCGGACTGGACTGTTCCCATGGGGCAACAGGGTCAGAGCTGATTTGCACATCGCCATTGTCTAACCCAGGGTGGTGTGGAGTGCAAAAAAACGATGGATTTGGGCCCAGATCTTTTGACTGGGGGAATGTGTGACACTGATCCACATTCGGTCCATCACTTGTTGTTTTTGCAATTGCCGCCCTAAGTGCGCTGGGGATGCCCAGACGTGGGTCCCAGGCACTCCACACCACTTGGAGTCAAGCTAGCCGGGCTGATGAGAGGTGTTACCTCGAAACCGGTCCGGTCCTCGGATGCTTGATTCCGTTCTGGGAAGGACATGGCTTTTGTAGTTCGGACTGGACTGTTCCCATGGGGCAACAGGGTCAGAGCTGATTTGCATATCGCCATTGTCTAACCCAGGGTGGTGTGGAGTGCAAAAAAACGATGGATTTGGGCCCAGATCTTTTGACTGGGGGAATGTGTGACACTGATCCACATTCGGTCCATCACTTGTTGTTTTTGCAATTGCCGCCCTAAGTGCGCTGGGGATGCCCAGACGTGGGTCCCAGGCACTCCACACCACTTGGAGTCAAGCTAGCCGGGCTGATGAGAGGTGTTACCTCGAAACCGGTCCGGTCCTCGGATGCTTGATTCCGTTCTGGGAAGGACATGGCTTTTGTAGTTCGGACTGGACTGTTCCCATGGGGCAACAGGGTCAGAGCTGATTTGCATATCGCCATTGTCTAACCCAGGGTGGTGTGGAGTGCAAAAAAACGATGGATTTGGGCCCAGATCTTTTGACTGGGGGAATGTGTGACACTGATCCACATTCGGTCCATCACTTGTTGTTTTTGCAATTGCCGCCCTAAGTGCGCTGGGGATGCCCAGACGTGGGTCCCAGGCACTCCACACCACTTGGAGTCAAGCTAGCCGGGCTGATGAGAGGTGTTACCTCGAAACTGGTCCGGTCCTCGGATGCTTGATTCCGTTCTGGGAAGGACATGGCTTTTGTAGTTCGGACTGGACTGTTCCCATGGGGCAACAGGGTCAGAGCTGATTTGCATATCGCCATTGTCTAACCCAGGGTGGTGTGGAGTGCAAAAAAACGATGGATTTGGGCCCAGATCTTTTGACTGGGGGAATGTGTGACACTGATCCACATTCGGTCCATCACTTGTTGTTTTTGCTTCAGCAGGAGACTGGCACCCTTCCAGTCCTTGGAGATTTTCTTAGCAAGCGTGAGAGTACACACACAGTTCCTCTCTCCTGGTTCCTTGGCAAAAATAAAGAAGCACTGCAGGATTCCCCCAACAACAGCACACTGGCAGAAGGGGTAGGCAAGTCCTCAGATCAGCAGGCCTCTTGTCCTTGGTTACAGGGTTCCTTGTCAGAAGTGATCTGATCTCTTAGTTCAGGGGTACTCCTCTTATACCCCTTTTCATCTTTGATCCCTTTGTCCATGCCGGGGATTTCCCAACATCCTGGGTCTGTTGTGGGTGGAGCCAGGCAGAAGCACCTGGCCTATTCACGGAGCAGGGCTGAGTCCTCAGACGCCCAGCAGGAGGTGGAGCCAGCATTGACACTGGCAGGAGCAGAGCTATCGGCCTCCTGGCAGGAGGTGGGGCTAGGATCGCCCATGGCAGGCACAGAGCCATCAGCCGCTTGGCAGGAGGTGGAGCCGGCATTGTATCAGGCAAGGCAGGCTATCGACAACTACTCTCCCCCTACTCTCAACGTAAATGTCCCACTCATCCCACACTGACTCATCCAGACCTGTGGAGCCACCCAGCTCCTGTCACACACATGCAAGACCAGCAGAAACCAGATATGGTTAGACAAGGAAATAGACACTTTCTAAAAGTGCTATTTTCAAACCCAGAGTCCAAAAACCATCCATACCAACGGATGTGTCATTAAACCCCGAGTTCAGGGATACCAAACTCGACATTGCACCATGCTCCCCGAGCCAGCTAGGATCATAGCATTAATAATCCCGGCGGCCCATTCTAATCAATGGAGAGCAGGCTACCTCGCAATAGTGAAGAACGAAGATGGCGGTAAGTCACTATTAGGACATGCCAACTTGGTCAGGCCTGTCCTACCTTACACTTACAATGCACCCTGCCCGCGGGCCTACCATAGGGGTGACTAACATGAAGTCAAGGGAAGGTTGGAGGGGCTGGCAAGTAGGTATACTTGCGCAGCCTGCGTGACAGTACAAGACTGCACGTGGGTCTCGCAATGACCGACCCGTAGACATTCTTTTACGAGGCCGCTCCTGTGGGTGGCACAACACGTGCTGCAAGCCCACGAGCGGCATTTGTATTCACAAGCCCCAGCACTCCTGGTGCACTAGACTAGGGACTGACAGTAAACCAAATAAGCCAAACATGGATACAATAGATGCATCAATTTAACATCGGGAGCACTTGCGCTATGGCACTGATCAGCAGTGACACGGCGCCCAAAGCATATACCAGCAAACATCGTAAAACAGTAGAGGCAAAACAGAAAAAATGGAGGAGAGACTCAAGCCAATGATGTCAGGTCTAACACGTGTCCCCTCCAGCTGAAAGGTGGGGAGAACTACCCTTGACCTAGGGAGTCCTCATCACTAAGGCGGAAAAATCTGGACAGACCATCAGCATTGGCGTGATCTGTACCAGGGCGGTGTTCCACCGTAAAGTCCATCCCCTGTAGAGAAATGGACCACCTCAACAGTTTCGGATAATCACCCCTCATTTGCATCAACCACCTGAGGGGCCTGTGGTCTGTCTGAACCCGGAAGTGAGTCCCAAACAGGTAGGGTCTTAGCTTCTTCAGCGCCCAGACCACAGCAAATGCTTCTCTCTCTATCTCACTCCACCTCGTTTCCCTGGGAAGTAACCTCCTACTGATGAAGGCTACAGGCAAGTCTCGGCCCTCTTCATTCACCTGAGCTAGAACAGCCCCCACGCCATGCTCTGAAGCATCCGTCTGGACAATGAATTCTTTCGAAAAGTCGGGTGCCTGGAGTATAGGTGCTGTGCACATTGCAGTTTTCAGGGTGTCGAAGGCCGTTTGACAGGCATCAGTCCAGATCACGTTTCGTGGCTGCTTCCTGGAAGTCAGCGAAGTCAAGGGGTGCACAATGTTGCCGTAATCCTTGACAAACCTCCTGTAATACCCTGTGAGTCCTAAGAAGGCTCTCACCTGCGTTTGGGTTTTGGGCGGCGCCCAAGCCAGGATGGTATCAATCTTGGGTTGCAGGGGGGCAACCTTGCCGCTCCCTACTTGGTGCCCCAAGTACACCACCGAACCCTGCCCAATCTGGCACTTACTGGCTTTGATTGTGAGGCCTGCTCCGCGCAGGGCCAACAACACTTCCTGGAGGTGGCGCAAGTGTTCCTCCCAGCTGGCGCTGAACACTGCGATGTCGTCCAGGTAGGCGGCACTGAAATCCTCCAGTCCAGCCAAGACCTGGTTGACCAACCTCTGGAAGGTGGCAGGGGCATTCTTCATCCCAAAGGGCATCACCCGGAACTGGTATAGCCCCTCTGGTGTGGAGTATGCGGACCTCTCCTTTGCCCCATCAGTCAAGGCGATCTGCCAGTACCCAGACGTTAGATCAAACGTACTAAGGTACCGGGCAGCCCCCAACCGATCGATGAGCTCATCAGCTCTGGGGATGGGGTGCGCGTCAGTCTTCGTGACCGAATTGAGTCCTCGGTAATCCACGCAGAACCGGAGTTCTGGTGAAGCACCAGGCGCTGCAGCCTTCGGGACCAAGACCACTGGGCTGGCCCAAGGACTGCTAGAGGACTCAATCACCCCTAACGCGAACATTTTGGAGACCTCCTCCTTAATGTATGCTCTGACCTTGTCAGTCACCCTGTAAGCCTTGTGCTTCACAGGAGGGCTGTCTCCGGTGTCGACGTCATGGACACACCAATGAGTGACACCCGGAACCAAGGAAAACAGATCAGGGAATTGTCCCAACAGTTGGCGACAATCCTGTTTCTGCTCAAGGGTCAGTGGGTCAGAGAGGACCACACCATCCACTGACCCGTCTTGCTCTTTAGCACACAGGAGGTCAGGAAGAGGCTCACTCTCCTCCTCCATTCCATCATCCGTAGCTAGGAGCATGCCCACTTCGGACCTTTCTAAGTGGGGCTTCAAACGGTTGACATGCAGGACCCGCAAGGGGTTCCTGGGAGATTTCAAGTCCACCAAGTAGGTGACATCGCTCTTTTTCTCTACAACCTTAAACGGTCCAGTCCACCTGTCCTTGAGCGCACAAGGTTCCACAGGGGACATGACCCACACTTCCTGACCAGGCTGAAGCTCTACCAGAGTGGCATTCCTGTTGTATCAACGCTTCATCTCCTCCTGGCTGGCCTCCAGATTTGCCTGAGCAAGTTCTCTGAAGCGCCGAGTCTGGTTCCGAAAGGCCAGCATGTAGCTGTATACATCCTGGGGAGGCTTCCTGGGAGATTGCTCCCAGCCTTCCTTGACCAGACTCAAAGGCCCTCTTACCGGGTGACCGTATAAGAGCTCAAAGGGGCTGAACCCTAGAGACTTCTGCGGCACCTCTCGGTAAGCAAACAACAGGCATGGCAAGAGGACGTCCCATTTCCGCCTCATTGGTTCTTCAAGACCCATAATCATGCCTTTCAGGGTCCGGTTGAATCTCTCAACCAGCCCATTTCCTTGAGGGTGGTAAGGAGTGGTGAACTTGTAGGTTACCCCACACTCATTCCACAGAGACTTCATATAGTTCGAAATGAAGTTGGTGCCTCGGTCGGACACCACCTCTCTGGGGAACCCCATCCGGGAGAAAACACCCATCAGTGCCCGTCCCACCACGGGGGCCGTCACTGTTCTGAGAGGGATGGCTTCCGGGTACCTTGTGGCATGGTCCACCAAGACCAGGATGAACCTGTTGCCCAGGGCTGTCTTGGGGTCCAGGGGCCCAACAATGTCAATACCCACCCGGTCAAAGGGGGTGCTGACCACTGGAAAAGGTTGGAGGGGAGCCTTCTGCTTCCTTCCGCTTTTCCCACTTGCCTGGCAAGTGCGAAAAGTCTTGCAATGGATGTCTACATCCCTACGCATCTGAGGCCAATAAAAATGGGTGACAAGCCTGTCATAGGTCTTGTCCTGCCCCAGATGTCCAGCTAACGGAACGTCATGAGCCAAACCCAGTAGGAAGGCTCTGAAGCGCTGGGGTACCACCAGCACACGGGCTGACCCAGGCTCAGCAGCCTTAGGCTCGCTGTACAGGAGGTCGTTCTCCCAGTACACAAAATGTGACCCTGACTGATCACCTGAGGATTGGGCTGAGGCCTGCTGCCTCATGCCCACAAGAGAAGGGCACACTTTCTGTTCCGCACAGAATTCCTCCCTGGAGGGACCACCATCCTGCTGCCAATGGGTCAGCTCGGGCAGATCTCCCAGTTCGGCAATTTGTTCCCCTGTGGGCTCCAGGGCATCCCCCTCAGGGTCTACCTCCTCCTGGACCACGGGAACTACGGGGGCCGGTTTCCCGCGCCTCCTGCCTCTTCTCTTCATGGCTGGGTCCTGGGCCGTACTTTCAGGCTCCGGGACCCCATCAACACCCTTACTCGCTGTCATCGAACGAGTGGTTGCACACACCCACTCTGGCACACCCAACATTTTCAAGTGCGCCTCTCTCTCCACCTTAGCCCAAGGGGAGTCTTCTAAATCATTGCCCAGGAGACAATCGACAGGCATGGCGGGCCTCACAGCAACCTGAAGAGTACCTGAAACTCCCCCCCATTCAAAGGAAACCTGAGCTACCTCACACTCTTTCTGGGAGTTGTCGGCAGCTATCACGGGGTAGAATGCGTGGGGAACCACCTGCTCTCTGGACACCAAGTGACATTTGACAGCTGTCTCACTCGCTCCGGTGTCTCTGAGAGCTTCCACTCTATGGCCATTAATGGTCACCCACTGCCTATATTTACTAGTGTTACTAGGCAGAGGGGGTGGAGGGACCATTTGCATGTCTCCTAGAGAGACCAGGGACATCTCTGCGGGACCCCTCCCACCATGGACAACCATCTCCTCCCCTCCCAGGGCTACACTCGCCAACTGATGGGAGGGTGCACGCGGCGGTGCATTCGAATCCTTCTTGGGACACTGGGGGTCATAAAACCGGTGTCCCACCTGCCCACAACTGTAGCAGGTTAGGGGGCCCCTATGAACAGGTTTACCCGTCGGGGCCCCTGGCTTCTTCTCAGGGGGAGGCTGGGAACCTTTTCCTTGGTTCCCTTGGGAATTACTTTGGGGCCCTTTCTGGGACTCCTTCTGTTTACCCTTGTCCCCCCCACTCTTCTGCTGGGGACCCTGCCCACCTTTGGCTGAGTCTCCCACTGGACCTTTGTGGACCCTGGTACTGACCCAGCGGTCCACCTCCTCAGCAAGTTTTCTAGGGTTAGATATCTTGCTATCAATCAGGTGCTGGCGCAGCTCTGGAAAACAGTTATTAGACAAATGCTCCCAAGCAACCAAATCATAAAGAGCTTCATAACTTTCCACTTTGCTGCCATTTACCCAACCATCCATGGCTCTGCAAAAATATGACACATATTCAACCCACGTCGTACCAGGCAACTTTTTACATTCTCTAAAAGCTTGTCTGTACTTCTCGGGGGTTAGGCCATACCGCAACATTAAAGCATCTTTCATATGAGCATACGACATCCTATCCGCAACAGGCATGTCTAACAGGGTATCTCTTCCCTCATTCACAAAGCGACCCCACAACCCCGCTCCCCAATTCTTCTCAGGGACCTGGTGGGCCAACAATGCCAACTCATATGCTTTAAACCATTGACCAATATCTTCATTCCTATTGTAATCTTTTATCACATCTTTCGGAAAGTAAAACTTACTTTCTGCAGGCCCGGATGGGATGCTGCCACCAGAGGGATTCAACTCTAACTTCTTAGCCTGGATATCCAGCTCCCTCAATCTGGCTTCATGCTCCAAAGCTAACTTTTCTTGTTCAAACTCTAACTTTTTGATCTCCAACTCAGCTTCCCTTCTACCTCTTGCATTTTCTAGCTCCAACTGCCCATTTATCTTTAACCTTGCCATTTCCATGTTGTAAGCTCGCTCTTTCGCCCTTTCTTCTCTTTCTTCAGGGGAAAGACCTTTGGAGGAAACACTGCTACCGGGAGAGGACACAGGCCCATTCACTGGCACCTCCTCATCCCCTTCCCCGGTGGGTACCACCACCACATCAGAGGGATTTCTTGACTCCCACCAGGCCTGTAATGCTTTGCGAAAATCATCTTTTCTCGAGAGGCCTGTGGTAGGAACTTTAAACTGGTCGCAAAAGTGTTTCAGCTCATTTTTCTTGTATTTCTTAAGCTTATTCCTCTCAAACTCCTCCACAACAACAGCAGGGGCAGTGACTCCGTTGTCACTCATGGTTAAACCTGGCAGTGTTCAAAAAATCAAGCTTCAGGAAAGCGGAGAACAAAAATAGGATCCTTCCCAATTAGATTGTGACTGCGTTATGGTCTGCTTTCACTATGTAGCGCACACTAATCACTGTACATGAGTCATAAATGCAAGGTCCAGATCCTCACCGCTGCATCCAATGTTAGAACCGGCTGTCTCTAGTTGGCAGAGGTATGCACTTCTGACAAATAGGGACACTCCTTTTCTAGTCAGGGCAAGGGGATCACACCCTTCGATAACCCCTGCTCACCCCCTTGGTAGCTTGGCAGAGCAGAACAGGCTTATCTCAGAGGCTGTGTGTTAAGCAATTATGACCACATACAGTAATACAGTGAATACACTACAAATGGACACGACACCGTAGTATTATAAAAATAAGTATTTTTATATAAGGCTTAGCACAAGACCAAATAACGAAAAACTGTACACAATCGGAATAAATACGTTGGGAAGGGAAAAAGGATAGTTCAAAGGTAGTTTCTTCTTTAGCCCAAAGTCTTTAGTATCAAGCAAATCTTCTTCTTGGAAACACAGTTCTTAGCAACAGGGTAACTCACACGGGAGCTACGCGACGTCGAGGCACAGATAATCCAAAGGTTCGGCGTCGACCGCGAGGAGCGCTACGTCGAGCCTGGAGTCCCACGGACCCCCGACAGCACAATACCTTTAGAAAAATGAAGCACACGATGATCAGCGGCGTCGAGCAATCCGGCGTCGCGTCTTCGGTGTCGATCAGGCCTCAGCAGGCGTCGTCGTTGGTGATGCGGTTGCACAGAGTGAGCAGCGCTCACGGCGTCGCAGGGCACACAGGTGATGCGATCAGCAGCGGTGCAGACACGAGGTCCTCTGGAGCTAGAGCCGTACTCCCACTCACTGGCGTTGCTGCTGGCGTCGGTCGGGCCCGGCGTCCGGTCGTCGTGATTGCTGGTTCTTTCAGAGGTGCTGGATTCACGCTTCCAGCAAATAGCACTTTAGCAGATGAAGTCCTTTAGCCCTGTGACTTCAGCAGGAGACTGGCACCCTTCCAGTCCTTGGAGATTTTCTTAGCAAGCGTGAGAGTACACACACAGTTCCTCTCTCTTGGTTCCTTGGCAAAAATAAAGAAGCACTGCAGGATTCCCCCAACAACAGCACACTGGCAGAAGGGGTAGGCAAGTCCTCAGATCAGCAGGCCTCTTGTCCTTGGTTACAGGGTTCCTTGTCAGAAGTGATCTGATCTCTTAGTTCAGGGGTCCTCCTCTTATACCACTTTTCGTCTTTGATCCCTTTGTCCATGCCGGGGATTTCCCAACATCCTGGGTCTGTTGTGGGTGGAGCCAGGCAGAAGCACCTGGCCTATTCACTGAGCAGGGCTGAGTCCTCAGACGCCCAGCAGGAGGTGGAGCCAGCATTGACACTGGCAGGAGCAGAGCTATCGGCCTCCTGGCAGGAGGTGGGGCTAGGATCGCCCATGGCAGGCACAGAGCCATCAGCCGCTTGGCAGGAGGTGGAGCCGGCATTGTATCAGGCAAGGCAGGCTATCGACAACTACTCTCCCCCTACTCTCAACGTAAATGTCCCACTCATCCCACCGCTGCCACCAATGTTAGAACCGGAGTGTCCCTATTTGTCAGAAGTGCATACCTCTGCCAACTAGAGACAGCCGGTTCTAACACCCACCAACTGCACAAGTTTAAAAGTGACATCCTCTGTCACTGGCAGATATAACTCACACCTGGGCCTGCCCTGATATTGTTCCAGTTCCCAGTGGGGGGGGAAACCTATTCCAGAACTGGTTTACTGGGGGAGCTCTTACCTTCTATAGACACACCTCAGAGTTGTTCACAGATGTCAAATCAGGGGAACAATGATTCCACTACGTTGTACTGTGGCAGAGCACTGTGGGGTTGTTTAGGGACAAACTCCCAGGAAATATTTCAAAGTGGGTAGGGTTGATTCTAGAACACATTTCCCTTTTGGACTAGGAGTAGCCCCATCCACTGGGTAGTGCCAGGCATAAAAGTGGCACTCCATGCATACCTTCTTCAGACCACTGTTGGACCTAAGGAAGACAGAAGAAGAACTGCACCTGCTGAACTCTTTAGACTTCATAAATAGGACTGCACCTACATTATCCTGTGGAGAGAAAACCCACAGGCAGGACTTGTCCCCACTTGACCCTTGCAATCAGGCACAGCAAGTAATGGTTTTCTTGCCAAGGGTGTTGTCTCCCATGGGTAGGGAAAGCTTAACATTTTCATTTTTAAAAAGAAAATCCCATATGATTTACTTTTCCAAAAGAAAAAAAGAAAACATGTGCAAGGCTGCCTCATGCTATCGCAGCCTCGTACCAAACAGCGGTGTGCATTGACAGGAAGTGCCATGATGACGATTCTGCCAAAGCATTATGACCAGCTGCTTGGTGGTCATTTATAAATATGGTGTGTTTTCTCTCTGCAATGGGGACAGAGTCATTTACTCTGCCCTCCTGGTGGAACTATGGGATCTGTCAAAACATAATTCAGGCCCTAAATCAGAGGATAACGTTTCCACCGGACTCAACCTGGTAAAACCTGGTACCTGTATCAGAAAGGCACTTCATCACAGTTGGCCTTAACTTTTGACTTTGACCCAGTGTAACGTGATCAGGTACCTGCAGTTGGTGCTTTGTGCTTTTCACCATTTTGTTGTCTATTTGTTCATTCAAATTTTCTCTATTGTCATCCATTGGAGTGGGATTATTTTATTGTTGGGTTTTTTCTACGTATTAAGTGCCTTGGTACTAATAAATGCTCAAATACTTTCTCCTATGCTAAGCCTCTCTCTTCTGTGCTGCTTCTACCAACTCCACTGGCTCCCCGTCGAGAAGAGGGTTACCATCAAACTCCTCACCCACGTCTACAAATCCCTCCTTCCATGTACCCAAGAGGAACCTCCATTCCGCCGACCTCGCCCTGGTAGAGGTGCCCCGTATCCTCAGAAACAAAGCAGGTGGGAGAGTGTTCTCCTGCATCGCAGCCACGACCTGGAAAGAGCTCCCTGTGAACATCAGATGCTCCTCGACCCTGCTCACGTTCAGGAAAGACCTCAGGACTGATCTGGAGCTGCCCATCCCCTCCGAGCATCTTGAGACCCTCACGGGTGAGTAGCATGATTTACACACCCCTGATTGATTAACCAAGTATTGAGTGCAGGTTTACATTATTGGGACCTAACTGGACCTAGTAAGGTATAGTGCCATTATTACTTAAAGAGAACTACTGCAAACTTTAATTAATAATCTATTTTCTCACACATCCCATGACTTCTTTGGACTTTCAACTGAAGCCTAGATTCTGAACAACGTTCATCTATTTGTCTATAATGTTTGTGGTCATCAATAATTTCCCTTTCATCATGTAATATGAAGGCAAGGCACTGTGTCATTAGTTGTCTACATACTCTCTTGCCTGTCCATTTAATTTTCACTTGAAACACAGTTTTGATATTTGATTATCCTGTTGATGGTTGCCTCTGTAAAGAACCCATACCACTATGTTCTCAATACCCATTCTGTAGTTACTTTCGAACCTTCAAAAACTAAGGGGCCTATTATGATTGCGGTCTTTCCGCATCCTCTGGGCAGGTGGAAGTCACCGCCGGCCCGGAGGATGCGGAAAGACCGCAGCGGACCCACCAAAGACCCAACGCCACATTAAATGGCTGGTGGGTTCTGGTTTCCGTCCGCAGCTTTTCCGCCGCGGTTGGCTTACAACCGCGGCGGAAAAGATCTAATATGGTGGCGGTGTCTCTCAGACACTGCCAGCCATATTAGGATGGGCTTTAAAAAGTGCTTTTCCGCGGCGAGTTTTCCGCCGTGGAAAAGCATGTGGAACTTCACTGCGGAGGCCCGTTGCAGGCCCCCTGGGTGAAGGGGTGGTGGGGGGCGCACATGGGGGGTACCCCACTGCATTTGTATGCAGAAATCGGCAGGCACCGCACGGTGCCTGCCGCTTTCTGCATAGAAATGCAATGTATGCATTTTTACCATTGCGGCGGGTGCAGCTTGAAGCTGCACCCGCCGCAATGGTAAAAATAGAGGATGTGACCGCCAGGGTGGCGGTCACATCCTAGTTGGACAGAAGGGAACTCCACAGTCCATGCGGAGGTTCCCTCCTCCTCTATGGTCGCGGACGGACTCAAGTCCGTCCGCGATCATAATGGGCCCCTAATTTAGGGCTCTAGTGCATGGTTAAGACTCTCAAGCCAGTTTCTGCATGTCTGCATTCATGAAGCCTAGAGTTTTTCATTAACAAAAAAGGTTACCCATTCATTGATGTGGGAACATTTGTGCTTTGTCCAGCCCGCTAGTTCTACATCCGTATTGGTGTCTGCTTCATCAGGGGGGTTGTTGATTCTTCACCATTGTGGAGGGTTTGAGGGTTCATCTAAGCGAGCATTGGTGTTGCATGATTGCTTTGTATCAGTAAAGAGGGCTGCTATTCTACTGCAAAAATGCTTCAGAATATCCTCAATACATTGACCCAACCTTATTGACATACCACTACATATATATAAATCTACTGTGTGGCACTATATAATAATGCCACTATAAATACACTATCGCGTCAACCCAAATTCTATGGGTTAGGATTGGGTAAAGGTGAGGGTAACTGTCAGGGTTTATGTTAGAGCTTGGACTAGATTTAAGTTTATGATTCATTAAGGTTACAGATAATGTTAGGGCTATGGGTTATGAATATTGTTTAGCATTAGACTTAATATTAGGTAAATGCTAGGCTTAGCATGAACTCTAGGGTTAAGGTGAGTGCTAGTGTTAATAGTAGGGGTAGTTTTAAGGTTTATTCTAGGTTTGACACTATGCACACACTCGCATGCATCAAGATGCAAGCACATGCAGGCTTTATGATGCACATGTATCACACACAGCACTTGTGTGCACACGCATCACAACACATGAGTATTAATCAGTGGCCATCTTGGAATGGGTTTGCTTTATTAGACCATCCATTCCAAAATTGCTGTCCAAGTGTGCCCATGCATCAGGACTTATGCCCTTGCATACATTTGCCAACAAATGCTTTGGCATAGCCAATAGATCGGCCATTTATCGCTGAGGCCAATGGGCTTTGCCAATGCAAGTTTACAATGGCAAGAAACTGAGAAATCTGTGGTATCGACGACTACGTAAAACACAATGCATTATCATTATGAGGAGGCTTAGCATCAAGTCAGGTGCTAGCCTTCCTGCGCTTGCAACTATATTCGTCTCCTTGCCTATGAATCCAGCACAAAAAACTTGAGTAGGAGAGGCGAGATATGAGCATTTTAGAAAGTCAAATTATGAGAAAGCCAGATTTCAACACATGATATTATTCTCTGCTAGGATCAGCATAAATAGGGTGGAATTAATGCATTGCAGTTACTCTCTTCTAATATCTCCTCTGTCATATAGTCTCTGAGGAGCTAAGCTGCAGGCCATTGCTAGTAGGTTTATCGTTTGAATTTGCATAGGGAGAGTGATAGATTCGCAGAGAAATGTAAAGCATGTATTTTTTTCAGTATTGTAACCAGATGTAGAAAATGTAAGCTCCCTAGGTAGATCGTATTAACATTTTAATTGTGGCTAAAGAAGAAAATATTACAGAATCATTTCACTTTAATTAAACACTGGTGCCCTTGTTTCATATACAATTTCCATGTGTTGTAAATTGTGCTGTGAATTGGGGCCTTTATGCCCATGTTCTTTTCATCATTGAACAAATAGGATCATGTGGGAGAGAACAACTGAGTCAGTGCCTGAATTTACACTGCGGAGGTAAAGTCATTGTTTGACACCTACGACTCCTTACTGTCTTTCAAAAGGTTAATAAATTGGGGCCTGATGTTTCATTTAACTTCCTGTGACAGTAAAATATAAGTTCCGTTTTATCACTTTTAAAAACTTGATTTGTGCTAGTTTGCTTCCAAATACAATTTGTGACATTTGCCTACCAATCTCAAAATATACTTAGTTAATAAAAACATTGGAGCAGCATTGTCAATGCCAAAAGTTCTGATTTTAACTGAATGTTGTTTGTTAATGTGAAGCATTACAAGTAAATAGCCTATGTATTTGTGTGGAAGCAAAGAACTGTAGAATAAAATTGGAAAATTGCAAAAGGTCAGGTGACAGTTGCACTGTCAACCAGACCTAAAACTATACGTAGGTTAATGACTGCCCTCCTTCCATCTGTGCTGCTGCCAGAGAAAGACAAACATCATAAATTATGCAATAATTGAATACAGACACATATACAGCATTACAATGTCGTGTGTGTGTGTCCCTGAAAGTTCAGGTACAGCCAGCTGGATAAACAAATAAAATGATTACTGCTGATGGGAAGCAATCACTTTTTCGTAGAAGCACACAATGTCTGTCCAAACAAAACATGTACCCCTGAATCCCAACATGTGAGTGGATACAAAGACCCTCAGTAGTGGTACTCACTTAATTGTCTGGCGACAGCTGCACTGTCAACCTAGACCAAAATAAACGAATCCATGTTGTATATGTCTAAATGTTTCTTGAAAATGCCCAGGGCACTACTTTTTACAACCTTAATGAGAACGTGAAGTTTTGCTATCTGTTAGAAATGGGATTCCTGGTTCGTTGAGGTACACACCCAGGCCAGGCAGAAACGACCACTCTAGTCAGGAAAAGCTGAATATACACTAAAACATAACCTGTGCTCACCTCTTGGTAGCTTGGCACAGAGCAGTCAGGCTTATCTAAAGAGGTAATGTGCGTGCAACACACTCACACAGTAACACAATGAATATACGACAAAACGCCTCCACACCTGTTTAGAAAATATATTGTTGTATTATGAAAAAAAAAGAAAAATGTCAAAAATGCATACTTTAAATGAAGTAAAGCAGTAGTGCTAAAAAGGTTACTTTAGCTTGCACTGGACTGGGGCAAAATCATAGTTCGGTCTAACTCCAATGGGGCACCGGCCTGCTAGAGGACCAATGCAGGTCCCAGTGAACAAATACCTTTCCTGGTCTTAAACAACGAGAAATGCCGAGGTTGAGTTCCGCAGGTGCAGGATGCATCAGTCTTCTACACCCAGTGAAGGCGACGTGTCAGTTCCGAAGACGGGTGTTGGAGTCAAGAGGCATTGAACAATACACCGGATTCTGCCATGAAGTTGAGGGGATGCATCAAACTCACCAGGCTGCAGAAGCGGCGATACGCTGTCCGATGACTCAATCTATGGAGGCAAAGAGATGATTCCGATGCAATGCACCGATTTTACTTTCACAAATGGGGTTGATGTGCCGGTTCTGCTTCACGCAGACAGGATATGCATCAAAATCAGTTCTGCAAGGATCTGGGCCACTTCCAGTGAGCCAGGCTCAGGATCAGGGATAGAGACTTTGATGTCCCAGAGACTCAAGGTGTGTATTGGAGACAAGCTGCAAAGCAGAGGGAGATATATGCACAGATAAATGTCACTTTCTAAAAGTAGCATTTCTAAAATAGTAATGTTAAATCCACCTTCACCAGTAGGCTGGATTATTCATTACCATTTCGAATATATGAAACATGAAAAGTCGACTTTTCCCTGTTCAGGAATTACAGCATAACAGTGTACTAAGGAATTCCCAAAGCTAACCTATGAGAGGAGTACTCCTAACACTAGTGAAAAATGAAATAGGCTGTATGTAAGCATGGGCGGAAAATCCGTTACGCTCGCGGATTTTGCGGATTTTCGGGAAATTCGCAATCCGCGAGATTTGCGAATTTCTCGCAAAATCCGCAAATTCGCACGCAGCGGAATTTTTTTGCGGCGCGCGGCGTTGGTGATACAATTTTTGCGGCGCGCGGCGTTTATCATCGTTTGCCGGGTTGTTTTTCTCGATAGTTTGCGAGTGCTGCGCCATTTTGGATCTTGCTGTGTGATCCCGCGGGATTTGGCGAGCGCGATTACGTCATCGCGGCTTGCGAGCGAGAGTTTGTCAACGCGAGTACAGCGAGATCACGTCTCGCGGTACTTCGCAATTGCGAGATTTGAGATGCGGCGAGCAGCAAGAATCTCGCACAAACGAAAATATAAAATTTGCAATTCTGCACAAGAAATCCACCAGCAAGCAGCATAAACCTTCTTGAAATGATGATTTTTATCTGAATAACTCCTTAGGTTGACATTTGCCTGCACTTTTTTAGCGAGGAGTCCATTTTGGGGAGGGGGGAGGGGGGTGGGAGGAAGGAAGTGCCCCACAGTCTTCAACTTCCTGTTCCTGTCCAGCAGGCTCCTCCAAGTGCTTTGTCCATCTCCTGGTCACTTTTCATTTGGATCTGGAGCTGGAAGGATTACTTTTTGTGGATGCTGCTGGATATTTGGATTTGAGGCCTTTTTGACTTTCTTTGGATCATTGTTGGATTAGAAATTTTACAAGTAAGTTTGTTTGGGGCATTACAGTTGCTGCAACTAAAATTTTGGAATTTTCGATTTTTGGGCTGTTTTGGGGCCTTTTGCCCAGGGGTACTCTGTGGTGGGTGGACTGAGTCTTTCTGAGGGGTCTCTTTAATGTGAACATCATGGAGGGCATGGATGGCATGGGATTGTGCTGATTTTAGTGTGTTTTTCGATTTTTTTGGCTGCTGTTGGGGCCTTTTGCCCAGGGGTAGTGAGTGGTGCATGGACTGAGTCTTTCTGTGGGGTCTCTTTAATGTAAACATCATGGAGGGCATGGATGGCATTGGATTGTGGTGATTTTTAGTGATTTTTGTTTTTTGGGGCTGTACTTGTGGCCTTTTCACCAGGGGTATTTGAGTCTAGCATGGGCCTAGTCTTTCTGTGGGCTGTCTTGAACTTAAACATCATGGAGGGCATGGATGGAATGGGATTGTGCTGATTTTGCAGTGTTTTTCGATTTTTGGGGGTGTTCATGGGGAGGGACAGGCCATGTGGCTGGTGGCCATTTTGAGTGCAGCTACAGGCACTGGCCATGTGCTGGCAGGCAAGTGGCCATTTTGAATGCAGGCTTTGTTGTTAGGCCTCCAACCATTTTGCCTACTTTTCAACCTTTATTTATGCCCAGGGGTAGTGAGTCTTGCATGGGCCTAGTGTTTCTGTGGGTTGTCTTGAATTTAAACATCATGGAGGGCATGGATGGATTGGGATTGTGCTGATTTTGCAGTGTTTTTCGATTTTTGGGGGTGTTCATGGGGAGGGACAGGCCATGTGGCTGGTGGCCATTTTGAGTGCAGCTACAGGCACTGGCCATGTGCTGGCAGGCAAGTGGCCATTTTGAATGCAGGCTTTGTTGTTAGGCCTCCAACCATTTTGCCTACTTTTCAACCTTTATTTATGCCCAGGGGTAGTGAGTCTTGCATGGGCCTAGTCTTTCTGTGGGTTGTCTTGAACTTAAACATCATGGAGGGCATGGATGGAATGGGATTGTGCTGATTTTGCAGTGTTTTTCGATTTTTGGGGGTGTTCATGGGGAGGGACAGGCCATGTGACTGGTGGCCATTTTGAGTGCAGCTACAGGCACTGGCCATGTGCTGGCAGGCAAGTGGCCATTTTGAATGCAGGCTTTGTTGTTAGGCCTCCAACCATTTTGCCTACTTTTCAACCTTTATTTATGCCCAGGGGTAGTGAGTCTTGCATGGGCCTAGTCTTTCTGTGGGTTGTCTTGAACTTAAACATCATGGAGGGCATGGATGGAATGGGATTGTGCTGATTTTGCAGTGTTTTTCGATTTTTGGGGGTGTTCATGGGGAGGGACAGGCCATGTGGCTGGTGGCCATTTTGAGTGCAGCTACAGGCACTGGCCATGTGCTGGGAGGCAAGTGGCCATTTTGAATGCAGGCTTTGTTGTTAGGCCTCCAACCATTTTGCCTACTTTTCAACCTTTATTTATGGCCAGGGGTAGTGAGTCGTGCATGGGCCCAGTCTTTCTGTGGGTTGTCTTGAACTTAAACATCATGGACGGCATGGATGGAATGGGATTGTGCTGATTTTGCAGTGTTTTTCGATTTTTGGGGGTGTTCATGGGGAGGGACAGGCCATGTGGCTGGTGGCCATTTTGAGTGCAGCTACAGGCACTGGCCATGTGCTGGGAGGCAAGTGGCCATTTTGAATGCAGGCTTTGTTGTTAGGCCTCCAACCATTTTGCCTACTTTTCAACCTTTATTTATGCCCAGGGGTAGTGAGTCTTGCATGGGCCCAGTCCTTCTGTGGGTTGTCTTGAACTTAAACATCATGGAGGGCATGGATGGAATGGGATTGTGCTGATTTTGCAGTGTTTTTCGATTTTTGGGGGTGTTCATGGGGAGGGACAGGCCATGTGGCTGGTGGCCATTTTGAGTGCAGCTACAGGCACTGGCCATGTGCTGGGAGGCAAGTGGCCATTTTGAATGCAGGCTTTGTTGTTAGGCCTCCAACCATTTTGCCTACTTTTCAACCTTTATTTATGCCCAGGGGTAGTGAGTCTTGCATGGGCCTAGTCTTTCTGTGGGTTGTCTTGAACTTAAACATCATGGAGGGCATGGATGGAATGGGATTGTGCTGATTTTGCAGTGTTTTCGATTTTTGGGGGTGTTCATGGGGAGGGACAGGCCATGTGGCTGGTGGCCATTTTGAGTGCAGCTACAGGCACTGGCCATGTGCTGGCAGGCAAGTGGCCATTTTGAATGCAGGCTTTGTGGTTAGGCCTCCAACCATTTTGCCTACTTTTCAACCTTTATTTATGCCCAGGGGTAGTGAGTCTTGCATGGGCCTAGTCTTTCTGTGGGTTGTCTTGAACTTAAACATCATGGAGGGCATGGATGGAATGGGATTGTGCTGATTTTGCAGTGTTTTTCGATTTTTGGGGGTGTTCATGGGGAGGGACAGGCCATGTGGCTGGTGGCCATTTTGAGTGCAGCTACAGGCACTGGCCATGTGCTGGCAGGCAAGTGGCCATTTTGAATGCACGCTTTTTTGTTAGGCCTGCAACCATTTTGCCTACTTTTCAACCTTTATTTATGCCCAGGGGTAGTGAGTCTTGCATGGGCCTAGACTTTCTGTGGGTTGTCTTGAATTTAAACATTATGGAGGGCATGGATGGATTGGGATTGTGCTGATTTTGCAGTGTTTTTCGATTTTTTTGTGCTGTATAACTGAACTGATGTTCCTCTGTCTTCCATTGTTTATAGGTGCACAAGACTCAAGAGAACCACCAGTGCCAGGAAGAAGTCCTGCAGCGGTATGTGTGTGTTCAGCATAACGTCACGCGACGTCACGTCTGGCCTCAGACAACTCTACAATTCGTGCAACTGCGGCCTGCTGTCTGACCTGCTCTGAAGAAGATGGCCCCAAAAAAAGGTCTCCGTAGCTCCTTTAGCAAGAAAGTTGCTAGTAAGGAGCAGAAGAAGCAAGTTACCAAGGAGGCTGGTGTGCCACCCGCCACGTTTTTTGGGAGAAAAAAAAAAGTACGCCTGCAGCAGCAGGATCTGCTGGGGACCAAGCTGGGAGCAGCACCCCTGCTCCATTGGGTTCAGTGCCTCCACCACCACGCCAACTTAAGTCAAAGCCCTTGAGTGCTTCAGAGGCAGTCAGTGTACTTCTCCAATCACCATCGACCAGTGATGTTGGCTCATCGCAAGAAAGTAGCAGCAATGTCCCTGAATCAACACAGGTTGTTGTAACTCATCTGACAAGTGTTGAACAACCACAGCCGCAACAACAACACCATGTGCAAGTACACGCCCAAGTACATGTGGAAGGAGAGGCAGCAAAAGGAGATGCCCAAGCAAAGGTGCATGGAGGTTCACAAGTGCCCACAATAGTTGTTCCTCCCGAAGTAGGGGCACATCAGGAAATCGACAATGAAGCCGAGGTATCATTGGAAGCCACTCCTCCTGATGATCATTCATTGTCTTCCACATCCCTAGCAAGGAAAAGATCAAGGAGGGTGTCTACATCTTCTTCAAGCCCACCTCATTCTGATGCAAGTGATCTGTCTTGGGAACCACAACTGCGGTTTGACAGTGAGGCACACCATGATCTGACACAGGTACCTAAGCGTAAAAGGAAGGTCGTCGAAAAACTCATACCTATGGAGTGTGATGAGGCTCAACAAGAAGTGACAGATACTGCTGGTGATGAAGCCTCTCACGATGACGACGAGCCAGTCATCACAAAGGTCACTGCAGCCCCACTGGGCATGCAGCAAAGAGACATTTTGACCCTATCCCGAGAAGCTGCTGAGCGTGATGATGATGTCGGCGAGGAGGCAATGGAAATGGAATCATTAGATTTGGAGTTAAGTAGTACACCAAAACCTACCGCTTCCATATTTCTTCCTCGCAAGAAGGTACCCACCTCGTCCTCGACCTCAATTCGTGGTGGTGAAAGTGCAAAACGTACTGAAGTTCGGCAATCCACATCCTCCACTTCATCTGGCATTAGCAGCAGGACCACCACCACCAGTATCGCCGCCTCCTCCGGCCCCCAAAGACATTTCAAGTCTCCAGTTTGGGACTTCTTTAGTGTTTGCCCAAAAATGGAAAACGTAGCCATTTGTAGCATTTGTAAGGTTCGAGTTGGTCGTGGTAAGCTTGGTTCTAACTATGGTACCGGAGGCCAGAGAGGTCATCTTGAGAGAGCGCACGCTGTCCAATGGTATCCGCACCTAGAGGCGTCTAAGCAAGCCAGAATTGCACGTAATGAAAACGTTGATTTTTCATCTGATGATGACGAGGATGAAGAAGACGATTCAAACACTTCACTTACAACCAGTACCCCTGTCAGCAGCACACCCCATGTGAGGCACACTAAGAGTGTGGGAGAGAGTGAGACATCAATGCGGAAAAGTTCATCAGCGAGCGTAACTGGGTCGAAGATATCATCATCATCCCATAAATCCTTGGTCCAGGGCAACATTAAAAAGATGTTGTTTACAGAAGCGCAATATGAACGCAACCACCCACTGACGCGTCTGTATAACACTAAGCTGGCTAAAATGCTTGCTCTGGACCTTCTCCCTTTTTCTTTTGTAGAAGGGGTTGGTTTTCTAGAATTAGTGGCAGCGCTCTGCCCTAAATGGAAGGTTCCTAGCCGGTTCTATTTTGCCCGAGTTGCGGTTCCAGCACTACATGAAGATGTTCTGAAGGTGATTGGGGCAGCTTTGCAGAAGAGTGCTGTTCACACTATACATCTGACAACAGACATGTGGACCAGTGGCGCAGGCGTTGATTACATGTGCATCACTGCACACTGGGTCTCTTTTTCAGGGGCTAAAGCAAAGCTAAACACAGGTGTTGACACAGACATTGTTTTTAAAGCTGCTCGGAAACATGCAACACTAGCCATGTTTGGTTTGGAGAAACGTCACACAGCAGAAAACATTTTGGATGTCTTTAAGACAAAGGTCCTTAAGTGGCTGTCCCCACTAAAACGCCAGGTTGGTTATGTTTCCACGGACAATGGCGCCAATATAGTTAAGGCCATGAGGCTGGGTGACTATTTCAGAGTGCCGTGTTTGGCGCACTGTATAAACCTGGTTGTCCAAAAATTCTTGGGTAATAAAGGCAGTGCAGCGTACAGTGTATTGGACACCTGCCGAAAAATGTGCAAGCATTTCAGCCATTCTTTTAAGGCCCGGAAGCAGCTGAGGAGCCTGCTATATCAACATCAAATGCCAGTGAAAGCACTCATCCAGGAGGTGGTAACACGTTGGAACTCAACCTTCTACATGCTTGAGCGTCTGTATGAGCAGTATAAGGAACTCGATCAATATTTCCTTACAGAGGGTACAGAGGAGCTGAGGATGGGTGCGGAGCAATGGAACATAGTTCAAAGCCTGACACGCATGCTTCGTCCTTTTGAGTTCTTCACGCGTGCAGTCAGCAAGGAGGACTCTAATTTGGGAAAAGCTATCCCATTGTTGTACATGCTGGAGGACCAACTGAAGGAGGTGTGTTATGTGTTTGCAGACGATGACAAAAACCAAGACTCTTTGCTTCTGGCTGAGAAATTATTAGAGCTCCTACAAGGTGATGAACGTCTTAAAAAGATCCACTCAGAAGAGCATTACATTTGTGCTACTATTCTGGATCCACGCTACAAAAAGGCGCTGGCAGGCCAAGCATTCTTTCCTTTTGATGATGAACATGTTACAAAGTACAAACGTTGGCTAGCCTTGTCAGCCAAGAGGTTTGAAAGAGAACAGCTGGAAATTGAAGGAAATGGCAGTACATCAGCAGGCCATCCCCAGTCAAAACAATCCACTTCTGCACCTGTGGCTGTGGCACAAGTGACCTCTCAGCCGTTAAAGACACCGGCAACCGGATCATCTGCACGAAACACAACAGAAACATTGGAGGCTGAAGAGGATTGGCTAGCTCTGCGTGGGTTTGGTTCTCAAAAGGTCAGAGGCACAGCAAGAGCTAAGCAAAGTGGAGGAACCTTGGATGAGGACCTTGAGTCGATGGTGAAGGACTATCTGAATGACTCAACAGAGGTCTATGTTAATTCTGACCAATTGGCGTATTGGCATGGGAAAAAAGAATTGTGGCCACAGCTCACCAACCTGGCTTTAAACTACTTGTCTTGCCCACTCGCAAGCGTGTCTTCTGAACGGGTTTTCAGTGCTGCTGGTGGCATTGTAACTCCCAAACGGAGCCGCCTCTCGCCCAAAAATGTGGAGAGGTTAACAATGATCAAGATGAATCAGCACCTCATACCACCAGATTTCAGAGTACGAGAGAGCGTGCCGGATGAAGAGGATGTGGCCAGCAACATAGATGAGGGAATTTCTACTCTGTCAGGTGACACTGAGCTCACCCTGCCTGAATTCGCAGAGTATGATGACAAAGCCTTATTCTTATTCCTGGACCGTGATACCGAGCCCTGAAAATGAGACAACGAATCAATAACTTTCTTTTTCGTCCCTATTCACTTTTATTCCTGTGTGTCTGTCTTTCTTTGTTGTGCACAGTTAATATATTTCAAACTTTAATCAGATAATCACAAAATCAAGCCCATCAGCAGAACTGTCTTCACTGGTTTGCTAATTGATTTGAAGTTGCCGCAGTCTGCATTCCTCAGGTTCACAAGTTCAGAAGAACATGCTCCTCTATCCTCCTCCTCCAGACTCCTATTTCCATCAAACCAGAGGGCTGGTTTACGCCCAATGAAGAAAGACTCAGCACTTGTGGGGGTGTTGTTGTACCTCTTTGCAGGTGAGTTGACGGCTCTGGGACCATTGTTGGGAAGCTCTAATACCGGATAAAAGTGGTTTGGACCAAATCCCAGGAAGAATTTTTTTTGTGTTTTTGATGACTTGCTTGCCTTTTAGGTGCTCTTAGGGAAGGTTCCGTCTGTTTGTGGGTGAGTTTCGTGGTCTGGGAGCATTGCTGGGACACTCTAATCTTGATTGCATTTGCTTTTCAGGAAATCCGTCGTGGCAACCCCGACTTATGGCCTAGCTACGCAGCGCGTTTGGACCGAAGGCCGAGAAATATTGCAAGTATGAGATTTTGCTTTTGGCCTGTTTGGGGGTGTTATGCTTCTTGGCGGGTGGGTTGGCGGGTCTTGGGGCATTCCTGGGAAGGTCTAATACCGGGTAGAAGTGGTTGGGACAAAATCCAGGCCGATTTTTTTTTGGCTATTTCTGACATTTTGCTCAATGTAGCGTTTTCGGGGGCCTGTTTGGGGGGCTTCCTGGTGTTTGTGGGTGGGTTTCGGGGTCTGGGCGCACTGCTGGCTATATATACTTTACTTTTCAAGAGGTTTGAAGCAAATCCATGGTGGCAGAGGGGAGGTAGGGCCCAGCTGCAGAGCGCGCGCGGAGTGATTTGGGAAATTTGTGAAAAATTGACTAAGTCCCCATTTTTGTACTTTTGCTCTTTGGCTGTTTGGGGGTCTTCTACTCGTTTTCTCCAGGGTTGACGGCTCTGGGGCCATTGCTGGGAAGCTCTAATACCGGATAAAAGTGTTTTGGACCAAATCCCAGGCGGAATTTTTTTGTGTTTTTGATGACTTGCTTGCCTTTGAGGTGCTCTTAGGGGGGGGTCCGTCTGTTTGTGGGTGAGTTTCGTGGTCTGGGAGCACTGCTGGGACACTCTAATCTTGATTGCATTTGCTTTTCAGGAAATCCGTCGTGGCAACCCCGACTTATGGCCTAGCTACGCAGCGCGTTTGGACCGAAGGCCGAGAAATATTGCAAGTATGAGATTTTGCTTTTGGCCTGTTTGGGGGTGTTATGCTTCTTGGCGGGTGGGTTGGCGTGTCTTGGGGCATTCCTGGGAAGGTCTAATACCAGGTAGAAGTGGTTGGGACAAAATCCAGGCCGATTTTTTTTTGGCTATTTCTGACATTTTGCACAATGTAGCGTTTTCGGGGGCCTGTTTGGGGGGCTTCCTGGTGTTTGTGGGTGAGTTTCGTGGTCTGGGAGCACTGCTGGGACACTCTAATCTTGATTGCATTTGCTTTTCAGGAAATCCGTCGTGGCAACCCCGACTTATGGCCTAGCTACGCAGCGCGTTTGGACCGAAGGCCGAGAAATATTGCAAGTATGAGATTTTGCTTTTGGCCTGTTTGGGGGTGCTATGCTTCTTGGCGGGTGGGTTGGCGTGTCTTGGGGCATTCCTGGGAAGGTCTAATACCGGGTAGAAGTGGTTGGGACAAAATCCAGGCCGATTTTTTTTTGGCTATTTCTGACATTTTACTCAATGTAGCGTTTTCGGGGGCCTGTTTGGGGGGCTTCCTGGTGTTTGTGGGTGAGTTTCGTGGTCTGGGAGCACTGCTGGGACACTCTAATCTTGATTGCATTTGCTTTTCAGGAAATCCGTCGTGGCAACCCCGACTTATGGCCTAGCTACGCAGCGCGTTTGGACCGAAGGCCGAGAAATATTGCAAGTATGAGATTTTGCTTTTGGCCTGTTTGGGGGTGTTATGCTTCTTGGCGGGTGGGTTGGGTTGGCGGGTCTTGGGGCATTCCTGGGAAGGTCTAATACCGGGTAGAAGTGGTTGGGACAAAATCCTCGCGGAAAAGCCTTTTGGCACTTTTTGTAACTTAGGGTTCGTTAGGGTTAGCCCTAGCAGCAGGATTGCATGTGTTTCGGGGTGTTCTCTCTTAGAGCACTCATGAGAATGTGTAATTTTGGTTGCAAGTCATTTGAAGAAAATCCATGGTGGGAAAGGGGGGATTTGGCATAGTTAAAGAAAGCCTTTGCCACTATTCTTAACTTAGGGTTCGTTAGGGTTAGCAGTATTTCTATTGCATGTGTTTGAGTGGGGGGGATTTCGAGTCTTGGAGCGATGCTGGCTATGGCTAATTTTGCTTGGTTGCTTGCAAGTGGTTTGAATGCAATCCACGGTGGGTAAGGGGTAATTAGGAAGGGGGTACTTCGGCCTACTTTTACTTTCAAAGTAAGTTTTGTCACCAGTTTTCTGCTAGGCCTCGTTTTTTGAGATTTGATTGGGGGTCTTCTACATTTTTCCGACTGGCTTTAGTAAGGGTCTGGGTGGGAGCACTGCTAGGAAGATCTAATTTTTTTCTAAAACACAGTTTACAGTACACCTAGCTTGAGGGGAAAGATCCGCTACATTAATTTTCCCATACTTATTTATCCTTCAAAAGGTGACTCAGACAGAGTACGCACTTTCAAAAATATTGTACTGTCTACTAGGAAAATCAAATTGTGACTTTTTGCACTCCACAGCCTACATACCTTATATTTATTTATCAGTGGTGTTGTAATATTATATCACTTCCTGTTTTTCGTTGAATAATTACAGGCCGGGTTTCAGTCTCTGCAATGGGGAAAAAAAGGATGGAGTCAGGCTTCACAGTAGCGAGCCACACTTCAGCATCAGGCAGGCAGTGGACAGGGTGTCTTCTGGTGACCAACATCGATGGACGAAGCGTCGGCTGCAATGGAGGAGTGCCGCTAATAAGAGGATTTTTTTTCTGCAGGCAACTTACTTACCACTTCCAACAGGACCACTACAACCACATAGATACAGTATCCCTTGCCTTTTTCTCTGACTGTGACTGCATTTCTTGGATCTCTCTCTGCTTCTAAATTGATCCCTTAACACATCACTTACTCCACTCCACTATCACATCTGCACCACACATAGTCATTTGTAAGTGCTCCTACGTAATTCGCAAGTCACAGCACGCCCCAGGCCGTAGAGGACTGGGATGGCCCCAATGATGAAGCATGTCACCAAGGGGCAACCCTGGTGAGTGAGGGGACACCTAGAAAAAAAGCAATTTCTCCTTTTCTATCTACTATACCTTCCAGACCAACCCCACTGAGTGTTGTTGTGAATGGATTTATAGTGACCAGCAAGGCTCTCGGGTATCTGGCTACAGAGACCTTATGTTGAATATCGTTATCAATAATTCCACACAGGCCCTGTACTGTCGCATTCTTTCTTCCACAGTTGTCGAAAGTACTACTTACTTTTTACTGACATGCATGCAGTAGTGCATGCACTTTCAAAGATTGATGGATAGGTTTGTACCCAAAGAATTGTTTATGTTCAGTTGTTTGTCTATGCTGTGCTTTTTTTACAGGGTGTCTTCTGGTGACCAACATCGATGGACGAAGCGTCGGCTGCAATGGAGGAGTGCCGCTAATAAGAGGATTTTTTTTCTGCAGGCAACTTACTTACCACTTCCAACAGGACCACTACAACCACATAGATACAGTATCCCTTGCCTTTTTCTCTGACTGTGACTGCATTTCTTGGATCTCTCTCTGCTTCTAAATTGATCCCTTAACACATCACTTACTCCACTCCACTATCACATCTGCATCACACATAGTCATTTGTAAGTGCTCCTACGTAATTTGCAAGTCGCAGCACGCCCCAGGCCGTAGAGGACTGGGATGGCCCCAATGATGAAGCATGTCACCAAGGGGCAACCCTGGTGAGTGAGGGGACACCTAGAAAAAAAGCAATTTCTCCTTTTCTATCTACTATACCTTTCAGACCAACCCCACTGAGTGTTGTTGTGAATGGATTTATAGTGACCAGCAAGGCTCTCGGGTATCTGGCTACAGAGACCTTATGTTAAATATCGTTATCAATAATTCCACACAGGCCCTGTACTGTCGCATTCTTTCTTCCACAGTTGTCGAAAGTACTACTTACTTTTCACTGACATGCATGCAGTAGTGCATGCACTTTCAAAGATTGATGGATAGGTTTGTACCCAAAGAATTGTTTATGTTCAGTTGTTTGTCTATGCTGTGCTTTTTTTTACAGGGTGTCTTCTGGTGACCAACATCGATGGACGAAGCGTCGGCTGCAATGGAGGAGTGCCGCTAATAAGAGGATTTTTTTTCTGCAGGCAACTTACTTACCACTTCCAACAGGACCACTACAACCACATAGATACAGTATCCCTTGCCTTTTTCTCTGACTGTGACTGCATTTCTTGGATCTCTCTCTGCTTCTAAATTGATCCCTTAACACATCACTTACTCCACTCCACTATCACATCTGCACCACACATAGTCATTTGTAAGTGCTCCTACGTAATTCGCAAGTCGCAGCACGCCCCAGGCCGTAGAGGACTGGGATGGCCCCAATGATGAAGCATGTCACCAAGGGGCAACCCTGGTGAGTGAGGAGACACCTAGAAAAAAAGCAATTTCTCCTTTTCTATCTACTATACCTTCCAGACCAACCCCACTGAGTGTTGTTGTGAATGGATTTATAGTGACCAGCAAGGCTCTCGGGTATCTGGCTACAGAGACCTTATGTTGAATATCGTTATCAATAATTCCACACAGGCCCTGTACTGTTGCATTCTTTCTTCCACAGTTGTCGAAAGTACTACTTACTTTTCACTGACATGCATGCAGTAGTGCATGCACTTTCAAAGATTGATGGATAGGTTTGTACCCAAAGATTTGTTTATGTTCACAATTGTTTGTCTATGCTGTGCTATTTTTTCTTGTCTCCCAAAACCTTTCCCAAAAACCCCCGTACCCATCCATTTTTCAAACCCTAACCCTCTTCCCCCGGGCTGTGTGGTTTTGATTGATGTGTGACTAAATTACAGCAATAAATCCACACACTTGCTGGGGAGGATAAGGTGATAGCAACAGGCTGGTGAAGAAATCCGAGGATATATTCTTACTCTGCTTGACAAAGAACCATTGCTAATGTGAAAGAACTTCAACCGAATTAGTAGTTATACTTTACCATTTGTTAGGCTACAATGTGGCACTGTTCTACTGTACTTCTGTCACCTGCTATATTCTCAGTTGTACCGTTGAATTGGTCAGGAGGACAAACCAGATTTCATTTTCTTTTTTTTCATAGGCATGCAACTGCCACTGTGTCACACCACTAGTACCACCGCTATGAGGAAATTTTATCGGACCAATACTGCCAACCTTATTCGCTGTTTCCCGTGGAGCCAGCCCTGGGTCTAGCCCTACTTTCAAACACAAATTACAGGTAAGATAAGCGTTTGGTGGTTTGGGGGTATAATGGAGTATTAGTAGGAGAGACGAGAGACTGAAGGTAGTACTACTAAAGTCCTAGGACTCTTGGATTCACTTCACTTAGTCTGTGAGAGGCACTTAGTGTTGAAAACATTTGGGCATTTACACTTAAAGGAAGAAAATGGAACTAAACTTTCAGGAAAACAAAGTCACTGTTAAACCCCCACCCACCAGGCAAGCAGTAAGAAACAGGTATGCTCAGATAAAGTTTGAAAAAGTATATTTATATCCCTAACAAAATAATCTCCAGCAAGACCCTCCCTAACCCCAACGATTGTCCTTCAAAAGTCCCCAAAAACCCAACTCCCAATTCCCACCCCCCGAAAGTCTCTAAAAAAGGGGCAAGGGACACTATGGGTGGATGCTGTCAACTTTTTGGGCCAGGGCATCATGCTCCTGGCGGAGCAAGGCGTGCTCTACGCGGAGCCCCTCCAACTGGTTGGAAAAGTGGTGGAGCTCCTGCTGGAGGCGGGACACCATCAGGGTACTGCGGCGCAGGCGTGCCTTCAATGCCTTGTAGGTGCAACGGCTGTGAGAGGAAGCTGTAGCTGTTGTCCTTGCTACTCGGCGGTGGCGTTTGGCTTTGGCAGCCCGGCTCAGTCTGGGTGGACCACTGTGCTGGGTGGCACTGGCAGCCCGTGGGGGAACGGAGGCCGATGCAGACGACGTAGTTGTTGTGGTCGACTGCACACTTTCTTCGTCCTCCAGGGCCACCAGCCGCCGATATTCGGCCACAGTGGCATCGATCCTCCGTTGCCGGGCCGCTCTAGCCAGCTCCTTCCTCCTTGTTTGTTTGGAAGGAGAACCTATATGAAGAAAGAAAGACATAGTCTGTAACCAATGCTCTTTAATATTAACTCAATCATTCAGCAGAAATTTGTGTTGCACTACAACTAGCAACTTGCAAACGCATTACATAACTATTGAGGCCAGTATCTATCTAACCTCACACTTCTTCATCCTTGCTCTAACATTAGTGGGAGTTTAAGGAACAAATTCTACGAGCACTATGGACTTCCATTGGAGTCGACTATGAAAGTACACCAGTCTTATTCTTCTTCTTGTCTCTTGTTTTGGAAAATTGGTACGTTATCTTCTGCAAGCCGGCATAATGCCAGCGCAGTAAACTTGCACCCGAGAAAAAGAGACGCACGCCATGAGGAGTGACCTAGACTTGCGTTGCGTTACTGTACCCGTCCAGTACATGCAGGTGGTGAAGCTCTTACTTTTCTATTACGGGTGGCACTGAGAATACTCTGTTACAACTCAAGGGCTACTGCTTAATTAATTTAACTTTCACCCTACAGTGGAAATGAGTACTAGAAATGGAAAATTGAAGAAGATAAATAATCTGATTATCTATCACTTCACATGGGATGTTTTTGCATATATATGGGATGACTTTAGGTGCTTTGCTTTTTATTGAGTGACCAGTGATACATCCACATATGAATGACTGAGTACTACTAAACTTATTAAGAGAGGTAGGGAGTGGCCACCGTAATAACCGGATCTATGCAGTGCTTGCAATACAAACTACTGCTACTATTGATGGTAGTATTTGGACAAAATTAAAAGTTATTTTCCTTGCCTTTCCTACACTGGAACGGACGTGCGGGTGCAGTGTTACATGCTCTTCAAAGTTACACTTAGTTCATCCACTGACCGTCTACTCTCTCTAGATCATGGGTACTCACAAACTTTCTCTCAGGGGCTACATTTACAGTGTAGTTTGGGGCCGAGGGCCGCACTGGTGGGGGCGGAGTCAGAGGGGGCGGGGCTAAAGCAAAACGATAACTTGTGACCATGAGGTTGCACACAGGTCCCTGCAGCAGATGCCCTCATCCACTGAGCCACCAGACCCAGCATTTACATACATCTCTCTCCCTCCTGCTCTCCCTCCTGCCCTCCCTCTCCATCTCTCTCTCCCTCCTGCCCTCCCTCTCCCTCCCCCTCTGTCATCTCACTGTGTGTGTGTCTATCTGTGTCAGCCTTCAGCCCGGGTTGAGACCGCTTCCTCAACGCGCACACACAGACAACAACACCAAAGTACTTAACAGGTCTTTAAAAGACCATTAACATATTATTGAGGCTTTGTTTGTTGTAGCGCCCCTGCTTCTCCACCCTGACAATCACTGCTTGCCCGGCCCCACAGAGCAGAGGCTTTGTTCTATTTCACCTCTTTGTGGCCTTGCATCTCCACTCTGCTCTGTGGGGGCCGGGGGAGCAGTGATTGTCAGAGTGGAGATGCAGGGGCGCTAACAGGTGAAATACAAAAAAGCCTCTGCTCTGTGGGGGCCGGGGGAGCAGTGATTGTCTGCAAGGTCTGCGCACCGCCAAGGAAGGCTTGCCGGGCCACCACCGGCCCGCGGGCCGTACTATGAGTACCCCTGCTCTAGATACACATATGCTATCTAAGAGTCCGATAGTAGCATGATCCAGGTATATGGACACATACAGTTTCTGTGTCACCCACCCAGGCTGTTGTCCTTCCACCCATCATTGCTTCATCATTCACCCAGCCATGCATCTCATATTCTTGCCTTCCCAGCTAGTCTTCAATCTCAATAAGTAAGGAATATATAAGAGCTTACCTCTGGCCGCCACCACCACCGTCTCAACTCTCACAGCCGCCGCCTCCTCCCCTGAAGAATCGCCCTCCGCCTCCGTGTCGAGCACCACCACCTCCACACTGGCCCCGCCACCAGATGTTCCACCTACAAAGTACATTTAAGAATGTTAGAATAAAGCACTCACTAGTCTTTGGTCTAGGGATGAAGACATGTGAAAACAATGTAATTTGTGACTGTCTACGTTAAAGTTAAAAAAAATGTCCCTTTTTCCAGGGAAGGTTGTCTTGCTGCACTTTTTGGCACAACTGATGAAGGCTGTTTTTTTAACACGCACCATTTTTCTCCACACAGACAGAAGATGGACTTCTAACAACAAGATCAAGTTGAAACCAGGTGAGAGCTCGGCTCGACCACAAGAAATGTCTTCAATTAATCGTCAGCACTAACCACTTTTCCATTATCAGTTAAACGTTTAGTTTTATTATGACTTCATTTTAAGAAATGTGTTTACTTTTAATAAAGCTTTTAAACTTAAATACAATCTGTGTTTTTTGGCCCAGACTAGAGTGACTGAGCGAAAGGTTTTGCAATTTTTGCAAGCATGAGTCCAGATAGAACACTTCAAAAGACATTATGGACAATCCCAGAGGACTGCACTAAGTTGATAGAGCTATTGCTGACTAGAATCATGGGAGTTTCGCCAACCGTGCAATCTTAGTTAGCTACACAGACAGACTAATAAGAATAATCTAGTAATACCACAGGGAGTCATAGTAGAGGCAGGATAAGAATTTAGATACAGTCTACAAGAAGAGCAAAGACAATTTTGAAAAAAGTCAAATGAGGAACGCTAGGAAAAATAGGTACTAGTCTAAAATGAAAACTTACTGGGGCCAGCAGAGGAGCCCTCGCCTGCCCAATCCTGGCCCTGTTGAACAGCATCCGCCGCCTGCTGCTCCTGTGTCCTCCTCTCGCCCCTGGGGGGAGCTGACGTACAACATGAAAGAAAGAACAGAAAACATGGATGATTGTTGCTTGTCAATGTCAACCAAATCAAACATTTCAAAAGAACAATAACAAAATATTTCCGCGAAATTATCTTGATTAGGGTTAGTTTTCATTTATTTGCGGACCTGTGACTTCGAAAGTCACGTAACTCACTAAACAAAGTACTGAAACGTTCACCTAGGACTGGCAGGCAGCAGTCCGCAGGCAAGACGCAAAGTGACAGACAAACTCCATTGTGATTTCAGTCAGATCAGTGACAACACTAACAGTTGCCTGCTACATTACCAGTCATTTAAATAGTCAAACTATCAATCCACTGCCACTATTTTTCTTATTGTCAGGAGTACAAAGGAAGGGGCAGATTTAAGCCCCTTGCGGCTCTTTTGCGCCGTTCTTGCGTGACTTTTGTGACGCAGCAGCTAAACAAAAAAGGGCGCCATGGTGCGGCGTATAATATTATAACAATGTGACGCATTTGGGAAATGCATCCCGTTATAAAGCCCTGCGCCATCAGGGGGCGTTCCGGCGCAAGGGAGGGCATTCCTGCGCTGGAACACATCCTAATAGTGGCTGAGGGAAATCTACAAAATTTCAATCAGTCACCTTTAGGACAATGATGCGTCACACAAACCCTGCACCTGCTTGAAGCAGACGTACGGCTTGACCCAGCATTGGGGAGATGAGGTACCCCAGAGCATTGCTGGAGCTGCGCCATCGTTGCGACGCAACTCCAGCAGTAAAGCTTCGGTGACGTTTTGGGCCCATGGTGCGCCGCATTGCAAATACGGCGCACCATGTTTGGTGGTGGTAGCGGGCCGCACAATTAATGGCGCATCCCTGCTACTTTGCAGGGATGCGACGGTAATTGCAATTCTGCCCCTTAGGGGCATACTTACTTACGCGTTCTGGCGCATCTCCAGAGATGCGCCAGATCAAATGCGTCACGCAAAACTACCCTTGCGACACGGCAGATGCGCCTCATTTACAATGCGGCGCGCCCTGGCGCAAGGGTAGGCACTTGCGTGACGCATCTCGTCACGTAAGAGCGGCGCATCGCTGGAATCACGTCGCCAACGCAATGCAACTCCAGTAATGCTCAGGGCCACCCAATACTTAACATGCTGTGTCAGTCCTTTCGCCTGCTTCGAGCAGACATAAGGAATTGAATTGACGTAGCAGCGTCGCAGAAGTGCCTGCGTTAAATCTTGTAGATTTCATGCAGGCAATTTTGCGAGGCGCACAGCCGCCGGACCGCCCACCCTGCGTACTAGGAACGCACCCATTGTGGTGCAGGCCCATGGCTTTATAACGTGACGCATCTCCCTAGATGCGTCATGCTGTAAATGACTCGCAGGGATGCGGCACGTTTACGCCGCTGTTGCGTCACGCAAGGCAACGTAAACGTGGCGCAAGGGGCTTGTAAATGTAATCTGCCCCCTAGTGTCTAGCACTACGCAGTTCTGTAAAGTACACTCATACATAATAGTTACTCAGGCCAATGAGACCACGAAATAGAAAACAAATAAGCATAGTAGCAACGCCACTGAGAAGGAGAGCAGTGCACCTGAAATGCACAGAAGATTTTGAAATATAATTTAACTACAATGTAATCGTCATCAGCGGCATTATTGGCTTGCTCCATGTAAAAAACAAATATTTGCAATACAACAACACAGAGCAGGAGAAAACATCATAGTAGTGAGTGATTAAATGGCTACTACTACTCACCAAGCCCGGGGATCTCCAAGCCGAGCTGGTCCAGCAGGTCGCGCTCGCGGTCCAGGAGGTCCGTCCAGTGATGGGTGACCTGGCTGTAGGTGCCCTGGACCCCGTAGAGGTGGGATATGGCCCAGCACACCTTCTCCCACCGCTTCCGGCGCTCCCACATGTTGTAGCCGCCGGCCGCGATCCTGCCGCCTCCCGCGATGGTCCTGGGCAGGCGGCGCTGGACGAAGTAGACCAGCGCGCCCACTTCCTCCGGGCTGAATATCTCCCGTCGCGTCACCTGCTCCCCCCTCAATCTCCCGCATGCTGTCCTGGCACTGGGTACAGCACTACTCCCCACCGCCGCTGCGGCCCTCAAGTGCCTGGGCAGCTTCACGGCGCCTGGCTTGACCATGGTCTGGGCAGGTAAGGTAGGAAGAAGTAGAAAATTAAGAAAGAATAGGATAGGGAAGAAGAAAAGAAAAGAGTTTAAAAAAGTAGTTTAAAAGTAAAGAAAAATAGCAGAAAAGACAAATATATACAGCTAGGAAAAGAGAGGGATAGATAAGAAGCAAAATCGTAAAAAAAAAACTGAAAACAAGCAAAGGATGGCAAAGATACCAAGAGGATTAAACACCATGCCCAGACACAGGAAATGAATGAAAAACAAGATGGCCGGCGCCCGTTCACGAGCGCGAAAGTAAGTTCGCGCGAGATTTTCCTCGCGATCTCGTGCGAACCTCTAGATTTCCCGCGCGATCTCGTGCGAACCTCTACTCGCAATGCGCTTACTGCGCGAGATTATACATAGCGGGCGGAAACGGAAATACCTCATGCAAACAAAATGGCCGCGCCCGTACTCGACCTTGGGGTAAATTCGCGTGTTGCGCTGCAAGCGGCTCGCGAATACTGCAAAAAAACTCGCGAAACAACAAGCCGCAAAAAAATAAAATGCTCATTCGCACGAATTGGCGGCTTCCGCGGTCGGTTTCGCACGACGCCGCGCCCCGCGAATAGCGCGAAAAAACCGAAAAACGATTTCAGCAAAAGCAAAAGCAATGAGCAGGTGCAAAAGGTCAACCTCATGATTTGTAACGATTCTCTGTAGTGCTTCCTGAGGGGGCCCTCCAGAATTCGGTTGCCTGCTTGCAACTATTGTGTGATCCTGCTCTGACCTTAACTGTATGCCACAAAGGTCCTGATTTACAGCTAAAGGAGCAGACAAGCAGGTGCCAGGCTGGAACTTGAAATTCTTTCAGTGACACATTAATTAGCCCCTAATTCATTATTGTCAGTTGGGGCAGGGCAGGTGTTGTTAATAAACTAACCCCAAATTAATTCATGTCAGTTCAAGCAGGGCAGGTGGGCTTGCTTTTCCCCCCCCATCTTCTACAGTGATGATGAACCAGAGGGTGGCATGGGTCAAAGAGAGGGTGCCAGTGGGGAAACAGAGGGTGCTGGGAGGCTGTGATGATGAACCAGATGTAGAAACAACATAGTCGCGACCGTTGCGAGCCGACAAGTAAGTTTGCAATTGCGAACTAGTACCAAATCCTCGCGAACTGGTAGAAACACTTGCGAACACAAAAAAAAAAAATCCGCAAATTCGCGAGAATTCGTGGATTTTGCGGATTGCGAATTCGCAAATCCGCAAAATTCGCGAACGCGAGATTCGCAAAATTCGCCCATGCTTAGCTGTATGTCACCACCAAGACATTCAAAACATACCAGTAAACGTCCTATCCTTCTATTACACAGCACTCTGCACTTAGGGATATCTAGGGTCTACCTTAAGGGTGTCTTGTGTGTAATTGGAAGGGAGTTTCAAGCTTGGCAAGCAGTTTTAAATGCCATGTCAAAGTGGCAGTAAACTGCACACACAGGCCCGGCAGTGGCAGGCTTTAGACAGGTTTGATAGGCTACTTCTGTAGGGCCACTAGTAGCATTTGATTTATAGGCCATGGGTATCTGGCATACCACTTTACAAGGGTTTTACAAGTAAATCACATTTGCCAAACAGGTGAAAATCATTTAACCCATGTTTAAAGAAGAGAGTACATGCACTTTAGCACTGGTCAGCAGTGGTAAAGTGCCCAGAGTCTTGAAGCCAACAAGAAGAAGTAAGAAAAAGAGGCGGAGGAAGGCAAAAGATTTGGCGTGACCCTTCTGAGATGGCTATTTTCCAACACTATCCTAAGTAATCTGACCTTGATAATGCTACAGAATATATTCAAAGTTAATTGATTTTACAATCTCTCCAAAACAATGGCTACACTGCTTTCACACCACCCCTTTGACGAGACACCATTGGGAGTAGGGGCCCAAGGTCCAAGTGAGTTGGATCTATTGGAAATTATAATACCAAGCTTTTTTTACGTTTATTACAACAGTTCTCATATTTCCATTCCTGAACTGTTAATGTTGAACTAGAGTTGTTTCAAGCTTAAAAGGGAATGGAGTCTTGCACTATGAAGCTAGAAAAGAGACAGCCAGCTAATGAAAAATAAACCTCTCTCCGGATTTCCTGCTACCTGAAAGAACTGTAAATGTGTGCAATTGGTTAATACGCATATTTAAAGGCTGCTTGGGAGCTAGTGTAAGCTTTACCTGATGGATTAGTATGAAGCTTCCTTGTGACAAAGTTGTATTTTCTTTTAACTGTGCTGTATGGCTTTTGACAATTGAGAAAGGTCTCCTTTTAATGGAAAGCTAAAGAAAACAAGGATTGGCAAATGCAATAGGTCACACATATGGGAAAAATCTTGACTTTGTCAATTTCTTTTAGCCATGTAGTACAGAAAGGCCAGCCCTGACCTCAAGAGGCAGTGAACTGATTTCCTAAAATGGTATTACCCTTTGCAATCACAAAAATACATCTTTTGTGTGCTTTCTTTTTCTGGCGGGACAGGAGGGGGCAAGCAACGAAGAGGTCGGTGGGAGGTGAACAGAGCAAGCAACAACTGAGGAGGGGAGGCAGGACAAGAAACAATGCACGGGGAGGGCAAGGCAGGGGGAGGGAAGGTTGAGGGCAAGTTCAAAAGAAAAAAGGAAAAAAGTACCTCTGAAAGGGGTGAGCAGTGTAAAGACATTGGGCAATGGAAGCAGTAGTGAAACAGCAGGTGGAATACCACCAGTATGCCAGGCGCACTGCTCAAAATTAAAGTATCAATGTGTATCTCTAATAAAGACCCTCACTTATTAGATACAATTATATCCATAAAGAATAATCAGCAAGTGATTAGATACGAAATTTTAAACCAAAAAGATGAAGACTAATAGTCTACTTTTTTAAAAAAAATAAACATATTGTATTCACAAAAACTGACTTTTGTTTATTTTCAACAAAATTCAATATTCGCAACTGGAAATTCAAGTAAATACCAAAACATCAATCATGTAAATTCTTCAAAGTTACAGAATACTTAGTGATGAACTATGCCCAATGCATTTCGGGAGGAACTCCCTTCTTCAGGGGAACTGTAGAACAAAGAAGAACAAGAAAGAAACATTCACATTTCATGCATTTCTATACAAATAAATTAATTATTCTCACAATGTATGAATATCACAAGGGAGTGTAGTCAATGGTTGTAAACTGTAAAATGGCCTCCACGTGGCTGCTCGTAGTCAATTACAAAAATGAAAAGAATGTTACCATGCAAAAAAGATGTAATGTAAAGACCCATGTAGGAAATGCTGACACCCTTGTAAAGAAGTTTGTGCTCAAAAATACTATTAGAAAGTGCATGCTAACTGGTTTCTCTTAGTGACCAAAGCGGAAAAAAAACTCACTGGTATTCTGTCCAAAAGTCCACTAAATGCAATAGATGAAAGGTGTTCCCTGTTACATATGAAAAAAATTTGATATAATCACTCTGGTTGCTACTCACAACTGACCTGGTAACGTCTTCATAAACTAAACGTCCTATAACTTACAAGGTATCTGACAATAATGCTGCCTCTTAAATCAGAGTGACAACCAGGACTGTTTCTGCTGCCTCTGGAAGGTAAATGGAAATAACAATCCAATGTATAATCATGTGCATTGAAGATCTAGTTAATCCAATAAATCGACAATGTAGTAGTTGTACCTGCCGAAATTGAAGCAGTACCATTCTCCAGGGTAGGGATGAACACACAATAAGTAAAGCTCACACTTGCTGACTAGGGGTGGGTGCAACTCACAGAAAACTGTACGACATTCAGCATAGTTCCGTCAAAAGGTGCAAATAGGCACAATCCAGTTGCTCGCACTGCGATTTAGATTTAGAGCTGGGTGCACATAGTCTGCTGAAAAATCTAAGTGAATGGCACCATGTGGTGCAGCTATTTGAGTTGATTTTGCTGCCACTTGAGTAGACCGCCTATGTTAGAAGAAACTCCCGGAATGTCCTCCTGGCACCAGGAGCTTGCGCTAGAAGATGTGAAATCTTGTTCATAATTGCCAACTTACTGTCCTGGAGATGGAGAGTAAGACATAGTCATCAAATGTCCACCAATTCCGGAGGTGGATTGGAATATTTCACCCATACCTATTGCTGACTAAAAAGAAGCAACTCAATAAACAGCCAATGGTAAGCAGTGGGCTTCCTCCAAGTCCCCTAGTAAACAAAATGTATTTCAAGCAAAAGTGCATGTGCTGTCTCCGGTGAGGCCCAAAGTGGCAAACTGTCAAAGAGGCAGTGGTACCTTCCAAAAATACTGAAGGGCATAAAACAAACTGACAGCACCCCCAAAACATTTGTGTCTTTCATGAAGAGAAATAGACTTTACATTGTAGGCTTTGCAATACAGGAACTTTACCACACAGTTCTTATCATGCAGTAAGTACCACAAAGGAAAGTATTTATACCTTCACCATGCATTATTTTACCACACAGGTAAGCACTATTTTAAAAAATAACATACTTTCTATTTTATTTAAACAAAAAAGGGATATTACAGTTTGGTATGGGTATGCTGTGGTGTGTAATTGAGTCACAAAACCTATGAATTGCTAAAAGCTCATATACACATGCACTGATATCATAAGTTGGTATAATTTAAAACAATTGAAATTACGGTTGCTTTCCCAGACTGGGAAGGAATATGGCATTACAATAAATGTGACCAAAACGAGGTTGAGTCATAAACTACTGCAATCTTAGTGAATGCTGCTTCATGTAACTTTAATAAAATATATAAAATTGTATTGTTGTGTTGTTATGTGGATCAGAAAATACTGGCTAGAGACCAGTGACTCACTGGAAAGGGAAGTTTTGAAAAGTCTATAAAGAAACCGAGCAAGGAAGTAGCGGGCCCAAGATGAATAAGCAAAAATAAAGGGATTAAAAAGCAGCAAATAAATTAGATAGAGTGGAAGAGGTGTGGCGCAGCGGCCAGGGCAACCGACGCTGGACACTGGGGATCACGGTTTGATCCCCGGCACTGGCGGCAGGGGTCTGCCCAGCACCATGTGACTCTGGGCAATAGCTCGCTTAATTTTCCCTATGGCCCCAGCGCCTTGACACCTTCGGGTAATTGTTCGCACTTTACAAATACTGGACATTTACATTTACATAGGAGTATGAGATAAGAACATACAAAGAAACAATATGAACTCAGTGTTGGAAGTGGGGTTCCTTATCCCTCACTGCCGCCACCAAATGCTGAAGGCGGGAGTCCCTGACCACTCATTTCAATGTTAGGCTAAGTAAGGACACAGTCTGAGATATCCCTGTTCAACCCCTTAGTAGCTTGGCACAAGCAGCCAGGTTTATCTCCAATGCACAAGTGTACAATATGTGCAACCACACTCACAGCAACTCAATGATGTCAGCACAAATAGACTCCACACAAGTTTTTATAAAATGAGTATAACCTTTATGTAAGAAATTATACAGTATGACCACACAATACAAAACCAACATATAAGAATGGGTAGTATTCTTTCCTGTGGGTTGGTAGGTTCTAATCCCAACTACTGCTGCTAACCAACCGTTAAGCTCACTTTTAACCGGTCCAAAAAGGTTATGCAAGTCGTATTACTAGAATCACACACATTGCAAAAGAAAGGAAATACTGCAATGCGTAATGATATTTTCTTGTACAGTGCAACAGAGAAACAATGCCATAAGTAACGCCACAGTCATGTACTTTGCAATAGAAGGAATAATGCAATGCGTATCAATAACAGCATATCCTGTACCAGGAAGAAAATAAGCAATGCGTCAAGCTACAATCATGTACTGTGCAATGAAGAAATAATGCACAGTGCCACGTTACAATCAGATACTGTACGATGAAGAAATAATGTAATTCGCCACGTTACAATCATGTGCTCTGCCAGGGAAAAATAACGCAGTGCATCGCACATGAAGCATGTAGTTCGTCAGGCACAAATGAGGTCAGGCGTCATACAACAGTTCGTTAGTTCGTTAGCAGCAATAATGAAAAGTGTAATACGACAGTTTAGGTGTGTTAAATATTGGACGGATTTGTTAGCATGAGCTGAAAGCCATTTTGTATTTCTGGCAGCCATTTTAGTTTGCCATGTGCTGCCACGTGTTCACCATGTGCTCTGTCGTCCCTCAGTGTTGACTACTCTTGTAATCTGCCTAGAAAAGAACTATATTTAGCATCTTCCACCTTCACACATGCCCAGAAGGGCCATGCTAATAGAATGCACCTTCTTCTCTAGTATAACTGTCAGGCTATTTTTGCTGCTGTATGGAGAAGTAACTCTCCCCCCTCTTTGTTGAGCAAGCAGATCTTGTATGCCCTTCTTAGTCATTTTTGCATGCTTACATGAGCCAGGACTGCCCCTTGGTCTATTGATGACTATGTAACCCTAAGCATATATAAGGCCCCAGTTTTCTGTACTCCTCAGACTGCCTCATTCAGTTGCTAAGGCTTCTGTGTGACGTAGTCTCACTCATTTGAGGTAAATAAAGATGTTCTTTTATATTTCAGCTTCTGTGCCAAATTCTTATTTGTTGGTTTGAAAAGGACCAAGTATCAGTGGGACCGCTAGGAAGGTTAATTGATTTCTTCAGGGGCTCCGTTAATAGTGCCACTAATATGGATCAATGCTCAGACAAAAGTACCCCTTCTCACTCCGGCCACAGTACTGCCCCTCCTTGGGCCAGCAGGGGCCTAGTCCTGAGCTGAAAGAACAGACTCATGCAGCTGACTGAAGCGAGAGGCCGAGAGAGTGTCCCTCTGGGACCGCACCCCACCCCAGGTGGTGATCCACATTACCTAGGGTGACGCGACCCCACTCTCCTTTCCTCCTTCAGCTACTTAGGCCTTGATCCAGAACTCTGTCAATGGGTACGGTGAGCTTGGGCCGGAGGCTCATCTCCGGGGCTGCTGGTCCAGGAAGCTGCTGTTTCACTCCGAGGGCCCAAAGATCTGGCCCTCCTTCCGGCGATCTCAGTGAACACTGAGACCCGCCCTCAGCACTGTAGAGACTTACTTTGAATTCGGTGCACACACTACCCAGGCAATCCTCACCAGCACCTCGGTTGGTTGATTTTTTAACTGGATTGTGTGGTGAGGTGAGTCCTCATCCCATCCTACATGATTTTTGTATAATGCTGGGGCTTGGGCGACTGCCCATTTCCTGGCATAAGTATATTCCTAATGTACTGTAACGCGGTTGGAGAAGGCTGGCATAATGATGTCTTTGCCATGTTGGCATTCCCTGACAATTTCTGGTGGCCAGTCCCATTCTGCTTGAAGTAAATCATAACCCTTTGAAAGTCGCTTCCAAAAGAGTGCTTTCACTTTCGGAGGGTTATTTCATATAACCTATATGGAGAACTAATGCTGGTGTCTGCAGTCTCAACTTGAATCTCTTCATTCATGTTCACTGTCTCTAGATGTCCCTTCAGGTTCTGGCGAGCTATTGATACTTCTGCTGCACTGTTCAACACTGTCTGAGCCCATTCTTCATTCGTGAGCTGAGTCCTCGGCATGTCTGATCTTTAGACCTGCTACTTTCTTCTTGGAGAATTGAGGTTTTGTTTTGTTTTTCTGAACGAGTTGATCATCTTTGGACTTCACACGTTCTTCTTTTTGTGCTGACAGTCCTCTTCTTTCGGATGTCTGTGATGATATCTGAAAGGTACGAGAGGAACGCGTATCAGTATCTTGATACCTGTCAGGTTTTCTCGAATTATCCCTAGTCCTCAGGTTATACCTCCTTTCAGAGGACTCCTTTTGAGGACACCTACCTCGGGGTTGAGAATCTTTCTCTTTTGAATGTTTGTTATTATCCCACTTCTTTTTAGAAGCGGCAGGAGTGTTATTAGTAAAGGCCTTTACAGGACTTTCAGACAGTTGTGTTTTAACTGGTTCCCCACCCAAACTGTCTCTGCATAATTCTTCATAGGATTTTTAAATTATTCTGGCTAGTACTTGTGGTTGTTCTGTTACATGAAATTCCCTTAATTTCTGGCGGATTGCCACTGATGCTGCGTCTCCCCTAATGTTAGATAATATTACTGTTGAGACCTGGTTGAAATGTTTCAGTAACTTCATACCTAAACTCAGAGCAGGCTCTGCCCCGTATTAATTTTGAATCTGTTTCAGGACGTCAGGTATTACCACCATAGACGGAACATCATGTGTTTTAGTGTAGATAGCAGCAAGGACTGTGCCCCAAGTGGTGCAGTCTTCCAGATGTGGTGTTATCCCCATTGGTAAACAGATTGTTAGTATTCTATGTTTCTCATAAGGGCTGGTATTAGGAAATACTGCTTCGATTTGAGTACTTTTTTGAGCTATCCAGAACGGAATTTGTTCCCGTTTTTTGGGCAATTATCCCATGACTGCGTGTAAAGTCTGTAGTATGATTTTTAGTGTATTCTCCTGGTGAGAGGCTCGTTGTGAAATAACTAATGGTGGTTGGACTGTGAGAGTGCGCATGACATATTGAACTAATTGCCCATAAATTTTGATTAACTCTTTGAGTTGAGTGAGTAATTCTACGTCTGATATGTCTTCAATGTCAGGATGTGGTGTATAGCAGGCTAAATTCGGCCATGTTACTCCTGGTCTACCTAGTGGACTGAGCCTGGTAATGTGATTTAAATGTTTTAGGGCGCCTTCAAACCAGATATTATGCTCCTGGTATGTGAGTGGAATTTCAATATCCTCGAAAGGAATATATTCCGTAGGTGGTTCATCTTCTTTATAGAAGTGAAACACATGTTACTGGATTTGATTCTGACAATACTATCCATGAATAAAATACCTCTGTCTGGTGATATTCATGTGCCTCTATCACAAACACTGGTCTACCACCTCTTGGTGTTAGGCCCATGTTTTATAAGTTTTACAGTGATGGCTCTCCTTAAATTTTGAGGAATGATTATAGCATTCTGATTGGTTTCATTAAAACCTGTATTGTCAAAAAGTACTGCAACATTGTCGGGAACACCTTTGTTGTTAACGACGTCGTCGGCCATTGTTTAAGGAAAGTTGCAGAGCAAGTTTCAAGGGAACAAAGATAAGGTGCACAATATTTTGGAACACTGTATCCTTCAACATTGAACAAACTAAAAAGCTAATACATAGGATTTTCCTCCTACTCAGCTATGGTGGCTATTATCCCTACCCACTCCAGATGTTTTATGGAGTTTTATGAGTAAGGCCCTCTGAGAAAAGCCCAACTGAGTTACTTTAGTATCGAGCGTTAAATTAGTGCCTTACCAAACTGTTGAGCGCCATGTAGTGCAGTTCCTATATCCCTGGTAGGCTCTGCTCATTGGAATAATATACACTATAGTTTTGACATAGGACTGAGGTCAGTATGTCTCTATCAAGTACATTAAACTTAATTACTTGTGTGAGACAGCTAACTCAGAGGTCACTAGAAACTTCTCAAATGAACAAGAAGGGATTAGATTCTGACAACTGCATAAACATGACAACTTTGTTTTCCCTTAGAGTCGGAACAATCTCAGAATAGTGGAAAAAATAGATAACCGTTTCAGTCAGTCAATCGTGCATGCTTCTTTTCTACAGAGTTGCACAGAAATAAATAGACAGGCGTTTTAATAAAAAGGGTTTATTGGACAGTCTTATATCTCATGCAAGAGATATGAACTGCTACTGTCGTAAGACAGAATGCAAAGTATAATACGTACAGCGTTAGCAGTAGAAACAAATAATACTGCAATAGCATGGTCTGTAGCTATGACATATATTCATAAAAATACATACATAAATAACACAGGCTAAAATACTCATCTGGTGCTTCAAAAATAATCCTACCCCAGTGTACCTAACCTACGTGTAGTACGAGGGAAGAAGTAGGCGCTGTTCAGCTATAGTTTAGTTTAACTATAGTTTAGTTTAACTATAGTTGCCAAGAGTCCCTCTAGGTTCTAGTCTGCTCCATACCTTAGAATGAGAGAGGTTGGAATCTCTTTCCCAGGTCTTGATCTCTAACACCCCACAAGGGGATTCAGAAACACTGAAGCTGGATTCTCTGCGAGGAGGATGGCAGCCTTTGGTCAGTGCGTCAGTTGGGAACTGGACTTCCTTCCGAACTTGCCGTGCAAGTAGGCAGTCGAACTGTGGACTGTGGACAGCCGAGCAGTAGCGGCTCCCCCCCCCCAGCGCCTTGAGACCCTACGGGTATGTAGCGCGCTTTATAAGTGTCACTGATTGATTGATTGATTGATTGGACCGAACCGTGGTTTGCCATGGCAAGTGAAGGTATATTTATTCCTTGAAGGTGTTTAGGAATGCTAGTATTGACGTAAAAGTCAGGCATAAGAACGTCATGAATGAACCCCTAAGGAATAGATGTTCATGCATAATAAATGAGTTCTTGGAGAAATCAATATCCAAGCAAGGGGAAGTCCCAAAGGCTTAAGAGTCTGGTTTCCAACAACTTGTTGTGAAGTAGATGAACGGATGTAGGTGTCCATGCCTGTATTTGGTTAGCCTGAGCAATGCCTAAATAAGGGCTGGATTTCTATGCCTAAATAAGGGAAATGTGAATGTACCTATATAAGGGCATAAAACGGGAAATTCATACGGAATCTAAATCGACACACAACAATCCTGGACAGCATATTTACCATGAACAGCCAGATCAAAGCAGTCTCCTCTGCCTGCTTCCTCACCCTTCGCATGTTCCTTTGGATCTATAAATGGCTTCCTTTCCACACCAGACAAACCGTAACTAAAGTCCTAGTAACCAGCTGACTTAAGAATGGCAGCACGCTCTACGTAGGAATCATCTTGCACCTCCTGAAGAGATTGCAGACCAAACAGAATTCACAGTCCAGACTCATTCTCGTACTCCCAAAATGGACCCTCATCACCCACCACCTCAAGAAGCTCCACTGGGTCCCTGTCCAGAAGAGATGCCAATTCAAGATGCTCATCCACAGCTACAATGCTCTACTCAACCAAGGACCAGCATACATCAATTATTTTGCACATTTTGTGGGGGTCTAAATTTGACTGTGCAGCATGGCTCATACTGTGTGAAAAAATTTCTTTTTAAACTATGGCTCTCTATCTTACAGTGTGTAAAATACATTTCCAAACAAATAACTTACATAGTTACAGAGCTTTCTGTTGCAGGCAAGGGCCTCGTAGCACCATAAACAGACATCAATATACACCAGTGCACCAACCAGGATTCAAATCAGTGAAGCTACGTTTACACACGAACATCTCAAGTGACATAATTACCCATCTGAGCTTTCCTACCAGAAAAATGTATTTCCCACTGATCACATTTGTTTTTCATGTGAGGTGTGGACGTTATATGTTATATGCAGTTAACTGCACAGAAAATGTTGCTCTTTTTTCTTATCTGCCTAACCATACTCCAACACCCAATGGCCCTGCACCCATCGTACTCAGGATCACAATTCCCATACTTTTTGTTCGACCACGATCTGAAGGGCTTTTTTCTAGGGAAAGGTAGTTGAGTCTATGAATTTTTGTTGGTGCAGCACAAGACAGCATGTTCAAAATAGTTGCCCATTAGCCAGGGATTCCTGAAAGGACACCTTATTATATCACAGCACTGTAAAGGCAAGGCATTGGTTAAACGACACATCATTGACCAATATATTTTATTGGGTGTTCACCGTGATTAAGACTTCCAGCTCATACAAAATGAACTTCTAGTCATCAGTAGAGGTCTGTATGTTGTCCCTATGTGTGGGTCGGGCACAGAAGAAACAACACTTAAGAACTGTAAACAGATTGTCTAAAGCGTCTTGTAAGAATATATGTTGCTGACTTTATCATTATAAAAGGCTCGTAGTCGCTGCGACATTGAAACCTTTCAGACAATATTTTATTGAAAGATCACAGTTTTATATGCATTTTGTCGGTTACCAGGTGTTGACTGTAGCTTTCCTTTACCCCATCTTTTATTAGAAACAAACAACTAGGAGACAATACTGTTTGTTTTTATAAGGAGAGTGTATACACGTTTGTCAAGCAAAATTATATATTTCAATGTTTCTGATATTCTGCACGTTTTAGAATTTAAGGTGCTACAAATAATGGACGAGTGCAATTGTTTGTATCCACATCCCCTGTGCAAATTAAAAGATGGCTGTCCTGCAGAAACGTGCTGCAATTGTTTGATTCAATGAGTGACATTTTTGCGGAAAAGGGCTCTAACTGTCTCATTAAAATTGACAGCTTTTCACTCAAGTGTCAAAACTCTAACATGGCAAGATAACAGTCCTGCAGTATGGCACTGGTGCTGTACATTACGAGCATGTGCACTCCTTCTGAAAAGTGCTGCCACAGTCTCCATAAAGCACAACAGATTCATGCAGTACGAAGTGCTGTCAGAAAGCATGAATAGTTTAAGAGAAATTCTGTTACTTCTGAATAGTGGCAGTAATATTGTAATGGTGGATATGAGTTGTTGTGACAGGCATCCAATCACCTGCTTGACGCCATGACATATAAACGTGCACATAGTTTAAATCTTGCCATCAACCTAATGCCCTTGTTATGACTTGTTCAAGTACTGCTTATTAGAAAGAGGGTTGGAGAGTGGCTTCTTACACGATTTTGAGTTCTTTTAAAATTAGTGTGATACTTTATGTCCATAATTTGTGATTCCCTGGCACAACCCCAACAGAGACGTTTGTCACTGATAACGCGATTTATGAGTGTACATATTTGCAGTTCGTTAACTGTGCATTTAAACACGTCATTTAATTTTCTCAGAAATATTACCTAAAAAGGTGGATTGTGTGGGAAAAAATCCGTTTCCAAGGTCAGGGAGTGGTTGTTTCAGGGTAAATGTGGCTTGCAAAATTGGGTAATTTTCTCATAATTGTAAGTTTGTTACACAAATATTTGCCAGAAATCCTACCCAGAACGGGATAAAAGATGTATTTCTTTGAAAGGAAGAAAAACATCTATATCAAGTATAGGAGTGGTGAGTTAACAAAAGTTGCTAGAGGATTGGGGTTACCTCCATTTAAGCATTTACAAATTTTACAAATGCATAAATATGCATCATGTGACTAATCCAGTTAACCTCTAACTGCTGCATCATCTCGGGGGTACAATTGTAATTATTTGAAAATTCAAAAATTATTTAAGCTAATAAAAGTGTAGGTGTAAACATTGGGGTGTACATGGAAAGGGGCGACCAACTTGGTCCCCCCGAACTTATGGCTGAGTGCCTCGATCCCCCCGGGAAGCCATTTTGGGGCGGGAGGCGCGTCTCGGCTGGTATGCCCGAAGCGGCGTAGCCGGGGCGCGCCTGTTCCCGCCCTAGAGTGGGCTGGCCTAGACACTGACGCAGCCAGCCACGCCCTCGGGGCAGGCAGGGGCGTGTATACGCCCGCCCTGAAGACGGATAAAAAGGGACGCAAGACCTGAAGACATCCTCTTGTTCTTGTGCTCTGAAGCTGCACCTCCTCGCTGCACGTGAGCTCGGGACAGAACGAAGAGCCAATTTTGAGCGTTTTAATCTTTCTTTTTGTCTTCTAGATACTTCGTTTGAAAGATGCCCAAGAAAGGCGCGAAGAGAATGTCGACTGACCAGATGGTTCGGGCTCTCATGAAGGAAATGTCCGAGATAAAGAAGCAGTTGGCGGGGCGAGACGGCGAGGAGGGATCGGGGCGTCCACCGGCCGGAGGGAGGCCTAAGAGGCCGAGAAGGGGGCCGGTCGGGGGAGACGTCCCGGTTCCCTGTTCCCCGCTCGAGCCGCCAGCCCCGGTACCGGCCCCGGTACCGCAGGAAGGGAACCCGATTCCGGTCATAGTCACCCCGACATCCGCTGAGGGTATGCCTCCCGGGTTGGCGGCACAGCTAGCAGCATGGTTGGGGGACAGTATCGAGGGCGCCACGGCTGCCGAAGCGCAAGCACTCATGAAACAGTTGCGCGAGAAACGTGATGCAGCCAAGGTGCCCGCGCCGGATGCGGTGATAAACAAGCCACGAGGGGCGGAAGTAGCATCCGGTGCAGGTAAGCGGCCATTGCCGATCGCAAGGGATGAGTCAACACCCTCTCGTAGAGAAAAATTGGGGCAACATGTTCCTTTGGCAATAAAGGAAAAGATTTGGGCGGGGGAATACGTAAACATTTTCTCCCTGCTCGTTGATCACTATGAGGTTGAAACTGTTAAGGGTCAAAAGGATCTGATGCATCCGAGTGTTTGGCGCGCCAAAATGGCCGCCTTTAAAGTGAATGAGAATATTGGCAACTGGGGTAATGCTTGGGGAATTTTTACGTCAATTTTGGGGGAACGTAGGCCTGAATTGCTCCCTGAATTTCCAGTATATCAGTCACGAATTATGGGGTACTCGACATCGCACCAAGGTAACCAATGGTTCTGTTATGACAACCTTTTCAGGAAAGCGATGGAGCATAACAAAAGTTTAACCTGGGACTGTTACGATTCTTTGACATGGAATAAAATGAAAGAGTCGGGGATGTTGAAAGTGCCGTTGGTGGGGAGTACTGTTGGTGAGTCCTCCCGCCAAAATGGGGGGACGCCCTTTCGGTCGGGTACGGGTACAGACGATTACCCGAGACCCGCCGGCAATACAGGGAAGAGGGGTTTCTGTTTCAATTTCAACAGAAGTAAATGTACTAGGCCCCTGGGATCTTGTAAATTCAAACACGAATGTAGTGGTTGTGGGGCACCCCATCCTGAGTCCTCGTGCAGAGCCAAATCGGGTGAGAATGGGGGTAGAGGAGGCGCCAAACAGGTCTAATATAGTCCAACCCCGATTGATACCCTGGCGATGATTCCCTGGCTCAGCGAATACCCAGATCGTACTTCTGCTGGGGTGCTACGAAACGGTTTTTCATATGGTTTCCGCATCCCGGTGGGGAACTTTCAGGGTGTCGGGACGTGCAAAAACCAACTTTCCGTCTTGCAGCATACGACTGTAGTACAGGATAAGATCCGGAAAGAGGTTACCCGAGGTCGGGTTGCCGGCCCGTTTAGTGTTCCCCCGGTACCGAATTTTGTTTGTTCTCCTTTAGGGGTGGTCCCCAAGAAGGACCCAGGTGAGTTTCGATTGATTCACAATTTATCAGCTCCTCATGGCCTTTCTGTAAACGATGCAATTGATCCAGAGATATGTTCGGTGCGGTACGCATCATTCGATGAGGCCGTAGCCATTTTGAATCGCCTGGGGCCCGGGACGCTGATGGCGAAATCAGATATCGAGTCAGCGTTCCGTTTGCTCCCGGTATACCCGGAAGACCAACGTCTTTTGGGATTCATGTTTCAAGGTTCGTATTACATGGATAGGTGTATGCCGATGGGGTGCTCTATATCTTGTGCATATTTCGAGAAATTCAGTAGTTTTCTACAATGGGTTTACACGAAGGAAACGGGTTTTCGAAATGTGATGCATTACCTCGATGACTTTCTGTTCCTTGGGGCCGCTGGGGATGATGAATGTGCCCGGGCCTTGACTGACTTTTGTGTTTTAATGAATCAATTTGGCGTGCCATTGGCACCAGGTAAAACTGTGGGTCCCACGACTTGCCTCGAGTTTCTCGGGATCGAGTTGGACTCTAGTGAGGGTTGTTTTCGTTTACCAGCTGCCAAAGTGTCGAAATTCAGGGCAGCCCTGGAAATGTGTATTACTGCATCTAAAGTTACGCTGCATCAATTGCAGCAATTGGTGGGGAAGTTGAATTTTGCCCTAAGGGTGATCCCGATGGCCCGCCCCTTCTCCCGTTCAATTGCCCAGGCGATGGTCGGCCTAAAAGAGGGTCATCATCGCACGAGATTATCGGCCGAGGTCCGCCAAGACATGCGTATTTGGTTAGCATTTTTGGCGGATTTCAATGGTCGAGTCGTCTGGAACAAACCGGCCTTGTCCTCTGAAGAGCTGGGTCTATGGACGGATTCAGCGGGAAGCATGGGTTTCGGCGCCATCTTCGGCACAAAATGGTCGGCACAAAGGTGGCCAACATGGTGGCATGAAGAGGGGCTGACGAGTAATATTGCTTTCCTTGAACTGTTTCCCATTTTGGTGGCCCTCAGAACCTGGCCCGATGGATTCAAAAATCACTCTGTCATATTCTGGTCTGACAATATGACCGTTGTAGAATGCATCAATAGTCAGGCAGCACGTTGTAAAATGATTTTAAGGCTGCTTAAAGAAATTGTCTTACTGTGTATGCAACTGAACGTGGTATTCAGAGCAAAACATGTCCCAGGGGTGATGAATCAGGCTGCTGATGCACTGTCTCGTTTTCAAATGCAGGCTTTCTCGGGTTTCCTTCCCTCAGCGGACCCAGAGCCAGCACCCTTTCCCGAAGCTCTCTGGTCTCTCGGTGCCCCGAACTTCGTTACCTCGTGGGAGAGAGTCTAGCACCAAGGACGAGGAAGGCATACGAAGGGGCGTTTCGGGCTTATTTAGCCTTTTTGGGGACTGAGAGAGGGGGGCTTTGGGGGCATGAGGATTGGGTAGTACATTTTCTGATGTCCTTGCGTAAGGCTGGGAAGTCGGTGGCTACAGCCCAGAGGCATCGTGCTGCCATTTCCTTTGTTGCCAGGGCTCATAATATCCAGGACCCGACAGCGTCTTTTGTGGTACAGAAAGCGCTGCGTGGGTGGCAACGCCTTGAGGGTCGCAAAGTAGATGAGAGGCGCCCGATAGGTCTGGATAGGTTGTCCCAGTTGCAGGCCACACTCCCCGCCACATGCTCGTCTCAGTTCGAGGCCTGTTTGTTCCGAGCTGCTTTTACGCTTGCATTTCACGGGGCAATGAGGATAAGTGAGCTGGTAGCAAGGAGCAAGCGGGATGTGGTGGGGGGTTTGTGCCGGGAACACGTTCAGATCAGGGGTGAGACGATGACTGTATCCTTTGTCAAGTCAAAAACCGATCAAGGTGAGGTGGGAAACTGCATAGTCATTCGCAGGATTCCAGGGTCCTCCATGTGTCCGGTGAAGTGTTTAGAAGATTACCTAGCACGAAGGGTGGCATCATGGGGGGGGACATTGTTGAGACACGCGGACGCCGCCCCACTGACGAAGTTTCAGTTTCAGCGGGTGCTCGCGATGTCAATTACCGCAGCGGGCTTGGACCCGGGTGAGTTTGGGACCCATTCCTTTCGGATAGGGGCTGCCACTGAAGCTACAGCCAGGGGTCTTAATGTGGAACAAGTAAAACGAGTGGGGCGTTGGTCCTCCAATTGTTATAAGAGGTATGTGCGATTGCACATGTTGTGAAGCTGTAATAATGTACTCACGCTTCTTGTCTTTTGTTTGGTTTTCAGTTACGCAAGCCTTCGAGGCGGGGCGGACTATGCAGTCGACCCAACACCAGGCCAGCGGTCAGACATCACCGGCTGTGAGAAAGGAGGTGTGGGTCGTGGGCCACTCATACGTGAGGCGTGCCGCAGACGTATTCGAAGCAGGTGACATGATTCACGTAGCTGGGGAATACGGGTACAGAATGTCCTTCTACGGAAGGGGCGGTCTCTGTATTGACCAGTTTCAGGCATTCTTTGAGGGTTTGTTAGGGCGGACGAGGTCACCGCCGTCTATAGTCATAGTACATTTAGGGGGCAATGATTTGGTCACCACCGGTAGACGACTTCTCCTGGAGGCAATGCTTTCCACTGTAAGTTGGTTGGCGAGGAGAGTTCCGGGGTGCATAATTGGGTGGTCTCATATGATCCCACGAAAAGTGTGGCGGGGGGCTGTTTCGATTCCTGCTTTGAACCATTCTGTTAGAAAACTTAATAACAAAGTGAGTAGGTTGTTTCGTTCCGGGACATTGCATGCTATCTCGCACGGTTGTATTAATGATGACAGTATGTATCTAGGGGATGGTGTGCATTTGTCTCGGGTGGGGAATGAGTTACTCATAGGAGACTTCTTAGCATGGTTAAAAACGTTGAAACATGACCTTTAGCTAGGAGTTTTGTGGGGGGCCCGGATAGCCGGTCAACTATCCGGGCCTGTGGCGGTAAGGTCATGATCGGTGAGCACTAATTAGTAGATCCCTATGAGTGGGCGTCACCCAACACGGATGGGAGCGCTCGGGAGAGGTGGCCATTGGCCCCTCAATGGGGAGGCGGTCCCTTCTAAGGATGGGTCGCCGGAAGTAAAGGAAAGGCGGTCAAGGCCCCTTCCTTTGTAGGAGGGGTTACAGCCCCCTCCTGGGGAATTTCCTGGGGCCAGTGACATCTGCGACGGCAGATGCGGTAAGTTGTGTGGGGTTGGGATAAGGTCTACGGTACCTTCTAGATACCTCACACGAGTATTCGAACGACCTTTAACTGGCGTCGAGTCTTTAGGTGCCCCCGTCAAGTCAAGGGAAATTGGTAATAGTTGCACTTGAGGTACGCCTCCGTGCTGTCGCCCAGCCCAAGTGGGAGGGGTAAGTCTGGTTAGGGATCTTGACACCGGTTATGACCTTGCCGTTGGCCCTTAAACGTTAGGTGTACAATTTCAATATGTCAAGAAATGTTTTGTAGGATTGCAAGTTCGGCTAGGAGAACCTCTGTATTAGAGAATCTGTTAAGGTTAGCCAAACATCGCAATATGGTAATGAAATTGTACATAACATGAAACGTTTAATGTTTTAATTTTTGCTTTAATAAATACGGCCGGGATGGTCACTCCATCCCACTTCCAAAAAACTCAAGAACTGTTTCCGGTTTCCCTCCTTTGGGGATTGTGTTGAGAGGGGGTGGCGGGTATCTCGGCCATATGGAAAGGGGCGACCAACTTGGTCCCCCCGAACTTATGGCTGAGTGCCTCGATCCCCCCGGGAAGCCATTTTGGGGCGGGAGGCGCGTCTCGGCTGGTATGCCCGAAGCGGCGTAGCCGGGGCGCGCCTTTTCCCGCCCTAGAGTGGGCTGGCCTAGACACTGACGCAGCCAGCCACGCCCTCGGGGCAGGCAGGGGCGTGTATACGCCCGCCCTGAAGACGGATAAAAAGGGACGCAAGACCTGAAGACATCCTCTTGTTCTTGTGCTCTGAAGCTGCACCTCCTCGCTGCACGTGAGCTCGGGACAGAACGAAGAGCCAATTTTGACCCACCCACCAGCCCCTGAAGACAGCCAGTTGTTTTTAATAAAGTTGATTAATTTTGTTGGTGTTCTCGTTTCCAGGTTGGAGTATCATGTTGATATCGAGTTAATAAAGAATGGTCTGTTTGAGTACGTTTTACCATTAAAGAGATTCAGATTTAGTGTTGAATTTTATGCATGCCCTTTCGGTCATAGTGGCCACTATATTCTGAGTTTTAGTTAGCACTGTCGTATTTATTTGGTAGGCGGTAAGGTCATGATCGGTGAGCACTAATTAGTAGATCCCTATGAGTGGGCGTCACCCAACACGGATGGGAGCGCTCGGGAGAGGTGGCCATTGGCCCCTCAATGGGGAGGCGGTCCCTTCTAAGGATGGGTCGCCGGAAGTAAAGGAAAGGCGGTCAAGGCCCCTTCCTTTGTAGGAGGGGTTACAGCCCCCTCCTGGGGAATTTCCCGGGGCCAGTGACATCTGCGACGGCAGATGCGGTAAGTTGTGTGGGGTTGGGATAAGGTCTACGGTACCTTCTAGATACCTCACACGAGTATTCGAACGACCTTTAACTGGCGTCGAGTCTTTAGGTGCCCCCGTCAAGTCAAGGGAAATTGGTAATAGTTGCACTTGAGGTACGCCTCCGTGCTGTCGCCCAGCCCAAGTGGGAGGGGTAAGTCTGGTTAGGGATCTTGACACCGGTTATGACCTTGCCGTTGGCCCTTAAACGTTAGGTGTACAATTTCAATATGTCAAGAAATGTTTTGTAGGATGCTAGTTCGGCTAGGAGAACCTCTGTATTAGAGAATCTGTTAAGGTTAGCCAAACATCGCAATATGGTAATGAAATTGTACATAACATGAAACGTTTAATGTTTTAATTTTTGTTTTAATAAATACGGCCGGGATGGTCACTCCATCCCACTTCCAAAAAACTCAAGAACTGTTTCCGGTTTCCCTCCTTTGGGGATTGTGTTGAGAGGGGGTGGCGGGTATCTCGGCCATATTAATAATATTCAAGATATAGGTCGACAATGAAAGGATTAGGTCCCTTTATTTTAATTATCCCGCTAGGTGTAAGTTATTGGAAAATTAACCAAACGCCCATTCGCTTTGCAGTGGTCAGTTCAAAAAGAATAATTGTTAGTTCTGAGATGACTGAATGCTATTTTCTACATTTCCATCATGGCCGCCCATGTTACATACAAACAACATGCAAGTTACATAAACATACACAATGTGATTGCTATAATTGCTATTTTGGAAGTACAAAAAATCTATTTCCTAGATGGAAGGCTTCTGGTGTTTCTTTTGCCAATGCTGACACCATTTTTAAAGCATTAGTAATGCCAACAACAGTGGGTTGAAAGCTTTATCTAAATGAAACATATTGACTTTGTCAATGCTGCACTAAGGATACAGAGAACAATGTTCACAACTAGGTGCACGGTGGTGGCTGTGATGAATCAACAGTTGTAACCATATAAGTAGTTATCAAGTAGGTTATTTTTTTTAGTTGCGATGAAATGTAAATCTTGATAAGTTTGAACAAGCGAGTAAGAACAGTTACAGTACATTATTTCTTAGGTGTTTGGAGGAGTTTTATGACTGAACAACTTAGCATGTATACCACAAAATAACAAAATATACCACAACATCAAATCACATATCCGACCACAACTTAAAATACCACTTGATTTCCAAACCATAATATAACACATCATTTAGTGCTACCCCACCCATTCCTTGTGGATAGATTACACTAATACATCCACTATAAGGATGTGTGTTTGATCACAGGGTCCAATCCTGACAAGTCAATTCAGCCTTTCATTCTTCTAAGGTCAATAAAATGATACCAATTATCTTGTAACAATAATCATTTGTTATTTCAGCATCAAGATACCCTTCTGAGAGAATGCACAATTTACAAATGTAACTGTTAATTTGTTAAGCGTAATATTTACTCAAACTAAGCATAACGTATGACATCAAGCCATGTCATATCATATTTGAAAATCCCAATATTTCCCAGTCTACCAGGTACCATACCATAGCAAGAAGTAGAGTACCATAAAATAACCTAACAGAAGAGATAATACTCTGTTTATGATTATTGACAAAAAGAATAAGGATGAGGAGCAGATAGTTAGCATACTTTTCATCAAGGGACTTTATTAGAATTCCCAAAAGCAAAGCTTAACTGCTTTACGGAATCATACATGTAAATGATGACTATGAAATCGTTATGACATTTTTGGCAACTTGCCTCGTTGTGATCACTCATAACCTTTTTTTTTATTGAAAAACCATATAAATTAGATAAAATAGAATTAAATCCAAATATACATCCTATAAAATCCATCCACAGCATTCGTAGGGGGAATAAATAACACCAATTAATCAGTACACAATAGATCAAATAGTTAATAATTATTAAGCAGGGTGATCTTAAAAATGTTTTATCAAACCGTAAGATAGAAAGAACATTTAGAATCTCTAGACTTATATCCACTGCTGCCAACAAACTGATCGACTGACATGATGGGGTCGATTCCGATTCAGGAAAAACCGCTCAGAATAGCCGTTCCGAGTGTTTTTCCTGTATGAATCATACCCTGCAACATCGCCATTACGTAAGACGAAGTACGATTCGTACCAGGAGCTGGACTCCGTACGAATTGTACAGAGACCGTACGAATCAAATCCCCGTATGAATCTCCCTCGGAACCCGCTGTACGCGACATCTGTACGGTTCTTCCAACCCAGCAAGTACGATTCATGTCAGGTATGCACCGTACAACCCTTTTTCTACGGGAGCTGAAAACTGCCGTAAAAGCAGATTTCGCCCCGAAAGTGGTACTGAATGGCACCCCCTGGGTACGGTGCGTGCACCCCATGAACACAGGGGTACAGTGCGTACCCCTTCAATCATGGGGTGTACGCACCGTACCGCTGCGATCATGGGGTGTACGGACTGTCCCCCATGGTGGCTGGGTGTACGGTGCGTACACCCTGCGATCGCAGGGGTACGGTGCGTACACCCCATGATTGCGGGGGTACGCACCGTACCTCGCGATCATGTGGTTTACGGACCACACGCTCTGTATGTGATTGTGTGCTATTCCGTACGAATCGCCCTTACCTGATGTGGACCGTACGAATCGCGTCCTCATACCCCGGTCCGGATCGTACTTGTCGGGTCGTACGGCATGTTTACAATTCACACGGAGAGGGTTCCGGATACGAAACGTACGGATGTTTTTTTTCCATGATCGGAATCGACCCCGAAATATACTATCCATGTCAAGTACTAGTTTCTAAGATTCATAAAAAGAAAGACAGATTGAAGGGATACAGCAGATTATTTACTACCTTTAGAGATCACAGTCAAAATACAGTGCCCATATCTTCTCACATTTCTTAAGCCCCCCAATTCGTGAGGCATAGGTTCGTTCGCATCTTTTAACCTGCTCCATTTTCCAAACCCATTAAATTTTAGACTGAATTAAATCTGTTCGCCATCTTTGAAGTAGAAGTGTTCTGGCAATAGCCATGCCAATATATAAAAGTTTAGTCAGCTTCTCGGGTAACTGCAGATCTGGGTCATAACCCCACACTGTCAGTCGATCGTTAAACTCAATTGATATCAAGCATTCTGTTGCCAGATACTCAAAAATATAATTAAAGAACTTCTGGATCAGAGGGCACTGTAATATAATATGAGTTCAGTTGGCTGCAGGGTGAATATGGCACCGGAAGCACTGCCCTGATTGATTGGGATACACCTTGGCTACAAAGCAAGGGGCTCTGTCCTATAGCCACTTGCTAAAATATAACATCCTTCTCCAGTTAGCCCCTCTGACTGAACTAACATTTTAATCATTAATTGTAGACCACAATTTTCAAGTCTTCATGTTTACCCTATTTTGTTACGGTCTTGGCCTCCAAATCTACCCCTTAAATTGCGGCTAAACATTTTTTCCAATCCCCCAGCTTTTTCACTACCCTATCTGCCAGCAAGTCGTAGACTAACTGTTTCTGGCCACTAATCTGAAGCAAATCAAGTTTGCTAAAGAATTTACTAAGAATATTATATGACCCTAGGAGAAGGAAATCGCCACAAATTAATTGAGACAGTTAGCTTACATTCATCCATCTATCGTTCCGGAGAAAATCGGAGAGTCTATGAAAACCAGCCTTGGTCCAATATTGTGTAATTAAAAAAGAATCTCTAATACCTGCTGAGACAAGAAGATCAGCTATTGGGGTTATGAAATTAATAACTGGAACAGAATACGGTCTACAAAATGCCTATTGTTTATGGAAATACCAGTGCAAACACTTATATCTTACTAATTTAGGAGATCTAAATATTGATAATGGGCAGTGGATCTGATTTTCTTTACATATTAAATTCATAAAAAAGTTAATAAAAAGACCCGACTGTGAATCCTGCTTAAATCTAGACATGTATTGTGCAAACTACTCAAAATTGTAATCCCTCACATTGGGGACGGCTAAGCCGCCATCTTCTAATTTCTCATTTAAAATGCTGAGTGCGATTCTAGGAATTTTCTTATTTCACAGGAACGATGTAAACATTGACTCTAATCTTGTGAAAAAGGAATTCACTAACACACAGGGAATTTTTGAAAAAAGGAAATTGAACAGTGAAAGCACCAACATTTTGATCAGAGCGACCCTTCCTAGAATGGTACAAGGGAGAGAATTCCATTGTGTAAATAAGTCCTGGGCTTTTCGTAGCAATGGGACTAAATTCAAATCATAAAGATCCAAAATAAATGGTGAAAAATAGACACCAAGTACCTCTTGGGATTCAAATTTAAGCACGGAAGAATGTTGGGGTGTAAACCCCTAGATGTAAAACACTAGGTGTAAAACCCTAGATGCACACTCACACAAAATTATTTCTGTTTTTCTTTTATTAATTTTGTAGCCACCAAACGACTCATGAAGTTCAAAAATCTGGAAGGCTTTTGCCTGCACTTCCTCCTCCGGCTTTATAATAAGCATAATGTCATCGGCGTATAATTAAACTTTCCCCATGTTTGGAAGTGGAGGGCAAATATCCCCATTATTCCTGATTGCTCTCACAAGAGGCTCAATAAAAAAAGCAATTAGCACTGGGGAGATGGGAGATGCTGATCAACTGAGAGAGAGGCCGCAACCACTCCCCCTCACTTCCCCTTGACGTTAGATGCTAGCAACAGCATCGAGGAGCCGCGAAGGCGCCGTCACCGACAAAGCCGGTGCTCCGGAGCTGCGGAGTTTCAGAAGCCGGTTTCTGTGATACTCCAGTGGGCAGGCTGAGTCTCAGCAACCTGCGGCTCTTTATTTCTTTGAGAAGGGAAGAGATCTTTATTTCTCCCCTTCTGGATGTCCTTTTTTTTGTGCTCCCACTCCGATTCAGAGTGAGGAGCCAGCAATTTAGCTGGAATAGAAGACTCTGGAGCTGGCATTTATTTAAAATGTAAGGCAAGATTTTCCCTGCTTTAGAACCAAGTTACTTTTGGTCTTGGATGGATTCCACGGGTGCTGACTGCTGTAGCCCCCGGACACGAGGTATAGAGATAATTTTTCTGGGGCTCCAGGTTTCTCTCCAAGAGGGGGTAAGGGAAGATCTCATCCATACTCACCTTGGTTGAGGGTCGCTGGGGAGGCCCCATAAGGTCAGCATTGGCCTCAGTAAATTGGGCAGCATTTATGGTCAGCTTCTGGCAGAGGGGCTTGGTAAGCAGTACATCATGTGAAAACCTACCAAAGGAGCTAAAAGGATTGCACAGTCTGAGTCTCCAAATCTGGGCCAAAAAGCTCCACGCAGCCACATTCAGAAAAGAGCTTCCTCTTCTATCTGAATTTGTTGAGATGGCATGTGCTGAGCCCACTAAACAAGACCTTCACAAAACAGCTGTGATGGATTGAGACTCCTCCATTAGCCGTAGTGAGATAGCTCCCTTTAGGGCGGATTCCCCAATCTCTGCTGCTTTGACTAAAGTAACCACAACACCTGGTGGTGCAGTGGGGGAATCTACAGAGTTTAGAAAGTACCCTATTTTTTTAAAAGGCAATCAGGTGGGCTCTTGGCTGAAGCCGAGCAGGAGATGGAAGGGAAGGCCCTCCATTTAGCTGATAACTCTTTGGACTCAGGCCCGGAAAACTTAAACTCCGGGTGCTGGTAGTCATCCCTCCCTTTCCTCCCTTCCATTCTCAGGGGTGTTAAATCCACCAGCTGGAGAAGGGTCCATGTTTCATTCTATTCCTGTCACCCCAGAAGTGTCTATTTTGACTTTACCATAGGTGTCTGTGCTGGTTGATCCAGAGGGTTCTCAGGCGGAGGACAGGTCTAACACAAGTCAGATTAATCCTTCTGTAGACAATAACTCTTTTTCCATGTAATGGGATGCTAAGAGTCTCCTTAATTTGATTCTGGAAGAAATTTGTGAGTTAAAAACCTCCCAATCTGCTGAGATCCCAGCAATCCATGTCCGCCTGACAAAGATTGAGGAAAACATGGCTTAGATCCAGGTACGGCTTTCAAAGGCCAAAACCAGGATTTCTCATTTGGAAGATCAGGTCTCACATATGAATCTCAAAGTTGCCAGCTTTCAGTCCCAGAGAACCACACTGGGATTTAAGTTGGAGGAGTTAGAGTACCATTCCAGGCACTCAAATCTTCTAATCTTGGGCATTCCGGAGGGCATTGAGGGTCAATAGACGCAACAATGGTTGACTCATTTATAAAGAAAAATGTCCTCCCAGAATGTAATTGTGTTCTGACAATAATGAGAGCCCATCACGTTCCAGCACACCTCCCTCCTTATGCCAAGTTCCCACGGACTATCTTGATTAACTTCGTGAACTTTAGGGTCAAGGAACAGATTTTATCAAGAGCCATTAAACAAAGACAGTTTTTTGCTCTGCAGAAGTGCCAGTATGTGGCATCTTTTCAGACATGTCAGCCTCCACAGCAAAAAGGCGGAAAGAATTTGTCAAAATGTTTCATCGGTTTCAGGCACAAGGGGCGCACACTATGATAGCCCAGCAGAGTAAGCTGAAGGTGCTAGTTGAGGGTAGATTTCACATCTTTTGCAGTCTCCCAGATGTGCAGGAATTACTGAAACAGATATCTATGGATACACCCTAATGGCTTTAAGTTAGTCTTCAGTTAGGTGATTGTAGGGGATTTTTCTTGGAAAGGCAAAGAACTACTTGTTCACAGAGTATTGTTATTGTTTCTTCTATTTTTTTAATTTCTTCCTTGTTGTTTTTTCTTTTTGCTGTCAAAATGATGTTAATATGTTGCTGTTTTCGTCCTAGAAGGGGAGGGGAGGGCTGATCAGCAGCACTAGGCACTAAGTCATTGTGCCAGTAGAAGGGTGGGTGGGATAGGCTGTCTGACTCAGAGAAGGAGCGGCCATCTGCTAATGGGTCAAGGGAGGGAATACAGGGGTGGAAAGGGAGCATGTGGGAAAAAACAAAAAACATATTTTAGATTTCAATACATCTGTCCATTGCTATTTAGCAAGGATGAAGGGAGGAAGAATGGGGACAAGTTATCTTGCTTGCCTCTAAGTGCACATTGTGTGTCAAAGTGGGAGTTCTAATTTTTTTTAATCTATCAGAGAATATAGAAGCGTGTCTCTTTCATCATAAATGGCAAATTGGAAATAAGATAAATGGGGAATAAGGAATTCCTGAAGGTAGTTTCTTTTAATGTAAATGGCCTTAACATTAAGAGGAAAATGAGGTCCATTGAGGCCTGTATTAAGACAGAGAATCATTTTGCTATCCTGATACAAGAACTCATATAACAGCGGGGAAAATAGCAGACTTCTCAATTTTCAAATCCTGGGCTGCGTATAGGGGTTTCTCTTCATCTTCTGCAGCCCACAGGGGGACAGCGATTTTTCTCAGTAAGAAAGTTCAGGCTGAGGTAGTTAATTGGGTGAGTGATCAAAGTGCAAGGTGGTGTTGGGTCACCTGTAATTTAAGACACATATCTTTGACGCTTGCTAGTTCATATGCCCCAGTAGAGGATAATCCCACCCCATGTGAGGAATTCTTTCAATCATTAATCCAAATTTCTAGTGAGCTAATTGTGGGGGGGGAGATTTCAATCTGTTAATGAATCTGAAAATTGATTCCTCATCCAATTAAAAAAACTGTTAAAGCAAAAATCTTTTATTGGTTCAAAGCTATAGCTCAATGTTTGATATAGTTGACCCTTGGTAGGCCACATGTCTCACTGAAATCGCTTATACCTGCTTTTCAGGGAGATTCTATACTTTCTTGCATATCGATTTTTTCCTTATCTTCAGGCGTTTGGTTTTTAATTCACAAACAATTCTTCAGAATGGGCTCTTGGATCATGCACTGGTCATTTTAGAGTTGGAACTGGGCGAATACAAGAAAACCGCCAAAAGATGGCAGCTAAATCGACAATACTTATTTGAGGAAAATTGGGTCTCTTTTATTAAATCAGAAATCAGAGAGTTCTTTCAGCGAAATCATGGCTCAATTCCACTACATGTGGTCTGGGATTCGTTTAAAGCCTTTTTCTGTGTGCTTGCTATTGCTAAAGATGCGGAGAACGCAAGGAGTAGGAAGGAGGAGAAACAAAAACATGAGCAAAAAGTGCAAAGGTCTCTTGATAGATTCCTTTCTAGCCCCTCCTTGGCGAACAGTCAAAAGCTGGAACAGGCTAAACAGACCCTGGCCAATAAATATTATGCTAAAGGTGAATCCCTATTTAAGCAGGATAGACAAAAGATTTATGAGGAAAGCAATTATACAGGCAGATTTCTGGCATGGCAGGCAGGGGAACGGGCTTAAAGCAATCAAATGGTCGCACTGAGATGCCCCACTTCAGGTTCCCGTTTGGAGGATTTGGGAGCAGTAGGAGACATCATGGTACAACATTATGAGAGGATATATGGCCAACATCAATCTATCGATTTGTCATCTTTGGGAGATTTTCTCCAGGAAATTGAATTACCTGTCTTAACAGACTCAGAAAAAAGGAACATGGCTAGACCATTCACAAAATAAGAGGTGGGGGGTTATTAAAATCCTCCCGAATGGTAAAGCCTGTGGGCCAGATGGCCTTCCTGCTGAGTTTTTTAAAACATTTGCAAGTGTATTTGTGGATTATCTTTTTTTTGGCAAATTCAATTCTTGAAGGAGGATCCACACCTTTTTTAGAAAAGGGAATGTAGTCAGCTTTTTAAAAAAAGGTAAAAATAGTGAGGACCCTAACTCATATTGCCTGTTAACGCTTTTTAATTATGGTTTGATAGCAGGGAGGCAGCTCAGAACCAATACGGATTTCTTAGTGGAGGCACTGGACTACTTTGAGACCTGGATGATTCCATCATTGGTACTTTTTTTTAGACGCCAAAAAGGCATTTGATTTGGTTGTTTGGGAGACTTTATTTTGTATTTTAACAAAATTTGGCATACCGTCCAAAATGAAAGGGTTGGTTGAGAAATTATCCATGAATGCAGAGGTCAATATTATCATTAATGCCACTTAGGTCGGCCAAGTAAAAGTCAAAAGGGGAACCAGGCAAGAGATCACTCATTCACTTGTGGCAAGCACAACTAAAACAAATTTCTTGGTCAAGATGACAGGATATTTGCCTGATGCAAGCCTTAAGATAAGTTCTGTAAAAGGTTTGCTTGCTCCTTTAGCATAACCTTACCTCCCTCCCACAGCCTCTCTTAAATATTTAATACATTTAGATAAACGTATTTCTCATTATCATTTCTTATTCAGCAAATTAATTGAGTTCTGTAACTACACTTTTGGGTTGGGTGGAAGCTTAAGTGAATGCCCCCATCAAGTCATTTCTAGGACATATTGTGATCTGTAACCTAAATCAAGTAGTTGGAGGTCCACACATTGGACCTCGTTTTTAGTGTGACAAATATTATTTGCTTTGCCTCGTTGCCTATAACCTATCCTTTGGTTGCACCTTTTTTTTCTCATTTTACTTTTTAAAACAAAAACAAAAAAGAGTAACAAAATGTTTACCTTGAAGTTCTTGACTGGTAACGGGTCACCCGTGTAACTGCCCTGCAGCAGAACAATTGCAAGCTAAGTATCTGATTTACAACTCACATCAAAGACTGAAGAAGCTACCTACTCTAACATAGCACAACAACAATGTTATATCTGCTTTAAATGATTGGCTACCAGTTTAAATAGAAAATGTTCCAAGAACTGCATTAATTTATAAACTAATAACAATAAATCCATCCATTAAAACATTGTTTAAAGAACACAAAGCCATATATGAACAATCTTATGTTATGTTATGTTAAGCACTATTTATAACGCGCACGGATACTCAGATGTGTCCAGGCGCGGAAGCCACATGAATAACAGTAATAACTGTATTATAGTCACAATTCAAGTACAACACATACTTCTCAATGACTAGATTAAGTCTCAAAATACAACTGTTCCTCACAGCTAGAGTCTGAAATCTAGATTGGCACAATCATATTGAGTGTTTAACTTCTACAAAGCTTCATATACACCTTGCTATGCATAGATCTGCCAACCAGCAAAAATGTTTTACCATGTGAGGAGAAGACGGGCTCTTGGAGGGGGCAGGACTTTGCATGGAGTACAGCCTGAGATGCTTTGAATTCAAACTTCCTCCCCCAAACACCAAAAAACACAAATCTTCTGAGGCTGCTGTCGATGTCATGGGGAGGTTTTGTTCCCTGTAACAGACATTGGCTGCACACGTCCTCCCAACAATTAGCTAGAAATCAGATTTCTTGTGGAGGATAGGAACACCACATCATACAATATAATGAATAGACTGTCCCCTGGATAGAAATAGAAGCTAAAGTTCATAATGCCACTTGTGACAGACATAAGATCCATCCCTTGCTAGGATGACTGATTTCTCACTTAGTGCCTGCAGCAGAACTATATCTCTCCTGCAGAAGACACCAGCATTAAGCCACAATTTTCATAAAATAACAGAGCGAAGCCTTGCGCAAGTGATGTATCTATAGGTCAATATATACTTATTTGTCAGGTTATCTGTAAATCTCTGTTCCTGTTTACTCTGACTACCTGTCTACACCCATCCATTTCCTGAAGAAAAAGAACCTCAAAGACAAGTAGGGGCTTTAGGCAGCAGGTGGAGCCCACATTATCTGCTGCAAAGCACTCTCCTGAACCCTCACCCTAATACGTCGTTTCTGATTCTTGAGTTTTGACCTGGGAGAAGTGCTCGAGTGCAGTCCTTGCCTCTTGCCAGCGAAAATACTATCCACTGTGAAATCAGCTCTAACCAGCGGTAGCCGTAGTGCCAATATCGGCCGGCACACCAACCCCCAAATAAACATGTTGTACAACATTAAATAAACAGACAAGACAACTAGTTGTTGGGAAAAAGTAGCTGCAGGTTTATTAGCAATCTATGCCAAGACATGGTGGGTTAACTTACAGATGATCCAAAGGCAAGCCGCCCCTCGCAGCTTGCCACCTGATAGGCCAAGTAGCCCGTGGCCTTGGCCAGCCGGTGCTTAGCGGTTGTGGTGAGAGGATAGCCCCTCCCCTTGTCCTCTTTTACTTTCCCTCTCTATTTGTTTCGTCTCTGCGTATAGGATGACAAGAACAAGAGCGCCAGATGAGCGACTAAAGAGGACTCCAATACCATGCTGTGTTTAAACTATAAAGACAGAGGTCACCCTTACATTAAACCCAACAAGAGATCATATAAGGAATGGATGCTCATCAGTCACCACACGGAACCGCCCTTCATCATTTGGGATCCTTTTGAGACCACTGATGGTGTTATCTATTATCTTTCTCATGGAGGGCTAAGATTGTAAAAACCCTCTCATGGTCAGATAGATTAACGTGGTCTTACTTTCAACTGAGAGGATGTTAAAGAAGGGGACTGATGTCGTAGTGCAAGAATTAGTGGAAAAAAAAATACAAGAAAAAATGTGTGTGAAATAAAATTGGATGAGGGGGTGCTGAAAGTGACTTTATTCTGTTGCTACCCACTCTACCAATATTAAAAAGTAGACAGGGACAACCGAATTAATCTTGGATCATCTAGATGTATTTAGGGGTCAACATGTTTCAGCAATTCTTGACATAGATTGTCATTGCCTTTGTCAGGACCACAATAATCTGTTTGCTACTACGAACTAGTGCTAGATTTTTATATTGGCGGAATGCGGATATCATGGGATAAGCTATTTTCACGCTATGAGATAGAAACCTGCTGGTTAATGTTTAGATTTAGGCAGATAACAAGCTGTTTAATTGTAAACTACCAGGAGTTGAGCAACAAAACGCATGCCATAATTCATATTTTAACAAGGAGCAAATTAATAAGCGTGGAGAATTGGTATTGGGTTCTATGTAAAAATTCAGAGTAAAATTTAGTCCCCGAATTTCTGGAAACAATTTATAAAACAACCAGTTGCAAGAACCAAAGGAGAAATGGCAATACATTTCTGAGATAGATTACAAATCCCTGAGAGGTGCTGATTTCAAAAGGATGGCCATTTTGTCTGGATGGATAGCATATTAAATCTACCATTATTTGCTCAAGATAGTGCAATCCATTCCTGATCGAACTTTCGGTGTCGATCAAATGCCCCAGGAGATTAGTTGCACATTTATTTATTTGAGATTGTGCCTGAGATCACTCTAGTTTTATTTGTCTCATCATACGCCATTAGTCAGGTCAACAAAAATGTGCAATATTTTATTTCCATTGCGATAGCGGTTGTGCATAGACTAATATTGCCAAAAATGGAGAATGACAGAAATTTCAACTATGGATCATTGGTATGCGGAAAGGATGAGGATCAAAGCATTCATGGAGGCATATGCACAGTGTGTGGAAAGCCTTCCTAGGTTCTTAGGAACATAGTCAGTATTCAAGTCTTGTCAATATAATTCATCCCGGTGACCAATGTATGCTACTCGTATTCAGATTCTTATTTGTACATCTGCATTGACAACTGTAATATTAGGGACATGTTATCTGACTTTTTATAGGTTTTGCACTTTATTTAGGACTTAATGAATTTGTATGCTCCTGTTTAACTAGATTGCACTGCTTTACGTAATGCTCTTTGCTTGTTAATTTGTTTATTTCCCCTGTAGGGCTCTGTAACACAGTAACACTTGTATATTGTTCAGTTCTTGTTGCTAGGGTTAGAAGGAGCTTTATGTGCCTGTATGACTGTTAATGTTTTTATTATTATTGTTTGATTTTTGTACAGTGAATTTTGTACCGGCCGATATTCCTTTGTGTCTTTTTTTATATTCTGTTCAATAATTAAGAAAACACAAGACAAGGACTTTTGAGGGACAAGGAGAAAAGGACAAACATTTTTGGTGAAAGAGATAACAAATTCCGTAGGGGAGTGAAAAAAGATGTCAAGATGACAAGTCTACAGTGGACAAGGGGTGAGGGGCTTTCATACACAGTGGCATCAAACAGGCAACTGCCTTGAATAACTGCATACATATAGGTCCCCCCAAACGAAAAAGAGAATAACAAATTCCTAGTACCAATTTATGTAGTATTTGTATTGTTTTTATTACATAAGCATAAAATCACCTTAACACATCCCTATGCAATAGTTATCGGTTACAAAAGTTACATGAAGAAGCAGCAGGACACCTTGAAACACGTCTTGGATCAGGCTCAAATAAACACATGGTCCTGATTGAAACCACAAGAGGTTTTCACTGCTTGATTTAAGTGTTGGCTAAATAACGATTTTGTCCAAATTCTCTATATGTACTGGTTATTTAGATGTCACATAGGAGATGATCTTCAGGGTGATTTTTAGTAGTACATTGAAAGGGAACGTGTGATTACAGAATTTAAAATGTTTTTGTACACTGATGTTTTTCTGTTTATTTCTCTAATGTCCTTATCCTAAATCTCCCCTTTTATTTATGATGAAGCTAAGATGACTATGTGTACAATGGCCCTGAGGAAGCAGCAGCACGCGGCCAAACATATATACCGGCTCAAACTCACATATACACATGTGGATCTAGTCAAGATTGAAACCGGTCGAGGTTTTCATCTCGTGATTTAAGTGTTGGCTCTGCTCAATAACGATTTTAGAACATCAGACTAAGGATTATCTGACAAGGATTGTAAAAGTCATTACATTGAAATATGGGAAATTGTGTGATAAAATTGTAAATTAGAAAATCTCTTTTAGGTAACATTTATAAACAATAACTGTTGTATTTGCATGGACTAAGCTGATTTTATATTTGAAATCAGTAACTATTGAGGTAGAAAAATCTTTATTTGGATAAAATAAAAATATCCTTAAAAGCATTTCACAGTGAATTCTCAAATCTGTACATTAAGGTTAAAAAAGTTCAAGACATATTTTACCACAATTAATTGGAAAAATCGACGAACTCCTATTGTTGAATTATATTGCACCTTAAAAATTAAAAAAGAAAAAAACGTTTATGAGTAGACAGCCATAACACTTAATAAAGGAACAAGAGGGTTTGATATACTAATATTTAACAACTAAAACTCATAAAACCCAATAATTTTAAGAATTTGGCCACTAGAGTTAAGCGTAGTCCATAAGGATTAATCGCTGCTCGGTGCCACTGATATATTAAAATGTGACTTTTTTTATTTTAAAACTTGGAGCTAAAAGGCAGCTTTGGTTAGACCACTGGACCGGAGAGAGAGCGGGGAGTTACTGCTCCTTTTGCCTTTACTGTAAAGATGCGGTATGCGTCCCGAATGTATGTTGTAAAGGCTATGTTTAGAGCTGTATTTTCTGGGCACAGGGAGGTGATTATTGCCTGTCTACAGGTCCGAACTCCCAACCTGTTCCACTCTGCTTTGAGTTTTTGTCTGCGTTGGGACCTAAGTGTAGGGCATAAGCAGACCACGTGCTCTAGCGTTTCAGTTGTCTTCCCGCACCCTCTACATGTTAGATCTTCTGTGGATCGCAGCCATGGGGGCAGATCTTTTAGAAATCGCCAAACCCCCAATCTAATTGCCAGAAAACTCAGCTTTAAATGCAGTGAGTAGGTACAGGAGAGGTAAGTGGCGGGGATATCTGCCTATAAGAATTCATGACTCCCCATGTGTGGCTGCGTTTGCAGAGATGCCCTTTATCCATGATTAGTGAGCACATTCTGACGCTTTTTTTAACGCAAGTTTTAAATGCGGTAATGCTAGGGTTAAGGGCCCATAGGTCCCCCGCCGCCATTTCGCGCATAGAATCATTAAAGAGGCGGCCATACGAACCCCCGGGGTTTTTCTGGCTGATCTCCAACCAAACTAAAGACTCTAAAGTACCTGTAGCTGCTTTTCTGAGTTTATGACAGAAGTTTAGATAGGTGCCAGTGTTAGAAGCCTCATAATTTAGCAAGCCTGGTTCTAGCCTGATCTGGGCAGCAGAGGCAGATTTGGGGAGGTGGAGGACGTTTTTGTATATCTTAGTCACAAGTTGGTTCAGGGTTGAATTTAACTTGCCCCTGAATATTTTGATCCCATACGTTTGAGTGGGTCCGGTTTTAGCTCTCAGAATTTCCAATAGGAATGAGAGTGTTGGAACGGACAGCTCTTTAGCGAGCTTAGATAAAGTAACTTGTAGGGTCGTTGCTTTTACTGCGATTTCATTGCGCTGTTTAGAGAAGTTACCCCTAGCATCAAAGTGGACCCCTAGATATTTGCATGTGCGTCCAGTTGTCTATTTTTTATTATTGTATGACCACACCCTTTACGTTTCATTCCAAAGGACACAACTTGAGTTTTCTTTAAGTTTACCTCGAGTTGGTTCCTGATTGTGTAGCTGTGTAACCTATCCAAAAGCCTTTGAAGCCCGACTCGCGTGAGACTGAAAAGAACCAGGTCGTCGGCGTAAAGAAGATTGCTTATTGGTGACCCTCCGACCCTAGGGGGGTGACTATTTACCTCATCGAGTGTAACTGACAGATCTGCAATGAACAAGTTGAAAAGGAGGGGGACCAGCACGCACCCCTGTTTGACTCCTCTGGTTGTCATAATTTTCCGTGAGAGGTGCGTGCTGGATCCCAGCTTCATCTTGACCCAAGTGTGTGAATATAGTTGGATTATTGCATCCAGGAGTTTCTCAGGAATCCCCCATTTTTTCAATTTACCCCATAGAGCTGCCCTTGGGACCCGATCAAACGCCGCTTTGAAATCAACAAAACAACAGTGTACTGATCTAGATGTTACAATCGTTTTGTCAATGTAGCAACAGTCTCTAATTCCGGGTTTCCATATTTCAATGAACGCTGAGACAGGGGAGCTTTGGGTGGCCCACGTTTCTTGCAGGGCTATTAATGCATGCCTGTATATGAAGGAGTGTGTCTCTGGGTTGGTTATTTTGTGTTGGAGGCCACTGATGTTCCATGAACACAATAAGAAAGTGGGGTTTGTCTTTGACCCTGTTCTGTTAGGGGACTAGATTTTTGAAGGTGTGGTTGTGCCAGTGCTTTGTGGTTTTGGTCCACTAAGAGAACGACCTGTGGTCAGACAGTTTTCCCGCATGACAAGGCCGCCGGAAGCCATCCCCATCCTTGGGTGTTATCAGGGGCATGTTCCCTAGTTAAAAAGGGTGTCTGTGTTTCTGAGATCCCTAGCACGCTTTTAAGGATTGAATAGGGCTTAAATTTGCTGCTGGCTGAGTTGCTATCTGCTTTTGTTCCTACTCCTGGCTGGTTTAGTAGCACTGTAGGGTAGCCTGGGGTAGAGTGGGGATGGATTCTTATGCCCCAGTCCCGAAAAATAGCTTTCTTGTCCATGAACACTCCTGCCCAAACGGGCGATCTAAATGACACCAGGGTTACCTCAGAGGGTTGAGTGCCCACTTGGGGGAAGGAATTCAATCGAATCTATGTCATACGATTGTAGTGCTTCAAATCCCGGGATGTCTTTTACTAGTTTTAATATATTTGATCTATTCAGGGTGTCGTGCCTCCCCCTTGATTTGTATTCTGGGACTAATAGGATAGACGAATATTTTAAGTGACTATTAATCCCTGTGGGGCAATGGGATTGGTTTGCGTGGGGGGCTTTGTCGGATGGGGCCCCTAGTTCTACTCCTCAATGGGGGGGGGGGGCGGCTGGTGTTGAGATCCTGACCTCATGGCCTCCCTGCTTAGTGGAAATGTTGGTTTGTGAATGAAGATTGATTTTGATGGAATAATATCTGTGTTGAGTTTTTCCTGCTCTGCCAGGGAGAGTTGGAGTACTAATTGAGAATGTGATCCCGTGCCTCTGCAGCTCTGGGTGGGGAGATCATTGAGTGGGGGCTTTGAGTTTTCTGTATCGGGTTGCAGCTCTGGTCCCGCTGTTTGGGCACATGCCCCTGCTGGACCAGATGGGATACTTGGGTCCCAGCCGCATGTGGAGGGTTTTTGCCGGGGACTTTTGAGTGAGCCTCCTATTAGGTCACTATGAATGACATTTCTATCAGTTGAGGATGATAATTGGATGCTTGCGTCTGCTTTTTTTGATGTCGTTAAAAAGAGAGGAAATAATTTCTGGGGGGCAGATGCTTGTTTGGCTTTAAGCTTATTTCTTTGCTTGCGCTGGTGTTTGCGTTCTCTCTTAGAGAGGAGTGGCCTAGTGGCAGACTGCGATCCCAGGGTGGGAGATTCAGGATCTGCCAGGCTTACGTGCTGATCTCCCGCAGTGGGACCGGTGTGGTTACTTTGCCCATTTGGGTCCCGGGGTGGAGTCCTTGAGGGTGTACGACGTTGGAGGGGTTTTATTTGGTTATTGCTGTGGTATGTTTGGGTATCTTGATCCCCAAATAACTGGGGCACATATACAGGGGATGTCTGAAGACCATCAGATTCTGAGCACAGGTTTGTGAAGAATTGCGGTTTTTTGTGTGGGTTTTTTTGCGAGCCGCCTTCCTTCAGCTGCTTGACTTCGTCTATAACAGAGGAGAGAACAGCTGGCAGGGAAGAGAGTGAATCAATGATAGGTGAACAGCAGCAAACTGACTGAACTAGCTTTGTGGCTGATTGTGCGTTTATGATTAAGTTATTTAGTTTATCTAGTTTATTGTTGATCCCTGCTGTAAATACTGCTAGAGTGTTCAGTAAGTCAACCTGCATGTCCAATTTATCTGAATGGTAGTTTAATGCTATGACTATTTGTTGAAATGTTTGAAGCAGTTGAGGCCATAGGCTCTGTGTTGTGGAAGCTTCTTGCTGATTAGTTACTTTCGGGGTTGGGTTGGGGGAAGTTTGTGGGTTTTTGAAAAAAAGAGTCAGGTCTGCTAGGAGGCGATCATTTGAGTCAGAGTTATGGAATGATTTGGATGTGGTTGTTATTGCTATTAGTGGTGAGAGTAGGCATTGTTGTTGATTAGGCAGGGCCGGGCTTCCCTTTGGGGGACTATTGGGATCCTGTTGAGAGGAGTTGACTATGTCGTTATTAGAGACCTGGTTAAATTGGTTGTGAATTTGTGGGAAGATTAGTTGGCGGTGAGGTGCTGGAATGACCTCCTTTCGGGTATTAGAATATTGAGGTGACGGAGGAGGTGAGGAGACTGACTGCCTTGCTGGGAGGGGCGCATCCCTTATTGGCAACTCAGAGGGAGGTTGGGTGTAGTCTGCTTCTTGTATGTTAGAGACAAGTGGTCGGAGAAGCTGTCTCTGTGGGGGCTGATTGCTTGATAATGAATCTTCCGCCGTCCTCCCGCAGCCCTCTAGGGCTGGTCTCTGATCGTAACTATTGAGATGGTCAGGTTACTGACCTCAAAGAGTAAGCACAGCACAGGGGCAATTCAATAAAATAACCTTTTTTTCTCGCTAATATGCCTTGAAGGTTTGTTGTCTGCCCTTTTCCAAGAAGAAAGTATTTCAGGGTTATGCATTCTTAAATGGTTTCTGTGTTCTACTTCCTCCTTTGTGCTTAAGCCACACTTTCCAATGCAGAGTCTCAACATTTCAAGGCATACCTCAATTAGTTCTGGAGTAGGGAGAGAGCAATTGCCTTCAGTGTTCATTTTCCTACCAGTTGTCTCATGATTAGGACCACTCCACAGCAGTGCTTCTCTGAAACATGTCTTAGGCAAGTCTGCGCTGACCCAAACATTACGTGATAAAATTACACACAATATGCCTTCAGTGTCCCCTCCTTGGTCCTCTGTATCTTATGCACTATCAATGGTCATTTTGCTTTTCACTTATGTATGCCAGATAGGTTTTCTCTGGTCCAGTTTTGGGATTGTGAGTAGGGTGATTGCCTCCTTGTTGCAGTAATCATAATCAAAAGGATGTGATAAATGAAGATATTTGGGAAGACTGTTCAGTTACACTGTTCTTATATAGGTGTGCCTGATTACCTCCTTTGCACACTACAGAGTGTTCAAAGCCTTCTTCACCATCTCTTCTTTATGGCCTTCTGTCTCCTCCTGTGTTTGTGCTCCAATGATTTCCAGTCATCTAGTAAATCACCTGTTAGACTCTCCACATTTTGCACCATTTCTTCCATGATATTCAAACTGTGCTTATAGAAACTGAATTCAGTAGTACTAGGTTAGATGTATCATTTGCTCCAATTCACCCACTTTCAGAAATACTGCCTTGAAGGTAACTCACTCTCTGCATGGACTGTCATACTTAGTGTCTCTCTGCTACTGTAAATCCATAATGTTCCCAGTCAAATTGCAGTCTGAAGGGCTACCTGACCTATTTCTTTTCAAGATTACAAAAATAGTTCCACATTCCTTGAACTTACCAGAAATCCACACCATGTGCAGCCTACTTTCTCACTCATGAACAAAACCTGTGTAACAAAGGTACATGCTAAAGGTTCCTCAACTATTTCTCGCTAAACTAGCTGTGGTTCTATTGTCTTAGATCTCTGCCCCTCATGAATGGCACCTACCATCATTTGTAGGCACTAACCCCTCTTTATCTGCCAGTTCTACAGCATACACCTGGCCCAGCAGCCACCTGGCCCCCGCCAAAATACTTACAACACCCTCAACACCCTGTCCAACACACATGCCACACAAGCACCAACAATGCCTACATCATCGCCCTACACCACACTGGCAACAAACCCATACATCAACATCCATATGCATTCATGCTTCTCAACACATGGTCACTATGCAAACAAACAATCAAATATAGGGCTTGTGTGCAGCAGTGCATACAACATCCTCTTTGTTACAGAGAACTGGCTCAACTCCTCATCAGCTTCAGATATTGCCACAGCAATCACAACGGGCTACAAGATCACTCAATAGGACCACCTTCACAAGCAAAGAGGAGGCCTCACTATCACGTTCAAGGAACCCAACAAATGTATAAAATCCACAGAGAATACCACCCCATTCATTGGATACCTACACTTCAAACTGCAAATCTCAGAAAACGTAACCCTGAATGTTTCAGATATTGCCACAGCAATCACAGCGGGCTACAAAATCACTCAATAGGACCACCTTCACAAGCCAGGAGGAGGCCTCACTATCCGTTCAAGGAACTCATCAAATGTATAAAATCCACAGAGAATGTCACCCCAATCATTGGATACCTACACTTCAAGCTGCTAAACTCAGAAAACGTAGCCCTGAATGTAACCTTCACCTTTCGATCACCGGGAGCACAAGCCACCATTACCAACCTCATTAGCGACATCATCGCACCCTCCCCATATACTCCAGAGCCTACATTTGGTTACCTCAACTTTCACCTGGAACACCAAAACAATTGATGCTCCACAGCACTCCTGGAAAGCTTGAGCATTATCGGACTCACCCACATTGTCTCAGAAACAACACCCACTAGAAGACACACACTGAACCCCATCTGTACCACAAGTGACAGCATCAAATACAACTCCACCACACTGCTTACAAGGACTGACCACTCCATCATTCACTTCCAAATCAACAATCCTCAAGTCAACAACCCTACCAGGTTCAGCAATCCAAGCCACAGCTGGGCAAAATCATAGAGGCAGACTGGCTTGGCTCCCTCAGCATAAATCAACTAAGCCTCACACACAACCTCGACAAGGACAGCAATAACTTCAAAAACTGGATTAAGAACTGCATGGACAGCCTCACACCCATCAAACCCAACAAGCATAGTAGATCAAACAAGCAGGCCATTTGGTACACAGAAGATTTCTGAGACACCAAATGACACTGTAAACAGTTTGAAAAGAAATGGAGAGTCATCTATGACACCACTAGCAGAACTATCTACAAGGCTGCAGTCAGATGCTATCACCAGCAAATAAGAAACACCAAAAAAATGCACTGGTGGACTGCAATATAGGAATTTCTAACAGCTGCAAGGAGATCTCCATGATCATCAAGGATTTCTCCTTACCCTTAGCCACTGTCAACATCATCACTGCCTTCCAACAACTCTGCAACAAGCTAGCCAAATTCTCTACAGCAAAATTGCAAACACAAACAGCAAATATGCACACCAACCCAACCCCAGAGAAATCATTGCTACCCCACCCACCACTACCCAAGATGGCCACCTAACCGAATAGATAATCGTCACCAGAAATAACATAACAGCAATCATGTGGACCATCCAATCAGGGCTCCAAAAGACCCATAACCCAAACATATCTACAATCAGTATGCATCATCAATCAGCACCACCTGACCCCACATCCATCATCATCACCTCCATCAGGTCTGCCTCTTTCTGGGAGAGGAGTTGGCCTAATGGCTAGGGAGCTCGACCTCGGACCTGGGGAACTCGGTTTGAGTCTCGATAATGACGCTAAAACATCCTGTGATTCTGGGCAAATCACTTAATCTCCCCTTGCCTAACAAACATGAATGTGTGTCCTCATGTACTGTAACTGATGCTATGTAAAGCGCTCTAATACCTGATTCGGATTCGGGTCAAATTCGAGCTATATAAAACTCTGCAAAAAAAAAATGGAAAATTGAAGAAATTAATGCCCTCCTCTAGAAGCCCACAGCTGACCTGAATCCACTGATCAACTTATGACTCAACTCACTGCTGCCCTATCCAGTCAAAGTGATTTAGAAGGCCAGCATTAAGCAACTTACACCCAACTTTGAACTTCTCCATCTTCTAAACAACACTCAATCAGGATTCAGAAAGAACAACCGCACTGAAACATCAATCATTGCAGCCACTGGGTCAGTCGAATCATTCTATTCTATTCTATTGTTTTGGTAGAGCGCAGACAGCTGCCCCAGCAATGAGGCGTCCCGGCGCTAGGAACAACAGACCCTGGCCTGAGCGGGAAAGGGTGGGAGGGAATTAGGGGAGAGGGAATAGGTACGTTTTAATTGCTTTCCGGAATTCCGGCAGGCTTTCTATGGAGCGGATGTATTGTGGCAGACTGTTCCATAGTTTAGCTCCAAGGAACCTAAAGGAGCGGCCACCCATGCGGCAGAGTTTTATGCGCGGAACGCATAGGAGATTTTGGTTTGAAGATCGCAGGTTACGTGACGGTGCGTAGGGGGTGAGGAGTGGTCGAAGCAGAGGGGGGGTATCCAGTTTGATGATTTTGAAGGTCATGATGAGGGCCTTGAACTTAATTCTGGAGTCGACGGGTAGCCAGTGTAGTTTTTGTATGGTCGCTCTGGCTGAACATCTGCGGGGGAGGCCGACTAGAGGTCCAGCCGCAGAGTTTTGCACGAGTTGGAGTCGTGCTACCTCACTTTTGTTGGCACCAAGAAGGATAACATTGGCGTAGTCAAGACGCGAAAGGATGGTGGCTTGAATGGTAAGTTGGCGAGTCTTTGCGTCGAAGAAGCCTAGTATGTGGCTAAGACTCCTCAGCAGGCCGATACAGGTGCCAGCAACTTTTTTGGTGTGGGCCTGAAAATTGAGTGAGGCATCCATCCAGACTCCTAGGTTTTTCACTAGGGATTTGGGAGATGGGATGGTGCCTAGGGAGGACGGCCACCAGTGCCCATTCCAGAGGCTGGTGTTTTTGCCAAGGAGTAACACCTCTGTTTTGCCAGCATTAAGCTGTAGACAGTTATTTGTCATCCATTGAGCAACCGCGGAGAGACCGTTTTTAAAACTGGAGGATGAGATGGAAGGGGCTTCTGTAAGTGCGATGGCCAGCTGTGTGTCGTCTGCGTACGACACTACTGTCAGGCCCCACTCTTTGGCCACTGCCACCAAAGGCAGGACGTAAAGATTAAAAAGGGATGGGCTCAACGCAGAGCCCTGCGGAACTCCCTGTGCAATAGGGTGGGGTTTGGATAGAAAGGGGGGAGCAGAGACCCGAAAGGATCTGTCTTTGAGAAAAGATCGGAACCAATCCAAAGCATGGCCAGACACTCCAAATGTTTCCAAACGATTGAGGAGGATGTCATGGGATACCGTATCAAAGGCCGCGCTGAGGTCGAGAAGAATCAGCGCAGCACTTTGACCGGCATCTAAAATCGTTCGGAGGTGCTCTGTGGTGGCCAGGAGAGCAGACTCAGTACTATGGCCTGGTCTGAACCCATTTTGGGATGGGTCCAGGATGTTATTGTTGACCATGTGCTGAGATAGAGTGCTGTTCACATGTGCCTCAGCGAGTTTAGACAGCCATGGAAGCAGGGAGATTGGTCGAAAATTCTCCGGTTTCGATGGGTCAAGGGTGGGTTTCTTGATGATGGGTGAAACCCACGCTTGTTTCCAGGCAGATGGTACGCTCGCTGAGGTAAAGGAGAGGTTCAGCATTGAGGTGAGTGGGGGTAGAAAGAAGTTGAGTGATTCTAAGAATTGAGCCGGGCGCATGGGGTCAGCCGGTGAACCAGATTTAACTTTTTGGCAAAGTTTAATGAGGTTATCACCGGAAATTTCCGGGATGTGAGTCAAGGTAGAATAGTTGGAAAGAGGGGAAAGGCTATTGGTAGGGCTAGGGGAGTGCTGAGGAAAAGAAGTATATATTTTCTGTACCTTGTCGACAAAAAACCTAGCAAGATCTTCGCATTGTTGTGCGGAGGAGATATTAGGGAGGGGGGATTTGCCGCTCTGAAGTTCTTGAACAAGTTTAAAAACTTCCTTGGCAGGGGTGGGACTAGATTCGATTTTGTCAGCATAGAAGGCAGTTCGCGCAGCACGGATGGCTTTGTGGTACGTTTTTTGTTTTAGTAGATAGTTGGATTTATCTTCGTTGTTATAGTCCCTTCTCCAAAGGCGCTCCGCTCTTTTGCAGTCTTTGCGCAAGTTTTTGAGAGTGTCATTATACCAAGGGTTGGATGGGGAGTTGCGTCCTATCGACCATTTTGCTGGAATGAGGGCATCTAGCCCTCCCGTGATCCAATCATGAAACGCGCTATAGTTAGCGATGATGTCAGAATTGGTGTCATGGTGGAATTCTCCAAGGGTGGTATGGAGGTCACTGCAGGACAGTTTGTGCCATGGTCTTTTTAGACGACGGGTCGATGCTGTTTTGTGCCTGCTTTTATTGACTAGTATGGACAGTTTTATGAGGTGGTGATCTGTCCATCCCATCGGTACGGGTATATCTGATGTAAGTTTCTCCATGTTTGAGAATACTGGGTCTAAAATGTGACCAGCTAGGTGCGTTGGAGTAAGAATAAGAGAGTTGAGTTGCAGTGCGGAGAGATCTGCAAGAAGATTTTTGATCGTAGCGTCGTTAAGCAGGTCAAAGTGCAGGTTGAGATCGCCTAGAATGGTAAAATTTGAGTTTTTTGTTATAAGAGAGGTTGCTGTCTCAAGGAGAGCCTCAATAAATTTTGAAGCGGGCCAGGTGGGCGATAGATGGAAAGGCCCGACACCGTGAAGTTCGGATTTATAGTGATTTTAAAGTGGGCGCTTTCACAGTCGGGCAGTTCTTCCTTGACGAAAGAACAAGAAAACAACTTCTTATAGATTATGGTGATGCCACCTCCTCTTCCATCCCTATTGATGGTTGACATAAGGTAGTCGTCTGGTAGTGTAAGGTTGGGTATGGCAGAGGTGCCATCCCGTAACCAGGTTTCACAGAGGAAGAGGATGTCAGGATTTTCGTCCAGAATGAGGGTATTGACCTCAAGGTGGTGTTTGGGTAGTGACCTAACGTTGCGATGGAGAAACGTAATGGGGATGGTATTGACAGGTTCTAGTAGCTGTCGAATGGTGTAGGGGTTAGCGGTAGTAAAATCACAATTTTGACATTGAAGGCAAGTGAGACCAGGCGTACCTGTAATGTTTGCGCAGGACCGTCCGGGGTTACAGGCAAGTAGTTGCTCCCTGTCGTAATGAAGGGGTGTTGATGGAATAAGGCCAGGGGGACTGGCGAGAGGCGATGACTTGGCGATGACGGGCGCAGACGGGTTTGCCTTAGGCGCGCCCGCTGCGCCCGTCCGCTGCGCGTACGGTGAAAGCACATGTTTATCAAGAGGCTGGAGTGGCGGTGGGCGTGGCCTCAAAGTGGGCGTGGTCACGCGGCTCGCCGGCGATGGCGGCGGCAAATGTTTGGAAGTTTGGGTCGGCAATCAGCCTTCAATCGGCTGTGCGATATGCTCAGAGGACAGGTCCAGGGGTCCTAATGAGCGAGTGAGTGCTTTAAAAACCAGGTAAATTAGGTGACAATAAGTTTTAAAATTACACAACAAGAACTCCCCGCTTCCGCCTCAGGAGGATTACGTGCTTCTGACCTGCAGCGCTTTTGTTCAGCGCTTATATGCGGGTGGCGGTGGGCATGGCCTCAAAGTGGGCGTGGTCACGCGGCTCGCCGGCGATGGCGGCGGCAAATGTTTGGAAGTTTGGGTCGGCAATCAGCCTTCAATCGGCTGTGCGCTATGCTCAGAGGACAGGCCCAGGGGTCCTAATGAGCGAGTGAGTGCTTTAAAAACCAGGTAAATTAGGTGACAATAAGTTTTAAAATTACACAACAAGAACTCCCGGCTTCCGCCTCAGGAGGATTACGTGCTTCTAGGATTGAGGAGAAACAGAGGCCCTCATCCCGCTCGACCTCTCTGTGGCCTTCAACACTGTCTCCCAAAACCCCCTCATCGGGAGACTCCACAAGATTGGCATACAAAGATCTGCTTTAAATTGGATCTGTTCCTTCCTCACAGGAAGAATCAAAAGGGTCAAGCTACCACCCTTTACATCAGAGACTGAGAAACTGAAATATGGAGTCCCATAGAGATCGTCCTTGAGCCACACCCTTTTCAACATATACATGACACCGCTCACCAACATCATCCGATGACAAGACATCACCATCATCTCTTACACCAATGACTCTCAACTCCTCCTCTACATAATAAGCAAGACAACCACCACCACCAGAACCAACTTCACCAACTGCATGACCATGATAGCAGACTGAATGAGCACCAACTGCCTAGAGTTCTACTCTGACAAGATGGAAGCACTGGTCTTCGGTAAAAAGACCTCCCCATGGGACACAACCTGATGGCCGAACTAGAACCAACACCCACACCCACAGACCATGCAAGACATCTAGGGATCCTCCTAGACAATAAGCTCAACATGACGGCCCAAGTCAACACAGTGTGCACCTCATGCTTCCACATCCTACGAAATATCTTCAAATGGCTGCCACAGAACACCAGATGGACTGCCGTGCAAGCATTTATCACCAGCACGCTGGCCTATGGAATATCCTTCATGTAAATAAATAAAACATATTAAATCATTCAGAATTTTTATTAACTACTTAACTTCCCACCTATACCCTTTAACCCTCTAAACCATAAACTACTATAAAAATAAATACAAAATATTATATCACTTAAAATTATAATCTACATTTAAAAGAAATATAACCTTAACATGAACGATAAAAAAACATAGAACTAATATAACAAAAACACGTCCAAATAATTGAAAAACAATGGCCCCCATTATGATGGCTGTCGGTCGGACCGCAATCCACCATCGTGTTGTGCAGGTGACCATCTGACAATGAGTCCCACCAGGCCTATTATAATCAGACTGACCTGCAAGAGGTTGGAAAGTGCCTATTTCTACTGCAGCTTGTGCAACGGCCCAAGAGAAGGGCCCTATCACAAGCCACAGTAAAAAAATGCACTTTGTGCACATCCATGCACTGTGTGCCAGACCTGGCACACAGTGCATGAATGTGTGGGGGGGCACTACAAGTGCACCCCAGGCCACTTAGCATTGGCCCACATGGGATGGGGGCCCTACTTGGGGCCTCCAAAGTCAGTTTCCGTATGCCTTTTCATTGTGGTGGGACCACTATGAAAAGGCAGTTGGATAGGGACATCCAAATGCCTACGGCGGTGCCCTTATAGGCATCGCATCCATTGTAGGGAAAGGATTCCGACCACCACCCTGATGGGATCTGCACTCCAACCGCCGGTATTGTACTCTGGCGGTCAGGCCTATGGCCTGGATGTCGGACGGACCACCGCCCAGGTCCATCATAATGAGGCCCAAAATTATTAACCACAATGTTATTGAAAATGATATTAACAACATCGATATTATTTTAAACATTATCACTTGACTCAAAAATTGATATTTGTGCATCACAATATTTATGTATCACAATATTTCTTATCCGATATTTCTACCTCCTGATATTTTTAAATCGGTGTTTCGTCCAAACACCCATAAGCCTCGTAATTTGCAGTGAGAGAAAGAACAGAAAACATCAATCTCCATGTTAAAACTGTAAACAGTAATTTATCATAATTCACCTGACTGGTGTCCTTCTGAATCAAGCCCAACAACGACCTTCAAAGTGTTATAAAACACCTGGGCATTCACCTTGATCAGGCGCTGACCATGAGAGGAGAGGTAGTGGCTACAACTGGAACCTGCTTTCACATGATGAATCTGCTGCAAAGAGTCTTTCCTTTACTTCAATTTTTTATGCATAAAACTTTAGTCCAAGCATTGGTTATGAGCCACCTAGACTATTGTACCGCCTTACTGGCCACTACCAATGAGACACTTCTTCCTAAGCTTCAAGTGATCCAAAATACAGTGGCTCTCCTCACCCAAAATCTACCTTCCAACAACAACAACAACAACAACAACAAAGGAGCTTGTAAAGCGCCTGGTGACGCCATCACGGCGTGTCTCCGCGCTGTGGAGAGTAAGTCAAGACCAGCGTAGGGTATTACAGGGAAAACAGGTGGGTTTTTAAGCTTTTCCTTTTCCAGGGCTGCCTCATCACCCGTTTTGCACTCACTTCACTGACTCCCCATGCAAAAAAGAATAATCTTCAAGATTTGCTGTATAACTCCTAAATATTTGAACGGCAAGGGACCAAGTTATCTTGCCGCAAAGCTTGCACCTTATCAGCCAGGCAGACCTTTAAGATCCACAGACAAATCCCTTCCTACTACTCCTCGAATCAGGAAATCCCATTTGAGGGGTAGATCTTTTTTCTACTTGGCCCCCTAGTACTGGAACGAACTACCCATAAACATACGGAAATGCACAGATCACCACAAATTCAGAAAACGTCTTAACCCTTTAACTGCTGCGCACGTTCACCGGCCGACGGCACCACTACCTCCGTAGTGCTGCCATTGGCCGTTGAACGTTCGAACTGCACCTGCGTAATGGAAAGTCCAGCACTGGAGCTGGACGTTCCATAGCAGCTATGGTGTTTAGACTGAGCTGTTTCTGACTTAGTGTGTCCTTCTAGCCTAAGTCCTATGCTACTCCAAGATACCCATCCTAGGGTGATTTATGTTAAACCGACATAACATAGCATAATACATAGCCTGATATTTGACCTCTATCTTTGAATGCACATGAAATGAGACAAGACAATAATGTCTTTTTTAATTGCTTATTCGCCTTCTGAACCTCAGCTGCACCTCCTCCCCTACCTTTAACGCTTATATTTATCACTCAAACATTACATTTTTTACTAGAAAACAGTAGGCACCTGAAACCAGGGCCAGACTGAGAACCCAAAGCAGCCCTGGCAATTTTTTTAGGCCAGCTTGGAGTGGGGGAGGTGGGGGGCGGGGGTGCTTGTGTGCATTGCTGCTTTTGTTATGGGGACTGATTGCAGCACCGCTGCAAATCTGGTCCCCAGTAACAAAATCATCCCCCACTGCTAAAAGTCCGTCCCCACCCTTCCAGCCTCCCAGGGAAATGCCCGAGGCCCACTACGGCCTGTCTGGCCCTGCCTGAAACGCATAACACAGGCGCCTGGTTGTGCAATGAGCCACCGTAGCGTCCATTACACGGTCCTCGGTTTCCCTTTCTCCAAAGCAGTCCGTCCTAGGTGGCCACCAGTCTCAAGCTCGCCCGCACTCAGGGGCAGATGTATCAAGATACCATTTTGCACTTCTCAAATAGCGATTGTTAAGGAATCGCTATTTGAGAAGTGCAAAATGGTATGTATGTAGAATTTCGCTATTAATTAGCGATTCCTTAGAATTCCTTAATTGCGATTAGCAAATTGCTAATCGCAATTAAGGAATTATTTCCCATTCATTTCTATGGGCCAGGAGGCCCATAGGAATGAATGTAAAATTATACTCAATTTGCGATTAGCAATTAGCTAATCGCAAATTGAGAATAATTTCAAGGGTGCAAGGGTGTCTTAAGGACACCCTGCTGCACCCCTGAATTTGATATGTGTACGCATATGGCGCACATACAAGCGTCATATGGCACCTTTAGAATTTAAAAAAAGTGCTTTTTGAAAAGAATTTGCAAGTTACCACCAACTACAAGTTGATGGTAATTTGCGAATTCTTAGTCAAAAATCGCAACACTGAAATGCTTGATACATTTCAAATCTAAAATCGCAATTTGCTATTTCTTAAAAGCCTCGCAATATTAAGGAATCGCTAAATTAGCGATTCCTTAATATTGCGAGGCTTTTTGAATGATACATTCCGATTCCCGTTTTTTTTGTCGCAAACGCTGCTATTTTCCGAATCGCAGCGTTTGCGACAAAAAAAAACGGATGATACATCTGCCCCTCAGTGCGCAAATGTTTCCTTGAAGCAGCAGATTCATTTGAGTTTCTTGAAAAAATCTTTCACATTCGCACTGCTCATTGCCAGTTCTAATAGCAGTTTTTCGTCAGTAGATAGATTCTTCGAATTCACAAATAGTTCTCCTTACATAAAACTGTCCAGAGAGACAAGCCCAAGCATAAATCACTCCGGTCATACTGCAATTAATAAACTATTAAATAGCTTTATGTCCAGGCACAGGGTGATTAAAAGACTTGCAATGGGGCATTCTGTGACAGCTTCCTCAGTATCCTCATCTGTAATTGCCTGCCAGACTTTGCACTCCTGCATTATCACTCACAGGCCTGGTCTGATGGTTTTTTTTCCTCCTGCCCTGCAAATACAGCTTGACGTACATTTATCAGCCAAATTGCGTTCTCTTCTGTGTACCACTTGAGGTTTAAGGTTGATCAAGTGCTAAGGCTACAATCACTCACAAGAATGTTTCCATTCTTTTCAAGGATCCATTTAAGTACATAGGATTTAGGGTGGAAGGTGGTCACAAAGCGAGTGACTGCAGCAGCCGCCTCTTCTTTATTCTTGGCTTTATTCCGGAGTACGGAAACTCATGGTTATTGAGCAACAAAACCCGTGACTCCTTGACACATGTCATTTAATAGCATATCATGAAGGATTGATTCTGTACTCCTCAATTTATTTTCAAGTGATGTAATTGACTACTATTCTGCCGTAAGTGCATTTAATAGCTCAGATATATTAGAGCCGCGTGAGAAACTGTTAGCCTGTGACAGAAGTACAGCATTTTATATAATGTAGAACCGTTAAAAAGGACTTAAACAGGCATTTGATTTGTGCAACTTCAGGATGCTGAAAATGTGTTTCAGTTTTTATTTTGCAATAAGTGTGCAGCATGAACAGTCCACTAATGGCAACGCCTACGTCCTGAATCTCCATAAGAGGAAATGATAACAAGCACTGGCAAAGTTTGTCTTTTGGCTTCGACAATGCAGACCTTTGGCAGTGCTTTTTGTCGATGCATAAGAAAAAAAGAAAAAACCATGCTTGTTTGCAGCTGTTGAACTTGCACAGCATCGGGAAGGAAATAAAATAAAAGCAACATGATCTATATGAGTGCTCGCATCATCAAGAATGAGTTCATATGGCATGAGCAGTCACCATTTTTTGAACTTCTTCAAAAGGGCAGTGTTGGGGTGGTAATTAAAAAAATGGATAAATGTGCATATTGTAGAAAGGAGTAGCTTGGCAGCGAATTACCGCTACTGAGAGCTCCAAAAATATGAAATTCGACTCCAAGGACAAGGCAGGGAGACCGACAGTGGAGTGGGGTGGGGCTCAAATACACTTCACCAAGCAGGGAGAGCGGAGGTACAAGAGCTGGGTAGGTGAGGCGAAGGGGGGTGGGAGGAGAAAAAATATAACAAAAGCTAAGTGGGACAGGGAGGCGTTGGAGAAGCAATGGGCAAACCATGGAAAAGGGTGTGCACAGTACAGAGACCACCTGGAATGGGCAATTGAGGAAGGAAGCAGATCTAGGAGGAGACAGCAATGAAACACGTGCATTCTCGGAGTGCTAAAAGGGTCAGGAAAAAGTAGCTGTCAGAAATTGAGCATTTGAAGGGTAGAAAGCTGTGCTGCAGAGGAGAGAATAACACAATAACTGGAAGGAAAGCAAATGAGAGTGACAGAGAGCCAACCAATGTAAAGCAATGGTCAAGCACAAAGCCCACTGTAGCTATTCACATTGTCCGATAATAGGTCTGCAAAAACATGTTGGTAAAAGCTGTCTGCAGGAGAGACCTAAAAAGGATATTGGTGTTTGCGGAAGTGTTCTAAAGAAAAAATGAAGGATTTTTTTCAGGGAATTCTTTAAACAAAATGATACCTTCACTTTCCTTATGTTCAACAAATAGCATTTTATATTTAACCTACTGTAAGAAGACCGTGCAATGCCGAAAATCATGCCCCATTGGTTCTAGTTCCTCAATTTAATTTAATTCAGAGGCTATGTGACTATTACACGTAAATGATCTAAGAGGGCGTGCAAAAATGCCGGAGGTGCAAAGGCACGAGGGCTTCTAATGCAATGATTTGGGAAACACACACGACACGTTCCATTGTACCCCAAGAGGCTGCTTAAGATTTCCCTGGATTGTGACTTGCTATTTTCCACATCCACCAACAACTGATTTTATAAGGTGAAGGACATAAAACCTATTACAAGTTTCCCCTCTAAATAGGTAATGAAATGAGGATTTTGTGCTTTCTGTGCTAAACCTGCATGTACCCACATTTACTGGGCATTTTAACCCCAGTTAATTTAAATAGCTTTGAGTTGCTGAAATTACCAGCGGGAAAAAGTTGAGTGGGTGGTAATTACTGCACAATATGTAAATCCAAACCCTCTGCAAACCAGAGTCTGCTGCAGTACTTGGTAAATATAGCCACTTATATTAAGGGCCTTGTACTGCTCTTGAGGACATGTCACTGCACTGCCACCTCTCCACGATGGCACACATTCTGGTGACCCTGCTGACAGGAGCACGTGCCCTTACTTCAGTTATACCCCATTATCATTCATATGGTTATATTTAGAGGCATATTAAATCTAGTTTGGGAGTGCAATTGTGCTCTCACTTTCACAATATTCTCAGAATTAAAACATAAGGTTTTCCTGCGGCGAAACAGCACAGACATCTACAGAAAACAAGCATTAGCAAAGCCAATAACTTTAGCCTACTTGAGACCTATTGACTTTTTCAGAATTTCTTTAGACAATTTGCAAAGCAGCGCTGACTGTTGTGTAACATGGCTTAAGGCAAATAAAAGCAAAGTGCTGTGACACAGCCAGAGTTGACTGCCTCATAGCGCTTGCTTTCCTTTAAACCATGTTGCACAACAGGAGAGTGCATGGCAAAACAAAAGCAGTTTTAAGTAGAATTCAATTAACACCAGGCTATGTTTTTTCTGACAGCACTCCAAAACTTGGTCAAAACTCTTGATTTAGACAGGAAGCTACAGCCTTTGGTCAAACTGCAGTGTCAACCTGTTAAGACAGTCACCTCCCTGATGAACAACATAATTACCAAAAACTCTGTAAAACACTACACTGCTGAGGTAAGTTTGTTTGGGAAGAGATGTTTTCCTGAGACTATAGCGCCCCACAAGGCAGGACTTCATTTATCCACGTCATGTGCCAGAATCCCTAAGGTCATTTTGAAAACTGTGTCATGCGTCCTGTGTTCTTCTTTCCAGCAATTATCTCTAATTTGAAATTATTCTATTCATATGCCTATGAGTAGTTTTGAAAACACAGAAAAATACCCAGAGGATCACACACTGTTGGCAATATATTTTTCATTAGAAATTTGCAAACCTACTGTCTTATCTACATGAGGATGAGTACCTCGGAAAGGAATGGGCATGGTTTATGGGATGTGAAGTGTTGCTTTATTTGTAGTTTTATACAGTGCAAACTTGACCTGAAGGTATTGGAGTGCTTTACATGAGTACCACTTACATTACACAAGGATACAATAATTAATTAGAAGCCTTTTACAAAAGGTTTCTGAATGAGCACCCGGACCCCTCAATTTGAGTGTGGCACGCACCTTGAGCAGCCCATGATAGTTGTGATCCAAGTGGCATGCTTCTACTTCCAGCCGTGAAACCTGTGGTTGTGTCTGGACTTAAGCAATGTTACTCATGTGCTGAATTGCTGCAGTCTGTGAGGGTTACCCATTCATAAAAAATACTTATGTACATGGGTACTCACAAACATTTTTCCCGGGCCCGCATAGTTTGGTCTTTGGTGTGGCCGGTTGACGCACTGATGCCAGTGGGGGGGAGGAAAGTCAGTGTAGAGGAAGCAAAGCATGTATATGTAGTGGCTGAAAGCAATTGCGCAATGTGAAACTAGAAAACTGGGATGAATCCCGGCTTCTCCACTTGACCAAATTGTGTGACCCAGAGCAATTGTTTTATTCCAATTTACCTCCTTTTTCTTTACTATCACATATAAGAGGAACTCAAAATACACGACTTAAGGATGCATGCTGTTCAAAACCATCTACTGTGCTTGGAGGTAATCACTAATTGCATTGTTGTCAGGATGGCAGGGGGATGGCATGAACATTCCTAAATTCATGTTTGAAAACCATCACTTTAAGAAAAATACTTCTGAATGCACTGCTATAATTTGATTTATTAAAGTGAAATGGTCATACAGGTCAATGAAATACACTTTTTGAATTTAAAAAGACTATCTATTTTTACATGTTTGCTATCGTTAAAAAAGGTTTTCCGAAAGTCCCAGGCCTTTTAACTTCCTTTCCCTTACTGTAATTAACCTTTGTTTATTTATTTAAATTTTTATTAACTTTAGTTGTCCAGCAAAATACAGCGGTACATGCTGCGTTACATCTCACAACTGTTACAATATCACCAAGGAATAATGTCATATATTACAGCAAATAGGCGACAATAAAACAACAAATATAGAGAAACCAAAGATGCAGAATGTTATATCCTAAGGTTTACATTCATATGTCAATCAGCCTAGGTCCTCCTGGCTGCTCAGCCAGAGTGAGAGATGGTGACGGAATGTTGGTGTGACTGTGATGAATGGAATGCCTGGGTGCCTGTGTAGTTGAGTGGTGACAGTTGGAGATGGGCTGAGCAGCTAGGCAGGCTGTTCCTGGTGGGGCTGGCGTAGGCGATATGGGAGCTGGGTTGAGAGCTGTTACATGGCTGATCCTTGTTTGATACCACTCAACATGGATTAATAAAGAAGACTTTAAGAACTTACAACCTGGCTACCAGTGTCTTCATGTACAGAGTACAACACAGAACATGTGCTATGCAGTGCCACACATCTGCCTACAAGTCCAATGCTGTCCGTCATCATGTACCAGAGAACCCATAAGTATTATATTCGACTCTGTAATGCCTGTTTATGGGCTGTCAGCCTATACCACATCTGGGTGTTCTAGCAGACATCATATATTTGGGTCTAAAGGCCTCAGGCAGTTCCTCTGGGTAGGTGTCCAACTGTTCTTTACTGTATATAAGTTCCTTCAACTAATGTGCCACCTTGGGAGCCGTCCTACCACCCCAATGCTTTGCAACCATTCGCTTTGCCAGTGATGTAGTGACACCTACAATGCACCTAATGCATGGCTTAAGCTTTTTTATCAGACCGAGTAGACATATTTCGGGCGAACATTCCACAGTTTCCATTATGTTCAACATGAGCGTCTGTGTAGCATTCATCCAGAAGTGATAAATAGAGCCACATGACCATGCCAAATGTACAGAAATTGCCACATCTTCCCCTCATCTCACACATCTGGCATCTTCACATACCCCAAACCTGCACAACTTCATTAGTGTGTAATACATTTGATGCAGGAATTTAAAATGTATTATTCTAAGATTACAGTTGGCCGTAAGGCGGCCTGCCAGTGCAAAGCCTGCAACCCAATACTCCCAAGCCAGCGGCATCTCCAACTGACTATTCCATTTAGCAAAGTATTTAGAACATTTGACATCTGTTTCTCTTTGGGAGGCATTGTAGAACCGAGTGCTAAGCCCTGTGGATTCCCCCTGTTAAAACAATTTGTAATGCTTTCAGTATTTTAGGCTCATCTGGGAATCTTGGGTTCATCGCCCTAACAGCCGTGCGTAGCCTGGTATAAACAAACCCCTGCAACACTGTTAGAGCCGGCTGTCTCTAGTTGGCAGAGGTATGCACTTCTGACAAATAGGGACACACCTTTTCTAGTCAGGGCAAGGGGATCACACCCTTTGATAACCCCTGCTCACCCCCTTGGTAGCTTGGCAGAGCAGACAGGCTTATCTCAGAGGCTGTGTGTTAAGCATTTATGACCACATACAGTAATAAAGTGAATACACTACAAATGGACACGACACAGTAGTATTATAAAAATAAGGATTTTTATATAAGGCTTAGCACAAGACCAAATAACGACAAAAATATACCACAGTCTTAATAAATACTCTTGGAAGGAAAAATAATAGTTCAAGTGTAGTTTCTTCTTAGCACAAAAGTCTTTAGTATCAAAAGCAACTCTTCTTCTGTAAAACACAGTTCTTGGCAACAATGTAACCCACACTGGAGTCACACGACGTTGAGGCAAAGTTAATCCAAAGGTTCGGTGTCGAACGCGAGGAGCGCTACGTCGAGCCCGGAGTCGCACAGACCCCCACAACACAGTACCTTGGAAAAGCGTCTTCGGCGTCGATCCGGCCTCGGAGTCGGGGCGACCTGCAGCGGCGTCGACAGATGTCAGGCAGGAGCAGCGCTCACGAGGCGAAGCAGGATATGGCGTCGTCGTCGATGTCGATGATGATGCAAGAGTGAGCAGCACTCACGGCGTCGAGAGGGCACGAAGTCGATGCGATCAGCAGCGGTGCAGTCACTTGGAGTTGGAGCCGAACTCGCTACTCACTTGCGTTGCTGCTGGCGTCGATCGGGCCCGGCGGCCGGCGTCGAGGAAGCGGGACACTGGAGCCGTTACTCACGATGTCGAGCTGGATTCGGCGGCGTCCGTCGGGGTCGAGATTGCTGGTTTCTTTCAGAGGTGCTGGATTCACAGGTTCCAGCAACAAGCACTTTTAGCAAATGATGAAGTCCTTTAGCCCTGTGACTTCAACAGGAGGCTGGCACTCTTCCAGCCCTTGGAGATTTTCTTAGCAAAGCTTGAGAGTACACACAAAGTTCCTCCCTCCTGATTCCTTGGCAAAAATAAAGAAGCAACTGCAGGATTCCCCCAACAAACAGCACTCTTGGCATAAGGGGTAGGCAAGTCCTTGGATCAGCAGGCTTTTTGTCCTTGGTTCAGGTTTCCTTGTCAGAAGTGATCTAAAGTCTTGGTTCAAGGGTCCTTCTCTTATACCCCTTTTTGGCTTTGATCCCTTTGTCCATGCAGGGGAATTTCCCAACATCCTGGGTCTGTTGTGGGTGTAGCCAGGCAGAGGCACCTGGCCTATTCACTGTGCAGGGCTGGGTCCTCAGACGCCCAGCAGGAGGTGGAGCCAGCATTGTCACTGGCAGGAGCAGAGCTATCGGCCTCCTGGCAGGAGGTGGGGCTAGGATCGTCCATGGCAGGCACAGAGCCATCAGTCGCCTGGCAGGAGGTGGAGCCAGCATTGTATCAGGCAGGGCAGGCTATCAGAAGCTACTCTCCCCCTACTCTCAATACAAATGTCCCAGTCATCCCACACTGACTCAGCAGATCTCTGGAGCCACCCAGCTCCTGTCACACACACACCAAACCAGCAGAAAGAAGAAATAGTTAGACAAGAAAATAGCCACTTTCTAAAAGTGCTATTTTCAAACTCAGAGTCCAAAAACCATCCACACCAATGGATGCGTGATTAAACCCCGAGTTCAGTGATACCAAACTCGACATTGCACCATGCTCCCCGAGCCAGCTAGGATTATAGCATTAATAATCCTGGCAGCCCATTCTAACTAATGGAGAGCAGGTTACCTTACAATAGTGAAAAACGAATATGGCTGTAATTCACTATTAGGACATGCCAACTTGGTCTGGCCTGTCCTACCTTATACTTACAATGCACCCTGCCCGTGGGCCTACCATAGGGGTGACTAACATGAAGTTAAGGGAAGGTTTAGGGACTGGCAAGTAGGTGTACTTGCGCAGTCAGCGTGACAGTACCAGACTGCACGTAGGTCTAGCAATGGCAGACCTGTAGACATACTTTTACTGGGCCACTTTTTTGGGTGGCACAGCACATGCTGCAGGCCCACTAGCAGCATTTGTATTTACGAGCCCTGGCACTCCTGGTGCACTAGACTAGGGACTGACAGTAAACCAAATAAGCCAAACATGGAATTCAATCAATACAGCAATTTTACATAGGGAGCACTTGCACTGTGGCACTGATCAGCAGTGGCACAGTGCCCAAAGCATTATACCAGCAAAAACATCGTAAACAGTGGAGGCAAACAGAAAAAAATGGAGGAGAGACTCAAGCCAATGATGCCAGGTCTAACAAACACGCTATATTGGGTCCCCAATGTAAAGCCATTCAGGGATAAAGACGTTCTATTTAAATACATATCCCCCAGTTTGGTAATGCCTGCACTAGACAATATGCTCAATGTCTCCGCCTCGGGCACCACCAAAATATCCGGGTGTGCTGCCATTGGCATAGCTGGTGCATATAAATGTTCATTTCCAGCATTGGCATTCAGGGCTTTCCACGCCCTGGTGGTGCATGTAACCATATCTATCTCTTTCCTGTTCCCCTGTGTTTTATGTTGCAGTACCATAGCAGTCAGCAGAATTGGATGTGCATTGTCTGCCTCCACTGCCAAGTGTGACAGGTAGGACTGGGGGAAGCACTAATAGTGCACAAATTGTGCTTGTGCGCAAAGATAATATAATCGTAAATCTGGAGCTTCGATGCCTCCCTTTTCAAATGGTAACACCAGTGTTTCCCAGCTGCATCTTGTTTTTTTACGGGCCAAACCAATCCCAGCAAACAACACTGCATGCCCTGGAAGGTAGCTCCATTAACTATTGGTAGGATAAACACAAACAAATATAACAATTTGGGGAGAATCGTCATTTTCGCAATAGATGTCCGGTCATAAAGAGACAGAGCGAGGCGAGTCCATCTGGAAACCTGGTCACCTTACTCGCCCATAGTACATGTTGATCACAGTTTCAGGGTTTCTGTGCACCCAAATCCCCAAGTATCACACAGGTTCACTCGACCAGGCCAGCAGAAACTCCAATTCCGACACCTTCGTGCACTCAGTAAGGGGAAACACAATAGACTTCCTGCAATTAATACCAAGGCCTGAGTATTGTTCAAATCGGGCATACTCCCTCAGCAGGGGCTCCAGATGCAGGGCAGGTTGCCTCACATACAGAAGCATATCATCTGCATATAAGGAAATAGCAAGGGGACACTGCCTAAAACCCAGTGCTGCGACAGCCTGACCCTGCCTAATCTTGCAAGCCAAGGGCTCCAGAGCCAGAGAGAACAGCATTGGGGACAGGGGGCATCCCTGCCTAGTACCCCTGTAGATAACTATAGGATCTAAAACCACAGCATTCCCATGCACCCTAGCAACTGGACCAGAATAAAGTAGGTGCACCCACTTAAAAAAAAAATAGTGGCAACCCCAAGCGCTGCAATACTACAAACATATAATCCCAACGTAGCGAGTTGAAAACTTTAGCCACGTCTAATTGGACGGCAGCAGCAGAGAGCTTAGGGTCAAGCTGATATAACGCAGCAAATATAGTCTGTAAGTTATGTGTTGTGGATCCCTTGAGTACAAACCCTGATTGATCCGGCAGGACCAGATTTGGAATCAAAGGCTGCAGTCTATTAGCAATTATTCTTGCCAGTATTTTGGTACCAATGTTTATCATATCATAGAGAGTGGCCTATATGATTCGCATCTATTGGATATTTTCTCTGGCTTTAACAACGTAACTATGAGAGCTTCTCGCAGGGAAGGGGGAGACACCTTTCTCATAAGCTTCAGTAAGGACCTCCAGCAGTCTAGGGACAAGCAGGTCCACATAAGCCTTATAAAATGTACTCTGCAGGCCATCCTGGCCCTCCGCTTTGCCATCAAGTAGTGACATTGTTGCATCTTTAATTTCCTCAACGAATCAGGGTTGCGTGAGATATTCATGCTGGCCCAGAGACAACCAGCACAGCCCTATGTCATCCAATTATTTTGAGAACTCGGATTCTGCAACAGGCAGTACCTGCCCGTACAGATCAGAAAAAAACCTCTTAAGCACCCAGCTGATCTCCGGTGTAGTGTGCTGTGCCTCCAGGTTATTGTCTTAGAGTTCTACAATTAGGTCCTGACCCACAGATGTCCACAATTTACTGGCCAGAGAGCGGCTCGGCCAACCCCTCGCCATTGTGTTGCGCGTTCCATCTCCTGTACCTATGCAGTGACTCCTGCTCGGCCACTTCATCATATTCTGATACTAAGTCTGTCATTTGTGCCAACAGTGTAAGGGTGGGTGCCTGTTCATATGTACATTCAAGTGCATGTATCCTATCCTCTAATGTACATGGCCTGGTTTATAATGACTTTGGAACACTAGCCTGCGCTCCTATGCATTCCCTGTGAATGGTGACTTTGAAGGCCTCCAACAGAGTCCCGGCCCCTTGGACTGTGCCGTCATTTTCTGAGAAAAACGTAGTGATGGCTGACCCAATCGTGAGACGGATTACTTGATCAAGCAATGACGACAACTGCAGCTGCAATTGTAATGCTGGCTTCGAGTGGATCAGTATGTCTAGTTCCAGAAGCACAAGGGCATGATCGGAAAGTGTCTTAGTGAGGTGTCAAACCGACACCGTCCATGCGATGACCTCCTTGGATATGAGCCGATAGTTCAGCCTGGACCACAAGCCATGGGGTTTGGGCTGCACCACACATTGGAGAAGACCTCTGCCTCCATTATTTCACTTATCAGCTGTGCAGCTTGTTTGCCATGCCATGCTGTATTGGCAGATCTATCCAATTGCAAGTCTAGATACACATTCAGATCACCACACCAAATCACTTCTGAGGGGGGCAATGCCGATATTCACCTCCCGATATCATTATGGAACGCGGGGTCATCTACATTAGAATTCACAAATAAGAGCATCGTACATCCCAGGCAACCCTACAGCAGTAGCACCCTCCCCTGATCGTCTTTTTTCTGAGTGGGTTAGCGTGAACGGAGTCCCCTTCTTCACCAACAACAATACACCTCTCAAGTATGTGGAATACGATGCTGCAAACCTGACCATAGCCCTGTGAATTTCCACATTCTGTTCTGTTCGGTGTGCTTATTGGAATTCTTCTCCTGTAAGAATGCCATATTGATGCCCTGCCTGTCTAAGTACGCCAGCACCTTACGGATTCTTTTAGGGTTATTAAGGCCTTGCCCATTCCACTTTATCAATTTAATGGTACCACCGGGGCTTTCCCTTATCTATTTGTGAACTGCTATTGTAGTTGTTACAGAGATCTCTGCATATCAGAGCGACCATCTCATGTGGCCTGCACTGCACCTGCATCAAAACATAAACAAACACCCCCCACCTCAGCACCCACAACTTGTTAAAGCCATCCCAGAAACAAGTGAACATAGCCCACTTACTGAACATAGTCAACAAATAAATGTAGGGTACACTCATGGGGGAACACAAGCGTGCAATCAACCTCCCAGATGAAAGGGAGGTGGCCAAATATACACAATAGTACTGCTCATCAGTCTTGGAAACATCCACATGGGGGCCCATATGATTGGGGATAATAACAGCAATAACATTACAATACTTACACACCAATAGGATGTATTGCAATCATTGTCCATGAAGAACCAAAATTATTTGATTGCACCCAGCAGACACGGACCATCATTCTCGGTCTCCAGCAACTGTCAACGGGATGAAAGACCAAGATAAGCACAAGAGTTCTGGCGGAGTAATGTCCCTCAGTCCTCCTCATCCTCGGGCCACCAGAGGTGTTGCGTCAACTATGTTTGAGTGTCTTTGCACATTCCATAGCAGATTTTAGAATTTAATACATTTCGGCTTTGCCTTCTGTTCCAATTCAAAGTTGGGCTGGATATAGCATGGCATACAGGATAGGGCAATTAGCAGTTTCTTGACAGGCTGAAATTCATGCCTCACCACCTGGACAGTTGCATTGAAATCCGGGAAGAAAACCAGGACATTTCCCTGGAAATTTATGGCGCCTTTCTCACGGGACATGCAGAGGACTGAGTCACGGTTCCTATAATTTAGCAATCGAGCAATGAATAGCCTTGGCGGAGCACCCGGGGGCGAGAGGGCAGCCAGCGAATGGTGGGATCTCTCTACAACCAGCATCGTCAACAAATTTTCTGCTCCGATGATCTCTCCGAGCAATTCCTCAACATAGAGCTCCAGTCTCCTTGTTTAGGTCGATTCCGGCAGGCCCACAATACGCAGATTGTTACGTCTCAATCTGGCTTAAAGCTCCTCATTGTTAGCCTAGATAACTGCAAGCACTTTTTCCATGTTGAGGGTTTCAGAAGAAACACCTTGTAGACTGTCCTCTGCATCGGAGATATGCTTTTCAGCTTCTCCCAGCCTAGCACCTTGTTTGTCATGCTTCGCTGACATCTGATCCATTCTCAGATTAAGGGCATTGATTTTGCCTTCAATGGATTATTATTATTATTATTATTGGGCATTTATTAAGCGCCTGGTTACGCCACTGGCGTGTCCCCGCGCTATGACAAGTGGAGTGACTGTCCCCCCTCCTCCCAACCACGCTATCTACTGAAAAAGATAAGTTTTAAGTTTTTTTCTAAACTGGATTTCGGAAGATTCAAGCCGAAGTTCCAATGGCAGATTATTCCAGCATTTGGGAGCAAGGTATCTGAAGGATCTGCCTCCCATGCGAGCTTTAGATATTCTGGGTACTTTTAACAGCCCGGTCTGCGAGGACCGGAGGCTGCGTGTAGGCTCATAGTAGGCAATTAGGCTCTGAAGCGGGAGAGGTGCCTTACCATTCAGAATACGGTGGCAAGTGGCAAGGGCCTTAAACTTCACTCTCCTCTCAATAGGGAGCCAATGGAGCGCTCGCAGGGCTGGCTTGGCGGATGCCCTCCTAGGGAGTCTAAGGACCAGCCGCGCTGCCGCGTTGCCGCGTTTTGAAGAACCTGCAGACGACCGATGACCCTGCCTGTGGCCCCCAGATAGAGTAGGTTCCCGTAATCAAGTCGGGAGGTGACCAGGGCATGCACCAGCGTCTGACGAGCAGAGATAGGAAGCAGGTCTAAGACTTTCCTAAGAGCTCTCAGAACACTGAAGCATACCCCCGCCACCCGACCGACATGCGGGCCAAAGGTGAGGTCCTTGTCGAGCCACACGCCCAGATTCCTGGCCTCACGACAGGGAGCGGGAGCTTCCCCCAAACAAGGTGGCCACCACGCCGACGACCACGCCGACGGCACACCCCCCACCACGAGCACCTCGGTCTTGCTCCCGTTCAGCTTTAAACAATTGGCAGACATCCAGGCAGCAAGGTCATTCATGCAGTTCCTGAAGATGTCTGCCGCAAGACCGGGCGCGCGCGATAGGGAGATGACCAACTGCGTGTCATCGGCGTAGGACACCAGGCGGAGGCCATGGCCCTCCACAATGGCCGCTAGGGGGGAGACATAGATGTTGAATAGAGTTGGGCTCAGGGACGAACCCTGAGGAACGCCCTGGCCCAGCTCGATCTCCCTAGAGTAGCACTCACCCAGTCTGACTTGGAAGCACCTCTCAGAGAGGAAAGACTTGATCCATCCAAGCGCAGCTCCTGTCACCCCACCTCCATTCAGACACTGTAGCAAGGTGGAATGTGCTACAGTGTCGAATGCTGCGCTTAAATCTAAAAGGATCAGTGCCATCTTCTGGCCCTCATCTACTCCCTGTCTGAGTGCCTCCACCGCCACAAGGAGAGCAGACTCCGTCGAGTGACGGGGACGGAAGCCAAATTGCGAGTCGTGGAGTAGCGAAGCCGCCTCCACGAACTGCATGAGCTGTATATTGGCAATTTTTTCCGCCACCTTCGCCATGTAGGGGAGGAGGGAAATAGGACGGAGATTGTCCAATTTTTCAAAGCTGACGTTGGCCTTTTTTTGCAAGGGAAGTACCACCGCCTGTTTCCAGGCCTTCGGGACCACTTGAGACTCAAAAGAAGTGTCCAGAAGTTGACGCACATAGGGCTCTAACACTGGCAAACTATCTTTGAGCCGGCTGGGGGTGGTCGGATCTCTGGGGGAACCAGACTTGATGGATCCACAGATACGGAGAAGCTCCGTAGTGGAGGGGGTGACAAACATGGTCAGCCGATGTGCCCCTTCCCTTCTTGGGGGTTCCAAGAGGGCAGTGCCACTATCTGTCCTCTGGGGGAAGGAATTGTATATATTGGAGACCTTGGTTGCAAAGTACTCCGCAATACGATTACAGCCCTCCGTCGTGCAGAGTTTCTTCGGTGCTGTGGCGGATTTTCCTATTGCAATAGATTTGTAAATAGAGAAAAGCTCCTTGGTGGACTGCTTGGCTTCCTCAATTTTATTGCAATAATATGATGATTTAGCCTTCCTAATCAACATATGATAAGCACGTCTGCACTCAGTGTAAACAGTTTTGGCCTGCATGGAGTATGTGATCCTCCATTGCCTTTCGGCGCGTTTACATGCAGCCTTGGCCGTACGCAGATCCTCATTGAACCAGGGCGCCGACCGTTGCATTCGGCCGCCTGATTTCGACATACCCAGAGGTGCCACCTGATTCAAAGCTTCCAAAATGCGTTGGTCCAAGTTGAAATTAACTTCATCAACCCCGTCGCCCCCAGGATGACCTTTCTCAGTAAGTGCCCGATTGAATTTGGCCAGGGAGAATGTTGACCATCTGCGCCTAGGATGTTTATCAGCGGGAGGGTCATCGGGGCGGGGTCCCTGTAATTCGATGGTAAAAGGGACGAGGAAATGATCGGACCATGCGATGGGAATCGGGGCTTGGGCGTTCACTTGACTCCAGTTAGCGAAGACTGGGTCCAGAAGGTGACCCAGCTTGTGGGTAGGTAACAGTACCTTCTGCTCAAATTGTAAGCTAGCCATCGTGTGGCGTAGCTCGCTCGCCACTCTGTCCGCGGGGTAATCTAGGTGTAGGTTAAGATCACCTAGGAGCAGATATTTATCCGAGCGTAGGGCGGCTTCAGTGACAACTTCCACTAGCTTTCCAACAAAGGCTGTGGAAGAGCCTGGAGGGCGATAAATTAACAAGCCTTTCAGGGTAAAGCGGCCATTAATAGAAATGGAGAAAACGCCAGCTTCACTGTCGTCGATCACAGTGCGGTCCAGCTGACATTGATAATCTTGCCGCACAACAATGGCTATACCGCCCCCTCTACCACGTGGTCTATCTAGCCTTTGTAGGCAGTAGCCTTCAGGTATGGCCTCAATAATCTCCGGCATGGAGTCTTGATCCAGCCACGTTTCTGTGAGAAATAAGAGATCCCATTGTTTCCCCGTGAGGAGGTCACGGATATCAAGGGAGTGTTTCCGTAGGGAGCGAACATTTAATAGGCCACATGCCAAAGTATGTTGGCCTGCAGTTAGTACTTTACCGGTGTTAAAAGTGTACTCGCAGTGGCTGCAGCCCGCATTGGTCCCTGCGTCAATGCTATGGGGGCATAGCCCGCATAGCTCTCTTCGGAGGAGAAGTAACTCATCTCGACTCCAGGAGACTTGACAGGAGGGAGAGGCAGGGGTTGTGGCCCCAGGCCGCAGTCGGCCGCGGACGGGCGCAGACGGGCTTAACTCTGGCGCAACTCCGGCGCGCCTTCGTCGCGCCCGCTGCGGACGCCCGCTGCGCTGTCGACAACACATCCGCCTTATATCCCCCCCAGCGTTCCAACCACTAGAGCGCTGCTGTTCCCTACCGGAAGTGCCTGGCTCGGACCCTCCACGCCCTCTGCACAAACGGCGCTAATCACCGGCGTCAGACCGAGGCGGGAGGGAGGGGCGAGTCCAGTCCTCCGTGAACCGACTAGCAAGCTCAGCCGAGCTAAAATCAAGGGGCTCAGACAGCACGCTGCCAACACGCTGTGCTTCCCAACCAGGTGAGGAGAAATGCAATGAAGAATTAAAATAGCATAAAATGCTCACGCGCCTACTATGCAGGCTACTTTGCATAGCGAGGACAGTTGCTTCAAGTCACAGGGTGCCCTCAGAAGGGGCATCTAGCTCTGAGTCTGAGGTTGCCCTCTTCTGCAATTTGCGATTATTCCGCAGCTCAAAAGTGAGACGGGATCAGTTCTCGTCTGTTTTGCCCATGATGTCAGTATAGGCCACAACGATGTGTATAGTCCTGCTAGCTGAATGTTACGCAGCGTCCCCAGGCCCAAAGGACTCTACGCCACACCAGAAGACCCTGCCAGGCACAACAGTGTCCTCACAGGCTTTAAAGCCCGGTGATGTAGTTTACTGCTGCATGCGCCATGTCAGAGGCAGTTCAGTGTCTTCCCTTTTGCTATGTGCCTCAATGTGCGGCAAATTCCAAATAAACAGGTCCTACCCACTCTGCCTGTGTCCACGTGTGATTATTGACTTTAGCACAACCTCACTAGGAGGCAGAGCACCATGGCCTACCTCGCTTTGAAGGTGCTGCAGGAGTGGGGCCGACCTCCAATTCAGCATATACGAACCGCCCGACCAAATAAACAGGCCGGCAGTGTATCTGTCTGCACACTGGCCCGTTCAATAGTAAAAGAAACAATTGATGGATGCAATGCTGGACAATGCAAACATTCACCCTAGTCACAAGGATCTGGGTTAAATCCATCATTCTTTTGCTCACCACACCACCCCAGTTTGGACCCAGCCACATGCAAATCAGTCTTGAACCTGTTCCTTGTGGGAACAGTCCAGCCCAAACTGCAAGGTCCTCCCTGGACTGGAAACAAGCATCCTGGGACCGGTTTCAGGGCATCACCGTTCATCAGCCAGGCTAGCTTGAATCCAGTGGTGTGGTGAGCAGGGGACCCTCGTCTGGGCATACCCTTTCCACTTAGGGTGACATATGTGAAGGAAATAATTGAAGGACAGAATGCTGGACAATGCAAACATTCACCCCCAGTCACAAGGATCTGGGTAAACCGCCCGACCAAATACACTGGCCGGCAGTGGTTCATGCCGTGCATCTGTCTGCACAGTAGCCCGGGGTATTTATTAATAGTCACAAGGATCTGGGTTAAATCCATCATTCTTTTGATCACCACCCCACCCCAGTTTGGACCCAGCCATATACAAATCAGTCATGACCCTGTTCCTTGTGGGAACAGCCCAGCCCCAACTGCCAAGCCAGGTCCTCCCTGGACCTGAAACAAGCATCCTGGAACTGGTTTCAGGGCATCAGCCCTCACCGACAGGATAGCTTGAATCTAGTGGTGTGGTGAGCATGAGACCCACGTCTTGGCATACCCTTTACACTAAGTGCGACATATGCAGAAGAAACAATTCATGGACGAATGCTGGACAATGCAAACATTCACCCCAAGTCACAAGGATCTGGGTTAAATCCATCATTCTTTTGCTCACCACACCACCCCAGTTTATACCAGCCATATGCAAATCAGTCTTAACCCTGTTCCCTTTAGGAACAGCCCAGCCCGAACTGCCAAGCCAGGTCCTCCCTGGACCGGAAACAAGCATCCGGGGACCGGTTTCAGGACATCACCTTTTCATTAGCCAGGCTAGCCTGAATCCAGTGCTGTGGTGAGCACGGGACCCACGTCTGGGCATATTCTTCTCACTTAGGGCGACATATGCAAAAGAAACAATTGATGGACGAAATGCTGGACAATGCAAACATTCACCCCCAAGCACGAGGATCTGGGTTAAATCCATCATTATTTTGCTCACCACACCACCCTAGTTTGGACCCAGCCATATGCAAATCAGTATTGACCCTGTTCCTTGTGGGAATGGGATGGTGTGCAAAAAAACGATGGATTTAGGCCCAGATCTCTGTACTGGGGTGAATGTATGACATTGTTCTGTCCATCAATTGTTCTTTTTGCATTTGTCACCCCGAGTGGGACAGGTATGCCCAGGCATGGATCCTGTGCTCTCCTGGCCACTGGAGTCAAGCTATCCTGGCTGATGAGGTCTGAAAGCCGGGAACCGGTCCTAGGGTGCTTGATGCCAGTCCAGGGAGGACCTGGCCTGGAAGTTCGGGCTGGACTGTTTCCATTGGGTGCAGGGTCAAGACTGATTTGCATATGGCTAGGTCAAACTGGAATGGCATGGTGAGCAAAAAACGATGGATTTAGGCCCAGATCTCTGTACTGGGGTGAACGTATGACATTGTTCTGCATTCTGTCCATCAATTATTCTTTTTGCATCTGTCACCCCGAGTGGACGGGTATGCCCAGACGTAGGTACCATGCTCTCCATACCACTGGAGTCAAGCTATCCTGGCTGATGACGGCTGAAAGCCCGAAACCCGGTCTAGGGTGCTTGTTTGCAGTCCAGGGAGGACCTCGCCTGGCAGTTCGGGCTGGACTGTTCCCATTGGGCGCATGGTCAAGACTGATTTGCAAATGGCTGGGTCCAAATTGGAATGGCATGGAATTCCAATGGAATGGCATGGTGAGCAAAAAAAAGTATTTAGATTTAGGCCCAGATCTCTGTACTGGGGTGAATGTATGCATTACGTCCATTAATTCTTCTTTTTGCATTAATCAATAGTGTTGCAGAGTCTCAATGGGAGCAGCTTCACTAGTACAGAGCTTAGCTCCGGTTTATTTTCCTCTGCGAGCAATCTCATATGGCTGCACTTATCACCTATACAGGGTCTGGCCACCCAGCGGGGAGGGCACCCACTTAACAATGGTGCTTCCGCGGTTTTTCACTCTGACGCGGTCTGCAAGCAGCAGCACTGAAACCAGGATCCCTCTATAATGCGGCTCACAGCCAGGGGCACAATGCCGCATGGGGATCAGACTACTCTGCCATACCACATCTGGGGAGGGCTCCCACACAGCAATGGTGCTCCTGCAGTTTTCCACTCTGGCGCGGTCTTCAAGCAGCAGCACTGAAACCAGGATCCCTCTATAAGGCACAATGCAGCATGGGGATCAGAATACTCTGCCAAACCACGTCGGCTGAAACAGGCCACCCACTGCCCTGGGGGGCCTACACTCTTGATGGCCACACAGCCTCAGTGTTCACGCCGGTAATGCTGTCCTCAGCGGTTATCCGGCAGGGGTGTCCTCCTCGCAGGGGACTCCGGCCCACACAGGCAGCAACCCCCACAGCAGCCTCGCTCACCAGCTCCCAGCCAAGGCCTCAGCCAGGTCACGCAGCCGCCATTTTGCACTCGGCGCGAGAGCAGCAGCGAACAGCTATATCAGGATTCTCGGTGATCCGACACTCCACAGGAGCTTCAAGTCACGCCACCACCATACAGCAACACTGCCCGCCAAGGCTTGGCACAGGATGTCGTATTTCGAGGAAGATATTGGGCAGATAGAGTGTTTGGCTGGCGGAGCTGCACTAAGGCAGAGCCATCTAGCTGTGCGCCCTCTAGAGCTCCCCACTATAATTAACCTTTAAATAAGTGTTTCCTGTATATTTAAAAAAATGTATCTTAGTGCTGTGTCAAATAAACAGCAGCCCAGCGTTGCTGCTTCCCTGGGGCCACATGTGAAGGTCAAGAGGGCTGCATGCTGCCCCTGGGCCATACTTTGAGTGTCACTACTGTGTGAGGTTTCCATGAGGTCTTTGTGACTGGTGATCGCTGAGCTAGCTCAGTCAAAGTAAAAGACAGTTGAGTTGGCAAACACTTCCCATTGCACCACAACTGCAGGATTAATGCAGTCCACTTAAGCTCTTGGTGTGATACAGGAGTCTCAGAGTAGGGTGCAATTTGTATGCTTTGCCCCTGTTGCTGCTCCCGAACTGTGTGTCCTCTCACAGGCCCAGTCTTTTGGTAGCCTTTTAGCAGTCTAGTCTGTCTTAATATTACCCTGTGATTGTCACACAACCACCGAATGAACAACCCCACCCCACAACTATGGCTGTGCAGTAATAGATGTGAAAAACATTATATTTAGGTTGCTGTACATGTAACTGTGCAATTATGAAAATGGATGTATTCAGCAGAAATGCCTGAGCTGGAGGAAGAGGCTTGTGACGACTTGCACCCTGGGCGCTCTCCGGTTTGAGCACTTACACTTTTCACAAAAGATATCTTGCAATTTCTACTGCGTAATGGTGTTCCAGTGAACATAGAAACGACTGAATGGTTGGTGTGTCTACAATATTTTTAAATCGAAGAATGGCTGAAAATGCACTTATTGCTTACCATGTCGCTAAAGTGAATACTACGGTGCTGGTTGCAACAAATAACCTGAGGAAGGGAGGGCAGGGGGTGGAAAAGCAACACAGACAGCTGAGAGGTGGGTAGATCACCCGGAAAGAATCCACTTGGCACGGCTGCATGAAGGTGTCCAGGTTGATTTCCACGTGTGAAAAACAAGCACTGGTAATGGTTTGGGTTTGCCTATATGATGCAAACTAAGCTATTTTCATCAGTGTATGAAGTGGGCGGGAACGGAAGGGCACAGCGTACCCCTACTTTTAAAAATTATGTTAGTCCGTTCCCCTACGTCTTGGTTTTGAAAAAGCGTACCGGGACTGTAGGAATAGCCGTGCTTTAAAATGACACCTCTATTTTTCCGCATGTGTGATGCAACGTGCATATGGAAGGCCTCTGCAGTGCGCCCAACCTCCTCCCCTTCCCCGCTGTGTCTAGGGGCCTGCAAAGTGAGACTGAAAGGACCATCAGTGCGCCATAGCGCGAAAACGGCTATCTCTGATGGCCCTGCTGCTGCCATGAGCCCGTGATTCACACCTCATTTGTGAGGACGCTGCCTGCCTGCCCCCACTGTGACCTGTGACAATGGTCACATCAGGAGGCTTTGGTGTCAAGCAGACTGACAGACGCCACCTATCTGCTGTTTTTTTAATGTTATTTTTTTCAATGTAGTGCCCTGCTCAGAGGCCAGTGCAGTTGGCGGCACCACTTATGCCAGGCTCAGTGCGGGCATTTAAATTTCATACATGTCAATAGAGATGTGGCACTAGAGGATCTCTAGTGTCATCCCTTAACGGGCACACAAGTATTTGTCTTCCCGCACAAAGAAGACTTTCAATCCAATGTTTCAATTGTTCATGAAATTTATTTTATATTTGTAGAAGAATTTATCATCATCATCTTTTATGTTGTTCATTCGATAACATTCTTATATTTGTAAATCAGACATTGTCATAATAAGGCATCCAATGCATTTCGGGCATTATATAGCATGCCCTTCATCAGGGAAATAGACACTGTAAAACAGGAATAATAAAATCATATCATCAAAAGGTTCTGTGTGAGTCTTCGTAACATCAATCATAACATAAACAATGCAGGATCTGCTAAATATATGCATATAAATCAGTATGAGCTGTGTGTGAATTCAAGAGTTTAGTGATTCACATGCTGTGGTTAGTATTAGTGAAAAAAGAAAGAATCTTCTCAAAGAAAAAATGCTCTAACTCACATGGCTGGGTCTCTAACAATACTTGTAGTTCTGCAAATCAAAAATAAGGCAGTGTTATAAAAACAGCCTCAACTAGTGGGGCAGTTCATAAGGTAAAAAAACATACTAACAACCAGGCTGGTGGTCTATAAAGTCCCTCACAACTAACCTTGTTCAAGAATAGGTGCGCGATAGCGTCCTTCTCTCCTCGTACTCCGCGATGGCTCAATGAAATGCCACTCGCGTTCACCTATTTAACCTGGATTCTGGTCATGTGACAAGTCACATGGCATGGCCATGGAAGAAAGACTCAAAATCGAGGGTTCTAAGTAATACCCGAATCACTGAGCATTATCTAACTACTGATTATCGTGATGGGTGGCCTGGAGAGCCGGTTGCGAAAAAATGCTAGAAAATATAGAAGAAGATATATATAAGCTAACACGATTAAGAAAAATAGGTTAAAAAAATTAGGTTAAGAAAATGAAAATGGTTAGAAAGAAATACCGGGAATCGAACTAATCACTACTGGGGTGTTAAATGAGCTGTTCTCTGGTTAGTGCTATCATGGAATGTGAAGATATGGAAAAGAATATAAGAAGGTGTAAGTGTCAGATGTGTATATGAACTCACATAGTATACACAAGGAACAGTCAGGGGAGCAATTAGAGAGAGAACTTTTGGATACAAAATTTATCCTGCCAGAAACCATTGGGGTTAAATGAAAGAATTGAATTTGCATGTTACCTATAATTAATTGCTAGCACTAACCAGAGAACAGCTCATTTAACACCCCAGTAGTGATTAGTTCGATTCCCGGTATTTCTTTCTAACCATTTTCATTTTCTTAACCTAATTTTTTTAACCTATTTTTCTTAATCGTGTTAGCTTATATATATCTTCTTCTATATTTTCTAGCATTTTTTCGCAACCGGCTCTCCAGGCCACCCATCACGATAATCAGTAGTTAGATAATGCTCAGTGATTCGGGTATTACTTAGAACCCTCGATTTTGAGTCTTTCTTCCATGGCCATGCCATGTGACTTGTCACATGACCAGAATCCAGGTTAAATAGGTGAACGCGAGTGGCATTTCATTGAGCCATCGCGGAGTACGAGGAGAGAAGGACGCTATCGCGCACCTATTCTTGAACAAGGTTAGTTGTGAGGGACTTTATAGACCACCAGCCTGGTTGTTAGTATGTTTTTTTACCTTATGAACTGCCCCACTAGTTGAGGCTGTTTTTATAACACTGCCTTATTTTTGATTTGCAGAACTACAAGTATTGTTAGAGACCCAGCCATGTGAGTTAGAGCATTTTTTCTTTGAGAAGATTCTTTCTTTTTTCACTAATACTAACCACAGCATGTGAATCACTAAACTCTTGAATTCACACACAGCTCATACTGATTTATATGCATATATTTAGCAGATCCTGCATTGTTTATGTTATGATTGATGTTACGAAGACTCACACAGAACCTTTTGATGATATGATTTTATTATTCCTGTTTTACAGTGTCTATTTCCCTGATGAAGGGCATGCTATATAATGCCCGAAATGCATTGGATGCCTTATTATGACAATGTCTGATTTACAAATATAAGAATGTTATCGAATGAACAACATAAAAGATGATGATGATAAATTCTTCTACAAATATAAAATAAATTTCATGAACAATTGAAACATTGGATTGAAAGTCTTCTTTGTGTGGGAAGACAAATACTTGTGTGCCCGTTAAGGGATGACACTAGAGATCCTCTAGTGCCACATCTGTGTTGTGTATCTTGACGTCGCAGGACCCTCGACGCCACCTTACGGTGCACCAAAAAAATGACTAACTGTTGAACTTTGAAAGTTAACAAATCGCTGTGCATTTATCCAATTCTAATAATACATGTCAATAGGTCAGATTCGGGTGGGAGACCCCCAACCTTTAAAGCCAAAACCTTGCTTTATTTCAGCTGCCTGCCGCCTCTGCTTCAACAGAAGTCAATGGGGGAAATTCATTCTTCCGGTTATTTGAAAAAATCTCCCTCTTTACTCTTCTAAATTGTTGGCATGTATGAAAATGCCACAAAGCTCCACCGAAGGGCATCTATCCCGATATGCCACTGCTCTCTGTGCTGCTTTTATTAGGGGCCCGACACTGCTGTCCTTCCCTATCTCAATCCAGATGTGGAGCTTAACCTGCAATTACAGTACCGAGGCTCTGCTGATGCGCCTCAAGTCTTTTTATTAAGTTCTTTTCTCGCTGATGTACCGCAGTTCTGACCCCCAGTCAGCCTTGCTGCTCTCACATTTGGGCCCTCCTGCCTCCTCCAGAGCACCCCAGTCGTGACCTGTTATTCCACTCCCAGGGCTCATACACCGCTCCACTCGTGTGATTCAGTCCTGGCTTGAAGCATCCATCTTGTGTTTCTGTACACTGCTCTGCCAATGCACCTCCGTCCTGACCCACAGTACTGGGACCCACGGGTAGCAAGGACAAGCATGCTCGGTGCGAGGCCTATCCACAGTTCTACCAGTGCTCATCAGTACCAGTCTGCTAGTTGCCAACATGTGCAGCAACAAGACTGCGCATCGCGTTAATTATAAACATATTTTTCACTTTCATTATCACGCGCACCACTTTCGAAGCCGGGCTTGTTTTAAATGCAGCTTATGTTAATGTATACAGTGTGCCTGGTTAAGTGCACAAAGCGGCTTGGTAAACATAAGGTGCATTACGAATTTAGAAGGTACTTAAATATGTCCATATGTGGGTGCACACAAGTAAAAACACGTATACATGCATGAAGAAATACAAGCATGAATGCACGTCTACACAGATAGCGCTTTAAGTACTTCGCTACTCATAATAGCACTTTAAGGGCGTCGCTACTCATGGACTCAAGGATACGTTGCCCATAGACACCATAAATGCCCATTCTTCAGGTGGTGTGCCCTGTGTGTGCCCCTTTAAATCCAGGGCCTGAGACAAGGGGTAAGCTGTCTCGAGCAGCGTGATCTATACCTTTTCTTTCCTGTTGCTGGTTGTAAGCAGTGTCCTATTTCTTAAAAGATCCTTTCAGATGTCCCTTAAATGACACTTTCTAAGTGTATATGACGATGCAGTCAGTGTGCTGTCTCATAATTGACCCCTTTCCATCAAATTGGGCTGTCCTCAAAAGAAGAAGTCTGGGCTCTAATTAAACATTTTAATACAAGTAATAATGTCTTCAAATCTGACCAGATTCAATTTTGTTTAAAGATGCTCAAGAGAAAATCACTTTTAAAGCTGACAAATGTTTGCAAATGTTTTTTGTTTTGTAGTACCTAAAACAATATCAACAAGCATTGGCATAGCCAATAGATCTCACTTTTGGGACCTTATAAGTATTTAGCTATTCAGCACACTATCCTTGGTGTGACAACATCAACTGTTGCATGGCTAACACTTATAAGGTCCCAAAGGCGAGACCTATTGGCTATGCCAATGCTTGTTCTATCTTGCACTCGCTCTTCAACATTCGGTATCACATTCTCACTCTCACTCAGTCTCACTTTTTCCTACTCTGATTACCTGATTCTAACTTGCAGTTGACTTACTCCATGTGAATCATTCTCACTCACTTTCTCTCAATTTCATCTGCATACACTCTTTCACTCATGCTCAGTTACATTCAGGCACTCAATCATTTGCACCCACATTTACTTACTCCCACTCATTCTTCTTTGCAACACACTGAATACATATTTGCTATACTATGTTTGAGCAGCTAGTTGGCTGACATGAATATGAAGGAGCCCTTGTGGGTTTCCGTGAGTCCGATCAGATTCTCTTGAAGAGTTCCTTTGTCTTCTGAGCCCTGCTTAACACATATGTACAGGAGGAGCCCTATATTCATGCCCTCAATGCTTGAGACACAAAAATACTCATTGATTTCTGAACAATGAGAGTAAAAGCGTTAAGGTAACATGTCGTTCCTGCTTATATTTTGCATGCTTTACATAATCCTGCATTCTCTATGAGTGTTTGCTTTTTCCATAATGTTGTTACTTTTTTCAGGCAGTGCATCATTTGAAATGAGTCACATCCAGGTGTTTTTATAATGGGGCAGAATTGGGTTGTAGCTGAAGACAGTGCGAGTTTCATTCAGTGGGGCAGAAGGGTGTTCCGAGGGGATAGGATGTGGCACTATGGCCAGAGCTACTTTGGAACTGGGGGACCTGGTTCAGCCTTTATGCCTAGTCCATCAGACCACTCCTGAGGGAGCACATTCCCAAGATAGACCTTAGAAGGCCCCACTAGACCTTAGAAGCCCTGGTCTCTTAGCACCAGCAGGTAACCCTACCGGTGGCCAGTGATGGTTAACCTTGAAGCCCTGTCTACCACAATCCATACTGATGTTCACCTCCAGTCTTGCGGGCAGGCCTACGAAGCAGCACACCCTAGAGCAGCAGTGACTTTGTCACTGTGGTCACAGGACCCTTGAGGCCAGTCCACCTCACCCATTGGTGCCTCCATTGGCCTTGTTCCAGTAGTACTAATGCAACTCACCAGGGATTTGCAATGCAGGATTTGCATGCACACCAGACAAAGGCGCATGTTTTCAACACATACTAACAGTCTCTGGAAAGCTAGCATCTCATTAATCCCAGTGTAACATGCAAATGTAGCGGTGAGAAAGGTGACCAGTCAACCTGAATTTTATGTTCAGAAATGGTTAGAAAAAGGGAGGAAAAGTGCCAATGAAAGAAACTGCATGGCTTATGATTCCACTTATAAGCGTATTTGAAATATTCTGTGATTGGAAACATGTCCCACTTTGTAAATGAATTAAATATAAACAACTTATATATTAAACCTCAAATAAACATGTTTATCGATTGTTTGAATTAAATAACGTTATAAGCTGTAACTGGTCAGTGAAATGCCAAATGCACTAAAAATTGGTATGTTTTGCTATTTCTAGCCACACCTCCGACTCCGCCCACTAATCCAATCCTCTGCTTATTCCCGCCCCTGAGTCTCCGCCCACAGTTCCCCAACTTTTATATCCCCACTTCGACCACTGATTTTCATCAATAACCATCCGTATCGAAGGAAATCTCACAGGAATGGAGCTAGTGTGGCACAGCGGCCGGAGCTGCTGACTCAAGAGCTCAGATTCCCGGTTCGAGTCTCGTTAGTTCAACATCCTGTGATTCAGGAAATTACGTAATCTCTTCCGGTGATAAATTGCAACTATATAAAACTGCTGCAGGACCAAGAAGCAGAAAGATGCATTACTTTATTTATGAAAAAATAATTCCACCAATACGGATTTGAACAGTATTTCAGCAGTGGGAAACTGATAAGAGAAGCAGAAGAGGAACAACCATTGGTAAAAAGAAGAAAATATGCTACAGCCAATAGAAATGGAGGAAAAGTAAATAGCACACATAGTAACCAATGAGAAGCCATGAAAGAGAGGTGATGCATGCAACTCCCTTTTAAATTTATATAAAAAACAATAGATTTCTCAAGCACAGTGCAAGTTGTGCAGGCGAAACCTAAAAAATACAGAGCAACACAGCTCACCTTTAGAACTTGTTTTGCACCCATATATATTGTTTTTTGACAGCAACCGTGAAAGTTTGTGATTTGTTACATTGACAACAACCATACAATGCTTTATGGTGCTGCAAAACAGAATTGGCTTGTGCAAAAAGAAATAGAGCAAAATAGCGCACTATGGCATTATAAAATGGCACCAAATATCACTTCAATGCACACAAATAGTTTTTGTAATCTGACAGCATGAATCTCATGTGTCTCAATAGAGCACTCATTCAAAATATGTGGGGGACAGAGAATCTATGATTACTTATATCATTTTAGCTACTGCTATTTGACTGATAACTTGTTCTTTATGTATTTGATAAGATTGTTGCTCTTACACCTATCACATATATCTGAGGGAAGATGAAGATATAAGGACAATTCACTTGTTTTACAAGACCTAGGAAAAAAACAGAAGCCCTCTTTATGAGCAGACTGGTTAAGGTATAGATCTGCAATAACTCCTGGTACCTTACACACCAAATTGAAATTGTGAGTTTTGTAATACATATAAACAGGTCAAAGCAGCTGATATTTATCAGGGAAAATGCCTGATATTTACTGGGACATAGGGTCTTTGGTGTGGTAAGCATAAAAATATGCATTTCATTTTAAAGAAAAACTCATAATTGTGTAGTATTTATCACACCTGATAAATTCAGACTCAGTGGTGATGGATTTTATCAGGTGGAATAAATATCACTCCAATTACAGGGCCAATCTTAATGAATGGTGGAGGAGTGTTGCACCACTGCCTAGGTCAGAGCCAGCAAATCAAAAAAAATGATGTTCTTGTATAAATATATTTTGCATTTGCCGGCTCTGACCTGGCAGTGGGCTGAGGCATGGTAGGAGGAGTGTTACGTGCGCTTCCTAAGTGTTCATGGGTGTTCGGCCGGACGTCTCAGGCTGACCAAAACACACATGCATACTTAGGTTTCTCCAGCCCAGCTGCATTGAGCAGTTGGGCTGAAGAAACCCCCACAGACTCCCTGTCCTGAGCAGAGAATCTTTCTAGCCAACTCAGGCCAATCCCTGCGCTGCTTTGCAGCATGGGGATTGGATGGGAGTCTGCCCAGGGGCTGCTGGTACAAGAAAGGGAAGAGGCAGCCTGGGGCTAATGGTATGTTTAACAGAAATATATATATGTTATTCCTAATACCCCCGCACCACCTACCTCCATAACCCTGCATACCGAATCACCCAATAATCAGGTCGGGTATTTTGCTCCCTGGAAGTAATGATACCACTGGGATCTCTAATACCCATGTCCACAATTATTACCCATTTATCAGTTTTTGCACCTGCAATGGGGAATAACTGTGGAAAGAGGTGTTTCAGCACATAGTTCAGCAGTTTTTTCGATTCACAGTTTGACTGTTTTAAAATTGAATAATGTGAATGGGGAAGTTCCTACTGTGTGGATTTTCAAACATTACTTGTGTTCCTGATTCGGCCACTGACTCTCATTACTGGCTGAATCATGGTCAGAGCGTCAGGGTAAGGGATTCCAGCAACGACCTACTCACATGTTTTTGCCTCTGGTGGCTCCTCGTTTTTGTCTCAAATAGGATGGAGTCCGCCAACCTGTTCCTTAGTACCACATCATAATGTAAACATTATCTGGCCCCATCTGCGGCCGCTGCAGGTAAGAGCGAAGGGGCAGTGGGGCTGGCTGGGCAGATTTTGGGAGACGACCTAAAGTAAAAAATAATTATTTATTTAATTTTCCCTTGTCGTCATCTCTCAAAATCTCCCACCTCAACCGGCACCACCGCCCACCCCTCTTACCTGCAGAGGGCACAGCTGTCTGCCCCTTTGGAAAGGAAAGCTGATCATCATGAGAAATGCAGACTGCAGTGTTTGAAATGTTTGCATCTGAAGATAAATGTTATTCACATACCACATTAGTGCAACAGTGAAAATAATTACAGGGTACATTACTTTAATCATGACATATCTTTAATTCAAATGAACTTTTCAATCACAAACCAGTCAAATATTGTTTTACAATGTATGAATATGTAAAATAAGTCGTGCTAGATTTGTATTGCATGACAGGCCTCTAGGACATCATCTAAAGAAAGTATATTTTGGATAGGACAAAAAGATTCTGTGGAGCCCAGTGGCGCTGAAACAATCTTCAGAGTGGTGGTGCTACCGTTAATATTACATCAATGAAGTCTAAAGGCTTGTGTACAATCCAAGTGTTGCACAAAGAACTAGAGTAGCAAACGAGCAGGAGAGTAGCAAGGAGGCAGAATGTAGAGGGAAGTGCATTTAGGCGCACACGGTCAGAAATATAATAACGTTGCATGATATGATAGCGCACTGTCATCTACAGACAACACATTTTCTAATGAAATGCCACAACATTTTCACAGACATGTAGTGTAGGACTTGACCATTTTTGCAGTGTCATCCGTAAATTTTTGCCTTACTCCTGTTATTTTTTCTGACCTGGTGTTGATGGTTTTAGAACTCTGAGTACTTTATCACTGCTGTCTAGTGTAAAGTGCATGTGCTGTCTAGGATAAACGTGGTAAGATTGGTCTACACCTGTTTGGCGTATTTCTTTTTCCTGTCAGTCCCTTGTAAAGTGGTGTCTCAGATACCCAGGACCATTAATTTAAATGCCACTGGTGGGCTTGTAGCATGCTTGCGCCACTCACCAAAATAGCCTTTCAACCCTGTCTCTGGCCTCTGCCCTTACAGGGCCAGCGCACGCAGTTTACCCTAGTGCTCCTGGGGTATTTGGGACCTCGGCTGCGGGTCTTCTTCGGGACAAGGTGGGATGGGGCGAAAGGGAGGGTGAAACTTGGCCGTAATCCAACGAATGATCTGGATTGGACACCTGTAGTACAAGGATAAGGTGGGTATTAAGACTATATTAAAAAAGAATCACAAGAGTGTAGTTAATGTGGAGTTTTGGGTACGTTACCAATAATGCTGCTCAGGCTGGACCTCCGTCCAAGCTTGTAGGGGGGTAGGTCACCTATTGGGTAGAAAAAGGATACTGGGTCAGAGCCCATCTCCCAAGGGCGACTGATTCCAGATATCCAGTCCATTCATAATTATCTATGAAACTAGACTCACCTAGTATCTTGTCGGTGGTCTAATGGTTCAACTTAACTTTCAATCAGATTGATCTTTCCTGTTGAGCCTGCGAAGGGTGGAAAGGTTAATTAAAACCCAATCCATATGTCTTGATAACTAGACCTGTTTTGTAAATATAGAGAGGGACTTACCACTTAATGGTAGCTAGTAGAGGAGTCCTACCGGTGCCCCCTCGGGCATACCGGTGGTTGTAGCACTCTAAGGTGCCGACGTTGCCTCTGTTGGATAATTCAAGGGTCTCACTACAATTTTGTGATATCGGGTCCCCGAATGACCTGGTACGGGGAAAAAACAGCAGGACGGTGTGTTAAAGAACACTGTTTGTCCTAATGCAGCCACAGACAGACTGCTAGCATGTCGGGGAGTGGGAGCGGTTCTCCCACGGGAGTGAGGATCAAGATAACTCTGCTAGATTACTACAACGTGAAACATATTGGATTGACTTTCTATGCACAGGAACCCCTAATGGCCTTAATGATCATGTAGATTTGGGATGTTTTCTATGACTTATATCGGAACCCATTTTTGTACTGTTATCGCATTTACTGTCACCTACTTAAAATATCATGTATATATTCATAGTTATTAGTTGATATAGCACTGATAGTCACGAGAAACTTTATTCCTAACATATTTGTTTTGTCTATCATATGGTTCATTATCATTGGTTGATGTTTTTGCATGTTAGATCGTGTATTATATGGTGAATGACTTTTCAATGTACATTTGTGTTTACTCCAGTATTCGCAGTATTGATGTTTTATAGCCAAATATGTTATTTTGTATCTCTTTACAAATATGTTGATACACTGAATATTATGATGCAGCAATATGTTAACATCAGTATTCGCCGCATTGATGTTTAGAGCCATAATTGTGCTTTACATTCCTCAGTAAACAACCTGATGCATTAATCAGTATGTTGCAACAATAGGTATAAGGTTTCTAGTTTGTGACACCACTTTCGTAGAATACAGTGATAGTCCGTATATTCATCCTTAGACTTCACCCATTTTAAGAAAACTCATATGGTTTAGGGTTTACATGCCATTATATTAGATTTTATAGCCATTTGGTTAGACATGATTCGTCATGGTATATTTAAATTTATCAGTAGTTCGATATATAATCATGTTTCTCCTCTGATTAACACCGTAGGATTGGGCAGTAATAACTGACTCATTCAATATCAACTCCCCTACGAAGATTCCAGCTTTTCGTCTCATTCATGAATAAAGTTTGCAATATCGGTCCGTTATTCTACTTTTTACACTATTCCATAGCCTTTTTTGGTTATGATTGGGAGAACACCCTTTTCCTTATCATCTTTTCTTACGTTTTCTTATTTATTGACCTTGCTTCGAGGTTCAGCGCAAGATTGAGATGGTCATATCCGACCTCACCACATTTCCAACTCACTTTGAGGTATATTATTGCCAGATAGACTTAGTTTCCGCAAGCCTCGTCTCCTTCCTTCCTCTATATAGTAGTTTACTCGGAAAGTATCATCAGAAGAGACATAGCCTCACATATTGATTTAGCCTCCACTCCCATCTTTTCGAGTTTTTTATGACAGGGAGCCGATACCAGTGGACTACATTTCCCACAAGTACCCACAGTCGTGCACTATTATGGGAACTCTTTAAATAGCTGTGTAGTATCCCTCCACGTTTACCTGAGAGTCCGCAGATGCAACACGAGATACCGGAGCAGCGCACTTCCCAGTCACAGAGGTAAATCATTATAGATCAGAGTGTTGAATTTAGTTCCAAGATTGCTTCATCTCTGAAGCGTTTTATTTATATCACACTTTTTTTCAGTTTCCAATGCTGTATTTACAGATTGCTTCACATCCGAAGAATACCATTTATACCAGACTTTGTTGTTTTTTTAGCGACCATCGCCTCATTACCACCCCGCAGCTTTATCGTATACCGGCACTCCGTATTTAACATTCTACCGCGTCCTTTTCTTCTTCTAATTTAAATCACGGAGGTAAAACATTTATACATTTCAGCAGTGTTATAATTAGTAAGTTGTGCAAAGTGTGCGTAACAGTGACAAGTTCCGTTTTTTTTGTATTTTAGTGGTCCATCGCTACTCACTTTCGCGCAATTTGACACTTGTGTTTTCCTCCGCTCTCACCGTGTTATTAATACAGACCCAATTACTGGATCTCAGTTTACAACATTCAATGTATGAGCTTCGTGAATGCATTCTAATAAGCATGGTTTTCTTAGTAGGAGCATATCACGGATTCCAATTTTCAGTATTGTTGCTTCCACAGTTTCACACTTTTTTATCGTCAGTAATGTACGGTCCGAAGAGTAACACGTCTACGTGTTCATCTAAATACCGCAAGTAACTTATTTTCAACGCAGTTGTTTCCAGAAATCTAGGTAATTGTCCGCTTAACAATTTAGTTGTTTTTCCACGTTTTATTTGAAGTGTTGTGTTTATAGCAGCTGTTTTTTATTCCAGTTACCTACAAGCTTCGTTTTTGGGACCATCCCACAGTACTTGTTCGATGTAGCCTTCTTTAAACTAAGTATAGGATCATATTTCAGCCATTTCGTATCTCTATTTAGGTACGTACGCAGCGTAATCGTGTCACCTATTTTTAGAAAGGGGCGACCACTCGGTCCCCCCGAACGTATGGTTGGGGGCCCGGATCCCCCCGGGAAACCATTTTGGGTGGGGGGCGTGTCACGGCTGGTATGCCCGAAGCGGCGTAGCCGGGGCGCGCCTTCTTCCCGCCCAGGAGGGGTTGTCCTAGACACCTACACCGATGGCCACGCCCAGGAGGCGTACCAGAAGAGGGTTCACACCCTCCCGAAGATGGATAAAGAGAGCGGGAATCCGAAGAAGCATCCTCTTGTTCCTGTGCTTGGAAGCTGCACCCACTCGTTGCACGTGAGCCCTCGACGGAACAAGGAGCAATTTTGAGAACTTGTAATTCTTGTGTTTCTCTTTCAGCGACTTCGAGGCTAAGGATCCAGGACCGTGTTGATCAACTTAGATCGGACACTCAATAATAATGCCTGGCAAGAAGGCAGGAAAGAAGTCCGGGACTGACCAGATGCTTCGCATGCTGGTAAGAGATATGGCGAACATGAAGAAGCAGATGGCTGCGATGAACAATCCGGGTAGACCGAGGAAGGTAATAGGCCCGGCATTGCCGAAAGTTGCCCCCGAGGGTAGGGGGAAGCGGGTCAGGAATAGGGCGGCAGGGGGGGGAGGTCCCGGTTCCCGAGGTTCCCCCGGTGAGCCCGGCCAGTCCAGTCGAGGCTCCGGTACCAATCCCGGACGTGGGTCAACCGATTCCGGTTGTTGTTACGCCCGCCAACGAGGAGGATTTGCCTCCGGAATTAGCCGCCCAGCTGGCCGCATGGCTCGGCAAGAAGTCAGGGGGTGCTACGGCGCCGGAAGACACGGCCGAAGAGGCCAAGTTACTAATGCAGCAGTTACGGCAGTCTAGAGCTGCAGCAAAGGCGAATCTCCCTCTTGTCCCCCCACAGGTGACCTCGGAAGGACCGGCAGCAGGCGTCGAGAAAACAGCGGGAACGACGATTGAGCCGGGTAAGCAGGCATTGCCAATGGCGGGGGAGGGATCGTTGCCCTCAAGACGGGAGAAGGTGGTCCAACATATACCATTGGCCACAAAAGAATTGATATGGGCTGATAAGTATGTAAATATGTTTTCTCTGCTGACTGACCATCACGAAATGGAGTATATTAAGACACAGAAAGATTTGTGGCACCCAAGTCTATGGCGAGCAAAAATGGCGGGATTCAGGGTGGACGAGACAATCACAAATTGGGCAAAGGCCTTTGTGATGTTTACTGCGATCATGGGGGAACGTAGACCCGAGGTTTTGTCCGAATTGTCTTGCTATCAAACACGAATCCTGGATTTGTATGAAACGTATGAGGGCAATGAGTGGATGGGGTACGATATGAAGTTCCGTAAGGCCAAGGAGTACGATTCATCTCTGACGTGGGATTGTCTCGACTCAATTTCTTGACAGAAGCAGCTACTGCCGGGCGCGACGAAGTCGTCCTCGCTAGGCGGTAATGGGTCGGAGCCTCCCCGCCACCAGCCCTCGGTGCCCTTTCGAGCGGGCCCCGGTGGCGACCACCAGGCAAGGATTGGTGGGAAGGGGGGCAAGAGAGGGGTCTGTTGGAATTTTAACAGGGGCAATTGCACCAGGCCACAAGGGACATGTAGGTTCAGACATGCATGTGCAGGGTGCGGGAATTCATCACACCCCGAGAGTTCGTGCAGATCCAGGAATAGTGGGACGGCGGGTAGGGGAGGGTCCAAACAAGATTGAGGGGAGCCATTGTGTACCGCTACCTACCCCCGTTGATATCATGGCAATGAACCCCTGGCTAAACGAATACCCTGATCATGTCTCCGCTGGGGTGCTGAGGAATGGCTTCCTATATGGTTTCCGCATCCCGGCGGGGGATTTTCGTGGGGAGCCACTTTGTAGAAAGCAACTGTCGGCTCAGCATAATCCAGCGGTCGTGGAGAGAAAGATTGCAAAAGAGGTTGCCCTTGGCCGGGTTGCTGGCCCATATAGGCACCCGCCAGTAACTGATTTAATCTGTTCCCCGTTAGGAGTGGTTCCCAAGAAGGACCCGGGGGAATTTAGGTTTATCCATAACTTGTCCGCTCCAAGGGGTCTCTCGGTGAACGATGCGATTGACCCAGGAGTTTGTTCGGTGCGGTACGCATCCTTCGATGATGCCGTCGCCATGTTGAATCGCCTGGGGCCCGGAGCGCTGATGGCGAAGTCAGATATCAAGTCGGCGTTCCGGTTGCTCCCGGTACACCCACAGGATCAGCGTCTGTTAGGCTTTGTGTTCCAGGGACGTTACTACATGGATAGATGTATGCCAATGGGTTGCTCCATCTCTTGTGCTTATTTTGAGAAATTCAGCTGTTTTTTGGAATGGGCATTTATCAGAGCCACTGGCCATAGCCATGTTATGCATTACTTGGAGGATTTTTTGTTCTTGGGGGCAGCCGGCGACACAAACTGTGCGCAGGCGCTGCAGGAATTTTGCTCCCTCATGAAGGGATTCGGAGTGCCATTGGCACCAGGTAAGACGGTTGGACCATCTACTTCACTCAAGTTTCTGGGAATTGAGCTCGATTCTGTGGAGTGATGTTTCCGTTTGCCAGTAGGGAAAGTAGCGAAATTCAGGGCTTCCCTGGAACTATGCCTTCGCAAGGAGAAAGTTACACTCCATCAGTTACAACAAGCAGTAGGTCAGCTTAACTTTGCCCTAAGAGTGATACCAATGCCCCGCCCCATTTCCCGCTCTATCGCACAAGCTATGGTTGGTCTCAAGGAAGGACACCACCGCACGAGACTGTCTGCAGAGGTTCCCCAGGACATGCGCATATGGTTGGCATTTCTGGCGGATTTCAATGGTCGAGTGGTGTGGAACAAACCGCCAGCGTCTTCGGACGAGCTGGGGTTGTGGACCGACTCGGCGGGGAGCATGGGATTTGGCGCCATCTTTGGTAATCGATGGTCGGCGCAAACATGGCCGGCGTGATGGCACACCAGCGGTCTCACAGGTAACATTGGGTTCCTCAATTTATTCCCCATTTTGGTGGCTCTGATGGCACGGCCGGAAGAGTTCAGAGATCGCTCTGTGGTATTTTGGTCCGACAATATGACTGTCGTTGAATGTATAAATAATCAGGCAGCACGCTGCAAGTGGCTATTGAGATTACTGAAGGAAATTGTACTACTTTGCATGAGACTGTGCAATTCAGGGCGAAACATGTGCCGGGTGTACTGAATCAGGCTGCTGATGCACTCTCTCGTTCACACATGCAGGCTTTCAGGGGTTATCTACCTTCCGCGGACCTAACGGCGGCACCATTTCCCGAAGCACTCTGGCTACTCAGTGCCCCGGATTACAAGACCTCGTGGCAGCAAGCTTAGCCCCCAGGACGAGGAAGGCATACGAAGGAGCGTTGCGTTCCTATTGTGCATTTTTGGGTCCGGCAGGGGAGGACACATGGGGTCAGGAGGATTGCTTCCTAAGGTTTCTGGTAGCATTACACAGGGAAGGCCGATCAGTAGCAACGGCCAATAGGCACCGGGCCGCCATTTCATTTATGGCGCAGGCGCATGGTATCAAGGACCCGACATCGTCCTTTGTGGTAAGGAAAGCCCTACGTGGTTGGCAACGCATGGAAGGTCGCAGAATAGACGAGAGGCGCCCGATTGGGTTAGAAAGGTTGTCCCTGCTCATGTCGGCTCTACACACGACATGTTCTTCCCATTTCGAAACAGTTCTGTTCCAGGCCGCTTTCGCATTAGCATTCCACGGGGCTATGCGGGTGAGCGAACTGGTCGCAAAGAATAAGAAAGAGGTGGAGGGAGGCCTGTGTCAGGATCACATCCTGATTAGGGGTGATTCAATGGTAGTCACAATAGCCAAGTCCAAGACTGATCAGAGGGCTTTGGGAAACAGTATTGTTGTCCAGCGCGTGCGGGGGTCCCCCATGTGCCCGGTAAGGTGCGTTGAGGAATATTTGGCACGAAGGGCGGATACGTGGGGGGTGAGCCTGCTGAGACACATTGATGCCACCCCACTGACGAGGTTTCAGTTTCAGAGGGTGCTAGCACTGGCAATCGCAGCGGCGGGCATGGACCCGTGCGATTTTGGGACCCACTCCTTTAGGATAGGGGCTGCTACGGAGGCTACAGCCAGGGGTCAGAGTGCTGAAGAGGTGAAAGAGTTGGGACGATGGTCCTCGAATTGTTTTAAAAGGTATGTGCGATTGCACATGTTGTGAAGTCAAGTTACATGCACTCACGCTTCTTGTCTTCTGTTTGATTTACAGTTTCGCGAGCATGCTATGCGGGGCGGAATTTTCAGTCGACCAGGCACCAGGGGACCAGCGGTCAGATCACCGGCTGAGGAGAGAGTGGTGTGGGTCGTGGGCTACTCATACGTGAGGCGGGCCGGGGACGTATTCAAAGCAGGTGACGCAACTCACGCAGCCTGGGAATACGGGTGCAGAGTGACCTTCCACGGAAGGGGCGGGCTCTGTATTGACCAGTTTGAATCTATTTTCGAGGAACTCTTAGGGCGGCAGAGGTCACCGCCATCTGTAATCATAATACACCTAGGGGGCAATGACATGGTGACACTCGGGAGGCGAGTACTACTCGAGCGAGTTTTGTCTACTGTTAGCTGGCTTGCGAGAAGGATCCCGGGGTGCACAATAGCATGGTCCCACATGATTCCCAGGAAGGTGTGGCGGGGGGGCCTCTCGGTGTCAGCTCTGAACCATTCGGTGAAAAAGGTCAACAACAAACTTGGTAGGTTGTTTCGCTCGGCGCAGTTGCACAGTATTCCGCATGGATGTATTCGGGGGGATCACATGTATCTAGAGGATGGGGTTCACTTGTCCCGGGAGGGGAATGTCTTACTCATAGGAGACTTCATAGCTTTGCTAAGGGGTTTGAGGAAGCATGACCTTTAGGAGGAGTGTGGGGGGGCCGGATAGCTGGTCAACTATCCGGCCTGTGGCGGTAAGGTCATGATCGGTGAGCAGTAATTTCAAGGTCCCTAGAGAGGGGCGCCACCCACTATGGATGGGAGCGCCCGGGGGGAGGTGGCCATTGGCCCCTCCCACGGGGAGGCGGCACCCACTAAGTATTGGTCGCCTAGGGGAAGACGGCCATAGGCCCCTTCCAGGGGAGGAGGGGGCTATATGCACCTCCTACAAATTTCCCAGGGCCCGGATATCCGCGACGGCGGATGTGATAGACAGTGTGGGGTGGGAGTCCACGCTGCCTTCTTACAGACACCTCACACGGGTCCTCGGACGACCTTTAAGATGGCGTCGAGTTAAATGGGGGGCCCCACAAGACAAGGGAAATTGGAGTTGGCACAGAGGGTACAGTCCTCTGTGCGGCCGCCACTCACACTGTGAGGGCGAGAGTTTTGGTAGTAGGGATTTGACACCGGTTGCGACCTTGCCGTTGGCCCGTAATGCTAGGATGTACAATTTTAATTTAGAAAGTATGCATTTGCAGGATGTTAGACTCGGCTAGGAAAACCTTTGTACTAGAGATTTGTTAAGGTTAGCCAATGAACATGTCTTCATCGAAATGTAATAAATGAAAATTGTACATGATATGAAACGTTTATTTTAATGTTTTAATTTTGTTTCATATTTTAATAAATACGGCCGGGAGGGTGACTCCCTCCCGCCTTCCAAAAGTTCAGAACTGCGTCCGTCTTCCGATCCTTGGGGATTTGTGTTGGGAGGGGGTAACAGGCATCCCGGCCATATGGTAAGGGGCGACCACTCGGTCCCCCCGAACGTATGGTTGGGGGCCCGGATCCCCCCGGGAAACCATTTTGGGCGGGGGGCATGTCACGGCTGGTATGCCCGAAGCGGCGTAGCCGGGGCGCGCCTTCTTCCTGCCCAGGAGGGGTTGTCCTAGACACCTACACCGATGGCCACGCCCAGGAGGCATACCAGCAGAGGGTTCCCGCCCTCCCGAAGATGGATAAAGAAAGCGGGAATCCGAAGAAGCATCCTCTTGTTCCTGTGCTTGGAAGCTGCACCCACTCGTTGCACGTGAGCCCTCGACGGAACAAGGAGCAATTTTGACCCACCCACCAGCCCCTTATGGCAATGTTAGTACTGCAATAAAGTAATTCTCTTTTTGATAACATCTTCTCCCCTTTGTTTAGCAGTATATAAAGGTCCAGTTTAGTGATATGATGAATGTCTGAAGGTACTGTTTTGTAGCATTGACAAATATTGCAAATGAACAGCATAATGTTCTCTCTTCGTAGGTAATCAAATGTCGTATTTATTTTTTGGTCGGGCGGTAAGGTCATGATCGGTGAGCAGTAATTTCAAGGTCCCTAGAGAGGGGCGCCACCCACTATGGATGGGAGCGCCCGGGGGGAGGTGGCCATTGGCCCCTCCCACGGGGAGGCGGCACCCACTAAGTATGGGTCGCCTAGGGGAAGACGGCCATAGGCCCCTTCCAGGGGAGGAGGGGGCTATATGCACCTCCTACGAATTTCCCGGGGCCCGGATATCCGCGACGGCGGATGTGATAGACAGTGTGGGGTGGGAGGGGGAGTCCACGCTGCCTTCTTAGACACCTCACACGGGTCCTCGGACGACCTTTAAGATGGCGTCGAGTTAAATGGGGGGCCCCACAAGACAAGGGAAATTGGAGTTGGCACAGAGGGTACAGTCCTCTGTGCGGCCGCCACTCACACCGTGAGGGCGAGAGTTTTGGTAGTAGGGATCTGACACCGGTTGCGACCTTGCCGTTGGCCCGTAATGCTAGGATGTACAATTTTAATTTAGAAAGTATGCATTTGCAGGATGTTAGACTCGGCTAGGAAAACCTTTGTACTAGAGATTTGTTAAGGTTAGCCAATGAACATGTCTTCATCGAAATGTAATAAATGAAAATTGTACATGAAATGAAACGTTTATTTTAATGTTTTAATTTTGTTTCATATTTTAATAAATACGGCCGGGAGGGTGACTCCCTCCCGCCTTCAAAAAGTTCAGAACTGCGTCCGTCTTCCCATCCTTGGGGATTTGTGTTGGGAGGGGGTAACAGGCATCCCGGCCATATGTGTACACACATTAGATCACTAGAATGGTATTTTCGCTTCAATGTTGATTTCTAAATTTATCCAGTATTAAAAGATTTTCATCTTTTAGCTTGTGATCAACCCACAGTGTATTTTTCAAAACATGTTATTAATCAGTGGTATGTTCCCTTTTTCAATGTGTTCCTATCATACTAAGTGTTAATAGGTTTTCATCTTTTTTGGAAACAATTATATTGTATTTCTTATAGTACGTTATCAATCTTTTGTTCACATGCAATTTCATTTCTCAAGGCTATACACTAACCGATGTGTATTTTTTCTGCATCTGCATTTGTAGAGAATTCATATTGAGGATTATTTAGTTGTTTTCTTTTGACTCCCATGGACTATTGGAAATGTTTGTTATACTAGTATCTCATGATACCTCATTGAGGCTAATACATGATAGCATTTGTGTTATGTCATTTATCATGTGTTTATAATGTTTAACAGTACATAACAAGAGCACCTCTCCTCTTACCAATGATGCTATAACAGTTTTTTTGCTTCTCTCCCTTAAGTGTCTAAAAAATATTTTCAGACTAACAACATTATGGTGTATATATTTAAATTTTCTCTGAACGTACTGAATAGTTTTTTGTATGTTTTAGGATTCTACCCCTGAAGAAGGGAACCTTCGGGTCCCGAAATGCATCGGGCACCATGTCATCAGACAACAAACTCAGTTTGATTCATGAACAACTATGAACTATGGTTTCATAATCATCAAGATATGTGTGAATAGAATTTTAGAATTTTTGATTTACAAACCAGATCTTGTTGCACAACAATTTGATTCCTTCACTGTCTGTACAAATGTATAATATGATTCATAAACATGATGCTCTCTATTCATAAATGTTGGACAATAGTTCTATGAATGATAATTAAATAATAGAACGTGAAACCTTATATTGTTTATTGTTTGATCTATTTGAATAACTGTTTTGCATTTATTGTTGGAAAAGGGACACTTTTCCACTAGGAACAGTGCTCACTACAAGTAGGTCTCTCTACTTAGTTACTTTCTGCCTGGCTTAGGCACATGCCCTAGCCAACCAGAAATCCCATTTCTAACATGCTGTCTTACTAATAAAACTATATAGCGCACAAATGACAATGTGTGAAAATCCGGTTTCAGAAACTATCATTTGCACATTTTGAAATATTTGTATAACACCGTTATATGTATTTACATTTTATTGTGTTAGATACAAATTAACATCCTTCAGGCTTTCATGTCCACAGGACCAGGATTGCCACACATTTTACTTTCCAAAATCCTCTCCTTTGCCGTCAGAGAACCAAAATCTTCATAAAAAGCAATAAGCAGTAATTTGTCAGAATACATAGCCTGACATTTGACCTCAGTCTTTGAAAGCATAGCAAATGTACCAAGATGAGGTCTTTGGGACATATTTATGAGCCTCTTTGCATTGCTCTGGCACCATGCAACCAGATGCAAGAGTATCCCAAATTAAAAATTAGATTTATGAAGCCAGGCAAGGCTACCATGCGTGGCCCGACTTGCTTCATAAATCTTCAGTAATTAAATGCTGTGCAAATTGCTGTGTTTTATTACTCTGGTCCAGGGAGGTCTTTCCATGGGTGTTGTGTGCGTGTTCCCATGCAACATCCATCGATTTTTGTAGGCATTTCCCGATTTACCATAAGTAGTAGACCTGGGAATGCATCAACAACCTACGCCTCCCCAGGTGAGGGGCAACAAGGAGAATTTTTTTTTGTCCCTGTTTCCTCTTTCTATGTTTGCTGCATTCTGCTGCGCACATAAAAAGAGGAAAAAGCCTTAGTAGTTTATTTTTGTGCAGGAAGGCGCTCAGTCTCGAACAAAGCAATCCTACTTAAATTTCCAGGCATCTTTATTGCTCAGTCACCTCTCAAACTACAATGCTCCTACCTCCAGCACCTATGACTGAGTCTCATTTGTAAAATGCTGTGTCAAAAGGACTACTCAAAAAGCATCCACAAATTAGCATGGCTAACTTATAAGTGTCAAGCCTGCAATAGCATGCGCTAGGGCACAAGCTAATTTGCAAAACTGTTGTTTCCAGTAAAGAACTTGAAGCCCACTCATTGCTAAAATTAGCTGGATTTAATTTCATTATCCTTTGCTGGCTCCTTATTGGGCAGCGCTGGCCAAACGTCACTTCCGTTCATCCTAGTGGAGTAGGGGCCAAGCACAGATAGATTTCAAGTTAATCAGTTCCTGTCCATCATACATAATGAAGCAGTAAGACTACATTTTCAACTCCCACGATGTACTTATACCAACCTATTACTAAAAAATGTATATATGCTTCCCCTGACTCAGAGCATTCCATTTAAAAGCTTGCTGCCTTGCATTTAAGAGCATAAATAACTCTGCCCCTCATTTCCTGTTTAACAAATTAAACAAAATATACACCATTACAAAATTTGAGATTTGTTTATTGTAATCTCTTAATTATGCATAGATACAGAAAACAGTACAAAAGGGGGTGGTGATGGACGGAGCATCTGAACCAATCAAACACTCACACCCAGTCAACAGATCTGGGTTTAATCCATCACACTGCTGGAGTCAAGTAAGCATGGGCGAATTTTGCGAATTCGCGATCCGCGGATTTGCGAATTTGCGATCTGCAAAATTCGCAAGTTCGTGCGAATTTGCGGATTTTTTTTTTTGCGTGTTCGCAGGTGTTCGCGGGTGCTTTGCGTGTTCGCGGGTTTTTTTTGCCTGGTTAATAACTGCCACCTTTTTGTTTTTTTATGCCCTTCTGCCCTCTGTACCACTTGTTTCTGTGCCCTTCCGCCCTCTGCCCCACTCATTTTTTGTCCCCTTCTGCCCTCTGTCCCACTTTTGTGCCCTTCTGCCCTCAGCCCCACTTAGAATGGTGCCGGCAAGCTGCCAGCACCATTCTAAAATAGCTACAAGGAGCTTCAACAGGAAGCACTAATAGATAAAGTAAAGCAGGTGCTCGAGTTGAAGGTCAAATTAAGTTACACAATAATTAATCACCCCAAGTTTGGAGTGATTAATGATTGTGTAACTGAATTTGAGCTTCAACTCGAGCACCTGTTTTACTTTATCTATTAGAGCTTCCTGTTGAATCTGACTTTTGTAACTATTTTAGAATGGCTCTGGCAGCTTGCCGGTGACATTCTAAAAGAGTTACAAAAGTCAGCTTGAACTTTAGACCCAATCCGTTCCGTTCGCGGATTTTGCAGGAAATTCGCGGATTGCGAATTTACCGAAAATCCGCAAAATCTGCGAGCGGAACGGATTTTCCGCCCATGCTTAGAGTCAAGCTATCCTGGCTGAAGACGGTTGATAGCCAGAAACCGGTCCTAGGATGCTTGATTCCTGTCCAGTAAAGACATAGCTTGGCAGTTCGGCTGGACTGTTCCCAAGAGGCACAGGGTCAAGGCTGATGTGCATATGGTCATGTCTGAACTGGAGTGGTGTGGAGTGCAAAAAAAACATGAATTTAGGCCCAGATCTCTGTACCTGGGTAAATGTATGACATTGTTCTGCATTCTGTCCATCAACTGTTGTTTTTGCATTTGTTACCCCGAGTGGGATGGGTATGCTCAGACGTGATTCCCATGCTCTCCACATCACTGGAGTCAAGCTATCCTGGCTGAAGATGGCTGATATCCAGAAACCGGTCCTAGGATGTTTGATTCCGGACTAGTAAAGACATGGTGTGGCAGTTTGGGCTGGACTGTTCCCACGAGGCACAGGGTCAGGCTGATTTGCATTTGGCCATGTCTGAACTGGGGTGGTGTGGAGTGCAAAAAAATGATGGATTTAGGCTCATATCTCTGTATTGGGGAGAATGTATGACATTGTTCTGCATTCTGTCCATCAACTGTTGTTTTTGCATTTTTTATCCCAAGTGGGATGGGTATGCTCAGACGTGAGTCCCATGCTCTCCACACCACTGGAGTCAAGCTATCCTGGCTGAAGACGGCTGATGGCCAGAAACCGGTCGTAGGATGCTTCATTCCGGTTCAGTAAAGACATGGCTTGGCAGTTCGGGCTGGACTGTTCCCATGAGGCACAGGGTCTAGGCTGATTTGAATATGGCCATGTCTGAACTGGGGTGGTGTGGAGTGGAAGAAAACAATGGATTTAGGCCCAGATCTCTGTACTTGGGTGAATGTATGACATTGTACTGCATTCTGTCCATCAACTGTTGTTTTTGCATTTGTTACCCCGAGTGGGATGGGTATGCTCAGACGTGAGTCCCATGCTCTCCACTCCACTGGAGTCAAACTATCCTGGCTGAAGACGGCTGATAGCCAGAAACCGGTCCTAGGATGCTTGATTCCGGTCCAGAAAAGACATGGCTTGGCAGTTCGGGCGGGACTGTTCCCATGAGGCACAGGGTCAAGGCTGATTGGCATACGGCCATGTCTGAACTGGGGTGGTGTGGAGTGCAAAAAAATGATGGATTTAGGCCAGATCTCTGTACTGGGGGGAATGTATGACATTGTTCTGCTATCATCGACAAGCGTAGCTTGGGCATCTCGGAAACCACCTCTTTTGATTACGATTCATTTGAATGTTTATCCGCAATCTTTAAGACCAAAGATAATGATTCTTTACTGTGTCACCTGCTCTATCACCCTCCTGGCAGAAATAACGGATTTGGAGAACAACTATCCGACCTGATAGCACAAGGCACACTCAGGGATTCCAATACCATAATTCTTTGTGATCTGAATCTTCGATGGAACAAGACACACAATCCTCTAATCCAATCGCTATCCAGCCTCCTCTATGATAACAACCTTAAACAACACTGTACTAAGGAGACTCATTACAAAGGAGCCACATTGGATGCCATCATTTCGCAAAAGAAATCAATCACGGTCAACCACATACGTCCTGTCGACTGGTCAGACCACCACATGATCCTATTTCATATCAATCACCCCACTATCTCTCATCAACCTCCTCAAGACCCCCCCCAAATGGATGAGAAACCTCTCCCAAGTACCCCTGGATATCCTGGAAGGTCAGTTAAGCACACTTCTACCGGCCAACAAAGCCCACCTCTCAACCAATGACCTCACTAACCGGTATAATTCTGAGCTAGTGTCCATTCTCGACAAACTAGCGCCACTAAAGCTTAAAAGAAGCAGAACCATCCCATCCAGAACATGGTTCAACGCTGACCTCAACGCAGAAAGGAGAAACCTAGGAGCCAAAAAAAGAAAGTGGAGAAACAACCCAACCGCCATCCTTCGCGACCAACTGGAAATACAACAACCACATCAAAAACAAGAAATCCAGCTTCTTCCGCGAGGCACTGGACAAGGCCAAAAACAGACCGAAGGAGCTCTACAGCATCATTTATTATTTATTTATTTATTTTGAATTTTGTAGAGCGCGCAGCTACCTCCGACGGAGGTGTCCCGGCGCTGAAGACATAGTCTCAGGAGGGTCGGGGGGAAGTACAGAGGGGTCTTAGATCTGTGAAAATAACCAGGTCTTTAGTTTTTTTCTAAATAGGGGTTCGGACGTCAGGAATCTTAGTTCAGTGGGTAGCTGATTCCATAGTTTGGCGGTTGTTACTGCCAGGGCCCTGCCCCCTGTACGTGTGAGGCGAAAACTGTTGTTTTTGCATTAGATACGGAAAAAGCAGCGAGGGAGGACACAACTTCCTGGCGAAGGCCATGGCAGCCTGGAATTCACTTCTGGATTACATCCACCATGAACCAAACCCCAGATCTTTCGACTTAAAATAAAAAACAGCAATTTAAACAAGCCTTTCCACTTTAATCACCCTTATGAATGTTTTATCTTGCACCGATTAGAACCAAGAAACTTATTGGGTAAGTGTTCTCAATAAATAAATGGAACATAACATTTAACATAACATTAGAGCACAACATGAAGACATATGGGGCCACAATGAAGTAAACTAGATCTATGGGAATGTAGAATACCGGAACAGATGTGTCTGGATAATAATGATGGGGGATAGCCGAGGCTACCATTCCTTTCCATTCCTTCATGAGACCTGTACTGAAGAAGACCATGTAATATCTTCTCAGACTGTCAGGCTGACTGATTAACAACTTTGCAGGAAGTTATTCCAACTGATCCTGTTTTTCTTTCTTTTTTCTCACAAATTTTCTCCTTAATGTGCAATAGGTTTGAGCATCAACTTATAGTGGAGGCAGGAGAGAATACTTGTCGCAGAAGCCAGGGGTAGGGCTTCCGGTTGGTTAACCCTGAGTGCTCATTCAGGGTTGAAAACAGCAATACCAGTAATGATACTGGAAACCTGACAGGATAACTTAAATTGAGCACCCAATTCTTATATATCTTTTCAAGAGATCAGGAGCCCTCGCCAACTCGATCTTGTATGATGAAGAATCCCCAGTGGCTTCTTGCCTGCTTGATGCTGTTCGGTCAAATTCACCCATGACCAAAACTCAAGTTCACTCATGCATCCACCTGCAGTGAAAGCCAAGGACTCACCGGGAGATAGGGCAGTGGTCACAGACGACACTAGAAGTACTGGGCCTGTCAGAGGACAGGCAGATCAGAATTTCTACAGTGTATCAGCCGGAGTGCTCATTCCAGCAAAGTAAGCAGGCAAAACTGCAACGCTTTCATCAACAGTCATTGTGAATACTCTAAATATACCACAACTACAAACAGTTCCACTGAGAAGTCACTATCTTCCCCCTTATTACATCCTGTAATAATTGTAATAATTGCTATGCATGCCAAGCGTGATAAAAGCCAACATGTGAGTAGCAGCTCCAAGATAGTGTCAGGACAAAGATAGAGATCGTAGTTCAGCACGGAAAAAATTCCAGTATACAGTTACTAATTTGTGATATTTTTATGCAGTGGTTTTTGGCTCAGACTTTTTCTCAGAACAATGGAGAATTGTGACCGCCAACACGTGTTTTGCCCCCTTTACATGGCCGTCCTCCCTGAGTCTTCCTCAGGGTGTGGTTTGATTAGATCAGGACAGGATGTTGTCCCATTTAGGCCTACATGGGACAACATCCTGTCTCAGACAAAAATCACTGCATAAAAATCACAAATGAGTAACTAAATACTGGAATTTTTTCTGTGCTGAAACACGATCTCTATCTTTGTCCTGACACTATCATGGAACTCTTTCGTCACCAGTGGGGTAGGGGTCTCCCACTGTCAACGACAAATATCCTACTCCTATTTTCACTCAATAAAAATGGGTAGTAAGGGATTGGGGCAAATTTTCTCCCCCTTGCTTACTTTGAAGATGGGAGTAGCAGCTGTATTATTGATAAAATCTAGCTACACTTAACACGAAAATGGGACCCTCTCACAAGTTGAAAAATGGATCTAACATTAAATGAAAGCCCTGATATTATGAATGGACTCAATCAAGGAAATAAAACCGATCTGGGGCGGGGAACCAGAGCCTTACTGATCCTTGTACAGGAAAGAAAGCGAATTCAGCAAATTTGAGCTGCTAGAAACTCAGGACTGGGGCAAAATCAATTGTTGAAAAGACTGGGACCAGGCTTAAATACACCATCATAGGGACTAGATGGTTAAACTTCCTCATAAGAAAGGAACCTTGAGTGCAAATATTAATACGAAGAATGCATCTGGAGCACCAGCAAAGTCCAATACAAGGGGCAAAAGTTTCAGAACTTTTACTTCCAAAATAATGTAAGGGACCTGTTAGGCACAATAACAGAAGAAGCAATGAGCTCTATAGGAAGAAGAATGTTACAAGACTTGTCATCCAAAATGGCCACCATAGCTCTCCCTCTAGTCAGCCGCACTAATAAAGTTACATCTGAGGTGATGCATGAGAAAGAGGAGAGTCATGAAGGAATAGATGAAGAGACCCATACCAGAAACCCTCTCTAGCTATCCTTCATTTGTCACAGATGCACAGAAAAGAGACGCTGACAAATTGCACTGAGGTTATGGCAGATAATTTGCAAACAGAGCAATTCCCACCTGACTTTTCTGGAAACATCCATGCCCTTGAATTGCATATAATAAAACTTGACAAAAATACTGCTGAAATGGAGGACGTATTGGCACATAAGGCAGCACCGTCCGTTGGCAAGTACAACATCCCCAGGAAATCCAGTCAAAGATTGAAGACTTGGAAGACAATAAGCAATGGAATAACCTTTCTGTGCAGGATATTCTGAAGGAGTTGGAAGGCAAAGACCCCCCTTTTTAAAAAGCATTTCTGAGTACTGCTTACTAGGACACTGACTGGCAAATGTAATGCCCATGCATCAAACCTGACCCACTCCTTTCCCGGTATCAAACACATATTTATCAAGGAACTCCGAGAAGAGCCTGCCTGCTGCCCTGACGGTTGGTCGTGTGTGTGCCTGGTGAAAGCGTGCACTGACAACTGATAGTGTGTGGGCCTGGTGAAAGTGTGCACTGACGGCTGGTGGTGTGTGTGCCTGGTGAAAGTGTGCACCGACGGCTGGTTGTGGTGTGTGCCTGGTGTAAGTGTGAACCGATGGCTGGTGGCGTGTGCCTGGTGGAAGCATGGACCAATGGCTGGTAGTGCTTGACGACTTGTAGTGTGTGTGCTTGGTGAAAGTGTGCACTGAAAGCAGGTGGTGTGTGTGCCTGGTGAAAGTGTGTACTGATGGCTGGTGGTACGTGTGCCTGGTGGAAGCGTGCACTGATGGCTGGTGATGTGTGTGCCTGGTGGATGCGTACACTGATGGCTGGTGGAGTGTGTACCTGGTGGAATCGTGCACTGACGGCTGGTGGTGTGTGTGCCTGGTGAACGTGTGCACTGATGGCTGGTGGTGTGTGTGCCTGGTGAAAGTGTGCACTGATGGCTGGTGGTGTGTGTGCCTGATGAAAGTGTGAATTGATGGCTAGTGGCGTGTGCCTGGTGGAAGCATGCACCGATGGCTGGTAGTGTTTGACGGCTGGTAGTGTGTGTGCCTGGTAAAAGTGTGCACTGATAGCAGGTGGTGGTTGTGCCTGGTGGAAGCATGCACTGATGGCTGGTGGTAAGTGTGCCTGGTGGAAGCGTGCACTGATGGCTGGTGGTGTGTGTGCCCAGTGAAAGCGTGCACTAATGGTTGGTGGTGTGTGTGCCCAGTGAAAGCGTGCACTGAAGGCTGGTGGTGTGTGTGCCTGCTGGAAGTGTGCACTGACAGCTGGTGATGTGTGTGCCTGGTGGAGGGGGGAATGACGGTTGATGGTACGTGTGCCCAATGAAAGCGTGCACCGACGGCTGGTGGTGTGTGTGCGTGCCTGGTGAAAGCCTGCACCGACGGCTCGTGGTGTGTGTGTGCCTGGTGAAAGCGTGCACTGACGGGTGGTGGTGTGTGCCTGGTGAAAGCGTGCACCAATGGCTGGTAGTGTTTGACGGCTGGTAGTGTGTGTGTCTGGTGAAAGTGTGCCCTGATGGCTGGTGGTGTGTGTGCCTGGTGGAAGCGTGCACTGACGGCTGGTGATGTGTGTGCCTGGTGGATGTGCACACTGACGACTGGTGGAGTGTGTGCCTGGTGGAATAGTGCACTGACGGCTGGTGGTGTGTGTGCCTGGTGGAAGCGTGCACTGACGGCTGATGGTGTGTGTGCCTGGTGGAAGCGTGCACTGACGGCTGGTGGTGTGTGCCTGGTGGAAACATGCACAGATGGCAGGGGGTGTGTATGCCTGGTCGAAGTGTGCACTGACAGCTTATGGTGTGTGTGCCTGGTGGAAGCGCGCACTGACAGCTGGTGGTGTGTGTGCCTGGTGGAATCGTGCACTGATGGCTGGTGGTATGTGTGCCTGGTGGAAGCGTGTACTGACAGCTGGTGGTGTGTGTGCTTGTGGGAAGCGTCCACTTATGGCTGGTGGTGTGTATGCATGGTGGAAGTGTGCACTGACGGCTGGTGGTGTGTGTCTGGTGGACGCATGCACTAACAGCTGGTGGTGTGTGTGCCTTGTGGAAGCGTAAACTGATGGCTGGTGGTGTGAGTGCTTGGTGGAAGCGTGCACTGACGGCTAGTGGTGTGTGTGCCTGCTGGAAGCGTGCACTGACGGCTGGTGGTGTGTGTGCCTGGTGGGAGCGTCCCCTGACGGAGGGTGGTTTGTGTGCCTGGTGGAAGCGTGCACTGACGGCTGGTGGTGTTTTGCCTGGTGTAAGCGTGCACTGACGGCTGGTGGTGTGTGTGCTTAGTGGAAGCAGGAGCATTCACAGTGATAGAAGACACAAATAAAACTGACGAAGAGGGAGGGGGAGAAGGGAGGGGGGAGTGCCAGCAGAGGATCAGGATTCACAGCTAGAAGACACAAATGAAGCTGACCAGAAGGGAGGGGGAAACGGGAGGGGGTAGTGTAAGTAGAGGAGCCTGATTACAGCAATAAAAACACAGATGGCAGCTGTGCATGTGCACGAGCTCGAGAACGCAAGCTGTAGGCCAGCAAAAGTCTTTGGTGGCACTTTTAAAAGCTACTTACTAAATGTCTTGAAGAGAGAACGAATGCGCTGTCTCAGGCGAGACCTAAAAACAAACATTTGAATTCAAACTGTCTCACAATTGTGAAAGTTAGAGCTCTTGGTGTTGAAAATGACAATGTTTTTTGCTTTTTTTTTTCAGTGGAATGATCATATTTGCATAGTGCTAACGCCATTCATATGACCTTGCAGCATTGGGGAACCAGAAAATGGGTAATAGGTTATGCGGTAGGGCGGACCAGAGTAATACGCTGATAATTTGCAAACAGCAATTCCCACCTGACTTTTCTGGAAACATCTATGCCCTTGAATTGCATATAATAAAACTTGACAAAAATACTGCTGAAATGGAGGACGTATTGGCACATAAGGCAGCACCGTCCGTTGGCAAGTACAACATCCCCAGGAAATCCAGTCAAAGATTGAAGACTTGGAAGACAATAAGCAATGGAATAACCTTTCTGTGCAGGATATTCTGAAGGAGTTGGAAGGCAAGGACCCCCCCTTTTTAAAAAGCATTTCTGAGTACTGCTTACTAGGAAACTGACTGGCAAATGTAATGTCCATGCATCAAACTTGACCCACTCCTTTCCCGGTATCAAACACATATTTATCAAGAAACTCCGAGAAGAGCCTGCCTGCTGCCCTGACGGTTGGTGGTGTGTGTGCCTGGTGAAAGCGTGCACTGACAACTGATGGTGTGTGGGCCTGGTGAAAGTGTGCACTAACGGCTGGTGGTGTGTGTGCCTGGTGAAAGCGTGCACCGACGGCTGGTTGTGTGTGTGTGCCTGGTGTAAGTGTGAACCGATGGCTGGTGGCGTCTGCCTGGTGGAAGCATGGACCAATGGCTGGTAGTGCTTGACGACTTGTAGTGTGTGTGCCTGGTGAAAGTGTGCACTGAAAGCAGGTGGTGTGTGTGCCTGGTGGAAGCGTGCACTGACGGCTGGTGGTGAGTGTGCCTGGTGGAAGCGTGCACTGATGGCTGGTGATGTGTGTGCCTGGTGAAAGTGTGTACTGATGGCTGGTGGTACGTGTGCCTGGTGGAAGTGTGCACTGATGGCTGGTGATGTGTGTGCCTGGTGGATGCGTACACTGACGGCTGGTGGAGTGTGTACCTGGTGTAATCGTGCACTGACGGCTGGTGGTGTGTGTGCCCGGTGAAGTGTGCACTGACGGCTGGTGGTGTGTTTGCCTGGTGAAAGCGTGCACTGATGGCTGGTGGTGTGTGTGTGCCTGGTGAAAGTGTGAATTGATGGCTAGTGGCGTGTGCCTGGTGGAAGCATGCACCGACGGCTGGTAGTGTTTGACGGCTGGTAGTGTGTGTGCCTGGTAGAAGTGTGCACTGATAGCAGGTGGTGGTTGTGCCTGGTGGAAGCGTGCACTGATGGCTGGTGGTAAGTGTGCCTGGTGGAAGCGTGCACTGATGGCTGGTGGTGTGTGTGCCCAGTGAAAGCGTGCACTAATGGTTGGTAGTGTGTGTGCCCAGTGAAAGCGTGCACTGAAGGCTGGTGGTGTGTGTGCCTGCTGGAAGTGTGCACTGACAGCTGGTGATGTGTGTGCATGGTGGAGGGGGGAATGATGGTTGATGGTACGTGTGCCCAATGAAAGCGTGCACCGACGGCTGGTGGTGTGTGTGCGTGCCTGGTGAAAGCCTGCACCGACGGCTCGTGGTGTGTGTGTGCCTGGTGAAAAAGTGCACTGACGGGTGGTGGTGTGTGCCTGGTGAAAGCGTGCACCGATGGCTGGTAGTGTTTGACGGCTGGTAGTGTGTGTGCCTGGTGAAAGTGTGCCCTGATGGCTGGTGGTGTGTGTGGCTGGTGGAAGCGTGCACTGACAGCTGGTGATGTGTGTGCCTGGTGAAAGTGTGTACTGATGGCTGGTGGTACGTGTGCCTGGTGGAAGTATGCACTGATGGCTGGTGATGTGTGTGCCTGGTGGATGCGTACTCTGACGGCTGGTGGAGTGTGTACCTGGTGTAATCGTGCACTGACGGCTGGTGGTGTGTGTGCCCGGTGAAGTGTGCACTGACGGCTGGTGGTGTGTTTGCCTGGTGAAAGCGTGCACTGATGGCTGGTGGTGTGTGTGTGCCTGGTGAAAGTGTGAATTGATGGCTAGTGGCGTGTGCCTGGTGGAAGCATGCACCGACGGCTGGTAGTGTTTGACGGCTGGTAGTGTGTGTGCCTGGTAGAAGTGTGCACTGATAGCAGGTGGTGGTTGTGCCTGGTGGAAGCGTGCACTGATGGCTGGTGGTAAGTGTGCCTGGTGGAAGCGTGCACTGATGGCTGGTGGTGTGTGTGCCCAGTGAAAGCGTGCACTAATGGTTGGTAGTGTGTGTGCCCAGTGAAAGCGTGCACTGAAGGCTGGTGGTGTGTGTGCCTGCTGGAAGTGTGCACTGACAGCTGGTGATGTGTGTGCCTGGTGGAGGGGGGAATGATGGTTGATGGTACGTGTGCCCAATGAAAGCGTGCACCGACGGCTGGTGGTGTGTGTGTGTGCCTGGTGAAAGCCTGCACCGACGGCTCGTGGTGTGTGTGTGCCTGGTGAAAAAGTGCACTGGCGGGTGGTGGTGTGTGCCTGGTGAAAGCGTGCACTGATGGCTGGTAGTGTTTGACGGCTGGTAGTGTGTGTGCCTGGTGAAAGTGTGCCCTGATGGCTGGTGGTGTGTGTGCCTGGTGGAAGCGTGCACTGACGGCTGGTGATATGTGTGCCTGGTGGATGTGCACACTGACGACTGGTGGAGTGTGTGCCTGGTGGAATAGTGCACTGACGGCTGGTGGTGTGTGTGCCTGGTGAAAGCGTGCACTTACGGCTGATGGTGTGTGTGCCTGGTGGAAGCGTGCACTGACGGTTGGTGGTGTGTGCCTGGTGGAAGCGTGCAGACGGCAGGGGGTGTGTATGCCTGGTCGAAGTGTGCATTGACAGCTGGTTGTGTGTGTGCCTGGTGGAAGCGCGCACTGACAGCTGGTGGTGTGTGTGCCTGGTGGAATCGTGCACTGATAGCAGGTGGTATGTGTGCCTGGTGGAAGTGTGTACTGACAGCTGGTGGTGTGTGTGCCTGTTGGAAGCGTCCACTGATGGCTGGTGGTGTGTATGCATGGTGGAAGTGTGCACTGACGGCTGGTGGTGTGTGTCTGGTAGACGAATGCACTAACAGCTGGTGGTGTGTGTGCCTTGTGGAAGCGTACACTGATGGCTGGTGGTGTGAGTGCTTGGTGGAAGCGTGCACTGATGGCTAGTGGTGTGTGTTCCTGCTGGAAGCGTGCACTGACGGCTGGTGGTGTGTGTGCCTGGTGGAAGCGTGCACTGACGGAGGGTGGTTTGTGTGCCTGGTGGAAGCGTGCACTGACGGCTGGTGGTGTTTTGCCTGGTGTAAGCGTGCACTGACGGCTGGTGGTGTGTGTGCCTTGTGAAAGTGTGCACTGACGACTGATGGTGTGTGTGCTTGGTGGAAGCAGGAGCATTCACAGTGATAGAAGACACAAATGTAACTGACAAAGAGGGAGGGGGAGAAGGGAGAGGGGAGTGCCAGCAGAGGATCAGGATTCACAGCTAGAAGACACAAATGAAGCTGCCCAGAAGGGAGGGGGATACGGGAGGGGGGTAGTGCAAGTAGAGGAGCCTGATTACAGCAATAAAAACACAGATGGCAGCTGTGCATGTGCACGAGCTCGAGAACGCAAGCTGTAGGCCAGCAAAAGCCTTTGGTGGCACTTTTAAAAGCTACTTACTAAATGTCTTGAAGAGAGAACGAATGCGCTGTCTCAGGCGAGACCTAAAAACAAACATTTAAATGCAAACTGTCTCACATTTGTGAAAGTTAGAGCTCTTGGTGTTGAAAATGACAATGTTTTTTCCTTTTTTTTCAGTGGAATGATCATATTTGCATACTGCTAATGCCATTCATATGACCTTGCAGCGTTGGAGAACCAGAAAATGGGTAATAGGTTATGAGGTAGGGCAGACCAGAGTAATACGCTGCCAGAAAAAAAAGCAAAAACATCCGGGAAAAGACAAACACTCATAGGAAATGCAAGATTAAGTAAAGCTTGTGAAACATAAGCAGGACAACATAATCCCCTTAACGCTTTTACACATATTATTCAGAAATCAATGAATGTTTTTGCCTGAAAAGTTAAGGACATGACTACAAGACTACAGGGTCCAAAAGGGACCTGTTTCAATGTCCATTGCTTATATCCTTACAACCTAAGCAGTATGGTTTAAAAAGACCACATCCCTGAACACAGAGCTGTAGCACACATGTTATAAACTAAAATATGGAAAAGAGCTGATATGGATCACATTAAATGTTTTCCAGTCTACGCATCAATCATGTATTGTAGTTAGAGCTGGACTATTCCCTTATGAGCAGGACCAAAACTGATTTGCATATGTCTGGGTCTAACCTGACGTGGCATGGTGGGTAAAAGAACAATGGGCTGTAATGCTGCCCGAGTGATGTCCAGTGGTTAGACTTATTGCAAGCATCCCCGTATCACCTATGTATTTGATGTGACGCCCTAAGTGGCCAAGGGTATGCCCTGATATGGGTCCCTTGCTCACTGTGCTACTGGAACCAAGTTACACTTGGCTGAAATCCCCAATCAGGGTGAAACTGGTCTTAGGTAGCTTGTATTCCGGTTTAGAAACAACCTGGAATGGCAGTTTGAGCTGGACTATTCCCATTGGAGCAGGACCAAGACTGATTTGCATAAGTCTGGGTCTAATCTGAGGTGGCATGATGGGCAAAAGAACGATGGGTTGGAATGCTATCCCGAGCAATTGCCAGTGGATAGACTCATTGCAAGTATACCCCATCAGCTTTTGTGTGTTTGTTTTCAGTTTTCATCTGTAGAGGAAAACAGTGTCCAAGGCTGTTTTATCATTTTAGACCTCTACTGGAATTGGCAAAATGACAAGGGGGAACAGGTGTGATAATATCAAAATACACTAAATGGTAATTGGCTGTGTTCACATCCGGGTCAATACAAATGTTGGACTTGGCCCTTTTGGCAGGTTTACCCCTAAACTTTTTGCTTTTAAATGTGACCTGGTGTTAGTTGTTTTAGGCTTCTGCGCACTTTAACACTGTGTCCCAGTGTAAAGTGCGTGCGCTCTCTGAGTGCGTGGGGTGAGATTGGCCTGCCCTCCAATAGGAACGCATGGGGGATATGTGTGTCCATGGTAGTTCCTGATGTGAGAGAAGTGCAGGGGCAAGTGTGGTATGTGTGAACTTGTGAGATCAAATGCTGCGCAACGGTGTCCACAGGTTTAATATGGCTAGTGTAGAAGTTCTACTTCTAGAAGTTGGCATGTCTGTGCGCAATGAATGTGGATTGCCTGTCTGGCTTGTGAGTGACAGGAGCTGGCTGTTGTGCTTGGCTCCAGGAGTCAGGATGGGTCTGCCCGGTGATGAATGGGGAGAGTTGCATGTAGATGGGAGGGAGGAGTTGCACCTGGACCTGAATAGGGCTCTGCCTTCCCTCCACAATGCTGGCTCCACCCCCTGTGGGGCGTCTGATGTCCCTAGCCTGTCCTGGGAATAGGGAGAGGGGCTGAGCACAACAAAGTGCTCCAGAACCAGTTGCACCTGGTTCTCCCCCTGCCCTACAGCTTCAGCCAAAGGAATATGTGTATAAAAAGGGGCTGTGACCCCCTGTATGTTGTTCATTCTTGATCCTGACTTAAGGGGGGCCTGCTGCTGCTGCTGGGTGCCAGGAGGAACCGCCACTGGGACTGCCTCCCTGCTGGAGGGCCCTGTGCGCTGGCCCCTGGGCCCAGCCTTTGCCCACACTGCCTTCTGAAAGACTTTACTGGACTTTGGGAGGTAGCGCCTGGAAGCGCTTTATTATTCCTCCTCGGAGTGCTTTAATTTCCTGAGCAGCGCTTCTGTTTTGAACTGCAGCACGGATCTGCGATCACTGTCCAGAGGGAGTACCCGGCGCACTAGGTAAAAAAGGAATATCTGGAGGTTTGCTTCACACAGGAGCTACTTAACAAATGCTGCCACAGCCGGACCATTGACGTCATGCCAGGTGAGCATTGTACGGGAAGGAAATCCTTTAAAGAGAGTAATTTTCTCTCTGGATTTCCCTTCTCTTTTTGAAACTCAGGAGCAGCAAGTTTGTTGTGGTGTCACCAGGGCTTTAAGAAAAAGCTTTTTGAATATTAAATACAAGCCATAGTTGCTGCTTATTTATCTAATGCAACTAACAACTATTGACAAAGCCATGGTCTTGACTTCTTGTAGGTATGATGTTACTTGTTGTATCACATATTTGGATGCAATGACAGAAACAGCAGAATACAAGCCGGGCGGCACACTATGCTAAGGAGAGATTTTTAGCATACCTGTTTTAAGCGACGCCCTTAAATACATTGGTCATACTTCTGAGAGAAACCCCCCCCCCCCCCAGTTTTTTCATCCCACTTAACGCCCTGATGCTACCTAGTATTTACATTCTTCACAAAACTATGTAAGTAAACATTAAAAAGGCTCTGGATGGTAATCATTTGGCAGACATTTTCTCAAAATGAGATTCTGGGTTACCAGCTCTAAAAAATAATAAGAAGCGGACAATGTATCACCCTGAACCTAATGACTCCCTCTCTGATGTTTTGATTGCCATGCCTAATCCAGGCTTCAAGGTCCCTCATCACCCTGCATGAAATACTCAGCTTCAGTCAGGAATATTCTTGCCAGACTAAAGACCCATTCAAAGAGCGTATACCTGAAGGGAGCGTCCACCAGTGAAGTAGTGTGGCTCACTGGTTTGAGGCGGCAGACCCGAGAGCAGAGGACGGCCCGGGACCAGGGTTCGATTCCCGGTGCGGCAGGTTTCTGGACCAGGGTCAGCGGACTCGATAATTCTCTCGCCTCGGTGCGCACTCTGATCAGCGATCACACTCGGCAACTCTGGGCATTAGCTTGCCTCATCTTCACTAACGGCCCCACCAGACCGCCGGGGATGCCTGGTCTCACCCTGGAGATACCCATTAAGGGACCATCTCTCAGGGAAGCCAGGAAGGGTTTCGCAGCGGTCGAAGCGCCTTGGGACCCTACGGGTAAGTATTGCGCTATATAAATGCCAATACATTTACACATTTACATTTACACACCACCTGGTAATAACATGGTAGGTAGTTACGCTTGGGAAAGTCAGAGTGTCCTCTTAGAGCAGCTGGTTGTACCTCAAAGCTTGTGTCACTTCCACTACATCCCTAAACCAGTGCTCATGTTTACTGTACCGCTCTGCAGCAGGTCTGTGGCAAGAGAGGATGCCACGGAATTAGAGTGGTGTTTAGAGAAAAGGCTGGACACTTGGACAGTAGGCTGACATCAGTGCAACCTTAATGAATTATTTCTTAGTAAATATCATCTAATCTGCAGACAACAAGAGCCTGAACTCCGGAGTTTCACTCCCTAATAAATGAAAGATATTCCAGAGCTGAACTGCTGAACGTCATGGCGTTGGCATGGAGACAACTCTGCGTTGTGTTCTTAGCCATAAAAAGGGCACCTCTGGGGGACTGCCAGTGGAGCAGCAGCTGGCCGGGTGCCCACAGATACATCAGAAAGTTAAGAAGCAGGACCAGAGGCACTCTGCACAAGATGCATATCAGAGTGGTCCCTGCCCTTATATAACACCCCTACTCATATCCACAAATTATGATTCTGCTCTTCCTTCAAAAATGAACTCTGAACTAATGGAGGTGTGCCTCACTCATGGGAACCGTTACTTGCACAAGGGTTTATACAGACAGGAACTGGCAACGCACACCGTCATAGGGAGGGCCATATATATAGGTAGGTGCTGAAAGCAGGTGTGGCGCAGGTAGGCGGAGTACTCGGCATTGTGAAGACCAGCACGAGTATATGTGCACACAGGCCAACGTACAAAATGGACGAGAGGGTCTCAAGGCGCTGGGGGGGAGGCTGCTACTGATCGAAGTGCCAGGTCTTGATTGTTCTCCTGAAGGTCAGCAGATCTTGGGTCTGTCGTAGGCTCAGCGGTAGGGTGTTTCATGTTTTGACGGCGAGGTGGGAGAAGGATCTCTCGCTGGTAGTAGTTCTTCGGATGTGCGGAACGGTGGCAAGTGCAAGGTTGGCGGATCGTAGCCGAGGTTGGTGATGTAGAAGGGAGAGTCGACTGTTGAGGTAAGCAGGGCCGGTCTTGTGGAGTGCCTTGTGTGCGTGGATGAGGAGCTTGAAGAATATCCTCTTGTTGACTGGGAGCCAGTGCAGGTTTCTCAGGTGGGGGGTGATGTGGCTGTGGCGTGGTATGTCGAGGATCAGTCGTGCCGAGGCGTTTTGGATGTGTTGTAGTTGTTTGATGAGTTTGGTCAGGGCTCCTGCATAGAGGGCGTTTTTGTAGTCGAATCTGCTGCTGACGAGGACTTGGGTGACTGTCTTTCTTGTGTCCGTTGGGATCCATTTGTAGATTTTGCAGAGCATGTCGAGGGTGTTGAAGCAGGAGGAGGAGACGGTGTTGACTTGCTTGGTCATTGTGAGAGTTGAGTCGAGGATGATTCCCAGGTTGCGTGCATGTTCTGTGGGTGTCGGGCTGTCCCTATTGCTGTCAGACACCAGGAGTCATCCCAGGCTGAAGGGTTGGAGCCGAGGATGAGGACCTCCGTCTTGTCCGAGTTTAGCTTCAGGCGACTGTCCCTCATCCAGACGGCGACGGCCCTCATTCTTTCGTGGAGGTTGGCTTTGGAGGTGGTGGGGTCTTTGATGAGGGAGAGGATCAGCTGGGTGTCATCAGCATAGGAGATTATGTTGAGGTCGTGCTGTCAGGCGACGTGTGCAAGCGGGGCCATGTAGATGTTGAACAGTGTCGGGCTGAGGGAGGAGCCCTGGAGTACTCCGCAGATGATCTCAGAGGCTTTGGATCAGAATGGGGAGAGGCGAACGCTCTGGGTTCTGCCTGAGAGGAAGGATGTGGTCCATTCCAGAGCCTTGTCTCGGATACCTGCGGAGTGGAGTCGTGCACGTAGTGTGTGGTGGCAGATGGTGTCAAAGGTGGTGGAGAGGTCTAGGAGGATGAGTGATGCGGACTCACCGTTGTCAAGCAGGGTCCTGATTTCGTCGGGGGCGGCAATGCAGGCGGTCTCGGTGCTGTGGTTGCTGCGGAACGCTAATTGAGAAGGGTCCAGGATTCTGTTTTCTTTGAGGTATTGGATCAGCTTTTTGTTGATGATCTTCCCGATGACCTTGGCCGGGAACGGGAGCAAAGAGATGGGCCAGAAGTTCTTGAGGTCTCTTGTGTCTGCCTTGGGTTTTTTGAGAAGAGTGTTGATCTCGGCGTGTTTCCAGATTTCTGGAGGGAGAGGTTGATGACGTTGCGAAGGTGGGGTGTGATGGAGCTGCTTGCTTTGTTGAGGACAAGTTGTGGGAGTGGGTCTGACGGAGAGCCAGAGTGGATTGTTCTCAAGGTCTTGATGGTGTCATCGATGTTCACGCTGGCCCAGGCTAGCAGGGGGTCGTAGTCAATGATGTGAGGAGAGTCTGTTGTGGTGCTTTAGGTTGGGGCGGTCTGGGTGTTGAAGCTATTGTGGATGTATGCTAACTTTCGGTGCAAGAAAGTGGCGAGGGATTCGCACAGGGCTTGTGACAGTGGGATGTCATTGGTGGTGGAGCTGGGGTTGGAGAGATTGTTCATGATGTTGAAAAGCTCCTTGGAGTTGTCGAGTCCGTCTTTAAAGGAGGTCCTCTTGGCAGCCTTGATGAGGTGGTGGTGGCTGCAGATGGCATCCTTGTGTGCTGCGAGGCTGTAGGGGGTCTGTTCGCTGCACTATTTCTTCTCTAGAATCCGGCAGGCTTGTTTGGAGGCTAGGAGTTCTGGGGTGAACCGCTGGCCCTCTTGCTGGTGTCTCTGTGGCGGGGTTTCTTCAGCGGGGTGAGGGTGTTGGCGCAATCCTCGATCCAGCGTCTTAGGCTGAGGGCAGCGTCATCGGCGTTGGAGGGTTTGGTGGTTGGGCTGAGAGTGAGGTTTGCATGAAGTTGATCTTTGTGATTTTGCTCCAGCAGCGGCGGGGGATCTGTTGGGTGCGGTGGTGTGTGGTGGGTTCCTGGAAAGTGAAGTGGATGCATCGGTGGTTAGTCCAGGGAAGTTCGGTGGTGTGGTTGAAGGAGACGTGCGAGTTGAGGAGAAGATGGGGTCGAGCGTGTGGCCGGCGGAGTGGGTGGGCGTGGTTACGAGTTGCCTCAGTCCGAGGTTGGCGAGGTTATCGGTCAGGGTTGTGGTGTTGCTGTCGTTGTTGTTCTCAAGGTGAAAGTTCAGGTCTCCGAGGAGGATGTAGTCGGTGGAGGTTAGGGCATGTGTGCTGTCACTCGGCAGTCACACTGCAAGCAGAGACAGCAGGCCAACAGCTCAGGAGGCAGAAGACACACACAACAGGCTGTCTGTGAATGCAGGAGAGAGCCACAGAGGGTGACAGCCAGACGCTGCTGCCAGATACAACAATCCAGCAACACAGGAGGTGGCATTCAGGCACAGACAGCAGGGCTCAGGGGAAAGTCACACACTGCAGGCTCTGTGAGCAGGGTAGAAGAGGTTGCAGTCAGATATATAAAGCAAGGCGCGGGACATGGCAGTCGCACTGCAGGCTTTGAGAACAGGCCTGGGATACAGGATGTAGCAGTCAAGTGTGGGAAGCATCAGCACTGTGAGAAGACCTCAGGAGGTGGTATGCATAGCTGGCATAATATAAATGAGCAACTCTAGGAAACCCCTCAGCACACTGGTTTCCGAACAACAAAGGCGTGCTGGAGTGGATGCCTGCTTGTACCCCGGGGGGAACATACAGCACACACTGATAGAGGAGCACTCTAGTCAGCCCCTTGATTATGCCTCTGGGGCACTGTAAGTTGTATGCTACAAAGGAATGCAGAAGACAAACATTGCACGCTGGAAATGGACATGCAGGGATGGTGTTTCATTGCTGCTCCTTCCCGAGGCAATACTCCAAGGGAGTAAACTTTTAAAAAAGGTGGTATTTGCACCAACCATTAGCCATATAGAGGATGCAACTTTTAGTAGACACAGTAAAAAAAGCCAATCCAGAATGTGGGAGGAGACAGACTCCACAAAGCACACATAACAACAGATCACCTAACAGCGAAAGCACGGTATAGGCTCAACCTAGATAACTGATATGACACAGACAGTGCAGACTGCGTCATAGTGCTTTGTTTTTCTTTACTAACAGCTATGCTACACAGCAACTGTGCTGCTGTATAACATGGATAAATCACATTTAAAAAACCAATAGGTCTTTCATTAACGGGACCTACTGGCTTTGCCAATACTTGTTTTTCTGAGTAGAGGCTGTTGTTTCCTGAGACAATGGGAGAAGGACGGTGGTATTATGAAAGAAAGAGCAAGGGAATGGTGGCACACGTAATACTGATCAACTTTTCTTTGGTCTTTTTTGTTTTTCTATATAAAGTGGGAAAATTGAGAACATGGTAAATCCTTAATGCCTGATCTGTAAAGGGTGGCGGGCAGGCAGACACTGCTGTCTCGGGCATCTGACAGTAAAATGGGGATGAATGTTTCCCTATCTCGGTGTGGGTTCATTGTGGCTTTTGGTGGGTCATTTCTTTTATAGGGTGTTTCAAATTTTAGTGAGAATGGAACAGAAGAGCAGACAAAGCAAAAAGATTGGAGTTACAAATAAAAATGCTTAAGGATGTTGATCTTTAAAATGGTGTTTAGAGACGAAATAATGATTATCTAATGCAATTTGGAATATTTGTGCAGTTAATAGCCTCTTAAAATGTTGACCCGAGGAGCTCATGATATATAAACCACATATTCCCTGACTGGTAGACACCCACATTACATATTAGAATTGTGTTGATCTATGACAATTGGAGTATTTAGTGGTATGCACATACCAACGAATATCTGTTGGTGGTGTGGTTATCTGATGTCAGATGTTAGAAATGGGGATCTCTAGTTGGCAGAGTTAGGAACCTTTGACCAAATAGGGACCCTTGCTTCTAGTCAGGGTAAGGGGGAAACACACTGTAGATAACCCCTGCTCACCCCCTAGGTAGGTTGGCACGAGCAGACAGGCTTATCCCCCATGGCAATGTGTAAAGTATTTGCACCAACACCCACTGTAACACAGTGAAACACCACAAATGGACACCAAACAGGTAAGTTATCTTTATTTAGGTTTCACAAGACCCAAAATAACCAACATACATAGGGAAAAGGGTTCTTAACAAAAATGTCCTTCAAAAATATCTCCAACAAAAGTGAACTTGTAATGTCCGTATTTCCTCAGGCAATTATGTTAGGATCAAGACAATTCCAGAATTAATGTGATTCACTTGTCGGGACTAGATGATTTCTTATTAAGCATTTTGTTGTCAGCACAAATTACTCGGCACTGGTGCACGGTGCCGCTCTGGTGTTTAAATGGTGCCTTGCCTGCCCCAGCTAGAGCAATACAACAAGCAGCAGTCTCGATCGCAGGTTCCGATCGTGGATCTGAGCCTTACCTGCCGAGGTGACTTCCTCGTTGCAGTCCTCGGACGGGGGCTCTCCTCTTGATGACGTGGCCAGGGAGGATCAGGACAGCCATTCTTGGTTCGATCGTGGCTTCACTCTCCAGCTCTGTGATGACAACCCACTGGGTGGCTCCCTTCGCAGCAGCGCTGCCTTGTGAATGCATCCCAGTTGCCCGGCAATGTCCTGCAGCTGCCTATTACAGCACAGCTTTCTCTTTTTCCGAACCACGCTCTCATTGATGACTCGAGCTAGCGGTGGTGAAGGGGCACGAAGGCTTTCACTACTGGGTTCAGACACACACACCCAGCATCAGAGGGCAATCCTGGGATTGAAGCACTTGGATACACTGATAACTTTACAACTGCCACAGGCTGGGTGCAGACACACGCACAAGGCAGCTTGATGACGTTCTTGGAAATGTGTATATCCCTGAGTTCCTGCGCTGGAGGCCAGCTCTTCTCAGGCCCTTGGAGACTTCTTCTTCAGGATACAGCAAAGTCCTTTTTCCAACCGGGAGGAAACACAGCACACAGCCTAGTCCCTTGTCCTCTCCTTAGTAAAAACAGCAAACTGCAGACCAGCCACAGACACACAGCAAGGGCAATTTGTCTTCTCGGCTTCTTCAGCTGATCTTCTTTGGCAGAGATTATTATTGATCACGAAGTAGTTTTATTTACAAAGTTTCAGCTCTTCCATTTATACCCCAAAATTATTTGTTCTATAGGTGTAAGAGGGTCCTGGACCCAGTCTAAACCAGTTATGTGTGCACTCTGCCTGTGCATAACTTCTTCCTTTGTGAATGTGGCCCATGGTCTTTAGCCGCACCACAAGAGGTGGAGCCAGCATTGTGGAAGGCAGGGACAGCTCCATTCAGGCCCAGGTGCTACTCCTACTACCACTCCAAATGCAGATCAGTCTATTCAGCATAGTGCTGATGCACCTAGACTCCTGGAGCCACTCCAGCCCCTGTCACTCTCAAGCCAGACAGTCAATCCACAGACAGGCACACAGAAAGTTGAACAAGAAAAAATCACTTTCTAAAAGTGCTATTTTCAAACACAGAGTTTAAAAAACATCTTTACTAAAGGATGTGTAATTGAATTCTGAGTTCAGGGATACCAGACTCAATTTTCCATCTCACTCCTATGGGAAGATATGCAGGTAAACATGTTACACAGCATTCCCCATTCTCTCCTATGGGCAAGATAGCCTTTCAACAGTGAAAAACGATATTGGCAGTATTTCACTATCAGGACATGGTACACAGATCAGTACACTGCACCCTGCCCAGGGGGGTACCTTGGGCCTGCTATAGGGGGTCGTATATGCACAGAAAGGGATGGGTATGGCCTGGCAAGTGGGTGCACTTGTCAGGGGGACATGGCAGTTAACAAACTGCATGCAGGCACTGTGGTGGCAGGCTTGAGACCTCTTTTTAGGGCTACTCATATGGGTGGCACAATCAGTGCTGCAAGTCCAGTAGAGGCATTTGATTTACCAGTCCTGGCAGACTTAGTGCACTTTACAAGGGACCTACTAGTACATCAAATATGCCAATCAGGGAGAACCAATCATATTCACAATTTACACAGGGAGCATTTGCACTTTGACACTGATCAGCAGTGGCAAAGTGCCCAAACCATCTAAGCATGTAAAAACAAAATCCAGCATAGCGTCAAAAACCCAGGAGATAGAGGCCAAAACTTAGGGAAAACTACGCCAAGGATGCCAGGCCTACTTCAGAGATCTATCCATATAAATGTGATCAGAACAGTCACTGATCAATCAGGGAGCAGGCCTGTTGCTCAATTCAAAATGGATGACATACTATGAAGTATATGTGTTGTTTATGGCTCTAATTTATATGATCCCAGGGTGTTCCACATGCTATTGCTAACCCTAGATTTAACTTTTTTGTCTGAGGAGTTCGCCATAATTGGAGACTTTAATTGTGAGATGAATTACAAAATGGAGTCTGCTAATTCCCAGGAAGCTCTCTGAATGTCAGAAACTCATCACTCTATACTTGATCTGATAAGGGTACACAATCTCTTGGATGCCTGGAGAATACTGTAAAAGGATAACCCTGGCTGCACCTTTTACCATGCTCCTCTGAATCCTTATTCTAAGACTGATATAGGCCTTTGTACCCCTAAAAATATTTCCCAACACTATTGATGAATTCTGACCTATAATACCTTCATGTCATAATCCCCTTTGTATTACAATTAAGGGACCACCATGTTGTGACAGAAAACAGGGATTTATGTTTTCTGATGGAGCCCCCTTAAGGAATATATTCAGGGAATTACAATTACATTTGTAGCTGATTGAAATAAGGCACCATTCCAGAGAGAGACAGAGACTCGCACAGAATTAATAAATGCCAGAAAAAGAACATGTTAAATTATTATGTTACCGATACCCTAGTAAAAGAGATGTTTTTATGCAACTGGCCAAATTTGCTGGTCGCGGTTGTGGGGTCCCTGGTTCTGAGGCTGAAGGCGTCGTCTGGATCATCGGGAAGGGTCCTGGGGCACTAGATTCCAGTTCAGAATCACATGGGGGACGTCCTCAGGGTCTTTGTCTACCCGGGCACAGGCCGGGCTCGGGGGGTGCAGAGTGGGCTGGATTTGCGGTTCCTTGCTGGCACCAGGGGTATTGTTGTTTAAGCGGAACCACTGCTCTTGGGTGTCCCATTCTCTAAGAGGGTCAAGGCAGGCAGGTCCTCTGGGTTCCTAGAGGTTGCTGTCAGCAGGAGACCCGGGATTTAGCAGGAGCATGTTCTAGGATCAACAGGCCTATTGGGCTGGGGCCAAGTCAGTTGGTGTTGTCCTCTTGGTAGCAGTTGCATGGCAGGTCTTCATCTTATTGATCTTTTTTGTTTTGAAATCAGGATCTGAGGAAGTAAGGTTCAGGGTGCTCCTAAATACTACATTTAGGGGTGTTACGGGTAGAGTGAGGGCAGGCACCAATAACACCCCTAACCTGCTCCTCTCCTGTGGGAGGGGGTTAGGGTCCTAGCTGGTGGTAGCCCAGAGTTGTGCTTCACCTCGCCTCTCCCACCAGAGGGGTAGAGTTGGCACAGGCTGACACCCCCCTTTCCTGAAGTAGGGTTTCCCGCCAGTCGTCCTGCCAGAGTGGGGGTCAGAACTGGTGGAGGCCAGTTTCCGAGCACAGCAAGTGGCCTGGAGAAGTTCACAAAGGCTTCATGCCTTTGAAGCTTCCCCTTCCACCCAAGGGTCCATCAACATGTCTGCTGTGTGGCAGCCTAGACAGCCTTTCAGACAAAAACGTGGATTGTAGGTTAGGTTTCAGAGGGCATCTCTAAGATGCCCTCTGTAGTGCATTTTACATTAAATCCCACACTGGCATCAGGGTGTGTTTAATGTGCTGAGAAGTTTGGTATCAAACTTGTCAGTCTTAAGTGTAGCCATTATGGTGCTGTGGAGTTTGTAATGACAACCTCCCAGCACCATATACTTTTAATGGCATCACTGCACTTACAGTGCCCAGGAATGGCCCTGGGTACTGTAGGGGTACAGGGCTTCTGCAACTGTGCCCACTCCACTGCCATAGGGTACCCAGCTAGAGGGGCGACTGATGTATACCAGGGAAGTGGGTTTGTGGGCATGGCACTTAGGGATGTGTGCCATGTCGACTCTTTGTTTAGTTCTGCACCAGGACTCTCAACCTGCAACGGCATGGTTTGTGTGTTAGGTTGCAGGGCCCCTAAGGGTGGCACAATAAGTACTGCAGCCCTTAGGGGTCTTCTTTGGTGACAATGCCCTGGGTGCCTATGGCACCATTTACCAGGGGCTGACATGTAGCCAGAGATGCCAATTGTTTTTTAGCTTCAATACATTTTTAGGGAAGGAACACAGGCCCTGGTCACCTGATTGGCAGGAGCCCAGGGCACACTCAGTCAAAGCACATCAGCAATTCAGCAAAAAGTGGGGGCCTACAATTCAAGATAGATGGCACTTTATCACAATATAACCTACAATAGGAAAAGCAGCAGCTGCATTGGGTGCAGCAGCAGAAAAAGCATGAAGAAACGTTTTTTTCTGCTTTAGGTTTGCATTTTTCCCAGTACTAACTAGTTGACCTGTGACTCTTACTGTTGAGTGTCTGCACTCACAATACTCAAATAAAGATCTGTTAAGAGAGTTTTAAATATTTTCTGTGACTGTTTAGGCAAGCGCTATGGATGCAGTAGCAGGCAGGAGGACTGGAAGCGCTGAAGAAATAGAGCTTCAGTCACGTCGGGAGCAGCAGAATAACACAGATTACCTTGAATCAATCTTTGCTTGGTCCCTGCTCCTACAGCAATGATGGGAAATTATATTTCCCTTTCACAGGCCAATTAAGGAGGCTGTAAAGAAAAGTGACATCAAGCCAGCAGCAATGGGTGGGCTCCAAGCCCTTTCTCTATACAACATTGTCTCGCAAGCGAGATGCATGCGCTAGCACATGCACTCACTGGCTCGACCCCAAAAAAGAGCTTTTGTTTCAATAAACACCTGCCATGCCTTATTGTTGCACCCCCTGCAACAATGGAAGCTCGTTAAAAGTTGAGTTGAAAGGTAGGAAATTGAGGATGCTGGTCCACTGTGGCATTGGCATCATTTTAGTGTAAACATACCACAATCTACTCAACAAAAAGCATGTTTAGCAGTGAAGTGAGAAACAGTGGGAGTGAAGGTTCTCATGAAACCCAGGAAATGGAAGCTCCATTGGATCCAGAAGCTTAGATGGTACAACCGAGGGAGGACCTTGTGGTCAGGGTCAGCTAGGAACCGAGCCGTAACCTCATTTAGAAGACCAACCTGGGGTGGGAAAAGATTTTTGGAACTACAGCCCTACTTTTGGAATAGCCTACCCCTAGAACTCAAAACGGCTCCTTCACTATCAATTTTCAGAAAACCTTTGAAAATATGGCTTTTTCTTCAACAATAGGAGTTGTGCTCTTCCCTAGGACACCAGAATCGGTAGCCTCTTCTGTCTCTTCAGCTTCAGATGCCTCCGGGCAGGAGATTGCACTTTATACATACATTCATTCATTCAAGTAGCCAAGGCACTTGCAAGGAGGTGCAACATTTAGGTAGGCATACGTGAATTCAAACCAGAAATATTATTCCAAAGCCAAGACATTTTAAAACAAAATAATTTCTGAATTGGTTGGGCAACAAACCACAAAAACATAAAGCTAAGACTGGGCTGGACCAGGTAGTAACCTTCTGTTGTAAATAGAATTAAGTAGGTAGCAGGACACATCTTCAGGTAATTAAGATATATTTATTAAGTTAGACAGAAAAAGGCAGCAGAGCACAAAGCCTCACAGCTGACCAGACCAACTGCCAGGGCTGGAATCCTCAACACACCAGATAGAACACACATAGGTAACATGGGAGATAGAGAAGGTAGGAACACTGAGAAAGGACTACAGACACCAGGTAGTCATTTTGATGTAAGTATAAATATACAACACATCTTCTCCCCTTAGAAACAAAACACAAATGAAAGACTCAAACACACAGTAAGAGTTAAAGCATGGAGAAAGAAACATATAACACTTAGGAGGTTAAAGACCTCATAAACATCCAGAACAGGGAAAAAGAGAATCAGGATCAAGATGTGATATAAGATGAAGATCACTATGACCATCTTCTCCCCTTCAATTGACAAAAACGAAGAGCCAGTCCACTCTCTACACTCTGTCATTGTGGCCATCAAAAACGGAAATAGAGAGTTCACTTTCTCCAAGAATATTTGTCCGTCGCAGCTTTAAGCTAACTTTGAATAAAGGACAGTTCTGGAAGAATGCTTCCGAAGAAAAATTTGGATCCAGACTTCTTACATTCCAAAAGCTAGTTCTGAACCAGGTGTCTCGGTTCTGTGTCTTTTCCTCGGGTTGTGAGCCTCTGGTTGTTTTTTAGGCTTCCGAAATTCCTTTAAATTCAATTTCTCTTGCGGACAACTTGCCTCAGCACTGTGGGCTAAAAGTTTTGTTCAAAACGCAGAATATTTATGCCAGTTCAAAGAACCACCTCTTCACAACTATGTCGCGGTACTGAAGCTCTAGTCCTTCACGAACCTCGGTCGTGAACCCCGCCGGTCCTGAGACTCTCTTCGTCCTCTCCCGGTACAGGTTGTGGGAGTTTTGTCCTCCACCTGTCCTTGGACGTAGTCTGTCCACTCCCGGTACTGATCTGGAACTTTTGTCCCCTTCAGGTCCTGGGACATTCTTCATCCTCTCCCGGTTCCTTTCTGGGATTTGCGTCCCCATCCGGTCCTGGGACATTCTTCTGTCCACTCCCGGTCCAAAATCTGGAACTTTTGTTCCCTTCCAGTCCAGGGACAATCTTCTGTCCCCACCCATTCCTTGGTTCTGCGGGTCCTGGAATTTCCTTTGTCATCTCTCTTCAACATGAGACCACTCCTGGGACCATTGTCCCCTCCTGGTTTTGGAACTATTTCCCCCCTCAGGTCCTGGGGATTCCTTGTCCCCTCCCGGTTAGATTCTTGTATCTTACGTAGTCCCCTGCTTGTTCTGACAGTTCTTGCATTGACCTCCCATTAGGTCCTGGGTCATCCTTCGTGTCTTGCTACCTACTTTATCCTATTTACAACACCTTCATAGGCTCTTGAACAAGACGTCTCAATGGAGAGGGGGGCTGCTCTGAAGGCCCAGCATATTAATACTGATAGAAAGACTGGAAGGCAGAGAAATTCGTTCACACATAAATAACATTATTATTCGAGGCATTAATACAGACATTCATAGCCCAGACTAGAGGCATATAACCAAGGATCCTTCTGCCACATTTGAAAAAGGTCAAAGTATTCATGCTCGAAGGAACACAGAGGGTAGAGTCTTTTCTGTTCATCAGATCCGCAGAGCTGACACCCGGTGAGATCACAAGAGTGCACTTCTTCAAACTCAAAGACACGATCCTGGCTGGCGCAAGAACAATAGAAACAACCCTTTTCCCTGGTTCTGAAATCACACTCATCCAAGAAGTTTTGTTAGCAAAATGAGTAAAAAGAAATTAATTCAGCGATAGAACCCCAGCTCTTCAACAGATCTTAGGGGCATATATGATATTATGAAGCACAGCGTTAACATTATCGCTGCTTTAGCGGCAGAAAACTGCAGCTAAAGTGGCGATAATGGGCTTGATAATACGCCGTAGAGAATTCCCATAGAAGCCCATGTTCACACCAGAACATGGGCTTCTATGGGAATTCACAAGGGCATAATATCAAGCCCATTATCGCTGCTTTAGCGGCAGTTTTGTGTCACTAAAGCTGCGATAATGTTAACGCCATTTCTTGATAATAGGCTCCTAATTTCATGTAGATTGCGTTATCAAGTTCACCTCTTGTTCATTCTGGAGGGAAAGGCGCAAAAGTTACACAACCCCGAATATGCTCGCCTGCTGCCTGCTTAGTGATGGTGGTCCCACCACAATAATGAATGGCGAATGAAGACATAATAGAGCTACAAGCAACCAGGAGAATTGACCTGGTGTAAGACTGGCAGGGAAGGTAGAGAGGGTTACATATCAAAACAAAAGGATGATAAAGAGGCGCATCCTGTTCAGTCATCAGCCTCTTCAGCTGATGACTAAACTACTGACTGCAACCACATAATTAAGGAAATGCAAACCACTGACATTCTTGGGTCATGCATTTTCCCACCTTGCTTGGTCTACACGGGAAGGCATCATCACGCCATTTTTCCCCAAGATCAAATTTAGACCTTGTGTAAAAAAGTTGCAGACTGGCCATGGATGAGGTTTCATCATCAAAGAGAGAATTCAAAAGAATTATGAACCAAAACACTTCCCTGGGAGCCCTCATCGGTCATGGCCGGGACACCATCTAATGTGGCATATTGGAAGTGGCCCATTTTTTTGCCAATACCTTCCAAGGCACAAAGATTTGAGACTATGCATAGTTATGTTGATCGACATATTTTATATGCAAAGCCAGAAGAAAACAAGAAATCAGGTGAATTACGGGGAATTCCAAAATATCAACATTTTTGAATGAAAGTGACTTTCTTGACAAGATCATTGGATCAGCCGGACATGACCAGCTGGTGACAAATCTAAACCGCGATCACAGTTGCTTCACCTAGACCAGATAAACTCATATGGCTAATTGCAAATTGCCTTTTCAAACACTTTGAGGGTGATTTACTAACATTTTGCGCTTGCAATTTAGCAAAATGTTATTTTTATAATTTACTTTCCAGCTGAAAAACTTGTTTTGCATATTAAAATTGACGAAAAGTAACACAAAGTAGTGCAAAGCTCTGCTTTACGTTCCTTAGCATCAAGGGTGCATTACGTGGGCATTTCCATACAATTACCCACCGTTTTTGAAGTGAAATCCTATCTATCAAAATTTCGAGACAGTATTTTGCATCAAAAAATAACACTTTTTGAAATCAGACATTTTTCATTTCTCCTTTGTTTCCCAATGCTGCATGTATTCTCAACTGTACAGCCCTCCTGCAAAGTAGGAACACTTTTGGAAGTTGACTAAGCATAATATTTTGCATTGGAAAGGAACCCTTCCATAACAGAACCTCTGCTAGACTCCCACAAATTGTTCAAAAGATGGGCTTTGTTGAATGGTGCCAGTAAAAAGAGTCTAAAACAAGTATCCCACTGATTGAGACTAGGCTCACAGAGTTTAAGGTTCTATGGTTTTCCAAACTAATTTAATTCTCACTCACTCAATCAATCATTCAGGATTTATAAAGCACTGCAATTCACCTGTGAGGGTCTCAAGGCACTGGAGCTCCTAGCTCTTTTTCGGTGCTCTGTTAATTTCAATCAGCCAAGGCTTGAGTCCATTCCTGAATTCCCAGTGCAATTATGTGGCCTGGAGGTGCAGGTGAGGGTCATTCCAGGCCATCAGGTGAGACAAAGAGCATCCTCTGCTATTGGCTCACCGGATCTTGGGGGGTGTCTGTGAGAAGGGGGGCGGCTTGTTGATGTATTAGCTGTGCACTCTTACAGAAAACAAATGTTTCTATTTTATTGATGGGAGGCCTCTTATTTAAGTGGATACAGTGACAATAGACAATATGGTTAAAATGATAGGAATATGGAGAAACTAAAGAATGCAAATACCTATATCTTTTCAATTTACAGTATCAGTGATGAGAAGAATCAGTTCTTTACTTCGCTGTTCCCCAAAGTATCTGTACTATTGCAGTGACCCAAGACATATTCTAAAGTTTTATTCAGCCGTCTTCGAGAGTCAGGATATTGACAAAAACATTCAAGATACATGCTGAGATGGTAGGGACCAACGAGAAACCCCAGAGGCACTTTTAGAACTCGAAGCCTTATCCATGGTTTTCAAGAATCCTTTCCAGAAAATCCTAGCTGATTCTCTAGCAAAATAATGAAACCTATATGCAAACAATCAGGAAAGTCAAAGAATGCAGGAAGGAATCAATACTCTTAGGCCTATATGTATCAAGCCGTTTGCGAATCGCAAAGGCCGAAATTCACAGAATTTCGGCCTTTGCGAATCGCAAACGGTCTATTTGCATGTTTTGACATGCATCAAAAATTCGCAAATTAAGGAATCGCAAAAATGTGCGATACCTTATTTTGCCATAGCATTTAAGGAATCGCAATTTTGCGATTCCTTAAATGCTATGTATGTAGCATTTTTCAATTGTGAATTTTGGGTAAGAAATCGCAAATTAACACCAACTTGTAGTTGATGTTAATTTGCGAATTCTTTTAAAAATGCACAATTTGGCCTTTTTGAAGGTGCCATGTGACGCACACACATGCCCATAGGGCATGTATGTGTGCCATATGCACACACTTGTACATTTCAGGGGTGCAGCAGGGTGTCCTCGAGACACCCCTGCACCCTTGAAATTATTCTCAATTTGCGATTAGCAAATTGCGAATCGCAAATTGAGATTAATTTCACAATCATTCCTATGGGCCTCCTGACCCATAGGAATGAATGGGAAATTATTCCTTAATTGCGAATTCGCAAATTGCGAATTCACAAATAAGGAAGATTAAGAAATCGCAAAAAAATAGCGATTTTTTACATACATCTCATTTTGCAATTTCTAAATAGCGATTCCTTAAAAATCGCTATTTAGAAATCGCAAAATGAAATCTTGATACATCTGCCCACTAGTGTTTTCAAAACCTAACAAAAATCCAAATCTATATACCTACACTCGCTTGGCAGCACTACATATACATGATGTTAAACATCTATACTAGAATTGTGGTCTCTAGACCGCACATTGTCGGGCTGACTTTAACATCCACATTTCAATGTGGATTTTTAAGTGGACAGTAGACCAACAGCAATACAAGACTAGTTATAAGCCAAATAAGCAGAAAAACAAATAATAAAAGAGTCAGAGTCAGAGTCAAAAATACTTTATTCGATTATTTTAAAATCATAAAAGTATACTACACATACAATTATACAAAAATACACAAACATACACAAATCAACAATACAATACAACAATACAATACAATACAATTCAATTTAAAGGATTCAATTAATTAAAACATAAAGAATATAAGCAATTGTTAAAAAACGATTAAGAACAAATGGGTAGAAAAAAGTCAGAAGGAGTTAAAACATTAAAAATAATTAATATACCCTAGAACCATCATATTAAAATTATAAGTAGTTGCATTTACCATGTTACTTCATCCCGAAAGCTTGATCCCAAGAAAAAGAAAGTAAATGGACATCTCTTGACAGTATATAATTAAATTTAAACTTGGGCTACTCCTGAATACATTCCGTCATTGGGGTACTCAACAGTCTATGCCGTTTAGCACGCATCGATGCTACCAAGAAATTAGCAACCCCGAACATCACAATAGGGGTCACCATAAGTTGTAAAAACAACAATGCGGGTTTCACTTGCTTAAATCCCTTGTCCCTCAGGAGTGGTAAAATATATTTTTTTCTTCCCTCAACAAAAAAGGGACAAAAAAAGACAAAGTGTATCAGGTCTTGATCAGTGAAGTCATCACATTTACAAGGAGCATTATCCCTAGGCGTACTTCATTTCAGATATTCACCCAATAAAAGATGCATCTGGTTAAAACGGAATTTCGTCAATAGCCATCGATGATATGGCATGTTCACTATAATCAAATAAGGCTGAATAGTCATAGTTGATATTACTGAATAGTGTGCCCTTACTGTAGGTTTCTCGATTTCCTGGGCTTCACGATGGATATTTCTATTATTCGTGAATCGAACTTTTATCCATGTGACATCATATTTACACAGGCTTTCGGGGTTAGAATAAAGTTCCGGGCGGCCCAATTGTGTAGCTACGGTTTTGATATGTTTTAACCATTTTATGTCTTTGGCTCTATCTCTCCCCATACAATCGCTGATAATTTTCCGATTTAAAGTCAAACTAGGATTCAGCCATAGTTTCACCCAGAGAAGTAATGGGGCCATATTAAGTGCATCCTCGATATGACCTAACCCTAGTTCCAGGTGGACAGCAAAGGAGGGGGTAGAATGTGGTAGACCCAATAGAGAATGCAGGGATTTGTTCCCTTCTTTCTGTATAGGGGTAAGATCCCTATAGCCCCATATCCCAGCCCCATATCTTGCTAGGGCCAAAGTTTTGGCTCTATATAGGGTAAGTATGGCTTCTGTGGGTTTCCCTCCCAGCCTTTTAGCGAAATTCAATATGGCCGCAAACGACCTGCGCACAGCCATCGCTTTGTTTGCAATCTGAGGAGTCCAGGTGCCCATGTCGTCGAATATTACACCTAGGCAAGTAAATATTTTAACTTTTGACAGTATCACACCGTTACATCGCAAGGTTTTCGTAGTTTTCTTTCCTTTCCCCAGTGACATAACGTGTGACTTTTCCATATTCACTACCAGGTCTAGTTTCTGCATAAAAGTCCCAAATGAGTCAAGAAGCAGCTGTAGTCCATTTGGGGTTCTAGAAATAAGGACTGTGTCATCGGCATACATCAGTACGGGCAGAGGGGACCCACCCATGCTAGGTATATCTGGCGTAGCAGTTGATAAGATTGAATACAATGAATTAATATACAAAGAAAACAACATGGGGGCTAGAATGCACCCCTGTCGTACCCCTCTAACCGATCTAAACCCAGTGGTGCATTTTCCATCCATTGTCATATGCACTGATGCAGTCAAATCACTGTGCAAATAGGCTAGAAAATTTACAAGGGCTTGGTCCAAACCCATCTCCATGAGCATTGTCCACAGCTTCGACCTATTAACTAAGTCGAAGGCTGTGGACAAGTCCATAAAGGCCAGCTGGATCGACCCCCTAGCAGCAACAGTATATTTACAGATGGTCATATACAGATTAAGACACTGGTCTTCAGTACCCCTCCCAGTTCTAAACCCATATTGGGTATTACATAAAATTTCATTTTCTTTTTCCCACTTATTAATTTTATCTAAAATGACTTTGCCTAGTATCTTAAATGACGAATCGGTCAACGATATCGGTCTGTAACACCTTGGGCCACCCCTTTGACCTTTTTTAAAAATTGGAATAATGATGGAGTGTGACCAAGATGTAGGTATATTAGATTTGTCCATACAAGCTAGGTTAAAAACATTTGCAAGGACTATGGACCACACATGGGAGTGTGCCTTGTACATATCAGCGGGTAACCCGTCCGGGCCAGGGGCCTTGCCACCTGCTGTATTTTCTATGGCATTTTGTACTTCCTTCACCGTAATTCTCAAAGGGGTTTCTGGGATTATAGATTCTGTGGGGGTGAAAGGAGTTGTGGCGATCTTACTGCCATAGATAATCTCAAAATGGTCCAGCCATTGTTTCTCAGTAATGTTAACCTCCATCACCTCGTTTTCTCTACCATTAAACAGTGGTGTATTCACTATAGACCAAAACCTAGCACTGTCCCTCAAGGTCAGTCTATCATATAATGATTCCCAGGCCTTGGCTTTAATTTCTTTCTTGCGTGCCTCAGTCGTTATTTTATACTCTTTCCTAAGTCTTGTCACTTCTACAGTGTCGCGCGGTGTGCTTTTCAAGGCATCTAGTAAGATTTTGTGGGCCTTTGAACATTCGGCGTTGAACCACCCATACGCTTTGCGAGGCTTATGATTAGGTTTATACATGAGTGTCTGTGCTACATTTTTACATATAACTTCAAAGGCATTTATAACATTCCCTCCAGTAGGCAAATGCTTATTTCTAATCCTACTTTACCACACAAATCATTAAACAAATCATCAGGAATGATCTTAGACCATTTAACCCGCCTGCCCTGGTCATGAGCCCAGATTTTTGTAGGGTAAATTGGTTGAAGTCCATTATTTATTATGGTTGGGTTGCTATTAATTAATTCCATAATAACCGGGTTATGGTCGCTAAATGTCGTCTGGGTTGCATTATAGGAGATGACATTTTTAAGGATACTGGGTGACCCAAAAATGAAATCAATAATAGTGTTACTACCCCTGGCACTATATGTTGCAACTCTGTCTTTGGGGTTCACAAAAACGGGTTCTGATATATCAAGATCTATCAGCAGTTCTTCTAAGGCACCCCCTTTTGCTGAGTGTCCAATGTGCAGATGAGCCAAATAGTCATCTTCCAGGCAAACACCGTATTGACAGTTCAATTCACATAAATGTGTATTAAAATCACCTAAAAGTATATAATGAACAAATGTAGATTGACTCTTTTTATAGTCATTTAAAAAATCGGTCAACATAAGGACATTTTCACTACCTTGTGAGCCTTCTATTGAATTATAAAAATTTACATAGAGGATTTTTTCCCCCGTATTCATCAGAACCTCTAAAGCTAGGCAATTGGGAGAGATTGCATTTATAATTTTCATCACCCCCATATGACTCACTGAGATTAAGAACCCTAAACCTCCCCTGCTTCTCCCCCTATGTGACTTTTGTGCTGCTAAGAAAAAGGATACATAACCTTCTACCCAAAAGTTACATTCAGTGTCCCAAGTTTCTTGTAGTGTAACCACATCATGTTGTTTTATGATTTCCAGCCATAGTGTGTCTTCCCTTTTGGCTTGGAGACCATAAATGTTCCAAGTCATTAATTTCAGATTTCTGGTTTCTGTGATTTCGCAGGACTGTTATTCCACCCCTCCTGTGGACACAGTCAATTATTAACATCAAGTTCTGATAGGACAGCGAAACTGTTTCTCAGTTCCAAAACAGGCGTAGTAGCCACTGAGTGCTTCTTGTTATGGGTCAATTGGGAGCTTAGTGGTTGAGTTGCCCAGGTAGCTAAGCAAGTATTGTATCGTGGGGTGTTTTTCCTTGTATTCGTAATCAGCAATGGAGTTTGTTGTGCTGGGCGAGGATAGAAAAAACCTAATGGGACTGCACGAATTTGTCCAAGTGTAATATTTGTAGCGTCCCAAAATAGCCTAGTGCAAACATGTGGATTCTTAAAGTTTACAATGACACAGTCATCAGAAAAACATTTGGCGGTGGGACCCAACCAAGCTACTCTTCTTGCCAGGCTTATAGATGCAGAAATATCACTTGGGCCTGAGCAATTTGTATCACACCAACTCTTTACGTTTTCCATAAGGGTTAACTGGGTTTCTGACTCTCCTGGTTTGAGCGTCGGTACATTGACCAGTACCGCCACAAACGGAGTTGCCTCTGGAGGTAAGTTTACCATGGGTTTTAGACGTTGTCCATTGCCCGATCTTTGGCTAGTTCTCTTAGAGCTGTCCTCTTCGTTGGAATTGAGTCTATAGTTGTGCTTGGGTTCAGGGATAGTCTGGCGAATTGTATGTGGTATTTTATCTGCGGTTTTAGTATTGTTTGTGGGATCCAGAATGGAAGTATGTGGCAAAGGTATTAGATTAGGCATAATCACGGCACTATTAGACTCCTCCATAGGTTGGCTTTGTTGGTTCAGAGGCTGTTGTGGGTCCAGGGCTAGATGCTCCGTGACCTTTTGGAGTAACAGTGAGTTTATTCTATCACATTTGCTTAGTATACCAGATACACAGTCTTTTAATGTTTCAACAATATCACTTGAAATCTTGATCAACGTAGTTTCGATGGTGTCTGTTAGAACCCTTTCAATCATTTCCTTTATTGAGCCTTCAAGCTTGGTTGAGGGTTGTCGTGATTTTGTGTTAGCTCTATACCGTAAGGCTTGCGTTTTGTGTATTCTCACAGTTTTTCTGTTTTTTGCATATTATGTGCTTCCCCCTCCAGAGTTTGGGCAAGGTCAGGGGCCTCAGATACAACTATTGAGTCTTCTTGGCATACTGTGTTTTGGTGCTCAGGTACAATGTCATGTACAGTGGTGATGATGATATTGGGTTCTAGGGGTAACATTGTCTCTTTAGGGTCAATAGATGCACCCTCCAACCCAAGTTCTCGTTCTTTCTCGGCAATTTCTTTATTTAACTTCCCCACCGCTGATGTTAAATATGTCATGATGCTTTCAGAGGCATTTGTTTTACGGGCAATTTTAACTTTACTGGTGCCCTCTGTAATCGAGGTCTGAAGTTTTCTCTTACCCATTCTGTCGAAGTAGATGTTAGGGGTCCGGCCTGTCCTGTCCTCTGTCGTCCCCTGACGGCCACAGACGGCCCGCCCTCTGCCCGGGCTCCGCCCAGCACCGCCCGCGCGCGTCCGCGACGCAGAGGAAGCTGTTTCCTTTTGTGCGCCTCCTGGCGCTGTGTACAGGAAGTGGGCGGTGTTGGTGCAAGGCAGGCTGGGAGTTGTGGCCCGCCCCGCTCTGCGGCCGTGCGATGGTGCTGCTCGGCGGCGGGGGAAACCACAACGTCAGGAACCCAGCGGCGCTGTGAGAGATTTGCAGGTCAGTACGGCGTACTGTGAAGCGCTGCGACCCCTCCTGGAGCCGGTATTCGTTTGGCAATGTCCCCCCCAAATAATAAAAGACCAATGGTCCTGTCGCAGGGATTCTGCTTCTGCACAGAGCTGTGCACAGAGACCCAGGACCTCAGTGAATTGTGGTGTACCAAATAACTCACCTTAGTGCCTAGAAACCCTAACCAGCTAGCAGAAGTGTCACATTAGCTCTTTGTCCTATAGCAAAGGAACCAATGATTAGACAACCCAGAACTTGCGACTTAGGTTATACTCAGGAATGGTGTGAAACAAGAATACTCTTCCGTTATACTCTCATACCAGTCCACAACAGGAGTAAAAAGAGACACAGAAACGTTAAAATATGTATTTTAACAACGTGCTCTAAGATGCCGAATTTTTGCTAACATAAGCAGACATATGATTAGAAATAGTATCATCAGCTTTGTTAAAATTCCATAAAACACAAAAGGAGAAATCATAGTACAAAGATGGTGAAAATAAGTACTATAGAGCCTAGTAAATCCCCCTCCCTAGCTAGGAACTATGTTTTAAAAAAATATAGAAGGTCTCTTTGGCTTGTTTGGGGAATCCCATACCTCAAAGATCAGCAGGTGTGAATCTCATCTGCAAAAACCCTCTGTCTCTCTGGAAAACAGGCTTCTTCCAAGTGCCTGAAATCATGCTTTCAGTGTTTTATTAAAGGTGCCAGAGTCACGTTGGCCTGCAGCTGCATATATGTTATGGCTATAACGTGAGCCATCGCAATCGGCCCCCATGTCTGGAATTAAGTCACAAAGCCAGAACTTATTACTTTAAAAAGTGTGCCAAACCTTTGGTCGAAGAGGCATTAAAAATTGTGTGAATCACCGCCCCAAAATGCAGGGGGAGATCTGTGTTTATTAAGGCATGTGCATCAGTACAAGTATTAGCCATGTGAAGGACGAATGTTTCACAGGCATATGTAAGGGCGACTTCCTTTTGAGACAAAAGTGCTCTTATTCGACTCATCTTGTTGAACTCGGCTTTCAAGGTCGGAATTGAAGGCCAAATGGATACATCAAGCTTCCCATGTGGAGGAGGAAACAATAGATTCTTACTGCAGACGACAAATTGGGAAACCGTCACAATGTACGGAATTCCTGCCAGCATACCACAGCAATCTTCATTACTTAAAAGTCAATAACTACAGTTTGCTAATAACATGAAAGTAGTTGTAATAGACGGGGCGGGTATACTTTTTAATATACATGCCAAATTTGGGGCGTCTGTATTACAGAAATGGTGCTATTGTAAATTCCTACAGACCAATGGTTGATCGGGTGTGGAAGTGCAATCCTCTCTTTTTAAATAAACCTCTTTTTCGTCCCTCAAACGCCTATAGTTGAAAGGAAGAGACCAAACCTCATGGAGATACGCGATACCCAATGGTTCATATCTGCCTATGCCATAATGTTTCCTGCATTGTTCAAATTTAAACAACGGAAAAGGTAGAGTTATTACCCATGAATAAGCCAAACTGCAGAATTGGTCTAGGCCACTGAAAATGGTAAGGGTTCTAACTTTTCAATATGCAAAAGTGAAAACATGGCATCTTTTATTGACATAAATTGTTGTTTAATAGTCAGATTAAATGGTAAAAACAGTGAAGAAGTGTTCATATAGTCCAAAGGCACCTTCCCATCCTTCAACGTTTGTAAAGTCCATGCAAACTGCATAATAGAACACAATTTATTTTGACCATGGTACAAAACTGAGACTTCATCTTGCACAATATCAACAACAGAAGAAACAATATAATCTAATGAGTACATTCGGGAAGAAATTGTGTTAATGCTATTATCTACAACAGCAAGCACTTTTTCTAAATTAGCTTGATCAATAGCACGTAACCTAGAAGCACCTTCAATTTGGGACAGCTTCCAAACTTGTTGTAAACTGCACAAATCCATCTTTTAGACCTGCCTTTCACAGAACCTTTTACAAAATCATTCAGGTCAACGGCGTCAGACAATCTAGATAAATGGAGTAGACGCTAAGGTGGAATGTTTCAGCCAGGACTGACATAGCTTGCCTACAGAGAAGGTAGTGACAGAATGATCATTTGCAAAATGGGGGTCAACCCGAACTTGTGTATAGCCAGGGGTCAAACCCAGAAAACGATGCTGCCATGAATCTGCACTTTGTTGCCATAATATCCAGCTTTTAGGATCCAAACTGGATCTAAACTGGAAATGTTAAAGGATGACTCGGTAAAAGCTACCTGCTTGCTGCGTGGGGAGAGAGCCTGTTCGCTGCCACTGCCAGCACCTGTGGAGCATTCTGTCAGCTGTCCGCCTGCCTCCTGCAGCCTTGCTCCTGTCTTGTCACCGGAGCGCGGCCGCCGAGGGGAGAGCAGGCCAGGGGACTCCAACCCCCAGAAGCCCTAGCGGCCCGACCAGCAAACGACCGCGCCAGGAGGCGCATAAGTTCAGCATCAGCCCGCCTCGCGTCTGTGGCCGTCTGTGGCCGTCCGTGGTCGACTGTGGCCGGGCGGGCCACCCCTCTAAGCTGCTACAAAGGTGAGCCAATAGATACCAACATGGGAAAACGCAATAATACTACCTCAACCCAGTTCTCGAAAGCTCCCTCTCTTATACCTGCCTCAATTGAAAGCATGTTGGAAAATGCTTTTAACTTAGTTACTACTGAGATAGCTAACACCGAAAGAAGAATGTCTATGGGACTGTCAAGTTCATATTTGGAGGCCCCAGAATCCCAGTCAGTTGGCACAATCAATACTTTACCACTTTCTCCAGTGGTCACAATCAACAGAACTGTCTTGCCGGCAATTTCACTCCCTGTACCATCAGTGGTCAATAACGTTATTACCATTACTGACTCACAATATGATCCCACGGACCTCACTGTCATTCCCTCCTTGGTCCCCAGCGATAAGACACTCAGAGAGAAAAGAAAGAGAGGACCTACTAAACCAACACCAAATAAGAGGAAACAACCACCACGCAATCAAGGGCAACCAACTCCACAGAGTATGTGGTCTCATGGGAAAACCAAATCCAGTAGGGGCCCTGAAATAGAGACTGTACCCCCAGCTCGCAATGATATTGCTCCTGCCTCTTTAAGTTGTGAGCAAAACTCCGCCCGCAAACAGACTGAGCAAACTGTGGGAAATGCTTCTCAGGATAAACTAAATGGGAATTTTATTGAAAAGATAGTAGACTCAATTTTCACACAAATGAAAAGTCAAATGGATAAACAGTTTAATATGATTTTTAAAAGACTGGATAGATTAGAAATTCGGTGAAAAAGGAAGATGTAAAAATAAAAGGTACTATTAGTATTGACAAGTTAAGGGGAGATCGATTCCTAAAAGATATAGAGACTGTCAACAGGGGCATTTTGGGAGAAAGGTCCATCTGTGGTACTTTGAACACAAAGAGTGTAACTAGGGATAGCGACACCGGGAGAAATCAGCCTCTGCCATCACGAGGTACTATTGAGGATAAACCACCTCATACTGTGTCGCATGCACCAGTTAGGCAGCCCTGTTCTACCGTAGGGGTGGTGGGAGCCCCAATGGGGTCTGCTTCTGGGAAATTGGGGATACCAGAAAATGTTGTTTCTGACAACGGGTTAGCCAATGTTACACGGCCCATAAAACAAACTGGCCCAGCCCTTCACCTACCCCCTGAAGCTTGCCCATACGTTTTAATCTTAGCAGGAGTCCCCCCTTTGAAAGAAGACCAAAGAGAATCTTGGGGTCAGTTAAAAAATAAATCTATTGATTGGTTGTCAAGACATAAAGGTGTTGGGATGCAGATTTATAATGAAATCTTGACAGTACGACTGGTAGACTGGGTCGGCCTCTCGCCCAAAAACACCAAAGGGGATTGCATTGTCAAAAATTTCAGGCACCCCTCAACTGTTAAATACCTATTAAACAGCACTTTAACTGCTGCGACCTCCCTACCTCTGGGTTATTTCTACAGACCTCCTCAGAGACTATTTAATCCGGTCACACCAATCTAGCCATTATTTAACAGATTTAGTGCCCTATCTGATCTGGAGAGCCAGGGCTGACCACCAATGGACCCCCTAGAAGATACAGAAGGGCCCATGATCAACAGCAAGGTTTCTCAGTATAACTTTAAATCAAGTACCATCATCTCCGTCCCCAAGCCTCATATGGAGGCCATACTGCCAGGGAAATTAAATACAACTGATCTTGTTACCCCAGTCATTACCCCTACTGATAGGTTAACCGTACTGAGTTGGAACATTGCCGATCTTAAACCAAAAATGGAATCCATTGAATGAGTGGAATGGATCAACAACTTTGATATTTTAATGCTCCAGGAAACATGGTGCACTAGTTGTCTGTTTCTTGAAGGCTACATTTGTCTTAACAATATTGTACCATGTCCACCGGCGGGACGACCTAGTGGAGGTCTATCATCATAGGTAAAGATCATGTCAGGTGGAAAAACCAAAACTCTGGCGACCAATGATGAGAACTTTCAGGCTCAAATCTACTCCAGTAAGATAAAGTTGTGTTGTATTAACTTTTATAACAACGATTTTTCATATCAATCCAATAATAATTTTATAAGGCTATTTGATTTTTTGGACAAAATTGAGGACGGACATATCTACGGTAAATTTGATGGGATCATCCTAGGAGGCGATATTAATGCTCACATTCACAAGAGCAGCACTAACTTAGCTGCTCCCCCAGTCAAGTGATACCTTGTAAAAGAGGGGAGGAACTACTTAATCACAGAGCCACCCGTGACTTAGTCAACGTCATGGAGATAGCCAGTTGCACCACGGGCGAAGGCCCTCTGGCTACATATATAGGTCGTGGCTGCTCCTCCATAATTGACTATGTTTTCATCTCTTCCCGACTTGCGGACTGTTTAGTAAATGCTGACGTCCCCAGCACTGTATATAGTGACCACAACCCAATTTTGACTGTTTTTAATTCTATTAAAAGATTGGATAAGCGACAGGAAATAGGGGCAACTAACCTGACGGTATCAACTGATAAACTTAGAGTAATCTGGAAGGGGATAGACAATAAAGGGCTCTTAGCGTGCATTATCAATAAACACCCCCAATTGATTGATATGTGTTTATCTATTAAATACCAAGGCCCTGATATTATTGCGGCCTTTGAACGGCTATGCCCAGCTTTTAAAAAGGAGATTTCTAAACCAGTCAAACGCCTGAATAAAGATCCTAGGTGGTTCGACGGCTGTTGTTCCAAAGCAAACCGGGAACTAAGGGAGGCCCTTTCAGCCGACCCACGAGATCAGCCCCTAATAAGACAATTAAGGGCACACTATAAGCGTGCCACCAAAACCCGGGCTGAAGAACTATTAAAAGAACAGTGGGAATCCCTAGCCCGGACCGCCGCTCTTAAAGATGTCGCCGGGTTTTGGGGCAAGGTTAAATCTCTGAGGTCCATAGGATCAAACATTACCCCCATCAACTGTAATATACCAGGTAAAATGTGGGAAGATCATTTTACAGACATTTACCCTGCACCTTGCGCATCAGCTGATACCATTTACCCAGTTATGGAACTTAACTTTACAATAACGGAGGTGGAAGACGCCATAAACCAAATCGCAGGCAACAAAGTACCCGGTCCTGATGGATTATCAATTGATCAAATTAAATCAGAGCCTGAATTTTGGTCACCTCTGTTATGTAATATTTTTAATAATCTATCCCACACCCCTGCCCCGGAGACCTGGTCCAATAGTATTATCGTCCCCATCTTTAAGAAGGGTGACAGACTCAATCCTAGTTGTTACCGTCCCATATCTTTATTCGATAACACCCTGAAGATCCTAGGTAGAGTCATTTTTAATAAGATCAGGACATGGGGGGAGGATTTTTAGATTTTACACCCGTGTCAACTAGGTTTCAGAAGCAATGTGGGGACCATGGAGCAATGCCTGAATTTAAACCTAATAATGGGCAAATACATTATAGCCAAAAAAGCCCCCTTGTATTTAGGATTTATGGATTTAAGTTCAGCTTTTGATTTTGTCAACCGCTCTCAATTATGGGTGGCTCTTTTAAACTATGGGTTAGATAAAGCACTTGTATATTTTTTGGTCCATCTGCACAGTGATTTGAAAGCCAGCGTTAGAATAAACAATGAAGGGGAGGTTTCAGAGGACATTTTAATAGGCAGGGGGGTAAGAGAAGGATGCGTCTTGGCCCCCCTGCTTTTTATTTTGTACATAAATGATTTAAGTAATTCACTGTCCAAACAAACAAGCGATGTTCCTACCATTAATGGCACTTTACTCCCCTGCCTTTTATACGCGGATGACGCGGTCCTTATGGGCCACACTCCTAAAGCACTACGCACTTTAATAGCGGGTTTTGTCACCTATATGGCAGATGTTGGCCTACGCACTAATTTTAATAAATCGTACATAATATCTTTTGGGCCCAAAAAATATAACATCCAGCATATTACCTCTGGGAGCGATGCATTAAAAAGCACTAGCACTTTTCCCTACCTAGGCCTGATGTTCTCTAATACATGTTCTTGGTAGCACCATGTGGCCCATGGGAGGAACAAATTGGGTAAGGCAATAAACTCTATAATCAGCCTTCGACAACCTAAACGTGCTGAGATATTCGTCCCGTTATTACAAATTTACCGAACCCAATGCCTACCTACAGCCACCTATGGAGCAGAGGTGTGGGGGTATACCAACAGCGGGAGCATACAGATCGAAGAGAACATATTCTGTAGAAAGGTTCTGGGGGGCGTCTATGTCAGCACTCACCTGTGTTTGCCATAGGGAGCTGAATCTTTTTTATGTGGAGGACTTCATCAGGTCAAGACCAGCACTGTTTTGGTTAAAAATATGGCGGAACCCTGCTGTGTCTTTGACCAAGAAATAATTATGGACTGCCTACAGTGTGACAGGGCAAATTACATACCTTGGTTGGGGGCAGTAAAAAGAAGTTTAGCAAGTGTGGGCATGGTGCATCTATTTTCCTCCTACCGAGACTCTGAACAAGCGCAACCTAAAAATGTAAGAGGGGAATTATATAACTTATATCAAAAAGAGAGAGAAACATCTGAGCAACATAAACCTGCTATTATAAGATACATCCCCCTCCTGGCACATGGTGGCAGGCCCAATAACATGCCACAGGGATACCTTAGAAAAAATTTGGGGAGGTGGAACAGACGTTTGCTCTTTCGCCTCAGGGATGGAAACATCAAATATTCCCTATCATTTCCATTGGGCTTTAATAAAAATCTGGAGGCTTTGCAATGCCCTTGTAACTTGGGGTGTGAACAAAGCTTGTTACATTTTTTGTTTTTCTGTAGTTTTTACACTAGATATACAAGACTTTACTTAATTCCCTATTTTAAAGATAACGCTGTGGTGGATTTTAATCTAGCATTTAAGGAATTATTAATGCTGAGCTGTGATGAAGTAATCTTTAGAGTAAGCTGCTTTCTTCAATCAGCGACACGTTCTTGAGCATCCATGAATATGCCCTGATAAATTGAACCACCTGAATATTATTGCGGTTTTGCACAAGAGATTGATTATTTATCTATTGCACACTTGCACTTTATTGCAGTCCCCATTGTACACTGTCGACACTTTGCATTCGTTTTTTAATGTTTGGCATATAGCCAATTAGTCCGTATAATGTTTACATTTATTGAGCATCTGCCCAGATTAAAAAGTGATGTACTTTTTATTGATATAATCAGACGGTTCCTTCCTATTTTTAAATTGTCAGACAACCATCATGTAGTTTGATTGTGTATTTTTAAAATTGTTTCAGATTGATTTAATTGCTCATTATGAGGATTGTTGTCATGATTTTGCACTTTTATGGATGTTTTATATATCCGAATAAAGATCCATTGACTTTGACTTTGACTAAAGGATGAATTATGTAACAGAGTCTGTAAATCACTAAGGGTCTGATGATTCCAATTGGAGTATTCTCCCAAATCAGGAACAGAGGGAGCATTTAATTTTTTAGACATGGCCAATCCAAAGCAGGTGGTTTTTGAAATAGTCGAATTCAGAAACCACATATGGTTCGGGATGAGACATGCATGATGCAAAGCCTCAGTGCCTTCCACTTGCCAACTTTTAGAACGGCAATCAGATTTAAGATCAATAGTATCTTTCCACAGCTCATAGCCCCCTAGAGCCAATTGCTCAAAAAAGAAAATCTCAGCCATCTTAAAATAAAATGCTTCAGGATTTGAATGATTAAAATCAGTAAAATAAGAAAACGTTTTCAAAAGAGTTTTGGAGCTGCCTTCAACAGGAGCGGGACAATGATTCCATTCTGTGTAATTAACCATATTTCTAAATGTGTTTGCTTTGTGCAGAAAGAGATTGCCATAGTGTTATTAACAGAACAAATCAGCATAATTAGCAGAATCTAAGTACAAATCTTCAGCATGAAAGGCAGTATAATATTTCAAATCAGAAAACTACGGCTTGGACGTCCCCATCATCAGTGCAAATATTTTGTTTAACCACATCCCCATTGAAACACGAAGTACATTAGGGACATCAATAACATCTGTGGGTCCGTGGATTTGAAATTTTACAGCATACCATACTATCCCATCTAAGACAGGCCAAGCAGTGATATTCACAAAAGTCTGATCCCTCTTCATTCTGTGTGATGAGGAGTGGGGTGCCAAAGTTCCATCAATTATTTATTTAATTATTTCACTTATAAAGCGCAGTTTCACCTCAGAAAGGCATCCTGGCGCTGACAGACTCGTACTGAAAAAGGGGGCAACTGATAGCAAGCTAGGGGTTTGGGAAAAGCCAAATTTCAAGTGCCTTCTAAATGCGAGAAGGTCAGAGGCCTGTCTAAGTTCAATCGGAAGAGAATTCCAAAGTTTTGCTGCGGACACGCCGAACGGTCTACCTCCTGCTCTAGATCTCCTAAACCTCGGTATGGTCACCAACCTGGCCGATGAGGAGCGTAGATTGAGGGCCGGCACATGCCACGAGAACTTCCTTTGTAAAGGAGCAGGGCCCAACCCATGGAGAGCTTTAAAGGCCAGACAGAGAGACTTAAATTGCATTCTCTGTCTCACTGGGAGCCAGTGCAGCTGAGCCAAAACCCTTGAAGAAGAAGATCTTGTTGGCCCCCCCCAGTGCTAATTTTGCAGCTGCAGACTGAATTCTCTGGAGTCTATCCATGAGATAGCTTGGGGAGTCCAACAGTAAGGAGTTGCAGTAGTCTAATTATAGTCCTTTCTTTAACAATGTGTCCATTCACAAAACGGAAAAAATGCACCATAGATCCAATGGACATGAATAAAATAAATTTTAAAAGCACCAGCCAAATGTAAGTCCAGAGGGAACTAAAAAAGGTTTTCTAAACCAAACAGCAAAAATCGAAACTTTTGAAGGGAACTTTGATGTGGTAGAGTTAGTGTCAGATGAAAAACGTGATTGATTAGCCACACAAGTCTCTAAATCGGGCATAAATAAGTCTGTGGGATATGTGTACTCAGTAACATCAAAATGATCACCAGCAGGAGGATTCAATAAAGGATTTGTAACTGTAGTCATCTCGATGGCAACATCAGGTCCGGCAGCAGGTGTCGGAGCCAAAACCGGAGCCAAAACAGGGTTTCACACCATAGCTGGACAAGAGACCGCAGGTGTTATACTGAGAAGAATCGGCCACTCTGTGTAGTTTGCCATTGTCAATAGAGATGTACTTTCCCTTTCGGCCAGGAAGTGGAGGTAAAATGACTGTTCTTGTCCCTGCATGCCAAGCACAGGAACTGGAGCACGATATGATGGACCAAATTCCTTCTTGTTTGTGACCTTTTCTCGGACCAGTTCACCAACGTGGGGTAGCCACCCAATTACCGGAATCTGCAACGCAGCATCAGATGTGGAGGGCACATGTTCCTTTGCAAGACTGTCTCTGGTCATTTGTAGGTTCTGTAAGACATTAGAATGTTCATCTGTGTCAAAGGATGTGGCCAACCCCACCATGTCTACACCCTCAAGGTCAGGAACAGTCATTTTGATGCCAAAGAGCATTTCGTATGGGGTCCGCCCACCCAGAGACCTTCTAGGGAGATTGTTAAGCGCACGCTGAGCTCTATTGCTGTTTTCTGGCCAGTTCCGGCTTGTACCTAATACCCTAGCTGTCAAGGATTGCTTTAAGTCACGGTTCATCCGCTCCACAACACTGTTGGCCTCAGGCTGATATGGAGACGATAATTTGAGTTGAACCCCCAATGAACGCATGGCATCCGTGTATGCCTTGGGGCCAAACCTGGATCTTGGTCCGAATGGAAGGTACCACATGTAAAAATTTCCACAAAGACACGCAAATCCCTTACAACAGTTCGAGTATCAGCACTCCATTGTGGCACAACCACACAAAGAGTGTGCATGAATCAACTGAAACTAAGGTGTACTTATACGCAGTATCAGAGGATAAAGGAGTGCAGTGTTCTAAATAAACAGATGCAAGTGGTTTATTAGATATGTACAACTGTGTCTGGGGCAGGTGTGCAGCAGAAGAAGGTTTATTCTGCTGGCAAATGTCACAATGAAGGACATAATCATGCGTCTGTTTGTACAATCCGTAAAACCATTAACGCTGCTGTAGGAGAGAAACGGTACAAAAGGGGGTGGTGTTGGACGGAGCATCTGAATCAATCAAACACTCACACCCAGTCAAAAGATCTGGGTTTAATCTATCACCGTTCTTTAGTCCACTCTGCCACCACAGTTCAGACATGGATATATGCAAATCAGTCTGACCCTGTGCCTCATGGGAACAGTCCAGCCCGAACTGCCAACCCATGTCTTCCCTGGACCGGACACAAGCTTCCTTACCGGTTTCTGGCATTCCAGCCATCTTCAGCCCGGCTTGCTTGAATCCAGTGGCAAAGTGAGCAAGGGACTCACGTCTGAGCATACCCTGCCACACTTATGGCGGCCAAAAGTGGTACAAAAGGGGGTGGTGATGGACGGAGCATCTGAATCAATCAAACACTCACACCCAGTCAAAAGATCTGGGTTTAATCCATCACTGTTCTTTAGCCCACTCTGCCACCCCAGTTCAGACATGGATATATGCAAATCAGTCTGACCCTGTGCCTCATGGGAACAGTCCAGCCCGAACTGCCAAGCCATGTCTTCCCTGGACTGGAAACAAGCTTCCAAGGACCGGTTTCTGGCATTCCAGCCGTCTTCAGCCCAGCTTGCTTGAATCCAGTGGCAAAGTGAGCAAGGAACTCACGTCTGAGCATACCCTGCCACACTTATGGCGGCCAAAAGCAGTACAAAAGGGGGTGGTGATGGACGGAGCATCTGAATCAATCAAACATTCACACCCAGTCAAAAGATCTGGGTTTAATCCATCACCGTTCTTTAGCCCACTCTGCCACCCCAGTTCAGACATGGGTATATGCAAATCAGTCTGACCCTGTGCCTCATGGGAACAGTCCAGCCCGAACTGCCAAGCCATGTCTTCCCTGGACAGGGTATGCTCAGACGTGAGTCCCTTGCTCACTTTGCCACTGGATTCGAGCAAGCCGGGCTGAAGACAGCTGGAATGCCAGAAACCGGTCCTCGGAAACTTGTTTCCAGTCCAGGGAAGGCATGGCTTGGCAGTTCAGGCTGGACTGTTCCCATGAGGCACAGGGTCAGACTGATTTGCATGTAGCCATGTCTGAACTGGGGTGGCAGAGTGGGCTAAAGAACGGTGATGGATTAAACCCAGATCTTTTGACCGGGTGTGAGTGTTTGATTGGTTCAGATGCTCCATCCATTACCACCCCCTTTTGTACCATAGGAGAGAAACAGTAACTGAAAGGCCAGCATGCGCTGAGGCAATGCCCTCGTGAGCCGCTGCAATCCAAGTCAGCCTGCGGTCCCCGTTGGGAATGAACCTGTCTCCAACTTTGTTAATTCTCAAATAAGGAACTTTATCAGGACTTAAATTAACTCCCTTCTCTGTTGCGGCAATAGCTGCCAAGATATCATCATCAATCTTACTTTTGGAACGTGTAACTGCTGCTACTGAGAATGCTGCAACTGCTGTCTTGGCCACTTCATCAGCAAGACTATTGCCAACAGCGTGAAATCCAACACGCTGGTGATCAAGCGTATGAATTACAAAGACGAGTGGGAGACTCTCTTTATGCTCAGCCTCTCGAACCCAGATCATTTTATGTTTTATTGTGCAAACTTTGGAGTCACGATAATCATTTTGAGTCCAATAGGATAAATAGTCACACTAGGATCTGCGTACTCCAATGCAAGCATCAGAGCATGAAGCTCTGCCAATTGGGAGGTACAGTCCCCTAATGTCTCTTTATGCACAACATCTGACTTGAATTCACCATCTACCATAGTACCAACCACTATTGCGCAGGCCAAAGACTATGCGTGCTTTGAACGCGTACCCGCTTGCGCAGAACCGTCGGCGTAAATGATACAATGAAAATCCTCCAATGGCCGCATGGTCAGAGGAGCAGGATGAACAAATTCATACTGCAAAAACTCCTGAGTCTGCAGAGTGGAATTAAAAATGAACGTGACATCCGGAAATGTTATGGACGTGGCCCATTGTATCCACCTCAGGTGGAAAGACAGAGGCGCAGATTTATGTTAATAATGCGCCACATTTGTGTCACGCAACTGCGGCGTAAACGTGGTGCATCCCTACGAATCATTTACAACGTGACACATCTAGGCAGATGCGTCACGTTGTAAAGCACTGCGCCACTTGTGGGCGTTCGGGCGCAGGATGGGCGTTCCGGGGAAGGTGCGCCTCGCAAAAGTGGCTGAGTGAAATCTATAAGATTTCACTCAGTCACTTTCAGGCCAATTCTGCGTCAAAACCATGCGCCTGCTTGAAGCAGGCGTAAGGCTTGACGCAGCATTGGACAGATAGGGCACCCCGAGCCTTGCTGGAGCTGCGTCGCGCTTGCAATGAAACTCCAGCAATGCGCCACCTTTACGGCACAGATGCGTCACACATCTGTGCCGTTTTTGCCCCATGGTGCGCCGCATTGTAAATGCGGCGCACCATGGGTGGCGGAGCAGCGGCGCAAAATAACTGGCGCATCCCTGGGGATGCGCCAGTTATCATAAATCTGCCCATTTGAATTTGGTACACTGGCTTTCGTCACTGCCTCCAAGGCAGTATACAGAGTTACAACTAAAATGCGTTTTCCCTGCGACAGTGCACATTTCTTAAGAATCGTCATTTGCACTGCTGTCAAAACGTTTTCCACACTGGAAAATCGCAACTCAGCTGCAGTGTACAAGTGTGACTTGTAAGCGATAGGGACTGTGTCACCCTCATTAAAAGTGAGGTACGTGAAACCCACCGCCCCTGGTACGATTCTTATCACCAGGCTGGTGTGGTTATCACAAGTCAACAAGTATTTAGATTCTAGAAGATCAGCCTGCAAAGATTGCAAGATGGCTGAATGTTCAGGCTGCCAGGCAGCACGATTTGGAGAAAGTAGGTTGTACCAAAGCATAAAGAGTAAGTAAGTAAGTAAACTGAATTTCTAAAGCGCCTGGTTACACTAACAGTGTCTTGATACGCTGGGCATAATCGAAATGTAAGTACGCCCGAAATTCAAAAAGCCCTGTAAAGATTGTAGTTTTTCAGTGGTGTTGGAGGGAGCAGCTGTGCGCATTTCTCCAGGAAGTGAGGTGTAGGGGTGGGCGGAAGTCGCTTAAGGGACGTTCGCGGAGAGTCACCGAGATTGAACCAATTTCCGTGCCTCTCCGCTAACTTCCGTTACGTTACACGCGCCCGCCTCCCGCCTGCCATATTAAACATTAAAGCCTAAAGTAATATTTAAATAACACTTACCTTATCGCAGGTTATCTTCCTGGTCTATCGCTCCTTCTTTTTGAAACTGCGCATGCGCGGGGTCCAGCGCATGCACATTCCTCACCAGGAATGCGCATGCGCAGGCTCCCGCTTAATTTTTTTGTTTATTATTGCGGGCGGGAGGCGGGCAGCCAACTTCCGTTCCTCCCCCTAGTGTGTGGAGATTTGCCCTGTTTCTCCGCCTTCTTTGCAGAAGGCGGAAGGGGCAAATCTCCACCCATTCCGTGGGCGGAACGGAAATGTCTGCCCACCCATGGTGAGGTTCCAAACCTCGACCTTCATTGTTGAGCTAGTAACCTGTAGGGATGGGGCAAAGTCAGTTGGTATTGTCCTCTTGTTAGCAGTTGCATGACAGGTCTTCTTCTTGATCTTCTTTTTTGTTTAGAAATCGGGATCTGAGGAAGAATGGTTCAAGGTGCTCCTAAATACTAAATTTAGGGGCGTTACAGGTAGAGTGAGGGCAGGGACCAATAGGTCCTTGTCCTGGGGTGGGTACACCCCTAACTTGCTCCTCTCCTGTGGGAGGGGCAGGAGCCTAGCTGGTGGTAGCCCGGAGTTGTGCTTCACCTAGCCTCTCCCACCTGAGGGGTGGAGTTGGCACAGGCTGGCACACCCCCTTTCCTGAAGTATGGTTTCCCGCCAGTCTTCCTGCCAGAGTGGGGGTCAGAACTGGCGAGGGCCAGTTGCTGAGTACAGCATGTGGCCTGGAGAAGGTCAAAAAGGCGGCATGCCATTGAAGCTCCCCCCTGCCATCCTGGGAGAGGAGACCTAGCACCTCGCCCAGGATGTGCATTGTTGCATGCCCAGGAGAGCAGGGGGCTCTCCACCCAAGGGTCCAGCAACATGTCTGCTGTTTGGCAGCCTAGGCAGCCTCTCAGACAAGACGTGGATTGTAGGTTAGGTTTCAGAAAGCATCTCTAATATGCCCTCTGTAGTGTATTTTACATTAAATCCCACACTGGCATCAGGGTGGTTTAATGTGCTGAAAAGTTTGATATCAAACTTGTCAGTCTTCAGTGTAGCCATTATGGTGCTGTGGAGTTTGTAATGACAACTTCCTAGCACCATATACTTTTAAAGGCATCACTGCACTTACAGTGCCCAGGATAGGCCCTGGATACTGTAGGGGCACAGGGCTTCTCCAACTATGCCCACACCATTGGCATAGGGCACCCAGCTAGAGGGGTGACTGATGTATGCCAGGGCAGTGGGTTTGTGGGCATGGCACACAGGGATGTGTGCCGTCGACTCTTTGTTTAGTTCTGCACCAGGAAACTCAACCTGCAAAGGCAGGGTTTGTGTGTCAGGCTGCAGGGCCACTAAGGGTGACACAATAAGTACTGCAGCCCTTAGGGGTCTCTGGTGACAATGCCCTGGGTACCTATGGCACCATTTACCAGGGGCTGACGTGTGGCCAGAAATGCCAATTTGTTTTTAACTTCAATACAGTTTTAGGGAAGGTACACAGGCCCTGGTCACCTGATTGGCAGGAGACCAGGGCACACTCAGTCAAAGCACATCAGCCATTCATCAAAAAGTGGGGGCCTACAATGCAAGATAGATGGCACTTTCTCACAATATAACCTACAATAAGAAGAGCAGCAGCTGCATTGGGTGCAGCTGCAGAAAAAGCATGAAGAAACGTTTTTTTCTACTTTAGGTTTGCTTTTTCCCCATTACTAACTAGTTGACCTGTGGCTCTTACTGTTGAGTGTATGCACTCACAATACTCAAATAAAGATCTGTTTAGAGAGTTTTAAATCTTTTCTTTGACTGTTCAGGCAAGCGCTATGGAGGCAGCAGCAGGCAGGAGGACTGAGAGCTGAAAAAAAAGAACTTCAGTCACAACGGGAGCAGCAGAATGACACAGATTTCCTTGAATCAATATGTGCTTGGTCCCTGCTTCTATAGCAATGATTGGAAATTATATTTCCCTCTCACTGGCCAATTGAGGAGGCTGTAAAGAAGAGTGACATCAAGCCAACTGATGGTGCAGCAATGGGTGGGCTCCAAGCCCTTTCTGTATACAACAGTGTCTCGAAAGCGAGATGCATGCGCTAGCACATGCACTCACTGGCTCGACCCCAAAAAAGAGCTTTTGTTACAAAAAACACCTGCCATGCCTTATTATTGCACCCCCTGCAACAATGGAAGCTCATACAAAGTTGAGTTGAAAGGTAGGTAATGGAGGATGCTGGTCCTCTGTGGCAATGGCATCATGTGAGTGTAAACGTACCACAATCTACTCTACAAAAGGCATGTTTAGCAGTGAAGTGAGAAACAGTGGGAGTGAAGGCTCTCCTGAAACCCAGGAAATGGAATCTCCATTGGATCCAGAAGCTTAGATAGTACAACCGAGGGAGGACCTTGTGGTCAGGGTCAGCTAGGAACCGAGCTGTACCCTCTTTTAGAAGACCAACCTGGGGTGGGAAAAGATTTTTGGGATTACAGCCCTACTTTTGGAATAACCTACCCCTGGAACTCAAAACGGCTCCTTCACTATCAATTTTCAGAAAACCTTTGAAAATGTGGCTTTTTGTTCAACAATAGGAGTTGTGCTCTTCCCTTGAAGTATAAAGGTCCATCACGCGGTCACCAGAATAGGTATCCCCTTCTGTCTCTTCAGCCTCATATGCCTCCACGCAGGAGATTGCACTTTATACATTCATTCATTCATTCATTCAAGTAGCCAAGGCACTTGCAAGGAGGTGCAACATTTAGGTAGGCATACGTGAATTCCAACCTGAAATATTATCTAAAAGCCAAGAATTTTTAAAACAAAATAATTTCTGAATTGGTTGGGCAACAAACTACAAAAACATAAAGCTAAGACTGGGATGGACCAGGTAGTAACCTTCATAGGCTCTTGAACAAGACGTCTCAATGGAGAGGGGGGCTGCTCTGAAGGCCCAGCATATTAATATTGATGGAAAGACTGGAAGGCCGAGAAATTTGTTCACACATAAATAACATTAATATTTGAGGCATTAATACAGACATTCATAGCCAAGACACTAGAGGCATATAACCAAGGATCCTTCTGCCACATTTGAAAAAGGTCAAAGTATTCATGCTCGAAAGAACACAGAGGGTAGATTATTTTCTGTTCATCAGATCCGCAGAGCTGACACCCGGTGAGATCACAAGAGTGCACTTCTTTAAACTCAAAGACACGATCCTGGCTGACGCAAGAACAATAGAAACAACCCTTTTACAAGGTTCTGAAATCACACTTGTCCTTAGTAAAAGGAAATTAATTCAGCGATAGAACCCCAGCTCTCCGAGAGAACTTAGGGGCATGTATGATATTATCAAGCACGGCGTTAACATTATCGCCGCTTTAGAGACTGCTGCTAAAGTGGCGATAATGGGCTTGATAATACACCGTAGAGAATTCCCATCGAAGCCCATGTTCACACCAGAACATGGGCTTCTATGGGAATTCACAAGGGCATATTATCAAGCCCATTATCGCTACTTTAGCGGCAGTTTTGTGCTGCTAAAGCAGCGATAATGTTAACGCCGTTTCTTGATAATACGCCTCTTAATCACACGTAGATTGCATTAGCATGTTCACCTCTTGTTCATTCTGGAGGGAAAGGCGCAAAAGTAACACAACCCCGACCATGCTCGCCTGCTGTCTGCTTAGTAATCGTAGTCCCACCACAATAATGAATGGCTTAGTGGAAGACATAATAGAGCTACAAGCAACCAGGAGAATGGACCTGGTGTAAGACTGGCAGGGAAGGTAGAGAGGTTTACATATCAAAACAGAAGGATGATAAAGAGGCGCATCCTGCCTCTTCAGCTGATGACTGAACTACTGACTTCAACCACATAATTAAGGATATGCAAACCATGGACATTCTTGGGTCATGCATTTTCCCACCTTGCTTTGTCTACACGGGAAGGCATCATCACGCCATTTTTCCCCAAGATCAAATTTAGATCTTTTGTAAAAAAAAGTTGCAGACTGGCCATGAATGAAAGAGAGAATTCAAAATAATTATGAACCAAAACAGATCCCTGGGCACCCTCATCTGTCATGGCGTGGGACACCATCTAATGTGGCATATTGGAATTGGCCCATGTATTTGCAAATACCTTCCCAGGCACAAAAGTTTGAGACTATGCATAGTTATGTTAATCGACATATATTATATGCAAAGCCAGAGGAATACAAGAAATCAGGTGAATTACGGGGGATTCCAGAATATTTGAATTTTTGAATGAAAGTGGCCATCTTGACAAGATCTTTGGATCAGCCGCACATGACCAGCTGGTGACAAATCTAATACGCGATCAGAGTTGCTTCACCTAGACCAGATAAACTCATATGGCTACTGCAAATTGTCTTTTCCAACACTTTAGGGGTGATTTACTAACAATTAGCGCTTTCAATTTTGCAAAATGTTATTTTTATTATTTACTTTCCAGCTGAAAACTTGTTTTGCATATTAAAATTGACGGAAAGTCACACAAAGTAGTGCAAAGCTATGCTTTACGTTCCTTAGCATCAAGGGTGAATTATGTGGGCATTTATATACAATTACCCACCCTTTTTGACGTGAAATCCTATCTATCAAAAATGTGAGACAGTATTTTGCATCAAAAAATAACACTTTTTGGAACCAGACATTTTTCATTTCTTCTTTATTTCCCAATGTTGGATGTATTCTCAACTGTACAGCCCTCCTGCAAAGAAGGAACACTTTTAGAAGTTGACTAAGCATAATATTTTACATTGGAAAGGAACCCTTCCAGAACTTATCCTCTGCTAGAATCCAACAAATTGGTCAAAAGATGGGCTTTGTTGAATGGTGCCAGTAAAAATAGATGTGCATAGTCTATAGCAAGCATCCCACTGATTGAGACTAGGCTCACAGAGTTCAAGGTTCTATGGTTTTCCAAGCTAATTTAATTCTCACTTACTTAATCAATCATTCAGGATTTATAAAGCACTGCAAGTCACCTGTGAGGGTCTCAAGGCACTGGAGCTCCTAGCTCTTTTTCGGTGCTCTGTTAATTTCAATCAGCCAAGGCTTGAGTCCATTCCTGAATTCCCAGTGCAATGATATGGCCCTAAGGTGCAGGGGGAGGTCATTCCAGGCCACCATGTGAGACAAGGAGCATCCTCGGCTTTTGGCTCACCGTATCCGGGGGTGGGGGGATGTCTGTGAGAAAGAGGGCTGGTGTTTGCAGGTTTCTGATCGGTTGGTGATAAGTCATTCACTTGTTGATGTATTCTGGTCATTAGCTGTGCTGTCTTATAGAAAACAAATGTTGCTCTTTTATTGATGGGAGGCCTGGTATTTAAGTGGATATAGTGACAATAGACAATATGGTTAAAATGATAGGAATATGGAGAAACTAAAGAATGCAAATACCTATATCTTTTCTATTCACATGATCAGTGATGAGAAGAATCAGTTCTTTACTTCGCTGTTCCTCAAAGTATCTGTACTCTTGCAGTGACCCAAGACATACTCTAAGGTTTTCTTCAGCCGTCTTTGAGAGTCAGGATATTGACAAAAACATTCAAGATACATGCTGAGATGGTAGGGACCAACGAGATACCCCAGAGGCACTTTTGGAACTCGAAGACTTATCCATGGTTTTTAAGAACCCTTTCCAGAAAATCCTAGCCGATTCTCTAGCAAAATAATGAAACCTATATGCAAGCATTCAGGAAAGTCAAAGACTGCACGGAGGAATCAATAATCTTAGTGTTTCAAAATCAAAATCAAAATCTATATACCTGATCTCACTTGACAGCACTACATATACATGATGTTAAACATCTATACTAGGATTGTGGTCTGCAGACAGCACATTGTTTGGCTGACTTTATCATCCCCATTCCAATCTGGATTTTTAAGGGGACAGTAGACCAACAGCAATACAAGACTAGTAATAAGCCTAATAAGCAGAAAAACGAATAATAAAAGAACAATGGTCGTGTCTCAGGGATTCTGCTCCTACACAGAACTGTGCACAGAGACCCAGGACCTCAATGAATTGTGGTGTACCAAAAAACTCACCTTAGTGCCTAGAAACCCTAACCAGCTAGCATCAGTGATACATTAGCTCTTCGTCCAATAGCAAAGGAACCAATGATTGGACAACCCAGAACATGCAACTTAGGTTATACTCAGGAATGGTGGGAAGCAAGAACACTCTTTCATCATACTCCATACCAGTCCACAACAGGAGTAAAAAAAGACACACAGAAAGGTTAAAATATTTATTTTAATGACGTGCTCTAAGATGCAGTATTTTTGCTAAAATAGGCAGACATATGATTAGAAATATTATGATCAGCATTGATACAATTCCATAAAACACAAAAGGAGAAATCATATTACAATGATGGTGAAAATAGGTACTATAGCGCCTAGTAAATCACCCTCCCTAGCTAGGAACTATGTTTTATAAAATATAGGAGGTCTCTTAGGCTCACACCAAATATAGTCTGGAATGAAGTCACAAGGCCAGAACTTACTACTTTAAAAAAGTGTGCCAAACCTTCGGTCGAAGAGGTATTAAAGATTGTGTGAATCAACGCCCCAAAATGCAGGGGGAGACCTGTGTTTAATAAGGCATGTACCTCAGTACGAGTATTAGCCACGTGAAGGACAAATGTTTCACGGGCAGATGTAAGGGCAACTTCCTTTTGAGACAAAGGTGCCAGAAGACCAGATGGATACATCGAGCTTCCCATGTGGAGGAGGAAATAATACATTCTTACAGCAGAAGACACGTTGGGATACAGTCACGATGTACGGAATTCCTGCCAGCATACCACAGCAATCTTCATTACTTAAAAGAAAATAACTACTGTTTGCTAATAACGTGAAAGTAGGTGTAATAGCCGGGGCGGGAGTACCTTTTAATATACAAGCCAAATTTAGGGCGTCTGTATTACAGGAATCGTGCAATTGTAAATTTCTACAGACCAATACGTGATCAGGGTGGAAGTGCAATCCTCTCTTTTTAAATAAACCTCTTTTTCTTCCCTCGGACACCTATAGGTGAAAGGAAGAGACCAAACCTCATGGAGATACGTGCTACCCAATGGTTCATATCTGCCTATGGCATAATGTTTCATGCATTGTTCAAATTTAAACAACGGAAAAGGTAGAGTTATTAACCCATGAGTAAGCCAAACTGCAGAATTGGTCTCGGCCACTGAAAATGGTAAGGGTTCTTACTTTTCAATATGCAAAAGAGAAAACGTGGCATCTTCCATTGAAATAAATTGTTGTTCAACAGTCAGATTAAATGGTAAAAACAGTGAAGAAGTGTTCATATAGTCCCAAGGCACCTTCCCAGCCTTCAACGTTTGTAAAGTCCATGCAAACTGCATAATAGAACGCAATTGATTTTGACCATGGTACAAAACTGAGACTTCATCTTGCACAATATCAACAACAGAAGAAACAATATTATCTAATGTGTACATTCGGGAAGAAAGTGTGTAAATGCTATTATCTACAACTGCAAGCACTTTTTCTAAATTAGCTTAATCAATAGCACGTAACCTAGACGTAGCTTCAATTTGGGACAGGTTCCAAACTTCGTTGTAAACAGCATAAATCCATCTTTTGGACCTGTCTTTCGCAGGACCTTTTGCAAAATCATTCAGGTCAACAGTGTCAGTCAATTTGGATAAATGGATAAAATGGATAAATGGAGTTTAACTGATGCTAAGACATAGCTTGCCTACAGAGTATGTAGTGACAGAATGGTCATTTGAAAAACTGGGGTCAACCCGAACTTTTGTATAGCCTGGGGTCAAATCCAGAAAACGATGCTGGCATGAATCTGCACTTTTTTGCCATAATAGCCAGCTTTTATGATCCAAACTGGAAATGTTAAAGGATGAATTATGTATTAGAGTCTGTAAATCACTAAGGGACCTACTGGTCTGATTATTCCAATTGGAGTATTCTCCCAAATCAGGAACCGAGGGAGCATTTAATCTTTTAGACGTAGCCAATCCAAAGCAGGTGGTTTGTGAAATAGTCGAATTCAGAAACCACATATGTCCCGGGATGAGACATGCACGATGCAAAGCCTCAGTGCCTTGCACTTGCCAACTTTTAGAATCCCAAACAGATTTAAGATCAATAGTATCTTTCCACAGCTCATAGACCCCTACAGCCAATTGCTCGAAAAAGGACTTTGAATGCAATAGTTTTGTATGGGTGAGTCTAACTTTGGAAGAGGACTTCTCAGCCATCTTAAAATAAAATGCTTCAGGATTTTATTGATTAAAATCAGTAAAATAAGAAAACGTTTTCAAAAGAGTTTTGGAGCTGCCTTCAACGGAAGTGGGACAATGTTCCCATTGTGTGTAATTAACTACATTAAATGTGTTTGCTTTGTGCAGAAAGTGATTGCCATAGTGTTAGTGACAGAACAAATCAGCATAATTAGCAGAATCTAAGTACAAAAGTTCAGCATCAAAGGCAGCATAATATTTCAAATCAGAAAACAGAGCCACTACGGCTTGGATGTCCCAATCATCAGAGCGAATATTTTGTTTACCCCCATCACCCATTGAAACACGAAGTATATTAGGGACATCAATAACTTCTGTGGGTCCGTGGATTTGAAATTTTACAGCATCCCATACTATCCCATTTAAGACAGGCCAAGCAGTGATATTCATAAAAGTCTGGCCCCTCTTCATTCTGTGTGATGAGGAGTGGGGTGCCAAAGTTCCATCAATTAGTCTAATTGTAGTCCTTTCTTTAACCTAGTGTCCATTCACAAAGTGGAAAAAAATGCACCACAAATCCAACGGACATGAATAAAAAAAATTGAAAAAAGCACAAGCCAAATGTAAGTCCAGGGGGGAATTAAAAAATGTTTTCTAAACCAACCAGCAAAAATTGAAACTTTTGAAGGGGACTTTGATGTGGTAGAGTTAGTGTCTCTAAATCGGGCATAGATAAGTCTGTGGGATATGTGTACTCAGTAAAATCAAAAGTATCAGCAGCAGGAGGATTTAATAAAGGATTTGTAACTGTGGTCATCTCAATGGCAACATCAGGTCCGGCAGCAGGTGTTGGAGCCAAAACAGGATCCAAAACAGATTTTCACACCATAGCTGGACAAGAGACTGCAGGTGTTATACTGAGAAGAATTGGCCACTCTGTGTAGTTTGACATTGTCAATAGAGATGTACCTGTTTCCCTTTCGGCCAGGAAGTGGAGGTAAAATGACTGTTCTTGTACCCTGCAGGCCAAGCACAGGAACTGGAGCAGGATATGATGGACCAAACTCCATCTTGTTTGCGACCTTTTCTCGGACCAGTTCACCAACTCGGGGTAGCCAGCCAATTACCAAAATCTGCAACGCAGAATCAGATGTGGAGGGCAAATGTTCCTTTGCAAGACTGTCTCTGGTCTTTTGTAGGTTCTGTAAAACATTAGAAGGTCCGGAACAATCATTTTGATGCCAAAGAGCATTTCGTATGGGGTCCGCCCACCCAGAGACCTTCTAGGGAGATTATTAAGTGCACGCTGAATGCTATTGAGGTGGTCTGGCCAGTTCCGGCTTGCACCTAATACCCTAGCTGTCAAGGATTGCTTTAAGTCACAGTTCATCCGCTCCACAATTCTATTGCCCTCAGGCCGATATGGAAACAAAATTTGACTTGGACCCCCAATGAACGCATCTCATCCTTGTATGCCTTAGAGGCAAATGCTGGACCTTGGTCTGAATGGAAGGTACCACATGCAAACATTCCCACAAAGACACTCAAATCCCTTACGACAGTTCGAGAATCAGCACTCCGTTGTGGCCACAACCATACAAAGCTTGTGCACGAATCAACTGCAACTAAGATGTACTTACACGCAGTATCAGAGGAGAAAGGAGCGCAGTGATCTAAATAAACATATGCAAGTGGTTTATTAGATATGTACAACTGTGTCTGGGTGTGCAGCAGTAGAAGTTTTAATCTGCTAGCAAATGTCACAATGAAGAACATAGTCATGTGTCTGTTTGTACAATCCGCGCCACCAGTAACGCTGCTGTAGCAGAGAAACAGTAGCTGATATGACGGCATGCGCTGAGGCCATGCCCTCGTGAGCCGCTGTAATCAAAGTCTGCCTGTGGTCCGCGTTGGGAATCAACCTGTCACCAACGTCATTATTTCTCACATAAGGAAATTTATCAGGACTTAAATGATAAGAGTATTTAAAAGGGAAACCTTTCAGGTAATTACCTCCCTTCTCTGTTGCGGCAATAGCTGGCAAGATGTCATCATCAATCTTACTTTTGGAATGTGTAACTGCTGCTACTGAGTATGCTGCAACTGCTGTCTTCGCCGCTTCATCAGCAAGACTATTGCCAACAATGTGAGCTCCAACACGCTAGTGACCAAGAGTATGAATTACAAAGATGAGTGGGAGCCTCTCTTTCAGCTCAGCCACTGGAACTCAGATCATGTTATGTTTTATTGTGTGACCTTTGGAGTCACGATAATCATTTTGAGTCCAAAAGGATAAATTGTCATTGTATGGTTGAAGAAAGTAGTAAGAGTCACTTACGATAAGAGTAGTCACACTAGGATCTGCATATTCCAGTGCAAGCATCAGAGCACGAAGTTCTGCCAATTGGGTGGTACAGTCCCCTAATGTCTGTGTATACACGACATCAGACTTGAATTCACCATCTACCATAGTACCAACCACTATTGCGCAGGCCGGAGAATATATGTGCTTTGAATGCGTAGCTGCTTGTGCAGAACCGTCAGTGTAACTGATACAATGGAAACCCTCCAATGGCCGCATGGTCAGAAGAGCAGGTTGAACAAATTCATACTGCAAAATCTCCTGAGTCTGCTGAGAGGAATCAAAAATGAACGTGACATCTGGAGATGTCAAGGATGTGGCCCATTTTATCCACCTCGGGTGCAAAACCTTTGAATTTGGTACACTGGTTTTTGTCACTGCCTCCAAGGCAGGATACAGTGTAACAACCAAAATGCATTTTCCCTGTGACAGTACACGCTCCTTAAGAATCGTCATTTTCACTGCTGTCAAAACTTTTTCCACACTGGAAAACCGCAACTCAGCCGCAGTGTACAAGTGTGACTTGTAAGCGATAGGGACTGTGTCACCCTCATTAAAAGTGAGGTACGTGAAACCCACCGCTCCTGGTATGATTCTTATCACAAGGTTGGTGTGGGTATCACAAGTCAACAAGAATTTAGATTCTAGAAGATCAGCCAGCAAAGATTGCAAGATGGCTAATTGTTCAGGTAGCCAGCACGATTTGGAGAAAGTAGGTTGTACCAAAGCGTAAAGAGGCTTGATACGCTGGGCATAATCGGGAATGCAAGTACGCCCGAAATTCAAAAAGCCCAGTAAAGATTGTAGTTTTTCAGTGTTGTTGGAGTGTTCAGCTGTGCGCATTTCTCCAGGAAGTGAGGTGTCAAACCTCAACCTTCTTTGTTGAGCTCATAGCCCAGGAACAACACTGTGTACTCTGCAATGTAGGATTTGCAAAGTTGAATTTATAGCCAAAGTCCGCTAAATGGCAAATAATGCGTCAACACGACACAGATGCGGCCTTAACTCGTCGTCTATGAGATAAATGTCATCCACATACGAGCAGGCATCTTGGTCGAGCCCCTCTAAAAGACAGACTATGCCGGCGGCAAAGACACCTGGACTGTTATAGCCCATAGCCAAACGTTAGAATTGGCCGTCTTTGCCACCACTGGTAAAAGCTGTCCATTGACTACTAATAGGGGACAGATTGTGGGCAAAGAAGCCATTGGATATGTCAAGTGTGGTTTCAAACCTGTAGTGTAGTTTCTATATTACCAATAGGCTCTGCGCATTGGAATAATATATCCTATAGATGTGACATAGGACTTATGTTGACTAGGTCTCTATTGAAATATATTAGACTTAATTGTGAGTGCCAGCTAGAACAGAGGTCACTAGAAACTTTCTCGAGTTCACAAGAAGGGATTTAGGGCCATATGTAGTTAAATACTATTTACCGATTCTAAAATACCTAATTTTACCAATTCGGTATTTCAGAATCGGTAAATGGTATGTAGGTATTGATTCAGTAAATTGTACCGAATCAGTAAAATTCGGTAAATACCGATTCAGTATTTACCGATTCGGAAATTCCCATTTTATTCCTATGGGCCTGGAGGCCCATAGGAATGACTGAGAATTACTGATTCGGTAAATACCGAATCAGTAATAGGGGTAAGACATACAAGGGTGGCAGGGTGTCACATTGAGACCCTGTTGCACCCCTGAATAGTGCATGGGTGCACATGTGGCACACATACATGCCCTAAGGGCATTTATGTCTGCCACATGGCACTTTTGGAAAAGCACAAATTTGCTTTTATAGGGGTTTTCGATATTTACCACTTGGTGGTAAATACCGAATCCACAACTCAGAAATGCACTCACTTGAGTGCTTCCTACATTAAGGATTTGGTAATTTACCGAATCGGTATTTTAAGGAATCAGTAATTTACCGATTCCTTAAATTGCTGATTCGGTAAATAACTGAATCCTTAAATTCCCCCCTCCATCTCAAATGTACAATACCGGTCAGTAACGGCCGAAATTCAGTAATTTCGGCCGTTACCGACCGGTATTGGGCTACCGGTATTGGGCTACCTACATCTGGCCCTTAGTTTCTGACAACCGCATAAACATTACAACTTTGGTTCCCCAAGATAAAACTGATCTTCAGAGTCATAGAAACAATAGATAGATATTTCACTCAGTCAATCGTGCATGCTTCGTTTCACCAGAGGTGCAGAGAAATAGAGAGACGGGCGTTTTCAATAAAAGGATTTATTGAACAGTCTTCTTTCTCAAGCATACAAAATGAACAGCTACAATCGTAAAACTGGTTGCACAATATAATGCATACAGTACAAAGAGTCGAATAAAATAATACTGGAAGAGCATTGTATGGTGCCTAGATCATAGATAAATACATACATAAATAACAGAGATTAAAGGTACTCAACTGGTGCTTCTAAAATACGCCTACCCCGAAGTACCTACCCCAAGCTTAGTATGAGGGTAGAAGTAAGTAAGGTGTAGCATAAATGTAATATTATTTGTCAAGAATCTGTCCAAGATTACTCTTAGGGTCTAATCAGCTCCGTACCTTGATTTGGAATGAATAAGGTCAGGCTCAGGACTCGATTTCCCAACAACCCGCAAGGGTAGCTTGGAAACACTGGAGCTGGATTTCCCTGCAGGAGAAAAGACAGCGTCTATACCAGTGCGTCAGCTTCCTTCGGCACTTGCTGTAGCATGATGCGTCGGGCAAGTAGATAGTGGAACTGTTCCAAACCACTGTGTGTTTGCTATAGCAAGTTTGGGCATATTTATACCCTGAAGGTATCGAGTTTGATGTAAAGGTGGACATATTAACGTCATCAAAGAGTCTCAGTTCTTTGAAAACTCCATGAGTTCTTGGACAAGTCAGTTTTCGAGCAAGGGGAAGTCCCTAGCTGCTGAAGCTGAGTTTTCCAAGAAATTGTTGTAGATTTTCGGAACTAGTGGAAGTAGCCCTGCCGTATTTGGACTGCATGAGCTATGTCTAAATATGGTTATGATTCTTGCCTATATAAGGATATGGTGATTTATACCTATATAAGGGCATGATTCGGGAAAATTACATTAGGGTCCTAAAATGTTATACAACACCCACTCCACGTTATCATGTTTCTCTAAGTTCAAGCACTAAATCATATATTCTAAAGCATTTGTTTACAATCCCACCCCAAAATACATAAAATGCATTTGAAAATGGTCGTTCACATAAAATGAGCATTTGTACAGTACACATTTTAAAAGCAATGATTTCATTGTAAGCATATGATATGATATTAGCAATGCTAACCGAATGAATCACGAAAATTACATCTATGAAATGGCTCTTAGTTGCAGAAGAAAATGGTGAGACCATCCCATAGCAGAATATACAAACTGTTTTGGTTTTGGTATGTGTATTAGGTCAATATTGTTCCTCTGAAGTTTTCAAAGAATTCTTGTTCTCTAAGAATAGTTCTACTTTAAGCAGATTGCTTTTGTGCCAAGTTTCATTTTTTTGGAAAAAAGTCAAATCAAATCGTAGAAAAATAGAGTTCCAAATTTAGAAGTTTTTGGTTTTAAAAAAGTGAAGGTGGAATTTCAGATTTCCAGGAACGCTGTGTGCTAACTTCAAAAGTTATTCTCGGTGTCAGGAGAAAACATTAAGTCATCTAGGCTGGCAAAGAAATCGTCTACCACAGTGGATGAAAGTTGAACCACTTCATTAAGAAGGTCAATTGTGCACCGATCTGAAACATCGCCGTCAGCGCCTGTCGCATTAGCAATGTTCGTAGCAGATGGTACCTGTGTGCTTGTTGGTCCGCGTATCTCACCTTCAGCTGGATTTGCTGGTGAGATCTCAACGAATGCCGTCATCAGGATTGATAGCCATTGGGGGTAACACAATACATGAGCCGTTACTTGACCCAGTAATGCGTCAACATCCGTTGGCATTGCCGATGGAAGTGTTAGACAGATATCTAACACGCATTCCTCTCCACAAAGCAGGCATCGTAGAACAGGTAAGATGCAATCTTGCCAGATTGGTCTGAATGACAGGAACCTTGTGGTATTCAGATCTCTCAAACGAGCCACGCCAAGGATCTGTGTTATTCTTTCACGATACGTCATTGACAGAAGAGCATTCTCCATAGTAAGTTGGGTATCGCTGGTGGCCGGACTTGCCATAACGGAGCAGGAGGAATAAAAATAGGATACCTGCTACGAGACCCAATATGAGAGGCAGGCCGCCAAACACAGATTGCACGAAGTTAGGAAAAATGCCCAGGACTACTTCAAAGGGTGCTAACAGTCCCGAAAAACTCATCTTAAATACATGTACAATACCGCTGGTATCAGACATGTTTAAGATACAACCTAACATTTCTGCGCAATGTATTGGGCAGTTTGTTGATAATAATGCATGTATCTCTGCAGAGGGCCTTGCAACTTGCAGATTATACGTCTCTTTGGACGAGGTCAGTGGCACAGTTTTTTGTAAAAGAATGGTATCAATTCGTATAGAAGAGATGTTCAGTGAAGGCCATAGTGGCGAATCCCCGTCTGTCTTAGTTTTTAGAAACAATACTTGCATACAACAAGTGACCCTGACTGACACACTAACGAGATAGGCTGCTCCTGGCATCATTCCCCAACAGCTGTGATCATTCAGCATTATGTACCTTCCATTGGAAATCTGCATAAAAATTGGATCTATCACTGCTGCCGGGGAACCCTGCAGGTGGCATGATAAGTTGTTTGAAGAACCCTCACAGGTTCCATATAAATTAATGCCCTGACACAGAAGTGGACCGCTTAATGTGGTTTTACAGTTTAGACTAAGAAATACCTCCTTTTCCCCACTCCAACATTTGTGTGTATATGGTAAATCCCAGGTCGACTTTATATATTCCTTACCCAACCTTTCATACATTCCTGCTGGTATGACTTTTAAGAAATATTGACACTAGAAAATCGTCACTGGTATCGTGATGGTGCCATGTATTATCCATTCAACTGATGGCATCTCCGAAATGGTTAATGGTAATCTTTCCAGTTTTTCTATGCTAAGCACCGTATAGTCTGCTCTCCTCTGTGCCAAAGAGATTTGTGTATCTGTAAGTTTAGATACAGAAAACAATGATGTGTTGTTGATTAGATGCCAAGGCAATTAGCCAGAACGAAGGTTTTGTAACGTCCGGCCTAACAGCAATATAGAACGTAATTGAGACTGGCCATGTTGTAACATTAGCAAGTCCTGTTTCATTATGTCTATGGCAAAGGATACAATGCTGTCCAAAGAATAAATTCTGGATGACAGAGTTGTTAACCCATTGTCAACTACAGAGAGTTTTTTCTCTAAATTAATACAATCAATTTCTCGTATTCGTTCAGCTGTTTCCATTTGCGTGACTTTCCATGCTTCATTGTAAGCAGCGTAAATACTGGCGTAAATGAAACGTTTATGACGTGGTTTGCGAGGACCAAGTAAAAATTCCCATAAGTCAACGCCATCTTTAAGTAAAGTTAAGTGTTGTTTTATATCTGGGAGTGCAGATTTTCACAGCCATTCAAGGCAAGGTTTTCCTACACTGTAAGTTGTTATTATCCCTGGACATATCTTGAATCTGGGCGAGTTACTGTAAACCCTTGTGTCTTATTCAGGAATCTATCTTGACAGTTATTCATGCCTGTGGGCAGATTAACCATTTTTTCCAATCCGGATTTGTTCTGTTTTGTTGTAAAATATCATTTATGTCTACCTCTTCATCTGTAGTTCTATTACTAACAGGTGTGGGCTTAGGTATGGACGGTTTGTTTAAATCTTTTATCTTAGCCATGCAAAGACAAGATGTCTCTTGAACAGTTTCATTTAAAAACATTATTTGTTCTGGGATGATGCAGGCTCTGAACAATGCTTCTAAACCTAGTATCTACTAGTCTTTTGTGCCACAAACTGTTTTTGTGTCAATGTTATCTTTCCAAAAGTCAACGCCTAATGTGGACAATTGAGCATAAAAGGCAGCAGAATAAATCTGTTTAGTGTTTGTCAACAGGCTTTTCATGCCTGTCTTATTAACATTTTTGAAGCAAAAACTTTCTGGGTTTGTGACATTAAAACCTGTAAAATATGGAAATGTTCTATAGAATGTTTACGAATTACCTTTTGGAGGTGTTGGACAATGTTCCCATTGATTATAAGTTAAAACTTTTCTAGGGTTTGCTGATTTATGCAGATAATGATGACCAAAATGATTAAAATAATACATTTCTTCATAATTTGATGAACCTTCTATGTATTCATGTTTTGCAAATTTTGCTGACATTTCTAAGTCTGTCATCAAGCTATTAACAGTCTCAAAGTCCCAATCATCACAAAATGTACTAGGTGAAATAAAATCACTCAAGGAAACCTTAAATTGATTTGGAATCTTCAGCAGCTCGACAGGTTCATAAATGTCATATTCAGTTCTATCCCATGCTATTCCACCACGTAGAGAAACTGCTGTGATGTTCACTGATGATAGGTCTTGTTGTTCACGATGAGATGATTTGTGTGGTTTCAGGAGCAAGTTGATGTTCTTACTTGCTGTGTCCATTTTAATATGTTTTCCATCTATCAGCTTTCCAAAACTTAAAACGAGAATGAGCAATAGTAGGAGATAAAATACACCTAATCCAATCCAAAATTCAACCCATGGTGAAACCAGATATGTATTTGTAAGCTCTTGACCAAGTTCTGTTAATTGTTCCTTGAAAGTTTTGTTTTTTGGCACTGCTTCAGGTTCACTGGGATACTCAGAAAAGGTATCAAAGTTGATTAAATAGCCAGAGGCAGTTCTGTCAATAGTTGGTATTGCATCTGGATCATTTGAAATCGCTGGAGCTGCTTGTTCCCTTGACATGTTAGTATAGTCAGTTGCTATATCATTGTAGAAGGGAGTTTCTTGACGAACTGTTATTTGGGTTTCAAGAGGCACAAGTTCCATGGCTTTATTGCATCGTCGTTCTTTTCTCACTGCAGAATCTTCAAAGGTGATGAGTCTTTCAGTGTGAATCTCTTGGATAGTAGCAAGATTTGGTCATCTGCTGCATCTTGGGAGTCCACTGGGCCTACTACTTATTATCGGCCACATGATGTGGTTTTACCAGGTCAATTGATATGGACTCTTCCAGCAAGGGGCGGCAGTAACATTGTTCTTGATCCGTGGATTGTTAGTACAGGTACTGGTTTTCTGTAGGAAGGCCCAAATTCCTTCTTACCCACTATTTTCTCTCTGACCAGATCCCCAATCTTTGGAATCCAGACAGGTCTTGCTGGCACAGGTGGTTTTTCTTCAGTGGTCGTTGGCTTTTGGATGGTGTTGCTTAGACTTATTCTTGTTTCTTTTAAGTCCTGTAAGACAGCCAAACAATCTTTGATATCAAAAGGTTTTTGTTCTACCACTGAAGCATGCCGATCGAGGTCTTCAACTATCATTCTAGTACCAAAAAGGATTTCATATGGAGTGATTCCACCCAGAGAATATCTTGGCAGGGTATTAGGACTACGTTGGACACTTATTAGATGTTTAACCCACCCGTCACCCGAACCTAATACCCTAGCTGTTATAGATTGCTTTATGTCACGTTTTTTTCTCTCCACAACCAAATTTCCCTCAGGTTATAATAGACTCGAAAACCGCAATGCAATGCCCAAACTGGCCATGGCCTCCTCATAAGCCTGAGAGCTAAAAGCAGGACCCTGGTCAGAATGAAGAGTGCCAATTGCGTATGTGCTGATAAAGACTTGCAAATCTTTTATAAAAGTTTGGGGGTCATTCGAGCGCTGAGGCCACATCCAAATGAGTCTTGTCCTAGTATTTGTGGGACCGCTTCTGTCCAAAGGGACGTTTGCGCGTGGATAGTCAAATGCTATTTAACACTGGTGTCTGTACCGGGCTGGCTATACTGTAGTCAGGAATCTGGTGAAGCTCCAAGTTGTGATCCCTGTAACAGTCATCGCAATTAATTCTGAATTCGTAAATGTGGGCTTTCATCCCTGGCCACCAGTACATCTCTTGTAATTCTAATAGAGATTTTGAGATCCCTTGATGTATCAGAGCCTCTCCCACATGTGCTTCATGAATCAGAGCACCTCTCTTATTCCTGTTTGGGATTACCCTATCCCCCAGTCCAGGGATTCAAGCAAAAGGAACAGAGTTTGCATCAATTATGTATGTATACTCGAGTGGATAGTTTAGAGGTAATGCAGCTCCGCTGCCTTTGCTTGTGGCATTGATAGCGAGCATGGTTTCACCGTCTGTTTTTGTTTTTGAACAAGTGATTGCAGCTACGGAAGCCGTTTGTACAGCCGCCTTCGCTGCTTCATTAGCCAATGAATCCCCTTCAACGTGAATGCCATCACACTGATGACTCAGTGTATGGATCACGTGAGTCTTCTGTAGTTCTTTCTGTAAAAGAACTACTTGTTCTCAAAGCAATTTATGCTTGACTGTGCCACCTTTTGCGTCTTTAAATCCATTTTGAATCCAGTTCTGCAGATATTCATTATAAGACTGGATGCAGTAATACGAATCGCACACTATGAGTGTGGGGAATTCGTGATCGGTGTTTTCAAGCGCCATCTTGAAAGCCTGTAGATCAGCTCGCTGAGCTGCACAGTCTCCGAGAGATTGAGTTTTTGTGATCATGGGTCTGAATTTACCATCGCGCCATCGACCTTTAACAATCTCTCACATAGCACTGAAAGCTTGTTAACCCCCGTCTGCGGGCTGTGCTGATCCGTTTGTATATATTATACAGCCGTAATGTTCTAGAGGTAGAATTTCAGTGGGCAGAGGACATTCTTGGTCATATCGGAGAAATTCTTGTGTCTTCAAGTAAGGGTCAAAAACATATTCAACATCTGTTGCAGCAAGAGAATTGACAAATTGTATCAATTTTGGATGTAGAGCTTTTGCATTTGGAATGCTTGCGTTTGTCACTGCCTCTAAGGCAGGTACAGGATTAAGGACTTTTATGCGTTTACTCTGCGCGAGGGCTCTCTCTTTTGCTACCACAGTCTGAAACGCTGTCAGAATTTTTTCTGATGAAGTGAATTTCATTTCAGCTCGTGTGTACAATTGTGATTTGTAAGCTATTGATACCTTTTCACCTTCATTAAAGGTTAGGTATGTGAATCCGTATCTCCCTGGGATGATTCGGATTACAAGGTTGCGTTCGTTTACACGTGTCTGTAAATGGGTTGTTGCTAACATGTCTGTTTGCATGGAACATAAAATTTATGTGTGTTCTTGAGTCCAATTAGTAGGTTTGAAATCAGGTTTTATTAATTTGTAGAGCGGTGTAACCCTTTCTGCGTAATTTAGAATGTAAGTTCTTCCAAAATTCAGGAATCCTAGAACTGATTGTAAATCTTTCCGCGTTTTTTGGAGGTTGGAGCAGCACACATTTTTATAAAAAGTTTGCTTCCAGGCTTTTGCCTTCACTTGAAAGTTTGTATCCCAAGAATAGGACGTTGAGGTGGGTAATTCTTGATTTTTTAAAGTTGAAGTATTATGGTGTTCATCCTGGTCAAGTGCCTGTCCAAATCATCATCTGTAAGATAGATGTCATCGACATAAGATGATGCCTCATCATCATACGTTTGTAGTAACTCTGTTACTCTGGCTGAAAATAACCCTGGACTTATCTTGAATCCCTGCGGGAGACGGCAAAAGTGTTGTTGTGTCCACATTATTGAGAAAGCGGTCAAGTACCTGCTTTCAGGTGCAATGTTTTGACAGAAAAAAACGTTTGAAATATCTAATGTTGTTTTATATTTTTTGCGCACAATGTTATTCATCAGTGCTGCACTGTGTGCATTTTGTACTGCAAAGGTTTTGCAACAGGAATTTAAATGTCTGTAGTCCAAAACTAGACGATATGTATTGTCTGGTTTGGAGACAGGAAACAAAGGGTTATTTATGGACGAGGTGAATGTTTCAATCTATCCTTGGTATTCAAGTTGAACTAGGATCTCCCTGACTTGTTTCTTTGATTCTTGATTAACTGGATACTGCTTCTCAGCAGTTGGTTGATTTTGTAACTAGATTTTGTGGTGAGGGGAATCCTCATCCCATATCACATGATTTTTATATAATGCTGGAGCCTGGGCCACAGCCCATTTTCTGGCATAGGTGTATTTTTTATTAATAGGAATATGATTTGAGAAGGCTGGCATAATGATCTCTTCGCCATGTGGGCACTCCCTGACACATTCAGGTGGCCAGTCTTTTTCAGCCAGAAGGATGTCATAACCCTTAGATAGTTTTTCCCAAAAGAGTGCTTTTATTTTCCTAGTTATGTCCCCCTCTATTCGGAGTGTTACTTCATATAACATATGTATGTGGTACACTAACCCTTGTATCTGCAGTTTCATCCTGAATGCATTCATTTAGGTCCACTGCCTCCAGATGATCCTTCAGGATCTTGCGAGCTATGGTAACCTCTGCTGTGCTGTCAAGCATTGTCTGGGCCCTCTCCCCGTTCTTCAGTTGTGTCCTCAAGATCCTCAGTCAGCATGTCTGATTTTAAGACTTGCTACCTTCTTTTTAGTGAATTGAGTTTTATTATTTTTCAGAACGTGTTGATCGTCTTTGGATTTCACGCGTTCTTCCTTATGTTCTGATCGTCCTCTTCTTTTGGATTTCTGCAAGGAAGTCTGAAAGGTACGAGAGGAACGGTTATCAGTATCTTGATATCTATCATGTTTTCTTAAATTATCCCTGTTTCTGAGGTTATACCTCTTTTCAGAGGGCTCCTTTTGAGGAGACCTACCTCTGGATTGAGAACGCTTCTCTTTAGGAAGTGTCTGTCTAGTATTTTCCCACTTCTTTTTAGGAGTAGTGAGTGTGTTTTTTCAATGAAAACTTTTTCAGGATTTTCTGTTAGTTCAGGTTTTACTGGTTTTCCTCCCAAACTATCTCTTCCTTGTTCTTCATAAGATTTTTCTATTATTCTGGCCAGTTCATACAGTTGCTCAGTTACATCAAGTTCTTTTAGTTTTTGGCGGATTGCCACAGATGCTGCTTCACCTTTAATGTTAGCTAATAATATAGCTGAGACCTGTTTGAAATCTTTAAGTAATTTCATACCAAGATTCAAGCCAGGTTCTGGTCCGTATTCATTTTGAATCTGTTTCAGAACGTCTGGTAATACCGCCATAGACGGAACACTATGTGTTTTTGTGTAGAGTGAAGCAAAGACTGTATCCCAAGTGTCACAGCCCTCCACGTGTGGTGCTATCCCCATTGGTAAACAGATTATTAGAATTCTGTGTTTCTCATGAGGTGTACTATTGGGAAATACTGCCTCTATTTGAGTAATTCTTGAGCTAACCAGAATGGAATTTGTTCCCTTTTTGCGGGCAATTTACCAATGACTGATTGTATAGTCTGTGGTGTAATTTTGTTTGTGTTCCCCTGATGAGGGGTGTTCTTTGGAATTCTTATAGCAGGTTGGACTGTTAAGGTCCACAAGACATATTGTACCAACTGTCTATGTATTTTAATTCATTGTTTTAGCTGAGCTAATAGTTCTGGACCTGTCATTTATTCAATGTCAGGATGTGGTGTGTAGCTAGCTAGTACCGGCCATGTTGCTCCTGGTCTACCTAGATGACCGAGCCTGGTAATGTGATTTTGATGTTGTAGGGCACCTTTAAACCAGAGCTTATGCTCTTGGTAAGTTAGTGCAATTTTAATATCCTCGAAAGGAGTGTATTCCGCTGGAGGTTCCTCTATCTTGTAGAAGTGGAACACATGTGTTGTTGGATTTGCTTGTGGAAAGATAATTCATGAATAGAATACCTCTGTCTGCCGATATTTATGTGCCTCCCTGAAAAATATAACTCTACCACCTCTTGCTGATAGGCCATTTTCTATAAGCTTTATAGCTATGGTTTTCCTTACGTTCTCCGAGATGATTATAGCATCCACGTCGTCTTCATTGAACTCTGTGGTGTCAAAACCTGGTTGAGCAGTTCCAGCTCCACTGGCTCCGGTCATTATTCGACATTGTTTAATGAAAGTTTGCAGAGCAAGTCTCAAGGAAATAAAAATAAGGTGCACAATATTTTGGAAAACTGTAGCCTTCAACGTTGAACAAAACCAAAAAAATAAAAAATAGGATTTTTCGTCCTACTCAGTATAAGGCAGATATTTTAGCCTTTAACCCACTCCAGAAGTCTATTGGAGTATTTTACGGAAAAAGGGGGTCTCGACTGAGTTACTTTACTATCTAGCGTTAAATTAGTGCCTTACCAAACGTTGGGCACCATGTAGTGTAGGACCTATAGTCCCAATAGGCTCTGCTCATTGGAATAATATATCCCATAGTTCAGACGCAGGACTGAGGTCGACTAGGTCTCTATTGAATATATTAGACTTAATTGTCAGTGCCAGCTAGCTCAGAGGTCATTAGAAACTTTCTCGAGTTCACAAGAAGGGATTTAGTTTCTGACAACCGCATAAACATGACAACTTTGGTTCCCCAAGATAAAACTGATCTTCAGAGTCGTAGAAACAATAGATAGATATTTCACTCAGTCAATCGTGCATGCTTCATTTCACCAGAGGTGCAGAGAAATAGAGAGATGGACGTTTTCAATAAAAGGATTTATTGAACAGTCTTCTTTCTCAAGCATAAGAAATGAACAGCTACAATCTTAAAACTGGTTGCAAAATGTAATGCATACAGTAAAAAGAGTAGAATAAAATAATACTGTTAGAGTAGTGTATGGTGCCTAGACCATAGATAAATACATACATAAAAAACAGAGGCTAAAAGTACTCAACTGGTGCTTTGAAAATATGCCTACCCCGATGTACCTAACCTAAGCTTAGTACGAGGGAAGAAGTAAGTGAGGTGTATCATAAATGTAATATTCTTAGCCAAGAATCAGTCCAAGATTTCTCTTAGGGTCTAATGAGCTCTGTACCTTGATTTGGAATGAAGAAGGTCAGGCTCAGGACTCGATTTCCCAACAACCCACAAGGGTAGCTTGGAAACACTGGAGCTGGATTTCTCGGCAAAAGAAAAGACAGCGTCTCACTCAGTGCGTCTGCTGGTGGGTCAGCTTCCTTCGGCACTTGCTGTAGCAGGATGCGTCGGGCAAGTAGATAGTCGAACTGCTCCAAACCACGTGTGTTTGCTATGGCAAGTGTGGGCATATTTATAACTTGAAGGTACCGAGTTTGACGTAAAGGTGGACATAATAACGTCATCAAAGAGTCTCAGTTCTTTGAAACTCCATGAGTTCTTGGACAAGTCCGTTTTTAAGCAAGGGGAAGTCCCTAGCTGCTGAAGCCGAGTTTTCCAAGAAATCATTGTAGATTTTAGGAACTAGTGGAAGTAGAACTGCCGTATTTGGACTGCATGAGCTATGTCTAAATATGGTTATGATTCTTATGCCTTTATAAGGATATTGTTATTTATACCTATATAAGAGCATGAATTGGGGAAATTACAATAGGGTCCTAAAATGTTATACAACAAACCTTGTGCGCACAAGACTATCCACAAGAGCAGAACTGTGAGTATTCTATACCGCACACGTACAACAGTGGAAGTTCAGGTGGCAGTAATCCTATACCAAATGGTACGAGCCATCAGGCTTAGTCACAGTAAAAAGAGGGTTATACATTGGAGACACACATGTTTCAATCACACCTTGATATTCCAATTGTTCAGGGATCTCTGCTACGGAGCTTTTGCTTCACGTCGCATGGGGTATTGGGGTTGAGGCTGTGGCATAGACTGTAAGGGAATCTCATGTCTGGGGGGAAATTTATCCCACCCACAGTGAGTACGGTACAAAGCCGGCGCAATTGCCTTAGCTCAATCTTCAGCAAAATGCATGGCCTGCTCCTTCGGCACTGTGTGCCCGAAACTAGGGAAGATTACCTCCTCCCCTCAAGGAGCTGCTAAAATAAAAAATGGGGGCCAGTCGACCTCCGCCAACAAAATATCATAGGTAGTGGTTAGATTTTCTCAAAATACCCCTTTTATGGTACATTGTATGTCACCTTCAATTAAAAGGACAATTTCAAAAAGTCTTTCAGGGGGAGCCACTCTAGTGTCAGCTGTCTCAACTACAACAAATGAGTCAGTCGCTGTCACCTTCAGTAGTGGATGCAGGCACTCTCGCACTATGGTATTCTCCGCCGCGCTTCCCAACAGCATCAGCTGCGTTCTAACTATCTATGGCATATCTCGCTGTTACAGCATCAACTTTCTTCTTCTGAAACTGGTGTCTCTGACATGAAAAGTCGTCCTGCTTGCCTTTACTGTCAGTCTTGCGGGGTCGGTCTTGCTTTGCACCCCTCCCTCGGCCGCCGTCTCCTCCACCGGTGGGTGAGACCGATAAATCCTGCAAAGAGTGAGGAGAACGTTGATCAGGAACCTGAAAACGATCAGGTGATTTAATCGTTGCGCGGTCGCGCAATTCATAAGTGTGCTCACTAGACACAGGTATTGTGAGGCGGGACGGGACCCCTGTTTCTGTTGCTTTTTCCCCTGTTTTTTATTTTTAGTACAAGTCTGTTTTAGACCTGAGGGGCGATCATCTTTGTCAGACTTCACCGCCTGTGTTTGCTTTTGCGCTGACTTGGCAAAAGGCTGAATACCCAAACTATTACGGCCAACGGTCTTTTAAGCCGCCATGATAATTCTCAGTAACTGGTGGGATTTCTCTGCATCGGGGACATCATACAAAGCATTTAACACCTGGGAGCTTACTGCATCTCCCTTGACGTTAGCAAGGACTAGATTGGAAACTACGTCAAACACTCCAATGAGTACCATTCCCAATTCAACAGCCACCTCTGGTCAATGCTCATCCTGAACACGCTTAATGACGGAGGGTAGGACAGACATTGACGGGATGCCGAAGCATCTTGCATAGACTACCGGAAAAATGATAACCCATGTAGTACAGTCAGTCACTTCAGGAACTAAGTCTTTCTGCAAATTAATCGTAAGAATCCTGTATTTCTCCACAGGAGTCTTATTAGGAAATAATGCCTCCAATTGGTCAAATTCCTCGGCAAGCCAAAAAGGCATTTCATCAATCGAAAACACAGCAGAGGAAGGAGAGCACGAAGGTGCTATAAAAATATCAGAAAATTGCAGAAATGCACTTTCTTTAAAACTGGCAGATTTTGGATTCCCAGTGATTGTTACCTTTGTGATTGAGGCACACAAGGCTTTCAGAACAGAGGTGTTCTATTCTTGTGTTAAATTCCCACCTGCAGATGCAGGCACACATACATTTTATTCTTACACTTTGGCTGAAAAACCAGATGAATATTCTCCATGTGAGAACATAGACGTCGCGCTCCCTTACTGAGGGCATATCAGTTGGTTTAAAGGCACCCCCCCATACCACAAAGTGAGACTCGGTCCAGTCAGCATAGACGGAGTGACTAGGCCAGTTCTAGCTACCTACACACCGCATCCAGATATAGATACATTACCAGCAGCAGACGCATGTCCATTCCACAAAGAAAAAATCAAACTTTATTGAAATCTTACACAGTTCCTCATAGAACACTCACACTTTAACCTACAAGGGTCACTGCAGTCACCTACAATGAACTGCAACTAAAATCGCCCTACAAACACTGAACGCAATTATGGGAAGAATACCCACTAAAAGTGAGCAAATGCCATTCTAGATAACACAGAAAATAGCATAGCTTGAAGCAGTGTTTTCACACACAGGCCCACAAGAAAAATACAGAATACTGACAATGTGCTTGCCAATGGGGATAGCTACCCGGATAGATGTTTGTACCACTTGAGGTACAGTCTTTGTTGCAGTCTATACCAAGACTCATGGTACCCTCTTAATAGCAGTTACACCAGAAGTATTAAAACAAATACAGAACAAGTATGGGGCAGAACCTGCCCTGGACTTGGGGATGGAATTAATAGGTAATGTTTCCCAGGTATCTACAATTATGTTAGGAAAGATAAAAAGGGAGGCAGCAGCAGTGGCTATACGCCAGCACTTGAGGGAATGCACTCCTGCACACCAGGAGGAGGAGTTACTGAAGAGACCTATGCTTCGCTGGGAAGAGATAAGTTGGGAGCTAGACTGTAAAACTACAATTAAGCACCAGATTTTCCCAAAAAGAAATGGGATAATAAACAATCAAAAAACAAGCAGAATGAATCACAATCACTAAGTGGATCTCCTCAACAGGAGCCCTGTGACAGGAAATATAACCTGAGAAATCATGATAATATGAAAAATCCTGAAAGGTATCAGGATACTGATAGACGTTCCTCTCGTTCCTTTCAGGGTTCATAAAAAACTCGGAGAGGAAAGGACGGTTAGAACACAGATCAGAAGAGCGAGCCAAGCCAAGAGATACACATTGCACTTCAGACTACATTATCAAAAAAGAAGATAAACCTAAAAGAAAACCTCAATTTAAAAAGAAGAAAGTAGCTGGGCATAAAATAAGAAATGCCCAAGCGACTGAGGACTCAACTAATGAACGGGGAATTAGCTCCGACGATGCTAGACAGTGCAGCTGAAGTAACAATAGCTCACCAACCTGGTGGAATTTCTGGTGATAGCCGCGTTGAATGAACATATGACGGTAGAAACACCTGATACTAGTTCGGACATTTTACACAGTAGGTCCCTTTCATTAGGCAATGAAGTGTAAAACGTATTAGATAATTATTTGCAAACTTTAAATAAGTAAATGATACATATTTTTGAAAGACTTAGTATGCTTGTACTTTATTTTCAGGAACAATTAAAACATGATGTTACACAGAAAAAATTAAAAGCAATAAGCCCAATTCACATTGGGAAATATACATGTGTATAATTACTCATGTGTACATTTACTTCTACATCTAGGTGTAACTCTCCAGTTATTTGCCATTCACCATCACTGATCAAGTGGCAGGTTTTTTTCACTCACTGACTATATGCATATAGGTTTACTTGAAACTATAGTATATAAAGTTAAAGCCACTTGATCAGGTAAGCACATGCTTTATAAGAACCCCTGAAAAGTAGATTTACAAAAAAATTGAATTCTTCTTTAAAATTCAGTGGTGTACAAGAATTTGTTCAGTTAGATTAGCTACCTGTTACTTTAATTTTTGGTTCAAAGAAAGTGTTTCTAATTTTCACATCCGACAAATGGTATGATAGCTCACATTCATAATCAGTGGAGTATTCTGTATTACAGAAGAGCCATCCTCGTCGGCTCTTTTAATCAAAGCTTCTTTGTTCCATCCGAAACTGCTAACAATAGTGTTTTTAGTTTATTCATGGTGCAGGATTTTTTCAACATGTACTAAGCTTTCTCAAATCAGCCAAATACTATTTGCGATAGGTAAAAGGTGACTCCTAAGCCAATAATTCCAATAATTTGAGGACAGGTTCAAACAACGATGTGTTGAACACATTGAGTCGCTGTTTCGCTTTCCAAGATTCAATAATCCTCCATTTTACTGAATAAATTGTATTTGTCTTTTAGAAGGTATTTTAATCGCTGAGATCTCTGTATGCTAATGCTGTATCTGAATGTTTGTTAAAACAAGCAGAATGATGATACTTTATCCAACCTACTTGTCATTGACCATAATCAAATGTCATCCTGTCACTGCCAGTGAGCGTGCAAGAGTTTTCATCGAGCAAGGTTGAAGTTTTATTCATGCAGGTATAACATTGCAAATTTTTCGCATTTTGAATTGCGATTATGATGGCTCTCAGAATATATATATATTTTCATTATAACTTTTTGGGTGTTTGTTCTTTTTGAGGGGAAACAAAACATATTTTCAACTTAAACTTGGCGAAGGGAACTGGGAAACAAAATGGATTTCTTTTAGGACGTCTGGTCTTTTTTCCCACTTTGCTGTTCACAAGAGATGGCTGTCCTGCACACCAAGTAGTGCAAGACATCAGATGCAAAGCAGGGATCAATTTCATCTTGCTCATGCTCAAGGACATGTTGCTTCAATGTCTAACCAGTATGGATGAAGTACTGTAATGACGAATTCTAACAGGAGGGGGGAGAGAGAGAGTCAGTGGATTCAGTCTCCCGAGTCATCTAAATAAACAAAGTGGAATCCACTCAAGTGATAGTGATCCCTAGAGTGATGGGGAACACACAGTGTTGTTTAAATGCCCCTCACACACCAACAGGCCCCTTGGTGTCATGCTTCATCATCGGGGCCTTCGCACCCCTCTACGGGATGCGGCGTGCTACGACTCGCGAATACGCAGGAGCACTTGAAGTGAACTATGTGTGGGGGTGTGTGTTTAATACCAAGATGTGAGTGAGGTGAGGTGAAAAAAATGAGTGATTTAAAAAATACCTGGCACGTGGGAAGAAAAAAACTTTATTAAATCCCCGGCTGGTATTATTAAAATAAAAGTGCAAGGCGTGGTTTTTAGAAAGATACGTATTAGGGTATCAAACCACTGTGTTAAAAGTCAACATGTTTCGGAGGTCAAAGCCCCCTTCTTCAGGACAAGGGTGAATGCACTTACCCTCCCCTTACTCACATGTAAGATGTAAAAGTGAAAAATAAAAATTACCACAATGTGTAATGTTCCTCACAATGTTATATGTAAGTGAGTGTAGTTGCGCCCAGTTGGCGTAAGAACTTAAAGTTCCCAAATACAGGACTTCATGAGCCTTTAACGTATATTGGGGAATCCTTCCTTTCTAATCAGAAACGGTTACAGCAACAGCTAATCGCCTGCCTTCCCTCAACGCGGCTCCGATGAAGCCGCGTTGAGGGAAGGCAGGCGATTTTTAATAATACCAGCCGGGGATTTAATAAAGTTTTTTTCCCGTACTGTAATGACGAGCAAGATAGGGTTACATCATCTTCATCTCTGCATTGGCAAGCATTAAGATGCTTGTGCATGGAAGATGCCCGAAGGTCTATTTGTCTCGGCTCCCTCAGCTCAGTTTCTTCTGCCACCATGTTCATTTAAACTACTTTCGGGGAGAGATGTTTTGTTCACCTGTAAGTATATCAAAAGATGTTCACACAATAGCCTTGGATTGTGATATTAAACTCTCGGTGTAGATATCTCCCTGTTTTTCATAGCTCTCCTTGGCATATCCCACTGGACTTCCCCAGTCATATTGTTCCTGCCTTGGAGCAAACAAGCAACATTTTTGACACCCCAAAAAGGAAATGCAGCAAAAAAAATAGATACTTTCCTATGCGGCAGAGCTCTTCTACGATAAGGAGTATATCGATGTGTGCAAAAATGTCAAAAACTATTTGAATGTGAAAATGTACATTCTCTGGTACCAATGAAACATGTTTAGTGGTCTGCAAGAACTTGTGCATCCACCGTGTTTCCAGGGGCACACCCTAGAACCATTGTCCGAGTTTCCAGTGCCACGAATTCTAAAAATGTTTAAAACATGGACATTTTAAAAACGAGGCTCTACAGATGGGAGTTTAAAGTTGCATCTATAAATCCTATACTCCCAAACAAAATAAACAACTAATTGATTTTCTAACCAAACATGTATTTTTTTAAAATATGGGATTCTTGTTACACAATTTTGGGTTCACAGCACTCAGAAAGGAAGTTCCATCTGTCCGATCTCCCAATGCAAACCCAGGATTTTATTTCTGTATAACTTTTTTATTGAGCAGAGCATGAAGAAGATAGCAATCACAAAGGAAATGCAAAACAGGGGAACATCAATAGATCAGCATATAACAAATATGGATAAAATCAATACATGTATGTGCTGGAAGCATGTTTCATCAAAGGTTCGAGAACATATCCATTTTCACACTAAGAACAATAGTAAAGCCACTGTAGAAATATATGCCGTTCGTTCTTACAAAAGTACTTAAAGTGCTAAAGTATAAAAGTGCTAGAGTGCTAAAGTGCCATAATGCTAAAGTGCTGAAACTAACCGAGAGTAAACCTCCGAACCCCTGAATATATACCCCCTAAATACCCCCTATTCCGCCAACCATAAAAATTCAAAAGGACCTTGTTGGGATAAGACTACTAATCTGTCTGATTTTCCAGACTCCTTAAATACTTCCAGGTTTCATTGAACTTTTTGGAAGCACCAACCCACCTCACATAGGTTTCCTCAAAAGCCCTAGTCCGTTTCATTTTGTTTAACCACTTCTTGTAAGTGGGTGCTTACGTCAACCTCCAGTTCTGAAGAACTAAAGAGCGGGCAACCAGGGAGGAGATGGAAAGAAAAGTCTCCTCTGATTTTGTCAGATTTGCCCTATCTTTACTGATTCTGAGAAGGGCAACCTCAGCCTCTACCTGTACCCTCTTCTTAATTGCCCAATGTCAATCCGAGAAAATCTCACCCCAGAAAGGCACGAGTCTAGGACATGTTAAAAAGATATGTAGCCAGGCCCCTTATCCTTATGCCTGTCAGCGGTAGCATCTGTTTTCAGCTTCTGGGTATTTTCTATAAAGTGCTTTGGGTGTAAAGTATGCCAGCCACCGTGATAAAAAGGACATTCTTTTAAATTTAGCTGCTCTCAAGGCCTTGCTCCCTAACTGGCATATGACTTGCCATTCTTGACTAGCGAAGGTACATTGAGTTTCCCGGGTTACCCTTTCTAGATGTTTCTCAACCAATAGGGGTTGACCATGATTGCACAGTAGACAATACCAGTTCCCCACCCCTCTTAACTTTGCTCCAAAAAGGGCAGTCATCAACTTACAAAATACATTTTGTCTATTTAGAAAATATAAAATCTGTAAATATTTTTTTTAAAACTGTCTTCCTCCTGTCCCTACTCCTCATCAGCACCTCTTGCCAGGTGATTATCCTGTTCTGAATTAAGAAATGTCTTATCTCTTCTAACCCACAGTCCTTCCAGTTTCTAAGGTGGTTAGATTGAATTTGGAGGTTGACATGTTTGCATTCTTCTAATTTTAAATAGTGGAACCCGGAAGAACAAGCATGTTAAACAAGCATTTGCAATGCAATAGGTCTCGCATTTGCAAGAGTTTGAGCTGTTTGCATTGAAAATGACAATGCCTTTTATTTAAGTGTTGGTTTTTAAAACATAAATGAAAGGCATTGCCATTTACAATGCCAATAGCTTAAACTCTCGCAAATGCGAGACCTGCTGCATTGCAAATGCTTGTTTTAGAAGCAGGCAGTTGTCCAGGGGATCAAAGCTTCTAAAAATGTTTATCGACAATCCCAAGGGGCCCGTCTCTTTTGTAAATGGTTACCATCAATTTGGATTTGGGTGCAAAATATTAATGTTTTGCAACCAGATGTAGGTTACAAAACATTAATACATAAGTTTAGGAATCGGTATTTGGAAGATATGCTCTTAACACACCCTTTCCAAATACTGATTCAGTATTGAGCCTGGAACTCTGATTGCGATTCCGTAAAAATGCTATTTTGTAGTCGCAACGGCTCAACTTTGACCTTCGCAACTGCAAAATAGCTTTGTGCATCAGGCCCCATGTCGGTGGCTGCTAAGAAATGCGCGGAGCTTGATGATCACAAGTTTAAACCCAGCAATGAGATTTAGTATGTCATCCTTGCAAGGAAGGTTAAATGAGTACCATTAACATGCATTGATGTGCGCTGCCTATGCGAGACCTAAAAACTAAGGGTGTGGAATCTTATTGGGGATTAGCAAATTAGAGGATATATGTGGCAATGCAAGCCGCAATGTTTGTCTGGAATTGCAGTTGGAAAGTGAATTAATTACAATTAAATTCTTATACTTCTCTCAGGTGAAGTGCAGGCTTCTTTGCAAAGAGATTAAGTGGTTCCCCGATAGGAACTTAAATATTAATAGCTGAACTTGAGAAAGGAGCTGTTTCTGAGATATGTGAAGCCATCACTCATACTTTACCACCATTGTCTGCAGTAATGAGGAATGGATGGCCTACTGATCTGGGACGCGGATATATGATACCTCATATTTGCCATACATTGATCTTTCAGCTTATTGTAATAAGACTCAATTCTAGAGATTCCACTTGTCTCAGATGCTGTATAAGAACCTGCCACATGGAATACCCCTGGATAGATACTTTCTGGTGAAGAATACATAATTAGTAAATATTAATTGTTCACACTGCTGATTTTTTTATACTTTGATTATCGTGTCCCATACTTAGGCCTCTTATGCCCATAATTTTATTGTAAGCCACCATCATTAGTAACTAGTTGGAATATGCATGCACTATTTATCCCATTCTAGGTTTGTGATAATGTAGCTATATAATAGCCAATAAAATAATTTAAAAAGTAATTATATCTCAATCCACAAGAGACCAGATCCCAAAACGTTATGAGCCAGAAGAACTAGGTGCACCAAGTACAAACACAGGAAGGTAGAGTGCTTCAGAAGAAGAGCACAGTTAAGGGGGGGTTGTTTGGTAAGGCCCACTCCCTGGAAGCCTTTCCACACCTAGGGGCCAATTCCGATCCGGTAAAAAGCTCTCCGAATAGCCGTTCGTTTCCCATACGAATCGTACCCTGCAACATCCCCCGTATGTACGATGAAGTACGATTCGTACCAGGAGCTGGACTCTGTACGAATCGTACAGAGACCGTACGACTCTAATCTCCGTAAGATTCTCACTCGGAACCCTCTGAACGCGACATATGTACGGTTCGCGGCTGGTTTATATGACCCAGCAAGTACGATACGTGTTGAGTACGCACCGTACGACCCTTTTTCTACGGGAGCTGTAAACACCTGTAAAAGCAGAGTTTGCGCCAAAACAGGTATGGAACGGCATCCACCGGGTACGGGGTGTACCCCCCATGATGGCAGGGGTACAGCGCGTACCCCTGCGATCATGGGGGGTACGCACCGTACACCCAGCGTACATGGGGTACGCACCGTACCCCATGTACGCTGGGTGTACGGTGCGTACCCCATGTACGATGGGTGTATGGCGTGTACCCCCTCGTGATCGCAGGGGTACGACACGTACCCCTGTGATCATGGGGTGTACGCGTCGTACGGTATGTATGTCATTGTGCACTTTTCCGTATGAATCGCCCCTACCTGACGTGGACCGTAAGAATCGCGTCCTTATACCCTGGTCCGGATCGTACTCGTCGGGTCGTACGGCATGTGTACGAGTCGTACGGTTCACTGTTTCAGCCTTGCAATACGTACGGATTGCGATGAATCAGACGGATTGACGGAATACGGATCATACTACGCGAATCAGACGGATGGGTACGGAATCGACCCCCTATAGTATCTCTCTACATTTACTGTATCAGTCCACGGCTGCTGCACTCTTTGATCACCCTGGAACTATTTCTTCTGCCTGGGTCGGTTTCAGTTGAAGTTTTATACCTTGGAAGTGCATCTTTCACAATGGGTACACTACTTTATGTCTATTTATCTGCACGGTTACCTGATTCAAGCGTTCGAGGCTGCCAGGAAATGAGATGTACGCGATAACTAAAAATGTTTATTCTTGCACAAGTGCACCTCTATCCGCAGTGGCCATTTATTTATTTTATATTATTTTGCACATTTTGTATTGCCTCAACCCTTGCTCCAAGCACTAGTAAAGTGTTTTACAGAGAACTGATTCATTGTGCAAGGAGCACCTCGAACACAAGTTGCTGTACAAATAAGTGGTTGGTTGGGATTGGATTTTAGTAACCAGATATGGTGGCAACCTATAACGCTTCTAGTTACTGCACTGTATGTGCTGTTGGTTTTCATTATCACAAATGCCTTCAATTTGAGGTGCATGGAGTAAGTAAATTTACTCCGACACATTTGTTGTTTGTCAAGTTATAAAACCGAGTTTCGAACTAATACTTCCTGGTTCTAACACCGAACGCAGCCACAAGGTAAAGCATTCTCCCATGTTAAATGATTGAGGATAATAATTCTGAAAAAAGCTTGACATCCTTCGAGCATTGTCAGATCTCAATGCATGGCTAGCTCCTCTCATATGAGCTTACTCAGAAAAATATTAGTAAATGTTTAGAAAAGTAAATCAAATCACATAGTACTGTTTTTTTTACAAAGTTTTATTTAGCGCAAACTTGACCCGAAGGTTTCGGGTATCAGAGGGCTTTACATAGCACCAGTTGCATTACGGAAAGACTAAAACGTTGCCGGCAGATATCTGAGGAACAGAATGCAAGAGAAAGCCGCATATGAAGCAGCACACTCGTCTTTAAACTGAAAGCTCAGGTTAAAAAAAGCCTTGGACACTGTAATTGAAAACAAGGATGAAATAAATAGCGCGACCTCGCGCCATGCAGCAACCCTTTCCACGTCTCTCGTTGGAATGAAAGGGAGAGCGGATTTCCACTTTCATCTGCAACAGGAAGGCTTCCTTTGACCGATGTCTTCATGCAGCGTTCCCGAGAATGTTCATGAAGTGATCATGTGGATTATGGTGGTGATATCAACGCGCGGTAGGAGAGCGCTTGGCCTGATGGGATATGTAGTCCCTGCAACTCCTTCTATTCAGGCACTGAGAGCAGTTCAAAGAAAAAATGACTACATATTCTGGGATTCAGAGGAACAGCCATTGCATTTCAAAGGCGGGGGAAAACAGTAGTTAGGCCCTGCGGTTTCCAAACTAAACGGAAGTCAGTCTCAAATAAAGAGCCTGTAAAAACCAAGCTAACCGGAGCTATGGCAACGTCCAACAAATAGCAAGCGGCAGCAGAAACTACAACCAATAGGTGGAGTTTCCCCCAACACATACAAATTATTTATTGCCTCGTAGAGGCAGCGCTTATGCGCTGCCTATGCGAGCCCTAAAAAAGATTGAAGTTTGGTAGAGAAATCCTTCAAAGTCTTATATCCCTCAAAGTCTTATATCTCGTTAAAAATATCAGAATCTGAGAACCGGCTTCCTGCATCATTTTATCCACAAGAAAATTGTCTTTTAAACCATAGGAAACCAATAAACGAGCTGTTAAATCTCAAAAGGCTGCTTCATAGTATGAACGAACATGAGGTAAGGCATATCCACCCTGGTCGATGGCTAATTGTAGCAAAGACAGCTTAACCCTTGATGTCTTCTTCCTCCAGACAAACTGCCTAAACATTGTTTCCAGCTCCTTAAAATAATTATTGTTGATTTTGATAGGTATATTTGAAAAAATAAAAACAAGTAAAGGAAGTATGGACATTTTGATAAGGAATACTTGACCTATCAAAGTTAAAGGTAGTAGCTGTTGATGTTGATCAGAAACGTAGATCCCCAAGTAGCGTAGTGGGTCGGGCTTAGCGGCTTGATACTTAAGATTGACTGGAAGAAAATTCATGTCAGAATTTAAAACGAGGATTTCTGTTTTGTTTTGGTTTATTTTATAGCCCCCAATTAATTCAAATTTGCTGAATTCCATTAAGGCCAATTCCAAATTCTGGCTATCGGGTCTGAGATATAAGATAATATCATCTGCCAATAAGTTAATTTGGACATACCCAGAATTGGAACATTAATTACAGCATTTTCTCGAATTTGGATGGCTAATGGTTCAATGAAAAACGTGAATAGTATAGGGCATTGCAGACACCCTTGTCTTGGCCCCTGATTTATTTTTACTGTGCCCACACGATTTGCATTATTTTCCACCTGTGCCTGAACCCTCTCAGAAATGTTCCATAGCATTAGAATACCCTGAGGAGGAATTCCAAACCTGCCAAGGCCAGAAAAAAGGGTATTCCAATGCCCAGGTCGAACACTTTTTCCGCGTCGACCATCATAATACAAGCCAGGGTTAAGTTAGTATTACAGTAATCAAGAGCTTGTATTAAAAATTCAGTATTTGATGACATATATCTCCCTGCTATGATCCCAGACTGATCCTTATGAATAATTTCCTGTGCAACAGGTGTAAAACGCTGTGCCCAAGTCTTCATTAAGATCTTAAAATCAGCATTTAGGAGGCTACTGGGTCTATAGGAATTTACATTCTTTGGATTCTTGCCCTTTTTCACAAAGCTGACAACAATCGCCTCTTTAAAAGGCGAGGGCACCACTCTGCCATTTTTTATATGATTGAATAGCTAGTCAAGGGCGGGGTCAACTCTTTTGCAAATACCTTATAAAATTCTATGGGGAGCCCATCATCTTCACAGGCTTTAGCTCCAGCAGTTGATTTTAGGTCTGCCAGAATTTCTGCAATTGATATGTTTAATTTTAACTGTTCGACAAGGATATCAGAAAGTTTTGGGAGATTTACAACATCAAAATAATTCTGTATATCATTTGCCCAACTGGATATTCCGTTCTATAGAACTGTTGGTAGTGCTCCATGAAAGCCAGAGCAATCTTATCGCTATTTGACACTACAACTCCGGTCTTAGGATCAACCACCTCTGAGATTAAGCCAGTTTCCTGTCTAGTTTTAGTGGAGATGGCTAACAACTTGCCCACCATTTGTTTTTCTTCATATTCCCATTGTTGGTAAGTTTGGGAACTTCTAATTTCTTCTAATAAAAAGAACTCCCTTAGCGCCTTTTTGCCAATTTCAAACCGATGCAATTGAGACGCATTTCTTAGATCTTGTGCCCTTTCCACGACCTGCTGGAGTTCAGCTACTTTAACCTGTCGTGTTTTAGACTGAGCGGCCGAGTAGGCGATATTTTGTCCCTACAAAGCAGCCTCGATCCCCCCCATACAGAGAAGGGTTCTGCCGTCCCCTCATTAAGCCTAAAATATTGAAGAATTCAGACGCTTAAACCTTCAACCCATTGTTGATTTTGAAGAAGAAGACAATCCATCTGCCATCTGGATATCTCCCTCCTCTCCTCATCAATTTTTAGGTCGAGCTTAATATATGAGTGGTCAGAGAAGGGATTAGCCCCAATATCTACCTTTAAGATATTTAGTGACCTGGATGTTAAAAAACAATGAATACGGGATGCCGTCTGGTATTGGCGAGAGTGGCATGTATAACTGCTTGTAACCGGGTTGGCATTGCGCCATGGATCCACCAGCTGATAGTCATGCATTATAACCTCAAAAACTCTTTTTGTGTTTGGTTTCAATTGTGTTTTATTTTTATTAGAGGTATCTTAGAGCCTGAATATAATTAAAATCCCCCCAGCACCCCTTAGCAGCTCATTGATCTTTGCCAACACAGAACCATCATCCATAATCTGACTATAATAGTTCCCAAAGTTCAAAATACTCCCATTTAATTTTGCCACTACCCATAACTATCTTCCCTGGGGATCTCTCCAAACTTGCGCCAATTCCCAAGACAAATTTCTAGAAAAGTAAATGGCTACACCTCTCATTGCTAGCCCAGCTGACGCACAAAAGGCATCAGAAAATGTTCTCGGCACAAAGAGCTTAGGTGAGTTTGTCTTGAGGTGTGTTTCTTGGAGAAAAAGATTTGGGGTGTAAAGGAGGCCAGCCATCTTATAAACCCACCATAATTCTGTTTGTTAAGCATTCCTTTCACATTTACTGAAAAAATACTACATTTTCCAGCTATGTCTATTGCTTAAATAGGTGTGGTAGTTGATCAAATGCAAGATCCTGTTTTCTCCTCTCTTTGTTCCCTTTGCCACTACTCTTTTTTCTGCTATGTAACCCCTCATTGCAGCCCACCAACTCCCCTCTGGGAATCTGGACCCCCCTGAAATGTGGAAAACCCTACTAGCCATGCTAGCCACATCTCAGCCCCCCTACTTTTCCAAAGGGTGTAATGGAACTACACCCTGGGTGACCATCCTAGCCCCAACAATGGAAAACTTTAGCATTGTTCTATGTAGATGCATGGTTCAAAATTAGGGGTCCCGGTGTTCCGTTTAAACTGATTTTTACATATAAATACAGACAGAAAGTTTTTTAAAATCTGTATTTATATATTAAAACGGGAAAATACTAGTACATTTTGTCATTGGCCTCAATGGATTCACACCCCCAACCATCTGCTGTCTCCCCCTCCTTTGATGTGTCAGCCCAGGCTGAGACAGCTCTGGGGCAAACACACAGCCGCACCTGAGTACTTCACACGTCTTTACTTGTTAATGAGGCTTTGTTGTTCTTTCACAGCTTGGCACCTGCCTCTTCACTCTGCTGATTGCACTGAAGGCCGCTCGGCTATCTGTGGGCACCCCAGCTGGGCCTGCTTGGAGGCCGCATTTACCACTCTACATGAACACAAAAGGATTGTTTCTCTCGGCTGCATCTTCGTTTGTTCTTGCAGAGTGTGCCACATTGATTGTGGTGTTTGCACTTTGCGTTAGCGCTTAATACAGCAGTGTTCTTCTAAGCACTGTAAATAATAGGTTATTTTTACTCGGTCCAGGATCACTCTATTCACATCTGTAGGAGGGGGGGGGCACACTGGCCTGCAGGTCACACCAGAGGTCAGCAGAGGATGCTGCGCCTTGAAGATAACATTTCAAGCGCCAGCATCTTTGTGAATCCAGCAAAATGTTTGTACTGGATCCCTCTGGAAAATGTCAGCATTATTTCAGGGTCTGGGAGTGTCTCCCCAGCAGGTTTATGTTTTAAACTAGCATGTCCACCACTGAATAATAGGTTTTTTGGTCTGACTAGAGATTGCATTAGCAGTAAGCCATGTCTTGTGATGGCAAAGAAGTATACACAGAGGGGCTCTTCCTGTTTGCTTCAGCCGTTAACGTCTGGTGTATTTTTGAATTGGTGAGGCAGATTCAAAAAGTAGATTTTGTACACAATTCCTCCACAGAGCTGCCTTCACGCAAACGCACTACTACCTCACTCCTTTCAGGAACCCCCGCTATTCGTAGATTTGACCATCGGGAATGATTCTCAAATTCCTCCAGTTTGTTCTAGAGGAAGATTTTATTTTTCACTTCTTTGTTCACCTTCAGAAGCATATCACGCATCTGATCATCTAACAAAGCAATCCTTGATTCAGATTCCGGCAATTCTGCTCGAAAACAGGCCACTGCCTCTTCAATTTTCCCTAGGCGCAGATGGAAGTAGACAATCTCACGCTCTTGCGATTTCTTCATCTTCCTAATCCCCTCTAATATAAGATTCAACATGTCCCTTATATCGATCTGTTCCATGGTAGATCCTTGTATCAAGGGGTCTGAGTTGTCTTGTGATGTGTTTCCATCTGGCGTTTGGTTCCAAGCAGACTATCCCGCAGATTCCAAACCGTTCTACCAGACATATGCAACTGAGAATAGGACTGCGATTGCCTTTAAGTCTCTGGTAGCAGCATTATAGTATCTTCAGGAAGTGATAACACTGGCTGAGTCCAATTCTGTGCCATTGATGATTATGGGGTTGGGGATGTAGCCTTTCCTTCCAAGGATTTGCCAGGCTCTTGTGATGTCAAAGCAGTCATAGAAGGAGGAGATGGAACCTGTCCCTGCGTATGGGCTCGTGGTGATGAATACGACACCTGTAAAGAACCAATTAGCGCTTCGTACGGCACTACCTCCGTTAATAGCTGTGGTTTTGGGGGGGCCGGCAGAGATGCTTTTTCAAAAAGTAGAGGAAAACCCTTTCACCTTTTCATTTCAGCTGTACTGTCTCCCCAATGTCCAGCTGACATGATTTTCTGCTGTAGATGCAGCCTAAATCGTTGTCCTAGAGGCAATGCATCTTCATTATATTGACTTGACAAGTTTGTCCCGGCCTCCAGAGGTCTTTGGAGCCAAAAAGCTTCTGACTCTTAGGTTTGTTGGGTCAATAGAAAGAGTGCACTTTGACACAAACAAGGGTATTAGGGCCTCAGGAACAGCACATGGGGGTCAGAAGAAGCCACCAGCAGGGTCCAGAGTAGGTCCAGTTGGGACTGGTCAGCAATTCCTTTGTGCCTTACTGCAAACAATCCAACATTGCCCGTCTCTACCCAAGTAATTCACAAAAGAACCTTTCCTCTCCTGTGCAGAGCTCCTGTGTCCACTTTAGGGGTGAAGCCAAGCAGACGAGCAACCCTTTCTATGTGGTCACTCAAGTTATTTCTGGGGGCAGTTCCTTTCTCACTGGTTTGGTGTCTGGATGACTTTAGGGACAAAGGAGGGGTGTTAAAAATGGGGGTATCTAGTTGGCAGAGGTAGTTATCATTGTCCAAATAGGGACCCTTGCTTCTAGTCAGAGTAAGGGGGGTACACTTCTAAATTAAACCCTGCTCACCCCCTTGGTAGCTTGGCATGAGCAGACAGGGTTATCTCAGAGGCAGTGTGGAAAGCATTTGTGAACACATACAGTAATACAGTGAAAGACTACAAATGGATTAACCCTGGACAAAGCACCACGCTACGTTTGCGTAGTTTGTGAAGTTTGCGCAACTGCGCAGTACGCAAACTGCACATACCATATTGCAAATATGCGTAGCGTAGCGTAGTGCAGCAGTCATTTTTTGCTTGCTCGCAGTCCTCAACGTCAAGTTGGCGACCACGAGCAAGCAAAATGACATCCTCGCAAGACTTTTTCCTTGTACACCATCATTAACATCAAGTTGCCGATCAAGAGCATGTAAAATAAACCTCCCGGCGAGATACTCAACGTGGGGAGGTCAGGTTTCTCATTGTAGTGCGAAGCATAGCTCGTGTAGTGCGAAGTGCACTTAGCGTAGCTATGCGTAGCACTACTTCGCTAACTACACCCACCCTTAAAATGGATACAACACCAGTTTAGAATAATAAGTCATCTTATAGAAATAGTTCAGGTCAAAGTAAATTTCAGATGCAAGACGTTTCTCGATGGGTGAGCTCTTGAAGCTGCACAGCAGGCCTTGCATCGAACTTGGTGCGGTGATCTTAGACTTCGGAGATTGGTGTACTCGATGCAGCTTGCGGCGAGTTCTCAAGACGCGGCAGGCGCTGCATCAGAAACAGGCTTGGATTTGTCTCACTTCTTCAAAGTTGCATAGATTTTCCAGCTCCAAGAGGAAAACAGTTCTCTAGAGGTCAAACCAACAGCAAGTACCTCTTTGCAAGTCAGAATGTCCAGGAAGGCAAGGCAGTTCAGGGAAGCTGGTAGTGAAGTTGTTGTGACCCTGAGACTTCAAAACAGGAGGCAAGCTCAGTTGCAAGCCCTTGAGGATCTTTTCCTCAAGCAGGTGACAAAGCAAACAGCAAAACCCTTTTCTCTTTTTTTGGCAGCAAGTAGCCACTGCAGGTCAACCCCAGACAGCAAACAGCACTGGGGCAGTATTCCTCCTCCCTTCTCCAGCTCTTCTCCTTGGCAAAAGTTCCTCTTGATTTCTAGAAGTGATATAAAAGTCCGGGGTGTAGGCCCTTCTTTTTATACACAAAAATCCTTTGTTCTCTGAAGGCAGAGAGTGTCTGTAGCCAGCCAAAAACAGTTCTGTCCTCACTGGTGCAGCTTCCTGGCAGGAGGTGGCGCAGCATTGTTGAAGGCAGAACAGGTCCTTTCAGGTGAAAGGAAATCTCCTCCCCCCATTCTAAATGCAGCCCAGGTCTATTCAGCCCAAGCCTGACTGGTCAGACTCTCTACAGCCACTACCCCTCTACAGCCCCTGCCATCCAAAGGCCAGACATTTAATACACAAACCTAGCAGAGGCACTCCGGATGGCTAAGCAATAAAAGCCCTACTTTCTAAAGTGTTTTTTTCAAAGACTGAATGTAAAAATCACCCTCATTTAAAGATGCATTTTAAAATTTTGAGTTCAGGCATACTAAACGTTATTTTTCTACCTTGTTCCTAGGGGTAGTTATGTTTAAAAGATGTTATAAACAAGCTCCCTATTCTGTGGAACAGGTAGCCTTGCAATAGTGAAAAACGAAATTGGCAGTAATTCACTATCAGGATATGCTACATCAGGGCATGTTCTACCTTTCACATACACTGCACACTGCCCACAGGGGTAACTTTGACCTACCTTCGGGGTGTCTGACATGTAAGAAAAAGGAAGGGTGGGTGCATTTGCCAAGTCGACCTTGCAGTAGCATACTGCACACAGGCTATGCAAGGGTAAGCCAGAGTTACATTTAAAGGCTGCTTGTGTGGATGGCACAATCGGTGCTGCAAGCTAATTAACTTCCTCAGCACAGCCTAAATTACCATCCCCCAGATGAAAAGAACACATCCTCACACCCAAGGTCTTTGTCTCAGCTCTGTGAGCAAGTTCACACTAATGAAGTAACCCAATTAGCTCCTGAGTGGCATTTGAAAACTCATGCAAATGGGCTTTTGGAGGTTATAGACAGTGAAGAGGTGACTTTCTAAAAGAACTTTTATAAAGTGTTTGTTAAGAATCCGACTTTACCAGTGAAGTAGACATGTAATACAGATTTAAAAAGTTCAGGAATTAACTTTGTAGTTGTTTCCTAGTTGGAGATAACATTATTAAAAAATAAATATTGTATTTCAATGCATTCTTCTGGAACAGCTACCCCACTAAACGCTTTTTGAGCTTTGTCTCTGTAAGGACATTTTTGACATTAAGCTTTTTACATGTCATACTTTTGAATACTATGCACCCTGTCCTATGGACATTAAGGCCTACATAGGGCTGACATATTTATATTTAAAAGAAAGATTTACACATCTCTAAATGGTTATTTTGACAGGTTGTATTTGTACTTTTAAAACTACAGAAATAGGCTGCAGCGGTTGAATTGAGACTCTGTGTTTGGTACCAAGATACAAAGGATTATTTCCTGTTGTCTATGGAACCCAGAAACAACCTTCTGTAGAAGGCTAGAGTTGGAAAATGACCCTCTCGCAGGGTCTCCCCAACCATTTTGCCTTCCTCCTCCTCTTTTTCGGACCTTGTTTTTGTTGGTTTTAGGACTCTGAGCATTTTACCACTATTAACCAGTGTTAAAAGTACATGTGCTCTCTCCTTTAAACATGGTATAATCGGTTTACACCTGTTTGGCATATTTGATTTACTTGTAAGTCACTTGTAAAGTGGTATACCATATACCAAGGGCCTGTTTATTAAATGCTACTAGTGGGCCTGCAGCACTGATTGTGCCATCCACAGAAGTAGTCTTTTAAACATGTCTCTGTACTGCCACTGCAGGGTCAGTGTGCACAGTTTACTGCCACTTCAACGTGCGATTTAAAGCTACTTGTCAAGCTGGAAACACCCTTTTATTAAACATATCTCACCCTGAAGGTAGGCCCTAGCCCTAAGGGCAGAGTACCATATACAGAAAAGGAAGGACATGTGCTGGTATGTTTTGCATATCCTGCTAGTGACGAACAGCCTATTTAGTTTTTCACTTGGTAATATGGTAAACAATGAGGTTAAGATGGAAAAGAATAGATTCATTCATGAAAACAAAAACATATCCCTATTATCGAAATTGCCAGTTGTGAACTACACATCAACCGCCACTTTCAAATACATAGTCAGGCAAGCTCAGAGATGCAGGCCTGGGGTTACTCGATGTGTACGTCATAGGTGGGATGACGTGTGACCAGCAGTTAACCATACAAACAGGAAACCCTAGATCAATCCAACAGATAGGCGCCACAACATTACAATGGTCTAGGAAGAACGACCCCAAAAAGCACACTTGATCAGAGGAGCATGAACGTTCCTAAAACACCATAAAGTAAGATGCCACATGAGTTAGGAGCATATAGCCAATCATAACACAGCTCAAGCAGTGATCACACGATCCCCAAGCTGGAAATCTGGACATGTTACCCACTGACAACATTGTGTCCAAGTATGATCGTGGTCTACCTGTAGTAACCATTTGACCATTATTTATTATTCTAAGGCAGAAATCAACATTTCTCACCAGAGGAGAACTTTACAACCTTATGAAAACTGTATTTAAGAAGGATTTCAACTGAATGTAAATTGAGACAGTCCACAGACGCTGTGCCTGTAACTGTTCTCCTGTCCACTATGTTTAATTGAACAAACTGTTCCTGTTTTGCAAAACACCTCCTGTCTCTAGGTTTTTTAAGGTATTTCATACTGAAGTAACATTTTGGTGAGCCAGCCAAGAGAAATTGGTACCTCAAAACCGAATGCAGCTGAAGGAAGGTCACCACGCCTGGATGGATTAACATTGGACAATAACAGGACTGGGTAGACATCACAATTGATTAGAATGTCTGCTCGAACCATGGGCCGGAGGTCTGTCCCGAAGCTCCTGTCACATACGGTAAGAGACCACATCCGAGAATGAAACATTGCATGTTTATTTTAAGCATTTGGTGTTTGGCAGACAAGGGAGAAGCATAAAAAGATAACCTGAGCACCCTGCCACTGACAGAGTCTGGCAAATTACTTATTTTATTCTACCCAATTGTAGCAGTCGTAAGGCAGCCTCAGATGTGATCCCATAGAAGTCATCTCTTGTTTCGAATGTTAGCATGCTAAGAAAGGTGAATATTTATTTATTTATTTATTCATTTATGTATTTATTTATTTATTTATTTATAAAGCCCTTTGTGGCTACCAGGACCCTATTTTTATGAAGCAGCTATCCTGTATGGGCGGAGTTGGCTTCTCAGACTCATTATTTTAAGTTAAAAGGATTTCTTATTGCTAGCAAGTTTCTTAACACCCTTAATATCTGAAAGGAGTGAGAAGCGTTGGTCACTTGGACCTCTGAGCGTTACAACGAGCGTACGCTTGTCCAATGGGTGTGACAAGATGTGATTTTGACTTTACGAAAAACTTGGACCCAGGAACTCGGCATAACTTGTGAGTTAGCAAGAAGGGCCAGTGATTCTGAGGTTGCAACTCTTTAGAGTCAGTGACTACCACCTTTGTCTAGGAGCAGATTGTGGCAGACCATGCAGTTCACTTAGGAACGTGTTCAACACGAGTCTTCCCTTGCTAGTGGAGAATATGTGTTGAAACATATCCATTTTTGTGGGACAAAGTCATTTTTTCGCTGTTGATAACTGATAAAATGTTTTATTGTGTAAGATTTAATTGAAAACTGTAATTGCAAGAGAATTGATGCAGATTTTGTGCTAACCCATAGTTTATTCGCCCTATGTTAAAATACTTTGTATGCAGTCATATCTTGTTTCGATAGAAATGGTTGTTTGAATAGTTTTTTGTTAGAAATGCCTTGCTCTGAGCTCATAGTAAGTAAAATTGTAGGAGTGAACCATGTATGTTTGCCCCCACAATTAGAACAAAAAACAACTCCTAAAAGATTGAAGTTGTATATTTCAACAAAACTCATAAAACTGTCATGGATTCCCTATTAAAGCACATAAAAACGAGGTTCTCCACACAGGTAAAGAAACGTACTACATTTTGTCAAGAATGGCACGTGCACACAAAGGCACACACATTTCCCTGGCCAAAGGAGGAAACATGAGACACCAACATAATTGAGCATACTAAAACACATATAAAAAGTAAAGTTACACATCAAAAGAGAGACACAAGAGAAGCATTATTAGAATTATGGGCCATTCTCTAAGTGGCCAAGAGTGATAGCTCTACAGTTCTCACACCAGCTTCCCCCTTACTAGCATAATCAAATCCAACAATAATAGAAGCCAATGAGATCCCCACTGAAAGAAGGACAGTTAGGCCCAAGCATGAGAGAGCAAAAAGCCAGCCGGCCCAGATGCTTCCAGCGCATCCCAAGTTCCTTGAAAAGGTACCCAAAGCTAGAACCCAGGTTTACCACATTCAACACAGAGAACCTAAGCAGCAAGTAAAACAGGCACTCCCAGTGGGTCAGGTGGACATACTTGAGTAACAAGAAGGTTTGTGGTGGTTCTTGACAGCGATCCAGCATGTGGGGGAGAGGAAGGGCCCCGGGAATGGATGACCAGGGTGAGGCTACAGGGTTTGCCCAGGTAGCTGAGGTAACAACAGAAAGTGAGTTTGAAGATGAAGCCAGGACAAAAAGAGCAATGTGCAACTCAGAGCGAAGGAGGCAGACCAGATGGAGCAAGGAAGAGAGGCATGAGCTGAGGCTAGAGAGAGAGAGAAAGAGAGAGCTCACAAGCATGAAGGAGAGCACAAATACAGGGCAGAACCCCCTTCATAAAAATGAAGCAGGAGTAAATACAGAGTGCAGAGCTGGGAAGAATCGAAACTGCAATAAATTAGAAGCTTCTAGAAGGGATCATAGCCTCACGGCTTGGTCAACAAAGGAGAGATGCTGACAAATAAATAAAAGACCAAAGCAGCCTGATACTAACCCATCCAAAAAACAGGAAAAATAAGATGGTGCCTTTGAGATGCACACAAAGGAATCAATGACGAGGGGCGCGTTGATTCACAAATTGAAGGGCTGAGACTTATAGATCAGCGCTTCGTTTCTTCTGCTCCTTCATCAGCTGTAAGCCATCTTCAGCAGAAGGATCACGGCAGCATTGGATTAAACTAAGTCATAACGCTTTGAAACTCGAGACTAAACTATAGCAATGTGCTTGGACTCATGTGTGTATTTAAATATGTGTTGAGGAAAATCATTGTTTCTGCCTATTTTTAAACCATGTCTTCAATTCAGGAAAGGAAAGACTGTTTCAGGATGCATTTTGAACTCATAAGTGCTTTCTATTTGTTATGTAAAAGCAAAGCATTAATCTTGGGCACATCTGGTGTGTTAACATAACCTAAGTTAATATTAGATGTCTCAGTTGCCAGTCAAGAAACGAATAAGTAGTTACTGTGTCCCAAACTGGTTCATGATTGTGTGGAATATTCAATGTATAAAGAAATAATCGACATAAAAGACAATTAAGGAGAGTGTATGTAATAAACACAAAACATAAGCCAATCTGAGTAGTAAAGGAATAGTAGAATTTAATATGATTAGCTCTGTCTTGAAGAGTTTATTTAACAGGTGTACCAAGAGAGAAAACAACACCATCTAATTAACAAAAGCTGACTACATTCTTTTCACAAGTTAACACAAGGTAATAAGAAATTCACAAGTGATAAGTTCATCTTGTTCACACTTGAGGGATAGAGTAGGTGGTTAATCACCTTTTTTAAAAACCTAGGTGAAGACGAACTCCGCTCCCGCATTTAAGAACCCGGATCCTGACTGGTCCAGGAGGCAGACCGTGGCAGTGTCTTCTCTTCTTGCTTTTTCTCGTCCCATTTCCCCTTCCCCTTTCGGACAACTGCCAGGGCTCCTGTATAATCAGTAGTGTTGAGAGTTGTTCCAGGTGGGTTGAGGATAAAGCATCGCCCCCACAGACCTTCCTGGATTTCAGGTGAGTGGCTGGTCTCACATCTGACATCCACTGAGGAGGTGCAGAGTCTGGATGGGACAGTGTCGTGGGAAGGGCAGAGGCCAGGCTAGTCAAGCTCCAGTTATGGTTAACTGTTTGGGTGGAAGTCTCTGGGCTCAGGTGCTACAATTGTCAAGGCCCAATTGTGTTGTGGCACATTCCTCATAAAAGGCTTCACCCAAGAGCCATTGAAGGGTAAATGTCTCTTGACAGTTTTTCGCAATCCTTAGCCGTCTTCTCCAGGAGTTTTTTGGGGTAACCCCGATTGAGGAATCTCTTAGTTAAGAGATCTGAACTTTCTTTATAGGCCTCTAGTTTGCTGCAATTCCTTCTCATTCGTTGATATTCTCCTTTAGGAATATTGTTGATGGTTTTTTGTGGGTGACAGGTATCTGCCCTGAGTATGGAGTTTACCGATGTGGGTTTGCGAAATGTCCTAGTTTGCAATTTGTTGTCTTCCGCATATATGGTTATGTCTAAGAAATCTATTTGGCTAGCTGAGATGTTGCTAGTTATTTGAATGTTCCATCTGTTTTTGTTGATCTTGTGCAGGAACTCTTTCATCAGGGCTTCTGATCCCTGCCAGATGTATAGAATGTCGTCGATATACCGACCCCAATATGTTATGTGGGTGGTGTATTCTGCAAACCTATCATCCCAAAGCCAGTATTTTTCAACAAAACCCATAAAAATGCAGGCATATGGCGGTGCAAATTTGGCTCCCATTGCACTGCCTTGGGTCTGTAGGTAATACTTGGAATTAAAGGTGAACACATTGTTCGTTAGGCAAAAGTGCAGCATTTCAAGGATCATCTCATTGGACTCTAAGAAATGAACTGGTTTAGTAGCCAATGCCTTCCGAACTGCCTCTAGTCCATCCTTGTGGCGAATCGAGATGTATAAACTGACCACATCAATTGTGGCCAGTAGACAGTCGTCATTCCATGGGATATTGTTTAGTTTCAGGAGTATGTCCTTAGTGTCCGGAATATATGATGGTAGGTCCTTCATCAATGGTTGTAGCTGATAATCGATATATTCACCCAGTTTAGAGCATATAGAGTTAATGCCAGCAATAATTGGTCTCCCCGACCAATCTTTTCAAACCCAATCCCTACTCTCCCTTCACTATCTTTGGGACATTGTCCCTTTGTCAATTATCCTCATATTTTTCTTCCCCTTCACGACCCTATCAGCCTTGAAAAAGCCCACGGCCAATAGGCCACTAGGGCGAAACACGTGTCGGCTGTCCTTCCTTTTTCCGCCGATATAACCAAAAAAAAAGAACCACTCACTTGAAACTTTCAAAGAACGCTTGAATTTTCTCTTTGAACTCTTGTTGACAAATCGTGAGGGCACTATTCTTCAAATTTTCTCTATGGTCAAGCTCCAGTGTTGTCCCCCCTCCAACACGGCACCAGTGGAGGGCTGTCCGCAGTGACCAGGCAATGCCCGCCAGTGCAATGACCACCCTCGGGGGTATCGGGAGGGATCGCTTGAAATCCAGAATAGCGCCTGTGGTGCTGTGTGGCAATGTGTTAACTTCTCCTACAGCGCAAACAGGTGACTATAGACAGTGCAGGGTCACCGGGACGGGTCCACACAGCCTCCCACCACAATAAATGAGCAGGGTTGGGCCTCGGGTCTCACAGTCCAGTGACTAGTGTCCAGGGCAGTGGTAGTAGCGGCGCAGGTATGTGTTGTCCTTGGGGTTGGGGTTGCAGGGAGAAGCCGGTAGCCTCAGGGCGATATTCTGAGTGGTTGGTAGTGTCCCAAGTCTTTGTGGGGGGTGCTGATGGGGTCCTATAGCCAATGAGTCACCCCCAGAGCTCAAGCCATAAACCAGTGGTGCTTCGTGCCACGCTGCAAGCCTGCCCGGTCACCCCACAGAGTTGGCGAGATGCTTCAGGGGCACTTCAGGGATGCAGCCGCATCGAGGGAGGCCCAACTGGGGCAGCAGCAATCAATGCAGCTTTCCGTCTAAAGCCCAGGCCGCCAGCACCTCAATGGTCCATATGGTGGCCTCCGATGTCCCCAACAGTGTTAACAGGCGGCACCCAGTCCAGTCATAGTCGGGGAGGCGTCACTGGGGGGTAAGGTGTGCATTTGGCCCCAGGTAAATCCAGGGGGAGGGTGGCAGTGTCGGAAGATGCTGGAAAACCAGGCCCAGGTCCGGAGTAGTGTCCTCGCAGTCCACTGCCACTTGGAGAGATATTGGGGGCTTAGGGGGTCTCCCTGAGCAGGGTGGGGGCACCGCCACTTGCGTATAAGCAAGACCTTGTCGGGGTGATGAGTTAAGGAGGCCTAAGATGGCGGCTAGCTGAGCTCCAGTCCGTCAAAGCGCTCCCCGCTGAGCTGCGCCAGCACCCCCCAGCCCCCCTACCTGTAGAGTCCTGGCATCTCATGTACTTTCCTGCGAGGAGCTGCTGACCTGAGCTGGTGCGTGCTCCGGAGCACCTCTACCCGGGGTCTGTGAAATGGCGGACTTGCGCTTGCCCGCCAATATTCTTTGCCGCTCTTTAGGACTCCGGCAGGTGGAATAAGAGAGTGGCAGAGCCGGGTCCCCCTGGCCTCGATCACACTCCCGGGAGCTGCTTTGTTGGAGAGGCTCTGTTTTGTAGTGTAGGCTCACACCGGGAGCCACCGTCCCGGGAGCGCACAGGGTTAGGGTGCACGAAATGGCGGGCGCACTGCCGAAGGCCGGAGCTCTCACCCTTCGCTGCTTTTTCATCCACTGCCAGTCACGCTGGGAGGTCGCCAGGTCCCTGGAAAGTCACCCGAGCCCTTCCGCTAGCTAGTCGCCCCCAGCCATGGCACCTCTACAGCTGCTGTACTGCTTAAGATCGCTGATTACAACGGCGGCGGCGGGGAGATCGAACTGCATGCGTCTCACTCCATCTGTAGCGAGACCACACCCCGTTTGTAGGACTTTTGAGCGTATTTTGACCACATACCTAGGAGTTGATTTCTTATAGGTTTGCAATATTATTAATTCAATTCTTACACTGTAGATCCCTGAGATAAGCTCTTTAGAAGTACCGCATTGTTCAGGTAGTTGTGCTTAGTGGAAGTGCAAAGATCATGAGTTAACTTATCGGACCTTGTATCCAGACACTTTTTCATTTGTAAGTATTTCCATTATTGTTTTGGAGTGAACGCACATTTTTCCTTCATAGTGGAGACGCTTTTGGTTTTCCTTGCATTTCATATGTGTTGTAACTGTCAGATCCATTGGGAGACCCACGAGTGCCATATAAAAGTAGCTCGACGATATGTAACTCTGCATTGCCCCATTTGCGTGCCTCTGCATCCAGGAATACATTTGCTTGAAAGAGAGGTGCTGTATTTTTCAAAGTTGGATTGAGCATTGCAGCATTGGATTGCACGGCTCCCTTGTTCCATCAAGGCATCTGTATGAGTCAAGACATGTTCAAGGAATATGTATATTAATTGCATGCCCACTTTGCGATTCTGAAGGCAGCGTTCAACCCCATCTGGGTGGTAGGAAAGTGATGAATGAGTTACAACAGCTAGTGGGCCAAACAGTATTGTGCCCGATTGGAAAGCGCTAGCCCCCAGTGGTGGTTTCTGCAGAGTTTGGAGATTTTTATTCTAGGTTAGTCTGGCCAACACACACACAGTTTGATCTTATTGTCAACAGAGTTAATTAATGTAGAATGAAAAAGTAAGGGTATTATGCTCAACACATAATTAAATCTAAATGGTGTGTACGGTAGTTATTTCCATCCTGCATAATCCCACTGCATTTGGTCTATTGAGACTGTCAGATTGTCTGATACAATCCGTTTTAGATTGCTTCTACCCAGGGCACCAAGATGTTTCAACCGATTGTACGTGAATTTAGAGGGGTGATCTCTCAGCAATCCCACTGTAGTGATTCTTTTCATAGGTAGGGCTTCACTTTTTGTCCAGTTGTATGTATTTTCTGTGATGTTGGACATACAAGCTTCTAGGAATAGTTAGGAGATGTCAAGGTTTGAAGGATGTTGTGCACATCTATATATATAAAAACGAAAGTATGTCTGTCTGTTTGTCCTTTATGCATTACTACACCATTCATTCAATCGCCATGAAACTTTGGGAAGTTGTTGAGTACACTCCCGCAAAGGTTTCTGGTAAAAACAAAAAAAAACACAAATTTGTTAAATATCGTCCCCCGGCCCCCAGGGCCCTCATAATCTTTCCAATACTGAACGTTTACAGTTTCCGGTGCGACTCGCTTTTGCAATGACCATCAACAAAGCACCTTGACAATCGCTGCAAGTGTGTGGACTAGATTTGGAGAATCCGTGCTTCTCACATGGACAACTGTATGTGGCCAGCTCAACCTTCGGAAAACCTTCTGATTTATTCGTGTACACACCTGACGGAAAAATAAAAAAAACTGTGTATCCACAAGCACTTTAAAATGTTTTCCATATTAAAATGAATAAGTTTCAATAAAAATGACACAATGTAAATTAAATTTTATCATAACAAGTTTTCTTAAATTTCCTTTCTTCTGAGATCGCAGCAACGCACGTGACAGGTAAGCTAGTGTAACATACATTTCAAGTATCCAGGCTATCGACTCTTTATTAGAAATGAGTGCGCCAACTCACAATCTGTGGGCCCGGTCCGAAGAAGATAATCCAGTATCCAAATCGGCCTCTAGCACCAATAGCACCCCAAAGCGGTCTGGGCACAGCCAATTGGAAGGATTGGGGACAACAGTACCCCTTTTCCGCAATACAGAGAAGTGAGAAGTATACCACCAGAAAGAAGGGAGGGCAGGATAACACCACGTCTCTTGAAATGTAGAAGGGCTGCAAACCTCATCCTCAAATAAACAGAGTGGTCTAACGCACCCCTACCCTATAAAAACACAAAGCAAACCCGCCGCGCACCGCGTTTGAAGATTAAATAACGTGGGTCAGTAGGCAAAGCGGGCCGGCGCACTGCGGAGAAGACATAGGGTGGGACCCTATAAAGTGAACTGTAAAGTACAGAGAAAGCGGGCCTAACCACCGCTAGAATGTAACACATACAGGCTCCTAAGTGATAAAAATGTGCTCATGCACTTTGAGAAACAAAAAAAAAAACAACGTGAAAATGCTTTAATAAACACCGAATAGAAACTCGTAAATAAGAGTTGCCAGTATGAGCGGTCCGATTAAATCTGATACATCCGGTACCTCCCGTTATCACACTTATTGGAGTTATGAGTGTTAAGATTTGTCTTGCACCTGGTAAATATCTTGTGCTATAAAAACCGTTGTAAGTAACAGGGAATGAGAAATGTGTGGTGTAGTGCACCGAAATCTGCTGTGTAGTCACAATTACAGGCGGGGCTCATAATCGGCGCTATTTATCGCACTCCATAAACAACAACCCCCACAGTATCATTAGTTATCAGGTGTGATAAATATCGCATCAAAATCCAGACCACATATATTGAGGACAAATGTAGTTACTGTCAAGCCTTTTCTAAAGAAACACTCCTCTGGCTAGAGAGTGGATTTAGCAGCATGCATGCAGGCAACCAATGCGCTGAAGTATCGAATAAACACGCTTAAATCAGCGACCTGTGCCTGTCCAAGGACAGTGGTCACCTTCTAGCTGTGATATCCTATGAATAACTTAGCAGTAATATGGAAAATGTTTGTGAGTCGCAGAGTTTACAGACCTATCCACGGGAAACAGAAAACCATTTTAGGTAAAACAATCTCCAGTTAAAAACAAATCTTTGCAGAGATTCTTCTATGGAAGACAATATGCTAATATATCAGTTATGTCATACAAACGAATGAGTCTTGAATCCCTAGGCAGAACCTACCACTGGATGTAAAGTGAGTCTATGGCCCACAATCATCAAGCATTTTTGGAATCGCAAACGGTGCGATTCCTTAAAATCGCCGTTTGCGATTCCAAAAATGCTTTTTGGAATGCATCAAGCATTTTTTGAAATCGCAACATTTTTGCGATTTCCAAAAATGCGATTGCTTTTAGGAAATCGCAAATTTGCGATTTCCTAAAAGCAATGCATGAATACTTTTGAAATTGCGAATTCGCAATTAGAGGGACAAATTTACCGAGTAGTTGAACTGCTCGGTAAATTTGCAAAAAGTCTAATTAACACTGAAAACGCATTTCAATAGCATTCATGTTACAGACACACATGTCCTTAGGACATGTGTGTGTGCAACATGATGCGAAAAATACATTTCAGGGGTGCAGGGGGGGTTCATTTGAACCCCCCTCACCACCCTTGAAATGCAATCAGGATTTGCGATTTTGAAATTGCGAATTCGCAATTCCTATTCATTCCTATGGGCCTTTTGGCCCATAGGAATGAATGGGAATTGCGAATTCGCAATTTCAAAATCGCATTTTTTATGCGATTCGGTAGAAATTGCGATTTCTACCGAATTGCATAAAAAATTAAAAAATAATCATGCATAGGCTTTTGCGATTTCTAAATTGCGAATCGATTTTTATGCCAATTTAGAAGTCGCAAAAGCCGAGATTGATGCATGTGGGCCTTAATTAGGATTAACAGTCTGCTGAGTGGTAATGTAGGTGGCGCTAGTATCCTACTCTACCACTAATTCAACAGAATTATAGCTGGTTGGAAAAACCACAGTGATAATGACCACCATAATACGTTGTTAAAATAGGGCTGATTTAGTGACAGTTTCTGTTGATCACGTGTCACTCCTATGCCTTTGAAAGGCTTCTGAGGCTATGATAGTCAAAGGCATGTTAAAAAAAGGAGCCTCCAGGAGGCTGGCAGGGCTCAGTCAGTCACTTCTCCATGCCTCTCAGAATGGTCCTGCAGGCATCTACTTTAGAAGAGTTAGGAGGGATTGGGAAGAATACATCTTGAAAGGTAGGGAGGGCTGGGCCACTTCAGGCACTTATTTTTCTAAGATTTGCAAGATTGCAGCAGCCACACAGCAGCCTGATTTGCAAGTCCTTAAAAAAAAACATTCACCGCCATTCAAATATCAATCCAAATATAAAATAAAGTGTAAAGAAAAACCTTAGGAACGCTCAGGAAGTAGGAGGTATGAACCATCTTCAAATAGATCTCCATTTCTGCAACAATGAAAAAGAAACTGTTGCTCCAAGAATTTGCAGGAAACTAAACATAATCAGCATCAGCACTCCTGACTTCTTGTGTGCTTGGATTTCTCCAGAGAATGTGTGTTAGACTTGGCCTTTTTGGCAGGTTCACCCCAGAACTTTTTGCGTTTTCCTAGCCTTTTTCTGTAACCTGGTGTTTGTGATTTTAGGCCTCTGAGCACTTTAGCACTGGGGTCCAGTGAAAAGTGTGTGCACTCTCTGTGTATGTGTGGTGAAATGGCCTGCCCTCCCATAGGAATGCATGGGGGATATTTGTGTCCCTGGTAGTTCCTGGTATGAGAGGAGTGCAGGGATGAGTTTAGTATGTATGAACTCGTGAGGCTAAATGCTGCGAAATGGTGTGCTCAGATTTATGGTGACTGGTGGAGAAGTGCCACTTTTAGAAGCTGGCATTTCTGTGTACTGTGTGTCTGCCTGCCTGATGTGAATTGCATGTCTGGCTTGTGAGTGACAGGTGCTGGATGAGGTGGGTGGCTCCAGGAGCCAGGATGGGTCTGCCCAGTGGTGAATAGGGAGATCTGCATGTAGATGGGAGGGAGGAGTTGCACCTGGGACCTGAATAGGGCTGTGCCTTCCCTCCACAATGCTGGCTCCACCCCCCGTGGCCTCTGATCACCTAACCCCACCTGACAAAGGAGAGAGGAGCTGAGCACAACAAAGTGCTCCCCCAAACCAGTTGCATCTGGTTTTTCCCCAGCCCTGTGCTGTGTCATAAAGGGAAAATGTAATATAAATATAGGGGCTGTGTCCCCATGAAATTGTTCAGTTCTGTTCCTGATCCTGATGTAGGGGGCTTGCTGCTGCTAGGGCCCAGGGGGGAACGCCATGGGGGCTGCTTCTCTGCTGGAGGGCCCTGTGTGCTGGCCCCTGGGCCTCACTCTGCCTGTGGAGCCTCTCCTGGATCTTTGCCTGCTACTGGATCTGTGGCTCCTTGTGAGTGCTTGCATTACCCCAGGAGCGTTTTGTTTGGAAGAGATCTTTGTTTTGATGGGGGAGTACTCATGTTGTTCCCCTGCAGTGCTGTACTGCCTGAAGGTAGAGAGAGGGAATCTCTCTCCCCACGTGAGGGTGCTGGGAGCGGGTGCCCACCCTGCATTATGGTGCCTGTGATAACGGGAGCCTACCCCGCTTTTTCTTTTAATTATGTGGATTTGCTGGTGCCAACACCACGTTCCCCTATTGCTTTTACTTTAGAGGCGGGTGCCCACCCTGCATATTGGAGCCTTTTGTTTGATGGAGTGGGTGCCTACCCCGGGTTTGACCGCTGTGAATCACCGCAGTGGCCGGGCCGGAAGTCAGGCAGCGTCATGTCCGTTGTGGGGCGGGACCTCCTCCTTCTGCAGGAAGCCCGTGCCCACGGAGCTGCCGAGAGGAGAAGCCGTCGTCTCAGGCCCCAGCGGGGCTCCCTTGAGCTGCTGGGAGCTCCTGGTGAAGAGGAAAGGTAGCAGAGGCCGAGCGGGGCTCCTGTGAGAGGAGGGAAGCGGGCTGCTCCAACGTGGCTATATTTATTTAAAGGGCCCCCGTGGGGGTCCCAAGGTCCTATGGGCCCGTGCTGCCCCATATTGGTCATTATTCTCCAGCTGACCCACCTTGCAGGGGTCAGCTGCAACAATGGGGTATGATTATTTACAGAACCCTGTGTGGCTCCAACCGGGGCAATATTGTTTTAAGAGCCCCAGCAAGGCCCAGAGGGCACAGTTGTGCCAGGGCCCATTTGCTCTATTCCCAGCTGCACCGCACCATCGCAGGCAGCTGCAATGTTTTTGCGCAGGTATTTGAGAGAGTCCCTGAGAGGGACAGAAGTGGCACAGAGGTGCCAGGTCTTCATCATTATTTACAACTGCCCAGCAAGTAGTGGGCAGCTGCACCATTTAGGCGCACAGTTCTTTGGGGGCATGTTTTGAGTTAGGAGTGAGATACACTCCTTTGTCCCATACTTTCCCAACTTCCCAGCAAGTAGTGGGCAGCTGCACCATTTAGGTCTGTGCAGATTGTGCACGCTTTCTGATTCATTCAGAGACAACATTTCCCGGCGAGTTGCGATCGGCACACCGCCTGAGCATTTGGTTGCCTTTAACACTGAAGATCGCATATCTTCTTAATGAAATTTCATTATACAGTTGAGGACAGATTCTTGTGATTGATTCTCATGTTTAAGCAGCATTATGGTTTTGAATTCATAATTGACCATATCCTGCGATTTATACAGTGTAAGGTGCCAACCAACCTACGTTGTCTCTACGGGGTCGAAACGTTTACATTCCTGTTGTCTACAACTTGCCCTTGTATCACAAAGATTGTTACTGAGTTCTACCAATATGGCATAGTGATGTACAAATGTATAACATGACTTCATGTAGCTTTGGCTTGTAACTGTTAGTCTGATTGTATCCGCAAAATGATTTATGATTTTGCATCTTTTTCCATGCTTTTCACATGACCACGATCCTCACTTCAAATTCACTTATCTTCCCCCTTTTCTCTATGTTGTTGGGCACCTTATGTTTAAATGATGATGACAATAACATTTCCCCAAAAAATGACAAATGAGTTCTATGTGGTAATGTGATTAAATAAATAACATTCCCTTATGACATAATTGTTCGCAGATTCATCTTTCTATTTATATGTTTGTAAATTTGTAAACTTTAGTTTGTCCTTAGTTACTGGGGCCACTCTATAGCATACCAACTCTGTGTAGAGCACTGTCTTCAAATGATCAACTGCATGAGTAACATGAACTCAGAGCTCATAAACTATACACTATAAATATTTATATGTTATTAAATAATAACGTGCACCACATTTTTTTATACTGAAAACAGACTACTGAACAAGTCCACTCTTGGGCCTCAATCGTATCTGCCTTAGTGAAAGACACTTAGGTGGCTCTTCTGCAACTGTGAACTCTGGAGGGTCTGCACATAACTATACGTAGGAGTGGAAATTATCGCCCCATCAGCACACTTTATTTACTACAACAATGTCATCTAGCAGAGCCATAGCATATACCTAAATTGTTGCATCGCACAGGGATGCCAATCTAGTCTCAGGGTCTAAGGGACAGTCCTTAGGGTAGCACACTTGTATTAGTTGAACAGCTGATTACTGCTGAAAGGCTATCTTAACATTTTTGTTTACCAGCTATGATAGAGGCTGGGCTCATCACTTACAAACCTATGGTATGAGTAAATCAGGACTACAAGATCCAGAATGCATTAAGTTGTCACTCTAAAGCCCAGTTCGACACAGTTCCACCCCACACAATTACACAACTAATTCAATACAACCCATATAATTACACTACACACCACATACGTAGACTCCATAACAGATAAGTAAAAAAAACATTGCCATTTACAATACAAATAGCTCTAACTCAAACAAATGTGAGACCAATTGCAATTCCAATGCTTGTTGACTTTCATGTCATTTATTAGTCACTGTGTGCATAACAAATGTCTTAGACTCCTCTGTGTTAGGCCTAAGGCTGTTCACTCACATTATCACAAAATAGAGAACTTTGGGTTTACATTGAGCCCTGTACACTTCTGTGGGAATCTCCTGACTCTGTGCACCATATAACCACCTAGTGGCATGCCATACACAGTCCCAGCTTCTTATAGTGATTGTTCCTTTTACTTAGTAAAGGAGGCGGGTCCTTTTTAATGAAAATATTTCTTTAGAATGGGTTTCCTCTGTGAGGCATGGCCTCACAATTGCATTTAGTAAGTACTAGGATAAACAGCGTGGAACTGGCATAATGTAAAATTTGTGTGTGTGAGAGAGAGACAGACAGAGTTCACCATGTAAATTACAGTGGGAAAGGCGACACTACAATCCACACTACTACAACATAGCTTGCATCATCCCAAGGAATATCCACTAAAGTGTAGGTTATGATAACCTATGAAACATTTCAACTTTATTCTTAAAGATACATCGGTGTAGGTTTGATGAGGGGCGTGGCTTGGACGCCGATGGCGATGGTCGCCTGAGAGCTCGGCTCCGGGACTGAGCCCGCTTTTATCCTGCAGATCATGGATTTTGGGGTGCCCCGACCCCCACAAATCGAAGATCGGGTTGAGGCCGACCTGGTGAGGCACCTGGAGGTACCCGAAAACGGATTATTCTGACAGAAAAGCGAAGTTGCGGAGGAAACGGAGCGGAGCCCAAGATGGCGCCCGGACCCTCTCGATAGCCTTGTCGAGACCCCTGGCCCGGAAAAGCCTACCAGATCTGCTTGAGCTTTCTCCACGTCCCATCTTTCCGAGAGGCGACCATTCAGGCTGACGGTTTGGGAGTGTCTGGAGGCCGTGGACATCCATGGACTGATTGATAGTCGCTTTTCTCTCGGCGCAGGCTGGTAGCAGGCGGCCGGAGGCTCTGATCGGAACGACAGTACTGTAGTGTAGTTCCTAGTTTCCCACTAGGCCCTGCGCATTGGAATAACATAAACAGTAGTATCGACGTGGAACTGGCTATATTCCAGGCCTCCACTGACTATGCTAAACTTAATTGGGTTGTGTTACCAACTAGCTCAGACGTCACTGGAAACTTTCTTCTCTGCATAGGAAGTGATCAGCTTCCTTGGCACAGACAAGAAGGGATTCAGTTTTCCAACAACCGTGCAACATGACAACTTTGCTCCTCAGATCAAGAGTCGATCTCTAGGGTCGTGTGAAACAATAGACATAGATTTCAGTCAGTCAGTCTAGTGCAGTTTACTTTCACAGTATGTAGAGAATAGAGAGACGGGCGTGTATCAATAAAGGTTAACATTTATTGAACAGTCTTTCTTCTCGTACAAGAGAAATGTATTGCCACAATTGCAATAACTGTTATTATAAAAAGTACGTACAGTAAGATAAGAATAGCGAAATAGAACTGTAAAAGCATTGATATGGTTTCTTAGCCATACAATGGTTTAAAAGTAATAAAACATATATACAGTCATATATACAGTAGGCTAACATACTCAACTGGTGCTTCTAACTAAGCCTACCCCAGTGTGCCTGACCTAAGCCTAACACGTGAGAAGGGGAGTAAGTAAGTAGCTTAAGTTAAGTTGGTTTTGCCAAGGTTTGTTTCAAGAATTCTCGTCTAAGGGTTTAGTCAACACCATACCTCTGAATAGAATGATGGAGGATTGGTATCTCCTTCAGGGGTCTCTCTCGATATCCCAGTCACCCGCGAGGGTAAACTGGAAGCGCCGGGACTGGATTTCTCTGCACGAGAAAGGCAGCGGCTTCTCTCAGCGCGTCGAGGAAGGAGGGGTGACAGCGTCCGCGGGCAGCTGGGCTGGATGTCTTCGCAGAGGACGGCTGCACGGCTCCTCAAGCGTACTGCACCATAGGTCGCGCTGTAGCGGCGATAATGGTAATCAGCAGCTTCACCACCACAGGATAGCAGGCTGCAGCGACAGAGTGCTAGTTTTTACCAACACAGGGTCATGCAGGCAGCTGGCATCAGCAACAGGTTCGCTCGCTCATTGCTTAAGGCAACGTTGGTAATATTCATACCTGACAGGTGCCGGGTTTGACGCAAGTTTGCTGGACATAAGACGTCAATTAAAGATGTCACTAGGAAGTGACAGTTATCAGTTGCTCATTAGAGTTCTATTACTAATCAAAACATAGCAAGCGGGGATTTCCAGGTTTGCTAAGTTTTTATCTTGTTGAAGAACTCGGAGTGTTATCTAGGAATATCAGATAGTGACTGCTGCTCTGTCATTGCACTAATTGGTCGCAAAGGAAGTAGCAGAGAGTCATGCTGGAATGTGGCTCTGTTCGTGTGAGGCCAGAGATGACTTTACAGAAAATCGCACTTGAACGGTTATGCCAATATAGGGAATAAATGGATTTATAGCCGAATAGGGGCATAAGGTCACAGTATCGATCAGGAACCTAGATAAGCACGCAACACCCACTCCACGTATACATGTCCATCAAAATTACTAAAACTAAGCAATTAGATGCATGTGTAACATTGTGTAACATAGCCCACCCCAAAATACATAAATGCATTCGAAATAGGCGTACTTGAAATACATGGAATTTAGGTACTGTACGTTTTTTTTAAAGCATAGTAATCATTCAAAAAATTATTGCATATGAAATCAATGAACGATTATGCATAAAGAATTACACATGAAGTATCTCTGACAGAAGAAAGGCGAGATAAATCATCACATAAAAATGCATTGTAATTACATGTGTGCTAGAGGCTGGTGTTATGTTGTTATGTCTCTAGATGTGTTTAGAAATAGAAGTGTGAAGCTTATGTTCTCTAAGAATAGTTTTTACGTTAAGCAAAGAATTGTTCGTGCCAAAAAAGGTCAATATTAGAAAAATTGTCCAATTCAAAGAAAAATAGATTTCCAAAGCACTTGGCAGTTTTTGTTGATCAAAGCTGAAGGCCGAATTCAGAGTTCATGGGAACGCTGTGTGTCGGAAAGCTTCTCAAAAGTTATTGTTTCTCTATGGGTGAGAACATTGTATCAGACAGGCTCGCAAAGAATTGGTCTACAAAATCAGGTGATAGTTCAACCAAATTAGATAGCGCTGTAACTTGGCAGGTGTGAGAATGATTGCTGTCATCGAAGGCAGGACCAGCAATGCTCACAGAACGTTGTACCTGGATGATGTTGCTTTTGTCACTCGCTCCACTGTTACCACTTGGCTGTAGTACAGGAGTCTCCACGAATGCCGTCATCAGGATTGGTAGCCGCTGGGGACAACACAATGCGTGAGCCGTTATTGGACTTAGCAAAGTATCGACGTCCATTGGTACTGCTGATGGAAGTGAAAGACAGATGTCCAACACGCATTCCTCGCCGCAAAGCATACACCGTAGCACAGGTAAAATGCAATTTTGCCATATTGGTCTGAATGAAAGGAACCAGGTCATGTTTAGATCTCTCAGCCTGGCCAATCCGAGGACGTTAGTTATCCTGTCCCTGTAGCGCATTGCTAGGATTGTCTCTTCCATTCCCATGGGAGCTATGTCTGAGCCGAGGCTTGCCATAACGTAGCAGGATGGTCAAAAGTAGAATCCCTGCGATGAGTCCCAAAAATAGTGGAATGCCGCCAAAGATGGAGTGCACAAAATTAGGAAAGATTCCCAAAATTGCCTGGAAGGGTGTTAGCAGTCCCGTAAAGACTGTCTTAAATATGCCTGGGATGCTTGTAGCACTAGACATGTTAAGGAGTTGGCTAAACATTTCTACGAAATGCACGGGGCATTTTGTTGATAAAAGGTCATGGACCTCAGTAGCCGTCCTTGCGACTAGAAGATCATACGTCTCTTTAGATGACGTTATAGGCACTGTTGTCTGTAAAAGCACAGATTTCATTTTGCTTAATGTATCAATTCGTATAGAATAGAGATTCAGACGAGGCCAGAGGGGAGTCACTATGTCTGGAGGCCCGCTCGGAAACAATGCTTGCATACAGCATTTGACCATGGATGTAACTTGTACTAGATAACTTTTTCCGGGCGCGAGGCCACTGCACCTGTGATCCGTTCTAAGAATGTAACTCCCGTTCGCGAGTTGCATAAAGAAGGGCTCTATCTGAGTTGCAGGTGTGACTAGCTGGTGGCATGAAAGGTTTTTAGAATTTCCATCACATGCTCCGTGTAAATTAATACCCTGACACAAAAGTATACCGCTTAGTGAGTGTTTACAGTTGTCACCACTAAGAAATACATTTTTGTCACTGTCACTATAGCAAGAATGAGTGTATGGTAATTTCCATTCGGATTTTACATATCCCTTACCCAATTGTTCATATTGGCCAGCAGGTATGTACTCAAGGCACTTTTTAAAGCGGAAAGTTGTTATCGGAATTGTAATAATTCCGTGTATTATCCATTCAATGACAGGACTCTCTGACATTGTCAATGGTAATCTCTCGAGTTTCTCGATGCTCAAGATTGTATAGTCTGCTCCTTTCTGTGCCAAACTGATCTGTTTATCAGTAAGGTTAAAAATGGAAAATAATGACGTTGTGTTGATTAAACGCCAAGGCACATAGCCTGAACGAAGATTTTGCAGCGTCCAGCTTAATACTAAAATAGAGCGTAATCGAGACTGGCCATGTTGTAACATTAGCAAATCTCTGTCTGTCACATCAAAGGCAGAGGATACAATATTGTCCAAAGAATATATTCTGGAAGACAGAGTCATTAACCCATTGTCTACTACAGAAAGTGATTTCTCCAAATTAATACGATCAATTTCTCGTATTTTTTCAGCAGTTTCAATTTGCTTTACTTTCCAAGCCTCGTTGTAAGCTGCATAGATACTGGTCGCTATGAAACGCTTTTGACGCTGTTTGCGTGGTCCAAAAATGAAATCGCGCAAATCAGCACCATCTTTTAATAAAGACAAGTGTTGCTTAATTTCAGCCAGTGTGGATGTAGTTAGCCATTCTAGGCAGAGTTTCCCTACACTGTATGTTGTTATTATTCCTGGATGTTGTCTCTGGGAATATCTAGGGTCTAATCTGGTCATTTTCAACCCCTGTGTTTTATTCAGGAACCTATCTTGACAGCTATTTGTGTCTGTAGGCCAGATTAACCATTTTTTCCAATCAGGATGTGTTCTGTTGAAATGTAAAATTTGTGACACGTCTAACTCAATATCAGCTGTTGCATTTTCAGGTATTGGCTTTGGTATAGACGGTGTTTTAAGGTCTTTGTTCTTAGCTAGGCCAAGACAAGATGTTTGGTGTACAGTGTCATTTAAAAATAACATTTGTTCTGGTATCATGCAGGTTCTAAACAGTGCTTCTATGCCTTGCACCTGCCAATCTTTTGTACCCCAAATTGTTTTCGTTTCAATATTTTTTTTCCAATAATCAAAACCAAATGTCATCATTTTGTCATAAAATGCTTCTGAATATATCAATTTAGAATTTGTCAGCATTGTTTTCATTCCTGTTTTATCTAACAGTTTATAATAAAACGTTTCTGCATCACTGGTGTTAAACCCTGAGAAGTATTTGAATTTCTCAAAAAATGCTTTAGAACTGCTTTTAGGCGGTGTAGAACAATGTTCCCATTGATTATACATAAAAACATTTCTAGGCTGTGCAGATTTATGCAAGTAATGATCCCCATAGTGGGTATAACAGAATAACTGCTCATAACTAGATGAACCTTGTAAATAATCATGATCTGTGAATCTAGCTGACATTACTAAATCAGACATCATGTCATTAATACTGTTAAAGTCCCAATCATCAGAGAATGTACTTGGTGTCACAAAGTCACTTAAGGAAACCTTTAGTTGATGAGGATACTTCAGGATTTCGACCGGACCATAGATCTCATAGTCTGTTTTCTCCCATACTACCCCACCAGGTATTGGAATTGCTGTGACATTTACTGTTGACAGTTCTCTTTTCTTCACGTGGGATGATCTGTGTGGTTTCAGGACTAGGTTGATGTTCTGACTTGCTGTGTCCATTGTAATATATTTTCCTTCAATGAATTTTCCCAAACACAGTACCATGATGAGCCAAAGCAGGAGGAAAAATACACCTAGACCGAACCAGAACTCTAGCCAAGGGGAAATGAGGTAGATTTCCTTCAGTTGATGAAAGAGTTCCGTTGCTTTTTCTTTAAAAGACTTTTTTATTTCTGGCATCACTTCGGGGTCATTTAAATCTTCAGAGAAGTTGTCGAAGTTGATGAAATAACCAGAGGCAGTTCTGTCAATTGATGGGATTGTTCTTTCAATCTGTCTCTCGGTAGCACTTTCTGATGCCACATCATTGTAGACTGGTGTTGTTTCTTGACGAACTGTTTCAATCTGTGTTCCAAGAGGCACGAGTTCCATGGCATTATTGCATAGTCCTTCATTGTGCACTGCAGGCTGATCGAATGTGATGAGTCTTTCAGTTTGAACCTCTTGGATTGTTGCAAGTTTGGGTATTCTGTTGTTTCTTGGGAGTCCACTGGGCCTACTGTTGATTATAGGCCACATGCTTGTGGTTTTACCAGGTCGATGGACACGACTCTGTTCTCCTTTTTACCAGCAAGGGGCGGTAGCACAACTGATCTTGTTCCGGTGACTGCCAAGACAGGTACTGCTTTCCTGTAAGAAGGCCCAAATTCCTTCTTCACCGCGATCTTTTCTCTGACTAGATCCCCAATCTTTGGAATCCAGACAGGCCTTGCTGGGGCTGTTGCGGGTGGTGCCTCGTCAGTGGTACTTGGCTGTTGCTTTAACTTTATGTTGCTTAATGATTTTCTTGTTTCATTCAGTTCCTGTAAAACAGCCAAACGGTCTTTTACTTCAAACTGCTTTGTTTCTTCTTGTACCACTGATATCTGACTATCGAGGTCCTGAACGTTCATTCTAATTCCGAACAATAGTTCGTATGGGCTGAAACCTTTTAGAGAATTTCTTGGCATGTTGTTAAGACTAGTCTGGACACTTATTAAATGTTTGACCCACCCAGCGCCTGAACCTAATACCTTCGCTGTTATAGATTGCTTTATATCCCGGCTTTTTCCTTCTACCACACTTGTGCGACGGACAAGAATACCACAACCCAATTCCCATGCTGGCCATGGCCTCCTTATAGGCTCGAGAGCTGAAAGCAGGACCCTGGTCAGAATGGAACGTGGTAATTGCGTATATGCCGATATGGACTCGCGAATCTTTTATAACCGTTCTAGCGTCAGCCGAGCGCTGGAGGCCTCATTATTTAAGTGCTTTTTGTCTTAATGGTGTACACTGGGACGCGCTTCTCTTCTTTGATTGCGCAGATAGACCGCCTTATGCTGTCTAGAAGGGATCCTGAAACTACACTGGCCTGTTCATTACTGCGATCTCTGTTGCAGTTTTCACAATTTTGAGCAAAACATTGAATATCTATACTCATTCCTGGCCACCAGTACTCTGATTGTCATTCTTTCAGAGAGGCTTTGATTGTTTGGTGTTTCAGACCCAACCCCATGTGTGCTTCCAGTAGGAGGAAGCCCCTCCTGCTCCTGTTTGGAATTACTCTATCCCCCACTCCAGGGATTCGAGCAAAAGGAACGGAGTTTGCATCGATTATGTATGCATAATTGAGTGGATAGTTTATGGGTAGTGCTGCACAGTCGCCTTTTACGGTCGTTTTTACTGCTAGCATGGTTTCCCCGTCTATGTACTTATCTGTACGCTTTTTTGTGGCGACGGAAGCCGGTTTAGTTGCTTCCGCGGTGGCTGTATTAGCCAATGAATTCCCTGCAACGTGAACGCCATCACGTTGAAGACTCTGTGCGTGAATCACGTGAGTCTTTTGTAGTTCTTTGTGTAAAAGAGCTACCTCGTTCCAGAGCTTTTTATGCTTTATTGTGGCACCTGTGTCATCTTTGTAGTCGTTTTTGATCCAACTCTGCAGTTTATTATTGAAAGAATTGACGCAAAAATGAGAATCGCACACTATAAGTGTGGGGAATTCGCGTTCTGCATTTTCGAGCGCCATCTTTAAAGATCTGATCTCAGTTCTTTGAACGGAACAGTACTTTACTGATTCAGTTTTTGTTACTTTCGGTCTGAATTTACCGCACAGCCAACGACCTTTAATGATCGCACATGCTGCATTGTAGGATTTGCTCTCTACGTTGAAATGCTGTACAAAGCTATCTGTATAGATTATACAGGCGTATTGTGGGAGAGGCAGGATTTCGATTGGCAGAGGATATTCTTCTTCATATTCTAAATCATTCAGTTCTTCAAATTGCGGGGCGAAATAGTATTTCACGTCTTCCGCTCCTAGAGAATCTATACACTGTATCCATTTCGGATCCAGTGACACTGTAGGCAGGTTTACTGGGCTGAATAGCGCCTCGAAGGCGGATTCCGCTGTAAGGATATTAATCCGTTTGCCGTGTGCTAGTTCTCGTTCATTTGCTAATGCGATTTGCACTGCGTTCACAGTTCTTTCTGTGTGACTGAATGTTTTTTCTGCTTGTGTGTACAAGTGAGATTTAATTGAAATTGGTACCTTTTCTCCCTCATTAGAGGTTAGGTACGTGAATCCGCATCTTCCTGGGATGACTCGGATTACAAGATCGATCGTGTTGTCACGTGTATCTAATTTTGTTTTTGCTAACATGTCTGTTTGCAGTGATCTCAAAATTTCTGTGTGTTTTTGAGTCCAATTGATTTGTTTAAAATCAGGTTTAATTAGTTCGTAGAGAGGTTTAACCCTCTCTGCATAATTTAGGATGTAAGTTCTTCCGAAATTCAGAAAACCTAGTATTGATTGTAAATTCTTCAGCGTTTTTGGAGCTTGGAGTACGGCGCACTTCTCTAAGAAGTTGTCCGCTAGGCTTTTCCCTTCACTTGATAATTCGTACCCTAAAAACAGTACTGTCAGATGGGCAATTCGGGACTTTTTAAAGTTGAATTTGTAACCCTCTGCTGAGAACCCAAGTATAATGGTGTTCACTCTTTTCAAGTGAGTATCCAAGTCGTCGTCTGTGAGATAAATATCATCTACGTAAGATAATGCTTCATCATCATAGATTTGTAGTAACTCTGTTACCCTAGCTGAGAATAGTCCTGGGCTGTTCTTGAACCCCTGTGGGAGTCGACAGAATTTTTTCTGTGACCCAAATGCGGAGAAAGCGGTCAAGTATCTGCTTTCTGGTGCAATGTTTTGACAAAAGAAACCATTAGATATGTCTAATGTCGTTTTATATTCTTTCCTAACTATGTTATTCATTAGGGCTGCACTATGCGAGTTTTGTACTGCAAAAGTTTTGCAACATGTATTAAGATGTCTGTAGTCCAAAACTAGACGATATGAATTGTCTGGCTTGGAGACAGGAAACAAAGGATTGTTCATCTGAGAGGTGCATGTTTCAATCACCCCCTGGTACTCAAGTTGATCTAAGATCTCCCTGACCTGTTTTTTAGCTTCTTGCTTTATGGGATACTGCCGTTGGGCAGTTGGTTCACTTTTTAGTTGGATTTTGTGAGGTGGTGAATCCTCATCCCATCCTACATGATTTTTATACAATGCAGGTGCCTGGGCTACTGCCCATTTCCTTGCATATGTGTATTTTTTGTGAATCGGTATGTGATTCGAGAAGGCAGGCATAATTACTTCTTCGCCACGAGGGCACTCCCTGACAAACTCCGGGGGCCAATCTTTTTCAGCTAACAGAATATCATAGCCTTTTGAGAGCTTATCCCAAAATAGACCCTTAATTTTCCTAGTCTTATCACCCTCTATACGCAATGTTATTTCGTATATTTTATGGGGCTCGCTAAGTCTGGCGTCGGCAGTTTCAACCTGAATGTATTCATTCGTGTCCACTGTCTCCAGATGACTCATCAAGATCTTGCGCGCTATACTGATCTCTGCTGCACTGTCCAACATTGTCAATGCCCACTCCCCGTTTTTCAACTGTGTCCTCAGTATTCTCGGCATGGTTGATTACTCTAATACTGGCTACCTTCTTTTTCTGAAATTGAGATTTCTTATTTTGAGCAGGTTCCTTGTCTTTGGACTTGGTGTGCTCTCCTGGGTCTGACCGTCCTCTTCTTTCCGAATTCTGTGGAAAAGATCGAGAGGGACGTGTATCAATACTTTGATATCTATCAGGTTTTTTTAGATTATCCCTATTTCTAAGATTATATCTTTTCTCAGAGGGCTCCCGCTGGGGAGACTGGCGTTCTCGAGTCGGAGTTCTTTCCCTCCGTCGAGGAGACCTTCCTCTGGACTGGAAAACTTTTTCCTTGGGAGTGGATTTTTTATTTCCATCCCAGCTCTTTTTAGGAGTGTTTAAATTATTTTTAATAAATAATTTTTCTGGATTTTCGAGCAGTTGGGGCTTAACTGGTTTTCCACCCAAGCTGTCTCTACCTAATTCTTCATAGCATTTTTCTATGATTTTTGCTAGCTCAACAGGATCTTTTATATCTGTTTCCCTCAACTTCTGGCGAATCGCCACAGATGCTGCTTCTCCCTTTACGTTGGCTAATAATATAGCCGTGACCTGCTTGAAGTCTTTCAGTAATTTCATACCTAGATTTAAAGCGGGCTCTGGACCGAATTCATTTTGAATCTGTTTTAGCACTTCTGGTATTACCGCCATAGACGGAACACCGTGTGTTTTTGTGTAAATGGAAGCAAAGACTGTACCCCAAGTGTCGCAGTCCTCTATGTGTGGTGCGATTCCCATAGGAAGGCAGATGGTCAAGATTCTGTGTTTCTCAATAGGGGTAGTATCAGGAAATACTGCCTCTATTTGAGTGATTTTCTGGGCTAACCAGAAAGGAATTTGTTTCCGTTTTACGGGTGTTTTACCAAGACATGACTGTATGTTCTGTGGTGTAATTTTATTTGTGTTCCCCTGATGAGGGGTCAGCTGTGGTGTATTAACAGCTGGCTGGACTGTTGCAGTCCGTATTACATATTGGACTAATTGCCTATGTATTTTTATTAATGTGTTTAGCTGTGCTAACAGCTCTTCTCTAGACATTTTTGCAATGTCAGGATGTGGTGTGTAGCTGGCTAGAACCGGCCACGTTGCTCCTGGTCTACCTAGTGGACCGAGCCTGGTTATGTGATCATTGTGTTTTAGGGCGCCATTAAACCAGAGCAGGTGCTCTTGAAATTTAAGTGGAATTTCAACCTCCTCGAAAGGGGCGTACTCATCCGGAGGTTCCTCTATTTTGTAATAGTGAAACTCTTGTGTTATAGCGTTTACCGCTGGAAAGTTTATCCATGAATAGAATACCTCTGTCTGCCGATACTCGTGAGCCTCTATCACGAAAATTACTGTACCACCTTGAGGTGTCAGTCCGTGTTCTATAAGTTTTAAAGTTATAGATCTTCTTAACTGGACCGGGATGATAATAGCATCCGGGTCAGCCTGTTCGGGACCTTGCTGAGTCGCATCTACTGCGGCCCCAGAGGTTCCGTTTTCTACTGACATTTTAAAAAATGCAGGTTTGCAGAGTAGGTCTCCAAGGAGACAAAGATTAGGTGCACAATATTTTGGAACACTGTATCCTTCAACGTTGAATAAACCAGAGCTTTACATAGGAATCTCTTCCTACTAAGGTCGGGCGGATTTTAACCTTTCACCCACTCCAGACGTCTATTGGAGTATTTACGGGAGAAAGGGGTGTGAAATATGCACGACTGAGTTACTCTATAAGTCTTGCGTTAGTTTATCGCCTTACCAAACGTTGGGCGCCATGTAGTGTAGTTCCTAGTTTCCCACTAGGCCCTGCGCATTGGAATAACATAAACAGTAGTATCGACGTGGAACTGGCTATATTCCAGGCCTCCACTGACTATGCTAAACTTAATTGGGTTGTGTTACCAACTAGCTCAGAGGTCACTGGAAACTTTCTTCTCTGCATAGGAAGTGATCAGCTTCCTTGGCACAGACAAGAAGGGATTCAGTTTTCCAACAACCGTGCAACATGACAACTTTGCTCCTCAGATCAAGAGTCGATCTCTAGGGTCGTGTGAAACAATAGACATAGATTTCACTCAGTCAGTCTAGTGCAGTTTACTTTCACAGTATGTAGAGAATAGAGAGACGGGCGTGTATCAATAAAGGTTAACATTTATTGAACAGTCTTTCTTCTCGTACAAGAGAAATGTATTGCCACAATTGCAATAACTGTTATTATAAAAAGTACGTACAGTAAGATAAGAATAGCGAAATAGAACTGTAAAAGCATTGATATGGTTTCTTAGCCATACAATGGTTTAAAAGTAATAAAACATATATACAGTCATATATACAGTAGGCTAACATACTCAACTGGTGCTTCTAACTAAGCCTACCCCAGTGTGCCTGACCTAAGCCTAACACGTGAGAAGGGGAGTAAGTAAGTAGCTTAAGTTAAGTTGGTTTTGCCAAGGTTTGTTTCAAGAATTCTCGTCTAAGGGTTTAGTCAACACCATACCTCTGAATAGAATGATGGAGGATTGGTATCTCCTTCAGGGGTCTCTCTCGATATCCCAGTCACCCGCGAGGGTAAACTGGAAGCGCCGGGACTGGATTTCTCTGCACGAGAAAGGCAGCGGCTTCTCTCAGCGCGTCGAGGAAGGAGGGGTGACAGCGTCCGCGGGCAGCTGGGCTGGATGTCTTCGCAGAGGACGGCTGCACGGCTCCTCAAGCGTACTGCACCATAGGTCGCGCTGTAGCGGCGATAATGGTAATCAGCAGCTTCACCACCACAGGATAGCAGGCTGCAGCGACAGAGTGCTAGTTTTTACCAACACAGGGTCATGCAGGCAGCTGGCATCAGCAACAGGTTCGCTCGCTCATTGCTTAAGGCAACGTTGGTAATATTCATACCTGACAGGTGCCGGGTTTGACGCAAGTTTGCTGGACATAAGACGTCAATTAAAGATGTCACTAGGAAGTGACAGTTATCAGTTGCTCATTAGAGTTCTATTACTAATCAAAACATAGCAAGCGGGGATTTCCTTCCAGGTTTGCTAAGTTTTTATCTTGTTGAAGAACTCGGAGTGTTATCTAGGAATATCAGATAGTGACTGCTGCTCTGTCATTGCACTAATTGGTCGCAAAGGAAGTAGCAGAGAGTCATGCTGGAATGTGGCTCTGTTCGTGTGAGGCCAGAGATGACTTTACAGAAAATCGCACTTGAACGGTTATGCCAATATAGGGAATAAATGGATTTATAGCCGAATAGGGGCATAAGGTCACAGTATCGATCAGGAACCTAGATAAGCACGCAACAGTACCATCGAAACGATCGGCTGTATCCCGCCGAGAACCTGAATCAGCCGGGTCCCAAGGAACTTTATGGGCGGCACTGCAACTTGGCACTGTAGGAATTCCAGCCGCACTGGTGGCTACAACTCGAGGTCTCCCTTGACCGGACGGGCCTACGCCGGTTGCCGCCGATTGCCTCCACCTCCCCCCTTGGTGGCCTCCGGGATCTCAGCGGTGGTTCATCCCGAGAGATCGGAGAGGTGGTAGGACTTGGCAAGGACGACCGAAGACCCTCTCCAATACGCCCACACACCTAGGGAACAACAGCCGACGCCCATACTTGGTGGATAGCCTGCCGAGCCTTCTCCCGCGGGGCGCATCCGCCATGGGAAAACCAAGGGGACCTAAAGGAACCACCCCGGCCGCCTCGGACACGGAGGCGCCGGACAAGGACGATCGAGGTGACCTGGAGTGTTCTGGAGGCCCTCACCTACAGCAGCAATTTAACCGGGTCCTGGAGGCGATCGCAAATACGCGATCTGCCCTACAACAAGACATCGCCCAGGTTGCGACGAGTCTGGGCCTCCTCAGGGCAGACCATGGTAAGCTCTCGGACAGAGTCAAAGAGGTGGAGAGCTCGGTGAAGGTCCTGGAGCCGGCGCAGAAGACTCTGGCTGCTACGATGAAGGATGCCCTGTCCCGAATCGATGACTTAGAGAGACGGGCGGAGGACGCTGAAGGGCGTAACAGATGGAACAATATTCGCGTGGTGGGCCTACCGGAAAAGGTCGAAGATGGCGACATGGTGGCCTATCTAGAAGCTTGGCTCCGGAATGTGGTGGCGCCGGAGGGACTGTCCTCTTTCTATACCCTGGAGCGTGCACACAGAGTACCGGCGAGACCTCCGCAACAGGGCCGCTCCCCACGCCTGGTGGTGGCGTGCTTATTGCATTTTCGAGACAGGGATCTGCTCCTCAACGCTGCCAGACACAATGGCCCTTATCAAGTGGACAATAGCCAAGTGAACATTTTTCCGGACTCTACTCATGAGACCCAACAAAAGCGGACCTCCTTCCTAGCGGTCAAGCGTGAACTTCGGAGCGAGGGTATACAATATTCGCTCCTCTTTCCTGCGAGGCTCCGCATCATCCTTGACGATAAGACCCGGTTCTTTGATACCCCGGAGGACGTCTGTACTTGGCTCGAACTATATAGGGCTGGCAAAGATGGTTTCGGATCTTCCTTCCAGTCGACTTCGGAAACCGGACAACAACGGCGATCCAAGAGACTTCGGAGCCGCCGCAGCAAACCGGGCAAGCCTTCGACTGTAGAGACTATGGCTGAGCGGCGAGGAGTGTTGGAAATGGTTTCCAACTTATCTGGATCCCAGGGCGGCCCCATCGTCGAAGAATCGGAACCGGGCGGTGAGGGTGCTCGCACGGACACGGAGGACTCAGAGACTGATAGTGTTCCCTTGCCAGTGGTTACTCCGGACTCGGCTGAGGGCATGCTGGATGGGCAGGGATGAACTCGGGTGAGCTGATTCCATTTGGGCGGGGGTTTCCCGAGGGGGTGGTGGAGGTTGCGGATCATGCTGTGGACCACTGGTGGGGTTGGGGGGCCCTGATCTGGATGACACTTTTGATTTGGGGCTCGACCTAGTCTCGGTAGACCGAGACTCGATGGCCCATTACTGGCGCCCGGCCCGCACTTAGCCCTTAAGGCTTCCCTGCGGTGGCGACCACAGGATTAGTCCGGGAACAAGGGGTTTTCCAGGGACACGGTTTGGATGGGAACTAGATGGTTCTATTTGGGTCCTGTTCTGGGGTGGGTGGGGAGGGGTCTGTTTCATAAGGGAGTTTGGTTGCTGTAGGGGGGGATGGCCGCCATTAGTGTTGACTTGAATGTTGCCTGTTTTTTGTTTGAGCGTGGTTGGGAGAGCCCGGGTGCGACGATGTGGGACAATGGCTGAGATCGCTAATGTAAAATGCATCACTTGGAATGTGCGGGGGCTTCACACTATGTCCAGACGTCACAAGATTCACGCTTATCTGGTGCGTAGAGGGGTGCAAATTGCGCTGCTGCAGGAGACACATCTCACCAAGGCGGAAGGGGCGGCGCTACAACGTAGGTGGAGAGGGCAGGTTTACTGCACTACATACTCAGCTTACGCGAGGGGCGTACTGATATGGATAAGGGCTGGGGTTCCCCTGCAGGTTTCCCAATTGGTGGTAGATCCGGAGGGTCGTTACGTAGCTATCTCTGGTACATTAGGGGGTAGGGCACTGAATATTTGTTGTGTTTATGCACCTAATGTGGACCAGCTCGCCTTCCTCTCCGGGTTGTCGGGCTCCTTGGCCCATTTCCTGTCGGGAACCCTCCTGCTAGGTGGTGATTTTAACTCGGTGGTGGATGTCGACGCTGACCGTTCGCACCCCCCCTCCCGGACTCCCCGGTCCGGCGGGTGGCTAAAGGCAGGAAGGACTGGCAGACACATTGGGGGCTGACGGATATCTGGCGTGCGCAACACCCCGACACTAGAGACTACTCTTTTTTTTCCGGCCTGCACGAATTACATGTGCGACTAGACGGGTTTCTGGGGTCGGCGGAATTGGTGTCCGCGACGATGCGCTCTGAATATTTGGCTAGGACCATCTCGGATCACAACCCCCTCCTAGCGGACTTCCGTTGGTTTCCCGGGGCCCCTAGTGAGCCTACTTGGAAACTGCGCCCGAGATATTAGAGGGTACAGTCTTCAGGGCGGACCTGGAGGACAACATTTCTGACTATTTTGCGACCAATGGAGGCACTGCTGGATCAAGAGCGTCGGAGTGGGATGCATTCAAAGTAGTGGTCAGGGGCTATTGTATCTCTAAGAAAGTGGGAATGTGTCGTGTCATCCTTGATGACCTGGCCACTGCGGACCGGAAGCTCCGCAAGATGGAACTTTGCCGCCCCGGCCATCCAGAACTTCAGGAACGTACTGCCGCGGCGAGGGAGGCGGTGGCAGCGGAGGTCGAAAGACTGCGCTGTTTGGATTATAAGGCCTATACCACCAGGTCGCTCACGGAAGGGGATAAGTCGGGCGCGCTTTTGGCTTGGTTAATCCCACGCGCCGGACCTCCCTGATGACGTCCATGCCCACCGCGGAGGGTCTTGAGGTGCACACCCAACCGGAGATACTAGATTGCTACCAGCGTTACTACGAACGGCTGTACCGCAGTAACTTGACCCGAGACCCCACTCTGATCGATGATTATCTGCAATCCTTAGAGATTCCCGCGCTGGAGCCCGACGTGGCGAAGGCCCTGGGCACCGATATTGAACTGGGGGAAATCCGTAGTGCCATAAAGGGGATGGCGAGAAATAAGACCCCGGGCCTTGATGGGCTCCCGGTCGAATTTTACTCCACCTACATAGACCTGTTGGCGCCCGACTGTTGATAGTCTACAAAGAAGCGAAGCGCTTCGGACGACTCCCAGGCTCGATGTGTGAGGCCTTAGTAGTTCCCCTCCTCAAACCTGGTAGGGAGTCGGCTGACCCGGCGTCTTATCGACCGTTATCTATGTGAACGGTCGACTATAAGATTCTAAGCAGCATACTGGCATCGAGGCTGCTGGGACACATGCGCTCCTTGGTGCACGAGGACCAGGCAGGATTCATCCCAAAACGTAACACGACCATGAATATTCGCCGGTTGTTTCGTCTGCTGGAGGAACCGCACACGGAGGCCCTGTGCCCATTGGTCCTTTCGGTTGATTTGGAAAAGGCTTTTGATAGCCTAGAATGGGACTACTTGCGCAGAGTACTACTGAGCTTTGGTCTGGGGGAGGGCTTTATCAGGTGGACCACGGTACTTTATGCCTCGGCGTCGGCCAGGGTGAGGGCAAGCCCGCTGATCTCCCAACAGTACCCAGTAGAACGAGGCACGAGGCAGGGATGCTCGTTATCCCCATTGCTCTTCGCGTTAGCGGTGGAGCCACTGGCGTTGTCGGTCCGGTCCGGAGCTTCATTCGGCGGACTGCGGACCTTGTCTGGACAGCACTATATCTCACTGTATGCTGATGACTTGCTGCTCTTCCTTGAGAATTCAGATACTGCTTTAGACGGGGCTGCAGAGGCTCTGACAACCTTCGGGGAGGTCTCGGGCCTTAAGGTGAATTGGGTCAAGACCTGTCTGTTCACAGTTCGTAGGGGAGAACCCAGACCCGACACCAGCAGAGAGATTAGGTGGGAACCTAACTGCCTTAAGTACCTGGGGGTGTACGTGTACCATGACCCCGCCGACCTTCTAGACGGCAATATAGCCCGCTGTACTCGCACGTTGCGCGGCAACATGGATTTCTGGGCTACCCTGCCGCTTTCAGTGGCGGGGCGTATAGCACTGTTGAAAATGGTGGCGCTACCCCGGTTGATATACTATTTTAGAGCGCTTCTGATTTGGATCCCGCCGGCCACCTTTCGGCATCTGAGATCTATGGTGGTGGGGTTCCTCTGGGGATCGGGCCGCCGGAGAGTGGCACTCAAGACCCTGATGAGACCGAAATCGGAAGGCGGCCTAGCGGTGCCAGACTTTGAAAAATACTATCTGGCGGCTCAATTGCAGACCTTCACCCAGGAGATAGCGAGAGAGTTTCGTGGCCCGGAGGATGGGAGGGGCAGGGGAATGCCCAGACATGTTATTTCCTTCATTGCACTGTGCCAGCGCTTAGCCCTGCACGACCTAACGCTCGAAGAAAGGACTATTAGGTTATGCTGGAATCGTGCCCACGCCCGTGGGGAGCTAAAACTCCCATATGCACCGGAAATGCCGCTGGGGATGTTAACGGCCTTACCGCACGGGGGAGACTGGTCACGCCTAGGGCATTGGGAAGATGCAGGATTGCAGTTAGTGAGGGACCTTTATGAAGACGGGGTGTTACTGCCTTTCCAGGAGATCCTGGAACGTTTCGACGTTCCCCAAGGCGACTTCCTCCTGCATACAGCTCTGGTTAGAGCAATTCAGACGCACTGGAAAAGTGGCATGGAGGAACCGCCTACGTCGCCGGTGTGCCAATACGTTATGATGTCCGCGGGGACTGTCAAGGCAGTCACGTGCTTATATAATAGATTGCTTAACAAGGGTTTGCCCCCGCTCACCACACTGCGGAACCGCTGGGAAGCTGACATAGGAAAAGAGATACCGGAAACGACGTGGACACAACTAATGCGCCGAGCCTGGATGGGAGCGCGCCACGCCCGGTTTCAACTGGTCCATTTTTATATACTCCACAGGGCCTACCTAGCCCCGGCGAAAATCCAGCAATACTTCGCCACGGACACGGCGGATTGTCCCAGATGCCGAGCGCCCGAGGCAGACCTCATTCACATGCTGTGGTCCTGCCCAGCGCTGTCCTCCTACTGGCTTTTGATCGAGGACACTCTTAATAGGGTTACTGGGAGAACCTTGACGGTCGACCCAGCGGTGGGGATCCTACATTGGTTCCCACATACCCCTAAAAATAAAATATCAAGCAAATTTATAGACTTAGGGCTCATTCTCGCTAAAAGAGAGATAACCAGGAATTGGAAGGCAAGAGTTGGTCCAACAGGAGCTAAATAGCACAACGAACTTCTGAAGTGGGCTACAGGGGAGAGCACTCTGCGATACCAACTGGCGAGGCGGCAGCAAAATGAAAGGGCGCTAGAAACAGCGTTGGAATGGGAGACATTAGTGCAGGCCCTGAGAGATTACTGCGCTTCCAGCGATTCTGAGGGTGATGATGCAGCACAACTTGAGTCCCGTTAGATGTCTACAACACTGATCTCTACCCAATCTCCTAGGGTTTCTTCCCACACGCTCGTTCTACACGTACCACACACACTGATGGTGGGGCTGGGTGGGGGGAGGGAGCTGCACTGAGCTTTTGTTGGGGAGGGTTTGTTCCGTTAGGTTGATTTAGAAAAGCAGACGAAGGCCGCTGGATTATCCGGATCAGCTTCAACTTTATACCAGATCCCCTCCTGCGTTTTTGTAAGCAGACGCCGCCCGACCCTCGGGTTGTGGGCTGAATGGCTGTGTATTCAAGATGTTTCCTCAAGGGGGATCGGATGTTTCTTTTGTATTTCCACTACAGATATGTTGCTGATCTAACATGTAACTTTGGCTAATTCCTGCAATAAAAATATATTAAAAAAAAATAAAAATCGGTGTAGGTTTGATAAATGAAGGAGTGCGTGTAGGTTCATCGAAATGTTAACACCTGGTTCAATTCGCGGTTGTAGTATTTGCTTGAATTGACCTATGACACCTGCATCTTGCAGTTGGTACGTAGTGAAACAGCACACGTTCAAGAGAGGCTCACTGTCCAATGGGAAAAGAGTGACATTGTCTTCCCCTGGAGTTAACATCTTCCTTTCAGAAAACATAAGTGTTCATTAGATCCGCTGTTAATTTCAAACGAAAAGATGCACATTCAAGACATTTTTCAATCAAATGTTGTTTCTCTTTATGTGCTTTTTTCAGCAATGTGTTGTCTGAAACTATCTCTTCACAAAAATTATAAATGCTGGTTGATGACCAGCCTTTTAGAGATCGACATATGGTTTCTGGCTAGTTTATGGGAGAACAAATGACATTCTGAAAGACAGCGCGAGGAATAAAGCACAAATAATGTGTGTCTTCGCATTCAAAGTAAGTAATCGATTGAATGAGCAGTCCACTTCTGCTGTTCGCCATTGAAAATTCTTCCTTCCCCCTCGGAGATTTTCAAGCACAGTGAGGTACACAATTTCTTTATTCAAGCAGGAAAATGTACATGAGCAGTGGGAACAGATCACGTCCACTGCCTGGACCAAATTGTCAAATATTTCATTGGTTGCACTGCTTTTCACAGTCTCAGTTCCAGAGCACTGGCAAATACCACAGGTCTCTCTCTGACTGGTTTATAGTTTTACACATCAGCCTAACTCATGAGCTACTTGCCCACAAATCAGGATGAGACTCTGGTTTTGGACTGCTGTTGTGGATTATTTACTTAAAGACAGGGTTTAGAGCTCAGTCTACAAACTGAGTGCAAATCGTCACTAGGGGGGTGCGGACCGCACCGGGTGACACCATCAGTGGGGGGTGACACCAATCTGTGAGCACAGCTCTCAGTGCTGCCTTGCCTCTGCAGACTACTTTACTTTATATTTAAAAAAGGAAGAACGGAACAAAAGATCACATTACAAAAAAAAATCTTCCTAGTTTAAATACGACATGGACCAGTGAGGAACATAGAATTAAATGCGCCGCACGTTATAGAAAGAAGCAATTTTTACATAGACATTTGACTGAGGAAATTGAGTAAATGCTGAGCCAGCAATGCATTTCTTACCAAGGACAGACAGGCAGTTTTTAAATTGGCCCACATTTATTGACAGAGATTGTTTTTTTTTTTTTGCTTTTGCGTAAATTCGTTTTGGGACATGTTTGCATCGATTGGCTACTGCGCACTCTCCGTTCAGATGTCAGTACTTTATAATTAAACATTGAGGGAACAGGTAAATAAAAAAAAATCTAAGGATCTCGCTTTTTTTGAGGAGTTAAAGGCTTTTAAGAAATGCTGCGATTTCTTAGCATTTTTGCAATCATGATATTGAACGGAATGATTTCCTGCGTTTATGACGTGCTTGAGCCCATCACTTGACATTTAAGCACTCAGGGAAGAGGCCTCACACCCTATGCTTCACCAACCTTGTCTTGGCCGAGCCCAGCTCAGTCCCACAAGACCGTCTCCGCTCTGCCCGTCTTGAGCTCGTGAATAGAAGCCTGAACCTAGGCTGTAAAGCTCTCTGCCCCAGGAAGGCCACCAGAGAGGATTGAGTGCAATTATTTTAGCGGCAGCCTCGGCCAGCATGGGGGTGGGGGGCTAACTGTTAATAAAATGATCGAGGTGCACCAAGAATGTTCTTTAAAAAAGTACGGTGCAAAAATGCGCGATGATTTTTGGAAGGGCCTGGGTCAACAACTTCCAGGGGCCTCCAGCAGGGGGAGCTCATGTTACCTACAAAGTAAGAGGAGACCAGTCATGCTCAGCATCCGGTACCAACAGTGGCGTAGCTAAGGTGGGGAGGGGGCAGTGGGGCCGGGGGCCGTTATTACTGCACTGTGCAAGCGCACCTGCTGCTTAAACAAATACTGCAGTTAGTGCACGCCACGTAGCAGTGGTGATGATGGTGCTATGCGCGGCAGCGGCGGCGGCGCACCCACAGGTCCCTCCCAGGGCCACCAATCTTCTAGCACTACCAATGACGGCCCTGGGACAGCCCCGCGCGTTCTCTATCGACGCGCTTCGCCACCACGCTCTGAGTGAAGGGAGACACAGACAGTCTCGTGACAGCAGGGGAGTCATGAGTCAGTGCTCGCCGGGCGATTTGCTGATTCCCTACGGTAGGGGCCCAGGCCAGCACCACTACAGTGGAGTCTAAGTTAAGATGTCATACTCACACTGAGTGTGACTGTGAGAAACAAATATACACGTCACTGGGGCTGTGCTGATCTGAGTCAGGAGCTCTGCCAGGCCCCCCCCCAGGGCTCGGCTTAACCCAGCATCGCGGATGCTAGAGCTGCCCCATTACCACTTGTAGTTCCAGCCAGGTGGTAAAGATGTATTCATCGTGAGAGGGGGGTAGTCTGAGGGTGTCACCCCCTAAGTTCCAGAATGTGTCCTTTAATCAGGACTTATAAAAATATTTGAGGTACACACTACACAGTCAGATTGCTCATTACCCAAAGCAGCGCTGATGTATGCGCTCCCGTGACTCCACCCCATGTACTCTCATTCAACATGTATCTTGTTCATCCAAGGTGGAGCCGTGTCCTTGAACAAGGTTTACACGGAGGTAAAGCTCCTCGCCCCCCTATTCAGGCCCACTCAGCGCTTTTTCTTTTGGAGAATCATTTTCTGCGGCATCATCGGTTGATCTTGGGTTGGGTCTTTTCCGATCTCTTCCGGTGGCGATGAATCCATTCCAGTCTGGTCTGATCTAAGGCTGAGTGCTGTGTGTGGGGGGCACCGATGGTCTGTGGTTTATTAAAGCCTGCCAGGTCTGTGTGCAGCCTCGTGCATGGGCGAGGAGAGGGCTGTAAGCCCCTCCGCCGAGGACATGCTTCTACAGGTGAGTTCAATGTTCACAACTGGGGGGGGCAGCCACAGGGGCCATGTGATCACCTGGGCACCTGGGCACCTGCTCTTCCGCCCCCTCGAATGCTGGGCGCCCACCCAGGGGTGTAGAAACAGAGGACAGACTAATGGCAGGATTTAATAAACCAAATATTGATTATAGGACACTTTCACTGCGACTCAGCACACACCAGAAACTTCCTTTGTGTGTCTTTCACATTGTGTTAAAAAGTCGCAGTTCAAGTGCTGACTGGGTGCAAAATCATGAAATGCTGTTAATAACATCTTCCCATCTACTGACATGGTGAAACTTTTATTTCAGCATGTTGTTTCCAACAATCAATGTTGTATCCAATCTGAGTGATCTATACACTGTGTCCGTCTGCGACATGTCCATCTGTCGTTACTCATCTGACCACACAATAACCTGTGCATCTTCCCTATTTTCAGCCCCCGTCCCTGTCAGTTGTCGACAGTGTGTGTCTTCTCTGTTGGTCTGTGGATGTCAATGGGTGAGGTGGGGTGTGTAGGGGTCTGTGGTACAGGCCAGGCGGACTGGAGGTCGGAGGATGTTTGGTGGACAAGGGCAAAGGGAGATGAAGAGAGGTAGAGAGAAAAGGAGAGAAACAGGAGGTGGGGAGAGAGAGAGGGGGGAGCGGGAGACAGACAGACAGAGGAGAGAAAGGGGCAGATGGAAGAGGAGAGAGAGGGGAGTGAGAGGCAGAGCCAGAGAGAAGAGAGAGAGAGAGAGAGAGAGAGAGAGACAGAGACAGAAAAGAAGCAAGACACGTGAAAAACCTGGGGCATATTATCAAAAAATATGCCCTTGAGAATTCCCATAGAAGCCCATGTTAACACCAGAACCCGGGCTTCTACGGGAATTATTATCAAGCCCATTATCGCTGCTTTAGCGGCAGTTTCCTGCCGCTAAAGCGGCAATAATGTTATTGCCGTTCTTGATAATATGCCCCCAGGTTTGATGGCAGTACGGGATATCCTGGTGCAGGGTATGGGGGTCTTCTGAGTAAGGGATGTCCTGGTTTAGGGCATGGTTGGGATCTTCATATTTTGGGATGTCCTGGTATAGGGTATGGAGCCTTCAGATTAGGGGATGTCCTGGTATGGGGTCTTCTGGTAGGTCCCTGAAGGATGCTTGAAGCCGTTTAATTTATTTATTTTATTTAGTGCATTTTTATAGAGGGCGGACATTACTCGAAGGTGTCAGGGCACTGTACAATAGAGCTAGTTAAATTACAAGAGAAAAGTGGTACAAAATAGAACATTACAATTTACAAAGAAAAACAGGAGACTAAAAATGAAGGGCACACAAACACAAAATCCAACACAGCACACAGGGGTGAGGAATGTACAGGAAAAAATACAAATTTACAATGACGAGCGACCTTCCAAGAGGGGCCTGAGAATGAAAGCTGTGACAGTAGTCAGTCCTAGTTTCTGCCCTCTCACTACAACGCCTCAGGTGTTGCATCTCAACTCATCGGTGTAAAGCTGGAGCAGGGCTGACAAGAGGGCCGAGGCAGGTGCGACCTCAGAGGGTGGAGATGCAACACCCGAAGCTTCAGGTCCTCTTTGGAACAGAGAGTAAGGGACAGTTTGGGAATAAATGGTACAGGCAGTCGTAGTGAGAAGAGAAAGCAGAACCCGGGAAAGGGAACAGCTGAAGGAGGCATGAGGAAACTTTGGGTGAACTAGAGACAGAGACCCGAGACAGCTGGTATTACTGAAGAGTGGACATGTGACACCAGAAACCACGATGGGGCCCTGTGAGCAGAAACCAGAGATCACAGCAAACTGTACCCACAGGCCCTGGGGCAACGCCTGCACACTGCCACGGGGGTGCCAAGCTAAGACTGGGACAGGGTGGTACCCGGGACCGAGAGCAGATCCTCGGGCCAAGAGAAGCAGCAAAGGGAACTCCGGGTCGAAGGAAGGGAATGCCAACAGAGACAGCTCATGGACAGAGGAAGAAAGGGGCTAAAAGGCGCCAACTGATGCCACCCAGCAAGGTCCTGAGAGCCGGAACAAGGCATGCATGCAAAGTACAAGGCAACATGAAAGGAGGGGAACAAAGGAATACTGTGAGGCGAGGCTGCTCCTGACAAAGCAAACTGTCATAGAAGGCAGTCACTGCAAACAGGACAAGATGCTACAAACGCAGTGACAGGGATGCATGCTGAGCATCACAGGAGCGTAGCACCGGTCCCAAACCCCTGCTCGCGTGGGCGGTGACGTCACGGTGGTCCCCTGGCCCGAGGACAAGACCCTGACTGTGAACCTTACCTCACGCTAATGATGGGACGTCATTTGCAGCATCATTTGAACAGGTTTTTTCCGGTCTGTGAGATAGGGTGTCAGTGCATGCGTCTTTCTTTCTGTCTCCGTTCCACCGTAGAAACAGTGTACATGTATTGAGTATAACTAGAGATGATTTTCTTTTTTGTTCGTCTTACTAAAACTCTGACTGAAAGTTACTTTTCTGGACTCTATTCCAAAGGCTCCCCTACTAAGATAGGGCAATAGCAGGAGTTACCATCTCCAATGGAAATACCCGACCCGCGGTATCTCTGTGGGCCCGGCGGATCTCGTGCACATCCAGCAGCCCCTGAAAACACTGTGGGACCAGGTGGAGTGGAGGAGGTCCATGCGGTATGTCATGAGGGGGTGACACCATGAGTTACCCGCACCGGGTGACACCAACCCTAGTGACGCCATTAGGACCACAAATTATATTTCAATGGGTGTCTCGCGTGTTTACGTGCTTATTAGATTAATTAATGCAAAAATTGAACATTAACACACTCAAAGCATATTTGTGCCCATTTCTTTTATATAATTTCTACTTGTTCTGCATTGTGTTGTCTTTCTTTTCCCACCAGTTGTTTCTGTTAGTAAATGAAAGAATAGAACTAAAACCAATGTGTACATTGATCCTATTGAAGAGCAGTGTAAACATGAGGATATTTACAATTTGAATGAGTTTTTGTACTACCGGCGGGGACTGAATACATGTATCATGAGCCATGCTCCTACCGGAAGTGATGGTTCCCTATTGGCTAATTTGCTAATAGAAAAAGAAAGGTGGAGGGGGGTCTGTGGGTTGATTTAACGACCTATATATCTCAAAACCCTATCAATATCAAAAAACATACAGGAGATATAGAGTCGGAATATGTGTTGTACTTAATCTTTGAGTTAAACTGAGTCAATCCCACTTGGAAGCAGGCAAGAGGTACCGACGGAGAGAGCGGGCCTCATTTTTCCCGAGCGGGTGCCGGGTGAGGTGAGGCGACTTCCCACATAAAGCTGGGAAAGGATAATCTACTCATTTTTCCTCCAGACTACATTGGGGATCCAAGTTTCTGGTAGGAGTATTTATGACTTGATATTTTGCTTATTTCACATACTATACTAGTTGTGCACTGACATTTGCAGTGTTTATTTACATCACGGTCCTGTAGAAAGCTGGATATAGTTTATCCGTCAAGCTGAAACATGTCGACCACTCTGTACCACGCCGCTACATAGTCATATTTTCACACTATGGGGCGTTTTTTTAGCCTTAACACTGTTACAGTGCCTATTAAACATATTTTCTGTCACAGTAGTTAATTTTAGTATACACTTTTTTCACATAGCACACCATCACCACCTATTGATACATAGTGGCTAGAGGGTCACCTTGAATCCATCTCTAAACCATCACCTGATGGGCTGGGTAAGACTTGGATTTACCATCCGTATCCCACGTGACGATACTCCGCCATTCTGGTGGTCTGATGGGAGTTTTTCAGCCGCATGTAATCTTTGGTGTTTTCCATGACTCAGTTTAGCTCAAAGATTAAGTACAACACATATTCTGACTCTATATCTCCTTTTTTTTAAATTTGCTAATAGTACATGGTAAATGTACATCGTATATTTGATCTAAATGAACGTGAGTAGTTTCACCAACCTTTTAATTTGCAGACTCTTTTCGCCAGCCAAGAGCAAAACTCTAAATAACAAGTTATGCCACTTCTCACTTTCTGTTTCTTTTTCTTCATGAAAATGCGCGTAGTTACAGTAATTTCTCTTTTTCATTACAGTGGAGCAGTTTGGGACTGCTTATTTTCATTCATTGTTTTCATTAAAACATAGGAGAAGACAGCATTATATATCTAGGCCCCCTTCTTAGGGGCCATAACCTTTTTAACTCCTCATTTATCTCACTGGGTGGAGCACTCACTGCTGAGATCAATAAACCACGCTTGCAAATTTGGATCTCAGCAACACAACCTTAGCATTCTATGGCTCAAAAGTAAAAGGAAGTAGTACTGATAAGCTTGATACCACTCCATTCTATTGATGAAGCTCAAATCAATCAGGTTGTATCCTGCGCTGTTTTATCTTTACCGCCAAATGGAGGCCTGTCACTGAATGCATAATTTTTATCCCATTCTCAGTTCAAGGGGCTTTCTATTTTTGCCACTTCCCTTGCATGGAGTTTGAGACAAACTGCTGGAGGGTTTTGTCGCGGGAGCACCTGATTCATTGAAGGATAATAACAGGATGACACTGGTATGAAGAGACTCCAAAAATGTGGTGAATATGGTGGGACAGAGAGCAATGGAACATGGGGGTCACCAGCAGGGCAAGATTGAACTCTGGAAATCCACTTTCAGGAGAGGGAAAACGAGGGAGGGTCAGAGCAGGAGGCAGCGTAAAAAAATGCACTAAAAGTACTAGAGCTCAGCTCTAGGATTAGATAGATGTTGCATAAATGCAAGGAACCACTAAGACGACTATGCAAACTGAGGTCTACTTTGTCCAGCTTTGTACTAAGAGAGAACCAGGGAAGAGGCCTGTAAAAATGACAGGACCAAAGATCATCAGGGACCCTGTGTAGCTAGTGAATGGATGGCGAGGCACTAGAAGAAGGGCTAGAGGGATGATATAAATTGACATTTTAGTGTTCCTCTGCAGGAATAAGGAGATGGAGAGAGAACCAAATCAAAGGACTACTGGGAACAATGGATCAATAATGACTGGGGGCACAACAAAATAGTGAGGGTGAAAACCTGCTGAAGTGTGCTGCGAGGGAGGAGGTATCAGAACAGTTTGCCACCAAACGGATAGACCAGTGTCAGAAGTATGGTTGGCCATAACTAGCGTAATTCAGTTTAGTGTAAACATGCAGAATTACCTAAGTATTCCACAAGACTGTGCATATTATGCAAGAAGAGTAATTCTGCATTTAGCGCTATTTGTCAGCAGAAAAATGCCCCTTCGTGTCCAAAATCAATGAGAGAGAATGCATTTTGCACTAAGAAATAGCTTTAACTGCAACACCACATGCATAGTGCGCATGAACAGCCACTAGCTAAATGACATCTTGGAGTAGAAAGACTAAGAAATATAAGGCCTACTGACAGAGTAACCTGATAGGATTTGGTGGTTCCACAGGGCAGTGGCAGCCTCAGGGATGGAGCCTAGGATTGTTTAGCTCTGCTGCCCTAGGGTCAATCCTACACTGCCTTAGCAACATTCTGCCAAATACAACCCCCTGTAAAAATAGGCAAAATGTAAGTGTTTAGGAAAAGACATTTGGTGAAATGAGTCTATTAGCAACATACACTTTTCATTAGAATCATGTGTGTTATTACAATAGGCAAAATAAAAGGGCAAAAATAAACTCGCAGAATTCAGTCAGTATGTTAAATCAAAAGTCATAACAGGAAAAGTTCCAATAATATGAGTTCATTTGGTCAGCCTTGTTCTACTGCCTATTTTTGATATGACATCGTAGTGGCTTCATGGAGTTAGTATTTGCTATCTGAATGTGAAAAGAGTGGATGAAGTTTATAGTTGGATGAGTAACATCATAGTTGTTACTATTGCATAGTGGAGGGTGTGAATGATGGTATAGATGTAAGGTCACACCTGTTTGATGTTTCCAATATGAGTTGTATGAAGGAGAATGGTGGGACAGAATTAGGAAAGGGTGGATTGTCATTACAATAGCAATTTAGTGATTTGTGACATACATCAGTTAGCATACTTGTGGGAAGAGGTTGTAGTTAGTGGAGAGATGTGTGCTAGTGATTTGGGGTGCCAGAGTGTAGAGTGGGTGGATTTGGTAGCAGGAAAGAGCAAGTGATTATACCTAACAGCCTCCACTCCACATGCAATTCTCATGTAGGGAGTATGAACAACATCTTCTCCTCCCAATGCAAGTGGTTGGGTGCCATGGGAGACCACCAATAGTGCTGGGGCATCTTGGTGTGTCCTGGAAGTGAGGAGAAAGACTATTCCCTGGTGGCCATTCCACTGCTTGTGGATCACCTCCTGTGAGTCTATGGTTTTGGAGACAACATTCCCCTTATTCTTAATTATGGCCCACATTTCCCTTCTCTGGCTCATGACTTTTGTATGGAGCTCTGCTCCAAACAACTGGGGGTAAAACCTAATTATCTCAACCACCATCACTCTTAGTTTATTGGCTGAGAATCTGGGCTGTCTTCTTCCAGATATCCTAAAGCATTTTAGGCAAGGAGCTCCACTGGTGGTGCTTCTTGTAGTGAGTGCTAAATAGTTTGTGGTTGTTGTCTGTATTGTCCTACAGATGTTGTTGCTGAGTTATTTTTGAACAAGTGCATATTAAGGGTTGCATCTGTCAATTTTGATCGATTTGTCTGCATTGGAAACTCTGTCTGCCATCGCTGTCCTTCATCATGAGGGTTTCTCCATCCCAATCTGATGTCAGATACCTCTAAATATGGTGGACGGATGTGTGCGATACCCATGTTAATTGAATGGTGTCTACCAAACAAAGGATAGGCGGCCTGACAATGGATAACTGAAGGGCAGCTGACAGTCCTTCTTCCATTGGGACAGATGGCAGACCATCAGCCCAAACCCTACATGCAAAGGATGGTTAACCTCCAACCTGAAGGACAGATCAATTCCGCCATGATACAGGAATGACGGCCCACCTTCCACTCTCTAGATTAGATCCTAAATCTGAAGGTAGAACTCTGTACTCTGCAAAGGTGAGAAAAGTATCTTGCTGATGAGAGGATGTTGGTGTACACAAAAGTTTACATTTCCTGCTAAAACCAATGGCCTCAGTGGTATCTCGTCTAATGTCTGTCTGACTTCGAGGGAACTTCAGTGGAAACAGACTATAATCTCACACCACATAAGTATTGAGACTTCCATTTCAGAGACCTGAAATCACGCCTACCTTCGACTGTGACCAGTAACTTCTGATTGTCACTCTTTCTTTTACTTAGTGCTTTGTACCCTAAAACGTTAAACATTCATCTCCCTATTTCTCCTTATTGGATTTTAATAGGTTTTGTGTAATTCTTCTTATTAAAGTTTGCTCTATTAATGTAATTCGGTGTGGGATATGTATTATGTTGTTTTTTGGATTTCTAATTGTTTTGTTCCTACTTAATACTCTGCAGATTTTCCATATGTCAACCTTGTCTGTTCTTTGCCACAGCAACCAGATGTTCAGATAAGGATTATGTACTGATCTTGTGTATTGAACCTAACAGAATTTTGGACTTATTGCTTGGGAATAGCCTACCTAGCTAATACCCAATTTCTTTAAATAATGATATGTTTACATTTGATTGAGTTTAAACTCAAATTACAAAAACATCATTTATTATTAATGCTTCCCAACTGTTGGATTTTCTTGTTTCGATTTCACTATGCAATTCCATTGCTTTGGGAAGTAATACAACACTTATTAAATTCTGATACCAGCGGGTGAGTCAATTGCTTGGTGCCGTGTTATATCCCCATTCCGACTTTTTCTCCTTAGAATGTGATAATGTTACATAACATTGCAAAACACAACGTATTGCACCTTCTTACAAGCAAAATGTATTCCAGGTTTTAAATGGAAAAACCTGTACAGGGAAAAATATAATATTTTTGCACTACTTCTCAACCCGATTTTGGGTCAGCATCCCATTTGCGCCCGCTTGGAATGGATTACCAGCACTCTAAAAATGAGAATGTTTGTTATTTGTCACCCCATGACAGTAACAGAAGATATTATTCTGGTAAAGGAACTAAGCATTTTATTTAAAGTACTGACATTCTGTATGAACATTTGGGTGCATTTTCTGTAGCGATTACTATGTAGCTCAAGTACAAGTATAGGTAAAGCATCACTATGGAAAGTCAGGTAAACATTAGGAAATATAATGTCCAGATGCTCCAAGGTGTTCAGTTCACTGACTATATTGTTTCTCCTTTAGCAAAACAAAAGATGAAAAAAGCAAACAGTTAGACTAAAAGATGAAAGAAAGCAATCACAAGGAGATGATGGACAGAGCGCTGAGACTTTCCAGACACTCTCCCCAGTCAGAGATCTGGGTTGAATCCATCATCATTCTTTAGCTCACTTCGCCACCCCAGTTCAGACCCAGTCATATGCAAATCAGTCTTGACTCATGGGAACAGTCCACCCTGAACTGCCAAGTCAGGTCTTCCCTGGACCGGAAACAAGCATCCTGGGACCGTTTTCCGGCGGCGGAGGGTGGGGGGGGGGGAACCCTCATCAGCCTGGCTAACTTGAATCCAATGGCAAAGTGAGCAAGGGACGACATCTGGGCATACCCTGCCAACTTATGGAAAACAAAGCAAACACAAGGACATGATGGACGGATCATTGAAACCTTTCAGACAGTCCATTATAAGTTTTTAGCTTACTACGCCACCCCAGTTCAGACCCAGCTGTATGCACATCAATCTTGACCCTGTTCCTCATGGGAACAGTACAGCCTGAACTGCCAAACCAGGTTTTCCCTAGACCGGAAACAACCATCCTGGGACCAGTTTCGGGGTAACACCCCTCATCAGCCAGGCAAAGTGAACAAGGGACCCACTTCTGGGCATACCCTGCCAATTAAGGGCAAACAAAGCAAACACAAGGAGATGATGGACGGAGTAACGCCCAAGCACATTTTTATTTCACCCAGATAAATCACATAGGAAAATCTACACAGGACAATATACCAGACAATTGTCAAAGTACAAACTATGAAGGTCTATTTAAAATGTAAGAATCATTGCAGAAGACATAAAGGAAAATGGTTAGGCAATCAATTTAAATTTTCAGAATGCAAATAAATGTAAAATACCATTGGCAGTGGAATCTAAACCCTAATCTAATCAATAGCATGAACCGGTTGTAGTCTAGCACAAGGCAAATAAGTATTAAGGAACGTTATTCATAGCAAGTGCTCAGTAGGGCATGGGAGAATTTTCCAAAATATTTTAAGAGGGCCAGAGAAAGACCTGGCTTGTTTCCCAAATGATGAGTTTTAATACACTTTTCAACTGATAAACCATACAATCACTGTGGTTAGATCAAGGATGTTACATTCCGTAACCCAATAGCAAAACAGAAATGACATCACAAGGCATAGTTACTTGTACTATACTTCTAATGAATAGCACTGTATTATTTCTTAAATAGAAAACAATACCACATTCAAAATTATAAACAACATGGCCTTCAATTGAATATAGTTGTAAATCAGTCACTAGAGGATCACATGAACAGAAAATAATACATTTTAAAAATGTAACTGTGCAATCAAGACCATAGAGATACCTGAATTCTGTATAATTAATCAAGTAATGAAGGGTAAATGTGAGGCTTCTCAATGCTCAAGAAGAGAGAGAGAAAACAATTTATTAGCAGGCAATAATCTTCTCATTTAAAATAGGCAGTTGGAAACTCTCGATATCAACCTATCAAGACTTCAGTATGCTAAACACAATAAAAATATTGCATATTTGTTTTGTTTTTATTAATTAAAAGCACAGACACATTCATTTGAATAACCTGCTTCCACAGGAGACAGGTGACAGGTGAACAGGAGACAATATGCAATTTATCACACCTTGATAAAATCTAACTCTACAGGGCTCTGAATTTATCAGATGTGATAATTTGCATATTGTTAGAAATTGGATTTCTGGTTGGCTAGGGCTTGCGGCTAAGCCAGGCAGAAACCACCACTCTGGTTAGAGCAAGGGAGTTACACGCTGAAGATAACCCCTGCTCACCCCCTTGGTAGCTTGGTCCAAGCAGTCAGGCTTATCCCAGAGACAATGTGTAAAGCGTTTGTACAACACACCCACACCAGCAACACCCTAGGCACACTACAAAAGAGACTCCACACAAGGTTATATAAAAATTAGCCTTTGTATTATCATAAAAACATTAGAATCATAATCACAAAATATACACTGGGCCAACTGGCACTAGGTAGAAATTCACAAGGGATTATATACATGACAGGGCCAATCGGGCCACTGTCACAACCTTTAGAAAGCACAAATCATAAATATAAAACACAACCAGTAACTACTGGTAAAATAATTACCTCAGAATTATCACTAGCAACATAAACGCATTATGTCTACATCACATAAGGCATAAACACATGATGCATAAATCACATTTAAGAGTGCACCGTAGTAACACCCCCTAGGTGCATACATCCCCTTCAGCATAAACACATTATGCAATCGCATTAGGCATCACCATGAAAATGACCCCAGGCCAACTGGCCTTCTCTCTGGCTCAAATGCCTTTTGTCCCGAAAGTCAGGGCTCCACTGGGGCGAGGGTGAAACCAACCCTGGTCTCTCTTGAGACCCAAAATAATGCCCCTTCGTTGCAACTGCCTGTGTTCTTGCGGTGCAGCTGTGAAAAATGAACCAGCACTGGCACTACCAGTGCCTAGGGAGCCCTCTTCACTGGGGCCCTTCTGGTGCCGCTCTCGGCACCACAATGTGGCTAAACATAACATTAGCACTGGCACTAACTGTGCCTTTGAAGTCCCACTCCAGGACTTCTGAACCAAATTGCCCCCATTGCTGTGAGAGTCTCCTTTACCGGGACTCTCCTGGTGCCTCTCACAGCACCACCAATGCGCTAACTTCAGCCCCACTCACCGGGGCTGTTTGTAGATTCCTCAGAGATCTGCAGAACTTCGGAGAGGAGCCCATGAGGCTCGGGTCCCCCTCCGCGACCGCTGGCCTCACTCTCCTCGTACAGACCCGACTGGTCACCGAAGGACTCTGGCCAGATTCTGCCGACGGCCAGGACCACATGTGGGGCTCACTCCGAGCACATGGGAGCCCCGCCTTCGAACAGGCTCATGCTGACTGACTTCTGGGTCGTCTTCTACCTCTCCAAGATGGGAGAAAGGCAGAAAGGGAGCCAGTGAGGCTCCGGCTCAGCTGACTCAGCAGGCCCCGCTCACAGTCAGACACGGGCGCCTGACTTCCAATTTTGGCAGCTCCTCTCCCAGAAGTGCGGGTCGGGTCTAGCTTCCAAAAGTCACAAACGCATGGTAGGCTCTTGCTTCCAAAAGGCACACATGGGGGTAGGCTCCCACTCAGAGATGCACAAAAAGGCTGAGAAAGTTGCAGCTCAGCGCCGCAGAGCTCCAGCACTCTACGTATCCTGGAGCACAGGACAAACGGTGCAGTGCTCATGAGGCGCTTGAAGCCAAAAGTTCCAGGGTAAAGGCCCTCCGGCAGGGAGGCAGTCCCTCATTGAAGTACTCCTGGGGCCCAGCAAAAGGAAGTGCACTTTCATGAGATCACAGCCCCAGCATATATACTCCATTTTTCTTTGTTCTGCCCTGGCACAGAGCTTGAGAACAAGCCTCAACTGATTCTGGGGGGTAGTGAAGCACTCTGTTTACCAGGCTTCCACCCTCCTTTGTCAGATCGGGCTCATTCCTCAGACACACCACAGTGGGGCGGAGCCGGCTTTCACCTAGGCAGGCACAGACCTATTCAGTTTCAGGGGATTACTCATCCCACTACTCCAAATGCAGATCTCCTATTCAGCCTAGCACTGACTCACCCTGCCCTCCCTGGAGCCACACACCTTACCAGTCCCTGTCACTCCAGAGCCAGACATGCAATACACATCAGGCATGCAGACAAATAGCACACAGAAATGCCAACTTCTAAAAGTGGCATTTCAAAAATAGGGATAATAAATCTGTGCACACCTTTGCGCAGCATTTAGTATTTCTATTCCAAACATTACCACACTGCTCCTCTCAAATCAGAATTACCACTGAAACAATTATGAGAGGGCAGCCACACAGCAGTGAGAAACCAAAAGGGCTGTTTGTCACTACAAGGACATGTCACACACTTAAGGTACATGTCCTACCTTTTACCTACAATGCATGCTGCCCATAGGGCTAGCTAGGGCCCACCTTAGGGGTGACTGACATGCCGTTAAACGGAAGGGTCACAGACGTGGCAGACACTTTAGGTGTCACGCCACAGTGGCAGTAACACTGTGCTCACAGGCCCTGCAATGGCAGAGGCCTGAGACAGTTTGAAAGGCTACTTAGGAGGGTGACGCAATCAGCGCTGCAAGCCCACCAGTGGTACAAAAGGGGGAGGTGATGGACGGAGCATTTGAATCAATCAAACACTCACACCCAGTCAAAACATCTGGGTTTAATCCATCACCGTTCTTTAGCCCACTCTGCCACCCCAGTTCAGACATAGCTATATGCAAATCAGTCTGACCCTGTGCCTCATGGGAACAGTCCAGCCCGAACTGCCAAGCCATGTCTTCCCTGGACCGGAAACAAGCCCACCAGTGGCATTTAATTTAGTGGCCCTGGGTATCTGAGATACCACTTTACAAGGGACTGACATGTACATTAAATACACCAAACAGATTTAGAACAATCTTACTGTGTTTACCTCAGGGAGCACACACACTTTACACAGGACAGCAGTGCTAAAGTGCCCAGAGTCCTAAAATCACCAACACCATGTCAGACAAGCATTGGAAATGCAATAGGTCTCGCACCATTAGAGTTAGTGCTTTTAGAATTGTTTATGGGTTTTTTTTGTAAATGTTTAGCATTTTTGTTTCCTGTAGCCAATGCTAAAGTATTACAAATAAAAAAAAGCCATAAACATTTCTAAAAGCTCTAACTGAAATGGTCTGAGAACTATTGCACTGTGTGAGGGTGAGGGTGAGTGTGAGTGAGGGTGAGTGAGGGTGAGGGTGAGTGAGGGTGAGTGAGGGTGAGGGGTTGAGGGTGAGGGTGAGTGAGGGTGAGTGAGGGTGAGTGAGGGTGAGTGTGGGTGAGTGAGGGTGAGTGAGGGTGAGTGAGGGTGAGGGGTTGAGGGTGAGGTGTTGAGGGTGAGTGAGGGTGAGGGTGAGTGAGGTGTTGAGGGTGAGTGAGGGTGAGGGTGAGTGAGGGGTTTTGGGTGAGTGAGGGTGAGGGGGAGTAGTTGAGGCTGAGTGAGGGTGAGTGAGAGTGAGGGTGAGTGAGGGGTTGAAGGTGAGGGGTTGAGGGTGAGTGAGGGTGAGGGGTTGAGGGTGAGTGAGGGTGAGGGTGAGTGAGGGTGAGGGGTTGAGGGTGAGTGAGGATGAGTGAGAGTGAGGGTGAGTGAGGGGTTGAGGGTGAGGGGTTGAGGGTGAGTGAGGGGTTGAGGGTGAGTGAGGGGTTGAGGGTGAGTGAGGGGTTGAGGGGGAGGGGTCGAGGGGGAGGGGTTGAGGGTGAGTGAGTGAGGGTGAGGGTTTGAGGGTGAGGGGTTGAGGGTGAGTGAGGGTGAGGGGTTGAGGGTGAGGGGTTGAGGGTGAGTGAGGTTGAGGGTGGTTGAGTGAGGATGAGTGAGAGTGAGGGTGAGTGAGGGGTTGAGGGTGAGTGAGTGAGGGTGAGTGAGTGAGGGTGAGTGAGGGTGAGTGAGGGTGAGTGAGGGTGAGGGGTTGAGGGTGAGTGAGGATGAGTGAGAGTGAGGGTGAGTGAGGGGTTGAGGGTGAGGGGTTGAGGGTGAGTGAGGGTGAGGGTGAGTGAGGGTGAGTGAGGGTGAGTGAGGGTGAGGGGTTGAGGGTGAGTGAGGATGAGTGAGAGTGAGGGTGAGTGAGGGGTTGAGGGTGAGTGAGGGGTTGAGGGTGAGTGATGGTCAGGGTGAGTGAGTGTGAGGGTGGGTGAGGGGTTGAGGGTGAGGGGTTGAGGGTGAGTGAGGGGTTGAGGGTGAGTGAGGGTGAGTGAGGGTGAGGGGTTGAGGGGGTGGGGTCGAGGGGGAGGGGTTGAGGGTGAGTGAGGGTGAGTGAGTGAGGGTGAGGGGTTGAGGGTGAGTGAGTGAGGGTGAGGGGTTGAGGGTGGGTGAGTGAGGGTGAGGGTTTGAGGGTGAGGGGTTGAGGGTGAGTGAGTGAGGGTGAGGGGTTGAGGGTGAGGGGTTGAGGGTGAGTGAGGTTGAGGGTGGTTGAGTGAGGATGAGTGAGAGTGAGGGTGAGTGAGGGGTTGAGGGTGAGGGGTTGAGGGTGAGTGAGTGAGGGTGAGGGGTTGAGGGTGAGTGAGGGTGAGGGGTTGAGGGTGAGTGAGGATGAGTGAGAGTGAGGATGAGTGAGAGTGAGGGTGAGTGAGGGGTTGAGGGTGAGGGGTTGAGGGTGAGGGGTTGAGGGTGAGGGGTTGAGGGTGAGTGAGGGTGAGGGTGAGTGAGGGTGAGGGGTTGAGGGTGAGTGAGGGTGAGTGAGGGTGAGTGAGGGTGAGGGGTTGAGGGTGAGTGAGGATGAGTGAGAGTGAGGGTGAGTGAGAGGTTGAGGGTGAGTGAGGGGTTGAGGGTGAGGGATGGTCAGGGTGAGTGAGGGTGAGGGTGGGTGAGGGGTTGAGGGTGAGTGAGGGTGAGTTTGAGGGGTTGAGGGTGAGTGAGGGTGAGGGGTTGAGGGTGAGTGAGGGTGAGTGAGGGTGAGTGAGGGGTTGAGGGTGAGGGGTTGAGGGTGAGGGGTTGAGGGTGAGGGGTTGAGGGTGAGGGGTTGAGGGTGAGTGAGTGAGGGTGAGTGAGGGTGAGGGGTTGAGGGTGAGGGGTTGAGGGTGAGTGAGAGTGAGGGTGAGGGTGAGTGAGGGTGAGGGTGAGTGAGGGTGAGGGGTTGAGGTTGAGGGTGAGGTGTTGAGGGTGAGGGTGAGTGAGGTGTTGAGGGTGAGTGAGGGTGAGGGTGAGTTAATATACAGGAGCTCCTGAGCGGAGTTGACAAAAGCCATCTTCGTTCCTGTGAAATTGAATACTCAAGGCACAATTCACAAAGCTGTGTCTATGAGTAGTTATATTAGACGTGATTTACAACAGAATATCCAAGCCTGATTTATAAATTATTTTTTGAGAGTCCTTTTGAAGAGTAGGATGTGCTTTCTTCCGGAAACCATGAGGAAGCAAGTCTTACTCCTGGTAATTCTAAGTAAATCACATCTAAGATTGGAGAAAGATGCACCTACTTTTAAAAAAAGCATTACTAATCGTGCCCCTTCTGCTGAAATCTTTGTAATCTGTAAATTACAGCTTTGAATTCCAGAATGGCTGTGTTACGCTCTCTTTCATCCATCTGAGGTCTAGAAACGGACTTTCTTTCAATTGAGTAATAATAGCATATAGTATGTGCTACACTATGAAACTGCAAAATATGTCTTAGCAAGGTCCCTATAAACTCATCGTGGGCTATTCAGAAAGATATTTGTAGGTGACTTACTCCCATAGTTCTCTGTCTTACTCCTGGAATCCAGGACCAACGCAAGAGTGAGTACTGCAAGACTAAGTCGCTGCAACCCCTTTATGAATTGAAGTCATTCTATTTATTGTAGTAATAATAATCTTCCATCGTACTTCCCGAGGTTGCCAGCTTGCTGTTTGCATGTTCTACAGCAGACGTTTAAGCCGTATTCATCCGTGGGGTAGCTATCGCGTCCCGTTCGTTTCACTCGGGGTGACCTTTTCATGAATAAAGTGACATAGGATTAAGGCATGAATTTTCAACAATAGGGAAAGCAACAGATGCAGCCGACTTTGGACGTGGGAGGACTGTTGATGCGGTCTTGCCAAAAGGGTGTGTCTGTGTTGACAAAATGAAAAACAACTCTAGAATTCTAGGTACTTTAATGAGGGGAGTAAACGGCTAGTGGGACTATATGCAGCATGCTACCACAGTGGATGCTTAAGAGAGAGAATATTCTGGAATGTCAGAGGGAATTGCGGGAAAGGAAAGGCTGTCTGTTTTTATTTTCGTATTGCCGATACGATATATGCAGCATGCTACCACAGTGGATGCTTAAGAGAGAGAATATTCTGGAATGTCAGAGGGAATTGCGGGAAAGGAAAGGCTGTCTGTTTTTATTTTCGTATTGCCGATACGATTTCCATCTGAGTTGCTCTGCTGCTAAGTGTGCTCGAAGTCCCTCCCTCCCCAACATCTTACAGATGTGTGTGCTGGCTGTAGGGGTGGCAAGTGAAAAAAAAGCGAAAGAGAAAGCAGGGTAACCTGACCCAGGAGGGGGGAGGAGGGAGGAGAAATGCGTCTCGGCCGGAGCAGGGGGCGGAGCAGGGAGAGCGGGCTTTGGAATGTAATTTACACGGCCGGCCGGTCGTGAAACTGAAAGCATGGCCGGCCGGCCGTGAAAGCCTTTGATGCGGCAGGGGAAATGCGAGACGGCGGGAAGGGGAGGGGGCGGAGCGGGTAAACCAAGACGGACGTGCACGCGCTTTTAAGCTCAATGCGCATGCGCATTGAGCTTAAAAGTCACGGGCACTGCAAGGAATCGCCACGATTCCTTGCAAGTTGGGGAAAGAGTGGATGAGTCCCAATACTCTCGCTTGCTCGATGCGCATGCGCATCGACAGGCGAGACCTAAAAAATGGCTAGGAGGTAGGCAAAAAGTTCAGGGATGTCCCTGCAAAATGAACCAAGTCCAACACACATTTTCTGAGTTTTGGGGAATAACATGGGATTTTGATGCTCACCACATTAAAAACTGCATGTCATAGTAAATACTGTATATATTTCCCCTTATAAAGTCCTCCAGGTTTGACCTGTTGACATTTAACGAAGGGTGAGGAAGTTATCTCACCTTCTAATTATCAGTGCTAGAGCATAAACAGGGGTTGGAAGACTCCAAATGACTCATATTCAAGGCCCATGTATTTTGCCTCGCAGATGTTCATTATTAATTTTCTTTCTGGATTGTAGCATTCAAATCCCTCCGGAACTCGATGCAAAGTGAGCTAGTTAGTGTAAGTAGTATTGCATCGTTGGCAAAAAAAGAAAAATGCCGCTGCCCCCAAATCTCAGTATATCTAACTTCAATTTACCAATTTACTTCCCAACAATGTCTAGGTACAGGCCCGTGGCTCCTGGGAAATTTTATTTGATCCAAGGTAAAAATATTTTGGGTCTGTCTTTCTAAATATTCACCCTTTGTTACTTAGACATGTTTTTCCCAAACTGCATATTTTGTATTCTACATCAAGGAAGAATTATAAATCAGAATTTTACTTGGTCTGGACAATATGTTTCCTCTAAGCTTGGTATGATGATAGGCCAATGATTCTGAGTTTGTGATTTTAAGGTATCAGGATGGCCAAGTAATATGTTTATTCTCTTGTGTGTGCATTTGTTTACCTGCTTAGACATGTATCAAGGTATGCCTTTTTGGAACAAGTATTTCTCCTGCACCGTATACAGCAAGTAAGTATTTTTGCTATGGGTAATCCAACTATATGTGAAACTGGTGTGCCAACTTTTACCAGCCCAGATAACAGGCTAATCTAGCAAGCATGCTGCAGCCTAGGATGATAATATTGAGGTTTAGAAATGTATCTGTGGCTTGTAGGATTGCACTGAGTGTCCTCTTTTGTGGACACGGGACTACTGTCCAGGTGCTGGGTTATTGACATGAAACCCTGGTGGCAATGAACAGATTTTGAAAATTTATAGTCTTGATCAGTTTTATTTTTGTGCAGAAATGCAGTGTGACCAACTAACCCAACTCTATGAAAGTTCTCCTTCAATGCTGGACCCAGATATTTGTACTAACAATCAGTGTGTGTATCTAGTACATGTGTACATAGTATATGTGTGGCACATACATAACATTGAGCTTATGTGCAATATATGTTTGCTCGGACCAGTTGATTCATTTTAGATTGAACATTTTTTAACATGGCACAAGATGGCGGATGAATACAGCATCCACAGACAATTGAAGTGTATAGCTTGAATTCCTGTATTTGGAGGGTGCAAATCTGAGACACGGAAGTGAGGGAGGAAAAAGACAGGGTTACACCAAGAAATTCCGTGAGGACCTTTTAGCATTTGCCAATTACATTTTCCTGACCTCTGCCATTTGGTGAATGGTAGTGGATGGGGATGAGTCAGCAGATTCTGTTGTTAAATGTGGGAAATATTCTCGGTCGAGCCTGCATTTCATCTTTCCCTGTTTGCTGCTTAAGCAAGGTGGATGACAGCCAAGTAAGAGTTGTCACATTAGAAGGGGCCTTCTTGGAGTCAGCTACATCACTACCTGCTGAGAGAGGCATAACCTTGGAGAAAGACTGTGACTTCACTAGATTATGGACCCAGATGCCCTGTCAGGAACATGAATATATAAAAGTGGGAACCTCACAAACCCAATTTGTTCCAGTTCCAAGTTCTTCTTACCAAGGAAGCAGTGCCACACAGAGTACTCAATGAGCTTCTGTGAGACCAGGACTAGTCTCACAGAGGTATGACTGTGAGTCACATAGAGGAGAGGGAACATCACCAAAGTTTAGTGCAACTTGCTAGAGAGGCAGTGGGTCAGCAGAGTGCCTGGATGCCTGTCAGAATCCTCAGACAGTAAAGGAGAGTATCTTGCCCAGCAGGCCAGATAGGGGAGACTGTTTGAGACTGTTCAGTACTCATTAGGAGATGCCCAGCCATGATCCCAGAGAGTGAAACACACAGAAGAAAGGGTCGGCGATGTGGGAGCTTTATGGAGTGTGGCCTGTGTTGGGAAGTGTTATTCAGTCTCCCAGAATGTGTTTCTTTGGGAACCCTTAAAGAGCAATTGAGGCCACCATAATGTTCCATTCAGTACCTCTGCAGCCTGATGGACTGGTGTTGGAATTGCTGATGTGATGCAATCTCAGAGGAGTAGTTGCTGGAGTGGATTATCTGTTGCACCTTACAGGGTGCAACTGCTGAAGAAGAGTAGCAGCCACCTGACATGAAGGCTAAAATGTCTGAATTTGACCATGTGCCAGGCCACCCCATGGGCCACTACTGCCGATGACAAGTACCCACTAGTCCAACCTGCAGCATTAAATCCTTCAACAGTCCAAGGCAGATGAGCAATCCTGCAGTCATGGTACAGCAAAACCAAACAAGATGCAGACATTGTGAGACAACATGAACCTCTACAATACCAGCCAAGTCGGGTCTTCACAGAGAAGGAAAAAAACAAGGAAGCCTCCATAAACAGAGAGGTTGTAATGCAAAGAAACACTTGCTCCAACAGTAAGCTGTCTTTATTATGAGAATCTGTGGGCTATGAAATACCTAAAATTGACTTGCTTAAACTTGTTGCCATAAAGCAATTTAATTGTGTAGTATTACATATGCCTGTCATACTAAAATGACTTCATATCACTAAGAAGACAAACACTGGGCTGGACAGTGATTTACTGCATCTTTTGCTATCTGACTGTTGAGGTATGAGTTGCTGCCCCAAACTACCCCACGTAGAAGTCTTCAGCTGCTTGCCCACACTCCACTGATAGTCAAGTGCACAAAGGGTATAACTTGCACAGTTTGCACCACTTTAGTAGGATGGGCTGCAGGGGACAACAGTGGCAGATGACCCTAACCACCATGATTATGCCCTGGTAGTCTCTGTCTGCCATGGTTACCCCCTGCACAGTTTATGACAATTGGTGACAAGCTGTGTAGAATTTGCCAAATACTTTCAGCTTGGACACAGCATTATGATTATATGTACAGTGAGATTGCAGATAAAAAGCTGATGGGTGTAGACTGGGACACTTATCCTGAGAACAGTTAAAGGACTTGTGTTTAGACAGTGGGAGTAGGGAAATTGTGAAACCAGTTAGAGAAACTAGGAGGAAGTTAAGGAACTATGATTGAACTCTGGAATAATATGTGTTTGAAAGGAAGGGAAGGTGTGCTTACTCTCTCAGTCTCTTAGCACAGGCTTTTCCCAGACACACCCTGAATGTGTCACCAATTATTTTTCCATTATTACTCTAGGAAATCATCCATTCCATTTTTCAAGGTATATTGTCACAGACTGCAGGAGTCATTTCATTGTGTGGGTTAAGTATGAAGGGTGCTCAATAAAGCTAAGTCTGAGAAATAGGAGGAGGCCAGAGAGTTTAAAAGGGAGAAGTTGAGATTAGCTCACCAAGAACAAGAGGGAAGGAGGAGCAGAGTCAGGGGGAATGGGCCTGAGAAAAAATTAAAAGAGGAGAAGGGAGAGGTAAAGGGAGAAGGAAAAGCAAGAAAAAGAACGAGACAGAAGATATCCTTAGAGCAAGAGAAACTCAGAAAGGCAACAGATGCAACTACATTTGAGATATGTATTTCAAGTAATTCAAGCTTTGCTTATTTTGCCAATTGTGGGCATGAAGTTCCCAGCATTTTCATTTGACAGTATACAAACTAATATCTTCAGACTTGATAAAGTCTGTGTAGGAAAAAACATGTGTTGGTTGCTCTTCCTTGACTGTTGAATGTTCGCATTTCATATCACTTTTGCATCTACTGTAAAAACTCACCTTGACATGTGCGCCAACCTGCTCTGGGTATTTAACTTATTTTTGGATCCTCAATCTATTGTAGCTACACATCTAACACCTCAGGTCGCAAGGTGGTTTACAGAAACTTGCTTGTATTCAATTCAATTCAATTCAATAATAGCTTTATTCGATTTTTGCAAAAGAAAATCATAAAAGCACATTTAATTCAGCATAAAATTGAGTTCAAAGCTCAAGTATAAAACATAGAATTGAGAAATTAAAAGAATCTTTAAGGCTATACAAAATGTGGCTATCAGGAATCGGAAAACAATCAGTTCATAGACGCTCTACACCTTACTGCAAATTTCAAAAAACTAGCAGCTGCAGTAGTTGTGAGTTCATCCTCAAGCATGTATAGCTTGAGTAAGGCTGGCCTGCACTGTCTTAAACCCCACAGCTTCAAGAGTGGGAGTAGATGTTTCTTTCTTCCCCAGTCATAAAATTTGCAGAACAAAAGGACGTGTATGTTGGATTGCTTGGAAACGTTGTCACAAGGACAGACCACCAGGTTAGTAGACCAGTCGTTTGTGGTGGGGAATGTTAGTAGACGGTAAAAGCAATCCGTCCTCATCCTTGTTAGCAACATTCTCGTATAGGTTGAGAGAGTCGGGGAAAGATAAGAGGGAATGCCTGCATCGTGAAGTAAAAGGTTATGGTGAGCAATCGATGATTTATGGCCTTCAAAGTAGGAACGCCTGTCTTCAAGTAGACCTAAACAGAGGGCCTTGAGGTCCTTTTTAGAGATTGTTAGGCACAGAGTCGGGTTATCATACAAATCAGCTAAATCCAGTGATGTTAGAAATTCCTTAACGTAGGCAAGCCAAGGTATTTTACTTGAGTCAGTTAAGGCCATACAGTCCTTAATCACATCTTGGTTCAGGACTGTTTTTTCCGAGGACCATATTTTGTGCCATAACAGAATTGGTGTGGCTTTGATTGTGTCCGAGATATGTACCTGGGCAAGCTCGTTGTGACAGACTGTGGTAGAGATGGATCGGGGGACAGCCAGCAGGTATCTCAGGAAAGCGTTCTCGCTGGTTTGTATCTCTCGACAGTCCGCCACACCCCAGATTCCAGCACCATATGTTGCAGTGGAAACACATTTAGCTGCATATATGTCCAACAAAATCCCAACCGGTTTCCCACCTAGTTTTGCAGCAAATTTCTTTAGGGCTCCAATTTGCCTGATAAAAGCCAAGTTTCGAGTATGAATAGCATTGTTCCATGACCCTTTACTATTAAAAAGTATGCCCAGATAACTGAAAGTTTTCGTAAGACTAATCTTGGTTGCATTAATAAACGTATTGCAAGAAGTGTTCTTTTTTTTGCTACAACACATAGTAAAAGTTTTGCTTACGTTAATCTTAAGGCCTCTCACGCCCATGAATGTAGAAAAGGCTGACAGTGCTTTTTGTAGTCCTAGTTGGGTCCTGGACATAATAACAGCGTCGTCCGCATATAAAAAAATTGGGACTGCGTGGCCATTTATTATAGGGTAATCAACGTCCAATTTCGCCAGGCAGTCAGCAACACTGTTAATATAAAGGTTAAAAAGAAAGGGGGCAAGGATGCAGCCCTACCTGACTCCCTTTTTGATGGGAAATTTATTCGTACAGGTTCCATCCTTTCCATAGCGAACCTTGGCCCCAGCTCCTCGGTACAGTTCTGTTATAAAAGCGAGTATGTTAGGGTCAACTCCCATGTCAGTGAGGGTAGACCAGAGAATACTATGGTTAAGACAATCAAAAGCAGAGCTTAAGTCCACGAAGGTCATGTATATGTTGCTCCTCTTTGCCATTAAATATTTGTCGGTGATTAAAGCTAAATTGAGACATTGTTCCACTGTCCCAAGGCCAGAAACGAAGCCATATTGGAATTTAGACAAAATGTCATTTTCCTGAGCCCATGCTTGCAGTTGGTTCAGCAGGACTCTCCCAGCCACCTTCATCATAGAATGCAGTAAGGAAATTGGTCTATAGCATTTTGGGTCCATTCTTTCACCTTTTTTAAAAATGGGTATTATAATAGCTTCTTGCCATGTTACGGGGAATCCTTTGAGAGCATATGAGTTGAGGACGTTTGTAATAATTGGTGCCCACAGTTGAATGTTATCTTTAAATAAATCAATAGGAATTCCGTCCGGACCAGGGGCTTTGGCATTAGAGCTTTCAAGAATGGCCAATTCCACTTCTGTATAATTAAAGTGAATGGAAAGCGGAAAGGACTCTGTATGGTTTCTTTGAGACTCATTTCTCTCCATTGGTAGTGTTTCAAGGTCGAGTGGTTCAATCTGCTCGTCTAATTTGTACAGTTCGGTGAAGTAATTTATCCAGGCTTCCTCCGTGATGGCGATTTCTATGAGGTCAGTCTACCTATCATTGAAAAAAGGGGCGTTGACCTCCCTCCAAAAGGCCGTGCTGTCCCTTAAGGTGCTTGCTTTTAACAATGCCTCCCAGGCGGCAATTTTCAGTTCCTTTTTCCTATTTTTGATTGCCCTTTTGTAAGCAGCACGAGCGGATCTTATTTCCAACAGGTTTTTGGGGGATTTGTTGAGGGCAGCCTTTAGGATGTTATGTGTGTTTGAACATTCATGATCAAGCCAGCCAGAGCTCTTGGACACATTACTTTTACTGTGTTTTCTGGTCAAGTTTTTCCTGATTTGTATTGCGATTTGATCAAATGCAAGAATAATTTCTTGTGGGTTGGGAGGGTATTCTAGGCAAGTCCGGAATAAATCAGGGTCAAACATAATCAGATTTTCAAGGAATTTAATTGTGTCAACTTTAGCCCATTTTATGGTATAACCGTTTCTCGATGAAAGGGATATGGAGTGTGAGTAGAGATTTCCTGTTATGCTCCCGGATTTGTTACCACTGGAAGGAGAATATATTTTGGCACTAATTGGATAGTGATCGCTCATAACCAGGTCCTCTCTCCTGGTTTCTCGAGCGTCGCCATGATGACTGTTGGACAACAGGATGAAGTCTATTGTCGTGAGCGACCCCCTTCCGTGAAATGTAGGTTGGAAATCAGTTGAGGGCACTGTTAAGTCATTAAAGAAGCCCAGATCCCATTCATGTAGTAGGTTATTCAGTTGGGATCCCACGGTTGTGTGCTCGAAGTGGGTGGTATATTCGCCATTAGGGGCTCTTAGGTCACAGGCCCTAGTTCCACTGTGTGGGCATAGATGACAGTTAAAATCTCCTAAGATAACTATACGCCTATCTGAACAGGACCCTCCCATGCCCTTCTTTATAAGTTTAGACAGAAACTCTGTAAATTTTGATTGGTCGTCTCTCGGTGCATTGTTATATAGGTTTATGATGAGAGAACTAACAACCTCTTTCCCAGTCATTCTGAAAGCCTGTAGGGCGAGACCAATAGTCTTTGATGTAAAATCAGATGGAGCGAGCTCAACGCATTCTAAGGATACATTGAGCCTATTTGAAACATATAAGCAAAGACCTCCCGAAGGTCTGCCTCTACTAGACTGAATGGCTGGGGTAAAGTGTGTGCTGTAGCCGTCCAGGTTAGTAGGTGACAGATCCCAGCATTCCTGAAGCGCTATGATATCAAAGGTGTTTATGAAGTTCAGGGAGGTTGGGTCATTTGCTTTATTAGAAAGACCGGCAATGTTCCAGGTTAGGAGGGACATATGTTGATTAGAATCAGAGTGATTTGATGAGCAGTGGGAGTGGGTTTGATCAGGAATTGAGTGCGAAAGGGGAGCCAGAGATCCATCAGTTTGTGCGATCGTGGACCCAGAAATGGACATGTTAGTGAGAGCCACAGTGGATTGTTCCAAACAAAGTTCCCCAGCTTGACTTGGGAGTGACCCTGAGCTTACAGGAGGCAAAGGAATTTTGGACTTATTCTTAAAAGATGTTTGGTTGCTTGATGGTCAATCAACCATTTCTAAAACTGAGAAATGATTACTAGTTGGTGCCCCTCTCCAGCCCTCTGCATAGGGTTGCTCTCTTCTTGGGTTCCAAGGGTAATGTTCCCAGTCCCTTCTTCTGTTACGTGTATCTACTTGGGACCAGCTCCACCCTGGAGATTGGTTCCAACTAAGGGGGTAGTCTTGTTCGTAAGGAAACCTTGGGGGATAAAAAAAGGACAGACGATTAGTGTCTATGCCTCCCTTTCTCTCCAAGGTTGACCAAGAACATATGTATCTAACTGTCTCTGGATCATCAAAATTGATAATAATACAGTCCCCCTGTATTCTTTTTCTTGTTTCCCCGATCCAAGGGACCCTACGTACCATGGAGAGTCTACTATTACAATGTGAAGGAAGGGGTCTATTGATATTAAGCCATTGCATGACTTTATTTTTTAGGGACCAGGTAGATTCACTCATGTTTTCCTCTAGTTCTGGGACCCCCGTGAGGATCACAGTGTAGGGGCTTGCCTCTGGGGGGAGGTGAATAGGCCTCTTTGGTCTAACTGGTTTTTTTGTGGTATCACCAGCCTGTTGGACGTCTAAAGATTTGGGGGGGGAGGCTTTGGTTTAGTTTTAGGAGGGTCGGCGGATGTTGCTGGCTTTCCCTGTGCTTGCTGGGTAGTACCCTTAGTCTCTGTTGGGATCACTTGTGTGTTGGTACGAATTGTGGGAGTTTTGCCTGTAGGTAACAGAGTTTTAGGTGTTAAAGGTGGAGGTACAGGTTTCTGTACAGTGACTGCCTTAGTGTGGTTAGCATTAGTGGAAGCTGGGGGAGCTAAAGTGCTGCTAGAAGGTTTTTGCTGACTAGTAAGGTTGGTAAGTCTAGCAATTTGTTTCTCGATGTTATTTAAGGATTGTTCGATTGGTATTAGTTGGGACTTTATAAGATCCTTAATTGTAGCTACCACTTGTGCGTTACGCTCAAGATGGTTTATATTGCCAGCAGCATATCCCGTCTCAGCAGCAACCAGAGATGCGGCTGTTGCAGAGGGGTCATCCACATTAGCAGGTAGGGAGTTAGTAGAATTATTTTTATGATTGGTACGGGGGGATTTTCTGGACCTTTTATGCTTTGGTGGACAGTTCTGCTTAGTCTTATCTATTGGCCTGGTACTGTTTTGTTTGGGAATGGCTCCCTCCCTAGTCCCCTTGTCAGTTATGGTAGGAGAAATTGCTAACGTTTGCGACTCTATCAAGGTTTGCGGGGCCGTTTGAGTGGGACTAATCACCAAAGTCGGTGTTTTCTCCAAGTCTTCCAAGGTGACTTCCCCTGGAGATAGACGAGTGACAGATAGGTCAACACTCATAGGGATGGTGTGTATGTCTGCACGAACTTCATGCAGTAGTGGGGCGTTTGTTCCTTGTTGAATAGGTGTTTTGGCTAGAGCCAGGAGGCCCATTGAAGATCTTCGCGCCGCTGCGAGGTCCTGGGAAACGCGTCTTTCTAAGAGTACAATCCCCTGGTTGATTGCATCATTAGCTTTCATGATGAATTGGTCAATTGGACCGGTAACCTGACCCAGGCCTTGAGCCGTCTTACTCCTACTGCCCCTTGTGGTCATGATGTCGCTGTAATTACACGTAGGTAAGTAGGAGTGAAGGTGATGGCAGAGGAACTACCAGGGTGCAGGAGAGAAGTCACGAGGCAAGATAAAAAGGGGTAGGCCCAGACAAGACTTGCACAGGCTTGAACGGGCTTAAACGGGCCCGCCCTTTGCCTGGGCTTCGCCCCGGGCTGCGACCCGCGCGCGTCCCGCGACGCGCGTTAGTGCCCTTGCTTAAGAGTCTGTGAGGTGAGAGGGGGCGGGGCACTGGGAGGGGGCGCGGCTCACGCGGGAAGAGGAAACAGCTGGTGGTATTGATGCTGTACCTCGCAGTCCCGAGGCCGCGCCTCTCGCCTCCTCTGCGGCCTCGCAAGGTGATTGTCTCCTCCCTCCGTGGCACAAAGAGCTGGGAAGATGATGAGCTACTCCTGTAGCGGATGGCAGGTAGAACGCTGGAAACGCTGAGAAAACCTCAAGGCGAGCGGCACCCTTGCTTGTATTCAACCCTCTCTCTCGAAATAACCTCTAGTTAATTAATCAACATGTTTTGTTCATTAATATTTGCATTACACTACATATTTAGTAAGCTGGGGAAGCTTGCTAATGTGCTTTTACCAACAGTAACCGGAGTGTCCTAATATGGCCGCTGAAAACGCTGGAACTTTACTGCGCATGCACTCACCAGATCTACGTGGTGTGACGTACCTCTGCTTTGGTGGGAAATTATTGCATCTGCACACTAGTGTCAAGATGGCTGCTTCATGCTTACTCATACTTATGCACATGCTGCTGTTTGTACTAAACTTGTTCATTCTGCGTAACCATTAATGCAATAGTATAAATAAAGTAATGTAGTTAGAGTAGAGATACGTGGTATTCAGTGCATTGATTTAATTTTGTATTCTAATATGTTTCTCTTTGACTTTGTTAATAGCTCGTATTTAGGTCAAAGGTGACCTGAACAACCATTTAGAAAATATAAACTGCGCATGTGTAATGAACTTTGAGAGACCTCGAGCCATGGCATTGAACCGATGTCAGAAGTTATCTATCCGCCTAAGTGACTGGGAAAGCTACAGCCTCAACCTGGGAAAGTAAGACACTTCCCAACTGTATTAATTTTGTACCATAAAATGAAATATTATTGGTGGCCGGAATAAAGTCATGGGAAAATAAAGTGTGGGCGGAAACTATGATCAATATATTGCAATAAGAAATGATCTCATCTTAGTATGGTGTGATGACCTCTCCTCGTCTTTCCAACCAATCACCGAAGGGGAACACATAGATTTGCAACATTTAGGGGTGGTACATTGCCCTCAAAATGGTATAACTAAGGTAGGCTTAGAAAAAGAAATTGTCTGACTTGTCCGAGTAGCTGACCTGTCACTGACTCAACACATGCAATAGAAGATCGAGAGCAGAGGTGCTGGCAGAGCACTCAGTCAGAAGAATCGAGGTGTTGGTGGGAAATTATCGATTACCCAGTTGGGGTACCAATTTGGCCTAGAGAAACGGGTGTGACGCTGGTGTTGCACTTAGCGGAGGTCACCTGTCCTGATCTGCACCTGTCTTGTCCCGTGAGCATCTGATTAGTCGGGAGCTTTGTCCTTTGTCCCAGCCCGTGGCCAGGATTGGTCCTTGCGACATTCTAGGTAAATATAGTCCATGTGGTATGTCCTTGTGCGGTTTCCCTTTCTCACCCTTCCCAGGTACCCATGTCTAAAGGTGTTACTGTGATTTCTTCCAAAATTTATATTCTAATAATCATTTTCTTTCCGATGAAATTTAAAGATACTATAATTTGGTCTTAGACTCACCAAAACTTGCATAGATAAAGAGTTAAAACTTCTCCTGAGTCTGTGGGTATTTCAGGAAGGTAAATTGTTTAAAACTACTTATTTATTCTAACACCTTTTACGATCCCTAGGACTTATAGCTAAGGTGACAAAGATTGATAAGTCATGGTTTACCGATGTAAGTCCTAAAAGGACTCAAAGTACTGATAGACTGTAAGTAATAGAATGCAGGACTACTAGTTCAAAGTGTGAATGTTTTATGGGCCCAGGTGAGAATGGCGAAAGTGAGCTAGTAGGTCCCGCGCGCTCTATCTGTATACTTTTCTGGTAGCAGATAGATGGTTAGGGATTAGTTAAGAATAGTTTGTTAGTTGCGTATTGATTATTGATTTTATTAATTTTTATGTGCTAACCAAAATTCCGCTTGAATTGTTAGATGTTGTATGGCATATCCCGGGATACTGAAAGAGGTTGGTAAATAGAAACCACACTGCTGTGAGGTTACTTGCCTAGATGGAATAGGTGCGGAAAGTTAGGTAAGACTTGAAGCACTAGTTAGGGATTCTTTTTCAAGTATAAAAGTGAGAGTGATTGGCAGCAAAAGAGTTCGCTGGTGAAACTTTGGTCTTATATCACCTAGAAAGGGTAATTCTGAAGGAGTAGCAGGTTCTTTTTGCTTAAGTTAAGAGTAAATAGAAGGTTGTTTTACTCGCAGTGTATGAAGAGTAGGCAGAATTAGGTTTACTTGTTGTGAAAGAAATTATCTTTTCTTTTGAATTTAGTCAATCAGGCACAGTTGCAAATGTTTTCATGTTGTCAATTATTGAAATGTATAATTGAATTTTGAGAGAAATTAAATTGTCGTATTACCTTGCAAAGGAGAGAGTCAGTCGCGGGTGGTGCACTGACGTCATAGAGAGCGGCGCTGGGATTGGTAGAAACAGGGGGTGTGTAACCATGAGAAAAGTTGTAAAGGAGGGGTGAGTGCAGAGAGTGAGATTCACGTCACAGAAAAGCCGCTCAATCATTGGTCAACGCTGCTTGTAAGTCAAAACCTCATTGGTCATTGAAAATAAGAGACGCGCTGGTATTTGAGAAATATTTCTGCAAAGTAAACAAAGTAAATAATTGAATTAATTTGGATTTCCTAGAAGATTAAACAGCGGTATGTGTGGCATTTAGATCCAGCAATTGTAGGAAATCGTCCAGATAGAAGGTATTTAGGTTTTGCCCGAGAACAGAGTATTAGAGGAAGACCATATAACATATACAGAGAGAAAAGAAAAATGTTGTTTATGCAGAAAATCAAGAATTACTTTAAAAAAAGATAATCCAGTGAAAACGAGAGAAGGAGTTATTATTCCACCACCAAAAACGCCTGCATCATACATGATGGTAGAAAGAGGCTATCACACGTGTGTCGTTAGAGAATTGCACAATTTACGAACTCGCATGAATAATCTAGATCCCAGACCAATATTAACGCAACATGAAGCCCTAGAAGAGTGGGAGACAGAGACTTTCCAGTGAGATAGATCTCAAGGTGACAGAAGTTTTAGCAGATTTTACCCCAGATTTCCAAAAGAAACCCGAGATAAACAAATGAAACAATGGAGACAGTCTGTGTTAGTAGAAGAATTATATCCTGTTTTTACCACAGAAGAATCGACTGGAAGTAAAAGTCCTGAAAAAATGAGACATTTAATGGCTAGTGGTGGTGATTCGGATGTTGATTATTTAGAGGATTTAAATTAATGAAAAATCCGCCACCTTACCAAGAAGAAACCCATAGAGTTACTCCTAGTACTCCGTCTTTGCAACCACCTTTAGTTCTGCAGATTATACCTGAAACCACATTGGAAAAAGTACTCGAAGAAAGGGAAAAGGAAGCCTTAAACAAACAGCGTAGTGAAATAACTCAAAAGAATTCCCAGTTAAATACAAGTCCTGAAGCCCTGACAATACCAGTAACAATAGGTCCGGTAGCCCCCTTATATGGAGATAGGCAAGCTAGTCTAAAAGCTCCCAATCTGACTACACCCATAGTACAACCTAGGAAGGAAATTCTAATAGTTGATGATCAAGCAAGTGAATGTGAGTCAGTGATTTCTCTGATGGATTTACCTATAGAAGAACCAGTGAGTGAATGAGTCAGGAAAATTGCACCCCGATGTACAAGACATCCTTAGGAACGAGAAGTGGAACTGTAGTAAGCCCAGAGGAATTAGATCAATGGACCCGACACATAGTGAAGCCAAAATCACAGCCAAAGGTATTGGACATATTCAAATTGAGGGTAGAATTAGAAGAAATGGTAGCAGGAATTATGGGATTGGACAGACTAAATTCATTCAATGAAGATGAATTGTTGTTTATATGCAAAAGTATTACTCGAAATACAAAAATTTACCATGAAAAGTTAATGCGTTTGGCTTCTGAAATGGGAATTGACATTGGTAAATCAAAGGTATTGCAGAAACCGTATAGAGCTGAATTTTCTAACAAGGATTTGGAAAACATGAATGTGTCAGGAGTAAATTGCAGATAAATGAATTGTTGTCATTGTTGGAAAAATGGGGAGATTTAGACAAATTGAAAGCTAGATGGACAAAGAAAAAGGAAGAGGCACAGGGAAATAAAAACACTTCTGAGAATTTACTAAAAGAAACAGAAAAGGTTGAAAGGTTGTGTCCAAAGAGAGAAGTGCCAGGAGGAGAATATGTACATGTCCCATGGCCCCGACAGGATGTTTGATCATTTACTAATGATTTCCTAAAGCTTAGAGAAAAACCTGTAGAATGGTACCGGCAGGTTGAAAGATTTGTGAAAGTGTTGAAGGTACTTTTAAAAGATGTATATGGTTTATTTGACATTGCTTTCCAGCTGATTTGTGGACCGAGTGTAAAATTACAGTAGATTGGCCAAATGATGAATATCCTAGAGATCCAAAGACAGGAGCCCCGTCAGAAGATGTAATGAAGAAATATAATCAGGTAATAACTTACTTAAAGGGAAAGATTCCTCCAAAAGAAACCGATTGGACTAAAATAAACAGAACCACCCAAAATAAAGATGAATCTGTACATATATGTTATGAACGCCTATTGCATGTATTTAAACAGTACAGTGATTTAGAAAACATTGATAATAAGGACATGATGCATTTTATTTATCGTTTTGTGTCTAGACTAAAACCAGAAATCTCCCAAACGATTAAGGAGCATAAACTGTGTTGGCAGGCGAAGCCTGTCGACGAAATTCTCATGAATACAAAATACTGTGAGGATAAAATTGATAATAAATGAAAGAAAGTAGAAGAAAAGGTAACGTGGGCTCAAGTAAAAATGGTAGAACAACAGGAACTTCAATATGTCAGCAAGCAAATAATCAGAAAAGAGGGGAAGGCCAAGGTGAAGGAAGTGGAGGTAAATCCAGAGGGAAAGTGAGTAAAGAAGAGGCAAAGAAAAAGTGATGATTGATCAGAAATTGAATCAAGTGTGTTACGTGATCAACTTGAGGATGAACTCTACTTCCTGGACTAAGTATGCCAGTGCCCTTTTATAATTTATTTTATTATTTCTCTACTCGCAGGGAAGTGGAGCTGCCGCAGATCTCAGCAGCACCAATAAGGTAAAGGAAGAATCCTTACACTCTGCTTCCTCTTAGGATTTCCTGATTTAGGAGGGAAGTTCAAATAAATGTTTCAAATAAAAAAGAAGCATGCACCGTCTCATCTGTCTCTCAAGAACAATCACACAGATCATGTTCCTTGAGGTTTTGAAGCTTTCTTCTAACTCTAGAGTACCGAAAATCACAACCTCAATTCAGGTGGGTTGTCAATGAATGAGTATGAGATCTGTTTGCTTTTTTTAACTGCGATCCCAATGACAAAGACAGGGTTTTAGATGGGAAAGATGGAAGAAAGGATGAATCCTCCAGGAAAAGGTAACCTTGAGTCTTACAGTGATAGGATTAATGACCGTGGAACATTAAAACAGGCCAAAAACCCCAGGAGAGAGGTTAAACCTAGAGACTGATGGCCAGATGTAGGTAAATAGCATTTACCGATTCTAAAATACCGAATTATACCGATTTGGTATTTTAGAAACTGTAAATGGTCTGTAGCAAAAAAGTCAGTAAAAATTACAGAATCGATAAGATTTAGTATTTACAAGCACGATTCAGGGGTGCAACAGGGTGTCAAAGTGACCTTTTCCCTCTGATAGCCAGAAAAACGGTGGCGGTGGCTCTAATTGCATCCCGCCTGGACTACTGCAATAGTTTATACGCAGGCTCTAGTAAAGCGGTACGGCATAGACTGCAGATGGTCCAGAATGCCTACGCCCGCCTTGTGTTGAGATGGCCCAGGAAGTAGTCTGCATCAGCAGCACTTAAGACCCTGCACTAGCTGCCTATCCATAAAATGGTACTATTTAAAATCTTAGTAATTACCTTTAGGTCCTACCACCAGCTGGGTCCCACCTACCTGTCAAAAAGGTTTGGAAGATATGCACCTTCTCGTTCACTCAGATCTTCCAACCTTAACCTGCTGGTGACTCCTAAATTTAGATTAGCTACGAAAGGAGGAAAATCCATTGGAGTGCTGGGCGCTAGGGCCTGGAATAAACTCCCACTCCAACTACGCCAGATCCCGTCAGAGAAGCTTTTTCGAAAGGCTCTAAAGACATGGATTTTTAAACTCACAGACACAGCATGTTTAGCCCTGGTCTAAACCCATTCCCCAGGAATACCAGATACTGTCCTACCGATGTCTCACTAGCTCCCTGGCCAAACACCTCTCAGACATGAATGCTCAGCGCCAAGGTGCTCCGTGGAGTGTAAGCTGTGCTTTACAAAAATAAAATTACATTACATTACATTACATTACACCCTGGCACCCTTGAATGTGTCCCCCATTTTACCAAATCAGTATTTACCAATTCGGTAATTGCCATTTATTCCTATGGGCCTGGAGGCCCATAGGAATGAATGGCAATTACTGAATCAGTAATTTCGCCCGTTACCGACCGGTATTGGACCACCTACATCTGGCCCTGAGTGAAGTGAATTGGTACGGAGCAACTAAATCCTGCCCTATCCTTAAGAGGGAGCTGCTCGCCTATGCCTTTTGGCCTCAAATGTTAATTTAAACTTAGGGATCAATAGATTCTCAAATAGCTTTTCTCTGACATTTTTATCCTTTCTAATGAATCTTGAGCTGCAGGTACCAAATCATCAGTTTCCAAGAAATCTGGAAAGATTCTAGGATTGTTCCAGTTAAGAAAAAAACAGGGAGCCAGTGGAAGTATGGGAAGAATGACTATATGCAAATTCTGCTAACGTTAATAGGGTCTTCCAGTTGTCATTAGCAGTAGAAATATAGCATATGAGGAATTCTTCAAGAGTTTCATTTAACCTCTCAGTTTGCCCATTCCCTTGAGGGTGAAATGCATTAGTTAGAGGTCCATTGACACCACATTTATGCCATAGGGATTTCCTAAAGTTTTGTGACATATTGAGGCCCTTGGTCAGAAATAATTTTCAAGAATAGTCATTGCAATTTGAATAAGACAGACTAGAAAACATCAGCCATTTCTAATGCAGTTGGCAATTTGAGCAGGGCTTAAAAATTAGCTACTTTGGTGTATGAATGTACTCATTATAGTAGTGATATTCTCAGATTGAGGAATATCCACTTTAAAGTAAGTTGAGATGATGCCCCATGGGTTAGTGAAAATATTATTCAATAAACCCACTTTCCAATGTGCTTCAGAGATATTCTGGACAATGAATGTACTGAGGTGTTGGACCATAACACTAACAGCCAGATTAGGCCCATTCAATATGAAACACAACCAACGGTTTCTGATTGTGATTGTTTAGAAACAATCATTTCAAAAGGCCAGTCAAATGAATTCTAAAACGTGGTCTGTGTTTTTATATCACATTCAACTGTACAATTATTAGCAAATTCATTTATCATATTAAAGGACGTGTTCTGGAGAAAAACTTCTCTCATTTTCAATAAACACCTTCCTTTATAAAAAAAATATATGTTTGTATGAATTTGTAGAGCTCAAGTAAACCCCATGGTTTCTTGGCACTGTGTGCTGCTGGGAAACCCGTCCTGGCTTTCCTTGTGAGATGGTCCCTATTGGGTATCCCCAAGGTGAAACCAGGCATCCCCAGCGTCTGTGGGGGGCCGTTGTAGATATGAGGCAAGTTTAATGCACAGAGTTGTCGAGTGTGTTCCCTGATTAGAGTAGGCACCGTGGCGAGAATTATCGAGTCCGTTTTTGACCCTGGTCCACGACCCTGCCGCGTCGGGAATTGAACCCTGGTCCTAGGCTGTTCTCTGCTTACGGGTCTGCTGCCTCTAACCAGTGAGCCACACCACTCCACAATAGTCTCGAAAGACTGGTATTGTCATTGTATTGAATTAGATTGGTCACAATTAAGTGTTTGCTGTAGTGATTGTCAGTAATTCTTCTATTGTTATAAAACGTATAAAACAATGAGAACCCTTCTTTTTGTTAAAAATTGTCTTATGCTCTACCTGAAATTGTGGAGACCATGAGATAGCAAATTCCAGGAAGTGATTCGGACGTCTAGGATTGAGAAAGGAAATCATAGAAAAAACATTATAATAACTACAAAAACACAACTATATTTTTCTTTTAGGATTATGTAAATATATGATGCATAATACAGTCAAATACATCATTACAGGATTTTAAAATGGCAACGTTGCCTTAAAATTGCTACTGAATGTGGTGTTACTGAGATGCCAGTATGCAAACAGGAGATCCCTCCAGAATGCATCGGCTTGGCTTGATTGAGCAAAAGTGCAAAGGAAAAAAGATGGCCCCAGGGACACCGCAACGTCCCAGGAAACAGGCCTGTGGAGGCACAACCTGCTTCAAATAGGAGAGTGGAGCTGCAATGGAGCCCAATTTTGGCAGTTCCCAAAAGGTAACAAAAGAACTCTTACAAACAATGCCATAGAAATTGTCATAACTCTTTCTGAAGCTGTATAGGTAAGTTACAGCCTACTTTCCTGCACTTCCTGGAAATGTTGAAAAGGCATAAGTCTGCAGCCTAGAGTCACTAAAAATTCAAAAACATTTATAAATTACCCCTTTCTAAAGATCAGCAATTTAGTATGCGTGGGGGAAAAGACAACCTGGAAAACATATCATACATATCATACTACACTATTACAAGTACCTAAATAAACACACACCTTAAATCTAACCTTTCCATTCTTGCAGTTAAATACATTTCAATTGGGTATTTTTTTAACAATCCATTTTAGCTGGCTTTTATCCATTTTTTTTAAAGTAATATTAAATCAATCATTTTACAAAATGAAAACAAATATATGCCTACATGGAGAAGTTTTCTTTCTTCTAATGGCAGTGGTACTTTGAGCTCCTTCCACCATCACCCCGCAGTAATCCAAAACATGAATTCAAAAGCCCCAAAAAATAAAATAAGCAATCTTATCTCACAATAAAAAAACTAAAAGTATTTAGCAAACCATGCTGATAGTAAGATAAGATAGTAGGAAGGACAAGTAATTCAAGTTTATCACCAAACACTCTCCTACAGTCCAAGTCAAAGTGATATAAATGCCAGTGTTTGTTGTTTCTCTTAAAAAACATCTGTAGTAAAAACTCATAAATATTGAAAAGGTATGAGGGAAAGCATACACTGAACTACTACTCTAAAAGCAGCAGGCACATTCTTCAACAACCTGCGTAGAAAGTAGAGTTGAAAAAACATGCAAAACTTACAAAATCTGCATTAATTTAATTAAATAACCTCCTGTGGACTCACCCTACAATAAAGATACTCTTACTATTACATGTATGTGAAAACACTTAGGTTTCCACCTGGCGATTTAGCAGCATCCCTCAACTTTGACCATAATGATCTACTAACTAAAAAGAAAAACATAAAATCAAGGAATGCATGACAAAAGCAGCTCAAAAAATATGAAATGACTATTATGGCCACAGGAGTCAATGGAAATTGGAGGATAAAAACAATCAAATGTTTAAAAAAATGATCTTATTAGCTATTAGGGTTCTAGAATTAAAAATTAAAAATGTAAGTATAATTTTGTGATGATAACATATTTTTTACAAAAGTAAGTATATGTATAACATGCGTTTAGCTAAAAATTAAAAATAAACTAAATATATTACTTGAAAGAATGTTATTAAAACAAAAATGGCTATTATATTATTTGTGATCATGCGTTTGTAATAGCGAAATGATATTTATTAATAATCTAAAAATAATATACATATTTATAAAACAATTAATTGATAGTTATCACTTAAAGCACCTCCCCCACAAAAACTACATGCATCCCGAAAAAGTATACCCATTCCTAAAACATGTACAATCAATATCCCATGAAAAAGTAATAAAAACTCACACCCACAAACCCTACCTACAAATATCCCAAAATAAAATAATCCTCACAGTGAGTCTTTAAATCGCTAGCATTCCACTTCTAATATTATTAATGCACAATTTTGTATTGTACGCAAATTGTCTGTAAACTAAAACCCCCAAAAGCACTCGCAATACCACCAAGAACATCTTTTAAATGCTCAAGCCCTAAAAATCACCCAAAGCACCCGAAAACCATATTTATCTATTCGGGTAAACCTCTCAACTCCCCTTTTAACACATAAATAACACCACAATTATGTAACCCACACAAAACTATTTTTGGTAAAGAATCGTGATGGAAAGTAATGTGTTGTAATGACTTGTGTTACAACATACTTTTGTGTTGTAATTGAATTGTGTTAAAGGTACCATAAAATAATTACTGCATTGTAATGAAAACATACCTTACACCATATAAAAAAATATAGCTTACTTTTGTAAATAATGTATGCCTTCAATAAAACATATAAGTTAACATATAACAATCCTAGCACTAACAGAAAAACATAATTGAAAAGAAAAGTCCAATCCAATATTTAAATGTAGGAAAGTGGGTTATAAGTAGGTGGGGGCATTCACCCCTCAGCTAGGAATAATACCACTATCACTAATAGGTCTAGACAAATTCTCAGTAAACTAATCCTTGCTCAACATTGGTAGCTTTGCAGATGAACTGTCAGGTTTAACTTAGGAGATAGGCATGTGTAAAGTATTGAAAACAAACAAAGGAGTAAATAAGTATAATACACACCACAATGAAAATCCTAAACCAATTTAAATCAGATAATATGTTTTTACTAAAATTTTGTTTATTGATTTTCAGGTAGCAAGAAGAAAGAAAAACAAACAGAAAGAGAAAAACATGCCCCTCAGAACAAAGCCATTTGTAAACTCACAAAGATGTTTCATTGTTTCCCCCATAAACAATACAGTCTGTCATGCTTATAATTTTAAGTATTAGAATAAACAAAAAAGAATTGGGGGGAGAGCCACCATTTTTGCAGCGGCTATGCGACCAGCAAGCGAGAGAGGCAATCTGGTCCAGAGTGGGGTCCGGGCCTCCTTCCACTCCATGGTGCGCCCGTACTTCTCTCTCCACTGTTCATCCAGGTCCCTGCTCAGCCATATGCCAAGGTATTTGGTGGGTTTGCTCGCCCATTTCAACATATACATGCCTGTGTAAGGTGTGGCGGAGTCTGTCAAGTGGAATAGAGTCAATTTGACCCAGTTTATTTGGATCCCCGAGAATATGCCATATCGGATCACCTCACGTATTACGGGTTCTACGTTTGTGTTCAGGTGTTTAACATAGAGGTCCATGTAGTCCGAATCCATGGAGACAATTAATCCAAAGGTAGTAAAACATATACCTTGCTCTGCATGATACTGTTGCAGCCTAGTGGTGAGCGGTTCCATCGATATTGCAAAAAGAATTGCCGAGAGGGGGTAGCGCTGCCAAGTGCCACTGGTTATGTTTGTAGGCTCTAAAATGTTGCCATTAATCCTCATGCGTGCCGTGGGAAGGGTATATAAAAGTCAAATTTTCAAGAGGAAGTCATGGCTTAGTACCAGCCATCACAGCAGGGGAAAGAGAAAGTGGAACTCCGATTTGTCAAAGTCTTTGATGGTGTCCAGCAGAGCGGCCACCACTGGGAGGTCTGAGTAAATATGGTTCATGATGGCCGGTAAATTGCCAAAAAACTGTAATCCATGCCACAGTAACATCTAGACTGGATTACGCCAACGGCTTGTACATTGGCCTTCCCAAATACCAGATACAGCGTTTACAACTGGTCCAAAATGCGGCTGCGAGACTGTTAATGCGAATCCCTTTCAAGCAATCAGTCTCTCCGCATCTCCAATTACTTCACTGGCTACCGGTAGCTAGCCGAATTAAGTTAAAGGCACTCACATTGGCATACAGATTGCTGTACGGCACATGCCCAAACTATTTGAAAACACGCTTACCGAGATACAGTCAAGCCCGTTCCCTCCGTTCCAACAGTCGTACTCAAATTGCTGTCCCTCGAGCAAACAGAGCTCGGCTAGGAGGTCGGACGTTCTCAGCTAACGTGGCAAAACTTTGGAACTCCCTGCCCCCCGCCCTCCAACAAGCCCCCTCTGAGCCGTGTTTTAAACGTATTCTGAAAACATGGCTTTTCACCTAACCACGCTAGTCACTTACCCTGCCGAGTCCTCACGGTCAAAATGTGTTCTGTAGCGCCGGGACACCTCCTGGTTGAGGTAGCTGTTCGCGCTTTAGAAAATTCTATATTATTATTATTATTATTATGGCAAAGATTGTACGAAGACTGTGGGAAGTCGCATGGCCCAGGTTAAAGCCAGATTGATCAGGTCTCAAAATCAAAGGCAGGAGGGGGAGGAAGTGATTTGCCCAGACCTTCACGTAAATGTTGTTATTTATCTTTATTAGGGAAAGCGGGCAATATGAATTGCAAAGTTCTACCTGCTTATCTGGTTTGAGAATGGTAACTATTAGTGACTCTGCAGTGAGGGGGGAGTTCCCCACTTTAATGACTCATTGTACATTTAGATAAGGTACGGAATTAGGATGGGAGCGTATTCTTTAAAGACGGCCAGCGCGAGTCCGTCAAGGTCGGGGACTTTGTCAGTCAGCAAACCAGTAATAACCTGCCCAATCTCTTCTGGTGTAAGAGGCGAGGCCAAATAGCCTCTGTGGTCAAGCCACAGTAATTGTATGGTGTCAAAATAGTCAAAAAGTGACTCAGGTTCTCTGTGCAGGCCAGCAGTGTATAGCCTAGCGTGGGAGGTCGACATTGCCCCAGGCAGTTGTCTCGTGACGTGACAAGTTGAGTGTCAGCATCTCTTGGTTCTGACATATATGTGGTGGCATACGGCTTACATAGCAGGCCGGTCATTGTCTTGCTCAGTCAGCCTCCCTCACATATTTGCATGCCCTAGCCTCCTTGCCAAGATAATGAGTCTCTCGCTCTGCCTCTTCCTTCAAGGATGTGAGTTTCTCTCTAATGGACGCTAGTATGGTGTGGTCAAGGGGTTCTATAGTAGTGTTTCTCTTGTGTCTGAACCTCCCCCTCAAGTTTGCCTAGCAGGACACGAAGAGCCCGCAAAACTCCAGCTTGCTTCGCAAAACAGGTTCCGCAAATCACTATTTTAAACGCCTCCTATAAAGTAGACTGTGACTCAACCGTCCCGACATTGTGTGCAAAAACCTCTGAAATTGCTGGGTGGATCTCCTTCCTGAAAGCTGTGCCCCACAAAGCATTCCAGGGAAGGCGCCATTCAAAAGCTCGGGGCACAGTCTGAGGAGCCTGTAGTTCCAGGATCACTGGAGCGTGATCTGAGGGTGTGTGTTCAAGGTGTGCAGAGTTAGTGGCATAGGTAAGGAAATCTTTGTGATGATCCAGTAGTCTAGCTGTGACTTTTTATTGTGGTAAAAGGAGAGGCACGTGCCCTCACATGTGTTAGGGTGGGTATGCTGCCATATGTCTGTGAGATGATGGTCTGTCAATGTGTTCAGCACTTCCGCTGATCGCGAATGCTGTTCACGCATCTACCGACATTTTAAGTGCAACATTAAGATCCTCGCCCCATAGTATCATCCCCGATCCCAGGTTGACCAGTCATCTCCAGACAATTAGAAAGAAGCTCACGTTGTCTATGTTTGGGCTGCATACAGCCAATAGTGTCATAGGTAGTTTGTATAATGTACCAGTTAAAATAGAGTACCTGCCGTCTTTGTCCATGTTTGACCCTGTGGTATGCCATGGTAGCCCTCGTTTGATTAGGATCGAGACCCTGACTATAGCTCAAATAGATGGCGGAGCGTGTTTCCCCCACCATATACCTTGTGGTCTAGTTGCTGTAGTATTAGTCAGGTGGGTCTCCTGTGAAAAGCAGATATCTATCTTATGGCGCACTAAGTAAGAGTGGACTAGACAGGACTTAAGGTAATCCTTTAGGCCCCTGACATTCTAGGTTAGGCACTTAACGCTAACTATGGTGGTGTAAAAATATTGATGTCTGTAGTGGTTTGTTTGTGTTTTGAGGGACAGGCACCGGCGGCAGCCAAGTGTGATCACCCAGTTGTCTGCATGTGTTATACAGTGCAAAAACTTCCAGAACAACCCTGTTCTGCGAACAGCTTCCCATAATCAAACCAACAAGTCACGACAACAAAAGCATTCCAGTATGCATTCCCCCCACCCCCTCCAACCCCCAATTGGGTTGAGAAAGCAATCCCACCCAAAAAAAAAACAATAGAACATATGGTTAACCATCCCATGGGGACATGGGTTCTCCGGCGAACTACCCTGTTTCTGAGAACAGGGGCCGAGAGGTGACTTAAGGACTAGATAACATGACTGAGTATGCTGCCAGTTTGCATGGGGCAAAATATGTTAGCTGCAGTCTGCCCAATTGGGCCTGCCAACCCGCTTCAGTTATCTGCAAAAGGGGATCCTGCACGCCCAGCAGCAAGATTAATCATTGTCACTTGTCCAGCCCTCTTTGGACGGTCTGGGGGTCTTTGACGAAGCATGCCTGTTTTTGGCAAGTTGTTTGGCGTACTTCGGGGCCACTGCAGGGTTTGTAAAGACTTTCATGGTGCCATCAATTGATATCTGCAGCTTAGTCGGGTGGAGAAGGTCATATGTTAATTTCATTTGTTGAAGCTCATGCTTGGCTTGCAGGAATTCACGTGTACGGCCTGAATAGAAGGAAAGAGTGTCGCCCTAATAGCACACAACCCCACACTCCCTTGCTTTTGCGGAGGATCCTGTCGCGGTCCTGATAGTTTAAGATCCGGGCAATTATGAGACGGAGCGGGGCTCCGGGAGGGGGCCACGGTCCAAGTGCGCAATGTGCTCTTTCTACCACAAAGACTGCCAATAGCTCCGCACCGAAGAGCTCGCGCAGCATGTCTTCAACAAAGTCTTCCATCTTGGGAATATTCGTGGGCTCTGGAAGTCCCATTATGCGGAGGTTATTTCTGTGTGAGTGGGATTCCAATTCATAGTTTTTTGCTTTTATAAGTGCCAGTACTTTGTCCATCTCTGATATTTTCTGTTGTCTGCTCTGTGGTCTTCCAGGTCTGATATACGTGTCTCTGAATGTTCAATCCAGTCGTTGTGCATGTTTGACATGGTGCAGGCGGGCAGTGAGAAGGCCCAACTTACAATCAATTGTTTTCGAGCTGGACTTCACCTTAATTAGTACTGTACGGATGTCTTCGTCTGATGGTGCTGAGCCAGCTATCAGCACGGGTGGTTCATCAATGTTCTGGGCCGATTTGCCCTGTCTGGTGTGGGGGCGACCCTCAAACATGAGTTTACTTTGCTTGGTATCAGATTTGACCATTTTCTTGTGCAGAGCAATGCTGTCCCCTATGGGGTTCCTGTTCGCACTTGCCTTCAATCAGCTGCAGGGAGGGGAGGCAACAATATTTCTAGTATAAGTGTACACATAGGTGTAGACCTCTGGCCCCAGTATGATGTCTCAGGGGTAAGATTTATTTGGCACGGTCCCCGCTGCCACCCATTGCATCACGATCACTGGAGAGGGCCAGGTGGAGGCACCCAGATCAGTCCCGGAGCCCTTAACTTCAGAAGACAGAAGTTCCCCGCAATGTAGAGTCACCACACAGCAGGGCAGAGGAAGGTAGCCCAGTCCCAAGTCTATTCACCAATGCGCCTAATGTGCTGTGCAGAAGGCGCACTTAGCAATGCCACCACGGGAGAGGGCAGATTTTGGGCTCCACAGCGACGTCTTGTCCTCCGTCTTGAGACGCGACTCCCATTCTCGAGAGGTAGGTCTGGCCTCAGGCCTCAGAGTCTCAGCATGCAGTGTGCTGGGATAGATATTTACAGTACTTGGCACCGGGTGGGGAGACTGCACTCATCACGGTGTATTGGGCTGTAATCTCCACCGCTCCCTCAGTCCCACTATTCTCTCCACACAGCCCACCTGCAGTCAGCTCAGTTTCCAGGCTCACAGTGTCACCCTAGGGCTCTCTGGAGCAACAGCACAGTGTCAGTTGAGTCTGGCTCTGGGTCGCAGCGTGCTACACTCACTGGCCTGTGCACCTCTGCCACCACCGAGTTCCAAGAGGCCCAGGCCCACACCACCGCAGTGCACAGCCTGAAGTATCTTCACACTGGCCCAGCTGTTTTCAGGTTTCCTCCATCAGCGGGCCGGCTGGCGCTCAGAGGGGGTGCAGCTAGTCGTGCGGTCAGAGGCAGCCAGATCAGCCCACACAACCGCAGGCCGTTGCTACAGGCCCCCACCTCAGCACCGTTGCTCCGAGGCCATGCAGAGTGCTGATCCGGCCCTTGCGGCTCCCTTTCTTGTGGGTCGTGCACAGTGGATCAGGCCCAGCTCTCATCCGCAGGTGCAGAAGCCCAATTTTTGAAAGGATGGTGTAGGATGTTTGCCTCTCGGCCGTTGAGCCCACTCAAGGTGCAGCCATCCTGCAGCCAGGCAAAGCCACACCCCAAATCAGATAATATGATTAAAATGTCACCAAAACAAAAAAAAAACAATGTAGGGAAGCAGAGATGCTAATTTGTAAAGATATAATTGAGTAGTGCTAAAAGGCACAAAGCGCCAACTGAAGGTATCTGGTCATGCTCGATTAGGACAAAGTGACAAATTCAGGTCAACCATGATGGAGTGCTGGCCGGGCACAGGACCAATTTAGGCCACTGAGTATTGTACCTTATGTCTTTGGTGCGAGGTCTGCTTGGTGTTGCTTTGTGAGACTTCACATGATCCAGCATCAATTACGAGGAGCTGAGAGGACTGTCATGCAAGTTCCTGCATCGAATCGTTTCACACTGCATTGGTTCAGTGAAGCTGTGTGGAGAGGCTTTGCGATGCTTTGCGTCATTAGGCAACTGTCCAAAGGAGCTGCCTAAGCTTAGATGCACGGTCCTGCATCGAGTAGTACTGCATCTGTTCCGATGATGGCGTGCAGCGAGGCTTTATGAGACTTTGCGTTGACGTGTGTCAGTTCTGTTGAAGTAAGGATTTGAGAGGCTTTACATCACTCACGTCAATTCCAATGAGGAGATAAGTGTCCCTCCCAGTGTCATAGGGTTCAGAGGTTCTGTGTTGCCATTTGGGAACTAAGACTCAAACTCCCACAATTCACAGTCCAGGACAAATCCAGTTGCGGCTGGTCAGCTTGGTGTCCTCTCTTTGGTTTTGCAGGTAGCTTCTTCACCTCTTTTGTACCTGGTGCTCTTTTCCTTGCAGAGTCTGGCCCAGCCATTTCATTGTGGAACCTTGTGAGTGCACTAGGTGAGTATTCCAGAGTGCAATCCTCTCTTTGGTGTAGTTCAAGTGTCCAACAGGGCAGTCCTCTTCTCTTCTTCTTATCCAGGCAATGATCTGGTGAGCTTTGCAGAGTTATTTAGCCTTCATTTATGGGATTGAGATAGTAGGGGTGCCTTAGAAACTAAGCTACTTCCTTATAGTATGACCATTTCCTAGGAAGTGTAGCAGACTTCTAGCTCAGCATGCAACATTCTCCCACAAATTAAATGGGGGAAAATCTCTCAATTGAGTGTATGTCCATGTAACCCGACCCAAAGTTGTAGCTAACAACTGGCTCTACTCTCCTACCACCCCCTCTCCAATTCTAATTAGTGGGGTGCCCATCTGGCTAGAGTTCAAGAACATGGGAATCGCCTGGTTCCGGTGACATCTGTTTTCTGCAGAGGCTCCTGCCTTTGAAGTCCAGCTTATCTAACCAGCCCCCTTCCTCTCCCTGGTTCCTCCAGGAATAAGCTCTCCTCTTACCAAATGGCTTTTGCAGCCCCAGGCCTCTTCCAACCTACTCAGGGAGCAACTTGTCTCAGACTGTCAATGACTGACCAATCAGAATAGGCTGCAACAGGGCTGCCTTTTATAATTTCAGGTATTAATTTCAAAGAGTGTCTAAAACAATTTTACTGCAATAGTGAAATTGAATCCAACCTCCACAAATTGTTGAGTTTAATCTAACTATTAATTTTATTCTTTGAATGATAACACTAGCTAGTTTCAATCCAAAGTTTAGACTTTATTACATTTAATAAAGTCCTACCAATGTTGAACTAGGGGGCTAGCGGCACTACAGCATGGAAAAATGACTGGCTCTTTTCCCAATCCAGGGCACATAAAACATCTTTTATATTGCCCCTACATTTAATAACTATGCACTTTACCCATGGTGCTCCTATGGCAGACCTTTGGGGTGACATAAGTAATCAACAGGCAGTATTGGACTTTGGAAGTGCTTTTAATGTCAAGTTTGGATAGATTTATTTTAAAACCATCCTACAAGATAGGCCTACCTTTAAAAGGACATCAGCCACTACAGCAGTGCACACTTAAGTGCATTAAGCACATTGGGATTTCTAAACGTACATGCCCTACCATAAACTATGGCCTTTTAGGTAACCTGTCCTTACCAATCAGAATTACTTCAATCAACATATACCTTTAGAGACTACAGCAATGCGGAGGGGGGGCCTTTCATCCTTCTCGTTCTTGTAGCGGCCGTGCTCCCTGCCTGGGGCTGCCACTTCCATCCGCTTGGGGGTTTTGCCCTCTGTGGGAACCCAATGCACGGTGCCTTGTTCCCCTGCGCTGGGTCCAGCTTGGGGACAGGCTGTGTTCCCCATGTGCGTTCTGTGGCCCCACCTGCCTGATTGCTCCTGATAAGAACATCAGCCATGGTTTTGAGAGTCTGTCTCAGCCCATTGCCTTTGGAGTTGTTACCCTCTGAAAGGCATAATCATGTGGTGGGTTCCCAGTGTCTCTTTTTGCCCTTTCTAACACACCCAAGACTGTTGTGATCTGTGCCTGTTGATCTCATTGTGGCTGGAATTAGATGGAACTCGTCTTGATTACTGGTGTAAAAATAAATGGAACTCCACTCGTTTTGGATGATGGTATAACTTGGGCCCTCTCTTAGGGGCAGACAGCATTAAAAATGGAAAATGGACTAAGTTGCATATATACTTATAAACTGAAATATGACTCAAAAGCTGGTTTCCCTAACAGTGAAGCGGCCATCTTTAAACGTCCGCTAGTACAGGCTAGAGAAAGTAGAGTCTATATATATGTTGATATGTATACATATACTTTGATTTGTCAATGCATTTTCTTCTCTTCCCGCCTCTCATCTTTGAGGAAGGGGTACATTGATAGATTGGGGTGTATGTGTATGTTGATATATATGATCATGCAAATCCTGAGCAAGATTCCTCTCCACTCTGTCGGAAAATCAGTTACGGACCACTTGTAGCTTGAGTGAAATGAGTGCTTTATTGTGCAAAAGAGTTCCACTGCATATATATATCAATATTACTGAATCTTCGTGTGTACCATACATATTAATGACTTCCTGATAACCTCCTACTACACATGGAGGAAATCCACCAGAATAGCTGCCCTACTCCTATCTTCGACTCTCTGATGAGCACACCAACCACTTACCCCCTGCAATTAGACACCCCCGATTAGTGATCCACAAACATCTCAGTGATAGTAATAGACCCTTCTACCTTGCATTACTCCCTCTAATTCTCCTCTATCCAGGATAACTCATTGAGACAGAGGACATATTTCTTCTTTCAACCAACCTGAATCACTCTCACAAGTATGGCACCATTATGCCTAAAAGCTGCTGGATGCAACTCTTGCACTATTTCTTACCCCCCCAACCTATCCAAGTCCACATCAATAACCTTCAAACACAATCTCTTGAGAAGATACCCTAAGACACTGATTTGCGACCCGTACTTCAACCTGGGTAAGGCTACCATTGTCAATGACCTAATATTTTACACCAGGAAAACTGCACTTTGGTGAAGAGCCATACTAGACTTACTGATCATTACTGAAACCAGAAACATTCCGTATGGCACCAAAATTATGATAGCTCCCTCACAATACCTAAGGGCTAACCTCAACATCACAATCTATAAAAATTGCACTATTCTGATACAAGCCCTTCGAAAGGATCTACAAAATGTTGATGTCCATTTCCACACTCTAATAGGCCAGATGCCTACCTCCCACCCTTTAACGCACCCTTCATCTCATCATAAAGCACGTCGGAGCAGTGGTCAGTAGAGCCTAAAGTTAGCTCCGGTGGGTAGGGGCCTCCGGCCCACGTCTACCAAAGCACAAGCTTCTCCTTCTCACCCCTTCCCTCCTTATCACCCTCTCAAAGAATGGTTTGACACTAATCTCCCTACTGTGTTGTCCCTTCAGCATGGGACTCAAAGCAGCTTCTCCCCTATAGCCAATAGATTAACACTTACCTCACCAAGTCAATCTTCCAATAGTTCAATTAGAGTACCACATACCACACCACCTCAACCCCTCAAAAAGGCAATGCTTATAAATAGATCATCTGCTCATCGTCTCTATCCCACATCCCACATCCCTAGCAGAAAACACTTGAACCATCCAGAATTTGCAGCCTATGCCCCCAAAGACCCCTCTACCTCCCTGCATAGCACAATAGGCCCTCGGCTCACCTCTCCACACAGAAACACAGCCATTTGGAGACTGAACTTCAATTCTCTCACCAGGATCCCCAACTAAGTAAGTAATTTTTTATTGTTTAGTTAGTTAAAATCACAACAATTTAGAAAAGGTAGCAAAAATCGAATAGGAACAATGTTGTAACAAAAGGTTAAAAAGAAAGACTTAAACATGCTATCATTTTGCTTCTTCACGGGGATTCTAAAAAAAAACGAGTTCAGTGTTAATAAAAGTTCAGTATAGTGAGTTAGTCCACATTTTTTGTGAATGCTTTAAGAAATGTAATCAGCCTGCCATACACTGGAGGGGTTTAGGCACGCCATTATTGCAGCTCTGCAGGATCGAATGCCTCTTTCATTGAAGCCTGTTTTTAGAAAGATTACTCGTTCCGCCTGCAGTTTTTTACAGGTACAGATTACGTGAATAAAATCTTCTTTTTGAAAATTGCACAGCCGACATGATTTAGGGCCTGTGTGCAGCCAAGCGGGTTGGTCGGCCAAGGATGATAAGGATCCAAAGCGTAATGCCATAAGTTGCTTTTTTAAGTTGATTGAATATGTTTCACTCAAATATGCCGCTGGTGTAAGGGACTTATAGTGGTTCATCAGCATCCAGGCATGCGACCTTCACCTAAAAAAGTTTTTATCCAGAAGCGATGAGTGGGTTTTTGAAACTTTGTTTACCGCTTGTTTGAAAGATTGGTGCGGCAAGTTTTTATCCCATAGTTCCTTTGTACATGTAAAAGACAGTGATTTGCAGAGATGTTGCTTAAAAGGAGAAGTTTGGTCTTCATTTAATTCACACCAGAGGGCTTCATTGATCCTTGATGTGGCTACATTTTGCTTCAAACGGTACCAAGTTTTCACTGTCGCGTACATTCTGCCTATGTCTTCATTTATTAGGCCAAATTCAAGGCAAACCTGGGCTAGAGAGGCCGACCTTTGAATGTGAAATACCTTTTTATAGATGGAAGCTATTAGTTGGTTTAAGAGCTCTCCATCCTCGCCGCGGAAGGCAGTGCTGGCATAGGTCAAAGTTGGCAGGATTTTTGCCTTCATTACAGTGAGCAAGCGTTTATAGGAGGGGCCCTTCAGGTTTTTGGCCAGTGAGCTAAAGGCAAACGTTAGGGCACTTGTTCTCAGCGACATATACCTTTTTTGCTCCGTAAGGTTTCTTGAGTTGTCAATGTAGAGGCCTAGGTATTTGTATATTTTAACCTCCTCTAGTTGGTTTCCGTTGAGCCAGATTGTCTGTTTTCTTTGCTGTTGGCTCCCTGACTATGCCACTCCAAGCCCTGACTCCTTTGTTCTTTCGCCACAAGTACACCCCTCATTAACAGACCTTAAAGCTCTGAACCTCCGAACAGCCAGCCTAGCTCAGAGCATACATAATGCGACTCTTGAATTGAGGAACCTCCGACTCTTTACTGAACACTCCCTCGCTAAATTGAAGCATAGTCATAATTCCGTACTCTGCCCCAATACTACGCCTTACCTTCAACCACTGTCGCCGGCTAATAGACAATACCGCCCTCGCAATAAACTTAACTATCTATCAGAAGATGAAACCGTAGCTCTTCTTCTGCCCTACGAGGCTACACCTGCCATCTCTAATCTCCTTACTATGGAAGGCAAATAAAAGATCAATACGATCTCAATCAACATGAACAGATCCTCTAGTTGCAGAAACGGAGGGGTAATCAGCAGTAATCTAAAACGAATACCCTTATCCACACCTACTCACGACTCAACCCCGGGGAACTCTGCATCTCCGCTCTCTGGTCTCCATCTTAACTGCCGATCAGCAGTGAAGCACACATCTGACATTGCCGAACTCATATTGAGTCAAGAAATTGACATGGTAATCTTAACGGAATCTTGGCTAAATGAAGCTTCTTCACCCTGCATGGATCTACTGGTACCTCCAAACTATAACATTATAAGACTTGACGGACAAATTAAAAGAGGGGACGGTGTCTCTTGCATCCATCGTTCCGACCTCTCCATTACCCAGTTCCACTCCGACCCTCTTGAATCATGCGAATACCTTACACTCTCCATAAGTAACGACTCAAACCAAATATGCAAATTGCACAACTTCTACCACCCCCAGGTAAAAATATAATAGTAGCAAATGCCTCCCCACACTCCAATGATATATTCCTAGGAGGCTTTCACCTTCATTGGAATGACCTCAATGACGTTCAGGCCAACATACTCAAAGATTTCCTGGATGGCCAATCACTTACTCAAGCCTGCACTCTACCCACACACTCAAAAGGCACCATGTTGGACTGGATCATCTCAAAGGAGACAACGATCAGGCTAACTTCAGTTGCTCCTTGCGACTGGTCAGACCACCATGCTATTTCATTCTAAATACTGGGCGTACCTAAGAAAAGATCAGTGCAACCAGTGAAACCAAAACTATGGCTCTAGGACACTAAAAGCTTAGTCTCTGAGAAGCTGGCAGCACAATGCAAGTTTGATCCCCTTGCCCCCAATGTATCAATGGTCAGTGAACTTACAGACCACTAAAACACAACAATGTCGGCTATAATTGATTTACTCGCCCTGTTAAAACTAAAAAGAACGCAGGCCAAAGAGAAAACTCCCTGTTTCAATGGGTCGCTAAACACTGAAAGGAGAAGTCTTTGGCTAATAGAAAGGAATTGGAGACAACACCCCTCCTCCCTATCTAAAAGTTCTAAGAAAGACCAGAAATGCGTACAATAAGAACATTCACAATTCAAAAAATGAATTCTTCAGAGTGGAACTTAAAGGCACTAAGAACAGACCTCACAAGCTTTTTCAATTGGTAAAACAACAATCGAATAAACTGGCTAAAGCTTCCAAAGGAACAACCAACTCCCTAATAAGTTCTGATGAGTTCTCCTCCATCTTCTTACCTAAAATTAGATCCCCTGGGTAACGAGTTGTATTCCGCCGCTATCGTCCTCTCACAGCCCATTGTTACACTTCCAAATGGCGCTACACCCTCCCCACAGATGGTACCCAAAAATTAAGCCTACTGGATCACCTTCAACTTATTTGACGAGCATAGCACATAAAAAAATGTATCATCCATTAAACTGAATAACCACTTGAATGACCCACTTTCATCCAACTGCTTATCTGCAGCCAACCATTTCATCATACCCATCTGGACTGCAATAATCCATGCTTCCCTAATGCAAGGGTCTATACTAGAATCGTTAAAAACTGGTCAAGTCATCACTATTCAAAAGAAACCCTCGCTAAACTTGTGCTGAACCAGACAATTTCAGACCAATAACTCACATTCCTCTACTTGCAAAACTACTTGAGAAATGAGTGCAACAACAACTTAGCCTACACATCACGACTTTTAGCTTGCTAGATGAGTACCAATCTGGTTTCAGACCATATCAAAGTACTGAAACTACTATTCTCCTCATAGTAGATGATGCCCTCTTAGCCCTAGACCAAGACAAAACATGTCTCTTAATTCTGTTGGATCTTTCATCGGCGTTCGACACAGTAAACTATGAGAAGCTACAAGAAAGTCTGGAATTCATGATGGGTCTAGGGGGAACCATTCTCAAGTGATTCAATTACTTCCTACAGAACCACTCCCAGAGATTCTTAGTTAATCGCAATCTATCCTTCTCTTCCCTGATTATGATTGGTGTCCCCCAAGGGTCAACTCTCTCCCCAACTCTTTTTAACCTCTATCTCTAACCATTATCTGAAATTGTTCTTATCGCCAACGTCTCTTTTCACATGTACGCAGATGACACTCAGGCCTACATCAAAATCTCTTCTCTAGGGAAGGTCAAAATAATGAATGAAGCTCTGAAACAGACTGTTCACCGGCTTGCTAGCAGCCAGCTCAAACTTAATGCCCCAATAAATGAATTCTTAATATTTTTCCCTCCAAAAAGTTCCCCTGACATACTTTAATGGACCAACTTGATCACTGTGCTGAACTGCACACTGCCATAGTGGACTCAGCCAAATCACTAGACTAGGGATCACACTGGACAAAAACCTAAACATGCGAGCCCACATAAACACACTGGCCAAAAATGCCAGGTTTCAACTGAGCTACCTGAGAAATCTCAAGCCTTTCCTAGACCTAAAAATGGCAGTTCAGGCATTAGTTGTAGGATCGAATACGGATGCTCAACCTTATCTGGACTACCAAAGATCTTACCAGATCCCCTAAAAGCCTGTCTTAATGCAGCTGCAAGACTCCTAACTGGCTCAAAAGAATTCAATCACATTTCACCGTACCTAAAGGTGATGAAATGACTGCCATACAAAGCCTTAAGTCAACTCAAACTGGCCTGTTTCTTTCATAAAGTTGTACACTCCAAGTCTCCAGCGTACATTGGTCAGAAAATCATGGTTTCCGGAGGAGGCAGGCACTCTCGGTGTGCCAGGGATTTTGTCTTGAAACCACCCCTCTTCCAAAAGAAGAAAACATACAACAGAGCTTTCTCTGGGGCTGCCCCCAGAATCTGGAACTTGCTGTAGCCTTATATCAGAAGAATACCTGCACTATCAAGTTTCAAAAAGGAAGTGAAGACTTTCCTAACAGGCAAATTCCTACCCTAATCTCTTTCAGTGCTTCTGCAGTTTCAGCAGTCCAGTGATTTGTGTGATCTCGTACTTGAACTCTTCAGGGACTGTCAACTCTGCTCTCATATATGCCAACCATTAGACTCCTTTTTCAGTGACGCTGCCTACCACTCTTCATTCTTTTCCATCCCACTGTCACTTTAAGGGCAAAGGCAGTTGCCTGAAGCCTCCCTCTGCTTTTGCTATCATCCTCCTGCTATCTCCCCAACTATTCTCCTGTTCGCCTCCCCAATTCTCTGTGTATAGCCTGTTTCTTTCAGCACTGTTTTCTTTTGTTTGCATATTCCATTTTGTATCCAACTTGTTTTTGCTAATTCTTGTAATTACTCGCTACTGCTGTAAAGCGCTCTGATACCCTAACGGGTCATGTTTGCGCTATACAAAACAATAAATAAATCAATGAATAAATGTCACTGGGCCAGGTGGGTAGTAGAACCCAGGGTATTTTCAGAGTCAGTAACCACCAGCATCAGTTCAATAATGGAGGTAGATCAGGGCTAAAAGCAAGATTTTCCTGTATTAAATAATAAAATAATAAAACAAAAAAAAATCATATTTAAATGGTGGATAGGTCAAATCTACTAACCGTACTCCGCACTTAGGGGATCTTTTTTATTATTCCCACTCAAAATGTAGCCACATTGGGAAAAGTGTTGAATTCCGAGAGTATCAGATCTTCTATTCCCACTCCAAATTTAACTTGATAGGGGGAAAGTGTGGAACGTTTGGGGGAGGGTATCAGATTTACTAATCCTACTCCAAACACAGCCATACTGAGGTAAAATGCTGGACTTTGGAGAGCAGATTTACTATTCCCAACGTAGCCTCGTAGGGAAAGGTGTACGACGTAGGGGGTTGATGTGCTATTCAAACTATAATATGATTCAGGAAGTAAAAAATAATTAGGAAATGCTAATAATCAATTGAAAAATGTTCAATTAACAAAATAACAGTGTTTGAAAATGTATATGAAAACATACATTGTAAATGTACAATTAGTTATCAAATACATTTTAAAAATGGTTATTAATTTACATTAAGAATATAATTGATACAAAAATAAAATATACGGATTATCTATAACACTTGCTACCCAAACCCCTACAAACAAATCATAAACTCATGAAATTATTTAAAATATTAAAATATTTCAAATACAAATATTGTTTTTGAAATAATTAACCTTAAAGTTATTAGAACACTAGACCCACAGCCAATGAAGCCCTTGTCACAAACAGTTTAGACTACAGCAACACTCTATGCCGGAATCTCTAACAGCCTTCTCCTCTGACCATCCAGAACTCTGCAAAAACTAATCCCAGATCTCCCACGTTGCTTTCACATCATGCCACACCTCCGAAAATTCATTGGCTTCTGATAGACAAATTCAAACTCCTCATACATGCATACTGGGCACTGTACAACATAAGACTCATAAGACCTGCATACATCAACAGCCGCCTTTACTTCCACCAAGCTACCAGACACCTGTGCTCACCCTGACGCTCTCTCGCACAACTGCACATTAGATCTGCAAAAGCAGAAAGGGGGGCCTAGCTTTCTCCCACATCAAGCCCTCAACATGGAACGACTTACCTGTACACATCAGAGCCTCCTCCTCACTTTTTGAATCCTGTAAGAGGCTGAATACCTGGCTCTTAAACTAACTACACACACCCATACACCTGCACCAGTGCCTTGATACCCTTTCGGGTGATAAGCAGTGCTTTTACAAATCGATCTAACATGACATAATATCAACAGTCAATTAATTAAAAATAAAGTACAGTAAATGCAAATAAATACATTATTAAGTTAATAATTACAAAAAGTTACTTAATATATGGAATTAAAACTCTTCCCCCACTAACCTACAGATACATTAAATTACCCAACATTAACAAAAGAAACAAGCTAAAACGGAGCAGAGTAAAACAATTACAAAGAAAATATAAACAATAAAAACAAAAGATTGATGCAGTATATATTACCCAAATACAAATACATAAGTATGTACAATTAAATCAATATTTACAACAATTATTGACTGGCTGAACTTGATGACAAGTTTAGAGCTGTCCAGTGGCATTCATCAGTTCCAGAGTGCATCCTATGAAACAAACATTGAAAACAAATACTTTTCAAAAGAGTGAAACCAGTCTTGCTTAAATGATAATGACATGTACAGCATGCATATGTAAAGTTGAAATGCCCATCACAACTGATCAGAAATGCTAATAAAATGCATTGTATAAAATCGTCATCATATGAAATGCAATAGCATTTAAAATCAACGAAAACTTACATGAGTAGGTTTTAAAATTCCAATAGAATACAAACAATGTTGCATTTGCTTTATACATACACTTGAAATACTGTTTCTAGTGCACAGGAACTAAAATCATAACAGGCAAGTGAGTGATAATGAAACTGAACAAAATCTGACAGGCAATTACACATCCATATCCTGCAGTGACTGTCATATACCATTGCAAACCTTTTTATCATCCATTGCTTGCAGATAAATTACTATGAAACAGTTTACTAATTGCTGTAGAAATTCCCTTATTTATACACTCAATGGAACGCATGACAACTTTCTGGACTGGGTCAGTACATAAATATAAGAAATGTAATTTTGACATGCAGTGCTTTAGGAACTGGAAACGAATATTATGCCTTTGGCAATCCGTTCTTTAAGAAGCAGCATTCAACAACTTATTTACTTCGCATTTGTTAATGGAAGGAATATACACTGTAGATGTTTTGGATTGGTTATTAAATAAAAAAAGTTTCTCAATAGTGTTGGTACAGAATAAGTCCCTAAGGAATAATTATGCTGCATGATCCAGATATGATGTTTTTAATGGCGAATAAAGATTATTTTGAACCTTGTTGTCCCTGACCCATGATTAGGAAATAACGTTTTTTGGGGCTATCATGCTAAATGCTTTCGATCAGTCTGATGATATTTATGCTTGTCAAATTGAGTAAAACCATACATTGATTGGCTGCATGATTGCCATTATTACTAGCGATTCATCAAATATTATAAATATTTGTTTATATGACTGTTAAGCATGGTATACATTCAATTGGTCTATCAAAAAAACTGTTTGAAAATGAAACCCTATAGAATACAAACACAATACCAGTTACCGAAAGTGTTAATTGCTTTATAATAAATGTAATAAATGATAAAATGGTGGTTTGGTGGTCAAGTCAAGTCAAGTCAAAAGGCTTTATTTCGATAAAAAGTTATCATAAAAGCTTCACATGAAGTGCATGAGTACGTTTAAAACGAAAGCAAGGTAAACAAAGTACAAGAAATTTATATGCAAACAGTTTTCTTTTAAAAAGATTTCAAATGTTTTTAAGAGGAATCATTTCATAGATATTTAAGAAAGAATTAAACAATTGATTTAAGCCTTTTAGCTCTGATGGTCCAGGCCCATGATAAAAATTTGGCAAGAACACAAGCATAAGTAGTGCGACTGTCAGACATTAGTATGCGTAATGCGTCCGAATGGCACCTAGTGCCCAGCTGGCGACATAAGTGTTTGAGCCATATCCTCCTGGGTAGGGTATACTCTCCACATTCAAACATAAAATGCGCCACTCTCTCTGGTCTGTCTAGGCATGCTGGGCAAAACTCTGTAGTTTGTGCAGGCAGTTTCCATTGTGAAGAGAAAGCATACAAAGGGAGAGTTCCTGCTCTAAATTTAAAATAAAGGGCCCTATCAAAAGGTTTTTCAATAACATCTAAATATAGTTCCCGTTTAGGTAGGTCCTTAAACTTCAAGAAGTTTTCAGTGAGTCTGCCCAAGGAAGTATTGGTATTCCGTTGTAGCGAGATCCAGTTCCAATAAAGTTTCTTGAGAGTTGCCTTTGGGGGAGAGGATCTATTTACCCACGCATCATTTAGGCCCAAGTTGAGTAGCAATGTTTTCATGTCTCTCAGCCATTCAATTTTGTGCCATCCTGGTAGTGACATGATTTCTGAGAGACCTTGCGCGTATTTGCCAAGTTCGTACACTCGCCACAGGCGTGCCCATAACAGGAGCGGGCGGAGTTTTGCTAAATCGTCGATAGGGCGACATCCTAGGTCCAGCATTAATGGGACCATAGGAGTACCCTGAGGGAGTGACATGATCGCTCTACAAAATTTCTTCTCAGATCTTGGTGAATCATTGGTAATGGATGAACCCCATAGCTCCGCCCCATAGAGAGCAGAACGAACCCCTTTGGCTGTATAAATTTCGAGGACAACAGCTATCGGTCTGGTTGCACAGGAGCGTTGTTCTTTCAAAAGGGCTCCTGTTATCCTCTTGTGGGTTAGTAGCATTTTATCAAGATGTGGGGTCCATTGCATTTTGTGGGATAAGCGAATGCCAAGATAGTCAAAAACTTCTACCCTCTCCAATGATTCTGCATTCAGGGTAGGGGAGCGTACTGGCTTTTTTGGTGGATTCAACACAAGGTATTTCGTCTTACCCGTATTAATTACCAGGCCCCGTTTAGAACAAAAGGATTGAAAGTTGTTCAGAAGCCTTTGAAGGCCTATTGGGGTTTTCGATATTAAAAGCGTATCATCCGCGAAGAGGAGGGTAGGTATACATTCTCCGGCCAGGGATGGTTTGTCTGAAGGATGTTCCCGAAGATGCTCAACCACCCCGTTGATATAAAGGGAAAAGAGGGTGGGAGCTAACACGCATCCCTGGCGGACCCCTCTCTCAACCGGGATACTGCTAGTTTTTACCCCTCCTAAGCCCCACCTTATCTGGGCAAAACTATTTTCATTTAGCCTGACAAGTAATGAAAGTATATAATGTGGCAACCCCATATCGGCCAAAACTCTCCACAGGGTCTCCCTCGGTACAAGGTCAAAGGCAGTCTTTAAATCGATGAACGCGGGATAAAGACTGCCTTTGCCTATAACCACGACCTTCCAATACACCATCATCAGCCTGAGAGCTTGTTCAATTGTCCCAGTAACCACTCTAAAACCTGCCTGGTAGTCGGAAAGGATTTTATTTTCATCTATCCAGTCTAGTATTCTGACCAGTAAAACCTTGCCAACTACTTTTTGACTAATGTCCAGCAGGCTAATGGGTCTATAATTGGACGGATCTTCTCTGGCACCTTTTTTAAAAATAGGGACAACCTCTGCCCCTTTCCACGACGAGGGGATAGGAGCACCCCTACAGATGGCAACAAGTAAACAGTGAATGAGTTTCCCCCACTTCGGGATGTCTGATCTCAGGAGGTCGCCAGGAATACCGTCCGGGCCAGCTGCTTATTGGGGCATGATGGTGCTTATAGCATACTCCACTTCTTTTATTGTGAAGTCAAATTCTTCGGGGTAGATGTCCCAATTTAATTGGAACAAAGTTGGGGCCACTTCCCTCCCTTCAGCATCATTGGGAGCGTCAATAGTAGTGTGATCATCTTGGCGGGTATATAGCTTTGAAAAGTGGTTAACCCACGCCTGGCTTGGGATGTTACATGTTATTAGATCACTATCAGGCCTGTTTCTGGCTCTGATTGTATCCCAGAAACATTTTGAATCTTTTTTGAAGCTAGCTTCTTTAAGAGTACACCAGTAGCCCTCTTCCCACTCTTTTTTTGCATGGGCCAGTATTCTCTTGTGCTCTTTCCTGGCTGTCTGAATCAGGGATTGGGATTTACCTTTAACAGCCTCTATTAGGAGAGACTTTGCCCGCCTGCATGCTGGGGTATACCAATCATGCATTCCCCTGGGTTTGTGGTGGGGCAAGTTCCTCCCTGCAGAGCCCCTTACCCAAAAAACTTCACCTATGGTCTTAACGGCTGTTTCAAAGATGGGTGTTGCCTTTTCGGCTAGCAAAGCTGGGTTGATATTATCTAATTCTATTTGTGAGGCCATAAGTAATTCGTCTATGTTGGAGAGTTTAGCGACATCAGTAGCAATTTTATTCCACTTTAAACGTCTTCCACAGGAAGAAACAGTGGTATTGTGTGAGCAATTGGGTGGGACTATAGGTGCATTACTGAGCCAGGCATTCGTTAAAGATAGGGAAAGTGAATTGTGGTCACTCTCCACAGTGGGTATAACTACCATATCTTGGACCAGTCTCCAAAATTTTAGGTCCAACAGAATATAATCAATTCTTGAAGTATGATCAACTATGTTGAACGTAGGAGCACCTAGGCGATCTGAGATTGTTCGACCATTCGTAGCTCTCAGACCAAACTCACCTAGGTCTGGGATGTCGTCCACAGGGAGTGGCTCATAGGTGCAATTAAAATCACCTGCTACTAGAGTATGGTCAGCTTCCGCGTGGTCTCTAAGTTGTGCTTCAAGGTCAGATATTACCAATGAGATACACCCATTTTTTGTGCCTCTGGCGTAGATATTATATAAGACAAGGGATAGGCCCCTACTAGGGTTAGTCAATAGGATTCCTAATATATCTAGGCTATTAACCTGCTTAGATGTTATGCAGCAGTTGAGAGAAATGCTCACCCAGATAAGAAGACCCCCCCCGAGGGACGTCCCTTCCCATGCGTGGCTTTCTCAGCAGGGACAAAATAGGTTACAAATCCGACCCGGTGGAGCGGTTCGGTACTCCAGGTCTCCTGGAACAGGCAGATTTTGTGTGCCTCAACCAGATCGTTCCACTCAGGTAGGCCCAATTTTCTATGGATGCCTGCAAGGTTCCAACTGAGGATTTTTATTGATTCCTTGGCGGGTTTACTAATATTATTGTTAGTATCACTAGAGCTTTGGGGTTCTAGGCAATCCCTTTCCAGCATAGAAGATGTTGGCTGGGTTATACTGGTGACTATCATGGTTGGAGGATTAGGGCACGTGGGCTGTGATACAGCCAACGCGCGCTCCTCCTCGCCCCAGTTCAAGTCCAAGTATGGGATGATAGTTTCCTCGAGAGTGAGTCAATCTACCTCATCAAGGACACAGAATCTATTCCAATGTGCAAACTGAGATAAAAAAGGGTCAACTACAGGGGGGCCTTGCCAGGGCGGCTGCCAATGGTGGATAGTATGATGGGGAGCATGCGTATAAGCCCTATTGGTTGGAAAGTTAAATCTCGGGAATTGTTGTCTTGGTGCCACAGGATAAAAATAAGAAAGAGGGAGTGGATGGATTTGGGTATTGGGTCCGCTACTGGGTGCATTACATATGTAGTTTACTACCTCTGTATCCCTGAAGTTAACAGTTATAACGTCCCCTGCTATGGTCTTAGTGTTTCTTCCAACCCACTCTCCTCTTCTAACTGCAAGTATTTCACCAGACATATGGTGGGGTAAAGGTCTGTGTAGCTGCAGCCACTGTGCACATTTATTTCTCAGCTCAACAGAGGATTCCCTTCTTCCCTCCTTCAGAGGTGGTACGCCCGCTAATACAACCACAAAAGGTGAAGCTTCCGGTGGCAAATTAATTGTTTTAAAACGGGCCGATCTTGTTTTTGGCTCTAGGTTTTATTTGGGGAAGAGGCTAGTGTTGCATTTGTACCCGAGCTTGAGTACACTTTGCTGATTGGTTAGGCGGTTTTCTAGAGCCTAAGTTCTGTTGGATCTCCGGAATAGGGCCAGTGATGTTGGGAATTGAGGGAGTGGCAGCAGGTTTTTCCCCAGTTTGGATCAGGTGTTGAGTAACTGCTCCTGTGGTTGCTGGAAGTAATTTAGGCTTAGTGGTAGCATCTTTTGAAGGTTTGCTGGTAGTAGTACCTCCCAATGGTACCCCTTTCGAGTTTCCATGAGATGCTGTTGCCATGTTTCCGCTTGACTTATTAGAGCCAGTCCCTTTGGAGTTAATTAGTGATGTCAATCTGTCAACTTTGGACATTAGGGGCTTAATATGAGCAATGATCGTGGCTTCAAGATCTGATTTTAAATCGGCTACCATATTTACTACCCAACACGGTATGCCTGATGCGGAGTTTAAAGCGGGAGTCACTAAATTATGGTTCTGTGTATTATTTTTGGGCTTTTTCTTTGTCTTTGGTTCGCTGTTTATAGGACCTATACTCCCTTTTCCTGGCAGTGTGCTGCTTGTCGTTCCATCATCCCTTGTAGGACTTGGGTTAGGCAGGGTTTTTTGTGAGCTCCCTAATTGTTCAGTTAGAGGCTGACCGCACGGAAGATCGGCAAAAGAGGCAGTGACTCCGAGGCTTAGATCCAGGTTGTCAGTAACATCTTGTGATAGGCCAAAGGATCAGCTGCTACCTCCTGGGAGTCAGGCACAAATATTGTTGGTGGCAAAGATAATCTCCTTTCAGTATTTGCAATAGCGGAAGATACAACCCCTATAGTCTGTTGTAACATAATATTGATTGCAGTGAGGGTGGGAACCGGTTGCGGGGTAGTTTCTTTTTGTCTAGTTTTGGAGCGTAGAACAGGCATTCTACCGGGTTTCAGACCCTTCCTCATACTGTATCGAGTCAAGGGGGTAGTGACAGAGTGCACAGGGGATAAAGAATCTTAAAATCCTGACCTTTTGGGCTCGGTGGTCGCCAAGAAAGAGGGGGGGCCCGGCCCGGCCTCCTCTGGCCGCTGAGGGCCGTAGAGGGCCCGCCCTTTGCCCGGGCTTCGCCCGCGCCTCCGTCCGCGCGCGTCCTGCGTTCGCGTCAGGAGGCAGGGCTAAATAGGAGGAGGAGGGGGCGGGAAGAGGCACCAGGTGCGCGAGATGGTGTTGCGCAAGCACTCCTGGTCCTCGCAGTCCCGCTCCCGAGCACAGCGATTGGTTCTCCTCACGAACGTTGGTGACTGAGCACATGGGCTCCCAAGTCACGGGCAAGTTCCCTTAATCACAAAGGTACTGGGCAGTAGGACTTCTCCGTTCTCCACACCACAACTGCGAGCGGCTCCCGGGAAGCGGGGGCCGCGAGTCGTTTTGAAGCGTCCAGGGAGGAGGGGGCGGGAAGAGGCACCAGGTGCGCGAGATGGTGTTGCGCAAGCACTCCTGGTCCTCGCAGTCCCGCTCCCGAGCACAGCGATTGGTTCTCCTCACGAACGTTGGTGACTGAGCACACGGGCTCCCAAGTCACGGGCAAGTTCCCTTTATCACAAAGGTACTGTGTAAGGTGGTTTGGTGGTCCCACGGCAGTGCCTTGCAGATCCAGTTTTAGTATGGCAGGGACTGTGCAATCCATGCCATTCAGGAACTCAGGGTGCATACTGACAGGGGGGGCACAGCATGTACCCCCATATACACCCCCAGAGACACGATTCTGCCCCTAGGTCCTGAGGCAACAGGGTGCCCTGTAGGTCTCCCTTAGCTTCCTCACTGTCACATTTTTCATGGTGGGCTCACCGCAATGACAACTGTGGCAGGAAACTCATAATATGATTACAGCACCACCAGCATATTGCGGCCTCAGACTGCTGAGCAGCTGCTGTAAGATCACAGATCCCTGGCAGCTGTAGCAATCCTGTGAAGGTCCAACCACCCAAGTCGTAATAGGGAGCGTGGTCCGCCAGTCTGGCAGTGCGACTATGGTTGTTCTATGGACTGCGGTAGTTGTCATAAGGCCCATAGTAATTTTCAAGAGCTGACACAATGGCTCAGGGGAATAGATCAAGGCTTAGTCAACTCAACACATCACTGTGTCCATCAGTGATCCGGCTGGCAGGATTGTCTTTCTAAGAACGGTATGGCCTATTCACAAGGGTAAATTTACAGATGAGTAAATCTACATTTGTAAATTTACTCCTATCATTTTTAGTGACTTTAGTATTTTAGATATGTACCATTTTGTAGCGTAAAGTACTACAAAGTGTAGACTTAAGTGTTGACTTAAGTGTCTCAGGGGGGGAAGCATGATTTAGGCTTGTAAAGCTACTACTAGTAACTTTTCAAATGTAGGCGCATGCCTCCACCACCAATACAGAGAAATCCCTACAGTGAAGTATAGGGAAAAAGTAACATCTTTATTACATTTAAAAAGGAAATTCTAAAATATTTGTGTCTTACATACACTAGCTCTATATATTACTTTTAAATGTAGAACAAAATAAAAAAAGCTACAAGATTATGAATGTAATTTTGAATTAAATATTCAATCAATTTTAATTCAAAAATGTCTTTAAAAATAAATTGAGAGTTTTTTAAAAGTTATGCATAGTATTAATTTAAATTCCTTGTATTATTTTCTGAAAATTACAGTTACATCTATTGTTAAATATAAAAAATGTATTATTATGCACAGAAGATTGGACGAGCAGAGGTGGGGAGCTCCACACATAGCTTATTAAAATGCATTTTGTAGCCAGTAGTACAATTGTAATTCAACTAAACACCCAAGAAAATTCAATTTGTGAATAGGCCCCTATTTCTGTATTGCAGGAATAAGAGTACCAAGAGCCCCAAGTTTCTGAGTCAACTGTTTTTTCAGACATTCTATCTTGAGATGGCCATGGTGGGGCAGAAATAAACAAATATATAATCCTATGAGAACTTGATCCTGTTTACCAGCAATTCATTCCAAATAGGAGATTAATCAAGGCTGCACCAATTATGCTGATCTTGTCAGTGTCTATTGGAGAAAAAGCTCAAAAATCATAATTAACTGTGAATGTGGCTAAAAGTAACTCATCAAAAGCTACCGACAAGGCTACTTCATTGTACAACCTGTGATCTTGTCCTGCCCATGAGATTTTCAGTGCCTAAAAAGAATTTGACAAAAGTGAGGTTCTTTGGTTTCTGACTTTGTCCCGTATTTAACCGCCATTTTGTGTCTCTTCGCCATTTTGTGTTGCCCTCACTAAGGCAGCACGGCGAACTGAGTGTTTTTGCTTTTCTCAGCTGCTACGTGTCCCTTCTGTTAAAGAGTAAATCCCTGCCCTTGTTTACGAAACCGATGTCAGGGTCTGGCCGAGTTCGCTAATCCATGTCTGGGTTGATTGATCCTTGTTTCGACTGACTATTTGGCTTCTCCTTTTCTTTCCTTACATTATCTTATCCGACTGGCCTTCGCTATTCTCTCCTTGTATTCTCTTGTTACACAACTATCCTTTGAGGCACACAAAAACGTCCTGCCACCTGCAAATTGGATTATCGGTACTAGCACTGATTAATTTGTTGGGAGGGGTAACACAGGGGGTTTGAGAAAGGGGCGTATTTGAGAGACCTGATAGTTTGTTTTCTAACTTTTCCTATTGGTCTGCTTTGTATGTATTGGGAGTAAATGTCGTAAATATGTGTACTATAAGAGATTGTGCGCCATGGACTGAAGTGGCAGTCTCCTTAGAATCTACACTCTGTATGTACTTCTAGGACAACTGTGCTTAGCTGCAGCTAATAAACCTGGTTTTCTAGGCCCAACAGAGTGTCTCGTGTCTCTGTTCGACAAGGCAGGTGAACTCGGGGATTTAAGGCGTGCCCTGCGCCGCCAGGCCCATAAGGCCCGGTTCTCCAACTGGCGCCCAACGTTGGGCAGCTTCAGAGGTAGCGGTTCAGCCCGAGGATCGTGAGAAGCCTCGCAAGAAAATTCTGTAGGATTCGCGAGCCACGTCAAGCGACCCCTGTATGTCGAAGTGGACTGAAGGTCTTTTTCAGTGCGGCTACTCCTTTCCGACGGCTGCTGACGACTGCTGCCCTGACTGCCGCCCTGCCTTGGACCCTCTGGTGATGACTGGTATTGCGAGACGTTAGACAGACCTCTGTTGGTGTAAGAGACCACTTAGTTAAATATTCGTGGGTAGCGCCCACTTCTTCGTTTTGTTTTTGGTTTTGTTATTCGACCATTGCAATAGCCGAAGCCGATGGGTGAGTACGTTTGTGCTGTGTTATTTGTTTTAAACCCCTTGAAGTTGGTAAACGGACCAGTGAATTTAAGATGCCTGGTCTTAGCAAATTTAGGAAGTTTTGTTGTTTTGGTTGTAACAGGGATTCCCAGCTCGAGGACTCATGTCCGATTCCTCCGGTTGGAACTCCCACTTATGAGCACTATTCTAAACATGGTGTTGGCCCCATTGCCTTTAATAAGGCATGGATCCGAAACACAAAGTAAGATGGTGTTTTGCAGTGGCCACAAAATGGTAACTTTGAACCCGATATATTAGACAATTTGAAAGGAATTTTGTTCAAAAGAAAAGCCTGGACGGCAATGTTTGACTCTTTCCGCTTTTGGCATAAGGAAGCCAAACAGAGAGAAATTAAGCAGACAAAAAGAGATAGAAAGGCGAAAGATATGACAATCATGCAGGCTGCCCAGCAGTTTAAGGACAATGAGACTGATCGAGCGATTGAAGTCTCAGACAGACAACATTGTATGGCAATAGATAGATGCTACCCTGTGTTGCCTACTTCTCCACAGAGTAAGGATCTTGACGAAGATCCCTTAATGTCCCATTTGTTGAGATTACCTCCGCCTTATGTACCAGGTGCTAATGCACCCTTATTGTTGCCACCTGCCCAGCAACCTGTTGTTCAGCCAGCTGGTCCGGCTCCTCCGCAATTGTCCCTTCCTGCATTACAACCTGCACCTCCTTTGCTACTAACTTCTGTACCTCAGTCTCCTTCACCTTCGGTTTCTCTTGTTGCAACTAGTCCTTCTCTTCCTTTGCTTAATACTGCGTCTCCAGTTTTATTGTCTGCTTCTTCCCCAACTCACAATCGGTTGGTTGATACTGTTTCTGGTCTTTTCTCCACCCTCTTTGGGTTTTTTAATAGGACTCCTGCTTTCTCTCAAAGGCAATCCCGTAGTCAAATCCCAGATTCTGACGAACGAGTTGCATTGGACTCTTTTGCTCACAAATGGATCATGAGTGGTCCACAGTATAGTTTACCTGATATTCTGAGTACCTTTCTCCAGTGGAATGCGCCCACGCAGAGATATGATTTTAATGTCATATGTGACACTCTTGTTAAAGGATGGGAGAATATGGAGTTGGATTTAACTCTTCAGGGTCTGTTATATATACAGGATAAGTTTGAAAAAGGACTTATTGTGGGTTCCGAAGTTGAGGACGCTGTAAGGACACTTGTCACTTTCAGGCCTTTATATTCTTCTCAGACTGTTCTTGAACCTGATCCTGCAGTTAGACAGAAAATGAAACATTATCCTATGAGGGAAGTTCCTCCAGAATGGAGGGAGGCGGCTCCACAAGCAGGCGCTGTTCCGGGTGTCCCTGCTCATTTCCAGCGTATATGGGTAGATGTCCCTTGGAAACGATCTGCAGTTTTGGCGCTCAAACAGTCTCTACCGGACCCTCATAAAAATCCTGCTGGGTATTATAAAGAGCTGTCCCAGACTGTTGATGCGTGTATAATGAATCTGGCCGATATTGATATGCTGATGGGGAATGTGGTTCCACAAGCTTTGTGGGCCCGGATTCGTAGGGAAGACCACGACCAAGCTTTAGGTGGTAATTGGGCCGCTATAAGTGCCGCAGATGCAGTGCAAGTGGGTGGTGCTAAGCCAGATGATTTGATTACACAATTGCCTGGTAGAATCATCGCTTTAATGAAGACGATGATGCCTGCTTTACGTGTTAACTGGGATAAGTTGGCTGCGTGTAAGCAGAAGAAAGATGAGAGTGTTTCCAATATCTGTACTCGTTTTGAAGAAACGTTTATCGACCACAGTGGTCAAGATATGAGTACTGAAGGTGGACAGCGACTATTTGTGGATACATTTGTATTTAATTTACTTCCAGAATTATCGCATAAGTTGAAAGACTCGGATAGTGCGTGGGCTGTTTCTTCCTCTGCACAGATATAAGCTACTGCTCAGTATTATGAGAATAGGGATAAAGAAGAGAAATATAAGATTGAGAAGAAGACTAAGGAATTAAAAACGAAGGTTCTTCTCCAACAGGCTTATCCCCCTCGTTCTGCCCAGCGCCAGTTTCAACAGCCTCCCTAGCTTCAGAGGTTGTTACAGAAACTTGAACATTTTGTTCTGCGACCTTTGCTTGGTCCTAATCAATGTGCCTATTGTAAAGAGGAAGGCCATTTTAAGAATAGCTTTACGGTTTCATTGTAGCGTAATGGTGGATTTCCAGGCCCACAAGGCCGTGGTGGTATTCAATCAGCACCTAGGGGTAGAGGGCGAGGTGCGTTGCCTCAAGGACAGCGTTCCTTCCCCCTCAGAATTCTTTGAATTATTGTGATCAACAGAATACTCAGTCAGCGCAATATTACAATGACGATTATTGTGTTGAGGGTGAGGTTCAGGATTTTCATTCTAGTTAGGACAGCCATGGACAAAGTAAGGGAGTCGTATCAGTTCCAGTGGATCAGAATGGGCCTTATGTTGAAGTTGTTGCATTGGGTGTTGCAGAGCCATTTCTTTTGGATACTGGTGCAATGAGAAGTTCTATCATTCACTCCAAACTCCCTGGGGCACCTTTGTCTGGCTTAACTAATGTTTCTGTAGGATTTTCTGGTGCCCCAGTTACTAACCCGGTTTCTTGTCCTTTGCCTCTTTCGATTAGTCCTTACCATCTGGAAGCTCCGCTTATTTTAACGACTGGTTGCAGAGAGAACTTGTTGGGTTTGGACTTGTTGAAACGCCTTCATGCAAGTTGTATTGTTCCCCCTCTGGTGTACATCTTACCCTAGGTGAGAACATAGTTTCTCTGATGAATTTATCTAAAGACAAACTTCCACCTGAATTGCATTCTCTCCCTGCTATGCTTTGGGCTACAGGTCCGAATTATGTTGGTCTGCTCCAGATTCCGCCTTACGTTGTTACTATTAAGCCTAATGTTAACCTACCAAGCATTCCTCAGTATAAGATTTCCAATGATGGTGAACGTGCTTTGTTGGCTAATATTTATGGTTCAGAAGGGTGTGGTTAAAGAAACAAGAGGCAATGTTTGTAATAGTCCTGTTCTACCTGTCCTTAAATGCACTGATCCTTCTCAGCCTCCTGTATATCATTTTGTGATTGATCTTCGGGAGGTCAACAAGATTGTTGTCCCCCAGTTTCCTGTTGTCCCAGATATCGCTGCCTTGATTACTATGATACCCACTTCGGCGGCATGGTTCTCGGTTATTGATCTAAAAAATGCCTTCTTCAGTATTCCTATTGCTGAGGAAAGTAGGGATATTTTTGGCTTTTCTCTCGGAGGCCGAAGTTTTCGATTCAAACATGCACCTCAAGGCTACTGTGAGAGCCTCTCTATTTACAATCAGGCTTTGAAATGTCAGCTCAATGCTTTCATTTTGCCCCCAGGGTCCACTCTTATTCAGTATGTAGATGATTTGTTAGTAGCTGCTGATTCAGAGGATGTTTGTAAGAATGTGACTGTTTCACTGTTGCATCATTTGTCTGACCTGCATTACAAGGTGTCACCCTCTAAGTTGCAATATTGCCGCCAAGAGGTTACCTATTTAGGTCATCGCTTGTCGAAGGAGGGAAGACGATTGACCCCAGAAAGAATTCAAGCAATCGCGCAAATGTCTGTGCCATCCACACAAAGAGAGGTGCGTGCCTTTCTGGGCATTGCCTCTTACTGTAGACAGTGGATTCTGAATTTTTCTTTGTTGGCTAAACCTCTGCTGGCATTAACTCTGAAAGATACACCCCAACCTCTTCCCTGGACTAATGAATGTCAAAAGAGTTTTTCTGACTTACGTACTGCCTTGTGTTCTGCTCCTGTGTTAGGTACTCCAGATTACAGTAAGCCTTTCACACTTTACGTTCATGAAAGGAAGGTTGTGCGTTGTCAGTTTTAACACAACAATTTGGAGACAAACAACGGCCATGTGCCTATTTTTCGGCTACGCTGGATCCAGTAGCCAAGGCAGTGCCTAGTTGTCTCAGAGCTACAGCAGCAGCAGCGATCTCCATTCGCCAATCTGCTGGATTGGTACTAGATAACACGCTTGTTGTTATGGTACCACATGCAGTGGATACTCTTTTGAACAGAACGAAAACACAACACCTCACGAGTGCTCGCTTGTCTAGATATGAGCTGACGCTCTTGGCTAGCCATATACACATCAAGCGGTGTAATACTTTGAATCCAGCAACATTGTTGCCAATTCCAGAAGAGAAAGATACTCAAGAACAGCATGATTGTTTTCTCTGAACAGAGGAGGAAACAAAAGGCAGAATAGACTTAAAAGACACACCACTTGTGGACCCGGATGGGATCCTATGGGTAGATGGGTCTTGTTTCAAACTTCCAAATGGCGAGACGACTGCAGCTTATGCTGTTACCACCTTGTATACGGAAGTGGAGACAGCACGCATTCCACAGAATTCAGCCCAAGCAGCTGAATTAATTGCCCTGACGAGAGCGTGTGTGTTGGCTAAGGGAACGAGAGTGAATGTTTACACTGATAGCCAATACGCCTTTGGCGTGGCTCATAGCTTTGGTCATTTGTGGAAGGAAAGAGGATTCTTTACTTCCCATGGGACTAAGATACAGCATGGTCAGTTTATAACTGACCTTCTCGAGTCACTTGCTTTGCCAACACAAATAGCAATAGTCAAGTGTAGTGCACATAAGAAGATCACTGATGATGTAGGTCGCGGGAATGCTTTTGCAGATGAGGTAGCGAAAGAAACGGCGAGAGATGCTACGAGTCGCATATGTGTTGCGGGCCCTGCAAGATGGGTCAGAGAGGGAGGAATGTGTGAGGACACAAAAGAAAGTGTGAGAACGATTCGAGAAGAGGCTACTGAGACGGAATTGAGTAAGTGGAAAGAAAGCACAGGAATGTTGGACGCGACAGGGTGTTGGACGGAATTGTCAGAACATCAGCGTTGGCTTTTACCAGACGCCTACGTACTGCCTGTAGTTACTATGGCGCATGGTCCAGCCCACATTAGTGCAAAAGGGATATGTAAACTTCTGGCTCCAGTATGGCAGAATGAAGGAAAAACTAAATGTGCTGAAAATGTAGTGAAGCATTGCATTGTTTGTTTAATGCATAATCCAGGAAAAAGAACCCCTACTTCAGCAGGTCGTTTTGCTCCCCTTACGTATCCTTTTGAGGTAATACAAATCGATTACATTCATATGGACTGCTGTAACAATTTAAAGTATGTTCTGGTGGTGGTGTGCGCCTTTTCCAGATGGATAGAGGCCTACCCCCTAAAGGACACTGGCCCACATAAATGCAGGCCAGACTGGGCGCCCATAGAAGTCCCAGACACTTGCAGAAACAACTCATTCTTGTAACTAAAATAATTTCTGGTTAAGGCGATCTCAATACACTGTAAGACAAATGATTGTGGGGTGTCATAAAATCACTCTTGTTGTCCAAGAGCACGCGCTGCTGCCACCAGCGTGGCATCCTGGGATATACATGTGTATAGTGACTCGATGTCAATTATCACTAGAAGTTCGCACTGTGGATCAAATTGTGCATCCTCCAAAATGTTGAGGATATCCCTTGTATCCTGAACATAGGCTGGTTGTCTAATCACTGATTCTCTTAAGAAAAAGTCAGCGAATTGTGACAGAGACTCAAGTACCGATTGTATACCTGACACAATCGGGCAGCCCGGCGGGGGCCTTCGGGCCTTATGTATCTTAGGTAAAATATAGAAAGCCGGAGTTCTTGGTTTAGGGTTCACCAAGAACTCAGCTTCTTTACCCGGGATCCATCTTTTCTCTTTTGCCTCACCGACAAAGTGCTTAATAATTTCCAGCAGCTCAGTTACAGGGTCACGTGGTAAAGGGCGATAGTTCTCACGCATACCCAAAAGTCGCCTGACCTCATCCTCAAAGTCAGAGGTATTCACCACGACTATTGCTCCCCCTTTATCTGCTGATTTTATTGTGATCAAGGGATTTTCTTGTAAACTCTTAACAGCACCCCAGTCATCTCTGCTCATATTGTTATAAATTTGATGTTGTGCATTTGACTCAAGAGAGGTGATCTCATCTAGTACCTTGCGCTCAAATACAAACATTTCTGGACCTAAGCTTGAAGACGGGGGACAGTACTGTGATGGCCGATGTAGGTTGGTGGAGAAAACTGAAGGGGGATCCTGCATTTTCTTGGCAAACATTTTTGGGAGTTTAATCCTCCTCATAGTTTCTTGAAATTAAATACGACATTTAAACGAATCATATACAGGCGTGGGAACAAAGCCCAACCCTTTGTTTAGTACCTGTAGTTCATTTTTAATAAGCTCATAATCTGATAAATTTACCACAATATCATTCACAACAGGTTCCTCCCCCTGCTGGGAGTGATTCTTGGTGAAAAGGTTTGCCATTGCCGATCCTGATTTTGTCGTATTTGTCCCCTGCCTCTGTGACCTCTCCCTCTCTGGCCTCTCTGGTTGTGTCCTAAAAAGAGCGTAATAATGCTCCCAGATCTTCATTAGATTGTTCCTGCTGGTTGCATCTAACCCTGCTTGATTTGTCAGCTTGTGCTCCTATTTCTTCCTCCTCACTTGATGTGTTATCAAATGTCCAACTATTTGGTGTGTGCCTGGCTGGTACTCTCCCTCCCCTCGCCAAACCACCCCGTTGTATTTGCTCAGGACCCTGTTTATAACTGTCTTCAACATAAGGAAACGCCCATGTATGAGTAAATCGTTCGAGATTGCTTTTCAATCCCTTTATCTTTTGATTAATCATATAATTTTTATAGTCAGCTAAGCCCTCCTGAATCCTTGCCAACTGCTCTTTTGTATCAACTAGCGTGGTGTCTCGCTTGATACTTTCCTCCAGGTCAACAATCTCTTTAAGAAGTTCTTCACTGAGTCTCTTAGCAGTATTAATGATAAGGATCAACCAGTCATGGGTACATTTATTTGCAATATAGCTCCAATCGATCCGGAACTGGTTGTCCTCCAAGAAGATCCTCGGTTCTATTCGTACTAAGAGACTCGCTGGGGCTGCGCCTGCTCTTAAATATTCTGTCATTAACGCCCCATGTAAGGCAATCCTTACTTTTTCTTAAGGACGCTTAGTTTTTCCCATTCCTCCCTAGCTGATGTAGAGTTTGCTAAGGATGTGTCAGGGAAAAGCGAGGGACCTGATTAAATGAAAGTTATTTGGTCATCTTAGAAGGCTAGACAGTTTCGGTCCATTCTATAATCAGCCTAGATAAGGATCACAGGGCAATTCCTGTAGCTCGAGAAAATGCCGTCTGAAGGATGTCAAGGTGTTCAATAACGATTCTGTGCTGAACGGTAGGTGCATCAAAACTTTTATCGTCAAATACTTGCTCTCACGGCTGCGCCGCCGTACTCAAATCTTCAACACATTAAGGAGCAACAAAGGGAAAATTCAGACTAGGTCACCCTCCACTCAGAAACATTATTAAACGTAATCTGGGAAGGCACTATAATAATTCTCCTGACTTTATAAGTGGGGCAAGGGAGTATATTTTACCCCTCTTTAACAACCAATTTCTTTTTCAAACGTGTTGTCCCAACTTACAGTAGTTTTAATATTTATAAAACCCCCCTTCCAAATCAACAGTCACTGTTGTCACTGGAAAATACCCCGTACTGTCACAGGTGTATATATCAAAATTGTGCACAAGTGTGAAAAAATGTGAATGGACGAAGTAGCACCTCACGTGCGCACCACCCAAGGGGCTGACTGGTTAATAATCACCAGTTATGCCACGTTTCTCATCATAGGTTGCTACCTCATCACAACAAAAAAAGGTTTTGTGATAAATGTCCAGAAAACAAATTAAAGGTGAACCTCTGTGTCAAACGAACACAGTTCAACCCAGTGCAGTTAAAATTTAGATAAGTTACACCGTCATTACAAATCCACTTTTATTCTAGACCCGTGTGCTTCTTCAAGTTAAAACATACTGCATGTACTCAAACCACTTAATGATGGGCCGACATGTTTCATTGCCTGTCAACTGTAGCTGCAATTTCTTCAGAGCTCAAGAACTATGTCCACCTTCTCTTGACCCTTATTATGGACCTACAGTGACTGCAAAAGAGGAGTAGGTTGATTAAAAACACGACCAGACAGCACAGAGCCAGCAACTCATCTTTACTTGCACCCACAGCACATTATTCACCGGATAGTAGCCAGGCCCCTCGTACCAGATAGCCACCACGTCAACCAGGGGTCATACAATTATTAATACCCTAGTTCCATATACAAGATACTTATGTTGTCCATTTCCTGCAACAATAAGAACACAATAACAAGGCCTCATAAGATAAACTCATCCGATGATTCACCAAAGAGAGTCGTGCTCTGCTGAAGGATATCGATTTCCTTTTCAGAGGAGTCAAAGGATTAAAACAATTCCTGGTATGACCTGTTTGAGGTATCTGTCCTCCCGTCCGTCATAGTCGGCCTGAAATCGTGCCTAGTTCTGGGTCATCCATGAACAGTGGCAGCTGATTGGTGATTTACTTTGTCTTGGTGAGTTTTGCCCCTATAAATTCATGTCTATGGTTCCCTTGATCGGATTCTTTTTGATTTGGTGCCGTATTTTGTAAACTATATATCACTATTTTTAGAAATTGGTTGTGTTGCACACTTTTTCTTTAGTTAAGCCTATCTGCTCTGTGCTGTAGCTACCAGGGGCTAAACTCAAATTTATTTATTGAACTTGTATTTTGGACCTTACTATTTGGGAAGGACTTTCATCTTCCCCAAAAAATAGTAAATTTTCTTTGGATTTAGAAAAATAACATTACTGAAATGTGATAAAACGATGTTCCATCATTTAAATATGATAGTAAGTTACTTAACGGGTGGTGCTGACTTCACAAATAATGGAGAAAATACATGAAGTATTACAATTGTCCTTGATTTAAAAGTAAGAGCACAACTTCCAGTTGCAATAACATTATCATAGCGTTGGGATGCTCATTAAGAATTTAGCACAGCAGTCTCAATGTACGTCAGAGCTTGTCCATTAATTTTTTACAATTCATATACTGGTGTAAAACCTAGGTAGAAAATACAGTCCTAATGGGCATATTATTTCCAAATATGCCAAACAAATCATTTTACACTAGTGCTTTCAGGAAGCAAATTTTAGACAGATTACCTGTGACAAAGTATTTTAATCTTTGTGAAATATCATGTTATGCCATTGTCATTTCTGGGAGGTAGTGATTCAGATGTACTTCATGAATATTGCTACCTGCATGGAATGTTTACATAGAAACATTCATGGTAACATAACCTGAAAACAGCAGCAAATGTCCTGGGAAGCAATGAGATTCTTGATGATGTTCAATCTGAAATATGCGAATTTTTCAAGGGGCTTGCCCACAAAACATTGCCGATTTACCTATTGATTGCTGTGCTGGGGGAAAGTTAAGTTTTCCCTAATTAAAAAACCTGACTTAGCCATAACAGTCAATGGGTGGTGGATTCTTTGGCTAAATCCCCACCTACCTATTAGCGAGATTTGCCTTTGCGAAAGGATTTTTATTGCTGGAAATGTAGCGTTAAACACGGGATATGCCGCTATCGCTGGATTTTTTATCACCATGGAGATAAACATTGGTAATACTGCGTTATCTCCGTGATAAAATCCAGCGATAGGAGGTGATAAAAAAAATCGTGCTAAGCGCGGTTTGTGATAATTTTCGCAAGTTGTTGCTTATATGCCCCTAAGTACATAAGAAAGGGTCCAGAATAAAATATTCAAATGGGAATTATATAAATTCTACTTTTAACATACAAAAATAATGTTTCAGAATATATTTGAAACTATAGATATCTGGATTAGGAACCAAATAAGTGCCACTTTTACCTAGAGTATATGAAAATAGGTAACTCGAAAGTATTATGAGATATGGTAAATGATAGTCAGATAAGGGCTGAAAAACCTTTCCAGGTTGCAGCACTGCATAATTTAAAAGTAAAATCTGGATTGGAGAGGTAAGAAATGGCCATGCCATTCACACCATACTCTGTTGTTTGTTATTTTCTTTTGCTATTTGTTTGTGTTTATTGTTTTGCAATTGATTTTATTTAGTAAGTGCAGTTCTCCTTGCTTGCACCACTGGTCATATACATTCCCCATGCCCGGAAACCTATATGGTCAAACCACATGAATATATTAAAGAATTTCATAAGTGTGGACCCGGTATCCATTGAAGGTTGTAGATCAATTTTGTCATTTTAGTTGGGACAGTGACCACAGAGACAGCAGGATAAGTTTGGCAAACTGAATGCCATTTTTTATTTGCCATACCCCTTACTTGAAATGGATACAAAAATGTGACAAAAAATTATATAACCAGTGCAATGTACACTGACAAAGAGCAGCTTCGTCTGTGTTCAGAGTGAGAATATTGTATATAAATATTAAGATACATGATGCTGCAAATCAGACAGCTGTAAATTACCAAAAAGCCAAATTTTGATTATTTCCTAGCCAATGAATAGATGCCCAGGAGACTCATTGGCCCTCCTTAAGATGTCTGTGATACAGGCCGACATCCAGGATATCGGTCCGACCAACACATTAAGATGCGGTTGGTCGGAGGGACAGACTTATGCATCCGATAGTTCAAGTTCAAGTTCAAGTTCAGGAATTTGTATAGCGCGCTACTCACCCAGAGGGTCTCAAGACCTTGAGGGAGGGTGGGTGCTTTACTTATCGAATAGCCAGGTTTTAAGTTGTTTTCTGAAGGAGAGGTGGTTCTGTGTGAGTCGGAGGTGATTGGGGAGAGAGTTCCAGGTTTTGGCCGCTAAGTAGGAGAAGGATCTTCCTCCCATGGTGGATCTGTGGATGCGCGGAATTGCGGCGAGGGCTTGGTTGGATGATCGAAGTTAGCGGGTGGGTGTGTAGAAGGACAGTCGTGTGTTGAGACATTCGGGTCCCAGGTCGTAAAGGGATTTGTGTGCGTGGGTGAGGAGCCGGAACGTTATTCTCTTGCTGACGGGGAGCCAGTGAAGATCCCTCAGGTGACCGGAGGTGTGGGCATGGCGGGGGATGTCCAGTATGAGTCTGGCAGAGGCGTTTTGGATGCGCTGGAGTTTTTTCTGTAGTTTGGCTGTGGTTCCGGCGTATAGGGTGTTTCCATAGTCCAGTCGGCTGGTTACCAGGGCGTGGGTGACTGTCTTTCTTGTTTCGGTGGAAATCCAGCGGAAGATTTTTTTGAGCATGCGTAGTATGTTGAAGCATGAAGAAGAGACGGCATTGACTTGTCTGGTCATCGAGAGGGAGGAGTCTAGGATGAAGCCCAGGTTACGTGCGTGATCTGTAGGTATGGGTGCTATACCTAGGGTCGGTGGCCACCATGAGTCGTCCCACGCAGAGGAGGATGATCCTAAGATGAGGACTTCTGTTTTGTCCGAGTTAAGTTTTAAACGGCTGTTCTTCATCCATTCGGCTACTTCTTTCATTCCTTCGTGTAGATTGGTTTTGGCAGTGTTTGGGTCTTCGGTGAGCGAGAGGATCAGCTGGGTGTCGTCTGCGTAGGAGATGATGTTGAGGTTGTGTTGGCGCGCGATGGATGCGAGGGGACTCATGTATATGTTGAAGAGGGTGGGGCTGAGTAAAGATCCTTGTGGTACACCACAAATTACTTCGGTGGCCTCTGATTTGAATGGGGGGATTTGAACGAGATGATCCAATCCAATGCTTTTCCTTGTATTCCGACGTTGTTGAGGCATTGTATAAGTGTGCTATGACATACTGTGTCGAAGGCGGCGGAGAGGTCGAGTAGGATGAGGGCGACTGTTTCTCCGTTGTCCAGTAGTTTTCGGATGTCGTCTGTGGCTGCGATGAGGGCGGTTTTGGTGCTGTGTTTGGCTCGGAAGCCGGACTGTGAGGGGTCGAGGGAGTTGTTGGATTCGAGGAAGGCAACAAGCTGATTATTGACGGCTTTCTCGATGACTTTGGCCGGGAAGGGGAGGAGTGAGATGGGGCGGAAGTTCAGAGGGGTCCGCTGTGGGTTTCTTTCTTCAGAAGGGCGCTCAGTTCGGCATGTTTCCAGCTTTCTGGGAAGGTGGCGGAGTCGATGGAGCAGTTGATGACATTGCGGAGATGGGGTGCGATGATGGAGTCAGCTTTGTTGAAGATGTGGTGGGGGCATGGGTCAGTTGGTGAGCCAGAGTGGATGGAGTTCATCAGACGGATGGTTTCTTCAGTAGAGATTGGGTTCCAGGCGCAAAGGTTGTGAAAGTGCTGTTTTGGTTCGGAGGTGGGAGGAGTGGGTTGTTCTTCGGACCGGTTTTCAAAGCTGTTATGAATGTCGGTGATTTTGTTGTGGAAGAAGGAGGATAGAGAGTCGCAGAGGGCTTGGGAGGGAGTGATGTCGTTGGTGCCGGCGGTGGGGTTGGTAAATTCTTTGAAGATGTTGAATAGTTCTTTGCTGTTTTGGGCGTTGTTGTCGAGTCGGTATTTGAGAGCTGAATTCTTGGTGGATCGGATCAGGTGGTGGTGTTTGCGGATGGCGTCTTTGAAGGTGGTCAGGTTGTCCGTGGTTGGGTTTTTTCTCCAGGTTTTCTCGAGGGTACGACATAGCTTCTTGGATTTCTTAAGGTCATCTTTGAACCAGGGGGCCTTTTTGCTATCTTGTTTGATCTGGTGGTTTTTCAAGGGTGCTAATTCGTCAGCGCTGTGGGTGATCCATTGTGTGAGTATGGTGGCAGCTTGGTTTGGGTCCGATGATATGGCGGGGGGGTTGTGGTTAAGCGATGTGAAGAGTTGGTCGGTGGTGATTTTATTCCAGTTTCTTCTAGGCATAGGTTGTGGTGGGATGTGGGACGTGGTCTTTTTGTAGCTGAAATGAACGCAGCTGTGGTCCGTCCAATGGAGAGCTGTGGTGTGATCGAAGGAGATGTGTTTGCTGGAGGTGAAGATAGGGTCGAGCGTGTGTCCGGTTAAGTGGGTGGGGGTGTCAACAAGTTGTTTGAGTCCGAGGTTTGCCAGGTTGTCTAGGAGGGAGGTGGTGTTGCTGTCGTTTTTCTTTTCCAAGTGGAAGTTGAGTTCTCCCAGTAGAATGTAGTTCTCGGAGGTGAGGGCATGTGGGATGATGAAGTCAGTGATGTCTTCGTTGAATTGTGTGCGGGTTCCTGGTTGTCTGTAGATGAGGGTGCCTCTAAGTGTGGTCCTGGGGTTGGTGGGTGTGGATCTGGAAGTGAAGGTGTTCGGCGGTCGCGAGGTTATCGTCGGAGCTGGTCGTGATTCGGATGGTGTTCCTGTGGACGATGGCGATGCCTCCTCCTGTTTGGTTGGTGCGGTCTTTTCGGGTGATCTTGAAGGTGTCCGGGATGGCTATGGCGATGTCGGGGGCTGATGATGCATTTATCCAGGTTTCTGTAAGGAATGCGACGTTCGGCGATGCAGTGTCGAGTAGGTCCCAGGGTTCAGTGGCGTGTCTGTGGACCGAGCGGGTATTCAGCAGGATGCATTTCAGGTGGTTAGAGTCGGAGTTGTGTTTTGAGGAGGGGGATTTGGCGTGGGTCCTGATGCAGGCGAACTTGCAGAAGAGGCAGGCGAATGGCCCGTGGGTGTGTCCTGGGGTAGCTATGCAGCATTGTGGTGTGCGTCCGGGGTTAAGGGCAAGGAGGGTGGCGGCGTCATACGAAATGCGGGTGGAGTGGGTTATGCGAGGACCAGGGGGTCTGGTGCTGGGCGCGGTCCATGCGCGGACGAGCGTAGACGGGCTTACCTTTGGCGCACTTTGGCGCGAATGGGGCGCGTCCGCTGCGCGTGAACGCTGCGCGTGAACGCTGCGCGGAAAGGCATCTGTCATATGCGGATAGTGGAGGGGGAGGGGCAAGGGAGGAGCAGCTGGGAGGCGGGCGCATGGAGGATATCCAGCCAGGGGGGCACAACAACAACAACAAAATGGCTGCAAGCCAAACACCGAACCAGGATTGGGGTATAGACCCAGTGGGCGCAATGCAAGTGGCAGAGGCACAGACGATCTAAACAGGACTACACAATTAAAAGGAACCCATCAGGGCATCGGTCAGACTGTAATCACTAGAACGAAGGCGGTGCCTGAGTAGGCACTGCCACTGAGTTAACAATGTCCATTTCTGATAGCCTTTTCATGGCGGTCCCATGTCAGAAAGGGACTTGGTGGCCCCAAGCAGGGCCCCTGTCCCCCATAGGCCAATGTTGCCCTGAGGGCGCATGTAGTGCCCCGTGCATATTCCTCCACTGAGTGCCAGGCACAAGGGGTTCAATGACACTGTGGCTGTGCTGAGGCCCATTTTCCAGGTCTGCACAAGCTGCAGTGTTATTGAACACTTTTATGATCACCGTGCTGGTGGTCCCATTGTAATTCAGTGGGTAGGACCTCTGACTGCTTATCGTCTTACCGACCATTATCGTAATAGGCCCCATACTATCTGAGATAAGCATCATTACAGAATCTGCCCATATAACACTATACCATCTCCTCATAACAGTTGCCTAGGAAGATCACAGCATTCTAATAGAAAACTGATAAGTGTCATCCAGTTAACAGAATGTGCATGCATGGGTAGCATGCTGTCTGAAAAGGTATCACTAGAATTTTTGACATTCCTATGCAGAAAGGTGAATAAGTAAAAGAAAATGTTTTGTACCTCTGTGGCTACAAGTTGTAAAAAAAGGCATCCCTAAAAATATTCATATCTATCACAAAATGTGTAAGACATAATCGTTTTCACTGTGCGATAACTTTTGCAATCTTACTTATTTTAAAAAATGTTTTAGTTATTAACTTTGAAGGCAGGTGTTTATTAGGAATGCAGATTTGGAGAGAAATCAAATATATACATATTTAAATGTGTTTTCTACTTTACTTACATTTTGCTCAGAATGCAAAATACTTTTAGGTTAGTTCATTTTTATACAGGGAGATGTAACCACTGCCAAGAGGAAGTGAAAAGGTAAAAAGGAAAAAAATGAATGTCTAAACATGAAGTCCTTGGATGGGTCTAAATAACGAGCACAAACCACTACATTGAAAAAAGTCGATCTTGAAGTTAATAGCCTCACATAAGTATATAAAATGTGCACACGTTCCTTTAATTGGAAGAATAAAAAGAAATCATCAAGTCTAAAATGTTACTGTTTTAAAATTAGGGGGTATCAATTGACAGAGAAAATGGGTGGCCTAAATTAACAGATGTGAAAGGGGATGTTTGATATCCCTCTAACTATTTCAGCCTCTTTATTAATACATTATGTCTCAAATCCCTTTACTTTTTTGACCAGCTAATTTTACGCTATTAACATACGAATGTTTGTTTTTTTCAGCCTGATCCACAGGAAAGACTTGAAATTCACCAATTAATAAAAAAAAATGGCAATCAGGAGAGCCTTGCTTTGGCCTGGAATACAGAATGCAGGTACTGTGTGGCGAAGCTGTAGTAGTGCACAGCATAATCAATCGACAGTCTGCTGGTACTATTGAAAGTACCTAACTCAAGGCATCCACCTAGAAGCTTTGAAGACTTGCCATATCTTACTGCTCTTAATGAAACCTACACTAGACCCTCATTACCTCACCAACTACTGGCACTTCAGTGACCTAGCATTCATCGGCAAGATCATTGAAACAGTAGTCTGTGTTCAATTCTAAGATCACATCAGTGGTACCCATCTCCCCATGACACCCAGTATGGTTTCCCATAACACAGCAGAATGGAGAGGGATTCCTTACAAGTTGTCTTCTTCCACTGTTGAGGATGTATGTTTACTCCTGATTCAACTGGACCTCTCATCTGCCTTCAACATAGTCAATCATTTCACATTCACATGCACCCTCAAGTAGTGAATGAGATTCACCAGCACTGTCATTCACTGATTCTCCTCCTACCTTTCTAACTGACATTGGTACCTCCAAGTCACAAAAGATCCCTATCAGATGTGAAGACCCCCAGAGTTGAGTACTATTTCCTGAAATCTTCAACCTTTACATGGAGATGTTTGATGCTCTACAAACAGATAACAGCATCAATACCCCCAATGATACACAGCTGTATTTAAAGTCTCCTTTGCCACAGATAGCCAACCCTTCAAGCATTGCATACACATTATCCTGATGTCTAGTGACTACCATAGACTTAAGTGAATTCTTACAATTACATCCGAATACAAATTTGTGTTTGTTTTGTTTCGTTTGTTTTCTTTGTTCCCCTTACAGATGGAGTGAATTATTGTGACAAAGGTTACGTTTATATAAGGAGCAACTATCTGCCCTTATTGCGGAACAGTATAGGGAAAATATCTTACTTGTCCTATTTCCAGGGGGTCACGCCCTGAAGAAAGTCCAAGCACCCTTTATGGGGCAGCAAGAGACAGAAACATGTTGGCAATAGGGTCCTAGGAACATAATCTCCTGAGAGACCCTAAAATTTGTGTTTATTATCATTGCCAGACCCAAGAATAAAGGGATACTGGGGTCTGACATTGAGTTTTAATCTTTATCCCCCTGGCCAAAAACTATCTCACTAAGTGCTGCCTGAAATATGGTCGAGCCCACCCTGACTTCTAGGTGTCAGGGTGTCCCGATGATGAAGCATGACACCACTAGGGTGTGTGGGGGAATAAAATAACAAAAGGAATTGCTTCCTTTGCCACGCAGAAGTGGTGTTAATACTTCAAATAGGGCATATCACCTATCCAAAAATACATAGACTGTTCTAGTTAGCTAATTAATTCCTCTGTAGCAAACTAGGTCATACAGGAAGCCCTTTTTGTGACACAGTACCATAGGCTTAACCCAATCAAGAAAGAACAAACATAGCACAGTACAAACCTGGCTCAATAACGTGAACCTTGATGATTTCGGAAATGACTTGGTTTCACCCTGGACACATACCTCACCCTTGAGGAACAAAAATAAAAAGGCAGGCTGGTACAGGCTCTCTCTTCTAATTAAAGTAAAACCATTTTCTCTAGAAAGCAATTTCAGAACTTTCTACTCAAACCTTTGAAATCTTGCATCTGGATAGTGGTAATGCCCTGCTTTAAGGCCTAGCATACTCCACAATTCCACTGTACAGTTTAAAAGCCTGCAACAACCGCTCATAGTAGTCATACACTGTCTCTTTAGGTTCCTGGGTGGTTCTGTCTATTCTAGACCACTCCACATCCTTTGGAGCCTCCTCAACTTTTAACCATGTGATCACCTGTTTGTATTTCTTCATCACCACAGGGAACGAACCATAAGTCACTGAGTCTCTTTTGGGTTCACCATCAGGTCATTGTATAGCTATTTTAGATGCTGACCATAAGTCGCTCTGGATTACGCTTTCTAAAAATGTGTTAAGATCAACTCATAAAACCTTCAATAGTTTTGCAAAATGATTGACTTGTTTATATCACTCCACAGGCTTCTCTCTGAACCTGGGGAAATCATGTATAAATGCTTGAAGATCACCCTGCTCCAGGGCACATGTACGTACCCTCCCCTCGGTACCTCTTGTAAAGGAAATGCCTAAACACTCTCTCCCCTTTCCTTAAAGCCTTCCTTTGCACCCATCTTACCTCCCACTTCTATAGGTAACTCCAAACTTGGAGGCATAATATAAGCTCCCAAATGGGTGTTCTAAGTCCTGGCATCCTCCGATTCTCCAGCTCTAGGTCACTGTTGTGCTTTCTATATCAACTTCAAATTTTGAAGCCAATTCAGACAATGTTCTATGTGCTTGCCTCGCTTTTCTAGTAACATCCTCACTTATAAACAACAATTCATTTGGCTGGTATGAGTCTATTAGATAGAGCTCTAAGATCCCAGTCATCATGGCATCTGTTTTCGTTTTTAACGTAAGTACATCCACCTTTACCACAGACTTGAGTGTTTCAGAACTCACCTCTGTGCTCTGACACTCATTAGGGTGACTATGCTCTTTCAACCATTTCTCTAGATCCAAAACATCAAACAAACTCTGGCTTTCAGGTGTCCTTAGTGTATTAATCTGCTCTTTGGATGTGCTAATATGTGCTCTAAGTAGCATCTCATATGTTGGCAAATCCACCTCGGTCAACTCTGAAAGTGGCCTAACGAGTCCCAGCCCAATTTGAACTATAGATAAGCTGTAGCGGTACACGGGGTGTTTGCATTTTCTCAGAATCAAAGGGACAAATCTTGTGTGAGAACCTTCAACTCTTTCCTGTGATTCTCCCCTCCCTGAAACTACGGGCATACCTTCACCCCTGTTCCCAATAGAGTTTAGGTCATATACAGGAATGATGGGGCCAATGGTGACAGGTAAAGTCAACAGAAGGAGATGATGGACGGAGCGCTGAAACTTTTCAGACAATCACCCCCAGGTAAAGTCAAGGTATCCCTGATCCTCAAAGCAAGAATAGGATCACAATGTGTGGAGACTTCCGGAACTATTGTCTGAGTACCCTCTTGTCCCACAGCTTGGGAATTCCTCTTTGAAAGTGTCCCTACCACATTTGGATTGGCAACCACGAGTGCTTGGGCACTCGCAGAATCATTGGAGACATTAGGACTTTTCCCACTTCCTGGGTACAATAGACTATATGGGGGTGGGCGTTCCACTAACAACCCATCTAACAAACTATCCTCAACATCGCTGTCACTGCCCTCCTCTCCCTTGCCCTTCTGCTCTCTCTTTCCATTTTTCCACGATTTTGTCTCATCTGTCACCAAGGCAGAGTTCAATCTCAGTCCTTCAATCATGTCTACTCTCCATCTCTTCTGCTTCTCATCCCATTGTGCACGCATTGCTTTTTTCATCTTTTCCCTGATAGTACTCCCTCTGATTAGCATGTGCAGCACAATCCATGCATCACATGTTTCAAACTGTGTGGGTTCAGGTAAAGGTTTCATCACATACAACATTCCCCTCAAATAGTCAATTATTCTCAGATTGAAGGTGCTGTAGCAGGAAAAGGCCAATGCATCCTCTTTCTCTGTGATCTTATAACAATTGTTTAAGCCAAATAATAGTGTGAAGCCCTTCATTCGAAGCCATATTGGAAGTGGGCGTTTCTTCTTAGGAAACCTCTTCCCGCCACTCTAGTCAGAACATGCACATCTCCTCTAAAGATCTCTCTAATACCTTTAAAACAATTCATTGTCCTTACTCTTTTGTAATATGTGTAATTCACCTTCGAATTGTAAAACGCCGGAGTTTCCACAAAATTACAATAGCAATTCCTAATCCAACCAATCCCTGCACAGCTCCTTCTGACATCACCCTCAAACCTGGCAGAGGTTTACCCTCCTTCACAATTGCTCTTCACACACACACGTTTTCTTAAACAACAATTGTCCAGTCCTCTAAAAGAAACAGTAGAAGTCAATCACGCAAAGAACACACTCTTTCACAAATGAAACCTAGCCCAGCGGGGAGTCACCTGAACCAGTATAGTTTCTGTTCCCCGCAAAAAGATCCACCACACTATTCACAATTGTCCCATTCACACATGTTCCCTATCTCAATTTGGGGCAGTCGACAACTTCTCAAAACAGACCCAAAACACAGCAGACAAATATGGCACAGTGTCTTCTGCACCTTACTATATATCCCAGGATTTTAGGCCATGTCGGACCTGATAACAACTTCAACAACTTATCACCACATTCCCACGATTCTCACAACTCCACCAGACATCCTACAGTCAACTCTTCTCTGCAATCTAACACCCACTACTCTCATCACTCCATTAATACTCCCTGCCATTGGTTTTTCCGTACACTGCTGGAACTCCTCTTGTTCTCCTCTTCCCATGTTTGGGTTTCACACAGGGGGCACTATGATCGGGCTCTAGAAATAAATTGGATCTTTTTCCTTACTTCAAGTACAGACGCCCTACTGTGTAGCTCCCAACTGCTAGGGCAGAAATGTGTCTACTCAACTGTTTGCTAATGGTTCTTTTTACACAGCATGAGAGGTAAGGAACTACTCAACTCATTTACTCCAAGACAAGATTTTTTCAGGAACTCAGGTCCACAACTGATTTCTGGTTAGTAAGTTTATTGTATATTTTGAAACAGATTCAAGTATATCAGTTTCATCATAACAGTATAAAAGTACAAAGAGAATACGAGGAAGCCAAATCTCCCAAACTGATTCACCTTATACAACAAAAAGAAAACTACCAATTCAGTTATAGCCACATAGGATATTAAAAGGCAAAAATGTAAGTTAGATTGAATCAATCAAGAAGAAGAAGAAGTCCTAATTCACTAACGGCCCCCACACTATGTAATAAAAAGTGAAACCTAGACTAAGCATGAGTTTGCAGGAAAGCAAAAGGTGTCAGGTGTAACTTTCGACCATCCCAGGGGTCTTCATCGACTCCTTCCTCTACCTCCTGCTTCACACAGTAAATATCCCACACATACTGGGTGCCATCTCTGTCTTCCACAAAATCCATCTCTTCTTTTATCGCATTACTTCCCAGGCCTAGCTATCAACTGAACAATAGAGCCATCTCTAAACCAATGATGTCTTGTCCAACTTCAGTGGGAACGCAAATGCATGCAACAGTTCAGAGAATAAGCAAAAACAAAGTTAAACATTAGTGGGAAACAAGTTAAACACTATTCAGGCATACCATTAGGCTAAATTAGCAACACACTGGGTAAAATTACAGCTTCTATGTGACTTGTAACGTGCATTATATCAAAATTCTCAACATCATGAATAATCAATTTTTACAAAAATATGATTACAATGATAATGTTAAACTAATTCACAAACACATTTAAATAATAGATTATACTTGGGTGCCAATATGAAGTTCGAAGTTATCAGTTACACTTCTAATACACATGTGAAATACTGTGAGACAGAGAAATAATTTGACATCTTAAACATGAACTCTTTTAGTCCTAAATTAGTCACACAGAATTCATGTGAGTGCGAACTGCTCATGATTATAATGCACTCCTATGGAAAGTATTAAAAGAAAGACTCACGCAAAACATAAAGCATAAAATTATGCTTCTCCAAGTATGATGTTGCAGCCTTGTGTAGAAGAAAATCAAGGAGCTCCAGGAGCCTCAAATTCTTGGGCCTTTGTCACCAATGACCAGTGTTGCTTATTTGTGATGCTTATACATCTGTACGTGCAAGTGCCAAGTGATGTACATCGATATCCCAACACGGAAAATAAAAGTGTGGATTAATAAACATCACAGCACATTCCGACGCAGAAAGACAATCCCTAAAATGATGCGCTATTTTCAAACATCAGGCCACAATGAAAACGATTTCTGCTGGACGGTGATAGAAAAACTACCAACAACAATCAGTGACAAGCAGGTATTGAAATTGGAACAGAGGTGACTTATAGCCTCTCAAGCTCTATAAATGTGTTAAACGAAGATTTACCTTGGACGACCCTATCCTAAAATTGGGCAGAAAAAAAGTATGATTTATGAACATTATTCGGCAAAGATGCAGTAAACGAGTTAAGCAGCATTCTGGTAACACTCTGACTTACATCATGTGACTGCCTTAGGAACTGAGAGAGTGTTTAAACGCCCAAGAATAGCACCCATATCAATAGCAGACCATTACGGTTTGAAAATGACACATAAAATCTGGTGATACGTTTTAAAAACAGACTATATGTACTCCTTTGCAATCTCATGTGTTACTAGTGAATACATGTCACACATATTAATGTCATAGTTCATGCCTTTCAAACTGCTCATTATCCAACTGAAACGAATAGATATATGGATATCTTTCATATGCACTAGCTTTACCTGTTTCTCAATTTTTTTATTTTTATTGAATACACATCTCTTTATTCATTAACCCCCGCACTCTGCCCACTCCCACCTGTATGCCATATCTCCCCATACTGTACTCCTTATTACGCCAAAAAACCAACTTACACATTTTTTGTCTTGTGGTGGTCATTTGTTGGCCGCAGTTTATTAGGAATACAAGGAAACATATATATACTTTGCATCTTGCATGTAATGTCATAACAAAGTTCCTTGGTATCCGTTTGCTTCCCCCTCCTTTGGTAGGCCACGCTACCCAGCCATGAGGCATCCCAGAGTGGGTGGTCCTACACAACTGGCCTCAGGCCAACTCACCCAGCCGTGAGGCATCTGAAGGTGAGTGGACCTATTCTGGCACACCGCCCTCCGGTGTGCCTCCGTACCAACCTATATCAGCGTAGTTCTCCGCCGCGCTTTGCCTCTTCCTCAGCCCTGCAACATTGCTGTTCCTTAGGTGTGGGTGGGTGGGACAAGATTGTGCTCCAACGCCGTTGCTGCTCCCCGCACCGTGAAGATAGGAGCTTGCCTGGGGGAGCAGCGCTTATATGCCCCCCTTCTCGCCTTCCCGCCATGTAGGCCCCCTTTCCATTGGGGGGTTTGTATCCCGCCCCGGCCCCCATTGGCCAGGGGGGGAGTTGGTATCAGTTCGGCGGCTGCTGGCGGGGGGAGGAGCTCGGGGCCTATCTCTCGCCCTTTGTCCCGCTTTGCGCGCCAAAAAAGGCAGGCCCCCACTGGTTTGTCCGGGGATGAAGCGCTGGTTATGGCGCCGGCTCTCGAGCCCCCTTCGGGAGCAGCCTCTGCAATAACCCCCGCACTCTGCCCACTCCCACCTGTATGCCATATCTCCCCATACTGTACTCCTTATTACGCCAAAAAACCAACTTACACATTTTTTGTCTTGTGGTGGTCATTTGTTGGCCGCAGTTTATTAGGAATACAAGGAAACATGTATATACTTTGCATCTTGCATGTAATGTCATAACAAAGTTCCTTGGTATTGTCTGTTGGCCCTTCTGGGTCCTTTTCTTTGGAAGGTTGGGTTTTTGCGCCCCTTTTGCGCGGGAGGGGAGAAGCTTCTGTCCCGGAGTTAGGCCGCCTCGCTTCCTCGTCCGACTTTGTTGTGCCCTGCCATCAGGCGGGGGCTGGGCTGCGAGCGCCGTCTCCGTTTGCTTCCCCCTCCTTTGGTAGGCCACGCTACCCAGCCGTGAGGCATCCCAGAGTGGGTGGTCCTACACAACTGGCCTTAGGCCAACTCACCCAGCCGTGAGGCATCTGAAGGTGAGTGGACCTATTCTGGCACACCGCCCTCCGGTGTGCCTCCGTACCAACCGATATCAGCGTAGTTCTCCGCCACGCCGTCTGGGAGGCTTCCGTCTCACTGCTGCTCCCCCCAACTACGTCCTGCGCCTGGAACTTGCTTACACCTCTGTCCCTGCTGATAATCCTATTGCTCTTCAAATGTCCCCGCAACTTGCTTTTTGCCAATTCCTTTCGATTGCTGCGTGGACCCGAATTCCTGACGTTATCGTGGGCAGGGGAAGGCATCGACCTGGGCCTCTGTGCCCGGGTCAGGCTTTGACTAGCCTCTGTTTCGCGTAGGGACCTGCCCTGGTTGACGGTGCCGACCCGCTTGCCCTGCCCATACGTGTGCTCCCCCTGCTTACTGGGGTTCCTACCGTGCGGCCTCCCAATGCCTGGCTTGCACGTCCACTCTCTTACTCCCTCGGTACCCCCATCCGTGAGGCCTTCCGAGGGGGCTGCGGGAGCCTTGCCTCCAATCCTTCCATGGTGGTAGGCCGCCATTGTCCTCTATGTGCCCCTGCAGTGTGCCATCCCCACGACTTGTGTAGAGGAGACTTCTCACTACCCTTCGTAATTCCTTCCTCTCCTACTGTATACACGTTCCTTCCACTTCTAACTTATGGAGAAGGGGGGGTATGTGCCCATCTGGGCCTCACTGCCTTTTAACTATCCCCCCTACACCCCGACCACTCGCCCCCTGGGTAGGGTAGGGCAAAAAGGGGGAGGGGGGGTTGCTCCCGCCCTCGGGAGACCACTCCCGGCCCCCCATGTTGGTGTAAAAGCCTTTTTTAACTAAATATTATTATTCGTTTAAACCTTTTGTAGCCATGCTAATTATTTAGCCGCCTGTACGTTTACGCTCTTTGTATTAATCTTTTGCTGTGTTATCCACTGTCGGCCGGCAGATTTGCCTTCCACCGGCCTAACCTCCCTGCCCCAATTAGCCACGGTCCGTCACTGCCTTGTTATCTTTCACTTGCAGTCTTGTCCTTGCATCCGAGTCGCGCCGTCCACCGCACCTGTCTGCTTAATGTGGCTCGGGCCCTGCGTGCTATGACGGTTTTGGCTTTGTGTGCGGGGGGGGGGGGGCCTGCTCTCCTTCCCCGCCGGCGGTGCTCGGGCTGACCGGTCTCTAGTGTCTGCCCCTGTCTTCTCCACTTTCGGAGTCTAGTTGCTTCCGCGTACTCTTGTCCCTGCTTCCACTTTATCAAACCTCTCTGTCTTGGAGTAGGGCTTCTGCGATGAAGGACAGCTTGTGAGGTAGCGTCTTGTTATTCTGCTGTCCCCCATTTAATTTATAGAGCAATATATATGCCTAGGACCAATACTTATTCTCCCCAGTCCCCTGATTCCATTAAGTCGGGGGTTGTGAACAGTTCATCAAGAAATAGATGACATGACAAGTCTGGTTCACACTTCTCGAAGCAATAGTGCTTCCAATACCTTGGGTTATTCCTCACCTTCTTTTCTTTTAACAGTCCTCTGCTTCCCCCGGCACTCCCGGTTGGTTTGGGGGTTGCAGGGGTAAATAGCCTGGACACCAAGTTTGCCCCTGCTTTTGCAAAAATTGGCTCAGAGTTCTTTGAGATCTACCCACAAGCCTCCCTCTAGGCCCTGGGCTACTTTTAGATTCTTGGTTTCGTTTGCGTAATCTGGCTTCCGTGTTTTGTCTGTCCTCTGAAATAATTTCATTGTGACTGGATCCGACCCGAATCTATTGCTACGGTCTGAAATTGCCCTGATGAACTGATGAAGACTTTCACGAGTGTTCAATTGAGGGAAGCCGAAGTTCTAGTTTCTGTCCGAGTTCTTCAGTTATTTACTTATTTTATTTATTTCGCTTCCCGTACTTCTTCCTGCTTATCTGAATCTCCCTGAAGTCTTGCGTTGAGTTGCTAGCATTCAAAGTACGTGTTTATTGATGGCAAAGCCTATTTTTAAAAACATTAACCTCGGCCTGCACAGGGATCGAACCCGTGACTTTGGCATAATTAGCACCAAGCTCTAACCGACTGAGCTAAGGGGCATTGGCTGACGCTCTAGCCTTGAAGCCTAACACTACTTTCCTACCCCAAGTGAATGCTAACTTTGGTACTGTTGGGAAATCCTACTACATGTTTTTTATACTTTTCTTTCTTCTGCCGAAGCAAAGTTACTGAGTTTATTGCCATTCAAGTGAGCTCTGTCTATCTTCACCATTACGGCCAGTACAGGGAAGCAGCTTGTTTGGTAAGACTTCTAAAATTGACTACGAGTTGATGGATTCAGGAAACTATATTTCCGTCTTGAGTCTGAAAAAATCTGCCTTGAGGAAGTGTAATGCCGTTTCCACCGACTGCATTTCCAAGCGTTTTTTAGCTAACGAGCTTCCAGGGCTCGTTCCCAGGCCTCCGGGCACCCTTTTGTAAGCCCCTGTAAGGGTAAGCACACCGCCAATGAACAGAAATGTTTGGACGGGCCTGTTGCGCTTTTACACTTTAGTAATTTGGAAGGCGTCCATTACTCGTAAATAAATTATCTTTTGATGATGACGTGTGGATTATTGACAAAGGCCCTTTGGCTATTCCATAGTCCCCTTAATCACTAAATAACTAAAAAAGCTGGGGGTAGATTCCCTACTGATAGTGGAGATTACTAGTACTTAATCAGGGCATTAGAACACTGGCTACCCATCTCTATTCGTATATTATCTTTTTTGTTTATTGCTTCGCCCTACCTCGTTCCAATGAGTTTACCTGCTCCGCCAGTCATGCCTTCAAACTGTACTTGTTGTTAGCTGTTGGTATAAAGCAGGCATTCATTGCGTTCCCTGCGCCAACCTGGCCTGAAATGCAGAGACCCCTTGTTTTTTACCGCTGCACTGCTGAGCCCCGACGAGGCTTTTTTTTTTTTTGATTGCTAACTTCACCCTCGAGGGAAGCATAAACCGAAAACTACATTCTGCGCTCGGAACTCATCCTGGGGGGGCGAGGTTCCGTCTGACTGCCCTGTTGTCCCGTGGCCCGCCTGCCGGTACGGGATCGATCCTGGGAAAGCAGCGGTGGCGTCTACCTCTCCTTTCTTGGGGGCGGGGGGGATTATTAGATTCCCTAGCCGACAGTGGGCTTGTCAGGCAGGGGGGGGCAACAAGAATCTCCGAATAATGCCTTTCAGCCTGCCAACCCCTATAACTAACTTGCCGTCTATTCGGGTTTGCCACAAGCTGAATCTGCTTGCGTCTTTCTAACATAGATAGCCCTTGGGGCTCGTATCCCGCCCTCGCAGGCCACCCCTTCCTCACCGACTGGGAGAATCATTTATCATCAATCCGCCGCGCGACCCCCTCCTTTCGCTGATTATTTCTCCCCAACAACCTCCCTGGCATTTTTTGGGGGTTCGTGGCATCTGCCTCGCACGGTCTGCCGTCAGCCGGAGGGGGAAAGGAGGGTGGCTCTTTATCCTGCCCACCATGCTATCATGGCCGTAACAGTAGCCCCTATGACAAACCTCTACAGAAAGGGTGATTCATCTCATGGGAGCTCCACTTTTATTATGGCCTACGGGCGTATGTGCGTGTAAAGCACCTACCGCTCTTTATCCTGCCCACCATGCTATCATGGCCGTAACAGTAGCCCCTATGACAAACCTCTACAGGCAGGGTGATTCATCTCATGGGAGCTCAACTTTTATTATGGCCTACGGGCGTATGTGCGTGTAAAGTACCTACCGCTGCATTAGAGCTGCAGCACGTTTTAGGCGAAAGGTGATGCCCGGAAACTACATACGTGAGCGGGACAGCCAAATTAATACCTCAACCCTACGTTTCGATGAATGACTTTTCGGTTGACTTAATTTTTTTGCTGGGCGACAAACCCCATTGCAGTTGTTCCTTCGGGCCGCCTTTGCTAACATTTCCGCCATGTCCATTCTTTTACACTAGATGGAGCCCCTTACTCTGTTAGATTGACTGTTGTAGTACCCACTGGCACAATCCCAATTACATACTGCTACCCCCCTTCAACTCGGCACCAAACTCGGGCATACGTGCACTTTATCTCCTCACTTGTTCCTCGCCTCTGCTGGTGAGTGCGGGTAGTGGCAGCTTTTTATTTTATTTTATTTTATTTTATTTATGCAATTTTATATAGCGCGGACTTTACCCGAAGGTGTCAGAGCGCTTCACAATAGGAACAGAAAAGATACAAACTGAGAACGTTACACGAGCAACAGATTGCAGAGGCATTCGTTATGTTACATACGGTAAAGTGATAATTGTGAGCAACCAAGAATACATGAGGTAGTAAAAATTGTGAGAAACCAAAAATACATGAGGTAGACAAGGTAATTGTGACACTTGTGAGCAAACAAAATACATGAGGTAGTAAAAATGTGGGCTACCAAAAATACATGAGGTAGTAAAAAGTGCACAGGAGGGAAAAGTGACAAGTGTGCAGGCTACAAGAGAAAATAGAGTATAATTTGTGGTATAATACTGCAGTATATGTTACACACTCAAGCACAAGAACAAACGATTACGTAGGCAAAAGTAGCACTTGTGCAAGTATCAAAGGTAAAAAACCTGTGAGAGGAAGCAAACCGTGTGTTACAGGGGCAAAGTGGTGAGTGCAAGTTGCAAGAGGGTACCAAACACAAGTACATGGATAATACTGCAATAAAAGGCAAACACTCTAACCGCAAGAACACACTGGGAAGGCACTTCCATGGACATGAGAAGTAGAAATTATCAGTAGTGGGAGATCTTCCTACAGACAGAAGAGAGTTACTTTTGGAGGTGTCTCTGGAGGAGGAGAGCTTTGAGGTCCCTTTTAAAGGCCTGGGAGGAGGCTGTGGTCCGGAGCTGAGGCGGCAATGAGTTCCAGATTCTCACTGCGTTGCCTGAAAATGATTGGGCCATCGTTCTTTCCTTCTTGAAAGTGGGAGGTTCAAGCAGTAGATTCTCCGCATTGCGTGAAGGTCTAGAACCTCCAGAGAGTTTCAGTTTATTCGCCAGGTAGAGAGGAGAAGAGGAGTGCAGGGCTTTGTGGGTGATACAAGCGGTCTTGTAGATAGCTCTAGCCTCCAAGGGAAGCCAGCGGAGGGTAGATAACATCGGTGTGATGTGATCGCTTCTTTTGGCCCCATAAATGAAACGAGTTGCTGAGTGGAAAACAGACTTAAGTGGGGACACGTGGGATTTGGGGAGGCCAGTAAGAAGAGAATTGCAGTAGTCGAGTCTGGAGAGGACCAGTGCTTGCACCAGGGTTATAAGGTCCCGCTCCGCGAAGAAGCGACGGATTCCCCAAAGAAGGCGCAGTTGGTATCGAGCTGATTTCGCAATGGAATTGATGTGGGGAATTAGATTAAGTTTTTTGTCTAGTATGACACCAAGGGATTTGGCGCTGTCGACAATGATGGGATTATTGTTTAGTAGATTCATCTGATCCATCCATGATTGAACCGGGGGAGGAGAGAGTGAGGAGGAGAAGAGGAGGAATTCAGTTTTGGAGGGATTCAGAATCAGTTGATGAGTTGACATCCAGTTTTGAATGGAGTTGAGAGTGGAGCTTAGGATGGAAAGATCGTGAGTAGAGGCAATCTTGAGGTAGAGTTGAGTGTCGTCAGCATAAAGATGATAGTGAATCCCGGATTTACTTAGGAGATTTCCCAGTGGTTCTAAATAGAGATTGAACAGTGTGGGAGCAAGTATCGAGCCTTGGGGAACACCTTGACCTACCGCCACAGGAGGTGAAAGACTGTTCGCTATTTTGATCATTTGGGATCTGCCAGAAAGGAAGGATGCAAACCATTTAAGCACAGTGCCCTCCATGCCCATTCTCTGTTGAAGAATATTGAGGAGGGTATTATGATTGACAGTGTCAAAGGCTGCGGAAAGGTCAAGGAGAATTAGCAGACAGGACCCCCCTGAATCGAGTATCCTCAACGCGTCATCAACCACTTGCAGTAGGGCTGTTTCAGTGCTGCAGTTTTGGATGAAGCCGGACTGACAGTGGTCTAGAAGGTCATTGTCCTTGATATGACAGGAGAGTTGTTTTGCTACACATCTTTCTGTGATCTTCGCCAGAAAGGGAAGGTTAGTGATGGGGCGGAAGTTGTTGAGGTCATTCGCATCTGCAGTGGGTTTTTTCAGCAGCGGGGTGACCTGCCCAGTTTTGAAGGAGGCAGGAAGGGAGCCTTGCCAGAGGGAGAGGTTGATCAGAGTGGTCCAATAGGAGAGGGAATGGGTATAGAAGTCAATGGCAATGGCACTGGGGATAGGGTCAAGAGAATGGTTGGATGGCTTCGTTTCTCGTATGCACTTGAGAAGGGCATCTTCAGATATAGGGTCAAAGCTCTGCCAAATGGCTAAGGATTTGCGCTCCTCTGGAGGGGTAGGATGAGCGACCTGATCCACAAGTGATTTCACTTTTTCATCAAAGAAAATAGCAAAATCCGCAGCTCTCTTTGTAGAATCATCCACCTTGGAGGTTGGGGGAGAGCCGTTAGGCATTTTGATGAGATCAAATAGTTTTTTGGGTCTATTTTTGGCGGAATCAAGGAGGGTTTTGAAGTGTGTCGCTTTCCCAAGGAAGATGTGCTTGTGGTACTTGGATCTTGCTGAGCGAAGCTTGGCCAGATTGTCGGAGGAGGGCACTTGCCTCCATTGTTTCTCCAGGGATCTTAGCTGCTTCCTTTCCTCATAAAGGGATTTGTTGAACCAAGGTGCTGAGGGAGTGGGCCTTAACCTTTTGCTTTTGAGTGGAGCGACTTTATTAATTTCAGCTGCAAGAACTGTGAGGCTTTGAGAGGTGAGTTCGTCAACATCTAGGTTCGGGTCGAGCCTTGGAAGGGATAGCAAAGCTGATTCACAGAGGGGACCGACATCAATATTTTTTGCATCCCGGAACCATGAGATGGCCCTCTTGGGTTGGCCAAGAGTTATAGAGTGTGAAAGTTGAAGAGAGAATGGGATGAGGAGGTGGTCAGACCAATCTACATGAATTGGGGTAGTGGTAGAAAGCATGCCTGCTTTAGATATAACAAGGTCCAGGATTGCGCCCTTAGAATGGGTTGATTCCGTGCAGTGTTGGATAAGATCGTTAGTAGATAGGAAAGTGGCCAGTGAGTTCGCAGAGGAGTCTTGCGGTACTCCCCAGTGGAGATTGAAGTCACCCACGAAGGTCTGATTGTCACTTCGCGAGTATTGGTCGCTGATAAAGTCGGTGAGTTCATCCATAAACGAAGGGCCACTACGAGGCGGGCGGTAAATGACATGGAATCTGAGGGGTGAACGGTGTTGCAAATGAAGCTCAAGAGAAAGGCATTCAAAGGTTTTGGAGGAGCTGTTAGGAGAGGCCTTGAGTTGGAGGGTGTTTCTAAAGATGACTGCAACACCTCCCCCCATGTTGCCAGTTCTGTCATTCCTAAGTAAAGAGTAGCCTGTGGGTAATAGGAGATCAAATATAGAGTGAGATGTATCTTTGAACCAGGTCTCTGTGAGGAAGAGCATGTCGATATTATGAAGGGTGATGGTATCGGAGATTTCAAGTTTGTGTTTTACTGCAGATCTGCAGTTGTGAAGCATGCAGCGCAGCTCTGTCAAGACTGTTTTGGTGACGGGGGCACTAGGGCTCTGAAGGGTGATCGGGATATTGTACTTATGAGGGGGTGCTCGGGGGGGTTTAGGTGGATGCTTTGTTCTGACAGAGGTGATGATCGGAATGGCGTAGATAGTGGGGTTGCTAGGGTATGTCAGTTGAGGAGGGGTGGCGCTCAAGGGCTTGAGTGAGTTAACAGAGTTTCCCGATGATAGGTTAAGCTTGGCTGTACTGGGGTGAGGGGGCGAGGTGCATCTCGTGGGAAGTTGGGAAGGAGTAGCGGTGCAAGAAGGGGTGACAATCTTAGAGCATAAAAGTGAAATGGCAGCTGTAAGCTGGGAGATGGAGGTGATAAGAGAGCCTAGTGTGTTTTCCAGTGAGAATGGGGCAGAGCACGGAAGGTTGGGTTGGGGAAGGTTGGGTGGCTCTATTGAAACAAGGGGGGGTGGAGTGGGTGGTGGCAGGCAGGGAGAGGTGGCAGGAAAGGAGGTAATTTTGGGTGTGGGGTTCATAAGTGGGGAAGGGTAGTGGGTGAGAGCGGGAGTTAGTGAAACGGAGGTTAAGGGAGAGTTGTCAATGTTGGTGTTGCAAGAGGGAGAGGAATTAAGGCCAAATTTAGGGGGAGAGGTGTGTGGAACTCGGCAGTTGGGTAGAATGAGAGGGGAGGCCTGTGTGGCGTCATGAGAATGTAGGAGGTTTGGGAGGAAAAGAGGTGAGGTGGTTGTGGAGGACCTGTCAGCTAGGAGAGGTGGCTGCGAGGGAACGGGCATCAGGAAAGGTGAGGGGTGTTGGGAGAAAGGGGAGTTGAAGAGAGGAAGTGGTTCTGCTGGGCCCGAGGGAGGGAAGTGGAGGGGGTTACCGGGCGGGGAAGGGGAGTAGTGCAACATTCCTGGCGGAGTAGGGGGGAGGAGAGAGATGCGGTGGGATTGAGGAGAGGACGGGGTGAATAACGAGGGGAGGAGGGGGCAAGGGGGAGGGATGGAGGGGGTGAGGGGAGCATAAGGAAAGTACACTTGGGGAGAGGGACGGAGGAGAGGTGGGCTAAAAAGGGGGGTAATGGGAAGGAAGATGGGGGAGGAGAAGAGATTGGAGAAACGGGATGGTGCAGATGGGACGAGGAGCGTATTGGCTTGTGGTAAGGTTGAAATGATGTGTGAAGGGATATACTGTGAGGGGGGAGGAATAGGAGGGGAGGTCACAAGGGGGGGGGAGGGAAGGGGGCCGACCTGTGCTCCTCGAGGGAGCCGCCAATTGGAGTGAGGTGGGGTCTGCGGAGGAGAAAGGGAGTAATGGGTGGAGCTGGAAGGAGAGTGATGGCGGAATCCGGTTGCAGAGGAGGGGAGTAAGGAGGGGAAGAGGCAGTCAAAGAGCGAGAGGCAGTTGTCTGTGCCTTGGATCAGGACAGTACCATTGTTGTAGAGTGAGATAGTGAGGTTACCTTTGAAGCAAGCAGAGGGGGAAATTTTTAGTTTTTTCCCATGGGGGATAGAGGAGGAGGAGGTGACGTTGAGGGAATAGTAAAAACTGTTGGACCAGGAGGGGATGTCATGAGTGAAGAAAATGAAATCATTTTTTAGCCTCCCAAAACGACTATTGTAAAATTGATCCACAAAAAGGGAATCTGGGAAACGTTCAATAGTGTTATGTTTCCATCGTTTGGTTGCGGCTTTAGACAGGCTAGGAGGATAAATGATTTTGTAGCAATTAGTTCCAGCCTTAACTCGGGGGGTGGCCATGATGGTGAAAAGTGGCGAAGGAGTGTGGGGGGGATAAGAGGAAGGTGTTACTGGGAAAGCGGTGGAGAAGAGAAATAGAAGGGCATAAAGGGGGCACATAGTCCGGACGTTAAGGTGAGGATATCAGAGCTAATGTGCCGTTTGGGACTAGCAAATCCTAGGTGTGCAAACCAGCCTCAACATCTTAAGAGTATCAGTATAGGTGCTCAGGGCAGGGTGCGGAGAATATATTATATGCATAGCGATTTCCAACACCAACAAATATCTACTGGCCTGGCGCCCTACAAGTCTTGCAGACTCCTAGTCCAGCTGGCCATTTCGGATGGGGACTCACATGCCCTAAAACCATAGTGTCAATAGGTGCAAGTGCACTTGATACACAATAGTAGCATATGGTATATACGGTGAATTACAAAGTGCAAGGTGTAAGTGTATATGAGGTAGCACACGATACAGTTAACACAATGTACAAAAATCTACGTAAATATATGAGGTATCAATCGGTGCATTCCGGGAAAAAAGTGAGAAATTCCAGGATAAAGGTGTGATAGGTGCAGCTTACAAAAATGTACAATAGACAACTACAAGAATGGTACTAATGGTGTGCTGAGAACAGGATACCAGTGCAACCAAGAAGCTGCATGATGGTATATGTGAGGTATCAGTCGTTGCATTCCAGGCATAAAAGTGAAATAGGTGCAGCTTACAAAGTGTACAATAAACAAATCAAAGAATGATATACTGATACAAGGTACCGGTGCAACCAAAAGCTGCATGAAGCAGAAATGACATTAGCGAGCAGCCAGAAATAATTGAGGTAGCGAACTGTACATTACTAGTAAGAAGAGTGAGGTTTGTGCAGGTTACACAAAATGTACAAAATATACTGATATACTGATACAAGGTACCGGTGCAACCAAAAGCTGCATGAAGCAGAAATGAGAAATGACATTAGCGAGCAGCCAGAAATAATTGAGGTAGCGAACTGTACATTACTAGTAAGAAGAGTGAGGTTTGTGCAGGTTACACAAAATGTACAAAATACAAGTTGAGGCGCGATGTGCCCGCTCTGCTCGACACAAAAGAACGTCTGAGGCGGGGTGGCGCGAGTTTCTAATCCTCGTTTCCCGACTGAGGGCACCGTGGGCATGTATCGTGTAGAAACACACGTCCGCCGTCTTATGCTTACTATTTTATTTTATTTCCATATTTCCATGGTAGCTCTTTGCTGAGCTCACATGTTGGTACGCGCGTCTGGTATACAAGCAGCGCGGATCTGATCTAACACTCCACTCTGTCCTCCTTGCCAGGGTCGGCGGCCGCAGCGTGAGATGACCTGATCAGCCTGGGCCACCGCCTCCTCGCTCCCCTAGGAGGCACCGCTGCCATACTAAGATGTACGAAACCTGCCTGAAGCCCCATTGGAACACCGGTCCTTCTGCGAGGGCGCCACCATAAGTGCATCGACATCGATGACTACTATACTAAGGATGTTTGGGTCTCGGGCGCCTTCTATCCCCTCTATTTCCCTGAACCTCGCCTTGCATGGCGGCAAACAATATTCCGTCGCCCTGTTTCTTACCTCCTTCGATGTCAGCGGGGGCACTGCCGCCCGCCCCGACCTTTGTCCTCTCGGGGGCACCGCCGCCCGCTCCGACTGCAGACTGGTTCCGACCTGGCTGCTGTTCCTTCCTTGTCTCAGCTGCTTGCCCCCACCTCTGCCAGCTGCCCTGGGTCGCTCCGTCGTGAGCACCGCCGTTCTGGCTTGAGGTGCATTCGGGTCGCCGTTCTGGCACCCTGTTCGGCCTCGGTCGTGCTTTGTCCTGCGAGTAGGAAGGGGGAACCTTTGATTCCGGCTCTTGCTCAGTCGATCCTGGTTTTTCCTTCCCCCTTGGAGACTGCCTGGCGATGTGGGGTACTTTGCTGCTGCTGGGCCATGGCGGACTCGACGTCCGCTGGCGCCAGTCCCCCTTGTTCCCTGCTGTGCCGGATGATGTGGCAGGGGCTTCTCCCTTCGGCGTGGTTACCGCACCTGGTTGAACCCATCCCCGGGGTGCACGGTGCTGCGTGGTAGGATTCTGCTCGCCGATTTACTGCTCCTCGCTCCCCTTAGTGGGGCTGGGCGGGGAGCTCCGGGCCGTCTTTTTTGCTCCTACAAACGGAACGGGAGGGGGCACCCCAGACGTCTCTGGAAACCCCTTGTTCTTCTTCGGGCAGCAGCGGCCGGTTCCTCATCACATGGGACCCTCGGACCTAAATGGAACCTCTCAACAAGAATGTGCTCCAACGCCGTTGCTGCTCCCCGCTCCGTGAAGATAGGAGCTTGCCTGAGGGAGCAGCGCTTATATGCCCCCCTTCTCGCCTTCCCGCCATGTAGGCCCCCTTTCCATTGGGGGGTTTGTATCCCGCCCCGGCCCCCATTGGCCAGGGGGGGAGTTGGTATCAGTTCGGCGGCTGCTGGCGGGGGGAGGAGCTCGGGCCTATCTCTCGCCCTTTGTCCCGCTTTGCGCGCCAAAAAAGGCGGGCCCCCACTGGTTTGTCCGGGGACGAAGCGCTGGTTATGGCGCCGGCTCTCGGCCCCCTTCGGGAGCACCCTCTGCAAAAGCGGATGGTAACCGCTGATAATTCGGTCACAGTTTGTGACGGATAGACAGGATATCATTCAGTCCAGTGGTAATCAAAACGAACAACGATTCATAATATTCCCCCGGATAAACAATGTAACAAAATCCAAGTGAGTAATCTGATGCGCGTACTAACCAGAAGCTCTCAAGTTAATAAACGAACATTCCCAGCATGCCCGCAGTCATAGGAGCCCGCGCCGGTTGATGACGCACCGCACGTGAACAGATCCACGGGTACAAGCAGACCAGGCCACCATCCTCAGCACAAGGCGGCTGACGGAGCGGGTCAATAGAGGTATCCCTGTGGTGCTAGCACTTTTACCAAGTAAGTTGTATGACTGGATGTGTGTTGAAATAATCCAGACGGTGACCACTGTGGACACCATCACTACGTAATGGAAGGAGCGTGATGAGATCATCAGGACTGAGTGTGGCGCGGTTTCCCAAGGGTATGCAGCATGCTTGTGTACCAATCACCAGAGAATCACAATAACTTTCTACATGCCGCTATATATTGAGCACGAATGGGTACTGTACTCTGAGGGGCAGTGAGCACCAAGCGGTAAAAGTTGTAAAAAAGGAACCACCGTATACCGTGATAGGCGGTTGTGGTATGTGCCGGTTTACCTGTGAGCACGCTAGCACTGGGAGAAACAATGATTACCTTAGCTAACGTATAAAACAAAACAACCATGAGGATATGTTCATAAAGGTTGTGCTAGTATACACATAAAACATGATTTGTACCGATTACGCACTGCGTGGAACTACAAGTGATACATTTTGCAACACACTCTCTTCCCCCTGCAGTGTGTGACTATAAGGCAGCCCCTACCACCTCATCCCCATGTTGTTTACCTATAACAAACAGTAGGTAAGCTTGAGATGTCTTAAAATGATACATGTCAAGTTGGGCAGGTAGTTACATCACACATGGAGAGTAATAAAAGTCACTACACCTAGGTTTGACATCTTGACCTAGCATAGTCTGCACAATCTGTGAAGGGGTAGATGTTAAGAATAGAAAACAACAATAACAGTATCGTGACCAACTGCCCATCATATAAACCTTAATTATTCACAGGATCACCAGTTTTACACAGAGTTTTCAAGAAACTCGCCTACCGTAATATATAGCACTAAATATTTGCAAAAATTAGTACAACAGGGTACAGTGTATAGGGATGAATGAATCACCAGGGAACTTGCCTGCCCTAACACAAATAAGATTTTGACTTTCACTCTTTTCTTTCTTTCCCCTACTAGAAAATCTGCTGAGGACACAGTTAAAACAGGTGAGCGCATTAGGCCTCAAGTGAGTGCATGCACCCTATAGAAGCAGGGACACTAAGCCCTGACGAAGGCCCCAGACCCATGTGGGCTCCTAGCGAAGGCCGAAACATGTTGGCATTGTAAAAGGGGTACAACTGAACAATTAAATTCAGGAAAACTCCAACACATTCACGTTTTTATTTTGTACCCAAAGTACACTCTGAATAAAACATATTGTTTGGGTTTACCTGTAGGTATTTTTATTATCACTCAACTGGTTCCATGCATGACTAGTGCTTGCTTTATATAAGAATTACCATTACATCTATGGTTGAGTCTAATGTTTTTAATGTGGGTGATGTCTGAGAGTCTGTTACACACAATTCAATTCATTTTATTATGATTTGGAATTCCAAGGAATTCCATATAACATTACTATAAAACATGATTAATAAAAAACAGTATTAAAAAGCACGAAGAGTTACACCCCTAAAATCTTATCTATGGGAGATAAATATTAAATGAAAGCAGCGGCAGGATTTTTATAAAGTGCCGTATAGAGTGCACATGCCATCTACAATATGCAGACGTAAAGAAACCATAATCCTACTCCAGGCCTAATACCTGAATCAACCCTTTTAGCTTAGCCCAAGATTACTAAAATCATATACATTTGTGCAATTATTATCCAATATACAGGCAGTAGTTAACAAAAGCAATTAAAATATTTCTTATGTTGAGGACAGAGAACAGTGTTAACAGCAGATGATTTATGCAAGATGATACTAAAAGTGCAAATATATCAAGATAAAGTGCTAGTGCATCGACACCCTAATCCAGTACAGAACTCAGGATGATTATCTAGCAACAATTTAGCCGAATTAACTCGGAACAAAGAACCGAAAAATTTAAGTAGCAAACAAAATTGTTAATACACACTACTAAACAATGATACTTATCCGATGTTGCAAGTATTACAATTCTTAAAGTGCTTGAAAAGTGCTAAAACAAGGAAAGTTATACAAGGTACTACATGAACCACTGTTCCCCCTACTTCTAGACTTTCTAATATACATTTAAAAATTCTTTAAAAAAACAGAAAATCTTAAGACATATCTGTTCTGACGGGGGATGCAGAAGAAAGTTGCGTGCCTGATCTGCTGTTGAAATATTATAATGTAAAAAACCAGGCCTTAGAAATTTGCGTCGCATTGAACTAAGTGCTGGGCACACAATCAAAACATGATTAAAATCTTGGATACCTCCATTGCATAAATGACAAATTCTTTCATTTTTGGGGATACCCTCCCAAGCTCCTGTTACTATCCTCAGCGGCAACAAATTCTTTCTTAGGAGTAAAATCACTCTGCGTACACCATGTTTCAAGTTCCAAAGAACATACGGCTGAGGATTTTTTACAATTGAACTCTCCGCTAGGCAATCCAGTTTTCCATTCCCTCTGCATATTTCCAGATCTCTTTCTCGTGAGATCACATATATGTTTTTTTTAATTAAGTGCTTTAATTCTAATTTGTTTAAACCTGCTGCCCCTGTAATGTCCAAACCAAAGGTACTTAAAGCTTTTAAATAGTTTCTAAAAATTACACTTTTACGCAATAATTTATCAAAAATTTCCTTGTGCAGAGCTAGCCTTAATAGATTTTCTTGACCATTTATCAAAGCATTACACCACCTTAAAGACCCTGCCAATGACAAAAGATATGTTGAGAGGAGGCCAAATTCGAGCCTAATAGCCGCAATTAATGCGGCGTGACTCAGGTTACATATTTGGTGCCAGATTTTGCCTTCCACTTTGTCGAACTTAGCCCACTCACATTCGTCAATTGTTTCACTAGCATAATTCAAGGTCGGTGGAATCTTTATTTTGTACACTGCAATAGTATGTGAGAAGTGTCTTTTCCCGCATTGCTTATACAAGCGGTTAATTGCCGAAGCTTGTGAAATAGCTTTACTTTTGCAGTGATCTAAATGTCTGATAGCAGAGCACCTATTAGTAAAAATTTTTCCTAAATAAGGATAAAACGTCACTATTTCCATATTTTCATCTCCCAAATACCATTTCAGATTTGGTCTAACCTTACAGCCTTTCTGACTAAAAATCATCACCTTACTCTTAGAAGTGTTTATTTAAAAAATATATTCTTTAGTGTACCTAACCAGCTCCGTCAAACATCTTTGCAACCCAATTGGAGTTAGGTCCATGATGATTGCATCGTCAGCATACAGTAAACAACTTAATTTTAGATCACCCACTTGTGGAGGGTCCCCTTTACTCTCCCCTACCCGGCTAGGGAGGTCATTTATGTAGATTGAGAAGAGTAAAGGGGCCAAGAGGCACCCCTGCTTCAGCCCATTGTGGGTAGTGATTTTCTTTGATAGGCCTTGAGTCCCCCCCAACAGAACTTGAGTCCACGTAGAGGAGTGGAGAGCAATTATTACTCTTAACAAATTCCCTGGGATCCCCATTCTTATCAATTTCCTCCACAGCGTCCCCCGGTCTACCCTATCAAACGCTGTTGAGAAGTCAATGAATGCTGTATACAGTGGTCTCCTCCGCCCCGCAGGATATTTATCAATTAAGGTTTGCAAGACAGAGATGTTGTCTAGGGTGCCACTATTCTTCCGAAAACCAGACTGTTCAAGGGGAATCAGTTACTACCGAATACCCACTCTTGCAAGTGGACAAGGATGCTTTTTGCAAACAGTTTTCCCGTTGCATCCAAAAGGGAGATTTGCCTATAGCTTGCAGGTGAGTTTTTAGGGCCTTTTTTATATAGAGGTACTATTATACTGCCCTTCCAGGAATTAGGGATATCCCCGAGCTTATAACAATGGACGAACAGGGGATGTAACACCTTTGCCCAATCGCCACAGTCTTTTTTTATTATCGCTACAGGGACATCATCCGGCCCCATTGCCCCGGAGTATCTCGCCTCCTTAATGTATCCCTCAAGTTCGCTCATTACAGGTGCTTCTATCTCTTCTACGGATGATGCAATCCCATTAAACCCCTCAACCCCAACAACTGTAGGATTGGGGGCGTACAATAGGGATATATAAGTAGACCATTCAGATTCAGAGATCAACATGGGCTGGGATTTTACTCTACTGTCACAGTATTTGGCAATCAGTGCCCAGTACTTTCTAGTGTCCCCCGAGGCTGCCACTTCCCGAAGGTTAACCCATTTTTCGTCTTCAGAGGCCCTGCGAACTGCAGCTATTTTCCTTTTCTGGGCCTGTTTTAATCTGTATATCTCTTTTTGTCTTGATGGCCATGGGTCTATAAATTGCGATCTAATCAACCCATTTATCCTATTATTAAGAGTTTTAATTTCATTAGGAGGAGTTACTCTAGGGGCGGCACTCTCACCTTTCATCTTTCTTCCCAGCTTTCTGACAGCAGTCATGATTCTATATGTAAACAAAAATTCCCAGGCATGCACAAACGTAACTAGCAAGTACACATGTAGATAGAGTTATTCTACAACAACATTCGACAACTGCTTTCTCCAATAAAATTGGTTTTAATTTCTTTCAAATATTCATAAATAATTCATATGATTGATAAAAATGCATTACAATGTTCAGAGTCAGTGCAAACTTCATTGTATCTATACATGATATGTCAAGATTAAAATTTCAGTAAACATTTAAAAAAAAAGGAAAAAAAAAACTGATGGTTTCCTGTTTTGACAGGAAACCATCAGTTTTTTTTTCCTTTTTTTTAAAATGTTTACTGAAATTTTAATCTTGACATATCATGTATAGATACAATGAAGTTTGCACTGACTCTGAACATTGTAATGCATTTTTATCAATCATATGAATTATTTATGAATATTTGAAAGAAATTAAAACCAATTTTATTGGAGAAAGCAGTTGTCGAATGTTGTTGTAGAATAACTCTATCTACATGTGTACTTGCTAGTTACGTTTGTGCATGCCTGGGAATTTTTGTTTACATATATTCTCTACCCTGACCCAGGATTGCTATTCGCACCAGGGGGCTCCTGTTACTTTACATAGCAGTCATGATTCTTCCATACCTCACAATCGGGTTCTCCCAGATTAAACTGAACGCAATGTTCTTAAATACCCAATGTAGATTCGGAAGGTTCTTGTGTGACCAACAAGTGCGACCATTACTTCGAGAGTATGTTACTATCTCTTTCCTCTGGTTCCATAGTTCGGGTTTCTCGAAGTTTAAAGAAATATTAACAGCCAATATATTGTGGTGACTCAAATTAGTAGGGAGAACCTTAAACTGGGAGCATACCCCAAACAGTTGAAATGACACTGCCATATGATCGAGAAGGGAATTTCCATGTGACCCGTGAAAGGTGAAGGCTGCAGGAGAGTCCTCTGGGAATCTGCCATTTAATACTATAAGGTCAAGATTTCTTAAGTTTTGCAACAGTAAAAGGCCACGTTTATCAGATCTTAAATTGGGAGGGAATACTGACTTTGGGATAAACCAAACCTCCTCCTGGTCCAGATTTGAAAAGGATGCGATTGAGCTATTATTGATTTTGGCATTAAAATCTCCTACCATCAGCATACGAACTCTTTCATCATAGCTACATAACTTTTGCACAAAAGTGCAAATTGAATCGACCAATGGGGTGGACGCCTTCCCTGGAGGAATATATACATTTACCACATACAGAAACAATGCTGATTCCAAGTTGCCTTGTTCTACTTTTAACTTTTCACAGATACAACAATTTGATGGATGAATGAATATCTCAGGGTCCCATACTAACTCGCAGCTTAACAGAATGGCTAATCCTCCACTTGCATGCCCCTTTGTAGATTTTTTAGCTGCACTACTATACACGTAGTAGTTCTTTAACTGGAACTCTTCAGTTGCCCACGTCTCTTGGAGGCAGATTATCTTGGGGTCTAGGTGTGCTAGCGAAGTAAGCTTAATATTTCCTTTTCCTAGCCCCGCCAAATTCCAGGACACGATTGTTCCTAGTAGGCTACCTCCGCTCTATGGGGATGGTAGTAGAAGATTTAGCACCATTTAAGGTGCCTGCGATCCAGCTCCATTTTGACACCTCATCTCCACTATCAATGCCAAGGACCTCATGACCCTCGGGTGCTACTACCTTTATTTTTCTAGTACCTAATCCCCTCCCAACTGTAATTTCCAAACCCTCAAATTTAGTGGTCATATTCACACCCTCATGATCATTTACTTCTCCCTCTTGCCTAGCATAAGAAGTTTCGAGACGCTTCAACGAAGCACCCTGGGTAGTGGAGCAAACAATAACATCTATTCCTCTTTTCCTAAAGCCATCCACATTTGCTAACACGATGGAAGACACCACCCCTGAAGTAAAAATTGCTTTGGTGACCTTGGGTTTGTGCCTCCAATCTAAGAGGACCAGTTCTATATCTTTAGAAGAAATTAACTTTAGATCATTTATTTCCGATAGAATTCCAAGAAGGGCCCTTCTATTCAAAGTCATAGGCTCAGCATCAAAAAGAGGGATAAAAAATAAGGCATTATAACAAATGCCCAGTGCCTAACTCTGGGAGCCTTAATACATCTGTGTCATAAGATCTCCTCGAAAAATCGGTGGAGTTACCCCCTTTGATGTTATTAACTGATATAGTCATATTTCGACTATCTCCCCCACCATTACTTACTTCAGGCTTCATGCAAATAAGGGGTGGACCTACTGATTCACATGCGGTCCTACTTAGTTCTATCCTCGGGGCTGGTACGAAGGTTTTTATATTATGTTACTCTCCAGCTTGAAATCCCTTATTTTCCAGGCCTCACCCAACCCATTTTCATTCTGGGAAGTACTCGACCTATTAATCAGACTAATCGGCTGGGGGACATCATCTTGCTCCTCAATTGCACTCAAATTCATCCTCTGTTTAGCCACTGTTGATGTGTTATTTTCATCGTTAGGAGCGATATTAGAATGATCTGATTGTACTACACTTTGGAACCGCAGTTTTCTCAGTTTACGTTTTGGAAACCGGCGATTTTTCCCCTTCCTTTTCCTCCTACAATGGGTTTTAACACTTCCCTCTCTTACTAATGAGCGTTCCCCCACCCCAGAGACTTCTAAAATATTAATTATTTCAGCTGAATCATGAGGTTTGGGTTTTTTAGGCTTGCTCCTATTAAAGATTGGGAAGACACGCACTGTATCTAACACTGGAGATACCTTTACATTTACACTTCTCTCCTCAGCGGTGTCCTTTGCAGAGTTATTAACAACAATTTGGGAAGGGCTTGGAGTTTGATTTCTTACAGGCAGCAAACATCCAACGTTCACCAACGGATTATTTGGTTCCCCTAACTCTGAGCCATTAGCAGTATTATGTAGTCTGTCATTAATTTGAGAACGATTATTACGTATAGGGGAGGCACACTTTGCACATACTTGGCTATGATGTTTAAGATCTAAAACCCCTCCCAGAATGGGAGTTAGGACTTTGAGGATATGGTCCCAGTTAGAGGCGCTCGTCTCCATCAGGGACAAAATTGCAGCTAAAATTTTTTCCAATTTAATAAATGTATACATTAGCCCCCCAGTATCTTCAATCTCATTTTTAGACAATGAAAACACAGAATTCCCTGCCCGATTATCACAGGGCATAAATGAATCATGAAATTCTGATGTCAAAGAGGATTTAGTAGGTGTACTGCTATACATAATTGGCATGTGTAAGTGAACTCCTGCTTGAGGGGACAGTATTTCCTCATTCGGATGGGGATCTAAAGCCAAAAATTGAGCACCCAATTTTTCTAACTGCTTCACTCGTTCAGCGTTCTTTTCCAATTGAATGGCAATATCCGGAAGAGTGAGGTCTTCTGTTTTTGCCTTCCCGTTAAGTTCACTATGGGCATTCTGATGTTCACTTTTAGGAGAAGGTTCACTTCTTTTTATTGAAAAGCAGTCCGGTGAACTCCTTTGAGATACACTTACATTGTTGTGTACTTTTTCAAGGAGAGTTATCAAATCTGCTAGTGGGGAGGAAGGAGTGACATCCTCACTTACACCACCCTTACTCTGCGTGTAAACTGGCGCCTTATTCCTAGATAGAACCAGTTCCATATCTGAGCCCGAAATTTTCTCCACACCTTCATCAGATGACACAACAGCTTGACTCACAATAGACGGAGGCACTGCATTGCCTACTTCCCCATTAGATGTTTGTATTATTATTACAGGAAAGAGTTCTTCTGGTCTTGATATATGGCTACCCAAACCATTCTCAGCTGATATTTCGGAGTCCATTTTCACCTCCACCTCCATTGAATTCTCCTCATTTCCCACAGCTCCAAGTTCTTCACTGTTTTGCCCTATTCCGTTCTTATAACTTCTTCCCTTTTTTAAGAACATTGATGATATTGATGGGTAAGATTTCAAAAGAGTTAGGTGAGCACCAACTCTCCGTCTACGTATTAACTTTTGTGGATTTGGGGGACTCCACGAATTCTTACCACTCTTATCACTCTTGACGCTATGGTCAATGGTTTCTAGAGGGTTCACAGATTTTACTTTGGACTGAGAGCGCAATCGCCTAACAGACATTACCATGACAAAAAGAGATTATACCTCTTAAACTTAAAGATCCTCCAGCTAGAAATGAGACAAGACTTGCAGGAGAGAAAAATTAGTTTCAAGAGAAAGAATAAGCGAATGATAACATAAGCACCGCCTTAGGACAGCCTGCAGGTGGCGTTATATCTGCCACAGAGTAATCCTGATAATTCCGCAGAGCCCCACGGGTTTTCACATGACACCTTACCCGAGGCCTGGGCGATTCAGCAGTAGCCCAATCAGAGCCTACACGCCGACCCCCGTCTGGCAACTGGGGCTATGGTGACTATGGTGACCGTGGTCGACTTCATAGGATGGAGGAAGCACCTGGAGATATGAATATAACCAGCGTACACCAGTGCACACCCCCCTAAATACTGCACAAGGCTTATATCTGGACTTTAGCTGCGATTAATCAATAACTACTCCCAGAGTCCAACAGGCAAATCATGTAACTCAAAGAAAACCCTGAGACACCTAGGCCCAAGGTGCAGGGTCCCCAAGTCCACAGTCCATGGACCACAGAGCAACGGTTGAAAGTAGGTATAGAACTTGTTTTTCTCGCACTCTCAGACTCTTAGTCTCTCTTAGTCTCTCTCACGCACAGCGCTTTCACACAGGGGGAGCAGACTAGAGCGTGGCGGCAACCGGCACAATGCCGCCGGGACCCCCTCCAACCACCCGCCGGGCACCAGACCCCTGCTCCTCTTTCCGCCGGTACTCACTGTTCTGCTCTGCTCCCCGGTTTTCGAGACCTCGTGCCACTCCTCGCACTGTGCTGCACTATGCTGCTGTGTGTAATGGACTGGCAGCGACTGGCGAAGGGGGCGGCAGACAGAGTCACAGGCTCAGGGGCTCAGGGGGCAGCTGGCAGCAGGACTCGGACGGTTTCAGTAGTACTATATTCAGTAGTACTGTACTGTACGGGGGTTTTCTCGGGGACTTCTTGGCTTCCTGCCTCCCACAACTCAGCCAAACTCAGCCAAAACTCCACTGCGCTGCCACAGCTGCTGCTGCTCAACTCTCAGCTCTCTCTAGACTCTTGACTCGGCTCCTGTGTATCGGGGAGGGCTGAGAGGAAGCAGGAGGCTACGGGCTAAATGCTGAATGCTGGAGGCAGAGGCTGAGGCAGTGTGCTCCAATGCACTGGTTCAATGTGCCTCGCACGCCCTGTCTCACTGCTGTACCCCCGCTGCTGTTATTTGTTGATTCTTTACCGGGAAAAGACTTAACCGGGCCTCTGGCACTGTTGGCACCGTGGAGATATCGACACGGCGTCCTGCTTGGCGTCCTCGCTCGCTCGTTTCTGCAAACTGCTCTCCGTTCGCTCGTAGCTCACTGCTGCTCTCTGCTGGCAACAGGTTGTGTGTATGGTTGAGTCTGCCCGAGTAGCACCATCTTACCCAGGTGTGGATAGGCGCCTATGATGAAGCATGTCATGATAAGTGAGTGAGGCGTCTACTCCAATATCTTTGGATATCCTACCGACCAAAGATAAAGAAAAGACCTGAATTCCTATTGTGAATTTATATGGCTGCAGGTGCATATATATGTGATGAGCTTATACATCTGATAACAGTATTAAATGGAAAACACAGGGCAGTAAAATCATGTTCTAAAACTATTTTTACAATCTCTGACATTATCACAAACTGCATGTAGCTAACAAAAAGGAATTCAAGCCCATCTCTTGCACCCTTAAACCCAATGAAATACTGCTTGTGTAATTCACACAAAAGGATTTAATGTTTCTATCTTTTTTTGATTCACACACGTGAGAGGCTTGCGGTCTATGCCGTTCTTCATCTTCAACAACTTTATGAGTGCGGATGTGGGGAGAGGAGAAAATCTGCATTTGCACCTTTAGAGTGAAAAAAAAGCTAAATATGTTGTTCACATGGAAAAAACTGTTATGCAATAATTTTCAGAGAAGGTCTGAGTGAAATTAAAGTTATGACGATGTAATGCTCATAATTTAGAGAATTTCACATTATGCTCATTAGGTAAAGTTCCCGAAATTATCATTATGCACCTCGCATCATAACACTACATCATTCGAGGTAATAAGCATTTCTAATGCAAATTGGTCTCGCATTTGTGACAGTTAGCGGTATTGGCTTGGTAAATTACAATATTTTTTACCTACCAAAGGAGTGAAAAAGGAAAGAAGATTGAAACAGAAAGGTTGCTAGAGAAAGCAGGAAAATGAAACGGAGATGGAACGAATCTGAGGAAAGGGGACAACAGGGATGAAAATAAAATGTAGGGGGAATGGAATCGGCAAAATAAAGATAGACTGATCAAAAAGAGACATAAAGGGCCAGCATTCTAAAATGTGGAAATACAGACTGTTGTACTTTAATAAAAGAAGTAATAGTTTAAATGAGTTACGAGATAACATCAAAGCTGGGTAGATGTAACCACAAGACAACTGTGATAAGACTGGCAGTCTCCATCTTCTTTGTTTAAGTGCTGCTGAATAGTAACTTTATAAACTATTTCTACAGGTTGCGCATCAGGGCCAATTCCCATCTTGACACTGCAGCCCTCTATTGAGTAACACTTGCGGTGTAAATGAACATGTTCATTTGACTAGCGGCCGCTAATCATTGGTTGGACGCCATTTAGAAATACTTCAAGATATTTCACTAAATGCTGCACCTACTACTTAGGGATGATTTCCAGATACAATATAATATTAAACAGGAAAAGCTTTTGTCTGTATTCAGTACTTTACTACAGTAACATGACATGTTCGAAGTAGATAATCACCAACAAGTCTCAGCCTAAACATCTAGGACACAGGACCTGAAATTACGTTGAAGAGATCAGTTCTGCATTAGTCATCATTTATTTTGAAACGTGATCAGCACAGCATTGTACCTTTCACTAGCAGTTTAAAGTTCAAGAAAGCATGGGCTCTGGCCACAGCCACCGCCAGTGCATTGCCAGGCAGCCGCAGGTGCAGTACTTTATCAGTGCAGACAGCTCCCACTGCCACTTCCCTGTTCCTGGGAGGCTCTCTGAAGAACTTCGACTCTTGTGGCAAGGACCCATATGAACATTCAGCTGTGGGGAGGCGCGCATTTTTCTCTGCATATAATAATATGGAAATAGTTTGATCCCAGACAAAGGCATACATCAACATTTGACAACGTTTCAGTCTTGTTGCTAAATCCATTGGAGGAAAACTGAAAAGTTGTTGAATGCAAACAGGAGCGCTTTGAAGCAAACAGCACCATACACAAGAAGAGAGCTACAGGATTTGGCAACATTCGGTGCCAACATGGATGTTCCAGCTTCAATTTATGTTTTAGACCTGACTGAGGTGATAAAGACTCAATGGTCATGTGAAACATCATAGACATTCACTGCCTGAAAGAAAAGCTCGGATATGCATGAAGGCTATTAACCCGTTCCGTGCTCCCGTCGGCGAACTACCTCGCGGGTGCTGCCGTCGGGCAACAGCCGACGGAGCCCCGCCCACTCAATAGAACGCCCGCACCGTGGCGGAAAAACTGCAGTGGTTAAGGCGTTAAGCTACGTAATAAATGTAGTTTGAGAGGCAGGATTTTTATAGCCATTTTAAAGAAACATGGAGCTGTGACTCATGCTCTATTTTGAGGGTGATGGAGCAAGGATTCGCACGTAATGCAACTTGCTTGTATTCAGTCCTCTCGACATAACGTAATGTACTAATCAACATATTTTGTCCTATTAATATTGCATTACATGACATCTAGGTGAAGCTTGCATATGTGCTTTTACTAATGATAATCCGCTTACACTAAAATGGCCGCTGCTACGCAGGTTTTCTTATTGTGCATGCGTCTGTCACACTCATGTGACATGATGTACTTTCTGCTTTGGAGGGAATCTTTTGCTTCTGCGCACTAGAACTAAGATGGCTGATCTATGTCCTCACATGCAAGATGCTTGCACCGCTGCTTTCGCCAAGCTGTTCATTCTGCCTAATTTATAACGCAATAGTTAAAAATAAAAGTAATGGGAATAGAGTGGAGATAAGTGGTATACAGTGCATTCATTTATTCTTTGTTCTAAAACTGTTTCTTTTCTGCTTTACTATCAGCCCGTGTTTGGGCCTGAAATGTATCTGTGACTCAATTTTGAAACCCAAACCGCGCATGTGCAAAGTTTGCAAGAAAACTCAAGCTGTGGCATTGAATTCTTGCCAGCTACTGTCCTACCAGATGATGTTCATGAGAGCGTGAACTCTCAACCCCACAAGAAGAAGCTGGACTGAACAAGCATAAAAACATTGTTTGATATTGTTACATTCATTGCTGGGTGGAATAAAAGTGCATGGGAAAATAAATTGATGGGCGGGAATGCATACATTAATATTCATTCTAAAGGTTTCATTTTGGTATGGTGTGATGACCTCTCCTCATTCTTTTGTCCAATCAAAATTGTGGATCCTTACAATTGCAACATTGGGGGGTGGTACACTAACCTGGAAAATGGTATAATTAGAGTAGACTTAGCTAGTTAATTTGTCCGACTTGCCAGAATAGCTGGCCTGTCACTGACCCAATGCACTCAATAGATGATCGTGAGCAGAGGTGCAGGTGAAGCATTCTGTAAGAAGATTCAATAACCCAATCGGGGTTCGGGAGTAAGGGTGCTGGTGGAGCACTCTGTCGGAGAACTTGATAACCCAATCGGGGTTTTGTCTGTTAGCTGCAGAGAGAGTTGTAGTGCTGGCATAGCAACTTTAACTGTGGGTGCTAGTCTTAGCAAGTGGTGGTCCTGTCCTGATCCAATTTGGCTGCACCTGTCCTGATTTCTGGTCGGCACCTGTTGTCTCGCTGGCACTTGAACTTTTGGGGTTCTTTCTTCTAACTGACCCGTGGCCAGGGTTAGTTCTTCATACCATTCTAGGTAAATATTCTATGTGAGTATGTCATTGTACTGTTTCCTTCTCTCTTCCCACCCTAATGTCAAATGTGTAAAGACTGCTTCATAAAATGTTTTTGTATTTTCATTCTAATTATTATTTTCCTGATTGAAAGATTTCTGATGTTTAATATTTGAATTAAGACATTTAAGAAATTTCGATAAAGAGTTTAAACTGTTCCTGAATTTGTGGTTATTTATGAGTGCAAATGTTATTATTCTACCTATTATTCTAACTCCTTTGATCCCTTGGGGCTTAAGTACCGATGACAAGGATTGGTAAGATAATGGTATAGGTTCTAAATAAAATTTATAAATCACTGATTAGAGTAAGTGCACAGGTTACCTGATTAAATCTCATCATATGATGTATATGGTCCCAGGTGAGTATGGTAATCTGAGTCGGGTGACCTGCGCACTTATCAGCATTTCTTTTGGTAGCAGCAGTATGGTTGGGGTTTAGTTAAGATAGGTAGTTAATTAGTTATGAACTGGTCATTGATCAATCAAATCTGATTTTTCATTGATTATAATAATGCTGTATTTATGTATTAACCAAAATAATTTGTTTTAACCTGTTTAATGTTTTGTCTGGAATCCCCGGGGGCAGAATAGCGGGTGGTAAATGGAAGCCACACTGCAGTGAGGTCACTTACCTGTAGGAAATAAGTGCATGGTTAGGTAAAACCAAAAGCACTATTTAGGGATTTTCTGTATGAATGTGTGAATAAATGATAGCAAAGAGTTCACTAGCAAAACTTTTTTGTGTGATAGCACCTAGAAAGGGTCACACGGAAGGAGTAGCAGGTTCCTCTGAGCTTGATTGATGGTGTTCGCTGGTGAAACTTTGGCCTTAGTATATCCCAGAAGGGATAAGTCTGAAGGAGTAGCAGGTTCTCCAATGCTTGCTTGAAGGGTGTATGGAAGGGATCTACTCGTAGTATATGAAGAGTAAGCAGAAGGGATTTACTCGTAGTGAGTGAAATTTATCTTTCCTTTGAATTAGTCTCTTAGGTACAGTGGCAAATGTTTTTTTGTTGTTAATTAATGAAATGTGCATTTAAAAGTGAAAAAGAATAAGTTTCATATTACCTTGAAAAAGAGGGAGTCAGTCACGGTGCTGCACTGATGTCACTCAGAGCCGCGCTGGTATTGGTTGAGACAGCGGGCGTGTAGTTGAGGTAATAATTGTAAAGGAGAGGTGAGTAAAGGAGCGTGAGAACTAGTCTCACAAGAAAAGACGTGCAATTATTGGTTGAATTTATTTGAATTCTAAATTCAAATAAAAGGCGCGCTGGTATTGAAAGTAATTTTGTAAACAAATTGAGAGTTATCCTAAAGATTTGCGTTTAAATTATATGTGGCATATAGGTCCGATTTTAGGCGGTAGACCCGAAATATCTTGGGTTTGCGCAAGAACAGTATATAAGAGGAAGACCTTATATCATGTACGCAGAGAAAAGAAAAATTTCATTCATTAAAAGAATTAAGAATTTTTTCAAGAAAGATAAAGCAATTAAAACAAGAGAAGGGATTATTATTCCACCACCAAATACGCCCGCATCATACATGATGGTCGAAAGGGGCTATTACACTTGTGTGTGGGTAGAAAATTGGATGGAGTACAGAAAAGATGATTGTGTTTTAGCATTTCCAGAAAATGGTACGTTTAAAGGCAGAGTTTTGTACAATTTGAGAACTCGCATGAATGAATTAGATCCCAGACCTAGATTAACGAAGTATGAGGCATTGGAGGAATGGGAAACTGAGGCTTTTGAGCGAGATAGACCCAGAAGTAACAGGAATTGGAGTAAGGTTTATCCCCGATTTCCAAAAGAGACAAGAGACAAACAAATGAAACAATGGAGACAGTCCATGTTAGTGGAAGGATTATATCCTGTATTAACATTAGAAGAACCCACTGGAAGTAAAAGGACTGAAAAAACAAAACATTTATTGACTAGTGGTGAGTCGGATGATGATTATTTGGAGGATTTATTCATGAAAAATCCACCACCTTATAATGAGGAGCCAAGCATAGTTAATCCAAATGCTCCGTTCCTGAAACCGCTTCTGATTCCGCAAGTAGTACATGAGACTTTGTTAGAAAAAGTACTAAAAGACAGGTAAAGAGAAGCATTAAATAAACAAAGAAGTGAGTTGATTCAGAAAATTTCTCAATTGAACACGAGTCCTGAAGCCTTGACAATTCCGGTAACCATTGGCCCAGTTGTTCCTCTGTATGGAGATAAACAACCTAGTTCTAAAAATACCGTACTAACTACACCTGTAGTACAGCCTAGAATAGAACCTTAATAATTGATGATCAAGCGAGTGAATGTGAGTCAGTGATTTCCCTGATGGATTTGCCAATAAGAGAACCAGTGAGTGACTCTGTCAGGAAAACCACTCCTATAAATTCAAGGAAAGTACAAATGGAGACATCCTAAGGGACAAGAAGTTCCACAGTAGTAACTTCAGAAGAAATAGAGAGATAGACACGAGAAATAGAGAAACCAAAGGTATTCGACATATTCAAATTAAGAGTCGATTTCGAAGAAATGATAGCTGGGAATGTCGGATTGGACAGATTAAATACAATCCGTGAAGATGAATTGTTTATATGCAAAAGCATTACTAGAATGTTTCATGAAAAATTATTGGATATGGCAGCTAATATGGGAACTGACAGTGGCAAATCTAAAGTGTTACAGAAACCTTATTGAGCTGAATTTTCTGAGAAAGAATTGGAAAATATGAATGTGTCAGGTAGAAAGGTAAAAATGAGGGCGCTTATGACATTATTGCAAAAATCGGGTGACATATAAAAATGTAAAACTAGATGGGCAAAGAAAAAAGAAGAGGCTCGATCAAAACAAACTGCATCTGAATACGTGTAAAAAGAAGCAGAAAAGGTGGAAAGGTTATGTCCCATGAGAGAAGTACCAGGTGGAGGTTATGTACATGTTCCATGGTCTCAAAAGGATATTTTGTCATTCACAAATGATTTCCCAAAACTTCTAGAAAAACCTGTAGAATGGTACAGACAAGTCAAGAAATTTGTGAAGGTTTCAAAATGTTTATTAAAGGATTTGGATGGGTTATTTGATATTGTTGTTCCTGTAGATTTGTGGACAGAATGTAAAGTTGCTGTTAATTGGCCAAATGATGAGTACCCTAGAGACCCCAAAAACAGGAGCCCCTTCAGATGAGGTGATGAAGAAATATAATCAAGTAATACTGTATATCAAAGGGAAAGTAACTGCAAAAGAAACTGATTGGACTAGAATAGACAGAACTACCCATAATAAAGATGAATCTGTGCATGCACATTATGAACGCCTATTACAAGTATTCAGCCAGTACAGTGGTTTGGACAATATTGACATGAAAGACATGACGCATTTCATCTATCGGTTTGTGTCAGGATTAAGACCAGAAATTTCACAATGGATTAGTGATCATAAAATGAACTGGCAGGCCAAGCCGATTGATGAAATTCTTAAATATGCAAAGAATTGTGAAGACGAACTTGACAATAAAAGAGAAGAATTAAAAGAAAAGGTAATGTGGGCACAAGTGAAATTAGCATAGCAACAGGAACTCCAGTTATAATAATCAGACTCAAGGAGATGGAAATGTGGGTAAGCCAAGGGGAAAATTCAATAGAGAGATAGCCAAAAAAAAGTTTCCCTGTCACGGGTGCGGCAAGTAGGGGCACTGGAAGAATGAGTGAAAGGCTGTCATTTTAATAATGAAATAATTGGCCTAATCTGTGAAGCATTCAATGATCAGCAAAAGCTGCACTGTGCATACCGCCCAGAGGCTTCTGGAGTGGTGGAACAACTGAATGGCACAATCAAATCAAGATTGGGAAAGATGTATGAATCTACCCGATTAGAGTGGCCAGATGCTTTACCTCTTGTTCTGATGGGACTCAGAAGTATTCCAGATCCGAACACAGGCTTGAGTCCTCATGAAATACTAATGGGAAGAGCAATGAGGCAAGCATGGGTGCCAGGACACAAGCTGATGAATATATCTGATGATTTAGTACTGGAGTACTGCAAAGAACTGGCTGACGAAGTGCATTTTCAATTCGATTCAATCGATTCGATTTTTGATTCAAAGAACTTTATTTCGATTCAAAGATAGAATCATAATAGTATAAACAGGTTAAAAGGAACATTACACAAATCATTTAAAAAAGACCATACAATTATATTGACATCCATAAAACATATTATATGTCCAGATTAAATTTGCAATACATTTAGGATAAAGGAGTCACGTATATGAACAAAGAATATTGTAAAGTGCATGTGCAATCCATGTGGGTACCAATCTATACACTGATCTACTATATGTATATTAAAAAAATAATCGATGTTTTCCAATAATGGTGATCAATATCGATTTCTGATGGTGAGCGCCAGTCTAATAAAGCTCAGCACTACATATGGCTGGAGTTGACAAGGACAATAAGTATTCATATCCCTCTTTGTAATAACGAGATCCAAGAGTTAACAAGACAGGCTTAATAAACCGATTTCTTGGATCTTTATACAGGGTACAAAAAAGAATGAGATACACAGTATTTTGTGAAACTTTGTTGTTACAGGGGAAAGGGGGTAGCCTCTCACACCACCCCACTTGCTTTGGAAAAGCAAAAAGAAAATGCAGTGTGTTAAGGCAAAACCTTGTCAAGTAAAAAACGCCATTGGGTATGCATAATATATGACAGGTAAGGCTGCTACTGCAGCCTTCCCCTGTCATATACCGCATGCTCACTATTTCTTAACATGCCTAACCTGGTGCGATAGGCCCCTTTAATTGTTAGTTTGGTCTCCCTACCAACAGTTTCGGGGTTTAGATATATATGTCCCAAACCAATCTTGTGAAAGGTTTCCCTAACATATAGTAACCATGGGATCTCCACAAGATAATCAAGCTTAAGGCAGTCTTGCAAGATTTCCTTTGTGAGTTTCAGTTCTTCAGAGCTCCAAACCTTGCTCCATAGCAGCAAGGGAGAGACATGGATAGTATCACTCACAAATTCAAGACCCACCTCAGTATGACAGAAAATATTTGAGGTACCAGATGGGACAGATAGAAGGCGCTTTATAAATTTATTTTCCATAATTTGGATTTTATTGCAATTTTGTATCCCCCACACGCCCGCTCCATATGTTGCAACAGGGAGGCATTTTGCTTTATATAAAGTTTTTAGTTCTTCGACCGGCTTTTGACCCAATTTACTTGAAAAACGGAAAAGTGCCTCTATATTATGCGTAGCCTTTTGAACACGAGCTGATATTAGAGGATCCCAACTCAAAGTTTTATTGAATAAATTCCCCAGATAATTAAAACTGTCGACTTTCACAATAGTTGAGTCTTTCACCATAAGCCTGCGAGATTTTACCCCTTTTGGGCCGCAGACCATGGCAAAAGACTTTGTGAAGTTGACCCTTAGATCTAATCCTTGCATAAAAGCTTCAAAAGCATTCAAACAGGTTTGCATGCTATTGGCGGTTAGGGTCATTAGCACCGTGTCATCTGCATAAGATAACATCGGTATCTGTTTACCATTAACCCTTTCGATGCTGATGACGAGCTCAGCTCGTCATCACCCACGGGTGTCGTGTGCTGATGACGAGCTGAGCTCGTCATGGTGCCAGCAAAATGGCAATTTGCAGCACAGCGCAAAAATCCCCGCAGCAGCCATGTGGTTAACCTGGGGAAAGTGTGCACAGCTTTCCAACAAAAAACCTTCCAGACCATTGGTATACACCAGAAACAGAAAAGGAGCCAAAATACACCCCTGGCGGACACCTTCAGTCGATGGAATGGGCTTTGTCTTCTCCCCGCCTGGGCCAAATCTGATCCTCACTGTTGTGGCGGCATGCAGTCTACGGAGAAGGGTACCAACGGTTCTTCAAACCCCATGGACTCCATCATCTGCCACAGTTTATCTCTACAAACAGTGTCAAAGGCACTGGATAAGTCCATGAAGGCCAAGTGGATACAACCACGCTTAGCCCTCATGTACTTACCCATAATTAAAGCCAAATGTAGGCACTGCTCTGTGGTTCCTTTTCCCCTCCTAAACCCGTACTGGGAATCCACGAGAATACCTAATGACTCAGCCCAGGTTTCCAGGCGAGCCAATATCACCCTTCCCATCAATTTACAAGACGCATCTATTAACGATATCAGTCTGTAACAACAGGGGTCAATTTTGTCCCCCTTTTTAAATATCGGTACCACTACCGCCTCTTGCCAGGAAGTCGGAATGCGCCCTACCACAACTGCTCTAAATAAATGTAATAGGACTGGTGCCCACACCTCAATATTGTATTTAAAAAGAACCAAAGGGACTGAATCCGGCCCTGGGGTCTTTAATGGGGTACCTTTCCTTAAAGCGGCCTCTACCTGTGGGAGGGTCAGTGAAAGGCTAAGCGCTAGAGCTGACTCCAAGTTGAAATCACTAGCCCCCTCATTAGCATTTGACAGCATCGCCCCTTTTGGGTTAATAGTGGACTTCCCAGGTGTCCCCTGGTATATGCACCAACATGTTACCCTTTTCATCGCTTCTTAGGAATGGACGGTTTATTACCTCCCAAAAAAGCTAGCTATCCTTAAGTTCTGAAGCTTTTCCTAAATCGTCCCATGCCTTTTTCTTTAAATCTAATTTTCGTCTAATGATAGCATCTCTGTACATTTTCCTTGACCTTCTAACCAGTTCCCTATCCCGTGGTACTTGATGTAGTGCCTTCGTTAATCTAGTTTGTGCTCTGGAACATTCTGCATCAAACCATTTGCATCCATTTCCTTTTTTCCCACCCACAGTTTTTGAGAGGTGAGATGCCACATTGCCTAGAAGAGCCTCAAAGTTCTTCATTATTACATCCGGCTCATTAGTGGGGGTTAAACAAGCAACTATCCTTACTTTGTTTGCTTTAAAAATCTCCACCTCCAGTTGGCTTGCGTCTACCTTATCCCACTTTAAGGTGACCCCCTGATTCTGGCTAAATTTTATTGGCTGTTCCAGGGTCTGAACTCTCGTAAGAACAGGACTCAAACTTAAAATTAAGAGGTTATGGTCGCTCTCAGGATTCGCTTCGATCTGAAAATCATTAACAAGATGAATATACCTGCTAGAGACCAAGGCAAAATCAATTACGCTCATCTGACCCCCTATACCCTGGAAGATAGGTATACCCAAAGGTCTAGAAAAATTAGACATGTCCAGGACACAAAGTTCATTAATCGTAATGATATTATTCAAGGCATCCTCTTGTTTTGTGTGCTTAAAATGTGCCAATGGCTGGTCACTTAGGTCTACCAAGCCACAGACTCTGGTGCCACTAAATGTACACAAAATACAGTTAAAATCTCCTACCCACATGATAAAAAAAGGAAATACAGTGTTGGTTACTTTAACAATCTCATCCTGTAATTTTTCAATAACCGATGTAGCATGAGCATCAAATATATTATAGTACCAGTTCATTAAAAGCAAAGGCACTGGAAATAAGTCCTTAATCATAAGCATTTGGTACAAGGGTGATTCCACCAGTGTAACGGTTTTTATCATGTTGTGCTTCACAGAGATAGCTGTCATAAGACCACCCTAAGCTCTTCCAGCATATGAGGGTTCGGCGCGAACATTACACATTTGGTATCCATCCAAGCTATGGTCCCCTCTACTCCAAGTCTCATAGAGGCACATTATCTCAAAAGATTCAACAAATTTTAACCATACCGGATCCTCTAGCCTCCGTGAAAGACCAGCTATATTCCATGAGATCAGGCGGAAAAGGCAACCCTCGGCCAGACTATCTGCTTCCCCCAGGGATATTGTTACTCTCGACTGAGTCACATCACTCTAGCTCAGAGTTACTGCTACTGGACTAGTATCTGCAACCAAGGGAGCCAATTCTAACTGTCTGGTATTAGCTCCCCCCCCTGATTTTCTGCAATATCGGTATTATCTAGGTCCAAAGATACCTTTACTGTTTGTTCAGCCATATCTCTCCCTCCCCTGGCCGCTACTATGGGAACAATGAACGGGTTAGTATATAAATGTATAGTACTGACCGTCTCTACCCCAGTTCCAACTACTTCATCTGGGTTTGGCCTCATTAGGCTGACAGCCCTATCCCTATCCATATCTTCAACCCCGCTGTTAGAAATGCAAGTATTCCGGAGTCAGTCCACCCCCTCCAGTCCCATAAGTGGGTCAAACCTATTTCTTAGTGGTAGCCAATCCAAGATGTTAATACCAATATGTCTACCCCTGCCAAAGTTCTGTGATAGTTGTGGCAAACTGGGAATCACATAGGGGTAGAAATAATCTAAGCCTAGTGATTGAATGTCATCTAATCTAGCAAACCTTGATTCCCTACGTATGTAATCTACAACCCATGTGTCTCTAAGATTAACGATTATGCAATCTCCCTCGAGATCCTTAGTGCTATGGCCCAACCATGCCACTCGCCTCACACCTAAGATCTCTGAATTTAAACCCGGGGGTAATCTCCTATTCTTGCTAAGCCAGAAAATAACTTTATTCTTAAGTTCCCTGTCAGATTCTTGGTGTTCTGGATGAATTGCTGGTACCCCTATTAAGATAATAGTCAGAGGCATAGATTCCCGGGGGAGATTTACACGCGGGAGCCTCTTTCTTGACACTTCTTTGCCATGAGGTGCAATACTCAGAGACTGTTTAACCACTTGTTTCAGATTTGGAACCTGTTTAGAGGCAACCACCATATCTGGCTCAGTAGCTTGGGTCTTTCTACTTGCTACACCTTTTTCCCCTGTGGCTGATTGAATATTCCGAGCCACAGGAGTTACATTTGTCGCAAGTTGAGCAGCTTTAGGAGGCTTAACGGTTCCTGAGGATATAGTGGGAGTGGCTCTGACGTCTTTGCTTTTTGTGCTCTTAATTAAAGCATCGAGTTTTGAAGTGTTCCCTTTTGTCATTAGTTCTAGCTGGTCTAGTTTTTTTTTCATTAATTTCGTTCGATTGATCAGCGGTAATATTAGGGACCTTACTAATATTTCCATTTTAGCAAGAAGATCCTCATTAAGGTTCTGTTGAATCAGAGATGGAACAGTATTAGTTAGTGTATCAATTAAGATAGGAGACTGAGCTAAAGCCTGTGGAGCATCACTGGAGTTTTGGGTTTTTGTAGGTCTTTTACCACTGCCCAACCTCTTGCCTCCCCCTTTCTTGTTTTTTCCCTGCTTAGGAGTTACAATACGTTTCTTGTTTACTCCCCTCGACATCTGATCTTGTTCTGTCCGGGGAACACGGGGTGGAGGCGTTGGAGTGGATGTTCTGTGGCTCAAGTCACTGGAAGGATGACTAAGCGAGGTAGAGCCCATCATAGAGCCGGTAGCAGAACCACCTGGCCCTCCTCCAAAGGACAAGGGATTGGGCTAGTGGCTGCCAGAACGACTGGGTAATTACAGTGGGCCGGTGTTACAGCAGACCCGATTGCACCCAAAGAAGACCGCTTGCCCGTTAAAATGTCTATCAACAAGCGCTTTTCTGCAAAAGCTATTTCTTTCTCCAAAATTCCGGTAGCCCGTTTAAAAAACAGGTCCAGTGTGCCCGTAATCATCTCTGCATTGGTATTCAGAGTAACGATTCTGCTTTTCCCTGATCGTAAAGCCATGACAACAAATCAGCAGTTACCAATGAGCACTAGTAATGGGCAAAAGCTCTAACAATATATAAAAACTATACTAACACAGTGTAGACACAAAACCTGGAGTCAAATGGAATGGCCCAGCCCGGCCTCGACCGTCCTTGGACGGCCGCAGACGGCCCGCCCTTTGCCCGGGCTTCGCCCGGCGCCCACCCGCGCGCGTCCCGCGTCACGGGTGAGTGAGGTCAAATTTATCTTTCCAGGCAAGGGGAGTGGACACTGAGGGAAGAGGCAGCAGCAGCGGTGGATAGAGTGGCCTGCTGGTCCTCGCAGTCCCTCAGTGATTTCCTCCGGTCAGCAGCAGTCAATCACCCCCAAGTGGCACCCGAGCAGCGGGGGCCTCGCAAAGCTGAAATGTTAAGATAAAATCCCTCCGGACACCTCCACGATCAGGCTCGTCAGGACAGGGATAAATGGCAGACTCCACTGTGAGCGTTTTATCTCTCACCAGGTTGGGGAAGACGCTGTCACAAGACAAGCAACTCCAGCACATGACCTGAACCCAAGTTATTGGGTAGTGTTAAAGAAACACACTCGAAAGTCTTGCCTTGCACCAAGGTGGGGAAAGCCACGTCAAGTAATTTTGGTTACGACCACAGCTGTAAAGTGCGAAGGAGTTCCACACTGGATCCATGCAAGTCACACAAAAAGAGTGACTGAACCTGATGAAACTGAAGCTGAAGGTTGTGCAGCTGAGGGGTCTCAAGATATCGATCCTGAAGTAGCTGAAGAGGAACAACCAAGCACCCGTCAAGATGATTGGATTCCAGTAGTTGACACACCTGCAGAATATGTGAGAACCAGAAGTCAGACTTATTTAAACAGTCAGAGTGATAGGGAGGATGAGATAAGTCTAGAAGAACGTACTCAGATTACAGAAATCCAAGCCAGTAGTACATTTTGAGGAGGACAAGATAAGGAAAGATCAAAATACTCCGACAATCGACATTTCACCAAGAACTCCAGAGTCTGAAGAGAGACACATAGGTATCAGGGTAGAAGCTCAGGCAGAAGAAAATCAAGGGTTCGAAGAGCTTGAGCAGGGCCAGATAGGAGTAGAAAAATGTGTTCAGGAAGGAGAAGGTGAATCAAATCAAAGTCAAATTCAGCAAACACCTGAACAAGGACTGATTAGTGACCAGGCAGAAGAAACTGAAATAAGACCTGGACCAAGTCAGACAGAGAGGGATACAGAGGATAACATTGAAATAGATGTGCCACAACTGAATGAAAATAAGAGAGCACTGGAAGAAGGCCAGAGCGCAGTGCCAGCTAAAAGGCTCAGAAAAGGAGACAAGTGTCCTAAGTTTGTCAAAAGACTGAGATTTCATCTAAAGGCAATGAATGAAGAACCAGAACATGTAAATGAAATAACAAGTCAAACTGAACAATCTACAGTACAACCAAGAAGAAGTCCACGACTGAAAAGGCTGAATAACAAATTCAGAGGCCCTGAATGGACTTACGTCGTCCTTGAAGATTTTGAGAACTTAGAAATAAGTGATGAAAGTGATGACAAATTAATTGCTGATCAGCTACAAAGAGGGGTTAAGACTTCTTGGTCAGAAATGGCTGATCATACTGTTAATGAAAGACCGAAAAGAAACTGTTTAAAAACATGCTGTAGAATATGCACACGTAGTATAGTGATAGTACTCATAGTATTGTTAGGACTGACAATAGCTATTCCTTACATAATGAGTAGAGAAATGAAGAATAATACTAATGAGCTACAAATGATAGATACACTTAGAAGAATAGATACACAAGAGAAAGCACTTAGCATGAAACAACAGAAGTTAGATATAGAAGCATCAGATGAGGAAGGACTACATTATACTGGAATTAAAAACAGAACTCACTTAAATGTATTCGCAAACCTATTAGTACACTATGTAGAAGCTATGAAAATAGAAAATTGCTATGTTTGTATGAAGTTACCTACTTCGGTAGCCAAAGGTGTGACTTACCACCATTTTCCGCTAACATATGGTGTTTCATGTAGTATTTTAGCTAGTTTATTCTATAAGAAAGGACCTTTGCAGTATTACTATACTAATTCAGATGTGATATTTTCTGAACTTCCTATATGTAGTAACCGGAATCCTGTACATACTAAAAGTGATGTAACACGTTCAATGGGTGAATATTTTCTAACAATAGGTACAATAGATATAGCTGAAGCACACAAGAATGATTTAACATGCTTATTAGAAGAAAAAGATAAAATATTTTTGAATATGGTTGAGAAAAGGAGAGAGGATTTCCAAAGAAAAGCAAATGATAACAATCATAAAATTCCTAAATGGACTGAAAATATAGGGTTCACCTCAAATGGCAAGACCCATGCTGCTATGTTGCTGGATTTCGAAAAGAAGGGAAAACTGTCTCCACAGGGAAAGAACTAGTTATTATAACAATATATTCATTGGTTCCAGTGAATACAATTATAAGGTAATTGGGGGTTGGGGTTTCAAAAATGGAACTGAACCTGTGTTTCCTGGAATTTATTTTATATGCGGAAACAAAGCTTATTACAAACTGTCAGATCATTGGTATGGGAACTGTTATTTTGGAATAGTATTCCCAAAGATATATCATGTGAACAAAATCACTGGAAATAATGAAGAAACTAATGGAATAATATGTAGCAAAAGAGCTAGTTTTGGAGCAAAAGTAGGTGATATATTTAGTGCATTAATACCTACAGTGGGAGTGGCTCTGAATATGCAAAGAATTTGCAAGTTGTCAACAGTAGTGGATCGGTTATCGACTGATACTGCTGGAGGGTTCTTAATGGTCCATACCGAATTGGTTGCGATCAGATCAATGGTTTTACAAAATCAACTTGCTCTTGATACATTATTGGCAAAAGATGGCGGAGTCTGTAGAATGTTGAAAGTGCAACATTGTTGCACTTACATACCTGACAAAAGTGTTGAAATTAAAAGGTATGTAAGAAATATTACTAATTTGGAAAAAGAGCTTAAACCAGTGGAGGTTGATGGTGCATGGAAGAGACTTACCGATGGTCTCTCCTCTATAGGTAGTTGGCTTTCTAATGTAGGAAAAAGTTTTGTAGGTAGAATACTGATGCCAATGGTGGGAATAGGCATACTGATTTTAGGGATAATCATTTGTTGCAAATGTCGGAAGCACAAAAAGACATATACAGTAAATAAGAGAGGGAAAGAGAGAAATATTGATGAGCTTGAATTAGAAGAGATGAATGGAAATATATACAAGAAAGTTAAAAACTTTCACACAAACAATGAAAAGAAACAAAATATAAAGTTTGAAGAAATTGAGCTGGGTGAAATGTGAAAAGTTGGCATCTGTTTCATTAATTGGTGATGATAGAAAATATCATCTAAGAGGGGATTGATAGAGCAAGGATTTGCATGTAATGCGACTTGCTTGTATTCAGTCCTCTCGACATAACGTAATGAACTAATCAACATGTTTTGTCCTATTAATATTGCATTACATGACTTCTAGGTGAAGCTTGCATATGTGCTTTTACTAATGATAATCTGCTTGTACTAAAATGGCTGCTACACGGGTTTTCTTATTGCGCATGCGTCTGTCACACTCACGAGACATGACGTACTTTCTGCTTTGGAGGATATGTTTTGCTTCTGCGCACTAGAACTAAGATGACTGCTCTATGTCCTCACATGCAAGAAGCTTGCACCACTGCTTTTGCCAAGCTGTTCGTTCTGCCTAATTTATAATGCAATAGTTAAAAAATAAGTAATGGGAATAGAGTAGAGATAAGTGGTATACATTGCATTCATTTATTCTAAAACTGTTTCCTTTCTGCTTTACTATCAGCTCATGTTTGGGCCTGAAATGTATATGTGACTCCATTTTGAAACCCACACCACGCATGTGCAAAGTTTGCAAGAAAACTCAAGCTACCAGATGATGTTCATGAGAGCGTGAACTCTCAACCCCACAAGAAGAAGCTGGACTGTACAAGCATATATACATTGTTTGATATTGTTACATTCATTGCTGGGTGGAAAAAAAGTGCATGGGCGGGAATGCAAACATTAATATTCATTCTAAAAGTTTAATTTTGGTATGGTGTGATGACCTCTCCTCATTCTTTTGTCCAATCAAAATTGGGGATCCTTCCACTTGCAACATTGGGGGTGGTATACTAACCTGGAAAATGGTATAACTAGAGTAGGCTTTGCTAGTTCATTTGTTCGACTTGTCTGAATAGCTGGCCTGTCACTGACCCAACACACTCAATTGGTGATCGTGAGCAGAGGTGCAGGCGGAGCACTCTGTCAGAAGATTCGATAACCCAATCGGGGTTTGGGAGTAAGGGTGCTGGCGGAGCACTCTGTCGGAGAATTCGATAACCCAATCGGGGTTTTGGCTGTTAGCTGCAGAGAGGGTTGTAGTGCTGACGTAGCAACTTTAACTGTGGGTGCCGGTCTTAGCCTGTGGTGTGATCCAATTTGGCTGCACCTGTCCTGATTTCTGGTCAGCACCTGTTGTCTCGCTGGCACTTGCCCTTTTGGGGTTCTTTCTTCTAACTGACCGCTGGCCAGTGTTAGTTCTTCATACCATTCTAGGCAAATATTCTATGTGGGTATGTCATTGAACTGTTTCCTTCTCTCTTCCCACCCCAATGTGAAATGCATAAAGACTGCTTCATAAAATCTTTGTATATTTTCATTCTAATCATTATTTTCCTTATTGAAAGATTTCTGATGTTTAATATTTGGATTAGGACATTTAAGAAATTTAGATAAAGAGTTTAAACTGTTCCTGAGTTTGTGGTTATTTATGAGTGCAAATGTTATTATTCTACCTATTATTCTAACTCCTTTGATCACTTAGGGCTTTAGGTACTGATGACAAGGTTTGGTAAGGCAATGGTATAGGTCCGAAATAAAATGTATAAATTACTGATTAGAGTAAGTTCACAGGTTACCTGATTACATATCATCATATGATGTTTATGGGCCCAGGTGAGTATGGTAATCTGAGTCAGGTGATCTGTTCGCTTTATCAGGGTGCGTTCTCAGAATGTCTTGTATCGGAGAAAGCCCTTGTGCAAATAGTGGAACTAATGGTGCTGCCTTTTGTAAAGATCTCACTTTCCTCCCTACCAGAACTGTTCACAGTCATTTACTGGGAGATGCTGTGATAGTGGCTGCAAACAGGCACCTGTGAGGGATTTACGCCGGTGTTGTCTCCGTGCAGGCTTCCCTTCTGCAGGCCTGCCCTCCGAACTCCCCCACCCCCACTCCTGCTCTACTGTCTTGTCTTTTACTGAGATGCCAGAGGGGTTTGCACTTGCAGGCCAAGAGCTTATACCCTGTAAGTCCCTAGTATATGGTAATAAAGTACCCCAGACCATAGGTACCCCAGAGGTTCCCCATTGGCTGAAGCATGTATTATGCCACCTTTGAGAGACCATTCAAACTATCACTATAGGCCTGCCATTGCAGCTTATGTAAGCTGGTCCTAGCACTACTTACAAAAGATATAGGTTTACCTATATCTAGTTTCCCTGCACTTAAAACCTATAAGTCAGCCCTACAGCAGTATTTTTCAATCCTGAGGGCAGGATACTCAGTTCTAAGAGTGAGGGTGCCCCTACATGAGCAGGACACCCCTACAGCCTATGGAGTCCATTCTCCTGAGTCATAAGTGAGGCAGGGATGTATGACGGTAAAGCGCGTGGTATTACCGTGCGTACCGTTACAACGCAGGTTTTACAACGCAAGTCGTTACAATGACTTGCGTTGGGGGGCGCTGGATAGTGAATAGAATAATTTACTATTCCAACTCCAGTCCCCGTGGATAGTAGGGAAGGTGTTGGATAGTAAATTAAACTATTCCCTATCCTAGAGCGCCCTCCAGGGAAAGTCGTTGTAACGACTTTCGTTGTAAAACCTGCGTTGTAATGGTACCGTGTTGTTAGAGTTTCATTGTAAAGGATGTTCCCTGTGAGGCAGCCATACGACATGTAGAGGGGCACTGCGTGATTACGCAATGACCATCTCAAAACTGGCTGTAAGGAACCCTGTTCTGTTTGGTATCAAACATGTTGGAATCATTGCCCCACCCCGTTTACGGGATGGGAGGTGTGATTCCAAGCACTGTAAAGGCCCTCCTTTAGGTCCTAAGTGCTCCCAGTACCAGTCTTCTAGACCCAGACAGCACAACATGGCTGCTGCTGACTAGAGACACATTTCTGCCCTCCTACTGCTGAGCCAAGCTCCAGCAGGGGAAGACAGAACAATAGTCACCATGTCACAGGGAGGTGTGACATCGTCCCTGACAGAGTTTAGTGTATTGAGGCAGGACGGGAGCACTTGCCAGTGCCATAAATTCTGCATGCAGGGCACATTTGGTGCCCTCCATGCATAATCCAGTTCAAAGCAGTTGGCTCCAGCTCTGGCACGAAACTGGACAAAGGACAAGGGAGAATCCTCCCCCTTGTCCATCCCCTCCTTAGAGAGGGACCCCTGTATCATCTCAACACTTTCCTTAGGATATTTAAGAGTTAACCTGTGGGTGAGTGCCTATATTTATCATGGGACACAATACCATTCAGACACCACTTCAACTTCGATCATCTGGGCACTCTGGACTTCGCTCTGGGTATCAAGGTTGCAACCGGGAAGACTCCTGCTGCTAATGATCTCTTCACCCTGCTTGTCTGCCACCACGTCTGTGCCTGTTATCCATAGAGGAACACTTCCAGGTCCTGTGGACATCCAAGACACCTGAAGGAATCTGCACTGAAGTGACGGAGTCACTTCCCTGCATCTGCAGGCACCGCAGCCAGCCTGATTATCCTGGGCTCCTACAGACTCTGAAAGGCTCAGCAACACAGGTGGTTGTTCTTCATATCCCTTGAGGCCATTCCTGTCCTGCCCCCAGGGTTGAGGTATCCCTTGTCAGCCGCAGGAACTGAATCCCTGTGCACCACGTTGACTTGCAGTTGCAAAGGCTTGTTTCCTTTCTTACACTAAGATCCTTGGGCTCTAGTTAGCCCCAACTGCAAGCATTTCCAGTGTCTAAGATCTTCATCCTCATCGCATCACTTGCACCGTGGACCTCCATTTTTGGAGAGCTGCTCAAGGTCCTCTGCAACTCCAGTGCCTTCAGCCAGTGGGTCCTTTTGAGGGTCAGTTTTGAATTATTTTGGGCTCTCCTGATTGCTTTTGGTTTGTCGTGACTCCCCTGATTATGGTGAGTCTCCTGGACCTTGATTGTCCCAACATTGCACCTTCTTCTACTTCTATGTTGTTTGCAGTTGCCAAGGACTGTTGGTGCTCCCGCCGGACACCGACCCCTCTACTCCCAGCATCGGACGTGGGACAGCTCGTGAACAGCTCCTGGTCTTCCAAAGCATCGCCTGGTCCTTATAGCTGCAGCTCTAGGGACACCGTCAACACTCTTATGACACACAACATCGGTTGGCATTCGTCTTCCGTGCCTCCTGGTCACTTCCAAGTGGCATAGTAGACTCTGTCCCCTCTGCTTTTAGATACCTCTTGACTTGAATCCACCTTTGAATTCCACCAGACCCTTTCACCTTCTCGAGCAGCGGCACCTTCCTGAACTCCTCCATTGGGTTTGACGACGGTTTTTGACACCACTCCACACCTACGCATCCAGCTCTCCTGGGTCAAGTATCCTGTTTCCTAAGGTATCCACAGGTGGGGTGGCTCTCCAGCCTTCTGTCTTCCACAGGATTTCTTCAGGGTCCACTGGGAAGGGTCTTTCTTCTTTAAAAGTGCAACAGCAACTTACACATTGATTTGTGCGGAGACCTTGTTGTGTTCTCACACTGCACACAACATCCATGGGGCTCCTAGATACTCACCTTGGGTGGTTTCTTGAGTTCCTGGCACTTCTACCTCCTCTGACTATTGTCTTGACTTGAGTCGTGGTTCGCATACCACTATTTCAGTATATGGTTTGGTCCCCCCTTGGTCACCACTTTGTATTCTGTGCTACTTACCTCTTTCTATTGTAAAGTATTGTGTGCATTGTGTATATCTCTGGATAGGAGATATCTGTATGTGTTAGTGAGTGTCTTATAATGAATACATATTTTTATAAATAAACTCTGTGGTTAGTTTCACTTAAACTATACCTATAAGATTGTGTTCTGGTAAAAGAAGCTGCTTTACATCCCTTCTGGACTAAGCCTGAAGGCTGCTCTCCACAGCCACCACTTATAAAGCTTTCTAAGGTTATCTAAGACCACTGAAATCACCATAAGGGTTGTCTGGATCAGTGCAGGGTGTCCACTTACATATGTGGGGTAGTAGTACTCAAAGGGGGGGACAAAGGGCTTTTAGACAGGTCCAGCATAAAGGCCCAAGGAAAGTCTTCAAAAAAAGAGCTATGATGTTCCTCTGAAATGAGAGTCAGATATAGGGAATATAAACCAACCTGACCAGAGTAGTTCAAAGTTGGGAATCGATTTTATTGGACTATAATGCCCTAACACACCCTGTTGGGTGTCATGCTTCATCATCAGGCTGCTCCTCGTCTGGTCGGCGGTGCAATACCTGACGGGTATCCTATAGTAGGGAAACTTTAGCGGAGATCTTTTTCCAACAGCTGTTTGGTGAAGTGGGGGTTTAGGGGCCTGGTGTGTGTAGATGAATGTGTATTTGTGTATTTGGAGTGAATGTAAAATAGGGTTGGGAGTGCCTGCGACAATCACTTTAATCAAAGGGGCAGATTTACAATTACTGGCGCATCCCTGCATATCGCCAGGGATGCACCAGTAATTGTGCACCGCAGCTCCGCCACCCTTGATGCGCCGCATTTGCAATGCGGCACACCATGGGGCAAAAACGGCACACATGCATCACGCATCTGTGCCGTAAAAGCGGCGCATTGCTTGAGTTGGCTCGCAAGCGTGACGCAGCTCCAGCAATGATCAGGGGGGCCCTATGTGTACAATGCTGCATCAATCCTTACGCCTGCTTCAAGCAGGCGCAGGATTTTGACGCAGCATGGGCCCAAAAGCGACTGAGTGAAATCTTGTAGATTTCACTCAGCCACTTTTGGGAGTCGTTCCTGCGCCGGAATGCCTCCCCCTGCGATGGTACGCCTCTTCTGGCGCAGGGCTTTACAACGTGACACATCTGGGAGATGAGTCACAATGTAAATACCCTGCACCATGGCGCATCTTTTGCGCCGCCGCTGTGTCACAAAAGTGACGCAACGGCGGCGTAAAAGCGGCGCAAGGGGCTTGTAAATCTGCCTCCAAGTGTTTACTACCCTAAGTAAAAACATAAGATATAAGGAGCTACGCTGAGGTAATGTCTCAGGTTGTGGTGCTCTTATAAGTGGTAGTTCAACATGTTTCCAACCAAATAAATAGTGTGCGTGAGATTCGTCAGGACCAAACAAGGGGTATACTATCTACAAATATACCTAATATGATGTTGTGGCTGCACACTCACATCAACCATGCGACTAACTCATCGGACACCTGGTAGTACTGGAACTACCAAGAATTGTGGACTGTGGACTGTGCTCCTCGTCGGGTCGGCGGTGCAATACCTGATGGGTTACCTATAGTAGGGGCACTTTAATGGAGATCTTTTTCCAACATCCGTTAGTCTGTGGGCGATTCATCAGGACCAAACAAGGGGTATACTATCCACAACTATAACTAAGATGGTGTTGTGGCTGCACACTCACATCAACCATGAGACTAACTCGTTGGATACCTGGTAGTACTGGAAGTACCCAGAACTGTGGACTAACCAGGCCACACAGTACCCAGTAGTTAATAAGCATGAGTATTTATTAACTATTTAGTATTTAGTTTAGTGCTAGTAGCACGTAGTCTGCAGACCTACCCACTCCTACCGGGCCCGGGTAGGAGTGGGTTAGTCTACAGTTCTGGGTATTTCCAGTACGGGTGGTGAAGCATGACACCCGACAGGGTGTGTGAGGGTATTATAATCCTATAAAATAGATTGTCAATTTTGAACTACTCTGGTCAGGTTGGTTTATATTCCCAATATCTGATTCTCATTTCAAAGGAAAAGCATAACTCTTTTGTTGAACACTTACATAAGTGGACATCATATACTGGGCCAGCCTCTCACATTGGTGTCTAGGAGTTGGGATTCAAGCCTGGATTGTGTTACCAGAATATCTTGATGTGGATTAATTGAAAAACCATCACTAATATATGGCACAGATAATATAAGCTTAGAATAAGTATGTTTATAGGGTTGGGTAGTTAAGGGTCTAGCACAACCCTTTCTCCAACCTCAGAAACCTTAGTTCTCACTAGGTTACATAGGTGCAACACCTCACTATATCTAGTATGTCTTCTAAAGGGGATGCCAATGTGCTCTCTGCCTTCTAGATACAGTGACCTCATGTTCCAGGGACTGAGGGCCCTGTGTTAAGTTCAGAGATACCCAGAAGGCACACACCCAGGACTGGGTAGATTTTGTAGAGAGTGATCTAGAAGGCTGGCTTCATGGAAGAAAGGTACAGGACTACCAAAGATTGTACAATTTGATTATGAGGCAGCAGATCCTTAATAATTGTCAGAACCAGCGTTTACATCAGTACCTGGTGGACTATGATTTGACCTCTCCCCAAGAATTGGGGAAGAAGGCAGACAAATGGGTTCAAACCAGGGTTAAGCAGAAAAACCATGGTAATGGAGGTGATCAGAAGAAGCAAGATTCCTCTAAATGACCGGAAAAGGGTCGGGACAAAGCCAAAGATAAGAAAGAGTCTTCTGAAGGGCCCCAAAAATCCAAGAAAGGCAAAAAGAAACCTTAGCATAACTTATCTAAGATAAAGACCCATTGGACAAAAGATGCTGATTGCTCAAAGGCCAAGGACACTTCTTCTACTACCACTGCCCCTAAGACACCTGCTTCCCCTAGCTCAAGTACAGGTGGTAATACAGCAAACAAGGGATTAGTGGGGTTAACCTGGGTACTAAGACAGGCTCTGACTTGGGCAGATCACCAGCTCAGGCTGTGTTAGTCTGTGATGGTGGCATGGATCTTGCCATCTTATCAGTCAGTCCCACTAACTTGGGCAAGTACAGACAACAGCCTTTATTCAATGGAAAAGACGCAATGGCTTATAGGGATACAGGGGCCAGTGTCACTTTGATGACAGAGAAACTTGTATCCCCTGAACAGGTCATACTTGGACAAGTGTACCAAGTCAACAATGCGAACAATGTCAGGACTGACCATTCCTTGGCAGTTGTGCACCTCAGCTGGGGAGAGGTAACTGGACCTAAGAGAGTTGTGGTATCTCCAGGCCTACCTGTAGATTGTTTTGGGCAATGATCTAGAAACTTCAGCCTGGTCTGAAGTGGAGTTCAGGACTCATGCAGAGATGATGGCCATCTCTGCCAGTGTGTTTGCTGTCACCAAGGCTCAGGCCAAACATCTCACCACTGAAAAAGCACTGGATCCTTGAAAAACAGACCAAGTGCTTCTCAAGAGAAGGAGCAGGAAGGGTAAGGATTTGATCTCCTCAGAAACTCTCAGTGAAGATCAGTCTCCTCAGGGGAGATGATCTTAGCCCCTGTGAAGGAACTGGCCCAGAGGAGCTTGGGCCGGACCAGGCAGATTGTTTGGCACAGGGGGTCCTTCTAGGGCAGATGTGACTTTGGAGCAGCAGTCCTATCCCTCTCTTGAAGCCCTCAGACCACAAGCTTTAGCTGAGGGAGTACGGACACATGTTACCCTGAGTCCCCTGCTTGTGGTAAGTCTCTTGGACCTTGCTGGTCCCGACATTGCACCTTCTTGTACTTCCACGTTGTTTGCAGTTTCCAAGACTTGTTTGTGTTCCTGCCGAACACCACCCCCTCAACTCTCAGTATCCAATGTAGGACTGCTCGTTAATGGCTCCTAGTTTTCCACCATGTTGCCTGGTCCTCACAGCTGCAGCTCCAAGTGCACCGTCAACTCTTTTACGACACACTACATCCGTGGGCATTTGTCTTCCAGGCCTCCTGGTCACTTCCAAGTGGCATAGACTTTGTCCACTCTGCTTTCAGGTACTTCTCGACTTGAATCCACCTTTGAATTCCACTGGATGCTTTCACCTTCTCCAGCAGCAGCACCTTCCTGAAGTCCTCCATTGTGTTAGGCGCCAGTTTCTGATGCCACATCACACCTATGAACCCGGCTCCCCTGGGGCAGGTATCCTGGTTCCTAAGGTATCCACTGGTGGGGTGGCTCTTCAACCTTCTGTCTTCCATGCAATTTCTTCAGGGTCCTCTGGAAGGGTCCTTCTTTTTTAAAAGTGGAACCGCAACCTACACGTTGATTTGTATGTACAATGAGGTTGTGTTCTCATGCTGCACATGACCTAGGTAGGGCTTCTAAATACTCTCCTTGGGTGGTTTCTTTGGCCCCCGGCACTTCTACGTCCTTCGACTACTATCTTGACTTGAGTCGTCGTTTGCATACCACTATTTTAGTGTATGGTTTGATCCACCCCAGTGACCACTGTGTATTCTGTGCTACTCACCTGTTTCTATTGTAAAGTATTGTGTGCATTGTGCATATCTCCGGCTAGTAGATATATGTATGTGTTAGTGAGTGTCTTATATTAAATACATATTTTTTTAAATATGTGGTTCTTTTTCACTTAATCTATACCTATAAGATTGTGTTCTGGTAAAACAAGCTGCTTTACACTCCTTCTGGGCTAAGCCTGAAGACTGCTCTCCACAGCTACCACTTGGAGAGCTTTCTAAAGTTGTCTAAGACCACTAAGACCACTAAAATCACCATAAGAGTTGTCTAGATCAGTGGAGGATGTCCACTTACATAAGTGCCCATCATATACTGAGCCAGCCTCTCACAATGAGTTCATCACAGCAAAACCAAACAGCACCAGAAAAGAGGTGTGAACGGTGTGCACATTTTTTCAATGACAGATTAAAGAGTTTGTTTTGAAACTTTCATAATGAAAGTGAAGGGGGCAGAGCCCTGACGCTGTGGCTATGACAGGTCCTCTATTAAACAATATGCAAATGACACATTCCTGATACTATTTCCCCTAAGAAGAAGAAAACAGCTTTAAGCATTGCTGTGTGTAATTACTTGCATTGGGAATTTGCATGGGTTCGCAATATAAGGTGACTAATCGCCTGTTAATTAAATGGACCGTCTGTAAATGCTGCATTTAACATGCTAGAGAGGGAAATGCGGACAACGACCTCCAACGCTCATACGTTTTAACAATATCATGTGACCCTGAGGACGTCCAATGGGAGAGCAAGTAGGAGGGACAGGGGCCATCACACCCTGTACAATGTGATGGCCAATCAAAATGCTCTTCGAGTGAAATCGCCAGAAAGAGAGCTAAGCATAAAAAGAAAATGCACAAATAACAAGCCAGCATTTCAGAATGCCGCATGAAACAACAGATGGCAATTGGTGGGCGTGCTAAACCCCACAGAAGAGATATAACATGTTGATTGAAGCTCAACCTAAAAATGTACTGTAAATCTTTACCCCGAACCCTTTGGAATCACCGAACATAAACTGCTGCCGTTCGTTATGCTTTCGTGCAAACTCGTCTTTTTGCCAAAAATTTACACGAAGACGCATTTCATGCTAAAATGTAGCTCTAAATCGTGGATTTGCATTTTGCGTAACTATGTATAATTTAACCTAATTTTGTCTAAAGTTCACATGATTACACCAACTTAAATAATGCAAATTTTGCACGCTCCTTAAAAGCAGTTAGCATCAAAAGGTTATTTGAAATATTGTAATCCCCTTGATATTAGGGAAACTTAGCTCTATGCTTCAGCCTTGCTTTTGGTTCAGTTTACATATTTTTATTAGCAGTTATAGTAACCGAAGAAAGATAGCCACACACCAAGTGCATTAAAAATGGTTAAACAAAAAAAATATTATGTTCAAATAGTTGACTGGGTTAACCAGAATACACAGAAAAGTAAGGGTCAATCGTATATTACTTACATTAAGACAATATCTTATATAACCATAGACCCCCAAACATATCTAAAGTTTTCCCCTTGTTTTATTTCATTGCTTATTTTGTCAAAATTAGAGATATCTATAATCTCCTGAGACCATGTAGGAACGTCGGCCAAACACTGCTCTTCCATATGTATACATTATGCAGGTGTGCAATTAGGACAGTTAAGAAAGGAAATGGGTTATGTGTGTTTTGATGCATGTGTATACAACAAGAGGTACAAGGGACACACATGGGTTGAGAGGTAATGTATTTTTGTATACACTACTTGTGCAGCGTACAGCTGTAGGGTTTCATTAATTCTAAAATAGGAACTTCCTATAACGTTATTACAATACTCCATGCACCCAACACAGCATTTTTTAATGTTTGTAGATATTATTTTTGTACTGTATATCCATATATTGCCACAATACTTGTCATCTACAGACATACATATGGCAGAAGCATTGGTAGTTGGATAAAGTGAGGAAATGGCACTTGCCATTTTGACAGCTCCTTCCCTATTACAAGACACCAATATCACAGTGTTTTAACCAGTCCCAGAATTGGGATGAATTAAAAGAGCTGAAAAGAACCCAGATGAAGATTCTCCTTTATGGAACCATAATGACGGAATATTTGCGAGGTAATGCTGCACCAACAGGACTGCTGGTGAGCAATGAACCCTGCATATTCCTTAATGATCCTATTTTCAAGAAAGAATGGTCTCTTATTGCATGGAGATGCACAAGCGACTGCTTAATCCTGATTAGTAATACAGCGAAACACCTGTCTGAAGCTCTGGTTATAAAAATAAAGACAAGTGAGGACTTCATAAACACACAAATTAGGATCTCGGTGTTTAAGAAAAAAACTAGAGGAAGTTAATAAAGAAATCAATGAACATAAAGAATTTCTAATGTAGAGTAAGAAAGCTAAATTACAAAAGGACCTTAAAAAATTCAGTCACGAAAAGATATATCCATATTTTAGGGATGACTACAAGACCCAACAATACTCCGAATCAGAACCATCTAATAGAAGTGATTCAACATCCTCAAGATCAGACTCGGATGACTGGGACAGTGATAGCTCCAACAACAGATGGAAGGGAAAACAGAGAAGGCAACGTGAGAGGGCCTTTACTCCTAATTACAACCATGACCCGCCACATTTTTTTGGATGGCCAGGACCTTATGGTCCTCAACAATATCCAGGTCCACCGTCATTCCAGAACATACCCTTCTTCCACCCAAATCAAAACCAACAACATGTTTGAGTACGGGGAGGAAGACGAGGAGGTTGTGGCAGAAGACAAAACAAACAGGTCCGGTGGAACGACCCTCAGATAGAGAGGGCAAATACCAGGAGCCAGACAAAAGATCCAGCACCAGGACCAAGCACAATCTTGATCTAGTGGTTAACCTCACAAATGAAACCTTCGATAGCAATGAACTGGCGATTATCAACAAAGGTTTTGGCTTCGTCCCAACGACTCCTGTTGATGAATTCATGATCATTTGTGAACTTGGGGAATTCTTTCGTAAAATCAGCGTGAAGGTATTCTTTGAGGAAAAACCTGGAATTATGACTGAACAGGGATAAACTGACTTAAGGAAAAAGTCCACCTTTCATCCTACTGCTGCAAGCATGCCCTCAGAGGTTCTTGTCAGGTCGCACTCCGCGGGATCCAGATGCAGCATGAATGGTCCACCTCCTGACCTCACCAACACACTGATATCTATAGTATACAGGGTGTTCGAGTGATCGACGAGGGAAGGAAAGGAAGGGAACAGCGGGGAAAGGAATCCTGCAAAAGAAAATACACGATTAATACTCATCCAAGTATACAGTCTAATCTCGTGTTTTCTCACTAGTGTAATACTATTCACCTTGAGCACACTTCCTAGAGTTCCTGCTTCTGAAGCTGTTCCATCATATTCAAGACACTTCCTCACCTATGCAACACAAGGTATATGTTAATAACCTCAGTAAGGGTACTTTATCTAATGTAATACGTATATGAAATGCTAACATACCCCCCCCGATCCCTAGAAATCAAATGTAGAGGGAAACTCTTCTCTTTTTGATAGAGCCTCAGCAAACGCAGGCAAGATTCAAACCAAAACAAAAGGAGCACTGACTAGTACCCCAAGACTGGCAAACAGTCAAAATAGTTCCTTCCTTTGAAGTTCCTGGAAATGAATACAAAGGGGCCGATTAGGATGGCGGGCGGATTTCCCCCGCCAGGCTGGCGGTAGCCACCGCCAGCCTGGCGGGGGCAATCCACCCGCCATCCGCACCTGAATTTCCCCCACCATATTAGGATGGCGGGGGGACCACGGCAGACTGAGAGCACCGCCCGCCACAATGATAAAAATACAGGATGTGCCCGCCACTGTGGCGGGCACATCTTAATACCCCCCCACGGGACCCCGGTCCTTATGGCGGGCAGTTCCTTTTTCCGATGGGATGGCGGGCGGACCAAGTCCGCCCTTCATCCTATTGGGGGCCAGAGTGTCAATATGGTTCCTTCACCACACTATAACAAGAAATCCAAATACGGCAAAGCGTAGTATCAGGTACCAAAACTTTCCGCCTTGGCAATTGTAATCCACAGGGTCCAGAATATAGCCTCCACAAACATTAACAAGTCCTCCAAACACAGCGAAGAGTAGTACGCATTACCACTGCTTTACGCTTTGGTATTTGTACTACATGAGACCCTTAATAACATTACTTCATGTCTTCTTCATAACGGTGATGGGTGGGTTCCACTGGATTCTACTCTCTCTTTAATTAGAATTACAGTAACCGCTGTTACATAATCCCCTGCAACCTCAGATACATGTTACAGACTGGAAGCCTCTCTGCTTCTAGCCCGCTCACCTCGTAGTTGAAAACAGCCTTCCCGCAGGATCCAGAAAAGAAAGAAGGAAGTGGCCGTCTGCCACACATGAATGCTCTCAAGTCTCGAGCGTATCCAGTCTAACGCCATGTAAGGCGCAAAGGTTCTCCAAGTTTCCGGAACCGAACCCCGGCAGCCGCAGAGAACTCGCAAACACGGAAAACGTCAAAACATCAGAATCATGCACCACGCCATTCGGGCCTGCCCTCCTTTCATAGAGTGCTTCCTAGCCCATGGCCTCATGGGAGTTGTAGTTTAAAGAGGCCAGGCAGGCGCTGCTGAGCTAGATCCTGACAGTTCTTGCCTTTGAGGAGGCAGTAGCCAAAGAGATTGAGCAATTTAAACCTAATAAAGAGGCTTTTAACAATTTGAGTAATAAGGAACGTACTGCCTTAAAAACCTTGCTGGAAAGGTTGAATATTATAATAAAAAAGTGGATAAGGGTGGAGCCTTGATAATACAATATCGAGAAGAATACAGAGAGACCTGTCTCAATCTTTTACGAGATGACAGACATTACAAGAAACTGCTCCTTGCCTCCAGAATAAAATTGTCGAACTTACAGGTGAAGCTTTAGAAAGAGGTTGGATTACAAAACAAGAGTTTGAATTCTAACAGACCTCAGAATCCAGAATACCACTGTTCTACACATTGGCAAAAATCCATAAAGAACGGACTCCTCCCCTTGGAGACCTATAGTCTCAGGAATAGGGTTCATTTTTCCATTCAGGTGAACTGGGGCCATACAGTGAAGGGCCTCTTGATATATAGGCCGCCTGGCCCGTTCGCGAGATTTTAGGGGGAGCCTGGTAGAAGGCATCACAGAGGCCGCTTTGCATGCAGATAAGTTTCTGGTGTTGGGTGACCTCAACCTACACCTAGATGACCCTGCGGACAAGGCGGCCAGGGACCTCTGTCAAGAGATGAGTGCACTTCAGCTTGAGCAGAAAGTTAATGATCCCACCCATCAGCGGGGCCACTTATTGGACCCTATATTCGCCAACTGGGGACAGGTGGAGGCTCTGACCCCTGTACCCATCCCTTGGTCGGACCATCATCTGGTGCCCTTTTTGATACACATTCAGGGAGCTAGGTTACTGGAGTAGTCTGCACCAAATCGTCCAAGTTGGAGATGGGCCACCTTCTCCCAAGCCAGGTTCAATGAGGCACTTGTTGCAGGCGGTAATCCAAGGGGGGATGTGGAGAAAGCCAACACTAATCTGGATCAGCGTATCACTGAGGCCTTGAATTGTGTTGCTCCCCTTGCCCTGGCCAGAATGGGGGGTCGTACTCAGAGAACGGCTCCATGGTATAGTGAGGAGGTGCGGGCGGCCAAGGTCACGTGTAAACGCGCAGAAAGACAGTGGAGGACAGTGGAGGACAGCCTTCGACACTCAAGCTAAAGTTGACTATGCGGCTAGTAGACACATCTACCACAGACTAATTAGAAAGGCTAAAATGGCGTACCATGACACCAGGATTAGGGAAGCAGAAAACTCCATGAAGGAATTGTTTTTAATATATAAATCACTCTCAGCTGGGAAGCCTGCGGCAGTTCCAGAAGAATTTTGCTCGGTGGACAGCTGCAATCGAATAGCAGAGTTCTTTGCTAACAAGGTAGCAAATATCTATTCAACCTTTCCTAGTCAAGTTAGCAAGGGCCCAGAGTTTGAGGAGAAAACTAGGGTGAGGGGAGAACAACGGGTACTGACTACATTCGTCACCCCGCCTACTGAGGCACTTATCCAACTATGCGGTACAATAAAGTCAGGCGACCAAACGTTTGATGGGCAGTTTGCATGTATTAGAGCCGTATATCCATAATCTCCTTGATATTTCCTTTGGGACCCATACTGTACCAAATGCCTGGAAACGGGCTGTGGTCCTCCCTCTGCAAAAGAAGCCCAATATCAGCTATGATAGGTTAGAAAATCTTCGACCGATTTCTCTCTTGCCATATATGGCGAAGGTTGCGGAGAAAACTGTGAACCTCCAGCTGATCAATTTTGTGGAAGAGGCTTCCCTGCTTCACGATTCTCAGTTTGGCTTCCGGCCATGACATATCAACGGATTCAGCACTACTTATGGCAGTAGAGGCCATACGGCAGGGTGTGGATGAGGGTCAGACTATGGCCCTGATCCTTCTGGAACTAAGCGCAGCATTTGACACTGTAGCTCATTCCATCTTGCTACAGTGCCTGGATGATGGAGGGGTATCGGGAGCAGCGCTTAGATGGATCCAGTCCTTCCTGACAAGCAGATGCTTTCAAGTCCGTCTGGGAGATTGTTATTCTAGGGAGATCAGTTTGGGCCAGGGCGTGGCGCAGGGCTCATCCCTGAGCCCAACTCTGTTCAATCTATATGTCTCCCCTTTGGCGGCGATTGTTGAAAGTCATGGCCTGCGCCTTGTGTCTTATGCCGACGACACGCAGTTGGTCATCTCCCTCTCACGCATGCCAAGTCTTGCAGCGGACAGTTTCAGAGTTTGCCTGCAAGAACTGGCAACCTGGATGTCCGCCAACTGTTTGAAACTAAACGGTAACAAGACCGAGGTACTCGTGGTGGGGGGAGGGCCATCTGACTGGTCGTCGGCATGGTGGCCACCCTGTCTGGGAGAAACCCCTGTCCCTTGCCAGGAAGCAAGGAATCTCGGGGTGTGGCTTGATGTCGACCTCGCCTTTGTCCGGGTGGTGGGGGTATGCTTCGGAGTTTTAAAAACTCTGAGGAAGGTCTTGGACCTTCTGCCTATCACAGCTCGTCGGACGCTGGTGCATGCCCTCGTCACCTCGTGCCTAGATTACGGCAATTTGCTGTATCTGGGGGTCACGGGAGGGGCCTTCAACCACCTCCAGGTGCTGCAAAATGCAGCTGCACATTTAGTTCCGAGGCTCCCCAGGAGAACTCCCTCTAAAGCAGCGCTTCAGGCCTTACACTGGCTTCCTGTCAGGAGCAGGGTGGAATTCAAGGTTCTTTCCACGTGTCATCGCATCCTGAGCGGTAAAGCCCCTGTCTGCTACAGAGTCTGGTCACTCGTTATGAGCCTATACGGGACTTGCGTTCCTCCTGTCCAGGGCTATTGAAAATTCCAAAAATAAAGAAGGCTCGAATCGGGGGCAGGTCTTTTAGATATCTGGCCGCTAAGCAGTGGAATGCCCTGCCTATAGAGCTACGTTTGGAGCCTTCAGAGTCCACTTTTAGAAGAAAACTTAAGACTCACCTATACGGAAGGTAGGAGGCTTTGATGGCTGTTTGGACTGTTTACTCTACTTACCATAGCGCGGGGACATGCCGGTGCGCTTAACCAGGCGCTCTATAAATTTTCCTAATATTAATAATTTTAGAACCATTGTCGCAGTATACTGATTGGTTTCTGAGACAGATGGTCACAAGAATAAAATCCTACATCAAGGATACTAAACATCTCTTAAACATCATCACAGACCTGGAATTTGACCCTACACAAGAAACACTTCTTTGTTTAGATTTGGAAGCATTATACACTAGCATTCCACATGGAGAAAGCCTTCAAGTCATAGAGGACATAGTACGAAGCCAGGATTAGGAATGGACCTGGGAAGTACCGCTAGATTGGATCATGATGCTCATAGGAACTGCCTTGACAGAGAATGTTTTCAAATATGAAGACCAAGGGCCCCATTAGGATGTTGGGTGGATCGCCACTGCCTGCATTGTAGTGGTGATCCGCCTGACATCCGCCCCCGCCCGCCACCCATTTCCCCCCCACCATATTACTATGGCAGGGGGGACCACAGCGGATGGAAAGACCGTCCGCCACTTTGATTTGTTGAACTTGTTGACCAGGGGGAAAAGAGTTTATTATGGTGGCGGTGTCTGTTAGACACTGCCAACCATATTATGATGGGGGAGGTCACATGCCTTTCCGTGGCGGCAACGCCAGCATGGAAAGGCATGCGGGAATCACTTGTGGGGGCCAATGCAGGCCCCCAAGTATTCTGAGGGTGGGGGTGCACATGGGGGGTACCTATGGTACCCTCCTGCTTTCAATATACAAAGTGGCAGGCACCGCGCGGGGCCTGTCAAGTTGTACATTGAACTGCTTGGTGTGCATTTTAAGCATTGCGTGGGTGGTACTTACTGCACCACCCACCGCAATGTTAAAAATAAGGGATGCCCCCGCCACAGTGGTGGGCGCATCCTAAGGGCCCAAACGGGACCCCCACCCTTATGGCAGGCGGTCCCTTTTTGCGTGTCCGCCGGCCATCCTAATGGACCCCCAACTGCATTTGCAGAAGCAAAGGACTATGATGGGCAGTACCTTTGCCCCGAGCACTGACTGCCTTTACATGAGCCACTGGGAGGAAGAGAACATCTGGGCAAATAATCCATTCTCGGATAAAATATGTACATGGTCACGGTATATAGATGACATCCTGGTGGTATGGAAAGGGAACCAGGAGAGCATCAATACTTTTGAAACCTGGTTGAATCAACCTAACCCTTTTCTTCGCTTCACCATGACATCAGATAGCCACAGGGTGGCCTTTCTAGATGTGAACATCTTTGCCAGAAAGGGGAGATTAGAGAGTTTTCTTAATACAAAACCAACAAACAAAAATAGTCTCCTTAGTTTCAACAGTGCACATCCGAGATCTCCTTCCAGTTGGCCAATACTTGTGAATCTGAAGAAATTGTGCTGATCTGGATACTTACAGAAAAGAAGCCGCTTTTCTGTTAAAAAAACTGCAAGAATAAGACTATCCATAAAGAGTGATAAATCAAGCACAGAAAAGGTCACGTAACATGCTTCACACAGCCCTGCTGTATAGTTATGAAAAGAAAGAGATAAAGGGCCCCATTAGGATGACGTGCGAGTCACCACGGTCATGTGGGCGGTGGCGATCCGCCCGACATCCTTCCTCGTCCGCCACCCATTTCCCCCCCGCCATATTACTATGGCGGGGGGACCACCTAATGGGGTCCAAAGTCCTTAATCTGTGTGTCTACTTACAACTCCTCTTCTAATACCATCAATAAAATTATAAATCAAAAATGGAACATTCTAATGTCTAATAACCTTGCTTTTGAAATGCCAATGTTCTCTTTTAAAAGGAACAGAAACCTGAAGGGTGCATTATTTCACACAGACACATACCAACCCAAAACTGAAAGACAACTTACAGTATGGAATACCCCACAAGTGAAAGGGCATTTTCCTTGCAGCATGTGTATTGTGTGTCAATTTACCACCCACACATCGGAAATTGATCTAGAACTCCAACGGAGTTACTAACTGTAATTCCTATATGGTTACATGTCCTTGTGGAGATCGCTACATAGGAATGACATCAAGAAAAGTAAAAGTTCACATCAGTGAACATTGGAGCACGATACAAAGAAAAATGACTGCGACTAAATCAACAGTGCATTATTTGGAGCACAAGCACAGTGATCAGGATTTAAAATGGACTTTCCTGGAAAAAGTGAAAGGTGGTCCGAACCTATCGAAGAGACGGTGCACAGTCTAAATATCGAGTTTTAAATATCGACCTACAAAAATATTGAGTCGAAAATATCGAAGGTACAGAATATCTAGGTCAAGAATATCGTTGGACAGAATATCGACCCTAAGGTGAGTAATATAGATTTTTTTTATATCGATGTAAGTAATATCGAAGTTTGTAATATCAATAGCATATATATCAATGTAACTAATCACGATGTTACTAATATCGATATTTGTATTAATGTTAAGTATTTTATTATGTATGTGTAATATGTTTTTTGTTAAATATTTTACTGGTTTTAACCTCTTCCACGCTCGTGACGGGACCGTTCCGTCACGAGCCACGGGTGAGCTGTGCTGGTGACGGAACAGTTAAGTCACGGCCCGCTCGCCACGCCTGTGCGGCGCGAATTCCGCGCCTGCGCTGAGCGTTCTGAAGAGCGGGCGGGGCCGTGACGGAACCGTTCCGTCACAAGCACAGCTCACCCGCGAGCCGTGATGGAGCGGTTCCGTCACAAGCACAGAACCGCTGCGCAACTGCCCCACCCCTTTAGCACTGCGGCGGAATAGCCGCCGCAGCAGCGAAGGGGTTAAATTATATGTATACTATTTTTATATATTAAAAATGCTATTTTTAAGTATATTTTATCTTTTAGTACCTGAGCCGGCTGTGGGTTTATAGGGAGATAGGGTGGGAAGTAATTTTAATATACTAAATTAATTATACATTTTTAGGAATTATAAATTATTTTAAATAATTTGTGTGTTTAATTCTGTAGCGGGTCGTGGGTTTATAGGGGAATTGGGTGGGAAGCAATTTAATTGTAATCAAGTAATGATTTATTTTTATTTATTGGTATTGATAATTATTTTATTTTTAATTAATTATTAATTGGTAATTCATTATTTTATTTGTTAATTTTAATTATAATTAATGTTTTTAATTGGAAAAAAAAATAAATTGGTAATTAATTTTTTTAATTGGTAATGAATGTTGTTAATTTGCAATTAATATTTTTAATTTGTAATTAATTTCTATTAATTGGAAATTATTTTTGTTTAATTGGTAATCAATGTTTCATAAAAAGTATTTTTTGGTATGAAAAATAATTGTATTGTTTAATATTTTTTAATTTTGAATTAATTTTAAATAATTAATATTTTTTTGTAATGGAAAATATTTTATTGTTCAATATTTATTATGTGGTGACTAATACTTATTAATTAGTATTTATTGGTACTCATTGTTAATTTATTGTTCATTCATTATTCAATAGTATTTATGTTTTTAATAATTATTAATGGGTATCTGTAAATAATGTAGAGTTATTTAAAATTGAAAATATTTAATATTTTAAATACAAATATTATTCATAATATGTGTTATATTTAAATTCTACGCTGTCCAACGTTTTCCCTACTGTTTCACTCTCTGGAGTTGGAATAGTAATTTTTACCTCTACGCTATCCAATGCTTTCCCTACTGTTGCACCCTCTGGAGTTGGAATAGTTTTTTATACCTCTACGCTATCCAAAGCTTTCCCTACTGTTGCACCCTCTGGAGTTGGAATAGTAATTTTTACCCCTGCACTATCCAACGATTTCCCTACTGTTGCACCCTCTGGAGTTGGAATAGTAATTTTTACCCCTACTCTATCCAACGCTTTCCCTACTGTTTCACTCTCCGGAGTTGGAATAGTAATTTTTACCCCTACGCTATCCAACAATTTCCCTACTGTTTCACTCTCTGGAGTTGTAATACTAATTTTTACCCCTTCGCTATCCAACGCTTTCCCTACTGTTTCACTCTCTGGAGTTGGAATAGTAAGTGTTTACCCCTACGCTATCCAACGCTTTCCCTACTGTTGCCCCCTCTGGAGTTGGAATAGTAATTTTTACCCCTACGCTATCCAATGCTTTTCCTACTGTTTAACTTTCCGAAGTTGGAATAGTAATTTTTATCCCTATATCCCTACACTATCTAACGCTTTCCCTACTGTTGCCCCCTCTGGAGTTGGAATAGTAATTTTTACCCCTACGCTATCCAACGCTTTTCCTACTGTTTCACTCTCTGGAGTTGGAATAGTAATTTTTATCCCTATGCTATCCAATGCTTTCCCTACTGTTGCACCCTCTGGAGTTGGAATAGTAATTTTTACCCCTACGGTATACAACACTTTCTCTACTGTTGCATTTGCTGAAGCTGGAATAGTAATTTCAAGTGTTACACTATCCAATGCTATCATTACTGTAGTTTTTTTGGACTTTGAATAGTAGTTTTTTTATTTAGCTATTTAATATTCTTTTTATTATTTTTGATAATGTAGTAAATTATTAATTGTAAAAATATTGAAAGTATATTTAATTTTTTTAATGTTTTAAATATAATTATTTACTTTTAATTCTTGTTATTGTTTTATGTGTGTAGATGTATTTTTAATATACAATATTTTTTATTAATTTATATGTTCTTAAAATAATTATTAAAATGTATTATTAAGTAAGTGTATATTATATATAGTATATGTTTAATTAATGTTATATTATTGTATATGTATTAATTAATCATTTTAAACATTATTAAATATATTTAATTATGTTTATTTGTTTTATAAGTATTATTTACTTTTTTTACACTTTTTTTCATTACAAAAATCCCGCAATATTTTTTATTACGATATTTTTAACATCAATATTTTGGTTTCAATATTTTTGTTCTTACCATGTTTGAGATAGGATGTCGATATTCTTGCGTTCGATATTCCAGAGTCAATTTTTCTGTAGGTCAATATTTTCTCTGTCAATATTCTGTCAGTGATCCCAAAGAGACTTTTACAAAAAGAACAATGGTGGGTTTACACTTTCAAAACACACAAACGGGGCCTGAACGATTCAATCCTGTGGGGACAATTGGGAAGAACCTAAGTGGCAAGTGGTTACTGACTGCAAGATACCATTTGTAGTGGCAGCACCATATGGTAACCTAACATGACATATGGTTTTATGAATGTGCCATCCATCTGGGAGCACTCAACTCTCCCCATCCTGTGATACACAGACCGGCATATCTTAATATTTTGTCAATATAATGAGGTTTACCGGTTATAATAGAGTATGACCAATAGGCAAAAACTCCATTATTATGTTGTTTATACTGTGTTATTACACACAAAGAATAATAACGTTGATACTTACCCATGGTGGGGTCATAAATATAACGACATTTCCCCCTTATTAAAGTTTTGTTCCTTGAGATAACCTGGGCTTTTCAATACAGCTTTTTATTGAAGCATGAAAAAAATCAGTCGTAATCCACTCGTAACACATGGAGAACATAGTTAAAAATAAATTTCCCATCAACCCTTGGCGTCTTGTAATTCTTCATACAGGCCCCTGAGCTGTCGCAGGCATGACTCACAAAATGGGCGCCATGTCGCATACAGAGTAGAAGCACCTGTGAGCCGAGATCAGAAATATACAAATTTTCCCCCTTATTAAAGTTTTGTTGCTTTAAAAAAGCTGGGCTCTTCAAAAAAGATTTTTAATAAAGCGTTGAAATTATCAGTCATAATCCATTTGTTACACATAGAGAACGTAGGTAAACTACATTTCCCATCTACCCTTGGATGTCTTGTAGTTCTTCATACTGGCACCAGAGTCGTTGCAGGCATCACTCATAAAATGGGTGCCATGCCGCATACAGAGTAGAAGCACCTTTGAGTACGGTTATTCTCCTTTAAATAGAAGGCATTCTCACAATTCCGGCATGCACCCTGGGAGCTGCAGGATGCAGTAGGTAATTCCTCTGGGCCAGGATGCTTAATGATGTGAGTTGTGGACGCGACATGTTGTCGGATGAGATATTGTGAGTTACGATGACTCCCTTTTTGCATTTTTGCCTTACGCTCTATTTCTTTTTGCACATCTTGCAATTGCAGTGTGTGACTACAGGACTGCCCCTTTGCCTGCACTCATGGGAGGCACGTGGTCCTCCAAAATTTGATGAGATTTGTATCTTGTGGGTGATTATTATCCATACTACAAATTATCAGAAGTATCAACTACTACGTTAATTTTTAAACTTGTCCCCGTTTTACGGGGTGCCATTTGCTGTTTGGGTATATATTTTGACTTGATTTGCACTGGACAGATCTAGGAAACCGATAACCCTTATTACAGGGTTTATACATGATATGGGAATTGTTGAATGTGACAGTCCTATCAATTTGAAATTCGCACAAACTCATGATGACTTTTTGATGAGTATTATGTTAAATTGGTGAGGCAGTATAATTCTATTTTGATGGTCAACAAATCCACAAATGGTGTATATTCTGTTTTCTTACAGGTTGGACATCTGATTGATGTAACACCATACTGAGGATAAGTATATCCATTAATCGTTTTTTTCTAACAAACTATTTTTAACATTTTGTTTACTTTTCCGTGTTTATTTTTCCTGGGAGGGTATTTACACTGTTTGTTTGCCCTGAAGAAAGCCATGGACCCTTATGGCCGTCTCTTGGTTGAAACATGTTCGCAAGTACTCTAGGGTCTTATGACCATCATGTCCTTGGAACACCCTTCGTTCGTTTTTTAATAGCTACCACTATTCCATATTAAAGGGATACTGGGAGTTGTTGGTGGTTTTTTAACCTTTAACCCCCTGGCCTTTTCTCTTAAGTGCTCCTTGAAACATGGTCAAGCCCTCCCTGGCCTTTAGGAGCCAGGGTGAACCCAATGATGAAGCATGACAATACTAGAATGTGTGAGGGTTATTATTAAAAAGAGGCACTGCTCCCAATAATGGTAGTAGCAGTTAACTAAGTTTACCTCCTGATAGAGAATTGTGCCTCTACCTTTCTTAACTACTCTCTACAGGGCTGGATACCTTTTTTGATTAGTGTTTTTGATGCATCCCATCATAATTAATAATGGATCATATCAGACATACTTACAAGCACAATTTTGGATAATACCTCAAACCAATAAGGAATAATTAGAGGACAGATCGCAAAACTTTGTATCTTATCTGGTGTGGATATGTTTCATATGGGACTTTGAAAATTCCTACTGAGATCCCATTTACTATGGGCCATATTTATGAAATGTCCTTTCCTCCCGGCACTTGTGCTATTTTGACAGCCTCAAGAAAGTGGGGAACCAAATATACCATTTGAGGCTTGGGCAGTCAAATCAATAATAAATAAAAGGTGCCTACATGGGATTTATTTGAAATATTCTCACTCAAATGTTGGATGAAACTATTACTTTTGTGTTCAACACCAATTGGTGGTGAATCCTTGAACAAACAGTATATAAATGAGGTTATTCAAAACATGAGCATTAGATGAAAGAGAATTTATAAGCACAGGAATATCTTTTTTCATAAGTGCACAGTTTTTAATGTAGGTGAAATAAAAAAGGGTACAATCAGATACAACAAAACACCATGATAGAGGAGATACAAAACAGCCTGCAAATCATGAATGTAAAGATCGATTCCACACAAAACTAAATAAAGAAGGAAACAAATCTGGAAATACAGAGAACAGTTTCTAAAATGCAACAAATGTTGAGGAAATAGATGTTTAAGTCGACGTTTCGGTCTGTTCTGGCAAATTTGTTCGTCAGACCATCTTCAGGACATAAAGATGCTTGTTTTAAAAGTCCCCAGTGTAAACATAATGTATTTAAGATTACATTTTAAAAAGCATCTACCATGACAGACTATTTAGGAGAAAGAAAAGATAACTAGTGCAAGAACAAAGAAGAAAAGAGTGGCCTAATTATATCGCCATTAGCGTGTTACTTAAACCTTAATGATAACAGACTGACAGTCTTTTGTGGTATCTGTTTTAGAAAAACGGTGTATATTTTAAGGAGACCGGCACAGAAGGTGTATTCATATTGGTTAATATGGCCCTTATTTTCACATATCAAAAAAAAATCTGTGAGGGAATGTTATATTTCTTAATTATCTCTTAGCATACTTTAACACAATTCCCAGAGAAAAAATTGATTGACAAATGGATATTAGTCCCGGAAGAGGTTTTGTGTATCCAGGCTTTATCCCCTAAACTCCCATTCAGTGTGGTATATCCATAAACTCCTGGTACCTTAGAATGGTTTATCGTGCCCTGCTATACCTCAGCCCTGTCTATCTGGCTCTTATAGTTGACATGTTTGGGATTATAGTTGAGGTTTGAGAACTGGAATAAAAATAAATAAGGTGATATATCCTCTATCACTTTTATAAATAACATGCTGGATATGTTCTTTTTAGCCCCTTTGCTGCTAGTCCTTTACCCCCACCCTCCATCATTTGTTCCAACACCCTGGGCATTCTAAAGTTGTCTAGGGTTTGTAGATTTCCATGGAGGGACCAAGAAATTAGCCAAAATACAGCTAATTGTTAGTTTTTCAGACGGGGACAAGTGCTGCAGAAGTAAGCGTCTGTTTTTTCCCCTGCAAATAGCATCAATGAAGGTTTTGTAGCTAAAATCACCATCCTCACTGCTTTCAGGAACAGGCATTTTACTGGGACATACCAACTTTTCCTAATGTTTGTGATTTTAATCTACTTTCAGTTAGTGGTAGTAGTGTGTGTTCAACCCATGGTGAATCTTGGAAAGCTGTTTATTTCTGAAAAGTATATAAAAGGGGGTATATGTGCAGATCCTTCAAGGTTTTTCCCAGGCCGGGATTACCCACCCCAGGGCCCTGCTTAATCTTCTGAGCCCAGCCATGCAGGGGAGCCCTCCCCAGGCCCATAAGACCCCTTCCCAGGCACTTGGACATGCAGAAAGTCACATGAAGAGGGCTCCTACCCCATGGCCCTCTGTAGCACTGTCCTGGTCCTTTCTTCTGTACCCAGCCAAGCAGAGGAAGCCTCCCAGGCCCCTTGTGACACAGAAGGCTAGAGGATGGAGCACTGGACTAGGGCACCCACCCCATGGCCAAGTGTGGGCCCCAGGGCCCCGTTCAGATCCTCTGAACCCATCCATGCAGGGGCAGCATCCGCTTTATGATATCACAGGCCAGGGAAGGGAGCCTAGGCCCTAATGGGCTCACAGGCCTGGGTCTGCTGGCTCCTTGACAGACCGAGTGGAGCCCTGTCCTGTCTCCTCTGTGGTTCAGGTGTTTCCAACTAAGCAGCCCAAAGTCATCAAATAGACCCAACTATGCCCGATTGACCAGAGTCTGGTCTGGACTATCCCCAGTCTAAAGTCTCTTTGTCTGTGATGGTGGAGCCTATTTTTCCCTGCCACGCTCTTGGTGGCATGGAAGGCTAGTGCACAGAGCACATGGAGCATGACCTCCACTCGAGATCTAACCAAGGGCACCCCCACAGCCTCCCTCCCTGCTGAATGAAGGGGGGAGAGGGTTTCCTGGTCCTGTCACTTCCCTTTGTCATTCCCCACGTGTTCTTAGGAGAACAGTAAGCCTTGCACTCGGCCTGCGGAGGGTACTGCCTGGGTGGTGCAGGATATCATCGATGGTCACTGCCATTCGTGACTGGGCCCAGGCATCTGCTGAGGGCTTCTTGGAGCTCTCCCAGGCTTGCGTTCCAGCTCGGTGCCCCAAAGGCTGGAACTTCATGCAGGGCTGGTCTCGGCTCTTTACCCCAAACCCAGTATGGGAGTAAGAGTGTCCTTCTCAATGTGCAGCTTTGTCATGGGCTCAGGGTGCCACCTTGGGTGGGTGCCTTCACCCTTCCTGGAACACATCTAGCCCAGCCCATCCCACATCTTCTCCCCATGGGCCTACCCAGCACACTTATTTTCCTCGTCTAGTAAGCCCCCATGAAGTGGAGGCTTATAGAAACCTGGGATAGCTAGCCTGACAGGCCATCTGGTCAGCCAGCCCATTGACCAGATGGCAAGGGAAGACACATTGACCAGATGGCCTGGGACTCCCCAGTCCCCAGTCCTATGGCAGTCCATAGATGACAAGAGTGGCTGTGCACTATGAGGCTGGCACTCAGGAGGCTCCTTCCCAAGGCTACTTGCTTCCTAGCAACTTGTGTGGGGTAGGGACTCCCCTCTGGCCATCTGGTAGCCCTGCTGACCTGCAAGGGATAATGCCCTCATCCCTGCACCTAACATCGCAGGGTAGAAGGGGGGGGCTCACCTGTGCAGAGTGGCACATGGTGGTAGCGACTTCCCAAGGGCTGCATATCCCTCTACTTCAGTCCAGTCAAACTGGTGTCAGAGGGACACCCAGGTGTGGTAGAGGGCAGGCGCGGTTGTACACAGACATAGACAAAAGCTTGACTCAGAGGATGACTTTCAATAGATCACAACGAGGTAGCTGCTCTGCTGCTTACAAAATCCTTACCCAGATTCAGGTCATCTATATATGATTTAGCACTGGGTGCCCCAAAACAGGTGATACCCTAGGGGCGATGGAGATATCCGCTCTGAGAACAGTGGCCGGTGGAGAGTTTGAGTAGGGCTGTACACATGTCAAACAATAAGGCAAGTGTCCTAAGATGAGCTCAGGGAGGAGAGAAACGCCCAGCAGAGCAGAAGGGCAAAAGCTTGCTTAATCTAAATTTTCAGTATGAAATTCAGACCATAAAGGAAGGTCCTCATGATCCTTTTTGGGTTTCAAGCAGGAGTTGTCAGAAAAATTACCACAGGGATAACTGCCAAGTATTCATAGCAATGTTTGCTTTTTGATCCTTGGATGTCAGCTCTTCCTATCATTGTGAAGCATACTTCACTAAGCGTTGGATTAATACATTGGCGAAGCAGGGGAAGCCTCCCTGGGTCTATTGGACACTCATCCCGGGCCCTTGTTGGTGGGGCAGGCTGGCAGAATGAGCCCAGGGCGGTAGGGCCCGGTCGGACACAGAAGTCCGACCGGGATCAGATGGTAACGTACAGTTAGATTGATTTATGGCTCTTTCGAAATGGGGTTGCTAATTCATAAGAGATGGAAGAATGTTTTGCACATTGTAAGGCTGCACTACCAGCAAAGTGCAGAAAGCACAGACTTCTTTTTTCCCAAGCACAAGGTAAATAATGTCATTCAAAGCTCTGTCATTACAATGATGATATGGAAATCATTCATATTGTACTTTGTATTACATCAATGGTCACTTCTGCCACTTATAAGGTCTCTAAATAAAAGTGTTGTGGTTACTCATCCACTTGTGCTCTGTGATCCATGATCTGCTCTACTCAAACTACCCTTAGGAAGCTTGGACTTTCAACATAAATTCAGCAAATTACAATATCCATAGATAGACAGTGGGGGCACTGGAACAGTTGTAGCAGTGCCAGTGTTAACCTTACTATTGGCACAGAATCAAATAGGACTGCGTGGTCGTTTGGTCTCATGCCAGACAGTGGTTGTGTGTAGCATCTTCCCCCAATGTGTCACAGTAGCTGGTCGATAAAGTATATTCCAAACTTTTTTTCATGATGCACTATCACTCCCCAGCCTGTCAGGCTCTCAAATATTCTGACCAGCTCTCTTAAAGCAGCATTTGTCTTATTCCTAATGTTTAACAGCAAAGAGAAATGAAAAGAGAAAGTTATGTGTAGGAGTGCCATGGGTTGTTATGTACCATAATGTAAGCAATGAATATGGGCTCTTTTAGCTTATTGTAAAACAGTAAAAATCAGGTACAGTTCTTTAACAATCGGCCCATTGACAAAGTAGGGCATCAAAGTCCATTAAAAAAGCAAGGGAAATGCACCCCACCACTGACTTAGTTCTAATTCGAGGTGCAGTGTGCCTGTCTCACTCTGGAGTCGCATTGCCGCTGTACTTGCTGCACTATTGATAAACCACTGCATCTGCTGCACTATGCATATGGTTCACAGAACACTTTCTTTTTTTTACTTTCAGCATCTATAACATCATAGGTCATTCATCGAAAAAAACACGTATTGTCAAATCTAAGTATGGTCATTAAAACCGCAGATACATCGTAAACTGGGATAAAGATGAGGATTTTATAAACATGAGGATCACAATTTATGTAAAATCAGAAATATTGCATAAATGGAGAAGGTGAGTTTAATACACAGAACAAAGGAGCAACTCTAAATTAGGGGAGGGCAACATTTGCATAATTTGCTTTTGCATAGTTACAAAACGTTAAGCAAAAATGATGCAAATGTATGCAAAATGTAAAACTGGCATTTAGTACTCTCTTTAAATGTGAAATACATGCTTTTGTCCCTTTTGGATGCGAAGATGCACAAATGCTGCAAAAAAAAGCCACCAGTGTTCTGGTAATATGTGTTCCCGTGCTCCTGTGCTACATTTTAGTAATTGCTCCATGAGGCCTAGTAACATAATTTCGGATAAAACGCATAACAAGCAATTTGCAAAACTGCCTGATAATATGCAGGAGCAATGGAAATTTCAACTGGGCATGCTTTCAATGAGGGATGTGTGTTTTCTGAAAAAGTAGTGGACATTCAAAGGATGAAAGGGATTTATAAAAATTAAATACACAGTTACGTATGATTAGATCTGTCAGCCTTAAGGCATTCTTCCCCCAAACATTTTGCCTTCACCCACCCAATTATGCTGATTTTGTTTTTGTTAGTCTCAGTACTCTGTGCACTTTACCACTGAATGACCAGTGCTCAAATGCTTGTGCTCTCTCCTTTTAACATAGTAAGACTGTCTTACACCCAATTGGCACATTTAATTTACTTGTAAGTCTCAAGTAAAGTGGTACCCCATTTTTCCGAAAGCCAGTAAAGTAGCCCTCTACATATGTCTCTGACATAGTTTCTTCTTAAGGATCAACTAATTTGCTGCACCAACTAATCCCATGGCACAGTAAATGTTACTGATGAAGAGCCCTCATATGTACCTCACCCCCAAGCCCAGACTGCCTACAACCGGCCATTTCTAAAGCACTGCTAGGAACTGCCATCATGGTGTTTCCTGTAAATGCTTCTTGCAGTTGGGGGCAGGACTCCGTCAACATGATGTAACCTTGCACCAAACTGCTTTCTTTTTTTTTCAAAATGATAATCCTGAAGTTGACATTTTTATTTGAAAATAAAAAAGATATTGCCCCCCTTGCCATGAGAGTCACTTCTCATGGCATGGCTAGAAGGGCTTTTTTTACTATCCCTTACCTGCAGGGTTTGCTTGGTGGTGATGGATATTAAAAAATGGCTTTACATCTGCCCATTTTAGTTGGGTGCTTGGACATTAGGCCAATTCTTCAATGACCCTTATTCCTTCAGGCTTTCGGAGAAGTTCGGCTACAGCGGTGACGGAAAAGTCACCGCCATACCCGAACATATGGCCTGCCTGCATTTAAATAGAGAGGGCTGACCACTGTGTTGGCTGGGAGGGAACTCCTTCGCGCTGCATTTCCAGCTCATCTAACCGCGAAATCAGGTCCTTAGTCTCTTTGTCAGGACTTGGAATTCTCCATTGGGGCAGGGTTGTCCTAGTCCTCCAGATGTCTTAACGTCTCACATTCTTCAAAGTCCCAAGTTTTCAGGGATGTGAAGAGAGGTCCAGTCAGGAACAGCACTTGGGTGTCAAGACTCACTCCAGCAGAGGCTACCAGCAGGGTCCACCTCAACTCCAGTTGATACTGATCAGCAGGGCCCTTCAGAGAAAATGCTCTTGCAGCTTGTTGTAACACTGTGGCTTACTGAAGGTGAGTCAGCTGACCCTTCAAATCCACTTCTTTGTCCTGGGTACAAGTGGGAGCAGATAAAGACCTTCACATCTTTTCACAGGTCTCAAACAGCAGGTGTTTTCTTCTGCTTTTCCAACGATGAAGAACTAGCTTTTGGAGGAGGAGGGAGTAACTCCTGGCCTTCCATAACCAACAGAGTAAAAGTTCATAAGGCCTAGCCTACCAGCCTATGCATTGTTCTGTGTGCCGTACTCCAAACAATCCCACAGCACCCTTCGCTCACTAAATTCAAGATGGAAAAACCATTCTACCCTCGTTTTGAGACTGTATGCCCACCCAGAAGAGTGGCCAGGGTGTCTTCTCTTCCTGGAGCACTCAAAATCGGTTCTGGAGACAGCTTCCCCCATTGGGTTTGATGTGTGCCAGACTGGTAGGACAAGAGAAGGGTACTGTGAATGTGTCATATGTCATCTGCTTCTGACAGTGAAGGCTCTTTTGAAGTAAATGAAGTACTGGTCACTCCCCGACTGGTCAGAGGAACAAAACATATCCCCATACACCCGGGCCATTGTCTCTGTTCTGGGAGCAGTTTTCACACCTCATCAGGGTCACTAACCAACTGGGTGTAGCTGAAGGCTAATGCTAATTTCCTTTTCAGGAGCTTCAGCCAAGAAAAAGGTGATATTCTAAAAGTCCTCTTACATTTATAAATAATTTGACTTACGCATTGAGTTGCACTGTTAATGATTATTAAAAACAGTCTTATTTTTCTAGCTGGTCCCTAGCCTGAGATACGAGAACTAATATTTATTTATGCATCCCAGTGTTTCTCTATGGGCCAGGCTTCTTACAGTGAAAATAACTTTTGGGTGACTGTAAGGATATGTTAACTCTACATTTCTACATGCCCTACTGTTAAATACAATGCACACTGCCTTGTGGGCTACAAGGCCTGCATAAGGTTGACATATTAATTTAAATGGGAGGTTTTCTGCTCTCAAAAGGGCTTATCATGACAGGTGGTTTGCACGTTTAAATGAGCAACAGCCAAGCTACAGCTGTGCTGTAGTTTAAATGAGACATTTGACAGTGAAACATACTAATTATGGTTTTAGCCAAATTAAAATATTTTAGGGATAAGGACACATGCGTAGGGCCTTGTTAGCAGTATCCAGATGCATAAATCTAGAAAACCAGCAACATTAGTCTACAAAAGATGGGAGTGACTACGCAAAAAGAAGCTAATAAAAAAGGGCTGAAACTGGAACAGAGGGAGAGACAGCAAATTATTTACTTACAATTATCTCATCATACATCATACTTTGCAGGGTTTACATACTGTTCAACATATTCAGAATCTTATCTCATTCTTACTTAATAGATTGTAATGGTTTACTGCTTTGAGAATGTTTGCTTTATATTTCTCAGAAAATCCTTTGTAACTTGTACATTTTAATTCTAGTTGTTTTGTGTTTTATATGAGCTATTTTATGTATAGTAGTTAGGTAAACTCCCAGCTCTGATTACTGCCAAGAAAGTTTTGGGGAGCCAAAAAACAACAAGAGCTGGCATGTTCTTCCTGCACCCCACTCTGTGGCTATGGTCCTGACTATATACCACAGAAGAGGTAGTCTATGGATTCCACTGAGTACCATACAGACCAACAGCAGCTTTAGATTTGAGCACAGCAAATAAGGTAGCTTTCCGATTTCTATGACTCGCAGGTCAGTCTCTATGCTTTGATTAGGTAGTAACTTTAGGTGGGTCCCAAAACTTCAAAAAAGTACCCGAAAAATTGATTAGGGTGGTCCTGTTTTCTTCTCTCAAAGTGAGGTCATTAGAACCTGCAGTGACACAGAAAAGGCATTCCAAATATACTTGTCCAGCACTTGCAGCTGAGGATTCCATCCTCTGGTCTGTGACACAAGGTGGTGGTCCTCAGGGTGTAGCAAAGGCAGAATCAGCACAGGTCCACTGGGCTTTCTCTGTGGTGGTCCCTGAAGTGTGCACACTGGCAAGTCGCAGGTCCATGTTGACTTGTCTTGGGTATGGAGATGACAAGACCTTTGGGTACATATTGAGTTAACTCCAGCCAAACTCCCACAGATATCCAGTTCTCCTGGGCTGGCTCTCTTTCTGAACCCAGTAGCAAACTTCTCCTCAGGTAGGCAGCTCATGCTCCTGCCTTAACAGTCAAGCTGGCTCCCAGGTCTCAGTCAGACCAACAACTCTCAAGTATGATGTGCAGAGTTATGGCTGATGTTCCATTATTTCAAAGTGACTTGCTATCATTGATACTAGCCTTGAGTCACATCAGCTATCTAAATACTCTATGGACTGCTCCCATCTTTGGTCATTGAGAAACTATGGAACTGGAACCGAGTGGTAAAGTTTGGGTCCCAATTTATGTGCAGTTTCTACATATATTTTTTTTTGCTAAGTTTTATATAGTGCGAACTTGACCTGAAGGTATCGGGTATCAGAGCGCTTTACACGAGCACCTGTTGCATTATACAAGGACACATTCATTTTTGTTAGGAATGGGGAGATTAAGTGATTTGCCCAGAATCACAGGACATTGTGTTTCCTCGCCGAGACTCTAACCTGGTTCCCCAGATTTGGTCCGACCGCCCAGCCGTTAGGCCAACTCCTCTGAAATGGTACGTGAATCCACTATCAGAAGTGGAGGACCCAATTAGTTGCACTTCCTGTCCACATTTAGTACAGATACATATACAGACATAAAGGCAGGAACTATAGTGTAGGATCTGTAACAGGTTGAAAGATCTGTACAAAACCATGGATTTAAAATCATTTGTTGTGCCACCTCTCAAAGTTCATGTTCCAGTTGACACAGAAAGCAGTTGTGCTCCATTAGGAAGTTTGCTTTTAGTGAACTCTCCTAACCTTCGATGCAGGCCCTGGATCACATGGGCAATTTTGGGCCCTGATCTCATCATTCAAATAGTATTTCATGCATGCTAGAGCAAAAAGAAAATCAGAATATCATTTTAACATGGAGTTGTGTTAATCAGGGAAGGAGCGAATGCCAGTTTACCAATCAAGCAACATTTCAGTCCCAACAGCAGCTCTGAAGTAGGAGACAAAATCTAGGAACCCCATTTCTACTGATTTAGTAAAGAAAAGGCTTTGCTTATGTCCTATCCTTAACTTCCTCCCTACACTGCGTAGTTTTTGTATGTCTTTTGGATTTTGGTTAGGATTTCAAGGGGCACTGAAATTGGTAAGGCCAGAAAGAGAAATAAGACCCTTGGCAGGATGGTCATTTTGACAGACTCAATTTGGCTTAAGAATGAGAGGTATGCCATCAAAGCAGGTCCTTTTATTTAGTACAATGAAAACAGATGGTTCACTGTGAGAAGGTTCTCGGCATGTGGTGTGATGTTACGTTATAATATGGTTGACATTGTTTCATCTAAAGGGAGTCATTGCTTTTATTCATTTTAATTACATTTTCAAACTTTTCTTGATGATGGATTGGTCGAAAACCTCTACCTGTGAGGGGCTCCTTCTTGTGACATTAGCTCATAAAATGTATTCCTTCACAGAGTTTCAATCGGCCATACAGCAGAGGGTAACATTTATTAAAAAAGCTCCACTTTTTGTGCACCTTTCATAAGCTGGTTTTCTGCCAGTCATTAATGGCACCAATGTAACTATGTATTCCTTTTTTAATCTGGTTGCCAAAAGTCTCCAACACATGTTCCCGCTTCATAGAATTATTGCTGTAATTTATCCAAGGAGAAATCGGCTCTATTGAGATAAAAAGTTGCAGAAGTCTTTAAAGACTTAGAACATCATGCCAAATCTTCTGCAGCAGAGATTTCTTATTTAAGGTTTCAGCCTCCTCTACCTTCATCAGGACGTTTAATCTAACTACCTTGCTGATTCTTTTCAAGCTGACATACTCAACAACCAGTCAACCACTCACTATTACCTCAAGGGCATCCCACTTTCCTAAAGTTTTTGTGCTTGAAGGTCAATTACTGACCAACCAAAGCACATCCCTCTCTTCTTTATTGTGTGAAAGGCCACAGAGAGGGTGCTGCTCATATGAGAGCTGCATTATGTTAAGTATACAGATGTCCATATGCCTAGAGTAACCACAGTGAAGGTGATGACATAGGGAGTCATACCAATGCAGGAATGTTAGACTTGGCCCTCCTTGTAGGGTCATTCCCAAACCTTTTGCCTTTCCCCCTCCTGTTTTTGAACCCGATTTTGTTGGCTTTTAGGACTCTTTGAGCATTACTACTGCTAAGCAGGGCTAAAGTGTTTGTGCTCACTCCTGAAAACAAAAATTGGCATATTAAAAGTATTTACAAGTCCCTGGAAAAGTGGTATACAATATAGCTGGGACTGTTAAATTAAATGCTACAAGCTTCCGAGGACCGGTTTCTGGCATTCCAGCCGTCTTCAGCCCGGCTTACTTGAATCCAGTGGTGTGGAGAGCATGGGACTCACGTCTGAGCAAACCCATCCCACTCGGGTGACAAATGCAAAAACCACAGTTGATGGACAGAATACAGAACAATAGGCCCAGATCTCTGTACTGGGGTGAATTTATGACATTAATCTGCATTCTGTCCATAAACTGTGGTTTTTACATTTGTCACCCCGAGTGGGATGGGTATGCTCAGACGTGAGTCCCATGCTCTCCACACCAATGGTTTCAAGCATGCCAGGCTGAAGATGGCTAGAATGCCAGAAACCGGTCCTCGGAAGCTTTTTTCCGGTCCAGGGAAGGCATGGCTTGGCAGTCCGGGCTGGACTGTTCCCATGAGGCACAGGGTCAGACTGATTTGCATATGGCCATGTCTGAACTGGGGGGGTGTGGAGTGCAAAAAAACGATGGATTTAGGCCCATATCTCTGTATTGGGGTGAATGTATGACATTGTCCTGCATTCTGTCCATAAACTGTGGTTTTTACATTTGTCACCCCGAGTGGGATGGGAATGCTCAGGCGTGAGTCCCATGCTCTCCACACCAGTGGTTTCAAGCAAGCCAGGCTGAAGAAAGCTAGAATGCCAGAAACCGGTCCTCGGAAGCTTTTTTCCGGTCCAGGGAAGGCATGGCTTGGCAGTCCGGGCTGAACTGTTCCCATGAGGCACAGGGTCAGACTGATTTGCATATGGCCATGTCTGAACTGGGGGGATGTGGAGTGCAAAAAAACGATGGATTTAGGCCCAGATCTCTGTACTGGGGTGAATGTATGACATTGTTCTGCATTCTGTCCATAAACTGTGGTTTTTACATTTGTCACCCCGAGTGGGATCGGTATGCTCAGACGTGAGTCCCATGCTCTCCACACCAATGGATTCAAGCAAGCCGGGCTCAAGACGGCTAGAATGCCAGAAACCGGTCCTCGAAGCTTGTTTCCGGTCCAGGGAAGGCATGGCTTGGCAGTCCGGGCTGGACTGTTCCCATGAGGCACAGGGTCAGACTGATTTGCATATGGCCATGTCTGAACGGGGGTGGTGTGTAGTGCAAAGAAACGATGGATTTAGGCCCAGATCTCTGTACTGGGGTGAATGTATGACATTGTTCTGCATTCTGTCCATCAACTGCGGTTTTTGCATTTGTCACCACGAGTGGGATGGGTGTGCTCAGACGTGAGTCCCATGCTCTCCACACCACTGGATTCAAGCAAGCCGGGCTGAAGACGGCTGGAATGCCAGAAACTGGTCCTCGGTAACTTGTTTCAGGTCCAGAGAAGGCATGGCTTGGCAGTTTGGGCTGGACTGTTCCCATGAGGCACAGGGTCAGGCTGATTTGCATATGGCCATGTCTGAACTGGGGTGGTGTGGAGTGCAAAAAAAATATGGATTTAGGCCCAGATCTCTGTACTGGGGTGAATGTATGACATTGTTCTGCATTCTGTCCATCAACTGTGGTTTTTGCATTTGTCACCCCGAGTGGGATGGGGATGCTCAGACGTGAGTCCCATGCTCTCCACACCACTGGATTCAAGCAAGCCGGGCTGAAGATTTTTGGAATGCCAGCAACCGGTCCTTAGAAGCTTGTTTCCGGTCCAGGGAAGGCATGGCTTGGCAGTTCGGGCTGGACTGTTCCCATGAGGCACAGGGTCAGACTGATTTGCATATGGCCATGTCTGAACTGGGGGTGGGGGGGTGGAGTGCAAAACAATGATGGATTTAGGCCCAGATCTCTGTACTGGGGTGAATGTATGACATTGTTCTGCATTCTGTCCATCAACTGTGGTTTTTGCACTTCTAGAAACTTTACATTTTCTTGTCCCAACCATTTGATGCCTGCAGCTTTTATCCTGGGTTGCATGACTAGGTATAGCTGGCAGTTGGTCTTTGTGTATTGCTCACAGAAAGTGAGACAAAAGAGGAATAGGTGATGGCAGAATTGGCAATTTGTGAACTAATAGGGGTGCAGAGCTGTCAACTTCCCTTTCCACAATTGCACATCACAAAGATACTGACTTAGCACCCTGACAAAGTATTTCACAATAGTATCTTGTGCCCCCAGACAACCTGGGGTCAGGGCAGGGTGGCAGGAAATTCCAGACACCACTGTAGGGGATGAGCTCTGGAAACTTCTCCCACTTGAGCCTGGGCATCAAGCATAACTGTGGACCCTCAGGTCATCAGTATACATCGGGACCTGTGGAAGGCTCAGAAGAAGGACTTCTGTGCTACTCTTCTGCAAGGACTACCCTGCTACTCTGCTGCCCTGCTGCCTCTGTGAGAACTCGATTGCTTTGCACAGATTGAAGTAAAACAAAGGAGGTTGCCTATTATGTGACAAATAAGTTCAAAAGTGAAAACATTTGCATTGATTAAGTAATGACAGGCATATTCAATACAGTTGGAACACAGAAACCAAACACAATCACTTGCTCCTCCCGTTTCCAGCCAAAGTCATCGAGAAGACCGTCAACAAGCAGATGGCCGCCTTCCTCGAGACGAACGGATCCCTCGACCCCTCACAGTCCGGCTTCCGAGCCAATCACAGCACCGAGACCGCCCTCATCGCCGCCACCGATGACATCCGAGCCCTGATGGACAATGGAGAAACAGCGGCCCTCATCCTCCTAGACCTCTCCGCGGCATTCGACACGGTCTGCCACCGCACCCTAGTACAGCGCCTCAGCAACATCGGAATCCAGGACAAGGCGCTGGAATGGATCATCTCCTTCCTCGACGGAAGAACACAGAGAGTCCGCCTACCACCGTACAAGTCAGAGGCCTCCGAAGTCATCTGCGGCGTCCCTCAAGGATCATCTCTGAGCCCCACCCTCTTCAACGTCTACATGAGCCCCCTCGCGGCCATCGTACGCAAACACAACCTCAGCATAATCTCCTACGCCGACGACAACCAGCTGATCCTCTCCCTGACCAACGACCCCGCCTCCGCCAGAGCCAACCTGCACGAAGGGATGAAAGAGGTAGCCAAGTGGATGACGACCAGCCGCCTGAAACTGAACTCGGGCAAGACGGAGGTCCTCATCCTGGGCTCCTCACCCTCCGCCTGGGATGACTCCTGGTGGCCTCCTGCCCTGGGCACTGCACCCAAACCGACAGACCATGCACGCAACCTGGGCTTCATCCTGGACTCCTCCCTCTCCATGACCAGGCAAGTCAACAACGTCTCCTCGGTGTGCTTCAACATCCTACGCATGCTACGGAAGATCTTCTGGTGGATCCCCACCGAGACCAGGAAGACCGTCACCCAGGCCCTCGTCACCAGCCGACTGGACTACGGCAACGCCCTCTACGCCGGTACCACCGCCAAGCTCCAGAAGAGACTCCAGCGGATCCAGAACGCCTCAGCCAGACTCATCCTCGACATCCCACGAACCAGCCACATCACCAGACACCTTCACTGGCCCCCCGTTAACAAAAGAATCACCTTCCGCCTCCTCACCCACGCACACAAAGCCCTACACGACCAAGGCCCGAGCTACCTCAACAGCCGGATCAACTTCTACGCTCCCAAACGCCACCTCCGATCAGCCAACCACGCCCTCGCCGCCGTCCCCCGCATCCGAAGAGCGACTACAGGAGGAAGGTCCTTCTCCTACCTGGCCGCCAAGACCTGGAACTCCCTCCCGACCGACCTGCGCCTGACCCAAGACCACCTCTCCTTCAGGAAGAAGCTGAAGACCTGGCTGTTCGAGCAGTAGCGGCACCCCCCCCCCCAGCGCCTTGAGACCCTACGGGTATGTAGCGCACTCTATAAGTGTCACTGATTGATTGATTGATTGAATGACTAATGTATGCTTGCAAAAAATTATTATTTTATATGAGTCAAAGATTAGGTCAATTTTTCTATTTTTTGCAGAAATTAAATTCAATGGGCTGTCAATATAAACACACTGGTAAATTGACAATGAGTGATCAGTGTTTGTGGTGCAGTGATTATATACAAAAGTGACGTTTGTGTACAGATATGTACACAAATGGAAAGCTTGTAATGTTAGTCAGAAAAAAACATATATATATATATATATACTATCTCTGGTAGATTGCACATTTGCTTATTAATTTAGAACCAGAGACTTGGAAGTGCTGAACCATATGTGATCATCGATGTTTCGACCCTGACAAAGGCATGATTAATGAATCATTGTGGGTCTTCCACAATACAAAAAGGGGGGTTCTGGACAGCCTAAAAAGACAGCCTAAAAATAAAAGGGATAGCCAAACTAAACTATGTTCCAAATATGGGCAACAAAAGCATAGGATGATGTTGGAAGACCTGGTACTCACCCAACAAGTGGGAGGTCTCACTTAGGTGTCCAGCGATGAATGGAGGCCGTTGTAATATCTAAAAATAGATCAGACAACTTTAGCCCTGGCGAGAACCCCAGGGGGAGAGAAAGGTGCAGCACACATGGTGTCTGAGTTTGGGTCTTACCAGCACGTGTCAGGAAAACACAAGGAATACAATGCACTTCGTGGATTAAGGGCTGGGAAATCTGGAGATAAGTATGCATTTAGTCATAGATTAAAATGCAGCCAAAATAGTCACTAATATTTGGCACATCCAGGCGCTTACCTAAGTAGGTGAGTTCGCGGGCTGTTGAAAATCAATCAGCCAGTTGAGGACACTAAATCAACGCGGTCCAACTCGACAGCCAGGTGGCAATCCTGTAAGGAAAGCGCAGTGTGGTTAGATTCACTGATTGTAAATGACGGTGAAGAATCAAGATCAAGAGCAAGCGCTTCCCTCTTACCTGGGGCCGATCGCACACTCAGTTTCTGTGACGGCTCGCACATAGGAGGTGTGCCCAGCCCGGTAAAGCTAGATGCTGCTCAGCGAGTCATAAGTTGTTATACAATAACCGGAAAGTCAAGGGTTAACATTGAGGACACTAACGATTTACTGTTTGGTATGTCATGGGACTGGTGTATTACGTTAAATCAGCACCTAAATTCAATAAATGGCGGTGTTAAGGTGAGCACACAATGCAGATAAAATTGGCAACGTGACAGCGAACATGGTTTGTAAACAAATTCAATGTAAACATTTACATTAGTACGAAGGCTTGTGCACAATTTATCAAGTTGTAGGAGAACGTCACTGAGCAACATAGAGTCAAACATGGTTTGTAAATACAATCATATAAATTATGTTGCTTTGAAAATAAGCATAGGTTTAAAAGCTTGTTCACGAATTGTCAATACGCTAAAGTACACCTAGAGAATTAAATATGAAAACACATATTGAAGGCATATTCAGGTGAACCATGCATTGGGCACACTGACTAAACACTTGGAGAGGTAATATTAGCATACAGGGTAAGCACGGGTGACCATCCAGTGAAAGCATGCTAAAGAGGATAGTATCTATGTTCACAAGATAAGTGAATAATAGTGCATGTGAGATGTTTAACAAATCAATTACAGTATGCTGTAAGTAAATGTGCATCTCATCAACTCTAAGTACATGGATGTGACATACTTCAGATATCAGGGGTAATCAGTGTTACAGAGTTACAATGAACAGGTGCATGAGATGGAGGAAGGTCCCAGTGGGTGAGAAAAATGAGGCCTCATGTTATGTCAAGAGGGCAAGGTAATGGACCTGAGGCTGTCATGTCAAAGCTGGCCCATTTGTTGCGAGGTCTCTTCTAGTTCAATTAACCCGTTGATCACAGTGTTAAGGGAGTGAATCCATTGGCATTCTTTACAGTTGAGGGATGCAGCGATTGAGCCACCTCTAGGATTAATGCATATTTTTTCCACCACACACCATTTTAGTGTTACAGATGTATGGTTCAGGGTGCTGAAATGTTCAACTAGTGGGGCTCCCTGTACTTTGCATTTTATCCTGCTCATGTGTTGCAGAGCCCTCGCCTTAACATTCTGTGTGGTCTGTCCAACATATAGCATGTCGCAAGGACTTTGATTGCATAAATGACATTTGCACTGTTGCAATTCGTGTGTATGTCCTGTTCTGGTGCGTGAATGAAGTACCTTCTATAGTCAGTGAACAGGCCTGGCAATTACCGCACTTGTGGTGTCCAGTCAAGGGAAGAAAGCCTAGCTGGCTTCCAATATCAGGTATTTTAGCGGGTTCCAGGTAGGCTTTAACTACATTGTCCTTGACATGTTTGCCTCTTTTGAAGGCAAAGATGGGATCTTTGGTTGTGCACAGTTTGCTTAAGACTAAGCTCCATTACTTTTTCACAATCTTTTTGACCTCACTGTTTCTTTAGTTGAACGTAGTAACACAAACAATGTTTTCTTGTCCAGTGGTCTTTAGTGCTACTTGAAGGAGGAGGTCACAGGGGCAATACCAGGCTCGTTTTCTAGCCTGCTTGAGCAAACCCATTGGGTATCTTCCTTCTTTGAGATGGGTGGTGAGGATCTCTGTTTCCTTGAAATAGTCCACCCTATGGGTGCAGTTTCTCCTGAGAAACTGCCTGTAAGGAAGGCTGTCCCTCAGGCTTCTCGGGTAGTGCGGGTCATATTTAGGGCACATGTTCCTTTCAGTGTCCTTCCTGTAGAGGTCATTGAGGAGAAGCCCTTTCATCTACTTCGAATGTGAGATCCAAAAAGTCGATAGTTTCAATGTTGTGGGACATGGTAAACTAGCTATCACTGGATCAGCTACTAAGCCAGTGCCTGAAGACCTTCAGGTCTGTTTCAGTTCCGGTCCATATCATCATCACGTCATCTATATAACGCTTCCATACTTCAATGTGGTCTATAAAAGGGTTGTTGGAATAATATAGAAGTTCATCTTCATAGGAATCTATGAAGAGATTGCTAAGTTTGAGGCAACCCCAGCCCTCATCGCAACGCCTTTGCATTGATAGTAGTACTGATTTCTGAAGATAAAATAGTTCCTTGTCATTGCAATATCCAGGAGAGCAACCAGAAACCCCTTAGGTATCCAGTGTGGTTTTGGACGTTTTTCTAGGGTTTCCTTGACAACTTTGAGTGCCCTCCCCTGAGGTATGCTTAAATAAAGGTATGACACCTCAAGGGTCACCATGAGTTGGGTCTTGACATAAAAAGGTTGGCCCTCAAGTAGCTGAGTTATATATTTATATGAGTGTATTTACAAACCATGTTTGCCTCTATGTTACCTCTATGCTGCTCATTGTCGTTCTTCTACAACTTGGTAAATTGTGCACAAGCCTCAATCAATCAATCAATTAATCAATCAATCAATCAAACAAGTTTTTATAGCGCGCTACTCACCCACTAGGGTCTCAAGGTGCTGGGAGGAGGGGGAGTCGCTACTGCTCAAACAGCCAAGTCTTGAGTTGTTTCCTGAAGGAGAGATGGTCCTAGTTCAGCCGTAGGTGGGTGGGGAGGGAGTTCCATGTCTTGGCCGCCAGGTATGAGAAGGATCTTCCTCCGGCCGTGGCTTTGCGAATTCATGAGATGGTGGCGAGGGCGAGGCTGGCGGATCGGAGCTGGCGGGTGGGTGTGTAGAATGTGAGGCGGCTGTTGAGGTATTTATGGCCCATGTCGTGGAGAGCCTTGTGTGCGTTGGTGAGGAGTCTGAACGTGATCCTCTTGCTGACGGGGAGCCAGTGCAGGTATTTCAGACGGGCAGAGATGTGGCTGTGACAGGGGATGTCCAGGATGAGTCGTGCAGAAGTGTTCTGTATGCCCTGGAAACTTTTCTGGAGTTTGGCTGTGGTTCCAACGTAGAGGGTGTTCCCGTAGTCCAGTTGGCTGGTGACAAGATCCTGGGTGACCGTCTTCCTGGTTTCAGTGGGGATCCAACGGAAGATCTTTCGGAGCATGCGCAGGGTGTTGAAACAGGATGACGAGATGGCGCTGACTTGCTTGGTCATCGTGAGGGAGGAGTCCAGGATGAAGCCCAGGTTGCGTGCATGGTCCGTTGGCTTGGGAGCGGTGCCCAGGGCAGGGGGCCACCAAGAGTCGTCCCAGGCAGGATGAGGACTTCCGTCTTGTCTGAGTTCAGTTTCAAACGGCTGAGCTTCATCCATTCCACAACGTCTTTCATTCCTTCCTGGATGCTGGCTCTGGCGGTGGCGGGGTCGTTGGTGAGGGAGAGGATCAGCTGGGTGTCTTCAGCGTAGGAGATGATTTTTAGGTTGTGTTGGCATGCGATGGCTGTGAGGGGGCTCATGTAGACATTGAAGAGGGTGGGGCTGAGCGAGGATCCTTGCGGAACGCCGCAGATGACTTCCGTGTCCACGGATCGGAACAGGGGGATGTGGACTCTTCCGGCGAGGAACGAGATGATCCACTCCAAGGCCTTTCCTTGTATTCCGATGTTACTGAGGCGCTGTATCAGGGTGCAGTGGCATACAGTGTCTAAGGCTGCTGAGAGGTCCAGGAGGATGAGGTCAGCTGTTTCCTCGTTGTCGAGCAGGGACCTGATGTCGTCGGTAGCTGCGATGAGGGCAGTCTCGGTGATGTGGTTTGCTCGGAAACTGGACTGCGAGGGGTCGAGGGATCCATTTGTCTCGAGGAAGGCGGAGAGTTGTTTGTTGACGGTCGTCTCGATGACTTTGGCAGGAAAAGGGAGGAGCGAGATGGGGCGTTAGTTCATGAAGTGGGTTTCTTCAGGAGGGCGCTGAGCTCGGCATGTTTCCAGCTCTCCGGGAAGGTGGCGGATGCGAAGGATCTGTTAATGATGTCCTGGAGTTGGGGTGCGATGATGGAGTCGGCTTTGTTGAAGATGTGGTGTGGACAGGGGTCGTTGGGGAGCCGGAGTGGATGGTGTTCATCGTGCGGGTGGTGTCTTCCGTGCTGACCGAGGTCCAGGTGCAGAGGATGGTGGTGGGGGCGCTGGTTCGGTGGTTGGGTGCGTGGTCTGTGCGCTGAAGCTGTTGTGTATGTCGGCGATCTTGCGGTGAAAGAACGAGGCGAGTGAGTCGCAGAGGTCTTGCGAGGGTTTGATGTTGTTGTTGCAGGCGTGGGGTTGGAGAGCTCTTTAACGATGCTGAAGAGTTCCTTGCTGTTGTGGGTGTTGTTGTCCAGTCGTTCTTTGAATGTTATCCTTTTGGTGGTGCAGATCAGCTGATGGTGTTATGGGTGGCGTTCTTAAGGGCTGTCATGTTTTCTGTTGTCTGGTCGTGGCGCCAGGCTTTCTCGAGGGTGCGTCAGATTTTCTAGGAGTTTTTGAGGTCGTTGGTGAACCACAAGGCTTTCTTGCTGCCGGGTCTGCTGGGAGGGTTCTTCAGTGGTGCGAGGTCATCGGCGCAATTGGTGAGCCACTGTTTGAGTTTGCGGGCTGCTTCGTTGGGGTCCGTCGTGTTGGTGGGGGTGTTCTGGCTGAGGGAGGTGGTACTAATGCGTATATTTACAATGAATTTATTTACAAACCGTGTTCGCTCTCACGTTGCCAATTCTGTCTGCATTGAGTGCTCACTTTAACACCGCCAATTTATTGGATTTAGGTGCTGATGTAGCCAAATACACCAGCCCCATGACTTTAATTATGACTACTGAGCCTTGTGGCTCTGCATACCAAACAGTAAATTGTTAGTGTCCTCAATGTTAACCCTAGACTTTCTGGTCATTGTGTAACACTGATGACAGGCTGAGCGGCATCTAGCTGCTTTCCCGGGCCGCACACGCCTCCCACATGCGAGCCGTCACGGAAACTATTCTCACTACATTACTTTACCGCAAGACTGGCAGCCTCATTCAGGACTGCGAGCGAGTGCGCGATCGGACCAATGTAAGTGGGCAGCTGTTGCTCTTGATTATTCACCGTCATTTACAATCAAAGAGTCTAACCACGCTGTGCTTTCCTTACAGGATTGCCACCTGACCGTCGAGTTGGACCTCATTGATTCAGTGTCCTCCTCTGGCTGATTTATTTTCAACAGCCGGCAACCTCACCTACTTAGGTAAGCGTCCCGATGTGCAGAATAATAGTAACTATGTTGTCGCATTTTTAATTTATGACCCATCCTAAATACATACTTATCTCCAGATTTCCCAGCCCTTAATCAACGAAGCGCATCATATTCCTTGTGTTTTCCTGACACGTGCAGGTAAGACCCTAACTCAGACACCATGTGTGCTTCACCTTTCCCTTCCCCAGGGGTTCACCCCAGAGCTAAAATTGTCCGATTTATTTTTAGATCTTTCCAGGGCCTCCACTCATCGAGGGACGACTAAGTAAGACCTTCCACTTGTTGGGTGAGTACTAGGTCTTCCAAAATCATCCTTTGCTTTTGTTGCCCATAGTTGGAACAAAGTATGATTTTCCCTTTTATTTTTGGCTGTCCAAACCCCCCTTTTTCTTTCCTGAGGAAGACCCGCCATGACTCGTTAACAACACCTTGTTAGGGTTGAAACATTGACGATCACATATGGTTCAGCGCTACCAAGTCTCTAGTTCTATATTATTAATCAAGTGTGCAATCTACCAGAGATATTGTATATATAATTATTTGTTATGACCAACATTACAATCTTTCCCTTTGTGTAATAATCTGCTCCACAAACACTGAGCACTCAATGTCACTTTACTCATGACACTTTACCAGTGTGTTTTATATTGACAGACCTTTGAATTGAATTTTTGTAAAAATATTTTGCAACCATACGTTAGTCATCGTGTTTCGTTTCTGTGTTCCAACTGTTTACAATATGTGTGCCATTACTTAATCAATGCAAATGTTTGTTTTACTTCAATCCGTGCAAAGCAATTGTGTTCTCCCCAACAGAACCGTTGTAGCTTTTCATATACGTACCCAGGTTCTGAGGGACACAGGGGCACCGCATTGTGGTTATACTTCACTGCCTCCAAGAGATAGTAGGCTGGTCTCCTGATAAGAGCCTCATGGAAAACCAACCATCTTGATCCCTCCTCCTTTACTCTGCCTGCTGTAAGACCTAACTCTCCAAGTGGTGCCACTCCAGTCCTGAACCATTGGAATTGGGGCTGAGCGTGCTCTGTCAACCTAGCCGTGGTCTCATTGGAACCAACGTAGCGCAACACATCCTTGATGTTGACATCGCAGCTTCTCACCGGAATATATATATATATATATATATATATATATATATATATATATATATATATATATATATATATATATATATATATATATATATATAGTTTGAGATTTATTTTTAGTGTTTACACTTTATTACTATTTGTGTGCTGCATAAATACTTAACAAATTGCCTCTAAGTTACCCCCTTACTGATTTTGTCCAAAGCTACCAGAGAATTAAGCACAGATTAATTTAGTGACTTCAGTGGTTCACCCTGACAAGAATTGACAAGAATTGTGGCTATTGCTTGTGTAGTGTTTCACCATCACCAACCGACAACCCAATTTCTCACAATCGGCATTCACTGCTGCTAATTCTATGCCAGTGAATTACCATTAGCACAGGCTGTGACATTTTACTGAGATAGAATTACCACCCAAGTCAACGTTTTTCTAGTTGAAATTGAGGTTAACATCCAGATGCAGATTTACCACAAGGGAAATCTTTACGTTTTCCCTGTTCCAAGACTAAACACTGTGCATTGTGTGATATTTACCCTGCAGTAATTTTGCCAGATTTTGCCTGCTGATATTTGTGCAGGGCAAATCAATCAATAAGTGGTTGATAAAGCAAAACTACCCGCCCATAAGGGTCTGATGGTGCTGGGGCGGGGGCTCCGTTGAGTGCTGTGGTCACTCGAAGAGCCGAAAATGCCAAGGCTCCACAGAATTTGTGCACTAGCTGTAATTCCATTTTGAAAGTACATTCACAACTGTGCCTGATTTGGCCCCCTAAATTGTTGGTAATAAACTTTTAATAACCATTGAGGCTGCTGTGATTGTCAGTTGCAGATTGTGTTGTGGGCCCCATTGTCTTTTTGGCCAGGGTATGACTGAGGATGTTTAAGCCAAAGTTTTTCAGTTGTTTTAAAATAAATGAAGGGGCATACTCACAAATGAATCTAAGTATTAGAGAAAATTGACATATATATCAGTAAACAGTCTCTCGAATATTCTATTTTATTTAGTCAAACATAGTGAATGTTCCTGTCTGTCTGGATAACGGTACTGAAATATCACAACAGAACTTTTCTCTTGTACTGAATAAGCACTTATGTGATCACGTGCGCTTTTGAAACGATGCCCAGTGCACAGTAAGCATAGTCTACTTTTAAGTTACTAGCAAGTTCATATTTTCCTCTAAGGACTCTTGCAATTCAATCGAGTTTCTTCTCTGTTAATTTCTCCACTGACTTTAATTAAGCCAGCCTTAGGCTTTAGAATGTGAAGAAAAACGCGATTTGCCAGATGGGCTTTTGCTAAACTGTCACAATCTAATTATTTCTCCTAAAATACCATTTCCCCAAATTGAGGTGTTTTTGTCTTAGCCCTGTTTACATTTTCCAGCCCATGGGATTCGGCTCTAGCTTGCAGCCGTGACTATGAGTGAAAGAACTGTTTAAAAGCTGGTGGCCTATTTATTGTTACAGCTCGCAATTCTTTTTCACCCTATGACAATAGAAAGTCTTAAAAAATAAGTTGTATTTACATTCTTCTGTAACTCAGATGTTCCATCTCTCTTTCAATCTCTCATTAACTGCCCTTGCTAAATGCCAGAGAAAAGGACTACATGTGCACAAATGAAGTGATGTTATCAGGTCCTTGCAATCAAGTTATTCGGAAAACATTTGGGAAGTGCCCTACAAAGGTAAGCAGTGACATTTCTTATGATAAAATGCCTACCTGTAGGCTTGCATACAGAGAAATAACAATCCAACTTTAACCCCTCCCCTGCTGATGACGGAACCGCTCTGTCATCAGCTACAGTTGAGCTGTGCTGATGACGGAGCGGTTCCGTCATGGCCCTGCCGCCACGCCTGCGCGGCGCTGATTTCGCGCCTGCGCGGCAGGTTTAATGAGCGGGGCGGGTCATGACGGAACCGCTCCGTCACCAGCACAGCTCAACTGTAGCTGGTGACGGAGCGGTTCTGTAACCAGCATGCGGCGGCCGCGCGGCCGCCCCGCCCCTTTAGCGCTGCGACGGAATAGCCGCCGCAGCGAAAGGGTTAAATATCTGTTGATTTCAATATTCTTTTGTTGTGTAAGCTATGACTGGTGTAGCTCTACAAGGTTTTCTTTCCCACACACAGGTGACCTAGGTTAGCACAAAGTCCCAGCCCTGAATGTGAAGGACAGGTTATTATAGCCCTGCAGAACTCCACTCATTACCTGGTTGAAGTGAACTAAAAGTATTTATTATAACAGGGTGGACCTGTTTATAAGTAAATATGAAATACGTACACAGGATTTCATTAAAACAGCAAGAAGGCACAATGCAAAAAAAATAGATTAACTCCTTCGCTGCTTCTGTCGGCCAACAGCCATCGCAAGCACTTTCTACCATAGTTGAAATGACATCTAAAAGCCTAACACCATAAACATTCTTTTATGTGCTACCCTATCTTAGATCAAATTGCGGACTAGAGTTTCTTGGGAAGAATTGGAACACTAATAGTTTGCAGGTCACAATGCAAAAAAAGTTAATTTCTCTTTTTTCTTAAAACCACTACAACATACTCACTCACATCCATCCGACCCAATACCTCCAAATCTCATTTTTCCATTCCTTCACTTTCATAAAAACATGCATATCTTATGTCATTTTTTTTAACAATCGTCATATAACAAAATTCTCCCCTCAATGCAATTATTATATACAGGTAATTGAATATGTTAATTTTGTGGCTATGAAATATTATGATTTTTAAGGCTATTCATTTTATAGCTATAAACATTATTCCTTCTTTGGTGGCTATAAACATCATATTATTTTTTGTATTGTGACATGTAGACTATTGTTGTGTCAGGGGGCACTATGGGGGCCACATATGCTTATTACCCAGGGGGGTGCTTTGGCAATTTACACACTGACACGGGTAGCAGGTTACTGAGTCTGCACTCCGTCGCCCAACTGGCATATGTCCGTGCGTGCCCTTATTTATTAACCAAATCACGTGGGTTTACGTTTACACGCCTGTTACGCCACAGGCATTAAAGACTAGAACACAACATTCCTCCCCAACCAAAAACAAAACAAAACAATCGGCACAACATAAGTCACTGGATCGGCAGTTTAGAGTCTTTCATCTTCACCCCCGACCTAGCTGACTCTGGAGCCACAGCATGCACACATAAATTTGAACAGTCTTACGTGAAATAGTCTTTCAATCGGCAGGATGGCACCGGGTTTCTCCTCAGCTGATATTGGGACGCTCCTCGGCTCTGATTCTCACCAGTCCCAGCCGGGGATGGCGACTCACTGTTCCGTGCTTTGGGACTCCTGTCACTGATGCCCTGGAAGGCACTTCCTGACTCGTCGGGGTGAAGATTATCCCCAGGCAATGGCTCACAACTATCATCACCGCCAGATATATCCATTCACGCCGGGGGGGCAGCACCTTCAGTGTTCAGTGAAAACGGGACTTCCTGAGAGGCTGCTGGGGAGACGCCAGCATCACCCCGGTGGTATTTCTTGAAAAGAGATACATTACGAGTCGCTGTCTCTCTGCCTCTGACTGCGATGACTCGTGTTCCTCTCACATTTATCACTGTCCAGGGAATTGGTTCATATGGCAGTCTGAACTTCCCGCCGGTGTCTCGATTCTTCAGCAACACCACGTCTCCACTGGCGATCTGTGGCACTTTGGCTCGCCTTCGCTGGCTGACTTGGGCATAGGCCTTCTGGCGTCGGGCCTCCACTTGAAGGTCGCTGGAAAGGTCAGGTCGCCATTGTGGATGATGGGGTATGGAGTCTATGAGCACTCGGCCCATCAGAGTGTGTCCAGGAGCAACACCAGTGGTAGTATGGGGTGTCTGGCGATAACTTCTTAAAAATGTGAATATGGCCAACTCCAATGATTGCCTTTTGTCATGGGCAATTCGAATTACTTTGTTGAGTGTTCTCATGAACCTCTCTACCTCGCCGTTGGCTTGGGGCCATCTAGGGGTTATTCTGCGATGTTGAATGCCCAAAGTTCTGAGGTAATTGGGCAGTTCCTATCCTTGAAAGGGGGGCCCGTTGTCCATTTTTAGCTCCTTCATTAGCCCATGTGCGGCCATGATTTTCTCCAGCTTGGGAATCACTTCCGTGGCGCTGGTTGTGGATATTATTTCCACCTCCGGATATTTGGAGTGGTCGCCAATGGCTACCATTGTGTGCCGACCATCGTGAAGGCTGCCAAAGTCAAGGCTGACGCATTCCCAGGGAGAGCTCGGTCGAGGTTCCACCAGGATTGGAGCTGTTTGCGGTGCTTCTCCAGTTACCTGGCAGGCAGGGCAAGATCTCACTGTAGCTTCCACCATATCATTGATCAGTGGGAACCATACTTTGGTTCGTAGGCGCGATTTTGCTTTGACCATTCCTTGATGGCCTACATGGGCCAATTGTACCACTTGAGTTGTCAGAGATGACGGTATTATGAGCCGGTGTCCTCGGAGCAGGCATCCGGTGTCATCTTCATTGAGTTCCTATTGTACGTGATAGAGGCTGTCCATTATGCTTTGCGCCTCAGGGGTAAGGGTCTTCCACTCCTCTTTGGCTTAGTGCCAGTTCCCACTTTGAAGTGCTGCTCTGGCTCTTTGGATGCAGTTGTCCCTTCTGGTGGCTTCAGCGATGCTCTCCAGGGATAATGGCATTGGACATGACCTGGCCATGACACATCTCACATATTCTTCAGTGTCTGCCGTATCTTCCATTTCCTCCCAGGTGGCTGCCCGAGGGTGTCGGGATAGATAGTCGGCCGGGTTCTTTGACCCCGGCTGATACTCCACTCTGCAGTTATAGTTTTGAAGTTGTAGCATCCATTTTTCGATGCGTGGCAGGGGCTTCGTGGAGGTTCCCGAGAACAGAGCAACCAGCAGTTTATGGTCAGTCGCGACGACAAAGGGCTTTCCGTATACATACAGATGAAAGTGTCGGCACCCCCAATGTATATCTATCGCCTCCTTCTCTATCTGTGAATATCTCTGCTCCGTCTCGGTGAGAGACCGACTGGCAAATGCCACTGGGGCCCAGTCCTCATCCGCCCTCTGCCTCTGCATAAGCACGGCGCCCCGTCCCACATGTCACTTTGGTTTACGTTTACACGCCTGTTACGCCACAGGCATTAAAGACTAGAACACAACAACTATGTGTTAATGTATGTTTTATAATTGTGTAATATTGTGATAGATGTTCTAATGGAGTAAAACCATCACTAAATACAATTGGCATTTAAAAATGTAACTTGTGTGAGGAAATAAGGTCTGTGATTTAATTGAATGAATATATTGAATGGCAAGACAGGGGAATTTTCCTTTGTTAGCCCTACTTCCTTTACCCAAACATTTTTTAAAACAGTCATACCTATAACCCTTCTCATTGGCTTGTCACCATAATTAACACAAACCTACCATGCAGGTTGAGTGTTTGGACAAAATATCGGATTAAAAGTAATTTGTAATCAAAATATTGTATAAAAGAATATTGTCACACAAATATCGTTCTCTTTATTATAATTATCAAAAATATTGTTTTGGGTGTTGAATTTAATGTTGATCTATCTGTGTAATATCAATGTAGTTAATATCATTGTTTGTGATATAGTTTTTGTGATAAATAGTGTGTTTAATATTTTATTTATAGTAATAGTTTATAATTTTTCAAGTATTATTGTGTATTTTTTAATGTTAATTTTGAAAACAATGTAGACAAATAGGAAAGGGAAATGGATGTTGGATTTATAGGGGATAAGGGTGGGGAGTATTTAAAAAAAATATATATTCATGTTTATTTTAGGATGTATATTTATTACATTTTCTAAATTACATTTAGAAATGTTTTTGGAGTGGTATGTTGGATTATTATTGGATAAGAGTGTGGGTGTTTTTTAATAATTAAAGTCAATTAAATACATTATTTAAAAAAAATTGTTTTTTATATATATTTAGATTATTTATACAAAACAAATTTACAATTTTAAAACAATAAAAAAATTGATTAAATATTCTTAATTTAAAAAAACTAAAACTTCCCCAAAAAATAGTTTTATGTGATATTTGATGAGAAATTATTAATATTAGTTTTTTAAAGAAAAAGTTTTTTAAATGTTGAAAAGTTTCTAAAATGATAAAAATTTTAAATTTAAAAATGGAAAAGATTATTGAAAAATGTTAATATTAAAGTAGATGACAAACATTTTTATGTATGTAGAAACACAATTATGCACATATTTTGACATCATACTTTATAAATAGGAAAAATATTAAAAACATATTGAGACATTGCTATTTGTTTGCAAATGTATTCGATTATTTTTTAAAAGTTTGTTATATAAATTTTGTTTTGAAATATTGTACTGTGTTAAATATGTTCATATATATTTGCATGAAATGTATTTAACAACTGGTATGGATAATAAATATTAAAAATTATGATGTCTGATTTATTTTCGAATAAATATGTTTTTGCTGGATTAATGCTTTGGGCACTGTGCCACTACTAATCAGTGCCACAATGCAAAAGCTCCCTATGCTAAATGTATGTACTAATTGGTTATTCCAATATTGGGTTATTTGATTTGCCTGTCAGCCCCTAATGCAGTGCACCATGTGTGCCCAGGGCTTGTAAATCAAATGCTGCTGGTGGGCTTGCAGCACTGGTTGTCCCACCCACAGAAGCAGCTTGTGAGTGTGTCTCAGACCTGCCATTGCAAGGTCTGTGTGCAGTCTAACACTGCCATGTCGACTTGGCCAAGTGCACCCACTTGCCAGTCCCTAAACCTTCCTTTAGCTTAATTTTAGACACCCCTATGGTAGGCACAAGGGTAGGGTGTATTGTAAGTATAAGGTAGGACATGCTCTGATGTGTGTAGCATGTTCTAATAGTGAATTACAGCCATTTTCGTTTTTCACTACTGAAGGCTACCTGTTCTCCATAGGCCAGAATGAGCAGCTAGATTATTATATGCTTATAATCCTAATTGACTCAGGGAACACAGTGGAAATTTGAATTTAGTATGCCTGAACTCAGAATAATAAAATACATCTTTTAGTAAACTTTATTTTTAATATTCTGTGTTTGCAAATACCACTTGTAGAAAGTAGGTATTTGCTTGCCTAACCATGTGAGCCTGCCTGTGCTAGGTGTGTATTCCTTGTTTGGGTTTGTGAGTGACAGGGCTAGTGGATTCCAGGAGACAGGCTGGGGCAAACTGGTGGTGAATAGAGAGATCTGCATCTAGATGGGGGAGAGGAGTTTCACTTGAGGCCTGAATAGGGCTGGGCCAGCCGTCTACAATGCTGGCTCAATATCCTCTGGCTTGTCTGATGTCTCTGTCATGCACTGTGAAAGGAGAGGAGGAATCATGTCAACAGAGTGCTCCAGAGTTGTATCTTCCCTCCCCTGTGCTGGCTCCATCTCCATTGGGGCGTCTGATGTCTCTGCCCTTCACAGTAAAAGGAAGAAGAGAGTTATGTAAACAAAGTACTAAGGAACTGGTTTGGACTAGGCAGAGGCCTCTCTGCCTTCAGAGAACAAAGGATTTTGGGGTATAAATATTGGGACCCTGATCCCAATAAATTAGTTCACTTCTGGACAAGAAACCTTTTTTTGCCAAGGAGAATAACCAAGGAAGCTGCAGGAGTTTTTCTGCCCCTCTGCCAGTTTGGTGTTTCCTGGATTGGCCTGCATTGGTTGCTTCATTGCCAAGGGAAAGGAGATGGAACTTTGTAAGGACTTTCATCTAGAGAATATTCTCCAAGGGATTGAACTGTGCTTGCCTCCTGCTGAAGTCTCAGGGACAAAAGACTTCACCTCCAGCTCCCTCCTGAATTTCCTTGCTGGATATTCTGACTCCAGTCACTTGCGTGCCGCTGGGAGCTGGAAGTGCGATGCAGCGAGAAGAAGCGTGTCGCCGCCGCAGCTGAAATCATCGCATCGCCGGAGAAGCGAGCCTTCGTCGTATCTCCCTGGAAGCGTGTGTTCATTGAAGCTGCATGCTGTCGCATCACCGGACAAGTGGAACGCCATTGAGAGAGTCTCCATCGCATCATCGGAGAAGTGTGTCTCAGGGCCTGTCGTGGCTCCAGAGTACAGAGTTGTGGAAGGCTGCCAGGGCGTCATCGTCATCGCATTGCCGCATCAAGAACGCCATCTTCTCGCATCGCAACCGGATCATCGCATCGCATCAAGGATTCATCTTGCGCACCGCAACGGGCCCGCAGGCCGAGAATCTACGCATCACCTCTCCACGGTAAGGTTCACGATGAGTGCCCTACTCTGCGCATTGAGGAAGGATGCAACCGTTCCCCTGGGTCATGGAACCGACGAATCTCCCCTTTTGCGAGCCTTTTGTTCACGTTGCGTTACGCATCCAGGTACTTTGCTGAGAACTTTGTCGCATTTACCATCAACTTGAACTAAAAGACTTTAATCATCTTTTAAGTAATCTTAAGTGTAGTATTGTGGATTTTTGTCATTTGTGGTCTTGTGTTTAAGTCTATATAAAGAATACTTATTTTTATAGAACCTGTGTTGTGCCCATCTGTAGTGTTTTCACTGTATTATTGTGTATATTCACAAATGCTTAACACACTGCTTCTGAGATAAGCCTGTCTGCTCGTGCCAAGCTACCAAGGGGGTGAGCAGGGGTTATTAAGGAGTGTAATCCCCTTATCCTGACTTAGAAGTAAGGGTCCCTATTTGGACAAAGGTGAATACCTTTGCCAACTAGAGACCCCCAGATCTAACATGGGGGTAATGTAATCTTTGTCTATTTAGGGCCCGATTACAATGTCATAAGGAAACTATCCCAAACAAATCAGTTTGGGAATATTTTCCGAACTAATCTGGTCCAGTGAGTACGAATGACTGATTATTTTGCTTCCCAACATCATTCGGCCAGATTTCAATGGGAGCCTGTGTTCCAAAAAAGAACACAGGCTCCCATTTAAAAAAGGAACAGTTGGGGAAAACCTTGCACCCTGTGGCGGGCACCGCATAGTGCCTGCCACATTGTGCATGGTTGGGAAGAGGGGTCCCTTGGGTACCCCTTGGGTACCCTACGGGCCCCAACTGGACGTCTCCCGGTGAAGGGGGGCCTACAATGGGTCCAGATAAGTATGTATGCAGTGGTCAGGGTCTATTGATTATAACAAAGAATTCATCATAGAAACATTTACATTAATGAATTATTTTGAGATTTCTTCTGTGCAGTACAAAAAGATTTTTATTCAAACATTTTAGTAGTTGGTGTGCTTAGTAGTATTTGAGGTGAGTACCACAAGTAATACAAAATACAAGAAACCAATTGCTTCATTGGGTCAAGAAAAACCTGGAGGATGTAAGTCTCAATAAAATTGGTATAAAGACTTTCTTGTGGGTTACATTCACATATATTATCTACATTGTAAACATTTCGACGCGCTCAAAGTGACAAGAAAAAGAGACTCGCGGCCGGGCAGCGCTGCTGAACACACACGTCTTGATCAAGTCATGATGAAATAATGCATCTGGAAGCCAAACAACCGGACATGAAAATATGCACTGACAGATTGGAAAGCCCCGGATGTCCCAGTCTCTTTTAACTACAGAGGAACCGATGATGGTCCTACCCCAATAGGCCACTGGACGGCCCAACACTAAGCGCTCCTGCACCCTTAAGTCCCGAAGAAGACCCCAGCATGAGGCTTCAATCAACCCTTAATCCAGGGGTCGAAACGTAGACCGGATTGCATTTACCCTCTTAACATAGGAAGCAACCCATGGATAAATAAAGATCCCATGTTAAAGAGTTATATGGAACTAATGAACGAAATTAGCCTGTAAAGGTTGCATTGAATATCACTGTGATTGTAGTATGGTCACAACATCCTTTACCCAGTCCTCACCTTTTACCCAACCACACCCATCCCACTTAACTGTCTCTTTTTCTCTTTGTAAATGTTTCTATGATGAATTCTTTGTTATAATCAATAGACCCTGACCACTGCATACGTCTGTATGTCTTTCAGAACCGATTCAGACTGCTCGAACGGTTTCCAGGCATCGTAATCGGTCATTGGGAAATCTCTACGAGTCGGTAGGAAACAAGGGTTCTGAATCTGATTCTGCAATACCTAATCCCATCTGGAGTCTATCCTAACAACATCATAAGTGGCCCCTTATTGTCCAGCATTTTATTGTTATAAGTTATAATGCAGTGGAAATGGTGAATGTTTCCTTTTTAATTCCCAGCACCTTACCTGAGTTAGGTGAGATTGGGGTGGGAATAGTAAATGTTGCCCCTTTTGTGTCCAATACCTTCCCTGGCTTCTTTTATTTTGGAGTGGGAATAGCATATTTAAACCTTTTTGTTGTCCAAAACCTTCCCTCAGATATGTTTTATTGCAGTGTTAACGGTTCATGTTGCCACTCTAGTTTCAGCACCTCCCTGAAGTTCAGTTAGATTGGAGAGGGAATAGTAAATGTTGTCCTTTTAGTGTCCAACACCTTCCCTGACTTATTTTACCTTGGAGAGGGAATAATATATTTAATCCTTTTAGTGGCCTAAACCTTCTTTGAGGTAAGTTGTATTACAGTGCGAATAAAGAATGTTAACTATTCTGTGCTATAGGTATGTGTTTGCTTTGTTTGTAGAGTTGAAGTGGGACTAGATTGTTTTAAGTCTATAGTATTAAATAACTTGAAGAAGTAGTTTTTGCATTGGTATGGTAAAAAAGCATAGCATTGGCAATTTGTATTATTTTTATTTTGAAGAAAAAATGCTTACTACTTTTTTATATGTAATATATATTTATTAGAGAGAAGAATTGTCAGTTTTTATTTAAAGATAAGACATTTTTCAATAGTTTTTGCAAATATGCTTTACATAGTTTCCTACTGTTATTTAACATACATATTTTTTATATATATTGAATAATTGTATGTATTATATAATATTATTTAATATATACTTTACAAATTTGGTAACATTCTTTACTTGTGTTATATATTTTTTAAATTTGGAAACATTTTAATAAACATTTTATTAATATTTCTGTTATTTTTCCCATTGATTCCTATGGGGAGATATGCTATTTTTACGATTTGGCTCATTTTAGACCGGACGACCGATTACAATGCCTCCCAACATCGTTCGGTCGGACTCTTATTGACTCCAATGGCAGCCTGTGTCCCGAACGTGAATACAGGCTCCCATTGAAAAAAAGGTTAGTTGAAGAAAACCTCTCACCCTGTGGCAGGTACCTCATGGTGCCTACCACATTGTGCATGGTTGGGAAGAGGGGTCCCTTGGGTACCTCCAAGGGCCACATTCGTATGCCACCAGGTGAAGGGGGCCCGCAACGGGTCCACAAAGACAGATTCCGGCAGCCGAATCTTTGGCAAACCGAATCGGAATGGCTGTCCGAATCAGTCATCGTAATTGCTCATTCGGAAACTGTCTCCATAGAGCTGTACAAATCGGCTTTGAAAGACTCGGGCTGTCCAGAGGCCTTGCTGAACCGATTCGGTCTGCATTGTATTGTATTGTATTGTATGTTGGATTTATATAGCGCTTATCACCCAGGGGTCTCTAAGCGCTTGCCTTGGGAACCCGTCCTGGCTTTTCCCTGTGAGATAGCCCCTACAGGGCATCCCCAAGGTGAAAGCCAGGCATCCCGCCGCGGGGGGCCGTTGTGGAGATTAAGCAAGCTTAATGCCCAGAGTTGCAGAGTGTGAACCCATGATTAGGTCAGGCACCGAAGCGAGAATTATCGAGTCTGTGGACATTTGAGCTCAGGACCCTGCGGTGTCGGGAATTGAACCCTGGTCCCGGGTCTGAACTCTGCTTCAGGGTCTGCCTGCTCTAATCAGTGAGCCGGATGGTAATCAATCATTGGAAAACTGTATGATTTGGTAGGAAACAAGGGTTACGAATCTTATTCGACAATACCGAATCACATCCAAAGCCCTTCCTAACGACATCGGCCCCTAAGTATATTTAGTAGTCTATTGGTGTTTCTCACCAAGTTTTAGGGCACCACTCCAATCATATACAGTCAATTCCAATTTTTCAGAGTCCACATCCAATTAAGGAGTCTTGATATTTTCTCAATCCGTTCTTTATTATTTTCTTAAACTCAAAAAGATCATCAGCCAACGCGTTTCATTCTGACCACCAGAACTTCTTCAGGGCGTGTATGATAGTAGAGAACACCAGCTGAAAATATCACTGATATGTGTGGAATCCTTCCAAATCACAAGAAATTATTATAGTTCCAATTAAGATATCTGGCTAGCTAGACCCCACACAGGCAGTAAGTCGTAATTGTTGATCCAAGAGTATAGTAATTCAAACTCCAGAGAGAATAGTCTCAGCATAAGTCCTTATTGTGGTTCATAGGTATATATCCTCTCTGATATTTCAAACGGGAATCCGACACATTATAATCCAAAGTCGTAATCCCAATAGGACTTCTGGTAGAAAGTACTACCTAAACGCACTGTTTACCGGCCATATCCGCGCGGAACAGCAAACAAGCTCCCGAATAAAGGCGAGTTAGGATCGCTTCTCGGACCTATTCTAGTCTATTGGTGTTATTTAGGGGTCATTTGTGGAAGAAAGAAGTTTCAGTTGAGTGCTGCTGTTCATCGGTAACAGTAAGCAAATATCGATTTTTAAAGTGTTTGTAATGTAGGGGGTGGTAGGAAGGATATTTATATGATATGTATGGTGTGATTAGTGAGTTTATTGTGTGTTTTATTGTTTTTCTGCATGTTAATTGGTGTTGCATGGTTTTATTCTGTGTTGTAGGAATTACAGTGTTTTTAATGTAAGTTATGTGTAGTGTATGCATTGCTAACTAGTTTTGTCTAGAGTAATATTATGTATGTATATATTTGGGATTGGAGGGGCATATTATCAAGGGGGTTTTACTCCGCTTTTTTGGCTTTAAAAGCCAAGAAAGCGGACATAAAATTATCTCCCTATTACCAAGCTGTCGCTAACACCAGTTAACGACAGCTAGTAGGAGATAGCGACCATCTTGGGCCCCACTTTGCATGTCAGTGATATTTAGCACTAATGACATGCAAAGTGGGCGTGCCAAGATGCTAGCGACTGAAAACAGTTGCTAACATCGCTATCTCCTATTACCAACTTTTGGAGATATTCGCGCTAAGCGCGAATATCTCTAAAAGCTAACACCTGCCCTGAGCAGTTCTTAGCCATGTTATCCAATGGGAGGTGGATAACATGGCTAAGAGCATTAGCTCGGTAATACATGAATATCGCTGACTTTTCAGCGATATTCATGCATTGCGGCGATTTTTATCGCATTTGCGATAAACCTTGGTAATCCCAAGGTTTATTTGCGGTAAAAATCGCTGCAGCTCAGCGGTAAATTTTTGTCTCTAACCAAGCAATAGCGTTAATTATTGCTATTGCAATTATCGCTATTGCTTGGTAATATGCCCCGTAGTGTTTTGCACATGAGGGGTTTTATCTCTTTGTTGCAAGTTTTTTTTCTGGATGTTTCTACGAAAGTCGGATGTCCCCCTTTTTTTTAAAGGAAATCTGAATTTGGTATTCATAAACCAATTTTATTATGAATAGATTTCCTTCTTTTTCACTTTTCTTGGAGTGCTTCTTTTAAAAAAACTATTATCAGGTTATTTATGGAACTAACTAACATTTTTGCATTTTTTAGGGACTTTTTACTATTGTTTTAAACACTTTTTGGTGGATTACTTTTTTCAACTGTGGATATTTGGAGAGAGACCTACAGCAAAAAAATCACGAGTTAGTTCATTAATTTACTGTGGTTGGGAAATGTTATATATTAATAATTATGTCATGTTGATATTTGTATTATGTTGTTTGGTTGAAAGTATATTATGTATTTTTTAAATTGTGTGTAATTACTGTTTGTTTTGTGTATTAAACAATTAAAAATATTTTAAAATGATAGTATTAATACTTTTATTATCTAGCGGTGAGTAATACAAAATGTAGGATTCTTTTTTCACTGATATAATAATAATATTAATAATTTACTAGTTTAAAAAATATATGTTTTCATTATTCTGGTGTATTATGTTGTAACTTCTTGGATGCCTGGTATATTTTATATGTGGTCTAGAGGATAGATTTGGCTATTTCTTCTACGTAGTAGTCCTTTGTTGTTTATAGATATTCTTACTTTGGAAATTAGCATTTCATAAAATTTTCTTTTTTGTTTGGTTAGTTTAGGACAGATTTCTGTATCAGATTGTTCATGTATAAGTTCTTGATTGCTTTGCTTTTTTGTAAGGCTTCTAGTAATTTGTATAGCGTAGATTGAGTTCTGCCTGGTGTGGACTGAAAGGCATTATGCCATCGTTTCACTGTGTTGTTTGTTTTTTCCTCCCATGCCAAGATGCTGTAGTAGATATTCCACCATGCTATCTGTAATTTCGGCTGGTGTCTGAGTCCTGACCTATGCAGTCTGCTTACCCATGTGTCCTCTAAGTACTCCATTAGGGGAGTGAGTTTGTCTTCATAATTTTGGTAATAGGGACTTTTTATTAATAGTTGTCTACCTCAGTCACAGGGGCATAGGCTAGTGTAATTGTTGTTTTGACTTCAAAGGCAAATTGGCTGTTGGTGGCATATTCCACACTTAGGGCCTGATTCTGAGTTCGGCAGTCTGCAATCTACTATTTCCCACAATTGCAACCCAGCAGTTGCGATCTTGACGGTCTGACCGTGGTATTAAGAGACATGCAGTTCTATGAAAGAAACACTGCGCTGATCCCATGGACACCACCGGGAAACTTCAACTGCAACAGCCGTGGATTAGGCCAAGGAGCCTGTGAGAGGCTCGGACTGTCAGTGAAACTGCCGGCCCAAGTACAAGTTGCTTAACAGCCAGGTTGACTGTGGTCGTCCAACCACCACATCTGAGATGGCAGAAAGGGAGGTAAATAAGGACAGATCTCACCTCTACATGTCTTGCGCCGCCATGGGCCCAATCATACACACCCTGCCACTGCTAAACCTGCAAAAATCCAAAACATCCAAAACCCAATCAGTCTCAGGTTAAATTTGCTGTAAGTCATTCAACTAGCAGTTTCTATAGATTTCTCTGTTGCCATGTTGTCTGTGAGTATTGTTGTGTCTGTAGAGTGGTCTGTGTATGTTGCTGTTTTATCTACAGGTATGTTTGTGTCTGTGGAGGGGACTGTGTGTGTTGCTGTGTTGTCTCATGGTATGGTTGCGTCTGTTGTGTTGTCTGCAGGTATGCTGGGGATGGTGGAATAGTGAGGGCCTAAGTGTCTGCTGTGTGCATGCATTTTTGAATTTTGTTGATGCATTGTGATTGTGTGAGGTGCTTGTGTCTGTTGTAGTGGGTGATTGCTTAGGCGTGTGTGTGGGCTTGGAATAGGGAATTCGGATGGAAAATTGGGAGGAGGTCAAGTGGAAGGTTGGAATGGGTGGAGAGATGCCATGAGGAAGGAGGCCAGAGCCTGAAAACACCTATTTAGGCCAGACATTGCAGTGTGAATGCCTTCCAGGTAGGCCATCATCTGGATCAGCTGGTCGCCTTGCTCCTGGATGGTATTCAGACCTGCATTCTGACCCACAAAGGGTCCTCAGGGATTCAATAGCATCCTCAGGAAGGGCAGTAGGACTAACAAGGGTAGGGGCTGCGGTACCTGAAGCGAAAGACTGATTCCCTCTTTGGAGAACGGGAACAGCCAACATTTCGGGAGATAACTTGGAGGGTGGCAATGGAACTGGGGGCAGCAGACAAGGATAAAGGTGGTAATGATCCTGTGGGGTCTGCCACCACTTGAGAGTGTTCACCGGAGGATGACTCAGTAGATAAAGAGCTCAAGTTTCTGTCCTCCGATGGTCTCCCCACACTCTCCTGGTCCTGGTCACTGGGTCACTCTGTGTCTAAGTTCTCACATTCGGAACTGTGGTGGGCATCTTTGTCCCGACTGATATTGGCTCCTTCTCCTGCGCTTGCCCTGGATGTATCTGAAATGACATGTAACATGGGTATTTTGCAACTGCATTTCCACACATGACCTTCACAAATAAACAGAAAACATTGAAGTCCACATAATACACCAGCTTCATGGTTCACTCTATAGGCTTCAAATTTTGCAAGAGCACATACATGCATGCTACAAAAACTTCAAAGTTTTGGGTCCACTCATATCATATACCCAGATAGGCCTAAATGTATTGATGCATCCTTATGTTCACACTAGGATAGTTGATCACCTTGCATACTGTGGCACTTGTGTTATACCACTGTAAAATAATGCAACCAAATATGATGGGTACACGTTTGAGAATTACAAAATGCTCACACAAGGCCCAGAGATCTACCTATTAATCATAACACATCATGATGTACTGAAGGTCAAGTTCAACACCAATTTACCACCAATTAGTGTTGGGGCAGACACCATGTCACAGGCAAATGCTCATTGCACACTGATGACACTTTTTAGTCCAATTTACATCATATGTCTTTTACCTGAAAAGTCAAATGAAAGCTGTACATATGTAGTTTAGCTATATATCACACTCAGCATATAAAGTTTCCTGAAAAAATTAAGGTCCTAACATTTGGGAGATAGATACTCAGCATTAATACAGCACAAGAGTCAAAATTGCGAAATGAACACCCCCAATCCTGCTTGGTACAGGTGATCACGCCAGTCAGAGATTGTATATCCACAAGCCAAGACACCTTTGAAAGTTTTGGATGTCCCTGACTAGCTATGCCATGAGGTTGTGGGATTATTAGAGTCCCAATGGGCGGGCACATCACACCCCTCTGTTTTTTCATACTCAAATTGGCATGCAAGGATGAGTGTAGACACTCACATATGATCTCTACAGATCTACATCTCACACCCGTATGCATGTCACCAGACAGTGAATGAGAGTTTTGAAACTCTATTGAGATAAGCCTAATAGATAACGCTAATGTACACTGGCCAGCATGTAGGCACTAATGCTGGTGGCACCTGTGATGTTTGCACTCTCATTTTACTGTATGACCAATATTTACCAATGGTAACTGTTGTACAGTTAAAGCATGTATTGTGTACTAAATGTCACATCACATGCAATAGGGCCAGCATCACATGAAAGACAGTAGTGAGGAAACAAATTGCCTATGCCATGGATCATCAGGTCTGCAGGGATAGTACTCTCCTGCTACATTAACTCCGGCTCAGGCTGCGCCATGGCCCAGACTGCCCACAATTGTCAGGCCTTGCTCTCTGCAGGCAGTGCCTTTTGATCCCACATGAACCTCACATTTCCACCAATTCAATACATATAAAATAATATTCTGCACATCTCATATGTGAGCATACAGTTTTGTGGCTCTCTGAAAGGGTCTGTGAGGTGTAGCTAACTCCCAAAAAATGCTTTACAAACCCTGATGTAATCTGAGTGATTTGTGGGACAGTATACATGACTAACAACTTCCTGACATAGTATACAGACATGATTCTGGATGTAAAACCTATACATAACTAAGCACATATACAATAATGTGGTCTGGGAAATCATTGTTGCACCAGTGTAGGGAACCAGTTTAGCCTCGCGCGGACAACAAATAGGTTGGTTACGCTGCTGCTGCTAATGTAGAACTTTTGCTGAGTAAAAAAATATATTTAGAAGTACTTGCTCGTTTTTTTTTAATTTTAAAAATTGATTGTGTTATTGATCTGTGTGAACTTTTAATTGTCCACCTCGCTCCCCCTCTGTTCGCACTGCCCACAAAGCAACAGAGACCCCACAGGACTCACTAATTCGGGTGAATCTAGTGCTGCCTCACTCCCGACCGCCATTTTGGGTGTAGGCTTGAAATGCTCTAGGGGCTAGTGCTCTAGTGTTTGCGAGTGCCCTTGGACAAACACTATTTAGGGAACCAGTTTAGCCTCGCGCGGACAACAAATAGGTTGGTTACGCTGCAGCTGCTAATGTAGAACTTTTGCTGAGTAAAAAAATATATTTAGAAGTACTTGCTCGTTTTTTAAATTTTAAAAATTGATTGTGTTATTGATCTGTGTGAACTTTTAATTGTCCCCCTCCCTCCCCCTCTGTTCGCAATCAATCAATCAATCAATCAATCAATCAAAGACATTTGTAGAGCGCACTAATTACCCGGAGGGTCTCAAGGCGCTTGGGGGGTGGGGTGGATGGTGCTGCTACTGCTCGAACAGCCAGGTCTTGAGCTTCTTCCTGAAGGAGAGGTGGTCTTGGGTCAGGCGCAGGTCGGTCGGGAGGGAGTTCCAGGTCTTGGCGGCCAGGTAGGAGAAGGACCTTCCTCCTGTTGTCGTTCTTCGGATGCGGGGGACGGCGGCGAGGGCATGACTGGCCGATCGGAGATGGCGTTTGGGAGCGTAGAAGTTGATGCGGTTGTTGAGGTAGCTCGGGCCTTGATCGTGTAGGGCTTTGTGTGCGTGGGTGAGGAGACGGAAGGTGATTCTTTTGTTGACGGGGAGCCAATGCAGGTCTCTCAGATGTCCGGAGATGTGGCTGTGTCGTGGGATGTCGAGGATGAGCCTGGCTGAGGTGTTCTGGATCCACTGGAGTCTCTTCTGGAGCTTGGCGGTGGTTCCGGCGTAGAGGGCGTTGCCGTAGTCCAGTCGGCTGGTGACGAGGGCCTGGGTGACAGTCTTCCTGGTCTCGGTGGTGATCCACCGGAAGATCTTCCGTAGCATGCGCAGGATGTTGAAGCACGACTAGGAGACGGCGTTGACTTGTCTGGTCATGGAGAGGGAGGAGTCCAGGATGACGCCCAGGTTCCGTGCGTGGTCTGTCGGTTTGGGTGCGGTGCCCAGGGCGGGGGGCCAGCAGGAGTTGTCCCAGGCGGAGGGCGAGGAGCCCAGGATGAGGACTTCCGTCTTGTCTGAGTTCAGTTTCAGGCGGCTGGTCGTCATCCACTCGGCTACGTCTTTCATCCCTTCGTGAAGGTCGGCTCTGGCGGCGGCGGGGTCGTTGGTCAGGGAGAGGATCAGCTGGGTGTCGTCAGCGTAGGAGATGATGTTGAGGTTGTGCTGGGTTGCGATGGCCGCGAGGGGACTCATGTAGACGTTGAAGAGGGTGGGGCTCAGCGAGGATCCTTGAGGGACGCCGCAGATGACTTTGGTGGCCTCTGACTTGTACGGTGGTAGTCGGACTCTCTGTGTTCTTCCGTCGAGGAAGGAGATGATCCACTCCAGTGCCCTCTCCTGGATGCCGACGTTGCTGAGGTGCTGCACTAGGGTGCGGTGGCAGACAGTGTCGAATGCCGCGGAAAGGTCAGCGATGAGGGCGGTCTCGGTGCTGTGGTTGGCTCGGAAGCCAGACTGTGAGGGGTCAAGGGATCCATTTGTATTGAGGAAGGCGGCCAGCTGCTTGTTGACGGTCTTCTCGATGACTTTGGCTGGAAACGGGAGGAGCGAGATGGGGCGGTAATTCTTGAGTTCGGTGGGGTCCGCTGTAGGTTTCTTGAGTAGGGCGCTGAATTCGGCATGCTTCCAGCTCTCCGGGAAGGTGGCGGTGTCGAAAGAGGTGTTGATGATGTCCCGCAGGTGGGGTACGATGACAGCGTCGGCCTTGTTGAAGACGTGGTGAGGGCAGGGGTCGGTTGGAGATCCGGAGTGGATGGAGTTCATCATGCGGACGGTGTCTTCGGTGCTGATCGGAGTCCAGGCGCGGAGGGTGGTGGTGGGGGGCGGTGGTTCGGTCGTGGCGTGCGTTGGTTGAGTGCTGAAGCTGTTGTGTATGTCCGCGATCTTGTTGTGGAAGTAGGAGGCGAGGGAGTTGCAGAGGTCTTGCGATGGGGTGATGTTGTTGTTGCCGGCGTTGGGGTTGGAGAGCTCTTTCACGATGTTGAAGAGTTCCTTGCAGTTGTGTGCGTTGTTGTCCAGCCGGTGCTTGAATGCAGTTTTCTTGGTGGCGCAGATCAGTTGGTGGTGCTTCCGGGTGGCAAGCTTGAGGGTGGTCATGTTGTCCGGTGTTGGTTCCCTTCTCCAGGCTTTCTCGAGGGCTTGGCAGTTCTTCTTGGAGCTCTTGAGTTCGTCGGTGAACCATGGGGCCTTCTTGCTGCCGGGTCTGCTGGGCGGGGTCCTCAGTGGGGCGAGTTCATCTGCGCAGTTGCTGATCCACTTCGTGAGGTTGTCGGCGGCCTGGTTGGGGTTCGCTGAGCTGGCGGGAGGGTGCTGGCTCAGGGAAGCGGCAAGCTGGTCAGCTGTGATCTTGTTCCAGCTTCTTCGAGCAACCTGTTGCTGGTGGTGGTGGATCGTCGTTCTTTTGAAGGTGAAGTGGACGCAGCTGTGGTCCGTCCAGTGGAGTCCGGTGGCGTGACTGAAGGCGATGTCTTTGCAGGATGAGAAGACGGCGTCGAGTGTGTGTCCGGCGAGGTGGGTGGGGGTGGACACCAGCTGCTTGAGACCGAGGTTGGCGAGGTTGTCGAGCAGGGTGATGGTGTTGCGGTCGTTGTTGTTCTCCAGGTGGAAGTTGATGTCCCCCAGGAGGATGTAGTCAGCGGAGGGGAGGGCATGCGGGCTGATGAAGTCGGCGATGTCCTCGCTGAATTGTGTGCGTGGTCCCGGGGGGCCGGTAGATCAGGGTGCCTCTGAGGGTGGTTTTGGGGTCCGTGTGGATCTGGAAGTGCAGGTGTTCGGCGGTTGTCAGGGTGTCGTCGGTGTTGGTCTTGATGCGGATGGTGTCCCTTTAGATGATGGCGATGCCTCCTCCAGTCTGGTTGTCGCGGTCTCTTCGGGTGATCTTGTAGCCCTCTGGGATGGCGATGGCGATGTCGGGCGCTGAGGAGTCGTTCATCCAGGTTTCCATGAGGAAGGCGACGTCAGGAGCTGTGGTGTCGAGGAGGTTCCAGAGTTCGATGGCGTGTCTGTGGACGGAGCGGGTGTTGAGGAGGATGCACTTCAGGTGGTTGCTGCTGGTGTTCGGCTTGGCGGGTGTTGGTGCGGGACAGGTCCGGATGCAGGTGAACTTGCAGGCGTGGCAGCTGAAGGGTCAGTGGGTTCGTCTCGGGGTGGCTCGGTGGCATCCCGGGATTCGGCCGGTGTTGAGTGCGTTGAGGGAGGCGGCGTCGTACGTCCGGCGGGTGGGCTGGTGACGGCGGGGGCCAGGGGTCCTGGCACTGGGCGCGGTCCAGGCGCGGACGGGCGCTGACGGGCTTACCTTTGGCGCACCTTCGGCGCTCAATCGGTGCTCCCGCTGTGCGCGTCCGCTGCGCGGTCGCTCTGGGGGCGTCATAAGAAGGGAGCCGGGAGGGAGGGTCCGCTGGGAGGCGGGAAGCGCGGGGACCAATTGGCAGGCGGGGGGGGGGGTTCGGGTCAGTGCCGGCGGGAAAAGCTGGGGGCTCGGCAGGCGGCCCTGGGGCGGCCCTGCGGCGGCTGGGGCGTAGGCTTGGCGTCTGGCGTCAGGCTCCTGGTAGCAGGTAAGGAGGAGCAGGCAGGTGGTGTGGGGGTGACCAGGCCATGGTGGGCGCAGTGGTCGCTCCTGGACTGTGGTGTGGGTCCCCTTAAGAAGGGAGCCGGGAGGGAGGGTCCGCTGGGAGGTGGGAAGCGCGGGGACCAATCGGCAGGCGGGGGGCGGGTTCGGGTTAGCCCCGGCGGGAAAAGCTGGGGGCTCGGCTGGCGGCCTTGCGGCGGCTGGGGCGGCCCTGCGGCGGCTGGGGCATAGGCTCGGCGTCTGGCGTCAGGCTCCTGGTAGCAGGTAAGGAGGAGCAGGCAGGGGGCGTGGGGGCGACCAGGCCGTGGTGGGCGCAGTGGTCGCACAAAGCAACAAAGACCCCACAGGACTCACTAATTCGGGTGAATCTAGTGCTGCCTCACTCCCGACCGCCATTTTGGGTGTAGGCTTGAAATGGTCTAGGGGCTAGCGCTCTAGTGTTTGCGAGTGCCCTTAGCCACACCTTACTTAAAGATTAGAATGCAGGCGTGCAGCGCACGCGCACAGCGTCGCGCCAGAGGAGCACCAGAGGAAAGCCCGTCTGTGCCCGTCCGTGCTCCGGACGGTCCTAGGGCCAAGACCGCTGCCTTTTGCAAGTATTCTAGGAATGAGCTATTGGCCATAGTTAAGAGTGTAGAGGGAATACCCCAAAATTCCCTACCACAGTCCGCTGTAATGCTGGATTGTGGGCTGATCAATAGTAGATCCCTAGTAAAACATCACCTGGAAGTGTCAGAGTTTCAAAATGACATGGACCTGGATGCCCTATTCATAACGGAGACGTGGACTACTGTGGACACCTCTGTTGAGTTGGGCTTGTCATGCCCTGAAGGGTACAAACTATTTCATAAACCTAGGCCACTGGGAAGAGGAGGAGGGCTCGGAGTGATCTATAAAGATAAGTGTGACTTTTCCCCTCTACAGATCGATGGGGTGGCGGGGGTAGAGCTACTGGGGTTCTCCCTACAAGAACCAAAAGATAGGATCCCGACTGGATTGATATGCTACAGACCACCTGGTGCGGAAACACAATACCAGGCGTTGTTTGACACCATTGCTGCCCTTGCCTTGTCCCACTCCAGAATGTTGATCCTGGGAGATTTTAATCTTTGGGATAATGGATCCCTGGGGAGTCACCTGAGGGATCTGAAGGACAACTGTGGAAACTGGGGCCTGGATCAGCTGGTACAGAAACCAACCCATTCAGGGGGACATATCCTAGATATGGTCTTCGCCAACCCGACTGAGACTAGGATGGTTGATATCCTACCTCAGCACTGGACTGACCACTCCCTAATCCACTTCCAGATCTCCATACCCACGGAGGGGAATGGAAATGAGCGCCCGGTGACTTATAGGAAGGGACGGAATTGGTCCAAATTACCAAAGGATAAAACAAAGCCTATTTTTAAGAGCAATGTTTCCTATGATCCAGAGGAATCGGTAGATCTGAATTATCATAAATACTGTAATCACATCACTAAGACCCTGGATAGACTTGCTCCTCTGAAAATTATAAAGAATAAGAGGAAGCCATCTACTCCCTGGTTTAATGAGGAGCTGAAATCCCTACGCAATGCACACCGACAGATAGAAAAGAAATGGCGTAGATGCTATTCAGAGTTGGATAAAAAATTGTTGAAAGTGGAACAGGCAAAATATAAAGGAGCCATCGCCAAAGCCAAGGCACACTTCTATGCCACTACTATTCTTCAGTCCCCTAACAGTACCAAAACCCTTTTTAATATCATAAGGGATCTCTCACATCCCACCTGTACGAGTAATAAGGTGGTCGCTACTCAAGAACTATGCAATGAGATTGCGATCTACTTTGAGGAAAAGATTGCTAAAATTGTGGGGGGGCTGAAGGAGGAAAGGGACAGCTGCAAAGATGCAGTGGCACATGCAGAAGAAGAGGAACCTCTACCAATATTGTCATCACTGGAAAATTTCACCCCTCTTACAGAGGAGCTCTTTTTCAGTCTGGCCCAGAATGTGTCATCTGGGTCTCCTCTAGACCCCCTTCCGCACAGGATCTGGAAGGAATATGGGCCAGAGCTGTTCCCCTGGATGCATCAGATTTGTCGCCAATCTCTTGAGGAAGGCACAGTGCCGGATGCATGGAAGCAGGCAGTAGTTACTCCCCTGCTCAAAAAGCCTTCGCTGGACCCTACGATTCCGGCGCATTTTAGGCCCATATCCCTCCTGCCCTACCCGATAAAAATTGTGGAAAAGGTGGTCAGTAGGTCCCTGTCAGGATATCTGGAAGACAACTGCCTGTTGGATAAGGACCAATTTGGCTTCCGCCCAGGCCACCGAACAGAAACTGCATTGGCAACCATGTTGGACACCCTTCGAATGCGAGCCGACAATGGCAATTCCTCAGTCCTGGTGCTGTTGGACATGTTGCCGCATTCGACACGGTTAGCCATGCAGTGCTGCTAAGTAGGCTGGAAAAACTGGGCGTGAAGGGCAAGGCCCTGAGGTGGATACAATCCTATCTGACAGGTAGACAACAGTTGGTGACCCTAGCACCCTTTTCATCTCCCAAGTCCCTGGTCAGTCACGGAGTACCTCAGGGCTCCTCGATTAGCCCTATTCTCTTTAATCTTTATCTGCAGCCCCTGATCCCCATGATTAAATCCTTCGGCATAGATTTGATAAACTATGCCGATGATACACAACTGGTGTTCTCCTTAGAAGGAAGACAGGCGGTGAGCATGGAGACATTTCAGAACTGCATGAGCAGGGTCTCCAGGTGGCTGACCATAAACTCCCTTCAGTTTAATGAGGGGAAGACAGAGGTTGTCTATTGCTCATCAGCCAAACTGAGTCAACAACCTTCCCACAAGATCAGGCTTGCGCCGGGAGCTGAACCTTGTATCCCAGTTAAAACCATGCGCAATCTAGGGGTACTGTTTGATGCGGATCTCCAAATTACCTCTCAGACCAATAAAACCATCAGTGTCTGCTTTGGATTGTTGAAAGCACTCAGACAGATTTTGCCCCTTCTGCCTGATGAGTCCAGGCCATTAGTAGTTAGGAGTGTGATCCTGGCCAGACTGGACTACTGTAACTCTAGGGGCCCCCTATACATCCTACAGGGGCTCCAGAGGGTCCAGTCTATAGCGGACAAGCTGGCACTTAAAAGACCTCGCAGCTCCTCCACTACGTTGGCGCTAAGAGATCTACATTGGCTGCCAATCGGGAGTAGAGTTGTTTTTAAATCCTTATGTATTGTGTACAGAGCCCTGCACAACACGGGACCTATCCCTCTACAGGAAAGGCTCTCCTGGTAAATGCCCTCCAGATCCCTGCGCTCCTCTAGCCAGAGTCTGGCAGCTACTACCAGGATCAGGAGGTCGAGGATGGGAGGCAGAGCCTTTTGCATCTCTGCCTCTAGGCTGTGGAACGAGCTTCCCCAGAACATCAGACAAATTGGCACCCTACTGGGTTTCAGAAAGAGCCTGAAAACATGGCTATTCGCCAAAGTCTAATCCCCGTGACTTTATTTAATAGATCCGGTGGCTGTTCTACATGTCTTGACAGCTAGTGTATTGTAGTACCATCTGACTACTTCCTGTTTGGGCGCCAGCATACCCGTAGGGTGACAGTTGCACGTTACAAATAATAAATACAATACAATACAATACAATACACCTATGAATTTGAACCCTGCATAGATATATTAATCTCACACAAGTATAAATTACCATTATCACACATTACAAGGCCTCATATTTAATTGCATGTGTGTCCTATGCAGCCATCACACAATACATGCAAGCAATATAATGCTTACACTCTGAGACTCAGAGGCACATTGTTGCCTGTGAGAATTGAAAGGAAGCAGTAAAATAAACCCCCAGATGCATCAAACATACATTTTGTGATTCCTTATTTGCAAAAAATAAGGAATTCCAAATAAGGAATTGCAAAATGCAATGCACCAAGAAATTGCCAACAAAATTGTGATTTCTTAAAATTCCTTAATTGCGACTCGCAAATTGCGAATCGCAATTAAGGAATACCTCCCCATTCATTCCTATGGGCCTAGAGGCCCATAGGAATGAATGGGAAGACAATCTCAATTTGCGATTTCAAGGGTGCAGGGGTGTTCAAAGGACACCCTGTTGCACTCCTGAAATTGATCCGTGCACGCATGTTGCGCACACACATGCCCTTAGGGCATGTGTGTGCGAACATGAAACTTTGAAAAATGCACTTTAGTGCATTTTTCAAAGTTTTTGCAAATTACTATGAAGTTGTACTTGATGGTAATTTGTGTGCCCTATTAGCAAAATCGCTATTTTTTAAACATAAATGCATTGCATTTAAGTAATCTCAATTTGAGATTCCTTAAATGCAAGTACTCGCAATTTAGCAAATTCTCAATTTGCAATTTTTGTATTTGGGATGATGCATCCCAAATGCAAAAATACCGGTCGCAAAGGGGCAGATTCTGAGAATCTTCCCCTTTGCGAGCGGATTTTTGTTTGATGCATCTGGGCCAAAGTGACATATTTATTAGAGATTATTACCTGTTCCTCTGGTGAGCCATAGAGCTGACCATAATGGGGAAATACCTCATCTACCAGTGTATCCAGCTCCGATGGTGTGAGGGGACAGGCCCTCTCAACAGCATGTAGAACAGTGAAGGTATTGGATCCAACGTCTGCCCAGCCTGGATCTCAACAATAGGAAAAAACAGAACAAGGTGGCTGGACAGGAAGATTTTACAACACAACTAGATGCCACGTAGTCAATATATACCACGTGAACAAAGGGCAAGAATCCCAAAGCAAATTTATTTTTCTTTTTTAACTCAAGTTTTTAAAGATTTAGGGACACGAGCACAAACAACACAACTGTTACGACAGTGGTTTCATGGAAACAATATCTACAAATGTACAATTTTTTTACAGATTTACAGCATTAACAAACATGAATCAAGCAACACAGTTAGGCAAGACACACAAAAACAATACAAAATTCAGTGACCAATGTGAATTGTGATACTATACAGTGCAAAAACTTCAGGGTTTAAAGAAAATATGTGACCAGTCCATCGGACTATGGGACCATGGGACAGGCGGAGATGGTAAAATAAAGAGCCTGCCTGTCAACCAATCCTGTGGTTCTATATTTATAACCGGGTTGCTCAACTAGGATCCAAAATGTTTGGCAAAGTTCTATCCTAGGGGCACCCCTGGTGTTTGCCACAGGGTGGAGGTGTCGACGCGTTTCGAACCGGCTTGATTCCAGGTTCTCTTCAGGACGGGGACTGGGGGTCGTGATTCTGCACGTTGGCCAGAGAAAGGCCGTGTAGTCGGTAACTCTCAACAGGGCACAGTTTCTGTGCTTCACCCAGGAATGAGGCTCTAGGCTGAAATATAGATTAGTGGTCTGTAATGGCAATGGGACCACCTGTTCAGCTATGGGGAACCCCTCCTTATTTAGGGAGTATAACTTAAAAAAGTGATCTCTCCATGTTTTTTCATCAAGGAAGGTGTCCTTACAAGATCTACCCGACTTATTTCCTTTTGATATTAGGCTCCAGTGGCTTGATCCTTCATTTTGGCTGCCTTAAGTAGATCAGCCCAGATTTCCTCATCCCAAGCTTTTTTTGAATAGGAAAGGGTTTTCTTATAAGCTTGTCTGGTATCTCTAATTCCCTTAGAGTCCTTTGTTTTTACTGCCTGGATCAGGAGAGACTTAGCTACAAGGCACTCTTTATTGTACCATGGGTTGCCATGTTCTAAGTTAATGTTATGGGATCTATCCCCCTTCTCATAGATTTTACTCAGAAGAGGAGTTAGAGCATCAACCAAATTAAGGTGCATACATAATACTCCGTAATCGCCTAAGGAGAGATCCTGGCATGTAGCAACTTTATCAGCAAAGGTATTATAAATACATGTCATAGATGTCTCCTTGGATAAGATATATGGCCATCTTAGTGCACGCCTATTGTTACTTATCTGAGGTTCACCATCATACCCCTTGGGCACTATTTCTGTAACTGTATTAATTTTGAAAGGCTGAGGATCCAGGGTTAATTGTAACGGTAAGTGATCGCTCTCAGTGCTATACCCAACCTTAAAATCAACAATTAGGTGCCAAGAACTCATGGAGACCATTATGAAATCTATATGGGACTTGGCATTTCCTCTACAAAATGTAGGGGCCGCTGGTCTATCTGACTGAAAACAACCGTTACAAGCCCTTAAATCGTGCCCTACAGTTAGTTGTAAGATTTGGGATGCCGCCACAGTACATTTTACCTCCCCATTGCTATCTAAAGCGGGGATATTATTTGCCTTGTCTTGTTCATCAAATAAACCATCTAAACCCAGTATTGGCTCATATTTGCAATTAAAGTCCCCTTCTATAATTATTTGTGAGTTAGGACCCAGAGTATTAAGAAAGAGATCGAGTTGGTCAATCAGCCCAGATTCCTTATTTAAAGGGTTGGGCCTATTATATGCATTTATTAATAGACAATCTTTTTCTCTCTGGTCATTATTTTAACACCTAACAAGTCACGGAATCCGATGGAAAGCGGAGTAACTTCAATTTCTAAATCAATTTTTATCCAGATCACCAAACCCCCAGAAGCCCTGCCTCTTACAGAAGGGTTGGCTTTGCAATAGAAAGTTTTGTATCCGAGCCTGTGTGGAATATCCAGAGACCAGGTCTCCTGTAAGAGTATTATATCATTTTCATCAAAGTAATTACAGCAGATACTGTCCCGGAGGTTCCTGGATGAGCCTGCAATGTTCCAGGACAACATTTTGACTTCAAGGTTCCTACTGAGTGAAGGAGAAGTCAAGTCTTGTTGGCCAGCTTGGGAAGTGGAAGACCCTGTTCTAGTCGGTGTTAGGTCTACCCCTGTTTTTCTGTAGTCACTAGCACTTGATCTCAATGTGCCATCCCCACAGATTTTAACAGACCTACTATTGTCTTTCACCAATTGCGGAGAAGACAGTGGTTGTGAAATTCTGCCCAGAGTAAGCTCCATGCTAGTATTAGTGGGGGAAGATATAGATGAATATGATGTGGTTAGTCATTCTACCTCCTCTACAGTGTTTAAACCCTCAAATCTTATTTCTAGGGGGGTAAAGGGAAGCTGATGTCTTGGTGCCCCTACATGCCTTGGTTTATAGAAGTAGCCCAAGGGAAGTACGCTAATAAGCGTACTTTCACCCTGGGGTTCCTCCATTGTTTCCAAAATCCTCCTGGCTTGCTGAGGGCTTCTGAGATTGATAACCACACAATCTCCACTGATGTTTTTTGAGGAGTGACTCAACCACCCCACTCTACGAACCATTAAAATATCTTGTCTGTTCTCCAGATGAAATCTTTTAAATTTGACTAGCCAATCTACAACCTTATTTCGGAGGCTATGCCAAGATTCAGTTTGTCTTCTCTTCAGTGAAGGTACCCCAGCTAAGATGATTACGTAAGGGGAAGATGCCGGTGGTAATTGCAAAACATCAGAACTTGGCATCAAGTCAGTACCTTTCGGGCTATAAACTTTGGGTTTATCTAGTGCCTTGCTTGAGCTTCCCTGGGTTGGCAAGCTAGCTATAATTCCAGTGTTTAGTCCCATCTTGCTTGTGCCCTTGTCCCCACCCATTAGATGAGCAGGCCTTTCTGGAGTTTTTATAGGTAGCAGCAAACTCGCTGCTTCCTTATCTACTAACAAGGGTAATGATGAGAGGTTGCTCTCTTGGGGTGTAGAGCTATTTCCCGCAATCCTCAGATTTTTGCACATATGCTCAATTCTCGCAGTAAATTGTGACAGGCTTGCTACCAGATCCTTTTCTATTTCGGCCATTGTCCCCCTAAACAATAATTCTAGGGAGTCCTTCAGTGATGCTTCTAAGGTGGCAAACCTTCTTTCCAACCCTGCATCAGTGGTGAGATAAAGCTTTCAGTTTGGGTACCCATAGATTTTAGTGAGATACCTTGCTTGACCCTAGCATTAGCATAATTAGTTTTTGGTCTCGCACCCCCAACTTCCTTACTATTTGGTTTGTTCCTGGGAGTAGGATTTGGTAAGTTTTTCTTTGTGCCGTGACCTTGTACCTTATGTTCTGCCACTCCACGATGAGAGCGAAGTCTTGCTGCCAGAGATGGAGTAGACTTGGGAGTAACTTCCTCAGGTGAGGTAGTCACGGAAGTCCTAGGTGTATTGGACAAACATGAGGTATTTAGTGTATCCGGTAAAGTATCAGGAGGAGGAAGAGTAGCCATATCAGAAGAAGGGGTCAGGGGAGCAAGGGGAAGCCCACTGTACTCAGCTTCACTTGGATCGTCAGTGGATATATTTATATTATCATGTGTGCTACCTAACCCTGAGACCTGACCCGTCCCCCTAATAAGGGGTACAGGGTTGGGGTTTGCAGCGGGCGACCTAGCATTGCTAATTGCACCCAAAGAAGATCTTTTCTGTGCCCCAGCTAAACCTTGGGAAAGCCGTTTTTCCTTTTTCCGCTAAACTTATCTCACGTTGTATTACAGATCCTGCTCTGATTAAAAAAGCATCCATTGTTCCAACCATTCCCCCCCCCCTTGGTATGCACATTTTTACGATTCACAGCCATAACAACAGTCTATGTGAAATGTCAATAGCACAGTGGTGCACTAACCAGAGTAACGCTTATCAGGGGGGGTGGCCCTGCCCTGCCTCTCTAGGCCTCGGACGGCCGCAGATGGCCCCGCCCTTGTCCCGGGCTTCTCCCGGCGATGCCCGCGTGCGTCCCGCGACGCGGGAGTGGTCGCGGTCTTTTGTGCCCCACTGGTCGCGTGGTGTAGGGGGGGCGTGGTCCTCAGGGCGTCTGGGAGGTGTAGTTTCCCCCGCTCGGCGGCCGCTCGTGATCACAAATAGCGGCGGCGGGGGGAAACCAAGCGGCAAGCCTGAAGGTCCGGGTACAGTGCTCCAAAAACGTCCACACAATCCTTTGCCTCAAGCTATTAGACTGAAGTTAGGGACCCGCTCCACCGCAGTACTCGCGGTCTTTTGTGCCCCACTGGTCGCGTGGTGTAGGGGGGCGTGGTCCTCAGGGCATCTGGGAGGTGTAGTTTCCCCCGCTCGGCGGCCGCTCGCGATCACAAACAGCGGCGGCGGCGGGGGGAAACCAAGCGGCAAGCCTGAAGGTCTGGGTACAGTGCTCCAAATTGTCCTCACAATCCTTTGCCTCAAGCTATTAGACTGAAGTTAGTGAAGAGAGTTCAGGTGGGAGGCCATCCACGTCTTGGGACCAAGTAGGAGAATAGCCCTGGCAGCAGCGTTTTGGACTACTTGGAGGCGGGTGAGTGAGAATTCTGGTAATTCAAGATATAATATGTTCACATAATCCAGCCTGGAACCTATTAAGGCCTGGACCACATTTTTTTTGTGGGGAATCTGGAGTAGAGGCAGACCTTGTTTTAGCATTTTCAGGAAGCCAAAGCATTGACCGGCAACTGTTTGAATCTGGGAGTTCATTTTAAAAGACTCATCCTACTTTAGCCACAGGTTAATGACTGACCTAAACAAGGTAGTGGGTGGGTGCATTTCCAGAGGCCTCCAGCTGCGCCACAAATTGTTTGATGGGAGGCCAAAGAAAATTATTTCTGACTTGTCGAATTAGATTTCAATTGATTGAGCTGGAGCCAGCCAAACACCTCTGATAGGCAAGAATTGATCACTTCACCCTTAAAATCTGCGTCTTTGTCGCACGTGAATAACAGCTGCGTGTCATCGGCGTACAACACTATTTCTGCTCCATGCGACTCAGCCAGATTCTCTAGGGGAGACATGTAAAGAATGAACAATGTAAGGCTGAGTACAGAGCCCTGTGGTTCGCCCACCTTTGAAGGAGATGAGAGCCAAGAACGGGGAAGCCCAGAGCACAAACATGTTTACTTTAAAAAAAAATTGTTTCCATGTCATGCTCATTACAAAACATGATCTGTGTAGTTCATTATTTGCACATAGGCTAAATATGCGTGGTGCACTGTACACCGGGGTTGGCGGTATTTCACATGCAATCTAATGATACCCTCACTATAGTGCCAATGTACTATTTCTGATTGGATGATGTGCACAGTTCTGTGACATACCTGTGAAGGTCACCTACATGTGTACACATCCATATGTAAAACCATGCGGAATGGGGACCCCTTCTTATTAGTGTCCCCAGGGATTTGTTAATAACATAAATCCTATGGTTGGGATGTGTGTAGGTACTAAAATCACACAGGACCACAATTACCTCATCCACCAGAAAAGTGTGAAAGATAGAGAGAGTACCTCACGGTAGCACCACCCGAGGGGGTTCCCGGTTAGTAATTGCCGGTATACCCACTTCTCATCATTGGCCACTCTCTCTATGTGAAAAGACAAAAGTGCAAAAGTGGTTTTACATATGGATGTGTACACATGTAGGTGAGGCTCCAATTGTTTAAATACTGTGTGAGTGGGGGGCTGCCTCACCTACTCCTTTCCCCCTATATCCCCTAGTGATTGTTCTATACCTGTGAAGGTCACCTTGGGAATGACAGGTGGAATGTTCAACATTTGACATTGATGATATGAAATGTGTACTGCTTCATGAAGCATTAATGTTCAGACACATGCCTTTTGCTTTAGTCTTCATATATGTTACACTGCAGACTGTGACCAATATACATGTTTGTGTTACTCCTCACATAGGTACCCTGGGAGAGGGAGGATATGACAGGCTCCAGTGTACAACCCATTTCTGACCTTCAGACCATGGCTGAGAGAAGTATGATATAGAAATTTTGTTTAAATCATCAAATACTACTGGGTGTATATCATCAGTTAGAGACTGACCTTATACCTGACATCATTTATCCTACATCATTCCCACAACTTATGAAACCCATGTCTGTATTGTATTTTAGGGCCACAGGCTTGTTTCAATTCACTGTCTCTAGGTGGAATGTCACAATCTTTGTTCAGTTGGGTACTCCTAGAGGTGCTAGCAGCACTGCTGAGACACCTGGTCAGCTAAATCCAGTTCCTCAGACCTGAGCATTGTGCCACTGTGAAGGCAAATATCTATGTTTTAGGTCACATCCCACATATGATTGGATCAATATATATTGTATTAGTACCACCACAAGCCAGGGAACGAGTGCACTGCAACAGGAAGCACTTCCATTCTATCAACCTGCAAGTTCTATGCTTACCAGATTTGTACATCTCAAACGTGTATACCCGGTTCCTAGGATATGCACAATTCCTTCATACTGTAGAACAGCACCATACCCCAGTTTATGTCACATCTACTAACGGAGAGGGCCTCGCTTGTAGGTAAGTTTGATCTGCCCTTACCATTTGTGGGAAGTGTCAAGTAGTATAATCTGAAAGTGTGTAACTCATTGTTGAACTTCTGTCTCAAACGTGTATACCCGGTTCCTAGGATATGCACAATTCCTTCATACTGTAGAACAGCACCATACCCCAGTTTATGTCACATCTACTAACGGAGAGGGCCTCGCTTGTAGGTAAGTTTGATCTGCCCTTACCATTTGTGGGAAGTGTCAAGTAGTATAATCTGAAAGTGTGTAACTCATTGTTGAACTTCTGTCTGTCTTCCATGTAGGAGACTCAGCGTATGCTAAGGAATCCCTTTATACCAGGGAAAGTGTGCTTCAATGAGACCCATGGAAGACCACATCAGCCAATGGAGTGGGTTTTTGGGCAACCGAAAGCCAGATTTCAATGTATGGACAAGGCTGGGGGAGCCCTCACTCTACTCACCCAGGAAGGTGTGTAAGATAACCGTTGCCTGCTGCATGCTTCACAGCATTGCCCTGTGATGGAACATACCTTACATCGCAGATGACACAGGCCATGAAGAACCTCTGGGTGAGGAACCTGAAATGCCAAATGATGACGATAGTTGTGAAGAGGAAGGAATAGACTTGTGCCAAGATCTCATCCGAAATTACTTCTGAGGGTAAGCATGGTGTGAGGTGTGATGACTTTTTCTATTATTGCAACTCTTCTAGTGAGGTTGTGAGGAGGATGGCAATTAGGGCTGGGCAGAGTTCATGGAGGTCTACTCCTCGGAACTTAGCGAAGTGCCACAAAACCTCTGCTGTGCTCCGGGGAGTTCTGCCAGCAGTGGAATCTATTAAGTCAAGCAGCCCACACTGATTTTAAGTGGCAGGAGTTTGACTGCACTGTAAAATCAGCATGCCTAGCACATTGTGTCGTGTCGAAAGGTGCTACTGCTTTCAGCTGCTTGAGTAGAAATAATACTCAAGCGGCAGATTTCTCATTTCAAGCAGCAGATTTCTCAACGTGAGCAGTTGTGACCTGCTGCAACCACCTACACTAAGAAATCTTGCCCGTAGGCTGTCTAGCGCTCGATTTCTTCTCAGGAGCACTTGCCAACTTCGGCGAGCCACGCTAGAGAAAAAACTCCGCTCTGCGTCACTTCACAGAGTTTGGTGGAAATCTGCACTCTTTGCTGAGTGAGAAAAACTCTGCAAACTCGACCTAATGCTAATGCTAAATATTAGGAATGATTGTCTCTGGCAACAGTGTAGCTTTGTTCAGCATAAATGTTGTCTGAGGCTGTGTTCTGTAGAAGTTGACAATGTGATTTGTGCCTTTTGTATGGTTTCGTAGCTAATCCCTCTCTGTGTTGGTCTGTTTTAGAATCCTTCACCATGGCATTTTCATTTGGACATAGAGTTGTGACATTAGCAGGTACATAATGCTGTTCAGACAAATGAAGTGGACATGGATTGGCCCTGGGAATGTCTGTCACAGAGTTTGGATGTACAAAGCTGGTACAAAGACAGCTTGCACAGTGATAGGATGGAAGTTATGTGAACTTGTTCCTTGTGATTTGTTGGTCCTAATGTAATATGTGTGCCATCATGTGATCCAGCACAATGTTGTGTTGGGCCCCTTGCATGCTATTCTACCTTCACATTGGCTAATTCCTCATTGTGTATGAACTGTATGTAGCTATTCATGTGTCTCCTTTGTGTAGGCCAAAATGTTTGTGGGACATCACTGACATTTGTTTGTGACATCCAGCAAATGCAAGCAATACTGTATTGAAATGACCTTGTGTTCAGAAACTGTTGCATTGGCATGTCTGTTTATTTGTTTATTTGATGTAGGATTCCTTTTGTGAGTTTGCAATATGGCTCCAGCTGATGATGTAAACCTAATTTATTGTTTCCTATTGTGTAGAATATTGTCAGATTTATCGCCACCTTCCATGTTGTGAAAGTCTGCAAGAGATTATGTGGTCACTGACACAGAATAACTGAGTCAGGTCTTATTTGATTTTTTCTGACATAATTTGAGCATATGTTTAAAACAATGGAATAAATGTTATCAGCCCAGGCCCTTCATCCTGAGTTGAACATGATTTACATACTACATACCCATGCTTTTCAGAAGTACCTAGATTTTGTGATTGCAAAGTTCACATGCTAATATATTCTCATTGTTATATTTGGAAATTACAAGAGGAGACAATGATTTGTTGACATGTTTTTAATGAAGTCAACAAGGATAAGATCAATACATTTACTAAACATTGCACAGTGAAAACCAAAAGTAAAGTCTTCAGTTAAAGTCCAACATACTACTCCCATCAGATATAGAAAAGCGGGCAGGAATTGTCCGCAAAGGGAATGTGCAGCACACACAGAAGGAACCTAAAGGCAAGGTTTCTTATTGGTGGCGCTGGGTGTCTTGCCATCCCCACCTCCTTGATTCTTGTGTGAATGTCCCCTCTTTTGACAGAGGTGGGATCTGCAGCTACTGAGACAGGGGCGTGTGCAATCATGCCCTCCACTGACAGGGTCTCTTCCTGTGGCAGATTTTGATGGCCTGGATGTACTTTGACAACAGGAAGTGGTAGATGCAGGTGGAAGAGCCCTGCGGAGAGTGGGGTTGATGTCCTGCAGCACCCCAAGCATGGAGACCGTATTGGTGTTGATACTGGCCACCTCAGTGTGGATGCATGCAACCTTCTGGTTTGTGACCCTCTGCAGCTACTTCATTTCCCTTATGTCTGTCTATTCCTGGCCCATTACAACTTGGGAGTCTTGGTAGACTCAATACAACACCGGACACTTTTCTTTTCTTTTCACGGATAAGAAAATTATTGATTATGAGAAACATGGGCATGCTGGTGAGTACCTACCAGCAGCTCGCTTGGTGATGCTTATGTGAGGTGCTTTCTTTCCTTCACACCTTTTTTATTACACACCTTTCAATAGAAAGGGGGTGTTTGTATTTGGGGTAGACTGGTAACTGTGTGTCTGGAAGAGAAATGTTTTTTATGTGGGACATTTTGGACTGGATACAACTGACAATTGAATAAAGCCAGCGGTTGGGTGGAGATATTAGAAGAATTCCTGCTTGATTCCTAAGAAACTTTAATATGTCCTAAACAGCAAGTTCTGTGTGTTGGATTGATCTTTTGAGTGGAGGGCGACCTGAATGTTTTATTCCCTCTTGTGCTCCTTGTTGTGATGAGTCCTGCTAGACTCCCAGGACTTGGGTGATCGCAGCGTGGATGTCTTTGACCCCGTGGGCTTATGCTGGGGGCCCACAGTTACCCTCCAATGAACACTGCCACCATGGGCCTGTGATCTTGGAACAGACCGCACCCTCCCTCTGGGTCCTGGTTTCTTCGTGACTTGTGTGGTGAAAGCAGCTTCAAAACCCAGGACTGGGGGGGAGCAAGATGGTACTGACTGTGCTAGGTATACAGTTTGTGTATGCAATGGTTGCTGGTGTAGTTTCAGCTCTGGTGGGAGGTGTTATTGTGGGCACATTGAGCCTCACTGTTGCCGTCTGCCCAGGCTGACCAGATGGGCCAGGTACGTTCAAAGTCCATATCACCAGGAGCGCTGTCATCACTTAGGGATTCATCCTGGAGTGGAGCAGAACTCTCTTCAGTGTCCAACCTCTGTTAAGGTGCTGTGACCAATCGATCTGTTGAGAAATAGAGAACATTGATATTGGTGGAAGTGAGGTATCTACATCAATGTCATTTGTATCAAAGTAAATAGGGACCTAGAATGAAACACAATAGATAGAGATTGGCATTGTCATCTATTTGCATGGAGTTGAAGTTGGTTACTAGACATTTAAAAACATTCATTACATGTAGTAGATTTCATCTGCTCATTAAATGTGAAGATGTGTCTGATTTTGGCTTTAGGTATAGACATGACATCTCCAAACATCTCAACTAGCACAGTGCAGTTGTACCGTGTATTTGTCCATTCCAAGGCCTAGCTGTGTATAATACAGACAAACACACAGCTTGGTTGTATATTTAGCATTGTTCATCATGTGAGGACTGAGGAGACAAGGGGGCACCTGCCACTCTGAATCAGATGAGTTTCCTTCATGGCTTACATATATTAGGGGTACACATTTGTTGGGGTATCACTCATACCATCACTAGTTTCAGTTGCTGAGACCAAGACGTCATGAAGCAAAGTATTCAGACATATATCTCAGTGGAGCACTGTCTGCACATTGCACAGTCTATGATTTGATGAGTTTTAATCGCAGGGCCTCATGATAGTTATAGTCATTTCAATCTCACTTTACCAACTCTTGACAAACGGTTAGTGTACTATACCTGTTGACACCATGCATTTGGGATGGACCATACATTTACATTTTAACACGTATAATAGGTCCTGAAATTATTTTTTTATGCTTATTCACTACAGACTACATTCGAACATGTGACATGTCATTGAGTTGGATAAATGTGCTCTTATATGTAACTATACTCTATGACACAAATAAACCAACATCTCAGATACTTTGAGAATAGCATGTTAGGAAAGTAGAAAGATATCATATTAGCATAAGCAGAGTAGAGAGGAAACAGGATATTGTGACAGTTAATAAAGTGTAACCTACCAGAGTTCACTCACCACCAATTCCTGTCAAGCTCTTAAAATACAGGCTGGCCAATACCTTCTCCTTCCAGGGAAAGAATTGCACTGTGGCATTGGGAGGGCCAAAAACCATTCCTCTGAGCCTGCAGGTGGTGGTTGTTGTACTGGGTATGAACCCTCAACCTGTGGTCAGTCTACCTCTTCCTAATGCTGTTCTGTGTCCTTTGTGCAGGGTGGTACCAACAGCATTCACTTTGTTAACAATTGTTAGACCTAACACCTTGGCGTGGTTCTCCCTTCGATTTTTTTGCTGTTGCCTCATGTGTTTGCTGGTGTTAGATGCTTTGGGCACTGTGCCACTGCTGTCCAATGCGACAGTGCAAGTGCTCCCTATTGTAAATTGATGTACGGATTAGTGATTCCATGATTGGCTGGTTCGGTTTACCAGTCAGATCCTAGTACAGTGCACCAGGAGTGCCCAGGGATTGTAAACCAAATGCTGCGGGTTGTCTTGCAGCACTGGTTGTGCCACCCACAGAAGCAGCCTGTAAAAGTATGTCTAAGGCTTGCCATTGCAGAGCCTGTGTGCAGTCTGGTACTGCCATGATGACTGGGCAAGTGCACACACCTGCCAGTCCCTTAACCTTCCGAATGTCTTCATATCAGACACCCCTATGGTAGGCCCAAGGGCAGGGTGTATTGTAAGTATAAGGTAGGACAAGCCCTGATGTGCGTGGCATGTCCTAATAGTGAATTAAAGCCATTTTTGTTTTTCACTATTGCAACTTAGGCCACCTGTTCCTCATAGGCCAGAATGGGCAGCTTGATTATTACATCTTATAATCCTATCTAACTCAGGGAAGTAGGTAAACATTCGAGTTTAGTATGCCTGAACTCAGAATGATAAAATTCATCTGTCAGTGAAATTTGTTTAAACATTCTGTGTTTAAAAATACCACTGCCTCTGCTAGGTTGTGTTTTCCTTGTCTGGAGTTTGAGTGACAGGGACTGGGGCATTCCAGGAGACAGGGTGAGTCAGCCCAGTGCTGAATAGAGAGATCAGCATCTATATGGGTGGGAGGAGTTGTACCTGGGACCTGAATAGTGCTGTGCCTTCCCTCCACAACACTGGTTCCACCTTCTGTGGTGCGTCTGATGTCTCTGCCCTGCAATGTGAAAGGAAGGAAGGAGTCATGTAAACATAGTGCTCCAGGACTGACCAGAACTAGTTTGGACTATGCAAAGGCCTCTCTGCCGTCAGAGAACAAAGAGAAACTGTGTATAAAAGAGGGGACCAAAACCCCAGAGAATTAGATCACTGTTGGGAAACAAGAAGACACATTTGCTGAGGAGTGGAACCAGAGAGACTGAGGAGAGAATATTCCCTAAGCTGAAGTGCTGGTTGGGGGATTGACCTGCAGTGGTTGCCTGACTGCCAAAGAAAGGAGAGAGGAACTTTGTGTACTTTCATCATCTTGTAAGTATCTCCAGGGGCTTGAGAACAGAGCTTGCCTCCTGCTGAAGTGTCAGGGACAACAGACTTCCACCACCATCTCCCCAAGAGTTCTTTGGAAGTGGCTGCAGTTGTGCTGGACTTTTTGAGGAACTGCATATTGCAAGGAGCTGGAAGCATGACTCACGAGCAAGAAGTGTGACGCCGAATTCCCGCTGCAGCTTCACAACACAAGAGCACCTCATATCACCAGAGAAGAGGATTGACGTCCCATCAGATGCCGCCACATCACTGGGAAGTGTGTTGCAGGGCTGTTGCGGCCCCCAAGAACCGCTGAGTCATCGCAGGGCCCCCGAAGCACCTCGCATCGCCGGAGAAGAGGATCGACATCACAACAGACGCTGCCGCATCCCCAGGAAGCATGTTGCAGGGCCTGTCACGGCTTGCATCGTTGTTGAAGCACCGCGCATCACCAGAGAAGAGGATCGACGTTGCAGCAGATGCTGCAGCATCAGCTGGAAGCGTGTCGCAGGGGCTGTAGTGGCTCGCATCATTGACAATTCGCTCCGCATCGTTGGAGAAGAGGATCAACATCGCAGCAGACGCTGATGCATCACGGAGAAGCGTATCGCAGGGCCTGTCATGGTCCGCATAATGTCGCATCAAAAGGAAAACGCCATCTTTGTTTCATCGCACCGGATGGTCATCGCATCAAGGGGTTGCAAGCCGCATCGCCACGGAAGCGCAGTAAGAAACCGACGCATCACCTTCCCTTAAGCAGAAGCAGGGAACCAACGCATCACCTTCCATGCCACACTTTCATTGTCTTGCGTTACCCATCTTAAGGGACATTGACTCAAAGTGTCGCATTTTAAGATCTAAAGAGAACTGAGCTAATTCTACCATTTTAAGTACAGTATTATGGATTTTTGTCGTTTGTGGTCTTGTGTTAAATATATATAAAGAATACGGTGCACAGACATAATATCGAGTCCAAAATATCGTTTGGACAAAATATCGAGTATTTAATATAGACTGGACAAAATATCGACAGGACAGAATATAGACAACAAAAATATCGTTTTTAAGGTAAGTGAAGTAATATCGACTGTATAAAATATAGATAGTTAAAAATATCGACTTTTTAATAATATATAATATTTTATAGTGTATTTTTATGTTATAATATGTGTGAAAAGTGTGTATTTATGTTATAAATAATGTTATTAAATGAAATGTATTTTTATGAATATTGCGTAATGTAATTCTGTAGCGGGTTGTGGGTTTATAGGGGAATAGGGTGGGAAGTAATTTAATTATAATTAAATAAATATGTAAATGTATTTATTGATAGTAATTAGTAATTAATTGTTACCTAATTAATATTTGTTAATTAATTTAATTAGAATTTTCGAATCATTTATATTAATTGATTAATTGGCAATTATGTAAATTTTACTAATTTAATTTCTGTAGCGGGTTGTGGGTTTATAGGGGAATAGGGTGGGAAGTAAATTAATTATAATTAAATGAATATGTAAATTTATTTAATGATATTAATTATTAATTAATTGTTAATTAATTGATATTAGTTTATTAATTTAATTATAATTGTTAATTTATTCATATTAATTGATTAGTTGGTAATTATGTAAATTTTACTAATTTATTTTCTGTAGCGTGTTGTGGGTTTATAGGTGCATAGGGTGCAAAGTAATTTTTTAATAATTAATTAAATAATAAAATTAATTAAAAGTTATTTATTTGGAAATAATTGTGAAATAATTGTAATCTATAAAAAAAATTGTTAATGTATATTTAATTTGTATTAATAGGTAATTAATTAAAATAATTATTGTTAAATAGTAATTTTAACCCCTACGCTATCCAACGCTTTCCCTATTGTTGCACCCACTGGAGTGGGAATAGTAATTTTTACCCCCACAATATCCAACGCTTTCCCTACTGTTGCACCCACTGGAGTGGGAATAGTAATTTTAACCCCTACGCTATCCAACACTTTCCCTACTGTTGCACTCTCTGGAGTTGGAATAGTAATTTTAACCCCTACGCTATCCAACGCTTTCCCTACTGTTGCACCCACTGGAGTGGGAATAGTAATTTTTACCCCTACGCTATCCAATGCTTTCTCTACTGTTGCACTCTTTGGAGTGGGAATAGTAATTTTTACCCTTTCGCTATCCAATGCTTTCCCTACTGTAGCACTCTTTGGAGTGGGAATAGTAATTTTTACCCTTACGCTATCCAACGCTTTCCCTACTGTTGCACTCACTGGAGTGGGAATAGTAATTTTAACCCCTACGCTATCCAACGATTTCCCTACTGTTGCACTCTTTGGAGTGGGAATAGTAATTTATCCCCTTACGCTATCCAACGCTTTCCCTACTGTTGCACTCACTGGAGTGGGAATAGTAATTTTAACCCCTACGCTATCCAACGCTTTCCCTACTGTTGCACTCTTTGGAGTGGGAATAGTAATTTTTACCCCTATGCTATCCAACGCTTTCCCTACTGTTGCACCCACTGGAGTGGGAATAGTAATTTTTACCCCTACACTATCCAACGCATACCCTATGCTTGCATTCTTTGCAGTGGGAATAGTAATTTTACACTTTTGTTATTGTACGTTAATAATATTGGCTATTATTTAATTATATTTTGTTACTCTATATATATGTTTTAAAAAATATGATTAAAAAAATATATATTTTGACTTTTATTAATTATTTAATTATTATAAATTAATTTAAGTATTTTTAAGTATAATTTAGTAATAAATTATTAATATTAATGTAATTTAACATTGTTTTTATTAAAGTCGATATTTTTTACAACTATATTTTTGTAAACGATATTTTAAACTCGATATTTTTGTACTTACCGTACATAGAAACTCGATATTTTGACAGTCTATATTTTGTCAACGATATTATTGCAACTCGATATTTTGGCATTCAATATTATTTCAGTGATCCAAAGAATACTTATTTTTATATACAACTGTGTGGTGTCCCTCTGTAGTGTTGTCACTGGGTTACTGTATGTATTCACAAATGCTTTACACAGTGCCTCTGATATAAGCCTGTCTGCTCGTGCCAAACTACCAAGGGGGTGAGCAGTGGTCATTTTAGGAGTGTACCCCCTTACCCTGACCAGACACAAGGGTCCCTATTTGTCACAGGTACCTACCTATGCCAACTAGAGACCCCTAAATCTAACATTGGTGGTCAGGGGTGAGGATTCTGGCCTTGCATTTGTGACTCATGTACAGTGATTGGTGAACACTACTAGTTAGTGCAGATCAAAACGTGACCACATACTTTGGTAGATTGTTTTTCCTTGGATTTTCCATTTTTGCAAAGAACTGCCAAGTTTAACCACCATGGGAAAAATCAGCATCCATAGCATCTGTTGATCTTGATTGGGAATAGGAGAAACTAGAATGCTACACGTTAACCAGCTCAAGCACTTCTGCAGGAGGTTCAAAGTTTCTATGACTTTGAGCGACCCAGCCACCGCAGTACCGGCCGCCAGAGCACCCCAGCCACCGCAGAGCTGCTGCTCGCTCAGACTTTTCCCACAGCTGCCTCCCTGCGGCCCCACCCCCCGACGTCCATTCGCCGCCACCCAGCTGCCTTGCCCTCCCGGCTCCTAACTTATGTCGCCCACTTCCACGCTCAGCGTTGACGCGCAGACTGTGCGCCGAAGGCGCGCCAAAGGCAAGCCCGTCTGCGCCGTCCGCGCCTGGACCGCGCCAGCGCCAGGAGCCCTGGTCCCAACCGCCGATGCAAGACCACACGACGAACCTATGCGCCGCCACCCTCAACACACTCAATGCCGGCCGGAACCCTGCCTCCTACCGAGCCACCCCGAGACGCACCCACAGACCCTTTGTCTGCCAGGCCTGCCGTTTCATCCGCTACCGGACCTCCCCCGCCCCCGCCAAGCCCAGCACCAGCAGAAACCACCTGAAGTGCATCCTGCTCAACACCCGCTCCGTCCACAGGCACGCCGTGGAACTCTGGGACCTGCTCGACACGACAGCACCGGACGTCGCCTTCCTCACCGAAACCTGGATGAACGCCTCCTCGGCGCCCGACATCGCCATAGCCATCCCAGACGGATACAAGATCACCCGGAAGGACCGCGTCAACCAGACGGGAGGAGGCATCACCATCATGCACAAGAACACCATCCGCATCTCAACTAACTCCGACGAAACGTTCACCGCCACCGAACACCTGCACTTCCAGATACACACTGACCCCAAGACCACCCTCCGCGGCACCTTCATCTACAGACCACCGGGACCACGCACACAATTCAGCGAAGACATCGCAGACTTCATCAGCCCGCACGCCCTTCCCTCCGCTGACTACATCCTCCTAGGGAACCTCAACTTTCACCTGGAGAACAACAACGACAGAAACACCACTGCCCTGCTGGACAACCTTGCCAACCTCGGACTCAAGCAACTGGTGAACACCCCCACCCACTACACCAGCCACACGCTTGACCCCGTCTTCTCATCCAGCAAGCACATCTCCTTCAGCCACGCCACCGGACTCCACTGGACCAACCACAGCTGCGTCCACTTCAGCTTCAGAAGAACTACGACCCACCACCACCCGCAACAGGTCCCCCGCCGAAGCTGGAGCAAGATCACCTCCGAGTAGCTCACCGCCTCCCTCAGCCAGAACACTCCGACCAGCACAATGGACCCCAACGAAGCAGCCAGCAACCTCACCAAGTTGCTGACCGCCTTCGCCGATGTCCTCGCACCAATAAAGAACCCTCCCAGCAGACCCGGCAGCAAGAAAACCCCCTGGTTCACCGACGAACTCAAGGAATCCAAGAAGAACTGCCGCACCCTCGAGAAAGCCTGGCGTCTCGACCACACCACAGACAACAGGACCACCCTCAAGCACGCCATCCGCAAACACCATCAGCTGATCTGCGCCACCAAGAAGACAGCACTCAAAGAACGACTGGACAACAACACCCACAACAGCAAGGAACTCTTCAGCATCGTCAAAGAGTTCTCCAACCCCAGCGCCGGAAACAACAACATCACTCCCTCGCAAGACCTCTGTAACTCACTCGCCTCGTTCTTCCACCGCAAGATCGCCGACATACACAACAGCTTCGACGCACAGACCAGGCACCCTACGACCGAACCAGCACCTGCCACCACCACCCTCTGCAACTGGACCCCGATCAGCACCGAAGACACCACCCGCACGATGAACTCCATCCACTCCGGATCACCAACCGACCTGTGCCCACACCACGTCTTCAACAAAGCCGACGCCACCATCGCACCACATCTCCGAGACACCATCAACTCCTCCTTCCACACCGCCACCTTCCCGGAGAGCTGGAAGCACGCCGAGCTGACCGCCCTCCTGAAGAAACCATCGGCGGACCCCACCGACCTCAAGAACTACCTTCCCATCTCGCTCCTTCCTTTTCCGGCCAAAGTCATCAAGAAGACCGTCAACAAACAGCTTGCCACCTTCCTCGAGACGAACGGATCCCTCGACCCCTCGCAGTCCTGGTTTCGGGCCAACCACAGCACCGAGACCGCCCTAATCGCAGCCACCAACGACATCAGAACCCTGATCGACAACGGGGAAACAGCGGCCCTCATCCTCCTGGACCTCTCTGCAGCATTCGACACCGTCTGCCACCGCACCCTAGTGAAGCGCCTCAGCAACGTCGGAATCTGAGAGAAAGCGCTGGAGTGGATCATCTCGTTCCTCACCGGAAGAACCCAGAGAGTCCGCCTCCCTCCATTCAGATCCGAGGCCACCGAAGTCATCTGCGACGTACCACAAGGATCTTCACTCAGCCCAACCCTTTTCAACGTCTACATGAGCCCCCTCGCAGCCATCGCACGCCAGTACAACCTCAACATCATATCCGACGCCGACGACACCCAGCTCATCCTCTCCCTCACCAACGACCCCACCACCGCCAGAGCCAACCTACACGAAGGGATGAAAGACGTCGCTGACTGGATGAGAAATAGCCGCCTTAAACTGAACTTAGACAAGACGGAAGTCCTCATCCTGGGATCATCACCCTCTGCCTGGGACGAATCCTGGTGGCCCCCAGCCCTGGGCACCGCTCCCAAACCAACGGACCACGCACGAAACCTGCGCTTCATCCTGGACTCCTCCCTGTCAATGGCCGGACAAGTCGACGCTGTCTCATCCTCGTGCTTCAACGCCCTGCGCATGCTCCGCAAGATCTTCAGATGGATCCCCATGGAAACCAGGAAGACCGTCACCCAGGCACTCGTCACCAGCCGACTAGACTACGGGAACACCCTCTACACCGGAACCACAGCCAAACTTCAAAAAAGACTCCAACGCATCCAGAACGCCTCCGCACGACTCATCCTCGACATCCCCCGACACAGCACCATCACCGGACACCTGAGAGACCTGCACTGGCTCCCCGTCAGCAAGAGAATCATGTTCAGACTCCTCACCCATGCACACAAGGCTCTCCACAACCTGGGCCCCAAGTACCTCAACGACCGCATGACCTTCTACATGCCCACCCGCCAGCTACGATCGACCAGCCACGCACTCGCCACCATACCACGCATCCGCAGAGCCACCGCCGGAGGAAGATCCTTCTCCTACCTGGCAGCCAAGACTTGGAACTCCCTCCCCACCCACCTTCGGCGAACCCAAGACCATCTCTCCTTCAGGAAGCAGCTCAAGACCTGGCTGTTCGAGCAGTAACTTAACTTACCCCTTCCCCAGCGCCTTGAGACCCTCCCGGGTGAGTAGCGCGCTTTACAAATGGCGTGATTGATTGATTGTTTTTTGACTGGTATCTCCAGAAAAGAGGAGTTCCAAAAGGCGCTGAGGGCCTGGTTTGAAGCAAGGAGCACCCCTGAGCATGTGGAGGTGCAGATAATGCAGATGATCAGTTAGAGGGGGCCAATGGGTGCTGGAGGGAGGAGAACAGTCTCTCCAGCAGGTGGAAGTGTTTCTGCCAGAGGTCTGTCCCCAGAAGCGGTGGCGGACAGGAAAGAACTTAGGATGCATGAGATGGAGCTGGCCAAGCTCAAATTGGGTGGTCAACTGGAGTTAGAAAATAGGAGTTTGGCCCTAGAGGAAAAGAAAATACAGTTGGAGCATGAGAAACGTTTGAGGAAGTTGGAATTGAAAGCAAGGAGCTTAGAGATTACTCCCTCTGGTGGCAGCACACCGTCAATGCCTGTTGAATCTACGGTGTATATTCCTAAGGATGTGGTGAAAGAATTTTATAAGAATGATGATATTGGGCAGTGGTTCAGAGCCTATGAGGTAGCCATGTCTTCCCACTGGGTCCCTGAGAAGGATTGAGGAGCGGGCTGTGGGGGCGGTTCCTTAGTGAGGGGTGGGATACACTGTTAGACTTGCTTTCTGAACTGCATAATTCTTATAGCCACATGAAATATGCATTAATGTCCAGGTATGGTTTAACCCCTGAACTGCATAGGCAGAGGTGCAGGAGTTGCAAGAAGATAGAGGGCAGTACCTGGGTGGAATATGTCACTTTCTTTTGCAGAGCATTGGATGGTTGGATGAAGGCCGCAAAGTTAATGATTTTCAGGAGCTCTTTGATTTGATTGCATGGGAGCACTTGTCAGGTAATAGTTTTCCAGAGCTGCACCAGCACTTCATTGATAGTAGGCTGACTAACCCTAGTAAGCTTGCTGAAGAGGCGGACCGCTGGGTGAGCATCCGGTTCCACAAGGATCAAGTGGGAGACTCAGCCAAAGGTAGGCAGGGTCCCCAGCAGATGAGTGGGGGGACAAGGCTAAATATACCATAGTCTGAGAAAGTAAACATAGATGGAATCTAATGTATAGCTAAGAATTTATTAAGCAATGTGCAGAGTACTACTATGATATACTCACCAGGGATTTACAAGGCTGAAAGTTTCACAAATCTAGGAATCAAGGCATGCTTGTCTGCATCTTTCAGTCAAATAGGAAATACTGTCAGGAACAGTTGTCCTGACACTTTTTTTTCTTACCCGGAGCACTCTTGAGTATATGTTACCAATCAACCACCTGTTCTATCGATTTGAGCAGAATATACAATCTATTTAGCACACATTCTCTATTTAGCACACATTCTGAAGTACATTGTATTGTCCTTCATCCCCATGTGTGCATTCATTTGCTTGATACAATTTTTCTTTTCTTTTACATGTTAATTAATTTCTAGCTCTTGTTGAAAGGTTGTAAACTGGGTTCTCCAGGTGTGACTTTGATTTTTCAGTGAGCCCAGCTGCCCTCCTCCTGTGACCTTGTTTTGTGACCACATCTGTGACAGCAAATGCCAAGCTCATAAAAGGTGACTGTACAGTTGTGTTTAGGCTATCAGCTCACAATACTTTTCATCTGTCCATTCTCCTCTGCAGTCGACAAGAGAATCACATGTGCATGCATAATATATAATGTGAGAGAACTATTCTGTTCATTTAGCTATTAATATGTACTGGATTTTGCCTGGGGACTTTGATTAATTTCCAGGGTATAGACAATACCCAAAAAAAATTACATACGTTTAAAAACCACTATTTTAGGTCTGCAGATTCATTCTGGCTGAGTCAAAAACATAACAGTATCTCAGCTTCTGTAGTTCTAACCAATATATTCTTAAGAGAAGACTGAATAGACAGAGCTAGCAATCATGAACAGGGTACCTTTCTTGTCACTTCCCCACATCATCCACGTTAAGTGGGCTGAAACCATATATCATGGCCTACTTTATGAAGGTAGTAACAAAAGAGACTGGCTAGCTGTGCAGGGCACTGTGCATTAGACTGTTCTGAATATGTAAGAAGTCATTCTGGGTCTCTTTCTATTATATAGTATAGGTGATTTTATTGTTTGCAGAGATCACCCAATTTCATCAATTGTTCATACAGCTCTGAGATCTATATAGTCCAATCACTTGGCATATAGTCAGATTACTTCATAATGAGAACAGATCCTGTGCACACGCACGTATGGTTGATAGTCCGAGTGTAAGGACTACGTATTCTCCTGATACAGATTGAATGCTTGAAAAAAGAGGCATCAACTACCCGGATACCGCCTACTCGCTGACAGACGTACTCACACGTGCGCTCCCTTTCCACGCTTAGCAACTTCCCCAGGACACCACCGGCCCTGCTACTCTTGCTGAACCCAGCTACAAATCCTTGCAGATTCTTCGTCTTAGTGTATATGCGGACGGGGTCGCTTCTCCGCTGCTCCTTATCCACACGATTCCTCCTACGTTGTAGCCTTACAGCCCTGATGAGTTACACCTCCTTCACGGTGTGACGAAACAAGTGTCGGCTGGCTACTTCCTTACTGTACTGTCCACCATTTGACTTATAAAACTCTATTCACACAATTCTTGACTTTTGACGCCTCTTTTTTCAAGCATTCAATCTGTATCAGGAGAATACGTAGTCCTTACACTCGGACTATCAACCATACGTGCGTGTGCACAGGATCTGTTCTCGTTCCAGTTGATCTAGGCTTGCCTAGATCATTTCAGGGGCCTTTTTTACGAAGGGTTTGTGTTCCCCTGTCCTGTTTTGCACCGCGTGCCTACTGCACACCAATCTCAGCAACAACATCATACTGCTCAGAGTGCCACTACTTCCTACTCCCCAACACAAACCTAGGGGTCCATTAGGATGGCAGGCAGAAAAAGTCCGCCCGCCACCCTAACGGAGATCAGGACCGCCCGCCTAAATGGCGGGGGTCCCGACATTGGCATTAGGATGCGCCCGCCACAGTGGCGGGCACATTCCTCAAATTAACATTGTGGCGGGCGGTGCTCACTGCACCGCCCGCCACAATGTTAAAAACAAATGCACGCATTTGCATAATCGAAGTGGTAGGCACCGCGCGGTGCCTGCTGCTGCGATTATGCAAATGCAGGGGGGTACCACAGGTACCCCCGTGTGCCACCCCCCTTTGGCCATCACTCTGGGGGCCCACAGGGGCCCCCAGAGTGCACACCGCATGCCTTTCCGTGGCGGCATTGCCGCCACGGACAGGCATTGAAAAATGCCTATTCTAATATGGCTGGCGGTGTCTGATAGACACCGCCACCATGTTATCCGTTTTCTGCCCCGGCCGCAAGGCGACCGGGGCGGAAAACAGGCAGGCGGTGTTTCCCACCGCTGCGGTCCCCTCCGCCATCGTAATATGGCGGGGGGAATGCAGGGAAGGGTGTCGGGTGGATTGCCTCCGCCAGGGTGGCAGAGGCCACCGCTACCCTGGCGGAAGCAATCCGCCCGACATCCTAATGGGCCCCCTAGTCTTCAAACTGAGATTACTTCGGAATGACTACTGCAGTTTAGTTACTATGGAAAAATAGAAGAATAATTTGAATCCCTTGCATCCATTACACTAACTGTCTATAAAAACTGTTAAGATTTAAAAAGTTTCTCCATTGAGGCACTTCTGACAGATCAATAGATGAAGATGCCTTTTCCAAGGCCCAGCAACCCAGGCAAAAATTTGGTTTTATGGACACAGGAATAAATTCTCTTCTGACCTCTCTCTACTATATTATGGAACTGGAAATTTTTTTTTTGCTCTGATACATCTAGGTTTGCCCTGGTGACATTTTAATTTGTATTATTTTTCTCTTACTATGACACTGCATATCATAGCCTTCTACCCCTTGGAGCAGACCCGTACTGTAAGCATTTCCATACCCATTCCCCTAATCAAGACCTTCCAGACCTACTTAGTATATCATGACACCAAAGACAATTTTCCTTTCACTTACCACTGCCTGCTACAGTCTCTCCTAGGTTTCCATCATTGGAAATTGGTCAATGCACTAATGCTTCTAAATGTACTAAAACACATACAATCAAGGTATGGTCTTACTTACACACTGTAGTCAACCATGTGAAGAAACTAAATATATTGTCAATGTCGTCTTCATATGTTAACAGATTTGGTTCACTCCTGTTGTGTGTGATTGGCACACCTACACATGTAGGGTATTGTTTATAGAAGAATGGGTAATCTGGATGGCAGAACATATGCTGTTGACTGGAAGGGTCTGAGCTATCCATCACATAAATATTAAGAAAGTGAATAGTTTTCACTGAAACATAACACTTTGCAGCGTGTACTAGTGAAGAAAAAACAATGAGATTTTAGTTTTCACAATAGTGAATGTTAGTTTGTTTTCCAGGGAGCTTTGTAACTCCAGATTCAGCTATTTCTTCTAGACCTAGAGTTTTTTCTTAGATACATTTTTGATATTTGCAGTGCATTCTGGGGATGAAAGCATGCTGGTGTGATTATAAACCCCTCTCCATATCCACTTAGTCCCCGATTATGACTTTTTGGGAGAGCAGTGGCACGTCGGTGCAAAGCGCCGGGCCACCACTCTGGGGAAAGTCACCGCCACCTGCCTGATTATGTCTTTTTAGTTGTTTGTCAAGCAGGTGGCGTGCCGGTCCCTTGGTGGTGCCTCTTTTAAAGACCACGATGCCTTTGAAAAAAGCACTACAATGGGACTGCACAGTAAGGTTCCTGCACTGCGTGGACTCGAAAGTTCAGGCTATGCAGGAACTTATGTGCATGCACACAGGAAGGTACACGTTATGCCCCTCATGTGCATCCACATGGGCTTATGGCAAATGGGGGGGCTGTAGGGCCCCTTTTGTTTCCTCTCCTCCAAGGTTTACATGGAGGAAAAACCTCCATGTAAACCCTGGAGGAGGGGAAATTTGTAATATGCTTGGTGGGACCACGGTGGTTGCAGCCTCTGACTGCTACTCCAATGCCAGGGAACGGCAAAGCAGGCGGTCCCAGGATGGTCCGACCAGCCAACTCCTAATGGGGCGGTCAGACCATGGGTACAGCTGTTGGCTGGATCTGCCACCTCGCCACCTCAAATCTGGCAGTTCTCAGACCACCAGACTCGTAATCAGCCCCTAAGTGTGTGTAGCCCTGTGTAAATACTACAGCTACCACCATGGAAACTAAGAAAAACTGGGTTTTCTAATAAATAGTTTTACTTCGGTTGGGGATTCTAGATAGGAATATGCATGAGGTCTACACAAGGCATTCCATTTTTTGTTTCCCTGGGTCGCTAGGTTTAAACTAATCTTGATCCCTGACCCAACCATCTCCAGGCACAATTTTTGAATTTCCATTACAAACAATATATCAACAAATCATAGTGCATAGATGCATTTTGGCAGACAAAGTGCATAGCTCTTGTAAAATTCCATAATTGAAAGCAAACTATCACTTGAGGTTAGTGGGTGTCAAACTCATCTAAACTGCTCAAAGAAATGAATTCCCTTCATCTACTGCCCCTGGACAGTGGAAATAGAAATAATGGTTAGAGGTCAGGTCAGAGACAGACGCACTCTATGGAAGTTTGCCTGTCACACCACGCCATTCATTTATCTTAATGTTGTATCTAATACCCTCAACTCTAATAGTGCTTTTTGCCACCTTGGGGTAGTCACATTATGGGCAAACAATCCAATCTGACTCCCTGAAGGCAGATTGACTGTTGGTGACATAAGCAGGGGGAGGTTGTCTAGATGTAATGAGGGGCCCTCCTCTAGCCCTATTCATCATCCCAGTGTAAATGTCTGCCCCCCTCCAGCTTGCAAAGATTGGTTGAGAAGGCCCTAACACCAACCAGGCTGGCATAAATGCTAACAATGCCATGCGAATGGGGGGAGGTCTAACGCTAGGAAAGGGCAGTCACTCATCACTTGTATGAAACATAGATCGCTGTTTAGTGTTGATTTCTGTGGGAGCAATAGGGAGATGTAATGGTAACTGATATCAGGAGGGACCTATTACCCCTTGTCATTCTTCAAACATAACATGCCCAAAGTCTAGGAGGCTTTCGGTCTCCTTTAAATGGGCAGGTTGGGTGTAAACGTTGTTGCCCACCCCTGTGGTGACTTTAAGATTTCCAATGAAAAGCAGATGTGAAACAACTATACTTTTGCTAATGAACGTTTGTACATCAAGTCCTCTGGGCCAGATATACTTGTGTATGAATTATTGTGAATCAAATCAGATTTTGTGAATTGACCTAATTATTGACTACATTAGCAGGGATGATGGTGACTGGAGTAGCAGCTGCAAATCATTCATGCCATACTGACTCGAAATTTGACAGAATTGCCCCTTCCACCCCCCTTCGAAATTGTGATACTGTGTGCGTCACACATGGGATTAGCAAATATGAAAAGTTGATTTTGTCGTCATAAATCCACCAAGGTTTGCAATAGTAAATGTCCTTAGTACATCTGTCCCTAAATTCTTTAACAAAGGATTGTAATGGGTTCCACAAATTTTTGTTAACTTTTGCTTCATTATTTTTAGTGAAGTAGTGTTTTTTCAACCTTTGTTGATAAAACACTACATGGTTTTGACAAACCAATATTTCTAGTAAATCGTGTTTCCACTAAATTCATGTTGTGTTGCTATTGCATCTTCTCACTACAGTCATTAAGTACTAATTTGTTTCTTATACTGAAGAAACACACATTTACCAATTACAAGCATTTGTAACTGATTTCAATATCATTGTAATTTGTGAAGAACTAATTTTCTTTCTGATTTCATATGCAGCACTCATACTCAGTATTCAGAATCGCACTGGCCTAATTGTTATCCGCATGTGTATTCATAAATTCAAATTCTTCCAACAGTTTTGCAATGGTCAGTGCTTATAAACCATTCAGCTGAAATGAAATCGATAACATTTGCAAGATCTTAGGCCAAGATTTATTTTATTTAACACAGCACATTACTAGGCAGTTCATTTTTCCTCTCAGTTCCTCTGTATAATAGACTAAGCAACATTATTTGGCTAATTTAAATGTGTTCCCTTGGGCTGGCAAAACTATGGACTCAAGTAATTATACAGACTGTGGATTTCTTTAAGAATTAAATGTCACTACACTTGTTTGCTTTAGGGATAAAGCTAGAGAAATGTATTCCCCTCTGGATTTAACAACTACTTACTTTTGCAGTATATTAATAACAGTTCATTATGTTATAATGTTGACAAAAACACAAATGCACTTTTATTAAAAAAAAGGTCCTTTGCTGATTTTGATTATGTTCTCTTTTCTTTCTTTCTTTCTTTGCCTTTTTCCTTCTCAATTTTTTGTATTGTTGTGTTTCTTTACCTACACTTCTACTATACATGATCAATAGAATTTTAAATGATTCACTATTTTTGTCTCCATCAGTTATATTGGAAAAGAGGCATACATATCCTACGATTTTCTATAAAAAGATGTTGTGAAATATTCTACTGTTACCTCTGTCAATGCTGTATTAACAGTGTGTGAAGTTTAAAGACTACTAATCACATGAACTCATGGGAATGTTTAGTGGTTGTTCATCTCCTAATGTCCTTTCAATACAATGGAGTCTGATTCATAGACTTGACTTGTTCATTAATTTATATGTATCTTCTAATCTCTAATGTGGTTGGAGAAATAATATGGTGTCAACATGTAGTCAGTCAAAAATATTTTAAAAATCATTAATCTTTTCCCTGCATTAGATTTTACACAAATCCTTAGTTAACAACATCAAACTTACTTGTACGCTTACATTCAAACCTTAATATTTTTTAAGGATTTGAACTGTTATATTTTGCTGCATTACTAACAATGTGCAGGATTTATTTTCACACACTGTTGCATTAGGAATAAATTCTCTTTATATAGAAGCGTATTTTTCTGACTTTTGGAAAGTGGCCTCAATTTGACCTAAATGTCATGATTTTCAAAATGGATATCACCCTTGTATTCCCCCTATATATCTAATTGCCTGTTGTTTCTGCAGCAGGTAGTCAAATGGAACATTATTATAATTTATATTGTCATTTTTCTGTCTGTTTTCTTCAATTTTCCCCAGCTCAGTCACAAAACTGGAACTATTTCTACAAGGCCTTTCTGCTAGCCCACTGTGCCTTAATCATTCACATAGCACACTGTTGTTTATGTTTCTTATGTGTTCTAGCATCTCTGGATAACATCATAGAGAGGGCAGAATAATCGTTCACATAGTCTGATAGGGCCCGATTCACAAAAGTAATCTGAGACAAAATCCTAACTTTATGAATTTCGGTATTCACAAAGGGCATTTAGGAGTAGTAAAGTTAGGAGTTTGTCTCAGTTAAACTTACGTTTTACTTATGTTAAACTTAAGACCAAAACTTATGCTTAACTGAGACAAGATCCTAACTTTACTACTTCTAAATGCCCTTTGTGAATACTGAAAGTCATAAATTTAGCATTTTGTCTCTGATTGCTCTTGTGAATTGGGCCCATAGGGGCATATTACGAATGAGTAGCGATATTTATCGCTAACTAGGCTTTGCAACGATTTTTTTTATCGCTAAGCATCGCCGGAAATTATCGCTGAGATAACTTGCTATTGGCAACGTTTATCTCTGAAGTGATAAAAATCCTCACGCTAACTGCCAAATGAGATAATATCGCTGGAAAACCAATGATAATCTCTCGAAGTTTGGCGTTAGCTTGATGATAGGGGCTCACAAACTTAGCCATGATATCCACCTTCCATAGGATATCATGGCTAAGTCAGGAAAATACCAGGTGTAAAAAAAGCAGTGCTAACCGTGGTTAGCGCTGCTTTTTTTTAATAACAAACAGGGTTAGCGATAGCCTTGATAATAGGAGAAATGTTGCTTAACAACATTTCTCCTATTATTTTTCTCTGGAACGCCCCCTTTGCATCTCATTAGAGATGCAAGGGGAAGCGTAGAGGAAAAAGGTGCTAACATGCGAATTTGCGTGTTAGCACCCTGTTGCTGATAGGGAGATAATTTTATCTCCGCTTTCTTGGCATTTAAAGCCAAAAAAGCAGAGATAAATCCCTTGATAATATGCCCCATAGTGTTTAGGTGCTAAGGCAATATTAATTATTTAGAGACTCTGCTCTGATTTGCTAATGAAATTATACATTTGCTCACACCACATTGATTCTGTAAGATGAGACAATAATGCACACAAATCCAAACTTTTGGGTATGAGCCAGGGACTTTCCTGTTCTACTAGTGATACTGTTTGCTCCCAATTTTGCTGACCACTTAGGACTTACTCTCATTTTCGATTTTGCATTTCTCTGTATTATCTTTATTTTTGAGAGCACTCATGGCATTGACTCGCTATTTGTTTACTTTTGAATTTTGAAATAACCATTTCACTGTCCAGATGATCTAGATCTCAGTTACTCAGTGGGCCCTTTTATTTTCTTGGATGTATTTCTGATATTTTTGATGTGTTGGGAGGTGCCTTACATTGGAGGGACACTGCCTCAAGAAACTGAGGTTTAACACTGTCTCCGATTCATTGAAATTGTGGGCATCCTATTGAGGTAAATTTTGAGGTGTCTAAATTGCAGGATCCCTTGCACCCACAATATTACATATTGAAATAAAATACAAGGACAACCCAATATGCCCACATGGACCAGGGTCAATACATTGTATGTAAACAATTGCCCCTGCAGCTGAGAACAAGTCTTAGAGTATTGTTACACAGAATGAAAATATTCACATAGCTCCTGGGACACTGGCCATAGACTTTGTAAAGTACTAACAAAACAGTGAATAATTGCTGTATTAATGGAAGATGCTGCAGATATTGATATAATTCAGGCTAATTTGGATACGGTAAAGCAGATCAATCCATTTACTCTCTTTATTAAAAATTCCCAGGACGTTGCCTCCTCTGCTATCCAAAAAACAACTTCTGTAACCTGCCAATAAATTTCATTCTCAGTGTGTCTGATTGCGGTCAATTTACACTAGCATACTAAGAATGCTTATAAATCATGTAAACAAACAGTACGTACATTACAGTGTCTTATGTCATTGTAAAAATATATTCATTTTTTGAGCATTGCGTCATTTGCACTATAATCACTTTTTGCCATATCGATGCATATGAATTGGTTAGATATATGTATTTGACAGATGCTACAGGGAGTCTAAGGTCTCTTGTTTTTACTTACATTAAGTGATGAGTATTTATATGGTGTATTAGATAGTGAATGTCTCAACATCACTGAGAGATGTCCACGATTTAGAATGATTCCCCCAGGACATTTGTTTATGTAATATACAATATCACATCGGATATTTTTTCAAATAAAATTTTAGATTGTTTTGTGCAAAATGTGTAATGAGAAGTTCCCATATTGAAATCAATTTACTATTTTTCCCTTCAATTATAAATAATCACTATTACTCAATAGACAGTAACATGTTAATACAGATGGAGCATCCTGATAAACTCAAGGCAGTTTAACAAACAAATTACAGTATAATGATCAAAAAGAAGCGTGACAACTCAAGCAGTTTGTAGCAGATTAGCAGATGTAGACTGTTAGAAATTGGGTTTCTGGTTGGCAGAGGTATGCACCTTGTGCAAGCAGTAACTACAATCCTTGTCAGGGTAAGTCAGATACACAGCATAAATTAACATGTGCTCACCCTGTGGTAGCTTGGCACAGAGCGATGAACTGCACTCCTACATTTCACATAGCAAACATGCTTTCCGGTCGGAATGCATGCTTGCATTGTGAGCCAAATGAATGCGACCGAACAGGGTTCGGTCGCATCGTACTAGCAGGGCCATTACCGACCACCGCAGGTCGGTCAGTTACGGCTCCTGACCGATGTTGGATGGACCTGAGTCCGTCCGACATCTGAATCGGCCCCTTACTGTTTTCTAACGGAGAGGGACATTAAGCACCAAACTGACTGACATGCCAGGTATGGGTACACATGGAGAGAAATATTGCCTTTAAGTGGGAAATGATATAGTCCAATGCTCTGTTTTTAATGTAAAATCAGGGCCTTCGGTGGTCATATCAGTGAAAGTACACGATTTGAAAAAAATATTATTGTCTACGGGTGCTTGTGGAAGACAATTTCTATGGACTGGAATCTGGAGAATGCTAAAGTGTTTCTGGTATTGTACTGACCTCTGCTGTGCACTTTCTAGCAAGAAACTGAAATAGAGGTAGTTGCCAGAACATTTTTAAAAAAAGAAAGTCCCTCAGCAGAAAACAATTCTGGTATTTTAATGACCTCGGCTGGTCGGTTTCTATCAAGACAGTTAAATAGAGGCAGTTGAAAAGAAAAAAAAATGTCCCTACGTGGAAGCAGACAAGTCCTAGGGCTGATCTCTGGAGCCCACAAAGTACATACACATATCCATATATAGTAAGTATATACTAAAGTATATACAAGAGGTCTTGAATTCTCAACCCAAAAAAGAGACTCATTTACTGAATAAAACAACCAAAATACTCGAATCCAATAAGTAGAACCAGAGTTATGACTTTTTTAAACAATATTTTGAAATGTAGTGTTTAAAAGCATAAAGCGCCAACCTGGGCTATCTGGTCGCACTTGACTGGGATAAAGTCAAAGTCCAGGCTGATCTTGATGGTGAGTGGGCTGGCTACAGGGTGCAGGTGAATACAGCTCCAAAGTACTTTTGTTGCATTGATGAAGAGCTGTAATGTGAGAAGCAAAGAAGCCACATATCATCGTAAAACTGCCAGATAAGTCAAGGATGCTTCAGAAATGGAGGTGATACCCCATGCTTCAGTGAAGGGGGGTAGAGGATCCTTTGATGCGTCACCATCAAATGACATTTTTCATGATGCAGCAGTTTATACCCACTTCGAAGGGCCCAGGAATGGGTTGGCACCACTTGGCAAGGCACAACTGCAAGATGACAGAGCTGAGGTGCTGTTTGTGGAGTATTCAGTGGAAGTGTTCGGTGTCTCTGAGGCTTGAAACAGGAGGCAAACACACAAGCCCTTGAAATCATTCAGGGTTCAAGTGGTGCAGGTCCAGTCCTTCTCACCAAGGCAAGGAGGCCAGCAGGCAGGTCAGCATAGCAGAAAAGCATTTATTCCAGTACAGCAGTCCAGCAGTGCGGCAGTCCTACAGCAGCACAGCAGTCCTTCTTCCTGGCAGAGTATCCCCAGGTTCAGAAGTGTGCTGAGTTGGTAGGGTCAAAAGTTCAGTTTTATACCCAACGGTGTCTCTGAAATAGGGAGACTCCAAAGATGGGCTTTGAAGTGCAGAGATCTTCCCTTCCTGCCATGGCTCTCGACTCACTACAGGGGGTATGCAGACCGTTGTGGGGAACAGCAAAGTCTAGTCAGGTGTAAATGTAAGGTTGTGTCAAGCTTCTCCCCATCATACTCCCCAGGATGGCCCATCACGATGAGGAGGGATGATCACTCACACCTAAGCTCCCTGTGTATGGATTCAGAGGGAACACTCAAGGCCTATCTGTCACCCACCCCAGATGTGTATTTGAAATGGGAAGTAGGCACACAGGGCATAGAGGAGAAAAATGCCACCTTCCTGTAAGTAAGTACAAGGAGGATGGACAGAGCACCAAAACGTTTCAGACACTCCCCCCAGTCACAGATCTGGGTTGAATCTTTCATTGTTCTTTAGCTCAATTCGTCACCCCAGTTCAGACCCAACTGCATGCAAATCAGTCTTGCCCTGTGCCTCATGGGAGCAGTCAGACCGAACTGCCAAGCCAGGTCTTCCCTGGACCGGAAACAAGCATCCTGGGAATGGTTTCAGAGTAACACCCCTCATCAGCCAGGCTAGCTGGAATCCAGTGCAAAAAGAACAATTGATGGACAGAACCACGCCATTCCAACTTTGCCCCAGCCAAATACAAATCAGTTTTGACCCTGCGCCCAATGGGAAAATTCCAGCCCGAACTGCTAGGCCAGATCCTCCCTGGAATGGAAACAAGCACCTTTGGACCAGGTTCGGGCTTTCAGCCCCATCAGTCAGGATAGCTTGACTCCAGTGGCATGGAGAGCACGGTACACACGTCTGGGCATACCTGTCACACTCGGGGTGACAAATGCAATTGATGGACAGAATGCGGAATATTGTCATACATTCACCCCAGTACAGAGATCTGGGCCTGAATCCGTTTTTTTGCACACCATGCCATTCCAGTTTGGAACCAGCCATATGCAAATCAGACTTGACCCTGTTCCCAATGGTAAAATTCCAGCCCGAACTGCCACCGAGGGCCTCCCTGGACTGTAAACCAGCTCCCTAGGACCGATTTCGGGCTTTCAGCCCTCATCAGCCAGGATAGCTTGACTCCAGTGGCATGAAAAGCACAGGACCCACGTGTGGGATACTCGTCTTACTCGGGTGAGAAATGCAAAACCAATAATTTATGACAATGTTCTGAAACCTGTCCATACATTTTTATTTTTGCAGCCTGAATCCAGTGGCAAAGTGAGCAAGGGACCCATATTTGGGCATACCCTGCCAACTTAGGGCGAACAAAACAAGGAGATGATGGACTGAGCGCTGACATTTTTCAAACACTCACCCCCAGTCACAGATCTGGGTTCAATTGATCACCGTTATTTAACTCACTTCTCCACCCCAGTTCAGACCCAGCCAAATGCAAAAAACAAGGCCAAGTTAGAAAATCTGTACTGCTTGAAACTGTCAGAATGTTTAAATGTTCTGAGGAGTAGACAAAACATTACTGTTCCCAGCACCCACAGATCATGTTCCCGGTGATACCCATCGCACCAGCTGCAGGGAGCAAACATGTTCAAATCCAACCACCTCAGCAACTTCCGAAGAAGGAACAGCCAGCAATGAATCCACAGAAGACAAGCCAGAATCCAAATTACGAGGAGCTGAAGCATCCCAGCAGAGCTCCGAATATGTATTTTGAAGCAACCAAAATCACGAAGGGCAACAGTACAAGTGGGCCTTCAGGGGATCCACCTGCATTCTATGTCCATAGATTGAACCCGTTGCATTCCCAAGCATATGACCAGGGCACACTCAAAAGTGCACAGTAGACAGTGGAACACAGGCTGCATGCAATGTAGCCAGACAGGCCAAAAGGACAAGATCCAGTCATAGTTTAGTTCTTGTAGCAAGGGTGTGCCAAAACACTGTATCATTCTCCCATGACTAAGGAGCACATGTGGCAGTGCCATCCCCATATGTCCGTGTGACAGAACATCCATTACAATTCAGATTAAATAAAATCAGTGTCCTGACAAGCAGGAACAGGACCAGCAGTAAACCTCCACAAATTATTTGAATCACAGAATGTATAAAAGTTGGAATAACACTGAAGACCATCTGGAAGGTGCTAACCAACCCAAAGCCAATTGTCCTAAAAAACTACGCTACCCCCACAAGCATGGGAAAATGGTAACAATTGTATCTCAGAGGAACAACTTGCAACTTCAAGATAAAACATCTCCCTTGCAGATATTATGGGCCACACCCTTCTGAAACCTTAAGTAAATACCAGACTGTCACATCACTAACTGTATGGGCACATGTGTTGGATGGCATTTACCTCTCTAGTAAACCTGTGTGTTTGTTGAACAACATAAATGTGAGGATTGTGCCAGACTGATTCCGTACACATCCTCAGGATATGTTGGCCTGTATCCCTGCTAGCCCACATTGCACCAACTGGACCCTTAACCTTACATGGTGACAAATGTCTGTGCAACATCAGAACATGGCAACCCTGTTCTCCCAAGGACATCGTGGTAACAGAAGTGGAACCATTTTGTTTGGACTCTCATGCCTACCAAAATTAGTACACAAGAAATACTCAAGGCGTTTCAATAGTTATTGAAGTATAGTGATTCTAGTATAAAATACATACACTGTGATAATCAGTAGAATTAAATAGAATTGCGTAATTAACATTATGAGAACAGTGAAAATGATGGACGATTCCACCATTGTGCTATAACAGTGAACATATGTGGGCATATAAGTACTGTGAATAGTGTACTCCTACCTTGCTCTCCCTAACCTAGTCTTGCCTAGGGTGTGTGATCTGCCAAATCCCTGCTGGGTGGGCTAACTCCACATTGCCTGCGGGTAAGTGTCATCCGGCTGTTTGTCTTGGTGTAGAGCTGGATATCACTCGTGTTGGTAAACAGAAATCAGCTGAGCTAAAATTCTGGCATGCAGTGACCTCACAGTATGAGCTGAGTGCTCCTCTACCTAAACAAGGAAGTGTTTCTAAATATATAAGTAGCACCCTTGTGGCCATGCTGCAACCCTTGTCAAGCTGTAATTGTTTATTCTAGTCAGACAGCTTTGTTGCCTACCGGACAATAACAACATGAGATTTGTGCAGTGAACTTTATTCCTTGTACTGAATGTTCAAGGTGTCATGATAGTGTGCCTGCGAAGTGGAAGTATAAACAATGCTGATTCAGAGAATGTTATCCTGCATTTTCACACACACGACCATATATCAAAAGTCATTCTGTGTAAAAGAGAAGGCAACTTAAGGTACATGAGCATGCACATGGTAGTGTTTCTTACTGGACCTATCCCAACCATGTGACAGGTGGAAACTGTACTTGTACACTATAGATCACAACTGCAGAAACCGTCACCAGATAGGCATTTCCTGATCTCTTCCCCAACAGTCTTGATCATTCAATTTCAACCAGTTACCACTAGAAAGCAATCTGAATGCTGGACGAATCACAGCAGCAGGAGAAGCCTTGGGATAACACAATAGGTTCACCGTGGATGCATTACATGTTTAAGACAAGGATGCTTTTAATCAGAACAAATTTAAAGTAATGGTTATTCAGAATATCAAAAACCCTCTGTAGCACGGGAAATTGAAAACCTTGCTCTCCCCCATAAAAATCCCCAATTGTTCTTACCCAAAATCTTTCCCACTTCTTCCCCATATCATCGTTAACCTGGGATGGTAATAGTGATAAGGGCCACAGGGGGGTATATCTATTAATTTTCAGGATTGCCATAAATTTGGAAACCTGCTTCCATACTTTCCATGCACTGTTGTTCACTTTAAACCTCACCTTCTTATAGTAGCTCCGTTCTAATTGTCTCAGTAAGAGCCCTGGAGTTCTCCTCCCAATAGAAAGTTCATAGATTAAGGGTATTTTTGGACCTTGCTCTCCAGTGTCACTATCTATGATAAACAGAGTAGCCATTTCATGGAGAAGAGCCACCCAATAATATAGGGTGATATTAGGGATTGCTCCTAACCTTCCCATATTGCCATATAAAACTGGAAAATGTTGATTCCAATATCTTCAAAATACTATCTTCTACAGCCAGCGGTATAGCCCGAAACAATTACAATAGCTTTGGTAGAATGGTCTTAAAAAAAAAAATTCTCCTCCCAATAATGGACAAGTGTAAACCATTGACTCTCCGTAGATTGTTCCCAATGGTTTTAATCAAGGGTTCAACATTGAATTTATTAATTTCATCTACTTTTGCGCTTATACGTACCCCCAGATAGACAGCTGTGTCTGCTTTCCTTGGGTCATTGAAATCAATATTATATGTGCATAGCACAATCGTTTTCCCCTTGTTCAAAGCATATCCAGAAAGAAGCCCATAGATCTCGGCAATTTTATTTATTTCTATAATTGCCTCAGCTGGATTCGGGGTTAGTACCGCAACATCATCAGCATAAGCCAGAACTTTGGTCTCATACCCGCCCATAGCTATTGGCTTAATATACCAGCTCTGTAGGAGTTTGACCACCAAAGGGTTAATATATAAGGCAAATAAAATCGGGGAGCAGGGACATTCCTTCCTAGTCCCTCTTGATATATTATTACTATTAGACTCCTTTCCATAAGTTGCAACGGGGCCCTTGGTTGACAGTACATGGCTTTAATTGCTTTTATAAATTGGGGCCCAAAACCGTTTAGTTCCAGTATCCCCCATAAAAACTCCCAGGACACCCGATCAAAAGCTTTCTCAGCATCGAAGAGGATCATAGCCATCTGGGCCCCCGTCCCAGACATGATATCAAAAAGAAAAATAGCTCTGTGAGTATGGTCAGTTGTTCCTTTGCCTGGATAAAACCATGTTGCGAGGGGGAGACCAGATGTACTAAGACCCTCCCAAGCCGTTTGGCCAAGGTTTTAGAATATAGTTTAGAGTCTGAATAAATCAAGGAGATTGGTTGGTATGAAGATGGATTGTCCATCGGCTTACCTTTTTTTAGGAAATATTATTATATAAGTCTCTTTCCAAGACTCAGGGGGGGTTCCACTATATTGCACTCCCTTAAACAAGTCCAGAAGAAGAGGTATTATTACTGTTCCTAAGATTTTAAAAATCTCTAGTGCGAAGGCCTAACCTCTTACCTACTAGCTCACCGTTTTGATATGTTTACTCCAATGTTATTGATATTCTTCTGCTGATCTCTGCGTTAGCCAACTATTTAATTCCGCTTTTAGAGCAATTATTCGATATTGAATGTGGACCCCATCTTGTCCCTGTATTATTGGCAAAACATGCTTTTCTTCAGCTCTAGCCAACTCCTGTGATATTTGTCGATTTTTGTTTTCCCACTCCTTCTTACCTCTGACCGCATAGCTGATGGTTTCCCCAGTAAGAGTGGCTTTAAGGGAGTCCCAAAAAGCCCCCCTGCCAGCACTTAAGCGATTGATATCAAAATATCTTTGTGCCCAATCCGTAATAAATTTGATATAGTCTTTATTCACTAGCAATTTTCTATCGAACATCCATTTGCTCCATGGTCTTTTAAAATTAGTTATTTCAATTTCTAAAATCATAGTATTATGATCAGATGTTAATTTAGGGAGTTTCTTAATCCCAGCTCGTGCTAGTAAATCGCTTGTGACCAAAAATAATCAATCCTGACATATTTATTATGTGGACAGGAGAAGTATGCGTAACTGGGGTTAGTCGGGTTTATAAAATCCCAGATATCCACCAGACCATGGCTTTTCTTAAGGTAATTTAAGACCCTGTAAACTCTAGGCTTCCGACCAGAATATCCACCTTGCATCTGCTTCCCAGTACCTATATCTAAAGAAATGTTTAAATCTCCACATAATATTAGGGAGTTTGGCCATGTAGCAAGCTCTATTTCTAGGTCTTCGAACATTTGAGGGTCACCTTGGTTTGACCCGTAAACCGAGCATACTATACCTCCTGTGGTAATTTCCACTATGGAGCACCTCCCCAGGGCATCCACTGCCTTACGTTTGGCTAAGCCTAATAATGTTTTAGCTAGAATGGCCACCCCGTGAATTTTAGAGGTCTGAGTTTTGCAAGCTAGAGTATTATATCCACCGACCCTTAGCAATTCTCTTTTCCCCCAAGGAAGGTGTGTCTCCTGTAGACAGGCTACATTCATAGAGTTTAACCTGATAATTTCAGAACATCGAATCTCCTTAGCATTATCATTCAACCCCACCACATTCCAAGAACATATAGTTATCTTCCCCATTAAAATTTAATTCAAAGTTACAGGGATCCTTCTGTTAGTAAACTGATGCCGCAGAACAATAGGGGGTAATGATGGACAGAGCATCTGAACTATCAAACACTCACACTCAGTCAACAGATCTGGGTTTAATTCATCACCGTTCTTTAGCCCACTCTGCCACCCCAGTTCAGACATGGCCATATGCAAATCAGTCTGACCCTGTGCCTCATGGGAACAGTCCAGCCCGAACTACCAAGCCATGCCTTCCCTGGACCGGAAACAAGCTTCCTAGGACCGGTTTCTGCCATTACAGCCGTCTTCAGCCAGGCTTGCTTGAATCCAGTGGCAAAGTGAGCAAAGGACTCACGTCTGAGCATACCCTGCCAACTTATGGCGAACAAAGCAGTACAAAAGGAGGTGGTGATGGACGCAGCATCTGAACCAATAAAACACTCACACCCAGTCAACAGATCTGGGTTTAATCCATCACCGTTCTTTAGCCCACTCTGCCACCCCAGTTCATACATGGCCATATGCAAATCAGTCTGACCCTGTGCCTCATGGGAACAGTCCATCCCGAACTGCCAAGCCATGCCTTCCCTGGACCGGAAACAAGCTTCCTAGGACCGGTTTCTGGCATTACAGCCGTCTTCAGACAGGCTTGCTTGAATCCAGTGGCAAAGTGAGCAAGGGACTCACGTCTGAGCATACCCTGCCAACTTATAGCAAACAAAGCGGTACAAAAGGGGGTGGTGATGGACGGAGCATTTGAACCAATCAAACACTCACACCCAGTCAACAGATCTGGGTTTAATCCATCACCTTTCCTTGGCCCACTCTGCCACCCCATCAGGCATGGCCATATGCAATTCAGTCTGACCCTGTGCCTCATGGGAACAGTCCAGCAAAACCTGCCAAGTCATGCCTTCCTTGGACCGGAAACAAGCTTCCTAGGACCGGTCTCTGCCATTACAGCAGTCTTCAGCCAGGCTTGCTTGAATCCAGTGGCAAAGTGAGCAAGGGACTCACGTCTGAGCATACCCTGCCAACTTATGGTGAACATTGCGGTACAAAAGGGGGTAGTGATGGAAGGAGCATCTTAATCAATCAAACACTCACACCCAGTCAACAGACCTGGGTTTAATCCATCACCTTTATTTAGCCCACTCTTTTGTACAAACCCCTATTCTAGTGCTTCATATCTGCCCACTTGATGGTATTTTAAGCATTACTTAAAGTTAAAAGTTGTGATCCGAAGAAATAAACCAATGTATTAACCAATCTGCTGATGGAATTTCTGAAACAGTGAATGGTAATTTTTCCAACTTTTCTTTGTGTAATATAGTGTATGTTATGTCTTTCCTAGCCATGGTGGTCTGTTCTTTAATTACATTGTATGGTATTATCAAGCTACTGGCCTTTAGGTGTTTCCATGGGACGCAATCAATACATAATGTCTGTTGAGTCCCACTTAGGGCCCAATTACAATGTCGTTAGGAAAGGCTCCAAATAGGATTTGGTATTGCAGAATCCGTTTCCTACCCTTGTTTCCTACTGAATTGCACAGATTTTTCAATGTCGGATTGCCATGTACGGACACCGTTCAAACAGTACAAATCAGTTCCAATAGGCATCCGGACAGCCCGAGTCTTTCAGAGCCGATTTGTACCTCTCTATGGACACGGTTTGCGTACGAGCGATTACGATTACCAATTTGGAAAGCCAGGGAGAGGTGTGGCACTGCGGCCAGGGCAACTGATGCTGGATTCTGGGGATCACGGTTCGATCCCCGGCACCGGCGGCAGATTAGCCCAGCACAATGTGACTCTGGGTAATAGCTCGCTTAATCTTCCTGATGGCCCCCAGTGCCTGGAGACCCTTACGGGTGATTGTTCGCCCTTTACAAATGTGGATTATTCTGAATCGGTGTGCCCAAGATGAAACGGCTGCCAGAATCAGTCTTTGGGGCCCGTTGTGGGCCCCCCTTCACCCGGAGGCATGCAAATTTACCCACCAAAGGGTGCAAGGTTTTCCTTAACCACCTTTTATTTATTGGGAACCTGTGTTCTCGTTCGGAACACAGGCTCCCATTGAAGTCAATGTGAGTCTGACTGAACGATGTAGGGCAGCATCATAGTCAGTCGTCCAGAATCACAGGACCCAATTAGTTTGAACACTTGTCTGGAACCAATTAGTTCTGTAAGCTGTAATTACCCATGTTGCAAAAGGAACATGTCACTCTGTATTATGTTGATAGCAGATGACACAATGTTACCCATAGAATATGCCTAGTGGATAAGGTGGCCATACCACTGTGTACTACTGTTAGAGCTATTTCCAAATGAACTCTCATTCTCACTCAGTCTCTCAGCAGCAGCAATGTGAAGAAGTGTATGTTACATTCCTAAGGATCTGTTTCCTCTGTGTAATTTGTAAACTGATGGCAAATCACAAAACATGCAAAAGTGGAAATATTTGGTGTATTTAAATCCTTTATCTTACTGAAGCAGAGAAAAGACATCTGCTGCACAGTTTTATTCAGGAAAATACATTGTTGTGGAATAAGGCATGCTCTAAATTAAGCCTCGTTCCCCTGAACCTGCCTTTTGTCCCCCAAATATATTATAAAGAAATAGTGTCTTTCCAAAAGTCAACCCTTGTGTCAAAAACTGGAAAATAAAAGATATAAAAGAAAACAACATTGCATCAGTGAGCATGGAGAAGATGTTAATTTTCAATATTACCACACTGAGTCTGCTGAATCGTGACCAAAAAAGTATACACATTTTTGTGCAATTGTTTCAAGCTACCCTGATGTGGTGTAGGGCAGTGGTCCTATTGTGTGTAATTAACTACTGTACAATGAGTGCTTGCTTTATGTAAGCAATGATGACTATAATGGTAAAAACAGAACACTTCGTCTAATTAGATGTACCTTCATACATTTCTTTACTATTGCACGGAAAAAGAAAATCTTTATTGCATGATTTAAAAAATAAAACCTTTGCAAGTTGCAGAATTTTAAGAACGATATATCAATAAATACATATAAAAATAAGTATAGGATCATATGCGTTATGAAGACTATAAAAATGTATAAAACATACTTATAAAAAGGAGAGCTAAGGATCATGTCCATTATACAGTAAAGTGGCAGTTGGAACTAGGCTAGTAATTGTGCTGGTGAGAAATCGTGTACTTGGGACACCTCACCAAGCTTTTTTTCTGCTTGTTCCAAAAACCTTACTAGGGCGCAGTTTAATTTAGTGTTCCGAGGGTCAAAGCCAGCCAAGACTGCTGCTCTACACGATCTAATCATGTTTGTGTTCCAGAGTTTCCTCAGGAGGGACCGTCTTTCGTTCAGCAGGTTTGGGCAAAGACAAAGGATGTGTACTATGTCTTCTTTTTGATTCCCACAGAGTCTACATTGTTCCTGTCCGTGGGCTCTTTTCCATTTTGGCAAATGGACCAACAGGTTGATTACTCCCATTCTCAACTTTAGGAAACTTGATTTTATTCGAGCAGTGAATGGTTGAGTTAGGTACTCCTGTGGGGTCAACAGGACATAGGATTGCAAGGACATCCATCTGTGACTTCTTTTTGCCAGCCGAGCCGTGTCTTCCACGGAAGAGAGCTTTTTTGTGCTTATTTTCGCTAGACGTTTGAATTCATTATGGCTTACTTGCATGCCCCAAAGGTCTTTCAGGCCTAGTGTGCTTAATCCTCTTTCCCAATATGCATGCCCTGCTCGCCATAGATTCATTTGAAGGCAAGACCATAGATGTTGTGCTAGGCTGCCTTCCTTCGATGACCTCAATTTATGACAGCACATTAGAAAACTCAAGGCTCTGGCAAGTGATTGGTGTCAGATTCCCAGTTCCAACCTAATTTGGGCCGGTGATGTTTGACTTGGTAGCTTGAACACTATTCTATACATTTTTGTAATAATTTTGTCCAATTGTCCGCTATCCAAGCCTTTTAGAACCTCACTTCCGTAGGCTAATGTGGGAATGATTTTTGCTTGCGCTACCTGGATTGTTGGAGCGAACCTTGGGCCTTGTAGTTTCTTATGAATAGAACTGATTGCGAAAGCGAGCGCAGAACCCTTCTTTTTTTGTTCTTCTAGATGTGTTTTGTATCTACCGTTGTTGTTAAAAAAGACTCCAAGGTACTTGTGGCATTTGGATTCAACAATCCTTTCTTGATTCAAGACCCAAACCAGCTTCTTGGCCTTTCCCGAACGAACCGCCAAAATTTTGGTCTTCTTGCTGTTTATCTGGAGCTCATTCTTATTTGAATAGTCAGAGATGGCGTCCATGAGTCTTTGCAAGCCGATCTTAGTTTTGCTAAGAAGTACAACATCATCAGCGTATGAAAGATTTGACAACAAGAAACCAGCTACTTTCGGAGAATGAGAGTTTACCTTATTTAAGGTTTCTGGAAGGTCAGATAGGAACAAGTTAAAAAGTGTTGGGGCAAGGACACATCCTTGTTTGAGCCCTTTTGTCGTCGGAATTGGACGTGATAGTCTGGACCCGTCCCCAATCTTTATCCTGACCCATGTGTCCTGATGGAGAAGCTGTATGGCTCTTAGGAGATCATTTGGGATGTTTAAACTGTACAGCTTCTGCCAGAGCTTAGCTCTATTCACCTTGTCGAAGGCAGCTTTATAATCAATAAATCCCATGTAAAGTGGGCAAGTGCTTACCTCAGCCTGGTCGATCAGACAAGAGAGGGTCATGAGATTGACCGAGGTGCCGGTGTTACTTGTGAAACCAGTTTGGTTCGGAGGAATTACAGAATGATCATCAGCCCACGTTCTAAGTGAGTTAAGAAGAAAACCAGCAAAATACTTTGCTTCATTGTCAATGAGGGCTATGAGGCGATAGTTCCCGGGAGATTTTTTATCCCCTCCTTTGAAGATTGGTGCCAAAATGGATCCCTGCCAGGAGGGTGGTATGAAGTTATTTTGCAGGATACAGTTGAAGAGGGTGGTTAGCTTCAAGGCCCAGTAGGTTGTGTCCTCCTTAAACAGAGCCTGAGGAATTCCACCAGGGCCTGGGGCACCGTCCTTCCGACCCTTTTTGATCAGTTTTTCAATTTGGGCCACCTCGATTGTTGTTGATTCGTTGTTGCTTTGCAACATGGGGCACTCATTTCTTTACTATTGAATACAGTGTAATGCTCTAAATCATCAAGCTTTTCATGTACGGTGTGGATGTCTCATTCATCAGCAACTGCTCCAGGAGTAATAACATCATTCAAACTTTGTTTGATGAAGAATGGGTTTTTTCAAAACCTTGTTTGCCAGTTCAATAGCAGACCATTCTGGGAGGCAGTGTCCATTCAGAAGCAAGAAACAGACTGTCAAAATTCAGTCCAAAGAAAGAGGAAAATTAATGAAAATGTAATCCAAATCTATATCCATGGTGGGATTAATTATGTCTTTTGAGCCAATGTAATATTCATGTGATCGCCTCTGTAGAAGTGAATCTTGGTCTGATGAATCCAAGGAGAAGTCATCAAAGTCTACAAAGTAGCCGGAGGAAACTTTCATCTGCTGACAGATGCCACATTTAAGTACAAAGTCCTTGGTCTGTTTGTGTATATATGGCCACCAATAGCGTGCAGCAATAGTGTGATTGTAGCCGTCACCCCTGTGTGAGCAGATGCTAGACCCTCATGTGTTCTAGGATCAGCCCTAACCTGCGATCTGAATTAGGTATTTCAGTATCCCCCACAGAGCATATGGAATGTTCTGTGCACTCAACTGGTGGGAGTATTTAGCTGGAAAGTCTTTTGGGCAAGAGGGTGCCGTAGTAAACAGAGTTGACAGCCATCATAAGGTTTCCATCCATCTTCATACTAGAACAACTAATTGCAGCGACTGGCGCAGTTTGAACTGCTGCTTTTGTGGCTTCATCAGACATTCAATACCCTACAATATGTAGTTCTACACTCTGATGACTCAGTGTGTGAATCACATGAGTCCAGGGCAAACATGCTTTTGTTTGGGCACTTGTTCCCAAAGCATCTCCTGCTTTACCGTGTACCCTTTGGAAGCTCTGCTTAAAATTGTTGCTCGAGTAGTGTAAGTACTCATTGTAAGACTGGACACAATCATACAAATCACACACAATTAGTTTGGGGAATCCATAATTGTATTTTTAAATGCCAGATTTAGAGCTTTCAGTTCAGCCAGCTGTGCAGTGCAATCACCAAGTGTATCTGTATACGTTTTATGAGCGTGGAATTCTCCAACCTGTATTCTACCCTCTACCACTGCGCAAGCAGCAGAGTATTGGTGTTTTGTCCCTACTGCAGGCTGCGCAGACCCATCAGTGTTTATCATGAAATCATACTGATCTAGAGGCATGACTTCATCGAGTAGAGGCTATTCATGTTCATTTTGGAGATTTGCTTGTGTTTGCAAAGTAGAGTCAAATATGTGATCTACATATGTTGCTGTGAGTGAATTGGCCCACTGTATCCATCTGAGATGTAAATTTTTCACGTTTGGATTGCTGCAATTTGTAACAGCCTCCAAGCCTGGATTTGAAGTCAGGTCAATTATTTGTTTTCCCTGAGCCAATGATCTTTCTTTCACTACAGCAGTCTGTACTGCCATCAGGATTTCTGTTGGTGCAAAATGCATTTCTGCATTTTTATATAAATGTGATTTATATGCAACAGGTACAGTGTCTATATCATTGAATGTGACATAGGTGTACCCCAATGCACCCACAATTATGCAGATCACCAGGTTTGTGGTTTTTACACGTGTGTGTAAGTGTTTTGAAGTTAAGAAGTCAGTTTGTACTAATTGTAAAATGTGTGTGTGTGTTTTGCAGTCTAATGTGAACTTCAAAAGTCTGGATGAATTAAGTCGTAGAATGGTTTTACCCATTGTGCATAATTTGGTATGTATGTTCTGCCTAAGTTTAAGAAACCCAATATTCATTTATGTTTTTTACAATGTGTTTGGTGGTGTAACAGCGCACACTTCTATACGAAATGTGTCACAAGGCTTCTGCCTTCACTTGACAGTTCGCATCCCAAGAACAGGACAGTGAGATAGGCAAGTTTGGATTTTTTCAATTTAATTTGTAGCCCATTTGAGCAAATCCCAAGCTATGCGATCTTCTCTAGCCAAGTGAGTTGACAGATCATCATCAATCAAGTATATGTCATCGACATAGGACTAAGCCTGATCATTAAAGTCTTGTAACAGTTCAGTTACACAGTCGGAAAAGAGCCCTGGGCTATTCTTATACCCTTGTGGTAATCAACAGAATTGTGTTTAAGAACCTTGAGCACTCAATGCCGTCTGCTTTCAGGTGCTATATTTTGGCAGAAAAATCAATTTGAAAAGTCTAATATTGTGTTGTATTTTATATGAACTATATTGTTCTTTAGCGCCAAGTAATCCACATTTTGTACAGGGAATGTGCATGTAGCAGTATTCAAGTGTCTGTAATCCAAGACTAAAAGATATGAACAACTTTCTATTACACCTTGATATTCAAGTTGTGTGAGTATTTCTCTAACTTGTTTTTTAACCTCATGTTTAATAGGGTATTGTTGTTGTGGGCTTGACCTCACAGGTATGATTTGACAAAGGGATCCCTCATCCCAAACTGAATGGTTGTTCTATAACTCCTCGGCTTATATATGTTTAACTGATTCTGTAACAAGGTCAGAAAAAGCAGATAAAATTACTGTTTTGCCTGTGGGCTCTCCATAAACTCTGTTGGTTAGTCCTTTTGAGCCAAGAGATTGTCATAGCTGAATGACAAGTTTTCCCAAAAGAGAACATTTATTGTACAATGTATATACCCCTCCATCTGGAGGTGCAATTCATATAATTCACTAGGGACACGGAGTCTCCAGTCTACTGTTTCCACCTGAATGTAGTCACTAATTGATACTGCCACCAGACACTTCATAATATTCTGGTAAAGATAGTGAGTTCTGCTATGCTGTTCAGCATGGTAGGTTTGTATTCCTTTTTTATTATGATGCCAAAAGAGCATTGTGAGTACTTTTTGGTTACATAAAGTCCTCTGATCTACGCTCTGATCACCCTTCTCTCTCCGAACATTTTTCAGATGACTCTTGAAAGGAATGAGAAGGAAGTGTATCAGTATCCTGATACCTATCAGGTAATTTATTTGTATCATGGATCCACTCCATGTTTTAGTCTTTTCTTTATATTATTATTATCATCCAAATTCTTCCCAGAGAACTCTCTACCTACTTTGAGCTATTCTTTCCAGGATTACCCCAAATCTGGCTGGCTCCAAAATGATCTTTCCTTAATTATTTTAGGTAATTCACTTTCTTTGTTGTCTCATTGTTTCCAGTATATTTCTCGATAAAACCACACGAGGAACAATAACATTGCCAAAATGCAGAGAAGGTTGTTAGAGACATTTCCTAGTGAACCATCTGGCAGGTATTTTTTTTCTTCTGTGTTTTATATAGAGCGAACTTGACCCAAAGGTATCGGATATCAGAGTGCTAAGCATGAGCATGAGCACCAGTTTTGTTACAGATGGACACATTATTTTTTTTCCTACATTTCACATAGCAAACATGCTTTCCGGTCGGAATGCATGCTTGCATTGTGAGCCAAATGAATGCGACCGAACAGGGTTCGGTCGCATCGTACTAGCAGGGCCATTACCGACCACCGCAGGTCGGTCAGTTACGGCTCCTGACCGATGTTGGATGGACCTGAGTCCGTCCGACATCTGAATCGGCCCCTTACTGTTTTCTAACGGAGAGGGACATTAAGCACCAAACTGACTGACATGCCAGGTATGGGTACACATGGAGAGAAATATTGCCTTTAAGTGGGGAATGATATAGTCCAATGCTCTGTTTTTAATGTAAAATCAGGGCCTTCGGTGGTCATATCAGTGAAAGTACACGATTTGAAAAAAATATTATTGTCTACGGGTGCTTGTGGAAGACAATTTCTATGGACTGGAATCTGGAGAATGCTAAAGTGTTTCTGGTATTGTACTGACCTCTGCTGTGCACTTTCTAGCAAGAAACTGAAATAGAGGTAGTTGCCAGAACATTTGTAAAAAAAGAAAGTCCCTCAGCAGAAAACAATTCTGGTATTTTAATGACCTCGGCTGGTCGGTTTCTATCAAGACAGTTAAATAGAGGCAGTTGAAAAGAAAAAAAAATGTCCCTACGTGGAAGCAGACAAGTCCTAGGGCTGATCTCTGGAGCCCACAAAGTACATACACATATCCATATATAGTAAGTATATACTAAAGTATATACAAGAGGTCTTGAATTCTCAACCCAAAAAAGAGACTCATTTACTGAATAAAACAACCAAAATACTCGAATCCAATAAGTAGAACCAGAGTTATGACTTTTTTAAACAATATTTTGAAATGTAGTGTTTAAAAGCATAAAGCGCCAACCTGGGCTATCTGGTCGCACTTGACTGGGATAAAGTCAAAGTCCAGGCTGATCTTGATGGTGAGTGGGCTGGCTACAGGGTGCAGGTGAATACAGCTCCAAAGTACTTTTGTTGCATTGATGAAGAGCTGTAATGTGAGAAGCAAAGAAGCCACATATCATCGTAAAACTGCCAGATAAGTCAAGGATGCTTCAGAAATGGAGGTGATACCCCATGCTTCAGTGAAGGGGGGTAGAGGATCCTTTGATGCGTCACCATCAAATGACATTTTTCATGATGCAGCAGTTTATACCCACTTCGAAGGGCCCAGGAATGGGTTGGCACCACTTGGCAAGGCACAACTGCAAGATGACAGAGCTGAGGTGCTGTTTGTGGAGTATTCAGTGGAAGTGTTCGGTGTCTCTGAGGCTTGAAACAGGAGGCAAACACACAAGCCCTTGAAATCATTCAGGGTTCAAGTGGTGCAGGTCCAGTCCTTCTCACCAAGGCAAGGAGGCCAGCAGGCAGGTCAGCATAGCAGAAAAGCATTTATTCCAGAACAGCAGTCCAGCAGTGCGGCAGTCCTACAGCAGCACAGCAGTCCTTCTTCCTGGCAGAGTATCCCCAGGTTCAGAAGTGTGCTGAGTTGGTAGGGTCAAAAGTTCAGTTTTATACCCAACGGTGTCTCTGAAATAGGGAGACTCCAAAGATGGGCTTTGAAGTGCAGAGATCTTCCCTTCCTGCCATGGCTCTCGACTCACTACAGGGGGTATGCAGACCGTTGTGGGGAACAGCAAAGTCTAGTCAGGTGTAAATGTAAGGTTGTGTCAAGCTTCTCCCCATCATACTCCCCAGGATGGCCCATCACGATGAGGAGGGATGATCACTCACACCTAAGCTCCCTGTGTATGGATTCAGAGGGAACACTCAAGGCCTATCTGTCACCCACCCCAGATGTGTATTTGAAATGGGAAGTAGGCACACAGGGCATAGAGGAGAAAAATGCCACCTTCCTGTAAGTAAGTACAAGGAGGATGGACAGAGCACCAAAACGTTTCAGACACTCCCCCCAGTCACAGATCTGGGTTGAATCTTTCATTGTTCTTTAGCTCAATTCGTCACCCCAGTTCAGACCCAACTGCATGCAAATCAGTCTTGCCCTGTGCCTCATGGGAGCAGTCAGACCGAACTGCCAAGCCAGGTCTTCCCTGGACCGGAAACAAGCATCCTGGGAATGGTTTCAGAGTAACACCCCTCATCAGCCAGGCTAGCTGGAATCCAGTGCAAAAAGAACAATTGATGGACAGAACCACGCCATTCCAACTTTGCCCCAGCCAAATACAAATCAGTTTTGACCCTGCGCCCAATGGGAAAATTCCAGCCCGAACTGCTAGGCCAGATCCTCCCTGGAATGGAAACAAGCACCTTTGGACCAGGTTCGGGCTTTCAGCCCCATCAGTCAGGATAGCTTGACTCCAGTGGCATGGAGAGCACGGTACACACGTCTGGGCATACCTGTCACACTCGGGGTGACAAATGCAATTGATGGACAGAATGCGGAATATTGTCATACATTCACCCCAGTACAGAGATCTGGGCCTGAATCCGTTTTTTTGCACACCATGCCATTCCAGTTTGGAACCAGCCATATGCAAATCAGACTTGACCCTGTTCCCAATGGTAAAATTCCAGCCCGAACTGCCACCGAGGGCCTCCCTGGACTGTAAACCAGCTCCCTAGGACCGATTTCGGGCTTTCAGCCCTCATCAGCCAGGATAGCTTGACTCCAGTGGCATGAAAAGCACAGGACCCACGTGTGGGATACTCGTCTTACTCGGGTGAGAAATGCAAAACCAATAATTTATGACAATGTTCTGAAACCTGTCCATACATTTTTATTTTTGCAGCCTGAATCCAGTGGCAAAGTGAGCAAGGGACCCATATTTGGGCATACCCTGCCAACTTAGGGCGAACAAAACAAGGAGATGATGGACTGAGCGCTGACATTTTTCAAACACTCACCCCCAGTCACAGATCTGGGTTCAATTGATCACCGTTATTTAACTCACTTCTCCACCCCAGTTCAGACCCAGCCAAATGCAAAAAACAAGGCCAAGTTAGAAAATCTGTACTGCTTGAAACTGTCAGAATGTTTAAATGTTCTGAGGAGTAGACAAAACATTACTGTTCCCAGCACCCACAGATCATGTTCCCGGTGATACCCATCGCACCAGCTGCAGGGAGCAAACATGTTCAAATCCAACCACCTCAGCAACTTCCGAAGAAGGAACAGCCAGCAATGAATCCACAGAAGACAAGCCAGAATCCAAATTACGAGGAGCTGAAGCATCCCAGCAGAGCTCCGAATATGTATTTTGAAGCAACCAAAATCACGAAGGGCAACAGTACAAGTGGGCCTTCAGGGGATCCACCTGCATTCTATGTCCATAGATTGAACCCGTTGCATTCCCAAGCATATGACCAGGGCACACTCAAAAGTGCACAGTAGACAGTGGAACACAGGCTGCATGCAATGTAGCCAGACAGGCCAAAAGGACAAGATCCAGTCATAGTTTAGTTCTTGTAGCAAGGGTGTGCCAAAACACTGTATCATTCTCCCATGACTAAGGAGCACATGTGGCAGTGCCATCCCCATATGTCCGTGTGACAGAACATCCATTACAATTCAGATTAAATAAAATCAGTGTCCTGACAAGCAGGAACAGGACCAGCAGTAAACCTCCACAAATTATTTGAAGCACAGAATGTATAAAAGATGGAATAACACTGAAGACCATCTGGAAGGTGCTAACCAACCCAAAGCCAATTGTCCTAAAAAACTACGCTACCCCCACAAGCGTGGGAAAATGGTAACAATTGTATCTCAGAGGAACAACTTGCAACTTCAAGATAAAACATCTCCCTTGCAGATATTATGGGCCACACCCTTCTGAAACCTTAAGTAAATACCAGACTGTCACATCACTAACTGTATGGGCACATGTGTTGGATGGCATTTACCTCTCTAGTAAACCTGTGTGTTTGTTGAACAACATAAATGTGAGGATTGTGCCAGACTGATTCCGTACACATCCTCGGGATATGTTGGCCTGTATCCCTGCTAGCCCACATTGCACCAACTGGACCCTTAACCTTACATGGTGACAAATGTCTATGCAACATCAGAACATGGCAACCCTGTTCTCCCAAGGACATCGTGGTAACAGAAGTGGAACCATTTTGTTTGGACTCTCATGCCTACCAAAATTAGTACACAAGAAATACTCAAGGCGTTTCAATAGTTATTGAAGTATTGTGATTCTAGTATAAAATACATACACTGTGATAATCAGTAGAATTAAATAGAATTGCGTAATTAACATTATGAGAACAGTGAAAATGATGGACGATTCCACCATTGTGCTATAACAGTGAACATATGTGGGCATATAAGTACTGTGTATAGTGTACTCCTACCTTGCTCTCCCTAACCTAGTCTTGCCTAGGGTGTGTGATCTGCCAAATCCCTGCTGGGTGGGCTAACTCCACATTGCCTGCGGGTAAGTGTCATCCGGCTGTTTGTCTTGGTGTAGAGCTGGATATCACTCGTGTTGGTAAACAGAAATCAGCTGAGCTAAAATTCTGGCATGCAGTGACCTCACAGTATGAGCTGAGTGCTCCTCTACCTAAACAAGGAAGTGTTTCTAAATATATAAGTAGCACCCTTGTGGCCATGCTGCAACCCTTGTCAAGCTGTAATTGTTTATTCTAGTCAGACAGCTTTGTTGCCTACCGGACAATAACAACATGAGATTTGTGCAGTGAACTTTATTCCTTGTACTGAATGTTCAAGGTGTCATGATAGTGTGCCTGCGAAGTGGAAGTATAAACAATGCTGATTCAGAGAATGTTATCCTGCATTTTCACACACACGACCATATGTCAAAAGTCATTCTGTGTAAAAGAGAAGGCAACTTAAGGTACATGAGCATGCACATGGTAGTGTTTCTTACTGGACCTATCCCAACCATGTGACAGGTGGAAACGGTACTTGTACACTATAGATCACAACTGCAGAAACCGTCACCAGATAGGCATTTCCTGATCTCTTCCCCAACAGTCTTGATCATTCAATTTCAACCAGTTACCACTAGAAAGCAATCTGAATGCTGGACGAATCACAGCAGCAGGAGAAGCCTTGGGATAACACAATAGGTTCACCTTGGATGCATTACATGTTTAAGACAAGGATGCTTTTAATCAGAACAAATTTAAAGTAATGGTTATTCAGAATATCAAAAACCCTCTGTAGCACGGGAAATTGAAAACCTTGCTCTCCCCCATAAAAATCCCCAATTGTTCTTACCCAAAATCTTTCCCACTTCTTCCCCATATCATCGTTAACCTGGGATGGTAATAGTGATAAGGGCCACAGGGGGGGTATATCTATTAATTTTCAGGATTGCCATAAATTTGGAAACCTGCTTCCATACTTTCCATGCACTGTTGTTCACTTTAAACCTCACCTTCTTATAGTAGCTCCGTTCTAATTGTCTCAGTAAGAGCCCTGGAGTTCTCCTCCCAATAGAAAGTTCATAGATTAAGGGTATTTTTGGACCTTGCTCTCCAGTGTCACTATCTATGATAAACAGAGTAGCCATTTCATGGAGAAGAGCCACCCAATAATATAGGGTGATATTAGGGATTGCTCCTAACCTTCCCATATTGCCATATAAAACTGGAAAATGTTGATTCCAATATCTTCAAAATACTATCTTCTACAGCCAGCGGTATAGCCCGAAACAATTACAATAGCTTTGGTAGAATGGTCTTAAAAAAAAAAATTCTCCTCCCAATAATGGACAAGTGTAAACCATTGACTCTCCGTAGATTGTTCCCAATGGTTTTAATCAAGGGTTCAACATTGAATTTATTAATTTCATCTACTTTTGCGCTTATACGTACCCCCAGATAGACAGCTGTGTCTGCTTTCCTTGGGTCATTGAAATCAATATTATATGTGCATAGCACAATCGTTTTCCCCTTGTTCAAAGCATATCCAGAAAGAAGCCCATAGATCTCGGCAATTTTATTTATTTCTATAATTGCCTCAGCTGGATTCGGGGTTAGTACCGCAACATCATCAGCATAAGCCAGAACTTTGGTCTCATACCCGCCCATAGCTATTGGCTTAATATACCGGCTCTGTAGGAGTTTGACCACCAAAGGGTTAATATATAAGGCAAATAAAATCGGGGAGCAGGGACATTCCTTCCTAGTCCCTCTTGATATATTATTACTATTAGACTCCTTTCCATAAGTTGCAACGGGGCCCTTGGTTGACAGTACATGGCTTTAATTGCTTTTATAAATTGGGGCCCAAAACCGTTTAGTTCCAGTATCCCCCATAAAAACTCCCAGGACACCCGATCAAAAGCTTTCTCGGCATCGAAGAGGATCATAGCCATCTGGGCCCCCGTCCCAGACATGATATCAAAAAGAAAAATAGCTCTGTGAGTATGGTCAGTTGTTCCTTTGCCTGGATAAAACCATGTTGCGAGAGGGAGACCAGATGTACTAAGACCCTCCCAAGCCGTTTGGCCAAGGTTTTAGAATATAGTTTAGAGTCTGAATAAATCAAGGAGATTGGTTGGTATGAAGATGGATTGTCCATCGGCTTACCTTTTTTTAGGAAATATTATTATATAAGTCTCTTTCCAAGACTCAGGGGGGGTTCCACTATATTGCACTCCCTTAAACAAGTCCAGAAGAAGAGGTATTATTACTGTTCCTAAGATTTTAAAAATCTCTAGTGCGAAGGCCTAACCTCTTACCTACTAGCTCACCGTTTTGATATGTTTACTCCAATGTTATTGATATTCTTCTGCTGATCTCTGCGTTAGCCAACTATTTAATTCCGCTTTTAGAGCAATTATTCGATATTGAATGTGGACCCCATCTTGTCCCTGTATTATTGGCAAAACATGCTTTTCTTCAGCTCTAGCCAACTCCTGTGATATTTGTCGATTTTTGTTTTCCCACTCCTTCTTACCTCTGACCGCATAGCTGATGGTTTCCCCAGTAAGAGTGGCTTTAAGGGAGTCCCAAAAAGCCCCCCTGCCAGCACTTAAGCGATTGATATCAAAATATCTTTGTGCCCAATCCGTAATAAATTTGATATAGTCTTTATTCACTAGCAATTTTCTATCGAACATCCATTTGCTCCATGGTCTTTTAAAATTAGTTATTTCAATTTCTAAAATCATAGTATTATGATCAGATGTTAATTTAGGGAGTTTCTTAATCCCAGCTCGTGCTAGTAAATCGCTTGTGACCAAAAATAATCAATCCTGACATATTTATTATGTGGACAGGAGAAGTATGCGTAACTGGGGTTAGTCGGGTTTATAAAATCCCAGATATCCACCAGACCATGGCTTTTCTTAAGGTAATTTAAGACCCTGTAAACTCTAGGCTTCCGACCAGAATATCCACCTTGCATCTGCTTCCCAGTACCTATATCTAAAGAAATGTTTAAATCTCCACATAATATTAGGGAGTTTGGCCATGTAGCAAGCTCTATTTCTAGGTCTTCGAACATTTGAGGGTCACCTTGGTTTGACCCGTAAACCGAGCATACTATACCTCCTGTGGTAATTTCCACTATGGAGCACCTCCCCAGGGCATCTACTGCCTTACGTTTGGCTAAGCCTAATAATGTTTTAGCTAGAATGGCCACCCCGTGAATTTTAGAGGTCTGAGTTTTGCAAGCTAGAGTATTATATCCACCGACCCTTAGCAATTCTCTTTTCCCCCAAGGAAGGTGTGTCTCCTGTAGACAGGCTACATTCATAGAGTTTAACCTGATAATTTCAGAACATCGAATCTCCTTAGCATTATCATTCAACCCCACCACATTCCAAGAACATATAGTTATCTTCCCCATTAAAATTTAATTCAAAGTTACAGGGATCCTTCTGTTAGTAAACTGATGCCGCAGAACAATAGGGGGTAATGATGGACAGAGCATCTGAACCAATCAAACACTCACACTCAGTCAACAGATCTGGGTTTAATTCATCACCGTTCTTTAGCCCACTCTGCCACCCCAGTTCAGACATGGCCATATGCAAATCAGTCTGACCCTGTGCCTCATGGGAACAGTCCAGCCCGAACTACCAAGCCATGCCTTCCCTGGACCGGAAACAAGCTTCCTAGGACCGGTTTCTGCCATTACAGCCGTCTTCAGCCAGGCTTGCTTGAATCCAGTGGCAAAGTGAGCAAAGGACTCACGTCTGAGCATACCCTGCCAACTTATGGCGAACAAAGCAGTACAAAAGGAGGTGGTGATGGACGCAGCATCTGAACCAATAAAACACTCACACCCAGTCAACAGATCTGGGTTTAATCCATCACCGTTCTTTAGCCCACTCTGCCACCCCAGTTCATACATGGCCATATGCAAATCAGTCTGACCCTGTGCCTCATGGGAACAGTCCATCCCGAACTGCCAAGCCATGCCTTCCTTAGACCGGAAACAAGCTTCCTAGGACCGGTCTCTGCCATTACAGCAGTCTTCAGCCAGGCTTGCTTGAATCCAGTGGCAAAGTGAGCAAGGGACTCACGTCTGAGCATACCCTGCCAACTTATGGTGAACATTGCGGTACAAAAGGGGGTAGTGATGGAAGGAGCATCTTAATCAATCAAACACTCACACCCAGTCAACAGACCTGGGTTTAATCCATCACCTTTATTTAGCCCACTCTTTTGTACAAACCCCTATTCTAGTGCTTCATATCTGCCCACTTGATGGTATTTTAAGCATTACTTAAAGTTAAAAGTTGTGATCCGAAGAAATAAACCAATGTATTAACCAATCTGCTGATGGAATTTCTGAAACAGTGAATGGTAATTTTTCCAACTTTTCTTTGTGTAATATAGTGTATGTTATGTCTTTCCTAGCCATGGTGGTCTGTTCTTTAATTACATTGTATGGTATTATCAAGCTACTGGCCTTTAGGTGTTTCCATGGGACGCAATCAATACATAATGTCTGTTGAGTCCCACTTAGGGCCCAATTACAATGTCGTTAGGAAAGGCTCCAAATAGGATTTGGTATTGCAGAATCCGTTTCCTACCCTTGTTTCCTACTGAATTGCACAGATTTTTCAATGTCGGATTGCCATGTACGGACACCGTTCAAACAGTACAAATCAGTTCCAATAGGCATCCGGACAGCCCGAGTCTTTCAGTGCCGATTTGTACCTCTCTACGGACACGGTTTGCGTACGAGCGATTACGATTACCAATTTGGAAAGCCGGGGAGAGGTGTGGCACTGCGGCCAGGGCAACTGATGCTGGATTCTGGGGATCACGGTTCGATCCCCGGCACCGGCGGCAGATTAGCCCAGCACAATGTGACTCTGGGTAATAGCTCGCTTAATCTTCCTGATGGCCCCCAGTGCCTGGAGACCCTTACGGGTGATTGTTCGCCCTTTACAAATGTGGATTATTCTGAATCGGTGTGCCCAAGATGAAACGGCTGCCAGAATCAGTCTTTGGGGCCCGTTGTGGGCCCCCCTTCACCCGGAGGCATGCAAATTTACCAACCAAAGGGTGCAAGGTTTTCCCTAACCACCTTTTATTTATTGGGAACCTGTGTTCTCGTTCGGAACACAGGCTCCCATTGAAGTCAATGTGAGTCTGACTGAACGATGTAGGGCAGCATCATAGTCAGTCGTCCAGAATCACAGGACCCAATTAGTTTGAACACTTGTCTGGAACCAATTAGTTCTGTAAGCTGTAATTACCCATGTTGCAAAAGGAACATGTCACTCTGTATTATGTTGATAGCAGATGACACAATGTTACCCATAGAATATACCTAGTGGATAAGGTGGCCATACCACTGTGTACTACTGTTAGAGCTATTTCCAAATGAACTCTCATTCTCACTCAGTCTCTCAGCAGCAGCAATGTGAAGAAGTGTATGTTACATTCCTAAGGATCTGTTTCCTCTGTGTAATTTGTAAACTGATGGCAAATCACAAAACATGCAAAAGTGGAAATATTTGGTGTATTTAAATCCTTTATCTTACTGAAGCAGAGAAAAGACATCTGCTGCACAGTTTTATTCAGGAAAATACATTGTTGTGGAATAAGGCATGCTCTAAATTAAGCCTCGTTCCCCTGAACCTGCCTTTTGTCCCCCAAATATATTATAAAGAAATAGTGTCTTTCCAAAAGTCAACCCTTGTGTCAAAAACTGGAAAATAAAAGATATAAAAGAAAACAACATTGCATCAGTGAGCATGGAGAAGATGTTAATTTTCAATATTACCACACTGAGTCTGCTGAATCGTGACCAAAAAAGTATACACATTTTTGTGCAATTGTTTCAAGCTACCCTGATGTGGTGTAGGGCAGTGGTCCTATTGTGTGTAATTAACTACTGTACAATGAGTGCTTGCTTTATGTAAGCAATGATGACTATAATGGTAAAAACAGAACACTTCGTCTAATTAGATGTACCTTCATACATTTCTTTACTATTGCACGGAAAAAGAAAATCTTTATTGCATGATTTAAAAAATAAAACCTTTGCAAGTTGCAGAATTTTAAGAACGATATATCAATAAATACATATAAAAATAAGTATAGGATCATATGCGTTATGAAGATTATAAAAATGTATAAAACATACTTATAAAAAGCAGAGCTAAGGATCATGTCCATTATACAGTAAAGTGGCAGTTGGAACTAGGCTAGTAATTGTGCTGGTGAGAAATCGTGTACTTGGGACACCTCACCAAGCTTTTTTTCTGCTTGTTCCAAAAACCTTACTAGGGCGCAGTTTAATTTAGTGTTCCGAGGGTCAAAGCCAGCCAAGACTGCTGCTCTACACGATCTAATCATGTTTGTGTTCCAGAGTTTCCTCAGGAGGGACCGTCGTTCGTTCAGCAGGTTTGGGCAAAGACAAAGGATGTGTACTATGTCTTCTTTTTGATTCCCGCAGAGTCTACATTGTTCCTGTCCGTGGGCTCTTTTCCATTTTGGCAAATGGACCAACAGGTTGATTACTCCCATTCTCAACTTTAGGACACTTGATTTTATTCGAGCAGTGAATGGTTGAGTTAGGTACTCCTGTGGGGTCAACAGGACATAGGATTGCAAGGACATCCATCTGTGACTTCTTTTTGCCAGCCGAGCCGTGTCTTCCACAGAAGAGAGCTTTTTTGTGCTTATTTTCGCTAGACGTTTGAATTCATTATGGCTTACTTGCATGCCCCAAAGGTCTTTCAGGCCTAGTGTGCTTAATCCTCTTTCCCAATATGCATGCCCTGCTCGCCATAGATTCATTTGAAGGCAAGACCATAGATGTTGCGCTAGGCTGCCTTCCTTCGATGACCTCAATTTATGACAGCACATTAGAAAACTCAAGGCTCTGGCAAGTGATTGGTGTCAGATTCCCAGTTCCAACCTAATTTGGGCCGGTGATGTTTGACTTGGTAGCTTGAACACTATTCTATACATTTTTGTAATAATTTTGTCCAATTGTCCGCTATCCAAGCCTTTTAGAACCTCACTTCCGTAGGCTAATGTGGGAATGATTTTTGCTTGCGCTACCTGGATTGTTGGAGCGAACCTTGGGCCTTGTAGTTTCTTATGAATAGAACTGATTGCGAAAGCGAGCGCAGAACCCTTCTTTTTTTGTTCTTCTAGATGTGTTTTGTATCTACCGTTGTTGTTAAAAAAGACTCCAAGGTACTTGTGGCATTTGGATTCAACAATCCTTTCTTGATTCAAGACCCAAACCAGCTTCTTGGCCTTTCCCGAACGAACCGCCAAAATTTTGGTCTTCTTGCTGTTTATCTGGAGCTCATTCTTATTTGAATAGTCAGAGATGGCGTCCATGAGTCTTTGCAAGCCGATCTTAGTTTTGCTAAGAAGTACAACATCATCAGCGTATGAAAGATTTGACAACAAGAAACCAGCTACTTTCGGAGAATGAGAGTTTACCTTATTTAAGGTTTCTGGAAGGTCAGATAGGAACAAGTTAAAAAGTGTTGGGGCAAGGACACATCCTTGTTTGAGCTCTTTTGTCGTCGGAATTGGACGTGATAGTCTGGACCCGTCCCCAATCTTTATCCTGACCCATGTGTCCTGATGGAGAAGCTGTATGGCTCTTAGGAGATCATTTGGGATGTTTAAACTGTACAGCTTCTGCCAGAGCTTAGCTCTATTCACCTTGTCGAAGGCAGCTTTATAATCAATAAATCCCATGTAAAGTGGGCAAGTGCTTACCTCAGCCTGGTCGATCAGACAAGAGAGGGTCATGAGATTGACCGAGGTGCCGGTGTTACTTGTGAAACCAGTTTGGTTCGGAGGAATTACAGAATGATCATCAGCCCACGTTCTAAGTGAGTTAAGAAGAAAACCAGCAAAATACTTTGCTTCATTGTCAATGAGGGCTATGAGGCGATAGTTCCCGGGAGATTTTTTATCCCCTCCTTTGAAGATTGGTGCCAAAATGGATCCCTGCCAGGAGGGTGGTATGAAGTTATTTTGCAGGATACAGTTGAAGAGGGTGGTTAGCTTCAAGGCCCAGTAGGTTGTGTCCTCCTTAAACAGAGCCTGAGGAATTCCACCAGGGCCTGGGGCACCGTCCTTCCGACCCTTTTTGATCAGTTTTTCAATTTGGGCCACCTCGATTGTTGTTGATTCGTTGTTGCTTTGCGACATGGGGCACTCATTTCTTTACTATTGAATACAGTGTAATGCTCTAAATCATCAAGCTTTTCATGTACGGTGTGGATGTCTCATTCATCAGCAACTGCTCCAGGAGTAATAACATCATTCAAACTTTGTTTGATGAAGAATGGGTTTTTTCAAAACCTTGTTTGCCAGTTCAATAGCAGACCATTCTGGGAGGCAGTGTCCATTCAGAAGCAAGAAACAGACTGTCAAAATTCAGTCCAAAGAAAGAGGAAAATTAATGAAAATGTAATCCAAATCTATATCCATGGTGGGATTAATTATGTCTTTTGAGCCAATGTAATATTCATGTGATCGCCTCTGTAGAAGTGAATCTTGGTCTGATGAATCCAAGGAGAAGTCATCAAAGTCTACAAAGTAGCCGGAGGAAACTTTCATCTGCTGACAGATGCCACATTTAAGTACAAAGTCCTTGGTCTGTTTGTGTATATATGGCCACCAATAGCGTGCAGCAATAGTGTGATTGTAGCCGTCACCCCTGTGAGAGCAGATGCTAGACCCTCATGTGTTCTAGGATCAGCCCTAACCTGCGATCTGAATTAGGTATTTCAGTATCCCCCACAGAGCATATGGAATGTTCTGCGCCCTCAACTGGTGGGAGTATTTAGCTGGAAAGTCTTTTGGGCAAGAGGGTGCCGTAGTAAACAGAGTTGACAGCCATCATAAGGTTTCCATCCATCTTCATACTAGAACAACTAATTGCAGCGACTGGCGCAGTTTGAACTGCTGCTTTTGTGGCTTCATCAGACATTTAATACCCTACAATATGTAGTTCTACACTCTGATGACTCAGTGTGTGAATCACATGAGTCCAGGGCAAACATGCTTTTGTTTGGGCACTTGTTCCCAAAGCATCTCCTGCTTTACTGTGTACCCTTTGGAAGCTCTGCTTAAAATTGTTGCTCGAGTAGTGTAAGTACTCATTGTAAGACTGGACACAATCATACAAATCACACACAATTAGTTTGGGGAATCCATAATTGTATTTTTAAATGCCAGATTTAGAGCTTTCAGTTCAGCCAGCTGTGCAGTGCAATCACCAAGTGTATCTGTATACGTTTTATGAGCGTGGAATTCTCCAACCTGTATTCTACCCTCTACCACTGCGCAAGCAGCAGAGTATTGGTGTTTTGTCCCTACTGCAGGCTGCGCAGACCCATCAGTGTTTATCATGAAATCATACTGATCTAGAGGCATGACTTCATCGAGTAGAGGCTATTCATGTTCATTTTGGAGATTTGCTTGTGTTTGCAAAGTAGAGTCAAATATGTGATCTACATATGTTGCTGTGAGTGAATTGGCCCACTGTATCCATCTGAGATGTAAATTTTTCACGTTTGGATTGCTGCAATTTGTAACAGCCTCAAAGCCTGGATTTGAAGTCAGGTCAATTATTTGTTTTCCCTGAGCCAATGATCTTTCTTTCACTACAGCAGTCTGTACTGCCATCAGGATTTCTGTTGGTGCAAAATGCATTTCTGCATTTTTATATAAATGTGATTTATATGCAACAGGTACAGTGTCTATATCATTGAATGTGACATAGGTGTACCCCAATGCACCCACAATTATGCAGATCACCAGGTTTGTGGTTTTTACACGTGTGTGTAAGTGTTTTGAAGTTAAGAAGTCAGTTTGTACTAATTGTAAAATGTGTGTGTGTGTTTTGCAGTCTAATGTGAACTTCAAAAGTCTGGATGAATTAAGTCGTAGAATGGTTTTACCCATTGTGCATAATTTGGTATGTATGTTCTGCCTAAGTTTAAGAAACCCAATATTCATTTATGTTTTTTACAATGTGTTTGGTGGTGTAACAGCGCACACTTCTATACGAAATGTGTCACAAGGCTTCTGCCTTCACTTGACAGTTCGCATCCCAAGAACAGGACAGTGAGATAGGCAAGTTTGGATTTTTTCAATTTAATTTGTAGCCCATTTGAGCAAATCCCAAGCTATGCGATCTTCTCTAGCCAAGTGAGTTGACAGATCATCATCAATCAAGTATATGTCATCGACATAGGACTAAGCCTGATCATTAAAGTCTTGTAACAGTTCAGTTACACAGTCGGAAAAGAGCCCTGGGCTATTCTTATACCCTTGTGGTAATCAACAGAATTGTGTTTAAGAACCTTGAGCACTCAATGCCGTCTACTTTCAGGTGCTATATTTTGGCAGAAAAATCAATTTGAAAAGTCTAATATTGTGTTGTATTTTATATGAACTATATTGTTCTTTAGCGCCAAGTAATCCACATTTTGTACAGGGAATGTGCATGTAGCAGTATTCAAGTGTCTGTAATCCAAGACTAAAAGATATGAACAACTTTCTATTACACCTTGATATTCAAGTTGTGTGAGTATTTCTCTAACTTGTTTTTTAACCTCATGTTTAATAGGGTATTGTTGTTGTGGGCTTGACCTCACAGGTATGATTTGACAAAGGGATCCCTCATCCCAAACTGAATGGTTGTTCTATAACTCCTCGGCTTATATATGTTTAACTGATTCTGTAACAAGGTCAGAAAAAGCAGATAAAATTACTGTTTTGCCTGTGGGCTCTCCATAAACTCTGTTGGTTAGTCCTTTTGAGCCAAGAGATTGTCATAGCTGAATGACAAGTTTTCCCAAAAGAGAACATTTATTGTACAATGTATATACCCCTCCATCTGGAGGTGCAATTCATATAATTCACTAGGGACACGGAGTCTCCAGTCTACTGTTTCCACCTGAATGTAGTCACTAATTGATACTGCCACCAGACACTTCATAATATTCTGGTAAAGATAGTGAGTTCTGCTATGCTGTTCAGCATGGTAGGTTTGTATTCCTTTTTTATTATGATGCCAAAAGAGCATTGTGAGTACTTTTTGGTTACATAAAGTCCTCTGATCTACGCTCTGATCACCCTTCTCTCTCCGAACATTTTTCAGATGACTCTTGAAAGGAATGAGAAGGAAGTGTATCAGTATCCTGATACCTATCAGGTAATTTATTTGTATCATGGATCCACTCCATGTTTTAGTCTTTTCTTTATATTATTATTATCATCCAAATTCTTCCCAGAGAACTCTCTACCTACTTTGAGCTATTCTTTCCAGGATTACCCCAAATCTGGCTGGCTCCAAAATGATCTTTCCTTAATTATTTTAGGTAATTCACTTTCTTTGTTGTCTCATTGTTTCCAGTATATTTCTCGATAAAACCACACGAGGAACAATAACATTGCCAAAATGCAGAGAAGGTTGTTAGAGACATTTCCTAGTGAACCATCTGGCAGGTATTTTTTTTCTTCTGTGTTTTATATAGAGCGAACTTGACCCAAAGGTATCGGATATCAGAGTGCTAAGCATGAGCATGAGCACCAGTTTTGTTACAGATGGACACATTATTTTTTTTTATTATTTTAGGCACAAGAAAATTAAGTGATTCGCCCAGAATCATTGGATGTTGAGGGCCATTGCCAAGACTCAAACCCATTTCCCAGGATTTGAGGTCAACCGCCTTAACCGTTAGGCCACTTGATGTAGAATACGCATCTGGCATTTTCCAAATGAGGCAACACTTACTAATTAACCAATATAAACTATCTCGGCTAGGTAGATATTTTATGCAATATTGTGGACTCTTGTTGCATAAACGGGCAGGTGATATTCCTTTCTGGGGCTGATACTAATTTCATAGAAATTAAACCTCAACTGAAAGAGGTTACAAATATAAACATAGCATGTACCCCAGTTGAATCTCCACTTCTAGAAAGGACAAATTATCCTAATTCCGGGACTTCACAAAGGCAAACAAAGTGTGTTTTCTCAGCATTGAACAACAATATGATATACTGGTGAGAGCAGAAGCAATTTTTCTCTTTTTCAATGACTACAAATATGCAAAAGTACAAAATAACCTGGAGGCAAATACCTTTTGGGGCCGCCCTGTCTACCTTAGTAACATGCAACTCAGATACCGGCTCATACATCAATACAGCACTTGTACATCTAGTCACCAACCTATACAGCCACTCAACTGCTCACTTACAGATGCATACACTCACTCACACCCACAAAACCATTCACACACCCATTCACAGACTCATACAGACACTCACACACCCACTTTCTGACTTATACAGCCACTCACATATAAACACGGTCAACGGTTACATGTTACAGTCAGGACATAAAAATTTAATAACCTTGGAAATTAACTGAAAAAACAAAGATTTCACTGATGTTATAGCTAGCAAATAGAAGTAAAAAACCTTTGCCATTCAATGAAAAAAACAAATGCTGCAGCAACGTTATAGTTAGGAAATAGAATTTAAAAACCTTTAAAAAATCAATGAAAAAAATCAAAGGTTACAGGGATGTTATAGTTAGGAAACAGAATAAAAAAAGCGTAAACATTAACTGAAAAAAATCAAAGGTTACAGACACAGTATTGTTATGCTCACATTTCACTTTTACAAAATTATCGAAATTCAGCAGTTATAGTTAGTTGAGCAAACTATAACTTATGCCCACACACTGCACTGCTTATGACCTCACATATTACAATACTAATGACATGGTCAGTGATATCACTGATGACATCACTGATGACATCTCAGATGATATCACTCTTCTAAAAACATGACTCATAAACATTTCAATGTAATAGTACATGTGGAATAGATACTAATTCTAACTTGTTATGTGCCGCTCTAGCTGGCATTTTATTATTCTCTAACATATCATACCAGTACTTACACATATGTCGTGTCGACAAATCAAAGCATTCTTCTACAAATAAATTTACAGCAAATTGTTGCCACATCATTGTTCTCTTGTTCAACAATATTGCAAGTTTGCCTTTTATAGTGAGTGCTTCAAAAACAAATACAAACACAGTTTGGTTTCTCAGAAGAAAATGTGTTAAACTTCCTAATCTCTTCTGTGAAGTTATCAAAACTAATACCTGTGCCCTGTTCCTCTACACCTTTTCATACCAACTCCTCATTTTCCCGAGACTCATGTTCAGGAAGATATAAATGAATCAAATTAAACATCTTCACAAACGTTTTCCACCTCTGCTTCTGTACTATGGAAATGAGCTCTATTTATTTCTCCTTAACAAAGGGACGGAGTTTTGACATAGTAAAGCCTCCTAACTAAGTTTCACATTTTAGAATGGTGAACTGCTAATATTCTAAAGTTACGAAAGGTGCTTTGGCACACTTTCTTTGATAGACATGCTAGTGAATGTCCCTACAAATTTGCATACATCCTTACTTTGCATGGACTTAGTCCTTGCAAAATTCCTTTTTCCGATTCTGATTAATAACGTTACACTATTTTGCATAGCCCACATCGCGTATATTTGTTAGGTGCATATTAGTCCTCGTAGCGCTTTTGATAGTTTGCATTGCTTTTCAGTTAATCTGTGCCTCTAACCACATCATAGCGCTTTCCCTGCTTGTGCCCCAATCTCGTCCTGTTTGCTTTTGTTGTTGCTGCCATTTTGTTGTCGTGCCTCCCAGCCCGCCTCTCCACCCCGCTCTCGCCTCCGAGCTGACCCTCCCTCCCAAAGAAAAGTTGAGGACTGACCCGAAGACCACAGCGATGTGACCGTCCTGACTCCTAAGAAGCGGTCGCTCCCCACGCTCCCTGGCCAGCTGCTGGTATCGTAGCGCCTTACCGCTATTGCTCCAACCACGTCTTGTGCTTGCTTTGAATATTGTGACTGCCTTATTGTGCTTTGCTTTGAATATTGAAATTTGAGTACTGCCTGATTAATTGCATTACGCTATTTTGCATAGCCCACATCGCGTATATTTGTTTAGGTGCATATTAGTCCTCGTAGCGCTTTTGATAGTTCGCATTGCTTTTCAGTTAATCTGTGCCTGTGCCTCTGACCACATCATCGCGCTTTCCTTGCTTGTGCCCCAATCTCGGCCTGTTTGCTTTTGTTGTTGCTGCCATTTTGTTGTCGTGCCTCCCAGCCTGCCTCTCCACCCTGCTCCCGCCTCCCAGCTGACCCTCCCTCACACAGAAAAGTTAAGGACTGACCCGAAGACCACAGCGCTGTGACCGTCCTGACTCCTTCAGAAGCGGTCGCTCCCCACGCTCCCTGGCCAGCTGCTGGTATCGTAGCGCTTTACTGCTATTGCTCCCACCACGTCTTGTGCTTGCTTTGAATATTCTAACTGCCTTATTGTGCTTTGCTTTGAATATTGAAATTTGAGTACTGCCTGATTAATAGCGTTACGCTATTTTGCATAGCCCACATCGCGTATATTTATTTAGGTGCATATTAGTTCTCGTAGCGCTTTTGATAGTTCGCATTGCTTTTCAGTTAATCTGTGCCTGTGCCTCTGACCACATCATAGCGCTTTCCCTGCTTGTGCCCCAATCTCGTCCTGTTTGCTTTTGTTGTTGCTGCCATTTTGTTGTTGTGCCTCCCATCCCGCCTCTCCACCCCGCTCCCGCCTCCCAGCTGACCCTCCCTCCCACAGAAAAGTTAAGGACTGACCCGAAGACCACAGCGCTGTGACCGTCCTGACTCCTTCAGAAGCGGTCCCTCCCCATGCTCCCTGGCCAGCTCCTGGTATCGTAGCGCTTTACCGCTATTGCTCCCACCACGTCTTGTGCTTGCTTTGAATATTGTAACTGCCTTATTGTGCTTTGCTTTGAATATTGAAATTTGAGTACTGCCTGATTAATAGCGTTACGCTATTTTGCATAGCCCACATCGCGTATATTTGGTTAGGTGCATATTAGTCCTCGTAGCGCTTTTGATAGTTCGCATTGCTTTTCAGTTAATCTGTGCCTGTGCCTCTGACCACATCATAGCGCTTTCCCTGCTTGTGCCCCAATCTCGTCCTGTTTGCTTTTGTTGTTGCTGCCATTTTGTTGTTGTGCCTCCCATCCCGCCTCTCCACCCCGCTCCCGTCTCCCAGCTGACCCTCCCTCGCCGCAACCCCCTCCACTATCCACTTATGACAGATGCTTTCGCGGGCAGCGTTCACGCGCAGCGGACGCGCCCCATGCGCGCTGAAGGTGTGCCGCTACCCTCTCTGCACTCAACCCCGGCCGCCTCCCAGCCTGCCACCATGCCGCTCCAGGACACACCCATGGACCCTTCACCTGCCACTCCTGCAAGTTCGACTGCACCAAGACCCACATCAAATCCACACACTCCAAACAGAGCTCCAACACTAACCACCTGAAGTGCATACTGCTCAACACCCGCTAGGTCCACAGACACGCCATCGACCTTTGGAACCTCCTAGACACCACATCGCAGGACGTCGCCTTTCTTACAGAAACCTGGATGAACGCCTCATCAGCGCCCGACATCGCCATAGCCATCCCGGATAGCTACAAGATCATCCGAAAGGACCGCATCAACCAAACAGGAGGAGGCATCGCCATCGTCCATAAGAACACCAATTCCGACGATAACCTCGCAGCCGCCGAACACCTTCACTTCTAGATCCACACCGACCCCAAGACCACACTCAGGGGCACCCTCATCTACAGGCCACCAGGACCTCGCACACAATTCAGCGAAGACATCACTGACTTCATCAGCCCACACGCCCTCCCCTCCCAGGAATACATTTTACTGGGAGACCTCAACTTCCACCTGGAATAGAACAACGACAGCAACACCACCACCCTTCTGGACAACCTCGCCAATCTCGGACTCAAACAACTTGTTGACACCCCCACCCACTATGCCGGACACACACTCGACCCAATCTTCACCTCCAGCAAGCACATCTCCTTCAATCACACCACAGCTCTCCATTGGACGGACCACAGCTGCGTTCACTTCAACTGCAAAAAGATGACGACCCATAACCACCCACTACCAATGCCCCACAGAAACTGGAACAAAATCGCCACCGACCAGCTCCTCACATCGCTTCACCAAAACCCTCCTGCCAAAACATCGGAACCAAACCTAGCAGCCACCAACCTCACTCATTAGATCACCCACAGCACTGACGAATTAGCACCCTTGAAAAACCATCAAATCAAGCAAAGCAGCAAAAAAGCCCCCTGGTTCAATGATGACCTTAAGAAATCCAAAAAGATCTGTCGCACCCTCGAGAAAGCCTGGCGAAAAAAATCCAACCACGGTCAACCTAGCTACCTTCAAGAACGCCACCCGCAAACACCACCAACTAATCTGATCCACCAAGAAATTAGCAATCAAAGATCAACTTGACAACAACGCCCACAACAGCATCAACATCGTCAAAGAGTTTACCAACCCCACCGCCGGCACCAACGACATCACTCCCTCCCAAGACCTTTGCGACTCTCTAGCCTCGTTCTTCCACAACAAAATCGCTGACATACACAACAGCTTTGGCGACCTATCCACCCCACCCTCCTCTGAACCAAAACCTCCCTCCAACAACCTTTGCGCCTGGAACCCAATCACCACCGAAGACACCATCCGCTTGATGAACTCCATCCACTCCGGATCGCCAACCGACCCTTGTCCCCACCACATTTTCAACAAAGCAGACTCCATTATCGCACCCCATCGTCGGCAACGTCGGAATACAAGGCAAAGCATTGGACTGGATCATCTCGTTCCTCGCCGGAAGAACCCAGACCGCCTCCCCCCTTTCAAATCGGAGGCCTCTGAAGTCATCTGCGGCGTACCACAAGGATCATCACTCAGTCCCACCCTCTTCAACGTATACATGAGTCCCCTTGCTTCCATTGCGTGCCAACACAACCTCAACATCATCTCCTACGCAGACGACACTCAGCTGATCCTCTCCCTCACCAAAGACCCAAACATCGCCAAAACCAACCTACACGAAGGGATGAAAGAAGTAGCCGAATGGATGAAAAAACAGCCGTCTAAAACTGAACTCAGACAAAACTGAAGTACTCATCTTAGAATCATCCCCCTCCGCATGGGATGACTCATGGTGGCCACCGGCCCTGGGAAACGCACCCAAACCAACGGACCGTGCACGTAACCTGGGCTTCATCCTGGCTTCATCCTGGACTCCTCCCTCTCGATGACGAGACAAATCACTGCCGTCTCATCATCATGCTTCAACATCCTACGTATGCTCAAAAAAATCTTCCGTTGGATCCCCACCGAAAAAAGAAAGAGGGTCACCCTTGCACTGGTCACAAGCCGACTGGACTACGGAAACACCCTTTACGCCGGAACCACAGCCAAACAGCAGAAAAAACTCCAACGCATCCAAAACGCCTCAGCCAGACTCATCCTAGACATCCCCCGCCAAGCTCACATTTTCCGGTCACCTGAAAGACCTCCACTGGCTCCCCGTCAACAAGAGGATAACGTTCCGTCTCCTCGCCCACGCACAGAAAGCCCTCTACGACCTAGGGCCCGAATATCTCAACACGCGCGTGTCCTTTTACACCCCCACCCGCCAACTACGATCGTCCAATCAAGCCCTGGCCACAATCCCCCGCATCCAAAGATCCACCATGGGGGGAATATCCTTCTCATATTTAGCGGCCAAAACCTGGAATTCTCTCCCAATCCACCTCCGCCTTACACAGAACCACCTCTCCTTCAGAAAACAACTAAAAACTTGGACATTCGATAAGTAAAGTACCTCCCCTCCCTCAAGCGCCTTGAGACCCTCTGGGTGAGTAGTGCGCTATACAAATTTCAAACTTGACTTGACTTGAAAGTTATATATGTATCAATAGATTCCTGCCAAACACTGAAAATACTATTGCCGTTCTATTTTTATACAATTTCCTATTTGGAAGAGCAGTACCATTTTTTTGCTTCATAACACCAACCAGTTGTTTCCACTGCATGAACTAATGTGTTCTCTTGGAAGTAGTTTTCTTCATTAAAGAAAGGCTCAGTACTGGAAGTATGCTTCTATTCGTCACTGAAAATATTGCAAAAATCACTTCTATTCACAAGTCTTTTCCTTTGGCTTGCTCTCCTCGTAAATAATACTATTTTGTCCAGTTTTCTCCTTCTGCTCAGGAACAAAATAAATGGATTCCTCTTCAGGGCAAAGTTTTTATCAATTACATCCTCACCATGTTCCTTTTATGTGATTGGTTCTCTTCTTGTTTTAAACTGTTCCATAGTATGTATGAGATTCTGAGTTACTCTACTACGGAACATTCTGACTCTAATTTCTTGAAACTGCTCAACTCTTTGTTAAACTATCTCCTTTTGCATCCAATTTATTACTGTAAGAGATATTTACAATTTTACGTTGTTGCATGGATTATGCGCATACACAGAACTATGCACAGTATTATAGGACCTCAGTGTATAGGGACTGTGCCTTACTACCACTTTAGTGCCCACAAGCCCAGAACCGACTAGCTATAGTGTCTCACTCTCTATGGGACCTCAGTGTATAGGGACTGTGCCTTCCTACCACCTTAGTGCCCATAAGCCCAGAACCGACTAGCTAGAGTGTATTACACACTCTCCTCCACACTCACAGAGAAGCAAATGATTAGACTCCCCAGAACACAACACCGGATCCCTCAGGAATCGCAGTAACAGGACACACTTTTTCACTCACACTCTCATACCTGTCCACAATAAGATCCGACTGAGACAAGAATATATTTTAAAATGTTTATTTTAACTATTGTGCTCTAACATGCAGTATACACCCCACAACAAGCAGAAAAATGCATAACACGATTATAGTTAGCATTACAGCTAGGCCATACATCATAAAGAGAGATGTTATGATACAAAGACAATGGAAAAAGGACTATCCCTCCCCTAACCTCCCTCCCCTTGGTAAAAATAAGTATTAATTACATAAAAGAAGATCTCTGGGCTTTGTCAGCAGACCCCATACCTTAGACTATAGATGGTATTTCTACATCACAGGTGCGTGTTGCTCTTTTTCCTGGAAAGGTCCCTCTTCAAGTGTCTGTCACCTAAACATATATCTCCGTAATATCAAAGTGCGAGTCTCCAGCAACAGCTACATTAGTATGTTTAGTATAGGTGCTAGGGCCAGACCAGAACAGAATAACAAAGGGCATTGTTTATTGACTTTGCTCACAATGTTCAGACTAAACTCCATGACCGAGCAGAGAACGAACACAGCAGACAGTTCTCATGTGAAAGGCATAAACAGAGTCTTGTAAAAATAAAGCTATGTAGTAACGTGAGCAAAAGCTGCATCATGGCTGCAGGCCTCATGATAACATAGTGATGTCGACAATGTCCTCATCAGCCATGTGTCAGCATTTATTTGCTGATGTGAGACTGCTCATTTTATTCAGATGATTTTGCTTACTTTGGAATTTATGACTTACTATTTTGTGTTTCTCTATTGCGAGGAGATAATATCCTCTCGTCTGTTTCTTCTTTCTTTCAATTTTTGATGGCATTGTAGTTAATTATGTTGTTGTAAGAGGATGTAAATGTCTGCAAAGAGAAAAAGAATGAAATTAACAGATTTATGTTTCTTTTCTAGTATTAAAATACACTTTTAAAATATTTAACCAAAAATGTAAAGAGTTGTATTACAATAGTATAGCTACTCTATGTGTTTTGCAGTAGCAAGCCTGAAACATGATTGAAGGTCTATTTGTTTGGTTGGGTGAGTTGCTAGTGCCAGTTCTTCAGTGCAAATCTGAATGACTATCTCATTCCCTGTAAGCGTGTATAATCGGATATCTAACTAACTATCTGGGGATATGAGTGGCTCTGTTATTGACTGATATTCTCGAAATGTAAATTATGATACTTTGTGTACAACTGGCTCTCTTAGTGCTGCTCACGTAACTGCTGTCTAAGTGAGTGAGTGGATGCGTAATAGCCTCTGTTTCTGTGTGCCTGAGAGTGTGAGCGCCTTCACGGTTTTGTAAATAGGTTTATTACTTGCACTGTGGGTGAAAGAGTGCATGCATAAGTGGGCCTAAAGGTTTCTAAGTGCACATAAACCTCACTAAAACTTCCAAACAAGTCTTACCTTCAAACCACATAGGACCCTTTCCTATTGCCTACCTATACAGCCTCCCCTAACAGTAACTTAAATGAAATTGAAGAGTAAGTTTGAAGCTTGGCAAGGAGTTTTACAAGGCAAGTCGATGCAGCAGTAACATTGTACATACAGGCTCAGCTGTAGCAGGCCTGTGACAAATTTGAAGGACAATTTGAATAAAAGACTCCTTAGATTGTGTCAGTATTAGAGTACATATCTGAGTGAGTGTACCATTTAATCTGGGGATGTGCCACTGGATATATAAGTATGCATGTTGTCATTTAACTAGTTCTCTTAGGAACTATATGGGTCTCTAATTGTGTATGTTATTAGCTACCTTACTGGCTGCATTGATGATTTTTGGGGTGTCTATCTGTGTGAAGAAGTGGCTCTCCTTGTGCATTGTATAGAACTGCTGTATAGGAGAGTGACTGTATGTGTCAGTGCCTCTGTTCTTCTTTGGCTTGGACTGTGAGTGCCTTTATGGTGTTGTAAATAGGTTATGACTTGCACTGTGGGTTGGAGACTGAATGTGTGTTGGCATAAAGGTTTCTTAGTGCACATGAAACTTAGCAAAACTTCCAAGCACGTGTCTTACCTTCAAAGCACATAGCACCCTGTCTTGTGGCCAACATACAGCCTACCTTACAGGTGTGTTATAATTTAGTTGTAGTTGTAGCAAAAGTTTAAAACCCGAATAGGAGTTTTAAATGGCAAATCAACCTGGAAGTAAAACTGGACACACAGGTTCTGCAGTAGCAGATAAGGCACAAGTTTGGAGGGCAATGTTACTGAAAACCTTGTTCGGTTGTGTACGTATTGGAGAACATATCTGAGTGAGAGTACCATTTCCTCTGTGGATGTGCCACTCGATATGTTAATATCTATGTCATCATATGACTACCTCTCTTACAAACTGTATTGTTCTCTAAATGTGTAAGCTAGCAGTTGCATGGATCCATTTATGACTGTATTACTATATTTTGGGGTGTCTAACTGTGTGTACAAGTGGGTCTCTTACTGCTGCATGAATAACACTTGTATAGGAGAGTGATTGTGGATGTGTTAGTACCTCTGTCTTTCTCTGGCTTGCAGTGAGAGTGCCTTTATGATGTTGTAAGTAGGTTTATGACTTGCACTGTGGGCTGGATAGTGGATGTTTAAGTGGCTATTCATGTATCCTAGTGCACATAAAGCTCTGTAAAATGTTCAAGCACATGTCTTACCTTCAAACCACATAACACCATGTCCTATGACCCACCTACAACTTACTATACAAGTGTGTTATATGTAGTTGTAGGGAAAGTTTAAAGCTTGGCAAGTAGCTTAAAAGGCTAATATGACCTAGCAGTAAAATTGGAGAAACAGGCTCTGTAGTAGCAGGCCTGTGAGAAGTTGGAAGGGCAGCTTGTCAGAAAGACTACTTCAGTTGTATCGGTATAGGAGAATGTTAGATATGGGGTTTCCATGTCCGCTAGGGTATGCACCTAAGCCAGGCAGAATTCACCCCTCTAGGGCAAGGGAGTTACACTCTGATGATAACCCTGCTAATCCCCTTGGCAGCTTGGCAGAGCAGTCAGGCTTATCCTAGAGGCAATGTGTAAAGCATTTGTGCAACACACTCACACAACAGTGATATACTAGGCACACCACAAAAGAGACTCCACACAAGGTTCTATAAAAATATCCTTTGTCATGACTTCACAGGTATTGGTCAATCGGGCAATTGTCATAACCATCACAAGACATTGCAATTCAGTAAATACACAAAAATTGCACAGGTCCTGAATCACTTTACCACTAAAGGTAAAAACACCCCAAAACATACTCTCTTTGTGAATCAGATCAGGCCCTAAGCACATATCACTGTAACCACCCAGGCTTAAGGCACTGGTACTGGACATCACCGCTAGGGCACCCAAGCGCTATATATAATATGCTGGTTTAAGGCTTACATGCATTACTCCATGAAGATTTCATTGCTGGGCAAAACAAATAGGTCAACTACTTTAGGCAACTTAGATCCGGTCAGGTACACCAGTCCTACCAGCTCCTGGGAGGGGCTGGGTGCACACTCCGGCACTCACCCACCTGGAGTGCAGCCCACAAAGCGTTCACGGCTCCAGTGAAGGTGGGGCAAGCCGTCCGGGTCCCTCAGTGTCTGAGGGTTGCTGGGCAGTGCATCCTCAGGCGCCACACTGACGGAGTGCCGGGCCAGGGCCCAGCGGGTCAGGACTTCCGGATGCTCGGTCTGGTTCTCAGTTGGATGGTTGCTTCTTTCTGACTTGGGAAGTCAGTGAGGGAGTCCCGTCTTGCAGCGCGTTGGGCAGTGCAATTCCACAGGCCAGTAATGCAGAGAGGTACAAAAGGGGGTGGTGATGGACGGATTCAAGCAAGCCTGGCTGAAGACGGCTGTAATGCCAGAACCCGGTCCTAGGAAGCTTGTTTCCTGTCCAGGGAAGGCATGGCTTGGCAGTTCGGGCTGGACTGTTCCCATGAGGCTCAGGGTCAGACTGATTTGCATATGGCCATGTCTGAACTGGGGTGGCAGAGTAGGCTTAAGAACGGTGATGGATTAAACCCAGATCTGTTGACTGGGTGTAAGTGTTTGATTGGTTCAAATGCTCCGTCCATCACTACCCCCTTTTGTACAATAACGTAGAGCAGCAGAGCCTGAAGCACTCCGCACACGCTGAGCTCATCCAAATAAATCTACAGGTTCTGGTTTTCCCTGGCAAGGGCAAGTCCTCCCCCCTTAGAATGCGACAAAAGGAGCCAGGTGCCTAAAAGTGGTAACACAAAGGGCTCCACATGTTTTTTGAAATAACAGGCTGGGTAATGTAGCAGTTACTGCGTGCTGCTTTAACCTCACATGGCAAGATACCATTCCCTGGGAGATCACTGGGAGATCACTGGGTCAGGGAACGGGGCCCAGCCACCGGCACAGAGGGCCCCTTAGCAGAGGGCAATGTCTTCAGCCAATCAGCAGGCAGTAGCTTAGTCCCAAACGGCAGTTCCTCCTGGCACACAGCAGTCCATGCAGTGTCTTCTTTTCTGTCATGGGGTCACAGTCTCTATACTTGTAGTTCTAATTTCTTTGTTCTGGGGGCACTTCAAACCCTACATTGAGGTGCAAAACATCCCCATTCAATTGTAAGTCCAGGCCCCAGACACAACCCACAGGGGTGGGGAGACAGCATTGTGGATGGCTGGCACAACCCTATTCAGTTACAGGTGCTATTCCTCCCACCACTCCAAATGAAAACCAGGCCTATTCAGGTGCATGGGGAAACAATTCCCACTACTCTAAATTCAGCCATGGTCTATTCAGCCTAGTGCTGAGTCACCCAGGAAAGGCAGAACACACCTCAACCCCCCTTAGGACTGGCTGGAGTGAATGCACATCCCCTCTCCCCTGTCAGTCAGAACCAGGTGGTCAATACACATCCAGGCAGGGCACAAAGACACATAAGCACACAGAAATGCCAACTTCTAAAAGTGGCATTTCTAAAATAGTAATATTAAATCCACTTTTGACAATAAGCAGGATTTATCACTACTACGCCAATCATACCAAACATGGTCACTCTACCCCTCTCATGTCAGGAATTACCACTGAAACACATATCAGGGAATCCTCAATGAATCACTATGAGAGGGCAGCCTCACAGCTGTGAGAAACTAAATAGGCTGTTTGACACTACCAGGGCATACCACACAATTTGTCCGACCTGTTACATACGCAACACTCTGACAATAGGCCTAGCTAGGGCCTACATTAGGGGTGACTTACATGTAGTAAAAGGGGCGTTGCAGATGTGGCAATCACTTTTCATGCCACGTCATCCCAGCAATAAACTGGCATACAGGCCCTGCAGTGGCAGAGGCCTGAGACAGGTTTAAAAGTCCACTTCGCAACCATCGCTTTAAGCCCACCAATTAAATATGCCAAACAGGTGTATATCAATCTTACCATTTTTACAAGAGAGTGCACATGCACTTTAGCACTGATCAGCAGTGATAAAGTGCCCATAGTCAGAAAACAACCTACAACAGGTCAGAAATAATACAGTAGGAAGGCAACAAGTTTGGAATGACCCTGCATAAAGGGACAAGTCCAACAGAGAACATATCTCAGTGAGTGTACCATTTCCTCTCTACTTGTGTCACTGGATATGTAAGGATTTATGTCGCCATATGAATAACTTTCTTAGAAACTATATAGATCTCTAAATATGTGTGTTCATAGCTGGATTAAGGCCTGTATTACTGACTCTTGGGGTGTGTAACTGTGTGTAGAAGTAGCTGTCTAAGTGATGCATACATAACTGCTGTATAGATGAGTGAATGCTACTGCTTATTTGTGACTAAATGTGTGAAAATTAATACAAAAAACACACACAAGTGAATCATCACTATGACCTCCCCCTGACTCAGTCATAGACCGAGACAACGACGGACAGAGCGGGGTCTCACATATCCTGAGCCAGGTCCAGGAAGAGGTGAGGTCCTTTCCCCAGGCATACTGGATGTGATCAATACACCAGGTGCCAAGGAGGAACTCAGACAGTTGAAGGGGAAACATATCCTTCACTGTTGATGATTCCCTTGTGTGTGTTTTTTGTATTAATTTTCACACATTTAGTCACAAATAGGCAGTAGCATTCACGTAGAACAGAGGCCCTGATGAAAGCCTATGGTCCTTTTCCATGATAGGCTGAAACATGTTGGCTCTCTCGCAGCTATTTGTTTGAACTGCGATTACTGTTTTGCACTGTTTTTGTTTTTAAAGTGGAAGGGGCTTATGTCTAATAAATAGTCTTCTTTGGTAAGTTCCCTATCCTTTTTTAATCACCACTATCATTATCACTTTTGCACTGCACTTTCCCATCAGATCAACATCATATGGTACAATAAAGTGATTGTGGGTCGTTACCCCAAGCCGACCATGGGGGTATATTAGATGTCTCAATGATCAAGAGACACAATACCCTGGCAGGATTACCAGATGAGAATATTGATCTATAAAAGTCATTCAACAATCACAAGTGGCCCATATTTTGGTGATTTGGTCTGTTAGTCTAATTTGATATATTTTTTCCTTCTGTACTCAATGAGACATCAGGATAGCTGGTAAGAGATCGCAATAAGATTTCCAGTCTAGACCCCTACGTTTGTTCGTTATATATATTGCTCCTTTGGGGGATAGAACTTAGGCTAGGTCTGTAAATATCCCTCTAGCCCTCCCTTACTGTTTTGTTATTTTTATAAATGATTTTTAATTGCCAAGTGGAAGTAGCCTTAAGCTGTTCACACAGGTCCTGCAGTAGCAGGCATGTGACAAGTTTGAAGGACAATTTGTAGCGAAGGCTCCGATGGTTGTGTCGGTATTGGAGTACATTGCTCAGTGAGTGTACAATTTCATCTTTGTATGTGACACTGGTATTTAAGTATCTATGCTGTCATATTACTAGCTCCCTTATAAACTGTACGAGTCTCTAAATGTGTATGTTAGTAGAAACATAGATGCATTACTGGCTGTATTGGTGATTTTTGGTATGTGCGATTGTGTGTAGAAGTGGCCATTTACTGCTTCTTACATAACTGCTGTGTAGGTGAATGACTGGATGTGTTAGTGTCTCTGTCAATCTCTGGCTTGGAGTGCAAGTGCCTTTATGGTGTTGTAAATAGGTTTTCAACTTGAAATGTGGGTTGGAGACTGGATGTATAAGTGAGCATACAGGTTTCGTAATTGATATGAAGTACACTACAACATCCATACACATCTTACTTTCAAAGCTCACAGTACCCAGTCCTATAGCCTACCAACAGCCTACCTTACATATATGTTATATTTAGTTGTCGGGAAAGTTTAAAACTTGGCTAGGAGTTTTAAATGGCAACTTGACCTAGCAGTAAAAGTGGACACACAGGTTCTGCAGTAGCAGACCTTTCATAGGTTTGAAGGGCAACTTGACTGAAAAGCTCCTTTGGTTGTGTAAGTATTGGAGAAAATATCTGAGTGAGTGTACAATTGCCTCTTTGGATGTGCCATTGGATATGTAAAAATCTATGATGGCATATTACTACCTTTCTTACAAACTGTATTGGTCTCTAAATCTTTATGTTAGTAGCTGCATGGTTTAATTACTGGCTCTATTACAGTTTTTTGGGCTGTGTAATTGTGTGCAGAAGTGGCTCTCTTAGTGCTGCATAAATAACTGCTGGATAGGTGAGTGAGTGAATGTGCAAGGGCATCCTTATTTCTCTGCTTTGGAGTGTGAGTGCCTTTATTGTATTATAACTAGACTTATTACTTACACTGTGGTTTGGAGACTGGATTCATAAGCGGAAATGCAGGCTTCTTGGAGCACATTAAGCTATCTTAAACTTCCAAGCACATGTCTTGTTTTCAAAGCACATAGAACCCTGTCCTACAATCTACCTACAGTCAAACTTATAGGAGTGTTTTCGGTAGTTGTAGGGAAAGTTTAAAGCTTGGCAAAGAGTTTTAAATGTCAATTCGACCTGACAGTAAAACTGCACAGACAGGCTCTACAGTAGTACAGCTGTGACAAGTTTGAAGGGCAACTTGTCTGAAAGGTTCCTTCGTTGTGTCAGCCCTGGAGTACAGTTCTGAGTGAGTGCACCATTTCCATCTTGCATACACCACTGGATGTCTAAATATCCATGTTGTCATATAACTAGCTCTCGCACAAACTTTATGGGTCTCTAAATGTGTATGTTAGTAGCTGCATGTATTCATTAACAGCTGTATTATTGTCTTTTTTGAGTGTGTAATTGTCTGTAGAAATTGTTCTGTTAGTGCTGCATCGATAATGGCTGTTTAGGTGAGTGATCGGATGTGTAAGTGCCTCTGTGTTTCTTTGGTTTGGCAAGGGAGTGCCTTTGCGGTGTTGTAAATAGGTTTATGACTTGCGCTGCGGGATGGAGACTGGATGTATAAGTGGACATACACGTTTTTTAAAGTGCATAAATGTCTCTAAAACTTCCAAGCATGTCTTACGTTCAAAGTTGATAGCACCCCCTACTTTGCAGGTGTGTTATATGTAGTTGTAGAGAAAGTTTAAATCTTGGCAAGGAGTTTTAAATGGCAACAGTAACTAGACCTACAGGGTCTACGGTAGCACACCATTGACACGTTAGAAGGGCAACTTGTCTGAAAGGCTCCTTCATTTGTGTCAGTATTAGAGTGCATTTCTGAGTAAGTGTACATTGTCCTCTGTGCATCTGCCACTAGATATGTAAGTATATATGTCATCATATCACTAACTCTCTCACAAACTGATTGGGTCTCTAAATGTGTATATTAGTAGCTGCATGAATTCATTACTGGCTTTATTACACTATCAGACATGCAATACATCTACTTGCACGTTATTAACAAATCCTAGAACTCCTAGAGTACCAAACAAGAGCTTTACAAATAAATTGAATACAGTAATTCAGAAAATTGTATCGGGGCAGAAAAATAATCAGTTGACCTCTATCAAACTTTTCAGTCACGTAATTCAGACTACATGACCCAGTACATAAATATATTTCTTAGTGACTGGTTAATAATCTGAATCTAAATCATCTAAATGCCTATATGTCAGTCTGTTTATATGTATATATCAATTACTAGTAACATATCAAAGGGGAATGAATCACAGGTCCTGTTCCTACCAGGGTCTAGGATTCTTGTATGGTGAAGACCCTCATTCCCATTAAGCATATGGTGTGGTATATCTTGATTCTCTGCTCTGTTGTTCAGTGAGTAGTATCATCATTGGGCCTTTTATCACTTGAATGCTCGGTTCTCCAAGTGATCTCCGTATCCTCCATCTGGAGGTAGACCGTCTGGTAAATTCGACAGTTGTGAAAAGTAAGTGCAAAGATGTGCTGTGAAGAGTGAGGTTAAAATGGTTTCCTGACCTCAGTTAAATCTTTTATTTGCCAAGGATGGGGCAAGCTCAAAAAGGTGAATTGGTAGCGCTGTAGTGGAAGTGTCAATGCCCAACTGCACCCATTTATAGATCTTAATAGGTCATCATGTTTCGGCCCATGGTAGCCCTCATGAAGCCTTCTTCAGGACCTTGTATAAGTAATCTACCCTTGAGGTAGCTTATAGGGGTAGGCAAATTTACTCACCCTGCTTCATCACTGAGCCCATTCGCTCATCTTCATGTATGGGTTAAAGAAGGTACTACTGTCTATAACTGTCACATTGTCTATGTCTATAACTTTCAGTGGAGACAATTTTGACTCCTACCGGGTAGAGAGGAAGGATTTGTTCATTACGATGTCCTGGCTGTGCTTTCCCTTCATGCCCCCGTATTGCTATATCAGTTACTAATGAAATGGCTGTATACTTATATAAGCACTTTACTTATTATATTTGCAAACATTTCAATAATGAAACTTTAGTACGTTTACCAAACACTTAAAACTGACTCTTTATCTATGTAAAGAGTAACATATTCAACATAACTCTCAATTTAATTTGTTGATCCTCAAATTTTAACCTATTTTCACTGCAAATTTCTTCTCACAGAGAATAATAAGTACCACTCTCTGTAAGAAGGAACCAGTAATGTCAATGTGTTCCTCTCTTTTTCCTGGGATATTGACGTAGTTAGCAAATCAAAGCTTAGTTTTCATTCACCAATTTTTTAACCCTTCATTATTCACCTCATAAGACGCCCAATCTGGTAGTCTCTGTGGGGTTATTAGCAATTCTGTCGCAATGCCCAGTGCGGCCCCTGTGTAACTTTGCAATGTTGTCATGAATCCACACCAGGATCCATTTTATCATTTAAAACAATATTCCTCTCATTTCTCATATACATTTGAGAGACTATGATACTACTCAGTTAGACAATTGGTATTTCACAAAGTATGGAATCTGTAAAGTACTTTGCTTTGTACTTTTAAAGTACAGGGTATTTTCAAACCCTTCACCCACACTGCTTTATCTCACTTGTCATAGCTCTACTCTACTGAACTAGTAAGTCAAAACGTTCACAGCACTTTCTAACAGGAGTATACCAACTTCAAGTTCAACTGTAGCAGGGGAGGTTGACTCCTCGAAAACGTAAGCATATCCACAATATTGTATCTTCTCTTAAATTTTACCAGAGCCATTCACAGTTCTACTTATCTTACATATTAAATCACTACCTATTTTTGGCTACCAAATTATTTACTCCCCCAATGAAATACATCCTTTTCTTAGACCAGATCCAATCATCCATTTTGACTGCCTTTCATTCCACCAACTGTCACATTCAACTGCAGCCTTCTGGGCACCTTATCTAAATCATTTGTTTAATGTTATTGCAGCTGGTGACCAAATCCCTGATACATGGGATGGGGCTGAAATTATCACTATTTTTAAAAAGGGGGACAGAGGCGATCCAGCGAACTATCGCCCCATTAGTCTTTTAGATATAACACAGAAAATGTATTCCAGACACATTCTAAACCGCGTAAACACGTGGTTGGAGGAAAACTTGGTATTATCCAAGTATCAGGCAGGGTTTAGGGAAAAGACAGGGACCCTAGACCAGGTATTAAGGATATGCTGCTTGTATTGGTAATATGTCATCATCCGCAGAGGTAATCTATATGTTACCTTTGTAGATCTACGAGCAGCATTTGACCTTATCCCTCATGATTTATTGTGGAAATCACTGAAAAAGCAGGGGTTCCCAGGTGAACTATTGAAATTAGTGACTAAGTTACACCAGAATAACTACGCTAGGGTAAGATGGGACCCAATTGGCGAACTCACAGATGCAATCCCTATCAAGAGAGGAGTACGCCAAGGGTGCGTGCTGGCACCTACACTTTTCTCCCTTTATGTCAACGATATTGCAGTTTATATGGAGAATTGTGACAATGACTCTCCTCGCCTGGGGGGGAACGAGTTCCGTCCCTCCTCTTCGCGGATGACACGATTCTTATTTCTCAAACCCCTCGGGGCCTACAGATTCTATTAGATAGGTTCCAGCAATATTGTATCACAAAAGGGTTAGAAATTAATGTAAAAAAGACTAAATATATGGCTCTTAATCCACATAAAAGCTTTAGGAAAAACCTAACACTGAATGGAGAAAAACTTGATTACGAACCAAGTTTTACTTATTTGGGGGTACTATTAGACTCATCTTTAAATTGGAGACCCCAATTAGAAAAATCTAAAATTGTGTTCAAACAAAATTGTCTTCCGATACTGAAAAGACATAATAAATGTGCAAATAAGGCAGTTACCCCAGCGTTAGAACTCATTAAATGCAAGGTCCAGTCAGCAGTTTTGTATGGGGCAGAACTTTGGGGACCTGTGTGCAGAAAGAATTTTGAAATCTTGGAGAATAAGTTTATAAGGAGATTATTAAAGGTTCCTAATAACACTCCACTATTACCCCTACTCCTCGATATGAACATACGACGCACCGATCTACATGCAATATTAAGACCGTTATTCTTATGGGTCAGGTTGGGGATTACCCCTGAATTAACTGAATACAAAAATGGATTGGTTGAAGTTTTGAAACTGGACACTAGCAGCAAGATTTCTTGGTTTAAATATGTTAAAATCTGGTTAACAAAATTGGGTTTATCCCATTTTTGGAGCCAGCCAGAATCCTTGACTGTGTCCTCAAAGAAAATAGTCAAACTTTCTTTTTGGGCCCTTGTGAGCCATGATGCTGTATACGTTGGAGCACATGGCCCCATAACTGAAAAATTTTTAATGGTAAAAAATGTAGCCCAGTTTGAAATGTTTCTTGATGAGATCCAGCCACCATTGGCGAAAACCCTGTATTTAAAGTACAGGTACGGTACATTAAGAACACGGGAAACCGAGTCAAAATGGGGGAAAATTAGTAATGACAAATGTACCTTATGCACAATCAATGTAAGAGAAGACATTTTCCACATTCTGTTTTTCTGTTCAAGTTATGTAGAAACAAGAAGGAAATGGATAGTGCCATTGTGCCGTAATATTGGAACTAATTCGTATAAGGAAGCTGGAAGAATATTAATGACGGACACTAGTCAAGCAATAGTGTTTGGCATTAGTAGATTTCTCTTGGCAGTAAAATGTATTAGACAAAAACTGCCTCTGCCATTTTAAGTGTCTGGCTGTTATAACTCAATTTAATGTTTTTTTAAACCTTGTACATATTTTAAACAATATTTTAACTATATTTATTGATGTGTGTTTCAAGCCCATCCTCATGATTTAGCTGAGAAGAGTTATGGTTAGTATTTGGTCATGCACTAGCACTTTTTCTGACTGTATACTTTTGTACATTGTCGATAATAATGTGGTCATGTATATTATGTATTTTGTATGTATAATATGTATTTTGTATATCTTTTATGGTGCAATTGCAACGAAATAAAGAATATTGAATTGAACTGCAGCCTTATTCTGTGTGATACTGGTTCTACCATCAAAATGGTTAGAGTGTGGATTGTGGGGTACAGCTATGTTTTGTGGGCCACGGAGTATGCTGGAAAGAGTGGAATTGACATGGTATTGGGTTTGCCTAATGTGGACATTACTCAGATTGGCCAGAGACGGTTAAAGTGGCATCAGTTGCTGTCTGTGATTGAGAGCATTGCATATTGCCAACAGCCCAATGTCTCAACTGTGCAATGTATTGGCAATGACCTAGGCACTATTACTGGAGTAAGATTGGAAATTGCAATGAAGGAGACCTTCAGCCAATTAATGGCACTTTTACCACACACTGCCTTGGTGTACTCCAACATTTGCCAAAGGCAAAAAGGGAAAGGGTCAGATGAATTCTGTCGATAAATAGACAAAGCCAGGAAACATGTTATTAAAACTGTTTCTGCATTCCTAAGAGACCATGCATCCTAGTTTATGTGTAGTTATCACCTACTCACCATAAAGACTACGGCTCCACTCCGAGCCACCTTTTTAAAAAAACTGGTTCATTTCTTGTTATAAAATTATTCATTTTAATTTTCATTTCCCCTATCTTAGTGTGATTTTCACACACCATCAAGGGAGTGAGAGGCCTCAAACTTTTATCTAAATATGTAACTATGGTTTGTTTTCTGTTGGTTTCTCTATTCACTTTTAACATCTTCTGTACTTTCATGTCTGTAATATTTATTGTTTCAGTTCTTCTTTGGGCTCTTCTATCCTCTCGATCTCAGATGATGACTTATATGTATAAAAAGGGAAGGTTTGGCTTGGCAAGAGGTGTATCTGACCAGGTCGAAGTGGCTGCGTAAACTGCACATACAGGCTCTGCAATGGCAGGCCTGAGCCATGACTAGAGGGCTACTCTCTAAGTGGGTGGACCAATAGGTGCAGTAGGCCACTGGTAGCACTTAATGTACAGACCTTGGGCACATATAGTACACTTTACTAGGGACTTATAAGTAAATTGAATATGCCAATTGTGTATGAGCCAATAATACCATGTGAAGAGGAGAGAGCACATTCACTTTTGCATTAATGCCAACAAAACCAAGGGTAGAAAAAGTGTAAAATATATGGGGGTGACCCTGCAGAGGGGGCCATTTCCCAACAGTTATAATCAGGGAATTCACCAAAGGTGAGGTTTGAACCTGAAGGTGATATCACAAGATGTTCCCAATACATATATGGGTATGTCAAGAATGTAACCCATGTTATTTCCTATTCTTGTTGATGATCTAGTATAATATTTAAACTCCAATTGTAAAGATATATGTTACTTAAATGATAACCCAATAATGTGTCTCCTCTATGCTAGCAATACTACATTCATTGCTTGACCAGATAATTCTTTAAATAAATTGGTAGTTAGTTGTAAAAAACTGAAAATAAACAATTTAAGTTGGTGTTAATTGAAGTACGAACTCGGTAAGAAAGTCCTTCAGGCTAAACAATTTTTTGTATATTGATATTGATATTCTAGGTATTCAATTTAGCAACAAAGGTATATGTGGAGAGCAGTTAAGAAACTTTCCAATAAAGTTGCAGCTTCTGCCTTAGCATTGTTTTATGCCTGATGAAGGCCGAGTATCTGGATCTCTCACAGCATTTCAAACAAAAGGGGAGTTCGTTTTCAGCCTCAAATGGGGCAAAACTATGGTTTCACCTAATTTACAATCCCTTGAAAGCATTCTAACTATTTATTATGCACACATTGCTCTCTCCCCACGTTAGACCCATTGTTGATGTTGAGACAATACCTAGGGATACACAATATAATCAAATTAGCAGTGTTTTACTCAGTAAATGTTTGGATACACCTAAGTGCCTACGTGCCAGGTTCTATAAGGAAGGTCTCCTTGGATCAGGAGCCGAGAGGAGCTGCAGTGTCAGGTCCTGCCTCAAGATGCACCGCACTGCATAGGTTCAGATGACATCTCCAATCAGGAGCTCTGAGGTGCTGCAATGCAAGGTCCTGTATTGCTCTGCATCAAGTTGGGAAGTGCTGCATTGGTTCTGAGGGAACCCAGAGTTCCATAAAGAGAAGAAGATTCTGATGCCTGCCAGGAGGCTAGGACCTTGGAGCACCTCTTGTGAATCGGGACTCAGTCCAGCAAAGGCCAGCAGCTGGGGAGAGGCAGGTCCAGTTTAGACTGGGCAGATGCAGAACAGGTCTGTAAAATGTGTGATGTTCCTAAAGCTCTGAACAGAGTCAGCTAGACTTTGGTGACATACTATTGGTTCTGGGCTCAACAAGCAGGTCCAATCTTCCTTACCCAGGCAGCACAAGTGCAGAAGTGATCTGAACAGCTGGTCAGAAAGTCTAGTATTTATACCTGCTGTCAGATTTGAAGTGGGAGAAACTTCTGGACTTCCTCCCACATCTGGTTCTTGATTTTCCTTTCTGCTCTTGTAGGAGAATGAGCGGAGTAACAAAAGTCTGTGAAGTTCTTTGTGTGTGGGCTGAGCAGCTCCTTTGAAATGCGGGAATGGTAATTGACAGCTCTTCCCCTCCTATCAGGTCAGGATCCTACCAATACCAATTCAACTCAAATGGCAGTTTAAAAATGCACAAGGGTGCAATGGTATACCTGAGAAAGGTAGTAAAATGATATTTAAGCAAGTGGCACAACGAGTGCAGCAGGCCCACAATTACCATTTAATTTACACACCATAGGTACACGGAGTACCCCTTTACAAGGGCCTTATAAGTAAATTTCATTTGCTAAATAGGTGTTAGTCAATTTTACCATGTCTGAGGGAGAGAATACAATCACTTTAGCATTGGTTGGTAGTGGTACAGTCCTAATAGTCAACAAAAACATGTTCAGAAAATGTTTAGAAAACACGAAGGATGAAGGTAAAATGTTTAGGGGTGACCCGGCAGAGAAGTCCAAAAAACAACAATACATTATTTGCAAATAAAGAGATGTTTTACATAGAATTTCACGAAGGTTGCAAAAATAACTTTGCATACTGTCAGTTAGAAAAGAAGGAAGGGATACAGAAAACACTGTTGAATTACCTGAAATACGCCAAAGGTCTTCCAAATTATCTGCACGTACAATAGAGAAGAAAAACAAACTTTTACAGGAACCCGATGAAGAGGAAACTGAGATGAAGGAAAGACAAGTAGACAGACAAAAAGTGGAAGTGAAAGTGAGGAACACCGAGAGAGCCAAGAGAAAAGAAAGCAGAGGAGAATTCCCAAAGCGGTGTGTGATCGAAGAGGAAGAACTCATGGCAAGAAGACTGCCCCGATACCAGGAGGTGGGTAGCCTTGACACGGAGCTGCATTTGAGAAGCAGGAAAGACTGTGGCTATACGATCACCTTAAAGGATAATGAGGGCCTCTGAAGAGGGGAAGAGAAGGAGTTTATAAAGTTCTTTTGTTCTATTTGTTTTGTTTGATTATTTTCAAAGGAAACCTAAGAATTAAAAAATAGACTGGGCATTGAAAACACAGCTAAGGATGAAAGAACAAAATAAGAGATAGCGAGAGAAAGGACTTCGAGAAATAGCATGAGCTAGCAACAGTCTGGGTAATAGGCATAGCTCTTAGCAGGATCAGAAAGATTGAAAAGTGAAGAGAAATATAATCTACCTGGAAGAGAAACTCACATTTGGTTTATGCTTTTGGAGGGGCCGGCGGGGAGAAGAGGAAATAGACACCTAGAAGAAGGAGAGAAAGAGAGGACAAGAGTCAACATTCCTCGGACACTTTACCTTAAAATCAGCAACTAAATAAAAAAGAAATATTGGTCATGAAAAAACTCGTGTGAAGTGCTTTTACATGGCAAGTGACACATATCCATGCATTAACCCATTCAGTACTCATGACGGAATGGTTCCATCATGAGCACCAGTGCTCGTGTGCTCATGACGGAACCATTCTGTCAGGTGCATACTTGCACAGAATCCCTCTGCTGTAAACAACAGAGGGATTTCTTTTTTTTCTTCCCAAACCTCCTGAGTCATTTGTGGGTTTTCCTTGTAATGACTACATTGCGCATGGTGTGCTGACATCATTACACTGAAAAGGAAACTGAAACTTAGTTTCCGTTTCACTGTTTCTGTGCTCATGGGGCTATCTCAGCCCCAGAGCACCGAAACACACAGGAGAGGTATTATGGGAAAGGGCAGAATTTCCCCTTTCCAATGGTAGCCGTCAATGGTGGATCCTTGCTTGGGGATCCTTGCAGGAGGGGGATCCCCAAGCAGGGATCCACCCACTAGACACTAGGGAAGGAGGGGAGGGGGAGGAAGGGGGAGCTGCCTCTTGGACACAGGCCTTTGCTGCCCCCATTTAAAAATGGGTGCATTCAGTCTTTCTGCCCCTCTTGGGGTTTAGATGGGGCAGTAGCCCCCAATCTGCACCTGGGGTGGGGGGGCAGAAAGCACCCTAAACACTAGGGATTAAGTTTTTGTAGTACAGGGGTGGGATCTGACCAGAATGGGCATGCCAATGCCCCCACCCTTGCCCACCAGAAATGCCAAAGTATTTCTGCACCCACCAGGAGGCAAATGTGGTAATAGCCCCTGAGGGAAGAAAGCCCTCCAGGCATAAGGGATTTGTTTTTTGTTCTTTATACGTAGGGGTGGGGGCTGCCTAGAATGGTCATGCCAATAACCCCACCCACCTAAAAAAATTCCTAGACTTTCTGGCCCTCCCAAGAGGCAGATGGGGCAATAGCACCTGATCTGTTCCCCCCAGGGGCAGAGAGCCCACTAGGCAACATGGATTGCGCTGACTTTTTTATATATAGGGGTGGGTGCTGCCTGGAATGGGCATACCAATGCCACCCCCGCAAAAAAAATCCACAGTCTTTCTGCCTTCTGTGATGGAAAGTTCTAGAATCTGCAGGGAGCCACACATTTCCAGTTACCCAGTTTTCCCCAAAGTCTTCAGATAAAAATGCTACTTCACCTGTGTGGGTAGACCTAGTATCGCACAGGAGACGGCCCACAAATCAACGTCGAAACATCACATTTTCCCATTGACAACTGACCCTTTTTTTGCAATATGCCTAGTTGTGGGTTTTAGACCATAGCTCTGCCGGCTACTTAGTAAACCTAGCAAACCTATACATTTTTAAAACCTAGACATCCAGGAGAAACCAGGATGGGGTACCTTGTGTGGCTTTCACCAGGTTCTGTTAACCATAATCGCTTGCAATTCCTCAAACATTGTTAAACAAACACATTTTCCTCAGATTTCTGTGAAGGAAAGTTCTGGAACCAGCGGGTATCCACAAACGTCCACACACCCAGTATTCCCCAAAGTGTCCAATAAAAATGGTATCTCACTTGTGTCAGTAGGCCCAGTGCCCACAAAAGTAAACGTCCCACTAATGCAACAAGGGCACATCACATTTTTTCAGTGAAAACTGACTCCTTTGTGAATTTTGGACCCTAGCTCAGTCGGCACCTATGGAAACCTAGCAAACCTATACGTTTTTTAAAACTAGACACCAAGATTTGTTCAGAATGGGGTGACTTGTGTGGCTCTCACTAGGTTATGTTACCCAGAGTCCCTTGCACACCTCCAATTTAGTAAAAAAAAAGGATTTTCCTCAGATTTCTGTGATGGAAATTTCTGGAATCCACAAACTTCAAGCAACACAGCATTCCAGAAAGTCTCCCTGTAAAAATTGAACCTCACTTGTGTGGGTAGGCCTAGTACCTGCGACAGGAAACAGCTCAAAATGCAACGTGGACACATCACATCTTTCCTGTGAAGACCGAACCTTTTTTTGCAATGTACCTATCTGTGAAGTTTGGACCCTAGTTCAGCCGGCAACAAGGGAAATCAAGATAACCTATATATTTTTTTAAACCAGACACCCAGGAGAATTTAAGATGGGGTGACTGGTGTGGTTCTCAACGCGTTCTGTTACCAAGAATCCCTTGCAAACCTCCAAATTTGTATAAAAAAATAACTAACTTATTCCTGACATTTCTGTGGTGGAAAGTTCTGGAATCCAGCATTTTTATGGGTGTCTTTTTTTCATAAATATGTGGGTTTGATAGGTTTCCCTGGATGGCCACCGAGCCCGGGATCAAAAACGCAGGTGCCCCCCTTGCAAAACCAGGTCAGTTGTGATAGATAATTTTGATGTCTCCACAATACATTGTGGGCCCTTCCCGACTGCAGGTACTGGGTCCACCCACAAAAGTGAGGTACCATTTTTATCAGGATACATGGGGGAACACTGGGTGGTAGGAAATTAGTATAAGCCGGGTGATTCCATAACTTTGCCATACAGAAATGTGAGAAAAATGTGATTTTTTCAGCTAAATTTGAGGTTTGAAAGGAATTCTGGGTAGGAAATCTTTGGAGGAGCCACGCAAGCCACATCTCCCATGACTCCCTCGGGTGTCTAGTTTTTCAAAATGTGTGTGTTTGGTAGGTTTCCCAAGATGGCCATCGAGCCCGAGATAAAACATTCAAAACTGGATCTTTTTTAAATTGTTAATTTTGAAGTCTCCACAGTACATTTTGGACCATTTCCTGTCACAGGCACGAGGCCTACTCACACAAGTGAGGTACAATTTGTATCTGGAGACTCAGGAGAATGTTAGGTTGGTGGAAGTTTGTTACTCCCCTTACATCCAAGAACTTTCCCTCACAGAAATTTGAGGAAAGTTTGTTTTTTTCTCCAACGTTTGTGGTTTACAAGGGATTCTGAGTAACAGAACCCGGCCAGAACTACACAAGTCATCACATTCTGGATTCCCCAGGGTGTCTAGTTTTAAAACATTTACAGATTTGCAAGGTTTCCTTCAGTAAAGGCTGAGTTAGAGCACAAAATCCACATCTAGGCACATTGCAAAAAAAGGGTCAGTGTTCTGTGGAAAAATGTGATGTGTCCACGTTGCATTTTGGGCCATTTCCTGTCACGGGCACTAAGCCTACCAACACAAGTGAGGTACCATTCTTACTGGGAGACTTGGGGGAATGCTGGGTGGGTGAAATTGAATGGATCCCTGCAGATTCCAGATCTTCCCATCACAGCAATGTGAGGAAAATTTGTTTTTTTTACAAAGTTTGAGGTTTGCAAGGAATTCTGGGTAACAAAACCTGGTCAGTGCCACACAAGTCACTCCATCCTGGATTTCCCTGGATGTCTAGTTGTAAAAACTGTATAGGCTTACTAGGTTTCCCTAGGTTTCAGCTGAGCTAGGGTCCAAAATCCACAGCTAGGCACATTAGGATAAAAGGGTCCGTTTTCAAGGAAAAATGTGATGTATTCATATTGTGTTTTGGGCCGTTTTCTGTCGCAGGCAGTAGGCCTAAACACACAAGTGAGGTACCATTTTACTGGGAGACTTTGGGGAATGCTGGCTGGGTGTGGGATCCATTCAGATTCCAGAACCTTCCATCGTAGAAATATGAGCAAAATGTATTTTCTTTAAACAAAGTTTGAGGTTTTCAGGGGATTCTGGGTAACAGAACCTGGTTAGAGCCAAACAATTCACCCCATCCTGGTTTCCCCTGGGTTTACTAGCTTTCCCTAGATTCTGGCAGAGCTAGGGTCCAAAATCCACAGCTAGGCACATTGCAATAAAAGGGTCAGTTTTCAGTGGAAACATTTGATGTGTCCATGTTGCGTTTTGGGATGTTTCCTATTGCTGGCCAACCCACACAGAGGGACCATTTTTATCGGGAGACATGGGGTAATGCTGGGTTTGTGGAAGTTTGTTGCTCTCCTTAGATTCCAGAACTTTCCATCCCAGAAATGTGACGAAAGTTTTTTTTTTTTATGAAGTTTGAGGTTTGCAAGTATTCTGGGTAACAGAAGCTAGTGAGAGCCACACAAGTCACCCTGTCTTGGATTCCCCAGGGTGAGGTGTATAGTTTTCAAAAAGGTATAGATTTGCTAGGTTTCCTTAGGTGCCAGCGGCACCTAAGGAAAAAAAAGGGCCTGTTTTCACTGGAACAATGTGATTGGTGATTGTTATGTTTTAGGCCGTTTCCTGTTGCAAGTACTAGGCTTAGCCCCACAAATGAGATACCATTTTTATTGTGAGACATTGGAAAATGCTGGTTGGGTGCAAGTTTACATCACAGAAATTTGGGAAAAGTGCATTTAAAAAAAAAAAGTTTGAGGTTTGCAAAGGATTCTGGGTAACAGAACCTGGTGAAAACCACAAAAGTCACCACATTCTGGATGTCCCCCTGTCTAATTTCCAAAAATGAATTGGTTTGCTAGGTTTGCTAGGTTTCCTTAGGTGAAGGCTGAACTAGGGTCTAAAATTCACAGCTAGGCACATTAAAACCATGCTGCCGGTTGCTCCCCGGAGCACATATATGTTGGTCCAGGTCCCAATTATTTACATTTAGAAATAAAGGGTGCAACACCCCGTCGCTTTGCACATTTTCTGGGTCTTTAAACGACCATTTTAGCTTTGGCACTTGCCCATTTAAACTGGGTCCTGCTGCACCATCCAGAAAACTTCTCTCCTCTACAGGACTGGTAGTCGAGCCCTCTGGCCCCTCCTCTTTCATCAAAACATTCCTGCTTAGTTGTAGATCGCTACCCTGTCACTTGGGGAATATCTGGCTTTCAATTACCACTCATTCCTGGGACTTAATGTTTTTAATGGATATGTGGGTAAAAGATTCCTCTAATCCTGACCTTAATCTTACCATTTCCCCTGACTATCATTTTGTGGGGATCAACCTTACTATCAACAAGGCAGGTTGGGTGATTGCTGTGATCATACGCTCAGGCTGGAGAATCGTCTCTAGAAAACTCTCAAACACTTGCCTTCTAGAAGGCATGTATTTTAGCATCTCGGAAGCTGCAAATTCAATCCTGGCAGGTATTCTTGTATACAGACCTTCTGGTTCTTACCCCCAATTTCTCACTGATTTATGCACCACGGCCACCGACCTATCTCTTATACACTCTCATTTTACTATTATAGAAGATTTTAACTTGCATGTAGATGATACTTTGTGCACCAAATCCGGGCTGTTCCTGGACACTATGGAGGGCCTCAATGTTACCCAGTGGGTAAGTGGCCCCACACATCTGGCCGGCCATATGCTGGACCTATTGTTCACCAATCATTCAAATCTGAACACTATGTCTCCCCTGCCTCTCACCCGGTCAGACCCTTATCTAATCCCATTTAGTATGGCTACTATCCTTCGCTCCAACATTTCAGTTAAGGACAGAGACTTTGGTAGGAAATGATTTAAAATCACTTGCGCCTCGCTAGACCCCGCACTCTCTAGTTCTACTTGGCAGTCAGTAGGGGAGGTAGATACCGCTGTCTCAAAGTATAATGCCCGATTATCCTCAGCCGTTGACGCTATTGCCCCTATGTGAGCGATAGCTTCCTCTAGGCTAAAACCTTCAGCACCCTGGTTCTCCCCTGCCTTGCGTGCTGAGAAGAGCAATTGTAAAAAGCTTGAGCAAAGCTGGAGACAATCCTTTGATCCAGACATTAAAGCCACCTATAGAGCCGCCATTAAAAAATTCCACAAACTTAAACGTACCGTAATGAGAGAGTACTTTATAGGAAAAATTCAGCTCTGCAGAAAACTCCTCCAAGACTCTGTTCAAAATAGTGAAAGAGTTTTCTAAACCTACTGCATTATCCAGTTTGACCTGCCCCAGCAAAAGCCTCTGCGACGGCTTATCTAATTTTTTTCACAAAAAAATTATAGATATTTTTGCTACATTCAATCAGCCCCTGTCAATCCAGGTTCTTGACTCCAGGGTAACCAAGGAGGAGGCTCTTATGTCTTTCAACACTATCTCGACCGAAACCTCCTTGAAAAAAAAATGTTGGTATGTTAATCTGGCTCCCCTTTGGATCCATGTCCGGCTAAATTATTCAGCTCTTTCGCCCCTCTCATCATTTCTCCATTGAATTTGATATGGAACACCTCATTACAAACTGGTACTTTACCTACGTCATGGAAACAGGCCATGGTCATCCCAATTTTGAAAAAAACCTGAAAGTAGTGCAAGAACAACTTTATGACTACCTCGAGTCCAGACAACTTCTTCATGATTCCCAATCCGGATTTAGGTCCAGTTAAATTACTTCTGGAGGTGACTGAGACTATTCGCGAATGCATGGATGCAAGTGAGGCGGCTATGCTTGTGCTCCTTGACCTGTTTGCGGCATTCAATACGGTCCCCCATGCCATATTGATAGAAAGACCATATAGGCCCAAATAAATAAGGTCACCTCTGCTTGCTTTGGTAAGCTTCACATGATTCGTTAAATGTTCCCTTTTCTGCCCATGGACACACATAGAACCAGTATTCACATCCTTATAACATCACACCTGAACTATGTGAACAGTCTGTATGTGGGAGCACCAGCCTATTTAATTAAGCGCCTGCAGATTGTACAGAATGCAGCGGCAAGGATGATGTGTAACATCCCTTATTGTCACTCAATTTCTCCTCATCTAAAAAAGCTACACTGGTTGCCTGTGACTAGCCACCTACAGTTCAAATCTCTGGTCCTTGGATTTAGAGCAATAAAGGGTCAAGGGCCTGCATATCTCAGAGCCAGACTTAAGCTTGCCCAGTCTAATCGATCACTTAGATCGAATCATCTTTGCTTCTTACGCTCTCCCCAATTTCATTGCTCCAGAGTGGGGGGCAGAGCCTTTGCAGTTATTACTGCTCAATCATGGAACAGCCTGCCATTATCTCTTCATATGATTGAATCTGAATGTCTGTTTCAACGCAATTTAAAAACCTGGCTGTTTTCCAATTCTTAGCCACGCTGAGATACCCACTGCTGCCCACCGTCCGTAGTGCTGGGACACCCCCATGGGGGGTAGCTGCACGGTTTATAAGCTCCCAATTAAATATTAGTCGCCAATAAACTAGCACCTAGGGTGGACCAGCAGCTAAGGGGTTAAAGTACCCATTTTGCTTGTCATTTTACCTGGTTGAACCTTCTAAAATGTTGATGAAGTTCCACCCTCCACATAAGGAGGTTTTCCCTCCACTCTTCCAATTCATATAGGAGTATAAGTAAAAGGAGAAGGCCTCTCATAAATATTGAAACATGTGTGGGAATAAGTGTACAACTGAGAGACCTCACAGATAAAATACCCTGGATTTGTCCTTGTGACTTTTTAAAGAATGCTGTAATTTAGGTACAACCAAAAATGTGGTTTTCTTGAATTGATTGAATGTCTTTATTAAACATGAATTCACATTGCATGAAATATAGACTCGTTTGAACTTGTATACGATCGATTTAGACGGACACCCTTTTCAATAATTTCTTATGTGGCATGATTTGTGTGTTTTTTTAAAAAACACCTTTACTGGAGTTTTGTTATCAACAGTAAACTGAGTAGCTCGGCACTTGCTAACTTGTTTAAAACTTCTTTGTAAGCAATAACCAACATGAGTCACATATCTTTGTTCACATACTCAAAATAATCAGAAAAGACATATTCCACAAATCCATAACATTTCAAAATTTCCATCAATGAGCCAATTCAATTGCTGATGTGAAAAGTTTTAATAAAGGTAAACAGACATTTACCATACATCCGTAGCATGCAGAACCCCAGTGGCATGCCTTGTAAAAGTGGTACCCAATTCAAGGAATCTAGGATAGATGATTCCAGTTGACCAGGCCAAGGATTCACATGTTTTCCTTGGTTTGGTTTCTGGCCTCCATACCATACATTTAAATGTGGTCAATTTGGGTTGGATGTGATATATGGGGTATTGGACCTTGCCCTCTTTGAGGGTCACCCCCTAATATTTGCCTTTAACCTCCACATTTTCCTGCATTTGTTTTTGTTGGTCTTAGGATTCCTTTTTTTTGTTTATTTTTTTATTCGCAACTCAGAGGAGAAAGATACATGTTATTAAACAAAACCAAACAATATACAAGAGAGGAAAAACAAAGAAGCAGAATGAAATTTTCATTGGTAACAAATAAAGACCATACAATAACAATGATAGCATAAATAAATATATATACAATGTTGCAGGAACCAACCCAAAAATATATTCAAAAGATGCCACAATTTAAACACAATTTAAGCACAAAATAACCTTCACATAATGAATGAATCCCAGGTCTTATCAAATTTCATTAAAGACTGTACCTCTATGTCTAGCCAAAGCAGGTTCCATAGAGTAAATTTCATTAAACAATGACCACCATTCCATAATATGTGGGGGACTGGGCGAAATCCAGGCGCGGGCAATTGTTAATTTAGCACATGATAATATGGTCGTGATTATAGTTTGCTGCGGAACATTGGTGGTATTGATGTCAAGTAAAACTAAAGACGCTGTAAGAAGGGGTGAAGAAATCAGTTTTTGTTTCATTATCTTGTCCAAAGCCATCCAAAATTCAGATAGCATAGGGCATGAAAATAGCATGTGTTCCAAGTCTGCAGCAGCAAGAGTACACTTGGGGCATTTAGTTTGGTCACTATATGAGACATTCGTAGACCATTTTGATATCCTTTCTGGGGTATGATAAAGCATACAGGTGGTATTAAATTGCTGGAGTCTTAAGCTAGAGGAGGAAACAGAATTATAAAAATTACGAAGAGATAAATTGATCATAGTGGGGGTGATGTTATTCACCAACATTTTGCTCCATTTTTCCGCTAGTTTAGAACAGTCACTGACTTTGTAAATATTGAGACATTTATTGCCGATACTAATTAAAGATTTATACTTATTATAATACAGACAGTCTCAAATATCTGAATCCGATATATCAAAAAGTGTCATCTTACAAATAAAAAATCTAATATTTGTATATATTAAAATCTCATTGATTCTGTGACCTTATAGAAAATTTTAGGTGTCTCAAAACTCAAAAAGCCTTGCATACCATATAAATCCCCAAGAGTCATTATACCATGTGCAAGCCAAATATTTGTCCGTATGGAAAAAAGCCAAAATATTACGCCAAATTTTAACCAAGTCCTTGGCGGTCTTAAATTTGACCCTTTTGAAATAATTGTGATCATTAACCCTTAACAAAAACATATTGGAGTCCGAATTTAACATAAAAGTAAAAAAGTAAAGTTGGTTATCTGTGTTAAGTAGACCCCGTAGACATCCTAGGAAAGTTGCCCAAAAAATATAACTTAAAATCTGGAAAGTTTAATCCCCCCGTTATCGAATGCACCTTTGAGCAACACCATGGACCGGCGGGCTTTACGATATCCCCAAATAAAACTACTAAATGTTCCGTCCAATTTTCTAAAAAAAGAATTGCTAAGTGCAAGAGGAATAGAACGGAATAAATAAAGAAATTTAAGTAAAATTTTTATTCTAATCAAGTTAATCCTACCTATGATATTCAAAGGGAGTTTATGCCATTTTTTTAATGATATTGTGGTGGCTTTAACTAAAGCATCGTAGTTAATTGTTACTATTCCTTAATTTTAGCAGAAATGTTTACCCCCAAGTAAGTGGCCGTCTGACATAGTCCTAATATTGCCAACGCTGGTTTATGATTAACAATTATTTGACTTTTATTTAGATTTAATTTGTACCTGGAGACATCTCCAAATCTGCTAGCCTCATTGGTAATTCCCTGTACAGCCTTTGAAACATCAGTGGAATAAATGGTAATGTCATCGGCATATGACGTTATCTTCAATGAGTGAGGGCCCAAACTAAAAGGGATAATACATGATTGTAGCTGTAATGCATGAAGAACTGGTTCCATCTACAGGGCAAACAAAAGCGGTGAAAGGGGACACCCCTGGCGGGTGCCCCAAGATATAGAAAAAGAAGCTGATGTCAAGCCCGCATAACTAACTTTCGCGGTAGGGTTATCATATAAAGACCGAGCCCAACTCAGAAATTTACTGCTAAACCCAAAGTTAGTCATCACTAGCCAGAGATAATCCCACCCCACTCGGTCAAAGACCTTCTCTGCGTCAAGCAGGATCCTACCGAGTGGGGTGGATTCTGTCTCTGCTATATCAAAGGCAGTAATAGACATATTGATGTGAGCAGTGGTATCTCTACCCATTACAAACCCGGGTTGTTGTGGTTTGACTATTTTAGGTATAAAAGGGGCCAAGAGAGTGGCTAGCATTTTAGCAAACACCTTGGCATCAGTATTAATTAGCAAGATGGGGCGGTATGAACCACATTCCTCAGCAGGTTTGCCCTTCTTCAGAAAAAAGACCAGTTTGACAATGTTCCAAGAGCACGGGGCTTTCCTGTTAACCCCAATAGAGTTAATTACTTGTTGGAAGAGAGATACCAGCTCATCACTACATATTTTATAAACTTCAACAGGTATCGCATCTTCCCCGGTCACTTTTCCCGATGGTAAAGAGAAGATCGCCTGTCTGATCTCAAACTGACTAATATGATCGGACAGTTGATCAAGCTTGCGGAGATCTGATTTTCCTAAAATAGTGCGATCCAAATAATCCTGAATGTTAGTCGTATGTAGGATAGCATTCTGGAGTATATAATTTCTTATAGAACATTGCAAATTGTTCTAATATCTGTAGTGGTTGATCGTATATGATGTTATTTGGGCCACTCAAGTTTTTAATCAGAGTATTAGCTCTCTCATCCGCTACTTTATAAGCTAGGAGTTTCCCAATTTTGTCTCCACTCTCATATTGGGTGATATGGAATTTGTGTTGTTTTACACTGCTTTTTTCCCAAAAGATTGTTTTAAGAGCAGCTTTTAATCGCCCTAGCTGTAGTCCTAGTTCCAACACATTAGAAGAGGGTAAGCGAAGAGCATCAGCCAGCAGAAGTTCAACTGAAAGAATATTAATAATCAAAGTTTTATCTGTTTTACGGCATTCAGAATTTTGTCGAAAAAGAAATAGCTGAGTGAAACCCCGGATACTAGCCTTACAAGCATCCCAAACAATAATACATGAGGTGGAATTAAGATTGAGTTTAATAAAATCTAGAATATGTAATTTAAGTTGGGAGATAAACAAAGTATTTGTAAACATATGCCTGGGGAAAGAAAATGACCGGAGTGTTGTGTGATTGTGTTCAATGTTAAATGAAAATAAAATAGGATTGTGATCTGATATAACTCGTGGGCAAAGTTCTATAGAGCTAGTATTCACAAGATTATCCGATGCCCAGGCTACATCAATGCGGGACAAAGTCTATGAGGGGCAGAATAATATGTATAGCTGGGCACATTAGGAAGAATACTAGGCCAAACATCTTTAATATTGTGGATCCGTCCTATTTCTAAGATGGCCGCCCGAGTTCTACGCATATTTTGGAAAGCATCACGCCTGGTGGTGTCAAGTTGGTAATTCATTATGCAATTAAAATCGCCCATGATGACAAGTTCTCCTTCCCACTCCAGCAATTCCATATTCAGTTGATCAAAAATAAAGGCATCATCGGAATTTGATCCGTAGACCACACAAAAAACAAATTTACATTTTTCAATTAATAATTGCACTATATCCCATCGTCCAATCTTATCACATACAGTTTTACAAATTTCTGTCTTGAAGCGTTTATCTTTGATGATAGCAACCCCCCTTATAGAGGCATTGAAGGTAGAACAAAATATGACCTCATACCCAAGCTGCCCCAAACCTTTCTATCTTTATAAGCAATGTGTGTCTCGGACAAAAAAACAAAATGAGGGTTGTACAGTGCTAGCTCTTCCCGGACCAGGCGTCTTTTACTTTTATTATTAAGGCATGCAACTTTCCATGCTAAACATATTAGTAGTAGCATTTTAAAGGAGAATTCAAATAAATCTTTTCATTCTGTAAAAATAAATCAAGTAAGCTTCTCTCGACCAATTTCAAAAACTCTTCTTCCTGAGTAGCTTTTTCCAAGAAAAAACCCCACCTCCCCAACCGCCCCCCCACTACTCCCCCTCCCCCTGCCCCCTCACCTCCCTCAAGATGGAGCACCCCCCAAAAAACTGCTGCCGCTGAATTGGCCGCTATTCTGAGAAGCAGCGTATGGCTCAACCTACTCCCTACCCAACTAAGAGGAGTAAAAAATGTGTTCACCAACAAGATAAAATAAATATGCATAAGCAAAGAAAAAAAATAAGATTAAAGGTCTAACTTTTCTTACTGACTAAATTAAGCAAGTGTAGTTAGTGCATTCTCGGCTTCCCTTACGTCAGTGAAAAAATAAGTGTGTCCCCCCTTAATGATTTTTAGGCGAGCAGGCTCCTGTAGGAATGCTTGTCCGCCAAGAGATTTAAACGGATCGATAAACTTACGCAATTGCCACCGTCTGTCCATAGTGGCCCTGCTAAGATCCAATCTTACAAAAAAGGACAGGTTTCCTACTGTGACAGGTGAATTCGACCTAGCTTTCATTGATACTGCCTGTCTCAATAAGGAATGGCCGGGGAAATTTACTTTGTTTGTTCTTCTGAACAAGTGGTAACCTATGGACTCTCTGAAGTTGGGAATCCCAATCCCAATCCCAATCAGAAAAGTCTGTGAAAGCCTTCTGAAATAGACTTACAATGAATGCCCTAGGGTCTGCCCCCTCGATTCCCTCCGGAATACCAAAAAGTCTCAGATTGAATCGCCTTTTGCGATTATCCAAATCTTTGACTTTTAATTGTAAACATTAAAGCTGAGAATCATGTTGGCTGACAACAATTTCTGTTCGGGCTGATCCCTCCTCTATTTTAACCACCTGATGCTGTAAGTATTCCATTTCCTGTGACATCCCCCCATCTTAAGAGTAATTTCCTGTAAACAATTCTGCAACTTGGTATTATCATCTCATAACTGCAAAAAATGTTCTTGAGCTTCCTTCCGATGACTGGTTAGAATTTGCAGAATAATATCAAGAGATGAATTAACAGTTCCTGTTCTCCTGTTGGTGCTAGTCCAGCGGTATTAGTTGGAGTATGCGACGTCAGAGAAGGTGGTAAGACAGATAGCGTTGAAGGAAATTACACTGGTGGGGGGGTTAGTAACATTAAACTTTGTAATATTTGAAGAGATGTCCTCAGTAGATGGGATCGGTACAGGACATGTTGCTTCAAGAGCAATTTCCGGGGATACTACCATAGAGACAGTATCGATAGAGGGCGGGTGAGATACGCCGTCGGTAGGTGAAAGATCTTCTGATAACAAAGCAGAGGCCTGAGTGACATCGTGTGCAGGTGGGCTTGTACCAGTCTCAAAGTCATGCTCTTCACCAGCCCCTTAGCTTGAATCCATTTTCTAAGAGGGCTTTTCTCCACAAATAGGGGCTTCCTAGTAAGGGGACGGAAATTAGTGGGGGAGTACCCGCTAAACCAAGTACTTTCCCTTTCTTGCTCTTTATTTTTGACTTAGATTTAGCCTTGTCTCTCCTACCTATAAAATATTGAGCAGTGTCCAGCGGAGAACCGGTCTCTGTAAGATCCTCATATTCATCGTTTGAGACTTCTTCCCCGATTGCTCCTTCCTCCTCCGTTTGTAAGCAACCAATAGAGGGATCAGCTTCCTCCATGCTTAGAATCGGTAAGTCATCAGATGGTCCAAACCCAGTCGTGGGAGAAACATCCCCCAAATGGGGTGGTCAGGGGTTTCACTCATTTTTTGAACGGCCAAAGTGATTTGCAGCACTCTCTGGTCTAAACGAGTGACTGACTGTGTGGTAATAAAAATAAGGTAGTTGCCAAAGCTCATAACAGAAGATATGGCCCGCCCCAACACCAGAGTATAGCTCAAAAAGTGAATATAGAACGTGATGATCAGTTAGAAAAGGTCCCAATAGAAGTCCAAAATGTGCCTAATTTAGTGTTGGAAAAAGCTTCCTTGTTTTTGAATAACGCCTTAGACGGTGATACAAACAGAAACGCCTACGCAAATCTGACAAGCCCCTGCATAACACAAGCCAGCCCTGAAGTAGATGATTGCAAGGTTATGAAGGACGTAGCATGTGCGGATCCTGCTGCTAAAAGGGAAACATCTATGCCCCCTATTGAAAATGTTTGTTCCCCACCAGTTAGACCACCATTATCCCGAGGACCCGTGAGGATAGCTTCCTGGAATATCTCTGGCCTGGAGAGCAAAGTTTCTAATATTGTATGGAGGGAGTTCATACAGAATTTTGATATATTATGCATTCAGGAAACCTTGCTTTTAAATGAAAAACATTTGGATGGCTACAAGACCTTTCATGTCCCAGCGATGCGTCCTATGCATGGTAGACACAAAGGGGGTATTTGTGTATATGTATCAAATTTGCTGAGAGTCTAGAGAGTTAAAATGATGAAGTGTTCCCCATATTACCAAATGGTATCTATTATGTTAGACTCGGGTACAGAGTTGCTGGTGGTAAACTTCTATAATAACATTAAAAACGCTGATTTTATAGAAGTGATGAAAAACTTCCAGGAAGATTTAAACTACCTAAACTCAGTAAAAGGAAGAGATGTAATTTTGGTATGGGGAGGGGATTTCAATATAAGTGTATGTAACTTGAATGTACGCGGATCACAGGAAAATGACTGGGAAGAAAGTGGTGGTATGAACCCTCTTGTACATACAGACAGAGGGGAAAAAATAAATTACATTATGGCCACGTTTGATCTTGGTTTCACAAATATGATGGCTCCCCGAAGGTTACATTTAGCTCGACCTTTATAGCAAGGGGCTTCCAATCTGTTATCGATTTAATCATTCTACCCACCAGATACTCCAACTGGGTGGAAAAATTTGTGATTCATCCAAATGGCCTTAGTGATCATTTGCCTCTTAGTTTGTACTTAAATTTACCTGATTGTAATAACTCCGCCACCATTAAGTCCCTGGCATGGTCGCAAGAAATAGTATTGGCACACCAAAATGGCTTTGCATTAAAATGGGGTAAAATGGACCCAATGAAAATTCATGCTGATATTATATCTAAGGCTCTGTCATTTATCCTGGTTTGCCTAGATGAGGAATCCACTAATGATGAAACCTTGGATACCTTTGGGCATGTTACCACTGTCATTCAAGATTCTCTCACCAAACCAAACACTAAGAAACGTAATAAAAGTAATGGTTGGTTTGATTGACAATGTACAAGAGCTTGCACTCACCTTAAAGTTGCACTTAGCGCTAAACCTAGGGACTATGAATTAATTAGAGTTTGTAGAAAGACTTATAATCTAGCCCGGATCCTTCGGAAAAAAGAAATAAAAGAACTGGCCTGGCAAAATCTGCTGAAGGTTTCGCAATGTAGAGATTCTAAACTGTTTTGGAAGACAGTAAACACTCCCTACTTTACCAAAAAAGATATTGCGAGAATAGAAGTTGCCATAAATGAAAGCAAGTGGATAGACTTCTTTTCGAATGTATACAAAAAAGATGGTGGGGAATTGGGGATGCCCCTAGAGGCTAATTAGGTAGGCGCACAAGATCAGGATCATTTCCAGATAGCCATAGAAATTCTATATGAGGAAGTCTTACTTGCAATTAACAACAGCAAAGGAAGCAAAGCCTTGGGCCCGGATGGAATCCCAAACAATATTTTTAAGGTGACCACTGAACTTTGGGCCCCACTTTGCACACATGTCCTAGTGTCCTGTTGTGCTAAAGGATTTATTAAAACCTGGTCCGAATCGGTGATAATACCTATTTATAAAAAAGGGGACAGAGAGAGTCCAGCAAACTACAGGCCTACATCTCTTCTGGATTCTCTCATGAAGATCGCAGGTAGGGTGGTCCTAAGTAAATTTCAAATTTGGGCAAATGATAACAACATCCTGAGCCCGGTCCAGTATGGCTTTAGGGAGGGGATGGGCACTGTGGAGCAGGTCCTTAATTTTGTGATGCTACAAGGGAAATATACCCAGGCAAAATATGCCATATTTGTCGACCTCACAGCCGCTTTCGACTGTGTGGATTATGTTAAGCTGTGGCAAATACTGGAAGTATTAGGGTGGAATCTGCTATAGTGCACTTCCTTTGACAGCTGTACACAGGTTCAACTGCGAAGGTGAGACTGAATGTAGGGGTGAATGTACTGGGGCTTTCCGCATAGAGAAGGGTGTTAGACAGGACTGTGTTTTGGCTCCATTCCCCTAGGTATGGAAAAAAGCAGGCTGTCTCCCTTCTCTATGCGGATGACGCAGTGCTAATGGCCAGAACTAGGATAGGCATCCAGAAGGCACTTTCTAAATACACAGAGTTCATGGAAACAAGGGGGTTAAAAATCAATGCTAAAAAATCCTTTGTGATGATGTGTGGGAAAGGACGGGTCAAATGTAAGGCTATTAAGGTGGGTGACCTTTCAATTGAACACACTAAAACCTTTTCTTATTTGGGGGTGCTACTAGATGGCTCTGGCTCGTGGGGTCCCGCGGTTAAGAGTAGGACTCTATTGTTTAAACGCTCTATTGTGGCATTAATGAACTTTGCTAAAAAATTAGGGAAAAGACCTCCTGAAATTCTTTTAAAAATATATATGGCAAAATGTAGAAGCATTGCACTTTACGGGGCAGGTATTTGGGGCTTTCAGAATGTAGCATCCATCCAAAGAGCAGAAAACTGCTTTTTAAGTTATTTGTTAGCGCTCCCTCAGGGCACGTCAGTTTTAAACTGTCACGCAGAACTAGGTATGGATTTTATTTCCGCCCTTATAAAATTACAACCAATCTTACTCTGGCAGAGAGAATGGGCCTCAGAAGCGTTGTCCCTTAACCGGGAAATTATTAAGGATGTTATGGCCCTGGATAACGTAAAACAAATCCCATGGCTAGAGTACGTTAGGAAAACGTTAATTGATCTGCAAAGCCCAGAATTATATAATAACCCGGAATTGATTATCTGGTTATCTAGAAAATAATAAAAAAGTTTATGTTTGAACCATTTTGATACATTAAGATGTTCGGGTGAACTTAGTAAAATACCTGTAATTCAACATCAAATGTCCCAGGCCTGTTATGCGATCCAACCCTATTTATCACTTTGTATTATGGGCTTTGACGGTTTTATCTTGACTAGGTTTAGATTTGATTTATTTCATCGCCTGGTAACTTTTCCAACAAAAAACGATTGGTCTAGGAATTTGGAACTATGCCCATGTGATAATTTATCATCGCAATCGACGTTTCATGTGATTCTTTTCTGTAAGCATTATGAAAATGAGCACAGAAGATGTATTAAACAATACTTGAGACAGGGTTTTTGGTGGCATTGCCGACCAGCGTATTTAAGCTTACAGCAATTGGAAAATGGAAAATGTATTATGATTATGATTGTTTTTTTGAAAAGTATTCTGAGGAAACAGAATTTTATGATCTGTTAATTTTTAAATAAAGTAAAATGCTTTAGATTGACAAATGTACCAATTTAATATTATTTTAACGTTTTTAAAAGTTTTGTTGTTACTCACTATGAAATGTTGTATATATACCTGTCGCTTTTATGATTTTATTTATTGTTAAAATCGAATAAAGCAATTCTGAATCTGAATCTGAATCCCCCATGGAAGAGTCAGAGGGTTCCAATATCAGGCTACCCCCCCCCCCTAAATTTACAGCCCCAGAAGAGATAGCTTCAGTGAGAGAAACATATTTTATTACATCTTCCTTCTCCCCTATATTGGTTTTAGTAGTCTCGGTACTAGTGGTGGTAGTAGTGGTGGCAATAGTGGCAATAGAGGTGGGTGCAACCAATACAGGAGGTCGAAGTACTTGCTTACCCGATGTGGATAAAAAAGTCCTTCCAGAAGATAAAGTCACCTCGTTTGCAGTAGCCGTTTTTGGTGTCTGAGCAGCGGTGTTTGAAATAACAGCATTGTTAAGAGCAGGGGTCATTTCCAAAGTTGTACATTCTTGGGCGCCATCCGCCGTCCGGAGTCCCGCGCTAAGCCCTCCATTTCTGTGCTCGGCTGTGGTTCCAATTGCAGCCTAAGGCCAAAGCAGCTGAGCGCCGAACCCCCGACCAGCCGCGGGATGGAATGCCGGACGATCAACAGGTAGATCAGCAGCAGCCTCTGCATCCGTTTCTGAAGGCCACGGAGAAAGCTAAGCGGTTTGGCAGCACACAGCACACAGCTTGATCCGTTCTCAGATTTAGACAAAAAGTCCAACAGAGTCCGAAAAGATTCATTCAGACCCCCCAGTAATCAGTTAGGCTACCGATGAAAGCACATTTCCCGTCCATTTTGCCAAAAGTCGCTTTAGATATACCCATTCAGGTTGGGCAGGGTAAGTAGGGACCTCCAACTTGCTGCTGCTGCTCCGCGGCGTCTTCAGTCCGCCATCCTAAGAGCTACATGTCATGTCCTGAAAAGATATTTCCATTGATGCTCCAGTTATCCTTCTACGGTCTTAGGATTCCATGTACTTGCCCCCTGCTAAACATTGCTAAACTGCTTGTGCTCTCTCCCAAAAACATGGCTAAATTGCCTTAAACCAAATTGGCATATTTAATTTATTTGTAAATCCCTTTTAGAGTGGTGTACCATATAACCAAGGACTGTGAATTAAATGCTACCAGTGGGCCTGCCGCACTTATTGTGCTATCCACTTAGGAAGCACCTTACAACATGTACCAGACCTGTCACTGCAGCCTGACTCAAGTTTTAAACTTCCATATCAACTTGCCAATAACCCCTCCTGCCCTAAACCACCATTTCATTACATATAAGCCTTCCCACAATTGGCCCTAGATAGCACATAGTGTGGGGTGCTGTATAATTGAAAGGAAAGACATGTACGTTTACATTTTACATATCCTGGGAGTGAAAAAACGCCTAAATTCAGTTTTCATAACTGTGAGCCTACTCCTCTCATAGAATAACATTGGGGATTCCTTAATCAATCTAATAACCTGAAATTTCCAATTAGGAGCAGGTAGATACCTTATATTTGGTGACTTTGGAATGGTAATGAAAAACCCTATTTATTGTCAAATCGGGTTTATGGTTAAAATTTTGAAAATGCCACTTTTAGAAAGTTGGTATTTTTTCACCCTTTGGTGCCGTTCACCTGTCGTTGTTAACATGGCTGGGTGTGACAGGCAATTAGGCTTTGTGAATTCCTCCCATATGGTATCACAATAGAGGGATTTGGTGTGCCTTAATGGTGGCCCAGCTGCTGCTAGGTTGAGGAGTGGAGCTGAGCACAGTTCTACTTGCAACTGAATAGGTGAGTGTGCTGCCCTCATACAAAGAACCTATCACCTCCACATTTCCTTGGCAGCCAGCTTGAAGCCAGGACCGCTAAGTCAGGAAATTCCCGCACTTCAGAGCCACTATCTAGAAGCGTCTCCCACCTTCCAGAAAGAGGGCTCCAGGCCATTAAAATAGGACCTCAGACACCAACTCTTGATACACTTCTAGACCTCTGGATACTCTGCCAGGAAAAAGGACTGCTATGCTGCTGAAAGGACTGCTACTCTGGTAGAGTGCTACCCTGCGGAACTGCTGCCATACTGTTCTCTTGCCTGGGAGAGGAGAACTGGACCTGCAACTTCATTAACCTCAGGGACATAAAAGACTCTGTAACTTCCTGCACTAGCAAATGGACCTATTTGAAGTAAGTCCTTGGCCCCTAAGTGGTGTCCCTCAGGTCCTGGAAACGTGGTGTGACTGTGTTGAAGTTTTTGGGCTCTTTGCAACCACAAACAGGACCGTTTGTACCAGGACTTTGCTGCAAGTGCTGCCATTCAATGCAGAGCTCTAACAGTCGCCTATTTACAGTACAGCATCAAGTGCTCACGGGGACCACTAACGCAAAGCTTGACGTAAATAGGATTGTCACATTACTAAAACATCTGTCTAGAATGTGTGACCTGCACTTCTCGCAATTCCAGCAGTCCTCCGCATTGCTCTCCCTCCTCCTTGAGGCCCTCTCCACAATGAACGGGATTCTCGTCAGTGACTTCAGAAGTTAAATTTGGAGAGGAACAAATCTGGTGACTGTAGACGACCAGCACTCCATTGTGGTCAGGCTGAACTTCTTATTTCAACCCAGTCCAGCACACTCAGATAGCTACAGTTGGTGCTTTGTGCTTTTTTGTATTATATTTAACCACGGGCGGCGTTTGCGTAGCTACGCAAAGCTGCAAAAAACTCTGCAACGCTGCAAGCATGCGGAGTAGGTTGTTACGCATGCTCGCACAAGCTCGTGAGATGTTTTTGACGTTCTGGAACGCGGATAGCATGTCCGAGGGGAAAAATCAAGCAAACTTCACCACATGGTTACCAATGGGTGCGGCCATCTTGTTTTCCTAGTCTTTGCATGGTTCTGGGGATTATTTTTCATCCCTCTCTAATCTTTTCAATTCTTTGTTTTTCACACAGTTTTTCTGGGTTTATTTCAATTTATTATCTATCCCTCTCTCTCCCTAAGTGTATATTTTGTGTTTTTTAACTTTTTCTGCTGTTTTATATTACTTGCTTTTTTACTTTCCTACCTCTTGTCATGCCTTTACTTTTTACTCCTACATTTTCTTTTCCGCCCCCGCCGACCCAGAACCATGGCTAAGGGCAAGGCTACCTCTACCGGCTCTAGTAAGGGTAAGGAGCCTGCACCAAAGTGCCGCCTTCCTTGCAGCAGACTGCGCCCAGAAAGGGTGAAGCCCCGGGCCCTATTCACTGAGGTGGAGGTGGCCACCCTAGTTTTTTTGTACAGCGCTACCTCCCTTAACCTGGCTCCAGTTACGCTACCCAGGAGCGTCACCACCAGTGGGTGAGGGTGCGTTTAACAGTGTTACGCTGCTCTGGGGTCTGCCGCACCCATAACCAGCTGACTCACCGGTGGTCAGACATCTTGTACCTTTTGTAGTTAGTGAGTGAGTAACATAGAAACTAAATCATCAGCACATCAGCAGCTACCAACCAGCAATTTGGTGTATGCAAGTTTATGCATGTGTCCATATATGCATTTTTGAAGACAAAAAAAATGGAAATGCAGACTTAGTGAACAATTGGCCCATCAAAGAGGGTTGATTTATTGATGATTTCGAATGAGATTTAAACTTAGAAGAAGCAAATATTTTTTGGGTAATTAATTTCCAATATCTTTGGAAGAGGTGGGCTAGGGCAGGTGGTACTTAAATTTCGGATTCTGGAATCAGAATGGTACACTGGATTAATAAATAATAACTAGACGGTTCGATAATTCGGCTATACTACTAGTCGATCAGATTAGATAGGTCAATGTTATTGCAATTGTTGTTCCTAAAAAGTATTGTAGAGCGTTTTAAAAAATAATGTATTTGTTCCACACCAATCATCAATGTTAGTTTCTTTCTTTACAATATCTTACATGTTCAGCAACCAGGGGCAAGAAGACAAAGGGGTCTGAGGAGGGAGCTGGAGAAGCCTCAAAGGGCTAGGAACGCTCCTCTACCAAGGGCTCTGTTGCTGGCCCCAGTAAGTCCTCCTGTTGTTAATATTAATAATTATATTTCCCTGACTTTTACTGCACCATATTGTTTCTGAACTAATATTTCCATTTCCTAATTCTATTTTTTAACAAACCTTCTTCGATCTATCTATTTATAAATTCTTGTTATCCCTGCCTCTAATTCCCTCTGACTCTGTACTACTACTATTAGTCTGTCTGCAGCTTGCCTAGTTGTCCACTCTTTATTTTTAAAAAGTTGAAAACTCCGATTCACCAATAGCTCTAGCCAATGAGTCCAGTCCTTTGTGTTGTCCTCTTCTAAATCTTGAGAGGCTTTTCGACAATGGCCACCAACAAAATGCTCAAACAGATATGTTACTATTTTTGATAGGATTGGACATACTACTACTGTCTTCTCTACTCTGTCTAGTACCCAATTTGTACTAGTGATATATGTGGTGTATGTATGTATGGTATGAATTATTTTCAATCTTGCTAGTGAAAAAGAATAAATAGGGGGAGGTGTATATGGCATCTAAAAAATGTACAATGTTTGTTCTTGGCGTAGCAACTGTTATGTTATGTTACTTTGTTTTTGTATAGCGCAAATCACCACTGGTCTCTAAGCGCTTTGAAAAAAGAGGAACACAACCAACAATCACTGATGATCCGCCTGCTGCCTAGCTAACCGTTTAGATTAAGGCAATTGCCTTTTTAAACAGGTAGGTCTTCAAGGCCTTCCTAAAGGGGAGCAGCACCAGTTCTCCTTGTAAAGCTTCCGGCAACTCGTTCCAGATATGAGGAAGGAGAACCGACAAAGCTCTACCACCTTTGGATTTACAATCGGTTTTCGCAGCTCTCGGGGCTGGAAGATTGCGATTGAAGTTTAGCACCCAGGGGGGAGATTTGCGAACATCTTGGGGAGGAGGCCCCACGACTTCATGGCAGTATAGATGCAGGGCAAGTTAGTTCACCTTTAGTACAAATTGCCATTACTAACACCATTACTGAGGCTTCCATGATAGCCGAGCCCATGGCCAGCATCTCTAGTTGTCCTGTAAACCCTACTCCCTTGGTCCAAGATGGGGGCAGCTGTATGTACATGGTGGATAATGAGGGTGTGAATAAGGGGGGACACACCATAATGCCCAAGGGACGGCGGGTAATAAACTTCCTATCTTGGAACGTTGCGGGGTTAAAAAGAAAGTTAGATTTACCAGAGTGGCACTCGTTCATTGAGAGGTTCGATGTTTGCCTATTTCAGGAAACCTGGAGCCTATTACCCTTATATAAATCGGGGTATACCACCCACTTTTACCTGCAGTAAGTAAAGGAAAGGGTAGACCAGCGGGTGGCCTCATGGTCTGGATTAAAATAGAGCTGGACTGGGAGGTCACAAGCTACAACTTGGAGTGTAGGGACATACTCCACCTCTCTTCTAGAGGGAATGCGGAGGGTAGCAGGCTAGACCTCTTCAATGTTTATGCTAGAGGGGCACCTGGGGACACCGCCTCCTCAACTTTAACAGCTCTGGACTCTGCCTTAGCTAACTGCCCTTCATCTGCAAAAATTATCATGGGGGGTGACTTCAATTGTACGTTTGAACCTCTCCTAGGGGATGATCCTCTGGGTATTGAGGATGAAGATTCAAACTGGTCCATCCCAACCCTATCCCTGCCCCCCGTTAGGAAATGGTCAGCTAGGGCAATTCAAATTAATGCACTAACTAGGGACCACAAGTTAAGAGCCCTCAATGGCAGGACTATATCTGACCAGGCAGGTGCACTGACCTTCAATAGACTTACTGGGCCGTCCCGAATTGATTACATCCTAATGGATGTTAGTTTTTGGGCAGACCTTATTGATATGGAAGTGCTCCCAAGTCAGGATAGCGACCATAATCCCCTGTGTTGTGAGTTTAATTGGGGCATCTTTAAAGATAGTAGGGTGAATGCCCCATTAAAAACATCTAAAGAGATTATCCCATATAATAACAATCGTAGATTGAAATGGGATAAGGCTAACCTGAAGGAGGATGACCTAGGGGCAATTAAATCCCTGGTAGAGGGCCTGTCCTCCGATCTGGAGGCCTGGGTCTGTGAAAATGAGATTAGTATGCTGCCGCACTCCTCCCTCGACTCAGCTTACAAGGCTACAATAGATCATGTCAGCCAATTTTTTATCTCGAAAGGAAAAAGCCACAGGAAAACGATTACACCTCCCACTTCAAATAAACCTTGGTATACAGATCAGTGTAAGGGCAAAAGGAAAAATCTGACAAAAGCCCTGCTTTCTGGGTATCCTTTGCTGGTTAGAGCGGCCAGGAAGGACTACCTAAAAGCACTATCGTTGGCCAAACGCGAGTGGGAGGAACAGCATTGGCAGGACCTAGCCAATGCTGTGAGCAGAAGGAACCCGAACCTTTTTTGGGATCTGATTAATAGAACTAGGCAGAGGAAATCGCAACCATTAGCTGCTCACATAACCAGCCAGCAATGGTTTAGTCACTTTTTATCCCTATACGGAGGTAATGATGAACTATTCAGCCCCGGGGTAGCTAGTTTTGACGCTGGGGATACCCTAGGGGTGGATGACCTCCAATTTTCGATCACCGAGGTAGTGACGGCGATTAAACATCTATCCCCAAAGAAGGCGGCCAGGCCGGATGGGATCCTTGGGGACCTGTTGATCGCGGAGCCGCAGGCTTGGGCCAAGTTAATTGCCACAATTATGAACTTGATAACTAGGGGTCACCAGGTGCCAGACTCTTGGAAGGGGGCAGAGGTGGTAACTGTGTTCAAGAAGGGGGCAAGAGATGATCCCGTGAACTACAGACCTATCAGCTTGATAGACATAATCCAGAAAGTGGTTGGCAGGGTCATCATTTCAAGGGTAGGCGATTGGATGGAGGAAGCCAGTATTCTCTCCCACCTTCAAGCTGGTTTTAGAAGGAAGGTAGGCACGATGGACCAGGTCTTTCGTTTTTTTGTTATCTATTGGAAGGCAGTTACCATCAAGAAAGGCAGTTTATACATGGCCTTCATAGATCTCAAGACGGCTTTTGACCTGGTCCCACGGGCAAAATTATGGGAGATCTTAGGAGAGATGGGATTTCCCAGTAGGCTCCTGAGTCTGATCGTAAAGCTCCACAAGGGGAACTATGCGAGGGTCAGATGGGGATCCCAGGGACAGTTAACAGATAGGGTCCCTGTGAGGAGAGGAGTACGCCAGGGCTGTGTTATGGCTCCGACCCTCTTTTCCCTATTCGTGAAGGGAGTGGTGGACCATCTGAAAGGGGAGGAGACGGATGCCCCATCCCTGGCGGGGGAAAGAATCCCGACTCTACTCTTCGCCGACGACACCTTATTGATCTCCAAATCCCCAGTGGGTTTGCAAAAACTCTTGAACCGGTTTAGTTCTTTTTGTACCAACAGAGGCTTAACGTTCAATACCTCAAAAACTAAACTGATGGCACTCTCCCCCTCTAAAAGATTTAAAAATAACTTCTTGCTCAATGGTGCGCCCCTGGAGCTGGTCAACTCATTTGACTATCTTGGTGTCCGGATAAACAGTCGAATGACCTGGAAGGACCACTTGGCTAAAATGTTACTCAGCCACCAAAGAGTATCCGGGGTGACCCTGAGAGAACTCCGTGAGTCAAGTAGCAAACCAGTCTCCCCTGCCATGGCGATCTATGAGGGCCAGATTCTCCCGGCGGCATTATATGGCTCCGAACTCTGGGGGTTTGAAAATGTCTCTGATCTATCGACAGCGGAAAATAAATTTTTAAGGAAGGTGGTGGCTCTCCCTGCTTCCACCCCGCTGGCCCCCCTGAGATTAGATCTGGGCAGAAGATCACTAAAGGACTTGGTAAGGCTACGCCCGTTGCTCTTTTGGACTTGTTTAAGAAGAACTGAGGAGCTCGCAAAATATGCTGAAGGGCTGGACGATCTTCTTTTGTTGGACACGGGGAAAAAAATAGGATGGCTGAAGAAATTGAGAGACCTGGTTCTCAACTTGGGTCTAAGGGATGCTTGGGAGTCACAAATGCCGCCACCCAAGGAAGTGATTAAAAAGATATATTGGGATTGGGTACAGAGTAATGCACTGAGGGTCATGGATGGGGGCTCACTCACGGACCAATTTCTGTTAATTAAATGGGTGAAAAAACTGGAACCCTTCCTTGACCTGATATCCAAACCTTTAGATCGAGCGCTATATCAAAAATTGAGATATGGGACGCTTCCGGTGCACGACTTCACGGCGAGGTGGTCGAACTCTGGTGCCCCCCAGCGTTCGTGCCCTGGCTGTGCAGCACCAAAGGAATCTGTGGCCCACCTATTTTTTGCTTTGCCCCGCTTACAAAGCGGCACGGAAATTCTGGCTGAAACCTGTGTGTAGGGAATTGGGGCTGAGGTGCCATAGCCAGGAACTACGCATACTTTCTACTGACTCTTCTTCCTCCATCATGATTTGCGGGGTGGCAAAATTCCTGGGCAGTGCGTGGGTGACGCGCTCCCGTCTACTGAAATTGCACACGGGGGGATCGACGGTCTGATGCTCGAAATAGCCTGTAGCAACTAGTGACTGTGGTGCATTTCTTCTTTTTATCTGTACTTTAAAAAAAAGTTTTACCGGATAGTAAAATGTATTATGTATATGTATTCTTTTATGGTGATTAATTTGCCGAATAAAGATATTTACTACTACTACTAAAAAAATAATGTATTTGTTCCACACCAATCATCAATGTTAGTTTCTTTCTTTACAATATCTTACATGTTCAGCAACCAGGGGCAAGAAGACAAAGGGGTCTGAGGAGGGAGCTGGAGAAGCCTCAAAGGGCTAGGAACACTCCTCTACCAAGGGCTCTGTTGCTGGCCCCAGTAAGTCCTCCTGTTGTTAATATTAATAATTATATTTCCCTGACTTTTACTGCACCATATTGTTTCTGACCTAATATTTCCATTTCCTAATTCTATTTTTTAACAAACCTTCTTCGATCTATCTGTTTATAAATTCTTGTTATCCCTGCCTCTAATTCCTCTGACTCTGTACTACTACTATTAGTCTGTCTGCAGCTTGCCTAGTTGTCCACTCTTTATTTTTTAAAAGTTGAAAACTCTGATTCACCAATAGCTCTAGCCAATGAGTCCAGTCCTTTGTGTTGTCCTCTTCTAAATCTTGAGAGGCTTTTCGACAATGGCCACCAACAAAATGCTCAACCAGATATGTTACTATTTTTGATAGGATTGGACATACTACTACTGTCTTCTCTACTCTGTCTAGTACCCAATTTGTACTAGTGATATATGTGGTGTATGTATGTATGGTATGAATTATTTTCAATCTTGCTAGTGAAAAAGAATAAATAGGGGGAGGTGTATATGGCATCTAAAAAATTTACAATGTTTTTTCTTGGCGTAGCAACTGTTATGTTATGTTACTTTGTTTTTGTATAGCGCAAATCACCACTGGTCTCTAAGCGCTTTGAAAAAAGAGGAACACAACCAACAATCACTGATGATCCGCCTGCTGCCTAGCTAACCGTTTAGATTAAGGCAATTGCCTTTTTAAACAGGTAGGTCTTCAAGGCCTTCCTAAAGGGGAGCAGCACCAGTTCTCCTTGTAAAGCTTCCGGCAACTCGTTCCAGATATGAGGAAGGAGAACCGACAAAGCTCTACCACCTTTGGATTTAAGTTTAAATCTTGATGGGGCAAGCTTGCAGGCCTTGGAAGAGCGCAAGGCCCTGCCTGGGGTGTACCTTACCAATCGGTCTTTAATGTAATTGGGAGCATTCCCATAGATAGCTTTGTGGGCTATGCAAAGGCACTTGAATTGCACTCTATGTTCAATGGGCAGCCAATGCAGTTTATGTAAAAGGGGGGTAGCTCGTGTTCTCCTTGGAGGGAGAAGATGAGCCTGGCTGCGTCATTCTGAACTACCTGCAGTTTTCTGAGAAGTTTCCGAGGGAGGCCAAGGTAGAGAGCATTGCCATAGTCTAGCCGAGAAATAACTGTAGCGGACACAATGGATTGTAGTACTGGGACAGAGAAGATGGGGACAAGTTTCCTCAGTTGCCTAAGTAGGCCTGTGCAGGTGCCTACCACTGCGGATACTTGAGGGGCCATGGACAGGTCTGAATCAATTTTCAGCCCTAGGCTTTTTACTTCTGTCCCTGGGGTTGGTACCTCCCCCAATTCGGGGGGCCAAAAAAGCTCACACCAGGGGCTGTTTTGAGTTGCGATGATAAGCACCTCGGTTTTATCCGGGTTAACCTTCAGGAGATTGTTTGCCATCCAGTTAACCGTGAATCTCAGAAGATTTTTTACCAGGTCTTGGGCTTGGCTGGTGTTGTCCAGTTGGACCAGCAATTAATTGTCATCCGCATAGTTAAAAACTTGGCAGTTTCTTTGTGTTCGCTCTTCCACTAGGGGCTGCAAATAGATAATAAATAAGAGTGGGGATAATGCAGAGTCCTGGGGCACACCACACGTTACTGGGCTGGCCGATGATAGTTGATCTCCCATATGCACTCTCTGAGTCCGACCTGTTAAAAAGGAGTTTAGCCATTTGAATGCTTGCCCCTTTATCCCCAGATTCGGCACACGGTTCAGCAGGATGGAATGGCTTACCGTGTCGAATGCTGCTGACAGACATAAGAGAATCAGGGCGCATGGCTGTTTATTGTCAGCCCTAATTCTCAAGTCGTCAACAACAGAGGCCATCACCAGCTCAGTGCTGTGGTGTGCCTGTCTGGGGTGGAGTAATTCATGAACTTCCATAAAGGTGGCCAAAGTGGTTAAAACCTGTTTTTCCAGGATTTTTGCCAGGAATGGAAGTTGAGAGATGGGCCTATAGTTTTTTAGAACTTTTGTATCCACCCCTGCTTTTTTCAAGAGGGGAATAACCCTAGCTTCCTTCAAATTTGCTGGCAGGTACCCTGAGTCTAATGACTCATTAATTAAATCCAGCAGTTGCTTTTCCAAACCCGGCAGGGCAATTTGAAATATCCTCGGAGGACACGGGTCCATCCTAGAGCCGGATTTAGTCTGGTTGGCTATTACTGCCAGACTCACAGCGTCCATGCGGGGAAAACTATTCGGATTCCTGCTCAGGCAGGAAGGGCCGGGTGAATCTACAGCACTGAGATCAGTCGAGGTAGTAGTAATATCCAGGATAATATCCCGAACTTTCTGAAGGAAGAACTCCTGGAAGGTATCACAGTTCGGGAGGTCGATTGAAGGAATTCTGCCCTCCCTCTGTGTGAGTTCCTTCAAGATGGCAAAGGTTTCTTTTTGTTTATTGTCGGCCCTGCCAATTCTGTCCTCATAAAAAGCTGCCTTCCTTAGTAGGATATCTGATTTGTACTTGACCAGGAGGGTCTTATAAGTGTCAAGGTCCATTAACTTATAGTTGAGCCTCCACGTCCTCTCTGCTTGACGGAGGAGTTGTTTTTTTTCTCTTAAAGTGGCATCAAACCAAGGGGCTCCTTTCCCTTTCACTTTAGCTCTCTCAATCCAGTCCGGGGCTAGTGCATCAATTGCGACCAGAAGCCGAGATGTTAAGGCTGCACTTTTTTGGTCCAGATTACCCTCACATATGGGTGGGACGGGGATTGAATTAAGCATGGAAACCAAGGATTCAGCTTCTACTATCTTCCAGGCTCTGATCTTCTTCCACAGGGCGCAGTCGATAAAGGAGGACAGTCACAGGGTACCCAGCATCTTATCAAGGAGTGATCGACCATGCGCAAGGACTGATATTGCTAATCTTCACCCGGGGTATGGAAGACCAAATCAGATCCAGAGTGTGGCTCCTGACATGAGTAGGGCCGTTAACCAGTTGCAAGAGGTCCAAGGAGGTCAAATTTATTTCAAACGCAGCCTCTATGGAATCTCTGGGTAACTTATCCAAGTGATAGTTGAAATCCCCTACCACCAAAAAGTGTTTATATCTTGATCCAAGGTCTGTTAGGAGCCCCAGAAAAGAATCATTAAAGTCTGTAGAGGATTTGGGCGGGCGGTACACTACCAGCATCACGATGCAAGAGGATTTCAGTGAGATTTTTATTCCCAGTAGCTCTGCGCTATCGCAGTTTTCTGCCACAATTTGGGTCACCATGAGAGTCTTTTTAAATATGACCGCGACTCCCCCACCCCTAATATCCACAGGTCTGTTATACCATAGCGCATCAAAATCTATTGGCAGTGCTGCCAGGATATCTGGGGTGGATGTATCCCCCAACCATGTTTCCGTAAGAGCTAAAATATCTATATCCCCATCGAGGAGCAGGGAGAACACTTTGAGATGGTGTTTTTGCAGCTACCGGGTATTGAGTACTGCTACCTTCAGACCATATATCGTATTCACACGAGGGCATCTCTGAGCCAGACTAGTTTCATTCCCCTCCTGACTAAGATCCCTCAATAACGATTCCTCTTGTAACTTAGCCTGCGCAATTCCTTCTAACACCTCGTTGCCTGATTTTAGTGCTAGGAGTGTCTCAGCAGAGTATATATATTGTTGAGCAGGGGTCCTGGCCCCTGGCCCCGGCCTGGCGTGGACGAGCGCAGACGGGCTTGCCTCCGGCGCGCCTCCCGCGCGCCAGTGGCGAGACTGCTGCGCGCGCACGCTTGCGCTTGCATCCCTGCCATTTAAATAGTGTTGGGCTAAATTCACTGTAACTCTAAAACGCTAACCAAGATGGCGTCTTGGAAGCGTGCAGGGTCCCTGATCCCTCACCCAAGATGGCGGTCGGGCGAGGCGAGGACGTGAGGTCTCCCCAAAATGGTGAGTTCTGCAATACAATTTTATGTGCAGGCAATGTGGAGTATCCTCGGATAGTCACTATATTAGACACCCGCTTTTTAAGAAGTTAAAATTACCAGCAGGTTAAAATATTTAAACGATCAGATTTCCACAAACAAAGTGAAAATTGCTAACATTGGCGTTCTGGTAGGCAAGGCGTTTCAGTGCCTCGGCGTGTTTCTATTCTAATGTCTGCGCGCTTGCATCCCTGCCATTTAAATAGTGTTGGGCTAAATTCCCTGCAACGCTAAAACGCTAACCAAGATGGTGTCTTCGAAGCGTGCAGGGTCCCTGATCCCTCACCCAAGATCGCGGTCGGGCGAGGCGAGGACGTGAGGGCTCACCAAAATGGTGAGTTGTGCAATACAATTTTATGTGCAGGCAATGCGGAGTACCCTGGGATAGTCACTATATTAGACACCCGTTTTTTAACACCATGCGCGCTAGCGGAATTCCGCTCGCACGCTGGGATTTGCGAAAACGCACTTTACGTGACGAGCTGGGCTCATTTTCATCGTGCGAGGAGGCTACGCCATGTCATCAGCGTGGAAGGGGTTAAGAAGTTAAAATTACCAGAAGGTTAAAATATTTAAACGATCAAATTTCCACAAACAAAGTGCTAAATTCGGCGTTCCGGTAGGCAAGGCGTTTCAGTGCCTCCGCGTGTTTCTATTCTAATAGAACTACCAGTGCCGGGACCATCGGCGTAGCAGGCGACACCAGCCAGGAGGGAGCAGCGAATGCAGCAGCTGCGTAGGGGTGGGTGAGCCAGTAGCAGTGGAGGTTGGTAGTAAGTTATACTTATATTCCTTTCTTATTTACAATAGATACACACTCGCTGCAAGCGTGTACACTATATGTTGAGAGAGACCAAGTTGTTGTGAACAACGGTTGAAGAAGAAGACACCCTTTACTTTGCATTAGCAATAGCATTAGTGGCGGGAGTTCAGTAACTAATGGCATCTTCAGTCTGACTTTAACTCAGCTGGGAAAGTTTTATGGAGAAGACTAAGAGTCAGATGACCTTGATGAAAGTGTTGAACAAAAAGGTAAAGAATGATGGAAGGAGGAAGGACAGGCGAGATGTGTAATATGACTGGCAGAGGCGGATGCATGGGATACATTGGTGGCTGATAGTAATCGGATGCCTGGGTGGTTGAAGGATGGGTGGAAGGTGAAAGAAAAGATGCCTGCCTGGGTGGGTGAAACTGTATGGGTGATAGAAAGAATCCTCCATGGGGTTTTATGGATAAAACTCAAATGCAAGAAAGGAAGGATGCATGGGTGGTGGTTTATAAAAAAATACAGAATATATGTTGTTGATAAAACTAAGGTTTGTTGAGAGATTAAGAAGAATGATGAACATGTTTACTTTGGATGCCTGGATGGTATTCAATCATCATAGCAAAGGTGAAGACTGTCACTGGATGAAGAGTCTTTAAAGAAACGGTAAAAGAAAAATAAACCGTGTCAGAGTAGCATAGCCAAGGAGAATAGAAGATTATAATTTTAAAAACATAAGGCTAGAAGAGCAATGCAGTGATTGATAAATGGAAAAATCGCTGGGAAGAGAAACAACAGGACTTTTTTTTGCAAGGTTTTTGTTGCAAGGTCGTATTTTCAGAATACTCCCATGAATCACAGTAGTTTGGAAGCATAGCATATATATTGTGCATGTATGTTATCAAGCGCCTCCCTCTGACTCCGAGGCCCATCCCCTACCTATATTATTTATTATTTACTGTGTCAGCCTGCCATGGCGGTCTATCTGCTGCATGGCACAATGAATCAAAAGTACCTCATGTCATCCCATATATAATCAATGATCATTTAGGTCAGTTATCATCATAAGATAATTGTGTAGTTTTAGACTACAGCTTCCCCACCAGCAGACACTAGTAAAAATAACGTGAGTCTGCGACACGACTATGTTTGTCTATGGCGCAAGCTAACTGAGCTGCAAACTACAACAACGTTAATTTAGCTAAACAAGAGAGAGAAGAACACTTGTCTACTCTATAGTGCCTAGTAGTATTAATGCCTGAAACTCCCACAACTGTTAGAGGCCGAGGAAGTGGGAGGATACCACAAATGTTATGTACTGTGCTTGCTAGTGCTACTGTGGCACTATGTGTAGAATTCATTTAGAGTTACTGTTTTGCTAAAAGTATTGGTTCCAATTGTCTTTTTTCTTTCTTGATATAGCTACTCTTTCCCAACCAAAAGGACCACCAAACAGGAAGGAGTTGGCAGCCATAGACGTGCGCCAGAAGCTGGGAGCCATCTCCACAGAATGTAGGCGACTGGGGGTTCTTGCAGAGGAGGAGACGGCAGCAGCTGCAGCCTCCTCCAATGCCCCGGACCCCAGCGAGACCCTACCAGTGGTACCGACCCACTGTCTGCCAGCCGCCCGCCACGCTGGCAGACAGTGATGCTGGTAGACAGCGCTACTATCAAAGAGGTTTAAATTGAGAGACTCATCACCTTTGAAGAATCTGCAGTGAGAAAAGAAGGACTAAGCAATGAAGCTACGGAACTTGTGCCTCTTGAGACCCAAATAACAGTTTGTCAAGACACTCCTGTCTACAATGATGTAGCATCTGACTATACTAATATGACAAAAGATCCGTTAGCGTCAGTGATTTCGAGTAATCCTGATGCAATACCTACAATTGACAGAACTGCCTCTGGCTATTTCATTAACTTTTATACATTTTCCGAGGATCCCAGTGAGCCTGAAATGATGCCAGCAAATTAAAGCATGAAACAACAAGTAATAGGACTTTTTCAGCAACTTGAAAAAACGTATCTGGTTTCACCATGGGTTGAATTTTGGATTGTGCTAAGCGTACTTTTCCTTCTACTTTGGCTAATTCTTGTATTAAGTTTGGGAATGCTGATGTTGTATTTCTATCTAGGACCCTAATTCGATATTCCCGATTCATGCCCTTATGTGGTTTTAATAAATAGTACCCTTATAGAGTCATAAGAATCAGATCCATATTTAGTAATAGCCCATGCAGTCCAAAGCACGGCAAGGATACTCCCATAGACTCCTAGAAAGCACAACACGTTCTTTAAACAAACCAAGTCTCTAGCAGCCCGGGAATCCCCCTCCTGCTTTTGTTTTGATTTGCACAAGAACTCCTAGAGTCCAGCAAGAACTGTTAGTTCTTATGTCCAACCTTACGTCAAACCTGACAACTTTCAGGTATAAATATACCAACGTTGCCTTAAGCAAACACTCGGTGGTGGGGAGCAGAGCGACGTTCTACTTGTCCGAGAGCCCAGCTGTTGCCAGAGCAGAAGAACGTCGCCCCTCCCTTTTTGACGCACTGGAGAAGCTGCCTTTTCTCACGCCGAGAAATCCAGCTCCGGTGTTCCTGAGTTACCCACACGGGTAGCTGGGAGATTGAGTCCTGAGAAGCGAGATACAAGACCTCCTTCATTCTATAACTAAGGTACGGAGCTGACTAAAACCTTAGAGAGAATTCTTGATTCCAATCCTTGGCAAAAACCTAACTTTAACTTAAAACTGCTACTCACTTACTCCTTCCTACGTATTAGGCTTAGGTCAGGTACACTGGGGTAGGCGTATCTTAGAAGCACCAGTTGAGTTTGTTTAGTCAAAGAAACCATATCCATGCTTTTACAGTATTATTTCATAATACTACTTTTACTGTATGCACTTTACTTTATGATAAGTACTGCAATTGTGGCAATTCATTTCTCTTGCATGAGAAAGAAGACTGCTCAATAAAATAACACCTTTTTATTGAAAACGTCCGTCTCTCTATTTTTCTGCACTCTGGTGAGACTAAGCATGCACGATTGACTCAGTGAAATAGCCGTCTATTGTTTTCACACAACTCTAGAGATGCACTCTTTATTCTGAGGGAGCAAAGTTGTCATGTTTATGCGGTTGTCAGAAACTAATCCCTTCTTGTTTAAATCAGGACAGTTAAACCTTTCCTGAACATTCGAGAAAGTTTCTAGTGACCTCTGCGCTAGCTGGCAAAACTAATTAAGTCTAACATAGTCAGTAGAGACCTAGATGACCTCAGTCCTACGTCTACACTGCTGTTTATGTTATTCCAATGCGCAGAGCCTATTGGGAATATAGGAACTACACTACACTGATAAATGGAAGATATAGTAAAATGGACACAGCAAGTAACAAAATCAACTTGCTCCCCAAGCCACACAAATCATCTCATTGTGAACAAGGAGACTTGACATCAGTGAACATCACAGCCGTTCCTATACCGGGTGGTATAGCATGGGACAGTACTGATTATGAAATCCATGGCCCAACCGAGCTGTTGAAGATTCCACATCAATTCAAGGTTTCCTTGAGTGACTTTGTTTCACCCAGCACATTTTCTGATGATTGGGACTTTGAAACTGTTAATAATATTATATCAGACTTAGAGATGTCTGCAAAAGTTACAAAACTTGAATACTTAGAAGGTTCATCAGATTATGCTCACTTGTACTGTTATAGTCACTATGATCATCATTATTTGCACAAATCTGCAAACCCTAGAAATGTATATACTTTAAATCAATGGGAACATTGTCCTACGCCACCAAAAGGTAGCTCAAAAACATTCTATGAAAAATGTCCATATTTTGGGATAGGGTAGTTATAGATTGGTCACACAAGGGCATTGTGCAAATTGGGGATTTTTTTGAATCTGGAGGGCTTATTTTAACATATGACAATTTGGTTAGGAAATATGATTTGACTAATACTCAGGTTTTTAAATATCTCCAGGTTCGGGACTTTTTAACCCGAAAACATATTCAGCCTGTACCCAATGCCCTAGTTGAGGCGATTCGCTCTCAGAAAAAAATTGGTGGCCTGTATAAAATACTGCTAGAATTTAGATCGGATGATTTACAGAAACATAATACATATTGGTAGTCTATGTTGGGGGAACCAGATTGATGATAGAGGATGCTATTTTGATATACAAAGAAGCCTTTTTGTCGGCCAATCTGAAGGCTCAATTTAAAAAAAAATGTTTTACACTATACTGCACTCCAGATCATATGATTAAATGGGGAACTCGATATGACGGCATATGTTTTCGCTGTGGGAGCGATAACGCTGATAGCTTGCATATATTTTACAGCTGCGTTAAGTTGCATTAATTCCTAACTAGTATTGAAAGTTTTCTCATAGCTATAACTCGGACCACCGTTAAGATTTCCCCAGCACTTATGTTATTAGGTGTAGGGCAAACTGTGGGAAACGGAACGCCTCTATATAAATATAGGTACTTTTTATTTGTAGCAATGACCACAGCGCGCCTATGTATTGCATCAGATTGGCTACAACTGGAACCTCCAGGTTTTGAATTTTGGCGTGCAAAATTGTACAACTTGTTTGAACTAGAATGGAGTCTTCATGCTAAAAAAAGGGGCAAAAAAGCATGGACTTGGCATGTTGATGTGGGGGGGCAATTATTGAACATATGGAGATGTGATAATATTATTTGATGTATGTATTTATGGTTTAAACTTTTGACTGTATTAATTGTTTTCTTTTTTCAAAAAATTGCTACCACTGTGGAATAATAAAAATATTTTTAAAAAAACAAAAATGTCCATACTTCTCAGGTTTTAATGTCTCAAATCCGGAAACATTTTACTTGAGAAATGCTAATAAGACAGGAATGAAAAGTATGTTGACTAATACTAAGCAAATTTATTCTGCAGCCTTTTATGCCCAGCTGTCCTCATTAGATTTTGACTTTTGGAGTGACAACATTGAAACAAAAACTGTCTGTGGCAAAAAAGACTGGCAGGTGCAGGGAATAGAAACCTTTTTTTGAGCCTGCATTATCCATGAACACATAATGTTTTTGAACAACACTGTGCATCTGACATCCTGTCTTGGTCTAGCCAAGATAAAAGATTTGAATCAACCGTCTATACCTACACATACACCTGATAGTAAAAACACTTCCGAAGGAGGGGCTGACGTAAAATCAATTTTACCTAAAAACAGAACTAATCCTGATTGGAAAAAATGGTTAATCTGGCCCACAGACACAAACAACTGTAAGATAGATTCTTGAATAAGACACAAGGGTTTACATTCACAAGGCCAGATCCAAGATATGTCGAGAGACAACATCCAGGGATACTAACAACATACAGGGTAGGAAAACTGTGTCTTGACTGGCTACAAAAATCCACACTAACAAAGGTAAAACAACACTTATCTTTACTTAAAGATGACATTGATTTAAGGGACTTCTTACAAGGTCCTGCAAAACGACTTCATAAACGTTTTATATACGCTGGTATATATGCCATTTATAATGAAGCTAGGAAAGTGACACAATCAGAGACTGCAGAACGAATACGAGAAATTGATCATATTAATTTAGAGAAAGCTCTCTTTGTAGTTGACAATGGGTTAACACTCTGTCATGCAGAATGTATTCTTTGGACAGCATAGTATCTTCTGCCATAGACATAATGGAACAGGACTTGCTCATGCTACAGCATGGACAGTCAGAATTGCATTCTATAATGCTTTTAGGCTGAACTTTACAAAATCTTCATTCTGGATATGTGCCATGGCGTCTAATCAACACCACATCACATCATTGTTTTCTGTATGTCACCTTCCAGATGAACAAATCACTTTGGCACAGAGAGGAGCATACTATACGGTGCTGAGCATTGAGAAACTGGAAAGATTACCATTAACTGTTTCAGAAAAACTTGCAACAGAATGGCTAATACATGGGATAATCACTCTGCCTGTCACAATTTTCCATTATCAATATTGTTTGAAACATATACCAGCTTACGTGTATGAAAGGTCGGGTAAAAAATACATTAAGTCAACCTGGGAATTACCATATACACACAGATGTTGGAGTGGGGGAAAATAAGTATTTCTTAGTGGAACACAATGCAAAAGCGCACTCAGTGATACACTTTTATGTCAGGGTATTAATTTACATGGAGCCTGTGAGGGATCGTCGACCAACTTATCCTGCCACCTGCAAGGTTCTCCAGCTGCAGTGATAGATCCAATTTTTAGGTAGCTTTCTAACGGATACTATATAATGTTGAATGAACACAGCTGCTGTGGCGTGTTGCCAGGATCAGCCTATCTCATAACTGTGTCAGCCACGGTCACTTGTTGTATGCAAGTATTTTTCCTAAAACTAAGACGGACGGGGAGTTACCGTTATGGCCTTCACTGAACATCGCTTCTATTCGAATTGATACTTTAAGCAGAATGAAAGCCATTCTTTCACAAAAAACTGTGCCACTGACCTCGTCCAAAGAGATGTATGAACTTCAAGTTGCAAGGTCCTCTACAGAGATACATGCCCTATTATCGACAAGCTGCCCTGTACATGTCATAGAAATGTTAGGTCGTATCTTAAACTTGTCTGATACCAGTGGTATTGTACATGTATTTAAGACAGTTTTTTCGGAACTGTTAGCTCCATTTGAAGCAGTCCCTTGGCATTTTTCCAAACTTCATGCACTCTGTGTTCGGCGGGCCTGCCTCTCATTTTGGGACGTGTAGCAGGAATAATATTCTTGCTCTTTCTGCCCTGATATAGCAAGTCAGGTCAGCAGTGACACCCAGATTACCATAGAGAACACTCTCCTGGCAATGAAGTGTCAGGAGCGCATGATACAGATTCTGGGTCTGGTTCGTTTGAGAGACCTGAATACCACATGGTTTCTATCATTCCGACCAATCTGGCAAGATTGCATCTTACCTGTTCTACGATCCCTGCTACGTGGAGAAGAATGCGTGTTGGACATCTGTCTAACACTCCCATCAGCACTGCCAATGGATGTTGATACTTTGCTTGGTTCAGTAAAGGCCCATGTATTGTGTTGTCCCCAGCGGCTACCAATCCTGATGATGGCATTCGTTGACGTCTCACAGACGCAATCTGCTGACGGTGAGATACGTGGATCGACAGGCACGCAGGTTCCATTTCCATCTCCTTTGAACATTGCTAATGCGGCTAACGCTGACGGCGATGCTTCACATTTTTGGGCAATCGGTTTACTAAGTGAAGTGGTCCAACTTTCACCTACTGTGGTAGACAAATTCTTTACCAGCTTAGAAAATGTAATGTTCTCTCCAAACAATGAGAATGACCTTTGAAGTTAGCACACAGCGTTATATGGGACTCTGTATTTGACCTTCACTTTTCAAAAAAAAACTTCCAATTTTAGAACTCTATTTTTCATGCGATTTTACTTATTCCAAAATTGAACTATTTTTTGGCACAAAGTAATCTGCTTAAAGTAGAATTATTCTTAGAGAACAAGAATTCTTTGAAACACTTCCAAGAGACAATATTTGACCTTGTCCACAACCTAAACAGTTTATATATTCTGTCATGGAATGGTCTCGATTTTTCTCTACTGTATTTAAGAGTCATTTCATAAATGTTATTTCATGGCTCATTCTGATAGCATTTCCAATGTCATACTATATGCTTTGAATGAAAACATTGGTTTTAAAATACGAACAGCACAAATGCTCATCTTTAGTGTACAACTATTTCGAATGCATTTTATGTATATTGGGAGAGATTTTTACACATCAAGCTTTAGATATGTTTTAAATGCTTCGAATTTAGTAATATCGAACATAATAAAGTGGAGTGGGTGTTGTATAGCGTTTTAGAAGCTGAGCAAAATATAGCGATTCATATCCTTATATAGGTACAATTCACATTGCCCTTATATAGGCATAGAAATCATAACCACATTTAGACATAGCCCATGCTGTCCAAATACAGGCATGGCTACTTCCACTCGTTCCAAAAAGTCACAGTGATTTCTTGGAAAACTCGGCTTGAGTAGTGATATTGATTTGTCCAAGAATTCATGGAGTTTTCAAAGAACTATCATTCCCTTGGGATTCTTTAATGATGTTATTTTGTCCGACTTTACTTCAAACTAGGCACCTTCCAGGTATAAATATGCTTACACTTACCCTAGCAAACACACAGTGGTTCGGAGCAGCTCGACTATGTACTTGCAGGACGCAGCTCGCCACAGCAAGTGCCAAAGGAAGCCGACCCTCCAGCTGACGCACTGATCGAGAGGCTTCATTTCTCCCGGCGAGAATCCAGCTCCAGTGTTTCCAAGATCCCCTTGCGGGGTTTTGGGAAATCAAGTCCCGAGACCGAGATACCAGACCTCCTTCATTCTAACCCCAAGGTACGGAGCTGAATAGACTCTAAGAGAAATCTGGTTAGATTTTTGCCAAAGAAAAACTAAACCTATGCTACACCTTACTTACTTATTCCCTCGTACTAGACTTAGGTTAGGTACATTGGGGTAGGCGTATTTTAGAAGCACCAGTTGAGTACTTTTAGCCTTTGCTATTTATGTATGTATTTATCTATGATTTATTCCATCAATCAGCTCCAATCCTACTTACTGAATGCGACGAGAATGGTATGGTTATCATTGTGTCCAACTCTGTAATGTACCGAGTGAGTCCAGATTCCATATTCAAAAATACAATGTATTGGCATTCAGTAGAAGTACAATTTTTTTTAGAAGGTAAACATTTACTTGACTCACTTTTTGTGTGTATAATAGATTAAATACTAGTACACTTCATGCACAACAACAACACCATAAACATCAATCACTCCGAGTTAGCATCCAATGCATGCCATCATCATTACCTGTACTTAAGGGGCAGTTGTTAGGTTTGAAATACCCCTTCCCGTTGCGTACTTATATTAGGTTAGCAATATGTGGCTAAAAGTTGCAATTTGTATTCATGTTATGCAACCCACTGAGTTATACTCGCAACAAGTAGGTTTTAGTTAGCTTGTGTGACTCCATTTTGTATTTCGCAATCCCTAGAAGACTGCTTAGACTGTGTACATATTAGGCCTTATTTTTAAACACTCTTGTCTCCACAGAACTGTAGTGTAGTTCCTATTTTCCCAATAGGCTCTGCGTATTGGAATAACATAAACAATAGTTTAGACGTAGGACTGAGGTCGACTAGGTCTCTATTGAATATGTTAGACTTAATTTAGGTTTGCCAGCTAGCTCAGAGGTCACTAGAAACTTTCTCGAATGAAAAGGGAGGAGTGAACTTCCCTGATTAGACAAGAAGGGATTCAGCTTCTGACAAACGCATAAACATGACAACTTTGCTCCCCCAGAATAAGGAGTATATCTCCAGAGTTGTGTGAAAACAATAGATAGCTATTTCACTCAGTCAGTTGTGCATACATAATTTCACCAAAGTGCAGAGAAATAGAGAGAGGGGCGTTTTCAATAAAAAGATGTTATTTATTGAACAGTCTTCTTTCTCATGCAAGAGAAATGAATTGCTATGATTGCAATACTTGTTATAAAGTAAAGTGCGTACAGTAAAAGGAGTATTATGAAATAATACTGTAAAAGCATTGATATGGTTTCTGAGCCATGTGATACTTAAAAGGTATAAAATATATACAGTTACATACAAAGATAAAAGCTTGACTAAACGTACTCAACTGGTGCTTCTAAATACGCATACCCTGGTGTACCTAACCTAAGCCTAGTACGTGGGAAGGAGTAGATGGACGGCAGTTTAAGTTAAGTTCGTTTTTTGCCAAGTATCGGACCCAAGAATTCTCTAAGGATCTAATCAGCTCCGTACCTTGGATTCTAGAATGGAGGAGGTCTTGTATCTCGCTCTCAGGACTCGATCTCCCAGTTACCCGCGAGGGTGACTGGAAACACCGGAGCTGGATTTTCTCAGCAGGAGAAAAAGACAGCGTCTTTCACAGTGCGTCAAATGGGAGGGACGGCTTCCTTCGGCTCTCGCCTCAGCTGGGCTTCGGATAAGTAGATAGCCGCTCTGCTCCATACCACCGTGTGTTGCTTAAGGCAAACGCTGGTATATTTATACCAGGAAGGTGCCGTGTTTGACGTAAGGTTGGATATAAGACGTCAATTAAAGATGTGACTAAGAACTGACCATTCTTTCAGTGCTTGCAGGAGTTCTAAGACAAATCAAAACAAAAGCACAGGGTATTCCCAGGTTGCTGGAGGTTTGGTATGTTGTAAGAACTAGTTGTGCTTTCTAGGAGTCTAAGGAAGTAGCCTTGCTGCATTTGGTTTGCATTGGCTTATCATTAAGTATGAAATATTTAATTAGGGTCCTAGATAAAACACAACAGAAGGCTGCACCTCGTTATTATTATTTTTTCTCCTGTTCAAGGCTGTAACTCGACTTGCTAATCCACAGTTTTTCTGTTTGCACATTCCGATCTCTACATGTAGCTCTGCTCCCACTGTTAGGAGATGCTGAGACTCGGCACAGTGGCCTTGGGTACTGATAGTGCACCCCACTGGCAGGTGCTTGCTCATCTTTCTGTACCTCCATTGTTCAGCTTGAGCCAGTAACTTTAAAATAATGGCGTGGCCAAAGTCTCCAGAGAGGTTTATTATGTATTAGCGTACCCTGGGGCATCAGTCCCCTCGGCAAACATCTTAGGGTGAAGGCCTGACTGGACTCCTCTGTGGAGTGTATACCCATTAAAGTAAGCTTGTATTCTCTATTTTCTGACCCACTCTTCATTGAAAAGGCATAGCAGGTGGTTGTATATCACCCGCATGGTGCTAGAGGGACCCATCCTTCAGTTGGCGCCTAAACAGGGACATGCCAAGTGTGGCCCCCTCACCCGTAATCAGGTAGGTGTCTGGTCAGTCGGGTGGATCGTGCCCCACATCCGGAAGTCCGAGCTTGTTTCTCGCAGCTGCCCCGCCCTTCCGATCGGTTGGGATCCTTGGCTAGTAGTCACCTGCAGGGGTCCTGAGAATGCCAACCTTGGAGTTGACCATTTGATCTAAAGACTCGACCTGAGTACACCAGGTGAGTGATTTGATTCTTGGAAAATGGTGCCTTGCTTGAATGACACGAGCCTCTGGGCTGTGTCTGGTACAGTCTGCGAACTGTCTTGTCTTGGTGAGTGTATGGACCCTTGAGGAACATAGAGTGCTTGTGAGCAGTCTACCAGGCAACTGGTAATTGGGCTCTTTGTGAAAAGGTCTGGGATCGTTCACAGGTAATCTACCAAACAAACTGGGAATTGGATTTGCTCTTAAAAAAGGTCTGGGGCTGAGGCCTGTCCTCTCCTATTGGTACAGTCTGTGGACTGTCTTGGGTGCACTTTGTGGATTGTCTTGCTTGGAGGACAAGAGTCGACGTGCTGTGTCTTGGTGCGGTTTAGCCTGTTCCGTGCTCATTACAGTCCCTGGCCGTCATGAGTCACGGTGGACCTATGCGCACGACGGCCGGCGGCCGTCTGAGCCACGCCCAGGATTGGAATTTCCCAGCACAGCGGCAGAATTCGAGCTGCAGCAAAGCGGTTAATACCGTTGTGGTTTGTACTTGGTGGGTTTGCGTACCTTTGTTGTTTGGAGTGTAAGGCAGCCTTTGGGCTGATGCGTGATTCATTTGCATGTATGGCATTGATGAAGTGCTTGGTTAAATGAGTAGTAACTGGGTTCTCCGGACAGTTGGTTTTGCGTTGTGAGCGCTTATATTTTTTTCTATTTAATGAAGCTGTTAGTGTTGTTGTCCATTAGGGACAGTGCGGGGAACGTCGTTTACAACGCGGTGTTTACACCGCACAACCTTTTCCCCGCAGCTGTTACAACGCAAGTCGTTACTACGACTTGCGCTGGATGGCGCTGTGGGATAAGGAATGTTTTAATTGTATAGTCCAACACCTTCCCTACTGTTACGGGGACTGGTGTTGGAATATAAAATTAAAAAATTCCGAAATCTGCGCCCTCCAACGCAAGTCGTTGTAACGACTTGCGTTGTAAAACCTGCAATGTCAAGTACCGCGATCTAAAAGATCGCGTTGTACTGACATACATCCGGACAGTGCATGTGTCTTATATTAAGATTTCTTGTTTCAGTCAGTTAGGATGTTTTAGATGTCAATGTTGTTCTACCGATGCTCGGTTGGAACAGAGCCCGCCTGCACCTCCGGAGGATACCCCGAATTTTGACATATAAGTCAAGTATGTATTGGCCCTATTATGTTTAGCACATTGTGGAATAAATATATGAGGGACAATGCTAAGCTGCAATGGCCACTTACTGGCTCGTTTGATGAACAGAAAATAAATTTCCTGCAGGACAAATTATTTGCTAAGAGGAGTAGGCAGTCCATGTTTGATTCTTTGAGATTATGGCAGAAAGAAGCAAAGCAACGCCGCATGCGTGCAGAGAAAGCAGTTTGAAGGAAGCAGACACAAACTATTACACAGAAGGTAGTAGCCTACAAAAGGGAAAACACTGAGAAAGGCATAGAGTGCGCAGATAGGAAGTTTAGGCTGCAGAATGACAAAAGTTACGTAGCTAGGGAGGAAGGAGATGAGCTTGTTGAAGAGCTCTTGGATTCTCATCTCCCCTATGCCCCACATCGGATATATCCTATGGTCACCATATCTTCGTCCTCGACCCCCGGGGCAGTTCCTTCTGATGCTTCTGGTACTGCTGCCTCGGCCCCAGCCCCATTAGCTTCTGCAGCCTCAACCACAGCCCCACTTGCCACCCTCGTATCCCTCCCAGCCACTGGCGCAGACATCACCACTTCTCCTGTCTTAACTCTCCCCTCTCCTGCCCCGTCCCTTGGCTCCACCTGATCCACTATGCTCCCTTTTACACCTACAACTCTGTCCCCCTACATGCTGGTGCCTGATTCAGCGTATGCCCTTTCCCCTATGAGTGTGACACCACACACACCGTTAAATACTGAGACACCTGCATGGGGAATTCCTGGAGTATTTGGGCAGCAGTGTGAGACTGCATCGAGAAAGTGTTGGTGCGCTCTGCTGTGGGTACTGAGGAGAAACAGATGAAGGTGAATCAGGCGGCCCAATGCGCCCAGCAAACGATCTATAGAGTGGACGATGTGTGGAGTGTGATGAAAGATTATGAGCCATTTATACAGCAGCATGCCCTTAAACACATATCGGCCACACTTATAGAATTGTGGGAACAGTGTTTCCATGGTATTGCACCACAGATCATCTATGACATACGAGACAGAGTGTATGTTACAGACATGGCCCAGAATGGGGTTTTCAGTAAAGTGTCTACGTTGGTGGGTTACCGCAGCAGGTTACTCCAGAAGGTTCCGATGCTAGGGATGCAGCGCCCCATGAGGGAAGTCCATCCTATTTATCACCCTGAAATACCAGAATCGCGCGACTCTACGGATACAGTATTGAGACCACGAGCCGATGCTCGGTTTCAGGAGCAATGGATCTATACTCCTTGGAAAAGGAGTGAGGTCCTTTCCCTTAAGCACCAGTTACCGGACCCAAGGAAAAACCCCACTACATATTATAAAGAATTGACAGAGGCGGCCTCCTCCAAAGGGATGATGTTAGCTGATATAGAATTATTTTTTGGCTTGTTGGTACCGGTAGATATATGGAGACAGGGCCACACGCAGGACCATGGCCTTGAGCTGGTTGGCACATGGGAGGAGATTATAGCATGGGATATGGAGTACAATGCCAGTGATAAGCCAAAGGCAGAGTTATTGGCTTTACCGGGTGTATTATCGCATACATGCACTCCCTTATCCCACCGAAGAAAGTGGACTGGGATAAGTTGACTGTGTATCATCAGAAGAAGGACAAGAGTGTGTCAGATTTCTTTACCAGATTTGAAGGGATGTTCCTAGATTTTAGTGGCAAAGATTTGTTGCAGGGTGGTGTTCGTTTGTTTGTGAACCAATTTGTCACTAACTTACTCCCTGAGGTTGCCACTAGGTTGTAGTCCTCAGAAAGTACTTGGACAACCTCCTCTCCATCCGTCATATTGAGTATGGCACAATATTATGAGCATAGAGAGAATGAGGACAAGAAGTCAACAAATTTGAAGATGAGGGTGTTGATGTAGCAAGTTGCGAGAGAAAGAGGTCGAGGTTCGGGTTCGGGTCCACGGCCACCCCGATCTAACAGGGGAGGTGTTTTAGTACCCCCGTGGGATCCAAACAATGTATGTACTTACATCTCTGCCATGTTGCATAATGTAGCCAGAGCGCTCCCGAGCTGACTGAGGGCTGCTGCAGCAGTATCTATCAGACAATCGGCAGGGCTCGTTCTTGATACTGACCTCACAGTTATGGTACCTCATGCTGTGGACAAACTTTTGAACAAGACAAAGATGCAACACCTCACCAGGGCGCATCTCACTGGATATGAGTTAACATTATTTGCTCTGCACTTTACTATCAAAAGATGTTCTACTTTGAACCCTGCCATGTAACTACCCCTCCGTACGGAAGAAAAGGACAACAATGTCCATGATTGCTTATTTTGTACCAAGGAGGAAACGAAGGGATGGGTTGACCTGACGTATGTTCCCTTATCTGATCCTCAAGGGTAACTATATGTCGATGGCTCTTGTTTTAAATTGCTGATGGCACTACTACTGCAACCTATGCGATCACCATGTTACACACTGTCGTTGAGACATCTTGTATCCCATACAAGAAGGCCCAAGCAGCAGAGTTTGTTGCCCTACTGAGAGCCTGTGAGTTTAGTGAGGACTGACAGTTAATGTCTATACTGACAGCCAGTATGCCTTCGGGGTAGCCCATAACTGTGGGAGCCTCTGGGCAGAGAGAGGGTTCTTGACATTGCATGGGCAAAGGATACAGCATGGTACATTAATACTTAGATTGTTATCAGCTTTGACACTTCCTGATAAGTTGGCTATAATAAAATTCAGCGCCCATAAAACTATTACAGATGATGTGGGGAGGGGAAATGCGTTTACAGCTAAGGAGACAGCTAGATCAAAGATGAATAGAATGTTCGTGGCAAGCCCTGGTATATGGGATCCGGACAATGCAATGTTTGAGAATACAGTGGAAAGTGTGAAGGAAATACAGAGTGAACCGAGTGTAGATGAACTGGACATGTGGGAGGAGAGGAGAGGACAGGACACTTTGATGAGGATGGATATTCGACTGACCTGTCAGGAAAACCGAGGTGGCTGTTGCCTAATACCTTCGTTCTCTCTGTAGTCACCATGGCCCATGGCCCGGCACACATTAGTGCTAAAGGAATATGCAAGCTACTAGACCCAGTATGACAGAATGGTATTATCCTTAAGGTTGCTGCACACTTGGTGAAGCACTGTATAGGTGCCTAAAACACAATCCTAGGAAGGGCACTCCTACACCTGCTGGCAATTTTGCACCCCCTTCTTTCCCTTTCGAGGTTCTAAAGATGGATTTCATCAAAATGGAAGGAGTAAATAATTAAAATGAACTAGTGGTAGTTTGTGCATTCAGTAAATGGATTGAGGCATGTCCCACTAAGGAGAATACGGCCATGGCAACGGCAAAATCACTTTTAAAGGAGTACTTCTCATGCTACGGATTGCCAGGTTTGATCTGGAGTGACAATAGGAGCCATTTCAATGCCAAAGTCATTGATTTTGTATGTAAGGGCTTATAGATTACACGGAAATTCCATGCAGCAAATCACCCCCAATCAGTGGGCCTTGTTGAGAAGTACAAAGGTACTCTCAAGCTGAAACTTGCAAAATTTCATGAAAGTATAGGATTGCAATGGCCAGATGCATTGCCCTTTGCATTGTTGTTCATGAGAGTGACAGCGCATTCTATGACAGTATTGTTACCCACTGAAGTCATCTTCGGGTGCCCTGCTAATGTCTGGGGCATCCCAAGACCCAAAAAAAATTCTGAGATAGAATGCCCTCTTTTGATAGTATACTTGTGTCAGTTGTCTAAAGATAACAGTTTTGTTCACCAACAGATACACACCACTCTGCAACCAGTACTAGAGGGGCCCGGGCATCGGTTACAGCCTGGGGATTATGTGATGGTGCAACATTTTCACAGCAAGACCTGTCTGGAGCCAAGGTGGAAGGGGCCTGTCCAGGTGTTGCTGGCCACCCGCACTGCAGTCAAGCAAGAAAGCCGGAGGAATTGGGTGCACGCCTCCCACATAAAAAGAGTACCCCTTCCACTTCCCTACAATGCCAGGGTGCAAGACGGGATTGCCAACCAGGTAGGTGAGCTGGTTCCCTGCTTAGTTTCTTTCTCTAATGCCCGGCTGAGAGGGGCACAGACAGACAAGGAGAGTGACAAGGCTTTATTTGAGGTGACCCCCACACTAAGATAAGGGCTGCCCGGATGCTCCAGCTCCTGGAGTACAACAACCTGAGTTCCGATCCCCAGATGAATTTGAGCTCTTGCCTCTGTTTGTTAAAGAAGATGAGCCTGGGTGTACCAGGTACAATCTGCGACCCCAACGGAAAGACAGTGCACAAGCAGGGCAAATCCAGGAGTTAGGGAAGGACTTGAGCCTAGGGTGTGGGCGCTCGGTCTCAGGTGCCTGTTTTAAATTAGAATGAGGAAAGCTGGTGCACTGCCCTAGACACTGGACAGGATCGCTGAGGGTATTTGCCCAGGAGGGAGTTTGCCCTATCCTGACAGAAGAAGGATTTGTTCTCATTAAGGGAATTGTTTTCCAGTAAGAGTTGCGATCGTGTAGCTCCTCCGTGGGAGTGCTTGATGATCAATAGGAGCCTGCCTGTGAGTCTCATAACAGAAGCAGGATAGAAGAACACCCCTCTGGTCAGTTGTATTGTGGTTCCTAGTCCTAAAAACATTTTCGAAAACGTATCCCTTTGGTCATCCTATTCCGGATGAAGAGCAGCCCTTTGCCGTTCTGTGACCCACTGCACATGGTCCTGTTTGGTCCTCCTGGTCCCCCATGACTAAAATAGTGTTTGTGATAATAATTTAGCTCTCTCTAAATTTTTGTATTTTGGGTGCTGCTCTTCCTGGACGAGAAATATCCTGTGCATGCTTGGATAAGTACTACACCAACACCTCCTGAGCATATTATTGGTACCTTAGCACCTCACAAAGAAGAGCACTGAAAGTCCTATAAAGATAATGTTTTTATTCAGATGCTGCATCAAACACATGCTGTTTATAACGCAACAAAATGTTGGGTGTGTGTGTTGTTACCTTCTGTCACTCATCGTAGTGAGAATTTGATGCCGTCGCTTAATGCAGAAGGAGCTCTGTTTGCTTTTTGTTAATGATGGTGTCGCTGTCTGTTGGCCAAGAACTAGTAACGGTGACATTTACGAAGAGGAAATTTGGGTTAATGAAGAAAGCTTACGAGTTGAGTGTGCTGTGTGACTGTGAGATAGCGCTGATCATCTTCAACAGTACGAACAAGCTGTTCCAGTACGCCAGCACGGACATGGACAAAGTGCTGCTGAAATACACAGAGTACAACGAGCCACACAAGAGTCAAACAAATTCAGATATTGTGGAGACGTTGAGAAAGAGGGGGCTTGGTTGTGACAGTCCAGATCCCGATGCAGACGATTCAGTAGGTCACAGCCCCGAGTCAGAGGACAAGTACAGGAAAATTAACGAAGATATTGATCTAATGATCAGCAGGCAAAGATTATGTGCCGTTCCACCACCGAGTTTTGAAATGCCAGTTTCTATCCCTGTGAGCAACCAAAACAATTTGATATACAATAACCCCATCAGCTCGCTGGGTAATCAAAATCTTATGCCACTGGCCCACCACCATTCTCTGCAACGAAATAGCATGTCTCCTGTCATGACGCATCGGCCACCGAGTTCTGGCAACCCAGGTATCTCCCTTATGATCAGGGGCAGAGGAAAGAGGAGAACCGAGATAGATACAGCTTTTCACAGACACCTTCATACCGTTATTGCACATTGCTTGCATGTTGCTCATACCTTGCCATTGCACTTCAACTCCTAGCTCTTAGCATGCATGGTGTACCTCAGAGTATGGGGACATTTTCCACAGGTCCAATTTTAGATTCCCATGGCTTCCTCAAAGGCCACTATTTATTGTTATCTTATGGTGAGTATACACCGAGGCTCCCCTGAGTTAGTATTCCAGAGCTGCTGGTTCTCACCGGCTGAACAAAGAACAGCCCACACCCAGCACCTCACAAAAGCGTCTTGTAATTCCAGAACATCACTGCTGCCTGAGAATGCTACACTGGCTCCCCTCCAGCCGCCTCTCTGAGGCCAGGGTCCTGATGTTTCTCTCAGGATTTTTGGCACTGTGCTTTTCAACCAACTTTAGAACTGGTGGCAACTAGAACTAGCCACTGAGCCATGGAGACTAATATACTCAAAGTGCCTGACTCTAAGATGGCTACAAAAACCATACTCTTTCTCCTACCTTACCATCCTCGCCAGCGCCTACCACCCGTCTTTAATTTCTAGCCTCCTTATCCCCTCCTGATTCTCACTCTTCTCTGGTGGAGCCCTAAACGCATACATGGCCGCTACCCGGTGGAGCTGCACCGACAGCTAAAGGGAAGATGGGCCCTGACCCACCGCTATGGCTGTCACCTACCCAACCGGATTTCGGTCACTTGTCTTGTTTTCTTCCCTCTGCTGTCTCCTCCCTGTGGATTACCTGCTGTCCCTGGTCCTTCCTATCCTGACTTTAGTGTTTGCTAATTTACTCCTGTATTGTTTATTTATCCATTATGTAACTACTGTGAAACTTTTGTAACTTGTAACTCGATGTCCTTATGAAAAGCGCTCTGATACCTTCGGGTCTAGCCAGCACTATATAAAACTGAAGTAAATAAATAAATCAAGATAGATGTGAGGGTTGGTTCACATTTCTTAGTTTTATCCGCTAATTCTCCCAGCCTGACTCTGTAGAACAGAGGAGCACCAGTTCCTATTCTCTTACAATGAATGTGTATTCTCAGCGTAGATCCCCACCTGATGTTTCCCCTGGAGATACGCAATTTGATTGAGTATTCTTGAGTTCTTGCTTCAGAGCGGCAAATAGAGGTAGGAAGGCAAACAGAACAGAGGTGGACAGAGTGAGGTTCTCGCAGTTCAATATATCTGAATATTACAAAACCTTTCAAGCCCGCAATGTCACTGAAGATAGACCTGACAGTATTAGATGTATTGGTTACCTTCTGTGTTCAAGGGACGGGAGAAATAGAGGTGGGGGAGTAGATGCAACACCATTTCCAAATTGAGAATGCCCATAAGTCCGCCATTGATCCCACCACCCAATGTTTATTTTTTTTGTGGTGCTCAAGGCTATGTATGTCTGGGCAATGCTACCTCTCTTACCTCCTTCCCTCCATTTATATAGCTCCTTACAATTACCACAAAACTCACAGTTTGCAGGATAGGGATGTCCCAGTTCTTCGAGCTAAGAAGGTTGTCAATCCAGATGATATAGACTAGATAGATACTTCCTTGAAGCAGTTTACCGACATAATGAAGGGTTTCATACCATTCTGGGGTCCCATGTTTAACAGCCACAACATACATCGCCTTGCCAGACGTTTCGAGGGAGTCATTAATACTACTGCCGGTATATTGACCAATATTACAGTTGAGCTCCAGGCTATGAGGCTTGTCTCGCTTCAAAACAGGATGGTTTTAGATATTATCTTAGCTGACAGGGGTGGAACCTGTTTCATCTTTGGCAGCAGCTGATGTCTCTATATCCCAGATGGTGCTCCCACTGTCTACTCCTCCATACAGAAATTACACAGACATGCCTCAGAAATTAATGTGGACAATGGTTCATGGTCCACACTGGATGGCTCTGGGGTCTATTGACATCATGTGGTTGGAAGTTACTACTTGTCTTAATAGGTATTGCAGGTGTCATCTTTATCTGTTGTCTCTGTATTCACTGCTTCTTGGTGTGCTGCACCTACTGTGTGACTAAGCTTACCCCTACTCCCAGAATATCAGGACATTATCATAAGGCCTCCCCCATGATGATGTAGGAGATTCAGTCAATTATGCAGATTGACAAAGGAATGTTGGAATATTGAACAGAATTTCTTTGATGTTTGCATTTACTTCATTTTAGCCTTGACAAATGTATGACTATGTAATACCTTTTCTTCCCGCTTAGAATTGTAAAGACCATGCCGAATAGCAATAAAGCTTTTACCCAAATGTGCTAAAAGGAGGGTCTGTTAGGTTCGAAATTCCCCTTCCTGTGGGTACTTATATTAGGTTAGCAATATGTGGCTAAATAGATGCCATTTGTATTCATGTTATGCAACTCACTGAGTTATCCTCGCAACATGTAGGTTTTAGTTAGCTTGTGTGACTCCATTTTGTTTTTCACAATCACTAGAAGACAGCTTATACCGTGTTCGTTTTAGGCCTTATTTTCTAACTTGCTTGTCCCCACAGAACACGGTACCTCATTATTATTATTTTGTCTCCTGTTCAAGGCTGTAACTCGACTTGCTATTACACTGTTATTCTGTTTGCACATTCCGATTATACATGTAGCTCTGCTCCCACTTTAGGAGACACTGAGACTCGGCACAGTGGCCTTGGCTACTGATAGTGCTGCGCCCCTTTGGCAGGTGCTGGCTCATCTTTCTGAACCTCCATTGTTCATGCCCAGCTTGAGCCAGTAGCTTTCCATTAGAAGCCTGGCCGAAATCTCCATAGGGGTTTATTGTGTATTAGCATACCCTGGGGCTTCAGTCCCCACGGCAAACATCTTAGGGTGAAGGCCTGACTGGGTTCCTCTGCAGAATGTATACCAAATAAAGTAAATTTGTATTCTCTACTGTCTGACTGACTCTTCATTTGGGAAGGCATAGCAGGTGGTTGTATATAATCCGCATGGCCCTAGAGGGCCCCGTCCTTCACAGTCCCTCTCGGCTCGGAAAGGAGTATAGCTCAATTAGTCATGTTCTTTGGAGGGGCTCGACGAGGCAGGCACACATTTCCTGTACTATTCTCCATCTAATGTCTGGCTTGAGGAAAAGTGATTTAGGGCATGGAGGAGTGGACTGGAGCAGGATTCGGAGGAGTAGACTTACTTCTTTAATGACTGCAAACAGTTGCAACTCCAATCCGACGGTGGTGATGGATTTGTAGTGATTCCAACCAGAAAGACAGAGACACACACTAATAATACAAGTAAATAAGGAAGAAAGAAAGTAACAAGTGGAAAGCCTAGTTGTCAGGGTTGCAGAGCTTGTCCTCAAACTCTGGTGATTCACCCAGAAGTAGGTCAGAAGTAGGTCATCTAACACATTACTTCCATTACCTAAGTCGCTGTCATCATCTTTCTGCTGTGATACTTCAGATATGGTGCAATCCGGTGGTATAAAGTGCTGATTAATACTTAAGAGTGTCAATACACAGTTACGGTACTTCATGTGAAAGAATTGTAGGGGTTGACTCCAGTAGGTTCGTTGTGTAGAATTATTTTATATATTTCTTCGAATATGTCAAATAAGAGAACCAGCCGACACGTGTTTTGTCACCTGGGTATTAACCTGTAAATCTTCAGGGCTGAATGGTGAAAATGGTACCGTGCAATATCGCTGGACCAGTGATAATTCTAACCCGGTCGAAAACGGGTTTCTCACGATCAGAAATGATAAATGGAGCGTCAAAGTGATTTGTTGGGGAGAACGGGTGGGTCCCTACCCCCGTATGTTCAGGATTCAAGGGCAGTAAGTGGGTGGGTATGTCCGTCTTATTTAGTCGTCCTGTGATGACGGGAGAGTGGTTCTAGGATCCGTCTCGCTTCCGGTTGCGGAAAGCAAGACACTTGCGACAGGTGAAACCAGATAGTTTATTGCCAGCCTGCTGAGCACTGGCCAATGGCTCTGGAGAACCGTAGCCGTAAGGCCCAGCGGTGCAGGGTATGCCTGAAATCCCCGGGATTCACCTGCCTTGTCAAATACAGAGACACAGATTCTTCGTCTGGCGTAGAAGATTGTATTTATTAGCTGCAGCTAGTACAGTGGTCTTAGATGTCGTTGGTATAACGAGGTTCAAAAGAGACTGTCACTTAACTCTGTGGCGCACAGGTTTATATACGGTACAATAAAAAGCAAAATGCAATCACACAAGAGCATGAGGCATAGGCAAACGTTATAGACAATGCTTTAAGTCCTAAGCAACTCGAGTTCCCGGTTCATGTTTATCATTAGACCCTTTAAGCAAATTACAAACGAATCCACACAATTCAGTTTACGAGTATAGAAAACACAGCTGTAGGTTTTATAAGGACAGTCGTGAAACAGGATTATGCACGAGACGTGTAGCGAAGGACTACAGATAAGATAACTTAAAGGAAAGAATGGTGTGAACCAACAAATAGTCCGGACGGGGATTAATCAGCTCAGACAGGAATTAGTGTACTCGGCCAGACCCTGACACTCGATAGTAAACATAGGCAAGGAAGCCACCTGACACGTAAATGCAGAAACAACAGAAAACATCGCGCTCGCATGCTGCCTGAGTGAGGGCAGCACAAAATGGCGGTGTCTACAAAATGGAGGCTGAGCACGAACAAATTCGTAATTTACAGAACCTCAGCTCCTTTTCCCAAACCAATACACCAATGGGTTTTGATCAATGCAGACCTCTGTTGGTTCATCCAGATAGGCCTGGACCATCCACTCAATGCTCAGGGGTGCTCCGCTTTGCTCCGCATCTTTTGCCTTTGCCTTAGCACTGGACCTAACAAGCCCTTGTCGTACATACCATTCCTCTACTAATTTTACTGGGGCTGATGATCCTGTTCTTGCTGGTATTGATGTTGTTCTTTGTTTTGTTTGTGGTTTTGAATCCTGTGAGCCAACTGCACTGCCTGCAGGCTCTGAAGTTGAATTTGACACTGGCTGCCCTGCAGTACTTGTTGTGGGCTGGAATAGTGGGCCTCTAATTCCCAGCCATCCTTTTTCTAAGCAACTGGCTTCCACAGCTATCCAAGTTTTGCACTTGGCAACATTCACATCTGAAAAAGGAATCAATGTGATAGTGTTCAGTACTGCTTTGCACTGTGGATCCAGAATTGTGGCAGAAATGTAATGGTTGGATGACACAATGCCTCTTTGCCTGTGTTCCCACGAAGCCGCGCGCCTGCGCGCCCGCACAGCTCTGTGCCCCGGAGCGCGCACTGCTGTGTCTGTGGCGCGCACACATCACCAAAAGCATTCGCGCTGCTGCTGCATTTAGCAAGTGCTTCCTCTTGCTAAATGCCTTTTGTTTTCTAGAGTGCGGCTGTGGGAGCACAAATCTGCCCGCAGCCACGCTTTAGAAAACAAAAGAAATGCAGCACCAAACACAGCGTGTGATTTTAGAATCACTTGAAAGCCCACGCTGTGTTTCTAAGCTTCCACCACAATCGTCAGGGCATGAATAGGGAGCAGTTAGATAGTGCACACAAACTCATGAATCCCCAGAAAGGATAGTACCCAGTTCCCCGGTGCTCCTATTTATTACCTATTAAATGGTAATTTGTCAACTTCACTACTCGATGACACTTTGTCTCGCACGTACACAGGGCGAAGTCAGCAACACACAATAAAATACATGTGTAAAATGGCACACAATGTAATTTTTTTTAAAAACACTACCTGGACCATTTCTGTATTACACCCCAGGTATGTTGGGAAGAGTTTTGTGAAGATCTTCGTTTTAAAATTAGTTCATTTTATGTTCACTTTCTGCACGAAAGAGTAGTGGATTTAGAGCTCGGAATTCAGATTGGCGCTGCGACGTGCGAGGTAACTAATACTAGCGCTGCAGGGCTACACTGCATAACCGGGAGACTTTCTGGTGAAAGCACGTAACTGTCTAAGAGAAAATTAAACTGTGTATCTGTAGACTTTGCCCTCTGACCCAGAGCAGAGAGCTATATAAACCTTGTGATTATCAATAGCCTACCATTAAATCTGGACCCGAACCTAGTAGGCAGACAATAATTTCCCAGCGGCAGGAGGATGTGGTCCCCACACGTACCACCCAGTGGTGCCGAGCTCAAGTGGGATGTCTGTACAAGTTGGAGTAGAGTGAGAGGAGGACCCCATAGTAGCGCTGACTGAGGACTGTGTCACTGTCCCATGCTCAGTAACGGCAAAGAAGAAGAACTGTGGTCAAACAAAAGAGAAGAATCCGTAAGATGGAAGGAAGAAAGTGCACTGTGAGAGGGAGAAAGAAGGTGATGAATGGCACCGGGTATTGAGAAAAGGCAGACCCACAAGGCATGTAGAGGATGGGGAGACAGATAAGAGGCAAAAAGCAGTGATGGATAGAGGTTCAGGAGAAGACGGCAGGGTACGTAGATGTAGTGACATAACAAACATAAGGATAAATCAACAGGGCGCAGAACTGACCATACAGGGCAATAAAAGCAACCAGCACCCTAAAGAAAGAAACCATGCAAGAGCGATCATCTTACAAAGCGCCACTATGTACAGTGCCCAAGAAACACAGAGCCAGTAATCAGCTCCGTGCCATCATGACCCATTCAGCACCTATACTCCAAAACATTGATCTACCAGCCCAGGCCACGATCATCACCTGTACAAAGGATAGCTGGATGATCAGCTCTGAAAATGTCTTTGGCAGATCCACATTTATTAACTGGGACACTGAATACATTAGACTTTGTAGATGAAGTGCTGCAATTGTATTTTTCAGTATTTAAGGTAATGAGGGGGCTAAGGAGAGCCCCATGTCAAACCCGTGTCCGCTATCCATTATAACTCTATCTTACAACTGCCCCAAGTGCACCTCTTTTCCTTCCAGAGGAGGGGGTGCAAATAGTAACTGTAAATGGAGAACGGGAATGGGGTAAATGGGAGAAAGATAAGATTATGAGTGAAATGGAAGGGCATGTGCGTAAATGGTGCATGCTTTATATGCCTTTGAGAATGGGAGAGTGTAAAAGGATCTATGCAGATGGAACACCGAAAGATGGAGTCTGTGGGGATGGGAGAGAAGTAGTGATGGGGACTGTGGTGACACAGTGCGTGCGTCGAAGAGGGAGTTTTAGGATGGAGAGAGAGAAAGAGTATGTGAGGAAGAGAAGAAGTGGAAGGTCTGTGAGGCTGGGCAAGGTTGTAATAGAAGAGAGCAGGGAGACTGTGGGGTTTGGAGAGTAGGTGAGGTAAAGGGGGTGAACTTGGGAATGGATTTTGATGGCCAGAAATCACTTCGGAAGCATGGTAAATGAGCACTCCAAAATATTAAACAAGAACACAGCAGCAGTGGGGCGTGTCTGCTATCACTGGTGTAAAAGGTGCGGAGGCACCAGGGTCCATGAGTATGAGGGAGTTTAGTTTTACGTCCTACCACTTTCAAATTCGACCAGCCACCACTGGGGGGGGGGGCTCCATCAAGGACTATCCCTGGCAGTGCTATCATGGGCAAACAAATGCCCCCAAGAAGGAGATCACAACAACAGGGCCCCCACATCCAGTCTCCGAACTCCTGGGGGGAACAGCACTGATCTGGGAGAGACCACGCTGGGACCCCCCCATCCGCTTGGTGCCCCAACGCAGATTCCCACCAGCGTGCAGTGCAGCTGCCAACAGTAGAATGGCTCAAATGGTTAGAGTGGCAGACCTTGATGCAGAACTCAGGCCCGGGACCAGGGTTAAATTCCTGCCTCGGTGGGTCTTGGGCTCATAAATTCCTCTGACCTGATATTCTCGCCTCAGCGCCTATTTCTAATCATGGGCCCCACGCTGCAACTCTGGGCAATAGCTTGCTTAATCTGCACAACGGCCCCCAACAGCGCTGGGGATGCCTGGTTTCACCATGGGGGTGTCCAGGAGTGGACACTTCACAAGGAAAGCCAGGAAGGGTTCCTCAGCGCCCATCATGAGCTGAAATCATTATGAAAACTTGAACAAATGCACACAATCACCCCGCAGCCTAGCTCTATTAAGAAAAGGAATGCAGCAACAAAGCTGCTAAGGTTTCAAATTGCTATGTGGGACGGTTTTCAACCTACCTTAACACCGTTCACATCGATCTGTATATGTGGAAACCCACCGTCTTTTCACTTTTTTCAGCAAAAGTTTGGAGTGATATTGAGCGCTGCACCCACACGCGCGCATGCTTACTGGCGCACACAGCCTTGGTTGCAGCGCACGTAGACCTTACACTACCGCACACAGAGGTAAAAAATTAGAGGGAACATTGCTCTTTGCACCCTTGTATTGTCAGATACGCAAAGGGTTAAGCTCTTAACCAACTCATATACTTCTTTATTTTCCTCCACACCAGTGTACATTGCATACACCCACTTCAGCTGTTCCTTCTAGCATGAACAATAATGGGATAGCTTGGCCCATAGTACAGTCCTCCTTGCTGGCTTCACGTGTGAGGAGCTCAAAAGGAAGTAACATCTCTGTCAGGCATTTAACTAGGCCCCATTGGTCCATCTCAATGCTCATGCCTTTCACAGTAGTATCCCCTCTTAGCATGACATATTCATTGATTGGCCTGCACTGCTCAAACAGACATTCAAGCATGTAATACGTTGAGTACCAACATGTTGGCACCTCCTGGATGAGTGTTTTGACTGGCACTTTATGTTCACATTAAATGACCCTCAGCTGCTTCCGGGCTTTAAAGGAATGGCTGAAATGTGTGCAGATTCTTCTGCAGGTGGTCAGTAAGTTGCTGACTCGGTCTTCTATTTTCAGAAAGTCTTGAACAATAATGACAATGCAGTGCGTCAAACACAGGTCCTTGAAATAGCCATCATCGTACATGGCCCTAACAATATTACTGCCATTGTCCGTGGCAACAAAACCAATGTAAGCTCTTCAAAGACCTTTCTGTTAAACTCTTCCAAAATGTTTGCAGCAGTATGAGATTTCTCCATGGCAAACATGGCTACAGTCGCATGTTTCTGAATGTCATTAAAATCTCAGCAGTGTCGACACCTGCAGGTATCTTTTCTCTAACCCCCACAAAAGAGATCCAGTGTGCAGTGATATACATGTAATCAGTGGCTTGGCAACTGTTCCACATATCTGTTGTCAGGTAAATAGTGTGAATAGCACTCTGCTGCAAAGATTGACCAAGCAATTCCAGCACGTCGTGATGTAGTGCTGGAACAGCAACTCTGGCAAAATAGGACCTGCTGGGAACCTTCCATTTTGGGAAGATGGTTGTCACAAATTCAAGAAAACCCACCCCTTACACAAAAGAAAAAGGAAGAAAGTCCAGCGCTAACATTTTAGCCAGCTTCACACTGTACAAACTTGCCATTGAGTGGTTGCAATGGTATTGCCCCTCTGACCGAAACATGCTGACAATGGTAGCCGGGTTTTTTTTCTTTTCTGGTGCCACTGATGCAGGTGACATCTTCTTGATGGCAGATGTTATTAGGCTCTACACACGTTCAGTTGCAGTACTCTCTAGCCTGGGACCCTGTGGTGTCTCAGACTGACTCTTACTATTGTACCACTGCAATGTTTCTGATGTGTATCTGACCGGTACCACTGCACTGCTGGGGACAGGGCTACTTTGTGTACCAGAGAAAATGTCTCCCTCTTGTTCACCTTTCACCGTGATTGGATCTTCTACTCCTTCCTCCCCACCAATAACAATGGGTGCAGTTTTTTGGCCGCTAAGGTGCACCTCTCACTGGATCAAGTGGTGTTTTTTCAGATGGGTTGTTTGGCCTCCGGTACCATAGTTTGTACCAAGCTTACCCGACTAACACCTTGTCAACAAACGGAGCATATCGCAATGTTCACCTCCTTCATGCTAACCGAAAAGAAGTCCCAAACTGGCGGGCACAACAGATGAACTGGTAGGTGGGCATGGAGTTTGACTCTCTGCAGTACCTACTTCTACTGCGGTGGTTGTGCTGGATGTAGGTTGCTGCTGGGCCTTTGCAAATGCAAATATGGAAGCTGGAGGTGGTGTTGATGTTATCAGCAATTTGAGATGGGGTAATGTCGATCTCCACTGGGGTGGTACTAATGTCCATGATGACTGGCTCATCATCATCATCATCCTCCTTTTCTACATCAACCTCCATAGCTCTCAGGCTTTCTGAAACCTTCCTTTTCCCTAGCCTTGTATCACTCTCAGACTGAGGTGGTGGCTTCCAAGCGGCGTCTAGATCATCAGAAGAGGACTTGCAGAAGAACTCGATGGACCAACCCTCCTTTTCCTTGCTGGGAATCTGGAAGACAGTGGATCTTCTGAAAGAGTGGCTTGCTCTTCTTCTTCTTCTGCAGGAAGCTTGATTTCCTGAACTGCCCCTACCTCTGGAAGAACAACTACTATTGTGCGTGGTAGTTGTGTCTGTTGTTGTCCACTTATCTGAGTTTCCTGCATCGATTGTGTTCTACTTTTCGATAACGATAAGCCAATTTCAACATCACTGCTCCTTGGTGTTGTTGTGATCAGACTGGCTGCCTCTGCGACAGACAAGGGCTTGGGCCTAGGTTGGCAGAGTGGAACCACTGATTCGGGGGTGAAGCTGCCAGCTTACTCCACAGACACCGCTGCTGCAGGCGCAATTTTTTGTTTCCCAAAAAAGATCTTGGGAGGCAAACAACAGCAACAAGGCATGGCCACCACAAAGAAATCTTGCAGGCCTAATGCAGAAGCACACTGGCTGCCTTCACAAAATGGCCACCAGCCTCATGGCCAGGCCACAACAACAAGAAGAAGTAAGCCAAGAGGAACAAAGGAAACACATGAAGGCATATGGCGAAAGCGTCATACTAACTAAAACCACAAAATGGCCACCAGCCACATGGTCACTCTCAACAAGCAGGAGACCTGGAAAACAATGAACTCCTGCAGGCCTATATGGCCAGACAAAGGGGGCATGCTAAACAACACAACTTTAATGCAACAATGCCAAAACGAAAATCCACTGGCCTAAAAAAGATTTGCAAGTTACACAACAACCACACCACACACAAATCCAGCAAAGGCATTTATTTAACACACATGGAAAAAGTGAAATACCCACAAGAAAACACATTTTGCAATTCCATCTAATGCCACCCATGCCCTAAATGATGTTTAAATTCAACAGACAGCACAGAAACAGTTGTTTCATGCACCCTTGAGTAGCTCTGGGCCTACTGGCTGAAAGGCCTAAAGTATTTGCAGATTACTGGGCTAGTGAATTACATAAATATTGCAAATTAATTAATTTCAAAAGTTAGAGAAAGTGCAGTGAACTGTGCAATATGTTTCCTTCATAATAGATGAAAAATGACTTATAAAGAAACAACTAGGTTCCCACTGAACTACAGGTCATCCACTGCAATACATTTTTAAAAAAGTGATGAAAAGTACAAAAAAATGTAGGTGGAATGATCCAAACAAACAAACAACAACAATTTTGCAACGTACTTATGAAATCACAGAATCAAAAGTCCTCAAATCCAATTATTTATGATGCAGCAGCCACAAAGAGTGCTCCTTCCAGGTCCAAACCCAAATGAAAAGTGAACAGGAGATGGAGATAGCACTGGGAGGAGCCAGCTGGACAGGAACAGGAAGTTGGAGACTCTGGGGCACTTCCTTCCTCTTAAAAAAAAGTAAAAAAAGAAAAAGGACTCCTTGCAGGGGATTCTTCCTGACTGCTGACCCTGCTGGGAGTTGCGTTTCGCCTACCTGTTTCCGGCCCCTTCGCCACACCACGCCTCGCGGCCCCCGCTTCGCGGGGGCCGCTCGAAGGCGTCAGACACTGGTGAGGACTTGCTGGTCATTGGTCATTGTCCCAGGAACCGTGCAAAGGAGCACCAACGCGGGCAGAGCACCTGCCGAATCATCGACCCAGGCAAGAGGCGGGACTGCGAGGACCAGCCTGCTGAGCGGCGCTCATCGGCCGCAGCTCGTCCTCTTCCCGCCCCCTCCACTGGATAAAAACTGAGTGGAGTGTTACTTCCCTGGGATTCTTCCTGACTGCTGACCCTGCTGGGAGTTGCGTTTCGCCTACCTGTTTCCGGCCCCTTCGCCACACCACGCCTCGCGGCCCCCGCTTCGCGGGAGCCGCTCGAAGGCGTCAGACACTGGTGAGGACTTGCTGGTCATTGGTCATTGTCCCAGGAACCGTGCAAAGGAGCACCAACGCGGGCAGAGCACCTGCCGAATCATTGACCCAGGCAAGAGGCGGGACTGCGAGGACCAGCCTGCTGAGCGGCGCTCATCGGCCGCAGCTGGTCCTCTTCCCGCCCCCTCCACTGGATAAAAACTGAGTGGAGTGTTACTTCCCTGGGATTCTTCCTGACTGCTGACCCTGCTGGGAGTTGCGTTTCGCCTACCTGTTTCCGGCCCCTTCGCCACACCACGCTTCGCGGCCCCCGCTTCGCGGGGGCCGCTCGAAGGCGTCAGACACTGGTGAGGACTTGCTGGTCATTGGTCATTGTCCCAGGAACCGTGCAAAGGAGCACCAACGCGGGCAGAGCACCTGCCGAATCATCGACCCAGGCAAGAGGCGGGACTGCGAGGACCAGCCTGCTGAGCGGCGCTCATCGGCCGCAGCTGGTCCTCTTCCCGCCCCCTCCACTAGCCCTCCCTTGAAAAACAGAGTCAGTAACGCGCACGCGGGACGCGCGCGGACCAAGGCCGGGGCTAAGACCGGGCAAAGAGCGGGCCGTTTGAGGCCGTTCGAGGACTGAGTGGACTGGGCTGGGCCAGCCCTCTAAGCCGCTATATACGGGCCCGTCCTGTAATCACAAGGTAATATGTCATCCCAGGAGTATAAGGAGAGGGCTGCTAAAACTAAATAAAAAAACGGAACCTTAGATGATTTTATAACTAAAACCCATTCTGCTATAGACAATGAGATTGCCAAAATGCAGCGTCGAGTGTCATCTGAACTGGACGCTGCAAGGAGGCTGTCACATGAGATAGCTGCGGCCAAAAAATCCTCCTTAGGTGCCTTTGCCTTTGCCAAAACTCCCGACCGTTCCATTGCCCAGCCATTAAAACTGCTTGAAACAACTGCAGACATTCATCAGCCAACTGTTCCTACCATACAGACACTAGGTGAGACCCCACCATCAACTTCATTGGCCCCTAATCCTTCAATGACACCTATGTCTGGAGTAATAGAGGAATTGAATGAGTGTATAAAAGATGTGCCGGTATCAGTGTTAACAAAGCAGGCTGGGGGAACGCCAGAAAAGAGACAGTTAGTGCCATACACCAAAAGGAAGCGTGGTAACCAAACATCTTACGCTAGGAAAAAAGTAAAGGTTGCAAAATCCCAACTGTCCACCAAATTGCCATCCCCATCTCCATCAACCATCACACAACCTCTTGACTCTATATCAGAGGTTGCGGTGGATTCGCTGGAGATAATCCAAGACAAGGATAAACTGACAATAGTAAAGGAGAATAATGAAATACCATTTTGTGTCATAAACGGGGAAGACGTTGAATTTTTGACCGTAGTGTGGGAAACGCTTAAAAAGCTTTTAAAACCATTTGAGGACAGATTATCACAGATAGGATCCCAACTTTCCAACATTGATAAGAGCATCTCACAATCAGGGAAAAAACACCCCGGTAAGGAAGATAAAGACCTAATGGTCGGCATCGAGAAACTTATAAAAAGTCTATGGAACCCCCTAATGGAGAAAACTCAAATAATAAATTCAAAATTAGACCAATTGGAGTTCCTAACATCTAAGAACACCGCTCTATTGGAAAACCTGGTAGGGAGTAAAAAAACATCAGCTACCACCGTTGGCAAAATTAATAGTGATAACACCAGTTTAGGGAAAAAGGGCCCTAAGCCCAACCTGATATCCCAACCCCTATCTAGTAGTACCCTCTCTTTAGCACCGACTCCAACAATAAAAACAAAGCAGGGGAACGCGTTGGGCACTAAGCCAAGTAACACGCCGGTGGTAACCACACCGGTTACTACATCTGCACCGGCCCAGATTAATAAGGAAGTAAAGGAAACTCCGAAGAGTAAACCTCAGGCTTCCAGTAAAACCCCATTGCAAGGTAGAGAGATCTATGTAAATATACCCCCGGAGTCTGCCCCTTACATGGCAATCCTGACAGGTGTACCGTTAATCCCAGAAAACAAGTATGAGAAAAATGAGGACCTCCTAAATAAAACAAAATTTTGGCTAAATACAAATAGGCCACTGACTGAGGATACAGTCACAAAAATCCTAAGTGTTCGGAGGGTCCCCTGGGTTGGTCCAAGCAAAAAAGACCTGGAGGGTGATTGTATTTTGATAAATTTTAGAGATAACTGGGTCAAGGATATTATTTGTAGCAAGGCCAGGTTTGGGCGGATGGGGGACATTCAGTGTATAGGTCTTGAATATTTCTATCCCAATCTCTACCAGTCTTTCCCTGATCAAAATTCCTCCCGCCAAGGACATGGCATAAATGGTAGACACCAAACGGGTTGGGCACATAATCCAAATACGAATCATGGCCCGCATCACCTTTATACTCCTTGGCACGAGACAGCTAATTTCATGGGGCCACCAAGTATGGGAAATTTTATACAAGTCCCTTATAACCCGCGAAGACCAAGGTTCAGGGGCACAGAATATCCTGGCTGGTTCCCAAATAATAATAATAACTATAATAACAACATCCCACTGAGGAATCGCTTTGACCCTTTGATGAACCTAGATGAGGTAGATTGACTGCCATCCAGGACTAAGGTCATAGAAACATCAATAAAGACTGGGGGAATAAAAGAAGACCAAGGGACATGCATTAACAACGGTAACTTAGTGCGGGAAACTCCGGAAGGTGAAAATGCGACTGTTGACATTCACAGATAGGGACTGTTGCCGTGCCAATGGTCAACATAGACAAGGGCCATGAACAGAATAGGTTATCATTGCTTAACCCAAATACCACTGTTGTAGGAGATGATTCGGGAAATAGTCACGAAACACAAGGGTCTTCATCTTCATCTTCATTAATATCCCTATTGTCCTGGAACATCTTCGGAATAACAAATAAGCTAGAGGATGAGATTTGGTTAGATTTTGTGAAATCTCATGAAATCCTGTGTTTACAAGAGACATGGTCTAGGACCACCTGTGACATCGAGGGCTTTCAATCACTTGCTGTCCCGGCTGTTCCATCTACATCAGGAAGGGCCAAAGGTGGAATATTGACTGCATTGTCTATAAAACTACAGGATCTCAAAATCTCGACACTGGTAGAAACAAACTGGTATCAAGTGTTGTTATTGGAATACCTTTTCCCTGAAGCTGTGTTATTAATTAACTGGTACTATAACATCTTTAATGGACATGATACCTCAATAATTCAAGATTTGGAGTATGCTTTGGGTAAAGTCCGTTGTAGGCACCCTTCTTCTCCGCTTATTTGGGTTGGTGATTTTAATTGTACACTTTGCATTCATGCAGGATCGAATGTATGTGGCTTAGAGGATTTGAATGCCCAGCCTCTAAACCATTTTAGGCACACACCGCAGGGGGACGCCCTGAATAATATCATCATAACTAATGATTTGTGTGTAGTAGACCCCTGGTCCCCCTCAGATACCCTGCATTTACCGACCTTTCAGGGCTTGAGGGGTGAAATGAGTACAATTGATTTTGTTTTGGTATCAAGTACCTTTCTTAAGCACGTGGATAAGTTGGAGGTGGTAGCAAATCCCGCCAGTGATCATAATCCTTTAATTCTGTCAATTTGGGTTCCGACACATGAATCACCAAGGTTCTGTGAACAATCTATTCAATATAACAAAAATCAGGGTGTTACTCTGAAATGGGGGAAGATAAATGTGTCCCAGTTGCAAGATGATATTACTGCTAACTGTAAAGCTGAAATAGATACATGTCTAGCAGGATCTGATTCACATAAGGTCATAGGAAGTTTTGAGAAGTTGTGTTGCCATATAGGACAGTGCCTAAAAAAGCCTAAAGGGAAAGGTGGCCAAAGGGCCTTTAGATGGTTTGATTCTTTGTGCTCTGCCACATATAGATCACTAAAATTAGCTTTGTCTCAAAAGCCAAGAAATAAAGAGCTTGTAAAGATCAATAGGAAAGCTTATAGAGACGCTATTACAAAAAGAAAGCAAGACCTGAAAGATATGGCCTGGGATGATCTTGAAAAGGCAGCAGAACTGAAAGATAGCAGGCTATTTTGGGAGGTCATAAATCGCCCCCTTTTTAAGAGTAATAACAGTGAAGCTATAGCTATGCAGGTCACTGCCGAACAATGGGTTCAACACTATAGTAAGATTTTTAATCCCAAATCTTCTTCAATAATTCCAAGCGTTGAGGAGACAGGGGGCGTGGTGCTACCATCTCCCTCGGCTTTGACCCTCAGCTCTTCAATTACATTGACTGAGATTGAGGAAGCCCTAGGGAAAGGAGCATCTTTAAAAGCGCCAGGTCCTGATGCTGTCCCCCTGGATCTTTTTAAATCTAATACCAGTCTGTGGGCACCCATTTTATTAAATGTTTTTAAAGCTGTGGTGGTTGGCCGCATCCCTGGCACATGGAAAGAGGCAACCGTAGTGCCAATCTTTAAGAAGGGTAATAGATCTGATCCTCGTTGTTACCGTCCAATTTCTTTAATAGACGCTGCCTGTAAAATCCTCGGCAGAGTTATCCTGGTGAGATTGGAAAGTTGGGCAGATTCTGTTGGTTTGATAGTTGATTCCCAATATGGTTTCAGGCACGGAAAGGGGACAAATGAGCAGTGTCTCAATTTGGCACTGATCTTGGGCAAGTATATGAAGGCCAAAAAATCCGCTATTCACCTGGCCTTCATGGACTTGACAAGTGCTTTCGATACTGTCTGCAGGAGCAAGTTGTGGAAGATGATGAGTGATATGGGCTTTGAGGAACCTCTGGTGACCTTGCTCCGTAGGTTACATGAAGCTACAAATGTGTCCATCAGATTTGGCTCTGGAGGGGAATTAACGAAACCAATACCTTCTACGGAAGGAGTACGGCAAGGATGTATCTTGGCGCCTTTCCTCTTCTTGGTTTACACAAATGGATTAGAACAATACTTACTAAACCAGGGCTGTGATTTCCCAAAAATTAATGGTAAAAGCATTCCTATGCTTTCATATGCGGACGATACTGTCCTAATGACACTAACAGGCAACAGCATGCAAATGTGTTTAAATGCATTTAACAAATTTATGCTTGACTTAGACCTAAAGGTAAACTTCGAAAAATCCTTTGTAATGTCCTGTGGCCCAAAGGGGTCGTCTATTAGGAAGTTCGAGGTAAACAACCGCATAATTGGGAAAGTGGATAATTTTAATTATCTTGGTAATCTGTTTGATAGTAAACTAAGCTGGACACCGGTAATGAAGGTCCGAGCCCAGAACATGACAAGGGCGATAGAGGGTATCTTCCGCTTCTGTAGTAAATTGGGGCAAAAGCACATCATGCATCTCAGAACCCTTTACACCTCAAAGTGCCTATCTGTTGCCACCTATGGGGCAGGGGTGTGGGGGACTGAAATGCCTGCCGCAATACAGGTGGTGGAAAATAACTTCATAAAAAGGGTCTTGTCAGTTCCTAAAAGCACCTCAAACACCTTCTGTCATGACGAAATTGGTATGGTTAGCGTATCCGATATAATCCGTATGTCCCCTTTACTGTTATGGGGTAAAATCTGGCAATCAGAAGACCTGCAATTAACAAAAGAAATCATTACTGATTGCATGGCTTTAGAAAATTCCAAACAGATCCCCTGGTTATCTTATGTCTGCAATATGTTGAACAAAATCGAACTTGGTTTTTATTTCCACAGCCCCGGGAAAATCAAGGGGAACTATAAAAAGGAGATAAAGACAAAGTTCTTGAAGTCAGCGAATCAGCCTCCTATGGATATAATTGGCACTGGAACTACTTATGCTTGTAAACCACAGCCGCAGTTTTATTTAACATTCACCCTTAATGTGCAATGGCGATTTCTTTTAACACGGTTCAGGCTGGAGACCCTTCACTTTTTACTTGCTTTCCCTAAACAAGGGGGTTGGGGTGAGAGACTGTCCCCTTGTCCTTGTAGCAACAAGGACAGGCAGAGTACCTTACATTTGGTTCTCTTTTGCTCCCTGTACAAAGAGCCAAGACTCCGGTTTATTAAAACTATTTTGAAGGGTAGGCAACCTTGCACTTATAAGGAAGGTTATGAATATTTGCTATCCTTATCTTCTGTGGAAATCTGTTGTGCAATGTTAAATTTTATCAGAATCTCCCTAAAGATTAGAAAGAATTATGGGTAGCACCACAGGTATAGAATTTTTGTAAAAATCTTATACTGTAAACCTTTTTTGAATCTCTGTCACTGTTATTATTATGTCTCTTTTAAAAAACTCTTTTTTGTTTAAATGTGTTTTCAAATTAGTTTTTAATATTATTAGTACAAATGTGTTCCTATTTGAAATGCGATATGATTGTATGTTCAATACTTTTATGATTCATTTTATGTATCGAATAAAGTTTTTGAATACGAATACGACTCCTTGCACAAAAAGTACAGCCAAATGTCTATCTGAGCAGTTTTTTAAATCCAAATCACCATTTCGAGAAGGTTTTGATGCTGCTTGAGAGAGATTCTTCTCCTGATTGCAAATTTTGCATGTTTAGGGATCGCGAGCTTGGCAAAACATCTGATGGTGTGCCCGAATTACATGTTCCCGATTGCATACTCTTGCGGGAACGTGCAGCCGGCTACCAATTCTTGTGGCACTCACGAACAGATGGAAAATCTCAATGACGATTGCAGGCATCCTGGTAAGTCACCCTCACGTGTGCAAAAACGCATTTTGAGAGCCCGAACACAAGAAAATATCTGCTCCGCTGAAGAGCGCAAAGTTTTCGGTAACTTTGCATTTTACAAGGAACGCGAAGTTGCCAAAAATCCGCAAACTCTGTGAGTGGAGCAGATTTTACGCCCAGGGTTACCACAAAATCATTTTAAAATTCATAATTTTGGTGCTACTGTTTGAATTTTTGTCATCTCGTATACACAAATCTCTCAAATTGTACTCTATGTTTCTAAATTGGTTTGAGATTTTCTTGTGTTTATACTTTATTGTTATATGTGTGCTGCATAAATACTTTACACTATGCCTCTAAACTAAGCCTTACTCTCTTTGCAGTGTTAAGCAAACGTTAAGTTAGTGACTTTTGTGGTTCATGCTGCAAAGGATTGTGGCTACTGCTTGATCAGGGCTCACACCTCAGTCAACCAACAACTCGATTTCTCACACTGGTTTGCAGCAGTGTGGATCAGGACTTGTGTTTGTTCAGTGTCATACAGTAATTTGTGTAGCACAAATTCCCAGCTAAATAATTTGACAAAGGAGTTGACATAATTTAAAATTGTCCTTGAGTGGCCATATTTTTCCCTTTTTACAAATGTGATTCCTGCCTTTTATTGTGTGTGCCTGTGACTATTGTCTGCAAAAACAACAGGTGATGGACCGAATGTGGATCAATGTCACACACTCACCCCAGTCCAAAGATCTGGGCCCAAATCCATCGTTTTTTTGCACTCCACACCACCCTGGGTTAGACAATGGCGATATGCAAATCTGCTCTGACCCTGTGCCCCATGGGAACAGTCCAGTCCGAACTACAAAAGCCATGTCCTTCCCAGAACGGAATCAAGCATCCGAGGACCGGACCGGTTTCGAGGTAACACCTCTCATCAGCCCGGCTAGCTTGACTCCAGTGGTGTGGAGTGCCTGGGACCCACGTCTGGGCATCCCCAGCGCACTTAGGGCGGAATATGCAAAAACAACAGGTGATGGACCGAATGTGGATCAATGTCACACACTCACCCCAGTCCAAAGATCTGGGCCCAAATCCATCGTTTTTTTGCACTCCACACCACCCTGGTTTAGACAATGGCGATATGCAAATCAGCTCTGACCCTGTGCCCCATGGGAACAGTCCAGTCCGAACTACAAAAGCCATGTCCTTCCCAGAACGGAATCAAGCATCCGAGGACCGGACCGGTTTCGAGGTAACACCTCTCATCAGCCCGGCTAGCTTGACTCCAGTGGTGTGGAGTGCCTGGGACCCACGTCTGGGCATCCCCAGCACACTTAGGGCGGAATATGCAAAAACAACAGGTGATGGACCGAATGTGGATCAATGTCACACACTCACCCCAGTCCAAAGATCTGGGCCCAAATCCATCGTTTTTTTGCACTCCACACCACCCTGGGTTAGACAATGGCGATATGCAAATCAGCTCTGACCCTGTGCCCCATGGGAACAGTCCAGTCCGAACTACAAAAGCCATGTCCTTCCCAGAACGGAATCAAGCATCCGAGGACCGGACCGGTTTCGAGGTAACACCTCTCATCAGCCCGGCTAGCTTGACTCCAGTGGTGTGGAGTGCCTGGGACCCACGTCTGGGCATCCCCAGCGCACTTAGGGCGGAATATGCAAAAACAACAGGTGATGGACCGAATGTGGATCAATGTCACACACTCACCCCAGTCCAAAGATCTGGGCCCAAATCCATCGTTTTTTTGCACTCCACACCACCCTGGGTTAGACAATGGCGATATGCAAATCAGCTCTGACCCTGTGCCCCATGGGAACAGTCCAGTCCGAACTACAAAAGCCATGTCCTTCCCAGAACGGAATCAAGCATCCGAGGACCGGACCGGTTTCGAGGTAACACCTCTCATCAGCCCGGCTAGCTTGACTCCAGTGGTGTGGAGTGCCTGGGACCCACGTCTGGGCATCCCCAGCGCACTTAGGGCGGAATATGCAAAAACAACAGGTGATGGACCGAATGTGGATCAATGTCACACACTCACCCCAGTCCAAAGATCTGGGCCCAAATCCATCGTTTTTTTGCACTCCACACCACCCTGGGTTAGACAATGGCGATATGCAAATCAGCTCTGACCCTGTGCCCCTGTGTAGTTCGGACTGGACTGTTCCCATGGGGCACAGGGTCAGAGCTGATTTGCATATCGCCATTGTCTAACCCAGGGTGGTGTGGAGTGCAAAAAAACGATGGATTTGGGCCCAGATCTTTGGACTGGGATGAATGTGTGACATTGATCCACATTCGGTCCATCACCTGTTTTGTTTGCAATTGCCGCCATAAGTGCGCTGGGGATGCCCAGACGTGGGTCCCAGGCACTCCACACCACTGGAGTCAAGCTAGCCGGGCTGATGAGAGGTGTTACCTCGAAACCGGTCCGGTCCTCGGATGCTTGATTCCGTTCTGGGAAGGACATGGCTTTTGTAGTTCGGACTGGACTGTTCCCATGGGGCACAGGGTCAGAGCTGATTTGCATATCGCCATTGTCTAACCCAGGGTGGTGTGGAGTGCAAAAAAACGATGGATTTGGGCCCAGATCTTTGGACTGGGATGAATGTGTGACATTGATCCACATTCGGTCCATCACCTGTTTTGTTTGCAATTGCCGCCATAAGTGTGCTGGGGATGCCCAGACGTGGGTCCCAGGCACTCCACACCACTGAGTCAAGCTAGCCGGGCTGATGAGAGGTGTTACCTCGAAACCGGTCCGGTCCTCGGATGCTTGATTCCGTTCTGGGAAGGACATGGCTTTTGTAGTTCGGACTGGACTGTTCCCATGGGGCACAGGGTCAGAGCTGATTTGCATATCGCCATTGTCTAACCCAGGGTGGTGTGGAGTGCAAAAAAACGATGGATTTGGGACCAGATCTTTGGACTGGGATGAATGTGTGACATTGATCCACATTCGGTCCATCACCTGTTTTGTTTGCAATTGTGACTATTGTCTGGCAGGATAGAGTTGGATATCATTGCCACTGAAATCTACAGCATGGCCGAACTGAAGAAGTTGTGCAGGGAGAGGGAACTGAAACCAACTAAGAGTTCTCCAATGTTTGAGTATCAGGTAGCTCTTGGAGCCTGGGAGGCAATATGCAGAATGCAAGATGCAGCACTGGAGGATGATGATGAGGAGGATGCACTGGATATGGAAGAAGAGGAAGTGGAGGCTGAGAAGGACTATTTTGCAACAGCTTTAGGGCTGGAGAGAGAGGAGCTTATTTTTCCCTTTGGCCCAGAACCAGAGGTGAGTGGGAGACCCAAAGGAATGAGGTTCCCTACTGGGCCCAACACAGGAACCAATGTGTGTTCCCTGCCCCCTAAGGACTTGGGGGACAGGAGAGCTGAAGGGGAGCACCAGCTGAACCTGGTCCAACTGAAACTGGTTGACGAAGCAACAAAGGCAGAAGTGGAGAGAGTTGTTGCCTTGCAGGAGAAATAACTAGCTCTGGAGAAAAATAAACTATTGTGGGCTCATGAACTGAGTTTTAAAAACTGGGCCTAAAGTTAAAACAAGCCTCAGGGTCCAACATAAATATTGGCAGTATTACTCCAGTGTCCACTGGAGAGGTGAGTGTCCACATACCACAAGACCTGGTGCCCAATTACGTAGTGGGAGATGACAAAACAAAATGTTTTTCTGCATATGAGGTAGTCCTGGGGGATACAAATGTTGTCATAGAAGCACTGGGGGTGGAGTATGGAAACACATGCCCATTGTGGGGAGGGATACACTTCTCGCAATTGAGGTGGGTGACCAGACAAAGCCAGTGAGGATAAGAGTTCCCCATGGGTAAGTTCAGTGGCTGAGGAGAGCGTAGACTGAGGGATCTATATGAAATCAGAAGGGCTTAGATCTCAAAAGTGCACCTGCAGTAAAGGGCCATTGTCCCTATTATATAGCCTAAGCAGAGATGTCCATCAAGATATTGATTAGTCTTCACTGACTGTAGGCATAAGAGGAGTCGTGTTGGACCTTGCCCTCTCTACAGAGTCAAATCCAAATCTTTGGCCTTTGCCCTCCACTTTTTGCTGAAGGACTCTGATCACTTTATAACTGCTAACCAGTGAACAGGACTTGTGGTCTCTCCCATAAACATGGATAAATTGACTTAAACCCAATTGGCATATTTAATTTAGTTGTCCTTTCCTTGTAGAGTGGTATACCATATACCCAGGGCCTGTTAATTGAATCTAACTAATGGGCTTGCAGCACTTATTGTGCCACCCACTTAAGAAGCACCTTAAAACATGTCAGAGGCCTGCCACTGCAGCCTGAAAGCAGTTTTAAACTGCCATGCTTACCTGGCAATAAAACCACCCATGCCAAGCTCTAAACTCCTATTTTATTACATATAAGTCATCCTGCCAATTCTACCCGAGTTGCAGTTCACGCTTGTGAACTTACTACTCGCAGGCACGAATGAGGAAAAACTCTGCTGCACTACACGAAGCAGAGTTTTCTGCACTCCGCTAGCTCCGCAGAGCGCTTAGTGCAGAAAGCTCCACAAACTCCACAAACGGAGCGGAGTTCACCTCCGAGGCCTAGTCTTGGTAGTGAAAAATGCCTGGATTCATTTTTTACTAGTGTGAGGGAAACCTCGCTCATTGGATAATATTGGAGGTTCCTTATTTTATTTGATAAGCTGTAATTTCCAATTGGGAGGAGATAGCTATGTTATGTTTGGTGTCTTTGGAATTGAAATGAAAAACCCTGGGGCATATTAACAAGGGGGTTTATCTCCTCTTTTTTGGCTTTAAAAGCCAAGAAAGCGGAGATAAAATTATCTCCCTATTACCTAGCTGTCGCTAACACCAGTTAGCGGCAGCTAATAGGAGATAGCAACCTTCTTGGGCCCCGCTTTGCATGTCAGTGATATTTATCACTAATGACATGCAAAGTGGGCGTGCCAAGATGTTAGCGACTGGAAACAGTTGCAAACATCGCTATGTCCTATTACCAACTTTTGGAGATATTCGCGCTAAGCGCGATTATCTCCAAAAGCTAACACCTGCCCCTGAGCAGTTCTTAGCCATGTTATCCAATGGGAGGTGGATAACATGGCTAAGAGCATTAGCTCGGTAATGCATGAATATCGCTGACTTTTCAGCGATATTCATGCATTTCGGACGATTTTTATCGCTTAGGAGATAAACTTTGATAATAGCAAGGTTCCTAAGCCGCAGCTCTGCGATAAAAATATTGCCGCTAAGCCAACATAGCGATAATTATCGCTAATTGTTGGCAATATGCCCCCCTATTTATTAGCCAAATAGGGTAATTTATAAAAAGTTTGAAAATGCCACTTTTAGAAAGTTAAAAGAACAAATGATGGCTGGAATGCTGAACAATGCAAACATTCACCCCCAGTCACAGAGATCTGGGTTTACTCCATCCTTTTTTGCTCACCAAGCCACCCCTGCTTGGACTCAGCCATATTCAAATCAGTCTTAATGCCCTGCAACCTGCACTGGCATTCCATGCAAAGCTCTGGCAGCTGCCTCTTCACGATGCAACATTGATTTCTCACAGGGACTGCCAATGCAAAGCTTCCGCAAAGCCTTTTTGCACAGACTACAGGTTCTTTGTGCCATAGCAGCCACTGTCCACGCTACTCCAGCAGCCTCCTGCGATGCCCTCCCTGCTTCTTGCAGCCAACCCCACCACAAACAGGACTCTTGCTGCTGATTTGAGAAGGTAAACATTCAGCAGGACATATCTGGTAACTGCGCTCTATCGCAGTCGGCCTGAACTTGTGACTTTGACCCATTACAGAATGACCAGATAGCCATAGTTGGGGCTTTCTGCTTTTTGGTGTTATTTTCACTAAAATCTCTAAAAAATGTATATCTTCAGTTCTACCAATTGGATTTTTGAGGCTTTGAAGTCAAATAATTTATTTAAATGGGCGCTATTTTCCTAAATTGGTTTGAGATGTTTCTTGTGGCATGTTTTCATTTTATTGCTGTTTGTGTGCTTAATAAATACTTTACATAATACCTCTAAGTAAGCCTGACTGATGTTTGTGTCAGGCCACCCAGGGTCAAGCACAGGTTAATATAGCGACTTTTTGTGGTTTACCCTGCAGGGTTCTGTGGCTGTTGCTTGGCCAGGGCTCACACCCCAGTCAACCAACAACCCAATTTCTCACTTGGGGCATGTTTAATAAGCAAGGATTATAAATGGAACTAATCTACTTGGTCAGAATTTGTTCTGAAATACTGCCATAAATCCTGTCGTCCTGGACATGTTATAGACAGCCCAATGCTCATGATTTGGAATTGTCAATTGGCTTGTGATTATGGGCATGAACAACAAACAGGCCTTCAGCATCAAATCTCTGGTCTTAAACTTTGATGCTGCAATGAAAGCCTCCTATTTTATTTGAAGAAAATGCTGATGCTCATATCAGTATGCTTGGTAAAACGTTAGCTGAAGTGAGACCGATCACCCTAATAATTCATTTGGAATGCTGTAGGTTGATGGTCCAATGTTTTGTATTTAAGAACTTAACAAAACTAGTAAGCTTGTGGACATCTTGACATCGTCTTAACTTGCTTACCTTATAAATGTTTTTAATAATTAAGATAGATTCAATGTATTCCCTCTCTTTCAAATAGATGTTCCTCCCTATATTCCCTTAATGTTCCCTTGTTGAGAGTGACAGTAATGTTCCTACCTCTAGCATGTACTTTTGTTTTGTAATGTTTGCTTTCCATCAATGAAAATCAACAAAGTTGATTTATAAGTTAAAATAATAATGTATTACTTTGAAATCCAGGAGCTCTGGAAAACAAGCACGAACTGCTAAGCTAATAAAAATGAGATCTACAATAACACAGACATTTTGCTTCAAGCCTTCTTTGGCCTTTCACATGAATCTGCTATGGGGAATTTTAATTTAAACTGCAATACTGCACCACCATAATGGAACATTGTGTTATTGCTTCCAAAATCTAGACAAGAAATATACTATTTTAGGACAGGAATGATTTCGTCCTGCCACGTGAACGTAGCAAAATGTAGTTTTGTTTAAAAACCTTTTGGTGCCAAGTTGAGACACAATATTTTTCTTCCAAAACTGAAAGATAACTGATCACTATTAATGTTGTTTTCCTTTAAAGTGCAACTTGTGTGGATTAGGTGTGTCTCAGTTTAATTAACTTCTATGCAGCACAATCCATGCATGCCTGAGGCTTCTTCCAGGGCGTCTTTACACCAGAGATCAATTCGAATATATATATGGCAGAAATGTTAAGGAAGATATATAGGTTCAGATATGGCATATACTATTATATTACGAGAGTGAAAATAAGAGTTATAAAGAGTTATAGTGCAGAGTACATGGGTTCTGGGAGCGAGCATTGAGGAGTGGCGAAGCATGGACAGGAGGACAAGGGTGCGGGAGACCTTGACAGAGTTTATAAACTTGTGAGATTAATGGTACATTGAATCTGCTTCGCGGCAGCTACAAAATGTCATTGATAAAGAATCTCGAAATTTCAATTCAATTTTCTAAAGACAAAAGTTGTAAAAAAGGTGTCTTGTTTGATGTCTCATTATATATATATATATATATATCCTCCTGGAAAACTCAAACCACCTCCTGATTTCCGCCACAGCAGACAGGCGAGGAAAGAGACACAGACCTCCGAGGTATTTTCAAGTGGGCAAGATAGTTTTATTGCAAGTGACCCAAACACTATATATATTCATTCTTTTGGTGTCGTTTTATATAGCGTGAACTAGACCCGAAGGTATCAGAGTGCTTTACACGAGCAACAGTTATGTTTCAGATGGACATGTTCATTTTTTTGTTAGTGGAGATTAAGGGAGTTACCCAGAATCACAGGATGTTGAGCGTCACTGCCAAGACTCGAACCCGGTTCCGCAGCTCGGAGGTCAACCGTCCTTGCTGTTAGGCCTCATTCTCTCTATATATTCCAAAGCTGTATCAAGGCCTTGTTTTATTCTATTATATTCCATATAGGTACATTATATAGGCGCAGGTAGCATGGCACACTTTCACCTATATTCTTCCCTACATTAGATACATATCGGTTTTTAGAGACTGACCTTTTACCGAGATACAAAACTGCATTCAGAATGCAGGTTTTCCCTAGTTAGAATCTCATAAATTATGCATGAGGTTTCTTGGAAGCAAAGCAGGACTACCATCTCCTGTATAATATCTCTGTATAAAGTTCAGGACCCACGTCATCTTCTAGGCAGACACAGTAACACAACAAGGTAGTACCCTGGGGAGACCTGTGAGTATATATACATCACATCTTGCTTTAGAAAAACAAAGGAGAACAAGACTTCCTAGCTGACACACTGACCAGAGGCGCTGAGGTTCCTGCATGCAGACACTCCAACTCGCAGTGGTCTAACATCCCTCGTGGGGTGTCCAACTCGAGACCAGGATGGGGTCCCATATTCTCTCCTTCTCAGGTAATGGGGTTGACTAGATCCTAGAGGGATTCTTGGCATAACACCTACACAGATGCTAGGTACATTTAGTTAGGGAAGCATCGTAGGAGTAAGCACTTTGTATCATTTATTTATGTACTTGTGTATATTCATGATTACTGCAAAATGGTAGAACTGTACCATCCCTTTACAACTGTTCAATAAATTCTTACTGACAAACGCCCAGTATTTTTATTCTGTGTATCTCTGAGACAAACTAAGTGGGCAAGAGTGACTTAGCTAAAGGTAGTATATTGTTTCCACAATTCTGAGGGATCAGGGTTGTCATGTTCTGTGGTTGCCAGAAACTATTCTCTCTCAGATAGGAAGAGATTATAGTGGCACTGTGAGCTAGCTGATTCAGACAGGCTAACATATCCAGGGGGTCTGCATGGAACCAGTCTGCCACCAATCGCACAGTTTATGTTATCTAAATGCACAGATCCTGACTAGGTTATATTGGAACTACAAGACAATTCTTAGCACATTAGGGCTTTTTGTTAAACCAATGGGAGACATACCTGACTTACTGTGGCCAATCAAGTTTTAGTCGATCACCTGACTGGGAGGGACAACATTCTGAGAATATATTTGGCAAAAACATTTAGGTGTCATATTTATGGAAAACACTTTGGATGTTTACGAACAGTAACACAAATCCAGCTGGACTGGACAATCCCCCCCTCTGTAAGGAAAGTGAGAAGGTGATCTATTTCAGATACATTCTTATTAAATATATTAGAAGGTACGAATCCCAGTAATCCTCATTGAGAATTTACCATTATGACAATGTTCAGCTCAGTTCATGAAATATCTTTCTGATCCACCACATTTCCCAGCTGGTAGCGTTTCAGGATTGAAAATCACACCCAGAAAGCAGAGCATAACAGTCTATATCCTGAGCTTTCCCCAGAACCAATTTGAAAGCAATGCTTTACTGTTCATAATATTAATCCAAAAGGACAAGGATTGTCCTATTGCTGGATGATAATGGGTGCTAAGTGTATGTGGGCTACATTTTTCATTGGGGTCCTCATTTACAAACGTAAGTATGGTTGTAGATGTAGGTTTAATGACTGAATGAACATGTTTTATCCTTGCCAAAAAGAATTTATAGACGGATTCCAGATAGGTGCAAACCCATTTACATGTACGAAGACTCCATACCCCCTCTCCAGCACTAGGAAAATAGACATTTCATGGCTTGAGTAGTCTTGGAAATTTGTTAGCACCAACAGACATGTACATTTTGAGCATTCACAAACTCCCCTCATTCCTCTTTCCACCCTGAAATGGTAGGATTGTTACCCCAGTCAAGTATTGATTTAAATTGCTTTTTAGGATGGGATAGGGAAAACCCCACTCCTGGATTTATTTGTGTAGGGAAGCGGGTTTCTCCTTGTGAAAAAATATTTTCTCTACAGAGAAATAAAATGCTCATTTCCACTGGATCTTATTCCCAGCGTGCAAAATTCTCTTCTACTGCAAAATCTGCAAAGCTAGATTTGGAACCCAATATGAAGGTAAAATGACCCCCCAGGAGTCTTCATAGAAACCTGCATATAGCAACACTTTTCACATGGATTCCTGGGACTCTAAGGAAGTGGTAAAGCTACACCCACACATAAGGTTAAAATCTGGGAGTGCAGATTTACCACTTTCTTTATTAAATCGGGCCCAATACGTTTGGCCCAGTTGTGTCAATGGCCAATTAATATATTATCTCTTTCCAAAGGAGTTAACAAGTAGGAATGATGAAAAACTCTTTGTTCTAAAAACAAATCATCTTATCTGTAGCGATAACTAGCAGGTAACTATTCAGTACAGTCTGCATATCCATGCCTTTCCAGTGTGCTGCACTGCGACTTCCTCTGTGAATTCTGGCTTTGTCTTTGATCTCCTCACTATGAATAGTGGAACATTTTTTAACACTTTTATTAATTCTCACTTTAGGAGTCTTGGTTTTCATGATTGCTTCTTGATTTATTTTAAATTGATGTTTTCCATGGATTGAAAGAGTTTCCTGTGTGATATTTGAAACAGTAGATTTGACATGAATGTGGAGGACCCATAATTAAAGCCAAACTATAAAAAGTCTCTGTGGAATAATATAGGAAAGAGAATGTTAGCCTTGTTCGTTCTGCTGTCAGGGGTTAGTAAAGAGGAGAACCGAGGAACAGAGATAATGGTATGCTTGATATATGAAAAAATTGTGTATGTTGATCAATCAACCAATCAGGGTTGGTAAAGCACAACTACTCACCTGTGAGGGTCACTAGGCAATGGGGTGGAGGGAGGGGCAACACCGTTGAGTGCTGGGGCACCCAAAAAGCCAAGTCTTGACGTTCTTCGTGAACTGAGGTAATGTGGGAGATTGCCGGAGGTGGAGGGTGTTCCAGGCTTTGGCTGCGAGGTAGCAGAAGGACTTTCTTCCTGTTCTAGTCTTGCTGATATGTGGGACGGGGGCTAGTTAGAGCTGGGCTGATCGGAAGTGTCTTTTTGGTGCATGGAAGGAGAGACGACTGTTCAGGTATGCAGGTCCGGTGTTGTGAAGGGCCTTGTATGCGTGGTTGAGGAGTTTGAAGGTTATTCTTCTTTTGACTGGTAGCTAGTGAAGATCAGGGAGGTGTTAGGTGATGTGACGCCAATGGAGGAGGTTGAGGAGCAGTCCAATGTTCTGGACAGTCTGGCGTTTGTGAAGAAGTTTCTTCTTGATTCTAGTGTAGAACGCATTGTTGTAAACCATTTTAGGACACTATTGTAAATTTCCCGATTCATGCCCTTATATAGGTATAAATCACGATGTCCTTATATAGGCATAAGAATCATAACCATATTTAGACATAGCTCATGCAGTCCAAATATGGCAGGGCTACTTCCACTAGTTCCGAAAATCTACAACGATTTCTTGGAAAACTCGGCTTCAGCAGCTAGGGACTTTCCCTTGCTCGAGAACTGACTTGTCCAAGAACTCATGGAGTTTTCAAAGAACCGAGAGTCTTTAATGACGTTATTATATCCACCTTTACGTCAAACTCGGCAACTTCAAGGTATAAATATGCCCACAATTGCCTGAGCACTTTTAGCCTCTGTTATTTATGTATGTATTTATCTATGGTTTAGGAACCATACAATGCTCTTACAGTATTATTTTATTCAACTCTTGATACTGTATGCAATATATTTTATAACCAGTATTACGATTGTAGCAGTTCATTTCTTATGCTTGAGAAAGAAGCCTGTCCAATAAAACCTTTTTATTGAAAACAACCATCTATCTATTTCTCTGCACCTCTGGTGAAATGAAGCATGCACGATTGACTGAGTGAAATATCTATCTATTGTTTCCACGACTCTGAAGATACGTTTTATCTTGGGGAAACAAAGTTGTCATGTTTATGTGGTTGTCAGAAAATAATCCCTTCTTGTGAATTTGAGAAAGTTTCTAGTGACCTCTGAGCTAGCTGGCACTCACAATTAAGTCTAATATTTTCAATAGAGAACTAGTCGACCTCAGTCCTACGTCTCAACTATAGGATATATTATTCCAATGCGCAGAGCTTATTGGGAATATAGGAACTGCACTACAGCACTGCCGTAGTCCAGTTTCCTGCTGATGAGTGTGTGCGTGACAGTTTTTCTGGATTCCACTGGGATCCATCTGAAGGTCTTTCGAAGCATACAGAGGGTGTTGAAGCAGGTGAAGGAGACGCCATTTATCTGGTGGTTCATTGTGAGCAATGATTCTAGTATGATGCTGAGGAAGGAGCAGATCCAGTCGAGGGCCTTGCCACGGATGCCAGCATCATGGAGTCTGGTGACTAGGGTGTAGTCAGAGACGTTGTCGAATGCCACCGAGAGGTCCCAGAGGATGAGGGCTGCCTCTTGCCCTGGTCATGGAGGTATATGGATCATAAGCAACAGAATGCATGATACATTGTGTGATCCTCAATAATTGTTATATATTGTCGGGCGCTAGAAGGCAGGTTTGCAAGATGGCCGCACATTAGTGAGGCTCCAGCAGCCCGGGAATAAAATACAATAAAATGCTTCTCCTGGAAGCTCTAATATGGTGTAAAACACACCATAAAGGGAGCAGATGAGGTGAGAGAGCTTCCTGGACAGCCCAAACGATTTAATGGTGGTGGGACACAGCTGAATCCACTGTTGTAAGGCCGAAGCGACCCAGAGAGCTGGGAACGTGAACAACAGTTCCCCGTGTTCGCTGCCAGTGATGAAGGGGCCCAGTTGAGAAGAGTGGAGTGCTATCCTCACACAGACGCACTCCCTAGGTGAGAGGGGCAGTTATCGGGTCGCTTGCCACCAACAAATCTGCTGGATTCTGTGAGCATGTTGTGAGCCCTGCTGAGATGCGCGAGGTGTGGAGCTAGACACGGCAAGCGATGGTGGCTTCAGCGCCACCGAAAGTGGATGAATTAACCTACAAGGGTGCCTCCATTTTCTATTCAAAAAGATAAAACCTGTCATCAGACAACGCTGCAAGAAATGCGGTAAGGGGGCTCTGACTGGCACATAGGCCACCATCTTGACTCATATTGAAAGGCCCTGGGGAGGCCGAGTTGGACGGCCTGAATCAGATTTGGCACAGTGCACAGTGAGCACGCAGTGAGGAGGATTCGCCCTTATAGAACCATGATCATATGTGGGCACATTGGTGGTGTATAAAAGGTACATTGGTCTCTGCTAAGGCCTTGCCACTTATCGATCCCCCCAAACGCTGAGATTCCACGTGGCACGGGCTGCATTTGGTATCTGGAAAAAGAGAACCTGGGAGAGACAGCTACAAAAGCCCAAATGAGCCGTGAAAGAGTGTCCCTAAAGCAGTGGCAAAACACACCAATAGCACATGCTTCAGACATTGCGCTCCCAAAGGGGACCTACATCAGGTGCTGCATGAAAGTTGATTACATAAAGGACTGCTGAAGCCGCCTAATCACAACCTCCCTACTGCTCTCGAGCATGACCCTACTATTTCATAACACAGCAGGTTATATTTAACGGCGCCACATACTGTTTCACCACATTCACAAAAAGGACAATGGGCAAAACTGATGGTAAACAGTCCAAGCTGCCTTTTGAAGCTTGCAAGACGACCAGGGGGCATAATCAAGATGCAGATATAGACACATCCGAAAGCATAGACATGATCCAAAGATCAGATGATGAAGACATTAAATCATTACCGGTAACCAACTGTGTACAAGAAAGGACTTTAGAACGCAAGAGCTTGAGAAACGAGATGGCAGGCTGGGAGAGGTGGATAATAGAGTCTCGGCACTCGAAGACGACAATACGCAGCACAATGATCAAGTCAAAGAAATAGACGGATTGCTTAAAATAGGAATGAAGGCCTGGAAGCGAGATCCAGGAGGAATTACATTAGCATTCTTGGTATACCAGAATCTACAAACACCGGGGAAATGGAGGAATACGTGGAAAATGTGCTCATTGCCTGCTTTGCCAGAGGAGTTTTTATCCTTGCTGGTGGTGAAAAGAGCACACAGGACACTAGCGCCAAAGCCCTTACCTGCTGCCCTCCGAGACCCATTGTCGTGAAACTACTGAATTATAGGGATCGTGAATCAGCCCTGTGAAAAGCCAGAGAAGCACAGGCGGTAATGTTAAAAAAATCACAACATCTTACTGTACCCTGATTTTACAATGGCAGTCCAGGAAGCCAGGAAAAAGTTTCTATCAGTGAAGAAGTGCAGCAGGTTACCTGCGCTATGCTCTATCCTGCTTGACTAAGGCTCACCTATCACGGTAAACAGCACCTCTGTGCTTCTCCACAGCAGGACATGGTCAGATCACTCCTGCAACACACTAATCACACAAACTGCTCACCATCAGTCAGCAGAGGGTCGTCGCCTCAACATGAAGAGGAATAGGGCATATGAAACAAACAGCCCCGCCCGTATAAAACCAAACCCGGAGGAGACGTCTACAGAATGATCGTAAAACTAGACACAAACCTAGTCACATGTGCCTATGGAACTGTACAACGATGTGAGACAGTTGGATTCTAACTGTGGTACACTGACAGTCCCATGGATGGTCCAGAGTTCCCAACCACGTGAATATAGCTGAAAGTCTATATGACAAAAAACCATAAAAGACTAACCTTACCAAATGCACAATACCTTTGTCCCGGGCACCCTCCTGAATGATGACCAGCTGAGTAGGAGGTTAGGCTGTGCCCCTTAGAAGGCAAGCCCCAAAAGGAGATCCCTTTTCCTTAGCTCATGGAGGGGAAGACAATCTCATTTAGCTCTTCTTCCTTTGTTCAATGCTTTCTTTTCATTGTGTTTTTCCTCTTTTCTCTAACTGAAGAGGCCAAACGTCTCACCCACAAGGTGGCTGTTGATCTAGTCCACCACATGTATCCTTTTGAAAATAAGAGCGATGTGTACAAAGTACCCGGCATTGTTTATTCCATTGGTATAGGCTATTCAGTTAAGTTGTATATGTTTGTAACATTGGGGCAAAGGGAGGAGGGTGGGTTTGCTATACAGCAAGTTGGAAATACTGTTGTGGGTGGGGGTGATGGGGTCTACAGTGTAAGCGGCGGGCATGGGACAGATAGAGACACGCATGACACAAAATATCTGCACTCAGAGTAATTGCAATACAACTCTATATGACTACACTAGATCACTACAAGGATACCGAACACGAGCATGGATAAACACCTAGAGGGAATAGGACTAATGAAATTAAATAAATATTATGTAACTGAAATTGTGATCGACAAGAGATGGTCATGTGATGTTAGCCACGTGATTAAAGTGCTGAAGCGTAATACGATAGATCACAATTGACTAGATATTAATGTCAGGCACGTCGGGACAATAAAGTTTTAATCACGTGACTAACATCACATGACCATCGCTCGTCGATCACAATTTCAGTTACATAATATTTATTTAATTTTGATTCCCCAACATTATCCTTAACACGGGTTGAACTGTAGATTTATCTGAATTGAAGGGAGTATACAATCCGTTTAACAGATCACTCACTTCCTGGTCATCACGTGATTGCGAACGCGTTCGCTTTAAGCAACACCCACATGCTACACGCCATTCATTGCGAGTCTAGTAACGCGGTCAGATACCGGAATTCTCCTCTTATACGAGTAAGTAGACCGAGGCATTGCACCAATATGCTTGTAACCTTGTGTATAATCTGGCATTCTAGTTTCCAGCGATCACGTTCCCGAACCCGTCATTTATTTTAGATCTCCCTTCACTAAAGCACTTTGAATTTACAAACCATATGGCAACTCAAATCCTGAATCCTACATCAAACCACTTTCTGTTCGGTAGCCTAATTTATTCAGAATACTGAGCATGCTACACACTCACTATGTTTTGCATAAATTGTGATTTACTTAATCAACCTAATATCGTATGATTTATGTTTATTTTCTTCGCAAACAAACTTTGTTTTTTTGTTGATGAATTTAAATGCTAAGGTCCTGTCTTTTGCTATTTACAGGCCCCTGATGAAGGGTCATCTTTTTATTTTGACCCGAAATGCTTTGGGCAATATGATATAAAAGAATACTGTTTAATGAATTATTTCTTACGATGGAAAATTACAAGAAATATGATAAAAATAAAACAGTGATTTACAACTGAACATCAGTCTAACGGATTTAATTAAGTGATTTAACTTTGTTTACACAAGAAGAAAAACCCTAGTGGTTTACTTAAAAGAAGTGCGCAGGCCTTCCGAGAAGAGGTTGCTCCTCTTCCCACATAGTACTGCAATTATTAATGCACGGTGGCCACCGTGCAACAGACCTAGCGCCTGACCTGAAAAGGAATACCTTGAAGTAATTAGGATAACTTTTGAGTGCAACAGGACATCATATTCTAGTATTGTGAATATAGGATCCTCACACATAATATGGGGAGGAGACTTTAATCTTACGGTGCATCCTACAAAAGACCGTTCGCATCCCCAGGCACAAAACTATACCAAACCACAACATCAAATACAACAAATCATCATTGAATTTCAATTAGTTGATGCATGGCATGATTGCCACCCGATGCTAAAGGAAGGCACATTTCACTCCGCAGTCCACAACAGCTGGTCCAGACTGGATATTTGGTTGGTCTCTAAGGGCATTGCACCATGGATCACCCACACTCAACACATCGTATGAACATAGTCATGCCACTCCCAAGTATATATGCAATTACGCCCTCTGGGAAACAACAATAGATACAGTGCATGGCATCTATCTACCAATGCACTGCTAGTTCCTGACTTCAAGGCGGAACTAGGCCAGGAAGTAGAAGACTTCCTCGAAAACAACATGGACTCACCCTACGGGATTAGACGTGCTGCTAACCTACGATTACGCGGGAGCACTTTTTTGGGCTATGTGTGGTGCATGTGGGGTGATGTAAGTGTTGGTGAGTGGTGGGGTTTTAAGTGGATAAAGTGAATTTTAAAAAGGGGCCTGGCACGTGGGGTATGACAAAAAACTTTAATGTACCCCCGTGCTGGTACTGTTAAAAGGGTGATAGGTGAGGTAATTCGTATTTTAATGTACGTTACCTCTTGTGTGTGTCAACATGTTTCGGAGCAGAGCTCCTTCCTCAGGATGGGGTGCACAAATCCCCACCTTACTCACGTTGTTAAAAAGTCTGGTAATTACAGAAAAGTGAAAATAAGATTGTAAAAGGCTATTATGTGCCTACATTTCTTTGTTAAGATTTCTGCAATTGAGAACTTGCTGCCAAAGTTTGGCTTGCACCATGAGCCTCTGAACGTTGGGGGTCTGTAGTGCTAATTAGCACCTGTTACAAGGGATTTCCAGGCGTCCGACTATCCCACAACGCGGCTTCACTTTCCTCGGAGCCGCGTTGTGAGATAGTCGAATGCAGGAAATCCCTCGTAAGTTTGGGCAAGAAAAAATCATCATCAGTATACGGACCATAGCAATTTACCAATGTGATGGATTGTGACTCTAGCCTCTCCCACGCTATACAATGTCTACCCTGTAGATCATGGAGCGCACCCTCTGCAATATAGGGGGTATTCTTTTTAATGAGGATAGCTGTACCTCTAAAATTTATCATGAATAGGAGGAAACATACCTATTTGAGCCCATTTTGTTGCGAACGTCGGCGTATGTGTTGGAATGGTATGTGTCTCTTGAAGCATAGCAATATTCGTATGATGTCTGTCCGTACATGCAAGTAGATGCCTTTTCTTATGAGGATCTCCCAGGCCTCTAATATTCCATGTTATTAGTCCTATTCCCTCTAGGTGTTCATCCATGCTCGTGGTCTGTATCATTTTAGTGATCTAGTGTGGTCATATAGAGTTGTATTGCAATTACTCTGAAGCAGATATTGTGTGTCATGCATGTCTCTGTCTGTCCCATGCCCGCCGCTTACCCTGTAGACCCTATCTCCCCCACTCACAACAGTATTCCCAACTTGCTGTGTAGTGAACCCACCCTCCTCCCTTTGCCCCAATGTTACATACAAACATATACAACTTAACTAAATAGCCTATACCAATGTAATAAACAATGCCCGGTCCTTTGTACTCATCGCTCTTATTTTCAAAAGGATACATGTGGTGGACTAGATCAACAGCCACCTTGTGGCCGAGACGTTTGGCCTCTTCAGTTAGAGAAAAGAGGAAAAACACAATGGGAAGAAAGCATTGAACAAAGGAAATGAAATGAAATGAAAAGGGGTTTTATAAAGCGCAGCAGCTGCCCTGAGGCGTCCAGGCGCTAGGAACTAGATTGAACCTTCCAGTGAGATCGATCCAAGGGTAAACTGGTTAGTTGCAAAGAAATGTTTTGAGCTGTCTACGGAAGGTCAGCAGATTAGGGTTGGATCTTATATGTAGGGGGAGTGAGTTCCATAACTTGGACGCATTGTAGGAAAAAGACCGGCCTCCTGCTCTGGATCTCCAGATCTGGGGGACTGCTGCCAGAAAGGCATGGGAGGAGCGAAGCTCTTTCTTTGGATAGTAAGGGGTGATCAGAGAATGGCTGATTGTTGGGCCAGCTTTCCAATAAGCTTGGTGGGTGATGCACATGGATTTGAACTTAAAAGGAAGAAGGGCTAAATGAGATTGTCTTCCACTCCATGAGGTGACGAAAAGGGATCTCCTTTTGGGGCGTGCCTTCTAAGGGGCAAAGCCTAACCTCCTACTCAGCTGGCCGACATGCAGGAGGGCGCCTGGGACAAAGTTATAGTGCATCTGGTAAGGTTAGTCTTTTATAGTTTTTTGTCGTATAGTCTTTCAGCTATATTCATGGGACTGTCAGTGTACCACATTTAGAATCCAACTGTCTCGCACCGTTGTACAGTTCCGTAGGCACATGTGACGAGTGGTGTGTCTAGTTTTACGATCATTCTGTTAAAGTCTCCTCCGGGTTTGGTTTTATACGGGCGGGGCTGTTTGTTTCATATGCCCTATTCCTCTTCATGTTGAGGTGACGACCCTCTGCTGACTGATGGTGAGCTGTTTGTGTGCTTAGTGTGTTGCAGGAGTGATCTGGCGAACTCCATGGCCTGCTGTGGAGAAGTACAGAGGTGCAGTTTACCGTGATAGGTGAGCCTTAGTCAAGCAGGAAAGAGCATAGCGCAGCTAAGCCTTGCCTGCTGCAGTTTCTTCTTCACTGATAGAAACTATTTCCTGGCTTCCTGGACTGCCATGGTAAAGTCAGGGTACAGTAAGATGTTGTGATTTTTTTAACATTACCGCCTGTGCTTCTCTCGCCTTTCATAGGGCTGTATCGCGATCCCTATAATTCAGTAGTTTCACAACAATGGGTCTCGGCAGGTAGCAGGTAAGTGCTTTGGTGCGAGTGTCCTGTGTGCTCACATAATCGGCGCGCACTGTTCTCTATTATGCAAGAAATAGACCCTGAAGTAAGAGCTGTGGCAGTTTTTATAGACGTCATAAAAGCTTTTGATTCTCTTGAATGAGAATATGTGATGTCCATGCTGTCGCACATGGGGTTTCCACCAGGATATTGGCATGGGCTATTGTACCACAAACCGAAGGCTAAGCAACTAATTCATGGAGAGCCGTCTGCAGCGTTAGAAATAACGAGGGGAACAGGAAAGTGCTGCCCTCTTTCGCCCCTATTATTTGTGCTCACAATAGAACCTTTAGCAGCCACCCTCCAGCAACTCCACAGAGTATTCATTACAATATCCAACCAGACCTGTATTAGTTACACCGTATGCGGATGATATAACGCTGTATGTGAGAATTCCGGAGACAGGCCTTAATAATATTATCCGAGCAATCATTTAATTTGGAACATATGCAGGTATCGCAATAAACTGGGACAGATCCCATATTCTCCCTCTCACCCAATACACCCCCAATAGTCCACTGGACTTCCCTTTAAAATGGTGCGAAACAGAACTTAAATATCTAGGCATCATGATTACAAAAGACATGGAAGAATTTTTAAGAGCCAAATACGGCAGAGCCCTACCCTCAATTGACGAGGCAATAACTAGATGAATCGTGATGCCTTTGTCATTAGCTGGCCGTATTCCACTAATGAAGATGGCGATATTGCCTAAACTTTTATATCTGTTAAAAAATATTTCATATCTGCCAGGACGCCCCTTCTTCCTCAGGTGAAAAAAAAATTGATTAAACTGGCACAGGGCAAGCAGCCTAGAATTTTATGCAACACACTCACATTGCCCTTCGCCCAGGGAGGATTTGAAGCACCAGACCCAGAACTCTACTATCTTAGTGCACAAGCTCACTATGCTGTATACCGGTGTAAGCCTCAACCCTTCGTGACACATCTAGCGGTGGAGCAGGGTTATATGTCGCCTATACCGCTAGCCAGTTTCATGGGTATAGGAAGCCAGGAAGCTGGAGGTAGGGACTCAGCTGTCTCATATACCAACCTAGCCTGGAAAAGCATTGCAAAAAATCTGCATGAGCCTATGGTAAATTCCCCAGCACTTCCATTAACATATCAACACTCACTTCCAGTCACACATGAAGGGATATGCATACGGATGCTTAAAAGATGCAGGATACACACCTAGGGTGCACTTTACAAAGATGGGAAGTTCAAACAAAAAGATGCCTTCTTCGGGGGACAAACTCACACATACATGGGTCTTTTTTTATACATCAGGCTTAGAAAAGATGTCAAGAAAGCAACACTGCAGTTCGCTGAGGAGCCCCCTATGTTTTTCCTGCTTCACATCTTACTGCAGGCATATGGCCTATCCCATGCAGTATCACATATTTATAAAACTGCTCTTAGGTTACAAATAGGGGACTGTCAGCACACGAGATTAGGCTTGGAAGAAGAGTTGAGATTATGACTGAAAGATGAGGTATGGTACTATTGCTGTCAACAAACATAAAGAATCACAGCAAGCAGCGGGTTGAGGATCATACACTTCAAGTTTCTGCATCGAATGTACTACTCCCCAGCGCTAATGTATAGGTATAAATTAAAAGATAATGACAACAATGAGAGATATGGGCTGAGGAGAGTGGACTTTATGCACTTAGGTCTTGCACAATGGTTTCTAAGTACTGGGAGGAAGTAGGAGAGGGCTTAAGCAAAATGGTGGAGGCACGAATTGAGCTGGACCATCTGGTTGGGCTGTTGGGCTACACCAATAAAATTGCACTGCCTATTGGATGATTTATCTCAATAGGGCTGCTATTGGCCAAATGCAGGGTTGCATGCAGGTGGGGAAAAAAGAAGGGCTTCCAAATTCAAAGAGTGGATAACGGACATGGTATACTGTCAAGAAAAAAACAGTTTATATGCCGAATTGCTCCCGCCTAGTTCCAGACCCCGTGACATATGGAATTATCTCACAAGCTACATTCTTCTGACCTCACAGTGGGGGAGGGGGAGTAAATATTAATCACAAAGGTGGAAATCAGTCATACCGATATGTACCCCTTGAACAAGGCCTCTGATCTGTGGAACAGTGATAGACCTTACCATAATGGACACGTAATGGGAAAACTACATTGAAATATATGTATGGAGTGATTTATGAAAAGATATAAAACGTGTAGGTTTAATGTAATGCACAGATTTACGTACTAGGAATGCTGAGTACAAATTGAAAGAACTTGAAAAGATTATGATTCACTGTACATACCATGAACTGCTTGTTGTATACAAATGAAAATGGCAATAAAGTTTAAAAACAAAAAAACATTTTTTATACATTGTCAAAAATACAGTTTATATCTTGAAAGTTCTTTACATTTCGCTATGATACATTTACATATCCATATACACCATAAAATGTATACAGTCAAGGTTTCAATTTTCAAATCGGCTTAAATGTTTTTTATCAGAAATTCCACAATGGTATTAAATTAAAATCGTTATGATGATGAGAAGACCACATGTATTCCATGTTTATCTTTTAAAAAGAGGTTTCTGGGAAGGGGGCAATATAACACATACTTTTATTTAATATGGTGCATAAACTAAAATCATTGTTGAGACAGTAATAAGCTGCTTAAAATTAAACTAAGGATATCTATTCATTGTTTGTAATGCTAGTGTTCCATCTTTTTTCGAAGCTCTCAGTTCATTATACAACTGGTGTGATCATTTAGTGAACTGGCATGCCTTTTGTTGATGTCATTGTTTTATGCTCAGGCGACTGGTTTAAGTCATGTCAACTCCACTTGGCCTCGCGTGTTTCCAAGTTTGATGAGACATATTAATGATGAGCTGAACATTACAGCAAAACTAGAACATGTGGCACCTGAAGGCAGGGTGTCTTCCTAAGTGCATGTGCTAGTTTGTGGGGGGTTTATTTCTTTCTGGTGTGTGTTTGGAGTCCGGCTGAGCACCTCCTAGGAGTGAGGATTGGACAACGTGCCTCACCGATTACCTTGGTCAATGAGGAACTCCAGCTGTCCCCTTACCCAAAAGAGCAAAGCAAATGGGTGCATCATTTATTATTTTATTTATTTATTTTAGTGTTTTATAGAGTGCAAACTTGACCCATGAGGGTATCAGAGCGCTTTACAGGATATATCACAGTGTACAAACAAAGTCAATGTGGAGAAATATATAGAAGCTGTACAAAGGGTTGGAGAGGGGCAGGGGTGTTGGGAACATAGGGGATATTGGGGATACAAAGGTAAGATTGCAATCATAATTGGATTCAGTAAAAAATGAAAGGCCCCGTAAATTATTTGCGGGTTGGGTTGCGAAACAGGAAGAACGATAGTCTTAGAAACATCAGATTAGTGGTCAGGCATGGCAGGCATTAGGCAATGAATTTATCCATGAAGAATGTTTTGGCCTCCTTCTTGAAGCGTGTGGGAGAAGGGATTCTTCTGATGGCAGGTGGGAAAGAGTTCCAAATCCTAGGTGCTGCCCCGGTGAATGCCCTGTTATAGGTTCTTTTTTTGTGAAAAAAGGTGGGTTTGAGTACGAGGTTACTGGTGGACCAGGAGTTCCAGCTTCCTCCAGATACCACTAGTGGTGTGCCAGATACACAGTGGAGTTTGAGTAAAGAACCTTGTATGTGATGAATGCCAATTTCAGCTGAATTCTGGCCTCTAGGGGGAGCCAGTTCAGTGCTTATATATGTGGAGAGATGTGGTCAAATTTTCTAGTGCCGGTGAGTAGTCTGGCAGCCGCGTTGAGGCAAGCTTTTAAGGGTGCTAGGGAGATCTTGGGTAGACCAGTGAGGGTGGAGCAAGCATATTCCAGTCTGGAGATGACTAGAGCTTGAACTGCCATTTTTAGGTCTGGAGCCTCAATGAAAGGTTTCAGCTTCCAAAGGTGGCTCAAGTGGAATCTAGCTGCTTTAGCCCTTTAGTTGATGTGGTCCCACATGTTCAAGTTACAGTCTAGGATTATGCCCAGGGATTTGGCTTACACAATGGTCGGCGGGCAGTTTAGGGCTGTAGCGGCCTTGATCCAAAACTCAATCTCGGGGTTGGCTTTAGGGGGGGAGATTAGGAGAAGTTCCGTTTTTTTTGCGTTGAGTTTTAGTTGGTTAGTGGCTAGCCATTGGACAGTCAATTTCAGGGTCTCGTTCAGGGAGAGGATCTCCTCAAGCGAAGAGATCTTGATGTATATATGGACATCGCCCACGTACAAGTGGTATGAGATGTTGGCGGTACGAAGAACTTTGGTGAGAGGCTCAAGGTAAAGATTAAAGAGGGTGGGGGACAGGGTTGATCCTTGGGGGACTCCAATCTTGACTGGGGTGGGAGCTGATAGGTTGCCGTTGATGAGGAATCTCTGGGATCGATTATGGAGGAAGGACCTGAACCATTCTAAGACCGCACCACCCGGACCCATCCTGAGATTAAGGCATTCGAGAAGTTTATCGTGGTTGACCGTGTCGAATGCGGAGGAAAGATCTAGGAGGATTAAAAGGCAGGTCTTGCCTTGTTTTAGAGCTTGGAGGGCATCGTCCACAATGTGGAGCATTGTGGTTTCAGTGCTGTGCCCCGGTCTGAAACCAGATTGGCAGTCATCAAGTAGGTGGAAGTTATTGATGTGCTGACTTAATTGTTGCTGTACACATTTCTCAACTACTTTGACTAGTAATGGGATATTTGAGATGGGTCTGAAATTGTCAGGGAAGGATGGATCCAGGGATTTTTTTTAGAATAGGGAGGACTTGGCAGGCTTTCGAATCGATCCCTGTTGTAGAGAGGCGTTTATTATTGCAGTCCAGCAAGGAACAATGGATTGAGAGACAGCAGTGAGGCAGTTGGAAGGAAGGCGGTCATTAAACTGATTGTTAGGTTTTAGGGTGGAGAGGATTTTGGAGATGGAGTCTTCGTCATACTATTCAAAGTCAGACCAATGGGCATGGTTTTTAGGAGAGACCAGAGGGGGTGGAGCGGGGAAAGGGGGCGCGTCCGGAAGGGGTTGTGAATAGGAGGCGGTACTGAGTTCAATTCCTAAAGCCGTGGATTTATCAGTGAAGAAGGAGGAGTATTCCTCTGAAGATATCAGAGATATGGGGGATTCTTTCGGTCTTTTAGCCAGTTTGTTGGATTTGTGTTTGACCAGTTTGAGGGGTTTATGGGGTCTATTCTTGGCGTTGCTCAGTTCAGATGTGAAGCATTCTTTTTTGGAATTGAGGTTGTGCTTGTTGTAGGAGTTTCTCGCCTGGTGGAGAAGTTTAAGATGCTTCGCAGGGGGGTGTTGTCTCCATATTCTTTTGCATTGTCATAGGAACCTCCTCTCCATGTTGAGGGAACCAGTGGTTCCTGTCTTTGACTTGTGTTCTTTTTAGCTTCTGAGGGGTAAGGTCGCCCAGAATGATCGATATAGTTGACGAGTAATGCTCATTTAGGTCGCTGACCGAAGTAATGTTCGAGGGGGGAGGTCGGATTTTCAGCGAGCCTCCAGTTCCATAAGGTTGAGGTTTTTAGTGTCTTTGGTCCATCGTTTCTGGGATCACTGGTTAAGGTGTATTCGTTTTGCGGGTCCTAGGTAAGATGAATGCGATGGAGTGGTGGTCAGACCAGTCACAAGGGTCTATGGAGATGAGCTTGACTGAGGATTCCTTGGAGATCATCCAGTCAAGGATGGCCCATTTGAGTGAGTTGGCTGAGAGCAGGCTTGAGTTAGTGCTTGGTCGGGTAGTAGGCCTTTGATAGCGTTGACATGGGGATTTCATGGCAGAACATGAGACATCACAAACCCATATCAGACTAAACTTCGCTGAGATATTTTACTCATTCATTATTAATTAATCATTTATGGTATCTACATGACAACTAAATTGTCTGTCCATGTGAATTAGTGAGACTTGTTTTACATATCACCTAAAAGACTAAAGTTTGCTGAATTTCTGAGATAAATCCAGTCCTGCACTGATATTTTTACCAAATAAATAGGCACCAGCCTATCTCACTGCTGTCAAGGAAAACTACTAGAACCTCCACATATTCACCACATTTGTAACTTAGCCCTACTCCAGTAGAACTCACGAAATAGTTTTTTAAATGAATCAGCAATAGTTCATTAAATTACAGGGATGAGCAGAAAAATTACACATTGCACACAGTTGTATTTCTTGTGTTCATAATGTTGAAAGGAATTGCAGTGCAACGTTGTGCGTGTGTAGTGAGGTTTCTAAATAGTACATCAATACGAGTTCCATTAAACTATGCAACAAAAACGAGATATCCTTTTGTGTCAAAAATTCTGAAGCTGGAGCTCTGTATTTCGCAAAAACAACAGTTGATGGACAGAATGCAGAACAATGTCATACATTCACCCCAGTCATAGATCTCGGTTTAATCCATTGTTATTTTGCTCACCACACCACCCCGGTTCAGACATGGCCATATGCAAATCAGTCTTGACCCTGTGCATCATGGGAACAGTCCAGCCCGAACTGCCAAGCCATGTCTTCCCTGGACCGGAATCATGCATCCTAGGACCGGTTTCTGGCTATCAGCCATCATCATCCAGGATAGCTTGAGTCCAGTGGTGTGGAGAGCACAGGACTCACATCTGAGCATACCCGTCCCACTTGGGGTGACAAATGCAAAAACAACAGTTGATGGACAGAATGCAGAACAATGTCATACATTCACCCCAGTACAGAGATCTGGACATAAATCCAGACTTTTTTTGCTCACCACACCACCCCAGTTCAGACATGGCCATATGCAAATAAGCGTTGACCCTGTGCCTCATGGGACGAGTCCAGCCCAAACTGCCAAGCCATGTCTTTTCTGGACCGGAATCAAGCATCCTAGGTCCGGTTTCTGGCTATCAGCCGTCTTCAGCCAGGATAGCTTGACTCCAGTGGTGTGGAGAGCATGGGACTCACCTCTGAACATACCCATCCCAATCGGGGTGACAAATGCAAACACCACAGTTGATGGACAGAATGCAGAACAATGTCATACATTCACCCTAGTACAGAGATCTAGTCCTAAATCCATAGTTTTTTTGCTCACCACACCACCCCAGTTTAGACATGGCCATATGCAAATCATCCTTGACCCTGTGCCTCATTGGAACAGTCCAGCCCGAACTGCCAAGCCATGTCTTCCTTGGACCGGAATCAAGCATCCTAGGACCGGTTTCTAGCTATCAGCCGTCATCAGCTAGGATAGCTTGACTCCAGTGGCGTGGGGAGCACAGGACTCACGTCTGAGCATACCCCTCCCACTTGGGGTGACAAATGCAAAAACAATAGTTGATGGACAGAATGCAGAACAATGTCCTACATTCACCCCAGTAAGGAGATCTGGGCCTAAATCCATTGTTTTTTTGCTCACCACACCACCCCAGCTCATACATGGCCATATGCAAATCAGCCTTGACCCTGTGCCTCATGGGAACAGTCCAGCCTAAACTGCCAAGCCATGTCTTCCTTGGACCGGAATCAAGCATCCTTGGACCAGTTTCTGGCTATCAGCCGTCATCAGCTAGGACAGCTTGACTCCAGTGGCGTGGAGAGCACGGGACTCACGTCTGAGCATACCCTTCCCACTCGGAGTTACAAATGCAAGCACATCAGTTGATGGACAGAATGCAGAACAATGTCATACATTCACCCCAGTACAGAGATCTGGGCCTTAATCCATCGTTTTTTTGCTCACCACACCACCCCAGTTCAGACATGTCCATATGCAAATCAGCCTTGACCCTGTGCCTCATGGGAACAGTCCAGCCTGAAATGCCAAGTCATGTCTTCCCTGGACCGGAATCAAGCCTCCTAGGAAGACATGGCTTGGCAGTTCGGGCAGGACTATTCCCAAGAGGCACAGGGTCAAGACTGATTTGCATATGGCCATGTCTGAACTGAGGTGGTATGGTGAGCAAAATAATGATGAATTAAACCCAGATCTGTGACTGGGGTGAATGTTTTGCCATTGTGCAACATTCCGTCCATCAATTGTTTTTGCATTTGTTAACCCGAGTGGGATGGGTATGCTCAGACGTGAGTCCCGTGCTATCCATGCCACGGGACGTGGAGAAGTGTGGCTCAATGGTTAGAGCAGCAGACCCTGATGCAGAGGTCTGGCCCGGGACCAGGCTTCAATTCCCGCCTCGGCGGGTCTTGGACTCAATTTCCTGGGACCTGATAATTCTCGCCTCAGTGCCTATTCTAATCATTGGTCCCACTCTGCAACTCTGAGCAATAGCTTGCTTAATCTCCACAACGGCCCCAACAACGCTAGGATGCCTGGCTTCACCTCGGGGGTGCCCAGGAGTGGGCACTTCACAGGGAAAGGCCAGGAAGGGTTCCTCAGCGGTATTCGTACAAGCGCCTAGATGCCCATGGGTGATTTGTGCGCTATACAAGTACCACACATTTACATTTACTGGAATCAAGCTATCCTGGCTGATGAAGGTTGATAGCCAGAAACCAGTCCTAGGATGCTTGATTCCGGTCCAGGGAAGACGTGGCTTGGCAGTTCGGGCTGGACTGTTTCCATGAGGCACAGGGTCAAGACTGATTTGCATATGGCCATGTCTGAACTGGAGTGGTGTGGTGAGCAAAATAAATATGGATTAAACCGAGATCTGTGACTGGGGGTGAATGTTTTACCATTGTGCAACATTCCGTCCACCAATTGTTGTTTTTGGAACTCTGTATTTCAGCATCGCTTTAGGCAATCGCTTCATGTGATAAACTTTCTTATGCTTGGTGTTCCATGGAAGGAGGAGGAGTAAGCTCATAAGCAGCCCCTGCTTTGATACACAGGATACTAAGCATTACTTGTTGTTCAAAATAGATGGCCATTTTGGGAGTTTTGTGGAGGAGTTATCCGTCACAAATATAGCAGCTATTATGTCTTCTGTATTACAAGATAATTATAGCCTATGATACTTGCAATATAGTGGACGGAATAGCCACCACGTTTAGGATGGCATATCCCATCTAAAAAAATTAAAAGAAGACGCATTGCTATACTTGATAGCTTACAACTAATTTTATTCCTTTTTCCTACAAAACAAAACACAGTCATATCTCTTTGCAGCCATAGTTCATCTGCTGCACATGCCACCAATGCATAAAAACTTTCCTGCAGTTCATAGTTCACCTCATATTACCATACACACCCAAGAACAATTAATTGTGTCTGAAAAAAAAATCACAATAATAAATATTATATTCTGCGCAATTAACAGGCTGATGGTTGGGACATTTAATTCATGCCTGCTGCCCCATTAGCAAAAGTATCACAATAATGATATACCTTTGGTATTTGGCTGCCTCCCTAACAAGCAATAAAACACCTATCATCAACATAGTTACATAATACACTATAAAACTACCCAATATAACCAACCAAAACAATAGTGGATGATGAGCATACCATGTATGCATAATCCTAAAAATCTACCCTGAAATCTAGTTATAAGGTTATTACTTTGATTTTAACCCAGCAATTCGGCAACAGCTGCAAGAATTTACTTTAAATACAGTGTCACTAAAAGCCAATTTGCCTTTGAGCTCAAAATGTTTATTGTCATATACTTTGTCCAAGCTAATAAAATATTGAAACACCATAATTTACTTTTCAGTTTCTCAAATGATACAAAATAACGAAGACAAACTGAGGTTTTTACCGGACTACTTCCAATACATCTTGTTTGAATGTATGCACCAGTAAGGTGAGCATGCGTCAACCCATGTTCGCCATACGATGGCTCATAACTTCAAATGCACATTTAACAAAGAAGGTAAAACAAAAAATCCAACAGAGGGATGGCATTTATTTTATTTATTACATTTGTACAGCGCACAGCTACCCGAAGGTTTCCCGGCACTAGAGAACGCAGAAGGATGGAAGGCTGGGCAAATAGAAGAGGAAGGGGACTATTGATTGAAGAGCCATGTTTTTAAATCTTTACGGAATTTAGGATAGTGTTGTTCAGTGCGTAGATGATAAGGGAGAGAGTTCCAGAGTGAGGGAGCCAGGTGAGAGAAGGACCGTCCACCCATTCTGGCTCATCTGATCCTAGGGATTTGGAATTTGTGTTGGTTGGAGGATCGAAGAAAGCGGGGGCGATAGTGGTGTACTAAGGCCTTTAGATAATGAGCTGCTTCACCAGAGTTAATCTTATGCATGTAGCACAATGCTTTGAATTTGGCACAATTGTCAATCCGGAGCCAGTGGAGGTCACGTAGTGAAGCTGAGATAGCAGTTCTATTGGGGAGTTTGCAGAGTAATCTAGCCGCAGGGTTCTGCATAACCTGTAACCTGTGCAGCACTTCCTTGCTGGCACCCAGGTACAGAACATTCCCATAATCCAGTCTTGATGTTATAAGGGCTTGGATTACAGTTTTTTGGGTGGACAACGGAAGCATCCACAGGATTTTTCCATTATTGCAAGGTAAAAGAGGAAGACACCACCTCACCCTGTATACATTCAAAGAGATAAAAGGACATATTAATCAAAACCTACTCTCTGGACTTATCTTTATGACATCAAGGCTCTCAAAAAAGATAACTGATAGACATGTCAGCCTTAGGGGGGCCTTCCCAAAAGCTTTTGCTTTTACCCTCCTTTTTTCTGAATTTGTTTTTGCTGGATTTAGGATTCTGTGCACTTTCCACTGCTAACCGGTGCTAAAGTGTATATGTTTAATCCCTAAAACATGGTATAAATGGATAACACCTGATTGGTATGTTTAATTTACTTACAAGTTCTTAGTACAGTGGCATGCCATGTGCCCAGGGCCAGTAAATTCAATGCTACTGGTGGGCTTGCAACACTTATTGTGCCACCCACTTAAGTAGCCCCTTAAAACATGCCTCAGGACTGCCATTGCAGCCTGTGTGCAGTTTTAAATTGCCAATTTGACTTGGCAAAAAAGGCCCATGCCTAGCCTTACACTTCTCTTTTATTGCATATGTCACCCCTATGATAGGTCCTAGATAGCCCATAGGGCACAGTGCATTGTTATTACAAGGTGGGATATGCACTTTCAAGCTTCATGTATTGTGGTAGTGAACGAACTACAAATGCGTTTTTCACTACTCCGAGGCCTACCTCTCCGTTAGGATACCATTAGGTTGCCTTATTACATTTATTAAGTGCTGACTTTTGATTGGGAAAAGGTAGGGATTTCATGTTTGGGGTCTAGGAGACTGTAATTTAGAACTTCTTCAATGGTAAAGTTGGGTTTTAAGTTGCAATTTTGAAAATGTTTCTTTTAGAAATTTGGCATTGCCCTGCTTTAGCAATTTTTAGCTTGCAGCCTGTTTCTAAGACCGTCTGACTGGGTGCAGTTGGCAGTTGGATTTTGTTTATTCCTCACAAACAGCCACACAATGGAGGGACTAGGTGTGCCTGGATGGGCCATCACTGTCTGGATGGGGAGGGGTAGAGCTAGGCACAGCCCCAATTGCAAGCCAATAGGTTGGGCCCTGACTTCACTCAAATGACCTCAGATCCGTTCATCTTTCAGGCAGCCAGGCTAGAGCCAGGGCAGACAGGAAACTTCAAGCATTTGAAAGGGAATTTTCTAGAAACTTCTCCCACTTTAAAGAAGGCACCAGGTATAACAATAGGACCATCAGACCAACTCTTCAGATCACTTTCTGGACCTGTGTCCACTCTGTCTGGATAAATTGCTATTTCTATGTGAAAAGTAGTTCTGGAAAAAATCAGATCTGTTGTTGAGACACTTGGGCTTCTTTTTATCCAAAAGATCCCCTTTTGTGATAATGTTCTTCGTTAATCCAATTGGACACAACTGTACTGTCTCCAGTAGTAGGAATTATATTTAATTGATGTTATATCTTATTTTCTTAAAGTGAATTGCATCTGTTGATTTAGTATTTGTAGTTCAAATACTTCTTTAGAGTTTTGAGCGATTATTTTCCATCCATTTCTCAAATATACTGAAGGCATCAATGATATCTAAAGCATATTTATAATTTCTTGTTTCACTAGTTTTGGATTCCTTAACTTGAAATGTATTTCCTCTACATAGCTGTAGCAAGAGTGTGTGTCCTTTATGTATTGGTCTTTTTTTTGTGTAATAATTTCTTGAACTTTGGTTTGAAAACAGAGATTTCATTGAGAATACGTCATTGAAATCAGTTCTAGTGTTTAGTGATTGTTTTTTATATTAGCTGTGGAGAATTTGGACACAAATGTGAAAGGTTTGTTTTCTTTTTGCTTGCAGGGTGTCATAAAATACAACTTTTTTTTATTGACTCATTAATTTGCTTTACTGATAACTTGATCTGGATTTCCCCAGTCTCGAAAATCTCTCACAATTTGTGTTCTTCTTTTGTACACAATTGGTCTCCTTGAATGCTATGTTTTGTAACCTTGTTTACAGCAAGTTAAGGAGATGATGTTTAAGTGTCTAAGGGTGAAAAGTTTGATAAAGCAACAAACTGTTACTGGCTATTGGCTTTCGATGCGTGATTGTTTGTAATTCATTGTCAAATTTTCATTCAATACATTCAAAAGGAGATTCTTTCATGATCTATTGTAACTGAGTGATAGAAAATGGGTCTATAGTTATCAGAGGTATGCACCCTGTCCAAGTAGGGACCACAATCCTTGTCAGGGTAAATCAGATGCACTACCTAATTTAGCAAGCACTCACCCTCTGGTAGCTTGGGACAAAGCAGTCTTGCTTAATTTAAGAAGCAATGTGTAAAGTATTTGTGCTACATTTTAAGCAGTAACACAGTGAAACCATCACAATACGGCTCCTCACCAGTTTAGAAAAATCGATTGTGTTTATATAAATAAAACCATACCAAATGGACAAAAACCGAATGAGTAAAAATCGAGATGTGAAATTTTAAAGAATGAATGTAAAAGTAGAGCTTATAAGCGAATAGTGCTCAAAGAGTTGATTGGTCACACAGAAGTGGCACAAGGTCAAGAGTTCAGGCCACCCGCGATGGAGAGCAGGTTGGCTACAAGACCCACACAAGGCGTTCTGAGCAAAAGTACCCTAATCCTTTACACAGCACAAGATGCGTCAATGGTTTCGTCGCAGTTAGGGTGTTATGCCAGATTTCTTCACACAACTGAGGCGATGTGTTGGATCCGTTGAGCATAGTCAAGTCAAGTCAAGTCAGTTAATTTATATAGCGCACTACATACCCAGAGGGTCTCAAGGCGCTTGAAGAGGGGTGGGGAATTACTTTTCAAATATCCAGGTTTTAAGTTGCTTTCTGAATGCTAGGTGGTTCTGAGTGAGGCGAAGGTGAGTGGGAAGTGAGTTCCAGGTTTTAGCCGCCAGGTAGGAGAAGGATCTACCTCCCATGGTGGTTTTGTTGATGCGAGGTACAGCAGCAAGGGCTTGGCTGGAAGAGAGTAGCTGGCGGGAGGGGGTGTAGAAGGAAATTCGTGTGTTGAGGCATTCGGGTCCAAGTTCGTAAAGTGCTTTGTGTGCGTGGGTTAGGAGGCGGAATGTTATCCTCTTATTGACGGGGAGCCAGTGGAGGTTTTTCAGGTGACCAGAAATGTGGTCTTTTCGCGGGATATCTAGTATGAGTCTGGCTGATGCGTTCTGGATGCGTTGGAGTTTTTTCTGAAGTTTTGCGGTGGTGCCGGCGTATAGGGTGTTTCCGTAGTCCAGGCGGCTAGTAACCAGTGCGTGGGTGACCGTTTTTCTAGTTTCGGTGGGGATCCAGCGAAATGTATTTTTGAGCATGCGAAGAATGTTGAAACAAGATGATGAAACGGCGTTGACTTGTCTGGTCATCGAGAGTGAGGAGTCCAGGATGACGCCCAGGTTCCGTGCATGGTCCGTCGGGATGGGTGCTTTTCCAAGGGCCTCTGGCCACCAAGAGTTGTCCCAGGCGGAGGGGGAGGTACCTAAGATAAGGACTTCTGTTTTGTCCGAGTTCAGTTTTAGACGGCTGTGCTTCATCCACTCGGCTACTTCTTTCATTCCTTCATGTAGGTTGGTTTTGGCAGTGTTAGGGTCTTTGGTGAGTGAGAGGATCAGTTGAGTGTCATCAGCGTAGGAGATGATGTTGAGGTTGTGTTGGCGTGCGATGGCCGCGAGGGGGCTCATGTATACGTTGAAGAGGGTGGGGCTGAGTGAAGATCCTTGTGGCACGCCGCAAATGACTTCAGTGGCCTCTGACTTGAATGGTGGGAGGCGGACTCTTTGAGTTCTTCCGGCAAGGAATGAGGTGATCCACTCCAGTGCTTTTCCTTGGATTCCGATGTTCCTGAGGCGTTGTAACAGGGTGCTATGACAGACTGTGTCGAAGGCTGTGGAGAGGTCGAGGAGGATGAGGGCGACTGTGTCTCCATTGTCCAGTAGAGTTCGAATGTCGTCTGTTGCTGCGATGAGTGCGGTCTCAGTGCTGTGTTTGGCTCGGAAGCCGGACTGTGAGGAGTCGAGGGATTTGTTGGTTTCGAGGAAGGCGGCAAGCTGGTTGTTGACAGCTTTCTCAATGACTTTGGCCGGGAATGGAAGGAGCGAGATGGGGCAGTAGTTTTTGAGTTCGGTGGGGTCAGCTGTGGGTTTTTTCAGAAGGGCGCTGAGTTCGGCGTAGCACCGGTTCCAAGTGTGGTAGTTTCTAAGGCGATGCACCAAGTGAATTCATGTAGGAGGGGCGATGCATCAATATTCTCCAAGCATTGGCAGTGATGCGTTGTTTCAAAAGCGGTGGTTCCGGAGGCAATGCAGCAGTTCCAAGTCAAATGTGCCGGTCTGGTCCCTGCAACATCAGTGTTGCATCAACCTCGCAGCAGACGATGCTTTGGTTCCGATCAGTGCAACAGTGTTGATGAGCATGTTCTGGCAGAAGCAGCACTTTTACACTCACTTCCCAGGGCCATGGACTGGATTGGCACCACTTGCCAATGCAGGACTCAGAGCAAGCAAAGTCCAGGTGCTGCTTGAAGATGGAAGCAATGTCTTTGATCCCTGAGACTTCAGTAACAGCAAGGCTTAGGAAAGTACTTAGATTATAAGAGGAAGAGATGCAGGTCCAGTCCTTCTCACTCCCAAGCAAGAAGCAGCAGGCAGCAGGCCAATAAAACAAAGCAGTTCAGCAAATTGGCAGTCCCTCCTGGAAGAACAGCAGTCCTTCTTCCTGGAAGAATGTCTTTAGTTCCTGAAGTGTACTGGTTTGGTGGTATCAGAGGTCCAGTACTTATAACTAGTTGGGCCTTTGAGGTAGGGAGACATCAAAGAGATGCTTTGAAGTGCACAAGACCCTGCCTTTCCTGCCATTGCCCCTGATTCACTCCAAGAGGGTAGGCAATTCATTGTGTTGGGACAGGACTTAGCCATTTCAGGTGTAAGGTGTCAGCTCACACTGATCCATCAACATGACTATGGCTGTTCGGGTGCACCTACCCTTCCTTTGCATGTTGCTGCATAGAGGAAATGCAGGAATCCAGCTGTCACTCACCCCAGATGCGAACTCCAGAGAAAGGCAGAATGCACTAAGTGGTTGAAGTAAGAAAATGCCAACTTTCTAAGTTTCTCGCGCTGCCATTCTTTTGCCGGGTGTCTGGGTGTCTGATGCTGAGCTGGATTGAATCGCTCGAAACTTGACGAACTGCCGCGGCGGCTGCCGCCTGGGTTCGTGCACTAATTCGAATCTCTTGCAGATTGAGGCACATCATTAGAACCTTTGATTTTTTGCGCATCAGCACCCCATACACGTTGTAGCGCTCAAAATATCAAGGGAGTATCCTGATATTCCTGAGAATAAGCAACAACGACCCCCCAATCCTTGTCCTGAGGAGAACCCTTAATCTGTCTAACGGGTTCGAAACGCGTCGGCGTCCTGCTCCACCCAGATACTGAACTATCAGGGCATAATAGGAATATAATTTACACAAATTCTACACTGTTGCATAGTTTTGTGTTTTCCTATTTTTTGCACCATATGTTAAATTGTAATGCGTATCTAGTGGTGGTGGAAACAAGTTGGCCTGTGTTTTATTTGTGCTTGTCCAGTTGTTCATTTTCATCCAGGATTGGTGCCTCAGCAAAACGTAATTCTTTGAGGCATTGCACAGTTGTTCATATCTATTGACTATCACAATTGTTATATGTGTTTGTCTTGATTTAATGTATTGTATATGGTTTTTTCAATGCACTTGTGTACTTCTGTAAATGTAGTGTATATCCCTTGATGCCAAAAATATTTCTTCAAGAACCTTTTTTCATAAAAAACAAGTGATTAATCACAAATGGTTTGTCAGCCTAGCAATTAATTATACTAGGTGTGCATTTGTCTTTATTAATCCAGACTGTCCGGCACTGTGGTTTGTTTGTTTCATAAGAGTGGTCCAAGCCGGTCAGAGACAGGACCCAGCCTTCCCCTCTCTTTTCCGTAACTTTCTAAAAGCGTCATTTTAAGAACTGCAATTATTTTTATAAAACTTCACCATAAGTTGTTTTTTTAAATTGTCCAGAGACACCAAATTTGAGGGTCCCATCTCTTCCCAATTGTAAACTACACTTATAAAATGTAATAAGGGTATCCCAATGTTATCCAATGAGAGAAATGGTCTTGCTGCAGTGAAAAATGAATATCTCACTACTAGGAAATGTTAAACTTAGAAGTATATGCCCTACTTTTTAAATGCACTGCACCCTGCTTATGGGCTTTCCAAGGACTACCTTAGGAGTGGCATATATGCAATGAAAAGGAAGGATTGGGCCTTGCGCATAGGTTAACTTGTCAGGTCAACATGGCAGTTTAAAACTGCACATATAGGCTCTGCAGTGGCAGGCCAGAGACATGGTTAAAGGGTTACTTCAATGTTATGATATGTTAATTTATACATTTCATTGAGCGTAAAGCTGCTACAGCAAATGGACATCCCAGCGCTAAAATGGAACTGTCATAGGCAAACCGATTGATGCACAGAGAGACTAATTATGCAGGAAAAAGATAGGTTTTTAAGGCTTTATAGAATGGTGCGTGGTTTTGGATACTTCTGATACTCACAGGGAGGGAGTTCCAAAGCTTCAGAGTGAGAACACGGAAGAAGTGCCCTCCTTCCCATACTCTCTTAACCCGGTAAACCGCCAGGTGCTGGCCTTAGGAGCGCAGCTGCCGGGTAGGTGTGTAAGGTGTATGGAGATTAGCCAGGATATCAGAGGATTGGAGATTCATAATTCTATGGGCATTACAAAGAGTTTTAAACTGGATACGTTTCTCCACCGGCAGCCAATGCAGTCTGCAGATAGAGTTGGTAGTGGATCAGATTCTCGGCAAGCTGCGGAGTGTCCAGACTGCAGCATTTTGTGCCCTTTAAAGGCGAAGTATCTCTGCTTTATTAGCCCCAAGGTATAGGGAGCTAGCATAGTCCAACCTGGGTAATATTGTGGCCTGGATGATCACCTGATGGATGGTTGGATTGAAAAATCCCAACAGTGGTTTAAGCCCATGTAGGAGCCCAAAGAAGACCACGGCTACCTATTTAATTTGAGCCTGAAAAGTAAGAGCGGATTCCACCCATACTCCCAGAGTTTTGACCGTCTGTTTTGGGTCATGCGGGAGACCCAGAGTGGATGGCCACCAATGCTCCCTCCACAGATGAGTATCTTTACTTACCAACAGGATCTCAGATTTACTGGCAATAAGTTGGAGGCAATTGGCAGTCATCCAGTCTGCGATAGCTGTTAGATCTTCCTTAAACTTGATCACATCCGGCGCAGAATCATCTGATAATGCAGCCAACTGTGTGTCATCCACATAGGATACCACAGTTAACCTTCTGCTCCTGGCTACTGCTGCTAGGGGTTGAATGTAGATGTTAAATAGGGTAGGGCTCAGAGTTGAGCCCTGAGGAACCCCTTGGTGGACAGCATGCACCTTGGAGCAGAAGAGGGGGACGGACACTTGGAAAGTTCAATACGATAGAAAGGAGGTGAACCAGCCAGGGGCAGGACCGCCAATACCGATATCCTCCAAGCGCTGCAGCAGAATCTGGTGGGACACTGTATAATGCAGTGCTTAGATCCAGTTGGAGCCAAGCTTAGGTGCGAAGACATCTAACATGCCCCTTAGATATTTTGTTACAACCAGAAGAACAGTTTCATTGCTGTGACGTGGGCGGAAGCCGTTCTGAGAGGGGTCCAGTAGATTGTTGTCTTCGATGAACATAGTAAGAATAAAATAAATGTAAGCTTCAGTGATCTTAGATACCAACGGAAGGAGAGAAATAATGCAAAAATTCTCCGGTTTTAAGGCATCCAGCATAGGTTTTTTGAGTAAAACGACCACCTTGGGGTGTTTAAAGGCCACGGGAGTTCCGCAGAGGACATAGATAGATTGATAAGTTTGCAGAAAGGAGAACGAAGCTGAGGTAAGAATTTCAGAAATTGATCCAGTTTGACGGGGTCTGCAGGGCATCCTGATTTAAGTTTATTGCAGATTGTGCGCATCCCTTCTTGAGAGAGCACCGGGAAGACAGAGAGTGTTGGAGTATCGCGGGCTGTGGGGCGGAGCCTGTCCTGATCTCAGTGTGGAGGAAAGTCCTGTAGATGTTCTCGACTTTCTGGATATAGAAGGCAGCAAGGACCTCGCATTGCTGATTAGGGAAAGAGGGAATTGGATTGTCCAGAAGATTTAAGATTTTTAAGCAGGGTGAAGATACATGTAGCATGGTTACTGCTATTTCTAATCTCATCAGAACAGTAAACAGCTCCTTCCTTCTGAATGGCCCTATGATAGTTCTTAATGTCTGCACAGTATTGTGTTTTCAAAACTGGATCATAATCCTGAGTCCACGCACATTCCAGGGTTTTTACAGATTTTCCGGACTGAGGCCAGGTTGCCATTGCACCACAGCCTTAACTGGGTATTGCGGCTCCGGGACCAACTGGCAGGAATGAGAGTGCCATGCGTGAGCTAGTCAGATAGAGTGCTCTAAGCCCCATCAGGGTTGTCGGGAAGGCAAGGTGTGTGACTCAGGAGAAGAGCGTGAAACTGCTTGGTATCAAGTATATGCCAAGGCAATAATGGGTGGCACAATCACTGCTGCAGGGCCACTAATAGCATTTAATTTACAGGCCCGGGGCACCTGTAGTGCCCCAGGACCTATAAGTAAATCAAATATGCCAATTGTGGATAATCTAATGTTGCCATGTTTTTAAGTAACAGGCACATGCACTTTAGCACTGGTTAGCAGTGGAAAAGTGTCCAGATTCCTAAAGCCTGCAAAAACAAAAGCAGAAAAAACAGGAGGTCAGAAGGCAAAAAGTCAGGGGGAACCACGCCGAGGAGGTCAGGTCTAACACTGTTACAAAAAACAGAGAGAGGGGGATCATAGGGAAAAAGAGATTAAAGACCTACTACAGGTTCACTTCCCCAGCTCCATAGCGTAAATTACAAAAAAGAACCTGAGAGGTCTGTTAGACGAAAGAATTGGCCAGGGCTGACATGTATTACACTATCACAGTGGGTGTTGCAGTCACCATGAAACAATTTTCTAAGGAAAGAAGGAGAGCATGAGCCACGTGTGTAAGAGATGCAAACTCAAACATCGAGTGCTAACTCAAAAACTGGTCAACAAAATCCAGAACAGCTTTTTGTGGAAAACCATCAAACAAACCAAGTGATCAGTCATATCATTTGGCCGTCCACACTGTGACCAGGCTGGTCCTTAGATCATCTAGACCCCATGCCACACAGTAAGTTGTTAATACCGGAACAGGTCCACAGTACGCTATGAACCACCAATTGTTGGCCAGTTTATGATGGTTGAAGAGAAAGTGGTGAAAACACAGTGCAACATAACAGAAAAGTGGTGGATATAAAATAGGATGATATGTCTAAACAACTCTTTAATGGGAACAAGGCACACCCCCTAGTTAAAAGAACATAAACAGTGCAAACGACAGTATGGAACAAATGACTGTCGTACTAAGGGCCACCATGTTTCTGCCTATCGGGCCAAACATCCCTTGGCTTTCATCAGGGCCACTGCTCTTAAACGGTTGCTACTGTAACAGGTGTGTGAAACAAATACTACACCAACCTAATCAGTGAAAAAAGAAGAAAGAAGAAGGAAAATGGTAAATGCAGGAACGATACAACCTGTACCTACACTTATGTACTGTTCATCCTTGTCAAATGGATACTCAACGTGATCCAGAATGACAGGGGACTGGACCTCACCTCAACTGGACCGTGCTCAGGTATACAAGGCCCCGCACTGTCCGTCGGTGCCACCAAACTTTCCTGAGGCTTGGGGGAGGCCTAACACTGAGCATAATGCAACCATTTCTGTTATTAATTTTGTTATAATTGATTTTCATCAATAATTCTTCTATCTCTACACGTCGGTGAATAAGTATGTCATCAATACATTTCTTATTTGTGATAAATTAATTGTGTGCATTTTTCACCATTGAATATTTGTTATTCTTGTAATGTTTAAACACAATTGCATAACTAGGTCCTTCACAAAAGCACAAGGGTGAAACTTTTTTTGTAGGAAATACTTTTCCTCCAGTTTGAAGTACCTTTATTAAACAAAAAAGTGCAATAGTGAAATTAAATTGATTTTGTTCACTTCTTTGTTCTCATTTCATAGCAATGTCCACTCAATCATGTCTATACCTTTTTTATGAGGTACAGATGTGTAAAGGCATTCATGTCTATTGTACATGTTATAATTTGTGTTTATTCCATGAGGTTTAGGTTGGATTTTCTTTTAAAGAAATGAGTGATGTTCTTAAAGTATGAACGACTGTGTTGGACAATGGGTTGTCAGAACTCATCAATATATGTCCCTACAGGCTCATGATTTGATCGGGACATCAATTACAAATGGTCTGAAAAGCAGATTGCTGAGTTTTTTTGCATTTCAGATAACATATTACAAAGTGGCAGTAGCCTCTCTGTTGTTATAGGTAGGGTTACCAGATACAGGAATTTCTCAGACATTTTTCCCTAAATAACTTTGCAACCTTTTTGATGAATATCTACAAAATATTGGACACCTATTGCCCCGGTCATTGGCGGAGGATGGAATGTTTTGTAGTATTTTGTCAAGGGGGCACAATAAAAAATGGAGGGGCCCAAAACAGATTTGGACCTCAATCTTTTTTTATAGACTTTTGGTATTGGAGATAGCACCAAAACACTCAGTTGATTCCGATGAAATTTGGCCGGATTGAAGACTATGGTGTGCGATGATTCTTTTTGTGGTTGTGACTAATAAGTGCTTGTATTTTTAGAGTTATTAGCATTTTAAACTTAGTGATATCTGTTGGCACAGTAGCTTCGATGTAGAACCGTGGTTCATAGCGATGACAAGTCAGTATCTGATTTGATAATGACTGTCTTTATACAAATTGATAACAGCCATGTGGTTTTAAGGTCACTTTGTTGGTGTTCTAGCTTAGCGTCTTAGATATAAGTAAATATTAGGTTTAATATGTTTTCTCTACCTTTAACCACTTAATTTAAATGGTAGTAAGTATGGGGAACATAATTAGAAGTTTCTATGTATTTTTAAAAAAGATACAGAGAACCAAGGTACTTCCTAGGTAACAACTAGGTAGTACCCTGGTACCTTAAAAAAATAACAAAGGAAATAAGTAGAAAACTTGAAAAACACTGTAATACAAAATATTTCACAAATATAGTGAACTACAGTGTCTACAATTTATTTCTAAAAACATTGTACATTCTAAGTAGTACCATGGTACTGTGTAAGTGGTTAAAATATTATATAGAAAATTAAAAAAATACCTATTACCACTTTAAAAAAATGGTAATATGTAGGGATTGAAACACATTTCCTATATGTAAGGCACAAAGCCACAGCACACCAAAAGAGTACACAATAAATTCATGTCTGCCTCTTTAGATTTGTAAAGACAGACATTAGCCAATTATACCCTGGCTTGTCATTGCCAAGTACTTCTAATTTACAGTGATATCCCGAGGCACAATAGAAAACTGGGAAACATTTTGGGATGCTATTGCTTTACCCTTGCATTACACATACTATTGCAAAGGACAATACTTACATAACATTTACTAAACAATGCAAAGCCACCATGCGTCACTCTGTTTTGCTTGGAACATCTAGAGAACTCAATGCAGCACAAATCGCTGCCTTGCTGTAATCTGCACACCATAATGTACAGTCCTCCATATATTTAACGGAAACTGTATGCCACTTCACTATACTGCACTACACTATGCACTACGCCACTCTATGCTATTGCACTGTATACTACTCCAGTGTACATCACTGAACTGTACACAACTGTATTATGCGCCTCCACAATATGTGATTCTACTCTATGCTACTCCATAGTATGCCACTCACCTCTATAGTGTTCCATTATATGCCACTCCACTCTATGACGCACCAATGCACGCTGTTTCACTGTATCCAACTTCACTCCACGCTACTCCACTGCACACCATTCCACCATACGCCAATGCCAACCCACTGTACATCACTCCATTCTATCCTATTCCCTTGGATGACACACTGTTCCACTACACTATATACTATTCAACTCTACACCACTCCACTGTACGCTGCTCCTGCATATGCCACTACACTTTACTAAACTCATCTGTACACTCTATGCTGCAGGCCAATCCACAGTACACCACTCCATTGTATGCAAGTCCATTGTACTCTACTCAGTACACGCGATTCCACTCTATACCATGGCACTCTACGCTATTACATTGTATGCTACTCCACTGCACGCTACTGGAATCTATGGTAATCCACTTTACAACAGTGTGAATGTCATGGACACACCAAATTGCAAGTTCAGGGGTCAGGGAGAACAGCCTAGAAAACTGCTCCAACACTTCTCTGCAATCTTTCTGCTGCTGGTCTGTCAAATTTGGAGAGAGTACGACTCCCTCTACTGACCCATCTTGTGCATTGGTTCAGTTCAGTTCAAACAAAGTTTATTTGGACTATATAGTCCTTAAACATAGCAATCATTAGAAAATACAATTCATAAAAATCCCAAATTACACCATGAAACCACATCATAAGATTCACGTTAAAATAATTCATTATTCACTTTCAACCCTAAAACATCCTAAACGTGTCAAGTTTAAAACAAAATACATTATTGAGCCCATTTCAAATTACTTTTATCTTATTTTAAAACTCTCCAATAGGACACTGCTTTAAATGCATAATCCTGCACTTCCAAGGTAAGAACAATAAGCCTTTTTCAACCATGAATCCTACCAATATCCTGTAGGCAAGCGAGCTTGAGCTGCTAGTCGCTTATCAAAAATTCTTTTACTTTTTCTATAAATCTTCCCAAAGCACAGGCTATATCTAAATCCTACAGTTCCAGTAAAAGTTCTGCTCCCTCTGCCCTGTTTTTATTACTATACTTGATAAAAATTGGATGTAAAATGTCTTTCCGTATATCTAAAACAATTTGGCAATCTAATAAAATGTGTAGTAAATCACATGTTGTCACAGAGAACAGTTACATTTCCCTTTACTATTGATCAATACTCTTTTTACTTCACGGTTGGTGTAACAGGGGTTAACGCCAATTCTCAGTTTTAACACTTCTCTTCTCAGACTTCGACATGGTAATATATCAATGAACGAGAAGTTGACTTCTTTTTGCCATGAAGAAGCCATATAGCATACTAATTTTTTCTCCCTGAGATACTGCTGGTCTTTGACTCCAGAGGTTTCTTTGCCTAGAGACCTAAGTTCCCTCCTTTCAGCCTCAATTTGTAGGGTCAAGGGACTAAACTTAAGCCTCAACATTTTACAAGGTTTTACCAGAGTTTTTCTTACCCCTTTTGCCCATGTTAGATCACTCCTCACTATCTCGTTCCTGCACCACTGTGAGACTTTATTGTCCTCACGTAGTCCCTGGTGCTGCCAGAATCGTAATAAGGCCATGCAGACCTTTATGTTCCAAGAGGTGATATCCGTTTCTAACCTCACCGCTTGCACTATTGAGGATTTGGGCAATGATAATAGATTTTTTATGGCCTTCCCCTCTTCTCCGTCCCATCCGGTTTTCCCACTCAGGTAAAGTAGTTCAGCTCCATATAGGAACTGTGATGACACCATTTCTATATATGCTTTTAACACCGGTATGTCTGATTTTTCTCCATATACTCCATTAAATTTCTTTAAACCACCAACAGAGGTTGATGTCCTTACTTTCAATGCCTCGAGGTGGGTAGACCAGTTCATATTTTTCTGAAACCACATGCCCAAGTACCTATATTCATCTACTATTTCCAATTTTGTGGGCCCCAAGTACCCCCTGAACCTTATTATCCTTCTTCCAAATCTCATGACCTTGGTTTTGTCCATGTTTACTACAAGTTTTTTATACCCACAATATTTGTTAAAGCTGTTCAACTTTCTTTGTAGACCAATCTCTGTTTGGTCTACTATTACCAGATCATCCACATATAAAAGGCAGGAGATATGTTTTCCATCTTCCTTTGGGCTGGCCCCCCTTTCTCTGCCTAAGACTGATGGTAGATCTGCAATGAATAGAGTAAAGAATAGAGGGGCCAGTACACACCCCTGTCTCAGCCCATTTCCAATCTGCATTTTCTGCGACAATCTCCCCACTGTATCTAAAATCACCTGCGCCCAGTTTGCAGTGTGAAAATCTTGTATCAACCTTAATAAATCTCCTGGGATGTCATACCCGATCAACAACTCCCATAGCTTCTCTCTGTCCACTAAGTCAAATGCTTCATGGAAGTCCACGAAGCAGCAATTCAGGCTTCCAGTCTGCTCAATCGACTTCCGTGCAATGGACCAGAGCACAAAGCAGTGGTCGACCGTTGAATGTCCCTCCTTAAATCCCCCCTGCTCTGGGGGCACAATCTGGTTCCCTTCTGCCCACTCTTGAAGCCTCTCCAAGATTAATTTGGCAAATACTTTTTCACCTATGTCTAAAAAATTGATTAATCTATAGTTTTTGGGTGCCTTTATATCTCCTTTTTTATGGATGGGTCTTATTATTGCACCTCTCCAATTTTCTGGTATGATACCTGTATTTAGGATTCCCAGGAACATTTTTGAAAAGAAGTCTGCCCCCACCACTCCAGCCTATTTTTTATAATTACTGCTGGGAGATTATCCGGGCCTGCTGCTCGGGTCAATGTTAGATTAGCTATCATTTTTTTTTTGATCTTGCTAGCGGTAAATTGCTCCTTAACCTCCATACTCACTCCTGGCCATACATTTGAGATTGATCCCTCATTTTCATTCCAGTTACCATAAATTACCCTCAGGTAAGTAACCCAGTCATCTTCTGGTACCACACAGTTCAAAGTGCCCAAAGATTTCCCCGAGCTTTCCTGGACCAATTTCCAAAAGCCTTTCAAATCTTTAGCTTCTATTGCTGTTAGCAATTTAACCCAGCAGCTCTCTTTGTAGGATCTTTTTTTATTTCTTATTAACATTTTATAAATTCGCCTTTGTTTCTTGAGGCTGAGAAGCAGTTCTACATTATACTTTGCTCTGATGTTTTCTTTCTCGTTGTCTGATATTTGCTTTGGCTTTACGACATTCCTCGTCGAACCATTTCCTCTACGTTTTTTGTGACTGGTTTTTCCTTCCACACACTGGTTTTCTCCCTTTTATTTCAACCTTAATACATTCCACTAGTTGTCCAATAGTATTTTTGAACCAGCCAATATCATAAGAATTCGGAACATTATCCAACGAAAGTGTCTGCTGGAGGGCTGTTAGCTTTCCTATAAAATCCTCTGATATCCGAGTTGTAAGGCGTCGTGGATAGTTGACCTGGACCTGTAACACAGTGTCTCTTTGTTGTTTTTTTATGCCAGACACTTCAATCTTGAGAGGGTAGTGATCGCTTCCTTCTGCATTTACCACCTCAAAGCGCTTAATTAGATCAAAATTCCAGGCATGCACAAACGCATAGTCTATCGGGCAAAGTTGCTCACCTGTCTTGAAGGTGCGCTTTGCTGGTCTATCCGTGTCCACCCTACCGTTCACGCAGACCAAACCCAGGGCGCCAAGCATTTGACCTAGAGACTCATCATATACTGACATAACCCCCCTTGGGAATAAGGCTTCCCTAATTTTATGTGAGATTAGCAATTCCTTACACTATTGATCAAGCAGTTGTGATCGATTTAAAGGAACTCATTTCCTCACTTTTTCCCCCCTTCACCTCGGCCAATCAGCTCCAAACTGCTTTTTGTCTCTGCCTCATTGGTACCCCTTATTTGATAGTGACAAAGTGACTCCTTACCTTTCCCCATTATGGCCTCTAATACTTCTTGTGCCTCCTTGCGGTGACTTCTTCAACTTCCTTTCCCTTTCCACCTCTTTTTTGCCTACTCGTTCTTTGATTATACTATTTTCCCTTATGCTATGTTTTCCTTTGCCTTTTTCTTTCCTTTCCACACCTTCTATATTACTCATATGTGTTCCTTCTCCTGAATTAATTACTTTTGGTGGAGCTAACCTTGCCTTCTTTCCTAGGAGCCCTTGATCTACTTCTATTACTTCCTTCCATAACTCCTACTGTGATGTAACTAGGTCCTTTCTAGACTTCCTCTTCCAACTCTTTGGTCGCGGGATTCGCTGCTTATAACTCCTTATTTCCCCCCATTTTTTTATGATCATTGGGTGCCGTGAGATATATACATTATGCCCTTCATCCAGCGGTGGGGCCTCTGGTGGTGCACCTTCCTGCCGAAGCCTGCTCCCCTCTTTGTAGACCTCACCTACTGGTCTAACTATGGAGGGCATAAGCTCCCTGATTTGTTTCAGCTCCCCAATCATGATTTTAAACTGATCCCTTTGGATTTTTAAAACCTCATTGTTAATTACTGCTACCTCTAGCAGCCCTTGCTTAAATTTTTGTAAGATTAACATTGCGTCCAGCATGGAAGAGCTAGAGGTACCTGTTACCTCCAAATTAAATAAAGAGGGGCCTGAGATATCATTTACATTGTCCTGTGCATTTTCCACATCCACCTTTTTATACATAAAAATTTTTATAAGATGAATATTACTCTGAACCTCATCATCTGTTTCGGTTTCCTCGAATCCTCCCACCATCTCTCTCTCTCTTGTACGCTTGGAGAGGGGAAGAGATTAGGAGAGGAGGACAGCCTTGGGTCCAGATAGAGTCTGGAGAGGTTAAATTGACTATGATTAGGTGAAGATTGCTTCGAGGGTGCCACATTGGCCGGTGTTAACATGCTCTCTACCACGTGCACGGTTCTTTTCCTTTCATGCCTTTTCCTTTACAATGTTTAGCCACAAAGTCTTTAATTGAGTTTGTATCCGAGGCTCCGGTTATAGCCCCAACCCCCCCCCCAGTCTGCTTTGATGCGGGGTTGTGGTTAGGGATTTGTTTTCTCTTTGTGGTGCTTTTTTACATCCAGTGATTTCACCCTGGGGGTCTTTTTCATTTCCTTTCTCTTTCAAGGACGAGGCTCCATCCTCTCTGTTCATTGTGCTAAGGTCGGGCTTTTTTTTTATTAGGCCTTTCCGTACTTTTGTTTTACTTAGTGCCATCACCTTTTGAGTCCTTTTTCACTTTTCTTCCTGTGTTACTGGCAAAACCCTTTAATACCCTTACTCTTCTTTCCCTTATTGGCTTCCACCATAGGTTTCTAAGCTACTTCTGTTTCAATCACCTTTTTCTTGCCTGGAACCTACACCAACACAGTTTCCAATCTGCCCCAGCCCACCCTATCCCTGCACTTACCTCTGTTCCACGGCTTCATGCTACTATCTGTCTACTGCACCTCCACAGCCCAATAGGTTAGCGGGTTTCCTTCACCATGCCCGAGAGGCCAAAACCGAGCCCAAACGCTGCTCTGCACAGCCCTGCACTGAGGAACTGGGGGCTATCACCAGGCTTACTCTATTAATTAAGGCCAAAATTTTCCCTTAAGCACCCTCCCTCGGCGTGCTGAAATGTCTTCTCCCAGCGTTTCAGTGATTTTCAGGTGCGTCTCACACACCTTCCCTCCGCACTTCAGGCGTGCTTTCCCATGCTTTTTCCCGGCTTCTGGATGTGTTTTCCCCTTCAGCAGCAGTCGCGGCGGGGGCAGTGATGACCCGTGTCACGTGATGCTGTGATGCTGGGCGTAGCGTTGTAGCGTAGCATAGCGCGGCCAGGAACAAAAGTTTCATCATTGTGCATTGGTGGAAAGGAGGTCTGGAGAGACACATGTTCCTCCACAACTTTTTCATTTGTGACCATCAGCATGGTCATGTCTGCCCTGTCTTGATGGGATTTCTGTCTGTTGACATGGAGTACGATGTGGGCACTCCTGGCGGTGCTAAGGCTCACCAAAAAGGTGTCCCCGTCTTTCCTCTCCGGAATGGGGTAGAGCCCAGTCCACTTGTCCTGGAAAGCTCTGGGACCAACAGGCTCCAGCACCTGCTCCAACTTTCCTGGATGGTAGTCAGGCATAGAAGCCTTCTGGCTATGCCAAATTTTAATGAGCTCTTGGCTAGCCTCCAGGTTGCTGCATTTTATTGTCATGTACTCTGCCAGGCAGGACCACAGGCATACCACATAATCCAGCACATCCTGTTTGGCTTCCTTGAAAGGCTTTTTTCAAGTTGCCCTCACCAAACACAATAGCCCTCTCACAGGATGGCCAAATAAAATCTCAAAAGGGCAAAAAAAAACCTTTCTGGGTCACCTCTCTGTAAGCAAACAGCAGACTTGTGAGGAGAATATTCCGTCTCCTCCTGAGATTCAGATAAGCACAAAATCATGCCCTTCAGGGTCTTATTGTATCTTTCTACAAGACTATTGGTCTGGGGATGATATGGGGTGGTGAACTTGTAGGTAACATCAGTTCATTATAGTGAGTGTTGTCTGGTAAGAGAGCTGGAAAGTGTGTGTAATGAGGAACGCTACTTATGATAATTTGAATGTGGTGGATAAATTGTAAGCCTGGGTTGCACATTCCGCTCCGCAAATGGAGTTTGTGAAATTTTGCCAACTCTGCGCTCCTTTGGGAACACAGTGTTCAGGCAAAAACTCCAACTCCGCAAGGTAGTGGAGTCAGCCCCTGCGCCCAGCCCAAAACTGGAAATAAATAATCACTTACCCACTCTGGCATTGCTGGGCTGCCCTCCTCCTCGCTGTGGTCTCCCCTCCATGAGTGCACATGCGCACTCTTCTCAAGAGATACAATGTAGGGTTTTGCAAGAATGCGAGGTTGGCGAGGAGAAGACCGCAACGAGGAGGAGGGCAGCCAAAAGACGCCAGAGCAGGTAAGCGATTATTTTACTTTTTTTTTTAAATAGTTTGTTGCGGGCAATGTTCCACTGAGGTTTTTTTTCAACTCCGTGGAACTCTGCGTAGTGGCACTCTGTCAACTCCGCCTGTCCTTAATAAATTGTAAATGAAAGTTATTACTAGAACTTTAGAATGTTTACATTTGATGTGGTTTAAACTTGGTATGTCTAGGGAAAATCATTTTTCCAAACTATAACTAAGCTTTGACCTTTGGTTTTTCCAATTAATATATATATTAACTAACAAAAAAAAGGTTACAGTGCCTTTATGATTAGGAAATAGCATTACAAATACCATAGAAATTCACTGAAACAGCAAATGGTTACAGGAACATTATAAATAGGTTCAGAATTTACACAGACAAAACCACTGAAATTCACCAGTTGTAGGTATAATTCTCTCAAGTAACTATACCTCATGCCCTAAGGTAACTATAAATTGCACCCTTGCCATGCACTGCTAATTACCCCACATAATACATCACTCATTACGTTGTCTTTGATGATGTCATTGATAACATCACTGCAATATTTGCAGTGAAATTATTGTTGAGAAAACGCTTGTTATATTTCCTTAGGATACAAGTTAAAGTAACTATATCTGGTGAATTTCAGTGGTTTTACTATAACAAGTGAATTTCTGTGGTTCTGTGTATATAACATCTATACCATCCATGTAATCTTTGATTTATTTTCTGAATCTGTGAGGTTTTTTAAATTAATTTGTTTTACTATTACGTCCCTGTAACCTTTGTTTTTTTCAGTGAATTTCTAGTTTTTTAAAGGTAAAGTAATATTTAATTTCCATATGTTAATCCAACCACTACCACGCATGGCCATTGCCCATGCACGGTAGGTGCTTGGCTGCAGGGCCTAGCCACAGTTAACCCCCCACATGCATCCGACCCTGTGCGGTGCATGGTCTTTGGCCATGCACAATCTGCGGGCCCCCGGGAGTGTAAGTGGCTGTGTGGGTCTGTGAGTGAGTGTGTCACTAGCTGTATGGGTGGGGGTGTGGGTGTGAGTGTCTGAGTGGGTGTTAGACTTGGCACCATTGGTGTGAGTCTCCCTTCCACTTTTTGCTGTTACCTCATCTGTTTTTGCTGGTTTAGATGCTTTGGGCACTTTGCCACTGCTGTTCGGTGCCAAAGTGCAAGTGCTCCCTTTTGTTATTTGACGCAATGGATTAGTGATTCCATGATTGATTGATTTGATCTACCTGTCAGACCCTATTACAATGCACCTTGTGTGCACAAGGCCTGTAAATCAAATGCTGCTGTGAGCTTGTAGCACTGATTGTGCCACCCACAGAAGCAGCTTGCAAAATGTGCCTCAGGCCTGCCATTGTAGAGCCTGTGTGCAGTCTGGGACTGCCATTTCGACTTGGCAAGTGCACCCACTTGCCATTCCCTAAACCTTACCTTTTCTGTATGTTAGTCACTGCTAAGGTAGGCCCAAGGTACCCCTGCGGGCAGGTTGCATTGTATGTGAAAGGTAGGATATGCTCTGTTGTGTGTGGAATGGCTTGATAGCCACACACAATTTCATTTATCACTACTGAATGGCTATCTGCTCCCATAGGCCAGAATGGCTAGTTTGCTTATAACCTCTTATAAATATAAGTGACCCAGGGAACAAGATAGGAAAATAAAGTTTAGTATGCTTGAACTCAGGATGTTAAAGTGCATCTTTTAATGTAGGTGATTTTAACACTATGTGTTTGAAAATACCACTTTTAGGGCCTGATGTAGGTAATCCCAGATTACCGATTCTTCACTAAGGGCTTGAATGTCTGCAACATGGCACTTGTTGGAAAAGCAATAAAAATGCTTTTTCCAAGGTTTTCATTATTTACCACCAACTTGTAGTTGGTGGTAAATAACAAATCCTGAAAGGGGAAAAGCACTCATTTGAGTGCTCCCTACATAACAAAATAGGTAATTTATCGATTCGGTATTTTAAGGAATTGGTAATTTACTGATTCCTTAAAATACCGATTCGGTAAATTACAGAATCAGTAAAATGCCGACCTACATCTCATTTTCCAAATACCGGTCTGTAATGGCCGAAATTACTGAATTTCGGCCGTTACCCACTGGTATTTGCCTACCTACATCTGGCCCTTAGAAAGTAGGTGTTTTCTTGCCTATCATCCAGTGTGCCTCTGCTAGGTTTGTGTATTGCATGTCTGGCTTGTGAGTGACAGGATCTGGGAGAGGGCTGCAGCTCTGGCAGTCTGATGAGTCGGGCTGGGCTGAATGGGACCTGGGTTGAATTCAGAGTAGAGGAGGAGATTTCCTTTCATCTACCTGGGCCAGGTCTAATTTCAACAATGCTGTCTTCAGCTCCTGCCACGAAGCTGCACCAGTGAGAAAAGAACTTGTTTTGGCTTGGTACAGACACTCTCTGCCTTCAGAGAACAAAGATTTTGTGTGTATATAAAGGGGGACCCAGACACCAGAGCTTTAGATCACTTCTGGGAAATCAAGAAGAACCTTTGCCAAGGAGAAGAGCCAGAGAAGCTGATGGAAGATTACTGCCCCTGTGATATTTGCTGTATTGGTGGGCCTGCAGTGTCTACTTCATTGCCAATGAAAGGAGAAAAGGACGTTGCTGTGTTTACTTTGTCATCTTGAAAAAGATCTCCAAGGGCTTGAAGCTGAGCTTGCCTCCTATTCTGGAGTCTCAAGGACGCAAAGACTTCACCACCAGCTCCCCTGAATTTCCTTGACGGGAATTCTATCCTGCAAAGGGGTGCCTGCGGCTGTTCACGACCTCTAGAGACTGTTTATTGCTAGGAGCTGGAAAGTTGATGCAACGAGCAAGAAGCGTTTTTTCCCCTCAGCTATTGTCGCCGCATCACCAAGGAAGCGTGTTGCCACCATATCACCGAAGAAGCAAGTCACCGCCTCTGCTGTTGCCGCCCCATCGCTAAAGAAGCAAGTCACAGCACCTGCCATGGCATGAGAAGTTGCCGCACGACTCAGCAGGTGCATCGATCTCCGAAGACCGAGACCAGCGCTTTGAGTGCAACGCAAGGCCGCCAGGCATGTACGCATCGCACCGGGTCATCATACTGCATCAAGGCGCTGCATTTGTCGCATCACACCGGATTGTCGCATTGCATAGAGGCACAAAAGGTCCTCAGCTTTAAACGAATAGGTACAGGAAAATATTTTATAGACCACAATAGGCTACTATATAGTTCAATCCCTAGTCCAGCTGGACAGGGAATTTAATAATCAAATAAATCATTCAAATTTAAGATAACATATAAGCAACACAGCATTGTAGTTACAGTAGAGCACAGTCCTGTGCTGTACAAGAGAAGCAAAAAGTGAGAAAGTAGTAAAGTGAAGAAATATCAGGCAAACAAGGTGAGCTATCAGGCCACTGCTTCGGATCAAAATTGGCAGAGTGTCCTGGAGTAAAACATACATACAGCAATATGATAGGGTGAAAAGTATGTCTACTCAAAGGAGTCGACGTTTCGATCCTGTGCTCAATGTATAGGGATCATCTTCAGGACTTAGGGAATTGTTATTGCCTGAATTAGAATTTACACGCCGTGATGGTTTGTTGGAGCGGTCCGGATAAGGGCGTGGTGAGCGTCCAGATTCGCAGAATTGGAGTGCTGGGATCGTGCTGCTTGAGGGTCAGGTGATCATCAAGTGCTCTCTGCGTCTGGTTAGCCACGGTGTCAATGTACCCAGCTTGTGCGGTGATGCCGTCTTTGGATTGCGGTCAGATAATTGACTGATCCGCCGAATTTGGTGGGATGACTGGACGCAAGTTGCGAGCTGTGCCTTGCCGGAACTGACCCTCAAGCAGCGCGATCCCGGCACTCCAATTCTGCAAATCTGGACACTCACCACACCCTTATCAGGACCTCGGCTTACTCAGACCACACAGGGATATCGAGAAACCAAGGCGGTGCACTTCTTGCACACCAATCCGTGCCTATTGAAGCCCACACAGAGCCTTAACGCTGGCCTTCTATCCATGTTGACCCTGCTGGGCCGCTCCAACAAACCATCACGGTGTGTAAATTCTAATTCAGGCAATAGCAATTCCCTAAGTCCTGAAGATTATCCCTATACATTGAACTTTTGTTCCTTTAAAACACTTGATACCCATGGTCCCTAGCCACCCACTGGGTTCCCCTTGTCCTTTCAAATGCATTGCATAGAGGCGCCATCTTGTGTCATTGTCAGTGGAATGCAGTAAGAAAAAGATGCATCAACCCCCCATACAGTAAGGAAGCCACGCATCACCTCCTCTGCACTGTAGTAGGAAACAGACACATGCACTCCTCTGAGTGTAAGGAACGGCGCATCACCTTCCCTGCGACCATTTTATTTGCTCTGCGTAACGCATAAAAGGTATGTGCTCACAAATGCTTTACACACTGTCTCTGAAATAAGCCTGCCTGCTCATGCCAAGCTACCAAGGGGGTAAGCAGGGGTTACTTTAGAAATGTATCCACCTTATCCTGTCTAGAAGAAAGGGTCCCTATTTGGAAAAAGGTGTTAACCATTGCCAACTAGAGACTCCCATTTCTAACAGTGAGTCTGTGAGTACCTGTGATGGTATGTGAGTGGATGTATAAGTTATTCTCTGGGTCTGTAAGTGGTAGTGTGAGTGTATAAATAGGAGTGTGAGTGGTTTCTGGGTCTCTGATGGGTCTGTGAGTGGTTGTATGGGTATGCAAGTGGTTTACTGGGCCTCTGAGTGGGTGTGTGAGTGGCTTTATGGATGTGTGAATGGGTGAGAGTGTGGTTGTACATATGTGTAAGTGGGTGTGTGAGTGTGTATGAATGTGAGTGCCTTTGTGGGTCTGTGAGTGAGCATGAGAGTAATTCTATGGGTCTCTGAGTGGATGTATCAGTGACTGTATGGGTGTGTGAGTGGGTGCATGACTGGCTGTGCGGATGTGTGACTGGGTGTGTGAGTAGTTGTATGGATGTGTGACTGGGAGTGTGAGTGCTTGTATTGATGCATGACTGGGTGTGTGAGTGTCTGTATGGGTGTATAAAGGGGTGTGTGAGTGGTTTTGTGGGTTTCTGACTGGATATGTGAGTGCCTGTGTTGGTGTGTTAGTGGTTCTCTGAGTAGATTCATCAGTGAATATATAGGTGTGTGTGAGGATGTGTAAGTGGCTTTATGTGTGTGTGAGAATCTGTATGAGTGTGTGAATGAGTTCCAGGTTTCTGAGTGAGTGGGTATGTGAGCAGTTGTGTGGGTGTGTAATGGGGACTTGGGTGTATGCTGAGTGGGTGTGTAAGTGGCTATGTGGGTCCCTGAGAGGTGTGTGAGTGGCTGTATGGGTGTGTGAGAGGGTGTGACAGTGGATTTGCTGTATGAATGTGTAACTGGGTGTTCAAGTGGCTATATGGGTCTGTGAGTTGGTGTGTAAGTGGCTGTATGATGTCTACATGGCTCTGTGACGGGGTATGCGAGTCCCTCTGTGGGTCTCTGAGTAGGTGTAAGAGTGGTTCTCTGGGTCTCTGAGCAGATATGTGAGTGGATACATGAGTGGTTGTATTATAGTATGTGTGAGTGGGTCTGTGAATAGATGTCGGTATTTTTTAATTGGGGTCTGGATTTGCAGATCTACAGTAGATTATTACGGTACCAAAAATCAAACAATCTTGGATAATTCCTTCCCTCACAGATCCCTCGATTTGTCCCAGCGGTCAGAACACCTCTATTCGACCCCTTGTATCCAATTTACACTTTTTTCCACCCACCCCCCCCCAGGAACTGATTTGCAACCTTTCTCTCAGGTTGTGTATAGCCAAACACAGCATTGCTGCTGGCACGTGGATCTATCGTGATTTCCCTGTGGGGCCCACCATGGCTCTGCCCTGGTAGCCTAACTCTAGGTTGTAGGTTACCTTTGCTTTTAACACATTACAAAGTAGCACATTTGTTTTTGTGCCACACTCTTATTTTAGAAATAGGCTGCACATGTTTTTTGTTATTCAGCAGTTCTTCATGGGACTCAGCCTGGACATTTCGTTCCAGGTCGAACAAAATCATGCCCTGTATTTCTCCGAGGTCGGTAACTAGCACATTCTAACATTTAGACAGAGACCCAGCTACTGGTTTCTAACATGGCAACTATTATCACATTAGCCGAGATTTGCCGTTTTGAAAACAGAGAGGAGAATTTCTATCCGAGGAAGGTACCGGGATTAGCACACCAGCTCTGCACAATATGATTCAGCAAATGCCAGGTATGGGGCCTGGTACTAATCCTAGTGATCACTGACATATCATTGTGCTCACGCAGTGAGGCTAGGCTTACGCAAATGTATCATTCACGATAATAGGGCTATTCATTCTATACAGTTCATTAGTAATGCTAATTACACTGCTCAATTGTATATGTTTTCTAAGTGCAGCACATTTGCTACATGATAGAGCACAAACGTTTCAATAAATATTGTAAACTTTCTTTGTGTCTTTCATTTGTTTATTATGGACGTGCTTGAGTGAGAGAATGAAAGATGTTATTTTGTTACCACAGTTTCCTGAAAGGACTAGAGTGTTGTATTCAGGGGTGCAAACTTGCACTTACCTATTACTCTGGGAAGTTTAGGCGGGTAGGTAGGGCGCTATGAGCTAGTAAGGATTTGGGCCCATAGGTATTGATGTGGTATGATGCATCAGTCCCTACATACTGACAATCTGTGATCCCGGGCATAGTTCTTTTTCCAAAGAGAATCCATGTAACAGATCCATATCTCTAGTTATGTACACATATTTTTTCTTTAATGTATTAACTCCAAAACTACTGAATATATGTACACCAAACTACAGAAAGCACTCTTCCTCGACAAGAGCTGGCTTCCTGCAAGATTTGGTGTAATTCCTTTCTGCGGTTCAGGCTATAGTTGTGTCAATAATCCCAATGGGAAATTGCATTGGGAAAACACCACCCTTTTTGGGAGCCCCTACTTGGCGGTTCACCCCGAAACGTTCCAGACAGCAGCTGATGTGACTGGTATGCTCATTTTGAAAACGTCATTAACATTTGTCTAACTGTGCCAAAATTAGCAGGAAAACAAAAAAATCATTTCCTATGGAAACTAGGTTATGACTATAGTTATCTACTAGTGACCATCAGTAGGTAATAAAAAAATATATATATAAAACTTTCCAAAAAAGACGTTCATTGACCTGAGCTCTGTCATGGAATATTTTGGGGTGATCCATTAAGCTGGGGCTGAGAAAAGGGGGACACTCACAAAATATATTTTCACCATGCAATTTCTCATAGGAATTTTACGCAGTGCTACAGAAAAAGCAGCAGAATAGAATGACACCAAAGTAGGCAAAAACTTAGGGCCTCATTAGGATGACGGGCGGACTTTGCCCGCCCGTCATCCCATCGTAAATCGGGACTGCCCGCCATAAGGGCGGGGGTCCCGGGGGTGCTATTAGGATGTGCCCGCCACAGTGGCGGGCACAGCCTGTATTTTCAGCATAATGGTGGGCGGTGCTCTCTGCACCACCCGCCACAATGCTGAAAATGCACTTTCACATTGTCATTTACAAAGCGGCAGGCACCGCGCGGTGCCTGCCGCTTTGTAAATCACAATGAAGGGCGGTACCACAGGTACCCCCCGTGTGCACCCCCCCCCCACTGACCTTCACTCTGGGAGACCACCTGCTTTTCCATGGCAGCATTGCCACAACGGAAAGGCATTTTCTGCCCCGTCCCCAAGGCGACCGGGGCGGAAAAGGGGCGGGCGGGTGGATTTCCCCCGCCAGGCTGGCGGTGGCTACCGCCAGCCTGGCGGGGGCAATCCGCCTGTCATCCTAATGAGGCCTTTGGACTTTTACTCGGAAATTTTCCTTTTTTATTTGGAATTTGATGTCTATCCATGCAGCAGACTTTGAGAAATAAAGGTTCTAAAGTTAGTGATATATTGACAGTTGATGCAGTGGGAGCCCTGAGATACTGCAAATTGTGGCCAAGAAGACTTTTTCTTCTATTGACCGCTTTGTTACAGCAAGATCACTAGGGTCCCATGAGATCAAAGAATCTGATTGCCTTGCTGCAACATCAAAAGAAATGTTTCAGCCACAATTTTGAAGACTCAGGGACTAGGTTCTCATGCCCTGAGTAAAATACAAACAAAAAGGTACATTGGAAAGGCGAGGACTCCGTGGCTCATATTGAGGGTCTCACAGTGACAATTTTTCTGTTTTTTACGCAGGTCCCGCCGTACTCCATTGTGATCCAGCAAGGCCTCCTGTGTGGCCCTGTGAGACTCTCACAGAATCAGAGCAGACCCCGGTGTAATCTTAGGCAATATAGCGGAACCCCAAAACAAAAGACAAACAACTTAAAAATATAAAATGTGACTCTGTGGGATATCGGCCTCCCACTGGAGTTGCCCTACCACAGAGATTGGGTGCAGGATTTGGCCACAGTCCAGGCCCTGCAGACAACTGTGGCCATACACAGCTGTCCAAAGGGCCTTGGGCACCCTTCAGCCAACCTTATGCCACACACAGCCTTCGGTTGTGCACAGTGGGGAGATGGCAACCCATGGTGGGTTAGGCGTAGGGCCTAGCTGCAGGCCAGCCATTGCTACAGCCCTCAACTGCGCATGGTCAAAAGGTATGCTGAGTGAAGCAGTTAAGTGAATATGATTAAAAAAAAGAAATTAACTGAAAAAAAACAAAGGTAAAAGTGCCTCTATAGTTATAGTTATAGATGGTAATAAGGCCTTATTTTACATTTACAAAAATCCTAGAAATTTACTGAAAAAAGACAAAAGTTAATGTGATGTTAAAATTAGGTATGCTAACTATATCTCATTTAAAATTCTAAAAAACTGAAATTCACAAAAAAACAAAGATGAAAGTGATGTTATAGTTAAGTTATCATCATCAAATACTTTTTTAGGTATTTTTTTCAATCATAAAAGTACAAACCACGTATACAAATATGATGATTAAAATACGAAATGCAATAAAACACATAAAAAGGACCTTAACATCGAGCCTAACGCAAATTAGAAAAAGAGTGTTTAAAATCGTAAAATCAAAGGCTCGTGCTGGATCTTGAGAGTAAGCTAAATAGGGCCCAAACCTGAAAATATGACTGGGTAATTACATATCCAGGAGTAAACTTGCAATAGGTTAAAAAAAAGACCTTTGTTCATGAGGAGAAGAACGATATACATAATAATACAGTTTAAAAACAGTGTCAAAATAGAAAAAAGCCATGGACAGACATTAATGACTAATTAAATACAAAGCTCCAGCATTATCACTGCAAGGGTGGGCTTCAGGCCACTACTTTTAATACACCAACTCCAATAGAGATATTTGGAAACTGCACAGACTACATAGACCACGTACACAGGAGCCCTAGGGCATCCTGATGCTGTCTGCAGCTGGGTTGTTTACAAAAAGGGATGACCCAGGTTTTTCTGGGCCGAGCATAGAAAGGACAAAAGTAAACGTAATGTGCCAGGGATTCTTCAGCCTGCTGACATGTTGGACTTATGGTACCCATACAGGAGCAGGGTTTCCAATTTGCTAAGTTTGACAGTAGTAAGAGGGTGCCATATTGAAATTTGAGGTATATTTGTCTAGCCGCTGTCAGGTTTATGTAATCTTAAAGGGACTCAAAAGCTGTATCAGTCTTAAAATCTAAAACCCTACCAGTAAGAGACCCCTGTGGGACATTCTTTACTTCAGCAACATGCATATGCTTCCAGAATGCCTTCTTCAGAGAGGCCCTGGAAAGTTGTTTCGTAGTACGGAGCGGGGAGAAATATTCTCCTAGACCAAGTTGGAATAAAAGGTTTTTAACATAAGTAAACCATTTGTTTTTGCCAAGTGCATCAGAGGAACCTACATCCTGGATGAAATTACAGCAGACCTCCATGTCTGATGAGTGCTTGAGTCTTCACCAGAACAATAATGGTCTGAGTTGGGCCTTGTGCGTCATAGGCTCCAAGCCCAGGTCTTGATTTAGTGGAATCAATGGGGTATTTGTTGGGAGATTGGTTAAATCTCTTTTAAATGTATTCTCAGACACCCTCAGTTGGGCCAGGTTTAAATTGCTTCAAACTTCAGCCCAATACAGTGCGCTACCTTCAGCCTTTGCTCAGTACACCTTTAGCTTAGGAGATATGCTCATGGCTTGCAAGGCCCTAAGCAATCTTAAAATAGCAGCAGTGTGCTGGTTAAGATTTAAACTACTTCTCTTAACCTGGGGCGGCCAGGAGATTGATCTAGTTAGATTGATCCCCAAGTAGAAAAAAATCAGAGACCCTCGCTAGTGGTCTGCCTTCCAAAGTGATTGAGCCTCTAAAACACTTATGCGGGCTGATGGCCATAAACTTTGTTTTGGCATGATTGATCACCAGCCCACGCTCACTGCAAAAGGCAGCAAACTTGTCCACTACAAGTTGGAGACCACTCAAAGTCTTTGATATCAGAAAGATGTCATCAGCAAATAATAAAAGTGGTATCTTGCGACCAACCAGTCGAGGTTCATAATTTTGGATATCCTCAAAAAAAAATGTGTCACTTTATTTAAGTATAGAGAGAATAATGCTGGGGCCAGGAAACACCCATGTTGGGTGCCTTTTCGAATAGGCATTCGGTCATTCGGTCAGTGAGCTCCCCTCCCCTTCCACATCTAACTTGAGCATATGTGTCCTCATGTAGGTAAACTACAACATCCAGCTGGTCATGTTGAACCCTTGTATTCTTAAGGAACTCTCAGAGCTTTCCATTTGTGTCAAGATCTAAAGCAGTCTTCATGTCTACAAAGACCAAGTATAAGTGCACTTTCTGAAGGGGAACTGTCTTTCAGCAAAATAATAGGAACCTGAAAACTTCGTCAATCATGCTGAACCTTTTTTAAAACCCCATCTGCAAGGGGGAGAGGACCTTCCAGATTCCCCAAACTTTGCCTCACAAACACTTTTTGGGCCACATCAATAAGGCTGATCAGCCTATAATTTCAAAGAGAGTCCTGTGGGCCCTTTTTGTAAATGAAAACAATGTCAGCTGTCTTCCAGCTTCTGGGGATACTGGCCCTTGGGAGCATGCAATTGGATAGAATATTAAAACAGGAAGCCCAGATATCAATATCCATGAGAAATAAATCATCTGGGATGCCATTGCACCCTGCCGCGTTGCCTACTGCTATGACCTTAGTTCACTAGCTGTCTCATTCAGCTCCAACTTAAGAAGCCCAGGTGGAGCTAAATTATCCACCTATGGCTCAGATATTTTATCATCATTCAAGCCTTGTTTGAAGAGGTCCCAGAAGTGGGAAAACCAGACCTCTGGAGAAATGGAGTTAACCAAGAGTTTAGCTGGTTGTTGATTACTATTGGCTACTAGCTTTCCAAAATGTCCTGATGTCTGAATGAGTGGCAGCTTCGTACAAGTTTGCCAAAATATTTGCATCCCAATCTTGGCATGCTCTCATTTGAGCCAGTTTGTAATCTTTCCTTTTTGCCTGTATCAAGTTGGAATCACCATGGGCAAGCTCTACATGTGGTCACATGACACAAGGGATCTCCTTTGAGTTTCAGGTCAAACAGTCCAGAAGCAGTACCCATCAATGTCACAGAGGTCAAACCAGAAAAATGCACCCCAGAAGTTCCACAAAAGATGCAGATCATCACAGCCTCCGTCCAGCAGGACTGCAGAACACTTATGTAGCGCTGAGTGACCACAGGTGAGGGGGTAGAGGCGATTCTGGATTGATTAAGAATAACAAAACACAGGTGGTGCACTACACACTCTATAATCAGAGGAGATTCTGGGACATATAGTCCCCTGCAGTCACAGGATGCAATGGCTCTCCCCTGAGTTCCAGGTCAAGAAGTCGGGATGCAGCCCCCAGCAGTGTCACAGAAGTCCAGACAGCAAAATGTGCCTCAGCAGCAAGGTCCAACACACACAGTGTGGGTCATCTCAGCTCCTGAGCACCAGTTATGTTATTATTTATTTAGTATTTATAAGGCGCAACAAATCATCCCCAGGGGGATCTCTAGGCACATTGGCATGGTAATAGCAGGTCCCAGACACCTCCGAATCCCCTCGAACAGCTACGTTTTTAGGCATTTTTTAAAATGTCAGAGCGAGGTACAGGAACGTATCTCTTCAGGTAGTTTGTTCCAGTGAAAGGAAGCCAGATAAGTGAAGGCGCAACCTCCCATTCTTGATTTATTGATTTTGTACGGTACTAGGAGGTCTTTGTTGCTTGACCTCAGATGGCGACCAGGGATATAGGGCCTGATCTTCCTCCTTAACACCTTGACTGCTAGAGGTTTTCCCTCGCGGCGCTGCATTCTCTGATTTCCCATTGTTCATGACGAGCTCAGCTTGTCATGAGCACACGACCAGTGTACTGCATGACGAGCTGAGCTCGTCATGAGCAGCGAAGGGGTTAAATATGATGGTCCGTGGCCTTGTCTTGCCTTGAACACAAGTATGAGGAGTTTAAAAACTGCTCTTTTCCTAACGGGCAACCAATGTAGGGCTTGCAGTAGGGGACGTGATGGAGAGCGTCTAGGCATGTTCAGGACCATTCTTGCTGCCGTGTTTTGCAGGGCTTGAAGCCTCGAGAAAAAGTCTTCTCTGGCTCCTACCAATAGTGCATTGCCATAATCCAGCCTGTTGACAATAAGCGCATTCTTCTTGCATCCAAGGGAATCCAGGGGAAGACCTTAGTTTACATTTTCAGAATTCCAAAGCAAGTGCCAGAGAGAGTTTTTACGTGTTCTTGAGATGATAATTTGTTATCCATTAGGATTCCCAGGTTCCTGGCCTGCTTTGTAGGGGAAGGAGATTCCCCCAGTTCAGTGGGCCACCAATCTGGCGTCCACAGTTCCTCCGCCTTCCTGAACAGGAGAATCTCCATTTTATTGGAGTTGAGCTGGAGGAAATTGTCTCCCATCCAGGCAGCTATGTTCAGCATGCAGGTGTTAAACTTGGCCTTGGTGCCTGCGTGTCATCTGCATAAGAAATTGTCTTGAATCCACTCGCTCCTATTATGGCGGATAGCGGGGCCACATATATGTTGAACAGCGTGGGACTTAAGATGGAGCCTTGGGGCACCCCTTTCTCAAGTAGGGTGATTGCTGACCTGTAGGCATCTAGCTTAACACATTGTGTTCTATTGGCTAGAAAGCTTTGTAACCAGGCCAGTGCTAGACCTCCGACACCAATCTCCTGTAATCTGCAAAGCAGGATGTTATGCGAGATGGTGTCGAAGGCCGCAGAAAGATCAAGGAGCACCAGCATAGTGGGGGTCCCTCTGTCTAGAGACATTCTGATGATGTCAGTGACTTCGATCAGGGCTGCCTCAGTGCTATAGCCTCCTCGAAAGCTCGATTGAGCAGGGTCAAGCAATTGGCTATGTTCCAATTAATCTATGAGTTGTTGGTTAATCAACTTCTCCATAGCTTTTGAACAGCAAGGCAGAAGGGAAATTGGTCTATAGTTTTTCATCTCTGCTGCATCTGCAGAGGCTTTCTTCTGGAGAGGTTTGATCAATGCTTTCTTCCACCTATTCGGGAAAGTTGCGGTGTCTAAGGAGATATTACAGACTGACACCGGTGAGGTAGCTAAGACCATGGCTAATTCTGCCATAATGTGTGGAGGGGCACAATTTGTATCTGACCCTGACTTTGTTGCTGCCAGTGCCTTCCCTATTTGTTCCCCAGTGATGGTGGTAAATGAGTCCAGTATATGGAGTGAGGGGTTTCTGCTCTGAGAGGTAGGTGTCTTAACCTCATCAGAGCTTCGAACGTTCAGCGCCCAGTGCTGAACGTTCGAAGAACGAATGCTGGCCCGACGGCCAACAGTCGTGAGCAGCACTGGGGAGGTAGTGCTCGTGACGACCGTTGGCCGTCGGCAGCAGTTAAGGGGTTAAGGGCTGCTTCTCCACTCAGAGATTTATAGATATTATCTATCTTATCTCTGAAGTGGGTGGCCAGATTATCGCATAGTTCTTAGGTGTGGGGGACTACTGCCCTGCTAACTAATGGATTGGTGAACTCCTTTAGTATTTTAAAGAGTTCTTTTGAGGAATTCTTTGCCTCCATTATTCGCAGACTGAAATATGCTCTTCTGGCAATTTTACAGTGGCCTAGATAGGCTCTATGTTAGGGTATTCTAAGGCATGGGGTAGTTATGCTCAGCTCCTTCAACCTACTGGGAGCAATGCATGCAAGGCAATAATCTCCATATACCTCTGAGCTGGCTAGAAAGGTTGATGGGCAGGTGGGTGTCAGATAAGTCCCGGTGGTGAACTCAGCTCTGCTCAGCTCCGCTCGTGGAGTTTGCTGATTTTTCCACACTCCACGTTATGCAGCGCTCGCGGACTTCCGAAAAACTCGTGAAGCAGATTTATTTTCCTTGCTCGAGTTGGTCAATGTCAAGTTGGCAAGCACGAGCTAGGAAAATCCATCTCCCCACGAGATTTTTCCTCATTCGCGATCATCAATATCAAGTTGGTGAGCCTGAGTGTGGAAAATCAACCTCACTGAAAGATTTTTCAACACGGGCGATCAGATTTCTCATTGCGAATGGTTGCGACAGCACGCATGAGAAACTGTCTGTTTGCGTAGGATAAGCTGCTGCTTGAGTAAAAATCTACCCGAAGAAAAGGAAGCAGCGTGCTCTCGCACTGTGCATGGGGCTGTTCGCGGAGATTGCACAGTGCGAACAACCATCTGGCACTGAAAATCACAGCAAAACAGCATTTATCTAAAGCCCTCTGCTGCTTGCGGAGCTCCGAGTGGCAGAGTTTTATTTGCACTACGTGGAACTCTGTGTACTCCGCCCGGGCTTAGCATCAAATAGTGTTCTAAGGCCCCCAGAATAATCACTAACCTCCTCCAAGTCACCCCGTGTGCTTCTTCCACAAGATACATTGGTGGAACCGCTCTGAGCGGGCTGCGTGCCACAGGAAAATGGCACCCACAAGTCTACTCATACCCTCATCAAGCAGATCAGGAGAATGGGGTGAATGGAGTCTGGTGATAAACAGACTGTGTGTGGTCCACCTTTCTGCCCCACTGGCCTCGGGGAAGGCATGGAGAAGCCGCAGTCATCCTCCTCTCCTGCTGTGCCCAGAGTAGTCCAGCCATGCAGCCATACCCCTCTCCAGCAACTCAGTTGTGAGATGAGGCCGCAGCAGGCAGTCTACAGTTATCATTGCTTCCAGCTGCCACAACGTGGACCATACCCTCTAGGGCACCGCAGTCCACCATGCAGGTGTATCACTGCCCCGCACTGGCTGCCGAGCCCAGGCTGTCGAGTTCAGCGCCTTCGCCAACACCAGAGGCAAAACTGCACAGTTAATGGCTAGCTTCGCTAGGCCTCATCCACTTCCCAGCAACTCACTCTCCAGCCGCTACTCAACACTCCCTTGCTTCTTTTTAAAACTAACCCTGGGCGAAGCACTACGCTACGCTCGCGGAGTTTGCGAAGTTTGCGCAACTTCGCACTACGCGAGCTGCACGTAGCACAGTGCGAACACGCGTAGTGCAGCGTAGCGTAGTGCAGCGCTCATTTTTTGCTTGTTCGCTGTCCTGAACGTCATGTTCGCGACCGCGAGCAAGCAAAATGACATCCCGGCGAGATTCTCAACGCAGGGAGGTAAGGTTTCTCATTGTGAGTGGTTGATCATGCTCGCGACTGCTCTCAATGAGAAACTACCAGTTTGCGTTGAGAAAGCTGCAGCTCGAGTAATAATCTACTCGAGCAGCAGAAAACTGCAGCTCACACTGTGCAAGATGCCTTTTTCAATGATTTCACAGTGCCGGATGCTTGTCCGCACTGTGCAATCATTGAAAACACATCTTGCACAGTGCGAACATGCTACTACGCAGCTCGCGTAGTGCTACGTGAAGTTCGCGTAGTGCGAAGTGCACTTCGCGTAGCTTCGCGTAGCGCTACTTCGCGAACTACGCCCACCCTTAGTTAAAACCTGTCCTGCCTTGCCAGCAATCTTTACACGGGGTCCTGCAATCACAGCCTGTATCATCTTATAGTAAAGTATCACAATATTTTCGAACTTTACATTTAAAAAAAATTGAGAAATTAATTTTAAGAAACAAAGGTTAAAGTGATGTTATAGTGATATCTTGCAATAATATAAAAACTATTGTATTGAAACAGAAAATCACTAAACTTCATCAGTTATAGAACTGCTTATCATCTCACATAGTACATCATTGATGACAAGTTTCATGACATCATGGATGACATCAAGGAAGACATCTCAAATGACATTACTGATACCACTGTGTAGTCATAGTTAGGTCTGAGTGCCATACAAATGGCACTTTTTGTTCTGCTAAAAACATTGGCACATGAAACTTTGCAAAAGGACACTTCATCCAGCTCAGGGCCTTTGTGAAAAGTTGTGTGCCGATCTATCAAGAAGGAGACAAGAAAAAACGGGGTGTCCCAAAATAATGATTACTCATGTCAATGCCCATAAGGAAGTTTGCTCTCTGATATAGAAAAAATGGCCGAACGAAATTATACAGTATTTGGAAAAAAGGTTAGAACATACTCAGAAAGTGTGCTTTTTGTAATTTGATGTAAATCCATTCAGACGATATTTTTTAGGTAATTTGCATTTAAAGAGGTGCTCAAGTTAGTTTTCATGTGATTTTCATGTAAAGTTAATCATGCAGGAATCCCACTGCAACAGGAAGAAAAGCTTTTTCTCTCCTTTCCTTCCCTCAGCCATTTTGGTACCATGAGACTGGTACAGGTCCTGCACTACCAAGTGATTTGATTGGCTTACAGCAACTCAAAAGAAAATGTTATAGCCATTGATGGAAGGTGTTTTACTAGTAGGTGCACGTAGGTACCTACAGCTAATAACAACACTAAGCCTGGGCTCGCGTACTTTGTGGAGTTTTCCCCACTCCCGAGTTACGCGGAGCTCACGGAGATCTGTAAAACTCTGCTCCACATAGCGGAGCAAAGTTTTTCCCTCAATCCTGCTCGTGAACATCAAGTTGGTGAGGGCGAGCAAGAAAAATCCACTTCCCAGTAAAATGTTTCCTCATTCGCGCTCGTCAACGCCAAGAGCGAGATTTCTCAACGCTGGCAGTCGGATTTCTCAATGCCAGTGGTGGCGCACACGCGTGATAGCTCGCATTGAGAAACTGTCCGTTCATGGTGAGAAATCGGCTGCTCAAGTAGAAAATCTACTTGAGCAGTAGAAAGAAAGCAGTGCCATTTTGCACTCTGCGTGGTGCAGTTAGCAATCATTTCAAAGCGTGGACAAATACCCGTCACTGAAAATGACTGCAAACTGCATTTTTCTAACGCACATCACCACTTGCGGAGCGAGGCCAAGTTTTTTTGCACTGGGCACTCAGCTGAGGCTTAAATATCACCAAAATCCTTAATAAGGTCAAGTCAAGTCTAAATAAATCAATCCTTTCTCAACCCTTGGTAGCTTGGCTCATGAGCAGTCAAATTTAACTAAGGTGACAGGTGTATAAAATATTGAATAACACCAAAACAGTTAATAAGTAAGACACAACACACAATAAAAATACAACAACAGTGTATAGAAATAGGAAATAATTTAACGATTAAAATGACCCCAAAATGACAATAATCGAATAGAGGAAGCTGGAGATATGCATTTTTGAAGATTAAAAATAAAACAAGCACTTAAAAGCAAATAGCGTTCAAAGGGTTAAAAAAGGTCATGCTCGGCTGGTAAAAAGTGAATAGGTCAGGCCACCTGCGAAGTAACACTTTTATACTTAATGCGGAAAGTGGTCCACAGCATCAGCCAAGGGCTCAGAAGCTTTTGTTTGTCTCTTGGGGTCTGAGACTACAACTGCCTCAATGCACATGGTCAATCTAGGGTAAAATCCAGCTGAAGCTTGTCAGCTGGGGTTGTCCTTGTTGTTGATTGTGCAGATAGCTCTTCTAGAACTTTTCTGACTGTTTCTGATCAGGTGGTCCACTCCTTACCCTTTAAGACAGTCAAAATCCTTTTGTGGCGAAGCATGGTGAATGCAGAAAGTGTAGTCCTCTCTTGTGCATTCCAAGTGTCTAGCAGGGCAGTCCTTCTTCTCTAGGTGTTTCTTTTGGGTCTTTGAGGATCTGCAACATCAGTCAAGGGTCTAGAAACTCTGTCTGCCTCTTGGATATTTTTCCACAATGCACCTTATAAAATCCTTTTAAGTCCAAGTGATGCAGGTCAGCTGGGCTTGTCTTGATGGAGTAAATGCAGGTGACTTCTCGGTTCTCTTCTGTACCTCTTGCTTTCTGGAAGTCCACTACCCAATTCTTTTGGAGCCAGGCACATTCCTGTTTAATGAAGCACAAAGTGTGCAGTAGGTGCAATCTTTATGAGTGCGGTCTTCTTGTGGTGCAGTCCTGGGGTTCAGCAGGGCAGTCCTCCCTCTCTTGATATTTCCAGGCAGAGATCTTAGTTGCTGGGCAGATCTCCCATATTAATCTAGGTGTCTGGGCTGGTAAGAAGGGGGTACCCCTGACCAATGGGGTACAGGGTGCCACCCGCTGTGATGACAACTTCCTTAGAAGTGTGGCATATGTTTGTCCTAAAAACCAATGTTCCACAAAAATCAAAATGGATAAAAGCTCTCCTGGATGTTCCAATCTGGGTCACCTAAACCACAGGTGTGGCTAAAATTACCCTACCCAGCTCCTCAACTAATTGAATTACAGGGGTTCCCGTCAGGCTGGGGGTGCATAAAATGGGGTGTTTCTCCCTTTGAAGACCAGTTTGGCTACCCAGTCCCCTTCCTGTCCTGCCATCTGCTGCTGTATATCTCCTCACATCAGATGTCCACTTTGTCTCAGCCAAGGCCACTTCACACCTAATTTAGGAAGCTTGGCTCAGCCTGTCAAAGGGTTGGCCAATCAAAGGAGGCTGCTATAGGACTGAATTTAGGTAACGTTAGGAAAGCAGTTCAAACTCTACTATCCTGCAGTAGTTATAATAAATCTAACCTTGACAACTTGTTGGATTTGTTGTATCTATTTTTCAACACATTAAATTATTTTGTTAGCAAACTCCTGTCAAACGTTAGGCTTTATTAAAGTTTATTAAAGCCTATCCATGTTGGCCCATGAGTCTAATGTACTACAATGAGGAAAACTGAAATTGCCAGTTTTTCCAACACCAAGCCATATAAAACATCATTTATAGTGTCCCTGCTTATTACTACAATGCACTCTACTCCAGGGAGCACCCAGGGCGGAATGTAGAGGTAAAAATAGGTCATTTAAGACTTTGGAAGTACACTTATTTCCAAAGTCAAATTTGGACATAGTTTTCTTTTAAAAGCAGCCTGCAAGGTTTCTCATTGAAAGGACCCTGTTAGTCATGCTGACATTACACAAGCCCATAATTCACCACATAACTTATTTCTCACACACGCTAGCATCATTCGCTATGTGCAACAACACTAGGCGTTGGACGGTGTAGAACCCACTTCAAATTGACTGCTGCAACCTATAGAAACGATGGGCCATAGGCAGCATCTATTTCAATGGCTGCATAGGGGCATCTTTGCAAATCTAGGAGTCCCTTTGACCTCCCTCCAGGACAAGTCGGAAACAGATCTCACTCGTACCCTACAAAGGCAAGGAAGCTGTGCGGAGCAGTGCTATACTTGCTTCTGTGGGGTCACTGAAGGCTGACAGACAATTAATGCAGGTATTAACCCTCCAACAGCTTGCTGGGATGGTGTGAGAGGATGGCCATGAAAATCACAACCCGGCATCTTTGCCTATGCATCATGCTAACAAACATGCACATTAATGTGAAATGGTGATTGCTGCGGTCACGCCTCCAACATCCACACACTAACTACATCACACTTTGAGTATACTGAAGAGGTATGGTGCAGAGTGTGCACATACAACACATCAAAGTCACACAACTTCTGGGTGAGGAGAAGAGAGTGAAAGCAGTGGCTAGAAGGCCTTAAAAACGTGCCTTCATGTGGCTGGCCTGTGCACTGATTACCCCTTGCTTGAAATGACCGGTACAGCCCTCGAAACCAAGATATTAGCAACATACCATTGTACACTACTGAAAGAAAACTGAAACTTTTAAAACGAACACAGTTCAAATATTTAAAGAGAAGTACAATTAAACAAAAAATATGTTGCATGATAACGGAATAAACAAATAGAAATAATTTACTAATTTTTGATTAAGACGGCCCATATTATATACATGTTAATATTTTAACTGTTACTGTTTTCGCTTTAAATCAGAACTATGCTCATTACAATACACTTTTATTCACCTGTCTCACTCCACCGAGTTTTTAATTTAACATTAAAATTGTTTGGAAAATATGTGTATCTTTGTTATAAATTACAATGTTGATAAATTAGAAAAACAAAAAATCAATGATGTTTTCGTGTAATATACAATGATTTAGTTCTTATTCTTGGGGCGATGGTCGGGCAGTGCATTGCATTCAGTAGAACCTTCTGTACACGGCTAACAGGTTCCTCTGATTGCTCTTTGGGACTTACAGTACTTGTAATGGCTTGTAATGCGTGTATGTCAGCAGGTTCCAAAAGCACAATGGTGTCTGATTGGTAGCCTGCTGTTACCGCGCGACTTGTCGGGAGACAGGGACTAAGTGGATATACGAAGTGTGCTGCTACTTTCGATTCAGCGCAATAAATAGCAAAGTAAAGCAATGCACGGGTCTTTCTGAGTAGTCCATGTGTCGGTACATTATGGGTTTTAAGAAAATATATAGTGCAGAATAATGCAAAATGTTTCTAATGCGTGCATGTTTCTCGCTTGTCAAGTTTGGTTTATTCCCTCAACGCAAAATAACTTTGCGTACAAAGCTATTCTGTTTTTTTCTGAAAATCACGAGTGTTGGATCTCCTTTTGCGGTAATTATTGAAAAAAGATATAAATGACAAGTTATATGATTTTATCATTGATAGAAATAGAATCTCAGAATGTAGCTATACCTAGATCAGAACATAATCTGTGCCCAAAGACTACAACAAATCAATGAAGATGGACAGCATCTATAGAAGAGACACCAAAAGATCTGGATCACCGCCATATTAAAGTTTTTTTTTGTAGCAAATTTCACCATAGAATGTGGAAATGAACACTCAGCATGGTGTGAGCAAATGTATCGACATCAAACAAATCAAAATACAACATAATGCAACATCATATAATACCACCATCCTTGCATTATCCTAAAATATGAATAATAATTTGCCCCTTTTGACTAAGTAATTGGATTTTGTCAGAACAAACTAGTTAATTGAAAAACAAAAAGACTCACAAATGAATGCAATGTAGTAGGCAAGCAGGAAGAGCATTTAAAGTAGCAAAAGTTTCCCAGAGTTCTTCAAATCATATGACATAAACCGTGCACATTTTGCTGTCTGTGGTGTCAATGAGAAGATATAAACACACAAAAATGTTATTAAACAGAAACCGTAATATTTTAAAAAGGAGTTAAAGCTTAATTACATCAAAATTCAATTTCATTTGAAAATAATACATATTAATAAGCACATATAATTCTAATCAGTAAATAACTTCCACAAAATTATTTCTATTTTAATATACAGAATTGATAAATTGTGTGACACTTCATGAACATGTGGCTTAAACATAAAATATCTCGAGAAAACAAGAAACCAGAGGCATTTGGCAAAACAGGAACAGGTTGTTTAATTTAGCAATATAGCCAGGAGCACAGGCAAGGAGTCTGAGGATATTCTCAATTTACATTCGGTCGAACATGGATCTTTAAACAGTTCATTGAACAAAATAATATAGTTCAGACAATCCTTTTTTGGTAAGGAATGAGAATCTCTCTCTTTAGAGCCATAAATTAATATATTGGATCAGGAATCCAGGTGGGGTTTGACCTTGCGTGGACACAAGGCGACCAGTGGGTAATGTGTCTAGATGTTTGGCATGGATGGATACATGATTACAGCGTGTACTTTGTGTGCTGTGTCCTGATTGGCTGTGTTCCTAACTTCATGTGGCATCTGACTTTATGATGTTTTTCGAATGCATGCACCCTACGGCCATGTGTGCTTTATTGGGGCCAAGCTCCATGGACCATTCTGGTGTCACTTTGCCTATCTGTGAGATAGAGCTGGGATTTCCTGTTCATGCATTTGTTTGCTGGCTATGGGCCACCCCACCTGTGGCCTGCCAATATGTGACCTCGTGTCTGGGTCTCAGGGTTTACCTTATTACGTATTTCTGAGTTGGGTTTGACATAGAGTTCACAACAGGTGAATTCGTCAATTAAGATTCAAATTTGTTTTTTACAAGAATGTACCATAATTCATAAGGACATTTGCTTTTTCAATATTAACAAACAATGAATCATAGCACAACACAAAGAATTTTAAAATCAAAGAAGCGTAGTCTTGCTAAACACCCAATAACTCAGGAATATATCGATTTGCTCATGGCCTTTGTTTTCTAAAAAATTAGCTTAATGAGTTCACAGTGCTGGCAACTAGGCAGTTAATTCTTAGGTGGTGGGAATATCAGGTGTATCTCATCAAGGCCTGAAAGACAGTTTCATTATAGAGGTGACATCTTACAAACATTACTTATTTCATGTTATGCAAATTTCATACAATTTCTTCAGTTTCACAGGCAGAAAAGTATGCAGAATTTGCACTCACAAATCCCTGGTCCAAACACAAAAATGCCTAATAGGAACATCAAAGCCATGGTCAAGTGTATTATCTCCTTAAACCATACTCCTGTCTGTAACTCAAGGAACATTTGCACACAAGGCATTCTCACGTGTGCAGATTCCAAATGAAACACCTCGGAGGTACAGTTCACAAAATAACTATAGTCACATTACTTTAAAGTAAGTTATGCATTTCGCAATTTTGTCCAACAGTATCTAGTTGCCCATGTCTCAAGTAAAGATCTACCATGAGTCCTTGTACTTGCAAACTATGTATTTTGAGATTAACCCACAGGTACAGTTCCATGACCATGACCCCTCTTTCTTGAAGCGTGCTTATTTAATATCCTTGTTTTTTTTAACCAGGTTTGGAGAAGTGTAAGGGCTACATTTTCTACTGACCATCCCACTCGTATTATGTCTCTATGGTTTAACCCAGATTTGCCTTATTTTTTTAAAGATTTTCAAGTGGTAGACTGGTCTGGGTTGCACCTTCGATCAGTCGGCGAACTGTTCGCAGGGCATCAGATCTCATCCTTTATGGTTTTATTTAGACAATTCACAGTTCCAAGCACTGACTCTTTAATGTTTATCCAGATTTGGATTTTTTTTAACAAATACAAATAAAGATTCAGGGTAGGTGAATCATGTCCTGTATATTGAACTGGTTCAAAGACCCCATGGAAGAGGAAGGATTAGTCGATTTTTTAAATTGCTAAATGTGGACCAATGCGACAATATATCCACCTTAGCCTCCAAATGGACCTGTAAATTATCACTACAAGTGGCTGCTGATGCTGTCAGCGAATCAATCCAGTTGAGTAGTTGGTTAGTGAAAGTATGTAGGCTCAAAATACATAATTTCAAGATTCTCCAAGATACATATTACACTCTGAGCCGGTTATTCAACTGGGGATGCCAGTCTAGTTCGGAATGTTTTAGGTGTGGCATGGTGGGTGTAGATACTGTGCATATTTTCTATTTGTGTGGTGTATTGCTGTAATATTGGCAACCTCTAAGGTTACTCCACGTCATGTTTACCCATCCGCTCAACTGATTATCTTTGGTATATTGTATGAAGTACCTTTGAAGTTGAAGGGTATTGCTTTCTTTATGATTCTGATTGCTAGGATTCTGGTTGCGTGTTTTTGGCTCGACCCAAACCCTCCACTGTCTATTACCTGGTTTAAGCAATTCTTGGATATTTACAGTTGAGGCTGTCCCTTGTCAAGAGGGACCTACAAGAAAACATTTGAGCCAAATGTGGCTGGGGTGGATTTAGATGCTGTGGCCGGGAGGGTTGGGAGTCCAGAAATATTCCAACCTTTTGCAATTTCTTTTCATCTTTCCTCACTTATTAACAGCGCTCGCCTGTCTTAGGTTAACAGTGACATTATGTAAGAACCAGGTAATTTTTTCAAAGTGCCTTTTCCAAAATATTTATTACAAATCTGACTACACAAGTGAATTGGGTTTATAATACATATTTTAAAAATTCGAAGCATCATAATTGTAGCTGTTACCTAGCCAGAGATTACATTTTAAATGTAATATTACATCCCAGCTTTTAGGGCCTTTTCAGTGTAAGTAAAACATTTACATGACAGACTTCTAAATACCACACACCTAAGTAATCCCTCCTAGTGGTTGACCTATTAATATTTAAAAGGAAGGTTTAGGCCTGTGAAAAGGTGTTATTTTTACATTTTTAAAACTGCACAGAGAAGCTATTGTGGGAGGCCGGCAGTCATGTTTTCACTATCACAGTAGGTCTAGTACAATGAGTCCTGCTGCTAGTAACATTTCCCCTAGATGCCCTTTGTACCATGTACTAGGGGCTTATAGATAAGGTAAATATGCCAATTATGAGTATAGTCAATTTCACATGTTTTATGGTAAGACCACATGCAATGGGGCCTACTTAGTATAGTCCAGTGCAAACAAATAGCAGTATCAATCCTGAACAGGGGATCATCATGCAGTACATATTTATGACGTTATCAAAGTGTATGAGATATAAGGGAACCATATATTGCACATATATAACTTTAAGTGTATAGAGGAGTGAATCTGAATTTTTTTCAAAGCAAATAGGAAATCATTGGTTAGAGGACAATTTTTTCCCTTCTAAGGCACCTCCCCCCTCACATTCTAACCGGCATTATGATGAAAATGTCACAATACGAGGGCATACCTTATGCACAAAATTGTCCTTATGTAGGTTGTGCAGAAAGTTCAGAAGTTTGCATCAGTCCATGTAGGATGTAGAATGGAGAGAGTGGATTTAAATAGAAAGCATAGTTTACAGAAAATAGCATACACATTGCTTATTTTTTAAACAAGACTTACACCTTTCATGCTGGATAAACTGTACATTAATGCAGAATTAGAAAAATAGGCACGCCATCAAAATATGTGAATAGTTTACAAACTTTCTTTTGCAAAAACTCGTTTTTCATGTTTGCATAACATTCAAGCTCTTGATTGTGACAAGCTGAAACGTAATAAACTAGGCACATGCACAAGCATAATTTCAGGTTGCCGTTCACACAACTAAATAGCAGTCTTGTGTAACCTTTTCCCCTTGCATTATTTTCACTTCACCAACTTTTGCCGCAGACTCTAGCCAGCATTGTAAACAAATGTCTTGCATGTTTTACGAGCTTGCGTCTTTTCTCCCAAAATTTGAACTTGCATATTTATTTTTCCACAATAATGCATTGGTCTTGCGATCTTGTTTGCTATGTGCTATGTTCTTTTAGTGTCAGTGTTCTTACATTTTTGAAGTAGATGATCGTGCTGCAAGCGCTAGTAGGTGTTCACCCAGAATCTTAATGGACTTTTACCGTCTTCATTTCTTCTACGGAGATTCTTTTATAATATATATTCATGATTTATATTTTTAATTAAACAGAGTCAATGAACACATGAAGCGGTGTATTAATACAAAATATTCACAATTGTATCTCGAGGGGAATTTGTAAATCAGTGTATATTAATACAATTTTATTCATAACATTGTATTCTTGAGGCATTTAGCGATGCTTGTATTTGAATAGGTTTGGGCCCTTGGATGAACATACTGCTTACATTTGAAACATTTGAAGGACACGGGGGCATATTATCAAGGGGGTTTATCTCCGCTTTTTTGGCTTTAAAAGCCAAGAAAGCGGAGATAAAATTATCTCCCTATTACCAAGCTGTCGCTAACACCAGTTAGTGACAGCTAAAAGGAGATAGCGACCATCTTGGGCCCCGCTTTGCATGTCAGTGATATTTATCACTAATGAGATGCAAAGTGGGCGTGCCAAGATGTTAGAGACTGGAAACAGTCGCTAACATCGCTATCTCCTATTACCAACTTTTGGAGATATTCGCGCTAAGCGCGAATATCTCCAAAAGCTAACACCTGCCCTGAGCAGTTCTTAGCCATGTTATCCAATGGGAGGTGGATAACATGGCTAAGAGCATTTGCTCGATAATGCATGAATATCGCTGACTTTTCAGCGATATTCATGCATTGCGGCCGTTTTTTATCGCATTTGCGATAAACCTTGCTAATAGCAAGGTTTATCTGCGATAAAAATCGCCGATGTGCGGCGATAATTTTTGTCTCTAAACAAGTTAGAGACAAAAATTATCGCTAGTTGTTGATAATATGCCCCACGGTTCTGACAAACATAGCTGCCAAGGGGCCCCTTGTCATGTGTATTGTTTTTAGCCACTCCTAGTTTTAGGTCAACATCAGTTACCATAATTTGTAAGCTGACACGCCTAATTGGAGAACTAAAACTAAAAGCTCTACGTGGCAAATTGCTGTTGGCGAAAGTCACTTGGAATCTATATGCATTAACTTTTCCAAAGAGAAAAAAGTGCGATGATCCATCCAAAAAGCTTCTCTAGGCATAAAATTGGGCAAGCAATGTCAATAGGCCTGTCTTATTAATGCACTGTCAAGCCAACCTTAAAAATCCATGTAGGTTAATGACTGCCCTCCCCCTATCTATGCTGCTGGCAGAGAAAAACACCACAGATTATTTAGATATCTAAGACACTTTAATAGCATTATAAGATCAGGTGTGTACCCCTGGAAGTGCAAACTCAGTCAGCTGGATAAACAAAATGATCACAGCTGTGAAGAGGGCAAGCACTTTTTTGTGGTGGCACTTTTCTGCCCAATCGAAACATCTACTCCTGGTAACAAGATGTGGGATGTGGGATTTCTGGTCTTGCTCACATAATTGGTGACAGCTGCACTGTCAAGTCAGATCATAAAAAGGAGTATATTTTGTGCAGGTTTAACTTTGGTACCTGTATACAAATTGTAGCAAACATTTGGCAAAGCAAATAGGTTTTACTTTATTATAGCACTAAAGGAAAACCTATAACCTTTGCTACATTTTTTTAAAATTTTATTTTTTATTTTATTGAAGCCGGAGTTTTTAAAACATAAACATATACATATTGCATCATTACACCAAAAGAAACAAGATATTTCTCCTCTAAGACAGTTTAAACCAATTCCTGATATATTGACACTATACACAGTCAGGACCGATACAAAAATATACACAATAAAAGCATTGATCGAATCTAACACCGCAGCCCGTCCTGCCACATCATAAAAACAGTCTCTCGCCCCCCCTAGCTTTAGTCGAAATAGGTATCACATATTTTATTAAATTTCTTCATGCTTCTCATCCGTAGTGTAAAAATGTATTCACTTTTCTTAACTAATTTCATCTATTGACCCCACTCCAGGACCGAAGGGATCAAGTTCGGGCGCCACTTTTTGCAATAGCAGCGACCTTGCTACTGCCATTGCTATATACAAAAATGTAATCATTGGGTCCATAAAAGAAAGGTCAGGATCAAAACCAAATAAAATTAGCCTATCATTCACTTCCAGCTGGATATTACATTCCTGTTCCAAATAGGCAAATAGATCTACCCAGTACTCATTAAGTTTTGGACAGCGTAACATAATATGCAACCAATTGGCAGATGGATGGTTCATGCAACAAAAACATTGAGAAGACTGATTAGCATACATCTTCGACAAAGAGTACGGAGTTCGATACAATAACCATTTGCTAAAAAACAACATCCTACGCCAATCTGCCCCTCTCAATGAGCTAAAATTGAGCCTATTGATAGTTGACCAAATGTGAGATGACATATCACAATTCTCATGTTCTGCCCATTTTTTTATTGCTTTTAACTCGAGATCCACACCCTTTATAGAAGCTAGGTATTTCTTTCAAGCACCTGGTTTCTTATCTGATGCTTTAACTAATAATTCATCAACTAACTGATTATGATCCATTAGAGAAAAAGCATCTGTTTCTACAAAATTGTTATATAAACTACTATATGAATTTGTTAAAATAAAGTCATTTGAGATAAATTGTGCCATTTCTGCTACTGTCACCCAATTGCCATTCCTCAAAAAATCTGACACTTTAATATACCCAACTGCCATCCATTTTGATGCCAGATGGAAAGGCTGTCTTACCCCTGCCAAGGGCAGGATTCCTTCTAATAGAGTAGCTGAATTAATTGCTGGGATGGACTATTTTTTTAAGAAAGCCTGTCGTTTTTTGAAAAACCAGAGAAGGCACTCATATCGTACCAGCTTCGGGGATCTAAACATCAGCAAGGGAGAGTGGATTTGGCTTTCTTTACACGTTAAGTTCATAAAGTTATTACAGTAAAAGTGTGGTTGTGGTGAAGGCTTAAATCTGGACAAATATTGTGCAAAATAGGCATCATAGTAATCCCTAAGGTTTGGAAGGGCTAACCCTCCCTGATCCAAATCTTCATATAAAGTGCTGAGTGCTATACGTGGGGGTTTCTTTGCCCAGAGGAAAGCTGTAAACATAGACTCTACCTGAGTAAAAAAGGAGCCTGGTATTGAAGAAAACAAAAAATTAAATAACGGAAGGACAGACATTTTAATTAAAGCAACTAGTCCCAAAATAGACAGAGGGAGCATACTCCACAGAGAAAACAACACCTGAACTTTCTTAATAAGAGGAACAAAATTCAATTGATATAAATCGTCAATATACTCAGAATAAAAAATCCCTAGATATCTCTTTGGGTTGCTATTGACAGAATTATAAATGTCAGGGTGCAGATCTAAAGCTACCCTCCCATATTGTAATACTTCGGTCTTTCCTTTATCCGATATCCCCCTAATGCTTCAAAGTCTGCAAACAACTCTAAGACTTTGGCTTGAACCTCAACTGTTGGTTTAATTATAAGCATGATGTCATCTGCATATAGTTTTAATTTTGATATTGATGGTATTGGGGGGCAGATATCAGCACAGTTCCGAATGGTTATTGCCAAGGGCTCGATGAAAAAAGCAAACAGAACTGGCGATATAGGGCACCCTTGCCTTGTGCCTCGTTTAATTTTCAATGACCCTGCCACGGCCGCATTGATAACTACATCAGCTACGGCATTCTCATACAAATTCCAAATCAACAATATAATCTGCAACGGAATAGTGAAAGACTGCAAGATCGTAAACAGTGTCTCCCAGACCACAAGGTCAAAAGCCTTCTAGGCATCCAATAATAAAACTAAGGCAGGTATCTTCTGTATCTCTAAATAATCAAAGGCCTCTGACAGAAAGTGGGTATTAGTAGCTAATTGTCTGCCAGCTATAAACCCATTTTGATCCATATGGATCAACTTCGCCGCATAATTATTAAACCTGAGAGATAAAAGTTTAGTGACAATTTTGTAATCTGAATTAAGCAACGTAATTGGACGATAAGAATTAGGGTCCCTCTTATTCTTGCCCTTCTTCACAAAACTCACTATGTTCCCCTGTCTAAAGGATTCAGGAACTACCCCTCCTTCCAACAAGGAATGAATCAAACGAAGAAAAAATTCTGAGAATGAATCATAGAAAACTTTATAAAATTCAGATGGGAGCCCATCTGGGCCACAAGCCTTTCCATTAGGTAGGCCCCTCACTTCTTCCTCCAGCTCTTTCAATGAAAGGGATTAACCATAAAACCTTTCTCCATTTCCGAAAGTATCGGAGGTGGATTTTCATGGAGGAATTTTTCAAGGAAGTGGTCATCCACCATCTGAAGTTTACCATAAATGTTCTCATAGTGAGTAAGTATAATGTCCCCAATTTTCCCTGGATCCTCAGTCAAAGGACCGTTTAGTGACTTAATTTGGTTCGCAGCCGCCTGCTCTGCCCGTGAAGTTACTTTCTTCATACATCTTCTGACCGACTGTTGGTAAAAGGCTTTACTTTGAGTATAATATACAGAGCATGGCTTGGCCTGCTCAAGATATGTTTTATTAAGAACAGAGGGACTATATATAAAGACCTCATGGAGTGCTTGAATCTTATCTTCCAATTTTGACTTATCAGACCTAGCATTTTTTTGCTATTGCTGCGTCTTTTCACATTATTAACTCCCGAACAAATGCCTTAAGTGAGTCCCATACTATATTTGGAGCGGCGGAGTGAGTATTCAGAATCAAGAACTCTTATCTCCGAACCCATAAACTTCACCCAATCCGCATCATAAAAGTATTGTTTATTAAAACCCACCACTTCGGAAGTCTCAACCCTACCCCTAAGTGGATTTCCAGTGCCAGCATTGCATGATCAGAAAATCCGTTGTAAAAAAATTTTTGTTGAAAAAAATGTAAGCACTGAGAAATAAAAAAAAAGCAATACGAGAAGAGGAGCAAAACCGTTCTGATCCACACATAAATTTACTTTCCGAAGGAAACGCTGCTCGCCAGGGGTTGCACAGATTTATCATTGCTCCATAATTTTGCAGGACCTTAAAAGACTTAGGTTTTATCTGTCTTTTCCCATGCACTGAGGAATCTATAAGGGGATTCATCAAGATATTAAAATCACCCCTCACAAATATATGTCCCGGAACCTGAGTCAATGATTGGTATAGCTCCTCATATACTTTAGCATTATCCTCCACAAGTGCATAGAAACTCACACATGTTAAAGGGCTGCAATGTGATTTGAAAGAACACGTAACCCAACACCACCTCCCCTGTTGATCTTTAACAGCCTTAAGATAATCTGCTTTCCAGGGTACCACGGATACCAAGGATACCAGTCTTTTATCCGCACAAATTATATACCACACGAGGGGCTTGTGGAGAAGGACTTGAGGCTACTAAGCAGGCGATCACCCCCTCCAGATCTCCCAGGCTCACCTCTTCCACGTCACCTCCTCCGGCTTCTTTAATAATGTCTGTTTCAGGATGTCCCAATCTGATAAACTCAGGGGCAGACTGTAAGCCTTGGCCACATACAAAAAACAGCCAAGAGACAACAGCGCAGCTGCAGAGAAACCGCTCTGTCCCGCGTCCCAAAGAGCGAGCGAGCTTCCATCTCAGCCTCCGCCTTCGCCTCGAAAACAGAGCATCAAACACGAGCCGCCCACAGCACAGCAACTGCCGACTTCCTCTAGCAGCGCACGGGTCCTTTCCTCTTTTCCTCTTCTCGAAAGCAAATCACCTCCGCAATCAGGGCAAACAGGGCAGCCGACACCAGCCGCGGCTGCACAGAGACCGCCAGCCACCTCCGCCTTCACCAGCAGCCCGTGGGACCCGAATTCTCTATCTCCCGGAATAATAGCCGCAAGAAGCCTGCAACAATTTCGCAACAATTCCACCCGAACAAGAACAAGGCAGGAATCACTGAATTGCCAGAAATCATGAAAACGCCATCAATCAGGTATGCCAGGTATGCACCGCCGTTTCTGGGGGTGGAGCAATGGGGTCACCTGTGGCTACTCAGAGGCGTGGTTCTCAGTAGCCATCTCCCCACATAACCTTTGCAACATGTTTATATATTTTTTTACTGGTACCCAAGTTAAACCTGCACAAATGGTATGGTCTGGCCTGACAGAGCAGCTGTCTCCAATTACTTCAAGAAAGCAAAAGGCACAAAAATGATGGACGGAATGCAGAACAAATCAAAATATTCACCCCCAGTCAAGAGATCTCGGTTAAATCCATTGTCCTTTTTGCTTACAATGCCACCCCAGTTTAGACCCAGCCATATGCAAATAAGTATTGACCCTGTTCCTCATGGGAACAGTCGAGCTCGAATTGCCCAGTCAGGCCCCCCCTGGACCGTAAATAAGCATCCAAGGACTGGTTTCGGGGTTTCACCCCTCATTAGCCAGGATAGCTTGAATCCAGTGGCACAGTGAGCCCAGGACCCACATCTGGTGCATTCCCAGTGCACTTTGGGCAAGAAAGCAAAAGGCACACAAATGATGGATGGAATGCAGCACAAATCAAAACAGTCACCCCCAGTTAAGTGATCAGGGTAAAATCCATCGTTCTTTTGCTCACCATGCCACCCTAGTTCTTTTTGTATTTGTCACCCCGAGTGGGGTGGGTATGCCCAGATGTGGGTCTGTGCTCTCAATAACGCTAGAGTCAACTTAGCTGGTTGATGATGGGTTAAACCCTGGAACCGGTCCTACGATGCTTATTTCCGGTACAGGGAGTACCTGTCCTGGCAATTTGGGCTGCACTGTTCTCATAGTGAACAGGGTCAAGACTGATTTGTATATGGTTGGGTTGAAACGAGAATTGTATGGGGAGCAAAAGATGTATTTATGCCCAGATCTCTGTACTGGGGTGAATGTTTTACATTGTTTGACATTCTGTCCATTTATGGTTCTTTTTGCATTTGTTTCAGATTATGTCAGCTGCTACTGGGCGGGGTGGTGCGGAGGAATGAAATGAAATGAAAAAGGGACTTCAAACTGCCTGCGTCGTCGTCCTCTTCCTTCTTCCTGTCCAGGCCAGCTGGCTCCCCTGAGCCAATCACATGGCAGCAATGCAGCATTATGATTGGTCTGAGCGCCATGGTTCGGCGCTCAGACGGGGACAGGGAGCCTGTGCCTGTTCCTCACTATGCTATACTGCAGCCTAGTGGGGAACATGCAAAGTGCTCATTAACTGTTTGGTTGGCCCAAGAAGGCTGGCCAAACGGTTCATGCGCACTTAGGGAGAGTACACCACTCCTCCACCTGCTCTGGCCAGCCCCGCCCCACCCCACCCCGCTACTGAGATATGAAAAATAAAATGATAATAACGATACGTTATTATCATTTCATTTTTCCTTTTACAGTGGGGCGATGCTTCTCAGCCTTAGCGGAGGAGCCGCCACTGCAGGTGGAGGTATGTGCATGCTTGTATTAGAACGCATTAGCACAATAAAGACAAACCCAATGGCTACGTCTTTGCTTTCTTGATCTTTTTATATGGAGACTGCTGCCTAAGATGTTCGGGAGGTACTAAGTTATGTCGTCCTTTCATTGTAAATGGCTGAAACCTCTAATTCTTCTTAAGAAGTTTTCCACACAATATGTCCCATTTGCTTTACACTGAATGCCCCCCAACTCTTACGAATCAGGACAGGAGTTCACAGTCATGAGAACACTTACACACCAAACGCATTCAGCTCGAAGACGGACCCTTTCAACTCGAAAACAAATACCTATTTATTTAATCGTTGTTTGTACTGGTCTGTCTCCTTCCTTTTGCTCTAGACGGAGTTGCTGCATACTTTCTTCACCACATTTATTTAGTGTCTTATATGCCTCTAGCTAGAGCATGCCAGCCATGAGCCTTCATCAGTTTTTTAGGCTTTTTCGGCAAAGCCTCAGAAAAATGCCTGTGGCTTCTCCGTGTGAAATGAGAAGTACACCTTTATTTGGCAGATGTATTCATTTTCATCACGTGTACCTGGAGTGCCTATCATGAAACGTCATGCGTTGAAGTGCATCGCAATCAAAACGTATCGATAGTGGCATGTGGTGTTTGCTAAGAACAGCTTGGGTCAGTGTATTTTCAATCATTTAGAAGCAGTTATTGGAAGTGCTCCCACGCTCGCCAGTATTTACATTTAAGTAATGAAAAAAGAAATCAATGCAAACATTGATGAGATGCCAACATATGTAAACGCTACGGGTTGAGGCAATATTAAGAAAGAGCAAAATATGTTTCTTAAAAGAGAAGGTTGCAGTTAAGACCTTTTTGTTTTTACTAATTACATTGGCACCATCTGCACGAAATTTGGAACCACTGAGCTGTCGAACTTGGGCTCTTCATTTCAATTTTCTTGCATATTAGTCAAGGAGGGCAGAGTTAATATGGATGACCTGCATGTAGCATTCCCACTTTCATTTCCTAGAACTCTTTGTTTCTGCTGAAGCACGTAAACGCCGCACAAATTACACTGAACATGGCATGAGGCAGAAATTGTTATCAAGTCGTTTTGTACATATGTTCTGTAATTTTTAAGATGTTTGCCTTATAAAAATTTGCTAAGCAGATTTTGCATATTGTGACTGTCAGTTCGTATATGATCTACGGATAAATACTTCTTTTAAAATATTTTATTCTAAGTGGACCATTAGCATTTTAACCTGCTGTTCAGTTTGATACCAGTGTTTGCAGTAGAGGTGTTTAATCTGATTGACTTGATGGAACAACACAATTATACTGCAGCAGCCATTTTGGAATGTTTCGCTGATTCCATGTGTATAAAATATATCATGGCGTAAGGTGACTCTAGGAAAGCAATGATCCCAGGAAGCCTCTTGCACATTGACAGAAGGAAAGATATCTAACTGCAAAGGACGAAAAATCTTATTTTCAGTCACGGGATTCACACTATCTATACTGAGAATAGAGTATTCCACGGATCCATGGTGGTATAGAGGCTTCCAGAAGCTATGGAGGGCACCATCATTGATTTGCAAACTTAATTGTATATTTCAGCATATCTAAAAAAAATATTGAAAAATAAGATGTCTGATGAGATTTACCAAAGGCTCTGTACAACACATACAAGCAGCTCAGAGGCAGGGCACAGACAGTCAACGGTGTATGCTGAAAGGCTTTGTGCATTGGATGTTGGTTCTACCGGGTAAGGTAAAGGGATTGGTTGGAAACAAAATCCCGGACTCACATCCCCCTGCACCCAGGTGAGGCCAATGTTTTAGGAACAGGCCATGGCATTTGCCCAGTTTCTTTGATTTGATTCTCAATCATATGGATGAAGGAAGTGTACAGAGCATTCAGGAAAAAGGAGACTTGGCAGAAAAGATAGGAAATAAACAAACAGAAAAAGTCTTACTTTTTTTTAGATCATCATCCTCATTGTGTTAAATTAGTGTATCATGTTCTTCCTGTGGAAGGTATGTTGGCATTCCTAAAATCTTCAAAAAAGTCATCTATTGTACATAGGGTAAAGTAGCACTTTAACTGAACTATCTAAAGTTAGCCTGGAGAAACAGTGCAATAGTTTTAGGATAAACGTTATACAATTTTAACCCAATGATAAAACACTCCTTTTGGTGGTGTGTCTATAGACAGATCCTGATGTACTAGGAGTACAGGTATGTTAAAATTAATGTTTGATATGCCTTCAGGATCACTTTTCATCATAATAAGGGTGTGTTAACCTAGTCTCAACCCAACTATAGTGAGACTATAGTTTGGTGTAGGTTTCTCTCATAGTCTGCATTACAATGATGCACTCACACTTTTCAGTAAATTAGTGCAGATGTAAGTACTCACACCGTAATTATTCAAACCACAAAGTTGTTTATGGAGCCCTTTTGCACGTTTGGCACGTACAGTTGGACCACTTCTTGGATGTTCCATTCCGCATTGGAGTATTTAGTTAAGCAACTACTGAGAGGCGTCAAAGATGTTCTGATTGTGAAACTCACAAATGCATCAGACAATGTAAGATAGTAGGATCAATTGGAATCAAGTCTGACGGTTAGGAGGGCTCAATCGGAGTGGAGGAGTAGATGAAAAATCAAGAAAGAGCATACATAAACGGATATCTGTCTTTTCAGACCTGGATACCTGTTTCAACCCCATAGGCCACCCTTAAAAGTAGCCCCATTTTGTGTGGTTGTGATGAAGGTGTTTCGATGAAAAAAATTTCCACACCGAAACATGTATCTACCATTTTCAAGCGTGTTTCCAGCTCACAACACCGCATTGGTTAAAATTGAACATCTCTTCCCATTGTATATTTTTTGTGCATGTGTGGAGGTCCTGGGTCTTGGCTTGTATGTATGGTATGATAGTTGGTTCTTTTTTGATGAATGCATGAGTGAATGGATTGTAGGATGTGGTTTCAACTATTTTACATGTACAGGAGTTTCTTACATTGTATCTTACAAAAGCTGTTTTTGAAAATAATGTAAAACTATTGTCAACATGCGATTAAAGTAATTATTGATACCATTATGTTAGATGAAATATAGAAAATAAAAAAAATAAAAAATTTGTTCCATAAGTAAGTATGTATATGGTGTAAGCGTCTTGTAGGTCAGAACACACATCACTCCATAGGCATACAGGTAAAAATACAGGTCAAGTGGGATTTTGTTTTTGTTTCTCTCCTTGTCCCAGACCTAAAATTACACTCGCTTGGGGCTCCTTTCCTGTTTTGGATTAGGCTGAGTTAGACAGTAGTCTCAGTCTGTAGATATGTGCACATGCATTTTTGAGTGTGTTCATGTGTAACATCTCACCCCAGCTGTGCAGCAGCAGACCTTTTCTTAAGAGGCAGGCACTGGAAGTTAGCACTCCCTATTATTTTTAACAGTGCCTAAAGTGTGTGACATTCAGTTAATGCTACATGTAGAAATTTAGAAAATAGTTTAAATTTTGACGGTCAGCTTGTCCTCTGCCAGGGCTACTGAGTAAATTACTCTATCACCTTGGTTGCCATCACGGTGGCTCCTGTCAATGCATTTTACCTTGCCAGACAGCTCCATCAAACATGACGGAGTCAGACAGAAAAGTTTAAAAAACAACATTACAAACCAGGATTTTCTATTTAAAAATAAAAGAAACAATACACCCCTCACTGTGGAAGATTCCTTTCATAGAGAGGGGAGTATTGAGAACTTTTCAGTGCCCCTTACGATCAGGGTTTTCCTGATGGTGAAGGGAGTTGAAAAACAGCTATATCTCCACCCATTTGAATTAGGTGGGCTGGCCTATAGCTAATTCGCTGATGGTACTTACACCATTGCAAAAGTTTGTCCAGGGTGGAGAGGGAGTATTCTCCACCATTATCAAACTGTTGTCCTGTTTCAATGGAGTTCCCTCTCCAACATGTTCTAAATTAGGCCTGTGGCAGTTGCATAGAATTGTATCTTGATTTGTGGCTGAATTGATCAGGTTTTGCAAAACATAGGTTTTATTGAGCGATGGTAATGATAGCTATTAGAATATATTTCTGGAAAGCTGAGAGGGCCCTTTTGGCAGCTATTTGATATGCAATGTTGCACAAATTGTTTTTCTTTAAATACTTAATAAAATAGGTAAAAATAAAATGTTGGTACATCCTACAAAGGCAATTGGGCTTTCAGAGTAAATGTGAATGATCCAACAACAAACTAATGGCTGAAAAGCCCTATTAGTAAGTATGTTATATTAATATTTTAAGTAGAATCAAAAGGTTTTGGCTAGACACAGCACTTAAATGCCAGTTGGTCTGGTACTGCAGGCTAGTCTTTTGCCTTTGAGAAAGAAGACAAGAAAAAAGCCAAGAAAGAAAGAATGAAACCATAAAAGAAAGAAATAAAACAATTTGTCAAGAAAAAAGACATGGTTGCAAAGATAAAGCACACTGATTTTTTTCTATTCAGAGTTCATGTGAACCTGCCTGAAGGCTAGCAAAAGAGAAGGAAAACAGAAAGGAAAGAAGGAAGAGAAGGGAAGTTGGAAAGAAAGAATGAAAGAAGAAGGAAAAAGAATGAAAAAGGTAAAGGAATACAAAAGAAGTAAAGAAACAATATGGGACAGAAAAGGAAAATAGAGAAAATAGGGAAAAAGAAAAAAGGTTGGAAGGAAAGGAAGAAAGAAAGAAAGAATGAAAGAAAAAAGGCAAGAAGGGAAAAGAAGGAAAGCATGAGAAAAGGGAAAGAAGTGAGAAAAAGAAGGAACAATGAAGGAGAAGGAAATGAAGAAGGAATAATGAAAGAAGAAAAGAAGGCAAAAGATAGAAAGAAAGAAAGAGGGAAAAGGGGAAAGAAAGAAGGAAAGAAGGAAAAAAGAAGGCAGGAAAGTAATCAGTGAGAAAGGAAAAAATGAATACAGGAAAAAAAGGAGGTTGGAATGGAAGAAGTCAGGAAAGAGAGAAAAAGAAGGACAGAATAAATTACGGAAGGAACAAGGAAAAAGGTTAGAAAGAAGTGAGGCAGGAAAAAAGAAACATAGAAAGAAGGACAGGGTTGCATAGATAGGTAGGTTACTCAAATTAGCTTATATTCAGAGTTCATATGAGCTGATGTGAAGTAGCAGAAGTCAGATAAACAAGCAAGGCCACTCCAAAAGAATTTACAGCAGCATTAGGAGCCGATGGGCTATGATAACACTGGAATGTAGCATGTGGGCACATCAAAAGCATCCTGCTATCACATTAGGCACCAAACAAAGACAACAATAAATTATTTTTAAACTAAACACAAACACCGGCACTGAAGAAAACTACATTGTGTAAAGATATGTAATGATATGCTCCTTGTGAAAGAGAAGAATGAAGTCTCTCAAAGTGAAGTTAACCAGTGGTTTAAGTAGGCGGACCCATTGCCCCATGTTGTATGCTGTAGTGAGCGAAAGCAAAGTGTGAATGCCACAGCAACATACCAATGAAAGAAGAGAGATGTTTGACATTCCCTTTAAGTAATTACATCACACATATGATTTTAGTAAAATCAAATGGTCTTGGCTGATGCCAGACATAAAAAAGTATAAAACATATTGTACACAAAAACATGTGTGGCATATTGTATGGCATATTCAAAAAAAATAAAAAACACAATGCCATGATTGAGCATACCCAAAACCTGATATGCATTCTTTAAAAAAATATAAAATATAAAATATAATTTTATTATTGTTCAAGTATGCAAAGATTTTAATACTAGATTTCTTGCTGACGTTTACCTTCTGGGTAAGATGTTAATTTGTGGTGTTATCGTATTTTCAATTTACTGTTTAATACAAGCTGCCCCCCCCCACTCCTCTCCACCACCGCTAGGACTGATGTGGGATGTGGTCAAACTGTCACAGGCAGATTTTGTAAAGCCTTGCTGCCACCCCATTCCATCAATGCTAGGGTAAGGTGAACAATGTCAATGCTGCGTAGCCCTTCTGTACAGTGTACAACATTGAGACCACTGACCTTACTCCCTTTGCAGACAACCAGAGGCCGCCCACTGCAGACATTAAATGTCCATAAAGGATGGATTGCAAGGACTGGTTTCAGTACTTTATTGCCACCTACATATATATAAGACATACTTTTATAAATCACACTGAAGTCCTGACATAATTCAAAATGGCCCAAAAAAGACTCTGAAAATGGAATCCCATGAAATTCCTGTCAACACCACATCTTCCACAGAGCTGCCACCACCATCGCACCCGAGGTAAGCCGCACAATCAACTGCTCCATCAAAACTGCCACATTCCTTGGTGACTGAAAACACTCTGAGATCAACCCCCTGCTCAAGAAACCCTCCGCTGACCCAACAGACCTGAGGAATTTTTAGGACAATCTCACTGCTCACCTTCCCAGCCAAGGTCATCAAAAAAGCCATCAATGCCCAGCTTGTTGAGTTCATCGAAGCTAACTACTACATGGACATCTCCCAATCTGGTTTCCAAAGCAACCACAGCACAGAGACTGCCCTCCTTGGCGCCACTGATGACAAGTGCTTCATCCTCGACCAAGGCAAAACCACAGCCCCCACCCTCTAGAACCTCTCAGCGACCTTCTCTCACTGCACCCTGAGCACAAGACTCCATGATGTCGGTGACCACAACAAAGTGCTGTACTGGATCTGCTCCTTCCTCACTGACCAAATACACCTGGTCAGACTACCACCGTACCTCTCAGAACCTACACAAATCAGCTTACAAAAGCCCATGCAGTCATTTACCATAGGCACTACAATAGTATTTTATGGGTTTATATTATTGATCAAAATATAATTTCAAGATTGAATTTACATAGAAAGAACAATAAGGTGCAATCTACACTACTATTATAAAGAGAGAACACAAACCTTTGAGCCAAGTACACTCGAAATGTACACCACCAATCAAAACACCCAAGACATCGTTGAAAACCTCAGGGCAAGCAGAAGGACATAGGCTATTAAAAATAAAAAATGTACGTTGTTTAAAAAAAAAACAAATAAAAATAAAGTAGTCCCTTGCAAGTAGCGCCGGCCGCGACGTCTGCGTGATGACATAATTTGCGTTTGCCCTCCCTGGCAACACTTCCGGAAATGGCGCTGAAGATTGTGACCTGCTGGGAGGACTGCCGCGGCCCTGCTTGCTGCTGTGCAAAGTGGCGGCCTGTGTGGGCGGGGCGCCTGGAGAGTGGCGGCCTGTGTGGGCGGGGCACCTGGAGAGAGGTGGCCTGTGCGGGCGGGGCGCCTGGAGTGGGACCGGCGGCTGAGGTAAGGATCTCCGGGACACGGGCGGGAGGGGGGCCGGGGACAGAAGTGCACGCAAGCCTCAAATGCTGCCCCAAACCCCTTTCTGCTGCTAGTTATATTCTAATGTTATGTTATGTTATGTTATTGGTTCATTTTTATAGCGCACGGCTACTCAGAAAGAGTGTCCCGGCGCTTTTATTGGAAAAGACAAGAAAACTGCAGCATAATAACATAACACCAAATGAAAGACTAAAAGAGTAGTGAGCCAGAGATACCAAAAAGAACGGCTACTGAGTAAAAAGCCACGTCTTAAGGCCTTTCCTAAAAGCCAATAAGCTAGTGGCACCCCGCAGGGCCAGCGGCAGAGAGTTCCATAGCTGAGATGCCAGCAATCCAAAAGAGCGCCCACCAAGGCGCGCTTTCTTTACCCGAGGGACGACAGCAAGGTGCAGGGATTCCGACCTCAGAGACCTGGTCGGATGATAAAAGACCATTCTCTTTTGGAGGTACTTAGCTCCCCCCTTGTGAAGAGCTTTATAGACCAAGGTCAAAGCCTTAAAGGCGATCCTCTTGCGAATGGGCAACCAATGTAACGTTACCAGCAAGCCCGAGGCACTGGAGCGCCTACTAAGGCCGAAGATAGCCCTGGCCGCGGCGTTCTGCACCACTTGAAGGCGCTGCAGCAGGTACTCGGGAAGGCCCAGGTAGAGAATGTTGGAATAATCCAACCTGGACCCAATCAGAGCCTGAACTGTCAGCGTCCTATGTTCCACGGATAACAAAGGAAGAAACCTCCGCAGCATCCTAAGGATGCCAAAGCACATGCCAGACACCCCCAGGATCTGCGATTTCAAGGTTAACCTGTTATCCAGCTTCACCCCCAGATTCTTTGCAACCTGAGAGGAGCAGGAAGGAGGGAACATATCCTGTGGCCACCAAGTCTGCCAGTCAGGCTCGGTGTCGCACCCAAAGAAAAGTACTTCGGACTTGTCGGAATTGCACTTGAGGCTGTTTAGATGGAACCAATGAAAAACAGCCCCAAGGCAATCCCGAATACTCTCCCCATCAAAGTCGCCTCCTCTCGAACAAGAGAAGAGGAGCTGGGTGTCATCCGCATAGGATACGATCTGGGCACCATGCGACTCCACCAGTGCCGCCAACGGGGTCATGATGATGTTAAAGAGGGTCGGGCTCAAAATAGAGCCCTGAGGGACCCCGACTCCCAGAGGCGGCATCACGGCGGAATCAGGCGGGGCCCAGATCGTTTGCCGGCGGCCGGCAAGAAAGGAAGAAAACCAGTCGAACACCGTCCCCCGTATGCCTATCTCGCGAAGTCTTGCGAGGAGACCATCATGGGGAACGGTGTCGAAAGCCGCCGACAGGTCTAGCATCACCAGCATGACTTTGCCCCCAGAGTCCAGAACCCCTTTAATGGTTTCCGAAACCTCCAGGAGCGCAGTCTCAGTGCTAAGATGGGGACGAAAGCCCGATTGGGTGGGGTGCAAGATCTCATTAGATTCAAGGAAATTGGAGAGCACGCCTTGAACGTGCTTTTCCAGAATCTTCGTGAGGGCCGGCAGCAAAGAGATGGGCCTATAATTAACTGGGGCCTTCGGGTCTAGGCCAGATTTTTTAAGCAAAGGGATCATCATCGCCTGCTTCCAGGTTTGCGGGACCACACCTAGCCTCAGCGAAAGATTCAAAAGCGGATTAGCCAGCGGGTTGATCACCTCCGCGACTTTCGCTAGAAATTTAGCCGGGCATGGGTCAAGGGGAGAACCCGATTTTAAATTGCCCATTAGAGCCAGGGAGTCCGGAGCAGAGATCGGAGGAAACACACTCAACGTCGCCTAAATAAATTCCAATGAGGTGTAAACGTATGTTTTATGAAGAACTTTAAATAGACCACATCTCTGTGCAATCACCATACGGACTAAGATGGAAGTCCTCTCCGACACTGTACTGTGCTTTTCTCTATGTGCACATCCTTTCCCCATAGGGTCTATAGCACACAGTCAAGCTGAACTTCTTAACAGTTTATTTTCATTGTTGATATTTGTCTGCTCATGGTGCATTTTCTCCAGCTTGGATACAGTTGGCATCATGTAACCCGATTTTCCATTTCTGTACTGGGATCTATTCATTCGAAGAAAGTCTAATTATCACTGTTTCTTCTTTCTCCAAATGTCTCTGGATTGTATTTGCATAGATGGTGTTGAATAATTAGACAAGAAAATGGGACAGTGCGTTTGTGTTAAGGTAAAGTGAAGTTTATTTGTCTAGTGGTCTGATTTGCTGAAGAAATTATACTTTCACTCACACCATGATGATTCTGCAAAAGTTTAAGGTATAAAAGCCCACAATATTGTGATGTGGCACACAATTGCAATTGTAATCAGACACCTCTAGACAAATACTCATCAATCAAACCTCAAACACCTGTTCAGTAAGAGTAACAAAAATGCCACCAGATTCGCACAGTAAAGAAGAAACCTAAACAACCAGCACAGATCCACACAGACTCATACACGCAAAATCATTGGGAAGGAAGTTTTTGGTGATAATTCAAGAAGAATGTTTTCATGCAAGAGATGTACCTTGAGAATGTGAGTGCAGTGGACTGACAGCGAGAAATTGAGATAGCAGAGTAAGGTGAAAATGAGAAAAGTGACATGACAAATTAGACAACAGTTGGAGACAAGCAGAAGTGGAGTGACAATGAGAAAGAAAGATCAGTCGAGCGACAATTATAGAGAGCACAGTAGGCTGATAATATTGGAGGAAATAATGCAACAGCCCATAAGAATGACAGCAAGAGGCAATAATGAGGTGACAACAGGAGAGACATCAGTGGAGTGACAATAAGAGAGACTGCAGTTGAGTGACTATTGGAAAGACCGGAGAAGTTCCAGTAAGCAATAGGCAATAGTGGACTGACAGTAAAAGTGTCAGCTGAGTGACAGACAGCAGATAAAAAGAAAAAAAGTAATATGAGAGAGCGGTAGAACACATGCAGAAGACTGGGAAAGAAGATGCAATCAGAGTTGTAAATATTTAGGGCACCTAATGGAAGATGTTAAAGAGATCAGTGTAACAAAGTAAAAAGAGGAGAGGTATGATATTCAAATAATTTTTTAATAAAACATCTTTATTTATTTATTTTATTTATAGAGCGCAACATTCATCCAAGAGGATATCACGGCGCTAAAGTAGCGAGGTCTCATAGTAGAGGTAATAGTGGGTACTGGGTGCTGTGACATTTTCATGTGGGGAGTTTTCTGCAATCATAAAATCTATCAATCGTTTGTTTGTGAATACTGACAAAAAGTCAACCTACACAAAAGTGTAAGTTTACCTTTGTGAATGTGACCCTATATAGTTTAGTGGCTCTACTAGCTAGTTGGGGGAAATTAGTTCAAGTGTCATGTGTCCAAAGAACAAAATCCCATACCTCTGAAATAACTTAAAGATATAGGGGCATATTATCAAGGGGGTTTATCTCCGCTTTTTTGGCTTTAAAAGCCAAGAAAGCAGAGATAAAATTATCTCCCTATTACCTAGCTGTCGCTAACACCAGTGAGCGACAGCTAGTAGGAGATAGCGACCATTTTGGGCCCCGCTTTGTATGTCAGTGATATTTATCACTAATGACATGCAAAGTGGGCGTGCCAAGATGTTAGCGACTGGAAACAGTCGCTAACATCGCTATCTCCTATTACCAGCTTTTGGAGATATTCGCGCAAAGCGCAAATATCTCCAAAAGCTAACACCTGCCCCTGAGCAGTTCTTAGCCATGTTATCCAATGGTAGGTGGATAACATGGCTAAGAGCATTAGCTCGGTAATGCATGAATATCACTGACTTTTCAGCGATATTCATGCATTATTGCTGATTTTTATCGCATTTGCGATAAACCTTGGTGATACCAAGGTTTATCTGTGATAAAAATCGCCGCAGCTCGGCGATAATTTTTTATCTCTAACCAAGCAATAGCGATAATTATCGCTATTGCTTGGTAATATGCCCCATAATGCTTTTAGAAATTATCAGTAATTTGAAAGTGGTGCCAGTCATATGAACCCTCTCAAATAGCAAATACCGGCCACCAAAGAATGTAACCATAAAGCTTGCCTGTATTTGTACAAGAATATATTTGCATTCTTCATTTTTTTCTCCGTCAGTTATCAAAAATTATTTACTGGCGAACAGTTTAAAAAAAAAATATTTAATTTCGATTGCTAAATGTTGGCAATTTAAGGAGTTTGTACTGTTCATAAATGCTGCATGCCAGTGTTCTCAAATGAGAGATCTTGGCTCCTTGTAAGCATCAATAAATTCTAATGATTCAGAGTGTTCAGAAGCAGCGTGTGATATTAATGTTGAAGCTCCATACCAATGATACGCAGTGCTCAAAGGCCATGCCATATGATAATAATTGGGCTCCATGCCCAATCCAAAGCGCTCACTCTGCTACTTGAACCAAGCTACACCCGACTGACACGTCCCAACCAGGTTGAAACTGATCTAGGGTTGCTGGTGTTCTGCTTCAGAGAGGACCTAGAGTTTAGTTTGGGCGGAATGTTCCTACTGAAACACGATCAAAGCTGGTTTGTATATGGCTAGGTACAATCTAAGGGGCATTGTGGGGAAAATTATGGACTGGGTAGTAGCCGGAGTGACTACCAGCGACTGGGGTCAATACAAGTATCCCACACATCTCTTGTGTTTACTGCAGTTAGTAGAGGGAGCAGAATAAAGGACTTTTTTTATGTCAATGGAACACATAGCCCCATTACGCACCTGTGCCCCCCATTTTTATATCCATTTAGTCCCAAACCAGGGTGATGCACCACTTTAACTAACACTGCCCCTACTTCCCATATAACCTGTCTAAGGAAATCAAATAAATAAACCAATTCAATCAATCAATCAAAGTTCCGTTATACGGTTTTCATATAGTAGCAAAACCCATAAAAGTACAATTTTAAAACAAACAATTTTTCATTCTCTATTTACAAACGGTGTTTAATCAGATTAGTGAATAACATTCATAACATTAATGGACGCCATGATCAACAAGTTTTCCTTGAACAACTGATACATAGTTAAAAAGACGGATAGATAAAAACATCTTATTTGCTAAAGAGAATTTACAACAGCAACCTTTTTTGTAGACCAATTCAATAAACTGAGTGTTTTGGGACAAACAGATATTCAGTTTCAAAATCTAGGCATCAGGGATTAGAAGAACAAGCCAAAAAACTGAAAGCAGGAAGAAAGCAGAAAGTCAACTCTTTAAAAGTTGTCCAAAAATTCCAATTGCATGTCTATGTTCCAAATCTGAGTAAAGTTAAACTAACAAAATAAAATATCCTGGCAGTTGTTGTGCAGAGAAGCAATGCTGATTGTACCAGCTGGGAACTCCTAGTTGTTCTCCAGACCATATTTACTGTTGTAATGAATTCGAAATAGCAGATGGTTCATTCATGGCTGTCAATTCCATTCCTCAAGCGAAGTCTCTTTCCCTTCCATCAAGAGTGTCAACATATTAGGACTGCTAGAGGCTTTATTTACAGTAAAAAGCAACAATAAAGTATTCTGGTGTAAAGGTGGAGGTTTTTTGTGCATTTCTAATTGTCTTCATGCCATAACTTTTTATGGATAATATATCATTTTATTAATTTTCTTTCTCGGGTCTAGACATACATGTAGTGGTTTGACATTTTGTTACATATAAACAAGTCCACATTATTTGCGCTGAAAGTACATTACACTAGATAAATATGTGACATTGTATGTGAAATATCAACTCTACTACAGCTACAAAGGATGATATTACTACTAAATCAACATAAAATAGAACACTAAGGCATCTTAATTAAAGAAATGTGTTAATTTCCTCGCTTGTTTGAAAGGTTGGGTCCCCTCCTACCTGACGTAATTAGATGTGGTGCCTCTCACCTGGGCCTCTTGCTCTCTGGAACTTCTGAGTCTTAATTTGAGAAGACAACTAAGTAAAATAGTATTTATTACCCTAGCTCTTGTTTCATTGTGTCATTTGCTTCTTTCGAATATTTTAACATTTTTGGGGGGAAGGGGGCAGTCGCTTGCGTTTTTACAATTATTTGCCTTGTATTTCATCAAGAACGCTTTATAAATCTAATTGTATGCGTGCACTTACCCATTAAGACCATCTGCTTCATTCTGCGTTTTGGAATGGCTACATTATTGTGAGGGAAATGTATTTTAGTTTTAATTGTGTTTTGTTCTGTGCATTTATTTGTATACAGTTCAACGCAGACCCAAATGTATCTTGGCATGTTTGATAAGTAAACACAGAGGACGAATCCGTTCCCCTTTGCTTAAATAAGATCCTGATTAGTTTGTCATCAGCATCCATTGCAAAGTTATGAAACAAGCAGCACTTCCCAAAATTACACAAGAAATTAGATTTCCTTAAACTAAAATAAATAAAGGGTTTCATTCACAAAGATTAACTAAAGTGTATATAACTCATCTGGTGTAGATCTACACCTTGGTCTAAGTTTACTCATAGAAGGAGGCTGATAGATGTAATCTTAGGAATCTCCACATCCTGAAATAAGGTGGTGGGGACACCGAAAAGTTACATGTAGGAACGTTTTACCTGTGTTTTTAGATCTCGGCCACTGGGGCAGAGATCACCCAAAAAGAAAGTACTATGAACTGCTAAGAAAATTGATTTTAAATTAAAAAAACGATATATATTTATTTTATTGAAAAAGTGTCAAACACATTTCTCTAACTCCTATTCACAATGTCAATTTATTTCCTACTTGTGTCGGCGAAGGGGCCGAGGGGTTATTCTCCTCTGTTTTTCGGTCGTCCTCCCACAATGTATCAACTAGTCGCCCCCATGGTCTTGCCTTATCTAGTGTGCCTATACCTCTTCTTGCTTCTAGTAAGAAGGTTCTCCCTTCTAAGCTTGCCGATTTTTTTCTAATTCCCTTTTGCCATACCCCTATCCTTGGCCCTCTAGGTGACATCCAATTTTTTGTGATCTCTCACTTAGCTAGGACATAGGCAAAATCCTGAAGTTTCCCTGTCACTTTTGTCTTGGCCGTGTGTGGAACCAACCCAACAAGCAGTGCCACAGGTTTTGTGGGAACTCTTTCTCAATGATGGTTGCCACTATGTTAAGAATGCATTCAGGGTGGGGTAGTCCCAGAACATGTGCATTTTATGCTGTTATCTTTATCCACGTTTGGGGGCAGGCTGCTGCTTTATTCTGAAGATATCTTCCAATTTGCGCTAGGGTCAGGTATGCCCTATGCAGAACATAACAATTAGTTAGGTTAACCTGAGCATTTCTGGAGATCTTTGGGGTCCTCTCCACTATGATCCCCCAGTCTGCTTCAGGGCTCAGTTTTTCCAGGTCCTCTTCACACTACAGGCGCAGTCGCTCAAGGAGTTTCTGTACATCACAACATATCACCCCATAGAGGCAAGAGACCGTTTTAAGTCTGCCTGCTGATAGCGCTTATCAACGATACCAGTCTAATGCTTCTGGTTCCATATGCCTCAATGCTTTCTCACTCCAGACTAAGTGCTGTGTGTAGCAGAAAATGCCTGTTAGGGAATTCAAATTCAGCCTGTAGGTCATCAAAGGGAAGCATTTCAGAGTCTCGGAAGAGGTTCCCCATCTCTCTTACTCCTACTTCTTTCCAGTTCTCTAGGCCCGTCCAGTTCCCCAGTGTATCAGTTGCCGAAGCAAGGCTATAGGTAAGTCAGGAGAGTATGGGACTTTGTAGGTAACTTGTTGCAAGTAGCCCAGCATTTAATCACTACCTTGGTCTCTGTTGTGTCGCCTTCTGACCACCTCCGTATGCACAGCAGTATTTTCGTAATGTCCGAGTATGTCGGGGAAATGGGGTTTGCGTTCTATCAGGGTCTCTCCTGGCCACCAGCCATTGGATCGGCCAGTTAAGCTGCACTGCTATGTAGTATGCTTCAAAATCCGCGACTGCTATACCGCCCATCGCTATGGAGCGCTGCATCATGGCCAGTGCTACTCTCCTGCAACCTAGTCTAAATATAAACAAAGTAGTCCGTGAATCCAAATACCTGAATATCACACGGGGAATCCAAAGCTGGAGTCTCCCGAAAAAGTATAGCAGGCACAGTAGTGCAATCATCTTAAATTATATCTTTTACTGTGCATATTAACTTTGAAATGTGATATTGTGCTTTTGTCATTTTTTTTTTTGTTTTTGTAAAATTTTTATTTTGCAGTACACAAAGGGAACAATAAACAAATTACACCGCATCGGGCGCGCAGATGATCCCACACAGTGGGAAAAATAGTAGATCAGGACGAGACAATGATACAATGCTTAAAGAAAGAGCAGACAATGAGCCCTAACAGGCGCAGGACCTGGATAGTCTTGTACATGGCTCCATGGCTGGAAGTGTCCGCAAATCAAGCTGGGAAGAGTTCAAGAGGCACAAAGGTGTAGATAAAAAAGTGGCCTCGTCCGATAGGCACAGGTATCCCGATTGCAGCCCGAAGAGAACAAAACAGAACCTCCCACATCCCACCCTCTACCCCCCGTGACGGCGCCACACACATTCCCCAGTCATCCATCATGCACACTTAAAGCTGAAAGAGATGTAAGGTCCTCAATGACGCTGGGCATACTGCAGAGGGCAAACCAGTAGATAGGAAGGACACCAAGGGACCCCATATGTGCTTAAAGTTTTTGTAATTGCAGAGGAAGATGTCCGCCATTCTCTCTAGACTCAGGAGCCTCCACAGCCTCGCGTGCCAGAGTGAAATCGCCGGTGCCTCCTTCCGTTTCCAGGCTGCTGCCAATGTGAGCTTGGCAGCACCCAAGCAAAGCCATAGGATCTTTTTGTCCGCACGTGTTTGGTGCTCAAGACTGGGATCCCTCAGGCCCAGGAGCACGGATGCCAAAGAGTTGTCAATAGGATACCGTAGAATATCTTTAATATGTGAGAGGATCTCATCCCAGAATGGTTTGATGATTGGGCAGTCCCACCAGATATGGCGGAAGTCCCCCAGTAGGCCACAGCCCCTCCAACACTTATCCGATACAGTAGGGTATATACGATGGAGCCGGGCCGGCACCATATACCACTGTGTGAGCGTTTTCAAATGCGCCTCCCTCAGGAGGATCGAATGGTTGAATTGGGTCAAATCCCTCCATAGTGCCGTCCATTCACCATCGGTGATATCCCTCCCCACCATCTCCTCCCACTGCTCCATGTAACGCGGCCTAGGAGATAATGCGGACTGAAGCAGCAGTTGGTATAAGAAGGAGATGGCTCCCTTCATGGTGGACGTTTTTAGCAGGAAAGCCTCGAATTTGGAGGGAGGCCTCGTGGCTGCCTCCCGTATTCCGGGTGATGTGGCCCAGTGAAGCAGTTGTAAATGCCTGTATTTATCAGATTGCGGCACCTGGTAGTCCCGCACGCAGTTTTTGAAGGTCAGGGGATCAGGGCCATGAAACAGGTGGAGCAGCGCCCGGCATCCTCCCTCTCTCCAGGCGTCAAAGGGGCCCTCGGTGAGAGCTGGTGGGAATGCCGGATTGAAATGCAATGGGGTGAACGGAGATGGGAAGGTCGTCCACCTCTCATCCCCTACCAAAGTGTCCCACACCTTCAGTGTAGTTCCCGTAGGCGTACTGATGTACGCATTCACTGGGCGATCTCGCTTCGGCTTCCAGGCCAAATCCCAGATGAACCGACCTGCCACGCTTCGGTCCATATGTAGCCAGTGTTTCTCGGAGAGTTGCTGTGACCATTCCACCATGACTCTGAGTTGGGCAGCCTTATAATAGAGATGTAGGTCCGGGAGGCCGACCCCTCCGTCAGATCGCAGCCGTCGCAGAAGTGCAAATGAAAGACGCGCCCGACCGCCCTGCCAGACATAGTTTAGGATCAACGTTTTGAGCTGTCGAAAGAACGAGGTACCCAGTGGAATGGGTAGGGCCTGGAAGAGGTACAAGTATTTGGGAAGAAGAACCATCTTAATGGCGTGCACCCTACCGAGCCAGGACAGGAATTTGGGCTTCCACTTCTCCAGTTCAGCCCGCGTCTTAGCCAGCAGGGGCGGGAAGTTGGCCGTAAATAACCTGCCCACCGTGGGGGTCAGATGGACTCCCAGATAAAGAATCGAGTCCGATGCCCAAGCCAAAGGTGTCGAAGCCTTCGCCCGCGCAAGTTCGGCTTGTGATAAGGTTAAATTCAGAACATAAGACTTGCCATAATTAACCTTAAAACCGGCCACCCCCTCGAACTCCAGCAGGATATCCCGCACACAAGGAAGAGAGCTAGCAGGATCAGCTACCGAGAGCAGGACGTCGTCCGCAAAGAGAGAGATTTTGTGTTGCTCCCCCGTGAACGGTATCCCCTTCACCCCTTCGTGTTCCCTCACTGCTATTGCCAAAGGCTCTATACTGAGCGCGAATAGCAAGGGGGAGAGGGGGCACCCTTGTCTAGTACCTCGCGAGTGTTGAAAAAAGGCCGACAGGTGGCCATTCACCGCCACTCTCGAGCGCGGGCTACAGAAATTTGCCTTTACCATGGTGATGAACCTATCGGAGAAACCGAATGCTTGCAATGTGTGAAAGAGAAAGCCCCAGTCCACACGGTCGAAGGCCTTCTCCCCGTCTAGGCCCACCAGCACAGCTGGAATGTGATACCTGTCTGCCTTCTCAATAAGATGGACCACCCTACGGGTATTGTCGTGTGTCTGGCGTCCTTTAATAAAACCGGACTGATCCGGATGTATGATCGCCGGTAGCAGGTCCTGGAGACGGCTTGCCAGTATCGCCGAATATAGTTTAGCATCAACGTTGAGTAGGGCTATGGGACGGAATGAAGCACATTGCTCCGGGTCCTTCCCCGGTTTCGGCAAGAACGTAATCATCGCCTCCGCCAGGGTCCCTGCGTTTACCCCGGACGTCGCCATGTCATTAAAGAGAGCAACCAAAAAATCGCATACCTCACTCGCGTATGTCTTGTAGAAGACCGCAGTGTACCCGTCCGGGCCAGGGGCTTTATGTAATTTCAAGTTTTTAATGGCGGAGAGAACTTCCTCCCTCGAGATCGGCGCTTCCAACTGGGTGTTCCACGCGCCAGAGACCTGGGGGAGCGACAGACGTTGCAGGAACGCCCGCTGCGACTCGGCATCCTTTTTAGTATGAAGGAGTTCGGTCCTTAGAATGGGGAAGGCTGGACCTGAAATACAGTTTTACATGAAAGAAATGCCCCCCCACTGCTTATTTAAACAAGCTTTTAGTTATAAGCAACACATCTACTTGAGTTAGAGGTGTTTGGTATATTTATTTGTACCTTGGATTCATCAATTAGTCAAAATGTTCAAAGATTTGCATGTCAGACAAAAAACACTACAAATATGACATATACATATACCAGTTTGAACACAATATTACAAATGAAAACGATGAGACAAATCAACAAGTCAACATGTGCATATACTATACACAGCCAAGCATTCACGTCTGTATTCAGACAATTCCACAAAAAATTACAGTAACCAGTAATGAAAAATTGTTATTTGGACAATAATGGACAAAATCACACATGAAAGGAGATATCACGACAAATGAATTGTAATAATCATTACAGAACACTGGATCCCGGTCGTGTTAATTGTTTTTTATGGATGATTATGATTTCTATCCCCTTTCTTGCCGACGCGTTTCGAACTTCATACGTGAATTACGAGTTCTCTTCAGGGCCTTGTCAATACTATCTTCAGAGCCTTGCCATTACTATCTGCCTGTGTGTAAAGTAAAAAAACACTCTTTCAGTGTCAAATAGTGTGCCTCATCTCTTAGGATCTTGTGCATTTTTCAGAAAAATTGTACCTGAATGGTAGCCAGATGGTTCTCAATGTCTTGTTCTGAGTGAAGGCGTATTTCAGTCTAAAAAAACGTTAAAAACCAAAGTAACGATTTAGAGTCAAAGATCAGGAATGGCCCTACAGTCACATCGGCCAGGAGCATTGCGGGACATACCTTTAATTTTGTTTAGGGTGCGGAGGGGCGTCTCCCTATGGCACGGTGAGGCTTCAGTTACCTGAGGGAGGGGGGGAGGAGGGAATCAGTACCAGCACGTTTAGCATTTTTGTCATGAGCCGAAAAATTGGATTAAACAGGCTAAAAGGTTGGCCTTACCTCAAAGGGTGCCCCACGGGCTTCAGGAGAGGCTCACTTTCTGCCAAGCAGTTTTCGGGTCCATGTTAGTCAAGAGTATCGCGTACTCGCGTTCAGTCACCCTCCGATCTCACACACTGATAAAAGAGAGATCGGTTTCGGTTTTAGGTACTAAGTTAGGCAACCTAATTTAATTCAGCCACACAAGCCCTCCGCTCACCTTTCCACAAGCGATGCGCTTTCCAAATGATTCAGTCTCGAGGGCGGCGGTCGGGTTGCCAGACAACTAAGTACGGTCACATGACCGAAGGTTTTGTGGGAATTGTAGTGCTAAGTGCACGCGGACCCATTTAGTGGCTCACAGGTTTCAGGGGTTACAGTGCTCCAATTACACATCCTCCTCCCGTGTCCCTCCACCACGTGGGAGATCACGGGCCCCCATGGAGTCCCATACAACCTTAACTTATAATCTGGACACCTCGGACAGAGTGTTCAATCCAGTTTGTGCGCTATTAAATTTGAGGATCAAATATGCCTCTTTTCTTAACAGGGTTTCCTCAATGTCAATCGGGCCCTTATTTCCTGATGGCACTACTGTGCACAGTACGGTCCACTTGAAGTCCATTTCGCTGTGGTCTGAATCCAGAAAGTGTTGCACCATAGGGGCACTCTCCACTCTCTTTTTGATACGTGACCTGTGTTGGGTAATGCGACTGTTGACCTGTTGTGTCGTTTTGCCTATATATAGTTTTTGACAGGCACAGGTGATTGCATATACCACATTTCGGGTCTTGCAATTAGAGAATCCATTGTTTCGACATTTGATTCCCCTATGTTCAAATTCCGACCCTTCGATTGTAGATTCACATGATATACAGTTTCCACATCTGTGGTGCCCTTTTATTGGCTTAAGGCCCCATATCGAGATCAGATCACTTTTGGGCTTAGGAGTCAATACATCAGCCCTAATCACACTTTGGCCAATTCTCTTACTTTTTTTATAGGCAAATAACGGTCGCGGGAATGAACATTCAAGTTCCTCTAGTAGATGCCAGTTCTTCAGTACCATTTGTCTTACTCGATGTGTGTCTGGCCCAAAAGTAGACACACATACCAGTCGGTCCATTTCTGGTTTTTGTGTTCGCTCGAGTAGACACTCCCTCGGAGTGTGGTGTGCCCTCTTTTTTGAGTTGCTGAGCAATTTCTTGGGGTACCCTCTATTTTGCATTTCTTCACAAAACCTGGTCGCATGTTTGTCATATTCAGCCACTTCCGAGCAATTTCTTCGAATACGAAGAAGTTGCCCGTAGGGCAGATTGTCCCTCAGGCTTCTGGGATGAGCACTTCGATGATGAAGGATGGTATTTTTGTCAGTCTTTTTGCGAAAAAGAGTGGATTTCAAGTGTCCGTCTTGCATGTTATTTCTAAATCTAGAAATTTCATTTTTTGGTTGCTGGACTCCAGTGAAAATTTAATGTCACGGTGTCTCCCATTGATCCAAGAGTGGAAAGCAGTCAACTCCGCGTGGCTCCCCTGCCACAAGAGCCACACGTCGTCGATGTATATCCACCATTGTTTGATGTGTTTATTATAGGGATTATCGGAGTAGATGAATCTATTCTCATACTCCGCCATGTAGAGTATGGCCATCTCCGGCGCATATGGACAGCCCATGGCCGTACCTTTGACCTGCATATAGAATTGGTCATTAAACCTGAAGTAATTCTTTTTGAGTGTAATTTCTGCCAATTTGAGGATGAACGAGGTAGGGACTTGGTGTGGCCTATCCCTCTTCTTGAGATATAATTCCAGCACTTCCAAAGCCTCATCTTGAGGAATTTGGGTGTACAAGGACGTAACGTCCATTGTCACCATTAGTTCTGTAAGTGGATCGAATTGTGTTCCCTCAATTTTCACCAGGAAGTCAGTGGTGTCCTTCAAGTATGATTTGACGCCGCTGACAAAAGGCTTCAAGAAGAAGTCAATATATTTAGAGAGTGATTCCAAACAAGAATCGCACCCAGAGACAATGGGTCGTCCTGGGGGCTCTTTTGGATTTTTGTGAATTTTCGGCAAGAAGTAAAGGATGGGGGTTCTTGGAAATTTCTTTACCAAGAACTCACTCTCCTTCTGGCCCACAAATCCTGCCTCCACACCGCTCTTTATTATTTCGCCCTGAATGGCCCGGACCGGGTCATCTGGGAGCTGTCTGTACCATTCTGTGTTGTTCACTTGTGTCAACCCTTCTTTCAAATAGTTCTCTTTTGACCAGATCACGACTGCTCCGCCTTTATCGGCGGGTTTAATTACAACAGACGAGTCATCTGACAGATTTTTAATTGGTAGCCTTTGGCCTTTGGTGATGTTTGGTTTCACATACTTTTTGCTTTTTTCTAATTTGTTGATTGATGATAACATAATTTGTTCAAATGCCACAACCTGCTTCGGGATGTTCTGATACGGGATAAAGTTTGATTTATTCCTTAACCCTGTTGTTTCTGAGTCAGGAGCAGCTGGTTTATTTGCAAAAAAGGCTCGTAGGCGGATCTTTCTACAGAACGCAATTGTTTCCATTTTGAGTCTGGTGAAATCCGTTCGCTGACTTGGGACAAATTTTAAACCTAGGTTGAGGACCGATTCCTCATCCCTGGTTAATGTTTTGGTTGAAAGGTTCACTATTGTTGACGGGGTGGGCTCTAGGATTTGTAGAAATTTCTGCGCGTGCGCATTTCCCATTGGGGTTTGAATCGGGTTTTGGCCTGTTGGCCTTTCTCTAAAAAAGGCCCTTTCTTGTTTGGATTGTTCCCTCTGTCCTCGGGACCAGATGAGTTCGAGGAGGATGATGTATCAGAAAAAGTCTTGAATCGATTTCTGGAACGTCCCTGAAAGTTGTAAAGGGCTCCACGTGACTCTGTCTGAGTATAATAATCCTCCTTGAGGAATGGGTAAGCCCTCTCTAGTGTAAAGGATTTGGAGTCCCTCTCGTATTGAGCAGATTTAGAATTAATGGTAATGTCTCTAAAGGTTTGTATATCTTTCTCAATCTTTTCGAGCAATGTCTTGGCGTCAGTGATTGCTGGGCTATCCTGAAGACTCTTTGTTAAGACCTCAATTTCTTCCAACTCTTTAACACATAGTCGTTGGGCTGTTTCAATAGTATGGACCATGAGGTCCCGGCTACACTTAGTATTTATGCAGCTAAATCCTTTTTTGTACTCACTATCCTCCGTAAATATCACAGGGACATTTTTAACCTGAAGTCCCGCAATGCTCCTGGCCGATGTGACTGTAGGGCCATTCCTGATCTTTGACTCTAAATCGTTACTTTGGTTTTTAACGTTTTTTTAGACTGAAATACGCCTTCACTCAGAACAAGACATTGAGAACCATCTGGCTACCATTCAGGTACAATTTTTTTGAAAAATGCACAAGATCCTAAGAGATGAGGCACACTATTTGACACTGAAAGAGTGTTTTTTTACTTTACACACAGGCAGATAGTAATGGCAAGGCTCTGAAGATAGTATTGACAAGGCCCTGAAGAGAACTCGTAATTCACGTATGAAGTTCGAAACGCGTCGGCAAGAAAGGGGATAGAAATCATAATCATCCATAAAAAACAATTAACACGACCGGGATCCAGTGTTCTGTAATGATTATTACAATTCATTTGTCGTGATATCTCCTTTCATGTGTGATTTTGTCCATTATTGTCCAAATAACAATTTTTCATTACTGGTTACTGTAATTTTTTGTGGAATTGTCTGAATACAGACGTGAATGCTTGGCTGTGTATAGTATATGCACATGTTGACTTGTTGATTTGTCTCATCGTTTTCATTTGTAATATTGTGTTCAAACTGGTATATGTATATGTCATATTTGTAGTGTTTTTTGTCTGACATGCAAATCTTTGAACATTTTGACTAATTGATGAATCCAAGGTACAAATAAATATACCAAACACCTCTAACTCAAGTAGATGTGTTGCTTATAACTAAAAGCTTGTTTAAATAAGCAGTGGGGGGGGCATTTCTTTCATGTAAAACTGTATTTCAGGTCCAGCCTTCCCCATTCTAAGGACCGAACTCCTTCATACTAAAAAGTTGAGGGCGGGTGCATACTCGCGAGAGTAGTACACGGGCATTGTAAATTGAGCCCTAACTACTAATCATCATAATTGCGGGGGGGTCGTTTGGTCCTCCCGAGCTAATGGCAGAGAAAGACACGTTGTCCTTTTCAGAAGCACATATACAGAACCTATGTTCCTCATCAGCTTTTGACAACATTACTCTTAGCAACTCCGCACAACAACAGAACGAGTCAGATAAACTTATTAGACTCAAGAAAAAACACATTCGAACAGAACTCCACGGTCATTTCCTCCTGAAGCACCTCAGGGGTGGCACCATCCCATGGGGACTTCAGGTTAAAAATGTCCCTGTGATATTTACGGAGGATAGTGAGTACAAAAAAGGATTTAGCTGCATAAATACTAAGTGTAGCCGGGACCTCATGGTCCATACTATTGAAACAGCCCAACGACTATGTGTTAAAGAGTTGGAAGAAATTGAGGTCTTAACAAAGAGTCTTCAGGATAGCCCAGCAATCACTGACGCCAAGACATTGCTCGAAAAGATTGAGAAAGATATACAAACCTTTAGAGACATTACCATTAATTCTAAATCTGCTCAATACGAGAGGGACTCCAAATCCTTTACACTAGAGAGGGCTTACCCATTCCTCAAGGAGGATTATTATACTCAGACAGAGTCACGTGGAGCCCTTTACAACTTTCAGGGACGTTCCAGAAATCGATTCAAGACTTTTTCTGATACATCATCCTCCTCGAACTCATCTGGTCCCGAGGACAGAGGGAACAATCCAAACAAGAAAGGGCCGTTTTTAGAGAAAGGCCAACAGGCCAAAACCCGATTCAAACCCCAATGGGAAATGCGCACGCGCAGAAATTTCTACAAATCCTAGAGCCCACCCCGTCAACAATAGTGAACCTTTCAACCAAAACATTAACCAGGGATGAGGAATCAGTCCTCAACCTAGGTTTAAAATTTGTCCCAAGTCAGCGAACGGATTTCACCAGACTCAAAATGGAAACAATTGCGTTCTGTAGAAAGATCCGCCTACGAGCCTTTTTTGCAAATAAACCAGCTGCTCCCGACTCAGAAACAACAGGGTTAAGGAATAAATCAAACTTTATCCTGTATCAGAACATCCCGAAGCAGGTTGTGGCATTTGAACAAATTATGTTATCATCAATCAACAAATTAGAAAAAAACAAAAAGTATGTGAAACCAAACATCACCAAAGGCCAAAGGCTAGCAATTAAAAATCTGTCAGATGACTCGTCTGTTGTAATTAAACCCGCCGATAAAGGCGGAGCAGTCGTGATCTGGTCAAAAGAGAACTATTTGAAAGAAGGGTTGACACAAGTGAACAACACAGAATGGTACAGACAGCTCCCAGATGACCCGGTCCGGGCCATTCAGGGCAAAATTTGTGAAATAATAAAGAGCGGTGTGGAGGCAGGATTTGTGGGCCAGAAGGAGAGTGAGTTCTTGGTAAAGAAATTTCCAAGAACCCCCATCCTTTACTTCTTGCCGAAAATTCACAAAAATCCAAAAGAGCCCCCAGGACGACCCATTGTCTCTGGGTGCGATTCTTGTTTGGAATCACTCTCTAAATATATTGACTTCTTCTTGAAGCCTTTTGTCAGCGGCGTCAAATCATACTTGAAGGACACCACTGACTTCCTGGTGAAAATTGAGGGAACACAATTCGATCCACTTACAGAACTAATGGTGACAATGGACGTTACGTCCTTGTACACCCAAATTCCTCAAGATGAGGCTTTGGAAGTGCTGGAATTATATCTCGAGAAGAGGGATAGGCCACACCAAGTCCCTACCTCGTTCATCCTCAAATTGGCAGAAATTACACTCAAAAAGAATTACTTCAGGTTTAATGACCAATTCTATATGCAGGTCAAAGGTACGGCCATGGGCTGTCCATATGCGCCGGAGATGGCCATACTCTACATGGCGGAGTATGAGAATAGATTCATCTACTCCGATAATCCCTATAATAAACACATCAAACAATGGTGGAGATAAATCGACAACGTGTGGCTCTTGTGGCAGGGGAGCCACGCGGAGTTGACTGCTTTCCACTCTTGGATCAATGAGAGACACCGTGACATTAAATTTTCACTGGAGTCCAGCAACCAAAAAATGACATTTCTAGATTTAGAAATAACATGCACAGACGGACACTTGAAATCCACTCTTTTTCGCAAAAAGACGGACAAAAATACCATCCTTCATCATCGAAGTGCTCATCCCAGAAGCCTGAGGGACAATCTGCCCTACGGGCAACTTCTTCGTATTCGAAGAAATTGCTCGGAAGTGGCTGAATATGACAAACATGGGACCAGGTTTTGTGAAGAAATGCAAAATAGAGGGTACCCCAAGAAATTGCTCAGCAACTCAAAAAAGAGGGCACACCACACTCCGAGGGAGTGTCTACTCGAGCGAACACAAAAACCAGAAATGGACCGACTGGTATGTGTGTCTACTTTTGGGCCAGACACACATCGAGTAAGACAAATGGTACTGAAGAACTGGCATCTACTAGAGGAACTTGAATGTTCATTCCCGCGACCGTTATTTGCCTATAAAAAAAGTAAGAGCATTGACCAAAGTGTGATTAGGGCTGATGTATTGACTCCTAAGCCCAAAAGTGATCTGATCTCGATATGGGGCCTTAAGCCAATAATAGGGCACCACAGATGTGGAAACTGTATATCATGTGAATCTACAATCGAAGGGTCGGAATTTGAACATAGGGGAATCAAATGTCGAAACAATGGATTCTCTAATTGCAAGACCCGAAATGTGGTATATGCAATCACCTGTGCCTGTCAAAAACTATATATAGGCAAAACGACACAACAGGTCAACAGTCGCATTACCCAACACAGGTCACGTATCAAAAAGAGAGTGGAGAGTGCCCCTATGGTGCAACACTTTCTGGATTCAGACCACAGCGAAATGGACTTCAAGTGGACCGTACTGTGCACAGTAGTGCCATCAGGAAATAAGGGCCCGATTGACATTGAGGAAACCCTGTTAAGAAAAGAGGCATATTTGATCCTCAAATTTAATAGCGCACAAACTGGATTGAACACTCTGTCCGAGGTGTCCAGATTATAAGTTAAGGTTGTATGGGACTCCATGGGGGCCCGTGATCTCCCACGTGGTGGAGGGACACGGGAGGAGGATGTGTAATTGGAGCACTGTAACCCCTGAAACCTGTGAGCCACTAAATGGGTCCGCGCGCACTTAGCACTACAATTCCCACAAAACCATCGGTCATGTGACCGTACTTAGTTGCCTGGCAACCCGACCGCCGCTCTCGAGACTGAATCATTTGGAAAGTGCATCGCTTGTGGAAAGGTGAGCGGAGGGCTTGTGTGGCTGAATTAAATTAGGTTGCCTAACTTAGTACCTAAAACCGAAACCGATCTCTCTTTTATCAGCGTGTGAGATCGGAGGGTGACTGAACGCGAATACGCGATACTCTTGACTAACGTGGACCCGAAAACTGCTTGGCAGAAAGTGAGCCTCTCCTGAAGCCCGTGGGGCACCCTTTGAGGTAAGGCTAACCTTTTAGCCTGTTTAATCCAATTTTTCGGCTCATGACAAAAATGCTAAACGTGCTGGTACTGATTCCCTCCTCCCCCCCTCCCTCAGGTAACTGAAGCCTCACCGTGCCATAGGGAGACGCCCCTCCGCACCCTAAACAAAATTAAAGGTATGTCCCGCAATGCTCCTGGCCGATGTGACTGTAGGGCCATTCCTGATCTTTGACTCTAAATCGTTACTTTGGTTTTTAACGTTTTTTTAGACTGAAATACGCCTTCACTCAGAACAAGACATTGAGAACCATCTGGCTACCATTCAGGTACAATTTTTCTGAAAAATGCACAAGATCCTAAGAGATGAGGCACACTATTTGACACTGAAAGAGTGTTTTTTTACTTTACACACAGGCAGATAGTAATGGCAAGGCTCTGAAGATAGTATTGACAAGGCCCTGAAGAGAACTCGTAATTCACGTATGAAGTTCGAAACGCGTCGGCAAGAAAGGGGATAGAAATCATAATCATCCATAAAAAACAATTAACACGACCGGGATCCAGTGTTCTGTAATGATTATTACAATTCATTTGTCGTGATATCTCCTTTCATGTGTGATTTTGTCCATTATTGTCCAAATAACAATTTTTCATTACTGGTTACTGTAATTTTTTGTGGAATTGTCTGAATACAGACGTGAATGCTTGGCTGTGTATAGTATATGCACATGTTGACTTGTTGATTTGTCTCATCGTTTTCATTTGTAATATTGTGTTCAAACTGGTATATGTATATGTCATATTTGTAGTGTTTTTTGTCTGACATGCAAATCTTTGAACATTTTGACTAATTGATGAATCCAAGGTACAAATAAATATACCAAACACCTCTAACTCAAGTAGATGTGTTGCTTATAACTAAAAGCTTGTTTAAATAAGCAGTGGGGGGGCATTTCTTTCATGTAAAGCGACTCGGCATCCAGCATGTCGCCCGTGTACAGATTGGCGTAGAAGCGGCCAAAAACGTCCGCCTTCGCCCCGTCGCGATGATGGAGCACTCCCGCAGGATCTCTGATCCCCCTATGTATTCTCGTTCTCTCTTGTCCCGCAACTGCCGGGCCAAGTGTCTGCCAATCTTATTGCCACTAGAGTATGAATGCCGACCCAGCCTCAGGAGAGTAAGCTCGGCCCTGTTGGCATAGTGCGCCTTCAGCTTACCCCTGACCGCCGTCAACGGGCGGAGGGTCACTCTCGAAGGATTAAGTTTATGAGCCCTCTCGAGTTCGAGCACCTCAGCCTCCAGCGCCTCCCGTTCCTTCCTACGCAGGGTGTTGAGCTGCGAATTCAGGCCCAGGCACGTCCCCCTTATCGTAGCCTTGAATGCGTCCCACGTGTTCGTCAAAAAGGTATCCGATGGGGGGTTGAGATCGAAGAATTCCCGGATGGCCAGGCGCAAGGCTTGGTTCGAAACCTCGTCCCGAACCACCGAGGCCGGAAAGTACCATTTCCGATTTGCGGTGTCAGGAGGCGACCAACGAAGAGTAAGCACCGAGAGGCTGTGGTCCGATACCGAGATCGGAAGAATGGCGGCATCCAGTATGTTCCCTCTGAGGGACTGACTAAGGAAGATGTGATCCAAGCGGGAGTAGGAGTGATGCACGTGTGAAAAGAATGTGTAGTCCTTCGTGGTGGGGTGGAAAAATCTCCAGCCATCTACTAGACCCAACTCCCCCACCCCTTGCTGCGTGGAACCTGAGAAAACCCCTGTATCTGCCCTGCGCCCCCCCCCGAGCTGTCTAGATCCCTGTCCCACACCAAATTGAAATCCCCCAGCAGGAACAAGAGCCCTTCCGCAAAGTCCCCCACCTTCACCAACAAGTCCTGCAGATACTTGTTCTGGCCCGCGTTGGGCAAATACACCACCACAAACGTGCACAATCGACCCTGTACGTGCCCTTTAATCATCAGCCAACGGCCCTCCCTGTCATGTCGCACCTCCACTGGTTGAAAGTGCAACGCAGCCCTGAAGAGGAGTGCCACCCCCCTATGTTTCGTGACAGCAGATGATCGGTAAACAATGGGGTAAGCCCTATGGCGGAGCCTCAACTCATTCTTTCGCGCCAAGTGCGTTTCTTGCAATCCAACTACATCAAGGTGGTGATCCGTTACATATTTCAGAACCCTCTGCCGCTTCTGTGGCGAATTCAAGCCCTTGACATTCCACGTTCCTACGCTAAGCGGCATTGCAAATATAAATCCCAGAAACTGCTCTCAGAACTCCATGCGTCCCCAACCCCACAACCAGTCCAGCCCCCATGCAATAGATGACCAATAGTCTCCAAAACACCCGCGTGGCAACATCTCCAACAATGAAGGGTACACACAACAGCAACCCCACACCACTCAACCCCCAAGGCCCACCGTCACGGGTCCCCCCCCCAACATCCCGAACACCCCAACTCCCCACCCAGCCCCAAATGAAATGTTATCAAAAACCGGGGCATAAACAGAACAAAAAGTGCAAAAACAGTACTCATCATGTCCAGGAGGCCGAAGTCCGTAGGGAGCCTCCCGTACAGGAAGCAGGCCGGGGGGACTAACACACTATCCCCCATGGCCACAGTCAGGGATGTCTCCTCCAAGAGTACTTTCAGATCCCCCAACCAGAAGGCCCGAACCACTCCGGCGCCGATCCATCAACCCCTCGAGGTCACGCCGCTCCGGAGCTGTGCTGCGTGTCGGCCAACGTGGCCGACGCCACCGATGCTACTGCTGCGCCCCTTTCTTGCAAGCTGGCAGAGAGGTCCGGTCGCTGTCGGATGGGCGAATCTCCCACCCTATGCCATGAAGATGAACGGTGGCGCCTCCGAGACGGGGAGGCGGTCGCGGCCTGCGATGGCGGCACATCCGCAAGGCCCAGAAGCGCTTTCGCGGCCTGAAGCGTGCGGATTTGAGCAAGACGGTTCTGCCATCTGAAAATGATCCTAAAAGGGTGCCCCCAGGAATAGGCGATGCCTCTCTCCCTCAGGAATGTAGTCACCGGGCGGAACTCCCGCCGCTTTTGCAGGGTAGATGCCTCCAAATCTTGGTATAGCTGGGGGCGATGATCCCGGAACTGCAGCGACGTGAGGGTTCTGGCCTTGCGTAGGATCCGTTCCTTAAGCTGGAAATCATGGACGCACACTAATATGTCGGGGGGGGGTCCCCCTCCGCGACGGGGCAGCCCAGCCCTGTGCACTCTGTCCATCTGTATCTCCTTCGTATCCTCCTCGTCCAATACGTGAAGGAACAAGTCCTGGACATATCCCCGCAGGTCCCCAGCCTCACCGTCCCGTGGCACCGCCCGTATTCGGATGTTATTTCTACGGGAGCGGTTTTCCAAGTCCTCCGTGTGCAATTGCAGGTCTAGGTTTTGCTCTGTAAGGCGAATGATATCCTGCTGCAGCAGGTGAACGTCGGTGGCCACGCTCAGATCCCGATCTTCCAGGGTTGCCACCCTCTCGCCTAGCCCATACACATCTCTCCGTACCTCCCGCAAGTCGGAGGCTAGCTGTGCCCTGAGTTCGGATATATCCTCCTTAATGGAAGCAAAGAGTTCGGACATAAAAGCTTTGGTCGCCGGGGCCTCATCATCCGACTGCTTCGCTGATCCACTGGCTCCAGGGGAAGCCGGCTGTTGGGAGGATTTCGAGGCATTATCCTTCCCCTGACCCCGTTTGCAGTGCATAGCAGACATGGCGGCTCACCGTGTTCCGGCCCAACGCCACGTGGCCAAGTACAATGGCGGACCGCGTCGTTCAGCTCAGGCACACACCAGACCTCGCCCTGTAGTCCTCAGCTGCGTCTAGCTCCACGTGCTCAGCAGTACGATCCTTGAGCCCCACCGGTGTTCAGGCAGGACAAAGTCTAGGTGCTGTCGTCTGCCCTCCGTGTGATGCAGGTGGCGTCAAAATCCGTCGGGTTGACCCGTTCACCCTCTCCAGGCCAGGGCAGGGAAAGCGCCTCCGCTCGAGGCCAACACCCCTGGAGTGCAGGTGTCTCGAATGTTCCCCTCGGCAACACCCGGAGGCCAGTGAAGTCGCTGGAGCAACCTCCGCCAATGCTCCGAACCGTCTGGTCACAGCGGCTCTCCACCTTCCGCCAGCTCCGATCCCTCCAGTCGAGCCTCAGGGCCCCGCCCACCGCCTGTGCCGGGCGCCGATGTCAGGAAAGCCCGGTGTCTCGCAGGCCGCGAAGTCGGCTCGATCTCAGGAGCAATCTCGGGGCCGCACCGCGCAAGTGACCACACCAGGGCCAACCGCTCTGTCAGGCGGACCTCTCCACCACTTTTGAGGCGGGAGCGCTCCCTCCGAATCGTGCTATTAGAAGCTTTGCAGGATCGGCGCCGGAGCGGCACGAAAAGGCGTCCTACTCCGCCGCCATCTTGGCCACGCCTCCCTTTTGTCATTTTTTAATTATTAATAAACTGTTGTATTTAAAAAGTAATGTTGTAGCTTAGTTCCCTTCCAATTATTAATTTCTATATTGATTTTCATGGTTGCCTAGATTGTTACATATCAATTGTTTATTCTTTCCCTGGTCTAGGAACCTTATTTCTATGAACCCAGGGGGTCCTTGTTAAATATACGCCAATCTTCCCACAGCTTGTCTGTGCAGGGCTAGTCCTTCTTGCTGCTAAGTATTCCAATTGTATTTAATTTCCTTGCTTTACTTGCTAACCATAGCCTTGATATCATCCATTACTATAGATTGCTATAAATTGGTTTTAACTAATATCATGGCTCTCCAAAAAAGGTTTGGCTTCGCCGACGAGGAATTTGAGTTGCTTGTTGGCACATCTAGTTCATTTAATACCACCACAGGTGAATCCAATCGTCACAATGATGATACAAAGAAATTATTAGAACTCAAAAAGAAGCTTACATGTATTGAAGCCCACAGTGAATTTATGTTGGCATATTTACGTCTAGGCATTATCCCTATGGGTCTCCACAGCGAAATGGACTTCAAGTGGACCGTACTGTGCACAGTAGTGCCATCAGGAAATAAGGGCCCGATTGACATTGAGGAAACCCTGTTAAGAAAAGAGGCATATTTGATCCTCAAATTTAATAGCGCACAAACTGGATTGAACACTCTGTCCGAGGTGTCCAGATTATAAGTTAAGGTTGTATGGGACTCCATGGGGGCCCGTGATCTCCCACGTGGTGGAGGGACACGGGAGGAGGATGTGTAATTGGAGCACTGTAACCCCTGAAACCTGTGAGCCACTAAATGGGTCCGCGCGCACTTAGCACTACAATTCCCACAAAACCATTGGTCATGTGACCGTACTTAGTTGCCTGGCAACCCGACCGCCGCCCTCGAGACTGAATCATTTGGAAAGCGCATCGCTTGTGGAAAGGTGAGCGGAGGGCTTGTGTGGCTGAATTAAATTAGGTTGCCTAACTTAGTACCTAAAACCGAAACCGATCTCTCTTTTATCAGCGTGTGAGATCGGAGGGTGACTGAACGCGAGTACGCGATACTCTTGACTAACGTGGACCCGAAAACTGCTTGGCAGAAAGTGAGCCTCTCCTGAAGCCCGTGGGGCACCCTTTGAGGTAAGGCTAACCTTTTAGCCTGTTTAATCCAATTTTTCGGCTCATGACAAAAATGCTAAACGTGCTGGTACTGATTCCCTCCTCCCCCCCTCCCTCAGGTAACTGAAGCCTCACCGTGCCATAGGGAGACGCCCCTCCGCACCCTAAACAAAATTAAAGGTATGTCCCGCAATGCTCCTGGCCGATGTGACTGTAGGGCCATTCCTGATCTTTGACTCTAAATCGTTACTTTGGTTTTTAACGTTTTTTTAGACTGAAATACGCCTTCACTCAGAACAAGACATTGAGAACCATCTGGCTACCATTCAGGTACAATTTTTCTGAAAAATGCACAAGATCCTAAGAGATGAGGCACACTATTTGACACTGAAAGAGTGTTTTTTTACTTTACACACAGGCAGATAGTAATGGCAAGGCTCTGAAGATAGTATTGACAAGGCCCTGAAGAGAACTCGTAATTCACGTATGAAGTTCGAAACGCGTCGGCAAGAAAGGGGATAGAAATCATAATCATCCATAAAAAACAATTAACACGACCGGGATCCAGTGTTCTGTAATGATTATTACAATTCATTTGTCGTGATATCTCCTTTCATGTGTGATTTTGTCCATTATTGTCCAAATAACAATTTTTCATTACTGGTTACTGTAATTTTTTGTGGAATTGTCTGAATACAGACGTGAATGCTTGGCTGTGTATAGTATATGCACATGTTGACTTGTTGATTTGTCTCATCGTTTTCATTTGTAATATTGTGTTCAAACTGGTATATGTATATGTCATATTTGTAGTGTTTTTTGTCTGACATGCAAATCTTTGAACATTTTGACTAATTGATGAATCCAAGGTACAAATAAATATACCAAACACCTCTAACTCAAGTAGATGTGTTGCTTATAACTAAAAGCTTGTTTAAATAAGCAGTGGGGGGGCATTTCTTTCATGTAAAGCGACTCGGCATCCAGCATGTCACCCGTGTACAGATTGGCGTAGAAGCGGCCAAAAACGTCCGCCTTCGCCCCGTCGCGATGATGGAGCACTCCCGCAGGATCTCTGATCCCCCTATGTATTCTCGTTCTCTCTTGTCCCGCAACTGCCGGGCCAAGTGTCTGCCAATCTTATTGCCACTAGAGTATGAATGCCGACCCAGCCTCAGGAGAGTAAGCTCGGCCCTGTTGGCATAGTGCGCCTTCAGCTTACCCCTGACCGCCGTCAACGGGCGGAGGGTCACTCTCGAAGGATTAAGTTTATGAGCCCTCTCGAGTTCGAGCACCTCAGCCTCCAGCGCCTCCCGTTCCTTCCTACGCAGGGTGTTGAGCTGCGAATTCAGGCCCAGGCACGTCCCCCTTATCGTAGCCTTGAATGCGTCCCACGTGTTCGTCAAAAAGGTATCCGATGGGGGGTTGAGATCGAAGAATTCCCGGATGGCCAGGCGCAAGGCTTGGTTCGAAACCTCGTCCCGAACCACCGAGGCCGGAAAGTACCATTTCCGATTTGCGGTGTCAGGAGGCGACCAACGAAGAGTAAGCACCGAGAGGCTGTGGTCCGATACCGAGATCGGAAGAATGGCGGCATCCAGTATGTTCCCTCTGAGGGACTGACTAAGGAAGATGTGATCCAAGCGGGAGTAGGAGTGATGCACGTGTGAAAAGAATGTGTAGTCCTTCGTGGTGGGGTGGAAAAATCTCCAGCCATCTACTAGACCCAACTCCCCCACCCCTTGCTGCGTGGAACCTGAGAAAACCCCTGTATCTGCCCTGCGCCCCCCCCGAGCTGTCTAGATCCCTGTCCCACACCAAATTGAAATCCCCCAGCAGGAACAAGAGCCCTTCCGCAAAGTCCCCCACCTTCACCAACAAGTCCTGCAGATACTTGTTCTGGCCCGTGTTGGGCAAATACACCACCACAAACGTGCACAATCGACCCTGTACGTGCCCTTTAATCATCAGCCAACGGCCCTCCCTGTCATGTCGCACCTCCACTGGTTGAAAGTGCAACGCAGCCCTGAAGAGGAGTGCCACCCCCCTATGTTTCGTGACAGCAGATGATCGGTAAACAATGGGGTAAGCCCTATGGCGGAGCCTCAACTCATTCTTTCGCGCCAAGTGCGTTTCTTGCAATCCAACTACATCAAGGTGGTGATCCGTTACATATTTCAGAACCCTCTGCCGCTTCTGTGGCGAATTCAAGCCCTTGACATTCCACGTTCCTACGCTAAGCGGCATTGCAAATATAAATCCCAGAAACTGCTCTCAGAACTCCATGCGTCCCCAACCCCACAACCAGTCCAGCCCCCATGCAATAGATGACCAATAGTCTCCAAAACACCCGCGTGGCAACATCTCCAACAATGAAGGGTACACACAACAGCAACCCCACACCACTCAACCCCCAAGGCCCACCGTCACGGGTCCCCCCCCAACATCCCGAACACCCCAACTCCCCACCCAGCCCCAAATGAAATGTTATCAAAAACCGGGGCATAAACAGAACAAAAAGTGCAAAAACAGTACTCATCATGTCCAGGAGGCCGAAGTCCGTAGGGAGCCTCCCGTACAGGAAGCAGGCCGGGGGGACTAACACACTATCCCCCATGGCCACAGTCAGGGATGTCTCCTCCAAGAGTACTTTCAGATCCCCCAACCAGAAGGCCCGAACCACTCCGGCGCCGATCCATCAACCCCTCGAGGTCACGCCGCTCCGGAGCTGTGCTGCGTGTCGGCCAACGTGGCCGACGCCACCGATGCTACTGCTGCGCCCCTTTCTTGCAAGCTGGCAGAGAGGTCCGGTCGCTGTCGGATGGGCGAATCTCCCACCCTATGCCATGAAGATGAACGGTGGCGCCTCCGAGACGGGGAGGCGGTCGCGGCCTGCGATGGCGGCACATCCGCAAGGCCCAGAAGCGCTTTCGCGGCCTGAAGCGTGCGGATTTGAGCAAGACGGTTCTGCCATCTGAAAATGATCCTAAAAGGGTGCCCCCAGGAATAGGCGATGCCTCTCTCCCTCAGGAATGTAGTCACCGGGCGGAACTCCCGCCGCTTTTGCAGGGTAGATGCCTCCAAATCTTGGTATAGCTGGGGGCGATGATCCCGGAACTGCAGCGACGTGAGGGTTCTGGCCTTGCGTAGGATCCGTTCCTTAAGCTGGAAATCATGGACGCACACTAATATGTCGGGGGGGGGTCCCCCTCCGCGACGGGGCAGCCCAGCCCTGTGCACTCTGTCCATCTGTATCTCCTTCGTATCCTCCTCGTCCAATACGTGAAGGAACAAGTCCTGGACATATCCCCGCAGGTCCCCAGCCTCACCGTCCCGTGGCACCGCCCGTATTCGGATGTTATTTCTACGGGAGCGATTTTCCAAGTCCTCCGTGTGCAATTGCAGGTCTAGGTTTTGCTCTGTAAGGCGAATGATATCCTGCTGCAGCAGGTGAACGTCGGTGGCCACGCTCAGATCCCGATCTTCCAGGGTTGCCACCCTCTCGCCTAGCCCATACACATCTCTCCGTACCTCCCGCAAGTCGGAGGCTAGCTGTGCCCTGAGTTCGGATATATCCTCCTTAATGGAAGCAAAGAGTTCGGACATAAAAGCTTTGGTCGCCGGGGCCTCATCATCCGACTGCTTCGCTGATCCACTGGCTCCAGGGGAAGCCGGCTGTTGGGAGGATTTCGAGGCATTATCCTTCCCCTGACCCCGTTTGCGTTGCATAGCAGACATGGCGGCTCACCGTGTTCCGGCCCAACGCCACGTGGCCAAGTACAATGGCGGACCGCGTCGTTCAGCTCAGGCACACACCAGACCTCGCCCTGTAGTCCTCAGCTGCGTCTAGCTCCACGTGCTCAGCAGTACGATCCTTGAGCCCCACCGGTGTTCAGGCAGGACAAAGTCTAGGTGCTGTCGTCTGCCCTCCGTGTGATGCAGGTGGCGTCAGAATCCGTCGGGTTGACCCGTTCACCCTCTCCAGGCCAGGGCAGGGAAAGCGCCTCCGCTCGAGGCCAACACCCCTGGAGTGCAGGTGTCTCGAATGTTCCCCTCGGCAACACCCGGAGGCCAGTGAAGTCGCTGGAGCAACCTCCGCCAATGCTCCGAACCGTCTGGTCACAGCGGCTCTCCACCTTCCGCCAGCTCCGATCCCTCCAGTCGAGCCTCAGGGCCCCGCCCACCGCCTGTGCCGGGCGCCGATGTCAGGAAAGCCCGGTGTCTCGCAGGCCGCGAAGTCGGCTCGATCTCAGGAGCAATCTCGGGGCCGCACCGCGCAAGTGACCACACCAGGGCCAACCGCTCTGTCAGGCGGACCTCTCCACCACTTTTGAGGCGGGAGCGCTCCCTCCGAATCGTGCTATTAGAAGCTTTGCAGGATCGGCGCCGGAGCGGCACGAAAAGGCGTCCTACTCCGCCGCCATCTTGGCCACGCCTCCCTTTTGTCATTTTTTAATTATTAATAAACTGTTGTATTTAAAAAGTAATGTTGTAGCTTAGTTCCCTTCCAATTATTAATTTCTATATTGATTTTCATGGTTGCCTAGATTGTTACATATCAATTGTTTATTCTTTCCCTGGTCTAGGAACCTTATTTCTATGAACCCAGGGGGTCCTTGTTAAATATACGCCAATCTTCCCACAGCTTGTCTGTGCAGGGCTAGTCCTTCTTGCTGCTAAGTATTCCAATTGTATTTAATTTCCTTGCTTTACTTGCTAACCATAGCCTTGATATCATCCATTACTATAGATTGCTATAAATTGGTTTTAACTAATATCATGGCTCTCCAAAAAAGGTTTGGCTTCGCCGACGAGGAATTTGAGTTGCTTGTTGGCACATCTAGTTCATTTAATACCACCACAGGTGAATCCAATCGTCACAATGATGATACAAAGAAATTATTAGAACTCAAAAAGAAGCTTACACGTATTGAAGCCCACAGTGAATTTATGTTGGCATATTTACGTCTAGGCATTATCCCTATGGGTCTCCGTGTAAGAAACATTCCTGGTCTCTTTGTTCATTATAAGGCATTTCTAGATAAATGGAGTAGAATTGCAAGTAGGTGCTCAAGAGACCTTATGATGTTAATCGTCGAAACTGCCAAAGAGCTAGCAGCAGAGGTTAGATCAGAAGTTGAAGAACTCGAGGATAAAATCAAAAAAATAGGAAACATAGAGGAGGCTATGAAAAAGATTGTAGACTGTAACAAAGAACTTGAGTCTTTCTCTAGTTATCTAGATAAAAGAAAGAATGATAAGTTACTAAAAGATAAACGGTTGAGAACTATTTTGCCACCTCCTTTTTTAACTTTATATGTACTTTCATATGTAAAGTGATTTATGTATTGTGTTTAATTCTTTATGGTGCAAATTATATCTTTTACTGTGCATATTAACTTTGAAATGTGATATTGTGCTTTTGTCATTTTTTAATTATTAATAAACTGTTGAATTTAAAAAGTAATGTTGTAGCTTAGTTCCCTTCCAATTATTAATTTCTATATTGATTTTCATGGTTGCCTAGATTGTTACATATCAATTGTTTATTCTTTCCCTGGTCTAGGAACCTTATTTCTATGAACCCAGGGAGTCCTTGTTAAATATACGCCAATCTTCCCACAGCTTGTCTGTGCAGGGCTAGTCCTTCTTGCTGCTAAGTATTCCAATTGTATTTCATTTCCTTGCTTTACTTGCTAACCATAGCCTTGATATCATCCATTCCTATAGATTGCTATAAATTGGTTTTAACTGATATCATGACTCTCCAAAAAACGTTTGGCTTCACCGCCGAGGAATTTGAGTTGCTTGTTGGCACCTCTAGTTCATTTAATAACACCACAGGTGAATCCAATCGTCACAATGATGATACAAAGAAATTATTAGAACTCAAAAAGAAGCTTACACGTATTGAAGCCCACGGTGAATTTATGTTGGCATATTTACGTCTAGGCATTATCCCTATGGGTCTCCATGTAAGAAACATTCCTGGTCTCTTTGTTCATTATAAGGCATTTCTAGATAAATGGAGTAGAATTGCAAGTAGGTGCTCAAGAGACCTTATGATGTTAATCATCGAAACTGCCAAAGAGCTAGCAGCAGAGGTTAGATCAGAAGTTGAAGAACTCAAGGATAAAATAAAAAAAATAGGAAACGTAGAGGAGGCTATGAAAAAGATTGTAGACTGTAACAAAGAACTTGAGTCTTTCTCTAGTTATCTAGATACAAGAAAGAATGATAAGTTACTAAAAGATAAACGGTTGAGAACTATTTTGCCACCTCCTTTTTTAACTTTATATGTACTTTCATATGTAATGTGATTTATGTATTGTGTTTAATTCTTTATGGTGCAAATTATATCTTTTACTGTGCATATTAACTTTGAAATGTGATATTGTGCTTTTGTCATTTTTTAATTATTAATAAACTATTGAATTTAAAAAGTAATGTTGTAGCTTAGTTCCCTTCCAATTATTAATTTCTATATTGATTTTCATGGTTGCCTAGATTGTTACATATCAGTTGTTTATTCTTTCCCTGGTCTAGGAACCTTATTTCTATGAACCCAGGGGGTCCTTGTTAAATATACGCCTATCATCTTCAGGAGGCCCACTCTGCCGGCGACCAAAAGTAGTAGTGTCTTTCAGAATTCCGTAGCAGAGTGAAGGGAGCAAAAAGCTCTACCTGCATTGCACTCCAGGAGCTCTGCAGACCCATGGTATTTTTTCAGCCCTAAGTATGCCAAGCAGTTGGGCTCCCACTGGAGGCTGCCCAGCTCATCCGGCAGGAGTCTGTCGGGCATCACCAGGAAGTCTTTTGGCTTTTGCCAGTTGGCTATTAGGCCGGAAAATCTCCCAAACATCTCCAACATGTTCCATGTCCTCCCAGGTCGTCCTTAGTGTCTCTTAGAAACAACAGGAGATCATCAGCATACAGAGCTATGCGGCGTTGCGTGGCTCCCACATTCAGTCCCCTGTAGACGCTGCCCTTTCTTGCCCTACTGGCCAAAGGCTCCATGGCTGGTGCCAACAGCAGCAGGGACGGAAGCAGTCCTGCCTGGTGCCAAGCTCCACCACCTGGCCAGCGGAGATGATTTTCCCTGTGTACACCCTGTGTGTCGGGTTTGCGTATAACAGCTTTACCCCTTTGGAGAAGGCGCCCCCAAGGCCCACCATACTTAGCACTTCATATAAGAAAGGCCATTCAAGGCTATTGAAGGCCTTCTCAATGTTGACTACAAACACAGCCCCTTCGGTTCAGTCGTAGTCCCCTATGTCCATGATGGTGAGTAGCCTTCCTATGTTTGCTGCAATATTCTGTCTGAAGATAAACTCTGCTTGGTCCTGTGTGGCAGTAATCAGTTCGCCAAAATGTTACTCAATATTTTGTAATCAACATTATTCATGGATAGTGGCCTGTATGCTGTACGGTCATGTGCCGATTTATCTGGTCTCAAAACCAGGACAATGAGCACCTCTTTGGTGCTCTCAGGTAGTGTTCCACATCGCGAGCTCCCACGAATAACAAGACCATCCTGGGCACCAGCACTCCACTATACGCTGCGTAGAACTCCACCGGCAGCCCGTCCATGCCCAGGGTCTTCTTACGCACCATGTGTCTGATTGCCACTTGTACTTCCTGTTGAGTGATGATCTCTGCCCCATCCCTTCTGCCTCCTCAGGTTCTAGTTGGGGGAAGTGTAAATCATCTAAGTATCCCCGGATCTCTGTGCTGCCGAACACTGCTGTGCTGGGATATAACATATAATAATATTCAGTGAAGACTTCATTGATCTTCTCTTGCGCATGGTGTCCACAGCCCTCAGACTTTTAAGGAACCCCTGCTAACTGGGTCTGCCAGCCACACCAGAAGGGATCCAGTTTTGTCCCTTTTCTTGAGTATGCGGTGTATGTACTCTTTATAGTCAAACCACCTAAGCCTCTCAGTCTGTTGCGCTGCTTCTTCACAGGCCATTTGCATTTCGTGTTGAAGCTAGGACTATCCTGGTCTCTTCTTCTCCAATTCCCTATGTCTGCTTTCAGCCTGCTATACTTCTTTCAGAAGTGTACATCTAACCCCTGTGCTTTCTGCAATTCACTGCCCTCTCAAGACCACATTAAAGGTATCCCACTCCATCATCAGAGAAGTGGGTGTCCATTCATCGTCCGTGAAGTACTGAGTGATCCTCCCTCTTATCACCTCCCTAAACACCTGGTCCTCCAGCGCCCGAGGGGGGAGCCTCCAAGTAGGGATTGCAGGTCCAGGGTGCATCCACCTTAGGCCAAAGAGAGTCAGGTTGTGGTCTGAGATCATCTGGGAGAGTTATTCAACTGTGCCTATCAAGAGGTGTATGTCAGCTGTACAAAGGAATGTGTCTAGACGTGCATGTACTTCATGTATGGTTGTGGCGAAAGAGTGGTTGCTGTCATTGGGGTAGAGAGTTCTTCAAGAGTCCAGCATCCCACAGTGACACTGCCAGCTGCTAAATGCTTGTGCTACAAGGGCTGTCATAAGCTCTAAAATGGTGCATGGGATCGGTCTGCATAAATTTCAGCTGCGCTGTTGAAGTCTCCCCCCAACAGCATGGCGTTGGTCAGGTATGGGGCCAAACAATGAGATATATGCGCAAAGAAGGGGGGCTGGCCAATTGTAGGGGCATATATGCTTGCTATGTTCATTTCTCTTCCTTCCAAGCATCCTCTGACGAGTACATAGCGGCCCTCTGGGTCTATCCAGGAGTCTATTAATTAGAAGAGGACCCCTGCTTGTATCCTTGTTAGGACCCCCTTGCATAGGCTGAGTAAGTAGTGTAGCAAGCCTGGCATCCCCATCATCTCTGCAGTGCTACCCCTTCTATTTTGGTGAGGTTGGTTTCTTGCAGGAGGGCGATTTTGTACACCCGCCTTTTCAAGAACAGCTTATATCTGTTTGACATTGTGAGCATCCCCCTTAAATTCCAGGTCATGCATTTATATGTCTGTGCCCCTGTCATTTGGTGCTGTATCATTGGGTGTGTGTCTATTCTCCCCTTCTACTCTCCCCCACCCGCCAGCTCTGGGCTTCCCAAAATGAGAAGGTATGTGCTCTGTGCGGTACGGCTCAAAACTCCCCAGCAATTGCAAGAGCAAACAAATTCCCCAGCTCCCGCTCCCCGGGGCAAGTAGGTGGTTGCCTCCCATCCAAACCAAGGTGTTGCTTCTGCCAGCAAAGATCTCACAGTTCAGCCAGTCTGGGGGGGAGAACAGCCCAGTGCTCCTCCCTCCTTTGTGCCCGCCACCCAGCTCAGTGATAAAAGAGGGTCTTATTGGATCCACCTCTTCAATATGTCTCTATATCCCCTCACAAGCTCTGCAAACTTTTACTGTCTCTCAGCCTCCTCATTCCCTGGGGACTTCATTGTATCTTTCAGCTGATTTCATTAGCTGTTTGCTGTGTAAGAGTCCAATTCAATCATTGTTCCGCTACTTTCCAGCAGCGGCTGGTCTGTATCTTTTCCGCTTATCAGCGCCACTACCTTCATCATGTTTTGCTGCTCTTTTTGCACTTCTTCTTGCATGGGGGCTAACATATCTTTCTTGGTCAGTCTACTAAGGGTTCTGCCACTGCCTCTTGACTTTGGGTGGTGGAGCTTCACTACAACAGGGTTCCAGCAAGTCCCAAGCATCTTGTGGATCATGGAAGAATTCAGTTCCTCTGGAGGTAAACACACAGAGCCTGGCAGGGTAGAGCATGGCGTATTTGTAACCCAGCTGATGGAGTTTCTGCTTCACGCTCTGAAAAGATCCTCGCTGCTTCTGTACTTTTCTGGAGAAATCTTTGTAGATGCGCACCACCATGTTGCTGATTTTGAGGTTTCCCTTCTGCTGAGCCTGTGCCAGTATGTGGTCCCTGTAGTGCAGGAGCCTCTGTACCCCTGCTCTGGGGGTGCTTCGGGGAGCGGCGGTCATGCTGGCACTCGGTGTGCTTTCTACATGGCATAGAACTCCGGCAGTCCTTCTTGTGCCACTTTTGTTTGTAGCCAGTCTTCCAGGAAATCAATCATGCTTGCCCCTTCCACGTTCTCAGGAAGTCCCAACACCCTAATATTATTTCTGCATGAGCTATTTTTGGCATCCTCTGCTCGCGTCTCTAATCTGTGCCCTCTTGTTTCTAGTGCCACAAGCTGTTTTTCCATTTGCGTTAATGCAGGGGTGGTCTCGGACCGCTGGCATTTGCTTGCTGATACTCGTTCTGTTAAGCATCTATGATCATCTCGTAAGACTCCTATGGTATCTATCTTGGCCTCCAGCTGCTCACTAGAGGCAGTTATTGCCTGCAGGATGTCCTGCAATCTCAGGTCTTGAGGACGCTTCATTAGTGCGGGAGGGTTCTCAGTCTCTTCTTGTGTGCTTTCCATCACAGCATCCTCTTTTTCTCTCCTTGTCTATATTTTCCCCATGGTACTGCTCTCCCATGGTAGGAGTCACCTTGTGCGGCCTTTGGGAGGTCTACCCATCCGTTCCTTTTGACCCTTCGGCGTTAGTCCCCAGCCTCCCTGGCACCAAACAAGGTCATTGTGCGACGCTCAGAGACTCCTTATCCAGCAAAGGTATCATAATGGGCTTATTTCTGGCCTTTAACTACTTTGCCCTTAGTGTTCGTGTTCTGATGACTCTGCAGTGAGTCAGCAGCAAATGTGGGTGATCTGAGTTTACCACTCAGGTCTATATGTATCCCTGCATGCTCTCATAGCTTAGGCTCCCTTCAATTTCTCGGTGCACTCACCTCGTCCTCAGTTCACTGTTGCTATGTGAATGGGCTGTTCTCCATTAGTATTGGTGTTATCGGCCCTAGATCAGTCTCCCGCCACCAGTGCCCCCTAATGAAAGTGTCTCTCCAATAGGCCTTGGTCTGCTGCTAGGTAAGGCCGGCCCTCTCTTCTGCCCCAGCTAGGCCTCACCTCAGGCTTGTGCGTTGTGTGTCCACTCGAGAGGCTCAGGTTAGGGCCAAGCCCAGTGCAGCACTCTCAGACTTCTTTTGGGGCAGGTTGCTAGCACCATCTCCTTCAGGCCCTCTCTTCCTCCCCGCTCAGACAGGCCTTCTTTGTCACTGTTGCGGTCATCGGACTTCGCGCAGCCGCCTCCTACCTTCTGCCTGCATAGGTTGCTGCTCCAGTCCGATCTCACTATGAGTGGCCCAACTCAGGTCGCAAACTGATCAGGCTCCAACTCCGAAGTCGCAGTGTCTCTTCTGCTCCTCGGCTATATGCTGCAGTCGTCAGGATTTTCCACAATACGTAATGCAGAGCTCTCCTTCTCCGCACATTCCCCAGATCCCTTTCCTCTGCTCCAGGTTGCCCTCCGCTTCTCACAGGGGCCTCGGAGTCGTTCTTCTCCTCCTGTCTGTCAGTGCCTGTGAGTGGTCATTAAGTGACCGAGAGAGGCCGGCTTCTAAACCTGCTCTTCTCTTCACTACTGCTCCCCCTCAGGTGCACCGTCAAGGCAGTCTTGTTTTCTCTCTGCAGGGTGCCTCCCGTGGGTCACCATAACAGCCGTTCCTCATTCCCTCTGCTCTCCACACCACAGAGTCTCCCTGCTCAGTGGCCAGTTCTGCACTGCAGCGTTTATCTGCTGCTGAGCTCCGCCATCTCATTTGATTCGCGAGAGCAGCGGATCGGTCCTCCCGCTACGTCTCACACTCTCCCAGCCCGCTGCTTGATAGTCTTCAATCAGCCCTCCTTATCCAGGCTGAATGGGGGTGACCCTCAGGGGCTGTGTTTCACCCAGGATGAACCAGGTTGGAGCCAGATGGCAGACATCCAGTTGGAGCTCCCGAGCAGTGGTGCTGACTCCATCAGCGTCAGGCCACGACCTCTAAGGTATCATTTGTTTTCAATGTGCCACAATCTTGGATAAAAGTTTTTTTCTTTTTTTTTCGCTGAAACATTTAACAGCATCAGTAAATTCATCTTCTACACATATAATAAATTACATAATCCATATTTTTATCTCATACAATGCAAGCCTAAACATCATAAATTAATCAACTTCTCACAATAATTCATATTAATAATTCATCTAAAGAGTTAATAAAATACTACTGAACTTCATTCTACAACATTGCCGATGGCAATCAATCCTAAAATAATATTAATAAAAAGTCCCAATGAACCATATTAGGCCGATAATACAAGTTAAACTAAATAGGTCCCCTTGAACAAGCAACAACTATATGGCGCATAAATCTGTCAATCATAGAGTGACAACTAGATATCAAAAAACATCGACTTTATTCAATATGCAGTAAAAGAATTAATTGAATATCGGGTTAAAACACAATAAAATAAGGCTATACAATGAAAAAAGTTCACTAAAATAAATACAAGTAAAAATACAATACAATGCAAATTAATTACATACACCAGAGATTATGACCCGCATAATCCCATGAAAGGACAGAAACAGGTAAGACATCAAGATTATACAATGCAATTGGTACACTTTGTGTCCTGGTTTTCACCCTTAATAGAGCACACTGCTAGATTTGTGCTTATAATCAAGTGCTGGAGTCTTTGACTGTATGAGAGAAGTGCGTTGATGCGTTTCGATGGAAAATAAGGTTCACTCCATCTTTATCAAGACTAAAAATCTTTAGCTCTGTCCTATTGGCAGGGTCATGTACAATTATTCGTCCCTGCTGTTGGTTAGAGCGCAGTATATGGTATGGCTCTCCCAATTCTATATTTTTTAATCAAGGATACGGGTATCGCAGAGGAATCCACCAGCCGGAGGATCCAGATCTCCGTCACAGAGTAATAGAGTCGAAAGTTGTCAATATTCTCGATAATGTTGTCAGTAATTTCTTAATTGCCTTCATTTGCCTGGAGAAGGATCCAGCATCGGTCTAGATAACTGGTCGAATTCCCTTAAATGACAATAATACAGTGAAAACATTACAAATGAACACCACACCAGTTCAGAAAAATAAGTAATTAAATCAAAGCAAGACTAAATGCCAAAAATCCATAATACAGTAATAAAAATATGACTTTCAGATGGTAGAAATTGTTGAGTTCAATACAAATTTCAGACGCAATGCTTTTCATACAAAGTACCTTGGATGCTTCACGCAAACAAACAAAGCGGGCCGCAGCGAATATGATGCATGGGTTCCTTACACTCAGGGAAGGTGATGCATCGGTTCCTTGCTCCGGGGGATGTGATGTGTCCGCTCCTTACGGTTTGTTAATGCATCCCCCAACAATGCGACAGACTTGGTACCTCGATGCGATGTGACAATCCAGGACAATGAGTGGATTCTTGAAGCCGCACAGCTGGGTTTGTGTCGGAATCGGTGCTGTGATCTCAGACTTCGGAGATAGTAGCACTTGATGCAGCGTGTGGAAAATTCTCAAGCCCTGGCAGGTGCTGCAACAGTTTTTTTGGCAATGCGTCAGAAACAGGTACAGGTGCGTCTCGCTTCTCAAAGTTTCATTACTCTCCAGCTTCCAGTGTAAAACAAGTCTCTAGAGGTCCAAAACAACAGCAGGCACCTCTTTGTGGGTGAGAACTCCCAGCAAGGCAGTTCAGGAGAGCTGGTGATGAAGTCTTTGTGACCCTGAGATTTCAGAACAGGAAGCAAACTCAGTTTCAAGCCCTTGGAGATCTTCTTCAAGCAGGGGACACAGCAAACAACAAAGCCCTTTTCTCCTTTCCTTGGTAGCAAGTAGTCACTGCAGGCCAACCACCAGACAGGAAACAGCACAGGGGCCGTATTCCTCCTCAGCTTCTCCAGCTTTTCTCCTTGGCAAAGGTTCCTCTTGATTCCCAGAAATTATCTAAAGTTCTGGGGTCTGGGCCCCAATATTTATATCACAAAACCCTTTGTTCTCTGATGGCAGAGAAGCCCTGTCCTCTCGGGTGCAGCTTTCTGGCAGGAGGTGAAGACAGCATTGTCCTTGGCAGACCAGGCCCATTCAGGTAAATGGAAATCTCCTCCCCCTACTCTAAATACAGTCCAGGTCTATTCAGCCCAGCTCTGACTCATCAGGCTCTCTGGAGCAACTGCTCCTCCCAGCCCCTGTCATTCAAAGCCAGACATGCAATACACAAACCTCGCAGAGGCACACTACATGGCTAAGCAAGAAACTATCTACTTCTAAAAGTGGTATTTTCAAACAGAGAATGTAAAAATCACCCTCAGTAAAAGATGAATTTTAACATTCTGAGATCAGGCATCCTAAACTTTGTTTTCCTACCTTGTTCCCAGGGGTAGTTAATGTTTATAAGAGGTTATAAGCAAACTCACGGTTCTGTGCTATGGCAACAGGTAGCCTTGCAACAGCGAAAAACAAATTTGGCAGTAATTCACTATCAGGACATGCCACACACATCAGGGCATGTCCTACCTCTCACAGACACAACATGGGCCTTCCTTAGGGGTGACTGACATGTAAGAAAAGGGAAGGTTAGGGCCCGGCAAGTGGTTGCACTTGCCAAGTTGACATGACAGTACTAGACTGCACACAGGCTCTGCAATGGCAGGCCAGAGTTACATTTACAGGCTGCTTATGTGGGTGGCACAATCAGTGCTGTAGCCCACTAGCTGCATTTTATTTACAGGCCCTTGGCACACACAGTGCACTGTACTAGGGACTGACTAGTAAACCATATAAGCCTATCATGGAAACACCAATGCATAACAATAATTTACAAAGGGAGCACTTATAATTTGGCACTGAACAGCAGTGGCAAAGTGCCCAAAGCATCAAGACCAGCAAAATGGAGTACAACACACAGCAAAAACACACGAGGCAAAGGCAAAAAATGCAGGGGACACCACGCCAATGGTGCTAAGTCTAAAACGTGTCACCTCTAGCTGAAATGTGGGGAGAACTACCCACCCTCTTGGGAGTTCTCTTCACTAGGGCAGAAAAATCTGGACAGACCATCAGCATTGGTGTTTTCTGTACCCGGGCGGTTTGCCACTGTGAACTCAATACCCTGTAGGGAAATGGACCACCTCAACAGCTTTAGATTCCCACCCCTCATTAGCATTAACCATCTAAGGGGCCTGTGATCGGTCCGAACCCAGAAGTGAGTCCCAAACAAGTAGGACCCCAGCTTTTTCAGAACCCAGACCACAGCAAAAGCCTCTGCTCAATCACGCTCCACCTCTGTTCCTGTGGAAGTAACATCTAACCCTGGGCGCAAGACTACGCTCCGCCCACGGAGTGTACGTAGTGTTGCCTACTTTGCATTTTGCAAAGTAGGTGAAGTAGGCAACACTACGCATGCTCCGTGGACGGAGCAAAGTTGCCCGCCTCCCCCCTCCCTCCTGCCCTCTTCTACATACATAATTTTAAGTAACAAGTACAGTAAAAGTACATAAAAGCACTTACCTGGAGCATGCGCGGGCCGCCGCACATGCGCATTTCGATGGGAGAAGTCGGCACAAAACAGAAGAGGGAGCCCCGGGATGCCGCGGACCAGGTAAGTGCTTTTATGTATTTTTACTGAACTTGTTACTTAAAAATGTATGTAGAAGAGAACGGGAGGCACGTAGTGGGTCTACGCAAAGCGCGTGGGCGGGCGTAGCATCATGCCCACTTCACGTAGCTTCGCCTAGCCCCACTACGTATGCTACGCCCACCCTTAGTAACATCCTACTAATGAAGGATACAGGTTGGTCTAGGCCCTCCTCATTTAGCTGTGAGAGTAAAGCCCCAACACCATGCTCTGAAGCATCTGTTTGCACAAGGAATTCCTTTGAGAAGTTGGGCACCTTAAGCACGGGTGCTGTGCACATGAAAGATTGCAGGGCATAAAAAAACCTTCTGGCAGGCGTCACTCCAGTTCACCTTCCTCAGCTGCTTCCTGTAAGTCAGCTCTGTCAAGGGAGCAACAATGTTGCCATGCCCCTTGACAAATCTCCTGTAATACCCGGTGAGTCATAAGAAGGCTCTCACTTCTGTCTGGGTCTTGGGGGTGTTACCAAGCCAGAATGGTATCAATATTGGGCTGTAGGGGCACCACATGGCCGCTCCCTATCTAGTGTCCCAAGTACACCACAGAACCCTGCCAGATCTGGCACTTACTTGCCTTGATCTTGAGGCCTTCCCTCTCCAGAGCCTTCAACATTTCCCAGAGGTGGTGCAGATGTTCCTCCCAAATGGCACTCAACACTGCTATGTCATCCAGGTAGGCTGCACGGAAATCCTTCATTTCAGCCAACACCTGGTTGGCCAACCTCGGAAAGGTGGCAGTGGCATTCTTCAAACCCGAAAGGCATCACCCGGAATCGGGAGTGCCCCTCTGGAGTTCAGATTGTTGACCTCTCTTTTGCCCCACCAGTGAAGGCAATCTGACCATATCCAGACATTATGTCAACAGTTCTAAGGTACAGGGCAGCTATCAACCGATCGATGAGCTCATCAGCTCTGGGGATGAGGTGCGCGTCAGTCCTGGTGTCTGAATTAAGCCCTCGGTAATCCACACAGAACCGGAGTTCTGACGTGGCACAGGGTGCTGCAGCCTTTGAGACCAAGACTAACCATGGGCGGAAAATCCGTTTCGCTCGCGGATTTTGCGGATTTTCGGTAAATTCGCAATCCGCGAGATTCGCGAATCTCCCGCAAAATCTGCAAATCCGCGAGCAGCGGATTTTGCTCGCACTGTTCGCACTGTTCGCGTGAGTTCGCGCCCCGCGAATAAGTGCAAAATTGCAGAAATACGATCTTAGCAAAACTGAAAGTAACTACTTACCAGGTTCAAAAGTTCAGGCTCATCATTAGTAGCCATTTCCTGTAGTGCTTCCTGAGGGGCCCCTCCAGAGTTCAGTTGCCAGTTGAAACTATTATGTGACCCTGCTCTGAACCTCATAATAGTTACACATATGCCACAAAGGTCCTGAATTACAGCTAAGGGAGACAAGCAGGAGCCAGGCTGGAAGTTCAAATCCATTAATCAGCCCCTAATGCATTATTGTCAGTTGGGGCAGGGCAGGTGTTGTAACTAATTTTGCAACAATGAAAGCACTTAGCAAGTGCAAAAGATCACTAATCAGGAAGCACTAAGGAAGCAGGTGCCAGCTAAAAAAATATTCTGTGACACATTAATCAGCCCCAAATTAATTCAGGTCACTTGAGGCAGGGAAGGTGTGCTTGCGTTGCCACAATAATGTACACTGACTGGACAACCAGAGGGTGCTGTGATGAAACAGAGGGTGGCATGGGTGGGCCAGAGGGTGGCATGAGTAGTCAGAGAGTGGCAGTGGTGACAGAGAGTGGCAGTGATGAAGAAGAGTGTCCCAAACAGGCTGGACACGTAGAAACAACAAGTTCGCGAAACTTGCGACCCGACAGGTAAGTTCGCAATTTGCGACATTGTAAAAAACCCTCGCGAACTGGCAGAAACCCGCGCAAACACAAAAAAAAAAAATCCGCAAATTCGCGAGAATTCGCGGATTTTGCAGATTGCGAGTTCGCAAATCCGCAAAATTCGCGAACGCGAGATTCGCAAAATTCGCCCATGCTTAACCAAGACCACTGAGTTGGCCCAATGGCTATTTGGGGGCTCAATCACCCCAAGCGCTAACATCTTGGAGACCTCCTCCTTGATGCAAGCCTTGACCTTGTCAGTCATTCTGTATATTTTGTGCATTACAGGAGGACTGTCCCCAGTCTCCACATCATGGACACACCACTGAGTGACACCAGGGGTCAGGGAGAACAGAGCAGCAAACTGTCCCAACAGTTGGTGGCAGCCGCTCTGCTGTTCAGGGGTCAGGGCAGGGGAGAGTGTTACACTTTCCACTGACCGATCTTTTTCCTTCGCAGACAGGAGGGCTGGAAGAGGCTCAGTCTCCTCCTCTATTCCAGCATCTGTTGCTAGGAACATGCCCACTTCGGACCTCTCCAAGTTGGGCTTAAGGCGGTTCACATGCAGGACCTGCAAATGGTTCCTAGGAGGCTGCAAGTTTAAAAAGTAGGTGACTTTACTCTTGCGCTCCACCACATCAAATAGTCAGGTCCACTTATACTGGGGTGTACAAGGCTCCACTGGGCCCATGACCCATACTTTCTGTCCAGGCTGAAACTTAATCAGAGGAGCATTCTGATCAAACCAGCGTTTCATCTCCTCCTGGCTGACTTCCAGATTCATTTAGCGATTTGTCTGAAGCGCTTAGTCTGGTTCCTGAAGGCCAACATGTAGCTATGTACATCCTGGGGAGGTTTACTGGGAGCTTTCTCCCAGCCTTCTTTAACCAGACTTAGAGGTCCTCTGACAGGATGCCCATACATGATCTCAAAGGGACTGAACCCTGATGAAGTCTGAGGTACCTCTCTGTAAGCATACAAAAGGCTTGGCAAGCCAACGTCCCACTTACACCTTGTGGGTTCACCAAGAGCCATAATCATGCCCTTCAGGGTCTGGTAGAACCTCTCAATCAGCCATTACATTGGCAGTGTTAAGGAATGGTGAACTTGAAGGTAACAATGCACTTCTGCGAAGGGACTTCATATACTTAGATATGAAGTTGGTAACCCGGTCGGACACCCCTCTCTGGGGAACTCCACAAGGTCCGGAGATGGATGGCTTCCGGGTACCGGATGGCATGGTCCACCAAGACTAGGATGAACCTGTTGCCCATTGCTGTCTTGGGATCCATTGGCCCCACAATGTCAATACCTACCCTCTCAAAGGGGGTGCGGACCACAGGGAATGGTTGGAGAGGAGCCTTACACTTCCTCCCACTCTTACTACTTGCCTGGAAATTTTGGCACGACCTACAGTGAGTATCAGAATACTTACACATTTGTGGCCAGTAAAAGTGGGCGACAAGACCTTCAAATGTCTTGACTTGCCCCAAATGTCCTGCCAAAGGCACATCATGAGCCAGACCAAGTAGGAGGGCTCTGAAGCGCTGAAGTACCATCAGCACACAGGCTGACCCAGGCTCAACAAACTTAGGCTCGCTATACAGGAGACAATTCACCTAGTCAATCTAGTTTGATCCAGACTGATCACCTGCTGCCTGGTTTGCAGCCTGTTGCTGCAAACCAACAAGACAAGGGCACTTCTGCTGCTCCTGGCAGAATTCCTCCCTGGAGGGGCCTCCTTCCTGCGGCAAATGGGTCACCTCAGGCAGGTCCGCCAGTTCAGCCACTTGTTCCCCTGTAGGCTCCTGGGCATCCCCCTCAGGGTTTGCCTCCTCCTGGACCATGAGAACTTTGTGGGCTGCTTCCAACGCCCCTGCCTCTTCTCATTCTGGCAGGTACCTGGGCCACTCCTTTAGGCTGCAGGTCCTTTTGAATGCCCTTACCAGCTGCCATTGACCGAGTGATCACACAGGCCCACTCAGGCAGACCCAACATCTCCAAATGAGACCTCCGCTCTACTTTCGCCCAATGGGAGCTGTCCAAATTATTGCCTAGCAGACAGTCAACAGGAATTGCTAGCCTCACACCTACTTTCAAGGTATCTGCGACTCCCCCCACTCAAAGGGAACCCGTGCCACTTTGTAGAGGCACTTTGAGTTGTCAGTGGCAACTACTGGGTAGAATGTGTTGGGGACCACCTGATGACAACTGACAGCTGTCACACGGGCTCCATTGTCTCTCAAAGTCTTGACACTGTGGCCATTGATGGCCACTCACTGCCTGTATGTCTTAGTGTTATCAGGCAGATGAGCTCTTAGGACCATCTCACTGTCTCCCAAAGAGACCAGGGACTTTCTGCGGTACCCCATCCTTCTTGGGCACCTGACTCCTCCCCCAAGCCTACACTAGCCATTACCCGGGGCGGTGCTTTAGTGGGTGCATTGGTAACATTTTTGGGACACCTAGGATCCCCGTGGAAGTGGCCCACCCGACCACAACCATAATATGCCTTGGGAACCCTATGAACAGGCTTACCTGTCTGACCCATTGTTTTTTTTCAGTGGGAGGCTGGGAACCCTTACCATGGTTCCCTTGGGGATTACTTTGGGACCCTTTTTGGAACTACTTCAGTTTACCCTTGTCCACCGCATTCTTCTACTGGGGACCCTGCCCACTTTTGGGAGAGTCTCCCACACAACCTTTTTGGGCCCTGGTACTGACCCACCAGTCCGCCTCCACAGCAAGCTTCCTGGGGTCATACAGTTTACTGTCAATCAAGTGCTGGTATAGGTCTGGAAAACAATTATCTGACAAATGCTCCCATGCAACCAAATAATAGAGCCCCTGCAAATCATTCACCTTGCTACCCTTCACCCAACCATACAGTACTCTGCAAAAATAGGACACATATTCCACCCAAGGATTTGACTCAAGTTTCTTGCTGTTTCTAAATGTCTGCCTGTATAGCTCTGGGGCCAACCCATACCTTGCTATTAAGACCTGCGTCATGGAGGCATAGGAAATCTGATCCTCAGGGAGCAAGGCCAGCATTGTCTCTCTTCCTTCACTGATAAAGCGACCCCACAACCCAGCTCCCCAATCTCTCTCAGGCACCCTGTGGGACCTCATCGCTACTTCATAGGCCTTAAACCACTGACCAATGTCCTCATGCTTAATGAAAATACTTAATAACATCCTTGAAGATGTATACTTTTCCATCTCAAGGCACAGATGGTGTGCACCCACCACCATGGAGATTGATCTCTAGACTTTGATCAAACTTCCTCAATCCTCTTTCATACTCTAAGAGCATCTTCTTCTCTTCCATGGACAATTTCTTTCTCTCCAACTCATATCATATCATAATCTTTATTCAATTTTATAGATAAAATCACAAAAGACAAGTCAATAAAAACAACATGTAGAATATCAGTATCATGATCATTCACATTTTTAAAACTCCTACCAGAAAATGTACAAGAAAAAAACCAGGTGAGTTCAGCAGCTGCAAAAAGAATAAGGCTGGCCTAACTTGGTTAAAATTGAGTGGTGATAAAATTGGACGTATAAAATTGAGATGCAGGTAATTATACTTTGGGCAGAACATAACCACATGTAGTGTGTCATTGATCGAGGTATTTTCACAAATGCAGGAGGGCAGATCTGAGTGTTTAAAAGAGCCTCAGTTAAAAGGGACCAGTCGGTGAAATACATTTAACCTAAAGTGGGTCAACAATCGGTGATGATGGCTAGGTACATCTCAGGTCACAAAAGGTTCGATATTACTAACTGTTTTCTCCAAAAGCGCATGTTGCATAGAATGTTTTGTTAGGGCAACTTCCTCATGTTTTGACCTGCACTTGTCCATGCAGATTCGAATCGTTTTCCATCTTTGCGAGATATGCTTGCGGTGTTAACATACATATCTGGCCTCCCTATAGCCCTCAAGTTATGTGCCACATATGCCAGCCATGGCATCTGTAGGGGCTTGTCTAATTGTAAGCTGTCTTGCAAGATCAGTTGACTGAAACCCAACTCCGCCTTTGTCCAGATCGTGTTCCAGAGTTTTAATGGGTTAAGGCAAAGCCAATTGGCTAAGTAATCCATACTCTCCAACTCACATTTCTTACTCACCATGTCACATTCCTTCCCCAGCCTGCGCTTCACAAGCTCCATCTCATGCACTCTTCTTCCCTCCCTGTCCTCCAACTCCTGTAGACACAGACCCTTTAAAGACATACTGCTGTTCCACCTGGAAGGCAACTTCCCCACAGTCAGGCCCAATAGCCCCTCCTGCTGCACATTTAAATTTCCCCTTCCACCATAGGCTCTTTGGTATGCTCACTGGCATTTTTTGATTACAACCTGGCCCTCAGCGCCTTTTGGTATTCCTCCTTTCTGATGAGGCCTCTCACAGAGATTTTAAATGTTCTGCAGAAAGCTTTAAGTAGTGGCACAGTGTAGGTATCAACCCCTTTCCTCTTCAAATTCACTATCCACAGATGCAAGTGATGCTGGTTTACTCATGGTGAAAATTAGCAGTTCTCAAGATGCGAAAAATTCCAAAGTGAGGCATCATTTTTGTCAGGAGACCAAGGGGAAAGCTGGGTGGTGGTAAATTTATGCCGGCACAGTCATCCCACAACTTTCCCACCCAGAAATGTGAGGAAAGTGTTACTTTTTAGCTAAATTTGAGGTTTGCCGGGGATTCTGGGTTATAAAACGCTGGAGGACCGCACAAACCACACTGCCAGCCAAGTGTCATCCACAGACATCACCAGCCAAGCAACAGTCCATACACACTGCCAGCCAAACTACAGTCCATGCAGACCACCAGACATGTGCCATCTATGAAGACCACTAGCCAAGCGACAATCCACGCACACTGCCAGCCAAGCGCTAGTCCACACACACTGCCAGCAAAATGCAGGTTCACAGCCACCTAAACGTCAGTACCCCCACCATCAGCTGAACTCCAGTTCATATGTACTCAGAAACCTTCGCAAGAGTCTAGTGGTTTCCTGCCCCCCCTTGAGGGAAGATGATCCAAAAACGTTGTTGATGTGCCCCTAAGAGGGGCAGATACTGCCAACATGTGTGCAAAAGAAAAGGGGAGTGACCCTTGCCTAAGGGTCCGCTGCCTGGCATGCCCATAAACATATTTCTGGTGCATAGCGGGCTTTCTGCTTCCCAGGGGTCAGAAAGAGTATGTCTATTTTTATTGGGTGAGCATTGGCATGCCAATTCTGGGCAGTCGCCACCCCTAACATACAAAGGAAAATGTCCCTGGTGCCTAGTGGGCTTTCTACCCTCCCAGAGGAGCAGATCTGGGGCTATTGCCTCCAGATTGCCGTCAGGGGAGGAAAAAGAGTGGGCTGGGCATTGGCATGCTCATTCTAGGCAGTGCTCACCCCTACTCTGGCTAAAAGAAATACTCACTGGTGCTTAGTGGTCTTTCTGTCTCTCTCCTCTGGTTGGCAGGTCAGGGGCAGAAAGACTGTGGCTATTTTTGAGGTGTGTGGAGGTATTGGAATCCCCATTCTGGGCAGCCCCCACCCCTGAACTTCAAAAAAATAGTCCCTGGCTTTTGCCCCCATATCACTCCAGGGGGGCAGAAAGAATGTCCATTTGTTTTTGAATGGGGTGGGGGCATTGGCATGCCCATTCTGTGTAGCCCCACTTCTACTCTGGGTAAAAAAAATACTATGTGGTGCTTAGTGGTCTTTCTGGGCCACTAGGTCGAAAGATCGTGTGGCTACTTTTTTGGAGAGTGGTGGCATTGACATGCCCATTCTGGGCAGCCCCCACCCCTAAATGTACATAAATATGTAATCCCTGGTTTCTAGTGGTCGGGGGCTATTGCTTCCATCCGCCCTTCAGGGAGGCAAGGTGAGTTGGGGGCATTACATTACCCATTCAGTGCAGCCTCCACCCCTAAATTTACATTTGAGAAATCTCTGGTTCCTAGTGGGCTTTCTGACCCTGCCCCCCTGAAGGGGTAGATCAAGCCTATTGCCCCCAACTGTCCCCCAAGGGTCAGAAAGACTGAATATGCCCCAAAATGTTGAGGGGAGCAAAGGCCCTCCCTAGTTGGTGATCCCTGCTTGGGGATCACCCTCCAGCTGCAATGCCCATAGAGGGATCCACTAGGGAAGGGTATAATTGGGAAGGGTAGAGTCTCCCCTATCCAGAGATACCTCTACCATGTGTTTTTCTGTGCTCGGGTTACTGAGATAGCCCCACAAGCACGGAAGTAGTGCAGATCCTCTCATTTCAGTTTCACTTTCAATGTAATGGCATCAGTGCGTCATGCACGCAATCAAGATTACATTGAAAAAAATGACTCAGGAAGTTGGGGAAGCTCTTTCCCAGCTCCCAAAGCTGAAAAACTAAAAATGAAATTCCTCTGCTGTTTACAACAGTGGGATTTCTGGGTGGTGTGCAGAGGATGTAAAAGCTATACCCTCTGCACACCAGCGGCAAAGCCGAAGATGTAACCATTACATCCTCAGCATTGAAAGGGTTAAACGCATACAACCTGACTTCATCAGAGTCTAAAGAGCCTCCTTCCATCCTCCCACACACATTTAGGGCCATCTTGACATTAGACTACACTTTTGGTGAGTAAACATGCACTACTCGAGTCCTTCAAAGCCTGCACAATAATAGCCCTCTCTGAAAGTAATCAGCTCCAAAAACCTGACCATTTAAGTTCCGTCCACTTTAAGATACTGGGGCGCAAAATGGGGCAAGAAACCAACACTTTAATAAGGAGACTTAGATGGGGCAAGTTTCCCTAGCCCAGTTCAACAAGTTGAAGCAATACTTCTACCAATTACACCCCCACTTTGATCCCTAATTCATACACAGCATCACCTAAACTGGGAAACATTAACTGACTCACTGTATCACAATGTAAACAGGAAGGGGACCCATCAGCGAACTGTAGCTAAAAATCAGGGGAACATTCAAATTCTGTGGTATAGATGAGGATTAGGAAAAGTAAATTGGTGCTAAGGACTGCTGCCAAAAAGTACAAAAAGACAAAACCAGCACAGTTATGGCACAGCTCTTTAGTAGTGCAAAAAAGACCTACCGATCTCTACTATGCTCCACAATGAAAAGATATCCTGCATCAAAAGGGATACACATCCACTCCGTACTTGGTCATAAGGACAAGGCCAATTTCTGGCTCTACATCAACACCTTAAACAAAAGATCCAGTAATAGAGGGAGTAGTGTCCCACCAGACAAATGCATCAATTATGTATGCAGGTTCTGCTCCAACACAGGAACACCCAATAATGTATATAAGGATCTGCTGGTGAGCCTCAAGACAGTATCGGACAAATCACCAAAGCGAAAGTCTACGAAGTCATCAAAACATTCAGAGATAATGGGGTGCCTAAGCCCAATGGACTACCTGGCTCCCTCTTCAAAGCTGATCTGGATTTCTGGACATAACTTCTTTCACTTTTATATAAAGAATGTTACTCCAATGTGGAAGTGCTATGGTTCTGGAGATCCACATTTTATACCTGTTCACAAAAAGGGCAAAAGTGGCAATCCCATGAATTACTGCCTAATTGCACTATTTGACATTGAGGATAAAGGATACAAAACATTCTACTACGTGAACTTAAGGAATGGGTGCACAAAGAGAATCTGATGTCTTTCTAGCAAACAGGATGCCAGCAAAGTTCATCTGACATAGACTATATAGTAGCCCTGTCCTGTCTGGATCACTGCTTGTTCCAACACTTCTTACCTCCATTGTTTGCATACTTTGTTGACTATTCTGCCGCTTTGGATGGGGTGGATCAAAACAGGCTCAGGAGCAAACTTGCAAAGTGAGGTATTCTAAATCCTCTACTTATTGTTATTTCTCTACACTTAGCTACATGGGTCCGTATAACTTAGGAACCAAAATCACAGCCACATGCCAAATACCAGCAAGCTGAGTCCTTAAGCAAAGCAGTGTCTTTGCCCAAATGCTGGTTGATATGTATTTTGCTGACTTGGGAAGCGCACTTACAGAGGGAAATACAATTCCCCCAAGGATTGGACCTTAAGGGCATCCCATTATCCAACACACAGATGTCCTTAATATCTTGGATCACACCAAAAACGGCATGCAGCATGTGTTGAATGAATTAAACAACTATAAACTAGATAATTAGCTGGTGGCAAAGGGCAAAAAGATGAATGTGATGGTCTGTAGGAACTAAAAGAACACATTATCATATAGCTGGAGGCTTGGCAACATTAAACTTTCAAATACCTCAAAATACAAGTATTGGCTGTCCGGTTCTCGCACAATGGTAAATCAAACTTACATTTAAAACACATCACTGGGAAAACTACAGCCTTAACATTCATACTAAGTAAGCTAGACAGTCACTTACACAGTCCATCAGCGAAGCTAATATAACAAGCATTTGCAATCCAATGGGTCTTGTGCTTGTTAAAGTTAGAGCTGCTGGGGTTGAGAATGACAATTTCATTTTGGTTTTGTTTGCAGTGGAGTAATTATATTTGCATAGCTCTATTGCCATTGGAATAAAACGCTAAATTAAAAAAACATTGTCATTTTCATTGGCAACAGCTCTAACTTTATCAACTGCAAGACCTATTCTTGAGGAGCCTCCATAAGTACTTTCTTTTATTTCATTTTAGTAAAAGCACCTTTCTTTTAAGTGAGCAGCTAAAACATTTCCCCGCTTCCTGGCACGCAGGCCACAGGCTTTGTCAAGGCTCAGAGTTATAGGGGAACCGTGTTTAAAAAATAAGGGGAAATATCTTTTTCTCATTGGGACTTATTTTAATTGATTTGTTACTTCTGGTCTTCCTTTGTTTTTAAAAAGAATGAGAGGTGACAGTAAAGAGGGATGGGCTGGATTACAGAGAGAGTGCAAACGAGGTGGTGCAGCAGGAGTGAAAGGTAACAGGATGGAGGGAGGGGATAGATTTCAGAAAGTGCAAAGGCGGCTACCCTGCAGGAAAAAAGAACATTTCTGAGCAGCAGAAAGTCGCTCATCACACGTGCATTCCCGTGGGTGAACAGAGCGCCCTCCTAATCTTCTCTTGTAAGACCTCAAAAATGTACATATTGTGTTAGAACCGGAGCTCTCTGGTTGGCACAGGTATGCACTTGTGACAAGCAAGGACACTCAGCTCTACGTCAGGGTAAGGGAACTACTCCTTTGAATAACCCCTGCTCACCCTTTAGGTAGTGTGGCACGAGCAGACAAGGCTAATCCTCAGGGCGATAGTAAGTTAAGCATTCATGAACACACAGAGTAAACCCACTGACCCACCACAAATGGACACCAGTCGTATGGTTGTATCAAAAATACGTATACTTTATATAAAAGATAGATTCAAGCAGGATTATCACAAGACCGGAATAACGTTTAGTACAAGGAAGTCACCAGATCACAATAGGCAAACTTAGTCTTTCAATGTTAGTTGTTCAGCAAGGTACTATGACAGGGAAATAAGAATGTTGTGGACCCTGGATTCAATATCAACTCGAGACGGAGTTCAAGGGAACCTTGCGGGAGGAAGTCCGAGGCGTTTCAGGTGCGGCTATATGTGAGGGCGGACCCGAACAAGGCCGACTGTTCTCCAGAGGATCTCTCCGGCTCAATCTCCCTCGAGGAGCGAGGTGAAGGAGCTAGACTGTGGAGGGTTGCGGTGATCCGGGATCGGGACAGATCACGGGGCGCGGTGCCGTTCAGGCCTGCGGGGCGTACTACTTCTTAGCACGCAGGTTCTGACTCGTGGATATGTGAGGGGCGTCGAGTTCTCGGGCAGACGGGTGCAGCACCAGGCTTCCGGTACCACGGTACGAGGAGGCCTTTCTTGAGGTGCGGCACGAGCCTTGATATGCAGGAGCGCATAGCGATACAGTCGAGTAAGTTTCGACGTACGGACCGTTCGAGGCTATGAGATGCTCTCCGTGCAGATTCCGGCTGGAGAAAATGAGAGGTGCGAAGCTCGCTCCGTAAGGGGCGAGGTGACAGGAGAGCAGGCGGCCCGGCACTGGAGCGGAGAGCGGCTCAGGAATGAGCGGGACTCTCTACGGCAGGGCGACCAGGCTCCGAGCTGTCACGGCCTGGGAGAGGGCAAAGGCACCCGAGTCACAACTCTGGCGAGGGAATAAGAACTGAGGCCCAACAGCAAACGGGCACAAGCAGATAGAACCCAATGGTCCTGGGGTTCCATTCAGGGGGCAAGCTCTCGATCAAGCCCTTGGAGATCGTTTCAGGCACAAGTCTACAAAGTCCTCTCTGGTCCTTTCCTCTCCGTTCTCAGCAAGGCACCACTGCAGGCCAGTTTTACAGGATACAGACTGGTTTCCGTCCTTCAGCTTCTCTTGGTCCTTCTAGTCAGGCAGAGGTTTGTCGTGGTCAAAACTGGATCTGATTTGTAAAGAGCGAAGCTCCTATATTTATTCTGCATTTCTTTTGTCTTTGCAGGCCAGGGGGCCTGAGCCTGGTTCAACCCGGTTCTGAAGTACTGTGTTGACAGGACGCTGCCGTCTTCTTTCAGGGTGCAGAGCAGAGACATCAGACGCTCCGCAGGAGGTGGAGCCAGCATTGTGGTGGTGGAGCACAACCCTATTCAGAGTCAAGGACTACTCCGCCCACCCATCCTGGTGTAAGTATCTCATTCACCCTCCTGAGCACCCGACTATCCCCCGGGAATCTCCCAGCCCTGTCACTCACACAAACCCAGACAGCAGATACACATCCTGGCAGAGGCGGGCTGAACAGTTAGGCGAGCAAAGGCTAACTTTCTAAAAGTAGCATTTGCAAACACAGGATATTAAAATAAACCTTACTAAAGGAAGTATTTAATTATTCTGAGTTCAGGCATACTAAACTCGACCTGCTACCGTGTTCCCTGAGCCTGCCGGGAGCCGAGCGGACGTGGATCGTCTCGGCTCCCGGGTCACGAGCTGCTCAATCCCGGCTCTGGGCTGCTACGGCCCTTCTTTGGTGCGCACCTTTTCCCCACGTGAAGCGGAGCGAGTGGGGCTTCTGAGGAGCACCGGCGATTGCCCCTAGATAGGCGGACAGGTCCGATGTCCGGATGAGGGTGAGGAGAGGACGGTGGCGCGCAAGATGGCGGGCGGCACCTCGCCTTCGACTCCGGCCGCCGATGGGAGGTAGGATTGAGACCTGCGCTCCCCCGGCCTGGCCAGTCTCTCGCCGACTGTAGCGACGGCTGCTGATGGGAGTTGGCACCATCTAGCCCTACCGGGACGGCGACACTCACCGGGAAATCTTCCCAGCGCCTGCCTGACTTCAAGATGGCGGCTGGCGGCGACTTTCGTATGCCGATCGCCGCGTCCTCTGGCTCACCGCGTCCTCTGGCTCGCCCCTGCCTCTGGTCTAGCCCCGATCTCGCCTGATTCCAGGCTGTCCCCCAGGGTGGGTCCTTGCTCCATCAACTTTGCCGACTGGGCCCATACCTGCCTCCAACCCCGAACAGCGTTCGGCAAAGCAACTTCCGAGGGGGGGGGGGCCTTGCTCGAGGGGACCCTGGCCCATACCTGCCTCCAACCCCGAACAGCGTTCGGCAAAGCAACTTCCGAGGGGGGGGCTTTGCTCAAAGGGGACCCTGGCCCCACGCCCCGCAGCGCCATCGACCACTTCTGTTGGGCACAGGTCTCCCGAACCAATCCACCACCTTCTGCTGCCTGTGGCTGTGTCCGGTACGCTGTGAGGATAGTGCCTCTGGTGAACTCTGATGGTCGCAAGCTCTCCAAGATGGCGATGCTCCTGCAGCTGGCCTCCATCTCAATCCTGGGCTCCCACCTTCTCTCCTGGTCTTCTCAACTTGCTTACTATCCTGAATGACACTTTGCTGCTGTTTTCGGACAGTTTTTCGTTGGACTAGCCCTTCCCTCCATACCTTGTATCCCACCCACCCTTCCTCTATGCTGTGAATGCTGCTGTTTTCGGACAGTTTTCGTTGGACTCTAGCCCTTCCCTCCATACCTTGCATCCCACCCACCCTTTCTCTATGCTGTGACTGCATCTTTGACCGATTGCAATAATGCTAAGCTTTGGTATTCGCTGAAAGTCCTTACACCATATACCACCCCATGCGTCTCCTAGAGTTTAACCAGTCATATCCCTTCCTATGTGTATGCAGTTGACTCTTATCACTAGTGTTTGCAGTGGACCTTTGTACTCTCTACCACCCCTATGTGACCCTTAGAGTGTTTCCAGTCATATCCCTCCTGTGTAGATAGAAGATAACTCTAATGACTAGTATCCTATGTGATTCTTAGATTGTATCCATGTGTATCCCCTCCCTGTGTTTAGAGTTATAGCTGTAACGACTAGTTGCCTGTGTGACTGTTGGAATATAGCCTGGTGTATCCCTTCCCCCGTGTGAAGAGATAACCCTACTCTTTAGAACAAAAAGAAATGTGTCCTGAAATGTGTAACGTAACTGATTCTATGTAAAGTGCTTTGATAACATGTAACGGAACTGGTGCTATGTAAAGCGCTTTGATAACCTAATCGGTTTAAGTTCCTGAAATGTGCAACGTAACTGATTCTATGTAAACTGCTGTGATAACATGTAACGGAACTGGTGCTATGTAAAGCACTCTGATAACCTAATCGGTTCAAGTTCGCGCTATAGAAAACTCTAAAAATAAATAAATAAATATAGCGTGTAATAGCTCCGACAGCTCATCTGGCCTAAGAGAACCGGTAGCCCTTCAGTAGTGAAGAACGAGAAAGGGCGGTAATTCACTACTAGGACATGCCACACTCTAGGCCTGTCCTACCTTACGCTTACAGTGTACCCTGCCCGTAGGCCTACCATAGGGGCGACTGATATAAGGGTGAGGGAAGGTTCTGGGACTGGCAAGTGTGGGCACTTGCACAGTCAGCGTGACAGTGCGGGACTGTACGCGGGGTCAGCAATGGCGGACCCGAGACATATCTTACGAGGCCGCTTCTGTGGATGGTGCAACTTGAGCTGCAGGCCCACCAGCGGTATTTGTATCTACAAGCCCCGGCACGCCTCGTGCACTTTACTGGGGACTGATAGTAAACCAAATAATCCAATTGTGGAAATCAATTGTAGATACACTTTACATTGGGAGCACTTGCACTGCGACACGGATCGGCCGTGGCGCGGTGCCCTGAGCATCGAACACCAGCAAAACATCTGAGGCACAACAGCAAAAAGTGGAAGGGAGACTCACGCCAAGGTGCCAGGTCTAACACGTGTCCCCTCTAGCTGAAAGGTGAGGAGAACTACCCTACCCCAGGGAGTTCCTCATCACTAAGGCGGAAAAACCTTGACAGACCGTCAGTGTTGGCGTGGTCTATGTCAGGTAGGTGTTCCACCGTAAAGTCCATACTCTGTAGAGAAATGGACCACCTCAACAGATTCGGGTTCTCACCCCTCATTTGCATTAACCATCTGAGGGGCCTGTGGTCCGTCTGAACTCGGAAGTGAGACCCAAACAAGTAGGGTCTTAGCTTCTTCAGGGCCCAGACCACAGCAAAAGCTTCTCGCTCAATCGCACTCCACTTCTGTTCCCGTGGAAGTAACCTTCGACTGATGAAGGCCACAGGGTGATCCCAGCCCTCCTCAGTCGTCTGTGAAAGGACAGCCCCTATCCCATGCTCTGAAGCGTCTGTCTGCACTAAGAACTCTTTGGAGAAATCAGGAGCCAGGAGCACGGGCGCCGTGCACATGGCCTTCTTTAGGGTGTCGAATGCTTCCTGACAGGCGTCAGTCCAGATCACTTTGCGAGGCTGCGTCTTCGAAGTCAGCTCCGTCAAGGGGGCAACTGAGGAACTTGCAATTACCTTCTCTATACCATGCACGTAATCGATATTTTATAATTAGCATGATGTATCTAAATGTTACCTTATATGTACGTAAACGTTACCATAAAACCATCGGTCATATTTTTGAACTCCATCTTGCAACACTCCCTGCATTTTACACTTTCTTAGCCTGACCAGCGCCATTTTGTGGCCTCGCTGGAAGCCTTACACTAACAGACCACGCTCATCCCTTTCCCTCTGTCAGTGGTCTCCTGAGAAATAACCCAACTGTTGCAGAATTGCTGCTTCAGCTCGTTAGGCCTGTCAAGGTTGTAGGTAGCAGAGGAAGGCCGGATAAGCACATTCCAGGAGGGAGCGGGGTGGGCTGTGCTGGAGCCGGCAGAAGGGAGTCACCCATTCGACCTTGCTAAACTAAGAAGAGCTAAACCAAGAGTTCTTTGTGTGCCTTATATGGTCTTTTCCTTTCTGCACCAACCTGTACCAGCTTGTATTTTTCCCTGTTGGGCCATGGTTTCGCCAATGCAACTGTATATATGTGATGTCCTGACAATGTACCAGCAGTCTTCTTGGCGGACCTCGTGGGGTTAGGTCGCAAGGAGCTCCTCTGGCAGAGTTTGTTTGTTCTAATAAATGCTTGGACCTTCTACACTGCCAACTGACTGATTATTGGTAATGGGAATGGGATTGCTTACGGAGATAACTATAATTGGGGGTTTGTAAATAATTTTCCGTACTTCAGTTGGCGACTCCGCCGGGACTCCGCGTTGGGGTCATCCCTCTGTATTTTAGAGATCAATCGGGACATTGAAAGGGGTGCTCTAGATCGGGGGGGAATTGCAGAATAGACCAACGAAGATTTGGGGTTTTGCTCTGCCCTCCCGGTCGCGAGGACCTCAGCTGCTAGTGGCCCCACGCCGGAGTCCTTCGGGTGTGACCCGAGAACCGGCCACATTGGCCCTACCGAGAGTTGGCAGTGAAGAACATGCAATCAGACCTGTGTGCACCAGGTGAGTGTTTTGTCCTGTTTTGTGTTGAATTACGTCTACAGATCTGGATTCGGTACTTAGCATTTGGTGGCATGTGGTCACGGAGAAACTCTGAATAGGGGGTCTGACGGGGATATAGTGAGATTTCACGTGCAGATGCCTCTTGTTTGCTTTGTATAGAAATACTGGAGATAAGGATTATACGCCTTTGGGGAACTGCGGTTCTCGCTCGGCCGGACTGTTCTCGGGAATGCCGATAGATGAGATTGGGTAGCACTCGGACAGATCTGGAGCGGTGCTTGAAAAAGCGGGCATAGCCAGCATAATCCGGGAGGTGAACCATGAACACTGTTGGATGGCCTGTAGGCTGGTCTGTGGTTTAAAACCTGTGTAAACTATCTCCAGGCAGTCTAAGGACAAGACTGTGAGTTCTTTGTAGCTTTGGATATTTGCATATAGGGTTCTCCAAGGTGGGAGTCGACGGGCTCCACCTTTTTCTTTGCATTTCTCGTTTATTGTTTGTGCGGTTTCTGTATCGTTGGTGTATTGTGTTCAGTGGTTCGTTTGCAACGTGAGGATGATTCTGAATGGAAACATGGCCATGTGTTTGAGAGAACTGTGATTGACGAAATTGGAAATTGTTGTTTTGAATAATAACATCTGATTCCTTTCCAGCTCACTTAGGATAGAACAGAAAAAAGAAATGCTGTGTTTCAGCAAGTTATGCTTTGGCTGTTTTCACAGAGGGGGCGCGAGACTGGATGAAAGCCAGCCTGCCCCTCCGGAGGGAACACCCAGTCACGATATGTATTGCAAACACGGTATTGGCCCCCTTCTCTTTAATTCCTTGTGGCATAAGTACACTAAGGATAATGTAGACCTACAGTGGCCGAAAACTGGATAAATTTCAATATTTACAGGAGCGCCTCTTTATCAAACGTAATTATTCAGAAAAGGGGGTGGTGATGAACAGAGTGTCTGAATTAAGCAGACCACTCTCACCCAGTCCAAAGATCAGGGCTTGATCCATCACCGTTTTTTAGCTCACTGCACCATCCCAGCTCAGAACTTGGCTATATGCAAATTAGTCTGACCCTGGCCTAGTGCATCATGGGAACAGGGCAGACCAAACTACCAAGCCAATTCTTATACTGGGAAGGAAACAAGCTTCCGGGGACCGGTTTCTGGCATTTCAGCCGTCTTCAGCCCGGCTTGCTCAGCTTTGCACTTTTCCAGCCCGTCCCAGTCAACATCGTCGATTCCAGAGATAACAGAGAGTGCTCTTGACGGAAGTGAACCAGGCATGGTTTAGGAGATTGGAGATCTCTCAGCAAGACTGTAATCTGGTCGCGTTATTGGTCTGCTCTCACTACGTGGTGATCAGTAATTCACTGTATATGAATCATGAATACAAATCCGAAATCCTCACCGCTGGTACCAATGTTAGAACCGGAGGTCTCTGGTTGGCACAGGTATGCACTTGTGACAAGTAAGGGCCCTCAGCTCTACGTCAGGGTAAGGGAACTACTCCTTTGAATAACCCCTGCTCACCCTCTAGGTAGTGTGGCGCGAGCAGACAAGGCTAATCCTCAGGGCGATAGTAAGTTAAGCATTCATGAACACACACAGTAAACCCACTGACCCACCACAAATGGACACCAGTCGTATGGTTGTATCAAAAATACGTATACTTTATATAAAAGATAGATTCAAGCAGGATTAGCACAAGACCGGAATAACGTTTAGTACAAGGAGGTCACCAGATCACAATAGGCAAACTTAGTCTTTCAATGTTCGTTGACAGGGAAATAAGAATGTTGCAGAACCTTGATCCGATATGAACTCGAGACGGAGTTCAAGTGTACCTTGCGGGTGGAAGTCCGAGGTGTTTCAGGTGCGGCTACTTGTGAGGGCCGACCCCGAACGAGGCCAACGGTTCTCCAGAGGATCTCTCCGGCTCAATCCCCCTCGAGGAGCGAGGTGAAGGAGCTAGACTGTGGAGGGTTGCGGCGATCCAGGATCGGGACAGCTCACAGGGAAAGGCGTCGTTCAGGCCTGCGGGGCGTACTACTTCTCAGCACGCAGGTTCTGACTCGTGGATCTGTGAGGGGCATCGAGTTCTCGGGCAGATGGGTGCAGCACCAAGCTTCCGGTACCACGGTATGAGGAGGCCTTTCTTGAGCTGCGGCACGAGCCTTGGTATGCAGGAGCGCAAAGCGAGACAGTCGGGTACGTTATGACGTACGGACAGTCCGAGGTTATGAGATGCTCTCCGTACAGATTCCGGCAGAGAAGATGAGAGATGCGAAGCTTGCTCCGTAAGCGGCGAGGTGACAGGAGAGCAGGCGGCCCGGCACTGAAGCGGAGAGCGGCTCGGGAATGAGCGGGACTCTCTACGGCGGGGCGACCAGGCTCCGAGCTATCACGGCCTGGGAGAGGGCGAAGGCACCCGAGTCACAACTCTGGTGAGGGAATAAAAACTGAGGCCCAACAGCAAACGGGCACAAGCAGATAGAACCCAATGGTCCTGGGGTTCCGTTCAGGGGGCAAGCTCTCGATCAAGCCCTTGGTGATCGTTTCAGGCACAGGTCTACAAAGTCCTCTCTGGTACTTTCCTCTCCGTTCTCAGCAAGGAACCACTGCAGGCCAGTCTTACAGGATACAGACTGGTTTCCGTCCTTCAGCTTCTCTTGGTCCTTCTAGTCAGGTAGAGCTTCGTCGTGGTCAAAACTTGATCCGATGCTCCCATATTTATACTGCATTACTTTTGTCTTTGCAGGGCATGGGGACTGAGCCTGGTTCAACCCGGTTCTGAAGTACTGTGTTGACAGGACGCTGCTGTCTTCTTTCAGGGTGCAGGGCAGAGACATCAGACGCTCCGCAGGAGGTGGAGCCAGCATTGTGGTGGGTGAGCACAACCCTATTCAGAGTCAAGGACTACTCCGCCCACCCATCCTGGTGTAAGCATCTCATTCACCCTCCTGAGCACCCCACTATCCCCCGGGAATCTCCCATCCCTGTCACTCACACAAACCCAGACAGCAGATACACATCCTGGCAGAGGCGGGCTGAACAGTTAGGCGAGCAAAGGCTAACTTTCTAAAAGTAGCATTTGCAATTACAGGATATTAAAATAAACCTTACTAAAGGAAGTATTTTAATATTCTGAGTTCAGGCATACTAAACTCGAACTGCTACCGTGTTCCCTGAGCCTGCCGGGCCTATAGGGTGTAATAGCTCCGACAGCTCATCTGGCCTGAGAGAACCGGTAGCCCTTCAGTAGTGAAGAATGAGAAAGGGCGGTAATTTACTACTAGGACATGTCACACTCTAGGCCTGTCCTACCTTACGCTTACAATGCACCCTGCCCGTAGGCCTACCATTGGGGTGACTGATATGAAGGTGAGGGAAGGTTCTGGGACTGGCAAGTGTGGGCACTTGCACAATCAGCGTGACAGTGCGGGACTGTACGAGGGGTCAGCAATGGCGGACCCGAGACATATCTTGCGAGGCCGCTTCTGTGGGTGGCGCAACCAGAGCTGCAGGCCCACCAGCGGTATTTGTATCTACAAGCCCCGGCACGCCTCGTGCACTTTACTGGGGACTGATAGTAAACCAAATAATCCAATCTTGGAAATCAATTGTACATACACTTTACATTGGGAGCACTTGCACTGCGGCACGGATCGGCCGTGGCGCATGCCCTGAGCATCGAACACCAGCAAAACATCTGAGGCACATCAGCAAAAAGTTGAAGGGAGACTCACGCCAAGGTGCCAGGTCTAACATATTGGCTTTTGCCATTCATCTGAAAGTGAAGGAGAAGGATATACCTCACATGATAATCAGGTAACTTAGTGCATAGTACAAGATAATAAAAGCAATTAATCAGTAGATCAAAGTTAAATTTATGAGAATTTTTGTCTTAGAAACGTATAACAAGTCAAATAAACAACTGAATCATACACAGAAACATTAACAATGCATACAATACAAAAATTACAAGTCAAAGAGAGTGCCACAGAAGTTGTGTCTGTCACCAAAATCATGTTTTCAAGTTAAACTTCATGAACATTTCCAAACCATTAAAGTCACAATTAATACTTAGTAAAGAAAAACATATTGTTGGCATCCTTAATTAATTTGACCTACATGCTATTTAACAAAAGAACGCAGGGTGCTGGGTTTATGAGACACCATAATTATAACCTCTATCATTTCCTGCGGCCCGATACTGCTTGTGTTTTGATATTGAGCACCTGAATCATAGTACTGAATTTCGACCTGCGCAAGTGAGCACAGTAAGTTTGAGAGGTAACTGTGGTGGGGGTTGAAGGAACACTATGAGGCATGTATGAACTGAAAAATAAATGCAGTTCTTGGTTGAACAAACTGTTTCAGAGTTCTAGCGGTCGGCTCTGTTCACTGCTGTTCCCGTTCTTGGATGCATTTACAAATAGGGAAAATTATGAACCTGTAGGAAGAGAGTGCAATGACTTAAGCCTGTAGCGTTGGTTTATTGGCTAGCGCAACATACAGCGGCTGCGCAACGCTAAATGAGCACAAGAGCCGTGGTTGCTGTTACTCACGTGGCTCCGACTAGCCTAGCCATGACCACGCCTCCTTTATTTATTTCCTCCCCTGCGCCTGACGTCACGAGTCAGCGCGGGGGCGTTCCTGTAGCACGTAGCAGCTAGAGCGCTGCCTCCCACTCCGGAACACTACATTCCTTCTAACCTTTATTAAAACAGAGAAAATGTCATATACACAATATAGTATAAACAATGAATCTGTTACCAGTCTGCCAGAGTTCATTCGGAGTCTCACTCTACCAGCGAGCTGGGAGGAGGGTGCCGGATTTCTTCTCAGTTCATATCTGGATTGTCCTCCTCGGGACCTGGCCATCCCTGGGGTCCCCGTGACTCGGGTGCTGCTTACCCCTGCTGGGGAGAACAGGTGCGATGCCCCGTCTCAGGGGGTGCTGGGGAGTTGCGGCGTGTCTTGCTCTCCTAGGTCTTCCTCATCGGAGACCCCTTGATCCGCATCCGATCCTTCTTGCTGCTGCGGGCTCCGGTAGGGCTACTCTGGGCTACTCTGGGCGGTGCTCTGGTGTGCTTTCTTAAAGAACGAGATGTTTCTAGTGACCGTTTAGGACCCTCTCTCAGCCGTCACCATCGTGTGTCATGCCCCGAGTTTCCCTACACACTGCCCCTTTAATTGATACCGCTATTTAAGTCACCAAGACTCTTGGAGCGACGCTTTACGTTCTTGCGTCTAGCTCCGATGGTTATGGTGTTCCATTCTGTTCCTGTTTGCCTGACTTCCTGTTTTGCTATTCTGCCCTCGTTACCTCTGTGGGAGTGTTTCTGGCCCTCGCGCTCTTGTGCGGGCTCCGGTTTTCCTTCTCCCCATAGAGTCTCCGAGGTTAGCGGACGTCTCTGTCCCTGACATCCGCTGGGGTCTCGTTACTGTCACCCAGTAACGTGTACGCTACCCATTTCCTGGAGTCTCGCCTGGCGGCCGGGTTCCTCTCCGCCATCAGGCTGGGCTCAGTCTGTCCCTTTTCATTTGTGTTGCTTCGCCCGGTGGCCAGGCTTGGTCTCCGCCGTCCTGCTGGGCACACTGGGGCCTCCTAGTTAGTTAGGTTCCCTTGAGCTGCGTTTATTTCTCCTTAAATCTGGTGCTCCGCCCGGCGACCGGGCTGGTTCTCCGTCATCCGGCTGGGCATCTATTTCCCTCCATATCCATCCTCCACTCTATGCTGAATTTCTTATTGAGCATATCGTCGTTTTTACTTATTCCTTGGCAAGCCTCACATGTGTTCTGGGATTCTTGCGTGGACCAGAGTGGGGTGCAGAATTCAACCTTAACGATTTAGAATCACGGTAACAGCGCTATGCGCTGCCTACATATATGTTGGCTAATGTTATGAACCTAATAGAAACCTGAGTGTGTGTTTTGTTTCATAGATTTCCATGCAACGATGATTTGGTGTTGGCATCAGCTCAATGTCATCAGAATAGTGGATGTTGTCCAGTAGTCTTCTACCACATACAGAGTGAGAGTTGAACAAGTCAGATATTTAACACTTATGTGTACAAGGTCAGAAGACAGTGCTTACTGTTATTTTCTTTGTAACAGCTCAAGACGAATTCCTACCATTATCCCTCATATCAGTTCTGCGACTTAGACAAAACAAATGTGGTATGTAGTGGTCATATACATAATATAGCAGGGGGTATTTGTGTTTTGTGTTTAACCTAGAGAGATTGTATATTTACCTTTCTTTACAGCCCACCTGTTGCCAAGTGTCCATTCTGAGTTGCCACGCATCCACTGTGAAGACCTCCATCAAGCTCTTATTTTTTCCCCCAACCTTTCCTTGTTTTGTCTCCCTGTTTTCCCCTGGCGAGCCTTTCGTTACTCTAGTGTTTAATAGAGTCGGAAGGCCGTAGGGGAAGGCTGTGGAATATTCTTCGGATTCCTGACGCTCCTGCGGAACCTGCTTGGAAATCATTACATCGTGCCAGTCCGGCGTGTCACAGTCCACGGTTGAGGTTCAAAGGGAAGCTGGAACTTGCTTCCAGGGTACCGATCTTTTTACATATACTTGGTCCCTTGGTTGTATGGTGGATTCGCGGGCACCTCATTGTTTGCTGGCTTGATTGTTGCATCTTGTGCGGTCTTCTCCTGGCCTGCTTGTTCGGGAACCCACGTTGGGTGGTTCAGGAGCGTGTCTTTCATGATTCGTCCCATTGTTGATGCTCTTAGCGCCGCTTCTGTTGTAACATGCGGAGTCATGCGATATTCCCTCAGGAAGCTGTAGATGGCCTTTTTTAGCGGTGACATGTGCTAGGGCTATGCTAATGATCTTATTGAGCGTGCGCATAAACCTCTCCACTTCCCCATTGGCTTGGGGCCAGCGTGGGGTTATTTTCCGATGGTGGATACCCCAGCTTTTCAGGTACTCTGCAAACTCCTGGCCTTGAAAAGGTGGCCCATTGCCTGTCTTGACCACATCAAAGATGCCATGGGTGGCAATCGTCTTCTCAAACTTAGTGATAACCTCTGTGGCAGTTTGGCTCCCTACGATCTCCACTTTGGGGTATTTGGTGAAATCGTCGATGATCACCAGGGCGTATCGCCCGTTGGGGAGGTGTCCAAAATTGGCACTTACGCACTCCCACGGTCTCTGAGGGTTGTCCTCGGTCACAAGCGGGTGTGGGCGGTCTGGTTGCCCGGCTGCCAGACACCAGTTGCACCCTTTGACAGCTTCTTCCACCATCAGGTCCATCCCCGGGAACTACACCTTGGCCCTCAGCCTGCTTTTTGTCTTCACCATGCCTTGGTGTCCCCGGTGTGCGAGGTCTACCGCTTGACGGGTGAGGCTGTTTGGCATGACTAGGCGGGGGCCTCGTAGTAGGCATCCTTGGCTGTCGAGGGACAGCTCCTCCTTGATCCGCATCATGGACTCTAGGGTAGCTTTGGCTTGAGGTGTTCGTCTGCTCAGGGATTCTTGGATGGGGCGCCAATTGCCTGACCGGACTGTGTCGGCAGCCAGTAGGATGCATTCATCATGTCGGGACGCTTCTACGATGGTGTGGAGGCTCATTGGTAGTGGTTGGGATCTTTCTGTCACCAGCCGGACATATTCCTCTGTATCCTCTGCGTCCTCTTTCTCTTCCTGAGTGGCCTCTTGGGGGTGTCTCGATAGTTAGTCCGCGGTGTTCGTTGACCCTGGTTGGTACTCCACTCGGGAGGCATATCCTTGTAGCTGGAGTATCCATTTTTCGATTCGCGGAGGAGGTTTGGACACTGAGCCTTGGAAGAGGGGTATGAGCGGCTTGTGATCTGTGGTCACGGTGAAAGCGTGTCCATACACGTACACGTGAAAGTGTCTACAGGCCCAATGGATGGCTATGGCCTCTCTCTCTATCTGTGAATACCGCTGCTCTGTGTCGGTCAAGGAACGGCTGGCATAGGCGATGGGCGCCCATTCCCCATTTCCTTGACGCTACGTCAGCACTTCTCCGAGGCCGAAAGGGCTGGCGTCCACGGCCACATTGGTGGGCTTGGATGGATCAAAATATGAAAGTGTGGTGTCTGCGGACAAGGCCGCCTTGGTGTTTTGAAATGCCTTTTCCTGTTCCGGGTCCCACTGCCAGGTGGTGGCCGACTTAGTTAGTTCTCGGAGGGGCTTCGTGAGGTTTGAAAGATCCGGGATGAAACGCCCACAGAAATTCACCATGCCCAGGAAGCTTCTTGCCTCGGAGACGTTCGTGGGGGCTGGGGTCTCCTGGACATCTTTTACTTTGTCCGGGTCTGGTGCCACTCCTTGGAAGCTGATTTTGTTCTGCAGGAACTGGCACTTTTCTTTGTGCAGGGTCAGGCTGGACTCTTTGATCCTTTTGAGAACCCCTCGCAGTCTCTTGTGGTGTTCCTCGATGGATGACGCATAGATTAGCAGGTCATCGCTCACATTCAGGACTCCTGGGAGTCCACTGAGGACTTCCCGAATGGTGTTCTGGAATACTTCGGCTGCACTTGATATTCCAAAGTTGAGGCGTCGATATCGCCTTAGTCCGACATGGGTGGAGAAGGTGGTTATGTATCTTTAGTCAGGGTGGAGCGGCAGTTGGTGATATCCTGACCGGAGATCTACCTTCGAAAACCACTTCGCCCCATTGAGCTCTCCGAGGATGTCGTCAATGGTGGGAGTCAGGTGCCGCTCCCTTTTTACCGCTGCGTTTGGTCAATGCATGTCCGCACAGATGCGGATTTGTCCAGGTTGCTTGGGCTTCCGAGCTACCATGTTGGGAGATACCCACGGGGTGGGTCCGCTGACCTTTTCTATGATCCCCTGTTGTTCCAACGCCTCTAGTTCCTCTTCTACTTTCTTCCTCAGGTGGAACATGACTCGCCGGTGCCTCAATGCGATTGGTTGGACTGATGGGTCAATGTGGAGGGACACTTCCTTCCCTCTTTGGCTTTTGAATACCTCCTCAAACTCCTCCATGATGGTGCCTAGTTCTTCTTCTAGTACTGCCATGGCAAAAGATATGAGTTTTAGATCTTCGGCTGATTGTCCGCTCAGCAGCATGCCACTGCCTTCCTTCATGACATAGATGGTTGTGGGGAATGTTTCCTCTTGGTGTCGTATTTCAGTCCTGAAGCATCCAATCAGAGGAATGGGTGTCTTCTGGCCATATGCAAACACTCAGATTTTTGCTTCACGTAGTGGTGTTCTTGCACGTAGTTGATTGTACACGTTCGCAGCCATCAGTTCAATGGACGCCCCCGTGTCGATGGTGGCCCTCACCTCTTTCTGGTGGATCATGACGCGGCACTTTGGAAAGCGGCGTTTCTTCCTTTGTGGTAGGCCCATGGCGTTTACATAGCGAATAGGATATTCTTCTGCGTCATCGTCCATGTCCTCACTGTCGCTTTCCTCCCTCACCGCGTGTGCAGCCTCCTTCTTGGCTTTTGTGGATCTACAGACGGCCACAAAATGGTTCATCCATCCACATGCGCTGCATTTCTTTCCCCTTGACAGACAGTCTTGCATGCGGTGGGGCCGGTCTCCGCAGTACCCGCACTCCCTTTTCGTATCTGGCGGCTTTCTCCCACTGGGTTGTCTCCCTTTTGGTCGTACCACATTTACTTTCTCCACCGTGTTGACTTGTTCGACCTTGATTGGTCAGTGCAGGGTCGTCTCCATGTGGGAGGCTCTAGCCTGGGAGAGTTCTTTTGTGCGGCCTAGCTTAAGTATGTCAGCGAGGGGTTTGTCGTCTTCCTGTAGTATTGTGACTTGGAGTTTGGATGAGAAACATCCTTGTATGATCTGCCCTTGGATTTCTTCTTGTTCATCCCGGAATCTACACGAGCTGGCTAGTTCTTTCAGCCTGCCGTGGAAAGCATCTAGGGACTCGTCAGCCTCCTGTTTTGCTTGGCGGAAGATGAACCGCTCGTAATCCTTGTTTGCATGGGTTCAAAATAGGCGCTCAACGCTGCGAGCAGTGTCTGGTACGTCTTTGGCGTAGCCTCCCTCAGTGTTTTGTATATGCGGTGGATGTCTTTGCCCCCTAGGTGCAGCAGTAGTGCTCTACGTCTCTCTCTGGAGATCCACGCACCCTCAAAATAGATTTGCAGGCGGTCAGTCCAATCCCTCCAGCGTGGTGCAAGGGAAGATGGGGCGCCATCCACTACAAATGGTTCCAGGGAATTTTGTTTCGTGCGCCACGTGCTGTTCTGCGCCTCTAATGAGCTTGTCTGTGGCTTGGCACTGGCCCTGGAACCGACAATCGTTCCGTGGTAGGTCATCTTGTCTCGTCTCACCCGGTGTACAGCACGCTCCCACAGCATGGGGTGTTGGGTCTGGGCGGTGGTGCGTGAACTCCTGCTCACTGACGAGCTCGTGGTGTGGGTGGCGGCTTGGTGTGCTACTCTTACCCGCTCTGGCGGTATGGGGGCGCTGTCTCAGCTCTTCCGGCAGTGCCTTGGGCTCTTGTCTGCCCTTCCTTGTGAGCGTGATGTGGTGCTGCAGGTCTTGGGTCTGGCCGATTCGCCGCCACTTTCGTTTTCCTTCGGGATTAGTGTCCCGCACAGGGAAGATGTCTAGCGGCGTGGAGCTGAGTCGAGTGTTGGGTGGGTCAAACTGGACCCTCGTCGCCAGTGTAGCATTGGTTTATTGGCTAGCGCAACATACAGCGGCCGCGCAACGCTAAATGAGCACAAGAGCCGTGGTTGCTGTTACTCACGTGGCTCCGACTAGCCTAGCCGTGGCCACGCCTCCTTTATTTATTTCCTACCCTGCGCCTGACGTCACGCGTCAGTGCGGGGGCATTCCAGTAGCGCGGAGCAGCTAGAGCGCTGCCTCTCGCTCCGGAACACTACAAAGCCCTCGGGGTTGCTGGCATATGTAATTCTTATTGGGCTGGCTTCGGTTATTGCTTGAGGTTGCGAGCATGGGTGTGGAAAGGTCAAGTTTAATGCCACTGTACTATTGAACTAATAACAAACAAGAGCTGGCTCTAATCAGTGAGGCTGAGCACTAATATCGGTATAACAAAGAGAGTTGCCTGCACTGATGTATTTTTTTCAAAAACGTGAATTGAGCTCAAACGGAAGAACAACTCATTGTCACCGGAGATTTGCTATTTAGTAGCTGTTTAATCATTTTAAATAAAGACAATGTAATACAAAGGTTCATGTACATTAGATTAAAGCAACATTGGACACAACATATTAAAGAGAAAATGATCATACAGTCACATTTACACTATTCAGGCATATCACAATCATTCAATACCACATACAACCATTCATACAAAGCCTAACACACCCTAAGGTCACGGATGTGTCAGTATACAAAGTGAAAAAAGTGAAAAAAGGTTCAAATTGCTCTGTAAATCATACAATTGTTAAAGACCTATATTATATAACGAAATGTATTCCAACAAATTATTTAGTTTGTGACACAGTTAAAGCAATAATATATACAGTGAAATACAGCTTGAGTGAAAAGTCATTCAACACTTAAGCTTAAGGTCAGAGCAACTCATGAAATCAAGGCCTACGCGTTTCGAATCCCAGCAGAACTAACATGGGGGATTCTCATCAGGGCCAGCAGGTATCTGGAAAACAGAGAGATAAGTGCTATGTGTCAGCCTATACTACACGCAATGAATGACCATGCATAAGGGTGAGCCACCTTTACTTCACACAGCTTACCTATCTAGTGGATAAGGCGTAGTTCAAATGTTGTGTGGAATGGGGTTCTGAAAGAATGGGAGAAGAAGGATTAAAAGAATGGATTAAAAAATGGGGGCTGTTCTTAGCGGGGGAAGTCACTCTAGGAGGGGGGTAGAGAAATTACCTCTCACTGAAGAACAATATGGCCACGGCGGAGTAGTCAATGTGGAGTGGATCACAGGTTGCCAAGGGTTCTCTAGATCGGCAGGACTAACTGAGCTGGAGCGTCACGCACTAGGAATCAACGCTGCAAAAGATGTTATGTTTGTTGTTAGCTTAAGGGGGGGGAGTTGTTTTTAGAAAGAGCGCCTTTACCAGGTGGTAGAGGTCGAGTGGGTGATTTACCAGGGGGACGGCGGAACAATAAGGTCCTCAGATCAGTGCCATATACAGAAAATACGAGGCTGCGGTGTCCAAAAAGAGTGGTTCGGGGAGAATTCTAAAAAGACAATATGAATGGGGCTAAGCCGCAAGGTTGACCATAGGCCAGGTATACAATTCAAGAAGTCGTCAGGGTCACAGTACCTTAATAGCGTGAGTCAAGACGCTTATCCTGTGGACATGCGCAGAAGAGAAGATATTCTAAAATAGCCGATCCCCAGGTATACAGTAGGTTAAAGTCTGAAACAAGGCAAAGGGGGCAATGAACAAGTAGGATAAGTAAACCTCTTCAAAACTGGTAGAAAAAAACAGCCTGAACGCAACGCATACGGTCTCTATCTTACCAAGTAACAGCCAAACAGCAAACCGCAGCAATCAGTCTGTGTTCTCTGGCGGCGTTCTCGGAGCACTAGTCACCCGCGCGTGCGCCGTGGAGAGGAGCAGAAGTTCTAACCCGGCGTCCAGTTATATGTGGCTACGAATGCTGGGGCCGCCCACACAATAAAAAAGGAAAAGAGGCAACTAATGGGAGGCACAAAATGTTATCATTTACTAACACCAGAGGTATACAGCCAGGATTATATTTAGAACCTGTCAAAATATAACAGCTTGTCTGTCATTTACGTCCAGCTATATGTGACTGCAAATATTAGGGCCGCCCATACAGAAGAAAAGGGAAAAGGGCAACTACTTCAAGGAACGAAAAGTTGTCATATACTGACAGCAGACGTATACAGCCAGGGTAATATTTGGAACCTGTCAAGATTAGACACCTATGTTAGAGTTTGTAAATCTCCGACAGTTCGTTTAAACCTATGACAGCAGTATTAAATTTGACAATAAGGAGGGCTTCTCTACTAGACAGTTTAGCATCCCAGTCTCCTCCCCTGGGATCACGTTCCACCTTGGAGATAATTGTCCCTCTAAGGTCTTTGATTCACAGAAAATCTTGCCCCTCCATCCTCTGAAGTCACAGGGCTGAGGAAAAAATCCACTTTTTGCCCTCCGGGCCATAAAATACCTAAGGAAATAATCATATTTGAAAAAACTGTGCTTTCTGCTATATCCGAAATGGAAAAGCAGAAAAAATATGTCAAATTCAATACGACAAAAGAACAAACTAAAGCCCTCACTGACTTAAGAAATGACTCTACTGTAACGATTAAACAAGCCGATAAAGGCGGGGCGATCGTTGTGTGGGACACTGTAGACTACACTAACGAAGTCCTCAGGCAACTAAATGATCCTGTGCGCTACTGCAAAATCAACAAGGACCCAACAGTAGAATTACAGAACCAACTGTTCCCCCTCTTCAAAGAGGGCTTTGATCAGGGCTTTCTAGGCCCAAAATAATTTGAATTTTTGATGAACAAAAATCCTAAAATACCTTTGTTTTATATTCTACCAAAGGTCCATAAAGATCAAAGCAAGCCCCCTGGCAGACCGATCGTGGCAGGATGCGACTCCCTGCTTGAACCTGTCGCCAAATATGTCGATTGCTTCTTGAAACAGTTCATGACACAGGTATCATCTTATCTACAGGATACCACTGATTTTATTAATAAATTGGAATTTGTTGAATTTGATGAAGAAAAAGACATACTGGTGACTTTAGACGTTACCTCTCTATACACCCAGATCCCCCAGGATGAGGCAGTAGCGGTGCTCACCCACTTCCTGGAACTGAGACCAAGACCAGTACGAGTGCCAACACAATTCCTGGTGGATTTAGCTTCCTTTGCCTTGAGAAAAAATTATTTTTGTTTTGGGAAAGACTTCTATTTTCAAGTGAAAGGAGTCGCGATGGGCTGCCCGTTTGCCCCAGAACTGGCGGTTCTTTTCATATCCCTCTTTGAAGACACATATATCTATGATAACAACCCCTTCAAAAACCAGATTGAAGCGTGGCTACGCTTCATAGATGACGTTTTCAAGATCTGGAAAGGGGGAGAGGACGACCTGAATTCATTCTATGACTGGCTTAATGCACGTACGGCTGACATCAAGTTCAGCATGTCTTCCTCGAATAAAAGAATATCTTTTCTAGATGTAGAAGTGTTCCCTCTTGAGGGCAAACTAGCAACCTCACTGTTTGTTAAACCAACCGACCGCAATAAAGCTCTTTTGTACTCTAGTAACCACCCGCGGAGCCTTAGAGAGAATTTACCTTACGGGCAATTTCTCCATATACGCAGAAATTGTTCCTCTAATGAAGATTTCAAGGTCCATGCTACCAATTTGGTATCTAAACTATGTGATAGAGGATATCCAAAAAAATTGTTGAATAATTCAATGAAAAGAGCTCGCTGGACCCCGAGGGAAACCCTTTTAGAACGACGCATTAAGCCAAAGCTTAAACGTCAGGTTTGTGTCACTACGTATTGCCCTAATGCCAACCAACTAAAAAAAGTTATAGGTCAAAATTGGCATCTAGTTAAAAATCTTGATGAGAGCCTGAATCAGCCTCCCCTGTTCGCTTTTAAAAAAGAGAACAGTATTGTCAATTATGTAGTGAAAGCCGCAATTACTAAAGAAGCTCCCCCATCCATCCGCCAAATGATGGGTTTAAACCCCATCACAGGACATCACAGATGCGGTACATGCCTGTGCTGTGATACCACGATAGAGGGCGCACTATTTCAACATAAAGGCGTGTCGTGGAAACACGAAACATTTAGCAATTGTAAGTCTAAATACGTCATTTATGGGATCTTATGCCCGTGCGGACTCCTCTACATTGGCAAAACAAACCAAGAGGCCCGCCAGAGAATTTCCCAACATAAATCTCGGCTACGGAATCAAGTTGAATCTGCACCCCTGGTCAACCATTGGACCAGACTGAACCACCAAATCAAAGACCTTAGATGGACAATTATCTCCAAGGTGGAACGTGATCCCAGGGGAGGAGACTGGGATGCTAAACTGTCTAGGAGAGAAGCCCTCCTTATTGTCAAATTTAATACTGCCATCATAGGTTTAAACGAACTGTCGGAGATTTACAAACTCTAACATAGGTGTCTAATCTTGACAGGTTCCAAATATTACCCTGGCTGTATACGTCTGCTGTCAGTATATGACAACTTTTCGTTCCTTGAAGTAGTTGCCCTTTTCCCTTTTCTTCTGTATGGGCGGCCCTAATATTTGTAGTCACATATAGCTGGACGTAAATGACAGACAAGCTGTTATATCTTGACAGGTTCTAAATATAATCCTGGCTGTATACGTCTGGTGTTAGTAAATGATAACATTTTGTGCCTTCCATTAGTTGCCTCTTTTCCTTTTTTATTGTGTGGGCGGCCCCAGCATTCGTAGCCACATATAACTGGACGCCGGGTTAGAACTTCTGCTCCTCTCCACGGCGCACACGCGGGTGACTAGTGCTCCGAGAACGCCGCCAGAGAACACAGACTGATTGCTGCGGTTTGCTGTTTGGCTGTTACTTGGTAAGATAGAGACCGTATGCGTTGCGCTCAGGCTGTTTTTTTCTACCAGTTTTGAAGAGGTTTACTTATCCTACTTGTTCATTGCCCCCTTTGCCTTGTTTCAGACTTTAACCTACTGCATACCTGGGGATCGGCTGTTTTAGAATATCTTCTCCTCTGCGCATGTCCACAGGATAAGCGTCTTGACTCACGCTATTAAGGTACTGTGACCCTGACAACTTCTTGAATTGTATACCTGGCCTATGGTCAACCTTGCGGCTTAGCCCCATTCATATTGTCTTTTTAGAATTCTCCCCGAACCACTCTTTTTGGACACCGCTGCCTCGTATTTTCTGTATATGGCACTGATATGAGGACCTTATTGTTCCGCAGTCCCCCTGGTAAGTCACCCACTCGACCTCTACCACCTGGTAAAGGCGCTCTTTCTAAAAACAACTCCCCCCCCTTAAGCTAACAACAAACATAACCTCTTTTGCAGCGTTGATTCCTAGTGCGTGACGCTCCAGCTCAGTTAGTCCTGCCGATCTAGAGAACCCTTGGCACCCTGTGATCCACTCCACATTGACTACTCCGCCGTGGCCATATTGTTCTTCATTGAGAGGTAATTTCTCTACCCCCCTCCTAGAGTGACTTCCCCCGCTAAGAACCGCCCCCATTTTTTAATCCATTCTTTTAATCCTTCTTCTCCCATTCTTTGAGAACCCCATTCCACACAACATTTGAACTACGCCTTATCCACTAGATAGGTAAGCTGTGTGAAATAAAGGTGGCTCACCCTTATGCATGGTCATTCATTGCGTGTAGTATAGGCTGACACATAGCACTTATCTCTCTGTTTTCCAGATACCTGCTGGCCCTGATGAGAATCCCCCATGTTAGTTCTGCTGGGATTCGAAACGCGTAGGCCTTGATTTCATGAGTTGCTCTGACCTTAAGCTTAAGTGTTGAATGCCTTTTCACTCAAGCTGTATTTCACTGTATATATTATTGCTTTAACTGTGTCACAAACTAAATAATTTGTTGGAATACATTTCGTTATATAATATAGGTCTTTAACAATTGTATGATTTACAGAGCAATTCGAACCTTTTTTCACTTTTTTCACTTTGTATACTGACACATCCGTGACCTTAGGGTGTGTTAGGCTTTGTATGAATGGTTGTATGTGGTATTGAATGATTGTGATATGCCTGAATAGTGTAAATGTGACTGTATGATCATTTTCTCTTTAATATGTTGTGTCCAATGTTGCTTTAATCTAATGTACATGAACTTTTGTATTACATTGTCTTTATTTAAAATGATTAAACAGCTACTAAATAGCAAATCTCCGGTGGAAATGAGTTGTTCTTCCGTTTGAGCTCAATTCACGTTTTTGAAAAAAATACATCAGTGCAGGCAACTCTCTTTGTTATACTGTACTATTGAGACTGTACAGAAGTCAGTCACTGCATATACGTGCTTCGTCTGGAGCATAATATGAATGTGCGAACTGAAGGGCGATTGCTTGTATCTGGCAACGATCATTCAGGTGGCAAAGCCAATATGTGTTCTGCAATTCTAAGTCAGAAAGGAGCAAAGTGTGAATAAAAGTAATAGAAATTCAGAAAGCTCAGAGATTATCATTGGATAGTGTTGTGTCGGTGCACAGATTCTTGTGTGCACAGACCGGGACGTGCTGTCACGCTGAAATGCGCCGTGCCACGGGTGCCGGCTGTGTGGCGTAGGCCTTAATTAACTAAACAGTACACAGGCGGTTGTTAACTGCTGCTCGCGTGTTTCCAGCTCTAACTCTGGGCGCACGTGTACAATGCTTTATTAAACACAGCCCGCGCTGCGCGGAACAACCCAAGTACAACCACGTATGTGGGGAGAGCTCAGCGCCACCCTCCCGGCTGCGCAGCATAAGTGGGCTCTCCCAAACTATAGTATCACGAGGAGCGATACAACATTCATCCCTAAAAATGAAAGTCTCACACAGCAAGAGTATTGCATTATGCGTGCTGCTTCTACCATTAAGAGTATTGACTTCATTCCAGAATCCTCTGCTCTTGCTGGGGGCAAGCAATGCATAGGTACATTTCCATTTATCTACGATGATTCTCTGTTTCAACTCCCAGACTGCGTTTGTATGCGCTCTTCTGGCTGCTTTCAAACGTGTTTCTAGCTTTGAGCATTTTTTCCTCAGATACTGTTGCTCAGCCAAGCAACATTCTTTTTGCTCTCTTTAAATTCTTTAGGGTCAGAAAGGATGATAGGCCCGCTGCTACGATGTTTTCCTTTGTATGCCAATTGTTTTCCTGTGGTCACAGAGTTGGATATTGACAAAATAATTTCTGACCAATTCGTATGAGGACTAGTTATGTGTGTTGCCTTTTCCAGGAATTATATTTCTCTTGGCTGATAGGGCCCCGTTTTATACGTGCAGTATCAGTGTTGGTATCGAGCATTTTGCCCCCCATTAAGTGTTCAAAGTGCATTGTTGTATTTATATTGACCAGGATGGTTAGTGGATTGTGGTCAGTTGCGGTAGTGTTAGTCACCTTATATTCTTTGCACCTCCTCTGTAGGTTCTGGCTCAAAAGATGTAGTCCAATGTCGAGATATTTTTAAAGGTTGATTGTGGCTTCATATTTGGCGGCACCACTTGACTTGCAAGTTCCAAACTGAATTCATTGATACTATCTTCCATAATATTCAGGCCAATTTCTCCTCAGTGGCTGGCTGAGTTGCACAGGTCTCTCATGTTGAATTCCCAGGTAAAGATGCATTCATGACCTGGATTTTCATAGAGACATTCTCTAATTTGGCCGATGACCCTCCTTATGCTCGCAGTTTTTTTCTTATTATTTGGGTTAATGTATGGATTATTTACAACGGTTGTAGTTGGAATTCCCTCTAGCCTTACCCCCTTTAGACTGACAATCTGGATGTCGGGTGAATTTGTGGGTTATTCCTCCGTCTGAACTTGCAAATTCAAATTTACACACATTGATATCCCACCAATGGGTCTTTCAAATGAGTTTCTCTTACATGCTTAAGTGTGAATTGCCTGGTAGCCTTTGATGGGTGTTGGCAATGTCATCCATGTTTCTTGTAAACATAAGATGTCCATCCATTTGAGAAGGCTTAAGGCCTCCTTATTTGTTAACGTTGATTTGAGACCTGCGACATTCCAGCTTATAAGTCTGAGCGTTCTTGTTTTAACAACTTCTGTGCTAGGGATTTGTCCTCCCTTCAGGGTGCAGAGCCGTTGAGATCCAAGCCCAATCTTCTGCGGTAGTGCCCACAGTCGCTCTTGTCTCCATTAATTGTCTGGTGGCTTCCCCCCTTCAAAAGTTTGATTTTAACATTATTATCCCAGTGTAAGCTCGGGATCGATCTTATGCACTTTAGTATGCAATTGCGTGGCGCTATTGCAGTTGATTTTTGCTGCCTCTGCAGTATTATGTGTGGATACTTTTTAGTTGGAATTGTATCTATGTGAATCCCCCAGCCACTGAATACGTCTTTTTCTGCCATAATATTTTGAATATCCTGCTTGTTGGACCATTTAGTAAGTGTACACTCCCCATGACTTATGAAAGGACAGTTTTTAAAATGCACCGCTTCAGGATGTGCTGATTTTAAATAGGCCAATGAGGGTACGCAGGACAGAATACTTAATATATCGGAGCGATTTAAGATATCACCCGGGCCTCCTGTCTCGAATTCAGGCGTGAAAATAACTGTATCCCCTGTTTCCAGACGGTGTGCTTTTCCCGAGTTATTTCCATTTTGCACCTTGTGTCAGGATCTGAATTCCCTGCCATCCGCGCCTGCCTGGTTATAGAGGACTACATGTCCCAGAAGACCCGGCGGCTTGTGGGCAGAAACTACTTATACGATCCGAACCCGGAAGCTGGGTTGTATTGGATTTTGTTGATTGCCGGCACTGGAGCGGCTGCCCGTTTCCGTGGGGGTGTGGTGGTGCTTCGCTGAGCTTTTGCGAAGACACGGACACCCTCTTGTTGGTCTTGCTGTTATTTGTCAATCCACTACTTGGCAGATACAGGGAAGTCGGCTGACTTCCTGTGAGGGTCTTGTGGTGCTTCGCTGTTGGATTCCGCGCAAAAAAACAGAGACCCTGCTTCGGTTGTATTTTTCGAATCCTGGACGAGGGTGACGGCGGATACACGTCATGCGGTGCTGTGGTGCTTCGCCGACTAATAAGCGAAGACACGGACACGAGTGACAATTCCCTGCATATTCTACCGGCGATTCATAGTGGAAGTCTTACCCTCGGGAATTGGAGCCTATACTTATTTGATTCGGTTTAGAGCGGTATTCTGCTTTATTTGGTGGAGGTGCGGACGCTAATCACGGAATCGGACGCAATCCCAACAACGGAGCCCAGAATCCTGTAGACTCCATTTGGTGTTGGTGGTAAGGAGGCGGAAGAGCGTTTCTCCTCCGGGGAAAGCTACAGTTTTGTTTTTGCTTTATTACTTTCTTTTGGGGTTGGTGCCTTGGTGCTGTACACAGAGAATATTAATCCTTACTTCTGTGAAGGAACAGAAGAAGTACGGTTGTGCACCATAGGCTGAGAAGGATCCCTAGTTCTGGGAACGCTGTACTGGTTTTGGGTTCCAACTAGGCATAGAACCAGGTGTGTACTAGTCAGGTTTTGGTAGGGGACAAATAAGGGATGTGTGTGGAATAGGTTTGTAAATCTATGCTTGCGTTTTACAGGTGATCACCAGGTGTTCCACGATAGAAGAGGGGGTACAGAGTCTGTCCCACGATTGCCACACTGCGTTTAATGTACTAAGGTATGTGAAGTGTCTTAGGGAGGTTACGGAAGGCGGATTGGTTCACAGGCCTTCATAATAGGTTGTCTTTTGTCGTTTCAGATTTGCCTCAACCTGTGCAGCACCTCCCCCCGGCCGCATCACATTTTCCCCTCGCCTGATCACCTCTAAGCTCTGAGTGCGTACGTTTTCCCGAGCTTGGGGAGATTGGGAGGTGGACCCTCTAGAGCATCACCCGGATCCCGAAGAGCACCGAGCATCCTTGGCACCTTGATTTCACTCTCTTATTCATTTGATTAGATATTAAGACCTATTTTGTCATTGTTCCAGCAGGGTGTTGTTTGTGGCTTCCCATCTGAAGCGGTAAAGGAGATTTCACAAGTCAGATGTTGATTGACCAACGGCATCTGCCATACCAGTGTCGCTTTCAAGGCTACTTTGTTTTGTGTATTATGTTGAAGTTCCATTATGAAGGGGCATTCTTTCATTGGGCTAGTTCCCTGCATTGGTGCGCTTATTTTCTTTTCTGCCTCTACACCTCGACCCCTGTGCCCTCGGTAGGCGGTCGCTCCCTCCACGCTGCTCTGCCGCTCGTCTGCCTGCTGACTCAGCTGCTGCCTGGCCGCTCCCTGTTTGCTGCAGACCTCCGCTCACCTCCTCTACGCCGCTGCCCTCCGCATCTCCTCAGGTCCGCCTTCTGCCCACAGCCTGCCTCCTCTGCCCCCGCTCCTCACCGGCCCCGCTACCCCGGTCACCTCCGTGCTTCCCGCCGCTTTCCCGCCGCCGCTGACCCGTAGCTCCGCCTCCCCTTCTCTCCCATTGGTCCTCCCGCCTCCCGCCTCCCGGCTGACCCTCCCTTCCGGCTCCTACTTATGACGCCCCCTCAGCGACCGCGCAGCGGACGCGCGCAGCGGGAGCGCTGACTGAGCGCCAAAGGTGCGCCAAAGGTAAGCCTGTCTGCGCCCGTCCGCACCTGGACCGCGCCCAGTGCCAGGACCCCTGGCCCCCGCCGTCACCAGCCCATCCGCCGGACCTACGACACCACCGAACTCAACGCCCTCAACGCCGCCCGACTCCTGGGCTGCTACCGAGCCAACCCGAGACGCACCCACGGACCCTTCTGCTGCAACGCCTGCAAGTTCACCTGCATCCGGACCTGCACCACTCCAGCAGTACTCAAGACCTCGACGAGCAACAGCAGCAACCACCTGAAGTGCATCCTGCTCAACACCCGCTCGGTCCACAGACACGCCGTCGAGCTCTGGAACCTGCTCGACACAACGTCACCAGATGTCGCCTTCCTCACGGAAACCTGGATGAACGCCTCTTCAGCGCCCGACATAGCCATCGCCATCCCAGATTGCTACAAGATCATCCGAAGGGACCGCATCAACCACACCGGAGGAGGCATCGCCATCGTCCACAGGAACACCATCCGCATCACGACCAACACCGACGACACCCTCGCAACCGCCGAGCACCTGCACTTTCAGGTCCACATCAATCCCAAAACCACCCTCAGAGGCACCCTCATCTACAGACCCCCGGGACAACGCACACAATTCAACGAAGACATCGCTGACTTCATCAGCCCGCACGCCCTCTGCTCCGCTGACGACATCCTCCTCGGGGACCTCAACTTCCACGTGGAGAACAACAACGACCGCAACACCACCACCCTGCTGGAAAACCTCGCCAACCTGGGACTCTAGCAGCTGGTGACCACCCCCACCCACTACGCCGGACACACACTCGACCCCGTCTTCTCATCCAGCAAGGACATCGCCTTCAGCCACGCCACCGGACTCCACTGGACGGACCACATCTGCGTCCACGTCAGCTTTGCAAGGACCACGATCCACCACTACCAGCAACAGGCTGCATAGAGGAGCTGGAACAAGATCACAGCCGACCAGCTCGCGCCCTCCCTGCGCATGAACCGTCCCACCAGCACAACGAACCCTAGCCAGGCGGCCACCAACCTCACAAAGTGGATCCGCGACTGCGCAGATGAGCTCGCCCCCTTGAGGACCCCGCCCAGCAGACCCGGTAGCAAGAAAGCCCCATGGTTCACAGACGAACTCAAGAGCTCCAAGAAGAACTGCCGAGCCCTCGAGAGAACCTGGCGCAGAGACCCAACACCGGACAACATGACTGCCCTCAAGCTCGCCACCCGAAAACACCACCAACTCATCCGCGCCACCAAGAAAACTGCATTCAAGGAACGACTGTACAACAACGCACACAACAGCAAAGAACTCTTCCACATCGTCAAAGAGCTCTCCAACCCCAACGCCGGAAACAACGACATCACCCCTTCGCAAGACCTCTGCAACTCCCTCGCCTCCTACTTCCACAACAAGATCGCGGACATACACAACAGCTTCAGCACTCAACCGACGAACACCATGACCGAACCACCGCCCCCCACCGCCACCCTCCACGCCTGGACTCCGATCAGCACCGAAGACACCGTCCGCACGATGAACTCCATCCACTCCGGATCTCCGACCGACCCCTGCCCTCACCACGTCTTCAACAAGGCCGACGCTGTCATTGCACCCCACCTGCGGGACATCATCAACACCTCCTTCGACACAGCTACCTTCCCGGAGAGCTGGAAGCACGCCGAACTCAGCGCTTGACTCAAGAAGCCATCGGATGACCCCACCGACCTCAAAAACTACTGCCCCATCTCGCTGCTCCCGTTTCCTGCAAAAGTCATCGAGAAGACTGTCAACAAGCAGCTGGCCGCCTTCCTCGAGACAAACTGATCCCTCCACCCCTCACAGTCTGGCTTCCGGGCCAACCACAGCACCGAGACCGCCCTGATCGCAGTCACCGATGACATCCGAGCGCTGCTCGACCACGGAGAAACAGCGGCCCTCATCCTCCTTGACCTCTCCGCAGCCTTCGACACTGTCTGCCATCGTACCCTAGTACAACGCCTCAGCAACGTCGGAGTCCAGGAGAAGGCACTGGAGTGGATCATCTCCTTCCTCGCCGGAAGGACACAGAGAGTCGGCCTCCCTCCGTTCAGATCTGAAGCCACTGAAGTCATCTGCGGCGTCCCTCAAGGCTCCTCGCTCAGTCCAACCCTCTTCAACATCTACATGAGCCCCCTCGCAGACATCGCATGCCAGCACAACCTCAACATCATCTCCTACGCCAACGACACCCAGCTGATCCTCTCCCTTACCAACGACCTCGCCACCGCCAGAGCCAACCTTCACGAAGGGATGAAAGAGGTAGCCGAATGGATGAAGAACAGCCGCCTGAAACTGAACTCAGATAAGACGGAAGTCCTCATCCTGGGATCCTCACCCGCCGCTTGGGACGACTCCTGGTGGCCCCCCGCCCTAGGCAACGCACCCAAACCAAAAGACCACGCACGCAACCTGGGCTTCATCCTGGACTCCTCCCTCTCCATGACCAGACAAGTCAACGCCGTCTCCTCGTCGTGCTTCAACATCCTGCGCATGCTACGTAAGATCTTCCGGTGGATCCCCAGCGAGACCAGGAAGACGGTCACCCAGGCCCTCGTCACCAGCCGTCTGGACTACGGCAACACCCTCTACGCCGGAACCACCGCCAAACTCCAGAAGAGACTCCAGCGGATCCAGAACGCCTCAGCACGACTCATCCTGGACATCCCCCGTCGCAGCCACATCTCCGGACACCTGAGAGACCTGCACTGGCTCCCGGTCAACAAGAGAATCACCTTCCGTCTCCTCACCCACGCACACAAAGCCCAACACAGCCAAGGCCCAGGATACCTCAACAGCCGCCTCAACTTCTACGCTCCCAAACGCCAGCTTCGATCGACCAGCCACGCCCTTGCCACCATCCCCAGCATCCGAAGAGCCACCACAGGGGTACGGTCCTTCTCCTACCTCGCCGCCAAGACATGGAACTCCCTCCCCACCCACCTCCGCCTGACCCAGGACCACCTCGCCTTCAGGAAGCAACTCAAGACCTGGTTGTTCGAGCAGTAGCAGATCCCCCTCCCCCAGCGCCTTGAGACCCTCTGGGTAAGTAGTGCACTATATAAATGTGATGATTGATTGATTGATTGATACGCAAGGTTGAATATCTGTGGTGTTGCGTCCTGTTGATTGGTTTATCTTGTTTTTGTTGATCTTAAATAATGCCTTGTGCCTCCGGGCTTTCTGTTGTTTTGATGGTATTCATCATGACGCTTTTGTAACCTCGGCGTACGACTGTGTTTGCGAGTTGGCGGCATTATAGGTTTTATGCTCTGTGGTGGTCACCTTGGCTGGTCCCTCAGTTGGGTTTTCATTTAGAGGATTTGGCGCGGAGGTTTCTGGACTAGTGTGTACTGTAGAAGCCTCAGATGTGCTTCTGTTTTTTGAAGTAAAAATGGGATAGTACCTCAGATCACTCTGGCCATTGTTTGTTCTGAGTATATTTGGCTCTTCCTTCCTTTTTTCGTAGGAGTGTACTTGTCTAGATAGTTGACCTTCAATCGGTCTTTGATCTGATTTCCTGCTATCGTCTCTAGCCTCTGCACTAGGTTTTGGGCTCCTGCACGTGTCCCCTAGTTTTTTATTGATTGTGCTTGATGTGCCCTCAATTGAGCTCCTGCATTTGTCCACTGATTGTTTATCGATTGTACTAGATGTGCCTTCTGTTGTTTCCGATTTATTGAGCGTTTTAACTTGCCCAGTTTGTAGGAACCCGTTTTCTGTCTTTATTTTACTTGTGTTTCCCTTACTCGGGTTTGACTACATTCTTTTATTAAGGATTTTAGTAGGTCAGGCAGTGAGGCTAATTTTTCCACTATTTCCTCTTTGAGATTTTTTGTTGGGCTTGTGATCCCCCTATGGCCTGTTTCTATAGTGAGCCACTGGTCCATTTTTGAGTTTATCAAGTCCAATTTTTTGTTAATTGACAGGACACTTTGCACAAGCATATGAATCAAGTCTACTTGTATCTCTAGTTTATGAGATTGCCATGTGAGGGCCTTTACAGCTGCCAAGAGTGATGTATATATTGTACTTAGAATGGATTCAGGGCCATCTTTATTTATTGGGTTGTGCGGGTCCTACTGTATTCCGGAATGCTAGCCTGAGACAAATCCAATTAAATGCTCAATGATTTGCGAATTGCTTGAAAAGGTTAGATTTAAGTTTGCTTTTAATGGCTTCATTACATGTGTATCTGGGATTCTATGATCGAATAATTTTTGTTTTATATGTGAGCGCTCAATATTGTTTGCCGGCGTGGAGCAATTCTGTATTAGCCCCTGGCCAAATGAATTTACAGCACCTTCCCGAAACTCCCGATGCTGTTCATTTGAATGGTGAATAGAAGCCTTTATTTCAGTCTTATTTTTTGCTGCAGGTATAGACCGGTGTTAATGGACCTTGTAGGTTGGTTGATAATTTGCCATCATTTATGGCTGATGAAATTTAGATGATCTCAGTTTACTCAACCCAATGACCAACTGGAGTTCTTCCTATCCATGGGGGATTCTAATAACTCTGTGACTCCTTCCATCTCGAGAACTATTGATTCACCCAGAGTGGTCTCGACTGTTTTTTTTAGACGAGTGGGGGCTCTACCCCGACAATTGCCACTTCCTGACTGTGTCTTGGGCCAATGGTAATCTCCTTCTCCTCCCGTTACCTTCAGCAGTCGATTTTGGATTCTGACTTTACACTTGTGAAATATTTATGTATCAGCGCACTTCCAATTGGGGCGTTGACTGAAGCTAGCGTATTTTTCACGCCAGTTATGGTACCCTGGTACTGCCTTGCTTTTGTCTCCTTATTGGCAGATCCAGTGCGCTTCATTTTTTTTTGCGAGGATCTTGGTGGTTGTCCTACATGCCTTAAATACCTTATGTGAGAGTACTGTATTTGTAGTTGTTTATACTGTGGTTACGTACCAGTGATAGTTGTGATTTTATTCTTTTATTACAATTATTGAGCTTGCTATCAGAGCTTTAGCTTGGCTTATGCAGATTTAAAAACCCCCAGCCGAGTGTTAGTACAGAAATGAGTCTTCCTTGTGGCCTGCTTGCTTGTGTCTTCCTTGCTTATGTGCTGGGCTCTGGCCTCTGTACCAGGAAGCAAGCTGGCGTGCTGGAACCCAAGCCCAAGGATGTTCCTCAGAGGATGCCATAGCTCTCAAAGAGCCAGACGGAAGAGCCTCAGGCTAGAGGGCCCCCGCTGTAGTCTATAGACTACCCTTTAAGGGACTGTTAGAATTGTTTCCAACTGGTGGAGAAGGGGTGGTTGAATGGGTAAATGTTGAATGCTTGCGAAGACAATTGCTGTTCTCAGCATTACACAGACGATTCTTTACTGCTCTCACTGTCTGCGCCCCCCCTGTCCCCGAGGAACAAAAAAGGATAGGTGGGTGGGCCAGGTTGGATGTAGAGGGATATAGAGGGAGCGAGGAACCACTCCTCACGCTGCTTTCACACTCAGCCGCTCACACCGATTGCCCACCAGCCAGCCAGCCGCCACAGCTCTCACCACATTCATTCACCAGCTTCTGCCTGCCTGCAACCCTGCTGGCCTCCTGCTAATGATAGCGGGGCAAATACTTGGAGATGACAGGCAAGCGAAGTAGCAGCAGTCGCAAGCAGGTGCAGGGATGAGCTAGCAAGTGAGGCTGGGGTCTGGGGCCTGGAGCCAGGGAGTAGTTTGGAGGTGCCGGGAGGTGCGACGCGTGAGGTATCTTGTTCAACTGCCACAGGACGGCTTGCTGCTACTACCCCATTGACAGTTTCCCAGTACCTCTGTTAAGGGGGGCTAGCTGAGGCCAAGCTGGGCGCTCGATTCTCTGCCTGCGGGGTTCAGTCCAGGCTTAGCTCACAGTTCTCACCCCACTGCGACGATCATGGCATTACCTTCAGCTCCGTCGCTGCTATCGTTTTCTTGCTCACTCACTCGCAGCAGCAGCACCCATCAGCTTCGCTCTGAGCCAGCCAGCAGCACCAACGTGCCACAACACGGCACCAATGTGGCAGCGCAGCTTCACCGGATTTCACAAGCCACTCGTGGTTTATGGGTCCGCGCTGCCGTTGTTCTCCACTTTGGCTGTGCACCAGCTGTCCTGCTCTCGCTCTCGCTGTGGGTTCTGCGCAAAGTCTGGATTGGAACACAGAATCCTGCAGTCCGGAAGATCTCAGGAGGAAAAGTAATTTTGATATCTTATTGTAGGGGTGATCACACTATCTGCCTAGGATTTCATTTTCTACCTAATTTGCATATCTCTGTGTGGGCTACTCCCCAACATTATGGTATTCATATTTTCATCATTTTCTAATACTCAACTTTTTCAGAAAGTGTTATTTGTATTATAAATGTACATAAAGTTCTTCATCCTCATTCAGACCGCATGGTATTTTGGTATGCAGTCTTATTATATATTTGCTCTCCAGTCTTTGCAATAGTAACATCTCTCGGTATTGGGAACATGTGCTACTCCATAGTATCTCAGGGTTTTCCAATTGTTGCCATGATATTGATCTTTGTGTTCTAATATTCGCTTTTTTAGCGGGCAAATTGTGCTTCCCACATATTTTAGACCACCTTTGCACTCGATGACATATCCCACAAACTGCGTGTTGCAGGTTATTTTGTGATCAATTGAGATTTCTTTTCCATTTCAATCTTTTATATTCCTCATGTTTTTACCAATCCTTCATCCTGCTAACATATATATTACTGCAAGCGCCTCATTTTTACAATGAAGCGGAACCTGCATTCCGTTGGCTTGTTTATCTGGCTTTTATTGCACGAGTGAAATCGGCCACACGTTCCAGCCGGAAAGTTCCTTATATATTTCAAAGATTAGAGTTTTGTCTTACTCTCAACACAACATTCTAATATATATTCTCTTCTTACACAATGCACAGTTCCATTATACCTCATATTTTAAGGTGCAAAAAGTACATATTTTTTTCTAAAGCTGCCTAAATCTTCTTTTATCTTTTCCAGATATGATGTTATGCAAATTTTGTTGTCTTTATTTTTATGAATTGCAAGTGCCTATCAGTGCATATAAAGTGCTCTCACTAATCCTCTAAAGAGCATGGCTGTTTTCACTATTTACATTACAAATGTAACAAAGTCCCCCTACTACTCTTCTGGGATATTTGTATTTCTCTGTTTATTTTTAATAAATAGTTTAAAAACGTAATGTGCTTAAGTGTTAAAAACCAAAGTGCTGGTGCTCTTACATTTTCTTGTTCTCCTCTAACAAATATGTTTTTTTGTTTTTCCCTTAATATTTGATTATTTGGCTTCTACTAATATCTGTGCAGATTAGGGGTAAAATTTAGTACAGGCATGTCAACAATTCCTCATCCATATTAAAACAGTTGGGTTTATTGCTACCTAGTTCTAGAATGTAGTATGTTTCCAACTTCCTCAATTCTCTTTCTCTATCCCCACTCTTCTCTTCTTTGGCACTTGCACTGTGCAGCTGTACCTCATTAATGATGGACCACTTTGGTGGTCCTTTTCACAATGACTTGCTACCGGGTAGCTTCGGTCTCTATTGTGATGGCCCTCCTATGCTGCAGTATTATTTTATGACCTGGTAGAGTGGTGCTTCCCACATACATTTTCAAAGAGGGACATTTTAAAATGTACACCACAAAACTCGTTTTGCATGTTAAAAAAACTTTTATCTTTACAGTTTTATTAAAAACTGTCTGGAGAGATGAAATATTTCCCTATGTTGACATGCCCTGCATTTGAAACATTTTCGGAATCCTTCATTATGTTTATACCAAGTAATCACTTTTAACCAGGTAATCTCATAATGACTTGGATATCCTATGTTATTTCAGTTTTTTTTTTTCTGTCCTACCACTGGATCTTTTGTTAAAGTTGAAAATCAAAATTGTCCCACAAATTTACCACTAAGTTGGTAAGGAGTGGAATAGTGGTACCTTATACGTTTTTTTGGATGTTTTAGCAATACCAATCACACAAATCTATAAATTGCAGAGGGCTGAATTATAAAACATAGGCCAACTAATGTACTCATTAGACCACCAAGAGTTGCAAGCTTATATCACTATAGCACACCATGCATCGTATAAAAGCAAGATACAAATTGGAAAACCAGAAAGTCGTTTTTTGGAAAAATATATATATACTTTGTATATTTATTCAGATAAAAAAAATATTATATCACAGTGATAACAAATCATTAAAAAACATACATGTAGTATGTTGAACATTTCATAAAAAACAATTAAAATCACATGAAGTAAACATTGGTTAAAAGTTCAATAGAAACCGGAGAGGTCTTTAAATGCCTAGCGCTAAAGTAATCACAAACGCACCGGAGGCACTGCAGTGACCTCCATGGCGCTTGAATATTAAATACGGTCCACACGCTACATAGACTCAATTAGTGGTAAATTTGTGGGACAATTTTGATTTTCAATATATCTCCCCTGTCCCAAAGTTGACAGATAAGGGGGCCTCCTTTTTACTTTCTTTTCTTTTGTTAAAGTGCCAGTGCTTTTTTATAATTTGTCTTATCTTTTTATGATTTGTATTGTATGTTGTTATAAATCTGTGTGTACTATTGTGTCCCCACCCCAGTTTTTCTTTTTTAATACTGTTTTTGAAAGTTGAAACAATACATTCAGTTGATTCAATTTCCAGCTTTCGCTGATGCTGTTTTCCAAGATCAGACCAGGTAACCCCTTTGGATAAAACAATATTTAATTTCCTCTTCAACTTTATCATATTCTTGCAGGGTGCTATAAGCTCTCTTTGCACTATAACATTCCCCAAGGGGATAATTTGTATGAGGGTAGTTGGGTGGGAGCTACCAGTGTATAAAATTGTGCTCCCCGCTGTTGGTTTCCTTAAAATTGTACTTTCTAACCTATCTCCTTCCACCCAAACTTTGTGTTGTGTGGCGTTTTAGGCTCCAAGTGAATTTTCCCTATTCATGCCCTTATACAGGTAGAAGTCACATTGCCCTAATATAGGCATAGAAACCAAGCCCTTATTTAGACATAACCCATGCAGACCAAAAACAGGCATGGCTACTTCTATCCGGACCAAACGTCACAATGATTTCTTGGAAAATTGGTTTAAGCAGTCAGGGACCTTCCCTTGCTTGAATATTGATTTGTCCAAGAACTCATGTACTTTGCAAAGAATTACTATTCCCTAGGGGTTCTTTCCTGAAGGTATTATGCCCGACTTTATTTCAAACTAGACACCTTCAAGGTATAAATATGCCTTCACTTGCTCTAGCAAGACACGGTGGTTCTGGTCAGTTCGACTATCTACTTGCCCGACGCAGCTCACTACAGCAAGTGCCGAAGGAAGCCGCCCTTCCAGCTGATCGATAGGCTGCATTTCTCTCGGCAAGGATCCAGCTAAAGTGTTTTCAAGCTCTCCTTGCGGGGTGTTGAGAAATCGAGTCCGAAGACTGAGATACCGGACCTCCTTGATTCTAAACTAAGGTATGGAGCTGATCAGAACCTAGAGAAATCTTGGATAGATTCTTGGCAAAGAAAACTAAAACCTATGCTACACAATACTTACTTCTTCCCTCGTACTAGACTTAGGCTAGGTACATTTGGGGTTGGCGTATTTTAGAAGCACCAGTTGAGTATTTTTAGTCATTGTTATTTATGCATGTATTTCTATATGGTTTAGGAACCAAACAATGCTCTTACAGTATTATTTTATAATAGTGTTCTCGCTGTACGCATTATGCTTTGCAGTCTGCATTATGATTAGAGCAGTTCACTTTTCTTGCATGAGAAAGAAGACTGTTCAATAAAAACCTTTTATTGAAAATGCCTGTCTCTCTATTTCTCTGCACCTCTGTAGAAACGAAGCATGCACGAGTGACTGAGTGAAATACTTATCTATTGTTTCAGCGACTCTAGAGATACATTTCTTATTCTTGGGAAACAAAGTTGACATGTTTATGCGGTTGTCAGAAACTAAACCCTTCTTGTGAATTGTGACCTCTGAGCTAGCTGGCACTCACTATTAAGTTTAGTATATTCGATAGAGACCTAGTCGACCTCAGTCCTACATCTAATCTATAGGATATACTATTCCAATGTGCAGAGCCTATTGGGAATATAGGAACTACACTACATGGCGCCCAACGTTTGGTAAGGCACTAAGTTAATGCTAGATACTAAAGTAACTCAGTCGTGCTTTTCCCACAGATCCCTTTTCCCGTAAAATACTCCAATAGATGTCTGGAGTGGGTAAAAGGATGAAAAATCTGCCATAACGGAGTAGGACGAAAATCCTATGTATTAGTTTTTGGATACAGTGTTCCAAAATATTGTGCACCTTATCTTTGTTTCTTTGAAATTTGCTCTGCAACTTTCATTAAACAATGTCGGACAGCGACAACAACACAACCGGTGGAGCTGCAGCCCTACCAGGCGTTGACATTACAGGTTTCCTATAAGATGACCTGGATGCTATAATGATCCCTGAAAATGTAAGGAAAGCCATCACTATAAAACTTATATTAATTGGCCTATCATCAAGAGGTGGTAGGGTCATTTTTGTGATAGAGGCACACGAATATCGTCAGACAGAGGTATTCTATTCATGGATTATCTTCCCTGAAGCAAATCCAGTATCACATGTGTTTCACTTCTAGAAAGAAGAGGAATATCCAACGGAATACATTCCTTTCGAGGATATTGAAATTCCACTAACTTACCAAGAGCATGCGCTCTGGTTTAAAGGCGCCCTACAACATCAAAATCACTTTACCAGCCTCGGTCCACTAGGTAGACCAGGAGCAAAATGGCCGGTAATAGCCAGCTATACACCACATCCTGCCATTGAAGAAATGACAGGTGCGGAACTATTAGTTCAAATAAAACAACTAATAAAATACACAGACAATTGGTTCAATATGTCATGCGGACTATAACAGTCCAACCTCCTATAAGGATTCCACAACACATCCCTTACCAGGGGAACACAAATAAAATTACACCACAGACTATACAATCAGTCATTGGTAAATTACCCGCAAAAAGGGAACAAATTCCATTCTGGATAGCTCAAAAAATTACTCAAAATGAGCCAGTATTTCCTGAGACTACCCCTCATGAGAAACATCAGGATTTTAACAATCTGTTTACCAATGGGGATCGCACCACATCTGGAGGACAGCGAAACTTGGGGTACAGCCTTTGCTGCATTCTTACCCAAAACTCATGGTGTTCCGTCTATAGCGGTAATACCAGACGTCCTGAAACAGATTCAAAATTAATACGGGGCAGAGCCTGCTTTAAATCTAGGTATGAAATTAGTGAAAGATTTCAAACAGGTCTCAACAATAATATTAGATAATATTAAAGGTGAAGCAGCATCCGTGGCGATCCGCCAAAATCTAAGAGAATTTGATGTAACTGAGCAACCACAAGAACTAGACAGAATAATAGAGACATCCTATGAAGAACTAGGTAGAGACAGTTTGAGTGGTAAACCAGTGAAACCCCAGCTGACTGAACGTCCTGAAAAGGTCTTCATTAAAAATACTCTCACTCTTCCTAAAAAGAAGTAGGAGAACACTAAACAAAATTCTAAAGAGAAGTGTTTTCAATCCAGAGGTAGGTCTCCTCAAAAGGAGCCCTCTGAAAGGAGGTATACCTCAGGAATAGGAATAATTTGAGAAAACCTGATAGATATCGAGATACTGATACACGTTCCTCTCGTACCTTTCAGACTTCATCACAGAAATCCAAAAGAAGAGGACGGTCAGAACAGAAGGAAGAATGCGTGAAGTCCAAAGACGATCAGCACGTTCCAAAAAATAAGAAACCCCAATTCACCAAAAAGAAGGTAGCAGGTCTAAAAATTCTAAAAATCAGACATGCCGAGGATCATGAGTACACAACTCAAGAACAGGTAGTGGGCTCAGACAATGTTGGACAGTGCAGCAGAAGTAACCGTAGCTCATAAGATCTTGAAGGATCATCTGGAGACAGTGGATTTGAATGAGTACATCCAAGTTGAAACTGCTGATACCAGGGTTAGTGTCCCACACAAGTAATTTGAAATAACACTCCGGATGGAGGGGGATATAACTAGCAAAATAAGCTCACTTTTTGCGGGAAGCTCTCTAAGGGTTATGACATTCTTCTAGCTGAACAAGACTGGCCACCTGAATTTTCAGGGAGTGCTCATAAGGTAAAGACATCATTATGCCAGCCTTCTCAAATCATATTCCAATTCATAAAAAATACACCTATGCCAGGAAATGGGCAGTAGCCAGGCTCCTGCATTATATAAACATCACAAAGGATGGGATGAGGATTCTCCTCAACATAAAATCCAGTTAAAAACTCAACCAACTGCACAGAGGCAGTACCCAGTTAAGTAAGAAGCTAAAAAACAGGTCAGGGAGATATTAGATCAACTTGAATACCAAGGGTGATTGAAACATGCACCTCGTCCATGAACAATCCTTTGTTTCCAGTCTCCAAACCAGACTCTACATATCGTCTTGTTTTGGATTACAGACATTTAAACTCCTGTTGCAAAACTTTTGCAGTACAAAATGCACACAGTGCAGCACTAATGAATACCATTGTGCGTAAAAAATATAAAACAACATTAGATAATTATAACGGTTTCTTCTGTCAACACATTGCACCGGAAAGCAGGTATTTGACCGCTTTTTCAAAAAGTGGGGACCCAGCATCAATTCTGTCGTCTCTCCCAGGGATTCAAGAATAGTCCAGGGTTATTTTCAGCCGGAGTAACAGAGTTACTACAAACGTATGATGATGAAGCATTATCATATGTCAATGACATCTTTCTAACAGACAATGACCTGGATAGGCACTTGAACAGGGTGAACACCATAATATTGGGCTTTGCCTATGAAGGATGTAAATTCAATTTCAAAACATCACGAGTAGCCCACCTTAATGTCCTTTTCCTAGGATACGAGTTATCAAGTGAAGGCAAAAGCCTGGCAGCAAACTTTCTAGAGTCATGTGCGCTGCTCCAACCTCCAAAAACGCTGAAAAACTTACAGTAAATTCTTGGTTTTCTAAATTTCGGAAGAACTTACATTCTAAATTACGCAGAAAGGGTAAAACCTCTCTACGAATTAATCAAACCAGATTTCAAAACAGATAATTGGACTAAAAAACACACAGAAATTTTACATTCAGTACTAACAGACATGTTAGCAACAACACATTTACAAACACGCTTAAACGTACAGAATCTAGTAATCCAAATCATTCCAGGAAGAAGCAGATTCACGTACCTGACCTTTAATGAAGGAGAAAAAGTACCTATTGCTTATAAATCAAACTTGTACACAGAAGCAGAAATGAAATTCACTTCTACAGAAAAAAGTCTGACAGCGGTTCAAACTGCAGTAACAAAAGAGAGAGCCCTCGGACAGGGTAAGCGCATAATGGTCGTTACTCCTGTACCTGCCTTAAAGGAAGTGACAAAAGTGAGCATTCAGAAGGCAAAGCCTTTACATCCAAGATGGATACAATGGGTTAATTCTCTTGCTGCAACAGATGTTAAATACGTTTTTGACCCCTATTTGAAAACACAAGAATTTCTACAATATGAACAAGAATGTCCTCTGCCCACTGAGATTCTGTCTCTAGAACAGTACGGATGTATAAGTTATACAGACGGATCAGCACAACCCGCAATTGGAGGTAAACAAGCTTATAGTGCTGCGTGCGCAATTGTGAAAGGTCGATGGCGCGATGGTAAATTCCGACCTATGGTTACAAAAGGAAATCTCTCAGAGATTGTACAGCTCAGCGAGCTGAACTACAGGCATTCAAGCTTGAAAATACTGATTGCAAATTCCCCACACTCATAGTGTACGATTCCTATTATTACGCTCAATCTTATAATGAATACTTGCAGAACTGGATTAAAAACGGTTTCAAAGATGCAAAAGGTGGAACAATCAAGCATAAGTAGTTCAGTTATGAAAAGTACTACAAAAAGCTCACGTGATCCATACACTGAGTCATGAACGTGATGGCGCTCACGTTGCAGGGAATTCATTGGCTAATGAAGCCGCAAAGGCAGCTGTGCAAATGGCTTCCGTAGCTGCAATCACTCATTCAAAAACGAGAACAGACAGTGAAATAATGCAAGCTGTCAATGCTTCAAGCAAAGACAGTGGTGAAACATTACCAAAAGTCTTTCCACTCAAATTCTCATATATAAATATAACTGATACAAATAATGTTCTGTTTGCTCGAATCCCTGGTATGGGGGATAGAGTAATTCCAAACATGGAATATAGATTAGGACTAATTTTTGCAGCACATGAAGGTGTTTCTGCTGCAGTATCATTAATAAAACAGCAATACTGGTAGCCGCCCATGAGGAAACAAACCAGAAACTATGTTTTGGAATGTGAACTCTGCCAAAATATTAAAGTCTCTACTGTGAAACGTCCTGCGCAAATGCCCCTGTTAATTTCAGATAAATCCTTAGCTTGTCTTTGCGGTCCCTTACAGAGGGATAGTAACTTAAAATATATCATGGTCGCAGTGGATTTATGCTCAAGATTCATTTGGATGTGGCCCCAGTGCTCGGCTGACGCCCAACCTGTTATAAAAGATTTGCGAGTCTTTATTGGCACATACGCAGTCGGCACGCTACATTCTGACCAGGGTCCTGCTTACAAGGAGGCCATGGGCAATCTGGGCATTGCATCACGGTAGTCTAGTCCATTCCATCCTGAGGGAAATTCGGTTGTGGAGAGAAAAAAAGGGACATAAAACAATGTATAACAGCTAGGGTGCTAGGCTCGGGTGACGGGTGGGTCAAACATCTAATAAGTGTCCAACGTAGTCTTAACAATATGCCAAGAAGTTCTCTAGGGGGAATCCCTCCATATGAAAGCCTAGAATGATTTTCCAGGACTTTGATCATCACACTTCAGTGGTAAAACAGAAACCTTTTGATATGAAAGAACATTTGGCTGTTTTGCAGGACTTAAATGAAACAAGAAAAAGTCAAAGCAACGCATTGCAGAAGCCAACGACCACTGAAGAGAAACTACCCGTCCGAGCAAGGCCTACCTGGATAAAAAAGATTGGGGATATAGTCAGAGAAAAGATCGTGGACAAGAAGGAATTTGGGCCTTCTTACAGATAACCAGTACCTGTGCTAGTAGTCCACGGATCAAGAACAGTGTTACGCCCGCCCCTTGATGGAAGAAAAGAGAAAAGGTTTGTATCCATCAACCTGGTAAAACCACATCATGTGGCCAATTATAAGTACTAGACCAAGTGGACTGCAAAGATGTAGCAGACGCCCTAATCTGGCTACAATCCAAAAGGTTCAAATTGAGAGACTGATAACATTTGAAGACTCTGCAGTACAGAATAAAGGACTAGGGGCCCGATGTAGGTAGGGCGTTACCGATCGGTAACGGCCGAAAATACCGATTTTTGGCCCTTACCGATCGGTAAACAGCCATCGAGATGTAGGGAACAAAAAACATAAAGAATCGGAGTGAAAACCGAATCGGAATGAGTACCGAATGGGAAAGAATCCGATACGTACATACCGAAAATCGGATATGTAACGAATCGGAAAAACACCGAATCGGATGCAAACACCGATTCGGTCCATGTACCGAATCGGTAGTGACACCGAATCGGAAATTCACCGATTCGGTCCATGTACCGATTCGGTAGTGACACCGAATCGGAAAATCACCGATTCGGTCCATGTACCGATTCGGTAGTGACACCGAATCGGAAAATCACCGATTCGGTCCATGTACCGAATCGGTAGTGACACCGAATCGGAAAATCACCGATTCGGTCCATGTACCGAATCGGTAGATAGACCGATTCGGACATGAGCCGAATCGGAAAACATGCCGATTCGTATGAATCGCCGATCGGGAAATTCCCCGATTCCGACAGATGGGGAGATGTAGGGAGGCACAGAAACACCAAAATCGGCTCAAAATCGGTAGAATTCACTCGGTATTTACCATGGATTGCAATCAGGTGGTAACCAACTCCAACCCATATAAACAGGCCCAAAATGCATTGCAACTTGCAGGATGGCAGCTTTCTATGTCATTGCGAGGCGGCTACGGCTACAGCAGGAAGGACAGAGGGAATGGCTAAGAAATGAACAGGTCTACAGACAGAGGATAACCCTGTTCATGCTCACAGAGGCAGAGATACTACAGAGATACAGGCTGGACTCTGACACCATACTTGAGCTCATCAGGGATCTCAAGCCATTCTTGGACCCCCACACCCCAAGGGCACACGCCATCCCTGCGCACATCCAGGTGCTATGCAGCCTACACCTGCTAGCGTCTGGCAGCTATCAAAGTGGAGTAGCAGCAGCAGGAGGGGTGAGCCAGAGCAGCCTGTCAAGGTTCTTCCACACATTCCTTGACGCCATGATACACAGGATGGACCAATACATCTCTTTCCCTGCAACCCACGCAGAACTGCTACAAACCAAAGCTGACTTCTACCAGATGGCACAATTTCCCCAAATCATCGGTTGCATAGATGGCACGCACATTCCGATTTGCCCACCAGCGGACACCGAATACATATACCGCAATCGCAAGTCTACACACACCATCAACGTGCAGGTGATCTGCAATGCAAAGTGCACCATCACAGACCTGGTAGCAAAATTTCCAGGGAGTACCCATGACTCCTATATTTTCCAACAGAGCGGCATCTATGCACGGCTGATGGCTGGCGAATTTGGTGAAGGATACCTCCTAGGTGAGACACATCATCAGACCCCCATAACACATAGTAGCTAGGTGGAATACATGTATGCATGTGTGTAATGTAACCCCTTTCTCTTCCAGGCGACAGTGCATATGCCCTCCGCTCATTCATACTCACCCCCTACCTCAACCCCTCCACACCCAGCCAAAGGAGGTATAACCGGGCCCACATACGCACAAGGAATGTTGTCGAACGGACCTTTGGCATCTGGAAAAGTAGATTCAGATGCCTGCACAAGAGTGGAGGTGCAAGGCAGTATACCCCCATCACCTGCTGCAAGATCATAGCTGTATGTGCAATGTTACACAACCTTGCGGTGAAGAAGGGCACTGAGGTGGAGTTGTCTGACTACGAGGACCATGACGACGACGAAGCTGTGCCACTGACACAGCCAGCTGGGGTGTGTACGCCAAGTGATGGCAGATACAGACGTGAGGAGATTACTGAGAACTATTTCTGAGTGAGTACAGATGCAAAGACAGCTAAATGGTGGTTGGGGAAAAACAAATTTTAATACTGTTGCAACACAGTTACAGCACTGATGTGCAACAAAAAATGGTGTATAGGAAAAAAAACAAAAGTCCAAGGTTCAGGTTGCCTCACCCGCCCTTGCAAGGCTATTTCTTTGCCCGCTTGCCAGACCCACTGGGGTGTCCCTCAGCCCCCTCTGAATGCCCAGCAGCATCTGCGGAGCGCCTGGTGCTCCTACGTGGCTCAGACGCAGCGCTGGCCGGGCTGCTGCGGCTGCTGCTGTCCCCAGCATCACCCAGGTCCAGGGCAGGATTGGAGGCTGTGTTCGAAATAATCATGGCCTCCTTAGCAGTGGTGATCCGGGCCATCCCCCTTGTGAGCTCTGACGTATTCTGACTCAGGCTAGATTCCATGTTCGCGCTGCGCTGGCACAGTTGTGCCGTCGCCGCAGCAAGGCGGCTCATGGCGTGGTTCAGCACCCGGGCATCCCGCCTGCGCACCAGCTCATGCTCCTCCTGTCTGCTACATGATTGGGTTATGGCAGTGGTTAGCCTGCCTAACCCTGCTGCCACCTCCTTGTTCGATTCCACGAAGGCCTGAAATCCCTTTACCATTTCTCCCATCTGCAGGTTGTGCTGCAGGAGCTGGCGTTGGCAGGCCATCGTGGATTTCGCCTGTTGCCTCTGTATCTTCACCATCTGTCCCTCGAGGACCAGGAATACACTGCCCTCCCGTGCTGGTGCAGCAGTGGTGGTGATGGTACGGCGCCGGGCACTGCTGCTGCCGGCCTGCTGAGTGGGCTGGGGTGCCACTGGTGGGGGTGTGGTGCTGGCCGGTCCCTGAGCCCCTGCTCCCAGGACAGGTTGTACAGGTGACAAAGCCATGGTTGTGGCAGGAGCTGGTGTAGGTGGAATGGTGTCCCTTGTAGGGGAGTTCTCTGGGGAGAACTGCAAGGGGGGTGTGCTGGCCATTTGTGGGGAGTGCAGTGCATCGAAGTCTATCACCAGGTCTCCCTCCATACCTAGCCCTAGGGTGTTTCCGTCCTCCTCCTCCTCCTGGGCAGCCTGGCTGGTGCTCGGCCCTGCGAGTGCAGTGTCAGACGGTGCTGCTCCCTCTGATGACAATGTTGGTCCGCCTGATGGGGCCCCTAGGTACAAAGAAGCATTTGTAAACTGAGTGCCGATGTATTACAGTCAGTACAATTAAAGCATTCCACATGTCCTTGCATCTCCTTACACTGTGTCACACTGTTTCCTGTCCTGTGATTCTGCACTGCCATATTTTGCTAACTTCTGCTGACTACATGTACCATGATGCTTGTCTCTTGTATGTTGGTGACAGTACTGTGCTGGGGTTTGCCTATGCATTGTGTCTAATGGGGAGGTGTCTGGTAGGGTGTGTCATGATGCGCATGCTTCTTACCTGTAGCTGTAGCTCTCGCAGAGCTGTCCAGGGTCCCAATTCCACTAACACTCTCCCTCTCAATCGTGCTGGAGACCAGTTCCTCCAGCTCGGTGAGGGGTGGCGCCGGGTTCCTGCCTCCTCCAGTGCCTCCAGCCTGCCTCTGGATCTCTGCCATCTTCCTTTTTGTGAGGCTGCGGATGTCGTAGAATCTCTTCTTGAGTTCTTCTACGGACCTGGGGGTGACACCCGCAGCATTCACCTTTTGGGCGATTTCGGCCCAGATCCTCCTCTTGGTGCTGTCTGGCACATTGAGGGACAGCTTTCCAAACAGCTGGCGGTGCACCCTCACCACCTCCTCGACCAGCACCTGAAGCTCGGTGGTGGTGAACTTCGGCTTCCTCTTCTGGGAGGACTTCTGGCTCTCGCTCTGGTCTGCCATGTTCTTCACTACAGTTGACAACCTCCTACTCCCACTGCTGCTAACTGTGAGTGTTGAGCTCAGGCTGGCTCTCCAGAAACTTCTTAATTAGCTGCACCTGCCAGGGTTGCCACTCCCTGTTTGGGTGGGGGAGGGGGAGCCACCTCATTGGCTGAATCGGCTTTTGCCGAATCGGCTTTTACCGATTCGGATATTACCGAATCGGTAAAATCCGATTCGGTATTATCCGATTCGTATTTTACCGAATCGGTTTCTTCAATGCATTCCTATGGGCTTTTTCGCCATGGGTGTGTTTTCATGGCTACGAATCTATGATTGCCGATTCGGATTTTACCGATTCGGCTTTTACCGATTCGGTGTTAGCCGAATCAGGACTATCCGATTCGGTGTTAGCCGAATCGGTAATTTCCGATTCGTTGTTAGCCGATTCGGTACTTCCCGATTCGGCCCGTGCCGATTCGGAACGTACCGATTCTCATTACCGATGCCGACCGAATCGGTATTCAATCGCTTATTTTTCCCTACATCTCGTTTTCCGATTTCAGAATACCGATTCGGACCGCCTCGGTATTTTGAAATCGGAAAATCGCTTTTACCTACATCGGGCCCTATGTAACAAAGCCATGGAACTAGTGCCTCTTGAGACCCAAATAACAGTTCGTCAAGAAACGCCTGTCTACAATGAAATAGAATCCGAGTATACTAATATGACAAGTGATCAAGTGGTTCCAGCTATTTCATCGAATCCTGGAGCAATCCCTACAATTGACAGAACTGCCTCTGGCTATTTCATTAACTTTGATACGTTTTCCGAGGATCCAAGTGAACCTGAAACAATGCCAGCTAAAAGAACTTTTTAAGAAAGAGCAACGGAACTCTTTCACCAACTGGAAAAAACATATCTGGTTTCACCATGGGTTGAAGTATGGATTGTCTTAGGTGTACTTTTTCTTCTACTTTGGTTGACTCTGGTATTTACCTTGGGAATGCTGATCAATGGAAAATGTAGTACAAATGACACAGTAAGAAAGAACATCAAATTACTCTTCAAGGCGGGGGTTGTGACTTGGCCGTCTGCAAGATGGCTGCACTCTGAGTTAGATCTGCCAGCCAAGCTTTCAAATCTGCCATAATCCTGCTGCATCTTTACTCCTCTTCGCACCAAAAAAAGATCTTTGGACTCCCTGAGGCACAGGGAGCCGCCCGCCCCAACTCTCGCTGTTCTACCTGCCCTTCCTGCGTAGTTGCGGATCTTGTGGCCGGCGCCGAGCTCCTGCCTTGGCCTCTGGAGGGCCATTCCCGCAGCCTCCGGTACTACGTGGGCCCCTGGTGCCTCGCTGGTCTGCTGCTTTGCCTGTCGTTGGATCTGCTTTTGTCCGGTGAGTGGTGCTCGGGGTTAGGGGCCGTCTGCTGTGCGTCCGGGTCCGGGAAACGCCGCGGCCTACCTCCACTCTCACCTGCATCCTGTGCAAGTGCTGCAGAGCCTAGGCCTGGGAGGGTGAGCGGCAGACCCCCAGTGTCCCCCTGTCTGCGTTATTCCCCCTGGGTGCCTCCTCTTGCTCCGTCCCGTCCTGCTCCTGCCTAGCAGAGCCCCCCTGTGCTCCCGCCTCTGCGGCCTTGGGGACATGCGGCTTGCTGTGCCAGCCCTGCGTTGAGGTCGGCCTGAGCGTCCCTATCTCCGACTCAGCGGCCTGCTGCTGGGAGTGCAGCGGGGTAGGCTTTACCTGGTCACCGGCCTACTGCTGCCCCGGCCACCACGGACACTTCTGGCGGGCATTGCTGGCCCTGGTGCGTGGCCCTGGAGCTGTGGGGGCCCTTTCTCCCTGAGCCCGCTGCTTTTGTCATGTTGGCTGGCCCTGTTGTGCCTCGGTGGCTTCTGGGCCTTGTGTGTTGAAGCCTGCTCTCGAGGATCCCATCTACACCCCTGCCAGGTGTCTCCTGCGGTGACTTTACCTTGCTGATTCTCCCCAGGCTCCTGTCAGGACTTTTTTTTCACCAGCCTGGTGCTCCACGCCCGATTTGCACTGCTGCTTCTCTGCCACTGGGGTGGTCCCCTTCATCCTCCTCTGTTACCCGGTCAGTTGTGCCGACCAAGTACCTTGCAGCCCTCAGTGACTGACCTCTGCTATTATGCCGTCATCACCTTCATGCTGTTTGTGCCCGGAACTTAGCAGTTTCGTTTATCATCTGCGGGAACGTCCCCAGCTCTGCCCATGTGGGGCACGACTCTTGACTTGCTGTGCCCGCTCAGCCTCTGTATCCTGGTCTGGTTCTCCTCCAGGCTCTACGGCACTTTTTGCTGGCTCCTAATGGACTCCACTCCTGGTCTGCTACTCTCCTCCTTCACGTGGTCCATGCCCGTCTGGAGTGTCCATTGTTATGGGGAAATCCGATCCTAAGCAACCCAAGATCGCCTTCGAACTCTGAAGATCCTCACGCCAGGAAGGTGCGGGTTCAGACGGGGCCCATTCCGCTGGCACAATGCCCCCCCCCCGAGCCGGAACGATGATCTCAAGGTGATTATTCTGGAAATAAAGTCGACCGTCACCGGCATAGCGTCTCAGCAGGATCAATTCCCTGCACGCCCGTGTTGACTCTCATGACAACAGACTGCTCCACGTCAAATCCAGGGTGTCTGATGCTAAGGATGCGGCCACCCAAGACAGGCATAAGTTGCTTCAGATGGACAAGATCCTGGCTGTAATCAGGGAGAAAAACGAGGATTTAGAAGCCCGCTACCGTTGGAGCATTCTTCGTATCACGGGCCTTCCAGAGTCAACCAACATTGCTAAAATGCTGTACGTCATGCAGCAACTCATCAGGAAACTTTTTGGGGATGTCTTATCCCAGTTCTTCATCGTAGAATGAGCCCACTGCTCCCTGGCCCTGGTCTGCCACCCCGGCCCATCGTGGCGAGGATCCTAAACTTCTGCGACCGGGATGCCATCATCTGTGCTGCACGTGACAAGGGCACCATTAAGCACCAGGGTAATACTCTCTCCTCCTATCCGGACTACACCCTCAGTGTTCAGGCTGCTAGGAGGGAGTTCCTGCTGGCCAAACGCATCCCCCAGAAACATGATTTCATGTACTCCCTGGCCTACCCAGCCTGAGTTGAGAGTCCCTTGCTCACTAAGCCACTGGAGTCAAGCTATCCTGGCTGAAGACGACTGATAGCCCGAAACCGGTCCTAGGATGCTTGATTCCGGTCCAGGAAATACATCGCTTTGCAGTTCGGGTTGGACTGTTCCCATGAGGCACAGGGTCAAGACTGATTTGCATATGGCCATGTCTGAACTGGGGTGGCTTGGTGAGCAAAATAACGATGCATTAAACCCAGTTCTGTGACTGGGGGTGAATGTTTTGCCATTGTGCAACATTCTGTCCATCATCTTGTGTGTTTGCTGTTCACCCTATGTGGGAAGGGTATGCCCAGAGTTGGGTCCCTTGCTCACTAAGCCACTGGAGTCAAGCTATCCTGGCTGAAGACAGCTGATAGCCAGAAACCGGTCCTAGGATGCTTGATTCCGTTCCAGGAAAGACATGGCATGGCAGTTCGGGCTGGACTGTTCCCACGAGGCACAGGGTCAAGACTCATTCATATGGCCATGTCTGAACTAGGGTGGCTTGGTGAGCAAAATAACGATGGATTAAACCCAGATCTGTGACTGGGGGTGAATGTTTTGCCATTGTGCAACATTCCGTCCATCATCTTGTGTGTTTTGCTGTTCACCCTATGTGGGAAGGGTATGCCCAGACGTGGGTCCCTTGCTCACTAAGCCACTGTAGTCAAGCTATCCTGGCTATCCTGGCTGAAGACGGCTGATAGCCAGAAACCGGTCCTAGGATGCTTGATTCCAGTCCAGGAAAGACATGGCTTGGCAATTCGGGCTGGACTGTTCCCATGAGGCACAGAGTCAATCATCTTGTGTGTTTTGTGTTGAGAGTCCAGCAGGGCTCCAAGACACTTGTATCTCCTGACCCGAGGGAGGCACTGGCATTCGCCAAGAAGCTGGAGAAGGAAGCCCGTTCCTCCCCTTCGAAATCTCCCCTTGAGAACCCTGGCCGGTTGAGCCTCCGGCGCGAGGGGTTGCTGGTCGCGCATCGATTTCTGGCTTACCTCTCCGGATGTCCTGCTCTGGCTCACTGATGCTATATATATAGCTCGCACTTTTTCAGACCACTCGCCGGTCCAGATCCGCCTTTGCCTTCCCCAATCTCTGAAGTGTGCCTTCTCCTGGCATCTTCCACCGAAATTCCTCTATTTATTCCGAACGTCTGGATCCTCCTCACCGCCCATTACTTTCATAAGCTACGTTCTTTGATCATCTCACTTGTTTGGGCAGCTAGGCAACTGAGGGGGGCGTATGATATTCTCACCCTACCCATGTCCGCTGGTGGTCTGGGTGCTCCAGATTTCAAGATATACGCTGTCTGCGCAAGGCCAGTTTTCTGCATTTCTGGGTCCATCCCACTCCTTATCAGCCCCATGTGGAGGTCGAGGCCGAAATAGCCTCTCCTTGGCCCTTGACCACGGCGCTTTCTGCGCCTGCCGTCCGCCCCCGGGCGGAGGTGGATATTGTTGAGACACTGCGCTGGGCTAGGACTGGTCTTTGCTGGCTTTTGAATCTCTCTCTACTTTCCACAAACGCTGTGCCAATAGTGAATCACTCTGCCTTCCCTCCTCTTCAGCCCTCTGGCATGTCTAAGCATGCGACGCGTCTGGGATTGTGGACGATTGCTGACCTCTATCCTGGCGATACTTTCTACTCTCTCCCGGAGTCGTCTGCTCCCCTGGACACGCTTTTCTGTTACCAGCTGTGCTCCATTTGCCGGACCTTGCACCCCACATTCCCCCAGGCCCCTCTTACCATGCCCGCCCTCGACCTATTGTAGACGTCCCAGTCCCCGCGCAAGACTGACTTTACTGTTGTAACAAGACGAAGAAGCTGTCGCCCAACTACCGGCTTTGTCTGATTCATTTCAAGTTCCTGCACAGGATGTACCGAACCCCTGCCCAGCTCCACAAGCTTGGTCTCATACCTAATGATGCCTGCATGCGCTGTTCCGCCCTTCCTACGGACTTTGCGCACCTGGCATGGCTGTGCTCAAGGGTCTCCCAGATGTGGCAGGATGCGTGTTCCACAATAACGGCAATTACCAGTACCTTGGTCTCCCCTGGCCACACCTTGTGCCTACTTGGGTGTGTCAAATGTTGCCCAGATGCTGCTAGTTCTTGCCTGTCGCAGGGTGGTTAGGTGCTGGTGCAGACAGCAACACAACAGACCCTCGACACACCATTGACCACGTCCACTTGCTAGCCTGGACCAGCGAGAAAGTCGATGACACCATCAAGACCATGAGCACAATCCACTCCGTCTCTCTGTCAGACCCATTCCTGCACCACGTCTTGAACAAAGCAAGCACCTCCATCACAACTGATCCTCTCCCTCACCAAGGACCCCATCACCACTAAAGCCAACCTCCATGAAGTAATGAAGGCCTTCGCCGATTGGATAAAATCAGCCGTCTGAAGCTGAACTCGGAGAAGATGGCGGTCCTCATCCTCGGCTCTAACCCGTCAGCCTGGGAGGACTTCTGGTGGCCAACGGCACTGGGGGTAGCCCCGACCACCACCGACCATGCACGCAACCTTTGAATCGACTCAAAGCTCTCAATGACCAAGCAAGTCAACGCTGTCTCCTGCTCCTGCTTCAACACCCTCGACATGCTCCACAAGATTGACAGATGGATCCCGACAGTTACAAGAAAGACAGTCACCCAGGCCCTTGTCAGCAGCAGACTCGACTATGGAACCGCCCTCTACGTAGGAGCTCCGACCAAGCTCACTAATCGACTACAACGCATCCAAAACGCCTTGGCACGACTGATCCTCGATGTACCATGACACATCACCCCCCACCTGAGAAACCTGCACTGGCTCTCCGTCAACAAGAGGACATCCTTCAAGCTCCTCATCCACGCACACAAGGCACTCCACAAGACCAGCCCAGCCTACCTCAACAGACGGCTCTCCTTCCACACCCCCAACCGCCAGCTACCCTCCGCCCACCTTTCACTCACCACCGACCCGCGCATCTGAAGATCAACCACTGGTGGAAGATCCTTCTCCCACCTCGCCGCCAAGACATGGAACACCCTCCCACTGAGCCAACGACAGACCCAAGGCCTGCTGACCTTCAGGAGGACATTAAAGACCTGGCTGTTGGATCAGTAGCGGCCCCCACCTCCCCTCCCATTGCCTTGAGACCATTGCGGGTATGTAGTGCGCTTAACAAATTACTGACTGATTGATTGATTGGTGTCTTACCTTAATTTCCGTTCACCCCCTAGTGGTGCCTTCTCTCCTGCGCTCCCAGCCGGCATATCGCCTGTGGTGGCCACCGGTGCTGGTTGGTCCCCGCCCTCCTCCCCTCCTCACTAGGTTCCTCCTGTATCCCTCTCAGCGCTAATGAAGGACTTCTACTTCACTCTATGTTATACCTAACATGTTTTTTTGTGCCTCAGACTCCTGCTAGTGGGATTGTTGATATTTCCATTCAATCTGTATGAAAAGGCTGCCAATGTATTAATTCATTTTTAATTGCCTCAGAGTGCACTGTACTTGATTTGTAGAGCTTAATAAAGGTTTTTGAAAAGTTAAAATAAATAAATAAATAAAAACGTACTTCTCAAGCTACATAAATAAAAAACCACAGTTGATGGACAGAATGCAGACAATGTCATAAATTCACCCCAGTACAGAGATCTGGGCCTAAATCCATCGTTTTTTTGCACTCCACACCACCCCAGTTCAGACATGGCCATATGCAAATCAGTCTGACCCTGTGCCTCATGGGAACAGTCCAGCCTGAACTGCCAAGCCATGCCTTCCCTGGACCGGAAACAAGCTTCCGAGGACCAGTTTCTGGCATTCCAGCCGTCTTCAGCCCGGCTTGCTTGAATCCAGTGGAATGGAGAGCATGGGACTCACGTTTGAGCATACCCATCCCACTCGGGGTACAAATGCAAAAACCACAGTTGATGGACAGAATGCAGAACAATGTCATACATTCACCCCAGTACAGAGATATGGGCCTAAATCCATCGTGTTTTTGCACTCCACACCACCCCGGTTCAGACATTGCCATATGCAAATCAGTTTGACCCTGTGCCTCATGGAAACAGACCAGCCCGAACTGCAAAGCCATGCCTTCCCCGGACCGGAAACAAGCTTCCGAGGACCAGTTTCTGGCATTCCAGCTGTCTTTTGCCCGGCTTGCTTGAATCCAGTGGTGTGGAGAGCATGGGACTCACGTCTGAGCATACCCATCCCACTCGAGGTGACAAATGCAAAAACCACAGTTGATGGACAGAATGCAGAACAATGTCATACATTCACCCCAGTACAGAGATCTGGGCCTGAATCCATTGTTTTTTTGCACTCCACACCACCCCAGTTCAGACATGGCCATATGCAAATCAGTCTGACCCTGTGCCTCATGGGAACAGTCCAGCCCGAACTGCCAAGCCATGCCTTCCCTAGACCGGAAACAAGCTTCCGAGGACCGGTTTCTGGCATTCCAGCCTTCTTCAGCCCGGCTTACTTGACTCCAGTGGTGTGGAGAGCATGGGACTCACGTCTGAGCATACCCATCCAACTCGGGGTGACAAATGCAAAAACCACAGTTGATGGACAGAATGCAGAACAATGTCATACATTCACCCTGGGACAGAGATCTGGGCCTAAATCCATCGTTTTTTTGCACTCCACACCAACCCAGTTCAGACATGGCCATATGCAAATCAGTCTGACCCTGTGCCTCATGGGAACAGTCCAGCCCGAACTGCCAAGCCATGCCTTCCCTGGACCGGAAACAAGCTTCCGAGGACCAGTTTCTGGCATTCCAGCTGTCTTCAGCCCGGCTTGCTTGAATCCAGTGGAGTGGAGAGCATGGGACTCACGTCTGAGCATACCCATCCCACTCGGGGTACAAATGCAAAAACCACAGTTGATGGACAGAATGCAGAACAATGTCATACATTCACCCCAGTACAGAGATATGGGCCTAAATCCATCGTGTGTTTGCACTCCACACCACCCCAGTTCAGACATGGCCATATGCAAATCAGTTTGACCCTGTGCCTCATGGAAACAGACCAGCCCGAACTGCAAAGCCATGCCTTCCCTGGACCGGAAACAAGCTTCCGAGGACCGGTTTCTGGCATTCCAGCCGTCTTTTGCCCGGCTTGCTTGAATCCAGTGGTGTGGAGAGCATGGGACTCACGTCTGAGCATACCCATCCCACTCGGGGTGACAAATGCAAAAACCACAGTTGATGGACAGAATGCAGAACAATGTCATACATTCACCCCAGTACAGAGATCTGGGCCTAAATCCATTGTTTTTTTGCACTCCACACCACCCCAGTTCAGACATGGCCATATGCAAATCAGTCTGACCCTGTGCCTCATGGGAACAGTCCAGCCCGACCTGCCAAGCCATGCCTTCCCTGGACCGGAAACAAGCTTCAGAGGACCGGTTTCTGGCATTCCAGCCTTCTTCAGCCCGGCTTACTTGAATCCAGTGGTGTGGAGAGCATGGGACTCACGTCTGAGCATACCCATCCCACTCGGGGTGACAAATGCAAAAACCACAGTTGATGGACAGAATGCAGAACAATGTCATACATTCACCCCAGTACAGAGATCTGGGCCTAAATCCATCGTTTTTTTGCACTCCACACCACCCCAGTTCAGACATGGCCATATGCAAATCAGTCTGACCCTGTGCCTCATGACTTGGAAATGTCTGCAAAATGTACAAATAATGAATACTTAAAAGGTTCATCAGATTATGAACAAATGTGCTGTTATAATCACTATGGTCATCATTTCATGCATAAATCTGCAAATCCTAGAAACGTATTTACTCATAACCAATGGGAACATTTTCCGATGCAACCAAAGGGTAGCTCGAAAACATTTTTTGACAAATTTCTATACTTTTCAGGTTGTTATGTTTCCAATCCAGAAACATTTTACTTTAAAAATGTTAATAGGATAGGAACGAAAAATATGTTGACGAATACAAAGCAAATTTATTCTGCGGCCTTTTATGCTCAGCTGTCTACATTAGATTTTGACTTTTGGAAAGACACAATTGAGACAAAAACTGTCTGGGGCATAGAGTACTGGCAGGTGCAGGACTTAGAAGCTTTATTTAGAGTGTGCATTATCCCAGAACAATGAATGTTTTTGAATGACACTGTTTAACATACATCTTGTCTTGGATTAGCTAAGGTAAAAGATTTAAACAAACCGTCAATACCTGCACCTACACTTGATAGCAGTAACACTTCAGAGGGGGTGATCGACGTAATGGTCAATCTGGCCCACAGACACAAACAACTGTCAAGATAGATTTCTTAACAAGACACAAGGGTTCACATTCAGTAGGCCAGTTCCAAGATATGTCTAGAGACAACACCCAGGGGTAGTAACATCATACAGTGTGGGAAAACTGTGCCTTGAGTGGCTACAAAAATCTACACTAAATGAAGTAAAACAACACTTATATTTACTTGAAGATGGCATCGATTTAAGGGACTTCTTACAAGGACCTGCAAAACCGCATCATAAAAGTTTTATATACGCTGGTATCTATGCCATTTATAATGAAGCACGGAAAACAATGCAAGCTGAGACTGCAGAATGAATACGAGAAATTGATCGTATTAATTTAGAGAAATCTCTCTCTGTACTTGACAGTGGATTAACGACTCTTTCATCCAGAATATATTCTTTGGACAGCATAATATCCTTTGCCATAGACATAATGGAACAGAACCTGGTCATGTTACAACATGGTCAGTCACAATTGTGTTTTATAATGCTTTTATGCTGAACGTTACAAAACCTTCATTCTGGCTATGTGTCTTGGCGTCTAATCAACACCACCTCATTGTTTACTGAATTTAACCTTACAGGTAAACAAATCACTTTGGCACAGAGGGGAGCAGACTATACAGTGCTGAGCGTTGAAAAACTGGAAAGATTACCATTAACTGTTTCTGAGAAACCAGCAACAGAATGGATAATACCCGGTACAATCACTCTGCCTGTTACGATTTTCCATTTTCAGTATTGTTTAAAACATATACCAGCAGGCTTACATGAAAGGTGGGTAAAGAATACATCAAGACATCCTGGGATTTACCTTATACACACAAGTGTTGGAGTGGGGGAAAAGAAGTGTTTCTTAGTGGTACGAATTGCGAAAATGCACTAAGCGGTTCACTCTTATGTCAAGGTATTAATTTACACGGGCCTGCCATGGTTCTTCGAACAACTTATCCTGCCACCTGCAAGGTTCTCCAGCTGCAGTGATTGATCCAATTTTTAGGCAGCTTTCTAATGGAAGTTACATTATGTTGAATGATCACAGCTGCTGTAGTATGTTGCCAGGAACCCCCTATCTCGTAACTGTGTCAGCCAGGGTCACTTGCTGTACGCAAGTATTGTTTCCTATAACTAAGACAGATGGGGAGTCACCATTATAGCCTTCACTGAAGATCTCTTCTATATGAATTGATACTTTAAGCAGAATGAAAGCCATTCTTTTACAAAAAACTGTGCCACTGACCTCGGCCAAAATGACCTATGATCGACAAGTTGCAAGGACTTCTGCAGAAATACATGCACTTTTATCGACAAACTGCCCTATAAATTTCTCCGAAATGTTAGGTCGTATCTTAAACATGTTTGATATGAGTGGTATTATACATGTATTAAAGACAGTTTTTTCTGGACTGTTAGCACCCTTTGAATCAGTCCTAGGCATATTTCCAAACTTTGTGCACTCTGTGTTTGGCGGCCTGCCTCTCGTTTTGGGACTTGTAGCAGGGATACTGTTTTTGCTCCTTCTGCTCCGTTATGGAAAGCCAAGTCACCATCGACACCCAGATCACCTTGGAAAACACCCTCCTGGCAAGTGTTGTGAGGGCATGATACAAATACTGGGCTTGACTCGTTTAAGAGATTTGAATACCATGTGGTTTCTATCATTCCAACCAATCTGGCAAGATTGCATCTTACCTGTTCTACGATACCTGCTATGTGGAGAAGAATGCGTGCTAGACATCTGTTTGAAACTCCCATCAGTCCTGCCAATGGAAGTTGATGCTATGATTGAACCAGTAACGGCTCATGCACTGTGTTGTCCCCAGTGGCTATCAATCCTGATGATGGCATTCGTTGAGATCTCACAGACACAAAATGCAGACGGTGAGATACATGGAGCAACAGGCACACAGGTACCATCTACTTCGAACATTGCTAATGCGACTGACGCTGACGGCGATGCTTCTCATCAATGTGCGGTTGATCTGCTTAACTACACTGATTTTTTAAGTTAGCACACAGTGTTCTGTTAAACTCTGAATTCGACCTTCACTGTCCAAAACAAACTTCTAACTTTGGAACTCTATTTTTCTATGATTTGACTTTTTTCCAAAATGTTACTTTTTTTGGGGCACAAAGTAATCTGCTTAAAGTAGAACTATTCCTAGAGAACAAGAATTCTTTGAATACTTCCAAGAGACAATAACTGACCTTGTCCATACTCAAACAATTTATATATTCTGTCATGAAACGGCCTCAACTTTTCTTCTGTATTTAAGAGCCATTTTCATATTTTTATGATTCATTCGGATAGAGTTTTTCAAATGTCATCTATATGCTTTGAAAGAAACATTGCTTTTAAATGCTTACAGCACAAATGCTCTTTTCGTGTACAACCATTTCAAATGCATTTTTATGTATTTTGGGTGGGGTTTTAACACATCATGTTTAGATATGTTTTATGTTTTTAGAACTTAGTAATGTCGTACATAAGACAGTGGAGTGGTTGTTGTGTGGCTTTTTAGGCTCAGGGTGAATTTTTCTGATTCATGCCCTTATATAGGTACAATTCACATTGCCCTAATATAGGCATAGAAACAAGCACTTATTTAGACATAACCCATTCAGACCAAATACAGGCATGGCTACTTCCACCCGTACCAAACTTCACAACGATTTCTTGGAAAATCGGCTTAAGCAGGCAGGGACCTTCCCTTGCTTAAATATTGATTTGTCCAAGAACTCATGTACTTTGCAAAGAACGACTATTCCCTAGGGGTACTTATCTGACATTATTATTTATTTATGCGTTTTTATATAGCGCAGACTTTACCCGAAGGCGTCAGAGCGCTTCACATTAGGAACAGAAAATTACAAGTAAACAAATTACAAAAGCAGACGTTAGTTACAAGAGGTAAACGTGACAATTGTGAGCAAACAAAATACATGAGGTAGCAAACAATGCATTACACGAGGAAAGAGTGACAAGTGTTCAGGTTACAAGAGAAAACAAAGCACAATTAGAGGTAAACTAGACACCTTGAAGGTATAAATATGCCTTCACTTGCTCTAGAAAGACACGGTGGTTCCAAGCAGTTCGACTATCTACTTGCCCGACGCAGCTCGCTACAGCAAGTCCCGAAGGAAGCCGACCCTCCAGCTGACGCACTGATCAAGAGGCTGCATTTCTCTTGTCGAGAATCCAGCTCCAGTATTTCCAAGCTCCCCTTGTGGGGGATGTTGGGAAATCGAGTCCTGAGACTGAGATACCAGACCTCCTTCATTCTCAACTAAGGTATTAAGCTGATTAGAACCTAGAGAAATCTTGGATAGATTCTTGGCGAAGAAAACTAAAACTTATGCTACACAATACTTACTTCTTCTCGCGTACTAGACTTAGGTTATGTACATTTGGGGTAGGCATATTTTAGACGCACCAATTGAGTATTTTTAGTCATTGGTATTTATGTATGTATTTCTATATGGTTTAGGAACCACACAATGTTCTTACAGTATTATTTTATAATATTGTTCTCGCTGTACGCATTATACTTTACACTCTGCATTACAATTGTAGCAGTTCACTTATCTTGCATGAGAAAGAAGACTGCTGAATAAAAACCTTTTATTGATAATGCCCGTCTCTCTATTTCTCTGCACCTCTGTAGAAATGAAGCATGCACGAGTGACTGAGAGAAATACTTATCTATTGTTTCAGCGACTCTAGAGATACATTTCTTATTCTTGGGAAACAAAGCTGTCATGTTTATGCGGTTGTCAGAAAATAATCCCTTCTTGTGACTTCGAGAAAGTTTCTAGTGACCTCTGAGCTAGCTGGCACTCACTATAAAGTTTAGTATATTCGATAGGGACCTAGTCGACCTCAGTCCTACGTCTAATCTATAGGATATACTATTCCAATGCGCAGAGCCTTTTGGGAATATAGGAACTACACTACATTTGATGTCCAAGAACTCTATTGACAATTTATTTTTAGGCCCCACAAAGTTTAGGTTTAAATCATTGGTATTCAATTCACTGATGAATTGATGTACTTCTACCTCCGTGCCCTGCCATACCACAAAGACATCATCAATGAATCTTGACCACATCAAAATCCTCTCTAACCAGTGTTCCAGTTCTGGACCCCCGTGTTAAGAACTAAACGCTCCTCGGGATCCAGGCGATGCTCAAAGGGTCCACCTCCAGACCTCCCCAAGTTTGGTTCTAATCAAACAACCAAACTTAGAGGCGGTCAGGTGAGGGAAAAATGTAAACGGCCGGGATGGTGCTACCTGGAGACTGATAATCTGGAAAACAAAGGGAGAGCCTGTTATATGTATTCTTGGACACCTATCTGTCTTTATACGCCAATGCTTTCGTACTCACACCTTGCTAAGAGTATCAGCGGGTAGAACCTCATTAACGCCTGACGCTCTCCTCCTGAATGCTGCCCCCTGGAATCCTTCTATAGGAACATAAGCACATCATTACTCCCCTATCTCGCCTACTATGTACCTCTTGGATCTAGACTTCTTTGTACCTACCAGTGACACACCCCACGAGGACACCATGGAGACCGTCATGCAACACCGATAACAAGTCCTCTTAGCAATAGAAACGATAAGGCACCCCCTCTTCTGTTACGTCACAGAGGCTAGAACAGTATCAAAAAGATATGCACCAGAGCCCGGAAAGTAACAAGAAATAGAACCACAGAAAACAAGAACACTCCTCAGAGAAGTGAGTCTACTCGTTTTCCTACCACCACACACGGAGTCAACAGTTTACTGGGCTCCTTGGCAGATTCAGAGTAGTATTCTCCTAGCACCACAAGGCACTCCTTCTCGTGAGATTCTCTCTCACCACTCAGGGATTCCGCCGGCGTCTGTGTCTTCGCGAACCCTCAGCGAAGCACCACAGCGCCTCCTAATCGCAACTGCTGATTCGCTACCTTGCTGCTGTAACAGGTCAGAAGGTGACGGTGTCTTCGCGTAGGCAAAACCGCGAAGCCCCACCGCATCACCAGAACGCATCAGCCGACACGCTTCTCCCCCTTCCTTGGTGATTCCTACGATGGCTGCGTCTTCGCATGAGCAACACCACGAAGCACCACAGTGTGAACAGAGCGCATCTGCCGACACGCTTACCTCAAACAGTAGAAGCACGGTCCAATCCTAACAGGGATCCAATTCACAGAAGTCCGTGTCTTCGCAAAGAATACCGCGAACCACCACGGATCCCACTATGCACGGGCAGCAGCCCGCTCTCCATCCAGCACGAAACACAAAATTCAATACAACCCGACTTCCGGGTCCAGGAGGGTTTTTAAAGGTCCCACCTTCAAGCCGCCAGGACTTCTGGGACATGAAGTCCCAACTTTAGGCAGGCGCAATTATCGGGTCTCAGAACCTGACAGCACGTCCTCCTCCCAGGTGCCTCCTAGATCCTGGTTTGCCCGGGTTACGCGCATGGAACAAACGCACCGCACTAGGAGCATGCACACCGGAACACGGTTCCCAGGAATCCTACTCCGAACCGTATCCCTTCCAAGAAACAAGGTGCCAAAGCCGACCCCCTTGATACCGAGAGTCCAAGATCTTGCGTACCTCATATTCCAACTGGCCATCCCGCATCACTGGAGGTACTGCCACGCGACGGCGTCCACTGGCCGGCTTCAGTAGGTTACAATGGAACACTGGATGGATCCGCAGGGAGGCAGGCAGCTTCAAACGAAACGCTACCGGATTCACCCGGCAGATGACAACGTACGGGCCAATGAAGCGAGGATGGAACACGCTGCGGTATCTGAACCTGATGTTCTTGGTGGATAGCCACACCCAGTCCCCTGCTTGGTACTGAGGCCCGGCTTGCCGATGGAGATCAGCCCATTTCTTGTAGGCAAGTGTAGATCGTACCAACTCCGTTTGTATACGCTTATGCACCTTCAGTAGATCCTTCACTTGAGCATGAACAGATGGATGATTCAGAACTTCTCTCGGTATGGTCAAAGGCAACGTGTTGGCATGATACCCGGTGTTTGCCCTGAAAGGGGTTTCCTTGATGGAACTGTGCCAAGAGTTATTATACGTGAGTTACGCCAGCCATAGCATGTATGTATGTATTGGCATTTATATAGCGCACTACTTACCCGTAGGGTCCCAAGGCGCTTCGACCGCTGCGAAACCCTTCCTGGCTTCCCTGAGAGATGGTCCCTTAATGGGTATCTCCAGGGTGAGACCAGGCATCCCTGGCGGTCTGGTGGGGCCGTTAGTGAAGATGAGGCAAGCTAATGCCCAGAGTTGCCGAGTGTGATCGCTGATCAGAGTGGGCACCGAGGCGAGAGAATTATCGAGTCCGCTGACCCAGGTCCAGAAACCTGCCGCGCCGGAAATCGAACCCTGGTCCCGGGCCGTCCTCTGCTCTCGGCAGACTGCCGCCTCTAACCAGTGAGCCACACTACTTCCCTCACGACACCCAGGATTCAGAGGCCTCCTTAGCATAGCATCTCAGGTACTTCTTGAGGGTTTGATTCAACCGCTCAGTCTGGCCATCGGTCTGCGGATGGAAACTTGTGGATAAGGCCACCTCCACATGCAACGCCTCACACCACCCCTTCCAAAATCGGGCTACAAACTGTGGTCCCCTGTCGGAAATTATGACTTTGGGAAGGCCATGTAACCGTACCACCTGTTGCAACAGCATTTGAGCGGTTTGAGCTGCAGTCGGCAGGTTTTCACATGGAAGAAAATGTCCGGCTTTAGTTAAACTGTCTACCACCACAAGTATGGCGTTGCACCCTTGATCCATGGGTAACCCTACCACAAAATCGAGACTGATAGTCTGTCAAGGGCTGGAAGGAGTGGGCAACGGCATTAAAAGCCCTTTTGCTTTACAGGTCTCTCCCTTGGCTCGAGCACAGGCGTCGCATTGGGAATCCCAGATTTTCACATCCTTAGCCATAGTATCCCACCAGAAGGATCGTTGCAATAAAGACAGCATTTTCGTGAATCCAGGATGTCCTGCTAGCACTGCGTTGTGACACCAGTTAAACGCCTTCTGGCGAATCTAATGGTGCGGCAAATACAGGCGGTTGCGGAACAAAGGTACCCCATGCTGTAAGGAGCGGTGTTTACCTTTCGTGACCCATTCTTGCCATTGGGCCAAAGTCTTATGATTCTTCACCTGATCCAGAAAGCCTTCCACCGTAACCCCTCACACAACCTTCTTGGGGGGTACAATGGCCTCAGGAGCCACCAGGCACTTGACATCTTCCTCCCTTTGTCTGGACAGCGAGTCTGCTTTCCAGTTGTCACAGCCAGGACCGAAGGTAATCACAAAGTTGTATTCCGCAAAGAATAAGGTCCATCGCATTTGCCTCTGTGATAAATGCCGAGCGGTTGTCATATATTGTAGGTTGCGATGGTCCGTGTATACCGTGACATGATGTTGAGCCCCCCACAGGTAGTGCCTCCATTCCTGGAAGGCTTTTTTGATCACCAGGAGTTCTTTCTCTGCCACGGTATAATTAACCTCTGCTTGGTTCAGTTTCTTGGACAGAAAGGCCACCGGATGCAACTGCTCTGTCTCCCGATCCCTTTGCGACAGGACCGCGCCAATAGCCAGATCTGACGCGTCGGCCTCAATGATAAAAGGAACATTGACCTGAGGATGGCGTAATACAGGTGACGAACAAAACGGCTCCTTGAGCTTGTCAAACGTCATCGTTGTCTCAGGAGTCCATACAAAGGAAACCCCTTTCCTCAGCAGCTTGGTGATGGGGTTTGCCAACTGAGAAAAGTGTGAGATGAACCGCCGAGGCCAGGCGAGGGAAAAATTTAAACGGCCGGGATGGTGCGGCCTGGAGACTGCCAATCTGGAAAACAAAGGGAGAGCCTGGTATATGTATTCTTGGACACCTATCTGTCTTTATACGCCAATGCTCTCGTACTCATACCTTGCTAAGAGTATCAGCAGGTAGAACCTCATTAACGCCTGACGCTCTCCTCCTGAATGCTGCCCCCTGGAATCCTCCTATAGGAACATAAGCACATCATTACTCCCCTATCTCGCCTACTATGTACCTCTTGGATCTAGACTTCTTTGTACCTACCAGTGACACACCCCACGAGGACACTATGGAGACCGTCATGCAACGCCGATAACAAGTCCTCTTAGCAATAGAAATGATAAGGCACCCCCTCTTCTGTTACATCACAGAAGCAAGAACTGTATCAAAAAGAAATGCACCAGAGCCCGGACAGTAACAAGAAATAGAACCACAGAAAACAAGAACACTCCTCAGAGAATTGAGCCTACTCGTTTTCCTACCACCACACACGGAGTCAACAGTTTACTGGGCTCCTTGGCAGATTCAGAGTAGTATTCTCCTAGCACCGCAAGGCACTCCTTCTCGTGAGATTTTCTATCACCACTCAGGGATTCCGCCGGCGTCTGTGTCTTCGCGAACCCTCAGCGAAGCACCGCAGCGCCTCCTAATCGCAACTGCTGAAGCGCTACCTTGCTGCTGTAACAGGTCAGAAGGTGACGGTTTCTTCGCGTAGGCAAAACCGCGAAGCACCACCGCATCACCAGAACGCATCAGCTGACACGCTTCTCCCCATTCCTTGGTGATTCCTACGATGGCTGTTTCTTCGCATGAGCAACACCGCGAAGCACCACAGCGTGAACAGAGCGCATCCGCCGACACGCTTCCCTCAAACAGTAGAAGCACGGTCCGATCCTAACAGGTGTCCAATTCACAGAAGTCAATGTCTTCGCAAAGAATACCGCGAAGCACCACGGATCCCAATATGCACGGGCAGCCGCCCACTCTCCATCCAGCATGAAACACCAAATCCAATACAACCCGACTTCCAGGTCCAGAGGGTTTTTAAAGGTCCCGCCTTCAAGCCGCCAGGACTTCTGGGACATGAAGTTCCAACTTTAGGCAGGCGCAATTATCGGGTCTCAGAACCTGACACCCGAGCATCTGGTCCTCCCACCAGCCAAGATATAAATTTGTATAACTGGGGGAAAAACAGGTGCCCATTGCTGTTCCCTGTTCTTGCTGGAACACTTTATTCCCAAACAAAAAAATATTCTTGTTCAGGCACCATTCCATCATTTTCAATATCATTTGATTTTTGATTTTGGGTAGAAAATCTCATAGATTTCATTCTCAGGAAGTGTTCTGTTGCTCTTAATCCATCTCTATGTCTAATACTAGTATAGAGAGTTGATATGTATAATGTCATAAGTACCATGTTCTGTTCCCATTTAATATCGTACATTTTCCTAAGAAAATCTGTTGAATCTCCAAAATATGATGAAAGTGTCTTTACCAACAGGTTCAGAAAAAATCAATGTATTTTGACACATTCTCAAAAAGACTCTGTTGTGCCGATAATATTGGACTCCCTGATGTGTTGTTTAAGTCATTATGAACCTTGGGGGGGATGATAAAGAAAACAGGGATAACTGGAACTTCTTGTTTTAGAAGTTGATATTCATCCCAAGTCAATGCTTTGTGTTCCTTCCATGTATATAGTCTCTCAGTAATTTTCTCTTTTACTCCCTCATACTCCATCATAGTGATCTGTTTATAGCACTCCTTGTTGTTGAGTTGGATTAGAGCTTAATTTGTATATAATTCTTTTCCCCACAAGACTACATTTCCTCCTTTTTTGGAGGGTTTCAGAATTATTCCAGGGTATGTTCTAATTGTATCTATTGTGCAGAAAAAAATAGCTCTTTCGAATTTCTATTATTCTGTTGATTTGTTTAATCTTGATAAAGTTGTATTATATCCTGCATGACATTGCCAGAGAAAATTTCCAAGTTATCTCTTGCCATTTGTGGCATAAACCTGGATCAAGGGCGAAATAGAGTAAAATCAACTCTTCATAGCATAAGGTTTGTCGATTCTGGTAAATGGTCATTGGATGTCAAAGTTTCATTTTCATTCTCATTCTGCATTGACCACATGTCCTCCAAGATAGGTAGATCAGATACCGTTATATTTATTGGAACTAAGGGGGTTGTATGTTTTCTTCTACATTTTGAATGCAAGCTTCATCTTATGTCAGCTTCAGCTTCTGTACAAATCTGAATAGATCCATCCTACTATTAGGGTAATGAATTCAGTTTTATGGAAATATGATAACCCTAATTCTAAGGTTTCTTTATATTCACTAGTTATTTTCAACAAGCTCAAGTTAAAGGTCATATTGCCACTCATTTGTCTTTGATCTATTTCTTTGAGTTGGAGCACATTGATCTCCCTGGTTTCTGTCCTAGTGTTTTTTATATGTCCCTGGCCTCCTCCTCTCTGTTTCCATTTCCTCTGGATCTTCCTCTCCCTCTTGTGGGAACGTAGTCTGTTCTTTGGTCTAGCTGTAAAAAACACATTTCATCAGCGACTGTGAGCTTTTTAGACCTGACCTTTTTCCTGCCTTCTCCTCCTGTTCAACTTCAAAGCCTGTATCTAAGCTCACTTTGCTCTGCGAGTTCTCATGTTGAATTATATCACCACTCTGTACTTTTTGCCTTCTTGTCTTATTAACCCTCTTTGCAAAAGTCTATCTTGTTAAAAATTGGTGGCTTTCCTGTCCTTGATTCTTTTTTCATATTTCTGCAATTCACAAATATTCTCCTCAAGCTGGTGAAGAAGCTGATGCTGTGTGCAAGGAATGTCAGGATTGAAAACAATTCTGCACATGATGTAGTTTATTCAAGTGCTACCGAATAACACAATCAGACAGATTTCAGCTGACCTGCAGCCTTGCTCATCAATGTTGAGGCACCATTTCCCAACCATTTCACATTGAGTGACGTATGACCCATCATGGTCATTGTGAAAAGACATAAAAATTAGATATCAGAACAGCAATCATGCTTTAATTCAGTAATGTAGAAATCAACAGGAATGTCACTACAATTCATACTGTAAATTGCAATAATTTGCCAATGCTCAAAAACAATATACTTTAATTGCATAGTAATTTGAATTAAATTAAACATAAAGTTATTAAGAATAATTTAATTTAAATTTGGTTTAAAAAATCTTCTTTATTGAGCATTTATCATTTTGGAACAAACCCATGACCAACTCTCCCCCACCCCCCGAACAGCTGGTGATATGCCATAATTACAAAAATATAGTTCATTCTGAAAACACAACCTCTTGTAAAAAACATTATATTACTTCCAATCCATAAAATGTTCTAAAAGTATAAAACTAGGAAAAACAGCAGATATCTGAGCTCACCTAACCATGCCTCTACCCTAAAGTGTCTCAAGTCATAGCAGCTATCTTTTAGTGGTCTGGCCTAACCACTCTAACATTCTAACATTGCTCAACCCACTCTGTCAATGGGGACCAGATCATTAGGCCTTTCTGCTGTGCGCGAACCCCCTTTCTTGCATACACAGCTTTCTCCAAGTTATAAACCACCAGACCCCTGGCCAATCATTGCTGGAATCCCGGAGGGCTAGAATCTAACCATGCTGAAGCAATACACAGCTTAAGGACAGCTATGGCTATGTAGATCAGATCTTTCCCTTCCGCATCTTCCCCCACTACCCTTAACACAATCAAAGAAGAAGACACAGAGATTTCCAATTTCAACCCTCACCAAAATATTGAATTCTTTTTTGTTTTAAGCTTCATGTTGCAAAGATATGGACAATATCGGCTCTGTATAATGCTCATCGGGGCAGCATGTTCCTTTCCCCTCCCCCACTTAGGAATCCTATTTGTATTGTAATGGAGGGAAAAGCAGGTCTTGTATTAATGTGCTTGCAATCTTGCAGGTATTACAATGGCTTGAGTAGAATCAAAAGATTGAGAAAACATTGAGTCTGATAGCCCAACATTCTCCTTTCTGGGAGTATTTCTCGAGATAATCTTTCATTACGGAATTGAGGAGATTGTAGAAAGCACCAATTGAGATTTCCCTTGTGTCCAACAGACTGTCGACTACTATGCATTTGGCAAATCGAATTGGACTGCCCCCTTTTGTTTTAACAAGTAATCCCTCACTTAGAGATATTTAAAAAAATCCCTCCACCAACACCAAACTTATTTTTAAGATCGTCAAACCCATCTTCTACTTTGGTGATCCCTAAAAATCCCTAGTAGAAGAGGATTATTTACCAAAGGTGTGTATAATTGAGTCTACCAATGTCCAATAGTCTTCGAACAGTACTCCACACTTTGAAGACCCCATGCAGAGTCTTAAAGTATGCTTTCTTATAATAGCTATCATTAAGCTGTCCTCATAAACAACCCCACGCCTCTTTCCACATTACTAATTTATAAGATGAAGTTACACCATCTGCTATCTCTTTCTTAGGATATTACTGCAATAAAACTGCACTGTACAACAGAGAGGTAGCCCAGTTGTATAGTTTCACATTAGGCATAGCCCACCCCCCTCTCTCTTTTGGTAACATAAGAAATTTAAGCATTTTTCTAGGTCTAGTGTAGGCCCATACAAACACTGAAAAAGATCTTCAATTTTCTTTAGCCACTGAGCTGAAAATTCCAATGGAATTTACTGAAAAAAATAAATGATTTTGGGGGAAAAAGCATATTTATGATATTACATCTACCACCTATGGATAGATGAACATTATTTAATCTAGCAAGGTCCTGTTTAGTTTTATTTAAAATAGGTTCTATATTATGTTGTCTTTTTCTGCTGACTTGCTAACTCCCAGACATTCTGCCTTATCAATGACTTGTTCATCATGTAGTTTTAGTTTCTCATTAATTACTACCTCAGTTTTATTTTGATTAGGGTGTAACCAGAGAACTTCCCAAACTTTTCTGCTTCTTCTCCCACCTCCTTAAGTGCACTTAAGCGATCAGTAGTCACAAGGGCAATATCGTCAGCATACACCAACATCTTTGTCTCCCACCCTTATGTCAGAATCGGTAAGATTACAGTGTTATTTTCAAGTCTACGTTTCAAAGTGTCAATATAAAATGCAAACAAAAGCAGGAAACATGGATAGCCTTGCCGAATCCCCCTGAAATTGGGAATGGGCATGACGATACACTGTTCACCCATACCCTGGCCACAAGATAATGATATAGTATTTTGATTGCTTGGATTAAGTCCTCACCGACATCTACGTTTGACAGGGCGACCCACAAAAATTGCTAGAAGACACTGTCAAAGGCTTTTTCTGTGCCAACTAAAATAAGAGCCATTGGATCTCCTGTTACACATGTAGCATTAAAAGCCAGATAACCCTCCATACGTGATCTGTTGTTCCCCTTCCTGGCATAAAACCTTATAGTCAAGCTGATACAACCTTATGTATTATTGGCGCTAAGCAAGAGGCCAGGATCTTAGAATATATTTTAGAGTCGTCATTAATCAAATTGATCGGGCGGTAAGACCTAAGTTCTACTATCAGCTTTTTTTGGGGGGGAGTACCACAATGTTGGCAAGGAACCAGGAGCTCTGAGGTCTAACTCCCTTAAAAAGACGATTGAGCAATTTGGCAATACACTCCTTAATTTTTTGAGTGATTATCCTCTAAAACTCCATGAGAATACTGTCCGTACCAGTAGCTATACCACTTTGAAGGCTATTTATCCCCAGCAGAATCTCTACCCACTGTGGGGGGTCTTCTATCTGCTCCTGTTCTTCAACAGGGAATTGATCGTAGGGATTTTTTTTCTAAATATCCATTGAGCTCGCCAGGGCCCCCCTTGATGCTATCCAGGTATAGGGTTTGATAGTATTGATGCAAAGAGACCCCAATACTGGGTCAGTGATCAATCCCATAACATGATACTGAATCTCCCGAATTAGATTTAGCCTATTCTGTTGCCTAGTTTGCATGGCCAAGTGGTGCCCAATCTCGTGACTGTATTCATAGGACTATTCTTTCCAGACAGTAAACCTATCAGCACATTTCTTAACCACAAATTACAAAATAGTAGATTTGGACAGTGCCCCCTTTGCCTGAGTTTACCCCAAATCACCCCCTTGTTGTGAGACCATGACCAGATCCTCTTCCAGCTGGGCCAAGACCGCTTGAAGGTCCCGAAGTAGTTGTCGCCCTTGCCTATTAAGATTCAGTGTGAATCTTAAAGTTTCCCCTTGTATACTGCCTTTAGGGCATACCACACTATATCTATTGCTGTGCTCCCCAAATTGTCTTTTAAAAGAATAGGAATCCAATTTCTCATGTGGTTACTGTATTCTTCATTTAAAAGAAGCGCCTGTTCAAAGCTCCAAGATATTACCTTAGGATTTAATGGATTATGCAAGGATTTTTTTCTAATGTGTAATCATGAATTAAAGAATGCGAGACATACACATAGTCCGGTTGAGTATGGAAAAGATATGGTATAGAAAAAATGGTATACCCTCGATCCTAAGGCTTTTGTCAGTTCCATAAATCAACCAAAACAAGATCCTTACACAGGGCATTCAGGCTATAAAAACCTTACATTTCCTCCTGGTATAAACCCAATCCACTTCAGCATTTAGGGACCAGTTGGCCGGTATATTGATGTTGACATCCCCGCAGAGAATTATAGGGAGGTGCCACAGTGCTAATTCTCTGGTCATCCATTCAAATACTCCTGGGTCATCTTATATTCTTCCATAAATTGAGCAAATAGAGAATGTTTCCCCAGTTCATAACTGAGATTCAGATATGAGCCATCAACCAAATTTATTGAAAAGCGAGTGAGTGAATTCCAAGCAGCTATTACACACCAAAATAGCTACACCACGTGTCCGGGGTGTCTTGTGTTATCCCCCAACCAACATGTATCCCATCGAATTTAACAAGCGAAGTTGGGCACCTTCGATATGTGTCTCTTGCATACACATAATGTCTGCTGGTAACAATTATAACCCCACTGCGACATTCTGTCTCAGGATCATTAAGCCCACAGATATTGATGATGGTTATGCGTAATTTACCCATTCCTACTCTGTAAAGAGAGTCCTAATGTTTAACATTTTTTAAGGCCATATTTGCTGCAAAGAATAAACACCATAAACCACATAACCATCCAACCAGCATGTGAACCCCCCACCCTCATGACCCCATACCCATTTTGCCTCCCCAACCATCACCAAAATAAAAGGCAACCAGGCCCCTTCCTGAGCCTGGATGATGACATCCGACACAGTCCCACTCCCCCCTCTTCTGATCAGCCCAAAAAATCATTCAATGAATCTGATAAAATCTGTAGAGAGTCTGTCTGCTGGAACATTGGTGCAACCAGCCTTTCTTTTCCTTTCCACCACGGGCAACACCCTTAACCCTAAATACTACCCCACTTCACTTAACACAGATCCCTGAGCCAGTCGTAATATCCCTTGAGTATTCCTAAGCCTGGACTTCTGAGATGAAGCTACAGGTTTCCCCCTAAAGACATTCTTCAACTGGGCCGAATTCTGTAAATAGACCTCAGCTTCCAATTTTTGAAATGGAGCAAAAAGTTGCCCTAAACACCACCTTTGTTCCACTGTAGCATGAGCAAAGTCTGGCCTGATAAAAAAGGTCACTTCCTCGTTCTCTCTTTTTGCAGTAGGACAAGCCAGATCATAAATCACTTGCAGTAACAAAAAGTTGCCAAAATATACCAACATTGCCCGTGGTCATTCTGGTTCTTTGGAGGTACGTTTTGACCCCATCATTGGAAATCTGTGGGCCCACTGTATTTATTTGCACCAATCCATTGGGGTCATATTGTGGAAAACACCACTGATTAGGGAGACCATGAATTTTCTAGCGACATTTCCCTCTACACCTTCAGGTGCCCCCAAGAACCGTAAGTTATTATAGCATTGGAGGTTTTCTTTGTCTTCAAGCTTCCACATCACATCCTTTAGCACCCCTCCTGCGTTGCACTGAAACTTAAGGCCCACCACTTCAGTTTTAAGGATTTTCATCTGACTTTTACCAATAACTATTCTCTCTGCAATATCTGTGCATGTTTTCCCTGTTTTCCTAACTGCACCCTGCAGTTTTTCAGCAGCAAGTCATGCTCAAAAGTAATCACTCTTAACTTCCTCCTAGTAGTGTTTTATAGACTGAAAAATCATTGCAAGCGAGGGATCCCTCATACTCGCAACTTCTGATGTACCAAAGGCAGCTGTAGAGACAGGCTCATGAAATTCATTTCCACTATTTTCCCCTTTTTAAGAGGCCCTATACTGTACTTGCCATGGGGTCTTTTTCTTCCTTTTCTTCCCCCTCATGGAGAGGGATTTTCTTTGTTGTGATGGACACATGAACTCTTCATACTCAGAGCTGCTGTTCCCCTTTGCTACCCCTTTTCCACTTGACATATAAATACTAAAATCCAAAATGTCTGAATCATCTGTCAGTGAGAAGAACTTCTCAAGATAATTGGGAGACATTTGCATACTCTCTAGGGTAATTTTCTGACTTGCCCTTTGTGGCAAGTCAGAAAATTATCTGAAGACACCATCCGTCTGATGAACTCCATCCACTCTGGCTCACCAACTGACCCATGCCCCCACCACATCTTCAACAAAGCTGACTCCATCATCGCACCCCATCTCCGCGATGTCATCAACTGCTCCTTCGACTCCGTTACCTTCCCAGAAAGCTGGAAACATGCCAAACTGAGCGCCCTTCTGAAGAAACCCACAGCGGACCCCTCTGAACTTAAGAACTTCCTCCCCATCTCACTCCTCCCCTTCCCGGCCAAAGTCATCGAGAAAGCTGTCAATAATCAGCTCGCCGCCTTCCTCGAATCCAACAACTCCCTCGACCCCTCACAGTCCGGCTTCCAAGCCAAACACAGCACCGAAACCGCCCTCATCGCAGCCACAGACGACATCCGAAAACTACTGGACAACGGAGAAACAGTCGCCCTCATCCTACTCGACCTCTCCGCCTCCTTCGACACAGTATGTCATAGCACACTCATACAACACCTCAACAACGTCGGAATACAAGGAAAAGCCTTGGATTGGATCATCTCGTTCCTCGCCGGAATAACCCAGAGAGTCCGCCTCCCCCCATTCAAATCAGAGGCCACCGAAGTAATTTGTGGTGTACTACAAGGATCTTCACTCAGCCCCACCCTCTTCAACGTATACATGAGTCCCCTCGCATCCATCGCGCGCCAATACAACCTCAACATCATCTCCTACGCAGATGACACCCAGCTGATCCTCTCGCTCACCGAAGACCCAAACACCGCCAAAACCAATCTACACGAAGGAATGAAAGAAGTAGCTGAATGGATGAAGAACAGCCGTTTAAAACTTAACTCGGATAAAACGGAAGTCTTCATGTTAGGATCATCCCCCTCTACCTGGGACAACTCATGGTGGCCACCGGCCCTAGGTACAGCACCCATACCTACAGATCACGCACATAACCTGGGCTTCGTCCTAGACTCCTCCCTCTCGATGACCAGACAAGTCAACGCCGTCTCTTCACCATGCTTCAACATACTATGCATGCTCAAAAACATCTTCCGCTGGATTCTCACCGAAACAAGAAAGATAGTCACCCACGCCCTGGTAACCAGCCGACTGGACTATGGAAACACCCTATATGCCGGAACTACAGAAAAAACTCCAGCGCATCCAAAACCCCTCTGCCAGACTCATACTGGACATCCCCCGCCATGCCCACACCTCCGGTCACCTGAGGGATCTTCACTGGCTCCCCGTCAGCAAGAGAATAACATTCCGGCCCACGCACACAAGGCCCTTTACGACCTGGGACCCGAATGTCTCAACACACGACTGTCCTACACACCCACCCGCCAACTTCGATCATCCAACCAAGCCCTCGCCGCAATTCCGCGCATCCACAGATCCACCATGGGAGGAAGATCCTTCTCCTACTTAGCGGCCAAAACCTGGAACTCTCTCCCCATTCACCTCCGACTCACACACAACCACCTCGCCTTCAGAAAACAACTTAAAACCTGGCTATTCGATAAGTAAAGCACCCACCCTCCCTCAAGCGCCTTGAGACCCTCTGGGTGAGTAGCGCGCTTTACAAATTCCTGAACTTGAACTTGAACTGGCTTTATCTATCTGGGCCTTATCATCTCTGAGTGTGGCTTCTCCACTCATCCCATCAATGTTGTCCCATATATTGGGTCCTGGGCTGGGACCTATTACCACTCATTTTAATGGTGCCTCTAAGACAATCTCTATATTTTGTTGAAGTCAAGAGCCAGAATCACCTTCTTTTAATTCCCCTGTGTCCATATCCCATTCTGGGTGCAGGTCTAACAACAGGGTATTTTGCCTTTCAGTTACATAATCAATATTCAGGGTGAGCTCAGTTGTGCCCCCCCCTTGTGACCATCAGACAACAAGCCAGCTATCCCAGAGTGAGAAAACAAATTAACAATTAGGGTTGAGACCCCCAATGCCCCAGGTGTTTCACTGCAGTGCTTTTTAAATTAGCTCTGTTTTATCCTTACCGGATTGATTATCACCCTTCTTGCCTCCGGTCCTACCTTCCACAGTGGTCTTGCGCCAGGGCAGTCATCAGCACTGAAGCAGGGGCAGTCGGTGGAGCAGTCCGTTGCTTACCGCTACTGCAGCGGCCAATAGTCTAACAGTAACTGATATGATTTATCAATACAAATTAACTGACGTAATGCAATCAGTCTACACTAAGCTAAATACACATATCTCCCCAATATATTGAATCCTCTGGGTTAACCAGTGTTGGCATATTCGTTTAGGGCAAACAAGGTAAATGTTTACATGATCAACTCTCAGTGCTTACCCATATTTATGTGAATTGTGTCAGCCCTTCACCCGTGTTGGTAAGATACTGTACCAGCTTCCTGTTCTGAATGGGACACTTTCTATTTGACTGAAGGTGAGTGTGGAGGTATTCCTCCATATTCCACCCACTTGGAACCTTGGAATTAAATTCTACAATGTAGTGAGACTCGAACCACTGTAACTCTTTCACCCTTTCTTCCCCTCTAATATTGACCGTATTGCTTTGATGCTGGTATTCAAAATGTCCAGCAATGGCGTATGCATTCTGAAGCCTTTACTACGCCGGAGCCAAGTGGTTGGTGTAGGTACTGCAATTTCAGGACTGCTCTTCACCAGGGTTTGTCTCATTGATTTGGCTTTTCTAAAAGTCCCTCCTGGTCTGCGGATATATATCATATGCTGCACAATTAATACTTGAGTATGCAACAATGCATTATTAATGGAGCCATTCTGAATGGTCTGCAAACACATGTTTTTGGGGCACCGCAGCTGTAGCAGGTTATGTTATTATCTTATAATTCCAAAGGACATGCTCTTCCCCAACTCCCTATACAATTCTACTACCCTAAGTCCAAATGCACGCTAATAAGCTTAGGCTAATTAGGTCTTGGTGGTCTGGACTACGGTAACGTACTTTACCTTGGAGTCACCGCGGAGACACAGAGGAAACTCCAGCTTGATCAAAACTCTGCCACCCGCCTACTATGCAAAGTTCCCTGGAGATCCTCCATTTCCCCTTACCTCAAAGATCTACATTGGCTCCGCATTGAAAACAGAATTAAATGTAAGGCCCTCTGCTTTATGCATAAGATCAAGCAGGGGCTAGCCCCTGCATACCTCCAGTCTATTGTCCAATCATACACTCCTTCCCGCCATCTCAGATCCTCTTCTCAAGGGAATTTCCTAATTCCACGTTTCAAACTGGCAAGAATTGGCGGATGTTCCATCTCCTGTCTTGCCCCCAAACTGTGGAATGCTCTCCCGGCTCCACTGAAACTTGAGCCTTCCCTGACAAAATTTCGAAAAACGCTCAAAACCTTGCTCTTCCCTCAGTGATAATCCTCTGGCCTCATCACCACTGCCTTCAGTTTTGCAACGGGAGACCCCATGTGGGTAGCTGCATGCATTATAAATTTAAATACAATACTATACAATACAATACAATAACATATCCCATCCAGCTTATTACAGTAGCCAGTGCATAGAATAAAATTAAACCCTGTAGTACAGCCAACAGAGAGTATCCCAGCCGCCAACTCTAAACATGGCCCTTAGTCCCACATTATATCCAGGTCTCTGACACTGATTATTCACAACAAATGCCTTCACTTGGCAGTGGGAGCAATTAGTCCACAGGGTGGTGAGTTAAAATAATTGGGCTAGCTAGTGGTTTAGCTATGGAATGGTTGGGTGTCACTGGTCGTGTACTACTTTTTTACTTAGTCACCTTGATTGATAGGAGGAAAATATTTGGAACTGTCAATCCATAATGGAAGCTGTTAGGAATTGGGATCCTGGTTGACTGGAGTATGAGCCATGGTCAAGCAGTAACAACAATCCTAGTCAAGGTATGATACCAGCAATCCCCAAATTGACCTATGCTCACCCGTTGGTAGCTTGGCACAGAACCGCAGACTTAATTTGAAGGCAAGTCAAGTCAAGTCATGAAGCTTTATTCGGTGCATAAAAAATGACCATAAAAGCACAAAATACATACATTGCATAATAATTACAGTTATTTACAGAACAAAAGAAAACTACCAGAATATAACAGACACAATCATTTAAAAGCACATGCTTTTCCTAACTTTTACAGATTGGATTAAAAAACGTTGCAGTTAAAAAACAGACATCGACATGTTGCAAGTTAAAAATAAGACTCATAGCCTGCATAACTGTACGCACACCATATTAAAGAAATAGCGGTATTAAATAGGTTGTACGAAAATTCATATACAGTTTGCAGATCAAGAGAAAGTTCACAGTGCTTTGTCTAGATACACCATCACACATACATGGCCCTTGCGGATGCTTTCTGATGGTAGGCAGTGCTACTAGATGGTGTGCTACACCGAACCTCAGCCTGTTTAGCACAAATTTGTGTGATGGCCGTGTCACCCATATTAAATAAAGAGGGAAGCCTTCGGCAATGGTATATCTATTATAAAATTTAACAGTTGATAAAGATCCATTAGCCACAGTTCTCTTTCTTACTGAAAAGGCCAAAAATTTAGATTTCAGCTCGGATTTTGGAATTAGAGCCGCTGCACTGGGATCAGCAAGGAAATTTAGAATAAAAATCTCGGAGAAACAACTAATCACATATTTTAGCCAGGGTATTTTAGAGTATTTGTGCAATCGGAGACAGCCCTCAATGATCGATCTAGTAAAAGAATTTTCCTCCTGAAGCCAAATTGACCGCCAGATCATAAGTGCCTCAGGGGTAATTGATCAATCAAAAAGTTGGTGTCTGTCTCCCTATGGATTAACTCGGTAGATGCAGAAGTTGGCAACGCCAGGAGCTTTTTAAAAAGGAATTTTCCTCCTGCTGCAATTCATGGTCACATCTATGCCCCCCTACTCCGGCTCCATATAGTGCAATAGTGACACACCTGGCTTGATAGATCTTGAGCATGTCATATATACGTCGGTCCCCAACCTTATGAGCAAATCTAAAAACACCATGTGCGTTTTTTGCCATTTTAATGCGAATGTTTTTAAATTAATTGGACCACGATCTATCATTGGAAAAGGTTATACCAAGATAACAGAATGTATCCACCTGACGCACCTTATCTTTATCAATAAAAAAACAATTAGTTGCTTTACTTTTAGCCCCACAGGTCATGGTAAATGTTTTCGCCTTATTAATTATTCATTTGCTATCATTAATAAAGGTGGAGAATCTATTAATCAAACGCTGTAGTCCTAACGGTGTTCTAGAGAGCAGAACAGCGTCATCGGCGTATAATAAAACCGGCACTGGGGAACCATTTATCATGGGGAATTCTTTAACACTTTTTAAAATCTTGTTGATTCCATTGATAAATAAATAAAAAGAAGGGGGACCAATAGACAGCCCTGTCTAATCCCTCTTCCGACTCCAAATTTTGGGGTGCATTCCCCATTAATGCTGAAACGTACAGAAGTTGTTTATTTCATATACAGCCTGGCCAGGAAATAGATTATGCCCTTTGGTGCTCCTAACTGTAACAGGGTTGGCCATAAAATAGAATGCGGTACAAAAGGGGGTGGTGATGGACGGGGCATCTGAATCAATCGAACACTCACACCCAGTCAAAGATCTGGGTTTAATCCATCACCGTTCTTTAGCCCACTCTGCCACCCCAGTTCAGACATGGCTATATGCAAATCAGTCTGACCCTGTGCCTCATGGGAACAGTCCAGCCTGAACTACCAAGCCATGTCTTCCCTGGACCGGAAACAAGCTTCCGAGGACCGGTTTCTGGCATTCCAGCCGTCTTCAGCCCGGCTTGCTTGAATCCGCAAGTCCAGAAGTGTACAGAAGTGGTAAGATATGAGGTCCAGTTCTTATAACCATTGGTGCCTTTGAAGTGGGGAGGGCTTCAAAGAATGGTCTTTGAAATACACTGAGGTCCTCCCTTCCTGCCTTGGCTCCAGAGTCACTACAGGGTGATATGAAGCCCTTTGTGTGGGGGCAAGACACAGCCTATTCAGGTGTGAGTGTGAGGCTGTGCCCAGCTCCTCCCTTCCATCCTCCCAGATTGGGCAATGGGCTATCAAGTCACACTTTAGCTCCTATTGCTTGTAGGTGACTAGGATGAATACACAAAGCCAGGCTGTAACCCTTCTCAAACGCATATCAGAGGCAAGTTGCAAGCACAGGGCTAGGAGCAAAAAAATACAAATGTTTAAAATGTGGAATTTTTACAATTGTAATGAAAAATCTGACTGTCAATACAAAGGCTGTATCATTACAATTCCATAGGTACCAAACATGGCAGATTCACCACTTATCAATTAGGAATTACAGCATATTAAATGGAATGAGGTACCCACATTGCTATCTTATAAGAGGAGTAGACGTCTTAGCAGTGAAAAACACATTTGAGAGTTTGTCACTACCAGAACATTTAAAACTTAAAAGAACAAGTCCTGCCTTTTATTACACAGCACCCTTCCCTATATGATCCCTAGGGTCTACTTAAGGGTGACATATGTAATAAAAGAGGAGTTTAAGACCTGACAAGGGGTTTTAAATGTCAAGTCAGCATAGCAGTATAACTGCACACACAGGCTCTGAGGTGGCAGGTGTGATACCTCTTTAAAGAGTTACTTAGGTGGGTGGCACAATTTGTGCTGCAGGCCCACTAGTAGCCTTTAATTTACAGAACCTGTGCACATCTAGTGCACTTTACTAAGAACTTTCACATTAAATATGCCAATTAGGTATATGACAACTGAACCACGTTTAGGTGAGTGAGCACAACCATTGGCTAGCAGTGGTAAAGAGCACAGAGTCCTATGGCCAACAAAAAAGAATGCAGCAACATTGGAAGAAATCAAGTGAAAGGTTTAGGGGAAGACCACCCTATGGCTGACAGGCTTTAACAGAAGCCATGAAATATAACTTCACATGGGCACACAATTGTGGCACAGACATTGCATGCAAGGCAAATTCAATCAATCAATCGACACTTGTAGAGTGCTGCTTATTAACTGTGAGGGTGACCAGGCTATGGAAGGATACAAAAGGATAAAGGGTAGAAGGGAATGCAAAGGACACATGGTATTAGTTGTGATATTTCATTTTTGCCATGCTGCACTGTCATGGAAACTGCTAGTAGAAGATAAAATTGTGACTCCATGGAAATGGTGACTGCTTCCTCTCTGCCCCTGTAATTGTTGACTGTTTGATCAAAACAACAACCAACATGTTTGGTGACTAGAGTTTGTGGGCTGGCTGCGATCCTCTTTACGTTACTAACACTCATTTCTCCTCTTAGTACTACACAACAAGATATGTAAAAGAGAGACAAGGGGAAGCTTATGAAAAAGGGAGCAAAACAAAGCTACAAATAGGACAAAAACAGCTGTGGAAACAGGTAATATAGGAAATGCAGGTATAACAAACAACATCCAATCATAGTTGGAAAAAAAGGTTAGTAATTTTTTACAAGGGCATAATGTTAGTACAGGGAATAGAGAGTACGAAATAATAAACACAACTTTCATGGGGAAGCAGGACCAGCTGGTAGTGGCAGCTGGCACAGGTGTGCCCTCTTGTCCTTAGGTGCTTATGATAGAAAGAAAATAAAAACAATGATTGGTGGTACACTGCACAAAAAACATGTTGACAGGCACAACATTGTACTTTTTAAATTAGATAGCCTATTCCTTCATAATTCTAAACCTCAAATAACATTTTAAACTATTCATGTATTCCAACGAATAATCTTTGCTTCTCCGCCCCCTTTTTATGAGTCAAGTCAGTCCCCCAGGCATTATGTACATCAGGAAAATTGGTACTATGAGCTACATAAAGCACACAGAAGAACTCAAGCTGTGCAACACCCCTGATATACTTCCATTGTAAGAGTGAGTGACATGAGTTGACAATCATGCCTTAAATCAGCCCAAGTGAGCCCCTGCCTAGCTCACACTGCAACAGAATCCTGGCTATAGGATTCACATGAATTCTACTCCCCTTCTACATTGTTAACTTCCTACAACTTCTCCATCAGGGTGGCACCATGCATCCCTTCTCTATCAAGGGTTTGTGTTTCCTTTCCCTCTTGGAATTGTTTTTGTGCAGGGAGGTGTCCCTTCCTGCACAAAACAGTCCAGGGTGCAGCTCTGTGTAATGTGGCACCCTTGCACTTTCATGGGACAAGGGTGGATGCATTGGTGTGCTAGGCAGCACTTGGTGTGCCAGTGCAGGAAGAGAGCAGGTATGAGACCACTTAATAAATAAATGTAACATTCCTGCTCCCTCCCTTTGATGCAGTGAAGTGAGTTGTCTTTCTGTGCTGCATGTAATTTTGATAACCCTGGACATGGGGCCACTGATACACTCTGTAAAGGGAATTGATAAACCTTGGCGCACTAGTATTACATCATGTCCCCTCCTTTTGTATCAAAGACGGTAGATGCAACTACAAGCACTTTCTGACGCAATAGATTTCTTTATTTAGGTGGAGTAGCACACACTAACATTTAAAATCCTCTTGCATGAACATGGTGCAACCGGCATAAATAAAATGTCCTTTTTGACATATCTATCTATAGATATATAGCTATATATGCATATGTTGACTAAAAAAACAAAGGTTACAATATAGTTAGGTTGATGTTTTACCCACACAAAACCATAGAAATTCAGCAGTTATAGTTATACTTATGTTAAGAAACTATAACTTGTAGCCTAAAGTTATTTAATGGCACTAATTATAGCTTCTTCTGATAAGTATAACTATGATTATTGCCAGTAGAATATATGTATATATATATATATATTATATATATACTAAAGGCTGGACGGAATTTCACCAAATTTGGCAGAAAGGTACATGTTGTATGAATATTGTAGTTTTTGTTATTTGGTGCAAATCTGTCCAGTAGTTTTTGAGAAATGTATGCTCAAAATTATAGATATATCCCTGGCTGCGGATATTTTGCTGCGGTTTCGAAATAATTGTTAATGCACGCACGATTGGGAATGCTGTGAAAGTTTCAGCCCCCATTTTATCATCCAGAAATGGTTCCCAGGGGGTCAGGTTGGAGATACTCTGATCCCATGTTTGAGAAATGGGTCAGTTAATGACGTAAGTGTTCCGAAATTTTTTTTTAACCGCTCACAATTTTCACAATGATGCCGTGACTGCCAGCGTGGCCCCCATGTATCATTACGGGGACATCAAGGATATTGCGACGTCATTGCAAACATTAATGAAAATATTTTTTAAAATATATATATTTGTGTGCACTTGTCAGTCACACACTCATGTATGCACTCACAAACTCACTTATACACTTATATACCCATTCACATACCCACTCACACACTTTCAGGTACTTATGCACCCACTTACAACTCATCCATGTACAGACCCACACAGAGACTCATGCATCTACTTAGAGACCGACTCATAAACTCATGCGTACAGTTTAATACCTACTTGGAGACTTTTAAAACCACTCAATGACCCACCTGGGCACTCATGCACCCAATCACAGTCCCACTCAGATACTCATATACTCACTTACATACTCAGTCGGAGGGCCGGGCACCCATGTACAGACCCATTCACACACTCATGTATGTTCTCACAGACCCACTGAGACACTGATACACCCACTTACTGTTAGGGTTTGTGCACAGCAAAGAGCATGTCCCCTCTCATTGCACTAGTGGTCTCTGTAATAGCTCTCTTTAAACATACTACTGAAAGCCTTTCTTGTTATCCCACCCCCTCCCTAAGACTTCTGTGTATGTTGCTCAATGTATTCACAAATTTGGACATTGCTGTCTTGTTTGCACATTGGACCTTGATTTTACCAAGGCTTATTTAGAAAACAATGGACCTTGCTTTTACCAAGGCTTATTTAGAACACTCCTCCCTAGGCCATGTGTTACTTCTACTCATTAGCATAATAACTGAAGCTCTGCACACCTGCTTGTGAGAACCACACCCAACTATTCGAACCACACCCAGCCCTGTCTATGAAAGGCAGCCCATGAGCCTCACCCAGTGCTTGTGCTCGTCTACCTCCCACTTACCTGAGAACAGATCCTTCGGCACTGGCACTCCTGCTCTCTTCAGACCTTCATTGACTTCAACGGGCGCAGCTTCTGGCTCTTCCTTCTTCTGGTTTCCGGCTACTTCTTGCCTCAGCCCCTCTCCTGTCCACTGCAATCGACCTGCAAAAGAGAAAGAGGTCAAGGTTAGACTGATCAGTATCCCTTTTCAACAACAAGTAAGTGCAAAACCTTTTATTACCTGAAATAACTTTATCAGCGATTTCTGGATTCATGTAAAGACAATTTGGAACAAGATATCTCCCACGAACTTTGTGGTTCAAACCCTTTGTTACAAGAATACTTTGTGGAACTTTGTGAACTAAACATTGTTTTACATGGAACTTTTTAAAGAATCGAACAGAGGAAACCATTGACAGCAAGGCAAACAGTAAATCAAGGACTTGCACAAATTACCTGCTGTATTTTGATGTAAAAGTACAGTATTTGTTTTATAAAAAGTCTGGAAATGTGTGAAAAGTGAGTTTGCCATTAAGAATTTAGGCTTTGGTTATATTAGGGTGAATGTTAGACGTTTTACAGTAATAGAAAGCACATCCCAGAACAGTAACACATTCCAAACCTGGAAGCTTGTGACCAGGATCCAAGAGGTACTTTTGAAGAAAATTTCTAATAAGATTAAGGTTTATTCAGGAACAGATTTAGGGATAGGTTGCACTTATCTGTTCTTTGTTTATGTTTCATTAGGCACCAGTTTCTACAGAAGTCAGAGAGGGCCGCAGATTTTAGCAGCTCTTCTACAGTGGAAACGCAAGAACTGTGTTGTCTCTCTCTTTTTTAATTTTATCCACTTCCCCCCTTCCCTTGAGCTTCTGGTTCTTAGTGCACTGTTTTAAAACTAGTGTGCTGGAACAAGCAGTTTCAGGGTGGGGTCGGACTGTCTTCAACCTCCATCAGAACTGAACAGAAACTCAGGTGAGCTGGGCTTTGACACTTACAGATTCACTCAGACACTCATACACCTACTCACATACAGTCACTCCCACACTTAGGGCCAGATGTAGGTAATTTTTATTTTCCGACCTCTTAAATACCGAGTCATACCGACTCGGTATTTCAGAGGTCGGAAAATAAAAATACCGAGATGTAGGTAATTGCAGATGTGCAATTACCGAATCGGAAACAGTCGGTAATTTCCGATGCGGTAAATACCGACCAGTTGATGCCCATGCATTCCTATGGGCTTTGAAGCCCATAGGAATGAACGGGCATTTACCGGTCGGTATTTACCACATCGGTAAATACCGATAGCCACAAGGGTGCAGGGGGTGTCACTTTGACACCCTCTGGCACCCCCAAAAGAGGCTCGGGTGCCATGTGGCAGGCATACCTGCCCTAAGGGCAGGTCTGCCTGTCATATGGCATAGGTGTGCATGCACACATGTGCATGCACACCTGAAACGGTATTTTACCATCAAGTATTATTTGATGGTAAAATACCGATTTTGTACTGCTTGTGGGACTCAGAAGAGTCCCACCTACATACCAATTTACCGGTATCCATAATGTTACCGACTCGGTATTTTACATACTCGGTAAATTTACCTATCGGTAAATTTACCGAGTCTGTAAATTACAGGGACCTACATGTCAAATTGCTTTTACCGGGTGGTAACGGCCGAATTCGGCCGTTACCACCCGGTAAACGCCTACCTACATCTGGCCCTTAGTCACATACCCCCTCAGAGACTTATGGACTCAGTCAGGCATACACTCAGAAACTCACAACCACTCAAAAAATCAGTCAGATATACATGCACCCAGTCAAGGCTAATGCATCCATTCATAGGCCCACCCTGACACTCACCCTCCCAGTAACAGATCCACAAAGACACTCATGCATGCACCCATTCACTCACCCAATCAAAAATGTATGCTCTCACTCATACACCCATTGAGACACATATACACCCACTTGCAGATTCACTCAGACATCCACTTAGGGGCCCGTTCAGACACTCACACACTGATATAGTCACTCATACAGCAACTCATAGACCTACTCAAAGACTTATGCACCCAATCAGTTATACATTCAGAGATTCAAGCCCAATTCACACTTATTTACTTGCAGCTAATGCCCGACTACCATAACCTTTTTGTTGTCACACATTTCCTGGGGGCTGCCTTTACTTCAAGAAGCTCAAGATGTGACTGATGCCTGCCTGGACCTTGTGATTTTGTAACATACTTCTTTTAATGAATTATAACTGCAATGATGTTCTTTTTATGGTATCTTTTCATCTTTTATTTTTGCGATGACTTCCGAATAAAGATTTATTTATATATTGCCGTATTTTGCTCCAGAGCACCCGACAATCCTGCAGGGCATACCTCTTACAGGAACTGCCTCCTGCTGTAAGCACGTGGGGGAGGTGGTGCAAACAGCAGGATGAATATTTTCGGTGAGTTCCACACATGCCTACATTCAACAGAGCCAGTGGTCACTCTAGCCAGAAGCGGTATATACATGGGAAAATAAACATGAATGGTAAGGGGAAAATAATCCAGAAGAAAATGATCAAATTTCACTTCATGAATGGTGACACTCCTAAGTGCAGTGTTTTGAATTGCAGCAAGAATTCCAGTTGTTAGTGAGAGGAGTATTTGCGATCATGAATGTCCTCCAATAAAAACTACAACCTCAAGCACTATGAAATTATGTATATTTTGAAATTATATCTTTTTTCACTAAACATCCACCAAGTCACCCTTAATGTGTCTTTCCTACGAAGGCTGGATCAGGCTAGTTAGACACTGAATTTCTACAAACTGCTTGTTACGAGATATAAAATCTAAGAGGATGCACAAAAAGATATGACTTTATCAATGCTTACTCATACGTACTGTTCTTACTATTTGGCTGGTGGAGTGTGGCCAGTTCCAAATGTAGGGTATTTCTGAAAGTTTCTTATGGTATTGAATATTTTATGGCAACGCAGAGACTTGATTTAACTGGAATCGCTAATATATTCACAGATCTTTGGACATGAGATTTAAAAGATATACTGCCCAAGACTCTAAAGGTCTTTAAGATGGTTCTTCTTTGGAGGTTTCTATTTTGGACTGTAAGAAGGAATTGTGAAAGAAACAAAGTACATTTATCTTGACCAAAACATCTTTGAGCGGAATATCAAAAATACTCCGAAAGAGATCTAATAATTTCTAACCCACACACCACAAAAGAGCCAGCTCACCACATTCAGCCACATCATCAACTCTTGGAATTATTACGATGGATTTCTGTAATGGCAGATAATGTTCCAAAGAACTAACTTATCCAAAGTAAAGGGCTGCATATGCCTTCCAATAATATTCAGACATCCTGGGAGAAATAGCACCTTGGGTGTTCTATGTAGGAGACAGCTTAAACTTTGGTTCCATGAGGATTAAAAAGCCATAGAACAGACCTTCAGCAAGCCTTAATATTGAGTGAAACAGAAATATAAATCAGTAAATGGAAATATACTAAACAATGCACACCAAAAAGAATCCAGATTGTAAGGCGGAGTCATTACCAAAGTACAAACAAGAAAGAATGTCAATATCTTTTGAGATATGGTTGCAGAATCATCAGGAAATTATCACTTAAAACATGAACAATAATGAAGGCTTAAGGCAGACATCTGGATAAAACACATTAAAATATTGTGTATGATCAATCATATGAATGAAATTTGACAACAGACCAGTCAACAAGAATTCTGGCAAATGTAGAGACACCAGTTCAAGAGCTGATGACAAATCAAGCTACAATACCCCCAACGCAAACATGGTAATATGAATTTCAGGATTGGCTTACCCAGGAAGGGGTAAACTATGCTTACCATATGTAAGTAGTGCACTGGCATCCATTACATTTTTGGTTGTTAAAAATGGCCATGTATTGTGTAGGATTCCCCCAAAAGTTTACCTTCTTTAGCTGAACCTGCTAAAAAGAGGTAATGCGCTTGTGCTCTCCCTTTTAAATATGATAACATTGGCATACAACTCATTGGCACATTCAATTTGCTTACAAGTGACTTCTCTATGGTTCTACATGTTCACAGGGCCTGTAAATTAAAGGCTACAAGTGAAAATGCAGTGCTCATTGTGTCACCCACTAAACTAGCATTGTTAAACATGTCTCAGGCCTGCCATTTTGGCCTAAGTGGGTTTTTACAACTGCCATTTCAACCAGGCAGAATATGCCTTTTCCAGACTTAAAACGTGATTTTTAATACTTATAAGTCACCCCTAAGGGAGGCCCTGAATGCCCATACGCAAGGGCTCTTAAAGTGGGACATGTGTATTTGAGGTTTTACATCTCCTAGTGATGGAAAAGCTCCAAAGTCATTTTCCACTGTAGCATGGTTTTCTCTCCCATAGGAAAACACTAAAACACTGGGTTACACTACATCTTATAGTGCTTAATTTTGGTTTGGGTTCAGCCAGAAAAACAATTCCATAACTCATTTTAATATCAATTTAAAACCCAGCCTAAGGTAAAGGTTCGATTGTATATTACTATTTTGAAAATTACACTTTTAGAAAGTAGTCATTTTCCTGCCGAAGTTAAATAGGCCTTTCTGCCAATTTCAACTGTCACCTGACTGGTAAATGGCTCCCCTTTGGTGAGATATGGATTGCTCCCAGTCAGTAAACAAAAGGCTTGGTTGTGGAGAGGCATTTTTCCTCCTTGAGAAGGATGGCCTGAGAAATGTGTCTAGCCCCTTCCTGAATTTAAAGGATTCCTACCCTGTCAAAGGCAAGATGTAGTTAACTTCAAGGCCTGCCTCCATTTTGTCTTCCTTGTCAGCCTGACTACAACCCCAGTAGGAGGTGGGAGCTGTCTCAGAAGTGGTTTGGACTGACCACAAGGGAGTGTTTGCCCAATATCACAGCCACACCTCTGTATGGGCACTGGGTGTTCTGACCAGAGGAAGAAAGGTGTTGCCATGTTAGAATGCAGGTGGAAAAAAGCACTGTGGGATTTTATACAGCAAAATGCACAAGATATGCTGCAAACATGGGTAGGGTCCCCCCAGGGAACTGTAACCCTTTTGTTTAACGAGTGTCAAGAAGTTTCCTCCACCCACAGGCTGGCATTTGGCATAACAGTGGCACTCCCAGTACCTCTCTTAAAACACTTCTTAACCGTTACTCCAGCATTCCCATTGTTTCATGACGAGCTCAGCTCGTCATGAGCACACAACCAGTGTACAGCATGACGAGCTGAGCTTGTCATGAGCAGCGAAGGGGTTAAAAGATCAGAAGAAGGACTGCCATGGTGTCTGAATCCTGAAAGAAGACAGGACCTGCCTGCCTTGAACCCAGTATCCCAAAAGTGACTCCAAGGTTCAGAGGGCTGACCTCCTGTTTGAGCTACAGGGGCACAACAAGCTTCCAGAGGCCCTTTTCTGCAATTGCCCATCTGACCAATTCCAATTGCACCTGCCCTGGACCCTGCTGATGGCACCTGGCCGAGTGAGTCTTGACTCCCAAGTCACGCCCCCAGGTCATGGACCCTTGGTTGGTGTTAAAGTGTTGTACTCCTTTCCAAACTGCAAAAGCAAGATTTGGAAAACTCTGTCAGCTTTATCTCCAAATACCCAGCAGGACACTAGGACCAACGCTAAGCCGAAGCCGTCGAATTGCCAGTCAAATTCAACATGCTAGATTTGCACTCTAAAGTAGATGTGACTTCCAGAAAAGTTTATAAGTCTGAATGTAGAGGGTTTCATCAGGACTAATGGCAAGCAGCAACCCCTTGGCGTTGCATCCTTCCTGGGCCATACTTTAAATCTTGTCCAACCATAGCTTTCCCACCTTTGTTGATGACCGTGCTGGAACCCCGATCTACAGCAACTCACCATATTCGAGTCCGACATTGGATCCAGCTTGCATCTTGCCATGCCATAGGCTTTTCATTTACTATTTTTTCTCCAGAAAAATGTCCAAGTCAGAAGGTAAACCTTTTACTGGGAATAACCTAGTCCCTGCATCTGACCAGTGCTTCATTGTAGTCCGCCATAACTTTTGATTTTGACCCTCTCTAGGACAACCAGATAACCGAGGCTGGTTCTTCATTCTTTTTTGCTTATTTTTAATTCAAACTTTAAAAATCCATCTGGCTCTACTGGCTTTTGTTGTTTTAGTATCTTTTTATTTAATAAAATTTACTTTAATTTTGGAAAATGGTGAGCAATTTTTCATGTGTTTATTGTTCTTTGAGGACCCGACCAATATATTACACATTGCCTCCAAGTTAAGCCTGACTGCCTTTGTGGCAAGCTATTAGCGGGTTAAACACAAGTTTATTTAGTGACTTTTGTGGTTCAGCCTGACAAGGGCTGTGGTTATTATTTGAGGTGGCTTCACACCCCCCTCATATAATCCAATAATTTCTTTCTTAGAGGGGTAGGAAGAGAAACTACATTTTTCAAACTCTTTGGTTTTAAGAACTGATGGAAAATGAGACTCTGGTGAGAACATTGTCTTGAGGTACATAATTACATATCAATATTTATTATCCTCTTCTCCCATTTCAGTGCATCCCTTTCATCCCTTTTTCTTATGTCTCTCTCTTCATAACCAAATCAATCACTTGAGATATTGAAGGCACATAATGTCCCAGGACTTGAACGTTTCAAAGGACACTTGTCCCTGCTGCAATTTAGATTTGTATCGTTATAAAGAAAGCATGTCGTTTTTATTTAATACGATGATGCAACCAGTAGATGGCAACGCATATTGTAGCAGGTGTGTTTTCTCTTTCACAGGAAAACATCATTTACAACTATAAATAGGTGTTAATAACTCCGGGCATAAGCAGGAGAATAAGGTCTCCGCATTTAGTTTTTGACCTGCACCCCATTGGAAATTAGACCTATTATCCTCCACTTCCCTTTATAAAGGCCTTGCAAAATATTTACATACCTTCAATAGCAATCTTTCTGGTGGATGCATAATTTTCCAACACATTCCTCACCATACTATCTTCCTTCAAGACATCAGACTTGTCTTGAACATTATTTCTCAGTAATAGCCCTCAAGTGCCACCAGGAGAAACTATGCACCCCATCCGTGACTCTGCCTGCCAGACAAAATTATATCTGAGCATGCATCATGTCAACTGGTGTGCTGGCATAAGTTTCTGGTTATGTTTCAATGCTACATTCAAGGCTTGTGGAGAGGAAACGAAAGAGCTTTAATGACAGTGATAATAACAGTCCTCATTTGCGATGAGGACTCCTTTCATACAGAACACGATTTTCATGTATTCTGAACAGAACACAGCCAGACAACATAAATGCATAACATCAGTTAGTGGAGAGTGAACAGATTTTTTAAGCTGCTCAAAAGACAGTTTTCTTAGTGGCATAGGTACACATGCCTGTGCTTCTGCATATTAATCAGCTGTCATCAGTCTCAATTGAATTCGTTGAGGACCACTAGCCCTGCTCAACTATGCAAGTTGATAGTTTGTGCATATGTGTATCACATAAGTGCTAGGTAAACAAATTGTGATCACAAATGCAGAAATTCACAGAATTTCCATGTTTGTGATCGCAAATGACCCATGTGAAATGTAGAGACAGAGAAACCTAATCGCAAAATAAAGAATGGCAAAAAAAAAAGGAAAACAGTTAGCCATTCTTTATTTAGCCAATATGTCACACCACCTCGCTATATTACAATGGGCAAAATAAGAAATCACAATACAAATTTGCAAACCAACGTCCAAAAAATCGCAAATTGCGATTATTTGAAAAATCGCTAGTTTGGAGCCACAAATTAACACTGACTTAAAGCAGGTGGTAACCAGGTGCAATAGGAGGAGTGATGCTGCTGCAGCTTGTTACCTCCTCAATTTCACCACCATCCCCAGACCCTGAAGCAGAAATGGGTGTTGCCTGGAGCACTTCTAACTCAGTTGTGACAGTAACCAACCCCCTAGTGACATTATAGCTGCAGTGGCCCATTTCCAACTGCATGGCCACTGAGCGTCTGCTAAGGACAGAGGTGGCATTGCATAGGCGGTTCACCGCCTCTGTCTACCCTCCCATGCCGTGTTTGTCCCTGCGCTTTGCCCCACATTCACTGTCAATTTTGCTGCACAACAGCCTTACAGCCTCAGCCATATCCCGCATGCCCTTTGCAACGGTGTTGTTGAGACCATTTATGCCCTCCTTCATGTCCCTCAAGTATTTGATCATGGCCACCATCTGGCGTTGCATTGACTGCATTGTCTTCCCTTGCAGCCGCTGCACCTTCAACATGTTTCCCTCCAGGCCTGCAAATACACAGGAATCTTCACCCTGTCCAGCTGGTCTGTGGGCCATTGGTCTGAGTTGTCGCGCACTTGTTGAGCAATGCTCCAAGGGTGACTGTGTCTCTAGAGTCTGTTCTGCCTCTTCCTGCATGGCCTGTGAGGCTCCCGTGCTCTACTCCTCTGACCCCTCCATCTCCTGAAGGCTACCCACTGTGCACCTCCTGAGTTTGGGAGGTGGTTGTGGTAGTGGGACATCTGCAAGTGACAGGGTCTCTTCCTCCTGATTGTCATGTCCCCTGGGTGCCTCTTCTGACTCCCTTGCAGCAGTCTGGGGTGCATGTTCGCCTGTGGGTACAGAATGTCAATTTACTGACTTGCCCTACAGCATTTGTGTTTCATTACATCAATCCAATATTTTCTTTCTTAGAGGGGTACGAAGAGAAACCACATTTTCCAAAGTCTTTGGTTTTAAGATCTGATGAAACATGAGACTCTGGTGAGAACATTGTCTTGAGGTACATAATTAAATATCAATCTTTATTATCCTCTTCTCCCATTTAAGTGCATCCCTGTCATCCCTTTTTCTTATGTCTCTCTCGACAAAACCAAGGCAATCACTTCAAAGATTGAAGGCACATAATGTCCCAGGACTTGAAAGTTTCAAAGGACACTTGTCCCTGGTGCAATATAGATTAATATAGTTATAAAGAAAGCATGCCTTTTTTATTTATTATGATGATGCAGCCAATAGATGGCAATGCAGATTTTAACAGCTGTGTTTTCTCTTTCACTGGAAAACATTATTGATAACTATAAATAGGTGTTAATGACCCCAGGCATTAGCAGGAGAATAAGGTCCATGCATTAAGGGCCAGATGTAGGTAATCCCAGATTACTGATTCTTAAATACCGAATCATACCGATTCGGTATTTAAAAACAGGCAAATGGGATGTAGGTAATTTTTCGGAAAAGATTACCAAATCGGTAAGTTTCGGTAGTTACCGAATCGGTATTTACCGATTCGGTAATTGCCATTCATTCTTATGGGCCTGGAAGCCAATAGGAATGAATGTCAATTACCGAATCGGTAAATACCGATTCGGTAAAAGGGGGAACATTGAAGGGTGTCAGGGTGTCACTTTGACACCCTATTGCAACCCTCAAATGTGTATGGGTGCACATGTTGCAGACATACATGCCCTGAGGGCATGTATGTCTGCAACATGGCACTGTTGGAAAAGTTAAAAAAAAGCTTTTTCTAAGGTTTTCATTATTTACCACCAACTTCTAGTTGGTGGCAAATAACGAATCATAAGAAGGGAAAAGCACTCATTTGAGTGCTCCCTACATTTCAGATTCGATAATTTACCGATTCGGTATTTTTAAGAATCAGTAATTTACTGAATTCTTAAAAACCGATTCGGTAAATTACCGAATCTGAAATGAATCCACCTACATATGAAAAGCCTAATTCCGGTCGGTAACGGCCGAAATTCGGTAATTTTGGCCGTTACCGACCGGAATTACGCTTCCTACATCTGGCCCTTAGTTTTTGACCTGCACCCCATTGGAAATTAGACCTATTATCCTCTGCCTCCCTTTATAAAGGCCTTGCAACATAGTTACTTACCTTCAATAGCAATCTTTCTGGTGGATGCATAATTTTCCAACACATTCCTCACCATACTATCTTCCTTCAAGACATCAGAATTGTCTTGTAAATTATTTCTCAGTAGTAGCCCTCAAGCGCCACCAGGAGAATCTATGCACCCCATCTGTGACTCTGCCTGCCAGACAAAATTATATCAGAGCCTGCATCATGGGAACTGGTGTGCTGGCATAAGTATCTGGTTATGTTTCAATGCTACATTCAAGGCTTGTGTAGAGGAAATGAAAGAGCTTTAATGACAGTGATAATAACAGTCCTCATTTGGGATGAGGACTCCTTTCATACAGAACACGATTTTCACGTATTCTAAACAGAACACAGCCAGACAACATAAATGCATAACATCAGTTAGTGGAGAGAGAACAGATTTTTTAAGCTGCTCGAAAGACAGTTTTCTTAGTGGTATAGGCACACAGGCCTGTGCTTCTGCATATTAATCAGCTGTCACCAGTCTCAATTGGCTTCGTGAAGCACCACTAACCCAGCTAAACTATGCTAGGGGATGGTTTGTGCATATCTGTATTACATAAGTGTTTAGGGCCATATGTAGGTAGACAAATTGCGATCACAAACGGAGAAATTCGCTGCATTTCCACGTTTGCGATCGCAAATGACCCATGTGAAATTTAGAGACAGAAAAACCTAATCGCAAAATAAAGAATCGCTAAAAATAAAGGAAAACAGTTAGCCATTCTTTATTTAGCAAATATGTCACACCAACTCTCTATTTTGCAATTTGCAAAATAAGAAATCGCAATACAAATTTGCAAACCAACGTCCCAAAAATCGCAAATTGCGATTATTTGAAAAATCGCTAGTTTGGAGCCGCAAATTAACACTGACTTAAAGCAGGTGGTAACCAGGTGCACTGCATATAAACATCCACAGAAAGCATAAGCGTGAACACAATGGGGGCCCTCTATGTCATTGGAAGGCGGATGCGGATGTAAGCAGCAGCACTGAGTATCTGGAGATGACAGGAACGCGTATGCGGAGTGCGCATTACAGTATTCCAACTCACGGAGGCAGAAATCAATGAGAGGTACAGGCTTCACTCCACCACCATCGTAGAAATGTTACGTGACCTGCACCGAATCCTGGAGAACCAAACACCAAGGGTGCCTGCAATACCACCAGATGTACAGGTCCTTTGATGCCTGCACCTACTTGCATCATGTAGTTTCCAGGGGGCTAATGCTGTGGCTGGTGGTGTCTCACAAAGTTGTCCTTCACACTTTTTCAACACATTCCTGGATGCCATGATGCAAAGAATGCACCACTATATCCAGTTCCCCATTACACAGACGGAACTGCATAAGACAAAGATGGATTTTTATCAGTAGGCCCGTTTGCACATGTTATAGGGTGCATCGGTGGGACACATATTCAAATACCCCCCTGCTACTGAGTACATATATCGGGACTGTAAATCAACACATTCAATCAACATATAGGTCATTTGTGATGCGTCTCACATCATCACTGATATTGTAGCAAAATTTCCAGGGAGCAAGCATGACTCCTACATTTTGAGGAGCAGTTGGATGTATAAACGTCTGGCTGGAGGTGAATTTGGAGAAGGATACTTGCTAGGTAAATCAATGTGACCCCCCCATGATGTATACCTTGGATGTATCTGTTGTTGACTGTGAATAATGTTACTTCCTTTACCATTTATGTGATAAAGCATATGTAGTGCAGGCATTTATCCTGACTCCATACCTCATCCCATCTACCCCAAGTGAGAGGAGATTTAATGTGGCCCATAAATCTACGCAGAATGTGGTGGAGAGTACATTTGCACTCCTGAAAAGTAGGTTCCGCTGCCTCCACAAAAGTGGAGGTGCACAGCATTACCGCCCTCTGATCTGCTGCAAAATATTAGCAAAATGTGCCATGCTTCATAACCTCGTCACAACAAAGGGACCACTAGAGGACCTCACTGAACAAGAGGATGAGGATGAGGAATGTCCACACCCACTGCACTGCGCAGCAGGTGTCGTAGCAGCGCCAGATGGGAGACACAGACGTGCAGAGCTCACAAGCAACTATTTCTGAGTAAGTAATGAGACAAAGCGAGTAATTACAATTGTGTAACAGTGTTTTATTGACCTCACATCAAGCAATAGGAATGCACACGGCAGCACCATATTGGCCTCTCAGTGCCACAAAAATCCCAGCATTGATACACTGCATGCTCATTGTCATCCCTTAACAGTTGGTTACATGGGTTACTTCACCCATCTCCCAATGTCAGCCGAAGCATGGTTTCATTTTGTGCAGCCACGTACAGCATTGCTCCACACACTTTGCACACTGCCATCCCTAGAGGACTGTCCTGCGTCTGGACCTTGCCTTGCACTGCGCCTCCTGGACTCTGCAATAGGTGGAGTGATGCTGCTGCAGCTTGTTACCTCCTCACTTTCACCACCATCCCCAAACCCTGAGGCAGAAATGGGTGTTGCCTGGAGCACTTCTAACTCAGTGGTGACAGTAACCAACTCCCTAGTGACATTCTGGCTGCAGTGGCCCATATCCAACTGCATGGCCACTGAGCGTCACTTCTTCTTTGACCCTCATGTATTTGTTTATGGCCACCATCTGGCCTTGCATTGACTGCATTGTCTTCCCTTGCAGCCGCTGCAGCTTCAACATGTTTCCCTCCAGGCCTGCAAATACACTGGAATATTCACCCTGTCCAACTGGACTGTGTGCCATTGTTCTGAGTTGTCGAGCACTTGTGGCGCAACGCTCCATGGGTGACTGTGTCTCTAGAGTCTGTTCTGCCTCTTCCTGCATGGTCTGTGAGGCTCACTTGCTCTCCTCCTCTGACCCCTCCATCTCCTGAAGGCTACCCACTGTGTACCTCTTTTTTTTGGGTGGTGGGTGTGGTAGTGGGACATCTGTGAGTAACAGGGTCTCTTTCTCCTGATTGTTGTGTCCCCTAGGTGCCTCTTCTGTCTCCCTCGCAGCAGTCTGGTGTGTATGCTTGCCTGTGGGTACAGAATGTCAATTTACTGACTTGCCTTGCAGCATTTGTGTTTCATTAAATTACATGAATGCCATTCAAACCAACAGTCCCCAGCTTGCTTATTTACTGATGTGGGTCACATGCACTTGGGTTCTGTTGACTCACTGGTATGATTTGTGTTAATTAGGACTACATCTCCCAAGATGCATTGCTGGTTGTTAGCAAATTATGAACTGGAGTGGGATTCATACTTCCTCATTGGGATTGGGGATGGGGGGGCACACCATGCTTTGCATACAGCTTACCAAGTTTGTTGTTTCCTCTGGCTGAGCTGTCCGCGTCTCCAATGCCAATGATGGTCTCAGGCTGGAGGGTGAACGTCACCGATTCTTCCAGGGGTGTTGTTTCTGGTGCAGTGAATGGTCCGCCACCTGTCTGATTAGCTTGTTTGAGCCTGACAGCCATCCACTCCTTGGCACGTGAGCAGAGGTCATACCAATGCTTCTTCAGCTCGTCAATGGAGCGCTGGGTGACACCAATGTCATTTATTTTTCCTTGGATTTATATCCATATTTTACGTTTCTGCGAGTCAGGAACATGCAGAGATTTCTTCCCAAACAACTGGTCGTGAGTCTTTACCACCTCCTCAATGAAGACCTCCAACTCCTTTTACCTGAATTTCTGTTTCCTCTTCCTCTCCGCGGGCTGCTTTCCCTTCTCCTGTGTGTCCATACTTGTATATAGTGTCTGCTTGGTAATTACTGTGCAGCTCCTGTGTGTGTGGTCCTGCTCTCTGCCTCTCCCACAGATTCTGGCTCAGTGAAACAGCATGTGTCAGGCCACTTCCTGGTTGTTATGTCATCAGGGTGCACCAGGATAGCAGATTTGCTAATATGTGATTTTTTTAATTTGCGATTTCGCAAATACCGATTCAGTGAAAGGATTCGCTATTGATTTAATGATTATGACCGAATCCCTAACTTTTAGTGAATTTTTATCTACATTGGAGTTTGCGAGTTCTTAATAACAATTTGGTAAAAATCTCTATTAAGAACTCCCAATTTGGTTTTTACCTACATCTGGCCATTAGTGCTCTGCTGGTGCAGCACAAAGAAAACACACAGGAAACCACCTGCAGAAGACTTGAAATTTTTGAAAAGTCTGTCAGAAAAATATTTGCTAATTAAGTAAAGCTGAAATGCCCACCTATTTTGTTTTTGTTACCATAGTGTGGCCCCTCATTGGTCGGAAGTGCTAGATTATAGTACATTAGCATGTTACAATTTAATAAAATAACATAACATTCGGAAAAGGGCATGGACTGAGACCAGTAGGTCAACACTGAGATCAAAACAGAGGTCAGAAACAAAAGTCTTGGGATTTATGATGTAGCTGACTATTCTTCTACAGCAGTCCATTTTGTTTAGCCATATGAACATGGCATTTCGTCTCCCCTCTTGAAAAAGCAAGGCAGCAAATATTCAGTGTAGATGGTGGTGTCAGTGAGCTGGCCAAAAGCAACGCTAGACAAAATCTGCTGCTCAAGGTCAGAGACTTAGCTAATTAAAAAGAACATTTGAACGGCACCACAACATCCTGTTATAAAGTGGAATTTATTGCTAACACATATGCTATGTTTATTTTTCAATAAAGTGCTTGCTGTAAAACCTAATTTCTTTTTGGCGCAAGGGCAACGATCTCACCCAGTTTCTATTTTGGACAATATGAATTTTGGAGTTACATTGATCCAGCACTGCAGTAGGGTGTAGTGGTTCCACTGAATCACCATAGCAAAGTGGGATTTTGTTGTACATAGGTTATGTTATGTAAGCATCACTTGGTATAGCATAGTGAATCATCCCCGAAGGAATATCTCAGCGCTTCTGCTGAAGTATATGACTAGTGAAAACTAACTAAAACAGCATTGTTTTATGAGTTTTTAAATTTTCTCAGCTCTGAACACAAACAAGTTGGTAAGGAAAGTTAATTCCAGTAGAAAGGGGCCAAGTAGAAAAAAGACCTCCCTCCAAATCTGAATATATGAATCCGTGGAATTTGAAATAGGGTTTTGTATGTAGATCTCAGCAATCTAGTCAGATGACAGTAACTGAGTCTATTTTGTAGGTAGTTTGGAGCATTGCATTTCAAGGTTTTATGTGTAAGACAACACATGTTAAAGATGAGCCTTTTCCTGATAGGTAGCCAGTACAGAGTGTAGTAATGGGGCAGAGGGAGGACCAAACGGGAGATAACAGACCAGTCTTGCCACAGTATTAAGCATCAACTGCGATCTAGATAGCAAGGTCTCATTAGCATGGGCAAGTAAATAATTTCCATAGTCGAGACAACCTGTAATTGTGGCTCAAACTAGGGTTTTCCTAGAGGTGGAAGGAAGCCAAGGAAAAGCTATTTTCCAGTAGTCTCACAGTGGCAAAACAAGTTCCACAAAAGGTTGAAACATGTTCTTTCATGGACAAAGACGTGTTCAACTTCACGCTGAGATTTTTAACTACTTGTTTTGGAGATGGGTTCAGGTCCCTCTTTGAATGGCCACCAATCAGACTTCCATAGATGTTGGTCTTTGCCTAATAGAAGTATTTCGGTCTTTTCTCTATTTGTAGGCAGTTGTGAGATATCCAGGATGCAATCCTCATACTGTTGGTGAGGTGGCGCTTCACCCCTTTAGAGTCCCGCGGTGTTTCTTCTGCAAAAGATGATATATCACAACGACATACCCTGACAATTTGTGTCAAACAGGCAACATAGACTTTGAATAATGTGGGACCTAGTGTAGACCACTGCAGTACTCATTTTCAGACTGGGTGGTGCTTGATTTAAAAGGCTCCAGGGAAATGGTTTGAGAGTGGTCTTTCAAGAAGTCAACCAACCATTGAAGAGCTTTGCCATAGACTCTAATGTTGTGCAGTATGTGAATTATAATCTCACGAGAGACCTATTGATGGCCGTAGTTAGATCCAAGAGCAATAGCATCATTGGGATCCCCACATCCAGGGATGTTCCAATAGTAAGTATTAGTAACAATGACTAGCTGTCCCTGCACTGTGGCACATTCTAAAGCCTGACTGATATGGATCGATGAGCCTATGTGTTTCCAGAAATGTGGAGAGTTGCTTATTTATACTGTTCCAAAGAGTTTAATCAGGAGAAGTGAAATTGGATGGTAAATAGAGAGACTATTGGGTTCAGCAGTAGGCAGTTTTAAGATGGGGAAACTAGAGTAGTTTTCCAGATTATAAGGACTGAGGCTGAGCCCATGGAGAGATTAAAAAGGAATGTGATGGTGGGAACACTGAAGTTGGAGGCACTCGCATGATACTAGGAGGGCACTGGTCTAGTGGTGATCCTGATTTGGATACATAAGGATGAGTAATTTTTATGATCCATGATGATGAATGCATCCTTTGGCTAATACTCTTTTTTTGCGGATTTGACATCTGCCTGCCCTGGATTGAAACAATGGTAGAATGCTGTACTGAAGTATCCGTTCCCCACAGTGAGGGATGTGAGGAACAAGGAATATGTGTGCAGTGGTGCAGCACTGTTCATGATGGGAAGTTTAATTATGTGAATGGTAATTGCTTTATATTAATTCCACTTTACATCCCCTGACAGTGCTTGTAAGCTAGTTTACCAGCCCGTGCCTCGTGCCTGCCAGAAAGAGCAACAAGAGGTCCCAGCAGGCAGGTAGGCATACAGGTGTTCGTGCTTCAGGACTGTCCCAGAAGAACATTATCTAAAGCCACACATTTTTCAGAGTGGTAGCAGGGCACTAAGGCCCTGCACACTGGAGACCTGGACACCCCTTCTCATCAGTGGGAGGAGGAGCAGGAAGTTGAGACACAAATACAGACACCAACCCATAGGAAAAACGAGGTGGGATAAGGGCCATGCTGTATTCCAACTCGCTGTGAATCTAACCAAAAATAAAATAATCAACTAGCCCTACCAGGATAATTTTGTTCTTTCTGGGGAAGGGATGCGACAACTGATGAACGAAGGTGGGATCTAATCCACACATCCAGGTCTGCAAGTCACGCACTATAGCAGCAGGGACCCAAGCAAGCATCTGCAAGCCCCTGCAGCTACTCTAGCATCAAGAACAACCACCAGGCATTCCTACAAGGTTCCAGAAACTAAAATGACGCTATGAAGGTTAGCACAGCATATTACTGAGCAAACTGTGCTCCCAATGTGCCAAGCAGCTTAAACGGCCACTATACAATTGAGCACGAGAGCCAGAAAAACCATCTTGAGCCAAGCACATTCAAAAAGCTGCTGCAGCTCCAGAAGTGAGTGCACCCGCCAGAATTCAAGCAAAGGCCAGTTGCGATCCAGAAGCCATAGAGAGAGCTCATAAAGCAAGCGCAACAACCACTGTGAAGGAGAGAGCCTCTGGAGGCTGTGCAAACCAAAGGAAGTGCAAGCTGAAGGAAGTGCAATATCTTGCAAGACTTCAGGAAAACTTGGAGTCAAACAAGTCTCCAATCAAGTTAATGGGCGCAACCGTCTTTGAGTCTGGCAATCTGAAGGCTCCATAAAAAAACAAGGAAACATCCATTTTGGAGTCAGGCACAAACAACTAACTTTAGAAATCAATAGGAGTCACCATCTTGAATTCAGGCAAAAGACAAACATAGAGCTATAGGAGGAAGAAAGAGCCGAGAGAGGAGCGAGAGCAAGACTGCCACTATGGCCAAAGAAGCCATTCCTAGCTCAATTTTGTGATGCTCCCTACCATTTGACCTCTCAAACTCCCAAATCAAAGATGAAATGTGGGAAAAATAGATCAGAAGATTCAAATATCAACTGTGAACTACATGCAAGAACTACTCAGATGTGGAGGCCATAGACCACTTCCTGAACCTGGTTGAAGATGATTTAGAAGACTGGCTTGTACCTTTCCCATCTGAGTCCATCATCCCCTTCAAGGGCCTATTCAAGTGTCTCATGGACAGCTTTGATCTACAGCGAAACATTCACTCAAATGATACACGTTGAAAATGGTATGCCAAGGAGTGGACATATCACTAGATGTCTTTGCAACCAGACTGTGTAAACTTGTAACCAACTTCAAATTTAACAAATTTGATAATGAAGAAGCAATACAACTGCATTATTGAAGGGTGTTGATCGACTTGATTTTTTATCAAAATCTTAAAAGAGACATACATGCTAGACAACAAATTAGCCATGGCATGAACTAATGATATGGTCACATCCCATGCCATAAACATAGAACGTGGTTGAACGCTAGAACAAGTTTACCGTATGGCGGGTGGTAACCACTAACCTCAAAGAGAAGTGCTGGCATCAACCAAGAATGAGAAAACATGCTATCGCTCCGGAATGGTATATCCACATGTTGGTACCTTGTTTGCCATGAGACAAAAGTGTTGAAAGTGCAACAAGGACAACCACTTTGCAAATTTCTGCAAGTCTGGGCATCTGAGGTCAGAAATAGAATGACCTGACAAGCCAACGGCAAACTCAAGTCACCATGCATGGCACATGGAAGTATACAATACTCTCCGACTCCGTCTCAGTACGAAAGACTGACAAGCATTTATACCTCTGGACAGAGGCAGCACACCAAAGAGATTAAAAAAACAACCACATAGAGCTATTGGTGGGAAATCACACAGCTCAGTTTATGTTAGACTGTGGAGCCGCAAGCAATAAAAAGCCACTACAAGCTGAGATATAGGGAATATCCCAGCACCATGCCTCCTAAGTAATGTCACGGCACAACTTATGGGACTTATAGTCATGACAAATAATATGTAGGCCCATCAGAGCATCTTGAAGGAAAATCCAGCACTATTTTAAGGACTTGGGAAGCTTCAGGACATGCAAGTCACCATTCACATCAAACTGCAACCTCAGGTGAAGGAGGAAATTCAGAGCCTACTAGAACAAGGCATAATTGAACCAGCAGATGGACCATCTCCGCAGGTATCTCCCATCATTGCTGTGCTAAAGAAAAATACACAAAAAATACATATCTGCGTAAACAAGCGTCTACCAAACACAAAAATAGAAAACATACACCCAGGTCCTCACATGAATAATTTGATCAGCCTTCTACATAAGACCTACATATTCTCCAAGCTGGATGTCTTCAAAGGCTACCATCAAATAGAACGCGATCCTCAGTCACAATACATCACAACGTTTTCCCCACACTTGGGACAATTCCACTACAAACATCTCAGTTTTGGCGTGTCTTCCACAGATGAAATCTTTTAGGAAACAGTGAGGAGAGTAATAAGGCCTATATAAACAGTTTAAATTATAGCGACAACATTCTGGTTTTTAGTTGATACAAAAGAGGAGATCAACAAAGCACTAAAGGAAGTGTGCAGTCGCCTGAAAAAAACAAGTTTAACAGTCAATGAGTCCAATTGTTAGTTTGAGAAAAAGGAACTCCTGTTAGGGCATACCTTGTCTCAGAAAGAAATGCAGCTAGACTCAAGCAAAGTTGAGACATGGTAAGCACTCCACTCTGTGAACTTACCAAACAAGGGTGACCGTTCATGTGGACCATGGAATATGAAAATGCATTTGTGAGCATCAAGGATGCAGTCACATCCATGAACCATTAGACTTACTTTGATGCCTCCCTGTGCACTAAACTTGTAGTAGATGCCACTCCGGTAGGACTTGGGGCCCTTATAGCTCAACACAAGCCTAGCAGTGACCTCCCAAGGTAATTTATTGTATATGCAAGCAGGAGCCTAACAGAGGAGGACAAGGCATACTTGCAACTGGCGAAAGAAACTCTGGCTATTGTGTGGGCATGTGGACATCATCACATGTTCCTTTATGGGAAACTGTTTATGATCATAACTGACCATCAACCAATAATAACAATCTACATCATCCCAAACGCTAAAATCCCACCATGTATTGAGAGGTGGCGAATACGCTTGATGGACTATGATTTCAAAATGACTCACAAACAAAAAGGGAACACAAACCTGCTGCTACATGTCTGCCAAGCATCCAACCCTATCCCTCTCTGGTAGAGCAATACATTAACTTTGGGCTACGGTAAAACACCTCAGTCCAGAGGAGGAACTCAAACTGTTGTTTAGTTCCTAATAATACATAGGATCTAAGCGTTTAGACAACATAAACTAAGTGATTGGTGTACAGACGGATTCCAGACGCCCCCAAAGGATATGTCAGCCTTTATACCAGCTAGCTCAAAGTGCCACCATAAACCCCCTAATCTTACCAAGGAGTGAATAATTTCTGTCAATTGTCAAACATGACAACCATTGATCCTTCAGGGATCTTGGAAATAGTACAGTATCTTTCACTTAGTCACTCGTGCCCTCTTGGTCTCAAAGAGCATCATTCCTGTATAAAACATGTTTTCTGTGACAATCATTAGACAGAAACAGATATATAAGATTACAACCACAAACATAATAAATAAAAGGTAGAATTCGACAATGGTGTTAAAATAGTAAATATATGCAGGCCTATTGATACATGGCAGCAATCGAGCATACTCCTAAAATGCAAACCTTACCTCTCTGCTTCTAGTCTGCCTTGAAAGGCGCTAGAATTACTGCACACGCGCTGCTGCTGGCGCTTTCGCTTTTAACAATCCCTTGATTTTGTATTTGCTTTTGATATTGATTTGCTGCACTTTTCCCCTGCTTTTAGCTGGGTCTCGCCCCCCCCCCTCATTCCGCATTTAAATTGGCTCCTTCACCGCCGTTTGGCGGGCCTGGGTCTCGGGGGTGGTCCACTGTGGGCGCCATTTTGTGTTGGGCTAAGGTGAGAGAATCGGGCGCCATCTTGGAGCGTCCTCGCGCTGGGATTGGTGGCCCTACTTAAGGCGGATCTCTGCTTCTAGTCTGCCTTGACAGGCGCTAGAATTACCGCGCACGCGCTGCTGCTGGCGCTTTCGCTTTTAACAATCCCTTGATTTTGTATTTGCTTTTGATATTGATTTGCTGCACTTTTCCCCTGCTTTTAGCTGGGTCTCGCCCCCTCCCTCATTCCGCATTTAAATTGGCTCCTTCACCGCCGTTTGGCGGGCCTGGGTCCCGGGGGTGGTCCACTGTGGGTGCCATTTTGTGTTGGGCTAAGGTGAGAGAATCGGGCGCCATCTTGGAGCGTCCTCGCACTTGCGCTGGGATTGGTGGCCCTACTTAAAGCTTCCCTCTCCCGCGCAGGTCGGGACGCCGTCGCTTAGCCGGAGTCGTGCCAGAGTCCTGCCCGTCTGCGCTCATCCGCGTCGAGGTAGCGCGAGGCGGGGCAGGTCCTGGTCCCCTTCGTCGTGGATCTCTGCAGTCCTTGGCGGTATGTTGTTTTATACACGGTCAGAGCTGTTGGCTTTAGGGCAAAGGACCAGGGTATGTTTATGCAAGCCTGTTGACCCATTAGCAGGCCCATATAGTTGTGCCTGTAAGGGCTGGTCACTCACGAGCCCTACTAAGATCCGCTCCCTGGAAGACGCTACTCCCATCATACGCAAGTGTGCTGCGTCTCGGGATCTTCGGATCTGGTGCTTAAATGTCAGGTCTCTGGTCAAACACCACCAGTCCATTCATGAACTGATTGAGAAAGATGATCCTGATCTCTTTTTATTGACCGAAACCTGGCTTCAGGATTCAGATTCTGCTATTCTGAATCTAGCCTTTCCTCAGAACTACACGGTCTTTACGTCCAACAGGGCCACAAGAGGAGGTGGTATCGCCATGGCAGTTAAATCCTGTTTTCCGGCTGAATGGAAACTTTCGGGACTGCCCGCATGTGAAAGTGCTATCTTCAAAGTTGCTTTTAGCCATCATTTTACGTTCAGCGGTATGCTCATCTACCGCCCTCCCGGCAATGATTCTGTCTTCAAGTCCGCGCTGGCCGATATGGTCAGCCCTATAGTGCTCGGTTGTGCGAATTTCAACATCATGGGGGACCTTAATATCCATTTTGATAATGGGTCATCCACAACCGTGAACACTCTGCTGGTGGATCTTGAAGCTCTTCAACTCATCCAGCTTGTCACCCTTCCTACCCACTCAGGGGGCCATATTTTGGACCCCTTCTTTACCACGCTTGAGGGGGTGAAGATGTCAGACCCGATGCAGATGGGATGGACAGATCATTTGCTAGTGGAAGCCTTTTGTCCGGTCCACGATAAGCCTTTTATATCGGTGGACAGACCTATTTTAAAAAGGTTTTGGCATAAGCTCAAACTTGAAGAGTTTTACAGTTTACTGGAACAGAAACCTTTGAGCACCTTTGTTAATGTGGACCAAGGCTACCAACAGTTCTGCACTTGGATCACCGATGCTCTTGACTCTCTTATACCTCTGCGGTGGTCGAAAGGCCGGGCAAAAACACCTAGCCCTTGGTATAATGAGTCCCTTGCAGAGCTGAAAAAATCTTGCCGAAAAACAGAGAGGGAATGGAGAAGATCTTATGATCCTGCTCTGAAAATTCGGTATTTCGCTGATCTGAAGCTCTATCACAGGGCTATCTGCAGAGCACGGGCCACATTTTATGCTCAGGAATTTGCAACCAGTTCCAATCCATCTAAACTGATCTTTAAGGTCCTGAAGGACCTTATGAAAAAAAGAGCCACCTCGGAGGTGATTTGCACAGACTCCCACTGTGAAAATCTGGCCACTTTTTTTGGGGAGAAAGTGGAAAAAATTTACCAAGGATTTGATACATGCCGCCCGAATCCAGAGGTAACTGACCCCGACGCGGTGGGATATGAGACCCTGGCTATCCTACCAGACTTGTCCATTGAGACCTTTGACAGACTTAGCCTTAGGGTCAAATCAGGTTCTCCTCTAGACCCGCTGAAGCCAGCCTTTATCAGCACACTTTCCCCGCTGTGCCGAGCTCCCATATTGAACCTTATCAATATGTCACTGTCCAACGGAACGGTACCCACTGCCTGGAAACAGGCAGTGGTTACTCCTATCTTAAAAAAGGCCAACTCTGACCCTCGGCTGCCAGAAAATTATCGACCTGTATCCCTATTGCCTTGGATAGCTAAAGTAACGGAAGCCCACGTCAACTCTGTTCTGTCTGAGCATCTGGCTCGCAACCAGATATTGGATCCCAGTCAGAATGGCTTCCGGCCAGGACACAGTACCGAGACGGCATTACTTTACATTACGGAACATCTTCGCCAGGTACTTGACTCTGGACGTACAGCAGCGCTTTTGTTATTAGACCTAAGCGCTGCTTTCGATACTGTGTCCCACCATATACTGATCCAACGCTTAAAGGAAGCTGGAGTTACTGACATCGCTCTCCAGTGGTTTCGATCATTTTTATCAGATCGAACCTTTAAAGTGGCAATACCACCAGGCCAATCCACCACCCATTCCTTGGAGCTGGGAGTCCCTCAGGGCTCCTCGTTGTGCCCCACAATGTTCAACCTCTATGTGAAACCGTTAGCTGCAGTCGTCAAACAGTGGGGTTTGACGATGACCTCATATGCTGACGACACACAGCTGGCGGTGACACTTAGTGGAGACCCTGAGGTGGAGGCCCCCAGATTCCGAGCGGGTCTTGTGGCAGTAGCAAGCTGGCTTCGCACCAACTGCCTTCAGTTGAATGCCACCAAAACTGAGGTGTTGGTATTAGGGAAGCACGCTGAGCTGTGGGGAAACCAGTGGTGGCCACCAGAGCTGGGCGTCACTCCGATTCCAGCTTCTGGAGTGAAAAATCTAGGCATTTGGCTGGACCCTGCGCTCACTTTTATGGATCATACCAAGAAGGTGGCTGCCACGTGTTATGGCATCCTGCGGGGCATAAGGCCGGTCTTAAAGTATTTTGATCCCCCTACCAGACAGCTTGTGGTCCAGGCATCAATTTTATCTCGGCTGGACTACGGCAGCTCGCTGATGTTAGGGATGAATCAGGCGGAGGCCTCTAGGCTTCAAAGGGTGCAAAACGCCACGGCACGGGCCATTGTGGGCCTCCCCAGACATTGCTCAGTGTCTGGTACCATCATGGCCCTTCACTGGCTCCCGGTCAGACAGCGAATTAAGTTCAAAGCGCTGTGCCTTGCCTTTAAAATTTTTAAATCTTCCTCGCCGCCGGCACTTGCCAATTTACTTACTCCTTATATTCCTCTGAGATCTGAGGCGCTCCACCTGGCAGTTTGCCCCCGTTTTAAATTGAGCAGAATGGGTGGCCGTTCCTTTCGGGTGCTCGCGGCAGGGTTATGGAACTCGCTTCCGGTGCGCATCCGAGCTCTTGATGACTTGCTCGCCTTTAGGCAGGCGATTAAAACTTTCTTGTTTCCCGTCTCCGAATAGTTGTCCCTTTCTTTTATTGTGTGTTATGTTATAGTGCCTGTCAAAGCGCCAGGACGCCCCTTTGCTGGGGCAGCTGTGTGCTATAAAAATATAAATAACATAACATAACATAACATAAATGTACCTAGGTGTACCCGGTATGGCTTCCGCTTAGTTACATGGGCATTTCGCTTAACCAGATGATACAGCGCAAAAGCATTTTATGTAATTTTTAATATTTAAATAGCACATTTTTTAAAGAGTTTTACCAGCGTATTCAGCGAACTTTTACCAAATTCAGTTTTAATCACGCATTTAAAACTTCCACTGAACACTGAGGGCGCCACCCTTAGATGCCTCCCCGTCCTGGTCCACCGCGGCTCTGCTGTTGGTGTGGAGGGTGTGGCGTCCAGGCATTGGGCCAATTACTGCTGAACGCCGGTGAGGAGGGGGCCGATTAGCTTTCCCACTCTTTCCCCTACATGAAGCCGATGGGCAAGCGAACGTGCAGTGGACACGCGCATCGGGTGCCCCCAAGGCAAGCCCGTATGTGCCCATCGTGCCAGATCGGGACCAGCGGTCAGTACCCCTGCCCCACCTAAAGCCAAAAACAACTACCTTCATTACTCCAGGCATACACTCATTGCACTCTAAGCACGTATCAGGTAATACCATTTACTGCATGAAAGCCTTTCCAGGGAATATGGAGGGTCCTTTTACTTGTCTAAGCTGCAAATGGTGCAGCCAAGTACAATCAGAACAGTTACACAGGAAATCCGATGACCAACCTAAACTGACAAGCATTTATTTTAACACCAGATCTGTACCCAAACATTCCCAAGAGATTTGGGACACAATAAAGGAAACAAATCCAGACCTAGCTTTTAGCACAGAAACCTGGCTGGATGACAACAACTCTCCTGATATTGCTAATGTCCTACCTACAGAGTATAACTGTTTAATAAAGATAGGCAAGGGCAGAGAGGAGTGGGACTTGCTATTCTGTTCAAAGCTTGCTTCACTTGTCTCCCTGCTACAGTGGCTCAACTAGGAGAACATGAAATACTGTCATTCCAGATCGCAAGGGAGGGCCATACTTGGCAGGGCAGTCATTTATAATCCACCAGGACATCTGTCTGACTTTAGCGCTTAACTACTCACCCAACTATTCCCCACATGTTTAAAACCCAAACACTATGTTGTAATAGGGGATTTCAATGTTCATTTCAAGAAAGACAACAATTGTACGGCAAAACAACTGGAAAATGACATGCAGATTTTGCAATTAAAACAGTGGGTCAAAGAGCCCACCTATATTGCGGGTATACATTGGACCTACTATTTTTAAACATTAAATCCACCCCCATCCAAGAGGTCAGACGTCCTTACCTGCACGGATCATTTATTAATTGCATTCTCATTTAGCTTGATAGCACTAACAGTACACACATACATGCCCTCATCAACGGTAAATCGAGCCTGGAGGTCGGTCACTCTTGACTCATTTCAACTTTACGGCTCCTTTAATGATCCTAAGATGCTATGTGCACTCCCCGTCAATAAGGGAGAAGTACGTTTTCAAGCCGACATTCTACACACACTGGATCAGTATGAACCCAGATTAAAAAATAAACCTTGGAGGAAAACATCATCTTAGAAACGGTATTCGCCTGAACTAAAGACACATAAAAGAAGGTGTAAAATACTGGAAAACAAATGGAGATTGCCCACACAAGTAATGGATAGGCTAGCCTTTAAGACAGAGTTGAAAAACTACAATGATGCCATCAAGAGAGCCAAGAAATCTTCTTCCCAAAGCGAATAAACGAGAACACCAACTCACCCAAAGAATTGTTTAAAATGGTAAAAGAGCTCTGCAAACCGGCAAGCACGTCCCAAAACCTACCTCCCTCACAAAAATGCAGCGAAAAGATTGGTAGCTTTTTCTCAGACAAAATTAGCGCGTTATGCTCCTCATTCAGCACTAAACCCTCGACAGACACTATAACTTGGGATTACAGGGATCCCCACCCTGATGCTGTTGCTCACCTAGAAGGTTTTTCACCTTTTTCAGAGGAACAGGTTGCAAAGGCAATGGAGGAACTCAAATCAGGATCCCTACTTGACCCATGTCCGCATTTGTCTTTTCCCAAATCATACCAGCAATATGCTCATATGTGACACAACTATTCAATCATTCACTGGACATGGCAGTTTTCCCTGAAATCTGGAAGAAGGCTATTGTGACTCCTTTACTAAAAAAGACAGGAGCGGACATTCACTACCCAACCAATTATCGATCCATCTCCCAACTTCCTTATTATCAAAAGTTATGGAAAAGCTAATTAATAAACAACTGTCAATCTATCTGGAATTAAATGATCTGCTGGATCCCTCTCAAATGGGTTTCAGAGCCACCAACAGCACGTAGGCAGCTCTCCTAGCTGTCTTATACAACATAAGGGGCCTGATGTAGGTAAATCTAATTTACCACTTCTAAAATACCGAATCATACCGATTCGGTATTTAAGAAGTGGTAAATTAGAGGGGGGGAAATGTAGGTAATTCTGATTCGGTAAATACCGAATCTGTAAGATTCGGTATTTACCGATTCTGTAAATACCGAATCGGTATCCCCCATTGATTCCTATGGGCCTTGAAGCCCATAGGAATCAATGTGGAATACTGAATTGGTATTTACCGATTCGGTAATTACCTATTCTTGCAAGGGTGTAGGGGGTGTCACTTTGACACCCTCTGGCACCCCAATTACAGGCTTGTGTGCCATGTGGCACACATACATGCCCTATGGGCATGTCTGTGTGTCACATGGCACAGGTGTGCATGCACAGATGTGCATGCACACCTGGAAGAGGTATTTTACCACCCAATTGGATTGGGTGGTAAACTACCAATTCGCAAAGCCCTGTAGCACTCTGACATGTGCCAGCTACATCTGCATTTACAGAATCTGTATTTTACCGAGTCTGTATTTACCGAATCAGTAATTTTACCGAATCGGTAAATACAGAATCGGTAAAATACTGATTCTGTCAATGCATGCCCTACATCTGAAAACCCTAATACCGGTCGGAAACGGCCGAAATCGGCCGTTTCCGACCGGTATTAGGGCTCCTACATCTGGCCCAAGATCTCTTATTGATCAGGGGAAAGCCACGGCCCTGATCCTACAGAACCTGTTGGAGGCGTTTGATGCAGTGTCACATGAACTACTACTTAAAATTCTATACGAAAAAGGTATACATGCCAATGCCCTTCAGTGGCTCAGCTCTTTCTTAAACAATAGAACGCAAACTGTACAAATGGGCATGTTTTCCTTTAACCCTAAATCTATCAGATACGGTGTCCCACAGGGAGCCTCTCTGAGCCCCACACTCTTTTACACCTATGTATCTTCTTTAGAAAAAATCTGTGAAAAATGGGGATTCAGCATATGCTCCTATGTGGATGACACCCAGCTGATTATTGCCCTTGAGGAAAAGCATGAGACAACCAGGTTTAAGTTGAACAACTGCCTCTCAGAGATGGCCACCTGGATGTCAGGGCATTACTTAAAACTGAAGGCCGACAAATCCAAAATCCTGCTCCTGGGAGGAGCCCATTTATTCTGGAATGCTACCAGAGCGGCTCCTGCACCACAGCAGGTCGCAAAAATCCTGGCATCCTTAATGACAACACACTGGCCATGCAGAACCAAGTTCAGGCTCTGTGGGGAAGATGTTCTGCCACCCTAAAGCTGCTAAACAGACTATTTCCTTGGATTCCCATTGAATGCAAAAGAAAGATTACACAAACCCTACTCATTAGTCAACTGAACTATGATAATGCACTGTTGATTGGGATGGCGGACTTTCTCTTTAACCGCCTGCAGGTGATTCAGAACGCAGCTGCCAAACTGGTCTGCAATAAAAATTGGTACAGCTCAGCATCTGACTGTATGAGACAGCTCTATTGGCTGCCTGTGCATCAAAGTGCCAGATTCAATCTTCTGAGCCACGCACATAAAGCTTTACACCGGCGTGGTCCTAGAAGTCTTCAAAACAAAGTCCAATTCTACACCACTACAAGGTGTCTGAGGTTACGCCAATTTCCACTGGCCTAGGCGAATCGTATCAAGAAAGCCAGAGTGGGAGGACAAACTTTCTCCCACCTGGCTGCAACACTCTGGAATGAACTACCATTAGACTTACAGCTTACAAATGACTACATGACTCTCAGAAAGAAACTAAAAACCAATCTGTTCCCTAAAACCTAAGCGCTGGATATAGCAACATCAAACACTACCCCTGCCATTAGATTTTGCTTCTCTAGCGCTGTGTTATTCTTTTGGGTGAATGTTGCGCTTGATAAATAAATAAATACATTCCGAGCCGTTATGTGGGTGTTAAGTCAAGAATCCCCTAGTAAAGAGCCAACCCCATTACCTGACGGGAGAGAGTGAAGGACCCAGTCTTGGCCACGAGTTGGACACCTCGCAAGGCATCTCAGACTAGTGCGTGCTAGAGCTTCTGCAGGCCAGGACCTCAGCAACTAGTGTCTGCATGGAAGCTTGTCCTCTGGTTTCGCAGTGAAGATGTGGTTCTTTTATACCCCAAAAGTCCCCTCAGGGGTTCTACCTAGATATTCAATCACAAAAGAGGGGCGAGGGTCAAATAAGTTTAGACTCTGCCACCCCGAACCCCCGAAGACCTTAATTGTACACACAAGAGGGGTGGGTAGAGTAAGTAACAAAACAATACGTACAAATACAACAAACAGAGAAAGCCCCAATAGGGCAAATCACTCTATTTGAGAAAACTGCTCTCACTCACATACCAAGGTATGTGACATGCTTCATCATTGGGCCTGCTTACAATACGCCCTGGTGTACCCCACACAGGGCTGAGCATAAGGGAGGGGGAAAAATAATAAATTTCTCTTAACACAACATATAGTCAAAACGACTGAACACAAACAACACTTAACACATAAATTGGTGAAAATCGTGCAAACACCAATTGATATCAACCGAAAAGTGCGACAAAAAAGTGCAGTATGAGGAGTGATTTAAAACTGATTAAAGGTGTCAACCAGAATGCAACCTTTATTAAACTTTTCTTGACACCTCTACCAGGATTAAAAATAAGTGAAAAAAGGATGGGAAAGTGCCTTTAGGAGATAATTTAGGAACCTCAAGGCTTCCCTCCTACCACTGCCAGAGTCAACATGTTTCGACCGCTATTGATGCGCCTGAAAGGTCACTCCAGTCTTCTTCAGGACCGTCGCATTCGGTATCACTCAGGGTTCCCCCGTATTTCGGAGAAAAATTACCCCAACAGGGAGGTAGGTCCAATTAATCCGTACCACTCCTGTAATATATGTAGAGAGTGTCCCCTCAAATGCGGGAGAACATTTGCGAGTTTATATCAGTTACATACTCATACTGGTGTCCGGTGTAGAGGACCCCAAAGAACACAATTGTTCTGTAGGCTTGTCCTGGTTAAATCACCCACGACCCGTAACAACACCTAGATATGTCATGGTTTGCCGGTATGTATGGTGGACCTGTCACCCAAGGATGGCTATAGCGGTGACTTTTGTACACAGTTATCATACACAAGATGGTAATCCTGCTGTAACGTACTGAGCAGGAGATTAACATATGATACCAGGAATCCTCATGCATAATAAATGAGGTAAGTTTCGGCTAAAACTGATCAACATTTATTCAGCACAAAACTAGGTAAAAGGTCAGTGCCAGAACCACTATGCTGAGCAAGGTAGGACGAATGTAGGTAAAAGGTGCTGCAGCTACCTAGGCCTAACTTGGTACATTGGGGTTCATAACACCCACTCTTCATTCAAAGGTCAATACGGTTAACTAATAATCAAATATGCATATCTAAAAAGTAGGCCTGGGTGGTAAATTCCCTTCCGCTCGCGGAATTTGCGGAATTTGGGTAATTTCGCGTTCCGCAGAGAACACAAAATTGCCCAAAATTCTGCGTTCCGCGACTTTGTGAAACATTTAGCTTGTTTGTGTTCTCTAAATGCGTGTTCGCAAGATATGTCCCCCCGAGCACGCAAAAAGCAATTGTGAACAGGAAAAAAGCATTGCGAACAAGCAAATCCATGTTTGCGGAATTTCTGCGTGTTTGCGGAGATTTGTTACCATTTCACAGAGATTTGCGTAACACGATTACGCAAATCCCGCCCACCCCTACTAAAAAGCATAAAAACATTGTTATAAAAACCAGAGTAAAAATATGCTCTTCAAATCCTTTAAAATAGTCAATATATTGTTAGACCAATTAAGAACATCAAAAGCCATGGTGCTCAGTGAGAGTCATGTCCTTTAGGTTAGTCCCCTTATGTACCGATTATATGCATTTTGTCCCATCCACATGACATAACGGTTAACACAAGTGACCTTTAATCTAGTAGCTTTCTTATGCCTCTCTAACATCAGGCTCTTGGTACCATATCTTAATCCCCGCACCTGACGTACATAAACATGCCCCCAGGCACAGCGGATTTACTCTGTATAAGGGTCATCACTTTTTCCATCAATGGCCAACTGTGCATGATCATGTTTGTTTAGAAAAGGATTAGTAAATGTTTACAAAACATATTCAAGTCAAGTTTAAAGAAACTTTATTTCGGTCATCGTGACCTAAAAGTAAAAACACCTGCAAACAATCTATATATATAAAAACGAAAGTGTGTCTATTTGTCCTTTATGCATTACTACACCATTCACCCGATCACCATGAAACTTTGGGAAGTTGTTGAGTACACTCCCGTGAAGGTTTCTGGCAACAAAAAGAAAATATCGGCCGCCCAGGGCCTTCATAATCTTTCCAATACTGAACATTTACAGTTTACGGTGCGACTCGCTTTTTCAATGACCATCAACAAAGCACAAGGACAATCGCTGCAAGTGTGTGGACTAGATTTCTAGAATCCGTGCTTCTCACATGGACAACTGTCTGTGGCCAGCTCACTCGTCGGAAAACTTTCTGATTTATTCGTGTACGCACCAGACGGAAAAACAAAAAATACTGTGTATCCACAAGCACTTGAATAAATAAACAGAATTAAAACAACACTTTAAAATGTTTTCCATATTAAAATGAATAAGTTTCAATAAAAATGACACAATGTAAATTGAATGTTATCATAACAAGTTTTCTTAAATTTCCTTTCTTCTGAGATTGCAGCAACGAGCGACGGGTAAGCTAGTCATATATAAAAGTTACATCAAGACATACAGCCAGCAATTTTAAGAGAAATTTTGAAATCACTGTACACATAATTATAAAATACGAATGCTTTAAAAAACGATCTTTGGGGATTGTTGCAGGGCGGATGACACATATTTAATTGTGAAAAGTGCATAGTGCAATAAATAAATAGTTAATTTAGCTAAAACAAATAAATAAAAAGGATGACCCTTGAGTTTAAAACATTAAACTAAGCATCGGAGGGAAATTATACAGGTTTACAAGTAACAACGATTTTTTGATTCCCTATGGCAAATCCAATCCATCCTTAGTTGATTTCAGAAAATCCTTCCTGGCACACCACAAAGAGAACAGAAATCCTGTAACTGAGTAGACAATCGGGATACTGAGGTCATACTTCAGCACCCTGAATGCCTCAAGACAGTGCCTAGTGCCCAGGTTCCTGCAAATCGGCACTGACCAACGCTTCCTTGCTTTTTTATAACCAGAGGAGCTAAAGAAAACGTGGAGCACTGTTTCTTCAGGATGATAACATGCCGGGCAAGGTAGCGCCTGCTGGTCCCTCCACCTAGATGTAAAACAGCGGAGCGGGAGGACCCCGAACCTGAGTTGTAAATAAAGTTTTTCTTGCCGCTATTGGATTTATGAGGTCTAACAACAAATCAAAACGGTAGCTATCTTTTATTTCTATGAAAGCTGTAGTTAATTTGCCTGTTTTGGGACAAGAATGAGGTTGAGCCATTCTGTACTCTTCATAATGTGTCTTCATTTGTTTCCTTGATTTTAGAGAACAGGCTCGCTCAGGTTCAGCCCAACAATTCCCCAAGCCCATGTGTGTAAACAAATGTTTGATGTGGGCAAACCAGAAAAAGTTGGCAGCACCCCGTGCCCTCATTACTGCAGACAATTCCTCCCTATAGGGTAATAGTTTGGGAGTGGTCCACAGGCGACGCCAGTACATTAAGGGTTTAAGGTTCGAGACTTCTGCAATTACCATTAGTCCCGTGTCTAGTCAAAGTGGAATTAACAGGGTGCCACGTGGTAAACTAACCAGCTGTTTAAGATAATGGTTATCCACCTTTGAAAGGGACTCAAGCTTTAGGTGACCCCATAACTCTGAACCATATAATGTACCACCTCGAGACTGGGCTTTATAAATTTCTAGTGCTGCACTCACTGCTCTCTTGCTAGACTTGCTAAAAACCATCATGAGGCCACCTGTTGATTGCGCTAGTTTTAATGTCGACTTCATAATGTGAGCTCCCTAGTCCATGGATTTAGTAATTGTAATGCCTAAATAGATAAAAGATGAAACTCTTTCAAGCGGATTACCATTTAATAAAGGCTTTGGGTGTGTACTTTTTAGATTATTGAATGCCATACATTTGGTTTTCTGTAGATTTATTTCTAAACCCCTTTCACTACAGAATGTCTCAAATCTGTCCAGAACCCTTTGTATCCCCATGGGTGTTTTAGCTACCAGGAGAGTGTCATCGGCAAACATCATTGCTGAAATTCTGCGGGAGGCTAACTTTGGGACATCTAGGTCTTTTTCTGCCTGCAAAACATCAATCAAGCCATTGATGTACAGGCTGAATAGGGTTGGCGGCTTGCGCAAGCACGCAGCCCTGGCGTACACCACGTTTAATGGGTATGGGTGCCGTAAGTTTTTCATCCTTACCAAATCTAATTTGTGCATAGTTATCTTCATGGAGACGTTTAATAAGTTGGATCAAATACACAGGGACTCCCATCTCACAAAGTACTGACCACAATTTTTCCCTAGGCACCAGGTCAAATGCTGACCTGAGGTCTACAAATATTAAGAAAAGACTGTCCCCTTCCAGGCAGACGGTCTTCCAGTACAACAGTTGCAATCTTAGTACTTGGTCTAGGGTCGACACCTTTTCCCTTAACCCCGCCTGATGAAAGTACCCCCTTTTCTTTCATCCAGGATTGTAGACTAAGGAGCAGGACCCGTGCAAAAATTTCTTTTTTTTGTGGGAAATATTTATTAAGCGAATTGGTTTGTAGATGGTTGGTAGAAATGGGGAACTTTTTTTAAAAATCGGAATAATCTCCGCACCCAGCCAACTCGGTGGTATCTTCATGCCCTGCATAATGCCATTAAAAGCACCCAAAAGTACGGGGCCCAGATAGATGGTTCGCTCCTGAACAGATCCCTTGGGATCTTGTCCAGACCTGGTGCTTTTGCCGGGGATATGTTTGCCAATACGCCCTTTATTTCATTTAAACTTATACTCGGGCCTAAGCTACCATCAGGACGGGGGGTTGCATCTCCTTTATTTGAGGTGCAACCACTTTCAAATGACTACCAACAATTGGGTCTTGTTCGGCCAGATTTTCCTTACCATAAATGGATTCGATGTGATCCTGCCAGACCTCTTCACCCAAATTTGGCTCCACTGCTCTTTTGGGGGTAGAAGAACCTAGATTTACAACATTCCAAAATGTTCTCATATCTCTCTCCCCTAGTGCATTTTTCATTGTAACCCAGTTTTCCGTTTCCCACTTATGTTTGGCATCCAGGACAGCTACTTTGTAAGCCTTTCTTGCGATTTTTATTTGAGGGCGATCATTAGCTTTGATGGATACTACTAATGCCCTTTTGGCCTTTCGACATAGAGTATTATACCAGGGGTGGGATGGCGGCCAAACATATTGATTCTAGAAGAAATCCAGGAGGGACCACTTTAGTATAAAAGACCCTCACTCCCACTTACAGAACAGAGGAGAATTCCTTCCAGACTGGACCGAGACTTTGCAGACTGATCGTTCGATAAGCAGAGACCTGACATTCCTTGCGGAGTGCCATCCTCATCGCAGAGATGGGCTCCTTCATTCGGAACCATCAGGTGAGGGGTTAGCCCTTCCCCGGGGGTATCTTGGCTCCATTAATATCTATCCTGACATTTACATACACAGGCTTCACCTACCTAGCTAGGCTAGGTACAGTTAGGCAGGCTAAGCATCGTAGGAGTATGGCAATGCTAATATTTTATATTATCGGTTTGCACTCACCTTATTAGCACTACGGTAGGAATGAATCTACTTTTTATGATATTTGTGCTAGTGATCGGATTTGTCTGCTCCTGTCTTGATTTTCACAGCTAAGTTTTCACACTAGACTGATGCTTGAACAATGAATACTTATTGAAACAGTTCCAATCGTCATTCAATGTGTACTCTGTGAGAAGTGAGCATGAGCTGAGTGTCTGAGCGAAAGATATCATATTGTTTCCACGATACCTGATGAATCAGGGTTGTCATGTTCAGTGGTTGCCATAAACTACATACACTACTGTAGAGGACAAAGGGGTGGTAGTGGCACCGTATAGCTAGCTGCTCCAATGTCTGATTCATCCAATGGAGGGGTCCAGAGTCTATTTGAACACCAAGCCCTCAGTTTAGGTCATCCAAAACACCCAGGTCCTGGAGGTCCTAGAAACTACACAACATGGCGCCGCCATTGTTGGTTTGGTTCTCATATTAACTGTAAAATCGGAGTAGTTCAGTAATGCTTTCTTAGACATTCCTACTCACACTTTTCAGAGACGTCTGAAGTGGGAAGGTTAATCCACCTCAGCTGAGCATGTACACCATGAGTATTAGCTGATGGTTTAGACAAGCTTGTAAGGATAAGAAAATCCAATATTGTGAAAAACCCTACCTCTTAAAACCTTTACTCCCATCTCCTTTCAAAATGACTGAACCTGTGACTAGCAATGGAGGTTCAGGAAACGGATTTGCTAAAGCTCTTAACATCACAGAAAACTGCAGACAGCCAGTAACTCTGAAATTGTTTGACCATGGCATACCTGCAACAGGTGGCCATGATACTTAGTGATTTAGGCAACATCCAATGACTTTAGGGAGCGACTTTCGCTTCATGTAAATATCACAGGGTCAAAGTCTGTTGATTCCCAAATTTTTTTCTTTATTCAGATATTAAGCAAAAAATGATGACAGCTTCTCAATTCAATTTCAATGTTTTTAGTGAGTCCAAATAAGCATCCATTCATCAAAACATTAAACAGCCGACGCGTTTCGTCCGATGGCGGACATCATCAGGGCTGTTGAAAATAAAGAGAACTGTATTACATCACTGTGTCCACATACTTAGCATTTACATTGTTAACCATGCTTTTTTTCTCAAAATTGATAACTTAATTAATAAAATATTTATCCCAAAACACCTGCCTATTTTATAGTTTATGTCCAACAATGTGTAGTTAAATAAACAAACTGATACCTATACAATTGCAGAACTCAAAGAAAATATTATAAAAATAACACGCCTACCTCTCAATAAAATCTATTCACAGAAACAAATTTTCTCCTTCAATTCGTGAATCAAACAAATTTATAACAGCAATTGATAATCTGTAATGAAAACATCACATTAATATGCATGATAAAAACACATATCTGAATTCAAATATATCTTCACATTCTCCATTAGTGAAGGGGTAAGATGTATGCTTTCTCTAACTCAAAGTATTTACTGAAAAAACGTATTCAATAACCATGATACGACAATCAATGAACCTAAAAAGTTGTTCTCCCCTAATGTCTGCATTTCTATCTCGTTGCTATTGTAAACCCATTCTATTCCTCCAACCCGATCTCATAGACATTTAAATGCCTGAAAATAATAATGTTTTCTCAAGACCATCTCACCTATATGTATAGTTCAATCAGTGATTAGACCTGCCACCGACTGAGACTTCCCGCCATTGAAATCAAAGACCTTTAAATCTGGTAAGAGATAGCGGAGGATGAGACAGCATTTTACTTGTTGTTTGGATATATGAGAGTTGCTTCAACTGAATTGGTAGTGACAAGGGTATATATTTTTTGTTTTGGTCTTTGACAGAACAGTATTGGGTGTGTCAAATTTGTTGAAATCAGGTGAGGCCAGAATGTCAAAGTTTATAAGAATTGGTTGGTAACTGTGAAATCAAGGGCACGTCCTCGGGACTTACAATGCTAAAAGTTTATAAGAATTGGTTGGTAACTGTGAAATCAAGGGCACGTCCTCGGGACTTACAACGCTAAAATATTATTGAATACATGCTCTTTTTCAGATAAGTGTGAACAAAATTCTCGTATTACATATATTGACGTTAATCCTTATTTGAAAATATGGATAGTAGAGTGGCAAGCAGCTTATTTTGATTGTTAAATGATGGGATATTGAATTCATTGCAATGTTTAGGATCGAACAAATGCAGATAATTGGACCTTTTCTTATATTTTTCTAGTGAATATTACTGAGGCCACTGACTGTAGGAAGGGAAGTTCTGGTCTAATCACTGATTGAACTATCCATATAGGTGAGATGGTCTTGAGAAAACATTATTATTTTCAGGCATTTAAATATCTATGAGATCGGGTTGGAGGAATAGAAATGGGTTTACAATAGCAACGAGATAGAAATGCAGACATTAGGGGAGAAATACCAACTTTTTTAGGTTTAATGATTGTTGTATCATGGTTATTGAATACGTTTTTTTCAGTAAACACTTTGAGTTAGAGAAAGCATGCATCTTACCACTTCACTAATGGAGAATTTGAAGATATATTTGAATTCAGATATGTGTTTTTATCATGCATATTAATGTGATGTTTTCATTACAGATTATCAATTGCTGTTATAAATTTGTTTGATTCATGAATTGAAAGAGAAAATGTGTTTCTGTGAATAGATTTTATTGAGAGGTAGGCGTGTTATTTTTATAATATTTTCTTTGAGTTCTGTGAAATAGGCAGGTGTTTTCTTTGAGTTCTGTGAAATAGGCAGGTGTTTTGGGATAATTATTTTATTTATTAGGTTATCAATTTCGAGAAAAAAAGCATTGTTAACAATGTAAATATTAAGTATGTGAACACAGTGATGTAATACAGTTCTCTTTATTTTCAGCAGCACTGATGATGTACGTCATCGGACGAAACGCATCGGCTGTTTAATGTTTTGATGATGCTTATTTGGACTCACTAAAAACATTGAAATAGAATTGAAAAGCTGTCTTCATTTTTTGCTTAATATCTGAATAAAGAAAAAACTTTGGGAATCAACAGACTTTTGAGGTGTTGAGCGGACTGTGGATCTAAAATTCATTGTTAATTCAAGCATAAATTTGGTTATTTTCTGTGCTTTAGTGCTTTCACCCTCACCATTGTTCTTGAGAGTTTAGTGATTGAGGCAGATGAGGTGTTCATATCCGAGGTATTCTAATCCTGGTTGAAGTTCCCACCTGCAGATCCACAGACACATTTATTTCATGAATACATTGAAGTGGATCCACTTGAAGAATACATCCCATATGAGGACATTGAAGTCCCGTTAACTTACCACCAACATAAATACTGGTTTAAAGGCGCCCTCAATCACACAACTTCAGTCGTACGACTCAGTCAGCTCAGCATAGGACGAGCAACATGGCCGGTCTTAGGGGCATACACTCCACATCCTGAGATAGGCACGCTCCCAGTGGGGGAAGTGCGTACACAATGCAAAGAAGTAGTCAGGCTGTACAGACATATTGTCCAGTTCGTCATGCAAACACTCACATTACAACCTGCGAGAGCTACTCCACCTGGTACAGGCCAGTCCCAACACACACCAATAATTAGTCCACAGACACTAAAAGCAATAATGGGTGCGTTCCAATTAGGGAGGGATCAAGTACCATTCTGGATTGCTAAAAAATAGCACAGTTGGAAGCAAAATTCCCCCATAGGGGTCCACAGAAAAACACAGAATGTTACCAATTTGCTTGTCAATGGGAATGGTTCCCTCACTTGAGGATTGTACCACATGGGGAACAATCTTTGCTGCAGTTTACCTTACAATACATGGTACCCTGACCATATTAGTGATTCCTGAAGTATTGAAACAGATACAAAATGAGTATGGGGCAAGATCTGCCCTGGACTTGAGGATGAAAATGATAGGTAATTTTGACCAAGTCTTGACAATTATGCTGAGCAACATCAAGGAACAACCCATTGTTTCCCGTCATGAAACCCGACAACACATATTGGTTGGTTTCCGATTACAGATATTTGAACACATGCAAAAAACATTTGCAGATCTGAACGCACACAGTGCTGCATTAATGAATAACAATGTGTGGAAGAAATACAAAACAACACTATATATCTCAAATGGATTCTTCTGCCACAATTTAGCTCCTGAAAGCAGATATTTGACAGGATTTTCTGCCCTCGGTACTCAGCGTCTGTTTTGTTGCCTGCCTCAGGGCTATAAGAACAGTCCCAGGTCATTCTCGGCAAGAGAGTCAGAGCTATAACAAACTTGCAATTAATAGGCAGTGTCCTACATAGATGATATATATCTGACGGATGCTGAATTACTTGTAACACTTAAGCACGGTGAACACATAACTGTTGGTTTTGCCAATTTGGGCTACAAATTTGATTTAAAAAAATACCCATCTCAGCATTCTTTTTTGGGAAATGACTGTCAAGTGAAGGCAAAAGCCTGGCCGCTAAATTTTTTAGAATAGCACGCGCTAATACAGCCTCCTAAAACTCTGAAGAGTTTGTAATCCATTTTTGGTTTCTAAATTTCAGCAGAACATGGATTCAAGATTACGCAGAGAGAGTCAAAACTTTCTACGATCTAAACAGACCAGATTTCACGTCAAACAAGTGGACTTAAAAACATACAGACACTTTACGTTCAGTTCAAGCTGACATGATAGCTTTAAAACACCTGCAGACACATGTAAATGTCCGCAACCTGGCAGTATGGGTCGTGCCAAGGTCACCAGGGTATACCTACATCACTTTCAATGAAGGTGAGACAGTTCCAATCGCATACAAATCTCTTTTGTACTCAAATGCTGAAAATTGATTTGAAGCTAAAGAAAAAATATTCCACGAAGTATAGACTACTTTAGGGAGAGAAAGAGCACCAGCACACGGGCAACGCTTCATCGTTGTAACCCCGATATCGACTTTGGAAGCAGTAACCAAAGCCAGCATGCCAAATACGAAGGCACTGCATCCACGATGGATACAATGGGCTAATTCTCTGACTGCAACAGATGTAGAATATAGATACGATCCTACACTGAGAACTCAAGCATTCCTGCAGTACTAACAAGAATACCCTCTCCCGAATTAAATCTTGCCTCTAGATCAGTATGAACACATCATTTATACTAACGGTTCTGCTCAACCTGCCATTGGAAGTAAACAACAATATAGCGCGGTGTGTGCTACAGTGAAGGGTCGGATGCAGGATGGTAAGTTCTATCCCAGCAATACGATTACACAATCTCTAGGAGATTGTATAGTTCAGCTGGCAGAACTGAAAACCCTGATACTAGCACTACAGTAAACGGATCAGCAATTCCCTCACACTGATTGTGTGCAATTAATTGTACTGTGTGCAATCTTAAAATGCATACCTTCACTACTGGGACAAGAATGGGTTTAAAGACGCCAAGGGTAGCACGATAAAAGACAAATTATTATGGGAACCATTGGCAAGCTGAAAGAATGCCTGCCAAGGGCTCAAGTTATTCACACTTTGAGTCATTAGCGTGTTGGCATACATGTTGAAGGGAATTCACTGGCTGATGAAGCTGCAGTTGCCACAATCACTTGTTCACACACAAGAGTAGACAGAGATATACTAGTAGCTATCAATGCCACAAAGAACTGCTCTGCATTCCAGCTAAAACGCTTTAAACTCAAATACTCCTACAAGTTAGATGTGCACAACACTCCCTATGGTCAAATTCCAAGAGTGGGGGATAGAGTAATACCAAACAAAGATCGCAGATTAGGTTTAATTCTAGCTGCAGACAAGGGTCAAGACTCTTATATTCAGACGGGGCTTACAAGTACATCTGGGGAGCAGTGGATTCATGCTCTAGATTGCTATGGGTTTGGCCCCAGTGCTCGGCTGAAGTTTGAACTGTTATAAAGGATTTGTGAGTCTTCATCTGGACATACGCAATTGGCACGTTACATTCCGAAAGTGGCCCTGCGTTTAGCTCTCTGGCTTAAAAGGAAGCCATGGAAAGTATGGACATGGTCTAGCAGAAATTCTCCCCCACCATCCCAAATGAAATCCAGTGCTGGAGAGGAAAAACTGAGACCAAAAGCAATCCTTTACAGTTGGGTCAATTACCTATATGTTGGGTTCGGAGGGCACTACATAGTATGCAAAGACAATCCTTGGGAGGCAGTACCGCATATGAAATCCTGTTTGGGGCAGGAATGTGCGTACCGGATCTCAATTGTGCCAGCACAGTGACGGATGCAAAACCATTTGAACTGAATGACCATTTGGCTGTTTTACAGGAACTCAATTAATTTCTGGTGTTACATAGCAACTTGCAAGTCAAATGCACCTCCACTGGGGAAGGGGAACCAGTTCCGGCAAGACCTGCCTGGGTTCCGCAGATTGGGGACCTGGTCAGGGAAAAGATCGTGGACAGAAGAGAGTTTGGGCCATCTTACAGAACACCTGTACCTGTCCTTGCTTTTGTGGGAACAAAAACAGTACTTCTTCCGCCTCTTGCCAGCAAAAAATGTGAAAAGATTTGTCTCCATTGTTCTGACCAATACGCACCATGTGGCAGATTCTCAACAGTAGGCCGCTTGGGGTCCTGAGTAGCTTCAGATCTCCTCTTGCTAATATACAGGAAGCTCAGTTGGAAAGACTAATAACCTTTCAAGAGTCCACTACGCAATGTGAAGGAGTAATAAACAATGGAAGTACAAATCACACCAATTGAAATTGAAAAACATCAAGGAGAAACAATAATGGAAGTTGCAATTCAGCCCAACAATGATGTCTATATTAACGTGCCTTCAAATGACACATATGCCAGTTCTACAAAACATGCGAAGCTACCAAAGATAGATTGAACTGTAACTGGCTACTTCATCAACTTCGATGATTTCTCTTCAGATCCAAGTGAACCTGATCAAACACCACCCATTTCAAAGAAGGACTAAGTAGTGCAATTCTATCTTTTTCTCAAAAAGACATACTTATTGTCACCTTGGCCAATTATTTGCTTTGCAATAGGGGTAGTACACCTATTAATTTGGATTGGCACAGTGACTGTTTTTTTTCTACTTCTGAACTGACATTACCTCCCAGAAAGCTCTGCAGTACAATCAGTGAACTTGCTCCTGAAACCACATACGTCATCACACCATAAACAAAGACAATTTTCCCTGATGAAAATTACAGGAGTTCCAATACCTGCTGGTATAGTTTTCGATAAAGTTTCATATGATGTATTTGGCCCTACTGAACATTAAAAAATTCCACATTTGTTTAAAATTTCTTTAAGTGATTTCATTACCCCCAGTACACTGTCTGGGGATTGGGACATTGAAAATGTGAATACTATGCTTTCAGAGTTAGAACAGTCTGCTGTATTTTCTTACAGGGAATTGTTTGAGGGTACAACTGACTATGATACCATGCTTTGTTACCAGCATTATGGTCATCTTTTTTGCATAGAGCAAGTGTACCACACACTGCTAACACTTAACATCAATGGGAACATTGCCCGACACCACCAAAAGGTAGTTCTACCACATTTTCATAGAAGTTTGCATACTCTTTGGGGGTCAATACATCTGACCCAGAATCATTTTACTACAAACTTGCACAATCAAATGCAACAGCAAAGAAAATGATCCTAACAAAGACAAAGCTGATATATTCAGCACCTTTTTATCTTCCAACTGTCTATATAGGGTTCCAACCACAGGAGAGACACCATAGACACAAAATCGATCTAAGGGACAAGAGAGTGATGGGTTCAGGGAACTGTGGCTTTATTCAGAGCTTGCCTCACACAATTACAGATGATTTGCCTGAACAGAAGAGTACAACAGACTTCCTGTTACAGGTTTGCAAAAGTCAAAGCCCTGAAAACACAGAGCATCCTTTCACCCACACCTTTTAAGGGTTTCACAAATAACACCCTAATAAATGAAGGGACACATGGTACAAGTACATACATTTCACCATCTCCCGATTGGAAAGGTTGGTTGGTTCGGGCTGTAGACACGAATATGTGTAACTCAAGATTCAAGGGTACCATCTAAGGGTTTAGTATCCATAGGCATGCCCAAAGTTATGTACACACAGACAAACCAGGGGTAGTGATTTCTTAGTGTTGGGAAGCTGTGCCTAGATTGGCAAAAGACCTCAACACTATCATAGGTGAAACAACACTTGTCCCTTCAGCATGGATCTTAGGGATTTCTTGTTAGGTCCCAGGAAACCACATAGTAAACGCTTTTTGTATGCCATTTATAATGAGGTATGGAACGTCTCCCAACAGGAAGCTGCGGAGAGACTTTGTGAGATCAATAGAATTAACCTAGAAAAGGCCTTAGCTGTGGTAGACAACAGCATGACCACACTCTTGTCTCATAATTATTCATTGGGCAACATTGTGTCCTCAGCTATCGACATAATGGAACAAGATTTGTCTATTCTACAACATGGGCAATCTCAGCTATGCAATCTTATGCTTTTATGCTGGACGCTTTAATCATTGTATTCTGGCCACGTTCCATGGCGATATATTAAAAACATAATTTGTATTCGGCTTACAATCTGACTGACAGACAATTGACCATGGCACACAGATATACAAACTTTACCATGCTGCTCATTGAAAAACTAGAGAAGTTACCTTTTACTGTAGCAGAGTCACTGCCTTAGGAATGGTTAATTCATGGCTATATCAAACTGCCAATCACAACATTCCAATACTGACTGGAACATTACCCAGTAGGCAGGTATGAAGCATTGGGTGAAGCATACATACGAGAAACCTGGGAGTTGCCATACACATATAGGTTCAGAAACAAGGACAAGGACGTTTCTTGAGCGGTTCAAACTGCGAAAAGGCCTTAAGTAGGTCTTTAGTGTGTAAGGAAGTGTCGCTGCACGGTGCATGTAATGCGTCAATAGCGGACTTATCATGCTGCCTAAAGCGTTCTCCAGCTGCCGTAATTCATCCAGTTTTCGAGTTACTTTCAAATTGGTGTTGCTTGATGCTGGATGACCAAGGCTGCTGTGGTAGGACGCCTGGCATTGCTTATCTAGTGACTGTCAACTCCAGGGTTGTTTGTTGTAAGCAAGTATTATTTCCCCCAGGTCGCACAGTTAGGGAGGCATCACTGTGGCCTTCAATGAACGTTTCTAACAAGGGGTTTGATTCTCTGAGCAGACTGAAAGTCAATGTGTTTCAGCAAAATGTGGCCTTAACTTCAGCTCAAGAGATCTTTGATCTCTGAGTTGCAAGGTCCCCAGCAGAGATACAGGCGCTGGTCTGAACGAACTTCCTGCTCCATTTCAGAGAAATGGTCCATCATATATTTAACATGTCTGATACGAGGGTGATAGTACTCTTATTAAAGAGCATTGGATCATCTCCTTTAACCACCTTTCAACCCATTTTTGGAGTGATTCCATCATTTTTACACTCCGTTCTTGGAAGCATTTTTAGAGGGCTTCCTTTGGTCCTGCTTTCAGTGGCCAGTATTCTGATTTGAATCTTATTGCTTCAGAATGGATGTCAACATCACTCGAGACATGGAGAAAACACTACTAGAGCAACGTTGTCATCAGTGTTCCTTCTGGGTATACCTCGGCTTTGAGAGCTGAGTGAGCATTGTTTCTTATCTTTCAGACTGGCCTGGCTTGACAGCATTCAGCCAGTATTCCGCTGTCTCTTTTGAGGATACGGACGCATGTTTGACCTCTGTCTGACACTTCCATCGGTTGCATCGACACACACAGACATGCTCCTGGCACCTTTGTGGGCCCATGTGCACAGCTGTCATCAGCGTATTCCTATGTTGATGATGGAGTTCCTAGAGCCTCCAAGGGAAGCTTCAGCTCCTGTTGGAATGGAGATTGGCTTCACTACGGAGGTGTAGGCATCAGTCTCAGGCACACAGGCATCTAATTCTTCCCCGATGGCTGCTGTGGGAACTAGCGATGACCACCTCTGCTCATTGGATCTCATACTGGAGGTATTAGAAGGACTGCCTCCTGCGCATAAAATGTACAGTGATGTTGAGTCATCAGCCCATTATTATTCAACACTCTGGCCCCTCCTGTGCTGGGAAATGCTTTGTCAACTTTTTAAAACATTTACCAAATTGAAGGTTTAACTGACTTTGTTTTCTTCTCTGATCTATCTGAGCATAGTGGCTTTCAAGGTGCCCTAAGAAACAATGCAAAAATATAGAGGACTTTTTATGAACGCTTTTCTTAGGGAAGAATGCTTTTGGTATAGACCTTACCTTTATGGACATTTTCTCAGGCTTTTAAAGTGCTTTCAGTATGCTTTTAATATAAATTATTTTATTCCTTTTTTAGCATTTGATATCATTACCTAGCTGACCTTGTTGAGCATTTGATGAGGAGTGGGTGTCATGTACTTTAGGTTGGTCCCATCATTTACAAATCGATTACATACATTTCGTGCAATCCACATGACATAAAGTTCTACACAGGTGACTTTTTACCTGGTAGCTTACTTCTGTCTCTCCGACATCAGCCTATTGGTACCATATCTTAATACCTGCACCTGACTTACATAAACATGTGCCCAGGCACGGCAGATTTATTCTGTGTAAGGGTCACCACTTTTTTTCATCCATGGCCAATACTCACCTCTGCATGATCATCTTTGTTTAGGAATGGATTAGCAAATGTTTTCAAAACATATTGATTCTTGAAGAAACCCTGGAGTGACCAATTTCGTATAAAAGACCTATCAATTTGACGACCCCAAGAATAAATGTGCTGCATTCATTTCAAATTTGGCATCAATGAATATTCCGCTGTGTAACTTGGGTGCTACTCATGTGGCTGGTCATTTATTTGACCCTATTTTCTTTAATTTATTGAATATTTACGGCCCTCCCATTGTGCTGGTTGGATCATTTCCCGGTTGGTTTTCAGATCAAAGTTGCTCCCAGATTGCCGGTAGCTGCCTGGGAATGAAGTTCAAAACAAGAAACTGACGAAAACTCGACATGGAGCTTTAAATAATCTTCTCTCCAAGAGTGCTCCTGCCATCAAACAAATGTCTATTGCTGATCTAGGGACCATTCAAGAGTGGATTAAAAAATCTATTGATGTCTGTCTCCCTCTTTCTAATAGGAGGGTCAACAACCACCGACCCCCTGCTCCTTGGTTCACTGTTAGGCTAAAAAACGAAAAAACAAAATCTAAAGCGTTGGAAAGACAACGGAGGAGGAACTATGCGTCTAACCTAAACTCGCCAATAAAAAAGTCATAAGAGGCTACCATTTCCTCGGTAAAACAGCGCAAGCTAAATATGATTCCTCTACTATCTCCAATGCTCAGAACTGCTCTAGGACTTTGTTTAAGGTGGCCAAAGAGCTATCTGGGTCAGAAAGCCAGACCACCCCTATAGTCCTTAATGGTTTGTAATGCGAGGACCTAGCCAACTTCTTTTAAAATAAAGTTGAAAAAATGTATTCTGCCTAGAATGGTGATAAGCTGGCTAACACCACACAGCAGACTTATACCCTCTCCCATGAAGCCAATAACACTGAACTTGTGAAGTGCAAGAATATTGAATCCACCAATAAACTGAAAACCTGGTCTCTTTTGGAAATGGATTCTTTTAGGCAACTCTTGGGTAGCCTAAAGTCTCGTTCACCTTGTGATATTCTCCCCATCTCTGTGCTAAAGCAGCTTGAGCTGCCTTCACTTATGTTAATCATGGAACTCCAAAATGCTTCCATACAAGAAGCAATAGTACCGCCTGATTGGAAGCATGCTATGGGTCTTCCACTTCTAAAGAAGGCTAATGCTGATCCTTCTCAATCTTTTAATTTATGGCTAATTTTACTGCTTCCAGCCTTCTCAAAAGTTCTGGAAAGGCATGTTAACTTGCAGTCATCCCACTTCATTAAATCCCAAAATCTCCTACACCCTTCACAATCCGTATTCAGAGCAGGTTTCTCTACGAAAAAAACTCTTCTAGGAGTTACCTAAATGCTTCAACACCATTTGGATAATGGGGAGACGACGGCCCTCAATTTACATGATCTGAGCACTGCATTTGACACGGTGTCACACCCAATATTATTGAAAGTTTAGCAATTTCTGGGCATTGATGTCCCTGCACTTACAATGGCTTGCCTCCTTTTTGGCCAACCGAACGTTCCAGGTCTTTTCTTCTACGGCCAACTCCAAAACCCACTCATGCTTGTATGGAGTACCTCAAGGCTCAGTCTTAAGCCCTCTATTATTTAAGATGTATGTTAGACCTTTGGTGACGATTGCTGAAGATGCAGGACTCTCTTTATTTTCCTACGCAGATGACACCAAGAATTATTTTTCACTCTCTACAGTGCAAGAATCTGAGTCATCTGCTCTTCTACCTGGTTTGCCTAAAATTGCCTCCTGGATGCAAACGAACTTACTAAAATTAAACGGCGAAAGAACTTGAGTCCTGATTTTAGGGAGAAGAAAATATTTCTGGGATCCCCAACACTACCGGTCAGAAATGGGTGTTCTACCCCAGCTGACTCATCAAGTCCACAATCTGGGCTTCGTCATTGATGATCAGCTGTCAATGAAACAGCAAGTCGTTAAGGTGGTCTCGATTTGCTTCACCATCGTTGAATGGCTTAGGAAGATTCAATGGATGCTGCCCTGCCCCACTCAGAGAACCATAGTCAGGCCCTTGTTAGTTCCAGGCTGGATTATGGTAACATTTTGTATCTGGGTGTTAGGAAAGACGTGACACAAAACTTGCAGGTGGTGCAGGATGCAGCTACCAGACTGCTCTGCCAGGTTCCTGGGTTTGCTTCTATCTCGGGTTTCTTATGTGATCTTCATTGGCTCAGGGTAGAGAATTGCATTAAATTCAAAGCCTTGAACTACATGTTTAAGATCAAATCTGGCACAGCCTCTCAATATCTTCAATCCTTAGTTCATCCTTACATACCAGCGCGCTTTCTCCATTCTATGTCTCAAGTGAAATTGTTGGTTCCCAGAATCAGACTGTTGCACATGGGTGGTCGGTCTTTCGCCTACCTTGATCCCTCCATGTAGAAATCCCTCCCCCTGTCTTTACAAAACAAAGCAGTCTATGGGACTTTTTTGTAGAGGTCTGTAAAGGTGGCTGTTTAATCAGTAATCCCCTGTTCCTCCCTTTCCTTTCAGGATGGTGCCAAGAAAACCATTGGGGTAGCTGCGCGCCGTATAAATCTAAATAACCTAACATAACATACAGTCAACCCAGACTGATCTGAACAATAGGAACCAATGCTTGCTTAGCTCCCGAAGCAGAGGTGCGCCTAGATGGGGTACCATGAGTTCACAGCAACGTTGCATAAGGAGTGCTTTTTCCATCTCTATTGGAACTGGCCCATCCATTGCGTTAGCAGGAAAATTAAAACCCGGATACCCACTACAAGTAGTAGAACCGGCGGAACCCCTACAAAAATACTTCCCAATACAGAGTGGATGAATGCAGGAATAACTCAGAAGATTGACTGAAAGGTGCTCAATAGTCCAGAACCTATGCCCTTAACCCCTTCGCTGCGGGGGTTATTTTCCCGCTGTGCTGGGGGGAGGGGGGACGCGCACGGCGCTCCTGTGCTCATGACGAGCTCAGCTCGTCATCACCCCACCCGTTCCCGTGGAACGCTCAGCATAGCAGGGGAATTATCCCCGCATGCGAGCGTTCCACGGCTCATGACGAGCTGAGCTCGTCATGAGCACCGGAGCGCCGTGGCTCATGACGAGCTGAGCTTGTCATGAGCATGGAAGGAGTTAAATAGGTGCACAATCCCCTTTGTATCGGACATGTTAAAGATACAATGTACCATTTCTCTGAAATGGAGCGGGAAGTTCGTTCGGACTAGCGCCTTTACCTCAGCCGAAGACCTTGAAACCTGGTAATCAAAAGACTTTCAGGCATTCAAGAGTAGTTTGAATATTGGATAAATCATGGTCGCTGGGGATCTTTTCAAGTGACGTAATAGGTTTGCAACTGAAGCATAACAGGCTCTGTGAAGCAAAATATCCTGGCAAATTAGAGACCCTCTTAAAGAACTCTCACAGTTGGAACTGCTGAGAAAAACATCAGTGTCCCCATTCCTGCATCAAAATCTGTACTGCAAATCCCAAGACTTGTGTATGTATCCCTGTCCCAACACTTCATACCTACCTACCTGGTGATACTGTAGACAGTATCGAAATTGAAATGTCGTGACCAGCAGTGTAATATGGCCATGGATTAACCCTTCTGTGGAAATTGGCTCAGCCATGGTAAAAGATAATTGGTCTAATGTTTCAATGTGCAGCATTATATACTTTTCATCGCTTTGTGCCATTGTTGTCTGTCTTTCTGTTAGATTATATGCAGAAAAATGAGTTGGATTGTTGCTGTACCACTAGGGCACGTGACCAGAGCGCAATGAGTATAGTGTCCAGCTCAATAATAGAATGGATCTCAATTGCTATTGTCAATGTTGTAATATGGACAAATCCTGTTCCATTATATTTATTGCAGAATAATGATGCCCTGTGATTAAAGCCTAGATGATAATGTGGTCATACAATTGTCGACCACTGTCAAAGCCTTTTCTATGTTAACCCTATCAATTTCACGTAGTCTCTCAGCAGCTTCCTGTTGAGAGATTTTCCAAACCTCATTGTAAATAGCGTCTAAGAAATATTACTGCGGATCTATCAAAAAATCCCTGAGATCCATGTCATCTGAGAGTACCGATAATTGTCGCTTCACCTACGACAGTGTTGAAGCATTTAGCCACTCTAGGCATAACTCCCCAACAATGTAAGATATCACCACCCGCTTGTGTTCTATTTTTACAGAGGGCTGGTCAGGCCAATGGATACTAAACCCTTCAGTGGGACCACTGAATCTTGACTGATACTGATTTGTGTCCAAAGGCTAAACCAACCATCCCTTCCAATTGGAGTCTGATGAATTGTAAGAACCTCATGTAGTATGGCATCTAATGTATCCTCACTGTGTTGTGTGCAGTAATGCCATCCCTCAAAATGTGTAAGTGAGGAAATCTGAGGTAAGTTCAACGTTTTTTGCACTGTGTTGTTCAGGAATATTATCTGATGTAGTATGAGGCATGCTCTAAATAAGCAAAGTACTGGAGGTCATGATATCACTTAAAGAAATTTTAAACACGTATGGTATTTTTAAAAGTTCAGTTGGGCCGTATACATCATATGAAACCCTGTCCCAAACTACTCCTTTCGGACTGGAACTGCTGTAATGTTCACTAAGGAAAGGTCTCGCTGTTCATGGTGTGATGATGCATGCGGTTTCAGGACCAAAATCACATGTTTTACTGCGGAGCGTCCTGTGTTTTTATTGTAAAACCAAATTTGTATTCTACATCTGTTGCAGTGAGGGGATTAGCCTATTGTATCCATTGAGAATGCAATGCTTTTGCGTTTGGGATGCCTGCCTTGGTTTACTTTGCTTTTTTTTCTGTGGATGCAAAACGCATCTCGGCATTTGTGTACAAATGGGATTTGTATGCAATGTATACAGTTTTGCCTTTGTTGAAGGTGAGGTATGTGTACCCTGATTGACTTGCGACTACACGTATCACCAAATTTGGAAGATTTACACATGTGTGTTTGGAAGCTAACATGTCAGCTTGTACAGAATGATCTCTGTGTGTATCTTTGTCCAATGTTGAACTGAAAAATAAGGGCTGATTAAGTCATAGAACGGTTTTACCTTTGCTGAGTAATCCTAAATGAATGTTCTGCCAAAATGTAGGAATCCTAAAATGGATTGTAAATCCTTCAGAGTCTTTGGAGGTTGGAGCGGTGAACATTTTTCAAAACAATTTGGTGCCAGTCTTTTTCCTGCATTTGGTAACTCATATCCCAAAAATAGGACATTGAGGTGGGCAATTTTCATTTTTATAAAGTTACATTTGTAGCCCACAGTGGCAAATCCCACATACATACAGTCAATACCTGGGATACACCTACTCAGCTCTTGCAGATTTTTCCCTTCCCACTCCAGACATCTCTGTGAAAAATGTGAGTAGGGGTCTCCGAGAAAGCAGGACTGAACTACTTAGATTTGACCATTAAATAAGTAGCAAACCAACAATGGCGGTGCCACATAGGGTAGTTCCTAATACATAGATTATGCAAATTTAGACTACATAAACTATGGGATTGGAGTCCAGACTGATTCTAGACACCCCCAAAGTATATGTCAGCCTTTTGACCAGCTAGCTCACAGTGCTACCATAAGCCCCTTACATTTACCAAGGAGTGAATAGTTTCTGACAACTATCGAACATGACAACCCTTGATCCTTCAGGGATCATGGAAACAGTACATTATTTTTCACTCACTCACTCATGCTCACTTGGTCTCGGAGGTATACAGATTAAACGATGGGGATGTTTTCAATAATAATTTATTGAACCAGTGTTATTCTAATATAAAACATGTTTGCTGCGACAATCATTAGACATAAACTGATAAAATATGATTACAAGATAGAGAAAGCAAGAATGGGCGGCCGCTTGTTCCGCTTCTTAGTCGCTCAAAGCTGGAACAAACGTCCGGCCGGCGTCAGGTTGGAGAGGTCGGAGACTAATTTTAAACGACTGCTTAAAACTTAACTATTTAACAACTAGTTTCCTGTGGTTAATTTTGTTGGTTGCTCGTCCCTGACAGTTCCTTTTTCCACAGCGCGGGGACACGCCGGGATGGCGTAACCAGGCGCTTTACAAATGTCTTCATTATTATTATTATTATAAATACCAAAAGACTAAATATAAGGTAGAATTCCACCACGGTGCTAAAATAGTAAATATATGCAGGCATATCGATACATGGCAGTAATCGAGCACACTCCTAAGATGCAAACCCTATCTAAATGTATCTAAGTGCAGCGAGCATGTATGTTATGTTATGTTATGTTATGTTAATGAGTATTTGTAAAAGCGCACTGTCACCATGAGTTTCCTGGCGCTGGTAGGAACACTGAGACTTAACAGAGGGATTTTATATTTTATGTATGTGGTCGTAAATACAAGAATCCCCTAGGAAAGGGCCAACTCCATTACCTGATGGGAGAGCATGAAGGCCCTTATCTTGGTCTCAAGTTGGACACCCCGCAAGGGATGCCAGACCACTATGTGCTGGAGTTTCTGCTGGCTGGGACCTAGCGTCTAGTGTCAGCGTGGAAGATTCTCCTCTGTTTCCCCAGTGAAGATGTGGTTCTTTTATACCCAAAAAGTACCCTCAGGGGTTCTATCTATATATGTAATTGCTTGCTATTATGTATTGTGGACCTGCCAAGGATGGCAATAGTGGTGAGCTTGGCATTATTCAGAAGATGGTAATCCTTCTGTATGTCCTGGACAGGGGACTATGATATGATACTAGGAATCCTCATGCATAATAAATGAGGCCAGTTTAGGAGAAAACTGATCGACATTAATTCAGCACATAACTAGGTAAAAGATCAGTGCTAGAACCGTTATGCAGAGCAAAGTAGGTAAAACATTGTTTAGCTACATAGGCCTATTTTGGGGTACAATGGGATGTATAACAATACAGGAATCCAGAAACTTACATCACATTGGAAGAAGTGAAAATCATCTTGAGGAAATGTTGGAGAAACTGAAACAATAACAACCAGTTCAAGAGAGGGGTCAATAAAGATGAGAGCCTCATGCTCAAAAATGTGCTGTAAGAATTGTCTGAAATGGAGCATTGAATACTCCTTTGGCCCTACAGCAACAAAACATCAATCTCGTAAACAAGAGAGTGACAGAGGAATAATAGCAACCAAAAAATGGTTAGAGAGTAGATCGGCTGTTAGCACAGGACCACAGGGAGGCTTTTCAAGCTGGAGCAACTGACAATGTCCGAATTCCCAAATGCAGTGTGGTCAACACAGGCCAGTGATTTCTATGGGCCACTGGACACCAGTGGGTATCTACATGTTATCTTTGATTAAAAGTCTTGCTTCCCTCTAGTGCGTCAAGTGGCATCACTTCAGAATAAGGCATGTTGCCCATATTAGATGCAATATTTTCAAAACACAAATTTAAACACAAACGAAACACAAATTTACAAAGGTGCTCCAGAAGGAGGAGCGTTCAGGCTCAAGGGGGGTAGTCATGGGAACGTGATCTCATACACGGAAATGAAAACAGGGATAGTCATTCAGCATGGTATAATGGGATGTGTATCACTAAGGGGTCAGACAAAAGTATTTAGGAGAGTACATTCGCCCAGGGTATATTATCGTTCAGGCCTGAAATTTGTGTTTCGTCTCTATGGTAAACTCTAACCTAATGGGTCTCCGTAGTTTCCCCTGTTACCGTATGACGTCCTCACGTCACGGTAGCCACGCCCACCCCGTATCCAATGGCGGCTACCTTTAAATACATCCCCGCACTTGGCTCTTGGCGGGCGTACGGAGGGGCGAAATAGGTATACGGCTGTAAACAGACCACTGAAACTGTAAGTAAATCCCGGCTGCACTAAAAAGAAACACGTCTGTTTTTAGTCACCCTATCCAAACATCATATGTGGTGCCAACTAGCATTCCACCCAGCCATTTTTCTAAATCTCCTAAAACTTTCCATTCCGCAGAATACGTTTCCTGTACTGTGGCCTCCCTTCCCTCTAATCCCGTGCAGCATTCTAAACCCCTAAAGAGGAGTGAGCACGCTTTATTTACAATATGTGTTATGTGTTGTGTCTGTTTTGTATTGTTTATTTTGGATCAAGTTGTACCATTAGCACGTCGGTAATCCCTGGCACCATTAAAATATGAGTAATACCTAGGCACGCACTAGTTAGCCGTTACGAACCAGTAGTAAATAGACTTTGCTTGTTCTCTTTCACACTTATATTGATAGGTGTGTCTACAATCAACCCTAAACTTCACTGTTAAACAACACTCAACCACCGCACCTGAGTAGTTCGTTTTAATTAGATGTGGGATGATTCACAGAAAGAGCAGATTCGTCACTTCACTACGTTGCAGGCTTGTAACTAGTTTTGTTGACTTAAAATAAAATTTCTTTTTCTCCACAGGTTTTTTCTGCTTTTAATGCAACCACTTTTGGGTTGCTTTTTCTTTGCCCTATAACAATATTTTTGTTAATTGGGAACAAAGGGTTGCAGGCATGGCAGGGTGTTAGTGTACCCTGACCACCCAACACCTTTATTTTGGTCCTGATGAAAAACCGGTAATTTCCTAAAAACGGGTTGAAACATGTAGACCTCACACATACTTCACAGATACATTTGGTCAGAATAAAACCATCACTGTATCGACATGCACTGTTTTTATTATTGTCCAGTAGTCTTAGAATAAAATACTGTATAAGCCATACCAGGACAATTTTTAACTCACTGATTACTTTTTTCTTTACATTCATCACTCACATACCCGCTCCACTGTATCCCAGGTGTTGCAGCACACCTTGATGGCACTCGGCTGTCAAGGTGGCCCCGATGATGAAGCATGTCACCGACCATGTCGGTGAGTGAGGGGTTCATTAAAAACAAAGAAGGACTTCTTCTTTTTTCTCATTAGAATTCCATCCCACCGATATCGCTCTTTTGCCTTATCTATGGTGGTACTCCTCATTTTGTTATATAGTTACCTATCCAGGGGATTGGGAGTACCCTTCCGTCCACCGAGGTGGATAAAATCCCTTTACTCTCCATTTCTGTTTGTTATATAAGGGTTTCGTTTAACCAGGCATTAAGCGTATTATCTGCAGCTTTTCGGACCCTTACAAAATACTTCAGGGGGTCTGCCTCACAGAAAAGGGATTCTCTTTGGAGGCCCGGCTCTAGTCTTAGTCTTGTCCTGTGAATATAATTCGGAAGACAAAAGATTTTTTTATAAATGGTAACCTGGGCGTGGTTGAGACTGGTCGAGCGTGTATCAGAAAAGGCCTGGTGCCTGTAACTTAGGGCAGGAAGAAGGGTAGCTTTGATCACCTTCAGTATGGGTTCAGTGGAGGGGCAACTCAGGGACTGGTTGAGTTGAGTCAGGCTTTATGTTGTTGCTAATAGCTCTCTTTTTCAGGGCAGCTAGGTGGACTGATGGTCTGGAAGACTCACTAAACCAAGCCCCCAGATAGTTGTATTTTGATGTTGTTTTTATCCTTGCGGGCCAAATGTTCTCTTTCTTGCAACAGCTGAAAATCAGGACCTTGGTCTAATCCTGGTTAATTTTTAGAGCATTAGCTATGTTGTATTCTTTGAGCTTACACAAGGCTCGTTGGAGGCCAGACTTGGCCAGGTCCATTATGACAATGTCGTTAGCATATTGCAGAATGTGTACATTTGTTCTTGCGGGGCCCAATTTTGGTGGAAGGAGGCTGCTTTGCTCCAGGAATCTCCTCCACATTTGAAAACAGGAGATGGAAAGCAGTTAGGCCCTGGAGCACCATGATTTTTCATAGATTTCAGAAGCTTGTAGACCTGGACCGAGGTAGTCAGCTCACGGGTGTCCATCAACATAATGTCAGCAGGATCTCTGATTACAATCTCGGCAAGGTCCTGGCTATCACAGCAGTATTGTTGAATCACATACTGAGATCAGGCTTCTTCAGAAACTGAGTTCCCCCTGATCTTGTTGGAGGAGCAAAGTTTGTTTATATGGTTCCAAAAGTGAGTCAGGTTTTTTCCTTTATATATTTACCCTTGCTTTTAGTCAGGGTCAGGGGATACACACTTTAGATAACCCCTGTTCACCGTCTTGGTACCTTGGCACGAGCAGACAGGCTTATCCCAAAGGCAATGTGTAAAGTATTTGTACCAAAACACACAGTAACACTGTGAAACTACCACAAAAGGACACCACACCATTTTAGAAAAATAAAGTATCTTTATCTAAACTAAACAAGACCAAAATGACAAAAATCCATAATACTCAGTTAACAATATATCTTTCAAAATGTTTCAAGAACTTGTACCAAAGTAAACTATGGATGCGTGACGTTTACACAAGGTACCTATAGTTGTGTCACAATTCACAAGGCCGAATAGCTGCAGAGTGAAGAAGCGTCAAAACAAAGAGATTCGTAAGTCCCTGAGACCTTGGGGAGGAGATGCAACAGTTCTGCTGCAAGCAGGAGAAGTGATGCATTGACTCTTCATGATGGTTACGGTCCACAGGTGATGCATCAGGAAACCTTGCCACACAAGTGCAATACGTGGAAATCCAGGATTAGTTGGTAATTAACGCTGGTTTTTTTCAGCCGAAATCCCTCAATGAGTCGATTCTTGCAGTGGCGACAAGTGCTGCGTCGGTTTTTGCAGCGGCACAGCGATGTGTGGAAATTCTTCTTGCTCTGTGGCGATGTGCTGGAAAAACAGCCGCAAGAATACTGATGCATCAGCTATTGTAGTTCATCAAGTTCCTTCTCTATTCCAGCTCCCAAACAGCAGCAACAACCTCTATAGGTCCAATACTGGCAAGGGCACCTCCTGGCAGGTCAGAACTCACAGCAGCAGCGTGCAGGGGAGCTGGGGGTGACAACTTTGTGTCCCTGAGACTTCAGAACAGGAGACCAGCACAAACAGGCCCTTGGAGATCTCCTTCAAGCAGGGGATGCACCACACAGCAACCTCCTTCTCCTTTCCTTGGCAGAAACGGCAACTGCAGGCCAACATCGCACAGCGCACAGCAAAGGGGTAGTACTTCTCCTCAGTCTCTCCAGCTCTTCTCCTTGGCAAAGGATCCTCTTAAATTCCAGAGATGAAATAAAAGTCTGGGGTCCGGGTCCCTCTTTTATACAGTAAATCTCTTTGTTCTCTCCTGGCCCAGGGTTCGGAGCCCAGTCCAAACCAGTTCTGGGGGAGAGGCACTTTGCAAGTGCACAACAACCTCCATTGTCAGTGTGAGCAATGGCTCCAGACACACCACAGGGAGCGGGGCCATCATTGTGGAAGGCAGGCACATCCCTATTCAGGGGCAGGTGCTACTCCTCCCATCACTCCAAATGCAGACCAGGACTATTCAGCCAATCGCTGACTCATCCAGACTCTCTGGAGCCACTGCACATCCCCAGCCCCTGTCACTCCAAAGGCGGACAGTCAATACACATCCTAGCTAAGGCACACTGAATGGCTAAGCAAGAAAATACCTACTTTCTAAAAGTCGTATTTGCAAACACAGAATTTAAAAATCACCCTCACTAAAAGATGGATTTTAACATTCTGAGTTCAAGCATACTAAACGTTATTTTCCTATCTGGTTCCCAGGGGCAGTTATGCTTATAAGATGTTATAAGCAAACTCCCCATCCTATCCTATGGGAACAGATAGCCTTACAATAGAGAAAAACGAAATTGGCAGTATTTCACTATCAAGACATGCCACACACATCATGGCATGCCCTGCCTTTAACATGCACTGCACCCTGCCCATAGGGGTACCTTGGGCCTACATTAGGGGTGACTAGCATGTAAGAAAAGGGTACGTTAGGCCCTGGCAAGTGGGTGGACTTGCCAGGTCGACATGGCAGTTAAGAAACTGCGCACAGGTACTGCGGTGGCAGGCCTGAGTTACCTTTTCAGAGCTACTCATGTGGGTGGGACAAACAGTGCTGCAGGCCCATTAGTAGCATTTAATTTACAGACACTTACAGACTCAGTGCACTTTAGTAGGGGCTTATTAGTAAATCAAATATGCCAATCATGGATAACCAATCATAATAACAATTTACATAGAGAGCATATGCACTTTAGCACTGAATGGTAAAGTGCCCAGAGTCCTAAAGCCAACAACAACAGGTCAGGAAAAGAAATAGGAGGAAGAAGCAAAAAGTTTGGGAATAACCCTGCAAAAAGGGTCATTTAAAAAAAAAAAACATACACAGAAAAACCCATTTGGAATATAACACCACTGTGGTCACAAGCCTGTGGCATGGCTGAACCATTCACGGCAAAAACATAAAAAAGCATCACAAAGAGCGAAGCTCACACAAATTTCATTTGGCCAAGCTCTATGCCAGGTCCCTCTGGATTATCTCAACCTCCTGCCAGGTCCCTCTGGAATATCTTAACTTGTGCTGGGAGGAAGAAGCCAGACCGGACAGCTACAACTAAAAGGCAAAGCCCTTTCTGGTCTCAGTGTCATAGTGGCTCATAACTAGAAAGTAAATATGAAGATGAAAATGCAAGCAGAAGAGCAGCATCAAGCAACTAAATCTACTTCCAAATTTGGAATCCTGGTGCTAGTGTGACAGGTACAAACTGAGAAGTCAGAAACTCTGTTCTCAAATAAACCGCTAACCATCAGGAACGTCAAAGAGGCAATGATCACGGTGGTGTGAGGGCCCTACTCCATTACCTGCAATAGCTCACACTTCAAAAAGTTTCATGCATTAAAAGATGAGGAAGGAGATGGGAGCAAGGATACACAAGTGACGGCCAAGCAGGACTTCACTCAGTGAGCAGATGAATTAACCAACCCAATGGAGCTGGACCCTGCCACAAAGAGGAAGCAAATCCAGGGTCAGGCACCCCTTGGTACCCAACCCAAGGCCAAGAGAGCATCTATGGTCACCCTAAGTGGGAAGGGTATGCCCAGACGTGGGTCCCATGCTCGCTGTGCCACTGGATTCAAACTATCCTGGCTTATGAAGGGTGATACCTCAGAACCGATCCCGTGATGCTTGTTTTGGCTCCAGGTAGGGCCTCCACTGGCAGTTCGGACAGGACTGTTCCCATGTTGAGCGGGATCAAGATTGATTTGCATGTGGCTGGGTCCAAACTGGGGTAACATTGTGAGCAAAAGAACAATGGTTTTAACTGATATCTCTTGACTGGGGTGAGTGTTTGAAAAGTTGCAGCACTGCTTCCATCATATTGTTGTGTTTGCGTCTGAATATAGGAAGCATTAAATATTTAATCCTGGCCAAAGTTCATCATCGTAATTTAATCCATCAGTATGTGTATGCAACTTTTCAATGCATTTGGCCTAAATTTTTCACAATATGTATTCAATAGACCCGCCCTTTCCATCAGTTGTGGCTACAAAGAGGACTCATTATAAGACGTATATGCAAAAATAATACGTCTGAAAGTGCCATTTAAAACAATAACAGTTTGAGTGTTATTGTTGCGAACAAACTTTTTTTTTATCTATCCCACTAGTTTCTCTGCTTTTTCTATGATCATATGGGGTAAGCAGTTTCAGAGATGGTAAGCAGTTGCAGAAATGTAACAGTCTCTATACTTTTACACTAGATCATCTGGACCATTAGAAAGCAGGTTTGATGCCGGTGGTGGTGTTTCGGGTGTAAATCATTATGGCCAACTTCAACTGAGGATTCATTTTTCCCCGTCCCATATTAGCAATGCCGCAGAAAATACACTTCTCACAAGAAAAATTGGAAAAAACTAAATAAGTCTGGGTGTGGTTGTAATCAGCAGCAGTAGACACTGCTTATGGACAAATTACAGTCTCTCAGAAGTGTGGGGTGGCCTTTCTCATTTGATAATCCTTCCAATATATGGTCAAGAAGATATGGGATGATCTTTTGGGTCGATACATTTTCACCAAAATAGATCCCTTATGTTCATTTATTATTCTAGAGTTCCAGCTATGCCCCTAATGCTTACAACATCACATTTCTTAGCGTCATTATCACAAGTGCTCACTGAATTTGGTTGCAGCAAAGCTAATATTAGGTGATGATTGGAACCTGGCACTAGATCAAAATATAGGCAGAGTTGGTTGTAGATAGGGCCTATGTAAAGTGAGATGCAATAGACAACCCCAGCCGTATTTACTCATGGGAGTTACTACACACACGAAATAAGGACTATACATTTATATCATGCATTCCCATTTATAGTTCTAGGATCAACAGCTTCGTAGTATCTCCCATGATACTGCATTGCTGTCATGCTGTTCTATACTAGAGAGTGGTAATTTGCATCACTCCCAGATCCTGCTATGCCTCGAGCTAGGTAATGTTACCCCACTGTCAAATGTTAGTGTGCGAACTTGGCCAGATCCCTAGAGAACACATTCAAGACCAACTAGATGTTAATGAAGGCTCTTTCGCCTCAGCTTTTACCCTATGGACTGCTGCAAAGGCCTCCCTCCAAGGCACACAACTAAATTGAAGATGTTCACCATATGCAAGAGCACGAGTCAAGGCTGCCCTCATTTCCCTCTCCTTTTTTGTTTTTCTGTTTTAGTGGTCATGTAACTAGTGGCCATTATACAAACTAACACTGTTGGAGGAGTGGCCACAAAGGTAGATGGCTCCAAAATGTTGCTGTACACAGTTAACATACTGCTTTCCCTCCATGTATATTACATATTAACGCAATACTAAATATTGTACAAAAAATAAATGTCAATGACAAATATTAAGTTTATAAAGTAACTTTCTATATGAAGTGCAAAAACATTGAGAATATAGCCATAAATAGGTAGGTATGCAAAGGTTAATATATTTAGGAACTGTTCCTAAGACATTGTGATCAGCTGTTTGGAATCATTTCTGACTAACCAGTTTGGATGGAGTCGATCGGAAATGAATCCAAACCGTATTTCCGAATGGCTTCCGTTGGACTCCTGTAACCCAAGGGCGGCTCCTTCCGCCCGAGGGATTACAATGTCGGATTCCAACAGCCTTTCTGTGCTGGCCGTACGGACACAGAAAGGCTGTTGGAAGTCAACTTTGGGGGCTCCCAGCATTGCCCCATGGGTGCAAGGCCTCCGGATGATGGCCGAGGGGCACCTATGATGTCCCCTTGTTGATCCCTGTACCCCATGGCAGGCACGTTGAGGTGCCTGCCACGAGGTTCAAGGATGAATTGCACCTCTTCTCTTTAAAATGAGAGGGGAGGTATTAAGCTTTGTGAGCTACCAGAATAGGAAGAGAAAGCAGGAGATGCTGGAGCACTATGTAAAGTTGAGGCCCGCAGAAAATAAATTAATTCAGGGGGCCACTGCATGTACAGGCAATCTACAAAATCTAGAGGAGGCTGTGAAGTTGGCGAGGTCCAAAATCAAGGGAGTCTGGAACGTGGATAATGCCAGGAAATATCTGGTCCACAAAATAAAAATTCATGAATTTGGCGAAACTGTTGGCCAGTGTTTGGTGCTTTGCCTACGTATGAAAGAATCCGGGTGGCGAATTGCGGGGATGAAGGATAATGCCAGAGTACTCTGCCAGGACCCCAAAGGGATCTCAGCTATTTTCCAACAGTTTTATTCAGAATTGTATACGCAAAAGCCACCTTCCAGTATGACTACTTTATATAGCAAGGATTGGCCTATAGTGCAATTTGAGACTAGTGAAAGGGAGAGGTTAGATGAACCAATCACTATGGAAGAGCTGGAAGCAGCTGTTAATGGACTAGCTTTGGGGAAAGCGGCTGGACCCGACAAACTTCCGGCAAAAATATATAAGTTGTTTGTTAGTGTATTAAAAGATGATATGTTATGTACATTTAGGGCTGCAAAGAATGGACATGCCACGAAATCATGGGCAGAAGCCACTATTGTGGTTTTTGGGAAAAAAGGTAAAGATCCTGAATTGGTGGGCTCTTATAGGCCAATTTCATTAATGAACTGTGATAGCAAAATATATTCTAAAATCTTAGCTAACTGACTGTCTCAAGTCATTACTCCTTTAGTGTCCCAAAATCAACATTGTTTTATTCCTGAGCGTAGTACAGTTTGGAGATACAAAAAAGGGGGGTTGCTGCACTGTTCCTGTAGAGAGATAGGGAAGTAGGGGAAGGTTTACCTGGCGTGACCAAGGGTGTACCAATGATACCCTGGGGCATCCATTATGTTGGATGTAGTTGCCTCACACACCCAGAAGGGTGTCATGCTTCATCATTGGCGGTTGCTCCTCGTCGGGGAGGCGGTGCAACCCCCGACGGGCTCACCTCAAAGGTGCCAACAGCCTTATGGTGAGGTGGGGGTATGTGGGCAGGGTGGTGTACTCCTGTGGTAAGATGGTTAAAATGTAGCAAGGGGTACCGGAATTGACTTTATTCTGGGGGTCCCCTGGCTGCAATTAAAAGGTGGGGCTAGCTTGCTAGGTGTCAACGGGTTAAGTCGAGTGACCCTAGAAAAGGCTAGAAGTGATTGTGGTCGACATGTTTCTCGCAATGGGTTAATCACCCGCGATTCTTCAGGACCTTAAGAAAGTGAAAAGTAATAATAACAACAACATGCTAGTGTCATATGTGTCGTGTTTGTTACCTCTGTGGATTCTCCTATGCCTACTGGTCATACACTAATGGCCACATGAGGGATCGGCGGGACAGTACATCAGGAATGAGCCCATAGGGTGTGGCTCCAGTATCCTGTGTCCGTGTGTAATGACCTACCCATTACCGCCGAGCTCGAGTAGTACAGTTTGACATGTCAATAAAGTGGTGACGTTGTTTGATATTGCACAGGCGTAAAAGCTGTAACTTGGCCTTATGCTATTGGATGCAGAAAAGGCGTTTGACTGTGTGGAGTGGGCATACTTGTGGGAATTGATGGTAAGGATGGGTTTTGGTACACGGTTCATAAATGCCCGAGAAGTTTTGTATACTTCACTGGTCCCCAAGATTGCGTCAATGGGCTTACTCTCCGAAACGGTTCATATTACTCGAGGCACAAGACAGGGGTGCCCCTGTTCCCCACTGTTGTTTGCGCTACCTATACATCAGTTTCTAGAAAAACTAAGGAATAACTTCTTGATCAAGCCCTTCAAGGTTCACAATGTACCCTATTCAGTGTTTGCATAAGCAGACGATATTGCAGTAACTACTTCTGATCCTGTTCTAGCGCTCCCAGAGATTGAGTGGCTTGCATTTTCATTTGGTCAAGTATCTGGCTACAAATTAAATGTCGCTAAGACATAGGTTTTAATTACTGATCAGGTGATCATGCATGACGCTTGTGTGGTAAAAGAAGTGATGTATCTGGGTATCAAAATCAGATCATCTATGGACGAATTGGTTTGCCTCAATTGGATCTCGCTACTATGTAGCATTCAAGATTCACTGGATAAGTGATCTAAAATGCAATTTACCCTGATTGGCAGAAGCAAGATAATCAAGATGAATGTTTTACCTAAGGTGTTGTATGTTTTTTGAGCTGTTCCGTTGGAAATTTCAGTGGCACAATTGCATCACTTACAGGCCATTTGTTCTAAGTTTCTCTGGATCCCAAGTAAACCCAGACGAGCCATGAGATTTTTGACTTTATTCATTGAACGGAAGAGCTTGCCATTCCGGACTTGGCTTTTTATCTCTTTACTTGTATTTTGTTAAGAATGTGTATTTTATTAACAGGAGAAGACGTTGGTAATACTGCGGAGGCCTTGTCTATTTTTCAGACTTTGCTGGGTCCTGAGGCACGTCAATGCTTCTCCAAACAAATTATCGGCAGCTATTACAAGCGCACACGGTTTAAGGTGCTTATTTCAGCCTTAATTGTGTGGAAGAGAATACGAAAGCTTTGTTTAGTTGAGAAATTGTCCCGGTATACCCCAACAAATGCTGTAAATATTCTTCCTCCTATATTCTGGGATACCATTGCTGTGGGCTGGAGGGTAAAGGGCGTTGTCAAACTTGGGGATCTCTTTTGTAATGATGGCTCCCTGAAGTCTTATGAAGAATTAACCCAACAGTATAAATTGCCTAAAAACAATTTTCTTCAGCTTAGAGATTTTATTTTTCGGAAAAAAGTCAGATTGGGAATTTGTGTTTAAAGGATGCTATTATCAGATCCAGGGAGACTCTGCTGTCTGCGAACCTGAAAGCTCAATGCTTTAAAACTTTTTTAATCTATATTATACGCCGGCACGTATGCTAAAATGGGGGAGTGGGCAAGATGGAAAATGCTTTCGATTCATGGGGTACAATGCAGATATGTTGCCTATTTTTTTCTCGTGTGCTTGTTAGACAAATATATTCAACACATCGAGCAATTTTTGTCTAGAGTAATAGGGGTTCAAATTGAGTAATAGGGGTTCAAATTGTTATAACACCTATAATTATGCTTTTGGGTATTGGACCGGAAGTTGGTAAGGGTACTCCCCTATACAAACATAGATATTTTATTTTCATTGCAATAACTGTTGCCCAACTTTGTATTGTGGCTCAGTGGCTACAGGATGAATCTCCCTCCTTCGAATGATTGAGGGCTAAGATCTATAATTTATTTCTGTTAGAGTTCAGTTTGTATTCTGTTAAAGGGGTCAAGAAACGAAATATTGTTTTAGGAATTTGGGGGATGTTCTCTGATTATGTGTCTGCTTGAAGTGTGTTTTGCAATTTATGTATGGGTCCATTGAGTTACTGTGGAAAAATAAATATATAAATAAATAAAATGAGAGCATGCATTTCGGTCAGAATGCATGCTCCATTGTAAATAATAGGACTGCGACCAAACAGTGTTCAATTGCATGGGTTGGGATCGACAACAGTAGGTCGGTTGGTCCCAGTACTCAATCGATGTCGGAAGGACTCAGGTCCATTCGACATCGAAATCGGCCGCTTAGCAGCATACATTTATCAACAAACATGTTAATTTCCGATCAATCAAATCCATAAAATTATCAACAAATAAAACAATAACAACACCTTGTATAAAACAAACAAATAAGGAATTCTTCAGTATTAACAACGTTCACATAGAATACGCAATGTGTAAAGTGGGAAAAAAAATAGCAATAAAACAGACTATCAGGGCAAACATAAACCACTAGTTCATAGTGTCATTACTAATGGAAATAATTAATAAAAGCAGCAGATATGACATTGTTAGTATAAAATTAAAATGGATTGCCAACAGAAAAAAACCCAATACCCAGTGCAAAGGTAAACAATTATACCATACAGTGTGATCTCAGTCATCATGATTATTAGTTACAACAAGCCTTAGGTGTAAAACATATAAAGTGCTACCTGTAAATGGGACAAGACTATATTAGCATTAAAACTTAAAACTAGTACATTGAACTGCTATATACAGATATTTTGAGAAATATAAAAATACATTTTGAAATCTAAAACATAAAATAAAATATATGCTTCAAAATATGTGTAAAAAACTTCAACCTAATACGGACATAAATAACACAATTTCATAAATATGAACACTAACTAATACGTGTGAATAATAGTGTAAAAAATAAAAATATAACAAAAAATATAGAAAAATAAAATAAAATATGTTAACAATAAATCATAAAAATATATGCTTAAAAATGGAAAGAGTCAGGTTAATATTTCTACTTTGAAATGACAAAGAATAAGGAAAGTGTTGGACTTTTAGAGGTCAGATTTACTATTCCCGCTGCAAATTAAGGAACAGTATGGAAAGTGTTGGACTTTGGAAGGGTCATATTTACTATTCACCATGCTAAATTGAAAAAGCGAAATAAAGATAAAAAAGGAACATAAAACATATTTCATCAACTATTGTTAAACATGTTTTAACAGTATATCATTTATATGGAGAGATCAACATTAAGATTATAAACAATATTAAAAAGTGTTTACCAATTAAAATAAATAACAAATATATACATTTAAAACAAAGGGCCAGCTTTGGCACTGGTAGCGCCTTGTGCAGCGTTGTTTGTTGGCACCCCCCCATCGACCAGATCTATCACGGATTCCCTCACTACCGCCTTTCAACATTGTTGCTCAAGTCACTCTCTATCAGACTGATTTAGTTTAATAGTGTCACTCATACTAGTGTATGGTGTCCGAGCACTTTAAATCACACACACACATTGGCACAGAGACAATCACGTTGTGTAAATCAGCGTATAGGAAATGTTATATCAGACAGAGGACTACAAGTTGTAGGAGTCAGGTGTCATCTATACTGGTAGGTAGCATAGTTAATGAGGCCTTGGTGTGGAAAAGCATACACTCAGAATTTAAAACTAACATCATTGTTAGGGGTTCTCTTTAATATTTAATAAGTGATGTCTACCCAAAGGAACTCTTTTTACAAGTTTAGGATAATGAAAGACAGGGCATATTAGGATTTTAACTTACAAACTGCAAGTAACTAAAGGATCCTTGGGACACAAGCAGTAATTGACTGGCCTGCTTACATTATTTGCACTTTGAGATCTGCATGGTATACATTATTTGCGACATGCATATTAACCCACTGCACTACCTTACAATGAGTTAATACTTCCACTAGACAAATCTCCAATCTCTCTCCAGCATGAACATTAATCACTGGAGTGATCTTGACCTTTATATTGATGGCTGAGAATTGCTGGAAGTGGGGAACGCGGGCAACAGGTGCATTTAAATGAAAATATACTTACAAACAGGGAGCCCCCACACCAAGACAGCGCCTGGTGCGGTGGCACCGATCGGACAGCTCTAGAGCGGGCCCTGTTAACACATTTTCCACTTTAATACGCTTTAATCTCACCACCACTAAAACAAACAAAACTAAGGCTAGAAAAAAATGTTATAGAATCATTTGAAAAATAAAAAATAATAGTGTATAAAATTAATTATATACAAATTACTCAAATATAATACAATTAATGAATCAAAAAAATATTTAAAACTAATAGACAATTTACATAATCAGTGATCTAATTAACAAATTAACAGTTGAAACAACAAATTGCTAATGTATTAAAAAGTGAAATATTAATTAGCAGAAATAAAATATATAATAATTAATAATAATGATGTGTGTATATATATATATATATATATAAATTCCAAGGGTTTTTAATCCAAAAAACAACATGTTTGGGCTTCCCTGAAGCCTTGATCACGATCAATGGAAAGTGCCCACAATCGTGTTAATAAAGCATTCGGCAGCCAACAGTTCACGAGTAGAGTATAAACATTGTAAAAGGACTACACAAGCGTCGTGCCTTGCACAGAAAATGAGCCGCCATGATGGAATGGGATCATTTGCACATATTAAACGAAATATTCATGCAAAGTGCATAAAATACATGAAGAAACTCAGGTATTGATAAAGTATCAGCATGAAATGCATAAGGAAAATCTAGTGATGATAAAGTATCTTTTGATAAATTAAATGAAAGTTCAAATAAACTTATATTGTATTTCATCTCAACGTTAGATTAGTTCAAGTCTGTCTTGGGCCCTCAGGGCAAGCATCCACTCAAATTCATTCATTTTGGTCTAGATAGGACACATAATAATCTTGTTAAATGCATTACGTCGTGGTTTCTATAACTATGTTAAAATAAAAGTTCAAATAAACTAATGTTACAAGCATATCAGCTTAATGTCAAGTTAGTGTATATAACACGCTTGTGCCCACTGGGCGAGTAGACACTTGAATTCATCCATTTGGCCAGATGACAAATATGATATTCTTGTTAAATGCATTACGTCATGTTTACTTTAAGAATGTAGTCTTTCTTCTACTGTCAATCAGACCGATATGTAAACAAATTGAGATACTTGGTATGGGCATTAGTGCAGATAAAATTATACACATGTAAAGTACATGTTTGTATTGTTCACTGTTCAAGTGTGGCATCAGTTCAATATCCTGTCTAGAATACTTGCGCTTTGTTGGCCAGAATGCTGATCATATTTCAAAGTGCCCATTTGGTGAGGAAGAGGTGGATGGTGTGACCCGTGCTCAAAAGATACATAGCTCAATCAAATATTTTCCTGTTGAGAGAAACGGAGTCCATTGATAATAGTAAATACAATCCCATGAGTGCCACCAATTAAAATCAAAACATTTTCTCTTGTATGCACTGCACATTGAGGATACATGTGATGTTCTTAGAAAGAAGGCATAAATTGGTCTAACATTCACAAGAATATTCTCGACTGGTCATGTTGATTAAAAGAGAATCTAGGAGATGTACCTATGTGTAGGTCCAAGTTGAACCCCTCAGTGATGTAATACATCTGCAAATCAAATTTATTCTCTCAGGTGTATTGCCAGTTCTTCATCCTGGTTGAGCCCACCAGGTTCTTTGGTCTGAAAATCAATTATATACTTCGATTCTCTTTGCCTTAGCTTTACCAATTTGTTATCCCCCAATAGGGTTTTGTTTCATCTGTTCTAGGATGAAGAATCTAACTTTTTTAGGTGTCAGAGAAATGTTTGTCCCATGCGCCGTGATTTACGGAGGTGCTGCGTATGGCTCGCAGCCAATGTAAGGTTGCTGAGCGGGCCTGGCGCCTTCAATATGATGGGGAGGCTAAACTCGCCTATAGGTCGGCGGTGAAGGCTTATCACCGTGACATTCTTGGTGCCAAGCGGGAATACCTTGCCAGGAGGATTGAGGCGTCGGCGAACTCCTGTAAGGAGATCTTCACGATTGTGAAGGAGTTCACGTCCCCTACTTCCTATTCACCCCCGCCTGTATCACCTGATGCTTGGGCGTGTGATCTTGCCACTTTTTTCACCGACAAGATTAAGGCAATTCAGGCCTCCTTCTCGGAGAGCTCGGTGGAGGGTTGCTGTGGCCTCGGGGCAGGACTTGGAACATCGTCCATGCCTACGGCAGTACTGGCGGACTTTCCACCTGTCTCCAGTGACATGTCCCGGACTCTGCTGGCCAGTCTTAAATCTGGCTCCCCACTTGACCCCTGCCCCGCCAAATTTTTGGCCGGGATGGCGGCAGTGGTGAATCCCCTGGTCAACCCGATCCTCAATGCCTCCTTGAGGGAGGGGAGTGTCCCACGCACCTGGAAAAGGGCGATGGTGATCCCCCTCCTGAAAAAGCCTGGTCTTGATGCCGAGGTCTTGGCCAATTACAGGCCAATTTCACTTCTCCCGGCTTTGGCCAAGATCACTGAGAAACATGTCCATGGCGTCTTGTGGAGCTTCCTAGAATCCAACAAGTTGCTCCATCCATCCCAATCCGGTTTCCGTCCGAATTTCAGTACGGAAACGGCGTTGGTGGAGGTCTCTGAGATCATCAGGGAGACCTTGGATGTGGGTGGCAAGGCCATGCTAGTCATGTTGGACCTGTCGGCGGCCTTCGACACCGTCCCCCATGAGGCGCTTCTCGCCAGGCTTTATGACATCGGCCTAAGGGGGACGGTGTTCAGATGGTTTACATCCTTTCTGGAGGGCCGCCGCCAGACGGTCTGGGTTTCCCAGAGCTCCGCCGAGATGCCGCCATTGGGAGTCGGGGTTCCACAGGGTTCTGTGTTGAGCCCGACTTTGTTCAACATCTTTATGTCCCCTCTGGCGGCTGCGGTGGAGGCTTACGGAGCCCAGATCGTGTCCTACGCCGACGACACGCAACTCCTCTTCACATGTGGAAAAGATCAGCCATTTGATGGGGAGAGAATTCGGGACTGCCTGGACATGGTCTTTGGCTGGTTCCAGCGGAATAGTCTGAAGGACAACTCCAGTAAGTCGGAGGTTTTATTCTTCGGCTGTGCCATCGATCCCGAGTGGCGGCAGTGGTGGCCGGCTGCCATGTGTCCTCCGGCACAATCCTCCTTGGTTGCCAAGAACCTTGGTGTTAAGCTTGATAACAAGCTCTCTCTGAGAGCGCACGTTCTTGGCCTGTCCGGCACCTGTTTCGGCATTCTGAAAATGCTCCGCAAGTTTCTTCCTCTACTATCTGCGGAGCACAGACGGATTACGGTGCAGGCGCTCATCGGATCCAGGCTAGATTATGCCAATGCCCTTTTTTTAGGCCTTCGGGACTACTTGGTCCAGCGTTTGCAGGTGGCACAGAACTCTGCAGCCCGCGCGATCTTTGGTTTGCATAGACGAGCACGCGCTTCTGGGCTGCTGCAGACGCTTCATTGGCTGCCGATCCGGAAGCGGATTATGTTCATATCCCTGACGCTGGTGCACAAAGCTCTGTTTGGCTCAGGCGCAGTATATCTGCGGAAAGATTGGCTTTCTATCGCCCTGCTCGCTCACTGCGTTCGGAATCTTTTTTCACTGCTGTGGTTCCACGCGTGAGGAAGGCCCGCATTGGGGGGCGCCCTTTCAGCCTTAAGGCCTCCCAGCTGTGGAACTCGCTCCCACTGGTACTCCGCAGTACTCCCAATTTGCTTCAATTCAGGAAGAATTTGAAGACTTGGCTTTTTAATCTTTCTGTTTAGGTGGGTTTCTTTCTTTTTCTCTTGGGTTCTGTTCTTCTTGTTATGTTGTTATACACTGTAGCTGCCTGTGGAAAGCACCGGGACACTCTTTTAGAGTAGCCGAGCGCTATACAAACGCATTTTAACATAACATAACATAACATAATGGTGAGCAACTGGATATTTTTTGTCATTATTTTTGATTGCCCGTAGAGGTTATAAGACACGTTTTTTAGCAGCACAGGTAGTACTCCCTATGTACCATCTTTCACAGGGACATAGTATAACATAAACAATGTGTGTGGTACCACATGTCAAAAATTGGTGGACCTCCATGTGGTTCCTGTTGTACTGAATATCCTTTGTGAAGACACTGTTCTTGCAGGCCTTGCAATGGCCACAGGGAAAGAATCCCTTGAGGCCATGTTCGGAGCCTACCGCATAGGTGGTTACGTCACTGTGGACAAGAAGATCTCTTAAGCTTTTGCCTTTCCTGTAGGTGACACTGGGTCTGTTAGGCAATTCATCACCTATAACGCTGTCGCTCTTGAGGATATTCCAGTTTTTTGCCACAATCCTCTGTATATTCTGTGATTCAGCATTGTAGGTGAGAATCAATCTGGTCTCATTGGCCACTTGCTCATCTTTCTCTTTGGTTTTGTCACTGAGAGTGTCAGGTCTGGTTATAGTATCTCCCCTTTCTTTTTCATTTAGGATAACCTCTGGCAGAGAACTTGGTCAACATGTCCTTACATTCCTCCTGGTAAGTTTCTTCAGTGGTACAGTTTCTTTTGGCCCTCAGCAGCTCCCCATAAGGGTGCTCCACTTGAGAGCATTCGGGTGGCTACTGAGGGCATGAAGAATACTGTTCCCAGCAGTGCTTTTTCTAAAGAGGGTTGTCTGTAGTGTATTTTGTACAATGTTGATTTTGACATCTATGTACTCAGCTGTTTCATTGCTAATGTGACTCGTCAGTACTATGTTCTTGTAATTTTTGTTCAGAGCGTCAATAAAGGCAACGGCATCTTGTTCGTTGCCATCCCAGATGGCGAAGAGATCATCAATGTACCTCCGCCATGTTATAACATGCTGGAGGTACTGGGCACTTGTGGGGTCGGCACTGATGTCCTGCTCCCAGCTTCCCATAAAAAGATTTGCGAAGCTGAGAGCAAAGCTCGAACCCATCGCCGTACCGACCACCTGTCTACAGAGAATGCCATTGAATAGAAAAATGTTATTGGAGAGACAATGTGTCATCAAACTCAACAGCATTTTACTGTATTCTCTGTATCTGAGGGGACGTCTTGCCAGAAATTGGCCACATGCTTCCAAACCATCCCTGTGATCAATGATGGTATACAAATATTTTACATCCAATGTAATCATCAGATAGTTCTCCTCCCAATTGATGTTCTGTATTTTATTGAGGAAGTCTTTAGTGTCACGTATGTGACTGGGTAAACCAGCCACCCACTCCCTGAGGTAATGGTCCACGTATTTGGATACATGATCTTTTGCACTGTCTCTTGAGGACACGATTGGCCTGCCCGGGGGATTAAGGGGATCTTTATGTAGTTTGGGAAGCAGATACATAACAGGAAGGACCGGGAAGTCATTTTTAAGATAATTATACTCTTCCCATTCAAGAATGCCCTTGTCTTTCCACATCCTAAGTTCGTCCCATAACTCAGTTATGCTTTTGTTGTAGATCTCATGAGATACAGGCAAGTAAAATGTCTCATCTTTAAGTTGTTTGAGAGCCTCGTTAATGTATGTTTGTTTATCTAGGATAACCACGTTTCCGCCTTTGTCTGCGGGACGTATAACGATGCTATCATCCTCCATGAGAGATTTAAGTGCCTGCCTTTGGGTGTAAGTCATGTTATTATTAAAACACTCTCTCCTGTTCTTTTTGTGTTTGTAGGTGCAAAGTGCCTTGCTAGTGCTATCCTGAAAAGTATCAAGGGAGTCATGTGGAAGGGGAGGGAGGAAAGTGGATTTGAGCTTGAAGCCCGAATTTGCACTGCTATCAATGGTAAATTCAGCTTCCTGGAGAATTTGGGTGTCTTGGGGGGTAGCTGTGGTGTCGGATAATTGACTGGCATTTTCCGTACTGTCCTGTTCTAACATAACCATATTAACGATAGTGTCACTGATCATAATGTTGTCAGGCTGATCGGTGTGGATGATCTCACTTCAAGTTTATGCCATTTTCTCAACTTAAGTTTACGGGTGAACTTAAATAAATCTATACATGCCTCAGCATAGTTAAATGGCATTGATGCACAGAACGAAAGTCCTACACATAATGTCAGTTCTGCAGTATCATTAATCACCTTATTTGATAAATTGATGACTGTCTGGTTAGCCATGTCTATCTCCATTAGCGACCTCATCTGGTCCGCATTCTGCTGTTCCCACGTGCGCCTCTTGTCTTGCCTCTTGCTCCACCTATGCTGTAATCTTTTTCCTCTGTTGTTACGTTTCCCCTTCCTCTGCCACGGCCCCTTTGTCCTCTTGCTGTCAGCGCCGGAGTCTCCTTTACAGTCCGTCTGCTCCGGCGTAGATGACTGTATTCCTCTAAAAAATTAATCTGACGTGAGGGTTTAGCGATAGCAGTGCCACCATCAATAGAAATATCAGACTCAGTTTCGCTTGTTAGGGAAGGGGTAGTCTGGCGGGGTGGTTGTTCTTCATCAGGTTCTTCTCCCACAGTGGCATTAGATGTATACATTTATTTGCGACTGAAGGTCAGCATTCTGCCGCTTTCGTAATCGTTGTAATCACGATCTAGTTTTCTTTCTTTGCGAGTTTTTATATCTTCCTCATATTTTTTTAGACGGTCTTTCATGGTGTTAATTAATTTCTCAGTGGCTTCGCCATCAGAAATGTTTTTGATTTCTTCCATCAGTTCCTGGATTTGTTTCAAAATAATGTCCCTATCGATCCAGGCATACTTGACTAAAATCTCAAGCATTCTCCTAGAGCTCAAGGCCGAATTTTGCGACCATTCCGTGAGCATTGCGGGGTTAGGTTTGTCATAAGTTGGCGTGGTGAATATCGTTAGCCCCCTTGGTACCATGTCTTGGTCGATGTAATTTTGGAGCAAAGTGGCCTCCCACCCCTTCGAAATTTCATTCTTTTTAAGTTTTTCTAGTTTGTTTATTTTGTCATTAATAGACTGTGGGGTTGTATCATTGTTAGCACTTGCAGTATATGTTTTCTTTTTTCTTGTGAATAGCAGTTGTGCTGCTGCTCCTCTTTCGTTTTCTTCCTCCATGTGCTTGGAGACCCTTGGTAGTTCTAATAAGGCTGTGTGTGTGGAAATGCACCCTTGTAAAATACAAGTTCTTCCTGCCGCAGTGATGTGAATATTGTTACTAGTTCAGCCGAGGTTCGTAAATCACACAATGTTTACGGAACTGGGTGGCAAGTATGAGTCTTACTCGCTGTTGTCTGTACAGTGTGGCGAGACAGAGGACTCTGATGAATGCCGACCTCTTGTATTGCATTGGTAATTATACCTTACGGCTGCGGAATCTAGAGGGAGTCACAGTCTGGGGAGCCGCTCGGTCTGAATACCGCTTCCCCGGGAAATGTTAACAAGCGCCGTATCGCACAGAGCCTGTCTCCCACAACCCATCAGGGCGAACATGCAAGACGCCGCTTCCCTGGCTCACCTCGTTTTTCCGAAGCTCTCGTCTCCACATCTATTGTCCACAATTAGGCACACCACTAGGCCGGGCAAGTGAAGGTCTCGGTAAATCTTCTCCAACAAAGCGCTCCTTCTGACCTCCTGTAGCCCCGAGGGAATTGGCGTACACCCTCCAACTCCTTGTATCACAAGAATTGCCGCACTCACGGGGATGCTTTCCAAATACTTTATTCAGCAAACAACGAACAAACGCGTTTCGGCGTGACGCCTTCCTCGGTGACGCCTTATTTAGGAAAGCCAAAGCTTTCAACATTATTCAATTATTCAATTCAACATTATACGCCAGCAGTAACCACCCCCCTGCCCCCCACACCCCCAAGCTCATCCAAAGTATACCTTACGGGGAGCTTTTAAGATTAAAGAGGAACAGCTCCAAGGATCAGGATTTGGAGGCAGCAGCCTCAGCATGCATTGTAAGATTCAGTGCTAGGGGTTACCAAGCTAGCAATCTGGCAAAAACTCTGACCAAAGTAAGAGGGATATCTAGAGATAAGCTGCTTGCAGTTAATGAAACAAAAAAGAAAGAGCAGGTCAAGCGCCAATTCCACATAATTCCTCCATACTCATCTGAAACTAACTATCTTCGGAAAATGCTCAAAAAGAACTGGCATATATTAAAATCCGATACCGTGAACAAGGATGATATACCAACAAATCCTTTAGTGACCTTTAGCAAAGCAAGATCACTCAGAGTCATGCTAGTCAGAAGCCACCTAGAAGTCTTACAAGGGAAAAGCAACACCCTGAAGGAAATGAAAGTTTTTTTTCCTTGTGGTAGGTGCAAGGTTTGCATCAACAGCAAGAGAGTTCTGAGCTACAAATTACCTGAAAAGAACAAGACGAAATCAATATTCAAGTTTATTACTTGTAGTACTTCCTATGCAGTATATTGTTTAGTTTGCCCCTGTGGGCTGCAATACATAGGAAGCACTATCCATCAACTCAAAATTAGAGTATTGGAACATTTGAGGGCTATTATAAGGTAGATGTAGCATACCCAGTGGCACGTCACTTTTCTGAAGTACACCAGAGGGACAGAACAGAGTTGCAATTCTATGGCCTTGATTTTGTCCCAGTCAATATCAGGGGTGGGGACCGGTTAAGAAAACTACGTAGACTAGAGTTCCGATATATAATTGACCTGATGACCAAACCCCCGCGAGGATTGAACAGTGGGGAGGAGTTAGCGGTACATTTGGGATCATGATTAAATGGAAAGTTTATTTCCTGGATATTTTGATACACTATCATGTACATACTGGCAGATATTCGATCTCTGCAGTGGCGTGATGAAATTTGCTGCTGTAATTTGCTGCTGAAAATTGCTGTTGAAATTTTCTGCTGAAATTTGCTCTGTAGATAACTTTGTAAATTAGCATAGATTCACCTGAATTCCTTGATAATTATTGAATTTTGAACATATATTCACCACAAAGTATGACATGAAATGGACGATAGGAAATCTCTTTACACGGCTTGATTTGATTTAGCTCGACATGTTTACTCTTAAAAGATTGAATTATGTTAGTTTTGGAAATGTTATTGTATTCACGATGTGATCATTTTAATTTCAATGAGTTAGACCAACATGTCTGTAATTGCACAGTATATAACGTGTGCAATATAGATTGATATGGTGTATTGAACACTCTAAGATGGCGCCTATGGTTGTCATAGATGCCTGTGTCCCTTCTTGATTTAGACATTCAATAGTCAGTGTTTTAAACGTGCCTCCCCCGGTGTGTCATAAACACCAAGGAAGGCGTCATGCCGAAATGCGTTTGTTCGCTGTTTACTGAATAAAGTATTTGGAAATCATCCCCGTGAGTGCAGCAATTCTTGTAAAACAAGGAGCTGGAGCGCAAATGTATAGCATTTTTTCCACGACCACATGCTGCACCCGACTGTACAAGTGCCACCGTTGTTTGTGGTTACAAGGAGCCTGACTATATATATATATACACACCCAGGGCCCATGAAAAGTGGTGCGCTGTGTGCCGGTGGAACAAGCCAGACTTTCAATTCCACGCAAGTCCAAGAAACCGCACACTAGGAGAGGATTGCAAATCCAGTAGTAATCTCATCTTTGCTTAAATTATTACTTTACTTCTGGATTTGCAATCCCTTCTGAGTGTGCACTTTATTGGACTTGCTGTTGAAATATATATATATATATTCACTGAAAAAAATTCAGGGGCGTTATAGTTAGGTGGACATTTCACTCGTACAAAACCATAGAAATTCCCCTGTTTTCATTTGAGATATCATCAGTGATGTCACTGACCATGTCATGAGTGATGTAATATGTGACGTCATCAGCAGCGCATTGCGGGAGCGCGAGTTATAGTTAGCTGAACTAACTATAACAGGGGAATTTATATGGTTTTGTACGAGTGAAATGTCCAACTAACTATAAATCCCCTGAAACCTATGTTTTTTTCAGTGAATTTCTAAGGTTTTTTAATTGCTAATTTCTAACTATAACATGCCTGAAACCTAAGGATTTTCAGTGAATTTCAAAGGTTTTTTAAATGCTAATTTCTAACTATAACATGCCTGAAACCTATGTTTTTTTCAGTGAATTTCAAAGGTTTTTTAAATGCTATTTTCTAACTATGCCTACAGAGGTTGGAAAGAAGAAAAAATGCACAGAAATAAGCAAACGAAATGCAGAAAGAGGCAGCAGAAGTTCACAAAGAAGAAGAAAAGTGCAGTAAGAAGCAAGACATTTGCAGAAAGATCGAACAGAGAAGCAGAAAAAAGCCCTATTGCAAAATCATCCTGTACCCACAACTTTTTCAGACAGACACTGGTGGTAACTGCCTCTGACTAACCAGGTCTAGAGTCAGTGCCATGCTAAAAGACACTTAGAATACAGTGAAAACACCTACATACACTAGGGAAAACTATGCGTTGGGGTACCCCTGTGATTAGGATGAGCTCCTCTGTAAGGGCCTAGTACATAATAGGGCAGGAGGATTACAACTACCTTTTGAAACTCACCAAAGGCGCGTTTGCACAGTGATGAAGGGAGGGGGGACGGAGGTGACATTTGCAAACACGTCCTGTGGTCATTTTAAGTTGGGAGATTAAGTCCCCTTGAATCCTGAGGGTCCCTGGCGTCCAACTAGCCCACTAGGTAGCTCCTGTAAGTGCCACAGAGCTGCGTTGCACGGAGGTGTAAAAAGGCGCATGTTCTGGACCACCTCTCTGCATCGCAGGCCTGTGGTGCTTACTGGAGGTACCTGGTGGCCTAGTTGGTTACCAGGGGCCCTCAGGATTGTAGGAAACTTAATTCCCCAACTTAAAATACGCCACAAGGTATGTTTGCACATGTAACCTCCGACCCTCCCCCTCCATTTATCACTGTGCAAAGACACCCTGTGAAACGTTTTAAGTTGGGGGATTAAGTCACCTTGAATCCTGAGAGTCCCTGGGTCCAACTAGCCCACCTTGTACCTCAGTAAGCACCACAGAGCTGCTTTGCAGAAAGGTTGTCCGAGGCCATACCCCATTTTACACCTTTCAACAAAGCAACTCTGTGGCACTTACTGGATGTACCTGGTGGGTTAGTTGGACCCCAGGGACCCTCAGGTTTCAAGGGGACTTAATTCCCCAACCTAAAATGCACCACAGGATGCGTTTGCACACTTGTAACATCACACCACTCCCCCTCCCTGCACCACTGCGCATTTATTCCTCTTTAATCCGAAGGATCCCTGGGGGCTAACTAGCCCACCACTTACCTCCAGTAAGCACCACAGAGCTGCGTTGCAGAGTGGTGTAAAAAGGGGCATGGCCTGGACAACCTCTCCGCTACGCAGCCCTGTGGCGCCTACTGGAGGTACCTGGTGGGCTAGTTGACCCCCAAGGACCCCCAGGGGTCAGCATTTATTTATTTATTATTTTTAAATTATTTTTGAGGAGCGGGCCACTTCTAGCCCGGGGACCTCATCCCCCGGAGCAGGCCCTCTCTGTTTGGGAACGTGGGGGGGGAGCCCCAATGACCCCACTGTCCCTGCTGGCTCCCCACGTCCTGCAGGAGCCGGCATTGCTTTTTCACACGGTGTAGTATAGTTCCTATATTTCCAATAGACTCTGCGCATTGGAATAATATATCCTATAGTTTAGACGTAGGACTGAGGTCGACTAGGTCTATATCGAATATACTAAACTTAATAGTGAGTGCTAGCTAGATCAGAGGTCACTAGAAACGTTCTTGAATTCACAAGAAGGGATTAGTTTCTGGCAACCGCATAAACATGACAACTTTGTTTCCCAAGAATAAGAAATATATCTATAGAGTCGTGGAAACAATAGATAAGTATTTCACTCAGTCAATCGTGCATGCCTCATTTCTAAAGAGTTGCAGAAAAATAGAGAGACAGGCGTTTTCAATAAAAAGGGTTTATTGAACAGTCTGCTTTCTCATGCAAGTAAAGTGAACTGCTACAATCGTAATGCAGGCTGTAAAGTATGATGCGTACAGCGAGAACAATATTATAAAATAATACTGTAAAAGCATTGTATGGTTTCTAAACCATATATAAATACATACATAAATAACAATGGCTAAAAGTACTCAACTGGTGCTTCTAAAATACGCCTACCCCAATGTACCTAACCTAAGTCTAGTATGCGGGAGGGAGGGAGTACTGTGTGGCATAGGTTTGGTTTTCTTTGCCAAGAATCTATCCAAGATTTCTCTTAGGTTCTAATCATCTCCATAGCTTAGTTTAGAATGAAGAAGGTCTGGTATCTCTGTCTCAGGACTCGATTTCCCAACACCCCGCAAGGGGAGCTTGGAAACACTGGAGCTGTGTCTCAGCAAGAGAAAGGACAGCTTCTCGATCAGTGCATCAGAGAATGGGTCGGCTTTCTTTGACACTTGCTGTAGCGAGCTGCGTCGAGCAACTAGATAGTCGAACTGCGCCGAACCACGGTGTCTTGCTAAAGCAAGAAAATGGAATATTTATACCTTGAAGGTGTCTAGTTTGACATAAAGTCGGGCATAATAACGTCAGTAACGAAACCCAAAGAAATAGTGGTTCTTTGTAAAGTACATTAGTTCTTGGACAAATCAATATTCAAGCAATGTGAGGTCCTTGACTGCTTAGGCCTATTTTCCAAGACATCGTTGTGACGTTTTGGTACGGGTGGAAGTAGCCATGCCTGTATTTGGACTGCATGGGCTATGTCTAAATAAGGGAATGATTTCTATGCCTATATTAGGGCAATGTGAATTGTACCTATATAAGGGCATGAATCAGGAAAATTCAAATCGATCCTAAAACGCCATACAACCACGGGGAGCTGCTGACATGCAGCTCCCCGTGTGGAAAAGCAATCTGGTTTGCATTTTAGAAGAGAGAGCAGGTTTCCTGCTCTCTCTTCCAAAACCCAAACCAAGTTTGCTATGATAGGGCGGGAGCCACGAGGCTCCCGCCCTGCCATAGCAAACAGCAGTGTCCCAGTGGTGGGCACCCCGGGATACTGCAGGAACTGGCCCTAGAGGGTGGTGTCACCAGGGCCATCACAGGCTCCAGAAGGGGGGCTGCGTGGCCCCCCTCCAAATGTATACACAGCCCTGGGAAGTGGTGGTCCCCGGGGCTCGGGTGTCCTTAACGGCCCCTCAAATTCAGATATTAGTGCCCGAGAATGTGGCGTGGGGGGCTCGAGCCCCCCACACAGGTATTTTGTTTGAAAAAAAGAAGTCCAGGTTGGGGGTCCCCGGGGCAGCAGTGGGCCGTGTGCTCCCGCACAATAGTGACTGAAAGCCCCGGGGGGTGGCAGTACCCGGGGCTAGGGAGGGCCTTTGAGGGCCCCACACATTAAAAAAAAAGCCCCGGGTGGTGATCCTCGGGGCTGTGGGTGTGGGCAGTGTGCCCCCCGCAAATATTTATAGAAAGCCCTGGGGGTGGCTGTCCCTGGGCTGCCGGGGTCCCCCTGGGCCCCCACAAATATTTTTTTACATGCCCCCGGGACTTGACCCACCCGGGGGCTAATTAAAACTGAAGCGCGGGACCCTGCGCTTCGTTTTTTGAATTTTAATGGCTGGATCTGCGCACCTAGCGCGCATCTTGCCATTTTCTTTTAAAACAAAATGCTTTCTATGGCCCTGAGGGTCCTTGCAGGACCCCTAAGCAGGCCTAGGAGGCCTATAGGTGTGTGAGTGCTTATGATCGTTTTGTATTGGTGAGTGACTATATGTATGAGTGATTCTATGGGTGAATGAGTGGATGTGTGTGTACACTTAGGAATCAGTGAGTGCGTATGTAGTAACTGGTATTGGTGTGTCAATGGTTTCTGGAATGGTAGTCTGTGTTTAACACTAGATATATCAAAAGTTAGATTAGAGTGTGAGGAGGTGCATCGTATTATCACATGAATGAGGTCATCAGTGATGTCATCAGTGATGTCATGTGAGATGTCATCAGTGATGTCATTTGAGATGTCATCAGTGATGTCATCAGGGATGTCACTGACCATGTCATGAATGATGTAATTTGTGACATCATCAGCAGTGGATTGCGGGCGCGCAAGTTATAGTGAGTCCAACTAACTATAACGTGGGAATTTCAATGGTTTTGTATGAGTAAATGTCCAGCTAACTATAACTGGTGTTAAACCTATGTTTTTTTCAGTGAATTTTGAAGGTTTTTTAAATGCTTATTCCTAACTATAACGAGTGTTGAACCTATGGTTTTTTCAGTGAACTTCTAAAGGTTTTTTAAATGCTAATTCCCAACTATAACGAGTGTTAAACCTATGGTTTTTTCAGTGAATATATATATATATATATATATATATATATATATATATATATATATATATATATATATATATATATATATATATAGATATATATATATACATATATATATATATATAGATATATATATGTGTGTGTGTGTGTGTGTGTGTGTATAGATATATAATGCATGTTAAAATATTATTATTAACATAAAAAATACACAGCACACAGCATAACAAAATAATTTAAGAAAAGTATTATACACACCTCGTCAAACCAGTATTAAACACTTTAAAATGATTTTCTCATCTGTGACATTCTGCTCCACCATGTTTTTGACATCACAATATTTTTGACATAATAAATCTGCAGTAGCCAGCCCGCCCTTAACGTCTGCAGGACTCCAAGCCCCAGGTTTAAGTGTGTGTGTGTGTGTGTGTAAGGAGGAGGGGCCAGGAAGGCTCCAGATATTGAGGGGTGTTCTCTTGTCGCACAGGACGCTTTTTCCAGTAGTAATCAGACTGTCCTTACTGTCTGCAGGGCTTCACGGACCAGACTGGTGTGTGTAGGTAAGGAGGAGGATAAGGGCCAGAAAGGCTCCACATAAGGCAGCATATTCGCACACAGTGTGGGACATGCCCGGGCCAAGATCGGTTAAGACAGACCTTTCTGTGCCCGCCAGAGGCCGAAGGAAGGCCATGCTGAGCCACATTGCTTAATTTTAGTCTTAGGATCCTCGCTTCCTACAGACTGCAATGGTAAAAAGGAAGGTGATGGAGGGAAGCGGTAAGGAGCACCTGCTCTCACATTCCATTGCTAACTTCCTCACTACTGCCATGGTGGCCATAAACCATGAAATTGAATCTGTAGAGGAGAAAATTGTGCCTAATAAAAAATCTTTACCAGGGGAGCTAAGCAGTGTGGTTTGGCTAACGGACATTAACTCTGAGTTTAGCTTCATTATAAACTCACCACAGGCACAGAAGGTGCACAAGGGAGTGTGAAGGGGAAAATTCCTGTTCATCAGAGGAAGTTATGGTTATTGGGAAGGTGGAAGACAGCGTATCAAGTTTGTGTTCAGACATTTTGGGCTCCGACAGTCCTAAAATAAAAAGGTGATAAAATGCTCTGCATGTTTTCAAAATTCTGAGAAAGCTAAACACATACACCTTGTTCTTACAAGTAACAGCAAATTAGGAGGTGCCTGAGAGTCTCCTTCCAGTTGTGCAAGTTTACCGAATGTGGAGGGTGTCTTTTCATAGTTGACTCTTGTTATATCCCAGTGTATAAGAACTGAGGAAAGTATCTTGGGAATGCATGAAACTGTCAGCGTGGGAAATGTCAGACTATCTAAGGAAACCACTTTCTCATTCTCCAATGATTACTTGGGCATCAAATTCTACCCAGATGATCAAGGGACTCAGACCGCACACTCATCCAAAGGTTATCTTGCAACAGCCTGAGCCTGGCTGGCTCTGATCTTGCCACTGTTCAGCCTGCCAAGGATTTTGCACACAAAGCTTTCAACATTTCAAAGAATTACACCATCCTTCAATTACCCCCTCCCCCCACTGCGGCCACTCCTTGTCATTGTACTTAAGAGAGTTCACAAGTTACAGCCCTCACTGACAGAAAATTATGAGCAACACTTAAACAAAATGACTCACTGGTTCAAGGACAGACTGGGAGCTTCTAGCTTATTGCTTGATATGATTAATATTGTCTGCAGAATCCCTTGGATCAGTAATGGGCCTTAGAATGATGATAATGACTGTGTTTTATTTATATTTAGAAATGCTAAAGTTATTCGTAACCGTTTCCATTGATTTAACTACCCCCTGTTAGGGGTCTCTGGAATGAAGGCTCGCCCGCTATAGTACTTTTACAGACTTCTTTAATGTGCTCAGTGTTGTGTCCATCAACGTAGGTACAGGTTTTCCCACAAGCAATCTGCTCCCTCTTTCTAACAAATGATCTCTGTTGCAAACAATGGAGCCTCAGACTGACAAAACAATAACATTCTTCAATGTCCCATATTGGCTACTGGGATCCCTGTGGTTGCCAATTCACATGAACCACAGGTACATTATTTTATGTGTGAAACCATAGCTACTGTTGATAGCTCTGAGAAGTCATATTTGTATACACTGCTCAACGTGTCCTTCTAAGTGCTCAGTGATGCATCACTATCACTTCATGGTGCCTCGCTATTAATTTGTGACCATTGTGCCACCCCTGAGATGTTATCTAGTGTGGATACATTTACCACTTGGAATGTTGCAGTGATAAGTGCTAAAATGAGGGCAGGTTACACTTTATGAATGGGTTTGATTCAATCTGTGGTCAGAAAAACTGGGCTGTGGCACTTGTTCAAATAAATAGTTTTATGTAATTCCATACCACTGCAGTTGCAGTAAAGTAGAGCAGGGCCAAGAATACTCACCCTAGTCTAAGCGTTCTTCCCCATGAAAATCATATTTAGACAACTCACACTTCCAACTCTTTTGGATTTAGTGTAATTCTTGTGAGTTGCATTAATCAACTTTTATAATAATATTTTTCATCGAAATAATGAGAACATGATTGTAGTACTGAGGGAGGACGATTGACAGAAGGGTTCTTAAAAACCTTAGTACAGTGGATATAGTTCGTGTGGAGGATTGTATCATTCATCGTTGTCCTCTTTTGAACAGTATTCCATGTGGCTATCTGACCTCTGATGATGTTTTGACAACCATCATCCATAGTATCTATGGTGAATCTCTTGACTGATTAAATAGTATTTTTTGCTGCTGACTTCTCTTCAACTTGTCTGTCCACTATGCCAACATTTAGTGGGAGGGGTCTTTTTATTATTGATTTCATTTTTGTCTCCAAAGATTTAAAAATAAGCTTTAATGATTTCCACGTTGTCCACAATGTATTTAGTAAGCATAATCTTTTGCTGGTCTCTTTTTGTGGATGTGTCTGGGCATCTTGAACTGCCACATACGCTTTTCCATTCATGGGGGAGAAAAATAGGAGGATATTGGTAAAATCGGAAGCTTTTGATAAGTCAGAGTTTAGGGACCTCCTCATTATACCACTGCAGTGGGAGAAGATGCTTCTGGTCAGAGGGTTTTTCTCTGAAAGTCCCAAAGCCCATTATAATCTTGAGGCTGCCCTAAATACCTCCCTAAGTAATATGGCTGATATGCACTCTTGTAGGCTACTCTATGAAACATCGATGGATGCTAGGAGAAAGGGCATTAGAGAAAAAGCATTGGGAAACCTTGATAGAATCTAGAGTCAGTAGAGATGAGTGAGTATTCTGGCAAGCTGCCAATCTCATGTTTTTTTATAAGGCTATCCAAGCAGAGATAGACTCACTGATCCCTCCCAACATTTGGGTAAACCATTTTTTCGCAGCGTATTTGGAACATGAGTCCAATAAAATTACATCACTAGTGGGTTAGAATACAAATTCGTACAACCAAGATTATATTCAATTTGAACTCTTTGAAGTGGTGTCCGCTTTGACTAGGCATCCAGTGGTAAGTCACCAGGCCCCAACAGGGCTCCTGTAGATGTATATAAGGAAAACTAGCCCCTCTGGGGTCCATTTATCACCAATGTATTAAGAAGTACAGAAAAGAGCTTCCTTCAAAATTCTGATTCCAATCAATTATAGTGCCAATCTTTAAGAAAGGCAACAGGGTGATCCAAAGTGCAACCTCCCAATCTCCCCTATTCATTTAATTGCAAAGGTAGTGGGGAAAGATTCTTCTGGCTCATCTCCAACCTGCTCCTATGATACTAGTATACTTTCAAATCTGCAGTACTGTTTTCATACGGATATTGGCACCATTGAACAATGAATCAAGCTCTACTTCCTGATTAAAAAATATACTACATCTAAACAGGGCAATTGAAACTTGCTTTTTATGGGCTTAAGATCTGCTTTTGGTCATGTTAACTGGTCCAAATGGTGGAATATAAAGTTGGAAGTGGGGGGAAGAGCATATACTAATTTGTTTGATGCAGTTTCACTTGGAGGTGACAGCAAATGTGAGATATAGTCCTAACAGGGAGTCATCTTTCAGCTTGAGCAGGGGTGTTAGTCAGTGCTGTGTACTTACACCCATTTTTGTACACTTTACCTCAATGGGCTTGAGATGTTTCTGGGAAGTGCTGGTCAAGACCCTATGCGGGTGGATTCTTGTCCAATTCCAGTTCTACTTTACGCTGATGATGCAGTCCTCATGGCCAGGGCCCCAATTGCTCTACAGAGATTAATAAATAAATTATCCTATTTCATGGGTAATTTTGACTTAACCAACAATAAAGCTAAAACCCACATCATTTCTTAAATGAAGCAAACCAAAGAAAGGTGAGGTATTTACATTTGTGGAAAAATTGAATTCTGCCATTTATTTTCTGTATTTGGTAGTCCAGTTTGATGATAAATGGAGTGGCAAGCTTGCTGTGTAGCTGAGTTTGAGGGGAGCATTGAGGCACTGTTCAAATTCCCCTGGCAATTGGGCTCCAAGCCTTTAAATGTGATGGTGACCATTTATCAAATAAATTGCCACCCACTTACAATCTATATGTCAGGATTTTGGGGTATTCAGGACATTCATGGCATCCAGAAGGCGGGGAATATTTTGTCTGTGTCGACTGCTTGTCGTACTATCATTGACATTTACTTTTTGGTTGCTTTTCCTATGCTTCCTTTGTGTTGCTACACTTCATCTTCACCCAACTCTACATTGCATTTTTTAATTTTATATTTCTTTTAGAAAGTGCTATTTGTTACCTCTTTTAAGATAAGCCAATCCAAGACAGTGAACACTCGCAATGTTATATTTACCAAACGTACCTATATATGTCTTGTGGTAGTCATTATATTCAGCACTCTATTAATTATAGAGGCACTTTATAATGGGGATTTTTATGCTTTCCCTCTTTATGCTGTGTTATATTTTACTTTGCAAATATTTATTATTAATTTGGTTTATTCCAAATAAGCATATTTTTGAAAATTACTTGCAGCTACTAGATGTTTTTTTTTTAATATTTATGTATTTTAACACAGTTTTTGTTTGAACTTTTTATTGATATTTTATGGCTATAACTGAACTGAATAAAAATGAATTGAATTGACAATATTTTTGTCAAACTATGTTTTTTCAACAATAATAATTGTGTAACCCAATTTGTAACCTGATCTTAATGATTAATTCATTCTCCTCCTTCTGATTTTACACAATTATTTGTTCAAAAGAGACAATTGGGACACTATTTGAAGGTCATGGCTTTACCTGGGTGTCATCAAACTTCAAAAACCGGGGAGTACTGCTAATAGGATACCATGGCCTCAAACAACCTGAACCCCATCCGGGCCTCATGACTTCAACATAGTTTCACTTTGTTGATAAGCTTATTGGGATGCATCTCTGCATTGGGATAGTACAGAAACCGGAGAAAATTGTGAGCGGCATTGCAACCTGCCCCTCGAGTTTAATGTGTTCCTCTCTACAGAAGGATGAATACCCTGATACACGTGTCTGGAGCACTGGCTACAACAGCCATGGAGAATACTAAAGACTTTCCACTAAAGTGAGTGTTATATTATGCCCTAAATTTACCACAACGCATCTGCACAAATTGTGTGCTGGTAGTCCCTCTTTTTTGTCATTGGCTCGTTCGAGTTATTGGTCTGTCAATCTCATTGGGATGCACCTGCAGTCTGGGATTGGTACAGAGACCTGAGAAGACTGTGGGCAGCACCCAAAACATAATTGTCTGCTCCACCCATGCTTTTGTGCTTGGTCACTTTGTTAGATGGTCAGCAGTGCAGCTATCACTTTGGTGATGATTATAAGTGGTAAGATGGTTGTGGCCTCTGTTAGACCTGTCAGCCTTCGGGTGGTCTACCCCCAAATTTTCTGCCATCAACTATTTTTAGGAATTTGTTTATGTTGTCATTAGGACTCCGTACACTGTACAACTGCTAACCACTGCTAAAGTGCTTGTACTCACTTCCTAAAATATGGTAAAAATGGCTTACACCTGGTTGGTATATTAATGTACATAGAAGTCCATAATACAGTGGTGTACTATATACCGAGGGCCTGTAAATTAAATGCTACTAATGGTCCTGCAGCACTTATTTTGCCACCCACATAAGTAGCAGTTTAACAAATTTACCAGACCTGCCACTGTAGCATGAATGCCGTTTTAAACTGCTATGATGACTTGTCAATAAAACCCCACTTGCCAAGCCCTCAACTCCCATTATATTACATATAAGTCACCCCAAAGGTGGGCACTAGGTATCCCGTAGGTCACAGTGTGGTTTATTTTAAAGGTTGTACGTGTAATGTGATAAACAATAAAATAGATACACATAGATCAATAATTAACAAATATGAGGGAGACACTAATTAATTGTTTTCTATTTGTGGCAAGATAAATATTATAACTCATAGAGAAGGAACTGGGGGCACTATAAGATCCAGCAAATGTGCTCCTTCAATAATCAATACAAGAAGGTATGCAATTCCTTTAAAGGAGGGAGCAACAGGACTGGAATGTCCTCAGTCCAAGGTTATAGGAGGAATAAGGGATTCCCCCTATTAGAATTAGGGCTCTCACACACCTGGCTGGGTGTCATGCTTTATCATAGGGCATGCTCCTCTTCAGTTCGGCGCTGCAATACCTGACAGTCTCCCAATGAGGGGCTCCTTGCCGGAGATCTTTTATTCCAAAGTGTCTTTCAGTGCTGTGTGGGTATATGGCCTGGGTGTGCAGATGGATTTGAAGACAGTTGGTGCTATAAGTAGTCGATCAAAATGGGATATGGAGGTTCTCCAGAGAAACACTTTAATCAACGAGACCTACAACCCAATTGAAACAACAGGGCACACTGCTGAAATAATGGACAAGGGTGGCACAATTTTAAATGGTCAACATGTTTCTTGCCCGAATAGTCCTAAGTTCAAATGGCAATTTATCAGGATCCGAATACTAAAAAACTATCTACACAGTGGTTGGTTGTTTGGTAGTGTGACCCTGATTCACCAAACCTAAAACCTACAGTGAGGTACCTGAAGTTGAATGACGGACCTATAAAAATGAATTGTTATACATTAGACATGTAAAATATAGATGTAGTCAAGAATAATCCATGAAAAGCATGGAGTGTTCCCTAAAGGAATGGCATGCAATAAACACTTTGTGACCCCTTGTTAGTGCAAAGTGCAAGGCGTGTTAATTAAGAACGAGCTATAGTGGTTAGTTAGCTCAACATGAAAGTGTGGTGGAACAACCACCACCATGGTAGCAGAAATATTTTGACACTCACCTCATTGGGGTTGGCAGCAAACAACAACTCTCGGCAGGGAGGACCCTTGGAAGTACCTAGTGTCCAGAATTGAAGTCATGCAAAAGAAACATGAAGGTGTATTTTTAGCAATTTAGATGAGTCCAGGGAGGATAACAGGAGACAAGGACAGAGTGAAGTAGAACCGGGTGCTCCCGTTGTATCAGGAGTTAAAATAGGATACTCACGCTTGCAGAGTGGCAAGTGCACTGTAAGACCTACCCACTCCCTGCCGGAATCAGAGAGGTGAAGAGCGGGTACAGAGCTGCTCATTTAATACTCCATAGCGTGGTGAAAGTGGGTGGACACCGCCTGCAGCGTATATTAAACTGTCATGCAAAGGGCACATGGAAGAGTGGAATTGGGTGCCATCTTGGAGTGTATCATTTGGCCTTACTTTTAAATCTAACTTCTATTGCTGTGTTAAATGGAAAGGCCAAAATGGTCGCCATTTTGGAGCCATATGGCCTGAATATAAAGATAAAGTCTTTAAAGCTATATTATGTGCATTGTCTAAATTGGATCGGTGGCTAGCAATCCAAAGGAAAATCGCAACAGATGAGATGCAAAGTCAGTTTTATGGAATGGTGGTTGCGAAGGAGACCTATAAACATGTCAGTGCCTGTGGCGGGGCAGGGTGTTATAATTGAAGCATCAGTTAAGAAAGTCTCTTAACTCTAGATGACCCAGTAAACAGTACAGCAATCTACTAGTATGTACTGTATCAAGGGCCAAAATAATTGCCATTTTGGAGTATGCCACATGGTCTGGATATAGCGATAAAGTCTTTAACGCTATATTAAGTGCAGTGTCTAAAGTGTATCACGGACTAGCGATCCCAAAGAAAATCGCAATAGATGAAATGTAAGGTCAAAATAAGTATGTTTGAATAGTTGTTTCAAAGGGTAAATATAAACATGTCAATGGTCACGATGGGTCCGGGATGTTGTTGCACAGCATCCCTTAAGAAGGTTTCTTATCTCTAAATGACCCAGTAATTCGTGCAGAGATCTACAAGCTAAAAACCAGGGTGGGGTCAAGGTTATACAGTGCAAGTCGACCTAGTACATTATAAGAGAGTGTAGCAGTATGAATCCCTGTGGTAGAAAATCGGAAACCATAGGATTATGGTATGATGTAGAGTTGCAATCTACTAAAGGTCTAACCATAGTAGTATTGAAGAAATCTCCATGGTACACTGTAGTGTGTGTAGAGGCATAAATCCCTATATGGTGAAAGCTGGAAGCGTTGGATTATAAAATGATCATGATGCTGGTGGTTACTAGTAGGACAATATGTCATCTGTTATGCTCACTCCAAGGGATTTCCTCATTCAATCCCTGTTTGTCTGTTGAAAGTCAGTAAATCCATCTTTGTTCTTTTTGGAAGAAGACTTTTTTACTCATTTTGGGGTGTGCCTCGATTACCGCCCAACGTAAAGTGTCTGGAGTGTGTTTATTCTGATCAAAATGTGTGCACAACATGGTGTTCAGTTAATGGCAGTGAATGTTGCTACGATGTTCCATGATGCGGGTTTTGACCATCCTTGTAGTCATCAGGATGTAGTGTAGGTTACATGGGCATGTGATGGTATAGATGCAGTTGCTGGTGTTGCAATTGGTATGTGTCCTTAATTCCCATTCGAATGAGTATGTGAATTCAATCTCTTTTTTAACCTCCATCAATGTACAAACTGTACAGGACCCACAAGAATAGGTCTTGGAGGAGGCCCTATAAAAGTCTTTGTGGGTTAGAAGTGGTGAGACGTGGTCTAGTATGGACTAACATGTCTTTAAGGTTCTTGGTGCGTTTTAGTGAAAATTTAGGAGGCTGCAGATCCATTGTGCCGGTCTGCAACATACCCCATTGTTTCCTAATGATCTTACAAATTCTGTTGGAGTATGGAGTGTATATCGTTAAACAGGTTACAGTTTCTGTAGATTTTTCGGGTCGTTCCTCTAATAGTGCCTCATGATTATTATTCGTAGTTCGTATATTTGCAAGTGTAATGCTCCTTTTAGGGTAATCTCGACCACTCAGACTCTGAAAGTAGGTCTGCCTCTGTTTCGTAGTCTCCTACGGTACTGCAATTACATCGAAGTCTTAAGAATTGACCAAATGGGATGTTGTCTTTCAGGGCTTTTGGATGGTGACTACTGTTAAGGATAAGATAATTGTATACAGTTGTTTTTTTAAAGAATGTAGTACTCAGTCATCCATCTGTGAGTCTGATCATGAGGTCTAGGAATGGAATGTTTGTGTGGGATTTAGTAATAGTGAAACAAACAAAGGGATTCAGAGTAATAATCCATGTACAAAAATCATCACATCATGATTGTTCTCCCTTCCAGAGGATGAGGATATCGTCCATATACTGCCGCCAGAGTAGTAAGTTGGTTTATAGGGGTTGGACTCATAAAAGATCAGTCTTTTTTCAAATGCCGCCATGTACAGTCAAGCTACGCTCAGAGCGAACGTGCAACTGATTTTTTGATTCAAAGACATTTTACGTCAGCTCAGAGGGGGCACATTAAAAAATGAAGGGTATCAGGGTAAGCAAATCCCAATTGTCATTGCTCAGGGCATCCTCTATCACATCCAAAGTGGCTCTTTGAGGAATATTGGTGTAGAGGGCTTCTACATCTGTTGTGACCAGTACACCAATTTCACTGATGCCCTTATGGATTTTGGGAAGGATGTAAAAATTGGGCACTTTTGTTTCTTTTTTAACAAGAAACTCTTCTTTTTTGCTTACCCACCCATGGTTTTCTGCTGTGAAGACCATTGCTATGATAGTCGTGGTCAGGCGAGCAGTGGGATTGATGGTTGTTGGAGTGTAATATTGGCGGTTCGCCAGTTGCCGTTTACATTCAGTGAAGATGATCACTGTTGCCTCTCCTTTGTCAGCTTGTTTTATGGTAATGGTTGAGTCATTAGCTATGGAGTTAACAGCCGCAAATTCCAGTGAGGAAAGTTTGTAGAAGGGGCTAGAGGTCATTCCTCCTGAAACATCTTTTAGTACACCTTGTTTGAATGTAAGGATCTCATTAGGTACCATACTGCTGTTAGGAGTGAAAGTTGAAGGGTTATGAAGGCAAGTGTTGTAGTTACAGGGTAAAGGTTTGTCATGAAAGAACGCTTTTAGGCATATGTTTTGAAACCAATTGTGGAGTTCACAATTGTCATGGAACTTGTTCATTTTGGGTGTAGGTACAATACCAAGACCCATACTCAGGACCCTAGTTTCTGTCTCAGTGAGTTCTCTCGGGGACAGATTGACAATTAATTTCTCTTCCTGGGTTGGTTCTGGGTCTCCACTGAGTATTGTGGAGGTTCTTGCTTTTGAACTCTTTTTTGGTTCCCTCTTCTGCGACCTCTTCCTCTGCCCCAAACTCTGTCTGAAAAAGATGGGTTGTGGCCTTTGGGGAAGAATTGAGGTGGGCCTTGTGGAAACATTGGATATTGCCAGAAGGCAGGTCCCTGAAAAGGAGGTATTTGGAATACTGGTTATCCTGAACATGGGACCCTTCTGGAGCCATTCCTCCCCCAGCTCTCTGCCACCTTGACTTGGCAAAATAACCCCTTGCCAAGCTTTAAACTCATATTGTTATTTACATACGGACCACCTCTTAGGTAGGCACAAGGTATCCCTAACTATTTAGTGCTCATAGCCTGTTTCTTGGTCAAATGACTGGGTTTAGTAGGCAGTTGGACGTTGCTTATTACTCCCATACAGCCACACCATAGAGGGATTAAATGTCCCAGATGGGCCATCACCGGCAGGATAAGGTCGGAGCTGGGCACAGCCCCACTAGCAAATCAATAGTCTCTTCCCTACCTTCACATTAAGGGCGTGCTACCCCTTACGTGTTCATTCAGCCGGCCTTGAACCAGGGCTGGGGAGGCAGAAAACTCCAAGCACTTCAAAGTGAACTCTCCAGAAACTTATCCTGCTTCAAAGAAGGCAATAAGTATGACAATAGGACCCTCAGACTTACTCTTTAGTTCACTTTCTGTATGAGTAGAAGGACTCTAGGAATGCCTACTGCTATGTCCTGTTCTGTACTCCAGAGGACTGTTTTGCTGTACTTGGAAGGACTGCTCTCCTTATTGAAGCCTGCCTTTAGCCCTCAGAGGCCTGACCTTCTGCTTGAACCCTGTTCCACTGCGTGTACCCAGGACTACCAAAGTGACTCCAATTGGTAGTTGGCTGGCCTCCTGATCAGAGCATCTCGGACTGGATGGGTGCCAACCATCTTGAACATGCATGAGTGAATCCTAACCCCTCAAGTGGTGCCTCTCCAGACCTGGACCCTTGGAGGTGGTGTTAAAAATTTCCAGATGGCCAAAATCCAAAACTTGGGTTTTATAAACGTTTTGGCTAAATAGTGCTCTAAGAACCGAAAAGAGACCAGGGCCAAGTGTCAATCTGCCCAAGGTGCATTCCCCATCACCATGGCAGCTTCTGCTACTTTTCCTCTGCAGTAACAAATCCTGTTTGGCGGTCCTTCACTGAAGGGTTATCGGACATTGTGAGCCCTTGTTGGCTATGCCTCAAGCTTCGTCCTGCTGGACATTTTCGACTGCCAGAAAAGAGAAAGTAAGGTGATGATGCTGACGCTCCACACTGCTCTCAGGTGGAGCAAGTGACAGAGCGAGCAGGAGATGCCATGGGAGATCTCTCTCCCATCTGCCATGGGGTAATTGGAGGTGCTTCAGCAGTTTGGGAGCTGCCTGGCTTCATGGATTGCCCTGCCTGCCACACTAAGAAGTGCAGAGGTTCTGCTAGCACAGTGCCAAGAATTGCCACATGGAAGCGGCCCTGCTAGGTTGGGGTGCGACTTGTGTGACTGTTTAATTGACTTGCTGTTTCACCACATTTACTAGCCACCTCCTATAATTTAATGTTCCTCTAACTGTGGCTAGCTACCAGCATTGAACTTCTACCACATATGCACTGCTGGTCAACCAGCTTAGTTCTTCCTCAGGGCTGTAGGCCCTCTCTTGGCTTTCGGGGAATCATAGGTGGGACCATAGGCATTCTTGTGCCCCTCCCTGGTCATATGTGGCTCTCGACCGGACTTAGAGGATGTTTAGCAGCATCTATAAGAGACAAAAGTTATGCCATAACAAGGGGGTGTGGCATTAGTACCACACAATAGTAGCAAGCTCTCCAGGTTGCGGGATACCCTCACCTGGTATCTTTTACATCTGACTGCATACTTTTTGAGTGCTACTGAGAAAACATGATGGCAAAGAAACTTCAAATCAGGACAATTCTCTCGAAAAAAAAAAAAAAAAATATATATATATATATATATATATATATATATATATATTCGATTAAGTTTTAGGGGGAAGGGTAAATAACATGGTTTATGAATAGATTTAAGCCATCTAAAAGCTCTTTATAGAAGAAGATCAAGCCATCTCAGAGCCTGCTAATAAAGGGGAGGAACCCCCTACTCAAGCTCCTGAACTGGGGAAAAGCATCGTAGTGTATCTAATTTTCAGAAGACAAGACAAAGGGAAAAATACGGCCCCAATCATACAGGAAGGTAATCAGAAGCCTGGTAGGAAAAAAGATAAGGAAGAAACGTAAAAAGGAAGTTGAGAAGGATAAATAAAAGAGGGTAAAGAAGAGTCTTTGTCTTAATCTTTATTCGATCAGCCAAAAGTAGATCATAAAAGATACACAAAAAGAAATAAGTGAAAAGAAACAAATGAGAATGCTAAAAACATCAACAATAAAATTCAAAAATTACTACATACAAAAAAAGATAACAATGCGTTGTTCAAATAGGTTTGCAACTCCTAATAAACGCTATAAGAAAGATAAAGTACAATAATTCAGAAATTATATCATACTAAAGATCCAACAATCCATAAAACATGTAGCTCTCTGTACAATAAAAATGTAAAACCTCCTTCTTAGAGCTAAAGTGCACTTGAAAAAACTAGCTACCAAGTGACTGTATCTTGAACGTATAGTTGTTAAAGAAGAAGTGAGCAGCCTAAACCTTAGAGACTTTCTCTGCGCAGCAATGGTAATAGAAACCTGCTTGTGAACGACATACAGTATCGACAAAAGAATACAAAATACTGTAAGGTTTGACTAGAATACACATACATGGGCAAGTACCAATGGTGGCTGAGGAATATTGGCCCATAACAAAGAAAAGAACATTGCCAGTAAGGTTCTCTTGTACACATTGTTAACATATAATAAATAAGGGGCAATCGTTGGCACGGTCAGAATGATAAAATGATCCCTAACCGTGGGTTTGGCCACTTTCATTAGTTCTCTAGAAGCCTGTCTGTGCTTGACATAGCTATCCTGTACCCAATGTTTATCCTTTTTCAAGATAATCTCCTGGTGCTCATACAAATATGGACAGCCAAGGGCCGAAAATCAATACATGATATATTTTAGCCATGGGATGGCCAGTCGGCGCTCTCAAGACAGTCAATCTCGAATAACTGCCCAGTTAAGGTCAGCTTCCTTATTTGACCATAATGAATACCATCAAATCAAAGCCGCAGCATTCATGGTATCCTGCAGGTACTCCATGCCTAGCTCCTGGTGCTCCAACTGCATGACACCCATGTCCTTGTATCCCCAAATACCCCTTCAATAAGTTAAAATTGGCAGACGTTTTCTGTTGTATAGGTCCATAAATGGGGCAATAGGCTTTTTACTAATGGTTGTGGTGAGCAAAAAGGTAGTGCCTACAGCTCGAGTGTATCCAATAATCCCGTTGCTGATGCAGAGGGACCAGGAACAGCTCTCAGCGAAGTCCATACCCAGGTAAGAACATACGCTTACCCTATCTAATTTCTTGCCATCAATATTTAGGGTAAATTTTTTGGTATTTCTGGGACCGCAAACCATTGTGAATGTTTTATTCAGGTTTGTCTCCAGGTCCAGACCTCTTATAAATCTAACATAGCTGGAAATTAAACTCTTGAGGCCATTGGCCGTCTTTGCCAGAAGAACTGCATGATCTGCGAATAGAAGCCAGGCACGTTTTGCTCAACATAGGGCACATAGACCCGACAGATACCAATACTCTTTCCAGATCATTTGTTTAGAGCAAAAAGAGAATCGGAACAAGGACGAATCCCTGACGAACCCCATGCTCAAATCTAAACTGTTCAGTGCGTTCACTAGCATTACCAAATCTTACAGATGTGGTGAGATCATTATGTAAAAGTCTCAGGATTGAGACTAAATCCCCATCGACACCCATCATCTCTAAAATGGACCACAACTTGGATCTGCATACACAATCAAAATCGCTCGACTGATCGGCATCCTTTGCAAATGTATATTTTTCCATAATAATAATGGAGATTGAGGCACAGTTCAATTGTCCCAAGTCCCTTTCTAAACAATTACTTAGTTTGAGATAGAATGTTGTTTTTATTTATCTAGACAAGGAGGCGATCCAAGACTACTTTCCCAATGATTTTTGCTGTAGAGTCTAGGAGTGAGATCGGGTGGTAACACTTTACATCGTGGGCATTTCCCTTTTGAAAATGGAGATGATGATAGAGGTGTGCAACGATGAAGGTACGCCCAAACAGCACACAGAGATAAAAGCGCAGTTGAGGACAGGGGTCCAAAACCCCTTGTTTTCTCTGAATATATCAAGAGGGACCCTGTCCGTACCCGGTACCTACTTTCACTGCCTGTCAACAACTACCGTAAAACCTCCTCCTCACTAAATTCAGGGTTTAGGCAAAAGACTTCAGTCAATGGCCCTTCATCAACAGCCCTGTTGCCATTAGCATACATCCTAGAAAAATGAGCCAACCAGGCCTCTGCCATAATATGAACCGTAACTATATTTTGGGGGATCGAGGGAGATAGAACTGACTGCACTGCCTTTCAACAGCCTTGAGAATCTTTAAGCTGACAAGCTCTAACTATAGACTCCCATTTCTCCTCCATCATGGTTGATTTTCTTTAGTAAATAATCAACTGAGGAGGGAGGAGGAATTGTTTATCGTCCATTCATTTCCCCATTTTTAATATTTAGGTAATCAAGTGGTGGAATGGACACTTGTAACAGCTGGACCTTTTGGTTAGCATGGATCACCCTCATAAACGCTATGTTGTTAGAATGCGGTATATTACTGTACTCCGCCCCACATTAGCGTTGTAGCATTATCATCGGATGTCCAGTTTTGTGCTGTATGCCAGCCTCACCAAGAGGCAACCTCAGATTCTGGCAGCAGTGTCCAGAGAAGAAAAAATAAAATATAAGGGAAAATGTTGTTAAAAAACAAAACTTACCCTGAAGAGGACTTTATTGAAAGGTTAAGTCTGTCCTTAAAAAAGTGGTGGGTATAGGTTTGGGAACAAGTTACTGGATCTCACTATACCACTTTATGAATAGCGTCGACATGTTTCAGCTCCTTAGTGCCCAGCCGGGTCTATGGAGCCTTCGTCAGGACAAACACTAATTGTGAAGTAATTGGCAGTGTCGTATTGTGAACACTGAGTTAATTGCTCTCAAATCTGTAGGTAAAGAAAAAAGAGGAAAAAACAAGCAAGTATATGCAGAAAAGCTTATTCAAATACATATCAGCACAAATTCATATGATACAAAAAAATTCTTTTTGTGGATTTAAAGCTTATCTTAAGCTCATATTTCAGAAAAATGGTTTGGCAGAGGACATCCTGTTTTGCCTAAGTCTACTGAGAAATCTCGACAGAATCACAAGACATTAACCAAAGTGGTTGTCATATAGTGGTGTTATGGCTGTTGTTATTGGTACACAAATACTTTGAAAACAGTGGCAATCTATTGGTCAAAAGATCAACTGTGTACTGCCTTTGGAGTTAAGGATAATACTCGCTGTCTAGTGCCACGAGGCTAATTTGTAGAAAACAACATTGACCAATTTCTGGATTTTATTTTAAAAAAATGGTCGTTCTCATTATGTTGTTAATGTACTGACAAGCATACGGTTATCACCATCCCTACAAATGGAGATGTCATTTCAAAAGGCGGGTTATTGGGAACTAGCACCAAAGTGAATGGGAACTAGAGTGACTATCTGTTAAGGCTAGAATATGAATAATCTCACACGGAATACGTGGTCAGACAGACCCTCGAAAAAATACATTTGTTTCCGCTCTACATACCTTTTTTTGAGAGTACGTATTGCCTCAACGGGGTAAATGCTACCGTTATGGTTTAAAGCTGAAAAAAAGAAGAAAAAAGGGGTAAAAAAAGTCAAAGTAGAGAGCTTAATGGCTCCGTGCAAAACTCCTTCTATTTAAAAAAGAGCCGTGACTGGTCAGATCGGAAGACGCCAAACTTACCCACACGTGTAAAGTTAACCGCTGCTTGTGCTGACTCTGCCCCCGGATACCATGATGGGTGTGTTCCTAGTCGTTTTATCCATCGGCAGGGTAAAGGTAGAGATGGGACTGTGAGGGGGTTTCTAAACTCTCACTAAACTTTATTAGTGGAGGACATAAACAAAGGACACGGACATTATTAACATTATTAACATTGGGCTGATCAGCCCGTGTTTTATTAACGGTAACTCACATTAAAATTTTGCATTATGCATTAAACATCTGTACAAAATGATGCCAGTCGGGTTAACAAATAATTCACCAATGTTAATAATGTCCGTGTCCTTTGTTTATGTCCTCCACTAATAAAGTTTTGAAGACTCTTGACTTTGTGCTATTGGATGATGATTTTGTTTTAAATAGATCTTCTTTGTTGTATTTTCTGGCTCAAATACAACAGTTGAATATGATTAAGAGTACTGACATAAAACTGGAAGAATATTTTTTAATTTTGGGTTGGAAAAAGTCAAGGGTTACCTTCTATTCGCTCATATTTGTCAATCTAATAATGAAAAATTGTGAATGTTTTATTTCAAAAGAGGTTCATATAATATCATGCCTTCCAAGATCTTGTAGGTCAACGGTAAATAACTACAATGATAGGAATAGATTTACACCCTCTTAGATAATGACATAATCTCACATGAGGAGCTGGTGCGCAATGCACAGTTAACTGTAGTTTCTTGGAAAGGGGGTTGCCCACTAACTAAACTTTCTGACTGCACCCTCTTCAGCAATAAAATGGGTGTGGAAGCTCATCACCGCAGACTCGCTCACCTCTCATTTCCCCCTAAATGGCCAAAGCATTTTAAGGACACCTTCCATGCAGGCAGAGGCTGGACTTCTACACTCTGAAATCACTCTATGCATGGGACCTGTTTGACCCAGACTAATAAACAAACCGAACAGGAAAATACCTTCAGAAAAATGGTATTCACCATAACTTAATCTATTAAAAAGAAAATGTAAAGCACTAGAACACATGTGGAGATTGTATAAGGAATCAATCAATCAATCAATCAATTAGGGGGATTGTAAGTGCACTACTCACCTCTGGGGGTCTCAAGGCGCTGGGGAATCTGTGTAGCTAAAGAGTAAGGTCTTGAGAGTCTTCCTGAAAGTGCTCTTCGAGGGGGCATGTCTGAAGTCTGCTGGGAGCTTGTTCCAGGTCTTGCAATGTGGGAGAAGGATCTTCCACCTGCCCTGGCTCTGTGGATGCGCAGGGTTTTGGCTAGAGCGAGGTTAGAGGATCTGAGGTTTCTTTGGGCACGTGGAAGTTTATTCTGTCTTTGAGGTATTTGGATCCGGTGTTATGTAGGCATTTGTAGGCATGGATGAGGATTTTGAAGGTGACTCTTTTCCCTACAGGGAGCCAGTGGAGCCTTCGTAGATGTTGGCTAATATGTTCGTGCTGGCGGATGCCCAGGACGAGTCTGGCGGCGGTGTTCTGAACCGTCTAGAGTTTGCTGAGTAGGGATTTGTTGTGCCAGTGTAGAGTGAGTTTCCATAGTCCAATCTGCTGGTGATGAGTGCATGGGTGACCATCTTCCTTGACTCAGGGGGATCCATTTGAAGGTTTTGCGGAGGATGCAGAGATCGTGAAACAGCTGAAGGTGACTCCGTTGACCTGTCGGGTCATGGTGAGTGATGAGTCGAGTACGATGCCGAGGTTTCTGGTGTGGTCCAAGGGGGTCGGTGGGCTTCCATGGGTGGTAGGCCACCAGGTGTTATCCCATGCTGAAGGGTTGATTTCAAGAACAAGGACTTCTGTTTTCTCAGTGTTGAGTTTTAGGCAGCATTTGGATATCCAGACTGCAACGTCCTGCATTGCTTTCTGGAAGTTGAGTTTGGCAGTGGTGGGGTCTTTGGTGAGGGAGAGAATGAGCTGGCTGCCAGTGCACCAGAGAGCCGCGTTCAAACTCATGTGCTATGCACATAGAGCACTACACATACATTTACTTGTCTTCTGGTTAATTGAAACAGTAGGTCAGATAACACTTGCCACAGTAATGCCTATCCAAGTGGCAGGGCATGAAAACTCCAGCACCACACTCTTCAGATAGACACTGGCGGCTCAGATGGCCCAGATGGTGAATCTTTCCATTCTCGTCAAACTTGTAATATTTAAGCACAGCAAGTTTAACCTTCTTTCTCTTATGCTTGTTTTTTTTGTGAGTGGTGTAAGACTTCTTATTTCTTTTCTTTGCACCACCATGAAGTCTTAGTACAACATGAAGAGTAGATTACTTTTGAATGTTGTAATCAGACAAAGTGCATCCGTCTTCCAGCTGTTCGCCAGCAAAAATCAGTCACTGCTGATCAGGAGGAATTTCTTCCTTATCCTGAATTTTAGCCTGCACATTTTCGGTTGTGTCAGAAGGTCCAACCTCTAGGGTGATGCTTTTGCCCGTCAGGGTCTTTATGAAGATCTGCATGGCGGCGGCTCCACCTCCTCCCAATGGCATATGGCGAGAAAAGGACCTCCTTTGCACGCTACAGGGTTTTCCGGAGGCCGACGCAGGTTGCACATAGAGCACTGCACAAGCTCAGCCCTCGAATTCTACGGGACAACATTTATTTCTACACTCCCACATGACAACTGAGGTCTTGCAACCTCACTTTGGCCAAAATTAGACATATCAAGAAAACCAGAGTAGGAGGTTGACCCTTCTCTAAGCTGGCAGCCGTTCACTGTAACAAACTCCCCCTAGACCTTCGCTACAGAGCTGATTATTTGCCATTCAGAAAGAAGCTTAGAACAACACTTTTCCCAAGGTGGTAAACAACGATACTCATAGCCGGCACCTTGGTTCCCTCCTCCCAGTTTACCGGGTCATTGCACACTATCATACCAGAACAATGCTTTCTAGTGCTGTTAAATCCCTAGGGATGATTGATGCTCATACCTAATACAAATAACGCAGGGAGTAGAAGGGTATTCCTTGTAAAGAAGAATTTAATTCCTGAGCCAAGTGATGATGATTTGCTGCAGTTGCAGTGGTTGGCAGGAGCCCCAAAATATAACGGTTGTAGGCCAACCCCATTGAGCCAATCTGTTTAACAATCTGATTAATATTTTGACCTGGAAGCAAGCTGATCCAAAGTGTTGAGAAAATTCTGAATATTGGCCTAATGAACCTAAACATAAAATGTATACAAGAGAGATGGGTAACTGAAACACTTGAGGTAAAAGACTACTTTGTTATTAGCAGCCCCTGAAAAGAAGTCTAGAAAAGGGCATACTAGTGGTAGCATAGCCACATTGTTGAGCACTACTTTGTCACAGTCTTTTAAAGTGTTCGATCATCCTTCAAAGATACCTCCTTGTATACTCTTTTGTAATAACAAAGGGAAATATTATCCCATTCCCCAGCTAATGTTGGCGAACAAGAGAAATGAGAAAGTGGCATTGTGAATGGCAAATTCCTCCCTCAAACTAAATGAAGACAAAACCAAGCTGATAACAACTTTACCCCACATATAATGTTAGGTTAGGTTAGCTATGGACCTGCTCCTATTCCCTCCTCCCCTATAAAAAGCCTGGTGATGTTGTTGGAGAGATCTTTAAAAATGTAAGCCCTAGCCAAAAAACTGACTATATCATGCTTTGCCATGTTGAGAAGCCTACAAAAAAATCCTGGTCCTTCTTCCTTTACAATTAAGGAGAATTAAGTTCCTGGTGCTCATTCTCTCCCACCTAGACTATGATACCTCCTTATATATGGGATCTCCAAAATCGGTTATCAAGATACTCCAAGTGGTTTAAAATGCTGTGGAAAGGAACATTTACAAGTTATCCAAACACTCTTCTGTGAACAATGCCTTGTCTTCCCAGGCACTGGCTCCCAGTGGAGAAATGGATATAAAACAAGGCTCTCTGCATGGCCCATAAGGGTATGAACCATAGAGGACCCCCATCTGATCAGTGCTCTCTTATTAGCTTATGTCCCCAACAAAAGTTTAAGATCCTCAAAGGTAGGTCTCCTGCATTTGCCATGAATCTACAGATCCAGATGGGGTGGCATTTTATTTTCCTATCTGACCCGCAAGTTATGGAATTCAATACCTAAAGAAGAAAACCTAATGAGGCTAAGTTTAGAAAAATGGTTAAAACTTGGCCAGTTAGCTGGGCGCTAGTTTTAGATGATGGATGCACAATTGATTCATGCAGCGCTCGGAAGCCTCTGGTTAGCTAAGTGTGTTATGAATTCACATAAGATAAGACATGTATATATCACCTGGTAAAGAGACTGACTCACTCTTAAAAGATAGTTTCTATTTTATTAAATCAATTGCCTATAAGGTACAGACAAGTAATATAATTGCATTTGGTGGCCTCAATGCCACTTTCTCCAATCATACTATAAGACTTTTACCTATGATAAAAGAGGAAGACTTGAATAGTCCAAGAGTGTGCTTCCCATTGTGGTCCAGAGTAAACAAGAGAGGTTCTCCACTGCTGCAATCATGTAGGGTGTTAGTTGTCATCATTGTGTATGGTAGAATAGAGGCTGACATCCCTGCTCATCCAACCCATAGAATGTCCAATGGTTCAATAATTAATAATAAGTGGAGTGATCTTAGTATTCTATCTTTCTCCATTGAAGGTAAACTTGAAGCTATTTGTCATTGACAAATTGAAGAGGAGGAGCAGGTACAGTTAAAGGCTACTGTTGGTAGGGTGTCATGGAATTCAGAAAATAAACTATACTTAATTAGCAATCTAAGAAGAGCAGTAGAGACAATTCCTGCATGAGGTTGGTTTTCAGCAGATTCTTTTACAAAAGAAATGCATAAATGTGTAAGGGGCAAATCAACAATGTCAGAGAATGCCTGTCATAAATCCGTCATGCAGGGTAAGACTTTAAATAAGGGTTATACTCTCAATAGGTTAATTAATTAATTAATTGCGGGTTTCTAACGCGCTAGAATCGACTCCCGAAGGAGTATCTCAGCGCCATAGACCGCTGGGGAACCCGTCCTGGCTTTCCCTGTGAGATGGTCCCTACTGGGTATCTCCCAGGTGAAACCAGGCATCCCCGGCGTTTGTGGGGGGCCGTGGTGGAGATGAAGCTAGCTAATGCCCAGAGTTGCAGAGTGTGATCCCTGGTTAGAGTAGGCACCGAGGTGGGAATTATTGAGTCCACGACCCTGCCGCGTCGGGAATTGAACCCGGGTCCCGGGCCGTCCTCTGCTCCTGGGTCTGCCGCCTCTAACCAGTGAGCCACACCACTCCACTGATGATCAAACTATCAAGACATCAATTTATCTTTTATTCAAAGGAAGGAAATAAAATAATAAACAGTCTTAGTAGGAGGAGAAAAAGATAGCTATTGACACAAAAAATATAAGATGCCGATAGGAGATGGGTAGCAATTGCAGAAGCGGTCAAGCATATAAATTGTAGCTGCTTCTGAAATATCATTGGGGAATGCAGTAGTAGCACATGTAAGCTCAAAATTAACAACTTCTCTAGTGAAGATTGCAGCAAGTATACCTCCTCAATGTATGTTTCGATTAGCATACGGGACCTTTTAATGGCCTAAAAACTAACCTGACTCCCCTAAAGCCCTAAAAAGGACTCAATCCCCAGAACCTTAAAAAAGCACCACAATACCCCCAAGCCCTAAAAGCTACCCAGACCCCCCTGAGCTCTATAAACTACACTGATCCCCCAAGTCCTGAAATGTTCCCTGCCCCAAGCCCTGAAAACATCCCTGACTCCCAGCCCTAAAACCCCAAACTGCCCAACCCTTAAAAACTATCCCCCCACAACCTGGCCCCATACCCACTTAGCTCACTGCATCCTGTCCTGATCCTTACTGTTCCTGGGCTCACCCATCCCAGCATCTAGATCGCTCATATAACTTAACCACACATATGCATGGTTAAGACCTATGTGTGGTTAAGGCAAGCGCGGTTGCATTTGCGGGGAAACTGCATGCATGGCTTAGCCCGCATTGTAAAGGTTGTTTCCCAAGCATTACACTTTGCCACAGTAAATCACATAATTCAGGGATTCACTCACTTGTGCAACAAATTCAAATTAAAAAAATCAAAATTTGACTATCTTAGTGTCCTGTTCTTGGGATATGAGTTGTAAAATGAAGCAAAAGCTTAGCAACACATTTTTTAGAGAAGTGTGCACTTTTTCTATAAATAGGCTACAATCACTTTTAGGTTTCCTGAATTTAGCCTGATCATACATACCAGATTACGGACTAGCGGTTAAACCGTTTTATGAACGGATTCATCCAGACTTCACACACACACATAGGACACCAGATATAATTATATGTATTCATTTAATCAATGTAACAGCACAATGTATGAACTTTTATTTCTTCACCATTCTTGAAATGATGATTACTCTCTTTTGCTTCCTTTTATTAATAATTGTGGCACACATTTTCCACAAGAATATTACTGCCTAAATAAATGTTTGAAGTGACAATTCTATATTTTGTGTGCTTCCTCTGTGCATGCCTGAGTTACTAACAAAAGGTTTAGATCTGTTTGCACAATTTACTTGGGAAATCAGGGTTGTCATGTTATGAGACTGCACATCATCCAGTATTTTGTAAGGTTTATGGTTACAGATGGTGCACTGTAAGCTAGCCAGGACTAAGGTCAATAAATCCTGATGGTGTGCACATACTCAGTCATGCAAAGTTTATGTTGTCTAAATGCACTTTCTTACTGATATATGAACTGTAAGACAATCTGAAGGTAAGCTCTGACCGGGCCCAATCCACTTCTTGTATCCTACTCGCACTCCATCGTGATCAGCCATATCTTTTTACTTTGATCTGGTGTCCCATGACTAGATATCTGAGATTGGTGCTTCGTTCCTTTAGGTACTAATATTTACATTAAACTTTAAAAATTGATTACTCCGGTTGAACTGATTGGATTTCTGTCATTTTGGTGTAAAAAAAATTACTCTGTTTTTTTAAATTGGTGTGGGATTTTTACTCGTGTTGTATTTTCACTCTATTACTGTTTGTGTGCTGCATAGATACTTTACACCTTGCTTCTAAGTTAAGCCTGACTGCTTTTGTCCAACCTACCAGAGGGTTAAGCACAGGTTAATTTACTGACGTTTGTAGTTCACGCTCACATGGATTTTGCCTGTGGATTAAGCAAGGTTAATGCCCCACTCAGGCAGCAGTCCAATTTCTCACAGCCCCACAGCATAATCACTTGCTAGGTATTCTTCCCATCCCCAGCACTACTACTGTTTTTTGTAAAATCTTGAGTAAAGTACAAGCTGACATGATAGCTGCAAAAGACTTACACATATGTGTAAACACAACAAACTTATTTGTCACATTCTATGATGTTGACACTGTACCAATTGCATTTAAATTGCACTTATATACAAATGCCGAAATGTGTTTTGCACCAACAGAAAAAATACTGACTCTAGTACAGACAGCTGAAGTGAAAGAAAGATCATTGGCTCAGGGAAAACGCATAAATGTGGTAACCCTGATTCCAGTGTTAGAGGCAGTGACAAAAACCAGTGTCCTGCCGCAAAAGCCTTACATCCTAGATGGGCCATCTCACTTACAGCAACAGATGTAGATTATGTCTTTGACTCTACATTACAAACACAAGCAGACCTACAATATGAACAAGAATATCCTTGGCCAAGTGAAATAATGCTTCTAGATCATTATCACGTACTAATTTATACTGATGGTTCTGCCTAGTGGGAAAAGTATACCAATAAAAATAAAATGAGGAATGGAGAATTCCAACTTCTTAAAACATTCACACATTTACAAGGTGACTGCACTGAACAGCTGGCTGAACTGAAAGATCTAAATCATGAACTTGAGAATACTTATTCTGAATTCCCCACAGTTCTAGTGTGTGAATTGTAATATAGTGTCCAGTCGTATAATGAGTATGTACACTATTGGAGCGAAGATGGATTCAGAGATTCTCCAGGGAACACTATCAAGCATAAAATGCTTTGGGGACTGGTGGCAAACCTTAAATCAAGATTGTCACAAGCACGTTATTCACGTGCTGAGCCACCAACGTACAGGAATACAAATGGCAGGGAATTATTTGGCTGATCAGGCTACATAGGTGACAGTGCAAACTGCTGTTGAAGCTGCAGTAACATGTTCTAACACAAGGATAGATGGAGACATTGTTAGCAGTGGATTCCTGCTCTCAATTTCTATGGGTATGGCCACAGCGATTAGCTGACGCTCAGACTGTTACAAAAGATTTGCAAGTCCTCATCAGCATATATGCAGTGCATGCATTCAATACAGGCATTCAATACAGGCCAGGGCCCAACATTTACCTCTAAAGATTACAGGGATACCATAGGTGCATTGGGTATGCATGTGCACTATTCCCCAGCCCTACCATCCCAAGGGAAAAGCAGTATTGGAAAGGAAAAACCATGACTTAAAGCAGTCTTTAACAGCTAGAGTATTAGTTTCAGGCCCAGGTCGCAGTTGGGTCCACCACCTGTATGGGGTAAAGAGAGCCTTAAACAATCTGCCAAGAAGATCCTTTAGGGGTCAGACTCCCTATGAAGTCCTGTTTGGAGTTAAGATGTGGTTTGCAGACCTTGACAGTCCTAGTACAGTGGCAGAGGAAATGCTTATTTGATATCAGTGAATGTTTGGCTGCTTACAGGAACTGAACGACTTTCAAGATGAGGACGAGGAGAGCAACAAGCTACAGAAATGTTCTACCAGAGGCAAAGTACAGGGAGTACCAGCAGTTCCTTCCTGGCTTCAAATGATCAGTGATCTAGTGCAGAAGAATATTGTTGACAAAAAGAAATGGGCCTGTTCCTATCATAATATTGAAGGTACCAGAATTGTGCTTTAACCAGCCCTTGCTGGAAGCAAACACAATAATTATGTTTCTCTAGTTCTCAACAAACCACACAATGTGGCCGGTTCTACATAGGGCTCCTTGGATGTTAACTTCCTACTTTCTGTACCTTACAGGTGATTCTGTTTTAACCAACACTGATGTTTCTTTTCCCCAGCTGGGGACATCTGACACTGAAGTTTTGCTACTTCACGTCAGTAAGTATTGTTTATTGTTTGATTACTTAAAATCATGACAATTAGAATAAAAAACAAGTAGGAAAACACTGTTCATCTTAAATGCAACAGAAAAAAGTAAAAAATAGTAAAAGGATGCAGTGGTACAAAATATTTAAAAGGTGAGCAAGAAACAAGCACAAATATGTTAAAACATAATAACCTTGTTGATGGGTGTACGACCTAGCCTTAACCTTCAGTAAAACAAGCAGAGGCACCATTGATAAGTGCCCCGAGATATATTAAAGAACACAGGAATCCCGTTTTTTTATAGATGTACAAATTACCACGATGGTTCTTGTAAACCAGCAGATGTAAATTTTTTGCAAGTTTTAATGAAAAATTTCATGAACCTGACGTTAAGCATCATATTGTTGAGATTCAATGCTGCTATAATGGCTTGCTGGCATGATCGAACTCCGTGTTTGATCCATTCGCACCACAACAAACTCCTTTTGTCGTTAAGAAGTGCGGGGCAAACCCACACCACCAGCTCAATTAATTCTGAGTGATGACCGCAGCCACTATATTTAATGTAATCATTTGAGCGTCGCCATGTTGGCTGATGTTTTAAAAAGGGCCATTTGCCCATCCTCAGTACCATAAATCTTTTCTTCCAGACGGCTGCATAAAAGCTCGAAAGATAGTGGGCCACTGATCTGGGTTTGAGCTCCGCGGTTATGGACCAGGCTTTTACACTTGTTGTTCTTTATTTTCGTTTACACAGGTGGTTATTAGATAAATGTCTATCTCCTGCATATTTTTATATATTTTTTTAGGTTTAGTTGTCGCTTTTCTATGCACTTTGTATCAGGCACTTTTGTTTTCTTCTTCATTCACTCGTTTGGTTTACTGGTCTTACATCTTGTTTGTGGTTCTCCAGCAGCTGAATCATCTGATCGACTGTATATATTTTGTGTATGCTTATTCTTGTTCCATAGTCCCCACAGAGATTGTAAAAATTGTACATATTGATCTCAAGATTGAGCCCCTTTGATTGTTTATTTTCTGATCTATTAATATTAAAGAAATCCACAGTCCAGAAGAAATCATACACAAAGTATATTTGCACCCTGAAGAAGGAACTGTGGAACATAGTTCTTTACGAAACGCGCGTCGGCTCTTCTTTGTTTGGTTGTTTGTGATTAATTGACCTTCACTGTATTGTTGCGTTCTCTCTTCGTTTTTTACTTGTCATTTAATTTTTGCACATCTTGTGTATTGTGTATGGCTGTTGGGTTGAGTGTGAGGATGTGTGGTGGCTTTAGGATGATTGGGGGTTATGTTGTAAATGTATATTCATATTTGTGATCTGTTGTGAATGTCATTATGAAAATTGCCTTTGTTAATGTTGACAAAAAATGAAATAAGAATTATGTTTTTCTAATGAGTTTTGGTGTGGGACAATGTTGATACATATTAATTTTTGGATATATACCAACTTTAGAATTATTGTGCTTCTAGGAGAGGTTTTTATTCTTGTTTGTATTCTTCTCTGCCTCCTCTTTCTAGTATTCCTATAATCAGGGACCCTCGCTTGTTGTTGACACTAAATTCAAAATAACCTTCTATGGGTGTACTTGTTACAGACCAGGTTTCCTGGAGAAGTATGATGTTGTATTTATTCAGGAATTCCAGACTGTCAGGGAATTGAAGTTTCGTATCAAGGATATTGATTTTCCTGGAGCATATTGACAGAATGAGCAGATAATATTTCAATCTTTATAGCCTCGGAACAGGACTTTACAGTCGATTGGCTCTCTGTGGCTGACTGATCTGCTGGAGAGCTGCTTCGCTGGAGAGCTGCTTCGAGCTTATTTGCTGATCGAATAGAAAGAGCCGAAGTGCTAGCTAGGATTGAAGAGTACCAGAGGTCGCTGGGTATTACTAAGTTCATACCCCAGCTTTTAAATTGCTCTGTCTGTGATTGTACCAGTTCCTTTATTGCTTAGGTTGCCAGGGTAATCAAAGTTGTTTTGATTGATCGATTGTTTCTAGGTTTAAATCCAATTGATAATATATCACTAGATTCCAGTTTGCTTAATTCTGGAATTGATTTAAAGAGTCTAAGAATGTTCCCAGGATTTAAGATGTTGTGCGGGCCTTGAGAAATGTACCCTGGGACTAACAGTTTGGTTTGGGTCCCTTCATTGGGCAAGTGTCTCTCTATGGGAGCGATGGTAAGCTCTGATGACTTTGAAGTGCGGTCTGGTCTCCATTGGTTTCCAAAAGATCTTTGCAAGAGGCCTATATGATCGTTGGAAGGGTTTAGAGTCACTTTATTAAAAATGGTTTTACTGCTGAAAGTGTTTAGAGTTGCTTTATTAAGGATGGTTTTACACTTGGTGGCAGGATCTGGTATCATAAATGGAATTGTTAGAAGCCTTTCCACTACATCATGGCTAAGGTTACCTGCGGGGTGAGCTAAACCCTCCGACTTCTTCCCTGAACTCGGCTTGCCTGCTGTTATCAGGCTGGATGGGCTTGCACCGGGATTAGCCATTAAATTATGGTTTGTGAATGGCGGTCGCACCTGGTCTGCTTCAAACACTACGTTAGATGGAGGTTGGGCTTTCTTTGGCGTAGTTTGGGGAGTAGGCTTAAGAACTTAAATTTGCTCGGACCAAGTGTTTGATGCAAGTTGCAGTTCGTTTGTTTTTTTATACGGAGTTGATTGTTGAGTCGGAGACTGGCTGCTAATGCTACTAGTTGTACTTGTCGAGCCCAGTGATAGAGTGGAGGTATTTTTTTAATAGTAATGGCTTATTGTATTTCGTCTTTCAACTACTTGTCTGTTGCGATTTATTTGCCCGCTTACTCATATTGTGGGTTTGTGCCACTTTGACTACTTTGCCGGCATCCTTGTTGATGTTTTTTTATACGGAGTTGATTGTTGAGTCGGAGACTGGCTGCTAATGCTACTAGTTGTACTTGTCGAGCCCAGTGATAGAGTGGAGGTATTTTTTAAAAAGTAATGGCTTATTGTATTTCGTCTTTCAACTACTTGTCTGTTGCGATTTATTTGCCCGCTTACTCATATTGTGGGTTTGTGCCACTTTGACTACTTTGCCGGCATCCTTGCCTTGTTGCCTGTTGAGGATGCGTTCTTCAGTGGGATTGCTTGGTCTGATTTTAAGGTGTTAGGATTTGCGTAAACTGTTGCAGATTGGCAGATTAAGGGGCTTGTTGTGTTAGCGTTTTGAGATTCAAGTATGGGATTGGGGGCACCAAGGACTGTTTGTTTGACTGTCATCAAGCTTCCTAATGGGGCTTTGTTGCTGTTGAGGCCTTGGTTCCTGTTGTTTGACTTCTGAGCATCTAAGTCAGATACTACGGGTGAGCGATGATCCTGGGATGGAATACGGGTCTGCCCTGATAACGGGAGTTTCTTAACTTTGGTTAAAACTGACAAGAGAAACTTGGGTAATGAGGAAAGGCTGTCGATTATCGGAGAGCAACAGCATACCGCCTGTGCTAAGTGTGCTTTAGATTGTGCTTTTGTGATCAGAGCGTTATGACCCTCTAGTTTTTGGTTAATCTCGGTTGTGAACACGGCAAGTGTGTTTAAAAGATCCACCTGCAAGTCCAGTTTGTCAGAATGATAATTTAAGGCTGAGACTGTTGATTGGAGGGTTTGCAAAAATTGAGACCAAAGAATGTTCTCGTTATTCGAACCTCAGCTCTCAAGGGCAGGTGGCTTATTACGGTCGACATTGAAATTGGATGGGTCAAATTAATTTTCGGACTGCCAATTGAGGAGCCGAAGCAGTTACACTGATCGAATCGGTCCAGTATAGTTTTTGTGGGTGAAAATTGGACCTTGCGTAGAGTTTACCCTATTTGTTGTTCAATTCCGGCGATTAATGCTGGTTTACTCTCAACCTGCTTATCCGTAGCCGTGATCTTGGTCTGTAAGTTTGGTGTTAAGGGTGGTGGTGAGCTTATGTTGATAAAGGGCTGGAAATGGTTCCTTAAAGAAGTGTTTAGGAGCAAGACTAAAGTTATCTCTACGTTAGCTGATAGCTTGTCGTGGTGGAACATGTCCGATCCCTGTGATCCTGTGATGTTGGTGGTGAACAGCACTCAATAGTGTTTAGAGAAGTAATATTCATCCGTAGTTGGGATTCTTAATGAGGATGCAGATTGAGGTGGTTTAAGGCCCAACTTGTGAGGGTCATCATGAGTTGTGGCCTCTACTCATTTTAAATTCTGGCCTGAGGGCTGGGGGGCCTGGGTAGTTTCCAGGACAGTATTATATGAGGTTAGACCTGACTTTTTTGTTGCTGCAGCATTTTTGAAGAACTCCCTTAATGTCGCCCTTTTAGGGGGTAGCGGCAGGGGCTGTCGTACCAGGGTTTGGATCAGGAAGATTGGGACTGACAGAGGATAACAGCCTGACGGTGTAGGTAGAGCAGAAATGCCGGGGAGGATCAGGGAATGAAAGCTGAGCGTGTCCATGTGTGGCACTGGTCTGAAGTGTGTCCAAGGGTGGGGCTTCTACCATGTCCAAGTTGTCACAAAAGGACTCTCGCCTTGTATTTTTGAGTAGGGATTTATTTAGCAATTTCCTAGTTTTCCCTGACCTCATTTCAGGGTTGAATGTGCTTGGCTGTGGATGGTGTTACACTCCATCAGGGAGGGGGAGTGGAGGACAGCTACTATCTGCCTTAGAGGCTTCCCGGCCGGGGGATAGAAAGTGATTAATTGAGGGGGAAACATGTCTCTTCAGGTCTCTTCGGAGTGTGGCAGAATGTGGCAATATGCAGCGGTGCCCCTGTAGTGTCTCGGAGGCACTCGCTGATCAAATACCTCCCCCTCCTGGGGCATCTGGGGTGACTGGAGCAAGTGGTGGTATTGAGCACAAACACTAACGGGGGACTTGGAGCCTTGACCTTGATCCTTGAGCCTTGGGCTACTTATGTTGCAGGAATGTGCTGGCGTCGGTTGGAACAATGGGGAATCACTGAACTGGCCCTGCCTTCTGAGCAGCCGTCGGAATGCAGGAGCAAGTGCTGAGGGGGGGCCAATGTAGCTGGCAGGCAAGAGGGGTCTCCTTGGGGACTTCAAACCACACTCAGTCATACCGAGGTGTTTCCGAAGTCACCTGGGCCCACTCTTTTCGCAGCAGCACACTATGGCTGCTGAACTTCCAAGGATGCCTGGCATGCATGTGGATAGCAGGAGGCACACACTGCACACCAAGCCCGGCTCCCTCACGAATCACACTCCGGGTTCAGAGCTCCGGGTGCTCTGGGCGTCAGATGCAGACTTCGGCTCAGCGTTGCTCAGCTTGGCTGGGCACCTCCGCCTCCAATTCAGAGAGGGGGCCCTGTACGGAGCAATCGGGCAATCAGCAGGGTTGGTGGGTAGAGCGGCTGTAGCATTTCTATCGGCGTCTCCTGCTCCTGCTCCCACTCCCATTCTGCTTCTATGGCTGCTGGCTGCTGCACCCACTTGCCAGGCCTTACCCTTCACTTAATATGTACATCAGACACCCCTATGGTAGCTCCAAGGCACCCCTCTGGGTAGGGTGCAGTGTATGTCAAAGGTAGGACATGTACTAAGGTGTGTACCATGTCCTGACAGTGAAATACTCTCCATTTCGTTTTTCACTGTTGCAAGGCCATCTTGCCCATAGGACAGAATGGGAAAGGCTGTGTAATATGTTTCCAGTATATATTCCCTTAGGCTTAAGAAGGAGAGGTGAAGTTTAGTGTGCCTGAACTCACAATTTAATAACATATCTTTGTGTTAAGGTGGTTTTTGCATTGAGTGATTACTAACCACTCTTTTAGAAGTGGCTGTTTTTTTGTCTTCTAATATTTCAGTGTGTCTCTGCCTGGTTGTGGATTGACTGTCTGGATTTGAATGTGATAGGCTCTGGGTAATGTCTTGACCCAGGGGTGGAGGTGAGACAGCAACAGGCTGACCTGCATCTGGAGTGTAGTATCCCCTGGAGGTGAAGAGGCCTGGGATGCTGCCATAAAACAATCGCTCCATCTCCTGCTGAGTGATTGAGGATCCAGACCCCACTATCAAAGGAAGAAGGTGTCCCTGACAGGGAGACACCCAGTACAGGTTTGGAAAGGGGTCAGTGCCCCCCTGAACACAAAGACTTCAAAGACATTTAGGGGTATAACTATGAGAGCTGAAATCCCTGAATGTTGGAATGGAATTGATCAAGACTGAAAAGGATGGAAACTACTTCATGGTCAAGAGGAACCTATGCCAAGGAAGAAACAGCTGAGAGACTGAAGTAAAGGTCTGACCCTTGCTGTGTGTTCCTGGGCTGGCCTGCAGTTTGCTGATTTAACCAAGGAAAGGCTAAGGGACTTTGCTGTGTCCCCCTGCTTGAAAGGAAGGACTTTGCTGTTTGCTGTGTCCTGAAGTAACTTGTCCCCAAGGGCCCGAGGAGAGCTGGCTCCCTATTGTAGAAACTCAGGAATATAACATTTCCAAGGGTGTCTCAGCGATGGTGTGTGTGTGTTCTTTTTGCAGCCTGAGACCCTCGTGAGAATTGCCCTGTCATCGTGGGCACCTGGAGTCCATTTGAGTCTCATCAACGCTGTGTGCATGTGCTTCGTGGAGCCTGAGACCTTCATGAGGATTGTCCTGTGATCATGTGCTGCTGGAGTCCAAGTGAATCTCAGCGATGCTGTGTTTGTGTGCTTCGTGCAGCCCGAGACCTTCGTGAGGATTGCCTGTGATCATGTGCATGCCAGAGCTCAAGTGAGTCTCAGCGACGCTGTGTGCGTGTGCTCTGTTGCGGCCTGAGACCTTCGTGAGAAATCGTCCTGTGACGGTGTGTCCCGGAGCAGCCGTGATCCCTCCGTTGATCAACAGCATGACCGGAAGTGCTGCGATTGTCATTGCCATCGGCCTGGACCGGCATCCCCATTGGAGCTGAGCGGATTAACTGCAGGCAGCCCGAGCCTGCGTTTGCCAAGGAGAGACCTCGAACCATCACATCGGGGGTCCGTGTTCCACTGCCCAAGATCAACGAAGTCGCATCAGAGGCCCAAGCTGCGAGGAGAGTAGAGGAGCGTGAGATGTAATGGAATGTGATGTTTACTTGTAAAGCGCACTGTTGCCTGTCGGCGTCCTGGCGCTGTATACCGCTGGGATGGTCCCTGCTGGGAATCCCCAAGGTGGAGCCAGGCATCCCCGGTGTTTATGGGGCCATTGTGGAGATTAGGCAAGCTAATGCCCACAGTTGCCGAGTGGGACTCCTGGTTAGAGTAGGCACGAGGCGAGAATTATTGAGTCCGCTGACCCTGGTCCACGACCCTGGCTCGTCGGGAATCGAACCCTGGTCCCGGGCCGACTTTTGCTTCCGGGTCTGCCGCCTCTAACCAGTGAGCCACACCACTCCACTCCACTCCACTCGAGATCGTAACCCGCACCAGGTAACACTCAGTGAGCATGCGTGTGTCGCGCCTGGGGTAGGGAGTGGGTTGCAAGAGAAACGCTGTTGCCTTTTCCCATCTTTGCAGCATGAGCCTCTGCTCAAGTTCGTATTATGGCTCGTACTTTCCGAGGAGTGACAGTACTGGGGCTGGAGTGTGGAGCTGCACTTTGTTTTACTCCATACCCGAGTTGGGGGCATACTTTGGCAGTAGCTGACCGCGAGTCATTAAGAGTGGCATAGAGACCGTCCAGAGCACCATGATCGGTGCCAGAGTACATTATTGTTGGAATGGAATGGAATAAGACTTATATTGCGCAAACTTAGCCCGGGTGGGCATCAAGGCGCATAGCTACACAGAAATATAGGCAGATAAATAGAGGGCAGATAAGGCAGGAGGTAGGTTTAGTAAGCCTGAGAAAAGAGCCAAGTCTTCAAGTGCTTCCGGAAAATCGACAGAGAGGGTTGGCTAGACAGTTCAGGAGGAAGACTATTCCATTACGAACTGCCTGATTGTTGCATTATGCATTGCATTATTTTTATGTAACGGACTGCCTGATTGCTGCTTTACGCATGGCATTATTTTTGTATTACGAACTGCCTGATTGTCGCATTACGTATTGCAATATTTTTGCATAACGAACTGCAAGTTCTTTGCAGTTTAGCAAAGCCCCCTACATTTGCACAAACTACCTCAGGCTATTTTGTCCACAGACGACTTTTTCTACGGATTCGTCATCACCACAGAATGGAACTTGGGTATTTATATTTTGACTCGAAAATACATACTTTATTACCATACTTTATCGCCACCTTTCTTGCGGATCTTGCCGCCCTCCAGCTTAATCAACTCGTGAGTGGCCCCACCCACAGAGCGGGACACCTCCTTGATCCCATCTTTTCCAACATCGAGAATGGGACTGCTGGTACACCTATTCCTATGGCGTGGACAGACCACCATTTGGTGATCATGACAGTACCTTGCAAACCCGCCCCCGCATCTGCACCTACCCTTCAAGTCCAGAAGCGTCCGTGGAGAAAACTCCGCTTGGAGGAGCTTCATAATCTCCTAAGGACTAATCCCCCTCCCCTGAGTGACGACATTGACCTAGGATATGACCAGTTCTGCCACTGGATAACCCAAGCATTGGACTCCCTGATCCCAGCTAAGTGGGTCAAGGCTCGTGCCCATGCGGCTAGCCCCTGGTACAATTCAGTATTAGCCACTCTGAAAAAAGAATGTAAAAAGGCGGAAAGAGAATGGAGGAAAAACCTCAAGCGTAATTATGTTCAATTACAAAAAACCTATCATCGTCATGTCTGTAGAACAAGGGCGGCGTATTATGCCACCGAAATCAACAGTAGCACCAACGCCTCTAAAACTGTTTTTAAAATTCTAAAAGACCTCACTGCAAAAAAAAAAAACATTTCTGCCGCCATCTCTTTAGACCTATGTAATAACATGGCCAATTTCTTTACCAACAAAATAAAGAAAATTTACGAGACCTTCCCCTATTCCCCTCAGATTTCAGTTACTCTAGACCCCAGTAGACCCTGTCTTTCCTCCCTCTCCACACTAGAACGTGAGAGTTTCCATAAAATCTGTAAAAAAATGAAATCTGGCTCCCCGGCTGACCCCCTAAAACCCGAGACCTTTTGTGCAGCCAATGAGCTTGTCACGGTACCGATACGGAATATTATTAACCTGTCTCTTTCTACGGCCAAAATTCCCTCTAAATAGAAGCAGGCATGGGTATCCCCCCATCTTGAAAAAGCCCACTCTGGACCCCACCCTTTCTGAAAATATTCGGCCCATCTCACTTCTCCCCTGGCCAGCTAAAATCATAGAGGCACACGTCAACACCACCCTCACCAACTTCCTCCTAACCAATAACATTCTTGATGACTCCCAACACGGGTTTAGAGCTGGTCACAGCACCGAGACAGCCTTGCTTAGTGTTACAGAGGACCTCCGTACCATTCTTGACACCGGCAGAACGGCAGCACTGATCCTGTTGGATCTCAGTGCTGCCTTCGACACGGTGTCACACGAGGCCCTCTTGATGAGATTGGAGGAAGCTGGAATCACAGGTACGGCCCTGGGATGGTTTAAAGACTTTCTTGCAAACAGATCCTTTAAAGTCTCAACCCCCCCTTACATCTCTAAAGAGCACAACATCGGACAGGGGGTGCCTCAGGGGTCATCACTGAGCCCCACCCTGTTCAATGTTTACGTCCGACCACTAGCAGAAGTGGTTAAACAGAGTGGTCTGACGTTAGTATCTTACGCAGATGATACCCAGTTGGTGGTAGCTCTCAATGGTAACAACGGTCTGGAGGCCCATCACTTCAAGCAGACCCTTACTGACATCACCAACTGGATGACGGCGAATTTCCTCCAGCTTAATGCGGGGGAAACGGAGATACTGCTCTTGGGGAAAAATACCGCATCCTAGGGCGAAAATTGGTGGCCTGATACTTTAGGCCAACCTCCCAAGCCCAAGGAATGTGTAAAAAACCTGGGAGTCTGGGTCGACTCAGCATTGAAATTCACTCACCAAACCAAAAAAGTCTGGGGCAGCTGAGCGCTATACAAATCCCAATAACATAACATAACATTACACCACAGATATACATTTGGATTACAATAGTGTTGCTTTTTCTCTTTCTTTGGATTGGTTTTGCAACATGCCCTTTTTACAACATGGAGAAACGCTGCTTAGATCTATCATGCTGTTGCACTGGATTTGCAGACTTTGTGCAATGCTCCCATTCCATGGAAGCATTTAAACAATCAGACATGTTCAAGAAAATACATTGTTTTAAATTTCTGCAATGATTTTAACAGCAAAATTGCTTTTAGATGCACTTTTTTATGGGCTTTTTAGGCAATTTTTTAAGAATACATTTTGGCTTTCATTCTGATAAAACTACTAAAGATCACTGTACTTTGAAGACTTTATAGCTTAAGTGACATATTCTAGCACATGTCTTTATTAAGATTTAGTCGTCTTAGAAATAAGGAATGGGTGTTGTGTGGTTACATAGGCCCCAGGAAAAGAACACCACCATTTTACATGTTCACATTTAAAGTTGACATCTTTTAAACCAGAGAAACCGTAGATAATTGCGGTTCATATAGAACGATTTCATTAATTAATGTAGAAGCTAAGATTCTAGGGAAAATACTTGCCTCACGGCTAGTCACGTTAATCTCCTCCTTAGTTCATCTGGAACAATCTGGCTTTATGCACTCAACATCAGGCGTCTCTACAATGTGCTAGCACATCGAGAATACATGGAAGAGGATGCAGTAGTTCGGTCTCTAGATGCCTCCATGGCGTTTGATTATATAGAGTGGCCATACTTATTCGAAGGACTGAAAAGGATGGGATTCGACCTGAAGTTTTTGGGATGGATGAAATTGCTCTATACAGATATACAGGACCAAGTGCGAGTAAACAACTACACATCTCGTGCATTCACGTTAAGAAGGGGCACCGGCACGGCTGTCCTCTGTCCCCATTGATCTTTTCCCTCATGTTGGAACCTTTGGCTGCCTGGGTGCTGCGAGATGTCATGGTAAGGGGCTTGAAATGCGTGGATGGTCAGGAGGCATGAATATCCCTCTATACTGATGATATCTTACTCTATCTTGCCTCCCTCTATAGATCTATTCATAGGGTGCTGAATATGTTCAAAAATGTTGAGAAATACTCTGGCTACGCAATAAACTGGAGTAAGTCGGTGTTGTTCGTGCTCATGGGCCAGGTCCTGCGCCTCTTAGTGGATTGCACGGTTGAGGTGGCCAGGGAGAGCTTCCACTATCTGGGAACATATGTAACTTCGAGTCCCACCATTTTTTATAATCATAATTTAGGCCCCCCTGTTGGCCCGGCTGCGTGCAGGTGTAAAGCATTGGAGGTCTCTACCTCTTTCCTTGGTGGGCAGAGCTGCCCTTTTTAAGATACTGGCCCACCCACATTTTCTATACATTCTTTAGAACTGCCCACACTGAGTCCCAGATGTCTAACTTTCAGGTGTAGAGAGTGAAGTCCGAACGCTGCTATGAGACAGTAGGGCCCCTCGTAAAAAGATTTTTTTTCAAAAGTTGAAATTTTTTAGATGCTGACATTTAACACACATTTGCTGCACACCCATGCAGGATGATATTCTCGGAAACAGACTTTTCATACACTTACACTTCTTCATAAGCACATTATCAGGCCCTTCAACATTCTGTACAAGGAATAAGTTCACTACGCAAAATGCTGTTGTTTGTTGTCTGCTCAGCAACAGCTCTGCAAGGGTAGAATAAACAATAACAGCCAGAATCAAACTTCGCTATGGAGAGTATGGATGATGTTTATTATAATAGGTCTCTGAGCCCCTTGTTTTGGGAGAAGAGCATTTTGCTGGCACTGTTGAGGTCGCCCTATGCCGAAATTCTAGCCCAGCCAGCTAAGCCATGTTAGCATCCTGAGAAGGACGGTAGCCTGCTCTGCATCAAAGACAGGCTCCCAGATGACACATACCCTCAGGTATATTAGGAGTAAGACCACTCTGGGGCATTTTGGCATATCTGCACATGCTCTACATATTAGGATAGGGAACACTGGGTGGGAGATAAATATAATTATATGTATTCATATAATCAATGTAACAGCACAATGGTAGAACTTTTTATTTTCTTTACCATCCTTGAAATGCTGATCACTCTCTTTTGCTTCCTTCTATTAATAATTGTGACAAACATATTACTGCCTCAATAAAAGTTTGAAATGCCAATTTCTGTATTTCTTGTGTTTCCTCTGTGCAGCTCAGAGTTCAGATCAGTTCAGTCAAGCTTTATTCAGCTGCTATATTAAACAGTCATAAAAGTACATAAGTTAAAAGAAAAATACCACATACTATTTACAGTTAAAAGATGAAAAGACACAATACAGTCAATTTACATAGTTCTATTACATTAAAACAAAACTTTTCCTCATATGAAATGCAGCTTTTAAGAACTGGGCCACCCTCCATGCTGTATGCTCATTCTCTAACAGTAAACAATGGTGCATTGCTTCTTGGTACCTCCTAAGGCCCAGATTTCTCAACAAGGGTATAATCCAAGCTTTCCTCAACTCGTAATAAAATTTACAAAATAGGACTAAGTGCATTTTGGATTGAATGGATGTGTTATCACATGGGCAGTGTGAGAAGTTACAAGACCAATCATTCATCTTTGGAAATGTCATCAGCCTATAAATAATACCCAGTCTTAACCTTGTGAAGACTGGGTATTCCGGGAACAACAGATAAGTACTGTTCCATTCCTAGTGTAGTACACAGCAAATAATAATTTCTTACCGTTATTTTAACTGCAGATTCTCCTTATAATCTTTTATTTTTTAAGAACTGCATGCCCTCCTTTTTTAATATTTTTCTTGTAATGTTCTTCATAGAGGATGGGGTGTTAAAATATTCGGGATAACCCAATTTGTTCATGAGGTCATGTATGTACTTAATCCAGGGAATTCTATGTGCCCCGTCCATCTTTAATATATCTTTTAGAATCTCTCTATTCAGGCCCTTCAGGTGCTTACACCAAACTCTATGCCACAAGAGGATTGGCTCTAATTTTACCAGATCTACTATGTGGGGGAGAGGCAGCTTCTTGTGACAATTAAAAGTTGATGTGCTGGACGGGACAGAAAGGATGTACCATATAAAGGCATTTTCAATCTGCTGCAAAGAACTAGTATCCGCAAAACCCCACACCCCAGCCATTCAAATAGCCATAGCGATACATTTGGCTTTAAATATATATAATAGCTCTCAGGACAGTTTCCTATCCAGCTTTCTAGCGAAGGTTGTTAGTGCCGCAGTTGATCTGGTAAAAGCTGTCTTTTTTGTCTGAAATTGCGGCGGTCCAGGAATCTTGATAGTTAAAAAATAAACCTAGGTATAAGAAATTTTTTGTAGTAGCTAACTTTTTCCCATCAATGCACATCTCACGGGTCTTCTGTATCCCTTGCTTGCACCTCATTACGTACGTCTTGGAATTATTAGTTTGAAGTCCAAGGTTGCCCATATATTTACAAAAAACGGCGAGGGATCTCTGGAGGCCATTTTGGGTGCGAGCCATCAATACGGCGTCGTCTGCATAAAGATGTGCGGGAATCGAATGACCGTTCATTTGGGGAACATCTTTGGCCTGCGTCAACTGTGCTTCTCCGATCCCCTTTATGTAATGACTAGCAGCCCGCCCCGGCATTGCCCGGGGGCAGAAGGGGGCTGGGGGCTGCATTTTGAGTATTTGTTTAGTCCCGGCCGGGCCCCCCGCCCTCCCGCCCCGACATTGCCTATACCGCTTCCCGCCCGCCTGCCTCCTGCCCGCCTCCCGCATCCCGCCTCCCGCCTCCCGCCTCTGCCTTCCCTCAGGTTTATTTGTTTAGTACTGGCCGGGCCCCCCGCCCTCCCGCCCCGACATTGCCTATACCGCTGCCCGCCCGCCTGCCTCCGCCTCTGCCTTACCTCAGCCGCGCTCTGGACTTAGCCCCCACTCCCGCGCCCCCGCCCGGACATTGCCCGGACCGCCTCCCGCCTCCCTCCTCGCCTTACCTGAGCCGCTGTGCCACTCCTCGCCGCACGTCACTCCTCACCGCACGTCGCCGCTCGTCACCGCTCCTCCCCGCCTGTCGTCATCACGCAGGTGTAGGTCGCGGTCAGCGCTACGTCGCGGCCGGCGCTTATTTTAGGGGACTACTTTGTTTTTATTCTTAAATTTTTTAATTTAGGTTTATTTTTTATTTTATGCAGCCTATGTCCATCTACACACACTGAGGTTTACAACAATGTATTGGGTGTGTGGATTGGCGCTGTGGTTCACGAGTTTACCTTGCCAAAAGGTTTCTGTTCTCTCTTTATAATAGTAGTATAGATTAAAAAGGAAAGGGGCCAGCACACAACCTTGTCTGACCCCTCTCCTGACTGGGAAGGGTTCACTGCATTCTCCGTACTGACCAAAGTGGATAGTTGCTGAAGCATCAGTGTAGAGGCAGCGTAGAAGAAAAATAATTTGTGAGTCGACTCCCATAGCTTCGAGGAACTCCCAAGCCTATTATGCTTCACTGAATCAAAGGTCACGGTGAGATCGACGAAGGCCAGATAAAGACTGCCCTTTTTTGCTCTGATATATTTACCTATCACTAAGGAAAGATTTGGAGACTGCTCGATTGTACCCAGGCCCTCGCGGAACCCTTATTGTAGGTCTGGTAAAATCATCTTTTCCTCAGCCCAACCTGCTAATCGCTCCAAAATGACCCTCCCTAGTATCTTGACAGTAGAATCAAGGATGGAGATTGGTCGATAGCAGTCTGGGTCTTCCCGATTGCCATTTTTAAATATTGGAATAATAGTAGATTTTTCCCAGGTATATGGGAGAGTAGACCGTATACTGGCATTAAAGACCTGAGTTAATATGGGCCCCCACAGGGTCACATTATGTTTATACAGATCAACTGGTGCTCCATCGGGCCCAGGGGCTTTTCCGCCAATGCTTACTGCCAAGCCCTAGTGATCTCATCCAAAATAATTTCTAGGTCAATATTTTCCCAGTTACTTTGGTTTAAGACTTCCTTGTTGCTACCTGTTATACCCTGATCACTATATAGTTTAAAAAAGTGGGTAATCCTATCTTTTTTAGTAATGGCTATCATCACAGTAGGTCCTGTGCTAGGTGCTAAAAAAGGGGTTCTCAGGACCTTCCAAAAAGTTGTACTATCTTTCATTTCCGCTGCCTTATGTAGTGAGTCCCAAGCCTTGTTACAGAGGGACTGTTTCCTTTGTTTTATAGGCCTCCTGTATTCTAATCTGGCTTGTGTGATATTGGGCAGGTACCTAGGCTTAGTGTGGCGAGCCTTTTTTAGGTTAGAGTAGGCCCTAGTACACCTTGCATTAAACCATCCATAGCGTTTCGGCCTAATATTAAACTGAACTGTCATGAGGTCTCTAACTACCCTGGTAATTACTTCAGAACAGTTCACTATGGATATATCTTGGGCATCCTCACTTAGGCAGGTCTCTATCTCAGCCCTAAACTTCTCTAAAACATTTTTGGTTAACAAGTCTGGTTCAACCCGGGACCACTTTAGTGAAAATCCATTTACTGAGTTCACTTCTACCATTCAATGCCTACAGGAATTTAATCCACACTTTTTCTGGATATGGAAGATGTGTATTAAATCTCAAAATAAGGGGGAAGTGGTCACTTAAAGCGACTTCGCCAACCGCACTACATAGTAATCAGTAAAAAATCAAATGTAGTGGCAGAGCCTCTCCCATTAAATGTGGGCAAAAAAAACACTGCCTGGGTTACTACCAAAAGGGTTAGATCTGTTTCCACAATTTCCTTGGGGAATCAGGGTTGTCATGTTATGAGACTGCACATGTCATCCGGTACCTTGTGAGGTTTATGGTTACAGATGGTAAGCTAGCCAGGACTAAGGTCAACAAATCCTGATGATGTGCACATACTCAGTTATGCATAGTTTAGACGTTTATGTTGTCCAAATGCACAGTCTTACCGAAATAGCATGAACTGCAAGACAGTCTGAAGGTAGGCGCTGACTGGGCTCAATCCACTTATTGTATCCTACTTTGAGCCGGTGTCCCATGACTAGATGTCTGAGATTGATGCTTCGATCTTTTAGGCGCTAGTATTTCCATTCAACTTGAAAAATTGCTTACTCCAGTTGAACTGATTGGATTTTTGGCATTTTTTGGTGTCAGAGAAATTTACTCTGTTTTTCTAAATGGGTGTGGAATTTTTCTTGTGTTGTATTTTCACTCTATTACGGTTTGTGTTCTGCATAGATACTTTACACTTGGCCTAAAAGTTAAGCCTGACTGCTTTTGTGCAACCTGCCGGAGGGTTAAGCAGAGGTTAATTTACTGACGTATGTGGTTTACCCTGACAGGGATTTTGGCTGTGGATTGAGCAAGGTTAATACCCCACTCAGCCAGCGGCCCAATTTGTCATAGCCCCCAGCATATTCACTTGCTTGGTATCCTTCCCATCCCCAGCACTTCTTCTGTGTTCTGTAAAATGTACTGAGGTATCAAGGCTTCTTTAAGGGTAGGTAGGAAACCAAATTTGGAACCTGCTAATGTGTGCAAATCAACTACAATGGGAGGTCTATGCCTAATGAAAACAGAGGATTGTCACATGGCATCAGTTGTCACAGAAGGTTTACTTATCAGGCTTGCCATGCCCACCCAAAATGGGTTACTCTAGAGCTCTGTTAATTATATATTGTATGGAGCCTGGTGGATCTACGTTGGTCTCACTGATAATACGGCTCTTAGATATGCTTTGGTATTTGCATATCCATGTTAAAAATTCTGCACATTGATACATGCAGGGACCCTCCTAAGGAATGATGCAATCTAATTACACCATTGTGAGGTATGGGGGTGCATAATTCTAAATAACTTGTTGGGTGCAGACACATTTTAATCTTACTCAACCTTACAGAAAAACACCAGACTTCCATGCTCATAATTTCAGAGACAGACAACTGATGCATTGCAAACAATGCTACATAGGTGGAAGCATGTTCACTCTCTCTATAACACTGATTATTTCAGACATCATGAAATAGGGAAGCAGTTCAAAACTTTAGTCTAGGCTTGTTTCATAACTCTTCACTTATGGGACTGAACACCACACTGACTTGCAGGATCAATTGACTTTGGAATAACTGGCAGAGGACTGGTCCAGTATGCTTCACACACACACAACTGTGACATAACGGTGGCACAGTTTATATTTACTTATTTCAAAATTCTTCTAGCTTGATAATGGATTCCACATTGAATCCACAGCGCCCAACTATTGCCTGATGACCACTGATGGATATGTGCAAGCCCCAGATGTGACTTCATGAATATTTGATGGCCTTGTTAAAAACTATCAGTTTATTGGCTGGATGAATGGCAGGTGCTTATGACTAATAGTGAAAGCGCTTCCAGATCCTCCCCAAACAGGTCATTCTGCAGGCAACAACTTACATGATCTGTGCCTCATAACATTGGAAGTGTGAAATAACACATATTCTATTCTCGTATTATTCTTAAGTTTGTATTTTATGATTGCATATTTTCCCATTAGAAGGTACCCCTGCTGTTTTACTAATTTTATTGGGACAGAGCTGGAAGATGATCATCACTCAATAGGGCATAGGATGATCACCAAATGCAGGTGATATTGCATAGTTTTCCATAGAAGTGCTAAGTGCAAACCATTCAGGTAGTTTAATCTTTAAATTAGTTGAACCTTGATGTTTTGTGAACACTAAGGACTAACATACTTAATGGACACTTTCAAGTGCAAATGTGCTGGATTGCTATACTATTTTTTAGGAATGTATATGTTTCCCAGATGTAAATTTGGATAAAAGTGGGTGTACCAATTAGTGGAAGAAAGTAACAGAAAGCAGACAATTTAAACAATTAAATTCACCCACAAAGCAACACATAGTGGGACAAGTTAGATGTTTCACAAATCCTAAACAAAAATGTTGCTCCTGTTGCCGCTTGTACGTTTTTGATGCTGATCTAACTCGCCATTATTTGGAAATGCAGGTAAAGTAATGTAAATATTTGTGAGTCTTTTGTAAACAAAACAAAAAAGATTGATATTCAACAGAGCAAGACACATACTCCCAATACAAAATGACTTACTTCCTCTGCAAGGAAAATATGAATTGTTTTATGTAACCCCCTGTCAAGGATAGAGACTTGGATTTTGGGCAACATTTGCATAGTCCGTTCAAGTGACATATATACATTTGCACCCAGACTGTTTCAGAAATGGAAGGAGTGGTCTGAGAATATCGAATCAGAGCTGTTTTATACAGATAGAACTCCAACTCCTCCCCACCAGTCTCCATTACCGAGACTCTTGCTCAGCTAGAGCACCTTGAAGAATAGAAAAGGCTCTTTATAAAACTCTAAAATGAAAAGTAAATAAACTTACAGTTATAGCTCTAAAATATGTACGGGTTATGTTGCTCCTCTTTTTCCTGATCATTTGCTTATCGACCTAAAATAGCACTATGCATTATCTTAAAGTAAGGCACTTTTTACCTGTGTGTCTTTTTTTGATTATGGCCATTGTTACATTCTTAAATGAATGAAAAATAGATACTGTTTAGAGCTGGTCACAGCACCGAGACAGCCTTGCTTAGTGTTACAGAGGACCTCCGTACCATTCTTGACACCGGCAGAACGGCAGCACTGATCCTGTTGGATCTCAGTGCTGCCTTCGACACGGTGTCACACGAGGCCCTCTTGATGAGATTGGAGGAAGCTGGAATCACAGGTACGGCCCTGGGATGGTTTAAAGACTTTCTTGCAAACAGATCCTTTAAAGTCTCAACCCCCCCTTACATCTCTAAAGAGCACAACATCGGACAGGGGGTGCCTCAGGGGTCATCACTGAGCCCCACCCTGTTCAATGTTTACGTCCGACCACTAGCAGAAGTGGTTAAACAGAGTGGTCTGACGTTAGTATCTTACGCAGATGATACCCAGTTGGTGGTAGCTCTCAATGGTAACAACGGTCTGGAGGCCCATCACTTCAAGCAGACCCTTACTGACATCACCAACTGGATGACGGCGAATTTCCTCCAGCTTAATGCGGGGGAAACGGAGATACTGCTTGGGGAAAAATACCGCATCCTAGGGCGAAAATTGGTGGCCTGATACTTTAGGCCAACCTCCCAAGCCCAAGGAATGTGTAAAAAACCTGGGAGTCTGGGTCGACTCAGCATTGAAATTCACTCACCAAACCAAAAAAGTCTGGGGCAGCCGAGCGCTATACAAATCCCAATAACATAACATAACATTACACCACAGATATACATTTGGATTACAATAGTGTTGCTTTTTCTCTTTCTTTGGATTGGTTTTGCAACATGCCCTTTTTACAACATGGAGAAACGCTGCTTAGATCTATCATGCTGTTGCACTGGATTTGCAGACTTTGTGCAATGCTCCCATTCCATGGAAGCATTTAAACAATCAGACATGTTCAAGAAAATACATTGTTTTAAATTTCTGCAATGATTTTAACAGCAAAATTGCTTTTAGATGCACTTTTTTATGGGCTTTTTAGGCAATTTTTTAAGAATACATTTTGGCTTTCATTCTGATAAAACTACTAAAGATCACTGTACTTTGAAGACTTTATAGCTTAAGTGACATATTCTAGCACATGTCTTTATTAAGATTTAGTCGTCTTAGAAATAAGGAATGGGTGTTGTGTGGTTACATAGGCCCCAGGAAAAGAACACCACCATTTTACATGTTCACATTTAAAGTTGACATCTTTTAAACCAGAGAAACCGTAGATAATTGCGGTTCATATAGAACGATTTCATTAATTAATGTAGAAGCTAAGATTCTAGGGAAAATACTTGCCTCACGGCTAGTCACGTTAATCTCCTCCTTAGTTCATCTGGAACAATCTGGCTTTATGCACTCAACATCAGGCGTCTCTACAATGTGCTAGCACATCGAGAATACATGGAAGAGGATGCAGTAGTTCGGTCTCTAGATGCCTCCATGGCGTTTGATTATATAGAGTGGCCATACTTATTCGAAGGACTGAAAAGGATGGGATTCGACCTGAAGTTTTTGGGATGGATGAAATTGCTCTATACAGATATACAGGACCAAGTGCGAGTAAACAACTACACATCTCGTGCATTCACGTTAAGAAGGGGCACCGGCACGGCTGTCCTCTGTCCCCATTGATCTTTTCCCTCATGTTGGAACCTTTGGCTGCCTGGGTGCGGCGAGATGTCATGGTAAGGGGCTTGAAATGCGTGGATGGTCAGGAGGCATGAATATCCCTCTATACTGATGATATCTTACTCTACCTTGCCTCCCTCTATAGATCTATTCATAGGGTGCTGAATATGTTCAAAAATGTTGAGAAATACTCTGGCTACGCAATAAACTGGAGTAAGTCGGTGTTGTTCGTGCTCATGGGCCAGGTCCTGCGTCTCTTAGTGGATTGCACTGTTGAGGTGGCCAGGGAGAGCTTCCACTATCTGGGAACATATGTAACTTCGAGTCCCACCATTTTTTATAATCATAATTTAGGCCCCCCTGTTGGCCCGGCTGCGTGCAGGTGTAAAGCATTGGAGGTCTCTACCTCTTTCCTTGGTGGGCAGAGCTGCCCTTTTTAAGATACTGGCCCACCCACATTTTCTATACATTCTTTAGAACTGCCCACACTGAGTCCCAGATGTCTAACTTTCAGGTGTAGAGAGTGAAGTCCGAACGCTGCTATGAGACAGTAGGGCCCCTCGTAAAAAGATTTTTTTTCAAAAGTTGAAATTTTTTAGATGCTGACATTTAACACACATTTGCTGCACACCCATGCAGGATGATATTCTCGGAAACAGACTTTTCATACACTTACACTTCTTCATAAGCACATTATCAGGCCCTTCAACATTCTGTACAAGGAATAAGTTCACTACGCAAAATGCTGTTGTTTGTTGTCTGCTCAGCAACAGCTCTGCAAGGGTAGAATAAACAATAACAGCCAGAATCAAACTTCGCTATGGAGAGTATGGATGATGTTTATTATAATAGGTCTCTGAGCCCCTTGTTTTGGGAGAAGAGCATTTTGCTGGCACTGTTGAGGTCGCCCTATGCCGAAATTCTAGCCCAGCCAGCTAAGCCATGTTAGCATCCTGAGAAGGACGGTAGCCTGCTCTGCATCAAAGACAGGCTCCCAGATGACACATACCCTCAGGTATATTAGGAGTAAGACCACTCTGGGGCATTTTGGCATATCTGCACATGCTCTGCATATTAGGATAGGGAACACTGGGTGGGAGATAAATATAATTATATGTATTCATATAATCAATGTAACAGCACAATGGTAGAACTTTTTATTTTCTTTACCATCCTTGAAATGCTGATCACTCTCTTTTGCTTCCTTCTATTAATAATTGTGACAAACATATTACTGCCTCAATAAAAGTTTGAAATGCCAATTTCTGTATTTCTTGTGTTTCCTCTGTGCAGCTCAGAGTTCAGATCAGTTCAGTCAAGCTTTATTCAGCTGCTATATTAAACAGTCATAAAAGTACATAAGTTAAAAGAAAAATACCACATACTATTTACAGTTAAAAGATGAAAAGACACAATACAGTCAATTTACATAGTTCTATTACATTAAAACAAAACTTTTCCTCATATGAAATGCAGCTTTCAAGAACTGGGCCACCCTCCATGCTGTATGCTCATTCTCTAACAGTAAACAATGGTGCATTGCTTCTTGGTACCTCCTAAGGCCCAGATTTCTCAACAAGGGTATAATCCAAGCTTTCCTCAACTCGTAATAAAATTTACAAAATAGGACTAAGTGCATTTTGGATTGAATGGATGTGTTATCACATGGGCAGTGTGAGAAGTTACAAGACCAATCATTCATCTTTGGAAATGTCATCAGCCTATAAATAATACCCAGTCTTAACCTTGTGAAGACTGGGTATTCCGGGAACAACAGATAAGTACTGTTCCATTCCTAGTGTAGTACACAGCAAATAATAATTTCTTACCGTTATTTTAACTGCAGATTCTCCTTATAATCTTTTATTTTTTAAGAACTGCATGCCCTCCTTTTTTAATATTTTTCTTGTAATGTTCTTCATAGAGGATGGGGTGTTAAAATATTCGGGATAACCCAATTTGTTCATGAGGTCATGTATGTACTTAATCCAGGGAATTCTATGTGCCCCGTCCATCTTTAATATATCTTTTAGAATCTCTCTATTCAGGCCCTTCAGGTGCTTACACCAAACTCTATGCCACAAGAGGATTGGCTCTAATTTTACCAGATCTACTATGTGGGGGAGAGGCAGCTTCTTGTGACAATTAAAAGTTGATGTGCTGGACGGGACAGAAAGGATGTACCATATAAAGGCATTTTCAATCTGCTGCAAAGAACTAGTATCCGCAAAACCCCACACCCCAGCCATTCAAATAGCCATAGCGATACATTTGGCTTTAAATATATATAATAGCTCTCAGGACAGTTTCCTATCCAGCTTTCTAGCGAAGGTTGTTAGTGCCGCAGTTGATCTGGTAAAAGCTGTCTTTTTTGTCTGAAATTGCGGCGGTCCAGGAATCTTGATAGTTAAAAAATAAACCTAGGTATAAGAAATTTTTTGTAGTAGCTAACTTTTTCCCATCAATGCACATCTCACGGGTCTTCTGTATCCCTTGCTTGCACCTCATTACGTACGTCTTGGAATTATTAGTTTGAAGTCCAAGGTTGCCCATATATTTACAAAAAACGGCGAGGGATCTCTGGAGGCCATTTTGGGTGCGAGCCATCAATACGGCGTTGTCTGCATAAAGATGTGCGGGAATCGAATGACCGTTCATTTGGGGAACATCTTTGGCCTGCGTCAACTGTGCTTCTCCGATCCCCTTTATGTAATGACTAGCAGCCCGCCCCGGCATTGCCCGGGGGCAGAAGGGGGCTGGGGGCTGCATTTTGAGTATTTGTTTAGTCCCGGCCGGGCCCCCCGCCCTCCCGCCCCGACATTGCCTATACCGCTTCCCGCCCGCCTGCCTCCTGCCCGCCTCCCGCATCCCGCCTCCCGCCTCCCGCCTCTGCCTTCCCTCAGGTTTATTTGTTTAGTACTGGCCGGGCCCCCCGCCCTCCCGCCCCAACATTGCCTATACCGCTGCCCGCCCGCCTGCCTCCGCCTCTGCCTTACCTCAGCCGCGCTCTGGACTTAGCCCCCACTCCCGCGCCCCCGCCCGGACATTGCCCGGACCGCCTCCCGCCTCCCTCCTCGCCTTACCTGAGCCGCCGTGCCACTCCTCGCCGCACGTCACTCCTCACCGCACGTCGCCGCTCGTCACCGCTCCTCCCCGCCTGTCGTCATCACGCAGGTGTAGGTCGCGGTCAGCGCTACGTCGCGGCCGGCGCTTATTTTAGGGGACTACTTTGTTTTTATTCTTAAATTTTTTAATTTAGGTTTATTTTTTATTTTATGCAGCCTATGTCCATCTACACACACTGAGGTTTACAACAATGTATTGGGTGTGTGGATTGGCGCTGTGGTTCACGAGTTTACCTTGCCAAAAGGTTTCTGTTCTCTCTTTATAATAGTAGTATAGATTAAAAAGGAAAGGGGCCAGCACACAACCTTGTCTGACCCCTCTCCTGACTGGGAAGGGTTCACTGCATTCTCCGTACTGACCAAAGTGGATAGTTGCTGAAGCATCAGTGTAGAGGCAGCGTAGAAGAAAAATAATTTGTGAGTCGACTCCCATAGCTTCGAGGAACTCCCAAGCCTATTATGCTTCACTGAATCAAAGGTCACGGTGAGATCGACGAAGGCCAGATAAAGACTGCCCTTTTTTGCTCTGATATATTTACCTATCACTAAGGAAAGATTTGGAGACTGCTCGATTGTACCCAGGCCCTCGCGGAACCCTTATTGTAGGTCTGGTAAAATCATCTTTTCCTCAGCCCAACCTGCTAATCGCTCCAAAATGACCCTCCCTAGTATCTTGACAGTAGAATCAAGGATGGAGATTGGTCGATAGCAGTCTGGGTCTTCCCGATTGCCATTTTTAAATATTGGAATAATAGTAGATTTTTCCCAGGTATATGGGAGAGTAGACCGTATACTGGCATTAAAGACCTGAGTTAATATGGGCCCCCACAGGGTCACATTATGTTTATACAGATCAACTGGTGCTCCATCGGGCCCAGGGGCTTTTCCGCCAATGCTTACTGCCAAGCCCTAGTGATCTCATCCAAAATAATTTCTAGGTCAATATTTTCCCAGTTACTTTGGTTTAAGACTTCCTTGTTGCTACCTGTTATACCCTGATCACTATATAGTTTAAAAAAGTGGGTAATCCTATCTTTTTTAGTAATGGCTATCATCACAGTAGGTCCTGTGCTAGGTGCTAAAAAAGGGGTTCTCAGGACCTTCCAAAAAGTTGTACTATCTTTCATTTCCGCTGCCTTATGTAGTGAGTCCCAAGCCTTGTTACAGAGGGACTGTTTCCTTTGTTTTATAGGCCTCCTGTATTCTAATCTGGCTTGTGTGATATTGGGCAGGTACCTAGGCTTAGTGTGGCGAGCCTTTTTTAGGTTAGAGTAGGCCCTAGTACACCTTGCATTAAACCATCCATAGCGTTTCGGCCTAATATTAAACTGAACTGTCATGAGGTCTCTAACTACCCTGGTAATTACTTCAGAACAGTTCACTATGGATATATCTTGGGCATCCTCACTTAGGCAGGTCTCTATCTCAGCCCTAAACTTCTCTAAAACATTTTTGGTTAACAAGTCTGGTTCAACCCGGGACCACTTTAGTGAAAATCCATTTACTGAGTTCACTTCTACCATTCAATGCCTACAGGAATTTAATCCACACTTTTTCTGGATATGGAAGATGTGTATTAAATCTCAAAATAAGGGGGAAGTGGTCACTTAAAGCGACTTCGCCAACCGCACTACATAGTAATCAGTAAAAAATCAAATGTAGTGGCAGAGCCTCTCCCATTAAATGTGGGCAAAAAAAACACTGCCTGGGTTACTACCAAAAGGGTTAGATCTGTTTCCACAATTTCCTTGGGGAATCAGGGTTGTCATGTTATGAGACTGCACATGTCATCCGGTACCTTGTAAGGTTTATGGTTACAGATGGTAAGCTAGCCAGGACTAAGGTCAACAAATCCTGATGATGTGCACATACTCAGTTATGCATAGTTTAGACGTTTATGTTGTCCAAATGCACAGTCTTACCGAAATAGCATGAACTGCAAGACAGTCTGAAGGTAGGCGCTGACTGGGCTCAATCCACTTATTGTATCCTACTTTGAGCCGGTGTCCCATGACTAGATGTCTGAGATTGATGCTTCGATCTTTTAGGCGCTAGTATTTCCATTCAACTTGAAAAATTGCTTACTCCAGTTGAACTGATTGGATTTTTGGCATTTTTTGGTGTCAGAGAAATTTACTCTGTTTTTCTAAATGGGTGTGGAATTTTTCTTGTGTTGTATTTTCACTCTATTACGGTTTGTGTTCTGCATAGATACTTTACACTTGGCCTAAAAGTTAAGCCTGACTGCTTTTGTGCAACCTGCCGGAGGGTTAAGCAGAGGTTAATTTACTGACGTATGTGGTTTACCCTGACAGGGATTTTGGCTGTGGATTGAGCAAGGTTAATACCCCACTCAGCCAGCGGCCCAATTTGTCATAGCCCCCAGCATATTCACTTGCTTGGTATCCTTCCCATCCCCAGCACTTCTTCTGTGTTCTGTAAAATGTACTGAGGTATCAAGGCTTCTTTAAGGGTAGGTAGGAAACCAAATTTGGAACCTGCTAATGTGTGCAAATCAACTACAATGGGAGGTCTATGCCTAATGAAAACAGAGGATTGTCACATGGCATCAGTTGTCACAGAAGGTTTACTTATCAGGCTTGCCATGCCCACCCAAAATGGGTTACTCTAGAGCTCTGTTAATTATATATTGTATGGAGCCTGGTGGATCTACGTTGGTCTCACTGATAATACGGCTCTTAGATATGCTTTGGTATTTGCATATCCATGTTAAAAATTCTGCACATTGATACATGCAGGGACCCTCCTAAGGAATGATGCAATCTAATTACACCATTGTGAGGTATGGGGGTGCATAATTCTAAATAACTTGTTGGGTGCAGACACATTTTAATCTTACTCAACCTTACAGAAAAACACCAGACTTCCATGCTCATAATTTCAGAGACAGACAACTGATGCATTGCAAACAATGCTACATAGGTGGAAGCATGTTCACTCTCTCTATAACACTGATTATTTCAGACATCATGAAATAGGGAAGCAGTTCAAAACTTTAGTCTAGGCTTGTTTCATAACTCTTCACTTATGGGACTGAACACCACACTGACTTGCAGGATCAATTGACTTTGGAATAACTGGCAGAGGACTGGTCCAGTATGCTTCACACACACACAACTGTGACATAACGGTGGCACAGTTTATATTTACTTATTTCAAAATTCTTCTAGCTTGATAATGGATTCCACATTGAATCCACAGCGCCCAACTATTGCCTGATGACCACTGATGGATATGTGCAAGCCCCAGATGTGACTTCATGAATATTTGATGGCCTTGTTAAAAACTATCAGTTTATTGGCTGGATGAATGGCAGGTGCTTATGACTAATAGTGAAAGCGCTTCCAGATCCTCCCCAAACAGGTCATTCTGCAGGCAACAACTTACATGATCTGTGCCTCATAACATTGGAAGTGTGAAATAACACATATTCTATTCTCGTATTATTCTTAAGTTTGTATTTTATGATTGCATATTTTCCCATTAGAAGGTACCCCTGCTGTTTTACTAATTTTATTGGGACAGAGCTGGAAGATGATCATCACTCAATAGGGCATAGGATGATCACCAAATGCAGGTGATATTGCATAGTTTTCCATAGAAGTGCTAAGTGCAAACCATTCAGGTAGTTTAATCTTTAAATTAGTTGAACCTTGATGTTTTGTGAACACTAAGGACTAACATACTTAATGGACACTTTCAAGTGCAAATGTGCTGGATTGCTATACTATTTTTTAGGAATGTATATGTTTCCCAGATGTAAATTTGGATAAAAGTGGGTGTACCAATTAGTGGAAGAAAGTAACAGAAAGCAGACAATTTAAACAATTAAATTCACCCACAAAGCAACACATAGTGGGACAAGTTAGATGTTTCACAAATCCTAAACAAAAATGTTGCTCCTGTTGCCGCTTGTACGTTTTTGATGCTGATCTAACTCGCCATTATTTGGAAATGCAGGTAAAGTAATGTAAATATTTGTGAGTCTTTTGTAAACAAAACAAAAAAGATTGATATTCAACAGAACAAGACACATACTCCCAATACAAAATGACTTACTTCCTCTGCAAGGAAAATATGAATTGTTTTATGTAACCCCCTGTCAAGGATAGAGACTTGGATTTTGGGCAACATTTGCATAGTCCGTTCAAGTGACATATATACATTTGCACCCAGACTGTTTCAGAAATGGAAGGAGTGGTCTGAGAATATCGAATCAGAGCTGTTTTATACAGATAGAACTCCAACTCCTCCCCACCAGTCTCCATTACCGAGACTCTTGCTCAGCTAGAGCACCTTGAAGAATAGAAAAGGCTCTTTATAAAACTCTAAAATGAAAAGTAAATAAACTTACAGTTATAGCTCTAAAATATGTACGGGTTATGTTGCTCCTCTTTTTCCTGATCATTTGCTTATCGACCTAAAATAGCACTATGCATTATCTTAAAGTAAGGCACTTTTTACCTGTGTGTCTTTTTTTGATTATGGCCATTGTTACATTCTTAAATGAATGAAAAATAGATACTGTGACACTGCTTTATTTGTGAAAAACTGTTTATTGCATTAAACTACATTTCCAGGAATTCCTTGGACAACCTATAAAAGCTGCACTCTATATACAACAATCAGTGCAATGATTTCTGTTATAGTATACAAGACTTTATACAGAAAATAGAAAAAGATCTTTCATATAATACATAATAGGAGCCTCTATGCAGTTTAAATATAAACTGAATACTTTATATCATACAGGCTGAAAACTGCATGCGTATGTTACATTTTAAGTGCAATTTCATGAAGGTGTACAAAAGTAATTGAGAATGAATAGTTACTGATAAGACATCCTTTGATTATATTGAAGGAGACCAATGTGAACCGTGAAATGGAAAATATCTGACTAGAAAATCATGTTCATTAGACATGAGGTTAGCAAACAAAACAAACCCATTTAATATGCATTTGAGAGAGTGTAAACTAGTGATAATCATGTTTTGTTATTCAAATGGAATCAAATAATTGGGAATTTAAATGGAACTGCATTTGTGTTCTTTTTGGGGTGACATAACTGACTATACATTGATTTCCATACGAAACTACGTTTTGGAAGTTGTGCATGCATAGAGGTCAACTCGGAAATGCAACAGTGTCTCTACAGTAATTCTGTGCTTTCAAATGTAATTAGGAATTGTTGTAACCATATTTCAATGGAAGTCATATATTGTGTTATTTTGCTTTGGACATTCTACATTAATTAAGGAATCCTGTGCTGTAGGTCAACTTCAACATCTTAAATAAATGGTTTCTCTGTTCTAATATTGCAATATATCTTTTGCAGCAATAATCTGTGGTTAGATGCCAGTCGGACATGATGCTATAGTTAAAATGTAAGAAACATTAAAGGGTGCATTAACAGTGGCCTGTAAAATGCAAACAAAAATATATATTGTCCAGTAAACTTGTGAAAATGTGAGTGACACTATTCACCTAACATGTTATGAGAGCATGGAGGTCTCACTTGGGATCCTAAACTTAAGCATTCAAAAAAGATGTATTTGCTAGGTATGAAAGATATAACTTTAATAACTATGAATTAATTTTGTTGTAAATGTTCTGATATATGCAGACACAAATGTGAGCAAAACAATGAAAGGAAATAAACAAAAAACACAGAGGTATAAATACTTTTACCTTGATTCCTTCCTAACAACCACAGAAAAGAGAGAACTTTGCTGGGAACAGGTTTTAATTTCATATCTTCCTTACTATTTCCTTTGTGTATTATGGTAGAACTCTTTTAACCCTGCCGTACAAGGTAGCTCACTTGATTGTACAGGAAAAACGTCTTCAAACAAAACCATTGCTCCAGTTAGGAAACAGAGGTGAACATCTCAAAAGCAGATTAACAAAGACTGCATAAGACAACTACTATTTTCAACGTTTGTCTATTGATAGACATTGCCTGCAAGAGAGAGAAGAAATACTGATAATACTCTAGGTACATATTTTAAGATCAGATTGTTAGGTTTGCATAGACACAATTTTCACTTTCACATACTGTAACAAACTTGCAGATTCCAGTAGTATACCATGGGCTAGACCATGGTAACACATGAACATAAAAAGAGCACACAATATAGGCTGCTTTGATATGATGATTTCGTATCCAGTCAGTTTAACATGCATAATAAACATAACCTCCCAAGAAACTGACTCATTTCAGTCTTATGTGAGGTGCATGCCTTTTTGTTCATATTTTACCCAATATAGCTTGCTTGTTTCCTTCTCTAATAAATGAATACCTTGTATTTAATTCAAGTGTATTTTCAATACAAGGCTGTAGATAGTAATACTGTACGTAAAATAGGATTTTTAAAAACAAATTAAAATTCAAAAGTTTTTATCTATCAAGTCAGGAGAGGAGTTGGCCTAACGGCTAGGGCGGTCAACCTTGAATCCGGGGAACTGGGTTCGAGTCTCGGCAATGACGCTGAACATCCTGTGATCTTATGCAAATCACTTAATCTCCCCGTGCCTAACAAAGATGAATGTGTCCTCATGTAACACAACTGGTGCTATGTAAAGCGCTCTGATACCAGTACCGAGTCAAGTTTGCGCTACATAAAACTCTGTAAATAAAAAAAGTCTAATTTCTAATTACTATGCTAGAATTGCAATTCAAATCAGGAAAGCAAAGTGTTCAGGGCTGGATAAAGTTGTTCCATGTGGTGTGGAATAGAAATAGTGCCTGTGGCAGTTTCTTATGGAACACTTTTGAGATTATGTTGCACCGGCTTTTGTTTTATGTGTGACCTCAGCAAGTGTATAAACAACTTTTACTATTCAGTAATTTCATGTAAAGGACTGACCACAAGAAAAAAGGCCCTAAAGAAAACTATTGAAGTTACTTGATTTCAGTTTGTGTTTCCAGTTATTCAGGTGACATTAACAATTTTGTTGTATTACATACTGTAAAAAAGTTGTTTTGCACAAGTTGGCAAAATCCTATGCGGTTCTAGTTTTGATCTTTTTATGTAATTAATAATTATTGGTGTTCATCATGTTGTAGCAATAGCAACTTAGAATGTGTTTCAACATATAAGCAGTAATGCCCTGAACATATGCTTGTTGGAAGGAAGTCCTCATGGATGCTTTTTTGCTGGCCACTCTTTCAACAATGAATCAAATATATTAGAAGTAAGGTCCATAACTTGTATTAGTAGTTTGCGACTTTGCCCTTAAAACAGGAAACACACAATGAATAGATTTTATAAGTCTGTATTGACAGCATTGTGCTAATCCTATTCTTAATAAAAAATCTCTTATAAAAATAGATATTTGAGTTGAGCTGATCAAGAGTGGTGATGATGTTGTATATGCACTTTGTATAAAAGGGCAGCTCCCACTTAAACACAGGAACTATCCAGACTTACAAACTGGTGCTTGTAATAGAATATAAACACTGCATTGTTTGAATATTTAAATTTGATTGAGCAGTTTACAAGGCATGCATACAACTTTATTTCAGTCTTACAAGTTTTGGGGATGAAAACTGACATACAATAATCCGAGAGTTGATTTGTAAAAAGGAATATATTTTACTGATTTGCTGATGCAAACTGTTCATACCATCTACCCAATCAATTACTAATGTTGTCATCTGGATTTATGAATGAAGAAAGATATGTTAGTGATACTTTTCCAAAACTTAGAGAATCTTCAATGTAAGATGAAAGCATATTATCAAATGCTACACATTAAGAATGGATGTTTACATGACAAATGCACTTGCAAAGCATTTTGGAGAAGCTGTTAACTGGAATGATGAGGCCCTGAACAAAAAATGCCTAACAAGTACAACAGAAATAGTAATATTAGCATTTCCACAAGCAATCACTCTCACCTGAAGGATAATTACAAGATTCAATAATCTATTTGAATAAAAATATTTTTAGAGGGTATGCATCACCTGCTACTCCTCTAATCACTAATTATTATTATTATGTTTGAGCTTGTAAAGCGCACTGTTACCCGGAGGTTTCCTGGCGCTGTGTAACGCTGGGGAACCCGTCCTGGCTTTCCCTGTGGAAATTCCAGAACATATATGGTGGATGATACGAACTTCATCCATTCTTCCTATTTAATAGTCATTAAACACAGATCTAAAACAGCTTACAGCTTCATCATCGTAATCATATTTAAAAAGTTGTTTACACTAGATTTTTTTAGCTCACTTACCTTTTATCCTTCAATGCTGCTTGGTAGGAATTCAATGTATTCACTACCCATTCTACACCAAATATTCTCATTTATTGCTCTTTAGCGCTGTATGCCAAGTCTGATATCGGAACATCTACGTTAGATGTAATCGCTGAGTTCCAAAATAAATTTGCAGACCACCTAGCCTGAAAATGATTTTTTCAATGCAAATAAGTCAAAGCGAATGAATCAGCAATAACAGTTGTCAAACACCATCCTATTGCAATATTATTGATGATGGACAGAAGAAAAATACACACCAATTCACCTTAAAAAACCATATCAGGATGAGATACCAGCTACATCTCAGATAAAGATTATGAAAAATAGCTATATGATGAAAATCAGTTTCAAAAACTTAATGGCATTGTAAACGCACAACAATTACTGGGAACATCCCATATTTTAAATGAATATGTATTGAAGTTTCATAACATTTCAAATAAACAGGCATTTTACATTTTAAAAGCTGGAAGAAATGGTCATTAGTGAAATAAATGGGAGTGTCCAAACAGTCAACACAGATCCTTAACTAACACTCCAATCAGGAGTTGAAGACATAAATACCCTTTGTCCAACTCATCACCCAAAACAAAGTTCATTCATAATCTGTCTGTTCTGGTATTGAACTGTAACTTTCAGTAGTAATGTTGTTGAGATTCTACATAGGTTATGTTGATTGGTATGGTGCACTAATCATCCAGGTGCTAAGGCAAGGTGCGTGGTCCCAAGGTGCTTACTTGAAGAGTCAAGTCTTCAGCTTCTTGCGGAACTCAGGAAATGAGGAGGAGGCTCTGATGTGTTGATGGAGTTTGTTCGATGTTTTGGGGGCAAATGTAAAATGTAAAACATCTAAAAGTTTGAGCACTAAACTGCAATATCTATATGTGCATCAGAATGGACAGATGCATAATATTTGATTACTTTTATAAATTTGCCTTGGATTTCTCTGTATCATTTGAAAATGTCAATTCTTGATTCTATTGCATCCAAAGATTTAAGTATTTAACTGCACTAGTTCATGCTGAATCATGAAGCAGGGTTCTTAATTTTTCAGAGAAATTAAAGATCTTATGTCTTCTCTGCATAGCACAGACGTGCTTGTATTAGAATGTTTGGTTGAGATGTTTTGCTGGAATTCACTACAGAGCATGATTAATACATTTCTAATCCTTGACAGCATTTGCGCAGTAGCTGGAAATTGCAATTAACCTATGTGCCATTGACTGCTTTACAGAATTCATTGTGTGGCACTAATGGTGTTAAAAATGCAAAACAAGGGTTCTGGTTACACAAAACATTGGCTTTGCATGTGCAAATTGTTATCCTTAAGTGCAGATGGTAAAAATCCAAAGTTTTTGGCCATACGGTTTATGTATCTTTGTTCTGTAACATTTCTTTGTACTTGGTGAAAGAAAATTGAAAATTATGGTCAAAGCACCAAGGCCCCTATATATCTGATACTTTCCTCGTTGACATAGAATGGGCAAAATCTTTTGAAACATCAGTCCCACATTCTTTCTTGATATGAAATGGTGATAATCACTGTGAACAGCATAAATACACAAACATATATTCTGGAATGTGGTGTACCAACAGTTAATGTCCACTTACTTAATTTATCAAGAATAGTATTTCAACATAAAAACACCTGAACCATGAAAAGAGCATACTTGTGTTTGGGTACCTTTACCTTTTCTGATGTTAAATATCAAAACAATTGAAATTAATGTAAGATTCACAAATTTGCATCGTGTTCAGGTCTTCTGCAATGATTTGATGGAAAGTTTGAAGATGCTTTATCTCATTACACTGGGTCAACCCTGACATTACTTTTTCTGATAATTTCAAAAAGGTGCTCTTGTTTGCCTTTAAATTTGACTTAAAACTGAGCTCCCTGAGAGAAACTGTCAGTTCTCTGAAGAATGTTCAACATAAGTGAAAACCACTGAAAAAAGTAAAACAGAATGATTATATTTTATAAGCATGTTCCATTAAATGATTATTTACTTTTAAATTATTCTACTGTTTAGTTTCAGTGGCAGAAGGAATGTCTATTCGATAATTCAACTGAAGAAGTGTTAATATTCACTACAAAATACATGGTATACTATGAATATGTTCAATAAAGCTTTAATAAATGAATAAGCCGCTATACAATTTGATCTGGCCTTTTTTTCTTTCTAAAACATGAATGCAGTTGTTTCTTCATATTTGTATCGACGAGCTTTGCCTGGATCTGTAACGTCAGTTTTCTTTGTCAATGAGCTTTAGAGCATGTATCTTTGCACATTTTTTATAAATTCTATCACACAGTCCCTGCCTCCTATTCCATCACGCTGGTATATTTAAAGTTGGGTCAGAAGTAGCAGTGAACTAATTCTATGCAACCATGCTCTGCTATTGTACTCACTTTCATTTTGATAACCTAATCAAATTCACCTTGATTGTTTTAGCGTTGAGTACTTTTTCATATTTCATTATATTTCCTACCCATAATTTGTGCTGCACTAATATATAATTCACTTGGTATTTGACGTTCAGGAATTGCAAATTGAATAAAAGTTTTAATAGCTGAAGTTGAAACTGTCTACATTGTGCAAGTTATGATTTGCCTTGGAAATTGAGGTATTGATTTCCAAATATGTGACAATATGTATAAGAGGAATGCAGAGAAAAGAGCACAGTCAGTGCTGTAGTTCAATATTATGAAGCTTTTAATACATAAAAAATACATAATTAAAAGGCCTATGATTTTCAATGACCATCACCGCCAGGAAAAACCTGGTGGTAAGTGGCAATGGAAAATGCTTAATTTCCCCTTGCCATGGGCGGAAACTTCTATGGCAAGGAGGGTATAGTTTTCTTTTTTTTCAAAAAACAAATCATTCTTTGGATCTCTATTTTGTTTAAATGGAAGTTTCCCATACTGTTCCATTATGTTGACAGAGCTGTCCATCAAACATGCAGTATATCAGCAGGAACCACTGGGGCTTCTGTCAATGCGGGAAATCTCTGCTAGGCTGACAAAAATTCTTAAATGTGGCAGTGGCACCTCTGTTGGGGCGTCAGAGTAATGTACTTTGTCACCCTAGTGGAGGAACGGGCCTCCCACCAATATAAACTGAGCCCTTAGTTTGTATTCTATTTGAGTCAATAATTGAATGAAAACACAGGTATTTTCACTTTAGTTTAACATTAGTTGATGGCCCTCACTGGATAGATGTGTATTTTCTACACATGAAATCTTTAAATAGTTGTTCAAACACGAAATAGGTATGTAAAATGAAACATGTAAGTCATTCCTGCTCATGGGTGTCTTTTCAACTGATTTATACATGTGTAACAAGTACGTTAGAAGAAACGTGTGCGAGAGAATGCTGTCAAAGAAAAAGCGCTCAAATTCCTGTGCTCATAATCCTTCAATCGAATACTATATGAATTGTAAATTTCAGGTCTAGTGTCAGGAAATTTGAAAGTAAATTTATTCAATTCGCTCTTTCCAGTTAAATGCATTTTCTTCTATTTTGTATCCACTACCTGTGAGCCCAACTGTAAAATATGGGTAGATAGTGTGCATTGCCTTACTTTCAGTAGCACTTACACTTTTATATTTTAGCTATATCATGTATTAACAATTGCATGAACCCCTGTACAAATTAAATTCCTGCTATGCCTATAAGATACTGTATGTTGTGAGAGATTTGTTAGACAAGATGCACATGTAAAAAACATGCATATGTAAATTAAAGAACATAGAGAAAATAATAGGATATTGAATTTGATTTATTATATTTGTTGTGACTGCATTTCTTGCATATGTGTTAACAAACTAGGGAGTTAATGTGACCTAACGAGGTAAACAATGAGCTCTCAATACTTAATTTAATAAAATGATCATGGTTTTAGTTACTGAAATATGTTCTGCTTATTTTAGCAAGTTTGTGGGGAAATATTAGGTCGTACAATTTCATTCTCAGAACTAGTCTTAGCAGGGGCCGGCTCTAGGGTGGTGCAACCAGTGCCACCGCACCAGGTGCTGACTTTCGGGGGGCACCAGGTTTGCAAGTTTATTATGGTTTTTGAGCAACGTCTAGTTCCTTTCCTCCAGCAATTTTCAGGCAACAAAAAAAATGTCAAGATAACTCCTGTAGAGAATGTTCTTCCTGGACAGAGAACCGAGTTTTGTCTAGCTGAGGTTTTGACTCACTATAAAGTAGTGCAGAGGGTTATTATGCCTTTTGCAAAGAACGTTTACCATGCAGATCACAAAGTGCATATAATGTAAATAGGTCAGTGGATTACTGCTTTTAAAAGAGACATTGTTTTCTTACTTGCAATTTATGAACTTTTGTCAAAGAACTTCATGCATACTGCAAAGTATAGATTAGAGCACAGATTAATGTTGCAAAAAGGATTAATATGGGTAAACATTGATTCTTATCATTAAAGAGAACTCCAAACTATGGTATTCCTTTTTAAATTCTGAGTTTGTGCTTCTCTACACCAAGCACTATTAAACTATACTGCTTACCAGCTTGGATACCATTTCACTCCTACACCTTGTAAGTCTCTGCTTTATGTAACATTTCCTATGCACTGATGTATAAAGGTATGATTAATTGTCTCTGTGTAATGTATGTGTGATGCAAAGTGCTCTGACACCCTACACTGGTATGAGTGACGTCATATAACGAAATAAATTAATCTCAGAGAGAATGGTTGTGGTGACCTGGGCACTGTTAAAGGGTGGTGGTGAGGGAATCCATGGTGGAGGTGGTCAATGTGCAGCACCAAAAATAATTGTTGCATCGGGCACCACCAGTGCTAAAGCCGGCCCTAAGTTTGAGTGGGATACAGCCACATTTTTTTCTCAAATGTGGGTATCTCTAGCTGCAGACCAAAGAATACAAACCTGGTTCAAATTATTTAATCACAGGGACATTTTGGCCGGGATTCATCGTCGTAATCTGGAAGAATTTAATCTCTAAACATACTCTTTGAACAAATACAAAATATTTGTTCTACTTTAGGCTTCCTTAAATTTTTAAACAAAAGGTTTATGAGAAAACAGAAACATCATCATGAAATACCATTTCCAACGGTGAAGTCTGAATTACCGGTTGGTAGGTAGAATTGTTTTTAAAACAAGCAAGCTTTTTTCTGAATTAATGCTGATGGTGCTATTGTAATAGCAAAACCAACACATTTCTTTTGTTTTCTGCTCGCATGCCTGTCTATCTTTAACACAATATAATAATTATCAACTAGGTCATTTTATTAAACACCTTCATCTTTCTTTATATGCAAACAGCTGAAAGAGACATTAAAAGGGGATAGATGTGCCAAGGAAAATTATCTGCCCATCTTAATGTTATACCTGTACAGACACATATGTGCAAAATTGTTCTTTGACAATACAAAACACATGTAAATTTCCTTTTTGCTTTTTAAGGAAGTGTTTCTGCAAAGTTCTACCGAATCAAGGTCAATGATGTTTTGACTGGCATGTATCAGGTGTTGGCAAATAGGAAAAAACATTGAGAACACAGTTGAAATGTTCTAATAAATCAAAAGACACTTTCACGTGAGAAATTCACGGTAATGTCCCCACACACAAATACATAAAATACTTTGTTTTAACGTTGACCATTGGCAATTCTTCTCATCTTCCTTGCTGTGGTTGGTTGCTTGACAAGTGATCTTATGAGTCAATTCGTTTATTCTGGTTCCAATCAGAGGGGTTGACTTGGGGCTGAAAGCTGCAGTTCGTGCCCTTGGAAGAGCGGGTGGATTAAAGGATGGAGATGGATAGCAGGGGAGGCTCCTGTGCTAATGTGTGGAGAAAACAAAGTCGGGATCAGAGCTCCATGCGGCAATGCCTGCAGGGTCAGTTGTCCGGGCTGAATGGTGGTAGCGGAAAACAAATGCAGGGGGTGACCAGTGAGGAAGGTAGTGTGTGTCGGAAGAACAGCTGGCGCCAGATGAGAAAATGTAAGGGGTGCGAAGTGTGATTGTGATAGAGGGTGAACATGAGTGAGAGGAAAATGAGCACTGTGGGGATGCATAGAAGCCGTGAGAGCGCATCTCTGCAGGAGGGTGTGGTGAATTGTGGTGATGGAAGTCTGCTGCTGCACAGGGATTGGTTGGAGACCTGGGGCTGTGGAAAAACTAGTTGGTCCATTAACAGGAAATACTTTGAGGTGTTTTGCCAGGAGCTGTGAATGCATATGCTGCTGTGCTTGCATCTGAAGGAACCTATATTGGTCAATTTCATCAGGTGAAAATGGTACAGGTTGCTGGGATGGAGAAGGGGAGGTTGGTTTACTGTACACTTCAAACATGTGCTCCCCATCGCTGTAGTTCTGCATAGACCCATCATAAAAGTAATTTAGCTGCTCTTCCAATGGGCTTGGGTTCATGTTGACATCTTGCAGCTCTAGTCGGATTTGTTCTTCTTTGGTCTCCTGTGTATCAGTCACAACTGAATATCTATTAGATGGCAAAATGCAAGGAAAATCATGTGGGAATGGGTCACGGCTTTCCATAAAAGGCTTCACTTGACTAATTAAGGGTCTCGATTGTTCTTGTATGCCTGCCTGTAGGTCTGCGTCAAGGGCGTGACATTGCCCTCCAATTCGCATTAGGTCTGTAAAATGACATGTGTCATTATCAGTATGCGGCGTCATAGTCACTTTACATTCCTGTGACTCTTCACTTGGCACGTTTTCCTCTGCGCTCTTGCTCTTCATTTCACCATCTTCGCAGTTTATAACGCGTGATGTGTCAACGGCTGATGCTTTCTCAGGCAATGGTAAAACGGATGTGCTTTCAACAGAAGGTGAAAGCTGCACTGTGAAGACACCTTCTGAGTGGTTGCACAGCTCCACTGAACAATCCTCCGAATTTTCTTTCAATGTACTTGTTGCATCAAGCTCTTCCCTAGGATGCATTCTGTCTTCAAGCAGCAATACATTTAGTGACTCTCTCTCTTCCAGCAACGGTTCTCCTGCTGAATTTTCTGATAGACACTTGTTAGAAATTCTGGAATGGGAATCATCGTTGATGGATGTATTTTGTAGTGTTTTGCCCTTTTCTAAATTATTTGGGAGATCCATGTTTGCCTTCAAGCAATAAGCCCTCTCTTTGGAGTAAACATCCGCCATGTTGGGATATGATCTTCTATGATTCGAACTTTCACAGCTACTTCTTTGTCTGGAGTAAGACCTATCACAACTCTGCTCTCTGCTACCTTGGTGTTTGCTTTTTGAAAGTCGAATCTGTGTTTTCCTCCGCTTTGACCGGTGTTTGCTGTGTGAACTTCTATGCCTCGAACTCTTTTTAGACTGTTTGTGCTTTTGTTTTTTAATACACTGTTTGTCTTTGTGTTTCTTTATTCTGTGGCATTTAGTTTGAGAAATGTGGTTGGCTTCTTCCTCAGAAGTCAACATGTGTCTGTGCTTTCGGTGTTTGCATGGGGCTTCTGCACAATGGTTGTGTCTTGTTTTACAACACCATATGAAATGGCTCCTATGACAGAGTTTACTTGATCCGTGGCCAAGGCAGGGGCTGCTGCACCTGGCTGTGGAACTGATTATGGAGCATTCTGAGTAGGTAGAGTGTCTGCTAGATGGTGACCTCTGAGAAAAGGGGAGAGCCCAGTCCTTTGAAATTGAGCATCCATCACCATCATACCCTGAGATTCTGTTATGATTAACTCTAATTAAATCTTCGGTGCAGTCCTTTTGCACACCATTTAAATTCCTAAAACACTGGAACTGTTTTTGTGTAGATGTGCACCGGCATGGGGATCTATTCTCACCTTCTGATTTGCTGATGGCACAGCTGCCCGTTTTAGGTTTTTTCATTGACGTGCTTGAGAGATGGAGGGGAATTTGGTCATTCACGCATTCAATTGAAAACAAGTCACTTAACATGTGTTTTCGCTTCCTTTTGAGGGAATGTATTGCTTCAAAATCACATTTTTCAGAAAATTTGAAATTCGGGCATAATGCAGGCGTGTCCTCGCTCAAAGTTTGCACATTTTCAGTCCAACCCTCTTGATTATCGTTTGTGTTCTGTTCGAAGATCTGCGGAGACAACCTGTTTGAGAAACATTTTGTCTTTGGTTGTGTTGATTGATCATCTTGCTCAGATGAAATGTGCTCATCTTGAGATAATCCTGAGGCTTCATTACCGATTAAGGTCTTAACTTGGAAGGATCCGTCACAATGATCATTACCACTTCCACTGTCTTTCTCACCTGCACTCTTTCGAGACTGTTTAAAATCAAAATACAATGGATTGCAACTGTAGGAAATGGAAGGCTGGGTTTTTGTGAAGAGGACTAGCTCTGTGGGCCACTGAAAGACTGTGTTGCCATCTTTGCTTATAACATTGAGGAATGGCAATCCGTTTGGCTTTACTCCATTCATCGTTGAATCGTTCATAGGAGTGTCCTCGTTTTTGCTTACTGATTCCTCACTCCTGAGATCTGTGGCTGTTTTCAGACTATTGGCACCACATTCCATCTCTGTTTCCTGCCCCTCTGTAGTAGGCTTTTCCTTTGAGCTCTCATCTGAATTGTCCATTAGCAATGTATAGCTGTGCTTGTTGCCGCCGATTTGTTGATTTTGAAAAACCCTAGTTTGGCACTGCAGAGGTTCATTGGTCTCCGAAGACCATCCAGTCACTTTTTCTCCATTTGCATTGTCAGCATCTTCTGCAGAGCCAAATCCAATCAAATCTGAAAGATGCATTTTGGCTTTGAGGTTTGGCATCTGATGGCCCACAGCTAGTTCTGGTGTTTTGTTCAAATAGTCCTTCTCACCGGAGATATCCTTCATGTCTGCTGGGATTTTGATTGGCACAGTGCTGCCAACTTGGACTTCAGGTGTGAGTGGTACGTTATCATGTTTTTTTGCTGGTTCATCAACCAAAAGTGCTTGAGATCGGGAGTTGTCAGCTGCATGCTTTTCTTTCAAGCTCTGTGGTGCTTTTCCATCGGATGCTTCTTCCAAGCTCTCATTGAATACTGATGCAGATGACTCTAGCTTCAACTGGGCTTTTTTAGAAAAACAAAAAGAGACTCCTGCCCTATGATTGACTTTGTCTCCATTCGGGAGGGGCTGTAAAACCTCGCTCCCAACTGCCAATGTAAACTTCTGCTGCTTTTCAGCAATGTTGGCGGGGGCGTTGTGCCCTTCACATGTGACAATAAGTCTAGCACCTTGTCCACTTCCAGCACTGTCTGTGAAAATCCCTGCTTGTAATTGGTTTCCAATTGCAATCCTCGGGGTCTGGAATATTGGCCCTCCTCTGGAGACACTAGGGGAAAAGATAAGGGGGACCACGTTAGTTGAATACATACCAATGAATTCTCAGGATACTGCATAATACATTATGCTACTAAAAGTTTATATGAAACAAGATGTTCCAATATAATTTATCAGTAGGCAATCAATTTACAAGTAAACATATCGCTATGGTGCACAGAACATCAGGTGATAAATGCATAGGTGTGAATGTCTAAAAATGAACATGCAGTAGTGGTGTGTAGGAAAACACTTACGTAGTGTGTTCAGACAGAAGACAAAAACAATGAAGTTTCTCTAACAATCACTAAGATAGGTAGTGGTGGTCTAAAAACCGCACATCCAGTTCTATTTAACAGTACAGAAATGTATACATTTTAATACACAAAACGTCTGAGAATTAAGGTGCCAGTCAAGGTAACAGGATCATCCCACTACCAAGGATGTCTAATCAACAGGTACTAAATACCTGCTATTGAGTGTATACTGAATAACTTGTACCTTGACACTCTTCTATTTTTCGCTATCACCAATTGTGGTGTATTGTAGGGGTGCTTACAGTCAAAAAGGTGAGTTATGAAATAAGAAGGGAGAAGAAAGAAGTAAAGATAAGTCAAAAAGGTGACAAAAATGTGACATTGCAGTTACTTGAAACATAACACAGTATACGGTATATGCATTTGTCAAGACTTGACTGTCAATGAAAGATAAGTTAAGAGAGGTGACAAAAATGTGACATTACAGTTGCTATAAAACATAACACAATGTGCTATTGATGCATTTGTCAAAAAATGACTGTCAAAGAACACCTGAGATGTCTCTGATGGTGTCCGTGCTTGCTCTCACTTGCAGGGTGCAGAGGGCCACTCTCCGAACATTCCTCCCTGAGGGCACGTCTTGCTGTGCCTGGTGCAGTCTATCTCAGCACTTGGGCTTGAGCAGGCAGGCTTTCTCTTCCTGTGGAGCAGTGCTGGGATTCTGTTCATTCTTTGTTCTGAGGCGCCCTTTTTACCGGGGCGGCACTCTCTCTCCCTTTCTGCTGTCTCCATTGCCTCTTAGACCTTGTGTGAAGTGTTGGAGCAGGAAGGCATTTACTGTGAGTGCACCACTGAAGCTGGTGCAGAGTGCCAGTCACCAGGAATCACTGCAGCTGTTGCCTCTCGCAGGTTGGCGCAACAGTGAGGGATCTACAGGTGCATTAGGTCTGGTGCCCCTCTGGCCTTTTCCAGTCTCCTCGCAGAGTGGGGTAGGTGGGTGGTGCTCAGTCAGTGGTGGGGAACGTGGCTGCCACCCATGTTCATCTGTAATGGAGACAGTACACGCATCGGGGCTTATTTGCATCCTTTGCGTGGGCGCAGTACCACGCGTGGCCACTAGATCGCAGGGCAACGTTTCAGTTTACCGGCCCCAATAGTCTTTCCAGTAGGTGGGTGATGCTGCAGCTACACTGACTTTGCTGGTGCCCCAGGAGTTCAGGCAGGCACAGTGCGGGAGGGTGCTTAGGATGCAGACGGAGGCCCACACTGCGCCAGTGAGATAGGATGGCTCCTGTTGTGTTGAGGTCTGCGCCCGGGCTGTGGTGTGCTGAGCATATATCCTTTTTTTTCTAACTGTGCGACTCCCCCGCAGTGGGACCGGCAGTCTCTTAGACCCTGCAAGTGGCAGGGGGGTTGAAGAAGCAGGTACGGGCCACAGTAAGCTCCTTACAGGTGTTGAACATCTTCTGCCTTGGGGGCCTGCTCCTTTCCGCTGCACCTCATGGTTCACTTGAGGCGGGGCTGGGAGGAGTGTGACAGAGCCGCTGGCCTTCTCGCGCAGTGGAGACCTAGGCCTACTAGTGGCAGCACTCTGTTCTTGGCATGTTAAGGGCCGGGTCGGGTGCAGTCTTTGTGCTTTTCCGCTTTGGGTCAGTGCCACTCCTCCTCTTTGCTGCAAGGAGGATGCCAGTCTGGTCGCGCTGGGAGGCTGTGGGGGCACACACAACAGGAAGCGCCACCTGTATCTTTCCTGCATGCGTGGGCGCCGGGAATGCGGTCTCGAGGCCTGCACGTGCGTTTCTGCCAGCAATCTTCTTGTGTAGCCCACGTTGGACTGGGGGTGGGGTGATCCACCAGTAGCGCAGAGTTCACAGTGTATTCTGCTGGGGCAGGCTCAGTCCTGGCTTGTGGGGGCCGTATTGGCAGAGACTGTGACCGATTAACTGCAAGCGTAGGAGTCCACTTGCAAGGGCATGTCAGGAGCGTGCCTCGTGGTGCAATTTGCATACTGCGGCAGGGCGGACTGTCTCCCCTGAAGTTCCCCTTGCAGGGGCTGCCACTTCCCATGCAGGCCACAGGAGCTTTCCTTGCGCTGCGGACTGTGCATGGCTTTGCAGGTGCTATGGACGTGGCTGACTCCACTACAGCTTTTAGCCAAGCTGATTTATTCTTTGCTCACCTGCAGGCACTGCATCTGTTGACCCACAAGGGCACCAGAGGAGCCCTGGGAAGAGGATCATTGTCTTAGCAGCGAGGATCAGCGGTGTGGGTTCCTCAAGCATTTTATGAGTTGCGACACTGTCCTTCCTTTTCCTCGCACTCAGGACATGTTCTGCTGACAGCAGGAGGTGCCCTGGACGGGGGCTAGACTGTCCCCCTTCCAGGTGAAAGAAGGAGCTGCCAGCGCATGCACAGGTGTCGACCCGCTTGTCGCCAATGTGGTGTTGGGCCTCAGGCCCACATGATGGCAATGGACGACAAGGACACCAGGTGGTATAGTGTAGTAACTGGCCACAAGCACGTTCACTCGGGGCCTTTTATTGAGGGGGCCACGTCAATTGTGGCACCAGTGATGGATGGGTGTGGGGTGCAGTGTGTCCAGCCCTCGAGAAGGAGTGGCTGGGATGACAGCTTCCTTCGGGACACTAGTATGTGTCTTGCAGGACACTACATTCACTTTCCTCTGCTAGGAATGCATGGGCATTGTTAGACTTGTCAGCCACAGGGTCTTCTCACAAACTTTCTCCCTTCATCTCTTCTTTTTTTCTAAACCAGTCTTTGTTGACTTTCAGAACTCTCTGCAATTTACCACTGCTAACCAGTCCAATAATGCTTGTACTCTCCCCTTAAAACATGGTAAAAGTGGTGTACGCCCAACTGGCACATTTAATTTACTTGTAAGTTCCTAATAAATTGATACTACATGTACCCAAGTGTGAAGTCAGAATTCAATGAACACTCTTTGATTGAAGATTAATATACTTTATTTATATTTCTAGAAAAGCTCATTACAATGACCTCATCCAGATGATCTCTCCAACCACTCTCTCACTTCTGTACCATTCCAGAAACTCCCTGATACTTGTTGGTTCTACATTCCCCCTGACATCAACCTTACTGACATGAGTTGGATACCACAACTTTTCCTCCTAATAACAACATTAAACAACAGAAGTGTTACGTTCACATTGAAGTGTAGAAATTCCATTATCTAGATTTCATTATATACATAGCATGAAAATGTCATTGTAATTGATAGGAACTATTTAATCAAACTTAATCCTTCAAACAAGAAGGGGCCATTGTAGTGCAAATATCGAGTACAAAGGAATATTAACTGCCTATATCCATACATGGAACAGAACATTTCATGACTCTACTTAGATTCTACATGTTATTATCCTCCATCTTAATTGCATTCTTGAACAATTTCATTACTTTCAAAGATCTATTAAATTTGGAATATTTCGTACTTGATTTTGGAAGTCTTATTTTGACCCAATCTCCCACAGGCACCACTGTTCTCTTAACTCTTTTACGACAATCAAATTCACATTTCCTTTCTATCATCTTGCATTTCTCTCTGTGTTCCACATCACTCTCTGCTTCCCAGTGTAACTTCTCTTCTTCTTAACCTAATACAGGTACATCATACAATTGGGTTACCTTCCCTAAAAGAGGTCAAAAGAAGATCTTCCACTTGAAGAGTGAGGAGTCAATCTGTACACTCTCACTTTCTCCTTTAATTCCTCCATCCAACTTTTGCCACAGACCACTGCACACTGTATGCTTTATTTTAAAACGTTGTTGGGTCGCTCAATCATCCCATTAGTTTCTGGGTGCTACATCCCCATTTTTCTGCTTATGAGTTATTCTTCTTGCTGACAGATATTCCTCCATTTTCTTGAAGTCGATTGGACACAATTATCTGTTGACAAGGACGAGGGAAAACCCTACTGAACAACTCATCCAGAAAACAAATGACATCACTCCTCTCAATTGAATCAACAATTTGAACCTCTGGGCATCTTGAGTACATATTAATGCAAGTCAAGATGTAAAAGTCTGTTAGACCTGGCTCTTTTGGTGTCATTTCCCCTGTCTTTTTGCTTCTGACCTACTGTTGTTGACTATGTGTTGAACTTTGTTTGTGTGGGTTTTAGGACTGGGTATTCTTTCACTGCTGTCCAATGCTAAAGTGCATATGCTTGGTGTCTAAAATGTACTGGTATTTAATTTCTCCCCGATTGGTGATTTGATTTACTGGTAAGTCCCTAGTACAGTGCACTACATGTGCCCAGGATCTGTAAGTCAAATGCTACTAGTGGGCCTGCAGCACTGATTGGGCCACCCACATGAGTAGCCCTTTAAGCATGAACCATGCCTGGCACTGCAGAGCCTGTGTGTACAGTTTTAAAGTGCCCTGTCGACCTGGCTAGTGCACCTGCATTCAAGGCCCAAACCTTCCTTTTTATTACATGTAAGGCAACCCTATGTAAGGCCCTAGGTAACCCCATGGGAAGGGTGCAATGTTTTTAAAAGGTAGGACACATTATTTTCAGTTTTACATGTCCTGGTTGTGCAAAACTGCTAAATTCGTTTTTCACTTCAGCAATTCAACATATCTCCCATAGGTCAGCATGGGAACTTTCTTGTAACACTTTACAAGTGTACCTTCCAATTGGGAACTTATAAAACATTGGTTATTTGGTGTCTCTGGACTCACAATTTAAAAAAACATTTTTAGTGAAGTTGCTTTTTAAATTGCAGGTCTAAAAATGTCACTTTTAGAAAGTTGGCTTTTTCTTATTTGAACCATTCTGTGCCTCAGGTTGTCCCTAGAATACAAGTCTGGGTTGGATGACATATGGGCTTTATGAATTCACTCTATACAATCACACACAGAGGGAGCTGAGGTATGTCTTGCATATCTTTATGGGCACCAGTGAGCTGATAGGTCTTCCTCAGCTAGAGTGGTGGAAGGAGCTGGCACTTGCACCTGAACCGAGCTGTGTCTGTCCCCTCGCAAAGAGCTGCATATCCCCTTGTAGTGTATCTTGAGGCAGGGCCAAGAATGGTAGGGTCTTATGCACAACAAAGACCTTTCTATGAAGTCCCCCTACTTCAAAGGTTAAAATGGGTATAAGTACTGGCAGAGATTTGGGGGGAGGGGGTTCTCCCCTTAAAAAACATTTTTAAAAGAGTGAACAAATGGTGTATTTTCAAGCAAATCTGTGAAAGCAAGAAGGTTATAAGACAATTGTGAAAGTGTGGTAATGACATCAGTGCAGAGATTTCTTATGATAATGATGTAGATAGCTGCATATTCAGTATAACAAAATCATGTTTAAATCACTGTAGAAGAATTTATTTGAAGAGGTTTCCTAGTTTTAGTGTTGTCAAATAATTTAAATAAATGGTAGGCATTAGCACCTGCTATTGTTACTCACTATAAAATTAGCTGATTTTGCTATGTGAAGTATGTGACAATCTTGCTGTGCTTCAGAATGCGTGTAAGGAAATACTGTGGGATGTAAACACATTTCTAACTCAATAAAATTACCTGCAAATAAACTGTATAAGTGTATCTAAAAACAGAGAGTTCATTTTTCTAACTAGCACAGGATGAGCAGCACAGTGATTTAACACTGAGTCATCTGTTATGGTGCTCATGTAAAGCACTCCAAATACCTTAGTGTCGGGTTTGCACTATAAAAAGCTGCAAAAAAGAAAGATTTTTACTGCAATATGAAAGCCTAAGTCTTTAGATATATTGCAGTAGGCACTAATTAAAACATCACGACTTGCAACACATTCACCTCCACTTAAACTTAAAACTCTTTTTTAGAAGATATTCTATAGCATCTTGCAAGTAGGGAGGCCTTACAGAAGCTCTCCCTAGCGAGGGTACTGCTGGGGCTGCGAGCAGCTGAGGAGACAGGAGGAAGCACGAACTTATGCTTACTGATTTTAGGATTTTATAAATACATTTTGGAACGATTTTATTCGTTTTATAAAATCGCCGTTTCTGCATTCTGGGGGCTGTTATAGCAAGGGGAATTGAATAAACAGGCACTCTGACACCCTACACACCTTTACTTTCCTTTAATCGAGCCTCAACCCGCTTTTGTTTCATACTTCACTCGGCGGTGGGCGCCATCTTGAGTGAGGAAGGCAAGGTCAGCGCTCAAGTCGGGCCGGCCTCCCGCCCTCCCACTGTATTTAGACGCGCCTTGTCCAGCGCTCCCCGCCTTACAGAAGCTCTCCCTAGCGAGGGTACTGCTGGGGCTGCGAGCAGCTGAGGAGACAGGAGGAAGCACGAACTTATGCTTACTGATTTTAGGATTTTATAAATACATTTTGGAACGATTTTATTCGTTTTATAAAATCGCCGTTTCTGCATTCTGGGGGCTGTTATAGCAAGGGGAATTGAATAAACAGGCACTCCGACACCCTACACACCTTTACTTTCCTTTAATCGAGCCTCAACCCGCTTTTGTTTCATACTTCACTCGGCGGTGGGCGCCATCTTGAGTGAGGAAGGCGAGGTTAGCGCTCAAGTCGGGCCGGCCTCCCACCCTCCTCCTCCCTATATCATGTGTCATCCGCCCAGACGGCGCAGCAGGCTGGCGCAGCGGGCGCGCCGGAAGCGCGCCGAAGTCGAGCCAAAGTCCAGCCCGTCTGCGCCCGTCCGCGGCCGGACGGGGCGCGGGGCCACAAACCCTGGCAGTTCAGCTCTAAACACCATAAGGTATGGCCGACACGCACTACTTGCTCTACAACCCGACACACCTGTCGACTGCAAACACGCCATGCCTGCCCAGTCAATTATAAAATGCACGAGGTGCCGCTTTGAACCTCTCCCTCTAATCCCAGACACTAACTCAGGCCCTATCATCAAAGCTGCACTATTGAATTGTAGATCCCTACGGAAGCATGCTCTAGAAATCTACCACTTACTAGAGGACCAAAATCTTAATATCCTATTCCTAACTGAAACCTGGCTAGATGATCACTCGGACCCGGATATTATCCAGGCCATGCCCAACGGCTATTCCCTATCTAGATTGGACAGGAAGGACGGCAGAGGAGGCGGCATCGCCATAGCCACAAAAGCTCCTCTAGTCTGTTCCCTAGTACACACTCAGGTTGATCACAGTGAAGCCGGCACCTTCACAATAAACACTAGCCCCAATCATTCGATCTCTGGTATTCTGATATACCGTCCACCAGGTACACTATATGAGTTCACATCGACCCTAATGGAAGCGATTACTCATCTAGCACTGAGGAAATCCAGACTGTTAGTGCTAGGGGATCTCAATGTTCATTTCGAAGATCATTTAGATAAAAACGCTGATGATATCCGATTGGAATTGCAATCTGTTCAGCTTGATCTAAAAAATAAAGAACCTTCTCATCAACGAGGACACTTACTAGACCCCGTTTTTGGAAACTGGCAGGGAGTGCATACTTCTGATCCTATACCCATACCTTGGTCGGACCATGATATTATTCCCATCACAATCCAGCTTGACAGAACGGAGATTGTTCGTCATCAATCCCTGCGATACAAACGAAGAAAATGGAAGAACTTCTCTCTTGATTCATTTAAGCAAATTGTTCATGACGAAGGCCCTCCCAAAGGGGTTGACTGTGAGGCAGCTAATGACAATTTAAACAATATCGTCACTAAGGCCCTGGACATCACAGCCCCAAGTCGCACCCTGTCCAATGCCAGGAGGCTTAAGAAAACTGCTCCTTGGTTTAGCCAAGAATTGCAGGCCATGAAAACGGCCTGTAAGAAACTTGAGAGAGCTTGGCGCCAGAATCTCTGTGCAGATATTAAAATACAATATAAAACAGCACAGAGAGTATATTATAAATCAGTTCATCTGGCCAAAGCAGCGCATTATCACACCCGTATTATGGAAGCAGGCAATTCCTCCAAGGAACTGTTTCTGATATACAAAGAGATATCCATAGTGGACGTGACCTACCCCGCTCACAATGATTCTGTGGAAGCGTGCAATAATATTGCACAGTATTTTGCAGGCAAAATCCATAAAATCTATACTAGTTTCTCTAACCAGACAGATTCGGCCACGGACTTCATAGAAAATGACAAACTTGTAAATACACCTGTATGTTTAAACTCTTTTGTAGTTCCTTCTTATGAAATCTTGTCCAAAATGTGCAACAAAATCAAATCGGGATCTCCTAGAGACCCGGCACCCCCGAAAATTTTAGCTGAAGCCTTTCCTGTATTAGAACCTCATTTTAGGCACTTATTACACACCTCCTTTACTACCTCCTGCCTTCCGGAGGAATGGAAACAGGCAATAGTATTACCCATTAAGAAAAAATCAAACATCAGCATGGACATAATGGACAACCTGCGACCCATATCCCTGCTACCTTATGTGGCCAAGTTAGCAGAGAAAATCGCTAACAGTCAACTTATGGAACATCTTGAGACCCATAATGTTCTCCATAAATCTCAGTCGGGTTTTAGAACTGGCTTCTCTACGGAGACAGCTCTCCTGAGGGCCACTGAAACCTTACGTGAGGGAGCAGATAAGGGAAAGACAATGGCCCTCATCATGCTTGATCTCAGTGCCGCTTTTGACACTGTAGCACACTCCATCCTGCTACAGTGTCTAAATAAAGCGGGAGTTACCAACAAGGCACTGGGGTGGCTGAAATCTTTCTTGATTAACAGGACCTTCCAAGTCCAAAGAGGAACTTTCCTCTCTGACAGGGTGATGCTGGAACAGGGGGTTCCTCAGGGCTCCGCCCTGAGTCCCACCCTGTTCAATCTCTACATGGCCCCTCTGGCAGAAGTGGTGCAGTCGTTCGGCGTGGAGCTTGTCTCCTACGCCGACGACACGCAACTCCTCATATCGCTGACCCATGCTCCTTCTAAGGAAGCTGATAACTTCAACGCCTGTATGTCCAAACTGGCTATGTGGATGAATGAACACTGTCTGAAACTTAATGGGACAAAAACAGAGGTCCTCATTATGGGAGGCAATGAGGTTAAATGGACGACAGAGTGGTGGCCCAGCTGTCTGGGTCCTCTGCCCTCGCCTACACGAGAGGCAAAGAACTTAGGTGTATGGGTGGACAATAAACTGTCCTTTGACAGCCACGTAAAGAAGACTGTTGGCAAGTGTTTTGGGGTGATGAAAACCCTCAACCGCACCCTCGACCTGTTACCCATTAACTCCAGGCGTACCATGACGCAGGCATTAATAACGTCCCGTATTGATTACGGCAATGTACTACTCATGGGGACATCAGTGAAAAACATAAAAAAGCTACAGTTTCTACAAAACTCGGCAGCTCGCCTGGTGCTTAGGCTTCCCCGTCGAGCTCCTTCACGTCCCACTCTAGCAGCCCTCCACTGGCTACCGATCAGTAAGAGGATTGTTTTTAAAGCTATGCTCTGGTGCCATAAAATAATTCATCACAGAGCTCCTGCATATATGTCTGATTTGGTGTCTGTGTATGAACCTAACAGATCTCTTAGATCCAAAGGAATGGGTCTACTCAAAACTACCTGCCCCAAAAAAGCTAAAATGGGTGGCAGATCATTCCGCACCTTAGCTGCCAAGCAATGGAACCTCCTGCCTCTAGATATCAGGCTGGAGAGTAATGAAATCGTATTCAGGAAGAAGCTGAAAACTTGCCTCTTTGCTGTGTGAACTGGTTCCTTCTTCTCTCTTCCTCTGCTGCTGCATTCTCTCTCCATAGCGCGGGGACACACCGGGAGGTGTTACCAAGCGCTCTACAAACTCCTTTAAACTAAACTAAACTAAAGTAGAAAACCATAACAGATGACAGTGTATTCTGTCACTGTGTGCTGCAGATCAAGCTGCATAGCACATCTGGGAGCTCCTTAGCCTGGCCACAAGGCTTGCATCAAAGGCAAGGCTAGGGTCTCCTGGGATTCATCTTTCCAAACGTTTACACTACACTCTGAGGTCATATATACTTCTTTCCATTTGGAGTCTGCTCTGTTACCAGGCCTCTAGTTGATGTCCTGATAAATTCCTTTAATTGTTTGCTTGCACAGGACAGGGGCGGAAAAGGCTGTTTTCCTCAAACCACCAGCCATTTGTCAGGCCATAAACACTGGGCTCAGGGTAAACTACTTTGGAATCTGAAGAATAAATTCCATGTGTTTCATGCACAGCACAACTAGTAGAGTGAAGCAAACAAAGATGCCAGGGCATACAATCACTTTGTTTAACATATCATGATATATCACTGTGAGGAAATGAAACCAGAGAGTGAGAGTCCCATTCATTCATCTGCAAAAACCCCACCACAAATAAATGAACAGAGGCGGCAGCATGATGCTGAAGAAACTCAGTGTGTGACATGTCAGCCCATGTTATATATTAGGTATAGATTTTCCTTGAACGTATTTGGTCCATTAGAGTGGTTTCTAAAAATTCTTTAACTTTCTTTTCTAGCCATCGATACTAATGTTTTGCCAAATAAGCACCACTGAATTACTTAGGGAATGGCCTGACCTATCTTTGCTCTGCTATCAGCACGTTAAGCATTGTAATGTAAACACCTCAGACCAGACATCGTTATCCTATTATGAACACAGAATATTAGTGTGAAGGTGGCGTGGAATTAAATTATCATAACTGAGACAGTCTACCAAGCGTGACACTGCAATTGCAAACTGAAGGCAAGGTAAACTTACAACACATGAACACATTACATAAAAGTGCTCTTTAGCCAATAATGACCACAGCCATAGTAAAAGAAAACAGACTCAATTTGTCAACTGACTGAACTTAGTTTATTTGTGATATATTTCATCTTAGTTATTTAATTATTTTTACACTCCTACTCCAAGTGCTGCTGCCTTGAGGCTGGGCACATAAGTGCTAGAGTGATAGAGGTGATCAGGTCAGAAGGATAATGCCTCTCTCTCTCTAACTACACCTCTTTGCTTCTTCGTTGTGTGTATCGTGCATGCTGTGCCTGACACTGTCTGTGATAGATCAATGTATTGCTACAGAATGTAGAGTCAGTCCAACTTATTTAATGCCGCAGTACCATTTAGCATGAACACTGCCATCCATTACTAGCTGTTCCTACAGCCCTTCATGCCTCACTTGATCACACTTGGTATGTCACTCTACAGGCCATCTCACTGCAATACCTTGGTGGTGGCAATTACAAATGTGCACAAAGTCGCTTCAACAAAGAAACTAAGCAATCAGCATGCCAAAGGCAGAAACAACCTAAGGGCCAATCACTAAATGGTGTCTCTGATTCCAAGTGCTGATGCCTTGAGGCCAGGTCTGGAGCTGGGCATGCGATGTGAGAGTGAGAGAGGTGACAGCTCTGATGATGAGAGGAGGTCAGAAAGAAATAGCATATCTCTCTCTCCTTCACTCCACAGCTTTGCTTCCTCGCTGTGTGCCCAGAGCATGCCCACGGTGACACTGACTCCATGCACTGCAACTGCAATGCTGTGTGCTGGCAATGGCTCAAAGAGTCAAGAGCTAGAGCATGCCCGAACAACGGCAGAGACCAATCACTGCATGGGTATATCATAAAGCCATACAATGAATGGTCATGCATGAGTTCCGAGAGAACCTTCCACCCCAGGTTTTCTCAGAGAGGCTTAGTAACTAACAGCATTTGTGAGAGCCAATACAGAAACTGCTCTCTTACTTTTATGTTATCAACACAGCATGAGAGCTGTGTTGGGATTGGCCTGGACAGGCAAAGGTAGCACTCATTAGGAGACCGGGGGCTGCAGCTATGATTCCCCCGCCTCACTAACTGAGCATGTCAGGGAGGCCTCTAGTGCTCATGTCAGACTTGACGCAGAAATGCCAGACATGTGCACTGCCAAATAGTGAGTAACTGCTGCAACAACCGCACCATCATGTTTACTCTACCCACCTTCCCCAAACATTTAAAACAACTGGCCCGAAGCTGAGAGATTCTGACTGCCACGGCCAGGAAAAATACTTTGTAGTATATTTTACATTTACATTTAATACTGGGGGGGGGCACGACCTGAGGCAAGGGGGGGGGTACAAATAAGAGGGCAACACCGCAAACATCCTATATGAGGAATCTCCCCTGAGTGCTGGGCTTCTGTCACAATATATACTTAGAACACTTCTAGTCTGAGGACTTTCTGCCAGGAAGAGGAGCTGCTGTCCTGCCTGGAGGAACTGCCCCTTTGCTGCTTGATTTGCTGTGCTGGGCTGCTGCCTGCTGCTTTATGTCTGGGTGTGAGAGGTCTGGTATTTACTCTCTACATCCTGCATCTATAGGTTATCCAATTGCTTGTTTGGGCTTACCTCCTTTTACTGAAGTCTCAGGGACAGCAAAGACTTCACCTGCATCTTGCAACCCGCACCAGGGCTCCCCTCCTGTGAGTCCTGCTCTGCGAAATGGTGGCAAATCTAGTCATGGGCCCTTGGAAAACACATTGACCACCAAGTGTCATTTCAGACCCAGAGCAATCCTGCGAAATCGAGTCATCGCCACTAGCCACACCAATGCAGCGGTTCCAGCTCACTGATTCCTAGATGCATCAACCTCAACTTACAAATCAGCCCCAACTTTGCCAAAGCATTGCCGCTGCCTGCATTGAAGCCGTGGTCAATGCTCACAAAGTTCATGATTCAACAACCTCGATTTACAACACAGCCGCGACTTTTTCACAGCACCTCCAAAGAACCGCTGCTACTTGAGTCTCGGACACTGCATCACCAATGTCCATGTTGCACCATCATGACTTCGATGCATTCCTTTCTCTGCATTGCTTCCAACCGATGCAGCACATTCTTCCCAGTGGTTTGACATTGATGCCACGGAACCGACGCACGATGTTCTTAACATCGACATATAATCAATGCTGCGTCGCCTTCAGGAACCAGGGTCATGCACCAGTGACTGATGCATCCCTTCTGTTGCGCATTGCATCGTCCATAAGCATAAACAATGCAACGACTTAGCACCGCCTTCAGGAGCCAACGATTCACCGGAATCTGTGATGCATCACCTCCTCTGCGCACTGCATTGTGAACGATTCTCGATGCATACAAGATACGGTCAGCAGGCCTGTGTGACTCCTGCATCTGGCCTGGCCTCCACTGTGGTCAGGCTTTACTTTAGGATTTGTCCTGGTCAAGCGCAACCAGATACTGACTTCTAAGCACTGCATTTTGTTTTAATCTTGCAAAATTCATATCTTGCCTTATGTATGTTGTATTTTTGTGTTTTTGGTCTTGTTTTATTCAGCGATATATTGGCTATTTTTGTAAACGTGTGTGGCGTACTTTTGGAGTACCTTTGTGGAGTTTTCACTGCGTTACTGTGTGTGTGCATAAATACTTTACACATTGTCTCTTTAGTTTAGCCTGATTACTCTTGCCTAGCGGACACGGGATGAGTGCAGGTAAGCCTTTAGTGTGAACTACACTTAGCCTGACTAGAATGGTGGTCCCTACTTGGACAGGGTGCATACCTCTGCCAACTAAAGACACATTTCTAACATGGTCCACACTAGATATCTATATCAGACCCACAATATCTAGTGCTAATTCTTTCCTGGGGCCAGAAAACAACTTGTGCAGATTCATGGGTAGAGAGTGACATTTCACGATCCTGTCACTACACAAACACTCACTTCAATCTCTCACCTTTTGTCAGGATTCCAGCTGATTGCGCCTGCCGAGAATAATGAATAGCAATGGACTACTACTCCCAGAAAGCTTAGCGAGGAGGTGCGGTTTAAAGGAATCAACGCGCGCGGCCGTGCGTGTGCAATTCCTTGTTTGTTTTGAGCCGGGAGATTGAAGACTCGAGGATCAGTTGTTGGCGGTTCCTGTTCGTGGCTCAGGGAGAGGACTCACCCTGTAGAGACCCGGAACGTTGGAAGCAACTCGCCGCCAGGTAGGGAGAGAAGAGTCGGGTTTGGTCTATCTCTCTGTTTGGATTCAGGACATTCAGAACTTATTTCACGGAGCCTTGCTGTGTCGGTTCATGAGGTAACAAACCTTCTAAAAAGCTCCAGTGTATATTTATTCTCTATACTGAGAGTCGCTTTGGGGAAAACCTGTACTACTCAAGTAACTGAAAGGATATCGGAAGCGTATTGATCCCCCGTGAGGAGCTCTGGTACTTTGGTTTCGTGCTTGTGTTTGTTCTCATGATTACAGCTCATTACTCCAAGGAGGAGGAGCGCTGCACTTTCATTACAAATTCAACAAGGGGTCGCTCATAAACTATTGGAATAGGGCTTTTTAGGTACATGAGCGCTGTTACAAGACATTTCATAGACTACTTACATTTGCTGCTTAACCCACATCAGGGTGTTGTCTGTTGTTAATCAAGTTTTCCAGAGCCGAATAGAGGCCTACATGGTCGTCTCAATCTGGATGTGAACATTTGGGATTTGAGTATTCTTTGGCACAAGGTTCTGCATATCAAGGTATTTAGGAATTAGCAAGACCTAAATTAGAGTAGCAGGGTATATGTGTGGAGTGTATTAATGGTGTCCGCTTATGTGTTACAGAGCCTTTGTTCTGCAGCCCCCTTCCGTCCTTTATCCCCTGCCTGATCTGACTAGAACTCTGTGTCTTAAAGTCAGAGTTCGGAACAATCTGGAAGCGGAACCTTTATAGCATCATCCTGAGCCTGAGGAGATAGAGAAGCCTGACACCTTTCTTTCAATCATCAAATCCATCCCAGGCCATGAACAATCCTCATGGATTCTCTCCTTGGTCTTGGAAATACCTATATGACTTTTGTGCACTCTATTGATAACCTGTTGTCTTAAAACTGTGGAGGAAATCAATCTACTGCCTCGTAATAACAAACCATCCTTGCAACAAAGTTCATCCTTAACATCCTTAAACCAATCTACCTCCTGAATTTTTGCATCTATAACTTCACAAACCTTCCATTCATCTTTGTCAAATCCTCATCAGGAATATTCCTATCATTAGGATTCCTCATCTTCCCATCATTACATAGTCTTTCCTGAAAATTACGAAGAGGAGACTGGGTTTTCTGCAAGCTCCCCTACGCCATGAGGGATATATTAAGTCCCAATATAACTTATATGTCACCTAACCTTAATCTAACTATGGAGGAAGAACAGTCTTCTACTAGCAGTGATTGCTTTAGACAATTTGACAGGCCTCTTCTGCCCAGAGTCACACTGGCCTCTGCTCTCTATCATTTCAGAAGTTATGAATCTGCTCAAAAGAGAGAGTAGGGACCCTGGTAGCATTTTTCTACCACGTTTCAGGGACAAGCTTTCTTCTTTAGCTAAAGACGACACTGGAATTCTGCAGGCCATGACCAATGACCCTCACCTATTGAGTCTTATTGGAAAGCCCTCCATACTTTCAGAAAATATGCATTTAGCCGATCCCATTGATAAGATGGTAGAAAGGGCTCTGAAAGGATCCAAGGTAGGGCTGAATGTGGCTTTGATGTCAGAGAACTATGTTATTTACACCTCCCAGTTGCTAGTCATAGGAATTTTAGGCACTCTCTACAGCATTCAGGAGGGTGAAGCCTTTGTGCAGTTGTTGGGATATTTATCTGACCTGATCTATGATAATTTTTTTGTATGTTTTCTAAAGATGCCCTATAATGGGGATCATTTGTTTAGAGAAGAGGTGTAAGAGGTGCTTAGAAGTCATAAGTACCAGAAGCACGCAACTCTTTTGCAGAAATCTTCCAAGGATAGAAGCTGGAGATCTGAAAACTACAGAAAGAAGAGAACTGATTTAGAATGGATCAAGATTCCAGGCAGGATTTGCACAATCTAATGCCCCTTCATGACAGTCAGGAGGCAAATGTGGTCAGAAACAGGTCTCCAGTCTAGTGCAGGGAGTTGGAGATTGCAGATGGTGCCTCACTTCTTCATTTACAACACAACTGAAGAGACCATCTATTGGACAACTTGGTGCTTCGGATAGTTTTGCAGGGTTATTCCAACGAGGTACCTTCCCAGTTTCCAGATCCCCATTTTGTGAATAGCCCAAGGTCATTGGATCCAGGCAAAAGTGATTTTCTTCAGGAGAGTAGGAGATTATTTGTACATTAGTTGGGAAGAAGGCTATATTTACTGTTTTCTCTCAGGAGTAAGGTATTATCAACCACTGATTTCTCAATTCTTTCATTCCAAGAGTACAATTCAGGATACATACAATACAGCTGGTAATTCCTTTAATCAGAGTAGGATAAGTTTTCTTGCTCTACTGCCTTTTCAGCCATATGGATTTTTCTCTTGAGGTTATACATTGACAGTAGCCTCGACAACCATTGAACCTCAAATAGAGGTTCAAAGCTCAGCCAGGCTGTAGCTATACACATGTGAGCTGGGACATTGCTACTGATAGAACAGAAGTTTCCCTCTTTCACTATTATTATTATGACAAATAAGTAAGAAAATAAGTGTGACAATATTTTACATAAATAACTACAAACAAGTGTTACGCTTCACATTTCTTAAAAATGACAAATTGCAACTCTGATTTAGGTACTGCATATCATATTTACGTTTACTTAATAGATGTGAAATGTTAAAACTTTAATAAGTCTCATCTTGTGATTATAAAATGAGATCATAGAGTGACTAAGGGATTTTACATGCCACATTTAAAAGTTCCATGTGCTAGAAATGAAGAGTACTATATGTTAATGTTAATGTTAATGTTAATGTTAAGCTACATTTGTAAAGCGCACTGACACCGGAGGTTTCCTGGCGCTGTGCAACCTTTACACTAAAAATGACAAAAGAAAAGTGGGTGTTACACGAGTTTTAGATAAAATAACATCTGTGAATTCTTTAATTAAATGTACTTATCACTGTGCCTACTTTAATGACACGTATGAAGAAGAGATTTATATGCATAATTGCCATAAGCGTGTAACAGTGACATTTTTAAACATTTTATGATTACGCTATGGTTGCATGAAAGTATTAATATTTGATTGAAATGTTAATTAATGCATTTAGTTGAGGGATTAATATTATTTGCTGTTCAACGTGAGATTTATATTTTAGTATATTCCATTGTGACAGAACTAGTCTGAAGCTTATAGGCACTTTTAGCAAAGATGCCACTTGTATTCAAACCCTCAAACAGATGCTTGGGGAAAAAAACGATCGCAAACTACTAGAGCATGATCTCACTTACCTTCTGAGTATTTTATTGTTCATCTGACTAAACTGACTAAACTTACAAGGATTAAGGAAGCTACGTAATGTTCTTCATCTAATTTTCCTGAATTGTATACTTTATACCTACTTTATCATCCTCACCCTATCGAAGACGACCAATGGAGCAGAGAAGTCCGACATTTTTGATGATATTTAGGGGTGTTACCCTGGGAACCCATGGAGTGCAATTAGACAGATTTTAGAACTGGACTAGGCTAGCGATTACGCACCTATGATGCAGCACTGAGGCGGACTGCTTGGACATCAAAGCGCAAACCACACTGTGATGTAATACTGCGATCTACATTTGTCTGGTAAGCTAGCATAGTGGAACCTTTTCAGTTGAAATGGTTCACTGACTTCAAGGTTATGGCAACTGACTGAGACAGATCTCCATCTTTAATGAACTGGTAACTTGGAAATATCCGAGCTTTCCCCATGGTTTGTTTGAGGCTCAACTCATTTCCTACCGATCCACATTCTATTGTCACCCAAATCTCGCTCAGCTGAGGAAGAGTTTCCCTTTGTCCTTGGATCTCGCAGAGTTAATATTTGCTGTATTAAACCAGATTATTTTGATTTGAGATCATATGTCATTTATTTAAAATTCTTACATTTGAATAGAGGTTCTGAACTCTGTGATTTAAACTAAACTTTGCTGATTCTGTCTCATTATTTACTTGTGAGTAAATCTTCTAATTGATATACTTTTGTATTCCGAATATTGACTTACCTAAAACTTTGCTTAGTAACAATTTGAGTGTAGCTATTACCTTGTTCATGGTCCTCACTTGGTAATTGGCCACCCTCTGGATATATCCAGTATCTTTCAGCACAAAACAAAATCCACTGGAGGATCAAGAGAGCATGGTGATGGCCAAATGCCAATTGATGAACAATATAACAGATTAGACAAACAGTGGGGAAAGTTCCTGGGCCCAGTGCGTAACACTACAACACTACAAATAAAGAGTATGACTGTCGTTCTGTGCCCCTAGAGCACTCATCATTCCCAAATAACACCAGCTGTGGTGAAATCTCGACATGCACTTTTAGGGCAGCTATTATACAAGTATTGTCCCTTTCTTTGAGTATGTTTAATGAACAATACCTGTTAGCTCCCCCGCCATCAATGACAGAGAGAGTCCAGTCGCTTTACCCAACTAAACATTTTTGTGGGTGTATGGTTAAGACCCCCTTTAATGTGGTACAAGCAGTTACAGTTTGTTTTGGGAGATCTGCTGAGATTAGAAGGTTTCACAGCCTTTTTGTTAATTTTGAACCTGTTAGAAAGGGAGAGAAGCCATCTTCGACTACTTTATCAATATGAGTCAAACTGGTTATTTTGATTGTCTATCAGGGTGGTGTCATGAAAACTCCTTTTTTTTTAGAGACTATTCCAACAGAGACATTGCCACATCCTGGGCTGAGTGGATCAGAGGTCTCTGTGGTGGACATACTCAAGGCTGCAACTTGAGCTTCTCCACCCACATTCATTGAACAAACATGTATAGCTATGACGTAGCTCAGCAGTATGAATAACATTTTTATACTTCTATTTTGAAGGGTGATATATCTTATGGTTAAAGAATTTCTTTTAGTTCTTTTTCTAGCTTTTGAGTAGATGGAGGGATAAATACCTGTAATCCCATGTCTGTCTTTGAGCATTCCAGGTGTACATTTGTTTTATTTCTTTTATTTCACCGTTAATAAGATGTATAATGCCTCAGGATAAAATGAAAGCACAGTAAATACAAGTCTGTAAATAATGCAAAATTACACCCTAATAATAGCAAACATTGGTTTGATGATGAATGCCGGAAAGTAAAGGCCAGTATTAGGAAACAGGAGAGACGCCTTATAGGTAACTTTAGTGATGAAGCGGCATTAGAACTTAGGAAATTAAAGATAAAATATAAGTCAATTATTAGAGATAAAAAAAGGATCTTTAAGGATAAATGTTGGGGGAACCTACTTGAGATAATCGAAGAAAAAAATGTCAAAGGTTTTTGGAAGTTAACACAGGAATGCACGGGAAATGTCCTAGGGACCCTGTAGTGCTCCGTGCCAGAGGACAAGTGGGTGACCTACCAAGAGGAAATTTATGGTAAATAGCCAAGGAGGGAGGGAACAATAGATGACATCTGGCTCGAAATAAGGGAAGAAATAAAAATACGCTTCTCCCCAGACCTAGTTAGAGGTATAATAACTAGGTTAAATCTAACACGGGCAGCGGGCCCAGATAATTTACCAGCTATCATTATAAAAATGAACATAGAATGGTGGGTGGAGTTTTTTTCTAATATGTTCATAGAGATTTTAAACACTGGCAAATTCCCTGATAGATGGAAAGGGGCAATTATTAGGCCAATACATAAAAAAGGCGATGTAAACTCCCCAAAAAACTTTCGCCTAATAAACCTTCTGGACATAGGTGAAAAAGTTTTTTCCAAAGTAATCCTAGGTTTACTAAAGGAGTGGGTGGATGACAAACAGATAGTACCCCCAGAACAGGGGGGTTCAAAGAAGGCCACTCAATGGTCGACCACTGTCTTTCGTCCATTGCACGGAAGTCGATTGATCAGAGGGGTAATTTATTCTGCTGTTTCGTGGACTTACGTGCAGCTTTCGACGTGGTGGACAGGGAGCAGCTGTGGTCAACACTGGTAGGGTACAAAATACAGGGTGACCTGTTAGCCCTAATACAAGCATTGCACACAGAGAATTGGGCACAGATAATTTTGGATGAAGAGGGAGGATTGACTGAGAGAATCCCAATTGGAAACGATCTAAGACAGGGGTGCGTACTCGCCCCCCTATTGTTTGCCCTATTTTTAGCAGACCTACCCCAAAATTAAGAGAGGTTAGAGGGGCGAACCCGAAACTGGGAGGAAACCAGATATTGTGCCTCCTCTATGCCGATGATCTGGTGATTATGGATCAGACGATAGGCCTCCAGAGAAAATTAAATAGGTTTAAAGAATATTGTACAAGTAAAAAATTAGTAGTAAACATGGAGAAGACAAAAATTGTATGCTTTGGAAGGAGGAAATCGAAGTTCTCATGGTACCTTGGCACAGTCTTGCTTGAAAGGGTAACTGACCATAGATATTTGGGAATGTGGTTTTCTGGTACCCTGAAATGGTATACACACTTGCAAGCACTAAAAATGAGGCCAATGGCGTCTGTGAAAGGCCTAAAAAGATTTAATAATACTTACGGTGAAATGTCAGATAGGCCGGTTCTAAAAGCCTACCAAGCAATTGTCTCCCAACAATTTTTCTACAGAGCCGAGGTCCTCTACTTAAGTGGTAAGACCTCCTGGGACAGAGAGGAGGGAAATATACTAAAAAGCCTATTCCTGCTGCCTAAATCATCTATGGTGCAGGAAGCAAGACTAGAGCTGGGAATTACCTCCTGGGCTATAACTGCTTGTATGGACCTTGTACGTTTTTGGCAGCGATTGAGAGCAGGGGAGTTTCTTAATATCTCCCAATGGGCCAAAGAGGAAATAGCCACTAGAGAGCTACCCTGGGCAAAAGAGACTAGAGCGTCAATAAGTAATGCATATGGGGTGCTCGACCTGAAGGTATGCTCGCCGCAAGACCTTATAACTATTGGTAAGAAAGAATTAAGGTTTCAAGGGGCCGATATGTCTCATATCTATGATCGGGAGTACCTTTTACAAAAGACCTCGGTAGCCCACATGTCATTGGTCTGGGAAAGCGACCAACATTTCCCCTATGTGGACCGGCTACCAAGTTATAGCCCAAGCGTGAAGTATTAAAAATGCGAATTGGGATGAACAGAAGTTATGCGAATAACAGGGTTCGAAACCTAATGATAGGATGTAATGGCAAATGTACTTGCACATTAGGCACCAGCTGCGATATTTTACACATTTTACTAGATTGTTTGAGGTTTTTAGACATATGAAAGGAGTTTTTATGTCCTATTTTTAAAAAGTATAAGATTATGAACAGGATGCAAGCCGTTAACCTTTTGGTGGAAAAGAGGAATTTAGATATAGCCTGTGCTTTGGGGAGATATATGAACAAAGTTAAGGTGTTCCTCAAGTGCACAGAGTAAAAACTAAAAAAAGCCCCACCTTAACATTACATAAAGGTGGAACAATTAAGGGATAACAGAAGTACGTGCTGCATGTTGAAGGAGATGATGTATAGGAATGAATTAAGTGATTTTAATAACTCAAATGTCATAATACTCAGATTTTTTTTTTAAAGTTACATTATAAGTACTTTGAGATGTAATATGTTTCGTGATACCGCTGTGTTATGTTTTGTTGTTCATCTTTTTATCAGTATAAGAGGTAAAATGTATTTTTATGGTTGTAACAAACCAAATAAAGTTTCGTTTGACTGACTGTATTAGCTTAGCCATACCTGAGTCACATAAGAAATAGGAGGAGTGTGATGAAGAGGAGGTAATGGTTGGTTTATTTACCGGATGTTGCGTCAGAGTAGAAGAGTTTTATAGGTAACTGCTTTGGGGATATAGATAGCAGAGAAAGGTTGGGAAGGTGTGGTAGGTAGCAGTAATGCTGCCACATTACGTGGTCATGTAGGTAGTGGGATAATAGAGAAAGAATCTTAGTAAGGAAGCTTACAGATAAGTAATTGGTTCAAAAAACAAGGCAAGAGTGATTACACTTGAACTATTTTTTTCGCTTGAAACAAGACACACGAACGTTTTCATATATGAAAATAGATTTACAAAACTTGTTTCAGGAATTTGCTTGGAAAGGCATGGTCAGTGCCTGCTCTCATACATCATGTATAATTAATCTTCATGCACACTACATTTTTGTCTGTGAACGTGGGTAAAATATATAAATTGATCGCAATTAGCATTTTTAATTAAGAGCTTACATTTTTTTTACCCCCTACAGTATACATAATTCAATGCAACATACAGCTGTCTTGTATTTTGAGAGATTAATCAGGTTTGTACTATTTAAAGCAATAATACAGAAAAGAAAATGATTAAGTATTAGCCCTGGGCGTCCGAATCGGCTACGCCCGCGGAGTAGGCGTAGTGTTGCCTCCTACGCATTTTGCGTAGACAGCGTAGCCGGGCAACACTACGCCCACTCCGTGTGCGTAGCCGAGTCGGCCGCCACCCGCCTCCCTCCCGCCCTCCCCTACATACATTATTTAAGCAAAATACCCTAAATAAACAAGTTTAAAGCAGTTACCATGTCCGGGGCTCGTCCGGGGCTCCCTATTGGAATAGCGTCCCGTCATAGACACCAATGCGCATGCGCGGGCGGCCGCGCATGCGCATTTCTCGGGAGAAATGCGCATTTCTCGGGAGAAATGCGCATTTCTCGGGAGAAATGCGCATGCGCGGGCGGCCGCGCATGCGCATTGGTATCTTTGACAGGACGCTATTCCAATAGGGAGCCCCGGACGAGCCCCGGACACGGTAACTGCTTTAAACTTGTTTATTTAGGGTATTTTTCTTAAATAATGTATGTATTGGAGAGTGGGCGGGAGGTGCGTAGTGGGGCTACGCAGAGTGCGGGAGTGGGCGTAGCTTCTTGCCCATTCCGCGTAGCTCCGCTGAGCCCCACTACGCCCACTACGGCCGGGGTTATTAGGTATCATTGTTGTGCATTTGGTGGATAGCATATGTGTCCCATTTTATTAAGTGAGGTGCTTTAGGAATACAAGCACATGATAGGCTTCTCATGCTACCGGATCTGAGATCAAATACTTTTGATAAATACCTTCAGATCATTAAGATAAATGTGCATTTTTTAAATATAAAAATTCAGATAGAAATAAAGTATGTATAAAAGCTTAGTAACATGAGAGTTTTCTTTGGCCTCAACAGGTATATTCAGTATTCTTTAAGGAGCACATTACAAAGGTTGCATATTTGTTTGCTTTTGGAGACATTCTTTCAACTTCCAATTTTGTTTCTGATTTTTAAATTGATTAGTTCTAAAGAAAGACTCACAGACTGTTTTATATTATAAAAGGAGATATGTCTTTGAACTTTGTTAGCACTCTAATAATAAACTACACTCTTTTATTGAACACGTGTACTTCTCTGCTCTTTGGTTACAATTTACAAATACATTTAGCCAACAAGGTTGCACTTAGAATGGTGAATATGATTTATAAGGCAAACTTTACCAGTGGTTCATAAAATAGTATTTGGCCCTAAGAAATGTGTTTACTTTCACATAATATTTTACTTTTGTAGCCAAATAATTTGTGTAAGTCTAATCGATCGAATGGGTATTGAGTGTGTTCACACCCTGAAAGCTACATAAACACCCACAAACTAGCAATTACATGGGTGCCCACAGTAGTATGGATAGGCCCCCATTTTTGATGTGGTCTAAAATGTACCTCTGTCATGAGCAGGTATACTGTTTCCCTTGCAGAAATATATGAAGAAAAATGTAAGTGAAAATAAACTGAGATTTCTTGGCCACTTGGTCGGATCATATGCTCATGAAGTTTATCATCCTTACCACTTCAACAAAATTTAAGGAGGTCAATATGGGTCGAGATATTTCCCTTCAGGCCTGGAATAAAGATGATAATAAGGAACTGACAGAGGCCTTAAAATCTTCTTATCCTGTAGTAACTGGTGAATCAAACGAGGCTGTGGCCAGTTTTTCCAATTGGATAAAAAGACAGCAAATAAACTCGCCCCACTTAGAGTAGTCAAAAACTACAGAAGACTCCCCAAGGCTGGATGGTATTCACTAAAGCTTAGAGAATTAAAAAGAGGCTGTCGAAAACAGGAGAAAGTCTGGAGGGGTAACTACTCCCCAATAGAAAAGACTTATTATAAGTGCCGCATCTTGGAATATAAATCGGGGGTTAAAGCAGAAAAATACTAAATACTTTATGGGAAAAAGCAGATCAGCAAGCAATTCTGCCAGGGAGATTTTTAGAACAGTTCAGTTGCTTTCACATCCTCCTAATGCTAACACTTTGGTATCAATGTAAAACCTATGTGATATTTTAGCTGGATCATTCCAAATTAAAGTGGCGGCTGTCCAAGGGGATTTCAAGGTAGGTCAAAGTTCTAGTCATATCCACAATTCATTGTATTCTCAAAACATAATATTTGCTCTCCAAGGTCACAGTTTTGTACTATTCATGGGTTATGATTAAAAAGTGTTGCAATTGGGTTCCGCCCATTCAATGCACCCAGATCTTTTGTATTTTCAATCACCCGGTTTTTAAATATTCCTGTGGGTTAATCTAACCCTTGGTAATCACATGGAAAATGGACCGCACATGTTTATCGCCAGTGTCCACCTTTAAAAATAGGGCTGCTGCAATGAGGTAAGGGGCACTTGGCTAGTTACAAGTGATCACGTGGGCACACATGTGAGGATTGCATGTTTGAGACTTACGTTTTGCGCAACCAGGTCTGCACACAGGTAGCCTAGTGCAAAGAGGACTCTACTGGGTTAAATACTGAACTGTGGTAGGCCTTTTAATGCTAGTTTACACCACAAGGAAAGTCAGCGTGCTTTATTGTTTTTTCTGCAGTGACTCTTTATTTTACAAATAAGGAAAACTAGAGTGGTTCACTTTCCTTTGGCCTACAAATTCCAGTAACCTATCAAACTGGGGTGGATCATGTGAGCCAAAATCAAATATGCGCATTCTAAGAAGATGATTGCACCGCTTATAGATCCGCCAAGATTGTCATATTTCATTAACTCATTTTCACAACTCAGTCTTTTTTCACCCTGGTAAGCCAAGTTAATTGCATTTCTCTCTAGCAGCAGGAACAAAAGCTGCCTGCACAAATCCAGCGAATAATAGTGCTTCACTAAACACCTGAGGAGGAAAGGGTTGGAGGGTGAAGTAAATGCATCAATTAGCTGTCTCACTGTATGAGGGATAAGTCAGGCAAAGTCCAGTGAGCAAAGGAGTGAGCCCAGACCTCTGGAGCCAACAAAGGAGGAGTTTCTGCTTTGAGGTTCTGATGGTAAAGGCCCTGGCAGTGATGTCAGCGAGGGGCAGAGCTGAGGCCCCTAAAGGAGATGTGACCAGTGTCTCCTGGATGATGCCATTTTGAATTGTCCCAGCATGTTTTACACGAGGGTTCGGACTGGTGGAGAGGTGATATGGCACCCCGAGATTGGCCAGAGGTGCCTGGCTTCTAGAACTCTCTGCCTCCACTTAAAAAGTCTTGCACAAGGGTGAGAGCTTTCTCTTGTTTGTGCTTTTTCCTGGACACTGGAACTGGAGATGGTTGCCATGGCTAACTGGAAGGAAGATTGCTCCTCTGGACTAAAGACTTTGACTAGAGTTGACCCCAGGATCAGTGATTTTCTCCCCAGAACCATGGAGGCTGGTCCCCCTACACTCCCTAAGGACTAATTGGAGGAAGACGTGGACTTCTATGCCAAGGAGGAGAGAAGCACCAGAGGAGAAAGCGGAAAACAAAACTGGTGCCAGGACCAAGGGGAACATCTCCATGTAGCGTTCAAAACCTTAGAGACTAGGAGACCTAAGGAAACTGCTCCACATTGTCAGCGTTCACCACCAGGAGCACAATGAGCCAAATATCATGCAAAATGTCCCAATAGAGTCTGAGATACATATAGAAGGATTTAGCCTTTGACCTGCCAGCAAGGTCTCAGAGAACGTGGACCTTCTCTGAAATGCTGAAAAAACCTGTAGGATGGGCCAGGAGTCAGGACCCGGGTGCATCCACAAGGAGTATCTTATAATATTAACCGTGGAAGGAGGCATGCATGGGGCCCCCACCCTACAGTCCTGGAGAACCAGAGATCCCAATCACTGGGCTAGTTTTAATGTATGTGGTCCCAGGCCGCAAACCCCAGGCCCCACCAATAACAGAGATGCGGGGAGCACTTTCACAGTCTCTTGGAGGACAAGAAGGAGCCCGGGATCATGTCTCTGGGCCCCAGCGATGCAGACAGGAGTAGCAAAGTGGTGTTCCCCTGAGAAGAGCAGGGGGCCTGGGACTAAGCATGGGCTAATTTTGCAAATTTGCATTTCGCGAATTTGCGAATTTGCGAACTCGCAATCCACAAAATTCGCGAATTCGCAGATTTTGTGGCCTTTTTAAATGGGGGGGTCTTCTGTGCAAGTTCAAGTGCCTCTTGTGTGTATATATGGTCAGAGACTGATCAGAGCAGCAGATGAAGAGAAAGAAGCTCCTGGTCACAGGAACAGCACAAGGATTGCGCTCGTGAAAGTCAAGGATACAAAGGCCTCTATCCAGCATCACAGCTGATTTTTTAGGGCAGATTTGGGAAGAAGGCACACCTGCCCAGCCTCGACGACGCTCACAATTGTTTTTGGGCTGATGAATGAGTCACTGAATTTGAGCTTCAACTAGTTCCAGCGACCATGTGTGTGTTACTATGCAATCGTCCCGAAGGGCGCAGGGGTCCCTTGAGTGACCTATCATGGTGGGTAAATTGCGGGAAGACGGTGCACACCGCGAGTGTGTGAGCAGGACCAAACGTGCGGGGCTTCCATGCGAGTTCATGCCTCTTGTGTGTATAAAAGGTCAGAGACCAATCAGGAAGCACTAATAGATAAAATAAAGCAGGTGCTCGAGCACCTGCTTTATTTTATCTATTAGTGCTTCCTGATGAAGCTAACTTAGCTAACTTAGTAACTATTTTAGGATGGCGCTGGCAGCTTGCCGGCGCCATCCTAAAATAGTTACAACTCAAAGCTTGAACTTTTGCCCCCCAAATCTGCTGCTCGCGAATTTTCGGTAAATTTGCGGGAGTTCGATGATTGCGGATTTACCGAAAATCCGCGAAATCCGGGAGCGGAACGGATTTTGCGCCCATGCTTACCTGGGACCCCATCTCTGGGGTCTACAGAAGAGGATTGAGGGAGTGCCTCAGCACTCTCCCAATGGAGGATGTGCAAGTGTCTGAGGGAAGTGGATGGCTACTATGGTGTTAAATACTCTGCCCACAGGAGTGGGCAATGGGTGAACAGCTGCAGACTCCTGTGGGCAGCATAGAAGATGCTGCCTATTTTGGGGAGCTGGCTGGGACAGCCAGGGATGGTCTCTCTGGGCAGCCCCCAGTCTGTTACAGCATCTGGGGTGCCCAGGTTGGACTTGGCTGCCTCAAAAAGCAGAAAGTCTACTAGACACCAGGGGCTGCCCACCATGGGTATAGTTATGCCCACCTCAATAACAGAGATAGTCTTTTGGCCCCCTTGGGGGCATATGGGGGTAATAAACACCAAACACCCCCCTGGAAGGGCAGAAAGCCCACTAAACACTCTTTTTGTTTAAAATAATAATTATAGGGAGTGGGGGCTTCCCATTAAAGGCATGGCTATGACCCGTCCCTAAAACTATAGTAAAAGTGTCACTGCCCCCCCCTGGAGGCCAGATAAGGGTGATTACCCCCAATCTACCTTCTGGGGAAAAGAAATGGTACAAGACAACAGTTAATGTTTTTTCTTTAAATATGAGTGTAGGTGAGGCAAGATGGCGTCCTCTGCAGTGGCTGTGTGAGTAGGCTGTGGACTGCCTCGGTGTAACCTCTCACCTGTGGCCGACTTCACCCATCCAGGCGTGGTGGTTTGCTGTTGCCGTGTCGAGATTCATGGTGGCTGGCATCTGAGGTGTCCTTTGTGGGGAATAACTTTAGCGAGAGTCTTGGGTGGAGAGGCAACACAGCGTCGGGGGAAAAACAGCGTCTTCGGTGGTTTCGCTGACTCGGCAGGGACCTGGAGGAGGAACCACGGAGTGAGAACGGGAAAAAGTGCAGAGCGGAGCGGAAAGTGTGCAGAGGTGAGCGGTGGCCGAATCCCGGCTATTCCTTGGGCTGATTTTTGGCTTTTTTTTATTTTGACCTCGATTCGACCTTATTGGAGTGAGAGACAGAGCTGGGAGATTGCTCCAAAAGGTAGAGGGGCTAAAACTCACGGCGCTGCGGCAAATAATTCTGTCCCTCCGGGGGACTTGACCAGTGGGGCTGGTACTCCTAAGGCTGCCCCGAATTAAAAAAATGGGGCCAAAGAAATACCTGCTCGCTGTGAGGGAATGAATATGTGGGGGTCTGTGGCACAGTCTATGGCAGTAGGCTCGGTGGATATAGTTGGGGGTAACGACCCTGACACTGTGGGACTATTGAATCGATCCCTGCAATCGCCAAGGAATGGGCAACAAGATATCTCTAAAAAAGACTGCGTAGTGCCTGTATCTTCTATAAAAAAGTGGCGTCTAGTGGCAAGGTGGGGGTCTAAGCCCAAGTCAATCAAGTAAGTCCACCCTTGAATCAATCAGACACTTAATGGTTCGGAGGGTAAGAGAGCCCCTGGTTCATTGATGGCAGCGAGTGATGTTGTTATGGGGGATGCCGCTACTAGTACTATATCAAGTAATATTGTGGGGTCATCAACTGCAGACAATGTGGATACTATTATCTTAGAAGGGCAGGTGCAACAATGGCCCCGGTGTGCAGGAAAAGATGAGCGATGTAGATTCTGCTGGGTCAGGTGGAAAATGTTATTCCATGTCGGACCTTTCGACTGTTTCCGGAAATGTTTCAGAGAATGACAACGATGATAAGGGCAATGACAGCCTGAGTGTAGCCGGGGACTGCGGGGATGAGATAGACTCTCACCTAGGTGAGGATGATTCCTCTTTGGAGCAATCTGCAAACCAAGAGACTGTGAGGAAAATACAAGAACATGGGGAACAGATATGAGGATACCTCTGGTCCAGCCTATCTGGAATAGTACACTTGGTATACACTCTGCCCAGTCAGAATCAGCTGTTGGTAACCCTGGTGAGGGCAGTGGTGAGATATCGCTAAATACAATTTATGAAATTATAATGGCCCACAGGGAAGAGACAATGGCAGAAGGCCTACGCACACAGGGGGCAGTGCGTAAATTACAAAATACTAACCATCGAATTGTAAAGTCTTGCGCTGAGATAACTACAAGGGTCGTGGAGGCAGAAGAACGTATTTCCGGGGTAGAAGATTCATTGATAAAACAACAGTCGACCATCATAGAGTTACAAAAGACTAGAGTGGACATTGATTGGAAGATCACAGGTAGGGGAAATAGATCAAGACGTAATAATCTTCGTATTTTGAATGTACCCGAAAAGCGGGAGGGTGAAGATGTGGGACAATTTGTGGTGGAAATGTTTAAAGAGGACTTCCCTGATTTAAAAGACTGGAACTGGGAGACGGAGGTTATTCGTGCACATAGATTCCCCTTTGTTATACGTACAAGAGTGGGTGGGTCTGTTGGAAAGGCACAACCTTGTGCTATTCTAGTTTGTTTGAACAACTATTTGCTGCGCAAAGCATTATACGATCTTGCAAGGCCAGATAAGCGTTGGTCGGGCAAGGGCTGCAAATTTTTTGTGCACCCTGATTTTTGTCCTGCTACAGTGAAGCAAAGGTGGAGATTGCGGCAACTAATAGCTTTTCAGGCTGAAGGAGGGCAGGCCTTTTTACTAAATCCCGCCAAGTTAAAAGTTATCTTTAATGGAAACACTAAGTACTTTACATCAGAGATGGCGCACAAGAATATTGGAATACAATGACAAACGAGTAAGCGACAACACAGGACAAGTTAGAACATCCCTTGTGACTAGTTAGCAGGCCAGCTGTTCCCTTTTTTTGGGGGGGGGTATCTTATTTTACAGCATATTGCTAATATGTGTGCAATATTATGATATGTAGTGGTGTATAGCAGTCATGATGTAGTATATACAGTATAGTAGCTGCTAGGGTTTTTTTGGGAGGAGGGAATGGGAAATGCAAGGTGTAAGGTGCTGTAATTAATCTAGATAGCTAGTTGGTAGTATAAAATAAAAAAGGAGAAAAATATGTGGGCACCAGGGATGAACTGCTGAAGTGTTTTTGTGACGGATGGGCCACGGTGAGGGTTACGGGGGGGGGCAGTACACAAACACTCCCCATTACTGAGGACATGGTCCTTACGCCTCGATTTGGGTGGGGGGTGTCGTTCGGGTTTGGGGGAGAGTGGGGGGATGGAGGGCTTTGGAGGGGTTTGGGGAGAAAAAGAAAAATAAGTCATGAGTACATATTTCTGATTAAGCAACAGGTGAATGTGGCTCAGGGACAAAATGTATGGAGAGTAGATGACGGATAAAGGTATCAGACTGGGCTCTTTGAATGTTAGGGGCCTAAATCACCTCAATAAAAGGCAGCGTGTGGCAAGCGAATTGCAGATGCTTCAGTGTGACTTAATGTGCCTTCAGGAGACTCATGTAGCAACGGCCAAGAGAAAAGTGTTAGCAGAGCTGGGGTATACGGTTTTGATGTGTACTGAACAATCAATTACATCAAGGGCGGTAGTAAGTTTGGCAAAATAACAGATGGTTAGCTCTGGTAGAACATTAGCTGATAAATATGGAAGATGGACCATAGCTGAGTGTATTTTTGGAACGTCAGATTTTACAATATGTTCTTTCAATGGCTCAAATTTTGATGAGACAGCGGTTTTAGAGCTACTTAATGTTGAGCTGGCGCTATGGCCAACACCCCTTATAATTTGTGGTGATTTTAATATTCATCCTGCACCCAACTGTGTTCGCAATCCGAACTACAGGTACACTGGCAAAAAGCCAAAAGAATACAAGGCTTTTCAATTGCTTGTCAAAGCACATGGCCTGGTCGACGCTTGGGCTATGTTAAGGGGAGAAAACCCAGGGTACACTTTTTATTCATGCACGCATCAAAAACTTGTGAGGCTCGATTATTTTTTTTGCTCCGGCTCATCTTTTGAAGGACGCCAAGATACAAGTGTATCCAAAGGTCACTTCAGATCATGGTCCCCTTATATTGACTCTGGCTAGCGTTCAAATAGCCTACAAGCCACGTTGTTTTTCATTTGATAGGAAATTATTATTAGATGAAAAGTTTATTATTCATATGAATAAATGGATTGAACATTTCTTTCGGATTAATCGTGGGAGTGCAGCTGTAGGATATGTGTAGGACGCTTTTAAAGCGGCCTTTAGGGGGGAAGTTATTAGCCATGGTCTGTATAGGCAAAAGAAAGTTAGTAGTATTTTGCAGGCACTGTATCACACACTGAGGCATGCAGAAGAAAAGCTTATGGTGGCTATACATGATGGTGTAAATATCGGAGATTTTGCAACAGAAGTTGCTAGATGCAAGTCCAAAGTAAATCTGCACTGGAGTCAAGAGGCAGCTAAAAAGCATCTAGTGAATCAGCAATTGAACTATGAATATGGAGAGGCAAGTGGTCGATGTTTGGCACAAAAGGTGAGCGTTAAGGAAGCAGCTCAGAGAATTAGTGCAGTTTGTGATTTGAGGGGGAATCGGGTAGAAACGGAGGCGAGGATACTAGAGGTTTTTAAAGATTTTTATGAAGTATTATATTCTGGAGTAGAATATGATCAGCAAAAGTCTGAGCCTCTGTTGCAGCGTTCCTGTGAGCGAAATTTAGATGAGTTGGAGGCGGAGAAGTTAGAGGCACCTATAACTAGGGGTGAACTAGAAAAGGCCATAAATAAATTAGCAAACGGGAAGGCAGCAGGGCCGGATAAAATACCGCTGGAGGTGTATAAAACTTTTTTGGGTGTCCTGCAGGAATATCTGTTGGAAATATGTAGAGAGGCTCAGGCGGGGTCATCTCCGGCAACTTGGGATGATGCAAACATCATTGTTTTCGTGAAAAAAGATAAGCCTCCGGAGATCCCGGCCTCATACCACCCCATATCTCTCTTGAACGCAGATGGCAAAATATATTAAAAAATCCTAGCAACTAGACTTGCGGAGGTAGTAACGCCACTGGTATCAATTCGGCAACATGGTTTTATACCTAAGCGGGGAACAACGAACCATGTCAACAGAGTAATAACACTTCTGGACTACGCGAACTGTAGAGGGGAACCGTTTAGCCCTATTTTATTAGATGCTGAGAAGGCTTTTGATCGTGTTTCTTGGGGGTTTTTGTGGGCGGTAATGCATCAACGGGGGTTCAAACAGCATTTTCTTACTGCTATACAAACACTTTACCGCAAGCCATTGCATAATGGGTCTTGAGTCCAAGACATTTTTAATTTCGCGTGGCACAAGACAAGGATGTCCTTGTTCCCCTTTACTGTTTTCCCTTTATATTGATCCTTTTTTAAAAATGTTATAAGACAGCCCCAAGATAACTTCAGTTAGATTGCAGCAAGATCAATTTCGCTTTCTTGCCTATGCCAATGACGTAGCAGTAGTAACAACAAATCCAGCAATGGTTATGCCTGAAATAGAGCAATTGGCGGTACAGTACGGGGCAGCTTCTGGCTACAAACTGAATTCTACAAAGACACAAATCTTATGCACTAACATACATGCATTTGTGGATCAAAGGGTAGTGGAGGAAGTGGTTTATTTGGGAACAGGATCCGGGTTTGTCTGATGGCCTTGGTTGAATCTAATTGGGGGCGGTTGGTATAAGAGACTCGGAAACAATTGGATCGTTGTGAGTGCCTCCATTTGACTATGGTGGGAAGATGCAATGTTCTTAATATGATGATCTTGCCGAAAATATTATATTTTTTTTGGGCAGTCCCTTTAGAGATCCCGCGAAGTACTCTTGCTCTTTTGCAGTCGATATGTGCCAGATTTATATGGGCTCAGGGCAAGGCACGCAGAGCAATGCGGTTTAAGGCCCTACCTAGGGAACAGGGGGGATGGGCTGTTCCAGATTTTACACTGCACTTTTACGCATGTATGATGCAACATATGAATATACTTTTGACTGGTGTTGAACCAGCAACTAGGGTGGAATCCCCCTCCATCTATCAAATGTTGCTAGGCAGTGATGCCAAAAATTGACTGTTCATTAACGTGGACGGAAGTTACTATAAGCGCACTCGGTTTAAGGTTATTATTGCTGCTTACAAAGTATGGTCAGTTGTTAAAAAAAAGTATGGGGTGGAGAAGATATCTTGGTATACGCCATTAACAGCAACTACTCTTTTTCCATCAGTATTTTCTGACCGGATGATGTGTAAATGGAGGGGCAAAGTTCTGGTAAATGACATGAAATCTTTCGACCAATTAAGTGATCAATTTTATTTACCTCGGGCTGACTTCTTTAAATATTTACAAATTTGTGATTATTTTTTAAAAGCCAGATGGAGAATTCAAGCTAATCCCCTTGTTGAGGCAGTCAGGAAAGGTTCACGGATCGGCTCACGTAATACTTTAATGTTGGATACATTAGATACCGACTTGGAAGCTCAAAATCATAAATGGGACAACTGATTGGGGTGTCAGGGTATCCAACTGGAGACTTCCCTAGAGCTGGCTGGGTGATTATTCATGTCAGCAAATCTGCAAGCCCAACATTTTAAAACAGTGTTCAATTAATATTACATGCAAGCCAAATTGTCTGAGTGGGGTTGTATAAATGGGGCTAAGTGTTTTGGCTGTGGGATCGAAGCTGCTGATATTGTACATGTATTTTATTCATGTAGGCACTTATCCACGTTTACAGGGCATATAGAGACATTTTTGGGCGAGATTTTGGGGGTACCTATACGATTATCTGCCACTCAGGTTCTGTTGGGGATGGAAAAGGGATCAACAGTTGATATCTTACCCATACATTCTGTATATTTGATTTTTATTGCTACTGCCGTTGCAAGGCTCTGTATCGCATCAATGTGGCTACAAAATGACCCCCATCTTTTGAGTTATGAAGGGCAAGATTTCTGTCAACTTTTAATTTGGAATATAGCCTTTATGCCATGAAAGGCAGATGGAAAAGGAAACTAGGTTGCCAGATATGGGGGACAGTTATGAATTATATGGAGGTATAAAAGTATTGTCTTGTGCTTTCATTATATTTCTCTCTCTTAGTTTGAATGATTGCATTGTTGTTTGTCAGATAGTAGCAGCTATAACAAGATTAGCTGTGATTAGTTTTGTAACTATAGGTTACGGATATCTGGGATTAATGTATAATTCTGATATGTAGTACTATGTGTTCTTTTTGCCTTTGCTGTGAACTACTTTTTCTTTGAGAGACATTATGTTATTTGTTAAATATATGAATATATTTGTACTCATGGACTTTAATAAAAAAAACAAAATTGCAAAAAATATGAGTGTAGGTGCTACCCACCATTGGCATAGCCATGCCCCACCCAACAAGAAAGATAGTATTTCTGCCCACTGGGAGGCATATGGGGGTAATAATCACCCCCAATCTGCTCCCTGAAGGCTCCATAAAGCATACTACAAGCCAGGGAATGTTATATTTAAATACAGGGTTGGGGACTGCCCAGCCTGGTCATGACTATGTCTCCACTCCAGGTAAATGCTCCCAATCTGTCCCCCTGGAGGGGGCAGGGAGACCCCTAGAAGCCAGAGCACCTTTAAAAAATATATATTGGGGTGGAGGCTGCCCACCATGGGCAGGCAATGCCTTCACTTACAGCTAAATGAGGCAATAGTCTTTCTGTTCCCTTGTGGGGAAGATTGAGTTCGTTATGCTTGATGTGCCCCCATTGGGGGCAAAAAGCCCAATAGAAGCCAGGTACAGTTTCTTTTCATAAATATAGAGGTGAGGTCTGCCCAGTATGGGCATTGTTATGCTTGCATCCCAAGTAAATTGGGCAACAATCTTTCAGCCTCTTCTGGGTCAGATGGGGTCATTACCCCTGATATGCCCATGGTGAGGGCAGACTCCAGGGAAAGTTTTTCTTTTTTAACTTTAGCACTGGCCCAACATGGGCACTGCAATGCCCCACTCCAACAAGACAATTAGTCTTTATGTCCTCCCTGGGGATCTGTATGGGGTAATTACCCCAATATCTGCCCCCTGGTAGGCAGACAGCCCACTAGAACCCAGGGAGTTGTTTTTTTAAAAAAGGGTGTGGGCTGCCCAGCCTGGGCATGGCTATGCCTTCAGCCTAAGTAAATAGGGAAAGAGTCTTTCTGCCCCTCCTAAGGGGCAGATGGGACAATTGCCCCCAATCTGCCATACCAGAGTAGGGTTGGCTGATAACCCACTAGAAGCTAGGGAACATAGGGCTGTGGTCTGTCCATCATGGGATGGCCATGCCTTCATTCAAAACTAAAGAGGGCAACAGTTTGTATGCCTTGGAGAGGTAGATTGTGGCAATTGGCAACGACTTGTCCATCTGGGGGAGCAGAGAGCCCCATTTCCGTTAGAGTACTAAGTCCACTCACACAAGTAGGGTAGCTCTTATATCCACACAAGTGGGGTGATGCTGAGGGGTAGAAGTTTGTGGATTCCTGAAGTTTCCATCACAGAAATGTAATGAAAATGTTTTGCGGGTATAAAAACCTCATTGATTCCACACAAAGCACACCACCCTGGACTCCCCTAATTGTCTAGTTTTCAAAAGTGTGCAGGCTTGATAGGGTTCCCTGAATGCCGGCTGTGCTAGAGCTGGAAATCCACATATACCCATTTGTAAAACCTTTACCTTGTTGCGTTTTTGGCCGTTGCATGTAGTGGGCACTAGGCCTACCCACATAACTGAGGTACCATTTTTATTGGAAGACTTGGGGGAATGCTGGGTGGGAAGAAGTTTCTGACTTCCTGCAGATTCCAGAACTTTCCAGCAAAGAATTATGAGGAAAATGTCTATTTTTAAGTCAAAGTTTGAGGTTTGCAAAGGATTCTGTGTAAAATAACCTAGTAAGAGCCATTCAAGTCACCCTCATCCTGTATTACCCTAGCAGTCTAGTCTTCAAAAAAGTAAGGTTTCTAGAATTTCCTACTTGTCTGCTTTGCTACGGCCCAAAATCCACAGCTACCCACATTGCAAAAAAAGGGTCCGTTTTGAGTGGACAAATGAGATGTGTCCATGTTGCATTTAGGGCCGTTTCTTGACACGTCTACTAGGCCTACCAACACAAGTGAGGTACTATTTTTATCTACAGACTTAGGCGAATGCTAGGTGGAAGAAAGTTTGCTGCTCTCTGCAGATTTCAGAACTTTCCAAACAGTGTTTTTTTTAAAATCAGTGCAAAAAAGGGTACGTTTTGAGTGGAAAAATATGATTACCCATGTTAGATTTAGGGACGCTTCCTGTTGCATGCACTAGGCCAATCCACACAAGTGGAGAGACAATGATAATATTAATAATAATATGAGAACAAGAAAAACATTATTATTGTTTTTATTATTACTGTCATCATTATTGTTATTGCTATACCATTTGAATCTAACTACGTTCTCCTCAATGTTTAATTTTTTTGACTGGCAGGGAACTATGTATGACAGTATAGACTTCCTAACAACAGAAGAAATGGCATAACATTTCGATGTTAGAACACAATTGTGGGGAAGGATGTGTTAATTTTAGTTCCAGAAACAGACCTTTATTATATAACACCCTTATCAAGCAACACAGCATGGTCCTGACAGAGATAGGTGATAGTAGCAGCGCTGCACTGGATTATCAATGACATATTTACCATTCTGACTGTTTCCGGAGCTCTGCAAGCTGGTGGAGGCGCTTGAGTGCTTTTTCCTGTTTCCTTTCATCTTTCCATGACTTTGAAGCAACATTTCGAGCAAATTCCCTTTGCTTTAATTCTTTTAATCTCTGTATAAAAAAGGAAATCAAGAATATATCATCCAAAAAAGTATACAATAAATATTGACAATTTGAAGGCTTACAAAAGAGAGCATGTCTGTAACCTACTCATGAAATATGAATAAAGGATGATAAAGGGTAGGGGTGGATAGAAGGCGAAAGAAAAGTAGAGATGAAAGGATTTCCCAAATAAGGAAGCATTAAAATGGATATTTGAGCCACATTCACCTCTGAATATAAAACGTTGACCTCTCCGGAGCACCTGTTTCACCATATATATGTATCCAAACATACACTATTCGGCTTTCACAGTCTCAGAAATAGATGTGATTCACGGACCAATATTTTGTAAAGACAAAATAAATCAGTAACGCTTACAGTATTATCTACCTCATTTAGAGTTTGAGAGTTACAATGGTCTAAAGGACCATGATAACTTTTCTAATACTGATGCTTTATCCCCCATTTATGGATATTTGAATTATAGAGGTGCTTTGCTGTTTCTTCATCAATGATGTGGATAAACAATTCCAAATGTGTTTCCCCTTACCATTAGCAAATTGTTGGTTGTAAATGCAAGGCATAAAACTGTAACATCTTGAAGTTACCATGCTACCACATGTGATTACTAATAATTCTTGAAAATCTCTTCTGGAGGTAATACAGAGCGCAAACCTAATTACACATGGATTTTATTAGCGAAGAATATGGAAGAAAGCCTAAGCATGTGAATACCCTATGAGGTACAACACACTTCATATATAGAAGTAGATAGCACTAGTAGTCTAGTAGTCTTAGACACCTGATTTAGAAACACTATTGTGTACACAGCAGTGAATTTGGTGTGCAACACAGCACTTTCCAACTGCAATGCCCCCCAAAAATGATTCAAAATGCATTGGAGCATAGCCAAGAAAATCTAGAAGTTTCTGCATGATCTTCAGGCAGCGTAAATTGTAACTATGGGGGGACAACCACTGCTCTGTGTTTAAGAGCCAGGAAGAACTTGGGATGGCAAATAAAAACTCTGTATAAACAAAAGTCTCAAGTGACCACACTCAGAGTCACTAATGCCACAACATGTTTAGGGCATCTGAGAAGGATTCAGTTGCATTAACAATGGGGACATAAACTCCAATTACCTTACATTAGGTAATTGTCTCAATGAGTCAAATAATTTAAGTGAGACTTAACCTAGAGTGAGTATGTGTGTTAACAGTAAATATACATAATTAATGTATGACAGTAGAATTCTGATGTCACTGACCATGTCATGAGTGATATAATGTGTGGTCATAAGCAGTGCATTGTGAGAGCGCAATTTATAGTTAGCTAAGCTAACTAGAACTGCTGAATTTTGTACGAGTGAAATGTCAGCCCAACTATAACGTCCCTGTAACCTTTGGTTTTTCATTGAATTTCTAAGGTTATTTTATTTCTATTTCCTAACTATAATGTCCCTGTAACCTTTGGATTTTGAAATAGTGGAGCGTTATATAGAAAGGGGTCAGGGCTTTCTACCAGCTCTCAGGAATTCCTCTGTCGGACTTACAGGAGGTACCAGTTGGCTTCTTGGTCCCTCGGGAGTCCAGTAGACTTCATCCTCCAACCAGTAGTGCACCAGGAGCAGTGTTTGTAGAGTGGCCTCTTAGCAATCCTGCTGTGTGGGACTTACTGGAGGTAACAGAGGGGTAGTTAACCCCAGTACCTCCCGTATTTATTTTATTAATTTATTGGATTTGTAAGGCGCTACAGCTACCCATAAAGGGTTTGCTGAAAGTTTCTTGGGTGGGAAAGCCCGCTTTCTCTACCACTCTGCAAACACCCCTCCTAGTGCACTGCTAGTTGGAGGATGAAGTTCCCTTGGCTCTTTAGGGTCAACAGTACATCCCACACAGCAGGATTGCTAAGACCTGGCAGGAGGCCATGCCCCTTTTCTCCACCAATCTGCAACCATGCCTCCTAGTGCACTACTAGTAGGGGGATGTAGTCCCCTTAGCTATTGAGGATACTTTGAGGCCTACGACCCCTCCTGTTACCTCCAGCAAGTCACACACAGTGGGTTTGCTGAGAGGTTTTTGGTGGACAAGCCCCTTTTCTACACCACTCTGCAAACACTGCTCCTGGCACACTACTAGTTAGAAGATAAAGTCCCCTTGGCTCTTGAGGGTCCGTGGGGGCCAACTAGCCCTCCTGTTAGCTCCATTAAGACCCACTCACCTGGATTGCTAAGAGGTAATCAGAGGCCATGCCCGTTTTCTACACTACTCTGCAAATGCACCTCCTGGCGCACTGCTGCTTAGAGGCCGGAGTTCACGTTTGTCCTGAGGCCCTCAGGAGGCAAGGTGACCTCATCCCCCCACCAGCAGTGCACCAAGAGGTGTGTTTACAGAGTGGTGGAGAAAAGGGGTGTGGCCTCTGAGGACCTCTCAGCAATCCCACTGTGTGTTGCTTACTGGAGGTAACAGGAGATCTTATTGGACCCTAAGGAATCTCAGCAGCCAAAGGGACTTCATCACCCAACAAGCAGCCTGCTAACAGGTGTATTTGCAGTGTGATGGAGAAAGGGTGTGGGGCCTCTGGTGAGTTGTTTTTTCTCTGTATTTTAGGGAGGAGAGCCATGCCATGTGCCCCCCCTTCCCTGGAACACATTGTGCCCCAGGGACCCCATCCCACTAAGGCCTGCCTTTTTTATTTTATTCTATTGAAACGGAGAGTGCCAAGCGCCCCCCCCCCCCATGGGCCATTTTTCGACCCAGGAACAACATCCCCTTGGGTCAGTTCCCTTGCTTTTTTTAAAGAAAAAGGGAGGGCGGCCACATCCCCCCCCCCCAGGCACATTTTGGCCCCAGGGACCCAATCCCCCGGGGCCTGGCCACTAGGCTGGGTACCCTGGTCCTAATCCAGTGCACCCACAGCAAATGTTGCAGCCCCTGACATTGCTTTGGGATCCAGGGAGCTGTGGATCCCAAAGCAATGTCTGTTTCCCTGCTCGCTTCACAGTGGGCAGGGAAACACACACTGCTCCACTTTCAGAAAATGAGAGCATTTTTGTTCTCACTTGCTGAAAGCAGAGGGTTTGTTATAACTTGGTCAGAGTGGTGCTCCTGCCAAGCCACTGCAAGCTACAATGTACAGTGGGTGGGCACCCCAGGACATTGCTGGAGATGGCCCTGGGGGATGGTGTTTCCCAGGGCCATCTAGGGCTCCAGGAGGTAGGTCACGTGACCCCCCTCCTTTGTTAAGTAAGCATCAGGAAGGTGGTGGTCCCAGAGCAGGGGGGAAGCAATGAACCCCTTCATAAATCTTCTAGTACCCCGGGGGTTGAAGGTCCCTAGGGCTGCGTTGGGGGGGCAGAGCCCCCATGCATTATTTATTTTAGCCCCAGAGAGGTGGTGGTGTTCGGGGCTGCTGGAGGGCCTTCCCTGCACTGTTTAAAAAAACCAATGATGTATGTGCCCGGGGAGAAGGTCATCCCTGCGGCTGCGGGGGGCTGAGTGGGCCCCCTCATTTACATAGAAAAGTGCCCTGGGGAGATGGCGGTTCTCTGGTTTTGATAAGCCCTGGGAGGAAGGCCCTGTGCACAACCTCCTATATTTATTGTATGCCCCCTGGACCAGGCCCACCTTGTGGTTATATGAAAGCAAGCACTTGCTTTAAAAAAGATCAGGATTTTATAGACATTAAAAATAAAAATGCTGTTATTCCATGGCAGTGTCTTAGGGGGGACCCAAGACCATAGCTTGGGGGTTAGGGTATTCCTACCCTGCCCCATTTTTTTATTTTCTTTATTTTCACATTTGTTTTGGGACTGCACAGCTCATCTTTTTCACGAACGCTTTGCGACCAGAGATATCACTATAATTTTCATCTTAGATTTCTCCAAAGCTACTGAACAGGTTTACACTAAATAAGCAAAAGGCACTTACTTGAACCAACAGCTACCTCCCTGCCCAATTTGTTGCAAGTGTGTAGATGTGATTTAAGGTTGTTATGGAAACTAACATTACCAATTCACCCTTATTCAAACCACAATGTCTCAGTCCCCACTGCATGGATCACAGCCACACTTTCCATGACACAGAACCTACCTTGACAATTTTGGGGGGAAATTTCATGAAGATTGGTCAAAGGAGACCAAAGTTATAGCCAAGACTAACTATAACTACCTACTTTTGACAGCCAATAAGTAATTAATACATATATGTGGAAAATTAGAGAAATTGATGTACATAAACAGCGTTCATTTCCCTTTTCCCGCTCCTCTCCCTGTAAGCACCATGAATACCGTAAAATGTTGACCGCATCGCTCCGCCAGCAAAAGCCCGCGCCCATGTGTATAAGACAGCCATTTTTAGGCACCCTGGCCTTTTGCCAGCTCATTAGAATCACCGGTTTCTCTTCTGAACGTATTCGAACCCCCCCCTCTCTCACATGCATAGACCATGAAACCCTCTCCCTCTGCGCGACCCTGCCCTGAAAGGCAACCCTCCTGCTTGACCCACACAAACCCCCCCATTTCCTCTTGAAGAAGCATCCTTCGCCTCGGATGACATAGCCCTCCCCAGCTGCACCTGACTACCCCCGCTCTCTCATGTACGGGTCATAAGACCTCTCTCTCTGTGCGACTCAGTCCCTGTGCACACCCTGGCTCTTCCCCCCCCCCTCCCCTTCTCCCTCACACGGGCAAGTCATAAACCTTCTTCTTCTGCAAGACCCTGTCCTTGGGAGTCACGGCCGCGCCTGACCAACACCTCCCTTCCTTTCATGAATAACCCCTCTGTTAGTAAACCCTCCCTCCGCGATTGACTGTCCACACATGTCTGAGGTCATCGCCTAAGCCAGGAGATACTGTTTACTGCTTATTGTATGGAATCACTCCTCTTCAAAGGACCAACTATTGATCCTGGCCACGCCACCCCCTGGGCTACGATCAGGCGCACACATCCTAAAAATTGGCGGAACACTCAGCTGCGTAATTACCCTCCCCTCTTATCAGCAGGTCAAGGGTCCCTATTGCGAACATATGTGGGGTAGGATTGACACGAGGATTATGGGGATGTCTTTTCCGTGTTTCACAATGTCATGATTGTAATGTTTTGTAAGGTATAAAAGACGAGGTCTCAGCTCACTTGTTAGAGCACCTCCTGAAAGACACTGTGTTTCGTGTCCGAAATGACAGGCTCTCCTCATGAGTAATAAATCCTGTTCTTGTGACTCCTGCTTCCAGCGCCCGTCTCTTTATTTTGGTACTATTCAGAATGGAAACTAAGAGGCGACTTGCGCCAGCCGCCCGGGCATCGATACTAGTCTGAGCTCGCTTTCAACATATAAATATAGATATATATCCTTATCGACCATAAACACTTGCCCTAACAAAATACCCTTGCCACCTGAACACCCCTACCCACATTATACCCTGATAGACACATGCCACCCAAATACCCCACCTACCCTAAAAATACCCGTGCTACTCAGATCTCCTTACCCACCTTAAACCCTAAAATACCTCTACCACCCAAATACCTCAACCCCCCCCTAAACCCTGAAAACAAAATATTCTTCCCAACCCTAAACCTTTTAAAATACTCTTGCCACTCAATACCCCTACCACCCCAGAACCATGATAAGGCCTTGCTAATCAAACTCCCCTACTAAACCTAAAAATACCCTTGCCACTCAAATACCCTTACCCACTCTAAACCCTAAAAATAACCTTTTAAAACCAAATACCTTTACCCACCCTAAACCTTAAAAACACCCTTGTCACACACATAACCCTCTATCACACTTGCCACCAAAAAAACGTACCCACCCTAAACGTACCCTTATCACCCAAATACCCTTACCACCCTAAACCTTAAAAACACCCTCGCTGCCCAAAAAACCCTTACCCACCCTAAACCCTAAAAATACCCATGCCCCCGAATACTTTGACCCATCATAAACCCTAAAACTCCCTTGCCACCCAAATGCCTCTACCTACCCTAAACACGGATACACCCTTGAAACCCAAATATCCATAACAACCCTAAAAATACACTAGCCAATCAAATACCCTTACCCTACCTAAACCCCCAAAAATACATTTGCCACCCAAATCCCCTACCCACCCTAAACCATCAAAAAATACCCTTGCCACCCCAATACTCAGATGCCACTGTTGGTTAAACACCTTTAATTGGTGTGAGTAGTTCACAGCAATCCAATCGCTTCAGTAGTTCAAAAGCGTCCGTTTCTGCCGGACGCGTTTTGAAGTGTAAAATCTCTTTCTCAAAGACACGGACGTGATGAATGTATGCACGCCATGGATCTTCTTAATTTATGCAGATTAGCCCACCCTGGATGGGCCGCCCGTACCTGACAGAGCGAGACATTCTGGGCCCTGTAGTTCATGGCCGATCGTAAGTCAATCCTGCACCATTTACCACCGCATATTTCAAGCCCACAAATGGGCCTCAGAGCTCCAGGCCCACTCTCAATCCAGTATAGCATAAATTAAAGGTTTTTAACCAACGGTGGCATCTGAGTGATTTCCAAGCAAGGGCAACCTTTTGTAGCAACGATATATATATATATATATATATATATATATATATATATATATATATATATATATATATATATATATATATATATATATATATATATATATATATATATATATATATATATATATATATATATATATATATATATATATATATATATATATATATATATATATATATATATATATATATATATATATATACATATATATATATATATATATACTATATATATATATATATATATATATATATATATATATATATATATATATATATATATATATATATACATACATACATACATATATATATATATATATATATATATATATATATATATATATATATATATATATATATGTATATATATATATATATATATATATATATATATATATATATATATATATATATATATATATATATATTTATTTATTTATTTATTTAACACACAGAGTTGCCTGCTAAGAGAGGACCACACCGGGTAAGTTTTCAATCTTGCAGCTTTTTCTTGAGCGTTGGCAGGGAAAGAACAGACATTGTTGTTGCAAAATAGTCTGGTCGACGCATTTCGTGCATGGATAGCACTTCTTCATGGGGTTCTGGGCTTTGGCAGAGAATGAAGTCGGCAGTTTTTCAGCAGACCTTTTAAAAAGGAGTTTCTCCGCCCATGTGGGCATGGCCACCACTGTGGCCTGATGCTAAACGTAGTGCTGAATCTTCTTCCAGTGAATCACCGTGGTTCAATCCTGCATCCTGCAATTGTTTCCCAAGTGGGTGCGCAAACAGCATGTGCGTTTCTTGAGATGCCACTCACTTCACTCAAACGCACTTCCCTGCCTGCGGTAGAAATGCCGGTTGACACCTCTGCAGGACTGCACACAGCGCAGCGGGGTCACTTGCGGCTCAGGTGGTGCCGCAAATATCAAACACAGAGTTGCCTGCTAATTGCATCACACATTATATCACACATGACATGGTCAGTGACCTCACTGATTACATAATTGATCACATCTTAAATGATATCACTGATTACATCATTCAGTGGGTATGTTTAGCAAATGTTTCTGAAAGTTAAAGATATATTCAAAGCTACTGCACAAGTTAAATTACTATTCTTTTTGTACTATTAATGAGTGAAATTCTCAGTTGCGCTGTGACTATCAGATTGGGGGTGGGTGCATGAGTGGCTGTATATATATATATATATCAAAACAATAACCTTTCATACATTGAGTGATGCATAAAATATAAAAAAAAGAAGCAGGGAACTTTGGGTAGTTCCAAAGTTTAGGTAGAGAGCAGCACCTTTATAGAGCACCCTACAACACCATAGTCACTCTGAAGTTGGTTACCTCAAATGTCTGTTTCTCTAACAACGTACATAAGCATAGGATCAGCACGGTGCCATCCATGTCAAGATAGAAAGGGACAACGTAGTTTGCCATTTTTACAGCAAAGTCTTTAATCATAGGATTAGCACAGTGCCATCAACGCTGAGCTGTAAAAAGATAAAAGCCATTTACCACTCCAGGCACAAGATTACAGCTTTGAACGAGTGAAATACCAACCAATCCAACCTGAAATCTATAAAAGTAACCCCTTGACACGTGTTTTGCTATAATTATAGCTCTTCAGAGAGGTTTAGCTTTGTCCAGACACAAGGGAGCTATAAATATATGTAGGTTATGGTCATTTGTTGCAATTGTTGTAAAGCACAGGAATTTGGCACGTTCACTTACAAAATGTATAAGAAAAATAAGAGCGATTGTAATGGTCAAACATCCTGGAGAGTTTTGGATCACCTTTCTCCTATGTGCCGCTGCATGGTGGATTGACTAAATTGGTAAAGTACATGAGTGGTAAAGAAGCACCCTTTGTAATGAATGTATGATAGTGTTATTGTTTGGTTCCTGCCACGTTGTGAAGGCAGTTTCCAGATAATAGGAGGTTGGCAGGTGGAAGAACTTTATGCACTAAGGAAGGATGTGGAGATACAGAACACGCAAACCGAAGTCGGAGAGTGGGCAAAAAAGATCAGAGTGTGCGTTTCAAACAGTGAAAAAATTAAGCCTGTGGGAAGTGAAAGTATGCTGGTAATGTACAAAGGAGGAGGTGGAGGAAAAGTAAAGGTAAGGCAGAAATGGGAAGGAAGTAAAGTGTTCTTTTGATTGAAGAAGGAAGGAGGAGGTGGAGTGCCTCTTGCTAGTGGTCTAGAAGCAGACAGTATTTTAGATTGAGGGGATAAAAAAGAATGGTCTGTATAGGTTAGTGTGTCTGATACTGAAATGGAGGGGGCGTGGAACAAGGTGGGAATCGGATGAGAAGCATGATGCATAGCAAAGGGTTGAGAGATTTAAAAAAAGGAGCCGGAACTGAGATAGTGGTACATAGTTAACAAGAGGCTGGCAAACAACTATAATAAAGTTACTATTAAGGTCCTGCTGGATAGTGAATTCTTGTATTTCAATACTCAATACTATTGCACTAAACAGTGGCTCAGAAATAGTGAATTCAAGGTTTAGGGTGCAAATGTAGCTGCATAGACATATTCACAGTTCCAAACGCTTTCCTGTGCTATTGTTCCGTTTCACTGTTGATGGGATGACAAATGCTTAGGTGGAGGTGTTCATGCCTCCGCCATTCTCGATGCAACCTGTCTGCCAAACTGCTGCTCTGGTGGGCTGTTACTAAAATGTGGTGGGAGGAATTTCGGCAATGCAATGCCAAGCAAGCTACTATGTTATGGTTGCCTGCTCAGTATGTGTTTTTAAAGAAAGAAACTGCTATAAAGAGGCTTTCCCCCAAAGAACTAAGACTATGGCATTCTGGGGGTGTTCTCCGAGTAACTGAAAGAAGTTGTTTATTTTTCCTGTTTGCAACCACCTTGCCTTTCATAATGGTCATGAACATATAAACTGTGTTCGGAGGCCAAAGATTGGGCCAACAGATGCGACTCCACCGCTGGAAACACAGTGGACGAGTGCAGCCAGTGTAAGCCTTTACCAAATAAACTGTCAAGGAAGGCATGGCAGTGCATATCTGGTTTGTAAACATGATCAAACTGTTATCGATTAGGCTGTGGCCTTATTTTATTACGGAAAAAGAAACTGTAAGAGAACACATTTTTAGTTGGAACTCCCTTGGCAGATTCCAAGCTAACTACTCGAATAACATAATATCAATAAACATCTCTTAGGTCAGCGCCAAGCGACCCAAGATTTGGGTTAATGTGTGCTTTGAGTAGGTTACATTTTGATCAAACTATTATTAGTGAGCTATGAAACAAGTCCCGGTTTAAAAAAGAAATAGTTGGTAGAGGCAAACATCCTCTTTGATTATTGACATCAACATTGATGATTGACTGGCCAATCAAAGGGAAATACAACGGCTGATGGGGAGGGAAAACTCAAAGAAGTCTGCCTGGAAAATGCCTGCCATTGGGGGATTTTTTCATAAAGTTTACTTGCTCTGTTCGTCATTGCTTTGGACCTTTATGTTCTTGATCTCCTATTTATATTGCTGTTTGAGTATCTGCTTCTTCAACAAAATCGAATTTCTCTCTGACCCCTGTTTATGCTCCTCTGTGAGCTCCAACTTGTCATAGATGTGGCTCTGATCACTCTGGCCGCCAACCTGGCTTGTGAATTCTTTCTATCATCAGTTAAAACATACATGTGGAGAAGTGTGGCTCAGGGGTTAGAGGCGGCAGACCCGGAAGCTAAGATCGGCCCTGGACCAGGGTTCAATTCCCCGCCTCGGTGGGTCTTGGGCTCAAAAATTCCACGGACTCGATAATTTTCGCTCTGGTGCCTACTCGACTCACGGGTTCACACTATGCGACACTGGGCAATAGCTTGCTTAATCTCCACAACGGCCCCTCGCGGCGGGATGCCTGGCTTTCACCTTGTGGGTACCCTGCCAGGGTTATCTCACAGGGGAATACCAGGACGGGTTCCCTAAGCAAGCGCTTAGATACCGACCTCGGTCAGTGATTTGCGCTATATAAATACATGTACATTTACATTTACATATACATCAATTTTGAAGGTCTGGACACAATTGCTGCCAGGTTGTTGATTATTGTACCTTTTATGTGCTTAGGTCTGGTCCTCTTTTGTCTCAGCGAGAGCCAGTATCATTTTACATTATACATATTCAACTCTTACCACGTGCAAATGTAAAATTATTTTGTGTTGGTAAACCTGCAAGGACGATCTCTGACAATAGATTTGAGTTTAAAGCTCCATTCTGAACTTCAGAATTAAAATATATAATCTCCCAAAACCTTGAAATACTGACCTATTAAATGGATAGCAGGGAGTACTTTATGGATTTATTGTATGGGATTACTGTATTCTTTTGCATGAAAAGTACACTAATCCTCACTGTCCATTGATCAGTAAGGTGAAATATTAGTGATGCTTCTGAACCTATATATTGGTGTGCCTCAAAGAGGAACTTTAAGGATGAGGTACATTGCCATAAAGCATAGGCAAATTATAATTCAGTTACTCCATATGGATTATTTACCATACATGTCATTGTTTATCAGCACTGTAATGGTTAGGTCAGCGCTTACATATGGTTTATGAGGATGTGCAGCATATGTGAAGAACCCAAAAACCACATTCTTGATTGGTTGGACATATGGTGAATATTTCCCAAAGTTATTCACTCACTGAAGCTAGCTTTATTATTCAGTGATTTTCTTATCCCTCTCAATAAACTTCTCAAAAAGGTTATTAAGAAACCTCATTAGGCCCCAATTGTTGATGTTTTTTTTTACTTAAGACCCCAGCCTTCCTCTAATGCCAGAGCAGGCATCGGATTTGCCTTAGATCCAGATGGCTTATTTTTCGCCAAACAATCGATGTCCAATTTCTATCTGTTTACAGTTAGCCTCTGGCATTGTGTCAGTTCTTCTCAAGTCTATTACTTCTTCTCTGTCTGAGGGATATGTGACAAAGATATGCAAAAAAGATGTGGTATTCCCCATTGAAAAAAGCAAGCATGGACCTCAGGGATCTGAAGACTCTCAAACGAATTATTTTAGGTCCAGTAGTTTTCAAATTGTAAACTTTCTCTAGATGGTATCAGAAGTATGAAAGATATTGGCTAGGATTATCATTTGGTATATACTAATTGGAAATTTCGTGGTATTAACTTGTTGTTTTCTTTGTGGAATCGCCCCTGAGGAGATTCTATGGGCATTATCTACCAAAAGGTACAGTAACAGAACCCATTGCTTCTTACTCAGTGTGGAAGATGAGTAGTTGTGGTTGGAAAGGTCATCAAGGGGTCCTATGTGGTGCAGCGCAAAGATGGCCCACCCTTTATATGTCACGAACAAATCACGGATACTTAACAGATACATGAATGTGAACTTGGCACATGTTTCTTGTGTGGTTTAATGAATTGGTGCACCTGACAGTGTTATTAAAGATTGAATTCACTGTAGGATTAGCGGATACTCATTGTTTGTTTTAGCAAAACTGATTGATATATTAATTGAAGTCTTGATGAAAATAAACCATCCTTACTTAGTAGATAATGTACTTACTTTAAATATTAAATTCGACCTTCATAATGTGTGCTTTCATATTGTGAATAACATTTATTTATTAGAAAATTAAATAGAAACTATCCTCATATATGAAGAATGTGATTTTCCTTAAATAGATAGAGTATGCAATGTGTGCATTAATATTTCATTTATCGAATTTAAATGTAGTTTTTAGCCATACTTTCACAAGATTATTTTAAAAGATTTACCGTACGTTACTTGTAATGTGAATATAATGCACTAGAAACTTATATTCATGTGTGTTGTAATGTGCACACATATATTAAGTTGCACCATTGAGTTAAGGCCTTAATTTGCTCTGACTAGACCTGTGTTTTAAAATACTAAATGAATAATTTGTTTCCATTTTCTGCTAACGTTTCCTGCGGGTATTCACGTGCTCTTTAGTAGGAGAATAGATATATTATAGTACGAGCGATAGAAGAGAGAGGTTGTGAAGAAGACCTTGATAAAAGAACATGAAGACCAATAGCATCAACTGAAAGGCTTATTAAGCAATGTTGCAATTTAACCTGTGCATGAGAAGGAGATGTCATTCCCATGTTCCTCTAATGTTGCAGTTTTGCACATGAGAAACAGACGCGAACAATGGACCCCTGAAGGTGCGTATAAGTGGGTGTTACCTAGAAGACTCTTGTGTGCTATAATTTAGTGTTCACACCATTGGAGGTGAGACCCCTTTTTGACATACCTTCAGAGACTTTCCCCTGAATGCTTAATAACACTCTGAGAGGTTTGAACCTCTATGCTTACTTTGATTCTATACTAAGTGTGGATTCGGCTAACACTTATTCTCTGACCATAGAAGACTCTTAACCGAGCTTCTGAAATGCTGACAACTTCCTTACTTAACCCCTTCGATGCTGATGACGAGCTCAGCTCGTCATCAGCCACGGTGGGCGTGTGCGGATGACGAGCTGAGCTCGTCATATAACGCGGCTTTTAGAAAAAAGCCGCGTAGCGGAAAAATAACCGCCGCAGCGATGCGGTTAATTTTCTCTGCCTACATCTTATTTCCTTTATGGAAATTCTTGATTTTGAGATTCGTTTGGTTTTTAGGGTCATTCCTTTTGCTGGAACTCTACCATAAGTGCTTTAGATGTATCCATGTATAGACATCAAACCTTGCGACTCTTTTCTGAGCAACAGATACTTTTTTTAATCTTTTACATTGTTGTGACTGAATTGCTTGTTTGCCTTACACGGGTCCTCCTACATTTATTTCTCAGGTTGGGACTACCTGTTGGTATTTTGTAATTTTATCGAATGGTGTTAAGAATTGTGTATCTAACTTGATTTTGAATTTGTATTAACCCATCTTAACTCAAGCTACCACAGTCTAGCCAAATGAGTTGCACTGTTAAATTAATTTGATTGATGTCAATAGTTAACTCACATCACCTTGCAGTCAGACAAAAAGGTCCATCAGAGGACCAATGGTAAGCAAGTCGGCCCAGAAACGTCTGCATCATATACAAGAAGGTAATATTGAGATACAACTGCTTATTCATTATAACTATGGTTACAACCACTTATTTACTATAGTGCTTAAATCAAGTTTGATCTAACCATTTTAAATATATGTCATGGATCATAATTTAGCATTTTATATGGGAAAGGGTAATTTGTTAGGCTATGTGTTTAATCAGTGTTTCATTGTATACATTGTTTTACTCATACATTTTAATGTTTTGGTAGTAAACATTCTATTTGCTTCAAGAATCAAACCAGCTATTGCCGCTTGGGTTTATAGAAGCGTGTGTTATGTCACAATAAACCTTGAATGCATCCATTTAAATTCACTGCATTACTCAACAGAACAGACTGCCAGGCGAGTTGAAAGAAGGAGGGGGATTCTATTTTCATTTTAATGCTCATAGGAAGTAGACCTCCAGACTTGCATTCCAGTGCTGTGTAAGACGAACAGACGATGCAGTCTTCAGGAAATGTCCTCGGGTGACACTTGGCATGTCTTAGCTGTCACTGAGAAATGCTTGCTCAGTCGCACACATATTCATGAAGACAAACAGAGGTAGTTTCTATCTGTCAGGGATGCAAAGAACATTATGGAGCTACGGCTATGCCTGAGAACTGATGCCATTTCAGCAATTTGAGAGAAAAGGCGGCAATCTACAAAGATACTGGTATTTTACTAAGAATAGTACACCTGACTGTATTTGGTGCTCTAATGACAGCTGTGCATTTCAAAGGAAATGGATAAAACACAGCACTTACAGGTTCTACAGTGTCTATTTCTCTTTCTCTAGAATATACATTTACAAGGCTAGTATTTATACTTGGGAAATCCACACGTTTAAAAAGGTAGCAATTAGAAATGCAATTCAGAAAGTTATATTGCACTTGTGCCTACATTGTGATTGCCAAAGCATCCCATCAGTGGTGGTGGCGGCTTCCGATATGAAGTGGGGTGGGCTCAGGGTGGCGGGAAACAATAAAATAATTAATAAAAGTACACTAACCTTTCTGCTGCCGGCCTCCGCCTCTGTATACTCTGCTTTCACCCCTCGCCTTAGTGTTCTTCTGCTCCAGGAACTGCAGTCCATGAGCACATGCTTCTAGACTCCACTATGGCCAATCCTAGGGCTTCTTGAGAAGCACTGGGATTGACCTGAGTGGGCTTGTTTTCTGCTCCAAAGGGGACTGGAAGCCTGCGCCTGCTGTTCTCTCCACCTGGCAAACCAGCTCGGGTTGGGGAGATTTTAGCGTGCATGTTGGTTTGGCTGTCCTGAGATGGCTGTCCAGACTGGCATGCACACTGACAGCAGTGCCCTGTGCCCGCCACTCCTGCTGCTGATGGCCCCACCTCTAAGACTCAGCTGACAGCTCAGGCTCCTACCGATAAAATAAAATGATAATAAAGCAGTTTTATTAATTTCTTCATTATCATTTAATTTTAAATTTTGAACTGATGCCTCTAGCAGTGGGGCGATGCCTCTCCGTCAAAATGGAGGAGCTGCCCAGCAGTGTGACCTTTGGTAAGGTCTGGCTTTAGTGCTGGTGGTGCCCTGTTGAACTTTATTGGTTGGCATCGCCCAATGAGTTACTTCTCCACAGATTCCCTCACTTCCACCCTCTAGCCATGCCCATCATCTGTCTATAACCCCTCTTTCTCAGGCATTTCATTTGTTTTGCAGCACCACGCATACCAGTGTAGGGTGTCTGAGCACTTCACATAACACACATTATAAGGAGTCAGTGAAACACATGTGTATAAATCAGTGTATAGGAAATGTTACAAAAAACAAAAATTACTTAATGTGTTGGAGTCACATCGTCTATACTGGTAGACAGTATATTTTGAGGAGTCCATGTTGTGGAGGAGCTCAAATTCAGAATTTAAAACGTAATACAGTGGCTCAGGCTGGCTTTACTATCAAAAGTATCTCTGTGACAAAAGCAGTAGCCCATTGAGCTATCTACATAAACTACAGTTCTGTGATCTGCATGATACACTTTACTTGCAGAAATAGAGAACTTTGGAATCGTGTTTAGATTCAGAGTTCACTATTGCCCTTCATGTACCTTTGATTACCTCCTCTGGTTTCTTTTACTTTAGCCTCCTTAAGTAAATAGTTGATTTTTTTAAGGTTCTAAAAAATGACGAGGAGCCTATGTGCAATTTTTTTCACATTCCTCTGGCTGGCAAGCAGGAATTATTTATTGGAGTATGCCTCAAAGTCTTTTTTCCTTCTGTTGCAGATAACCAGCTATTTAATGTTTGTAAAGCATGTATAAGGTATGTTTTCCAGAGGGTAAAACCATTGGAATAGTTGAATTTGACTACATTTCTTAGACTTCCATCTCCCTTTTTGTTTAGCAATGTGACCTAATACCCCATCTAGGGATACCTTTTTTAGGTAAAGGCTATCCTATCATGTCTTTACCTAGATATATTACATGATGGATTAATCACTTTCTACCTTGCTTTGAGCTCTGACACTCTCTCGATATTACCCTTAACTGGCCACTTTACTCCTACCAAGCATGAATTGAAAATTTCACTTTCAGGTCCACATGTGCTGTACCCTTCATGTGGGGTTTCTATTTACACTAGCACATGCTTAATTATTTAAAGGGTAAATTAAAAATAATATTGGCAATAATCTACAAACAAATCCCATTAAATCTTCTATTCTGGCAGCTTTGGTATGGTATCCGCTTAATATAGTCAGAATTTTTGTCTAGCATAAATAATGCACCCTAAATATTGTCTACAATAATAGAGCCCCATTGAATTTAATTAAAAAAAACTCAAATCTAATGGGAGGACAAGTTTGTGGACTATAATTAGGGCACCACCCACTCCATCTTTTATCACAGTGTGAGGCAGTTCATGTTTTGAAAATCTTTTTTGTGGTATGTAAACTGTCCGCAGATTCCAAGCACTTAAAGACCGACATAGTGAGTATTTGTTTCAGGAGTTCAGTGTTTCTTTCTGAATCTCACCCCTACATTTATTCCCCTCCAATCAACCCAATGACTATAAAAGAGATCCAATCACCCAGCCTATAATTGTCCCAAGCATTCAAGCATGAAAGACAGAAATATCCTTCAGTCTGTATTTTCAAGTGAGATAAGTCATACTAAATATATTCAGTGAACATTATGTCCAAAAATCCCAAGTGGCAACTCTTCTATCCACTGGTGTACTACATGAAAGAGCCTTTTGAAGTGGTTGCTGAAAAGCAGAAGAATTATGAGGAGTGAAGTGTACTCTGACATGCTTGTCATCATAATGCACTTTAGCTCTATAGGCAGAAATTATCTCATAAGTGCTAGAAGAATACAGGATAACTGGAATATAGCTTCACCACTGGTTATAGTCCAGTCCATAGCGTATTCTGCTCTGATTGTAATATCCAGCACAATTGTTTCTTGTTAAATATCATGATACAGACTACACAGGACTGGATGCTTTGCTGTGGCAGTGAACACCAGGAACACACAGTTTCAAACTACAGGGCATGACTAACAGTGCTTGGGACAATTTCATCCTGCTTCCTGTATATGTACTTCTGGCACATTCACTGAAAACCAGTGTATAGATAACTGTTTCACTAGAGAGAATATTGTGACACGATATTATTTAAAACTCCGAACATATGCGGCTTGGCCTATTCAGCAGGCTGGAGCAACAGCAGAGGGGAAATGATAAAAAATATAGAAACGTTTTATCTACCTGCACAGGACCTATGGAATATTCTTTCAACAGAAACCTGCTTATTCATTATTATTTTTAAACTGTGCCCTAATGTTGGTAGAGGTAATCAACACTTTGTGGTCAATGAAAACCAATCGAAGTGGACACCAGATAATTCTGACATCTTTAAAAAAGGTCTTTTATTGCTAGGCTATCAAAAGTGTTAGCAAAAAAGGTAACCAATGACTACTAAATCCATGTTATCACTATATTTCTCATATTGGTAAAACTATAGGCATATTGAAGCTATGCTTCTCCTATGTAGTAGACATATTATGTATAAGAAGTTGATTATTTGGATCTGTAAAATACATCTTTTGTACACTTTGGAAATAGTTTATAGACATTACGGTAGACAAACACTTTGTATTCAGTTCTGTTTTACGGTCTGTAAGTTACTAAAGACAGCCACTAAAAGAACAATTAAGTGTTCACATAAATAAAATCTTTTTTATTCTGTCTTTCTGCAGTTCTGAGCACCTCCTTTCTTGTTTCTCCTCAGAGGGCATCTACCACATTTGATCAGTTTTGGTTTTCACCTAACACTGGTTATTGCAAAGATTGGCTGTTAAAAACTGGTGTTTTTGGTTGAAAGTGGTATGCCACCTGTCCAAGAAGGAACCGTAATTCTAGTCAGGGTAGATCACAACATATCCTACATTATCCTGTGCTCACCCTCTGGTAGCTTGGCACAGAGCAGTTAGGCTTAACTTAAGAGGAAATGTGTAAAGTATTTGTGCAACACTTCATACAACAATACAGTGAAAACACCACAAAAAGACTCCATACCAGATTAGAAAAATAGATTATGATTTCATGAATAAAACAAGACCAAAACAATGAAAATCTGGAGAGCAAGGTTTAGGCCTAGCAAGAGGGTTTACTTGCCAGGTAGACATGGCAGTGTGGCTCAATGATTAGAGCGACAGACCCTGATGGAGAGGTCTAGCCCGGGACCAGGGTTCAATTCCCCGCCTCGGCGGGTCTTGGCTTCAAAAATTCCACAGACCTGATAATTCTCGCCTTGGTGCCTATTCCAATCATGGAGTCCCACTCTGCAACTCTGGGCAATAGCTTGCTTAATCTCCACAACGGCCCCCACAATGCTAAGGATGCCTGGCCTCCCCCTTGGGGGTGCCCAGGAGTGGACGCCTCACAGGGAAAGCCAGGATGGGTTCCACAGCGGTATTCGTACAAGTGCCTTGAGACCCTTGTGGGTGAGTAGTGCGCTATACAAGTATCAATTTACAATTTTTATTTTACAATTTACAAACTGAACACACAGGCTCTACGGGGGCAGGCCTGGAACATTGTTAAGGGGCCACTTATGTGGGGGGCACAATCAGTGCTGCAGGCCAACTATTAGCATTTCATTTATAGGTTCTGGGTACAAGTGGTGCGCTTTACTGGAGACTTTTAAGTACATTAAATATGACAATTGGGGATAAGCCAATGCTACCATGTTTAGGGGAGAGAGCACAAGCACTTTAGCACTGGTCAGCAGTGGTAAAGAGTGCAGTGTCTGAAAACTAGCAAAAATGAGTTCAGAAAAATGAAGGGTGACCAGCAAAAAGTTGTGAGAAGATCACCCTAAGGCTGTCAGGTCTAACAGGGACTTATTCATTTATGGAACTATACTGTAAATCTAATGGGTGCTCTGCTATTAATGTGATGGATTTCACCAGTGGTGCTGGAACAATTTGCAGACTGGGGGAACTGCCATCAATGTTTCATCACTGAAGTCAGAGGGTTTGAGAAAAATTCAAGGGTCACACAAAGAAAAAGTGTGGCAAACGAATCCTGCCTATTCAGCAGGAGAGTCGTAAGGGTGTAGTATGTAGCCGGGGGTATAGTTTGGAACACACAGTCACAAATGCATTAATAAATCATGGTCTGGTAGCATGCTATCATTTAAAAGCAGCACAAACATGAAGTTGTACTGATAAAACCATACCGCGCACAAAAGAATGGGTGAAAACTGAGTTTCAGTGACTATCAGGTGAACATCATTAAGTAAAGTGTCTTGATTTATTTTGATACTAATCAAATCTTTGTTTCCATCACACCTCAGAATAATAACAAATGTGTTTCCTTTGTACTTTTATTACTGCTGATGTACGGTTCATGCACAGATATTCAAATGACATCTATCTCTGAACACAGAGGAATTCAGGTAAGATAAAAACGCATCTTTATTACTCATTCACCTTCTACACTGCAGCGTGGTTATCTTCGGGGTGCTGACGAACCCCCAGCACCCCTACTTCAGGTGCCTATGGACATACCACATAAACCTAATTACAAGTGGATTAAGATACACTGTTCTTTCATCTTCAGGAATTCACCAACTTCAATGCGTTGATGTTTCTATTAACCATATGTCAAACGTATACATTTATTTTAATAGTGAAAATAAAAGGATTAAAGAATGTAAGCTGTGTCTTGAAAACAGATGGATCAGGTAAAAAAATACATTCTGTGTTGACAAAGTGTAAGCATGCCTTTGACAGCACAATATATTGAGGGAGCCTCAGGACCACATTTGTATGGATAAGAGCGCGCAGTAAACCCGGCAGTCCTTGAAAGAAGAAAAAGAATGTTCCTGTTATCAGGTGCACCTACTGATCTTGGAAGGGCATGAATCTACAAGATCTGGATAACACGCTTATCCTGTGAGCGCGCCGCCTGAATTTCAGTAGATTTCAGTTTTTCTGTCAGGCAGCAAAGGTATTTCAATGAACACTGCAGCTGTTGTAGTCACCGCGAAACTTAAAGATGAATCCTAAACTCTGAGCAACATGACCAAAGGGAAAACATTAAATGTGCTTACATGAGTTAAAGCAACTAAGCTACAGCATTGGTATAGTTCAGGAAATACGGAAAGAGCAAAGTACGAATTAAGTTGTAGATCCTACTCAAAGATAATCTTGTATTTAACTTTAAATAAAACACCTATCTGCTATACTTTAATTGAATGAGTGCAAAATATGTGATATGTCCTACTTCAAACATTGAATGCTAACTAACAATAGTTCAATATGCTTCTGTGATGCAAATTCCTTGTAGAAGAACTACATTTTCCCTCTAATCAAACCTCCACAACTAAACATACTGAGAATTTGAGCCCCATTCCAGAAGGATGGTAGCGCACGTAAAATGCTAAATGATCACAAATGGGCCCTTAAGTAGTGAAGAAGGGGAAGCATTGGGACCTAGTGGTCACACTAACGTGTTTATGTTTGGTGATTTAGTGAAATATCTGACTTAGGTAACCAAAAGTCCGCAAATGACCAACTGCAGGATATCTATGAGTGGTTATTTGATGTATCTCTCATACAGCTGAGGTGGTAACTACCACTCAAGACAATGAAAATTTTCGGAATTACGTCAGACGACTGGGATAAAGATCTGGCACCAGCCTGACAACCAGTGGCGTAACGAAAGTTGAGGGGCCCCCCCCTGTCTCGCACACAGAGGGGCCCCGCTCCAGATTTAATCTGGAGCTATTGGGCCTGAGTACTGTGCTGAGGGGGTCCCCTGTAGCCAGTGCCCCCCCCCGCACTGGGCATCCCCAAGGTGAAGACCAGGCATCCCATTGCGGTGAGGCCGTAGTGGAGATTAAGCAAGCTATTGCCCAGAGTTGCAGAGTGTGAACCCATGATTCGAGTGGGCACCGAGGCAAGAATTATCAAGTCCGTGGACATTTTTGAGCTCAAGACCCTGCTGCGTCGAGAATTGAACCCTGGACCCGGGTCTGACCTCTGCATCAGGGTCTGCCTCCTCTAACCAGTGAGCCACACTTCTCCACATATCATGAGGTTTTTAGAATTGAATGTTAATGGTTGGCAAAGGTATGCACCTAAGCAAGGCAGAACCCACCACTCTAGTCATTGTAAGGGCGTTACACAAACGATAACCACTGCTTAGACCCTTGGTAGCGCAATCAAGCCCATCCCAGAGGCAATGTCTAAAGTGTTTGGACAACACCCACTCACACCATTGACACACTAGGCACACCACAAAAAGAGACTCCACACAATGTTATATAACAATATCCATTCTATTACACATAAAAAACATTAGCCCACAATCACAAATCACTTTGCCAACTAGGCAACTTTCAGGACACCACATAGATCATAAATCACTTTGCCCCATGGGAATGGTGATGACATTATAGGTAGTGTAATAAGGTAATTGCTAATAGGTTACACATGTTAGAAACCATCATTTGCACATAGTTCCACCTTACATCAGCTTTTGAAAAATATCAGTACTAGTTATTTTGTTACTGGAAGGCATAAACAAGACAAACTACCAACTTTCATTTGTATATGAATTTCCCATTCCATATCACCGTACTCATGCTGGGTAAAACAGTTGCAAGAAAACCGTGGGGCAGCCCCCTTGCACTGCTACAGATATTTGGGAGATAACTGCTCCCCCACATGTAAGTGCAGCACCATGTAGGCAAACAAAATGGGGGGAGAGGAGACCTCCCTCTGTTCCCTCCTGCATATGCAGACTTAGTGAAGGGCAGCTGCCCACGAAGAACAGGCAGCGCAGCTGCTGTCAGCCAGCGGATGTGGTAAACTTTCCCCGAGATAGGGGGCCTCTGTCGAAGTCTTCCCCCATAAGGTGGCCAGAACACAATGCCCCCAAAGGTCCACAATGGAACTTTGGTCAGCAGTAAAGGGTCTCGCCCTACCCTCGGCATAGCGTAGTCCCTCCTCGAGCTGCTTCAGACCCCAGACAGGACAGGCAGCATGGCAATCCTGGATGCAGCTGCCCATGACCATGCGGTGCAGCTGCTCTAGACAAGGACAGCTTCCCCAAGATGAAAGAGAAAAGCAAGACATGTTCCTTGCTGCTGGTAGTGCAGTGCTCACTGCCTTGGCCCTCGGTCCGGCAGGCGGCGTGGCTCCTCCAGGTGACCCCTTGGGATATGTGGTCATCGAGCTCTATGGAGAGTGGTGGTCGCATTGGCCCGGGCTGGTTCTCGCTGCTACTGCAAACAGCCTAGGTGTCGTCGATGCTTTCCTAGAGACGGGGCCCCACTGAAGGGGGTTATTTACAGTGCAGTCGGTGCTTCACCCGCAATGAGAGCCCGGCGCACTGAGGGGAGTGCCAAGTCCATAAGATGGGCTCTCCACTTGTTAGGGTCCAGCAATCATGCGGGGATAGGTAAAACACTGATCCTCTCCTTGGGAGCAACGTTCATCATCACACAGCGAGCAGTATGAGTCCCAAAAGGGCCCCCAATGCCGAGTAGCCAAACCTGAAGTGTTCCACACACGCTGAACTGCAGAAGAAAGCCACAGATACTGTTTTTCCTTGGCAAGGCTCACAGCCTGCACTTGGCAACTCCTGGCTCCATGGAATAAGGAGAAATTAGCCATATGTGGGGAAAAGGACACAATAAAGTGATCTTCCAAGTTTTTTTTTTTGCTAAAAGGGTCCAGACCTTTGTCTGCTCCAAGTAGGAACAGGCACTGAAGGCTGTCCTACCCAACACAAATCAGGGGCAGCACACCTCACACAGCTTCTCTAGCTCTTCTCCCAGGTAGATCCTTTTTAGATAAAGCACCCATCTTTCCGGAAGTCTTTTATATCCCTGAGACTTCCAACAGGAGGCCAGCACACACACGCCCTCGTAGATTCTTCACAAGTAGGATACCCCAGCAGGGCAAAAAGAGTCAGTCCTTTTCCTCTACCAAAGACAGAAGCAGCAACTGCACGCCAACCCACGGCTCACACAGAAAAGGTAGGGCTCCGCACATCGTCCTTCCGCTCATCTTCTTGGCAAGGTCCTCTTGATTCTTGAAGTAATCTAAAGTCCTGGGGTTTTAGGTCTGATACTTATACCCCAAATTGCCATTGTTCCTCTATGTGACAATGGTCTCTGAACCCAGTCCAATCCAGCCCTGTTCTCCCTGGTGCAGCATGACCACAGGGGGTGGAGACAGCATTGTGAAAAAGAGACATAGATAAATTGAGGTGCAAGCAAAACTCCTCCCAACACTTCACATGCAGACCAGGTCTATTCAGCCAAGTGATGAATCACCCAGCAAAGGCAGAACACACCTCAACCCCCCACCCCACCCCCCACCCAGTTACTGTCTAGAATTAATGCACATCCCCAGATCCTGTCACTCCAAATACCAGACGCTGAATACACAAACAGTCAGAGGCACACAGGATGGTAAAGTAAGAAAAGGCCCATTTTCTTAAAGTGGCGTTTTCAAACACAGAATACAAAAACCCACTTCTCCAAAAGGTGTGTTAATAAAATCTGAGTTCATAGATCCTAAACTCAATTTCTTTATCTCCCCCCTATGGAAAGTTACACATGCAAATTATTGCATGGAAAAGAGCAGTGAACAGACAGGTGAAGCACATTTCATTCACGAGAGATCTTGAAAGACTGCATCACCATCCAAATCTTTCCACACTGGATGCCTCTTACAAAGTGGGAAAAGCACAGCCTTATTTTGAGCAGGCACTATCAGTTCAAACTCGAAAAAGATCACTTATATGAGGCTCCTTGCATTACCCATTGTGGAGTTTAATCAAAGTTGGGCCCGTGTGGACAAATTAGTAGCATGCAGACTTTGTGACTACCATCAGGAATCCTGGTATCATTTGCTGTGTTGCTGCCCAAAGCTAGCCAGTGAGAGGCATCGCTTGGTCATCCAAATCTGCAGAGTTCAGGGCCTCAAGCGATGCAGCGAAATCTCGGACTTGTGTTTTTCGTCTACAGAAAGTCAAATAGCAGCACGGCTGGGGAAATTTACAGACCTAATCCGTGCAGGACTGTCCGCAAACGCTGAGCCGCAGAAACAAATCTGTAGGACTGGAAGCAGGGGAGAGGTGGACACACCTTCGTCTTAAAAATGAACGCACTTTGTTCTAAAACTGTATTGCTAGAATATGATACTATAATGAATGTTTTAGGTCAAATTAGACTGTGGCAATAATCAGGGGTTTTAACCTATTTGGTTTTTAGATAAATATTTTAGAATGTTAGCATATTGTAATGATTTTAATTAATCGAACAATAAAAGCTTTTTCACGTTTCACATGCAAATTGTTACAAAGCAACTCCCATATTAGTCAATGGGACAGATAGCCTTTCATTAGTGAAAAGGGAAATACACAGGATTTCATTATCAGGACATGTCACACACACCAGTACATGCCCTAAGTTTCACATACACTTCACCCTGCCCATGAGGGTACATTGGGCCCACTTTAGAGGTGCCTTACATGTAAAGAAATGTAAAGTTTGGTCCCGGCAAGTGGGAGCCCTTGTCGGGGCAACATGGCAGATTACAACTAAGTATGGGCGGAAAATTTGTTCAGCTCGTGGAATTAGCGAATTGCTGGCAATTTCGCAATCCGCGAATTGCGAGAAATTGCCCAAGAAACCGCAATTCGCGAGTTGGCAGATTTTTTTTTCTGGTTCGTGCTTCAAAAATACAATCTCATGCGCGCGGCATTGACTTACCATGATTCTGTGTTCGCTGATGAGTTTTCCACCCTGTTTGCGTGCACTGCGAGATTTTGGTAGCTGGACGAGCGACGCCGCGATCGCGAACACGTCATTGCGACCCGTAACAGGAAATTGCTAAAGCGAACATGTCATTGCGACCCGAAACAGGAAATTGCAAACGCGAACGCGTCATTGCGATCCGAAACAGGAAACAGGCATCGCGAGCAGGCTGGTTAAGTGGAAACAACATGTTCGCGACCATAGAGACGTCATGCTCAAGTTCTCGTTCTCGAACTGGTAAAAAAATCTCACGAATTCGCAAAAAAAATAACAAGCTCGTGGAATTTGGCGGATTTTTGCGAATCGCAATTACGAATTCGAGCGAATTTGCGTACCGCGAATTCGCAAATTCCACCCATGCTTAATTACAACTGCATGTGCAGACACTGCAGTGGCAGGTCTAAGATATATTTGAAGGGATACTTATGTGGGTGCCACAAGAAGTGCTGCACGCCCACGAGTAGTATTTCATTTACAGGCTCTGGTACACTCCGTGCACTTTACTAGGGACTTACCAGTAAATCAAATATACCAATCATGGATAACCAATCATTTCACAATTTTATACAGAGAGCATATGCACTTATCAGCAGTGGTATAGTACCCAAAATTCTATAGCCAAATAAAACAGGGTCAGAAATATAGGAGTTAAAAGGCAAAAAAGTTTGTGGGCAAATCTGTCAAAAGTGCTAGGTCTAAAAGAGGTCTTACAAACCGGACCAAAGCATGTGGAACTCAGTTTTGGCTCTGCCATTAACCGTCACTCCCTTGACAGGGTTAAACTCTGTCAAATGTTTTATTGTTGTACTTTGCTCATATTTTCATGGTTTTTAACATACATTCCTATTCTCCTAGCTGTATTTAATCCTGATCTGTCGATTCTTGTGCCCCCCATCACCGCCACAAGGCTAAGGTCCTCATTTACAGCATTCCAGAAAGCCTTCAATATTTGATGGAGACCCTCCAAGCTGCATTCTTCCCCTGCCAAGGTGTGCTTTGCAAGGTATGGTCGTCTAGGTCAGCAAATTAGTAATGACCTTCTTACGTGTTGTTAGAGAGCCCTGAACTCATTAGGATCTTTGCATTCTTTTCATACCTAAACATAATCATTACCTAACAGGCCTTCATTACATGGCAGCCCATATGGTATTCTTATTTTTTGATCAAAAACTTTTCTGCTATGTATATTAAGACCAACTTTGACCAAAAATTCACACCATAGCAGGAGGGAGGTGGATTCTCCAGCACCCTAGTTGTTTTGTAGCTTTTTCTCTAAACTTAAAAAGGTGCATTACACTCTGAGCTTTACCTATGCTATTAAAATGGGAGACAAATATGCACTATTGTTACTTGCATATTTGGAGTCTACCTAGGAACGGTTTTCCTGGAGTTCACTACAGCATATATCAAAACGTCTGCCGCCACCCGTTTGCAGTACACAATTGTAATCATTAAACACCAGCAGATGACATTTCCATACCCGCCCAACCAAACCACTGCCATCCTAAATATTTGTAAAATGGTGACTGGAGTGTCTCAATGTCATAAAAGGAGATGGGTTTTATACGAATTGATTATGTGATCTTATTTAACCACAAAGATCCACGCTTAATCTGGCACAGGTCTATTTTCATATAAGGTTTTACATGACCTGGTTTAGAGCACTCCTGAGTGGATAGGATCATAATCCCTGTTGGAAATGGCCCTTTTTGCAGCTCCACAAGCAAACATTTTGCCTTCAACCTGCCTTTTTTTCTGACCTTGTTTTTGTGGGCTTTAGAACTCTGGGCACTTTACCACAGCTGGTCTTTCTCTAAAATTGGGTAACATTGGGTTATCTACAATTGGCATATTTAATGTATTTATAAGTCCATAGTTAAGTGCAATATTTGTGCCCAGGGTCTGGAACTTAAATGCTTCTAAAGGGCATGCAGCACTGATTGTACCACCCACTGCCATAGCCCTTATAACCATGACTCAGGCCCGCCACTGTATAGATTGTGTGTACAGTTTTAAATTGTCATTTCGACCTGACAAGTTAACCCACTTGCCATGCCCAAACCTTCCCATTTATCACATATAAGTCACCCCTAAGGTAGGCCCTAGGTGGCCCTTTGGGCAGGGTCCAGTGCAATTAAAAGGTAGGGCATGTACTTTTGAGTTTTACATGTCCTGGAGTGAGCACAGGTAATTTAGGTTGTGCATCTGACTTACCCTCACTAGAATTGTGGTCCCTACTTGGACAGCGTGCAAACCTCTGCCAACCAGAGACCAGATTTCTAACACTCCCAGTGAAGTTTCACTAGGACATGTTGAACTGATATAAATATGGGCTTCAATATAAGGGAAACATTTATACTTCCTAGCTTTAATATGGCCGCTAAACTAGGACACTGGCATCTGTAGACGTTTCTCTATATCCAGTTGAGTTGACCTCATAACATGTATTGCACTGTGGCGGTAGATCCCACCTCAATAAATATAAATATGAACAAACTGCATCCAGACTCTAACAATCAGGATCCTCAGGGTCAGGCTTGTATTACTCTCTTGACAAAGTGAGTAATAAAAGCTTTGATACCAAGGTTTTTCAGCTATTTGGCCCCTAAGCATGTTTTTTTTGACTGTGGGTTGATGCTGCATAGTTATCTGTTTTCCACTGCAGATTGTGACATTGAGGTCAACCTGCCTGTGCAACCTATGGGGTCAAAAGTGACCCATTTCTATTTTGAATTTAGATGTGTATACGGTGTCAATTACTAAGTCATGCTCTGACCAGCTCTAAAAATTTTAAAAAGCACAGCATATCAAATAATGGTCATGACATATGGACCCGTTTGAGTTGTTTATAATAAACTGTAAATTGGGGGGGGGGTGTTTTCACATGGTAGGTTACACTTATTGGATAAATGATACTATACACAAACTAAAAGTGCATGTCAGTAAAGCTTGCAACACAAGTGCTACAGTGTGCGGTGCATTACGTACTACACAAGGTATGAGGTAATGTTAACAATTTGGCAAAGGCTATCACGTTTATCATCTACAGTGTTTACAGAGCTGAAAAGCTGGGTAATTCTCTGGTTCTTAATCAGCACTTGTATGTGGCTAGAGTAAGAATATGGTTTCTATTTGCACCATTTCAAACCTATGATAAGAATACATAATGGTTGAAAATCAGGTAGTATTGTGGGACTTTGTTGATCTTGACAAATGCTGGATGACTTTTTTGGTAATCAAACACCAGCTGAAACATGTTGTCCTCGGGACACAAAAATCATAAAGTAATCTGTTTACATCCCATTTTAGGTTTTATACATGCCAGAATCAAGTCTGTATGTAGTGGTTTTGGCAGGGGGACCCGAACAGTCAAATACTAGAGAGGAATCTCATCTGCCCTTGAAAAACAAAGTTATAGACTGGCTGACTAAAAACAGACCGCTCCCGGGACACGCTAGTAGTGAAATCTTGCATGTTCGAAGGGTATCTTGGATTGGTCACAGGCCCAAGAACATCCTGGGAGATTGTGTTTTGGTAAATTTTAGGGATGTACGGGCTGTATCTCATATTTGTGATTGGATGCAGCCCAATTCTGGCTCAGTTATACAATCTCTACCACTATTGTATTTTTAACCCCCTGGCCCCACGCGCTGCAGGACAGCTACTGATTTAGACTGGAAGATAGTTGGGTCCTGTGTAGGGGTGGGGGAAAATAGGGGCAGGTATGGAGTAGTCCCTCCACCCTTTGATATTTATACACAAAATAGATACAGCTATCTGGACACGGTTGACTGACTGGAGCACAACAATGAGGATCCCATGGGGTCACTCCTGGGGACAGAGAGGGCAAAACGACGAAATGGGCTAAGAGGGAATCTCCTGACAATTGCAAGCATTAAGAGTAAAGGAGGAAGTTTGGTAAATATAGCTTCCCATGCTTCCCAAACTAATCATCAACCACCTACTGCTATTAGTATCGAACCCTCACCAAAAATACCGCTTGAGCGCTTCCCAAACACAGCAGTTGAAGATAGCCCATCGTGTCCCGTGGTGCTTGGAACAAGATTCCCTGAAGGGGGACAGAAGGAGTCCGCTTTGAGTACTGAGTCAGGGAGAAAGGGAGGCGCACTGAAGATATTATCATGGAACGTGGCAGGTCTGCCTAACAAAATGACTTGCCCTGACTGGGGATCCTTTGTAGACAAAAATGATGTGTGTCTCTTTCAAGAGACATGGGCCCGTGAAGAACATTGCCGGTGGGGGGTTTGCCTCAGTCCACGTCCCGGACTTCTGTGGGGGGAAAGGTCGACCGTCAGGTGGTCTTACTATCTGGGTTGGGATGCACTGCTATGACAGTAACCACCCATTCACAGGATGTCCAATGTGTAGTTCTTACATGGCCTAACTACTTGAAGCTTGCCCTCATTAATGTCTACTCCCCCCCCCGTGACTATAACCAGTGAGTCCAGGACCATTGAGGAGTTGTCTCACTTCTTGCACACCATCCTGAGCAACATTCATCTTTTTAGTGGGGGGCGACTTGAATTGTCACTTTGAGCCCCTAGAGGGCCTGAAGGATGAGGTTTTAGTGGCAGAGGAAGACTATTGGTCCATACCTGTGACCCAGGCTCCATCTCCGAGAGCATGGTCTCCTCTAGCCATACAGATTATGGCTCTTATTTTAAATCATTCCCTATGAGCCTGTAATGGTTGCACTCCCTCTGATACCCCAGCCAAGTGCACCTTTAACAAACCAGGCCAGATGTCACGCCTTGACTATATCCTGGCAGAAACACGCTTATGGCCATTAGTTAGAGATTTTTATGTAATTACGCGAGTGGAGAGTGACCACAATGCCCTAATTTCAGAGCTGGGCCCACTCAACATCAGTGAGAACAGCACCACAGCCCCTGGAGATCCTGATGACAGACTTACTCTCACCATTGACAGGCGTAGAGTTAGATGGCAAGAACTAGTGGAACATCCGGAAGATATTTGGACACTCTAAAGCAGGATTGTCCCCCTGTTTACAGAGGTTGATGTGATAACTACACAACCATTAACCCCTGATTACTCTACAAAGATGCAGGCTCTTCATGTGGATCTAGTATCCAATCCCTCCTAGCCCTTAACCCCGGCCGCTCCCCCAACTGCGTCCAAGCCGCTCCTGGACGCACCCATGGACCGTTCTCCTGCCTCTCCTGCAAATTTAGCGGCACCGACAACATCTCCGCTGCGACCACAACACAGATTCCCGACCCCAACCACCTAGAATGCATCCTTCTCAACACCCGCTCGGTCCACAGGCACGCCATTGACCTTTGGAATCTACTAGACACCATCTCCCCTGACGTCGCCTTCCTAACGGAAACATGGATGAACGCTTCCTCCGCCCCTGACATCGCCATCGCTATCCCTGAAGACTATAAGATCACTCGCAAGGACCGCGCCGACCATACAGGAGGAGGAATCGCTATCGTCCATAAGAAATCTATCCGCATCACCACCAGCTCCGACGCCAACCTCGCTAACTCCGAACACCTTCACTTCCAGATCCACATCGACCCCAAGACCACACTCAGAGGCACCCTCCTCTACAGACCACCAGGACCACGCGCAAAATTCAGTGAAGACATCACGGACTTCATCACCCCACACGCACTCCCCTCCAAAGACTACATCCTTCTGGGAGACCTCAACTTCCACCTTGAAAAGAGCAACGACCGCAACACCGCCACCCTCTTAGACAACCTCGCCAACCTCGGACTTAAACAACTGGTCACTTCCCCCACACACATCGCAGGTCACACTCTCGACCCCATCTTCACCTCCAGCAACCATGTCTCCTTCAGCCACACTACAGATCTCCTCTGGACTGACCACAGCTGCGTTCACTTCACCTACAACAAGCCGAAACCCATCATCCACCTCCAACCAACTCTACAAAGAAACTGGAACAAAATCACCACAGAGCAGATCTCCACATCACTCCTTCAAACCTCCCCAGCCCTCTCTTCTAATGCCAACGAAGCCGCCTCCAACCTCACCCTTTGGTTATCCAACACCGCCGACACCTTAGCACCTCTGAAAAAACGTCAACACAAACTTGGCATCAAGAAGGCTTCATGGTTCAACGACGACCTCAAGAAATCCAAGAAACTGTGCCGCTCCCTTGAAAAGGCCTGGAAAAAAGACCCATCCACCAGCAACAAGGACGCCTTCAAAAGCGCCATCCGTACTCACCACCAACTGATCCGAAAAGCCAAGAAAACAGCATTCAAAGATCGACTTGATAACAACGCCCACAACAGCAAGGAACTTTTCAACATCGTCAAGGAATTTTCCAACCCCTCGGCCAACTCCAACGACATCACCCTCTCTCAAGCCCTCTGCGACTCCCTAGCCTCATTCTTCCACAACAAGATTGCAGACATCCACAACAGCTTCGACAACCAACCCGGAAGCCAACCCACCCCACCATCAACTGACCATCTTCCCCCCGTTAACACCCTTAACGCCTGGAACCCAATCTCCACTGAGGACACCATCCGCCTGATGAACTCCATCCACTCAGGATCCCCCACAGACCCTTGCCCCCACCACATCTTCAACAAAGCAGACTCCGTCATAGCTCCGCACCTCCGAGACGTCATCAACTGCTCCTTCAACTCCGCTACCTTCCCAGAAGATTGGAAACACGCTGAACTCACCGCCCTTCTGAAAAAACCAACAGCAGACCCCACCGAACTCAAAAACTACCGCCCCATCTCGCTTCTTCCATTCCCGGCCAAAGTCATCGAGAAAGCTGTCAACAACCAGCTCGCCGCCTTCCTCGAAGACAACAAATCACTCGACCCCTCACAATCTGGCTTCCGAGCCAAACACAGCACTGAGACCGCCCTCATCGCAGCAACTGACGACATTCGAACTCTACTGGACAATGGAGACACAGTCGCCCTCATCCTCCTCGACCTCTCTGCAGCCTTCGACACAGTCTGCCACAGCACCCTTTTACAACGCCTCAGAAACATCGGAATCCAAGGTAAGGCCCTGGAATGGATCACCTCGTTCCTCGCCGGAAGAACCCAGAGAGTCCGCCTCCCACCATTCAAGTCCGAGGCCTCCGAAATCATCTGCGGCGTACCACAAGGATCCTCACTCAGTCCCACCCTCTTCAACGTATACATGAGCCCCCTCGCGGCCATCGCCCGCCAACACAACCTCAACATCATCTCTTACGCGGATGACACTCAACTGATCCTATCTCTCACCAAGGACCCCAGCACCGCTAAAACTAACCTACACGAAGGAATGAAAGAAGTCGCCGAATGGATGAAACAAAGCCGTCTGAAACTGAACTCAGACAAAACAGAAGTCCTCATCTTAGGTAAATCCCCCTCTGCATGGGACGACTCTTGGTGGCCGGAAGCCCTCGGAAATGCACCCATCCCGACAGACCACGCACGGAACCTTGGCGTCATCCTGGATTCTTCACTCTCAATGAACAGACAAGTCAGCGCTGTATCCTCTTCCTGCTTTAACATTCTTCGCATGCTCAGAAAAACATTTCGCTGGATCCCCCCCGAAACAAGGAAAACAGTCACCCACGCTCTAGTCACGAGCCGACTGGACTACGGAAACACCCTCTACGCAGGTACCACCGCGAAACTCCAGAAGAAACTACAACGAATCCAAAACGCCTCAGCCAGGCTCATATTAGACATCCCACGCAACGAACACATCTCCGGTCACCTTAAAGACCTCCACTGGCTACCCGTCAATAAGAGGATCACTTTCCGACTGCTTACCCACGCACACAAATCACTCTACGACATCGGACCAGATTGCCTCAACTCCCGACTGTCCTTCTACACCCCCTCCCGCCAACTCCGCTCTTCCAGCCAAGCCTTCGCCACTGTACCTCGCATCAACAAGACCACCATGGGAGGCAGATCCTTCTCATACCTGGCTGCCAAGACATGGAACTCACTCCCCGCTTACCTTCGTCTCACCCAGAATCACCTAGCTTTCAGAAAGCAGCTTAAAACGTGGATATTTGACAAATAATCCACCTCCCCTTCCTAAGCGCCTTGAAACCCTCTGGGTGTGTAGTGCGCTATATAAATGTTTTGACTTGACTTGACTTGACTATTTAACCCCCGGGTGACTAAGAAGAACAAAAGGGCTAGACAATGCACCTGGTTTAATGCAGCATGTAGGGCGGCAAAGTCCGAATTAGTACGGGCTTTAAAGGAAAACAACAGTAAACCTGAAATTAAATTCAGGAGAGCGCACTATAAATGGCTGATAAAAATGCGCGAAGGAGCAGTGGGACCATGAGAAGTGGGCTAGCTTATCCACCGCACTAGCAACCAAAGATTCTCAGAAATTTTGGTCAATAGTTAATAATGGCTCGGAAGAACTAAAACCTACAATTGAATCGAATATAGCAGGGGAAGCGGGGGAGACCACTTCCAAGCTCTTTACCGCAGCGTGCACCAGTCAGATGTTCAGGAATTTTTACTGGCATACCCAGCTTTTAATCTACATTCAGAGGCGGAGGCAGATTTTACGCTTACTGAAGTGTGTAATGCAATCTCCAAGCTGGCCCTATGTAAAGCCCCAGGCTTAGACAAACTTCCAGGCGATCTCTTCAGGCACGAACCGAGGATATGGGGTCCATATTTTCAGATTCTTTTTAATGCGGTCCTGAACGGCATGGTGGTGCCCTGTACTCGGCTGGGAGCAGAGATACAGCCCGATTCATGAAACGAAATTGCGCTCGCAAAGGGGCAGATTCTGAGAATCTGGCCCTTTGCGAGTGCGATTTTTGCATTTGGGATTCATCATCCCAAATGCAAAAATCGCTATTTGCGAAATCGCATATTTGCGAGGAATTGGATTTAAGGAATCTCTAATAGAGATTCCTTAAATGCAATTCATCACCCAATTTGAAATTGCGAATTCGCAATATTTGGTCGCAATTTACCATGAAATCTGACTTTGTGGTAAATTGCGAAAAAAGAGTAAAAAGCCCTTTAGTGCATTTTTTTCTTTTGCCTGTTACACACACACATGTCCTTTGGACATGTGTGTGCGCAACACCTGTTTGAATTTGCATTTAAGGGGTGCTACAGGGTGTCCTTTGGACCCCCCTGGCACCCTTTAAATCGCTATCTTATTTGCCTTTTGGCCCATAGGAATGAATGGGGAGTTATTCCTTATTTGCGATTAGCAATTTGCTAATCGCAAATAAGGACTGTGTAGGAATCGCATTTAATTTTGCGATTCCTACATGAATCCCGTTTTGCGAGTCTGTAATAGCGATTCCTTATGAATCACTATTACAGACTCGCAAAACGGGTCTTTGATGAATCTACCTGCTAGTCCCTATCTTTAAAAAGGGTTCTCCTCTGCTCCCAGCCAACTACAGGCCCATCAGCCTTATAGATGTCCCCCAGAAGATTTTTGCCAGGTTAATACTGGACCACTTGCAGGACTGGATGGAGGAGCACACAATCCTTAGTCCGTATCAAGCGGGGTTTAGAAAGAACACCTCCACTATGGACCAAATCTTTCAATTGTCACTACTGTTTTGGAAAACTGTGAGTATAGAAGGTGGCAGCCTCTATATGGTGTTCGTCGACCTCCGCTCGGCTTTTTATCTAGTCCCCCGGGGGCAACTATGGATTGTTCTCCTAGAATTGGGCATACCGGTCCCACTCTTGACCATACTGATAAGGTTACACGAGGCGAATTTCGCCCAAGTCAGATGTGGGAAAAATAGTGCACTGTACGCAAGATTCCCCGTTGGCAGGGGGGTTAGGCAGGGGTGTGTGCTTGCACCTACCCTGTTTTGCCTCTATGTTAACGGGGTAATCTTGCACCTGAATGGAGTGCAGAATGATGATGCCTCAAAGTTGGCAGGCAGCAGGGTTCCTGCGATTATGTTTGCCGACGACACCCTCTTGCTATCTAAGTCCCCAATGGGGATCCAGCGCACATTGGATGGCTTTGAGGAATTTTGCAGAGGAAGGGGTTTGGAGATTAACTCGCTCAAAACCAAGTTCATGATTTTCAACCTCCCCGCAACCACTCGCCCAAATCCTAGTCTAGGTACATCAAGGCTGTAAAGGGTCTTGACTTTTGATTATCTGGGAGTTACCATTAACGAGAATCTGACGAGGGGCCCCCAGCAAATCAAGTCTCAACAAAAATTGGCCCAACTTGTTGGTGGCATCCGGAAGCTATCCAATACTTCCTCTATTAAACCGGTTGGTCCACCATTGGAAGTATATAAAATGCATGCTAGGGGTGCGATTATGTATGGCGGGGAACTTTGGGGATACTCCTGCAGGACTGAAATAATTAAGAAAACAAATTCCTAAGACAGTTGCTAGCGCTACCATCCAGCATTCCACTCCTGCTGTTAAGGCTTGATTTGGGGCTTAGGCCTATTGACGAGGAGCTAGCGCTCAAACCCCTAAGGTTTTGGCGTAGGCTCTGGGTGACACCGGAACTTGCACACTATAGGCAGGAACTTATAGAAATACTAAGCCTTCCTGGAGCAGGGAAGATTCCCTGGCTCAAATTTATAAAGATCAAATGCGCAAGGCTAGGATTATTTGCCCTATGGTCTGACCCAGAGAAAGGTTCCAAAATGATTACTCGAAAAAACCTTACGAAGATTTATTGTGAAAACAAACATGGTGCTGCTTTGTCTGACTCTCTAGTCGGCACTTTGACTGCTTCCTTTTTTAACTGTTAAAGATTTTTATCATTTTGAACAATGTATGGATGAAATTTATCCTACTTTGGCAAGAAAACTGTGTATACAGTGGAGATACAGTGTCCTACCTTTGCGAGCCTTTACTGGTAGGTGGCCATCACCAGCTTTGGAAAATTGTCCTGGGTGTAACTGTGACAGGGAAAATGATCTGCACGTTCTCTTCTTTTGTCCAGCTTACCAAAAGTACAGGAAGTATTGGCTCGTACCCCTTTGTAAGAATCTGGGTTTTTTACACTGTATGTATGCTTTTAGAGTCCTAAAAACAGACACATCCAGACCCATTGTTTTTGCGGTTTCCCAATTCTGGGTAGCAATGTGGCACAAGCGAAGGTTCTTAATTGTCAAAACCTGAATGTGATCATGACACGCAGCCTTTAGAGCTTCGATAAATTGCATTGTTTTTTGACTTTGATAACTTTTTTCTTGCCATACTGCTCCCTTTGGGAAATTCATGGGGAATCTTTGTCTTCTTGGTATATTGATTTAAAATTTCACCCATGAATTTTGAATTTTACTGTTTTGTTTCTTTTATGGCATATTGCCGAAATAAAGGTTTTATGATGATGAAAAGGCATGCATTGTAAACGCATGCGTGAAAATGTCATTCATCCGGTAGTAAAAAAATCCCACATTTGTTTTTCACTTCTACCTCTCTCATAGGAGAACATTGGGTTAACATATTACATTTAATAGGTGCTAACTCTTGATTGGGAACAGGTGAGCATTTCATGTTTGGTATCTGGGAAATTCCAATAAAAAATTCTATTCAATGGTAAAGTCGGATTTTAAGTTACAATTTTGAAAATGCAGAATCCATTTAGTGCCTAAAGACTGTTCCTGGGTCACATGACTGGGTGTAATTGGTAGTAATTCGGACATTGTTTATTCCTTCCAGACAGCCACACAAAAGATGGAGTAGGTGTGCCTGGATGGGCCGCCAACTGACAGGATGGGGGGTGGAGCCGGCATAACACCACATGCAAGTGACTAAGACTGTACTGCCTTCACACAAATAACTTGTCACCACTGCATTGTTGATGCAGCCATCTTGGGGCCAGGAAAGTGGAGGCAAGAAACTTCAAACACTTTAAAGGGAATTCTCTAGAAACTTCTCCTACTTCAAAGTGGGAACCTGATATAAATATTGGACCAACAGAACCAACTCTTCAGTACACATCCTGAAGACTTGGAAGATGTACTGCTGTGCTGTTTTGCTGCTGTCCTCCTTCCTGAGTGAGTAGGACTGAACATTTATCTTGAACCTAGGACCACAAGAGGGACGTCAAGGGCTTATTGGCTGGCCTCATCATCAGAGCCTAAGGGACGGTATACATGCCAGAAACCTTGAATCCAGTACCTTGACTGTGCCAGCTGTGAGCCCTGCCCTCCCAAGGGCTTGACCCTTGGATTTGCTCTGTCAGCCTGAAGTTGCTCTGTCAGCCCAGCTGTGGTCTCATCAGTACCGAAGCAGCACAGTGCATCAGGATCGCTGTGCAATCCTTCCACAATGCAGGACTACACATCGAAGCATCCCCGATGCTCATTAGAATTGCCACTGCAGAATGCCTCCTTGAAGCAGGCCTTCCCATCACAAGGGCCTCATCAATGGTATTAGACCTGGTATCTTATGGCATTATTTCCCTTGTCTTTTAGCTTCTGACCTCCTGTTTTTTTGACAGTTTTTTACTGGTTTTAGAACTCTGATCCCTTTACCTCTGCTGATCAGAGCTAAACTGCAATTGCTCCCTGTGTAAATTGTATTTGTAATTGGTTTATCCATGATTGGCATATTTGATTTAGTAGTAAGTCCCTAGCAAAGTGCACAAGGCATGCCCAGGGCCTGCAAAACAAAAGCTACTAATGGGCCTGCAGCACCCACATGAGTAGCCCTGCAAAAATGTCTCATACCTACCATTGTAGTACTGTTTTAAACAGCCATTTTCACCCACTTGCTAGTCCTGTACCTTCCCTTTAATTACATGTAAGGCATCTGTAAGGTAGGGCAAGTTAGTCCTATAGGTATGGTGCTGTGTTTTTAACAGGTAGGACATGTGCTGTTGTATTTTACATGTGCTATTTGTGAAATTCAGCTAATTTCATTTTTCACTTTTGCAAGGACTATCTCGCCTATAGAGTAACATGGAGATTGCCTTGAAATATATTTTAAGTGTAATTTCCCATTAGGAGCTGATAGGGATTTGGAGTTTGGGTACCTCTGAACTCACAAAAATACATCTTTAGGTGAAGTTTGGTTTTAAATTACGTGTTTGAAAATGCCACTTTTTAAAAGTGCCAATTTTCTTGCATAAACATTATGTGCCTCTGCCTGTCTGTAGAATGTATGTTTGAGTTGGCTGACAGTTGGGCTCTTGTGCATTCACTCTAGACAGTCACGCAAAGGGGCTGAGGTGTGCCTTGCCTATCCTGATGTGCCATCTCCCGGCTAATGGGCATCCTGAGCTAGAGTTGTGTGAAAAATTGTTACTGATACCTGAATGGGGTTGGGGCTGGGCCTGTCTTCACACAAAGCTGTCTCTGCCCCCTGTAGTCTGTCTGGAGCCAGGCCTGGAAAGGCAAAGTCTTGTGAACTACAAAGACTCTCCTTTGAAGTTTGCCTTCTTCAAAGGCAGAACAGGGTATGAGTATTGGACCTCTGACACCCCAAAATCAGAAAACGTCTGGATTGAGGACATTCTAGCATGAAGAAGAGCTAGATGCTCTAGAAGGGACTGCCACTATGCCTGTTGCTTTGTTGTGCTGGCCTGCTGCTTCTCTCTTGGAAATAAAAAGGACTAGACTTGATTTCTATATCCTGCTTCTAAGGTTCTCCAAGGGCTTGTGCGCCGCTTGTTAAGACTTCAACTATTAGTACTTGGGCTCTTCTGTTGAGAGCCCTGACTTGCCGGGTGGTCCAAATTTCAATTCCTGGGCCCTAGAAAGAGTAACCAGGTGAGAAAATCCATGCATCGACTCCCAGCACCTGTTTTCTTGATGCAGCACCTGCCGTGCGGTTGAAAGATCAATGCAGTGCCTGCTTTGTGACTGAAGAATTTATGCCATACCAGCTTTGCAGCTGAGAAACAAATGCAGCATGAGTCCCGAGTACTTTCACCGAAGTCCATGGCACCCGCTCCAACTCTGAGGCAGCACTGGCATCGCGGCTGAGAATCGAAGCAGCACCTGCTTCGTGGCTATGAATATGATGCAGCACCTCCTTCACCATTGATGCAGTGTGTCTGGATTTTCGATGCATCGTCCCTCAACACCAACTCTTAATTGACACTGGGCTGCAGTAAGGAACTGAGGCCATGTGTTGAGAATTTGATGCATCACATCCCCTTCCAGTAAGGAACTGATGCATCACTTGCCCTACCTAGCAGTAAGGAACTGACGCATTACCTTCCTTGTGGAGTAGGAAACTGATGCAGCACTTTGTTTTTTGGTGTCTCACATCCCCTGCGCTGGTTTCATATTTGACGCATCTAAGGTAGTTTGAGCTATAAAGAACGCATCCATTGATTTCTATGGACTAAACTTATGTAATCATTTAAAAGTGATATCTTGAATTGTGTATGTTAGATTTGTGTGTTGTTTTATTCAAATAAATATTGTCTATTTTTTTAACTGATGTGGATGCCTTTTGTAGTATTGTCACTGTATTACTGTGTGTGTAGAAAGAAATGCTTCACACATTCCGCAGAGTTAAGCCTCAATACTCGTGTAAAAAAATATTGTAAATTGATACTTGTATAGCGCACTACTCACCCACAAGGGTCTCAAGGTGCTTGTACGAATACCGCTGTGGAACCCATCCTGGCTTTTCCTGTGAGGCGTCCACTCCTGGGCACCCCCAAGGTGGAGGCCAGGCATTCTTAGCGTAGTGGGGGCCGTTGTGGAGATTAAGCAAGCTATTGCCCAGGTTTGCAGAGTGGGACTCCATGATTGGAATAGGCCCCGAGGCGAGAACTATCAGGTCCGTGGAATTTTGAGCCCAAGACCCACCGAGGCGGGGTATTGAACCCTGGTCCCGGGCTAGACCTCTGCATCAGGGTCTGCCGCTCTAATCATTAAGCCACACTTCTCCAAGCTACCAAGAGGGTTAGAAGGGGTTATCTTAATTATGTGACTTCCTTACCCTGACTAGAGTGAGGGTTCCTACTTAAACAGTGGGAAAACCACTGCCAACTAGAGGCCTCATTTCTAACAGATGGCATCTTCGGAAATGACTTAGGACTCCACATTGCAAGCCCTGACACTTCCCCAGAGCCAGCCGGTGCGCGACGTGTCTTTGACACTGGGCCTTGCATCACAGCCCTTCAGCTTCTTGGGACCACGACTGCATAATGCATCTCCACCCCAGGACCTCGCTTCATCTTGGCTGCACTATGTATCCTCGACGCTGGGCATCTCATCCCTCCACAACAAGGATTTAAGGTACACTTATACCGGGGTGTAACTGGGTCCCTGTAGACGGTGTGCGCCCCATCCCAGTTAGTCTGAACTTGCAACATTGTCTCTGTTTAGCGCCACAAGATAACCAAAGTTTGTGCTTTCTGCTTTACTGCACCATTTTACCATAAAAGTTTAAAAATGCATATCTCTAATTCTGCCAATTAGATTTTTGTCGCTTTGGTGCCGAATATTTTTTTTTATTTTAATCTATTTTTCTAAATTGATGTGACATTTTTCTTGTATTAGGTTTTCACTCGGTGTGCTGTATAAAAACTTCACACATGACTTCTGAGTTAAGTCTGACTGCTTTTGTGACAAGCTGGAAGTGGGGCAAGCATAGGGTAACCTAACAGATTATGGTTGCTGCTTTAGTAGGTTTGCACCCCCTCAACCAATAACACAATTCCCCAAAAAGGGAGATTCAGTAAGTTTAGGAGGTTGCTTCTCTCTTTGACAAGACTTCCTCAAACTTTGCCTTGCTAGGTAGAATTCATACACATTCTAGCAGGTTCCTCAAGTTTACTATAATTAATCAGCAACATACTTTGTAGTCCCTGTGAGATAAGCTGAATATTGGTAAGGTACACCACAGAAAACAAAAAAAGGGATGGACGGGAATGTGCCATTGAACAATCTCACATGGTTGTAATTCATTGTTTTGTTTATTATTTGTAATGCCCTAAGTGTGCCTGGAGTGCCAAAATGTGTCTCTCATACTTCCTGTGAAGCAGGACCAAAGCTACACCTCACTGAAAATGCCTACGTAGGAGGAAACTGGTGTATGGTGGCTTACGTTCCTATCCAGAGGGAACCTGGCCTGCAACTTGGGAATGGACTGTGTTTTTTACTGAAGCAGGACCAAGACTATTTGGCATGTGGCAGGTCTTTGTCTCAAGTGATGTAGTTGGTGAAAAACGATGGGAAAGATTGTGGCTGTGGTCCATCAATAGTCGCTTGATTAATTCAATCATTTGTTCCATTGTGTTTGTTGCAGAATACTAGTTTGAAACACCGGGAGTATCAAGCTGAATATTCACTAATCATTTTTTGACTGAAAATCATATTTCATATCACTCAAAATGTTACTGCTGAATTAATCTTTTATTTTTTAGGTATCATTGTCTCTGACTTTGACAGTATGGATGAAGTAAAACACTTGTTCAAAGTATTCATTGAATCATTTATACTATAAAAAAAAATATATACTTTATGCATTTTGGCCTCTCTTTTATGTACAAATTTAGTTTTCACACAGTTTAATTTGGATTTTGTGTGACTGATTGCTTTCCAGTGAATAATGTTATCGATATATTTTAAATAGATTAACAACACTTAAGGCGTGACGCCTTTGCGTGTGACTGTTTTACATAGTTTTATATTATAAAACGGAAACTTAATGGAACAATAAAAATGACAATCATTCATAGTTAGCCAAAATTATAATAAACTATAGCTGCTTTAAGTTGAACATCTTTTGGTGCCACATGTGATCATAAGCAACAAAAGAAGAAAAACATTAAGTTAAAAAAATATGTAGAAAGGCGTTGCTGTATTGTAAACTGGTCACTGTTAGAGCTATAAATTCAATAAGTTGAGTAAAGCCTAGAAAGGAGTCGATATTTTATAAAAGTTGGTCTCTCAGGAACAGGTTACATATTTTTCTGTTGCTCACTTTAACAAGCCATAGAAGGTTTGTTTTTTTCACTCTCTACAAACATTTTATATTTTCTCCCGGCTGTCGATCTGTTTTGCAACAGTAAACAACCATGAAATATTCCGTATCGAAGGTATAATGAAGTTGCAACAGTGGCAGTTCCTGTGATAATCTTAAAATCTGAATAGAGACTTTGTTTACTGTCTTTTGTAATAAAAACATGAACCAATGACAAGCAAGCCCCTCCTCGCACCAGAGACAAGCATATAGGACATGGTAGTTATTACAGCTTGTTTTATTAAAGCAATAATTTTGTTTATGTACTAATTTTGGTGTTCGAGGAGGGTCACACTGCGTTATCACCTGCAGTAAAGGGATTCTCTAACAGCTTCGTCTTATTCCTAATGTCCTCACCCCAAGAGCATAATTTAGGGAGAGTTGAGAGAAATCAGCCTATTTTACTTTTCTTGGAAAAGGTCACAGTTTCTTCTTGGGACTTGGAAAACCTAACATATGTGACCCCGATCATTTCAAGTGAACGCTACATTTGCATTGAAAAAACGGGACATTGAAGCCACTGAACGCTATTGCTGTGTTAAAAATGCATTTTCTCTCTTAGCTTGTTGTGAAATGACTTCCTTTGTGCATTATAATATTGTAGTGCTCCGTAGGCTGGAATACCCAGAGTCTGCTGCAAGCTGACATATACAGACGAATATACAAATACAATAACATTGCCCGTATCTTTATGTATTTCAATGATTGGAGAATCATATAGCCCCACCGGCCTGGCCGCCAATGACTTGATGAATGCTTGGTACTTGGCAGTAAACCGGAAAAGCATGGAACCTCGAAAGGGGTCTACTTAATTTAGGAATTATGGTGACACCTTGAAGTTAACAGTATTTCGTGCCGGTTCTGCTTTATTATTATAACCCATCTGATACGAATATAAAAAATAACTTTCTGCATTGATGACATCCTTTTGAATCTAAGGTAGACCACTCGCACATAGTTTTTAAATACAGTAAAAGTTATATATTCTTGAAAGAGATGGCATGCTATTCACACACACAGCTTACTTTACCGGGCAGCAAATTAGGAATGTTCTGCCCAGTCAATGTTTCTCCTTTATCTAGGACGAGAGACAAAGAAGGTAAACATGTGTGATGTGAGGTCTTTCATGCATGCCAGACCTGAAGTCAGTGAAGATTTTTTACTGATGGCACCCCCAGGAAGCAGGGTCCGTCTTTGGAAAAATGCCATTAATTAGCACTATATGGTGGCTCTCAACTCTTAGAGGGCATGTAGGGGGTTCTTTCTGTCCAGGAATGCTTTGTTCCATATGGCAGAGCAGAACAGAACTGATGACGGATTAGGTAGCCTTTTATGCAATTCCCTTTTGCATTGGCTCAAATGCAATTGCTTTCATGATGGCCAAGACATTGATGGGTCTGCAGTCTGCATTTCCCGACCTCCAACTGGGTCCTACTGGGTGCATTCCCACATCTGATAAATTGACATTAGACTCCAGGAAAGGGATTATTGCCAGAGGTACAGCCTAGTTCCCCCCCAACCCATTCCAGTACCAGAGGGCATTCATACAACTCTCTGCCCAGTCAAGAGTCAAAACTGTCCATTCATAGCTTTCCAACATCCTGCCCTATGACCCTCATTAACCCCTCACTATCACTAGTTGCTCACGGCAGGTGGGGTGTGGGAGCAGAAAAGACTCAATGTATGGATAGCCACGCAGATAAGGTGTCCCACATCAGTATGGTTGTTACCCATCTTTTAACTCATTTATTATTGTAGAATGCAGAGGAAGAGTTACTGGCCAGAATCAGAAATTTTAGTAGCAATAATTCTGGAACCCTTTACTGTGGAACGCGTATTCAGCCCTGGGTCTCCCCGGGGCTTGGGGGCTCAGAGCACATCTCCCCTTTCGCATTATAAAATTAAGCATCAGGTAGGTGGTTGTCCACGAGGCATAATTAAGCCCAAGGAGGGAAGCCCCGTATGCCCTTTCCTTAAAAAAAAGAAAACCACTGCCCCCGGGACCTAGCCTACACAGGGGCTATTTAATGTAAACGTGAACAGGAAACAACACTTCTTTTTAAAAAAAAGTGTTGCCAATTTGCAGCTCCATCCAGTTTCCGCAGCACAAATTGAATTTAAAAAAGTGGCACTGTCAAGGTCATAGCGGGCCCCCAGGACCACAGTTAGGGGTCAGGGTATGCCTATCCTGCCCGTTTTTCTTTTTTTAAATGCTTTATATGGAACTCAGCTGAAGCACAGTCCCAAGATGGCTTCCAACACTTCCTGGTTGAAGTGTTGCCAGTCAATCAGGATTTGAGCACAGGTACTACTGAATCCTCGGAAGATCCCGTCCTTAAATGGAAATATTTAGATTTCTTTTAATACCTCAAATGCTACTAAAAAGATTTACACCAATTCACAAAAAGGTTGCTTTCTGAACCAATGGCTACTTTCCTGCCACATTTGGTGTTATTCGGTTCAGCAGTTTGGGATTTTGCATAGGAAAATACATTTGGGACTCCCAGTCTTTCTCGGACCCTGCTTGCCGGATCACCCTGAAACTTTCGAGACAGCAGCTGAAGTTTGCGTTGCACTAGTTTTGAACATTTCGTGAGGATTCGTCAAGCGTCACCAAAGTAATCAGCAAAACAGAAAATGCTGTACCTGTGAAAACAAGGTGTGTATATTAATATAAATATCTCCTGTTGCTGGAATCCTTATCCCACAGGGGTGGGAAATAACAGGTATGGACCACAACCAGCTTGGTGGAATATGTGCTTAATTTTAAGATGACCACCTCCGCATGACGCGTATCGACCGGGTCTCCCCGGTCTTGATCACATGGGCAGGCATGTATTTGAATGGTAGCAAATACATCCAGTTATATTTTGGGGTGTGAACCAGAAGGTGTATAGAACTCGTTGCGCAACATTTATATTCGGTGCAATTGCTATATTAGTTTTGAACTCTATAAACTGTATTTAGTTCGTAACAATAGCACATAATTGGTGCCACGGTGCAACATATACAATTGGACATTTAATGTTAGATATAATTTTAACTTGCAGTGAAAATGTGTTCATTTGAATAATGATGAAGTATGAAGCAGTTCTTTATTATGAAATGTTTTCTTAACGTGATATGCACAACATTACAATAGAAGGCACGTCCTATGGATGAGTGAGTAACAAACACAATTCCTTCTCTGTTTCTATGTATCACATTTTAAATTGAACATTGGGAATGGATTACATGACCGTGAAGAAGGAGAAATCTGTAACACGTCATTTATTGCCATTGAAATTAGATATTTTGCAGCACTTTGGGAGTCTATTCATCCTTACTGACTAGAAGGAGTCATTTTGCAATATATATATATATATATATCATGCCAAAGGTTGCCCAGAGATGAAGCCGCACTCCGTGGTAGGGTAGGTAACAACCTTTATTTTGAACAAAGGCTGCTTCTCAATCTGTAATTTTGTCCCTCGGTCTGACGCGTTTCAGGGATTCCTTCCCTTTCTTCAGAGACCACACACGAGCAGCTTCATTGTGTGCGCCTGCACTGTCCTCCGCACACAAATGCAATTTTACAAGTTGGCCTCAGGTGTGCCTTTTAATCAATTACCTTGCGCAATGTGTTCTGGGACCTGCAGTTCATTCTTGCACCTTTTGTCCCTCCGGTGGGTTAGTTGCTCGTGTTATTTAAAGGGACCAATGCTGCAGCCCTCCATTGAGCCTCTGATTGAAAACGCAGCCTGTCTGATGAATTCCTTCCCACGCCGATCGTGAAGGGAAACAGTCTCCCCCACGCAGACACAGTTCATTGAAGAGGCGGTGCGTCGCTTCCACGGCCTGGAACCGCCGTGAGTATTTCATGCCAAAGGTTGCCCAGAGATGAAGCCGCACTCCGTGGTAGGGTAGGTAACAACCTTTATTTTGAACACAGGCTGCTTCTCAATCTGTAATTTTGTCCCTCGGTCTGACGCGTTTCAGGGATTCCTTCCATTTCTTCAGAGACCACACACGAGCAGCTTCATTGTGTGCGCCTGCACTGTCCTCCCCACACAAATGCAATTTTACAAGTTGGCCTCAGGTGTGCCTTTTAATCAATTACCTTGCGCAATGTGTTCTGGGACCTGCAGTTCATTCTTGCACCTTTTGTCCCTCCGGTGGGTTAGTTGCTCGTGTTATTTAAAGGGACGAATGCTGCAGCCCTCCATTGAGCCTCTGATTGAAAACGCAGCCTGTCTGATGAATTCCTTCCCACGCCGATCGTGAAGGGAAACAGTCTCCCCCACGCAGACACAGTTCATTGAAGAGGCGGTGCGTCGCTTCCACGGCCTGGAACCGCCGTGAGTATTTCATGCCAAAGGTTGCCCAGAGATGAAGCCGCACTCCGTGGTAGGGTAGGTAACAACCTTTATTTTGAACACAGGCTGCTTCTCAATCTGTAATTTTGTCCCTCGGTCTGACGCGTTTCAGGGATTCCTTCCCTTTCTTCAGAGACCACACACGAGCAGCTTCATTGTGTGCGCCTGCACTGTCCTCCGCACACAAATGCAATTTTACAAGTTGGCCTCAGGTGTGCCTTTTAATCAATTACCTTGCGCAATGTGTTCTGGGACCTGCAGTTCATTCTTGCACCTTTTGTCCCTCCGGTGGGTTAGTTGCTCGTGTTATTTAAAGGGACCAATGCTGCAGCCCTCCATTGAGCCTCTGATTGAAAACGCAGCCTGTCTGATGAATTCCTTCCCACGCCGATCGTGAAGGGAAACAGTCTCCCCCACGCAGACACAGTTCATTGAAGAGGCGGTGCGTCGCTTCCACGGCCTGGAACCGCCATGAGTATTTCATGCCAAAGGTTGCCCAGAGATGAAGCCGCACTCCGTGGTAGGGTAGGTAACAACCTTTATTTTGAACACAGGCTGCTTCTCAATCTGTAATTTTGTCCCTCGGTCTGACGCGTTTCAGGGATTCCTTCCCTTTCTTCAGAGACCACACACGAGCAGCTTCATTGTGTGCGCCTGCACTGTCCTCCGCACACAAATGCAATTTTACAAGTTGGCCTCAGGTGTGCCTTTTAATCAATTACCTTGCGCAATGTGTTCTGGGACCTGCAGTTCATTCTTGCACCTTTTGTCCCTCCGGTGGGTTAGTTGCTCGTGTTATTTAAAGGGACCAATGCTGCAGCCCTCCATTGAGCCTCTGATTGAAAACGCAGCCTGTCTGATGAATTCCTTCCCACGCCTACCCTACCACGGAGTGCGGCTTCATCTCTGGGCAACCTTTGGCATGAAATACTCACGGCGGTTCCAGGCCGTGGGAGCGACGCACCGCCTCTTCAATGAACTGTGTCTGCGTGGGGGAGACTGTTTCCCTTCACGATCGGCGTGGGAAGGAATTCATCAGACAGGCTGCGTTTTCAATCAGAGGCTCAATGGAGGGCTGCAGCATTGGTCCCTTTAAATAACACGAGCAACTAACCCACCGGAGGGACAAAAGGTGCAAGAATGAACTGCAGGTCCCAGAACACATTGCGCAAGGTAATTGATTAAAAGGCACACCTGAGGCCAACTTGTAAAATTGCATTTGTGTGCGGAGGACAGTGCAGGCGCACACAATGAAGCTGCTCGTGTGTGGTCTCTGAAGAAAGGGAAGGAATCCCTGAAACGCGTCAGACCGAGGGACAAAATTACAGATTGAGAAGCAGCCTGTGTTCAAAATAAAGGTTGTTACCTACCCTACCACGGAGTGCAGCTTCATCTCTGGGCAACCTTTGGCATGAAATACTCACGGCGGTTCCAGGCCGTGGAAGCGACGCACCGCCTCTTCAATGAACTGTGTCTGCGTGGGGGGGACTGTTTCCCTTCACGATCGGCGTGGGAAGGAATTCATCAGACAGGCTGCGTTTTCAATCAGAGGCTCAATGGAGGGCTGCAGCATTGGTCCCTTTAAATAACACGAGCGACTAACCCACCGGAGGGACAAAAGGTGCAAGAATGAACTTCAGGTCCCAGAACACATTGCGCAAGGTAATTGATTAAAAGGCACACCTGAGGCCAACTTGTAAAATTGCATTTGTGTGCGGAGGACAGTGCAGGCGCACACAATGAAGCTGCTCGTGTGTGGTCTCTGAAGAAAGGGAAGGAATCCCTGAAACGCGTCAGACCGAGGGACAAAATTACAGATTGAGAAGCAGCCTGTGTTCAAAATAAAGGTTGTTACCTACCCTACCACGGAGTGCGGCTTCATCTCTGGGCAACCTTTGGCATGATATATATATATATATATATATATATTGTCACAGACAAAACAGGTTTCAGAAATGTTATAGTTAGGCCAACATTTCACTTGTACCTAACCTGTAAAATTCAGCTATTCTACTTAGCTGAGCCAACTATAACTCTATAACCATCTATAATTTGCTGATGACATCACATATTACATCACTCATGACATGGTCAGTGACAACAGTGTTGACATAAGTGATGGGATCATCCAGTGACAGAGTTTTTCTATAAAGTTTAAGAATGGTATATATGCTTACGGCTTCCGCTCCACTGCAATACAGGAACCAACACCACTGGGGGGTCCGCTTTTTAATTTTTAAACTTTATTGCAACATGGTATGGTATAGCATGATGCATCTTGGCAATTACAGCTGCGTTGTTCACAATACCCTCCACATTATATACATTACTTGCTGGCTGTCACCAGTAGGTAGTTATAGTTAGGACCTAGTTTTCATAGGGAATGCGTTTTTTCTTTTGCCATATCTTTGATGCTGTTTGATGAATTTCCCAAACTAATAGCGTGCTCAGGTCAGCTCCTGAGTCCTGGCTTCAAAGTTGCAGGGTGATTTGTCAAGCGGATGCTGAGAAAAAGGGGATCCCAAAATACATTTTCTCCATGCTAATTTCCATAGAAAACTATTGACACAGCTACAGCTCGAACTGCTGAATGGAATTGCACCAAATTTGGCAAAAAGGTAGATCTTGCTTGGTCCAGAGTGCATTCTTTTTGTTAAATGGTGTAAATCTGTTCATTAGTTCCTGAGAAATTAATTTATTTATAAATATTAATATCTTGTGTTCGCGAAGGAACCGCAAACCCTCCCAATCTCGAGCCCAATTGACTGCCAACAGTTCCAACCATGCAGTGTTGGCACCCATCTTGTGACTCGGTTCAACCAAGTCACAAGAAAAAAGGTAAAAACACAAAAAAGGGGGCAGGGTAGAAACACGCAAACCCCCTAGGCCTGCTCAGGGTGTCACACAGGGAGCCTGAGGGGCAAATAAAACGTTTGTTTACAAAGAATTCTGCAGGATTCACGGACCCTACGCAAATCCTGCAGAATTGTTTTTTTAAAAATGCAGCCCTGTCTTCCGTGCTTCATTTTCTTGAAGCCTTGGTTGAGCCAAGTCCTGGGGGCAATGACTGATCAGTATGCCCGGGCCTGTGGGGGGCCCCTGCAGCCCTGAGGACTACCACCTCCCTGGGGCTTTTAAAAAAAATAGCATGGGGGATCCTGCCCCCCTTCGCTTCCCCAGGGACTGCCACCTTCATGGGGCTTTCTTGAATAATGGGTGGGGGGCCTTGTGGCCCCCAAGCCCTAGGGCTTTTATTAAAAATAGCATGGAGGCGCCTGGCACTCATGCTGCCCCAAGGCAGCACAACGATGGAAGGGGGATGCATGGCCCCCTATCAAGGGCCTCTATGGCCCTGGGGACCGCCACCGCCCAGGGCCAACTCCAGCAACATCCCGAGGTGCCCACCCCGGGGACATTGCAGTTTGCTATGGCATGGTAGGAGGACTGCTTCCATCATGCCATAGCAAACATCTGCTTCGCTTCATGGAAGTGAGAACAGTAAAGCTGCTTTTGCGTCCATGAAGTGAAGCAGAATCGATTATGGGCTTGTTAGCAGCTCCCTTTGCCCAAAAGCAATGCCAGCTCCCACAGGAGGTGGGGAACCGGCAGGGACTGTGTGGGCATAGGGGCCCCCCTCGCGGTCCCCAACCAGAGGCCAAGCCTAGAGCGATGGGGCCCCTTCGCAGAAAATGGCCACTCGGCCCCCTTCCTTTTGTTATATATATTTTTTAAATGGCCAGGCCCTGGGGCATTGGGTCCTCAGGGCTAAAATCAGCCTGGGAAGGGGGGCTTCATTACCCCCTTCTTTAGAAAATGTTTTGTTTTTTAATTGCCAAGCCCACAGGGATGGGGTCCCGGGCGAAAATTGGCTTCAGGAGGGGGGCCACGCAGCCCCCTCATTTGAATATTGTACAAAACAATTGAAATGGACATGCCCCAGGGGATGGGGTCCCCGGGGCAAAATCAAACTGGGGAGGAGGGCGCACAGTCCCGCTCCCCGTAAAAAAAATCCTAGCCCCGGGCATGGGGTTCCCGGGGTGCCACATGGCCCCCTCCTTTTAAATATTTTCTTTTTCTTAAATGTCCATTGTTCAGGGAGATGGAGTCCCTGGAGCCCAAAATGTTCAAGGGAAGGAGAGCCACACAGCTCCCATTCCTAAAATGGGCTCCGGGAAGGAATCATTCGCTATCCTGAAAGAACTTTCAAAACCACCAGTACAAGATCATGGACCCCCCTCTGACCCTATAGCCGATCAAGAGAGATGCCAACAACTGGCTAACTTTTTTCAGGACAAAATACAATTAATCCTGGATTCAATTCCCCCCTTGTACCCGAGGGAAGAAACCGTTTCTCCTCATTCGACTTCTCTCACCGGCCTATCCACATGGGGCCAGGTCACCTCAGATGAAGTGCAAACAACGCTTAACTCTATGAAAAGTGGCTCCCCTAGAGACCCGGCTCCTCTTCGGATGCTTAAAGAGGTAGCCCCTTCCATCATCCCCGCCCTCACCCAGTTGATTAATACGTCACTTCAACAGGGAGTTGTGCCCCAGAGTTGGAAGAAGGCAGTGGTAAAGGCCTTATTAAAGAAACCCACTCTGGACCCTGATAACCTGGCAAATTATCGGCCCATTTCCTTACTCCCAGGAGTAAGCAAAATTGCGGAAAAACTCATCAATAAGAAACTCTCAGAGTATTTAGAAGCCAACAACAAGCTAAAAAACTCCCAGACGGGCTTTCGACCAGGACAGGGCACGGACATCGCCCTCCTGGCGGCGGTAGAGGAAGCCAGAACGCTGCTAGATGGTGGAGGATCAGTGGCAGTGATCCTCCTCGACCTTAGTGCAGCGTTCGACACCGTGGACCACCAGCTCCTCATCGAAAGGCTGGCAAAAGTTGGTCTAGAAGGCACAGCCATATCCTGGCTCTCATCCTTCTTGACACAACGATCCTATCAGATCTGGGAGAAAGACGCCCGCTCCTCCGAAATGCCCCTCCAATGTGGTGTGCCTCAGGGCTCCTCCCTGAGCCCTACATTATTTAACATATATATGTCCACATTGGAGGAAGTCATTACCCCTTTCGGAGTGAGTGTCATCAACTACGCTGATGACACCCAATTAGTGGTGTCGTTGTCCCACCCTCAACAACAGAAAGCCGATCTCCTTAACTGCCTCACGCAGGTCCATCACTGGATGAATACATCAGCGCTAAAATTAAACGGGGCAAAAACCGAGGTCCTTGTTCTCGGCCCAAAAGGAACCTCATTTCCGTTGGACATGTGGCCAACATGTCTAGGTCCCCCCCCAGACCCAAAGACAGAGGTAAAAAGCTTGGGTGTCTGGATCGACTCGGAGCTCTCCTTCGCCCCACAAGCAAAAAAGGTCGTAGGGACCTGTTTCGGTCTGCTTAAATCCTTGAGGAAAGTCCTGCCCCTTCTTCCTCCGAAATCGCAAAAACTTTTAGTCCAGGGTCTTATTATATCTAGACTGGACTATAGTAATGCGATCTATTTGGGTGCACCGGAAGCAACATTGACTAAATTGCAGAGGATCCAGAACACCGCTGCTCGGATCATTACCAACACCCCGGCCAGATCTTCGGCCAAGCCTGCCCTCAAACTCCTGCATTGGCTCCCCATAAGGGAGAGAATTAAATTTAAAGCCCTGTGTTTGGTGCACAAAACCCTGAATAACCAAGGCCCTCCAATTCTCCGAAACTTCATTACCCCTTACATAGCCACAAGAACCCTTCGCTCTAATGCAGAAAACCTTATCAATGCCCCAAGGTTTAGGAAAGCACGATCAGGAGGAAGACGGTTCGCGGTTCATGCGGCCCGTCTTTGGAACTCCCTCCCACGAGATCTTCGTCTGGAACCCCACTACCTCCGTTTCAGGAAACGATTAAAAACACATCTTTTCCCCTAGCCCTTATGCTCCTCCCGTTAACTCAGTCCTCAGTCATGTCTCTTAGGTTCCTCAGCGCTGGGATACTTCCGGGTGACTATGCGCTTTATAAAAATAAATAATAATAATAATAATAATAAAAAAGAAAGTGGCAACTCACCGGAGTCCTCGCCCCACCTTGCACCAGTCTGCAAACGCGCCACCTGGTGTGCCCTGGGTTGGGAGATATAGTCCACATCACTGGTGAGTGCCCTTAGGGGTCAACAGGCCCACATTGGTACCTCCAGTAAGCCCCTCATAGTGGGATTGCTGAGAGGTGGTCTGGGGCCAAGCCCCTTTGCAAACGTGCCTCTTGGCCCACTGCTGGTGGGATAATGAGGTCCCTTTGTGTCCTGAGGACTTTAGGACTGAAGTAGACTTCATCCCCTAAGCAGCAGTGTGCCAGGGGGCGTGTTTGCAGAGTGGTATAAAGAGGGGGCGTGGCCTCTGACTACTCTCAGCAATCCAGCTGTGTGGGGTTTACTAGAGGTAACGGGAGAGCTGGTTGGCCCCCAGGGACCCTCAGGAGGCAAGGGAACTTCATCTCACAACTAAGAGCTTGCCAGGAGGTGTGTTTGCAGAGTGGTGGAGAAAGGGGGCATGGCCTGTGTCCACCTCTCAGCAATCCCACTTTGTGGGGATTACTAGAGGAACAGGTAGGCTAGTTGCTCTCTAACGACCCCCAGCAGTAAAGGGGACTTTAATCCCCATCCATGAGGGCACCAGGGAGCGCGTTTGCAGAGTGGTGGGAAAATGGGGCGTGGCCTGCTATGAGAATTTAGCAATATTGCTGCGTGAAATGTACTAGAGGTAATTGGAGGGGTAGTTGACCCCCAATGATGTCCTATGGGGCCAACTGCCTCTGCTGTTACTTCCAGTGAGTCTCACACAGTGGGATTACTAAAAGGACTTTTTCCACCACTCTGCAAATGTGATTGATGGCACACTACTGGTTGGGGGATGAAGTCCTGAGTTTCTTTGGGGTCCAAGAAGCCACGCTGGTACGTCCTGTAAGTCCTAAGCAGTGGAATTCCTGAGCACTGGTTGGAGGCCAAGCCCCCTTTCTCCACCACTCTGCAAACACGACTAGTAGTTAAAGAAGCATTTTCAATGTAATAGGTCTCGCATTTGCGAGTGTTTAAGCTATTGGCATTGTAAATGTAAACATTTTTTACTAATATTTTTTGGAGTGCATGTCCATTGTGTGTAGTGGAAGTATGTGGTATGTTGTGCAGTGAAATTATGTGAATAGAAGTATGTGCTATTTTGTGTATAGGAATTGTGTAAAGTGGGATTATGTGTTATGGAGAATAATTATGTGGTATGGTAGTCTGTATTGTGGAGTGGTAACCTCAGGTTTAGTCTTCCTCATTTTCATAGAAGCTAAACTATAAACTCAATGAGACAAAAAAGAAGGAACCACTGAGGAGAACTTCTGGACCGTCAGAGGTATAAGGGGGGCCACTGGAATTATGTGACTGTTCGGCAGCACCAATTTTTGCATAATTATCCAGTTTCCACATTTCCAACAACTCATCATCTGCTGCATAATCTGCAGATTTGAACAAATCAATTTGTTTCTATCTCAAACGTTACCAAAAATGCAGCGACAAGTGCTACAGCATGGTGGAAGGCCCTTTGCTAAGCTGGAATGGTCACCTGGTACCTATTGCTAAATGTGGGTGGTAAATTGGTACTAATGGTGTGCAAACCCGTCTTGCTTCTTTCTGCCCCTCTCTTGGATATTTCTGCATTTCTCGTGCTTCTTTCTGCACCTTTCTTCCTTATTTCTGCACTTCTCTTGCCTCTTTCTGCACATCTCTTCCACTTTCTGTATCTTCCTTCTTGCTGCACCTCTGTTGCTTCTTTCTGCACCTCTCATGCTTCTTTCTTCTGCACCTCTCTTGCTTCTTCCTGCACTTATCTCTTTCGGCACCCCTCTTCCCTATTTCTGCACGTCTCTTGCTTCTTTCTGTATCTCTCTTGTCTCTTTCTGCACCTATCCTAACTTTCTGCACCTCCCCAGCATCTTTCTGCACCTCTCCTGCCTCCTTATGTGCCCCTTTTTCCTCTTTCTACACCCCTTTCCCCTCTTTCTATACCTCTCTTCCCTTTTTCTGCACCTCTGATGCCGGGTTCTCTCTGCACTTCTCTTGCTTCTTTCTGCACCTCTCTTGCCTCTTTATGAACCTTGCTTGCATCTCTCTGCACTTCCCTTGCTTCGTTCTGCACCTCTCTTGCTTCTTTCTGCACCCCTTTTGCCTCTTTCTGCACCTTTCTTCCCTCTTTCTGCAGCTCTGATGCCTCTTTCTGCACTTCTTCAGCCTCTATATACACATCTCTTGCCTCTTTCTGCACACCTCTTGTTTCTTTCTGTACATCGCTTGCCTCTTCTGCATTCTCTTGCCTCTTTCTGCACCTCGCTTGCCTCTTTCTGCACCCCTGTTCCATCTTTCTGCACCTCTGTTGCTTCTTTCTGCACTTCTCTTACCTCTCCCTGCATTTCTGTTGCTTCTTTCTGTACTTCTCTGAGCTCTTTCTGAATTTCTGTTCCTTCATTCTGTACTTCTCTTGCCTCTTTCTGCACCTCTGTTGCTTCTTTCTGTACTTCTCTAGCTTCTTTATGTATCTCTCTTGCTTCTTTCTGCACCCCTCTTGCCTCTTTCTGCACCCCTATTCCCTTTCTGTACCCCTGTTCCCTCGTTCTGCACCTGTTTCCTCTTTCTGCAACTCTTTTGCTTCTTCCTGCAGTTCTCTGGCCTACTTCTGCACCTCTGTTGCTTCTTTCTGTACCTCTCTTTCTTCTTTCTGCACCCCTCTTGCCTCTTTCTGTACCCCTCTTTCATCTTTCTGTACCTCTCTTCCCTCTTTATGCACCCCTGTTCCCCCTTTTGGCAGCTGTTTCCTCTTAATGCAACTCTTTTGCTTCTTTCTGGAGTGCTCTTGCCTCCTTCTACACCTCTGTTGTTTCTTTCTGTACTTCTCTTGCCTCTTTCTGCACACCTGTTGCCTGTTTCTGTACCTCAATTGCCTCTTTCTGCACCTCTGTTGCCTCTTTATGCACCTTTCTTGCCTATTTCTGCACCTCACTCGCCTCTTTCTGCACTTCTCTCCTTTTTTATACCTATCATCTCTTTTTGCAACTCACGTCTCTCATCACTTCTCTTGCTTCTTTCAGCACCTCTGTTGCTTCTTTCAGCACTTCTCTTGCCTCTTTATGCACTTCCCTTGCCTGTTTCTGTACCTCTCTTCTTCTTTCTAAACCTGTCTTGTTTCTTTCTGTACCTCTTTTGCCTCTTTCTTTACATCGCTTGCCTCTTTCTGTACATCTCTTGCCACTTTCTGCACCCCTCTTGCCTGGTGCTGCACCCCTCTTGCCTCGCTCTGCACCTCCTTCCTCTTTCTGCAGTTCTCTTGCCTCTTTCTGCCCTTCTGTTGCTTCTTTCTTTACTTCACTTCCTTTTGTCTGCATCTCTCACTACTTTCTGCAACCCTTGTGCCTCTTTCTGCATCTCTTTTGCTTCTTTCTGCACTTTTCTTGCCTCTTTCTCACCTTCTCTTGCTTCTTAGTGTACCCTTCTTGATTCTTTCTACACCCCTCGTCCATCTTTCTGCACCTCTCTTGACTTTTTCTGCTCTTCTACTGCCTCTTTCTGATCTTATCTTGCCTCTTTCTGTACATTTCTTACTCCTTCTGCACATTTCTTACTCTTTCTCCCCATCTCTTGTTTTTTTCTGCACTTTTCTGGCTTCTTTTGGTACTTCTCTCACCTCTTTATGTACTCAAATGGTATGTGCTAGCTGTCAAGTTTTAAGGTCTGCATGCTCTCTTGACTGAGGTATATATTTACTTACACATGTATTTTCACGTGTTATGCATCTGAAGATGGTAGCTTAAAAAGGGAGTAGCTTCTCCTGTATGTGGTTAAATCTTCTCACTTCTGCTCAGGCATTCGGTTGCACAGGAGACATGTCTTATGTATATAGGTGTTATAGAGCCCCTCAAATATACTATTGAATACTCCTGTATTATGAGCAGAAAGAAATATACATCTTTTATATACAGTATGCTGTTTGAAGCACAGGTATTCAAATATTTGTATGTTTATTTTCATGCAACATGTCACTAGGTAAAAGCAATGCATATGTTCACAAACTTGGTCAGACTTACAACAGTGATATGGTTAGGGTTGCTGTTTTACCTTTGGTAGGCCTAACAGTCTGAGCAGTCGATGAATAGTGAACCTTCAAGAGAAAAGTGAGGTTTAAGTCCTCTCAGTAGAAGGATTAGTGATTAGGCTACTTTGTATGAGTCTGTGGGCAGGTATAGTCGAAGTAGGCCTCTTTCAGCACCTATGTTGCTTCTTTCTGCACTTCTCTGGTTTGTTTCTGCACCTTTCTTCCTCTTTCTGCATTTTTCTTGCTTCTTTCTGTACCTTTCTTCCACTTTCTGCACATCTCTTGCCTCTTTCTTCACTTCTCTTCCTTCTTTCTCCACCTTTCTTCCTCTTTCTGCATTTTTCTTGCTTCTTTCTGTACCTTCCTTCCAATTTCTGCACCTCTCTTGCCTCTTTCTGCACGTCTCTTGCTTCTTTCTGCACCTTTCTTTCTCTTTCTGTACATGTCCTACCTATGTAAGCATAGTTTGAAATTAGCATTCAAAAAACCTTGGAAATTTACTGAAAAAAACGCAGGTTTCAGGTACGTTATAGTTAGGAATTAGCATTTATAAAAACCTTAGATATTCACTGCAAAAACCACAGGCTTCAGGGATGTTATACTTAGGCCGACATTTCACTCATACAAAACCAGAGGAATTCAGCACCAGAGAAAAACACGGGCAATAACCAAATGACTATAACTCACGCCCTTGCAGCGCACTGAAAATTGTCAAAAGAGTCTTTCTGTTCACCACGTAACAGAATCGTGGAAAGTTCAACGCTTAGCACTGCAGTCCTGGTTTCTATCAGATAGGAACTTAAGAAAGTGCGCGGATATTTCTTACAATCAACAATTTGCTTTGTTACAGATGGTATAAGGAGAGATAAGAATGTTTTTGACGCTACTGCTATGTCTAGCTGTTGTTCCATTGCTAGTTAGACAGATCTTCCCCGACTCAAGGTGGGAACAGATCTCTCATGCTGGACTTTTTCCCTAAGTATAAAAACTTATGTTGAAAACTTTTCACATTTACTGAACTCCTACTGAACTCCTACACAAGTTTGAATCTATGCTAATACCTTCTCTGCCAACAAATCTAACCCCCATTTAGAATCTATGTTTAGAATAGCAAAGGGAAGTTTCTTTGTGGAACACCTATTTGTGACAGTTTGTTTTATTATCATTGTGGCTGTTACTGTTCTGTATCTCATGTTACTATGACTAAAAGTATTGTGACATTTCAGTCTGCAAACTGAATTGCCGCATCTTTTGAACTTTTTTTTAGTTCTACCTATATACTGGATTAACCGGGATTCTAAAATAAACAGATATAATCATCATTATTGATTCCTGGTCGTTCTATTGGAATCACATTGACTTTATAAGTTGGAAAGATATTGTCTTCTTTACAGTGCTTCAAGCCAACTAACAAAGGTCCACACAACCAATGGAGTAATATATGTGACGATTTTGCGAAAAGACTAAGGTGTCACAGCACACCATCAACCTTAACCTGCATCGTTGCCTGAAAGAGAGACAGCCATACCTTCTCTTGCTCATCTAGCTATGCACATGTGTGAGCCATAAACCTCTTCAATGCTTTAGGTAGGAAAGAAAGGCCATATGTGGTGCTTCCACTTCCTTCATTGTCTCAGTGGTATTTTATAAATGTTAATCATGAGCACTACTAATATTAGTCGGCAGATGTTTCCTCTGTGAAAAAGTAACCCAAGCTGTCATGTTATTTCATGAACCATTCTGAAGGTCATTTGTTAAATCATTAAAATAATTAATTCCTACGCTATCTGCAGCTTGCTGCAGCATTTCGTTTTATGCTGTCACTAACTACACATATTGGTTCTTCATTTGTAAAAAGACATCAACATAACAGTTTGATTCATGTGGGCACATTAGATTCAAATCACCACAAATAATGGGATGATACACACACTATGGGAGAGTCACAAATGCATTGATGTGTGTGTGGAGCTGTACCACCAGAGTACTATTTACCCTACTCATAAATACCTTGGTGAAGTGGCCCGAAAAGTCGACAACACTATTAGAAAAAACACAAAGAAGGCAAATCCTTTTTATGTATACTAATTATGAATATTTGATGGATATTCCCATTTTGTTGGTGTGTGAAAAGTTAAACAATTGATATTACAACTAGGGAAAAAAACTGTATGTAAAGCACAACAAATAATTAAAAAGTACAACAACTAATTAAAAAGTACAAGGTTGAGTTTATTTCTAAATGTACATATTCATATTAAAAAGACTCAATTCAAAATCATATGCACTAATTAATTCTAAAAAATCAACAGTCATACATAAATAGCTTATATTAAACAAATTTACACCAATTTATACATAGTAAAACAGTGGCGAAAAATGCATAACATCGACGCGCGTTTCGGCGTTAACAGAACGCCTTCATCAGGAGCCACAATCAATCTGTAAGACATATGCAGAAGAAATTAAAAACATGAAAGGGACATCAAATGACTCCCAACATACAAATCATTGTACATATTTAAACTGTGCTTACATAACAAAAACTCCCTATAGAATGCAGCTGAACCATATAGCTACACAATATTTCCCATTTTGTTCCCATTTTTAAAAGTTTCGGGAACAAATCACACATGCATTTAACAGTAGGTGAAATAGTACTACAGATTTTCTACTTAACATGCTCAAATGCTTTTGTGAGAGCCTTTAAGAATCAGCCTTCTTCTGCTTCAGAATAATGCACTACACAATGCAGCATAGGACTCATTCCAAATGCCAATATAGAACTGAGTGCAAAAACTCCCATGGGAAATAGTGATTGTGCTACATTGTCAGTAATTGCGCCATTTTCCACTTTTGTGCTGGGCAATACTGAATAAAATTTGAAAAATGTAATTGTGCATTACATTAGCTCTCCTTACACTGTTGCATGTGCAATTTTCTCTAGGTATGACATGGAGGTAAAAATCACGGGCAATAACCACATGACAGATATTTCTAATGTTGTCTTCTTTACAGTGCTTCAAGTCAACTAATAAAGGTCCACACAACCAATGGAGTAATATATATGATGATTTTGCGAAAAGACTAAGGTGTCACAGCACACCATCAACGTTAGTTAACCTGCATCGTTGCCTGAATGAGAGACAGCCATACCTTCTCTTGCTCATCTAGCTATGCACATGTGTGAGCCATAAACCTCTTCAATGCTTTAGGTAGGAAAGAAAGGCCATATGTGGTGCTTCCACTTCCTTCATTGTCTCAGTGGTATTTTATACATGTTAATCATGAGCACTACTAATATTAGTCAGCAGATGTTTCCTCTGTGAAAAAGTAACCCAAGCTGTCATGTTATTTCATGAACCATTCTGAAGGTCATTTGTTAAATCATTAAAATAATTAACTCCTACGCTATCTGCAGCTTGCTGCAGCATTTCGTTTTATGTTGTCACTAACTACACATATTGGTTCTTCATTTGTAACGAGACATCAAAATAACAGTTTGATTCATGTGGGCACATTAGATTCAAATCACCACAAATAACGGGATGATACACACACTATGGGAGAGTCACAAATGCATTGATGTGTGTGTGAAGCTGTACCACCAGAGTACTCTTTACCCTACTCATAAATACCTTGGTGAAGGGGCCTGAAAAGTCGACAGCCCTATTAGAAAAAACACAAAGAAGGCAAATCCTTTTCATGTATACTAATTATGAATATTTGATGGATATTCCCATTTTGTTCCCATTTTTTAAATTTCGGGAACAAATCACACATGCATTTAACAGTAGGTGAAATAGTACTACAGATTTTCTACTTAACATGCTCATAAATGCTTTTGTAAGAGCCTTTGTGAATCAGCCTACTTATGCTTCAGAATAATGCACTACAATGCAGCATAGGACTCATTCCAAATGCCAATATGGAACTAAGTGCAAAAACTCCCATGGGAAATAATGATTGTGCTGCATTGTCAGTCATTGCGCCCTTTTCCACTTTTGTGCTGGGCAATACTGAATAAAATTTGAAACATTTAATTGTGCATTACATTAGCTCTCTTTACACTGTTGCATGTGCAATTTTCTCTAGGTATCACATGGAGGAAAAAATCACGGGCAATAACCACATGACTGAGCGCAATTTTCAAGTAACGCTTTATGTGACACTCAAAAAGAGGATGCGTAGTTTACAGAAAAAATGAGTTAGATTTACGGGTTGATATACGGAGTCCTCAGAGGGGCAAAAGCATTTATTCCAACTGCTGTTGTGCAATATGGGGGACTCCGTAAGATGATGATCAACATTATACCTGGAAAAAACCATGCACATTATGATTACTGTAAGCTGAATTCACTGCAGATACAATGGGATTAAAAACAAACCCCGGCTTGTCCATAGTGCGCAGCTCTGTTTCGTCTTTCTTAAATGTATCCAAAAGCTTATTCTCCTGTTTGAGGTGTTCTCACATACTCATTGAATTATGTTTAGCAAAATGCTCCAAGCAGCTTTGGTGTGTCAATCAAGTCAAAATGTGACCATCTTCAACAATCTGATGATTCAGAAAGCATCATCTTCTGTGGATGGGTTGGTGGAGAGAAATAGCATGGAATATCACATACTGCAGTTTTCATCAGAATGCTTTCCTGCACTTACAAGTGAGTCACAGTGCAGAATACATAGTAAGGTGCCAACTGCTAGTGAGAAGTACAAGGCTGATCAATGCACAAAACCTTGTTTTTTCAAGCTGTATGATCATTACTTCACCATTAAACATTTTCCCTAAGTTAATGTTGGTTGATCAAACTAACTGAAATTTACCAACGTAACATTTCTAGTCAACACTGGTATGTTAGAAATGTAATGAAGGAAGCAATGATTTCTGCATGTAATGCCACATTACACCCTCAGGGGTCCTCCTCAGCTCAGTCTTAAAACACGGTGAGGATGCCCCACCCCAGACAGGCTATCCACACTCTAGTCTGTTTTCTATCTTAATAGAAAAAATGTAAAGGCTACTCCCATCCTCCACCATTTCTGTTTAAGTTTCCGTCCAGAATAGGTTAAACAAATGCTGGTGTTATTTATTTAAATATTAAGTTCTACATGAATGTTACACCCCTGATGGTAACTGTGCATGGTATTTAATCACTTATCATTGTGCTGTCAGTGTTTTTTTGTGTGCTCCGCCCACAGCGGAGCTCCTCGCTCATGTGTATGGGTGTATGGGTTTTGTAGGAAGTTTTTTTCAGAGTATGCTGCGGTATGCTGCCTTTGGGCCATTCAGGTGCTAGGCAATTTAGCAGCACTCTGACCTGTGGAAACTTCTAATTAGCAAAGTCACCCACGGGGAAGGGGGCATGCCGTATCTAAAGAAAGCGGGTCTTGTAAAGGTCGGGAGGTGGCTGCTTGGTTACAGGGATAAATAGGAAGTGGCTTTTAGCACTTCTTAGTTCATGGTTATTGTAGTCATGGCCACAGGGTTTCATGATGGAAATGGACTCTCAGGAGGGGTCTCCGGGACCTGCTGGGGGTACAATAGCACAAAAAGGCATGTGCAATCTTTAAAAATAGAGGATTTGTTGCAAATTTCTAAATCAGACCTCCAGTCTATGATTAATCAGGCAGTTGAGGATGCATTAAATGATCCCTATCCCAAAAAACAAGAAGGGGAAACAGATGATGAGGATGTATCCCTTAAAGGAAAATATGACCAAGGAAATGTTTTTTCAACACATTGAGATATATCAGAGAGGTCCTTGATTTTGAGCCTAAAACCGTGACAGAAGATGGTTTATATGCACAGTATAGCGCTTCTTTGGTTGACGGTCTACCGCACCATGATATCATAAAGGAGCTCATAACAAAAGAGTGGAAAGATGTTCTTAGACAAGAGACATCTGCTTGAACAATTTAATAAACAATTTCTTCAGTTTCCAAAATATATTGCTATTTTGATGTGAAATGACCTCAACCTCATCTTTGATACTTGAAGTCTCTAACTTGGCTGATCCAGTTGACAGTAAAGTAGATTCATCTTTGAAACCTTCTTACGCACCATGTACTTTTGGTTTGCCTGGTAGCACATATCCTGCTTATACCTCCCAAGCGCTGTTAAAGGAATTTGAAATGCTACTTGATTGCCTAAAAGGAAAGGCTCCTCCAACTCCAATTCTGGCCCTGAAGGGGATTCTGTCTTAATACTTAACTGATGTGACTGCTTACAAATTTTGGGCAATTGCTTTTGCTTCTGGAGCTACGGTGGCTGGGCGCCAGACTATTTGGATGAAACGTTGGACACTCAAAACTAACCAGAAAACATTAGTCAATAAACTTCTGTTTCTAGGCCCTAAGCTCTTTGGTGGGGAGATACAGGACATGGTCCAATGATCTGCAGAGGAAGAAAACAGCTCAAACCCTTCCGTTTTTTTCAAGAAGAAAGTATTTTTTCACAAAAAGAATGTTCAAGGGCAGTAGGATAACGGTCATCCCTTTTATGGCCTGGCTCAAGGTCGAGGAGCCACATTTACTACAAAATCCCAACCACGGAGACAGGGTGCTCAAGAACCAAGTCAGAAATGACGATCGGGAGGCTTTGGTTCTTTCTTCCTCCGTGGAGAGGTCTGTTTAAGGATCAGTGGGTCCTGTCCATTATTCATGACTGCTATCAGATCCCGTTCCATTGCCATACTCCTCTGTCTTCAGGCCTGCTCCTTTATCATGACATCTTGTGAAAAGAGATGCTATGCTCAGTGGGCTCCAGAAAAAAAGCAGTGGTGCCAGTTCCCATGGATCAAGAGGATTTGAGGTCCTACACAACCCTCTGTTGGGTAAAAAGGTCAGACAGCTCTTTTTGTGCCATACTGAATTTGTACAACCTCAACAAATGTGTAACGTTGGATGCCTTTCAGATGCTGACACTTGAGTGCATCATTCCGTTGATTCAGAAGGCTTTTTTTAGCTACCCTCGGTCTTGAGGATGCATATTTTCATGTACCATCCCACACAGACAGCCAGAAGCTTTTACAGTTTGCAATGGACAGGATACACTGTTTCATTATCTTCACTTCAGTTTGCCGACCTTGCTACAGACTTTCACCAGGGTACTGGCTCCACTTGTGGCAGTTTTACAGCTTAAAAGAGCCTCTCTCTTGCTGTATCTTAATGACTGGTTAATGTGTGTTTCTCTTCTCCATAAGGCTCAGGAAGCAGTGAAGCTGACAATCTACCTTCTGCATAATTTAAGGTTCAAACTGAATCTGACACAATCATATCTAGACCTGGTCCAGTAGCAGCAGCTTATTCATGTAGTTTTCAACACACAGACAGGAGAAGTGTTTCTCTCTCATGACAGGATCAAGTCATCACAGACTAATGATCAGACTTTACGGTCCTTTCCATCGGCACCAGCCAGGTTCAGGATTTACTGGCTGCCGAAGCTCGGTAGAACCCTGGTCATGCCTCCATCTAAAACCTCTGATGAACTATCTTCTGACTTATTGGGATCCAACTTCGGCAACTATGACATTCAAGTCCCATTGTCTCCGGCAATTGTGCAGGAGTTGAGTTGGTGGCTTCACACTCCAAATCTTGAGAAGGGTATCCCTTTTCAGCTGTCTCACCCGGTGCTGTTGACAATAGATGCCAGTTTGTGGGGTTGAGGAGGACCCTCTGGGAGAGAAGGAGGCCGAAGGGCAGTGGGCAGAACCAGACAGACCCCGGTCCTCCAATTGGAGAGAGTGGGCTGCAGTGAGGAAAGCTGTTCACATTTCTGAACCCTAGCTATTTGGGTCAAACTTCGTGCCTTGAACAGACAATCAGATGACAAGGTGCAATTTGAATCGTCAGGGGGGCACAAGCTGTCTTCAATTCTACTCCTTGGCTCGGTTGTTTTGTTCTTGGGCAGAGTTACATCTTGTAGTCTTGAGAGCAGTTAATCTTCAGAGGGGATCACAATTATCATGCCAACAGTCTCAGTTGCAATCTCTCCTTATCAGTCCTGTTCCACCTGTCTCTGCCAGTGTTTCAAAAGCTTTGTAATATTTTCAGGGTGCCCTAAATAGATCCATTTGCTTCCCCTCACAATTTTCTTCTTCCAGTTTTATGCAGAGAAATAAATTGCCCATAGGAAACTGAAAGCATCTGACTCCTACTATTTACTAGGAAACACATGTATTAAGGAGTCTAACACCCCAAACCCCCTTCTGAAGGTACAACCCGGTGCATGCAGTAACACCCCACTCTTTGGTATCTATATTTACTAGGTGCACTATGTACCTCATCATTATCTAGCCTTCTAGTAAAAAAAATAATTTTATAAAGTAAAAGTAAAACTGCACCCTTTATCTGTTATTCGTAAAGTGATGAATAACAACACATTTTTGCAACTCATCTGCACCCGAAGAGCTGTTTCTTCCTTGCGCATTGAATGCTGGAGCAGTGTTCAGATTGTGTTTAAGATGCGGGTGGAGTTAGGGGCATTCGAACAGCAAAGGGTTGCAAGACTCACTGAATAATAGCCATTGAGAGAGGCATGTGATGAATTGATGTTTTAGGGCCTCACTGTGAGTGTGTTTGGACTCAAGAGGGAGTTAATAGCGACAACAATGAGCTAACGGGTAAAAAACGTTCTATAATTGTTGCGGAAACAAATTCCTGCACCAATTTCTGCATCATACTCCGCTTTAACTTATAATCAAAGGTAATTCCCTCAGAGAATTGCCAATTCTTTTTTTGCTGGCAGTTCTCAGGCTAATACCAGACCAATTACCTGCCCATTTGTAATTGCCACTTTAGGGATAATTCCATAGTGATCCAAACGGAGACCAACCACAGTTTTCATTTTGACAAAGCTATGGACTTTTAAACTTGCACTACATCCACGTAACTTACCCCACTATGTTATAATGGTGCACCTAAACTTGCCTCCAGTGGCATGTAAGTTTAGATTGATCAAGGAGAAGCCCTGGATCCTGCTGTAACTGTTTTGTTACCTTAACATCTGGGTTTTTACTTCGTATTAGTTATCTCGATGATCAAGATGTCTATTACTCTGGCAGTCGTCACACTGCATGTTTTTATCAGAGGCCCTTGCTTGGCATGCAAGTTTACAAAGGCAATGGAATGGGTTGTGTTTAGGGGTGAAGAGGGTTTTTAGAGTTCAGGTGTGGTTATGAATCGGGAGTGTGTTAAGGGTTCAGGGATGGGTGGCACTTAGGGTGCGGAGAGGGCTTTCCGGGTTCAGGTACAGGTGGCGCTTCTGTGAGGAAAGGAGGATTGTTTTTTTATAGTACTGGGAAGGTTGGTGCTTCAGGGGCATTGGGGTGGTTAGGGTTTGATGGATAGGTGGCACATAGGGACGAAGAGTGTTTTTATGTTTTAGAGATGGGTGAACGTTACATTTGGAGAGAGTTTTTTAGGTGCAGCAATGAGTGGTGTTTAGGGTGGAGAGTGAAAACTATGGATGTAGTACTCAAAAACATATATTTATTAAATGCTGTAAGAAAGACAATATTTTTTAACACACATAGTCAAATATTGAATTCAACGTAATAACTTGCGTTGTACAGTCAGTTGCACAAAGATTTGTGGTAAAAACCATGAAGTTAAGTAGAGCAAAGTAAAGTTTCCCGAGGTAACAACTGATACACCTTTTATTACAATTGCATGCATTCCTCGCCACAGGGGCAAGGATGAGGCAGTTAACGGAATGAAGAGGTGTACGGGTAACAAGGTCAAATCTGTGAATTAATTTAATCGTGGAACTTTATTGTGATATTTAATTGTGTTTTATCGTCTGGATTCCGATTGGTTTTAATTATTTTGAGTGTTTTTTTTATTGCTTTTGAACTTTATCTTTGCCATCACCTTTAGTCGTCTGGAGTAATAAAAAGGTGACGGAGAAGCACTTTACAACATTTGTAAATAAACTTTAAATAAAAAAAAGCTCTGTATTGGCACCAAAGGGGCCCATCAATTGCTAATTTTTAATTAACTGAACGTAATTGCCAGATAAATAAAGCCTAGAAAATTCACCTGTTCATTCGCACGATATTTATTAAGAGATTAAATATTTATACACACACACATTCTGTAACATTATAACTTGAAACACATTCCGAATTTATCTCTTTCGACCCACCTACTCACAAAGAAGATGATCTTGGGTTTTAAAGAGATTCTTTTTTTAGAAACACATTTGTTGTAGTTCGGCATTCACTAAATGTGGACTAATTGTTTGAAAACATGTCTGCTGACAGTAGGACGACAATATGTAGTTTTATATTCGCAACATTTAAGCAATCGCCCTATGGGAGGGGGCTTTGGGGAGGGGAAACAGCAGGACTGTCTGCTAGCAGCGCGCAATCCGAAATACAGCTTTTGCTATGGTCTCTGGGAAAAGTACATCGCCATAGCAACTGAAATTCTGCAAATAACCAAAAACGTTTGATATATAGTTTTAAACTGTAAAAATGCAGTCCACTGAAAGAACTATGCCTCTTTAGTCAATAAAAAGGTAAAATGTTTCCCATTTTAGCCAGACACATTTTTCCACCCTCACACCTGTCCTCCCAGAGTCTTGATCTATCATGAGGGTGTTCATTCCATAAATTACTGTGTACAGAGGGAACAGCGTCTGAGCAAAGTAACTAGGAGCTATAAAAATGTCTCCTGGGTTTTGTTCTGGCTAGTGACAAGCTATGACGCACTCGAGTTGCCAGTGGTGGTGATGACCTTTCGTCAGTAAAATGTTGGCATGGATGGAAATGAACCGTCTGTTGGTGTAAATACACTAATGCACGGCAAGCAATAATGCCTCTTGACATAGGATCTGGGTGTTCAGTTCATAACTGTGTGAAGTGTTGTCATGATACCTGAGACCGGCTGGTAATTGCTGGCAGCGAGCAACCACCCACTTTCTTTACATGCAGTGGGAACACGTTGTCGGCTGAATGGAACACAGGAGGTATAATTAAAAGTGCTTGTAAAGGTTTATCGCTTTAGAAAAGAGGTAGGCACGCTGAGAAGGCGTGCGTTCGGCTGTATCTGACATGGGCAATGAACATTGCAGTCAACTACATTTCGTTTTCCAAAGTGCAATACAAACAACCAGTTCTCTTGAACTTTGGAGGACACTAGGAAATCATGTTGACTGAAGGAGGATTGCTTTTTTTTACTGTCAAGATAGAAAAAAGCTGTCCATCCTCCTGTAGATGGGATGGAGTTATGCACTAAATATGCTTTATTTTAAAACATCCAAGGCAAACCATGTAGCTGTAGTAACCTCTTCATCCCCCTTTCCGTCCCATTGCTTATCAAGGAGGAGCGTGTCTACGGTACAGAAACTTTTATCTAGCAAAGCCAACATATTTCCCCCAATATGGCCTGCCGACCCGGCCCAACATGCATAAAAGGGGAAGTGCGTCACACACACATCCTGAATACCGGAACAAAAAAAACACAAATCAATCGCCCAAACAGAAACAGGGAGGGAGGGACTGGCTCAGGAAGGGAACAGGAAGACCAGGACTTTGATTAAGGAAGCTTACTGGTCAGTAACGGGGCATTCCCACAGGGAGTAGCTTGGAAGAGTGGGGGGCATGTGGGCGGGGTGAGTTTCCAAGATCCCAACAATCACGCTCTCATATCATGGGAAGATAAATTATTTGAGAAGCAGAGCACAAGGGGGCTTATGGGGCAGTGGGAACGGATAGCAAAGTAGATTGTTAGGGTTACTTAACCCCTTAATTGCTGCCGTCGGCCAATGGCCGACGGCAGCACTACCTGCCCAGTGCTGCCGTCGGCCATTGGCCAACAGCGCCCCACCCACGCACGAAAATGCCCGCACCGTGGCGGAATTACCGTTAAGAGACGATGAATTGTAAAATAACCAATAGCTGTAAGAAAGTCAAGACGAAGTGGAGAGTAAGAGTGTGTGAGTGTATATATGTTTTTGTCTGTGTGCACGTAAAAATCCTAGGTGAAATCCGATAGCCACCTCACCATACCCAACTGAAAACACCTATACCCAACTATTTACAAGAGAATAACATTTTTAGGGGAGGTGCAACATCCCAAACACCCCCCACTGAAGCTACACCCCTGCTAGTTCTTCATAAGTACTGTTTAAATATTATTCAGTGTACAGTAACCAGTGTAAATATTTAGTAATCAAGCATTAATTAAGATTTTACCAAGAGCTGGTCAACAGAAAGCCCTGAAAAGCAACAGAAGTGCAGGCCAGCACTGAGAAGACCTACTAAAGTGCTTTGAATCTGAAATTTAGAAAACGGCAAGTTCAATTCCAACAAAAAAGAGCCACTTCCTTCTTCTACCTCAATGTTTTTTTCTTACTTCCTACAATTCACAATATTCAAATCCCGCAAAGCGCTTAATCTAGCTGCTAAATTAAAAGCCCCCTGCTCTCACATAAATCCATGCTCTACTGTGTACCCTAACTCCCCCTGCACCTGGTATAAAAGATATAATAAAAACTTTCCACAGATCTGGAATCATATCTGACACTATAAAGTATGCTCTTATCATCCCACTTTTGAAAAATTCAAATCAAATGCAGACCCACAAATCTATTTTAATTAGTCTTTAAGCAACTCTTTGTTTTGAGTAGGATCTCCCAAAAAAGAGAAGATGTAACAGTTCCAAGTACTTGCAGTTATGCCACCTCCTCTACAGCTGCCAGTCAGCATTCTTTCCCTCTAAGGGGTGCAGAATAGCCATAATTGACATAATTGAGAATAACCTCATCTCAAATAATATATTGTATAAAAGAACATCCACACTACTTGTTGTGTTTATAGTGCCTGGGGACGGGGGGGATTGGGGGTGCCGCCGAGCTCTTTGCCGGGGACGGTTTTTGGCCGATATTGGTATAGGGCCGATATTGCAGCTATGCTGCAAAAATGGCCCTGTAACAAAAATGGCCCCCAGGGGCCCGAAACCAGCCCCCACCCGTGCAGCGCACCGGGGTTTCCCGGTGCCCGCTATGACCAGTCCGGCCATGTAAAGAATACATTACTGTTGACTTTGTGATCCCGTTCTCTGGGTTTCACAATTGAGCAGGAATAGGGGACATACACTATTCTGAATCAAATCTTTTCTCTCCAAATGCAGTCAAAAATGTCAACATCTACACCTCATGGCAGGACGTCTCAAATAGTATCAAGGAATTTCAAAAAGTATGCAGGTGAAAACCAAATTAATTTTGACTAGAAACCAACCCAAACTAAAGTCCTGAAATCACTTTGTGCTTCAACCGTTTCCTTCACCAGATGGAGGAGACCTATATCTACATCTGGGAGCAGGATCATCATATGGGAAGAGAATGAACCTGTCTCACTGCAATTCCACTAGTCGGGAGTTCCCGGTCTCGGACCCCCATCCAGAACCCTTCGGCTAGAGACAATGACATACTATTTGATCTCAAGCAAAGTTTAATTTCACATGTTAAAGTGGTTATAGGGATACATTTTCAGCTTTCCCTACTCTAGACAAAACTGGCATTACACCAAACTGGCCAGTAGGTGGAACTAACCAGAGCCCTCATAATTTTTTGCCTAAACTATTGTAGCATCATTAGCACCACGTTACACAAAAAATCCATTGGTAGACTGAAAAGACTGTAAGTCAGAATGAGACTTTGTCTACATTAGTGGAGCCAAATCAAGCTGACTGAAATCGTTTCACTGGCTACCAGTTGAAAGGTTGATCACGTTTGAATGTCTCCTGCACTATCCAAAACGCCTGCTAGGACAAAGCCCTGTCATGTGTGCCAGGGCTTTTCTGGTAATACATACATTCTCCATGCAAACCAGTCCTGATCGTATGTAGCAAGAGGGGCACTAACTGTTTAAAGAGAGAAGGTGTGAGCTTGGAAAACCAATGTCTAAATGGTGATCCTAACAAGTGTGTGAAAGATTGCCATAGTATTCTAGCTACAGTTTGAGAGTTGTGGTAACAAAATAATAGAAACAAGGCAGAAAAGAATATTCCATTCATGAGTCTGGAGGACTAAATGTGTGTACTGATTAGCACCACAAGTTAGTCAAAAGGAAAATTAATTGCATTTGCTTGCCTCCTGAGCATGTCTTTAACAAATGGATTACTTGTGCAGATACATGAGGCTGTTTGTTAACCCCCAATAGTAGAGAATTATTTGGGAGAATGCTATATTTATTTAAGGATGTGGGAGGGGCAGAAATGTTGACAAAATTACCAGAGGGTGCTATTATTTGATTTTAGACCTGACAGCTTTCAGAGGTGTGCAGAGATAGTTACTTGGCTTGGCAAATGTTAGGTTGGGAGAATACTAATATCTCTGCCTATGGAACCAAGACACTGATAGCATATAGCAAGATGACAGACAGATAGCTAGATAGATAGATAGATAGATAGATAGATAGATAGATAGATAGATAGATAGATAGATAGATAGATAGATAGATAGATAGATAGGTAGATAGATAGATAGATAGTGTTAGACCTGACATCCTTGGCCTGGTAATCCCCCAAACGTTTTGACGTCGCATATCTCCTTCGCTGTATTTGTTTTTTTTTGCTAGCTTTAGGACCAGTACTAAAGTGCTTGTGCTTTCCTATTAAAAGATGGTAAAAGTGGATTATACCTCTTGGTACATTTAATTTACCCATAAGTCCCTATTAGACAATACTACATGTATAAAGGGCTAGTAAATGGAATGCTAGTGAGCCTGCAGCACTCACTATGCCACCCATTAAAGCACTTTTAAACTGCCAATTCGACTGGCAAAATACATTTTTTGTCGGCCATAATCCTTCCTTTTTAGTACATACAAGTCACTACTAAAGAGGCCCTAAAGGCTTATATGCCATGGTGCATTGTATTCAAAAAGCAGAACATGTGGGTTTAAGTTCTTTTCTGTCCTCTTAGTGAATACATCCTGAAGTTGTTTTTACTGCTGTAAAGCCTAGCTCTCGTATTGACTAACACTGGGTTATCTCATTACATTTAATAAGTGATAACTTTTGATTGGGAGCAGATGGAGATATGGCCTTTACACTCTAATTGTAATTTTAAATCATTGTTATTGCTACAGTGGGATTTTAAGACACAATTCTGAAAATACCACTTTTAAAAAGTTGGCTTTTCTTTTCCTGACCAATTGTGTCTTTTACCAATGTCCTGCATCACATGACAGTAAATGGCTCTGCTGTTAATGTTTGTGTATTCTCCCAGACAATGACACAAAAGAGGAGTAAGTGTGGGCGGGATGGTTGGGAGCGGAGTTGTGCTTTACCCCATTTACACTTCAAAGGGCTTGCCTTCAGCAGACACAAAGGAACCAGACTATTCTTTTGTCACCCCAGACTTCTTGGAGCCTTGACAGGGGAAGGAAAGAACATTCGAGAACAAGATTTGGGGGTAGTATAGAGAATCCCTCCACCTTAAAGGCTGGCACCAGGGGAAAATATTTCACCTCCAGAGTCACTCATCAGAGCACTCCTGGACATGTGAATATTAGAGAAAATGGATTGCTGTGCTTCCTAGAGTACTACCCTGCTTCTTGAGGCGTGCCTTGCTCCTCACTGGACTGCCCTGATGTATGTTTTATGTGTTCATGTAGTGAACAACTCACAAATGTGTTTTTCCTTACTGTTAGCCTGATCTCTCCCACTGGATAACATGGAGTTATCTTAAAATGTGTAATATGTGCTAAAGTTCGATTGAAAACAGCTAGGGATGTAAAGTTTGGACTCAAATTAATTGAAATTTATAATCCTCTTTAATGGTAAAGTCGAATTTTAAATCACAATTCTAAAAATTACTCTTTTAGAAAGTTTACATCTTCTTGTCCTAATCATTTGGTGCCTGCTGCCTGTGCCCTGGGTCACAAGACAGTGAATAGTATGGCCGTTACCTTTGCATATTCCTCCCAGACAGTGAGACACAGGGGGACTCGGTGTTAACAGGATGGGGTATCCTGTCTGGGTAGGTGGAGGGGAGCTTCTCTCAGACCCACTTACATTTCAAAAGGACGGTATCCAGCACACATGCAACGGAACCGGGCACCAATATTTTGCCATCCCAGACTTCTTGGAGCCTTGACAGAGGAAGTGAAGAACTTTCAAGAACCAGGTGTGGGAGTAGTAGAGAGAATCCCCAACTTCAAAGGCCGGTACCAGGAGCAAATATTGGACCCCCGGAACCACTCATCAGAGCACTCCTGGACATGTTAACTCTAGAAAAGAAAGATTTCCTTGCTCCCTAGAGGACTACCATGCTTCTGTAGGCCTGCCTTGCTCCCCAAAGGACTGCCCTGATACTAACTGATGACTACCCTGCTGCATGAGGACTCTCCTGCCCTCTCTCTGAGAAGGAAGAGTGGACCTGCTCCCTTCATCCCAGGCTAATCTGAGTGAATCCAAGGGTCCATTGGCTGACCTGTCTGAGATCCAGGGCTCCAGAGCCCTCCCTCTACCTGCCCAGCTAGCCTGTTGTACTGAATCTGCCTGGCCCTGTAATTGATCTGCATCAGTCCTGCTGGTCTCTTCTGGAGTGATTTTCTGATCCCCGGGAGGTGCCTCCTGAGGTCCTGACCCTTGGATGGCATCAGTTGAGCTCCTCCTGTGAATAAAGGAGAAATTCTGTAGTTTTGGGCTCTACGCAACCGTGACCAGGCCCATTCATGCCGTGACTCTGCTGCCTGCACTTACTACCAATGCAAATCTCTGGTGAACCATGACTCACTGCACAACAGCAACCACAAGCAACGACTGGCAATGCACAATCTGCACTTCACGCCACAGCAACGACAGTCACTGGTGAGCCCCAATGTGTAGCTCCAGCAAGGCCATTCCGTTAAGCCCGACCAGCTGTTTGTGCTACATAGATGACAGCCCAGACCACTAGGCCTCCTCTTTTTGCGACATCTTTATCAATGCAATTTCTGAAGATTATATATAGTTGATAAAAAATCATCTGGAATGCTTACTTTACTATTTTGCCTGACCACTTAATTCCCACCTTGAAAGTGAGAACCAACAGCTTGCAAGGCCAAGAGAAGTTACATAAAGTTGTGATCAAGAGTGAGGTTTTGAATTTAGGCTTTTAGCGTCATACCTCTCATGGAAAACGTCTTGTAGAGCTCCTTTTTTTTGGTGGGTAGGGCAGATAAAACAGATATTTGGAGAGGGCTAAAGCAGATGGGTTCTACAGGGGTGAAGATGTAATTTACTGCTTGGCAGGAATAACTCATCCATTTTATGATGGAAATGGGCAGAGCATGTAGTATTATTAGGTTTTTGTGTGAAAGGTATTCTGGAATAGTTCTTACACTAAAGCATATTACGAGAACAGGAGCGATGTGTCACTGCTGCATATCCGGTCCCTGGAAAAAACAAGCATTTTAGTATAGTTCACTGTAGAGTCAATACAAACAGTTGACTGGTTTTAGCCCACAACAGGCCCTGTTTGACTCACTCTTAGTAGAAATAAATCTTTAGGACAGTGACAAAAGAATGCTTCATACTTCGCTGCAGTATAGAATCCCTGCCTCTTTGATAGATGGCTCTAGAGAGAGGTTTCTCAAACTCTCTCTCAAACCTCTGAGGTTGAAAAGCTGGCATAATTACCTGGTGCACTAGGCCAGTGGTTCTTAACCTGTGGTCTGGGGATTCCTGATGTCCATAAGCTCACTCAGGGTGCCCCAACTACTTAAAAATGTAAATAATATTAACAGATGAATGAAGTGCATAGTAACAAATAAGCAAAATATAGCATTGGAAGCATAAAATTAGGGGGCTCATTAGGATTGCGGTTAATCCGCATCCTCCGTGCCCGCAGAAGCCACCGCCGGCCCGGAGGATGCGGATTAACTGCTGCGGTCTGAAAAAAGACCCCCCGCCAGATTAGGATGGCTGGGGGATCTTTTTTCCGTCTGCCGCTTTTCCGCCGCGGTCGCCTTCCGACCGTGGCGGAAAAGCTCTAACATGGCTGGCGGTGTCCATCAGACACCGCCAGACATATTAGGATGTTGGTGAGCCTATGCCTTTCCACGGCGGCATTTCCACCGTTGAAAGGCATACAGACTTTTCTTTAGGGGCCCGTTGCGGGCCCACAGGGGTGAACAGGGGGTGGGGAGTGCACTTGGGGGGTACCTATGGTACCATCCTGCCTTTGCGTGCATGAAGCGGCAGGCACCATGCGGTGCCTGCAGCTTCGTGCACGCAAAGGAAAACATGTTTTTTTAACATTGCGGTGGGTGCTGCTTCAAGCAGCACCCACCCCAATGTTAAATATACAGGATGTGACCACCAGGGTGGCGGTCACATCCTAATCAGCACGGAGGGACCGCCGCTGCCCCTGCGGACGGTCCCTCCTCCTCTGGGGTGGCGGATGGAAGCAGGTCCGTCCGCCATCCTAATAGGCCCCTGAGTTAGTATTCCCAGGTTGATTTGTGGGAGCAAAGCAAGTGCAACAAACAAGATGTAAAATGGATGATGAGTGGACTCAATTGAATTCAGAAAAGCTCCAACCTTCCCATTAATATTACAATGATATGTATTTATGAATTAAATAAACTGCTTAATCATTTATGTATTTGTTTGATTAATGCTTGTGTCTATGTTGTTTTGTATCTTTTTTTTGCAGCTCAACTCTCTGAAAATGATTAGGCTTTGGTCCCCGGCTTCCAGTAATGACTCACTGCGGGTCCCAGGAGTCTAATAATGAGTCAAAGTTTCGGGTCGATAGTGATGGAGCCCTGTTGGATACACCAAGCGGAAGGCCCCTATCAAAATTTTACCTTCACACTTAGAAACTTTTCTGGAGCTTTTTCTTCCAATGGCACTCAGCCGTCCACATCAGGCAGGGTTTCAAGATGGTTCACCGACATGACTTTCCGAGAGGCCCAGTCAAATCCTGGAAGTCCAGAGCTCCTGAGCTTTCAGCAGATGAACCTCAAATCCTGGCTGTCTCAGGGTTGAAGGTAGTCTGCTTTATTTTCGCAGTTTGATCGGTCACCTTATCGGAGTATTTTCCCAGAAGTTCTCCAAAGTTCTTCAAACTTCAGGATATGCTTCCTGAAGATCTCCTTGTAGATTCAAAGTGTCCAAATCACCAATTCAAATGTCTGGGAACTCCTAGGTGGTCTCTGGGATGACTGGATCATAAGTCCTATAATGCACCTTGCCAAATCCTTAAAAGTCCACCGGACACATTCCAGGATGGGGACTCTTGATGGAGATGATGCAGGTGGGCTCTTTTAAGCTGCAGCTTGCAGGGAGTGCACTCTTTAATCCTTCCTGAAGCAAGGCACAGTCCCCGGGCTGTAGTACAGAATTGCGGGGCTGACACAGTTATTGAGAGTGCAAAAGGGTGCAGATTCCAGCAGGGCAGTCCTTTTCCTTGTAGTTTCAGGCAGCATATCTGAGAGACGATGTACCCTCAGATGTTTATTCAGGGCTCTGTGGCAGAAAGCAGCGGGCACCCTTGTATAAAGACGTGCTGAGTGCCACCCAAACGAATAGCAACTTCCTCCAAAGAGTGTATCTTCTTGCCCCACAGAGCACTTTACTTCCAAAATCCAAAATGGATGAATTCTCTTCGGAGGAGGAAGACCTAGCTAAACCAACCTACCTTGCAGCTCATTTCCATTATCTCTCCTCCCCCTGACCTCTGGACATTCCTGTTCTAAACCTGCCATCTGGCTGGGGTACAGGATGTGGGGGTATGTATGCCTGGCATTCCTTACTGCTCTGCAACAGTTTGATTTACCCAGCCCCCTCTTCTGGTCCCATCCTCCCCATGTCCAGAGCTCTCTCCCTCAGATAACCTCTGCTCCTGCTAGGCCACCTATCACCTAATAAAAGCAGCCTGACTAAGCCTCTTAAGGCTGACCGATCAGCAGCGACCACTATAAGTCTGAATGTTTGCTTACAGAAGATAAAGTTCCATAACTTCTCTTTTGTACTGGTTATGATAATTCCAACAGTGGCATGTTGTTGGATTTGTCAATACCAATCTTGCAAGTCCTTGAATTATGTTATACTCCTTTCCTAGCAATATTTATATCTAAATAAAATATTGCAATGTTAGCCTATGCAGTTAAGTATCTACATTAGGAAATACTTAAATGGGTTGGTTTCCCCTCACCAGGGCATATAAAACACATGTTATTACTCCCCTGCTTATAGTCACAATAACCTCCCACCACTGGGTCCCCTAGGAGAGACATTGGGGGGTACCAGATATAAGTTGTAAAAATAAGGTACATTATCACTTTTAAAGGGCCATACTACCAAAGTCGAGTTTGCACACAATTTTAATTTTTAAAAGACAGTCTGCAAGGCCAGTCTACCTTTAAAATGACAGCAGGTGCTGTGCATTTAACACATGCAAGTGCAAGAAATCTGCTGGCGCCTAAAAATCCATGCTTTATTACATACTAGGGATTTATATGTAGTTTAAACCCCCCTAGCCTGATTATTTACCAAGGACTTATAGGGTCTGCCAGTACCAATTGTGAGAATTTACTTTTAAAGACAGGCTGCAAGACAGGACTGCCTTTAAAAGGACATCAGGCACATAGCAGTGCACACATGTAAGTGCAGGAAATCTGCTAGTCCTCTAAACCTCCATGCCCCATTATATACTATGGACTTCTAGATAGATTGCACTCCCTGGCCACATTATCTACTAGGGTCTTTTAGGGTCTGTCATTGCCAATTGTAAGGGCACAGTATTACCAAGCCCAGGGTCAGTCACTTACCACCAGTATCATTCAGCACGATAAATGGTGCGAATAGGGGAAAATGACAACTTTTTCACATCATGAATAAAGAATGTTGGCACTCTAGCTGTTCATTAGAACTCTGTGGTAAAGCCGCAGTGAAACACTGGAGAATCGACTAACAAACTGCTGATGGAAATACATGCTTTACTCAACAGAAAGCCATCTCTCATGGATGAGGAAGATATTTGTGATCTTATTTTTAAAAGCCCTCATTTTGGCTTCTGGAGCACAGTCAGAATTATTTTCATGAGAAAATCACAAGAGAAAAGCATTTTCTCCCACACATGGTGAATCGAATTCCAGAAGAAGATCAGCATTTTCCACGGGTAAAATTTCCCTTAAGACTTAGGATGTTGCAAAAATCTGTTATCACCTTTTCAATAAGCTTCTTTTTGTTTCCTCACATCCAGGAATTTTCTAAAATGCATTAAATGGAATTTAAAAAACGGAAGACCCTTATTTAAAAAAATAGGTGCCCTTCTTGTATCCTTCCACCTATATAGTTCCATGCAACCCATACCATGTAGCAAACAATTTTGTGAATTTCCCCTAAACTATTATGGGCATCATTAACAATAACAATAGCATCCAGGAGGAAGGGCACTACCAGGTATTTATTAACCACAGTGGGGTAGGAACTCAGCTTTGCCTTGGACCTTCTCACTTATCGCTGGTCAATAAATACCTAGGAGTGTCCTCCCACTTTGACAGCTCCATGAGGAATGTTTGCATTGATGTTTTCGTTTCTTTTTTCTTTTTCCAGCTATTTTTCAATAGCTGGATGTAAATCCTTGTGATTCGTTTCTTTTTCTTTATAAACCATTTTCCTTGTTGCCTACCATGGATCACTAAATTAAGTCTGAAAAATTGCCTGCCTTCCAAATTGCTTCAAAGAAAATGGCTTTTCTTCTGTTTCTTGAATCCAAAAACTTAAACAAACACTAGATTTCCAAGTTTAATTAACTCGGACTGATTAAAACTGCCATTGAATATTCTGTAATGTGTGTATTTTTAACCTTTTCTTTTTGTAAATAATGTTTTGTATATCTTTTTGAGTGTGTAATGAGTTTTTGCTTTATTTTTAGCCCTGAAGAAGTCTCATTTATGAGATGAAACGCGTTGGCTAAAAGGAAAAATTTACATGCAATTCTGGATTTTTAATCTGTTGTTGATCATCATGATAAAGAATTGAAAAAGAAGCACCATTCAAGTCCCGGTTTATTATGAGACTCACTTCTTGATTTACTGAGGATACCAGAGACTGCTTAAGACATTTCCTTGATATGTGCTGATTCCATATTTCTTCCATTAATATGTCATTAAAGCTTGAGCAGGTTGGAGGAACTTTCAATATCATTGAAATAAAGTAGTATATATTCAAACTGTCACCTTTCCCTAAAATGTAGGACAAAACATTACTGGTACAACTTCAGATAACTTTGTAATTCTGGTAGGAAACTTGCAACAAAATGTTTTTTTAAACTTGGAACTTTCTGATCTCATCATCACAAAATTCATTACACATATCAAATTGAGTCTTTTAAGATTATATAAAGTCTCAGCCACACATGATAAAAAATCGAACAGCAGCTTTAATTCTCACGGGTTCATGCAAATCACTCTTTTGTTGAGCCTGCCCAATAATGTTAACCAGTCAGAACAAATACACAGTTTATTGTACCAATATAACATCCTTGAAACAATATACTTTTATGAAGAGTTAAATTAAGGTGACAGTAAATTGTTTGATGGCTTAAATAAAATCCCAATGCAATTAAAATTACAACTTACACTTAAGTAACACTATTTTTATTAAATAACTGCATTGTTTGCCATCATTCATTTTGTTTACATTCTCAAATGAAAATTTGGAAGAATCGTATGATGTTTATCTACCACCATTTGACAACGAACACCTGCTGCTATCAAGACTTGAAATGATAGATAGGATTTACATAGGTCCAAAGTAAATCTTATTTTGCAGGTGTAAAACACAAAGTATAGTAAATAATAATGTGTTAGCATGCTAGTGTTTTTCACCATTTACTATATGATCCTCCATTTATAAACCACACTAACCTTTACAAGTATCCCTTCACCCTAACGTTTTGCGTGAGCTAAAGTGTTCTTGTCAAATTTGAGCTCTTCTTAGTAATGTGTGCATTGTAAAATGAGTTCTACTATGATAAATAATTCAATAAGTAAAAACAAGACTGCAAAAATATTCTGCAAATGTACACTTTTATAGCCACCCTTCAAACGTGTTCCATGAAGCCCACAAGGAGTTTGAAGCTACCTAAAACATTAAAAAAGATTACAACAGATAGAATTTATGTGACTAAAGATCTGATATGGAGATCAGCAGACAAGCTGCTCTCTGTCATAAGTACGGCAGATATCCTGTCTGCCGTATTACAAGTGCATTATATCCAATGGCACCTGTAATACAGCAGATAGGATACCCATCACATTGGTGATGGAGTAGCTCGTTGCTGAACTCTAAATCAGACCCTAAGATTTCGGATAAAGCTGCAAATTCCTTGTAGATTAGTAGATTTGAATTCTCAATTGTATTTAAAAATATCTATTTTATAATTGATGGCTACATTTAAATTAAATGTACCTGTTTTCTTTTTTATGGAAATCACTGTCTGCCTACATATACATAGACTCATATCTCAAATTCATGAAACTATAAATGACCGGCTGAGTCACCACTATGGCTTTCCAGGGCCTGCATTCCTTGCTGTCATCGTGATCCCAATGAGGTGCAAAAGTGTGTGGAACCAAGCATTGTGTTATAAGTAGGCAGTTATTTGTGGTATGTTTCCATTAAGATTAGATTAGATTAGATTAAACTACTTATAAAGTGCATGGCTGCCTCAGCATTATTTAATATAGTAGTAGTGGTGCTGGAAACATCAGCTTCTGTTCATTTCTCCCATGCTCAGTCAGATGTATCTTGGTTTCAGTGGCACAGTGACCATGTGACCCATGTCTGGGCATGCCCTTGCAACTTAGGGTGGTGCATGAAACACACAAAAGGTGATGGGAGTAATTCTACCAAAGCGATTGCCAGTGGTTAGATTTATTGCAAGCATTCCTCCAATCACGTTGCATATGCTTCCATAAAATGAAAGCCTACTTGAGGATGCCACAAACGGGATGACTCCTGGATCATGGGCGAAAATAACAGTATGGGGAATGGGGAGAACCGAAAATTGGATAAGGGAGGAATGAAAAAGGAAATGCAGAGAATTAGCATTCAAGAATCAACATTGATATGTAAAAATAAATGTATGGTTTTGGGCAGATTTTTCTTATTAGAATTGATATTAAATCATTTTTTCTTATATTGCTGGGGGTTGCTCCACTGCCTTCAGCCTCCCACAAAAAAAAAGAAATGCTAGGTGGTGCCCCTGTCCCATTCAGAAGCCTCATGAAGTTGCATAAAAAAATATAGTAGAATGTCCTTATTGGGTATTATGTGTCACACCTTTAGGTAGCAGTGAATAATACATAAGCAACTGAAGGGCAGGGAACCACAGTGTCCCAGGTGGGATGCCAGGAACACTGTAAGGTAAAGGGCCCTGGGAGATGGGGTCTCCTGGGCCAATATCTGCTCAGCGGCGAGGCACGTAGCCCCCGCACCTTTTAAAATAAACTCAGGCCTCACGAGCCTCCGGAGAGGTACTTTGCATTCCTTCCTCTTGTATTACAATACGATCCCAGGGGATGTGGTGCCCAGGGCTTTTAGAGGCTTGGTGAGAGGGACCAGATGCCCTTTTCCCTTCAAATGTATATTGACCCCGGGGTATGTGGTCCCAGTATTCTTTACATAGCTTGGGGAGAGGCGCAGCATTCCCACCTCCCCCTTATAATACAGGGTGGGCCCCGGGTGATAAGGTGCCCAGGGCCAAACTCCTCTCAGGGTGGGGGCCTCATGCATGCCTGCTCCCCAAATAGACATATATTTGAACTCCGGGCCCTGACCTGCCCACAAGGTCAGAATAATTTATCAAACTAATGGGGCTGCTGCCATTTTTTTTCTTGCTGATCCCACAGGAGTACCACTGGATTGTGGCAAAAGATAAAAAAACATTTATAATTTTGGCCCAAGCATCTATTTAATTTTTACCTCATGGGGGTCCCTCTGAGACCCCACCCATACAACCTCGCCACAAGGGCTAGGGGGGCAGGGTATCCATAACCTTGCCACTTATATTTTTTTCCTTTAAACATTTTTAGGACCGGGGACTAAGTCCCAGAGTCCCGTAAAGGCTGGCTGTGATCATGTTGCTGGAAGCCAATCGGAGCGCTTACTTCTGCAGGACCCAACTCCTGCAATCTGTGTTAGTAATTCATCTATGTGCTTTTGTTTTTTAAAACATTGTGGCCTCAAAGTGAAACATTCCTTGTTAAATATGAAATCGAATGAGAGTTGCATTTGAAAATTCGTTGTCAGCTAGAAGAGCTTTCCTAACATAGTATCTGAATTTGGAACTAACTGCCATATGCACTGGCGTAACGAAAAGTGAGGGGGCCTCCCTGCACGGTACTTAGAGGGGCCCCCTCTGGGCTCAATCAAGAGCTCTCCTGCCAGAGTGTAGTGTCAAGAGGGCCCCTTGGAGCTAGAGGTCCCCCGCACCGCAGAGGATGCGGGGGCCTGAGTTACGCCCCTGGCCAAATGCAAAACGTAGGTATTGCCCTAGTTTCATTTGTAATAGCTATATATTGTACTGGGACATTAGCATTTAGAACTGACATTTACTTTGAGCAGAGGGACGAGGGGGGTGGGGGGAATTCAAAGAAAACCTTGCCTCAATTATGCATAAATCTAACTTTACTAAGATAAACGCTAAGCCTAAAACTGAATGGATAGACCCTGACCATGTCTGCAGTCACTCCCACAACTCCGTATGCACAATGTGCAACGATAAACTCTTCTTTAGAGGGCAAACTGCATACCAAGGGGGAATGAAATCACTACGTACGAGAGTATTCTTAGTATTCACAATGCCTAAACCTGTAGTGGAATGTATGTGGAATGTTAAGGTGCAAGTTAGTCACTAATGCACGTACTGAGTTTACACACAAGCCCTGTACCAATGTTGTAGAGCCCAGGTAGCATGGGCACGTCCTGGTGCTATTGTTTTTTTTCTCTACATTTTCTAAAATTACATAGAATAGTACAGAAAAGTTGAGGATATACAATATAAGGCGGGCCCACTTGTTATTTTTTTGATTACTCATCATTTAACATGAAGAAAAAAAACCTATGTTTTAAATCCAAGTGGGTAGAATCAGAGCGCGGTATTTACTTCATCCGATAAATACTATCACAATATATGTGCGTCCAGATTCTAATTCAGTGAGTTGGGCTTCTTTTGGTGTCACTCGATAAATTCTTTGGACCAATGATGGACCTAAAAAGGCCTTTATTGTACTTCTGTGTCTCCATAATCTCTTATGGTTTTGGCTACGGGGGATCTGGGAAGAAGTCATAAAATTGAATAATTGTGACCTCATTACTGTTGCGAATAGTTTATTTTGTATCTGTGGAGAATGTCACATGGTCAGGTTCTGAATTACTTGATTATGTGTTATTCTGAAATGAACAGATGAATAATTGTTTAATGGTCATTAGGCAGGAGCAAGCCTGCCCTTGCAAATTGAACGAATTTAATTAGTACTTTGTTACAATCACTCTTTTTGGAATGTGTTCTAAACTAACCACCTGCTCAATCAGCAGCAATCACTCCTCATTGTTAGGGACCAAGCTGCATGTTTCATCCTTTGATTTTGCAGCTCATAATGATGCATTTACTGGTCTTGTTACGTTCATTTTTTATTTTCCTGATTTCAGGCTGCCTTTCCTTATTTGTTAGGACCATTGTTGTAAGGGAAATCAAATGTCAATTTAAATGTGAAGATTATTCTGAATTATGACGACCAAAGTTATTGAGTGTCCGTATTCCGGTTTTGTGTCTAATTCGTACAGTTGATTTTTAATAGCTAGTAACAGTATTTAAATCCTCCTTGATTACTAAGATTTTTGTTTAGGACACATTTGAAAATACTCTTCATACCTATGCCACTTACACCAATTGTATTTAGCTCCCTATTCAGTTCAACAATAAATACACATGTGCCATCGATGACCTACAGCTTCCTTTAGGAATCCTGTATGGGCGGCCACAGAGGGAGCAGACATATCACATGTGGGACACATGTTTTTAAAAGCAGCGCCTTCCCCTTTCATGAAAGCAGGATATGTTAAAAAGTGAGCATTGACGGCTCCTATGGATCTTGGCTGTGCCATTGCCTTCCACAATGCTTTTTTGCATTGTCATGCAAACACATGCATGGCCGTCTATCGCAAAATGGGTTTAAAAATGACCCATTCCAAAATGGACGCCGATTCCCACGTATGCATGTGCACGGGTACTTTGTGATATATTCTCATGCATGCATTGTGATGCATGCATCAAGCCATATGGTGGCCATATTTTACTTCCTGTATCATGTTAGAGTAGTAATTTAAAATTTTGAAATAGTGAAAAATGAAAACAAACAAAAAAAGGAAGTACGTAACTAAAGTAATACAGGAAGTGGGATGGGGAAGACACAGGGAGCATAGGGAAGGAAGAGAAGTTGAAAATGGAGTAAGTACATCTGCAGCAAAAAAAGCCAAGAAGAGAGCACAAAAACAAATACACTACATGGAGTGCTCAATAGCATATATTAAAGAAGAGCATATATTAAAGAAGAGCATCCTCAGGTAAGCAGTGGAAGGATAGAAAAGATCCAATGAAAACACTGTCAGATCAAAATTCTTCTGGGCCTGCCTGGTAAACACACGAATAGGAAGCCATCCACTCAGGAACAAAAATAACTGATTTGACAAAGCCAGCCAGTCATGAGTAAAAGGTTGACCCTGAGCCCACTCTAAGTATATGTTAAATTGAAAAGATTATGCCTTGCTAGCAGACAGTTAAAGCCGTCTATACACAAGGCCTAAATAAAAGTTCGGGAAAACAAGTGCAAGGTCGGGTGTTTACTTTTCATTGAAGACCACCATCCCTACATGCACAGTCATTCACAGTGAGGGCGTTCAAATCGAAATCTAATTGATATTCATTAGGCAGGTCATTATTAGTACAAATTAAGGCAGGTCCCAAAAAGTTAGTCAGCAAATTGCACACATTTTTTGTGATCTCATAAGTACATTTAAGCTTTCCCTGAACACTTCAAATATTTCTCCATGGAGGTATGAATGTTAACGTCACCTATGCTTTGTGATGTGCATGAGAGACGGATCACAGCTTCCATCAATTTTGTGAAAAACGTCTGAACATCCCATGAGTGTATTTGAGCGAAATGAAGAACCTCTGTATCTCAACAGTAAAGTTAGAAAGTAAAAAAGGGGGTGAAAATGCATTTAGCATGTTTTATTTTGTCAAGTTAAAACCCAAGAGCATAGAATCCAGTCTCAAATATGCTGGAACTGAGTGATTCGAAGTAAATTGTGTGTAACCTTCTTCTGCTGAACTACGTCATTGAAAAGGACCAGCAGGTCACATTGTGCTGGGCGGGGTTTCCAAAGCTGCAGGCAGTGAGATTGCATCATGCGTCCAATCAAGTAGCATTATCATTTAGACTAAAGTGCGTGGTATGGAAAGCATGCTTGAATGTTCTGTGCCAGCTAAAGCTGCCGTGTCAGGTAGCTCACAATTGGTGTTCTAGTGAAGATGGATCATTCTACACCACTGCTGTCCCACTTTGCAAAAACGCAATATTGACCCTCACTACAGACAGATGACAAATACTGGCACCGTGAGAGTCTCAAAAGTGCTTTTTGTCATTGCACTTCTAAATATTGTCAATCAGTATGCTGTCTTTCACTTATAGATACAAACCACTTATATAATATTTTATGATGCATGCAAGAAATTCAGCAGGTATGTAGGTGGGTCTAGTCAGATTAAATAACTATGCAGCACTTCTGCATTCCACTGCTATGATACTTCCTGGCTTCACTGCAGTATTTCCTCAATACTGAACATCTCATGCTTAAATCACAGGGTTTTCCCTTTAGTATTGCCAGACAGGATGAGTCTTGAAGTTAAAGAGTTGCCAACAATTTATTATCTTACCATGTATGTTATGAATTTGAACCTTGATGACGAGGAGTATTAATTAATTGGCTAGCAGCAACAGGTTGTGGTTTTGTTAAATATTTCTTAGGAGTGTACCCTATAATGCCCTAGCTTAGTTGCTGTCAGAACCTCTTTTAGAGGGCCACAGAGCAAGTAAGGGTTACTGGGCCCAAAACTTGGGGGTTGGGTATTTTACTCCTGCTCTCCTGCGTCCTGACCTACTATAGGTTCTGAGTAACCGGGATAAGAACTACCCCTTTAGCATTTGACTCAGTGGTAGCATGGTTCTAGCAGTCCAAGGTTTTTCAGTGGACAGCAGGTGCAAGGAATGTAAAGGCTCAAGACTCAAATTTCACAAAGGGACCCCAATTATCTGATTTCCAGTACAATACTTACTTTTGATAAGACAAACCGTATGTTTCACCCATGAGCTCAAACCACCTGAAGCTCAACCTCGACAAGACTGAGCTGGTTCTTGTCGGGGGTCCCTCCAACCCTTGGGACTCCTCCTTTTGGCCTGTCAGCCTTGGCAGACCTCCTTGCCCTGCTAACTGTGCCAAAAGCCTGGGAGTCGTCATTAGCAGTGACCTCTCTATGACACCCCAGATTAGCGCGGTAGTCTCCTCAAGCCATTTCCAACTTAGAAAAATACGGAAAATCTCCCGCCTACTCACTTCCGAGGCCCTCATCCTGGCCCTGCTTGCGCTAGTCATATCGAGGCTTGACTATGCCAATGCGCTTTATGTAGGCCTTCCAGCTTACCAACTCAGGAGGCTTCAGTTGATCCAGAACCAGGCTGCCCGCCTGATTCATTTCCAACCAAGAGATCAACATGTTCGCCCCCTCCTAAAAAGCCTCCACTGGCTTCCGGTAGCCGCCCGCTGTAAATTTAAGCTGGGCTGGATCATCTTCAAATCCCTCGCTGGTCAGGGTCCCCTCTTCATCTCTTCCCTCCTCCACCCCTATGTTCCCTCTCGTACTCTCCGGTCTTCCCAATTAGCCTTGTTATCAGTTCCTAGATACAAGAGGAAGAAACACGGCGGCCTTAAGTTTTCTTTTTTGGCCCCCACTTTTTGGAACTCCCTCCCCCTTCCTCTTAGGTTGTCCACTCCTTATCCTAAATTCAGATCCTCCCTTAAAACTTTTCTTTTCACTGAATCCTACAAATAACTGGCTTTTCTGCTTCCTTATCTGCTCTCTCTATTACAGCGCCAAGAAACCTAACGGTGTTAGTTGCGCTTTAGAAATTTATTTAACATAACATGTAAAGTACAACATAGCACGCTAAGCAATGAACACTTAAAGTGTCTGAGGGCTAGCACGTTAGTGCTGGCATAGACAGTGCCCCACGTGGATCCTTTCCCTCCCGGAGGCGGGCAGTAGTAGCTCACCGGACTGCCCTGTGCGCTCCTCATACCAGATTGCTGGAGGGGGAGGGTTGCGTGGAAGAGGCACGTTGTGGATGAGACTCTTGCGGGGATGAAAAGACCGGACAACAGAACCCCGCACTGGATGTATGTGACTCCCCTTGGTTCGGAGCAGGCTTGGTCTCCCCCATACCGCCTGAGGCAGCGCTGGGAGCTGGAGTTTGATGCTTCGTGAGGGCAGCATCAAGGCACGAACGGGAGTTCAGTGTTTTGTGATAGAAATAATCCTTGTACGATTCAAGCAGTCTCTCCTCCAGCCGGGCTGCAGACATTATTTAGCGAACTCGACCCGAGGTCCCCCCCAGCGACCAGCCTGCCTAGCGGCGGAAGCCACCTACGCCCTCACTGCGCACGGAGGTGCTTAAAGGACAGCCTGAGCCCCGGTGGAGCGGGGGTCCAACTAACTGTTTTCTGCGGGGCAGTCATTGGAGCTGCTGCCCAAATCTTCTTCCCTGCTGTTGCTCGCGCTGGTTTCCTACCATGCCTCAGCCCACAAGACCGCAGTAAGGCGAGCGTGGAGTGGGGAAACTACAGTGACCAGCCTGCCTAGGGGCGGAAGCCACCTCCGCCCTCACCGCGCCCGGAGGCGCTTTAAGGACAGCCGAGCCCCGGTGAGCGGGGGTCCAACTACCTGTTTTCTGCGGGGCAGTCATTGGAGCTGCTGCCCAAATCTACTTCCCTGCTGTTGCTCGCGCTGGTTTCCTCCTGTCGCCTCAGCTCACAAGACCGCAGCAAGGCGAGCGTGGAGTGGGGAAACTACAGCAACCAGCCTGCCTAGTGGCGGAGACCGCCTACGCCCTCACCTCCCCCAGAGGCGCTTAAATGACAGGTGAGTCCCTTATCGCGGGACCGCACGCGGGCCGCGCTGGACTAAGCCCGAGACAAGGGCAGAACCGTCTGTGGCTGTCTGGGGCCGAACGAGGCTGGGCTGGGCCACACCCCCTATACTTCTCTGCAACTATCGATACTGACTGGTATTTACTCTTACTTGCTCCACATTTGTGGGTGCACACCCTTCATTGTTCCTATTCTTTAGCAGTCAAAGCTTGCCCCTACATGCTCAGGCATAGCTAGTAGGGTTCTTTCACTGTGCTATCTGTCACTGTGACTTTTTAAACAACTTGTAGTTTAACTTCTTTTTAACATAAACTGTGGTTTAGCTGGGATTCTCCCCCTTCTTTTCCTCCCATACCATGAGCAACATGGGTAAAAGCAATAAGGCGCTTACCTTGCGTCCCATGACCAGACAGCTAGCTGCCTCGACCCAGCCTTTACCTACCCTCACAGCAACTAACAAAATGCTTCAAAAAACGATTGGAGTCATCTCAACTGCAATTGAAAATACTGAGAGACGACTCTCTCTCACCCCGGTGATCATTCCTTTCCCGCATGGAAACTCAGTTGTGTAGCAAATTACACCTTTGTGGTAAGTTACTATAAAAGAGAAGTTTAGAAATACAGAAAAGTAGTGAACTCAAAAGTGTAAACTAACACTGAAGTGCAGTTTGTGAATCAGGCCTATACGGTAATAATGTGAAAACACAGGAAAATTACCAAAACATTTATAGAAATAGAGTACATTTTAGTAAATAGAATAACACCAAAACAACAAAAATTCAATGAGTAGAACTTAAGATATACATTTTTGAAGTATGAATTTAAAATTACAGCAGAAAGCACAAAGCGCCAACCTGAACAACTGCTCATGCTAGACGGGGTAAAAGGTGGGGCTAACCAAGATGGAGTGCAGCTTGGATACAAGGACCAGGTTTGTCCTGGTAGAAAGTTTGCCTTCTGACCTGGAAACTCAGCGGTGGAGCAACCTGGATCCAACGCAGGCTCTACGATGGTGGATTGTGGTACAGTGAGGTCCTGGTACAGTTGTCTATGAAGGCAGGAATGCACAGAGAGGGATAAGTCTGAAATACATGCCCAGGAAGTCCTTGATGTCCATTGGATGCTGCTCAGCGTCGGTCCTGATGAAGCCCTCTATCGTCAGACTTAAAACGGGGTTATCAAAAGCCAAAAATCTTAGCACAATAAATGGGTGGAACTCATTTGCAATAGCCCCATTGCAAACAATCCCACAGTGCCTGTCTCTATCTAAAATCAAGATGGCAGAAACTTTCTTCCCCTGGGCTGTGCCCATATTCCAAACCTAGAGTTAGGCCAAGGAAAGAAACAACCCCTCCTCTGTGGTCACTCAAAACCAGATCTGAGATCAGCTCCTCTCTCACTGGGACTGGAGCCTGAATTTCTCGGACGCCAAAAGAAAGTTAGGCCTCGGTGTGAGCTACATCTGCCAGTGACGTGTTAAGCATCCTTTGAAGTTATGTAAGGAGCTGTGAATAGACCCAGGCCACCCTTCCAAGGGAAGATCAACCTCTCCCCACAACTAAAGTATGTGCTCATCCCTGGAAGCCAGTCTACACCTCATAAAGAAGCTGTTCAGCTCCCATGTAAGAGTTGGAAGCCCAGGAAAATGGGCTTCTGGAGGCTTTAGGCAGGCAAAAGGTGACTTTTTAAATGTACCTTTTGTAAAATGTGTTATAAATGTGACTTCACTAATGAATTGGGTTTGTAATAAATACTTGAAAAAGTAGAAGAATTACCTTTCTATCTGATTCCTAGGGGGTGATAACAGTATTTAACTTTTGTTAGACCTGTCAGCCTTGGTGTGGTCTACCCCCAAACCTTTTACCTCCTTCCCTCCTGTATGCTGAATTTTGTTTTGTTGACTTTAGGACTTTACCACTGCTAACCAATGCTAAAGGGCTTGTGATCCCTCCATTAAAGATCATAATATGGATTACACCCGATTGGCAATTGAAATTTCAAAGTGGTCCCTAGTCTATGATACTGCATGTGGCCTGGGTCTGTAAATCAAATGCTACCAGTAGACTTGCAACATTATTGTACCAGCCACTTAAGCAGCCATTTAAAACATGCCATAGGCCTGTAGTGCAGTTATAAACTGCCAATTTGACCTGGCAAACTAGACTTTTTGCCACATCTAACCCTTCCTTCTTAATACATATCAGTTACTCCTAAAGTAGGCCATAAGCAGCCTATAGGGAAGGGTGCATTGTATTTTTAATAAGTGATAATATTCGATTGGGAAAAGTTAGGGGTGTTAAGTTTGGACTCAAATCAATACGAATTTAAAATCCTGCCTAATTTAATGGTAAAGTCAAATTTTAAATCACAATTCAGAAAATGGCAATTTTGCAAAGTTACATCTTCTTATCCTAATCATTTTCTGCCTGCTTCCTGTGTCCTGGGTCACATGACTGTGAATAACATGGCAGTTGCCTTTGCGTATTCTTCCTAGATGGTGAGACACAGGGGGACTGGGTGTTAACAGGATGGATCATCCTGTCAGGGTAGGGATCTGCTCCCTGCCTCAGTTACATTTGAATATCTCCACCATGTATGAATATTGTACCTCTTAACCCACCTCTTCAGTACACTCTTGGACATGTGAAAAACTTCATATGGACTGCCTTGTATACCAGAGGAAGGCCCGCTGCCTGAGGTATGCCATGTACCACAGAGGACTGTCCTGCTACCAGAGGACTGCCCTGCTACTGGAGGCCTGACTTGTTCTTAAGAGGACTGACCCTCTGCTTCAGGCCTGCCTTGCTGCTTGAAGGAGAGAGGACCATCTCATTGAACCCAGAACTACCAGAGAGACTCCCAGGGCTAGTTGCCTGGCCTCATGTGTGAGCTAAACGGACATAAGCTCCAGAGACCTTAAACACTGCAATTGGCCTCTGTTGGAGTGAGTCCTAACCCCCAAGTGGTGCCACCAGGTCCTGGCCCTTTGGAAGTGGTTTTAGAAGTGGTGCTCAAATCTAACCCTAAAAGTTGGGACTTAGAAGAAATGTTCACCAGAATGTGCCTGAAAAACCGACAGAAGTCCAGGTCCTGTTAGCCAGCCAATCTGCCCAAGGTGCATCGCTGGTTGGCCTGACTTTTTGATGGCCCCTGTTATGATTCTTCTCAGCAGCGGCAAATCCTGTTCAGCAGAACCTGTGAGCAATGGTATACAGCGTCATTGACCCCTCTTCAGCAACAGCTTGCAACTTCATCCTGCTGGGGGTGTTTGACTACCAAAAAGTTGCCTAAGTCCAAAGATAAAAATCTTCACCGGTCTCAGTGGTGACAGGCGTCCTATCAATGGCGGAGGCCACCTCTTCGGCCCAGAAATCTGCATTCTCTTGTGCAGAACTTTTACCCACCCCGAACGACAGCTACATTGAGACCTTGCTCACAGCTCGCAGGCAATAACTACTCATCAGACCCAGTCCGCTGCCTTACCCCACTGAACTCAACCTCCTCTTGAACTTTTCTTTAAAAGATTTTCTAAGTTTAAAGGTGAGCCAAGACCGGGCCAAGTCCACCTCATGTATCTACAGCATGCTTCATCGGGGTCGGCCTTAACTTTGCACTTTGTCCCAGTCTTGTGCAACTAAATACCTGCATCGATGCTTTGATCTTTTATGCACTATTTTTCACTAAAAACTTTACAAAAATCATAACTGGTTCTATTGATTTAATTTAATTTATTTTTGTGTCATTTTAATTATTAAAATTGTCTCTATTTTCCTGATTGCTGTGGTGATTTTCTTGTGTTGTGTTAATAATGTATTACTGTTTGTGTTCTGCATGAATATTTAAAACATTGCCTCTAAGGTTGGCCTGACGGCTTTTGTTCCAAGCTACCAGAAATTTAAGTACAGGTTAATTTAGTAATTTTGTAGGTTCACCCCGACAATGATAGTGGTTGTTGCTAAAGAATGGTTTCACCCCCTCAACCAATAGCCTAATATCTCAGAAAGTTAATGTTAACTCTCAATGCTTTCTTATGGAACAGCTAACCCTGCTACAGTGAAATTAGCTTGCGTTGCCTTACCACTGTACGTGTATGTTTTACATTATCTTTTACGTGTTGTAATTTTAATTACCATGAACCCAGCATTAATGGACAGCACGGCTTACTAAGCGGGGATTTATTCACATTGAAAAGACATATCAAAGAGGTTATTTTGATAGGTTGATTTTGCAGTTTAAATCTGCAGCAAGGTTACTGTTGATATGTTTTGCATTGTCTCTTTAATGGTGGCACAATATGATCTGCAGCCCACTAGCGTCTTTAACTTACAAGCCTTGGGTATATTTTGCACCATATACGAGTGTCTTATAAGCAACTTAAATTAGCCAATTAGGAGCATAGCTAACTTTAACATGTTTTAGGGTTTTAGGGGTCAAAGCACATGCACTTGGGCCTGGTAAGAAGACCCCCCCCCCCCCCAGTGAACAAAGTAAAAAAAAACAGCAACATTAGTCCAAACAGTGGGGGTGATCTTGCCGAAAAGAGGCATTTTCTTAAACTTATCAAGAGCTGGTCCTTAGGGAAAAGCTTTAGCCTTTACCATGAGTGTGCAAGTGAAAAATAAGAAATTAAATAATGTTAATTGCACAAAAGACTTCCCTAATGGGAACTATGGATGGAGTAAGAGGTTGTTTATTAAAATGGCATGTGCAAAGTCCCAGTTGCCCTTTCTTTTGCAAAGTACATATACCATTTCACATCCTCAGCGTAAAGGATGACATAAATAAACTAGAGGAAAAAAAGATTTCTTTCAACTCCCATACAGAGCAAATATTGGGGGCCCTGCAGCCTACAAGATTAATAAGATTCTAAACATACCACTTGTACATGTTTAAAAGAAGTGTACACAATTCTTCCAATTAAATGTGACGCTTGATCAACATGTCCCTGACCCTCAAAAGAGTAAAACTTATGTTGCCCAAATGACTGGGGGTTTCCCGACACTAATGCAATCTAGAATAATGCTTATATATTGCATGTCATTATACAAGTTATGGAAGGAGTGAGCTTCTTACCGGATTGCATAATATGAATTATATTGATAGTATTGAATAAAACTGGATGGGACTTGAAACCATATGATTAGTAACAACTCTTGGACCTCTATATAGACCGTGGCCAGATTTTAAGAGATGGTTTTTATGCTATCAAACAACAATTGGCATGGAGAATCTGCTTGGGGAAGGCGCATCCGCATATGAACTTCGACTGTTTTAATCCATTTCTCTTGGTTGTAATGGTTTTATTGTGTACTTTTATGGTGTAAACTGAATAAAGTTTTTGACTTGAATTGGACTGACAGGTGCAGACATATGCTTTCACTGTGAGTAAGACACGAGTAATGTGTTTCATTTATTGTTTAATTGGTGTTGGACCCGGCCCTTTGGGCAGGTTCACCCCTAGACTTTTTGCTTTTTCTTAGCCTGTTTCTGGAACCTGGTGTTGGTGATTCTAGGCCTCTGCGCACTTTTTCACTGTGGTACAGTGTAAAGTGCTGGAGCTCTCTGTATGAAGGGTGAGTGACCTGCCCTCCCATAGGAATGAATGGGGAATATGTATGCCCATGGTAGTTTCTGTTGTGTGGGGAGTGCAAGGGCGAGTTTGGTATGTATGAACTCATGAGAATGAATGTTGCAAAATTATATATGCGGCATGACTGTGTCTAGTCTAGAAGTACTACTTTTGGAAGTTGGCATATTTGTGTAAGTTGGTGCTAGCGTGTGATTGGCTGGTGAGTCTGCCCAGGAGTGCCTGGGCCTGCTGGTGGATGGACTATCTGGTTTGAGTAGGACAGGGTCTGCAGGGTCTGCAAGGCCCCGGAGGAGGGGGTCTGAGTCAGCCGTAGATGAAAGGCCCCATCTGCTGTCAAGGATGGGAGGAAAGAGCGTCTGGTGGTGCCGGGCCGTGCCTGCCGCCCACCCTGCTGGCTCTCCATCCTGATGGCCCACTGTCACCTCTGGCCCTGAAGCTGTAAGGAAGACGAAAACCAGAAACATTCCAGTACTCAGGGCCCCTTGCACGAAGACTTCAAAGTACTTCAAAGGCATTTCTGTGTATAAGAAGGGGCTGTGTCTCCCTCCAAGTCGTTCTTGTTCTTGCTCTTGTGGCTGACTTGAATCTACCAGGGGTGGGCGCTGCCCAGCCCCTGGATGCCTGGATTCCTGGACTCCTGGGGGACCCTTCTGCCCTGCCTGGGCTGAAGGGGGGACTTGGCTTTGCCCCCTGGGGAAGCTCTGGGACCTTGGCAGCATGGAGAAGCTGCCTTTTCCTGTGGAGAGCGCTGGTGTTGATTTCTAGCGCCTGGAGGCGCTGTGCTTCCCCCTGAGCGCCTGGGAGCGCTCTGCCTGCTTTCTAGCGCTTTGGAGCGCTTCATTTCCCCCAAGCGCTTGAGTGCGCTTTCTCTGGACTTTCTAGCGCTAGGAGCGATTTGATGCTCGCTTCTAGTGCTGGACACGCTGAGGCTTCTGGCCCGTATTTATTTAATTATTTACGAGTGCCCACCTCGATCTGCTACGTTGAAAACAAACCACGAAGGGGCCGCGACCGGATTGGCCGAGACCCAAGGAGAGACGCGCCCTGATTGGCCGGTGCCCCGGAGAGTCGCGCTCCGGTTGGTCGAGACGCCTGCAGAGGCTCTGGCGTCACTGGGGGCTCGCCGAAGGAGCCGCGATGGGATTGGCCCATCGCTCGTGACCTGCTGGAGATGAGGCGGCGAGGAAGAAAGGTGGCGGCCGGTTAACAGGGCTCCCGTGTGCCGAGGGAGCCCTGCAGCGAGAGAAGAGACTGCCCCCGGGAGCCTGGCTGGCTCCACTCTGCGTCCCGGTCCCGAGACGGGGGACCGGGCCAAGCGAGGAGAGTCTGCGAGGAGCAGGAGCTCCTCCGTGGCCGCCGAGGCCTGCCCCCGCCGCACAGGAGACCCGGTGCGTCTGGGCAGAGGGCCGGGCAGAGTGGGGCAGAAGGGAGGAGGGGCGCCGGGACACGTTGTCGGTGTCCGCCCCCCCCCCCCAGTGGCGCGAGAGCGCGCCTGTTGTCAGTGCGAAGCCACGAGGGCTTCAAGGGCGGCCCCAGTTGGCAGTGGGTCGCCCCAACGTGCGTGAGCCTAGAGAGGCTCAGAGGGGCCATATGATGTTTACGAGCCCGTTTGGCTCCAGAGAGGGCCATACTCGATAGAGGGGGCTTCGGGGCACATTGTCGGTGCTCGTCCCTTCCTGCCTCCGAGTGTGAGGGTTAGAGTCCGGTGAGGCTCATGGGGGCACCATTGTTTTAAGAGCCTGTGTGGCTCCAACGTTTGGCTATTTGCAGTAGCAGAGCCTCTGTGGCTCCAACGTCTGGGGCATGTGCGATATGCCCAGAGCCTGTGTGGCTCCAGCAGTGGCGCAGTTGGCGCCTAAGGGCCAGTGAGGGCCCTGGCGCAGTTTTGTTGTTCCCCAGTTGCCCAGCACTTTGTGGGTAGCTGCCACGTTTAGGCTTTTTGTACTTTGAGACTGGCACCCTGACATTGAGACTCAGGGCGTCTGAGCCCCAACAAGGCCGTTGGCCTAGGGACTGCCACAGGTAGTGGCTTATGTGAGTTTGCGCTGAATGTGATCTCGTGCATCATGCGTTATTCCTGCACCTCTGAAGGTTTTTAGGCCTCATGTGATTTTTGCGCTATTGTATTACTCTGGCACCTCTGAATGTTTTTATGCATTATGTGTCTTTCTTTCATGTGCTTTACTCTTGACACCTCTGGATGTTTCATGCATTATGTGTCTTTCTTTTCATGCGCTGCACCTCTGAATGTTTTAATCATCATGTGTCCTCTTGCGCTGCACCCCTGAATGTATTTTGATTGCATCATGTGCCCTGTCCTTAACACCGCTGAATGTGTAGGTCTATACATCATGTGTTTTCTTTCTTTACTACTCCTCTGAATGTATATTCATGCATCATGGGTAATGTGTTCTGATTTATACCCCTAAGTGTATTTTATTCTTAGGTGGTTGTCCTTTTTAGTACAGGTGGTCCTAGTGAGGTCCTGGTTCCCTGCGTGACATGCTCCTAAGGGGTTTAGGGTTGCGTAGTGTGTACTTACCTGTTCCCAGTAGTTACTGGATGTGATTCATAACTGTTACTTTGTGCTACAGTGATTTTATATTCTTTAGTCTACGTTCTGATAGTATTTCATTTCTACTAAAGTGCTGATTGTGACAGTGGCCCATGTGGCCCTGTCTTGTGAATAATCCCATGTGAATATTGACCGTGCCAATTGGCACCATGTATATGTGTGATTTTATCTGATGTGCTTTGACAATACAAAAGGTAATTTTATAATAACCTTGTGTGGAGTCTCTTTTGTGGTGTGCCTAGTATGTTGTTGCTGTTGTGCGCTGACGCAAATGCTTTACACATTGCCTTCGAGTTTAGCCTGACTGCTTGTGCCAAGCTACCAAGGGGGTGAGCAGAGGTTATCTTGGCGTGTGACTTCCTTGCCCTGACTAGAATGGTGGTTTCTGCCTGGCTTTGGCGTCAGCCTTAGCCTACCAGAAATAGCCAGTTCTAACAATTGGATATACATCCAATTATTCTAGAAACCGTTGCTCATCCCAATACACTATAATATATAATTTTTAATTAATAACCTTGTTTTTTTTTTTAACACAGTCTATTGCATTTAATTTCTCGACTGACCTGAAGACCTCCAGGACAGCAAGTGACACATGTTCTAAATTGAAAGACAGAACTGTGTGCATTGTTCATAATCTAAAGATATGTGAATTGCATACAAAATAATGAGGACAATAGGGTAATTCACTGTCTTTAAAATGAAACTATAATATGTAGGTCCACTACCACTGCGCGAAGTATTGTAGGATGTTGCAAGAATTAGAAGTTGAGCGTCTTCAAATTGTTTCTCAAAATACATAACTGCCCCATCAAGTATTCCAATTTGCAAAAATGAGAAAGTCGGCATGTCAGAAGTAATATAGCTGAATGAATGCACTCAGTAATGCGTTGATGGGTGATGACATGCACAATGTCTTTGTGATTAATGCACCCTACACTCATAAAAATGTGTTTTATACGGTGCTTTAATATAGTACTCTTGCTGCTTGTAAATATCAAGCGTTAGTTACCATTGCTGTATTCAATGTAACATAACAAGAACTTCCGGATGAGCCTTACCTCATACGCCGACGACACCCAATTGGTGATCGCAATTAAGAATGATGGTGAGGAGGTAGCCGCCAGGTTCCAAGAAGGCATGCTTGCCATCAAGGAATGGATGTCTGAGAACTGCTTGCGTCTCAACTCTGATAAAACAGAGGTCATGATCTTTGGAAATCTATCGCCGCAGTGGTCCACTTTTTGGTGGCCGACCCCACTCGGAGCCCCCCCCAGAACCTGTGCAAAAGGTCAGGAATTTAGGAATTATATTCGACGACAATCTTAATTTCTCTAACCATGCCAATCAGGTTGCGTTGTCTGCCTTCTACAAGCTTAAGATCATTAGAAAAATCCTGCCCTATCTTCCTGAGAGTACTAGGAAAACAGTGGTGAGTTCCTTAGTACTCTCATCACTTGATTACTGCAATGGATTATTTGTAAATGCCCAGGCACGGGTGGTGGCCAAACTGCAGCTTATACAAAATGCTGCCGCAAGGCTACTAGCTGGCATTCCTAAGTTTCAGTCCACCAAGCAAGCGATAAGGAACTTCCACTGGTTAACAGTGAGAAATCGCATTAGATTCAAGACCTTGTGTCTCACCTAGAAAGCTCTTAAGGGCCATGGACCAGCATTTCTCAAACAGAAACTCTTCTATTATTTACCTAAAAGATCCTTACGATCTGAACAGAGACATCTACTGGCAGTGCCACGCACTAGGACGGTGACATGGGGCGACAGATGTTTTACCAATGCTGCAGCCAAACTTTGGAACACGCTTCCAAAGGAAATAAAATTGGCACCCTCGCTACTTCAATTCAGAAAACTGGTAAAAACCTGGTTATTTGACCAATAAACTGCTCAGGACAATACTTTTTAAGGTAGATACATGTTCAATCCGAGATTTTCAGCAAAGTCATAGCGCCAAGACACCCACGGGTATATGTTGCGCTTTATACATTTTTAAAATAAATTAATAAATAAATAATATAACATCATCGGAAGGATGACACGCTGACCTGACCTTGCCCAGAGTCTAACTTGTGACTTGAAGCTCAGGCAATTTTCAGGGGCAAGCCGAAGCAGTGAACCATCCCAGGTAACTGAGGAGTAATTAAAGTATAAGATACACTACATTTTGTCACAACATGAAACATTGCATTAATGGTGCCAAAGGTATGTGCGGAAAGTCACATTAAAGCATTACACTTGATCATTAAAAACAAGTCTCTCCTTTCAGCGAAAACACAAATCGGGCATGTCACTCTGAAAAAGACGTATTAAGGAAAAAATAGATGCAATCTGATATGGATTGAAATGTATACCATGCAGAGCTTTGCAATCATGAAGCAGCTCACCACATTTGACAGTGGGAACCCAGGCGTGACGCATAATTATTGCGGACAAGAACAGAGACAGATTAACAGCATCATTTTCTTCATAAAATTTGAGCTTGCGAATGTTCAAACCTTTTAAACTCCCCTCCTGTGATAGTGCATTAGTGCACGCTTATCGCAGCCCCCCCAGTGGATGTCGATGGAGCGCGGGGGGAATGTCATGCCAGCACAATTAAGGAGCATCTCTAGAAAGCCTGAGGTGAAAGGTTTACACAAAAACAACCGATAAACTATTCCAGAAATGACAGCACCTTCAGCATAATGCATATCTTACACTATATTTTTCTTGTCAAAGCACAAATATATTAAGTCTGCAGGTGAAAATGGTCTATCCGTTATTGTGGGTTGAGTGTGGGAAATGAATAATTTTCTACATATTGTACCAGCCAAACGTTCCCTGAGCTGTGCAAGGTTAAACATAAGAAACACGCCAGGACTGGTGTACTTGAGCCGACAGAGGCAAATGTTCCATAAAATACCCCTATGTGACAAACACGTTCCTTCTTGCTCTAGTTCTCCTCAGATCTGAAAATCATACTCGTATATTAACTATCCTAGCAGGGGCGGCTCTAGGGTCATGGTGGCCCTGGGCAGGGAACGTAGGTAGGGGGCCCCGAAAAAGGGGGTCCGGGTGGGGCAGAGCGCGGAGGCCAGTAAAGGGGGGGGGAGGGGTCAGGGTGTTTAGAAGTGGAACTGAGCCGAAGGCTGTCAAATCCCTGCCAGGGGCCGCCACACAAATATGTATCCATCCTCAGAGGATAAATATATTAAGGATATATATTGGTGTGGTGGCCCCTGGGGTTTGGTGGTCCTGTGCAGGTGCACAGCTTGCACATGCCTAAGGCCGGCCCTGATCCTAGTGTTCCGTAAGCTTGTACTAAATGCTTCTGGCTTTCTAAAGGTAAACAGAAAATCATATAGAATGTTTTATTATATGCCGATCAAGGTATTTAGTTTAAATAAGATTTTAATTGATGGCAACTTAGAGTAATGCAGGGTGCATCCCCACAGTGAATTGAGATGTTGATACACCAGTAAAGAGCTCAGGTCACATGAGCAGTTGGGCCAAATGGATACCCCTTGAATCCACCGCACAGAAGGTGGACCATGTTCCGCATTTTGGCTCCTGAACAGGGTTCTTCACTTTAGATGTCCTGTATGTTTTCGGCATATAAAACCCTACTTTTTTGCACTAATTTGATTATTAACTTACACTCTTCATCATCACCGTTACTATTGTATTGAAGAGAATTGGTTGAAACAGGCTCCATCAATTATTATTGTGAAAATGTATACTTTAACGAATACTAACACGTCTTACATTTCTTTGCATGCCAACATGAAATATCCCTTTTGCCACTATAGTCACAACGCAGTAGTAAATCAAGGCTGCTTGCTAGTCCTCCTGCCTTTTTAACTTATATACAAACAGTTCCGCTGAGGAACTCCTGAACATTGTGGTGGACAAAATGATAACCCAAAGGACTTTGGTCCAAATACTATATGCTCAAGATACAGTGCTCCTGGAGACTATTTCCTCCTATAGAAAACTACTGGAAAGAGAACAACATCTCATTTACTACTACCAACCATTGAAGCTTAATTGAATGAACTATAAACAACCAATAATAAGGAAAAAAACAATAAGGATACTCGGCAATAGGCACATCTGAACCCTAACAAAATGTTTGCATGCCAACATAAAGGATCCCTTTTCCCTCTATAGCCACATGCTCCCATTGTTTATTATTCTTCACATCCAGAACTCAAGAGCACATGTTTCCCGTGACACTCCTACTCCCTTTCATATTTTTTGCTCTGGTGGCACTCAAATAAAAGTCTTACTCCAATGAATGCAAAGGCCTAAATATCCAAATTGCAAATACATTAAATGAAAGAAGGGTGCCTAGTTCCCAGTCAGCCACACACTAGATTTGTATTGGATTTGGCGCTCCTTTTGATTTCCTTGGTACATTTTACATTATTCCTGAACCCTATATAACATGTTCTTCTTTTTACCTAAATTGGTTTGAGAAATGCAATTTCCTTTTCCATATTATTAGTTATCTTGTTTTCTTTTCAGTAATAACGAACCACACACATTAGTATCTGATAAAGGCATTTCAGCTTGTGCCGTGGTACTAAGACTCAGCTAAGGATTCCATAAGGAAACTTGTCTAAATAACAGGAATTAGATAATTTTCATTTATTTTCTGGGAGTTCTGCCACAAGTTGTATCTTCCATTGTTTAACAATCCATTTCTCAACAATAGTCATATTGTTGTTTAGGAAATATGAATGGTCATCCTATATGTTGTAACTTTTACTGGACCCTATTTTGCTGGTTTTAGGATTCTGTGCATTCTCCCCTTCTAACCAAAAATAAAGTGCCTCTGCTCCCATATAAACATGGTTAAATTGGCCTAACCTAGACTGGCGTATTTAACTGTCCTCTAAAGCCACCGCACATGGTGCGGCAACAGACCCATGACCTGGGCAGTTCAATATCACTGGTGGACAGCAGCACCAATGGTCCCATCCACTACAGTGGCAGTGAAAACATGGCTTTAAGCCTACAATAGGTAGCCTGACAGAGTGTGTGCACCCTGCTGCCTAGGGCTATCAGATCTACCTTTTGACAGCTATGTGAACGTGATTTTAAGTATTGAATATGTCACCGTTAAGCACGCCTTGCAGCACAGAAAGTAGGGTACATAATATTTAAGGGTGGAATGTGTGTAATATTAAAATGCCATGTTCCCCCAGTGGCTAGTCTCAAAATTACATTATCACGGGCTGGGCTGTAATTGGCACATGGAAAAATCAAAGTATAGATTATACACTGTAATCAATAATGTTTCTTTCATCTGTACCAGCGACAGATTCCATCCTAAGACTTATTTTTCTATTTAATAAAAATCCAATCAAATGGTAAAGTCAGACTTTGGCTCCGGGGACCTCATTCCCCAGGGACCCCATTTCCAGGAGCCCAGCACATTTTTTATGGAAAGAGGGCACTGGTCCCCCCCTCCCTGGGCTGATTTTGGCCCCGAGGACCCCATTCCCTGGGTCCCAGCATATTTAGTGGGAGAGAGGGCCACGTGTCCCCATCCCTGGCCCTAGGGCCCAACATTATACTTATGGGAGAGAGGGAATGCAGCCCCCCTCCCTGGGTCAAATTCGGCCCCAGGGACCACATACCATAGGCCAAGTTGTATTAAAAAAGTTGGGGGGCATGTGGCCACCCTTCTGGGCTGATCTCAGCCCAGAGAACTCCATTCTCCGGGGCTGGTCTAAGTTAACAAGAGGGGGGGCACAGCCTCTCTCCCAAGCCTATATGAGCCCCATACCCTTGGGCAAGGCCAAAAACAGGCTAGTGCCCTTGTGTACCCACAACAGCCTCATTGGAGGCTGTGGGGAGAGCCCCAAGTATCCTGTAGCCCTAGTCGGCTCACCGCATCCAGTAGGAGCCGGCATTGCTTTGGTCTGCAGGGAGCAAATAAACATGTGCTCCCTGTGGGATGGATAAGAATGTAGACCTATTTCCCTGCCAGCATCATGGCAGGCATGGAAACAGATCTGAACTTTGCTCCCAGCTGGCAGGAGCCTCTTTAAAGTTGCTGCAGGCTGGGAGCGGACTTCGTGTTTGCTCTTGCTTAGCGGGGCTTTGAAATTGTTCCTGCCAAGCGAGAACAAACAAAGGTTTCTCTGCCCAAACCAGTGCAGACAGAGAATCCCGGGACATAGCAGGAGCTGGCCCTGGGTGATGGGTTTCCCCGGGATATTAATGGTCACCTGGCCCTCTCCCATTTCAAATTGCGGGAAGTTTCGTGGTGCAATCCTCCTCCTCATTATTGAAATGGGCAAGTCCTGGGGTGATGCGGTCCCGGGGGCCAAATTCGTCCCAGGGTAGAGTGGCGAACTGTGTGCCCCCTCCCCCTTTTAAAACCACAGCTGTGTACTGGGATCCCTTTGGCCAAAATCGGTCCAGGGAGAGGGGACGTGCTGCCCCTTTCCCAAATTATAATCAGCCGGGTATAGGGTCCCCAGGCCAAAATCAACCCAGGATAGGGGCTGTGTGTACCCGCACTATTACCATGGGGAATGAGATCCAAGGGGATCAAATTGGCCCAGAGAGGGGGAACAGGGCACACAGCCGCCCTCCCATAAGTTATAATTGACGGGCCCTGGGTGATGGGATCCCTAGGGATGGAATTGGCCTGGGTAGAAGGGCCACACACGACCCTCTCCCCCCAATTGTAGCTATAATCCCTCCAGGGGCCTATAAAAATCAAGCAACTGTTTTTTTTTGTTTGTTCTTATCATGCCGTGGATTTGCTGATTCTCTGAGGATTTACATTAAAATAAAAAATAAAACATTTTTTGCCCCAAGTGGGGTCAGGGTATTTCTACCATCTCCTCTACTGGGTTGTTTTTTTGCATTTGTTGGGGACTCAGGCTGGCTGCCAGACAAGCATGGCCTGGGGCTTTCACATATAGGAGGCTAATAAAGAGCAGCCTACCTGAGAATTATTTGTGAATGGTCTCAGGTTAATTAGATAAAAACTCTGCTCATACGGATAAAACTGTTGCAGGCCAGTCTTTGTGGGATATGGTGTGACTTTCCAGGAAACACAGGATTCAGAATCTCTACTAAGTCCGGCTGTAAGGACAGTGCTGGATGTCCGGGGCTTCAATCAATCAACCAATCAGGATTTGTAGAGTGCAGCTCCTTGTGGCCTCCTCCACAGTGAACTGGAGTCTTCGCGCCAGCCTTTGAGAAGGGGACTTTTTCAGCAGAGCTAACCTGGTCCTTCCATCTGACCCGCGCTCCATGATGTATGGCCCCAACTTGTGACTTACCCCAGTCTAGCATGAACAGATACCGAGGAGTGGAGCTTTTAGGTGGTATACTCACCGCAGTCTCTGAAATTGCACAGATCTATTTCTACTTTAAATTGTAGTCTATTTTTCTAAATTGGTGTGGGATTCCATTTGTGTTGTATTTTCTCTTAATTATCTGTGTTGAGCGATGCATAAGTATTTTCATATTACCTCCAAGTTGAGGCCAACTGCTGTTCTGCCAAAATACCAGAAGGTTAAGCACAGTTTCATTTAGTGACTTTTTGTGGTTCACCCTGAAAGGGAATGTGTCTGTTGCTGGAGAAGGCTCACACCCCCCTCAACCAACAGCCCAATTACTCCCAATGAGTGATCGAAGAACATATTTATTATATTAGAAACTTAGATTTAAATGTGATGATTGATTACGCTTTTTAGAAATTTTATAAAAATCTTAATGAGATAAAATTGGACTCTGAGGAATAACTGCTTAGGAGGATCCCCAATCGGAAAAACCGAACACTCAAGTGTCCACTGTAACATTATAGGAAATTGTGAAAGTAGTTACATAGGTACCCTATTGTAAAGCCTAGGGAGAAGAAAAGTTTAGTTCTGAGCTCAGAAAAAGGAAAGGGTGAGCAACGCTACTACAGCTGATTATTTAAGAACTATGCAGGTAAACACCATTTGGAAATCAGTAAATTTTATGAAGGTGGAATAGGATATGGGCTGTGCTGTTCTTGGAGGTTAAAGACACCCCTAAACACAGATGTCTAAATGTATTTGAAGTTTTCAGAAAATAAGTTTGCATGGGTGATTTGCCTTTTCGTTGTGCTCAGCCATTGTGTTTAATTCCTGGCAGAAATATATTGGCTAAGATCTACTACATTAAAGAAAACTTGGATTGTTAGGTGCAGGTTTACTTTTATTGTTTCACCTAATATTCAATGAAAACCCCTTTGTTGGATATTTATGATGTTTGCATAATTTATCTGGCTGTTGGAGACAGTCAAGTGATGCAATTCGATAAGGCTAATAGGAACTTTGAAGTTTAGCAAGGAACACTTTTGTATTTACTCACACAATGTAGTACTCTGACATGTTTATTGCACCATTGATGCTTTTAACATGGTTCTAGACAATTTAGAAGGCCTAAAGTGGAACATTGATTGGAAACATGGAGGGATTTTCTAAGGTCCGAGGTTACTGCATCAATTTAGAAAAAAAGTTATCTTACTCAGTGCAATGTTTTTTGTTTGTAGAACTCATGTACGTTAGAGTTTCATTGCCCTGTAGAGGACAACAACTCAAGCAAGTTTTTAAATGGTCACACAAATAAATCCAGGTAGAATGAGGGAAAGAATAGCATAAACACTTGTTAAGTCACAGGAGAAGAAGTAAAGATTTTGGCTTATTTCAAAAGGTCAGAGAGCGAAGATCAAGGGGACGTTTATTCTATTCCTTGGAGCAACTACAATTAAAAAAAAGTCTCAAAAAGAGACAAATTTGATTCTAGAATCTACAGCATCCATTGACCCAGAGACAACAACAATTGCTAAGGGAAGTGAAATTGGAATTTAAAAATTAGTCCATTCCGTTTTCCCTCCCGCCGCACTCCCTCCCTTGTGCTGCTTTGCCGTTGCAGTCCCGCCCACCCTTTAGAACGCCCGCACTGGGGCGGAATTGCTGCCGCAGTTAAGGCGTTAAGAAATGTGTGAGGAATGGAGAATGGCCAGGGCCAAAGATTCGAAAGTTATTTGACATGCCAGCGGTGATTGTTGTTAGTAGGAAAGCTCTGCTCCCATCACTGGCTTCATGCAGGAGATTGGCAGTGGTATTTTGAATCAGCTTGAGCTGTCTGATTATATTTCCAGTAGTCTTGGATAGACAGAATCTACCTTGTTGAGGCAGTACTGAATTAGGGCCATAGCTAAGGGGGTGTGGGTGTTCGGACAACATATTAAAATGGAAATATCGGTTGCTGACATATTGGAGAAAAAATATTGGGTCAAATGTGTGTGTCATTGGTCATAACAATATGTTGGGCAAAATACCAAGTGAATACTAATGCACTTAAAACAATTTTCTTAAAAGAGTTGAGAGTATTGCTTTGGGTGTAATAAGTGATCTTATCAGTGATGTCATAAATGATATCTATTAACGTCATCACTGAGTGCATGACAAGGACAATATTTATGGTTGTTTATCCTAACAACAACTGGCGAGTTGCAACGCTTTTTTTAGGTTTTGCTTTGTAGCTATAGTTTCACTTGTGTTTTTTAAGGGAAAGACATATATGCATCTAAAATGTCTATATGTACTATAGTTATGCCTGTAATGGATAAGAGAGAGAATCACCTGACATCTGCAGTAAGGCATTCTGCGTGACAACCATGGAAAACTAAGAATAGATTTATGGGATAGAACAATGCCTTACAATGTTCGTACAGTGTAAAATCTATTGTCTAGTGCAATGCAATCATCATGCTTTGCATCAACATTAACAACTATCAAATTATGAGTCTCGGGAGCCTTTCCAATTTAAAAGGGGTTAAATTGACCATTTACATGCTAATAGGCATCCACTTGAAAGGGGAGGAAATTAGATTTCATAGCATCCAGCATTTAATGACAAACTCAGCTTATCTTGTCATTACATTTTAAGAAAGTGCTTAGCGTTATATTTCTACAGCTTCCTTAAGTACTAATGATTAAAGGAATCTCATTATTCTCAACAAAACGCGCTGCATGAATACAGCTAATTTATTTGCCCATTCCTTGCCAGCACTAAAGTATCCCCGCATTTACTGTTCAGCAGGTGCACAACATCCTCAATAAAATATATCGAACTTCATAGTCGTGTGCGTCGAAAATAAAGAGTTGTATAAGTTGACATTTAAAATTGGAATGTGTTGCCTGGAGACAAAAACCACTCACCAGGATGTGTTCAGTGGCATTTGATAAATCCGTTTCTGCAACCCAAGCACAGTTTTACTGCTAGCAATTTCTGCTACATACTTGCAAAAAATCTACAAATAACAGCGTTATGGATTAGCAAATCTATTTTACTACAATTTAAAGCATCATTGTGGAAGGTGTTCTAATTGCAAAGTGCAATTATCATTCTAAAATGTGTTTATAGTAGGAGAGAGTTTTTATTGTGAGATGGCTGAGAATTCATACCACAAGTGGGTCATTGCATTCCCTTAACATGAAGAATGCATGATATAGTAGTTCTACAAAATATAAAGGATCTACTATTGCTGTATGCATTCTGTAATTTCGTCAACGTTTTTTATTCCGTTAAAATATATTAACCATTGTATTTGTATTCTGTGCTCTTTATTATGAATAAAAAAAAAGTAACAAAAAAATAAATAAATTAACCATAAGCGTTCCAGAAAAATACAGATACATACGCAGTAAACAGTACGAAATATATAGGAAAACAATTAATTCACATAAAATACATCAGATATTACAATGGAGCAATAGGCTCAAGATCATAACCAGTACCTAAATCACCAAAAACGAAATCTGCAACCCATCCTGGAGGAATATTTCAACCATCAAATGCCCTTCTTGGGTTTACAACTGCAAAAAACATGAACGTTCATCAGACAATCAGTGCATACATAAGAGAGCGGGACGTACTGTGAATCCCCTCCCCCCACCCCCCCCACCAGCCTGGAGAGGCAAAATAAATAGTGCTGTTGTAGTGCTCACAGAGCCTAACTAAATGTATTGTACCTTGTGGAGCCAATGAGTCGCCGGCCCAAAGACCCAGCTTTCTAACATCGTTTCACTTATTGAGGACTGCCAGCACCCTGTGCATTAGGTTCATCCGAAATCTTATCAGCAAAAAACGATGGGAACAATTGCTGAGAGATAACAGGTATGGTTCAATTCCAGGACACATTTTCAAAAGTACATGCCCACGTACAGAAGGCTTGAAGAGTTATTACCTCTCTTCACAAGATAGTGCTGATGGGCCCAAGCCAGGTCAGAGTTTAGAACAGAATTTGAGTATTTAAATTGGCCTGCCAACCCAGCTTGGCAAAGAAATCCATGACCAATTTCAACCAGGGAATAGTCTACTATTTATCTAATGCAATCAATCAAAGGAGCCCTATTTAGCTTGCACTCAGGTCTGATCCCGAGTGCAGAGTCCTGACCAATGGAAGAGTGGACAGAACAACGCATAGGAGCCTCCTACAAAATGTATTTTCTACAGCTTACAAGCTTAGGTGTGCATGGATGGGCTAGATAAAGCCCTTCTTATTAGGGGTGGGTGAAGATTCTGCTTCACCAGCAGGCTTTGTGGAGTTTAGTCCAATCCGCATTCTACTTGGAATGTGGAGCTCTAGCAAAACTTAGGGCTGTGTGGTGGAGTTGTTTCTTGCGCATAGTCGCCAACATTAAGTTGGCAAGCGCAAGCCAGAATTTGCATCCTGTAGCACGATTTTGGATGCTAGAATGCCTCCCCTGCAAGATTTCTCAACAGAGTAGGTCATGGCAGGTCACGACCATTCACATTGAGAAAGCTGCCTCTCGATCACAAAATTCACTCAAGCAGTGCTCTCTGGCATGACACATGTTGCAGTTTGTGCTGATTTTACAGCACGAAACAAGCTCCCAGCACAAAATATCTGCAAGAGGAGCGTGAAGTGCCGAATTCCATCAACTCACAGGTCTACATGGAATCCTACAGAGGTTTTCAGGGTTGGCCAGTGCTTGTGGCGTTTTTCTCCACGGAATTTCTCTGAGGTACAAAAAACCTCCACAAGATTCCTCAAAGTTCCTCAAGCCAGTAAAATCCAGGAGGTCGTGCTGATTTTTAGCGCCAGACGTTTGTTCCGAGTTGCAGAGTCAGCAAGAATGGCACCTTGCAGCGCACCAGAGGGTACTGCTTCTTTCTGCCACTAGAGTAGAATTTCTGCTCGAGCAGCAGTTTTTTCAACGTGAATGATCACAACCTTGTGTTTTTCCAACTGAATGTTGAGTCGTGCCTGCAAAAAAAGTTTTGCCATGTAGCACAGAATTTTCCACCCATCCACTTTTTTTATGCTACTCTGTGAGTTAAGACCACCCCTACTCCTTCCACTTGAATAAGCTGCGTCCTACCTCAACAAAAAGAGCTGCACACCTCCTGTTAGTCTGGAGTTAGGATAGGGAAGGCAGGTTGCCTGGGAACTTCAGAGGGAGTTTCTAGAAGCTTCTCCTACCTTTCATCGGAAGGAACCAGGTATTAATATTGGACTCCAGACAAAAGGCTCTTCAGTATACTTCTGGATCTGTGGATACTCTGCCAGGAAGAAGGACTTCTGTGTTGCTGAAAGGACTGCCACTCTCCTGGACTACTGCCCTGAAGGACTACTGCCCTGGTGTGCTGACTTGCTGCGCTCTTGCCTGTGTGAGAAGGACTAAATCTGCATCAGTTGAATCCAAGACCACCAGAGTGACTACAGAGGCTATCTTGCTGACCTCCTGACTTGAGCCTCAGGGACAGAAGGCTCCAACAACCTTGACAGAAGCATGTGGGCTCTGCCATCTGTGAGAATAACCTTCCAAGTGGTGCCACCCCAGTCGTGGGCCCTTGTAAGTGGCCCTAAGGTGCTCTGCCGGCCTATGTCGATCAGACAGAACCAATGCATCTCATCCATTCTATAGCAAAATCCCAGCAGAACTGGCATATCACCACAGCTGCATGCATCAGAAGTGCTGCTAAGTCCCACATCATATTGCAGCCTGTTGCCCCATTGGAACAGCCACTGAGCAATGAATCGTCAGTGCAGGCCCTCCCACTAATCATCAACATCAGCTTTGATGACAACACCAGACTCAGCATTGCAGCCTTATTATTATTATTATTATGTTTCTTATATAGCGCCAGAATCGACCCCCGAAGGGGTATCTCCGCGCTTGCCTTGGGAACCCGTCCTGGTTTTTCCCTGTGAGATAGCCCCTACAGGGCACCCCCAAGGTGAAAGCCAGGCATCCCGCCGTGGAGGGGCCGTTGTGGAGATTAAGCAAGCTTAATGCCCAGAGTTGCAGAGTGTGAACCCATGATTAGGTCAGGCACCGAAGCGAGAATTATCGAGTCCGTGGACATTTGAGCTCAAGACCCTGCCGCGTCGGGAATTGAACCCTGGTCCCGGGTCTGACCTCTGCTTCAGGGTCTGCCTGCTCTAACCAGTGAGCCACACTTCTCCACAGCCTAGCAGGTCCTCAGAACCTACCCCTCGCCTGACTGTGCAACGCATCTTTGATGCAGATCCTCACTATATTCCACAAACCAGAATTGAAGGTACTTTGTTCAGCGGACCTAGCTGGGTTCCTGTAGCTCACCATGTTCCATTGCAGTTGGCCTGAACTTGAGACTTTGTCCCAGTTCAGTGTGACCAGATACCCACAGCTGGCGTTTTTTACTTTTTAGCACTATTTTCACAGAAGTCTTTGAACTTGCATTTCTCCAGTTCTACTGATTGGATATCAGTACATTTGCTGTTGAATTATTTATTAAAAATAACTCTATTCTTCTGGCTTGCTGTGGGGTCCTGTTTGTGTTGTGTTTTTCACTTCATTACTGTTCGAAGTGTTGCACAAATACTTTCCACATTGCCTCTAAGTTCAGACTTTACACATTGCCTCTAGGTTTTGTGCCAAGCTACCCGGGGCTTGAGCACAGGTTTACTTAGGGTTTGCTTGGGGGTCACCCTGACAAGGATTGTGGTTGCTGCTTGACTAGGGCTCACACTCCAGTTAATCAACAATCCAATTTCTTACAATAATAAATTACAATTGTACAGTATGGAGTTCAAAAGAACCACAAATCTAGTTTGTTCCAAATGGAAAGACACTCTAAATGTACACATCAATTTCAACTAGGAGTAAGATAACACCCCATTATAAGGGTGAATATTAAAGTATTGTTTTTTCTACAGACTTCCCCAAGATACGGGGCAGTCTGTAGAAAAACCAGTATGGTAACAAAGAGAACGCAGTAAGGGTACACTTGAAGCCTGTCCCAAAACCCATGGTGCTACCGCATGCAGCTAACAAACGCTTAACAATCCCATCTAGCTACAGGCCTATCTCCTTGCTGCCTTATCCGGTAAAACATTTGGAGCGGTTAGTTAGCCAAACTTATCACAAGTTTTAGAAAACAATCATTTGCTAAATGAGGGTCAATTTGGGTTTCGTCCCGTACACGGGACAGAAACAGCCATAGTGACAGTGTTAGATTAACTTAGAATGCTAGCTGACACTAGCCAATAGGTAGTACTGATGTTACTGGACATTTCAGCTGCATTCAATACGGTCAATCACAATGTCCTGTTAATGAGACTTATGGATGCTGGAATTAAGGGCATGGCACTGAACTGGTTTCGGTCGTTCCTTTCGGGTAGACAGCAGGTAGTGGCTATTTCACCCTTTGTATCTAAAAGCAGCTTTATTCGGCATGGGGTCCCTCAGGGATGGGCAATAAGCCGGATTCTTTTCAAAATATACCTGCATCCACTTATTCCCATTATTAAGTCCAGTGGAATAGAATTAGTGAATTACGCAGATGAAACACAACTTGTCTTTTCAATGGAAGGGAATCAGGGGGTATCATTGGACAGATTGGATGAGTGTATGCAGAGAACTGCCAATTGGCTTAGGGAAAACTCCTTACAATTTAATGGAGACAAAACTGAAATTGTGTACTGTACACCAAACAAGACAGCTCGCCCACTCTCAGTTGACTTCTGTCCCACCTCCACAGAAAAAACACTAACTAAATCCAAGACAGTGCATAACTTAGGGGTGCTGTTTGACAGCAATCTTCAGCTAAATGTCCAAGTGAATAAAACAGTTGGCACCTGTCTATCTCTACTTAGAGCTGTTTGAAAAATACTCCCATTATTGCCTATGTCCGCCAGGGTACAGGTGGTGAGGAGCGTCATCTTGAGCAGACTAGACTACTGTAACATCAAATTCCCTGATAAAGAAACTTCAAAGAATTTAAATCCCTGAAGAATCTACATTGGGTACCGATTCTGAAGAGAATTCAATTCAAATCACTCTGCATTGTCTTTAAGGTAGCACATTGAATGGGACCTAGACCACTGCAGAGCAAATTTACCTGGTATATGCCATCTAGAAATCTCCGATCAGCAACAGCAAATCTGGTGTGTACATTGAGATTTCGAAAAACCAGGCTTGGAGGCAGAGCATTCAGCTCTGCAGCTTTGCTGTTGTGGAATGAACTCCAGATCGATCTTAGACAGACCAAGAACTTGCTGCACTTTAGAAAAAATGTTGAAAACTTGGCTTTTTCCTAGGGAATAGTGTAACGTAGCTGCAGTTCTAACTATTTTCATTGTGTATGGCTGGACATGCGCACAGCGGAATTCATGGTAATCTCAGCGCCAGGATCCCCGTGGGGTGACAGTGAGCAATATAAGTTTGGCTTACATTACATTGCATTACAATGTATCCTAATTTTCAATTGTGAGCAGCCTTCCCTCACTCCCTCCAGAACACATGGTATACTACCAACAATGACCACATATGGAGTTGCATTGGTGGCAAATATAAAACTGCACCTTCAGGTGTGACACCTAAACCTCTAGAACATAAATCTGAGAAGGCCTGGAGGACATTATCCATGGGGGTGGCCAGGGAGAGAAGGGGGCGGACAGAAACAGGCACATTAGGTGCAAGGTCCACCTGGGTTACAGCAGGGATTTCAACAGAAGAAACAGCCATTGTTTTAGTAGGCAACTCCATGAAGTCACACTTGCTCCCAACAAAGATATGTGAATTAACCCCTACTGCGTAGCATATCTTGTTAGATTTGCCATGCAACAAGACCCCATTAACTGATCAAATAATGTCAGGTTCTATCCGCATAAACACTGCTGTCCTTAGGGTTGCAAGATCCTTTTCAATAGTTAATAATCTTTGTATACATGTATCAAAACAACTGTTAAAAAGTCTTCAAATTTGGCCACCATTTTTTCCACTAACCGCTTGTGCAATTTATTATCCGACTTTCATGGGCTTTCATTGGAAATAGGCCACAACCGGTGGAAGGCCTTACTAGCCTTGTTCGCATCAACCTAGTTTAAGCCCAGCATTTTTTTTCCCGTTTACAAGCGGGAGGATTGGTAGCCGATAACGTCTATGCCCTAATTATAACCACTGGGCTGATACCAGACTGAGGAATGAGGCTGTGAAAATCAAACTCAAAGGAGCTGGTTGAGTGCTATTTGACCGTACTGTTATTAATAAAAGGTCAATTGTAGGGTAAAATGTCTGCATACCCAATTGGGAAGTGATGTGCATGTTCAAGACCAGGTAAAGACAATTCCTCTCCCACAGTGGTAATTTCATCACTGAGGGCACCTACAGCCAAGGTTCAAGAATTCATAATGATGGATTTATTTCCTGACCCTTTCAGGAACCCATTAGAGTTATCAGAGGAGATAAATAAATAATAAATAAATAATAAATAATACGGACTGGGAGAGCTTTGCCGGTTTTCTAGCCACTCCCATTGTTGTTGGACTCCAAGGCACAGGATCCTGGTCGGCATCCAGTGGCAGGAGGAGTGACTGGATGAGGGGCCATAGGGCTTTTTATCACACTCTTTGGCCCTGGAACCAGGAAGCCCTTCGGGGCCAGCAGCAACAGATGGACCAGACTCAAGCACAGCCACAAGCTGATATTCAAGCACAAGCTTTGACAGCACCCCTCTTGTCCTCAACCTCCCAAAATATGGCAGAGAAGTTAATATCTAACCCGGATCTCTCTTTAGTACAGGATGCCGTTGATAAAAACAGGGAGTCTACAATTGAGACTCCGGTGAACCCGGGCTCATTACACCCCCATTTTCAATTCACAGGCACAACTTCAAATAAAACTGCAAATAAGACCTCAAGGAAAGTACCATCAGAGGCTTCATCGGCTCCATTAATTCCTTTGGTACAGTTGGATCCCAAGGCGGGAGGCATGAGAATGAATACCGATGCTTCGTTTGAGAACTCATGCCAAGGCTCAGAGACAAAAGGGATGCACCAGCTAGATATTAGAGATATGTTGAATTTAATCTTAGAAGAGATCCGTGAAATGAAAAAAACACAGCAAATAGAGATTGCTGATTTGCATTTGAGACTTGGGAAAATTGAGGAAACAATGTCTGGGTTCCCGATTAGACTGCAGGAGGCTGAAGCGAGAGTTGCCGTACTAGAGGATCAAATAAATATGGCTATGGGAGAGGCCAAGAGAGCGGCAAAAAAAATAATTCTAGAGAGTAAACTGGAGGAGCTCAAGAATCATTCTCGGAGGTCAAACCTCAGGATCGGCGGGGTTACCAAAGATATTGAAGGCTCACAACTTATCCAATGGGCAAACTCATTCATTAAACAGAAGGTACTGCCAGAGTTTGAGGGTGACCTCACTATTACAAGAGCTCATCGAGTACCGGCACAACACTTTCCTAATTCTACCATTCCCAGAACTATCTTGTTAAGTTTCGCGGACTTCCGGGTCAAGGAGAGAATTCTGTCAAAAGCAATCCAGAAGAGACAATTTGCTGTGACTGAAACCAGTAAATGCTGTATTTTTTCTGACATGACTGCCGCTGCCGCACGGAGGAGGAAATCATTTGTTAAAATTCTCCATCTATTTAAGGCCCGCAGTGCACAAGCATCAATTTCGCAGCAGTTGAAACTGAGAGTTTGGGTGAAAGGGAAGTTTTTTTATGTTTTCAGATGTAAAAGAAGCAATAGCTCTTTTGAAGGAGATCTCGTCAGGGTTGGCAGGGTCTAGCACTGAAATATGGTTATAAATAGTAAATGATGTGTTTTCTTTTTAGCCAGTTAAATTTGGTTGGTTTTGAAAAGGATTGTGGGGGGGGGTTCTGGGGTCAGTCGAGTTAACTCAGAGTGTAATTCCATGACACCCAAGTGGGTAGATAGGAGGGGCGAAATCTGGTTAGGGTGGTTGGTAGGGGTTCTTCCACATTTTAGGGGGGGGTTCTTTTCCGGGGGGCTTGGAGGGCAGGGTGGGTTGGGTCAATTGCAGTAAAAAGAGTAAGAGCAAAAGGTACAGATATTACTTAATGAAAAGCTTAAGTTTATTTAGCGTTTAGAAACCTTGATGGAAACTAACAAATGTAATATCCTATCTGTTAACTCTAATGGAATTTTAAGCAAACAAAAATATGGCGCCCTTATAAAATGGTTGATATCTTTTAATCTCCAAGTGGTGTTCTTTCAGGAGAAGCAGCTAAAGTTAAATGCTCCTAAATAATTTTTACCCAGGTTTTGTTCTCATGCATTTTTTGCATCGGCGGTGTTGGCTTTGAGAGGAGTTGCCATCTATTTTTCGAGATAATTATCTTGAGAATTTTTACAAGTTCAGAGAGATCCACAGGGGTGATGGATATGAGTAGTGGCTAGGCTACATAGGAAAATTTAGAAACAATTGAAACCGAACACCAAAAGAATGATAGAAGCCCTTAAACTTGAATACCAATTAGTAGACCCCTGGCACAATAGTAACCCAGATAAAAAAAATTTTACTTGCTATTCGCATCGTTCCTGAACTGCATCTCAAATTGATTTTTTTCTTATATCTAGATCTCTACAGGTCTCCAAAACAGATAGCGGGTGTAATCCCTTCATAGACCAATAAAAAGTTGAGCTTGAAATTGTATTTGGTGTGGAAAACAGAGAGCGGTCCAGGTGGCAGCTGGACCGCACCCTGATCCAAACTCAGGATTGGGTAGTGGGCTTCAGAAAATGGATCTCAGAATATTTCAAGATTAACGATAATACTGCGGAGCCTTTCTCTGTGTGGGTGGGTTCAAAGCGGCAGCTTGTGACCAGATCATCGCCTATACAGCTGCCCAGGCAAATGATAGGCGGCATAAATTTGCTAAGTTACAAACTGCAGTTGAAAAAGAATATGCCCTTCAGCTCCAGCAGTATCCTAACCAACTTGAGCAGGCGAGAGCGGCTCTGAGAGACTTTTTTGTATTGGAAGAAATTTGCAGTTCCAAAATGTACCAGCAAAATGTGTATGAAGACAGTCAGTTAGTAGGGAAACTATTGACAAACTCAACAAGAGACCGGAGTCAGCAATAATAGTGAAGGTACGGGACCCCCAGACTGGCCAGGAAAAGGTCAACGGTGATAAGATTTCATAGATTTTTTTAGAGCATTTTCACCGTATTTATTCCACAGAGTATTTAGTGGGGGAAGAACTGATCCAGGATTATTTTTCTAATATAGATGTTTCTTAAATTTCAGACAACCGGATCAGTCAATTAGGATTTGATATAAATTCCTCAGAAATATTGGCTTCTATTAAAGTAACAGCTGGGGCAAAAGCATGCGGCCAGGATGGCTTCACCATCGAATTTTATAAAACCTTTTCAAACAAATTACTGACACCCCTGAAAAAACTTTTTAACTATATTAAGCAAGGAGGGTTAGTGCCTGCAACTTTCAAAGAAGCGATAATAGTGTCATTTGTCAAAAAAGAAAAAAATCCTGAGGATGTAAACTCTTATAGGCCCATTAGTCTTTTAAAATCGGATTATAAGATTTTAATGAAAGTATAGGCCAAACGCTTTTTATTTGCTGCCCAGGAGGTAATTCATAGTGATCAGACAGGTTTTATAGCAGGAAGATCTATGGCAGCTAATACTGAGTTTTTAATACAGGCCTTGGACTATTTTAACACCAATTTAACCCCAGCATGTATTTTAATGGTCGATGCTGAAAAAGCATTTGACCTGGTTAATTGGACGACCCTGATTTTTTCCCTCGGCCAATTCGGATTTCCAGCTCAGGTTATCGATATGTTAAGTAATATTTATCAAGGCGCCTCGGCCCAGGTATTAATTAACACAGACCGGGCATGATCGATAAAAATAAACCGAGGGACTAGACAGGGATGTCCACTTTCGCTGCTGCTTGTTACCTTTTTTATAGAGCCCTTAGTAATTAAAATCAGAAATAATGCTGCTATTCAACCCCCTAATTCCACGAATGGCTAAGCTGAAACTTTTCGCGGATGACATCATTCAATATCTGATGCCCAATAAAGAAAATATGGAAAGTATACTGAGGGAATTTAGAGATTTAGAACAAATTGGGGGTTATAAAATAAATCCTAATGAAACAGAGGTCCTTGCCCTCAATGCTGATCTAAATCTTTTTTCATCTTGTTTGTGGGTTCAAGCCTCTAATCAACACCCAGTTAGATATCTTGGCATATATGTAACCAGTCAGTACCATCAGCTATATCACCTGAACTATACAAGAATGAAAAATAAAATTAAGAGACTTTTGTATCAGTGGCTTCTACTACCTCTCTCACTTCTGGGCAGGGTTTCACTAATCAAAATGTCGATATTCCTGCTGTTTATATTTTTATTTAGTTATGTCCCAATAAAGATTAATTCATCCTTTTTTAAAGAAGTGGAAACGATGCTTAGAGGTTTTATCTGGGGGAAAAAAGTATCCAGGGTCAAGCTGTCGGTAGTACAACTATCCACCGACCAGGGGGGCCTTACTCTACCTCATTTAAAAACGTATTATGAGGCTGCCTTTTTAGATAAAGTGGCAGGATTGATGGGATCCAAATGTATTAGAGACAGCTTCTTCTTTGATAAAATGCTACAAGAAATTGGTTCTCAAACTCAAGTGTTTTTAAAAACCTCCAAACTTCCAAAAAAGGTCAGATACAAGACCTTAAGGGAATATTCTTTTAGACTTCAGTCCTTTATCAAAAAGATTGGCTCCTCAGGCGTACAATATCGGAGTTTGAGGGAATGTACCAGCCTAGGTCTCTAATTAAGGACAAGCCAGTTAACGAACTGGGAAAAATGTGGGCTACGGGAGCTAAGACATTCCGTTATTCAAAATAGGATGGTTGGTTGGCAAGAGGTGATGACAAGGGCAAATAACCCTAGGAGACCCATCTTTTCTGAATATCTGCAAGTTGTTCACTTTTTAAAAAATATTAATGGCCTTTTTGAGTCTCCGAATGAATTGGTAGTAGCCCTTTAAGGGGCCAAAATTAATGGCAGAGAAAATTGGTACAGGTTGCTACACCGCCAGAGACAAACTTCTTTGATAGAAAGCCTTCTGGGCAAAATAGACCAAGAGACACAATGCGCTTTTTCAGGTAAGGATTGGGAGACCCTATGCCATCTAGGAAGTAAATCCTTGCACGCGACGAATTTTAAAAGGATGGCATTTCTATCACGCTGGCTCGCTTATTTGACTCCAGAGGCCCTGGCGAAAAGATATCCGGAAGTTGAAAACAAATGTTTCAGATGTCAAGCCAATGGTCAGGGCGGGTGGCACCATATTTTTTTTACTTGTCCACGGTTGGAGCCCTTTTGGGAGGCAATTCTTGCGGATATAGAGCTGGCAATCAGGAAGAGAATTCAGCCTGATGCCTAGTTGACCCTATTCGGTATATGTAAAGATAGAATGATGTTAAATAAGGCTGAGGAAATGTTTGTATTTATATGTTTGTACTGTAGCCCACCCCTTAATCCTTCAGAACAGGAAATCCAGTGAAGCTCCCTCCCACTTAAAGTGGTTCAATAAAGTGAAAAGGACTCGTAATTTTGAAAAGGCATATGCAAGTCGGGTGGGGGCCATTAGGAGATTTGAAAATAATTGGAAGTATTTTGAAAACCTAGAAGAGTTAAAGGGTGGGTGATTTATATTTGATACTGATATTGATACTGATGTTGAAATTGTAGCAGTCTTTGCGATTCAGAACACTAGCACTTTTTCTCTGATGGTTGCACTTTAGAAGCATTAGAACTTTTATGGTTATTGCACTTTGTAATATTTGCACTTTTTTTGCTGCTGCACTTTGTTGCACTTTTTTGCTGCTGCACTTCATCACAGGTTTTTGGACACTGTCTCTTTTTAAACTATTGCTGATGATATTGGCTGCTACAGTTTTATCTTTTTAATCTTGTAATAACAGGAAGAAGGTAATTAATGTTTTTAAAAGGTTTCAATAATTGTGTTTTTGATTTTGATCGCAAAATGTATATCATGTACAAAATGCTCTGCCCAATAAAAATATATTTAAAAAAAGTTGAGCCTGTTCCTTACAGTTAAAAGTGGCTGATCTTACTATGTTACATAAACTTACACTCTGTAACTTTCCTTAACCAAAATGGAGAATGAAAATTTAGCGATAATAAACACTTTTCTGTTCAGAGCTTTGGTGTCTTGCCAGTTTTAACATGGGATTTTTAATCTGAGAGAAGTAAGACATATCCCATATCAAGTGCATTAATTTGAGCATGCCACATTAAATTTGAACCTGGACCCTACAGAAAGCTAATTAAATTATAATACCATCAGGTTAGTAATGTAGTTCTTGCCCTAAGTAGTTGTCCCAGACTTCTCTGAGCTTTTTGAGCTATCTGTGGTTGATGTAATTGAGAAGCTATTCCAGTAGTTACGGTTGGCGTTGTTATGATTCAAGAAATATACATCTACCTTTCCCTAGGATATAATGGTGAATCTTTTTGAGCTGGTGAACCTGTTTGAAAACAGACCGAATATTTGGACTAGTGAGGTCATCATTCCAGTTACAGCCGCTATTCAGCGATATTCCCAGATATTTTTAAATGTTCCTCAAAATGGGTTTCCAAACAAAAAACTGTAGAAGACCCCTAAAATTGTTTATATTGATAGCCTTCATTTTCCCAGCATTAACCTGCAAATCAATATGTTTTATTCTTACCTTCTTTAATTAAAGGTGACCAGTGTTTTTTTCTTAATGCCCTTAATAAGAGTTGATGTTCACATATGTTATCGGTTTAATTATGATCTTTAAAATCTTCAAAGGTTCCTAATTCTGTGCAGGTATTGTTAGGAAACATTAACGCCATTACATTTAGTTACAGAAACCATAACTTGATCCAATGTCATGAAAATCATAACTCTCCTAACAACGGAATTTTGTGTAAACCTGTTTAGTAGTTTTTGAGTTAGGGGCATTTACATTACAAAACGTTGTTTGGTCGGCTTCCAAAAATTAATCACTATTTTGTGTGAACCAGTGATGTCGGCATAAATGGAACAGTGGCGTAAAGAAACTTGAGGGCACCCCCTGCAAGGTATATGGACGGGCCCCCTCTGGACTCAATCAGATGCTCTAAAGCCAGAGTACTGTGCTGAGCCCTGCAGGAGCTGCGCGGGGGGGGGGGGGGGGCTATGTTACGCCACTGATTACTGGAAATAATGAGTGGTGATCCTGCTTTTAGACTGCATGACTAGTGCCTTCTACACTTCTGCCTTTCTCACCACAGTGTGAACAGAAGTAAGGCTACATTTTGCAGTTTCCAGGCAAAAGGGCAATTGCCCTTGAGTATGTAGGCCCATGAGGCAGGTTTTGACACTTGCAGGCCGGTATTCGACCTCCAGGAGTGGTGGTGCATGCTACGGATCAGGCGGCAACTTGAATGAGTTGCTCTGGTTCTAACATTCAGAAGTGAGCAAGCAGCCCCTGCTGCATAATGAATACTTCTTGGGCCCATATTTTTTTCCTTTATGCACGTATTAAGAGTCTTTGTGGTGCTGCCACTATGAATGCCATTGTGTGACGTGCAAGGTATGACTTATTGAAGAGCAGAAATTCGTGCACAAACCTAGAACTTGTGATACTTTTTGAGCCATTGGAATACTGTGTACTAGATCAAGTTACACAATTTCCAAATGTACAAGAATCAGAGTGAACACTTAACACTAAAACGGGGGCTTGGGTGAGCACTGCTTGTAAGAGTAGAGCAACCAGACTGTGTTCCCATCTGCAATGCATGGTGCCCATGCCATCTAGTTTTATAGTTACTCATCTTAAAACCTAGAATCTATGGTTCTAACCCTAGTTTTTGGATTAGCTGTATGACCGTGTGATTCTATCGGAATCCCTTAATGACCTTGTGGTTCGAACTGTAATTATCTTTAGAATAAATTAGGTAAAAAACAACATAATTAGTTTTGTTTTTTAGAGACCCTTTTTACACACACACACACACAAACACACACATCTATTTAATTTGAAAAGTATTACTGTGAAACCATGCATTTTTTCTAATTGTTGTAAAACGTGGTATATTTTGAAACTTTGTAAACATTATTGCCTAACTGGGATTTGACATTACTATTTCCCATTGTTAACATACTCCACAGATGTAATGCACTTTCTAATTTCTAAGTACAAGAAAATAATATTGTATAGTTATTCTACTTTTTGTATGTGTGTTATGTTTGATTTCGTTGCATTTCCTTAACATTATTTTTCCTTCAAAATGTTTCCTCTGTATATAAAGTTATTTATATGTCCATAAAAAAGGAGTTCGTTAAAAAATAAATTTGCATGATTTGGTTTCCTCCTTTGTGTTTCTCAGTTCTCGTTTTTCCATTAATTCACTAGACAGAATGGTTTTCTGTAAGAATGCGATAACCGTATGAGCAGTCTGGATATTTTGCCTCCAAAATGCCTGGCAAACGTTTGCTGAGATCCTTTGTAAGGGCAAGATGGTTCCAGGATTAAACAAGCTTGTCTTCAGAGCACTATGAAAGGAACATTTATTTAAACCCAATCATCATATTATGTATAGACCTATGTATAGCTTGTTCATTTGTTTGGTCAAATGCTATAAGTTAGGGAAAAATTAGTGGCTACGCCTTTGGCTACCGGCCCAAGTTTGATAAGCCATTCGTAAAATTATATCCTAGAAGCCTTGCTGCTAGCAGTTTAACATATTTGGTGTAAGGTGAAAAACAACCCTTTAGTAATAATCCTCAGTAAGTGCTTCCTATATTATTGCACCCAATGTACCAGTCAGGGATAATAGAAAGTAAAGATGTAAGCAAGCATGTTTTGCCCCAATCATTTTGCATGTATGTATGGGTCAAGCTTATCACAAGAGAATATGTTGAGCCAAAATTTAGTTCATATTATAAGTGTCGGCCATAAAATTTCAGATCAAAATGGGTGGCGCTAAAAATTCGTCTAAAAATGGGCGTTGATGTTATATTGCTACTTTAGGCACCATTACCAATATCCAATTACACGGTTTGCTATTATTTAGCATTGCATTTACCAACATGTAGCATAATGGATGTCCAGAAAATACTACTATGTCATAAATAACATGATAAAATGACAAATTTCACATTGATTATTAGCATGAGAAAATAGGCTTGTTTTGCATCGTCAAAGGAGAACAATAATCATGTTATGGTCATGTATTCTAAAATATTCCTTTTTCCAATAAAATCCTGCAAGCATTGTAATGGGATGTGGACCATTCCTAACCAGACATCCTTCTTAGTCTTCAATAAATTACATAAGATCTGAAAATTGCAAGATGCAGGGAGATGAACATTTTTAATATAAAAGTGAATTATTAGTGGTATAAACCACCACTAGTCGAAGCAATAGTATGTAAATAATTGGATGAGTATCTCCCTGCACATTTTTTCACAGGAATTCTTATATATGCTAATTGGAACATCAATATTTATTCTTCTGATAATGAGTTCAAGCTGGGCTTGTTCTACTCCTCACCTTTGACGCGCAAAAGAACCAAAGTAGAACAGCCTCTAATGCTGAACTACTATCAAAGACACTGATTAACTATGAAACACAATTGTCTTAAAAAAGGTCTATAAAATGGATTGTAATAGTCAACTTTTAACTATTTCTTCAAATAACTAACCCAAGAAATCCTCCTGACATTTTGATGAAACAAGGAGGACTAGTTCATATCCCAGTTTATTATTTAAGCAATGATCTTTTTTTATTTTACTGTTCTGTGCTTTTCCTTTTTAGTGTCCATTAAGCCTATAACCACACCATATTAAATGGTCTGATAAGATTCCTTTCCAGTATTAAAATCATTCTTAGATGAATAGGTGACTGAGAGCTTGCCAGGGATTGAACACTCATATCATGCTTGCTTTTTGATTTTGCCTCTCTCTGGGCAGTATAAACACTAGGAGGAGGCCCAGTGTTCACTACAAACACATTATCATCCCACTGAGTGCACAAAATACGTTTGGGTGACTTAAGGACCCTGATTGGACACAAGGGAGAGCTTGATTATAAATGTTCAATGGTGCTCAGTGTATCCATAATATTTTTTAAACAAGAAGACACTTCATTTCAATGTTAAGAATCATCATCGTCAATTTTTTGCAGAAATAAATCTGTAATGTTAACGTGTGAGTAGTTCGACTTCTCTATACCACCCTCTCATTATCCTTTTTGTAGTGGGTCACTTAATCGAACGGGCCCCATGTTGTAAATGTGCTGTGCAAGTAGAACTGGGCGAAACACACATTATGTCGCCCTAAATCATGTAATTTCGGGGAATTTCAAGTTAATTTTGTTACGCAAAATTCCCAAAATGACTCCATAATGCCACTGCATTATTCATGGTGAAAATGTTCCGAACGAGAACTGCTGTTATTCCCAATGCGTTTGTTCAAATATGTCCTTGCTCGCAAACTTGGCATATGGACACATCTTGCACTTAAATGAAATGTGAAATGGCCGAAGTTCATTTCGTGCAATGCGTAATTTTGCATAATTTTTGTGAAATTCTGTATAATTATACCGAAGCAAATGGCCCAAATTTTACACACCACTGGCACTAAGGTTTCAACCATCAGTGGCATAACATTCAGTAAAAATCAGTGGTTAAGAACCACCTCTGGGAGTCACCCCTTAGTTAGTTCAGAGGCTGAAATATGCACTGTAGTCAGTCACACTGTGCAATGTTGGTATGGGCGATTTCATAATAAATGCCACCTCTTTACTATCTCCATAACGGGTTTACTAGACTTAGATGAAAGATGTATTTTACCCCAGTAGCATCTTTGGTCACAGGGGGAACATCCTTTAATTTCCCCTCACTGGATAGTTGTGCCAAATGATGGTAATTTCTCAGTAAAAGCACTATAATCTTTGGATATATGTCTGAATGTATTCTTGTCTGCCAACACCCTGAAGCCTCTTTAACCCTTTCGATGCTGATGACGAGCTCAGCTCGTCATCACCCACGGGTGTTGTGTGCTGATGACGAGCTGAGCTCGTCATAGTGCCACTAAAATGGCATTTTCCAGCACAGGGGGGGGAAAACTGCCAGCAGCCATGTGGTTAAGGGGCACTGAATCCTTAGTGCTCAATAATGATGATTCAATGGGGAGAGATTTACTCATCCCTGGAGATTTTGGTCTGTGGATCCCCGTGTGATGAACTCTTCTCTCCTCCCCCTAAATTTTCTACACCATATACTAGGGACTTGTAGGCAAGTTAAATATGCCAATCAGGGGTACGGCCTTTTAGCCATGTATAAAGGGAGAGCACAGGTTCTAAGTCAAGCATAGAAACAGGGTAAACATTAGAAGGAAATCATTCCAATGAAGGTCATTTTCTGCACCCAGACAATATTTCCACATACAACAGATAAGATCAGACCTTCACTCGGGTAACTTTAGGCAGTTTCAATCCTATTTGCTGGGCCTTCTCCTGACTATCATCTTGTGTAGAGGTGTCTTACCTACAAGTTGTATTGAGCTTCTACTAACAAGACTTTTTACATAACTCTATACATTATTTCTAGTGTTGTGTCTACATTTTTATTAAAAAAATAAAGTCAGCCCTAATGGTGCATATGGTGAATGAAAAAGGGTGGTTGTTTAGGCATATAGACAGTGAAAGTAATAATTCATGAATATATCTAAAATACAGGCCATACTTTTGGTTGTCAATTTTTGTTTAATTCAATACCTGTAAAATAACTACACCGTTGTTTACTTGGATGTTCTCTTTGGCTCCATGTTTGCTAACTCAAACTAGCAAATAACCATTAGAATTGCAACAATTTATTTAATTACCTGCTCCCTTAATTAAAAAAACAATCAAATCAGTTGCTCTCCTAAAAAATAAATCAGTTACAAAGGAAGCAAGAATCTCCAGACAATTAGAGCACCACTGTGGAAAGACTGGCTGTAGCAGCAATTACTGTTTACTTATCTGTCACAAAGGCAAACTGCTTTTGGACAGTTATGTACTTAGGCTATGAGACCATGAAAAACGCCTGATTTTCTGAAAAGGCTATTTCATCTACCCATCTAGGTGTAAGTAACAATTTAGACTGCTGTATTCTAAATTGACAAATGTTAAATATAGATTCAGGAACAACAGAGAGAAATGGTATGGTTTCATACATTGGAGATATTACGTGTGGCAAAGGAATCAAGCCTAAATTGTTAACCAACGTCTTCCTGCGACCTTATCATCATGTATTATGTTGAATTTCTACCTTTCTCTTATGCATGAACTTGCAATGTTATGCAAATGGTATCACTGTATTCCACATTCATGTTTTCCCACTCTTCTGGACGATTGTGTCTATGATAATGGTGGGAAGGCGATGATGATCTTGTTGAAACTATCGACAGCATTTGACACCGTAAACCATGCAATTATGTTACAATCTATGAAGGAAATCAGAATTGAAGGCCCAGCTCTCGCAGATAGAGATCAGTCAGTCACCCTGGGGAATTTTGTATCTGATATAAACCATTCTCACTACTCTGTGGTGTTCCCCAGGGATCATCACTGAGCACTATATTTTTTAATATTTATGTGGCCCTTCTGACAAGGTTGATACTTTCCTTTGGGCTTGCTCAACACAAATTGTCATTTCCATCTTCAATGATGTTGACGAGGCGCCACGCCAATTTAACAACTGCATGGGTGCAGAAGCAGAATGGATGAAAAAAAAATTCATGCTAAATTCTGATAAAACCGAGGTCCTTCTTTTCGGCAAGGACACAACGTTTTAGGACCAATCCTGGTGACCTCAGATGCTTGACCCTCTCCCTATCCTGGCTTCGTCAGTCATGAATCTGTGAAGTATCTTTGACCCTAGTCTTTCTTTTAATGCACAAATCAAAAGCGTATTTCCTCTTCCTATTGTCTGCTGTGCATTTCAAAGAAAGTTCTTCCTTTTTTTTCCATACAAATTGCAGAAAACCATGATCACTGCTTCAGTCCTATCCAGGTTGGACTATTGCAATGCCCTACATTTGGGCAAACACCATTGCTCTTTCAATAAACGTCATGGTCTACAATATGCAGTGGCACAACTCTTAAAAAATATTCCCTAGTTCAAATCAGTCTCAGAGAATATAGTTGAATTCTATTGGCTCTCTGTGAGAAAAAGAGTGATGGTCAAGGCCCTATGTTTGGCAGATAAAACTCTGTATGGCAAAGGTCCAGCATATTTGAAAAGAAAGCTCTTCTGGTACTCCCAGAAGAAGCTTTTGTTTAGCAAACTCGAGGACAATCATTATTGTTAAAATCAGAAGAGAGTGCTGGGGAGGGAGAAGCTTTATTAACATTACATGTCGAATGTGGAACAATTCAACCTACCAGTTTAGAGCTCTGCCTAAACTGTTCAGTTTCAGAAAATATCTGATATTTGGCTGCTCTTCCATGTGGTTTGATTCAGATATAGGCTCTTCCTGGAGGTAAATGTTTAGGTTTCTCTCTGTGCACACCTTAATGTAGCAGACATCAGTGCCAAGATGCCTTTGGCATTCGTGTGCTAAATAAAATATTTCAATATCAATCTCTCTTTTCTCATCTAGTCACAATCAGTTTCCCTAAAGGCTATGGGAAGTGTTTCCATTCACTATATTACCTAATGTGTCTCATTCATCAAAGTATAAATGATATGATCTCTATATATGCCCTTTCCATACCGCTTTCATCCAATATCTGAGCCCATATTTAATGGCGATGCACAATAAAGAATACAGCAACACAGATGTGAGATCATACTCCAGCCTCTCTCTCTCTGACTTCTTTATCTTTTCCTCATGGTTGCAGCCATCAAAGCTTGTGATATAAGAACAAAGTTTCTTCAGGCCAAGACCAAGTATGAATGAGGTCAGACTGAATAATGTGATGATGGGCACTTTATCCAATCTTCTATCACTGGTAGTGGTCCTCTGTTTTATTCACGGAGAGGTAGTGAATTCTAATGTATTTTATGAATGCTTTCAGTTGTATGGAAGGTATGTGAGGGGGACTGGCACTTGATTTATAGAAAGTTCTCCTTAAAATGTTAGAAAATCTTCCAGGTTGAATTTTACTGTAGAAAAGGGGTTTCCTAATACAGGCAGGAACTACATCTCATTTCAGGAACAGTAAGGGGATAGAGAGTGCAAGCTAGTGTAGGATATATAACTTACCACTGGTGTACCCTGATTTTGTTATCCCTAGCTAGGTTTCCCCAGATTACAAATCGCAGCTGAACCAAAGAGAACATCTTTACTTGCTGACATGGGGGGAAACCAAAGTGTTATTCCTAGTCTTTGCTTGTATTCCTGCTTTGAGGTCTTGGCCCAGAATAGTAGGTGGCATTTTCTAGTGTGGTTTGGAGATATAGAGAGGCCCCTGTTTGCCTAAGACAGACTGACTGACCAGCTGGAGACCTGGCTCCTGCCCACTCGTTGCTTAGAGATCATCCGGTGTGTGATGAGAGGAGTACTGGCCTGGTCCCTGCTATTTTAAAGCTTAAATCCTTTCTGAAGTGCTGATCAAGTATTTGGAGAGTGATAGTCCATGTGGACTGAGGAGTCCTGTTGTAGCAATCCATTTCTGAGGCCTGGAATACAGTGGGAAGGGCCCCTGTTAAATCGTGTGCTTGGCAATCTTTTGTAAATGATTTCTTTTTAGAAATTGTTCACATAGCATGTATTAAAGAATGCCTTGTCCCTGGGGACCTGTCGTGAATCTATCATGAAGAACGGATGTTCAACTGGAAATTCTAGTAACTTTTTACATCATCAGAACATAAACCTTCATATTTTCCCCAAAAAAATTTAATTGACTTTTGCATCATACAGCATATACGGGTGATATATACATATTGTACTCAATACAGAGTTGATCAACAATTAGAAGGCATCAGTAAGAGTAAAATGTTCCATTATTTTATGAGTCTTCATTCACCCCAACACAATCATCTTAAGCTAAGAAACTTACATGTCTAAGACTTATCCTCTTTTGCCCATTCCTTGTCCAGTCCTTAGAATCCCCGGAAATTCCTCCAAGCCCCCCATACTTTTTCCCATTATTCTGGGCATCCCGCTCTTGTTATACCATCTACTCAGCTCTCTGACACCATTCCATGTCAGACATTCAATCCCCTATGATCGGGAGTGTTATCTTGCAACATGCCCTGGCTATATTTTGCTTGGCCACTCCAGCTGCCAGTGTCACCAATATGTTCTGATCTTTAGGCCTAGGTTCTTTTCCCAATTTTTCAGTAATAGCTCTTTTGCATTTGTCGGACCTGTGCTAGATGTTACTTGAGTCAACACCTCTGTTATCTGCTTCCAATAGTCTTGGATCAGAGGACAGTCTCAAAAGAAATGGAAAAATGTACCTTCCTGGCAACAAATTTGCAAACATTGTAGGGTCACTGCCTTGTCAGCCCTAAAAGAACTGCCATGGAATTATAGAATCTTTGCAAGATCAGCAATTGGACAAGATGAAATCTAATCCCAATAGCAATTCTTTTTGGCTTTGTATTAGTCTGGTCCATTCCTCATCCTTAATGTCGTCTAGGTCACTCTCTTATATTTATCAATAAATCTGGGGAGTTATTAGGTAACTTCCTATACACCAATTAAATACCTTTGCATGGCATGGGGCCTGGCAAGAGTCGGCCCTCTAGAGGAGTTTATTCTGGCAACCCCGCCTCCACCAAAAGTGGCATCTCGTAGCATGGCCCAGTTGCAGGTATCTGTAATGGGCATTTTCGGTCATGTTGTATTCCTGCCATAGGACCGTAAAGGATAATAAAGCCTGTCCCCTCTATACCTGGCCTAGATGTTCTATCCCAATTAGTTCCCACCTTGAGAAGCCTTTCAGGCCTCCCACCTATTTCAGCAGTTCACTCTGCCACGATAGGGTCTGGTCTGTTAGTTTACTGCACCACCCCAAAACTGTTGCCTACCTTTAGCCACTGACAACCGCCTTGTCATATAGCTAATTATTTTCTATATACTGTGTTAAGTTAGCATGAGCTTATTAAATGTTTAAACGCCATTTTTCCTTTTTGCTTCATTTTTCACACAACACATAATTGTTGTTTTAGCTTTTAACCTAGAAGAGCTCCGTGATCTACTTGAGAAATAATATGTTATTGCTCTGATATAAGTTTTGCTCGGTACACTGTCTGCCCTTGAGTGCTGAAGGCTCCAAGGAGAACTCGACACAGTGTTGTTGTGAGGTCTGATCTTCGCACCTCCATAGACATAACACACATGCTGCTGCCAAAATCTGGCTCTAGGCGGGTTTTATATTGTTGTGCTGAACACACACGTAACACACTTGATGGTGCTTTGCATGCAGAGAGCTGGCGGAAGATGATGTGATCCTCTGCCACTGAGGTTTTGAGATATGGGCCCGCCCTGCTAAAACCCTTCATAGATATAAAATACTATGCTAAATAGGGAGGGTAAGAATTAGGTATTGTTAATTCCTATTCATTACAGCATCTTAGTATGCTGTCACCATTCGCCTTTTATGGACTAGTGACTATGCTGATAACTTTGTGCTTATAATATGTTTGCTTGTATTATATAAGATACTGCGTTTGAGAACCCTGCATTAGTAAATAAATATTTCAAATATGCACGTGTCCTCATTGACTCCACGTTCTGGTTTGAAATGATTATATAGCGAAAGAGTGTTCATGTGTTCCACGATACCTGAGGTAATCTAAGTTCATGTTCTGGTTTGTCTAAATATTGGGAGTTTGTTATGACCAAGGAGACACTGTAGCTAGCTCGGTAAGGGGATTTTGGGTACTGAGGTGAGTTTTGGGCCATCCTAATTCACCGAGGTTCCAGGTCTCTATGCACAGTTCTGTAGGAGAACGGAGTTCCCGCTACATGGCGCCCATACGTTGTTGGCCTTATATCATGACACTGCAGTAGTATATCATTCAATCCGTAACCCCTTCACTGCTGTTTCCGGAAAACGGTGGTGTCGGAAAAAAACTACCTATTTTTGAAATAGGTCTTTTCAAGCTTGATTCTTACTAAAAAGGTTTCCTTGAATTACTACCCAGTTGTGCTGCAAAGTTTCCTTTGTTTTTCAACTTTCCTGTGCTGTCATGGCCTAAGCCGTGGACATACCGCAGCATAGTCGCATTGCGGTGCGAGATCATTTGCAGAATTACAATGTCCCTTTGGAAGGCTTGGCTGTGATAATGGTGGTGAGTGCAGATGCTGCTTACCCTTACAAACTTTTTTATTCGTGGGTGACCTTTCCGGAGGTGGACGCTAATTATCGTGTGTTCCACACATACACTCCCACGGCTGTACTTAATGAGTATACTCCGTACAGAGCACAGCAAGTTCCTATTGAGGTTTGGCAGCATCAAGATTGGTTTGGGGGCGCTCCGGGGTTGGGTCCTTTGTCCATTCCAGGCGCTAGTTGGCCTGTTTTGGCTGGATTTACTCCTCATCCTCTACACGGCAATTGTACCGTAGCTGAACTTCGACGACTACACGTAGTCGCAATTGCCGTGATTAGAGCCTTAGTGCATTACATGGGCCGTAATCTTCCGGGTGGAGCCCCGGGAGGTGAGGCGCTTCCGGCTGGACAGAGTGGTTTGAAACTCAGTCCCGTCATGGTCAATGCCGTAATGGGCAAGAAGCCCCAGGATAAGGATGATTTTCCTTTCTGGCTTGCCGAGAAATTTGACCAGCTGGAAGCTGTATTTCCTAATACGACTCCTGGTGAAAAACACCGGATTCTTACACTTAGTTTGCCGAAAGATTTGGCCCCTGAGCTCGTTGACTGGGAGACCTGGGGTAAGACTTTTGCAGCGGTCTATGCAAGGTGCTACGGCACCCCGTCTATGTCAGTGCTGTCTACGGTCCTTAAACGTGTTCAAGATGATTACGGACCGGAGTCTGCGGTTGAGTTGGGCATGCGCCTGTGTGGCACCTTTTATGTGGTTTGCGATCTCATACTTGCTAATGTCAAGGGGGATGCAGTGAACTTTCAGGTTGCTAATGCTTCCCGATGCCGAGAAACCCCAACAGTTAGCGAAAATTATTGTAGCGGCTTATAAAACCGTGGGTCGCAATAGTAAGGGTCTTAAGCCTTTTTCGGTTAAGGAGAAAAAGCAGCCCCAGGGACAAACTTCGGAAACGGAAGTTCAGCCCAAGTCCAAGAAACAAAATTGGCCTAAAAAACAGAAACAGGGAAAGCAACAGAAAAAACAACAAACACAGGTTTCTCGTCCTGCGTCTCCGTTGCCTGCGCAGTCGGAACGTGTTTATGACTTGCGCGATCTCGCGACGATTAAATCTCCTGAACGATTTCAGGCTTCTGACCAACGCTCTCCTCGTTCCTTTCAGGACTCATCGGCCCGACTACCGGTAGTAGAGGGGGCGGCAGGGGATGGGGTGGCAGAAGGACGTGACCAGCCCAACCCAAAGAAAGGGTGCAGAATGGCAGGAAGGCTCGACATCGAAGAGACCGCAGTTTGCCAAGAAGAAAGTCGCAGCCTTAACAGCGCATCGATATGCCACAGATAGTGAGAATGTGGCTTCGGAATCTGACGTGGGCTCTGACCTTGCTGGACTGCGTTGCGGAGATTACCATAGTGAGAGAGGCCCTGCGTCCACTACTGAAGGTGCAAGCGACTGATACTTATGTTGTGATCGAAACAGCTGATACAAGAGTTGCTCCCCCTGATAGACTTTTTGAAATTGTCCTGTTAATCGAAGGTGACATACAGCGAACCATTAAAGGGGTATTTTGGGAAAATCTTTCGTCTACATATGACATTTTGCTTTTGGAGGCTGACTGGCCCCCACCTTTTGTTCTCGCAGCTCTGCGAGGGGAGGAGGTAATCCTCCCCAGTTTCGCGAACACAGTCTCGAAAGAGGATGCGCTGCATTTTGCAGAAGAGTGGGCTCTAGCTCTAGCGCCGGCTGTGTACCGCAATCAATGTGGTTGGGATAAATTGTCCGCATGCCACGAGATTCCTTTACGGTCTCAGCCACAACCTCAACCTCAATATCCCATATGGCGTGAAGCTAAGGTTTCCGTCGCGGCTATCCTTAAACAATTGGAATATCAAGGTGTAATTGAAACATGTGTGTCACCAATGAATAACCCTCTTTTTACTGTGAACAAGCCAGACGGTTCATATCATTTGTATTGGATTACCGGCATTTAAACTCGCATTGCTGTAACTGTGCAGTACAGAATACTCACGGCTCTGCCCTAGTGAATAGTCTTGTGCGTAAGCGGTTTAAAATTATGCTCGACATTTCCAATGGTTTTTATGCCCATCGATTGGATGGTCTAAGTTCCCAATGGACCTCCTTTACTAGCGGCGGTGTTCAGAAAACAATGTCGGCGTTTGCCTATGGGCTATAAGAACAGTCTCTGGATTTTTACTGCCCGCATAGTCTCTCTTTTGGAGAGAATCAACCCGGATGCTTGTTCGTATGTGGATGACAAATATCTCACAGACGACGAACTTTGGGAGCATCTGTGTCGAGTCAACGGGATCATTTGTACCTTTGGAAACTTAGGTTACAAATTCAACTTTGCAAAATCGCACATTGCAGAGTACACAGTGTTCTTTCTGGGCTACGAGCTCAACAATGAGGGAAAAGGATTAGCTCCTCACTTCCTGGAGAAATGCGCACAACTGCGCGCTCCGACAACACTGAAAAAATTACAATATTTACTGGGGTTCTTGAATTTTGGAAGAACATACATTCCGGAATATGCCCAGCGTATCAAGCCTTTGTATGCTTTGATACAACAATATTTTTTCAAATCATGCTGGCTGCCTGAGCATTCAGCTATTCTGCAATCCTTGCAAGCTGATCTGCTCGCTTTTAATTTCTTACAGACTCGTGATAACCAGACCAACCTGGTGATAAGAATTATCCCTGGGATGGTAGGTTTCACGTACCTGACTTTTAATGAAGAAGACACAGTACCTATTGCTTACAAGTCACACTTGTACCCCTCGGCTGAATTGCGCTTTTCCACTGTGGAGAAAGTTTTGACGGCTGTGCAGATGGCAATTCTTAAGGAACGTGCCCTGTCACAGGGGAAGCGCATGTTGGTTGTTACCCCGAGTCCTGCCTTGGAGCCAGTCACGAAAGACAGTGTACCAAATTCCAAAGCTTTGCACCCTCGGTGGATTCAATGGGCTGCATCTTTGACATCCCAGGATGTCATGTTCATTTTTGACGCCTCAATACGGTCGCAGGAGTACTTTCAGTATGAATTCGTTCATCCGGCTCCTTTAGCAATGCGACCCTTGGAGGATTTCCATTGCATCATTTACACTGATGGTTCGGCGCAGGTTGCGCATGGTTCTAAACATGCCTACGTTTCCGCATGCGCCATTGTGGTCGGTGCCATGGTGAACGATGAGTTCAAGTCCAGTGTCGTGCACACGCAGACGCTAGGGGACTGCACCGCACAATTAGCAGAGCTTCATGCTCTGATGCTTGCATTGGAGTACGCAGATCCTAGTGTGACAACTCTAATCGTAAGTGATTCTTACTACTGTGTCCAGTCTTACAATGAGAACTTGTTCTTTTGGATTCAGAATGACTTTCGTGATTCCAAGGGTAGCACAATAAAACATAAAATGATCTGGGTCCGGGTGGCTGAGCTTAAAGAGCAGTTGCCACTTGTGTTTGTGATTCATACTCTCGATCATCAGCGTGTTGGAGTTCACGCTGTTGGTAACTCGCTTGCTGATGAAGCGGTGAAATCTGCAGTATCAAAATATTTAGTTGCAGCAGTTACGCGGTCCAAAAGTAAAATAGATGACATCTTGGCGGCTGTAGCTGCCACTGAGAAGGGAGGTAAAAATCCTGCTGGGTTCCCTTCGAAGTACACATACCACTTAAGTCCCCATAAGGTTCCTTATGTGAAAATTCCTGATGTTGGGGAACGTTTGATACCCAACTCGGATCGCAGGGCTACCTTGATTACAGCGGCGCATGAAGGTGTAGTGTCTGCGCATGCGGGCGTCTCGGCCACTGTAACTCAGCTACAACAAAGGTTCTGTTGGCGGGGACTGTACAAACAGACGCGCGATTATGTCCTTCACTGTGACATTTGCCAGCAGATAAATCCTTCGATTGCTGCGCGTCCGCCTCAGACACTGTTGTACATATCTAATAAACCACTGGGTTGTGTTTATTTAGATCACTGCGGTCCTTTTTCTTCTGATACTGCGTATAAATACATCTTAGTAGCAGTTGATTCATGCACACGCTTTGTGTGGGTATGGCCCCATCGCAGCGCTGATTCACGGACTGTCATAAGAGATTTGCGGGTCTTTGTAGGAATTTTTGCCTGTGGTACCTTCCATTCGGATCAGGGTCCGGCGTTCCCCTCTAAGGCATATAAGGATGCTATGATTTCATTGGGGGGTCCAAGTCAAGTTTTTGTCTCCGTACAGACCTGAGGGTAATAGTGTAGTGGAGCGAATCAACCGTGACTTAAAGCAATCTTTGACAGCACGAGTTATAGGCACTGGCAGAAACTGGTTGGCCCATCTCAATGGCGTGCAGCGTGCTCTAAATAATCTCCCTAGATGGTCTCTGGGTGGGTGGACCCCGTACGAAATGCTCTTTGGTATCAAGATGTATGTCCCACACCTCGACGGTCTAGACTGCGTGGCCCAAGCCACGGCCTTTGACGTATATGAATATAGCAATGTTTTACAGGATCTACAGAAGACCAGAGACAGTCTTGCTAAGGAACATTTGCCCTCCACATCGGATGATGTGTTGCAGATCTCGGTAGTTGGCTGGCTACCCAAAGTCTGAGAACTGGTTCGAGAGAAGATCGATAACAAGAAAGAATTTGGTCCTTCCTATCGAGCACCGGTTCCCGTTCTTGGAGTGAAGGGCACAAGAACAGTCATTTTACCACCACTTCCAGGTCGTAAGGAAAACAGGTTTATCTCTATTGACAATGTCAAGATACACAGGGTGGCCGATTCTTCATAGTATGACACCGGCAGTCTCCTGTCCTTCGATTGTGAGAAATTCTGTTTTGGCCACTACTTCTAATGCTGAGCCAGGAGTGGCCCTCGAGATGTCTGCTGTTTCCAATCCTTTATTGAATACTTATCCCGTTAATAACATTGATGACCTAGATTATGCCTATCCTGCTGATTTGTCGATGCCTGATTTACAAACACGTTTGGCCACAGAATCCAGATTCTCCTTTGACTCTGTTTCAATGACTTCGAAAAAACCCTCACGTTTTGCAACCTACGCTACGTTATTTAAAAAACATTTTTTGATCCCTCCATGGACATATATTTGGCTGGTACTTTTTTCAGTATACCTTTTTATGTCAATTGGTTTTGTGTTTTATTTTTTCCGTCTGATTGATGGACACTATGTCGAGGAGAGAACATGCATTCAGCATCTTAATGGAACTTTGACCCCCCGTTCCTCGTCACATTCTGCACACAGACTGAAGAGAGACTTGAATTTTGTAAACATCACTGCTTGGCCTGTTCTTGATGGGATTGTGTGGGATGCGGTTAAATTTCAAATCCATGGCCCTACAGAAGTGGTTATTGTCCCTAATGTACTGAGAGTGAACATGGGGGATGTGGTTAAACAACACATACGTTCTGATGGTTTTGATGTTCAGGCCGTAGAATCATTATTCTCTGATTTAAAGTATTATGCTGCCTTTGATGCTGAAGATTTATATTTAGAATCTGCTAATTATGGTGAATTATTTTACTTCCAATATTTTGGTAACCATTTTCTGCATAAAGCGAGTTCCAGAAGGGGTACTGTAATTACACAAAGTGGGAACACTGCCCAGTACCATTACAAGGCAGCTTCAGTACATTTTTGAAATAGTACACTTATTTTACCGACTTTAATCAATCAAGTCCTGAGTCCTTTTATTTTAAGATGACACAAAAGTCCATCTCCAAAGTTAGACTTACCGATACTAAATTGTTGTATTCGTAGTCCTTTCTAGACAAACTAGCTTTAGAGGGCTACGAGTTATGGAAGGAAACCATTGACCTTAAATCGGTTTGGGGTTCTAAAAGTTGGCAGGTACAAGGCACTGAGGCTTTGCACCGTGCATGTCTCATCCCAAATCATATGTTGTTTTTAAATTCTACCATTTTCCAGACAACATGCTTTGGATTGGCTACTTCAAAAAAATTACCCCTTCTATTCCTGATTTGGAAGTATATTCCGGTTGGAATAATTTCACACAGTTTTCCACTCGACAATTGCAAACATTAATGCACAATTCATCCTTTAATGTATCCGGTTTGGATCTGAAGGGTTGGCTGATGTGGCACAGAAGCTCTGATTCTTGCCAACGTCGCTTTTTGGGTTTAACTAAAGGTTTTTCACAAGTCAGGCCTGATCTACGTTTTGATACTGACCATACTGTCACCACTTACTCAGTTGGCAAATTATGTCAGAATTGGCTACAACATTCTACTTTAGCTGCTGTTAAATTACATCTATCCAAGCTGACTGATGATGTGGATTTAATGATTTCATAAAGGGCCCGGCTAGTGGTAGATCTAAAAGATGGATTTATGAGATTTACAATGAAATCTGGAAAACTTCACAGGTTGAGGCTGCTAAGCGCCTAAGGGCAATTGATCAAGCTAATTTGCAAAAGGTGCTTGCAGTTGTCGATAACAGTATTAACATGCTTTCTTCCCGCATTTATACGTTAAATAATATTGTATCTTCTGTTGTTGATATTGTACATGATGAAGTGTCTGTATTATACCATGGTCAAAATCAATTGCGTTCTATTATGCAATTTGCATGGACCCTGCAGACGCTTAAGGCTGGTAGAGTGCCTTGGAATTACATGAATGTTTCCTCCCTCTTTGCCCCATTTAATTTGACTGACAAACAGCGCATGTTTTTTATGCGTGACACGTCCTTTTCCATGTTACACATTGAGAGGTTGGAATCTTTACCTTTCTCTGTAGCTGAGGCCACTGCTGCAACGTGGCTTATCCACGGATTGATCACATTACCATTTGCCTTGTACAAGTTTACTAATTGTATGCGATACATTGCGATAGGGAGATATGAACCATTAGGGAGCTCATTCCTCCATGAGGCATGGTCTCTCCTGTTCACATATAGGTGCCTGAAAGACGAGAATGAAGTGTATCTTAATGGGGAAGAATCTACGGAGTCACCTGACCATTTGTTGATATGCAGGCACATCCAGTTGCATGGTTCCTGTAATCAGGACGGGCCTAATTTAGCTTGTGTATTGAAAGGAACTCCGGTTCCCGCAATTGTTCCCATATTCACATTACTGGCGAATGGTAGGTATTTACTGTTGAATAACAAAGAGTTTTGTGGTTTAATTAAAGGTATCTCTTATGTGGTAACTGTATCAGAACATGTCGTCTGTTGCAAAAACTTTCTGTATCCCCCTGTGCATGGGAATTCATATGTTTCCATCTGGCCGCGCATCCCAACCTTGAAAGCCGAGTTTAATGGTATGAGTAGAATAAGAGCCCTTTTGTCTCAAAAAGAGGTGGCCCTGAGTTCGGCCCGAGAAACATTCGTCCTTCACATAGCTAACACGCGCACAGTGGTGCAGGCGCTTTTAAATACTGATTTACCGTTACATTTCAGTGAGCTGGTTCATCAAATCTTTAATGCCTCCTCCACTTTTTTAAATTAGTTAGCAATGGTCTCGTGACTTCATTCGAGAAAATATTTGGAGTCATCCCTTCCTTCTTTCATTCTATATTTTCAAGTCTGTTTGGTGGCTTCCCTGTTTTGCTGGCATTGGCTGCAGGCGTTTTGGTGATATTTTGTTTTATTAAACATGGATGCCCATCCTGCGTTAGAAGCCGCAGAGCCCCTCCTACCGCTGTTTCGCAACCGGATGCTTGATTACTATGGCACCCTGCCGCTTGCGACTTTAGGCACGGCATTTGGATTATCGTTTCGGTTTTCCTATTTCACATCCCTGAATTCTTTGCTGGTGGGGCCCCCTCTATAGTCGGTGTTCCAACACATGACTTTAGTTTTCACCAAATTGGCGAGATAACCTGAAATCAAGCTGAACTCCTCCAACAGGCTTTCGAGGCGTGGAATGGATATCTCTGGATCGCTAGTGTATACTATAACATCGTCAGCATACAATGCTATTTTACACTGATAGTTTTGTGATTTAAACAGGCTGATGGTATCATCCAACCTAATAGTTTATGCTAAGGGCTTGATGTAAATATTGAATAGGAGAGGGGATAAGGGGCAACCCTGTCTGGTCCCTCTCTGGATGTCAAAACTGGGGGTCAGGGAGCCATTCAGGAGGATCTTCACGAATGCTTCTCGATAACAACTCCTTAGGGTCTGCACAAAAATAGGTCCATACCCATAGCCTCAAGGGCCCCCCAAAGGTATCTCCAACACACCCGGTCGAAGGCCTTAGCAGCATATAAGGCCACTACTGCTAAGGGATCTGCCCTCGTCTCAGCCACATCGATGTTGCCTATCAGTTGTTGTGTCTGCTACTGAATAAATCTCTCTAGCATAAAACCCTTCTGGTCAATACTAATCAGGCTTGGTGCCAATTTCGCTAATCTTCCTGCCAGAATGCTCATAAAGATCTTATAATCGGCATTCATCAGGGAGATCGGATGGTAGGAATCATGCTTCAGTGGGTCCTTTCCTGGCTTCAATATTAAAACGACCCTGGCTTTTAAATTAAATTTAATTATTTTGTCTACTTTTGCCGTGACCCACACCCCCAGATAGACTGCTGATTCTGCTTGCCTTGCATCCTCAAATTCCACGTTCTGCATGTGGACTTCAATAGGTTTATCCCTATTCAGGCTATACCCTAATAGCCTGCCAAACCTTCCTGTTATTTGAGTAATCTCCTCTAGAGCCTCCTCTGGATCTGTTGTTACAATTGACACATCATCAGCGTAAGCCAGACTTTCTGTCTGATACCCCCTGGTGAAAATAGGTTTAATTTTAACTGCCTGGGGCAGCTTCTCCAAGAGCGGATTAATATGTAGAGCGAATAAAATGGGTGTGCAGGGGCACCCCTGCCGGGTTCCACTGGGTATTGAGACCTCCCCTGACTCCTTGCCCATCACGTGTATCCAAGCTTTTGGATCTCAATACATTGCTCTAATCGCTCTTTAAATCCATGACCAAACCCCTTTAGCTCCAAAATCCCCCACAAAAATTCCCATGTTACGCGATCAAACACCTTCTCGGCGTCCAGAAGGATCATGGCCATCTGTCCCCCCGTTTCTGACATAATATCAAACAATGAAATTTCTCTTAGAATATGATCAGTTGTTTGCCTCCCTGGTATGAAACCATGTTGTCACGGGGAGACCAGATGACCAATGACCCTTCCTAACCAAGTCGCCAAGATCTTAGAGTATATTTTTATATCTGTATTGATTAGAGATATTGGTCCATATGACCCTGGGTTGTCTGGAGGTTTCCCCTTTTTTGGAAAGATGACAATTCTGGCTTCTTTCCATGACTCCAGAATGTTTCCATTATGCTGAATCCCCTTAAACACATCTAAGAAGAGGGGTATTATTACCGTACCCAATACTTTGTATAGCTCAAGGGGTATTTGGTCAGGGCCTGGGCCTTTCCTGCAGCGAGGCTCTGTAGTGCTATTTCAGCCTCCTCTTGTGAGATCTCTGGTTCCAGTTCATCTTTTAAATCTTCATTTAAACCCCCCCAAGTCCTCTTTTGTCACAAGCTGTTTAATATCATCTAGTGTAATACTTTCCTCCCTACCACCTTCTTCAGAGTATAATACTTGATAATAGTCTTGAAAGGTTTTAACTATGTCATCAGGGTAAGTATATTTCCTCCCCCCTATTAATAGCTATGATCTGACTCTGCACTGACTTTTGCCTAGTGCTAAGAGCTAGTCTCTCCCCAACTAACTCTCCACTTTCATATGATTTATTGCGGCGGGACTGAAACTCTTCTGCTTATTTTTGTGCAAGCCACCTATTTATCTCTGCCTTAATAGTCTTAGCACCTTACTCTGCGTTGTCTCTCTTCCCTGCCTTATTAAAAGTGTGTGCTCATCCTCTGCTACCTTCAACCTTTGCATTAGTTCTGGACTTTTTACTCTGCGTATTGCTCATGTTCTGGCCACAAAACGAATAGTTTCTCCCCTCACACCTGCCTTAAACTCGTCCCAAACTGTTATTCTCAAGGCACTATGCATATTAATATTAAAATAGTCAATTACCCATTGACTTATATGCTCAATATATTCCCTGTTAACTAGTAGCTTCTTATCGAAAGTCCAATGTCCCCTATTCTTGAAACCATCATAAACTTCCACCCCCAGAACTAATGGATTGTGATCCGATATGACCTTAGGTACGATTGTTAGTTAGCCTTATTAAGGAGGTCTATTGTACAAAAGAAGTAGTCTATCTCAATATATTTCCTATGTGGGAACGAGTAATACGTGCTACCCGAGCTCTGAGGTGTATTTTCAGCTTGCCACATGTCCACTAATCCCTGGCTCATTATAAGTAATGTAAGTGCCCTACATACCTTTGGTTTTTGCCCTTGGTAACTCCTTTGGTTATTAGCACCCGGTAAGGATCTAGAGCAACATTCAAGTCCCCACATAGAATAAGGGGTATAGCCCCTGCTGCCAATTCTACCACAAGATCTTCAGAAATTTGGGGATCATCATAATTTGAACCATAAATCGAACATATAGAAAACCCAATCCTAGCTCAACTATGACTCACCTCCCATGTTTATCTACTGCCTTACGTTTGACAAGGCCCAGTGACGTTCTGGCTAAAATGGCTACCCCTCGGATATTCGATGTTTGTGATGTCGCTGCCATTAGATTATAACCCTTAATCCCCATCAAATGCCTTTTGTGCCAAGGAAGATGGGTCTCTTGAAGACAGATAACGTCAAATGCATGTCATTTTACCAGCTCCCCCAATTTGCCCATTTTAGTTTCATCATTGAGCCCTGCCACATTTATTGAACAGATATTTATTCTCCCCATCTTAGTTTAATTCTACCCGTTCCACCCCTTTCTTCCCCATGGCCCTGTCCTTTTTTCCCCTGTATTCATTCCTCCAGGCTCCTTTGCAGTTTTCAGGGCGGGGACACTCTGTTTTGAGTAACCAGGCGCTTTACAAATGGCTTCTATTCTATTCTATTCTATATGTATTAGTCATCTTTTCCCAATGATTTTCTGCAACATTTTCCCATTTAAGCAACTGCTTTTGTAAGTTACATATCTGTTTTTCAGCTGTACTTCTTCTCTGAGTGTGTTTTTTCCAAAATGTACCTCCTGCCCCCTCCATCCCCCCGCTCCCCTCTCCTCCCCCCCATCCCTCCCCATACCCCCATCCCCTCTGGGAGACACCCAGACATGAATCTGTGTATGATGACTGCTTCGCATCAACACGAGTGCCTGTTTATAACCCATCATTTTATTCAATATATGCTGTGCAACTACAATAAATGGCCTCTTACGATACCTTAAATATATTGCCTTCGAAAGAAAAGAGGTAGAACAAAGTCCAAAACAAGAGAGAGAAAAAACAACAAACCCAGGGAGAGGACACCCAAGAAAAAGATGATAACAAACGCAGTCATTTCTATTTGTAATCTTTTCCGACCCTTCTCATGATGTTAGGCTGTTGAGGTATTCCTTAGCTTTCATCTTGGACAGAAAAATACGGGTTTCCCATTCCAGATAACCTTTAGCTTTGCAGGATTGTTTAAAAAAGCCTGAGCCCTTTTATTTTGGAATGGTTTGATCATCTGCCTTAGCCTCCACTGTCTTTCAACCGTGGTATGACAGAAGTCAGGGCGGACGAAATTTGACACCCCATTCCTAGTACGTTTTGCCTTGGGCCATGCCTTCTCCAACACTGCCTGACATAGCAGGAAGTTACCAAAGTAAACTAATATAGCTTGTGGCAATGACCCTGATCTAGCTGGCTGCTTTTGCACAAAGGGTACCCGATGTGCCCGCTGAATTTCTAATGACCAATTCCAGTTCGTGAGCTCAGGGAGCGATTCTATAAATAGATCAATGACATATCTGGGTACCACTTCTGGGGTGAAATAAACTGAATTAAATAGGCTATGGAGTACCGGGGAAAGTTCATCCAAAAGAAGTTTATGTACTTCGTTGGGGAGAGCATCCAAACCGGCTGCTTTTTTGTTTTTAGACCTCTTTATTTGATCCCTGATCTCTTCGATTGTTATGGGAGCATCCAGAACGTCCCTGGAGGATTCAGTTAAAACGGGTAAAGGTTTATCACTTAGCCAGGAAGATATCATATCCTGGGAGGGGTCCAGATTCTCCCTATACAAATCTGAGTAGAGAGAATGAAGGCATTTTTGCAATTCTTCGGGCTTACTAGATTTTCCACCACTACTATTGATAATAAGTTTATTGATATTATTTTTTGAACAATCAATCCTGGCCTTCCAGGCTAGTATGGCTACAGCTCTTTCCCCATATTCGAAATTTTCCATGCTCCTCACTTGCCATTGTGTCTTACATTTTTTATCCAGCTAGCGCCTATGGTCCTGCCTGGCCTCCTCCAAATATCGTCCTACCTGCTTCAGTTTTTCTGCATTCTCCCGATTGATGTTGCCCCTTTCCAGTTCTAGTTCAGATATCCTACTCTCCCTGGCCTGTAGTTCCAGAGTCTTAGAGGTTATTAGACCTTGTAGCATACCTCTCAAACTGGCTGTATAGGCTTCCCAAACATAGTCTATTGATGTGGAGCCTAGATTAAATGAGAAAAAATTCTAGAGAATCTGTTCTGATAGACTGAAAAATTCCAGGGTACGACAACATTGACCTATTCAATGTCCATCTCATTTGTGGGCTATTGTTGTCCTTGGAATATAAAAACAGAAGGGGGGGCATGATCAGATAAATGGGTACATATATATTGCAAAGGTAATCTAAAATGTCCCTATTAACTAAAACCTAATCTATTCTAGAGGAGTGATGGCATTTCTTGCAATAAAAAGTGAGTCCTTGGGCATCACCCATCTTAGCCCTCCAGAGATCTACCAAGTTTACATTCAATAACAAATTCTTCACAAGCCTGCGTGACCGGCGGGTCCCTATAACATGACTCAAGTTAGATCTAGCTTTAGAAGGATCAAGTCGGACATTAAAATCACCTCCTATAATTAAGAGAGGATTTGCCTTGATCAGTTTATCTTGTAGTTTACCTAAATATGTGGGGTCATCCGTATTTGGACCAAAAAAAGAAGAAAACGTCATCTCCACCCACTCAAAATCCAACAAAGCCATGATCCATCTTCCTGTTTGATTTGTCTGCACAGATTTAATCCTACAAGGAGTCCCTTTCTTCACCAAAATTGCAACCCTGCGACTATTTATTGATTGCTGAGAGAAACAACAACACTGTATCCAGGGAATTTTGAAACAATGATCTGTGACTCAGTTAAGCTCAGGCGAGTCTCCTGCAGAAGACAGACCTGTGCTGGGGAAAGTTCTAAGTTCTTAAAGATCAACCTGTGCCTATGCGGGCATCTCAAGCCATTCAGATTCCAGGAAATAAAACAAATTTTGCACCCCCGTTTTAATATTACTTACCATTAGTATGGGCACCCTTTGCATGAATTATATGGCATTCCTTAAAGAAAAAAGGAGATGAGGAATATTTTTTATTTTTTTCCCTGTCTGCTCCCCAACCTGTGCTCCCCCCCTTCCCCACTCCCCACCATGACCCCTAGCCCCCCCTGCACCCTGCACCCTGAGAAACCCTCCCTTCCAATAGGCAACACCAAATCGGACACCACCCCCTGGGCTTAATTTATTAACATTGAATTGTTAAATGCTTAGGATCTAGAAACCGAGCTCTCAAAAAACCTCTGCTTTCTCCTTTATTTCTTTCCCTACTTCTCGTGTTGTATATTTGCTATAAGGGTATCTACTTCTTACGTTGAACGAATCATGTGCATGTGGTTGTTCCACATCACACTTAGTGTAGCGGGGAACCTCAGTTGGGCCTTGGCCCCTTGACTATTTAGCTCTGCCAACCTCTTCCCTAACTCCCACTGTCTTGTGGCTGTTATGTGAGAAATGTGGGATCTGATGGAAAAAGAGAAGGGCGATAAATCTGAAAATGGGGAAGAAAAATTACCCCTTCCTTTAGAGCGGCAGTCAAAATTAACTCTGATCAGCAATCTTGGCAGCGAGGATGTATTTTTTTCTGGTTAGGGTCTGGACCTGTTCCTCCAGCTATTTAGTCATGGACTGAAGGCCACTGATTTGAGACTCCTCAGTCTTCACTTTATCTACTATTTTCCTGACATCTACCCTTAGCTGATTAACTTCTGTCATGGCTGCATCTAGTTTTGGCTCTATTGTACCTCTCAGGTACCTTACGCCTGCCATTGTTTCTCACAAGGTAGGTTCTTCCTCTGGTTGCACAGTCTTCCGCATTTTGGGAAGTTCCCCCCAAAGGGGGCCATAATCACAGTGTACTTATCAAGTTTATCGGACTGTGTGGGCTTGGCCCAATGATTTCTGACCATTCTGGCTAGAATGCTGGGAGGTACTCAGGGTTCAATACCAGGATGCACTTGATACTGGGCACATTCACCAATTGTCAGTCCTTAAGCAGGCACTTTGCCCATACAGTTTGGTTCGGGGGGCCCAGCTCTTCGAGTCATTTGATCTACAGAGCAGATTGTAATTGCAGATGGCCTGTTGGATCTGTTCACTGCCCCTCGCAGGTGCCGCACTACACCAGGGCCTCCTCGCTCTACCATCCAGCTTTGGTTCTACCACAACGGAGGTAGGCCTCACTCTTATGGATACTTGTGAAGATCAGCAATGCCCACACCCACACATGTGAAACAGTTTGCTGCCAGCCCCGTGCCAAAGTACCACCGCAACCAGGATAATAGTATGTTATATTAAATTAAATTTATGTTATGTTATATTATGTTATGTTATGTTATATTAAATTTATACAGCGCACAGCTACTAAAAGTGTCCCGGCGCTAACTCCAGAAAGAATTAAAAATTATTGATACTCCGATGTCAGTCTAAAACTGCATCGTTTTTAGTTGTTTTTTTTTTTAAAAAAGCAATGGGTCATGGATACTCCTTAGAGCCATCGGTAGTAGGTTTCAAGCCAGGGCGGCTTTGCGGACAAATGAGTTGCCGCCAAGCTTCCGGCGGGTGAACCAAGAATATTGAATTAGCAGCTGATCCGATGATTGCCGGTGCCGGGAGGGTTTATAAAAGGCATATCGCTTCTGCAAATAGCTAGGGCCAATGCCATGTAGAGCACGGTGAGCCATGGAAAGCATTTTAAATTTAATGCGAGACTCCACCGGGAGCCAATGCAGAGTACGTAAATGAATGCAGACACTCTGTCTACGAGGCAATCCCAGTAGCAGTCTGGCGGCTGCATTTTGGAGTACTTGAAGTTTCCTGGTCAAGTAAGCCGGACTGCCAGCCAGCAAGGCGTTAGCTTAATCTAGGTGAGACAGAATCATTGCTCTGACCACCGTCTCCTTAGCGCTCACTGGCAGTAGAGGGAGGAATTTCTTCAAGATTTTAAGGGTCCCAAAACAAGTCCCTGTCAGCTTTTTTATCTGAGAAGAAAAGTTCAAGTACCTGCCCGCTCGTCAGAAAGGAAAGGGCATCCACCCAGTAGGACTTCACCGGAGCTCTTCATTAGTTGCAAATACCATTAGTATGGCTACTGGCATGTTGGTTCCCCGACATGGGCCACCACCCTCACAGAGCCACTATCAAGTGGTAGCCCCCGATGTGGTCACAGGGGGGCCTCTCACCGACAATGAGATCCTGCAAATTGTCTTGGATGGGGCCACAAACCTAATTGGATCCTTCCGGCGGTCTGCTCCAGGCCTCTCCTGGCCCCGGTTGTCCGATGTTCACCCTGCTCACTGTTCCCCACCAGGTGAGTGCAGCATCTACCCCCCCCTACCACACTTTCACTGTTGTTGTCACTAGTGAAACCACTCCTGGCAGTTCACCGTTGCTGGCAGGCCATTTTTGACGTGCTAGCCACTCCCAGGTTCTGCTTCATTTCTGAACTTGCCACTTTTCCCACACTGCCTCAGACACAGCCGGCCCTCGTCTCACCATGGGGGTCTCCAAATAGCAGGATCGTCACCAACTCAGCCCTGGTGGTGTCTGTGATCATTGCTGAGCTTTCTACCACTGGCACTGTACGGATTGGGATGGATTTGAGGAAATAAATCAGTGGCAGCTGCGGAGATAGCTCAGTGTACAGCCATCTTGGTTGGCAGTTGGCCATGCCCTCATGAACCTCCATTTTTGGGCTGGTAAATAGATTCACATAAAATCCATTGCACATTTTTCAAACTGTGAGCAAGCAAAGCTGGGACCTAGTTAATAAAATTGCCTGCTTAGATTCACTGAGTGTTTTGTTGGCTCAGAATGTTTCCTAAATGTAAATGATAATCCTTCACTGAGCCAAACCCCAAGTATTTTATCAGGAGTGTGTCTTTACGGTTAGTCTACACGGGTTGCTTAATTCATCATCTACCTTCTGGAGAAAATGTAAATATGTTTTCATTATTTTTACCTGTCCTATATATTATAACTGTTTTTTTCTTATGGATTTAGATAGGTGGATAATAGAATGTCCGGTAGGTCAAAGATCCCCAAAACCTCTTTCAAACAAAGAGGTAAACTAATTTGTTTGGGGAGAAAGGAAGAAAGAAAGAAAGAAAGAAAGAAAGAAAGAAAGAAAGAAAGAAAGAAAGAAAGAAAGAAAGAAAGAAAGAAAGAAAGAAAGAAAAAGAAAGAAAGAAACCAGCAAACAAATAAACAAAGGAAGAAAGGAAGGAAGAATAAACAACAGATGAGAACAATGAAGCACATAACAAGAAGAAAAACCTAACAGATGTCGTTTTAGAAATGTATGTTGAAAGAAACACATTGCGCAGCATGACGCTTTTACATATAGAAAATCAAAACTATATGTTTTATTAAAACATATGAAAACGAAACCAAGGGTTAAGTGAGGGCTTCTTCCTGCTGGGAGCACAGCCGTGAGTGGGAGGTAGAGAAATCTTAAGAGGAAAGCATTCCGCTAATGAGAACCAATTAACTAAAACAACATGAAAGAAAACAAACCTAAAGTAACTCAATCAACAAAAACACACACTAATACCTACCACAGTCTTATATAATATCTAGTCTTTATTTACCAGCAGGGGGTTATATTTTGAAGCTTAAATTGCCCGTCTTGGCTCACTTTAAAGATGTCCTGCAAGACTGTTGTACATATCAAGGTGTAAATGAATGTTCACTATTAATTTAATGAACAGAAATGTTAAAGGACATGTTCAATTACCAAGTTTTGCTTTCTTGAATTAACTTATGAGAAATGGTAATTCGGTGCATGTATGTTTCAATCCATTCACTTTTCCCCCATACTTTTTATAGAACGCGCATTGCCATGGAAACATGAATTGTATATCATAGCGTAGTACTGACAGCAGAAAAGTGCACTTGGGCGTTCATAATGGAATACAGTTTGTTTTGGGAGAGCCATATGTTTCTGCAGCACAATTTGCTCATTTCCAAGACAGTTTTGTATAATTAAAGCATTTGAAATATTCCTTTATCTGCAAGAGGCGGCCATGTGGAAGAAGCAGTCTCGATTATGTTTCTGCAACCTAAAGACTTTCAAAATAAAGTATAATAACTTGTTTAGGATAAGATAAGTCAAGTGGTTTGGCATGCACAACTCGTAAAATCATAGACCTGTGACAAGAATTCTCCTGGGCTTTCATGTTAGGACCATAACATACCGTTCACCAGGAGAGCACCGGACAGTCATGCAGGACGGTCATACTGCTTCTCTGTGACTCCTACATTAATCACTAGGAAACAGGTGTCCGTAGACACGTACATTGACTTTTCGATAGATACTCCTTCAAAGATATAAGCAGTACTCCCTACTTCTTATGCGTTGCGTAATTTCTGGGCAGAACTAGAGCTTAAAATTGATGTTTAAAAATCAGATGCGATTGATGCAGAGGAGACCTGCAATTAATCACAAAACTAACTTCTGCAATGTGTTATGGAAGGGTAAAATATCTGCAATTTTAGAGGGTGTTGTTTTTTTCTGACATTGATGCTATTAAAACTTTGGGCAGTCAACTTCACTTTGCCGGACTTCTAGTCTGTAATACATCATAGCATGTAATGTATATCCATGAACCTCTTAAACACAAGGAGATGATGGAGGGAACACTGAACCTTTTCAGACTTAGAGCCCCGGCCACAGATCAGGGTTGAATCCATCATCATTCTTCAGTTCACTTTGACACCCCAGTTCAGATCCAGCCATAAGCAAATCAGTTCTGACCCTGTTCCGCATGGGAACAGTAATGTAATGTAAATGTATTGGCATTTATATAGCGCACTACTTACCCGTAGGGTCCCAAGGCGCTTCGACCGCTTCGAAACCCTTCCTGGCTTCCCTGAGAGATGGTCCCTTAATGGGTATCTCCAGGGTGAGACCAGGCATCCCCGGCGGTCTGGTGGGGCCGTTAGTGAAGATGAGGCAAGCTAATGCCCAGAGTTGCCGAGTGTGATCGCTGATCAGAGTGGGCACTGAGGCGAGAGAATTATCGAGTCCGCTGACCCTGGTCCAGAAACCTGCCGCGCCGGGAATCGAACCCTGGTCCCGGGCCGTCCTCTGCTCTCGGGTCTGCCGCCTCTAACCAGCCTAGCCTCTAACCTCTAACCAGTGAGCCACACTACTACTCCAGCCCACACTGCCAAGCCAGGTCTTCACCTGGACCGGAAACAAGCATCCTGGGACCGGTATCAGGGTAACACCCCTCATCAGCCAGGCTAGCTTGAATCCAGTGGGAAAGTGAGCCAAGGACCCACGTCTGGGCATACTCTGCCAACTAAGGGTGAACAAAGCAAACACAAGGAGATGATGGACAGAGCTCTGAAACTTTTCAGATACTCACCCCCAGTCACAGATCTGGGTCGAATCCATCATCATTCTTTAGCTCACTTCGCCACCTCAGTTCAGACCGAGCTATATGCAAATCAGTCTGAACTCTATCCTCATGGGAACAATCCAACCCGAACTGCCAAGCCAGGTCTTCCCTGGACCGGAAGGGAGCATTTTGGAACTGGTTTCGGGGTAACACCCCTCATCAGCCAGGCTAGCTTGAATCCAGTGGCAAAGTGAGGAACAGACCCACGTCTTGGCGTACCCTGCCAACTTAGGGCGAACAAAGCAAACACAAGGAGAGGATGGATGGAGCACTGAAACTTTCATGCACTCGTCCCCAGTCATGGATCTGGGTTGAATCCATCATTGTCGTGTTATAAGGTAGTCCCTATGTTAACTATGGGAAAGATAGGCCCTGTGGTAGTGACAAATGAGTGTAATAACATTTCACTACCAGGACATCTAAAACTTATTAGTACATGTCCAACTTCTTAAACTCACTGCACCCTACCCTTGGGGCTGCCAGGGCCTACCTTTGGGGTGACATAGGTATTAAAAAAGAGGTTTGGGCCTGTCAAGAGACTTGCCAAGTCGAAATGCCTCTCTAAACTGCACACACAGGCTCTGCAGTGGTAGGCCTGAGCCATGTTTGAAGGGCTATGGCAGTGGGTGGCAAAATCAGTGCTCCGGGGCAATTAGTAGCATTTAACTTACAGGGCCTGGGCATGTGTCAGGCCTTTTACTAGGGACTTATAAGTAAATTAGGTAAGCCGATTGGGGATATGCCACGTTTTAAGTAGAGAGCACATGCACTTTAGCATTGGAAAGCAACAGTGAAGTGTTCAGAGTACCAATGCCAACAAAAACTAATTAAGCAAAAAGGAAAGGAGGAAGGCAAAACATTTGGGTGTGACCCTGCAAAAAGGGCAAGGTCCAACACCTGTCCTGCTGTATTAGCCATGTTCCAATTCTTAAACACAGGACTACAGAGTGATTCTATAGGCTGGTTGGCCAGCCTCGTAGTCAGGGACAGAAAAAGCTCCAACCATCTTTCGCCCACACCTGGACCCAGCCTGAGTGAGTCCCAACTCTTCAAGTAGTGCCTGCCTAGTCCTGGACACTAGTAAGTGGAGATCAAGATGCCCAGCTAGCCAACATTCTAAACGTAGAGCTTGGTAATGATGTGGCTAAAACTGATCTGCGAATAGAGAGTAAACCAGAACCAACCTGATTGCCTATCAGTACAAGGTGTAAAACTGGTTGGCCTGAATTTTTCGCAGCTTCTCCGAAGTTCTTCTCCGAAGTAGCAAATCCTGTTAATTGGCACTTTGCATAAGGCATATCCAGCACTGTGATCCCCACATCAGAAAGAGCATCCAGGTGGTTCAGCTGGCAATTGTTTAACTCCAATAAAGAGACTAAGGGGGTCATTAGGATAGCGGACCTGTGTCCGTCCACCACCCCGAGGTAGAGGGACCGTCCGCATGGGCAGCAGCGGTCCCTCCATGCAAATTAGGATGTGACCGCCAACCTGGCGGTCACATCCCGTATCTTTAACCTTGCGGCGGGTGCTGCTTGAAGCAGCACCCGCTACAAGGTTAAAAATGCATGTATTGCATTTACATGCACAAAGCGGCATGTACCGCGCGGTGCCTGCGGCTTTGTTCATGTAAATGCAGGAGGGTACCATAGGTACCACTCATGTGCACCCCCCACCCCCTGACACTCTGGGGGCCCGCAACGGGCCCCCAAACTGAAAAGACCACATGCTTTTCCACGGAAACACATGTTTCCTGCCCCATCCTAATACGGCTGGCGGTGTCTGATAGACACCGCCACCATATTAGAGCTTTTCCGCCATGGTCGGAAGGCGACCGCGGCGGAAAAGCGGCGGACGGTTTTCCCATCCGCCGATGACCCCCCAGCCATCCTAATCTGGCAGGGGGTCTTTGGAGGCACTGCTGCGGTGATTCCGCATCCTCTGGGCCGGCGGTGGTGAAATCACCGCAATCCTAATCGGCCCCATAGTCTGAACATGCAAATCTTCCCTGCAACTTCTTCCAGTGGCTCACCCAACAAAGATGCTTCCTCCTTGGACACGGCCTGCAGCCTTGCCCATCCCAGCTTCTACGTTATGAGGATTTTTGTTGAAATTTGTTTTAAATCCAAAGTTAAGATCTCGAGGCATTTACCCAAACGGAATCTCAGATTGACCACTAAGTTTATGGTGTTTATTCCAAGATTCAAGCGCAAGAGAACGGGTGGTTCCCGTTTTTCCATCCTTGGCCCTACTCTTTGAAAGTTCCTGCCAATGGACATTAGACTGACATCTGAGTACACCAAATTCAGGAAACAACTGAAACATGGTTGTTCACTCTAATCTATTGTTAGTAGTCCTTAGGAAATTTCTCCCTCTCCTTACAGCGCCAAGAGACCTTTGGGTCTACGTGCGCTTAACAAATTCCCTAAAAATAAACATAAGAACCGACTGGGCCCAATCCACGTTTTGTATCCGACCCGGGCTCCATCATAGTCGGCCATATTTTCCAACTTTGACCCAGTCTAGCACGACTAGATGTCAGTGGTTGGCATTTTGATCTTTTGATCTTTTAGGTTCTTTTTATTTTACTTTAACATTTATAAATTCATAACAAGTTCTACTGATTGGATTTTTGTTGTTTTTGTGTCAAATATTTTACTAAAATGTACTCTATTCTCTTAAATTTGTGTTGGCTTTTTTATGCGGTATCCTTTCACTTTATTACGGTTAAATTGCTGCATAAATTCTTTATAGGTTGACTCTAAATTAAGACTGCCTGCATTTATTAAAGCTATCGGACGGTAAAACACAGGTTAATTTAGTGACTTGTTGGATTGGGTGCTGGCAGCGGAAAATGGCAGCCAGTAGTGAGTAACTGGTTGTGAGTCTATGGACTGTGGGTCATGAATGAGAGAGATGAGCCACCCTGGGGAGCAGACTACTGTAGAAGGTGTAGCTATGGGAAATTGCAGGGGGTAGTCAGCAGATTGCACCCACCAATGCATTGGTGCTTCTGAACTGGTCCTTTGCGCCAGGGGGCTACAGAGAGGTCAGGCAGTGTTTCATTCCCTGGGACAATGTGGGAAGGGTCAACGCAGTTAGGAAGCTGCACATCATAGTGGAGAACATGAATCATTGAGCAATGTAGATTGTGCTGTAGTGTTTCCTGACTGGATGACAGCGTTGAGAAACATTCTGAGATGTGCTTCTGCTCGAGTCTCAAATGGGGAGTTAGATGAGCAGGAAGGAATGTTTGGAGTATCTGGAACAATGGAAGTGGTGGGTGAGGAGAAGGTGTTGCTCCACAATTAGTGTCTGTGGGAAAGGAGGGGGCTCTGCGGGGAACTGAAAAGTGAACTTTCAGCCTGAGCAATGTAGATTATGCTGAAGTGTTTCCTGACTAGATGACAGAGTTGAGATACATTGCAGACGTGCTTCTGCTCGAGCCTCAAATGGGGAGTCAAATGAGCAGGAAGGAATGTTTGGAGTATCTGGAACAATTGAAGTGGTGGGTCAGGAAAAGGTGTTGCTCCACAGTTAGTGTCTGAGGGAAAGGAGGGAGCTCTGCGAGGACCGAAAAGTGAAATTTCAGCCTGGGGTCAGTCAGGAGAACCATAACTTGGAGAGTATAGTAGTAGTGCCGGGTTTTGTGGTGAAGTGACAATTGGACTGGGGTGTACAATGAAAGATGCTGTTACTGTTGCTGGTTTCACCAAACAGGCATGGAAAAATATGGACTCTCAGTTGATAATAAAAAAGCATAAGGGCTCGAAGGAAAGGTGTGAGGTCATACAAGCAGAAGAGGATAAATTCCTGCAGGGCCCTCAAAGACCAAATGTAAGACCATCATTTAGTGCTTTTTTCAAAATCAACAATCAAGGTTTACAAAAGGCTGGAACTAGAGATCTGATGGCACTGGGAGCGGGCAAAGAGATAAATGGAAGTATCACTGAGCAGTTTGTGACCAGCGAGGAACGAGAGTGGTCATGGATGAGGGAGGTAGGGTGACTTCAGGTCCCGGCCCATGAAAGCAGGGGAACAGAGGAGGGGTGAGAACCTGCAAAAGATTTGAGGTACTTACCAGCATGCCAGAGAGTGGGATAAGACCTCTGAATTGTGTAATGAAAGCATGAGAGGAAATGGGGGCATCTAAATGAGACAGATGCGCAGGGGGCAACACGAGACAGGGTGAGGAGGATAGTATCCAGCAAGGTATGTTGCTAGAATTATCAGTAGAGATGAAAAAAGTTTTTGTGAACTTAAAAGCAAATCATAGAAGTTTTCAAAGCATGTGCAGCATTTGAGAAAAGGTAGAGTCCCTGGCTGATGGTTCTGAAGCCATTGAAAAGGCAGTTCATCAATTTAGACTACCATGGGGGAACTTGCACTGAGATAAGGTAGTTAAAACAAAGATGAATTGAGATAGGGGAAAAGATGGAGACATTAGAAAAACAATACAAGGAGCAATAACTTAAGAATTGTCAATGTGACAGAAGGAGGATAAGGTGGTGATGTAAAGTCCTTTGTTGTAAGTTTGCAATAATTGCTGGCTTGGACATAGATTTATCAAAGGAGATTTAGAGAGTGCATAGAGATTCTTTTGAGGCCAGTTCTGGTTGGAAGAAAGGCAAGAATATTCTTGTAAACTTCTTAACATATTCAGTGGAACGCGGATACTTGAATCTGATCTTAAATCTGGAGTTTTGAAGACAAAGGATTGCTCTTTCACCATTAGGTCGGATGTATCCAAAGCAAAACAACAAAGGCAATGGTAGTTAGGCAAATAAATCGATGAGCTAAAATCATTAGGAGCAACCGCTAGAGTGAAATTCCCTGCCTTACAAACAATTATACATAATTCCATGCATAACTTTAGGGTGCCAGAAGAAGTGGATCAATGTATGCACAGTTAAAGCAGGAGATAATGTAGTTATGGTTAGGGTGAAGCTCAGTCTTGGAGCAGAAGTATGAAAGATAGTTCCGTAAGGTAGGCTTTAACTCTGATATAAGATATGTCAGAAAAAAAGGGGAGGATTCCCCATTGAGCAGTGGTGGTTGGGAGGAATTGAGAGAGACATCAAGCAGGGAGCATAGGTAAAAAAACTAAAATTAAAATCTTCGTACCACTATGAATTATAGATGTAGGGAGGAAAATAGCAGTTTAATAAATATGCATTGTTGTGAGAGGGATGATTGGTAAGGAAGATAATCTCGCTAGGATGTTGTCAGTCATGACATGGGATGTCCGTGAGTTAAAAGGAAGGCAGTAGCAGCAGATGGTAAGACAATATCTCAAAGATTATAATGCATCAATAATTATCCTTCAAGAGAGACATCTATTGAGGGAGAAAATTACAACATTTTATAAGGAGATGAGGTGGATTGAGTGAGGGATAGGTACTAGTCAGACATGTTGTTCCAAGGGAGAAGCCATTCTGATAAGAAAGATAGAGGGTTAGAGGTTGTGGATTATAGAGATAACACCAGGGGTAGATGAGGATACAAAATACATATTTGACCGTGCAGTGGTGTAAATAAAGATGGAGGTTAGTACGCAGAAAATAGAACTTAGATTGATGTCAGAAATGAACATGTTGTAATATCATGAAGTAACATCAGAATTGAAAAAATGTTTAGAAGAATTTTTTCTTTCAAACATTGGGTAGTACAATGCATATCTAAGAGGTCAGTTGATTTCTATGAATTGCCAGGAAAATAAAAGGAGTAAAGAGAAAATTGAGCAGTTGGTGGGGAAATACTTAGTATACAGAGAGAGTTGAGAGAATGCAGATGACGCAGTCTATATTAGAAGCCCACTTGGAAAAGCAAATATTGAGGCAATGGAAAGTTAGTAAGGCCCGCTCTTTCGAATATGGTAAGAAATGTGAAAAGGTGAAAGCTCCAGGACCAAATAGTCTCCCTTATGAGGTTTATGTAACTTTGAACGAAATAATAGATCCGGTGTGGAACACTTTATTTAGCAGTATTCTAAACTCTTATTGCCTCTCGTATCATGGCAGGATGCTGTTTTTTGTCTAATTTTGAAATCTAACATGCCTCACAATAGGTGCGAGTCATATAGGTCAATTATCACTGCTGAATTGCGACTACAAAGTCTTTGCCGCTATAATGGCAAAGAGATTGGCTAAGTTAGTTGGCAAGCTGGTCCTTGGCGATCAGAAGGGATTGATGCCAGGAAGATACTTGCATGAATCGACTCACTCGCTTATGAAAGTGAGGAATTTGGCTACCTCCAATGCCATATCATTAGCTGTGATCACGTTAGATGCTGCAAAAGCATTTGATCAAGTTAATTGAATACATTTGACAGCGGTATTGAAACACTGAGAACTGGGGATATCTTTTGTAGTGCTATATAGCTTTCCAAGGGTTAAAATTCTGGTTATTAAGAGCTTATCTGATCATTTGAAGATCATGAGAGGAATATGGCTAGGGTGTACGTTATCCCCACTCCTTTTCTAACCTATTTCAGAAACCCACAAAGCCTCAGGTTAAATGCCAGTATTGTACCCTTTAGTAGTTTTAGGCTTATAAAGGAGCTAGCCTTGCATGCAGATGATTTGATTCAATGTACATCAGACCCAGTAAATCATATCTCAAAATACAAAATGAGTTTGTAGTCTTTGGTCAGTTCTCAGGATACCAAGTGAATAAAGATAAAACTGAGATAATGGTGTGAAATCTTAATTGGTAGGGTTGTGATGGGAAATAAGCTATTGAATACTTAGATAACAGAGTATTGAATGATTTAGAGAACTTGGCAGAGTGGCAAATTTAAAGAATGTAAAAGCATGTTGCTTAGATTAAATAAAATCTACCCTTAAAAATGTACAGCCACACTAATCTGATTAAGAATATGACCCTGCCCAGGTTTACCTTTCTTTCTGACAACATTGCGTTAGCCTTCAATGAAAAGGTGTTACCAATGTTTTAGGGGGAAATGAGTAGTTTCATATCGAGTGCCAGAGGTGCCAGTATAGCTTGGAAAAAACATGAAAAGAAGCTGTTCAAAGGGGGTCTGGCCTTACTTAATTGCAGTTATACTGCTGAGCATTTCAATTAAAGAACTGTAGAGTACTGATGGGAACACCTGTTTCAAGTCTGAAAGGGAGACAATGGGAGATCCTTCTGGAGAATTTAACAGAAACATGGTTTCACAACAAATTCAGGTCCTCAGTTTTAAAAAAAATAAAAAAAATTAGCTTCAAGCTCTCCCAAGCAGCAGGCAAGCTGGTGTATGATATAAAAACACTCATGGGTATTACATTCCACTATCGCCAATCTGGGACTCAACAGTGACTCCAGAGTGTTTTATTGATGAGCTGTGTGGTCCCATTAGAAGAGATGTAATCAAGAGCTGGGGGGACTTGCTGAGTGAAAGGAAACCACTTTCGTGGGAACAATAGAGGGAAAGAGCATTTGGCCACTTTTCTGGGATTAAGTACATCCAGATAACTCTGTGCGTCAAGCTGCTCAAGGAGATTCATGCAGAAAGTTCATGAGTGGAAGAGGATCTGCAGGATATTCAGCCTAAAAAGAAAGAAGTCTTTCTTTGGTATTGGAACATGGTGATGACTGCAGACCGAAGGGCAGAGCCACCGTGTGGAGTCTGGGAGCATGACGTACAACAAGGAGCTGGAGGAGATATGGCAAGTATCTTGGAAATTGTTGTATGTTATGGTGAAACCTGCTCCATTGAAAGGAACCATCACTTTACTCTTTATAGAAGCTATTGATCTCCAGCACAATTGTAAATTTAAGAGCACTAATGTGCAAGATGCAGGTTGAAGGGGGCTAATACCATGTACATGTTCCTGGACTGTCCAGGTCTTGTCTTCCATTGGCAAGATGTGAGTACGGTTTTTAATGCAATATTAAAATGAGATCTACAGGTAAGTCCCATCCTGAAATTGTTTGCAATAGATAAAAATGGTTCTTGCTAAAATCAGTAACAATAGAAGTGTGTTACTGTTCTACTTGGTCATATTAGATCAAAAGGAATTCTGAAATAGATGGATACAAGCTGAGCCCCATTCAGTGAGGGAGTGGTTGACAGCTGTTGCTTATGTATGCAGGCTGAACAAAGTGGACATCAACTCCAGAATTGCATTTATTGTGGTAGCCATATGAAGCATGGCAGTGGAGATATAGGGCGAAAAAGGCCAATGATTATACCAAGGCTCTCTCTATAAAGGGTTAGCCCATGTCTATGCATGTGAATGAGAAATTTGTTTAAATGAATCCTACCCAACTGTATCGCACCAGCTTGGGTGTTACCCATGTACCCCCGGTCATTGGCTGTATAAAACATTCTTGGTAATAGGAGGACATCATTCTTTTTACTTTTGTGGTTCACCCTCACAGAGAGAGTGGGTGTTGCTTTAGCAGGGTTAACAGGTCACTCAACGCACAACCACATTTCTCACATTGAGGTGCCTACTGGAACTACAGGAGCCTTTTACTAAATTTACTCCAGTCTTGCTTTTGACAACTGCCTCTGATACTCTTAATCATCAGATCTTGGTATTTTACCTGCAAGGGGTCGCCACCTCATATTGTCCATTAATTCTGCCCATCACTGAAAAAAGTTGAAACTGATCAATGACAAGTTAAATCAAAAGGGCTCAAAAGAACTAAGAGGAAGAAAAGTAGTAATTAAAAAGAAAGTGACATCCACTTGGACAGTTTTCCATCTGCATCTACTCTTTGTTCTGTTAGGGCCTTACATTAGTAACTGGTCAATCAAGTATCCTAGAATTTCTTCTTGCCCTAATCCGGTCTCTAATAAAATATCTAGGACAATAGAGCTAAAAATTCATCCATTACCAGGGGCCAAATGTTGATATAAGATCTAATGGGTGCATCCAAATGTCTTCTTTCACAGTACCAATAATATCTTTCTTAACTAAACCTCTATGATAGAATTTCCTATATGGGCAATGGCTGTCTAAGTAAAAGTCCAAGTGGCAAATGCAGTTCATAACTCCCTACACAAAAACCTAGATTCGAACCAACACCAGGGACCAATATCTTATGGGACTTTAGTAATGGCAGCTATATGTAGGCAGGAAAAGGATCTAATCATGCCTCTTGCTTATAATTCCTCACACTATGGACAACTTAAAAATAGTATTCCTAGTGTTTTGATAGCAGATTTCAAAATTCTAAATTATAAAACCCATTCCTGCTCTAAAAATCAATTGCCCCATACCTACACCTTGTACAAACTTGAGTTATGGGTTGAGGGGGGTAAAACGCTACTCAAGCAGTAACCACAATCCTTGTCCGGGTGAATTGATAAGCAAACCCCAGATCAACTTGTGCTCAACACTCTGGTATATTGGAAAAGAGCAGCCAGGCTCAACTCAGAGGCAATCTGTAAAGTATGTGTGCAACACTTCAAACAACAAAGAAGTAAAAAGAATCCCACGCCAGTTTACAGAATTAAGGTCATTTTTAATAAATAAAACAAGACCAAAACAACAACAATCCAATCATTAGAACTGGAGATATTATAGCCTCATAGCCAGCCATAGCGGGCTATTCCGGCTATTAAAGGCCCGCTGCACCATTAAAGGCCCGAGCTAAGGGCGAGGGACTTTAACAAAGCCGAGGGACTTTAAAAGCCGGTATAGCCGTACTACGAAAGGCTATAAGGCTAGTAGAACATTCTGACACTAGAGGGCAGAATGTTCTAACAAATATGCCATAGCCTTCAGGGAGCGCGAGGGGATTGAAATCCCCTCAGGCTTCCTGAAGTATCTGTTCACAACCAGAGCTGTGAACAAGGAATTATTGGAATGTTGGAGCTTCGGGCTTATACCAGCCATTATAAGCCCGGAGCACTCCATTGTTTTCAATGGAGCTACCAACATTCCAATGCTCTAATCTACTTTAAGATGTCAGCAAAAATAGTGCCACAAAGTGGCAACTGTGGATATATGGTCACATGTGAAAGTAACAAAGTCACAAGCTCAGGACGACCGTGTTGAAGTACATGCCAGCTACATGGATCAAGTTAGGCCTGCTGAACAAAGTACTGTAAATAGTGAATTGCAGAGTATTGTAAAGGCCCGCGTCGGAGATGTGTTCCGCAGCTTAATCAATGACTAAATTCTGAGATGCGTCAAGGGTGCAGCGCTAGATCCATCATTGTCATTGAGGAACCCATCGACCAGGGCTTGCGTTATGAAGTTCAGCATTGAATATGGACTGTGGACGGGGGGTGATGCATCGGTTTCTGGAAGCTGCGATGCAGAGTCCTGTGTCGTCACCAAAGCTGCCATCAACAAGGGATGCAAGGGCCAGGATGTGTCCAGTATGTGTTACACAGCAGAGGTTTCGATGAGACAAGAGGCTGCAATGCTGATCTTTGAGACGGAGGAGATCCATGCAGTGGCAGCAAATCGTTAGTTCTGCCTCGAAGTTCCACGTGCAGCAAAGACTATGCATCGGTTCCGCTGGATCTTTGGAGCCGGGCAGAGCAACTTAGGCCCACTTCCAGTGGTTCAGATCTGGTGTGGTACTACTTAGCATGTTAATTTATAGTCTACTGTGTCCCGTTTGTATTTCCACAATTTCCTTGCATGAATTTCTTTAGCATGCTAATTCAATTTCATGTTGATCGTATCCAGAGTGACATTCCAGGTTTCTGCGTCGTCTTGGTTTCCTAATTGAGTATTTAAGTCATGTATTTCAGATGCCAAATTTTTAATATTTGCGACAATACCTCTATACGCAATAAAATGAGGTCTAAGAACATTTGTTCAGAATCGCGTACCAGCGAAACATGACATTTTTATTGATTTGAAAGAATATTGGTTTCAATGCCATCCATAAACAATGCTGTATGCATTTCACTTTATGGTATTGTATGAGGGCTGTAGCCAAAGCTGTTGGCTAACCTCTTACTTCATAATGTAATCCAAGTGTCTTAGTAATTGAGTAACAGTGCCAGGTGAGGTGTCAAAAGTCCTAGCTTCTTGGAGTAAAGAGCAAATATCTGCTGCCTCTTGCGATGTGTAAGATTTTGTTTCAGCTTTGTTGTCAGTAATGTATGCTATGACCTCAAACAATATGTTTAATGGGTGCTGCACAGTGAACAGAAAAAATATTTAGGGAACCAGAATGGTACAGTACACGTAAAGCTTGCTAGATTATTCAAGATAATCAATATACATGTACTACTCTGTAACGGAGCCTGCCCGTCTGGTTATCCAAAGGCTATCTAAAAACAGAGTGCTCTATCCATGTAAGCCCATAGGCTGCATTAATAAAGTTTGTACAATTCCAATAATAATTTATATAACAAATTAACTCCAATGTATAAAAATGTATAAATCATCATATCAATGTATCATTGATTGCCTTTCAAAACAAGAATGAGGATCCACTCTTGGAGACATTCACACTAGCTATTGTATCAGCAGTTGTATACGCGCTTAATCAATACAATGCTGTGAAGAGGGAAGAGGTGTGGCGCCGCGGTAGGGCGACTGACTCCGGAATCTGGGGACCCCTACCGGCGGCAGATTAGCCCAGCACCATGTGACTCTGGGCAATAGCTTGCTTAATCTTCCCGACGGCCCCCAGCGCCTAGAGACCCTTACGGGTGATTGTGCGCTTTACAAATGTGGATTATATTATTATATAAATCATGAGCTAAATATTAACAAATCCAAAACCATACTAGTTTTAGCACTTTACTGCCAACATTTTCTATAGAAGGGACATCTCTGGATTTTGTATCGGGGTATAGACTTTTGGGTGTAATTTTTTATTCCAGAGGCTCATTTAAGAATCAGTTTGCTGCAATTTTAAACATTAATAATTAATTAATTGTTGTGTTTGCTTCCCTGCGGAATACTTCAAAAGGCCTGTCTCTTCAGCCAATCTTGCAAGTAATGACGGCTCCGTATGGCCCTCCTTTGACATATGGGATTGAAATATTGAGAAGAAAAGCTGACAAAATATAGACGTCATGGTAGGAACTTATCATCGCCTGGTTAACTTACCTCTGCAGGCTTCAGCAGCTCAAAACTGTTTAGAGTTTGGCCTCAGGAAGCAGAGAATATGCAGCCTTGCAGCACATTTGAAATGTTGTTACAAGTTAAAAGTTGATACAAGATCTACGCTTAGAACAACTGTGTTGGAGGCAACAAGTGAAACTAGAAATACTGCAGCACATGAATATTTTAACCTAGCTCTATCCACTTTTAAGGCAGAGAAAGTTGGGTCTAAACCATTTCCCAAACTGCATTCAAAAGACTTATTAATTGAAAAGGCAAAAATGTTTCATCTTCAATAGATAGAGAGGTGTTAGCTTTTAGAGCCAATGCATGGATGGGTATAGGTTCATATGGCCTCTTAGAATTTCCAACATATTTAGCAGGATTTTAAATTCAAAACTAAACTTTTTGCTCTTCCAGCTTAAAGACTTGCAAGTTCATTTTAATTCACGGTCTTGGATGAGATTGTCTAAAGAGACATCATGTTGACTTTGTGATTATTATAGGGAAGACATTTGTCACATTGTTTCCTCCTTTCCAGCCCTAACGGAAGAATGTAAAAGTCAGTTGAGACAGTTTTTTTAATTGGAACATTACAAAAAACATGTCAGCAGGCATTTAAAGCCTGTCTCCAAGGGGAAGATTTGATATTCTGCAAAAACATTTTGAAATGTATGTCCATTGCTGAGTCCAAATTTACAAAGTGTGACCTGTACTCGCCACTGACAGTGTTACATGCTGAGTGTATGAGGCCTATCTACAGTGTGCTCATTTTATTCTGAACAATGAATTTTACTGATATGTATGTTTGAACTTATTAAACAAGATGGTTTTCACTGCAGTTATAATTTAGTCTTATGATGAGGAAAGGATTTTATCAAAAGCACATTGCACTTTTCTGCCTATTTTGCACAAATTGTTGTTTCACCACTAATATTGTTAGTAGTATACTCAAGGCGTTATAGCACTAAGTAAGAGTAATAAGGTTTATGAATTGTAAAAATTGCAGATCAGTGCCCTGCTAATTAGCTCTCACTTTGAAGCTTATGAAAGAATCTTGAGGGTTTTTAACTGTTTTAATATGTTTTTTAAATGCTACTTATTGATAATGTATTATTTGGTGATTACATTGTATTACATTGTACGTTTTAATTAACTGAACAATAAAGTATCATTCACTCACTCAATCAGGATTACTAATTATCAGCAGCATCGCTATACTCATGTTAATTCACCACCTTCTTTTATCCTTCATCTAGATATGAAGAGCTTCTCTCTGGCAATAATGTGTTTTTTTCCCTTAATGATTCAAGCTCTACAAAGAGTTTTATGTTCTGTATTAAATCTAATGGAGAAAGTGGAGGTTGATCTTGCCAACAACGCTGTACTAGAAAGGTTATTGTTCAACAAACTGTGCAAAAAACGCTAGTAAAACGAGCTGAAAATCATTCACTGTACAATAACCCATCTATCACCATAATTTGCAAATGCGCAAAGGAAAAATAAAATAAATTTGCCGTAGGTGAATGAAGACATATAGCCTTGAAAATAGGTGTATAAGCATGCCTGTCATTCTAACATACAAAATGCAGACAATCATCAGATATGTTCCCATTCAGCAAAACTTGAAAACAAACCCTATAAGCAACTCAATCACCTACAGAAGAAATCTTGCAATACTGTCTGCTCCTTAATCAAAGATTTGGACCACAATATTACACAACAGGCTTATGCCCTTCAACAGAAGGTACATAAAGTCAGTAATGATCATGAGAAAAGTCAATAAGTCTTTGCAATTTTCAAACAGTATGGAAAAGCAGCAGTCAAAAAGGAGAATATGGTACATACATCGTAAAATTGGAAAAGGCACAATAAAGGCAAGGCAGGGTACCAAGAAACAATCTTGCTAATATAGGTATACTATCTCTGGCAAATATTTCTCTTCCTCAAATAATTAATGAATATAGCTAAAATGATAATGGGAAATCCTGTGACAACTAGATTCAAATACAAGGGACTAATCCAGCTGACAGTCAAATTTAAATTCAGCAAACCATGTTTGTCTTCATTGAGAGTTCAGCCCATTAATCAATTAGGGATTTTGTAGTTGGCTCGAATGGTCCCATACATGACTCCTTGAACTTTAATGCTATCAAAATTAGTGCACATCCTACATCTCTTCAAGGAGGTATACACTATTGTTTCTTCAAGGGACAGTTTTACTTCTAGTGTTGCTTAAGAAACAGTTTATGTTTACTGAATTTGATTATGAATTTGGTACACTGGCACTTGTCGAAGAAAAGATACAAATACCACATAAAATTACATAAGGGTGAAAAAGATCAGATGTTTGATATCAAACCATCAGACTGTCTCTGCTAATTTCCCAGTCAGCACATTCCATATGCTCATTGATCAAAATCTACATAGGTACCACGGGGGAATGTCAGTAAACCTTTTAAATGGACAAAGAATGTACTTAAGAGAGGCCACACAGTGCATGCACTCTGACCTCTAAAACATGTTAAAAGTAGCATTACTCCTAATCTGCATATTTATCTTTCTTATACATTAATAGTACATGGTGTCAACTATACACAGCGCCTGCAAAGTAAATGTCACTAATAGACTAAAGAAGACATTTTGCCACCAATGGTGTGACAGTTCAAAACATGACTGCATACCTAACATAGTAGCCGCTCGGAGTAGTTTTAAAACTGCAAATTTGACTTGTCAAAATAGCACCATTTGGCAGGTCGAAACCCTCCTTTTCAATAATAATAAGTCAGCCCTAATAGGTTTTAAATGCCCATAAAGCAGGGTGCATAGTAGTTCAAAGAAGGACATGTAAAGGTTTACTGTTAAATATGACCTCACCATGACAAGACCTTAAAAGCTTTTTTCACTGTAGCATGGTTAGCAGTTCCGCAGGAAAGCTTTGGGATTCAAGAATACATTTAATAATGATATCTCTGCTTAGGAAACAGCAACAAAGTTCATTTTGGGACTTTTTAAAATATTTATTACAAGCCTAACTCACAGGTATAATTAGATTAGTCATACATATGTAGAACAATGTACTTTTAAAAGTCAAACTTTACCTTCCTAAAGCTTCTAGAAGCACATTTGCATGAAATTCCAACTATCACTCAGGACCTGAATATCCCCTTGATGAGGTGTGAACTTGTTCTCAGAGATGAGACAAAGACATTGGGTGTGGGGGGTGACTTGTTTGTTTGGCAGACTGACCAATTGGACTGTGCCCAGCATCGTAATTAGATTCAAATGGACCTACCCTGTCATCTACAGAGATATCCAACACCTGGGCCTACCCCATCCCTTGTACCCCTAGTCAGCCAGGCACTAACCCAGGGGGAATAGAAGCTACTCCCAGAACCGATTTCGAGTTATCACAAAGTACAGATAACCAATATTCCTAGCCCCACTTCTAGAAACATTTTGTCACGATGGATTTAGATAGAGAGCAAAACTCTGGGTTAGTTTGCGGAAGGGCACAGAGGAACTGCTACAAAGGTGGGGAGGGTTTCTCTGGGACCATTTTTCCCTATTGGTTGGGGATGAGCCAGGGGTCACATCCACCACAAGCTAGTGCCAGGCACAAATGGGGCAATCCTGGGCTTCAGAACACTACTGTACATGCAGAACAAAGAGGAATGTCTGTTGAGATCTGTGAGGAGGCTTGAAAGGCTGGACTTGCTTCCACTTGTACCCAGGTCAAAGAAGTGAATTCCAAGGGTCAGTGGTACGTCACAGAGAGGGGGGATTTCCAGCTTTGAGGAACCTCGTTACGCTACAGCTTCCTGCCTTGTCCCACTGGCGCAATCCATTCTCCAAAAACGTGAGTAAATCTGAACTTAGAAATCTTTAACGAATGAAGGCAACAAAAGTATCCTGCAGGCAAGGGTCATTCCTATGGTAAGATCTTTAAGTTTCTCTTACTCTGAGCTTTCCCACCAAAGGTCAGCTGCTTCACTGAGGCCTTGTTTGATGGACATCTGGCCTCATGGAGCCCTTCTCAGTCACAGCCTGCTGCTTTTTTCTACTGGGAACTTTTAACTTCGATTTCAGAGACTAATTCTGAAGGTAAAACCTCTGATTAGGACAAACCTGGTTTCAATATGCCTAGGTCCAGGTGAAGCACAACCATATGGCTGCAGTTGTCATTTAATGCTTTTTAGTGCTATTTAACACTTTAGAAATGACTATCTCTGCTTCCTCTTATTTGATTGATATCATTTAGATATGATTATGTTCAGAATATTCACTATTTTTAAAAATTGGTGTAAGATTTGTATTGTGTTGTGTTATTGACATTTTAACTGTTTTTGTACTTGTTGCACAAATTTTCTTAAGTTAACCCCTTCCGTGCTCCCGTCGGCTGTTGGCCGATGGGAGCACTCCCTCCCCAGTGCTGCCGTCGGCCAACGGCCGACGCAGCCCCGCCCACCTTTTAGAACGCCCGCACCACGGCGGAAAAACCGCCGCGGTTAAGGCGTTAAGCATGTCTGCTCTATGCAATAACTAATAGGGGTTCCAGCTGTGGAACGAAACAAGTTGGCTGATGTCCAATTTTTAACTTCAACTACAATAAAAGATATTTTGGATATACTTGGAGCTCACTGACTTTGTTCTGGTGCACCTTCCCTCCTATATAAAGGGGTTGAGCTCATATTCAAAACACTGAAAGCTTTATTGGAACGAACAAGAATCATGATATTTCATGTGGTGGACTACCATCCACCACAACTAGTAATCCATTTCCTCACAATATAGAGGATAGTTTGTATCCTACTTAAATATATGGGGTTATATGTGGACACAACAACGAGAATGTCATTCAGACCGGGAACCCTTGCCAGACGACTCAGATTTTTTTCTTTTTTATCACCAATACCTCTCAAATTATGTGATTATTGACGCAAGTTGGCGGAGCGACGTTGATTGCCTGGTAAATAGTGGATAAACTGGATATGAAAGGTTCCCAATTTTAAAAAGTGATGTTATAAGTGTACCTATTAACACTACTGTTCAGACTAAGGCCTATCATAAGCAAGTAGTGCCTTTGAGTTTTGGTTTAGTATGCTGTTGAATAGTTAGGCCAAGATTCGGTTTTGTTCTTATGTTATGATATTACTCACTTGTTCTTGAGATTTCCATTTTTTTTAAAACGCAAATGCATTTGAGAAAATGGGTAGTTTTAAGAAACAATTTGTGAATTCCTGTACTTCCTTTTCGCATCAGTGACCTGCCTGTCAAATCTCTTGTATCTTACAGTCTTCCTTGAAACTGATTAATGGGTTTATCATGGTAGAATAAATATTTAAAGAGAGTTGTAATGAAGTTTATCACATATGACAGGCAGATTGTTTAACGGTGAAGATGTCATTAAGTTCCAAATATCTATCAAAATTTAAAGTGTAAAGAAATGCAAAACGATTAATAGAACAGTAATCCCACGGAATTCTCCTGTTTTTATGATAAGATTACCAGTTAGAAAGTCTGAATTATCTACGTTTTTTTTAAAGATGTGAACATTCGTGGAACTCGGAGACATACAAAAAGGTATAATTTAAGAGAGTTCTACTTCCATGTGAAAAGTGAGTACTCTGAGCGCAGCGATTGGAGCCGACCATTTAAGAAGCAGAAGCAAACTCGTCAATAAACGAGAATATAGCAAGCTAGTAAAATCTATACACGGATAAGTAAATTAATACAAAGATAAACAAACGTGTATAAATGCTGACTTCATGTCTGACAATGGCAACCTAATGGTAACTATCAGCTAGATTCATGAAAGAAAAATCGTCTCACAAAGGGCCAGATTCTGCGAATCTGGCCCTTTGCGAACCCAATTTTTGCATTTGGGATTCATCATCCCAAATGCAAAAATCGGTAATTGCGAAATCGCATATTTGTGAGGAATTGCATTTAAGGAATCTCTATTTGAGATTCCTTAAATGCAATTCATTTACCATTTTTGATTTGCGAATTCGCTATTTCTGGCCGCTACTTACCGCGAGGTCAAACCTCGTGGTAAATAGCGAAAACTTAGAAAAATGCATTTAAATGCATTTTTCTAAGTTGCATGTTACACACACACATGTCCTTTGGACATAAGTGTGCGCAACACCAATGTAGATTACATTTCAGGGGTGCTACAGGGTGTCCTTTGGACACCCCTGGCACCCTTGAAATCGCATCCTTGTTTGCGATTAGCAAATTGCTAATCGCAAACAAGGAATAACTCCCCATTCATTCCTATGGGCCTTCACAAATAAGGAATGTGTAGGAATCGCAATTTATTTAGCGATTCCTACATGAATCCCGTTTTGCAAGTCCTTAATAGCGATTCCTTAATAATCGCTATTAAGGACTCGCAAAACGGCACTATGATGAATCTAGCATATTTATGTTGTGAGCACCCATGGAAACGATATATCTAACTGGTTTTGTGTGGTAATGTCTTTTTTTCCACAGAATACATTTACTCCTCGGCAACATTGGTTTTGAAGCTCAACGTGTTACAAAAATCAATGGTCATCTTTAATTATTCATCTATGTATTTGTAGAACCCGACTTTTGTCAGGAACAATAACAAAAATAGAAACGACTGAACTACACATTAGCATGAGTGGCTCGAGGGTTCTCTTGAGGCAAGCAGAGTCAGATGTCATGCACAGTTGAACCAGAGGAGCTTTTGGATATACTGCTTGGAACGCTCTCCCGCCACAGCGGGATTTAAACCTTTGCAGTACTTTCAAACTGAAGGGCTCCAGAGTCTTGAGATAGAAAGTAGGGAACAATCACATCGGGGAGAACACTGAACCACTTTATGTCTTGGGGCCAACACTTTGAAATGGATGTACTGATAAAACGATCGTCAGTGAAGAGTATGTTGTTCAGCAGAGTTGTGGTAAAACTTGTTTAGCACACACGGAAATGGAAGACGAACCGCCATATTTTGTACAATGTCCCAGTGACTAGGATAGATGGTCTTACCACATTTGACGTGGAAAAGTATTTGTTGTTCCTTTTATGGTGGGATGCTTTTCCTTAGGAATGAATGAGAAGATGTATTTTATTTTAGTAGACAAGAACAGAAATCAAAGAGTCACTTGGAACCGGCATGTTTATCACCATGTCTTGGCTGACCATGGTGACCAGGTTTTTTCGTCTTAGAAACATGGGTGCGGAGGCTGCCCACGATGCTAGGCAAAGCCCCATGGCCAAGACTGGTCACTTATGACCATTAAGATATTATCCTTGCCACAGTTCAGCTTTAGGAATTGTGAAGCCAGCCAGTCATTGATGGCAATAAGGCATTATTGTAGACAACCCTTACTGTCTGATGATAACATTTTAGTGGCTGAGGAGCGATCCTTAATATTGAAAGTTCAAATAATCTGTCCCCCCAATTGCTGAATATATGGGTTGAATAGAATACATGGGAAGACCGAGTGCTAAGAGGCCGCAGGTAATCAATCAGATGTTATGTAGAACAAAATGGGGGTAGTATAACTGTCTGTTCCTTTTACATTTATAGACCCAGAATCATTACAAGCATCAAGATCATTAGAAGCATCACGATGGCTAATTAAATATATTGAATCAACTATGTTGAACGATGTTCAGAGATCCAGCCGCAGGAACCCTGCCTGCATATCCTGGTCCCTGTAGTCCTCTAACTGATCTACAATTTCAACCAACAAGGCCTCTGTGCCCTGCCTTGTGCTGACACCACCATGTACCACTGCAAGACCCAAAAGATATCCAAATTGTTGACTAGCCCTTTGGCTAAGTTTTGTACAATGATTTTTTGTGCAGATGAAAAAACAGTGGTGAGCTTTTAGTTTTTTGCATGTTGGAATCAAGGTTATGTTTCTTTTTAATCAGCACCACGTCTTCTCTTACAAGTCTCATGGACAATGCCTGAGGCAAAGCAGACATTGTAAACTCATAGATGTGTGAGTTGATGGCAGGCTCCATTGCTTGCAATTATTTCGGAAGGTTGTTGCTTCTTTATCTGTTTTATTTATTTTCAATATGCTTTCTTCTTTCAACTACTTTTTCTGTGCGGTCCTTGCGAGCAAGATGAAGTCAGCGTGGGTTCTCGCTGCTCGGCTGCTCACGCCGGACACAATATGATCGGCTAGCCGCCCCACGCCTCTCAAAGTAATGCCGGTCTGTCACGCACGCTGGGTACAGAGGCTGAATGGAGCACTGATGCTATCTTCCCGTGGAGGGGCCCACTTACAATTGATTTGTGGCTGGCAAAACTTCAATGGAGTAACCCGCATGGCTTTCCTGATTTTAGCTGTCACTCTTGCCGATCCGAAAGTACGAGCAGTCTTTTATTCTATTGCGGCAGCAATACTTTCTTCCCCTCTGGTCACTCCCGCTGTTTTCACTGCTGCCAAACGGATCCTTACGCAGCCGGACCCTACCTTCTCCTAATTTCCAAGGAATCAGACTTGGCAGACTCGACAGGAGTGCTGTTATGTTCCTGAAGGTCCGCCCCCGATGTCCCGAGGGACGGACAAGTTGGTCATGTGACCGCCCTATAATAAAAAGAGGTCGAGCACGTGCGAGGGCGTTCAGATAGAGACGCGCCGACCGAGCAAGCAACTTTATTCCCAGTGTCTGGCTGAGTTTATTCTAGGGCCACGTGTTAGGCCTAGTTAGGGGTTAGATGCCCCTTTTGAGTGTAGGTCCCAGAGAGATCTCCCTAGGGCTCTCCCATCCCCCCGGTATGCCCGACACAACAAGTGCCACGAGCACCCGGGGGGCACGAAGAGGCGCTAAGCTGAAAACACCTGGGGCTTCCAAGGATTCCGTGGCTGCTACCGCTGTCACCGAAGGAGCTTCTAAACCCAGGCCTGAGGTTAGTGCTGATAAAAAACTGTCGGCAAATTATTGGGCAAAACAGGGGGGGGCCTTGCCTAGAGACTCAAAAAATACTGACACTGCACACCCTCCCCCCGCCAAAATCTTCTTGGGCACCAAAAATTTAATACGCCAGCACCAACTCTAAAACGTACGCATCCCCCACTGGGACTACACCCTCAGGGAACTCCAAGCTGGGATTGCAGCAAGAGGGGAGTACAACGGAAAGCAGGCCTAGTGGAACTTTTTCCAGCAGCCCATGATTAATTGCCGCTTAATCCTCTACTGAAGCAACTAAGCCCATAGGGGACCAAGACATCCCCTCCCAGGCCCCTGCCCTAGCTCAACCAGCTATCGACTCAATCCAATCCTAGACTCTCCCTGCAACTCAAACACAGGCACCGGATAAGGGATGTAGTGATGCCAGTCTTACTCCTGATTTGCAGTTGGCAGGGACAAATAATGTCATCCAAAGCTTAGTGGTGGCCCCCGGCTCACAAATTCCCTGGTCTCCCGTCACAGGGTTGGAACACTTCTACTCAGTTTCAGACAGTACACCTACCTCATCCAACGAGGGTGGGTCCGAGGACGCCAGCGAAGGTGATAGCGAGGTCTCTCACAAGGACACAGTCACTGTTCAGCGCCCTAAAAAACCTATAAGTAAGAGTAAGCACCGCAGCCAGCTGAAGTGGGATTACTCTGGTTCTCAGATGACATATCCCCTTGACGAAGACTATCTTAACTCAACTCAGTGGGGAAGTTCAAAAAGCTTGCAGGCAGATACTGAACCCTCTCTAACCTCCATACTAGCCTCCATTAAGTAGTTCCACGAAGAGGTTCGGGCGGATAACCGTGTCGCCAAAAAACGCTGCCAAGAAGTTGCAGGGTGGCTTAAGGCGGCTGAACAAGACTTGTGCTGATATCAGCGACCGGGTCTCCATGGTGGAAGCTCGAACTGAACACCTGGAATCAGAATTCCTGGCCACTAAACAGCAGGAGGAGTCCAACACAGCTTGCATGGTCGACCTGATGTCTAAAATGGAGGAGCAGGAACAACCTCCGCCTGCTTGACTTTCCGGAGGGGAAGGACGCTTTATCGTCAAATTGTTACAAGACTACTTTCCAGATCACCTGGGCTGGGACTGGGACCATGAAGTACCAAGGGCGCTCCATTTTCCTTTCCACCAGAAACGGCAACACAGCAGTGGTAATTTGTCAGGAGGGCAACCAAGGGTATTCCTCGTCTACTTCGGAAACTTCCTGCTTAGACAGATGATATACGACCAGGCTCGCTTCAACTCCAAGAAAGGAGCCAATGGAATAAAACATTTTGCCAAGCCAGACTTCTGTCATCAGACAGTTGAACGAAGATGGCGAATGAGACAATTATTCTCCCCTTTCCAGCGGCAGGAAGCGGAAGTCTACCTCATGAATCCAGCCAGGCTCAAAGTAATCACTAACGGGACCACCAAAGTCTTTCTCTCTGAAATAAAAGCTGGGAAGTATCTGGAGGAGCAGAAGTCCAAAAGAAGCAACAGATAAATATCCTGCTCATTGTGTTGTCAAGTTTAGCTGGATGCCTCCTGACATTGCCTTTTCTGCTTTCTTGCGGTTCTTTCTCTCTTTGTTTTCCTCTTCTGTTCTACATATATTAATGCACAAGGGGCTACTAGCCGTCTTGAAAATATAGTATTGCTTTTTCTTTTTTTTCCGGCCTGGCAGGCAGTCGGGGCTCATGATGATTGCCATCATTCAGGTCTTACCTGATTGCTCGAAGAAGGGGTGGGAGGGTCGGGGGGTGGGGGGACGGGTCAGACACCTTAATAGAAAAGACTGGCACAGAAAATTTAACGACTTGCTTTTTTTGTATTTTTTGCACACACACATCCTTAAAACTTATCCTTTATGGCATTAGACAGGATTGTAGGAGTTTGACTACTTATCGTTTTCATTTTTTTTTCTTATGAATGGCTAATATAGATACATTAAGAATCGTTTCTGTCAACATCAGGGGGCTTAATGATCACTCTAAAAGACAAAGTGTGGCGTTGGGGCTCTGTTCTTTTGGGAGGGACATCAACTGTCTGCAAGAAACCCATATTGAAGGCTCTCAGAAGCACCTACTAGACACCCTGGGGTTCAAAGTCTTGGAGGCTACTACACAGGGCTCTAAAACTAGGGGGGTAGGAACTTTGGCAGAGAGAAGACTTTCTCATACTATAATTGAGTGCCATCTCTCTAATAGCCCCCCTTCACCCTCTGCTCAATCTATGGAAATAACACGGGTGATCCCGGTGTCATTAACCTGGTCTCAGGTGAACTAGTGCACTGGGCCACCCCCATTGTTCTTTGCGGCGACCTTAATTTACATCTGCCTTGCGACTTGGAAACTGACAACAACTGGAAATATAAGGGTAGGAAGCCCTTGGTGTTTCAGGCACTGGCCAATCTTGCACAGGCACATGGATTAAGAGACTCTTGGACCAGACTAAATCCATCCCAGCCCGGTTACACCTTTTTTTCCGCCACACATCACACCCTTGTTAGGCTAGACTACTTTTTCCTTTCATTTTCACTCATTAACAAATGCACTATTGAAATAGCACCACATTTCATGTACAACCATAATCCTCTTATCATTAACATCAAGGGGCTTGGCAAATGTAGGGAGGCTTCTACCTGGAGTTTCAAGAAAGCTCTATTACATGACCCGACGTATCAAACACATATGCAAAGATGGATACAGGAATTTTTAGAAATAAACATTGGCTCGGCTTCCTTAATGACTGTTTGGGACACGTTAAAAGCAGGGATCAGGGGCAGGACCCTTATATTTTCAGTTGATAAAAATAAGAAAGAGAAGCTCCTGATAAGTAATATACAGGGGAAGCTAAAGATAGCCGAAACTACATTAGTCCAATTTATTAAAACGGGACAAGATATCGAGAAAGTTCAGAAAGAAGTAGTTCTGGCCAGAGCTGAAATTGGGGCGATTCTTGCGGAGAAAACTGCCGCAAAGTGGGCAAGTACATGTGAAAAAAATTATGAGTGCAGTGTTAGTATCGGGCACCACTTGGCTGTCAGGACTAGGCAACAGGTCTCCAGCAGCGAGATACATACAATCAAACTCCCATCAGGAAGTGAGACCAATGACTTTGATCTCATATAGAGGGGATTTCAGGATTTCTACTCTAAGCTATATACTGAGGAAAATCATGGTCTTAATGACACACTTGAGAGCGAGATCGCTCGTTACTTTAGTTAGATCGATCTTAAAACACTTACCCCAGACAATAGTGATCTACTAGAATTAACCCTAACTTGGGAGGAGATTCTGGAATCCCTCCCCAGCCTCCCCGATGGGAAAGCCGCCGGCTTGGATGGTATCCCAGTAGAGTTTTATAAGATTTTTTCCCCCCAAATTAAAACAATTTTTACAGAGGTAGTAACTTCTATCTTTAATGGGGCTTTGCCTCCAGCCTCGTGGTCCAAAGCCAGAATAGCAATATTCCCAAAAAAAGACAAATCTCAATTGGAGATGAGCTCTTACAAACCTATCACACTTATTAACTGTGACTCAAAGATCTTTTCCAGGGTACTAGCAATTAGAATTTCCTCCGTGGTCGAGTCTCTAGTATCAGAATGGCAACACAGGTTCATCCCGGAAAAAGGCACAACAGAGCATGTCAGGCAAGCCATTACCCTATTTCATGCGGCACAGGCGGCCGGAGACCCGATGTCATTAACACTCTTGGACGCTGAAAAAGCCTTTGACCGGGTCTCCTGGCAATTTCTGTGGGCCGTCATGAGCAGGATGGGCTTTGAGCCAAAACTCAGACAGGCGGTACAAGCTCTCTATATGAAACCGATGGCCTGTGTCTCCATTAATGGACAAATAACTGGGCTATTCGACATCTCCTGGGGTACCAGGCAGGGGTGCACTTGCTCCCCTTTGCTGTTTGCCCTTTATTTGGACCCCTTCATCAAACAAATTGAAAGAAATCTTAATATCCCCGCAGTCAGTTTCCATGGCAGTAATATTAAAATCATGGCCTACGCTGATGATCTGGCCATTACTTCGCCTAATCCCTCAAATTCCATAGTGGCTTTAGAAACTCAGGCGCAAAAATTTGGAAGGCTGTCTGGCTATGCCTTGAACATAAACAAAACACAAATAATAATGAATAGCCAAATTTATTGGGCTGACTACAGGGTAGTTCCTAAGGCAAAATATCTAGGAGTCTCCATCTTCTCCAACCTGGACGAGATTGTTACAGACATCTTAGCTCCACTTGCCGTACACACCAGGAAGGCATTGAAACAAATTAACAACCTACATCTAACCCTTGTTGGCAGATGTAATCTCATAAAGATGACATACTTTCCCAAACTTCTCTACTTTTTTCATACAATACCCCTGGAATTTCGCAAAGCAAACCTACTGAAATTCCAACAAATATTCACACAGTTTATCTGGGCATACTCCCAACCTAGGAGGGCACTAAGGCAGTTATGTCTACCAAAAGAACGAGGAGGCTGGTCCTTTCCTAACATTACACTATAGTACTGGGCCTCTGTTCTACAGTACAGCTCCGAACTGGTAAGAGAGTCACCTTTCCCCCATATATTTGGGCTTGCCTCGCCTTTCCAACTTCTATTGGGTGAACAGCGCTAGGGCTGTTTACTCCGAGAACGATTCAGAAAAGGGGGTGGTGATGAACAGAGTGTCTGAATTAAGCAGACCACTCTTACCCAGTCCAAAGATCAGGGCTTGATCCATCACCGTTATTTAGCTCACTGCACCATCCCAGCTCATAACCTGGCTATATGCAAATCAGTCTGTCCCTGGCCCAGTGCATCATGGGAACAGGGCAGACCAAACTACCAAGCCAATTCACCGGAAAGGAGACAAGTTTCCGGGGACCGGTTTCTGGCATTTCAGCCGTCGTCGGCCCGGCTTGCTTGAATCCTGATGGTGCAGTGAGCAAGGGACTCATGTCTGAGTATACCCTGCCACACCTATAGTGGCCAAAAACGATTCAGAAAATGGGGTGGTGATGAACAGAGTGTCTGAATTAAGCAGACCACTCTTACCCAGTCCAAAGATCAGGGCTTGATCCATCACCGTTATTTAGCTCACTGCACCATCCCAGCTCAGAAACTAGCTATATGCAAATCAGTCTGTCCCTGGCCCAGTGCATCATGGGAACAGGGCAGACCAAACTACCAAGCCAATTCTTCACCGGAAAGGAGACAAGCTTCCGGGGACCAGTTTCTGGCATTTCAGCCGTCGTCGGCCCGGCTTGCTTGAATCCTGATGGTGCAGTGAGCAAGGGACTCATGTCTGAGTATACCCTGCCACACCTATAGTGGCCAAAAACGATTCAGAAAAGGGGGTGGTGATGAACAGAGTGTCTAAATTAAGCAGATCACTCTTACCCAGTCCAAAGATCAGGGCTTGATCCATCACCGTTATTTAGCTCACTGCACCATCCCAGCTCAGAACCTTGCTATATGCAAATCAGTCTGTCCCTGGCCCAGTGCATCATGGGAACAGGACAGACCAAACTACCAAGCCAATTCTTCACCGGAAAGGAGACAAGCTTCCGGGGACCGGTTTCTGGCATTTCAGCCGTCGTCGGCCCAGCTTCATTCAAGCAAACCGGTCCCCGGAAGCTTGTTTCCTTCCCAGTATAAGAATTGTCTTGGTAGTTTGGTCTGCCCTGTTCCCATGATGCACTGGGCCAGGGTCAGACTAATTTGCATATAGCCAAGTTCTGAGCTGGGATGGTGCAGTGAGCTTAAAAACGGTGATGGATCAAGCCTTGATCTTTGGACTGGGTAAGAGTGGTCTGCTTAATTCAGACACTCTGTTCATCACCACCCCCTTTTCTGAATCGTTTACTCTGAGAGACTTCTTTCGGATATTATAAAAGGGTGAGATTTAAGACGTTAATAAATTCTTTTAAAGTTTTTCGTAGTATCCGCAGAATTTTCGGGCTGGGTAGATTTAACCATTATTCTCCCACTTTCAATAATGACAACCTTCCTGCCATCTTTGGAAGGGCCTATTTTTCAGACTGGCACAAGGCCGGCATTCCGAAATTGGGAGACCTCATTACCAGCGAGGGAGTCATACCCTTCACTGATCTATCAGCCAAATTTAGTCTAAAGAAAGTAGACTACTTTAAATATTTCTCCATTCATGATTTCCTCTCCAGGAAGGTCGGGGTGCCATAGGATTTATGGAAGTAGATCTTCTTAACACACTGCAAAACCCCTTGGCCCCACGAATTGGTCTGCTATACAACATTATAAATAGACAGATCCCCGGATGATCTACAAGCCATAGCAGGCAAATGGTACAGTAAACTTGCTTCCCCCAACAGTGTTTTCTTTAACTCACTCACCTTGTCGCAAAATATTTTACTGGCAGCCAAATTTCAGGCTCAACACTTTAAAACCATTTTTTTTGTACCTTACTCCCAGCAAGATTGCAAAGTGGGGGGCTGGCCAAGGCACTCTTTGCCCTCGCTGCTCGGAATTTGGTGTCAATTCTATTCATATATTTGATACTTGCTTAAAGCTCTCTTCAACACTTAACCGCATACAGGAATTCTTAAGGGAAGTCACCACTCTGCACATAACATTAAATCCCACAATTATTATGCTAGGCACACAGTCAGAAACTTTGCGGGTGAAAGGAGAGGGCTTAATTTTTACCGCAATGGCAGGCTGGAGGATCTGTGTGGCCCCTGCCTGGTTCAACCCAGAGCCCCCTTCATTTTCTCAGAGGCTTGCTGGGCTTGTTGCTACTTATCACTTAGAAACAGCTGTCTATGCCAAAAAGGGACGCAAGGGCCGGAAAAAGGGCCTTGAGATGTGGGAAAAACGTACTTCTTGGCTGAAACAGTCAGAATAATTTTTGTTTACTTTTTTGCCTCCTAATGAGGATTTTTCTCAGTTGAATCTTGGCTCCTCCCAGTAGCTGACTCCTGTTATTTCTTCAAAGTTATGCCATTTCAAACACAGGTCTCTAGATTGTGGATAGACAATGGATTGGTGACGTTACAACGCAGGCTATTACAATGCCTGCTGTTACAACGCGGTTTTTACATCGCATACCATTACAACGCATAGTGCTTTTAAGCGCTGGATAGTGCATTATTTAATTTACTATTCCAACTCCAGTCCCCGTGGATAGTAGGGAAGGTGTTGGATAGTAAATTAAATATATTCCCTATCCTAAAGCGCCCCCCAGCGCAATGCGTTGTAATGGTTTGCGTTGTAATGGTTGCGTTGTAATGGTTGCATTGTAATGGTAGTGCGTTGTAATGAATGCGTTGTAAGTGATGTTTCCCTAGACAATTATTTCCTTTTTCTTATTTTTTTTTCTCTCTCTTTTCTTTTTCTGTTGTGCCTTTATTTCCAATTACACGTAGTTCTCTTTTCACTTGGGGGGTGGGGGGTTGGGGTGGGGGTGGCTCTATTTGATGTGAAGTGTCTGTACTTTCATTTATTTTGGCAAGGGAAAAAAAAATCAACTACTTCTTCTGCAGTGCTGTGAACTTAACCTCTACTTTGGTCTGCATCTTAAAACGTATAAATTAAGTGTCTCTCTGGAGAAAAACAAACTACTGTCCAGTTAATGTTCTGCAATATGTTTTAGTGTTTTGTCTGCTAAGGACTCAAATGTAAAGTGAATTTACTTTTGGAGGTGAAGAAAATATGGTTTATTTGACGGGGGTCTTAAGTCAAAACAATGAGTATGAAAAGTCAAAGATGTTCAAGTTCCACAAGATGACGGTCATGTTGCTCTCCAATCTTCTCAGAGAAAAAACTATTGTGAAATGCAAGGCACTCAATGAGCATTTAGAGCAGAACTTGAAAAGTTTTTCACAACTTCAGACGTGGATTTTTAATTTCTGTCCCCCCTCCAGTCGAATCGTGCCCTGGAATTTGACTCAAGTTCCAGTGTTCTGCCAGACTTCAGTTTGTTTTTTCCATGAAGCTCAGAGGGACAACCTCACTTAGAAATCTAAAATGTATGCTACTGTAGCCACTGGAATTTAGAATCAAACTTACCAAGCTCCAGGCCTAGACATGAAGAGAAATTTTGAATATATTGAATATGAGCTATTTAATATGCCAGAAACCTTAAATAAAGGACAATGTTAGAGTTCACTTATGCCTTTATCATTGCCTGCACAACCATTTTACAGTGTTCCTTACTGATGAATGGAAATGCATGAAGCCATTGACAAATCTGGAAAGAAAATGCTTGAAATACAACCCCAATTTGAGTATTCAAGTTCTTTTCATTTAGTTTTGATTTTCTTTAATATTTTTATTAATTTTATTAAGTGCTAGTCTAACTAGATGATGGTTTCATCACAAGAGTGAACATAGATTTTATCAAACTCGGCATACCAACGGCATGAAATTAATTATCATTATATGTGAGAAGCTTGTCACTAATTGCAGCTTTCCTGAACTTTTCCACATTTTCTCAGATTCGTCACAAAACCATTTGAAAGTTTGTACGAAAGGCAGGAGCCATGAGAGTGAAGAGGACATTTTGCAAAATCTTTGTACCTCATTTGCAACAGATTGAGACATTGTGGACATACTGCCATGGATGTATGTCTAAACGGTATGTGGGAAGGAACTTTGAGAAGTAGCCCAGCTACTTACCATGCAGGGCTTATGGATCAGGTAGACAGTTGGCCCTTTTTAAGTATCAGCCATTTTAGAAAGTTCAAAGCTGGTGCAGATCTTCTGAGGCCAATGATGTGGCGCCAGTGGCATTTTGTCTTCTTTCAAATTTGCATGTAATTTCTGCGAGATTAACCCTTAAACTCCATTCCAGTATTCAATGCATGATAGAGAAACACTAAGGAAGAAAGCAATTTCATCTTGAACCAGTCTTAAGTGGATGATCCCAAGAAGGTAAAGGTGGTGGAAGAATCCTGAAAAGTTTAGTTTTACGTTTTGCTTTTGGTGAATGAATGACAAATCTGAATAAAAAATTACCCAGGAATTTCTGACTAAATTTGATGGAGTGGTGGGAGGGCCGAACAAATGGCATCAGGCCAAGGAAAGTGTCCGATGAGCCCCCTGAGAAGGAAAATCTCAGTTTCTATACCTGCAAAGATAATTGCTAATCCACTACGTTTCACATGGAAGAGACAATCCTTGATGAAATAGCAGTTTTCTAGAATCGTTGGTATAGTGATGTGGATTTGGGTATCATGTAATGACCCCTACTGGTAACAAGCAAGGATGAACTTAAAACCAGTACATTAAATATACCTTTATCCAAAGATAGAATCAATCATCTGGTGTTAGGAATGATGATTGTCCCATATGCCTTTATATAGAGCATGTCATTCTGTCAGAGCAAACCCCGAGCATTTTTTGTTTTTTTTTACCCATTGTGTTAGCAAAAGTTCAGAATTGCTCATGAATATTAAAACAACCAGGACAGTAATCAGATACATATTCAAGCCTATGAAAATCAATTTATACTTGCATGACATAGCAAACACACACACAACAAGAGGATCACCTTCAAGTTCCTAACCCACGCTCCTCACCCACGCTCACAAAGCACTCCATAACTCCGGACCAGCCTACCTGAACAATAGACTCAACTTCTACACCCCCGCCTGCCAGCTCCGCTCCGCCAGTCTCGCCGATGTCCCACAAATTTCAGCATACCAACACCGAAGTCAGATCCTTCTCCTTCCTCACTGCCAAGACCTGGAACACCCTCCCCACCCACCTGCGGCAGACCCAGGACCTGCTCAACTTCAGGAAGCTCCTCAAGACTTGGCTCCTCGAGCAGTAGCAGCAGCCACCCCCCCACAGCGCCTTGAGACCCTCACGGGTAAGTAGTGCGCTTTACAAGTTCTGTGATTGATTGATTGACACACAGAGGGATTGGTTGCATATAAAACAATACCCGCTTTCTTTCAATCACTAAAGGTAGCCAAAATGACATCAATATCATCTGATTTACTGCTGCAAGTTTTTGCTGGATATTGCAAACCTGCCTAGGCATTTCACTTTTTGCATCCTCTTGAAAAAGTGGATATTTATTGTTTTGCATGCTAGGTACATGACCTCATAATGGTTCTGGAAGCCAAGCATGTAGTGTTCATAAGGCCTTATTAAAAGTCTGGCCCAGAAATGAAACCTTGCTCACTTGCTCATCTGCTGTAAATCAGTGTTTGAATGGTGGCAGCAATCAAACTCAGGACTGGTTTATTTATGAACATGCAGCTCCAGATAACTTCTCATCATTTTCTTTTGCATGGTATGTCAATATCCTCTGTGGTTTTGTACGGATTCTAGATATTACATACATGTCATAAAATAATTGGAAAAACAAACACCTGAAGACTGGACCAAATATGTATCTGCCCAGGAATCAAATGAAAGTGACATACTGCATAGGAGAATTCTTGACAAAAGTGAAGAAAATTTTGAGCAACTAATGGAAAGGGGAGACCTCTCGGTCACCCCGAACGTATGGCTGGGTGCCCGACCGCCCGGGAAACCTTTGCAGGCGAGGGGCGTGTCCCCGGCCGGTATGCCCAAAGTGGCGTGTTTGGAGAATGCCCCCGCTGCCTAAGAGGATTGTCCTAACACCCGCCCAGAAGACCGAGCAATTTAGGGCGGGAGTGGGATGCCGCCCAGCCTCCCCGCTGCAAGTTAAAAGGCGCGGGGGTACAGGCAGGCGTCCTCTTGTTCCCGCGCTCTGAAGGCTGCACCACTCATCGCTCGTGAGCCCTCAAGGGAACAAGCAGCAGTTTTTTTAACGTGGTAATCGTTGTTCTTTCTGTTTCAGTCGTCGAGGTGTATCTGGGATCCGAGGAGCTGCTGGAAAACAGGCAGAGAGAAAAGCAGAACGTCGGATATGCCTGGAAAGAAGAATGGGAAGAGCTCCGAGTTGGAATGGATGCTTCGCACACTGGTAAACGAAGTGTCGGCGATGGACAGGAAATTTGGTAAAGTGGACCGATTGGGTCGCAGCTTAGCGGCGCTCCAAAAGAAAGTGGAAGCTCAGGCGGGGCCCTCAGGGAGAACTAAGAGGATTGTGGGGCGTGCTTTGGCAACCGTTACTCCAGGGGGGGACAAGGGGAAAAAGAAGAAATAGAAAGGGGGTCCTAGCGAGGTCCCGGTCCCGATGGAAGTTCCGCTGGTCCCAGTAACCCCAGCGGCCAGACCGGTACCTGCACCGGATAGGGGATTGCCAATCCCTGTGATTATCACACCACTGGATAAGGAACAGGTATCCCCCGAACTGGCGATTCATCTAGCGGCGGTATTACCTTGGTTGAAGAAGGGAGGGGGGGGATCCGCGGCTGCGGAAGATCCAGCTGAGGAGGCCAGGCAAATTATCGACCATCTCAGGCAGGCAAGGGGCTCTGGGGCAGGGAACATGCCTTCTATTCCTCTGCAGGTGGCGAACACAGCCGCGGTCGAGAACCAGAATAAGGCGACGGACAAGACCGGAGGTATGACGGAAAATGGTAAGAGGTCGCCCCCAATAATGGGGGAGGGCGCTGTACCTTAGAGACGGGAATGCCTGGCACAACATGTTCCGATGGCCACGAAAGAGATGGTGTGGGCCAACAAATATATTAATATGTTTTCATTGTTGACGAACAATCGAGAATTAGAGTATGCCAAAACCCAGAAGGAATGGTTACACCCAAGTGAATGGAGGGCCAAAATGGCGGAATTCAGGGTGGAGGAGTCTATGATGAATTGGATTAGGGCTTTTTCTGTGTTTGTGGCAATTATGGATGAGCGAACATCAGAATTGTTGGGAGACCTTGCTAGCTACCAGAGCAGGATCACGGGCTTCCATGAGAAATATGGGGGGGACGCATGGAAAGGGTACAATGTGTCGTTTAGAAAAGCAAAAGAGTTTAATGAATCATTGACTTGGGATTGTTTGGACACTGTATCTTGGCATGCGCAGTTCACGCCAGGCTCGGCGGCAGGAACAGGGTCGAGTGCGAATGGTTTCAGGGCTTTTCAGCAGAAACAGCCGCAGCCCTTTCGACCAGCCCACGGGGGAGAAACTCAGTCGAGATCGGGCGGGAATGGGAACAAGCGAGGGGTATGTTGGGGTTTTAACAAGGGAACGTATAGTAGGCTGCAGGGAACATGCAGGTTCAGGCATGCCTGCGCAGGTTGTGGTAACACCTCCCACCCCGAACCTAGCTGCCGATCCAGAGGCAATGTTACCGGGGGAAAAGGGGATACCAAGCAGGACTGACACAGTGGCTCGGATGACTAAGCAATCGCCTGTGGACATTTTGGCTATGACCCCCTGGCTGAGCAAATACCCTGATCATGTGTCCGCCGGGATCCTGCGGGATGGCTTCTCGTATGGCTTCAGGATCCCGGCGGGTGATTTTCCGGGGGCCCCCTTATGCAGGAACCAACTGTCCGTTACGCACAACCCGACTGTGGTCGCCACAAATATTGCAAAAGAGGTTCGCTTGGGGCGGGTTGCTGGACCGTTTGGTGAAATACCAGCTTCCAATTTTGTGTGTTCCCAATTAGGGGTAGTTCCCAAGAAGGAGCCGGGGGAGTTCAAGCTCATACATAATCTGTCTGCACCAAGGGGGGATTCCGTGAATGAGGCAATCGATGCAGGCATTTGCAGTGTGAGGTATGCATCGTTCGATGACGCAGTGGTCATGTTGAATTGCCTAGGCCCCGGGGCACTGTTAGCAAAATCGGATATTGAATCCGCATTTAGATTACTACCGGTTCATCCCAAGGATCAGCATTTGTTGGGTTTCGCATTCCAGGGAGAGTAATACATGGATATGTGCATGCCGATGGGTTGTTCAATTTCTTGTGCTTACTTTGAAATGTTTAGCTAATTTCTGGAGTGGGCATTCTGGAGGGCCTCAGGGCACCAACATGTGATGCATTATCTCGATGATTTCCTGTTTCTCGGCCCGGCGAGCTCTCAGGACTGTGCACGGGTATTGCAGGAATTTTGCGTGCTCATGCGGGGTTTCGGGGTTCCGTTGGCACCAAGTAAGACAGTGGGGCCAACTACCTCCCTGGAGTTTCTGGGTATTGAACTAGACTCCTTGGAGGGTTGCTTCTGTTTGCCGGCAGAAAAAATCGCCAAATTCAGGGCCTCCTTGCTGCAATGTCTCAGGAACGACAAGGTGACACTGCGTCAACTGCAGCAAACAGTGGGACAGCTGAATTTTGCGCTGAGGGTTATACCGATGGCTCGCCCTTTCTCACGATCCATTGCCCAGGCCATGGTTGGCCTCAAGGAAGGGCACCATCGCACGATTGCATCGTCGGCAGAGGTTCGCCAGGACATGCTCATTTGGCTGGCATTCCTGGCGGATTTCAATGGCCGGGTAGTCTGGAGCAAAGCCCCGGCCTCGTCAGTAGAGTTAGGTTTATGGACTGACTCTACGGGCAGGGTAGGGTTTGGCGCGATCCTTGGTAACCGATGGTCGGCCCAGAAGTGGCCGGCATGGTGGGCGGCAAGTGGCTTGACGAGCAACATTGGTTATTCCCGATTTGGGTAGCATTGTGGGCCTGGCCAGAAGAGTTCCGAAACCACTCGGTGATATTCTGGTCTGATAACATGACTGTGGTGGAATGCATTAACCAGCAGGCAGCACGCTGCAAGTGGATATTGCGATTATTGAAAGAAATTGTGTTGAAATGCTCGGCCCTAAATGTACAATTCAGGGCAAAACATGTGCCAGGAGTACTGAATAACGCAGCTGATGCGCTCTCTCGTTTCAAAATGCAGGCATTCAGGGATTGTTTACCCTCAGCGGAGCTAGTGGCAGCGCCATTTCCCGAAGCACTATGGCAAATCGGCGCTCCGGACTACAAAACCTTGTGGCAGCCAGTTTAGTGCCCAGGACAAGGAAAGCTTATGAAGGGGCAATCCGCTCGTAGTGGCCCTTTTTGGGCCCTGCATGGGAGCATAGATGGGGTCAGGAGGGGTCCTTTACCCAATTTTTAGTGGCACTCCATGAGGAGGGCCGGTCGGCGGCAATCGCCAGTCGGTATAAGGCCGCCATATCGTTTATGGCTCAGCTCCAAGGGATCATGGACCCGACGGACTCCTTTATAGTCAGAAAGGCGCTGCGCGGCTGGCAGCGCCTAGAGGGGCGCAAAAAGGATACCAGGCATCCGATAGGATTTGACAGGTTGACCGCCTTGCTGGCTAAACTAGAGGAGACATGCTCCTCAACTAGAGAGGTTGTCCCGGGCAGCATTTGCACTGGCATTCTATGGGGCCCTGCGGGTAGGCGAACTAGTGGCTGCCAATAAAAGGGATACCGAGGGGGGTCAGCGCAAGGACCACACGCAATTGAGGGGGGATTCCCTGCTGATCATGATTGCCAGGTCAAAGACAGACCAGGAGGCCCAGGGGAGTAGCATTGTGTTGCAGCACGCTCCGGGTAGTCCCTGTTGTCCAGTGATGCACGTTGAGGCCTACCTAAAACAAAGGGTGACAACGTGGGGGGGGGGCCTTGCAGCGGCATACTGACGGCACCCCATTAACAAAGTTTCAGTTCCAAAGGGTGCTGGCGATCACGATTGCAGCCGCGGGCTTGAACCTGAGTGATTTTGGAACTCATTCATTCAGGATAGGGGCCGCTACAGAAGCAACGGCCGGGGGTCTGCAGGCAATGTTAAACAGTTGGGGCGATGGTCTTCAAACTGTTTCAAACGTTACGTGCGGTTGCACATGTTGTAATTTATTGAAGAAGTGCACTCACGCTTGTTGTCTTTTGTTTGGATTACAGTTTCACAAGCCTGTGACGCTGGGCGGAAATTGGGACTGGCCCAGTATCAGCTAACCACCACTTCAGGAGCAAGGAATGGAAGACAAGTGGTCTGGGTCGTGGGCCACTCATACGTGAGACGGGCCGCGGACACATTCAGGGCAGGTGATGCGATTCACACATCTGAGGAATATGGTTTCAAGGTGTCCTTCCATGGGAAGGGCGGCTTGTGTATTGACCAACTGCAATGTTTTGTCGAAGAATTGTTAGGGCGGCACAGGTCACCGCCATCAGTAGTCATAGTGCACATTGGGGGCAATGACTTGGTGAGGTTGGGCAGACGGGCTTTAATAGAACACATACTTTCAGCAGTTAGTTGGTTAGCAAAGACACTCCTGGGGTGCACAATAGCTTGGTCACACATGATTCCGAGGAGGCTATGGAGGGATGGGTGGTCCACGACAGCGTTGAACCATTCGGTAAAGAGGGTCAACAATAAAATGGAGAAATTGTTTTGATCTAACCACCTTCAAAGTATACCTCATGGGTGCATCTGGGGGGACCACTGTTATTCAGACAATGGGGTACACCTGTCCACAGTGGGGAATGACATATTGATAGGAGACATGATAGCTTGGCTAGTGGGATTGAGGAGACATGACCTATAGGAGTTGTGGGGGGGGCCAGATAGTCGGTCAACTATCTGGCCTGTGGCGGTTATGTCATGATCGGTGAGCAGTGATTTCAAGGTCCCTAGTGGGGGCGCCACCCATTATGGATGGGAGCGCCTGGGGGGAGGTGGCCATTAGCCCCTCCCATGGGGGGGTTCGGCACCCATTACGGATGGGATCGCCCACCGGGAGATGGCCATAGACCCCTCCCAGGGGGTGACGGCTATATGCCCCTTCCACAAATTTCCCGGGGGCCGGATATCCGCTGCGGCAGAAGAGAGTGCGGGGAAAGGGGGGGGAGTCCACACTGTCCTTCTTACGGTTACCCCGCACGGGAACTCGGACGACCTTAAGATGGCGCCGAGTGGAAGGGGGCCCCCATGACAAGTGAAGTTACGGTTGGCTACGAGGGTAAAGCCCTCTGCGCATGCGCCACTCACCCGAGAGGGCAGAAATTGGGTGATAGGGATCTGACACCGGTTAAGACCTTGCCGTTGGCCCCTAACGATAGGATGTACAAAATTTGTATGCAATGCATGATGTCATGATGTTAGACTCGGTTAGGAAAATCTTTGCATTAGAGATTTGTTAATGTTAGCCTGGATACCTGTCTTCATCAAGTGTAATGAAAGTTGAATTTTGTACATGTTAAATGAAACGTTTTTAATTTAAAGTTTTAAATTTTGTTTCATATTTTAATAAATACGGCCGGGGGGGTCGCGAGGCCCCCTGCCTTCCAAAAGTTCAAACTGTGTCTGTCTCCTACCATTGGGATTGGTGGTGGAAGGGGTGGCGGGCATCCCGGACCATATGGAAAGGGGAGACCTCTCGGTCACCCCGAACGTATGGCTGGGTGTCCCGACCGCCCGGGAAACCTTTGCAGGTGGGGGCGTGTCCCCGGCCGGTATGCCCAAAGTGGTGTGGTTGGAGAATGCCCCCGCCGCCTAAGAGGGTTGTCCTAACACCCGCCCGGCAGTCCGAGCACTTTTGGGCGGAAGGGGGATGCCGCCCCGCCTCCCCGCCTCCCCGCTGCAAGGTAAAAGGCGCTGGGGTATAGGCAGGCATCCTCTTGTTCCCGCGCTCTGAAGGCTGCACCGCTCGTCGCTCGTGAGCCCTCAAGGGAACAAGCAGCAGTTTTTTGACCCACCCACCAGCCCCTGTTGCAGGAATTTGGGAGTGAACAAAGTGGTGATTTGGAATTGCTTGTGATGCAGAAACGTCTTGTCTAGGCCTTTTTCTCCCATTGTAGATTGATTCCAAGATTGTGTATGCAACTGAATACTTGTCTATAGGCCTTGTTTTCCTTTGTAGAAGTGTAATAAACTGTATGCAATAAAATGGTTTCTCTGTCATAGGACCTTTTTCTCCTTAGTAGCAATGTTTATAGTATGTTGGGTACTATTCTGGGACTTCCGCTCTGCAAGGACAGGGGTAGCAGTGAGGAATATATCTAGCTGTGATATAAATTTTGCATAGGTTTTTTCCCACTAGTAGGTCAGTAACTGTCGTATTTATTTAGTCTTCAGTCGGGCGGTAAGGTCATGATCGGTGAGCAGTGATTTCAAGGTCCCTAGTGGGGGTGCCACCCATTATGGATGGGAGCGCCCGGGGGGAGGTGGCCATTGGCCCCTCCCACGGGGTGGCGGCACCCATTACGGATGGGATCGCCGAGGGGGAGACGGCCATAGGCCCCTCATAGGGGGAAACGGCTATATACCCCTCCCACGAATTTCCCAGGGGCTGGATATCCGCTGCGGCGGAAGAGGGTGCGGGGACAGGGAGGGGTGAGTCCACGCTGTCCTTCTTACGGTTACCCCGCACGGGAACTCGAATGACCTTAAGATGGCACCGAGTGGAAGGGGGCCTCCATGACAAGGGAGGTTACGGTTGGCTACGAGGGTAAAGCCCTCTGCGCATGCGCCACTCACCCAAAAGGGCAGAAATTGGGTGATAGGGATCTGACACTGGTTAAGACCTTGCCGTTGGCCCCTAACGATAGGATGTACAAAATTCGTATGCAATGCATGATGTCATGATGTTAGACTTGGTTAGGAAAATCTTTGTATTAGAGATTTGTTAATTTTAGCCTGGATACCTGTCTTCATCAAGTGTAATGAAAGTTGAATTTTGTACATGTTAAATGAAACGTTTTTAATTTAAAGTTTTAAATTTTGTTTCATATTTTAATAAATATGGCCGGGGGGGTCGCGAGGCCCCCCTGCCGTCCGAAAGTTCAAACTGTGTCTGTCTCCTACCATTGGGATTGGTGGTGGAAGGGGTGGCTGGCATCCCGGACCATATTAGACTTCTAGTATTGGTGTTGTCACAGTTGAAGTGTACTAGGGTGTATTTCTACTTATACTTGGGCTAGTGCTGATTTACATGCACTGCTTTCTTCTTTCCAAAGACTTAGGTATTGTTCTTGATTGCTATGTACAACGTAGATCCTGGAAGCGTCATCAAAGTTGTTACTGCAACTGAATACAGTACTACAGAGGGAGTTCCTCATAGGTCTTTCAGCTGGCCATCAAAATCGATCAGTCTAAGTGCTTGTTGCATCTTGCCTTGAAATTGTATAGAATATACTAATGAGCTGTGAACATGATATAAAATTGATGATAATCCATATGTTTTCCTCTTATGCAAAATGTGAATGCCAGACAAGATAAAACAAGTTATTTGTTAACTATATCAAAGTCAGTAGAGAGGATCAAGGCACGATCATGCCCCTATCTCTTGCAGAAAGCGTGAAGTGTCTTATGTTCAATGATGTGCTTTTGGTGCCATTTCATAGTTTTAAGACTAACTACAGGCCAATAAGAATGTTTTCATATCCCAGAAAGGTGGCAAGTTGAGAAGTTCAGTTGCAATGATTTTGGAGACAGGTGATAGGCTAGAGATCAGCCTTTCACCGTCCAGGATATATAACGATTTTCAGTTTTTATGATGAATTTCGGACAAGGGTGAGGAGTTCACAAATTTAGAGATGATCAAAGTGATTGCTGCCTGGCAGATTGTGAGGTTTATTGTGGTGCAGGGACCTGATGTTAAGATTGTGTGTTTCAATATTTGATGATCTTGTTAGTGGTGTGTTTTATCACAGGAATAAACATGTCAAATACAGACCTGTTGGGGATTGGAACAATGACTTCCAAAGTGTAAGAATACGATCAAAGTTGACTTGTCAGATAATGTTTGAGATCATAAAGATTTTTAGGGGTAGAATGAATAATTTGTCATGCAACCCACTAACCAGGTGTGCTGTGCTGAGTTGGGAGGGGGCTAATGCAGAGCCATATTGTCCTACTTCTCCTGTCATCTCCTTAACTGGTGTTGTAAAGGAGGTGCTTGCATTTGATGCAAAGTCCAGTCTAGCTATCTTAGTAGCTTGGACTTTGCATCAAAACCTATGAGTGTTTATGCTGATTCGCCAAAGTAACACTCCAATAAATCTCCCTTGATGCAATGTGAAGCAAATCAGTGCAAAGGGGTGCTTGAAAATAGGGCATGATTCCTATAAAGAATGCATTGTGTGCTCGAAAGTAAGTACCAATATATCACATTGCTTGGCTTCATGTGAATTGGTTTGGCTTTGCAATGGCTCAAAGCTTTAGTAAATCTGGACCTGGTGATTCCTGAATATTGTTTTCAAAATTATTGCCCCATTTAGTTAATGATACAATTTACATGATAGGGTTTTTTTGTCAATTTTGAAAACAATATGTAGGACAAGATACATAAAAAGACAGTACTTTTGCTTTTTCATGAACCCAGTAGAGTTCTCTGGATGAATTATTGACTAAATTTATGTTGTATACAAGGCAAATATGTTTTGCTCTGGTCATAGTCACTTACAACCTACAGTTCTATGTGTAACGTGGTTCCACACGAGGGAGGCTAATTTATCCTTGTTTTCATGAGAGGAGCTATGTCATTTCCCACGACAGTGATGGCTAGAAGTAGGTGTTCCAGACTCATCTGAAGGAGATAGTCTTTTTTGAGAAATGCTGAGAATTCCATATGCCTCTACATTTTTAAGGTTTTCGACATGTGTATCTGGAAAGATAAAAGATTAGAAAGCTCTTTGGAAGGACGTTTATGAAGGACATGGTCTGGCCATCAAAGAGGTTAGTATTTTGTGACGCAAAGAATTCCAGCTTGAAATAATAGCAGGTTAAGACTGTCACCTGCATCCTAGTGGATTATTGAACAGTTTTGGAAATCATCTGCCTTTGAAGGTAAAGTACCAGTAAATGATAGAGAAGTTCAAAGTGGAGATCACTAATTATGGCAAATTCATCCGTTGGAAATGATACAGCAATTTTTTTTACAAGGATTATAAAAATGTACCTGTTCTGAAGTCCTCAGAGAGAACACATTTTGTTTAGAGTTGGTTGCATTTTAAATGCTAAATAAAAGAGCTGGCATGCAGTGGCGTAACTAGACGTTGCGCCACCCATGGCAGTCACTGCATTTCCCGCCTAGCGGCAGCATGTAGGGTTAAAGGGTGTTGGGGGATGCCGGCGAGTCTTGCAATGGCCACCCTGCATGGCTGCAGGTAAGAGCTGGGAGGAGGCTGCCGCCCCCAACACACAGACAGCCCCCCATTGCTTTGCTATTGCTGGCATGGGTCTGTTAAGACCATCTCAGTAAAAGGATGTTAGCTTTCACTTCAATAAGAATTGTTGTAAAGTAATTTTGAAAACTTCTTATTCACCATCAGGGGCTTAGTTTCATGGTGTGTGTTTGGGGTGTGACACCCCCAAGGCACCCCCAAATAAATGTAATCCTGGCTAGGTAGTTGTGTTCAGAGGCCCCGATTCAGGTCTGCTGTGTCCTAGTCAGTTTTTCCCAAAGCAGTGACCTTTGATGTGTAACAGGAGAGAAAGTGAGACAGATCTCCGTCTAGTGGCTGAATTACAAAATGGGAAACCAGGTCGCCTGAAATCAATGGCAGCTTCCCTGATTGTCCACAATATGGGGATCTGGACAATTATTTTATTTTCACAGAGCCTCCAATTTCTTTATTATCACACATGCGAGCACATTTAAATTCAGGGTTCAGGGTGTGTGCTGTACAAGCACCTCTTATGTTTAATTTATTAGACTACAATGTGGCACCATCTATAATGAAGAACATAGGCAACGTTTAAGGATTACATGACTACTGACTTGCCTCACCCATACACCAACTGCACTGTTGTTGTTGGAGCCTTTAGACTTAGTTCATGTTTGAAAACGATCACTTTTAATAAATGTCTGTCTTTGAATTTCGACTGTATAATGTGTTTATATTTGTTGCATGATATACATGCTAGACATTTTCATAGGTTGGCTCTTGCATAGACTCAGAGCCAAGCCAGATCCTCAGCTCTTCTGGTATGGCCACCACTATTTGCAACTTGGGCTTAGTGCATGGGGCTGTCAGCCACTTGATAAAATGATTTGTAAAAGGCAAGGACTGAATGGTAGAGTTGATATGCACTGATTTGTCAACTTTACCATCAAGGCTTCTCAAACCAGAGGTGAAGAAGTGTGTGCGCAATAAAAATAAACTTTAAAAAAGTAATCCCATTGCAGGGACGGGGGAGCAGAGTTGACTTACACCAATTTGTCAATTTTACCATCAAGGCTTCTCATACCAGAAACGAAGAAGTGTGTGAGCATTGAAAATACATTTTAAAAAAGTAATCCCAGTGCAGGGATTCCAGGCCATTGTGTTATACGTGATCATAGTCAAGAATTTCTAGTGAAAATTACCAGACAGAAGTTAGACCAGGGGCATAGCTTGAAATGGGGGGGCGGGGTTGTTTGGGGTGTGACACCACTCAAATGCATTCTTGGCTTGGTAGTTGGGTCCGGTGGCCCACAGACAGGTTTTCTAAGTCTGTGCCGAATGTTCTCATCATTCTTATTTTGCTCAGAGCTTATTACTTGTTTATTTTTTGGAGCGGAGTTTAACTGTATAAAGGGACTGGTTTATCAAACAATTACTAAGTATACACCCCAAGAAGGACTCCGTGAAAGGGTGCAAATGTACCAGGTTTTTAAATTCACAAACACCGACAATAGTAGGCTTGGAAAGATGTGGCAGTCTGACGTTTTCAGGCCCTTACTGTCAATCAAACACCCAAAAGGTGATGGGATAAGTGCCTGCAAATAGTCTAACCAGTGGCAGAAACTTGGGTAGTATTCCTACCCATCGTTTTTCACATACTCCGCCATTATAGACCAAGACCTACTTAATGCAAATCAGTACTGACCCAGTACCTCATGGAAACAGTCCATCTAGAATCTTAGTCATCTCACTCCTCCACCCTACAGCCCACTACGTTTTTAGATAGGAAATTTGAGACTCACACCTCCGAATCTACCTGACTAAGCTATGCCCCTGTTCCCAAGTTCCATTCACCAACTTGATGTGCAAGATAAAACGTGAATGTACAGGACAAACACATGGATGTACAGGATAAAACTTGAAGGCTTGAATATATATAGTTTGAGGCCGATTGTGCCCATATGCACCTGGCCCTTCTTTCTTTATCAAAGTGTACAGTGAAAGTGCAGCTTGCTTTGCTTATACAGTCCAAGAAAAAATGTATCACTCGCCTTTTCGAAAGTCGGTTTTGAAGCTCAAGAAAGGTTTTTTCATAAATCCTTATGTATTTCCACTTTAAAGGTCATCTTTTTTTATTTCCATTATTATGATTATTTTCCTCTGTATATTGTATTTTTTTTTAGTATTTTAATACTAAAAAATAATAAGACTACTAGTGTTACTATACTATTACTTCTACTACTATGTTAATACTAATACTACTATGAGTACTACCATTACTATACTATTACTACTCATATTAACAAAAAACAATAAAATACGGACTATGAAAAATAACGATTATACTAAGAATAATGGAAATATAAATGAAGGCCTCGGAAGTACAAATAAATAAGGGGTTATGAAAAAATGTAGAAAAGCGCGTTATCACTGTTATTATTAGGATTACTATTATTGTTGCTACTGATACTAATTATAGAAAGGTGCATTTGTACAATAGAGCACATTGCAATAGAATTTTTCAGCATTTAAATAATCATTTATTATATTAACTTTCTGATTGGGATTCATGTAATCAACCGTGGAAACATTTAAAATACAATAACGCCATTCGCGGACTCAATTGCAGGACCTGCAGGTTACTGACAGGTCGGTGTAGTAAACACTGAACCTCCTGAGCTATGTTATTGGCTGCACACGTGTTGAGCTTCTTCTCATAACAGCAAAAGAACAAATCACAATCACATACTTGGCACTTGAATTTTACATTTTTCGTCATAAATAGAATATTTCATGAAGATATGTCTCAAAGTTGTTCTAATGAACTACCGAAGCATCGCAGCCTAATGTGAGATCGACCAACATGCTTCAAAGGCCGGGGTATTTAGTAATGGTTTGAGCAGGTCTTCCCGATTGCTTCACTCCCTTGTGTGTATCCGCCATCTTGTATTTTCATGTAAACAACAACGGGAAACCCGGAAGCAAGATTTAAATGCTAATTGCCGGATATGAATAAATTACCAGAGGCCTGGACGCTGATGAATATGAGTTAACAGATTCCTTCCAGCCTCTTGATGTCAGATCCCCGTATGGAGATCAGGTAGTTGAAAGAGTTGCTGGCTCGCTGAGGGATAGCTCTCTCGGCCTGAACTGATTGATAGCTGGTCTCCCCATTTCAATGCATGAGCATTTGCCGCCAGGAGCACACAGGGCTTATTTCAAAGTGGGAATGTTCTAAGTGACATGTTCTTTATCTCCATTGCCGCCCGGTATTGCCATGAATCACTAATATAGGCACCTCGTGTTCTCTCAATGCCTCTAAGTACTTCTCTCTGCCAACAGACCCCGCCTGACCATTTTGCATAAACACGCTGCTGCAGGCTATTGGAAGTTTAATGTGGGCAATAAAGATTTGGTAAACACAATAATAATTTTCAATATGATTTCCCCAAGGCAACTTTGGCAGAACATGTTTGTGTTTATGAGTAATGCATTGGTCATATGTCTTGATATACAAGAGCAGACCCCTGCCATTAACTGTATTGCTAAAGCAAGAGCCATAAATTCTGCATTTAGCTAGCAGCGGGCAACAGCTAGAATACGTATTAAAAGAGTATGTGAGCAAAAATTTAGAATGATATCACTTTTTCTGATAATGAACAGCCTAACATGGAGTTTAAAGGAAGCGACAAGCAAGATTGGCGGCCTTTCTCTAAATGATTCCTTTTCACCTAGTGTGACTGGCACCTGGGTATTATTTTATGCCAGAAATCTAACCTTTACCACAAATAACATACTGTCGTTTTCACTGTGCCCTCAACATTACTTAGAGTCCTTGCTATTTCAAAGATCAAGCGTGTAACAAGAGCCAATAAGGGGCAATAACCCTCCATTAACACCCCTGTCTCTTTATGAGGTCATGTGTATGAATAACGCCTTTGTGAATGTTAATGATGGAAGTATTGCCGCTGTTGCATAGCAAGAAGAGATATGGTGTTGGCGATGAAGCCCTTCGCTGCGGCCGCCGCTCGTCTTTATTCAGAATGAGCCCAGGGATACCAATGTTCAAGCTTACCTGCTTGTGAGCGTGGTCATAAGAATTGATGTGATTGTCAAACTCCTGATGCTTGTGATACTGCTTGTCACATAATTCACAGTAGAAATTCGCCTTCAAGTCCTCGAGAGCATTCGCTATGGCTTTCTCCTTTTCAGCATACCCCTTGAAAAGAAGAAGAAGATGTTGGTGAGGAGCCCAGAGGATTAATGTGGTTCAGCAAACAAGTCTTAACTAAAGAGGCTAGCTCTATGAATGATGCAATGCATGCAATACTACAGAATGAATGACTGACTGCTGGCCCAATGAAACCACTGGCATTCACAATTCTGCATATGAAACATGTCACGTACAAATGTGAAATAGATCGTGGTTGTGCCTTTTTTCTGGGGGGTTGCAGTACAAGGCTTAATGGTATAAACGTATCCAATGCTGCATTTGAAACATCCCAGAAAATTATTCACTGTAAATATAGCGCCCCCCCAAAAAAAAAAAATCTATTGACATTTGAATACCCATATCTTTTTGGACAGGAGGTTTTTTGGGTTTTTCTTTGTTTTCTTTCTTCTTGACACTGCAATTGTATGATGTACAGGCCCTGGCGTTTTCCACTTAAAAACGCACTTGCATCATTTGCCACACAATCATCATCTGCTCCATAATCTGCAGATTAAAAATAAAATCCTGTCTCAAATGGATTAAAAGTTACTAAAGACTCCGGCGACATGTTACTGTGCAGTCGAAGGTCCTTTTAAAAAACGGACTAGTTCCCTTCCTGTTGCTTGCTGTGTGTTTGTGTGTGTTAAACTGGCCCTAATGAAATGAAACCTTTTCCAAGACAGTGTTAATCTGTGTAGAAGTAGCATAAGGAAGCAATGCTATAACCCTATAAAGTGTCTTTTCCTGCCGCATAATAATTTGCTCAACCCTGCTGCATAACTTTATCTTCTCCGGATGCAGATTACTCGAACAGGCGGGTCCCTTAACGCGCAACTCCTAGCCCTTCTTCGTCCCTTGGCCAGGATCTTTGCTACAAACGAAAAAGATTTAAATACCATTTTAAGGAGAGACATAATGGTGGGCCCAACCCTTCAGAAGGCCCCCAAAACTTCAAGAGGGGGCATTCCGCCCGATGTCAATGAATATCAGTGAGATATAGGAGACCCAGAGGTCTTTCATTTCTCAAATTATGCAGGGGGTGGGGTGAAAGAGGTGAGGCGGGCATTATTTTGTGTTAACATGCTGATTTCAAATATCAGCCTTCATGGACACTTCTCACAACTTTTATAGTTCTGACAAATATTCAAGTAATTGACACTAATATAAGTTGCTTTATAAACACGGCTCTGTGACTACTTAACTAACATCTCGCCTAGTTAAACGGTAAACATCCTTTACAAAGCATGCCATTACCCCACACTTTTTGCCCTGCAAAATCTTTTACAACTCAGGGCTTTACACCACAAACCATTACAACGCATTCCCCAAAGGAATGCCCCGGTGGAGTTAGACTAGTAAATTGCGTTGTAATCTGGAATGCGTTGTAATGGATTGGGTTGTAAAGCCCTGCGTTGTAAAGCATTTTGCAGAGTAGAAAATGCGGGACAATAGCACATGTTGTAAAAGCGTGCAGGGTAAAGTGTCCTATTCAGTTACACTTTACTACTTTAGCAAAACCGGAGCTACAAGCTGGAGAATTCTATATTATTGATAGAAAATGATTGAGCGAAGTGCATGATCTATCTATATATCGATCTATCTATCCATCTATCTATCTATCTATCTATCTATCTATCTATCTATCTATACTGATGAAGATTTCACATTGAGATAGATTACAGATAAACTTCCACTAAAGGCCTCAAATGAAATAAAACAGTGGTTACTGGACGTCTTTCCGGACGTCTTTCTTTTCGATGGGCACCTATATTTTGTGGGTGCAATATATTTTCTGAATCACGTACAAAGAGCACTGAGTTATCGAGATGAATATGCAGCTCAGACATATGAATTGTGCCAAGTGACACTAAAGATGCTCATGGAAGACTTATCAATAGCTTATTCCAGGATGCACTCTGAGTATATAGTTCTACTGGTAGGAAGCACAGTTAGGTGAGGGAGAATGCTTAAACGGTACTCATGAATCTGCAGAAGGAAACTGGTTAACATGATTAATAATGGTGTCTACATGATCCCTCTACGCTATCCATTATTAGCTGATAGCTAACTGCTCTAATACAAGATTTATTGAAAGCACGCACTTTCCATTTTGTATTAGGCTCCAATTTGACTAGAGCTTCATTAAAATGAAGTCCGCTCATCCATGAAACATCACTTCAAAATTAAGTGGAAGAAAAGTCCAATCAAGTGCTATCTGGATGCTAGCGATGACTAGTTAGCCGAAAACAATTGGAATTAAATTGCAGACCATTGGGATCCGAATGAACATGGAAGCAGTTTCTGTTTTTTATTTTTTTTCTCTTTTCCTAACTCTGTTTTTTGCTTTTCTGAAATGTTACACATTTTCTTTCTTTCATTCCTTCTATCTATCTTTATCTCTTCCTTTTCCTTGGTTTATTTTGCCTTCCTATCCACTATCATACCTGCCATCTGGAAGAATTTAGCAAAAACTTTAATTCAGTATTTACTCACAATCAAAAGTATTCTGCTATCGATAGCTGGGTACCATACACAATGCCTGCATGTGGTACTGAATGCCCCTGCAGTTCACTAAGCCAACCTCTGAAATGAGAATGTATTTTCGCCAGTATCATTGCTTGCTGGTACTACAATGCAGGACACGATGGATTCCAATAATATCATAAAACAGGACATGTCTCGTGTGTAGTATGCATTTGTCATGATGCACACAATGTCCTTTCAAGCTAGTAATCTAGCAAACATCCAAGTGCCAATATATGCTAACTCATCAGCCATCCTTCCATCTTCCCATGTTCTGGTTTCTTTTGGGATGTTTTTTCATGTGTTTATATTAAATTAGAACATTGGAATGTTGGGAGCTCCACTGCAGACAATGGAGTGCTCCCGGCTTCTTCGGGCCGGTAAAGGCCCGCAGAGCAACATTCCAATGTTCTACAAAGGCTTCTCGAAGCTCGAGGGGGTTTATAATATCCCCTCGAGCTTCGGGAACCCTTTGTTTAATTTGTAAGAACATTCTGCCCTCTAGTGGCAGAATGTTCTAATAGCCTTATAGCCCTTCCTAGCAGGGCTATACCGGCAATTAAAGTCCTGCTTGCTCGTTAAAGTTCCTCGCCTTCAGCTGGGGCCTTTAAGGATTCAGCGGGCCTGTAATAGCCGGTACGGCGGGCTATAATGCTATAATAATGTTTTTTTGTATTATTTATGAGAAAGCATGCCTTGAAAGGATCTCTTAGAAGAAGGTCGTACCAACTTCACTGATTTATCCTAGAATAATATTAAACATTCTTGGCTGAATACAACTATATTTAGGTCACGGTCTGTGCAGATATGCAAACAAAATATGCTTTTAGAAGGTATGTGATTATCCTGAACTAAACATATCAAACTACTAAGCAGCAACATACTGGTATTTACTTCACGGGTTTTCACCCACACGTTTTGCTCTTAAGTAAAGTATGGAAATATTCTTCAGTCAAAATGTTTCCGTAATAAGGTAAATTGTCCGGTCAAGGCCGAGGGGGCATCCCTTGAAATGGGACTGAACGAGTGAAGCTTGGATTTCTTCTGGGATATATTCGGTTGGCACAATGAAGGGGGGCAGCACCTTTAACTGCATGCTCGCATCTCCATTCAGATACAAAAACAGGACACACCTAATTATGTACCGGATATAGTGCACATTGTTTTTGTGTAGGACACCCGGTGGCAGCTACGGCCAGTCCGGCCCTGCCCATAATCCTTTTAAGATAATTATAACAAAGCCAATCACAGCTATACACTATAAATTATACAGAAGATAAGCATTTCCAGTGGACAGTACTGTTGTCTTTTAACCTTTGAAAGAGTTGTACACTTCTTTGGAAGGCAGGCTGTGTTGTGTCAAAACCTGAGAAAAAAAGAACTCTGAATTGCTCTCTTCTTCCTTGGTCACTCTATATCGCAAGCTCTTTTTTTTCTTCATTTCTTCTTCTAGTCTTTCTAGTGCTCATTCCCTTTATAGAGTCAAATAAAAAAGAAAACTCCAATTAAAATGACGTTACAGGTAAAAGCACTGAAAATCTCCAGCTACAGTAAGGCGCACTAACTAGAAGGCATGACCAAGCCATGTACTGCTCATGACCTCATCCAGGACTTTACTGATGTCACCTCAAGTTATGATACTGACAATGATGACAGTCCATGGACAATGAATAATTTGAGATGCCAAGTTTGTGCATGAGCCTGTATAGGCACACAAGCCACTATGTACATCTCTGAGCCATGGGCCGCGACATTGGATCTTTAGATCACAAAGGGATCCGTTTACAATAAATTCAGATTATAATGTATGGGTATTATTTAGATATAATATTTTAGAACAGCAAATGCACCTGCACCCTTACAAACACACGATTGCACATACGGACACTATGATTGCTCCACAAGTGGGGCGGCGGAGGTACCATTTAGATGAGCCTATGTTAACTTGGGCTGCAGGTGTAACTTGCTTCACTCATGCACAACTTCTGCAGTGCATAATGACAACTGGTGCATGAGAATGGAAGACATTGTGTAACACCAACATTAAATTAATTGTATTACTCAGAAGAGACTGCGCAAAGAGTAGTCAATAACACTCAGCAAACATGTCATTTATACCCACAAAGGTCAAGAATCTCACAAAAGTAGGTTGCTAGTTCACAAGGGTGAAACACATTTTCCCATTCCCACTTATTCCTAAATTAGCCCTTGGAAGAAGATCGACATACTATAAATGCGATAACGTGTTCCAGGAATGTTCAAAATGTATTTTGGCCATATACTTTCAGTTCATGTGTGTTTATGACATAGAATGGTGAGTGACTCTAGGAGATCAACGCTCCTTGTCTTTCTGTCATGTAACAGCGTGGTCGTACGTTTGTTTCTGAGTTGGGTGACCCAATCATTCTTCCTTGCTCCTTACAGTACTACAACATGGTAAAAGTAAGAGAGTAACCTTCAAACAAAACTATGCATTAGTCTACCAAGAAGAAAAATGATCAAAATAATGTTCACAGTTTATTTTAAATGACAGGTTGTTGCATCAGGAAAGTATGTATGCCCAAATTAGGTCTATGCGCAACATGACTGACTGACTGACTGAAATGTTTATAAAGCGCACAAATGCTGCGGTGTCTTGGCGCTGTAATACACAGGAAACAGCAATGGAGCAGTTAAGTCTGGGTGAAAAGCCAGGTTTTCAAGGCCTTCCTAAAGCTCATTTTAGATTTTTGGGCACGTAATAATGGGGGTAGCGAGTTCCATATTTTTGCCGCCTGGTGGGAGAATGATTTTCCTCCCCATCAGGCTCTGCTTATTCTGGGCTGACACACTAGGTCATGATTGGCTGACCTCAGAGTTTGAGAGGGTACCTAATGGGACAGTAGTTTGATGAAGTCGTCAGGTCCCTTACCATGTAAAGACCTATGTACCAAACACAGAGCCTTGAATTGAATACGGCGCCTGATCGGGAGCCAGTGAAGCTCCCGAATGGCTTTGGATGTGGGGTGACGTTTGGGGAGGTTCAGTAGCGCCCTGGCCGCTGCATTCTGAATTGCCTGCCATTAGGTCAGTTGTTTTTCACCTGCTTCCAGGTAGAGGGAATTACAGTAATCAATCCGGGACATTACAAGGGCTCCCAACACTGTCTTTCTTAACGTGATCGGGATGTAGGGTAAGACTTTTCTGAGCACCTTAATACTGTAGAAACAGGACGATGTCAGCTGATTAACCTGGGCCTTACATGAGAGATCCTTATCTAGTAGAAAACCAAGGTTCCTGACCTTGTCTACAGGAAGAGGGCAGGAACCTGCCTCGGGAGGCCACCATAGATCACTCCAGATAGATGATTTATGACCGAACTCTATAATTTTGGTTTTATCCATGTTTAATCTGAGAAAGCTGTGGCTCATCCAATTCTTAACCCCGGCAAGGCAGTTTCTGAAGCGTTTAGCCGTGGCTTCGATGGAATGGGAGATTGACACTACAATTTGAGTGTCATCGGCGTAAGACACCAGTTGTAGATCATAAGATCTGATCAAGGCTGCTAAAGGAGTAACATATAGATTGAATAATGTAGGGGATAGTGCCGAGCCCTGCGGGACCCCGCCCGGAAGGGAAAATTCAGTTGATTGTAATCCATTCCAGATCACTTGATGAGTTCGGGCGCCTAGAAAGGAGGCGACAAGGGCCAGAGCAGTACCGGTGAATCCTAGGGTAGTTAATCTTTTTAGCAGAACAGAGTGGTTTACAGTGTCGAAGACGCTGTAAGGTCTAATAATATCAGGGCCGTCCGACCACCCTCGTCCATGGTCTTACGTATTTTTTCGGTGGCCATGATGAGAGCGGATTCTGTGGAATGAAGGGGTCTAAAACTGTGCTGTGGCGGATCTAACAGCTTCTTTTCATCCACATGTCTCATAATTTCCTAATTCATGGCATTTTCCAAGATCTTATCAGGTAGAGGCAGGCAGGATATGGGACGGTAGTGCTTATGTTCAGAAGGATCAAGAGTTTCCTTCTTAAGAATAGGTCTGATACAGGCCATCTTCCAGCTTTTGGGGAATTCACCTTGATTAATAATCTTATTTATCAGGGGAGTCAACACATTTGCGATGCTCTCTGGAATCATATGTAATACATGGGGGGGCAAGGATCTAGAGGGGAGACAGATTTCATCTGGATGAGTAGATCGCATACTTGCTTCTTCTCTAGTAAAGGAAAACTAGAGAAGCAAGAGGTGGTCAAAGTGGACTGTCCTACGTCATTGGTGGATGTATTTGATACCATAGTGCTGAGCTCATCATACAACATTTGTACTTTAGTTTGAAAAAAAGTGGCAATGCCATTAACAAAGTTCTGATCCGGACTAAAGATTGTGTCCCGGGGGCTTTTGACTAAATGGGCTACAGTTTTGAATAGTTCCCTGGAGGAGTTAGAGGAATTTTGAATCTTATCTGTAAAATAGATAGATTTAGCATGGACAATTATTTGTTTATACTCCTGTAGGACTTTTGTATATTCAAGTTTGTTTTTCTTACTGTAGTCTGAGCGCCACATCCGCTCCACTCGTCGACATTTAATTTTAATTGCTTCCACCTCTGCCGTGTACCATTGAGCGGTGGCGGACCGTTTTCTGTTTTTTTTTACTTCCATTGGGGCCAGTTCATTAACCGCCTCACTGATCCAATTGCTGAAGTTAGTTGCCCAGTCCTCGCTATTTCCACATTCAAAGTCCGGGGAGTTTCTGGCCAATGCCTTAGCTAAGGGGTTTGGTTCAAGCTTTTTCCAGGGGCGGGTTTTTTCAGGAGGCATGAAGTTTCTACGCTGATTTACAACATGATATTTTATATAAAGACAATCACACAGAACTCTTTGTAAACCGCTTTTTTTGCCAATTTCCGCATGCTGCAGATAGAAGTGTTTGGAAAATGACCAGTGATGTCTATTTTGCAAATAATCGCTGGCTCGTTTTGACCTTTGAGGTTTGTGAATGTTCTTCCATGTGTCTTCTAGGGGGCATGCACATCACCTACACTAATACTTGGACTGAGTGTGAAAAAGTGCACTTTAATCCAAGCATGTGAATGATTCTGGAAGATGAGGTGAGGTACCACATCAAGGAAAAATGTAATCCAGGAAGAAAGATGCTGATGTGTTGCTCAAATCTACACCTGAACATAAATGCAACACCTTTTGCTCAGGCAAATCAAACTTTACGTTTGCTCAACTTTGTATATCTGATGCGAAATCACAGATTTTCGTTCACAAACTCGAGATGTGCTTTTCAACAGACATAATGCTCTTATTACTGCCTGATGATCTGTCAGGAGACCTGGCTTTACATGGTGGTCAGTGCCATGGGAGCTATTAAGACAAACTTGAGGAAGTTGCCACTTGTTTGATTTTCACAAACATTTACAATGCGTTTTCTACAACAATCAGAGCCAGCCTAGGATTTCTGGGTCCCTGGGTGAAAGGAAAGATGTGAGGCCCCTCGAATATGCATGCAACATCAGAAGAAGTGACATCACAGACAGAATGAGACATCAAAGGACTTCTTTTGGCATCACTTGAAGAGACCTAGTGTGGATAACAGTAACGTATATAAAAAGATAAATATCCAAATGAAATAAGTCCATCAAGTTTGAGCCTGTATTAAGTGGATTACAATAATCACTTTTGAAGGAAAGGCTAGGTGCAGGTCTCACAAAGATGGATATTCTTACACCTTGTGAACTCACGATTAATCCAGATTAATACATTATACAAATTACCGCGCACAGCAGAAAACAAATTGAACTGTATCACTGGTAAAAATTATGCAACAGGGTTTAGAGAGATGAAGTTGGATTCAGATACATTTTTTCATTTTTATTTGAAAGGTTTCATACACCAGACCTATAGGCGTTGCCAGTGTTTGCTAGTACAGTCAGATAAATGAGTTACAGTATTGACATTGTTGTGAACTGTTACATGTAAAATTGTTTAAATTCTGAAAGTATGTGACAAAGACCTAGAGTATCACAATCGTTCATGTTCTCATCTTCACCACTTTCTTCTGCCACCTCAACCCATATATTTCTAAAGTATTCCATCTACATATTTCACACTTCATCTCTTTCCTCTTCCACACGCTTCACTTTCTCCTTCCACACATTTTCTTGCCTCTGCTTCACTTTACCATTCTCCTCTACGCACACACACGAAACACCCATTCACCTGTGTGTACTGTATTTCCTTTTACCTTTACCTTGTCAGTATTTCAACAGGACCTTTGTTCCTCCTTCATACTCTTTTGAATATAATTACCAGTGCTTCCTTTAGTCTTAACTCCATTGCCCTCGTCGCCAAAATGTGGTACATAAACAAGGATGCGTAGTCCAGGTGTAGAAGTAGATCCCTCTTTATTAGCAAGTAGTAAGGTGGCAGGTTACAGGATAGGAAGTTACAAGGAGAAACCCCACCAGGAGAGAGCTACCAGGTCCTCAGCCTCAGATGACCAACTGACAATCTCAACACAGTGAGGCACACTAACATTCCATGATGTCACAGGACATTCTGATAAAGTGGTAGAGAGGGAAAATACATAGAACCATTTACCACACTCTCAATCATGACCTGTTATACTCACCCACTAACATCCTACACTCACACAGATACCTATAGGCATGATGGTTCAAAGTAAGCACACTATTGGTATGTTGCATGGAAAAACACATAAAAACAAAACCCAGGAAAAATAAATACTCCTAGGGAAGTAAAGTAAACAAGACATGTTAACCGTAAATACCAGAAATCTCACTGGCATGGCTTACATGGATTGCTACACAAGGTTTTACAGTCATTGCTGAGAAATCTATCAATGTTTGCTCTCTAAAGGATATGAAAAAAAGAGCACAATATACACTTTTAAAATCAGATTTTAATTACTGCTGGGCAAGAGAGCCAGAGGAACCTGCTTCACTGAAACCCTAACCCTGGGTTTATGCTGCCACCTTTCTTTGGTTCAGCCCTGCTTTTTTAAAGAATGCTTTTCCCGATCCTTGGCCTTGCAGCCATAATTTAGTGCTATGGGGCTGAGGAGAGCGGGCGCCTCCCCTGGCCCTCACAGTGATGGTAACGGGTGCCATGCTCAAGAAAGGACTCACACCCTTAAACTAGGCCTTATTGCTTCCATTGATAGAGTGGTGCAAGCTCCAGGGCATGGGAGCCCTCTCCTGTGCCTCACAGCGTTGCACTGTAGATTTGAAACCCAGGGCATGAAAAAACATTCAGCAAAATGAAAGCTAGACTAAAGCAAGGAGGGCAGCGTAAAGCCAGGGTCGTGCATGGTTTTCATGAGGGAGGTTCTAAGCAGGCGGGCAACTAGAGCCAAATTTCGGGGGGGGCTGGAAAATATTTCAGGGGGGGGCTAATTCTTCCACCACGGGCAGAATGGCTGCAAGAAGGGGTGAACACACAACAAAAGCCTCATTTACAAGTAAATGGTCTTTTAAAGACCTGTTAAGTACTCGCGTACGGTTGCAATTTGATGCTTGCCAGCACGCGAAGCTGTCTCCCCCCCCGGGCTGACACACACGACGGGGGGGACTGAAGCCCCTTGAGCCCAATGGGTGTTGCGTGCCTGGTTCTAAGGGTCTCAAGTCCGGCAGTAATTAAAATCAGACTTAGAAAGGGATCCTTATCGGCTCTCTATTGATGTCCTTTTCAGGGCAAATTACTGCTTTATGTCCCAACAATGACTTCAAACAACATCAATCTACTCCATGAGCTATGTGGCCAAGAGCAGTGGGTTTTGGCCCCTAGGATCAGTATCCATAGTGTAGTGCAATGCAGCCCAAAGAGTGGGGCCCTCCCTTAGGCTGGCACCACTGGATAATAGCTCCAAGGCTGAGTGAAGGGGTCGCATCCCAGTAACTCACTGTAATGATCCAGTTCTGTTAGGGCCAGGACCGTGGGTGCCACGGCCCTGGGTCTTGAAGCTATAGTGTAGAGGTTTGATGATAAACAGCTTAGCAAGCCCTCCCATGCCAGACTGGTCTGTCTGCTCCCTCCTGCACTGGCACAATTCTCCTTACCCTTATTTACAAGCCTTTGCCTTTGCATATATTTACAATTAGCACTTCACCATTGCTTTGTGAGCTCTGCACAGGGGCCAATCATGATTGGACGAGCAGGTATTCTGAACACCTATGTGACCCACTGGCAGCCACTGTGAGCACCTCAATGACCTTCCAACTCACCCCCAGTGCACTCAAACATGGGCAGGTATAAACACCCACCCACAACCTGAACTCACGCAGATACCTTTGGGTAAAATTAGTCACTGTACGCACAATACACGATTAATATATTTCATTAAAAACTTCATCAAAGCAAAATCCAGAAAAAACGGAAAACTCTTAGGCAAGTAAATTAAGCACAACATGTGCAATGTAAACAGGAGCAGCTTCACTTACATGAGTGACTTGGATTACTCTAATATTTTTCCTAGTCATTTTTTAGATATCTTTGTTTTGCCCTATAGATGGTATCGAAATAAAGAACAATATAGACTTCTTTCAAAGTCAGATTTTATTTACTGCTTGTCCAGAGACCCAGAGGGAGTTTCCTCTCTGAAAGCCTTGACCATGGGTTTATACTGCTTAACTTGCATTGTTTTAACCTTGCCTTTTAACCCCATGCATCCGGCGCACATTTTCGCACAGTTTGGGCGATTTGAATAGTGGGCGGGATTCAACGCCCCCGGACGTCTTCCACACACACACACCATGACGTCGAACAGCCGGGGGCCATCCGAAGCATGCAAGGGGTTAATGAATGCATTACCCTGCCTGGGTCTTGCAGCCATAATGTTATGCTATGAGGCCCAGGAGAGAGTCTACCTCCTTGGGGCTCACAGCGCTGAACATTGCTGTACAGAGATCTGATGGGGGTAAGGGGGTTTCAGGTCTTGGAACCCATTATCCAGGGAATGCCAGGCCTAGGGAAGAGGTTCCATCATCTAGATTTCGTAGCACTACATTATGGTTGTGAATCACAGGGCATGAAAAACATTTTAAAAAACGCAGGGCTAAACCAAAGCAAGTGGTACATAAACCTAGTATCATGGCCTTCAGTGAGACACGTCCCTCAGGGTCTCAGGCCCAGTATGATTGAAAATCTTAGTTTGAAAGGGGGTCTTCTCACTCTTTAGTGATGTCCTTTCAATGGTAAAGCACTGTTGCAAGTATTGTGAGAATGAGAAGACCCCCTGCAGGGAAGCAGTCCTAGACCAACAGGGACTGCCCAAAAGTATATTGGGCAGTCAACACCCCAGCATTTCCTAAACCGATTTAAAATTTCTGTGGATATGACCCAGTGCACTCCCCAGGTAGTCAGTCCTTAACTCCTTTGTACAGCCGTCAGAGTTCTTAAGATGTATTCTACTAACACCCGAAAACGGTTTCAAGGCTTTTACAAATGTCAGGTTTTCCAGTCCCATGTATGATGTGCTACTCCTGTCCAGATTTTTACCTTGAGTACCAGGATTTATAATGTTGTGTTATAATGGAATAACCATGACTACAAGCCCCAAAATGCAAAGAAAAAAACTGGACTGGAGCAGCACATCATGCATGGACCTGGGGAACTTGGCAGGGTTGGATGATTAGTGACCATCAACCAACCTCCGTTTTTAATATGCTTTTGAAAAAAAAATATCCTGTAGCCTTTCCTTTCTCACTCACAAGAATGTCGCAGAGTTATATTTCACTAAATTCTCCCACTTTGTACCCAAGGGAGAGAAAAGTAAACACCAATCTCCTTGTTAAAAGAATAAGCAGTTTGTCTGAAGATATATTGTGAATTGTGACCTCTGCCTTTCAACACATAGCAAATGTGACAAGACAAAACTAAAATTTGAACTCAACTTTATGCTCATGCACTTTGGAACTGAGGCACATTAATTAGCATAGTTGTTTTGGAGTGCTACAGCGACCCCAACATCTCTTTTTTAAGCACCTATGAGTACTCCTCTGTACTGCCTACACCATAAATGTACAGACAAATTACATCCCCAGCTGCGTTTCCTAACTACCACTCGGTATGGACTTTGATACCAATTGTGCCAGGACGTGAAATGATTGTTATACTGCATTGCAGTTTTTTTTTTAACAGTTTATATAGCACAAACTCAGCCCAACATCTCTAGAGTGCTTTACAAGGGCACCAGCTATATTGCAAAAATTCTGAATACTTTTTTTTAAGATATGGGAATTTTATGTGATTGGCCAAGAATCCCAGGATGTTGAACTGACACTAGGTCTTGAATCTCGTTCCCAGTTCCATAGTGTAGCTGTGAGAGGCCAAGGAGAGAGGCTCCCTCCCCTGGGTCTCGCTGTACTACATAATGGCTACAAAGCCCAGGGAAAAGACCACCTGGACCTTGACCCTGATGGAGCGCTGCGAGGGCCAAGGAAGGAGGCCCACCTGCCCTGGGCCTAGCAGCTCTGGAAATTGAATTCAAGGCCCAGGGAAGGGGCACATAACCTGGACCTTGCAGCCTGGTGGAGCACTGCAAGGCCCAGGGAAGAGGGCCCACCTTCCCTGGGCATTGCAGCACTGGATACTGGCAGGAAGATCAACGGAAGGGTGCCCTACACCTGGACGATTTACTCTGATCCAATGCTTCATGGTCCAGGGGTTGAGGATCACCTCCCCTGGGCCTCAAAGCAGTAGCAGGGCACTTTGCAAAGCACTGCCCTTCCATCCCAGTTTGATCTGGCTGCTCCTTCCTCCCATCACCCACCTCTTCTTACCTGTGTCCGGCTGTCCTGAAAACAAAGGGGCCTTCTGTTGCCTGGAAACAGAATACAGCAATGACGCACAAGAATTCACAGCAAGTATTTTAACAAGGTGCCCCTGCCACTGTGAGCCAACATAATTGCTGAACTCACTGCTGGTACGTCCTGTACCCAATCTTTCCCTCCCCCCATGTACCACCAGGAATGCCACCACGCCCAGACCTGTGCGGTCAAGACACCTCACTTAAAAAAATACCCTACTAATGTGATTGGGTAGGGGAGTGGCCCAAGAGGAGCAGGTGGGCTAACTGTGAAAATGTGGGCTTTCACACAGAAGCAGGGCCTCATGTTTTTCAGCTGAACGCTGGGCCCTGGGCAGCTGCCCACACTTTCAAGTGCCTAGAGCTGGCCTTGTCAACAATCACTGTGCTTCTAATATTACGCAACCTGTAAGTATCTGTAAGTGGTGTACAATAATTGCTTTAAAGTTTCCCCAATCAGTCCCATTTTTCAAAGGCTGTAAAGGAAGGAAGCTCTTCAGAACGAAAAAATGTTTTCAAGGAAAAGAACATGTGCTATTGCACATTTAAGCACAGGGTTACCTGACAAAGAAGTCTTAGAAACAGGAATCCTGAGAAACTACCAAAGTCCTAGTTTTCGTTTAGAATGCCTGGGAAATTATGAACCACCAAAATACCAGATTGTTTGTGTACACATGCAAATACGCGGCTTTCTGAATTTCTAGTGATTTCTCAATACTCAAAAGACTAACGTTTAAACTGTGGAACAAGCGCTCCGAAAAGGTAATTTATTCTTTTAAATGCATGCTGGTGTGTGTATTTTACGTATATTGTCTGTGAGTCACACATCATGCCACTATTAGTTATAGTAGGTGTAATTTCTATATATGTGCAAAATACCTAATCCTAATGTGCACTAAGAAGACAAGCGTGAACCAAATTTCCCAGCAATGGCGCTTGCCAACTTTTTTTTAATAGTATTATGAATGATACAAGGTTATACCAGCTTTCTGTTCTACACACGTTTATACATATCCTAATTACTCTCCCGACAGCTGTATTATTTGAAAGAGACCACACTGAGTGAATTTCATCTGTATTATTTCGGCCATTCTGAATAGCTTTGAAAAAGGTGCTAGTTCATAACCGTGCCCTAGAGTGTGATAGGTGACTTAGATAAGGGAGGAGCTCGTGCCTCATTTCCAGAATGCTCATCCTGAGTGCTCCAGATTTTCAGCCCCTGTCTACCACCCTCGGCCAATACGAATGGGATAGCTGATTCGAGGGCGAGAGGGAGGATTGTTTACTAGGGAGTATGTGGTGTACCATAATGTACACTCTGAAATTAGGGGCTATACGGGAGTAAGTAGTAGGCTGTAAAGCAGTGGCATCTAAAGGACATATTTTGGGCCACGTTTGAAAACTAGATATGAATTTTATTGCTCAATTTCTGCTATTTCAAGCACTCTTGAAGGCAAACAATATTGCATATAGAGTAACATTTCAGAAACGGTGTCACACAAAAAGAGATGGAATACGTTTGCTTCAGGCTCCAAAAAATCAAAACGGCGACAGGAGGCAGAGATAGAGAGTGCGAAGCAGAGGTCCGGAGCAAGGTTAAGATAGAGAAACCGAGAGAGGTGAGATAGAGAGAAATAAAGAGAACACGTTCCCAGGGCGCTGCTTGGTAGGCGCGGGACCTGGGCAATTGCCCACTTTGCCGGTGCTTCATAGCGCCTCTGCAGTAAAGCACCGGATTACTCCGGCGGTGCCTCATGTTTTAACTTCTGCCCTAACAATCCAGCCCTCACAATCCAGCTGCTTCCAGGCGCCCAGGTGTGTGAGGGAAACACAGCCTATCTGTGGAGTTACCAGCCCCAGAATTAACACAGGGCTCGCTTCAATGCGCTCTTGGACCAACAAAGCCACGGCGACTGTAGTCATGTCGACATCTACTACGACCAATGAGCGCAGGTTGGCTGCACATATTACCAGGCGCATGTGGATTCCAGACAGAGCCCGTGAACAGCTGTTAAAGATGGAAGCAGACGGGGGAAAAATGATGTATTTTCCTGTCATGTGTACATGAAAAATAATGCAAGGATGATTTGTGTGCTTGAAACCCGTAATGCCGCCTCATTTGCATCGATACAACAGTAATTAAATTCGTATCAATTCAGCTCAAAATTACACAGGACTGTAACAAATGCTGATATATTGTACTCATTTAAAAGGGATGCAGCCATTGTACATGGGGCTGTAAGTGCTTTCACTTAGCAGTTCCTCCCGCTGCTACTCCTCATCGTGAAAATGCAATTAATGGTATCTGACATTTCATTTTCTAATACAAGGAAAATCAATGAAAAATGTCATCTAACGGAGTTTTCTCGAACGGTGTTGGTGACACCTAGTCAATTAGAAATCATTTATTAAATACTTGGACTGCAAGAGATATTTAATAGAGTGTGCGGTCTTTAAAGTTTCGCTGGGCAGCAGATAATAGCTGAAACCTGCTTCAGAAATTGATTGGAGCCGCCGAGAAAACTGGGGTGACCGTCAGGCCAAGTCATGCACGGGCTAGGTGGACAGAAAGAGCGGGATCTTTTACTGTTTATTTTATTTATTTATTTGATTTATATAGCGCGTTATAACCCAGGGGTCTCTAAGCGCTTTGTCAGGATCAACACACCGAGCGCAAAGAAACAGCTGGTCATAAATTACAGGCCACCCCACGCTTGCTGAAAAAGCACTGTTTTTAATTTCTTTAGGAAGGACAACAAATTGGTGTCCTTCCGCAGTTCCATTGGCAACTTGTTCTAAGATGCTGGGAGAGTATAGGAAAAGGCACGACCACCCACAGTGGCCAGTCTACAGCGTGGTTGAGTAAGGAGGGTAGCTTCTGCAGATCGAAGTACCCTACCCGGCCTGTAGAGAGTCAGGCGGGATTTCATATAGCTTGGCGCCTTACCATAAAGGGCTTTGTGCACAATGGACAGCCCTTTAAACATTACCCTCTGCTTAACTGGCAGCCAATGCAGTTCTCGCATACTAAAGTCAACCATCAACTTGGTGGCAAATCAAAGAAATGTTCTTCCATTTTCCTCTTATCCCAGCTGCAGCAGCGGCTCCTCCGCTAAGGCGGAGAAGCGTCGTCTCCAAATCCACAGTGCTCAGACTATTTCTGATGTTGATTTAATGCAACATCAGGATTGACTGCAAGAGATTCTGAGAGCCTGTGCCGGCAGAGCACGGAGCCAGATGGAAGCATCTGAGCCAGATCAGAGCGTGGATGCAGGTACGTTTTTATTTTTCTATTTGTAGTCCATCCCCAGTTCTCCCTCACCTCTTTGCCCAAATACCGGCCTCTACTGCCCCATGGTAACCTCGATGTTAGAAATTGGGTTTCTGGTTGCACAAGGTATGCACCCTGGTCAGGTAGAACCCACCACTCTAGTTTGGATAAGCTAGATACAAAACTGACGTAACCTGTGCTCACCCTCTGGTAGCTTTGTACAGAGCAGGTAGTCTTATAAAAAGAGGTAAAGTGTAAGTATTTGTGCAAAACACAGACCCACAGTAACACAATGAATACACCACAAAAAGGCTCCACACAGGCTTAGAGATATAGCTTGTTATATTTTGATTGAAATTACCCAAAACAATAAAACTCTATTTAGTATTTCCCAAATTATCACCTTACATTCATGAAGTAAACACAGTGCCTAAAACATGGGTCTCACCCTGTGTTCATGACCTATTGGTTCCATTAACTGCTAGAGATCTCTTGGAATCATGTCCTTTCAATCAATCAATCAAGCATTTGTAAAGTGCACTGTTTACCGTGTGGGTCTCAAGGCGCTGGGAGGGTGGGGTGGGGGGGGCGGCGCTGCTACTGCTTGAACAACCTGGTATCGAGGAGTCTCCTGAAGGTCAGTAGGTCCTGGGTCCGCCATACGTCGATGGAGAGGGTGTTCCAGGTCTTGGTGGCGAGGTGGGAGAATGATCTGCCTCCGGCAGACGTTCTTTGTATGCGTGGCACGTTGGCGAGGGCTAGGTCGGTGGAGTGGAGCTGGTGGTTCGGGGTGTAGAAGGTGAGTTGTGTGTTGAGGTGTGCTGATCTGGTGTTGTGGAGAGCCCTGTGAGCATGGGTGAGGAGCTTGAAGGTGATCCTTTTGTTGACGGGGAGCCAGTGCAGGTCTCTCATGTGCTCTGTGATGTGGCTGTGGTAAGGGGTGTCGAGGATGAGGCATGCAGGGGCGTTCTGCATGCGTTGGAGTTGCTTCTGGAGTTTGGCCATGATTCCCGCATAGAGGGCGCTGCCGTAGTCCAGTCTGCTGCTGACAAGGGCCTGCGTGACTGTCCTTCTGGTTTCGGTGGAGATCCATCTGTAGATCTTACGGAGCATGCAGAGGTTGTTGAAGCAGGAAGAAGAGACGGTGTTGACTTGCTGGGTCATTGATAGCGATAAGTCTAGGATAAATCACAGGTTACATGCGTGGCTGGTGGGTGTCCTTTGGACTGTGCCCAAGAACCTCATGTTACAACAAAAAACCTGGAAAACCTTGATATACAGATCATCCACCAACGGCATATGCTGTTAGTGTTTTTAAGTTTTCCAAACCCCTCACCTTATTGGTTACATCTTAGTTCACTTTTGCATTCAGAATTTGTTTGCTTGGTATGAGACTAGGGATACTGAAGGCTAAGTGGCAGCAGGTGTATAAAAGCACTTGAAGCACATTGTGTCATTTCATTTACAACCTATATTTCTTTTGATATTTTTTTGATATTTGAAAAGCTTATTGTTTCACTTAAGTAAAACCATAACAATACATTTTATAAAATCAAGTGCTACAGATGAAACTCTTGGTATTTGCCTACATTCGGTTTCCCTGAATCATAAAACTATCTGTTTCTAGTGCAAATATTTTCTTTTAAAATTCAGTCATTTTATTATAAACAATATACAAGTTTAAAATTAAACAAAAGCATTTGTTGGTCCATGTAAAATATGCCTCCCGATGTTCTAGTGCTATTCTGTGTTATGTTCGGGGGAGCCCTCTACCGCAGAGTCAGCCGTACTATTGCCCTTTTCTGGGCAGGGCACGGGTTACATTTCAGACCATATACATGAGCCAGAAGGAACTTTATTAGTAGGCAATTCAAATGAGTGTCAGTTGGATTTCGGGTTACCATGATCGCCGATCTGCAGGTTCTTATGCCTCGGTCGTTCATTGCTTTTTTTAGGAAGATGCCTCGTGCATGGGCTAAATTCGGGCAAATGCAGACAAGATGTATGAAGTTCTCCTTGCTGCTCCCACAAAGTCTGCAGTCTTTGGGTCCATCGTCGACCCAGGTTGGCTGGTCCATGGTAGATGGAAATATTCCCAAGCGTAACGCCATTAGCTGTTGTTTTCTGTGGACCGGAAATGTAATTGTTAAATATGGAGCTGGAGTGAGTGTTTTATATTTGGATATAACCATCCAGGTGTGTTTTCTTGCGCTGAAAGTGGTTTTGTCAGCTAGAAGTGAATGGAATTTTGCTGATTATTTATGGCTTGCTTAAAGGCCGGGTAGGGCAGATTAGTTTCCTAGAGGTTTCTTGTGCAAGTGTCTGTTAAAGCTTTGTATAGGAATTGATTATATGGGGACTTTGCATCAGTTTTTATTTCATCCCACAAGGCCTTGTGCAGTTCTGAAGCTGCTGTATTCTGTTTTAAACTATACCAATGCTTGATAGTTGCATACTTCCTTCCCAGTGTTTCATTTAGTACTCCAAATTCTAATCTGGTCTGCGCTGGTGAAGCACCCTGGTTGATTATGAAGGTTGATTTGTAGATGGCCGTCTGTACTTTGTTCAGCAGGTCCACGTCTTTCCCATAGAGGGCTATGCTGCCGTATGACAGCATAGGGAACACCTTGGCTTTTATTGTTGCCAGTAGGGGTTTGTATGATGGCCCCTTGAGGTTTTTTGTTAGAGACCTAAAGGCGAACAATAGTGCGTTTGCTCTCTGGACAATGTAGGCTTTTTGCTGCTGGTGATTGTGTCGATTGTCAAAGTAAAAGCCCACGTACTTCTAATTAGGCACTGCTTCTATCATTTTTCCCTCCAATTGGGTATGTTGATTGACTGTCCGTTGTCTGGTGATGAGCATTGTTTTGCTTTTTGTGGTGTTCATCTCCAGGTTGTTATTGGTTATAAATTCCGCAAATCCCTCAAGTGACCATTGAAGGCCGATCTTAGTGAAACTCATCAGTACGACGTCGTCCGCGTAGTATAAATGGGTTAGAGGTAAGGTGCCTAATTTGGATGGATGGGATGAAATCTTGTTGAGACTTGGCGCTAGGTCTGCCATAAAAAGGGTGAAGAGATGAGGGGCCAGAACACAGCCTTGCTTAAGCCCTTTGCTGATTTTTCTTGATAGCCCTGCTCCATCCCCCAATTTTACTTCCATCCATGTGTTGGAATATAGGAGCAGTATTCCTCTGAGTGTTTTCTCCGGAATATTCCAACTGCGCAGTTTCCCCCATAAGATATTTCGATCTATGCTGTCGAAGGCCGCCTTTAGGTCAGTGAAACTGAGATGCAGCTGCTGTTTCCTTCGTAAACATTTGCCGGCTAGCAGTGAGAGTGATAAGATGTTTGTCATTGTCCCGCTCCCTTTCCTGAAGCCTGTTTAATTTGGCGAGATTCTCTTTATGCTATCAGACCAGCTGAACAGATCTTCAAGGAGTAATGATGCATACTACTTCGCATCTACATCCAGGAGAGTGATCAGTCTGTAGTTTGCTGAGGATGTTCTGACTTCTCCTTTGAAGGGAGGTGAAATTATTGAGCCTTGCCAGCTTGATAGAATTTGGTTTTCACTTTCTACCTCATCAAATAGTTTTTTTAATCTTCCACCCCAGAAATCCGGGTCAGATTTAAAACCTATTGGGGGATGCCATTCGGGCCTGGAGCTCCACTACAGAGGCTCTTCCTAAGTATTCTCCTTAAGTCTTCCTCGCATAAACCTGGGTGTCCAAGCGTTCTGCTATCTCATTGCTCTCCATTGATTGTGCATCTTCTTGATAGGACAATGAAGACCGTCGACCCATATCTGGGGGTTGAGTTGCACTGCATTCTTCATTCGGGTATGCTACATCTGTGCAGGGAGTTATATGTTGACCACAGGTTGTGGAGCTATTTATTCTTTGTGAGGCCTTCTTGTTGTTAATTTGTTATTCAGAGCATGTATTGGGCAGATCCTGCGTTCTCTGACCCCACTCTAGGTGTTTTGGAGGTATTACATCCAAGAACCTCGTTATTAATAATGCAACCCAGTCCGCTTCTTGGACATTTGATGTTGTTGGGTTTACAGGATGGTTTAGTCCATTGATGATTCTCCAAAATGCACTTGAGTTGGTGTTCTTTGCCGTGCAGAGTAATTTTGCCCAGTAGTTATCCTTCAGAGTTCTTTTGTATTCCCACATTACCTTTTTATATTTTTTCTTGAGATTTCTATATTTGGGCCCAGTCTTTTGATGACATAGTTGTCTTTTTTAGTGCTCTTGCGTTTTTCCTTATTTCTAGTTTGAGTTTAACCAGACTTTTTGGAAGTGAGATATTGTGGGTTGGGGCCCGTATTTTTTCATGAGAAGTGGACATGATTGTTGTTAACTCTTCCGTGAAGCTCTCCCATTTTCGGATCTGGTTACCTATAGTTGTCTCACTTCCTATTTATATTCCCTGAACTTTTACCTGAAGATCTTCAATGTTGGCCGTTGTCCAATTCAATCGTTTCAGGTTAGTAGAGAAGGAACTTTCTACGAATATCTTAGTGTTACGATGTTTGGTGAGCTTTAAATTGAAGTAGATATGCTGGTATGAATGGTCACTTTTTGATGTGAATTCAATTGAAAAATGCTGAACAAAGGGCAATAATGGAAGGGAGACTGCTGTGTAGTCGAATCTTGATGTAGTCAAGCCTCCGAGATGGGTATACTGTGGCGGATTATCGCTTGGAGTTCTCCTATTAAGGAACCATAGTTCAAGATATTCCAAGGTTGTTACCAGTTGTTGTCCAGCTGGAGCATGACGCTCTGTTTTGAGTTGGTATTGTGGTGTCACGTTCCAGAATTCATTGTCTGCAGCTAGCTTTTCGTCCTCATCTGGTGTATGGATTAATTTCGAGTTGAACACAATATGGGAAGCAGGTAATTTAGCTATTTAACAAGTCTTTTGAACCCGCTATGTCATCTACATTTCAGTTATCATTAGTGTCATCTATCAAGGCAAAAATAGCATTTGATGGTGAAGCTATGGGACTTCTGTGACCTAAGCTATATTGCAGACACTTTAAAGAGCAATTTGTTCCTTCTACACACGTACCTATGTAAGAAAAAATCTGGAGGAAAGGCTCCCATTCCTTACAAATCTTTTGCCGATCAGGGTTAAAAATCTACTAAGCTATGATAGAGGCATTCTTCCATATTTATATTCTGTAATATGCTGGCAAAATAGTCAGATAGACAATACTCATGTGGGATTTCAAAGAGCATTTAATACACGAAATGAAGATAAGTTTGAACATGATAAAAATAACAAGCTCATATAGAATTTAAATAAATCTATGTCCTGACTTTTCTAAAAAGTGGAATATAGCCTCAATTTAGCTCGTAAATAAAAATATTAAATCTAAACCAGTTATAAATCCATTTGACATGAAACATTTAAATTCTAACATCTCAATTCATTCACTGTGGCCAGTTTCGATGTCTGCCAGCCTTGACATAGGGCCTTGCAGCCTTCCCTGGTAAAGTGGACATATGTTTGGAAGTAGTCAAGTGTGTGGCCTACAAATCTTTTTTGTTTTGCCAAAATGTACTTTGGAATCAAAGACTTATTTGAAACCTTGACTCATCAGGAAGCCACTTGTTAAATTAGTAGGATTATTTAAAATATATTAATGTCTTAAATAAGATGGTGATAGATGACAGGATACTTCTAGTTGATTACATGTAGATTTATTGTAGAACACAGCTGAGTACAAACCTCGCCAGCTGACCAGACCATCAACTGACACTGGTAGAACACTCTGATACAGGTTAGAACACTCACAAGTATTCTGGGAGGCTGAGGAGGTGAAACACTAAGGAAGGGCTAATGACTACTGTCAGCCATATTACAAGAAGAATCAATATACAACAATTACCCATAGAAGAATTCCAGTGCCTGTAGCTTGCTGGAGTTTATCTGTATTTCTTTAGCATTTCAGGTGGATGAGATCAATAGCCCCAATATTTAAGGTTTTGTCCCTCAGAAATGAATTTGATTGAATGTTGGGAGCCCAATCTAAAATCTTAACCCCTTCGATGCTCATGACGAGCTCAGCTCGTCATGCAGTACACTGCTTGTGTGCTCATGACGAGCTGAGCTCGTCATGAACAATGGGAATAAATCAGAGTTAGCACAGAGGGGGAATTGCTGCAGCACTGATGGTGTTAATTCTCCGAATTTTCGGAAACAGTGAAAATTAACTTCATATTTAAGACATTACACTGAGAAAAAACATTCTGACTTGGGGTCTTTTAAAAGTCTGTCAGTTCAAGGACCTGAGACTTGTGGGGGCACAGCAGTAGCAGTCCACTCACACAGCTACACTAGTGGTCCGAACGCTGTGTTACAACTTTGGCAGTGTGACCACAATTGCGACACTGCCATGCATATTGCACGTTTCAGGACCACCAGCAGTGTCATGGAGGTTCTTCCTCCATTAAACTACTGGTGGTCATGAAGCAATGGGGTCCCTACCGGGCTCTCTCTTGATCCATTCATGGGGTGCATGCTGGGGGGCACATGTGTGCTCCACTAGGTGCATGCACCCCGGTTCCAGCACGGCATGGACTTCACAGTCCATGCCATACTGGAATGCACTGTGGTGGTGCTGCAGCACTGCCTTTCTAAGGTATACATAGGTGCCTTTCAAAGGCACGGCCGAAAGCCCATCCCACCACTCACCCAACAACAAAAAACTCAGGCAGGCTGTGGCCCTGTTTAATTGTCCTCAAGCTGGGCAGTGGTGAGGAGACCCAATCCAGGACCACAAAAATCATAATTGGGCCCTTGGTCTTCAACATCTTTAAATATGGAATTTTAATATGAATGTACACAGTGAATTAAAAATAATTTATTTTGAAAAATGGCAGTTTTGTTTTTGAAGATTTAACATAGAAATCATGATTTGTGTAGTGTGCATTTGCCCCGTTTTCCAATTCACCACTTAATCACTTTTTTGAGTTCTTGATTCAGAAATGGTAAGAGCTGCAATCAACCAGTCCTTTACAGCTTATCATGGCCATTATTTTAATAATTTGAATCAATTAAAAAAAAAAGAAGATTGAAATTTGTACTGGATTGATTTTTATTCCATTGTCTTCCATTGCCTTCAAATTGTTGTGAGATTCCATAAGTTTAAAACTGGTTTTAAGTGTTTTGTTTTTGGTCGTGCTTGTACATTTAATGGTGTTGAGTCATAAAGTGGGAGTCAACACCAAGGTATATACAGGCGCAGCAGGAAACAGGTAGCAACAAAAATAACTTCCAAAAGTAAATTTATAGTTTATATTATCACCTGCCCATGTAGTCGGAAGTATGTAGGCGTATGTAGCATTAAGCATACACTAAAGAAAAGAATATTATAACACATGAGCCATTACCAAACCCAATAGGAGCTATGTGGTAGCAAAACTCATGGAATTGACACATGGGAGTGACTGGAAAAAAATGTTATGTACTGATCAAGTGAAAGAGAACATTGGTCGCAATGACAAAGGCAGACAATTTTGCTAACTTCAATCCAAATATATTATCAGACTGCGAACTCTCTGGCCAAATGGTCCCAACAACAATAAAGAACTGTTTGTAGACTTGGAATTCAAATCAATAAGTCACCAATAACATCCTTTTGCAACACAATGGGGATGTTACCAGTCAAATATAACAAAAAGATGAACAAAATACTCCATCAGAATAGAAACACTGAGAAGAAGATGAATCTAGGACACAGGTTAAGATTGTAAACCTACTGGAGAGTAAAAGAAGAACTGACAAAATCAACCAATGGGCATGTGGAGTGGGAAACTACAGAGGAGTAAGCACAACAAACAAATGTGTTAAGTGAGAGAGTGAATAGATGAATTCAACAACAGAAGTCATAGGAATCTGAAATAAATGTACACAAAACACTTTGATGGAAACGCATCTGATTTTATTTCATTAAATGTAATTTGACACAAATATATCATTTTACACAACCTCTAAGTTTGCAGGAGCTCTTTTTGAGTATTAAGAGTTGATTTGGGGATATTATATATATAGATATAGATAAATTCACAGAAAATAATAATGGTTAAAGTGATATTGTAGATATATATGGTGATAAGTTCTTAGCTCATGTTACAAATCTTCACTGAAAAAACATAGTGATGTTTTAGTTAGTTGTTGAAATGAGATAAAAATTAACATTTATAAACCACAAAACAACTGATGCTCATGTTTATTCAGCTAATTTTAACTTATGCCTCAGCCATGCACTGCTTATGACCTCACTTACTATATCACTTGTGACATGTTGAATTACATCAATGAAGAAATCACTGATGACACCTAAAATGAATTCACTGAAGACACCATTTAGACATTGTGACAGCATCCTACTGGGTTTGTGGACGAGAACTACTCCAACAAGCTCTCCACATTTCTTCCACTAATCATGTGATAATAGACCTAACCTTTGAGGACATGTGGGAGACATGGAAGATCTGTCCATTTGCCCATATGTGGCGAATGTTACATTCTTTTTATTGGTTTTCACTAGACTAACAAACAAAATGTTTCTATACACAAGATAGGGAACATGGCATTTAAACGAGGGACATATAGAAATGTAATATTAAAATGCACCTACAGTGACAAGGATCTAAAAGCTATTCTCACTGTGGAAAACTGAGTGTCCTATGTGGAAAACTACAGTACTACAGTACAGATTAAAATATTAATCCTGCTAATTTGTATTTGGGACCAGCTAGAGAAATAAGTCAACCACTGTTTTTAATATTTATTAAAAACGAATTTAATGATGGAATTGGAGTTAAGATTTTTTTTTAATGAACTTTTGAAAAGTTGCATTTGTCCAGTCAGACTCCTGAAGACTAATTTGCATAACCCAGTTCTTGATGTTGATGAGGTGTAAAAACTGCTCCCTAAGCAGGAACAATTGCCTGGATACGTGGAAGATATGTGTGCCTTTGCAGAAAGACCAGTTAGGGTAGACTTGGGATTTTGTTTTTACTTGCAAGGGGGAAATGCACTTTCACAAGTAAATGTAAGGTGGGACCGAGTGAAGGCAGCCCAGCCAGGCTGGCAAAAAATCCAGAACTGGTTTTGAGCGACCACAGAGGAGATTGCTGTTTTCATGGGCTACACTTTTGGGTTAGTGCACAGAGTCTACACAAGGAGGAATATTATCCCCATTTTGGATTTTGAAAGTAACTTGTACTGTGGTATTGTTCCCAATAGGGCTACCAGAAACTGCTGGGTAGGGTTGTCTCTGTGAACTTTTACCCAGTGGTTAAGGAGGATTGAGGAGTCATCCAAGCTCTGGCTGGTGCCAGCAATAAATGTTGCATCCTAAGGAACCTGCATCAGAATACTCTGGATCTGTGAAAGAACAGAAGGAGGGCTGCACCACTGTTTGAGACTTGTGAGGAAACTAGTAGGGCAAGACCTGCTCTCAGCTGTACTAAGGATAAAGAAGCTGACCTGAACAACTCAACCTGGACTGGGCTTTGCTGGTGACTTCTGTTGGAGTCAGATTTGACTCCCAGTTGATGTGTCTGCGTTCCAGGGTTCCTTGGCTTTACCTAACTGAACTTCTCCTAATAACTCTGAAGGATTGAGGCTTCTAGACCTCCAGAAGACAGGGACTAACCACCCAAGCCAAGCCCCCAAAGAAAAACCAGTACTGGATTGAAAAAAACAGTTTCTCATACTTGGAGTTTCTCTGCTGTAACAAATCTGTTGCAACAATCTGTCGGCAAGAAGTTGTTAAGCTACGTGAAACTCATCATCAGATACAGCTTGCAACCTTGTTGCAATGGAGGATTCTGAACTCTGAAAAAGAGACTAAGTGTGCTGGTGGGGACTACCTGCCCCATGTGTTTTCTTCATGAGGGGTGGAAGGAAGAGGCCCCAGGAAACATTTGCAACTATTTAGCGCATTCACCGTTCCTGCTGCATGGGACGCTGTGTTGGTGGAGACTACCTGTCCCAGGGCAGAAGGAGAGGGGGGGGACACTGGAGGCTATTTAGTGCATTCCCAATTCCCACATACAATGTCTGATTTTAGTGTACTTCCATTAATTGGTAGTGACCATTATCAGTTAAACATACCTAAAGTCAAATATCTTCCTTACCAAACCTACCAGATTTACTAGGTTAGCCACTATATTGTCTCACAGCAGCAACAGATCGATGAAGTGGGCTAAACTCTCATTTAAATTTAACATCATGGCACAAGTTTACATCACATTCAATCTGATCCTTGATCCCCTGGCCGATAACTCCTTTTTTGGAGTTGCATCAAAGTCAGTTTAGTGTATTGAGGCCAATATGCACAACAGAAAGTCAACCTCTCAACTCCTTAATGTTGAAGACCTCTTATTGGAATAATGCCAACTGCAGGGCGGCTAAGTCCGAATTAATCATGGCTGTTAAGCTGTGTGACATATAGAGGACTAGAGCAACAACAGGAAGGTAGATGGAAATTGTTTTTAAAACCAAAAAGAACTGGACAGATGCCAGCTGTGCCCACCTTGTTAAAGCATCTACATCCAGGAACATTGGAGCTTTCTGGCATATTGTAGCTCTTGGTTGTGTAGATGCTTCAAATCCCCCGAAATGTTATCTCCCCCACACACCTTTGGGAAAAACAATTTGTAAATCTCTACAGTGCACATAAGCCACCTGCTAGGATCCCAAACATTAGAAAGGCTTCACTAGATACAGTATCAAATCATGAGGGCACAATTTTCCATTGGACAAACGTATTGTTCCCCTTTTTCAATTCAGAAGATACATGGAGAGTCCTAAACTGAATGCAACCCAATAAGGCTCCCTGCACCAATAACATACCAGGGTATATCTACAACTCAGGGATATCTGATTGGGCTTCATACATCAACAAACTCTCAAACAGAATTTTAGGAGGAGAATGTATGCCTGACTCTTGGCGGGCACCAGAAGTTGTTCTGATGTACAAAAAGGGTGGCAGAAGTAACCCTGGGAATTATCATCCCATTAGTCTCATTGATAACCTTCAGAAGGTGTTTTGTCCTCAAGTTTTGAAACAATTGCAAAACTAGATAAGTGAAGCTAATATATTACTGCACTTACAAACAGGCTTTCGATATATAGGGTAAGCACAATAGACCAGATATTCCAATTTACTTCAATTTGCTAGAAATATCTCCAGTTAACAAGAGATCATTTGTACATGGCATTTCTAGATCTTAAAATGACATTGATTTGGTTCCAAGGAAATATTTTTAATCCACACTACATCTAATGGGCATGATCCCTGTTTTGTCAAATATTATTGTAATATTGCACAAGCCCAAATATGCCCGAGTGAGGTCAGGATCTCAGGGCGAGTTAACTGACTGTATTCCAATTGTGAGAGGAGTAAGCCAGGGGTTCTTGCTCGCTCTACCTTATTTTTCCTTTAAATTAATGATATAATAATTTTTTTGAATGCCTGCATCCTTAATGCTCCAAGACTGAATTGTGCAGCGGCTTGTTTGTTTGCCTATGACTCACTCAATATCTTGCACCCCTATGGGGTTACAAAATCTTTCAACATAAATTTTCAGATATTTGTGATGGAAGGGGATTGGAGATGAATACTTCCCAATAAAAGTGTGTGATCTTTAACCTTCAAAAATCGTTTGGAGATAGTTTCAAGATGAAGGGATCTATACCGCTGAAAGTGCATAGCTTAGATTTTCTTGGTATTAGGCTCAATAAATCCTCTTCTTGCAATTGCATAAATGTAGCACTATAATGTTACGTGATGCTTCTGCAGTCATTAAAAGACATAACATAGCTACTCCAAGATATGTTACACTGGCCATTAGGATTTATTGAGCCAACGTCCAGAGCACAGCCATGTATGGGGATGAAATATGGGAATATGGGAGAACAAAGGAGCTGACTGTTAAAACAAATGCTTTTCTAAGGATCCTATTTAGCTTACCACAAAGCACCCTTTTAATACGATTTTTTTGCATACAGGGCTCAAACAAAGTTGCCTTAAGACCACTATTATTTTTGGATTAGATTGTGGGCAACACCTGAACTAGAATCTTTCAGAAAAGCTCTAATTGAAGTTTCAGGTATGTAAAATTCACTCTCCTACATAAAATATAGCCTTAAGTCTATAAGTATGGAACCAGTCATGGAATCAAAAGATAGACATTGGGAACTCTGCGCCATGCACAAAGGATTCTAGGGTGAATGTTTTTTTTCTTTCAAAATCAGGCTCCATGTCATGCTACCTCTAGAGCTGTCAGTTGCAGTCCTGCAAATCTTTTTAAACAGGAGACAGCCCATGAAACAATCACTACGTCGACAAAGGTTGGTTTTGTAACCTCCTACTTCCTGCCTCAGAACAATGCAGGGGTCCCGGAGGTGAGAAGGCTGCCAAGAGAGCTCCGATCCCTTAGGGGCTGTTTGAGACTACCCCGGGGGTCCTGTGTGGGGTGGTAGAGACTGTGCAGCTGCTGCTGCCTTGCGTTCCTGGACGCCTGTGGATATTCCTGGACTGCACCCTCCCACCTGGTGGTGGACATAGTTTAAAGGTGAGGGTTGCACCTAGGGATGGGTAGCAGATACCTCAGTCTGGCTTGGGCCCCCCTGGAACAGACATATCACCAAACTGTTGGGCCTTTGTGAGGTACTCTGGATGCCTGGCTGAACACCTTTCCCTTGATGAAAGGGAACTTCAACTGTCTTTTCACTGCCTTACTCCAGAGCACCATAGTCAATTTAGTGCTGCACTATGGGCCCTGAGGCCCACAAGATTGTGCTCTGCGTGTGTTTCTGACCATGCCGTATGCAGGCTTGAAGGGTTTGCTGCTCATGTCCAGCCTCCAGTTAGTGGCTCCGCACCAGCTACCCCTCCTGAACTGCTCCTCCAAAAAGGGGAACTGCGTTAAAACTGTGGCATTTCTGTGTCATCCTCATTATCCCTTTCTCCCTGACCATGAATACCTCATGGACCCGGGTGTGAGGAGGTGTGTATGAGAGCCCTGGAGGAGCGATAGAATATGAAATTGAGGTAGACTGAGGGGAGGGTCCTCCTCGCATCCGCCATTATACTAGATGCTATATCTTGCCGATCCTGTCTTACTGGGTGAGGGAGGACATCTGCCTCTGTTCACACAGGGTTTGGCTGCTTGTGCTGCAGTGGTGCCTAGCAAACAGGCCAGAGAAATAGGGGAGGTAAAAATGGACGTGGTATATATCTCTGCTAAGATTTCCGCGATGCCATTAGCCACATCACTGAGGTTGAGGGTCGCATCTTTATGGTTGAAGATAAGGTTGCTGACCTTAGAACCAAAGTTGCCTGTCGCCTCACTCATTCAAATGAACTCCAAGACTACACAGAGGATGTAGAAAACCACTCAAGATACAATCATTTTCACATAGGCTTTATGGAAGACGCAGAGGGTAACTAAATGGCAGACTTCCTTGAGGAGTGGCTCGTCTTGGTTACCCATTCATAAGCTGGTTTTCAGTGGAACATGTCCATCAGAGCGATTGCCCCAGACCTCCTCTTGGTGTCTAGAGCAGACCCATTTGAGCAGGATTATTTAACTTCAAAGATAGAGACTCAGTGAGGCTTGTGCACACACTTATCTCCACTGTCAGAATTAGAAAACTCCGATCTTTCAAGATTACAATCGGGAGGTCCAGGCCCATCACTGATCTTTTGAATCCATGAAGTCGAAACTTCGGGATCTTCATTTGTCCTACATGTTCCTCTTTCTGACACTCCTCAATGTGATATACAAGGAGAAAACACGTTTTTTGACACCTGAGTTGACATGGGATTGGCCGACCACGGAGATTAATCGTTCAACCTTCTCTCCTCCTCTGCCGACCAACTGGGCTGCCAGAGTAGGCATGGATCACCTCCGGAGATGCAGCCGCACTGGATCTTGATGAAGGAGACACAACCCACAAACTCTATCCTCTTCTCTTCGGCGCTGCCCACACAGCAATGGCGAGCCCTTCCTCGGAGGAAAAGCTTACTTCCTTCTGAGTGGAAGAACAATTGAGTCGTACTTCTTCCCCCATATTTAATCACGGAACCGCTCCCATTGGCCGACACTTGAAACTCTGTTTGATATATATTCAGAATTAAGAGTTGGTCTTGCAAATGCAATTACCACTTTATGAACCTTACAGCCACTCTTGTGGCAGCGAACATCAAACAGTCTTTAACCGATTTCTTGGAGCGGTCCTCCACCCTTATCTCTTTAAAGAACTGGGTATAAGTTATAGGTTGGGGCAATGTTTTGGGGTGACAGATTCTTCTGGGTGAAAGTATGGGCTGGGGGAGTGGGGTTTTGAGGGTGGTTATTGTTGCTTTCTCACAATGCTGACACTGTCTTGCTGTTAGAACTGGGGGTCTTTAGTTGGCAGTGGTAGGTACCACTGTCCAAATAGGGACCCTTGCTTCTAGTCAGGGTAAAGAGGAAACCCTCTGAGATAACCCCTGCTCACCCCCTTGGTAGTTTGGCACAAGCAGTCAAGGCTTATCAAAGGCAATATGTAAAGTATTTGTACTAACACTCACAGTAACAGAGTGAAAACACCACAAACTGACTCCACAACAGTTTACAAAAATAAGGAATTTAGGCCTAGATGTAGGTAATTTTATTTTACCACTTCTTAAAAACCGAATTTTACCGATTCGGTATTTAAGAAGTGGTAAAATAGAGGGGGGGGGATGTAGGTATTACAGAATCGGTAAATACCAAAGCGTTGAGATTCGGTATTTACTGATTCTGTAAATACTGATTCGATAATGGCCATTGATTCCTATTGGCATTGAAGCCCATAGGAATCAATGGGCATTACCGAATCGGTATTTACCGATTCGGTAAATACCGATTCCAGCAAGGGTGCAGGGGGTGTCACTTTGACACCCTCTGTCACCCCAAATACAGGCACGTGTGCCATGTGGCACACAGACATGCCCTAAGGGCATGTCTGTCTGTCACATGGCATAGGTGTGCATGCACACATGTGCATGCGCACCTGGATTCGGTATTTTACCACCCAATTGGATTGGGTGGTAAAATACCGAATCTAAAAGGCCTTTGGGACTCAGAAGAGTCCCACCTACATCTAGAAGTTACCGAATCGGTAAAAATTTACAGATTCGGTAAAATTGGCCCCCTACTTCCCAAAAACCCATTTACCGGTCGGTAACGGCCGAAATCAGCTGTTACCGGCCGGTAAATGGCCACCTACATCTGGCCCTTAATCTAAACTACACAAGACCAAAACAACAAAAAATCCAACATACACAGCTCAAGATTATGGTTTCAAAAGAGTTCTTAAAGTTGCGATAAAATAATCCACAGTTGCGTGAAAAGTTCATAGTTGCGTCACATTTAGCCAACAGTACCTTTAAATGCGACAAAGTTCCAAAACAGAAGCTTATGCAGTGGAAAACAAGCAATACCTCACTTCTGAGACCTTGGGGAGGCGATGCGACAACCCCGCTGGATGTAGCGGGCGTGTTGCAGTGACTCTGGTCTGTATAGGGAGGGATGTAATACCTTGTATGTATTCCGGTGTGGAGGTTCCGTAGTGAAAGAGCTTGCAAAGGCATGATGCGATGATCTTTGGGGCTGCGACGATCTCCGGGGCGACGATGCGCAGACCAGCGGTGATCTTCCTCTTGCAGCTCCTCGATATGATGGCTCTGTGACGACACTCGCAGCGACGTAATGCGGTCCTCAAGCAAGTAGTGCGACGATCTCACCCAGTGACGACAGGCTCTGCGACGATACTCGCAGCAATGGTATTCTTCCAGCACTGGACTGGTATGTCCCGCAAACGAAAAATGCGATGACTCTGGCAGCGGCAACAAGCGCTGCGATGATCTCGGCCTTCGTAGCAGTGGGAATTTCCTTGCACTGACGGGGATTCGCTCCGCAAGCGAGTGATGTGACAAAACTTTCGGAAAGTCTTTAAAAGCTTGGTTTCCAGCTTCCAAACACAGGTACAACTTCCAGAGGCATCACAACTGGCCCAAGCACTCTAGGAAGGACTGAACTCCCTCAGCAGAGTTCAGGGAAGCTGGGGTGAAGTCCTTTTGTTCCTGGGACTTCTTAACAGGGAGCCAGCTCTTCTCGAGCCCTTGGAGATTCCTTCAAGCAAGAGGACACTGCACCAAAAACAAAGTCCTCCCCCTCTCCTTGGCAGCAAAGCAACAGCAGGTCAGTCCAGCAGAGCAACAGCAGGACAGTCTTCCTACTTCAGTTTCAGCTTTCTCCTGGGCAGAGTTTCCTTCTTGATTCCAGGATGATCTAATGTTCTGTAGTCAGGGGTCCTGTACTTATACCCCTAAAAGTCTTTGATCCTTTTGTGCAGGAGGGCTCTGAACCCGGTCTGAACCAGTTCTGGGTATTCCTTTGCACTTTGTTTGCCTGGCCTCTCCTTTCCTTTCAGGGAGAGGGGCAGGGTCATCAGCCGCCCAGCAGGAGGTGGAGCCAGCATTGTGGAAGGCAGGCACAGCCCTATTCAGGCCCAGGTGCTATCCCCTCCCACCACTCAAGATGCAGATGCAGTCATTCAGCCCAGGGCTGAGTCAGCCAGCCTCCTGGGGGTTCCCAGCCTCTGTCACTCTCAAACCAGACAGTCAATTCACAAACAGGCCAAGGCACACAGAAAGGTCAGACAAGAGAACAGCAGCTTTCTAAAAGTGCTGTTCTCAAACACAGGATTTAAAAACAAACTTTCCTAAAAGATGTGTTATTAAATTCTGAGTTCAGGGATACCAGACTTGTATGTCCTATCTTGCTCCTATGGGAAGATATGCTGATAGCCACTGTAGCCAGCATTCCCCATGATAGCCTATGGGACAAGATAGACTTACAATAGTGAAAAAAACAAAAATGGCTGTAATTCACTACCAGAGCATGTCACCTGCACAAGTACATGCTCTACCTTTCACATACACTGCACCCTGCCCAAGGGGGTGCCTTGGGCCTTCCATAGGGGTGACCAATGTGTACAGAAAGGGAAGGGTTAGGCCTGGTCAGTGGGGACACTGGCCAGGAGGACATGGCAATTAACAGACTGCACACAGGCACTGCGGTGGCAGGCCCGGGACACCATTTTAGGGCTACTCATGTGGGTGGCACAATCAGTGCTGCAGGCGGACTAGTAGCATCTGTTATCACCAGCCCTGGCACACTCAGTGCACTTTACTAGGGAGTTCTTGGTGACACAAATATGCCAATCATGGATAACCAATCACAATAATAATTTACACAGGGAGCACTTGCACTTTGACACTGAACAGCAGTGGCAAAGTTCCCAAAGGAACTAAATCAGCAAAAACGAAAACGAGCTCAGCATCAAAAATACAGCAGGTAGATGCAAAAAGAGAGGGGGAAACCACGCCAAAGATGCCAGGTCTAAAACTTGCCATGTTTTATTCCTTTTTATTTTTCTTTCGTGTTGTCACGCAGTCCTAACCCAGCCCATCTTATCATCACCACGTGATGTCGTTACCTTATAAAACAATAAAATTATTCATATAAAAAAGGAAATGATAAGATCGAAAAGAATGTGCTCGTTCTGAAACCACCCATCCTTTTGTGGTGAGATGTGTGCTTGTCTCACTTTTTTACAAAAAGAATATGACACTAGTATGAGCCACTTCCATTTTGAATAGTTTTCATTATTCGAATATTCAGGTGTTCATTCTCACCAATAAAGCCCTGAAGGGGTAATTAAGCAAACAGGAATTCCCTTGGAAAAGAGATTGCTGGTGACAATTTTTTCTTTTTTTTTTTCTCGCACCTTACCCAAGTGGCTTCAATGACATCTTGCCCATTACTGTTCTACAAATACAAATGATACAGTAAATTACAATAAACTTTCAATTTGAACATTGAATAAATGCCTGATGAAAGCATATGTACATCATAATAAAATGAGGAACCTAAAAGATTTTGGCACTGGACCTTTACCTGCTGATTCTTTTTTAATTTTGTTCCTGTCAAGTAGTGTGCTGCAATGAGTGACTATTTTCCATCCTCGCCAAATTTTCCTGAATTTTAAGCATCTCATCTCACCGCGAATGTCACCTCTATCATTTTCTGAGCTAAAGATAGTCCATCTTCAGTAGTTCTCCTGTCTAGTGAGATTACCAATTATCTTTAGGCCACACTCTGTTTACTACAAACAGATGGCACATCATCGTTTCTATTCTGGCTTAAAACTTTTAAGAAATGGAAAAACTTCAAGAGCTTGCTAACAAATTACCTTTGCGTTTTCTTGGATATAGACTGGAAAATCTCTCACATAAATCCGCATTAATTGACTCAACATACCCGCGAGAATACAAAGGAGTTCTAATTTAGCATGACACGTGTGCATTCAACGTTTTCATTTATAGTCTGTTGGGTATGCTGAACTAACCTACATGAAATACAATTAGCTGCCAACTAGTTATAATGAGTATTATTGTATGTTATATGTGAACTCCATTTCGAATTTATTTTTTATTGGATGGTGTCATGACGACTTGTTTAAAGCCATACTGTCATTCAGTATTCTCCCTGTGGTTGAGGGTGTAATATAGAAACAAAAATTAGGGCATGAAATAAAGAACAAACGTGTTACATAAAAAAGGAGAACAAATACATAATTATAATATTTATTAGATTTTGCGTGAATATAGGTTTTGAAAGAAATTTGAAATGATAATTCTACGTGCATTGGTAAAGGCTTTATTGGCTTTTCAATGTACTTGTTACAATACAAATGAAAGCACCAATCAGACTACCCTTGCTATGCAGTGATGTGTGGCAAGTGATTATTTATTGAATCTTTTTGAAAACAAATACAAGCTCAATCAAAAATAAAAATAATGTTACTGCCTCCAGTTTTACAGATCTAAGGTAGTGGTCACTTCTAAAAGCATCATGGCGGCTATCTCGCCATTCGGAGAAGACAACTTGGCAAATATCTTACCTGACAGCCTTATTGGAATTGTATGGTTCTCATATTCATGGGTATAGTATTCTAAGATAACCAGAATGTAACTCCTAAATGTACAAACAGCGTTGTAATGGTAAACCAATGATACACTATGCATAATACCATTCCAAGGAAGCCATCAATTTTAGAAGCAGTGTGAGGTGCTATGCATAGAAATTTCTTGCCTGGTAGCAGTGAGAGATGCTGGTTGTTTTGAGAAGTAAAGGGTCAGCCGAAGAATACTGTTTGAAAAGGTTTCAGGTGTGCTATTTTTGTTTTCTGGATAGGATAGGGCTAGGCAACCTTTGTTAACCATTCTTCTTGTAGCTTTGGTCCTTGCCAAATTGCAGACTTTTAAAGTGAAGCAACACAGATCAGTGACACTCAAGAGAAAGCAAGTCACAACAGAGTTTAGCTACGGGCAACCAATAGGGGGCTAGGTCTGATAAAAATGGCAACATACTAATTATTTTAGGGGGTCAAGACTTTGGCAGAAGGTCTCCTAATCGAAGCTGTAGAGAAGGATTGACTTGTCTTCTTGCAAATTTTTATGTTAGTGTACGTTGTTTCTCTACCCATAAGTTACATTTTTCCTGGTGCAATTTTACCACAAAACTAACTTTTGGCATGCCCTTATAACATTGCCTTAAAAAATCTATTCTGTTTATAGAGTTGCAGAAGTGTTAAAGGAGATAAATAGGCAAATTATGAAACCCTTCTGCAAAAAAATAGATGGTACCATATTGAGAAAGCAACCATCACCAGCTGTGTAGTATGCCTCAGTAGGCATAGTTTAACTGGCTAGATCATAGGGATAGTATTTGATCATGAGGACTGTTTACACATGAAATATTCCCACAAAAGCATATATATATTAACTTCTACAGATATTTTTGTTGCTTGGTCAATGTGGAGAAGAGTATTAGGGGTCCAAAAAGCTGCATTCCACAATCCAATACTGGTAAGGTATTTTAGTCTCATCTAGCACAAAACAGATGGATTGATGTACAATTGGACTGGAAGATAGCATTTTATTCAGACTTAGCACCTTTGAATTGGTTTGGTGTAAATTCGATGTTTTTGACAAAAGCCCAAAGTACATTTTATAGCTATATGGGCGTATAATGCCTGATCCAGTTCCCAAACTAAACTTTGAATTGAACTGCTCACAATCAATTTTGTTTTTGAAGAATTTACCAATTTTGCCTTCATTTGTGATCCTGCAGTTCAAAATCAAGGCAATAGTTTCTTCACTCATTGTGAAAAACATGTTGCTGCAATAATGAAGAGTGAAAGCGCAGAGCCCAGTTCATTGAAGAACAAGGGACTCTCCAAAAAGAACAAACCCTGGAAAATCCAATAGGTCTCGCATTTGAAAGGTGATAATTGATCTTTTGGTTTTAGCAATGATTTTTCCAAAGCTGAACAGCAGAGGCAATGTGAAAATAAAATGCTTGCTGCTGATACTAGACATCAACAAAAAGAAGTCAGATTGGCTAACCACAGAGTGATGACCTATGCAAGCTACTGCATTACCCACATGCACATGCTTGTGTCATGGTGTTGCTGTAGCCTTTGTTTTTTTATTTTTTATTTACCGTTCCAAAATGTTGAAAGTCCAACTTAGAGCAGCATTTTAACATATAAAATGTGTGGCCCAGTAGCAAATTACAGCTTTCGGGTCCTTGAAAAGAAAACAAAAATAGACAGGGAGGGGGCTAAGAAAAAGCTGGGTTGGTGGGCAAGCAACTTAGGAGAAAGTGCCAAGCAACAACACAGGTAGGGGAAGAGGAACAATGGATGAGCTGGTGTGAGATGGGGAAAAAATAAAAAAAAAACGGACAAAAGTTGAGCGAATGGGATGGGGCAGTGAAGTAATGAATAAGCTGGGAGTAGCATAGAGAGTGCAATGGGGATTCTTTGTGGGAGGAAAGCACACAGGAGAGAGCAAGAAAAACCCATCTGGTGCTGAAAGAAAAAGACAAATGTATTTCCCTTAATGTAATCAGTGAAACAACATTGCTAATCTAGTCTGAAACACTGCAAAGTAGCTAAGAGCGAGGGGAGAGACAACACATGAGAAGGAAGGTCAGCCATTGACCACAAAGCAAGCACATGAGTTAGACCAAACACAAACAATCATGAGCGATGGGCTGCCCAAAGCACACCTTACGTATTGATAATTTACACAATTCGATTATATACGGCTAAATATGTCAGTAGGTAAGACATACAAATCAAATAATGCAGCATGAATGAGATTTAAAGGCTGAGCAGTCGAATGGGTCAACACATGGCTGTTAGAGTTTGGTCATAGTGACTTAACAGTGAGAGTTCCTGAAGAGTTCTATGGAAAATGCTGACAGGCGTATGCAACAGAAACATTTTGTTTATTTCTTTAAAAAATAATATTTATTATTACAATAAACTGCCATGTACTGCCACTAGGTTGCTGAGTTGGCCTACATTAGCAGCATCCATTGTTGGTAACCTAGATTCACATCAATACCAGCTTTCCAGGGTTTCTCTAAGGGATATATGTACAAGTAATCTATTTGGCAATCATTTGCCCAGTCAGTAGTTACAATGACAACCTGACCTGGATACAGCTACTGTGCTCCACCGTAGGGCACCTTTGATCAACACAACGATGGATTTCTCCCTGGACAAGGATGTGTAAGTAAAATAGTTAAAAGATGGGGATAACATGTTTGGTGTCACTTTGGCTTGTTTTATGTTGTACTCCAAAGTATGAACGGAAACCATAAAATACACTGGAATATAGTAACAACACCTATTCACTATCTGCTGCACAGGGAAATTAAACGATTTCCAGTATCAAATGAATGTTTTGAATAATTGGTGAAAACAGAAATACAACCCTGGTTTCCAGGTCACCAACCTGACCACATCACCCGGTTGGATCAGTAAAAAGAAATTCTCTACTAGTTCGTTTAATACTTAAACTTTTGCAGAAGAGGTTATTCCAGTACATAAATATACAATCTCAAAATGGGATCTGGTGACATGGAAACATTCAAAATATTTTTGAGACATAACCAATTATTAACTCTCCAGAGATGTTCAGTTTCTAGGCAAAGGTTTAATTGAACAACACTATTTCAAGGCACTATGCTCAAAGACACTTTTATAGTTTGTTGTATTAGCTAAAAGATTTCTATTCATTTAAATGTCTATCTGTGGCTCATCCTGTTTTCGGGTTCATATTATACTTGTATCTTCCCCAAGTGCCATTAAACATGGCATCCGTTTTGCTACTATGCTGTAAGAACTGCTCTGGCTTGAGCAGTAAATACAGGACCAGTTCTTGAGCAAGGCAGTAAATGCAAAGACCTCTGACACCACCAACAGCAGTGGTGATAGGCTGGCCCTAGTATCAGCAAATGTTAAGGAAAAGCCACCTTGGGATCAAACCTCCTTGAGCTGTTCATTAATACATGGAGTTGGGAGAGGCACACCATTGGCATATGTCCCCTGTGAGAAAGGGGATCAGTTGGGGTGGATGGTAGTCCAACACAAGAAATAATGTCAGTATTCTGGTTAGGTCCAGTAAAGGTTTCAGAAATGTATCTGGTAGCTATGGCACAAAGCAGACAGACTTAAGAAAATGTGTAAAGCATTTACAAGTACCCAAACAGTCAAACATTCAACAACATAACACAATGAAAATCCAACTCCAATTTATAAATATGGACGTATTTTAAAGAACAAAAGTATGCCAAATGGACTCAAATCCAATAAGTGGAACCAGATATATTAATGTGTTTAGTATGTACCCAAAACCACAAAGCACCATCAGGAAAATGGTTGTGATAAACCAAAGCAAAGATATGGTCTAAGGCCACCTACGTTGGAGCACACATTCGATACGAGTCCCAGGTAGGTCGTTGTCAAAAAGTTACTTTCGGACTTGGAAAATGTTCAGGAGAAATGTGGGCTTCAATGAGTCATTGGAGGGGCAAGCTGCAAGCAGGATCCAAGTCATGGTTCGAAAACAGCAGGTTGCTGAAGACCAGGGTCCCACTGTAGTGATCAACAAAGGTGGAAAAGCTGTGACTGGGTGAAAATCCATGCACAAGAAGGTTTCAATGTTGAGTGGCTTTGACATGCCATCATTCATAGAGAACACCTCTCCTTTCGTTTGGAATTCAGATCTCCTTCAGGGGATCAAACTAGCAATGTTGATCTGACCTTCAATTGGATGTCTTTTGCTTGTTAGCAGTCACTGTCTTTCACTGGTTCTTCAGAAGAACAGTTGAAAAAAGTGTCTAAGCCTCCATTTTTGCAGGTTGGACAAGATGAGTACAGTGTAGCACTGGCCAAGGTTTCCAGTATCTATGGAGTTGCACTTGGGGATCAGCACTCCAATTGAAGCCACCAGCAGGATTCAGAGCAGGTGCAGTTGGCACTGGTCAGCTGGGTTCTTCAGGAAAGTTGGCGCTTTGTGTCCATGTAGCCTATCAAAAGGTCTGTCAACTGACCACATGGATTCCAATTCTTGGTGCTTGGTACAAGTTGAACAGGTCCAGCCCTTAGGCTTCTACTCACAGTTTTCTGAGATAGGGTATTGGGTGTGCCACATTTTTCCAAATGCCAGATTGGGGTAACTCCAGGCCACTAATGGGGGTAAAAGTTCCCAGGGTTGGTCCTACACACTTTTGCAGCACTTCCTGTGCGTTTTACTGTAAAATATCCCACAGTGCCCTTCTCTTCTATAACCGAGGTAGCAGAGCCTTTCCTTCCTTGTGTAGAGCTTCTGTGTCTACCCTAGAGGTGTGGCAAGGGAAATGACCAACCCCTCCACTGTTGTCACTCAAAACTAGTTCCAAGGGCAGTACCTCTTCATCTGGGATTAATACCTGACTGACTAGCAGGACAGTAGGCCCAGGTGTGAGCTATATCTGCCAATGAGAGAGTAGGCTTCCTTCGCGGTTAAGGGCCAGGGGCACAGCCCAGATGGCATCCTGTCAGGAGAAAGGTCAACCCCTCTTTCTCTGTCTCAGGACTGCAAGCCACTTCACACTTAATCATTGAGATACTCAGCTCCTGGTTGACGATGAACAATGGCAGGAAAACCCATTGCCTCATGCAGGAAAAAACTTTCTGAAAGTATCAATTTTCAAAATAGTAATATAAAATCTGACTTGACCATCACTTGGCATGAACTGACTATTAAAATGAGTCCTTGAATCACTTTTCTAGCTAATGCCATACTGAAGTTAGGGCGTCTAAGGTGTTATAATGTATGCTAAGGCTTTTCCATGGAGAGACAGACTTGCCACAATGAAAATGGGTTTTCACTACCTAGATATGTGAAACCTACATGCATATATTCTACATTTAAAATTCCTATGTTCATTTTGGACCTATCCTAGGAGTGACTTATAAGTATTAAAAGAAAGGTTTAGACTTGGCAAAAGGTTTATTTCACCTGGTTGCAATTTAAAGTTATAAAATTGAACTCCCAACCTGCTCACTTTAGTTGTGGCACAATATGTGCTGCAATGGACTAATGAAATTTAACCTACTGCTCATAGGTACACTTGTGTAACATCTAATAGGGACTTCTAAGTAAATTCAATATGCCAATCATAATTATAGATGCATTGGGGCCAGGTTAGCAGTGCCCAGAGACAACGAACCAGCAGCATCTGTTGAAAAAAGGGGGGGGGGGGGCGGGGGGGAGGTGACTGTACAAAAACAAGCATTTTCTTACATTCCCAATTCAAATGACACAGCAAGAGTAGAATAAAGATGGCATGTCAAATTTACAACTGCAACCTAAAATGCAATGTTGCCTTTCCTACGGGAAGGAAGCAAACAAAAAATCAAAACATAAGAAAACCTATTCAAAAGTTTAACACACATGAAAAGGCTCCAAGCCTAAAATCATACAGTAAACACATTATCTGTTTTTGGGAAATAGAATAATTCACCTTACCAATAAAATGAGGAACTTCTGTGTTATGTACAAAAATCTGGCACCGGATTTTAGAGACACAAAGCAAGTATTTTATAGGTTAGTTCGGGAAGTTAGGCTTGATAAATCAAAATGTTCAAAAGTCTATATCTCAAGTAGTTTTAACCGAATTTAGATGCTTTTTTTGGATCCCAACTCTGGTTTTGCATAAAATATATTTAGCCAAGCGTATTTACCATCCTCTAAAACAAAAAGTAGTTACCCAGTAAGTAAAGAACCTCAGTGCAAACTAAACATGGCATAAAATGGCAACAAATAAATTATGTAAAGTGATGACGTATACACCACTCAATTACATACACGAGTATGCATCACCACACATGTATTCATATGAGTCAATTTTGGAGTGGTAAATTAAAAAAATCCAAAAAATTGCATCAAACCAAAATGACTGATGGCCGGAATGGTGGAGCAAGTTGGGGACAAAAGTTAGGAGGTTACATAACATGAACAAAGGTGAAAGTTTTTTTAAATTCTATTGACAACTCCATAATAAAGACTCATGGTGGTTCAAGAAAAAATAATGATAAGTCTTCCAACAATATAGGCTATGCCATAAAGGGCTTATATCATTGCCAAAGGACTTTCCAATTCATGTGCTTTCTCTACGACCCATATCAAGCTGGTACAGGGGTCTTTGGCCTCTCTTTGTATCCAGTACTCATAGCCCAAGGTTCTAGGCCCTTCTCATTTTTGTAATGACTATTACACTATGACAACCCTTCTCCTCTGGTATCCTCTGAGGATTAAGGGAGGGGAGGGAAGGCAGGAAAGTTCATATACTTCAAAGACACTGCGTAGAAGCTTCTCCCACCTTCTAGAACTGTTGTATAGCATTTTAGGACCCTAGTGTAATTTTCCAGATTCATACCCTTATATAGGTATAATTCACATTACCCTTATACAGGCATAGAAATCATACCCATATTTAGACATAGCTCATGCAATCTAAATATAGGCATAGCTACTTCCACCAGTTCCAAAAAGCCACAACGATTTCTTGGAAAACTCGGCTTCAACAGTCAGGGACGTTTCCTTTCTTGAATATTGATTTGTCCTAGAAATCGTGGCGTTTTCAAAGAACTACCATTCCCTTGGGGTTCTTTGGTGAAGTTATTATGTCCGACATTACGTCAAACCAAGCACCTTCAAGGTATAAATATGCCCACACTTGCCCTAGCAAGGACACAGTGGCTTGGAGCAGATAGACTATCTACTTGCCCGACGCAGGTCGCTACAGCAAGTGCTGAAGGAAGCCGACCCTCCAGCTGACGCACTGACAGAGAGGCTGCTTTTCTCTAGCTGAGAATTTAGCTCCAGTGTTTCCTAGCTTCCCTTGCGGGGTGTTGAGAAATGGAGTCCTGAGACAGAGATACCAGACCTCCTTCATTGTAAACCAAAGTACGGAGCTGATTAGACCCTATGAGAAATCTTGGATAGATTCTTGGCAAAGAAACTAAACCACATTTACTTCTTCCCTCGTACTAGACTTAGGTTAGGTACATCGGGGTAGGCGTATTTTAAAAGCACCAGTTTGAGTACTTTTAGACTTTGTTATTTATGTATGTATTTTATGGCTTAGAAACCATACTATGCTTTTACAGTATTATTTTATAATGCTCTTCTTGCTGTATGCATTATACTTTACAGCCAGTATTACGATTGTAGCAGTTCATTTCTTCTGCATAAGAAAGAAGATTGTTCAATAAATACTTTTATTGAAAACGCCTGTCTCTCTATTTCTCTGCACCTCTGATGAAATGAAGCATGCACGATTGACTGAGTAAAATATCTGTCTATTGTTTCCACGACTCTGAAGATCAGTTTTATTCTTGGGGAAACAAAAGTTGTCATGTTTATGCGGTTGTCAGAAACTAATCCCTTCTTGTGTACTCGAGAAAGTTTCTAGTGACCTCTGAGCTACCTGGCACTCACAATTAAGTCTAATATATTCGACAGAGACCTAGTCGACTCAAGTCCTATGTCACATCTATAGGATATATTATTCCAATGCGCAGAGCCTATTGGGAATATAGGAACTACACTACAGAACCAGAGCACTAGGGTATAAAAGTTGGACCTAAGACACCAACTCTTCAGAACACTCTGACCTGTTGATACCTTGCCAGGAAGAAGGACTCATGTGCTGCTGGAAGGACTGCCACTCTGCTGGACTACTGCTCTGAAAGACTGCTGCCCTGCTGGATTACTGCCCTCTTACCCTGCTACTCTGCGGACTTCTGTCTGGGTATACAGACTAGGTCTTCATCGGGCCCAGGGCCTCCAGAGTGACTCACATGGGTTATTTTGCTGAACACCTGTTCAGAGCCACAGGGACACAAAAGGCTTCTTCCATTTGAACCCGCACCGGTACCCGGTCTCATGGACTGCTGGCCCTCCAAGTGGTGCCCCTCCGGTCTTGGTTCCTTTGAAAAATGTCAAGGTGCCCAGGCAGCCAAAATCAAAAAGTGGGGACACTTTTTGGCTGAAAGTGCTGTGAGAACAGGGAAGAGCCCGGCAAAAACCTCCTCACCTATCCGCCTGAGATGCATCGCCGGTCAGATTGACTTTGCAGCTTCTTCCACTACACTCTTCTTCACAACAGCAAATCCTTTTCAGCTGTCATTCACCAAAGAGGTATTTTACCTCACGGAAATGTGTTCGACTACAGCTTCTGCCTCGTCCTACTGGAGATTTTTGACTTCCAATTTAGGGGTAAGTTTGAATGTAGAAATCTTCATTGGGGGTTCGACCCAAAGCTATCCAACAATGACACTCCCTCCTTGGACATCTCCTGCAACATTGCCCCACTAAACTTTACCTTCTCAGAACATTTTCTTCAAAATTTCTTCTAAATCTGAGGGTAAGCGCTGACCCAGCCCAATCCACTTATTATATCCATACCATGATCCTTCACAGTCGTTCATGCTTTTAGATTTTGAACCAGTATCTAGTGCGAAAGATGTCCACAGTTGGCACTTTGATCTTTGAGGTGCTTGTTTTTACTATAAACCTTAAAAACTCATAATTCCGTATTTACTGATTGGATTTTTGCCATTTTGGTGTAATGTAATTTGTTAAAACTTACTCTATTTTTCTAAATTAGTTTGGAATTTTTTGTGTTATGGTTTCACTTTATTACTGTCTGTGTGCTGCATAAATACTTTGCACATTGCATCTAAGGTAAGGCTGACTGCTTTCTTGTGCCACGCTACCCAGAGTTAAACAAAGGTGGCTTTAGTGACTTTTTGTGGTTCAAGGGATTCTGGCTGTTCCTTTACCAGAGCTCACACTCTAGTCAAACAACAAACCAATTTCTCACAAAGGGTAGTTTAAAAACATATACAATTCTTCATATGCAGGCCTGACAAGGCTTGTTATAGTTATAATGTGAATCATTAGCAAATTATACTTTTAATATTTTGACCGCTGAAACGGCAGCCCATGAATACCTCTAATAAAATTTCATTATGTTTGGTAGGTGAACCAGTACTTTAAAGACACAGCACTGTATTTTGTAGTAAAGGAGAAACTGGTTTGATACATATAAATGCTCCTATGACATAAGAAAATAAAAAGTTACAAAATATGTATTTTAATGAAAGCACAAATCGTGGCGTTAAAAGATATACTTTCTCATTGAGAGCTGCACATGGGGCAGAATTTTATGTAAGTAGTTTGGGTGAATCTGTTTTGATAATATAGACTAATGTAGGTGATTTTACCTCTGTTTTATGATCCATATCATGATGATGTACTTCATTTTCACTCACTAGATCTCAGGGTTTGTGTCCATTTCCATTTCATCTACAGTATACTTTACTATTATTTGCTTAACACCTCCCCTCTCTTTATTCTCCCCTAGTGTATAAATCATAAATTATATGCATGATCAAGATAATACAAAAACAGTTACTTCCAAATGAAATGATTCTGAGGCAGAACTAGACATATTGTTACCTACAGGATCTGTGGCAACTATTTATGTATTTTTATGGGTGTTTCAATCAGGCTTGTGGCCACATTCAATTCGTAGATCACTGTTCGCTTGGTCAACACATTCGAGAGTCCGATCATTTCTACTTTAAATTGGTTATGAATATACAAACATGTTTATGCTTAGGTATTTCACAGTATTTTGGGGTAGACATAAGTTCTAAATTCATTTTCAATTGCTCAAACTAGCATTTTCATGGGAAGTACAACAATTATGAGTGGTATAGGAGCAAACAGGCCCTTGAATGAAGGTAATTTACAGGTTGCATCTGCCACCTCTGACTTGTCCCCTGCTATCTCTGGCACTGCCTTTGCGACCTTTGGCTTCAGATGTCCTAAAGGCAGTGACAGAAACAACAAACATTGGTCTTGCTTATGGGTGAGCTACTGACTTTAGCATAGGGTGGTTATAGTGAAAGAGGAGTGTGGGTGGATGAGGAGAGCAGGACTTTGAAATAAGTGCTATGAAGTGACGAGCCATAGCCATCACAGCACTTTTCTTCCTTCGGTCTGTTGGGAGGGAGGAGGAGAAACAGGGATGGGGTGGGTGGTGGGAGGAGAAGCAAGAGGGGGGTGGGAAGAAATAGGGACTGGAGGTGGGTGGGAGTAGAAGAAATAACATGGAAAGTGAAAAGAAACGAAGAAGAACAGGGGCAGGTGGATAAAGAATAGACCACACTGATATAGGTGGGATGGGAATAAGGAACTCATCGAGGGGCCTGGGAAGGTTAAGAAGAAACTAGGGTGGCAGTACTGAGGAGCCTTCCATTGCTAGTACTGTGATTGAGGCAGGGGAAGAAGAAAGAAAAAATATCTAAAATACTACCTTAATCATTGTAGTAGTAGTAGGACCGAATCCATATGAAACAATGAGTGCTGGATCTGTGTTTCAATGAGAGAATAGGAAGTGACGACTGGCATGTGCTGCACAAGTAAGTACCATTTTACATCCACTGCATGGCAGACTGCTTTAAAGTTTCTGAATAGCACAAGTTTTAAGTACTGCTGCTGAGGCAAGATACTGCTTATTTAAAGTCCATGTGGGTATTTGACTGTGTTCAATACCAACCTCCAAAAATGCTAAGATTTATTCCTATTTGGTGACTTTACCAATATTAATGATCTCTATTTCCTGCCTTTCTTTTTTTGCAAAGAACAATTGTTAATAATGCTGCTGAGACAGGATAACTCCATTTGAGATTCCGGTGGGTGTCTTGTCATCTATCTTTTGTCTTTTTTCTTTGTCAGACAGCCCCCATTGGTATTATCTGTTTGTATAAAATTGCCACATCCACCACTCACTCCGTTAGGTATATATGAGAAAGTAAACGTTGCATCATGTTGCAATTTATTTTGTATTTAAAGGATAAATATAAATAAATAAATTGGTGTGTCAATGGTTTCTAGAATGGTAGTCTGTATTTAACACTGGGTGTATCAAAAGTTATATAAGAGTGTGAGGAGGTGCATCGTATTATCACATGAATGATATCATCAGTGATGTCAAATGAGATATCATCAGTGATGTCATTTGAGATGTCATCAGTGATGTCAGCAGTGATGTCACTGACCATATCTTGAATGATGTAATATGTGGCATCATCAGCAGTGGATGGTGGGTGCGCAAAATCTAGTTAGTACAACTATATAGGAGCAATTTCAATGGTTTTTAAATGCTAATTCCCAACTATATAATGCCCGAAACCTATGGTTTTTTAAGTGTATATATATATATATATATATATATATATATATATATATATATATATATATATATATATATATATATATATATATATATATATATATATATTTATATTTATTTATAAAATAATGAATGGGCCAGGTTTTGCTTTCTATAAAGTATTATTTGCAGAATTTACTGTTGCCTTAGTTTTACATTTCAAGCTGTTGTTCAGTACTTAACAAAGCCGTATTTATCCCTACTGTGGCTTCAAAGTTATTTCTAGTCTTACAAAATACAGCATTATTCTGCGTCTGAGTTACTATGTTATTGCATTGCCTGCACTGTTGTATTCCACTGATAGTGTTGGACACCGAGAGCAGTACATCATTCTTTGCATCTCCTTTCAAAGCCTTAGAAATTGGAGCTGCCTTTAATGGCTGCATCTGTCTGCATAATAAATATGTGCTCATCTGATACTTCTAGACATCAGCCATCTGTGCGATCTGTTCTCACATTTGCAATGTGTCATAATCACTCAACGTCACTCTTCAATGCAAGGAAAGTCATATATTTTACTCATGAACGGTCTTTCTAGTGCAGCATTTTTTTTTTATAAATTCTGTATGAAACATATGTTAATGCCGTAGTAGCTAAATCAGAAGAATACTGCGTGATTATCTATTTAACATTTTTTTTACCTTCCACTGAAATTTGATTTATCTGAATTTCCCTCGATCTGCTTCTGAATATTTCTACATATATCAAGATTCAAAATGAAACCATTTTTAATGATGCACTTATTAAAAATAGAACCGATAACCCTCATAATGAAAATTGGAGTTCTGTGTAAATTATTACAAACAATACATTTTAAAATATTAAAAACATAAAACATAACAACAACAATGTTTCGATTTAAAAAAATGCTTCCCCATCTCACAGATTGGGTATCATTTGACAAATACTAGCCAGTGGATGTACATTCAGTGACGTGTGAAGCCTGGGTTTGTGATATAAATGTATTTCTGTAGTAAGGTTGCTATGAAGAGATTTATTATGGACAAACATTTCGTGGTTCGTAAGTTAATACAAACATCCTGCTTGTTTACAGAGATACAAGACGTGCGTTGTTTCACATTATTCTGGGATGAAATTTCGGGTAATCTCCGCTATGTCAATTTGCATATTTTTATTGAAATTCCACAAGTCACATTTTTTCCGACCAAAGAACTGCTCCCCAGGAAAAATAGGAACATCACCTACATTTATTTATTTTATTATTAGTAATTTTTTTTACATGACGTTCATTTGTAGAGTGCACCAATCACACGTGAGGATATCCAGGCGCTTGATCAGGTAAGTGGTCGTATTATCCACACTGAGTTATTCCATGAAACACTTTGATTTAATAGTCACTACCCTATTGAGCGCCCTGTTTTTAGAAGATGGCTACCCAGCTTTATGTCAAAAGGGAGTGGTGTGTGTTTGGCTGAGTAAATATAAAAAGGTCCTGGATTGAACGTGAGGAAAACAACAATTTGTGCATCACTGGCAGAGCAATAATATGAAAAAACAAATGAGGAGATGATGACATGAAGTGAGATGGTGTAGAGAGAATAAGAGAGACCCTAGAAACGTGTGCGATGCCCACACGAAGAGGTATTGTGGGGATCTATTGGAACCTCAGTCTACGAAGACTGACCAGTAGAAAACGCACTTAACAACTGTCAATGATACCAATGGTTGTCAGGGAACAGAGTTGTTTGAGGTGATCCAGAGTGTTCAAAAGCAGCAGTTATGTGAATAAGAATGAGGGGAAAAAATAGGTGACTGCGATGAGCAGTAAAGTTGGTGATGTTGAAGAGTGGTATTTCCATTGAGTGAAGGGCACAGAAGCCACATTGGAAGAGGTTAAAATGTTTGTTGGCTGAAGGATATAGAGTGAACATTTTGCCATCTGGGCACTCCAATGTCTTAGAGAAGAAGGGAGTTGTGACACTAAACAGTAGTTAGATAGGGAGGAAGGTTCAGCTGGGCTTCTTTTCATAGAGCTAAAACCAGAGCGGATTTGAACCACTGAGTGTAGCTTTCATTAAGGATAGGCTGATTGGGCAGTTATGTTAGTTATAGAAGTACATTGCAGGAAAAAAACTAAGATTTAATAGTTTTTGAGCTGAAAGTGTCAGATGGGACAGAAGATGTGTTAACAGATTTAACAAAGAAAATGAATATGAGTTCTATAGGTAAATTAGGGGATATCATAGAGAGTGGTGGAATTGGGGTGATTGTGGTGACGGGATGAAGGATAAGAGTAGAGGAGCTAGTTGGGTTAAGTTGCCGATCTGCATGAGAGATTTTGGAGAGGGTGCGAGTTGACAAAACAGTGTTTTGAAAGTAGATCACTTTAGCATTGTATATATGCTACAGTGATATAGATCATTGGGGAATTTGGTGTGAGAAGACAGGTCAACAGTGTGAATCTGTTTTTTTCTTTAAATAGTACATTGAGTGAGCGGTATTCAGCACAGTTTGTATTAGGTTGTGGTCAGAAGGACAGGGATTTATTGATGGTTGAGAGAGTAACAGTTTGCAAGTCAAAAGGCTATGACCCAGTGTTTTGCTCTTTTTGTGTTTAGATGTGGAATTACTTAATATTATTGGGAGTGTGCTAGTAGTTTAGAGAAGGAGCTCTTCTGTTAATGGATGGTAAAATTCAGCTTGAAATCCCCAAGTAGAATTATGCGATGGGGGTTCACATGAAAGGTTTTCTCCAGGAGGAGGGATTATCCTCTACTTCTAAAATGAAAGAATAATTAGAAAATTCCGATTATTTTCACAACTATGTCTGATACTTGATAAAACCAACCAAGAGAGTAAGTGTACTTAGATTTAGAAATGATGTGGTGAACATAACTAAATGATGTGGACTTGGCTTTTTAACGCCACTTTTCATGTATGGAGGTAATTCTTAAGAGATTGGTAACTATTGTCACTGCCCTCAGTAAATTTACAAGGCTGGTGGAAATGTCACCCTGAAACTCTAGCTGCAGAAATTTCCAGGTGAAACTGAGGATTTCCCATTGAAATCAGACCCCAAATTACTTTTCTACCAGCAATTCCTCATTTTTCAATGGAACCTAGTTGCACCTCTTGTTATCCCTGTTGACTATGATTCCTCAAGTACCCAATTATTGTTAAAAGGTATAAATCAAGGCAACTCATACCAAGGCCCTCAGTGTGTCCTGGACTGTTGCTGTACTCCCTTAAGATCCTTTACAACACCTAGTACAACCTCGTAATAAGTGCACCAGTAAAGGAAAGCTACAATACTTGAAACATGTGCACTGGATATTGAGCCCCCCTTTCTTGAATAAGCTCCCACTATCAATATGGGGCAGCTATAAACACTTTGGGGCCTCTTCAGAAAAGCAGGAGTATTCTTATATGTACTTTCACATGCAAGTGTAAGGGATAGGTTTAGGAAAATGATCTATGTAATGCTAAGGTGAGAGTTAGGGCCTAGCAAAAACCGAAGGGTAAGGGTAATGAGATAGGTTAGGATAGTTGTAAAGGAAATGAACCATGTTTTACATAGTCTTAGTAGAATTTAGAATAAAAAAGTGAGTTACGATAAGGGCATCTAGGCACTTTTATTGTTCAGGTCCTGGTAGGGGCTTCGTTGTGATAGACCAAGCATTCAAAGTAGTTGTAGTTAAAATTTGAGGTAATAGATCCATTCTCAAGGTAGCTAGTAAATTTGGTTTTCTATATCATGACATAAATCAAAAGAAACACCTGTAGTAGCATTTCGTTTGTTCTCAAAGCGGTAGGGAGCTAAGATTTTCAACATAAAGAGCCTTTGTAGTGACCAGTGTTCACAGCTAACAAGCGTTACCTACGAACTCACTCAAATTTGATATCAGACAGGGCATGAAAAAGAGATGTGATCAGGATTGCTTCTATCTCTGCGTCAGGTGACTGATTTAATTAAGGTATTTAGCAAGAAGGGTCCTAAAAAGGGGCAACAGAGCGTTGTACATAGGTGGTAAAATAAGGTGCATATATTCAATTATAGCTGTGTCAAAAACACAATGCCAGCATAGTGTTTGACTATTGTGGCAAAACATTAGTGCCAACGGGACTTGATACTCGGCATAGTCTGTCTCAATAGCAGTACAGTCTTTATTTATCAAATGATAATCATACTCCCACTGCTGGAAATTGGAGATTTACATCACACATAGGTCAGTTCATACCCTGTGAGATGTTTTGTCACACTGTCAACCAATACTCCACAAACCTAGTTTCAAGCCCTGCCAGCAAATTCGAAGCAAACGGGGGAGCTAAACAAGGGCAGGGTTATGCTAAATTGCCATATTTACATTTTGTTTATTTACAAGACATTTCAGGTAAATTATACAAAATAAGATGCAATTCAGTGAAATGCTGATCCAGTTTAGTTCATTAAACTGTTTTTGATTTTATGGTAAAATCATAAACGGGTATAGCACATACAACAACAATAGATCTAAAAGTAGATAACTACATACATTGCAGCACCAATACATAATACAACCTCCTATGAATTATATCAAAAACTATTTAAAAACAGGTAAAGGAAATAGAGTTAAAAAGACCCATATTATCCCATTAGTAACTAAATTCCTTCATTGCAGACTTATTTGATAATTGTAAAGGACACCGGAAAGAAAACAATAAACAAAGAAACATACTTTTGCTAGCAGCTGTAAATAAAGATATGCAGGTCTGGTTTGCCTAAATTGTGCCAGTCTGAGTTACCTAAAGTGTGCCGGGACCACCGGAGGCCAGACATACTTGTGATGTACGTGGGAAAACATTAGACATACATGTACAATATGCATGGAGTTACAGATCTAAATATTATCGCAACTCCAAACATGCAGATTGGGCTAATATTACCAGGCCTCCGTTGGGAACAAAAGGCGATGAAAAATATCTAGCCTTAAAAATGCCAGAAGATTACTAAAATTCAGGAAGAACCTAGAAACGTGGCTCTTTAGAACTTAACTGTATTCATTTCTTCCCAATAAACATATGTTTCAAGGAGCACCTAGACACCCCAGGGTATTGTTGCGCTTTCTAAAAAAATATATATATGTGTGATCAAGGGAGGGATCTCCCGAAACGCATCATGGCGGCATTGGCAAAAATAAAATAATGCACTAAGAAAAAAGCTTGGGTCTACGCTTGTTTGTACGAGTTTTGGAATTGGAGTAAAGACGAGTTTGGATATATATATATATATATATATATATATATATATATATATATATATATATATATATTCCAAAAATAGCAGTCCCCACATTTGAGAGAGAGCCCGAGGAAACCACCTTGATGTGCATCAGACTTTTATTTTAAATGCAGCCTGCGAACAGAGAAACAGGGGGTGAGCAAATTACACCAAGTGCAGCCAAACGCGTTTCGAGTGTCCTCTTCGTCAGTGGCTGCGAAGGCAATGCAGGGAAACTGATTTGCGGGTGCTTCTGCTCAAAACTTCTCCCGCCCGGTTGGGCGTGGCCGTATGGCCTCCTGGGAGATGTAGTCCACACCATGTAGCAACCTCCGTGGGTACGTGTTTCCCTGAACCCATTGTCCTTCAAAGTACTGGTACATCACCTCAAGTTCTATGTACCGTTTTGTGGCTGGCATTTCCGATGTGGCAACGCATCTTTACTGCATTAATGCGTGTTCAATCTCCTCCGTTAGTAGGCAGAATCATATGATGCCGCCACGGACCCGCTCTTGTGAAGCAGTCGGCTCTCTCTCACGACCTGGGCAGGCCGTTAAACATTCCAAAAATAGCAGTCCCCACATTTGAGAGAGAGCCCGAGGAAACCACCTTGATGTGCATCAGACTTTTATTTTAAATGCAGCCTGCGAACAGAGAAACAGGGGGTGAGCAAATTACACCAAGTGCAGCCAAACGCGTTTCGAGTGTCCTCTTCGTCAGTGGCTGCGAAGGCAATGCAGGGAAACTGATTTGCGGGTGCTTCTGCTCAAAACTTCTCCCGCCCGGTTGGGCGTGGCCGTATGGCCTCCTGGGAGATGTAGTCCACACCATGTAGCAACCTCCGTGGGTACGTGTTTCCCTGAACCCATTGTCCTTCAAAGTACTGGTACATCACCTCAAGTTCTATGTACCGTTTTGTGGCTGGCATTTCCGATGTGGCAACGCATCTTTACTGCATTAATGCGTGTTCAATCTCCTCCGTTAGTAGGCAGAATCATATGATGCCGCCACGGACCCGCTCTTGTGAAGCAGTCGGCTCTCTCTCACGACCTGGGCAGGCCGTTAAACATTCCAAAAATAGCAGTCCCCACATTTGAGAGAGAGCCCGAGGAAACCACCTTGATGTGCATCAGACTTTTATTTTAAATGCAGCCTGCGAACAGAGAAACAGGGGGTGAGCAAATTACACCAAGTGCAGCCAAACGCGTTTCGAGTGTCCTCTTCGTCAGTGGCTGCGAAGGCAATGCAGGGAAACTGATTTGCGGGTGCTTCTGCTCAAAACTTCTCCCGCCCGGTTGGGCGTGGCCGTATGGCCTCCTGGGAGATGTAGTCCACACCATGTAGCAACCTCCGTGGGTACGTGTTTCCCTGAACCCATTGTCCTTCAAAGTACTGGTACATCACCTCAAGTTCTATGTACCGTTTTGTGGCTGGCATTTCCGATGTGGCAACGCATCTTTACTGCATTAATGCGTGTTCAATCTCCTCCGTTAGTAGGCAGAATCATATGATGCCGCCACGGACCCGCTCTTGTGAAGCAGTCGGCTCTCTCTCACGACCTGGGCAGGCCGTTAAACATTCCAAAAATAGCAGTCCCCACATTTGAGAGAGAGCCCGAGGAAACCACCTTGATGTGCATCAGACTTTTATTTTAAATGCAGCCTGCGAACAGAGAAACAGGGGGTGAGCAAATCAGTTTCCCTGCATTGCCTTCGCAGCCACTGACGAAGAGGACACTCGAAACGCGTTTGGCTGCACTTGGTGTAATTTGCTCACCCCCTGTTTCTCTGTTCGCAGGCTGCATTTAAAATAAAAGTCTGATGCACATCAAGGTGGTTTCCTCGGGCTCTCTCTCAAATGTGGGGACTGCTATTTTTGGAATATATATATATATATATATATATATATATATATATATATATATATATATATATATATATATATATATATGATCAAGGGATCAAGGTCCCGAAACGCGTCATGGCGGCGTGTTTGTCTGCACAAGGATGAGAAAATAAAAAGATTTGCAAAATCCTACTGGGTCCGGTTTCGTTGTTATCCTGAGCGTTGTTCTGGAATTCAGCGGAGTTCTTTGCATATATATATATATATATATATATATATATATATATACATATATATGTTGTTGCCTGTTAGAAATGCAGATCTATCATTTGGCAAAAAATGCAGCCTTGCTTCAACTTTTGATGCGAGGCCTCGTTTCACAGTTATATGTTCTCCTTTATAATTGCTCAACTAAACATATAAAATTGCATGAAAAACCCAAGTGATGTGTAACAGCCACTTGCATTCTGGCCAATCAGGATTTTCCTAGGCACTGTGACTGATATTCAAATATGTAATGTGCATAATGGTGTACTTTCTGGAATTTCGCATGACCAGTGTAATCCACAGTTCTAGAATAGTAGAAATTAGGGCTGTATGAGCGAGAATTTGCCCATTCTTAATACTGGTCCAATCGCTGCTTTTTTATAGCAGATAGTTCGAAAATTAGATGTGCACTTTTGATGAACAGTCAACCCAGTCAAAATGTTATGTGGACTGACATATTTTCACTGAACCTTGTGCATTTTACACTTCTTTCAATCAAAAATTACCAATAGAAACAGGGATAACCCTGGGTGACTTCAAAGGTACTAAACACCTGGCTCTTCTGATATAGGCAACAAAAAGGATGCTGCATAAAAGTATATGCCTTTTTAAATGACATCTCAGCATTAGAATAGCCAGTCTGACTCTCCACCCAAGTACCGTCTCTCCTGAGAGTATTTTAGTTCATATCTAATTTGATTTCCCTTAGGAATCCTTAGGGGGCAACAATCTGACAGGCAGTAGGCAGATGAGGTGAGGCTTAGCTTTGTGATAAGAGGCTGTCGTAGGAGGGTCAATCGGTGAGAAAACTTGTTACTGGGTACCTATGATCATTTCATATATGCGACAGTCTCCTAATCAGGAGGACCAATCGCTAAGATGCATCTAACTCGAAATTTGTGTCAAAGTCTCCTGTTTCCAGTAATGTAATTGGCTGCAGGTCTAGGTCCGCTTTTAACCTTCCTTAAGAAACACGGCACAGCGCACAGGGATCCATCAACACAAAACGAGACATTATCGATCTGGATGGAAAGTCTAAGCTTGGGGTCAGCACACTTTAAGCCACATACCTACGATCTCCTTTCTTTCCATCCTTGCATAACCATTTGATCATACTTGCAAATCCCAAAATGTATGGGCAATCCTTCACTTCATGTTTCACAGACACGCCATATCTAGTCACTGGATCAATGCCAGGAACGCCGTATACATTATAGACATATGTGTTTGCTCTATTCCTATGACCCTCAAGGATTAGAACCGTCTTTATAGTGCATATTTACATCTTACTTGCCTTAAACCAGCTTTGCTAAAACGACAATTGGAATCTTGTTGTCATAACATTCAAATGCCAGTCACTCCCATAGCCTCCTGTGCACTCCTTACCAAAGGGCAATGTTTACAGTTCCTGTAATGTCAAAGGCTATCACAGAGATGATGTATACCTAATCAAAGGCTATCTGAGTTCATTCTTGCGCATTTGCTAAATGTGTACTTATTAGCATTGCAAAGTCTGGCCCGCTGTTCAGTTTACAAATTAGCCTGTCTTTGGTGCAGCAAAGATTAAGAATTTAAATCACTTTGTTGAAGTAAAATATGTTCCACTCGCAGCTGCCCTCAAATGAATAAACTATGAAATGTAGTGCTAATTCCATTACGAATACTTGCTGGGAATACATTACCCAGACAGTAATGAGCACTTCTGGTGCAGCCGCGGAGACCCAAGGCTTCCTGAAACAACAATTCAAGGAGGTGATTACAGTTTGATGCTGTTTCATGAGCCCTCCTGGGGCATCAATTAATCCCATGAACTCATCCTATAATGCACTTATTTACCAAAAGGACATGAAATTAATGGCAGTCAGGGGCATTTGAGTCCCAGAAAGATGATTTGGGGCTGTTACTGTCTGTTTAAGAGGGAGTGTGTGGCCCTCGTCAAGTGATGCTTCAGCACAGCAATGCCATAAAACCAGGCTCAAAGTAATATTACATTTTGTTATTTCTCACATTATCTTCTCATTGTTGCTTCTATTTTTGGATTCTTGAAGCTCAATGAAATATGTGTGTGTTACTTTAACGTTGTGAATTTGGTACCATCTGCAACAAAAACAGCATTACATTTCATTTGTAATCAATTTCATTGTTACAAAGTGGATTATACGGCACGTTTTGTTAACGAAGGACGCTCTGCAAGCGTTCCAAGGATTGAATTAGTGAAATCATTAACAAGGACCAGTAAATGATGTTTGAAAGCATCTCTGGCATTACACTCTGAAAGTTAACTATGCGGGGTCAAATGGAAAACTATTGTCTTATGAATGACAGATGAAGGCCACTGACTAATGACAAACGTGTTATTTTCTCCGGGCTTCATGTTTGTTATTCGTGTTTACTGTGCTGAATATAAAAAAGGCAGCGAATTCTTCTGCTACATATTAAAATGCTTTCTATTTACAATGTTAATGGAGGGTAACTCTGGGACAAGTATTTTGTGTGGACTTTCTCACGTTTGGAGAAGAAGGTACACAACTAATTCGTATTTGCCTTCGATTTTAGTGTATTTTATTTGCATTTTCCATTACATTTTCTTTTGTTTGTATTTAACTGCGTTAGGGACTTCACTCTCCAGGTGAAGGTACAATTACATTTGAGGTCTATCAAGAAAGAGCAGTTCAGTTCCACTAACTAGCCCTTGGCAGGATGCTACTCGGAGTTTTACTGATAATTACATGAATTTAGCAGATGAGGCTAGCTCCCATGCGATGGACAAGATGGATGTGGAAATTCGGCCAGAAAGTTAAAAAGCAAGTTGAAGTGGCAGTGGCTTGTGACCTCTGACTGGCCGCTTTAATGATGATGCAAAGCATTTTTTGACTAGACACAGCCCGAGAGGAATACATTTCAGAAAGCAAAGAAAAAAGAATGTTTTAATTCTCATAAAATTTGTCGTGATTAGAGACAGAGCCCAGGGACATGTCTTGGTGTTGGCTGTGCCGAGCTCTTGGGCAGAACTTTGGGGTGCACAACAGCTTCTGCTACAGACTCGGCTTCTTCATCACTCAGCGGCCCACAGCATGCATTAATAAGTAAATGGTATCAACACCTCTGGCCTGTCTTGGCTATATATTCAACACGAACATGGTTCATTAGGTGAACATAATCACTTTTACCCAAACATGGTGTGTTTAATTCCCATCCTCCTTATTGCAAAGTAGCATAGTCCATTCATGGCCAAAACGGGGAACTGAAGCTAACTGACTATCCTGTGTCTCAGCGTGACATATTTACATATCCTGAAGGGGAAGGAGAAGCAGTAGTCTGGGGGGCGACTTCTCCCTTCTCGCCAATCTGCATTCCTCTCATCTTGTCATTGGCAGAGCAGCTAGGAGAGATGCAGTGCCCATTGGTATTGGAGTAGCTAGAACAGCACTGCTACACTTCTGGAAATGTGAGTTATCCCTTTGATCCTTCTATTCTGAGAGCAACAAGGGTAGTATTTGAGCGAGGAATTTCGTTTCTAATTAGCTACCTCAGTACAGCCTCAACAGAAATTTTGAAGTAAACATTTCTTGGGAAGTTTTGGCCCCAGAACAAGGTAAAAATTCACCTATGGCAGATTGAAATAGTCAATAACAATCTTTTTTGCACAATATAGCAAATCTACTTGTCCAGTCGCTTCTCCACAGATGTAAATTTACATCTTCTATGATTAAAAGGTCCAATGACAAAGCTTTGGTTTGGAATTTTCACCTTAAAAATTAAAAAAAACACTGAACGTTTTGATGCTACTTTAAAAGATTATTATGAGACATAAGCCTCCTATTCTTTTGAACAATCTTGGCTCTGAATATACAAGCAACTCTTAAATTGACAAATAAAAACTTCCTAGTTTGCATAATTCAGCACAGTGTGCTTATGTAGGTGCAAATGGCAAGACGCACAGTTCACTCCCACAGAGCCGCAATGCATTGAAATATAGCGAAACAGAGTATAGGGGAAAGGGAGAGACCACCAAAGAATCTCGCTGGGCAGTGAGAAGGCATGTGTTTTTGTCTAAGATGAAAAACAGGCAAATACTTGAATTTACTAGCAATAGCCAGAATTGCGAGGTTGTAGCTTCAGAAAGTTGCTCCTTGGAAGAAATTAAAAGCACAGATATGCAGGAGGACAGCCAGAGAGCTAGGGCATGGAAAGTAACTGTGATCTTCACAAATGATCAATTCAACAGAGGCACAAGAAATGGAATATGAGAAGACAAGAAGAATATGGGGTTAGGATAAATCAGGCATTCAGCGTTGCGATTATTTTACTAAATGCCCATTACCATGTGTGGGGAATGAGGCAATGTCATGCAATAAAAGCAAATTGTAAAATATATATAGCAAATCACTAAAGGAACACTTAACATGACATTTAAAACTGATGAAGGCCTTAGCTTTCTAAGATTCAAAATACTCTGGAAGAGGTTTTAGTTAGAGACCTGCAAAAATTATTTGAACTGAACACGCCACATTGGTGGTCAGTGTGCCACAAACAACAATTCCTGAATATTCAGTACACTAAAGTCATAGAGACAAATATCTGCTGGTGTTTAAAAAATTAAAGTTATGTTAGTAAACGTATGGAGTCTATCTCCACCAATGGTAATTCCATGAACTGTGGACCAAATGGACTTTCAGATTATGGAACGTCTGAACCCAAAGACAAGCTCTCAATTCCTGAACACCTGTATATCTCTAAAGGCATACCCAATAGCTGCGATATTTATGAGTCCTGAATGTGCCATAAAAAGGATGAGTTACACGCAGACATAGTGCTGAAGTGGAGCCAAGTATATAAATTGTCTCTTACCATTTTGCACTTTGGTCACAGGAAATGTGGCTAAGAGTCCAAGTCAGTGTTCTCATCGGTTTTGATATCATATCAAATATCAAATCAAGTATGTACATTGGTATTTTACTAAATGCAGAAGTCAAAGGAAAAAATGAATAATATGGTGGAGAAAGAGAAGGAAATGCTTCCTTCCCAATACCAAGCAGGTGTGTGAAGAAGTTACCAAATACTATTCCTGTTCTTACTGAAACATCGGTGTAAGGGGAAATTTTGTTAACATTGCTGACACGTTTCTTCAACACCCACTGCTATCCTCAATGAGAATTCCTTTTAGGATGTTTACCATGAGCTGATTTATTTTCTCCAGTGCCATCCACTGACCCTGAAGCGCGAGCATGTACTTGTACGTGAAAGTCATTCGTATTATCTTAATGGCCCCCACTTGTGCCTTCTATACAGCCATGATATATTTTCTTTACTGTTTTGTTCCGTGCTGTATAGTAAATAATGTTAAGGTGGCATGCCAACTCCCTGCTTCGATGGCAGTGTGATAGCTTAGTACTATTACATCCTACAAATGTATTGAACTTTTATAGTAACATACATATCAAGAGGAGATACTATGCTTATGACAGGCACAGTCGAACAGGTAATTTCTAATGGATGTGACATTTACACTGTGTGTAAACGTCATAACTTTTTCTAACAGAACACTTTTAGCATCATCTTTGTAGGGAGTGAAGCTGGATTGCAAAGGAACAGAGACTGAAAGTCCTAGGTTGACTCATGTTGCAACTTTACAATTAATGAGGCCCTAAACTACTATGCAACTGCATGAGTCACTTCTACTAAGTTGCAGAGACTACACTGAGATATTTCTTGCTCACCTGAAGGAAAGAGTCAGAGGCTTTTGCTGAAATATGTTTGAGAAATTTACTGTTTCACATTTACTAGGAAATTGATAAATAAACTCCATCAATCTAACTCCCATAATTCGTTTTATTTTCTGTTTGATTCCCCTTCTTTATTCTCCAGGGAATATTATGAAAACCCGACAGTTCATGAACGTGTTATAACACTCTTTAGTTACTCTTTACTAGAAAAATTTAACAATTCATTAAAATAACGAGATGTTGTTTATTGGCTCACATCAAATGTGCCTAGAAATGATGTTCGCTTTAATTCTTTTTTCTTAAACTCTCAAAGTATTTATGAGTAGTTGATATAGGAAAATTTAAAGACATAAAACATTTGCTATTTTAGGCCGTTAAAACGCATATTAATTGCAAAAAGCATACCATAGGAATCCATCTAGTTCCTGCCAAAAGCTGTTTGTTAGGGGTGGTGACATTGTGGAAAAAAAAAGTGTAATTTTTCTATCTTTTGCTATTGAGTGAAATGTTCTTGGCTGTATATTCCATGAACATTGAATGCAAGGACATACCTCACAAAGTCACATGAGATGGCTAGCAATAAGAAGAAAAAACCCACAAAATTCATATATAACAAAACATTTAATGAGATTTCACCCATATGCAAAATCATTCTTTGCTTATTTTAGAGGAGAAGACTGGCAGTGATTTTTCTGGTGGTGCCCAAGGCTGCAGCCCAGCACTGCTTTAATGTAGCACTAGCAGTCAATTCTTGTAATTATAACTCACTGGCCTTGCCACAGAAATGGCAGTTGCAGACCCATACTAGACAATGCTCAGTATCAGAAAGTCTTGACTTTTTTATGTCGAGCCTAGGCAGCGTGCATTTGCTATGTGCAGGACCTGCTGCATCCTATAAAGGACTGTACTCCCACCTACTGCCTTCCCATTGGCTCAGTGCAGTGTTGCTCGTCTTTCATGCTTCTTGAAAGGTTAATGCAGTGATATGTCACTTCCCTTTTTTCGTACATGAGCACCCCCAAGTACAGTTTCCTTCCACTTCGATGTTAGTGTTTTATCAGAGAACAATTTTTCCTGTTTCTGACATGCACGCCTTCTGGTGCAGCTGCTTTGCTTTCGGACCGTTACTGCGTCCAGCCACCATTTTGCTTTGGTGTGAGGCTGCAGGATTCCTCTGTTGCACCAAGACAATTCCAGCAATCGGATGCTGTTTAAAGCCATTTCTAACATGTTAAATGGTATTTTAACCAGGGTTTTTTTTTTACCTTTTCTCTGAAGTGCATATTGCACACCTGATCCAGGAAAGGTACAAACTAAAAATCTCTACGAACTATAACAATGTTTAGGTCTTTCACCAGGGTCAGGTAGGCACGCAATATTCCTTTAAGCCATTAAACTGTGTGGTTATGAGGGAGACCTGGAAGTAGGAAGTCTTTCATCGGCTGTGCTTGTTTCATGTCGCACTTGGTATCTGTGCATGGTATAGGGCTGGCTTTAGCTGAACTGTACCGGGCTCACCTGTCTACAAATATTTACACTTCTTAACTGGAGCTAATGTATGAAAGGTCAGTTCCCTTAATCACAGAGTAAAACAGCTGGGCTAAAAAGTAAGATACATTCTGCTTTTGCGTGTCTATATACTTCTCTGCACTTGTAGGTCTTAAAATAATATCCTGCCTTCTCAGGTACAGGTATTATATGTGCTGGTTGATTATGCAACAGTGCAGAGTTCAGGAAAGAGCGATCATTTGAATTGATTTTGAAATGAAAGATATCTTGTTTGTTGAAGTAACATGTCAATACTTTCACATGGATGTTTGTCAGATGCTTCTGGTCATTGTTTTTGTCCTGTGATGTTCTCCTCCTCACTAGTGTACACTTTACTTTAAATGGCGCCTATCTTCTCCTATTAACTGGCAGTCGCTAAGGGCTCATTGACTAGAGAAACCCCCCCTTACCTAGGTTGGGAAAATCTTTTATGCAGCTATTAGGATGGTACACTTAATAAGTACTCAGAGTGTTGTGTGACTGTGTAGTTTATCAGTCCCGAGGGGCAGAACTGGGTGAGGGAACCCGGATTCGGTCCAGTCACACTTTGGAAGCTTAGAGCTAGAACGCCTACTTGAAACTGGCTTTTTGTTTGTTTGATTTCCTACATATAAAAGAGTTTGAATGCAAAGGACAGAACTCTCAAAACATAGTACCCAAAAATGTTTAAGGCACTGTTAGAAATGGGATTTCTGATTGTCTAAGGGCATGCGCATAAGCCAGGCAGAAACCACCACTCTAGTCAGGGCAAGGGAGTTGCACACTGAAGATAACCCCTGCGTACCCCCTTGGTAGCTTGGCACGAGCAGTCGGGCTTATCCCAGAGGCAATGTGTAAAGCGCTTGCGCAACGCACTCACACAGCAGCGATGCACTAAGCACACCACAAAAGAAGCTCCACACAAGGTTATGTAAAAATAGCCTTTGTATTATCCATAAAACACAATAGAACACATCACATATATACACTGTGCCACCAGGCACTAGGTATTATTTTACAGGGGATTATATACATGACGGGGCCAATCAGGCCACTGTCAGAACCATTAGATCTCACTTAGTAGTGGAAATAAAACAACCAGTAACTACTGGCAGCACAGCACTTAGCATATGCAGAACATTTTAGTCATAACTATCACATCTCACATTTGGAGGAAACAACCAGTAATCTCTGGTAAAGGTACACCTAGAATAAACATATTAGGCAACACCTCCTAATTAGTAACAGTACACTACCATAATCTGGGCACCATAGAAATCAGAAACATCATAGTTGTAGCCAACCCGCAACCACTGGTTGGAGTGTTTAACATCAGCGTAAGGTTCAGCATATTATGCATATCTCCGAATCAATAAATCAGGCCCACCTTAGGCCTAACCAGGACTGCACCATGGGCAACCATATCTCTGGGAGCCCACTGGCCCCCAAGGCACTGTTCCCTAGCAGGGGCCCTATCCAGGGCACGCCGCAATTCCACCTCCACACAAGATTGCCCCCGATATCTCTGAAGTGCGCAGTTGCCTGCGATCATACGGTGCAGCTTCACTTAGGGGGGAAGACGCAAAAGCTGAGAATATCCTTGGGGCTTATTCTGCCCCCAAGAGAGGTCTGCCAATGGCCCTTCAGGGCTGAGAACACGGCAATGCGGCCTGAGGCGAGGACGTTCTGGTCCCCTCACAGGCACTCACCTGCTTCCAGCCATGTCCTTGGTTGGCGGGTCTGAAATGAGCCTTCCGGTTTTCACCCCTGCGGACTCATCACGTTTGAGCACTCCAGGCCTGGAGCTCCCAATAGCTCCATTCTTTCTCATCACACGGCCGCACCCTGGTGGCTCAAAGCAGATGCGAGCCCACGAGGCTCGACTTTCCCATGCTGTCGGGGCCCCACCCACATCCAGGCTATATCTTGAGCACTTCCCTCCTCCCTGACTTCTGGGTCCTTTACCCCGGGGGCTGGTTGCCAGGCAACGCCTTGACCACCAGCGGCCACTCCTGGGTGCGCTATTTTTTCTAGTCACAACCTCCGCATATATTTTTAAAGGAAACTGCCTGCAGGATACAGCACTCGTAAGTACAAAACAACAAAGCAAAACACATGCTCTAGGTCAGAGTGAGCCCACACCTGGGGCTCAGGCCACTGAGGGGCAGGCAGCGATGCCCATGCTACAGAAATGAACCTCTCCTTAAATCAGCCCTGCGCAAGTCCTCTCTTTGGGGAACAGACTCGAGAGTGTAAAGTCCAGATCGCTCCCCACATGCTAAGCTCCAAAATCTTCAGGGGCAAAACTGGGCCCAGGCAGGCCAGCGCACAGGGCCCTCTAGCAGAGGGGGAGCCATTCTGGCGCTTCCTACTAGCACCAAGCAGTCATGCAGGTCCAAGTCAGAACCCAAAAAGCACACGTACATGGGGTCACAGCCCCAATATTTATATTCCTTGTGTCCTTTGTTCTGCCCTAACACAAGGCTTGGGAATCCAGTCACTACTGGTTCTGGGAGGGTACTAAAGCATTTTCTATACAGTGCTCACACCCTCCTTTGTCAGGTTAGGCTCTGGCCCCAGACACGCCTCAGGGGGTTGGCTCCAGCATTGTGCCAGCCAGGCACAGACCTATTCAGGGTCTGGGGCTACTCTGAATATAGATCAGGTTCATTCAGCCTAGCACTGACTCACCCAGCCCCTCTGGAACCACAGCACCTCCCCAGTCCCTGTCACTCCAGAACCAGACTTGCAATACACGTCAGGCAGGCACAAAGACACATAGAACACAGAAATGCCAGCTTCTAAAAGTAGCATTTTTAAAAACTAGTGATAATAAATCTGCATACACCATCACGCAGCATTTATTATTACTATTTCAAACATACTAAACTTGACCACGCTGCAACTCTCATATTAGAAATTACCACTGGACACTTGTCAGGGAATCCACAATGCATTCCTATGAGAGGGCAGCCTCACTGCAGTGAGAAACCAAATTGCTGTTTGCCACTACCAGGCCATGTCACACAATTAAGGTACATGTCCTACCTTTTACCTACAATGCACCCTGCCCATAGATCTAGCTAGGGCCTACCTTAAGGGTGACTGATATGTAGAAAAAGAGGGTCACAGATGTGGCACATACTTTATCTGCCACATCAAAGCTGCTGTAAACTGCACGCACAGACCCTGCAATGGCAGAGGCTTAAAAGGCTTAAAAGGCTACTTTGGTGGGTGGTGCAATCAGCATTGCAAGCCCACCATTAGCGTTGAACTTACTGGCCCTGGGTATCTGAGATACCACTTTACAAAGGACTGACAGGTAAATTAAATACGCCAAGCAGGTGTAGACCAATCTTACCATGTTTACCACAGAGAGCACACACAGAGAGCGCACACATACTTTACACTGGACAGGGGTGCTAAAGTGCCCAGAGTCCTAAAACCACTAACACCAGATCAGAAAAAAGACTAGGAGGGAGGCAAAAAGTTCAGGGATGACCCTGCAAAAAGGGCCAAAAAGGGCCAAGTCCAACAGGCACTATTCGCATATTATGACTGCAATTTAATAACTTGCCTCTCTTTGGTTGCTGCAAACTGTTTAGTGCTTCAGAGGACTTCAAAGCAGCAGAAAGGAAGCATGTTGGCACTGTGTGTGTAAATTCATGCCTGTGTTGTTTTGCAGAAGCATACAAGTAGATCCTGGTAGCAACCATTGAAGCCATAGTGCAGATGAGACCAATATTCCAACTGCGCTGATTTTTTCAATATTTTCTGAAGCATGTACCAGTTTTCAAAGTTTGGCTACAGTGTGAGAATAGTTTCTCATTCACCTGTAAGGGATGTAAATGTGATGCTATATTTGCTACAATTAACCATTGAGGAGCTTACTGCAGAGCCCACCTTCTCGCTCCCTCAGACTCCAACCACACTTATCATCTTTTCCACTCCCCTGCTCTTTTTGATCAAACAATAAGGAAATTTATCCTGATCTGCCTTGCCATTCGGTTCTCCGTTATATTCGCTGAGGCATGTGCCTGGCCCACAAACCTTAAATGTCCAATAATATAACTGCAACCTATAGCTGTAATACTGCGTTCTAGTCCCGTTTGATTACTCTGTAAACAGTGTATCTTTCTTTCCTATAACACCGTCTTCAAATATCACTTACATGAGATAACAGTAATGTGAAGTTACAGTTTGTATTGCATGCCATCCTTTTGCATTTTACTAGTAGATACCTGAGAGGGTTAATGCACAAACAACCAATCTACCTATGATATGCAGTTGACACACTGGAGCCCCTTGGGGCTGGCTCAAACTTTTTTGATTCTGTGCTCAATAAAAACACACATTAAAGTTGAGTACTGTTCCGCTCACTTTTTTTAAACCCTGCAAAGTCATCATGAATTGCCCCCAAATCTCACTGACCAAGCTATGTCCCTGATGCACATTAGCCCACTGTGGACTACCTGTGCACAAAAAACCAATTTTCTATCTTCTTTTCCATCTATCCTCTACTGCTCTCACTCTTATCTATTCACCATGCAACATAATTCCACTGCACAAATACAATACACACTCACATCCCAGACAATTCCACAACTAACGATTCCAATTCATCCCACATAATTTCATTTCAAACCACATATATCTATTCCACTCCAAACCTAAACACATAGGTAAAAAGACATTGTCTACAATGCCAATAGCTATAACTCTCACAAATGCGAGACCTAGTGCATAGCAAATGCTTGTTTTTATTGTCTTTCGACTTGGAGAGACATAACCTAGCCACATTTATGTGGAGGAATGGAGCATATCCATTAATAATCAATAGAATTGTTCCTTGTCTAATACACAACAAATTGCTGTGAGAGTGAAGAGCGGCACAACGTACATTAATCTAACAAAAATTCCTACATCTAAGTTTTTTAAAATGCTTTTTGCTAATCAAACCTTCTTACAACACTGGTCTTTAAAAATCATCATAAAAAGAAACCCAAATAATTTACAGGTAATTCATCGATACAATTTTAAACAGGCATTTAATATTTGACATAGAATGTAATATAAATGGTAATCCACAATTTGGACAAATGACTGTTGATGTGTTTTTTTTATTTGCACTGGCAGTTGGTGCAAATGTCATTTTACACTTGACGGCCTATTGTGTTTTAAGGTGTCAAATATTCATTTCACTGTCTGTTTTCATATTTTCTTTTGTTCATTACAATGCTATCAAAAGTTTGTCATTTTAAAAGGATATCAGTGTTAAGTGAACAACAGTAGGTAAGTAAATAAAGACACAATTGCATTTCAAATTGTGTTATATATTTTTTTGTGGTGCAGTTCTTGTTTTCACCAGATGCCCAAAGTCCATATCTGGTCAAGAAACTAACCACATCGCGCAAACAATACCAGATCAGATGCCAACAACATTGGCAGATGGAAGACAAATAATTGCAAGAATTCTTTCATTTTCCCTTCAGGCAGGTTTAAATACTTCAGGATTTACATTGCACAAGTCTTCCAATGTAGCATTCAAAGTAGAGCTCTTGAAGTGCAACCATTCAGGTGGTAAATACCTGCGACAAGGCCCCTGTGCTCTTTTTGATCTTCTTAGGTCTTGCTCCTTTGGGTTTAGGCTACTCTCATCAGTGTACTCAGTCTTTTCAGATATTGTTTCTGGTACTCAAGTTATTGAAGCACTTCTTAGATTTTTGTTTTTATAGCCCTTTTGCCATTCTCCTTGTTGATTGCTTCTCCTTATTCCAGTGCTCGTTCCCAACCCAGGATCTCGTCTCGCAAAGTCACAATCAAAGCAATGCCTCTTGCTGACTTGATCTCTGCTTCTCTTTCATTAAGGATCTCCAAATTGCTCTGGGTACTTGCACTTGAAGTTCTACCCACAGTTCTTCACTCCTTTCGTCCCCTTCTTGCTGAACTAGCAATGGTGTTGGTGGTCTCTCCAATGGTGGTGCAACCACCAATGCTCTTCACTCAGGATAAAAGGTGCTACTTCTGGCTTGCTCACTCTTTTGGGTGTGAAGCATGAATCCAGTTTGGGACTCCAGCACACTTAACAGCTGTGTGTAGTAAGGATCACCAGAAAAGGGGCCTTCCATCTGAGTTTGAGGCAAGTCTTCCCAACATGCTGCTTGATCATGAGGCAGTCACCAGAAAAGAGGTTGTGACACTGTTCTTGATTCGGATCTTGTATGGTAGCAGAGACCTTATGAGAGACAGATCAGGCTACATCAGCCAGTTCCTTACAATAATCCATGATAATATTGTCAGTAATGCTTAAGAGAGCATTTGCGGGAATAGCAGATAATCTCATTGCCCTGACCATCAATATTTCATGAGGAGATAACCCGGTCTTCCTGTTGGGTGTACTCCAAATACTCATCAGCACCAATGGTAAAGCATCTGGCCATTTCAGAGAGGTGGATGCAGAGACATTGGTCAATGTACACTTGATGATACCATTAATCTGTTCAACAATACCAGAGACTTCTGGTCTGTAATTGCATTGTAATCTTTGGTTGATCTGTAAGCCTGTGTAGATCATCTTCATAATTTCTTTGTTGAAGTGTGTTCCTCTATCTGACTCAAGAGACACTGGCATGCAGACCTGATGATCAATCATGTAATAACAATTTTGCTACATTGATGCTGTCACATCTTCCAGTTGGGTAGGCTTCCACCCATCTTGAGAAGACAGACACTATCACTAGGAGACATCTCAGCCCGTTATTGACAAGCATCTTGATAAAATACATATGCATCCAGTTAAATGGGCCATCTGATCTCCCTTGGTGTGTCAGTGTGACATGTGTCCGTTCGCTTATGTTTAGCTATTGATAAGTTACACACCTATGGCAAACCTCTTCAGCCAGCAACCTGAATCTGCAGTTGTACTAATTCGGTCTGAAAAATCTCACCATTGCACCTCTTTTCAAATGTGTGTATCCATGGTAATATTGTGCAATTGGAAACAACAAGCTGTCTGGTAGTGCCGTTCTCCCATCTGCTGACATCCAGGTATCATCTGCATTTTTCTCACATCCTGCTTTTACTCAACTGTTCTTTTTTGCTTCTGATACATTTTCCTGCATGCACCCTCTTCTGCTCATCCCACGTATCAGTGACTTTCATCAACATGGCAAAAGAACTCTCCTCTTCACATGTGAAACATCCATTAATTGAATAGACTAACAAAGCACAATATCAGCGCATTGGATGGCAATGCAACATCAATTTCTTTTGGCAACTGTAGTGTATCCAGTAGGTTCTTCACATGCATCCCATTTTTGATGGGGGTTCCCGAGGATGTAAGAATGCCTCACTATGACCACAACTGTACAAAATCATGGATAACACTAAACTCATACTGACTCTCATTTGAGCAGTAACACTGCAGGATCATGTAAGAGCAATCAATTCAGCAACCTGGCCAGAGAACACTACTGGAGGCCATGAAGCTTTGACCACATCATTTTTGGTGCACACTGCATATGTTGCTCTGAGTGTGCAATCATTGCCTCTCAAGCATGGGCCATCTACGAATAACACATGATCTGGCTCAATCACAGGTTCATCCTTAATGTCAGGGCAGGGTTTGGTACACAACTCCATGATATCTTGTTCACTTTCCTCACAATTTTCATCATTTCTAGACAATAAAATTGAAGGGTTCAACACTGTGCAACATTTTAAAACAACATTTTTCAGAGGATAAAATATTTTGTCAACCTATTATGGGTCACGTATTGAGTTTTTGTAAACAGCTCCACAGAGTCAGGGACCATGACAGTTAATGGGTATCCCACCACTATATCTCACTCTTTTCCAGACTAATACTAACCGCGGCCACCACTTTAAGGCAACCAGAAGGCCCTGCTGCTACAGGGTCAAGGGTAGTAGAAAAATATGCAATAGGTTTTCGAGATTCACAATGTTTTTGTGTCAAAACCGAGAGACCATGCCCATCTCTTTCACTGCAAAATAGTGTGAACTCTTTTGTATAAACTGTCATTTCTAGTACCTGGCCGCAACACACGTTCCCTGATAACTCTAGGACTGCTTTCATACAATCATCCAAAGAATCAGATAATACACACTTCTGTATCAGTAAAGGCTTTGCCAGCAGGGAAAAGTTTGGTATCCTCTGCTTACAGTAGCCAATCATTCCCCAAAACATTCGGATTTCTTTCTGAGGTTGTGGTGGATTTATCTGCAAGATTGCTTCCACTCTTTCTGGTGATACTTTTCTAGCTCCTTTCACAATGTTGTGCCCAAGATAGTGAACCTTTTTTGACAGTACTTCAGTTTTCCTTGGGACACTTTGTTTCTGTTGTTAGCCAGGTGACTCAAGGGTACAATGGTGTAATTTTTACATACATTCTGTGTCTCCGAGACCACAAGCAAATTATCTATATATTGAATAAGAGTGGATCTGTATCGCATTTCCAAGATCGCTAGATTCCTTTTTAAAATCTGGTTAAAGATAGTTGGAGTCTATGTATACCCTTGTGGGACAAGACACCATGTTATCGTTTTTTTCTTGAAGACAAATAAAATAAAAATTGACTCTCTTCATACAATAGCACCGAGAAGAAAGCCTGAGACAGATGAATAATGATAAACCATTCTGCAGTACACGGAATTTAAAACAGCATGGTGGCTGGATTCAGTACCACAGGACAACCGGTCACTACAATTTCATTTATTGTTCTTACATCTTGAACTATCCTATTGTTACCATTGGGTTTCCGTAAACTTATGATTGGACAGTTACATGCACTTCCAAACAGCTCTGTTCTAACAGTGGACCGGGTAGCACCAGTATCAATTAAAAAATGATATGGGGTGGCTGTAAACCTCTGTATCTACATGTGGGTCACTCTGGTCCACCTCTAAGACTGCACCAAGTACACAATCTTCTTCCTCTCTCAGGTCTCACCATTGAAAATTATCTGAACTGGAACAATCAGTCTCAAATAACAGGAACTGCTGCAAGATATTTCTTCTGGAATTGTGGCATGGCATTTTGAAATTGATTCATATTATTTTTTGTATCCAATTTAAATGCATCTAGGATTCCCTATGCTGACATTTGCATTCTCTGGCCAGGCACATTTTGCATTTGCATACCTTGTGGCATTTGTATATTTCCTTAATGTTTTTCAGGATTATATTGACATTTCCTCTTCCAATGTCCAACTTTATGACCTATGTGACAAGCAGAAATCTTATCCACAGATCCTGTTGCCATAGGAACACCTCTACCTCTTCTGTGTGTCATGGGCATTCGTCCTTGACTTCCTTGAAAACCTTTTTGTGGCATCACAACTCCAAGCATATTTCCTTGGTTCCCTACAAAAGAACGGTTCTAAACCTTTTCTGTGCCAGTTTCATCTGAGCCAACATGATTTTTTCTTTTATATTTTCCTGCTTCATGTCTAACTCCTCTCCAAAATATGTAGCGTATCTCAGGATTTCATCAAGCGACTTATTCTGCCAAAAAAACACGTTTTCGGTTATATCCAAACAGATCTTTGGCTTCAGTTCTAGTACAAACTGAGGCACAAAACGCCTCTTATTCAAATAGTGACACATTGATTACAGATGTATTAAGAAATAAGACTGATTCAAACCAGTATAGAGAATTAAAGAAAAGTGTGTTCCATTCAGAGTATAGCCTCTATTCTAAACTAAGGATCTATACAATCCTAACAAGAACCCATAAAGTGTTCCTTCTGGAAAAGAGCAAGTAGATACATCTATGAAAGTCCTCACGAGAACCTTTTGCAAGCCTTCTTTGTTAGCAGCCTGGTGTCCCATCATACAACGATGAGCTACTCTATGAAATGCCCAGACGTGGGCCCCTTGCTCGCTACACCACCAGATTCAAGTTAGCCTGGCTGATGAGGGGTGAAACCCTGAAACCAGTCCCAAGATGCTTGTTTCTAGTCCATGGAGGAACTGGCCTGGCATTTCCGACTGGGCTGTTCACATGGGGAGCTGGGTCAAGACTGATTTGCATACGGCTGGGTTTAAACTGGAACGGCATGCCGTGCAAAAAAATGAGCTTAACCCAGATCTGTAACTCAGGTGAATGTTTGATTAGTTCAACATTCCGTCCATCATCTTTTCATTTAAATTCTGGTATGTCTTGGTTAGATCACAAAATGTAAGCTGCAGCAAGCATTTTCTTTTCATTAATACACCTGTTAATCTAAATACAGTGAACATTTGGTGTGAGGAAAGATAGTTTAGATTTTTTCAGGCAACAGCAAATTTCACAAAAAGTCAAGACCTAGAATTTAGTTATTATGTTATATCACTATTTTATGAAAAACACTTATTTTCGTAAAGGGATAGGGTAGAATAAAAGAATAATGTGGCCTAGTAAGTAGAGAATTATAGAAATGAAGCTTTCTGCAGAACACAGACAAATGTTTTCACATTTGCCTGTTAAATAAAGGCACATTTTCTAATGTTTAACTTATTATTCATTTTCATGTTAATGTTTAGCGTGTTTCTATATTATTGTGTGAGGAACATTTCATAACATTGTTCAGCTTCCTCATGTGACTTTATGTTGTACATGTGTGTCGGTTCCAGTTCTAATTTTCTGGTGTGCATAGTCCAAATGTGAATCTGCCTACAGCTGTTTACTTACCCAAAAGACTAGAAGTAAATGTTTTTCATACTCCAAAAATCAGCTTGCTGTGGGAATCTCAAAAATTCAAGTTAGGAACTGGAAAAAGACATTTAACTGTCACTGTAATGCTGCAGCTAATCTAGCTTTGGACACACATACCCCCAAGGACAGTGTATAGCGCAGTGGAAAGAGCTTGGTAGAAATTCCCAATTCAAATTCCTCATCTGGGTTAATTGTTATTTCATTTTGGAGTGCAAGCGTGTTTAGGCAGTACTTTTCTTGAAGCACCAAAGAGTGAGGTTATGGCTTCATAGATAATCAAACATTTTAGGAAGCATGTGATGTGTTTCCTGTCTTTTGTCAACATCAAATTGTAGTCCTTGCTCTCATACAGTAGAGCAATTACAAATCAAGAGACTTAGTTTTGATGTGTTAGGCCTGGCATCCTTGGCGTGGTTTTCCTTGACTATTTCGCCTTCTGACCTCCTGTTTTGCTGACTTCGTTTTTGCTGGCTTTAGGACCATGGGCATTGTACCACTACTAACCAGTGCTAAAGTGCATGTGCACTCTGCCTAAAACATAATAACATTGGCTTCTCCACAGTTAGCATATTAAATTTACTAATAAGTCCCATGTAAAGTGCACTATATGTGCCCATGGACTGTAAATTAAATGCTACTAATGGGCCTACAGCTCTGATTGTGCCACCCACTTAAGTGGCCCTTTAAACATCTCTCAGGCCTGCCATTGCAAAACCTGTGTCTGCAGTGTTAAATTACCATGTCGACCTGGAATGTTACCTCTCTTGCCAGATCCCAACCTTCCTTTTTAAAACATATAAGTCACTTCTAAGGTAGGTCCTGGACAGCCAAAGGGCAGGGAGCAGAGAACTTAAAAGCAGGATATATCTTAGGTTTTAGATGTTCTGGTAGTGAAATTTGTTTTTACTACTGCAAGGCCTATCTCTTCCATAGGTTAACATTGGGATTACCTTATTACAGCATATAAAGTGTTATAGAAGAAACGAAATATGAAAACACGGTGCAACAGAAGACAACAGTAGAGAGTGTTATTCAGCTATACATGGTGGACGTCTCAGGAACATCAACTCACCTCAACAATAGCACCTGGGCTCTGCCATCTGAAAGTCTTGCCCTGCCAAGTGATGCCAATCCAGTCCTAGACCTACGGAAGTGTGTCTAAAGTGCTGAAACGTCCATAATCTGCACATCACTGTGGTTGCGTGGCTCAGAACTGGTGCATCTCCCTTGATGCCGATGCATGACCGTTGCTGCCAGGATTGAAGACATCACATCGCTAGCTGTGCAGTTCGACAAAACATTGCCTACATCAGAGGGGTTCAACGAGTGCACATTTCCAAATTGCGTTGCTTGGAACCAACCCACTGCCTGCATCCTAAGGATTCACTCTTATGCATCACCTCAGACTTCTCGTGAGCCCAGATAGCCCCAGTTGGTGCTTTACCTTTTAAGCACTTCAGCTCACTTTATTCTTTAGAAATTAATAAGTCGGGGCGTGGCTTACGCGCCGGCGAGTGATGGCGCTGCCTCCTTGAGCTCCGAGGCGACGCGGGACTCTTCAAAGCTTTCCCGATACTTTCCCCGGTCCCGGAGACCAGCTACACGCATCCCCGGACGGCGGAACATGGTCCCCGTGCGTTGCGAGATGCGGCGGCTATTTTAATTGCCGCTTTTGTCACTTTTTACCGCTTTATCCTCCTCAGCTGTTACGGGACGCGAGCGGCCGCCATTTTGTGCATAGGCCTCACACAGGAATAAGAAGTGAGGAATGGTTTCATTGGGGGCACCACATACCGGGCAGCATGAAGTGTTAGTACTCTTCCACCTGCCCGTCAATGACCGCAAGGGGAGAGATCCTGATCTTAACTGGAAGAATAGTTTCCTGTCTATCGGGACAGTTATACTGTCCCAATACTGCTCTAACACAGGTCTCATTTTAATTTCCATGAATCTACCCCCCATTGTTTCCGCGTGTGTACCCCTCCAGAGCTTGTCTTCTCCATAATCCCAGTATATGGCCTTTATGGTATTTTTACTTGGGAATACTTCCCCAGAAGGGTTTTCCCAAAGATTAGAGAGGCCGAGCTCAGCAAGAACAACCCTGAGCATCTTCAACCATGTTATTTTATGGAAAGTGTCTGATTTAACTAGGGCTAAGAACCCGTCGGCATAGTGTTGGATCTCTGGGGTCGTCCAAAGCCGTCTCCAATAAAGGATAGGCCTTAATCTAGCCCGATCAGTAACCAATCTCCTCCCAAGGTCGAGACCAAGGGGTATTAATGGCACACTCTGGGGCAGACCCGTGATTCCCCTCAGAAACCTATTCTCTGATAATTGCAAATTAGGTAGCCTCTCAAAACCCCATACTTCTGCCCCATACAGGGCTGCCCCTAGAGCTTTAGCGTCATAGACCATAAGGACCGGTTTTATGGGCCTGGTATTTGCTTTCACTTGTTCCACCCGGAGCGCCCCTGTAATCTGCTGATGTCTCAATACCGCCTTTTCAATGTGTCGTGACCAACCTGGCTTACTTGATATCTCCACCCCAAGGTAAGTAAAAACATTTACTACCTCTAGCTCGATGTTATTCAGAGATACCTTTGGTTGGGGTCGGCGCCTTTGGGAAAAAACCATCAGCTTTGTTTTGCTAGCATTGACTTCGAGGCCATGCTCCTTGCAAAACATATCAAATATATTTAGGGCACGCTGAAGTCCAGCTGGGGTTTTGGACACAATTAGGGTGTCGTCAGCGAACATCAGGATCGGGACCCTGATGCCCGCTAGCGAAGGTGCATCCACGCTTGCGTCCAACATCCTGTCCACAATACCATTAATGAACAAGGAGAAGAGCAGGGGTGCCATTGCACATCCCTGGCGTACACCCCGCTCGATAGGAAAATTAACAGTTGATTCCCCGTTCCTCCCCCATTGGACCTTTGCAAAATTGCATTCATGAAGACGCATTATTAAAGTTAACAACTCAAGTGGGACCCCTATCGTTTTCAGAACTGCCCATAGCTTGTTCCTCGGGACCAGGTCGAAGGCAGCCCTCAAGTCTACAAATGCGACATATAGGCTGCCTTCGCCAAGGAGTACCGTACCCCACCGCAACATGGTAAATCGGAATATTTGATCCACCGTGCTGGTTGCGCGCCTAAAGCCTGCCTGATACGGGGAAAGGGCGTTATTCTCATCTACCCAGTCCATGAGCTGATTGCCACCATTCAAAAAGTGGTGGGGAAGATGGTGGTCAATCAGGCTTATTGGCCTGTAGTTGGCCGGGAGTGACCGATCACCTTTCTTATAGATCGGTATAATTATTGCCCCCTTCCATATATCTGGGATTTTAGCCCCTTTAGCTAGAGCATTTCCCAGCAGGGTCACATACTTGGCCCACCGTACCTTGTCGTTTTTAAATAAATCAGAAGGGATCCCATCCAAGCCCGGTGCCTTTCCCCCTTGTAGGGTTGAGATTACCATTTCAGCTTCTTTATTTGAAAACAGGTTTCCATTAAAAAATGCCACTGGGATTGGTTCTAAGGCCACAATATCCCTATTCTCTGCATACTGGGGTTTAAAATACTCAAAGGTAGGTATCAGGGACCCCCTGTTAGGATCTACTCCTGGGTCAGGGAAACAACAATTTTTGAAACGGTATACACCCAGGCAGATTTAAGCTACAAGGAACTGGCTAGTTCGTAACACATTTTAATAACAACATGAGATAACACACAAAAATGATAAAAAACAATTAGTACAACAGACTGTTATGATGTCAAAAATCTATCTTTAATTTCGATACCCTTGATAAAAAAGCATAATAAGTGGTTTAGAAAATGTCTCTGTGTATACATGATGAATATAGTCAGTAAATTAATACATTGATAGTAAATGGCAATTCTGATACATTATTAAAAGCAAAACATAAAAGCGAATTCATTAAAAATTGATTCTAAGAATATTCCTTCAGATTTTGTTATACTTGGGCTGTGTCAACGCGTTTCGACAATCTTTTGTCTTCATCAGGACTTTAGAATGTGCAGCCAATTTTTTCTAAATAAAATAGAACACATTTTAGATAAAAGTATGGTCGACATTTTCTAAGTTACATACAGCAACTCTTGTTTTTTTACTGACCAAAGCTAACCAACAATTTACACAAATTTTTATAACAGTCTGCTGACAATTTTTTATATATATATATCTAATAAACACATGTTAGGCATTAGCTCAAAAAAGAAAAAAGATATCAAAGAGAACATTTTCTTAGCCAGGCTTGTATGATGCATATAAGTGATAGTACAGAATCGTAGAGACCGCAGAATGCATTTATTATCACTATTTATGGTTTTACACAGTAAGTGGGTTTTCCCTAACGACTATTTTGAAAAAAGGGGGGCATTCCTATTGATGAAGCCAAGTTCTAATCTATTCCTATAGTACATAATGGAAATGAACTAAGGAAGTATCTCCCTCTAAATCTTGTATTTGTTGATATATTAAACCTGTTGATTCTGACAATCATAATCTAGTGGCCTATTTTGGTAGCTGCTCGCTATCCATGTATCTAAGTTCTTTATTAGTTCTTTAGTTTCTTCCAGATAATATCTTACCTATGCAGAGAATATCTTACCTATGCAGAGAAAGAATATCGCAATGACCTTCCACTGTACTCTTTTTGAGAAGGTTGTACACGTTTTGATGTTGGAAGAGAGACCACTTCTTTATATTGGATGTGATATCTGTTAAAATTAGAAAAATACATGGTGGTTTGGTGTTTTAGTTTTTAGAATATTTTAGTCTTGAGAGCGGAATCATTATTTAGATTAACCCCTATTCATTTCTTCATCTATGGGTTTTACCTGAGAGAGTGGTGTTAACCTCCGTGAGTGGTGTTAACCTCCGTTACCTTCTTAACAGACTTCAATCAAAAGTATGGCCAGGGGTCGATTTCATTTAGTCGACGGCCATAGAACGGTCCAAATTAATTATTATCAGGTGGTGTTTTCCTGTATGGGAAAAGGGAACTCAAATCTACTTGTGTTTGGACTCATATTATTAAAACACATTCGGGTGGTAATGGCAGATGATCATTCTCATTATCACATTATTTACCTTATCTAGTGAACACGGATGGGCCAGACCGGTTACTACGTGATAAAAAACCGGGAACTGTGGGGTGCTGCGTTTTATACAGAGTATCTTTCAGTATTCCCCGCTCTCTACGTGTTGACGATTAGCGATAGTGTAGAAACGTAATAACATTGGATTCGGCAACTTCAACCCTCCTGAAAATTAAAAAACAAACACTCAATGTATCGTCTCTTAGGCAATGTTAAAGGCGGTTACTGCAGATTTATGCTCGCATCCCTTGGTGATTGTTTACCTTTTATGATCAAATCGACATGGCAATAGAAGACGGATGCGCTTGTTTGGCTTCTAGGTCCCTGTGGGTTGATACGGAGCGGTTCCTTCGTCCGGTAACAATATCGTTAGTCAAAACATTCCAGGTGGTGCAGTGACGACCCGAGATCTAGGGAAGGTATAAGAATATCCTTACTCTCTAGTATAGGGATGGTAAACTTCTAGAGTCTAACGATGGATTCCGCTAAAGCGACTTTTAAAAAACGGGTGATAACTAAGTCTGCAGCGAGTAAAGCAGACAGAGCGCTGACTATGTTTTAGCCCTTACCGTTTTTTTTGGAAAGCAAAAGCGTCGTACGTCTCCTTCCGTCAGAGTTCCAATTCAAAAAATGGAAGATCACAGAAAGTCCTTCTTTCATTGCTCTATATGTACTTCCCAAGAAAGAGGCGGGGTTTGTTTTTAAAGGCATCTCACCTATTTTGTAATCCTACCTGGTTCTAAGTGGGGGTAGGACTAAAGTCTAGAGGGATATTGCTTAGTTACATGCCTAAGAAGGTTAGACAGCCAAACTTATTGTATTGGGGATACAAAAAAGATTATATATTTTATATTATTGCGTTTTCCCAAGGCAGATCCTGGTTGAGCCCCTGTTCAAAAGTTCCAAGGGTGAAGATCCAATAGACCTCACGCTTCTTTCTTATTTCATTTCCACCTTGGTTCTCTTGCACATGGATTTTCTCCAGGATGCGCCATCTCATGTCTTCTGGTTTATGTTTAAACTCTGAGAAATGGTTCACAAGGGGGGCTGTTAGTCGTTTTGTTTTAATTGATGACCTATGTTCTGTAAGTCTTGTTTTAATCATGCGAGACGTTTCCCCGACATAGCCCAAATTGCAGGGGCATATGATCAGATATACCACGTTTTTTGTTTTGCAATTCCATAGCTCTTTGGCCCGAATGGTTGTCGTTTTGAATTGCATATTTTCACCAGTTATGATGCTATCACACGAGTGGCATGATCCGCATCTGGAGGTGCCTTTGACTGCATTTGTTCCAGTAATTGATTTCTGGATGAACGCAGTATTTGGAGTCTTGGGTTTGTGGCGAGAATGGACTAATTGATCCTTTAAGTTTCTGTTCCGTCTGTGCGCGAACATAGGTTTCTGGATTTTTTCCTGATCATCTGTAGTATTTAAAAGATGCCAATTAGAGTTGATTATCTGTCTTATTGTTGAATCCATCGTTGAGTGTTTCGTTATACATACTAGTTTGGGATCATTTTTCTGTTTTTGGGAACTCAGTAGCATATCGCGATCATAGAAACGAGCTCTTTTGTAAGCTGTTCTTACTAGGCGATGTGGATAGCCTCTCTGGATGAATTTTTCTTTCATTTTCACCGCTTGTGCGTCAAAATCTCTGATATTTGTGCAATTTCGTCTGACTCTCAAAAATTGAGAGAAAGGTATACTATCTTTCTGGCATCGTGGATGATAGCTACCGAAATGTAGAAGCGTATTACGTGCAGTTGGCTTTGAATATAGGTCCACTTCAAGGGAGCCCTCATTGTTTTGTATATAGATATCCAAAAACTCAACTTTTGACTCATTTATATGTGCCGTAAAACGCAAGTTGTCGTCAGTTAGGTTCAGCCAAAGCAGAAATTCCTTCAGAGTCTGTTCCCCATCGGTCCATACAAAGAAAATGTCGTCTATGTACCGGTACCAATGGGAAACAGACTCGAAGAACGGTGCCATCTCATTGTAGATGAATCTGCTTTCAAAAAAAATCATATAGATATTGGCTATGGAGGGCGCCATGGAAGCACCCATGCTTACGCCCTTGATTTGTAAAAATAAATCAGTGCCGAATTCAAAGAAGTTTTCTTTTAGTACCATAGTCAGACAATCTCTAATGAAAGTTTTGCAACAAGGAATCTGATGTAGGTCAATAAACCATAAGGTGGCTTCAATGGCTTCTGCTTGAGGTATATTGCTATACAAAGACTCTATGTCTAGTGTCACAAGTAAATCTCTACTCCTATTGAATGGCAGATTCTCCACTCTTTTAATGATGTCACCTGTATCTTTCACATATGATGGAGACAAAGAGATATATGGCCGTAGAACTTGGTCTAAGTACTTTGAAATTGCTTCAAGGGGGGTCCCAATCGTAGAAACAATGGGTCGATAGGGTGGATTTTCTTGATCCTTGTGGATCTTAGGTAATCCATATATGCAAGATGTTTTCCTTTCCGATTTATTCAAAAATTCAAATTCCTTTTTGTTTATGACTCCCTCATTTAACGCTTTTGTTGTTAGTTTGTTTATAGTTTTAACTATTCTTTCTGTGGGGTTTGAGTGGATCCTTTTATAAAACGTGGTATCGTTAAGCATTTTTTGCATATTTTCCTCATAAGTGGTGTAGTCCAAAAGGACTATCCCACCACCCTTGTCACTACTTTTGACTATAATTGTGTTGTCATGCTTTAGTTTTTCAAGGGAGTCGTGCTCATCTTTGGATATATTGTATTTGGGTTTAGGGATGAATTTGAGGGCCTGTTCTAATCTTTTTATGATGACCTTTTCAAAAACAGCTACTTCTGGACCTAATTGTTGTAAAGTAGGGGTAAAACTGGAGGGTAATGATACAATATTGTTACCTACATTGTCCAGTTCTAATGGATCATTCATGTTAAAGAACTTTTTTAGTCTAATTTTTCGTAAAAAGGAATGAATGTCCCGGTAAAGTTCAAAAATATTTACTTGTGCATGGGGGACAAAAGTTAAACCCTTAGATAGGAGGGACACATCTGAAGGTTCAAGGACATGGGAGGATAAATTGAAGATGGGGATCACATCCCGTTCCTCCAATATTGCTTGTTTCTTGTCTCTAGGTATCTCTGAGGTTCCGGGGTATATTGGGCTGGCTGATAATTGCCTCTCGAGTGGTTTTGGAACCTGACTCTCTGGCGGTTCCCTCTCCCTCCTCGGTGGCCTAAAAAAGGACGACGATTGTTTCTTTGTCCATTTCTAGGGTCATATGGTCTATCATCCTGATAACCCATGCCTCCTTCTTCTTCTGAGTCTATTTCTGACCCTGAAGAAACTGAAAAGTTTTGAACTTTATATTGATAAGTCTGTGTCTGATTACCTGAAACTGGATCACAGTTGAAGAAACCTTCCACAATGTAAGGATAAGTTTTTTCAACAGAATAAAACCTTTTATCTTTTGTGAATTTATCTTCTTTTCTTTTTCTTAAATAATCAGAGAAAGATAATATATCTTTTTTAATGGAATCCAGCTGTTTTTCTGCCTCTTCTAAAGTGGTAGATTTTTTTAGGTTATCTTCATGTTGTTATTAAATGTGTTACGAACTAGCCAGTTCCTTGTAGCTTAAATCTGCCTGGGTGTATACCGTTTCAAAAATTGTTTAAAATACTCAACCCATGATGACTCATTAACATTATTGTCTGGGTTGCCAGGGGTGCCACCTCGGCCCCACTTCACAATTTTCCAAAAAGTCTGGAGTCCCCTGTCCCAGAAGCTTCCAGCAACTCCTCCCAGTATTCCTCATCCCACTTTTTCTTGGCCTTGTGAATACTAGCATTGTAGCTTTTCCTGGCTGCACTAATCAAAGCCTTATCTCTCTTTTTGAGTGCCCTACCCAGCTCCAATCTGGCTAACCTACACTGTTTGTTGAACCACCTAGCCATTTTAAGTGGGGCTTTCCTATTTACATTGCTTAGTTTAATGAAATGCGGTTTTATAAGGGAAAAGAACGTATCGTGTATAGCTGTTGTCGAAGAGGAACCAGGTGTTACAGGGTTTACTGCCTCCATGTTGGCAATTGCTTTATCCACCTCCGAGTTTATATTATCCATGGATGCCACATTACCCAACACATAAGGCCATATAACTCTTCGCATATTATTGGCCATAACAGGCACAACTTCACTACACGACTCTGAATTATCAGGCGTGACCCCCCACCAGGAGTGGGTGACACAAAGGGGATTATGATCACTTTCTACTCTACCCTTTATTTCCATGTCGCCTATCCCACACCATAGGTTAAGGCTACAAATGACATAGTCTATTCGACTTTTACTATGACCATTGTCAAATGTACAATTGCCACCCTGATCTCTCTTTGTACTTCCATTAAGGGCCCTCAAGCCATATTCCAAACATAGCGCATTCAGTAGCAATATATCTTTTGTCCACCGTTTAACTGGTGCCAGGTTTAGGTTTGGGACGCCCCATTGGACATCTTCTTCCTGTCCTATCGGGTTTTCTGTGTTTTCCAACGGTTCAAAGGTCCTATTGAGGTCTCCCGCCACAACCACTCTGTTTCCCAGGGACCACGTTTCTAAGGAGGTGGATAGAACCTCTAGGGTGGGGGAGTTCCCAACATTGGCACCCCTGGCATAGATATTGTATATGTCTATTATAACCCCCTTTTCCGATGACACTCTTAACAATTGGATATCCTTGCAACCCAGATCAAGCACTTTTATTTTAACTTGCAAACTTTGCTTGATCCATATTGTTAGACCTCCCATGTGTCTACCCCTTGGGCCTCTACTTGCTGGGATACCAAAGTTTAGATATCCTGGGAGGAATATTGGGTTGCAAGCCCATGTCTCCTGAAACAAACACATTTCAAACATATTGACAAAATCTATCCAATTTTGTGACAGTAATCTGGTACCCAGCCCGCAATATTCCACGAAAAGAACCTCCCCGTGGTATTGCCATTACAAATCCCCACGTCAATGGCAGGCATAGACGGGAGGTTAGTCGGGGGGTTAGTCAAACTTCCACAGTTACCTTCCTCTTCTACGACAGAACCCACACAATTAGCATAATTTCCCTCGATAACCCTCACATTTAATGGAGATCTTGTATTACTCCCCAAAATTTCCCTATACCCCATACTATTCCTCCTCCCATTCTCAATTTCCCCACTGGGGATCACTCCATTTGGACCTGATGCTACATCCCTAGTTGTTTCCGGGGATTTCTCAAATTTGTTTACCCCAACCATGCTGTCCCCAGTATCAATGAGGTCAGCCAATTTCCGTCAACATCCCCACCTTGAATTTCCCAACCCATCATAAGGGTTACAAGCTTGTTTATAACAATCATTTAGGCATGGGAAGGGGACATTAAAAGGGTTGTTCTCTATCTGGGGAAAAAAACAGAATCTTCCTTTCTCATTGTTCCCACCAAGATGAGTGTCCACTGATCTTGGATAGAAAAAAGTGAGATCCACAATACCAATCCCGCCACTACTGATACTCCAGCCTGGTCCTGTGATCAATCCTACCATCCTTGGATCTTGAAAGTTAATTATAATGCACTCACCCCCCAGTTTCTTTGGGGTACATCCTATCCAGTTGACCCTTCTAACCCCAATGATCAGACCATCTACTTCCCCAGGCAGAGGTCTATTAACCCTTATCCAGTACATAACCTTGTTTTTTAGCATCTGGTAGGTTTCTCTTTGTCCTTCTAATAAGGGTGGGACATTAGTAAGGATAGCCACATAGGGATAAGAATCAGGAGTGAGTTGTACTGGAGGTGTTCTAGTTGGGGATTTTGTCACACATAATGTTGGCCGACTTTGTTCTGGAGCAACAGGCCCTAGTGGGAGAGCGTTCTTTAGTTCCATGGGAACCTTATTTTTCTCCGATACTCTATTACCATTGCGTACAGGACCAGCCCTATTTTGGACTTGTGGGACTTGAGATGTACTTGTTCCAACACCTTTTTTACAAGAGTTTCTATCATTGCTTACCAAGGAACCCTGGCAAGTTAGCGAAGCACTTGGTGTTGATTGAATATTATCACTAGCAGGGGTGACACTCTTTGGACGTTCATTACTACTCTTTTCTACAGTGCTATGTGGCTTGGTTTTCCCACGATTGCTGTTGGTTACAGTAATCGGTTTATCACTATTAGTCTTACTACTCTGTCCTTTTCCCCGCTGGTTGGTTACAATACTCACAGCAGAAGGATGTGAGTCAACCGTCAGGGCACCTACATCTCGATCAGCTATTTGCTGGTCATTCCTATTATCACCCAATTTGAGACAAGGCTTAATTAAAGATTTGGTAGAAAAAAAATTGTCTAGACTAGCCTGCTCTAGGTGGTCCAATTGATCAGCTAGTTTCCTAAGTCTATCATCAAAAGGATTCAAAAGGGACCGTATTAATTTTTCCAGCTCTGAGAGGAGTTGTGGCTTCGGTATCGGTGTCCCAGGGGAAATAATAACAATGGGATCAGGACCCAATGTTAATGGTGTCCTAGGTGATGCCATTATTGCGGGATCCAAGCCTGATGGCACAACTTCTCCCTTGTCCGCTGATTGCCCAATTGGGTTATCCCCAGTAGTATTACAGGGTTGTGTGTTTGTCCCTAGTTTCCTATATTTCCTTGGTGGTTTTGGGACCTGACATTTCTTTGTAATTACACTCCTTTTCCTTTTGGGACAAAGTTTCAGTTTCGTGGGATGCACTGAAACGCTGGATTGAGGTGTAGGATGTTGCCCAGTGGGTGGATTAGAAACACTAGGGGGAGTTACAGGGAGCGTAGCAGTAACAGTTTCTAAGGGAAAAGTAACCAATGTCTCATTTGTTAAGAGTGAGAATTGTGGGATATCATGTGCAGTAGGCAACGTGATAGACGATAAAGGGGTGACCAATGCAGGAAAACTTTGGCTTTTACTTCTTTCACCAGGGGTTTTCAAAAGCTCAATGGACAGCCTACGCCCCGCGCGTCTTTCTGCCAGGGCGATTTCCCTATCAATATCCTGGGGCAACCGTTTGAAATATGTATCTAGAGGGCCCATAACAATAGCTTCCCCCTCATTCAGGGAGGGCAGCAAAATAGAGCTACTTGTAGTACAAGCCATTAAAAAAAAACCTTTAGCCCCCTAAATATGTAAGAACACTACACTATACAAATGACTATATAAAAATACCAGGTCGGCAAATGTTAGTGGGATGGCCCAGCCCGGCCTCCTTCGGACCCTGACGGCCACAGACGGTCCCGCCCTTGTCCCGGGCTTCTCCCGGCACGCTCCCGCGCCGCGGTGCTGAGTCCTCCCCTAAATAGGTTAATTAGTGTGGAGAGAAGGGGGCGTGGCAGGCGAGGAAAGCGGCCCGATGGCGGGAGGCGAGGGTAGCCGGGACTTCTGGTACACGAAGTCCGGCCCCTTACGCTCGCAGCCTTGCCTGCTGTTGTTGTTCCTCTCGCAGCCCCTCAATTCCAGCAAATCCTAGTGGCGCTGCGGGATCCGCAAAGCGGGTTCCGCAAGGTCTTAAGTTGAAAGCTCAGGAATCCCTCTGCAACTGCAAAGTCCAGCACAGCGTTAGCGAGGTGAAAAGGTGTCCCGCTGCCTCCAGGTACAGCAACCTTTTTAAATTAATGAATGTGAGGGGGGCGTGGCAGGCAAGGAGAGCGGCCCGATGGCGGGAGGCGAGGGTAGCCTGGACTTCTGGTACACGAAGTCCGGCCCCTTACGCTCGCAGCCTTGCCTGCTGTTGTTGTTCCTCTCGCAGCCCCTCAGTTCCAGCAAATCCTAGTGGCGCTGCGGGACCCGCGAAGCAGGTTCCGCGAGGTCTTAAGTTGAAAGCTCAGGAATCCCTCTGCAACTGCAAAGTCCAGCACAGCGTTAGCGAGGTGAAAAGGTGTTTTGTTTATAGCTTCCACTGACCACACATATTTCTGAAGCATTTTGCTGAATCGAAATATTCAGTTATGCTTTTGTGGGTATTGCTGGACATCAGTTCTAAGTAAGAAACCATGAAAAACAGGTGTCCCATGTAGACAAATGACAACTTTTTTAAATGGTCTTGATCTCCCTTCATTATTTTAATTTGATAAACCTGCAATTTTCTCTTTCTTTCCTACATATTAATAGAAAAGGTTATCAGAACTTTAAAAAATCTCCGAAGGCTTTCCCCTCTGCTGGACCTATATGTTTTAAATCTTGTAGGATGGTCTGTGGGTCACAGTTGTGATTGAAATGTATCGCACATGACCAGATGTGGGCACATGGCATTTCATGCTTCACTAAACTGACATTTTTGTTTCTTGGTAGTCAGACTATAGGGACTAGTGTGTAATACCAACTGGGAGCATCGACGCTTGACATTTCCTGACTATACATATGATTTCAAAGTACATTGTTTCCTCTTCATTGGGACTATATTGAGAGAAATAATGTGTTTGATGTTTAAGAAAATGTGTTATAAATCATGTTCCTAAACTTCACATTCGACAGACCATGGTATTGCAGAGTAACACAATAATGTTATTGTATCTTAAAATACCAATCCAATATTTCATCAGCTCTTGGTTTTCATAAACCTAATTACAGCTAATAATAGGCAAGGAAACATGACCTTTGTAGACACCAATTGATTTAGAACATTTGAAAGAATCGCAAGTCTTTATTTTCAAGGAGATTGGCAGGAATACAGTAAAGAGTGCAGCAAGTTAGAAAGTGTACGTTTGAACACAAGGCTGGTGTGACAGCCCCCCCCCCCCCCCAACCAACAGAATTGCCTATCCTAATTACACCTTTGGGAGGAGGACAGAGAATATTCTAAAATACTGTAATGCATGCAAATCTCTATCGCCAACCCAGATGTGAACGCTGAAATAGTGTTTACAGATTCCAACGATGGAGCACACCTGCTGACATCAACAATAAGTACTGACTGAGCCCATCTAAGCTTCAATGTAAGACAATTCACTCAAACGTCTTCTCAGCAAACCGTCAGTCAGAAGGTGAAAGTTGATGATCAGAAAATAAATAATTTTCTACAACTCTGGTCTTTGACAATCGTAATTGTAGATTATTAGTCTTCCCCAAACCATATGTTGTTTGGAGACTCCCTGGGATGCAGACAATACAGAGAACTTTATCTGCGAAATGGGTCTATATGACCTCACATAGCATGCTGTTACCATGCATGGCTTCACCACACTTGTAATACTACGTGTTAACTTTTATAATGTGTTGCATAATGCCGACAGCCTTTAACTCTGACTTTTGTGGTGTTTAATATATATTCACAAGACACCTTCACAATTGTATATAATCTGAGGAGCAGTTGTGTTGGTTCATGTAAATCACGTGTATATATTCCATCAAAGCTACAAATGGCCAATTGGTTACATCCACCTGAGCATCAAAGGTTACTTTAAGTTGTCCATCATAAAATAGTGCCCTTAGGCACCTATAAATAAATAAACAGTCCAAGTGCCCTGTGTATACAATGTGTAAAGGAATTATAGTTTTCAGGATCCCATAACCCATCACTTGTGTCTTCTGCTGAAGTTAAAATTAATGTGCAAAATATACCATACACAACTGAGAGAGCGCAATTTGAATATAAAGTATATCGTAGCCATATCTAGACGCATATGTTATAAACGCAAGAATGAAACGCATACCGTAATGTAAAATTGACGATTATAGCATAAAGGCTAACTAACGTGATAACATGGTATAGAAAATGTAAATATATTCACGTGTTAAACATGCATTAGATTTAGAAGGCCCGTATACATAATGAGTAAACATAGAAATGTGTAGAAATGCTTAAGAAATGTAGAACGTGCACAGTAGAATTTGTGTACGTGTGTAACTTTATATGGAAAGACGTAGAGAAATGTAACGTGGATAAATGTATAAGAGAACTTACATAACGTTGTAACCAAGGAGAATGCATAAGTTATACTCTACGCAGTCGTATTCTATGTGTTATATATTCTATGTAAAATGTATTCAAGTATAACTAAGACTTTTTGCTAAAATACGAATATATAAATGTATGCCAAAGGTTATACTGGGTAGAGGGGTTTTAGGAATGCTAGAAGAGTTTAGGTCATTTGTGATTGTAACCTGACTGACCAAGAGTTCGAAGGAGCATAGTCAAATGTATGTAATTTAGAGGGCTTGTAAAAGTCGTAAATAGCTTGATGTGGACGTGAGAGCCAAGAAGTCTAGCACTTGTTAGATTTAAGGTGACAATGCCGGACGGAGCTTATTGCTCGAACGTGAGGAGAGACACTTTTGAATGTGAACTATGTTTTGACAAGAGCATTCACAGGATCTAGAAGGTTGAAGAGTTGCAGGTATAAGTTAAAGACTTGTCTAAGTTCATATGACATTTGATCCGAAAGAGTCAGTAAAAGTCGCCAATGAGATGATGAAGATGACAACTAAGGAGAAAGGTCAACTTAAGGAACGACGCAAGGAATGGACCAATGGAAGAAGCAGGAAGCTGACATCATCGGGGAAAGTCCGTGGTGGGCGTCAAGGGGCGTTCCACCCACACTGTGATTGTGTATTTTAGGGACAGCACCCCGGGGAGGAAGTAGCAATTGGCGATCAGGAGAGGGCAATCAGAGAAGGGCGAATTGCTCAGAGCGAAGGCAAGGGTAGATGCCTTGAGCAGATGCGCTGAGAGATCAGAGCGCAAGGGAGCAGTAGGCCGAGGACCCTTAGAGAGAGCGGATGGGTAGGCAGATAGGGTACTGCTTCTGAAACTTAAGATTCCTTTAGAGGCTAAGAGAGTTTGAACTTCTTTGGAAGTCAAACTGCTGACACCTTTTTAGGGAAGAAACTTGCGAAGTAGGGATGTCACGTAGCATAGAGTAGGGACAGTTAACTTGATTATTTTATCTTACTGCAGATGACGCAGAAGGAACCACTTCACATCGAAGCTTAAGTTGCTGATATTGTAACTGATTTTGTATTTTGTATACTTTGAGATTTTATCTTGAGTGGATTGTATTGCATTTAAAATTAACTTTATATAAAACTCTTAAACTTTATCAGTTGTAAGTGGTTCTTCAGAGTGGCGTCAGTTAATGGGGTTTGTCTAACCTATGCGGGGGTTGTCTTTTACTCAATGACAGATACAACTCGGTCCGAAATTGACGAATGAGATAAATTATTAAAATGATCATAATCATAAATTGATATCAAAATCTCATTCCCCGCAGTTGGTAGCAGAGGATGGTTATTTTCTTGAGGAAGACGACCTAGGCCAGGTTAGTTTACCCCAAGGTCCCTAGTCATCGACGACCAGAAGAAGAATTGCAGCTGGAGACGGTGCTGACGATGCGTCGAGAGAAAAGCAGCAGAGTCGGTCGAGAGTGAGTATAAGGGTCATGCGTTGTAAGATTGCGGTGTTTTATGTTGTTCCTGTGTTGTGATGTCAAGCGGAGTTGAATGCCTGTAGTGTGATTGGGGGAAGGTTGTGAGCGCGCGCAACCGGATGAAATCTTATGTCCAGAGGACTTAAGTGGTTCGGGTGTATCGAACACCCAGAGTAATTTGTCTACCATTGAAAGGGGGTCATGAGGTACCATTGATTTCCCGACAGACCGATGATAGGGGGAGCGTATGTGTGAGTGAATGAGTAGCGGACGCTGGTCGTACGTTTACTGTGTGTAAGTAACCTATCAGTTGAGGCAAGTGTCCGACCGTAAGAGGAAAGACGCTGTGCCAGTTGAGGTAGCAATTACAGTTAGACTGTGGCCGTACAGTCAGAGAAAAGTGATCGCTTGGACGGAAGTAGTCATTTTTCAGTGTATGAATGAAAACGCATGTGAGATCGTGAGACGAGTTGAGAAACAAGGGAAGCTGCTGAAGAAGAGAAGCGAGAGTCGTACAGGGATTGGTGGTAGTCATCAAGACGTAAATAAGGAAGAGAATTAGCAAGGATCAAAATGAAGTGTTTCAAGGGTTTAGGAAAAATCTTTAAAAGAAAAAGGAGACATTTATATGCCGGAGAAGAAGCTCCACCAGAAGGCACACCAGCTTATCATATGGCAGTAAATGTAGGCTTACACTCGATACTGTGGATTTCCGAGTGGCATAGGCTAACAGAAGGGCAAAAGGAACTGGCGTTTCCAAGATTCGGAACGTTTAAATTAGATGTGTTGAACCAACTGAAGGCGACGATGCTTTCAATGAGACCTTTACCGAGGCCAACACAATTTGAAGCTCTTGGTGTGTGGTTTAGAACAGCACACGAAAGGGGCGTAAAGAGGCGCCAAGAGAGAGTGAGACGATCAGTAAAGGCAGTACAGGATGCCAAATGGGATGAAGAAGCTAAGAAATGGAGAGTACAAAAGATAGAAGCGGACAAACTGTTCACCATGATAGAGGCTACGGGAGAAAGGAAACCTCTAGAACAAGAAGATGAGGAAAGCGAGTCGGAGGAGGATCTAATAGAGAGGTTATTAACAGATAGACCACCTCCATACAGCGGTGAACTTGCGAGTCCCATATTACCGCAAGCAGACGGAGCTAGGTGGGGGGAATATAAATCGATCCCAGTAACAGAGTGGGACGCTAACAAGACTGAGGAAATACCCCAAACTAGTTCTGAACAGAGAGTGGTGGGAAGATTTGTGGTCCAGAAGGTGCCAGAGACGCAATGCGCTAGGTCGTACCAAATGCCGGACGCCTTGCAGGTTCCGGTTACCATAGGCCCTATTGTGTCAATCTATAACCCAGAAGGGGTTCAGCAGGATGAACAGGCACGATGGGACAGAGAAAGAGCAGAAGTGGAGAATAGGAATGCCACAATGAATCCCCACAGGCAAATACGAGCACCAATAAGTCGGAGTACCCCATTAGATTCTGCAACGGGTCCCAGGATAGAACAGGGAGGTCAAAGAGGGCCAATGGATTTGAGAGGTCCTAAACCGAAGTCTTTTAAGGAGTTAAGGGAATATTTGAAAGAATGGGAAACTGTCGAAGAGGCTCGGGGTAGGAGTTTAGAAACGGGACCTGAGTGGAGAGAAGAGGACAACAGGATTCTCTCTCATTGTGGAGCTGGCGAAAGCAGCCCCGAGTGGGAGAGAGGAAGTCAAGAGAGCAGAAGAGATACTTGTCCTACCAATAGCGGCAATAGGCCAATGTGCGAAGACAGAAGTGCAGGGTGTGGCGAAGTGCCTCGCGTCACCTTCAGTGAAGGGGAACGTAGGACACAGGAGTACCGGAATACCTTTAGGTGCACACACCATGCCCCAGGTGAAGATGTGAGACACTGGAGTCACGGAAACATGGAGAGTCGCGAAGCGTCTCGACATGCATCCGGCGATAGTGGACGGAGTCAGGAGAACATAGGGAGTCGCGAAACGTCTCGCCATCCATCCGGTGATCGCGAAAGAGATCACGGGAACATGGAGGGCCGTGAAGGACCTTATCGTTTATTAAGCGACACCAGACAACAAGCGAGTTACGGTGGGTTAGAACAGAACGGTGGATCCTATCTCACATCTGGAGAAACCGAGCCGAAAAGTCGGAACGTAGGGTTGGGGGACGGAGCATTATTCCACCATACCCCACGTGAAGATGGAAAGGCTTGGGATCTAGAGGGGTGGGAACGAAGAGAAGGAAGGAAGACTCCTCATAACTCACCTGTGCTCAGGCGTAGGGCGCATAGTGGAGGTGAGAGGGATATGAGAGAACAACACAGAACTGAAATGCTGAAAGCTGAAATAAAAGCAAAACGACTTGATGTAATGAGTTTGAAGTCAGATTTGGATGAAATAATTGATGGTACAGTGTCACTAGAGAGATTAGACTTGTATACACCAGATGAAATACTGTTCTTATCCAAGGATATTACTCGTAGAGCGAGGTCAGCTCATGAGAACCTATCTAATTTGGCAAACAGGTACATGGTAGACCTGTCGCGAACTAAGGCTTTACAGAGTAACCACAGGCTAACTTGCACAGATCGGGATCTGGATGAGCGTAGAACGATCGCGCTGAAGGTACACATAAGGGAATTGATTTTAAGTATCAGAATATGGAGAGATCTGGATAGATGGGAGGAAAGATGGTCCAAGAAGGGCTCCGTTAGACGGAGTGTGCTTGGGAAGTCCCAGGACGCAGACTTGATGCGAATGGAAGCCTTCCCTTTGCGAGAAATCGCGAATGGAAGCTACGTTCACGTGCCCTGGAGTAGGGGGGATTTGGCGGCATTTACCAATTCCTTCCCAAAGCTTAGGGATAATCCCGTTGAGTGGTACAAACAGGTAGAAAGATTCGTGAAGATCTCGAAGGTACTGTGGATCGATTTGAACACACTGTTCGATATCGTAGTACCCGGAGATTTGTGGACGGCGTGCAAGCTTAGTGTTGAATGGCCTAATTGTGAGCCCCCGAGAGATACTCGGACAAATGGTCCATCAGTTAGAGTCATGGAAAAATACGAGAGAGTAATAACATGGCTAAAAGAGAAAGTGCCAGTGCAAGACATAGACTGGGTAAAGATAGATCGAACTACTCAGGAGCCGAAGGAGACAGTTCATGAGTTCTATGAGCGATTGCTGAAAGCATTTAAACAGTACAGCGGGTTAGATGTGATGGATCCCAAGGACATAGGACAGTTTGTTTCAAAGTTTGTCCTCGGATTGAGACCAGAAATATGCCTAATGATCCAACAGCATCTGATCTGTTGGCAGAACAAACCTTTAGATGAGATTCTGAGGTATGCAAGATACTGTAGTGACGAGATAGATTCGAAGGCTAAGAAACTCAAGGAAAAGTTAATGCTGGTACAAATGCAAGCAGCTGGAAAGGGTGGACAGCGGCAACAGGGAACAGGAGCGCAATCAAAGAAACAGAATAATCAGAGCAGAGATGAGGAAGAAAGACCGAGACCGAGAATGGATATCGCGACACTGAAAAAGACAACTAGGTGTCATCAGTGTAACGAAGTGGGACATTGGCGACGCGAGTGTCCTTACAATGTTGAGTCAGGGGAATTAGAGCAGGAGGAGGAAGAGGTACAGAACAACGTGGTTAAGGGAGCCGCAGCCCCAAAGGGAAAGTTTATCAAAGGGGGGACTCAGACTCCTCGAGCCCCGTTTCCTCAACCACCTCGCATCTCAAACGGAGGGAAAACCTACAGACAGATGCCATTGTTTGTAGGAGGAGAGGAATGCTACTACGTTGATCCACTTACAGGGCAGCGGGCGAATAGGGAGGAAGATTGTACTCTAGGAGCCGCCTTGGAAGTAGATCAGAGAGGACCATACGTAGAGGCTGAAATAGCGGGATGTCCTACAACCTTTTTGGTGGATACGGGGGCCACTCGATCCACGTTGAGATCCGCGGTAGTCCCAGGTCTGCCAATATCAGGAGAAATGGTTCAGGTGGTAGGAGTCGCGAACAAAAGGATGACAAATCCCCTGACCGAACCAGTGTCAGTAAGGATAGGGAATTACAGTGACGAACATCAGTTTGTGATCTGCGACTCTAGTCCTGTGTGCTTACTAGGGAGAGATTTGCTGTGTAAACTGAACTGCACGATACATTGTACACCAGAAGGAGTAGAAGTGCAGACTAATGACGAGGATGCTGATTTTAAAGTCGTAAACTCCAAGGAGTGTGTGGAACTATATCCTACCATAACAGTGGAGGAGCTTCCACAGGACTTGAGGGAGAAAGTCTCAGCTGAGGTATGGGATTTTACTGGGGAAGAAATAGGATTGATCAAAGGAGTGGAACCGGTAAAAATCTTGGTAAGACCCCATGCTGAGTATCCAAGAACCCCACAATACAAGTTGACTCCAGAGACGGTTGCAGGAATAAAGCCTGTGATCGAATCCATGATTAAACAGGGAATACTAAAGGAGATCGTGGGTAGTCCATGTAACTCCCCGATTATGGGTTTGCAGAAGCCTAGTGGAAAGTACAGAATAGTGCAGGATCTTCTAAAGATTAATAACATTGTTGTCTCATGTTGTCCAGTGGTACCGAATCCATCAGTGATATTATTTCAGATACCGTTCCAAGCTGAATGGTTTACCGTGATAGATTTGTGCCAGGCTTTCTTTTCGATACCGTTAGATGAAGAGAGCCAGTATCTTTTCGCTTTCAAACTGGAAGATCGCGTCTTAACATGGTGTCGTATCCCTCAGGGGTATACAGAAAGCCCGTCGATCTTTAACCAGTTATTGAAACGAAATCTTGAGAGTCTAGTACTGCCCAAGAATTCAGTTCTGGTTCAGTACATAGACGACCTCCTAGTTGCGTCAGAAACGGAGGAAGCTTGCAGAGAAGACACCATCACCTTGTTAAATCACTTGGCCGAGAACGGACACAAGGTGTCTCCAAGTAAATTGCAATATTGTAAGACTGAGGTGCAATACTTGGGCCATAGGATTGAAAAGGGAAAGCGGAAGGTGTCTCCGGACAGAATAGAGGCGATTATGAAAATGAACGCGCCTACGACCCAAAGAGAAGTCAGGATGTTTCTAGGCATGGTTGGTTATTGTCGACAGTGGATAGCAAACTTTTCACTGAAGGCTAAACCGTTATTGCAACTGACGCACAAAGGAGTAAGTGATCCGGTACCATGGGACAAAGATTGTTTGATGGCATTTTTGCAGCTGAGGGAGGACTTATGTCGCGCCCCGGCTTTGGGAATGCCAGATTACACCAAACCTTTTTTGCTTTACTGCTGCGAGAGAGAGGGATGCGCTTTAGCGGTATTAGCTCAGATCCACGGAGATGCGCGCAGGCCAGTGGCGTATTTTTCGGCTACATTAGATCCAGTAGCCGCAGCGTTGCCCGGATGTCTCAAATCCGTAGCTGCAACGGGTGTCAGCATTGAGAGATCGGAGAGTGTAGTAATGGGACACCAGTTAGTGGTGTATGTGCCGCATTCTGTGGAATTGTTAATGACCAGGACCAAGACTCAGCATCTGACGAATAGCAGGCTCACACGCTATGAGCAAGTCATACTGGCTGCCGAGAATGTGACCCTAAAGAGATGCTCTGTCTTGAATCCTGCAACTTTGATGCCACTTCCGAATGAAGTGGACGATGAAAATTGTACAGATCATGACTGCCTCGATGTGACTGAACTATGTACCAAACCAAGACCTGATATCGTAGATGAGCCATTGACAGATCCAGACGAAATTTTCTTCGTTGATGGTTCATGCGTAAGAAACGATGTCGGTCAGCTGAGGGCAGCTTATGCAGTATGCACGATTACCAGAGTTATAGAAGCCGCTTGCCTGGAAGGAGTACACTCCGCACAGGTAGCTGAAATTGTCGCTTTGACTCGTGCTTGCTTAGCAGGCGACAAACTTCGAGTCACCATATACACCGATAGCCAGTATGGTTTCGGGGTAGTTCATGATTACGGGCAGTTATGGTCTCAAAGAGGTTACATGACCTCCTCGGGTTCTCCCATTAGGAATGGAGAATTCGTGAGACTTCTGTTAGAGGCTTTGCAAAAACCTATGGCCATAGCTGTGGTCAAATGTGTTGCGCATACAAAAAATGTTGATTTTGTATCATTAGGAAACAGATATGCTGATGAAGTAGCGCGTTATTGCGCAGAGCAGGGATATTCTCACACTGATGTAAAAGTGGGGGGAATCCAGGAAAGAACTGAATTGACAATGTTACTAGATACTGTAGATACATGGGATGAATTAAGAGCAGTACAAGAAAATGCACCAGATGACGAGAAAAGGAGCTGGGAAACAGCAGGTTGCGGAAAAAGTGAGATGCCGACGGAAGGGCAGTATTACCAAATGAACTTGTTAGTCCAATGGCAAGGAAATTGCATGGATCAGCACATATAGGAAGAGATGCTATGGTGAGAGTATTCAGACAGACGTGGTTCAATCCTAAGTTTAGAGTAGCGGCAGAAGCAGTGTGTCAGCGATGTGCGATCTGTCAGCAACTAAATGTGGGAAAGAGAACACCAGTTAAATTGAGTCACATTGGGAGGTCTGGGGGGCCTTTCAATAGGATGCAGATTGACTTTATAGAAATGCCTCCATGCAACAGACTCAGATACGTTTTAGTGGTTGTCTGCATATTTTCTAGATGGGTTGAGGCTTACCCTACACGTAGGTGCGATACACTTACAGTAGCAAAATTGTTACTTAGAGAGTTGATACCGAGGTTTGGGGTGCCATCCTCTTTGGAATCGGACAGAGGAACTCATTTTAATAGTGAAGTGGTGAAGATGCTCACACCTGATAGAAGAACAGGCCTCTCTCCACACAAAGTGCTAATGGGGAGAGCTATGAGGTTGCCATCGGTTCCGACTGCAGCGCTAGTGAACATCACAGACGATTTGATCTTGGACTACTGCAAGGGACTATCTGATGCCGTTAATTCTGTGTCCCTCCAGGTCCAGGCTGCAGAGGTTCCATCAGTACAGGACTTGTGTCATGACCTGAGTCCAGGAGACTGGGTCCTGGTGAAGAAGCACGTCAGGAAGAACTGCTTAGACGTGCGTTGGCGAGGACCATTTCAAGTCATACTTGTAACGAATACCGCAGTGAAGTGTGGAGGTCTGCCAAACTGGATACATGCCTCACACACCCGAAGAGTGCCAACACCTCCAGAAGAAACAGCTCCTCTCTCGGATGAAAATCCGACGGGAAGCAGAGAAGCCATAGAGGGGGAAAACCAAGCTGGGGAGGTGATCGAAGAAACTGAAACTGTGTTGGAACAGGACGACGAAGGTCAGAACACTAGCGGGACCGAAGTCGCCTCAGGAGAAGAAAGTAATTGGGAGTCCGACACAGATATTGAACAGACTGAGAGTGACCAAGAGACAGGTCCTAGAATAAGGAGCGGAAAGACAAAGTGACGAAGCCAGTTGGCCGGAGAGAAGGAAAAGGCCAAGTACGAAAGAAAAGAAAGAAAGAACTCTTGCCCCGATCGCTGAAGAATCGGATCAGGAGGAAGAAACGACAGACTCGGGAACGGAGAGTCCACGAAGATCGAGAAGGGTACGTGTGCCCTGCAGAAGGTACGCCACCCCAGAGTGGACTTATCTAGCAGATGTATTGGGGACAGAAATCTGGGAGAGTGAAGAGCGTGAAAGTAATCGATCTCGATCCATTTGTGGCAGTGGAGATATGGATGTTGGCACCTGGACTCGAGACTGAGGGGTTACTGACTTTCACACTTCCCATACCCCCACATTTGAGTCAAATTCAAGATCTAGTACTAAAAAGATTACAATTTCCAACAGTTGGTCAGCAAATGTCAGAAGAAGAAGAAAAAGTTATTCGCTTTGAATTATTGATAATTGTTGTGGAAGCTGCAGGTCCGAAAATCATTGTTGATGCATAAAAAGGACTTTTGTATGTATGTTATAAAGAAGGAGATAACCTAGCGCCGAGTGGAAAGAAGAATAAAATTAGGGATTACATTTAGAGGACGGAGAAGGGCTAGGATTGTCTGCTGCTAAGAGAGAAAAGGCATTTTTGTGAAAAAGAGACTTTATAGAAAAAAAAAAAAAGCACTTTAAAGACTAAGAAAGCAACCAAGCAACCAAAGACTGGAAAGGAAACCATTTGCTAGAGAACGAGGTACGCTGTTTGATAACATGGAGAACGGCAACCCAAACAGAAAAGCTAGATGTATAGTAGGTACACTTATAGCAGTAGTGATATTTCTCATAATTACAGTAGTGACAATATCTTACATAATAGGACATGAGAAAGATAAAGAAATAGCGAATGTAAAAACTGTAATGACTTTGAAACCTGCTCTTGTGGGAAAGAAGGAGGAGAGCACTGTTATACGTGAAAAGGCGTTACTTGCAGATGAAGCTCGTAGATTACACGTAGACGAGTCACAGGGAAATTTCAGGTCAAACGCATACGCTAAACTATTATATGAGTATATCGATGCCATGGAGGCCAAAGATTGCTACGTTTGTATGCAATTGCCGGCTTCTGTAGACGAAGGCATTAGATATCACCATCTCCCATTGACTTATGGGATAACATGTAGTTTACTGCTTAGTATATTTTATGGTAGAGAAGGATTTGAGTACTACTTTTCAAATTATGATTCGGTACTGCCTGAAATTCCGAATTATAAGCAAATGAATAAGTGGGACTATTACAAAAAGGAGGATAGACTGGCTAAATTCTTTCTTCCTTGGGATACACTAGATACATCATATGCACGTAGAAATAATCTGACTTGCAAAGTGTCAGAGGTAGAGAAAAGGTTTATAGCACAAGTAGATGACCGATACAGAAGGCAGAAGATTCTAAAAATGGCAGGACAATGGAAAATAGACTGGACAGAAGAAGAGAAGGCACATAAAAGGAAAGGTAGCAATGGTCCAATAGCATTGGATAGAACGCAGAAGGGAAAGTTATGCTTAGCTCGAAGCAAGACGTATTATGAGAGTGAATTTGTAGGTGAAGTTAGTTGCGAGCACTCTTTTAAACTAGAGTACTACACGAAAGATTTTATGAAAGGGATGCAAGCTATTCCGAATGTGTATTTTGTATGTGGGAGAAATGCCTATGTAAAACTACCTGATAATTGGTATGGTTCGTGTTACTTGGCAATTGTCTTTCCCAAAATATATCATGCAAAGGATTTGGCGATAATAGAAGGAAAGGCTTCGACGAGAACGAAAAGGGAAGTAGGAGATGCAGAGGTAGTAGGAGATGTATTTGGAGCGATGTTTCCATTGTTAGGCTTGATCCTCAACGATGTTAAAATTAGAAGGTTAGCGACAGTCATGGATAGATTGTCTGCCAGTACTGCAAGGTCATTAATGTTAGTAGAAGGTGAGATGCAGTCGATCAGAGCAATGGTTTTACAGAACAGACTTGCTTTAGATGTGATATTAGCAAAGGAAGGCGGAGTTTGTAAAGCTTTGAAAGTTCAGGAATGTTGTACTTATATTCCTGATAATTCAAAACCACTTGAGAAAGTCATACGGAACATTACACAGATTCATCAAGAAATTGAAGATTTATCAAAAATAAATGTTTGGGAAAAAGTAGGAAATGGAGTGGGAAAGGTTGGAAGTTGGTTTGCTAATCTTGGCAAAAGTATAGTTTGGTATATTTTAAAGCCTGTATTAATAGTATTAATTTGCATAATTACATTAGTAGGATTAGTAAAATTGTATAAGTGGTATAGGTCGAACCAGTTGCAAAGATCGATGAGAGACCAGGAAAGGAGACTAGCTGTTCTACAAGATCAACAGTATAAAAGTCTGAGAGCACTTGAATCGATAAAAAGAGGAACTGATGTAACTAGTTCTGGATAAAAGATGTATTCAAATTGCTTTTAGTGATGACTCCTAAAAGTCATCAAAGGGGGGAACTGAGAGAGCGCAATTTGAATATAAAGTATATCGTAGCCATATCTAGACGCATATGTTATAAACGCAAGAATGAAACGCATACCGTAATGTAAAATTGACGATTATAGCATAAAGGCTAACTAACGTGATAACATGGTATAGAAAATGTAAATATATTCACGTGTTAAACATGCATTAGATTTAGAAGGCCCGTATACATAATGAGTAAACATAGAAATGTGTAGAAATGCTTAAGAAATGTAGAACGTGCACAGTAGAATTTGTGTACGTGTGTAACTTTATATGGAAAGACGTAGAGAAATGTAACGTGGATAAATGTATAAGAGAACTTACATAACGATGTAACCAAGGAGAATGCATAAGTTATACTCTACGCAGTCGTATTCTATGTGTTATATATTCTATGTAAAATGTATTCAAGTATAACTAAGACTTTTTGCTAAAATACGAATATATAAATGTATGCCAAAGGTTATACTGGGTAGAGGGGTTTTAGGAATGCTAGAAGAGTTTAGGTCATTTGTGATTGTAACCTGACTGACCAAGAGTTCGAAGGAGCATAGTCAAATGTATGTAATTTAGAGGGCTTGTAAAAGTCGTAAATAGCTTGATGTGGACGTGAGAGCCAAGAAGTCTAGCACTTGTTAGATTTAAGGTGACAATGCCGGACGGAGCTTATTGCTCGAACGTGAGGAGAGACACTTTTGAATGTGAACTATGTTTTGACAAGAGCATTCACAGGATCTAGAAGGTTGAAGAGTTGCAGGTATAAGTTAAAGACTTGTCTAAGTTCATATGACATTTGATCCGAAAGAGTCAGTAAAAGTCGCCAATGAGATGATGAAGATGACAACTAAGGAGAAAGGTCAACTTAAGGAACGACGCAAGGAATGGACCAATGGAAGAAGCAGGAAGCTGACATCATCGGGGAAAGTCCGTGGTGGGCGTCAAGGGGCGTTCCACCCACACTGTGATTGTGTATTTTAGGGACAGCACCCCGGGGAGGAAGTAGCAATTGGCGATCAGGAGAGGGCAATCAGAGAAGGGCGAATTGCTCAGAGCGAAGGCAAGGGTAGATGCCTTGAGCAGATGCGCTGAGAGATCAGAGCGCAAGGGAGCAGTAGGCCGAGGACCCTTAGAGAGAGCGGATGGGTAGGCAGATAGGGTACTGCTTCTGAAACTTAAGATTCCTTTAGAGGCTAAGAGAGTTTGAACTTCTTTGGAAGTCAAACTGCTGACACCTTTTTAGGGAAGAAACTTGCGAAGTAGGGATGTCACGTAGCATAGAGTAGGGACAGTTAACTTGATTATTTTATCTTACTGCAGATGACGCAGAAGGAACCACTTCACATCGAAGCTTAAGTTGCTGATATTGTAACTGATTTTGTATTTTGTATACTTTGAGATTTTATCCTGAGTGGATTGTATTGCATTTAAAATTAACTTTATATAAAACTCTTAAACTTTATCAGTTGTAAGTGGTTCTTCAGAGTGGCGTCAGTTAATGGGGTTTGTCTAACCTATGCGGGGGTTGTCTTTTACTCAATGACAGATACAACTCGGTCCGAAATTGACGAATGAGATAAATTATTAAAATGATCATAATCATAAATTGATATCAAAATCTCATTCCCCGCACCCCAGTTCTACATTTTATAGGTATTAATATTGTATTTTCAGAAAGGGATACAGGTCACCTACACCACTTATGAGCACTGCAGCAGGAAAGATACAAAACATAAATTATTGGATTAAGAGTTCTAATCAGATGTGTACAATATACCTAGGGTAGCTAGTGAGAAATAATCTAGTTTGAGTGTAGTCACAGTGCAAGCGGACTTTGATTGGGTCAACTGGGGCATTTCAGTACTAGTGATTTGGGACCCCAGTACCTTGTAAAACCCAAGCTTGACACCAAACATCAATTTTAGTACTTTACTTTTTGGGTAGTGAGGTAGAGCAGTGCAAGGTGTACTCAAGAAGGTACTGCAGGCTTGAAACGAGGAACACAGCAATATATAAAATTGGAGCTAAGAAATCTTTGTCTATTCAGTCCATTTACTTTAAAAATATAACCATACTTTAATATACACACACCCACAACAAAATACGACACACAAAGGCACAAAGACGTGTAAGCTGGCAAAATAGAAATACCAATTAAAACAGCTCTTAAAGGGCGCACCAAAAAACTGCATTGCAAGTCACATATCCTCAGGAAAGATCACAGTTGGCAAATAACCCCCAAATACAATCTAGCCGAATTTCTTTTTTATGTCCCTTGAACCATGCATGCACCAGCAGGAATGTAAAAACAATAAGACCAAATAAAAAAGGCTAATCACTACTAAAAAGTCAGGTATACTGGCTTTGGCAGCGTATTCACAATTACAGTATTAGGTCTACAACATTTGCCAAAACTTCTCAATCAATACTAAAAACCTACCAGCTCTCAGCAGAATTCGATCAAATATCTGCTAATCACAATAGACAAGCCAAACGTACTGGCTTTAATACATCTTTTCATAATTAAAAAAAATAAGGCCTCAAACTTCATGACATTACATATCTTTTTCACACCAGACTTCTCAGCAACTCAACACAGAGGGTCGGAAACCTCAGGATATTACAAACCTGAGCCCTAGGGTGACTTCAGCATTGTCCCAGTTCCACCTTGTCCATGCATTCTTCCTCTTTGGGGACTTAAAGGGACACAAGTTTCTCCCTGAATAGAAGGCTTGTGAGGGTTTGATACTTTTCCAGACAGCCCCAAGAGCAATGGTTAAGTTGTGAGGATGATCCATCTCCCTTGATGATCTACAATTGAAGTATGCAATTATCACTCTCAGAAGACCATATGGGATGAGGCAGAGCAGATGTTGCCATGGTCAGGTTATCGCTGGTTATCTTTCTGCTTTTTAACTATTTGATGCAGCCCACCAGTGTCTTTGATCTGCCAAGGGGGATGTTCCTCAATCCTCCAGACCGGTAATCTCAAAGAGCCAATTGCAGTCATTCTGACTAAGAGAAATAAGCCAATTTATGCAATATATACGAAGGGATCCAAATATGTCCAACTAGATCCCATCTAATGACTCCATAACCAATAATGTATATATAAGACAGGGACTAACACCTGCTATTCATGATGCAATCTAGAATTATATTAAAACCTAGTTTACACACATGGTGACGTTTTTAATGATACTTACCAGAGGAGTATTAAAGAGCACCTGTATTATCTACAATTTGTTCAGAGTATAACGTGGTCAAAGAAAGTATAGGCCTGGCTTATTGTGGAAAATATAGACTCCTCTTGGCCATATAAAGATCCCAAATCCACAGATTGTTAGAAGGACCTCTCCTCCAGTCCCAGAATGGAGGAGGATAACTAAATGAAATCGAACTACACACAAGTTGTCTTCCAAAAACGTGTGACAGCAAAAGAGTGTCCATCAACTTTTGGGACCTTAGTTTCTAAACTGGTACTGTCTCACAAGTTTAGAGAAATCAATTAAACCACATGCTCTGCTCCACTCCCTGCCTCTCCCTAGGTAAGAACAATATCACAAATTTAAAACTCTCCAAAATCTCAGTCACGTAAGACAGCCACACAGCAAACTTGCACAAATGACAAATGTCTTAAATATGTTTGCAGTCTATAACCCCTATGGTACATACGGTATGGCCTAAGAAAATAATTAGTGTGACAGCAGGGAGGACATTTGTGCATCCGTGATGGCCTGTGAAACAATGCAATATAGCACGAGTACCAGAGCCTCGGGTGCTTGGCGATGACCTATCCCTTTTGTAAAGGGCCTGAGATCTGGAATCAGCCCACTTCATGTTCTCTCTTTATCAATAACCCCATATATAATAAATCAGTTATCAAATTATTTCCACTTCTTTTCACTGTATGCTCCTCACACGTCTGGTGATCTCAAAAAAACTCTCAACTGATTGTTCATTCATTGCTTAATAAGTATTAACTGTGGACAAACAGGAAGTCAGTGCAGTCTCCGAGAATACCCTCGTAGTATGGGTAAAACACCAGAGCTGATGAGGGAGCTATTGAAAGCCATGCAAAATAGCATGGGGGTACATGTTTCTAGGGGACAGCAGTCAGCTGCAGATAACCACTTTAGAAGAAGTCAGGTGCAGGTACTCCTGTAGCTACCCGTGAGATACATGGGCTGTGATGCTGGTACCAGAGAGGAATGTCTTGTGTTGTTCTATGTGGATGAACATCAGAATTTGTCCTGGCCGGTGGATGTGATGCAGAACCCAGCTGTCACCATTTTGACATTCAATGAGGCTTCTCGTATCCTGGAAAAAGCTTGACAGCAAGCCTCATTCTTAGTGTAGGATGGCAGTGTACAGCAGCCAGAGATGAATGCTCCACAGCATTAAAAAACGGAGCATCTTCTCTCATTACCCAACATAATAATCCCATTCATTTACAAAGGCAACATATTTTACCAGAACTTGCTGATATCAGTTATCATTCACTTGCTCTCCCACATGGCTGCTAATCAGAAACTGAACATGTTTTAATTTAATTTTCTAAGATGTAGAGCCAGTCCGCTACAGAAATTGATGGGCATGACTAATGTAGTTAATGCACTAGCCAGTCTGATAAATTATTGATAGATTTGCCTACAGTTTAACCTCTTTAACATATGCATATTGCATGGTCACTTTAGAATGCAACTGCATGTCAGGTTACACATAACCTGTTAATATCAAATAATATATTGTACATGAGCAGCATCATTTAGGTGGTACTTCCGTAGTTAAAAAATAAAATAAATAAGAAACAGCAACATGACATTTCTCCCTGAAGAAAGCATTTTTAAAACCAAATTAAAATAGGTAAACAAGCCCAGGGTAGGCCATTTGCTCAAGCGAAAATATCCCATTGTACCATCATTTTATCTACAAAGAGAAATTAGAAAATACTTGAATCAAATAAATGGCCCAGAAATTGAAGGATGTTTCAGAAAGAATTCTCACTTACAAACATATAGTTAATGTTACTATGCATAGAATTTACACACACATACTGTATGATAACATCTTCAACACTAATGTACTACAGATACTCTAATAAACCCAATGCACGTACCTAAAATAAATAATTTGAACTGTAAATTAATTTCTTAAAGCATCAAGTCCAAGATGCAGAATCAATAAACTCAATTCATCTGTACTAGAAATACATATTCGCAAGCTATGATAAAACATGTTAATAGTAGGCAATTATTCATTATTATGCCATAGCCTTTATAGATAGCATAGGACATATCCTCAAGTCAGAGCCTATGCGTGCAGGACCTCTTAGATTGCCTGAGCAATAACTAGCCAGCCCTTGGTAATGCAAATGAGTGGAACTGTAGTAGTTCTAAACACTTTGAGAGTCAACATCAATACAAACTTTGAACAAAGTATCGACTATGTAGAGGGACCCCAACACATCTCAGTAGAAAATGGGTGAACAATGCAATTAATCAATACCATGATTATTACTAATAACAATATTAATAATACAACAGCAGCATCTGCGACAATTTAAAAATTTTTTTAATAATGAAAGGAATTTGAAGGAGAGGAGGAAGTGTAAGAGTGAGAAGAAGAAAAAGAAAAAGAATAAGAAAAATAAGAATTAAAAACAAACTATCACAAATGCCATCAAAAAATACATAATTGTTGACATCACATTTCGCTTCAACATTGACATAATTATTGTTATCATCTGTTTGCGTATGTGTTTATACATACTCAAAGCAATGGGCATTTTGGGTTTGATCCGTAGGTTTGATACCGTGATTATGTGTCATCCTATGCATCGACATGCAATCACAGGACACTGGATGTATTTTGTTTCTGTATTTTATGGTGCTCTCCTGCTTAGTATCCTTATAAAATGTGATTCTATTTATTTATACTGAACAGTACACAGTATGACAATCTTTTGGCAAAACTTTATTTTCAAAGTCATTGTAATTTAAGAGACATCATATTTACAAACAGTATCGCCTGTGGTGCTGGAATGTTATTTTGTTTATTTCACGCGCAGCATGCGTTAAGTAGCTTTGCAAAATATTTGGTTGCAGTAAAAATATAGTTCAGATAAAGTAAAAAAAACTCTGAGGATTTATTTTTCTTTATGTGCCAATCACACGCAGCAAAAATGCACTTCACAGATGTAGGGTATTCACTGATTTCAGCTTCTGGGATCATCCGAGGATGAGAAACAGCTTTAGAGCTTTAAATACTGCATTCCTTGCACAGTGGGGCATATGTCATTAGCAGCTCCCGTAGCATGCACTGTACATCAAAAATAAGTGCAGAAACATTGAAATTCAGGCCATTTAAAAAATGGCATTTCAAAAATATTCTTGGATTTAGGATCTGAAAAATATAACTAAGCTAAAACGAGTGGCATGTAGGTGTGGGCGGAAAATCCGTTTCGCTCGCGGATTTTGCGGATTTTCGGGAAATCCGCAATCCGCGAGATTTGCGAATTTCCCGCAAAATCCGCAAATCCGCGAGCAGCGGATTTTGCTCGCACTGCTCGCACTGTTCGCGTGAGTTCGCGCCCCGCGAATAAGTGCAAAATTGCAGAAATACGATCTTAGCAAAACTGAAAGTAACTACTTACCAGGTTCAAAAGTTCAGGCTCATCATTAGTAGCCATTTCCTGTAGTGCTTCCTGAGGGGCCCCTCCAGAGTTCAGTTGCCAGTTGAAACTATTATGTGACCCTGCTCTGAACCTCAGAATAGTTACACATATGCCACAAAGGTCCTGAATTACAGCTAAGGGAGACAAGCAGGAGCCAGGCTGGAGTTAAAATCCATTAATCAGCCCCTAATTCATTATTGTCAGTTGGGGCAGGGCAGGTGTTGTAACTAATTTTGCAACAATGAAAGCACTTAGCAAGTGCAAAAGATCACTAATCAGGGCGCACTAAGGAAGCAGGTGCCAGCTAAAAAAATATTCTGTGACACATTAATCAGCCCCAAATTAATTCAGGTCACTTGAGGCAGGGAAGGTGTGCTTTGCTTTGCCGAAAATAATGTACACTGGACAACCAGAGGGTGTGGTGATGAAACAGAGGGTGGTATGGGTGGGCCAGAGGGTGGCATGAGTAGTCAGAGAGTGGCAGTGGTGACAGAGAGTGGCAGTGATGAAGAAGAGTGTCCCAAACAGGCTGGACATGTAGAAACAACAAGTTCGCGAAACTTGCGACCCGACAGGTAAGTTCGCAATTTGCGACATTGTACAAAACCCTCGCGAACTGGCAGAAACCCGCGCAAACACACAAAAAAAAAAATCCGCAAATTCGCGGGAATTCGCGGATTTTGCGGATTGCGAATCCGCAAATCCGCAAAATTCGCGAACGCGAGATCCGCAAAATTCGCTCATGCCTAGTGGCATGTAATGGATTGTTAGTTACTTCCTTTTGGGGAATTCCCCCTTAATATCAAATCCTAAAACACCCTCCCAGGGAGGCCCTGGGTGCGACTAGTGTGGCCATGTGAGAAGGATTGCTCCCCAGGCACACAGCGAACAGTACAAAGGTCCCTGCTCACATGAAGGGAGCAGTAGGAACATCAGGCTCATTTGGACAGAAGGGGTATTTTATGTCAAGACAGGAGGCTAGCATTATGCATAATACTTTTTTCCCACTTCTGAGCAGCACCTTTTATTTTTTATTTATTTTTATTTATGCGTTTTTATATAGCGCGGACTTTTATCCGAAGGCGTCAGAGCGCTTCACAATAGGAAAAGAAAATTACAAATGAACAAAATTACAAAAGCAGATGATAAGTTACATGAGGTAAAAGTGACAATTGTGAGCAAACAAAATACATGAGGTAGCAAACAGTGCAATACAGGAGGAAATAGTGACAAGTGTGCAAGTTACAAGAGAAAACAAAGTACAATTAGAGGTATAATACTGCAATATATGCTAGACACTGAGACACAAGAACAAACGTTACGTAGGCAAGGGTGGCACTTGTGCAAGTATCAAAAGCAAACAAAATGTGAGAGGTAGCAAACAGTGTGTTACAGGAGAAAAGTGACGAGTGCAAGTTACAGAAGGGTACCATACACAGGTACAAGGATAATACTGCAATAAATGGTAAACACTCAAACTACCAGAACACACTGGGAAGGCACTTCCATAGTCATGGAGAGTAGTTTTCAGTAATGGGAGGTCTTCCTTCAGATAATAGAGAGGGCATGAATTACATTTAGGAGTGTCTTTGAAGGAGGAGAGCTTTGAGGTCCCTTTTGAAGGCCTGGGAGGAGGCGATAGTCCGGAGCTGAGGCGGAAGTGAGTTCCAAATTTTTACTGCATGGCCTGAAAAGGATTGGGCCATCGATCTTTCCTTCTTGAAAGTGGGAGGTTCAAGCAGTACATTTTCCGCATTATGTGATGGTCTCAAGCCTCCAGACAGCTTCAGCTTGTTCGCCAGGTAGCGAGGAGAGGAGGAGTGCAAGGCTTTGTGAGCAATACAGGCAGTCTTGTAGATAGCTCTAACCTCGATGGGAAGCCAGCGGAGGGTGGATAACATCAGTGTGATGTGGTCGCTTCTTTTGGCCCCATAGATGAAACGAGCTGCTGAATGGAGAACCGATCTAAGGGGGGACAAGTGGGATTTGGGGAGGCCAGTAAGAAGAGAATTGCAGTAGTCCAGTCTGGAGAGGACCAGCGATTGCACCAGGGTTTTAAGGTCCTGCTCCGGGAAAAAGCCACAAACTCCCCAAAGAAGGCGCAGTTGGTATCGAGCAGACTTTGCAATGGAATTGATGTGGGAGATTAGTTTTTTGTCGAGTATGACACCAAGGGATTTTGCGCTGTCGACAATGATGGGTTTATTGGTAAGTAGATTCATCTGATCCATCCATGATTGAACCGGGGGAGGAGAGAGTAAGGAGGAGAGGAGGAGGAATTAGAACACAAGATCCCCCCGAATCGGATATCCTCAGCGCATCATCAACAACTTACAGTAGGGCTGTTTCAGTGCTGCAGTTTTGGATGAAGCCGGACTGACAATTGTCAAGAAGATCATTGTCCTTAATATGATGAGAGAGTTGTTTCGCTACACATCTTTCTGTGATCTTCGCCAGAAAGGGTAGATTAGTGATGGGGCAGAAGTTGTTGAGGTCTTTCGCATCAGCAGTGGGTTTTTTAAGCAGAGGGGTGACCTGCCCAGTTTTGAAGGAGGCAGGAAGGGAGCCTTGACAGAGGGAGAGGTTGACCAGAGTGGTCCAATAGGAAAGGGAATGGGTGTAGTAGTCAATGGCAATGGCACTGGGGATGGGGTCCAGAGAATGGTTGGAGGGCTTTGTTTCGCGGATGCACTTGAGGAGGTCAACTTCAGAGATGGGGATCAAAGTTCTGCCAAATGGTTGAGGATTTGCGCTCCTCTAGAGGGGTAGGATGAGCGACCTGATCCACAAGTGATTTCACTTTTTCATCGAAGAATATAGCGAAATCCGCTGCTTGCTTTGAAGAATCCTCCAACTTGAAGGTTGGGGGGGAGCAGTTAGGAATCTTGATGAGATCGAATAGTTTTTTGGGTCTATTTTTGGCTGAGTCAAGAAGTGTTTTGAAGTGTGATGCTTTCCCAAGGAAGATGAGCTTGTGGTACTTAGATCTTGCTGAGCGAAGCGTGGCCAAATTATCTGTGGAGGGCACTTGCCTCCATTGTTTCTCCAGGAGTCTTAGCTGCTTCCTTTCTTCATGGAGGGATTTGTTGAACCAAGGAGCTGAGGGAGTGGGCCTTATCTTTTTGCTTTTGAGTGGAGCGACATTATTGATTTCGACTGCAAGGACTGTGAGGCATTGGGAGGTGAGATCGTCAACATCTAGGTTCGGGTCTAGCCTTGGAAGTGATAACAAATCTGATTCACAGAGGGGTCCGACATCAATATTTTTCGCATCACGGAACCAGGAGGTATCCCTCTTAGGTTGACCAAGGGTTATAGAGTGTGAAAGGTGAAGAGAGAATGGGAAGAGGAGGTGGTCGGACCAGTCTACTTGGATGGGGGTAGTGATAGAGAGCATGCCTGCTTTAGAAATAAACAGGTCCAGGATTGAGCCCTTAGAGTGTGTTGATTCTGTGCAGTGTTGGATAAGATCGTTTGCAGAGAGGAAGGTGGCCAGCGAGTTCGCCGAAGAGTCATGTGGTGCCTTTAAAAGCTCATGGAATCTTAAAACATCACAATCCAAAAAGAACTTTGGCAAACATAAGTAACATGAGGTCACCATCTTCCTCCTCTTTTGTTTGCTGCTTCTGAGCAGATAAGTATACTTTGAGAATAGCTATTTGATTTTTGAGTTTAGATTTGGTGAATGAAAAAGTACGTTTGAAAACCCAATTTATGGGTGTGTGTTCATTTTGATATAGCTTGATTTAAATTATAGTTTGTGCTAACTTATGGTTTTAATATGTTATAGGATTGAGTTTTGAAAAATAAATGAAAAGGTAAGTGCTTAGAGAAACTTATATTAAATGTTGTGAGGAAAAAGATTGAAGACTTTCTAATAGAGCGATTATTGATATGAACTCAAGTTCACATCGAGTTAATCTTCATTTGAATGTGTTTTTCTTTGAGCAAATTTTTGATGAAATGTAGGCATAAGGAAGATCAAATTTGTTAAATAAAAGGTTTTATTGGTGGAATCGATTTATTTTAAAGGGGATGCCTGCCGCTCGAGCATCTCGCTAGCGAGGCAGTTAGTTTTAAAAATGAGCTTGCGCTTACCGTTTTTTTCCTTTGATGTGAGGGCTCGTGAAAAGAGTGAAGAGAGGCCAATGACGCGTTCACGCTTGAGGCGTGAGCGCTTATTGGTTAGCGATTGGTTTGTTATTTTAAGGAATTAGAGCTTGTACAAGCAAAGGGAGGTTGTTTCTAGAGGAAATAGCTTGTGAAGCTGGTTTCCATAGAAACGGGAATCATCTTTCCCTGTCGAAGGAAAGATCGGTGTGAGAGGTTCATTTTTGAGTTTGAGGAAAACATTTGAAAATAGGGAATATTAAAGAGGATTTCTTTAAAAGTGTGAGAGGTGATTATAAAAATGGAGTCATCAAATGAAGAACAGGAGAACATTATTAGAGATATAATTAATAAGGAAATAAAGGACTCTATTCAAGAGTCAGTGAAACAGGTGTTAGGCAAAAGAAGAAATAATGAAGAAGAAGAGTATTTTTCCATTTCTGAGGAAGAGAATGATAGAGGTCCAGGAGGGAAATGTTTGGCTAAAAAGAAACATTTAGAGAAGGGAAAGGATTTGAGTGGAGTCCAAAGCGGCTCAAGAAAGAAGGGTATCCTGAGTGGAACAAAAGAGAGCCAGTTATTTTCTGGAAGTCGAGGAGATGCATCGGGAGATGCACAGAGTGATGAGGAGTTGGATGAATATATTTTAGACTTGGAATATAAAGATGATTTAGAAGAAGAAAAAGAGGGATGTGTAAAGGAGAAGGAAAAGGATACTGTGGTTGATCCATATGGTGAACTGATATTTAATCCTAAAGAGATCAGACACCCAAGGGGGAAGGATTGGTGGTCCCTTGAACATGTGGCAGATTATATGAAAGCTAGATTGCGAAAGCCACTAGAAATAGAGGAGAGAAATATTATGAGAGCGGAGTGTTCAAGACCCTAATTTTGAGGATAAGATTACGATGACTCAATATATCGATCCTGATTTGATTACTTATCTCTTAAAGTTTGGGAAAGACCCAAGAAAGGGATTAGACCTTTCTTTGAAACAATGTCAAGATAACGTTCTTAATATCCTAGGAGCTTTGGCAACATTTTTTGATGCAGTGGAAGAAGCATATTTGAAAGATAATGATCTGGATCTTTCATTACTGCGAGGTTGGTGCCAGAGGGCTATATGCTTTTCAGGAAATTCAAATGCTAGCATCATTTCTGAAAGGAGAAAGACTATCCTTATGAGGATATATCCAAGATGGGAAATCTGGCATATAGGGTGTCAAGTGAGGAAGCCAAAGGTCTTCTTTTTGGAGATGGGATGGTATAGTCTTTATCGAAGTTTGTCAATAATTTCACAAGTTTAGATAGGGCGCAATTTAATATGCGTAAAGTCTTCAGTCACAACAATAGTTTTTATGGATGGTGCGGTAGAAGGGGCCAATCTGCTGGCCATGGAACTAACTGAGCCCATTACCAAAACCAAGGAGGAAGTTATGGTAGAGGACAGAATAATTGCAACTTCCACAAAGAGGAAGAAGCAGAAATCGTGCAAGTAGAGGAAGAGGACAAGGACAGTCTCAAAATGATGACCAGGGTGAGTATGAAGACTGGTATTTTTTCTATACCGAAAGAAGTAGGAGGAAGATTAAAGTATTTCAAAGAGAAGTGGAAGGAGGTGACAAAGGAGGCTTGGGTCCTAGAAACAGTAGAAGGTTTTTCGAGTAGAGTTTGTATCAGTTCTGAAACAGGAAAAATAACCTATGGAGCTGGGGTTTCAGGAGGATCTAATGTTGATAGTAGAGAACGAGGTTTGTATGATGTTAGAGAAAAATGTGGCTGCCAGCGTAGGAGAGGAAGGGAAAGGCTTTGTAAGTACTCTTTTTCTGGTAGAGAAAAAAGGAAAAGGATGGAGGCCTGTAATAAATTTAAGAAGTCTAAACCAAAATGTGATTTACCAACATTTCAAAATGGAGGGAATTCATTTATTGAGAGATGTTTTACAGGAATAAGATTGGTTGGTGAAGTTGGATCTGAAGGATGCTTACTTCACAATTCCGATTTCAGAGAAGAGTCAGAAATTTCTTCAATTCAGGTGGAAGGGTCAGTTATATCAACTCAAGAGCCTTCCTTTTGGTCTTTCTTCTGTGCCATGGTGTTTTACCAAGTTGATGAGGACTGTAGTGGGTATTTTGAGAGAGAGAGGAATAAGAATGATTGTTTATCTAGACGATATTGTGCTAATGAATCAAGATTTTCTGATTTTGAAAGAGCATTTGAATTTTGTAATGAGTTTTTTACAAGATTTGGGGTTTTTTATAAATTTGGAAAAGACAGTTTTGGAACCTGTGAAGAAGGTGGAATTTTTGGGATTCCCAGTGGACACTGTTTTATGTCAGTTACGTCTTCCAGAGAAGAAGGTGAAGAAGATAAAACAAGAGTTGCAGAAAGTGTTGATCAAAGAAAGAGTGTCTTTGAGGAATCTGCAAAGACAAGAGAAAGGGAATCAAAGCATAAGATGTCAGCACTAGAATCTGGCAAGGATAATTGGTTTGTTGAGTTCATCGATTCTGGCAACTTTTCCTGGTCCTCTCCATTACAGAGCTTTGCAGAGATTTAAGACAAATGGATTGTCAAGAGGTTTGTGGTAAGGAGACATGGTAGATATTTCCATGGAGGCACGAGAGGAATTGATTTGGTTGAAAGAAAACATGGAGGCATGGAATGGAAGGGCGATTTTTGGTGTTTGTCCAGATTTTGTTTTGGAGACGGATGCGAGCAATTTAAGTTGGGGCGCATTTGGTCTTGGGAAAGAGACTGGTGGAGTATGGTCTCTTTCAGAGAAGGAAGGACATATCAACTCTTTGGAAATGAAGGCAGGGTTATTTGCTCTGAAAAGTTTCAAAGACAGTTTGGTAGGAAGATCAGTTCTCTTAAGGATGGACAATGTATCTGCTGTTTCTTACATAAACAGACTGGGTGGTACACGGTCGAGGGACTTGGCAGAATTAGCGAAGGAAATTTGGGAGTTTTGTTCATAATACAAGATTGGGTTGAAAGCAGAATATGTACCAGGTGTCTGGAATGTAATGGCAGATTGAAATTCAAGGAATATGGTGGATTACGGCGATTGGAAGCTGAGAGAGGAACATTTTGTACAGTTGATGAAGAGGATGGGTCCATTGGAAGTGGATCTGTTTACATCGAGATTGACCAATCAGCTAGAGAAGTATGTGAGTTGGAGACCGGATCCAGGTGCAATAGCAGTGGATGCGTTTCAACAAGATTGGACAAGGTGGAAATATTATGCATTCCCTCCGTTTTCAATGATTCAGAGAGTTTTAGTTCAGGTAAGGAAACAGAAATGTCAACTAGTGTTAGTAACCCCTTTTTGGAGGAGTCAAGCTTGGTTTTCTTCTGTGAAGGAACTAGCAGTGTCAGACCTATAGTAATTTGGGCTTTCAGAGGACTTTTGAAGAATGTGGAAGGGGAGGAACATCCTTTGGTGGAATCAGGTTCTCTCAATCTTCTAGTTTGGAGGATATCAGGGGTTCGAGAACATACAGAGGTCTTTCAGGAATGGCTGCAGAGTTATTGATTGATCCGGGGAACAAGGAACAAGAAGAAGGTATAGAGGATCTTGGAGAGTATGGCTTTGTTGGTGCGTGGAAAGGGATTTGGATCCCTTGGAAGCAGATGATGTTCAAGTAGCACATTTTTTAGCTCGTCTTTTTGAAAAGGGTATGTCTTTAAGGACTGTTAATTGCTATAGATTAGCAATTTCAGCCGACCATTCTTTAAGTCATGGAACCTCTATTGGTAGGAGTCCTTTAGTTGTAGGGTCATGAAGGGTAATCGGATGAGAAGGCCACCTGATTCGAAATACAAGTCACTGTGGGACGTGAATTTGGTTCTTAAGTTAATCATGGCCTGGCCTAGTAATACGTTTTTGGATTCTAGGCAGTTATCTTGGAAATTAGCCACGTTATTGTGTCTCATTTATTTTAGAAGGGTTTCTATTGTACGGGCGTTGGAAATTTCTCATAGATTTTACCAACCAAATGGTGTGATGTTTGAAATTTGTAAAAGGACAAAAACTATGTCAACTTCTGTGTTTTACCCACTGTTTGATGACTGTGCAAGTTTGTGTGTAGTTAGATCTTTAAAAGAATATGAGAGTAGAATGTTGAAGAAAAGAGCAGATGGGATAGATCAAGTGTTGATTTCTTATGTAAATCCGTATAACGCAGTTTCAAATGCAACTATTGCTAGATTGGTAAAATGTGCAATGAGAGAGGCTGGCGTAGATGTGAGTAGGTTTACTGCACACTCAATACGCGGAGCAATGGCAAGCGAACTTCACTTGCCATTGCTCCGGAGACCCTCCAGGATATAGCGGCATGGATTAGCAAATTTAGCGGCACAAAAATGGAAATTTAGCGGCACAAATATGGAAATTTAGCGGTAATTTTGCAGCATTTTATTTGGCTTTTTTCTACAGCAAACACAGATTTCTTAGTGGGCACTTTTGTAAAAATTGCTGCATTTTTACAAAAGTGCCGATTTCGCAGCAAACCGCGAAATCCTGGAGGGTCTGATTAGTGGAGAAGTTACAGACGTCAAGCCAGGTGTGCGTTGTGGGGGAGGGAAATCCTTTAAAGAGTAATTTTCTTTCTGGATTTCCCTTCTCTTCTTAAAACGCAAGAGCAGCAACATTGTGGTGTCACCAGGGCTTTAAGCGGAAGCTTTTTCAATATTATATGTAACAAGCCATAGTTGCAAATTATTTATCTTATGCAACTAATAACCATTGACAAAGCCAATAGTCCTGACTTATTGTAGGTATGATGTTACTTGTTGTATCATATATCTGGATGCAATGACAGAAAGAGCAAAATACAAGTCGGGCGGCACACTATGCTAAGCACAGATTTTTAGCGTAAGTGTTTTAAAGCCACGGCCTTAATTACATCGGCACGCCCCTTTGAGAGACCCCCGTATTTTCATCCCACTTAAAGCCCTGTAAATACTCATAATAGAACAACAAGGGTTTTTACCTCACAGAAGGATGTTTTCCACATGGAGAAAAAAGTTATAAAGTCCAATTAATCTGAAGGCATTTTCACAAGCATGATTTTTCACTACATATATATATATTTTTTTTTGCAGAGTTTTATATAGTGTGAACTCGAACTTGACCCGAATCGGGTATCAGAGCGCTTTACATAGCACCAGTTACGTTACACGAGGACACACACTCATTTTTGTTAGGAACGGGGAGATTAAGTGATTTTCCCAGAATCACAGGATGTTTGGCGACATTACCGAGACTCAAACCTAGTTTCCCAGGTCTGAGGTCGAGCGCCCTAGCCACATCGAAGGGAAAGCCTACACCAGCCCCCTATTTGAAGATCTAGTCCAATGGGTCTCAAAAGTAGGCCTACTCCCATTCCATCAAACCGGGTTCTGGGGCGTAGGATCAATGGTAGACACCACTGTGGCCCTCTCGTATATAGCCAATAAAGCAGCCACTCACAAAAGCCTGCCCATTGTTGCCTGTTTCATTGACTACTCTGCTGCCTTTGACAGAGTGGTACGCAACAAACTATGGCAAAAGCTTGAGAACTGTAACATTCCCAACAAACTGCTGAGAGCCATTATGTTACATTACACCAATATAAGGGCCTGTGTAAAGCTGTCTGGCGACACAGCAATTTTAAACATTACAACAGGTCTGAGGGCTCAAACACAGCTGTGAACTAGCCCCTATTGTATTCAATTTGTACACAGCAGACTTGGGCTCGGCACTATCAGGCACTAATTTAGCCACTCAGAGGATAGGACAAAATACAATCTTCTTCATGCAATACGCCGATGACCTTGTCCTTTTAGACCACACCAAAATTGACCTCCAGAAGACACTGAACGTTCTGAAAACATACAATGTCAGGAATGAACACATTGCCAATGCGAGTAAAACTTTGGGGGCTACCCGATAAAATGGGCCAAGACGTGGTGGCTAGGGTCCCAAACGATAGAGCGTATCCAGAGTTACAATTATCCCGGACTATGGTTCAGTGACATGCGAAAATCGACAATACACCTGCAAAAGATTAAGACCAAAGGGAAGATGGCCATACATGCCCTTTGGAAATTGAAAGAACTGTCTTGTCAGACTGAGGACATTAAGAGGGTGATCAGGTCAAAACTCATGCCTACCATCAATTACGAATAAACAAAGTAGAATCCACTCAGAGTGGTAGTGGTCCCTAAAGTGATGGGGAACACACAGTGTTGTTGAAATGCCCCTCACACACCAACAGGCCCCTTGGTGTCATACTTCATCATCGGGGCCTTCGCACCCCTCTACGGGATGCGGCGAGCTACGACTCACGACTACGCAGGAGCACTAAGTAGTGAACTATGTGAGAGGGTGTGTTGCTAAAGAAGAAGTGAGTGAGGTGAGGTGAAAGTGAGTAATTAAAAAATACCTGGCACATAGGTAAAAAATAATTTTATTAAATCCTCGGCTGGTATTATTAAAAAAGTGCAGAGTGGGGTTGTAAATATACGTGTTAGGGTATTACAACCACCTCAAAGTGTCAACATGTTTTGAAGAAAAGAAAAGAAAACCTGTAAAAAGAAAGCACAATAAACACAATGGTCTATAGTTCACAGACTAAGGGAAAAGAACTGATTCTCTTAGTGCAAAAGGGTGAACCCAAAATAAGGTTCAAAGAACCCTGTGAAAATAAAATAAAATAAAATACAGGTTTTCTTTTTTCTTCAAACGCCAATTGGGCGCAACTGAATCCACCTATATATAAACATTGTTAGGTACATTACACATTGTTGTAATTCTTTTTAAACACTTTTACATCTACATGTGAGTAAGGTGAGGATATGTGCTTATCCTTGTCCTGAAGAAGGAGCCTCCGCGCTCCGAAACATGTTGACACTTTGAGGTGGTTGTAATAACCTAACACGTATATTTACAACCCCACTCTGCACTTTTTTAATAATACCAGCCGAGGATTTAATAAAATTATTTTTTACCTACGTGCCAGGTATTTTTTAATTACTCACTTTCACCTCACCTCACTCACTTCTTCTTTAGCAACACACCCTCTCACATAGTTCACTACTTAGTGCTCCTGCGTAGTCGTGAGTCGTAGCACGCCGCATCCCGTAGAGGGGTGCGAAGGCCCCGATGATGAAGCATGACACCAAGGGGCCTGTTGGTGTGTGAGGGGCATTTAAACAACACTGTGTGTTCCCCATCACTTTAGGGACCACTACCACTCTGAGTGGATTCTACTTTGTTTATTCACATTACGAGGGAGACTGAATCCACTGACTCTCTCTCTCCCCCCCTTTTTGTTTGTATCTTACCATCAATTACGCTCAGCAAGCTTGGGGTCAAATTATACAAACTACAACGCACTGGTTACAAGCGTGAATTTCAATTACCCTCCCACAAACGGAATACACAGATCAAATTGGAGTTGGGCCTCGTAATACAAAAACTTGAATGCATGGCCGCATTTTCAAAATACTTTTTCCAGATAACATCACCCCCTGAAAACACTATGAAAGCAGTTCTAAAAATGATTTTCGCAACCGGGAGCAATCCATGGCACAACTACCTAAACACAGATGTAAAGAAGCTACAATGAGCTATAGAAGACTGGGTCCAAAACACAATTCCATACTCTGCCATCAAAAAAGCCATAAAATAGCAACTGAACCAGCTTCCTAGAAGGGCACATATGCTTCATTAACAACATCTTACACAACCCAGACCAGACAACCGTATCTGCATCAAGCATTGAGTAAACGCTGTCTGGAACTAATATTAAGGGCCAGGCTGGTGCCTCTTCCAATAAGAGAACTGAACATCCGCTCCAAATCGCTCACTAACACTGTACATTGTACACAGTGAGACTACAAAAAGGAGTTGCTGTTTCACCTGTCATGCTGCTGCCCAGCATTGCATAGCATCCGCTACATGTTTCTGAGGCCAATCTTTCTACACCACGGCATACGTACTGTTGCAAAGGTGCAACCTCTTTTATTCTCTCTGGAAACCGTGTCACATTGGGCAAAATTCGGCAAATTCACCTACTTGTTGTGGACACTGTTAAAGGATAGGCTTACGAAAATGGCAATCCAAACGGCTGGCACCCCCCTTCCCCACCTGACTAGGGTGTAGCACATAGACTATGTCATAGAGTAACAAGCTATGCATTCATACAGAAGGTGCTTTTATGTACATTTTTTAACTCAATGGTTTTATGATCTGATGCAGAACTGAAGGGGTATGAATTTTTCATATTCTTTTGCTTTCTTCTATGTAGACAAAATTGCTTTTGCATGGGTGTAATTGGGAGTTCACCACACTTTTCCACCAGTTCTCTTGGAAAAGTCAGTGAATTCTAAAAAAATTATAAATCTTTACCCGCAGATTAAATCTAGGGGGACCCAGATGTATTATTTAAAGAAAAAGAAACAAACATGTTCATGGAAAGGGTCAAAAGTCACAGGCAGCACAGATGCAGCAATGGACATCTGGATTTCGCTGGCACTTTTGTAAAAATTGCGGCATGTTTACAAAAGTGCCGATTTTGCGGGCACTTTTGTAAAAATCGCTGAATTTTTACAAAAGTGCCGATTTCGCAGCAAATCGCGAAAAACGCAAAATCCTGGAGGGTCTGGCAAGGTAAGCATGTTAGGAGGTAGATTGGAAGATATTATGAAGGCAGCAGACTCTGCCTCTACTTTTAGAAGATTCTATTCTAAATCAGTAGGGCACGTTTCTAAATGTGTTTTAGAAAAGCTTTAAACATGCATAATGCTAGCCTCCTGTCTTGACATAAAATTGCAATTCTAATAGGTTTACTGTTCTTAGAATCGGGATTTTATTAAAGACAAGGAGCCTAGCATTATCCTTCCCACCCTTCCCTGGGTATGAAAGATTTATGTTTTGGAATTAAAATGTCATGGTTCTTTGGTTGAAAAGTTTTTTACTATAGTAAGAAGAATGTTATATTTATTATATATTTTTTCCTTTTGTAGAGAATTAAGTTTTGGACAATTCTCATTTGGATAAGAAAAAAGAATGTTTGAAGAAGATTTAGAAGAGGCAAACGAAAAGAGGAGGAAGATGGTGGCCTCATGTTACTTATGTTTGTCAAAGTTCTTTCTGGATTGTGATGTTTTAAGATTCCATGAGCTTTTAAAGGTGCTGCTCAGAAGTGGGAAAGAAAAGTATTATGCATAAAGCTAGCTTCCTTGTCTTTGATAAAATCCAGATTCTAAGAACAGTAAATCTATTGGAATCGCAATTGGAGCACACTGCTTCACCTCCCAGCACAGTTCGCCTCTTAGCATCCTGGTAAATGCTGTTTAGTTCAGATGCAGCCAAAGTTGGTGCAGGTTAGTGCTGTAACTCTCTAGACACGTGTTTCTGGATTTTTTCCTTCAACAGTAGAGATAAAAAACTAAATTCTGGGGTTGCTGAGAAAGCTGCTGCAATCTTCTCAAGTCAATGCACCTCTCCCTGGTGCACAGGTGCATATCCAAGGATCATTTGCCCAGCACTGAAGGAGGAAATGACGAGGCAGGCAGAGAGCCTACTCCAGCCGCATTGCTTATGGGCTGCTACTGGTCATCTGGACTGAGCATGCCCCAACTAGGAGTCAAGGGTATCCCCAGCTAAGATCCTGCCAAAGGGATACATCCAAAGGTGGGATGATTGGATATGTAAGATAATTGAGAGAAAACCCCTGGGTAATTGAGCACCTCATAAGGCCAAAAAATCCTTAAGAGGTTTAAGCCTGGAAAGAAGCTTATCTTGCTAGGTGGACGTGATAGTGTAAACTGCAATGGCAGGCCTGAGCCATGGTTAGAGGGTTATTTAAATGCGTGGCACAATGAGTGCTGCATGCCCTCTAGCAGCATTTAATTCACAGGCCCAGGGCACATGCAGTGCACGTTACTAGGGACTCACAAGTATATTAAATGTGCAAATTGGGTATTAGCCAATGTTATCATGTTTAGGGGAGAGAACAGAAGCACGTTAACACTGGTCAGCAGTGGTAAAGTGTGCAGAGTCCTAAAGCCAGCAAATGCGAGTTCAGAAAAATAGAGGAAGACAGGTAAAATGTTGGAGGACGACCACCCTAAGGCTGTCAGGTCTAACACCAGCCCACTGTGCAGTGTGCTTAGAAGCATCCCGCCTCCCTTCTAAGGCAGTTCAGAATTAACTAGAACTTTCCAGAACACTCTTGATTCTCTTTCAAACACTCCCCAATAGGCACAAATTGAATCAGACCATTACAAGCTCTGTCAAAGATTGGGAATCAGCCAATGCATAATATTTGTTCTCACTCTTCCTTCTCGAGAAATGTTATACAATATACATCCTAACCAGGCCCGGCTAAATGTGGAAATACTTTGACATTATATCACAGTACTAGGATGTCATTGTGTTAGAACTGGGGGTCTCTAGTTGGCAGAGGTAGGTACCACTGTCCAAATAGGGACCCTTGCTTCTAGTCAGGACAAGGAGATAACCCTCTCAGATAACCCCTGCTCGCCCTCAAGGTAGCTTGGCCTGAGCAGTCGAGGCTAACCAGAGGCAATGCGTTAAGTATTTGTACCAACACTCACAGTAACACAGTGAAAACACCACAAACTGATTCCACAACAGTTTAGGAAAATAAAGATATTTATTCTAAACTACACAAGACCAAAAACGTCAAAAATCCAACATACACAATGCGAGGTTACGGTTTCAAATGAGTTCTTCAGGTTGTAATCAAAGTTCTTTAAGTTGCGTTAAATTAATCCACAGATGCGTGAAAAGTTCACCGTTGCGTCACGTTTACTCACAGTACCTTTTAGATGCAACAAAGTTCCACAAGCAGGAAGCTGGGGCGGTGGAAACAAGCGATGCGTTACTCCTGAGACCCTGGGGAGGCGATGCGACAGCCCCGCTGCAGCAGCGGGCGTGTTGCGACGAATCCGATCTGTATGGGGAGGACGGCAGCTTGCGTAGGTTCCGGTGCGTAGGTTCCGTGGGAAGTCTGTTCTCGCAAAGGCACGATGCGATGATCTCGTAGGGGCTGCGACGATCTCCGGGGCGACGATGCGCGGTCCAGCGGTGATCCTCTCTCTTGCAGCTCCTCGGAGAGATGCTTCTGCAGCGATGTCTGCAGCGACGTGATGCGGTCCGCAAGCAAGCGGTGCGGCGTTCTCACCCAGACGACAGGCTCTGCGACGACACTCGCAGCGATGTTCGATTTTCCCGCACCGGTCTGGTGCGTCCCGCAAACGAAGGGTGCGACGGCCTCGGCAGCGGTGTCAGGTGCTGCGCCGATCTCGACCTTCGTAGCGGCGGGAAACTTCTCGCACTGTCGGGGATGCGCTCCGCAAGCGAGCGATGCGACACTTTTCAGCTTCACAAGTTTCTCAGCTTAGTCTCAAGCTTCCCAGCTCAGATTCAACTTCTAGAGGCCCCACAACTGGATCAAGCACTCTACGAAGGACAGAACTCTCTCAGCAGGGTTCAGGGAGACTGGGGGTGAAGTCCTTTTGTTCCTGGGACTTCGGAAACAGGGAGCCAGCTCTTCTCAGGCCCTTGGAGATTCCTTACAAGACAGGGGACACAGCTCACAGCAAAGTCCTTCCCCTCTCCTTGGCAGCAAAGCAACAGCAGGTCAGTCCAGCAGAGCAACAGCAGGACAGTCTTCCTTCTTCAGAGTCAGCTTTCTCCTTGGCAGAGGTTCCTTCTTGATTTCCAGGATGATCTAATTTTCTGTTGTCAGGGGTCCTGTACTTATACCCCGAAAGTCTTTGTTCTCTCTGTGCATGTGGGCCCTGAGCCCGGTCTGAACCAGTTCTGGGTGGATCTTGAGCACTTTGTTTTGCTGGCTGCATCTTTCCTTTCAGAGTAAGGGGCAGAGTCCTCAGCCGCCCAGCAGGAGGTGGAGCCAGCATTGTGGCAGGCAGGCGCAGCCCTATTCAGCCCAGGTGCTAACTCCTCCCACCACTCAGGTAGCAATTGCTCCACTCAGCCTAGTGCTGACTCATCCAACCTCTGGGGGGATTCCCCAGCCCCTGTCACTCACAAACCAGACAGTCAATACACAATCAGTCTCAGGCACACAGAAGGGTCAGACAAGAGAACAGCAACTTTCTAAAAGTGCTGTCCTCAAACACAGGATCTAAAAACCACCTTTCCTAAAAGATGCGTTATTAAATTCTGAGTTCAGGGATACTAGATACTTATGTCCTATCTTGTTCCTATGGGAAGAAATGCCGTTAACCACTGTAGCTGGCATCCCCCATGTTAACCTATGGAGCAAGATAGCCTTACAATAGTGAAAACGAAAATGGCTGTAATTCACTACCAGAGCATGGTACCTGCACTAGTACATGCTCTACCTTTCACATACACTGCACCCTGCCCAGGGGGGTACCTTGGGCCTTCCATAGGGATGACTGATGTGCACGAAAAGGGAAGGGTTAGGCCTGGTCAGCGGGGACGCGGACCAGGAGGACATGGCAGTTCTAAACTGCCCGTAGGCGCTGCAGTGGCAGGCCCGAGACACCATTTTAGAGCTACTCCTGTGGGTGGCACAATCAGTGCTGCAGGCCCACTAGTAGTATTTGTCATCACCAGCCCTGGCACACCCAGTGCACTTTACTAGGGACTTCATGGTGATACAAACATGCCAAACATGTATATCCAATCAGAATAACAATTTACATAGGGAGCACTTACACTCTGGCACTGATCAGCAGTGGCAGAGTGTCCAAAGCATCTAAACCAGCAAAAACGAATCCAGCACAGCATCAAAAATACAGGAGGCAGAGGCAAAAAGATAGGGGTAATCACGCCAAAAGATGTCAGGTCTAACACGTGTCCCCTCCAGCTGAAAGTGGGGAGAACTACCCACCCTCTTGGGAGTTCTCTTCACTAAGGCGGAAAAACCTGGACAGACCATCAGCGTTGGCGTGTTCTGTACCGGGGCGGTGTTCCACCGTAAAGTCCATTCCCTGTAGGGAGATGGACCACCTCAACAGTTTTGGATTTTCACCCCTCATGTGCATTAACCACCTGAGGGGCCTGTGGTCGGTCTGCACACGAAAGTGAGTCCCAAACAGGTAGGGCCTCAACTTTTTCAGAGCCCAGACCACGGCAAAAGCCTCCCTTTCAATCGCACTCCACTTCTGTTCCCTGGGGAGTAGCCTCCGACTAATGAAAGCTACTGGCTGGTCTCCATTCTCCTCAGTGGCTTGTGAGAGTACTGCTCCCACACCATGCTCTGAAGCGTCCGTCTGAACTATGAACTCACTGGAAAAGTCAGGTGCCTTGAGCACCGGTGCTGTGCACATCGCAGTCTTCAGGGCCTCAAAAGCAGTTTGGCAGGCGTCAGTCCAGTCAACTCTTTTGGGCAACTTCTTGGAAGTGAGTTCTGTCAAGGGGGCGACAATGGTGCCATATCCCTTGACAAACCGTCGGTAATACCCGGTGAGTCCTAAAAAGGCTCTCACCTCTGTCTGGGTCTTGGGGGGCTCCCAAGCCAGAATGGTATCAATCTTAGCCTGTAGGGGCGCCACCTGGCCGCTCCCCACCTGGTGTCCCAAATACACCACAGATCCCTGCCCTATCTGGCACTTACTGGCCTTGATAGTGAGGCCTGCCTTCTGCAGAGCCTTCAACACTTCGCAGAGGTGTTGCAAGTGTTCTTCCCACGTGGAGCTGAACACAGCAATGTCATCCAGGTATGCGGCGCTGAATTCCTCCAGCCCGGACAGTACCTGGTTAACCAGTCTCTGGAACGTGGCAGGGGCATTCTTCAACCCAAAGGGCATGACACGGAACTGGAAGTGCCCCTCTGGCGTTGAAAATGCTGACCTCTCTTTGGCCCCATCAGTTAAGGCAATCTGCCAGTACCCCGAAGTCAAATCGAACGTACTGAGGTACTTGGCAGCTCCCAACCGATCCACGAGCTCATCAGCTCTGGGGATAGGGTGTGCGTCAGTCTTCGTGACCGCATTGAGCCCACGGTAGTCCACGCAAAACCGGAGTTCCGGCGGGCCACCGGGGGTAGCAGCTTTCTTGGGGACCAAGACCACTGGGCTAGCCCAGGGGCTGCTGGAGGGCTCAATCACCCCTAGCGCCAACATCTTGGAAACCTCTTCCTTGATGCTGGCCCTGACCTTGTCAGCTACCCTGTAAAATTTTTGCTTCACAGGCAGACTGTCTCCAGTGTCCACGTCATGGACGCACCAGTTGGTGACTCCTGGGGTCAGGGAGAACAGAGAGGAGAACTGACCCAACACTTGGCGACAGTCACTCTGCTGTTCTTGGGTCAGGGTGGGCGAGAGGACCACACCATCCACTGACCCATCGTGCTCCTTAACTGCCAGGAGGTCAGGGAGAGGATCACTATCCTCTTCCATTCCTGCATCTGTAGCCATGAGCATGGTTACTTCAGACCTCTCAAAGTGGGGTTTGAGGCGGTTCACGTGCAAAACTCTCAGGGGCTGCCTGGGAGTCTTCAGGTTAACCAGGTAGGTTACCTCACTCTTCCTTTCCACCACCTCGTATGGCCCAGACCACTTGTCCTGGAGCGCGCAAGGCTCCACTGGCGCCATCACCCACACTTTCTGCCCAGGTTGAAATTCGACCAGAGTGGTATTCTGGTCGTACCATCTTTTCATTTCTTCCTGGCTTGCTTCCAGGTTCGCCTGAGCGAGTTTCCTGAAGCGTTGTGTCTGGTTGCGGATGGCCAGCACATAGCTGAACACATCCTGGGGGGTTTTCCCACGGGACTTTTCCCAACCCTCCTTCACCAGCGAGAGAGGTCCTCTGACAGGGTGGCCATACAGGAGTTCGAAGGGACTGAACCCTAAGGACTTCTGAGGCACCTCCCTGTAGGCAAACAAAAGGCATGGCAACAAGACGTCCCACTTACGCCTCATGGGCTCCGCTAGGCCCATAATCATACCTTTCAGGGTCCGGTTGAACCTTTCAACCAACCCGTTTCCTTGAGGATGGTAAGGAGTGGTGAACTTATAAGTTACCCCACACTCCTCCCACAGAGACTTCATGTACCTAGAGATGAAGTTGGTACCCCGGTCGGAGACCACCTCTCTGGGGAACCCCACACGGGAAAAGATCCCCATCAATGCACGGCCCACCACGGGTGCTGTGATTGTCCTGAGAGGGACTGCTTCCGGGTACCGGGTGGCATGGTCCACCAAGACCAGGATGAACCTGTTGCCTAAGGCTGTCTTGGGGTCCAGGGGCCCTACGATATCTATGCCCACCCGCTCGAAAGGGGTGCTCACCACTGGGAAGGGTTGAAGGGGGGCCTTCAACTTCATTCCAGTCTTGCCACTAGCTTGACAGGTTTGGCAAGATCGGCAAAAGGAACCGACGTGCTTCCTCATCTGGGGCCAGTGGAAGTGGGTGACAAGCCGGTTTAGGGTCTTGTCTTGCCCCAGATGTCCTGCAAGAGGCACGTCATGAGCCAGACCCATTAGGAAGTTTCTGAAGCGCTCGGGTACCACCAGCACACGGGCTGCACCGGGCTCAGCAAACTTAGGCTCGCTATAAAGTAGGTCACCTTCCCAGTAAACATAGTGATCTTTGACTGCTCCACCTGCTGCCTGATCTACAGCCTGTTGCCGCAGACCAATGAGGGAAGGGCATTCCTTCTGCTCCCTGCAGAACTCCTCCCTGGAGGGACCACCTTCTTGCTGCCAATGGGTCAGCTCAGGTAGGTCTCCCAGTTCGGCCACCTGTTCCCCTGTAGGCTCCAGGGCATCCCCCTCAGGTTCTGCTTCCTCCTGGACCGTGGGAACGGCTGGGGCTGGTTTCCCGCGCCCTCTGCCTCTTCCTCTCCTGGCAGGTCTCTGGGCCACTGTTTGAGGCTCCAGTTCTGCTGATTCACCCTTACTGGCTGCCATAGCACGCGTGGTCACGCAGATCCACGCAGGCAGACCCAACATCTCCAAGTGAGTTCGGTGTTCTATGTCTTTCCATGGAGAACTCTCCAGGTCGTTGCCTAACAGACAGTCCACAGGCAAGGCATCACTGACAACTACCTCCAAAAGACCAGAGACTCCTCCCCATTCAAAGGAAACCTTCGCTATCTTGCAGAGGCGCACTGAGCTGTCAGCGGCCACTACAGGGCGGAGTACACCAGGGATGATTTGCTCGTCAGACACCCACTGACACCTCACGGATGTCACACTGGCACCGGTGTCTCTCAGAGCCTCAACCTCCCTCCCATTGATGGTCACCTTCTGCCCATATTTCTTAGTGTTAGAGGGCAGTAAGGTTTCCGGGACCATCTCTCGGTCTCCTAGCGAGACAAGGGTCATAACTGCTAGCTCTCCCCAATCACTAGAAACCAAATCCCCACCCAAAGCTACACTAGCTAACGCTGGGGCGGGAGCACCAGTGGGTGCGGGCTTCTTCTTGGGACATTTCGGAGCAATATGGCCCACCTCGTTGCAGTGATAGCAGGTAGGGGGACCCTGGTTATTTCTCTTGTCCCGCCTACCCTTAGAGGGCCATGGCTGTTTAGGCTTGGGGGGTTGGGAATCCTTTTCCTGGGAACTACTTTGGGGCCCTTGCGAGAACTCCTTTTGGTTACCCTTGTCCCCCCCACTCTTTTGCTGGGGACCCTGCCCACCTTTGGCTGTGGTACCCACAATTCCTTTGTGGACCCTGGTACTGGACCAGCGGTCCGCCTCCTTAGCAAGCTCAATGGGGTCTGTCAGCTTGCTGTCTAAAAGATGCTGGCGCAGCTCTGGAACACAAAGACTACTCAAGTGCTCCCAACTGATTAAATGCAACAACCCCTTCAAATCAGTTACTTTACTGCCCTTCATCCAACCTTCCAGTGCACGCGAGTACCCATTCACACACTCCATCCAAGTCTCAGACTCTTTCTTCTTGGAGTTTCTAAACTGCGGTCTGTACTGCTCTGGAGTAAGGCCATACCTGAGACATAAGGCCTCCTTCATATTGGGGTAGGTCATGGCACCTGTCAACTCTAAAGGCTCCAGAGCACTCCTCCCAGACGCCTCAAAATGTTTCCACAGGCCCGCCCCCCAATACTTGTCAGGCACATCATTCATCTTCAATGCAATTTCATACGAAGTGAACCAGGCATAAATATCCTCACTCCTATGGTAATTCTGTACCAGGTCTTTGGGAATATATACTTTACCCCCATGCACTGGCTGCGCGCTGCCACCATTAGAACTGGCATCCACCTCCTTGTTTTTCAGATCCAGCTCTTTTATTCTCAATTCATGATCCAAAAGCAATTTCTTTTCCTCTAGGGCGCGGGCCTCTCTCTTGTCTTCCGCTGCCCTTTCTTTCTCCAACTCCAATTGCCTCAGTTTCATTTTCATGACTTCCAAGTCATATTCTCTTATTCTTTGATTTTCCTGTAACTCTTCTGGGGTGAGGCCCCTACCGGAGTGGTTGCTGCCAGCTCCTGAGCCTACTCTGCCCACTGGCAGATCTGTGCTTTGAAAAGCATTTTCTACATCCACATCATCTTCCTCTTGTGCCTCCCAATGGGCTCTCAAGATTCTCTGTAGCTCCTCCTTTCTGTAGGTGCTTTTTATGGGGCACTCAAACTCAAGGCAGAATTTCTTCAGTTGCTCAACTCTGTATGAACACAAATCTTCAATGCAAAACTCTAATTCTGCTTCTTCTGCCCTCTCACTGGGTGCCTTCCCATTCTGAGACATGATGCTTTTCGAAGAGTTACTCAACAACAGAATTCAAAAACTCAAAAACCAGTAGTATGCGGTGGCGTAATGGTCTGCACTCACTAGTGATGTACACCAATTACTGTGGGTCAAGTACAAATACAAGTTCAAATCCCACCGCCGGACCACCAATGTTAGAACTGGGGTCTCTAGTTGGCAGAGGTAGGTACCACTGTCCAAATAGGGACCCTTGCTTCTAGTCAGGACAAGGAGATAACCCTCTCAGATAACCCCTGCTCGCCCTCAAGGTAGCTTGGCCTGAGCAGTCGAGGCTAACCAGAGGCAATGCGTTAAGTATTTGTACCAACACTCACAGTAACACAGTGAAAACACCACAAACTGATTCCACAACAGTTTAGGAAAATAAAGATATTTATTCTAAACTACACAAGACCAAAAACGTCAAAAATCCAACATACACAATGCGAGGTTACGGTTTCAAATGAGTTCTTCAGGTTGTAATCAAAGTTCTTTAAGTTGCGTTAAATTAATCCACAGATGCGTGAAAAGTTCACCGTTGCGTCACGTTTACTCACAGTACCTTTTAGATGCAACAAAGTTCCACAAGCAGGAAGCTGGGGCGGTGGAAACAAGCGATGCGTTACTCCTGAGACCCTGGGGAGGCGATGCGACAGCCCCGCTGCAGCAGCGGGCGTGTTGCGACGAATCCGATCTGTATGGGGAGGACGGCAGCTTGCGTAGGTTCCGGTGCGTAGGTTCCGTGGGAAGTCTGTTCTCGCAAAGGCACGATGCGATGATCTCGTAGGGGCTGCGACGATCTCCGGGGCGACGATGCGCGGTCCAGCGGTGATCCTCTCTCTTGCAGCTCCTCGGAGAGATGCTTCTGCAGCGATGTCTGCAGCGACGTGATGCGGTCCGCAAGCAAGCGGTGCGGCGTTCTCACCCAGACGACAGGCTCTGCGACGACACTCGCAGCGATGTTCGATTTTCCCGCACCGGTCTGGTGCGTCCCGCAAACGAAGGGTGCGACGGCCTCGGCAGCGGTGTCAGGTGCTGCGCCGATCTCGACCTTCGTAGCGGCGGGAAACTTCTCGCACTGTCGGGGATGCGCTCCGCAAGCGAGCGATGCGACACTTTTCAGCTTCACAAGTTTCTCAGCTTAGTCTCAAGCTTCCCAGCTCAGATTCAACTTCTAGAGGCCCCACAACTGGATCAAGCACTCTACGAAGGACAGAACTCTCTCAGCAGTGTTCAGGGAGACTGGGGGTGAAGTCCTTTTGTTCCTGGGACTTCGGAAACAGGGAGCCAGCTCTTCTCAGGCCCTTGGAGATTCCTTACAAGACAGGGGACACAGCTCACAGCAAAGTCCTTCCCCCCTCCTTGGCAGCAAAGCAACAGCAGGTCAGTCCAGCAGAGCAACAGCAGGATAGTCTTCCTTCTTCAGAGTCAGCTTTCTCCTTGGCAGAGGTTCCTTCTTGATTTCCAGGATGATCTAATTTTCTGTTGTCAGGGGTCCTGTACTTATACCCCGAAAGTCTTTGTTCTCTCTGTGCATGTGGGCCCTGAGCCCGGTCTGAACCAGTTCTGGGTGGATCTTGAGCACTTTGTTTTGCTGGCTGCATCTTTCCTTTCAGAGTGAGGGGCAGAGTCCTCAGCCGCCCAGCAGGAGGTGGAGCCAGCATTGTGGCAGGCAGGCGCAGCCCTATTCAGCCCAGGTGCTAACTCCTCCCACCACTCAGGTAGCAATTGCTCCACTCAGCCTAGTGCTGACTCATCCAACCTCTGGGGGGATTCCCCAGCCCCTGTCACTCACAAACCAGACAGTCAATACACAATCAGTCTCAGGCACACAGAAGGGTCAGACAAGAGAACAGCAACTTTCTAAAAGTGCTGTCCTCAAACACAGGATCTAAAAACCACCTTTCCTAAAAGATGCGTTATTAAATTCTGAGTTCAGGGATACTAGATACTTATGTCCTATCTTGTTCCTATGGGAAGAAATGCCGTTAACCACTGTAGCTGGCATCCCCCATGTTAACCTATGGAGCAAGATAGCCTTACAATAGTGAAAACGAAAATGGCTGTAATTCACTACCAGAGCATGGTACCTGCACTAGTACATGCTCTACCTTTCACATACACTGCACCCTGCCCAGGGGGGTACCTTGGGCCTTCCATAGGGATGACTGATGTGCACGAAAAGGGAAGGGTTAGGCCTGGTCAGCGGGGACGCGGACCAGGAGGACATGGCAGTTCTAAACTGCCCGTAGGCGCTGCAGTGGCAGGCCCGAGACACCATTTTAGAGCTACTCCTGTGGGTGGCACAATCAGTGCTGCAGGCCCACTAGTAGTATTTGTCATCACCAGCCCTGGCACACCCAGTGCACTTTACTAGGGACTTCATGGTGATACAAACATGCCAAACATGTATATCCAATCAGAATAACAATTTACATAGGGAGCACTTACACTCTGGCACTGATCAGCAGTGGCAGAGTGTCCAAAGCATCTAAACCAGCAAAAACGAATCCAGCACAGCATCAAAAATACAGGAGGCAGAGGCAAAAAGATAGGGGTAATCACGCCAAAAGATGTCAGGTCTAACACATTGGTTGGTGTAAAACATCAATGCATTGTACATTCTAAGTTGGCTCAATTGTACAAAGTCACAGGTAGGCCATGTGTGTAACTAGATTATATGGGTGTAGAAAAGGAATATTGTAACACGGTCCAATTCTGTAATCATGAAAAGTAAAGCAACTCTGGTTGCATGAACTAATGTTCATTCAATGTAAACACCCAATCGACCAGCAGGACTGGTCAGCACATCCTTACACCACAGCTCCTAATCTCCAACTGACCAAACCCCGATGATGCTCACTATTATATGGCAGAATCCTTTCACAGCACACTCTTCAAAACTCTAAGACACCACAAGTAATTTCCCAAAAGCCAAATATTTTTGCTTTGGTTTTTGTGTTGCATACAGAAAGTAAATAAAGGCATGCCACTTAATCTCTCTTAAACTGTATTTCAGCAAGTAAAACATTGACTAGCTCAGGGTTTGAAATCTATTCAGCTCCCTGCACACAAATGTGCCCTTGTTCATGTGTCAATCGTTTTCAAGATTGACATAGCTGCTAGATTTAGTAATTGTCTTTGTTTTTATGGCACTGTGATTATTACAAATGTATTTATTTTTTATTTTATAAGATTTTGTCTTCGACATGCTTTCTTTCTGTATTCTTATGTGGTGGGTTGTTACATAGAATACCTCACACACACACACACTTAAAATGATATTTGACTTGCTACTCATGCCAAGCTTCCAAAATATGTGAGTATGAAATCCTTGAAATTTTTGATTAAGGGCACAAGAGCTCGGTCACAGTTCACATCAAGACTGAGACGTCTATCCTCAACATTTTCAAGCCAGAATAACTACACAGGGTAGAAAAGAGTCTTGTGAATGCCATTGGAACCAACACCATTTTAGCTAGAAAAGAAGTACGTATCAAAGAATATACATAATTTGAGATTAAAAAAACGACCTAGGATCTTTGATAAACTTAAAGATGAACAGATTGGTTTAATATGTGCCCCACCTTTACCATTTTTGTTAATGGGATCAATTGTATAATCATAGAGATTAGAATATCATCGGATTTGCTTGTATTTTGTACTTTGCCAATAACAGATGGCTCGCCATACTCAGTGGAGTGAGTAAACTGCCTGCACTGTTCGTGCAAATGGCTAATCGCAATTACATATTCTCAAATTAATGCTGGGCCATAAGACTTATTTATGATTCATCCTTCCTTTGAACAGTACATTTGAATAGCATTTGTTCTATCCATTATGTCTCTTAGGGGGAATAACTTCAAATAATAGTTTCTTCTAGGGTGGAGCATAGGACATCATCAGTTTGCCATTCTCTGTGTTCGAAACGCGTTGGAGAAAGACACGTTTTTGAAATAAAAAGAAAATCTAAACACCAAGAGGAGTGCCGCGATATTATATAATTGTGGGGATTTATATATATATATATATATATATCTCCAAACAAAACTTCTCCAGGGAAGAGAAGAGGCAACAGCAGGAGAATCTTTGGGGGACACCTTTATTCAGCAGACAAACAGCAATGCCAAATGTATTTCGGCATATTCAGCCTTCCTCAGCACCAGCAGTCTTTGTGTGGTGAGCACATCTTCCTCACATTTGTATGTCCCGCCTCAAACTGATGCAATGTAATCAGCTTCGCCCCTATGCTCACCTGTAGCAGTTCACAGAATGCCTGGAAACTGCAACTCCCAGAATACTGTGGGTAGACCTGGTAGGTAATGCAAGGAAGTCAAAAGACTATGCGATAGGCAGGGCATTCCTATGTGAGTGTCACCATACTTCCTGCACGTATGAATGTCAAACAAAGAGCCCCCTCCAGTCCCTAACCACATCACCCCCAGTGCAGGATGCCAATTAGCGGGGGCAGAAACTGAAATCCAAGTCGCCCAGCGAAGCGTTAATGACTCCTACACCGCCTCCATTCCTCCTGCCTCCGAGGGGGGCACTGGCAATCCATAACCACGGAAAAGTAATGATCAGCCGCAGTAGAGTCTCCGGAAAAGCCAGGCCACTTAACGTGGGGGCCTCTTAAGCGCGTCTCGGTCACTGCGCTGAAATATCCAAACAAAACTCCTCCAGGGAAGAGAAGAGGCCACAGCAGGGGAGTCTTTGGGGGACACCTTTATTCAACAGACAAACAGCAATGGGGAATGCATTTCGGCATATTCAGCCTTCCTCAGCACCAGCAGTCTTTGTGTGGTGAGCACCTCTTCCTCACATTTGTATGTCCCGCCTCAAACTGATGCAATGTAATCAGCTCCACCCCTATGCTCACCTGTAGCAGTTCACCGAATGCCTGGAAACTGCAAGTCCCAGAATACTGTGGGTAGACCAGGTAGGTAATGCAAGGAAGTCAAAAGACTATGCGATATGCAGGGCATTCCTATGTGAGTGTCACCATACTTCCTGCACGTATGAATGTCAAACAAAGAGCCCCCTCTGGTCCCCAACCGCATCACCCCCAGTGCAGGATTCCAATTAGCGGGGGCATAAACGGAAATCCAAGTCGCCCAGCAAAGAGTCAATGACTCCTACACCGCCTCCATTCCTCCTGACTCCGAGGGGAGCACTGGCAATCCACAACCATGGAAAAGTAATGATCAGTCGCAGCAGAGTCTCCGTAAAAGCCAGGCCACTTAATGCGGGGGCCTCTTAAGCGTGTCTCCGGTCACCGCACTGAAATATCCAAACAAAACTCCTCCAGGGAAGAGAAGAGGCCACAGCAGGGGAATCTTTGGGGGACACCTTTATTCAGCAGACAAACAGCAATGGCGAATGCATTTCGGCATATTCTGCCTTCCTCAGCGCCAGCAGTCTTTGTGTGCTGAGCACGTCTTCCTCACATTTGTATGTCCCGCCTCAAACTGATGCAATGTAATTAGCTCCGCCGTTATGCTCACCTGTAGCAGTTCACCGAATGCCTGGAAACTGCAAGTCCCAGATTACTATTGGTAGACCAGGTAGGTAATGCAAGGGAAGTCAAAAGACTATGCGATATGCAAGGCATTCCTATGTGAGTGTCACCATACTTCCTGCACGTATGAATGTCAAAGAGCCCCCTCCGGTCCCCAACCACATCACCCCCAGTGCAGGATGCCAATTAGCGGGGGCAGAAATGGAAATCCAAGTCGCCCAGTGAAGAGTCAATGACTCCTACACCACCTCCATTCCTCCTGCCTCCGAGGGGGGCACTGGCAATCCACAACCATGGAAAAGTAATGATCAGCCGCAGCAGAGTCTCCAGAAAAGCCAGGCCACTTAACGGGGGGCCTCTTAAGCACGTTTCCGGTCACCGCGCTGAAATATCCAAACAAAACTCCTCCAGGGAAGAGAAGAGGCCACGGCAGGGGAATCTTTGGGGGACACCTTTATTCAGCAGACAAACAGCAATGGTGAATGCATTTCGGCATATTCAGCCTTCCTCAGCGCCAGCAGTCTTTGTGTGGTGAGCACGTCTTACTCACATTTGTATGTCCCGCCTCAAACTGATGCAATGTAATCATATATAAATGTTTTATAAGCACTTTTAGTTTTTTGATAGAAGTAGCGAAAGCCCTTCAGGCAAATAGAAGAGAGATAGGTACAGACATTGAACCAACTCGGCAAAAAGGCAATACGATGCAAAAAGGCCAAGATACAGCAAAGTATCAACCTCAGAGATTTCTGCAGGTATGTCCTTTGATGTGATTTCAAGATAGGAAACTTTGCTCAGACATGCTGATTTTGTGGTTTACACTTTGAAGGGTATGCTTCTGTTGATCTAACCCTAAAAAACATGCTACATTTTCTCTAGAACTGTCATGTTTAGCAACGTTTATTCCCTTCACCTTGGGTTTCGTTAGCATTTTGAAGTTTCACAAGCTTCTAAAGATAGAAGTTGAGCCTTTGGGTTGGGTGGAGTTGGTAACTAGTCCAGTTAAGAAGCATACTTAGTAAAATATACATTCATGTTGTGATCTTGCATGGAGCTTTTGTACGATGCCCATCATGATGCAGACTCATTTGTGAATATGAAAAAGTCTTTGGTGATTCCATCTCAACAAATTGATTTAATTTATTTTCCATTGGATCTGTAGGTAATTTGAAGAAAATTCGATTATCACAAAGGAGAAAGATGCTCCAATGTGATTGTTGCTGCTTTGTTTATCTTGGCTGTGTAGTTAGCAAGCTGGCATATTCCATTTAAGCCATATGTCGGGACTGCTGCTTTGCAGAAAATTGCACAGAATGTTCATTATCTCAGACAGGAAGTGTCTGACTCCATTCCGGAGTCTGGGAAGCTGTAGAAGAAGTCCCAGATCAGATGGAGCCCTTTAATTGCCAGGCTATTAACAACCACCCAGTAGCTGTTCTTATAATATAATGGAGGTCTGATGTTCTGTAATTCTTGCTGAAGCCATTTTTACATTGGAAAGAAGAGGGGATAGTGGGAGTTGAATTGGCAACTGTACTTCACAGACCTCTTTGAAGGATTATGAACAACTCATGTCCAGTATTCAACATTTCAGCTGTACATCTCTTCTGCTCTCTAAGTATCAACCAATTTGTAGTGTGAAGTCAAACATATGAAGTCTGAGAAGCACATCCTGTCATTTAACTTGTGTTAGGCCTGAACGCCTTAGGGGGACCTTTTCAGGTCTAGAAAGATCTAAACGACTGGAAAGCTGCAGTGTCCTACATGAAAATAAAAGATGCCCTGATGAAAACCTTCACCTTAAACAATCCGGGGTCAGTCCATGAAGGTTGAAACGTGTGGACTTATGTTTTCTGTGAGGCCAAGAGTACCCACAGAAGAAAAGGAACACATAGAAAAGTGCAATGTCTGAACTTGAGTGAACAAGTACAGACGTTAGAGTCTCCGACTATTACTCTGACTCCTGTAGGACCACTAAAATCACAAGGTTTCGAGGATCTAGATAGAAGATGTCCAGTCAAACATACAAAATAACTGTAGGACAAAGGATTTCTTCCCCTCCCCACCTTATTCTATCAATTAAGGTAATATTACATTAAATGTATATGTTTTGTCATGTATTAATTTTGTCTTGAGAACATTAGGATGTACTATATCTGTGACTTGTAAATATTGTAATGTGTGTCTACACTGTTTGTGAAAAACGAAAATGAGGTGTATGTTCCAAATGTGTAATGAGGAAAAAACTCAATGAAAAGAAGAAAGAGTTATTTAAAAAAAACAAAAAAGCTCAGAGTTAATAAATATGACTTCTAATGGTTTTGAGAATATTGTTTGGTTTGTTGTGAGAGAGGTATCTTTTGTTATATTAGTTTGCATATGATTCCAGCCTCTCTTTTTTCCAGAATTTGAAGGACTCCCCTCTTTTTTTGCTCTCCACTTTCAGAAAGTAGGCCTTAACGTACTTTAGCCATTTGGTGCCTCTTGCCTGTCTCTATTCAATCTGGGCTCGGTGACAGCTGGGCTTTGCGTAATCCCTCTGGACAGCCACACACAAAGGGAGCTGAGGTGTGTATTTGTGGGCCTTGCTGGGAGATGGGAGGGAGTAGTAGGACAAAGCCTCACACTTACACATGAACAGGCTGTGTACTGGCCACACACAAAGGCTGCATACCCCACTGTAGTGAGTGTGGATCCAGGATAGGAAGGGAGGACTTCTGTGCACTTCAACGTGATCTTTAAAGTCTCCCCCCCTTTTCAAAGGCACAACTGGTTTTAAGTAATCTACCCCTGACACTGTTATTTCAGTACACATCTGACCTGCCAGGAAGAAGTGCTGTGCTGCTAAAACGACTGCCACTTTGCTGGACTGTTGCTTTGCTGGAGTCTTGCCTTGTTGAGCTGCCCTGTTGGCTGTTGCTCAACTGCGTGTGTGAGAAGGATTTAACCTGCATCACTTGAACCCAGAGTGACTCCAAGAGCATGCTGGTGTCCCCCCTGTTCTAAGTCTCAGGGATATTAAAGACTTCAACTACTTGCATCTGGACTCTACAAACTGTGAGTCTGCCCTGCCAATTGGTGCCACCCCAGTCCTGGACCCTTGAAAGTGAGGCCTAAGGTGTTTCTGCAACTTTAACTCATGATCCTCATCGGAACTGGCAAATCTTCAACTGTGCATGCGTCAGAACCCACACATCTTCGCCTTTGTGTGGATCTGAACTTGTGCATCCTCAATAAAGTGTGTAACGGAGTCGGCGCATCAAACTCAGAACCAGCGCATTGCCTTCAGAATCAGCGCTTCTCCTGCTGCAGGATCAGTAACCACACATCGCCTTTAGTACCAGTATCTTGCACTAAGATCCGACAAATCACTGTCATAGCATGGAGAACCTCAAAGCATCTCACCCACTGACTGGCTCGACACAGATGCAGCGCTTGGACAGCACCTTGCATCTTCTTCGAAGTTGACGCAAGGTACTTCGGTTCAGTGAGCCCATGTGGTTATCTGTGTCTGGGCCGCACTCCATCAGGGTTGACCTGACATTTTGACTTTGCCCCGGTCCAGCATGACTAGATACCCCATTTAAGTGCTTCTAATCACTATTTTACGTTTATTCTTTTAAAAAATCATCTCTCCACTTCTATTTGTTGGATTTTTATAAGTTTGGCTTTGTTTTATTTACAGTATTATTCTCTATTTTTCCAAGCTGCTATGGAGGCTTTTTGTGGTGTTTTTACTGAGTTACTGTTTGAACTGTTGCCTCTTAAGTTAAGCCTGACTGCTCATTGCGAAGCTACCAGAGGGTGAGCACAAAATAATTTAGGGTGTTTTGTGACTTTCACTAAGATTGTTGTTCCTGCTTGGACATACCTCTTCCAATCAGAAAACCAATTTCTAACAACTTATATTGGCTGATTTAAATTCCACAGGACTACAGGACAAATCTTTGAAAAAGAGTGTTTACATTTATTAAATGCATCTGATGATTCCAAGCATATTTGAGTAACTGGATACTTCATACAAGTTTATGAAACATTTTAAAGAAGGTGTAGGTATTTCTCAACGAGAACTCGTTCCACCTCACCTGTGTGTTAAGAATTCCATATTGGACACTGTAATTCAGTCAACTGATACAATTCTTTTTCTTCGAGACTTCTCACAGCAACTAATGTCATTATTACCTCCTTGCAATCTGTTTCCTATAATGTTTTATTTTCCTCTTTGCATTTTGGTCTTCTGAAGGATACCAATGGTTTGTCAGAAGTCAGCGTGATTCATATGGTTGGTTTGACAATAAATGTGGATATATAGTTGTCTCCCAAGGCCTTCTTGGTAAAACCTAATATGCCTATCTGCCTTATTTCCATACATCAAATCTCAGATATGAGAACTATTGAAGATTGTGGGTACACAATCTCATTCCACCTCGAGCAATCTGTTTTTAAGAGAGTGCGAATAATTATTTTACTGCTTCTACCTATTAAGGATTCACTGGTCTATTAAAATGAAACAAATAAGTACCCACATCTTTATTTCAGAAATGTTTGTGCAAGAAATAATAGATCAAAACTAGCAGGTGATTTGTTTGCCATAGCCTAGCTGACCCCCCAATCTTGCTCCATTTATCTTTAATTTTTTCATGTCTCAGAAGATGTCCACATTCGTTGAAATCTATAGCCATTACTGTATTATGTTAGAGAACATAGTAATGTGGGATGCTTTCATATAGTCGAATCTTCTTCCTTATATCACACATATCAGTGCCTATTAGACAGAAGTCGGAGGTAGTTCACAGTATGGGGGATGTAGGTTATGCAATTGCAAGTGATGTTGTAGTCTGCTTTCTGAAATTCAAGATGTATTCCCTTTATGGTATTTATGTTTTGCTTGACTCGTTGGTTTTTACCTGATTCACCCAGGTGCATCGTTAAAACATCTAGAACATGGTTTCATTTTATAGTAGAAAGATACTGTATTCATGTCTAAATGTATTTATTTATGTTAAGATTTGTGTTTCTGCTCATGAACAAAATATATTCACACACACAACTCTTAAGTCACATTAAATGGAAGAAGAAAAAATCAGATTCTACTTGAGAGCATCGTAAATAATTATAAACAGTAAAACAGTCTAGACTTCTGAAAGTAAAGTGGTCTCTGGGGGTGCAGGCGTTTGCATTTTGTCCTTTAATTGGCTTTAACTCGCACGGCCCCTAATCTGTGCCTTTTAGTCTGGTAACACTTGCATTCCTCTGCCTGAGCTAAATGAGCTTGTTACAGCGAAAAGGTGTCGGTGTCATGGATATAAACCACATAATGGCTTATCCCTAGGTAGAACAGAGAAAAGTTAATCAAAGCGAGGCAATCACAAACTCTTACAAGAGGAGATAAAATCAATTGTATTCATGTTTGGATCAGTGGACTTTGCAGCCTGTTGACTCTCTCGCCGACTTTCCTGATTATAACAATTTATATTGCTACTTACTATAAAGCATGCGATCTGTGACACAGCTTCTCCGAGCTAATCCGATAAACCAGTTTCGAAAACAATGTTTTGTTTCCCACGTGTGGTGATTTGGTCACAGCAGGCCTGTTACCGTTTCCAAAACACAGGATTCAATCCTAGTGGGGACCATCAATGTGCAGCGTTAGGCAACAAAGGAGAAGAAAAGCAAGTTTCACACCGAGAGCAATCGACCTAAATTGCAGGAAACTATAAGATCATCGCTACTTCTTTTCGTCTTCTTTAAGGGCGGTTGTAAAAAAAATACTTTGCTTTTCAATGAAAGCTATTGATTGCATCTCCACATAAAAAAGATATAAATAAGCCAGAAATACATTGCATATCATAAGCAATGTAAGCGCATAAAGGACAAATCTTACAAATGCAGAGTGTTATAGGACCAGTTTCAAGTACCTTGACATGAAGGCTTCTCTTTAGAACTGATGGAAGGTGTTGGGTATCTGCCACCGTGATCACTGTGTCTTCCAAATCTAGAGGTAACACAGGCTCTATTTCACCACCAACCTCTAAGGTAGGCAGCTGTGTTCACTGTTCAATATACTTGAGACCGAGCGACATGGCGGCAGGCATGCCAAGCTTCTTCATTTTCACGAAGCTTTCATAAACCTCTTGCATCTGAGTGCACATACAGATTTGTGCAGAGAATCCCTGAGGTACAGTGAACGTGGGACTTTGTTGACCCTAGGTGAGCCGACGTCAATATTAGGTGGTTGCTGTTCCTCGCTGACCTCAAACCAGAGGTGAGAGACAAACCTAATAATTGATTAGATCTTAATAAAGCTATGATTACAAAAAGACTGACTATACAATACAACAAACTGAGGAGAATTTGTTCAGTGCGACAAAGGTAGGAGGGGAAATGGATTTGCGTGAAGTAGCAATTTCTTAATTTGTAATTGATTCTGAAAATATTGTGACATTCCACTTCAGTCATATAAATATGTTCTCAAATATTTTAATTGACATGCATACATTGTATTTTCTCCCTGCTCTTATTAGGCACTGTCAAACAAACTTCAGCTATGGATCTATAATGCTCAACAGTAAATTCATTGTGTTGCAGATTCATTTGTGTATCAGCCTTGAGGTTAAGGCGTTCCAATGTGGTCCTATCATAAGACAGGGCTGCATGTTTTCTACAGTTTCTCCGTTGCAACAGCACAAGGGATTGTGATAAATTTTCAATGTCACCTAAATACCTTGAATCTCACCATGTTAAAGAGTTTCCTTTCATGTGCAGTTGCCAAAGTTTTTATGTTCCATTCATAGACCATATGTGGCTTAGAACATCAAGCCTGTTGGTTCCCCTCCAATATCTTGGGTATCATTTGGTTACCCTCACATCTGGCCATCAGACTAGGAGAAGGAGCAGGTGCTCCATCCATACTTGGTCTCCAAAATTCATAAAGTTCATCAAATAGGTTTCCAGGGCTACTACAATGCAACAAATTTGTGAATCCAGTTTTCCCAGCATGAGTAAATGATTTAGTCATTTGCACAATTCACAGCAAATGTGCTTTCCCTGTGTAAAAACATCACCCATGTAAAATATTGGGTGCCCTCCTTCCACCTAGGAAAGATAAGGGTGTAGCGCAACTTTGCCCATCATTTACACTTCACACATATGTCACGGCTCCATAACAAATACATGACATGAAAGCGGATTTAGCACATCATCCTTCTGTGGCTTAACTATAGTAAAATAAGTTTTTCACTTGGCATTAAAACTAAACTGCATTTACCGTAGAACCAGTGAATGTATTCAAACTGTGTTTAACTGTATTAAACAAGAAATTAATAAACCTCACTGTAAAGGTGAAATTCGACTTCCGTAACATTTACTGTTTAGATGGCTGACTAAAAACTATCCTCATATGTAGAATGTGTTTATTCCAGAAATGACAAAGATGCATGTAATGTGTGCACTAATGTTTCATATATTGCATTAAATGTAGTTCTTAGCCATACTTATACATGATTATCCCAAGGATTTTCGGTATGCCCTATGTAATCTGGATCTAATATACTAGTATTTATATTAGCTTGTGTTTAAATGTGCACACACATATTAAATGTGCACTCTTGCTAATACTTTATGTTGACATTCTAGGCCTATGATTCTTCATGCTGCATAAATGTTGGTTTACATTTTCTACTAACATGACATTTCTTACAGGTATTCGCACTCATTGTTAGTTGAAGAATAGATACATTACTGTACTAGTGATAGAGAGAAAGAGCCTGAAAGAAGAAGATCTTGACAAAAAACATGGCGAGCCAGGGCATTAACTGAAAGTCCTATTCAGCAGTGTTACAACATGGCCTGTGTGTGAGAAGACTATGTCGCTCTTATGTCCTGTGTGGAATCCTTTGCAATGGTTGCCGTCTACAACATGAGAAGTGGCGAAAGACAATGGGCCTCTGATGATGTGTGCATATGGATGTTGCCCAAAAAGACTCTTGTGTGCTATAACTTAGAGCTAACACTGTTGGAGATCAGATCACTTCAGAGACCCTTCAGATTCTTTTCAGATTCGTTGCACATCCATCCAGATTCCATTACCACACTTTACCCTGGATATTGAGAGGGTCAGACCTATATGCTTCCCATGATTCTTTGCTGGGTGTGGATTAGGCTAACACCTATGTCCCTGACCCAAGAAGACACTTGACCGAGCTTCTGAAATGCTGACACCTTCCTACTTATTTTTTTCCTTGCTTACTCCTAATTTCCTTTCTGGAAATTCCTGATGTTTGAGATCCTTATATTTTTTTAACCATCCTTTTAGCTGGGACTTTACTTTAGGTGATTTAGGTTTACCCAATTAATGACAACAGTGCTTAATTTGAGGCAGTGGTTTCTGGTCCTCAGCACTGACACTTAATTATCAACACTGGCATTTATGACAGTGCGCCACACTGTCACTGCCTAGGTTAGAGATGAGCACAACAAAAGATGTTTCATAAATCAATACATCTTAAAAATTACTAATACCTGCCACTAAGTCATTCTCCTAGCTTTGTGGGCCCGGAATAGCATGAATTTGCCACACTTGTAGGAGTCTTATACATTTTCTAGTTGTGTTGGCACTGTAATTGCCAGCGCTGACAGGGGCAATGGGAGGTGCAAGCTGAAGAGGCTTCCAAGAGATGGCCCTGGCACTTATTATTTTACAGATTAAGTATTGATCTTTAGTACAGCATCCACATGCTCAAAATTGCATTTTCCACAAATTGCTACGTCATATGCTTCCATGTATTAAAAATCAGACTCCCCTCCTTCGTATTTTGAGAGAAATTACTTTAAACCTCAAGATCCTAGTAAATAAAGACCCTTCTCACATCTCCCGTTCCCCGCTAAAATATAGGGAAAAGGCCATTAACCTTGAATTGGCCTCTTTTATACACACCAACAACCTACTATATGATAAAATTTAGGTTTAAGGTTAAGTTAAGGTTTAGGTCAGCAATGATTGCTGCCTCAGAAGATCTAAGAGCCTCAGTCAGAATGGGAGGTAAGGCTGCTCTCATTTTATTATATTTATCCACAGCATTCGACATGGTCAATCATGACCTGTTGATTGACCGTCTTTTTGATATAGGCATCAGGAGAACAGCTCTTGCCCTCCTAAAATCTTTTTAATCTAAGAGGAAGCAGTATGTTGCTATGAACGGATTTGTTTCTGATGCTTTCTTCTGCCTTATGGGGAGGCTCAGGGCTCCCCCCTAAGTCCCACTATTTTTAATCTTTATTTCACTCTACTGGCTATGCTCATTAGGTCTTCTGGATTCTGGGTTATCCTGTATGCTGATGACACACAAATTATAGTGTCCAGCAACCTGGACAGTACAGCTACCAAATTTAACAGCTGTATGCAGCAAATTGACAACTGAATGAAAATCAATTGCTCTAAGTTAAACTCAGGGAAAACTGAGGCTCTTCTCCTTGGCAATGACATCTCCATCTGGACTCCCAGTTGCTGGCCACAAGAACTAGGTATGCTGTCAACACTAGCAAAGAAAGTCAGGAATCTGGGATCTCTATTCAACAATAAACTGTTCTTTGAAGAACAGGTCAATGCAGTGACTTCTTCAGCTTTTTTCATCTTGAAGTTTGTTGAGACCACTCTGGCGTTGCCAAAATTGGATTACTTTATTATTTATTAGGAGTTTTATATGGCATGAATAAAACATCTTTGGGGTGACACAGCGCTTTACAGTTAGTGTACAACAGCATGGGCAGAGCACTTAACAGAAAGTGTACACAAACACTATATACACTTAAATAGACATGCACATATGGAAAATAGAGACAGGAGCACAAAGTCTAGCATAAATTCAGGATTAAGCATAATCTTTCATGACAAGAATGAACAAAATAGGCAGGAAGAATTGATCAAGGAGAAACTAAGGGGAATTCATAGTGTGAGAGGAGTTTGTTGGACAGTAACATTTGTACTTCTCGAAGATGGATGCGGATGGGTTACATCTGATCTCAGTACCGAGAAAGTTTCACATTTTGGGGGGAAATTCTGCAGAAAGATCAGGTGTAGGTTTTCTTTTACTTGAATTTGTGTGGCTTATGAACTAGGGAACTAGTACTTCTGAAAAATCTGTTTCCACCACATCAAGTCAAGTAAGATGGGGTATGTGGTGTAGCACTTTGTAACACTTTGTGAGTCAAATGGGTAATTTTGAGATGAATCCTGGCCTTGAAGGGTAGCTATTTCAGTGACTGGAGGCCAGGGGTGATATGATCACTTCTTTTTTACCCAGTGATGAGCCTAGCTGCTGCATTCAGTGTAGCCTTCAGTGGGACACGTGAGGTTTTTGGGAAGGCCCATCAGGGTGGTATGACCGTAGTCTTATTTCGATATAACGGGTGCACCGCAGTTGTGAGGTCTGCAATGTTTTTGAACATGCTGCAAGGACACCTCCATATAAAAGTTTATATTATCTCTTGTAGTACGCTGGTAAAAAAAAACATGGTTTTATTTAAAACCCTGCACATGTCATTTAGTCCGATCTAATTAGTGACTGATAAATTAAGATTGATTTAAGGTGCTAAAGCTTGCATGCATAGTTGTCCATTCAGATTCTATCTGGTTAGGTCAGTTACTGAATGTTATAAGTCTACAAGCCTTATCTCGTTTTCCCAGAATCCTGTAATTTACATTAAATAATGTCAATTTAACAAGCCTGGATTAATATTATACTGGAAAGTCAGGCTTTCCAATTTACAACGTGCACCCTTCCATAATGACAAAGTGAGAAATAATCCAGGGTCTAATACATAAAAAACAGATCTTAACTGTTAGAATTGAGAGTCTCTACTTGACATTGGCTTAGATCCTGTCCAAGGAAGAACCCTTATTCTAGTTAAGGCAAGAGCATTGCACAGCCAAGATAACCTGTGTCACCTCCTTGGTTTCTTGGCACGAGCAGCTAGGATAATCTCAGAGGCAATGTGTAAAGCATTAGTGCAAAGACACACAGTAGCTCAGAGTAAACATTACAAATCAACACCACACCAGTTTAGAAAAATAGCCAATCTTTATCTCAATAGAACAAAGCAAAGCAATAAAACTCCAACATACACAAATCAAGATATCACTTTTAGAAGGCTCAAAACAGTTGTCCTTAGGAAACTATGGATGTGTCACCTATCACAAGGTACCTTGCGTGCATGAAAATCAAAGAGGACAATAATAATAACACTCCAAATGCCCACATTTGCACACAGAAATATAAAGAATATATCTGTAGAAGCGCATAGTATAATATGCTATTTATGACCATTACCGATTTTGAAATGGGGTCATGACTCGCGAGCGGCGAGGCCTTGGAGGTTAATGATGCAGCTCCCTCCCTCCACAGGGGTAATAAACAACATACTGCTCTCTTATCTGGATACATTATTTATTCCAAGGTCTTATCTACACACAGTCTCCAAGTCATATTTAGTTACTAAATCTTTCAAATCACTTTGTTAGCATTAATTTGAATAAATTATACCAAAATTAGGCTATGTGAGACTAGACGAAGGACGGTCAAGGTAAAAACCCAATGTGAGATTAGGCAAACCAGCCAGCCTTTTGAATTTCACAGAAGGAATAATCTATCTTCACACGTATATGGAGCACAATCTCCTCTTGTGTAGAATACTTCAATAATATATACAATATGAGTATTCCTAAAAACACTGTTTAAGCGAAGTTACATATATGACATACAAACGGATCCTTCTGAGATTATCTCGTACACCATCCATGAAAAACTGTAACTTCTCCAAAATGGACTGCTATTGACCTCACATTATGTATAGCAATACATGTTACACCCTCAAAGCAATGCTTAAAATAAAGCCTGCCAACCAAGGAAATAAAGGCATGTAAGGACACCAATGAGATGATAAAAATAATTTTGACTGCATCTGTCACATCATGTGTGAAGTAACGAGCATTCCATTTGGGGGGAGAGTTTTGGGTTTTATGGTAATAAGTCGAATTATGGTTTGTTCAGCCGTCCATAGCCCATCATTTCAGGTGGTTGGTGGCATAATATTGTAATCCAAATGTCAATTTAACTGTAGATTTTCAAGGCAATCCCTGATGTTTTCTTTGTGGGGTTTTCTCACGGCATATCCCCTCTATCTTCTATGGAAACAACCACCTATGTTTGGAATGCTTGTTTGTGTACATAGGGGCATAGCATTTGTAGGCTACATGACATTATATTCACCACTGCCCTGTGCCCAACAACAGACGTCCAAGCCCTACTGTGCCTGGACTTTAGCTAACCACAACAAGGGGTTGGCAGCATGGTACAGGAGTACCCAACCTTCCATGCCTTCAATCCCTGTAGAACATGGCATTTTCTCCAACTGCAGAAAGGGTTGGCTGCAGGGCGTGGCATTGCACCAAATCGGGATGTTCATTAAAATGTGCCCAAAGCTTTTAGTCGTGAGAGGGGGCGGTCAATTGGAATGCCTGCCGTTTCACCTGGATTTGTGACAACATTACTGGCTGCCCAAATGCCACTTCTTGCAGCTTCGCCAAACAGAACTAAAGTTCTAAGAAAAGCAAAAAAAGTGTTTTTAAAGGAAACGGAGACTTAACAACTAGAGACTTTGCATTACAACATTGTGTTCTTTTCAGAGAGCATCACGGTTGTGGAATTCTAATCTGAAAGAAACAGCCCTACTGGATATCTGGCATTATTTGTGCGACCATGAAATTGATTTTATGACTAGCTTACAAGGTCGTGTTCTTAACACATACACACAAGGTTAAATCAGAGGTTTATGACCTGTGGTTTTTCATCTCAAATCCATATTTCGCTTCAGTGTAACATAAATCTTCCACCTGCAAGTGACTATCCTGCCAAAACAGCAAAACATTAAAATACAAAAAAAATGTATATGTGCTTTGAAAGAGAAATTACGTTTCCTGCCTAAACAACAAAACTCCATTATTATATTTACATATTTTAAAATGCATAAGCGGAAAGGTAATGCACTGGGAAATAAATCAACACTGACATTTGACGTGTGCTTAACTGAATGAAAACAGGTGCCAATCATGTGGTAGCTTCTCCATAACAAAGTGCTTTTAGCGGGACTGTGACCACTTGTATACATTTGTACTTCTAGGTTCGATAAAATGATTAAAACACATATATTTAATTAAAATCGAAATAAAAATCTTGCAGCAAATTTAGTTGCAGAAGCATTCAAGACATTTGTTAAATGATTTATACCACAGGCCCGCTATCAATTTTGTGGGGGTGAGTGAAATGATTCTTTTCAATTGCTTTTGCAGGCCATTATCAAATGTTTATGGCCTTATATTAATCCTACAGAATCGTAGGGTGTGAGGAATGGAGGAAACAGCGCCCTCACTGTAAACACAATGAAGAACACCAAAAGTGTTTTCTTACCTTAGTTTGCGTCAAAAGGTATGCAAGACTCGATCTTGTAATTAATGACATTTATTTTGGTACATTAAAGCATTACTATGCATAAATTATGGTCGCTCGGTTGCTATAGTGGGTGGGAGCTTGATCTAGAGTTTTGGAATTGACCAAAGTATTAGAAAGAGTGTCCATTTTGCTCCCCCATAAATCAACCAACAATATGAGCTTCTCTATGTGTTTCTTGACAGCTTCTATCTCACTATGAATATAGGTTTCCATATGCGTTTTAAATTCTCCTGCCATATTTGTGGCCCATAACGGGGGCTCCAATACTAGTGGGCTACTTCCACCAGCTACATTGCCCTCAGTCTGAGCCTTTGGCGCTGATCTCAAGGAAGAGTACACTTGCTCCCACCCCCCCACCCCCTTATGGGCTTTTTGTTTCCTTTGACCTCCTTTCCTAATTGCTCCCTCGTATCAGATTTGTGAACGATTACAGGAGTTGCCCCTTCCAAAGCTGGCATTAGATCAGGAGTATTCGACAAATTTACAATCTGGGACAAATCAGATGCTCCTGTTTCCAAACCATAGGAGAGCATGGAGTTATTGGCGTCAAGGAAAGCCGGCGTTATTTGCGTTCTATCTCGTTAGACACAGCCCCTATTGCCTGCTGTAACATTTTATAGATAGCTGTTGGTTTCGAAATGGGTGTGCGCACAGAAGCTTTATATCGGGTGTTGGGCCTTGCAGGCAGAGGCGGGCTCTCCCCCATGCTTGTGTGATAGCTAGGATTGCTCAGAGCAAGAAAAGGGCAAGGAATGCAATTGATCTCAAGTAATAGGAAAAAGCACGCTCCCTGCAATACTTTGAACACTAATTGTGAGAAGTTGGCCTGGTATATAAAGCTCACTAATTCTAGTGATCACTTTGTACCATGCCAAGCAACCCTTATGATGATTGGTTGTAAGTCAACCTTATAGACCAGTTATCCTAATGGTAACATGGACAAAGCAGTCTTAGGCTAAACTCTGAAAGGCATGTGAAGCCAGCTGTATTACCATACACAACCCCCTTGAATACCAAATGAAAGGACACCACACAGATATATATTGAAAATATATATTGATTTATTAACTAAAAGTATCCCCTGGACTCTTTATGAGCACAGAAGCACAAGCGTTAAACACAAGACAGTTTAAAATACACAAAAGTTGCACAATATGGATGAGCCCTAGGGGCCACCTAAACCATATACTAAGAAAGTGGTATAAGAGATACCAATCTGAACGGAAACAGGCCTAGGGCCTTGGGAATCGCTGGAGCTGTTCGGGACTAGCAGTGACTAAGTCGGGAAAGGCCCGCGGGACTCGGGTGCAGTGTCTAAAGTGCACGCACTCACCAATGCAAAGTCTATGGTGCATAAAAAGTACAAAGTTAGTTAGTTCGGAACCTTCTGAGTGACCTAGAAAGCTGAAACTTGAGACACAGGCCCTAGAGGTGTGTACCAGTGTAGGAACACCGGCGGAGCTGAGTTACCTCACCCACAGGAAGCGGGTGCATAGGGTCGAAGTAGTGTCGGGTTTCGTCACACTGGTCGATGGTGCTTGGAGCTGAAGATGCTGCAGGCGGCTCGATGTGAAGAGTTCCAGTGGATCCAAGGGTGGATCTGAAGATGTGAAGACCTGAAAGCAGAGGGGACAAAGTTCAAAGTCACTAGCCAGTGACCACCGTGGAACCAGATTGGAACCAGGCGATGTCGGGTGCAAACAGGCGTTGAGGTGTAGCTTCGCTCTGCAGCCACGTGGACACCGGGGGTTGAGGACGTCCAGGAGTCGGTCACGAACTGTCCCACGCAGGCTTCTCGCTGATGGCGCTGTCAGCAACTTGATCAAAGCAAACAGGCCTTGGCTAATGCAAGCCACCCAGAAGTCAAAAAAGGCTTAACACTCAGACCAGCAAGGTCAAAGCGGGTGCTCCTTTTCACAGGAGCTAGGGCAAGTCTAGAGCAACCAGACCCGCAGTGTAGATTTTCGGTTTCGTCGCCAAGATGGCCGCTGACCACGTGGCTAGTGGCCGAGATGGCGCATCAAGTGGCACAATGCAAAAGGGCCCCATGCAGATGGTGGAGATGCTGGGGGGCTGATCTTTGGTGCAAGGGCTGCTCGGTGGTGGGGGTTCTCAGTCCCCAAAGCACAACATCGAGGATGCCTCTGGTGCTGCGCAGTCAGCTCTTCGGGTGTCTTCCAAGAAGTCTGGTCCCACATCTCTCGGTGCCTCCACGGGTCCCTTCTTTGCAGGGACTGTGAATCGGGCTGTGAGAAGTCTGGGGGTCTGGGTCTTGTCAGGATTTGGGCTCGGGCTCCGGTGGGAGGCGGCGGCAAAGCAGATGTTGATTCGCTGGTTGGTACCTGTGTTCACAGGGTGGCCACTCCTAGGCCACAAGGGAGATTCTCTTCAGTATTCTGTGCAGCAGAATGTCGAAGTCCAGTCGTCTTCTTCGTGTAAAGTTGATTCAGGATGATCTGCTGTGCAATGGCACTGCTCCCACTCTTATTCCCAATCTGAGGGGTGGATCACCTGCTAGGTCCCTCCTCTGGGTGGGACCAGGAAGGGGGGCGGTTACACCCCCTTTCCTTTGTCCAGCTCCTCGCCAGGCCTGGGTCTGGAAAGTCCCAGAACTGGTTTGGACTGGCTTATGCACGGGGACACCTTGTGTGCCTCGGGCATGTCTCAATCTATTCAGCCCTGTCCTACCCAATACACAAAACCCTGTCTGGGGTGGTGCTCGCACCTCCCAAGGCAGGAAACCCTTTGTCCAAGGCTCCCTCGCTGGAAGGACTCCCAGCAGCAGGAGGTCAGACTTGTGTCTGTGGTGGCAGCATCCATTTTGTGATGCTGAGGCTCTGGTTAACTTTAACCGGGGTTAAGGCTACACACATGTTGTGTCCCTCTAGAAGGGTGGAATGCTATCCCCGTCGACAGAACTGTCGAGGGGATAGTATTCCAATTCGTATGACACCTTACTCGACATGTTTTGATAAAGCCAAACCAAAGATAGCAAATAACCGCGAGGATTATAATTCACTTAAGAGTATATGGTATGGCAATATCCCGGAACAGCTTAGGGAGTGGTTCCCGACAGCTGCAGACAGGCTCAGCTCATGCTAGAGCACCATCTCACATATTTCCAAGCACTCTGCCTCCAGGATTGTTGAGGCCTTCCATAGGAGTGGCTGATAGGAACATATGTGTCCAGTTTAAGGTCAGGTATAGGGATACTATACCTAAGTAAGAGGTGATTACACCAACTTACCCCAGCTGAGTGATCAGCCAGTTGTGTCAAATATGGAGGCCAGGCCAGGGGTGGCACAATACATGCTGCAGCCCCTGGTAGGCCTTGGATGCACCTATGCCCTGGGTACCTAGGGTACACTGTTACAGGGGCCAACAAGGTGAACAAATTCCAATTGTGTTATGCACCAAAGGTACATGGAGTCCATTTTAAGGAGAGAGCAATCAGCCTGGGGCCCTGAATAGCAGGATCCCAGGCCAACTAAGTCAAAAACCAGCTAAACACCAGGCAAAAGGTTTGGGGGTAACCATAGTCAGATATCCACCTTCCTACATAACCCCCCCCCCCCAAACGAAAGAAGATAAGGCTATCCTTGTCCAGGTAAGCCTATATTGCCTAAGTGGCCATATAAGGAAGTACCAGCTCTGGCTTGGTTACCCCCTGTCTCATGGTCCACTAAGTAATCCCTCACCCTAAAGGTATCTGAGGGTCTCCACCAAAGGAAATCTCTACCTGTGGTGTGTCTTTGCAAAGTCAAAGGCTGGTGTTGAGATGGAGTACTGAAGTGAGTTTCCTCTGTAGGGCTCAGCTTCCTCCAATCACTCTCCACCATGTGTGCCTTTCTTTCTCTGACTGAGTTGCACTGTGCTCTCAGGGTCAACCTCTGGCTACCTAATGCTGGAGGCTGAGTCCCTCTGTTTGGCTTACTGGAGGGACAGTTCAGGTTTGGGCCCTTAGGGTCCCAGGTTTGGCTGTGCCCAACAATATCCATCTGGGGGAGGTCCCTAACTAGTTTTAAGGGGGATCCCTCAGGAGTTTTTAAAGTTTGCACCTCACTAGGGCTACTAGTTTCGGTGCCCCTAATCTGTTGATGGGGGTGCTTTATTTGACAGGGGGCCCTTTGGGTCTCACTGTCCTTCTTGTCCTCTGCAGCCCTGGGCTGAGTAAGGCAAGGTAGAGAGGGGCAGGTTACCTGCTCTAGACTAGATCCCACCTGAGAAGGGTCCACTGCCATCAGAGGCTCTGTCAGGCCAGGCCTAACAACCTCTGGGACAGTTCCTTCATCAGGGGTAAGATCAGTTCCCTGAGGAGGCTGATCCTTTCCTAAAGTCTGGTGGGAGGGAGATTTCTCTTCCTCCTCAATGCTCTCAGTTTGGGTGGAGTGATCCATCATTTCAGGCTTCACTACCCATGTATCAGTTTGAGTTTGGGCTGTGGCCATCACAGCCCCTCCAACCTTTTCAGGAGGAGACTCAGTATGGATATGGGCTGTTACTAGTACAGCCCTGCTACTCTTTTCAGGAGGGAAGTTAGCTAAAGATGGGGCTGAGGTTTGCTCAGCCCTCCCAACCTTTTAAGGAAGGACATCTTGGATTGGGGCTGTAGCCATCACAGCCCCACTAACCTTTCCATGGAGATTTACCATTCTAGAATGGGTTTGCTGTTCAACCTCAGCCCAGGCTGAGATTTCCAAATCATTACCCAGTAGGCAATCTACAGGCAAGTTTGCTGACACTGCCACTCTCTTTGGGCCAGTGACACCTCCACAGCTAAGATTGACTACTGCCATGGGATGATTGGTTTCTATGCCATCAATGTTTGTCACCTGATATTTGGCATCAGGTAAAAGTTGCCTTGAGGGGACTAGACATTCAGCCACCATGGTGATGCTAGCCCCTGCGTCTCTGAAGGCCTCAACTTTCAAACCATTGATTAGGGGCTCCTGTCTATACTTGCTCAAAGTGTTTGGGCAAGCAGTGAAATTGGCAAACCCCATGCCAGTCTCATAGACAAGAGTATCTGAGTTAGGGGACCTGGATAGGCCAGAGTCCACCTGTCCTCCAAAAGTAAACCCACCAAAATTCTTGGGGGTGCTCCCACCACCTGGGGGACGACTGCTAACAGTGACAGGAGGTGTTGGAGCCTTACCTGGAGGTATATTCTCTTTATTGCCATTCTTGGGACAACAGCTGTCTGTTTTGTAATGCCCAACCTGTTTACAGGTATGACAATAAGGCTTTTTCTGGGTTGTAGAAGTGTCTTGGGACCCACCCCCATTCTTGGAGTTTTGGGGCCCTGGGGAAGTCTTTTCCTTACTTCTATCCCCATCCTTCTCTTGAGGCTTGGTAGTCTCTTACTTTTGGTCACCACCCTGGTTCTTAGGCCTGATCCTGGTTCGGACCCATTTGTCTGCCCTCCTACCCAATTCTTGTGGGGAGGTCAGATCAGAGTCAACCAGGTGCTGATGTAGAAGCTGATTTTGACAATTACTTAAGATTTGCTCTCTCATAATTAAATTATACAATCCTGTATAGTCAGTAACCTTACTTCCCAGCAACCAGCCCTCCAGAGCCTTAGTGGCACATTCAACAAATTCAGTCCAGTCCTGAGTCTGTGTCTTCTGGGTATCTCTGAACATTAACCTGTGCTGTTCAGTGGTTAAGCCTAACCCATCAATCAGAGCACTCTTCAGGACCAGGTAGTTTCTAGAATCCCCATCACTAACTGTGAGGAGTCTGTCTCAGCCTCTACCTTCAAAGGAGAGCCACAAGATTGCTGCCCACTGCTCCCGAGGGGTCTGCTGTACTCTGCAGGCTCTCTCCGTTGCAGTTATCCATTTGTGGATATCATCCCCAGCTTTGTAGGGGGGCACAATCTTACTCAGGTTTCTGTTATCAAAAGACCAGTCTTTATCCTTATGGATATTGCTGCCACCAGTGGGTTCTATTACCCCACTCTCTCTAGGCTGTCTTGCTCTAGCAAGTTTCTCTTGGGCCTGGGCAACCTCTAATTCTTGTCTCTGGATCCTCAATTCAGCCTCTCTCATTTTGGCCTCATGTTCCCTTCTCTGAGGGCTAGTCATCTCCCTTCTGGAGTGACCATGAGAACCTCTAGAAGCATGGGAGTTGTTAGATTCACCTGAGTGAGTCCTTCTCCTCCTAGGCTTCTGGTTAAGTCCACCTGGGGGTCTGAATGGGTTGTTTCCAGATTCAGTCCCAAATAGGCTTAAGCTAGTCTGGTTCAGTCTACTGACCAGTACCTGACTATTTCTGTCATCATCAGACTCACTGCTCCCCCCTTCTGTCTCTTCTTCCTCTTCCTCCTCCTCATCTACCAGGACTATAGGGACAAGGGCTTCTGCAGTGTCATTCTCAGAAGGATGGCCTCCGTCTGCATTCCCTGTGGGGTCTGCCTTAGAGGTCTTTAGAGTCTCAGACTGGTCTAAGAGCTCTCTAAGGTGGTCTGTAGTAGGGGAAGGCCCTGTCTTCAGACCTCTTAAGACACAAAGCTGTCTTAATTCCTTAAAGGAGAAAATAGCAAATTTGGAAGGTGCCCTTGGAGGGTCACTCTCAACAGGGACATTCCCAGTGGAACCCTCTGCTCCAGACATTGCTCTAGTGTGGGTGGATGTGTTGCAATCTACCTACACTGGTGTTTACCTACTAAACCTATCTAGTAGTTGTAGTCAGGGTGTGCTACTCCCTTTCCTCTACAACAACTAAGTTCAGTAGAACTTAAGTATACTAGTCTTGTTTTATATGTACCTAGCAGGTACCTGTATGATCTTTCAAATGATAATCTCAAAGATTGTTATGGTAAAACAACAGCAAGCTCAGATCCCAATCCGCTGCTCACCAATGTGAGAAGTTGGCCTGGTATATAATGCTCACTAATTCTAGTGATCACTTTGTACCATGCCAAGCAACCCTTATGATGATTGGTTGTAAGTCAACCTTATAGACCAGTTATCCTAGTGGTAACATGGACAAATCAGTCTTAGGCTAAACTCTGAAAGGCATGTGAAGCCAGCTGTATTACCATACACAACCCCCTTGAATACCAAATGAAAAGACACCACACAGATATATATTGAAAATATATATTGGTTTATTAACTAAAAGTATCCCCTGGACTCTTTATGAGCACAGAAGCACAAGCGTTAAACACTAGACAGTTTAAAATACACAAAAGTTGCACAATATGGATGAGCCCTAGGGGCCACCTAAACCATATACTAAGAAAGTGGTATAAGAGATACCAATCTGAAAGGAAACAGGCCTAGGGCCTTGGGAATCGATGGAGCTGTTCGGGACTAGCAGTGACTAAGTCGGGAAAGGCCCGCGGGACTCAGGTGCAGTGTCTAAAGTGCACGCACTCACAAATGCAAAGTCTATGGTGCGTAAAAAGTACAAAGTTAGTTAATTCAGAACCTTCCGAGTGACCTAGAAAGCTGAAACTTGAGACACAGGCCCTAGAGGTGTGTACAAGTGTAGGAACACCGGCGGAGCTGAGTTACCTCACCCACAGGAAGCGGGTGCATAGGGTCGAAGTAGTGTCGGGTTTCGTCACGCTGGTCGATGGTGCTTGGAGCTGAAGATGCTGCAGGCGGCTCGATGTGAAGAGTTCCGGTGGATCCAAGGGTGGATCTCTGAAGATGTGAAGACCTGAAAGCAGAAGGGACAATGTTCAAAGTCACTAGCCAGTGGCCACCGTGGAACCAGATTGGAACCAGGCGATGTTGGGTGCAAACAGGCGTTGAGGTGTAGCTTCTCTCTGCAGCCACGTGGACACCGTGGGTTGAGGATGTCCAGGAGTCGGTCATGAGCTGTCCCACGCAGGCTTCTTGCTGTTGGCGGTGTCGGAAACTTGATCAGAGCAAACAGGCCTTGGCTAATGCGAGCCACGCAGGAGTCAAAAAAGGCTTAACACTCAGACCAGCAAGGTCAGAGCGGGTGCTCCTTTTCACAAGAGCTAGGGCAAGTCTGGAGCAACCAGACCCGCAGTGTAGTTCTTCAGTTTCATCGCCAAGATGGCGGCTGACTACGTGGCTAGTGGCTGGGATGGCGCGTCAAGTGGCACAATGCAAAAGGGCCCCATGCAGATTGTGGAGATGCTGGGGGGCTGATCTTCGGTGCCAAGGCTGCTTGTTGGTAAGGGTTCTCAGTCCCCAAAGCACAACATCGAGGATGCCTCTGGTGCTGCACAGTCAGCTCTTCAGGTGTCTTCCAAGAAGTCCGGTCCCTTGTCTCTCGGTGCCTCCACGGGTCCCTTCTTTGCCGGGACTGTGAATCGGGCTGTGAGAAGTCTGGGGGTCTGGGTCTTGTCAGGCTCTGGGCTCGGGCTCCGGCGGGAGGCGGCGGCAAAGCAGACGTTGATTCGCTGGTTGGTACCTGTGTTCACAGGGTGGCCACTCCTAGGCCACAAGGGAGATTCTCTTCAGTCTTCTATGCAGCAGAATGTCAAAGTCCAGTCGTCTTCTTCATGTAAAGTTGATTCAGGATGATCTGCTGTGCAATGGCACTGCTCCCACTCTTATTCCCAATCTGAGGGGTGGATCACCTGCTAGGTCCCTCCTCTGGGTGGGACCAGGAAGGGGGGCGGTTACACCCCCTTTCCTTTGTCCAGCTCCTCGCCAGGCCTGGGTCTGGAAAGTCCCAGGACCGGTTTGGACTGGCTTATGCACGGGGAAACCTTGTGTGCCCCGGGCATGTCTCAATCTTTTCAGCCCTGTCCTACCCAATACACAAAACCCTGTCTGGGGTGGTGCTCGCACCTCCCAAGGCAGGAAACCCTTTGTCCAAGCCTCCCTCGCTGGAAGGACTCCCAGCAGCAGGAGGTCAGACTTGTGTCTGTGGTGGCAGCATCCATTTTGTGATACTGAGTCTCTGGTTAACTTTAACCGGGGTTAAGGCTACACACATGTCGTGTCCCTCTAGAAGGGTGGAATGCTATCCCCGTCGACAGAACTGTCGAGGGGATAGTATTCCAATTCGTATGACACCTTACTCGACATGTTTTGATAAAGCCAAACCAAAGATAGCAAATAACCGCGAGGATTATAATGCACTTAAGAGTATATGGTATGGCAATATCCCGGAACAGCTTAGGGAGTGGTTCCGACAGCTGCAGACAGGCTCAGCTCATGCTAGAGCACCATCTCACATATTTCCAAGCACTCTGCCTCCAGGATTGTTGAGGCCTTCCATAGGAGTGGCTGATAGGAACATATGTGTCCAGTTTAAGGTCAGGTATAGGGATACTATACCTAAGTAAGAGGTGATTACACCAACTTACCCCAGCTGAGTGATCAGCCAGTTGTGTCAAATATGGAGGCCAGGCCAGGGGTGGCACAATACATGCTGCAGCCCCTGGTAGGCCTTGGATGCACCTATGCCCTGGGTACCTAGGGTACACTGTTACAGGGGCCAACAAGGTGAACCAATTCCAATTGTGTTATGCACCTAAGGTACATGGAGTCCATTTTAAGGAGAGAGCAATCAGCCTGGGGCCCTGAATAGCAGGATCCCAGGCCAACTAAGTCTAAAACCAGCTAAACACCAGGCAAAAAGTTTGGGGGTAACCATAGTCAGATATCCACCTTCCTACACTAATGGCCAAAATCTTTGCTCTTGCTAAACCCCTCAACAGGCTAAAATAAACATCAACAGTTTAGCAATGCTCAAACAGTCACATAGAGACTCACTTTACACAACTTGTCAGAAGGGTGGCCCAGTCTAGTCTCATCCAGTCTCAGACGGGCTCAGACGGGCCCGCGCTGCGGGAAACCTACTCCGCTTAGAAAGCGGCTCCTGGTGCTTGCTGATGGCGTGGTTGACAGGCGCCACAGGAGGGATGCCGGGACTTGGAGTCCTTAGACCCGCGCTGGTGGTGGTGAGTGAGTGTTGCGGTTCCCCAGGACCGTAAGGGCATGTAGAAATGGCAGTGTCCAGGCATGGAACATCTGTAGTTTGACAGGTATACCCAGAAATGGGTGCCACTCTCACTCGTTTGTTTTTGCTTGTTTTCGGCAAGGCAATGTTTTAAGTATACAATTCCAAAAAGTTTAGGATTAAGAAAAGGATCTTTCATAGAAAAGATTTAGGGTATCCAATAATCCTTATGCTAGGGTTTGGATTACGGTTAAGATTAGGTTATGGTTAAGAATATATTTCAAGCATATCTTTTCAAACTTTTGGTTTCAAACTTAAAATCATGAATCAAATGTAAGCAGTATATGCGCATTTACACAGAATTTAATGTGCATTTTTCCTACCATCATTGAGTGAGGAGAAAGAACATAATTTATAAGAGGCACAGCCTTCAGTGGTTAATGATGCACCTCTTTTCCCAGAATAACTGTAATAAATAGCATATTACTCACTGCGCCTCTGCGTACGTGACTTATCCTCACTGCACGTCTGCACACAGGACCTATGCTCACGGCACATCTGCATACATGACTCCTGCCCTGCTGCCTTTCACAGATAAATGAAAGGTGTCTCGCACTATTTTACAGCTCACCTGAATAAACATGGACGTTTTTAATCAGAACCAAAGCACAAGCTTAAATCCATTTTGCTCAATCTAGCCTTGTAATGTAGTGATACTATTTAATTCGACCTTTGCACTGTAGTAACAAGTGAGCGAATCTTCGTTTCTAAATAACGAACTGTTGTAAAATTGCTATTTTCACCGAGGTATATCAAGTACTGTAATTTGTGGTGGCAGCGCTAATCGTCAATCTGTAGGGGATAATGCTCGCCATTATCTGCAGATTACTGACACGACTCACTGTCCGGTCAATACATATTTAAAAGGCCTTCAATCAGTTAATCCCTGACACACTTGTCTTTGAAGCTGATACGCTCCATCATTTCAATGCCTACTTAGGGAGTCCTTAAAGAAATGATTATTGACATGGGCACGCCATAATTCCTTCGGATCCTTTCAACTCTGTCGCGGAGATAGATGTCAAAGACTATTTTCAGAATGAGATTTGTCCCAATGACTCTTCTCTGGAGACATCCTAATGAAACTGCCCAAGGATACTAGTCATGCACATTCAAAAGGTTTTATTTTTTTACCAACAAACTATTCTATTTTCCTTTGAATAGTTTAATAAAATATTATATTTTGCACGAATCGCAGTTCGAGATTGAATATTTTGCTTTCTTTATTTAAAAATCAATGTATTATGATCACTATTCTCAAATATTTGTTGTATTTTCTCTGCAATAGTTTGCACGCAATGCAATTCAAGGCAAGCTGTGTTGTTAAAGACACGTACCATCATCACTGCATCCCAGTGAAACTGGGCTGAACTGAGAATCGAAAGTAGCATGGCAAAAATGTTCTAACCAGCCCACTCCCTCCCTCACACCTCCCCTTGCAGAGTCCATTACCTGTCTCCTTCTCTCTCTAGTATGTCTCCACACACCTGCTGCCAAGGCCGGCTTTAGCGCTGGTGGTGCCCTGTGCGACAATATTTGTTGATGCCCCCCAATGACCACCTTTGCCACTGATTCCCTCACTACCACCCTTTAATGGTGCTCCTTAAGTTTCCATAACCACTCTCTCGCTCAGATGCATTTAATTAGGTTTGTAGCGCCACTCATACCAGTGTAGGGTGTCAGGGCACTTCACAGCATAAGCAAATCATGTGTGTAAATCAGTTATCACAATGTAACATAAGACAGAGGACTAGAAGGTGTAGAAGGCCCGTGTCATCCATACTGGTCTGGAGAAGCACATGATCAGAATTTAAAACATACCAACCATTGTTGGGAGGCACATTTTATAACAGAAATTCCGTTTTTTTTACTACATGAACCCTTTTTACAACATTAGAATAATGAAAGAATGGAGAAAAAAATCACAATGCTCTAATCTATACCTTTCCGTTTGCATGCAGCTCTTAGATGACAGTTTTTACCTCACTGTTCAATATTAGGATTTTAATTTATACACTGCAAGTAACACAAGAATCTGACAAAAGCATTGACCTATTTACATTTTATGCGCTTTGTAATCTGCACGGTACACGTCCTTTGCATCAGGCTTATTAACCCTCTGCGCTACTTTATGGGGAGCCAAAACTTCCACTAGACAAAAACTCCGATCTCACTCTAGGGAGAACATCAATCCCCAGAGCTAACGTGACATTTTTATTGCTGTATGAAAATTGTTGGAGGTGAGGAACGGTGCAGCAGGTGCTTTTAAATCTATAATATACTTGCATTACCCGTGCCCCCCAAAGTCAGCACCCGATGCAGTGGCGCAGATCGCACTGCCCTAGAGCCGGTCTGCTTGCGGCTGTCTTTCTTTTCTCTCGGCACTATGACGCCCGCTAAACAGGCCTACAATGGCTCATGACACCAGCAGACCTGCCAACTCGCACAGCACAAATGTGTCTCACATGACTTTGGGTCCTTTCACCCAGTCACCCGGTGAGGAGCTGAAATCACACAGGGTCAGACAATGTGAGTGGGGAAACTCCTGCTGCGTGTGATTCCAACTCACATTGTGTTCAAGGCTAACACAGATGATGTCGGTCAAGGTTTTACAACCTCTCCAGGACGTCAGAGGCAGCCTTTTGGAGGGGGTGTAGGGGTTACTGTGGCTCACAGGGAGAGACCTGCCCAAAGCCCCACTCTCCCTCTGAAGCACTTTGAACTTCAGAGGTAATTGGACATAAGGTCCCACTCCCTCGTTTGGCCCCGCCTCCTCCCGAGTCCCTCCTCTCACACAGTAAGTTTTATAAGTAAGTTGGCAGGTCTGCATCGGGGCAATGCCTGGAGGAATAAAATGCTAGTCCAGCCCTACTCTGACATATTTCTGTGTGCTGAAAATAATCATACCATTACTTAGTTTCCGACCATAAGTTTTAATTTGACCCCCTTCAAGTAGTCATTTGTTATTATTCGTTGTTCAACGCCAGTCTTCCATTTAATATTGCCCTCCATTTTTTTTTCTGTGGTGTCATCTCTCCCATTGAGGTGTCCGCATCTATCAGGTGCTCCATCTTACAAAAAATTCTATTTTATTCCTGCTCACATCATTTTTGCCAGAAGGCAACCATCTTTGATGACATCAGACACTGTCTCTTTCATATATCCACATCCGTGGATGCTCCCTTGACCAGACAGTGACAAGAGTGCTTTCTACAGGGTGCCTGCAACTGTGAGTAGGGATTGGTGTCATTACAACGCAGGCTATTACAACGCCTGCTGTTACAACGCGGTTTTTACATCGCATACCACTACAACGCATAGTGCTTTTAAGCGCTGGATAGTGATTTATTTAATTTACTATTCCAACTCCAGTCCCCGTGGATAGTAGGGAAGGTGTTGGATAGTAAATTAAATATATTCCCTATCCTAGAGCGCCCCCCAGCGCAATGCGTTGTAATGGTTTGCGTTGTAATGGTTGCGTTGTAATGGTAGTGCGTTGTAATAAATGCGTTGTAAGTGATGTTTCCCGTGAGTAGCGTCTGCTTGGCGGTCGGCTCAGCTTCAGCCGTCCTCGTCAAATAATATATATTATTTTTGTTTGCCGTTACTCACTCCGTAAAGTTCTCTACTTTCTTCATTCCCAAAGGCTCTAATGAGAGGTACGTTTTTATCCTGCCTAATATGCAATACCATGTTTTACACCTTGGCTCACCAGTATTTCTTTGCCATTTCCCACTGGCTTGTCAGCACAGTTTCAGCCTTCCAAGTCAATCAATTTTAATAATAAATGCCTTTACTTATTTGCAGAGGACGAAATGGCCTCCATGTACTTACACCACTCAATATTTTAAATACAGTCAGAAATTGTGACATGCATGTATTTTCCAGTATCTGCTTCTGTTATATAGCCAGATATTTTTGATATATCCAAGTGTGCATGCCTCGGATCCTATTTTTTGCTCATGTGTTTGACACAGTGTGCAGTCTATCTGACCCACTCTACTATATGTCTATATTTCGGGACTTCCGTTCCTTTTTTCATTTCTTCAGATTTGTTCTGTAAAGTGAGCGTCTATATTTAATCATTTACTCAGTTTCCATGTTTTGCTTCCGTGTAGGGCGATGGGTTGTCTTTCTTCACCCTCATGAAGATCACCTTCAAATAAGATTTACAGAGGGGGGAAAAATCTATGTCTATGTACATAATAATGTATATGACTGATTTGTTTTGCATAAATATGTATTAGTTCTAACTGGCTTTGTTGTGTGTGTAAGTTACAAATAGCATTGCCTTCCATCTCTTATGAGCTCTGGCAGAGATACCCTTTGGGATACTTTCATAATGTTTACAGTTTTCACTCATTTCTTACTTTTTCATCTGTTGCTGCTATACGAGATACTCAACGCCATTTGGCTACAGGCATCAGATTGCAAGGCCATAGTTAAGGAAAGTACCATGGTTCCATCTGCTTGTCCTTGAAGATCAGTTTGCAAGAGAATATTTTTTAAACAAGGAAGTTTCACCTGATCAAATTCCCACTTAGACATTTGCTGTTCCTTATTGAAAAAATGTCAAGACTATTGCAATTTAACCAAATGTGTTAAACAAATGATCAAGCCCTGATTTTGACAGACAAAAATCTCCTCATGCAATGGAGAATGCCTTCAAGATGGCCGTTCATTTGATCCCAATTGTCACACACTTGAGGTGAAAGTGTAACCTGTGTGTATCCCAACATTCCTTGGGAGGGATGGGAGTCATTACTGTACATGGCCTTTCTCTTTGTATAGAGCCTCCAACTCTTCTAGCTCCTATTCACCATCTCCTTTACTTTTTTTTTTTAAAACGTTTTTATTCACATTTTGACATTTTAATACAATACATACCCCCCCCCCCGCCACCCCCACCCCCCAGCAGACCAAGGTCAAGAAACAAATTCAGTTGAACCACCTTAAGTATATAAGTTGAAGAAGTAAACTCTCACAGCTCGCAAGATTTGATAACCAAGAAAAACAAAAGGAAAAGAAAAGAATGAAGAAAGAGATTCACACATCTGCTTTCTCCTTAGGGATATTCCCTTGAATATATTTCCCTTAACTGTGGACCTCTATCCAGAGTATCAATGGTTCCCAAATCCTCATCCCTCTTTGTTTTTTTTTTGATCCCTTGTTTTTATATATGGCCATCTCCTTTACAATACAATGATGTGGCAAGCATTCTAACCTATGTCATAAACCAAAAAACAAATTCCATTCTGTGTCTATAGGGAAATGTGTTGAGACATATGGCCCTTTGTGACTACTGGAGCGAACTACTCTTTCACAATTTAACAGGTCTTAGACCTTTAAGCATTTTTGAGGCCGGTTGCTGGTCAGCACGAGTAACCTAGAAATGTTGTGGATTTCCTTCCTTGTGCCCTCAAAAGGACTCCTTTCAGGAGTGCTGAATTCATCGAAACAGTTCGCACAGTTACTTTAATCTATTCAGTCCATCATGTGTCATCTTCTACCTAAACACGTTCTTTTTTTTAAAGAATATTCTCTGTGTCCCCCTCAAAATCCAAGTGTTTCTCTGTATGTCCTTGTAGGAGCCAGCTCATGCAGCTTAAGGTTGGAAGACGTTACTGATTTTGGAATCACTTAACACCAATTTGTGACTTGTAGGCAGTTCAGGAAAACAACATGGCAGGAATGGGAGTAGAGGCATGTTGTATTTTCATAATACGAATATTTAATGAACCATCACAATCAGATAGAAAAACCCAGGCACACAAGACTTACAGAAGCCATCAGGTGATTAGCAAAATCAGTTTTGTATGTGGGGGTTTACATACTAAACTGATGCTACCCCTACAGTTTTTCTGCCATTTAACTACAAACGTAGTTATGACCTTTCCATGGTAGATCTGTCAGGTTGTGAATAAAATGCAATGAAATACCTTGAAAACCCACACAGTCACAACTAAGTTGTTATTTATTATTAACGATTCAAAAAGGGGGTGGTGATGAACAGAGTGTCTGAATTAAGCAGACCTCTCTTACCCAGTCAAGAGATCAGGGCTTGATCCATCACCGTTATTTAGCTCACTGCATCACCCCAGTTCAGAACCTGGCTATATGCAAATTAGTCTGACCCAGTGCCTCATGGGAACAGGGCAGACCAAACTACCAAGCCAATTCTTCACCGGAAAGGAGACAAGCTTCCGGGGACCGGGTTCTGGCATTTCAGCCGTCGTCGGCCCGGCTTGCTTGAATCCTGTTCATCACCACCCCCTTTTCTGAATCGTGATTTATCATTAGGCGTGTACACCGTGTTTTCATGTGTTTCTGTACAAAACATACCCCTAAATATTCAATGAGTAAATGTTAAATCGTCCATGGAAAAGTGCACCGTTATCACCCATTTTCAGTAGTTGGACGTGGGAAAGAATGGCAGATTTTTCACGGAAAAATCAATTTCCACACAAGAGAAAAACAATATACATTTGTAAATGCTTCTATTACCATAACCCTCTAAAAACAGGTTTTCTGTCAAAACTCTTTACACTTAAAATCAAACAGTATTTCCCATTACTGTATGCATGCAAACTCCATAACATGTGGATACCCAATAAATATCAGACAAACAGCCCTCCCACCCAGCGCCTTGATACCCTCGTGGGTGGTTCATTGATTGATTGATTGAGCTGTAAATATTTGTAAAGGTTAGGTGCAGATCGACAAATCTGGAGACTTACATTTTTTTGAATCAGCCACATGTCTGAAGCCACTCTCAGCCCTTTTCATTTGGAATGCAAGCTCTTGTTGTCCTTAATCAAATTCTATGTCCAATAGCATTGTCTTTAATGAGGACCATTTTTATGCAAATGCATATTTCCTCAAAGACGAGGCTTCTAACGATAGATACATTCTTTTCTGTGCAACAGAGAAGCTGGTTTATCCTAATTAAATCGTGACATAGAGGCATGAGAGGCATGCCTGCCAAGAAATAGGCCATAAAATTGTTCTCTCAAGAGAACGATATATCAGGGAAATTAAAGTCAAAGTTGTAGGTGAATTTATTTATACAGGTGGGTGCTTGCAGGTAAGGAAGAAGAACAGCGATGCTATCAAAAGGTGCGATGCACTTTCATTTTATACAACACTATATAAAAGATTACTATCTGTTTCTTTTTGCTTTAAGGGGAATGGAAAACTAATCACATCTTAATTCATCAGGATTGAGGACTTGTTGGATGGTCATGGAAACATTGATCGTACCATTAAGGTCCAGAGTAAGTGCTGGTTGCAGTTCCCTTTGCAGTCAAGCTTCGGGTCATATAAGAGGAGAACCCTTCTATTTCCACTGAATCAAACCAGGCAAAAATAGTAATAATTCCTCAACTTTGGAGGCCTTTCTGAAAGTGGTTGTGGAAGCAAAACGAAGTTTCATTATTTCAAAACATTGCTCTAGGCTTATTTATCAGTTCTTCCACTGGGTGGAAACAGAAGTTCAAAGCCATTAATCTCACTGTTTATTGCTCTTTGTTCTTTCAGCTTAAAAAGACTGATAGACTTACCCGGTTGTTCTTTCATGGCATTTTCTTTTTTTTTTTCAATTTCCTGCTGATGTTGCTATTTACATTTTTCTTTTCAGTGCCTTAATTTGTACAGAGAGAGCTTGATTTAATTAGTCTTGGAAATTAATGCTTCCTTTCGACACAAGCAATTCAACTTAAAATTATGAATTTGTTTTGCCAAATAATTTATTTCTCCCAACTGGCAATTAAATCTATATTTAATAACTTTCCCAAAGAAATACAGCCAGCAGTGCAACTAAAACACTGCTTTCCATAATAGTACTACTGGTGACACCCGAACAAATGGAAATGTAGGCACTTCAGTAATAGTGTACATCCAGGTCACTCCTAAAGCTGTAAAGTAGTTGCAACTTTCTGAAGGATGCAATACCCCTGCAACAAATCCATAGAGCACCTGGTACAAAGGATACATCAGCATTGGAGAATCCAAATATGAAACGCATAAGAAGTTTTTGTCTTCTCTCTGTACTACTACACAATAGATACTCAGCTAATGTATTTAGCTGGCACATTGTCCCTCATTTTCTTCACGGAAAGTAATATGCATTCGTTTTAGTGATACCACTCAATGAAGACAATTGAGTTGTAAAATAGCAGAATTATTATTAATTGTGTTTTGTTGAGCGCAATCTACCCGGAGGCCTCGTAGCGCTGTATTGTCTGAGTTAAGGGTGGGCTAAGATAGCCGAGTTAGATGAAGAGGAGAGTTTTCAGATCCTTCCGGAATTTCAGCAGATTAGATTTGTTGCGAAGAGTATCAGGCAAGGAATTCCAAGCCTTGGAGGCATTCCAAGAGAAGGATCGGCCACTCCATCTGGCCCGTTTGGTTTTATTTATTGTAGCTAGGAAAGCAGTGCTGGATCTCAAGGATCTATGAGGGAGATAAGGGGTCGCCAAGGAGCAGATCATAGACGGGGCGGTCTTCCACATGGCCTTGTGCATAATGCACATAGATTTGAATAGGACTCTGGCCTTAATGGGTAGCCAATGAAGCTTCTTCAAGGCTGCTGTGCCAGATTCTCGCCTGCTAAGGCCTAGGAGGAGGCGGGCAGCTGGTTTTGAGTAGTCTGGAGTTTCCTTGTGGTAGAGATAGGAGCTCCTAGATATAAGGAGTTTCCATAGTCCAAACGGGATAGAATGATGGCTTGCACCATCATTCTGCGTGCTTGGAAGGGCAAAAGTGGCAGCACCTTCCTGAGCATCTGCATCAGGCCAAAGCAGGTGGCGGACAGGACAGTTGCTTGTTGTTTAAAATTTAAATTAGAGTCCAGCCATATGCCCAGGCTTTTTATTTGGGTTTTTGGTTGGGGCGGGTTTCCCATGCATGGGGGCCACTCTAGCATAGGACTAGGGATGAGTGAGTTGCCCAGAATCATGAGCTCTGTTTTCTCAGAAGACAAATAAGATACATAGGAACCCCTACATAAGTGAATGCACAGTCCAGCTGTGTATCAGTGTCCACCAAGATTGGCACCCAACTACAAAAATATTGCCCTGCCTCCAATAGCCCATCGCACCTAATTTATGAGTTGTAGAGAGCGTAGTAATGAACCACTTGGTCACTGTAGGTGAACCCAGTCTCCATATGGGAGGCAGTGATGCTCTCCCCTTGAGGCTGAGAGAGGTTGCTTGACATCTATGAATAACACTTATGTGGGTGGGCTTCTGAAGGCCATTAGGCTCCATTCCAAAGAGAATCCTAGGGAGTGTACTGACTGTGTGGCACACGGTCAGCGCGCCATTCGTGCTGCTCCTTTACATATGCTATATATGTGCACAGTGGTTCCTTTGGATTTATTCAGTTAATGAGAATACCTAAACACATGAATGTAATACTGCAAAATAGAAAAAATACAGAAGCAGATCAAACCAGAATGAAATACAATGACCAAGACAGGCAGATTATAACTTTTGTTTCTGAAGTCACCATATAAGTGAATAAAGGCACAAGGTTCATGTGAGGTGGAGGTGCAGAAAAAAACATAAAATCTAAGTGTATTGACAACATAATATTAGTGAACTTTGTCTATTGTGTTATGATAAGCATTTGCATGGTCAAATCTTTAGGCTTGTGGTATTTATCCAATCAGAGTACAGTCCTATGCATAAAAATGTTAACCATACGAATGCCATTTTGTGCAGGGCCTTCATCGGGATTTATTTATTTATTTATTTATTTTGAAAGTTTTATATAGCGAGGACAAGATCCTTGCAGATATCAGAGCGCTTTACACAGAGAAGTACATGAGCATGGTTAAAACAGATACATCAATAGGTCAAATGATACAAGTAGGTGGCAGCTAAGCCCAAATAGGTGGCTACAAGGCCACACATGTGAGTAATAGAGCAGTTAATACAAAATCAAAAGGGTCAACCAAGTAGTATAGATCGTGCAGAGTACTAACAGATAGTAGTTCAGGTGTATTTAGCCATGAGGATAGCTTTTACTTCATTTTTAAAGAGTGTGGTGGAAGAGATAAGTCTTGTTTCGGGCAGGAGAGAGTTCCAAATCCTGGGCGCCATTCCCGAGAAGGAGCGCTTATATGTTTTTTCCTTCCAGAATCTTCGAGGTTTCAACAGAAGCTTGTTTGAGCCTCTGGTATTTCTAGTTCCTCCAGAGATTGTCAGTTTCTGAGCGAGGTATCTGGGTGAGTTTAGATGTACCGCCTTGTGTGTCAGGCAGGCGATTTTCAGATGAATTCTAGCTTCAAATGGCAGCCAGTTCAGGGATCTCAAGTCCGGGGTAATATGGGAGTATTTTTTTGACCCAGTGATGAGTCTCGCTGCAGCGTTTAGAGAAGCTCTTAGGGGTGCAGTTGTAGTTAGGGGGAGTCCACAGAGGGCGATGCTGCCGTATTCAATTCGAGGTATGACTAGTGCTTGTACTGCGGTTTGGAAGTCCTTGGCTGGGAGGTAGGGTTTAAGTTTCCTCAGAGTGTTGATCTGGAAGTTTGCTCCCTTTGTTGCCTTGCTGATATGTTGCTGCATGTTCAAATTGGTGTCGAGTGTTATGCCTAGTGATTTTGCTGAGTCCACGATGGTGGGTTGGACATTGAGTGCAGTTAGGTCTTTAAGCCAAATTTGAGTGGTGGAGGCCTTCGCTGGAGGTGAGATCAGAAGGAATTCTGTTTTCAGGGCATTGAGTTTGAGATGATTATCGGCCAGCCAGGATTGGGTGCATCTGATCGTTGAGTTCAGGAGCAAGATGTCCTTGGGGGACTGTATTTTGAGATAGAGTTGGGTGTCATCAGCGTACATGTGAAAGTGTACATTGGATGCTTGTAACATGGTGGTGAGAGGTTCCATGACTAGGTTGAATAGAGTTGGGGATAGCGAGGATCCTTGGGGGACACCTAGCGTTACGGGTATTGGCGATGACATCCTGTTGTTGCTCTTGAATTTCTGCGACCTGTTGTGAAGAAAGGAGGTGAACCACTTGAGAACAGTTCCAGATAAGCCCATTCTTGTGTTTAGGAGCTCTAGTAGATTCTCATGTTTAACAGTATCAAATGCTGAGGAGAGATCAAGGAGGATGAGGAGGCAGGTGTCGTTCCGGTCTAGCGTTTGAAGTGCATCGTCAATTATGTGAGTCATAGCCGTTTCTGTACTGTGCCCTGCTCGGAAGCCTGATTGATGCGGGTTGAGAAGATCAAATTGATCAATGTGTTTGGCCAATTGTAGTTGTGCACATTTTTCCAGCAGTTTGGCGAGGGTGGGAATGTTGGTAATGGGACGGTAGTTGTTGAGATCAGAGGGGTCGGCTGTAGGTTTCTTTAGGAGAGGTGTGACCTGACCAACTTTTAGTGAGTCAGGTATGCTCCCCTGTTGGAGAGAGCTGTTGATAATTTTAGTCCAGAGAGGGATATGCAGGGGGGTAAAGTCTTTTACTGCTGCAGCAGGAAGGGGGTCCGTGAGGTGATTGGATGGTTTCAGGGTGCTGAGCAGTTTGCCAATTTCTTCTTCTGAGTATGTGCCAAAGGTTGACCATGAGGCATTGTTTTTTGGTTCAGTGGCTGCTAGGCACTGTGGTTTGGAGTAGAGGCTTGCGTCAATAAGGAGGTCGCTCTTTATGTTGTCAGTTTTTTGGGAAAAGAAAGCAGCGAAGTCTTCGCAGGAAGGCGCCTCACGCGCAGTGATGGATGGTTGGGGTTGATCCTTGGATTGTGATCTGATTAGCTCAACCAGTTTTCTCGGACGGTTTTTTGCTTGGTCGAGCTGGAGGCTGAAGAAGTCTGATTTTGAGCGTTTTATTTTCCTGAAGTAGGCGTTTCTCTTTTCCTTTAGGTCTTTTAGGTTCATTGCTGATGGAGCTGATCTCCAGGTACGCTCTGCCATTCGCATGTCTCGTCTATCTTCATTGAGTCTCCCGTCGTACCATGGTTTCGAGATTTTAGTAGAGGTTCTTTTTAGCTGCAAAGGTGCAGCCTCATTAATTATGGAGGTCATAGCGTTGAGATACTGGTCAGTCAGTGTTTGAACGTTCGAATCGCCTGCCGGTGGCAGTAGGAGATTGCACCTGTTAGGGGGCAGAGAGTCTGGGTTGAGTTTCTTCATGTCTCTTTTCCAGACTTTTGGCTTGGATACTTGAGCCGGGTTAGCTTTAACTTTTTCATTGATGAAGAATGTGACAGTATGATGATCCGACCAGTCACAGGGTTGGATGGAGTCGAGTTGGGTGGATTCCTCTTTGGAGATGACCAGGTCGAGGATAGAGCCTTTCACGTGGGTCGGGCTGTTACATATTTGGGTGAGGTTGAGGGCATCAAGGAAGTTTTTAAGACTATTTACCACCGCATCCTTGCCATCATTCCAGTGGAGGTTGAAGTCACCCAGGTATATTTGGGTGAGCTGCTGTCCAGAATTGTTTGAGATCATATCCATGATTTGTTGAGAAAAGGTGGAGTTGGAGTTATCCCTGGGTGGGCGGTAGATGCTGTGAAGAGAACATATCGGTTTGCCCTCACTGATAATGTCAAGGCAGATGTATTCCCAGGTTGTTGGGGATGGTAGGGAAGTAGAATTGACTTTCTGAACAGTGATGTTATTCCTGTAGATGCAGGCAATTCCACCACCTAATTTGCCTGTTCTGTCTAGCCTGATAATGTGGTAGTTGGGAGGGACCAGAATGTCCATTATAGGTGTCGAGGATTCAGTTAGCCATGTTTCGGTCAGGATGATTAGGTCAAGGTCCGTTAATAATAGTAGATCAGCAATTTCGGCAGAGTGTTTCGAGGCCAATCTACAGTTGAGGAGGGTGCATTTGAGACGAGGTGTGATGCGGGTGGTAGATTTTTCTAGCGAGAGAGGGACTTTTCTGAGGTTATTGGGGATGGAGAATCTGCTGTTTAGTGTGGGGGGTCTAAGGGGATTTGAGTGTATCGTGGGAATGTTGAGGCGTGGGGTGGTTATGTGATTTTGGGGGGCTGGGTCGTAGGAGCGTAGAAGGGTGAGAGTGTCACGGTCAGAAGTAGAGTTGTGGGTGCGACGGGGGCGGTTGTTGCAATTGCTAGCTGGGCGTGAGTTCAGGTTGGGGGAGAGTTGAGTGAGAGAGTTAGTCGGAAGGGTGGGGGAACCGTTGGGCGGGGAGGTGTAGTTGTGTGAGGGGGGGTTGTAGGGGCGACGAGGGAGACGGGGGCAGTTGCTGCGCCTATGTACAGTAGTTGACGCCCGGTTTGGGGCGTGTTGAGTGAGGGAGTCAGCTGGAGGGCAAGGGGACAAGTTGGGAGGGGAGGTGGGTGCTGGGTGCATGGGGTGGGTGGCGAGTAGTTCCTTGATGTTGTGTATGTCTTCTTTAATCTGGGTGAGGGTGGCCATGATGATGTCCATCGTGGGGTAGGTGGTGGAGGTGTGGGCGGTAGTCGGAGGTGAATGGTCGACCAGGGAGTTCGTGTGCAGGTGGGAGCCTGGGCTGGTGTATGAGGAGGTATGCGTTGTGTTAGTGTACGGGAAGGTGTTAGGGAAGGGAGATGTTTTGGGTGGGAGGGGTGTGGATGAGGTAGGGAGGAGGTTGGATGTAAGAGTGAGGGCATTGGTGGTAGGCGGGGGGGTCAGGGTGTATGCTGGGCGACTGAAAGTCGTGGTTGGAGAGCAGGAAGGGTAATGGGGGCTGAGAGTAGGAGGGGAAGTGGGGTAGGGGGTGGTCCTGTTGTGGGGAGGGGGAGTTAAATTAAGAGAGGTGTGTTCTGCGTGGTTGGCTAGGGGGTAATGTGGTCTGAGAGTGGGGAGGGATGAGGCGGGGATTCGTCGCCTTGCGTGTTGTCCTGGTGCTGGACTATGTTAGAAGTGTTGTGTGTGAGATCTGTGCTGTTAGGGGTGAGCGGAGTAGTGATGCCCGTTGTAGGTGTGATAGGAGTGTTGATGATATATGTGGAGGTCTGGGGGTTGGTAAAAAGGGTGGGGGTGTGAGCGGAGTATGTGGAGGAGCGCTCTGTGTCTGTGTTTGAGGCGTGTGTTACAACTGCATGGTGCTGAACTGGGATAGAGTGGTTGTGGGTGAGAGATGGGCGATCAGGAGTGGTAGGTGTGACCCTCATTGAGGGGTATGTGGCTGTGAGGTCATGGTCGGTGGGAATGGAGGGGATACGATTGTTGGACCGCGGATGGGATAGGTGCTCTTTGAAGGTGGGGAACAGGTTGTCTAGCAGTTCCAGGTTCCTGTCTGTGGATTGAGCTAGAATAATCCCGTTATTGTAGATGGTGATGGTGGCTCTGCCTGGAAAGAGTTGGGATGATGTGATGGAGAGAGTTAGGCTGTGGGCGGTTTTCCTGGTGGAGGAGACGGTGAGTAGGGTGAAGAACGCTTTTCTCCATTGCGCTCTACGTCTGGTATGGAATAGGATATCAGTGTACAGGGATCCATTGACCGGTGAGAAGTAGGTGTCAGCAAAGGGCGTTTCAGGGTGTGACCTCAGGAAGTTGTGTTTAAAGCGTTTAGCGGCTTTTTTGGTGAGTGACGGTGGGTAGATGATTTTATATGTGTGATTGCCGATAGGATTGCCGATAGGATCCATGTTGCGAAGATGGTTTAGGAGGGAATGGGGGAGTGTAGTATAGTGGTACACATGTGCGGGAAAACAAGTCCATACATACAGTAGATTACATAGTGCAAGAGTATTACTACTGATCAATCAGCATAGCCCACATGTAATAGTGTGCATAGGAACATATACATACAGTAAGTTATAGAATGCAGGAGTGGCACTAGTGATCAATCAATATAACCAGGATATACGAGTGTGCAGCATAGCAATTACATACGATATAACACATTAGAGCACATCTATAAGGCATTACAAAGTACCAAAGCGAAGTAAAATACTGGGAAAGGGTACAGATACATGTATCAAGTTACATGGCTCAAAAGTGACCCTAAGGGGCAGAGGTACACTAGTGATCCACCAGGGATGAATGGCTCCAGAGTGGCCCTAGGGTGCAGAGGTGACACTCGCGTGCAACCAGAGATATATGGGATAGTAGTGGTGCCTTAGAGGGAAGAGTGAAAATTGATGCAGGTTGAGTAGCTGTGCAATAGTGCAGGATACATTAGTAGTAAATTAAGTATGAGGTAGCAGTCTGTGCAAACAATAATAGGGAGACATTCTTTCATATATGAGGTAGCAATCTGCACTAAACAATGATCAAACTAAAGGTAGAAGTATGATACTATGGTCGTAGGCTGGCATTCTTCCCACAAGCCTAAAACACTATAGTCCAATAGAGACTAGTCTAAAATGGCCGACAATTAGCTCCAATCGAGACAATAGTCCTCTGTTTGTTGCTGTGCAGGCAGGGGAGGTATGGATATTAGTCCTCTGTTGGTTGCTATTACTTTGAGCACAGGGGAGGAGATTCCACTTTCTGTTTAAGTATGCAGAGCTCAAGGATAGCTGGGAGGAATTCTTATCTCTGTGTGGGGGAGTTAAGCTGAGGGGCCACGTGAACAACAGAGGTAAGGGGGGGATTTATTACTACAGTTTTATAGCCCCAGCCATTTTGAACAAAGGAGTTAGATTTTTTTTTTTTTAAAAGAGAGCAGGCGGATGGGAGAAGTAAATACCTTAAGTTTCTGTGATTCTTTAAATATTGCCAGTAGAGTTATACAGAGGCACTGCTTTAGCCCATGATTGGCTCAATCCCTTCCACTTCGTCGATGTGTGTGGCTGTATGTACTGTGTAATCTTGAAACTCAGAAACAGGGCTCCCAGCCTGTATTATTCTGATGAGCAGCTCAACCAATTGCCAGGTATACCCCTTCAGCTCCTGCTAGCTCACTTCACTCACTCGCTCCTATTGAAAGAGTTCGTTTTTGAAGTTGAGCTGTGCTTAGCTCTCGCAGGTCCGCTTTGAGATAAGGTGCCCCCACTGTGTTGGCCAGCAACTAGTGATCAGCGACGCTCTCGGTCCTCCAGTCCGCCAGTATTCCTCTGCTGTGGTGTGGGCGGGAGAGGGGGGGGGTTCCGTCGTCCCGGTGCTGATTTCCGTGTCCCGGTGCTGATTTCCGTGACTTTTGTCTCTGTCGGGATGTGTTCCTTGCTTCATGTACCCTGCTTCATGTAGTGAGAGGGGTCCTGTGTTCCTCCCGTTTTGGTCCTGGTCCCAGCTGTCCGCTCGGATTCCTCTGCTGCGGCGGGAGGTGGGGTAGTGTTTGCAGAAAAACCACACGCTGACTTTTGGTGCAGCAGTGAACTCGGATGCTCGGCTGCTGGGGGAAAGCTTCGAAGAGCTTCGAAAACCACACGCTGATTTTCGGTGCAGCTAGTCCAGGTGCCAGCTCGGATTCCTCTGCTGCGGCGGGAGGTGGGGTAGGGTCCGGTGTTCTTTCTGTTCTAGTCCAGGTGCCAGCTCTGATTCCTCTGTTGCGGCGGGAGGTGGGGGGGAGGGGAGGGGGCTCCGTTGTTCCCGGTGGTCCTCCTACCGATCTCAGGGCTGTGTCCAGCGACCTGTAGGGTGCTCTGTTGAGGTAGCCTCGACCCCCTTGGGTCCCAGAGTATCCGTTGATAGACGAACCCCTAGCTCACGATCCCCTAGTTCCCGATCTCCGCATCTGCCTCTGTTCGGGGGTAGGGGAGGGGTGCGTTCCGGTGTGCGTTCTGTATGTACTGGCTGTGGAGGATATCGGGTGGCGATTACCAGCTTCCCGAGCCTCTCTCAGCCCTCCGCTGTCCTTTGGGCTCCTCTGCTGTGGTGCGGTCCGTTTCCAGCGTTGTTCCGCGTCCCAGGGCTTTCTCAGCTCTCCACAACTTCTCTGTTGTGGAGCTGGCGGGTCACAACAGTGTCCAATCCGTTACTCCTGTAACTCTTATTGCTGGAAGGATCGCTGGCCGCTGCTAACAGGGATATACCCAGTTAAGGGATCCCAAGCGCGGGGAGCTCCTTCGGGACGCTCCTACCAGGTGGCCATCTTCCGCAGTAGATTAGGGATTAGGATAACAAGCACTTTTTAGGAGTTCTCAAAAAAGTGATCTTCTAGCGAAGCAAAATAATCCAAAGCAGGCTGTGTCTCTGGTAATATTTGCACCTTTGGTTCTGTTACGTCTTTCAAGTCAGTTTAAGAAGTGATATTTATCACTGATCATTACTGGATGCAAACGCTGACGTCACCAATAGCTGTGCAACATGCACCGTCCATATGTAGCATACCATAAAAAAAACTACACATTCAATTATAACATTTGTTCAGGTAAAGTTAAGGTATACTTTGCTGCATAGTGCAAGAAATTAGTTACAAATCCTGGAATACCCCGAGAAACAGCTAGAGTGAATTTAGGATTATAAAACAAACCATACAAGCTCCTGAAATGGGCCAGGTAGGGTTCACTTCCATAACGCATGCCCCTACCATACACTGCTCATGCGCTTACATGTGACGTCACTGATGACATATCAAATTGTATAATCTCTACTGCTGGCTATTTCAAATGTGCTGGAGAAAAATATTCCAAAATGCTTAGGTAACCATCTTGAGGCCCTGGAATATGTAGGTTAGGAAGAGGCAGGTTTATGATGCTACAATGATAGAAAAGCTGTGATTACCGCTGTTGTAATAGAGATCGCTGCTGATATTTATAGATCTTGCTATATCTTTCATTTGTTTTGACTGGGTACACCACAAGCGTTTCTTCTGCAGGCTGACTGCAGATGATCTGACAGTTGACATCCTCAGCTGCTACTGCTCTTTTTATTCTCCTCAGAACTCAGGTGGACCCCTTGACTCCTTGCTTGCTTTGGTTAGGTCAGACATGAGTGTTTTTATAATTCAATCTAAGTGGAGGCAAACATTTATGCAATTCTGAAAATTTTCACTCATTTAATATCCACCTAGCTGAGGTTTAAAAAGCTGTAATAAAGGCAGAATGAACTTCAGCACTAGAAGTCTTTATTCCAGCAGTTAGGATTAAGTAATACTTGGGTGGCCCACCACATTCAAGTACATGGCAACATAAGTACCCTAATGGTAAATAAATGCATTAAGTTAGAAATATGGTTTAGCAACTGACATAGCTTGAAATCACTTGCCCCAGAGGTTGAGTCTTTGAATGCTACCTGTCTATTATAATTCCAAGAGTACCTGATGGGAAGTGTAGGAAAGTTCTCATTTTTGCCCTGATCACCCCCATTTTTTGACTTATGCTGATGGTTTTTGATACTGAAAGTGCCCTGGGATTTGCTAACCAGGCTCAGGGCCAGTGATTTGTCCTCTGAAGGTATATGGTAATTGGTATAATTCTAATTGGTCATGACAACAGTCAGAAATTCAATTTCTGTTTGGAAGAGGTATGCAAGCTTTCCAAGTAAGAACCATAGTCCTAGTCAGTGTAAGGCAGAAATGGACTTTCAATTAACCTGTGCTCACCCTCTGGTTGCTTGACACAGAGCAGTCAGGCTTAACTTTGGAGGCAATGTATTAAGTATTTGTGCCATGCATCAAACAATAATACAAAGTGAAAACATCACAAAAAGACTCCATATCAGTTTAGAAAAGTAGAGAGAATAATCATTTTAACAAATAAAACACGACCAAAACAACAAAATCTAATCAGTAGAAGTTCAGATGTGAATGTTTAAAGATTAAATGCAAAAATAGCACTTAGAAGCAATTAGCGCTTAGACTGTTAATTGGTTGCACTGGACCGTGACACAGTCAAAAGTTCAAGCCAACCACGATGGAGCACGGGCAGGATACAGGACCCACGCAGGACATGCTAAGCAAAAGTAACTTGATCCTGGTTGCAATCATTGAGTTGTGTCGGTGAACCCGACGCAGTTGGGGTGATGCACCAAATTGCTCCATGCAACAGCAGTGATGAGTTGATACAGTGAGCGATGCACCGGTTCCGAGGTGCGGAGGCTTTGAATGAGATGCACTGGGTGTCTCCACATGGAGGTGATGTGTAAATCTTTTCCATGCAGTGGTAGGATGCGTCAGGTTTAAAAGGTGATGCTGTGGTTCCAAGTGCAATGGGTTGATCTGGTTCCCACAATGGCAGAAATACGTCTATTCTAATTGAAGCAATGGTGTTGGTGCATGGGTTTTGGCAGGTGTAGCAAGTTAAGCTCACTTCCAAGGGCCTAGGACTGGATTGGCACCACTTGATAGAGCAGGACTTACAGCTGGCAGATTCCAGGTGCTGTTTGCAGGTTGAAGAGAGACGTCTTTGATTTTCTTGAGACTTCAGAAAACCGGTGTCAATCAACTAAGCACTTGAGGATGCTTAAGTTCTGGGATGTACAGATACAGGTCCAGTCCTCACTTCCAGGCAAGAGGGCAGCAGGCCAGCACAACAAAGCTGTTCAGCAAAGTGTCAGTCCTCCAGCAGCACAGCAGACCTTTTTCCTGATAGATTGTCCTAAGTTCCAGAAGTGTTCGTTGTTGGTGTTGTCAAAGGACCAGTACTTATACCAAGTTTGGACTTTGAAGTGGGAGAGACTTCAAAGAGATGCATTTAAAGTACACAAGTCACTTTTTTCCATCCCTGGCTTCAGTATCATTACAGGGGGTATGCAACCCTTTATGTGAGAAAAGGACACCAAACTTGGGGGGTGTATCTCTTCTGAATTGGGAATGACACTTATAAAATGTAGTACAGCAATCCCAAAGTTATCCTAGGGGAGAGATAGGCCGTGCAGAAGTGAAACAAATTGAAGAGTATTTCACTGCCAGGGCCTGTAAAACTCAAAAGTACGTTACCTTTTAAATACACTGCAACCAGCCCATGGGCAGTTTAGAGCCCTCCTTAGGGGTGACTTATATGTAGTAATAAGGAAGGTTTGGGTCTGGCAAGTAGGTTAACTTGCCAGGTCGACATGGCAGTTTGAACCTGCACACACAGGCTCTGCAGTAGCAGGCCTGGGGCATTTTTAAGGGGCTTGTGAAATGGGTGACACAATCAGTGCTGCAGGCCCTAGTAGCATCCAATTTACAGGCCCTGTGCATATGTAGTGCACTTTACAAAAGACTTTTAAGGAATGTGGGTCTCTAGTTGGCAGAGATAGGTACCTTTGTCCAAATAGGGACCCTTGCCTCTAGTCAGGGTATGGGGGATACACACTTTAGATAGCCCCTGCTCACCCCCTGGGTAGCTTGGCATGAGCAGACAGACATTCCAAAGGCAATGTTTAAAGTATTTGTACTCAAAACATTTAGTAATGCAGTGATAACACAACAAATGGACATATCATCAGTCTATACATGTAATATGACTTTAAAAAGGGTTCCAACAACTTGGCCCGTAGAAAGCTATAGATGCGTGATTTCTCTCAAAGCACCTGTAGTTGCTAGAAAATCCACAAGGCCAAACATCGGCAGACATGGGAAGCTTCGAAAAACAAAGATGTGTCAGTTACTAAGTCCATGGGGAGGCGATGCAACAGTTCTGCTGCACTCAGAAGAAGTGATGCGTCAAATCTGGTCTGTAGGGGGAAGTGATGCGTCTATTCCGAGACAGTTAGGGTCCGCGGGTGATAAGTTAGGAAAACTTGCCGCACAGGTACAATAAGTGGAAATCCAGGATGCATGGACAATCGATTTTTCGGCATCGAGAGGCACTGCGTTGGTTTCTATAGCCACAATCCTTCAATGCATTGGTTCTTGTTGCAGCGGCAGGTGCTGCGTCGGTTGTGGCAGCAGCAATGCATGGAAATTCTTCTTGCACAATGGTGCTGCATCAGAAAAACAGCAGCAAGAAGAGCAATGCATCGATTTTCTTGTAGTTGCATTGCTTTTCCAGCTACCAACAGCAGGAGCAACCTCCAGAGGCCCAACACAGTTACAGACACCTCTTGGCAGGTCATGACTCCCAGCAAGGAAATTCAGGCCCACCTGGGGGTGAAGTATTTGTGTCCCTGAGATTTCACAAAAGGAGGCAAGCTCTACTCAAGCCATTGGAGATCTTCATCAAACATGGAGGACACAGTACACCGCAAAGTCTTTGCCTTTTCCCTGGCAGAAATAGCTACTGCAGTCCAACCCCAGACAGCACACATCAAAGGGGCAGTACTCCTCCTCCAGTTTTTACACCTCTTTTCATTCGCTAAGGTTCCTCTTGATTCCAGAAGTAGTCTAAAATTCATGGGTTTCAGTCCTAATACTTGTACCCCAAAATGTCTTTGTTCATTTTTGTGCAAGGGTCTATGAGCCCAGTCCAAACCAGTTATGTCCTCACTGGTGCAGTCTGACCACAGGGGGTGGAGAAAGGATTGTGCAAGGGAGACAGGCGCTTATCAGGTGCAAGGAAATCTCCACCCCCTACTCTAAATGCAGCCAAGCCACATTCAACTCAGCTCTGAGTCATCCAGGAAGGGCCAGGCACATCACAACCCTCCCTCAGTGGCTGTCTACAATGAAAGTACATCCCCAGCCCCTGTCACTCCAAAACCAGATGGTCAATACACAAAGGGGAAGAGGCACACAGAATGGTGAAACAAAAAAAGTCTACTTTCTAAAAGCTGCAAGAAACCAGAAAAAGGTAACACGATGGGGCAATTAGGAATGAATGCAATCAAGGGCACGGTGACAGAGTGAAACGTACAATTACAGGTCACTTCACCGAGAACAGCATTTGTAACAACACAGTAACAAGCACTTGTGAAAGTCTATGAGAAATTCCACCATTTACCACTAATGGCTCCGACAACAAGGAAAGAACGAATACATGATAAGATATGTTTCAAACCAATAGACAGTGTGCTCACAAACCCTCTGATAGCAATATGAGCACTAGGGAGAAGCCTGAGAATTGAGCAATGCATGCGCTTATAAAACTCGGCACATCAAATCATGCAGTCATTGGGACAACGATCACAAAGTGTGGAGAAGGGGTAGGCAATGCATAGATTACTTAAAACATAACCAGATTTTTACAGGTTCAAGTGTAAAGATACCTAATATTGGGTAAATAAATCCTTAGGCGAAATGGAATATCTGGAAAAGAAGACATAAGACTTCAGTGTCCACAAAGAAGGGATGGAGGAATAAGACCCCTGAAATCCCATGCACATTAGGTAAGAAAAAGTAGACCCCAAAGGAGGTCATGTTCAATATTTTTAATCTTCAAACACACACACTGAATTTCCTTCAATTCTCATTTATTCCTTTCACGAATTTTAGAACACTACAATCCTACACTCAGAGCCCCAGCCCTGAGGAAGACCTTCTTAGAAATCCTCCTGGTCCCCAGTACGAAGGTCAAAACGCGTCGGCACCCACACAACTCACTCCCTTTTTCACAGGACTCGGAGTATCAGTAAAAAATTGGGATAACAAAAAGGACCCAGCAAGTTTAGCAAAAATAAGATGTCTAAACTTTGAACAAGGTTTGATGGACACTCTGAGCTTAGGCTTTTATAGGACCGCTCAGTGAAAGAAACCGAGGAATACTAGTTTTATGTATCCTGGTAGAGATATGAAAAAAAGAGTTGGATTACCAGAAAATATGACGTATATCTTTGAATGATTTTGTCTACTTACATAAAAACATACATGTACACTGCGCGCTGGTTTTGAATATTGTTCACGGTTTTCAGTAAAATAGTTATATGAAAATTTATGCATGAAAAGTGTATGTACAAACAGAGCACAAAAAATAATAAATTTTTGTTCTTGTAAAACTGAAGGTAACCCCTTTTTTTAAAAAAAGAGAAAAAGAATATTTGAAGAGAACTAGTCTTGTTGTGCTGTTCATTTTTGTAAAGACAAGTATATGTGGTGTTGTATGTCGACCTTAAGTGTTAAAAATGTTTAGAAGTCAGAGCTATGATTTACTGAAATTGACGTGGGTAAAATAGTTAGACCCATGGTACTAGGTAAATTGTGAATTGATGGTCCCAGAGGTACTACTTTGTTACTTTTTGAGTTTACTTTCTAAAAGTGGCATTTTCAAACAAGGAATTTAAAAACCATCTTTACTAAAAGATGTGTTATTAAATTCTGAGTTCAGAGAGTCTAAACGTTACTGCTCTAGCTTGTCCCAATGGGAAGTTATGCTTGTAAGATGTTACAAAGCATTTCCTATTCTATCTTATGGGGCAAGATAGCCTTTCAATAGTAAAGAACGCATTTTGCAGTATTTCACTATCAGGACATGTCACACACACCTGGACATGTCCTACCTTTCACATACACTACACCCTGCCCAGGGGCGTACCTTGGGCCTACCATAGGGGTGCCTTAACATGTAAGACAATGGAAGGATAGGCCCTGGCAAGTGGGTGCACTTGCCAAGTCGACATGGCAGTTCAAAACTGCACACAGGCACTACAGTAGCAGGTCTGAGATACCTTTTCAGGGCTGCTCAAGTGGGTTGCACAATCAGTGCTGCAGGCCCACTAGTAGTATTTGATTTCCAGGCCCTAGCATACTTCAATGCGCTGTACTAGGGACTTGTCGGTAAATCAAATATGCCAATCAGGGAGAACCAATTGTAACAACAATTTATACAGTGAGCACTTGCACTTTGACACTGATCAGCAGTGACAAAGTGCTCAAAGCATCTAAGCCAGCAAAAAGGAAATCCTGCTCAGCATCAAAAATACAGACGGTAGAGGCAAAAATTCAGGGGAAACCACGCCAAAGATGCCACATCTATGAGGACTTATGGTTAAATTAGATATGCCAATTGTGGATAAGTTAAGGTTACCATGTTTTAAGTACAGAGCACATGTACTGTACCACTGGTAAGCAGTGGAATAGAGCCAAGATTCCTAAGGCCAGCAAAACAAAAGTCAGCACAAACAGGAGGTCTAAAAGGGAAAAGTTAGGGGAAACCATGCCAAGGATGCCAGGTCTAAGAACCTACCTGCACGTTCCTAATATATGGTAGGACATGTAGGATTAGACATTCCAGTGGCCTCCATGCTCTTAAGTGAACCCTGCTGTGGTATATGTTGTCTTGTTAAAGCCATTGTGCCTTAAAGGCTGACTTTAAAGCAAACCTAGACCCAAATTCATTTTTGAAATAAAGAGTTATTCCAAATTACAAAATGATCTTTTTATTACTTATAATTTACCCCTAAGGTATGCCGTAGGTCCCATGAGGGTAGGGTGCATTTTTTTAAATAGCTGAGAGACAATAGATTAATTATAACCATTTCAGGAAAGTAGTTTTAGAACTTACAATCCTGAAGTCACCTAAGGCAGCCCTGTAGCAGTCTCTTCTGATTGGTCAGACTTTCAAAGCCTGAGCCACTCTGCTACCTGAGTAGGTGTGAAGAGTCCTGGGGCTGCAACAATGCAGCCATTAAGTTTAATGAGATGTGCATCCTGGAGAATCCAGGGAGAGGAAGGGGACTGCGGAGATAAGTGGGACTTTAAAGGCAGGAGAACAGATTTCATAGGACCCAGGCCAGAACCCACTTCCTTGATCCCCCACCAGATGGCAGCCCCCCTAATTAGATTAGGAGAAGGGCTAGAAGGCAAGTGTAGTTAGATGTTAGCCACACCTTTGGGATGGGTTACACAGACACACACACCAAGTAGAGATTTTCTCAGTCTGAATCTTGTGAAAACAGTGCATTCTGGGTCATAAATATGACCCACATCACAGGAAGTGGTCATAGCAGAAGGAGGTATTTGCCCCTTCTTGCTAGTCCAGAAAGGAAGAAAAATATGGGAGAGCTGTAGGTGCTCCTCAGATGACTGCCTGGAACATCAGAAGAACTGCTTTACTGGACCCTTGGACTGCACCACTGAAGTCTTGCACTCAAAAGGAATGCACCTGTGAAGTCTCAAGGCTTCACAAAGAAAGGACTGTGCCGGAGTCAAAGGAAGAGGAGTGGACTTGCTGATCAGCAATGGTACAACAAAGCTGGCGGACGAAGCGTGCATACCCAAAGAGAGGATCACCCCAGCTAACCAGTTGGAACTGGATTTTTCCTGGACTTTGCAGGTGCATTGTGACTGAGAGATTAAATCGTAGTCCCAAGGGGCAATCCAGAGTCTCTGAACCCTTGGCTGGTGCTACTGGAAACTTCTCTACCTAAAGGAACCAACAAGGAACAAGATCTGAAAATTGGAAACTTTCTCCCAGATTTTGCTGAAAAGCACCAGGAGATGACCGGCTCGACGTCAAGAGTCAAGCCGCCATTGTGGACTCCTGAATGGACCTGACTGCTGGTTTGCCCGACTAAAAGCTCCGGAGCTCCTCGCCATTGATGTAGAGGACAAAGACATCCAGAGGATCACTGAGGCATTGTGCTTAAGCAGGCTGCCATCAGCGAATAAAACTCCCGTTCCAAGGAGCCCAAGGACCAGAAGTCAAGAGAAAAGCTCCAAGAAAAAGACTAAGTTCAAAGGTAAACTTTTGACTGGGACCTAGCCTTCAACCAATCCGATTCGCATTCCATCGCAATCAGCCTGAAAAGTTGATTTTGTCCTGGTCCATGCGACCAGCTAGCAGTGAGTGTCATGGAGTTTTTTGGCTTTGGAATGCACAATTTTTTATTTCTTCTTAATAAATTCATATCTTTAGTCCCCTAAATTGGATATTTGTGGTTTTGGGATAACTTTAAAGATACAAATATTCTCTATTTTTATAACTTGGTGATGGATTTTTATTGCGTTGTGTCAGTTACTTATTTACTGTTTGGGTGATGTTAAATGCTTTATGAAATCCAGTCTCCTTTGTTAAGACTGACTACTCATTTGCCAAGCTACCAAGGGTTGAGCAGGGATTCACTTATTAAGACTTGACTGGACTGGTTAGTGATTGTTGTATTATTGCTAGCTGAAGGTGAATACCCCACCTACCAATCATCCACTTTCCTGTAAGAAGTTGCTCTCAAGAGCACTGCCAGTGATCTGTGCATTTTCATACCTTAATGTAATTATCTTTAAGGTACTTATATTGCTCAACTCCAGATTGGGCTTGTTTTTTTCCCCTCAAATAAAAGGACCCTACTCCTACTATGCAGGTGAAAAAAGGACTGAATTTAACCCGTTTTGAAATTTGCAGTGACATTTCACGCGCCCCGTCAGTCATCGCCAAGTTAAAGTGTACATTCATCCACTATATACCCAGACTGATGCCAGTCACATCTGTCAAAACCTTGAAGCCATTATTTACCCAGACCATGGAGAAGATTTATTAAAACATGTCATTCAACCCACCACAGCAACCAATATTGATGTGTTGCAATGTATGCAGAGGGAGCGACTAGGCTGCGGCAATCTTCTTAAGTAATGGCCACTTTCAGGCTGGCTAGTGCCACGCAAACACACACACTTACACCTTTTCACCATAATGCAAAGCTGTATGTGTGATGTCTTAGCATAGGTTTTGTACTGGAAGCAAACTAAATGCTCATGCATACTGTAAAGCATTTCCCACTTGATATGTGTGCTGTACACTGAAGCACACAGAAAGTTTGGACAATTTGAAGAAAAAACTTTTCTCCCACTTTGCGCCTGCCTCAATTAGGTATAATTTTGTGCTACACTCTTGGTTGCAATTCCTGTTAGCAATTGCTAGTAGGTAGGGCTTTGTGTGTAAAATAATGGATGGTAGTGTGGGTATGTCTTAGTATGCCTCCTTGATGCAATGTGCAGCAAAGTAGTGCAAAGTGCTACTTGACTTTGCCTCAGACAAATTTCCAGTACAGAAAACAAGACTTTGCACTGGTTTGTGTCACTTTTCACTGCCCCAAAGTGTTGATAAATATGGCCTTGTCTCTTTACTTCTCTGGTGCAAAAGACTGCAGCTCACAGTATTGTAAAAAAATACTACCCTTCAAGCGTCCACCTTTGGTAGAAGCCTGAGTGCCATCCCACATTGATTACTACAATAAGAGCAACATGCTACAAAGACTACATAACCTTGCAGTCAGATTGCACTGAGAATTCAGGTTCCACAATAACATCTCAGTTGCAAGGCCGGCCTTGCATTGCATAAAGGACAAATTATGTTCAAAATTGTTTCTGCCCATTTACAACCCATGGTCGTCATTTCTTCTCAAATGTGTTAACCCTGTGTGTTTCATGGACAAAAAACTAGGTCTGCTTTTTAACTGTGCCAGGTACACTGGAAGATCCTTGAGAATATTGGATCCTCAACTTTGGAATACCCTTCCTTTCAATTTGCTCCATTCATCTACTCGGGTGCACCTAATCATCTATATTCACCCACTACTGCATTCATTAACTCAGTCACATTGCAACTAGCTCCCCACTCACTCACCTTGTCCCACCTACCCACTCACATTACCTTCATCAGGCATTTTCACTTACATTCATTATTTTATGAAAGAATGCATGTTTATCTATGCAATCCCCCAGTTCCAATGACCCACATGCATTTAACTACCAAATTACATTTTCTCACCTGCTAACTTGACACCTCATTCACTAATGAACCTGCTCACCGTACAAAAACAAATAAAAAACTCAGTAATAACAAGTGAGACCTCATGTTCCTGTCAGTGGTTGTTAGGTTGTTAAAAAAGGTACTTTGTGAGTGAAATGGTGAACAGCAATGCCTCATTACACTTCTATTAAAGGAGTATATAACATTTCAGATGCTCACATCCATTTAATTGTATTAAATTACATATTCAGTGCGTACCCATCTCTCTATTTTCAATAATACCGTTGCAATGTTTACTTCTTAGTGCTTGTGTTATGTGTCCTTTTTTTTTAATGGAAAACAGAGTTTTAGAAATACGTTTAAAACTTTAAATTCTTGATTATTTTGAATATTGAAAATGTGTTAACCTTGTAGGCTATGTGGGAATAGGACACGTTACAACACAAACATTTAAAACATATGCCATTACAACGCCTGATTTTTCAACGCATGCCATCACAATGCATTTTAAGAAACTACATTTAGAACGCATTCCATTACAATGCATAACATTACAATGCATACCATTAACACGCATAATACTTTGAGGGCAACAATAGGGTAAGTGTTGGAAAGTGTAGGGGTAAAAATTACTATACCCACTCCAGTGAGGGCAACAGAATGGTAAAATGTTGGATAGTGTAGGGGTAAAAATTACTATTCCCACTCCAATGAGTGCAACAGGAGGGGAAGTGTTGGATAGTGTAGGGTTAAAAATTACTATTCCCCATTACTTACCTTATAATGCCTTGCAAAGGCATGCATTATAGTGACATGTATTCTAATGGTTGGGTTGTAATGGCATGTGATATAAAGGCAGTTGCGTTGTAATGACTGCGTTGTAAATGTAGTGGGCTGTTGTTAGATCTGGCATCCTTGGCGTAGTTTCCCCTGTCTTTTTGCCTCTGCCTCCTGTATTTTTGACGCTGTGCTGGATTTCGTTTTTGCTGGTATAGATCCTTTGGGCACTTTGCCACTGCTGATCAGTGTCAACGTGCAAGTGCTCCCTGTGTAAATTGTTATTGTAAATTGGTTATCTATGATTGGCATATTTGTATCACCAAGAAGTCCCTAGTAAAGTGCACTGAGTGTGCCAGGGCTGGTGATACAAATGCTACTAGTGGGCCTGCAGCACTGTTTGTGCCACCCACAGGAGTAGCCCGAAAATGGTGCCTCAGGCCTGCCACCGCAGTGTCTGTGTGCAGTCTGTGAACTGCCATGTCCTCCTGGTCAGTGTCCCCACTGACCAGGCCTATACCCTTTCTGTGCACAATAGTCACCCCAATGGAAGGCACTAGGTACCCCCTTGGGCAGGGTGCAGTGTATGTTCTCCAATTGTCTGAGGCTTAACTCGGACAAAACCGAGTTCATGACCTTCGGTAAACTCTCCCCGGAATGGTCCTCCATCTGGTGGCCTAACCAGCTGGGCTCTCCCCCTGTCCCAGTAGAAAAAGCCAGAAACCTGGGAGTTATTTTTTAAAGCAAGCTGTCATTCAACCTTCACGTCAATAAGGTTGTGTCATCCGCGTTCTTTATCCTAAAGAAAATTAGGAAATTACTGCCTTACCTCCCTACCTCAGCTGGGAAGACCCTGGTCTCTACCCTAGTGTTTTCTAAAATTTACTACGGGAATGCCCTCTTTCTTAATACTCAGAAACTCGTTCTATCTAAGTTGCAGTCCATACAGAATGCGGCTGCAAGAATCCTTCTTGACATCCCCCGCCGCCAGCCTACTACTCCCGCCATTCGTCATCTGCATTGGCTAAGAGTAGAGGGCCGCATTAAATTCAAGGCCCTCTGCATTGCCTACAAGGCAGTGCACGGCGTTGGACCTAAGTTTCTGACTGAAGCGTCTCAGTTGTATACCCCTAAAAGGCAGCTGAGATCCGCCAACACCTGCCTCCTGCCGGTACCTCGCACGAGAACGGCAACCTGGGGAGACAGGCGTTTCCTGGTTGCTACTCCCAAACTTTGGAACCTTTTGCCACTCATGATTAAAACTGCCCCCAATCTGATGAGCTTTCGTAGGCTCCTAAAGACATGGTTGTTCAACCAGTAAGCTTGCTGTTCGGTCCCTCTAGCCTCCACATGCGCCGAGACACCTTCGGGTATTTGTTTGCGCAATAAAAATCTCGAAAATAAAATAAATAAATAAATATGTGAAAGGTAGAGCATGTACTAGTGCAGGTGACATGCTCTGGTAGTGGATGTCAGCCATTTTCGTTTCTCACTATTGTAAGGCTACCTTGCCCATAGGCTATCATGGGGAATGCTGGCTACAGTGGCTACCAGCATATCTTCCCATGGGAGCAAGGTAGGACATAAAAGTCTGGCATCCCTGAACTCAGAATTCAATAACACATCTTTTAGGAAATGTGTTTTTTAAATTCTGTGTTTGAGAACAGCACTATTAGGAAGTTTTTGTTCTCTTGTCTGAACTTTCTGTGTGCCTTGGCCTGTTTGTGAATTGACTGTCTGGTTTGAGAGTGACAGGGGCTGGGGAGCCCCCAAGAGGTTGGCTGAGTTCGCCCTAGGCTGAATGACTGCATCTGCATCTTGAGGGGTGGGAGGGGATAGCACCTGGGCCTGAATATGGCTGTGCCTGCCTTCCACAATGCTGGCTCCACCTCCTCCTGGACGGCTGACGACCCTGCCCCTCTCTCTGAAAGGAAAGGAGAGGCCAGGAAAACAAAGTGCTCAGTGAACACCCAGAACTGGTTCAGACCGGGCTCAGATCCCTCTTGTACAAAGGGAACAAAGACTTTTAGGGGTATAAGTATAGGACCCCTGACTACAGAAAATTAGATCGTCCTGGAATCAAGAAGGATCCTCTGCCAAGGAGAAAGCTGAAACTGAAGAAGAAAGACTGTCCTGCTGTTGCTCTGCTGGACTGACCTGCTGTTGCTTTGCTGCTATGGAGAGGGGAAGGAATTTGCTCTGTGCTGTCCCCTGGCTTGAAGGAATCACCAAGGGCCTGAGAAGAGCTGGCTCCCTGTTAAGAAGTCCCAGGAACAAAAGGACTCCACCCCCAGCTTCCCTGAACTCTGCTGAGAGAGGTCTGTCCTTCCTAGAGTGCTTGGGCCAGTTGTGGTGCCTCTGGAAGTTGTACCTGTCTTGGGAAGCTGGAAACCAATAATTTAAAGAACTTTCTGCAAAATGTAATGCATTGCTCGCTTGCGGAGTGCCTCCCTGTCAGTGCGAGGAAATTCCCGCCACTACGAACGCCGAGATCGTCGCAGCGCCTGTTGCCGCTGCCAGAGTTGTCGCATCCTTCGTTTGCGGGACGTACAAGTCCAGTGTGAGAAGGTTACCATCGCTGCGAGTATCGTCGCAGAGCCTGATGTCACTGGGTGAGTTCATCATACCGGTTGCTGGCGGACCGCATCACGTCGCTGCGAGAGTTGTCGCAGAGCCATCACATCAAGGGGACACGAGAGGAGAAGACTGCGGCTGAGCCGCGCATCGTCGCCTCACCGGAGATCATCGCTGCGCGAAGATCGTCGCATCGTACCTTTTGCAAGCCGCTTCCACCGAAACCTGTACACCGGAATCCATGCAAGGTATCGCATCCCTCCCCGTACAGACCGGAGTCATCGTAACACGCCCGCTACATCGAGCGGGGTTGTCGCATCGCCTCCCCAAGGTCTCAGGAGTGACGCATCACTTGCTTTTCATTGTTACAGCTTTTCACTTGGAACTTTTGTCGCTTCGTAAGGTACTGTTGGCTAAAACGCGATGCAACTGTGGATTATTGTAACGCAACCTTAAGAACTCTTTTGAAACCATATTCTTGAACTGTGTGTGTTGGATTGTTTGTCGTTTTGGTCTTGTGTTGTTTAGATTAAATACCGTTATTTTTCTAAACTGTTGTGGAGTCAGTTTGTGGTGTTTTCACTGTGTTACTGTCACTGTTGGTACAAATACTTTACACATTGCCTTTGATAAGCCTGACTGCTCGTGCCAAGCTTCCAAGGGGGTGAGCAGGGATTATCTAAAGAGAGGTTCCTCCTTACCCTGACTAGAAGCAAGGATCCCTATTTGGACAGTGGTACCTACCCCTGCCAAATAGAGACCCCCAGTTCTAACAGTTGTATTGACTGCATTGTGATGGTTGTTTCCCACTATGTGGACTATATGCAGAAAACAATACTGAGAAAAGAAGTGTAAGTATTACTGTACTTAAAATGTGCTGTCATAATCAAATCAAATAAAATGAAGTGTACATTTAAGAAAAAACAAAACAACTTTGAATTGCAAAGAAGCCAGCCGTTGTGTTTGTTCATTTTTTTCCTGACACTATGATGTAATGATAATGTAACTTTTTTAATAAATATCTCAAAAATTAATGATAAACAGTAAGTGCAAACACATGATATAAAACTATGGACCTTGATATTTTTGAGTTCGGATGGCTCACAAAGTTCCACGTGCTTGTGAAATCTGAAACCAACCTTAAAAGCCAGCTAGGGTTTCGATACCTGTCGCAAAAGTAGCATATTTATAGGTTTCACATAATCACTGTGTTCCTAAAATGTTATAAAATAACAAAATGTTCAGCATGCACAATCTGCTTGTTACGTTTGCAGTAGAAAAGTGTCCTCTCCTCTCCCATAGCCTTTTAAGATGCATCGGACAGCCTTCATATTGGAAATTTCAAAGGGAGGGGGGCACACAATTTCATTCTAATACTCCAACGAAAAATATCTTCCTTAATGGGGTGAAATCACTTGTGTAAAACCTTTTGGTGAAAGTGGCAGTGGCAGGCTAGAAAGTTTTGCGGGTGGCGGGAGGCCCCCTCAGAGTGGAGTTACAGGAGGGAAACGGTAAAATTAAAAAACTTAACTTGCTCCGCCGGTCCCGCGTCTCTGCTCCTGCTCTCCGAGACACAGAAAGCACAGAAAAGGCTTCTCTGACCAATCACAATTCCGCAATGCAGCGTTGTGATTGGTTTTGGGCATCCTGGTTCAATGCTCAACCAGGGAATGGGGGCCTTTGCTTGTTCTCTTAGCAGGCTGGAATGGAGCCTGCATGGAAAGTGTGCATGACTGGTTTTGGTGACCCGAGCGGTCCGACCAAACAGTCACTGCGGACTTAGGAGTGGGCAAACCACTCCTACCCTGCTTCAAGAGGAGAGCAGCCCCACCCACCTCCCCGCCCGTAAAGCAACAGGAAACATAAAATGATAATAACTCAAAGTTATTATCATTTTATGTTTCCTTTGTAGTGCACTTCTTATAAGCAGAGGGGCGACACTCCTTCGCCATAGCGGAGGAGCCACCCCTGGAAAGTGGGTGAGCAGAGAAAATATTTCTTGCCTAGGGTCATTCTTGAAGATAGTTTCAACATTTTGTTTGTCACTTAAATGCTGTGATTGTTTTTTATGTACGTGCAAGTTAATTGCTCGTCATTGATTTCTTAAATTAGGCGTCTAACATCTGCCTGTTTCAGGCCAAACTATGAGATTACATTGTTCAGTCAACTACATATAGCCACTTTCTACCATGTTTTAGAGTATATTAGCCAAAATTCAGCAAAAGACAATTTGATTGATTTCATTTGCTGGCTGTATGATATCAAACTTTAACAGGTCACGCAGTATTTGCTTCTCATCCTGGTCTCTCTGTGCATTTATTTGGATACTTCATTAGTGCTATGGGATATCACACCAAGGGGGCTACAACTTTCACATTGGATACTGGTGCACAGTAGGACTATTCTACATGAAAACATGGAGAAACAGCAAGCATGCTAAAACAGGAAGTGTTGAACATGATTATTATACAGTGGCGATGGCAATAGCTTCAGCCCAACTGCACCTTTTGCCTTTGTTAGATTTTGCACCTTCGTGAAAGACCTACACATTGGCTAACTTATTCATTCAGAACGGTAAAGTATCTAACAACAACTGCATATTAATTATTCAATAATGATGTATGAATAGTATTATTACAAGTATTATTGGTAGTAGAAGTAGTAGCATTGTATTTAGTAGTTCTGTCTTTATATCAGTAATGGTAGAACTAAACCATGCAAAGTAAATGACTATAGTTATCCAAACATGTATACATTTTTTAATTCTAATTTTGTGGTTATGGCATTGCATCACTCCACTTATAATCCAGTTAGCATGTGAAGTATTTAAGAGAGTCATTCTATTAATGTGCATAGAAAAATTGTACACACCTGAAGTGTGTTGAATTACTTCAAGACCACAAACCTTATCGGACAGTGATGTTATCAATTATGTCATTTAACATGTCGAGCGATGTAATATGTGAGAGCATAAGCAGCATGGTGGTGTGCAAGATATAGTTAGCTCAGTAAACAGCTTTTTAATTTTTCAAAATCAGTTTTTTATAATGTTACAAGGTATAACTAGAACATCCCTAACCTTTTTTAGGTGAGTTTCTGTTTTTCATCATATATAAAATCTTGGTATCTTACCCAACTAGAACGTCACTTTAACCGTTGTTTTCATGTAAATTTTTCAGTTTTTTTAACATAGTAAACTATTATTACCATTCCAATTTGAATTTAGTTTTTTTTAACATAAAGATCTTATTAGCATACCTATTATGTTATTTTCATGTTTTTCCCCAGTGAATTTCTGGGTAATTTTCATCATATTCACCTAACACCTTCGCTGAGCATATTTAGTCCGTGAGTGTGTGAGGGTTGGGGTTGGCTGCAGGTGGCCAGGCCCTTCACCTACTCTCAATGGATGCCCACCAACCACCGGCAATTGACTAACCCCAAGTACACAGCCATTGTCAGTGCACGGCGGGGAGCTGGCCAAAGGGACAACTACCCACCAGACAAGGCCCCTTGAGCTCACAGTGGTACCCTGTGGGGTCCTGTGGTAGTATTTCAGAATATAGTGGGACAGTGCAAGCAATAAAATGTGCAGTGCCCTGGCATGTCGTTTACGCAATGGTACCACAAAAAATAAAACTAAACAGATGGAAAATGTGAGGTAGGTGTCAGTGGATGGATTACACAACTATAAGGGGGGGTGAGTCAACAATGGGGTCCAGCTATGAGGCATAGGGCAAGGATCACCACCCCCCCCCCGCCCCCTTCCACCAGCACCCACCACGGGACGTCAGCAGAGGTTTAGCTTGGTCTGTTGTGCGCTCAACACCCATTTACCCTACCCCACATTTTTTGTTGCTTATTTATTTTGTCACCTTTTGTACTATAAAACCACGCAAGCTTCACTTATTGAAGGTTCTGATGTCTCACAGTAGCTCAACTCCTGTAGGCAAAACCTAAAAAAGGTCCACACACTGGCCTATGATGTCAGCCTTTTGGGAACTGACTGATTGCCCTACAGGCCAGTCCGACCCTGCGCTGCGTCCATGTTGTTTTCAAAACGTGGAAATCACTCAAAAATAGCATAAGAGCGGGACAAGATCCTGAGCAAAAATAAATCCTCTCTAACAGCATTCTGCATTCATTGTGGATTAAATCTGGGAGATTAGGATGAGAGCCTTGTTTTTGGTAGCTACAAAGAACAGCGCGTGAAACGCTGCATTTCCATTAACCGAGCACGAAAAGCTGATTGGCGAAGCAATCGCCCCGTATTTGTCTGCCAGAGACTGGAAACGAATGATTTTAAATTGTTAAATCTTGATTTCAATGTATGAAGACAGCCGATTATCTGAATCGGGGAAGTGACAGCAGGGTCTCGGAATGATAAAGCGGCCCTGATGAATTACAAAGATTAAAAGGAATTAAAAGTGGCAGACACAATTCAGGAAAGGGAAGTCCTCAGCTACTATAATCAAAGGATTACCGCAGACCTTGGTTGTGTGTCCATGTTTGTGTAAACCATTGGATAGAATGCGCAGACATCCCAAAAGTTTTCATTATTAAACAATTATTTTTAGAACATACTATTCTTAAGGACACCTTATCCTGTCGCTGCTGCATTTCAGTCATGTCACAAATATTTCCCTCTGTGAAAATCCCCAGGCCACACCAGATACCACTAAATCAGAGGGCGCAGCTACGTGCTGCTACATTAAATGGCTTTGCACATGTTTAAATGGTGCAATATAAAAAGCAATGAGGAGAGTCGCTAAAAAATATTTATTGTACGTGCTTGTTTTTCTCCATGAACCAATGAACCCTGAACATGCTTAGAATAATATGTTGACAAGTGTTGAATGGTCGAAGGACAAATATATATGTATATATACACACCTCGCAGTATAACTGAAAATACATATGTATACATACTATATTAGCAAAAGCGTTGTTTCATTGCATTCGTGAACTAGTATGCCCTTTGATTTCATATTATAGAACTTTTAGCTTTTTTTCTGATGCCAGAACCAACCATTGCTATGTTATAGATTTATATTTGGGACTACAATCAAATATGAAGCTGTATTTGTACTTTCACTATGAAATAATATTTTCAAAAGTAACGCTTTTGGAACTCCACTTCAGCTGTACTCAACACATTATCTCTTGTTACAATATTTCTTTGCAGTGAACTATGACATATCTGGGTTTAAGGGTCCCGTTATAAGTAAGAAGTCATTGTGCCCTAATAGCGACAACTGAGGACATTCACTCCCGGGGTACTAATACTGCAAACGGGAACCAAGTATCCCTTTAAGGTCTTGATTTCCATGGTAGCAAAGTAGAACAGTGCAAGGCCTTTCAGGGAGGGGCTATTTGCTAGAAACTCAGAGCTCAGCAATGCAACAAGTAACGTTCAATAAATCTATATTCCATGAAATTAGAGTACTGATCGAGGGGGGTGAAACCCTACTCAAGCAGCAACCACAGTCCTTGTCAGGGTGAGGCACAAGCAAAACCCAAATTAACCTATGCTCAAACCTCTGGTAGCTTGGCACAGAGCAGCCATGCTTAACTTAGAGGCAATGTGTGAAGTATTTAATCAGAATTTCACATAGTAACAAAGTAAAAACACTACACAATAAAAACCCTACACCAATTTAGGAAAATAAATCAACATTTAATAAATAAATCAAGATAAAAATGACAATAATCCAATCAGTAGGACCAGAGATATGCAATCTTAAAAAAAATAGTGCCAAACAGCCAAAAACACCGCTCTCACCTATCTGGTTGTGCAAGATCAGGAACAAGCCAAAAGTTAATGCCAACCGTGATGGAGCATGGGCGAAATACAGGGACCAGGTAAGTCCTACTGAAATGTTACCGTCTCATTCTAGCGCAGCATCCCATTCACAGTGGAGGGGGCCACAAGGAGAATGGAAGCATCACGGACGGGCATCACTGTAGCACGAAGATCCTGTTATCATCGTAAACAGGCAGGCCAGAGCTTCAGGGTGGCACTGCCTGTAAGATGACGATTTTGCAGTGTGAAGAGTCAGGTTGACAGAACTTTGCATGGCAAAGAGTGTGAGCATCAAGTTTCTTGGCTGCGAAGAGCCCAAAACTTCAATTTGGCTCCCCTGAGGCCACATCAAGGATCCAGGGCCTGAGGGGCACCACTTGGGTGTACTGAAGACCTAGTATCTGAGGTCCAATATTTAAACCAGGTGCCTCCTTTGAAGTGGGAGAAGCTTCTAGTGGTTTCCCTTTGAAGTGCACGGTTTCCTACCTCCCCAGCCCTGAGTCCAGGCTACCTACAGGGGGTATGCAGCCCTTTGTGCAGAGGCATGGCACAACCTATTCAAGTTTAAGTAGGGCTGTCCCCAGCTTCACCCTTCAATCAAGCCAGTGATGGCCCTCCCAGACACATTTAAGCTTTCTATTGTGTGTAGCTGTCTAAGAAGAATACACAAGGCCCATCTGTCGGCTACACCCAGCCATGTGATCCAGAGACAGGCTGCAGGTACTAAATGGCTAAGGCAGGAAAATGCCCACTTTCTTAAAGTATAAATTACAAAATTGTAATATAAAATCTGACGTTACAATAAGAGAACATTTTTAACTACAGTTCCAAAGACACCAAACATGAACTGGTACCGGTTCTTATTTGGAAGTTACAGCGTATTAAATGTAATAAGATAAATCCAATGTTACCTGATGGGAGAGGTAGGCCTTGCAATAGCGAAAAACGAATTTAAGAGTTTTCACTATCAAGACTTATAAAAATGTTGTCCCACTTTAAAATACACTGCACCCTACCCCCTTAGCTATGCAGGGCCTACCCTAGTGGTGACTTATACGTATTTAAAAGTAAGGGTTAGGCTTGGCAAAAGGTATATTTTGCCAGGTCGAAATGGCAGTTTAAACTGCACATACAGGCTGCAATGGCCAGGGCCGAACTGGGAACGCAAACCAGCCCTAGTAATTAAGTTGGATTGGCTCATGGGGTGGAGTGGGGAGGGTACACTGCTGCTGCGCATATGTTACAGAGTCCCGATATTGCAGCACTGCTGCAAGACAGGCCCGCAGTAACAAAAATGGCCAACACCTGCAATGGCAGGCCTGCGAAACGTTTGGAAGGGTTCTGCAAATGGTGCTACAGGTCTACTAATAACATTCGATTTATTGTCTCTGGGCACATGCAGTACCACTTTACTAGTGACTTATAAGTTAAATATTAAATATGTCAATTGGGTATAAGTAAATGTCACTATGTTTTTAAGGAGGGGGCACATGCAATTTAGCACTGGTCTCATTGGTAAAGTGCGCAGAGTCCTAAGGCCAGCAAAAGTGAGATCAGCAAAAAGGGGAGTAGAAAGGCATACCATTTGGGGGAAGATTACCCTAAGGCAGACCGGTCCTACAAGGAGGGTGAAGACAAAGTGTTTGAGTATAACCATGCAGAAAGCTCGATTTGGAACTTTTGAGGAGTATATGTGCACAAAGCACTGAATATTTTCATTTCTTTTTTCATTGCAACCAGCATTCAACTGTTTCTTCAGGTGCCCTGATCTTTTCTTTACTATGCACTGGTTGCATGGGCTGGTTGAGCAAGACTGTTCTCTCTTACTTTCCCTCGCAGCTGTTCTGAAAGTGAAGGGAGAGGGAGCAGGGGCATGTTCGGCATGGTGTGAAAGGGAACCACTCAACATGCCACTCTGCACAGGTCCAGTGGCTCTGCAGAAAACAAGAATAAGTCAGCTGTTCACCCCCCCATTCTTAGAATTTGTGGGGAAATAGCTAAATGTAGGCTTGCACTAAAAATCATCTGTTTCCCCAGGGGAACCTATTGACACAAAAGCACCCAGGGAAAGAAGGGATACATGGTATTGCATTTTCAGGCAACAGGGGGGGTTCAAAAGTCAAGTCAAGGTCATTGTATCGCGCACAAATCACATCCAAGGAGTCTCATGGCGCTTTCAGATGGCTCTGATGAAAGAAACAGATGGTCTAATTAGCTTTTTGCGAAAAGAGCTGTGTTCTGGAATACTGCGAAGATATAGAGGCATTTTATTCCATAAGGCAGGGGCAAGGAAAGAGAACGCACAACCTCCATTTCTGGAGGTCGATATTCTCCAAGACGTCAGTTGTGACTCATTGCTAGATCTCAATTCTCTTAGAGGCAAATACCATCTTAACTTTGAGACCAGTATTTGGGCCCATTTCAGTATATATGTGTTTGTGGACCAAACATAGGTTTTTAAAGAGAATTCGCTTTTTCACCGGAAGGAAGGGAAGGCTCTTTAAACAAGGGACAAATGGGGTTCTTCGAGGGAGATTGAGAGTTAGCCGGGCTGCGGTGTTCTGAAGGACCTGAAGTCTGTTCAAGAGATGTTAATTTATGGATAAAAGGAGTGCATTCCCATAATCCATTTTGTTTATGATTAGACCCTGGACTAGAGGTTTCCGGGCCTCAACGGGGATCCACTTAAAGAATTTCCTCAGACTACGCATTAGTCCAAAAAAGGTTCCCACAATTTGATTGATTTGGTTTTTCATGGATAATTTATTATCCATGTAAACACCCAGATTCCGGACTGTTCCTTGGGCGTTGGGCAGTTTCCCAGGTTATCTGGCCACCAGTCATTGTTACAGTGTTCTGCAGCTTTACCAATGAGCATAATTTCAGATTTGCTGCCATTTAACTGAGGATGGTTGGTGTTCATCCATTCTTCAACATGGATCAGGCAGTTTTTGAAACGTTGTTTGGTTTCATTTGGATTTGGGCCCAGTGTGACTAAAATCTGGGTGTCATTGGCGTAGGACTGAACATCAAAGCCATAGGCTCTGATCACTCTGGCCAGAGGTGTCATATAGACATTGAAAAGCGTTGTGCTCTGAATTAAACACGGAGGTACACCCATCTTTACAGGTCTTTTATGTGCAACGTTCCTTTCAATCTGGACAGCTGTTGTACGCATCAATAGGTAGCTGGTGAATCATTTTAAGGCAGTACCTCTGACACCAATCTCCCATAGCCGTTAAATTAGGATTCGATGGGAGATGGTGTCAAAGGCTGCCGACAGGTCGAGCAGTACAAAAATAGCTGATTGGTGCTGATCTAGAACCAATCTGATGTTGTCCACAACCCCGACCAGTGCTGTCTATGTACTGTGAGATGCCCTAAAGCCCGATTGCGAAGGGTCCAGGAGTCCTTGATTTTCGAGGTGACTCACGAGCTGTTTGTTAACGAGGAATTCTAGCATTTTTCTGAAATAAGAGAATAGTGAGATGGGCCGATAGTTTAATAAGATGTTAGGATCTGCCGAGGGCTTTTTTAGGCTTGGTCTAATTCTAGCTGCTTTCCATATAGTAGGAAAGTCTGCTTCCGAAAGTTATTTGTTGAAAAGACCGGACAGATGTTCTGTCAATACAGGAGTAAGTATGGAAAAGAGTTTGGGGGTGATTAGATCAGTGGGGGACCAAGATTTTATTTTCAGCCCAGCCAACATGATCACATCACTATCTAATATTTCAAACTCATTTAAAACACATGGCGGGTCAGAAGACAAGTTTGTCAAAGCATCAGACTGCGTAGTATTAGGAAGAGGTGGAAAGGAGAGATGAATGGCAGTTGTTTTGTCCTCAAAAAATTCCGAAAGAGCGTCTGTCCACTCTTGGGAATTCGGTATTTCTAACGAGTTTCTGGAAATAGTGAATTCTTTCAAAATTTGGTAAAGTTCTCTGGAAGAATTTCCGGCTTTGTTCATCCGTTCTGTAAGGAAAGCCCTCTTTGTCGCCTTTATATCTCTCATATATCTGGAGTGCAATATTTTGTATGTTTTCCGGTCGGCCTGATCTTTGCTTTTTCGCAACTTTTTCTCAGCAATTCTGCACATAGACTTACTAGTTTTTAACTGCTCTGAGAACCAAGGGGCAGTTCTAGTCTTACACTTGGCTTTGCTCAGCGTGGCAACTTTGTCGAGTGCTATCTCTATCTCCTTTTCAAAATTTTGTGCTGCTATACTTGCAATCATGGGTGGGGATGCCAAATCAAAATGGAAATATTTAAGAAACGTAGGTGGTGTAATTTTTTTCAAAGGCCTGCGTAATGTGAGCTCGCTTTTTGGTGCTACTTTGGTTTGGGCCATAGAAAAAGTACATTTCAGTATGTTATGATCAGTCCAAAGATAAGCTCAAGGGCTTATCTGGGGCTACTGCACCTGCTGCTGGTAATGGTTATAGTTTCTATGTGAAATATCTCTGGCCTCAATGGGCTAAATTACACAGAAGTTGCTTTGTTGGCACATTTCAACCACCATATGTATGGATTGATTATTGGTTCTCTGGTCTTGCTTAGGATTCTGTTTCACAGCCCCTTTGCACTGCTGCTCCTTCCTTCTCAGCAGTAGTGGGCTGTAAGGCCCAGGGCCTTCTCTCCTACTGAGCCATCTCTTGACCTGAGGTCTTCCACCAAAAGCACGCTTTGGTCTTTAGAGGAAATCCCCCGTCCTACCTGCCTCTCCAAGTACCCCGGAAAACAAGGAAGGCTTGGGTCTATATACTATCTGGCCTAGACCACTCAAATTGAAACAACAAAAATACATTGGCCAGGTAGGTTAATTATGACAACAAAGTCTGGTACCACTTACCCAATTGATCTAAGCGGACACACTTTTCATTTAGTATTTTCTACTCTTTTTTTCTTTTTCCACAGAATTCATTCGTATATGTCAAGAGAACAATACTATTTCAGTAGCAAAAATTCACATAAAGTTACACTTTTCACAACATAAATTGGACAATCACTGTGAATGAAACATATTTACATTTACACAATATATACATAAAACACAGACAAAAATGCCTATTGTCAATCAATGTTTGAGGCACCAGTCCTGATATACAACCTATAGACAAACAAGAGGCACTGAGTATTTTTGCTAGCCTGCTTGTCTGTTTATACTGGAACAATAGCAAGTACTAGGGTCATTAAACAGGTAGAATAATATCCACAATCAAAATCCTGACATGCCCTTCTTGAATCTTTTCCCAGTAGTGTGTCAACGCGTTTCGAACCCACGTATTAATGAGGGGCTCTCCTCAGGACCTGGACTGGAGACTGTCCTGTACTGAAATGTCACTTTTGCAGGGCAACAATGTTCTTTTCCAAGGACACTGTGATACTGTATATCTCAAAGTGGGGGTCTTTACAAATGATTCTTTGCTTGTAATTGAGGTGCCCAGCACTGTTTGCTCGTGAACGGGCGGGAAAGAGAGATTTTTCACACTTTACAGTAAGAGATTTCCTTCGAGGATCCGCTTTGATTCCGGCACTCCGTCTCTCTCCTCGCTACTGACTTTGGCGTCTGACATCAAGTCCAAGTACCCAAGCATTTCTGCCTCTTAAATGGTGCCTGGGTGTACAGCAAGAGCAATGGGAAACTTATCTTCAGCATCCATAAACAGGAGCAGTCAACAGATGTTCAAGGTGACTCCCATTACTTCAGAGTAACCAGCAAGCCACTCTCTGGTACGAGTTGGTACTATGAGCCCTGGAAATAGTGTCTAACAAAAGTATAATAACTGCAAGTTTCTTGACTCCCGACAGGTTCATCCACAGTGTAGAGTCTGTGCTCATTCGCCCCATCTCTTTTCAGATGTTTTTCCATGAGCAGAAGTTTAAAAATGCAAATGGAGAGTTCTCATAGGTAGGAGTCCCTACCCAACCCAGAGACATGTCTCTTATCCACAGCAGACTGGCACTTCCAGGGAGAAGTCCATGGGTTGTTCAACCCCCTTCACAGAATTCTAGGAAGACTCAAGAAGGGAGCTTAAAAGGAAAAGTACTTCTGTCTGAGCCTAGCATCATTTACCCAGGTCTAGGTTGCTCTTTACAAGCTTCAAAGTAAAGCACATTCTGGTGGTCATAGTGAAAACTCTACTTGCTCCCCCTTTGTTCACTTTAACACATTCTTCCAGTGTTTACCAAGGAGATGCACTTAATTATTTTATGGAGATTTTACCCCAGCTCCTTTCCTCTGACAAAAGAAGGCTTGCCTTTTAGAATGGGGTTTTGGATTATTCACTGGTGAGCAGAGTAATTAAACTTAATACAATATGGAAGTGTATAACTTGAATTCCATTAAGGCTGACCATTGGAAATGTGTCTACTTTTTAAAGTATGAAACAGACACGCGCAGAGCCAAAGAGAATTTGTGACTCAGAAATAACTAATCAATAGCTTTTCGACCTCAACCCATAGCTTGTCTGCTGCAGTGATACCTGTGCACATATGGCAGGATGAGTCAAACATTAGCCTTCTTCTTTAAGGCTGAACTTGAATACAGACATTTCCTCATGTTCACAGGTCACAAGGGCATACGGCCAGATTCATCAACGTAAAATCAGCTTGCGAAGGGCCAGATTCTGAGCATCTGGCCCTTTGCGAGCGCAATTTTTGCATTTGGGATTCATCATCCCAAATGCAAAAATCGCTATTAAAGAATTCGCAATTTTGCGAGGAACTGCATTTAAGGAATCTCTATTTGAGATTCCTTAAATGCAATTCATGAAACATTTAAAAATTGCGAATTCGCAATTTTGGGCCGCTATTTACCGCGAAGTCAAACCTCGTGGTAAATAGGGGAAACTTAGAAAAATGCACTTAAGTGCATTTTTCTAAGTTCTATGTTACACATGCACATGTCCTTGGGACATGTGTGTGCATAACACCAGCGTCCAATTTCATTTCAGGGGTGCAACAGGGTGTCCCTTGGACACCCCTGCACCCTTGAAATCGCAAACTCAAACTGCGAATCGCTAATAGCGATTCGCACATTGCTATGTCTTCCCATTCATTCCTATGGGCCTTTAGGCCCATAGGAATGAATGGGGAGTTATTCCTTATTTGCGATTAGCAATTAGCTAATCGCAAATAAGGAAGCTGTAGGAATGGCAAAATAAATTGCGATTTGTACATGAATCCCGTTTTGCGAGTCTGTAATAGCGATTCCTTAATAATCGCTATTACAGACTTGCAAAACGGGACTTTGATGAATCTAGGGGATAGTCTGTTAACTATTCTGTGCAGCACCGGAACTTTGTGAAAAGCTGGGTACCGGAGGTCACACTCACTTAGATTTTAGCATACGCTTAGAGAAAGGAAGATTTCACTAGGATGACTCACTCACAGAGGAGGTCCGAAAACTAGAACCTGAAAACCTTTAAAGTCATCACCTTCCATAGTTGTTTGAAATACATTTGGACTGGTTCTTCCATTTGTATATTTGCCATCAACATAAAAAAAATCACAGTGTTATTTAGCACAGAGAGTACAGCATCTTTAAAAAAAAAAAAAAAAGCAATCCATTGATCTTTGGTCATTGATTGCAGAAGGTGACATTGCAGAAGTGCAGCTTTAACATGCTTGCAAAAAAAAATAACACAAAAAATACAAAAGTGGGTTTGTCAGTTTGACAACAGTGCAGTCTATTATTATAGCATGAAATATTCAATTTCAAGTAAATAACCACAGACGGCTGATATTCAGAACAAAATTGGATTCACACGAGAAACTAAAAGAATAAAGGCGGAGTGAGGCTCGTGTGCTGAACAGGCTGAAGCGGAAAGATTACAATTTCAGAAACTGCTGCATGTGCAAACATCAGGCCAGAGGAACAATAGTGCTGCATCCAAGGGTACAACGATCTTATATGAAGGACACTCGCTGACTGCAGGGTTTATGTACTGTGACAAATCATACAATTAAACTGTTCTTCAAAGAGAAGTATACAAATAGGATGGAACATTTTACCACACATATATCATACTTTACTTTCTGGGCAACACGAAAACTAAGCAAATGCAGATCTCATTTGATGTCATCGCTTCATTTTTGGCACCAATTGGCAATAAAGTTCATGGGATTCTACAGGGCATCCAAACTTTTTTGGACAGCTAAATATGCATGTGGGGGGTTTGAGCCTTTCATTTTCACTGCAAAACTTGAAGCATTGGTATTACTTTATGTCATTTGAATTCAATTAAATGAATTATGTTTCAAAGTCACAATAAGAATTCTGTGGTAGGATTACCTTTTTAATAGAGGCTTTGTATGTTTTTGCTTTTAAGGTACTGGTTATGATAAGGGGCAAATTACAAATAAGATTATTGTTATTATTGTTGGTAGTAGGGTATTTAACGTACCCGCACCAATTTATAAATCGATGCCAATGCATGCCAAATGATATCATTTATATTTTCTACAGCGTGTGGTTTGAGGTAGGGCCTTAATCTGAACTGTAAACATTAATGTGGGATTGCCTATGACTCCCTGGGGCTGGACATGTGGGCATTGATAAGTGTTTAAACCATAAAAAGTTCTGACAACCAACAGGAACAGCAAAACCACCAATATGGAGGGAATCACTCTTTGGAAATGCTGTTTTAGCTCCCAATGTCCTCGATTAATCTAATCCATTTCAAAGAGTCAGATATGGTATTTTATGTGGACAAGCGTGCACAAAACGTCTGTAAATAAATGTGACATTTATGATATCTCACATGAAATCTCTTGTTGCTAGGGGCTAATTTTTCCAGCAGTAGAATAATAACAAGAGTGGTAAGCAAAACTAGAAAGCTCCCCGAAAAGTCTTGAGTGTCTACAGAGTTGATCAATTAAAATGTGATCACCTATTGTTCAACATGTAAACACTCATTGACTACACACCTGATGATTTGCCCGTCATAAGGTTGAATCCCAGCAAGACTCACATAAATGTCCATCCTTATCAGAAGAGCTAATTGAGTCCCAATAAACTGGATAATCTTTAAACTCATTTACTTATTCACGTATTATTAATATTATTACCAATATTATTTCCAACAACTTCGGAAGTCTGGATCCATTCTAACCACTGAAACCCCACTGAGGGTCTGAAGGCTACAGCAGCCCAACATGCTGGGATATTTATGTACCGACCTGAAATCAAGGAAGGATGCAACGTTGCCCTAACTGCTGACTTCCAAACAGCTGTCAAGCTTAAAATTTGTGACCTGAATTATAGAGTCTGACCTTCATAACTGAGCAGTGTGCTGGAGGAACATACCAGAAATATATATTGTTAATCTAGTAAGAGCGGTAATCTTGACACTATTTGTTGTGAAAGTTGGCAGACCAGACATTTCATCAATATCTTGAAGACATCCTGACAAGAAACCAAGCAGAACATTTATATAGCACAATTTGTAGCACCTTCTGAGATGACAGAGTCCCTGCTCATTTCCACAGCCTTGGCTGCTAAAGATATCCATCCATACTTAATGAATATGTTGAAAATGTGTTAGAGCCATAGATGTAGATGGGCTCCAAAAATAAATGTGCATTTGATGGCCTTAATCCTGATTTCTAATGGTATGGTTATCCATTTGATCCCAGGTTTCGTGTTATGAAAAATATGACGTTAATGTGTTTGTAGTAAAAGGTCTTTTTAGTTATATCTGGGAATACCATGATATCACTCGTCAATGGGTTAAATTATTCAGTTGATTTTGTACTCAAAATTTCTTGGGTGAGCTGACCGGTGTTAACCATTTCATCCTGGTTTATTAATGGAGTTCAATTGATTAAGGTGCTTAAACAGTGGTAGTAATCTTTTGCTTTCTCTCAGTCACTGTCATTCCATTAACCTTACCACAGGCAGGCACCTAGATCATAAGGTGAATGAAATGTTTGGAAGAGTGAATTTCAATTTGCATAACATGTGCACATTCTGACATGTTCAGTGCAGCTGGCTCAACTAAAGATAATTTTTGGCACATAAATAGATGCAGGTGACCTCCATGAGAAATGAAAGATTTGGATATATAATGCAGGAACACATGGGTACCCTGTCTATGGCAGTTGTGTTGCTTTCTTGAAATTGCTTTGGATAATTCCTGAAAACAATGATTATAACCGTTCAGAAATTCCTTTGAGAACACTGTCTGAAGATTCAACTGTTACACCAGAAGATTGATCATTCTTCCTTATGGCTCTTGGAGTTTAATTCACCTTCTTAAAGGTGTAGCAACCAAGCATATGGACACACATTTTTGACTGCAGAACTCTAGGGATCCTTCTTGATTGAAAAAAGGCCCACCCACATGCAAGTCAATCCGTTCTTGCTGCAAGGCGCTATTCTCCGCTGGGTATCTTCTGTGAAACAAAACGGAATGATCAATGAAGATCTGTATGTTGAGAATCAAGAAGGCTGCTTCATTCTTACAGCACTATGTTTTTTTCACAAGGTGCTGCAGGAAAATGGCGCTGTGGGACCTGGAACCTATCCATCAGGATGAGCGTGAGCACAGGACAGCGTGCTTAGGAGAAATCTTTCCCTTGAACCCTCTTCAAAAACGTTGGACAGATCCCCGACTCTCAAGAGTATGATCAGAATAAGTTTCAACTTCACTTCATTAATTTCATATATGGCAGTGGGAACCTTTGCATAGATATTCCATCTATCAGATTCATCACTGTGTAATGTATAGTTTTCGGGAATTACAAGCCATGCTGTGGGGTCAAAGGTTCCTAACCACAATCTGTCCTCATTTCAAAATTGTGACAAAGTTTGTATGATTACCCACACAGGTTGCTGTGTTGTAATCTGTCTGGCTGGTGCTCTGCATGATTTTGAGATACTCTCCAGGAGATTTCTTGTCTCTGGAGACCGTAGGCACACACCTAAAATGACAATCATTTTTACAAGACAGCCTACTGTCTGTATGTTCATGGCCATGTCAGAACGGATATTTGGTGGCATATACTTAGTAATCAAGAGATACATACATTTTTACCTGCAAACCAATTTGGGCATTGTCTCCTAGTTATCTGTGATAAAATCTATGTATGTATTATCAATGTATCTTCAATTTCCCTGAAGACTGAAAGATGTGTATTAGAGACGTGTTGATGTACTTATAGGTGAGCGATAATCCAGTATGATAATCTTTCTATATGTAACCCCAAGTTTGAAGAGAGCTGCAAATGGATAGTGATAGACCAGTGAGTATGCTATCTTGCCCCTCTTCTCTTGACGTACTCCCTACACCAGCCATTATAAACCAGGTCCTGTAAGTCAGAATCACAATGCAATCCTTTTCAATGGAGCAAGACTATATCATCTATTTCACCATTCCTGCATCAAGGCATTTTCAGTAGGCTAGTTAGCCTGAGAGAATTTGCATAGAAACATGGACACTGGCCTGGGACAGTTTCACTGCCAAATACCTCAACAAAAGAGATGGGTTATTATTCTACCCCCATAACCTTTGTACAACTCCAGTAAGTAGTGCATGGGTTAGACCACGAACCCGGTGGGCATTATGTTTTTTTTGTTTTTGCAGAGTTTTAGATAGCGTGGTATTGACCCAAATCGGGTATCAGAGCGCTTTACATAGCACCAGTTACATTACATGAGGACACACATTAATTTTTGTTATGCACAGGGTGATTAAGTGATTTGCCCAGAATCACAGGATGTTCATCGTCATTGCCGAGACTGGAACCCAGTTCCCCAGATTCGAGGTCAACCGCCCTAGCTGTTAGGCCAACTTCTCTCCCCATGTTAATTTAGATATCACCATGGTACAAGAATGAGAGTGCACATCATGAAATATTTATTTCCATGGAACTGAACTGTATATATGGAAAATGCATTTGGAATTGACTAAATCCTTCCACAAATTCAAGTTTGAATACGAGTGGACAGTTTGTTTGCTACCAAGTGTCACTGTTTCTGGATATACGGCTTCCATATAGTTGAGAAATCAATTTAATCTTTTAAGGTGCTCAAATACAGAGCGAAGGACTAAACTAGAGACAGTAATAATGACAGTTTCTCTTGAAGGAGAAGGAACGATACTCCATGATATTGGAAATGACTAGCTGTAACTGAGACCTGAAGCTAGATCAGTAATACAGCCTGGTGACCTGAGATTGTGCATAATTCATACTAGAACTAAAGGTTAACTGCCCCACATACTGAAGTGTGTCCCTTTGGCTCTGAGGAGTTGCCCAATATAGGAGACCTACTGCCACTGCTCAGCCCAACCATGGGTCATAAGTCTGCAGAGGTTCTCTACATCACCTTCATTTCTTCTCGGCCAAGGCCCAAAATATTATTACTGCTGAGTCAGCAGGTGAGTGAGGAAAGACCTCAAAATGTCACTGCATAGAAAGCTGGTAAGAAGTGTTAGCCAATGCATATTTCGTCCTCTTTCAAACAGCTCATTATTCTTTGGTTTGTGCATTGCAGGAGATATCGCTGTTTCTGCACTTAACCCCTACAGTGCCAGGTGCTAGTGACTTTGACCACTTCTTCTTGTGACTCAGAATGGTTCCTGAGCATGCATTCTATTTAAAGATGTTCTAACAAAATGGGGTGACCCTGTGTCCCTCAGAACCTGGGTATATGTAATTGACAAACAAACGGTTCTGTCGGGTATAGAAAATTTCTTTGGAATGGGCTGTAAACAACTCCAACACACACAAACAAGCAAAAACTCTCTGATAGTAAAGGTTTTTATATTATTAAAAACAGATAGAAGAAAAAGAATTAAAGTGGGAATTACTTCATTCCACTATATTACAAACAGTTGTTTAAAAATTACGTGAATAGTGACTGTAGTGATTCTGGTGACAAGTGCAACAATTGATTAGTGACACTTATTTACAAAACCATATTATTTACAATAGAATTTCAAACAAAGGACCGGGGGAGTTTGTAAACGATGTTGTTTCTGTCGTTTAAGGGGCCAGTTTTGTATTAGTAAAAGTTCCAAGGAAAATCAGTGGTTAATGTCCATATTCCTGGAGTTCACTTGGCCAAATGTTAGAGCGTCGACGTTTCGACCCTGGATGCGCCCCAGTTGGTGGTCGCGACGGGTCTTTATCAAGACAGGGGGGGGGGGAGGGATCGGTCAAGGCGTGATTACTTCCAGAGGGTAGCCCGATGGTCAACCCTTAGTCTAGTCACATCAGCGATCAATACTCCGCGATGTAGTCAAAAGGCGGTCTGAGATTCCACGCCAACCGAGCTGTTCGTGGGAAAAGCTTTTCCCACGAACAGCTCGGTTGGCGTGGAATCTCAGACCGCCTTTTGACTACATAGCGGAGTATTGATCGCTGATGTGACTAGACTAAGGGTTGTAAATAAGTGTCACTAATCAATTGTTGCACTTGTCACCAGAATCACTACAGTCACTATTCACGTAATTTTTAAACAACTGTTTGTAATATAGTGGAATGAAGTAATTCCCACTTTAATTCTTTTTCTTCTATCTGTTTTTAATAATATAAAAACCTTTACTATCAGAGAGTTTTTGCTTGTTTGTGTGTGTTGGAGTTGTTTACAGCCCATTCCAAAGAAATTTTCTATACCCGACAGAACCGTTTGTTTGTCAATTTAAAGATGTTCAGCACCACCATGACACTCTGCCAGGATCTATATCCCTGCTGTTGCACACTGCAACACCAATGTCATATAAGCAGTTGTTAAAGAACAGCTGAGATGAGTGGACAGACACAGACAGATTACAGAAATCTACATTCAACCCACAGTATTGTACTGCATTAAAATAAAATGCTTTGTAACAGACATGTTTTATTCCATTCCTATTAACACAAAGTAAGATGTGGTAATGGTATTGAATTTTAAGTCTACAAATAATGCTAAAATGTTCACATAAAATAATTCAGATAACTCACTGTTTTTTTTTAAAGAATAATGGGAAATAAGTGAAAAAATGAAGCTCATTAAACATCATTATGTTGTTATTTTAAGGAACTCTTTATTATGTCATTAAGATGTTGATCACATTAACATACAAATTATGTAGTAGATCATATACATGCGGAAATGACACTTCATGGTGCACCGGATCTTTGAAACATTAAAAAGCAATATAAAAGACAATTGATTACAGTAATTACGACAATGAAAGGGAGGCTATTAACCTATAATTTACTTAAAAACCTTCAGATATATCAAACCAACCACATCTCAAATTATTTCAGACTAACTCTGCATGCTACGCTCAATCACAATGGGTTTCAACTTCCACATGAATATTTTAAAAATAGCAGTAATATGTTACTCAAATTATTGAAAGCATCAGATGACTTTCTTTACACAAATGACAGCTTGTTTCTTGTCGTGTAAAGTGCTACTGTGTGTTTGTGCATACGATTGGGGGTTAATGATTTTATATATGTATTCGTGTGTTGTGTACGAATCGGTGACAGGATCTTAAAGCATTTAATATGAATACCGTTCAGTACTTTTAAGACAGTGGGTGCATTTCGCATAGGCCTTCCCCCCTACTAAGTTCGTCTGCTCTTGTGCGAATTCATTAACCACATTTGCAAACAGGCAATGTGTGTGTGTGTATATGAAGCAATGCACATCCTTCCTACCTGCAAAAAGTGTGGAATTCCTTAGAGAAGGCCGTGGGAGAGATTGAAACCTGTGTACAAGAATTGTACAGTAATATCTGCATCTACTGCCCAGCCCCTTCCACAAAAGAAGCCCTGACCCAGTGCAGGAGAGCTCTAGGTGAAGTAAATGGGCAGGTCTTGGACACAGGTGTCTGCTGTCTACCTTGCAGATCCTCCTAAAATACTGGACTACAATCCTCTCCCAGACTTAGAGTTAATTCTCAAAATTTTTACTGATAAAGCCATTGTGAAGACATTAATTTGGTGACCCATGTCCTGGAAGGTACTTGGGGGGCCTTAGCAGGCCTCACTCGCGTATCCATATGGTGCACGAAAGGCGATGAATACTGAAGCAGAGGGCGGTCTGGTTTGTTGCCTTACTATTTAGAAGCCTGGCCCAAGAAAGGTGCTGCTGCCAGCCTAGCCATACTCTCTGCATCCCAGCCTAGCCGTACTCTCTGCATCCCAGCCTAGCCGTACTCTCTGCATCCCAGCCTAGCCGTACTCTCTGCATCCCAGCCTAGCCGTACTCTCTGCATCCCAGCCTAGCCGTACTCTCTGCATCCCAGCCTAGCCGTACTCTCTGCATCCCAGCCTAGCCGTACTCTCTGCATCCCAGCCTAGCCGTACTCTCTGCATCCCAGCCGAGCCGTACTCTCTGCATCCCAGCCTAGCCTTACTCTCTGCATCCCAGCCCACGTGTGATCGAGTCCCTCTGTGCACTGAAAACACGCTAACACATTTAACAGAAAGATCACTGCTTTGCAATGTGTTGGTCCTTGTAGCTTTGTAAGACACCACTAATTGAAAAGATATTTTTATTAATAGATCCTTATCTGTAATTTTCAGAAAATACCATAAGTTGTCAGAAATGTTCCAGTCTGTGAGGGAGTGTCCATACAGGGAATCGTACATAAGAGCTGTCTAGAACATAGACCCATATTACAGCAAAGCACACCATGGTGTACAGACAAAAACAGTAATACCATCCGTACCCTGCAATGGAGCACTGTGGTTTGAGACAGTTTGGGACCAAACAGGATTGGGCATGGGTAAAAGACGTGTGTTGGGGGATAGGGAGCAATAACGCATAACATAACATATGACGATTCAACAAAAGTGTGAGAGTCCAGAAGAAATAACAGGACAATGCAGTGCAATGCAATACTATGCAACACTATGCGGTGGAGTGAAATGCAATGCAATATGTGCCATTCATCATGTCTAGGGGCGGGATATAGTGCACAAAGGTGAGTAGGGGGACTCTAGATGCAAGGGATGATTATAAGGGGAGAAGCGCCTCTTTTGCCTTGGTTACAGCACCAGAAACGGGACTGTGAGCTCCACTGAGGACCCAATACTCAGAAGGAGTCAGGTATAGTGTATCTTTTCAATGTGAAAGTGCATCAAGGGGATCCAAAGGGCCAGGCAGAAAGTGGGGCCATAGGTTGTGCCCCATCAAGGTGTCAGTCTATGCAAGTAGGCCGTTCGTGAAAAAAGGGAGTTGGAGGGAAGCTACAAGCACCGCTGATGGACCTCAGGATACAGGCAACAGCCACATTACTAGTCTTCCTTAGGAATCTGTACCAAGGAAAGATGACCAGAATGCAGATCTTTGCTACAGTAAGCAACGTGGCCAGTAAGCTACTCTTATGGTTAGTAAGAGAGGGAGAGTTCTCCATATCATGTAATATGATTAATTGCCTCAGAAATGGTAATGGTAGGCGTAGGGTCCTGTTAATGGTGGTTTCCACCTCACACCATAACGTCTGGATGTGGGGGCAATCACGGAGCATATGAACTATAGCGCAGTCCTCTTAGTTAAAACTTTATTGTTTATAATGGTGGAGTAGGCTGGCCGCATGAAGTCTGTGTGGGGTCCAATACTAGTTATGGAGTGTCTTGAAGAGAGAGAGTTTAATTTGAAATTCACAAAACTCTTTATCCAGGTCTGCAATCAAAGGCCATCCAGTCAAATTTAGGGTAGTCAACATGTAGAGTCCTCTGCCATGAGTCCCATATCTTAGCAAGTTGTGGTTTTATGTATAAGTGGGATATTTAAATCACACCTCACAATAAACTCCAGTGCATCAATTATCTCTCCAGAGGGGAAATTGCACGGGTCCTGCGGGGTAGCCTCAGTGTGCCCTGCAGACTGTGCCGTAGTTGCTCGTATTTACACCATAGGTATGTGGGGAGCTTGTATTTGTCCTAGAGTGGTTCAAAGGAGTGTAAATCACCCTGCAATATTAGGTGATCTAGAGTCAGTATTCCAGATCTAACGGAAAAGGCCCCAGCATATAGTACTGTTGCCTATCCTAAGTGCATCATTCTTCTAGATAGGTGTGTGGTTATTTTCAATCAAGCGTCAGCCTAAAAAGGTTTATGGGTTCTAAACTAGTACTTCATCATTAAGTGAATTAATACTTTTTTTGTGAGGGAAGGAGAGTTTTGGTGTTTGCAAAGTTACTGCAACCCTAGGCTATCATAGGTGACAAGGCATTCATTATTGACCCATTATGAAGCGTCCCCAATCCTGGCTTGCAACATGGCCAAGTGTGATCAGGCGCTATACGGACAGAGGGGATACCACGTCTGGGCTTCCAATTCCTGTTGTTACTTTCTCCGCGAATCTTGGTGGAGAAGTAAGGAGAGATCTTTAAATACATTACTATTCAATACTTGAAGGTTCCATTGGACATTTTCAGTTTAATTCCTAGCCCAGCTGGACATCCACCCTGTAAGATTGAAATTACCTAAAGACCTCGGTTGCTTATATATTTTAAAATCTTTGATTAGAGACTGCGAAATGGACCGCAACCCTCTGGCTTCCATTACATGACTACATACACAGCCAAGGAGTTGATATACTATTCTTGCCCTGAAGAAGTCCCATCCGGGACGAAACGCGTCGCTGTTCGTTTTTCTTCTGTTGACAAATAAATCATTCAAACAAACCAGTCCTCTGGACATCACTATTTGTGCTCTTGCGATAATTGTGTTGTTTTAGCACACCCTTAATTTATGGTGCACCTGTGCTTTTTTTCATTACATGTTTAAAGTTCTGGCTAGAACTGTCATTGTTATGGCGGGTGTCTTATCGGTGTGCACATAATCCCATCTAAGTGTTTAAATAAGGGGAAAATTACAATAGTGGCAATTTTTGTATCAGGTGCATTTCTATGAAGGTTCTGCCATCTACTATGTACTAATATTCTCTCCAGCGTTTGTTTACAACAGTGGTGTTACGCATTATTTTGCCATGTTCAGTGGCCTTGCAACTGCCTGAAAGATTTGCGCAGAATTAATGGATCCCTCCTTCGTCTTGAAGTATAGGTTACATGGGATTTCAAGAGATGTTTTTCGCTGGGAATTTTGTAATAGGAGATGTTAAGAAGCCAAGGTTTGCGGCTCTAATTCAGCAAACCCCAGTCAATGTTCAAGCTATTTGGTGCATGGTCTGGAAGCGATCCCTTCACATGCTCACATTGCACTACCAGGGGTGTCAACTGATGGAGGACTGGAAATAGCCAGTCATGACTACTTCCAGTGGTCTGGGGATACATACTAGAAATCTTTATCAGACACAAGAAGCAGGTGCCATATGTCAAGAAAGCCCTAGTCATCCATAATATCCCGTAGGATCAACAGGACCCATACGGTCCAGTATAGTGTTGGGGTTCAGGCTTCAGTCACCACCAAGAATAACCCATGTTGGCCCGGTTCAGTGGTGAGTGTGTTAAGTTTAAGGAAAAATCTTCATTTTACACCATTGTGTGCATATGTGAAGCTTATTCCCATTATCCTGTTTCCTATCCTTGGTTTGGCAAGAACATTCTTGTCATCATTAGTCCAAGTCTGCAGCACCATACAGGGCAGTTTTTTTTAATGAAAAGTTCTACTCCGCATTTCCTGTAGCTGCTAACAGACGAGGACCCAGAGGGGTCTAAGTTAGTAGTTTTACAACTGTAAATAACTTTGTCTACAAAGTCTCATATAAGTTTGTCAGCTTTAGGAGCTGGAAGATGGGTTTCCAGCAGGAGGGCCATATAGGCCTATTTAGAGGCCAGTTAGGAGAGGAACTTTTTTCTCTTCACATAATGTGTTAAGCCACTAATGTTCACGTATACAATATTAAGAGACGCGGTCATCAATGTGAGGAAGACTGATAAGGAGATGCAGGTGTACTAGATGAGAAACTCGGATTTGTTTGCTGTAGTGACCCCAGAGATAAGTAGCCCATTGGTTACTACTTTTCACTCCCTTTAACGCCCCTCAATTCAGTATTTAGGTCCCAACACCAGGAACTCAGATTCACCCAAACAAAGAAGGACCAAAGAGGAGTCGAAGAATGCAAAAACCTTGGACTAGCTGTGGACTTAGCGCCAAATCCTGCCTGCATGCTTCTGTCTCCTCAATTGCAAAGGTCCGACTCGTACTGCAGCTGTGCATCATCCAAAAGCCATGGAGAACTGCCAGAATTTCACCAACCCATCAGCATCTACCTTGAAGTGAAGGAGCCACCTCCCTGTAGTCACCGACCACAATTTCCGGTTCACCGATCTGCTGATTACCAGGTCCACTGATGCAGCAGCCACCCAGGAGGAGGTCACCATGCTCCAAGGGGGAACATCCCTTACGACGCAGATGTTACCCCGCAGTACCGTTATAACGCGTATTTTAGAATGCAAGTCGTAACCACGACTTGCGCTGGACGGCGCTAAAGGACAAGGAATAGTAGATTTACTATTCCACCAACACCTTCGCTACTGTACGTAGGCTGGCGTTGCAATAGTAAATTAAACTATTCCTAAGTCTGCACCCCTACAGCGCAAGTCGTGGTAACGACTTGCGTTGTAAAATACGCATTGTAACGGTACGCGTGGTAATACCACGTGTCGTAACAACGTACATCCTGCTCCAGGAGGTCAAATCCGTCTCCCCACCAAGACTGAAGATGCCAGGAACCCCAGGTCAAGGCTTGTTCAGTGTCCAGCCTAGACACCAACACCAGCAAGACCGACCTACTGACCTGGGATGTTGGCACCAGAGAGGCCATCATCGAGAGTGACTGTGCTGTCCTGTTTTGTTTCTATCTCCTGGTTGATCCTAAAAGTGAGAGCCTCCAATGCAAGCGACCTGCCCAACAAAATACTACTGCACCTGAGCTCCACAGTCCGAGTCCAAGCCTACCAAAAGTGCACCCTTGCCTGAGAGAACCTCAAGAACCGGGCCTGCCTTTGGGTTCCAACTCACTTCTCCCCAAATCCCCCTTGCAGCATTTTTCTGCTTACAGGTTTTCTCCATAGACTTCAGCAGTAGGGTCCGAGGATTCCCTTGCGACCAGCACCTCTGCACACGGACACACCAAGGCAGGCAAACCAAAACTGCTGTTGGTTCTAAGCACAATGATCCATAGTTACCTCAAGTCCAGAAGAACTACCCTGGAACTTAATTGCAAGTACCCCTATGCAATGTAGGTTTCTCCTAAAAGATGACATTACCGTGTTAGAGGCTCATGCCTCGGACAGCTATATTTTCAGTGTTTTCTAAAAATAGCCAACACGAAAAAGTGCTTACCTAATCTTGTCGATGTTGGAGTCTAAATTAATATAACATTCTATGTTATTTTTCAAATTGGTGACAGATTTCGAGTGTGTGTGTCTCATTTATTGATTCTATGTGTGAAACAAATGCCTAACACTCCTCTCTGATAAACCTAAGGCTGCTCAACCACATATCACAAATAGAGAACCTTGGGAATGTTAAAACAAGTCCCTGTACACTAATAAGTGACACCTGGACACTCTGCACAGTGCACCATGATGGTCCAAGCCGGACGCTCTAGGTAGCAAAAGGATCGCTCACATAAATCCCACTGTACCCTGCCAGTGGATTCTTAAACGTTTCAACTTCCTTCTGCTTTAGGAGGTTTGTGGCCCAGTTGGGCACAGTTGGACCGCATGCACCCCCGTGGAGATCACAAATCTTCAACCGTAGCCAAAACGCACCCAGAAAACATTTGCCCAAACTGAATGACTGACTCCATAGAAATATGTAGTGCATAGATCATAGTGTATTTATTCTTAATGCAAATCACAAGTAAACATGTCAAAAAGAAAGTCACAAAGTCCTGTATGTTTTTGTGCACATATTGCATTCATGCACCATCCTTTCTGGAAATATACATTTTTTCAAATGTACATATTTTAATGCGAGTTGGGTTTTTGGGCGGGGAAGGGAGGCAAAATATATATTGTTAAATTGAAAGATTCCTTTTTCGTTGCAATTTCATTTCTGTACTGGGGATGTGCATTGTGCGGGGAGGTAAAATAGAGGACACTGGAGAGCATTAATCAAGCATGAAAACTTTCATATTTGATTAAATGTGACCATTTTCTGGAGGGTTTTTCCCCAAAGCATCCTAACCATTTATTGTTTGGTAATTTGGCTCTCCCTTTGGTGTAGATATTTTAGACAATGAGATGTGTCTGGCTAGAGGGCTTTATAGAGTCCACAGTACCTCAACACATGCACACACACAAAAACAACACAGATTAAGGTCCAAAAACCTCTGCAGTTAGCCACATATGGTCACTACCTCAACAATAGTGCCACCAAAAATCCATACTGCTTTCTGTTCGAGTTCGACTTTAGGGGGTCTAACTGTTTTAGTGTTGTGCGAAGCCATCCTTTCCTGGACTTTATTGTAGATTTAACCATTTGTGTCCGTCGTGTCAGTTCCGATAATTAATTTCCTTCGTTTTAGAGTCCTACATTGAAATAACAAACAAATCAGGGCGTAAGGAAAAAGGAACTGTCTCTAAATTGAACATATAAAGCCCCCTAATTTCAAATAGTTTCGATAAACCAATATTTGAAATGGTCAATCCACACAAAACTATACTTTTTATCAATTATTTGGCGTCCACCATTGTGCATGCAGTCCGTATTTTGTTGATTATGCTTTTATACCTGCCATACTTCTATGTAGGCTTAATGGGTATGTTTCGCAAGATACACTTTTGCTAGGTCAGCAGACCTCAACCACCGCTGTACCCAGTTCCAACAGACAATTGCTAAACAGTATGAGATGAAGTTGAAGAACATCCAAGGGTTCTTTGTATCCCCATTCAGAGGCTTCAGGCTGGATACCATGTAGCAGGAAATGAGTACTGCTTCTTGCCCTCTCACAGGAGACGTAAATTGTATCTGGTTTTGAGATTGGGGAAGCTTTCACATTGGAAAGTGAATTCAAATCTTTCCCAAATTGAGATATTACTTTTTTCTAGCTGGTATTGCCTTTTCCAAATCTTGTTTATGTCCATATTCACCATTAATTATAGAATATCACTAATAGGATCTAAAAGGATTTGCAAGTAAATGCATGGTGTAACATAATTTATGCAAAGTCTCATTCTAAACATGCAGCATAAACTTTCCCATGCAGGACACGAATACATCCATAAAAAGATTAAAGCATGACTGGGTAAATACGTGGGAACGTGAGGGAATTTAATGATCACAGCATGAAAAAGACATCACTTATGAAGAGAATGCATTTCATGGACATTTCCAATAAACGTTCTATACCAGAGCAAAGTAAAATGCATAATATCGTTTTCACATCACAGCAAATTCAATATGACTTTCTGTAAAATATAATGTTGTGAATGACAAATGTAATAGTGATTATCTTTTGAAGTATCCCAGTGAACATTGCCTCCTTATTTTAGAACTTATTCCTAAGGTGATCCCCCGCTTGCCCCATTAAACACATCAATCCATAGAAGTACAAGTAAAATTGGATAATTTGTCTTGGATGAGACTGCAAACATCATTTTAATGGTGCAATTACCTACCATGTTAAGATAAATTGAAATCATCAATAATCCCTGGAATAGGCAGAGAGTTGCACTTTATTGAAAGGGAGAGGAAAACATAACTCATCATGCATTTTTTTTTTATTTATAGGTCATTATAAATCCAAAACCTCAAAGGAAGTAATATTACCTTCTCATGCACTTTTTATATTTTGTGTCCATCATTATCAACATTAGTTTCTGTTTGCTGGGATGATCTCGGAGTTTGGCTTAATTAGTTCTTGATAAGCTTTAGTGAAATTCAACTTTGATGAAACACGGACATATTTGTGTAATTGGTGATGTTCAAAAAAAGAAAAGTCTACTTTTTGAAGCATAAACCTGCACATTATTTAATGTCTGCATGTTTCTCTGGTTTGGTATTTCAGTTGAAACATCACAAAGGAACAGAGATTATGAAATGTCCTAGTGCTATTCTTTCTTTCTATTCTACTAGCTCTATTAATTTTACATCTTGCACTGTTCAAGTAGGGAACAAGGATACAATTTGCCCATAAGTTTCAGTCAATTACCCTATATTGCTGACTAAAGTAGTCTCATTATTTTTTGTCAGTAAAGAGCAACATTTTTTAAAGTGAAACCGCATGTATAGTTTCTTTGTTAATGTTTTTCATAATTAAGATCCATATTTAACAATATAACCATAACCCCTAGCTTGTATCAATGGGTTAGTGTTGTTTAGAATCTTGGCCCCTCATCACCTTGGACACTTTGAAACCACTACTGAAATCCATCAAATCAGGCTCCCCACGTGACCCAATTCCAATGAGTGTCATAAATCAGATGGATGATTATTCTTTATCAATCATCACAGAGACACTCAATGCATCCATTCAACTTGCTACAGTCCCAGCGGCATGGAAACATGCCATGGTAAGTCCATTGTTAAAAAAGCTCACTGCCGACCCGGAGGTCTTGGCCAATTATCGCCCGATTTCTCTGCTTCCCGCTTTCTCTAAAATCCTTGAGAAACACATTCATGGTGCTCTCACAACATTCACAGAAAACAACTGTTTACTCCACTCCTCTCAGTCCGGATTTAGGGCAGGGTACTCCACAGAAACTGCCCTTCTTGGAGTAACAGAGAGTATCAGGGAACTCTTAGACGATGGCCAAACTGTTGCACTTATCTTGCTGGACTTAAGTGCGGCCTTCGATACCATTTCTCACTCCAGACTGCTAGCCAGGCTGGGGGAAAATGGTATCGGTGGCGCAGCGCTGGAATGGATAAGGTCATATCTGTCCCATCGCACCTTCCAGATTTCTTCCTCCCAGGCCTGTTCTGACACATTTAACTCCCCCCATGGTGTGCCACAGGGCTCAATTTTGAGTCAGCTGTTTTTTAATCTTTATCTCAGTCCACTTGCCGATCTAGCGGAGAGATCCGGTCTTGCCTTAATGACCTACGCAGATGATTCACAGATTATTTTTTCACTTTCAAAGTCTGACCCTCTAGCTCCATCTGTGCTCAATCAAGGTCTTCAGGAAATCTTCAGCTGGATGTCAAACAACCAGCTGAAGCTTAATGGGGAGAAAACGGAGATCCTCCTACTAGGAAAGAATAAGGACCTCTGGAGTGCCCTCCACTGGCCACCGTCTTTGGGCACTCTTCCTACACCAGCTACCCAGGTCAGAAACCTTGGGGTCTCCATTGACAACTCACTATCCATGAAGCAGCAGGCCAATAAAGTGGCGGGCATTTGTTTTACCATCCTTAAATGGTTGCGTAAAATCTTATGGATGCTGCCTCCTGCCACCCAGAAGACCGTAGTCAATGCTCTTATTACATCTCAGCTTGACTACGGTAACATCCTCTACCTGGGCTCAAACCAAGCAGTGTTAAGACGACTCCAACTTGTCCAAAATTCCGCTGCTAGGTTGCTGTGCAAAATCCCCAGAACAGCAAGGATCTCAAAGCACCTCAGGGACCTGCATTGGCTCAGGGTGGAGTACCGAGTTAGGTTCAAAGCCCTGAGCTACATGTTTAAAATTAAAGCCGGCACTGCTCCCAAATATTTACAAGATATTGCCAGTCCCTACCTTCCTAAACCCAGCCTGCGATCTTTAACTGGAGCGAACTTTGCAGTGCCCAGGTTCAAATTGGCTAGAATTGGAGGAAGATCCTTTTCTTATTTGGGGCCTACCCTTTGGAATTCTCTTCCCCCCCATATCCGCAAGGAAGAACATTTCTCCAGCTTCAGGAAAAGCATTAAGACCTGGCTTTTTGACAAATAACTGTCAGTTTGTCCTCCACTCTTCAAAGGTGCAGCTCAGTATCACAGTCTCACTGCCGGGAAACCCTTTGTGGGTATCTGTGCACCTTACAAATGTAAAAAATAAATAAATAAATAAATAAATTAGTGTGTACAGGGCTTTCTTTGCTGATTCTTTTACTTCAAAGACATCTCACTAAATTGTTGATGTCATTGTATTTTTATGCAATTTACTTTATGCTTCAGCATTTTTGTTTAGTATTTTAATAATATTAGCATACTGTTTTTATAAATTGACAACTCTTTTGCAAAGCAATCTTTAATTCTTGTTAATAGTGATTTTTGATTTGCTTTGCACACTTTCTGGCACTAAACATATGCTATTTCATACATTAATCTAAATGCCATGTCATTACTTTGGCATGATTTGATCAGATCTCATGCTTTTGTTCAGCAAGTTGAGAACAAGGCAGCTAGCTTTTTTAGGCTCAAAGTTCAAAACTTTGAGTCTAAAAAAAAACCTAACTATCAATGGCAGCCCACCCTAATGGGCAGAGGGACGACAACCCCCTCACCTTTTACCCAACAAGAAGAGTGTCTGTTAGGTTGAGCGAAGGCCAGTTTGACAGACAATCTTTCTTTTAAAGTCAGGTAACCAGGAGCTAGACATGTGCTACATTCACACGCTGCTGGCTGCCTAAGCTAAGCTTTGCTGGGTTTAAGATGTAACCCCTCCTGTGGGCTTGACCTCTTCAGTCTGGCAAAGCACCTCAAGGCATTCACCTCATTCCACTCTGATGAGTCAGGCACCTTATGTCAACCAGTGAGGGAAGGCAGCCGTCCTAAACCTCCTGGGACCCTTGAGACAGAGCTGTGAAGGTAAGTGTAAGTTTTGTTTAATGTTTGATGTACGCATGCGTGTATGTATGAAAATTTGGTAGTGAGTTGTGACTGAATATGTGTGAGTGCGTGTGCAGGCGTGTGTGTGCCAATGCATGGGTGTGAGTGAGTATGTATGTGTCCGTGTGTCGCCTACCCATCTCCTTGCCTGCTAAAATTACTGGTCAGCCCTGCTAACTATGCAAAAGATGTCAACCATTTCACTCCGAAATTAAGTTGCATCAATTTGTCAGTGCTTGCTTATTGCAATTATTTGATCTTGGGGTTGTCTGTGTTTTCACCTCGAGGAGAACTGGCAGTTCAGAGTGGACTGTCCCTATCAGAGCAGGAACAAGACTGCTCTGCATAAGGTAGATCTCTGCCTAGAGCAGTGCATTGGTAGAAAACATGGTTTGAAATGGCCCAAGCGATCATAAGTGGCTGAGAATAATTCAAACATACCTTCCATCATTTTGGTATTTCGTGCATTAGGATTTGGTATTGATTGTAAAACCCCTACTTATCTTCAGACAGAACTTTCTAAATATAATGATCTTAACTGACGGCTAAAATCAAGGTTGTTCCAGTGCTGCAATGTGGTACAGTTGGGGTTGATATCATCATATAAATGTTATTTGGATATAAATATAACCATAAAAAGAGCACAAAATCACAATGCATGCATTTCATAAAACTATAAAAATAAACACATTGTTATAAAACCATAAGAGTGGTAAAAGAAGGAAAAACATTATTGATAATGCCTTACTCCTCAAATTCCCCAAGAGCAACAATAAGATTAGTTGGGCCCATAGTTCTTAGATCTCAAAACTGCACATAGAGAGCATGAGACAGCAAATAAAACATGTTCATTCGGTAAGAGCTGCGAGTATATCAGCGCCTTCCTAACTTAAGTGAAATTCAGGGATATCAGGGTTGATGTATTTTCCAGAGGATCTGCACTATATAAATGCAGTTTTGTGCTCCCCAGACCAGCATTATTTTACAGATTTAAGTGACTACTCTAAGCTATGAGGCTGTAGCATACCGACAAAAATGTGATAATAGATTGGACTCTTAAAATAAATATTCTTCATGTGTTTTTTTAGTGTTAGAAATTCCACAAAAGACTCCACACCGGGTTAGACAATAGAGCTTAATTTTACAAATATAACAGGACCAAAAATGACAAATATTCAATAAGTAGAATTTGAGATATACATTTTCAAAGGATAAAATATAAAATTGTGCTTAGAAGCATTAATTGCTTAAATGGGATATCTGGTTGCGCTGAACTAAGACAAATTCAAGAGTTTGGAGCATGGGCCGGATACATAGACCCAGTGAGGCCTACTGAACAAAAGTACCTTAATCCGGATTGTGTTGAGGAAGATGCATGGTGTAGCAAAGCAAGGCATAGGTATTCCCAAAGCAGTTGGGGTGATACGTCAATTTACTCCACGCAACAGCGGTGATGCGTTGGTTCAGAATGCAATGCAGCAGTTCTGAGAAACTGCAGTTTCGAAGGTGATACACAAGGTTTCTCCACACAGTAAAGGTAATGCCTCAATCTTCTCCATGCAGTTGCGGTGATGCAGTGGTTCATAAGTAGTGGTTCGGAATGCGATGCACTGGTCCGGAGTGTGGTGGGCCAATCCTGTTCCCACAGTGGCATTGTTGCATTGATTCTCGTCTCATAGCAGAGGATCTGTTGGTTCTGCTGGATCAAACTCTTAGGTCCAATTTCAAGGACCCAGTACTAGGGTGGCACCACTTGCAGGGCAGACTCGCAGACCGTAAAGCCCAATTGTAGGAGCAGGCTGGCCGAATGTCTTTTATGTCCCTGAGATTTCAGATCTGGCTCTTGGAGTCACTCTCAGATCAAGGGATACAGGCCCACTCCTTCTCACTCAGGTAAGAGAGAACACTAGGCAGCAGGGAATCACATTAAGGAAGGAGTCCAGCAAACAGCAGTCCAACAGAGTGGCAGTTGTTTAGCAGCACAGCAGTTCTTCTTGGCAGACTGGTCACAGGTCCAGAGTGCACTGAAGTCTTGGTGTCAGAGGTCCAGTACGTATGCCAAATTGTGCCTTTGAAGTGGGGGAGACTTCAAAGAAGGGTCTTTGAAGTGCAGAGAGGTCCTCCCTGCCTGCCCTGGCTCCAGGCTCCCTATAGGGGGGGTATGCAGCCCTTTATGTGTGGACAGGACACATCCTATTCAGTTGTAGTGTGGGTCTGTGCCAAGCTCTACCCTCCCAACCTGCCAAGAATGGCCCACCAAGTCATACCTAAGCTCCCTTTGTGTGTGGCTGTCTTGAGGGAATACAAAAAGCCCAGCTGTCATCGTACACAGACTGAAGAGAGAAAAGCATCAGGCACCAAATGGCTAAAGTAAGAAAATTCCAGCTTTCTAAAAGTGGCATTTTCAGAATTGCAATTTAAAATCCAACTTCAACATAAGTTGTGGTTTTAAATCGGGATTCCAGAGACACTGGACTTAAATGTATTATATCTACCTAATTGGAAATTACGCCTATAAAATTTAATAAGGTAAATGCCCATGTTATCCTATGGGAATGATTGGCTTTGCAGTAGTGAAAAACGAATGTAAAATTTTCACTACCAGGTTAAGTCAAACTTAAAAGTATATGTCTTATTTTTTACATACACAGCTCACTGCCATTGTACTGCCCAGTTTTGTATGTTTTCAAAAGGAAGGTTTAACCCTGGCAAGAGATTGAACTTACCAGGTCGAAATTGCAGTGTAAATTGCACATACAGACGCTGCAATGGCAGGCTTGAGACATGGTAAGAGCGTTGCTTAAGTGGGTGGCATAATCAGGGCCCACAAGTACCATTTAACTTACAGGCCCTGGCTCAGGTAGTGCACTTTATTAGGGACATACAAGTAAATTAAATGTGCTTATTGAGTATGAGTCAATAGTACTATGTTGAGAGGAGAAAACACATGTACTCTAGCACTGGTTATCAGTGGTAAAGTGCTCAGAGTCCTAAAGTCAACAAAAACGAGGCTAGATAAAGTGGAGGACGAAGGCATAACATTTTCGGGTGGCCCTGCAGAGGGACATTTTTCAACATTTATGCTGCGAGTTGTATCGCTCAATCATTTGCTTGTCTGGAGTCAAATTAAATAGCAATTTGGAAGTAGGTCCATTGTGTGGGCCAAAAAAGATACATAAGTAAGGGAACAATCCAACACATCTTTAGCCTACATGCTAATGCTTAATAAGAGATATTGGCTGATGACAGTAAAGTAGCCTGTGGCTCAAGAGGCAGTTTTCTCTTGTTTTTCGGAAGTGACAACTTTGAGTCACAGTGCTATCAATATTTCTTTATTTTTAGAACTTGAACGCAATGAATGGTTAAATGTATTGTGATCTGTGAATACAGACTGAAACACTTGTGTTCTCAATGATTAATCATTTTTGCATTAAAGATCTTTAAACATTGTAATATTTTCCTGGAGAAGGAAACATTCAATGCAGGTCTACTGGCAACAGCTATATTGGAAAGGGGCGACCTATCGGTCCCCCCGAACGTATGGTGGAGTACCCCGATCCCCCCGGGAAGCCATTTTGGGCGGGAAGCGCGTCTCCGCTGGTATGCCCGAAGCGGCGTAGCCGGGGCGCGCTTTTTTCCCGCCCAAGAGTGGGTTGTCCTAGACACCGAAGCTGTCCACCACGCCCCTGGAGGCGGGAAGGGGCGGGTTTACGCCCGCCCAGAGAAGAATAAAAGGAGCCACAAGTCAAGGAAGCATCCTCTTGTTCCTGTGCTCTGAAGCTGCACCTCCCCGCTGCACGTGAGCTCGAGACGGAACGAAGAGCCAATTTTGAAATTTGTAATGTCTCTCTTTTCTCTTCTAGCACTGCAAATCGCGTTCAGGATCTTTCACCTACGGGGAAAAATGCCGGGCAAGAGAGTCGCAAAGAAGGTCAGCACCGACCAGATGCTCCGGATGTTGGTGAAAGACATGGCAGAGATGAAGAGAAAAATGGCGGCCAGGGACGGTGCGGGAAGGCCAAAAAGACCCAACCCGACGGAGGCCCCGGCCGGAAGAAGGAAGAGGGCCAGGAATGGGTCAAACGAGGACGAGGTCCCAGTTCCGGGGGCTCCCCCGGTGAGCCCTCCTAGACCAGCGGAGATTCCCGCGCCGGCTCCTGCCGAGGGCCAGCGGATCCCCATTGTGGTTACCCCAGTGGACGAAGGGGACATGCCCCCGGAGTTGGCCGCCCAGTTGGCGGCATGGCTGGGTAATAGCAGCGGGCGTTCCGTGGCTCCGGGGGACACTGCTGAGGAGGCCAAGCAATTAATGAGGCAGTTGCGGCAGTCTAGAGAGGCCGCGAAACCTCCTTGTCCGCTTGTTTCCCCGCAGGCTCCAGTAGAGCAACCCGCAGCTGGCACGAGTTCGGCAGCAACGGCGGTTACAGCTTCTAGCTCAGGTAAGCAGCTAATGCCGATTGCGGGGAAGGGGTCTGTACCCTCGAGAAGGGAGAAATTGGCTCAGCATATCCCGATGGAGGTCAAAGAACGGATATGGGCTGAGAAATACGTAAACATGTTCTCCTTACTAACTGACCATTATGAGATTGAGCATGTGAAAGTTCAGAAGGAACTCATGCATCCGAGCGTTTGGCGCGCAAAAATGGCCGCCTTTAGAGTCGATGAGACGATAGGTAACTGGGGTAGAGCATTTGGCATATTCACTTCAATAATGGGGGAACGGAGACCTGATTTGTTGACCGAGTTACCTGTGTACCAGTCACGTATTATGGAATATTCTCAGACATATGTTGGCAATGAGTGGTTTTGTTATGATAATATTTTTCGTAAGGCTAAAGAGTTTGATACGTGCCTGACGTGGGATTGTTACGACTCCATTTCTTGGCAAAAAATGGAAAAATCAGGCATGTTAAAGGCGCCATTGTTGGGGGGGTGGGGGTGAACCTTCCCGCCAACCATCCGGGGCGCCCTTTCGGACAGGGGCAAGTAATGAGCATCACCCAAGTCCGAACGGCAATACAGGTAAAAAAGGGGTATGCTGGAACTTTAACAGGGGAAAGTGTACAAGGCCCCAGGGGTCATGCAAGTTTAGACATGAATGTGGGGGGTGTGGACAGTCTTCGCATCCCGAGACCATGTGCAGAGCCAAAACGGGTGATAACGGTAGTAGGGCAAGCGCCAAACAGGTCTGACATAGTCCGAGGGGCGGCTTTACCTACACCGGTTGATACCATGGCAATGATTCCTTGGCTCAGCGAATACCCTGATCATGTCTCCGCTGGGGTGCTGCGAGACGGTTTTTCTTACGGTTTCCGCATCCCGGTGGGGAATTTTCAGGGTAAAGCACAGTGTAGGAACCAACTTTCGGTCCTGCATAATACGGCAGTGGTGCAAGCAAAGATTGGGAAAGAAGTAGCCCGGGGTCGGGTGGCAGGACCATTCAACACGCCACCAGTTCCAAATTTTGTTTGGTCGCCATTGGGAGTGGTCCCTAAGAAGGACCCGGGTGAGTTTAGACTGATACATAATTTGTCAGCCCCGAGGGATTTATCAGTTAATGATGCAATAGACCCAGGGCTTTGTTCGGTGCGGTACGCATCCTTCGATAATGCAGTCGCCATGTTGAATTGCCTGGGGCCCGGAGTGCTGATGGCCAAATCTGACATTGAGTCCGCTTTCCGGTTGCTCCCGGTACACCCGGACGATCAGCGTCTCCTGGGCTTCATGTTTCAGGGGCGCTATTACATGGAATCATGTATGCCAATGGGCTGTTCCATATTGTGTGCTTATTTTGAAAAATTCAGTTGTTTTCTGCAATAGGCATTCACAAGGATTACGGGTTTTCAGCATGTCATGCATTATCTAGACGATTTTCTGTTTCTGGGGGCAGCCGGGGACACAGAATGTGCACAGGCTTTAAAAGAATTTTGTGATTTGATGAGACAGTTTGGTGTGCCATTGGCGCCAGGTAAGACTGTGGGGCCCTCAACTTCACTCGAGTTTCTTGGAATAGAGCTCGATTCCGAAGAAGGTTGCTTCCGGTTGGCAGAAGAAAAAGTACGGAAATTCAGGGCTTCGCTTGAAGCATGCATTAGAGAAACTAAGGTGAACTTGCATCAATTGCAGCAGACTGTGGGGCAGTTGAATTTTGCCCTTAGGATAATGCCAATGGCCCGCCCCTTTTCCCGCTCGATTGCACAAGCCATGGTCGGTCTTAAAGAGGGGCATTACCGCACGAGGCTCTCGGCCGAGATTCGCCAGGACATGCGCATTTGGTTGGCATTCCTGGCGGACTTCAATGGTCGGGTTGTCTGGACGAAGCCGGCGGTGTCCTCCGAAGAGTTGGGGCTGTGGACAGATTCGGCGGGGAGTATAGGCTTTGGCGCCATCTTTGGCAATCACTGGTCGGCTCAAACGTGGCCGTCATGGTGGCACGAGGGTGGGCTAACAAGTAACATTGCCTTTCTCGAACTGTTCCCTATTCTGGTGGCTTTGAAAATATGGCCTGAGGGGTTTAGGGATCACTCTGTGGTGTTCTGGTCTGATAACATGACTGTGGTTGAGTGTATCAATAGTCAGGCAGCACGATGCAAATGGATTCTGAGGTTGCTCAAAGAAATTGTTTTATTATGTATGCAATTGAACGTGCTCTTTAGAGCGAGGCATGTGCCAGGGGTGCTGAATCAGGCTGCTGATGCGCTTTCTCGTTTCCGTATGCAGGCCTTCTGGGGTTTTCTGCCCACAGCGGACCCGGTGGCGGCACCATTTCCCGAAGCTCTCTGGTCTCTCGGTGCCCCGAACTACAAAACCTCGTGGGAGAGAGTTTAGCACCCAGGACAAGGAAGGCATATGAAGGGGCGTTCCGTTCCTATTGTTCCTTTTTGGGTTCTGCTAGGGGAGAGCGTTGGGGCCAGGAAGAATTTGTCATAAAGTTTTTACTGTCTTTACGCAGGGCAGGCAAATCGGTGGCCACGGCCCAGAGGCATCGGGCCGCCATTTCCTTCATGGCGCGGGCTCATGGTATCCAGGACCCTACAGCGTCTTTCGTGGTACAGAAAGCGCTGCGTGGGTGGCAACGCCTTGAGGGTCGCAGAGTAGATGAAAGGCACCCGATAGGTCTGGATAGGTTGGCCCTGTTACTGTCCGTACTCCCTGCTACATGTTCATCCCAGTCGGAAACAGTGTTATTCCGGGCCGCTTTTGCATTAGCATTTCATGGGGCTATGCGGGTAAGCGAACTGGTGGCAAAAAATAAGCAGGATACGGGGGTGGACTGTGCCGAGAGCACATTCAAGTAAAGGGGGAGACGATGATTGTCTCGTTTGTCAGGTCCAAGACCGATCAAGGCGCGATCGGGGATAGTGTAGTAGTCCAGCGGATTCCCGGATCTCCCATGTGCCCGGTTGCATGCGTTGAGGAGTATTTGGCGCAGAGGGTGGCATCATGGGGAGGGACCTTGCTGAGGCATGCAGATGCCACCCCACTGACGAGGTTTCAGTTCCAGCGGGTGCTTGCAATGGCAATTTCGGCCCCGGGCCTGAACCCGGGTGAGTTTGGGACTCATTCCTTCCGGATAGGGGCTGCTACAGAGGCTACAGCCAGGGATCTGAGTGTGGTAAAAGTGAAACAGTTGGGGCATTGGTCCTCGAATTGTTACAAAAGGTATGTGCGGTTGCACATGTTGTGAAGCTGATATCATGTACTCACGCTTCTTGTTTTTGTTTGGTTACAGTTTCGCAAACCTACGAGGCGGGGCGGACTGTGCAGTCGGCCCGACACCTGGGAACCAGCGGTCAGAGATCACCGGCTGAGGAAAGAGTGGTGTGGGTCGTGGGCCACTCATACGTGAGGCGTGCCGGGGACGTATTCAAAGCAGGTGACATGATTCACACAGCTGGGGAATACGGGTACAGGGTGACCTTCTACGGAAGGGGCGGGCTCTGTATTGACCAGTTTCAACATTTTCTTGAGGGTTTGTTAGGGCGGACAAGGTCACCGCCAGCTATAATCATAGTACATCTTGGGGGCAATGATTTGGTGACCACTGGTAGACGACTACTTCTCGAGGCGATACCATCCACAGTAAGTTGGTTGGCGAGAAGGGTCCCAGGGTGCACGATTGCATGGTCCCATATGATTCCACAAAAGGTGTGGTGGGGGGCTAATTCAGTGTCCGCTATAAATCATTCTGTGAAAAAGATTAATAACAAGCTTGGTAGACTGTTCCGTACCAGTACTTTGCATTCGATTCCTCATGGTTGTATCAGGGGGGACAATATGTATCTAGAGGATGGGGTCCATTTGTCCCGGGTGGGGAATGCTTTATTCATAGGAGACCTCGTAGCCTGGTTAATGAGTTTGCAACATGACCTTTAGGTAGGAGTTTTTGTGGGGGTCCGGATAGCCGGTCAACTATCCGGCCTGTGGCGGTAAGGTCATGATCGGTGAGCAGTCATTGGAAGATCCCTAGGGGGGGGCGTCACTTATTACGGATGGGAGCGCCCGGGGGGAGGTGGCCATTGGCCCCTCAACGGGGAGGCGGTCCCTTCTAAAGGACGGGACGCATAAAGGAAAGGGAAGGCGGTCAAGGCCCCTCCCTGGATAGGAGGGGCTACGGGCCCCTCCTGGGGATTTCCCGGGGCCAGGACATCTGCGACGGCAGATGTGGTAAGTTGTGTAGGGTGGGGAGGGGGGTCTACGCTACCTTCTAGACACCTCACACGAGTCCTCGGACGACCACGTACATAGCGTCGAGTTAACAGGGGCCCCCGTCAAGACAAGGGAAATTGGTATGGCACATGAGGTGCAGTCCTCTGTGCGGCCGCCCCTCACAAGTGAGGGGGGAGTTCTGGTTTAGGGATTTGACACCGGTTACGACCTTGCCGTTGGCCCTTAACGTTAGGATGTACAATTTCAATTTGAAATGCATTTTGTAAGGATGTTAGTATCGGCTAGGAGAACCTTTGTATTAGATATGTGTTAAGGTTAGCCAAACATCGTAATGTGGATATGAAATTGTACATGATATGAAACTGTTATTTTAATGTTTTGATTTTGTTTCATATTTTAATAAATACGGCCGGGAAGGGTAACTCCCTCCCGCCTTCCAAAAGTTCAGAACTGTTTCCGGTTTCCCAATTCTTGGGGATTGTGTTGAGAGGGGGTGGCGGGTATCTCAGCCATAATATTTGTGCTAGATGGTAACATTCTGAAGTTTGTTTTGCTTTTTACTGGCAACTGTTACTACATCGATTTTTTATAGACAATTTTAGTCCACAATGATGCACTGCTTGCAATAAAGAGCAACACAACGACTTTCTATTAATAATTGTGTCTTCTTTAGAATTTAGGACCCTGCAGGTATAATAGACTTGGTGGAAACTTCAAAAAGGGACACATTGATTGAGACCGAACCTCTTGCAAAGAGAATCTATTCAACATCAGCCGTATTTGCTAATTTTGATAGAACATGTCATTCAAAAAGAGGAGGCGGTGGATAGAATGCTGGATTATTGGCCGATTAATGATGAGAGGGTGTTTGAAATATTATCTAATATCATGACCCTAGGTCAACTTGAACCCACATATAGGATGAATAGTGTGCTAAACAGTTTACCATTATAAACACATGGACTGTGGAACAGTACAAGCACTTTTGGTTGGTTGAGGCACTAACTGTCAAAGTGGAAAAAACTAGTGATGGAACAGCTTGCTAAAAGGCACCAAAAAATAATCACAGTAATACTTTTTTGTACCCGAATTTCTTTGTCAGAACAGTGTCTAACATAAATATTGTGTCCTAAGTAATTTCTACAAAAATATCGCCCGATTGGAATTTCTAACAGAATACATTACATGGTACACTATTCTTGGAAGTTATAATTCGAACCTGGTATTTATGCCAGACTGTATTTCTATACATGATATTCAGACATGCAGCCATGCTACAAGAAGGGAACTCATTGGTGGAACAAAATGGAAAGGGGCGACCACTCGGTCCCCCCGAACGTATGGCAGAGTACCTCGATCCCCCCGGGAAGCCATTTTGGGCGGGAGGCGCGTCTCGGCTGGTATGCCCGAAGCGGCGTAGCCGGGGCGCGCTCTTTCCCGCCCTAGAGTGGGCTGGCCTAGACACTGACGCGGCTGGCCACGCCCTCGGGGCAGGCAGGGGCGGGTTTACGCCCGCCCTGAAGACGGATAAAAAGGGACGCAAGACCAGAAGACATCCTCTTGTTCCTGTGCTCTGAAGCTGCACCCCCTCGCTGCACGTGAGCTCGAGACGGAACGAAGAGCCAATTTTGAGCGTTGTAATCTTTCTTTTGTCTTACAGATACTTTGTCGGAGAAATGCCCAAGAAAGGCGGGAAGAGAATGACGACCGAACAGATGGTTCGGGTTCTCATGAAGGAGATGACTGAGCTGAAGAAGCGGGTGGCGGAGAGAGACGGGGAAGGGGGGCCGGAGCGTCCGTCGGCTGGAGCAGCTCCAGGAGGAAGAGCCAAGAGGCCAAGGAGGGGACCAGCTGGGGGAGACGCCCCGGTTCCCTGTACCCCGCTCGAAGCGCCAACCCCAGTACCGGCCGAGGGGAATCCGATTCCTGTGGTGGTCACCCCGGTGTCCAAGGAGGATATGCCGCCCGAGCTGGCAGCACAACTTGCAGCGTGGTTGGGCGACAGTAGTGAGGGCGCCACGGCTGCCGAGGCCCAGGCGCTAATGAAGCAATTACGCGAGAAACGGGATGCAGCCAAGGTGTCCGCGCCGGCTGCAGTAGTCGACAAGCCACAAGGGACGATTGCGACCGCAGATGCAGCGTCCGGTGCAGGTAAGCGGCCATTGCCGATTGCGAGGGATGAGTCAGCACCCTCTCGTAGAGAAAGGTTGGGTCAACATGTGCCTTTGGCAATTAAGGAGAAGATTTGGGCGGGGGAATATGTGAACATCTTCTCGTTGCTTGTTGATCATTATGAGGTGGAGCATGTTAAGGGTCAGAAAGATCTTATGCATCCGAGTGTTTGGCGGGCAAAAATGGCCGCCTTTAAGGTAAATGAGACTATCGGCAATTGGGGCAATGCATGGGGAATTTTTACGTCGATCTTGGGGGAACGTAGGCCCGAGTTGCTTTCCGAGTTGCCGACCTATCAGTCACGAATCATGGGGTACTCGACATCACACCAGGGTAATCATTGGTTCTGCTATGATAATCTTTTTAGAAAGGCAAAAGAGCATAATAAAAGCTTAACCTGGGATTGTTATGATTCTTTGACATGGGATAAAATGAAGGAGACAGGTATGTTGAAAATGCCATTGGTAGGAAGTAATGTTGGCGAATCCTCCCGCCAATATGGGGGGACGCCCTTTCGGTCAGGTACGAGTACCGACGATTACTCGAGACCTGCCGGCAATACAGGAAAAAGGGGGTTCTGCTTCAATTTCAACAGAGGTAAATGTACCAGGCCCCAGGGGTCGTGTAAATTTAAACATGAATGTAGTAGGTGCGGGTCGTCCCATCCTGAGTCCACGTGCAGAGCCAAAACGGGTGATAACGGGGGGAGAGGAGGCGCCAAACAGGTCTAACGTAGTCCGAGGGGCGCCTTTACCTACCCCGATTGATACCTTGGCGATGATTCCCTGGCTCAGTGAATACCCGGATCGTACTTCTGCTGGGGTGCTGCGGAACGGATTTTCGTATGGTTTCCGCATCCCGGTAGGGGACTTTCAGGGTGTGGAGAAGTGTAAAAATCAACTTTCCGTCCTGCAGCATACGACCGTGGTTCAGGATAAGATCCGGAAAGAGGTTACTCGAGGTCGGGTCGCCGGCCCGTTTAGTATACCCCCGGTACAGGATTTTGTTTGTTCTCCTTTAGGGGTGGTCCCCAAGAAGGACCCAGGTGAGTTCCGACTGATTCATAATTTGTCAGCTCCACGTGGTCTTTCTGTAAACGATGCAATAGATCCGGAAGTGTGTTCGGTGCGGTACGCATCCTTCGATGAGGCCGTAGCCATTTTGAATCGCCTGGGGCCCGGGGCGCTGATGGCGAAGTCAGATATCGAGTCAGCGTTCCGGTTGCTCCCGGTACACCCAGACGACCAGCGTCTCCTAGGTTTCATGTTTCAGGGTTATTATTACATGGATAGGTGTATGCCGATGGGGTGCTCTATATCTTGTGCCTATTTCGAGAAATTCAGTAGTTTTCTACAATGGGTCTTCACAAAGAAGACGGGTTTCCAAAATGTAATGCATTACCTTGATGATTTTCTGTTCCTTGGGGCAGCCGGGGATCTCGAATGTGGCCGGGCCTTGGCCGAATTTTGTGTATTGATGAAGCAGTTTGGTGTGCCATTGGCACCAGGTAAGACGGTGGGTCCTGCGACTTGCCTCGAGTTTCTGGGGATCGAGTTAGACTCCAGAGAGGGTTGTTTTCGTTTGCCAACTGACAAAGTGTGGAAGTTCAGGGCAGCCCTGCAAGTGTGTCTAAATGGATCTAAAGTTACGCTGCATCAATTACAGCAGTTGGTGGGACAGTTGAATTTTGCCCTGAAAGTTATACCGATGGCCCGCCCCTTTTCTCGTTCAATTGCCCAAGCTATGGTCGGCCTAAAGGAGGGCCATCATCGCACAAGATTATCGGCTGAGGTCCGCCAGGACGTGCGTATTTGGTTAGCATTTCTGGCGGACTTTAATGGTCGAGTCATCTGGAACAAACCAGCCGTGTCCTCTGAGGAGCTGGGGCTATGGACAGATTCAGCAGGTAGCATAGGTTTTGGTGCCATCTTCGGCACAAAATGGTCGGCACAAAGGTGGCCGACATGGTGGCATGACAATGGTCTGACAAGTAATATTGCTTTCCTGGAACTTTTCCCCATTTTGGTGGCCCTGAGAACCTGGCCAGAAGGGTTCAAAGATCACTCTGTGGTATTTTGGTCTGACAATATGACCGTGGTCGAGTGCATCAATAGTCAGGCAGCACGATGTAAACTGATTTTAAGACTGCTCAAAGAAATTGTTTTACTGTGTATGCAACTGAATGTGCTATTCAGAGCAAAACATGTCCCAGGGGTAATGAATCAGGCGGCTGATGCACTGTCTCGTTTTCATATGCAGGCTTTTTCGGGTTTCCTTCCCTCAGCGGACCCAGAGCCGGCACCCTTTCCCGAAGCTCTCTGGTCTCTCGGTGCCCCGAACTTCGTCACCTCGTGGGAGAGAGTCTAGCACCAAGGACGAGGAAGGCATATGAAGGGGCGTTTCGGTCCTATTTAGCCTTTTTAGGGACTGATAGAGAGAGGCTTTGGGGCCATGAGGAATGGGTAGTGAATTTTCTGATGTCCTTACGTAGGGCTGGGAAATCAGTGGCTACGGCCCAGAGGCATCGTGCTGCTATTTCCTTTGTTGCCAGGGCCCATAGTATCCAGGACCCGACAGCGTCTTTCGTTGTACAGAAAGCGCTGCGTGGGTGGCAACGCCTTGAGGGTCGCAGAGTAGATGAGAGGCGCCCGATAGGTTTGGATAGGTTGGCCCAGTTGTTGGCTACACTCCCTGCGACATGTTCATCTCAGTTCGAGGCGGTATTGTTCCGAGCCGCTTTTACGCTAGCATTTCACGGGGCGATGCGGTTAAGCGAACTGGTAGCAAGGAACAAACAGGATTTGGCAGGGGGTTTGTGCCGAGAACACGTTCAGATCAGAGGAGAGGCAATGACTATCTCCTTTGTCAGGTCCAAGACCGATCAAGACGGGATGGGTGACTGCATAATCATATGCAGGATTCCCGGGTCCTCCATGTGTCCGGTAAAGTGTTTAGAAGATTACCTAGCACGAAGGGTGGCACTATGGGGGGGGACCTTGTTGAGACACGCGGACGCCACCCCACTGACGAAATTTCAGTTTCAGCGGGTGCTTGCGATGTCAATTGCCGCTGCGGGCTTGAACCCGGGCGAGTTTGGGACCCATTCCTTTCGGATAGGGGCTGCTACGGAAGCTACAGCCAGGGGTCTTAATGTTGAACAAGTGAAACGAGTGGGGCGTTGGTCCTCCAATTGTTATAAGAGGTATGTGCGGTTGCACATGTTGTAAAGCTGTAATGATGTACTCACGCCTCTTGTTTTTGTTTGGTTTTCAGTTGCGCAAGCCTACGAGGCGGGGCGGACTATGCAGTCGACCCAACACCGGGCCAGCGGTCAGACATCACCGGCTGTGGAAAAGGAGGTGTGGGTCGTGGGCCACTCATACGTGAGGCGTGCCGCGGACGTATTCAAAGCAGGTGACATGATTCACGTAGCTGGGGAATACGGGTACAGGGTGTCCTTCTACGGAAGAGGCGGTCTCTGTATTGACCAGTTTCAAGCATATTTTGAGGCTTTGTTAGGGCGGACGAGGTCACCGCCGTCTATAGTCATAGTACATTTAGGGGGCAATGATTTGGTCACCACCGGTAGACGACTTCTCCTGGAGGCAATGCTTTCCACTGTAAGTTGGTTGGCGAGGAGAGTTCCGGGGTGCACAATTGCGTGGTCCCATATGATCCCACGAAAGGTGTGGCGGGGGGCTATTTCTTTTCCTGCTTTGAATCAGTCTGTTAGAAAGCTTAATAACAAAGTGAGTAGGTTGTTCCGTTCCGGGACATTGCATTCTATTCCGCATGGCTGTATTAATGATGACAGTATGTATTCGGGGGATGGTGTGCATTTGTCTCGGGTGGGGAATGAGTTACTCATAGGAGACTTCTTAGCATGGTTAAAAACGTTACAGCATGACCTTTAGGTAGGAGTTTTTTGGGGGGTCCGGATAGCCGGTCAACTATCCGGCCTGTGGCGGTAAGGTCATGATCGGTGAGCAGTAATTGGAAGATCCCTATGAGTGGGCGTCACCCAACACGGATGGGAGCGCTCGGGAGAGGTGGCCTTTGGCCCCTCAACGGGGAGGCGGTCCCTTCTAAGGATGGGCCGCCGGAAGGAAAGGAAAGGCGGTCAAGGCCCCTTCCTGTGTAGGAGGGGTTACAGCCCCCTCCTGGGGAATTTCCCGGGGCCAGTGACGTCTGCGACGGCAGATGTGGTAAGTTGTGTGGGGTTTGGGGGGAGGTCTACGCTACCTTCTAGATACTCACACGAGTCCTCGAACGACCTTTAAGTGGCGTCGAGTTTATTGGGGCCCCCGTCAAGTCAAGGGAAATTGGTAGTTGCACTTGAGGTACGCCTCAGTGCTGTCGCCCCTCCCAAGTGGGGGGGGGTATTTCTGGTTAGGGATCTTGACACCGGTTACGACCTTGCCGTTGGCCCTTAAACGCTAGGATGTACAATTTCAATATTTCAAGAAAATGTTTTGTAGGTTGTTAGTTCGGCTAGGAGAACCTCTGTATTAGAGAATCTGTTAAGGTTAGCCAAACATCGCAATGTGGTAATGAAATTGTACATTAATATGAAACTGTTTAATGTTTTAATTTTTTGTTTTAATAAATACGGCCGGGGAGGGTCACTCCCTCCCTCTTCCAAAAACTTCAAGAACTGTTTCCGGTTTCCCTCTTTTGGGGATTGTGTTGAGAGGGGGTGGCGGGTATCTCAGCCATATGGAAAGGGGCGACCACTCGGTCCCCCCGAACGTATGGCAGAGTACCTCGATCCCCCCGGGAAGCCATTTTGGGCGGGAGGCGCGTCTCGGCTGGTATGCCCGAAGCGGCGTAGCCGGGGCGCGCTCTTTCCCGCCCTAGAGTGGGCTGGCCTAGACACTGACGCGGCTGGCCACGCCCTCGGGGCAGGCAGGGGCGGGTTTACGCCCGCCCTGAAGACGGATAAAAAGGGACGCAAGACCAGAAGACATCCTCTTGTTCCTGTGCTCTGAAGCTGCACCCCCTCGCTGCACGTGAGCTCGAGACGGAACGAAGAGCCAATTTTGACCCACCCACCAGCCCCTGAAGACAGCCAGTTGTTTGTAAATAAAATGGGTCAATAATTCTATTTCGTTTACAGGTTGTGGTATTATCGTGTTGATATTGAGTGTGTAATAAAGTTGGTCGATTTTATGTATGTTTTGTGATTAAAGATATTCGGTTTTTTAGTGTCCATTTATAAGCATGCTTTTTGGTCATAGTGGCCAATGTATTGTTTATTTAGTTAGCATTGTCGTATTTATTTTGGTCGGGCGGTAAGGTCATGATCGGTGAGCAGTAATTGGAAGATCCCTATGAGTGGGCGTCACCCAACACGGATGGGAGCGCTCGGGAGAGGTGGCCTTTGGCCCCTCAACGGGGAGGCGGTCCCTTCTAAGGATGGGCCGCCGGAAGGAAAGGAAAGGCGGTCAAGGCCCCTTCCTGTGTAGGAGGGGTTACAGCCCCCTCCTGGGGAATTTCCCGGGGCCAGTGACGTCTGCGACGGCAGATGTGGTAAGTTGTGTGGGGTTTGGGGGGAGGTCTACGCTACCTTCTAGATACTCACACGAGTCCTCGAACGACCTTTAAGTGGCGTCGAGTTTATTGGGGCCCCCGTCAAGTCAAGGGAAATTGGTAGTTGCACTTGAGGTACGCCTCAGTGCTGTCGCCCCTCCCAAGTGGGGGGGGGTATTTCTGGTTAGGGATCTTGACACCGGTTACGACCTTGCCGTTGGCCCTTAAACGCTAGGATGTACAATTTCAATATTTCAAGAAAATGTTTTGTAGGTTGTTAGTTCGGCTAGGAGAACCTCTGTATTAGAGAATCTGTTAAGGTTAGCCAAACATCGCAATGTGGTAATGAAATTGTACATTAATATGAAACTGTTTAATGTTTTAATTTTTTGTTTTAATAAATACGGCCGGGGAGGGTCACTCCCTCCCTCTTCCAAAAACTTCAAGAACTGTTTCCGGTTTCCCTCTTTTGGGGATTGTGTTGAGAGGGGGTGGCGGGTATCTCAGCCATATAGGATATTGGTGATAGACACGACGTAATTGCAACAGCCGAAAATAAGCATGACTGTGATGTGACAGGAATATAATAAATAGACATAGCACTATTTCCACATATCTTCAAAAGAACACCCCTCAGAGTTGCACGATCCCGATATAGGTTTGGAATATGATGGCATTTACATGCTCCATTGCACTTCAAACAAAACATGCTTCCTATGACAACATTTCTTCACCTTAACTTTTCATTGTTTACCCCAACATTTCTAAAGGAGTGTATGGGCCTAAAGTCGTCTCCTCTTTTGATATGATTATCCAGACCTAACCAATATTACGGAAGTAGTGCCATTAAAAGTTAGGAATACCATTGGCTAGATAAGGAAGTATTTAGATTTGTCTGCAATATAAACTGTCTGCAGTATTTGAAATTACTGGTGAACATTGCAAACTGCTTAATGCTGACACCTCATTGCCCTACAAAAAATATTTGTCATTGATGCCAGATGAAATTTACATAGATATTTTGCATAGCAAATTTACAAATAACCAACAGTTTTTACTCCGGCATGTGTGAGCACACTAGTAGTACAAGTGGCATTAATCATGACAAGACAGGAGACATTCTACCAAGGTGTCATGGACACCAAATCACTGAAATACAGGTGAAGAGATGAACAACCATAAAAACACAAATACAATGATTTAGATATTGTTAAGAAACAAAAGGTAGGCCAAATGAACTTATTTGGAAAAGGATATTCAGTTTTAGCCTGTAGGAAAAACAGAAAGCTAAAGAAATGTCAAAGCAAGCCTTTGGACATCCTAAAAAGGTTTCTAGATTGAAAATGAGCTTAACCAATAAGTCATGCAATCAAATCTGACGGCTGCCATCCTAAGTCTGTACATTCAAATTAAAAAATAATATGTATACACAATTATTTTGTGAAAGCCCTGACAGCCTAAGGAGGTAGTCTCCAAAAATGTTTGGCTTCACCCCTCCTATCTTGCTGAATTCGTTTTATGTTGGCTTAGGACTCTGACCAGTGCCAAAATGCATATGACTTCGCCTTAAATATTGGTAAAATTGGCCTATACTTAATTGGCACATTTATTTGATTGCAAGCACCTGGTAAATGCTACTACATACACTAAGGGGTAGTAAACTAAATGCTGCTACTGGGCCTGAAGCACTCACTGAGCCACCCACTTTTAGTAGCACTTTAAAACATGTCTTAGGCCTGCCACTGCAGCCTGAAGTGCAGTTTTAAACGGCGATTCCAACCTGGCAGATTGAACCTTTTGCCAGGCCTTAACCTTCCTTTTTAATACTTATAAGTCCCCCCTATCATTGCCTAACAGCTCCTAAGGTAGGGTGCATAGTATTTAAAAAGTAGGTCATATGTACTTTAATTTTGCATGTCCTGGCAGTGAAAAACTCCTAAAGTAATTGTTTTACCATGGTAAGACCTATCTCTCCCACTAACTAACACTGGGTTACATTATAACCTTTAATATATGTTACCTTTGGATTAGAAGCAGATAGAGATATGCTGTTTAGAATCAAATTAATTGAAATTTAAAATCCTCTTTAATGGTAAAGTTGGATTTTCATTCACAATTTTGAACACAACTTTAGAATATTGGCATTTTCTAGTCCCAACCACTTGGACCTTCTGCCAGTATAATGGGAAACATGACTGTGAATGGCTCTGCTGATTGCAGCTTTGTATTCCTCTCACATGGCAACACAAAGCTAACTAGATGTGGTAGGATGGACCATCCTGCCAGGATGGCTCAGGGCAGATCTATACATGCCTCACTTGCACTTCAAAAGGATGGCCTCCAGAACACAAAGAGACCTGGCACCAGCCCTTTGTCACCCCCAGACAATTTGGACCCTTGACAGGTGATGGGAATAAGTTTCCAGAACCAGATGTGAAGGTATGACTGGGTATCCCCCCCACTCACAAAGACTGGCACCAGGTATACATTATTTGACGCAGAGAACCACTTGTCAGATCGCATCTGGACCTGTGGAAGATTTAGAAGAAGGACTGCTCTGCCGCTGGAAGGACTACCATGCTGCTTGAAGCACTACTCTGCTGCCTGGTGAATGAAGACGGTACCTCCTCCTTGAACACAGGCACAGCAGTTTTATTCCAAGGGCTATCTAGCTGGCCTACTTTGTGATCTACACAATAAGCGCCAGACACCCTGCAACATACCTGCCTGCTGCTGCTGGTCCCTGCTGGAGTGAGTTATAGCCCCCAGGTGGCTCCTTCCCAGGTCCTGGACCCTTGGTGCAGTGGTTAATTTGTAAACAAATTAAGCAGGAGGCAGCTTCCACCGGCCCATTTCTTCTGTTAGCGCCGCCTAAAACAAAACCACCTACTAACCATGAAAGTACGGGGGGGAAGATGTGGCATATTGGCCAGAGTTGCTGACCTCGGAGCTGGGGAACCAGATTTGATACTCGGAGTGGACCCAGCATCCTGTTATATTTTAGGCACATCACCATAAATTAATATATCCTCAACTGGTGCTCATGAAAAGTGTTGATGTTGGTGAGTCAATGCTGGTGCTGAGCACCAGAAACCACCTGCTCAAACTAAGCAGTGCCTTGGTATGGTGCTAAAGTGGGGTCCTACTACCAAAACCCCAAACCTGGGAATTGGTATTTTTTCCAGCAAACACTGCTCTCAGAACTGACAAGGAATCAAGACCTACCTACCTACAAAGCAATCAACCAAAGGTATAACAGGTAAGACTGACTTTGCCACAGCTCTCACTATGTTTTTCTCTGCAGTAGCAAATCCTCTTCAGCTGAAAATTGGGGCAGCAGAATCCGGCCTTGTGAAGCTCTCTTTGGCTGCAGCCTGCAGCCTCTTCCTGCTGAGTGAATCTGAGCTCCAGAAAAATGTCTAAGCCCAACAGTAGAAGTCTTTACCGTACTCAACAACCACGGGCACCCCATAAAAAATGATAACTCCAGCCTGGAAATCCAGGTTCTCCGATTCAAAGCTTTTCCCACCTTGTTGACGCCCTGAGACCTCTTCCTTTGGCTCTTCCTCAGATACAGTCTGCTGCCTTACACAGCTAAGACGTTACCTTCTCAAGAACTTCTACAATAATTTTTCTAAGGCTCAAGTTAAGCTAAGACTGGGCCCAATCTACCCCTTATATGTGACCACTACTCCATTGTGTTCAGCCTTAACTTCTGACTTTGATCCTGTCTCCCGCAAGCAGATACCTGCAGTAGGCACTTTAAATTTTAGGTGCTAGGTTTCACACAAAAAAAAATCATAACTCGGGTGCTACTGATTTATGTTTTTCATTTTCAGGACATTTTATTTCTTTAACCTTTAGCCAACGTTTCTCAATTGGTTTGGAACATTTTTTCATGTGTTTTCACATTATTACTGTTTCTGTGGCGCATAAATACTTTACATATTGCCTTTTTGCCAAGCTACCAGAGGGGTGAGCATAGGTTAATTTTGTGACTATCTGTTGTTCTCCCTGACAAGGATTGTGGTTGTTACTTGAGTCGGGCTTCTACCCCTCATCCAATACACCACTTTCTTACATTTTGCAACAAATGATTTCTGTCATTTCATTTTGTAGAAGGAGCCATAAAGGTTCAACAGCACTACATCTCAACAATATTGAAAAACTGGGAGAAGCACCACTATAATCCACAAAAATACTGAAAACAGGAAACTATTAATTTGTTGTATATATACCAGTGTAACTTTGTGTTATTGTTGATAAACCACTTGTATATTGAAAGACGGATTCATATAAACAGCCTCATACAATCCACGTTGGAAAGTATAATTTTCATTTTGTCAATGAATATTAAAGTATTTGGGGAAACATACTGGAGCTATTTGTTATCTTTACTTTGCCCAGCAAACAAACTTAGCCACTAACTGCAGTTAATGCATCTTTAATGTATGCATTTTTTTTTACATTTCACAACTTAGGTTATGTGCATTTGCAGTTTAATCTGGCCAGTATTACTGCATTCACCCTGCTTACAGCAAGAAGAATTGCATGGCACCTCCACCTCCAAGCAGGACCTTTAATTTGTTATGGGAACATCAGCTAAAGCTCCTCTTGTAGGTCAGAAAAGGTTGGTGGCACTGGTCACATCACTACTTATTAAATGTGCTGTGTAAGTAAAAGTCATCCTTATCTCCTGCGCATTTATTGTGCCGCCACTTCAGCTCTCTGGCTGGTTAGAAATAGTGCAGGGATTGTTAAAAGGCCAACACTCAATAATACTGCATGGCAAATTTTAGAAAGTGTGTGCACTCTGTGTAATAGAGCACTTCAGTAAGCACTGAGTAATAGGTCTGCCTGACAGATTGTTTGGTAGCAACTACAAAAGCACAGCCAAGGTTGCAGAGGTGACGGCGGCATGAAGACGGAGCAATAAGGAACCGGTAGATGCAAAGCCAAACATTTATCCTCGCCACAAATAACATGCAATCTACGTTTCAGTATCTGAATAAAACATTCATGTTAGTTACTTCACAAAACAGTTTCTTGCTGTTACGTTGTACATCCACATTTAAGATGGAAGAAAAAAGCTTTCTGATTGGCATGATTCCATCTTTTTAAATATGTAATAATTTTTTCTTCTATATGTTTATCATTTGTTAATAGCGGTGGAAAGAATGTGGATACATTGTTTTAAAGTTTTGACATTTTGGATTTATTATAATGCTACGGTAATGTTTCAAAGAAAAATAAACAATGAATTGCACGAGAATTACATTAAAGCAAGATATGTTTCATGTTGTTTCACAAGAGAAGCACATGTATTATGTGAGAAAATGGGTTGTTGGTTGATGGGGGGGTCAAACCTATTCAAGCAACAGCCAGAATCCTTTCCAGGGTAAACCAAAAAAGGTACTAAATTAACCTGTTCCCAGCCCTCTGGTAGCTTTGCACAACAGATGTCAGGCTTAACTTAGAAGCAATATATAAAGTATTTATGCAGCACACAAACCACATTATAATGAAAAAACAACACAAGAAAAATCCCATATCTATTATATGTAAAATGTAATAAATTATTTGACAACAACATGACATCTAATCAGTGGAACCAGAGATATGCAATTTCATATATTTCAGGTAAGTATCGCACCTAAGAGAACAAAGCACCACTAGTGGTTATCTGGTCATGCAAGATTGGGTGAAAGTTACGAGTTCAGGCTGACTAGGATAGAGCCCAGCAAAACCAAAGGGGATGATGGACGGGGTGTTGAACAATGGAAGCACTCATCCCCAGTCAACTGATCTGGGTTTAATCCATCATCATTCTTTAGCTCACTACTCCCCACCCCAGTTCAGACATGGCCATATGCAAGTCATATGTTGCTGGAAATTAGCATGCAGATCTTGTCGCCCCAGGCGATCGCTGTAGCACGAAGCATCTGTGGTAGACCTTCCCACAAACTTTTTGCCTTACTCCTCCATTTTGGGTGCATTTTGTTTTCCTGCTTTGTCAATACAGAGGTTGCATCTCCTGTGGCCATATTCCATTCAGCCTGTGGCTCTGGCTCCCGCGATGTCAAAGAGGCAACCTTCTACAGACCCACTGCAGACAAGGCACAACTAAGTGCAGCACACTTGACAATAGACCTTCTGCATTTTGATTGTATTTCTGGACAAACTGTAACACGCATTGAACATTCTTGAGTGCCCAAATTGATATGAACTTTAGATTGGACTCTGTCTTGCTCATTCTGGATGTTTTGGGACATATGTGCATAGCGCTCTGAACAGTATTGATGCGAATCACATAAGTTGTGATGTGTGTATTACGCGTGTGAAAGGGACAGACACCTGCTGAGAGGTGCTCGAGACATTATGCTTCGTTACATTTTTGTTTTCTATTATGTTATGATTTATCGCTGAATTGATTATTGTTGAATTGCTTGATTGGTCTTATGTGTGTTCGGAGTGCATCCTGCAGGCCCAGTTCAAGAGCGGTTAAGCACATTATATGACAATGAAGGAATCACATCCCAGTTGGGGATCCTAGTGCCTGTCGCTGCCTTGAAATATGTAATGCTGAACCTGAGTCAGAATGAATTATCCCCGTGCGCATCACACTACGTAAGGAGAGTCGATAGCTAAGCAGGCGTCAGGTGATTGCATGAACGTTACATATGACTGTTCACTTTAACACATCAGGTCTCGCTGTAAGTGTGTCACTAATACCTGACTCTTGTCCTTCGCTATTAGAACACACAGCTTGATAGTACACTGACAGGGACCCATTGCACCCCCGAAGAACTGGGTGCCTGACTGGACCAGGCAGCAAGGCGAGCAGTCTCTCCCTGTTCTCTCTTCCAATCCCTCCTTCCTTTTGGCATACCTGCCAAGACTCCTGGGACCCAACTGGAAGTGTTGAGAGATGTGCCCGGAGGTCAAGGGCATTTGTCACCCCTGCAGACGTCCTGCCTTTCAGGTGAGTGGCCTCGACATCTGGGTGCATAATAGGTTAATGCTATGTCCTTTTTGTGTGAGCTGGACCAGTGTCTTTTAATGCAAGTGTTGGAGGTGACACTAGGCTCCTCATCAAGCCAAGATGGTCCATCCTACCAACACTCAGACCCTCTACTGTTATGCTGCCTGGAAGGAATACACAAAAGCCAAATGCCAATTGCATATAGTCATATGATCCAGGATACAGACTGCAAGCTCCAAATGGTTAGGGCAAGCAAATGCCAACTTTCTAAAAGTGGCTTTGCAAAATAGTGACTTGAAATTCTACTTTACCATTACAGAGGTTCTTAAATCCTCAGACACCAACCATGATACTCCTACCAGTTAACAAACAAAAGTTATGACTTATTAAATGTAATCAGGTAGCCCTGTGTTATCCTGTGGCACAGGGTAGGCCTTGCAATAGTGAAAAACGAATAAGAGTTTTTCTTTACTAGGACAAGTAAAACTTAAACCTACATACCTAACTATTTAAATAGAACACACCCTGCCTTATGATCAGTTTAGGTCCTATATTATGGGTGTCATTTTAAAAAAAAAGGAAGGTTTAGGCTTGCAAAAGGTTACATTTGACAAGTTAAAATGGCTGTTTAAAACTGTACCCACAGGCTGCAATGGCAGACCTCAGCCATGTTTAGAAATGCTAAGTAAGTAGTTGGCACAGTAAGTGCTGCAGGCCCACTAGTAAAAGTTAAATGCACTGGTCCTGGTACATGTAAGTACCATTTTTGGGTTAAACCAAATTAACCATATTTTTTAAAGGAGAGAACATAAGCACTTAAGCACTGATTAGCAGTGGTAAAGTGCACAGGTTCCTAAACGCCAACAAAAACGGTTTCAGAAACAGTAGGGATGAAGGTAAACCATTTGGGAGTGACTTTGCATAGAGAGTCAAGTCCAAAATATCACAATTACCAGAATTCACAATAGCAGCCATTGCTGTATTGGCCAAATAATGAGTGTAGTTTAAAACATTTAGAAAAAAGTGCTTTTAGCAAAAAGAAGCATAGTCATTTTAAGAAAATAAACCATCAGTTTGTCTCTTTTTCGGAGTCTGTATAAGTCTGCATTATCCAAAATGAAAGTAAGTAAATGAATACCCTCTCCTCAGTGAAGTAATTTAGCAAAGTAATCCGCTGCCGTGGGCCTTGTTAGATGTGATTCATCAGAGGCTGACTCCCGATTGCCGGTTGAACAACTCTACATGTTAAAGGTTCGTTACGAAAATATTATATTTGTTGTGTGTCATTTCAATATAAATATGGTTGCCTTCTCATGGATTATTTTTTTGTATATTTATATAGCGCAAACTCGACCCAAAGCTATCAGGTATTAAAGCGCTTTACATGAACACCAGCTGCATTACAGACGGACACAGTCATATTTGTTGGGCACGGGGAGATTCAGCGATTTGCCAAGAATCACAGGGTGTTGCGCGTCCCTGCTGAGACTCGGGCACTCGAAGCCAGTTCCCTAGTTTTGAGGTCCACCACTCTAGCCATTAGTCCACATCCTCTCAACATCTAATACTCCCACGAACATGTTCATGTGTGTATACAACGAATCTCTGCGCGTCCCTTGTATGAGCCGTGTACATACTGCTAGTTTAAGACCTCACTGTGGCACTGCCCAGCCAGGGCTGCCCACCAGCGCCCCTCACGTCCCCTCCGGTTTCTGTCATTTCTCCACTGACCGCAGAGCCTGGCACATCACAGGGAAGCTCGTGAAACCGGAAAGGGTATCAGAAATGTTATTAATCAAACCTGGAACAGGTCGGTGGAAAAAACAAATAATTGCCTTTAGGCATTAAAGAACTAATTCCCTTCGCAACTTTCCTGTCAGTTCTGATTTCGCTGACTGCATGTTGATCATATCTGCTAACCCTTGCTTGTCTGACCGGAACACAATTCTCCGAGCCTGAAGCCAATTCTCTGCAAAATAAAACTGTTTGTACCGCGAGAAATAATTTTATAAAGTACACTGCCTTCTGTGCCATCTGTTGCAGTAGTTTTTACTGCGCGTCGACATTCTCTTCATTTCAGGAGGGCACACACGTCAACTACATCCATGCGTAAAAGGGAACATCTCTTTGATGCGCAGCTACAAAGTCTATTGCAAAATGTGGCATTATTTTGCATCATAATGTATTTAAGTGGGTAAAAAGAAAACCACACGTTTGCAGTAAGCCTTGTTCGCTTCTAGACACGGGTATCTCCTTCCCAGATGGTCTCTGGCGCTTCGTGGCCTCTGTTGCCCTCCACTCACAGAAAGATGATGAAATAGAGCTCTGAACCACACCCGAGCTTTCCTCCCTCCAGTCTCATCACCATAAATTAGACGTGAGATTTAAGTGAATCCATGAACGGCTGATGACTAGTGACTTGAAGGCTTAGAAATGTGATCAGTGAACCCCGCTATTCTCTAGGAAGGTGCACACTTGGGCCACCAAGGTTTGCAACAGTCCATAATCTGGAAGGATTTTATAGATTCCCTAAGACAGTAAATGGAAGTCTTTTCCCATGCATTCCAGAGACGCTACTGAATGTAAATGTAAATGTGTTTGCATTTATATAGCGCACTTCTACCCTGAGGTCTCGTAGCGCTGAATTCATACCGCTGTGGAACCCTTCCTGGCTTTCCTGTGAGATGTCCACTCCTGGGCACCCCCAGGGTGAAGCCAGGCATTCAAGCGCTGCTGGGGCCATTGTGGAGATTAAGCAAGCTATTGCCCAGAGTCACATAGTGGGACCCATGATTAGACTAGGCTCCTAGGCGAGAATTATCAGGTCTGGGAGATTGAGTCCAAGAGCCACCGAGGGGGGAATTGAACCCTGGTCCCGGGCCAGGCCTCTGCATCAGGGTCTTGATTTATATTACTCAAATATCAGATTTAAATATATTTCGGAAATTATGAGGTTTAAAAAAAAACACATTTTTGTCATGAATATATACTTTCAAAAAGTTTTGGTCACATAGACTAATTCAACCAACCAAAAGTGTCTAATTTAGTAGCTTGGGCTGCACTTCGGAGAGCTACTTACAGTTAGGTGGAGAGCTACCAGTAGCTCACAAGCTACTTGTTAGAAAAGCCTTCCCTAGACTGTCGAAAAACTTCAGTCCAGCGCCCTGAACAGGTAAAGGCCGGACTATACCCATTCATTTCTGTCACCCTATTCAAGACAGGAGGAGTGATCGGCATTGTACGCCTGGGGCTTGGACATTTTGTAGCTGCCATGACAGAACCAGAAGCCAAATTGCTGAACGGTTTTCTCCCACTGTGCACCTTTTAATGGGCAAGGAGGAATTACTAAAGACCGGGGCTAGGCCTGCATTCTCAACAGGATACAGAGTTTCATTGTTTATGTTTTAGTGCCAGCACACTACAATAATTTTTTCAACAGCACCAATGAATCAGTGTGCATCTACAAAGGTACCTGGCTTGCACCAGGTCAACAGGCCCATTTGAACACTCCATAAATGCTGAGGGACTCCAGTGAATGATCTTCATCGCTGCTGCTGCTGCCTAGTGGACAGCTTTAAACAGCCCTTCTTGAACGATGAAACTTGACTTGTTTTGTTGTTTGATTAATTAAAATCATTACAATATGCATTATTAGATGAATTAAAACATACAATAAAAGAGATAAACACCCTTTTGGGGTCATGGCTGGCACACAAACTCCGATTGTGGGGCCAGATTTCACTTGTCAGCAAGGCCTTGAATACAAAAGATAAGGGTCGGGTAGAAAAAATAAAGTACAGCATCTAGAGACATGACCTTTCTGCATTTTAGGTGTGCTCGCTGACTGAAGGGCTTCCACTTGAACCTGTATAGCCAATGGTGAACATAAACCGATTTTTTAGGCCATTTAGTTACCAGACAGTTAAAATCGTACAGAGTTGTTGGAAACCACCATCCAGGACGATTATAGCTATCAGTCAATGGGCCTTGGGATGGAGAACATTACAGTTATGCTTAGACAATATTCCTTTGCTTATGGTATGAGCGGCATATGGCGTCGCGGTTTTTCCACATAGTGGGATCGCTAGACTAAAAGGCTCCAGGTGGTATATGACAATAGACAAAACGAGGGAGCCCTCTGTCTGCAAGTCAGAGTTAAAAGACAAACCATAATCGGAGCTTAGAAATGCTGGTGCATGTACAGCCAGCCCAACTGGGCTCCCCGGGGGCAAGCCACTCCCAGAGAAGGCCTGGCACTCCCTCCTCCCACCCCTCCCCCTTTCCAGCTGAACAATTTCAGTTTCATTCCAGCTTCTTGGAGGCATGGGTGAGGAACCTCATTACCTTGCAAGACAATTGAACTGAATTCCAGTTTAGAAGACGAATGCTGGGTGGCATAACCTGACTTGCAGAGCTCTTACAGCTTGTCCGAAACGTTTTCGCCTGAGCGTTAAGAGGGCCGGGCACACACAAAGCAGAAGGAGCAAAGTTGCATGAATATAGCCGCATAAGTGGCAGCGGTTACTAGACCAAGACTGCTTCCAGGAGGGAACATGGTCCTTTGATGGAAAAACGCCAAGGTGTATGAGCAGCAGAGCATGTTTTCTGATGGCAGAGAACCGAGAAGTCTGATATTGCTGTGGGCCACAGGCCGCAAAAGATGGCAGATCTGTCCGTTCATGGTGTTTGTGAGCAAATTCAGCCTTATCTAAAGTTCTTGATGAAATTGTGGTTGCTCTGTTGATGATCTGCATAAATGCAGCATATGCCATTGTTGTTTCCCAAGAGACCTCAAGTAGCAAGGCTTTAATTGATTGATGAAGTGCCATGAGATCTTATCGTGGGGCTGATTTTCAATTTCCTGACAGCTCAGGAGGAGATTGTGTCCGGTACAGCAGATCTCAGGCTGCAGCACAATTTACCTAAGGACCCATTCCTTACAGGTTCCAGGTGGTGGAGGCCCAACTCTAGCCTGAAATAAAGATGGTAAATGCTTGATTTCTAGAGCAGTTCGTTATGCACCAGCAACATGGCTGCAGGATGCAGCCAGATGGCAAGGAGAGACAATTCACCTGGTTGCAGCAATGCCTGCTGGCCACTGTGCTGACAGATCATCCTCTGAGTATCCGATTGGGAAATGTCACATCAAGCAGGGTAGCAGTGTCAACAGACTTTGCATCTGGCATTTTACCCAACCGCCCTGAATGAGGGTTATGTTTTTCAAATTGGTGGAGACACTGGCTCACCAGAAGTAAAGAGCTTTGTCAGTGAGTGGTAGGAGAGGATGTGTGGTGGTCACCTTGAGCAAAGCAAAAAAGTTTATAAAATATTACACTACGAATAAATAAACTATTTCATATTTCGAGCAAAGACCTGGCTCTAAATATTTTAAAAAAATACTAAACAATAAACTTGCTCACTTGAAAATTGAACCTGAAATGAATGTACCGAGATTATAGACGAAGTAACTTTTGAACTCTATTTAGTAAATGGAACTATCCTTTGTGAAGCACATTAATGAATTAGTAAATCCACCTCAATAATCATAGACTTTCTACACAAATTGATGGAACCATTTAGCAAAATGAATTTCATTTAATAAACAATATTATCTTTCTTGTCACTAGAAAAAAGGTGCCTAGGTTTAGTACTTGTCAGGCAGGAGGGGGTGTGTTGACATGGAGGTGGGAAGGAAACAGGCTGAAGATCTGGAAGGACATGTACAGGTTGCAGCAACAAATGTAAACCTAACTTGTTAGACTCTTGTTGGGCTGGTTTCAAACATTGTACTTGGCAGCTGCAATGCTTTAGCGACATCCTCGCCTCTTTTCAGGGACCACCATTCCCTCACATGTGCGAAAAAATGGATAAAGCAATATTTCTGGCACTCGTACTTTCGTGTTAATTGAGAGACGGGTTTTCATCCAAGTTCCCTTCGTTATATAAATGAGGTGAACACCAGTGCCAAGGATTTTTATCAATATGCTAAATGTTGAGATAATTCCCAATGCTACATCAAAGCAAACGTGCCTTGTTAGAATAACCGCACTTTCTATGACAGGGGATTACAATGTTACCGCAGCGGGCTATGTCAGTTTAATAAGTTATGCACAGCTTTTTCAGATTCATAATGCCTCGGATAAATTCAGTAATAAGTAAGCCTAAATGTTAAATTAAAGTTGAATGTTCACCTAAAATGCCTCTTAACCAAGGTATTCTGTGTCCGGACACACGTGAGTTACAAGGGCAAAGACCATATTTTTTGTGGACAAAATCTGGCTTTACATTTTGTAGATGAGAAACAATTGTGGCAGTTTATTGACAGTGACATATGGTGTGATCTGCCAGTCCCGAGTTCGAATCCCAGCAACACAAATTGAGCCTTCCATCCTCGTGAGGTCAGTAAATTGAATTGGGTCCAAGTAACATCAGTACTTTACAGCACCTTGAAATGTAAGAGGAGTAGTTTGCAGCGTTATATTTTTTAAAAAATAAGTGGTAAACCCAGCTAACAGCCAAGACCTACAAATCTAGAAGGCGATCTCCTCTGGCCAACTCTTCTAGAGCCTTTGTGTTTTAAAAATGACTTGTGACCACAAAGTGTTACCATATTGGAGTCAGAGAGGATTCTCCAAGCCAGTTATTGACTCCATAAACAAGGTCCCATTCAATAATTGACCCCAGACAATGACAGTTTGATTCTTTGAGAAATAATTTTCTGGCAGTTTTTAATCAAAATTCAACAAAAGATTTGATGGGAAATAAAAGCTATGCAGGGACATTTCTAATGTCGGTCCTGCCATTGTAAAATTAGACTAAAGATTGACGGCAATCTGGCTTCTCCTGAATCACTTATATCAGGGTCCCATCTATACTCGGGGTCCTTTGCTGATTCTTAGGACCTGCTCTCAGTTTGAAAAACAGGAGGACCCACACCATGCTAGAACTTCCCCCTTTCCCTCACCCCCATCCCCTGACACTCTCCAGCAGATATGCGTGGCAACTGGGCCAAACTTGGTCCCCTGGCTCAAGCCCATCTCCTCCATTTCCCGGCTCACCTTGTGGAGAACCCCTAAATGACTAGCAGCGGCCACATAGGAGTCTCTCTCCGTCTTCTGTCACCCTTAGGACTGCAGAGCTCACACTTGGGGTAAAACAAGCAGGTCCCAAACTTACTTTAATTTGGGGCATGATGCTAAAAGAATCTAGCTGTTTTGTGGCCATTTACAAGTCCATCATACCCCAATAAATAACAGCAGTTACTAGACCTGGAAAAGAAAACACTTAACCTTCACAAATTTCTCAAGGTTTATGGATAATTTGATAAACTCCAAAATGTAGTGTCGGTCCAGGGCAGAAGACAGCGAAGAGTCCAAAAAAGAGAACAAGAGAACGCTTACCCCTGGCCCACCCTGCTTAAATCTCAACTGACCGACCAGCTGCCTCTGGCCAACAACCAACCCCGCCTGCCTCCTTCGGCCTCAGCGGCGAACACTGCAGCTTGCTCGGGTTCCTTCTGACCAGCCAGGCAAAAGTTTAAAAAATGCACCAGACACTCAAATTGAGCTCACCCCCCTTCTACACGATGGGCAGATTTCTATCATTAGTGCGACCTGAGGTCTGCTTTCGTGAATGTTTTCAATGACTACAGCAGTTAACCAATCAGCCAAATTCTTGTATTTGAAGGATAGAAATTGCAACAACTTATAACTGATCACACAATGGAATACCATATTAATAAAATATAGGCATTACTAGCAAAACACTGAACCTTACATTTTGCAAAGATAAATGTCAGGCGTACAGACTAAGGGTTGTTTGTGCTCAGGGGAGTAGCATAAATATTGCATTGATACATGCCTCAAGCACAGATTAATGGTTATTGCCCCTCAGGGGAGTGATGTGCATTGTTCCAAGAAGACTAATTAGAAACAGTTGAAAGCACTAGTTAAGTTTAAGATGTTTGAACAGGGGAAACGTGTGTTTGAGGGAGAAGTTTGGAAATCCAGAAGTTTGTAGGAAGGTGGGTGGAGAGCAAAGGTTGTTTTGGAAACAAACTGTACAACCTGTGTTGCCCATAGAATTAAAGAAAAATGTATATTCTAAAAAATAGATACTGTTGTCATCAAATCAATTCATTGACACGTTTTAACTGATCATAATTGGGGCTCCTAGTTTTCCGTTTTTACAGATTTTTACAGATAAATACAGACAGAAAACTATTTATTTTCCTGTCCGTAATTATTTTTATATACAGAAAAAACACAGAAAATAGGCCTTCTTTGGATTATTTTTTCTATTGTCAATCATGAGTGTCAGGTCAGTAGGTGTACAGATTGAGATGTAGGGGAGAAGAAAAAAGACAATAGATTTCCTAATTAAGCGTAATTCAGTGCCGATCTACAGTTATTTATGCTATTTTACAATGCAAGTGTTTTTAGATAATTCTATTGCACTGTATACTGCTGAAATCTTTGGGCATTTAATTGCGAGTATACATTTATCAGTTAAATAAATGTGGAAAAATACCCATTGCAGCTTCATTTATAGAGAAAACACACAAATAAAAAGGAATATATACAGAAAAAAAATTACAGACGGAAATGTCGATAAAATAACCACCAAAAAACCGGGAGCCCCAATCGTAATGTAACTCAAATTTGGAGCATATTTATCAAGACTTGTTGCCACTTTATTGTAAGTGATGCTAAGAGGTTCAAAGTCTTTATAATGAATTGACTTTCAAGTCCAATTCTTGTTTGCACTGGGAAGTTGCCTTTAAAGAAATGTAAATAGAGCTTTGCGCTACTTTGCATACATTTATTCCAAGGTGATGCTTGGGCACTCCAACACTATCACCTAAGGTTTCTGACGCAAAGCCAAATTTACAAAGTTAGACCTGGCTTTGCATCAAAAATAATGCCTCCTTGTGGCAGGTGCAAAGGTGGACACATGTTTAGATTTCTCAATAGATTTCCGTCATTGCGGATGTGCTAATCTGTTCCAATGTGTGAACTGCAAAAAAATGTCTAGCCATAGCATTTTGTATGGTAAGGGTATCCCTGCAGTACAAAGTCTAAGCTAGGCAGAACACACAACTTTGCACTATGATGTAAAGGTGTGTGCATAGCACTAGGCAACCTGCTGGTTTGTGCACCAGCCCAGGAGAAGAAAGCAGCAGCAGGCCAGATGTAGTTAATTTTTGCTCTGAGCTGCTCAATACAATGCAGAGTAGCAACTTTAGCTATTTTTTATGCAAATTAGACAGCAGTTAAAAGGCTAAGGTTAGTCCAACTAAAGTAGACCATGACGGATCACTAGCCAGTAAAACACCGAACACAATGTCAGCTGACTAACTTGAATGGAATATCTGTTTAAATCATCATTACTCAATATTTTTGACTGAACGTCGACACGCTTAGCAAAAGGTTCCTTTCCAAGAGTGGCCATTAATATTTCAAAATAATTAAGCAAGGATTAATTTATGATGCTCTCAACGTGGATCATTTTTATTGCGATCATTACGTGGCAAGGACAGAAGACAGATTGCAATAAACTGATTAATTGCACTACTGGGCGCACTTTTAATCTGCTTTGCCAATGATCTGTTCATTTCTTGTAGCAAAATAAAAATTTAACTACAAATCGTACTTGTTTACTTCGGGCGCTTTAGAAGCAAACATGCTCGCTTCTCAGTGTCACATGACATCAATTTTATGTTCAGTTGTAACTTTTGTTTTGGAATACTTAAAATTACCAAAGAGGAGCAAAACGTTTCTATGGAAACACACCAGAATGTTAGCTCTTCGTCGGCTTCTCTGGAAGAAATATGGACACTTTACATGCTCACCATTTTCTGGTCAGATTAACTTCCCTCATTATGTATTCTAGGTTAGACCTGTCTCATAAGCTTTATGTAAGCGAATCCATTCATAAAGAAACACTAGATACTTCTATAAATACCTAGATGGGACTCAGCTTTGTCAGAGAGATTTGGGGGGGGGGCCTGAATGGAATGCAGGGTGGAGGGGTGAGATGTCCAAGGTTCAGGATGGACGGATTCCCTGAGGAACAGGGTCAGTAATGATATGCATTAGCCTGGCCTCTGTCTGGAGTGGCCCAGTAGGGAAAAAACTATGGACTGCAAAGCTATTACGAGCGATTGCCACTGGTTAGACTATTTGAAAGCACTTATTCCAACACCTTTCAGGTGTTTGATTGCCAACTGGCACAGCTTTCTAAGTCTACTAATGGCAATATTTGTGAATTCCAAAAAGTCGTAAATTTGCAGCCATTCAAGGAATATTTCCCTGGGTGAGGATTTACTACTTTTTTGGTAACCCAGTCACTATATGTATTTAAGATCCCGACCCAAAAAGTTAAATAAATGAATTCCTCTTACTGAAATAAAAAGGACAAGAAAAACCAATGCAGGCATAGAAGACCCGACTCCCGGCTGAACTACCAAACCAACAATGGATTTGAGGGATGTCACACCCCAAGCACACCTGCTGAGCCTCTGCCCCTTCTCATTCTGCCTGGTAGTTCTATCTAGGAACTAATGACTACGGTCATGTACAACATAACAGCCTGGAGAGCCTGCCTCCGATCATGTATTTTGAATGTATTTTCACTGCCTGCACTTTTTTTCAACTCTGCTAAAAAAAATGTTTCAAAAACCTAATGGCAGAGCTTTCAAATCCTTGCAACTGGGCAGCGATCCAAGTGTTTAGTCCTCACCTTTTTCCAATTATTTTACCAAGTGTCTGACAGCCCTGTGTGGTACGTTCAAGTCACAAATACAGGAAGGCACACAGGCATAATTTATAGGGAAAGCAGAGCCAGAGTGAGCTATGGGTATGGATTGGGGTTAAGAGTCTGTACAGGAGCTGAGCCATGTAAACAGTCAGCATGTATATTGTGCAACAAAATGTAAAAATACGATACAATCTTATTAGAATTCAAAAAGTGTATCTCTTTAACATGTGGAAGGATTTCACCTTAGTACATCAGGTTACATGCTGCATAGAGAAACGTATGAAAAATGATGGTTTTTAGAAACATTCTTGGCTTACCCCAAACTACAATGACATTAGTGACCCAAGAGGCAAGTAAGTAGTCAAGTAAGCCATACACATGGCCTAGATTCCAATTATAGATGGAGCAACATTACAGTCTAATAAGTTAAATATAAGAGTTGCTACTAAAGTGCAACATCCTGAACTTAAGTCTTTAAAGCGCACTCATGTAATACCTAAAAAAAATACTGTTAAATAAAATCTGTGCTTAGGATCACACAGTTTGAACAAGCAGGGCAGATGGTATTGATTCCAGGTTATCTGGTTTCACAAAATATAAAATTCAGCCACTAGATCAGTATCTTTCTCTCTTTCTCTATCCCATTTACAACAACGGTCTCTCTGTCGGTCCTTTTTTCATTGTGAGCCATCAATAAAATACAAAGCAGAGACGCTGCTATATGAAGCTCCAAGGAAGATGCACAGCCTTCCACCCGGGGCAACTTTCTTCCCACATGAAACTCTGTTGATCGCTCTGGTGAGAGGACCCCTCCTCCTTCCTTTTAAACTTTGTTTTTGACTTTGCTGCCTCCCGTTCTGTGAACAGCTGCCTTGGTGCCTGTGGTCTTTCTTCCCTGATCCCTAGTCTCCGGTTCGAACTCCTCTGCCCCATCTCCTCATGGACAATGAGGCTATGACTTTGCTGCGGACTGCCTTTCTCCCCCCGGACTTGCTGGCTATGACAGCCCTCTTCCTGGACTTTCGGACTTGGACCTTTGTGCTCTCCGCCATTTTCTTCTTATGACTCGCTTCTTCTTCTACCTTTCTCCTCCGCCATTTTAGCTATCTCTGACCTCCCCCTCTGTCCTAGCGACCTTTCTATTGTCTCTCCTGTTGCCTCTGACACACTCCTCGCTGTCTTACTCGTTACTTTCTGCTTCCCCCTCTCGTTTGTCTCACTTTCCTGCCCTTCTCTGTCCCTCCCTTGGTGCTGTGACTGCATCCCCCCTCCGACTGAATCCCCCCTCCGACCTCACTTTATGGAACTCTGCTTTTCTGTATATAGAGATAACTCTAATCACTAGTATTTGCAGTAGACCTTTGTACTCTCTACCACTCCTGGAGTATATCCATTTGTATCCCTTCCCTATGTACATAGAGATAACTCTACTCACTAGTATATGCAGTATACTTGTGTACTCTGTACCATTCCAATGTGACTCTTAGAGTACATCCATCCGTAGCCCTTCCCTATGTATATAGAGATAACTCTAATCACCAGTCTCTTCTTTGTGTGACTTTACATCTTGTACATTTGCATTTTTTTCTGTTTGTATCTTTTATGTAACACATGTAATCCTTAGTCCTTATGTTTTGCAACTGGTTCTTATGTAAAGCGCTCTGCCACCTTCGGGTAAAGTTGGCGCTATATCAAATCGCATTAAATAAATAAAAATAGAAAAAACAATAGACTCGACTTAGAGCTAAATTTATCACAGAAATGTATTATGCCATTAATACTGAACCTCTCAGGACATGGGTAGTGGAGACAGAGGGTTATGTTGGAGGCAGAAATCTGGAAGACGATCACAAACAAAGAATGTGCAGAAATATTTTTGAGGCCCCGGTTGACTACCTGTAGCAAGTCAATGATGGAGATGCTGGTAAAGATGGCCGCCTATTGATGGTATGCCTCTAGTAGGTTACCAGGTGGAATTCCAACAAAAGTGATCTCTGTTGGACGAATTGAGGAAATTCTGGGTTTCATTCATCCTTTACTAAGACTAACTCTAAGGATTCTGGAAAGATGAGATTGATCATATGCATGGAACAGAATTGTGAAGATTCCCAATATACATCATCTTGGGAGTGATAGACTGACTTTCTTATCCCCTGAAATCAGAAAGGGCATCAGTTCATTCTCATGCCAGGTGCGGCTGGACAAATTATTCTGATTAATTAGGGCAGTACCTACTTATAAAAACTGGTTATACTGAGTATGGGACACAATTTGGAAGGAAAGGTTAGCTGTCAGAGGACACAGCTTTGGGTCACTTTGGAATGTCTTTCTGAACACACTGTTAACAGAAATCACGGCGGGTACATGCAGCAAATTTCTGCAAGTCCTATTCATCCCACCAATGATACACAGGAATCCATTTAGCCAGGATTAGTGCTGACCTACAGATTGATCCAATAATGGGAGCTCATCACTATTTATCAAGTAATTTAGCACCTGCTAGGGAGAGGAGGGAAGGTCTCCATGATGGGAGTTCGGGAAGGTAAGTGATCGGAAAGGTTGTGTAGTTTTGTACTTCTATTATTTTTTTAGCACTTTGCTCCATATAATAAGTTTGAGCAATGCATTCGGCAACTGCTCTTCTGTACAATGCTGTTTATTACATCACTACTGACAATCAACAGTGCCCGCAGGCATTGAGATGTACGCAGGTGTATGTATATTAAAACGAAATCTTAAAATGAATGCTATTTCTCAAATGTATGTTGGCTTTCAGCTACAATAGTACATTTCACCTCATTCAAATACTGTATTTTCTCGGTGGATTGGAAATAATATTGGAAGTAATGTAGTCAAAGTAGTCTTTATTCGGCTTTGCATAAAACCAAAAAAGAAAATGCAATAAAATCAGAATCACAACTACACATTAAAAAAAAACAACAGTTGAAACATTTTAAGGCAACTATACAAGATATACAATGTAAGCACAGTCACAGGTAAACAAGTAGGACTTGATTAAACCTACTTTGTGTGTCTAAGCTAAACAGACTGATGATAAAACCCTAGCTCTGTCTTTCATGGATTTCCAGCACCTAACAGCCACCTTAAAAAGGTGGAATAATATAATATATGGTTGAAATATATATTACCATTACTTTTTTATATTCTGCAGGTTCCATTAAAAAACTAATACAGTTTAGTTCTAATTTTTAAGTTTCAAGTTATGTATGTTCATTTAAAACGAATTGATTTAATATATAATAGATAAAAGAAACGTATGTTAAAAATTATATTGTTTTCATTTTGTTACATTTTTCTTTTAAAATCGGAAACTTGAATTTTATTTTTTTACAAAAGTAAATATTTAGGTTTTTATTCTTAATAACTACTATTCTTCGAACTTTCCAAAATACACTTATTGTAAGTTTGCACATTATTATTTAGAAATAATTTACATAGCTTTTTGCAGAATGTTTTCACACCGTATTTTGTATTAGATTGTTGGTTAAGTTTAGGGTATTTAAGTGATATATTTTTGTAGTAGCTATTTTCAAAATCGATATATATATTAATTTTTTTTCTGTTGATGTTTTTTTAGTAGATAGTGTTGCCATTTATATTGAAGGTATTGAAAGTTGATGTTCTGGCTATCAGTATTCCTACAACAATATTTCTGAACCACAGTATTTATTTGAGAAATATTGAGACATAACTGGGCTTTAAGTGCTAGTTTTGTTATGAAATTTTAGCCTCATCAGTCTCTTAGCACTCTGAGTAAATGTTTAAAAGCACGTACCTCAAGGGAAATTGTAGGCAAATAGGTGTAGTTGAATACAATTAGCTTAGTTGCAATAAAGATATAAATGTATTTATCTGTGAGATTTTGTACAGCACTCTGTCACTCCTAATGTATGTCCTCATTGCAATGACGCCCCATCCTCCCGCCATCTAGGGCATAGGTCAGAATGCTGCATTACAATGCAGTCGGTTGGACTGCTGAGGTGGGGGGAGGACTGCCAACCCAGACAGGATCAAAGATCCCATTGGGATGGCAGTCTGATTCCTAATCTCTACAAAGGAGGGGTGCTGCCTACAAAGTCCCCCCCATAGGGAATAGGATATCCCTTTCCAACTGCCTCTTCATGGCTGTCCGACAACCATGAACAGGCAGCCAGAATGTGATTTTGGCGGCCCCTACCAGGGCCCCATCTCCACTCGGCCTCTGCTATGGGGTCTGGAGGGCACATGTGGTTTCCCCCCAAACATCCATGCGGCAAGCACCACATGGGGCCTGGTACACGGTGCATGAATGTTTAAAAACATGCCTTTTCCAATTGCGCTTGTGCTGTGGCCCTTTTCCAGGCTGCAGCAAAAGCTGTCATTGGAAAAGAAATGTTTCCGACTGCCTTCCCTGCGGTCGTATCGTAATATGGTTTGTGGAGCTGCTACCTGTCGGCCGGTCTCCATCTCCTCCGATCACCATCGCAATGAGCCCGTTTAGTCTCTTGGCACTGAGAGATGGTGCAGTTCAAAGGTGGAAATAAGAGTTAATAGGTCACTGTTAAAAATCCAGGCTTTCAAGGTCTTCCTATATTAAAGTCAGGCACATTAAAACATCCTAATGATTATCGAAATACATTTATAGTGTGAACAGCAGGTTCTAGAAGTAGGAATTTCTAAATGCACAATAGGAAGCACAATACACAATGAAAGCAGTGAAAATCAATATGTTAAAGCAAGCCATTGCTCGTGGTTATGCACTGTATACATAAAGTTGCAAAAGCCAAATATTTAAGAAGACCTGATGTCCTCTTGTCTGCATACTTCAGAATCCAGTTGAAGTTTAATAACATAAAACCAAAGCATATAGCAAAACAACATTTATTCGATGCATATTTATTCAAACCAAGAGTGAAACTCACAAGATACTAGAGTAAAGTAGCAGACAGAATTTTCCCTCTGACAGTTACTGTGCAATAAGTAAGCAGTGTTCAGAACACCCACAGAGTCTCGACAAACACCGACGACACCCTCACCACCCCCAAGCACATGCACTTCCAGATCCACACCGACCCCAACACCACCCTCAGAGGAACACTTATCTACAGACCACCCGGACCCCGACCACAGTTCAGCAAAACAATCGCCGACCTTATCAGCACCCACGCCCTCCTCAGACTACATCCTCCACGGGGACCTGAACTTCCACCTCGAGAACAACAATGACGCCAACTCCACCGCCCTGATCGCCAACCTGGAACACTCTCCCTACCAGCCTACATCGGACCCAGGACCTCCTGGCCTTCAGAAGACGTCTGAAGACCTGGCTCTTCGATCAGTAGCATCCCCCCTTCACAGCGCCTTGAGACCCTCACAGGTAGTAGCACGCTTTACAAATGATATAATTGATTTATTGATTGATAAGGAAAATAAGGGAGAATAGATTGTTTTATAATATTGTTCACTCTAAAAAAATATCTGATCAATATGTGCTTGAGATACAAATAAATGTTCTTAGTGAACACTGGAACTGAGACATAACGACAAGTGCATCTGCTTTTAAGCAAGACAATCTTTCAGTTCTAGGGTTTTTTTTCTAGGATTAGAACATGAGAGGTCTCTTTGGTGATAAAAAACATGCAGTGTTCATTTTAGTGTCGTTCAAACTGATGGGAAGCAAATGCATGTTTAATTGCTGTTTGCAAACATATCTGGGGCACCGAGCAATTATATAGTAGCTGAAACATTTTTCAAGGTGAAAGTAATTAGGTTTTCCTGACCCATGATTCGTCAAGTGTGATATATCTAAAATATCTGTGATGAGTTTTGATTACCACTTTACCCTTTCATATCTGCCTTCTGGATTTGTTGAGAAGAACGCCATGCATCTTACTAAGTCAGCTTTAGAAGTAATCATTTTTAAAAATTTAGAATTAAATTTGTTATTGAAAAGGATATGGCAAACCTTTCTTTCCCTGAAAACTGATAAATATAAAGGCCAAATGTTAAATCACAAGAGATAAATAAACAAATGATGGATGTTAAAAGGCAATAAAGTGCTCTTGTGCATTAAGTAGAGCAAAACAAATTAGTTTCCAAATTACAGTAGCAAACACTGTGGAGCTGATTACAAGTACAGTGGTCCTAAGACCTATGTAACGTTAGTGGTTGTCCAACTGCCACCTCCTCTGCAGTCCGACCACTCGATTACAAGCAATCAACGTCTGGTTTAGACTGACAGGGCAAACACAAGGAGATGATGGACGGAGCGCTGTCAATAGGCAAGAAAAAGGAAAATTTAAAGCCACATCTCCCTGTGACTGGTCTGACTGGTCGTCTTTAACCTCATGATTGGGTGGCAAGTGCGTCTCCAGCATCTCAGTATAGCCCCATGTTTCTTGAGCTGTTGTAGCAAAGCGACCCTGCAATCCCCGGCGACCTAGATTTGGCATTGGTGCCGTATTTGAGCCAGCGGCTGCCAATTTTAAGTTGAACTGTCTCATGCTAGAAGCTTCTCGAATGCAGCCCCAAACTCCTCTGGACCCCTTGGACGGAGCCCCTGACACGACTCCTTGTAGCTGGCACACACTTACTGTGGGATTCCGGGCAATTGCCAGCACCTTGCAGCTATCTCAAGCTGCTGGTCCACTATACAAATGGGGCATTTCTACCCTAGGCCGATCAGTCCGAGTCAACTCTGTCTTTTGCCTTTTGTTCTGCAGTTGACTTCAAACTCTGTCATGACAGAAGATTCAACACAACACCGAGCTGCTGAGCCATTAGTCCATACCAGCCATCTGACCAGAGCCAGCCTAGCACGTACAAGATGTGTGCAAAGGGGAGGGATCACAGATGAATGAACGCAACAACAAGCCATGTGTGCTCCGCCTGCCACATTACTAAGTGATGAGAGCTTTAGAACTATTACTTGTCTCATTATCATAAAGGTGGTAGTCACCTCTGTTCCTACTTTGTGGCATAGCTATATTGAAAATTACTGTAAAGACGCATTCCTTTAATGGAATTCTCCATTATACTGCCATTGGGAATTTAAATATTTTGATTTGGAATAGACACCCCCATTTTCAGTTAGTACAGACCAGCATCACAATGGTCTTTTCCTATAACTCACTAGTGCATTTCCCTTAAAAGGTTTGCCCTGATTGTAATCTGATCTAAGACATGTGTTTTTCAAAGATATACTTAAAACAATAAAAAAGCTTTCTCAATATTACATAGAATTTCTGAGGGGAAATGTTTTGTGTTTTAGTGCAAGGAGCTTGTAGGATCACAATCATCAGTGAATTCTGATAATCACAAGTGACATGGAGGACTAAACTATGTAACAAGGTTTTCAAAAGTATAAAGCAATATTACAAATTCTGCAGCACATTCTCTAACAGTATTTTAATCATTTTGAACTAGAAACCACATTTGGTGAAATCTGCAAAATATGTGGCAAATTATGTGCACATGCTCTATATCATCCATTATGTGGTAAATGCTTGAGTCACAAAATTGCATTAAACTAAGGTAAACAAAACCTAAACATTCTAATCAGTGTCCATTGTTGCCCATACCTTGAACAAATCAACTTTTACAAGACAACTGTTACAAGACAACTGTTCCATAATAAGCATGTCATATGAAATATAACCAACAAGTAAAATGTGTAATCTGCCTCACGGTTTATGATGTTACTAATATACCTTGATAACAGTATTGTTCTTGAGTACTCAGATACAAGTTAACAATGCAATACATAGCGATTATTAGCAACTTTTTCAAGTTAACCACCCCAAAACAACTATGGCAACATATACAAATGCTCATCTTATCATAACCAGAACATATAAATATATAATATATATATATATATATATATATATATATATATATATATATATATATATATATATATATATATATATATATATATATATATATATATATATATATATATATATATGTTGTTCCTTGTTTATTACATCAGCTGACAGCGGGTCACATGGTACTCAGGTACTATTCAAAAATGTCACACTCACCTGATCAGCGCTCATGTGATCAAGGCCACTGTGTTGGCCGAAACGTTGTGCATTATTTAATTCAATAAATCACAATAACTACAACAGCAGAACAGCATATTCCTGAGTCCGTTTTTCTCCACTTGATGCCTGCAAGCGTCTTGGAGCGTAAACTTATATATATATACACACACACACACACACTCTTGCACTTTAATTAGAAATGGGTTTTGACCCACTTACATTTTACTTTTTTGACAGCCCAGTTGTTTGCTGTAAGTCTCTCTGAGTCTCACTCACTTTAATCTCCATTAAAATGGATAGGGAATGCTAATTACCAGCGTATGCCTTTTAAGATAAAGTCAGCTGCTGTGAAGCTAGGGCAAACGTCTTTGTGTGGTTGCATATGAACGCACATACATATATGTGGAGGCTGAGAGACTACCTTGTAACCCAGCCCAGTACGCGTTCACTGATAGCCTGTCAAAGAAGAGATCCATCATTGATTAGTGATGATCTGTACAGGCCTTAAGTGGGAATTCATAGTGTGAGTACATACATTTAGATTAAAAGATTTACTGAAAAGTGTGTGCTTCAGTGTATTGTACATTATGGATGATGTCTGCCCCAAAGTATAGTTTCACCATGATTAGGACTAGAGACTAAGGGCCTCATTAGGATGGCGGTGAATCCGCATCCTCCGGGCCGGCGGAAGCCACCGCTGGCCCGGAAGATGCAGATTCACCGCCGCAGCCACATAAAACACCCAACGCCAGATTAGGATGGCAGTGGGATTGCGGTGGGACCAGCGGCAGACGGCAGGTCCGCCCGCCGCTGATCAGTGGGTTTTGGAGGGCTATTTGGTGGAGGTATCTGCAAGACACCGTCAACCAAATTAGGAAGTATGTGTAGACATGCTTTTCCGCGTTGGTTTTTCCGCCGTGGAAAAGCATGTGGGCCTTTGCTTCTGGGGGGCCCTTGCGGGCCCCCAGGGTGAAGGGAGGGTGGGGGTGCACATGGGGGGTACCTGTGGTACCCCCCTGCATTTGCAGGCACAAAGCGGCAGGCACTGCGCGGTGCCTGCCGCTTTGTGCATGCAAATGCAATGCATGCATTTTTAACATTGCGGCGGGCGCCGCTTGAAGCAGCACCCACCGCAATGTTTAGGATACGGGATGTGATCGCCAGGGTGGCGGTCACATCCTAATTTGCATGGAGGGACCGCCGCTCCCCATGCGGACGGTCCCTCTACCTCGGGGGTGGCGGACGGACGCAGGTCCGTCCGCCATCCTAATGACCCCCTAAGTTGGCGCACCAATTTTATGTTAAACCAGTTTCCAAATACGGATCTGACATTAGACTCCACATATCTGCACTCCTTCTGGTAATGCATAATTTATTATTTATTTCTGATTCAGCTTAGATTATGCATTTGAATCACCCTGCTAGTCTAGGTTCATTACTCTACTGCCCAGCAGGAGGATCTATGTCTTCCATGCACACAAGGGACATTTGACGCTGATCAAACTTGTTGCTGGTTGATACAAGTGTATGTACGGCATTTACATGTGCTAATTACTTTTCACATTGCATCTTGCTTTGGAAGGCTCAATCCCACAAAAACATTGGAATGTAGCCAGACCTCTGTAGACAGTCAAAGGAGGGGCTTATATTTGAAGTTTTGGTTGGATGGGTCTAGGTCACTATATGAGTTAGGGGTGTGGCTCAGACTTTCCACTGAACGCTTGAAGTTAACATGTTGGAAAGTTCCAAAATGCTGAGCAGGAGGGTGTGGTCAGGGGTACCAAGAAGCTATCACCATTCGAGGGTTCAGGATGCCAGAAATAACTACTCCAAAATACACATGTAATATGGATTATTCGTTGGCATTTGATAAATGTAATCAACAAAATCTCTGGGAGAATTTGTGCAACAATGGGCATCAGTTCCACTATCTTACATTTTAATATCCCCCCACGATAAACCTTGGCTACAGTTTAAGCTGATAAACAATGCCTAGTCACCAACGTTTTCCACCGCCAATGGGTTGAAACAGTTATGTATCTTAGTGCCACCACTTTTTTGGCTGAATATTTCAGATGTATAAATATTTTCTACTTTTCCGGAGGGATTGGCTCCCAAGCTAGGAGGTAAACGAATTACTTATTTGGCATAATCTGGTGATAATATTTTATTTTCATTGACCCCATCAGGACTTCAATCACAATTACAGAATTTACAAAAATGTAATATTGAAAAAGACATAAAAGACAACCCCAGTGAAACAAAGTGTATGAACTTTGGGAAAGTCCGAAATATTAAATAAAAGAGAACCCCAAAAAATAAATGACAATATTCTGGAAGAAGTATCGACATACAAATATTTGGGCTTAATGGTTGATCCTAGAGTAAGGTGGATAAGTCCTCTTTCCAACTTAAAAACTAGGGCCGGGACAGTGTCACTCTCAGTTGAAAACAATTCATGATAATCCAAGGAGGATATGCAGTCTGTCAATCTCTAAAGGTGCTGTAAACAAAACTGGTACCTACCTTGTTATATGGAGCATTAGTTCTTCCTGAAAAATCCATTAACAATCTGGATGAAATGTATATTAAAAGAGCTCTGATCTTAAACGAATCTCTGTTCATTGCTTTCCCTCTCCAAAACATGACTGGAACTATCCTTGATATCTATAGTTTTTCATCTCTCAGCAGCAATGTTAAATTACTTTTGCGACTGTGCAACAGTAAACAAAGACTCATTGAGATTTTTTCATTTACAATGAGGTAGCAAACCATCAGGATTTCTGTACTGGGTTGAACTTGGCATCTTTAAATAAAACAATCATGGAAAACAATCTACTGCTGTCTGCAGATCTCATAAAATTTCCCTGCCTGGAGCGGTAGAGTTTAATTAGGCAACCTCTCAGGAGTAACGCAAGAGCAGTGGACTTGTTGACATTACAGAAACATCAACATGCTCACTATGTCAAAGAATCATACTCTGGAATAATACAAGATTATTTAGCCTCAAATCTGAATCTAGGATGCAAGCCAAAATGCACGAGGCTCTGTTTCCTGTTGATACCAATAGCCCAAATTGAGGGGTTGTGAAACAGTAGCTGCTTACACTCACAAGCCTGGCAGTTGTAGAACTATAAAGCAGAGTCAATTGAGCATTTATTACGTTTATGTCTTTGTTTACTAGACATACATAAGAAATATCTAAATAATTAATTGAATTTTTTTCTACAACAGATTGTCAATTTATTTGGAAATTAACTAAAGGTTTAGATTGTGCTTTTTGTCATGTTAAGGAAGTGTGATTGCAATGCTTCTCTTATGGAATATTTGTAGATATATTTGTGATTTTTGAAAATATATATTGAATATATTTAATATTCTGATCAATATTTGAATATATTTTATACAATAACGACATTAATTCATTCATACTCCTGATGGTCAAAGCCCACCACCAAGAGCAAAAAGAATACAAAATGATTCAAATTGGCCCAATGAGCTGTGCGAAAGCAGCAGTTATATGAGACCATCAATTAGTTGAGAAAGTGAAAAAAAAAACCTTATGGGACCTAGAAGAGTTTCGTCCAACCCCCCCCCCCCTCCTTGGAAAGACTCACTGTCCACTTGAATGAGTAGCACCTCCTTCATGGAGTTGTTTAAACCTCCACAGGGAGGGCCGAGCCCACAAGAACATTGCCAAGGGAGAAGCAGAGCACTGTTGCACTTTCCACTCATTCCTGGTTCCTCTAGTGCCCCCAGAAACTGAAGATCTTTCAGCGCCACCATACTCTGCTTGCAGGGAGGGCCAGAACTCCAGGACAATGGCAGTTGTTCTCTCCTGCTCCCTGTGTCCAGTGGGATACACCCGGCACATCAAATCCTGCACTTTTTGTTCATAGATTGGAAAAGAGAATGTGCAATCTCTCACCCTCATGTTATATAGTGTGAGAGGGATGGCAGATTTTCCTATAAATTTCAGAAGTGATCTAAGGTTCTTGGGTTTTAGGTCTAATATTTATTCTCCATTTCCTCTTTGTAGTCTTTGTCGCAAGAGTCTCTGAGCTCAGTAGAAACCAGTTCTATCCTTCCTGGTCCAGTTTCACCACTGGGGGCGGAGACAGCATGGTGCAGAGCAGGCACAGCCTATCCAGGTGCTAATGGAAACTCCTCCCACCTCTCTAAATGCAGAAAGGTCTAATCAGGCTGGCTATGAGTCACCCAGGAAAGGCAGGGCAAACCTCAACCTCCCTTCTGACTGTCTGGGATGAATGCACATCCTCAGCTCCTATCACTCCAAAGTCAGACAGTGAATACACAAACAGGCAAAGGAACACAGGATGGTTAAACAAGAAAATGCTCTTGTTCTAAAATTGGCATTTTCAGGCACACAATTTAAAAAACAATTTACTAAAATATGTGTTATTAAATTCCGAGTTCAGAGAGCCTGAACTCCAAATCTCTAGCTATTCCCAATTGAACGTTACACATGTAAAATGTTAGAGTGCAGCTCCAATGGTAGCCTATGGGACAGTCAGCCTTTCAACGGTGAAAAATGAAATACACAGTATTTCACTATCAGGACATGTAAAACACACAAGTACATCTCCTACCATTCACATACACTACACCTTGCCCATGGGGGTAACTTGTGCCTACCTTAGAGTAAGAAAAGGGAAGGTTAGGGCCTGGCAAGTGGGTGCACTTGCCAGGTTGACATCGCAGTTTAAAGCTACACACAAAAACTGCAGTGCCAGGTCTGAGACACATTTACAGGGCTACTCCTGGGGGGTGGCACAACCAGGGCTTCAAGCCCAATAGTAGCATTTGATTTACAGGGTCTGGCACCATCAGTGAACTTTACTAGGGTCTTACCAGTGATTCAAATATGCCAATCATGGATAACCAATGATAATCATAATTTACACAGCGAGCATATGCACTTTTGCACTGATTAGCAGTGGTAGAGTGCCCAAAGTTCGAAAGCCACCGACAAATGGGTCCAAAACAGGGAGTCAAAAAGCAAAATGTCTGGGGATAAATCTGCTAAAAATGGCAGGTCTAACAGTGGGGTACTAGCCCACACATTCTGAGTAGGCCTTGACAGCTCTGATAACTACCCTGAGAGAATAAACTGCTATAAAGGTATACTTGGCTCCCGGTAGAGTGAGATTGCAGACTTATTCCATGTTAAAGTGGATTCACTTTGAAGCCCTCATTATTGTAGGGCTTCACTCACTGCCATTGGTTTGCATTACTGTCCAATGAAGTTCAAATAACTCTTTGTCAGCATGACATGTTCACCAATCTTGTGAGGCTAACCACGATGTTGTCGACCTGGTAGGTCTTCAGTAGATGGATTATGCCACATTCTGTACAAAGTCCATAATGCATTTCACCTCACTTTTATCCATGTTGCCCAGATGGAGCAAACAGTAACCATGAGCGATTCCACTTCAAATTATTTGTTACCCTCATTCTGCCACAACATGCCTCATCAGAGGAGGCTCTTTTTGCATATTTTATAGCAATTTTAGAGTGCACATTCATCTCCAAAGGAATATCCTGGCATTTAACAACAACCCAGCCTAACTCCATCTGTCCCGAACACACATTCTGTGAGGGAAAAACCAAGTCTTCAGCATGCTACAAAAAGTCAAGAGATCATAAGTCAAGCATAGAAAGAAAGGAAGGGGGGGAACAGAGAAAAGCTGCCATATATTTAAAAGAGTGGCTCCCTATGCTAGATCTCATGATTTTCCTACAGTGTACCAAGCCCTGGCTAGCAGTTCAGAGGGCACATACTGAAAGCAGGTCCGGGATGGGAACCCAAAGCAGACCTGGAAATTTTGTTTGATCAGCCCCCGTTCATGGTGGGCTGATATCTAGTGTGAAGCACTGCAGCTTTTTTTTACTAGGGGTTGATTTGCAGCACCGCTGCAAAACCGACCCCCACCCTTCCAGTCTCCCTGGGAAATGCTGGATGCCTGCTACAGCCAGTCCGGCCCTGTGTGTAAGGCAGATCTACCACGTAAGACCGCTGGTCCAATCTGAAAGTGCTCAGTGTGCATGACAAGGTAGCTTAAAAATGGATCTCTTGCGGACCGGTAACCAATGAAGGGATTTAAACAGGCCAAAACCGAACTCCTAGTGGGAAGATTACAAATCAATCTCGCTGCCGAGATATCTTTATATAAATAATCATGTTAGTATTGATAGAGCAGAGATTTCCCTTAGGAAATTTGTAAAAGACGAGAAAGAAAATGACTGTGACAATACTTCATCTAGATGATGACAAAATGTGTGTTAAGCTTCACGTTTCTAGAGAATGACAAAATGCAACTCTGATTTAGATACTGCATCGTAAAAGCACACAGAATGCTAGAATGAACTTATGTCATGTTTACTTAATAGATGTGAATTATTAAACATCTTAGTAACATTGATCTTATGGGTTGATCATGTGATTAATAACAGAGAAATTCCACTTGCAAAATTAACATTTCCTCTTCTAGAAATAAATAATTATTTAATGTTGTAACATGTACACTGAAAATGACCAAAAAAAATAGGTGCTACGAGGGGGCTAGTTAAGGTTGTTTTTTGTGAATCTTTCTTCAAATAATACCCTTAAATTTATGTGTGCCTTTATCACATATATGCAAAAAGGATTTATATGTACTTTACCTATATATTTGTAACAGTGACCTTTTAAAAATGTTGATGTGTACTCCATACTTAAATGTAACCGTTATCATTTGATTGGAGTGTTTATTAATGCATTTATTTGTGAGATTGATATTATATGTTATTCAACATGAGATCCATATCTTCGCAGAATTTCATTGTGAATGAGCTGTACTTTCAAGTAGTTGTTAATATACTAATTGGACTTTGATACCACCATCCTTTTGTAGGATAAAATGAGTAAGGAATTTTTGATATCAGGTGTAATTTTAATGCACCAGAAAATTAAAAGTATCAAAAAATTGCTCCGGTCAGCACATGGCCAAACCTGCGGCAGCACAGGCAATGCAGCCTTTTACAGATGAACTGACTAGGGAAGAAAGAATGACACTAATGGACCTGGTGAAATGTTCTGTGGAAAAATAAGCAAATGTACAGATTGAAAGTACTGACATTTAAAATACTTGAAATGTCCATATCCCAATGGATCTTCCTCTGGTTCTTTCAACTTTGTTGGTGTTACCAGACTCATTGGTTTGTGCCATAAAATGAATTGTTTCAGCTGTTTCATTCAGTGCAAAGGTACTCCCATTGAAAGAGAATGACATGCACTGCAGCATGCATCATTCACTAGGCTTGTGAAGCAGTAACTAATTATTAGAAATGTATCAAATGTCATAATTGTGAAACTTTCTATGCAAATCTCAGGCAGTACGTTATTAAGTTACATACATGGTCCCAAATTATAGAAAAGCCCAGAAATATTACATTGCTCATGGCCTCACAGACTGACATTAAAAATTGTTTGGTGGTAAATGGTATGAACATCCGGTGCCAGAAACAGACAGCACAAACCATATCCTGCGTAATTCGTAATACAGAGAGTCAACGCCAGCCTTATAATTCCTCAGTGGGCTTTACACGCAAGCTGATAAGTACAAAAATATTGCTGAGTTCAAGTCACTTGATACAGTTCTCTAAATGCTCTCTAAAGAACCAACCACTGGAGTGCAGGCAGGACTAGACCGAAGTCAAAATATTGCAATATCACAAGACCTCAGAACTGTTCACAGATTATGAACCAAGAAGTAGTATATAAATAATGTGTGTGTTGGGAGCAGCTGGGGAACAGCAAGAGTACCACAATGTCTGGCTGCCAATAAAGGTCTGGCAGAGATATCATCCGAGCTAAAAATATTTTAGGAAGTCCATTTCTTAACTCTGGACTCAGCTGTACTCTAAACAGATTTGAATGAATGTAATACTCCAAGTGCTATTAATACAATATCTTCTTTCCTTCTCCAAAAATGAATGACAAGAGACATAGGTCCTCCTTACCTGATTACAGCTACTGTACTTTCCAGCAGTACAGATTTTTTTATTCTGAATTAAAGTTAGTATGGCACACACAGGTATGATGTACTGAAGCAGGAATTCTCCATGAACCTCTCTTAGCTCATTCTGTAGGCCAACATAGTACTCCAATCAAGTGTCAAGTGGCTGTGGTCATACGGTCAATCTGCAAACGTTGGAGATTCAATGCTACACCAACCATGTACCTCTTGGCTCACTAATTCAACTGGTCAACAAACCAGGAGGTTCAGGAAAACTTAAAGAAGCTACATTGAAAAATGAACCATTTAATGGTAGTATGCAGTATGTTTGACCCTTTAACTGCTGAGTGATTTTAATACCAAGTCGAATTTGTAAAGGTATTCTCTATTGTATGCTTGGCTTACTCATATAAATAGCTATTACTGCATTTGCAAATCAGTTTGTCTTGAATGTCTTAAAAGTGGTGAGCACTCAAGGATTTTAGAGTAATTCAAATCTGGGCACACAGGTGAGTGAATAGTGGACAGGACCTCCAGGACTTTAAGGCCCTATAGTTTGCACATATGCAAAGTTCATGCAAATTCAACTATTCCTCTCCTGTGACTTCCCCCTACTCCCTGAAAAGGGTCAGATATTCCAGTCTGTATGAGATTTCAAAAAAAGGCAGAAAAATTCCCTTTCAAGTGCAATTGGATTTGGAATATCCCAGACGCCCACGAGGTATAGGATAAGGGATTCTGCATTGAAAAATAGGTTCACTATGGAAAATAATTTAAAAAATCCAAGAAGTGCATTTGCAATTGCTTGATTAACTTTCACATGAGCCAATATACACATGTATGCTGTTAGAAATGGGGGCCTCTAATTGGCAGTGTTCTGCACCCTGTCCAAGTATGAACCCTTACTTTAGTCATGGTAAGGAGCTTACACAGATAGCCCATGTTCTCCCCCTTGGCAGCTTGCCGCAAGCAGTCAGGCATATCTCAGACAATATGTAAAGCATTTCTACATACCCATACCACGAACGGACACCAGATCAGTTCAGACAAATAACCAATATTTATTTGAATAAAACAAGACCAAAAACAACAAAAATCCAACATATAGAAGTAAAGATATTGCTTTTTAAAAGGTTCCAAAGAGTTCAGTCCAGAGAAAAGTATCGATGCATCACTCAACACAAAGTACCTGTGATGCGTCAAAATAAAAGACTAAAACAGGCGCAGGGAAAGTGAGATGCCGGAAAAATATTGCAATGTGATGGTTCCTTGCTCCCATGCAGATTACGTTTTTGATGGCCCTGAGACTTTATAGGAAGCAAGCACACACAAGTCCTTGAAGACACTTGGCAAGCAGGATGTAGAAATCAAAGTCCAGTCCTTCCCCGACCACGACAGAAGCAGCAGGACAATACAGCAAAGCACACAGCAAAGTGGTAGTCCCTCCTGGCAGTTTCTCCTGCTCTTCTTGGCAGAATGACCTCTTAGTCCAGAAGTGTTCTGAAGTTATGGTGTCACAGCTCCATTACTTACACCAGTTCCAGCCTTTGAAGCAGACACACTTCAAAGAAAAGTCTTGGTAGTGACCAAGATCCTGCCCTTCCCTGACCTGGCCCCAGACACATTACGGGGGGGAGGTGGAGCCAGCTTTGTGTGAGGACAGGCACAGCTCTATTCAGGTGTCAGTGACAACTCTTCCCACCACTCTAGCTCAGGAAGACCCATCAACCTGGTGATGTACCATCAGGATATGCAGGGCACACCTCAGATCCCTTTGTGTGACTGTCTAGAGTGAATTCATTGGATCTGAGAGGCAGGCAAAGGTACAGAATGGTAAGGCAAGAAAATGCCACTTTCTAAAAGTGGCATTTTCAAACACGCAATTTAAAAATCGACTTCTCTAAAAGATGCATTTTTTTAATTTTGTGTTCAGGGACCCTAACGGCTGAAATGCCAGAAACCGGTCCTCGGAAGCTTGTTTCCGGTCCGAGGAAGGCATGGCTTGGCAGTTCGGGCTGGACTGTTCCCATGAGGCACAGGGTCAGACTGATTTGCATATGTCCATGTCCGAACTGGGGTGGTGTGGAGTGCAAAAAAACGATGGATTTGGGCCCAGATCTCTGCACTGGGGTGAATGTATGACACTGTTCTGCATTCTGTCTATCAACTGTGGTTTTTGCTGTGACCTGTTGGCCTTGCTACGAGCACCGTCACACTTCTCACCGCAACCGTGGTCCGACACTATCACTGAGCTGCTGCTTGCACCGTGACCGGTGGGGACCGCATGCCGCACCGCCTCACTTCACATAGCCGCCCTGTTCCATCAACACCGATGCTCCAAGCTGGCCTCAATGCTGCTGCCTTCCCCGTGGCCTAGAAGCACCACTCAAAAGTTACACGATGCACCGTCCTGTCCCACACCACAGCCTTGTCCCACCAACACCAGCATCATCGACTCTAGATAGTCTACCAATTACAGCACTTAAGCAACAATGATGTCACTGCTTGCACCATGAACAAAACTCTACTATTGAACAAACTGTTCTAATGAACAATGCGCTGAACTTGATGCTGTGCTCCTATTGCCTCTAAGTGTTAATTTTTTTTGTCTGGTTTGCTTTTGATGTATAATGCCCTTCTTTCCGCCATCACCCTTCCTTCTTCCTTTGCCCGCCCCAATCTCTGCTTGCCCCTGTTGTATATCACCTCACAGTTTCCATGATTTCTCTCACCCTCTTTCCTTTATCTACCTATACCTTTGTAAAGCGCTCGGATACCCTCCGGGGTCATGTCTGCGCTATATACAAATTTTAAAAATAAATAAATAAACTGTCAGCACCACAAAGAGCACCGCCCCACTTTGCACCACAGCCATGGTCTCATCGACCCTGCTGGATGCCATCACCAATCCACTGCCTGCACCATAACCTGAGGGCACCACAAGCTGCACCACTCCACTTTGTACCAAAGCCCTGAGGTCTACAAACACCAGCGCTCCTGACTTCAGCCTCACAGAGTTCGATCTGCAACATGTGGGACTTCAAGGTCCTGAAGCCTTCTGCACCAACCTCCAGAATGGATGCCTCCCAATGTCATCTCTTCAGGAGCTAATCGCACTGTCCAGGACACCCTGCATTTCCAAGGTACTCTTTGTGGGGCTTCCCGACACAGCAGCTGGCCTACGAAATTGCGGTTGGCTTGAACTGTTGGATTTGTTTGTTCATGACACCGTGATAGCCCCGGACGGATCTATTGACTTCAATGAAATGTATTTCAAGTTTATTCTTGCAAAATTCATATCTTAGGAGTGTATGTTGGATTTTTTTTATCATTTTGGTCTTGTTTTACACAGATAAATATTGGCTATTTTTCTAAAACTGTGTGTGGTGTCCTTTTGTAGCATTTTCACTGTACCATTGAGTGTTATGTGCAAATGCTTTACACACTGCCTCGGAGATCAGCCTGCCTGCTCATTCTAAGCTACCAAGGGAGTGGGCATGGGTTATTTTAGAAGTTTAATCCCCCTTACCCTGAGCAGAAGGAAGGTCCCTACTTGAGCAGGGTCCAAACCTGCCAAACACAGTCCCCAATTTCTACCAATGCATTATTCTCATTTTTAAAATATATGGTGTAGCCTTTCCTCCATTATTCAACAAACCAACAGAAAGCTTTTGTTGAATGTATGTAATCACATTACAGATGGCTGCAGATCTGATGCCCTACCACCTGATGATCAGGAGGGATTAACACATATGCTCTTCTTCTCGGATTTGAGGTCATATGGTAATGTATAAAGGTTTTACATTTGAGAGTAGATGCTTATGAAGAAAAAACCAAGGGCATTCATGTTTGGCTTTCCTATATTACAAAAACATATTTCCTGATTACCAGGTTTTGATCTCCTCTGCGGACCTTGACAAGTGTAAATCCCATGAACCTGTTTCCAAGAGGTGCAAAGAAAGCTTCTTCTTGGTCTGGGGATGTGCAGGGGTAGAATAGGAATTCACAGACAAGCCATTGCTGCTCCCTTTGATGATCAGAAACAGACAATGTTCAGGCATGAAAAAACTGTTCAGCAACCCTGTGTTAGGCTCAAGGAGATAATTCTGCATACAGTACTTACCTAATGTACATTAGAGAAGGGCCTGTACAAAGTGATGTTTTTTTCTTCTACTATAATTTTCAGAGAGTACAGAAAGGGGCTATGTTTGTTCCCTTGTTATGGGTATAGGTCACCCAGATGAGTCGTCAAAGTGGAGTGAATAAAAACATGATGATAAAAATGGAAGATGTCCTCCTGGCAGCCTGAAAGAGGTGTGCAACAAAAGAAGTGCATAAGTGTTTTGCATAAGCTGCCATAATAATCTGACCACTGGAGCTCTCAGGAAGCAAACCAAAGAACCCTAAAAGAATCACAGGGTTACCATTTAGTTGCATGTTGGAGTTCAAAGCCTACTCCCAGAATGGGGGTTGTGGTGCAAGGGTAATCACTCAAATATTCAATATTGCCAAATTAATAATGTCCATCACATGAAAAAATGTATCGGCTTATGAACACTAAAATGATAAGAAAATTATCAAAGAAAAAGTGGTGAAAACAGATTTACAGATTCAATTAAATGCTTTTGAAGGAGCAGTTAATAATAATTCTTACAACATACAATGTAAATCTGTTTCTGACTTTCTGGTACGATGTAGACCAAAGGAATCAAAATCATGAGTGCATGCATTTAGTTAGGGATAACAGGATAATTTAGAGTTTGCTGGAATGGATGCTCCCACTCTGTAAAACTTGCCATTTCCTCGACCCCTTCATAAGTATGTAAACATCTGACACGGTCAGTGGAGACATAGTCAGTTCTGTTCAGCCTAAACTTTGAGCTGACAGCCTATCTGCTACTGGGCTGTGGGCTGACACACCGGAATGACACTTTTCCCACCTTAGTTAAAGTGGAGCAACATCACTAGATTTCTCTTTGCAGGATTGCCATGCAAGGCATAGCAATAGCAGGTAGGCAAATTGAAAATGATCATGTGTATTGGTTCACAAACAAACTCCTTATTTGGGAGGACTTCTGAAAACAAAAAAACATTTTCTGGTAAAGGGTGCTGTGAGGTCCTCAAGAATGGCGGGTAATTGCACTGGAGGAGAATACATAAGTTGGAATCAATGTAGACAGAGTAAAGATCTTCTTAATACAAGCTAGGTGGACATACTCTGTGGCTTTCCTTCGGAGCTCTTTTTGTTCATTTTATGGAACTTAACTCTCCAAGCAAGCAGCATTTGAACAAAGTTCCACAGCTTTCGGCAAACATTTTAGGAACACGTGGCTGAAGAGATTGCGACATTTCAAAAGGGTCCTGATGAAGCAAAGTTCAGCCACCTTACGGTCTTCAGCTGATAATTTATAATAACTAGTATAGCTGGGTTCAGATGATTTGAATCGATTGTTGGCAATTTGTGAACTTTGATTTCAGCAAACGAGGCAAGGACCTTCAAAAAGACTTTTCACTCCGCTCACTCTAGCCGAAGAGATGGTTAAATACAGATTTACAAATTTTCAGTAGGGTTCAATGTAGTCTACCAGGAGTACTTCGGTCCTCCTAGCTATCAAGGCCCTGCAGGGCTCTCCATAGTTGAGTTTATCACAGCTAGTAGTCAGTACAGAACAGCAGGCACAATACACCACTAGTTTAAAGGATAGGTTGAAGAGTTGGTTTCTGCACACATGATAGTCCAGATCAGCCCAACACAGAGAAGGTAATGCTCTACTTACTTTTATTGCTTTAGGAATCAGCAATAAGAAATGATTGAATTAGAGTGATATCAATATCATTCAGTTAAAAAACGGCACCAATACAGTTGGAGGCCATTTGCAGTATTAGATTATTATAAATGCTTTTACATTTTCACGTTAATCTTATCTGCCAAAGATTGATTATAAAAAACCTGTATGATATCATTTAGACATACGTGTAAAATCTGGAGATAACATAATACTGGTGTAGTGATGCTACTATAGCCTTAGAGCCCAACTGAGTGGGCTCTACCGGCCATTAAAAGCGCACACCAGTCTTAAAGGCACGACATGAGGGCCTTTAACAATGGAACAGGCCTTTAATGGCCAGTAGAGTCCATCTCTTGGGCTATGAGAACATTCCTACCCTAGAGGGTAGAATGTTCTAACTTGTAAAACAAAGCCCTCCAAGAGCCCGAAGGGTTAAAATCCCCTCGGAATTCGTGAGGCCTCTGATTTTAGCAAAAGCTGTGAACAAACAATGGAATATTGATGCTCCGGGCTTCTCTCAGCCATTAGAAGCCCGAATCGCTCTATTGTCTTCAATGGAGAGCTAAACATTCCAATGTTATAATACTTATTAGAACATTGGAATGTTGGGAACTCTATTGAAGATGGTTAAAAGACTTAGTGCAGAAGTCCTGTGCTTAAGAACCTAATGAAATTGTGTTGAAGGACAGACATAAGAGGTGCAGAAAAGGCAAATGTTTCGAGGGTTCGTACACATGAGGCTGTAAAAAAAAAAGCTGCATCATAATGTGCCGACATTATAAATAAGAGCAAATACCCCAATTGTTTTGGGGAAGGGAGGTTAAAATATATATTATATATCAAACATCCATACATTTAGATTTCTTTGGTTGAAAAAAAAGGAGAAAAAAAAATCATTGTCCATAAATATGTTGCTAGATTTTATCAGAACTACACATTTTTTATGTAATTGATGTCTTTATACTTTCCATATTATAGGTGATTATATTTTCTTGGTGCCTGTCAATTCGGCGTTATTAATTCTGTTTGCGTTCAAGGCTGGGTGAGCATTTAGAACACACTCAAAGCACAGGAAACAAGATTATAATCTAATTTCATACACAAGAAGCATATTTTGAAAGGCTTATGATTGAAATAGCAAAAATACGCAAAAATAATAAGGTCATTCCTTGTTGCTCGCCAGTACTGTCACTGTAGAGGCGGCAGCTTTCTCTTTGACGTTCTTTCTTGAGCGTTACCATAGAAAAGAGCCCCCTGGGTACCGAATGGAAACTTCAGAAGGGTGGTGTTTCCCTAAGAAATATAAGACATATTGTTTACAGAAAATGACATTTGTATTTGAACCAACCATCCCGACATTTCCTGCAATCTTGAGTTCAAAATGAATGCCACCCATTTCGGTATTGACGGACGTAGGAATATTTAACACCTTAGCTGCTTCGAAAGTTCAGCACCCAGTGCTGAACGTTCGAATAACGAGCGCTGGCCAGTCGGCCAACGGTCGTGCGCAGCACTGGGGAGGTAGAGCTTGTGACGACCGTTGGCCGACGGCAGCGCTTAAGTGGTTAATTTATTTATCCAAATCAACATCTTGAAAAGCAATCTTGAAAAGCACTTGAGCTTCAATGTTGGTAATCCCGCGACGGCCGACTTTTGTGCAGTAAAAGGCCACAGACACAAGAACATGTTGCGGGTCAGAATGGTTCACTGGTGGGGGATAGACGCCAAGGAATGAGTGCATATACTACTCTGGCAAGGCACCAGGCTGGTGAGACACTCCTGCAGAAGGGCTGTGGCTTGCCATAATCTCACCCCAGAGTCCCACAAGCAAGGCAACGTGCTAGAGCTTACTTACCATGCTATTTTTGCTAAGGAAATAGTACAGCAGGCCTCTGCAAAAACAGAACTAATGTGTTAAAGAAAAGAGCTGAATCAAAAAGACAAGGTGGGCAATGCACTGCGTTGTAAGGGTGTAAGTTTTTTTGTAAGATATTTACAATGAATCTTTTGTTTTTAAAGGTGCTCCAACTGGTGGCGTAACCGTCCGTCTACGCCAGAATATGAACCTTAAATGTGTGTGAACACGGTCAGTGCGCACATCCCAGTTTTTGGGCACTCCCTCTGGTTCAAGAAAATAGACTCCGTTGAATTTCCGAAATTTATTTAATTTGAGTTAGTCTTTTCATAAGTCTTTCATTAATGGATTACTTTCATCCAGTTTATGTGATTTTACACAAAATCATCGTCGCTCCAATGCATTTCGGGTCGATTACTCGGTAAGCCTAATATAGCCTCTGTCAGCTAGCCTCCGTTACATTCGCACTCGCATACGGAGTGTTTCCCTAACCGCAATCTTTCTTGTTTTTTGACCCGTACAGCATCGCATTACAGCCCTTTGTACACGTGAGCATTTTTTTAACTCCTTCTCCTTTTTGTTGTCACCCGCTACCCGTCCACTGATCCCGTTTACTTTCCTGGGTGCGCCCTTAATTCTCCTGCACATTTAAGCCATCCTGGCATTTCATTCCACATTTACCGGTTTCCTCCATTCCTTCTTGCACAGACTTTCGTTTGTTTACATGCACCATTGGGATATGTTTGTATTGTACACTATTATTTGACAATGAAATCGTGATACAAATGCAGATCGTTCTTATTTTTAGAGCTCCTCGAGAAAGGGTAATCGACCCGAAATGCATTGGAGCGACGATGATTTTGTGTAAAATCACATAAACTGGATGAAAGTAATCCATTAATGAAAGACTTATGAAAAGACTAACTCAAATTAAATAAATTTCGGAAATTCAACGGAGTCTATTTTCTTGAACCAGAGGGAGTGCCCAAAAACTGGGATGTGCGCACTGACCGTGTTCACACACATTTAAGGTTAAAGAAAAGAGCGCCACCTTCCCCAAACAGTCTCAAACATCTGCAATGTCAATGGAATGGCGTTTTACCTGTAAAGCGTCTCTCTGGGTATAGCTGAGGGATGCTGTATGATCTGCGAAAATGCTAAACCTGTCTCTAGCCAGAACTTAAAAAAAGGCACCCTTCTGAAGTACCTAAGACTAGTTCGATAATATTGTTGGGAAAAAGCTCCATTGTGGGCAATGATTTTTAAATTCAAATATTTTAGTGGTTTGACATTTGAAGAACGCCTCCTACTATTACCTGTGAACAAAATATATAGTGTGAGTTTCTGTTTTAATAGGTCACTTTATTCCTCCGAGAAGTCTTGATTGACAGCTTTCCTATTATGTCGGAATGTTTGCACAGTCAGTTCTTCCTTTCACTTTAATAAGAATTGTTGGCTAAAGCAAAAAACAGCTAAAGAAACACTGAATTGTAATGGCACCTATAAAGCTTAGACATTTGCTGCTAATAAATTTGCCCTTTAAACTTTTTGGGGATTTGTTTTAGATATAACAATTAGTATAAAGGCTCTAAGTAAATGCCCCACACACTCGACACTCAATGGAATTGAGCTACATATAGTGTGCATTAGTTACATATTGACTGAAACAGCTATAAAAAAATTCGAAATGGCATTTCCTAGAAGCAAGGACATAGCCATCATTAGTGCAGCAAGTGTAGTTGCACCCGGACCAGGACTCTGATAAACCCAATACCTGTCAATGATGCCTTTCTTTTACTACTCAAATAGGAGCCAAGGGTTTTATTTTCCTTGCACGCTTTCAGTCCACTGTCATCCTTGTTACTCCTTACAATCACAATCATTATAATTTAAGATTTAAAGCTCTATTGTGTAAAATGTGTCCAACACGAATCAGTTATAGGCAAAATGGGCCTGCTCCTATTTGAAACTCGTCCTGCAGATCATAATATGTATTATATGAATGTCAGAATAGTAGAAGCAACATAATTCAGTGCGCACATGAAACCCCTTAAACAGAGTGCTGATGAGCTACAATGCTTGAAGGAGGGAATCTGAAAGGCAGTCACTAGGGTGTATTTCAATACACTGCACGCCTTTACCATGTATTGTAAGTATTACATGGCAAGTGAAATAAATATGTGTGTGTATATATATATATATATATATATATACATATAGATAGATAGATAGATAGATAGATAGATAGATAGATAGATAGATAGATAGATAGATAGATAGATAGATAGATAGATAGATAGATAGATAGATAGATAGATAGATAGATAGATAGATAGATAGATAGATAGATAATTACATTACGTTAAAAAACAAACTGGAAATTCCCTGGAAGAAAACACAAAGGTTAAAGTAGCGTTATCATGAGGTGTGATACAAAGATCGATTCTGGCGAAAAACATAGAAATTGACCATAGCTGTAACTGGTGAATTTCTGAGTTTTAGTTCAAAAAAGTAATGTTGTCACTGTCATTAACCTAACTCTAATATTGCTTAAACCTTTGTTTTTACCATTGAAAATGAACATCACAACATAACGTGTATTTGTAAAGCGCACATTCACCCAAGGCTACCTTGGTGCTGAATAATAGATGTTTATTTTTACCCGGCTCAATGGTGCTCATTTCATCAACCTCAGAAAGATGAAAGGCTGAGGGAACCCCAGGGGTTTGAACCTGTGATCATGAAGTCAAACACAGGCCCCTACAGTGGATGCATTAGTCCACTAAGCCGCCAGACCCGGCTCCCTGGTCCAATTTCATGGGATGGGCTCACAGGACATAGATAGCATGTAAGCCAGTCTCAGGGGATGAGTTTCCCAGGGCACGTAATGGCTCGGGTAGGGGGATGGGGTCACATGCGTCTCCTCCCCATTTTAAGCAATTGTAGTCCGGCTGTGCTTCCCAGGGCATTTAGAGCCTAGGGGAGAGACCATGCAGCCCCCCTCCCCTTTTCATGATTTTGGCTCTAGGGGTGGGCTCCATGTGGACTTCCCCTAACTGATTACAGCTCCTGGGCTCCCTGAAGCTCACAATTAATGGGTGCAGCCCAACTGCCATTTTTCCCCATTTCCACAGGAGACCTGCTTGATTGTGGCATTTTTCACTAATTTTTGTTTTTGGCTGAGGGGTCCCTGTGGTAACCCCCATAGGACATGAGGGGTCAGCATATCCCAACCCTGCCCCCTTATGCTACTGTATATTTTTCACTTCAGGACAAGGTGGACAAGCGGACAGAGTCCCCAAATCCTGTAATGGCTGCCAACAATATGTTACTAATGTTGCTGGCAGCCTTTCAGAAAGCTTGCTCCTGCAGCGGTCTAACTGCCATGGGAGTGAGATGGCCCAAGTGAAATAACGCTCCATAGGCCAATCAGAACACTCTATTTTTTGAATTGGTGCTCCTGTGAGTTTCTCAAGCCTTTCACTTACCCAACCATCCAGATATACAATTATTTTTTTTCTTAATTTCACAACAACTACTGAACAGATTTACACCAAGTCACACACAGCACCATCTGTAAACCAAGATTTAGCTTCTTGCCAACTTTGGTGTAACTACATTAAGCAGATTTTGCTGTAGCCCTTCTTAAATCAATCTTTAGAAAAGTCATGGGGATTTTGCATTCTGGACCCCTTTCTTCTGTTTCTACTTGATGGGTCACTGCGAAACCTTGTAGAGACAAAGTAGTCAAAAAGTAGCATATTTTTTAAACGTTTTGTGGAAATTTGTCAAATGGGGCCAAAGTCACTCAAAAGCTTCCCTTCTCAATCTAAGACCTAAAATAATCATTACCACCCTTCACCACTACCCAGCCATAAACCATATATGCACTTAAACTAGAGAACTACCCAGAGTTATCTGCTTCTTTTTTGCATATTTTATGCATCACTCTAACCCTGAAAGGGTATTGTTTGACTTATACTGGGTGCTGCCTTGTGTCTGGACAAAGCTATACTTCTCTGAGGAGCTCTATTGAGAGTAACACACATGTCAGGGGTTGCTTTTATTGATTTTAGGTTGGCTTGTTTAGTATTTTACCAATACAAAGCTATAATACTGTGCCTGGAGTGGTAAAAGGCTTTTGTCATTTTACAGCACAGCATGGATAGCATTGTGCTTGTCCTATGCTTAAAACCTTTGCTGTAGAAATGGCAAAAGACTTTGTCGCTTTCTATCTCAGCTTGGATGGCACTGCGCTAATCCTATACTTAAAGACTTTGATGGAAAAGCAGATACTTGAGGTGAGCAAATTGAGAGTGTCACTGGTTTTAAGGGTGCTCTATACGGGAGCTACTTTACACCTAAACTTGATAACTACACAGAGTTCTCTGCTTCTTTCTTTTTTCATAATTTATGCGTCACTTTAAGACTGAAAGGGAATTGTGTTGACTTATACTAGGTGCTCCCCATGTTGGGACAAAGCTATACCTCTATGAAGACCTCTAATGAGAGTGAAACTCGTGTCAGGGGTTGCTTTTATAAATTTCCGGTTGGCTTTGTTTGCATTTTACCAGTTCAAAACTGTAATACGGTGCCTGGAGTGGTAATAGGCTTTTGTCATTTTACAGCTCGGCTTGAATAGCACTGTGCTAGTCCTATGCATAAAAAATTGGCTGTACGAATGGCAGAAGACTTTGTCCCTTTCTATCTCAGTGTGGATGGTACTGTGCCAATCCTTTGCTTAAAGACTTTAATAGAAAAACAGACATTTGAGGTGAGCAACTTTAGAGTGTCACTGGTTTTGAGGGTGCTCCATACTTTCCACCTAAACTTGAGAACTACACAGAGGTCTCTGCTTCATACATATATATATATATATATATATATATATATATATATATATATATATATATATATATATATATATATATATATATATATATACTTACATTATCAGTACATACCATGCATTGTAAAGGCAAACAACCTTACCTCTGTGATAAAGGCATTCATGGTAAATGCTGCATAGTAAAGCATTGTGTGGTTATGGGGGCGTTATAAAGGCTATTCTGCAGATGCATGCAGTCCCCAGAGTTCTGCTGCCATATTCTTTATCACAGTCGCTAAAGTTCAATATACATTGTCACAGCAGCACAAAAAACTGGAGCCCAGATTTACTAATGGTTTGTGCTGGAGCTCATGCGGCGCAATCCAGCAGCATTGATTTACTTTTAAGCGCAAAATATGTTTCGTACTGGAAAGCTTGTCTTGTCCCAGGGCAAATTCTGCTATGTGCTGTGTAATGGGTTATGTGCTGTGCGTTCCCATTTGTACAATGCAGCTCGGCAGCGGCCGACTGCACAGGTAAGAGCAGTGGGGTGGGGCAGGGCATGATATAGAGGAAGCCGACAAACAACTGAATAGGTGTTATTTATTTATTAAACTATCCTGTCGTCTGTCGAATTGCCCCCGCTCCCAACCTGCCCGCCTCACTGCCTACCTGTGCAGGCCACCGCTGCAGCTCAGCCTGTTTAAATTCTACGATTTGTTACGTTAAAACCTAATGCATTTGGGAATGTATACTTTCCTGATGTGAATAAACATAGGAGAATCAGGTTAACAATTGGAGTAACAATTTCTAACTATTTGCAGTAGGTATCCATTTACATTTCTTTGCAGTGTTGTAAATGTTTCTGCGCATTAATTGGATATAATTATTTCTGCGAATCTCCAACCAGCTGTGAGAGGAGCAGCGCACATTCACTAATGAACACATTGTTTTGAAAAATACATTTAAAAAAATACAATACCTCAGAGCGATTGAGTGAAAATACAACGCAAACATAATGATGACTAGTTCACACTTGGGATCGCATTTATGGAGCAGCAATGGCATTTAGGAACACCAACCACAGATTAAAGGTACACATTCAATCATAAAGGATTACTTGTTCTACATCATCATCACTCACCTGTTTAAAAGGTCGATTACAAAGAGCTTTGAGAGGGAGGTTAGCGTTAAGCCTGAAGGTTAATTTGCAAATAATTAACTAGGGCATTTTATATGAAGGCCTTTCCAAAGAAGGCTAACGAGCATCTTTGCATCGGTGTCATATTCATGAGACTATGAACATGATTTACTATGGCTATAAAGGGTGGTAATTCAAGGCACAATTATTACAAAATAAGGCAAAACAACAATTACTCATGACACTACAACTAATGTACTAGTAAAACATAAAAAATGATGCCATTCAAGATTAGGTTATGGCAATTATTTTATATTCGTCAGGAAAGAGGAGTGATTGGAGAACGGAGTATTTAGATCCAGAACCTATTGGTCAGAAAGGTTATCAAACATGGTCAGAGAAGTGCCCTGCGCAGAATTATACGATGCAGAAGCCTACGCTGCGATAAATGTGGCTTATGACATTTTGTACCATTGCTAACATGTTATCTAAAACATTTTTTACCTCCAATCATCTCTTAGACTTTGTTTTTGAATTTCAATGTCCTGAGCCAAATTGTAATGAGACTGCAAACACAGAGGTCTGGCTCCTGGTGCCAGACGATTTACTAAGGTATTCTGCAAAGTTCTTGGGGAGAACTGTACAAATAGAGGGCCAATTTCCACCACATTTTTTTGTGCTTTTATTGTGTAGTTCCTGAAACTGAAAACTAACAATAGAATCTTATTCATGTCATTAACATTCACAATTAATGTTAATCCTATTACAATTAGTCTGCCCTCGTGCTCTATGATACACTTATTTCATTCTCTTTTGTGGATTTCTCCCCAATGGACTAGAAAGGCTATACAAAAGTACATAAAGCGTTCTGTCCTCATTATTATGTTTGATGAATATGTACCCATATGTATGGACCCAATCATGAATGAGCAGATTTTATTTGAACAGACATTTTGATTTTCCTTTGTATACCAATATCTCAGTCCAATTCATAAGGCAGTTGTTCAACTAGATATTGGAATAAGTACAACCCGCTGTACATTATACGGATATTGCTTGTCACCGAGGAGATCCTTTATAAGGTCATGGAATGTCAAAGGGACTTACAATATCCTTTTAGTGTACAGCAGAGGGTATTTTTTGTATTCCTTACAAACCATGGTCACACCTACACCCTTCATGCAAATGATTTAAGACCTAGTGTCTTGCTCTGTCAAATAAAACAGATAGTGCGGTTGCAGACATTAAGAAAATAGACAGAATTTGTGGTATAGAACTAAACACATCAAAAGGCAAATAAGGATGTTACAAAAAAGTTAGAATCAGTTTAATGTAAGTCAGAATAAAACACAAATGCTGACCTTCAGTGTGGAAAAAATAAACGTTGCCATACATATTTCCTTTCTGCTGATCACTGCTCGTTTTAGAAAAAAACAGAACAGAAGTATAAAGTCTGTTATAATTTTCTTTGTTTAAACTTCAGCTGCAACTATGTCCTCTGTCCTGTCTTTCATATTGTCTGGCGGTTCTGTCAGGTGGGATTATGATGTCTCAGTTCCATTGTAATAAACCTTTTACTGTGGAGCAGCTACACCGTTTGACTAGACTTGCTACAGCTCAACTGTAATAAGGAAATTAAAGACAGGACGTTATAGAGGGACTGCAGGCTCCCAATTATAATAAAGCTGTAAAGATTGAGCTACTTTTATATTACTTGCATAATGAAAAAGTGGATGTATATTATGTTTGCATTTCACCTGTAAGAAAAATGTTTGTGTCCCATATGTAACAAGGTTTTGCCCTGTATGCAATGCCTCTATAAACTACCTGCATTGCGAAGAAGAGTCAAAGCCAGGCCTATCCCGAAGATCTACTGCAATTTAGCAAGAGAACTTCATTCTGTGCCAAAAAAGCTTTCTGCTTTGGTACTCAGGGAAGCGATGACTTTCAAAAGACTTACTAGACTGTAACAATAACCAATTAATGAATTGCTAGCCTTGCAATTTAAAATAATTGGTTTAAATAGAAAAATTGGAACATGGATTTAATGCTTTTGATCTAGAAAATGATGCTGTCAACAAGTAATCGTAGAGACATAATGCCCAATGCCACACAACGTGCAACTTACTCCCTTAAATGTGGTGTTATCAATAATACAGTATTCTACAGCTCCAAGTCATTCACTGACTGATTCAAAGGCAGTGACAAAAAGTAGATGGTACGTGAAGGTGTACAGGCACTGAGATCTTCGTTCACGTGGAAGAAAGAGCACAGACATTATTGCAAAAGAAAAGATGGATTTTGAGATTTTGTCTAAGGAGAGCAGAGAACAGGTTAGCTGAGGATTGGGAAGAAAGAAGATTGGACCTAGTCTGCTGTCATAGACGAGAATGATCAACAGCCTGTATTGGTATGTCATATAACACAGAACTTAAGAAGTGCCAAGGAAGCAGACATTAACAAGTGAATTTTTATGTATAAGGAGGCAGGTCCCTTAGTATTGACGGATTTATGCACAAGGGATAGTGATCAGATGATGAGGTATTTTATTTTAGATGTCAACAAAATAAATACTGTCAGGGATTCATTATGAGACCTTAAAGAAGAGGTAAAAATAATGCACAGTAGCATAGGAGAAGCTGTACTTTTGAAAATAGATAATCTTGTAAAGAATTCACAACAGGAGGAATTGGTGAAGAAAAGAGCAGTGTAATGGATGTAACAGAGGTGAGTTATCTCATGTTGAATAAAGAAAGGGTTACACTGCCATGCATAAAGCTTAAGAGAATGCAACCAGGAGGGATACATATTAGCAACTGCAGTAAATTATAGAGGTAGAGGCAGCAGGCTACATATCATTTGTATACAGATACTAGGTGAAAAGACATATCACAATGGCTTGAGAATCAAAAATGCAGCCCTTTCCAGAAAGCGGAAGAATGTCAACTTTCAAGTACAGATCCAAACACCAATCCCAAACGCGGCAACACAACTGCCCCAGGGTACACCACCGATCTACGGGAATCAAAACATAACTGTAAAAAACTGGAGAGGAAATGGCGCCTGGACTACTCACCCACAAAAAAACTGGCCTACAGAACGGCAATCAAAACCTACAAAGCCTGCATCAAACTAGCACAGGCAACCTATTTTGAGGAAAAAATTGCCAAGGCAGCCTCCAAACCAAAGGAAATCTACCGCATTGCGAAATCCCTCCATCAACTACCTTTGGCACCCAAGGAATACGGCGATGCCAATACCCACTGCGACAACTTAGCAGAGTTCTTTCTCCGCAAAATCAAAACAATCAACACCTCTTTCTCCCACCACTCCCCTCTGACCAGTAACTCACCAGAGCCTGCGCCACCTCCCCCAGTTACACTTGAGCACTTTCCTCCTCTTGACCTCGCCAACTTAGAAGCAATTATGCATCAGGTGAAATCGGGATCACCAAAAGACCCTGCACCCCGCGCATCCTTCTCCCAATCTTCCATCATATCTCACCCACCATTCTGGACCTACTCAACACCTCCCTCTACACTGGCACTGTCCCACCCCCTTGGAAGCGGTATTCACCTGTTACAACGCATTTTTTACTCCGCACTACCACTACAACGCGGGCATTACAACGCATACCGTTACAACGCATTGCGCTGGGGGGCGCTCTAGGATAAGAGGTAAGTTTAATTTACTATCCAACACCTTCCCTAGGGTCCACGGGGACTGGAGTTAGAATAGTAAATTATACTTACCACTATCCAGCACCCCAAAGCGCTATGCGTTGTAGCGGTATGCGTTGTAAATACCGCGTTGTAATGGTACACGGAGTAAAAGTATGCGTTGTAACGACATACATCCCTTGGAAGCAAGCCATGGTCAAAGCCCTTCTAAAACAATCAAACTTAGATCAGAACAACCCCTCCACTACCGACCCATCTCCCTCCCTGGCTCAGCAAACTCCTAGAAAAACATGTCAACGCAGTATTGACAAACTTTCTGGAGTCAAACACTAGACTAGACCCATCCCAGACAGGCTTTCGCCCCCTCCATGGGACCGAAACGGCCCTGGTTCCAGTGACGGAGGAGGCCAGAAGGATCTTGGACAATGGAGGCTCGACAGCCATCATTCTCCTTGACCTAAGTGCCACCTTCAACACTGTAAACCACAACATCTTACTCCACCGACTCAGCGGGATAGGTATCTCTGGAATGGCAATCACCTGGCTCAGGTCCTTTCTCTCTGATCGCTCCTTCCAGGTATTTGAGAAAGAACACACCTCCACCAGCAAACCTCTGAACTGTGGGGTGCCACAGGGCTCCTCCCTAAGCCCCACCCTTTTTTAAGTTTACATGAGCCCACTGGCTGAGGTCGTCCGCCCCTTCGGAGTAAAAATTGTCACCTACGCGGACGACACCCAGCTGGTGGTGGCTCTAGACCCTCCCTTAACTCACACCATGGCCTGTGTAAATGTCTGGAAGCAGTCACCACATGGATGACATCCTCCTGCCTAAAATTGAATGGGGAAAAAACAGAGCTTATGCTCCTTGGAAACACCATTGACAAGACCATAGATCCAATCTGGCCCCCCTGTCCGGGTCCTCCCCCTCCACCTCCACCTCCACCCAAAGAATCAATCAAACGCCTCGGCATATGGCTAGACAAGTTACTCATTTTTAATCACCAGGCAGCTAAACTTTCTGCCACCTGTTTTGGTCTCCTAAGACTGCTGCGCAAAATCCTCCCTTTCCTTCCCTTTCATGCCAGACGGATTATGGTACAAGGCCTAATCCTATCCCGTTTGGACTGTGGGAACGCCCTATATCTCGGGGCTCCCCAGTCCACCCTGAACAAACTACAAATAATCAAAAACTGCGCAGCCAGAACCCTCCTCCAAATCCCCGGCAAGTCTCAGTTAAAGCCCGACTAAAAGTCCTCCACTGGCTCCCAGTAAAGGCAAGGATTGAATTCAAGGTTATGTGCATCGCCCATCGGTCTTACTGGGGAACAGGTCCAATTATCAACCGCCCCCTTATAACCGCTTACCATCATTACAGACATCTTAGATCAGGATCCTCCTACCTCACCACAATACCCCGATGTAAGAAAGCCAGATGCGGAGGGCGATCACTCTCTTACAATCTCGCCAAGCTCTGGAACGCCCTTCCCCTCACACTTAGATCAGAGCCCAAACTACTGACTTTCCGCGGCTCTGTCTCAGGCCTGACCTCTTGCAGCGCTGGGACGCCTTAGTGTAGCCACCTCGCTTTACAAATCGTCTTTTCATTTCATTCATTCATTTCATTTCACTTGTTTGACATCAGTGCAGGGTAGGTAATACCATTTCAAGTGTAGGAAAAATAGACACTACCTTGAGAATGGAAAGGGGCGACCACTCGGTCCCCCCGAACGTATGGTGGAGTGCCTCGATCCCCCCGGGAAGCCATTTTTGGGCGGGAGGCGTGTCTCGGCTGGTATGCCCGAAGCGGCGTAGCCGGGGCGCGCTTTTTCCCGCCCTAGAGTGGGCTGGCCTAGACACCGACGTAGCCAGCCCCGCCCTAGGGGCGGGCAGGGGCGGGTTCTCGCCCGCCCTGAAGACGGATAAAAAGAGACGCAAGACCAGAAGACGTCCTCTTGTTCTTGTGCTCCGAAGCTGCACCTCCTCGCTACACGTGAGCTCGGGACAGAACGAAGAGCCAATTTTGAGCGTTTTGATCCTTTTCTTTGTCTTCTAGATACTTCCTCGGGGAGATGCCCAAGAAAGGCGCGAAGAGAATGACGACCGACCAGATGGTGCGGGCCCTTTGCAAAGAAGTGTCCGACATAAAGAAACGGTTGGCAGAACGGGACGGGGAGGAGGGTACGGGCCCTGCGCCGGCTGGAGGGAGACCTAAGAGGCCGAGAAGGGTTCCAGCCGGTGGAGACGTCCCGGTTCCCTCTACCCCGCTCGAGGCGCCGACCCCAGTACCGATCGAGGGGAATCCAATCCCTGTTGTCGTCAACCCGACACCCGAGGGAGACATGCCCCCCGAGCTGGCAGCACAGCTAGCAGCATGGTTGGGGGATAGTAGTGATGGCGCCGCGGCTGCCGAGGCACAGGCGCTGATAAAAGGACTTCGTGAGAAAAGGGAGGCGGCTAAAGACAAGCCGCAAGCGGCAGAAGTCGCGTCCGGTTCAGGTAAGCGGCCATTGCCGATTGCAAGGGACGAGTCAGCACCCTCTCGTAGAGAGAGACTGGGACAACATGTGCCTTTGGCTATAAAGGAAAAGATCTGGTCTGGGGAGTATGTGAATATTTTCTCCTTGCTTGTTGACCATTATGATATGGAGCATGTTAAAAGTCAGAAGGACTTAATGCATCCGAGTGTTTGGCGCGCAAAAATGGCCGCCTTTAAGGTGAATGAGACTATTGGCAACTGGGGCAATGCGTGGGGTATTTTCACATCGATTTTGGGGGGACGTAGGCCCGAGTTACTTCCTGAGTTTCCCGTTTATCAATCACGGATTATGGGGTACTCGACATCGTATCAAGGTAACCATTGGTTTTGTTATGACAACCTGTTCAGGAAAGAGAAGGAACATAACAAGAGTTTGACTTGGGATTGTTATGATTCTGTAACATGGGATAAAATGAAAGAATCGGGAATGTTAAGAATGCCATTGGTTGGGAGCAATGTTATTGATTACTCCCGCCAAAATGTGGGGACGCCCTTTCGACCAAGTACGAGCACCGACGACCAGTCGAGGCCCGCAGGCAATACAGGGAGAAAGGGTTTCTGTTTTAATTTTAACAAAGGGAAATGTACCAGGCCTCCGGGATTGTGTAAATTCAAACACGAATGTAGTACGTGTGGGTCGTCCCATCCTGAGTCATCGTGCAGAGCCAGAACGGGTGAGAATGGGGGTAAGGGGGGCGCCAAACAGGTCTAAGCTTGGCCGAGGGGCGCCGTTACCAACCCCGATTGATACCTTGGCAATGATTCCCTGGCTCAGCGAATACCCGGATCGTACTTCTGCCGGGGTGCTGCGGAACGGTTTTTCACATGGTTTCCGCATCCCGGTGGGGGACTTTCAGGGGGTAGGGATGTGCAAAAATCAACTTTCCGTGTTACAACATACATCTGTAGTGCATGAGAAAATTCAGAAAGAGGTTAGCCGGGGACGGGTTGCCGGCCCGTTTAGTGTACCCCCGGTACCGAATTTTGTTTGTTCTCCGTTAGGGGTGGTCCCCAAGAGGGACCCAGGTGAGTTCCGTTTGATCCATAATCTGTCTGCTCCACATGGTCTTTCGGTGAACAACGCAATTGATCCGGAAGTTTGTTCGGTGCGATACGCATCGTTTGATGAGGCAGTAGCCATCTTGAATCGCCTGGGGCCCGGGACGTTGATGGCGAAATCTGATATCGAGTCAGCGTTCCGGTTGCTCCCGGTACACCCAGACGATCAGCGTCTTTTGGGATTCGGGTTCCAGGGGTCATTTTACATGGATAGGTGTATGCCAATGGGTTGCTCTATATCATGTGCTTATTTTGAGCAATTCAGTACTTTCCTGCAATGGGTGTTTACTAAGAAAACGGGTTTTCGAAATGTAATGCACTACCTTGACGACTTTTTGTTCCTGGGCTCCGCCGGAAGTCCCGAATGTGCCCAGGCCTTAGATGAATTCTGTGTGTTGATGGGTCATTTTGGCGTGCCATTGGCACCGGGTAAGACTATGGGTCCCACGACTTGTCTCGAGTTTTTGGGGATCGAGTTGGACTCAAGGGAGGGGTGTTTCCGTTTACCAGCTAGCAAAGTGTTGAAATTCAGGACAGCCCTCCAAGTATGTTTAAATGCACCTAAGGTTACACTGCACCAGTTGCAACAATTAGTGGGGAAGTTGAACTTTGCCTTGAGGGTGATCCCAATGGCTCGCCCGTTTTCCCGCTCGATTGCCCAATCAATGGTTGGCTTAAGAGAGGGGCATCATCGCACGAGATTATCGGCCGAAGTCCGCCAGGACATGCGGATTTGGTTAGCATTTTTGACGAACTTCAATGGCCGAGTCGTCTGGAACAAGCCAGCCGTGTCCTCCGAAGAGCTTGAGCTATGGACAGATTCAGCAGGAAGTATAGGTTTTGGCGCCATCTTCGGCACAAAATGGTCTGCACAAAAGTGGCCCCTATGGTGGCACGAGAAGGGGCTGACGGGTAATATAGCTTTCCTTGAACTATTTCCCATTCTGGTGGCCCTGAGAACATGGCCAGACGGGTTCAGAGATCATTCTGTCGTGTTCTGGTCCGACAATATGACCGTGGTAGAATGCATCAATAGTCAGGCAGCCCGTTGTAAATTGATTTTGAGGCTGCTCAAAGAAATTGTCTTACTGTGTATGCAACTGAACGTGATATTCAGAGCAAAACATGTCCCAGGGGTGATGAATCAGGCTGCTGATGCACTGTCTCGTTTTCACATGCAGGCTTTCTCGGGTTTCCTTCCTTCAGCGGACCCAGAGCCGGCACCCTTCCCCGAAGCTCTCTGGTCTCTCGGTGCCCCGAACTTCGTCACCTCGTGGGAGAGAGTCTAGCACCCAGGACAAGGAAGGCATATGAAGGGGCGTTTCAGGCCTATTTAGCCTTTTTGGGGGCAGAGAGAGGGGGACTGTGGGGGCAGGAAGAGTGTGTAGTACTTTTTCTGATGTCTTTACGTAGGGCTGGGAAATCGGTGGCTACGGCCCAAAGGCATCGTGCCGCCATTTCCTTTGTTGCCAAGGCCCATGGCATCCAGGACCCGACAGCGTCTTTTACAGTACAAAAAGCGCTGCGTGGGTGGCAACGCCTAGAGGGTCGCAGAGTAGACGTAAGATGACCGATAGGTCTGGATAGGTTGGCCCGGTTACTGGCCTCACTCCCTAACACGTGCTCGTCCCCTTTCGAGACCTGTTTGTTCCGGACTGCATTTACGCTGGCATTTCACGGGGCTATGAGAGTTAGTGAGCTGGTTGCAAGGAACAAACAGGATGTGTCGGGGGGCTTGTGCAGGGAACATGTCCAGATCAGGGGCGATGCGATGATTGTCTCCTTTCTCAGGTCCAAGTCCGACCAAGACGGGAGGGGGGACTGCACGATCATTCGCCGGACCCCCGGATCCTCCATGTGTCCGGTACAGTGCTTAGAAGACTACCTAGCACGAAGGGTGGCATCATGGGGGGGGACATTGTTGAGGCATGCAGACGCCACCCCACTGACGAGGTTTCAGTTTCAGCGGGTGCTTGCAATGGCCATTGCCGCAACGGGCTTGGACCCGGGCGAATTTGGGACCCATTCCTTTCGGATAGGGGCTGCCACTGAAGCTACAGCCAGGGGTCTTAATGTGGAACAAGTAAAACGTGTGGGGCGTTGGTCCTCCAATTGTTATAAGAGGTACGTGCGATTGCACATGTTGTGAAGCTGTAATCATGTACTCACGCCTCTTGTCTTTGTTTGTTTTCAGTTGCGCAAGCCTACGAGGCAGGGCGGACTGTGCAGTCGACCCAACACCAGGCCAGCGGTTGCACATCACCGGCTGTAAGGAAGGAGGTGTGGGTCGTGGGCCACTCATACGTGAGACGGGCCGCGGACGTATTCAAAGCAGGTGACATGATTCACGTACCTGGGGAATACGGGTACAGAGTGTCCTTCTACGGAAGGGGCGGTCTCTGTATTGACCAGTTTCAGGCATTTTTTGAGGGTTTGTTAGAGCGGATGAGGTCACCGCCGTCCATAGTCATAGTGCATTTAGGGGGTAATGATTTGGTCACTACCGGTAGACGACTTCTCCTGGAGACTATGCTTTCCACGGTAAGTTGGTTAGCAAGGAGAGTTCCGGGGTGCATAATTGCGTGGTCTCATATGATCCCACGAAAAGTATGGCGGGGGGCTATCTCGATCCCTGCTTTAAATCATTCTGTTAGAAAACTGAATAACAAAGTGAGTAGGTTGTTCCGTTCCAAGACATTGCATTCGATCTCGCATAGTTGTATTAATGATGACAGTATGTATCTGGGGGATGGTGTGCATTTGTCGAGGGTGGGGAATGAGTTACTCATAGGAGACTTCTTAGCCTGGTTGAAATCACTAAAACATGACCTTTAGGTAGGAGTTTTGTGGGGGGTCCGGATAGCCGGTCAACTATCCGGACCTGTGGCGGTAAGGTCATGATCGGTGAGCACTAATTGGTAGATCCCTATGAGTGGGCGTCACCCAACACGGATGGGAGCGCTCGGGAGAGGTGGCCATTGGCCCCTCAGTGGGGAGGCGGTCCCGTCTAAGGGCGGGTCGCCGGAAGTAAAGGAAAGGCGGTCAAGGCCCCTTCCTTTGTAGGAGGGGTTACAGCCCCCTCCTGGGGAATTTCCCGGGGCCAGGGTCATCTGCGACGGCAGATGCGGTAAGTTGTGTGGGATGGGGGGAGGTCCACGATACCTTCTAGATACCACACACAAGTCTTCGAACGACCTTTAAATGGCGTCGAGTCTTAAGTGCCCCCGTCAAGTCAAGGGAAATTGTTAGTAGTTGCACTTGAGGTAAGCCTCTGTGCTGTCGCCCCTCACCAGTGGGAGGGGTAAGTCTGGTTAGGGATCTTGACACCGGTTATGACCTTGCCGTTGGCCCTTAAACGTTAGGATGTACAATTTCAGTGTTTCTAGAGAATGTTTTGTTGGATGCTAGTTCGGCTAGGAGAAACTCTGTATTAGAGAATATGTTAAGATGAGCCAAACATCGCAATGTGATAATGAAATTGTACATAAAATGAAACGTTTAATGTTTTAATTTTTTGTTTTAATAAATACGGCCGGGGGAGGGTCACTCCCTCCCCACATCCAAAAACTTCAAGAACTGTTTCCGGTTTCCCTCCTTTTGGGGATTGTGTTGAGAGGGGGTGGCGGGTATCTCAGCCATATGGAAAGGGGCGACCACTCGGTCCCCCCGAACGTATGGTGGAGTGCCTCGATCCCCCCGGGAAGCCATTTTTGGGCGGGAGGCGTGTCTCGGCTGGTATGCCCGAAGCGGCGTAGCCGGGGCGCGCTTTTTCCCGCCCTAGAGTGGGCTGGCCTAGACACCGACGTAGCCAGCCCCGCCCTAGGGGCGGGCAGGGGCGGGTTCTCGCCCGCCCTGAAGACGGATAAAAAGAGACGCAAGACCAGAAGACGTCCTCTTGTTCTTGTGCTCCGAAGCTGCACCTCCTCGCTACACGTGAGCTCGGGACAGAACGAAGAGCCAATTTTGACCCACCCACCAGCCCCTGAGGACAGCAAGTTGTTGTGCAATAAAGTGAATTTATAAGTTTGTTTTTCCATTCCGTTTACAGGCTGTGAAAGTATCAGTTTGTTGTTGATCATAATAAAGTATGGTGAATATTGTGTAGGTTGTTTCGATTAAAATGATTTGATGTAGTGTTGCATTTTTAGCATGTTCCTTCGGTCGTAGCGACCAATGTTTTTGTAGGTTTGAATAAAAATTGTCGTATTTATTTTTTGGTAGGCGGTAAGGTCATGATCGGTGAGCACTAATTGGTAGATCCCTATGAGTGGGCGTCACCCAACACGGATGGGAGCGCTCGGGAGAGGTGGCCATTGGCCCCTCAGTGGGGAGGCGGTCCCGTCTAAGGGCGGGTCGCCGGAAGTAAAGGAAAGGCGGTCAAGGCCCCTTCCTTTGTAGGAGGGGTTACAGCCCCCTCCTGGGGAATTTCCCGGGGCCAGGGTCATCTGCGACGGCAGATGCGGTAAGTTGTGTGGGATGGGGGGAGGTCCACGATACCTTCTAGATACCACACACAAGTCTTCGAACGACCTTTAAATGGCGTCGAGTCTTAAGTGCCCCCGTCAAGTCAAGGGAAATTGTTAGTAGTTGCACTTGAGGTAAGCCTCTGTGCTGTCGCCCCTCACCAGTGGGAGGGGTAAGTCTGGTTAGGGATCTTGACACCGGTTATGACCTTGCCGTTGGCCCTTAAACGTTAGGATGTACAATTTCAGTGTTTCTAGAGAATGTTTTGTTGGATGCTAGTTCGGCTAGGAGAAACTCTGTATTAGAGAATATGTTAAGATGAGCCAAACATCGCAATGTGATAATGAAATTGTACATAAAATGAAACGTTTAATGTTTTAATTTTTTGTTTTAATAAATACGGCCGGGGGAGGGTCACTCCCTCCCCACATCCAAAAACTTCAAGAACTGTTTCCGGTTTCCCTCCTTTTGGGGATTGTGTTGAGAGGGGGTGGCGGGTATCTCAGCCATATGGTGCGATAGATAGTCAAGAAACAAGATGTCATATGGAATAAATACATACCCACTTAAAAAAACAGTTTAGATGCAGCTATGCCCTTTGGGGTTAAGTTGCGCGTTTATAAGATTGTATTCATTTCATTTCATTTCATTATGTTATGAATTAAATCCGAAAAAAACCTAAATTTACACATTATGGTTAGACTACAATCCATAACTCACTCAATAGCCATTCAAACCATAACCCAAAAACGGGACGCACTGCTCATAACCTCACCCTTAAAGTAACACTTGCAATTACAAATTTGCAAATCATTTTAAAAATCAGAATACAGATCATAATACTCTTACCACTTTGCATGAAACGTTTATGAACACAGTAATATTTATTGGTCTGCGCATGTGCTATTTTTAATTTCTTTTTGATTTCTAGATGTGTTTATTCATTAGTATAGCTATTGTGAGGTTACAAGCACTGTATTTGGTGAGCAAGTTAAGGTTTGTACGGGTGGTCAGCTTCACTTTATGCACACATTTGTGCTGCAGCTCATCAGGGAAGTAAACTCTGTCTGTTCTTGACCGAACAACTGCTGTCAATAAGGTTTTACTTCAAAGGTGAGTGAAAAATATAAAGCTAGTGTTTAGAATATTTGGAAGAGTGAGAGTTTAAAGCAATTTAAACATGGTTGTTGGTATAGAATAACACTTTGAATACAGCAACCTTAAGGAGCAATTCATGAAAGAAGACAATGTCAGTAAATGGGAGAGAGATATTGGAGTATCTTGTCAAATTGCTTCAAAATGACTACATAATCTGACAATTGTGTTGAGAATAGGATGTGTGTAAAATGTGCATACTATTTAGGGAAATGGTCGAGTCTGCGAGGAGGGGTGAAACACATTTGAAACAAAAGAGAATCAAGGGTAGGGGTAAGTGATGACTTGGTGGTTGGTTGCTCCTAGACATGATGGTGAAGAAAAAGTAGTTTCACTGAGCTGGTGTTGAGGGTGTCTAAGAAAATTCTCACTCTGGCTCAACAGTGGCTATGTGTGGACACTGCATCCATTTGGGGGTTGTTTTTATTTCTTCAACTTTCAAAAGTAGGATAAGTTACTTGATGTGGTCAAAATGTATTTGTATTCTGTGTTCTTGTACCTTTCCTTTAGCCGAACACTAAATCAATATCACTGCCATTACTCGTCTTGGCGCTCTACAGTACCCCTTGATATGGACTTAGGTGCATATATCCTGGATAAGTAATGTACTGTTCTTTTGTTGTAATCACTTGGAAATTCTTTCTGGATGAAAGGTGTTATCAATCTCAACTGAATCAGTTTGTGGGCAGAACAAATCCCACATTTGTACAAAATCACATTTCGAAATTTATGAACCGTTCTACCTTCAAGAAATTTTAACAAGGGTTCCCTTGACCAGGGCAAAACTATGACACCAGAAAGTATGACAAGAATAATATTTCTCAAAAAGGAGCAACAAGTCATACTCTGCTTTTAAAGGCTGAATTTCTGCTACCGACGTGTACAATGGCAATCTTATATTTTCCAGCAGAGAATGCAATAAATATGATCTCCTGATTAGTCATATTTGAATAATGTGGTCAAATGGGCGAGGCGTCAAGAAACATTAAATGTTTGTGCTGTATTCATTGTAGGCAATCAATACTGTATTTTCTAATAACCTACAGATGTAATCTGTTAAAGCAAAACATTTTAATGGGAGATCCTTGATTGTGTCCTCCCATTTAGGCTTTGGGGTGTCTTTCTTAGCTTGTAAGTAGCTTTAAACAACATCAATATATCTTCTATGCACTTAATTGTCACGGTTCGGACTGCACACTGTAAAAATTGTATTTGTGAGTGTAAATGGCAGATTGCCTTTCATTGCCACAGGATCTGCAGATATTTTCTGTGGAATTTGTAATTATGAATAACTCCCTTGATATAGCGATTTTTTTCTGCGTCTAAAATTGGGAGAGAGAATGAAGGGTGAGGTGTTTGAGATAATTGAAAATCCAAGTTCATAAAGCACAGTAAATGCACACAAACATATACTTCAAAAAAAACTTGATAGGAGGTTCCCATGTCTACCATAATTCCAACAGAAATTAAACCAGGGGTTTTACCAAAATGAAACTTCTTTGCAAGGATGAGAAAACAGTAAATAAAATATATGCAAAATCGCATTTCACATAAGCAGCGATTATGCAGGAATATGGCTAGAGACAAGCTATGCATGGTGGTTTATTATTTTAGAATGTAAAGAAATGTTTAAGCCTAAACCCATGCCACATAGGTATTCTCATTATTTAAGAAACTTGCATTGTTTAGGATATAAAATAAAAGTGTTGGAGGCCACACATTGATTTCAGGGAAAGACTACAGCATGCTTGTCAAAAATGCTTCTGATATGCACAATACTTAAGGTTTCCCTTGTTTACCTTATTACTATTCCAGAGGGAACCTTGACATTAAGTTGGAGACATGGCATATGTAATTTACATTCATTCAAAGGCATTTTTAAATCACACACCTCTCATCACGGCTTTGTCAATCTTAAATCCGTCCTTGATTAGGAACGAGCGACTTGTCCTTGTCAAACCAAGCATGCATCATGAATACATGCCTAAAATCGAGAAGAAAAAAAAACTACCCGCGCTTGGCAGATCGAGAATACAAATATAAAACCTTGATTTTTTTAAATCGTGCAATTTTCAGATATTAAGTGCAAGGACAATACAATTAAACATGTCTGAATATTCCTAACAGGAAATAATGACCTCCTTCCTAAAATGGCTGCATGGCTCATTGGAGCCAAAATATAACAAAGCAGCAGGCCAGTTCCTACTTCTTGTTAGGCATGGATGACTATGCTGAAACTGCAAGGACATCCTCTTCATCTACACCGCCTGCCTGTCCCTGGATCATAAACGTGGCTGTGCATTGACCTGTGGCTGCAGAACTGTAGCCACATATTTGTCGCTGCCATGTTGCCTCTCAAATGCAGGACTTCTGGGAATCTGGAGCAATGTGTGCTGTAGGAATTACAGCCAGGCGTTTCGGTTGAGAAGAGTAGGAGCTGGTTATTTGTTATTCAAGAAAGGCCAGTCTTCAGTGCTTGGGGCCCCCCCTCTGATAACTATGTTGGAGCCAAATCGTTCCAAGGTTCGACATTTCTCCCATTTACATGCCCCTGTGTGCAATACTTTGATTAAACATGGAATCCTTCTGCCAATGCTCCAGTCATGAGCTTGCAATGTGTAGCACACCAACAAAAAAACAATTTTGGCTCGAGTACTTTGTACGTGATCTATACTTTCAAACATTGCACTAGCGTCCATTTTATGAGACTACAGGAACACAATCCTACTAATTTGCTAGTGTATTCCCTCGAAATATACAGGTGATATTTGAGCTTCATGTGTGATGTAAAGCTATATTGGGCCGGCAGAACACTTAACGATGCGCAGGTTAACCATTCCGGATAAGACACAGATTCCTAAAAGTGCATCATTATTAGTGTCATGTATTGATACACTTTGCCAACATTTCACTTTAACCCCACATACTAAAACATGATGAAAGCGCTGGTTTAAATCTTTCTCTGAGAAACTGGCCTACATGAGAATGTCCAGGAGGCCAGTCTCCATATCTAATCAGTTTCAAGCTGTACAGCCTTGGCTCAATGTTGGTATTTCGGCTGGAACAAAAAGGGAAGTCTCAAAGAAAGCACATGAATGTGATGTGTGTAAAACAACAACCAATACAGTATGAAAAAGAATGCCAAATCAGTAAAACTACAAACAAGATACAACAATAGAAGATAGAAAAATGCGAGGGCAAAAGTTAAATTCAAGATCAACTGAAAAACCCCAAATTGTGGAAAATGTCACAAATAAAAGAGCAAGGACAAACTTTATATTGAAAGTAATCGATGCCCCCCCCCAAAAAAAAGTTTAAGACACTAAAAACATTTCTAGGCGTCCATCAGAGAACTGAGTGGCAGTTTTGTGACCCTGTATGTGTAAGCAGTTAAAAACAAGACTATGGTTTACTCCAAAGACTGTTTCCATCTTTAAGGAATTTGCATATGTAAGCACAATTTGGTTAAGCCACTAGGTCTCCATTTGGGCCACGTTATCTGACCTTTTGACTTTTGCAATGCTTGATGCGGATACTGTCCAGCTTAATCCAAAAGAAGAAAAAATAAGGTTGTTGCTGATATTTAAGAGTTTCTGTAAAAGCAGAAACATAATTCAAAAAAATAAAAGGTGGCCCCAGATAGATACCCATGTTTGACCAGAAATAAACAGGTTTGCACCCAACGCACATTCAGCGTTTGCTTTACTGTATACCAGCCCCGCACACGTGCACGTAATGTCATGACGCTGCAGTGGCCATTATTTATTATAAAAATGCATTCTGGAAAAAAGAACAAACTGCAGCTGCTGGGCTCGCCTACAAAAAAGAAATAGACAAATGGAGCAATGGAGGCGTGAGGGTGGGGGGGTGTCAACTGAAGAGTGGGTGAAGGTGAAGCAAGTAAATGTCACCAAGCGGTGCTGGCAAGTGACGGGAATGGACGAGGGAACAACTTGAGGAGCAGTGAGGAGAACATAAAAAAATAGCAGAGCTGGAGGAGTTCTGTAACACTGGCAGCTCAAAGTCACACTTTGTCCAGCTGGAAATCTATCTACTATTGTCAGCTGTATGTTGGAAATATCCCTTGCAAATCCATGGTAAACACTGAACATCTAAGTTAAAAAAAGAGCCAGTCAGTGAATGGAGATACCGTTGACTGTGACAAGCGTGGAGAATCATGACGCGCGCACTTAGGACCCGGCCTCTCCGGACCCCGCCCTGCTCCTGGTCTCTGGTGATTGGTTGGGCGGACGGCCCAATCGGCGTCCGACCGACCCATTTCCACTCTGGCGATGTCGCGTGACCCGAGTGTTAGGGGGTGGAGACTTTGGGCCTATTTAGGGTCAACTCCCTGTGACTGGGGTCTCTGTTCCCGCTATCACTCCTGGATTCCTGACTGCCCGCCGGTTCCTGGCCATCCTCGAGTCCCAGGCCGGCTTTCCGAAATTCTAGAAGCAGAAGGACTGAGCATCGTTCGTGTAGCCAGGTAAGGGGTCGAGTGCCTCGGGGGGCCTCGTGGGCAGCCGTGAGTCACGGTGGGTGCAGGGAAGGGATTGGAGTGTCGCTGCCTTGCGGGGCTTACGGCTGTGTGCGAGGGTCTTCGTGGTGCGGGCTCCTGCCGGGCGGCGTGAACGGTGCTTAGGAGTGTGGGAACAGGGAACGCAGGGCGCGTTAGGTGCTAGAGCGAGGCAGTGCGAAGCGCGCAATAGTTAGCATGGCGCCAAAAAAGGGTGGAAAAAAGCGAAAGGACTCTTAACCTGAATTAGCACAGATCATGAAATTGCTGCTAAAAAAGTTGAGCAAGGAGACCCCCGATAGCGGGGACGAGAGTGATTCTTCCCGGGGGGAGCAGCCAGAAGTAGTAGAGCAGCCGCGCAGGGGGGTGCGACCGAAGGCTGCGTGTCCGCCATTAAAGAAGAAGGCCAAGGTGCAGCCAAAAAGGTAAGGGGCGAAGAGTAGGCCTAGCCCTGCCCGGGGGAAACAGGACGAGGGATCAGTAGGTCCCGTCCCCACTCCTCCTTTAGATGCAGAGCGGGTCCCTCCTTCTGATCCTGAACCGGGTGTGGTCACACCAGTAGACCCAGTGGGGTCAGTCTTGTCTGAGATTAGGAAGGCGCTGAGGGCGTTGGCTCCGGGGGGCGCAGTACCATTAGTCACGGTCCCTCCGGCACCACTCCCACCGCAGCCGGTGGCCGCAGTGGCAGCCGCTGGCGACCCGTTGGATAGCTTGCTGGCATCAGTTTCCACTCTAGTGGGCCAATTATCAGCCCCAGAAAGGGTATTAGAGAGAGGGAGCGCTGGGGCGGCAGCACCGTGGGTGCCCCCGCAAGTCACAGAACAGGGCTCATTGCAAGATGTGCAGAGGCAGTTGGCGCTGTTAGTCGAGTCGCGCAAAGCATTGCCCAGCGTAGCGAGTGGAGCACAGCCCCCCGCGACAGCGATAGCGGTGCCACCAACAGGAGGTAAGCCTGGTGACACCACGCTAAGGAGCAGCGAGGTGGGAACTAGTCAAGGGAACGTGTTGTCTCAGTCAGGGATGTTGGCTACGCATGTGAGCACCGAAATGCGAGAGAAGATTTGGAGAGGTGCTTACGTAGATGTATTCTCCCTTATCAGGCCGAAGAGGCAAGAGGAGGATTACAAAGACAGGGATGGGAAGGATCACTCCTTCCGAGATCGGAGACCTAGGATAGAGGAGACTATAACCAACTGGTTGTTCGGCTTTCACGTCTATGTTACGGTGTTGTTGGAGAAAAGGCCGGAGTTGGCGATTCCGCTGGTGTTTTATACTAATAAGATTGTTAAGGCGCATGCCACTCAAGGCGGTTCTGCCTGGCTGACATACGATAGGGAGTTTCGCTGGGCGAAGGAAGAAAACCCCTCCATTTGTTGGGATCAGGTTGAGGTCAATGCTTGGTTAGAGAGCGTAAGCAATAGGGAACACCCGGCTAGGCAGCCCTTTCAGACTTCCCAGGGAGGGCCGGGTGAGAAGAAAGGTACATGCTGGTCATTCAATGGTAAGGGGTGCACGTGGCCCCCTGGGCAGTGCTAGTTCAAGCATGCCTGCGATTACTGCGGTCACCAGTCCCATCCTGAATCTAAATGCAATAAGAAAGCCAAAGAACGGGGGGCATCGCCCCTAAGGATATCAAGCCTCCCCAAGTCAAGTCAAGTCAAATAACTTTATTTCGATTCCATATAGAAATCATAAAAGTATACATAGAAAATCACAGTACAGGGGTTTTTTTAAAGCTAATTTCCATCAAGACTCAGTATCTATTTCTAGCTTGCCTTAGGGGCGGGTAGGGTCGGGGGCCGGGATAAAAATCGTACAAGTCCCAAATGCGAATTGGACCATCTCCCTCTTTGGGTTGGGAGGATCGCAAATAGGGGACAATGTTCGTAGTTTTGAATTTAATTAAAATAAGGTCGCCCGGGATGTCTTTGGGCGATGTACCAAGCCACCCCACCCTCCTGACCCTCAATATGCCGCCATCTAAAGCAGGTGGCAATGGTCTGTGTTGTTTTAGTCAGGAGATGGTTTTATTTAACAAGTCCTGATGAGATTCAAATTTGCCCTGAATAGGTGCAGGGACCCCAGAAAGAACAGTCACGAAGAGGGCAGCTTCTGGAGGTAGGTTGATCCAATTCCTGCTTTCATGTGCAAGCCTGGTTAGTCTATGGGGTGCAGGTACGGAGTTAGAAATAATGTTCCGGCCTCTTGGATTGGGTGGAGAGATGAGGGGTTCAGGAATTTGAGCTTTCATAGGTGTTGTGGATTTGAAGTTTTCTTCGATGCAGGGGAGAATAGGGTGAATGGGTGCGGCAGTTGTTTCATTTGAGATTGGGTTCCTTGATAATTTATTTTCAATACCGGTCAACCTGTCTCCCAGCTCATTGATTTTAGTAATCAGGGGTGATAGTGCGGTTGTTAACAATTGTTCGATCTGTGCCAGTAGGGTCAATTGAAGTGGTGAAACTGGGTCAGGTGTTTTGTTCACCGCCTCAGTTGGCAATAATATTGGTGGATTGGAGGGTTGTAGTGAGGGACTAGTGCACATTTTATCGGTATTCTCAATGTCAATGTCATTTACCTCATCGGCATCTCTACCCACTATAGGGGGGGTAGATACATTCAGGGCGTAGTTCGTCCCACACAGGGCATTTAGCTCCTCCCAGATGGACATGATGTAAAAACAGTGCAATGTCAGGATCGATATGAATAGATACAGTACCTCCAAGTTCGTAGCAGCCAAATGGGGTGGCCCGACCCGGCCTCTTCGTGCCTCTGAGGGCCACAGAGGGCCCGCCCTTTGCCCGGGCTTAGCTCGGCGTCCCGCTAGCGTCCCGCTAGCGTCCCGCGAAGCGTAGCAGAGCTGTTTGTAGGCGCCTCCTGGCGCATCTGTCGTGTCAAAGAGCAGCGCCGCCGCTCAGCCTGCCGGGAGATGTGGTCCCGGGGCGGCGGCGCTGTGGACTGGGCAAATTGACTCCTGGTGGTGGCGGCTGTAGTGGGGGCCTCTTCGCCTCCCCCCTTCTCCCAAAGGTTAGTTTTTGATGTCCCCCGCACTCCGCCGAGCAGAGCGCTGTTTGTAGGCGCCTCCCGGCGCGTCTGTCGTGTCAAAGAGCAGTGCCGCCGCTCAGCCTGCCGGGGGATGTGGTCCCCCCTCCCCAAGTCTAATCTGCCTACTCCTGTCGACATTGAGAAATTAATCTTTTGGCTGGGTAGGTATCCGGATAGGGCAGCTGCCAGGATGTTGTATGCCTATGGGTTGTGCGGTCTCCTGCAAATACTTTGAGACCTTTAGCTCCATGCTGCAATGGGTGTTTTCGCAAAAGTCAGGATGTACGGATGTGGTGCATTACTTAGACGATTTCATGGTAATGGGCCCGCATCGTCGGATGCCTGCGCATTGGCCCTAAGCCAGCTGGTGGGGATGTTAAAGGAAATTGGGGTGCCGCTGGCACCGAGCAAGACAGTCGGCCCTGACACGTGCATGTCCTTCCTGGGCATTGAAATTGACACTGGATCCCCCACAGACCCATGCCCTCACCACATCTTCAACAAAGCAGACTCCATCATAGCTCCGCACCTCCGAGACGTCATCAACTGCTCCTTCAACTCCGCCACCTTCCCGGAAGACTGGAAACACGCTGAACTCACCGCCCTTCTGAAAAAACCAACAGCAGACCCCACCGAACTCAAAAACTACCGCCCCATCTCGCTTCTTCCATTCCCGGCCAAAGTCATCGAGAAAGCTGTCAACAACCAGCTCGCCGCCTTCCTCGAAGCCAACAAATCACTCGACCCTTCACAATCTGGCTTCCGAGCCAAACACAGCACAGAGACCGCCCTCATCGCAGCAACAGACGACATTCGAACTCTACTGGACAACGGAGACACAGTCGCCCTCATCCTCCTCGACCTCTCTGCAGCCTTTGACACAGTCTGCCACAACACCCTTTTGCAACGCCTCAGAAACATCGGAATCCAAGGAAAAGCACTAGAATGGATCACCTCGTTCCTCACCGGAAGAACCCAGAGAGTCCGCCTCCCACCATTCAAGTCCGAGGCCTCTGAAATCATCTGCGGCGTACCACAAGGCTCCTCACTCAGCCCCACCCTCTTCAACGTATACATGAGCCCCCTTGCGGCCATCGCTCGCCATCACAATCTCAACATCATCTCCTACGCGGATGACACTCAACTGATCCTTTCTCTCACCAGGGACCCCAGCACCGCCAAAACTAACCTACACGAAGGAATGAAAGAAGTCGCAGAATGGATGAAACAAAGCCGTCTGAAACTGAACTCAGACAAAACAGAAGTCCTCATCTTAGGTACATCCCCCTCTGCTTGGGACGACTCCTGGTGGCCGGAAGCCCTCGGAAAAGCGCCCACCCCGACAGACCACGCACGGAACCTAGGCGTCATCCTGGATTCTTCACTCTCAATGAACAGACAAGTCAGCGCCGTATCCTCTTCCTGCTTTAACATCCTTCGCATGCTCAGAAAAACATTCCGCTGGATCCCCTCCGAAACAAGGAAAACAGTCACCCATGCTCTGGTCACGAGCCGACTAGACTACGGAAACACCCTCTACGCAGGCACCACCGCTAAACTCCAGAACGAATCCAAAACGCCTCAGCCAGGCTCATATTAGACATCCCACGCAACGAACACATCTCTGGTCACCTTAGAGACCTCCACTGGCTACCCGTCAATAAGAGGATCACTTTCCGACTGCTTACCCACGCACACAAATCACTCTACGACATCGGACCAGATTGCCTCAACTCTCGACTGTCCTTCTACACCCCCTCCCGCCAACTTCGCTCTTCCAGCCAAGCCTTCGCCACTGTACCTCGCATCAACAAGACCACCATGGGAGGCAGATCCTTTTCATACCTGGCTGCCAAAACATGGAACTCACTCCCCGCTTACCTTCGCCTCACCCAGAATCACCTAGCGTTCAGAAAGCAGCTTAAAACGTGGATATTTGACAAATAATCCTCCTCCCCTTTCCTTAGCGCCTTGAAACCCTCTGGGTATGTAGCGCGCTATACAAATTTTATGACTTATGACTTATGACAGTGGCGGGTGAATGTAGGTTGCCAATGGATAAGGTAAAGGCTTTTTCCCTAGCCATTGAGGTAGCATTGGCGTGTAAAAAGGTGACATTGCACCAGTTACAAGTGCTTGTGGGGCAGTTGAACTTTGCTTGACGGATCATTCCCATGGGACGCCCTTTCTCGAGGTCTATTGCCAGAGCGATGGTGGGTCTTACCCAGAAACATCACCGGGTGAGGTTAAAAGCAGGGGTGATGGAGGACCTCAAGGTGTGGCGGGATTTCCTGGCAGATTTCAACGGGCGGGTAGTGTGGCCCGCCCCACCGGTGTCCAGTAAGGAGTTAGGATTATACACTGATTCAGCTGGTAGTGTTGGTTTTGGGGCAATCCTGGGCCCTGCCTGGTGTGGGGCGGTCTGGCCAGCGGAGTGGCATTTAGCAGGCTTGACTAAGAACTTAGCCTTTTTAGAGCTCTTTCCCATTTGGGTGGCAGTTACGGTGTGGGCAGAGCGCTTCAGGGTCAGGGTCGTGACCTTCTGGTCCGATAACATGGCAGTGGTTCAGGTTATCAATCGGCAAGGGGCGACTTGCCCACACGTGCTGAGGTTGCTGAAGTTGTTGGTGTTGGCATGCTTGAAATTGAATTTGACTTTTAAAGCTGCACATATACCTGGTGTGGATAATCATGCTGCTGACGCCTTGTCTCGTTCCAAGTTGCAGGACTTCCGAAGGTTCCACCCGCAGGCGGAAGAGTGCATGACGACGTTGCCTACGTCACTGTGGAAAATTGGAGCCCCGCTTTAGCGGGGCTGGTAGGTGCCGCTCTGAGTGATCGCACCAAGCGCGCATATCAGTCGCAGTTTAATGGTTACAAAGCATTTGTTGAAAAGTCGGGTGGGGAGAGGGTCTTCTCAACTGAAACGATGTACGCCTTTTTACAGGTTCTGCGGGATCAGGGCAAAACAGTGTCCTACGCTAGGGCTTCCCTGGCGGCGATAGGCTTCTTTGCTAAATTGGCGGGGGAGCGGGACCCTGGGGCTTCATTCTTGATCAGGAAGGCCTTAGCGGGATGGGCTCGATTAGACGGGACACGGCGGGACTGTCGTAGGCCATTGGATCTCCCGACCTTGATTGATATTTTGGGGGTACTGCCTGTTATTTGCTTGTCTCCATTCGAGGGAATCATGCTGGGGGTGGCCTTCTGCCTGGCCTTTTACGGGGCCTTCCGCCTGGGTGAGATTGTGGGGGCTTCCAGAGTAGATCACGGGGGGGCCTGCAGCTCAGGGATATCTCCATCTCCCCGGGGGGCCTAGTGGTGCGGTTGAGACGGTCCAAAACAGACCAAACAGGGAAGGGGGCCAACATCCATTTGCGGCCTGCCCCAGGGATAGCTGCCTGCCCCGTATCCCGTATGCAAGCGTATCTAGCCCGACGCCCTGCAGGGGGGGGGGTCGGCTCTTTTCGTCCACGAAAACGGGGATTGCCTGTCTCAATACCAATTTAAGGCAGTCTTTGGGTTGGCCCTGGGGAACCTGGGATTGGGAGCAGCGGGCTATTCTTCTCATTCCTTTAGGATTGGCGCCGCAACTTTAGCGGGTGGGGCGGGTCTGCCTACCACCATGGTGAAAGGTGTAGGTCGTTGGACCTCTGATTGTTACAAACGATATGTAAGGCCTGAATTATTGTGATGCATATGTGTGCAGTGTCTAACGGTTCCATCTCTCTCCTTTTGATTAGTATGCCCGCTTCCGTGGTATGGGTAATCGGGCCCTCTTTCATGCGTTGCGCGGCGGTGCGCTTGCAGCGAAGAGGTGGTGAAACCGGCCGCATTGGGCGAGACCAAATTCGTATTCCATGGCGTTGGAGGGATGCGGATCCGACACTTGAGGCAGACCGTCGAGGAGCTCAGGGCACGAGAGCATAAATCGCCGGATTGGATTATCCTGCATTTGGGAGGCAACAACATGGTCGACAGGGGGCGCTTGGCTGTCAAGGGAGCACTACTAGCAGAGTTTGCCTGGCTGGGACATGTGTTCCCATCAACAAAACTAGTCTGGTCTGGCATGATATCGCGCAGGGCATGGGGCCCAGGAGTGCGTCCAAGATCTTTGAACGTCTCAGTGAGGCGATTGAACGGCGAACTAGCAAGGTTGTGCTCAGTGAAGGGCCGCTTGCGCTACCTCCAGCACCGGAAGATTTCCGGAGAAGCAATGTACCACCAGGATGGGGTGCATTTGTCGGATTATGGAACTGATACGTTTATCCAAGAACTCTGGTCATTTATTCTGAACGCAGGTGGGGAGGGTGTCAGACCTGTGGGCCTTGGCCACCCTTGTGGCGGAGAAGAGACCTGCGATCAGTGAATAGTGGCTAAACAAGATGGATGGGAGCCCGCGTGCCGGGCTCTATTGGCCAGCTCTGAGGGGGGATATGGCAAGCTCTCCACTGGGAGGAAGTGACCACCGGCTGGGGAGGCTAGGGCAACAGATTTCGAGCATCCCGGGCGACTTCGGGCAGCCTGGTGGTCGAGAGGTGGGCCCCGGTAATGGCGGACAAGGATAGAAGGGTGGGACCCACCACTCTAAGGGGCAGGTGCACGGCACTTGGCGTAGGATACCCAGTTGCGAGATGCGAACCAGATGGTGTTCCTCCCTTAGGGTTGGGAAGGTGATTGAGCTGATATGCTCATGGAGCTGATATGCTCACCGAGCTGATATGCTCATAAATATAGTTATGTTATAACTTGTGATTTTGATATGCATGTTATTGCTTGTCATGTTTATGCAATGTGTGAATAAACATGGCCTTTTTAACCCCATCTGAATCTCTGGTGATTTCAAATGTGGGGTCTTGCATGTCTAGGGTTGTTGGGCGGCGGGGGCATATCTGGAGGGTACGGGTCCTAAAGCTCTAGCAAATTTGACAACCTGAATAATGTGATGTGTCCCTAATGAAATAAAGGTTCTCATATTAAACCACATTATAATATAGACAAAGTCTGTTTTCAGTTTGCCAGATGTATTTGAAATCACCAGGTCACATCTCCAGTGACAGTATCTGTTTGGCAAAAGGTTATTGGGATACTTCCTTCCAGTTACAAAGTTTTTGCTCCTTTCAAGAATCCTCCAAGTCCTCAAAACTAAATATTGGATTGAGTTATCACATGCACTCCTGTGCTTTTATACTCAAGAACATAATTCAGCCTTAATATCTCCATTACACCTGATGGGATTTGAGATCTATTTCAAAATAATCTGAAAAGGTAATTGTTAACTCCACAAATTGGTACATCACAGAAAATAACACTGTGCTTTCTTCTATCCAGTCCAAAAACTGACCCATTAGGATACTAAAGTATGAAAGAAGATCTTTGGACTTTCGGGTGAACTCTCAGACCTTGGGAATCTGTATGTGTCTGTCTGTGTGTTATTGATTTACAACCTCTGCAAGGTATTGACTGCTGGAAACAGGCCCATACTGAGGAAATTGCTGGAATCTGAAATAGCTTAATTCAGCTCCTTTCACTCACTTTGTTTTTATTTTTCCTTGTATTCTTGTGTTCTAAAATAGCCTAGGTGATGCACATCACTATTATAATAATACCAATATATAAAGAATAGCAAATGCATACATTGTTTACTTTGAAACAGGTACAAAAATAACATATTTATGAAAACAAGTGCATTCCTTTATGTCTTTATCTTCACCTATAAAGATGAACAGCAACTTGCGATATTTAAACCAGATGTAGTATGCACATATACTGTTGACATAAAATCCCAAAGGGGTCTCCTATAGCAATCTAGTTTGCTCTATTCTTAGTTTTTCAAAATTGAAAATATATTTTATCTATGAAAAATATTTAGAAAGTTACATGGTTATATGTTCTGCAAACAGACATACTGCAAAAGGTTAAGTACAATTTTCAAACGTTGCTCTGCAATTCCATATTCTACTTCTAAAGGGCATGGATTAGCCCAGCATACTAATGGCTATTTATGATCAGCCCAGGCAGTTTTTATTTCCAGGCACTTCTAAATGCAAGCACATTCCAATTGTGACCACAGCATGACTGAAATGCTAATTGATTATTAATGAGCTTGAAATAAGTCCCTAGGTTAAAACTATAATATAATGCATATCTCAGCATGCTTCTTATTCAACGCGTGTTCATGTTCTATAAAAATGATTGATCTCTCTCCTGTCTACTCATCTTCTAAAGATACAAATGGCATCTGTCATGAACATCTCTGGTTTCCTTTCAATGAAAATATTAAAAAATATGCAGAGGCTACATTATTTTCCCCATTTATGTTATTGATTCGATTTGCCAGAAAAAAGGTGTCGGAGCAAGTTTGCTGAGGAACATTTGATTGATTTATAAAAAAAAATATCACTCATTCTATTATATCTATTTAATATAAAGTTATCAATATCACTTCGAGATACTCAATATCTCATGTATTGATTTTTAGAAATTGAGGACCAGAGCATTAACATCCGAATATCTGAAACTGAAAATGGACGTGACGTCTTCTGACAGTTGGCATAGACAACTTGTAATCTAACTTTGTGACATTTAAAATAAAACTGTCCAAAAATGCCTGGAATGAAAATAAACGCTTTCACTAAATACATCTCTGTAGAACCCTCTTTCAGATAGTGTGGCTCATAATGAAGAGTGTTCGGGCTGCACTGAAAACCTGTTGGCCGATGTTAGATAAAGGCACAAATTATAGAGCCCCCTCCAGGAGGAGAGTTGCCCCTTCCCATCTCACCCGCTTCCACAAACTGCTTTCTTATTAACCCCTAAATCACCATTGACTAAGTGATTGGTGCCTTATAAGGTCACAGTTTATTCAACATCATTTATACATTTTTGCAAACTTCATGGTCATATCGACTATTCACTTCATGTCCATGATACACATTTACATTTACTGGTCTTTGTACTCATTTTTGATCGCATTATGGACCCAGCCTCCTCAATTTCCCCGGAGGGAAGGGGCCCCCTATCTGGCTTCTGATTCACGGGTCTAATTTTCAACATACTACCGACTTGGAAGATGTCCTTCTGGACCTGTCCGGGGGTGCAAGTGCCATCCCGCCCGCCCTGGACCCTTTCATGGGTCCTCCCTGCTCCCAGGGGTCCCTGCCGTATGGCATTCTAAGGACGTTACTTGAGCATCTCCTGTATCTTTCCTGAGGCTTAGTCCCTGCATTTCGCTCCCTCAGTACCCATAACGCGAGGCATCCCAAGGGTCCTGGGGAGCATCACATCTAATCTTTCCATGGCAGCAGGCTGCCCTTGGCTCCCTTAGTGCCCCTGCAGTGAGTCATCCCAAGGACGCTGTGTGAGCCTTCCATCTACCTTTTAGTAAGTTCTCCTGGGTGGGGGCCCTGATTTCACCCTGGGAGGACCAATCTTGGCCGCCCCCTTCCTAGAGGGCATGCACATGTGGGGGGCGGGGAGCGGCTTTCCGCCTCCGGATGACTTTCAACCCAGGCTCCCATCGGGTCCGGCTTCGCCTTCCCAGCCCGGGGTACAACTCTGTGGTTCTACACAAAGTAACATTTCTGCTGTTTTGACATTGCAGAGCAAGATACTTACAACTCTTCAAAAACCAAATGAAAACTTGGTTGACACCAAATTATCCCAACTTGACAGACAATAGTTATATGGGTCTCCACCAATCAAACAAGGCATGTCAAGTTATGGATCTGGCACTCTCAGCAGTCTGCAGTAAAATCATTCATGTGACTCAACTCACCACCAGAGGAACCTGTATATGTTACAAGGATTGTCTTTTTTTTAAATGTGTGTACCCATGCCTTTAAAACCACACACAAATTCAGTGGTGGCTGGTATTTGAAGGCAGTGGGGGGAGGGAATGCATTAAAAAAAATCACACTTACCTGTCTGCCGCTCTTCTGTCGCCGCTGCCTCCTCCTTCCAGTTTTCTTCCCTGCTTGCTGGGCAGGAAGCAGGATGCACCCGGCTCCCAGCCTCCTGATAGCCAATTACAATGCTGCAATGCAGCATTGGGATTGGTCTGAGCACTGTGGATTGATGCTGAGCCAGAGAATGGGAGACTGTACATGTTCTCCATGCAGGCTGTAATGCAAATTGCATGGAAAACATACAAAGTGCACATGACCGGCCAAATATCGATGCGCACTTTAGGGAGTGCAAACCACTCCTCCACTCCCCTGCTTTATCAGCAGAGCAGCCAAGCCGCCACATTTTCTTACTTCCTGGTTTGTTAAGCCACAATGTGTCAAATATCTGAGTTCTATCTCCTAGCGCTAAGAGACCTGCAGGTGATTACGCACTATATGAACTATAGTTAACATAAAAGTGAGTAAAGAATTCTGCTCTGTCTGCAGAGTTTGCAGAGTTTTGCCCACTTCGTGAGCAATGCAGAGTTCCTAAAATCTTCAAGAAACGACGCAGGGCGGAGTTTTTTTCTTGTGCGGCTAGCCAATGTTAAGTTGGTGAGCGAGAGAATTTGTGCGATAGACCACCTCCCGGAGAGATTTCTGAACGTGGGCCATCGCAGCAGGTAGCTACTGCTTGCGTTCAGAAGGCTGCAGCTATTGGTGGCAAATCGTGAAATAACAAAATAGCACCATTTGAATAGAATGCATCCAACTGGAGTACAAACCAATATCTTGCTTAAATGTCACTAGGGGTATACAGTATTTAACTCCCAATGTCCACCATCTAACTGGACTTTCTAGAGTATTGAACAGCTTAAACATTTCTAGAAACTAGACAAGAGCAGCATATGTTTGGAAATAAATACGTTTTAAGTGGTGCAACAAACTTACCAATAAATATTTGCAGGCTGTGGCACAGCAATTTAAGTTAGTATGCGGTTTTAATAAAGGTTTCCGAGACACATGTTTTCAAGGACAATTCCACATAAGTTTTGGCAGTGAATAGTTCACCCCCTGTCCAGTGCCTTTTATTTATCAACAATCACAATCAATCATCAAATTATTAAAAGGTATTCTTACCGGAGTTTGTTAGTATTATGTTATCTTGATTTGTATAGTACACTAATCACTCAAGTGGGGGTCGAGGTGCTAGACTGCATCCTTGAAGATAGGCAAAGTCCTTCTTGTGTGGAGGCTTTAGAGTGTAGGTGTTGCCCATATTTATTTCCCATTTTGGGTTGGCAAGAGGGGGGACACCACAACCAATGGGGTTCAAGTATTTACCCTCTGCTATGGCAAATTCCTTGGAAGTATGCCATATTTTTGACCCAGAATGTACATTGTACCAAAAATCAAAATGGAATAATATTATACTGCAGGCATGGCTAACCAGTTCCAAAGGTGTGGCTAACTCTTCCTACACTCCCCTTCTAGCCTCTCTCCTAATCTAAGTATAGGGGCTTCCATCTAGCTAGGTATCAAGGAACTTGGGGCTGCTCTGGGTCCTGTGACATCTGTGCTCTACCTTTGAAGTTCAGTTTATCTCTCCAGCCCACCTCCTGTCCCTGGCTTCTCCAGAAAATAAATTTCATCACAATGGCTGTATTGATGCAGCCCCGGACTCTTCACAACTACTCAAGGAGCAGCTTGGCTTAGGATGTCAGAGCCTGCCCAATCAGAAGAGGCTGCTGAATGGCTGTTTTAGGTAACTTCAGAATATTAAGTGGTCAATAACTTTCCTGCCATAGTTATAATAAATCCGGCCATACCAAGTTGTTGGATTTATAGTAACTATTATTTTGATATTTTGAATTATGTTGTAAGCTACTTCGACTTAAATGTTACTTTATTAAAGATTAGAAAGGCTTCGCATGTTAACCTATGGGGCTAGCAGCACTCCAATGGGGAAACCAACTTTGACTTTTTTCCCCAATCAGGGCCTATAAAACATATTTTATAATGTCTCTCCTTTTTATAACAAGGCACCCTACACTTGGTACACTTAGAGCAGATCTTAGGGGTCACATATGTAATAAAATGAAGTTTTGGACTTCGGGAGTACTTTTAGTTCTAAAGTAGACTTTCGACACAGTTTTATTTTAAACCTAGCCTGCAAGGCAGGGCAGTCATTAAATGACACCAGGCACAACAGCAGTGCACACTTAACTGCATTAAATTCACTGGGGTCCCTAAACCTACATGCCCTACCATATACTAGGGGCTTGGAGGTAGGTTGACTTGGCCAAATATAATTACACCAATTACCATGTACCTTTTAAGGACAATGCACTAGCCCTGGGCCCGGTTAGTAGACCCCAGGGCACTTTCAGAGTCAGTAGCCACCAGTATCAGTTAAATAATGGGGTGATTAGGACAAAAAGGACGACTTTCCTTCACGGGGTCAATGACAACATCTCACAAAGTAGGGCTCTGCCTAGCATTGGTCTCCAACTCAAAATCCTCATGCTGCTCTGGAACACAAACTGTACCTCAAGATCTGATATAACTAACCACTAAGGGAAATAAGTAATGACTTGCATGTTTTATGGAAACAATCCCACAAATAAAACAGTGACATCACTTCCACACAAACACACTCCGAAAATTGATAACTCACTAAGAAATACACATTCAAATGCATGGATTACTTAATCACATTATTGTTGATTAATGGGTAAAATTGACATCTCCATCATATGCCTTATACCTTAGATTGAACATCTATGACTTTGTCCTACACCATAGTCACATAACACACTGTTGAGTGTTCCTGCACCCATGAGACTAGTACAAAGATAAATAGGGCTCTGAAATGTTTCTCATCTGCACCAATGATACTAAATGTATAGAACTTCTATAATAGCATTGTCTTGTAGTTGTATGTTAGCACAGTCCCTTAAAATAAATGCAAGCAGCTTATGCCAGAAATCTTCAAAGTCTCGTTGGAAGTAATGTTCCACTGGAAATCGGATGGAGACTGGAAGCTGGACGGGCAGGCTGTATTGTTTGTGGTGTGCAATTCCTTCTAATAAACGCAGTATGGAATTAAGATTTAATGTCTTAATACTGGCGACGAGTGAAGCTGAATTGGTGACCAGCCACACCACCTGTTCCCCTGAGGACCCATGCGTAACATCTGCGCTTGGATTCTGATTGATTTGTATGGATGTATCCAGCCAAGTCTATACCACTATGGGCATTACCTGAAGCATCGGTTGGACATAGAGGTAATTTTGCTTGTTTTTGGAGGAAGAAGGCTTGAGCAACCATACCACTTGAGTGGACTTCTCTTACTAGTATAGGCTTGTACAAAGGAGAGACCAGACTTCTCTTGTGGCAGGCACCAGTGGGGGAGCCAGAGGTACACTCGAGCCGAACAGAGCACTGACATTGGCTTGGTTCACCAGCCAGGAGAATGAGTGCCAACAACAGCGTGGCTCCACGCAGGATGTACAGACCCTTGTCATGACACAAGATGCTGTGATGTCATTGCACATGATGTGAGGGTGGCATCTTCGAAAGGAACAACTCTCCATTAAATCCTAGAGCTTTCATGTGGTTCCTCATTAGAATGCTGATGATAATAGCAGCAATTGAATGGAGACAGTGGAGTAATTTTGACCACGTACACCAGTTTAAAGGGGTTGGGTGCAGTGCTCACTCAGGCATAAAGTGAAGAAGAGAATGTGGTGGCAGTTGCCTCACAGGCACTCAAGAAGGTGAAAGAGCATGTTTTGTGTATTGAAAGAGACCTTAGCCATAGTCTGGGCAGTAGAAAAATGTAGGTTCTATTTGTGGGTCATTCCCATTCAAGTGAGGACAGACCACCGGCCTCTAGTTTAAATTTTCCCCCTTGGCCACAGTGAAAGATTAACTCCTAGACTCAAATCGTGGAGCAAAGGATTGGAATAATTTCATTTTCAGGCTCAATATCTTCCTAGGTCCCGAGTTGCTTGTATTCCGTTTAGGGAGGACCTGAATTGACACTTCAGGCTGGATTGTTCCCATTGGAGAAGGATCAAGAGTGATTTGCATATTTCAAACGGAGATGGCATGATATGCAAAATAACAATGTTCTCGAATGTGGCCTAAGTGACTACCAGTGGGTGAGATTATTTCAAGCATTACATTCATCATATTTTGTGTTTTTTAATGTGTAGCCACCAATATGGCATCTGATGTCTGTGACCTATGAGGAGCCCTGAAGGACTGGACCTTCTCCCTCTTATATCCAGCACGAAGGTTAAGCAACACCAATTGGACCTTGCTGGCGGCTTCTGATGGAGCTGTTCCTGGCATCATAATGTCCCAAGAACCTCAAGTGATCCATTGAAGTTTCTCCAGAAAACCTGAAAAGTTGGGACTTCAAAGCAATTTAGACTTTTAAGACCTCTGGAGCAGTCAAAGGGACTTCATGGCAATGGTGCCCTATTGCGATGCACATTCCTTGGATACAGCATCAAGCTTGCCTCCCCGGACAACATTGCGTTCAACTAAGTCCGAAGGTAAAATCTTCAACTAGGACAAACCCTCTTGGTGTACCCCAGGCTCGCCCTAATAGAGTGAACCTGAATTTATGCCTATGTCCTGATCTACTGCTTCCATGGACTATCACGTGTGCCTCTTGGTGCAATTTCACTTAAACCTTTAAAACCATATTTCCAGTTCACCTTATTGGATTTTTGTGCATTTTGGTATCATTTTGTTTGTTATATTTCACTCTATTGTTCTGATTTGGTTTGGGGAATTTTTGTTGTTTTGTGCATTGGATAGAATACGGTTTTTGTACTGCATAAATATTTTACACATTGCCCCACAATAAGCCTGTCTGCTATGTGCATACCTAAAAGGGGGTTGAGCTCCAGGTAATTTAGTGACCTCAGGCTTTACTCTTACAAGTTAGTGTTATTATTCTTTGTGATGGGGGATCACCCACCCAAAATAATAAAGACATTTTTAAAACCATCTTTAAGAGATGAATGTTCCTTTTTAAACATTGAGAAGTAGAGATCTAAAAATTATATTGATAGAGAAGAGGTCTAACCTAGCATGCATTTGCCATATGTCACAAAAGTGGCTTCAATGGATCCACAGGGAGTTCAATGTTCTAATTGCTATTGATCACGATTACTGTTGACTCAGAACTATATGCTTCATGTACATACAATTTGGTCTCAATATAAAGAATATATCATAGCCAAGTGACCCTTAGACAATCTTGTTATTTAGAAGGTTGTCAGTACTTGTGCAGTGCTTGGACTTCCAACAGTATAAGGAGTGAGCTTAACAACAACAAAAATAAATTGGTATACATTCATATTTTATTACGTAGTACATTATTGCTGACGTTAGTCTTTTCACATCTTCTGAACAGTAATTTACTATAGAGGAATTATTAAATATAATATCATATTGGGGCTGCCTAAAATGATATGGTTGCTTAAGAGGAATTGATAGGATCACCCCATTTCATCAGGCGTCTACTAAAGTGCATGCTGCCTTGATGCATGCCTGCATTGTTCTTCACACTAGATAGCGTGACAATTTTGTATAGAGGGCTTGCTGGAACTCTCTGGAGCACTAAAGTGGGTCTGGGGGTGCCCATGTAAATGGTGTAGTCCAGAAACAGCAGGATAAAATGCTCAGCTTTTTAGTGAGTAACAATTCAAATAGGAGTTTCCAAAGTAAATGTTGGTGATACACAAGACACTCAACAATAAAGCATTTTTATTACTGCCCACTTTAGTTATCGACTAAGACAGTATGAACCTTCTTTTTTGGTAACATGTATAACCAGAATTTGCTACCCTCAGAACATCTGCTTCAGTATTATCTTCTCAAATGGGTTTCTCATTGACTAGTGTATTCTGCTTGTATGTTCTTGCTGCAGGGCTCTGGTTTGAGAAGGAAATGTCCTGTGGGAGTTAAGCCTGAGCATAAAATATTTGACAAGAGACTTTGTCCCTCTGAAGCAGCCCCCTTGCTGGTATCTGGAGTGACTTTCGAACATGAGGTGGGCCCTCATGTTCAATTCTCACTCAAGATATACCAATGTGTGAAAACAGATGCAAAGTCTTGCAGTCAATCATTAAATATGTACCATGTTGATTATAACAGTGTGATAGAGTCTAAAAAGCACTGCTAACCCATGTTCTATTGACCCTTGCTTATGATAAAAAAAATGACAGCAATTTTAAGTCTTTCTCAACACCAAAAAATAAGTGCTCATAGATAGGGACTTTTCAACATGATTTACAATTGTGTGTTAGAAAAGGTCATCATTGCTCGAAATAAAAGGAACATGAAACATGTTGGTGTAATCCAAATAGCCTGTTGCTAAAAGATACTTGTGCAATATGATTTTAAAAATCACAATATATGACGCATTTATATACAGAAGACATGAAAAGTTGAAAGTACACGTTGCACATGATAGGCTCAGTGATACATGATGAAGAGACAAGTGTAGTCGAAGTACTGTAAAAGTATGCTTTAAAACATGAAGATAAAGAAACACATTTATAAGACAGCACTGATACATATAAACAGGTAATATAAATGAAGTTCTAATGCATATGTTGCTTAGCAACGTGTATTGGTGAAAATGTTTATGCTAAGTTTAGTGGCCTAGTGTTTTTCATACTTTTTGCTGCGGATGCAGCAGTTAAAAAAGACGGTGAAACATGTGTAGCAATGAGGTACAAGCTTGATACTCTGCAAAATGATATTAGGGATTTTATAGTATATGAATGAATAAAAAGACATTTTCTATGATACGTTTTGAAAAATATGCATTTATATGAATGTTGTTAAAAATTGTGGTAGTAGGGCATTTCTGATGTATTACTAATTTGTGAAAATATATACATTACTTATTTGAATTGATTTAAAATAATTATATTTGATGTTGGTTTAGAGCTTATTCATTTAAACATGAAATGCTACTCAGGGGCCTTCATGAAATGCTTTCCCTCTAGTACTCTAGTACTGAGCTTTCCCCTGAATTATTAGAATGGATCATTCTTTACAATGTTACTCGTTTTGTCCCGTACATGCTTTCTTTCCCCTGACATTCTTGAATGATTTTATGTTCACAGTGGAATATTCCTGTAGGAATAGATTTTCAGTTCTGGCTGTGGCCCGCAACTTTGTATTTCTTTTCTACCAGTGTTAGGCCTGTGTGGACTCACTAACATTTGTTTCTGATGATTATCATGGAAGATCAGCTTGATGTTATAATCATTTTGGGTAACATGACGTGAACATGAATATGTGATAGTCTTTCAATGGTGGTGTGATGCCACCTCACTGGACTCTGCTAAAAACTCTGCAAAAGAAGAAACCCAAAGGAGGGGCAACAATCGCCATTCAGATTTTTTACTACTTGAGACCTGGATGCTATGCTGATAATTTATTATATTTTGACTGTTTGTCAATGCTACATTCAGTAGCTGATGGTCTGAGACTTTCTTTGCTGAACCATTTCTATGTTTCAAATTTCCATGATATCTTTAGCCTATGCTAATGGACACTCCCCTAATGGACTATAAATCAGAACTTTCCCCTTTTCGTACGACTTCAGCTCTTAGAACTTTTGACTATCCTCTGCCCCGAAAGGTAGTGGGACTCTGTAACTCTGCAACAGCATTTTAATAACTATACTCTAAAGATTTGCCTAAATGTTTGATTCTTTAATGCAAGCTGTGATGTGCTTGACTGATGACCTCAAGAGATTTCTTTTAAAAATTAATTTTGATACTTTAAAACAACCAAATTCATCTGAATCTTTGCTGACTCTGTTATTGAGTCCTGTTGTTCCTCCATTTAAACTGTGCATCTCTGCTGATGTTTTAAATTCATTGTAGAAAGAATTAGCAAGCCTGACCAGAACACCAGGTTTTACTTCTTTTGTTTTGTGTTGTGATTGCAGAGCTTTTGGTCTGCAAAATTCTTACTTGACTTAACTTCTTCAGGAGATTGGATATCCCAGTTACTATTCTTTATTGTTACAGTATGGTCTTAAGAGTGGTGTATATAAATCCGATTTCTTACTTGTGAATAGTGGTTAATTAATGGCCATCATTCAACAGCTACTCTGAAGTTTGATTACCTAATTTCAACCCAAAGATTCATCAGATGATCATTGCCTCAGTTGTAATGGGAACGGTTAAGACTGCATGATCATAAAGGCCCCAGTACGGTTAGAATAGTAAAGAGAGTAAGTGTAAGAACAGAGAAATATTTTTATTCACACTTCATCCAGGAGGAGGAGCCAACAGCGGAAATGGCCGTGCGGAGCTGCAGCTACGTGATGACTACAAGCATTGTAGCACTAAAAGTCTATTTTTTCAAAACTAAACCCATCCAAAAACGAATTTTCTGAGACCGCTGTGTTAATTCGATGTTCTTTACCTAATATCGACCCTTGTAATCTTCGGGACCTGATGTTCAAAATAGCGCTAGCAGATTTTTTATTCGACATGAGCCGGGCTGAGTGCAATTTTAATCCCCTCTGGATTTGACCTGCAACTTGAATTGGCCCTTTAAACTCCCAGACAGTGAAATCCTTGCCGAACTCCAGGGGCGATCAACATCTGACTGCGATTGCCGTAGCTCCGGTCCTGGCTGCGTCCATTTTACACCAACTGACATCGATACTGACACATCGAAACCGGACATCTAAACGGGACTCGTTTTGCTGCCAAGGAGATTGCATGGTGTTTTTGTGGTCTCCCTCTGAGACCCTGCAGGAGCCTCAGATGTGTTGATTGCCCAGGGGAGACTACCACCGCAGTGACTGACACTGCCCCGGCACTGCCAGCAGTTTCGGGAGGTGAGCGTGGCTCCGGAGCTCCTCTTTATCAGAGCAACGGGGTCTGTATAGCAAATCCCTCCTAACTTAGTGATCTGGCCCAGGACTTTGTTTGAGGCCGAAGCCCTCACTGAGATGCCCTCTCTGAGCAGTGCCTGACCTCAAGATGGCGTATAGGACCATCCCTGATCACCACCACAGAGGGCACCTGAGACTTCGGGGCACTCCCAAACCTAGCAGTAAGGGCTCTCCAGTGATGGCGCTCTATTCTGGGGGCATTTTGTGACCTGGGTATCATCTTTAAGGATGGGCCTGGACAACGCCTGACCTTAAGATGGTGCTTTTGTCTTTTTAACTCCATTCCAACGGTCAATAAACAACTAATGGACTTCGTGGAAAAGGCTGCCTTATTGCACGACACCCAATTCGGATTCCGCCCCGCCACTCTACAGAGTCCGCACTGCTCACTGCAGTTGAGACCCTACGGCAGGGGGTAGATGAGGGACACACCATGGCCCTCATCCTATTGGACCTGAGTGCAGCGTTCGACACTGTGGCGCACGACAACTTGCTACAGTGTCTGAACAACGGAGGTATATCCGAAGCTGCACTCCAATGGTTACAATCCTTCCTGACAGGGAGAAGCTTCCAGGTTCGCCAGGGCGACCACTACTCGAGAGACATAGGTTTGGGCCAGGGCGTCCCTCAGGGTTCGTCCCTGAGCCCAACCTTGTTTAATCTCTATGTCTCTCCAGTGGCTTCAATTGCCGTGAGTCACGGACTGAGCATCGTGTCATACGCCGATGACACGCAGCTGGCTATCTCCCTATCGCGTGCACCCGGTCTTACGATGGACAGTTTCAGGAACTGCATGCAAGAACTTGCAGCCTGGATGTCCACCAACTGCCTTAAGCTAAACGGCAACAAGACCGAGGTGCTCGTTGTGGGGGGGAACCCATCTGTTTGGTCATCGGCGTGGTGGCCTCCATGTCTGGATGAAGCTCCCATACCACGCCAGGGAGTAAAAAACCTAGGCGTATGGCTCGACGCTGACCTATCTTTTGGACCCCAAATAGACCGAGTTGCAGGCGTCTGTTTTGGTATCCTAAAAACCATAAGGAAGGTTCTTGACCTCCTTCCTATGTCAGCACGGAAAACACTGGTACACGCCCTTGTGACATCACGCCTAGACTACGGCAACCTACTTTACCTGGGTACCACCTGCAAAGCCATGAATCGCCTTCAGGTAATACAGAACGCGGCAGCCCGTCTCATCCTAAAAATCCCTAAACGTTCAGACACCAAAGCCGCTCTCAAAACCCTCCACTGGTTGCCAGTAAGAAGCAGAGTGGAATTCAAAGCCCTCTGTACATGCCACCGCATCCTGGCTAAGAAATCCCCTATTCCACTCCAGAACTTAGTGACAAGGTATACACCTGCACGCGAGCTGCGCTCCTCATATGAGGGCCTACTTAAGGTTCCTAGGGTCAAAAGAGCCCGTATGGGCGGACGCTCCTTCCGCTATCTGGCAGCAAAAAGCTGGAATTCCCTCCCTCTCCATCTCCGTCTGGATCCTTCCGAATCCAGCTTCCGCAAGAACCTAAAAACACACCTGTTCGCCAGATAACGGATCACTGGTCTCCACCTCGGTCAGAGTTCTTCAGTTGCAGCGCGGGGACACGCCTTGGCGTAACCATGCGCTTTATAAGCTACCCTTAATAATAATTCTGCCTGCAGGCTTCACTGATTCTCTGGCGGCTGCCACCACCGGACGTCGAGCCCCTGATTGGACTGTGCCTTGATAACATCAAAACATTTACCCCACCCACACCTGGGTTCTGATCTGACTGTGGCTCACATCTCTCCTACTCCCCATTTGAACATGACCTTCTTTAAATAAACCCTGATCACCATCCTGACACCGGAGTCCGAGCACTTTGGCTGATGTCCGGTGGAGCTGCCTCAACAGCTATAGAGGAGATCGGCCCTGTTTCACCCCGTCACCTACCCAGCCGGTCTTTGGGCACAGTTTCTCCCCATCTCCATGTCTTCTTTCCTCCTCCTCCCACCTACGAACTACAGTAACATTGCCTTTTTTGTCCTATGTTTTATCTATGCTCTTGTAACAGTAACTTGTAACTCACCTGTCCTCATGTACAGCGTGATACCTTCGGGTCTAGTCAGCGCTATATAAAACTCAAATAAATCATTAAATAAAGCTGCAACATGATCTAAAAAAAGACAGCAATTTTAGGCCCTTTCTCAACACCAAAATAAGTGCTTTTATATAGGGACTTTTCAACATGATTTAGAATTGTACATTAGCAAAGGCTACCATTACTCGAAATAAAAGGACCATGAAAAATGCCGGCCTTTTACAAATAGCATGTTGCTAAAATATACCAAGCTACTTTTCTTTGGTCTCACAACTGTACTTAATCCTCCTCTTCTCTTTTATACTATTCAAGCCTTTACATCTGCTTCCTTTCTAAGTGCATTCCTCCTGGTATATGCAGATTTCAATGGCAGCTAGTAAAATGCTCTTGAATATAAGGTACAGTTTGAAATGAAAGGTGCTGTTTAAAATCAAAAACCTTTTTCCATTTTATTTATGATTTCTTAAGACTTTCCCTCTTTGTCTAAAGCCCATCCACTCAGCTACGAGACGGAAATCCCCAGGTAACCTTTTAAGTCCTGAAGAAAATGTTTAATGGTAGGTATAAGTAATGTAGACAGGAACATTGCACTGAAAGAGCTTTGCATGGCTCCCTTGAAGCAATAATATGTGATGCTTGCAAAATATGCGGAAATATGTGCATAAAATGTGAAAGGGACTAAACCTGTTTCCATTTTCATAAATAAAACAATAATCCAATTTCCATATACTACCAATTTAGGAGACATATTGGTCTGCAAAATACAGCTAGATCATTAGAAAGCTGCTTATGAAAGACCTAACATGCTGAAATTTAAAAAGGAGGCGTGAAGCTGTTGTATTTAGTCCCACATTGAAGCACTCTCTCTATCTTAATTGCTTGTTTTTCACTTTAACAGCTTGGATAAAATTCAAATATGGCCAGATTGAATCAGGCCCAGAAGAGACTTCATAATAATTTCCCTAATAATTACACAATTTATCAAGATTTTATGATATCATCCACGAATTTCCATTCACATATCGCGGCCATAAACTACTTAGAGCAGACGTAATAACGCATTTGAGGCAAATCTAAAACCTATTGAGGATAAACCAGCAATTTCTAATGCAAAACCTGGCTACACAATCATCACCCATATCAAGTTTTTTTTTTTTTAAGTGACCAGCTGGCCACAGAAATGCTACGGACTATATGTGACTTTTCCAGGTTCGGCATTACATTGGTTTAAGTCAAAATCTGAGTTTATATTTACTTAGAAAACGTCTGCACCTTGTTCATAAACAAACTCCTCTACGGTCCTAGTCACAAAACACGCGTTTCACATGTATTTTGTAGGCTTAATCATACACAGGCGTAAATGTACAACTTTGAGAAAGTACAAATATTTCAAGCGACATGCTTGGAATGAGAGGGTACTACTTCTGCACGGGGGTAAGACAACACAATATGCAAATGCACATTTTTTTCTTTATTCCACCTTCCCTTACATTTCTACCACGTCTGGAGGCGTTCGAGGGCATTGTGTGGAATTTACTACTGCACAATTATACACAATAGAGACACATCTTTATGAAGTAGTAAACGCATATTTGGGAAAATGGCAGGCGTAAATAGATTTATTTTTGAAAATAAGCGTAGGTTTCCAGCCATAAATTACTTTGGGACTGAGAGCCCCAAGTGAAAAGTGTATTTTTTCTGGTTGCTGGATCTCGCATAATAAATGTGCAGAATGAGACATGATGCATAACGTAGATATATTCATGTAAAGAAACACGGGAATAGCATCACATTGGATTCGTTTGGATGAGATGCAAAACTTATTTTTGGTGGAAATGATGATTCAAAGTCCAACCTTATTCACGTATAAAATATTTCTGTAGCTCCAACACCATTGCATGAATGCCAACTGGCTTGATGACTAAACTGACATAAAGCAAACACACACCAAGGGGTCGATTCCGATCCGGTAAAAACGGCTCCGGATAGCCATTCGGAACGTTTTTTACGTACGATTCGTACCCTGCAACCTCCCCCGTACGTACGACGAAGTACAATTCGTACCAGCAGCTGGGCTCTGTACGAATCGTACAGAGACCGTACGGCTCTACTCTCCATATGATTCTCACTCGGAATCCGCTGTACGCGACTTATGTACGGTTCGCGGCTGATTTATACGACCCAGCAAGTACGATACTTGTCGGGTACGCACCGTACGACCCTTTTTCTATGGGAGCTGAAAACAGCCGTAAAAGCAGAGTTTGCGCCAAAACAGGTACGGGACGGCCTCCTTCGGGTACGGCGCATACCCCCCATGATCGCAGGTGTACGGTGCATACCCTATGTACGCTGGGTGTACGGCGCGTTACCCCCATGATCGCAGGAGTACGCGCCGTACTCCTGCGATCATGGGGTGTACGCGCCGTACGGTGTGTATGTGATTGTGTGGTTGTCCGTACGAATCACCCTTACCTGATGTGGACTGTACGAATCGTGTCCTGATTCCCCGGTCCGGGTCATACTCGTCGGGTCGTACGGCATGTGTATGAGTCGTATGGAGACGGCTCTGGATGCGAATCATACGGACGGTTATTTTAGCGGATCGGAATCAACCCCTAAATGTGTCTCACTAGATATTTATTTTCTTGTTTTAATTGCTAACTTTTAAATTACAAAAAGCAGTAAATCTCCAAATATGTGATAGAAGTGTGCCCTCAAGACAAATAATCCTCTTCCCTAAGATAACACTGTCACAGTGGTGCAGCATTAATTGCCACTGCAGCTGAACCTTTGCATGAAGCCAAATTAACAAGCATTTGCGTTACAGAAAAAATTGTGGGAGAATGAGCCAAGTTGCCCATTTTAGAGCCTTGTGAATGCTTCAGAAATCAGTAAAGATTCCCCTTTATTCAGTGGTCAAACTGCGATATTCAGCTCACCACTGGTGGGAAGGGAAAATCAACTCAGCCCATGGAAGAAGTATATTTGTGGGCTCCACATGAGACCACATATGGGAGGCTCTTACGTGATAAATGAGTCAGTCAATTCATAAATGAATTAAAGTCTACTTCACATCAGTTACATCCTCCGCTTAAATTTTTGATGTACTCTTCTAACATTTAATTGAAAGGATTAATGCACCATATAAGACAAAAAGCGTTAGCGGGTGTAAATGAACCACATTATGGAAAAACAATGAAGAAGACTTTGATGCAAAGATCACCTTGCCACCAGACTATATCTGTGATGAGTAATAGAACAAGTCTCTGATTGAGTTGGTGTCAAAACTGGAGCGAAAGAGCAGATGAATGTGAGTGAGGGCACTTCTACTGCTTAACTTGACACTTACGAGAAGTAAATAATGTGTTTTCATCGTTATAGAACACCAGGCAGATTGACAATGAATTAAGGACTCTGGGAGCCATTCCGAAGTATTCTCCTTGTGAAAAGGTGGCTGGCTATCGTTAACACAGATGGTCCAGCGGTAGAAAAGACCATGAGAGTGTGAGATGTTTACCTGCACCGCAATTAAGGCTTTGAACACCAAATACAGCTTAGAGGTACAGCATGCCCAGGGGATGCAAGTAACTTTTATTTTGGTTCAGAAGGAGAATCTGGAGTGTGCTTTGTTGTTTTATTACAGCACTAACATATTTTCAGTTGATTTATTTGTAGCTAAAACAGAAGATCAAAATCATGAATTAAGCATCTCTAGGGAGAATAGAGAAGAGCTGCATGATTTCGATTAAAATATTTATCCTTCATTTTTTAACCTTAGGTTGGGCCAAACGACACAAAAACCCCTCAGGCAGTCAAGAGAAGTTTATATCAGGCTATATGCTGTGATAATAAAGTATATATATTTTATTATCACAGCATATAGGTCTTGACTGCCTGAGGGGTGTTTGTGTGTTTTGGCCATACACATATATCTGTTCAATCAATCGCTGGAGGGGGGGGGGCATCCCAGATGTTCACGTTGTTCCGTTGAAGATCCAGGTCTTGAGGTCCTTCAAGAACTTGGAGAGTGTTGGCATCTGCCTGAGGTGGAGTGGGAGTGTGTTCCATGCCTTGGCCGTGATGAAGGAGAAGGAGCGTCCTTCTGTTCTTGTCTTCTTGATACATGGTACCATGGCAAGGGAGAGCTCGGCTGAGGGTAGGGATCTTTGGGGTGCCTGGAAAGAGAGGAAGTGGTTCAAGTATGCAGGTCCAATGTTGTGGAGGATGGTCTGGGTGTGAAGCTTGAAGGTGATTCTCTTCTTGATAGGGAGCTAATGTAGTGTCTGCAGCTGTTGGCAGTGGTGCGGTAGGTTGAGCACCAGTCTGGCAGAGGTGCTCTGGACATTCCAGGGTTTTTGGGTGAGGTTCTTGTTGATTGTGGTGTAGAGAGCATTGCCATAGTCCAGTCTGCTGCTGATGCGGGTGTTGGTGATGGTTTTTCTGTGTTCAAGGGAGATCCGATTAGGAGATGGAAGGTGTGGAATCAGGATCATCATCAAGCGTTGATTTGGCTGTCCATTTTCAGTTAGGAATCCAGGATGATTCTGAGTTTGTGTGCCTGGTCCGTGGGGGAGGTTGGGGGCCACCAGGTATCGTTCCAGGCATAGGGGTGTGGGCCCATGATGAGTACTTCGATCTTGTCCGTGTTGAGTTGTAGGCAGCTTTTCTTTATCCACCGGGAGACTGTTTCCATACCTTCTTCAAAGTTGGTTTTGGAGATGTTGGGTTTGTAGGATATGGAGAGGATGAGTTGGGTGTCATCTGCGTATGATACAATGTTGAGTCCATGGGATCTGATGATGGGGGCGATATACATAGATCTATAGATCAGTGGGTAATTATAGTAAGGACCTTTGTTTTTGATTTGTTATTAACTTAGGAACCATTTGATGAATGTTCACAAAACTTTCCTAAAGGTTTATCCTCCTTTTGTAGTGATCCATGAGGAGGGGGGATAAGAAAAAACAGGGGGGTGGGGGTCCTGAAAACAAATTTCCTCAAACAGATTCCAAAGTGACTGTGTCAGGGAGTGTTGTGACTTCACATCTTGGTCAAGAAAGCATGCTTTTTTTTTAATGGTTTTAATTAATTCAGATTAGTGTTATATAACTGGTCATGGAACCTGGCTTTTTTGCCATAATTCATGGAACATGCAAATTGTGATACTACTGACATTCCTTTGTTTGAAGGATGCTTGCAACATTTCCACTGAGATGTTCAAGATTAGCTAGGGTGTTGTGACCACCAACCTCAGATATGTCCTGATCTCTTCGTTTCCTTAGTGTATTAGATTCACTGGAATATGACTCAAGGTTTGTTATAGTATTAGAAATATTGGGCCAGCTCTAAGGTGAACTTCATTGCTAGAAGCAGATTCACTCCCTGGTGGACCATGGTCCCTGAGGGTTGATCTGGGGATGATCAATAGGTTGGCTAAGTAAAGAGAGGGCTAGCCTTGCAACACCCATATTAGAGTTTTCTCCTTTAATGACTTCTGTAGCATCTGTGTTTCATATTCAAATGATTTACAAGTCTTGCCCACAGTCATAAGATAAATCCAAGGACTCTTTGCTGGAGGTGGACCTATACCTTATGGCAGGATACATTTGGAGACTCAAGAGGTGTGTAGTGCACTCGCTATATTGGAAATTTTAATCAGTCCTGATAATAGAAGTGCACACGGGCTCAGCGGAGTACACCCTACTACTGTTCAAGTAAGATCTTTGTAGTCTTTGTTAAAATGATGACACAGTTGATTAATAAGGTGGATGTGACCAAAAAATTTTTTTGCACTTTTTTAGTAGGAACTCTAAGAGATTAACATCTAAAAAAAAGAACCGGACTGACATTGGATTTTGAGTAAGCAGACAATGGTTAAGCACACACGCATGTTAATATTTTGTTGATTATTTCTTTTTTTATTTTATTATTTCTCCGTGTCTGTGGGTGCCTTTTCATAATCAGGGAGGCCAGTTTTGTTAAGCACCCGGTTCTCTTCGGTTCTAATATCTCATCAGTCTAGGTGTTGGTTACTTTTCACATGTGCACTTTATTATTAGCACAACATATTTCACATATTGTTTGTCGGAATGAAGTGTATGAGACCACCAGTGCAGAGAGAATATTAATACACTGGAGACAAGTACAATACATTACTAGCCTTGTTTCTATGGCTAGATATACTGTTACCGTTGATTTCAAACCCTGTACTTGTTATTTTTTCCTTTTTTACAGAAATAATAATAATAATAATAATACAGACACTTATAAAGCACAACAGCTACCTCAAACAGAGGTGTCCTGGCACTGAAGATGACAGTAGTGCAGCAGAGGACATCCAAAAACCAAGTCTCCGGACCCTAATCCACCCCAAAGAGCCAGGTTTTAACAATTGTCCAGAAAAGGGTCTCAGGTTCTATGGTGCGGAAGTTATTGGGCAGAGAATTCCACAGTTTTGCTGCACCAGACGTCAAAGATCTGCCCCCATACTGACTTCTTGAAACTGGGAATGCACAGTAAAAATTGTGAATTGGACCTCAAGGATCTTGACTGCTTATATCCACGTAATCTGTGTTTTAGATACTTAGGGCATTTCCCATGCATGGCTCGGAATGCCAGTGTCAAGGCCTTAAATTCTATTATTTTGCCCACTGGGAGCCAACGAAGAGCTTTTAGATGCGGATTAGCCCCTGAGAAAAGGACTAGGTTCCGAAATAATTTTATTTTGTACTTTTGTAAAGCAATTTAGCAAATCCTGTAATATGTTTACAATTAGTTGAAACCATGTTTGTGAATGTTAACATATGTAGTGTTTGTTCTAACTGTGAAAGAAATGAAGGAAGATAAGAGACATGCAAAAGCTTGTATCATGTTGATAAGAATAGTATGAATTTGGTATATATTATTCTCTGGCTGTGCACACTGTGTTCAAGTTTAGTTACTTGACCTTTGAGCTTTGGGTACATTTGGATCACATTCAGATAATACTACTCTGGGAATATAAGAGTAAATGGTTATTTCTCTATGCATACTCTACGGACATCAATTCCAAGGTGATTAAAACTCCTCATTAACAATTGGACATTCTCCATTGAACGCTTGTTCTGTGATTATCTGATCACCAATCACAGATAAAAAAAAAAATCAACAGAAACGATGGCACTTAAATTGATACCATCCAATCCCTGAAAGTGTCTTGGGAGTGTCAATCGATTGCCTCCTTTAAGAATATCATATGAGACCTTAGACACATAGATAGGCTCTCCTTCATCTCACTGTTACAAGTGAAGCTGTTCAGTCTCCTTCTTTAAAACGTCCTGATGCAAAATGTACTGCCTGGGTGTTTAGGGACCATACCAACGTTGTGATCTTGGCAGGCAAATGTTCGCTAGTACAGGAATAGAACTGTACACTTGCCTGTGGCTCACTCCCCAAAACCTCAAAACACATTTGGTTTGATTTGAGAGCCTTCTTCACACTTGTTCAATTAGATAATTTTCTTTCCTTTTCCTGCCTAAAGGGACAAAAAAGGAAACATTTTGCATGCCAGCAGTTGAGGTGAGAGATTTGCTTCTTCAGGCTGGATAGACTCCAAGAATTTCTTTTAATTTGTTTATTTAGTTTCTTTAGTTTGCACAAAGCTTTCACTTTTTTCTCACTACACACAATAGAAAATATCTTGTCTTCTGCGATAACCATATTCTTCTCTCAGCAGACTTGTCCTCCTCTAGAGGTTGTGAGTTTTAAGATGTTAAGCCCTCTAAATATTCCTAATAGAATCCTGCGTGGCTTAGAGGGGGCGGGCCATATTTAGATGGGCTTAATCTAGGCCCTGCACGAGACATATTTTCCATGCATCCTCCTGCTACAGGATCCACTATAACTTTTATTTACACTGTTGACCTAATGTTGCAGATACTTTGGAAGGGCATGCCTGAAGAAAGATTGGTTTCATGAGGCTCACCAAGCTCGGGTGTGGTTCTTGATTAGCCGTTTTCACTCCATTTTGGTTGTTAGAAAATTCAAGTACTGGTTTTATTTCTTCAATGAGATCATCCACATGTATGCTAAAAGCATACTTTTTCAGTAAAAAGGATGAAGACACAGGTTTTTGATTGAGTTCATAGGTGATTTCCTTTTTGCCTAGAATGTCCACTAACTATTTTAGCTCCATAGCCTTTGCAGCTGCCCGTTGTTGTGCCAGGAGGATGGAAGAAGCCCATTTCTTGGATTCTTGAGATCTTGTGCACAGACTTGAGAACAGGGTAGACTTAAGAAGTCACTCATGATAGGAATTCCTTCATTTGGCGTATTTGTTATACTACTTAAAGTCAGCTCACAGAAGCTTCCCTCGGGACTGTTTATGTTGCCACAGTCTCCTGTGTAAACTTGTGGCCCTACATATTGCTCCCTTGAGGGCTCCAGGCGTGTCCAGATCTTCCAAAGTCCCCACAGTTTTGAATTCAGTATCTGCTAGGCTCTTTATCGACCTGTTGCAGAGTAAGCCCGAAGCTATGGCAGGAATTAAAATTCGCTTAACACCTCACGACTCTCATTTTGCCCGTAGATTGCATGATATTGGATTTTGCAAAGGGGGATCTGTAAAAGCTTTTGCCGCTGTTTGTCCTACATAGAAGATCTAGGGGACACACATCAAAATGTAGTTTACAGATGCTACCCGAGGTACGTTCAATTTGTATTTCTTTTAAATGCTGCACACAGAACAATTTATTTGCTGGAACGTGCCTTACTGAAGAGCAATGTCATAAAAAAAGATAAAGTGGAGATGCCCGTTTCAGGAATCAGAATTCAGTAAACTCGGGTAAGCATTATTTTATCCATCAGTAAAAACAGAAAGCTCACTTTGCCTGACGTGCTGAAGTTTAGATCACATTTCAGGTACTGATAATAAAAACAGCTATGAAAACAAAGGCTACTCCTATATGATATAATGTGCTGCAAAGCCAATGAAGCATGTGGACTCCTTCAGTGTGCAGCTGATAAACTGGGGAACAAGGCGCATTCTTGATGCTCCAAGACCTCAAGGCACGTGCAAGGAGAACAAGGAATCGCAGCAATAGTACTAAGAACTTAGCCGCACACCAATGAAATATAATTGAAATGTGGACGCGTACACGATTTTTGAAGGATAACACTATTTTTATTTGATGTAGTTACAATAGTAAAACGACTCTAACCGCAGACTTCCCCTCTGAAATGTACGGCATGAACTTGAAACCGGGAAGGGCAAACTCGGCATTCTATCATTATGAAGTCGGTAAAATAAGTAGCATGACACTGAGTAATAATAAGGCCTGTTACTTAAGGGTATTCGAAAAGGTATATGTAAACAACACACAGCGTTCTATTAAAAAAATCTGTCACTCTACACACCGTACTTAATGCAACTGCAAACTCGAAGCAACCAGAGTCAGATAATTACTCACTACATCAAGGATAATTATGGAATAAGGTTCATGCAAATTTATTGTATTTCCGTAGGAAAATGTTAGCATTTAGTAAACTATTTCCACTATTGTAAATAAAAGTCAGAGTGCACAATTTTAATACTCCTCCTACATGATACCAAGAGAAGGCCCGGGTCCAACTTTTACGACACCTTTGCATGCACCTCTATGTGAACGGATTACAATTACTAGCAGTACCAGTTTAATGCAACGAATTGTGTGATATAGTCCACATTTCCAAGTACAGATTGCCATGTCAAACCACTGGCAATTTATTCGGGGAAACGCTCAGTAAATACCAGGACTTGAAGATTTTGGTGTCATAAGCATGAGAATCAGTATGTATTGCTTAATTTTTGGCAACACTTGGATTTCCAAATGCGATTGTATAAACCCAACAGTACAAACATATTCACACATCCGAATTGTAAAGGAGTGTTCAGTTCATATATTTTTATACTACTAACTGCTAACAGGGAAATATTTTAAAAGTGCCTTGTTACTCACAAGGGGCCGGTGCACAAGGAAGGGTTGACAGTGGCAGTGACCATTGGAGATTGTTGGGACGAGAATGTCCCCTTCATGGTATACAAGCATATAACCCTGCCCCGAGTGTCTGAATGTATTTCTATCTGGTATTCAGGCTTTTATTTTGGACTCTGGCGTTACTCTAATCTGGACTGTGCACAGAGGTGTAGGCCAGTTTTTAGCAATGGGAGCTTTGTAGGAAGGTGGAGTATTATGTGGTGATGCTAGTTAAGCTTCACCATGCAATGCTGTCACAAACCCCAAAGATGGTCCTTGGATTCACACTAATAAATTCTTAGCTTATCCCTGGTAGTGTTGCAAAGAGCTGTGAGGCTCTTAACATCTGTAAAGCATTTCAGAGTACCAACATGGACAATAAGTATTTGACACAACTCAAGAGAAATCCAACACCAAGTTATAAAAATAGTGTGTATTTTCATGTTATTTTAGACAGTAAAATGAACGGATTAGCATACATGTAACCGAAGGTATAGATTTTAGAAGCCATATAAAATCAGTGCAAAATAATACAACAGAAATGTGACATTGCGGTGAATGGGAAAAATCACTAGCGACAATCGGTCACTTACAGGTCGAGTTGCATGGTACCCTTGTAGGGTAAAGGAGATGAGGGTCCCAGATCCAGGCAATTACATTCAACTCAATTTCACCTGGCCCATAGAGTCCGGGAGCAGAGTTGTCCTGGCTGTCTCTGGTGGTGAACGGGTGCCCCGGGAGAGCTACTTTTACCGTTTACACAGTGCCACGGGGAACAAGATGCAAAAACTGAGTCATGGCGGGCGTCGGTCGAAGGTCGTGTGGAGTTCCCTCTAGGTGCCGCACTGAGTGAAGGGGACAGTTGCCAGACTGGTAACCAACAAGCCTGGGCAGCAGTAGTCTTTGGAAAAAGGTATTTTAACATACAGTGCTCCAGGGGAACACAGTAGCTTCCGGTAACATTGTCGAAGGCAGGATTAGGCATCCCACAATGCACTTAGACCATCTGGATTTGGGCGATCTGACATAGGACCTGATGGCTAGTGATTCTTCAGATCCAGAGCACTAGTTTAACTTCAGTTTGCAGGAAACTAGTGCCACTAGTCCATGGAAGTCTGAGGCTGCTTCAGGCTTCCACATGGGTTCCTCTGTCTTGCAGAACAAAGAATTAACCTAGGACGAGTCTTGATGAGGCAGTTCCAGTAGCATTGCCACAGGTGCAGAGTATACCCCTTTTGATTAGTGCAAGTCTTGTTGTAGCAGACATAGGTTCCTTCTTTTTTGAACTTCTGAGGCAGGTTGTTCAGAATGGAGGTTCTGGTGTCCAGGGTAGTCCTTAAATCTTAGATTTAGAGGCATTGGGGTGTGGATGCAATTAGACAATGGGCTGCTTGACCCAGAGGCTAATCCATCCCTCTGTGACTAGCCCTCTGGGGGTGTACACCTCCTTGCATACCGACTTTCCTGCCTGCCCAAATGCAAATATGCTTCAGGCTGGCAGAGGACTTTTTCCTCCTCTAGGATGCATATCAAAGGTAGTGCAGGCTTGGAAGCTCACCACCTTCATGTGCCACTCCACTAGCCTTCCTGTGAGGGAGTAGGTGTGACCTTCTTGATCAGGCCTTTGTTCCTGACTTCGGGTACTGATCACACTGCCTGGCAGGAGGTCAAAATGTAGCCTTGTTAGCAGCAAGTGTGGGCTGCCAGTCAGAGCACAGAGAAGCTGGGGCAACCATGTTGGCAACCTCCATGGTAGTCACAGAAGTGAATGCCCTCGACATGAAATTCATGTCAGGGGTGAGGAAACCAGGTGCTTGATCCCAGATACAACATATTTAGGTCCGTATCATAGTGAAGCTGCCAACCTTGGGTTTGTCTGGATGCAAGCCCATGTTTTCTTATAGACAGTCTATCACTTATATTGTCCTTTAATGGTAAAGGGCACTATAGGGACAAATAAGCTTGCACTTTCATCCCCAGAACTCTTAAATACTGCACGCTGACTCTTTAGCTTTAGGAGGCCTTCCTTAGGGATTAATGATATACAGAAAAGGTAGTGCATAGATGTTGCCACATATGATGAGGACACAGTCACGTTTGAACAGTTTGCACTACTCCTGCATTCTGCAATGACAGGATCAGTGCATTCTGCAATGACTGGCTGCTGACAGTAGTTTACTTGGTTCACTCAGGGTGGGGCAAACAGTGCTCCAGGACCAGGAGACCGTTTTACTACCCATGCTCTGAGTACCCCTGGGACCTATAAGGGGGATAACGTTCTTATCAATTGGGGATGCCAATTTATACATAACAGTTTTAGCAAGAGAGAACTGTGGTCAGGGCAGAAGACTGTAGCCCACTATCAAAGTCAATTCACTTCAAGTTTATTTTATGATTACTTAAAGCCATTATAAAAACCATAAAAGAAGAGAGAAAATCTGGGGACAGGGTGCAGCTTAATGGCTAGAGCGCCCGAGTTTGAAGCTGGGGAACCAGGTTCCAGTCTGGTGGGATGCTCAAACATCCTGTGAATATGGGAAAATCACGTAATCTCCCGGTGCCTGAAAATGAATGTGTCTGTCTGTAATGCAACTAGTGCTCATGTAAAGCACTCTGATACCTTCAGGTCGAGTTTGTGCTACATAAAACTGCCACAAAAAAAGAAAATAAAAAGAACAATTCCTTTCTGGAAGCATAAATAACAGGCATTAAATGATATATTACACTTTGATTAAACTGAATGTCTTATTATAAAAGACCCCTTGTCATTCAAAAAACCCATAAAACACTAAAGTGTGTATCAATGTATGTGAGCATTATGATCATACAGTGCAAAGTAGCTTCTATAATAGGACTAATTCATGCCCTTAGAATGAAGGTGTAGTGCCAAGAATGTACAATTTGCACAATAGAACGATATGTTGGAAAATAGACACATCCTGCGATAGGGCGGGACAGAAACATGTTGGGCAAGGCAGAGGTACATTTTAAACAATATATGGATTTTAAAGTGCAAATTAGTAGGCCATGATTTTAATGTACATAGCTTGGTCACAAGCATTGTGTACATTATGCAGTGCAACAATTCAAGCTAAGAATGTAAATGCATTGTTAAAACACAGTCAATATATGGCTTTTTAAGTGCAAACAGGTCCGAAAACAAATTCTGATATGGATAATATATCGTTTTTAAAATACAAATAAAGCAAGCCGTGATTTTGAGGTGCATAGTTGGGTCACAGGCACTGTGTGTGCAACAATACGAGCCAGGAATGCATGTACATTATTGAATGACAGTCAATACATGGCTTTAAAGTGCAAACAGGTTCTCAAACAATTCTAATGAAGACGGTGGTTTTAAAGTGCTACGTCACAGGCAGTGTATTCTTTTACAGTGCTGACAATCGAGGTTTAAGGTGGATTCTTACATCAAAGACTCAGTAAGGCTTTTGAAGTATAAACAGGTTCATAATTAAGATCTGCTCGTTTCAAATACAGGGTGCCCTAATATATTGTAAGTCAGTCGACATGTATAGTAGAAGGCTTTTTTTACATGAGTGCAGCCCCTCTAACTCCGGGCTTTGCTGCACTGGAGGCTGAGCAGTTTTACTGCTGAGTCTGTTCTGCTCAGCCTGTTGGAAGTTCACATTATTTAACAAGTTACGGGCTTGCATTATGAATTTCCTAAATTTTGCCATTTCAGACACAGTTTCCAGGCAGAGAGAGATGGCGGGTTCCATGCCTTGAGAAGATGGGCCTTGGTAGTGTTTGTTGGGCATGTACGAATGCTGGGCAGCAGAGTAATATGTGTGCTAAGGATTCCCTTCTATAATTACACAGTCACAGCCAGTTCCATGATGGATTCAATTCTTTGTTTGGGGGCGGAACCAACCTTGCCGCTAAAATCTGTTTATGTGCAAATGTTCGCATTACCTGGTGGAGATGAGGTTTCGTGTCCAGTTCTCGTGATACGTTAAACAGAAGTTTTCTTATTGCTGATTTGATATGGGTATACTTGATCTTACCTGTATCCCAGTTCCCTGCCTCAAGCTGTAGGCGTTCCTTGGCTACTGCAAGATTTGTGGACTAGAGATTGTTGGTGCTTGTCAGAATTGTTTTTATTAAGGCCTTCATGTTGTTAGGGGGAGCAGCCATTGCCTGGTAGGAATATTTAGCAAGTGCTGCCAAATTTTCCAAGTTTTGCTGTACAAGCCCAAAATCTAATCCGGTGAAAGTGTTCCTCGTATAAGAGGGGAGACGAAATAGCCTCTTATAAGTTGTACACTGGAACTTTTCTAGTGCGGTTCCAAACATTCCTGGGAACATATGCAGGCATCAATGAGCACAAAGAATAGCTTAGCTCGAAGTACCCTGTATATGGCAATGGAGATTGGGCTGTCAAGTGTGATGTTTAACTTGTTAGGGTAAGTGACAATTTGTGCAATACATTTCCTGTAATGTAAGTGCAGAATTTGTCTGCTAGTTTCACCTATCCATACGCCCAGATAATTGTAATGTTGTACACAGTCCAAGTTCTGTGAGCCCAGACCCCATCTAGTCGAACTTTTCTTTGGGTAGCTCCCAAAGATCACAACTTTAGTTTTTTTCCTGTTGGCCACTAGCTCAATCCTACGGTGATATATAATCAGGGTGTTAAGGGATTTTGGCAGACCAGTTTTCATCTGGTCTAGCAGCACTATGTCGTTCGCATAGTGGAATTCTCTTGTCATCAATTCTTAAGGTGGCTAGGGCTGCTTCAGCTAGCACCAAACTCAAATCCAAAGTGTAAAAGGTAGATTAGCATGGGAGCCAGCATACAGCCCTGTTTAATCCTTGGTCCATTTTGATCTTAGCAGGTCCTGGTGTATAAGGACATAATTGTCTGTAGCAACTTCGGGAGATGTTCCACCTCTCAAGCTTCTGCCATGTTCCGGGCAACTCCATCAAAGGCAGCTGAGTAGTTGATGAAACTAGCAAACAGAGGGTGTGAGTTATGGTTTACTGCTTGCTGGGCAAGATGCGAGAGGAAGATGATGTTGTCCACAGTTGACACTCCTGCGTGGAACTTTGTTTGATAGAAAGGTAAGAGGCCTGACTCGCAAGTCTATGGTGCTAGCTCCTGGAGTAATATGCTGGTGTATGCTTTGCCTTCGATGTCCACTAACACTGTTAAGCGATAGTTTCATGGGTCAATGTTGGAACCCTTCTTGAAGCTGGGTTGAAGGATGGATCCCCTCCATGACTACAGGACGTCTGCATGGAGCCAGCACTCAGCGTTCAGTGTTGCTAATGCTGAAGCCCAAAACTGTGTCTCTTCCCTGAATAGTGGCCCTGGAAACCCGTTCTTTTGATGTGAGCAATGCACTCCCTTGCTTGCATGGAGTATCCTATGCTTTTGTCCCGGTGGAATATAGCGTTGGCATTCTGCCAAAGTTGCTGATGTTTGTTTGCCTCTATCAAGTCAAAAATGTTGGTCCACCTGGCTTCCTGCACCTTTTTCCTTTGTTCCCACACCAAATGTTTGCATTCCTGGGCCGTAGACTGTAACTCTTCCTTTGAGTGACTGGTGTTCAGTTTCCTATGTGCTCTTTGTATGGTCCTTAAATGCTGCACACTTTTCTTAATTTCCATTACTGGGCCTATTGTAAAAGTGTTATTACATTTCGTGGCAGAGGTAGAGTTTCTGATGTAAGAAGTGATTAGGACAGAAGTCAGCTTGATCCAGCATATGACCATCACTGGCTTTGGGTGCAAGGTTAGCCAACAGACTCAGCTTGATTTCCAAGTGTTGAACTTTCCTTTACTCATAGCAGACAATGTATTCCTCTGCATGAGTTTGTGTTGTGCTTCGCCATTAGTGGTTATTGGTTCCTAGGAGACTTGCATTCTAGCAACTTCTGGGTGATGTATTGAAGCAGGGTCTATAGTATTTTATCATAAAGTACTCCAAGCCCATTCTACCCACACCTGAGGCATGAGACCCAGATAAGGCCCACCAGCTAGCATATAGGAATCTGTTAAGTTGACCATACTGTCTCAGTAGGCCCAAAATGCCTCTCTGCTAAAATACAAGCTATTTATTCTGCAACACACATGAAGCTTCAGCTCTGTCCCCGAGCCCCCACTCTCTCCTTGCACAAGATGAGCTAGTCTCCCTCCTATTGAGAGATAGCTAACCACATGAACACTGAACTCTTGTAAACTCATAAAAGGTTCCCTGAAGTTATGCAAATCCTGTTTGATAGATGTTCAAATTCATTATGACTCATGGTCAAACTTTTTGAAAAATGTTTTGAAGCATGGATGTCACTTTCGTGTTCTTAAATATTTCCGAGAAGTGACCAAAATGCGTCATGTTTTATAGGTCAAAGCACCTGATAACATCTGGATCATTGAAAGAGTATAAATGATCTGCACACAGTCCCTTCGTCGAACTACCTAGCTGAAATGAAATGTGTGATTCCCCTCAGCCATCTATCTAGGATCCTTGGCTGAGGCTATAATGCTTAGAGTATTTTAAAACTGTCTCTTTCTCTCTTCTCTGCATTTCCATTGATCTAAAATATATTCACATTACATTGCATGAGTTTGTTCTTCACTCCAGAAATGGGTCTTTACATGCCAAGTCTTTGCTAAGTCTTCCAGCTTCAATATTGAATTTTAAAGTGTTTCTTTTTCACTTCATGTTGGAAGTGGTTTCCTTGTAATAAACTGCACCAAAGCCTGACTCAACTACCTGTCTCTGACATATGTATTTTCTCATACTTTCTAGAAGCTCCCACTCAAATTAAGCTGCCTTGGTCCAGTGCCCTAGGATCACAAAATAACTCCCTGTAACAGCATCTAATATGAACTGCAGGGCAGCGGGGTCACTCATTTCGTTGCGTCACCTCTTAGATGGTGATGCACTTACTTAAACCCTGGGACAGAAAAACATAGTCAATGGTAGATTGATTGTTAAAGGAGGAGGGGTGTGTTGAACACAGGTTATTTGTTGTAACTATTGCCTCCACCGATTTGAGATTATAGGTTAGCAGAACGGTGTTAAACTTGATTGTTTCACTGTTGGACCTGTAGTCTGCAGCATCCTCCTCCAGGTGATGCATATTAAAATCCCCCAATAGCAGAATTTCTGAGGCTGGATACGGTGTTAAATTTTCCTGATGCTGAATCATCTAGTCCAATTTGTCCAAGGTGCTGATGCCGTGTGTATTGGAAAAACGTTTGATTATTATTATGATCAAATAGCCAGTTGGGCCCATCAGGTCTTTTAAGATTCCTGCTTGCATCATTTCCGAGTGATTTTTCTGTGAAATCTTTGAATATCTCATATATAGATTCAAATGCCATCCGATGGTCTACTGAATAGTTGTATTTTGTTTGCGGGTTTGTGGAATTTTGCATTAACAGCTAGCAGCACCAGGCTTAATGTCCATGTTCCTGTAGGCAGATGATGCCTGATGTGTCGAAAAATGCAAACGCAGCTCTACTGTGTAGGACCTTATTAAAACCAGCCACATTCCATGTAAATAGGCTAATGTTACTTATTTGGCTTGAATTGTTTTCTTTCTTTATGCTAAGAGCAGATTGGCTTTCATTGAGACAGGCTTCTAGCGACCAGTTCAAGTAGGGGGCGTACAGTGTTTGCAGGGATGTGCTATTGTGAATAGAGGTGACTTGGCGGACCAAATTCTTCATATTTGATCTACATTAAATTTGAAAGTTCTCTTAACTACTTGGAGCCTCGTGCCTTTTTGTTCCATTTAGCAAGCCCTTCTTCTGGCTGGTTTTATCAACCATCAGCAATGGAGCACAAAGAGTGTGGGGTGAACATACAATAACATTTCTACATGAGCCCCCCATATGAAAGGTGATGAGCAGCTAACATATCCCCTGGTAGTACCCCGTATTTAAGTAGAAACACTTGGAAATACCATCTGCATTGGCATGGCCAGTCCCTGGTCTCCGTTCCACTTTAAACTCCATCCACCGGAAGGAAATGGACAACCTCAACAGTTTGGAGTTTTCCCCACACATCTGAATCAGCCATCTGAGAGTCCTGAGGTCAGTGTGAACCTTGAAGAGTCTCGAACAAGTATGGTCTTAGTTTATTTAAGGACAAAACCAGCAGAAAAGGCTTCCCTCTCAATAACAGTTCAACGCTACTGCCCCAATCCCATGTTTGAACAAATAACTCCTTTTATAGTCAGGTGCTTTCAGTACATAACCTCATTCAGGGTTTCAGACACTTTTTGGCACCCTGTGGTCTAGATGACCTTCTAAGGCTGTTTCTTGGAAGTACATTTGTTGGAGGGATTCTGCTCAGGAACAGACCTACGTTTCAGATCATAGAACATCAGTATGTAGGGAACTGAGTCACCATTCAACATAAGTACCTGTGAGCCAGAGGATGACTAGCTATTGTGCCTTACTTGTCTCTCTGGAAATGTTAGGAGGACAAGTGGTTTGGCACCCCAGAACACAACACTTCCAACCCTCTCAGAGTAACAGGACACAGCCTTTCATTCTCTCACTCGCACTTGTCCACAATAGAATAGAAAAGACACTCGAAGGAAGTTTACAATATTTATTTAATCTATCATTCTCAAACATGCATATCAATAATGTCATCATCATGGTTAATAAACCATATACATTAAAGAGCTCTGTCATTTGATGCTAAAGTCAATTAAGTGGATCTCTTGTGTACTATCGCTTATGGCCATGTGGTATTGCAAAACACAGGTTCAGGATCCCCACTGCTACAGCACCAATGGTAGAAGGTATAGTATTATGTTGTGATGCCTATTAGGCTTCACAGTGCAATACTGTCACAAACCCCTAAGATGGCCCTTGGATTCACATTAATAATTCCTTACCTCAGTCCTGGTAGTGGGACAAAGAGTAGTCAGGCTTTACTGTAGTACCATGTGTTAAGTATTTTATCGTACCAACATGGACAATAAGTCCTGGGTCAGAGTTGTAACCTGCATTTTTGCTTGAGACTAGTGCCACTAGTCAAAGTTAGTCTCATGGTGCTTCTGACTTCCACAGAAGTACCTCTGTCCGGGGTATTGAAGAGTTACCCTAGGAAAAGTCTCTATCAGGTAGTTCCAGGAGTATTGCCACAGATGCAAAGTATCCCTCTTTTGCTTTGTGCAAGTCCTGTTGTCACAGACACAGGTCTCTTCATTGGTCCTCTTTGATGCGGGGTGTGCAGAACTGAGTTTTTGGTGTCAAGGGTAGGCCTTACAACCTAGATTTAGAGGTGTTAGGGTGTGAGCGAAAGTCATCAATGGGCTGTTTACCACAGTGGCTAATCCACCCCTGAGATGACCACATCCAGGGGTGTGGGTCATCTTTTGTACCCTGAACCCCCTGTTATGCCACTTTTAGAAATTACAGAAGCCTTTTTTTCAGTGGAAAGACCGGGCTGCCCACCCTGGAGGTGAGTCTAGACCTCTGGGGATGTACATCTCCTTGTCTACCTAACTTCTTGCTAGCCTTGATGCAAATGTGCTTGAGGCATGGGAAGGATTGCTTCCTCCTCTGGGTGTCAGCCCTGATGCACATCAGAAGTGGTGCAGCCTTTGAAGGTCACTGCCTTGATGTGCCACTTCAGAGCCTTCCTAGGAGGGAGTAGCTGTGACCTAACTCCTGCCAGGCCTTTGTCCCTGACTCCAGGGAGTGATCACACTGCCTGGCAGGAGGCCAGAATCCTTTCCTGGTGGCAGCAAGCATTGGCTAGAACAACACAAGAGGGTCTGAGGGAAAGTTTAAAGTCTAGAAAAGGTTCATTCCCCCTACCTCTAATATGTTTAAACAACCGAAGGAACCTACCAGACTAGGAAATACCTATAGATATTTATCTTAAGGTTATCACAGCTCATACAGATACTGTGCTCATATCAAAATCTCGAAAAAAAAGGAAAGAATAAAAAGTGCTCTGAACCACTTAAGGATTAATGGTGCCCCATCACTACACAATGTTGTGTCCACTGTCATCATCTTGGATCAAAATGTTGGGGGGCAACGACTTTACAAAAAGGACTCTTTCCTACATGTTTCATGACACCCTTGGGTTTTCGAGCGCTTTAGAAACAATATAACATAACATAACATCAATCATAAACTATTGTCCCTGCCATGTGTTTAGCACATACAGCAATCTTTGCAGCATATCAAGTTTTGGGTCCGCATATAGATGGCCGGACCATTCATCTGTGTCAATGAGAGTGTGGTACAGAGTTCCCTGGTAAAGTTCCACTGTTATGTAAAATCTGAAAACCTGTGCTGACATCTTATATGTTTGTCGAGTGTGTTTGCCAGTGTAGTTTGTGTGTGTCACATGTGTTGTAGTAGGACTCTGTATAAGTGAGTACTGAAACCGTTGGGATACATTTTGCATGCCCCTAGTTTACTGTGGCACAAGATGAGGGATGAGGTCAGTGTCACCAGAGAGTGGAAATGTATTGGCTGATTTCCTGCGGCTGGAAGGTGGAGATCGAGACCCTGAGGTGAGAAGGATGGGGACATGGCTGTCTTCAGAAATTCCATAAAGACTTTGTTAGCATAGGGCTGCTGATTAGTTCTTCCTGAGTACTGGCATTTGGTTCATGATAGGGGTGACAGACGAGACCCCAGTTTCCATTGTGAGGGAGTTTTAGGTGAGACCTGGCCTTCTCTATGTCTCAGATTGCTGTTTCAGGAAGGCTGATGACCTCCAGGTACAGATAGATCACATTTAATTGTGCCCATGTTGGGGATGTTCCAGTTTGAAAATAGTCTCTTTGTTGTCTGCTGCGAGTGGCATCATTTTACACAAAGACTTTGTCTGGAGAAGCAGTCTGTGAAGGATACTTGAAAGACATCCATTCCAAGCTCATTTTGAAGTTTGAGACAGCGCCTCTACATCCCCCAGACTAAAAAATGTCTATACATTTGGGACCTAAGTGACCTCGTTTTGTTCCAGTTCAAAGTTCTCCATGCTCAAGGATGTGCGTGCTCTGTATAGGATTGTTGTGTGACCCTGGCTAAAGTCTGCTCGTGAGCCAGTCTCCTAAGGTGGAGGGGACATTATCTGAGGAGCTGAGAGTCTGCCTAGTACCTACAAGCCTGCCTGCCTGGCTGCTGAAAGACAAAAGCAGTCTTCCTTGCCCTGCAGGAGGAGACACCGTTGAGAAGTTGTCCAGCATGTTTCTTTGGTGAGAAGCACCCACAGAAAACAGAGTGCCTTATGGAGGAAAACCAGGAACAACTGAAGAGTGTCTCCTTGTCTCTCAGTGGTGCCTGATGAGAACCCAAAAATCTATCTACATCTGCACATAGACCTGAGGGTGGGTGCATTTGTCTTTATCTATGCACCTGGGTGGGCTGCAGCTGCTTCAAAGTGTGCCTTGCCTTTTTTATGTTTCTACAACAGTTTTTCTGGAGGCAGCTACCTCTAGGGTCTTTGGGTGGGAGAGAATATGGAGGGGAGTAATGGGAGGAGTTCCCACAAGAGACTCATGATGGGGAAGCCACCCTGTATGCTGGGTTGAACTGTGTAGTATTTAGTACTGCTGTGTAATAAAAAAATATACTTTCTTTTTTCAAAAGACAAGCACAGGGCTGCACATTAAAGTTACTGTGTCTGTTGGTTGATTATTGATTAGATGCCTATGACCGTTTGACCTCACTACCCAGAGAGTCAATTGAAGAAAAAGTACTTGGCCCAGTTTTCAGGGCCATAGTAGGACGGACTAGCAGTTACAAGGGGCAAACAACCTCAGCCAACACAACTGGGGTCCAGAAGCCCCTGTCAACCCTGGCCCTGCTCCCCTCCCACCCCAACTCCACGCCTCGGAATGGGGTCTGTGGTTATTTTTAATGCATCAGATAGTCATCTGTGATCCCACTTAAATGTTAGAATCATAAATATGTAGCACGTATTAATACAATCAATGGCCTAGAACATGTTTTACACTAAACCCTTTTAATTCCGTAAGTAAAGTTTAAATTGTGTTCTGTATTTCTGATGAAATGTATATGAAACAACTCTGCTAGTAAAAGAGATTACAAGAACCTAGTTCCTAACTAAGCATCTAGGAGGGCAATTTATTAGCAGTCATTTCAAAAGGAGCCGGAATGACTTATTTCACCAGGTACCAAGGTCATGTCCTTTTAGTAAATTATATTAAGAAGCGGTGTCAGGTGTAGCAGAAGGTTAAGATTTCCCTTGAGAACCTGCCACACAAAAATAATGAAGAGGGATGGTGAAAGGTCCATCTCCAATGGAGCAAACATTTTAGTTGCTCGTTTTTTCTGCTTTTCTACAGATACCCCAGGAACATGGCAGCTATTGATAGTCCTGGGTGTGTACATGTTTGCTGCATGTGTACATGTTTGCTGCTGTTAACCAAAATACATGGAACATAAATATGGACAAGCCACAGAGTGGTTGCATTTGGGTCAGAATGTAAAGAAAGGGAATCTATTTGTCAGGAATTAGTATGTCAGAACGCCTGTCAGCCCCTGACACATCATCACCACCTACAGAATCACAAACGAGCCTATCATTTAATAGTATAAACCCGCAGAACGTTGTCCACATCTGCAAACAATAGCATATAAAGCATTATTGAACTGAATGACAGAGCAAGATGAAAGGGAGAGAGAAAACATGAACTGCAAGAGACAAATAATCAAAGAGACGAAAATACAAAGCAAGAGTGAATGAAAAATAAACAGTGTGCGAGGAAGAGGGATAAAGAAAAATAAAGGAATAGGGAGACAAAGAAAAAGAGTGTGTAAGAGACGAGTAGGGGGTGATAGAAAGAATGAAAGAGATGGGCATTTTCATTATTCAAGTTCTGATTGACTGAGTACAGAACTACTTTTTAGGTGATAAAATGCCACTCAAAAAGACCATTTATCGAATTATTATATGGGTATTTATTGTTAAATAATCTTACATGAGCAGGAATGAGTGCTTCATATCAAATGGGATTAATGATGACACAAAGTTATGTACATAAAGTAGTGTTTTACATTTTCTTTAAAAAAAAATGCATTACTAATTTTTGTGGTGCTATGGGAATAAGGCCCTCTTTTCAGGTTATGATAAAACCCTGCATCGTGAATTCCAAACCCGGAATTATTGAGACAATGGTTTCAGTTATTCTGGGATGCAGAATTACTTTACTATTTCAAAATATATTTTATTATCTTCTGTAAAAGGGGGAAATACTACAGAAATTGATGTTTTTGCAATGACTGAAATGACCACATAAATTGAAAGAGAAATAAACAGCATACGTTTTTACAACTTTGCCCCACATTCGTCGGTCTGACTTTGCTAGATTTAATGTCAGGTTTTAACTGGTGAAATGTATCCACAAGAAACATTTATGGAGATGCATTATAGAAACTGCCACCAGAACGCCGTGACATGTGTGCCAGTTGTTTGTGCTCCTGTGCACTGCGGTATTCCAAAAGGGGAAACTGGTACTTGCGGGACTCCTTCCGTAATACGTTTAGTGGTTTAGATGCCGAGAGGGCTTCGCCCCTAGACCTTTAGCCCAGATGGACTAACACACATGGCCAGAGAGTATAAAATAAACGGACGGAAGTCGCTCGAGGCCAGCCAGATCAGCATACTGTGTGGCTGTGGCTGCTATTTGTCTCCCCTATCGGAGGCCTAAGCGGTAGCCTAAGGACCTGTTACACTGGCAACCAGGGTGGGCAACCATTATCCTTGTGCAGCAGCGCTCACCTAATCAGCACACGGAAGACCTGTTCGGTGCCCGACGACCCGGTGGTGTGAAAGGCTGCAGCTGAGGAGGACCCAGGCCGCCCAGATCCAAGGAAGGTGGGAGCCCCAGCGGCGTAACTCTCACTCGCCCGCTGCTCAACAGTAGTGCAAGTGCATGCCCAGCCTGGCCCTGCGCATTCCTTGAGAAACTGTGCAGAGCGACAAGCTCCTGGGAGAGGCGCAGTTCCCTCTGACTGCATCATGCACGGTAGCATGCACATTCGCCGACCGCCACCTGCTGTTTCATCAGTGCCAAAGCACACTGGCCTGCTGCTGGCTGACATTCCACAAGCCCACGGCTGATTCCACCGCCCACAGCCAACAAATAAAAGGCACATTGGACAAAGGAGAAGCATGGACATAAGAAAGAGAATAGAAAAAAAACTGGAAAAGTAAAAAAAGAAACAGCAAAAGCGAAGCAAGGCAGCCCACAGAGAGACCGTACTCAGCAGAGTGAGAAGACAAGCACCCGGCACACCCCAAAGTACCGCAACAGCACAGCACCTGGATAACTGCAAGCCGTGCAGGTGGAAGGATGACTGAGCAGGGATCACATATGGCGCCACTTCATGCACCACAGGTCCAGCACCCTGGACCCCCACTAGTGCAACAAGTACCACAATACTCCCAGATTAATACACAATCTCCATTTAGCGAGCTCATAGACCCAGTCATAGCGTTGCCCAGATGGATATTCTGGTTCAGCAGGATAGACAATCACTTTACGGTGACGCAGGAAACAAATGTAGCAGGAAAGCGGTCCCTTCTGTAGCACTTCCCAGGCAACGAAATTTACAAGTTGTTCGCTCATTTACCAAACACAGCCCCCCCCCCCCCAAAGACCACACCACTGCAGTGACTGCCCTGAACAAGCACTTTGACCCCCAGCTAAACCCAGACTATGAGAGGTTAAAACTGCAACAGGCACGCCAGATAGAGGAGGAGTCAATGGACAGCTCAACGCGTGGCTGTGTAAGCTAGCGAGTACGTGTATGGATGATGTCCAGAACAAAGAAGTGAGGGCTCAAGTAATCCAAGAGTGCCAGCACAAGAACCTCTGGACCCTAATCCTTTGCCAAACCGGCTTCACCTTAGACAACATCCTCTTTCTAGCCAGGTCGTATGACCTGTCCGACGCCAGGTCGACGGCTATGGACATCGCCTCAACACAACAGGTGCAGAAACAGGTCATGGTCAAGACAGAATGGGGAGATGCAATTCATACCCAAAGCAGAAGCACCCGTGAACAGAGGCCAGGGAGAAGCACGCAAGATCATAATGCGTATACTGCGTCAGGGAAGAACACCCACAGGCAGAATGCCCGGCGCAAGGGCAAACATGTTCCAAGTGCAGTACTCCCAACCACTTCACAGTGGCATGCAGAGGAGGCCCACAAAACCGAGGAAACTGGGGATGGAGTCCACCGTTAAAGGCAGTAAGAGTAAGACATCTCTCACTTGACGAATCGGAAAACCCAAAGATGACCCGTACACCAGTTCGACCAAGACAATATCTTGAAGACTCATCAACAGATGAGGAAGGCGAGTGCTACCTCATCTAATTCGCCAGTGACCTCAAACAGAAGAGGCACCCGCAACTCACTTGCACCATCAACATCGCTGGATCCCAGGTCACTGGGCTGATTGACACTGGTGCATCCGTTAACGTGATGGGGTGCCAGCAGTACAACTACTTAACCCAAAGCCAGTGCTGTCCCCGTCGCGTGCAAGAATTCTCATGTATGGCAGCCAAACACCACTGCCGCTCAAGGGGAAGATGACAGTCCAGGTGAAAGTGGAAGGCCACAAGGTCACCACCTCCTGATGGGGAGCCACACAGAGGAGGATCTCAGCCTGGTCACATTTGCCAATGCATTCAAAGACCTACAGACGAAGGACCACCTAGAACTCTTCCTACAACTCTTCGAAGGACTCAGTGTATAAAGAAGGCCCTGATCAAATTACACATTGACAAGGCAGTGAAGCCAGTAGCTTTGAGACATAGTCGAATACCATTCCATCCCAGGCCTCTCGTTGAGAAAGAACTTCAACACCTCACGCAACTAGAAGTCATTGAGAAGGTCACAGGGCCAATGCCCTGATTATCACCCATGGTAATCACGGAGAAACCTAAAAAATCATTAAAATTCGACTCTGCATCTACAGGCGCCTGCCCAACCAGGCGATTGAACATGAAAGGCACTTAACACCAACAATTGATGAAATTCTAGCGGACCTGAATGGATCCCGTCGGTTCTCCAAGCCCGACCTCAATGCAGCATACCATCATTTGAGGCTAGCCGAGGCGAGCAGGTATATCATTACCTTCTCGACCCATATAGGGTTGCGTCGCTACAGAAGACTGAACTTCGGGATCTAATCAGCAGCAGAGATATTCCAAAATACCATCAGGGAACTACTATAGGGTTTTCAGGGAGTGCTAAATGTCTGTTATGACATTCTAATACACTCGGCAACCATGGAAGAACACCGTCGCCACCCTAGGGCATGCTCCAACGTCTGGCCGAACACAGTCTCACCCTTCACCGGGAGAAGTGTTCGTTCTTCCAGCGCTCCATTGACTTTTTTGGATACGTATTCAGCCAGGACGGGGTCAGAGTAGACCCGAAGAAATCGCAAGTCATCCTACATGCCCCGGCACCAACGACTGTGTCAGAGGTTCGAAGCTTCCTTGGGATGGCCACCTACTGTGGACGTTCATACCGAAATTATCCACATTAGAGGAGCCGCTACACGCTCTGACGAAGGACGCAGCCTGTAAGTGGAAGAAGAGGACGCCTTCCAAAAGATCAATACAGCGCTCTTTGGAAAAACCACCATGGCGAATTTTGACACTACACGGATGACAGAACTACTAGTGGATGCCAGCCCAGTAGGACTCGGAGCACTCCTGACTCAAGAAATGGAACCAAGAAAATGCATTTGCAAGCAAGGCTCTCACAGCAACCGAAGCCCTGTATTCCCAGATCGAAGGGGAAGTGCTAGCAATCAAGTGAGCTTGCAATCAGTTCCGCTTATACGTCAGCAGGCATCCCTTCCTAGTGGTAACGGACCACCAGCCACTGGTCCCACTGTTCAGAGGCACCAAACCTCATCCCCAGCCGCTGATTGAGCATTGGGCAATACAGTTGCAGCACTATTGCATGGAGGTGGTATACCGCCCGGGAGCAAAAAAACAACAAACTTTTTGTCACGACACCCGAAAGAAGCAGCAGCAAATGGTGGCGACCAAGAGTTCAAGACAGAAGACTATGTTGACATGGTGTCTCAATGGGCCTGTCCACGAGCTCTTGCTCTCGATGAGATCAAGAAAGAGATCAGCACCTAGGCAGTGCTCCTGCGATTAATGCAGTCGCTCCAGAAAGGATCTTGGGAAGACTTTCTGCAGGAAGCACATGGCTGGAACGTTAACAGACCGTGACCGGCTAGGAAAATTCTGGAAAGTGCGGGACGAGCTGAGCACTGCAGTAGATGGAGTGATACTGAGAGGCTCTCAACTAGTCATTCCGGCAAGTCTGCATGAACCAGCCACCTCCCTGGCCCAAGAAGGACATCAAGGGACTACGCGGATGAAGTCTTGCATGAGGGAAAAGGTGTGGTTCCTAGTACTTGAAGCAGCTGTCAGCATATTAGTAAGGAACTGCAGGCCCTGCCAGCTCACCAGCAGCCAACATTGCCCCGCTCCAGTCATAACAGAAGATCCAGCCACGTCCCAGTGGTCACGTATAAGCCTGCATTTCACGAGCTTCCCAGACAGCCGGCTAACTGCAGTAGTGATCGACGCCTTCACTAAGTATCCCTGGTCAAGGTAATTGTGTCAACATCTTTGGCTAACCTACAACCAGTGCTGGAAAAGACATTCACGTTCTTCGGTCTATCTCAAGAGCTCAAGACGGATAATGGGGCCCCATTCCAGGGGACAGAGTTCAAGTGCATGCTTGTGCGGCTGTGGGTGCATCACCACCGCATCACTGCCCAAGCCAGTGGGCCGCAAGCCTCTGGGGAATCAGAGCGCTTCATGAGGACCCTCAATAAGGTCCTGTGAATTGCAGTTTCTGAGCAGGCTGATCTGAAAGTGACGCTGCACAAGTTCCTGCGCAAATACCGCAGCACTTGACACTGCATGACACAAAGATTTACCTAGTCCCTGATGCTAGCTGAGCCCGACCGGACACCATACAAGCTGCCGATGGATGGACTCCAGAACCATATGACCCCCGCCAACACTCAAGCAGGAAGAGCAACGACAAACAAGCGGGCCAATAAGAAAAGGAAAACCAAGACCAGAATTACCGTGCCAGATGCACAGTATTGGTAAGGAACCGCCGCAGCAGAGGGACGTTCCGCAAAGCATATGAACCTGGGACATTGACCGTGTTGAAGATCAAAGGAAACCTTCGTCACAGCTCAAAAAGGTAATGAAGTCATCACCAGCAATATATCCTGGATCAAACAAGTGCAGGACTCTGGCTCAAACCAACTGCATTCCAGATAGGCAGACAATGGTGAAACAACAGCGGAATACCTGGTACCTCTTCCAGCTGCTGAACAAGCCATAATGAGCCAAGCACACAGTCACCCGTAGCAACAGAGGTCAAGACAAATGTGACCCCCAGCTTGTCATCACAAAGCAACATCCAGATGACTCGAGTAGATTGTCACCAAAGGTACGACCTGAGTCCCAATCAAAGAGCAAGTCAATGACTCACAGACTTTATGTGTTGATTTTGTTTATTATGTTTGAACACTGACTTGGGATGGGATGTAGTGGTCTAGATACCTGATAGGGCTTCGCCCCCAGACCTTTAGCCCGGATGGGCTAACATACATTGTATCACTCTTTGGCCAGAGTATAAAATAAACAGGCGGAAGTCAAGACTTGCATACTGTGTGGCAGTTATTTGTCTCCCCTATCTGAGGCTCAAGCAGTAACCTAACGCCCTGTTAGAATACAGACCACACGGCACAAAATATGCACCATTAAGGTAATGGCGGGCATTCCTTTAATTGACTAAAGCATTGCAAATACGTAGAAGTGCTCCCTGAGAATATGCAAGCACTTTATGGAGGCATAAGGTAGAGAGCGAGGGAGGTGGATAGATAGATAGATAGATAGATAGATAGATAGATAGATAGATAGATAGATAGATAGATAGATAGATAGATAGATAGATAGATAGATAGATAGATAGATAGATATTGAGTTTTGCAAGACTTAAATACAGTTCAAATAATAAGCAACATAAATGCCAATGGCTTGAAACCCTGTGGGTTACGAAAGCACACACTGCTATGGGTTTCTATCAAAGATTTTTTTTTAATGTATTCTACAAAGAATGCACCAAGTATGCAAGTCCCTAATTACTAAAGTCTTTGCTAAGCAGTTTCAAGTCAGGAATCATGAAGGGCCTTGTTAGATTGCAAGGCAGCTACCGGCAAAGTGTGCAGGTTTAGATGTGTTGGAGAACATCATCCTAGGAAAGGTGAACCTGTCCTGGCGGTGCACACTTTATTCATTGCTCTTTCTCAATGGCTTTCCATTTGACAAAATCAAGAACTTGCTTTACACAGATTCCACATTTTATCAGAACAGTTCTGCATTGAATCAATCAGAAACAAAATATGATAAACAAATGAGTCACAACCACAAATTAAATTAATGGCCCTAAACAAAACGGAAGTATTCGCATGCCTATTCTTAATTAACCAACCCGTTAAACAATTATTAACCCCCTTCACAATTTAAAATCGATGTTTGAGATAATATTTATTGGCTTATTAGATTGTTTCCCTTTTTTTATTACTATATTTCTATTACTTCATCCACTGGACACACAACACTTTTCTTGTTTACTACTCTCAAATTTGCCAGGAGAAATATTTTTATTTCCACTTCAACATTAAAAAAAGGAAGATGTTCTACACACAACTAATCAACAATGACAAGGCAGAAAATGTGCTATTTTTCAGTGACGTGCTGAATTGGAACTGAAAAGTAAAGTACAACCTTGCCCCTGGCTGATGAGGTTTGTTTCTCCTTGCCATTCTCAATCCCAGGTGGTGGTGCTAACGGGCAGGATTCTGCCATGCTCTGTACATGAATGTCATTATCCGAAGGATACTTGTTTTGAAGAAATAGGTAAATGCTTGGAAGATGCTTAGTACATGTTCACAGATTTTACAAGTGTATTCTATTTTATTAATCATGCTTTATACTGTAGCATATACAGGAATAAAACAAAAGATATAGAAGCATGTAAAACAGTTTAATAAAGCAAGGATTGATCATTGAATAGTGGTTTTTTTTTAAATATTGCATACTTAATAAAGTATATTATTATAAATAGCAAGTATTTTTGTGATTCTCAGTTGCACAGTTCCGATGGTGCAGTAGATTCATACGTGAAGCTATGCAATGTGTGGCGTAAATTGCAGCATAGCAGGTGAATTATCCAGTACAGAGAACTGCTGGAAGCGCAAAAGGTTATCAGGGTTGTATCATATGGGGATGCTTTTGGGGGCGAGGGCAGAAGTTACATGGCGATGATGTGTCAGGTTCCAATGTGAGCACTGGACGTTTTTTATTGCAAAGGCAGTGAATTGTTTGGACTGCAACTGATGTGATTAGATGAGAGTATTGAAAATGTCCATTCATTGTGGGCGTTTTTTGCGTATAAATAAGTGAGGGTGAATTGAAATGGAGGGGGCCGGTGAACTACAAGTTATGGGAGTGATAGGTATTTTTATGATCGACACTGGAGTAGGAGGTGGATACACCAGTAGATCTTCTGTCTGTGAATTGGAAGGTGGAGATCAAACCTCCCCACCCATCAACGGTGGTTTGATCACACTGAAAACAAGAGTCAACAGTAAAATAATTGCTGCTCAAATCAGCAGGCATTATATCAACCCTGCACCATTGCGTCACAGTAGTAGTCACATCAATATTCGATGGCCCTTTCATCACAACGAAAAGACACAGTAATTGATACATGCTTAATGAATTCTGTCTGTCTGATCTCATGACCCTTAAAGTTCTGACTTTCCAGCCCCAAGTTTTTGAATGACCACATGGTGGAGAGATCTGTAAACTTTACTCAGCCCCAAAAATTAGCATGTCTTGACAACAATCGGTCATCTGCACTTAAACAACATATTTGAACTAATTTACACATTTTTAACAAGTTTGGTTCCCGTCTTCTCGCCACTTTTAATCAATAGGTTAGGACATTTATGTTGGGGTGGAGAAAAGCGTAGTTGTTTTCTTAGCTGCCATTTTTTCTGCCTTTGTTTTTTTCCAGAATAAGGAGGCATACACAGTATACATAGAGATCTGTGTGTTAGATCACTAATCTAGTAATGAAAGTGGTTGTTATTTTCTCCCTCTGGATTGGTCCATGATGCGAAATCGAATTGGTCAAGTACTGTTTACAAATCAGTCCTTAGCAAGAGGCAAAGCAATGGTGCAGAGAATTCATGTAGCAGCCAGAGGCAAAGCGCAGCAACAGACGGCGGCCCTCCCAGTTTAGGCGAGTGTGGTTATAAAAAGCCACTGTATGTTAATCTGCCTCTTGAGGAGATTTTTTCCAAATGTCCTCACTTCGGCCTGACTGAGGATTATCCAGGAGCTTCTATTAGAAAGATGAGAACTCTTTTGTCCGTGTTTGTACTAAGGCAACCGCGCTAGCTCATTACCAGGAACAGCAGCCCCTTCCTCCTGTCTGCACAGCATTATGGTAAAATCACGTTATTGTAATAAAGATGTGCTTTATGTTCAGGATAGCTTACTAGTGGGGCACATTAGGCTTAGAATTGCTACTTACAGTAATGGAACTTTTGCTTAGATAGTGCTCTGCCAGAGAAACCAGTAGCACGCTTAATTTGCTAGCCAGAAAAAGCAGCATTATAAACTGCCAATGAGCTAGCAATGTTGGGTTGCATTCACTGCTACCTTTCTACGCTTAGGGCTGAGTAGGGGTGATTTTCAGGCTACATCATACAGCGATGAAAGACAATGCAGTAGTGACCTGCTATTGTTCTCACTGAGATCTACTGATGTTGATAATGTGTGCCTACTTCACGATCCACTACTCCACTTCTTCACTCTACAAACAAGGTCAGGAGAACCGACGAAGGAATGGAAAATAGTCATATAGGTGCGTGAGCTAGGTCCAAGCATAACACGAGGACATGCAAGCCACACATTAGGTCTTGTAGCACAACAGCCAGTGCAAAATGAGGTCACATGGCATCACAATTAAGCTCCAGGCAGACTTGCCCTGCACAAGAGGTTGATTTATAAACATGGCACATCTGAAGAATATAGTATTGGTAATAAAGTTCCAGTTGATAAGTGCCAGTCTTGTTAGGCTCATCTGCCATGTAGTGGTTAATGAAATCGATCAGTAGCAAACCATCATCCTGGAGGTGGCAATTCAATGGTACATCGAAAGGGAGAATGTACTTAAAACGACAACACGTGGTATCATATGTGGTGTGATTTTAACTCAACACTGCATCATAGCAATCGTCCAATGAGCTGCTGCTTGTCTAGTTTATCAGCATGCGTGTATATCAACAACATGTAAAGTTGCCACATGAGCTTATCTGAAATGGTTTTCCGATCAAATGAATCTAACAGCACCACCGCCAGCATACTCGCATACTAATGCAAATAATAATTACAGTGACTATATTAAACGAGTAGCTTGTGACATTCTCTGCAAAGATCACTTTCTAACTGGAACCTGAATCTAACCTGGTGGATCTCATTGGATTCACTCCTCACCCTCTCAGCATCATGGAGTAGTTAATAAGTGTTCCTTAAACCTGATCAATAGTTCCATCATCACTGTCCAGAGATTATTCACTTCTCTCCATGTATAGTAATTATTATCTATTTTCCTTTCCCCATCACTCACTTCTGACATGATTCAGTGTTGGCGGACAGGTATTCCGTTACTAACGTGAGGGTTATCCCTTCCAATGTATTACAAGTGTGTCAGCATTTAATAAACTAGAAATTGGGCATATGGGATATTCGTCACATCATCACATTTGTGGTGGAGTAAACCGCTCCCCCCAGCATCCAAATCAAGTCCTAAAATGTTATGCTGTTTATAATTAGTTTTAACAGTGCCCGTGAGCCGGCACTCCCACTAGAAATGTGATTAGTTCATTATACATCTTAGACAACTAGAAGCTCAAGAGAAAAGGCTTTGCCCCTGTAAAGACACTGTTAGCATCAATTTTGGCATGCTGACATCATGGCAAGGTGATATTAGGTCATATGATATGTCCAAAAGAAGATAAACAAGTAAGTTCAACCTGTGTGCATCCAAACTTCTTAAATGTACACAGTTTGCCAGACCAAGTCAAGTAGACATTTTTGTATTGGTAGCATAGGAGTTTGTTTGCAGTATTTACTAGGGCAACTAAATGATTTTGTGATGTGGTAATTGTGTGATCACTACACAACCTGGTTGATAATCCCTCCAAAGTCGATGACCAATTACCCGGACCATAGTGAGAAGAATATACAGAACAAAAAAGAAAATTTGCTGCATGACAAAAAATACCCAAAAATCTCTAAAATATGTTATCCATCGAGCTGTGAATACTGAATGCCAGCTACCAAACCATCACACCCATAGTAATCATCTTACTAGAGCGAGAACACCTACAAAAATCAACAACTACATCAGCAGAACAAGTTGAAAACATTAATGTTGCATTGCCCTTATTGCTCCTGATCTGTAGCATAACACCTCATTTCCTATTTCTATTTTCTATTACGATAGCAAGAAAAAAACATCAAATCTTCTAAATCAGGAATGACATTGGCAAACAAGTCTGATTTAAAAGTGACGATACTTTCATATTCATGGACTACTTTCGAAAATATGCACCTGCATGTACCTTCAGGCAATTTCCCAGTTGGCATGAGATGGGTTTAAAGTAACTTATGTGTATTCATTCCACAGACCTAGCTTACCTTGTTTTGTTTTCATATCTGTCTGTATTTTGAGTTGGGAAAATGTCGAAAGCCAAATAAAATAAAGCATTCCAAATGCATTGAATTTATGAACCACCGTGGTCTCGCAGACTTCATGTAGGATATGGGAACAAACATGAAATATCATGTATACATACTATTATATATGTATGGAGTGAGTGATCCAGGCATCAAATATATTATATTCTAGTCAAACGCAAGGACAAAGAAAACATGCAATATTAATTCTAATCACTCTGGTAGGGGTTGGAACATTGAAGGTTAATATAGCAAAACGGTAAGTAAAACTGGGACAAACTTTAAAATGCTTACCTGGAGGCTGGGAACACATCCTTTTGAGCTCTAAAAGAAAAAAAGAAGCATTTGAGTGACATGAAGTTAAAGATTATCAGTGTATATTTAGAAGTCTGGAGTTTAAATAGATTACAATCGTTTTACTGCATAATGTTGGTACAGTGAGGGAGGGCAGGCATAATACGTCAAAGACACAGAAACCCATCCATCATTAATTCAAGTGCAGGAGACACTGCAGGTCTTAAAATTTTACAGCATGCACACATCAGCCTAAAAGTGTTTAATAGCCGTTAACTGATAAAGACTTTGGGTGCAATTAGTAAATAAAAGTACAGAAGTACAGGCAGACATTTAATCCTATGCAGTAATGTGCTGTAACACTTTTTTTTGCACCATTTGCAGGTCTTCAGGCGTACTCCTGGAAACACTTGTAATTTTTACTGGCATTTGTACTTTCCCAATAGAGAACTGCAGGCAAAGTACCATTGCTTATTGGGAAAATCGAGTGGTTTAAGCGGTGTAACAGATGGACCCCTTACAGGAAACCCCAGTAGGTTTAAGGGTGTTCTGTTCCTGGTCCCATTTGAAAAGGAATTTACTGGAACACTTTTCTGTAGAAAATACCTCCATTTCCTGACTGGGCAGAGCACAGTAGTGATTTATGAACGATCACAAAACGAGACGTTTGTGAGTGTTCACTAACTTGCAAGTCTAAGCACACTCACTTCCCATGCATTGGATTTACACCTTCCTAACTGTACACAGTAATGGCATACAACTTCGAGGTGTAAATTGTTAGACCTGGCCCTTTTGACAGGTTTACTCCCAAGCATTTTGCCTTTGCCTCCTATTTTCCAGACCCTGTTTTCATTGGCTATAGGATTCGGGGCACTTTACCACTGCTGATCAGTGCTAAAGTGCATCGCCTCTCTGCGTAAATTGTGACGATTATTTGTTATGAAACACACTAAATTGTCTAAAGGTCTGCGCCATTACTTGGTGCCCAACGGCATCCTCCGCTGCTCACCAGTATCTAAACAAGCTTAAGTGAAGCCTTATGTGAAAGGGGGTGAAACAGGGCCAGCTAACTTAATGGGTGTTGGGAATGTTGGGTTGGAGCCAGGGAGGCAAGGGATTACCCTTGACTGCTGGGATCTGCCTACGGAGGATGAGTTTGTCAGGATGGCAATGGGGGTCTCTTCTGGCTCTCCGCTGGATACCATCCCCCAAAAAGATAGTGGAGCGCATGGTGAGCCGAGCTCGCTCTGGCTTTTTGAAAGGTAATAATAAGCTAGGGGAAGATCAATTTGGCTTCCGGCCAGTCCACGGGACTGAGACAGCGTTGGTTACCGTGTTGGACAACCTTCGAATGCGTGCGGACAGGGGGCAATCTGCGACATTGATTCTGTTGGACCTGTCTGCCACATTCGATACAGTGAGCCACGCTGTCTTACTGGCAAGACTGGAAGAAGTGGGGGTGACAAACGTGGCTCTGCGATGGTTTCAGTCTTATCTGGCAGGTAGATGACAGGTTGTCGCTTTGCCCCCTTTTCAATCAGATTTTTTTCACAGTAAGAATGGGGTCCCTCAGGGATCCTCAATCAGTCCCATCTTATTCAATGTCTATATGCGGCCATTGCTGGATGTTATTAAAGCCAATAATATAAGTGTGGTTAATTATGCTGAAGACACTCAATTGATTGTGTCCTTGGACGGTGACCATGCAGACTCCCAAGAAACATTCCATAAGTGTATACGTGAAATGGTGTCTTGGTTGAGAAACAATGCTCTGCAATTCATTAGTGACAAGACTGAGATTTTGCACTATGGTGTGAGCAGAGTGCCGACAGTCTTGCCATCTGACTTCTAACCCATTCCTACAGACACACCTCTGGTTCCTGTGAGCTTTGTACACAATCTGGGTGTTCGCTTCAATGAGAAGCTTATCCTGGAATTGCATGTAAATAAAGTAGTCAGGTACTGTTACATGCTTATCAGAGGACTCCGTAAGGTACTACCACTATTGCCGCCCCAGATCAGAGACATAGTGGTTAGGAGTGTTGTTCTCAGCCACCTGGATTATTGTAATGCTTTGCTACTGGAGTCCCTGAGTTATTTGATCTCACGGCATCAGAGTATCCAGACGGCAGCAGCAAAACTTGTTCTTATGAGAACGCGCGGGTATTCAACTTTTTTATTTTGGAAAAAATAAACTGCTACTGTCTAGTTTAGAGGGTCGGTCTACATATTTCAGCTATTTATGACCTACAGAGTGTATAGCCTTCCTCAGGACCTAAAAAGTATAAGCTACTTTGTTATGTGTGTGATGACAAAAATATAATACAAATGAGAAATGTAAATGAAAAACTGGAAAGATACACCTTATCGCACCACTTGTTTCATTTCGAGGTACGTGATTTAACCTGTGTGTAAAGTCACAAACAACGTGTTAAGATAATGGTATAGCAGTGTGAAAAGTTGCCGGGAGCTGGTAATAAATATTCAGTCTCCATTATCGGTTATCCATGATTGGTTTATTTGATTTACTGGTAAGTCCCTAGTAAAGTGTACAGTGTGTGTCAGGGCCTGTAAATCAAAGGCTACTAGTGAGTTTGAAGCACTTGTATGTGCCACCCACATAAGTAGCCCTGTAAATGTGTCTCAGATCTACCGCTGTAGTGTCTGTGCACACAGTTTGTAACTACCATGTAGCCTTGGCAAGTGCGTCCACTTGCCAGGCCCAAACCTTTCTTTTCCTTACATGTAAGGCACCTCTAAGGTATGCCCTGGTTACCTCCATGGGTAGGGTGCAGTGTATGTGAAAGGTAGGACTTGAACTGAAGTGTGTGACATATACTAATAGTGAAATATTGCCCATTTCATTTTTCCCTATTGCAAGGCTATCTGTTCCATAGGCTAACAGGGGAATTGCTCTGTAACATTTTACTAGCAACATATTCCATAGGGACAAGATATAAAAAAGGAATTCAGGCTCTATGAACTCAAATGTATTAATGCACCTTTTGATAGAAGTGGTTTTTAAATTCAGTGTTTGAAAATGTTACTTTCAGAAATGGGTATTTTCTTACTTTACCATCCTGTGTGCCTCTGACTGGTTGTATATTCAGCGTCTGGTTTTGGAGTAACAGGAGCTTGGGATGTGCATCCACTCTAGACTGTCACAAGGGGTGTTGAGATGTGTCCTGCCTTGCCTTGTTGACTCATAGCAGGGCTGCATTTAGAGTGGTGGGACTTGAATAGGCGGTGTCTCCTTTTCAAAATGCGGTGTCTGCCTCCTGTGGTCATGCTGCACCAGCGCAGACAGCACTGGCTCGGACTGGATTCAAGGACCCTTGCCACAAAGGGAACAATGACAAAATGGAGTAATTATTGGATCTAAAACCACAGGACTTTAGATTACGTCCAGAACAAGAGGACCCTGCCAAGGAGAAGAGCTGAAGGAGTGTGTGAGGAGACCTGCCTTGTCTGAGGTGAGTGGTGGATTGGCATGCTGTTGCTGCTTCTATCCATGGTAGAAGAACAGGTCAGACTTTTTGCCCTGCTAGGGTATCCTGCTTTGGAAGAAATCTACAACCGCTTATGTGTGTTGGCCTTCTGTTGTAGAAGTTTCAGGGACATCAAAGACTTCCTTTTGCGTGCTTTTACTTCATTCGGAAAAGGTCTGTGCAGAGCCATGAGGTCTCTGACCTCATAGAAAACAAGTGCACTGCTCACTAGCTGTCTGAGCGTGGCAGGATCAGCCACCTCAAAAAAGGTGCTTCAGAAGACTCCCAAAGCGGCCAACAACAAGCCAAGCATTCGGATGGAGGTGCAGCCTACACCTCAGCATCACCCAGCTCCAGCCCCACCTATCGCAGGACGTAGACTTGCAGGTGAACAGGGAATCCAATTGGACCAAGGAAGGAAAAGGGAAGTGTCCTATCGGCACACCAGGCTGAAGCAGGCCCCTCGTTCAATCCCAGGTCAGTCCGCTGAGCAGTAAGGAGCCCTTGATGGAGGTCCTGCTTCGCCCCAGAGGACCCTTGCTGCTGTACCCTCTGCAGCTGCCACTGGTGTCATGCTGCAAGCGGGGTAACGGGGAAGGTTCCCCACTGACGTAGGAGAGGGACATGCCCCCCAAATCAGCGCATACCAGAAGGTGGCATTGTGGTTTCTTGGCAAGTGACGTGGGGTGGAACCTCAATGGAGGTCCCTCCATCCCCTGGAAAAGAAGCGCCCTTACTCTGTGGCCTTCATTGTTAGGGCAGAAAGTGGCATTTTGCTTAAGAGGCCCACATTACCAGTTGTAGGCACGCAGGTGATGCTATGGCATATAGTTTTGGCTGGGACACCCAAGTACCGATTACCAGTTACTTTTAGGGAGCAATTCACACAGGGTCCAAGTTCTACAGCTCCACACGTTACAGGTACAAAATAAGACGTGTTATGTTCAGGAACTGCATCTGAAGCATGGTAATGATCTAGGAGTGATTACTTACGTGACACTCACTCTGATATTAGGCCTAAGATTTCCATGATTGATGACATGTGCAAACATATCAGTATTTCTTTGTTGCACTACATGAACTGCGACAATTGCCTGGTGGAAAAGTAATCTCTGATTTATAGGATGTTATGACACTTGCCTGGTTGGCAAGACAATTATGATTTGTGTCAGTGTGGTCTAATATGTTACATAAACTGCAAAGTGATTTTTAATCAATGCATTATTATGACCATTGCTTATTTGGCAAGGTGATTATTGAATTATGTGACTGCGGTCTAATGTGTTTATTGTATAATACAAAGGATATTTGTATGTACCTTTGTGTGGAGTCTCTTTTTTTATATGTTTATTGTGTCACCAGTGTGTGTGTGTGTGTTGCTCAAACGCTTTACACAATGCCTAAGTCATAAGCCTGCCTGTTCTGCCAAGCTACCAAGGGGGTGAGCAGGGGATATCCTGGGTGTGTCACTCCCTTAACCTGACTAGAGTGGTGGGTTCAGCCGGGCTTAGGAGCATAACCTCACCAACCAGAAACGTCATTTCTAATGTATATTTATCGCATGAATTAGGTGATCTTTCATGACTGCGTAGCTGGAACCTACCCAGACATTCTCATCATAAACGTAGGTTTATGCCTTTGTGAATCAGGCCTCCATTGTACTAGTGATGCCTACATTTTAGAAATGATTAAATATAGAACTTTTAATAGTGGTACAAAAAGTGTTAAGTGGCATGGGAAGGCATCCCACATAGAAAAGCATAAGAATATTTGCATTTATCGGTGACATTAACAGTTAATGAAAATTTTGTATGCAAAAAGAGAAATAAGCCACCTGTACATTTGATCACTTGGAATTTATTCCTAGAAGTTCAAGTGGCTTAAAATCTTAACATAATTTAAAGCATGTCAGCTGTTCGGTAAATCAATGATTTGTGTTATGCTTGAAGTTTCCCTTCATATTGATTTTCACATTTTACATTTGTACACAGATTGTTGAAATCAATAGGAAGAGACAATTGATTGAGGTCAGTTTGTACAGAAAATAAAAGATAATGAAGAGAGGGATATATAAACTAAGCTTGTAGATATAGGTTTCTTCAGGGCAATTGTCTATTTGTGTTGTGTATTCTTTTCTCCCGAAAATTCCATATATATATATATATATATATATATATATATATATATATATATATATATATATATATATATATATATATATATATATATATATATATATATATATATATATATATATATATATATATATATATATATATATATATATATATATGTTTTTTTTAATGAGAGCTTTCAAATCATCTCTCTAAAAGTAAAAGACTTAAATATCCTGGATAAAAAGAAAACACAAAAACATCTCATCTTGAAAGCACTATATACTTTTAATTGTTCATATATAATTTCACTTTTTTGTATTTTTAAGTATCTTCAACATATAAATAAAGGCCTGTATACAGGGCGCCTTATTTGTGATCAGCATCTATACTGAATCAAATAATATGTTGAAACAAACGGAAAAAAGAGTCAAACTAAATACATAATTTGATAGGTGCAAATCACTTGTCCCATGATTACAATTTTTTAGTATACAATATTTCCTTCTGGTACAAAATGTGGCTTCAGACTTTACTGCTGTTTGCTCCTTTGCCATGTTGTTCACTCACATTTACAAAGTCTTACCTCTTCCAAAGGAGGAGAATATATCTGTGATGGTGGTGACCCTCTGTTAAGATTTGCGGAGTCATCTATATACAAGATGGGTCGGGTTAATCTTGCAAAAATGTCTAGTTCTTGCTGACTGAATAGAGTATGGTGCATGATAGATGACTGATTAATGATTTGATAAATCACAGCTTTGTTTAGAAAAATTAGATATTGGAGAAATACAGATTGTTTGCAGATAAGATTAAACATTTGCGCTTTACACCTCTATTTTATAAAAGTGTGCTTCCAAGTTATTTTTTCTAGCCGATACTTTCTTAGACATTCCATCCATCCCTTTTTGTGCTGCCTCACTTGAGTAGCACTCTTTGGGCCTCATTACGGATGAGTGCCCGATCAATATCTTAGCGGAATTGGGACCGACCGACAAGCAGTCAGAGGTCCCTCCTGCCAAATTATTATATGATTACTGTGTAGACAGTCAGAATCATAACTTTTCCCATTGCGGCTTGTTTGGGTTTCAAACATCCATGCCCGTGTGCCAGGCGGCATGTGGTGCCTGGCACATAGGGTATGTATGTTTGAGTGGTGCACCCTTGGGCCCATACCAGAGGTCCTTGGGTGACGAGTGCCGTGCTAGGGGCCACAAAGTCCCATTCTGACCGTCTCGGATTGCCATAAAGACGGCAGCCGGAATGGGCCATCGTAATCCTATAGCAGTGCCTGAGCAGGAAACGTCCATATTGTAAGGGTATAATATTCTGACCAATTGTCCAAAGGGTTTCTTGAGCAAGTCGAAGAGTCAGTCGGTCCCTCCCCCCGATGCCTCTAACCGCCACGCATCATAACGTGGCGGTGGGACCATGGCACCAGATGTCCGATGGACCGCCACTGAAAGGCCATCTAGCTGACATCATAATCGGGTTCTATGTATTGCGATTTATATAGCGCACGTATCACCCGAAGGCATCAAGGCGCTTGCTTAGGGAACCCGTCCTGGTATTCCCCTGTGAGATACCCCTGCAGGGTATCCGCAAGGTGAAAACCAGGCATCCCGCCGCGAGGGGCCGTTGTGGAGATTAAGCAAGCTATTGCCCAGAGTCGCAGAGTGTGAACCCGTGAATCGAGTAGGCACCGGAGCGAGAATTGTCGAGTCCATGGGCATTTTAGGACTCAAGACCCCACCGAGCCGGGAATTGAACCCTGGTCCCGGGCTGACCTCTGCTTCCATGTTTGAGCTCATAGAATCATAATGACATGTCAGAATGTAAACATGCAATAATTGATATTAAGATTAGGCTCTCACTGAATGGGATTTAGTATGTTCTCATTTAAATTGCTCTCCATCACGCTTATAGAACTGTGTTTAATTTCTTATATTATCCATTTATGTCAATCTACGGACTACTTTTTGGACTTCATAATGAAGTCATCATCTTCTCCATTTAACTCACCCCCAACTCATATATATTGATGGTGCAGTACTCTGGGGGAAGAACAAATGTAGCTCAGATTATATGTTAGACCCTGAGGTTCCTTCTTCTGATGTAGTATATGAGGTCATAAGCAATGCAGTGCAGGGGCATGAGTTATAGTTAGCTCAGCTAACTAGAACTGCTGACTTTCACTGGTTTTGTATGAGTGAAACCCGAGCCTAACTATCACTTCCCTTTAGCCTTTGATTTTTTCAGTGAATTTCTAAATATTTTTAAAATTCTATTTGCTAATTATAACAACCCTGTAAAATTTGTTTTTTTAAGTGAATTTCTAAGTTTTTTTAAAGTCTATTTCCTAACTATATTGTACCTGTAACCTTTGGCTTATTATGTGAGTTTCAATTTTTTTGACTAATAGTCATGTATGTAGAGTGGTGGAGGAAGAGGGCGGGCCTCTGACCAGTTCTCAGAAATCAGGCTGTGTCAGACTTACTAGAGAGAATCGGAGGGCCTCTGGGCCTTTAAGAACCCTTAGCATTCAAGAAACTTCATACCCCAACCAGCAGTGCGCCAGAAGGCGCATCTGCAGAGTGGTGGAGAAAGCGGGCGCGGTCACAGAGAACTCAGCAACTCTACTGTGTAGGACTTACTGCAGATAATAGGAGGGCTAGTTGGCCTCCAAGGCACCATTGGAGCAAAAGGGACTGCATCCCCCCCACCAGTGGTATGCCAGGAGGCGCGTTTGCAAAGTAGTGGAAAAGTGGGTGTGGCCTCCCAAATCCCCTCAACAATCGCTCTTTGGGTGTTAAGGTAATTTTTAGGATTCAGGGTTTAGCGTGGGTATGGGTTTTTGGATGGTAAGGGGGGTTTAGGATGGGTGTGGGCTTTGGGGTGCCAAGGACATATTTAGGGTGGGTATAGGTTTTTGGATGCAAAAGTTTTTTTTAGGGTGGGTATGAGTTTTGGGGTGGACAGGGTATATATATATATTTTTTTTTTTAGAGTTTAGGGTGGATATGGGTTTTAGGATGGTAAGGATATTTTTAAGGTGGGAAGGGTATTTTTAGGGTTTAGGCTGTGCATGGGTTTTTGGGTGGTAAGTGTATATATATATATATATATATATATATATATATATATATATATATATATATATATATATATATATATATATATATATATATATATATATATATATATATATATATATATATATATATATATATATATATATAATTTTTTTTAATGTTCTATATGTTGGGGTTATACCTACCTGGTAAGTTTTTACCATGCATATGCCTTTACCATACGTGCTGCAGCAAATCCCTCCTGTGCTGAGAGCCTTTGAGTCCCATTGTTCATGACGAGCTGAGCTCGTCATGAGCATCGAAGGGGTTTCGTTGTAAAGGCATATGCATGGTTGAGATTTGTGTGGTAATGACTTGGATGGTAGTGTCACAGTTGGGGTTCATGATCACGTTGTAAAGTCATGTCTGGTAATGGCTTGCGTGGTTAAGTCATACATCGTTTATTATCTGATGTCAATTTGTGCTGGATTTTTTGTCATCAAACTGTATTGCTTGGGTGTAGATGTCAATACTCCAGGGTGGGGTGGGGGGGGGTTATCGTTTTGACTTCTAGTAACATGAGATTTCAAATGAATTTCTGTAATTAAACATCACATGCCTTGCATTACAATTATACTCCAAATTAAAAAAGAGATCAAATCATATTAGGCAGCAAGTATAGCATAGAATATGTGCCAAGTCAACAATAAGCAAAGTTCAACTATTGATAACCGGGAGTGTAACTTTCTTCTCACTGTACCACCGATAGCACCTTGCAAAGGCACTTACATGGCATAACAATGTTAGTTGTTTTGAAAGTTCCAAAACTGCCTGCATACCTTTTAAATGTATATTTATTGGCAGGTTTTACTTTGCAGACAACCGTAACTTTCATCTGATGAGTGATTCTGAAACGTGCTTTCTTTAAACTTATCTTTCAGAGAAAAATTGCAATCTATAATGATGCCGTGCAATTGTGGTACTGAGCCATTAACTCTATAATCGAGGTACAGTGATGGTATGCACAGAAACCATGGTAACAACAATTTCGCAGTCCCCTTTGCCTCTAATGCAGCTGTGAATATATTACAGTGGATGGTATTTCGTATGTTTTAAATAGAATACCAGGTTGTCAATGATTCCCCCAGCTCTCTCACTGTCCGCCTTAAAAAAAAAAAAAAAAAGTTGTATATCCCTTTTTAGAAAAAAGACCCTGTAGTAAAGATGCACAAAATGCAGGCAGATAAACATTCTCCCTTTGATAAGCAGGCACCTGGAGAATAACACCAGTGCGTTGCTGGGGGTGCAAACAATGGTAGATTCTTTTTAGGCAGGAATGTATTCTAAATGAGGAACAAATGCACTGCCCTTATCATTACTCCAAGAAAGTGAACCACATTCAACAATCGATCATTTTAGTCCTTGTTCAGGTCACGGCACTTTGAGTTGAAGTTTTAGCATAGTTGTATTTATTTCCGACTCATATTTTTTATCCTAGATCCTCCTTTTAACTGAATCATAATCTTTCGGAGTCTCTGACGACATCTATCAGCAGTGCCAATGGCTTTAGGTGCAATGGAGGAGCAAAATACATACCATGGTTCATTAAATTGTAAGTAAAATCAGGCAGATAATGCGGTGCAATGTGGCACAATCTTCGGCAGTGGTAGGTCGTTATTTTGACAATTGAACGGATAATATTCTCTCATAGCAAAGGTTTCGCCTCATCAGTACCACTTTATACTTTAACACAGCAATCAACAACTAAAACCTGACCAGGAAAACTTTGCAGAAGGTCAGTCACTGTAGGACACCACATTTGGCACTTTTTTAGTAATTTTGCTAGAAAAAATGTCTTTTAAGTATGCAAATTATGCAGCAAGTGATATTTCATCTAACATGTACATTATTTTCACAGTGAACCAAAGATGAAGTGCTCTGCTACAGCTGACGACATGACATCTTTCCCTTCCACACATTGACGAAAATAGAATATATTTGCACTACCAGATGAGGGCCCACAGTTGGACACAGGGTACTAGTAGCCATTTTGAAAGAAAGATATGGCTAAGAACCGCCACTTTAGCAAATTTTGCACAGGCGCCACTCCGGCGCCACTGCATTTGTACTGATAGCACCGCTACTTGAGTCCCTCGGACGGTGCTGCCACTGGCACCACAGGAAGTGTATGAGCTGCCCAAACTCCGACACATTGGTCAATGATGTCCAAACTCCAAATCCATGAGAGGAGATCGAATCACAGGCACTTTGACAAACTACGCACTTTACAACTTTCATACACACAAATCAACTTTATGCTCACTCAAAAAGACTTGGAAAGATTCTCTGGGTTTACGTTCTTTCACAGTAACGTTTTATCACTATGTAAGTGAAAATAGTTTTTACCCCTGGGTTTTTGTTCCTGGGAAAGTGTAATGGTTTTAATTAGCTATGCATATTTGTAGTAACATTTGACATCTTAGATTTTGTGACTTCTGATTGAAGACCAATAAACTTAAACAGTGTTCGCTAATATCCTGGACTTTAATATTTTATCTGTACACTTCCAGTGATCAGCACAGTTGTCCACTTACATCTTCAAGAAGCTTGGCTAAGTGAAGAAGAGTCTAGCATACCTGGCATTCTCACACTGTGGAGCAAGTACAGATGTTGTTCGGAAGGCCTCCGAATCAGATTTGGCTTTCCCAGATCGATTTGTAGCCCTTGTTTCTGACCGAATCGCACATAGGTCCGAGCGACCAAGTACGATGCAAAGATCGCATACACGTCGACCAAAACGTTTCCGGGAACCAAACCTGTCCACGCGACTCGTTTGTAGCCGAATCGTGCCGTGAAATGGAGTGGAATTCTGACCGAGTTAGTATGATGCATGATTCGGACAGCCGCTTCGCCTTGATCTCAGCAAGACAAAATGGCTGTCCGAATTGAACTTTGGGGGGCCGAAGCAGCCTGCCCTTCACCCAGGGCCCTCTGAAACGGTCATGGGGTTTGCCCATGGGTCCCCCCATCCAGGCATGCACAGTGTTTTGGGCACAATAGGGGGCCCGGCACAGGAAGTACGCTCCTCCCCCCCCGTTTTTGCTGTGGGAGCATGTGTACGCATCTGTACCTGGCTCCCATAGAGTTCAATGGGAGTCAGAGAGAACTGAGTCCATAAGCATACAGGTGCATTGTACTTGCTCGTTCGGTCTCCCGGAACACATTTCACTCGAAAAAGCAGATCCGAGTCGTACGGAGGTCTTTCCTAGCAAGATTGGAGTCTGGACTGTGTGTTCACAGCTGATTCTGTAGCTTTATGGATGGCATCTCTTGGAATGAGCGTGTATGGGCAAATCCAACTTAAATGTTGAGTAACCAAAAGGTTTAGCCATTTTTACCTCATGCAGTCAGAGCACAGCACTTGTAGGCTGAAGGGCAGGTTTCAAATGTCTAGAGGTAAACTGCCAGCAAAACCAGATTCTTTCCAAGTGGAATTTCTCAGAGAGTAAGGGAATTCGAAGAAGACTTGCTCGCCTGACTGCCTGTTGCAATTCCTACTTACATCTGCCACTGAACCAGCTCCTTTGACATCTGATCACCCTCTGTGCCATCACTGTATCCCTGCGTTAGGTGCTAACCAAAACTGCCAATCTCACATTTGACAACTTGAACTAGATTTGTAATTTAAAAATCCGACCCCACTTTGCACCACACTTTTTGGCAATTGTATCATACACTTCCTTGTCCGTCTGGGCCTCTGTACCAGATCACCATGAGCACTATTTTCTCACCCTTCATAGCACTGCTGTTGCATTGACTTAATTTGAAGTGATGGTCATCATCTAATTCCAATACAAATAACACATTTCGGGTCTCCATTTAAATGATGATCATCTTTTTATGAATTCTTCAGGTGTCTTAGATGTTTTGTGTTATGCAAAAGGATAAAAGGAATGCATATCCTCGAGATAAGTGCCTTCCCCATTAAAAGGGCTCTGAATGTTAAACAATTTGTAGGACTGACGGGACAGGATTTCTGCGATCATGCCTTATTTAATGAACAATAAAGAGTTTCCAGTGGTATACCCGGAAGGGGCAGGGTTTTATTTGGCCCAAGATGTGTTCTTCCACTGAAAGAAGTGTTTGTATTGCACTTTTTGATGTGTGACAAACCCTGTACTCAGCACAGCACGACTAAGTTGGAACTTTTGGTAAGCCAATGACCATGGCTATAGGCCTAATCAATTCATTATGAAATGTTCTGATAAAGATAGTAGACATGAAATATTTATTGTGAAAAACATATGTTTACATCAATCTATTCAAGGACAACTTTTTACTCTGTACAAAAGCCAGCAGACAAGGATTTTGTTACATGGAAACTCACAGAATACCGCAGTAGGCTAGGGGTTTGTTGTCGGGTGTCACCTGTGAGACAATCTGCGGGTATAAAAACTTTGCTCAGCCAGAATCCAGGTCAGGTCCGCCGCATAGTGATTGTATTTTCCTTAATTGACTGTAATTTTCTATACCTTTGAAACTGTATGTGTGCAGTTCTGATGGTTTCATTGTGGAACACCTTGCACTCAAAAAGGTAGGACTGGTTTGGTTATGGTGATCAGCTGTAGGCTTGATTGTGGCTGTGGGAAAACGTATGTTCACTGCTAAATGGCTCATCTGATTAATATGAAAAGTTATAACAAAGGCAGTAGGCCTACCTTATTTTTTCAGAAAATTATATTTTAAAGCCAGGAGGCATTTAACAGTGGGTTGTAGCAGGTCATCATGCCAGCTCGCCCTGAGCCAGTTCTCCTGTCCAGCTTCCCGACAAAACCACTACCTTTTCCTGCCTGTCTACCTGCTGCCCTCTGTTTCTGCCTCCTCTTTCTGCCTCTATTTTGCCTTTTATTCTCGTTTTCCAGCCTCCTGTTTTGCCTTTTTCAGCTTGTTTTCTGCCCTCTGTTTCACCTTTTCTGCTTGGATTTTACTTTTCTGCTTTTTTATGGCTGATTTAGACTTTTTCTGCTTACTTATATACCCTCTGTTTTGGTTTTTGCTGCTCGTTTTTCTGCCCTCTCTTTTGCCCTCTTCTACTCTGTTTTGCCTATTCTGCATGCTTGGTTTTCTGCCCTCTGTTTTAACGTTTTCTGAAAAATTCTTCTCTTTTCCCGCAGTTTCTCAAGACCTTACTCTTCAATAGAGACCTTGCCCCCAGCACCAAGATAACCCCCGAGGGGTGACAGTGCTGCACTCTACAAATGCTGATTGATGGTTGGAATCACATTGGGTCACAGACTAGAGACATGGGTTTTGTTACATGTAATCTCATATATTAGCAGAGTAGCCAAGAGTTTTGGTGCTGGTCACTCACTCTAAAAACCCTGAGAACAGAAGTTTTTCACTGTGATGATTCTTGTTAGGCCCTATTGGGAGGGCTTATACATTGTATTGGCAAGTGTAATTTTGAACATATTTGTAATTTTAGAACTGTATGCAGGAGGAATGGCATCTTAGGCACACTTCGGCCTATGCTGTTTATAGTGGCAAACTAATGACAAAGGCTACAGGCCTTATCGGTTCACTCGTAAAAGTTGTCAGATTCCATATGTGCGATATATTTTCATTTGAAAGTTATGACAAATACAAGAAGGCAAGACCTACATTTTGTGAAAAGCATGTGTTAAACACCATAGGCTTTTGAGTGTAGATTTTTATTACTCTGTATGTAGGTATTTTGTTACACAGTAGAGAGAAATGGAATAGCCACTGAAAGCTTGAGCCTGGCTCAAGTCTGAAGATTTGCTCTGGGTCAGTTTGAGGGCCGGTTGGAACGTCAATCCCATAAACAGCTGAGTTTTCATGTGGCTGCTGCCTGCCACACTTACTATCTTCATGCGCAAAGAGGTAAAAACAAATCATTAAGACTCAAGGTAAAAGATAAATCAAATGGATGCCCATTTGGTGGCTGAATTGCACAAAGCAAAAATGAAAATCGGGTTTAATTGCTGCTACCCCATGTAACCAAACTCTATGAACTTTGCCAAATATTTCATAACAGCAATTCTCCTTTTTCTTCATCATTTATTATCAAAACTTCCATGTGAAATAAATGCACTGAATTCAGTGAAGACTATCACCTTTTACGTGGTTTATTGTATGCTTTACATACCAAATATCTGCAGGGCTCGGCTCATGCATGGGCTGTAATAGTCTTAGCTCAACTCTGGCTCCGCTTGTGCTGTGAATTTATTGGCTTTGCCAACTCTAATGGAATCTCACAGCTTACATCAGTAACCTTGGGGATAGAAGATTTCCACTATGGTATTTGGCTCTATTAAAAGGGCTATTTTACATGTTTAATCATATAATGAGCAATATAGACCAGTAACCAAAGGGCAGATACAATAAATCAAAGCAGAAAAAAGAAATTGCATAAAACAAGAAACGTTAAATATATTCCAATCAATTGCATCCTGCATCCATCCACCCAGACCTGATTAAAGTGGCAAAGTGCAAAAGTGCAAATACAAATTATTATGACATTCGATAATCCTCCTGACTTTAGAGGGCATAAAATCCTAAATACACAATAAACTACCTTTGATGTAAAACATTAAAAAATCCAAACTTCTCAAAATTTCCACAGCGGATATTATCGGTAAAGTGCATTGTGACAAAATAATATACAAAGAGTTGCTTTAATTCATTCTGCCCTGTCAAAAATCATCCTACTATAAAGCTGATACAATACTAAATACAGAATAAAGTGCCTTTGATATAAACTTTAAACATTGAAAAGCCCAAACCTCAGAGGTATTCTTAAAGAAATAATGTCAATAAAGTGTCTTGTGTGGATATCATAAGCAAATAATACCTTTGATTAATTCTGCCCTGCTAAGCCCTCTCAAACGGAATCAATATAATTAAGAATATCTCCAAAATTCCATCCTAAGCTCACTTCTGCTACAGATAGCTAGGTAGTGCGAGGACATGGCAGAAAAGAGAATTTTATCACTTGGATTCTACTAGAAACTATTATCTACTCTACTCCGTGAATGCACAGTGCTCATCATAATAAAATTATCTCCAAATTGCATTAAAGTCCACTAAACCATTTTTTTTGTAAAGCAGATAAATATTCATATTATCTAATTCTAGACAATTTATTAATCCAGTGATCCATAGTGGGAGTGGTTTTAGACTTCCAACACTATAACATCAAGACACGTGCAACTAACATGGCTATGGAAATAAAGTATTGACTAGACCTAGAGAGTACATTGATATTTTGCTAAAATTCAAACAGAGTTAACACCAACTGCAGTTGGATAATCAAGCCAAGCATTTTGCCTAAGGCTGGAAAAATCTGATACCAAAAGTCATAAAGTACTGGCCATGATAAAAAAGTGAGGCCAGTCCCTTGGACCATTTATCTGACTTCTAAAGTATAGGCCTGATGTTGCTGGGTAAATGTTATGTTATATGCATTTCTAAAGTGCAGCGGTTACCCAAAGGTGTCCTGGCACTAGCTACTATCCTCTGAGCACTGACTGTTGAAAACAAATTTACATGTCAAAGTGCCAGGCTTTTAATCCTTTTCCTGAATGCCAGGAGATCAGTACAATTTCTCAGATGGAAAAGAAAGTAATTCCAGGCCTTTTCAGTGCAAGCAATAAAGCTTCTCCCTCCCCACATAGCTTTTTTAGCGGGTGGTGCTGTCACCAATTTAGCTTCTAGAGAGCGGAGGGTTCTTTTGGGCATATTCAACTAAAACTTCTGCTACAGGAAGTCTGGTCCTGTTCCTTGTACGGCCTTGTAAACGGTACATAGGGATTTAAAATGCACCCGTTTCCTAACAGGTAAACAGTGCAGTCTTTTGATTTCCTTGGAAATTGAAGCAAATTTAGATGTGCCAGTGAGCAATTTGCTGACGCGTTTTTCAATAGTTGAAGTTTATTTAGCAGACATTCTTGTATATTCAAGTAAAGATCGTTACAGTAGTCCAGCCTTGACAGGATAAGTGCTGTAACTACTGTCCTCTGACTGTTTTCCGGCAAAAAGCGCAGTATTTTCTTGATCATTCTGAAAGCTTAAGAGGTGGCTGATGCCACTGCATTAACCTGGTCACTAAAGTTGAGCTTGTCATCAACTATGACTCCCAAGTTTTTTGCTTTCCTGGTGGGTGTAGGAAGAGTGCCCAGTATTTCTGGCTTCCAGTTTGGGGTCCAGAAGTTGGAATTGTTTCCAAATAGAATGACCTCAGTTTTGCCCAAGTTGAGCTTCAGGCAATTCCGTGACATCCCCCTTTTGACTGCTTCCATACAATCATGGAACTGTTTAACTTTTCCTAATTCCTGTCCCGGCTGCAGCAATACAACAATTTGTGTGTCATCTGCATGTGAGGTAAGGCTAAAGCCAAATGAGCTGATTGAGGGGGCCAAAGATTATGCAGACACATTAAAAAGTGTAAGGCTAAGAGATGGCCCCTGCACTACTCCACAAGGCAGAGAAAAAAGGTTTGGAGTGGAATTCGCCCAATGACATCATTTGTGATCTGTCGGTTAGGAAGAATTTCAAATCCTATGAAGAGCACTGAAGTTTAATATGCTAACCATCTAGAAATGAAAGCCATTCGCTTAAAGTTCACTACTGGAGGTGCTTTTACACCATGTCTACAATGATCTGCCATTCAACTTGCATTGCTCTACAACCAGTGCTCTTATAGATTTTCTCTAGAGAATTAGTCATCAACCATGAATTCAAATTCTATAATAAAACTCTAGACCAATTCCTTTCACTCATCATTCTACTCCTAACTAATGACTTCATCACACTGTATGAGAACCCTCATTCAATACTGCACATTTATCTTTCAAAAAACTAGTTATCTGTCAGAAATCAGAAAAAAAGACCAAGAACCAACCGAGCTGCAGCTCTAGCTCAACACTGGTTCTCAACCTGTGTTTCGTATAAATATGACTAACCAAAGAAAATCCCTTAAAATCCAATCTTGCTAGAAGTGATTTTGAAATCACCAATCTCAAGTACCTACACTCTAATAAATATGTAAATACACAACATATAGGCATACTCCACTTCTTGTAAAATTGTTTACTGCAAATTGCTTTATTATGGATCACTTTATATCTCCTTTTTTTCAGTAATTTAGCCGTTTTAAAAAAAGATGGTGAATCCATTTCCTATTCCTTGGTCATTTGCAACATGGAAAAAATAATCAAATGATTCATCTGAACGATTAATTCGAACAGCACGATCTAAAAAGGATGCTAAATTAGAATGCTATAGCTGGGGTACATCAAACCTCCCTGCTCCTCATTTAATTGTAAAACCGCTAAATGGACCCTGGGATCTTTATTCTTCCATATAAATGTACTAAATGGAAGTCAACTTCATGAAAATATGAGCTATTAACTTTGATTGGGACGTTACCAAAACTAAATAAAAATAAAGCTAAGATCAACATTTCGATTAGTGAGACATCCAATTAAATACAATGGGTGAGCAGCCCATCTATTTATGAAATCATTGACTTTCCTCGATGTAGTCAAAAGAATTGAAAAGATATGGAAAAACTAGTTTTCCAAAAATCCCCAAATAATGAACTGGACGTTGAGGAATAAGTTATTGTTGCAAACACTGGGAAAGATCGCTCACCACTGCCTTAGACAACAAAACCTCTGATTTTGAGTGGTTATTCTTATAACCACCCACTGCAGAGAATTCCTGGATTCTATTAAGTGCACCTTGAATATTGCTTTTATCAGATTTAAAATACAATCAGTAAAAATATTTATTTTCATCATCCCCTCCACAGGAGGAACTATCACAGGTAGTTGTGAAGTCTTACCACTAGGGCTCAATAAAAAAAAAAATAAAACCTGGGACATTGAGCAGCTTTGACAGGTACCTCTTTTTTTATTGTGACCAAGCCTATCTCCTTAGCCTTTATCAGTATAAGAAAAAGATAGCACGGAATTTATATTGTTTTGATAACTGACATTTTGTACACATTTGAAAAAGTATTGTGGCTGTCTTTAATGGTGTATTTTTATTAATCCTTTTTAAAATCCACATACATTTTATGTGGAATCACACAGATGCATTTGCAGTTTTATATGGCACAGTCTTGAAAGGATGGTATTAGAGCACTTTACATTAGCCCCAGTTACATTACACAAGGACACATTCTTGTTTTTTTAGGCTTAGGGAGATGAAGTGATTTGCCCAGGATCGCAGGATGTTGAGCTGACGCCAGACCCGAACATGATTCCCCAGATTTAAATTCAGCAGCTCTGGCCGTTGCACCATACCCCTCCCCTACTGCAGTAGGCAACAATATTGGTGTTTATTACACCCTGTGACAAACTATGGGTTTATAAGATTTACATGGTTCGAATCCTTCTAAACCATCTGAGATGAGAAAGTATTTTGCTGTGCCAAATTAAATTTTCAAGACTTTTGTAATTTTATGACCGCATTACTGATGTTTGCCTGGTGGGAAGATTAAACTCAATACGTTGGCTTGAGTTGGTTATGGTGACAAGCCAATAATAAATGGTTCACTGGGAAAAGGTATTGCAGATGCCATAGGTCTAGCCTGTTCATTATGAAAAATTATGGCACACGCAGTAGACCTGATTTACTAACTATGTGACACATATGTTAAAAGCAAGCAGACATTAAGGATGGATTGTTTTGCATTAGTTTAAAAACCTGCAGGCAGGAATTTTTTCCATGATAAAAAGTACCTTTTTAGGTAAGGATTTTGATTTTGGATACCCCCTTTTGACACTCCTGGAGATAGATTTGCACTGCAATAACTCTCACTAGAATCTCTTGAAAAGGGTTGATCAGCTTAGCTTAAAACAAATCATTGATTAATACATCTATATAAGTGTATATCTACATAAATATATGGAGGACCTTTGGCCCAGCCATCAGCTTGCTTAATCTCCACAACGGCCCCCACAACGCTAAGGATGCCTGGCCTCAACCTTGGGGGTGCCCAGGAGTGGACGCCTCACAGGAAAAGCCAGGATGGGTTCCACAGCGGTATTCGTAAAAGCACCTTGAGACCCTTGCGGGTGAGTAGTGCGCTATACAAGTATCAATTTACATTTACATTTAACTGAAATGTGGATACCTGTTGCTATGCTTAGTTTGATTATAGTCAGTATAGGCTGTTTAGACAGCAGTTTTATTTTTTTCTACTTGTATTCTTTTAATTTCACTTGTATATGTTGTTTGTGTCTTTTATCCTGGATGTATCAGAGGATGAATGCACAAATGAGTTAGTGAAAAGGTTATTGGATACATGAGTGCAACAATGGGTAAGAGAGTCCATTGCATGATGATTTATTGAAGGCCTCAATCCATCACTGGCACACGCACTTTCATTCAAAAGGAAAACCCATTGGCTGTGCCAATGCTTTTTATTACTGGACTAGGTTATATAAGCTCTAAGATGCACCATTTGACACTTACTTTTTTAAAGCATTCCATGCTGTCAAAAATCAAACATTAGCCATTTAAGATGTGCTTGCAAGTATATAATTTGATCAAAATTCTGAGTCACGTTTAAACATCTTTAGATTCCCATTCTAAATATTCTGTTTCTGTTCTGAAAATGTACCTATTAAAACCACAAAAAGTGCTTTAAATTAAATGGTGTCCCATTCAGAAATAACATCGCTCAACAACCTTTACTGGTCTGTTCCTTTAGGGTTAGGAAATGGCTGATTTGCATATGGTTTTCCCGGTCTGTAACGTTACAAACAACCTAGAGAACAATGGAATGGAATGCCCGGTTACTCACCGGTAATACCCATTACTCCGAGTCCTGGTCTCCCCGTCCCATTCCTGATACATGAGCAGCTAGTCTGCTCTACAGAACCCCTACCTAGCTGAGCTGTTGGCACATCCCCCTAGGATGACGTCACCATCACGTGACTACAAAAGGGGGAAGTGCCGGAAGAATCATCCTGAAAATACCAAAGACAAAGGAACAAAACACATACAATCACCCACAGAAAACCCAAAACAGGGAGGGAGGGAAGGGCTCAGGAATGGGACGGGGAGACCAGGACTCGGAGTAATGGGTATTACCGGTGAGTAACCGGGCATTACCTCCTCGTCCTGGTCTCCCCGTCCCATTCCTGATACATGAGCCCATACCCAAGCACATGGTGATTGTAAGAAGAAAACAGACCAGAAGTATGCCAGAAAAACAGGTCCATTTTAATCACATCAAACAGTACAAATCATAAATCAAGCACTGCAGACAGGACACTAGTCCCAAAGGCAGCGGAGGCCGCCATCCCCAACTCCAGACGATAATGGACAACAAAAGTGTGGGGAGAAGCCCACGTAGCAGCATTGCAAATGTCTCGCAAAGAGGCACCCCTGAACATGGCCCAGGAGGACGAAACGCTCCGAGTCGACCGACCCTGAACAGTAGAAGGCAGGGGACATTGGACAGAATCATAAGCAGCAACCACTGCGCCCTTGACCCAACGAGACAAGGAGGACAAAGAAGGACGAAGCCCTAGACCCGACAGGCCGTAGGTGACGAACAGGGAGTCAACCTTACGGAAACCAGCCGTCCGCTCCAAGTAGATGTGGAGAGCCCTCAACACATCCAAAGAATGGAGGAGCTCCTCCTCAGGAGAGGCAGGAGCAGGAAAAAATACAGGGAGAACAATATCCTCCTGACAGTGAAAAGTGGAAATCACTTTAGGGAGAAAAAACTGACTCGGTCGGAGAACAACCTTGTCAGCGCAGAAGCGCAAGAAGGGGGGGGAGCCATCAGCGCACCAATCTCACCAACCCTACGCCCAGAGGTAATGGCCACCAGGAAGATAACTTTGGCAGAAAGGAATTTCAGGGCCACGGAGTCCAAAGGCTCAAACGGGGGACCCGTCAAAGCCCGTAGAACCAAGGGCAGATCCCAAGGAGGCACAGGGGAACGGGAGACAGGACGTTGAAGCAAGAAACTCCTCAGAAGGCGAGCCACCAACGGGGACACAGATGAAACAGAGGAACCCCGAAAGGCAAGAACGGCAGCCAGCTGCGCCCGCAGGGAAGAAACAGCCAGTCCCAAGACAAAACCATCCCGTAAAAAGTCCAACACCCGCACTGCCTCACAGGATACAGGAGAGAGATCCCTCCCATGACACCAGGTGGAAAAATTCTTCCAGTGACGGGCATAGGACTTCAAGGTGGACGGACGCCGGGAAAGCTGAAGACACTGGGCAACCTCCAATGAGCAACCCAGACCCAGCAAACTCAACTTCTCAAGTGCCAAACCCCCAGCCGGAGGCGACGCAGGGAGGCAAGACTGAGAAGAGGAGCCTGCAGGGGGGAGGGAGACAGGGGAAACCTCCAATGAGGGCAAACGGCAAAATTCAGCAGCAGGGGAAACCAAGACTGCCGAGACCACTCCGGAACCACCAGGAGAACCTCCGCCCGATCCAAACGAATCTTCCGGAGGACCCTCGGAATCAAGGCAAAGGGAGGGAAGGCAAACAGCAGACCCCCCGACCAAGGAATCGAGAAAGCATCGGTCGCCCAAGCTAATGGAGACGGAATGATGCTGCAAAACAGAGGAAGAAGAGTGGAATCCTCCGAGGCAAAACGATCCATCCAAGGAAGGTGGAACCGAAGGACAATCTGCCCGAACAGATCCGGGGACAGACAGAGGGACACCGAGGAGGGGAACACCCTGCTCAAAGTATCCGCAGGCCCATTCTCCTTCCCCGGAAGATAGACCGCTGTCAGAGACAACAGATTCGACTCGGCCCAAAGGCCGATCTCCCGGGACAGGAGAAAGAGAGAATGACACATGCCCCCCAGGTGATTCACATAGGAGCGAACCACCTGATTGTCTGTCTGCACCGAGACCGCCCGTCCCCGAAGGAGAGGAGCGAACCAAAGGAGAGCAAGCCAGACCGCTCGCAACTCCTTCCAGTTCGAGGACTGCAGGGACTCGAATCGGGACCACCGACCCTGACCCTTGGAAGAACCCAGAACAGCCCCCCAACCCAATGCACTCGCATCCATGGACAACACGACCACAGACTGAGGGGGAAGGAGATCGAACCCCCCGGAAAGGGAGAGAGGAGACAACCACCACTGTAGATCCGCCCGAATCCCCGGAGTGACAGGGATCAGAGTCTCGTAGTCCAAGGAGGCGGGATCCCAGTGAGACAGGACATGATGCAACAGGGGGTACAGATGAAGCCTGGCCCAAGGAAGGAGATGCAGAGTGGACGCCATCTCCCCCTGACTCCGCAACCAGAGACGGGCAGACACCCGCGACTGGGAAAGAAGCCAAGAAAGGTGGCGAAACAAAGTCAACTGGCGCTCCTGGGAGAGGAACACCATGCCCAGGTCCATCCGGAAGAAAGCCCCCAGGAACTTCAGGGACTGAGAGGGCACCAGGGAGGACTTCCGGTGGTTGATAAGGAAGCCAAAGGAACCCAGCAGATGGCACACCTGGGCCACAACCGACAGAGCCTGCGAAAAAGAGGGAGAGACAATCAACCAGTCATCCAGATATGGAAACACCAGCAGCCCCCTGGAATGAAGAATACCCACCAGAGGGGCCAGGAGCTTGGTGAACACCCTGAGCGCTGAACACAGGCCGAAAGGCAGCACCCGGAACTGGTAGTGATGGGACTCCAGAGCAAAGCGCAGAAAACGCTGGTCGGCAGGATGGATAGGAACATGCAGGTATGCATCCATCAAATCCAGGGACGCCAGGAAGCCACCCGGAAGGACCAGTGGTAGGATGGACTGGAGGGTCACCATCTTGAAAGGGCGATGGACTACAAAGTGGTTGACACGCTTCAGATCCAGAACAGGACGAAGATCCGAAGTGTCCTTCTTGGAAACCAGAAATAGGATCGAGTAGCAACCCTCGCCCCTTTCCAGAGGCGGAACCTCCACAATAGCATTTTTCTGCAACAGGAGTTGAACACCCAACAACAAAGCTACTCTTCGCAAAGGAAGACGGGGCAGCGGAGTCCGAACAAAACCCGGAGGAGGAGGAGAGGAAAACTCTATCCGGCAACCCTCCGAAACAGTCTGAACCGCCCAGGCATCCGGAACCGATAACCACTGGGCGCGGAAGCACTGGAGTCGACCACCAACGGGCAAAGGCAGACAGTCATTGTGAAGAGGAGGAAGCGGTAGTGGCAACACTGGCAGCGGCCCGGGGTTTGGCACTTCCAGGGGCCCCCCGGCCACGACCCCTGCCTCGAAAGGGCTGAGAAGCGCCACGAGCAGGAGGCCCAAAAGCGCGACGATAACCAAATCCGCGCCCCCGAGCAGGAGGACGGACCGGAGCCACCAGCTTGCGGTTCTCCGCGGACTGCTTGACCATGCCCTCCAGCTGAGGACCGAACACCTTAGAACCTTCAAAAGGTAACTTAAGCAGGACAGACTTCTGCGAAGAGTCCGCCTTCCAGGAACGCATCCAAATATGACGCCGGGCAGCAATGGAAGCACCAGAAGCGGCCGCCGCCGCCCCCAAATTGTCGAAGGAAATGTCCGACAGGTAACGCACCTGCATCTCCATCAAAGACAGAAGAAGAGTGGCATCCTCGCCGTCGTTCAGCAGAACAGACATAGACAGGAAGTCCTTAAGGAGCGACTGAACCATATAGTTGGAATACGCAGTCGCCCGGAAAGAGAAATTAGAAGCAGCATAGGAACGCTTCACAGCCCCTTCAACACGCTTATCCACAGCGTCCGCAGGAAGGGCGTCTTCAGAAACAACCAAACCCTGAGAGGAAAGGCCAGCCATCAAATTGTCCACTTTCACAGCCTGAGGGAACTCATCCGCAAAACCCTCAAGAGGGTAACGTCTGGATAGGAAACGAGGGAAAGAAGACTTGTCCACCTCCTTCCACTCGTGAGACAGCACATTGCGCACTGCACCATGCAAAGGCAAAGTATCCGGAGCAGGCTGGACATACTGTGTATAAAAGTCATCCTCAACAACAGCATCCGCAGGAGGAGAAAAACCCAAGTTGGACCTCACATGGGCAAACAGGTCAGCGAGCTCAGCACCCTGAACAAAACGACCACGGACACCCTCATCCTCACCAGGATCAACATCATCCTCAGGAGCATCTTGTGGATTTAAAGACACACGAGGCACCTTGGGAGGAGGCCCAGCCGCGTCCCTAGCCAGGAAAGCAGCAGCCACAGCCTCATTAATAACGAGGCGCAGGGCATCAAGAGGAGCCGCAGAAGGCAAGGCCGATAACAACCTCCCCCAGGCCTTGGTCCTTTTGGACTTGTCTGCTGCGTTTGATACTGTCGATCATGCCATCCTTCTCGACCGTGTCACCGCAGCGGGCATCCAAGGCACTGCCTTCTCCTGGATCGCGTCCTTCCTCCAAGGCAGGTCACAGGCAGTCCACCTTTCTTATTTTTCTGCTCCCCCACTCCCGGTCACCTGTGGGGTCCCTCAAGGCTCTTCCCTTTCCCCCCTCCTCTTCAATCTTTACATCCGTCCCCTCATCTCCGCTCTTCTCGAGCTGGGGGTCTCTGTGTATAATTACGCTGACGACCTCCAGCTCGTCTTCGATCTTTCCTCCCCAGCTGACTCTCTTCCTAAGTTCTGTTCTACTCTTCTTTTCATTTCCCAGTGGATGAGCTTCAATCATTTGAAGCTCAATCCCGATAAAACCGAGCTTGTCCTTACCGGCGGCTCATCTAATCCCTGGTCCTCTGCTCATTGGCCCCTTTCTTTTGGTCCCCCCCCCCTCTCCTGTCCCCTCAGTCCGGACTTTGGGCATCAAGATCAGTAATGATCTATCCATCCACGCCCAAATCAGTTCCGTTGTGTCTTCTTGTTTTTCTTCCCTCCGCCTCATTCGCAAGATCTCCCGGTTTTTTTCTGTTGACGCTCTCAAAACCATTATCACGGCCCTTATCACATCCCGCCTGGATTATGGCAACGGCCTATACGTAGGCATCCCTGCCTACGAAACTCGCCGTCTCCAGGCCATCCAAAACCAGGCGGCCCGTCTTATCCTTTGTCTCCCCAAATCCTCCCACATCACCCCAGCCCTCAAATCCCTCCATTGGCTCCCGGTTCTTTTCAGGTCCCGGTTTAAATTAGCATGTCTGGCTTTCCGAGCGCATGCTCGTTCTGCCCCGCTTTTCATTAACTCTCTTATCTCCTCCCATGCTCCCAGTCGCTCTCTCCGTTCCTCTTCTCTTTCTCTTCTTCATGTCCCCCGCTTCCGCAAAACCCGAACCGGGGGCACCCGCTTCTCTGTCCTGGCCCCTCAGATCTGGAACAATCTCCCTCTTTCCATCCGCTCCATCCCCATTTTTTCCCACTTTCGCAAAGCCCTTAAAACTTTTCTTTTTCTTCAGGCTTTTCCCGACTAACCTCTCATGGGACCCTCTGTAGAATCTGTTGTGTTCCTCAGCGCCAGGAAGCCGCTTAACCGCAGTGCGCTTTAGAAATTTCTTTTCCATTTCATTTCATTTCATTTCATTTCAAGAAGAAGCATCCGAATCCATAGCGGAAGCCAAAATCCAAACAACACTCCCAACAGGCACAAACAAGGACAAAAAACATCCCAACTAGGACCCCAGATATAGCCGAGGACCCGAGCACCTGTGGGAGGAGAAAAAAACCAGGCCGGCATAAAAAGCCCAGCCAGCCGCCAAAATCGCCCCTTAAGAGGATGCAGGGCACCAAACTCCACAGAACAGCCCCTGCCCGCTATAGCAGGGCGAAAAAGGACCGGAGAAAGCCCAGGAACGGCCGCTGGAGCAGACCAACCCAAGTCAGGTGAGCATCACGAAGCACAAACACAAAAAACGGCCGCTAACGCGAGCCGCGTGTAAAGTAGTGCCCCCAAACAGAGCCGGCCGCTAACGCGAGCCGCGTGAAAGAAACAAGCCCCCAAAACGGAGCCAGCGTGGGGGAAAAGGCAGCGCAACAAGCACAGGCGGCCGCTAGAGCAGGTCGCCGCAAAAACAAAGGAAAACAGCCAGGAGACTTACCAGGACACAGGAAGCCTCCAAACAGCACAGCCAGGAACGCGGTCGTAGACTGCAGAATAGAAAAAACAGGATGATTCTTCCGGCACTTCCCCCTTTTGTAGTCACGTGATGGTGACGTCATCCTAGGGGGAAGTGCCAACAGCTCAGCTAGGTAGGGGTTCTGTAGAGCAGACTAGCTGCTCATGTATCAGGAATGGGACGGGGAGACCAGGACGAGGAGGTAATGTGACCAGGAGCAAGTACCAGTGGATGACATTAATTCACGCTGCTCCATATGCAACAGGAAACTGTCTTGCCATACAGGAGGCACGTTTTATTATGTTACCGCTGTTCAGACCACCATGACCTGCTGTGAAGCAATCAGAGTTCCATATACCAGTATATAAAGGCCCCTACTTTCAGAACTTCACCTGCGGCAGAGCTTTTTAGCATGCCTCTTTCCAAAGCATTTGTCATAATTCCAAAGATCCGAAATGAGAAAAGAAAGGGAGAAGTAACACCCTACACGATGGGTAAGAGGAGAAGGGTAACACAGAAAAGCAGAGTGAAACAGATTCAAGAGAGAACAGGCAGATAGGAATGCTCCTAGAAAGGGACGAGAACATTTAACGTGTTTGTGATACAGGACGAGGTTTCCAGAAATATCCTTTTGGACCTTAAAAAAATTTGAACGTTGAGTGTTGCACCTCGAAGTGACTTTAGCCCTTAACTTCCATTAATTAAACCGGAAAACGGCTATTCAGTTAACTTATTTTTGACTCCATGTACTGAGAAACAATCTCATTGCTTTAATCATTTAAAGGATGTTGACATTTGCCCACGTCCATCAACAATGATTGGTCTCTGTCCGTATGTTGCCTTTTAAACTTAATATTATTAAGTTGACATTTTGTAGCGAGTTTCCATTCAAACAAGTTGTGTAAAGCACAAAACGTACCCTGTAATCACAAAAAAAGGTTGACACTGTTGGCCATTTATAAACCATGTGTTGTTTCCATGGAAAGAAAGAGGCTAAAAAGACCCTAGTTCAGCTTCAAGGCTGGTTTCAGTTGTGCGCGTTGCCAGAGCGCCAGGGTTTGATGAAGAAACACTATTGATTTTAGAGGCCCCACATGTAATGATACAAAGAATGCTCGCTTTCAGCACCCTCGCAGACCTGACTGGGATGCTGAGACATGTATTGATCCAGATTGTCTGGTGATCACAACAGATTGCTAAGTGTTTCACTGATGCAACAGATGAAAAGTAACATCAGAAGGAAAATGTAATTTCTCTGCTCAAATCTATTCTCACATGTCTTCCTGGTTTGCATGGCTAATTCAATTTGTCAAACGTTAATTCAAAGCTGCCTCAGTGCAACTACTAATTTCAAAATGGCTATAACGAACCGTACTATAAAATGGTTGACTAAGTTTTTATGACAATTAAAATTTTGGTTTGGAAATACGTGGAAGGAAGATATTGAAGGGAGAAAAACACATTCACGTGTTTTCACTGATAAACCCCACTAAACTGAGTTCGTGTTTTTTGTTTGTGTCAACCCAAGACATGTAATATTTTAAAAATGTGTACTAGGATCATTTAAAATACAATATTCGCCTAATTAATGAAGCCTAATGTTGATTCTGTGTCTGAAACTAAAAATAAGTTATTCGATTGCGGGAACACGACTAATATAGTAACCCACATAATAAAATATTGTTCAAATATTCATGAATATCTGTCTACCCTTCAACGTGAAAGAAGTCCTTATGAAATCCACATGACTCGAAGAGACTATTCCAGAAGGATTATAACAAACTAAAATTCTGGAGCAGGCCCTTCTCCTGTATTGGATAATTGTTAATCTTTTTCATAGCAAAACATAAATAGTTACTACTAAGAGTTCAAAGTTTAAATCTTCACTTTAAGGCAAGCATCGTTCAGTGTAACCTTTGTGTGTACACTTCATTTCTCCTTCCCCTCTGTGTAATACAGCGTATATCGTATTTAATTTTAGTTTTATTTAGTGAGCCACCTGCCCTGGATGGTGCTGCAACGCATTAAGGAGGTCAGTGACTAATACAGTCATTGTGTATATCCATGATATCAATGCTATGTATGATAAAAGGTTAGACTACAGTAAAGTAGCAGGACCTATATGATCTTAGTGTACCATCTGGGTACATGGAGCTTCATTTTCAAAGTAATTTAGGCATGCAATTCAGCCCTACATATGCAAATCGCTTGCCTCATAAGTGCACATCCACTTTTGCTATATGAGAAAATAGTTTTTACAGTCATATACAATTCCTTGCTCACATAGAGGTTTTTCAGTTAAGAAATCTCTACCTGTGGTTAAGAACTGGGCATTCCAAGAAGGGAATGCTGTGGGAATTTGTAGCACACAAAAACAAACACTAGTAGGAACTGAGAAACAATTTTGTAAATGTTCCCAATCTCAAAATAGTTGAACTTCCCAACTGTCAAGGGAAGGAGTAAAACCCTTTCTGTAGCTTGAAGGGAATGGGAACAAATGTAAACTGAAAGTTGCTTCAAGTAAAAAGCTTAACAGAGTGTTGCAACTTTTAATTTTCCACAGTGTGATAAAATCTGTTTTCTTGTGTTTGCTTTTAAGGTAAAATTATTTTTATTGCATTACTTTAGAAAAATAACTGTTGACTTTCTTAATCTTTGGTAACATTATTACATGTGCAATGGAAGCTTATGGACAAAAGCTTTTCTTGGCCCTTTCTGCAGGCTCACCCCTTAACATTATGCTTTTTCCTCTCCTGTTTTGCAGAATTTGTTTTTGTTGGCCTGAGGAATCTGTGCATTTCACCATTGTTAACCTGTGCTAAAGTGCATGTGCTCTCCCCTCTAAACATGGTAATATATGTCTTGCGCCCAATTGTCACCTTTATTTTACTTATAATTCCTTCGTACGTGGTAATACATGCACCCAGGGTCAGCAAATTAAACGCGTCTTGTGGGGTTGCAGTACTTATTGCGCCACACAATCAATCAATTAATATTCTTTTTCGATTTCAAGAATACAATCACAAAAAGCAAACCGTATAAAACAGAGCACAAAGATCAGAATCAACACAAGTTAAAATGATGCTTGCTTTAAGACCCCAGAAAGATAACGTGAAATAAAAAACAGACTGTAGGTGTATTTATAAACTGTAAATGCAAGTCTTACTTGGGTAAAATTCATAGGCTTTAAAAGTGGAAATATGAATTAAAATCGCAAATGGTTACATTTCGTGCAGATCATGACAATATTGTAAGGTGTCATTGACTGGAACATTTTCACAATCAGACAAAGGCATTATCAATTCCTTGAAACAGCCATGATAAAAAGGCAATGATCGCGGGAATAACTTAAGCCTAAAACAGGTCAATAGACGTCGTTGGTGGCAAGACAAATTCCAGGTCAATTAGGGATGCCGACCGCTCAGAAGTTTCACCATTATTGTGTGGCACACTGAATGTTTGTGTAGTGCTAAGGCTTCATGGTCTACTGCCATCTTGTGTCAAAACACTTTGATTACCCATCTGAAATTGGGGTTAGCTATGCTACTTGGATTGGTATATAGTTAAGGTCTCCCTAAAAATGTCCTATTAGAGGAGATATGAGCCCGCCAGGGAATCAAATGATTACATTTTGTGCAGATCATGACCATGTGTAAGTTGGCATTTTCATGTCCTAACCATTTGGTTCCTGCACCCTATCCCTGGGTCACATGAATAGGTGGAGTAGGCAGCTGGCCTCTGTGTATTCTTTCCAGACAGCCACTTAATAGACGGACTGAGTGTTGGCAGGATAGGCAATCGAAGGAAGAAGGGGGGGTGGAATTTGACACATCCCTACTTGCACATCAAAGACACTGCTTCAGCTCACACAGAAATAACTTCATACTAGGCCATTGGGACCCCAGGCCTCTTGGAACTAGGGCAAGGGATCAGGAAATGCCATACACTCCACAGCACTCTCCAGGACCTGTGGATACTGCAGATGGAGGACGGTGGTGCTGCCAGAAGACTGCTCTGCTGATTAGGCAAGCCCTGCTGCTGAAAAGGAAGAATGGACCTGTACTCTTCGACTCCAAGGGCTAGTTTGCTAGACTTCTGTCCTGAAGTACAGGGACAAAACAAGTTCCAACAATCTCCCTGCAACTGCCCATCTGACCTGATGAATGGCCTGGACATGTAACTGGTCCTGCCTGTTCCTTGTTGGCCTCTCCTGGAGTGAGCTCCTCCTCATCAAGAAGTGTCTCAGTTTGTCTTGGACCCTTGGTGTGGCTCAGCTGAGCTCCTTCTGGAAGAAAGGGATAAGTCCTGATGTTTTGGGCTCTTCACAACTGTCAAAGGGTCTGTTTGCAACAAGATCCTGCAAATCGGCAACATGAATCTCTGGTGAACCCGACTTTATGCAATACATTGACTGCCAGCTATGTGAAATATGCATTTGACCCAACAGCAAGAAGAGCCTGCGATGACCACTAACGTGAAGCTCTAGTAATGATGTTTGTGACGCCCAACAGGATCTTCAGGATACACAAGATCCATCTGTGATGCCCAGTCCGCTCTTCCTGCAACAGCAACGACCATTCACAATGCTCTCCCTGCTCTTAGCACCCTTCTCCAACATGAAAGAAACTCTTCGCGTTGGACTCTAAAAGCTAGATTTTTCAGCAAGAGTAACCTGGTTCCTTCATCCAGTCTGAATGCCTCTCACAACCAGATGACCTCTTGTGGCACTTTCTACTTTTAGGTGCTATACTTAACTTAAATATTTTAAATTGCATGTTTACGGTTTTCAAAATGAGTGTGTAATTTTTCTCGTTTTGTGTTTTCACTTTATTACTGTTTAAGTGTTCCATAAATACTTTACACATTGCTTTTAAGTTTGACTATATGTGCTGAGCTACCAGAGGGTTAAGTACAGGCTAATTTAGTGACTTTTGTGGTTCACCCTGACAAGGATTGTGGCTGTTGCTTGAGATGGGCTCACACACACCTGAACCAACAACCCAATATCTTACAACACACAGCAACAAATTTGTGTTGGAAAAGTTAGCTTTCAACTCCAATGCCAGTTGAGCTGCCTTTGTCTTCCTTGGGGGACTTTAAACATTGAACAGTGATATACAAAAAGAACAACAAATAAACTTGTAAGCAATTATAGCACATTCTTCATAACATATGTTGTCACTAAAACCTCTTATCAAAAGTCTGCATACCGATAATAGTGTGAATATTTAAAAAAACATGCAGAACAAAGTGTCATCTGGTTCAAGACACTCTCCTGCACTGTCCTTCATTAGAGAATAAAAATTGTTACTTACCAACCTCTAGTACGCTACCAAAATAATGCTTTTTAAGGGGAAAATGTAGTGTACATTAATTCTAAAAGTAGTGAAGTCATACACCAACATGTCTAATGATTATTTGGCCAATACCAATTTCATTTTTAGTGCAACATAAGTAGCACGGGAGCAATACACTAATAAGTGACGATCATTGAGACTGAATCTATCTAGTTTTAGTGATATGTCTGTAATCTGATAAGCCTCAAATTAATTCAGAGTCATAGTTGGTTACAATGCAGTCCTACTCACAGTATGTGAACTCTCTCTGTACTCATCATCTTGTAGTGGCAGCCAGCTGTTCACGATTTTTACAGCAAATGGAAGGAAGAATGGTTGACATTAATTACCATGTCCACCCATTCACTACCTTTTCTGCTGTGACATCCAAAAAATCCACATGTAATGGTGCATTTACCAACTTCTGCTCGTTCGCATAATTCGTTGAGACTACCACCAACATTTACTGAAGAATAAACAGCAATCAGATAACAATACTTTTGGTTATCATGATATCCCAACAATAGATTAAGGGCCATATGTATGAAGGTAGCAATTAGCGATTCTGTAATAGCGAGTTTTAAGAAATCGCTATTTCAGAATCGCTTATTGCTATGTATCAAGAAAATTGCAATTTTATAGCGATTTCTTGATATTCCTTAATTGCAAATTCTCAAATTGCGAATTCACAATTAAGGAATACTTTCCCATTCATTTCTAAGGGCCAGGAGGCCCATAGGAATGAATAGGAAATTTGCGATTCGCAATTTGCTAATCGCAAATTGAGAATATATTCAAGGGTGCGGGGGTGTCCAAAGGACACCCTGTTGCACCCCTGAAATATGCATGGGTGCACATGTGGTGCACATACATGCCCTAAGGGCATGTATGTGCATCACATGGCACTTTGAAAAATGCAAAAATATGCATTTTTCAAGGAATTCCCAACTTACCACCAACTAGAAGTTGGTGGTAATTTGCGATTCCTTAAGGCCAATTTGCAATTTTTTTTGGCTTCTTACATTGCATTTAAGGAATCGCAAAATTTGCAATTCCTTAAATGCAATCGCAAAATAAGGAATCGCAAATTTTGCGATTCCTTATTTTGCAAGCAGATTTCCTTGATACATACCATTAGGCAAAATTGCATTCGCAAACGCCGAAATTCTGCGAATTTCGTCGTTTGAGAAGTCAATTTGGCTTGATACATATGGCCCTAAATGCCTATTTCTGTGCGTGAAACTTGGAAATGTCAAAAAGTCAGGTATTCATATGTTATTGAGGTTGCATACATGTGGAACCTAGGTTCAATGATCGATTCTCATGCTAATGTGTACATATTTATTAGGAATATTTTAGAGCTCAGCAAAATATGATTAGGAATATATTTAAGCTCCTACAAAGAGTTAAGCACAAGTAGTGGTTTGGTATAGGTTATTTGGCGCCACTAAGAAAATCTCACAATTGATTTGACTTAGGGGTTATATCTGACGGTGCTAAAAGGTAGAAGGAACCACCTTAATCCTTCCCAACACGGCACAAGCCTTACACAAGCTATAACACTCCTTAGCACACGTAAGTTACAGTGATGTTATATATACAAGTGTTTTCACAGTCTGATACAATCACGAAGAGTAGGTATTATTGGTACATCAGTTCGTGTTTTATTCTTGTTCACTGGAAACTTTCCACACAGCCGACACGTGTTTTGTCGTATTTGGGAATGTAACCCACAACTTTTTCAAGGCTATCTCCAGATCTGTTCTCTTTCCATCAGTATGCGGTGATAATTCCAACCCGCATGGGGGTTCCACGGGGGTCATCTGCTGTATGTTATTCTACGAGTGCAGTCCGATTAGCTCCAAGTATCAGTTGTTACTGGAAGGCTTTCGCCCGTTGTATCTCTGCCCGAGAAGTATTCCCCGTTTACAATCAGCGTATTCCCCGTTTACAATCAGCGTGTCCGCTCGAGCAGATACGCTGATTGTAAACAGGGAATACTTCTCGGGCAGAGATACAACGGACGAAAGCCTTCCTGTAACAACTGATACTTGGAGCTAATCGGACTGCACTCGTAGAATAACATACAGCAGATGACCCCCGTAGAACCCCCATGCGGGTTGGAATTATCACCGCATACTGATGGAAAGAGAACAGATCTGGAAATAGCCTTGAAAAAGTCGTGGGTTACATTCCCAAATACGACGAAACACGTGTCGGCTGTGTGGAAAGTTTCCAGTGAACAAGAATAAAACACGAACTGATGTACCAATAATAACTACTCTTCGTGATTGGATCAGAATGTGGAAACACTTGTATATATATAACATCACTGTAACTTATGTGTGCTAAGGAGTGTTATAGCTCCTACAAAGAGTACCAGAAGAATTCCCATAACTCTGTAAAGCTGGTCTGTCACATGCCTACCAGATGAAATCTTTGCTAGTAAAGTAATGCACGAAAGACATACCACAACGGTTAAGTGGAAAGAGGTTTCTGTATGTCAAGCTATACACAGAACCTGGTAAGAAACACTTCAGCCAGAGTAGAAAGGTTATGCCTTGTAGAATAATGGAAGGTCTAATGAAATCGCTATACGAAAACGTATCCTGTAACGCCGCAGGATTGATGGCATTTTAAAGGGTTCACTGAGATGAGGAATACATGTTGCGATGCACTGGGAAAGGGTCCATGAAATATGTTTTCATACATGCAGTTCTTAGCGCCCAAACAATGTTTGACATCTTTCTGAGACAAACACTCTTTTAATGGAACCATTTTAAACTCTGCCGCTGTACTACAATTTTATGTCTTTACATACTTTTGTACATTAAATGTTTTATATGGACAACTATTCACCATTAGTCAGGCTATCCGTTGTTGTTTGCTTTCAATATGAAGACATAACTTTTGTAAAGTCTCTCATTCTAATTGTTCAAACACTCAGAGGCATCTTAATGCGTTATTTATTTTAGTGGCTTTCTCTTACAACTCTGAGAAATGATTTCGCTCTATTTTTCTAAATGACCAGTGCCCAAAGAAATCCAGGATGCTTCTAAAGTAATCAGATGAAGTAAAATTGCTCCTAAATGTTTAACATTGAGATAGTCACGGTGCTTGAATGAAGATGATGTGTAATTCGACTTAACGCTAGAAATCTCAAATCCAAGTCCCTCCACAGTCACTTGGAAGTATTGAGAACTTAACTGGTCATACCATCCTTTGCCAAACACCGCCCCCCCCCCGTATTCTAAAAACACCTTTAATCTAAAGTACAGCATTTTTATATAGGATTGGCCAGTTCCTTTATTCTAAGGGATAATGCCCTTTTTATTCCCCCATTTCACTAGTAACAAGTTATTTATTACTAATCTGCAGATATCTTTTTTTATTTGGCATTCGCGTTTCTTTAAAAGTTGGTAGTAAAAGGTGGTAATTGTTTTCATAGTAATCTTCCCCAATAGGCATGACTTAGAGGAAAACTAGGGGAAGCTGTTACCATTTCTTCAAGTAATAGCTGATCCTTGTCTACACCGATCTCTGCGCTTATCTCAGTCTCAATGAACAGTAAGAGCTGTCATTCAATTCAAAGGGGTGGTAAGGGCAGGAGGGTTGCCGGCAGATGCTATGGGCCCTGCATCCTCATAGACGATTGGTCCCTCCCCTCACCACGCATAATAAACTCCCAATAGGATGCAAAGTTGTTTGGCAAAAATGCAATTTGAGTGTTTTTTTCTTTTATGCTAGAGAACATTTCGTTTAACATGAGCAAATACTACACAACTTTACGAAAATTAGAATTTTACAGTGGCATTTCTTGAAACTGTATCCCAAGAATCGGAATGCATATTTAAAGTGAGAAGTGTCTATTAGATGTCTTTGGAATACATCTACAGCTGTGAATAGCTGAATATTAAACATTTTAAATTATTTTTCTACCCTCTTTGCGCACAACTTAGTTGAAAGACGTTGTGGTGGAGTGTGAAAAAGGTGGAAATAAAGGGAAACAAGAGTACAAGAGAATATTTCTGTCACATTCATTTTGGGGCCTTCCTGCACTGTGGGCATTCCATGGCAATTAGGAAGGAAACTGATGTCTTGAATAGATTTGCAAGGTATAAACCAAGAGATTTAGGGAATCCCGAAAAAAGCAGACATCTGTGCAAATGACTGTAACAAATCTATAACTAGTAGATTATTTGGAGAAAGTTCATTTTGAGAAACATTGTTTGGATTGAATCCGTCTGGAGATATATTGTCAATGTTAAAACACCCAACACATCCAAGAGAGGCAGTCACAATTATTTCCTGGGTGAAGGTGCACCATTGCCACATGCAAGCTGGAAAAGATGGTGACAGCTCTAAATACTATGTACGTACATTTTGCGCAGTTCTTTTAATTTCACTCTGCTCAATTGAAGTCTCTTAATTTAGGCTTAGAACTATAAGTATCTGTTTATAGGGATTGCAGTTTCAGTGGGTTGCCGCTTGGCACTGTAGTCAGAGTCCACCACCCTTACTTTCCTAGCTGAGATTATTAAACCGGTGTAGTTCCCTCCGAGCAGTATCAGATATTTGTGAAATATTGACAGCCACTAGTATGCTCAGTACTTGCCATGTACACATGCACTCTTGATGATAAATCCAGATGAGGTTTCATCCACCATGGAATCATTCCACTGTGGCTTAAAGACACTGTGAATGCCACCAGCAGGTTACACCATTTAATCTCTTTCTCAACTGTTTTAACAAAGTCTAAGTATACCCTGCACTGTATAGGAATCCCTAAAAATGCGTCTGGTTAGTTCAAATGAAAAACAGAACACCTCACTGAAGCCAACAGCTTGGTTCTTTAACCCTGTGACTATATAATCTCAATGTAATTTCTTGTAAATGATTTAAATATATATAAATATATATATATATATATATATATATATATATATATATATATATATATATATATATTACTTATTTGATATGTACTTCATTTAACCTGATCACCAGTACTTATTGAATAAAAGATTGTGCTTCGTTTTCTTAGTTTTTTTCTCCAAACCTTACAGCATTGGTGCAAAATAGAGGATAGGTTTTCTCCTTCCTATCCTCTGAAAATTGAATCAGGATGCTTGTAGGGTTTCTGTTCAGGGCATAATGGAAATTGAAACTACCTATGACTCATTGACTAAAACTGGAACACACAATGAAACCTGTAAGGTGATGATCACAGATAAGGTTGAGAAAAGCATGTTATAAAGAAGATCGTACCGGGAAGAATTTGCTAGTTATGAGAATAACTATTGTGTTTATGATCCCTTTACTAAAATTGCCCTAATTAAATTCTCTAAAGGAGTATTTTCTCTCAAAATCGCCAGACACCTAGCTTCATTTACAGAGTATTTTGCACATGGCTAACCTCTATTAAGAGATTATGAATAATACGTCAAAATACAAAATACAAGAACCGGGAATTGTGCTTCACATTTTTCATCAATGCAGACATTCCTCTAGTTTCCATAACAGTTCCAGTAAACACAGTTAGAAAGTAACTAGTATTTTGACATGCCAACACCTACTCACCCACTTATAGAATTGTCATGGTTTAAAAAGGCACAAACCTCAGGAGGGGAAAAACTGACAGTCTCTAGAACATGTTGCAGAACAGCAACTGTAGTATCACTGCAAGCCATTTTCATATCGAGAAGCAGTCATCACCACATTACGTTCCTACCCTTCCTGTTATTTTAGGCTTCATAATATAAATCTACAGTCAGGTCACGATGATGCAAGGCCATGGATGACTCCTGACCCACTATTAAAACAACCCCCTTCATCTCAAGAGTTGATTTGAAGTATTTAATGGACTAGAGAAGTTTACATGGCGCATTAAGAATCAGAGTGCAAAACATAATACATTGCAAAACAGCTTTGGGAAATTCTTTTGCAAGCCAATCTATCCCGTTGCACAGTTCATCAACACACCATGGCTGCAATCCAATTGTTCTCACCACACTGAAGCAACAGAATCAGAAATGACAAATTACTAAGTTAGGGGAATCCTTCTTCTGGTGACGGCAGTATCACTACACCATTCATTCTCCATAGCTGGAAATAGAACAGTGAAGAGCCACAGCTTTATTTAATATAGGAACATGACATTTTCTTCATCACTCTGCAAAATATGTCCTTTGTCTCTCACACACTGTCAGTGTATTTCACATGCACTTAGAGGAAACCTACTGTTTACAGCTGAACTGCATTACCAAAGCTCAAATAAAAAAAATATGTTGGCAGAACTGCTGGCTTTATTATTGCATTTTCTTTATCTGGATTTCTGTTCAATCGCCATGATTTGTGGATGCTGGTGTAATTTAAATTCATCTCTCCAAATACAGTGCTGCATTTTTCATTCTGTAGTGGTGCGCCAAAATATAGAATAGGGAGCTGAGGATTACAGTTCTGATGAACACATCTACTGCTGACATATTGACACTGCAATTCCAGATTAGCAGAAGTAGGAGAGAACATCAACTTTCAATTACCCCTTATCAGATAATAGTTTTGTAATACCCACACTAATACAGTACACCACCAAAATACAATCAAGTAGCACATATATACTTTGAAAGATAGACGACTCTCTTCATTAACAAATGGATAGCAACATTGAACTTTTCTCCATTTAGCCCTGGTCCAAACTAGATTTGAAGTGGTGTGAAGTATTTATCAACTCATTCCATTTGACAATCCAGTAAAGGATCACAATCAATACATGCTGCAGTTACAGTTACTATCTGTTAGGTCTTGCATTGGTTATTCAGTATGAGAGACAAATATTGCAGGCCTTAGGAGTCCAAAGTACGTTCTACATCCCTTCATTATTTATCTTGTAGTATATCTTTCAAAAAAACATGTTTTGAAATCGTAATCATGTTAGAAATTCGGTTTTTGATTGAGGGGTGAAAACCCTTCTCACACAACAACCACAATCCTGGTCAGGCTGGACCACAAAAGTCATTAAATTAACCTGTGCTTAACCCTCTGGAGTTTGGCACAAAAACTGTGAGGCTTAACTTAGAGACACTGTGTAAAGAAACAGTAATAAATGGAAAAAACAACACCGGAAAAATACCACACCAATTTAGAATAACAGATAACATTTTAGTAAATTTTTTGACATTAAAACAAAAAAATCAATCAGTAGAACCGGAGGTATGACATTTTCAAGTATTTATTAAAAACGTAGCATCTAAAAGATCAAAGCCCCAACCACGAACATCTAGTCCTGTGAGAAGAGGACAACGTCGAAGGTTATGGCCAACCGTGATTGAGCAAGATTACAATGTACGAAGTGGATTGGGTTCAGTCCCCACTTACATTTGGACTTAGAAGAAATGTTGCAGTCAAATGTCTGAAAAGGTAAAGCTCAGAGGGGCAAGGCAGCGTGAGACCGGGAGAAAGTCACTGGTTCATGCTGGATGCGATGGAGCACAGGTCAAATACAAGGACCAGGTTAGTTCCACTGATGGGCTGCATGGAGCATATCGGCATACCGGGCAGTCATCGATGTAGCATGAACAGCAGGCCTGGTATAGCGCACAGTTGTCACTGTAGTACAACGGTCATGTTGATGGCGGGTCATAGCTTCATAATGGCGCTCTTGTTGATGCTGTAGCACAAAAAGTCGGGGTGGTGGAGCTTTGTGTTGGTGGGCTGAAAGAGGCCAAACCAAGGGTTCAGGGCCTGAGTGGCACCACTTTGGGGTCAGAGAGTTTCTGCAGCTGGGTCTGGGTGCTAGTGCAGGTTGTTGTAAACATGTTATGTCTCTGAACCGGAGCCCGGTAGGTTAGTCATTTAAATCAATTGGAGTTCTGGGTTCACATGCAGGTCCTACCACCTCGGACTCAGGCAGGACCCATAGCTATTGATCTCCCCCTGAAGCGACCCCTTATGTGGTCATATTGGGGTATGTTCCTGTTCTCCCTTTAGGAGAGACAGAGAGCTATGAGCAACTGTAGAACAAAACGGCATTTTGGCTCAATCAAAATACTCCAAGTGGGATGAATGTTTCTAACAATATAATAATGGTACGTAGGGTCAGTTGGATTGACAGATCAAATAAAACAGGGAGTGGGGACTGTATTATTGTTAATTTTGACAACTCTTCCATTGCAGGCCAACTACTATCTAATGGTCAATGTTATTAACAAATGACTGGCACGACAATCGAATTACTTCCCCTGGGGTTCTTCTACAGGCCCTCTTACAGGAGGGGCCTGACACGACTCAATCAAGGAGGTAATAGGCGAATGGGAGATCAATCAAGGGTGAGATTTACCACCAGCTACCCTCCCCCTAGGCTGCAATATAATAATCTCAGTAACCCTAGTATGAACGGGCATGGACTTCCAGTCCAAAACAGATTTGAATTTCTGTCTAGCCTGGAGGCCTGTGATTGACTTAAGGTGTCAGAAGACCAGGGTGGAGGGAAGCTAAATGACCTGGGAGCCAAGGAAGCCATTCCGTGTAGGAGGAGTTTTAATAATGTTATCTCCTGGAATATTGCAGGATTAGCTGCTAAAATGCAGGATTGTAACTGGATTACTTTTATTAGGCAGTACCTGATAATCTGTTTACTAGAAACATGGTCTGTTGAATGCAACCATCTCCTGGAAGGATATTAGGTATATTTTGTTCCAGCCATTACCACTAAGGGGAAGATCAAAGGGGGGGGGGGGGCTTGTTATTTATATCTCCGTGGAGTTGGAATGTAAAGTGCGTAGAGTATCATCTTCTAACCCAGGCATTCTTAGTTTAACTTTAAAAGGAGAAAACTGTATAGCTGGCATGGTAAATGTTTATAATTCAGTAAATTAATGCTCAGATTATAGCAATTTATCTGCTCTGAATGTTTTTATCAACACGTCAATGAGTCATAGTCTGCACAACCTCATGATCATGGGTGATTTTAATGTACATCCTTGTGGTGACCCCCTATTCAAATGTATCCCAGAATTAAATTGCTCTCGAACCTATGGTTTGCATTTTGAACATTCGGTTGAGGGGGAGTTCCTTAATGATATGCTGAATGACTTTGATATGACACCCACCATGGCCCTGATGGACCCCTTTACTAGATTTGGGGTACCCACCTTTAAAGGCCATGGGAAGGGAACATTCATTGATTATGTGTTGATTTCATCCTCTATGCAGTCATTTGTAGATTCCTTTTTCATTGAGGGGAGTGAATTTAGCGATCACAACCCTCTTTCTCTGCGTCTGTTGGGAACATGGATTGTAAATGAGGGGCCTAATCCCAGACAGGGGAGGTTATCCACAACTGATGGAAGGCGCAGACTTAAAAAGTCTAAAATTACCCCTGATCTATTTTATAAAGATATTAAAGTTATCTGTGCAGATGAAATTGTCATCTGCACTCTAGGAGGCAACCAGCACACAAAGGTGCTCAGGGCATTCCAGTCACTTTCAGACAAGGTTATGAAGTTGCTGTCCGTACCAGCTAAAAATCAAACTATTGTGGGCCCTAAATGGTTTGACCACGATTGCTCTAAAGCAGCCAGTAATCTAAGGGTGGCGCTAGCAGCTAAACCAAGAGTACAGGCTAATGTACAAATGTGTCGAAAGGATTATAACACATGCTAGCCAATCGTAAAGAGATACTAAGAGTTGAGGCATGGATTAAACTATTGGACCCTGAAACCCTTAGGAATAGCTCTAAGTTTTGGGGCGTAATGAAAAAACCATTTCTTGTCCAGGAGATGGCCTTGAATGTTATATACCTAAGAGGACTCGGAGGCACATTTTGAGCATCTTTACGACTGTCCTCTAGAAGATACTGTTAGACCGGCACTTGTCAATAGCGGAAAAAAAAATTACTATTGGCAGGGGTGAAATCCTTGAGGGTATTTTAGGATTAACAGCCGGGAAAGCACCCGGATAGACTTATTCAAGTCTGAGCCTTCTTTCTGGGCTCCAACTTTGGAGTCCGTTTTTTAATGCTGCTGTACAAAGTGGATGCCCCGAATTTTGGGGGGTCTCCACAATTGTCCCTGTCTTTAAAAAAAGGTGATAAATGGAGCGCACATTGCTATAGACCCATCTCACTCATAGATTCTATGGTGAAAATAATAGGGGGGATACTGCTGCAGAGACTTTCGTCCTGGGTTGAGGATAATAATATTATGTCCATCTCCTAGTATGGTTTCTGCAGTGGCCGCTCAACGATAACCCAATGCCTTAATATTTTTTTAATTCTAGGCAAATACACAGTGGCACACAGGGGCACCATCCATCTCGCCTTCATGGACTTGTCCTCAGCTTTTGACTGTGTGAACAGACGGAAGCTGTGGCAGTCCATGAGGAAGTGGATGGCGATATTGTTGATTTCCTAGTAGATCTTCATAGCAATACTAGGGCAAATGTTAGATTTTTCCAAGACCTGAGTGTAACAAAGAATTTTAACATCAGAAGAGGAGTCTGACAAGGGTGTATTTTGGCTCCTTTTCTTTTTAATTTTTATATTAACGACCTGGATAGCGTTTTACAGGAGGTGGCGGCTGACTGCCCCAGAGTCGGCCCCCGTGGTATTCCAGTCCTATTATATGCAGACGATGAAGTCCTCATATCTAGGACTGAAAGAGGCCTCCAAGCTCTTTTAAATGTTTTTAAGCCCTTCATGACAGACAGGGATTTAACGATTAACAATTCTAAATCATTTGTCATGCATGTAGGTCAGCAACCCAGAAGGAACTATGTATTCAAAGTAGGTGATGCAATAATCCCTACAACTAAGACGTTCTCCTATCTTGGGGTCCTATTAGACAGTAAATTAAACTGGGGCCCGCATGTTCTTAAAAAGAAAGGGGAGCTTGTTAGGGTGAATGCATCCATTTTTATTTTTGCATCCAAACTGGGGAAAGAACCTACTGGTGCCATGCTGCAACTATATAATGTGAAATCAGTGTCCATGGCTGTATACGGCAGTGAAATATGGGGGTATGTTGCAGGATAGCAGCTCCAGATCGTGGAGAACTCATTTATGAAATGTCTTTTGTGTGTCCCCCCGGGCACGTCCAATCTAGCAGTCCATGAAGAACTGGGGACACAGTATGTAAGCAATATTTTCTCCCTACGACCACTGGCCTGCTGGATAAAACTCTGGCTAAATCCTGATATCCCACTAACGCACTTAATTGTGAAAGACTGTTTGTCTCAGGGTAATGCATTGGTTATTCCATGGCTGAAATACTTGAAGTCAAGTTTTCTCAGATTGTGACTTTCTGAGCTGTTTGAAACCCCGGATAGCATTACTAAGAGGGACCTGGAGGCAACGAAGTTGGCTTACCTCATGGATAGGAAGATCCAGAGGGAAGCCATTGAGATTCAGAAGCCGAATGTCAGAAAATATGTTACGTTAAAACATCTGCATCTATCGAGCCTTACCTAATGGGCACTCTGACCTCTCACAAACATTTTTTATTGACTAGATTTAGGCTGAAACTCTTTTACCCTCTGCTTGTTAGGCCAAGAACTGCTAATTTTAGTAAAGTTGCAGCTCCCTGCGGCTGCGACGGAAAGTCTCCGCAGGATATGCTGCATTTTATGCTTTTATGTAGATTTTATTAATACCCCCGCAAGCGCTATCTGGTGTCACTTTTAAGAAAACTTAATTTTTGGCAGATCAGACCAGCTTTGATGTATCTACAACTCTTGCACAGTGACAGTATTCTCCATGTACTTGAATTTTTAAAATCAATTGTCAAGTATAGAAAATGCCAGGATTTGTAATGGTTTTTACCTAATGAAATTTTCTTATGAGACTGTATATACAACTTCTCCGGAATGCTGACTTTATATTTTGCACTTATTGTATCCTGATATGGCATGTATTTTGAGGAACAATGAATTTTGTACTATTGTATGTGTACTTTTATGGTTTTCGAACAAAACTGAAATAACGTTTTTATTGATATTGATTGATATTTCAATGGTGCTGGGTTGGTATTGGGGAACCCAGTGAGCAAGGCATTTTCTTCATCCAGATGAAAAAGGACGAAGGCTTGAGTGGGTGTTCTGAAACTGTGTGCTTCGCTTTCGTCAACGAGGAGAGTTGGAGCCAAGGTAAGAGGTCTATTATGAGGGTGAATCCCAGAGCTTTGACATTGCCTATCAGCTAGGGGATAAGCTTTATTGGTTTAAGATGGCAAGATGGGTTTGCTATAAAAGACATTTTACCATTGTGCTGATTACAAACTCAATCTTGATGTCAAAGTGTTAGCAAATCTTATTGTACATTAATGCTTACATAAAAGTCTAAAGACTAGTAAGAGAATATGTGTCATTCAAACTATACAAAATATTTAAGCTAGGATGGTACAAATTCAATAGAAGTTACAGTAGTGATACCATATGCAAACACATTTCTGCAGGTGCATCATAAATGCTTTGGCCTGGCAGGAAAAATGTGTGGCATTTGTTTTCCATTTTATAACATGCTGTGTGAAGCCATCCCAACGGATTGAAAGAGACTAACATCTGTGTTATGCGTCTCAGAAACGATTGTACTGTGTTGAGTCACATGTGGCCTTTTCTTACTATCTTTTTTTTGATAATATTTATTTTGCATGCTATATTTCAGCTTGATGATTCACAGCTCTATATATCATTACTTTCCTTGCCCTTCTATGATCCACCGCGAAGGAATAGCACACACATTTTGCAGCATGATGCCTATGGTCAGGGCTGGACTGGCATCGGACATTTCCCTGGGAGGCTCGAAGCGTGGGGGCGAGTTTTGCATTGTTTGGGGCCAGTTTTGTTACTGGGGGCCGGTTTTGCAGCGGTGTGCAAAAATAAGCCCCCAGTAACAAGAGCACCAGTGCTTCATCCTTCCACCCTGGGGGAGGGGGATGGTCCGACAAAATATCAATGGCTGCTTCGGTCCAGCCCTGCCTATGTTCCACATTCGTTTTAGCCCAGTTCACAATGTTGGGAGTAATGCTGTGGTGTGCTATGCCAGCATTGTAAAATCTTTTGAGGTAGCAAGACTTTTTTTAATAGACCTCATTGTGGAAGAGGTCAGTATGCAGAAGATAATCCCAGGGAACACTTACCACCAAAAATTGTTCCCCAAACATCGACTTTCCATGGTGGGTGGTGCCCTCACTCAGTCCAATTAACACTTTGAACACAATTCAGACATTGTAGGTCCAACATCATCATGGAGAGATAATCTATCAAGCCAGAGGTAAATAATCCTTTATATTTAGGGGTCGTCATTAGGGTGTCAATGGATTTTAGGCCAACGTGGCTGCATCTGCATAGGAATAAGCCAAAGCAGCTGTATCACAATGATAAGGAAACATTGTTTAAAAATCCATTAATGTCAGTGACCGCTATGAGACTTTCTGACAGCAAAGCGGAGCATTGTCCCCACAGTGAGTCAACTCGGTTACTATTCAAAAGGTACCTAAACCAAGGAAGAACATGGAGCAATCTAAGTTCACACTATTTTTGCCATCACATGCAATAAAGTTTCGAATCCGTGGACATTTAAGAAAAATAGTTGTTTTTGGATTTTTCTTTAGATTAAGATGCCTTTGTTAAATCAGGATGACTCAATTAAACAGATTTATAAGCAGATATGTTTTGCATATGCTTTCATAGCCATGGCTGCAACATGAACAGCTACGCTAGCTCAGAGCAGACAGCCTTTTTTGTAATTGAAGTGCTAAACTCAATACAAATAACGCAGACTTTCTCCAAATTCATACAGAAGTAGGAAGCAGTGGGTGGGGATTGTCTCACTTTATTTACAATTTTTCTGTCAAAAGTTCCTGCATTAACTGAGAAACTCTGTGGTGTACTTATGAACGTCAAACACCTCAGAAACAATAAAACAGGTCCTTGGCTCATTGAAGCCTTTTTGCTGGTGGGGCCACCAGAACTCATTTTTTGGGACTATCACTTAGTTTTCTTCATCAGATATTCAACGAGAGCACACCAGTGAAAGGGATAAGAAGAAGAAAGAGAAAGACTGCAAACTGTCACAAAGGGTTAAAAAATTAGACAAGGGGGCAGGGAGAGTCTGGTAGAGGATTAAAGATGCATGATGTAGGTTCCAGACTATGCAGCCCTGATATTTGCCATGACAACATGGAACAGCTCCAGCCGCAGGCGTCTGAGCAGAACTTTGGGTACCAGACCTTATAATGTAGCAAATAAGGCACTCACTGCAGCTCTTCATGGCACGGCCTCAGGAGCTTTGTTACACAAACTCAGTACTCATGCTAAAAAAACTGAATAATAAAAAATGTGCACTAACTTTGCTATTTTTATGAAAAATAAAAATAAATCTAAACTTATGTCTGAGTAGAAAACATGATTCTCACTAATTTGGCTGAGTTTACACTTACAAAAATTTGAAAAAAAGGTATTCTCCACAAAAAAAAGAGAATTGTAACTATGTTTGAGATAAAACCTGTTTTTTCCAGGTCATGTAATATGTGTAACACTCACTTCACATCTTTCAAAGAAGGATTATTAACCTCTTCACTGCTGCTGTTTGGTTAACGTCACAAGTTAAGCATCATTCCAAACGTTTGTAGAGGTCTTGTGGAAACATATATTAGTCCTATGCCTTAACTTTCGAACAATGCTCAGTGACTTACCCTAAGGCCATGTGTCATACCTGGAGGCTCATTAGGTCTGTGTAAAGACTAGCATTTGTATCATACATTTTGAATTATTCAGACGCAATAAAGGTGTTACATTTTTTTTACTAAGTGTTCACTATCAGATTATACCACATCGAAGCTAGTATAGAAACCTATTCTAAAATGTGTTTGCCCCAGTCTTTATCATGCAAGCTGTAAAATGGCAGAAATAGGTTTGCTCTTTTTTGTTTGCATGGTCAAAGGGATTGTATTACACAGACCTCACCATTATTATTTTGGTTGAACACCAGTTTTCCAGGATTACATAGATTGCATTATTGCCAGTGCAATTTTGACACTTTCTTCACTCCAAAATGCTGGACTAAATGATTGGTACGCTTGTTGCTGGGCACTTTATTTTTTTGCTAACATTTACTGAGACTGCATATCCCACATCACCTTGACCCTAGGAGGAGGGGTCAGGAGCCAGCCACCTCCCACTGGGAAAGAAACTAAATAGCACCTACAGATCCACAGTGGCACAGGATGTCGTGTTGCAGGGCTCTTTGTGTTTTTTGCTAACATTTACTGGGACTCAATATCCCACATTACCTGCACCCTAGGAGGAGGGGTCAGGAGCCAGCCACCTCCCACTACCAAACGTGCTATATAGCTCCACCAGGTTTACAGTGGCGCAGGGCTCACGTAGGCCAGGCCCGTTAGAGCCAGGAAACAGGGCATGGCCACATTCCTTGGCCTTGTTTTGTGATCACTGCAAGGGGGAAGAGAAAGTCAACCAGTTTACAAGAAGCAGACCCCGATCAATCAAAAAAATGAATAAGCGCGCTTCTATAACATCTTATCTCATCTTGCCTCAGAGGTAGGGGCCCTTAGAGAAGAAATACAAATGCGGAAGAAAGACTGGGTTGTGGTTCTAATAACTGTCCATAACCCCACACTTTATCTTGTCCACAGGATGGAGAAGGAGGGTCACATATCACTCTCGAGTGAGGCATGCAGGAGTTCACCTTTGCATGAAACCCTGGGATCAGCACCCCAGCCAGTTGGCGTTCAGAAAAATGGTGATCAGCCATTTGTCGATCAAAAGAAAGGGAGGATAACTTTGACATTAAGGGGACTCAAGGTTATTTCTACCAGAGTGTACACCATGATAAGGGACCATTTGCTATTCTGTAACTGCCTCCACTAGACCTCCCTATTAAATTTGAATGTTTTTGTATTACAATTGAAATATATTTTGGGTTTAGTGGTAAAGGCACTCAGTGAGGACATTGTGAAAATATTACCTAGTTCCATGGAGGACTTGCAAACTAAGTAATCAAATCTTCAGTGGATAATCTGAAAGGATCCTCCTGTGAGCAAGGCATGCCAATGGCCCACAATGATCCTTGTGGTTCAGTCATGCACTCAGCCTGCCCTGGGGCTCTTGGTACCTGCTGCTATTCAACCTGTGGATGTGGGATAGACATTAGCGGGCTGGATAATGTTTTAACCACTCATCACAATTCTTCATCTCATGATGTGAAAAAGTTGGGGGATAAAGGGCCAGTGCTTCATGATGCTCAATGTTCAAGAGTGATGGTTCTCAAGCCTGAAAGGCCCTTCAGGAATGTAGGAGTTCATCCCCTGCCATTAAGAAAGCCTTTGCAGGTCATATCACATTGTTGCAGCTTTTGCCCGAGTCAACACCTTTAGTTATTTTAGGGGGCGTTACTCAGTTTTATGGTGGTGTGGAGGAATTTACCCCTGAATTAATGTGTATGACGAAGCATTTGTCTGACAACTTTATGGGGCATGGGCAGCAGTTATCACCCCATCTCAAGCGCGGAGATACCCCTTCGGGGATTTATTCAGGCGCTATAAAAGCACATAAATAAATAAATAAAATAAATAATAGTTGCTAGAAGAGTGGGATGGGTGGGCAACAGGGCAAAAGATCTTCAGGAGGACTGTATAGTCCTACTTTAACCATTAGGGCTTTGCTAGATGATTTTTAAATCATAGGCTGAGTGATGATAGGTCTCCAGCAGGGCTTAGAGTTCTTCCCCAGTGTTATTTTTATCCTCCTATTAGATCTGCCCCTCACGATAGGCTGGCAAATTTAAAAGGTGGGGAGGGGCGAAGGTAACAGTACAATCCAATTCCACAGTTCAATAGGTTTCAACCTCTGAGTGAGCTGGATTGTACCGACTGATTGCTCCCATCCTGTGATGGGATGCATCTGGCAGGGTGCTGCAGGGAGCATGCAATGGTCCATTCCCAGTTAAAGACTATTATAAACCCAGGTGCCCTTATAAAAGTAGCCAGCTGGAATATAGCAGGGATCAATAATAAAAAAGATGATGAGATGTGGCTCAATTATATTGGTGGTCACCATATTATTGGTCTTCTAAAAATTTTAGGATGTAGATAACTCCTTCTGTATGGATGGGTTTTCTTTGGGTCAGCTATCCCTTCAAATCACAGTAGACTGAGCAGGGGATTGCTTATTATGGTTTTGTTGGATATTCTGTGTAACTCCTGCTTAGTGGCAACTGGCTCTGATTGCCTGTTGGAGGTTCGGTTAGATTTTAGGAAAGCCCCCAGTCTAGGAATCATACATTTGTGTAACTGTTTTTCAAGGGTTAATGTTAACGAGCACTTGTATAGTCTTAAAAAGATTTGAAAAACTTTAGATGAAGAGTTGAATTTTGTGATGACTTGGTGGCTGTCATCATGGACACTAATAATTTGGAACATATCCCTCAAGGGGTGTTATTTGAGACTATCTTAGCTGAAGGCAACCTGTTAGGTTCCAGTAGCGATCAGGTAGTGCAGATCATCCCATCTTTTAGTGGGAGGGGATGCAATTCAATCATACACTATATTTTCTATATCCATGTGCCATGATCTACAGGGTCAAACACTTTGAGATAAAAAGAGCCAATTTAGCTATCACAATCCACCTTTTTGTTTTAAAGCTAGACTGGGATGTAGGGGTAGTAGCCAAGCCCGATAGTGGGGAAGGGGTCAGGAAAATATCTACTAGGATCAGGGTTGTCAAATTAAGTGGGTCAAGGCTATTCCAGAATACTTTGTTGGTAATCTCCATAGAGCATGTGACTATGATTTTAGAATTTGATTAAACACTGTCAGGTGTGATGAGGAGTTTTTAGTTGCCTTTCATAGGATTTGTGGGCAGGTTGCTAAAGATCTTCAGAGGCAGGGGGGTAGAGTAAATGCTGTGGGACGAAGATGGTTTGTCAATAACTGCTCAAAGGCTCATTGGGACCTGATGAGGGCCCAGAGTTATATTCCCAGGGACAGTACCAAGGTAACATGGAGGAGGAAAGCATATAAATTTACATTGGCACAAAGGAAAAAATAAATAAAATTGGGAGCTTGAGATGACGACCTGCTGGAAAGTGTTTTGAAGAACAGGGTGAAATTCTTGGAGGGTGTGAATTGGCCATTCTTTAAGGGCTCCAGAAATTATATGTTTAGATTGTGTTATTACTATGGACATTTGGGTCTCACACTTTCTGGAAATTATTTATATTAACTTGGTAGAGAAGCAGACTTTAGTCCAGAGTGAATGGCACATGGCTTATACCTTGAATCTGACCGAGATGGAGATCATTAATACTATTGTATCTATGCCCTAGGAGAAGGCGCTGAGCCCTGACATGGTGTCTGCAGATTTATTTAAAACAGAACTGTTAGTATGGGTGAAATGTTTTACTCAAGTTGGCAATGGTACCTGTTGAAAAGGCATCCCTCAGTCCTGGTCTAAGGCTATAAATGTTCCTGTGTTTAAAAAGAGCCCTAAAACTGACCCCAAAGGCTACTGCCCAATTTTCCTTATAGATAGATTCAACTGTTAAGGTCTTTGGGAAATGTATTCTCTCTAGGTTAGTCGAATGGTAGGAGCAGAATAATGTTATATCTGGTCTTCAACATGGGCTGATGCCGGGAAAAGGCACCCTGGACCAATGCCTAAACCTGCATTTGTTCATCTGCAAATATACAGTTGCAAAGAAAGGTATTTTGTACATGGCTTTTATAGACCTCACATTCACATTTGATCAAGTCAATAGATCAGAATTGTGGAGGATGATGATTAACCTATAGGTAATTTTCTCTGGGATTTACATGTGGACCTTGCTGCCACAACATACAGGGATGTGGTCTGGAGCCACCAAACTATCTTGTGGGGTCAGACAAGGCTGCATTTTGGCGCTGTTTTTATTCACTTTATACATTAAGGGACTGGGATCAAAACTGTGTACGGCTTGCAAGGACATCCCTAAGGCTGGCTCTTAGTTAGTGCCCGCCCTTCTTTATGCGGATGACACAGTCCTAATTTCTAGGATTGAAATCATATTGCAACAGAAGGTCAGCTCTTTTGTAGCTTTTATGAGACCCAATTATTCCAAATCACACAAAGGTTGTTGGTTCCAGGAAACACCTGAAAAAAGGGTTTTGGTGGGGTTGTGGAACGGACAAGGGTACCCAGATGTTCCTACCTGGGGGTCCATTTTGTGAGTGCCCCGAATGAAGGCAAAACAGAATGATTTCTCAAGAGCTGCAGCCACTACTTAAACTCACTAAAAGAAGTGGGTCTAAACAGGTACACACCCTTAATAAAGTATACCAGACCAAATGTATCTCGATCACCAGCTATGGTGGCAACATCTGGGGTTATTTGGATATAAGGGACCTCCAGGTTGTTCTAAATAGATTTCTGAGAAATTTGCTGGCTGTCACTCAGACAATACCTGAATATATAGTGCATTAAGAGCTGGGGATGGGTATATAAGTGACCAGTTAGCACACGCCCCTCTACTCTGATGGATAAGGGGATGGTGTAATCCGGCACTAGCCCTCAATCGAATAATTTTTGAAGACTGTTTGGCATTAGATTGGGCATTACATATCCCATGGATCAAATACATTAAGTATATTTCAAGCAAATTGGGACAACCCTGAATTATTTGAGAACCCATATGGTCTCACTAAGAAGGATCTGAGTTGGTTGAGGGATCTTACATTACTTGTTCCTTGTTTGAGCCTTATTTAATCATAATATTGTATTCTCAAATATCGATATTTGTTGACCAAATTTAGATTAAACTTTCTACTCTAGTCCTCAGCAGTCCCGCAAAACAGGCACAAGGTGGAAGAAAGAGGTCCCTGTTCTTGTGATCAATTTTCGCCACAGGCCACCTTGCACTTTATCTTTTACATTGAACCTTATCGATCGCTTCGGCATTGCTATATAATGTCTTTACTTAAGGATCATTATTTTGTGCAAGTTAGACCAGCGATGGTCTACTTACAAATGCTGACAAGTCTTGTAATCTGTTGTAACATTGCAAGTTTTTGACTGGGGCTCTTAGGGTTAGAAAGAAGCTGCCTGTCTGATCTGATGTTTTTTAAGTAATGCATATTTGTTATGAAATCACATTTTGTTTTTATGTATATACATTTTCCATTCGATTTTTAATCCCTTGTCAGATTGTTCATATATTTTTGTGATTGTGTAATGCTACATGCTTTTTATCAATCTAATAAAGATCTGCATCATATTATTATGAATACTAAGCACACTTTACAAAATCATATTAGCATCTGAAACTTTTATGGCCATGTTACATTGAATTAATTTTATTTTATTGTGCTTTAATGTATAATATATTATGCAACCTTGCCCTTGGCTCTTACACTTCGTCCAGATGAACTTGCTGTGTTTATTACTTGCCATGAAGTGACAAGTCAACCGACTTTTTTTTTGTTAAACTATGGAAGTCTCTGTATATTGTGTATTGCATTACAATTGTATTGGCTTTTATTCAACACTTTTTATATGCTGCGTTCTACATGCTTTCTTAACATTTGTTTGTCGAAATGAACCTAAAAAAATGTATTTTGCTTGGTGCAGCATATTTTGCTGGTCATGTGGGGCACATGATGTGGCAAAATTGCACTGGCACAAATGCAACCTTTGCAATCGAGAAATATCCATAGAATGCTCATATCACATCATGTTTCTTCACAAAACATTTTTCTATTAACTGAAACCCACTTTTATTCAATTAAAGGCTTTATGATGAATAATGGAAGTGTTATTTTAAGTGCCAGTCTAAACTCCAAGTAGATATTAGACTTTTCCCAGACAAGGGGATTTTAATTTCGTATTTTATAAAGACTACTGGAGAATCGAAACAAATGGAAATGCTCCACTTAGGCTTCACATTAAGTACCCTCTTCAATGGCATGTTCTGCCAGGAAGAAAACATGCATGAAATCTTTATTGAATAATGTATTCATAATTAAGTAATGGTATGTTTTCTCCATTTCCTTCAAGCAGTAAGGAAAGGATGACATTTGGAAATGTCAGGTTGTTATTGGAATGCCACTTGTAGCAGGCACTTCAAAAAACCCAATATTGAAATTGTTTCGTTGCCTTTTGAGAGAAAGAAAGCGGGTTAAAGAGCCACAATTATTTCATTTTCACTCACTAAAAGTATAACTAAGTACATTTTAAATCTTCAAAGAGCCGTGGAGCGATGACTTTTCGTCAATGAGCAGGAAATCCCGTGGGTGAAAGAGCTTTCTAACCTTGTCCTATTAAGCCATGACACCTAGCTTTGAGCTGACAGCATTCTTATGGGAAACTGCAGTAAGCCTGTAATGATGGCTCACCTTCAGAGCAGCAGTGGCAGTGAGGAAAGCTGTCAAGGGATGAAAGTATATATAGTAAAACAAATCAAACAATTTGATCACATAGCATTTCTCAGAGGTCTTCAAATGCTCACCAAAACTGCCCAACTTGATAGACTACAACATAGTATAGTAAAACACACCAATTGGCCTGGATGATTTTTAAATTGCAAGAGCCTAGTTTAAAGTTGTTCCTGATTTCAGGGGTGTACTTATTCCACATAATTTGATCACGCAAAATAAAACTTCAGTTCATATGTTTCTACATAATTGTCGCCCGTAGGAAATTGATTCAAGCAAAATAATTCTTCTATGAATCTTGTCAATCAATCAGAATTTATAATGTGCTGCCAATTACCTGTGAGGGTATCCAGATGCTAGGTAGCAGGGCTCAGTCAAAGAGCCAGGTTATGAGTCTCTTCCAGAATTCCTCCAACGAGGGTGATGTCTGGAGATGAAGGGGAGTTCCAGGACTTAGTGGCGAGGTAGGAGAATGAACAGCCTCCGCTGATTATACTTTGCATGCGAGTTCGACTCTGTTAGAAATTAGGTCTATAATTGTCAGTGGTTTGCACCCGGTACAAACAGGGACCCTTACCCTAGTCAGGGTAAATGAGTTACATACCCAAGATAACCCCTGCTCACCCACTTGGTAGCTTTGCTCGAGCAGCCAGGCTTGTCCCAGAGGCAATATATTGAGTATTTGTAATCACACACACAAACACAGTGAAAACCCTAAAAAAGGACTCCGCATCAGTTTAGAAAAATATCCAATATTTATCTAAAAAAAAAACAAGATCAAAATGCCAAAACCACGTTATACCAGTCAAGATATGAATTTTCAAAGATTAAATAAAGTTCTGCCTATAAAAATCAAGGGTTGTGCCTGATTAGGACAAAGTTCCTTAGGTGTGTCAAAAATCAAAGATAATGCAATAGGAAGGGAGGCAACAATAAAGGAGGTGATGCTACAAGAGAGGTGATGCATCAGTTCCTTACTGTTGCAGGGAAGGTTATGCATAATTTGCAGACACAATGCATCCGTTCTTTACTGTGGTGGGGTGGCAATGAAGAAATGGTGCCCAGGGACGATGCATTGCGTCAAGTCTTGCTGCATCGATTCCACAACGGTGAAACAGGTGCTGCGTCGGAGTTAGGGTAATGCATCACTGACTTGGGTGAGGCACTGCAACAAATTCATGGGTCTGCATTGGGTCTGCGTTGTAAGCCACAGTTGTTGTGTCGAGTTTTTGATGATGATGCATTGGTTCAGAAATACTCTGAGTCGGTGTGTGGATTTTCATATTTGGATCACCATAACTCACTTTCATGTCACAGGAACTGGATTTGGCACCATATGGCATGACTGGATCTCAGCACAAGATCCCAGGTACTAGTAGGTGAATTTTTTGATGGCCCTGAGACTTTGATGGGAGGAAAGCTCAACTCAAGCCTTTAGGGAACCTTTAAAGCAGGATGTAGAAAGTAAAGTATATGCCTTTCACTCCAAGGGCAGAAGTAGCAAGCAACAGGCCAACACAGCAAAGCAAGCAGCAAAGTGGCAGTTCCCCATGACAACTTAACCCAGAAGTGCTCAGAATCTATGTTGTTAGAGACCCAGTACCTATACCAATTTCAGTCCTTGAAGTAGGCACACTTCAAAGAAAACTCTTGGTAGTGCACAAGACCCTGCCTTTTCCTGCCCAAGCTCCAGGCACACAACAGGGAGGGTGGAGACAGCTTTGTGCGAGGACAGGAACAACCCTTTTCAGGTGTTATTGTCAACTCCTCCCACCACTCCAGCTCAGGAAGGCCCATCAGCCTGGTGATGGGCCATCTGGATATGCAGGGCACACCTCAGCTGACTTTGTGCGGCTGTCTAGAGTGAATGTACAAGCAGCAAAATTGTCATCCTGACCCAGACATGTATTCAGAGGCATAACATTGTTAAAGTAATATCATTTCAAATTTCAAAAAATCGTATTTTCAAACCTGCACTTTAAAAACCAACTTCACCAAAGATGTTTTTTTTAATTGTGAGTGCAGAGACATCACATTTCAACTTTCTTTCAGCTCCCAATTGGAAGATACACTTGTAAGATGTTGCAAGGCAAAACCAATGCTAAGCTACGGAAAAGATAGGCCTTGCTGCAGTAAAAAAATGAAATTGGCATTATTTCATTACCAGGACATGAAAAACACAACAGTACAGGTCTTACATTTTAAATAGTCTGCACTCTGTCCACTGGGCTACTTCAGGCCTACTGTGAGATATGACATAATCAGTAAGACATACACGGAGACTACTTCAAGTATGACTTTATTGAAGCACCTCAGCCGCCTGCTGCCCGCTTCCAACCGTCCATCTCCAGCATTCCAAATTCTCATCATCACAACATTCCATGGTTGTAACATGGTGACATACGTCACTATGCCACTCATCTTCCTCCCATAACAAATCCTTTAAGAGAATTGCAGGATAACTCTAAATAGAACATGAAATCTACCAATCATATGACCCTATTACCTTGTAAAACTGGATAAAAGTTCTAATATGTAACATGTGAGAACCCTGTGAATACAAAGAATGTTATACACATATTCACAACACGAGAACTAGATGATACAATGAATACAAATGATAAGATACTGTCCATTTGAGAATGCAAAACAAAACATTATAAATGAACAGTACTATATATGTGCTTCTATTATCCTCCATAAAAAGAAAATCTTCCTTTTCTTCTGTAAATGAATCGCTGTCTCTCCACTCACCCAGAGCATTGTTCTCACAATGTTTGTTCTAGAACATCCAGGCCAGACACAATTTAGTTGAGGGAGCTCTACCCTTGAATAATTTGAAAGGAGATTTCCCCATAGGTACATGTGGAGATACACAATACCCCCCTACTGGATAGTTCCTTCTTCCAATCTAAACGATTAGCTCTGGCCAATTATATCCATTCTTTTGAAGTTTTGATCACCCTCTCAACAGCACCATTAGTTTGGGTGTGAACTGGTGCTGATATGTTGTGCATTATTCGACATTCATTCAAATAAGACTTTATTTGAGAAAAGCAAAACTGCACTGGATTGTCTGAGAAACGTGGGAAACTTTCTCTTCTGAAAATATTGTCCAGAAAGCCGATTACAGCTGACGATGATATATCACTCACTCATAAAACATCCACCCACCTTGAATACAATTCCACCAACACATTCACATAAAAAATTACATGTTCAGCCTGAAGTGGTCCCAAAATCTATGTGGGTATTTCCTCCAATGGATTAGAAGGTAAACTCCTACAAACCACAGGTACATTATTTGGTCTTAAACCCTTTTCTGACACCACACATTCCCTAACCATGTGTTCCACATTGCGATCCAATGCAGGCCACCAGAAATCTCTACGTACCTGGTCCTTCATCTTCACAATACCCAAATGACCTTCATGTGCCATAATTAGATGTCTTTGTCTCAAACATTGTGGTGAAATTAACTGCCTGACTCTAAAAAAAAAACGAACACCATTATCTTCACTTTAGAATCCTTATCCAGTTCCAACAACCATTTCTCCTCACCGATATACGGGCAAGTTCTTCAAAACTTTCCTCCATTTCCATCTCACCTGATTTTTCTGCATTTACCATCCTAGATAAACAGTTACCTGAAAAATTGTTTGCACCCAGTCTAAATTGTACAAACAAATTACACTCTTGCAAACTTACATCCTACCTGCAAATTTGTGATGAGAAACAGTCAAGCCATTTTTTAGAGAAAATTTCCACTAGATGCTTATGATCAGTTTCCATCATAAATCTCAGAATGGCTTGAATTTATTTATTGCCTAAAACACAGCTAATGACTATCTCTCAATAAATGAATAATTATATTCTCCATCCTTCAGTGTGCTTGACACACATGTAACCAATTTCTCTTTCCCATTCTTCACTTGAACCAATAAAGCCCCATATCCCTTCAAACTCACATCACAAATTACTCTTCTATCACTTTCTGGATTTAATAATTGTAATGAAGGAATTTGACATGGGTCTTTTTCACTTTCTCAACTTCCTCCATGCAATCCTGACTTCATTGAAATTCAATCTTCTTTTTGAGTAGATTTCTCACATCAAATGTTTTGCTTGCAAAATCCTGCACAAATTTACTGTAATATTCTATCATGGCCTTACAATCCACATCTAAAACATATTCCTTTAAACCCTGTTACACACTTCCTGTCTTAACTACACATACATCAGCCTCTATATTCTTTGAGTTTTTAAAACCTCCTCATAACTACTCAATTTTTTCTCTTCTTCCAAATCTTCAACACACTTTGACATGTGTTCCACCCTTTTTGCTACCATCAGTACTGCTTCTAAAGGTGAATAATCTTTTAACCAACGTTTTTCAAGAATTTTATCACTATTACACTTTGGTAACAACAGATTTTGAATCCTCTCTTCCATCGCAGTACCAAATGTACTCACTGTCAGCTTCCTGAGACTGATCACAAATTCTTCCACCGATTCCTTTTTCCAATAACTCTTCAGATTGAAATGATATCTTTTGAATATCTACTGACTCTGGGAAAATCATGTGCATCTAGTTTCACTAAAACTAATAAAAACTCATTGAAATCTGTCTCCATTGGGCAAATCAGGCAATTTTCCTAACTTTCTGCCCCTCGGCTCCAAGAAAATGAAGCAGAAGAGTGGGTATTCTTTCTGCCCTCAAATTAATGCCACAAACTCCATAAAAGTTCATAAATGTTTTCCGCTTACTTCATTTGAATCTTGGTTCACCGGAAGACTGTAAAAAGAACAGTGGAGCAGGCACATTCTGCATTTTCTACTTTACCTCTATTTACTGCTTTTATTGAGCTAAAAATAGCTCAACACTCTTGCCTAACTTACTAATGATGAAGTGTTGTCTGTAACAGAATAAATATTGTATTATCAATTAGCCACTCATTTAACTCTACAATACTTCCAAAGATATCGCTTTTACCCCTTACTCTTATTTATATGTGGGGTATATTCCAAATGTTATGGTCAAACCAGCACTTTTTAACTCAACACACATGCCTATCAGTGCTACACAAATCCAGATCAACACTTGCTGAGTAAATTATGAAGAAATATATGCTAATCGCTACTATAACCACACTGATTGACACATGTGATTTTAAAGTGTGCCAATCACCGTTTTATCACAGATCAAGACGTCCATATCTGCACTGAAATCGTGCCAATCACTGTTGAAGAGAAACAATATGTTCCAACACAAAGCAGTAGATGTCGATGTGGTATTCTGTTGTATGCATAGCCCCACCCAACTTCTTCACGATTCCAGCAATGTAGTTATACCTTTAATTTCCAATAATTTTCCTACTTACGTATTTGAATCCACAAACTATCCTACTAAAACTGAGAACACTCCTTATAATTTATTCATCCCCATTGATCTTTATATGGCCACCAAAATTACCTATTAGTCAATGTCACCAAATTGGAGAGCTAACTATAACATCCACTGAGTATTATCTAGACTTGTACTGAAGCCATCTAGCTTCTGTGTAACCCCTCCCATGGGCGGCTACTTCCTCCCAGACAGCACTGGCCCTTGCCTTTCTCTGTACACAGCGCAAAGTGAGACAGCGAAAGAAACAGCCCTGTCTCACTCTGGGCACATCGCTTATGGCAACAATATGGAAGAGACCACCCTGTCTCCCACTGGACACAACGCTTCAGGACATTTATGCAATGAAAGGAGGTAAGAGGAGCATGTTGAAGAATCACTGCGCAATTTAAACTATAATTCTGTCCCACCAGCCTTTCTCACTTTTGTCTGTACTTTGCCGTGAACAACTCCGCAAAAAAACTGCAAAAACTGCAGTTCTGAGGTAACACTCGTGTCAGAGTTCAACAGCGTGGTCCCTTTAAGAGCTTCATTATTTTCATGGGCTAACACCACAGTTCTGCCCTTCAATTTCTTCACCAAGCTCGTGCACCACGCCTGTCTATGTTGAGGTGCTGTCACAGGATCCCATTCTCAGTCCCGAATGGAAGGTATGGTGTATTCAGAGCGACATACACAGGGGCAACTTCAAGCATTGCTTTATAGATGCACCTCAGTCACCAACTGCCCACTCCCAGCCATCCATCCATCCCCAACATTCCAAAATTCCCCTCATCATAACATTGCATGGTTGTAACATGGGGACATAAGTCGCTATGCCACACCTATCAAGGGCAGGTTTGGGACTGTTAAGTGGTTGCACAATATTAACTAGATCAGGGTTCCGCTCCAGCAGGATCTCTATATAGATCATCTATATTGATTGATTCAGCTGAAATGGGTGCTTAAGTTTCAAATTGTTGTAAACATAATTGAAGCAACATACTAGAGCATGGTTTGACTAAGTTGCCTGGTGATGTGATCACACACGTACAAAATGTCAATGTGACTTGTAAGACTCCTAGAGTACCATACATGGGTGGCAGCACAAATGATTACCATAAAATAGGGACATCTGGTTGTCACACTGGGGCTACCTGGGCATTGGTGGTTTATTATATGGCATATGGTGTACAACAAACTGATATGGATTCTAATGGATGACATCATCATATATACCATAATAAATTCATGTAACCACACATGATTATCTCACTCTCATAATAGTATTACTAACATAAACCTGATTTCCAGAGATACAATGCGCAATTGAGTGTAGTATCAGGTTGTTTTTATAATAATCCCCGTTTGTGCCTTGGAATCCATTCATTTGACCATCTTGAAGCTATCATAACGCACTAGTGTTCACAAGCGTTGTGTGTACAATAAAGCTATTGAAGCCTGCAAGTCAGGAGTAATGTCTGTCTCCTGTTCTGGGCATGCGCAGTCGATTACGCCAACAGACTGATTACACTACTACTCCCTACATGCTTTGGGATGCACACACATGGATGTACTTAATCGCATTTCCTTCACAATATTTAAGGAGAGCGGTCTGGCTTGCACACTCACCTCCGGTTGCAGCTTTCATACTGTGAGGCGTACTGACAGAGGTGAATGGGGAGTCAGGCTATGCACGATTTGAGGTATTCTCTGCTTGCATGTTTTTTCCCATGTTGTGTTTCCTAATCCTTGTTATCCAGTGTTAAAAATGGATGGGATTGCAGATTATTTAAGCAATGTAGGGCACTTTTTTCTGTTTTAAATTCCAGAAGAGTTTTTTTCTAGATTGGTCACCTGGTAGTCACTGACCTGTGACAGTGAGCGGCTGCTCACGAGTGCCTCTTCCTTTTTTAAACTCCATCCTTTGTAGAACATTTGTTTGACTGAAGAGTATTTCTTCATTCTAACCTCAAGGAGAACATCGCACACATGGTTAACTGTCTGATATTAAGCAATCAACAGTGCACTAGCATCTATCATCGTTTTTCAATCAGGGGCATTCCATCCGTTTACCAGTGGGATGGAGCCTCATGTAGACATTAGTTAACGATGCCCACACCTTCAAGACTCAGCACTGCATTTTGTGCTGTTTAAGATAGGCTCCGGGAGTTTGCATATCAGTGAAGGTATATGAGACCTTATCTATCGATCTGTCTATCTGGCAGAATAGGGAACAGTATGGCCACCGACAAATGGTCCCACAATGGTGGACATGTAATTACTGACACTTGTTACAATTAGCAGACAACACCTATTATACGAAGTTGTCTATTTGTGAAGGATATAGATAGCGCAATCACTTTATCCGTTATCACGTGTGCTGGGTTTCTCTGTGATCTTTTTTCCGCAAAAACAGTTTTTGTATGTAAATATATATATCCGCGCATCCTGCCAATAAAAAAATTAATTAAGTGCGGGCCCCGGGGGGCTAAATCTTGGGATCAATGGATTATATGTAAAGGGGGGCCCAGAGGGGCCCCTCAGCCCCGGGGACCGCCATCCCCTGGGGCTACAAAAAATTAGGTGTGGCGGGCTCTGAGGCCCCCCAGCCCCAGGGACCGCCACCCCGGTGTTTCTAACAAATGTGGGAGGGGGGCCATGTGGCCCCCCTCCTGAAGCCTTTTACAGGCCCTGGGGACCGCCACCCCCCAGGGCCGGCTTCTGCAGTGTCCCGGGGTGCCAACCCCCGGGACACTGCTGTTTGCAATGGCAGAGCAGGAGCCTCGCGGCTCCCACCTTGCCATTGCAAACTGCTTTGCTTCCTTGAAGCAAGAGCAGGGAAACCTGCTCTCGCTTCAATGAAGCAAAGCAGATTGCTTTTCCACATGGGGAGCAGCGTGTTAGCTGCTCCCCATGTAGAAAAGCAATGCCGGCTTCCGCAGGAGACGGGCAGCTGGCTGGGAGCGTGGGGTTATTGGGGATACCTCCGACGGTCCCCAAAGAGAAGCTAGACCCCGGGGATGGTCTCCCCGGGGCCATAACTGGCCCGGGAGTGGGGCCACACAGCCCCCCTCCCCATTAAGAAAAAATTAATAATAATAAATCAATGGCCGGCCCCAGGGGATGGGGCCCCGGGGCCTTAAGAGGCCTGAAGAGGGGGGCTACGCAGCCCCCGCCATAAAAATATTATAAAATGTGGCTATGCCCCGGGAGATGGGGTCCCAGGGGCACGGAATTGGCCACAGGAGGTGGGTCACGCGCCCCCTTCCCGTAATTTTGTTTAAAACATTTTAATTGGGGGGTGAGGCCCTGGGGGATGGGTTCCCCAGGGCCCCAAAAAAGTAAAAGAAGGGGGGCACACAGCACCCTTTAAAAAAAAAAAGACGCAATTGTCTCTAGGCCCACCCCCTCACAAACACACTCTGCAAACACGCCCTGTGGCATGTTTTAAACTGGGGAACTAATTCCCCTTCATTACTGGGGGTCCCTGGGGGCCAACTAGCCCACCTGGTACCTCCAGTAAGTGCCACAGGGCTCTGTTGGAGAGAGGTGCTACAGGCCACGCCCCTTTTTACACCTCTCTGCAAAGCAGCCTTGTGGCTTTTTCTGGAGGTACATGGTGGGCTAGTTGGACCCCAGGGACCCTCAGGATTTAAAGGGACTTAATTCCCTAACTTAAAATGCGTCACAGGCACGTTTGCACAGTGGTGAAGGTAGGGGCCACCAGGTACCTCCAGTATGCGCCAAGAGGCTGCGTTGCAGATAGGTGTTGAGTGGCCATGCCCTTTTTTACAACACTCTGCAACACAGCTCCGTGGCGCTTACTGGAGGTACCTGGTGGGCTAGTTGGCCCCCAGGGACCCTCAGTATTCAAGAGGAGTTAATACCCTAACTTAAAATGCGCCACAAGTTGTGTTTGCACACATATCACCTCAGGCCACCTTTTAAGTAGTGGAATTAATTCTCTTTCAATACTGAGGGTCCCTGAGGGTCAAATAGCCCAACAGGTATCTGCAAAATGCTCATGGGAGCTGGGTTGCAGACATGTGTTCAGAGGCCACACCCCTTTTTACACCTCTATGCAACGCAGCTCTGTGGCGATAACTGGAGGTACCTAGTCGGCTAGTTTGACCCTGGGGACAGTTAGGATTGAAGGGGACTTAATCTCTCAACTTAGAACGGTGACAGGGCAAGTTTACACAGTTGTGAAGGGAGAGGACGGGGCCTGACGTGATGTGTGCATTTTAAGTTGGGGAAAAAATTGTACATCAAACCTGAGGGACCATGGGGGCCAAGTAGCCCACCATGTGATTCCAAGAAGCGCCACTGTGCTGAGTTGCAGAGAGGTGGTGCAGGCCGTGCTCCATGTTTACATCTCTCTGCTATGCAGCTCTGTGGCGCTTACTGGATGCACTACAAATTCCAATTTACTCACCTGTTAGAAGGAGAGACCTCTGTGTTGCATCTTTGAGCACAATACTGATTCTGAAAAGTAATTCTAACCATACATACCAGTTACTTGAATTTCCTTCCATAGGCTAACATTGACTGGTTTCACTTCGAAATTCTTCTAAGTGTGGACTTTTGGAACTTTAAAATATTCACCTAAAATCATCCTAACAACGAATTCCAATTTACCCACCTGTTATCAGGAGAGAACCCAGTGCTGCATCTTTTAGCCCAGCGCTGACCCTGAAAAGTAATTCTAGCTGTACTTACCAGTAACTTGAATTTTCTTCCATAGGAATCCATTGTCTGGTTTTCACCAGAAAAGTTTCTAAATGTCTATTTTCACAAACTAAAAATATTCCTAAAAAATCACCTGTATGACTTAAAAGCAGTCTTTCAACTGTATACAGGAGATGCAGCAGTGCTGGATCCAGGATCCACCACTGAGTAAGAAAAGGTAATGATAGCACTACTTACCTGCTAAGTGAATTTCCTTCCATAGGATACCATTGACTGGTTTCACTTAGAAATTCTTCTAGGTGTGGAGTTTTGGAACTTTTAAATATTCATCTAAAATCATCTGAACAACGAATTCCGATTTATTCACCTGTTATCAGGAAAGAACACAGTGTTGCATCTTTTAGCCCAGCACTGACCCTGAAAAGTAATTATAAGCATACTTACCAGTAACATGTATTTCCTTCCATAGGAATCCATTGTCTGGTTTTCACCAGAAAAGTTTCTGTATATTTTCACAAACTTAAAATATCCTTTAAAAATTGCCTGTATGACTTAAACGCATTCGTTCAACTGTTTACAGGAGATGCACCAGTGCTGGATCCAGGATCCACCACCGAGTAAGAAAAAGTGACAATAGCACTACTTACCTGCTAAGTGAATTTCATCCCATAGGATAACATCAGTGATTTTATGTGAAAAAGTTTCTAAGTGTCAACTTTTAAAATAGAATAATATTCCTAAAAAATCACTACTGTAACCAAAATGCTTTTACTTAACTGTTTACAGGAGATATCACAGGACGGCGGTAAGAAAAGTAATCCATAAAGTAACTAATTGTATTTAACTAGAAATCCCTATTGAGCTCAATGTTGCATTGTGTTTGAAATTGTGTTGCAATGTACTTAAAAGTCTATTGCCTATTTGCAAAGTATTTAAACTAAAGTATTTAATTCTGAGAAAGTATATTTTGTATTGTAATGTATAATGTAATTATAATGTAATTAAAAAAATAAAATATCTAAAAATGAATAGTTTAAAAAAATTTAGTAAATCAGTATAAACAATAAATGTAAGAATTAATACATTTAAAAATTGTCATAAAAAACCTTTGAAATTCACAAAAAAAACATAGGTTTTAGGGGTGTTATAGTTAGCTGGGCATTTCACTTGTACAAAACCATTGAAATTCCTCAGTTATAGTTAGTTGTATTAACTATAACTCCCGCACCCGCAATCCACTGCTGATGATGTCACATATAACATCATTCATGACATGATCAGTGACATCACTGATGACATCACTGATGACATCCCAAATGACATCACTGATGACATCATCCAAGTGACAATCCGATACACCTCATCATACACTAGTATAACTTTCATCACTCACTATAAAATATAAACTACCATTTCCATTTTTGAAACCATTGACACACCAACACAAGTTTTCAGAAACCCACTCAGTGATTTGTAGATCTACACACACATTTAAACACTTACCTATACATTCACTCATACATGCTGACAAAAATCATTAGAATAGTATTAAATATACTTATACATCTATATCAACATTACAGAGCAGTACATCTCCTACTCACTTATGCAGTCATCCTACTCACTTACGTAAATAATTGATCATACTTACATTTACTCAGCTACACACTCATACAAACATATCTTTATTTATTGATATAGAAAGTAACTCATACTTAGTGTGTTATAAAATCACTATTAGAAGTATACAGTTTTCCATACATTTAGCCAGACAACCACTGATTCTTACATATACTTATTTATATACACCAACTGTCTCATACAGTGCCTTTTATATTTCAACATTGTTAGACATGTATCATTGAGAAATATACTTACTCATCAACACAACCATAAAGAGATTGTCTCCCCAAATAACTGTTTCCACGTGCAGTCTTAACATCATATACCTACTAAATCAACTATTTACACATCTTTGGACAGTCACACACCTCCCAACCAACCACATACGCATTCACTCTCCCATACAAATATTCACTTAACAAATTAAAAACTAATATAGAGTTTCACATAGGTAGTAACCAACTTATGCAGTTGTTTACACAACACGAGAGAGACAGAGTGATACAGATATTCACACAGTTTAATCACGATCCCATATATTTAGTGAGACACTTTAAATTAGGAACTTAAAGAAACAATCAATCACAGTACTACTAAATGCTCCATCCAGACACTTATACATCCACTCCGTCTTCAATACAGATTCCTATATATATATAATACTTTTTAAAATATAGAAGCAAACCACATTCACTGAATGATGTCATCAGTGATGTCATTTGAGATGTCATCAGTGATGTCACTGACCAGGTCATGAATGATGTAATATGTTACATCTTCAGCAGTGGATTGTGGGCTCGCGAGTTATAGTTAGTACAACTAACTATAAAGGAGGAATTTCAATGGTTTTGTATGAGTGAAATATCCAGCTAACTATAACACCTCTAAAACCTATGTTTTTTTGGGTAAATTTCTAAGGTTTTTTAAATGATAATTCCTAACTATAACATGTCTGAAATCTATGGTTTGCTGTGCCCTCACTGCAACTTGTTCCTCTCATCTGTTAGATTTAGAATATCCTTTGTAGAGTAGATATACAAAACATCCCTCAGCTCCTCCCTCTCAGATAAGGAGTTGTAGCCCTTGATGGGACTAGAGTTTTCCACCAGGATTAGAATCTCAGATGATGAAGCATGCCACCTTCAGTGGGTGAGGGAATAATTCCTGAAAGGGATTAGCCCACAGTTATCTCGGTCTGGTTTTTTCTAGTACCTCTGACTGTTTGCCTCACTATTCAAGACCCAAGGATATCTATGTTGTTTTTGAGTATTGAATCAGGGATATAATCCTTTGCAGGTCTGCAAACATTCCCTTGGACCCTCCTCTATCTTTTTTCATGAACGAATTGGTTGCACTTGCCAGGTCGACATGGCAGCTTAAACCTGCACACACAGACACTGTAGTGGCTGGTCTCAGTCATGTTTGCAGGGCTACTCATGTGGGTGGCAAAATCAGTGCTGCACGCACACTAGTAAATGGTTATAGAACAGGGGTTGACCCAATTTAGTCAAAGGACCTGGGTATTTGATAATATAGAAAACAGTTGGTCCTCGACGAAGATTCACCATATAAAACAATTATTGCATTTGGTTAAGTCAATTTTTTGTCAACCCAAGAGTAAATCTGTACTGTTGGTTAAATAGGTATACTAGCCCACATTGTCAAAATATTATACAAAAAGCACCAAAAACCTTGGGATTTGAAAAGAATCCAATCGGATTAACTTGTTTAATATACAATTCAAAAAAAGAGAGAATTTAGCATATCTTTATACACATATTTACATTAATAATAAACAAAGGTATATTCCTACGATAAAAGAGAGGCGTGTACAGAGAAAGATCAAAGTGTGTGCTCAAGTGAATGATCAAGGAGATCAGAGAAACAAAGTGCAGATTACTTATATACAAGAATTGAGCCTGCCCTAGAGAACGCTTGCAAAAAATGTATTTCTTTTTTACTAGCTTGTAGTTATACAAAATTCCATTGTCCTTAATTTGCACAGTTGGCAAAGGGATTTGGAAATGGGGCGAGGGGGCAGGGATTAATAGGTGCAGGCTCCCACAGGGAATTGTCGACGTTTCGACCCAACCATAAAGCGGGTAGTTCAAATCCTCAACACAGGGTCTTCATCAGGACGGAATATGGGGATGGGGCGCAAAAAGTCTTTCAGAGTGCACGCAGGTTAAAAACCATTGTCTTTGGGCACCCTTTTGTAGTGTATCAACATCCGTGCGACGTTATGTCTGCACTCAAAAATTTGTTGTTCACAGATTGACACCACCGCTTAGTTCGGGGATGCTTTCCAATGAAAAAATAAGTTGAATTGCTAAATTAGCTGTCCAAAGCACGGAGGAATTAATCTTCTCCCAAACGTGCTGCACGACTGGAATTAATCTTCTCCCAAACGTGCTGCACGACTTGCCTGCTCCTCTTCGCGTTTATCGTAGGAATATACCTTTGTTTATTATTAATGTAAATATGTGTATAAAGATATGCTAAATTCTCTCTTTTTTTGAATTGTATATTAAACAAGTTAATCCGATTGGATTCTTTTCAAATCCCAAGGTTTTTGGTGCTTTTTGTATAATATTTTTACAATGTGGGCTAGTATACCTATTTAACCAACAGTACAGATTTACTCTTGGGTTGACAAAAAATTGACTTAACCAAATGCAATAATTGTTTTATATGGTGAATCTTCGTTTAGGACCAACTGTTTTCTATATTAGCAGGCACACTAGTAGCATTTGATTTACAGTCCCTGGACACACATTGTGCACTGTACTAGAGGCTTACTAGTAAATCAATTAGGCCAATCATGGAGAAACCAAATACCAGTACATTTTGTATAGGGAGCACTTGCAGTGTATCACTGGTCAGCAGTGGTAAAGTGCTGAATGTCTTAACACCAGTAAAAACTAAATGTAGTGCAGTGTCAAAAAAGAAGATAATAGGCAAAAAAGACTGGGGAAACCACTCCAAAAGATGCCCGGTCTAACAGACACTCAATGTACTCAATGTACACACAAACTGGTAAAATGCTCTTTGTGTAATGTATGAAAATGTGTAAGTTATATTTATTTCCAAAGGGAAAAGTATTCACAATTGTTCCCATCTCTAGGTATCAAGGACTTATTCTGTGATTTCTTCATAGAAATTATAAAGTCTGTTATGTGCCAACACATTTCTTCATAAACACAGAATGGATAAAAACCCTAGAGACTTGAGCAAGCAGAAGACTAGCTGTGAAGTGTGGAATCTTCCAAAATTAAATTTGCTTTCATAAATTGTAGTGGTCATGTGTGGACACACATGCATGTGTGTATAGATGTATGTTTGGTTGCCTGTGTGACAGAAATGTGTGTGTGTAGCCATGTACATTTTTGGGTCTTTATTATCCCTGTGTATTTAGAATTGGGCAACCTAGTGTGATTTTTCATTTTTCTAAAGTGGAATAACGCCATATGTGTAAGTTTCACAGTTCAAAACATGTTTCTTATTACAAAATTGACCTAAAAATATTAAAGCATGTTTCCCCCATTAAACATGTGAAATCCCTCTTTAGAGTAACTATCATTCATAAAAAATTCATAAAAGTTGACAGGACAAAATGGAATGTTTTAGCGCCATTAATTTACAATGACTTTCCACGCCATTATTCTAGATCAATTGCTGAGTAATGATTATTTGTCTTTCCGTCTGTTTTTAGGGCTATAGCTTCTATCATTCAGGTAAGACCATTTCCTCAGCTAAATTTAGAAACAACAAAGGCATATTTGTTCCTCCCATGCATCCATGAAGAAATACTGATCAAGACAAGTGGCACTGTCCAGCTCTTCGTTTGAATTTTAGGTATCCACGTCAATTAATACATTTCTGATACAAACAACCATAAAATCAATGCATATGTTAAATTGAATCACAATTCAATATAAAATGAAAAGATACATTTCCAATTTCTCAAATCTATCTTAATTTGATATTTGTACTTAAAAACGAGGCAATGAAAAATCAAAGAAAAGGACAGCACCTACAGAAATAGAAATGGGACTCAATAGTTAAATTGCCTCTGGAGTGAATATAAACACTTCCTATGTGGCGAACGATATAGTCTACAAAGAGAAAAGTGCATAATATTTTGAAGTGACGTATTATCACAACAACATGTACTCCTGTTTTTTTTGTTGTATATTTTTACTGAGAAGTACGTCAGTATATAAACAATGCAAAAAAAGAGAGTTAAACAACAAATCAAATTATGACCACACAATAAATTATTATGAAATGTTAACTTCCCGTATTACTACACAGAAAAATCATAATATAGATATTAAGAGATACAATATCTGAGGTACTCATGAAACCTGGAAAGGAAGAAATAGCAAAGGTGGACAAGGGCGGAGATGATGTAGATAATATACAATAAGTATTATACCATATATTATAGATACATAGAAGATAGTGGAGATAAACTCATACAAAGTCACAAATATAACATTTCAAGTGGAGATATTCCTACTAACTCAACAATTTCCAATAGGGATATAGTTAATGGCTAAAACATCAACAAACAGTCTTAATGATAACAGCAACAGCATGAATATAATTAAATATGATAATGAATTAATAAGGAAATGTAAAAGGAAGGAACACACTTATTCCATTTCCTAATTAGAAGGAAAAATCTTAAATAATACCAGAAATTGAATATGTATTAGCTAGAAAGGGTTTCCAAATTTGGTTGAAAATTCCAACATTGTACTGCAATCTATAAATGAGATTTTCATAGGATGCCATGTTATACATTTCAATAAGCCATTCATAATACATAGGACATTGTGGTGTTCTCCAATGTCTTAATATGCACATCTTTGATAAAGTGAGAGCAATAGCTATCAACCATCTGGTTTGGTTTGTTATGGAAGACCAGTATTCCTTCCAAATTGGAGTTCTCCTGTCTTAACTTCTACTCAATCTATTAGAGGAAGATTATAAATGATGATCAATAATTATTCTGTAATCATTGTTACACAACTTGCATTCATTCACATTGGGTCGTGGTCTAGAGAAGCTCAGAACCATTCATAAACGTAAGAATCACATATGTCCTGAGAGTCTTTTTCAACTCTGCATTCTCTCTAATCAAACATCTCCACCAACAAAAAAATCTAGACCCGATTTCTCCTGGTAGATAAAATGTAATGGACAATGGTGGGGCATCTAAATGGTGCCTGCAAATATAAATGAAATATATCCTTTTCAACTTTCCTGCTAGTAATATCAGCGGTTTTCCAAATGTTAGCTCCATTGGTGATTGCTGAAGGATACTTATGGGCATATATGGATTTCATAGCTTCTAACTGCTGAATCCGAATTTGACAAGCAAAATTAAAAAAAGGGTCACCATTGATTACACACATCTAAACATTTTCGAGAGGAAAATAATGCCATCTACCTCCATTTCGAAATGGAACCCTAGATAATATTAAATAGTTTTTTAGCATGTTCTTTGGTAGAAAATGTTCTGAACTTAATAATCATAAGGTCCATTGTTAAAGTAAAAAATTTCTTGATAGATTTCATTCATACTTACGATAAAACTATCCCTCTATCAACATTAAGCAGTTCTACACGTTAAAGCTGCATTGTCTGCACAAGGCAGATCAGGAATACATCACTAACCCATCCGGGGAGTGTCCTCTTATTTCGTCCTAGGAATTCATCACTGTACTTAGAATATATGGAAACAAAAAATAGAGCCAGGGATTACACTATCAAAGGTAGCACTTTAGTTGAAAAGGCAAGCACTTCAACAAACAAAGTACTAGACCGCTCTACCTCCATTCTTTCAAAGTGTATTCTGCTTAACTTGGCCATTTGTCAAGCTGATATTTATAAAAACTAAAAAACTAAATGGACTTTTGGAGGCACTAGCATATTTATATGGCAAAAATTGCAGGTTATGGCCCTCTTCGACAGTGTCCTTAGCCAGACCTAAAGCTGTACTGTATCAATGTCAAACATCTCTTGGAGTATGGCGATTTCTGAACTCCCTGCATAAAGATCTAACAATATCATTTAACAATATATATAACAAAGATATTGGCTGATAATTTTTAGGGATCCCCTCTATTGTCTTTCTTAAAGATTAAAGATTGAAGTGATAATCGAATTGAACCAGTTTAGAGGAAGGTGAGATGTGCTAGCAACATTCAACACATTAGTTAGCAAGGTAGCCCAAAGGTCAATTTCATTTTTATTTATCTCCATCAGGACTCCAATAATTGCATAGAAAGCTTTCCTTTATGGCTTTAATAACCTCAGAAACAGAAAAGTGTAAGAGGATTATTGTCTTTTGGAGGTTCTTCGCATTCAACTATATCTTATACGTGTTAAAATGAGTAACCCAAATGTCTTCTGGTATTTGATATCTAGCTTTAATAATACACAATCCTGAAACAATTAATAGTTCATTATCATCCTATAACTCAGGGATTCACTTATATCTGTATCTGTATTTACGCTATTCCAAGCTTTGTTTCTGATTGTTGGCATTTGATTTTTCTGGTATTACATAATTTCACTTTCAAGACAATATTATTCCACAAAAGAAAATTGTTTCCAGAATACTTAGAGACATGTGACATCACCACAGGTTTTGGTAAAAACATTAATTGCCATTAGGTGTGGCTTGATTAATAGGAGCTGTTTACAACTATTCAGTTTATAAAAATAGGCTGTGAATTATTTTTACTTGCATCAAGGAAGTATTTACTTATTAGTGTAATGGTGTCGTCTCACACATTTAATTCAATGTGAATTATAGAATGAAAATTGAGTTTTAGTGGGGAAGGATGTGGTTCCTTCCCAATTAAAACATCTAAAACTTCTGGCAGGTCCAACCCGCAACTTGAATAAATTATCCTGGGCTCCACTCCAGGTAGTTACAGCAAAAGGTATCCAGGTTTATCTTAAAGAAAAGTGTGAAAAGTACTTAGCAGCATAACAATAAATATCCCACAACCAACTTCTAAAATAGAGAAAAATGGATATGAAAATATTACACTAAACCAACTTAAATCCAGTAAGAGGTAACAGGAAGATCACTGAACAGGATGACACGCCTGGGTATCTCCCTCCGCTCGACTGCATCAAAGATTTTACCTTCTGACTGATCCAACATCCCTAAGCTGAGCATGGCTGGGTCTCTTGAAGATTCATAGCTGTTGATCTAAGTCTTGCTGATGCTGTTAATTTTAGAGACCAATGCTAATCAACTTACAGGAGGTTAAGCTAAAGTAAATATTTATCAAGATTACTTTAATAATGAATTTGATTTTCAAAGAACATTACATATAGTGGCTAAATGATCATATTTGTAGCTTACCCAAACGGAAGACAGCAGTAATATTACTAAATATGAACTTTAGTTTCCCCCCTGGGAGCAGTTATAGCCCTGTACAATGAAAATAACTTATTGGGGCTGGTCACAGTAGAAACACACTGACACTAAATTCTTCTATGTACCACCTTTAAACACACAGCACCTTTAGTAAGCTACAAAGCATACCTAGGGGTGACATATTTAAAAGTAGTTATCTTTCATGTATAAAGGACTATTTTGACAGGCTTGCTTGCAGGTTTAAAAGCTGTAGCAGTCAGGCTACACCGGCGTAATGTCACGTCTCCTTTCTTAGCCCAGTGGATAAACACTTAAAAGTCACATGCCATTGGTGTCTTTTCCTCCACCATGTACTGTAGCCTTACATTTGAGTTAAATACGCCAATTGGAGGTTAGCCAATTTTACAATCTTCTATGAGTCAGACCACATACACTGGGGACTGGACAACAGTGTCCCATTAAGCAAAGTTAAAAACAAAACAGGAATACTGTTCTGCAAAACAATGGGGTTGCTCACATAAAAGGAGGAATTTCTCATCCTGCATTAAACATCTGCATTAGAATTCCACCCAGGAGGGTGGTGGGGGCTAACTTGTGTCAATGACTTTAATAGCTGGAGAAGTAGCATTTTAATACTTTACTTATTGGTAAATGGCTGTTTGTCACTGGTAGTTTTAGGAATCTGCTGCTTTAAATATTGCAGCATTCAAAATGTTATTGGTAAAATGCTTGGAATAATCTCAGCCACTGGTAATTACTTGGGCTGCATCCAAGTCTATCGTTATTTTGCACATCATACAACTTCATTTTTGATTCAGCTGCATGCCAATGCCTTTTCCAAAAGGAACCGTTCAGCTGAACTGGCAAACTGGAAATAGTGCAGCATTTGTTTACATCTTCTACATCATTAGCTAGAACAACAGAACATAACACAAAAAGAAGGCAGAAACCAACGACAGCACAAAATACAACACAAAACCGCCACTGTAAAGCTCAACACAGCAGGTGTGTGCAAATTCTCTTCTTGCACATCACCACTTCTGCAAATCTGTTTTCAAAATGCAGCAGTAAAAGGCGTTTGCACCAAGTATTGCCTCATGTACCGCCAAGAACATATAATAGTGCCAATGAAAAATATTTTATGAAGCAACTCAAGGAGTTCTCTACTCACATAAAGTCCATTACGGAGAATGCAGCAGTACCTGTTAGTAGCATCCCTTCTGAGACAAACTTTTTAAAGAATCTGACACAGTCCAGTACCCTTGCAAATTCCGAAGTGTGCAAGTCAACCATGTGACATAAACAGAGCTGTCTATTCAGAAGACTTAATGCTCCCAACATGGCTAACATTATGCTGTCTCTCATCTAAAGTACATCGATTCAGTATTCTTTACAGAATTCAAGGGTTCATGGCTCCTTTGCTGCAACATGTGGGATGAACATTTATTTTACAGCTTTAACAGTGTTATAAATGTAGGGTTGTTTAATCATTGCACCTTTATAACATTTAAATCATACAGATTAATGAAGTATTGCACTACTTGTACTGGGGAAACAGCCACTACAACGCAGCTGTTTCCACGCTATACTTAACCATGCATGCTTTACAACGCATGCATGGTTAACACTTAAAGCTTTTACCACGCATTCCTTTACTACGAAATATGTAGTGAACGAATGTGTGGTAAAGGTAGAATAAAAGAAAGTGGGCTGGGGGGCTAGGGGGTGGCTCCCCCCCCCAAAAAAAAGAGTTGGTTTAAAAAAAAAAGAAAACTCTTACCTTAAAGACGGTCATCTGTGCCTCTTGCCCTTTGTGAAATAAGCCTACCTAACGGCGTAATAACGTATGTGTGTCTACGTACTGCCTTGTCACAAAAATAGAAAAAGGACCAATTTACTTTGAAGAAGGAGAAGTCCGTCCATGGAAAACTGAGTATTTTTTTTATGTACTAACGTTTAATGATTTTAGAGAACATGTAAGGAATTGGGGCAGGGATCAAAGAAAGCATTTACAATGAAAATGCCATTATCATGCATAGTTATACAACGATAAACGTTGTAAAGGAATGCTTGGTAAAGGCATTTTCGTGGTAAAGCATATTCGTGGTAGTGGCATTCGCATGGTAACGCATGCAAGGATAAGGCATGCGTTGCAACGGAATGCGTTGTAACATCATACAACCCTTGTAGTGTGCTTTTATAATATTGCCAATGCAGAAATATCACATGACTGAAAAGGGAAACTATGCCGGCTTACCGCGTGTATGTGAAAGAATAGATAAACAAAAATATTGGACAAATATGCAGCCTACTTATTATTTACGAATATATTGGTCCACTGGGTGTGAATTTCCCATTATTAAAACTAATGCAGCATACTATTTAAGAACATATTTAAGCTGGAAGATTACTGTATCACTGACATATTTTGTGTACATCCATCATACACATATATATAAATACACACACACACTTATTTCTCCTCCAGCTTTTCTTATGCCTTTTCTACCTCACGATTCGTTAAAGCGTTTTTACTGTTCCTCTTTGTGGTATTGGTGTGCCAACAGGAACAGTGTGAGGTATTTCACTGTTTAAGGCAAATGTCATTTTGCAGGCTTGAGCTTAACACACATTGACAAAAAAGACAATTTTACAGCCCTTTGGTGTAATTTGGTGGCAGAACAAGGTGGCGCACCATCCAGGCCAGAGGAGTTACCTAGCTTTATGGACGTTAGCGTGAACTATAAAAAGGGCCTGGGCACCTTTCTTGTATAATGCATATATTTATAATAGGAGGCTTTAAGTGTGCCTTATATAGTGTATGTACATCTTCTTTCTGAAAGAAAAGTGTTCAGAATCTGCTGCTGAATTTCACTGACCTTCACATCACAGTCATGCACCATGTTAATCAATTTTGGCAGCTTATTTGGGTGGCATTAATGTATATTTTGTCTTGTTCAGGGCTGGTGTACATTTAAAGTGCAGCATAGTTGTAAAGCTCAACGTATTTTAAAACTATGAAATTTACAATAACTTTTACTTAATTTGTGTCCCTGTAAGTTTTTTTAAAGGTTAATATGTAGCCGTGATTAAATGTTCCGGTAGACATAATTGTCAATAGAACCACATGAAAAGTTAGATTTTTCAATAATTTGCATTTTCTATGCGAGACCCAGACTTTTGTTTTTTACTCAACAAAAATCTATCATCAGAAGACTCAGCACGTGGCAATGTTTTTAAATATATTCATCATATAACAAAGTAACTTTTACTGGCCACTTCACCTTCCCCTGAGAGTTCTCTTTTCTGCGCCATATGCCACTCTTCTGAGACAGCATTCTACATTTTTCATAACTCATAAAGCTTGTGAAGGGCTTTATAAGATGAATCAATTTTCACAGACATTGAAGTACCTGGAGAGAAAAATGTCCTAATGGAATACAGGCATGTTTGGTAAATGATTAAAGCTTGTATTAAACAAAATAGATTTATGGAGTTATGTGACACACTGTGCAGTTATTGCTTCTGGCATCTCAGGCCTGATTCATTATTTAGAAGCTGTGAATCTTGATGATTCAGTACACATAATGCAACTGTTCATTTAAAATACATATTTAATGAAATGGCAACAAACATGTAAACCTTAAACACAAAGACCACACAACTCATGACAAAGTAATGATAGTGAGACAATATTTATAGGGAATTCTTTCGGCAATTTTCAGTTGTTTTCCTCTTAAATGTGGTGCTATAGTCCTCACAGAATACCCCTAATTGACAGTGGCATACTGGCCTGTGAGGGCCTCAGACTGACGATGGAAAATATGAACATGTAGCTCAGTGTAAAGACTCCTTGTTTATTGCATCCACATCAGGGTTTTGCAGAAAAAGTTATAGTTTACTGAAATAAAAGGGAAATGACACAGTTCAAAAAGTTGCACTATACATGAAAACTCTGCTGCAGTACCCATGTCTCATAGTTTATGTTTTAAAACATTTGTTTCTAGGAAGTGGTCTATAGAGAGCAAAATTAACGTCACAAATATTCCCATATGCATTTTATTCTTTGTGGAAGCGGAGGCCTGTCCTTGCATACTGACCACTGGAGAAACCCAATTGGATGTTGCCTTACCGCTAGAGCGGTCAACCACGAAGCTGGGGAACCGAGTTCGAGTCTCTGCAACGATGCTCAATATCCTGTGATTCTAGGCAAATTACTTAATCTCCCCGTGCCTAGCAAAAATTGTGTCCATCTGTAGAAGAAACTGGTGCTCATGTAAAGCATTCTGATACCTGATATCTTCAGGTCAAATTCACGCTATATAAAAATATTTAAAAAAAAATTAATTACCCACATTCTTTGCTATTTTTGTATGTGTGGAGTGGACCTTCTTACGACATGTGGAAAATACCTGAAACATCTTCATTTGCAGTTATAGTACCTTCCTATCCAGGACATCCACTTTAGCCCCTGGTGTTGTCATACTTGTGTACTCTTCTGATGATCACAGTGGATGAGTTTGACTTTGCCACTAAGATGTTAGGAGAAGGCCTCTTTTTGTGTGGTCACCTCCATTTCTTGCTGACTGATATTTCTGTCTGATTTAAAGATGACTTTGTAGGATACACCTTTCAGGCTTGCTCCACAGAAAGATTTTGACCTCCAAATAGGAGGCTAAATCGAAAGGTAGCATGACAAAGCATGACATGTGTCTGACACAGTGGCTTCAGCAGGTGTAAGATATGAATTCCTGTGCTCTGAGTTTTCCTGCCAAAATCAATAGCTTAAGTGGACCTCTTCCAAATCCTATCTGTCTTTGAGAGCACTTTGTCGGATTTAGCGTGCAACCTTTCCTCACTGCAGATTCCAATTCAGAGATTAAAATCTTTGATGGGGGCGATCCGCTTGGGGTATCAGACCTTCACTCCATTATGGTCAGCCTGAAATCATGTCTAGGTTCTGGTAAACCATGAACAGTGTCAAACCATGAACAGTAACTTCCTTTTGGCACTTTGTTTTCTTTCTGGCCTAAAACTTTAAAAATTCATATCTCAAGTTCTCCTTATTGGATTTTAATTAGTTTTGTCTCATTTTTTAAACTGGAATTTTTCAGAAATTGGTTGTGGGTTTTTATTGTGATGTGCGTTGACCTTTTTAATTGCTTTGGTATGAATACATACTTTAAATACTTATCCTTAAGTTATGCCATAGCTACAAAGTATTGAGAATATGTTTATTTTATTCAGTGTGGGTGTTGACCTGATAGGATTTTGGTTATATTGCTTGTGAAGGGCTCACATCCTTCCCAATTAATAACCCACATTTCTACCAATACATACACAATATATCTTCAATTTCAGTATAGGATCATGAGATATGGGCCAAGAATGCAAAGACATTTATCAAAATGCATACCAGTTCAGGTAAATCAGAGCCCAGGTTCCTGTCAAAGTGCATTTAACTCTTACACCAATATCCATGAAAAAGGTTTTAGCACTAGTGGCAGATGCAGCCCTTCAGTCCAAAGGGGTTGGGATTGTAAGTTTCCTAGGCCATAATGATTGATAACCAAAATCTGGGCTCTATGAAGCCACTATTGCTAAGTTATTTCTCCAAGACTGCTGCTCAATACTATCTATCACCATGACACCTACCACTAGAGTACTTCCACATGGCATCAGGACCAAGTGATAGCTACCTCCCCTGGAAAAGAAGACTGTATATGCATATTTGTGACAGTTATAAAGTAGCTCCTGCCTGCCCCAAAGTGGTCTCACACCTCTCTTCTCTGCCAACCCACGCAGGTCCTAACAATGATCAATACAAAATGCTCTCTGTGTGCCACTAGAAAGCTCCACTAGCTAGTCACTGACTTTGTGCCTCATGATATGTGGATCAGGAGCAGCACCTGTCTTCCTTGAGGGGTCGGGAAACTCAATCCCTCATCTGTCACTATAGTGGCCCATACCTTCATGGCATACAACTAACTATCTGCTTTATATAACAGAAGATGATGAGAAAGGGATGCTCACTGAATTGCTTGGTCTGCACACAAACAAGTCTTTCATGAACAAGGTCTTGATATGTTGATTTTTCTATGTATAGGATTGCCCCCCTTATGGACCACACACATTCTTATTAAGGATAAATACACTTATATAAATAGAACAATTTGTATTCTGTATTTTTTTTAAAAGGGAGAGCACTTCATATCTACAGAAAGTTGATCAATAATTTTGACTGAAACTATCAAATCTATAATTATGTACCTGAACTTATGACATTGACTTTCCCTTATATAGTGAGCTGACCTGTAGTCCATTACTAAGACAATCTGATCCCATCAAACAAACGTGGCACGGTAAGCAAAAGAAGGATGGATTTAACCCAGATCTCTTGACTGGGGGGTGAATGTTTTGATTTGTTCTGCATTCCGTCCATCAATTGTGTGTCTTTTGCTTTCTCGCCCTAAGGTATGCCCAGACGTGGGTCCTAGGCTCACTGTGCCACTGGATTCAAGCTATCCTTGCTGATGAGGGGTGAAACCCCGAAACCTATCCTAGGATGCTCGTTTCCAGGCCAGAGAGGACCTAGCATGGCAGTTTGGGCTGGACTGTTCCTATATAGCACAAGGTCATGGTCAAGACTGATTTGCATATGGCCAGGTCAAAACTGCGGTGGAAAGGTGAGCAAAAGAATGATGGATTTAACCCGAATCTCTTGACTGGGGGTGAATGTTTTGATTTATTCTGCATTCCGTCCATAAATTGTATGTCTTTTACCATCAAACAAGCAGCAATGACCTAGCTATCACTGGTGGGATGTATGACGTAACAACGCATACTTTTTCGACGCACACCATTACAACGCAATTTTTACAACGCAGGATCCTTTACAATGAAAGCCTTTACAACGCATGACATTACATAGCAGATGCTATTACAACGCATGCCATTACAACGTAAGTCTAAGTAAGTATATTATTTTTTTAACAAATGTAATTAATAAATATTTACTTAATTTTATTTATTCAATTAATTTTTTATTAATATATTTGTAAATATATTTATATATTTTTAAAAATAGTCTAGGTGTTTAAAAATAATATACAAAATCCAGTTAGTGTAAAACCCAAACCCAGCCCTGAACCCTAAAAATACCCCTGTACCCCATAACCCAAACCTAGCCCTGAACCCTAAAAATACTCCTGTACCCCATAACCCAAACCCAGCCCTGAACCCTAAAAATACTCCTGTACCCCATAACCCAAACCCAGCCCTGAACCCTAAAAATACCCCTGTACCCCATAACCCAAACCTAGCCCTGAACCCTAAAAATACCCCTTTACCCCATAACCCAAACCCAGACCTGAACCCTAAAAATACCCCTGTACCCCATAACCCAAACCTAGCCCTGAACCCTAAAAATACCCCTTTACCCCATAACCCAAACCCAGCCCTGAACCCTAAAAATACCCCTGTACCCCATAACCCAAACCCAGCCCTGAACCCTAAAAATACCCCTGTACCCCATAACTCAAACCTAGCCCTGAACCCTAAAAATACCCCTGTACCCCATAACCCAAAACGATATATATAAAATTACTTAAATTAATTTATTTAATTTATTTTTAATTTTAAATGTTTAAATAAAATGATATACTTACCTATACATACTTTGTAACGGCATGCGTTGTAATAGCATCTGCTATGTAATGTCATGCGTTGTAAAGGCATTCGTTGTAAAGGATCCTGCGTTGTAATGGTGTGCATTGAAAAAGTATGCGTTGTAAAAGTTGCGTTGAAACGGTTGTATACCTCACTGGTGTGATATGTATGTTTTATCAAGGTATAAAAAAAGGGGATACATTTTCTACTGTTCATTTCACAAAGTATGTAACAATTTCCTTCTGCAAATGTAATTTGCAGCCATATAAGGGCCGCTGTGGTCTACTGTTGTGAAAAACATTAGTTTTTTCCTTGGTAAAAAACACCTCTGAATTACCTAATTTGCCCTACTAATAATGCTTTCATGTTGCTGAATTGCTGATGAAATTTCTTAAAAATGCTTTTCAGAAATTATTCTCTATGATGATTTTCATGAATGTTCAAGAACATGTTTCTGAAAGAATATTCTGAAAGATTGCAATAATACCAATGGGAAAGCCCAAGGAGATCATTATGGAAGGGGTTCACACATTTTCTAGAAACTCTATACCAAGCTATGACTACATGAATAAGGATATGTTTTTATTTTATTGCTTAGTTGCTTTGAAATTAGCATGTGTGTTTTTGTTGTATTTAAAAATGTAGTTTTTTCACAACCATATCAGGTGTATTTATTTGTTAAGTGATAATGTTGTTTTCCCTCAGACTTTTGTATCTTTGAAGGCAATGGAAATAAAAGGATACATTTGGTAATCAATCAATCAATCAATTAATCAATGCATTTATATAGCACACTACTCACCCGGAGGGTCTCAAGGCGCTGGGGGAGGGGGGGTCCGCTGCTGCTCGAACAGCCAGGTCTTGAGCTGTTTCCTGAAGGCGAGGTGGTCCTGGGTCAGGCAGAGGTGGGTCGGGAGGGAGTTCCAAGTCTTGGCGGCCAGGTAGGAGAAGGACCTTCCTCCTGTGGTGGCTCTTCGGATCCGGGGGACGGCGGCGAGGGCGTGGCTGGACGATCGAAGCTGGCGTGTGGGAGCGTAGAAGTTGAGGCGGCTGTTGAGGTATGATGGTCCTTGGTTGTGCAGGGCTTTGTGTGCATGGGTAAGGAGACGGTAGTTGATTCTCTTGTTGACCGGGAGCCAGTGCAGATCTCTCAGGTGTCCGGAGATGTGGCTGTGACGGGGGATGTCCAGGATGAGTCGTGCTGAGGCGTTCTGGATCCGCTGGAGACTCTTCTGGAGTTTGGTGGTGGTTCCGGCGTAGAGAGAGTTGCCGTAGTCCAGATGGCTGGTGACGAGGGCCTGGGTGACCGTCTTTCTGGTCTCGGTGGGGATCCACCAGAAGATCTTACGTAGCATGCGCAGGATGTTGAAGCACGATGAGGAGACGGCGTTGACTTGTCTGGCCATGGAGAGGGAGGCGTCCAGGATGAAGCCCAGGTTGCGTGCGTGGTCTGTTGGTTTGGGTGCGCTGCCCAGGGCGGGGGGCCACCAGGAGTCGTCCCAGGCAGAGGGTGAGGATCCCAGGATGAGGACTTCTGTCTTGTCCGAGTTCAGTTTCAGGCGGCTGGTCATCACCCACTTGGCTACTTCTGTCATCCCTTCGTGCAGCTTGGCTCTGGCGGTTGCGGGGTCGTTGGTGAGGGAGAGGATCAACTGGGTGTCGTCGGCGTAGGAGATGATGTTGAGGTTGTGTTGGCGTGCGATGGTGGCAAGGGGGCTCATGTAGACGTTGAAGAGGGTTGGGCTGAGCGAGGAGCCTTGAGGAACGCCGCAGATGACTTCGGTGGCTTCTGATCTGAACGGGGAGGCGGACTCTCTGTGTCCTTCCGGCGAGAAACGAGATGATCCATTCCTGTGCCTTCTCCTGGATTCCGACGTGGCTGAGGCGCTGCACTAGGGTGCGGTGGCAGACAGTGTCGAAGGCCGCGGAGAGGTCTAGGAGGATGAGGGCCGCTGTTTCTCCGTTGTCGAGCAGGGCTCGGATGTCATCGGTGCCTGCGATCAGGGCGGTCTCGGTGCTGTGGTTGGCCCGGAAGCCAGACTGCGAGAGGTCGAGGGATCCGTTCGTCTCGAGGAAGGCGGCCAGCTGCTTGTTGACGGTCTTCTTGATGACTTTTGCAGGAAACGGGAGCAGCGCGATGTGGCGGTAGTTCTTGAGGTCGGTGGGGTCAGCTGATGGCATCTTTAGTAGAGCGCTGAGTTCGGCGTGCTTCCAGCTCTCCGGGAAGGTAGCGGCGTTGAAGGAGGTGTTGATGATGTCCCGCAGGTGGGGAGCGATGACAGCATCGGCCTTGTTGAAGACGTGGTGAGGGCAGGGGTCGGTCGGAGATCCGGAGTGGATGGAGTTCATTGTGCGGATGGTGTCTTCGGTGCTGATCGGGGTCCAGGCGCGGAGGGTGGTGGTGGGGGGTGGTGGTTCGGTCGTGGCGTGCGTCGGTTGGGTGCTGAAGCTGTTGAGAGAGTTTGAGATCATGGACATTTAAGCTCAGGCAGTAGTATCTAGAAGAGCATCCCAAAAAAGTGTTGGAAAGAAATATGTGGTAGTAAAAAAAGAAAGATAACTAAATCAATATCAAGGAGATATGGATGAGTGTGTGACTTTTAATCCATCATTTTAGCAAACCCAGAAATATTTGGTTGATTTATTCAATTATGTAGGCATGTTCAAGATAACTTTGGGTAATTTTGGACAGCTATGCAAATCGTCAAAAGGCAAGATTGAAACTTTATTTTGTCAAATATTGAGGTCCTAAATTTAAGGTACATAATAACTATATTTCCTCAAAGTTGAGCAGGGTTAATTTTTAGTTCATAAAATGATCTATGTAATAAATCTGGTGAACGTAGACACTCCCAAATAAAACATTTTGGAAAATATTATGGGAAGTGGTGTTTTTAGTTTTCCTCAGTTACTCCATGCTTGCCCATGTTATTTCCTCTGTGGATTTCAACTTCTATAATTAGCCAAAGTGTGGGGTGAAATACCACATCACATAAATCCATTGAAAAGAAAGGATGAGATTCTGGATATCCCTTATTCAAAGCTTAATACAGTTGAAGGTGTTTTGGGTACGTCAACTTAGTCAGGATTTTCTTTCATCCTCAGTGCTTGCAATGATTGTTTAATTAAAAGAGCATAGAAATATACATCAGACACTTTGGAAGTTATAATTTCATGGTGTAAGATCCGTGCTTTCCATATGAAATCACAGGATGTACCCCATGCCAAATCATACTAATTGGAAATGGTCGGAACAACGTGGGCTCAGCCACGTGTGTTCAAACAATGCAAGCACAACCACGCTTGCCTTAGTCATGCATATGCCGTAGCCACGCATATAAGTTGTTAACGCACTGTCTACTGGCTGGAATGGGCAAGTCCGGGACGAAGAAGGATCAGGAGAGGATGCGGTGAGGTAGGGGCTCACGAGGTGGTCGAGTAGGTTTTGGGGCTATGGGGAGGACGGGGTCGTTTATAGGGCTTAGGGGGTCAGGGCAGTTTTGAGGGCTTAGGGGCGAGTGGTTGGTTTGAAGGAGGGAGGAGGTTAGCTTTAGGTCTCAGAAAAGGAGCTTGGGGCTGTTTTAGGGGTAAGGGCAGGGATTGGGGTACTTTTTAGTGCTTTTGTTGCAGTTTATTGTTCAGGGAGAGGTTGGTTTTCAGGGGTAGTTTTAGGTCTCAAGTTAGGGGCTTAGGGAGCTATTTAGGGCTCAGAGCAGAGGCTAGGGGTATTTTTTGAGCTTTGTAGGCCATTTTAGGGCTCAGGTCGGGGCAGGGGTCGGGAGCTTCACTTACCTTGTAAATCCTAACCACATATATGTCTTTGCCATACATGCCACAACAACACATTTCGTTGTAAAGACATGCGTGGTAAAGGCATATGCATGTTTAAGACCACATGGAACCGGCATGCATGGTAATCGCATGTGTGGTTCCATCACACAACCAAAACAAATACATTTAAAATGTCTAATATATTAAGAAAACTGTGTTCTGCACTTTGTAGTGCAATATGTTAAATAGAACATTACTGATGTCTTGGAGCCGAGTCACAAAGCAATTACGAGTAAGGGAAGTAGTACTTAAAGAGTAGTCTTTTTAAATGCTCCTACATATTTTGTTAGTCGGCCCCAAAACATTTAACTCACTATTAACAATAAAGCAAAGAGTCCTTTCTATTCCTACTGATTGTATATGAATATTGCCTGCTAATATGATGAGCAGCACACAGAGTCTGGGTGATTGTAGACGCAAAGCAATGAGTGAGTCTGTATATTTTCACGTGCAGCGCTCTGCGTGAATATGGACTTAATTTGGATATAATTTTTAAGTGATTATAAGTATTGGCATGCATAGTGCTCTGAGTAAATCTCTATAGTGTAAGGAGCAAAAGTCCATGATGTGGGTTGTTATCAAAGGATAAATACCAAGTGAGTCTGGAGATCATCAATGCAAAAATTCTGGGACTTAAGAAACGTTTAAGAATGTAGCATTGAATAGGTTTGGGAGTTATCAAAATGCAGGTACTGTGCGGGTTTGAGCACTGTTTTGAGAAGAGCAACGAGTTAGGGTAGTTAATAAGCATATTTATCATCATTATTCAAGTTTATTTCTGGGTAAAGCCAATACAACCTCTTACAAAAGAAAGCAAAATCATACATTTCTATAAATACATCGAATTAAAAAAATGAATAAAGCATTTGTGCATTCACACGAGCAAAGTAATAATCGTGCGTACCAATAATTATATGGGGCATATCTGTGAGTTAATCTGGAATTATAAAGAGCAAAGATCTGATTTAGTTTGCATATCTTTATATATGAATCCGCGTGGCTCTATGAGTGTGTCTGTGCATTTTTAGAAGTGACACTCCGAGTCTAGACTCGGAGAATTTGGCTTTTATTAAGAGCAGACCTCCTAATGAGCCTCCATACTATTATGGGAAGTGCTATGCATCAGTCTGGGTATGTTCAACATCAGCACTCACAGTGATTCTGTGTATTGACAAGAGGTTTAAGTAAATCTGACTTCAATAGGAGTAGGTCTCTAGGGTAGTCTGAAAAAGTAGGAGCAGTTCCATGAGTGATTTGAGATTCTCTCACAATGATCAAGAATCAACATTAGTGTAAATCTGTATTATCTAGACTCGATTTGAGTTTGAGTGTTAGCAAAAGCTAAACTCAGAAGGGGGAGTTTTTATTAAGAATAGATCTGAGTGATTCTGAAAATTATCAATACCAACACTCCAGTTATTAATTAAACATCATATCCCCGTGGTATCAAACCATATAGAGAGAGACCTTTTATCTGTGGCAGCAAGGATAAAAAGAGGTAGGATTTAGTAATGCAGACTATTTATTGAACATTGTCATAATATGAGTCAGTCTTGGTATCTCATCAATCACTAAGGTACTAAATATGGCTCATGAAGATTTACATTGCAATTCTTCATAATATTTGGTATATATTACCAGGAATGTACTGTGAATGTGTATTCTGTCACCATTTTGAGGCCAAATTCTGTGGTCCATTAATCTGTGAGTATATTGTTCAAAAGCACACTATACTGAGGGGCACGATCCCTCGGCAACAAAAAGCTAGATTTCTAGAGGGTGCACCAGATTTCCCTAGGTAGCATTTTCCCTGGAATAATATACCTCATGATTTTTTGGCATTTGGATGTCATAGCAGAGAATTCATTAGATACATTATTTCTCTTATAATGGAGTTTACTTCAGTTGTGTTTGATTGAAAATATCGTGTTCTGTTGCAAAGGCAATATCTTTTAGTTCATCAGGGTTCACATTTGGAGCAACTCATTTCTGAAACAATTCTGTAATTAATAAAAATCATTACAACTTGGCTGTGCTAAAATTTGTCTGTCCAGTGGTTATTTCCAGAGATTTATTATCAGCACCAAGCTATAATATTGGTGGGGAGGATGCTCACTAAAAATAACCATATATAAGACTTCAACTTCTTTATATCTACTTCAAAATGCATCATTTGCCCATAGTTTTTTCAAAAATGTGATGAGTGACCACCGTATCCCTCTCTATTTCCATACTCCACAGGATCCTGCTATCTGGATGTGTTGCTCTGCTATGGCATGTGCTTGGTAACTCCAAAATTTGTCAAACGTTGTATGGTTTTATTGAGTTAATGCCATTGTAATTCATCCCTCTCTGAATATTGTAAACGAAATGCTGCTTTGAAGTTTTATGAATGCATCCGGTGTTGGTTAAATTGCACCCAAGTGCTCCAAAAGAATAAGGAGGAATCATTCCACGCATGTAATTAGGTTTGCACTATATCCCTACAAATAACCAAAGTGTAAAAAATAAACTGGAAGCATGGGGATTAAGCAGGGTAACTCTACTATGTAGGGTGAAGCTAGTACCGAAAGTCTAATTGACTTGTGTGTTGATCAGTAAAGATTAAATTTGGTAAGGTGATCTGAGTTGCAGGGACAAGAAACACAGCAGAGAGTGTTAAGATAACTGGTCAGAGAGTGATATTTAGGAACAACAGTAATGAGAGTGCTCAAAGATTGTTGGCCAGACATTTTTCAAAAACAGGAAAATTTCCCCAAGTTTTACATATACCTGGCACATTGATTAGGCATTTGTCAAAAGGTAGAAAAAAAGGATTTCAAAGTGGAATTATTCCTTGCTTCGGATTGCAAGCCAATCTATTAAGGGTGACAAGTATTGCCTAAGGACTGTAGGAAGAGGTTCATGATGACCAATAATGATTGATATTAGGAACAAATATCAGTTACTTGACTTCATTTGAAATGTTTGATGACTACTTAGTTATTCTTTGAAACAATATTTGAGTTAGAGCAGCTGTGGTTAATGTTCTGAACAGATGTGGAACATTTTCTATATGCAATTAAAACATTACGGGTTGGATCAATAACCACCAACGAGATTTAAGTTAATCAAGGACAGTCAAATCCTTATTTAAAATAATATTAACTATCAAGCTAAACATATCATAAGCAGTTTATATATGCACCATGGCTGAAAAGCATTTATACAGTGTTCAATAACATACCCGTCACAACACAATACAACACAAAATCATTTATCAGCCCAAAGCAATTTTTGAAAATTAACTTTCTTAAAAGAGGGTAGTTTTATTCCAGTATCTTCTGAAAAATATTCTCAAATCTTGTTTTGATGAAGCTTAAAGAAGAAAACTTGCAGATGGAACAAAAAAGCAATTACAACTTCAAGGCATATATTATGCCTACATACCTCGTGAGTACCCACTGAAAACCCCTGCTATACAATGCAGCCACTTTGGGCACTAGAGAAGAAAAGAAGCTGACCATCAACACCAGAGATCTATGTGTGCTGTAGACTAGACAATAAGACATATCTGAAAATTAAATAGATTAATTAGAATGATTGTTGGGAAATGTCCCACTCTGAAAGTTCAGCCAAGCATTTGGCCTTCCTTCTCTGCTTTTTCTGACCACCTTTTGGTTAGTACATTAGGTAAACCTTTTGGTTAGCTTTAGGACTCTGAGCACTTGATTACTTCAATCCAGTGCTAAAGTGCATGTGCTTGCTCATCTAAATATGGTAACATTTGCTCATACACAAGTTGCATATTTAATTTACTTATAAGTCCCTAGTAAAGTGTACTACCTGGGCCCAGGGCCTGTAAATTAAATGCTACTAGTGGACCTGCAGCACTGATTGTGCCACCCACTTACATAGCCGTTTAACCATGTTTCAGGCATGCCACTGCTAAGCCTGTGCATGTGGTTTACACTGCCATGTTCACTTGGCATTTAAAACTCCTTGCCAAACCTTAAACCACCCTTTTATTACATACATGTAAGGTAGGCACTAGGTAGCCCATAGGGCACAGTGCTAAGTAATCAAAAGGCAGGGCATGTCGTTTGAAATGTCCTGATGATGAAAAACTCCCAAATGTGTTTTTCACTACTGTGAGGCCAACTTCTCTCAGAGGTTAACATTGAGAATTCCTTATTACACTTTATCAACTGTCATTCCTGATTGAGACGGATTAGATCTGCCATGTTTAATGTCACTGGAATGGCATTGATAAATACTTGTTACTAGTAAAGTTGAATTTTCCCTTACCCTTTTAAAAATGCCACTGTTAGAAAGATGGTGTTTTTCTGCCCTTAACCCTGTGTGCCTACAGCCTGTCTCAAATACAAGTGTGGGGTGACTGGCATCTTGACTTAGTGCATTACCTCTAGACAGCCACACTCAATGGCAGATTAGGTGCAACTGATGGCCCATCCACATATTGATGAGTCACCCTGGGCAGGATGAGAGGGAGGAGCTGAGAATTACACATGAATAGGCTGTGTCTTGTCCCCACACAAAAGGATGCATACCCCCCCCCTGGAGTGAGACTGGAGGCAGAGCTGGGATGGAGGACCTCTGTACACGTCAAAGTCCTTATTTGAAGTCACCCCCACTTCAAAAGTACCACTGCATATAAGAACTACACTTATGACCCAACCACTTCAGTACACTACTAGACCCATGAAGAACTCTGCCAATAGGAGGGACTGCTGTGCTGCTATAAGGACTGACACTCAGCTGGACTGCTGCTCTGGAAGAGGTGCTGCCCTGCTGCCTGCCACCCTTTGCCCTGACTGAGGAAGGACTGGACCCATCTCACTTGAACCCAGGGTAACTCCAAGAGCATGCTAACTTGCCCAACCATTTTAAGTATTAGGGACATCAAATATTTCTCATCAACCTGCAAGAGCACCTGAACTTTGCTTGCTTCAAGTCTTGCCCTGCCAAGTGTTGCTAATCCAGTCCTGGGCCCTTGAAAGTGGGTTTAACGTACTGCAACTGTCTTAATCAATGCATCAACTATATTGAGCCGATCGGAACCGGAGAATTCCCTTTGATGCTGGTGCATCACTACTGCTGTCATGGACTAAGACATTGCATTGCCGACTGCGCAGCACATCATCTCCAGTTTCCAATACATTGCTGAGTTTACCTGACTCTGTGTCGATGCATTACCTTCAATTTAGAGGTTAGAGGACACCGCATCGCCTCTGTACTTCCCACATCGCAACTACACATCCAGGATACTTTGCAGCTGCCCCAGGCTCATCCCTGTATCCAACTTGCGCTCCATCGCAGTCAGCCTGAACGTTTGTACTTACCCCTGTCTAGCACAACCAGATAGCCCCAGTTGGCGCTTTAAGCTTTCAAGCTCTATAATCTCATTTATTCTTTGACAATTCATAACTCCAGGTATACTTATTGGATTTTTGTCAGTTTGGTCTTTATTTGTTCATACAAATACAAGCAATTTTTCTAAACTGGTGCAGAATCTTTTTGTGGTATTTTCACTGTGTTACAGTTTAAAGGGTTACACAAATACTTTACACATTGCCTCGTAAATTAAGCCTGCCTGCTCTGTGCCAAGCTAGCAGAGGGTCAGCACAGGTTAATTTATGTTGTGTATCTGACTTTCCCTGACTAGGATTGTGGTTCCTGCTCGGATATGGTGCATACCGCTGCCAACCAGATACCCAAAGCATGGAAAGGGGCGACCACTCGGTCCCCCCGCACGTATGGCGGAGTGCCTCGATCCCCCCGGGAAGCCATTTTTGGGCGGGAGGCGCGTCTCGGCTGGTATGCCCGAAGCGGCGTAGCCGGGGCGCGCTTTTTCCCCGCCCTAGAGTGGGCTGGCCTAGACACCGACGTAGCCAGCCACGCCCCCGGGGCGGGCAGGGGCGGGTTTACGCCCGCCCTGAAGACGGATAAAAAGGGACGCAAGACCAGAAGACGTCCTCTTGTTCTTGTGCTCCGAAGCTGCACCTCCTCGCTACACGTGAGCTCGGGACAGAACGAAGAGCCAATTTTGAGCGTTTTGATCTTTTTCTTTGTCTTCTAGATTCTTCCTCGGAGAGATGCCCAAGAAAGGAGCAAAGAGAATGACGACCGACCAGATGGTGCGGGCCCTTTGCAAAGAGGTGTCCGACATAAAGAAACGGTTGGCGGAGCGAGATGGGGAGGAGGGTTCGGGCCCTGCGCCGGCTGGCGGGAGACCTAAGAGGCCGAGAAGGGTTCCAGCCGGTGGGGACGTCCCGGTTCCCTCTGCCCCGCTCGAGGCGCCGACCCCAGTACCGATGGAGGGGAATCCAATCCCCGTTGTCGTCACCCCGACATCTAAGGAAGACATGCCCCCCGAGCTGGCAGCACAGCTAGCAGCTTGGTTGGGGGATATTAGTGATGGCGCCACGGCTGCCGAAGCACAGGCACTGATAAAAGGGCTTCGTGAGAAGAGAGAGGCAGCTAGAGTGGCTGCGCCGTTGGCGGGGATAGACAAGCCGCAAGCGGCAGAAACTGCGTCCAGTTCAGGTAAGCGGCCATTGCCGATTGCAAGGGACGAGTCAGCACCCTCTCGTAGAGAGAGATTGGGACAACATGTGCCTTTAGCTATAAAGGAAAAGATCTGGGCAGGGGAATACGTGAATATTTTTTCCTTGCTTGTTGATCATTATGATGTGGAGCATGTTAAAAGTCAGAAGGACTTAATGCATCCGAGTGTTTGGCGCGCAAAAATGGCCGCCTTTAAGGTAAATGAGAACATTGGCAATTGGGGCAATGCATGGGGTATTTTTACATCGATTTTGGGGGAACGTAGGCCCGAGTTGCTTCCTGAGTTTCCCGTTTATCAATCAAGGATTATGGGTTACTCGACAACGTATCAAGGTAACCATTGGTTTTGTTACGATAATCTGTTCAGGAAAGAAAAGGAACATAACAAGAGTTTGACTTGGGATTGTTACGATTCTCTAACATGGGATAAAATGAAAGAATCGGGAATGTTAAGAATGCCATTGGCCGGGAGCAATGTTGTGGATTACTCCCGCCAAAACGTGGGGACGGCCTTTCGACCAAGTACGAGCACCGACGACCAGTCGAGGCCCGCAGGTAATACAGGGAGAAAGGGTTTCTGTTTTAATTTCAACAAGGGGAAATGTACCAGGCCTCCTGGATCGTGTAAATTCAAACACGAATGTAGTACGTGTGGGTCATCCCATCCTGAGTCATCGTGCAGAGCCAGAACGAGTGAGAATGGGGGTAAGGGAGGCGCCAAACAGGTCTAAGCTAGGCCGAGGGGCGCCTTTACCAACCCCGATTGATACCTTGGCAATGATTCCCTGGCTCAGCGAATACCCGGATCGTACTTCTGCCGGGGTGCTGCGGAACGGTTTTACACATGGTTTCCGCATCCCGGTAGGGGACTTTCAGGGTGTAGGGATGTGCAAAAACCAACTTTCCGTTTTACAACATACATCTGTAGTGCAAGAAAAAATTCAGAAAGAGGTTAGCCGGGGACGGGTCGCCGGCCCGTTTAGTGTACCCCCGGTACCGGATTTCGTTTGTTCTCCGTTAGGGGTAGTCCCCAAGAAGGACCCAGGTGAGTTTCGTTTGATCCATAATCTGTCTGCTCCACATGGTCTTTCGGTGAACAACGCAATTGATCCAGAGGTTTGTTCGGTGCGATATGCATCTTTTGATGAGGCAGTAGCCATCTTGAATCGCCTGGGGCACGGGACGTTGATGGCGAAATCTGATATCGAGTCAGCGTTCCGGTTGCTCCCGGTACACCCAGACGATCAGCGTCTTCTGGGATTCGGGTTCCAGGGGTCATTCTACATGGATAGGTGTATGCCAATGGGATGCTCTATATCATGTGCTTACTTTGAGCAATTCAGTACTTTCCTGCAATGGGTGTTCACGAAGAGAACGGGTTTCCGAAATGTAATGCACTACCTTGATGACTTTTTGTTCCTTGGCCCCGCCGGTAATCTCGAATGTGCCCAGGCCTTAGCTGAATTCTGTGTGTTAATGGGTCATCTTGGCGTGCCATTGGCACCGGGTAAAACTGTGGGTCCCACGACTTGCCTCGAGTTTTTGGGGATCGAGTTGGACTCAAGGGAGGGGTGCTTCCGTTTACCAGCAAGCAAAGTGTCGAAATTCAGGGCAGCCCTCCAAGTCTGTTTAAATGCATCCAAAGTTACACTGCATCAGTTGCAACAATTAGTGGGAAAATTGAACTTTGCCTTGAGAGTGATACCAATGGCTCGCCCTTTTTCCCGCTCAATTGCCCAAGCGATGGTGGGCCTGAAGGAGGGTCATCATCGCACAAGGTTATCGGCTGAGGTCCGCCAGGACATGCGGATTTGGTTAGCATTTTTGGCGGACTTCAATGGCCGAGTCGTCTGGAGCAAGCCAGCCGTGTCCTCCGAAGAGCTCGGGCTATGGACAGATTCAGCAGGAAGCGTAGGTTTTGGCGCCATCTTCGGCACAAAATGGTCGGCACAAAAGTGGCCCCTATGGTGGCACGAGAAGGGGCTGACGGGTAATATCGCTTTCCTTGAACTGTTTCCCATTCTGGTGGCCCTGAGAACCTGGCCAGAAGGGTTGAGAGATCATTCTGTTGTGTTCTGGTCCGACAATATGACCGTGGTAGAATGCATCAATAGTCAGGCAGCCCGTTGTAAATTGATTTTGAGGCTGCTCAAAGAAATTGTCTTACTGTGTATGCAACTGAACGTGATATTCAGGGCAAAACATGTCCCAGGGGTGATGAATCAGGCTGCTGATGCACTGTCTCGTTTTCACATGCAGGCTTTCTCGGGTTTCCTTCCTTCAGCGGACCCAGAGCCGGCACCCTTCCCCGAAGCTCTCTGGTCTCTCGGTGCCCCGAACTTCGTCACCTCGTGGGAGAGAGTCTAGCACCCAGGACAAGGAAGGCATATGAAGGGGCGTTCCGGGCCTATTTAGCCTTTTTGGGGGCAGAGAGAGGGGGACTTTGGGGTCAGGAGGAGTCGGTAATACTTTTTCTGATGTCTTTACGTAGGGCTGGGAAATCGGTGGCTACGGCCCAAAGGCATCGTGCCGCCATTTCCTTTGTTGCCAGGGCCCATGGCATCCAGGACCCGACAGCGTATTTTACAGTTCAAAAGGCGCTGCGTGGGTGGCAACGCCTAGAGGGTCGCAGTGTAGACGTAAGACGACCGATAGGGCTAGATAGATTGTCCCAGTTACTGGCCTCGCTCCCTAATACATGCTCGTCTCCCTTCGAGACCTGTTTGTTCCGGACTGCATTTACGCTAGCGTTTCACGGGGCTATGAGAGTTAGTGAGCTGGTTGCAAGGAACAAACAGGATGTGGCGGGGGGCTTGCGCAGGGAGCATGTTCAGATCAGGGGTGATGCGATGATTGTCTCCTTTCTCAGGTCCAAGACCGACCAAGATGGGAGGGGGGACTGCACGATCATTCGCAGGATCCCCGGGTCATCCATGTGTCCGGTACAGTGCTTAGAAGATTACCTAGCACGAAGGGTGGCATCATGGGGAGGGACATTGTTAAGGCATGCAGACGCCACCCCGCTGACGAGGTTTCAGTTTCAGCGGGTGCTTGCAATGGCCATCGCCGCAGCGGGCTTGGACCCGGGCGAATTTGGGACCCATTCCTTTCGAATAGGGGCTGCCACTGAAGCTGCAGCCGGGGGTCTTACTGTAGAACAAGTGAAACGTGTGGGGCGCTGGTCCTCCAATTGTTATAAGAGGTACGTGCGATTGCACATGTTGTGAAGCTGTAATCATGTACTCACGCTTCTTGTCTTTTGTTTGTTTTCAGTTGCGCAAGCCTACGCGGCAGGGCGGACTGTGCAGTCGACCCAAACACCAGGCCAGCGGTCGCACGTCACCGGCTGAGAGGAAGGAGGTGTGGGTCGTGGGCCACTCATACGTGAGACGGGCCGCAGACGTATTCAAAGCAGGTGACATGATTCACGTACCTGGGGAATACGGGTACAGAGTGTCCTTCTACGGAAGGGGCGGTCTCTGTATTGACCAGTTTCAGGCATTTTTTGAGGGTTTGTTAGAGCGGATGAGGTCACCGCCGTCCATAGTCATAGTGCATTTGGGGGGCAATGATTTGGTCACCACCGGTAGACGACTTCTCCTGGAGTCTATGCTTTCCACGGTAAGTTGGTTAGCAAGGAGAGTTCCGGGGTGCGTAATTGCGTGGTCTCATATGATCCCACGAAAAGTATGGCGGGGGGCTATCTCGATCCCTGCTTTAAATCATTCGGTTAGAAAATTGAATAACAAAGTGAGTAGGTTGTTCCGTTCCAAGACATTGCATTCGATCTCGCATAGTTGTATTAATGATGACAGTATGTATTTGGGGGATGGTGTGCATTTGTCGAGGGTGGGCAATGAATTACTCATAGGAGACTTCTTAGCTTGGTTAAAATCGTTAACACATGACCTTTAGGTAGGAAGTTTTGTGGGGGGTCCGGATAGCCGGTCAACTATCCGGACCTGTGGCGGTAAGGTCATGATCGATGAGCACTAATTGGTAGATCCCTATGAGTGGGCGTCACCCAACACGGATGGGAGCGCTTGGGAGAGGTGGCCATTGGCCCCTCAATGGGGAGGCGGTCCCGTCTAAGGGCGGGTCGCCGGAAGTAAAGGAAAGGCGGTCAAGGCCCCTTCCTTTGTAGGAGGGGTTACAGCCCCCTCCTGGGGAATTTCCCGGGGCCAGTGTCATCTGCGACGGCAGATGCGGTAAGTTGTGTGGGGTGGGGGGAGGTCCACGATACCTTCTAGATACCACACACAAGTCTTCGAACGACCTTTAAATGGCGTCGAGTCTTAAGTGCCCCCGTCAAGTCAAGGGAAATTGTTAGTAGTTGCACTTGAGGTAAGCCTCTGTGCTGTCGCCCCTCCCAAGTGGGAGGGGTAAGTCTGGTTAGGGATCTTGACACCGGTTATGACCTTGCCGTTGGCCCTTAAACGTTAGGATGTACAATTTCAGTGTTATAGAGAATGTTTTGTAGGATGCTAGTTCGGCTAGGAGAACCTCTGTATTAGAGAATATGTTAAGGTTAGCCAAACATCGCAATGTGATAATGAAATTGTACATAACATGAAACGTTTAATGCCAAATTTTTTGTTTTAATAAATACGGCCGCGGGAGGGTCACTCCCTCCCACATCCAAAAACTTTCAAGAACTGTTTCCGGTTTCCCTCCTTTTGGGATCGTGTTGAGAGGGGGTGGCGGGTATCTCAGCCATATGGAAAGGGGCGACCACTCGGTCCCCCCGCACGTATGGCGGAGTGCCTCGATCCCCCCGGGAAGCCATTTTTGGGCGGGAGGCGCGTCTCGGCTGGTATGCCCGAAGCGGCGTAGCCGGGGCGCGCTTTTTCCCCGCCCTAGAGTGGGCTGGCCTAGACACCGACGTAGCCAGCCACGCCCCCGGGGCGGGCAGGGGCGGGTTTACGCCCGCCCTGAAGACGGATAAAAAGGGACGCAAGACCAGAAGACGTCCTCTTGTTCTTGTGCTCCGAAGCTGCACCTCCTCGCTACACGTGAGCTCGGGACAGAACGAAGAGCCAATTTTGACCCACCCACCAGCCCCTGAGGACAGCAAGTTGTTGTGCAAATAAAGTGAATCTTATAAGTATGTTTTTCTGTTTTGTTTACAGGCTGTGAAAGTATCAGTTTGGTTGTTGATCATAATAAAGTATGGTGATTATCGTGTAGTTTGTTACAATTAAAATGATTTGATGTAGTGTTGCATTTGAAGCATGCTCTTTCGGTCGTAGCGACCAACGTTTTCATAGATTTGAGTAAAATTGTCGTATTTATTTTTGGTAGGCGGTAAGGTCATGATCGATGAGCACTAATTGGTAGATCCCTATGAGTGGGCGTCACCCAACACGGATGGGAGCGCTTGGGAGAGGTGGCCATTGGCCCCTCAATGGGGAGGCGGTCCCGTCTAAGGGCGGGTCGCCGGAAGTAAAGGAAAGGCGGTCAAGGCCCCTTCCTTTGTAGGAGGGGTTACAGCCCCCTCCTGGGGAATTTCCCGGGGCCAGTGTCATCTGCGACGGCAGATGCGGTAAGTTGTGTGGGGTGGGGGGAGGTCCACGATACCTTCTAGATACCACACACAAGTCTTCGAACGACCTTTAAATGGCGTCGAGTCTTAAGTGCCCCCGTCAAGTCAAGGGAAATTGTTAGTAGTTGCACTTGAGGTAAGCCTCTGTGCTGTCGCCCCTCCCAAGTGGGAGGGGTAAGTCTGGTTAGGGATCTTGACACCGGTTATGACCTTGCCGTTGGCCCTTAAACGTTAGGATGTACAATTTCAGTGTTATAGAGAATGTTTTGTAGGATGCTAGTTCGGCTAGGAGAACCTCTGTATTAGAGAATATGTTAAGGTTAGCCAAACATCGCAATGTGATAATGAAATTGTACATAACATGAAACGTTTAATGCCAAATTTTTTGTTTTAATAAATACGGCCGCGGGAGGGTCACTCCCTCCCACATCCAAAAACTTTCAAGAACTGTTTCCGGTTTCCCTCCTTTTGGGATCGTGTTGAGAGGGGGTGGCGGGTATCTCAGCCATATTGTTAACCACATGATTAAAACAATAAGTCATAGTTGTCTCCCATCTGTTTACTTGTTATTCCTACTTCCGATTTGTAACTAGGATTGATCGGTGAATGTGTCGGGCACAGAAATCAATATGAACCTTGATGTACCTTTTAGGCATAGCAAGTGCAATTTCGAATCTAAAAAAATGCTCGATATGCTGATCTAAGCAATTAAACGACTGCTTTAAGTGGTGACACTCAATGTTACCGAGGAGAATGCTACATAAGGATAAACACGTTTTGCATTATAATTCATTATAAATATTAGAATATGCAATAACCCACCAAACACACACACACACAGAAAAAAATGATTTGACCAATATTGTAAACCTAGGTCTAATTGTTGAAGCAACATGTTCATTTGTACCTGCAATTGCATGTGTGCAGATGTAGGAATTTCAGGAAATCACAAAAGCTTCCAGAAATATACCAGAACACCTGCATCGGTCACAGGTTGTTAAACATGCCCCTGGAAAACAAATTACACAATCCCGGGACCAAACACACTTTTGTATATTTGCTCTTACAAATATTTTCTGAGCAAGTGGATATGCACATGCTAACTTATTTATTTCTCCACGGGCAAAATCGTTTTGTCCCATAGAAAAACCCAGTCCCTTATACCCCCACAATTTTGCTCCAAGTTCTCTTCACGCAGTGTGGAAAAATATTTGTTGTCTGGATAAAATTGGCAAGGGGAGAGAGAGGATTTTTGCACAGTTACAAATGTACACATTCAGGGATGTGCTCAACTTCACTATGCAGTCCAGCCAAAAAACGCATACTTCCTACCCACAATCTTTTTCTTTGAGTAGATTTAGTCACATAGAATTCTTTGTGTGAGCAAGTCCTTTTACAACTGAAAAAAATATCTTTTGAGAATTCCAGAAGTACCTTCACACTCAAAAAAGCCAGCGTTCCATACTAAAATAGCTTTGTGAGTCAGGGTCCCTGCACTTTAACATATGGGAAAAAGGAATACTACCCCTATTCTGATTAAGATATTAAACCGATTCTATACCAGAGGCACAAAAGGATTTTGACACATACACCTTGCAATAGCCACAATAAATATTTACCATTTAATACCAGATAGCATGAAAAACCCAACCATTGCCATGAGTGATGAGCTGTTTAGTAAGGTGCCATTTTTAAATTTGTCATAATATATTTCTTTATAAAATGAAAGCTGTTTGGAACTGTGCCCTTACAAGTCGGCACGTGACATGTAAAATCAGCCTAGGACTATTACTGTAATTGTGCAACATTGGTAGGCAATTTTAACACTAAAGCAAATGTGATGCAAAATAAATGGTCACTCAAGATTAAAGTGCAGTTTCACAGGATTCACGCACTTAACAGGCTCTTGTGAAGACATTTCAGGAATATAATGAAAATATAGCTTTGATTTTGGCATTTATGTGGCAGTTCTGAATCGTTTCACACTGCAATAAACAGCAGGGGCTGAGTCACTTGAAACCTCCTGAGAAGCAGAGAAAGGGGAACGCAGAGTTCACATTTCTGAGCTGCAGAAGCCGTCACTTTTCTTTATTGGTCAGAAATGTTCAGTCTAGCATGCGATGAAGGATGTGCATATTACAGTTAAAGGTCGACATCTTTTACGTGTTCAGTATTTATATAGGCTTTACAAGGGAATACATTGATAATGGAGAGATACTGTTGAAAGAACGTCATTTCTTGTTTTTCAAGTGCACGATAATGTAAACCTCTGAATTTGCACAAATACTCAGTGTTAGTTTGTAATTTTCAAGTGTTTAATTTAGAGACATCAAAAGTGAATTTTCATTTTCTTTAAAATAGCCCCTCAATTTCTGGACCCATGTATAACTCGATCAATGAACCATCAAATGAAAAGGGGGGGCCCTTGGCCCCCCCACCCGCATGGCGGTGCGGCGATCCCCTCTCCCCTTGCCTCCCGGTGGTGTGGGGGCGTGATCTCCCGGCGCCCAATGGTAGCAGAGCCATTTGGTAACGGAACTTATAGTTGACTATTAATGAAATTCCCAAATAAGTCGAGCATCAGTTTCGAATATGCAACATAGCTGTAATTAAACAGAGTAAGTGGCAGCCGTATGGCCACCAGTGAAATATTTCGAAATATAGAGGGGAGCAGGGTGAGAAGGAGGCTTAATAAGCCCAAGAGCTTGGTAAACATCCACGAAGGATATAGGGAATCCAATTTTGTTTTATCACATACAAAAAAATAAAGCCATGTATACTGTCCTTCACATAATCTTACTTGTAATGAGTACTAGGAACATTTCAAATTGAAAGAAATCTCATGTACTGATGTGTACTCCAGAGCCCTTTGCCTTTTCATATTCTATATGTTGAATTCTGTTTAGCCCGTCACGTGCTATCCTCATCTGGCGTAGAGTTATACTCTTTTTTTATTTCGCCGAAGCGCTCATAACATGGGTCTGACCCAGCACTCCAATATGTCACTATGTTTGCTATGAAGGGTTTCAGGACAATGACAACGGGCATAACCTTAGGTGACACTAGTCACACTGGGCTACCCCATGTCCACTAAAATGAGTTATGTAAGCTAAGATGTATGGCATTTCGAGCAACAGCCAGAAATGTTTCATGGGGTCTAATGAGGCACAACAGTTGACAGGACTTTCTAAAGATAAAGCTCTCTTAAAATGTGATAAAAAACAAGAATGTTGATCAAATTTCGACTAGAATTGTCAAATATGAAATTTGAATTACAGAAACTCAATTGGCTCAATGGTATGCATGTTACACAGCTGGAGAAGTGAATCCCATTAAAGATCGCAGGTGAGCTCTATTGGCAAACATCTGCCTGTTAAGAAATTACAGTATTTCCCACAGCATGAAAGTATTAGTGGAAGGATATTCCTGGGCTGCATTAGTCGATCTTAAGTGTTAAGTGAAGCTCACAATTTGCTGTTGCAATACTTGAGACAGGTGGGCATTGTGGTTTATCATTCACCGGGCACTGTGGTTTTACCATGCACAGCCTGACCTTTTGCCTTTTCTTTCCCACAGAGGTGTGGAGATCTGAGACTGGGTGCAAGCAATGCAATTGGTAATTTATCTTGGACTGGATATAGACTTTGAGATCGCTCTAAACCAAGGTCAAGTTTTCCAAGATGTAGCTTACTTCTCACAAGTGATGTTCGGGTATACTTGTCAGTGGGCTACAGGACATTCCTCCTTAAAACTATGCTACTCCTTCTAAACCACCCTTCAGGCTGGATGAAGAGATATAACATAAGAATGCACTATTCTCAAGCTTTTGCATATTATGTTAAAGTTGTACCCATCATTCCTGAAATATTATCTGATTGTAAACATGGTAACATTGGCATACATCTATCTGGCAAATGTATGGACTGCTATGTCCCTAGTATGCAATACCACTGTTAAGCAGTGTGGAAAAATAAAATGCTATTAGTGAGCCACAGCACTCAGCACTGCAGTACCATGCAAAGCATGTCACCAGGACTGACACTGAAGCCCAGGTGTGCAATTTTAAACTGTTGTTTCGACATGGCAAAATAAACTTCGTCATGCCTAAAAAGAAAATTTAAATACTTATAAGTCACCCCTAAGGTAGACCATAAAAGCTCATAAGTAGAAAGTATGACATTTAAAAGCATCACTATGGCAAGGACTGCTTTCCCATAGGTAAAAACTGGTTTACACTATAACAATTAATATATGCCAATTCAGCTTTGGGATTACCTAGAAAATATTTCAAGCACTCCTTTAATAGGAATTTAAAATCCAATCTAATGGTCAAGTCGGATTTTGTATTACAAATTGATGCCCCAGCCCCTGATTCCTCCCCAGTCAGTAGAAAATGGCTCTGGGTGAGGGGAAGGGGTCTCCTCCCTTGACGTTATGGACTGGAAGCTGTGCCCAGCCCCTTCCTGATCTTTAAAACCTTGGCTGCTAATGGTTTTCCCCTCCTGTGCTGCTTTAAAGGCTTTCCCATTGTTCATGACGAGCTAAGCTCGTCATAAGCACATCTCAACCGTGCCTCATGACGAGCTGAGCTCGTCATGAGCAGCAAAGGGGTTAAAGGTTACCTACTCTGTCACTGGCAGATGAAGTTCATACATAGTCCTATCTCTTTTGTCTCTCTAGTCAGGCTGGCTCCAAAACAAGTGGGAGGGGAAGAACAGACCAGAACTGGCTTAAGAAGTGGACAAAGGATTGCCCTTCACCTACACATGGCATTTGTCATAAATGTGGATCCCACAATCCTCTTCTCAGAACATTCCAGCATGTGTGAATAAATCGGAAGAAGATCCTGAAAGAAGACTGGACCTGCCTGCCCTGAACCCAGGAGTGATTCCAAGAGTCAGTTGGCTGTTTTCTTGTTTGAGCTGAAGGAACAGAACAAGCTTTAAGAGGACTGTCTCTATGCAAAAGTCCAGAACACAAATGTGGAGGGTTCACCTGAGTCGATGTCCCACAACATTCCATCTTATTGAGACCTTCCTAAGCACAGTCTTCAACTACTTGGAGCTTACTAAGCTTCATTGATGACCACACTAGGACCCAGCTCGTCAAGCAGGCCACAATTCATATCCAGCTTGCCATGCCAACAACTTCTCAGTGACCACTTTTTTTTCCATAAACATCAGAAAGTAAACTTTCTACTGGGACAAACCTGGTCTTTGCATCGGACCCGCCATCCATAACAGTTGGCCTTAGCTTTTGACTGTGATCTGGTCTAGAGCGAGAAAATACTTGTGGTTGGTGTTTTATGCTTTTTGGCTCTATTTCTATTCAAATATAAAAAATCATATCTCCAGTTCTGCTTATTGGATGCATGTAATTTTTGGTTTTATTATATTAAGTACATTATACTCTACATTTTAAAATTGTTTTGGGATTTTTCTTCTGTTGTGTTTTCACTTTAATACTGTTTGAGTGTTGCATAACTGCTTTACTCAATGCCTCAAAGTTAAGCCTGACTGGTTTTGTGATAAGATTCCAGAGGTTTAAGCACAGGTTTATTAAATGACTTCAGTAGTTCATTTTGACAAGGATTGTGATTATTATTTGAAGTGAGTCCTCAACCCTCTCAACTTATAATCCAATTTCTTACAGTTTTCCTAAACAACCTATGTTCTAAAAGCCAAACATAAAGAGTGAGGGGTTAGAGAAGAGACCTTCATGCCAGGCAACAGAGGGACAGTCCATTTAGAACCATATCACTGGTTCTAATTGAAGGCTGCTTGGGCAGCACTTAGCCTTTGCCTCTTCATTGACTGAATTACCAGTGTAATTGTCATCGGACAACAACAATAGAATCCCTTGCTAGTATATCAAACAGACAAGCACAAGTTTTGTTGTTCAAAAATCGGCTTTTATTTTCTGCTGTGCTAGAAGAATTTGAGTAATGCTTAAAAGTGGCAGAAGGAGGTAGAATCATTATAAATGTTTAACAACAATCAACATTTCCTCTTTTATGTTTTTGGTAAAAGTTGTGGCTGTCATTTTATTTTGTCTACATTGTAGGTACAATTCATATCTAGTACACTAGAATAGGGGTTGGATTTTAAAAGACATCTTTAAAATGTATCCCTTGTGTTCTACTCCTCTTGGGGGTGTTATTCCTCAATAGACGAGGGTTTGGGGTTCCTATAAATATCCATATAATGCCCAATGGGATTGATTGCTGTTTGAAGCACATCTCACTCCAATAGTTCACAGTTGGTTGTGGGGTGGTTGCAGTACAGTTTATGACTTGCATTAGCACACTGACTTAGTCATTGGTGCCAAGGGGTATAGAAAACGGCACTCTGGTTTTCTAGAAAACGTATTGGTGTCTATCTCCTGCGTTCATTCCATTATAAGAGGATTCTGGAATTTAATATATGGGGTATTAAGAAGGTTTTAGGATATTTTGTTGATATGTACTGTGGCAGTAAAATAGAACATCATTTTGACACTGTTACAAACATTTAACTGTGCATTTATTAATACAAGAATAGTAAACTAAACACATAGTATATGTATAGTTTAGCAGAAATAGCATAGTGTAGTATAATATAACAAAGGATAGTATTAGTATACTTAAATGCAGTCTGTTAGGATATCCAAATGCAGACTGTAATACTACAGCTTTATGTTTTCCATTAGAAAATAGCTAAATATGGTCAAGAGTATTTATTTACTGATATATATTACCAGATATAAAAGTATAAAAGAAAAAAATGCACATGGAATTTACTGATGGTGGGAATTTCACATTTTAGGCATAGGAAAACGTCTAGGAAATTGAGACTATCATAGGAGTAACACTAAAAAAGGATATTTCTGCCTTTGTCTGGCTTTTGTGAATTGAGTCAACAGTTTGCATGACATTGAATAGTTTCTGTTTTTCACATACAGAACACTTTTATTGTTACACATAGAGAAATCAGCTGTAGATAAACTGAAAACCATGGACATGTAATGTTATCAAACAAGATACATCCTTTGGATGCAATAGAAATGCAAATGTAATTATTTTAAAATGTGCATAGCTATACTTAGGTCCTGCCCTTTACAATATGTTGTGAAACAATAACACACCAAACAGCAGAATATTAGGTACAGAATATTACAGAAAAGAATGGTTAGAGTGTCCTTCTTGTAATTACAAACTAGAAAATAGTATTTTTATTGCAATGGAACTTAATTTTAACTCACCAGTCCATATATTTGTCAGCCAACGATGCAGCAGAGAATTCGTATTTATTATACATATATTTATATATTTTCAGTGGAAAAAAAATCAAAGGTTAAAGTGATGGTATTGTAAAATATTGTAACAATATCTTTCTTTACTTAATAAAACACTTAAAAAAACCTAATGAGTTACAGTTACTTCAGTTAACTACTCTGATTAATTTCAATATTTGTTCACTTTAAAATGTTGCATTTAAACTGATATTTTTACCTATTTATAATGCCACTTTGTTTTTTCAGTGAATTTCTAGTTTATGATTTTTTATTTGGGACTGTATGTAACTATGGAAAACTCATGCTATGCACAACTTTTAGCTGTATGCAGCATGAGGTTTGCCAAAGAGCCTTCACCCAACCTCCACAGGCAGCCACCATTGGCTGTGGACCCTTGGCTATGCTCAGCGCATGGTTTGCCGCAGGGCCTGGCATGTGGCAAGAACCTGTGACGAAACTGAGTTTTGAGGTACCCTGCTTTTTCTTGCCGTCCATTAGTGGATCACCCTGAAACTTTCCAGGAAGGAGCAGTGGTAGACGACAGTTAAAAAAAAAAGTTTTGTGAAGATTTGTCAAATGGCGCCTCTTATAACTACAATTACATGCACATATATATATATATATATATATATATATATATATATATATATATATATATATATATATATATATATATATATATATATACATGTTCATTTGCTTCTCCATCCCCAATTTATTACACTTAGGCACTTTATTTGAGGAAATGAAATAACCCAGACTTTAGAGACATCATGAAAAGCATTTAACCATGTAACCATTGTGTAACGTGTTATCTATATGCCATTCGCATTCTGGTCCAGTATACATTTTACATGGGTTCTTTAAAATGGAAGGCTGAAAAGGTCCTCATTTGAAATGTGAGGCAATAAATGTCATAGAGGTTGGTGAGCCGAGGGAAACATTTGAACGGAAAGAGAAGGTGTAGAGGAGTATCTATCTTACTTTGTTCTAGCCATTTACAATTCATTTACACAAAAGCATGATAAACATTTTTTAAACTGGAAAATCTGAACATTAACCAGAATTCCTGCAATCAATGTTGTCTGACCAACACATAATTTAAACTGTGCCTAGTAATTCTTTACATGTTACTTTTAACCCCATTCGTTCACCTGAATGCCTTTCCATAGAATGTGCATGCTGCTACAAAAACATTCTAAATTACACCGACCATTTCAATGATCAGATTTTAAATATCAGTGCACTGCCAAGCAAATGTGCACTATTATCAACAAGGAATCAATTAATTCTGCAATATTGGTTTTACACTCCTGCCTGAGTTACAATAATGGATAGTGATCAGGCCTGGAATGGCCGCAGCAGGCATCAGGGATTTCTCTGGGAGGCTGGAAGAGTGGGGCTTTGCAATGGCGGGGGTCGGTTTTGCAGTGTTGGGGGGCGATTTTCAGTGATGGGGCAGGTTTTGCAGTGGTGCGGCAATATCGGCATTGAGTAACAAAAGCTTCAGTGCTTCGCATTTGCACCCCTCCTTCCCTCGGAAAGTTGATTCATCAAAAATGCCAGGGCTACTTTGGGTTCCCAGTTCGGCCCTGTTAGTGGTGCATGTAAACGGCTATACTTGATTAGGTCAAGGTGGTCAGTGGCTGCTGAATAAATGGTGGGGACTGTTAGATTTGCTCTTGAACACACAGAAAGAGCAGGCAGGAAAAGGGAGGTGGTTGGGTCGGCATTTGACCACTTGGAGAACTATATCAAGTTCTTTGGATGTCATAGCTCCGAAGACAGAAACTGAAGAGAGAGCAAAGAAGGAAGTGACTAAAATAGAAAATGGCCTGCCCTGTTCACCTCATCGCCGTGGATGTAATCACCTAATTAGGGAACATCAAGAGGAGAAGGCGATGTAGTGACAAGGAGGGCCAATTATTGCCAAACGGCTTTTAGTACTATAGAGGAGACAAGAAATGTTCAGTGGAAAAGAAACATCTGAAAAGGAGGTCATGAAATAATGATGGGAGGGAGGCAGGGGCAGCTCAGCAGAGACAGAAGACTGTCTTCACAGAAGAAAAAAGTGCATCCGCAGAGCAAGCGACGTAGAGGTTGGACGGTTAGTTTAGTTTACTGCTCTTCAGCTGGTGAGAAGAAGCACAGTTTTGACTTAAGCAGCCGGATTATCTCAAACACTTCAAGAAATTAGGGTGTGGACTTCTTACAAGACAACAATAAACACTGTTCATTCCGTTTTTGTTGTAGAGCGTCAGATGAACGCCTGGAATAATTTAAAGCGAGAGTGATATTTGATGTCATGCGTTCATCCAAACAACATTTGAATTAATTTTTTTAAATACTTCATACAGCAGGACAGCCATTTCTAGAAGAAGCTGCAATTCAGTGCTTAATTTGGGAGGGCAGATGCAGTTGTGGCACACTAGATTTCAGTTTTGGGGACACACACTTATTTTTCTTCCACAGACTTTGATGAAGAGAAACAGAAAAAAAAGCACAAAAATGGAGACAGACAAATATGGAAATCAGTGACGAAGGGTGAAGGCACAGAGAAAATGGAACCGGCAAGAGTGAGATAAAGAGGCAGGGAGTGTCTTGTGATGGATTAAGGAGATACGAGGTGGAAACAAGACTACGCATCCTTGGTATTCACCTTTCTGACCAGCTTCGGACTTCTGAAGAAACCCCCCAATACTTATTCGTGTACAAACTGTGCAATTGGTTGTTGCATAAATTACCAGTACTTTACTGGTCTCGGAACTAGGGACGGGTGAGACCGCTTTCCAAGGAGTCCAACTATTGACCTGCTAGGCCATTAGGGAGACTTAAACCCATTGGACCATCTCTCTGGTTGAGTTAGAGGGCACCTATTCCTTTTGGTTCTCCTTAATTAGGCTTTGATGGTTTTAGACTTGTCACAGATAAAAGGTAATTTCTGATTAACTACTGCAATAGGTTTCTGAGCGCTGAGCTCTGCTTTACGACAGAGCTTTAAAATAGAAGTCTGCACTACTCAGAAGAGAAAGCGATTTGTTCTCATATCCATAGCTAGGACGCTCGACGTTCCTTCCATACACAGATTCTGCAGTGAAATATTTTATGTGCGCAACATGGCAAATCAGCTGAACACTGATCCATTTACTGTCCCCGAGCTTAAAATTTGTGTTTGCTATTAGTAGAGTTTTGCTTGGAAACATCATCCTTTTACACACTAACGGTGCCATATTTTTTTGGAACAGAATATTTGGCTTTCAAGATCATTATTCATGCATTATTGCAGGCGGTTACTGCCTCCCTTTTTTCTGTACAGCATGATGTTCCATTTTCTTTCTGCATGACTGTTGCCACCTAGTGAAGGATTGCTTCTGACAGAAAGAATGTGTTTACCCAGATGCCTTATTAAGCATAGCATCCAACAATAATGCTTCTTTAGCTGCAGAAGGAATTATTCCAGAGTGTCCATCTTACACAAGCACTTGGACTTTATTTACTTTATAACCTGTGCTTCTTAAGTTTATTTTCACAGTGTATGAAATTCTACAAACTATTAACAGCGGGATGACAACATGTTCTGTAAATTAGTGGATTGCATAATTAACTTGCTAGTAGTGAAACCCTATCCTAATTGTGTCAATTGGTAAATGTCACACTGCCAGACCTAATGCGCCCCCTTCCTGGAGACTACACAACTAGCAAAGCATTGTGTTCTTGTTCTATCATCTGCCAATTCTTCAAAGCAAGCATGCTCACGGATCCTATTTTTAGTGAGACATTATCACCTGCACATTTAGGCTTGGCATGCATTGGCGAAAGATCACGCACATCTTATTAAATACTGGGAAAATTCGGATCATTATGTAAATTTCTGTTTGCACAGTGTCCAGAAGTCCAAGTTTTGCTGTAAATGTCTCACTGCCTTAATTTTTCCCTGATCAATTTCTTGAGCTCCAACCTGGTGAAAAGTACCTCAGGAGAATCATGCAGCCAACTCCAATATATAAAGACATGAGTGTGGGGAACACTAATTGAGCATGTACAGCTAGATTCATCAACGAAAAATAGGCTCGCAAAGGGCCAGATTCTGAGAATCTGGCCCTTTGCGAGTGCAATTTTTGCATTTGGGATTCATCAACCCAAATGCAAAATTCGCTATTAAAGAATTCGCACATTTGCGAGGAATTGCATTTAAGGAATCTCTATTTGAGGTTCCTTAAATGCAATTCATGAACTATATTAAAATTGCGAATTCGCAATTTTGGGCCGCTATTTACTGCGAGGTCAAACCTCGTGGTAAATAGCGAAAACTTAGAAAAATGCATTTAAATGCATTTTTCTAAGTAGCATGTTACACACAGACATGTCCTTTGGACATGTGTGTGCGCAACACCAATGTAGATTACATTTCAGGGGTGCTACAGGGTGTCCTTTGAACTCACCCTGGCACCCTTGAAATCGCATCCTTATTTGCGTTTGGCAAATTGCTAATCGCAAATAAGGAATAACTCCCCATTCATTCCTATCGGCCTTGGCCCATAGGAATGAATGGGGAGTTATTCCTTATTTGTGATTAGCAATTTGTTAATCGCAAATAAGGAATGTGTAGGAATCGCAATTTATTTAGCGATTCCTACATGAATCCCATTTTGCAAGTCCTTAATAGCGATTTCTTAATAATCGCTATTAAGGACTCGCAAAACGGGACTATGATCAATCTAGCTGGTAATTCCTTATTTCCTAGAGGGAAACTCCTTGTAATCATGCGAATTTCTTGGTGGACTGCAGGCTCCGGTTTTGCTGTCTAAGCAGGATCGGCTGCCGTGACCAGACCATGATAGCCCCCATGGTCCCTTTTCAGAAGCATCGCCTGCATCAGGAGACTGTCATCACGGCCTAAGTGTTTTGAACAATAGTTCTGTTAAGTTACAAACTTTCTGTAGAGTTCAACATTGGCTATTCCAGGACATTTGGTGGTGTGTAATCAGGTGGCTCGACTACAGGGAGCTTTTACTGCTGCAACACGATCTCCTATTAAATTTGAATTTTTTTAGCCCATTTGAAGCCTATTAGAAATACGGCACGTTATAATGGGTAATGATTACTCATGCCACTGTTTTGAGGCTCTATTTAGTGTGTGTATTTAAATATTATATATATATATATATATATATATATATATATATATATATATATATATATAATCGTAGAAATGGAGTTTTCTGAAGACACTCAGCCATTGTGCATCTATGTCTGTGCCTCCGGTTTCACAGATGCCGCTATTACTATATTTTAAATTAAAAAAAAGAAAAGGCGTCTGGACTCTATGTTTGCATTCACTATAATTCATTGGTGGGTAAAACAGCCTAGCGATATATAAATTGACTGAAAAGTGCCTTAAAACTCATGTCTCATAAGAAAAAATACCCAATAGTAATATCTACCTTTTCTGTTCTATCAATCTTCAGCAGGGTTTCAATAAAGAACAGTTTAACTTGAACTATACATTATAGAAAACAATATCTCATTAGCACTCATGATAGGTAAATCAATACGTACGTCACTATACATTTTCCAGGTAGTTAATCACGCTGCACCAAAGGGACGTCAAGGCTTGCGTTTGCGTGGAGACAAACTTTCACACTGAATTAATTCCTACAGTGCAGCTGAACGTTTAAACATTAATCCCAGGCGGAATGTTTACTGATAAAATATTACCGACGACATCAAGAGAAACCGTACAGAGGCAAAAGGTGTGCTTTAGTCATTCGGGGGAAAACGCTAGTTTTTTCGTCAGGAAGAGTGGCGGCAGGGAGAGGCTAATACGTGAGCATGGCTATCATTTTTAAATCTCTCTCAACAGGCTCAGGGGACGTCCTCTTGCATTGCAATCTGTCAACTTTATCGCTTTCTTTTCAGCTCATGTGCAGGAATGAATAAAAGATTTACAGCAAGTGGACTTTTGAGACAAAGACTGTTTAGGAAGTCACCCATGTAATCTTTTCTTGAGTTTCAGTACAAAACTTTACAATGCAGTGAAATGTAGATCTCTCTATGGTAGGATTCTGAGGTACATAAATGTTATATTTTCTATGGATTTCAAACGGAGCAGAAAGGACCAACATCTGCAGTTACTCTTAGAGGCAGATACTTCAAACCAACGTTAATAACAATGATGGTTGGGCTTAGTTTTTTTTTTATCAGAGTGTTCCTTTTGATACATTCATTATCGATTTTAGAGGGTTTTAACAGAAAGCATTACTTTGATGGGTGTAATCAAACTGTAGCTGAAACAAGTGTCAGAATCTACAACAGAGCAATTTTACTGAAGCAGTCAATCAGTTGGTTTTGGGCTTCACACTATTTCTAGTTGTGGTGTATGTATGCTTGTGTAGTATGTATAAAACTCTTAGCACAGGGTTTGTATACATGTTGTTGGACCTGGCATTCTTGGAGTGGTTTTCCCTGACTTTTTTCTCCTACCTCCTTGGTTTTTGATGCAGTGCTGGATTTAGTTGCTGGCTTAGATGCTTTGGGCACTTTGCCACTGCTGATCAGTGTCAAAGTGTAAGTGCTCCCTGTCTAAATTGGTAATGTGATTGGTTCTCCCTGATTGGCAAATTTGTTTTACCAGTAGGTCCCTAGTAAAGTGCACTGAGTGTGCCAGGGGTAAATCAAATGCTACTAGTTTGCTTGCAGCACTGATTGTGCAACCCACATGAGTAGCCCTGAAAGAGGTCTCAGGCCTGCCACCGCAGTGCCTGTGCGTAGTTTGTTAACTGCCATGTCGACCTGGCAAGTGCACTTTCCAGGCCCTACCCTTCCCTTTCCTTGCACATAAGGCAAACCCTATAGAAGGACCAGGGTACCCCGCTGGGGAGGGTGCAGTATATGTGAAAGGTAGGACATGTACTGGTGTGTGTAACATGTCATGATAGTGAAATACTGCTGTTAGATCTGGGGGTCTCTGGTTGGCAGAGGTAGGTGCCAATGTCCAAATAGGGACTCTTGCTTCTAGTCAGGGTAAGGGGGATACACTCTTTGGATAACCCCTGCTCACCCCCTTGGTAGCTTGGCACGATCAAACAGGCTTATCAAAGGCAATGTGTAAAGCATTTGTACCAACACTCACAGTAACACAGAGAAAACACCACAAATGGTCTCCACACCAGTTTAGAAAAATAAGGTATCTTTATCTAAACTACACAAGACCTAAACGACAAAAATCCAATGTACACTTCCAAAATAAGTCTTTAAAAAATGTTCAAAGGGCTGCACCAAAATAATTCACAGTTGCGTCACTTTTATCCCAAAACACCTGTAGATGCGACAAAAGTTCCTAGCGGCAACTGCAACGTCGAAAAACAAGCGATGCGTCACTCCTGAGACCCTGAGAAGGCGATGTGACAACCCCGCTGCACGCAGCGGGCGTGTAGCAACAGATCCGGTCCGTATGGGGAGCGATGCGATACCTTGTATTGATTTCGGGGCGCAGGATCTCCAGTAGAAGCATCTCGCACAGGCACGTCGCAGCGATCTTCGGGACGACGACGATCTTCGGTGTGGCGGAGATGCATCGTTGATCTTCTTCTGTCACGAAGCCTAGATGCGTTGACTCTGCGATGATATTTGCAGCGACGGGATGCAGTCCGCAAGCAAGCGGTGCAATGGTTTCTCACAGCAATGGCAGGCTCTGCGACGATACTCGCAGCAACAGGAATCTTCCTGCACTGGCGCGATGCGCTCCGCAAGCGAACGATGAGTCTGTTCTTGTAGCGGCAACAGGCACTGCGACTATCTTCATTGCGACTGGAATCTGATCTAATTTTCTGAGGTATGGGTATCTCTTTTTATACCAATATTCTCTTTGTTCTCTGGAGGCAGCGAGGCCTTGGCCTAGTCCAAACCAGTTCTAGTCAGTCCTGGAGTACTTTGTTTACCTGACTCCTTCTTCCCTTTGAGAGAGAGGGGCAGGGTCGTCAGCCACCCAGCAGGAGGTGGAGCCAGCATTGTGGAAGGTAGGCACAGCTCTATTCAGGCCCAGGTGGTATCTCCTCCTACCACTCAAGATGCAGATGGAGCTATTCAGCCTAGGGCTGACTCACTCAGCCTCTAGGAAGACACCCCAGCCCCTGTCACTCACAAACCAGAAAGTCAATTCGCAAACAGGCCAAGGCACACAGAAAGGTCGGACAAGAAAACAGCCACTTTCTAAAAGTGCTGTTTTCAAACACAGGATTTAAAAAACATTCTTCCTAAAATATGTGTTATTAAATTCTGAGTTCAGGGATACCAGACTTTCATTTTCTATCTTGCTCCTATAGGAAGATATGCAGGTAAATATTATACACAGCATTCCCCATTATTGCCTATGGGCAAGATAGCCTTTCAATAGTGAAAAAGGAAATTGGCAGTATTTCACTATCAGACCATGTCACCCACACTAGAACATGCTCTACTTTTCACATACACTGCACCCTGTGCGGGGGGTACCTTGGGCCTTCCATAGGGGTGTCCAATGTGTACAGAAAGGGCTAGGATTGGACAGTGGGAACACTGGTCAGGTCAGCATGGCAGTTAGGAACTGCACACAGTCACTGGGATGGCAGGCCTGAGTCACCATTTAAGGGCTACTCATGTGGGTGGCACAATCAGTGCTGCAGGCCCACTAGTAGCCTGTGAGAGTGACTCGGGAAACTTGCCAATGTCGCATCTTCACCGAAGCCAAGATCAGCCACCTTCCATGCCGTGCATCGTCACCGACATCATTTTCAAGGTACTGTTTCTTTGGGGGTCTGTGTGACTTCACGCCCGACGCCACGATCCTCGCGGGCCACCGTACTTTGAATGTCATACTGTCCTGGCATCGTGATAGCCCCAGTGGGTGCTATTTGATTTCTACAAGCTTATTTTTGAAACATCCTTTTTAAAGACATTCTTCTGAGTAACTCTATGTTGGACTTTTGTCGTTTTGGTCTTGTCAAGTTTAGATAAAGATACTTTATTTTTCTAAAAGGGTGTGGTTTCCATTTGTGTTGTTTCACTGTATTACTTTGAGTGTTGGTACAAATACTTTACACATTGCCTTTGGGATAAGCGTGTCTGCTCATGTCAAGCTACCAAGGGGTGACCAGGGGTTATCTAAAGTGTGTATCCCCCTTACTCTGACTAGAAGCAAGGGCCCCTTTTTGGACAAAGGCACCCCCCTCTGCCAGCTAGAGACCCCCATTTCTTACAGATGCATCATTGACAGAACTCTGTGTGGTCTGTTTCTGAACTAGCAACAATGTTGATTTTCTTGATTTCTTTAATAACCAATGCATTTCTTCCTTGATCCCACTTTTCCCATATCGCAAAAAAGGAATCATTATTCTCTGTGTTACAAATATTTAGAACAAGTCTGGGAACACATTATCATTAACAGTTTGAGGTAATTTAAAGTTCTCTTGAAGGAAACATGGATGTTTAGAACCACTCTTAGCCCTGTTTTGTAATATGGATAAAGGATGTGGGGGTTCTATTCTAGCAACATGGGTTAAACATTTTGGCTCATAGAATTTAAATCATCCATTGGGTCTCGATGTTTGTGTAGTATTTGGAATATTGATCTTTAAATATATATATGGGGCATTAAACATTCTTATTACATGTTTTTCACATATTTTCCACGCTGGAATTCATCTACCTGCTTACCATGATGATCATTATGAATATGCTAAAAAGGCAATTTTGGGAGAAATACGGATCCTTAGAGCCGCGCATTTGAACACTTTTCATAATGCCATATCCCTCTGATAAACGGCTTGTTGTGTCTTCTTCCTTCTATAGTGTTAAAACTTGAATACTCACTTATTTTCAGGGAAACCAATACAAGTAGAAGGCTAAACTGTTTCGTATAATGAGAGCACCATGCACAAAAAATTATGTACGGGTTTGATTTTGTATTCCTTTTCAATTTCTATATTAAAACATTATTTCCTCTCCGTGATGAGAAAACCTATGTAAATTTGCTTGACATGTGATTCTTTTCACCTGACTACCTAATTGGGATAACGTTTTTCTCCTGATGACAGACATTGATTGCAGATAAAAAATGATAATTTGGTAGCAGCAAATTTAATTATGTAATGCAAGGATTGATTTGTTCGCTTCATCTTATTATTGGAAACATTTTGGAGATGGGAATGGTATTTTAAGTTTTTAACATTCAGATGTTGAAAATAGATATAATGTAATGTCAGCTAATGCTATGGTTTATCCATTTGAATATCCTTAGTTTTTTATGGTGGAGTATGTTTGAGGTTTGTGTTACTTCAACAACACTACTTTATGGACTTTTTGAACTATACAGATATCAATTTGAATAGAGAATTCACTAGTGTCATGAAATATTTGTTGGCAAGGAATAATTTGAGAAAAACAAAAGACATTGGACTTTTGATCCATGTGAATGTGGAAATCTATTCATTTGGTTGTCTCCTAATCTTCCATGTTGTTTCATGCCTTTTGACATGTGGGGTGCGATCTATATTAACTGGTTCATCCCAGGACTTGGCACAACAGATCATGTAAGATGAACAATAGCACTATTCGATATCGTGGAGAGTAAAGATCTCCTATGGCGAGGATCTTACTGATACTCAGAAAGACTTTGATTTGGTCGCCTGGCAGTATCTCTGGTAGGTCAGGGGTAGGGCTGTGTTTTCGGGCTGCCATACACATTAGAGACTGCAAACCGTTAGCCAACATGCAGGTAATAGGTATCGAGTCCGATGTTATCAAGTTTTCAAGTTAACCAGGGGAACTAGTTTGCCTTTGCTCCCCTTTATTATTCTCACTCCTCATCGAGCCTTTTGTGCAGTAACAAGTGAATAACAGGGGCATAGATTGTGTCATAACTAATGGTGCGTCACCAAAACACTAGCATATGCTGATGACTTTAACATGGTCACTTTGGATTCAGATAGGTCGATTTGGGTGTGGAAGAGAAAGCTGCTAGTTTTGGCCAAAAATCTGTGTATTTTGTAAATATGTGCAAGACTCAAATTCTGTGCAACGGTGATATTTGCTTTCGGGATTCTCAGAAGATAGACAGCGTGGTCTAGGTGGAAATTAATATAGCACCTAAGATGGACAGTGGCTCATTAAACTATATGTCCACATTGTGTAAAATTAAGGCTGATCTGTGGTAGAGTAACAACTTGCACCTAACGTTAATTGGTCGGTGCACCTTCATCAGAATTCTTTTGCCTTCAAAAATAGATCTGTTTAGATCAATTACTATGGCCATACTATGGCTAAGTGGGGTTTGCCATGAAAGGATTGAATTTGAAATGTTTGCAGAGCACTGACCCTTTTTTGCTCATTACCATTAGGGACTGACAACAGGCCTGCTTTGGTATCTTATTGAAGAAAGGAAAGTCTGAAATTTCGAATTGCTGCAGCTTCAATGATATGAGAGTTTTGTCAAATGTGTTATTTGTAGCAATGTTACAAATGTTGCCGAAAAAATAAAAGTGAAGACGTGGAATAGCTAGTGCTCCTTCTTCCTTTGGCAAATCTAAACTCTTAATTTTGATTCTGTGATGATTACTAGCCCATATGAAAGTGTGGAAAACCTTTTAGCCACCCATTTTATACAAAAGGGTCAAAAGGGTGCTGAATAAAAAACAAGTATAATGGCTATGAAAAAAAATAAAGGGGACATAGGCATTTTAGTTAGACAGGTACAAGCTATAATTGACAAGGCAGCTTTTCCCTCCCGGTTTGGGTTTAAGGGTCTGCACACAAGCAGTCCGACAAACGTTTGGCATGTATATTGTGCAACAAACAATGGCAAAATATAATAAAGGCTCTTTACAATAAAAAGGTGCATTTCTTTAACAAGCAGAGTGTTTCATCTTAGTATATCAGAATACATCATTACACATACAGACATTTATTAAAAAAAATGTTTTTAGAAATGTTCCTGTTTCTCTGGTCCAATAACAATGCCATTAGTGAACTAAGAGGAAAATCAGTAGTCATTTAAGCCCTAAACGTGGCCTAGATAGAGCAACATTACAGTCTAGTAAACCAAGTATAAAAGCTGCTTCTCCAGCACACATTCTGAACTCAAGTACTTAAAAGTGCGCTCATATGTGAAAATAATCACAAAAAAAGGCTCTGTTAAATAAATTATGTGCCTAGGATCATCCAATTTGGACAAACTGGGAAGATGGTATTGATTTCTGGTTATCCGGTTTCAACATTTTAAAATGCAGCCTTCTGCTGGGTACCTTAGTCTCCATCTCCCTCCTCAATTTACATCAATGATCTTGGTTTTGTCTTTTATTCTCGACTCTCAATGAGAAAAATCGACACAGATAGCAGACCCAACTCAGTTCTCTCAGACCAAACTACCAATTTAAGAATGTATTTACATGGGGGATGTCACACCACAAACACCCCTCCCTGAAGCTATTCCATTGGGTATATGAATCAAAACAATCACATGCATTCCAGGATATGAAAATTTGAATTTCGCCCTTTATGCTAACAGTATACTTGACATGTTTTATCTGCTGAAAAAGTCCGGGCAAAAAGCTCAGGTTGGGCAATTTGCCCTAAATAGTTAGTGCCAAGGAAAATACCACCCTACTTGAAAGTTTCACTCGAAACAGAGACAGCACGAAGGTTGTAATCAAGGCCTAGGTATTTTTTTAACTGATTGCTAAAATAAAAGAATAAAATAACTTAATATTTTCGACTGTAATCATAATAGCATTTGGAAAATAGCACAGCCCTAAAGCTTATTTATTATGCTAAGTATACACATATTACGCTTTCATATCTATCCCTCCTGAGACGCCTCTGAAATGCTTTCCTACCACACTCAATGGCTGTTAATGTGACGTCTTTCCAAAACGATGCAAAAAACAAATCCTGACTTTGGTGGTATGGATTATCTTCCATTTCAAGCAGCACTTTAACTATTCAGGAGTTAAAGAACTGAAATTATATTTTCAAGATGCATTGTTTCTACAGATCTAACATAATGATGCAGGCAAAACAACCCCATCTCCAGTAAAGAACATTATATTGCACAAAATCGAAATAAGACAAAAGTAAAACAAAGCACTATCACAATGCATTAATTTTAAGAGAAATGCACAGTTTAAAATGAGACAATCGATGTCTCATTTGGGAGTTCTAATCAAAAACAATGTTCTTGTTATGTGGTTAAAAGACTAATTCAAATGGAATTGTCATATGGGCAACAGATTTTTTGATCAAAGAACTCACTTTCAAAACCGGTCCTTGCTGTGTGTCTCTCTTATCTTTTGCAGTGCACTGAGCACGTACAGAACCAGACAGATGTGCTGCTAATTCTGGCATCATTTATTATGAACGTGTATGCTACCAGCAATGGGCTGCTCCCCTTTGTAAAGATGTTACTGTCATTTATTAAAGTAAACAGTTAAATATCCTGAGCAATTACTGAGGGACAACAATGAGTTTCTATATAATGTAGAATAAACTCTGCCTAACTTAGTAGCCATGTAGAATAAATGGAAAATAATTTAGTTGCCAGTGTTCAATGCACACTCTGGTTTCCACCAGGGCCACTGGCCGTAGCGGGCACCAGGCGTTTTCCAGGTGGGCCGAAAGGATGGAGGCCGATTTTTAAACAGTGGGGCCCAGTTTTGCAGCAGTGCTGGAATATCAGCCCCATGTAACACAAACGAGAGCCCCCACATGCCCCCAACCCACAGGCCGATCTGGCAGGTTTGTGTTCCCAGTCTGGCCCTGGTTTCCACACTTAACTAACATTGCCCGACGCTTCCTTTACTACTATGAATTTAACATAGGATTAATCTTTTAACAAAATATAAAGCTCCCACTAGGATTTCTGGTTGGCAAATAGCCTTTAAGCACTGCTAGGATCAAGCTTCTAGAGAAGAAACAGCAGCAAACAGAGCATTATGTACACATACACAGGTGTAGGTCAGAAGAATAAGACTTCTGAGAAACCCTGACCCATAGAGGTCTAGTTCAGTAGTTACGATGCTGCTGTTGAAGACAAGAAACTAGTTTTAGCATTTTAACTAATATTTTGTTGTACTGAGCCTATCACATTTTCCCTTGTGTCTCACATTGTGTTTTCACATGTAAATGTATAATTCAAAATATCTAATTAATCAACTGGCTAGGGTTTGTACCCATACAAATCCTGGTTTTGAAAGTACATGATAAAATTGATATTTTTACTATTAAGTTTCTTGATTCTATTTTATTATTGGTGATATTAGTGGTGGTAGTTATATAGTCATGTAGTAATAATATGATAGAGTATTTCTTCTTAAAGACCGTCAACACTATTTAATATCAACTTTTCTGGATTGCAGCGATGGCACTGTTGGAGGTACAATTTTGCTTCAATATTTGAACAACTGGTACAAAATGCTATTTTTAAAGTGGGTATTAGGTGCAAATACCTTCATTCCACATAAAATGGAGGGCAAGAGTAGGTTCATAATTGCACCAACACAAGTATGCGTTATATAGTACAAGAATGTTGGTGCACAATTTCACCAGTGCAATCTATGTAATCCAACTCTACTTTAGTAATCAGTTGAGATCCACTACTTTCCAAGTTAGGAACCCATAACCTTGTATACCTACTCTAAAATTTCCAAAAGATGCATACATGTAAAAGAGGAAATTGAAACATTGCGTTAGACCTGGCATCGCTGGTGTGGTTGCCCCTGACTTTTTTGCCTTCTGACCTCATATTGGACCTGATCTTTACTAATATGTCCAATATGATGGTAAATGCCCCACAACCTGTTCTATGGTCAGACCATCTACTGTTTGAGTTTTTAATTACTAGATTTTACTCATCTAATTCCAGCATCCCCCCTACCAAACTTTCCAGACATTGTTCTAAACTTGAGTTTACACATTGGAAAGATGTTTTACTCAGTCCTGAGCTTGAATGGGGATATTGCCACTGTACCTGGCATGTGAAGACTAGATTGAGTCGACACTAGAAGCACTCATCCCAAAAACATTTTTTAAGTCTTCTGGAACCAGAGTCAGTGCTAAATGGTTAACACCAGAGATTAGGGAGCTAAAAGAGGAATGTAAGCGATTGGAAAGACAATGTAGACTCCAATACGATGAAGATAGGAAGGCCACCTATAAAAAAAGCACTGAAAATTTACCAGCACATAATCTGCAAAGCTATATCAGTGGATATATGCTGATAAAATAATCCAGTCCTTACAGCCCTCTAAAAAAATGATTCCCAATCTCATAAATCTCTTTAAACCTAAAGTTGCAGGAGCCGGTCATTTAACCTTTCTAAGGAATAGGTTAGCAAACTGCTCAAAATGTTACTCAGAGGTTAGTTTCATATGTGAGTCTTTGACAGGAAACTTACACCTATACGCTACTACTAAAGAAGGAGCACTAGATAAAAGGTCTCAATGGACTTTCGACCCTCCCTCAGTTGAACAATGATTTAATTAGAGCAGCAGCGAATACAGTCAAGTCCAGTTCTCCTCTGGATCTGGCCCTTATTGATATTTTGCTGAAAAGAAAACATTTCATCATATCCGCCTTGATGACCATCTATAAACTATCACTGGAAAGTCAAGCACCTAACTCCTGGACGCATGCAATCAGTCTGCTGCTGAAAAAGCCCTCCTTAGACCTTGATAAGGTTGAAAAGTATAGACCAATATCATTGCTCCCAGGTGTCAGCAAGATCATTAAATAACTGGTAAATCGTTATATGACAGTTTTTGGGGACTCTCACAATCTCTTGCACTAGACACAAATGGGCTTTTGACTGGGGTGTAGTACAGAGACTGCTCTCTTAGTGGCCTCCAATGATCTCAAAAAGACACTGGATCATGGAGGGACTGCTGTGCTCATTCTTCTTGATTTGAGCACAGATTTCATTACCATCTCCCATGTCACTCTCCGACACAAACTGAAGGAGGTAGGTATTACTGGAATGACGTTAAAATGACTGACCTTGTTTCTTGACAATAAAAGCTTTTTAGGTCAGGGAAGGGCCTTTTCTGTCCAAGGTTAATCACCTCAGATGTGGAGTCCACAGGGCTCATCGTTGAGCCCCACTCTTTGTATTGTGTACGTCGGCCCTTGAGCAGACATTATCTGTTCATTAGGCATTACCATGGTGGTTGTATGCAGACTACACCCAGATCATCGTTTCCCTTTCACTCAAGTCTAACTCCACGTCAGAGAAAAAGTCCATCTGTCTAAAGCAGATGAACAAGTGGATGGCAACTAGCGGTCTCAAACTGAACAGTGAAAAAACTGATGTCATGTTTATTGAAATCAACCCATTGCTCAGAGACCACATCTTTAGACTTTATGCCTGGGTGATCTCTAGGAGTGGGCGGAATTTGCATAATTGCGTCACGCAAATCTCCGTGAAACGGTAAACAATCTCTGCGGAATTGCTTGTTCACAATGCTTTTTTACTGTTTGCAATCACTGTTTGCGTGCTCGGGGGAATATCTTGCAAACACGCATTTGAGAATGCGAACAAGCAAAAAATGTCACGAAGTTGCGGAACGCAGAATTTTGGCCAATTTCGTGCTCTACGCGGAACACGAAATTACCCAAATTTCACAAATTCCGCGAGCGAAACGTAATTTACCACCCAGGCCTAGTGATCTCCCCTTCCCCAAAATGGATATATAGAACCAGGGGGGGAATTGATGGATAAAGATCTGATCATAGCCTCCCAGGCAAAGAAGTGGCTGGCCTTCGAGAGCCTCAGCAAGATGCTCAGATGGCTCCCTGTGGATACTCAGAGAATCGTGGTACAAGGCCTTGTATTTCCACAATGAGACTATGGTAATTCCTTTTACCGAGGCAGTCCCGCCTACGTTATTTGGAAGGTGAAACTTATTGAACCAGTGTACCCAGAGTACTGCCGGGCCTACCAAAAACACAGCCTGCATGCCCAGCTTTAGTAAGTTTCCATTGCTTGCCGGTGAGCAAAAGAATTGATTTCAAAGCTCTGTACATTGCCCATAAGATAAAATATTCTCATGGTCCACATATCATTAGTCACCTTATTACACTGTACAGCAATGTGAGCAGGCTAAGATCCAGCAATCTCTCCTTCTTGGCTACCCCCAGAATTAAAAGAGTGAGAAGTGGAGGTTGGTCATTTGCATACTATGTATCAAAGCTTTGCAACTGCTTCCCCATTTACCTCAGATCCAATGATGGTAACTTGCTAAGTTTCAGGAAGCAACTGAAGCGTCACCTTTTCACATAATCTATTCACTTGTATCCTTCCGAATCCTGTTAGCGCCGGAAAGCCCGTTTCTGGGTAGCCACATGCTCTACAAGAAACTATAACATAGTAAAGTGTACCACATGTGCCCAGTGCCTGTAAATGAAATGCTACTAGGCGCCGGCAGCTGTGTGTGCCGCCCACTTCAGTAGCCTTTTAAACATGTCTCGGGCCTGCAATTGCAAGCCTATGTGTGCAGTTGTAAAATGCCATGTCAACCTGGCAAGCTAACCCTCGTACCAGGTGCAAACCTTCCTTATTAATACATATGTCACCCCTAGGATAGGCCCTAGGCAGCCCCAACGGTAGGGTGCAGTGTACTTAAAATGTCTTTCCCATTTGGGGCAACAAATACAAAACGAACAAATGATGGACGGAATGTTGAACAATATCAAACACTCAATACAGAGATCTGGGCCCAAATCCATCCTTTATTGCTTACCACCCCATTCCAGATTGGACCCTACCATCTGATGGCATGGTGAGCAAAAAGCAATGGATTAAACCCGGGTCTTTGTGAGGGGGGTGAATGTGTACATTGTTCATCTGTCCGTTTTGCAATTGTCAACCAAAATGGGCCAGGCATGCCTAGATGTGGTTCCCATGTTAACCATGCCATCAGAGTTAAGCTATCCTGTCTTATCAGGGTGATACCTGGAATTGGTCTCAGGGTGCTTGTTTCCTGTCCAGGGAGAACCTAGCTTGCCAGTTCAGGGTGGACTGTTTCTGTGAAGAGCAGGATCAAGACCAATGTGCATATGACTTGGTCTAAACTAGGATGGCGTGATGAATAAAATCCTATGGATTAAAACCAAATCTTTGTGACTGGGGGTGAATGTTTGACAATGTTCAGCCTTCCATCCATCATTTGTTCTTTTTTCTGTTGCTGCCCTAAGTGTGAAGGGCATGCCCAGACACTGGTTTCAAGCTAGCCAGGCTGATATGGGGTGATACCCTGAAACTGGTTCCAGAATGCTGGTTTCCTGTCCAGGGAGGACCTGGCTTGGCATTTCTAGCTGGACTGTTCCTGTGGTTAAGATTGATTAACATAAGGGGGGCCCAAACTATAATGGCGTAGTGAGAAAATGGTGGATTAAATTCAGATCTTTGTGACTGGGGGTGAAAGGTTGCACTGTTCAGCATTCCATCCATTATTTTTTCTTTTTACTTTTAGAAGGTTGTCATTTCTTTAATGAGCCATTCTGTGCCTTCTGCCTGTTTCTGAAATGCACACCTGGGGTGGGTGACTGCTGGGCTTTGTGTATTCCCTCTAGACAGTCCCCATGAAAAGAACTTAAGTGTGGCTGATGGGCCATTTACATCCCAATGGGTCTTCCTTGGCAGGGTGGGGCGGGAGGAGCTGATCCTTGCACCTGAATAGTTCTGTGCCGGTCCCCACACGAAGAGCTGCATTTCCCCCTGTAATAAGACTGCAGCTCGGCGAGGAAGGGCAGGGGCCTTGTGCACCTCAAAGGTCTCTCTTTGAAGCCCCCCACTTTAAAGGCAAAACTGGGTATAAGTACTGGACCCCGACACCACCAACTCAGTGCACTTCTGGACCTGAGGATACACTGTCAAGAAGAAGGGCTGCTTTGCTGCTGAAAGGACTGTCACTCTGCTGGACTCCTGCTCTGCTGTGCCTGCCCCACTGCCCTCCTTGCTGGTAGTGAGAAGGACTGGACCTGTATCTCTACATCCCCAGAGCCAAGTGACTCCATTGGTTTGCCTCCTGTTATTAAGTCTCAGGGGCATCAAATAATTCATTCAACCCTCTACAGCCCCTGGACTATGCCAACTGTGAGTCCTGTAGCCAAGTGGTGCCAATCCAAACCTGGGCCCTTGGAGGATGGTTTCCTGGCTTTTTCTATCAAAATAAATGCAGTGCCTACTTTGCCCCAGTCAGAACCGACGTATTCTCCTCATCATGGAGGCATCACCAGTTCAAGGACACCTCAGCTTAGACAGTGCGACTCGACAATGAAACATTGCATTCATCGCTCGGAGGTCAACGCCAACGCATTTCTCCACTGCACGACTCAGAACAGACGCCTCCAACACCTCCTCACAACTTGCTCGCCGATGCTTCCTCTGTGAACGCACTGTTTCAGAAGGTGCTGTGGGGCTCCTTTAGCTGACTCATGCTCCATCGCAGCCGGCTTGATTTTTCAGATTTTACCCAATCCAGCGCGACCAGATAGCCCTGGTTGTTGCATTAATTTTCTAAGCTCTATATTTACAGATATTCTTTAAAAATTCATAACTCCGGATCTACTTACTGGATATTTGTTGTTTTGTAATAAAACTAAGCTCTATTTTTGTAACCTCTTGTGGATTATTATTATGTGTTTTTTCACTGGTTTACTGTATAAATTGTTGCACAAAAACTTTACACATTGCCTCCTAAATTAAGCCTGCCTGCTCTGTGCCAAGTTACCACAGGGTGAGCACAGGTTAATTTATGGTTTGCAACTGACTTACCGTGAGTAGGATTGTGGTCCCTACTTGGACAGAGTGCATACCTCTTCCAACTAGAGATCCAATTTCTAACACGTTGCAGGTCAAATGTGTCGAAATGTCAAGCCATTGGTATCAAGATAAGTTTATTTTAAGTTTATCAATGGTTATTGACATATGGCATTATATAAGTGCTGTAAATGCAGATATGCATTGAGGAGTATTTATTGTAACCTTTTGCAAACATGTATAGGCCGTGTGCTAAAAGAGGATTATATTTCTGTTTAGGCCCATTACTTTCACTGCTTGAAAAGCAAAAAACTTCTTAGAAAGATTTCTTAGAGCCTAACGCGTTGCTTTTGGAATCAAGGGCGACAAAACAACTGAGTATATAAACGTTTGTGTGAAAGGAAGGTGGCTTACACTGAATGAAGCAGTGAAACGGGCGCCTATGCAGGTACATGAGTGAAACAGTCATGGGTCAGAAGTGGAGCGGTCAATACCAGTCAACAGCCATAGTGGAGATGGGAGGGTTTCATGTCAGAGCGCTTCTGGGAGATACATCCAGCTGTAGTTGAAACATTTGTCATTAATTGCTTGATTCAGAATGAAGCTGGGAGGGGAGGAAAGAAGGCGTTCAGATAAGAGAGTTGTCAAGGAACTGTTAAGGGAATGACCTTCTCAGTATTAATGCATGAACAGATTCATCACTGCCTGGCTGAAGATGCACATGTCTTTGCAATGGAAACCAGCTCGCACACTCCTCTGGTTCCACAGGGGCGTCTGTGAATTCTGCAGACATCCAATTTGAGGAAAGGATCAGTGGCTGCGGAGCACATGTTTACACTTATGTAGGGGGCAAGAAAGACGGCCGGGCCTTAGTTTCTGTTTGAAAAACGTGATATTCAAATTAGTTCTGCCAGTAACAACACAATCTCACCCTACAAGCCTTAGCACAGGACATGATATACCCATTGTCAGAATTTGCAAATATAATTAATGTTGCAATAAGGTAATCACGAAATAGTCAATCACTCATTCTTTTCCGTTAGTTATGTAAGCAAAAAAATGCATTAAATTGCTGTATGTAAAGTATTACTTTGCATCTTTTTTCAATTTATACAATTAAGAGCGTACATTTTTTTATAAATTGAAATAATTCCAAATTGCACACGTTGTTTTGCTCTGCAATATAAAATGTTAAAGTGTTACTTTAATGTTTTGTATTGTTATTCGCAGTTAGGAAGCACAACTTTCTCCCCAATGACTGTTTTAAGATAAACATTTGCATTTTAGACGGTTAACACCTGTCCGTTCTGTGAAATGTTCAGCTACAAAGGAAGAACTAGACAGAATTATGTGATAAAAAATTAATAGAAGTAAAAAAAAAAGGGCATTTGACAGATATATAAATTGTAGAAGATAAAAAATGAAATATAATTTTAAAGTGCGGCACTAGTTCAATAACGTGTTTTGTATCTGTCTGCCGAGTGATTTCGCTTACTAACGTCGACTAGTTTGTTCTATAATCCAAAAACGTCTTTCGAATTAAATGTATTAAAGCTTCATCTGTGTTCCCTTCGCAGGCCATGTCTCAAATCCATGAAACAGATCAAAAGGAAATCTGTCGCTACAAATTGAAGGCAAGATTGCAGACCAATCTTGTTGCTCTGAAATTGATTTTTTAAACCTATATGTTCGTGTTAATCTGGAATGCCAGTGGAAATTTAAACTGTGGGGCGCAGCTAAGCTTTGGACAAGTAGTGCTGAAAGGCCGCTCAGCTGGCAATTGCTTCGTTTGTAAAATACAACCCGGTCAAGGTCACAGGTTCAAATCCCTGCAAGGTTAATCTGATCTTTATTCCTTCTGAAGTAGATGAATGGCATCCTTTTTCCTGGTATTTTCTTCGCTGCTTGCTTGCACTATCTAGCATTCGGTAATGAATGTATTTCTGTGCTTTAGAACTGTATACTGAAAATATGTTATCTGTGCGTGTAATACCCCAGCTCTGTACACCCTAATAGGAGGCAGATCTAGCAGTTGTCATGCTGAAAACCTCAAGGGGCCTAAAGAGCATGTTATGGGATTAGGGAGAGAAAAATGATCCTAGGTCTGGACTCGGAGAGATGGATGAACAGTAATTTAACCCCCCCCCCCCCTTTTAACACGGTAGAACGTCGAACGTTATGCATAATTTAGTGTGTTATGTCTGGTACTTGACACACCCATGATGTCCAAGGACGTGGATGTTTGAGAGAGGGAGAGAAGGTTGGCTGACATACCTTGATTACTTCTGCACCATGCATACACAAACAATAAAATGATATATTTCGGCTGCACAAACACAATGAGTATTTTGCTAGAAAACACAATAAAAACTAAAATGTGCATAACATGTTTCCAAGTCATTCAATTAGGATAGGATTGTTCAATCGCCACAATTAATGAAATCTCCTTGTAGAGTTTAAAGATGAAGTTTGTGCATCGCTACGAACAGCAGCAGCCTACTGTCGTTATCCATACATTACTATATTTGTAATGAAGATCTGAAATGTTGGTGTTCCATTCCAATGAACCCCTTGGTTGATGGAATTATATTTGAAGTTAATTGCAACCAACTTATAAATATTCCTAGCAGCCCATTATGATTAACTGTCAGTACATATTAGTATTTGTAAATTATAATGCACATCCAACTATTTGGAAAACATATAGGGTGTGTTTTAAAATCGGTATGAATTGTAATTGTGTCCCTTTCGCCCAGGTGTTCACCTACATTTCATATCCATTTATCACTGCAAATATGAGATATAAATAATGTGTAAGGATATCAGGGGGGGAAAAAACACCCCCACAGTACAATTTGCATCCCAACAAACACCTAATACTGGGCACAAATCATATTTGAGAAGGTATTTTAGTACTGCAATGAGCAACATAAGTGTTGTTAATACAATTTGTTCCTAATATATTTCACACCATGGCTGCTGCTTTATCACAGTGGATACGGGTACCCTGAGCAGGATTCCAGGAGGGGAAAGGTTTGCCTCTCGGGATATACAGGTATTGTACAACTTATCAAATGGGTTCCATGGAAGTTTCCTGATTTCTTTCCACAGCTCACCACGTTTGGAAGCTCTGATTTGAGACTCCATTAAAGGTTACCTATGAGGACTGTCTGCGTGGCCTTGTGTTTCCAGTGCACGATGAGCCTGATCTCAAGTGAAAGATCTTCTCCCACAAGCAAACGCTACCAAAATCTGCAACTTGTACATTTGCAGAGGTCTATGATTCACACAGTTGAATGTGATGGAACAGGCAAAAGAGCAAATTGTGAATACAAACATGGGAGTTCTGAAAGGGTGGACACGGTCAAGTAACGCATAGAAGGAAAAGACCTGCTAAAGACGTCAAAACTGCTGGATGCGAAGTTATTCTCAAAACAAGAGCAATATTTTTAGGCCTTCTGATCTTAAAATATCAATGACACCAATGCACCAAAGTTCCTTGTAAAACATGTTTATTCGATAGAGGTTGTAGATTGCACTGTTACACCTGTCTCTTCTTTATTGCGGACACTTTTAAGACCAATAAATGCATAATTGTTTTTGGGTGCATATAACAGAAATGTGGCTTTACCCAAAAGGCATTACATGCTGTCAGTTACATTACTGATTTTTTCGGATTTACAAGTGATAACATGTGCATCATCCACTTTGCATGGGTTGCACATGTGGCATACCCAAAGTTTTATTTAGCACATATATATATTTATGGATTTCAAATAATATGCTTTTTCAATTAGGACCGGTATGCAATACAATCCAGGTTTTTCTTTACCTTCAGTGTATTTATGATACATTAGCTGAACTCGCAAAAGTGAAGAATTTGTACAAAACACCCTATAAACAAAAAAAGCAGTCTTAGATACCCTTTGTTTCAGTCTATTGAGCAAAAAGAGTACATTGACGACAGACATTTGTCAGATATAGGCAGAACACTGTGCAACACTATAATAGGACCAATGTAATATTAAATATAATGTTGCCCTTGTGGGGGAAGTCAGAAAAAAGGGAAAAAACTGCAAGGTTGCCAGTGTTATATAGATTTTCTGGTCACACCACAACTCAAATTCACCATCATTTTAACTATATTTCCAAATGGCGCAGTTCGCATGCATTAGACACGTTGTACTACATTTTCACCATGACTTAAGGGTCTTCAGTCTTGTATGTCCTGCAGTTAATCAAGGATTGCGCTGGAGATGTTAACAGAGTTTACTTCAATAAAACAATGCATAATAAAATAAACAAATTAAAATTACATCCTAATGGGTGCATAGCGCTACCGGACATCCGTAAATAATATTGGGCTGCACATCTTTTGGCTATTAACCAGGGCACCTACTGTGACGGAAGTGACCCAGTATACGGAATGGATCGGTGGCTCCTTCCGGGCGGGAACTTTGAGGCTGCACTTTACTCTAGCCACTCTAGGTCCATACTCTTAACACAGCTACCCGCAGAACGGCTCGCACCACTAACTCACCGAACCAAAGATATCGAATTTTGAGGGTACACTCACTCTCACCTGCTTTATCGCTTCCTGACCTGCGGCACTTCTGCTACCATAAGCTCACTGACTGCTTCGTTCTCATACAGAGGGCACACCTGGACCCCTGCACTGGTCCTGCCTACACGGATTGCGATCCCATGAAACTCCCACCCGGGTTTCTTCCCTTGACAATAGTGTCCCAAATACAGTCCACGGACACTAGCCAAGGTCCCGAGCCTGTCCGGGTAGGAAGTATCACCGGCTAAGCAACCTCATGATCTTGTTTACTAAACCACACAGCCCTGGGGAGTCGCGGAATTGACATTCCTTTGTGACGAAAAACGTGTCGGCTGGCTTTTCAAGTAAATTAAATGAAGACTGTATACTTCGAAAGACATTGTGGTTCTAGCCTGACAGCTATGATCTGAATGCTAAAGTGTCTACCAGGACACGTGTTTGCTGTATTCTTTTTGTTGTGTGCAGTGGGCATTACGCTTTTTTTGAGCTTTACTCTAGGCCTGGCAGGTACTCACTCACTGGGCCCACGAAGCACTCTGTCCAACTATGGCATATTGTCCAGCAAAAACTGGGGTGGGCCAACACTCTTACAATGGCTACCCAGCTATGGGTCTCAGAAAGGTTGGGCACTCTAGGTCGCACCAAAGGGTTCCGCAACTGGGATCTAATTGGGATCTCCCACATTAAAGACCTATGGTGTCCAGATGGAGTGTGCCATTTGGTTCGCTCCAACGCACTTACGATCTGGCACAGACAGAATATTTCCGATACATGCAGGTCAGGCACTCCTTTCAGACGAATATCCCCTCAGGGACCCAGCCCCCAGAATCCTCTCCCTTGGAGGATAGATTGCTAGATGGCCACCTCCCAGAATGCGCCATTTCACTCACATACAAAAAAACGTATTAACAACTCTCCAGATCCATTACTAACTCTCAAGGGAAAATGGGAGGCTGATGGACTAGAAATAGGTGACGAGGAGAGGAGAAGCATGCTTGCATCCCCTAAGGAAGTAGCTAGATCAGCCATATCTAGAATGATCCAACTGAAAATTCCCCACCGGGTTTACGTTTCTGGCACTAAGCTGAAGCTGATGGGCCGCAGTGAGGATGGACTCTGCAGGAGGAGGTGTGGGGAGGTAGGAACCTTCTTCCACATACTGTGGGAGTGCCCTGTGCTGCAGACTTATTGGAAACAGGTACTCCTCTGAATGCAAGAAGTATGGGGGTGGAGCTACGACTGGAGGTGAAGAAATGCCTTTTGAATATCTGGGAGCCCATGGACCTGCCACCTAGGGGGAAACTTTGGGCGACGCTAGGATTGGCAATCGTGAAGCAAACATAGCTAGGCTGTGGGGGGCAGTAGCGCCTCCGAAACTCAGTTCCTGGAAGACGGATATGGACTGGTGCATGCTCCAGGAGAAGACAGTATATGTGGCACGGGGTTGCCCCCGGAAATGGGTACTGGTGTGGTCCAATAGGAATGACTATAGAGGTAACATATGTGAGCCCCCCCAAATCACACCCATTGAGGAGCTGACTACATTGTGAACTGCTTTGTAATATACTGTTATGAAAAGTCCAATATTGAACATGTTCTGTATGCACTGTGTTTTCCTACGGTACTTATGGGACTACTGTATTCTCTGCTTTTGCTGACCACCACTTTCTCTAAGTTACTAATAAAAAGAGTTTAACAAAAAATTACATCCTATATCAGGAATTGACAAACTTTCTTAGTCGTAAGTATACAAGTAAACACAACTTCATGTTTCAACATGAATTACTTTGCAACACTCCCTGTCTTTTGGTCCCAATACAATAATATATTGTTTTCATAATTATAACCTCCCTTTCCATCGTGTCAGTTCACCTGAAAGCAATTATTTTGTGTACACCTTCTAGAAAAAAGGCGAAGCAATTAGTTTTATCTCATTGCAAATTTCTGCCATTTTTAAATCCATACGCTTATTAAATGATTTCTAATTTTGCATTTCAAATCAAGAAAGCCAATACATTTAGCAGCACCAAGAAATCTAAATAATTCCTATGACCTTAATTAGTGTTCTCACTTCATAAAAGTTTGATTCACATATTGAGCAGTACTTTAGTCCCCTGACAATAACCTTTTGGTTGCTTGATATGCCTGATAAACATTTTAGAGTTAATTGTGGTTGGCCTTTTAAGTACTCTGTGAGGACACTATTAAATCCTTATGTAGCATTTCCCAAAGACACAACAGTATGCTTATGTTAATTAATGTAAGGAAATCCAATTAGGTCAAATTGCTGTTTAACCATTAATCTGAAAAATCATGTTTCTTCAGCATAAACTCCTGGATGAAGCACGGATGAAATGTCTAATAATTCCTCCAAAATGCATCTTGTGTATTCACACAGCCTTTGCTCTTTTAATGATCAAAGTTAGACTTTGAGAGCTCAAGTGTCAGCTGTAATGGCATGGAAGGGATCTTAAATAAATATCAGTGTCTGAGGCTTATGTCGGGCATATGCTGCTGATGTATTCTTACTTCAATCAAAATGTTCTTTTGAACTACAGATTCTATTACAATAAATAATGGTCGCATTTATTTTTTGGCTTAATGTTTACCTAAAATTGTGAATATCATACAAACATAAGTTTTGGTTTAGATAGCTTGAAAGTATTATTTGTGTTTAGTTTGTGAATTGTGCTTACAAGTGAGCTAAATGAGACAAGCCGCAGGAATGTTTACAAGTACACACAAATGCATATAAGTCCTTGGCTTCTCTTAACTGAACACCCATGCCATGCCGATACTAGAGGATGGTGTTGGAAAATGTGGAATACATTACAAAAAAGACACGCAAATACAGGCATTGTGAAAGGCAATTGGAGGCAATAGATTAGAGGAATTTCACAGAATCCAAACTGTAGATTTCCTTCAAGAGGAAGGGCTTCAATCTATTTGGCTATTTTGTTACATCTTTTGTGAGGTGCAGGAAATTAAAAGGAAATTAAAAAAGGGTGTTCTAAAGGGTTGTGCTGTGTTAATGCAGGTAGTTCTTCTTACACCTTTCTATGGCATATCACATGTCAACTGTGGCAAGCCAACCTCAGGCATCTTGTCGGTCAAAAGGTAACCAGCATAATATTCAAAAATCTCACTAGGGAGGCCATATAGTGCTTTGTTTGCTTGTATGACGAGTTAGGAGACTTTGGGGTCCATCACGATTTAATCGATGATGTTTGGTTCAAGAAGGATGCAATCCTAAAAATCTAACACCTTTTGAAGATTCTCCATGGTTTTAACTTGGAAGGATTCATAGACACTAACATTAGCTGTCAAATACAGAAACAGCAACAGTATGGATGCTTTCAGTTTGGAAGCATTCAAAGGAACATGCAAGAAGTGGAAGGATAGCTTCATGGGGCTCCGATGAAGACAGACCAGTCAAGAGGAACATCCTAAGCTTCTGGAGATAGATTACATGCTTTGTGTTTAAGATATGTTTAAGCAGAAGTAAATTAAATTAGAAGCACTCCTCAAAAATTCAGAAGCTAGTCCTAATATTACAAGTGTTTGGAGTAAGTTTTGTGAAGCAAGATCTTCTATTTGCAATATAACATTTCCCTTTGACATCTACTGCATTTCTGGGTAGTAATTCCACTAACAGATTGGGTACTCACAAGGTTGGCATATTTATTGATTTTTTAATTGCTATTGCTTTTCAGATAATTACCTCTAATTGGAAGGATATTTCTAAATTCTCTTTTTCCGTTTGGTGGAACCTTCTTTGTTATCATCACAGACTAGATAGAGCTTCTTCCAAAACTTCTCAGCAGCTTATTCGCAAAGAAGCTCTGTGGTCTTCGCTTACCAACTATTTATCTGCTTCTGAACTTCGTAATCAAGTCAGTTCCTTTATTTTTCAATCACCATAAGTACTGTATAATTACACTTTTGTTCCTTTTTTAGATGCAATCTGATGTCTATAACTTAAATGTTTTAATATATTCACAGCTGAAGATATTCTTCTGTCTCTGCTCCCGTTTCTTCTTTCTTTCTCTTTCCTTTTCCATTCTTCTCCTTTCCCTTCTTTTCTTTTTCCTTTCTTTTCTACCCTCTTTTCTAGGTCTTTCCCTTTTTCAGTTCAAAACTCAAAAATTTTAAATGCTATTTTGTCTTTAGGTACAATTTTTATATTATTGCTTTTCCTTTTCTTAGAATATATGCATGTTTAATATAGAGTTTTATTTGTCATTTATTCCATCAAATCATCTATTCAGTTTGTCAACACACAGCTAATATTTCTATAGGCCTTGCTATAAATTGTATCTATGCTTAAAATTCTTTCAATAAAGCTCCTTAAACTCAACAACAAAAAAATCACAAGCTACCCATATCCACAGACATTCCTATGTTGATAAATGTGTTATTAACATTTGATAAATGGCTGGTGTGACTGGTAGAGACCATACCAAAATAGCTATTTAGGATGGAATTTACAGTGGCAGAGACAGTACTGATTCTTGTAAGAAGCAGCAGGAAATCTTAGTTGTCTAAATGATAAAGGAGTACATATTAGGCACACAATTTGCTAATAAGAACTTAGGCAGTTGGAGTACAGTCTCTACAACTTCATTGGACTACCCCAGTTGGCGCTAGATAATACTGTAGTACACATTGTAGAAGTAAACAGAAAGGTAAAGATAGATCCATGAGCTTTCCCCCCTTATATTAAACAATTCTCTTATGTCCAAAAGGATTATGAAGTGCCCTACCTCGTTTGGATACATTATTGGATTTCTTTATATTTTCATATGAACCAGGTTTCAATAATCTTTCCAATACAACCAAGGCTGGAAGTTACATTGAATTACCAAACTAAAGAGAGTTACTAAAGAATAAATATACCATTCATATAGGGTTAATCATCCTCATTCATGTGGTTTCCAATGTTCTCAATGCATAATTCTACATGAAAATGGTAATTGTAAATAATTCAAAAGAATAATGGACAACGTGTTTCGTCGTATAATTTTGCAATGGGATCATATTACGTTATTCTTCAGATGATACACTACGCTCTTCAGATACCTTGAGCGCGGTAACCTTATCCAAGTGGACCTAAGTGATTCTCAGTTTAAAATGTGTGCCCAGTTCAAACCTTACTACTTACCTGTTAGCTATTTTGTGTGCACTAGCTCTTGCTAGTGAATTACTATAAAAGCCACAACTGGTCTTGACTGCTATTCTTTTCTTTGAGACTTTTAAACATGAGGCAGGAACATCTATTAATGACCCACCTGCTCAGATTCAAGACCAGCTGATTCAACCCTTCCCTAAGTTCTCAGAGCTTATTTATGTTCTCCAGTGTTGAGGCACTAGGCCTCATAAGATTTATACTTCCAGTTCTGGCACTGTTTCAGAGCTTCACATTTGCATCTGTAGATCAAGATACAAGTAAGATTAGTGAGTCAGTTAGGGATAAATGTTATGTGCTTTTGGTGTATTTATCAGTTTTACACCTGAAGTTTGTGTTTGGGACTAGTGTACCAACTGAAGTCTTTTACTTAGTGTTCCAGTGTTAGGAACTTGGTCATTGTAAGAGTCCAGTTGTGTAGGTGCTAGAGATGGTTTTTATTTTATTCTTATCATTTTTTATATTTTCATCCTTATTATATTTAGTTGCGATTCCAGCCCTAAAACGATTAGGAGTTTCCACCAAGTTTTACTCTACAATGCCAAAACTATTTTTTTCTCAATGCACAACGTAACAAATAAAGAGAATGGGAATTTAGCACCTTCCACCATGTGTGTATACCAAGATAGGTGAATTTGTCACTATAACATTTTGTTAACATTATTTCAGTTGAAGAGTTAACAGACCTGTGTTAGCCTTCCTTGTATCACATTCACAACATACCCAAATATACGAAGAACATTTGTACGGTGCATAGTGGTTTAGAGAGAGGGCAGAATAATTCCAATCAGCAGGCATATAACTAGATAGGAAATTCCTGGGTAGACTGTGCAAAACAAGAGTGATTCATAGTTAAGGGAGGATTGCTGTAAAAGCTGCAATATCCACTACAGCTATCTCATGTCAAATACATCATAACAAGTACACAGGACATGACCAACATTTGGAACCTTAACAACACGAGTGTAAAACTAGTACCACAACAGCCCTGCTCTCTATTTGTTTCTACCAATGTGCTTCCACCTGCTTATGTCACTTGTGCCTTCATAGGTCATGGTGGTAGCTGTAAGTAAGAAAGGGAAGCGATTGATCCACATCGCTATTGCAGGACTAAAGAGTAAACCATACATACTAGCCCATGTTGTCCCATGATATAATTTCTTTAAGAGTTAGGCTTTTTTGTAATGCTAGTCCTTTTCAATACTTAAATGAGGAGATAACTCCAGAGTGCTGATTATTGGTCTGTGATTTCAGGTAATGGTCTACTTTCTTTTAGACAGAAAACACTGCATTTGGGTAATGGTTGTAGCTTCATTCACACTAACCAAGATATCCACTTGTTTCTTAGAGGGAGTCAGTATGTAACTGGGTAGGTCTAAAAGAACAGCACCTTTAATACGTCTGATGTTTCCTTAACTATGGAGTTTCATTTGTGTATCCACCTATGACCATGTTAGACCAAAATCACTCTTTTTCACTCTACCTGGCGAAATAGGAGTGCAGGGTCCGACTAAGATAAAGTATGGTACTATTTTATGATGAGATTTAGAGATAGTCGGAAATCAACCCTCAAGATATTGCGATAATAGAGATTGTTTAACTGGGACCAATAAGAACACATCACAAAACGGTGAAAATCCCTCTGTTGTTCAGAAGTTAGAGTGGGGGTAAAGGATTACTCTCTCCATTGATCCATCTTTCACCCTGGAGTCCAAGAGGTCAGGTAGAAGCACACTCTTTCACCATCTGTCACTAACAGCATGATTAACTGAAACCTCTCAAAGTGGGTTTTGGGGTGATTGATGTGAAGTACCTTTTAAAGTTGCCTGGGGGTCTTAAGGTCCCTCAGGTAAATTACCTTTCTTCTCAATCACTTCATAGGGCCCATTCCAATAGCCCTGGAGGCCCCTGGATTCCACAGATTCCATAACCCACACTTCTGCTCAGGCTGCAACTCCACAGTGGTAGAATTCTGGTCATACCACTCTGTCATTACAGCCGGACTGACTTCTGAGCTGTCTGAAGCTTGCTTCCAAAACTTAGCAATTTGGCTCCTAAAGACATGCATGTAACCTACTACATGTTGGGGAATCTTCCTGAGAACTTGCTCCCACCATTCATTGACCAAACTCAGAGGTCCAATAACAGGGTGTCCGTATAGCAGTACAAAGGGGCTGAAGCTAACTCTTCTGTGGTACCTCCCTGTAGGCAAAAAAACAGGCATGGCAATAGGATGTCCCACTTATTCCCCTGGGTCTCAGGGAGGCCCCTAATGCTGCCCTTAAGGGTCTTCTCACAACAAACCCATTTGTCTATGGGTGGTAGGGAGGGGAAAACGGGTAGGTTACCCCAACACTCCTTTCACATGAACTGCATGAATGCAGACATGACATGTGTGCCCCGGTCAGAAATGACCTCCTTTGGAGTACCACTCAGGAAAAAATCCCCATAAGGGCCTTTGTGACTGTAGGTGCAGTTGAGGTCCTCAGAAGGCTGGCCTCTGGGTACTTAGTGGCATGATCCACAAGAACTAGGATACACCTGATGCAGTCTGGGGATCCACACGCCCAACAATGTTGATGCCCACCCTCTCAAAGGGTGTGCCAATGACAGGTAAGGGATTAAGGGGGCTTTCAGACACATCTTCCCAGTAACCTGGCAGATTGCATATGTCCTACTGAATGCATCTGAGGAATTATTGGTCCTGGGACAATACAAGTGAGAGAGAAGCCTTGAAAAGGTCTTATCTTGGCCCAGGTGTCCTGGCTGTATTATCTCACTATCCTAAATTATGGATGGTGCAGCTTTAACATGTTCTTCTTTTTAGAGAATTTGTGGAACTTATCACCACACAAAAGGGGCATACAGTACATTACTTCTTTGAAAGAGTGGCACAGAAATGGTTGCAGACAAGGCACTTAGAAGTACTATGCAGTTTTCCTTTGCTACCAATTTCTGAGCACTGATATAAACTGACATAAAGGACCTGAAGTTTCCTTCACTGTGCTCAGACATTTGCTAGGGAACTTCCTCCAATAGTGTTTTTATTTCACAGCAAAAAAAGAAATCACAAATAAATGTATATATAAAAAACATGTTTTCTGGAGACACAATTTAATACTATAAATTTCGAACAACAACATCAAATGTAATTTTATTAAAGTTCACACCTAGGAATGGTAATTAAAGCAAACACGAAACATTCACAACGCGCTAATTTATTATCTCTACATAGGTTTGGTTCTTATGTGATGCCACACAGATATGTTTAAAGCAGTACCTGAACGTGGGCAAATGATTTATCTCAACCTCCCTTGTAATGGACTGCTTTGATTTGATCAATTGTATGGTGTCAGGTTTTCAGAGACATCAAACAGTGAATACACAGATGCACTCAAAGGACATTGTCTATTTCTTTAGTTATTAACACATACAAAGATGCATAATTATTTTTCAGCACATAAAGGCAAAAATGAAAAAAAATTCCAACCCATGAACGTGTCAAAAACAGCGTGTTCAGCCTTTCCAAGAATCAATTAAATGCAGTAGCAGTCAGTGTCCGGGTATAGTCAATGATCGTGAATGACAAAAAACTAAAATAAAAAAAGTACTTGCCGCATCACTGTTCTTATGCTCCTCTCTGGCTCCAGTCCACTGCAGGCACAATATCCTCGACTTCCCTCCAGCCAATCCTGATGCTGCCCTCATGCTGCCGGTAGCATAAGAGCAGTGTCTGGATTGGCCTGAGTGCCCTCAATTTGTGCTCCCAGTGAGACTGGGAGCCTGTGTCTGCGGTCTCCAAACTAGCAACACAGCTTGGGTTGGAGGCAGCTTCAGTATGCATGTCAGTTAAACCCTCCTGAGACAGCCGTCTAAACCTACACGTGCACTGACGGCAGTGTTTGCAGCCACTCCCATCAGTGCCTGTCATCCTCCCTTACTCTGCCCCCAAAGTTTTAGCTGGGAAATAAAATAAAACGATAGTAAACCCAGGGTTATCATCATTTCATTTTTATTTTTTTGAGGCTGCTGGTGGGGGTGGCAACACTCCTCTGCCATAGCTGAGGAGGCGCCGTTGATTAAATGAAAATGTCGGAAGCTTATATCATAAATAATTTTCACATCAAGTGAAATTATTTGGTAAGCATTAATTTAAAATGGCCTCTCTGTACTCCGTTTTCTAGGAGACTATGATTGATATTTTATTAGAATTCCAAACTGATTAAAGTATGGTGGCTAATTCCAGCCAGTTTATTCTGAATGTGTCTTATACTAAATAACATGAGCCCTCCTTTACGGACTTAAAACTAAAACTTGGATGTGGAAATACATGCTAGCCCTCCAAATCAGAGTGACTACTGCTTGCTCTTTCTTTGTATTCCTTTTTAACAAAATACATACTGTTAACCCCTTCGAGGCTAATGACGAGCTGGGCTCGTCATGGCGCTTACCTGCCGTGCGCGGATGACAAGGCCAGCTCGTCATGTAACGCGGTAATTTCAAATCTGCCGCACACAGCGGGAAAAGCCGCCGCAGCGATAGGGTTAATATGCAAAGTCATTTGCAACGTTGCTGCACAGCTCCACTCTTTTCACCTATCCGTGTTACTCAGATAAACTGTTCTTCATATTCATAATTGTGTCAATTTTTTGTAGACCTTGTGGCGAGTATAAACGGTGATTTACTCATTTGGGGATTAGAGTGGTTATGTACATAGCTAATAAATTAAGTAAATGTGACAGGCTTTTTGTGTTTTCTAAAAGATTGTCTGGCAGAGGTTTGGAGGACTGGACAGTATGGTTGGATGGATTGTGGGTGACACAGGTGAGGAAAGAATAACAAGGCTTGGAATTGTTTTTGCATCATAACTGGGTGACATGCTAAGGTGTGAGATTTGCAAGTGTGGAATGGCATCAGGGCCGGCGCCCACTACGACAATCTTTTTTGGCAACCTGCCCACCCATGACCACCTCCTCATATTGCTGCACTACCACACGGCAGAAGTACCCCTCATCTTTCTAAAGTCCTTCACTCACATACATTTCATTTGATTTAATGCGCTGGTAAAGGCTAGCTTTACTAATTCACTTAGCTATCAACATAAAATAAAGATATGGTGAGTCAAAACTGCCACTAGACAAAAGTCCTATCTCTCGCTCAAGCAGGAACATTAATCACAAGAGTAACCTTGACATTTTTATTGCTGCTTGAAAGCTGGATATACAAGAAACTTTGCAGGAGGTGAAGAGAGAGTTGTGAGCATATGTTCCTCCTTTCCAAACACATGTATGTATCCATCAGTAGGCAAATTCCTTTTTTGGATGTAACACAGTTCAAGTTAGTTGGCGTGAAAGTGGTTCTTTTTAATTGTCACTTGATTGAGTCCATTTCACTCATTATAGAATTTTCATAGAAAACATTGTAAAAGAGAGAGAGAACAGCGGACACGCGTTGCGCCCCATGTGGAGAGTGAGGCCAGGCCTTTCACAAGGCTGTTTATAGAAACGAGACAAGTGCGAGTATTGGGGCATATGGCTCCCAGAAAAGAAGAGGGGGGGACACCAGCCAAGTGTTGAAGTGAGGAAAAGCATTAGACGGTGTGTTTTAGAGTGTTGTTGTTGTCCTACTAAGTACACAAAGTGCCATAAGTGAGAGGTATGAAGAGTGAAAAACTAGATGCCTTTAACCAGAGTTGTAGAAAATGGAGAAGAGTGGCAAGAGAAAAGGGATAAGTCCCAGGTCCAATCCGATAATTCTGAACGAGATGCAAATGTTTGAGAATAGATGGTCATGGACAGCAAGGGAAAGATGTGCTGGCATACAGCATATTGCAGATTGTTTCTGTGCAAATAATACACAAGTGTGGTGGAAGTTGCGAAAAAACAGACTAACCTCATTATGGTCTTAGCCAGAGATCTGGGGCATGCAATATTAGGGGGTTCATACAGGATCAGAGCATGCCTGGTGGTAACAGAGGCTAGACAAATAAAGGTATAATACCTATTTATATTATTCCAGCAAAACAACATGTCGACGTTATGTTCGTACATTTTCAAGAATGGTTGCATAACATTGTCTAAACACCCAAATCTGTAAGGATAAAACATGTTCTGTAAAAAAATCATAGTCCGCATTTGAAAAGACGAAGAAGATAATCTCAATGATTATGCAACTTGGTATATAGAGATACCCAAGAGATAAAAGATACCAAACACGGTCGTTTTGGTTAAAGGATACGATCCCTTTAGTTGGAAAATGGCAATCGGGCTTACTTAATTAGGAAGGGTCATATTTTTTGAGAATCTACTGTGTGTTAAAAGGCTGACAATATCACAAACGTCTGTAAATATGAAATTTTGGTGAAATTGGGAAATAAGATGGCGTGTCCTCATTAATTTCTAGAAGAGAGAGTAGATCCGGTCTTTACTAAAGTCTCCTTTAGATACAGGTTTCTATTTTATACAATACAAAGCAATTTTTTAAATATATTGATCTGGTTGTTAAAGACATATATACATTCATTGTGGAGGACACTGCTTGTTGCAACTGACAATGCTGCGCTATCATTTCTGGGATCAGAGTTATCATGTTGTCGATATTCTGGTGCTTGAACTGGACAACTTATCACTATTAAAGCACGGAGGCAGGGATTACGTATTTGATAATAGTGTATGTTTAAATTCGATTTTGAGCCCTATCTGACATGGTTTAAATTGGGGCAAAGTGAGGAGGAGATGAGACCAAGTTATGCAAGGAGAGAGAACTACCCATAGTTCATGTATTACGTAGCTGATATGCTGAGTGATTCTCTCTATCGCTGTGCTAACACAAGTAGGGAACAGGTCTGGTCAAATGGGCAATAAAGGAGTCACTTATTTCAGAATTTAGTCAATATGGGTTCTCGTCTGGTCACTGGGTAAATCCGCTATTCTGTATGTTACTGCAGGGGTTGCCATTTTTAAATGCCATGTGTGGCCGCGTTAACCAAGAAGTGAACCATCCCAGGTGATCGGGATGTGTTCCTAAGCAACAAGGAATACGCGAAATAGCATGGGTGCGGTATGGTGCTCTATAAATATGCTGTGTGTACCTATGAAGAAGAATGCTCGATTTTCAATGGCCTGATGGTACTGCCAAAGTCATGTTGATTACTTGGACAAGAAATAAGGTAAATTATAGTGGTACTTTCACAATTGATGAAATCATTTATTTTGTACCTATTTCCAATTGATAATGATTTCTTTTGTTTTAGATTTTCCAAGCTTGCGTACTGAGCAGTTTGAACAGGTGCAGAACCCTTTTGGTTGTTGTAAAAACTTCATGGGTTCTTGTTTATTATCCAAAAAGGATGGGCATAGAATGCTCCTCACGTTTCTGCTTCTGGAAAAGATAAGCTGCCGGTTTTTCATGTAGCACTTCTGATATGGTAGGAAAAAGAATCACTGATTTGTTTTCTCTGGTGCAATTATTGTGTAATAGTAGATGTCGTTCAGTGTCAGCAAACCTCTTCTGGGCTTTATTTAGAACTCGTGTTTTGTATCCTCGATTTTTTAGTCGGGGGTTACTTCATTGGAGTTAGCCGTGTAATCCTCAGTGGAGCTACAGTTCATATGAGCTCGGCGGTATTCTCCTACTGGGATATAATTGATGGTATGGTTTGGATGACTACTGGATGCATGAAGAATTGATTTTGCACTGGTTGGTTTCCTGTGTATTTTTGTTTGCAGTTAGTTATTCTTAATCCGATTTTTCTACTTCGTATTTCTGAGATTTCTGATAAGTGATCTAATTCAATGCACCTTGACTTCCACATCTGTCTCATTAGATGCATATTCTAAATACAGAATATTATGCTCAGATGCACAGTACAATTGCTCACTCAAGAAAGGTGTCTTTACCGGGATATTTTACAGCAACTCCATTCACTTCCACACAGTAAAAAGGCGATTTACTCCACCCCCTTGAAGGAGCAAGCGTTTGACAATTCCCAGCGTAAAAAACGGTTCATGAATTCTGAGTTCTGTGCATGTAAGCCTCCACAAACTCACGAGGCAAACCTTCCCTTGTTACGACCTCCACCTTCTCCTTCGTGAGATTCCTTCATCATTGTACACAGTTGAAGCATACACTTATGTAGGAGTAAGTGGATTTACACTAACTACGTACCCTATTGCAAGCAGAACTTTCAATATGACACAGTGCATATAAACTATTTGCAAGGACTCAGAGAAGTTCTGCCTCACTGGCAAGCATATGACGCGATTCTTTATTTGAATCCCCAAGACTAGGTACAAATCAGAAATGGAGGCCTGCAATGGAAACGAGAGCCATCTTCGGATCTGAATTCAAAAAAAGCCTGGATTGAAACTCATGTTTCACTAAGGGAAACGGGCTCTAAACCCAAATAATGAGCAATTTACCAATTGGAATTTTTGCACTGTGTGCAGTAAACACATTCGCGACTTCCAATGCCATGTTTGTTAAACATTATCATTTGGTTCTCTACAGTTGCATAGCTACTTGGGCAGGTTTATGAAGGTGACCAGCATTTAATATATGGCTGGAGTCATTTGAGGTGGCCTGGTTTTGAAATTATTTAGCAACAAGCCTGAAAGGATTCATGTCTTGAAGATATTTTTAGAATTACAAGTCAATATTTAGTTTGCAGATTCATGCTGAGCTGTCAGAGTAGTTTAAGGCATGACAATGCAGTCAAATATTAAAGGACATAATAAAGCAATAGCTAGCAATGTTGCCAATGAAAGTACAGACAGTTCCTATTAACCCCTTTTTTGGGAGTCTTGTCAGTCCCTTCATGGGCTGTCAAGGCTTTTAAAATAGGTCAACGTGATGTGGAAATTAATGATATCCCCTCAATTTTTTGTTGGAATATAGCATTGCCAGACAGGACATGAAATGTTAAGAAGCTCAAAATATTAATTTAGACACATTGCATGGTTTTGAATCTTGAATACGATAGGGCTACTCTTCAACAAAGAATGCAAATATTGTCAATTTCTTAACACAATTTTAATTCATCATGGCCCTTCATACAAAGCATTGCTTCTGACTAAGAGCTAGGGATAAACCTGCCTAGCACCAATTGGAAAAGCACCCCTATTATGAAGCCTGATCCTTATTGTGGCTGTGGATTTCTGTCAATTTTTAAGAATACTTTTCAGAAAGAAACGCAACTGAAAAAAACTAAACAAAAGGAACACGAATGACTTCAAGTAGAGTATAGATCTTTCTTTACCAGAGCCTATTAGTCAACTTCACGTATACAAACCTAACGTTAAACGTCATATGTGGGTATTTACACCACCCTCATATAGGGCAAAATATGTCTGCAAGGAGCACCACTGTGCTCGTCCATAACTGCAGTTTAAATGTGGTGCAGTGACACATGGCAGAGCAAAGTGACTTTGCTGTTTAGGGAAAGCATATGTGTATATATTCATAAGTCATACTAAAGTTTGATATATAAAAATAGCGGACACTACATATGGGGATAAGTGTACTGCCAAAAGCAAAAAATAGCTATTTCACTGTGCATGCATTTGTAGACTTTATTTCAATAAGCCAAAATGAGTTTGCCATAATTATTTCCTATCTTCACTAAGTAAAATGCTAGAAAAATGACAAGTCAAGGTTATTTCTCATTAATTCTCAACATCCAATTAAAATGCGAGATTAGATTTATGATAGCATAGATTGAAAAGTAACTTTGTAAAAATGTACATTAGGATGACTAAACCAGACCTAGCTTATAACTTGTTCTGCCACTCCTCACATCTCCTGAGCTGGAATAAAAATCTTTGGGTGGAAGAGTTAACAACTCTGGCTCAGACGACTGGAAGCTGCTTCTGAGATCAAAAATACCAAATGGCTGTTAATTGCTGACCACTTAGAAGGGATTAAATATCTGGGAGTGGATAGGAACAGCTGACAGAACATGGGACACTTCAGCACTAACTAGTTTGCTTTGGAGATTCAACAGTGTGTTTTTCCTTTTCATTTCCAGGACCATCCCAGACTGCCTGGCTCTAGTCAGAATGGGTGAGAAAACCATGTTTGGCCAGTTCTATTGAGAGTTGTCCTTATCTAAATCGAGGAGAAGCTAAGAAGCAGGCCTGCCTAGTGTCACATGAGTTTTTGGCTATTGAAACAAGCGCTCCTGGGTCAGTAGGGTAAATAGGAAGTGCTGCAAAGGGAGGTAGGGAGACTGTAAAAATAATTAGGTTTGGGTGGTAAAATCTCTCCAATCACTGGCTAGTACAAAGGCTACATTTTCTGAGAAGGTTTGGTCCTGGAAAGAATCCACCTGAAGAAGACCCTATGTTAGTGTTAGACCTGTAAGCCCTAGGGTAGTCTTCCTCCAACCCTTCACCTGCTAGCCTCCATATTTGCTTAATTCTTTATGTTGGCTTTAGGACTCTGACCACTTTAACACTGTCAACCAGCGCTAAAGTGCATGTGCTCTCTCCACTAAACATTGTTTTATTGAATTATCCACAATTAGAATACTTAATTTACCTATAGGGTACCTAGTAGAGTGCACTACATGTGCTCATGGCCTGTAAATTAAACACTACTAGCAGGTCCGCAGCACAGATTGTGCCACCCACACAGGTAGCACTTTAAAAATGTCTCAGGCCTGCCACTGTTGAGTCTGTGGGTGCTGTTTACACTGCCATGTTGGCTTGGCATTAAAGCCCCTAGCAATGCTTTAAACTCCCCTTTTATTACATATATGTCACCCATACGGTAGGCCCTAGGTATCCCATAGGGCAAGGTATTGCACAATCAAAAGGTAAAATATGTACTTTTAAGTTTTACATGTCCTGGTAGTGAAAAACGTTTTAGACTACTGTGAAGGCTACCCCTCTAATAGGTTAAAATTGGCAATTCGTTTTTCACTTTAGAAACTGTAATTCCTGATTGAGAAGGAGTAGATCTGTCATGTTTCATGTCACTGGAATGGTTCTGAAGAATTCTCTTTACTGGTAAAGGCGAATTTATTATTATACTTTTAAAAAGGCCACTTTTAGAACGATACAAAAAGAACAGATGATGGACAGAATGCGAAACAATGCAAACATTCAAAAAATTCACTCCCAGTCACAGATCTAGGTTTAATCCATTGTTTTTGTTGCTTCAAAACATATCCCAGCCGTGTCTTCCCTGCCCTGGCTTCCGACAACCTACAGGGGGTATGCAGTCCTTTGTGTGGAAACAGAACACAGTATATTCAAGTGCAAGTAGGAGTGTGCCCACAACATCCCTCCCATCCTGTCAGCAAAGACCAATCCAGTCACACTTAACCTCCCATTGTGTGCAACAGTCTAAGAGGAAAACACAACGCCAATCTGCAACCCACACCCAGTCATCTGACCAGAGGCAGGCACCAAATGGCTAAGACAGGAAAATGCCAAGTTTCTAAAAGTGGTATTTTCAGAATTGTGATTTAGATACCAAGTCACCATAAGTTAGAATTTTAAATTAGGACTCCAGAGACCCCAAACACAAACTGGTTATCCACTTTAACTTGGAAATTACACTGATACAATGAAATAGGGCAACTCCGATGTTATCCTATGGGAGAGATAGGCTTTTCAGTAGTGAAAATCAAATGTTAGAGTTTCTCACTACCAAAACACATAAAACCTAAACATACATGTCCAACGTTTTGCTGCAACCTGCCCTCTGGCCTATCCAGGGCCTACTCTAGGGGTGACAAATATGCAGTAAAAAGGTGTGCCAAAAGGCCCAGATCTCTGCACTGGGGTAAATGTATGACATTGTTCTGCATACTGTCCATCAACTGTTGTTTTTGCATTTGTCACCCCGAGTGGGACGGGTATGCTCAGACGTGAGTCCTGTGCTCTCCACACCACTGGATTCAAGCTATCCTGGCTGATGATGGCTGATAGCCAGAAACCGATCCTAGGATGCTCGATTCCGGTCCAGGGAAGACATGCCTTGGCAGTTCGGCTGGACTGTTCCCATGAGGCACAGGGTCAAAGCTGATTTGCATATGGCCTTGTCTGAACTGGGGCGGTGTGGAGTGCAAATAAACGATGGATTTAGGCCCATATCTCTGCACTGGGGTGAATGTATGACATTGCTCTGCATTCTGTCCATCAACTGTTGTTTTTGCAAAGGTTCATTTTGCCAGGTTGCATTGACAGTTTAAATCTGCATATGGTAGCCCGAAGACATGTTTAAAGAGCTACTTAAGAGGGTGGCTAATCAGCGTTGCAGGCCCAATAGTGGCATTTAATTTACAGGCATGGAGCAAATGTAGTGCAAATTACTAGGGACATATAAGTACATTAAATATGACAATTGGATATAAGCCAATACTACCATGTTGCAGGAAAGGAGCATAAGCTCTCTACCTCTGGGTAGCAGTGGCAATATGCACAGAGTTCTAAGGCCCACAAAACAAACTCAGTTAAAAGTAGGAGGAGGCAGACAAAAGGTTTGGGATCCTCCTGAAGGGAGGGACAGGTCCTGCACATAACTAGAAGAATACTATTGATTCCTGCTAGAAAAAGGAGACTAGCTTAAGGACTCAAGAACTCCAGAATCCTACTGGCTCTAGGGACTAGAACTGCTCTCCAATGATCAAATGGGTAGCCTCCTGTTTTCCTACGTTAATTACTCACAAAAAAGCAGAACATGCAAAAGACCTGGCTGGGGAGAGACATGCAGCATTCAAGCAAACCCAGAGGAGCTAGGAGCTGCAGTACCAACAGTAGGAACTTCCCCGGAACTTTGAAAAAACAGGAACTTTTTTCCCTTTCCACTCCACTTTTGATTACCCAGGAGAGGGTCCAGAGACTTGCACTAGCAGGTGGAACCCAAAGTTGGTAACACAACCAGGCTTGGAACTTTTGGCCATGGTGAAAATGTAGGGACCTCCCAGACCAACATGGACATCATGCCAAAAGGATCCAGCCTCATGGAGCCAAGTCTAGCTACAGCTACCATTCTTGCCCTGCTAGACAATTGACTTACCAAAAGTGACTATGTCTAAAACTAAAACAATGACTGGGTTGAGGCAGTAACTATATCCCACCCATGAAGCATCCTCAGTGCCTACAAAATCCTGGTTTTTCCAACTCTGAGCTTTTGGTGCTAAAGCTAAAGGCTGCAGTGGGAGATTGAAGACTACAGGGATTTTGCCAGTCACAGCTTTGGAAGATTTTGAATTCCATCTTAGAGACTAAGTCCGAAGCTCAAAAGTTCGACTGGTATGACCCACTTCTTGTATCCAAGCTCAAGTGGTTGGCCTGAAATTAAGCCTGAGCACTACTGGTCAACAACAAACAGAGGCTTTTTATTGGCACTCGACGTAGTCAACTTTTGTGGGGTTTTTATTCTAAAATTAAGAAGAAAACATCATGTCTCCCCCATTTTAATGATGGCTGTGTTTTATTGCTCATTAAAGTTCTCAGGAGAACTACTTTATGTACTCATTTACAGAGGCATTTTTTTCAAATATAGGGGTCATTTTACAATATCATTCATGAACATCTTTTAGACGTATCCCCTATTACGATGTTATGTCCTAAAACATCTCATTTGGTAATATTAAGGGAATAGTCACATAAGATTATCACAAATAGAAGGACTGAGACCACCATGTGCCTTTTCTAATCTAAAGTAAGACATTTTGCAGCCAATTTACAAAGGTATTCATATGTACATCAGGTAGTACTCCTGTAGTACTGCCACAAAATCTGATAAATGCATTTGTGATTTGGCCCCATGTATGCATTCATAAATCACATAGAAATAAAAATATAAATTATTGCTCGTTTAAAATTAAATTGTACAGAAACTCTGGTTAATTACTGCAACGTAAAAAAAAATGCATTGATAGTACTCAAATAAAAAGCCAACTTTAATACATGGAATTTTTGGACTCAAATCTCACCAAAAATATATATAATAAAGAACCAGATCCCTTTCAAAGAGACGAGGAAATGATACAGGTTCGCTAGACATACACAATTTACATATTTTGTATTTATGTGCGCAGTGAAAAAGAATATTACATATCTCATTTACTTTTATTTTAGGTGTTACTTCCTTTATCCGCATCAAAGAACTTGAACAAGGATTTATAGCATAACTCTCCCTGAAGCCATAAATTGTAATAAAAATTGGTTTGCATGACCAGAACAATGAATCCCAGTTCACCCCCTTCATTGCAGGGGAAATCCAGGATGCATCTAAAAAGATAATAAAATTGCCAATTCCCTTATTTTTGCTCAATATTTTTTGTGCTGCTGCTGCTGCTCTATCACATTTTCCATTAACTTAACTTATTGCACTTCATAGAATTCTTCTTTGTTTTTATGCTGCCCAGGTCCCACGCTGGGTATATTTTTATCTGAAATGAAGCTCTTCAGAAAGCAAAAGTTCTTTTGTCGATATTATAAAAACCACATAATTGCTCGCGGGAGCAGCCAATATTTGCTTCTTAAAGACAGGCCAAAGAAAAGTCCACTGTTTGTAAGTCTCCAGACTCGGATCTTGTGCTAAAAAAATGTAGTATTTTTAATTCGGCATCTAGAAAAAGTTAGTTCACTGTAACCTTCAGCGAAACATGGCATAAAAATAATGAAAGAAATATCCATTCCGCGACCTGCTTTTTACGCATTCACCAAAAATTATTTATGCAGGTGCAAAAAATGGCATACATGCACAAATTGTCTTGGGCAGGCGCATCTTGCATTCTTATTTTCAGTAATATCTCTACAAGTTTTACCTAGGATGAAAAAAAGCAAGCCCACAGGTTTATAGGTTTTCCAACTCATATGTGGCAATCCAAATACTTCACCTTTTCCTCAAAGAATGATTTAAAAAAAATAATACATTTTCTCGCGGGAAGATCTTCCTGCTCATTAGATATAAACTGTTACTTTAACAATACTATGACTGGGTTATGACCCATATATTTGCAATTACAGAAAAGTGTTTAAGAACCAATTAAAAGTGTATACATTTTAGCACGGCATGTTCCAACTGTATTTTAAAGTCAGAGCTCTGGTCGGTTGAAATGACAATTGCCACCTATTATGTGCTGTGATTTTTGTTGTTTTTGCATTAAAAGCATGCTAGACTTTTAGGTATTCCGATCTGCTCTGCTTTATGTTAACACATATACCTTCATGTCAATGTTATGTGACCTACCATTACAATATTTAGGAACTGGTCTGCAAATGCCTATAATTTATCAATACCACTGGGCTTGCTTAGATCGCGTTTTGAATTGCTTTGCGATAAACACCTTGGCAATCAATTTACTGTATCATCTAAATGATAGCAAAACATTACAAACTAGCCACCTATATATCTTGAAGCCTATCTAATACTTTATCGAATAATTCGGAAAACAAGGGTAATGCATTAAGCACGGTCACTGGACGATGAAACACTAGAACATCAGTTCAGCTGTAGTCCTCCTCTCCAGTGGAGCTCTGGATCAGCATGGAGTGGAACCAGGAATGCCTTTGCAGCATCTGCATTTAGTTCATCGGTGCCTCAATAATAAAACACAAGCCGCCATAACAGACTACAGAAATAAACATATGATGGGATTGCCTTCAGTAGAATATTAAGCCCCTGTGTGCAGTTGCTCCTCTTCCTCTGCCAAAGCCTGATTGGGAGTTTGCTCCAGTAAACAGCGGCTGATTCGACTTGAGGCACAGTCAGACACCCAGATTCAGTTATATGTTGAGGATATACACTGATTGTACTCACTAATACATGACCAGACCCACAGGAATGTTTCTGTCTTGAGTGAGAAATGGAGGGGAGTCAGAGCACACCAGTGGGGCAGCAAATGGTGGCCGCCTACATTTTGCAATCCCCCCTTGCCCAAAACCGTTGTGAAAAATCCCGGCGTAAAGCTGGACACTGCCCTCTCCTTTGAGGAATATGCAAAGTCTGTGGCAGGGACCTGCTTTGGTATCCTGCGTGGATTCAAACCTATTTTGGGTCTGTTTCACCCCCATACGTGCCAGTTAGTTGTTCATCCACAATTAATTAATTGTGGATTCTTTGTGTTTGATTAAATTGGAAAGGGAGAAAGGATCCACTTTTTCTCTCCTCTCCCCTTTTGTTATATTCAGCTAGTTGTTCATGCCACAATCCTGTCTAGGTTAGACAATGTAAATGTAAATGTACACGAATTTATATAGCGCAAATCACAGAGCGGTTTCTAAGCGCTTGCTTAGGGAACCCGTCCTGGTATTCCCCGGTGAGATAACCCCAGCAGGGTATCCGCAAGGTGAAAGCCAGGCATCCCGCCACCACGGGCCGTTGTGGAGATTAAGCAAGCTATTGCCCAGAGTTGCAGAGTGTGAACCTGTGAATCGAGTAGGCACCGGAGCGAGAATTGTCGAGTCCATGGACATTTTAGGACTCAAGACCCCGCCGAGCCGGGAATTGAACCCTGGTCCCGGGCTGACCTCTGCTTCCAGGTCTGTCTCCTCTAACCAGTGAGCCACACTTCTCCACAATGGAAACAGCCTGTTGTTAAGGGCTAATAAGACTGTGATAAATAGGATTCAACATACTATGAATGCGGCAGCGCGCATTCTATTTGTATTGCCTAAGTAGTCCGGTGTCAGGGGTGCTGCGTGAACTCCACTGGCTTTCCGTGGAGCAAAGAGTCAGGTTAAAAGCACTGTTGGTTATTCATAAAGATATGACAGGCTCTGGCCCGGCGATCCTTAGAAGTTTGGGTTACCACTATGTTTCTTCCCGTGCTCTGCGTACCTTAATTTGGTGCATGTGCAATGTTTCCGTAGAGCCAGAACTGGTGACCATTCCTTCAAAGTGCAGGCTCCAACCTTATGGAACACACTACCTTCGGCTACTAGGAGGACTTCTAATCTTTTAATGTTTAGAAAGGCAGCAAAGGCATGGCTGTTCCAGTAACCTATTCATTTTTCTTTTTTCTTTTCTCTTCCCCTGCTCTTCAGCGCTGGGACGTCTCTTTGCTGGGACAGCCACGCGCTTTTCAAACTACATAACATACCAGTCTGCTTGCTTTGATTGTTAATGTGTGGATTTAAATTGTGAACAAATTACATTGGTTTTTAGATCGAGCACGTTCTATAAAAATATACTTCTGCTCTATGTTTCTTATAATTTATTTAGAAGCTTCTTTAGCTGGACATTAGCAAACTACAAGAAGTGTAAAGCATAAGCATTTGTGATATCATTTTCGAACTACTCAAAGGGGGCAATGCACTCTGCTTGCCACGTTATAAAAACAAAAGCAAATAGCAAAGGTACACCTCATGAATCACACAAGCACAATTTTTTTTTAAAAAACACACACAAATAGCTAGACGTCACACAAGAGCAAACAAAGAAACAGAAAACCAAAAGACTTTTATAACAATACATTGAAAGTACATACGAAATAAAAAAGGTCGTATATTATGACCATTCATTTTTACACCATGTTGAGTACAGTATAGAGAATGGGCAAACAAGGTGGTTGCCATTAGATTGTGGTGTCGCCAGCTCAGAGGCTGAGCACCTCTCTGGTGATGAATCTGATCCCACAACGGAACTACCAAATACGCAGTGATTGATCAATGATCATTGATTCTTCGAAAAAAGAGAAACCAGATGTAATACTGGTAACACTTTTAATAGTAAAATAACAGCAAAGCAGGGAAAAAAGCAATCCAATGTTAACTGTCACACTCCTCAGTGCTATTCCATTCTGATATCGAGTTGGGGGTAGAGCACAGAGGTCCTGATCAGGAGGAGACAAAATGCAAGCCCTGATGCTGCTCTCAATGCCCACAGTGAAGCACAAAGAGATGGCGAGTACAGCCAGACCATTAATCAAACATAGCGGCCACTTACAGAAAAGGGAATAAGGGTGGCCATTAAGTCAATGTCCAGATCTAAAGCTCAGAAACAAGACAGCATTCTGGACAAATTATTTAAAATATTTCTGGGAGTGCTGAACCTGAAGATGGCAAACATATGATTACATCTTATTTACCCCCAAACCTGCCCCCACACCCCACCCCATTTTTAGGTCGAGTCTTTTGCAGCGCGCATGCGCTGCATAGGAAATCGACCTCTTAGAATCACTTCAGCTTTCTTCAAAGTGCGTGCATGTTGTGCTCACACGCTATTGGCCTTTGCGTCTGGCTTCAGCACGCAATTGGCCAAAGGCATGTGGAGGTCTCAGCTTCTTTTCAAAGGTTTACTCCCAGAGCGTTTTGCTGTCCGAAGCCAACAGTGGCACATAGGGGCCATCTGTTTTTAATTAGCATGGGTGCGTTTGGTTTACATGCAGTCTTTCTCTGCCATAAAGCTATTGAGTGCCATTTAATCCTAACCCGACATATTACAACATTACTTTCAAATTCTTCTTGTAAATAAATCTTTCCGGTTCACCTTTCTTCTTTTTTGTTCTCATTCCTGCTACCCTTTTAGTTTCAACTGCTTTCAATCCTATAGAAAGCTTCAACAATGTTATGGCAGTCAAGCGCCTTACATGTCCTCACGTGCTATGGCATTATATTAAGCTAGTGTTAAACACTGCCTACTCCTCCGTAATTCTATTTTTTTTTAACAGTTTTATGACCATTAGACTTGTGGAACATTGTGCCTTCATTTACCTGCAGCCCCCTAGATTTCAGTTGCTTTTTGGGGACAACCGATGTTGAAACCTCTTCCTCCATGCCATTGGCTTGGTTGGTGTGGCAGGCCGCCATACCAGCTACCACCTCATCCTGCAGCTATGTGAGATTCCGAGGTTTCCTGGCTCAGCAAACCATTGCGCCAATACCAAGTTGATGCTCCAGTGAGGGGAGGGGGGATTCTTGCTTACGGCCTTTCGGCGACTTGTGGACTAATGTATTTTCTGCGACGTTCTCCAACCAACTGTAAACAAGAGGCTTCTTAATTATTTTTTTGTGGTATGATTTAAAGCAGGATTTTTTTTAAGTCACGCAAGCAAGAACAAGAACAGGGCTCTGACTAGGTCAATGCATTGGCACAGCAAATAGTAAAGATTTGAGATTGCACGTCGTGCAAATATTTCTTACTTAAACAATTTGCAAATGATCACAATTTTTCATTGACTTCCCTTTTTCATGGATTTGATTGAAAACACTGATTGCTACTTCGTGTACATGATTTGTGGTAGTACGCTTCCAGCACTTCACATTGTGTTGGCACTACCCCATTATGGCCGTCCGTTTAACCCTGCTCTCCCCCACCATGATTTAAATCTCCTATAAACACAGTGAACCGCCGACGTGGGCCTAGCTGCAGTACTGATGTTTTTTAAAGACCCCACAAATCCTACTGCCCCATTAGCCAGGATGGCTGTGTTTTCGGTTCTATGTAATGTTAGTTAAGTCTTATCCTGAATGGGGCCGGGTACACTGGCGTGCCTAGATCTGAAGGATAATGGACACAAATGCAGACAAGGCGCTCCCTTGAAGCCTCAATGGCGCTGACTTGAAACAACCAACAGTGTGATCTAGGCAGATCTCAGTCACTTCTACCTGCTCCTCAACCTCCCCCATCTTTCGAGAAGCCTTCGGACACTAAACAAAACTAAAATGTAAATACATCAATAAAAACGCTCATCATTACATATATTCAGCGAATAAGAGTAAACGCTCCTGAGAAAAGCTTCTCTGCAAAATAGTATCGCTGACACCTGTGAGCATGATAGGAAACTGGGTTGAATTCTAGTGTGGTACAGATAGCCTTTTGTTCTTCTGATGTTGAGAAAAAAGTACCATTGAGGGGGATTAAGAATATCTCTTATCATTTATTAGAACTCCACACAAACAAAGGCACAGATGAAACATATTTAAAGATCCAGTGTATGAGGGTACTCATCACTATGACCATAGCACCTGGATGCTAGCATTACCCAATATAGTTCATACTATGTTCACAAAGGGCATCATCAGTGTAGAATACCAAACTGCATACCTAATTATACTGGTCACTCGATGGATGCATCCTGCAATGACTAACCCACCTGACTGGCTGCTGAGTGAAAAGGACTAGTCAGCACCTGTGCATATCATGGTGCTCTTGACTAGTACAAATCTAAGGCAAGCCACGTGTACTAGTACCTTAGGACCCGAGCCATGCACTACTTCAACAAAACTGAAAACTGAAACAAATTACCATGGGCTCCCTGACAGTCAATTTGGCATACTGACTGGATAACATAAAATGGTAAATGTATTTTTGGGGGATTAGTCTATACCATAGAGGATCTGAGCTAACTGGGCTGTGCTTTTCACTAGCACTACTGCCTACTTGTTAACAGTAGTCCACTATGCCAAGGCTTGTTATCCAAAGATGTCAGAGAAATGTTGGGTCTGGTGAACTGGGAGCTTCTAAAAAGTGTTAGGATGAACAGTAATTCCCTGCACAATTCACCAAGTTGATAATTAATCTGTGCTGGGGAGCAACCACTGAAATATAAGCAAAATGAAATCTGCTGACAATGGTAAAGACTGAACGCAGCTCGAAACATAGCTGCCCCATTTGGCCTCTATTGTTTGCTATTTCTTTTAGAATCACTGCCCACACAGATACATGCTGAAGGAGATATACATGCTAGCTTCAGCAATAAAAGGTACACCTAATATTTGATTATGTAGAACCCATATTGAAGTATACCTAACTCTTTAATCAGACAATCATATTGCTATTTTTGGGATGTGTAGACATTTTCAAGCATCTCCAAATACGGTATAAATAGAAGAAAGAAACTAGAAACATTCATACTAAAGAGGACTTAATGCGTTAGGAGGCTGCGATCCCTCAGTATTTGGGGGTTACAATTGAATTTACGATTTGGGAAGTGGATCAATCAAATTGCATCAATTGCTCTCTGAAGTTGAGTAGGGCTTTTAAAGGACTTGATAAACAGTCGGACGTATAAATCTCACACGTATAAATGCCACAATGTAAATTTTCTTTACAACCAGTCCTCTGCTTTTCAATATCCAAAAGCTTGAAGAATATTGAATGTAATGGTAAATCTATTTATAGAAGCTGGTAATCCAAACTATTAACTCAAATCAAGTTGGGTGCCAAAAACAGGGAATGAATGATAGTATTTATCCATTTTGAACATTATTTCATAATTGCGGTACCAATAGGGTCCCACAGAGTCCTAATCATCAACACCCGAAGATAGTCCTACAAACAATGACTGGAGATTCAGGGCTTTAAGGACTTTACCAGCTAAAGCATGGAAAATGGTATAAATACATCTTTCTACAAATAATGTGTCAGAATTATGGCTTCTGGAATTGGAAACTGCACCCCATTGGATACATTGGTAATCTCCCATTATAGGGAAATCCGAGCTATTCAAGTGCACTTCCCATACATCCTAGTATTTGGGTAAAGGGATAAAAAAGGTGGCTCAACTGTACTGTAGGGATGGAGCACTTTGAGGAATAAAACAATTTTGCTTTCTTTCATAAGGCATTTCCTACATATATCTTCAAAGGAATGACTTTCTGGCATAGGGTACAATTGTAGATCATGCACTATGTATGAGCAATGATTTCAACAACCACCTTGTAAATGCCAAATTGCAAAAGCAAATGCAGATTCAGATTTCTTCCTTCATCAAGATCATGGAAGAATCCAAACCAGAATATATAGATATGGAAATTTCAAATCTCTGGTGGGTACAGCCCAATCAGTTAAAATGTTCCTTGCCCTTGAGTTTGAATCTGAGCAGAATACAATATATCTCAGTGTATAAATTATAGCACACAAATGCATAAATGCGTAAATTCTTTAACATCTACTCTGTCCTGGGCTGGTGCTGTCAAACTGGAGTTTGTGGATTGGGTCATGTAGGAGCTTGAACATTTGTGGAGTTTATTTTCCAAGAAATCAGAAAAATAAGTAATAGTGGCATTCCAACAAATCAAACTAAAGATTAGTATTCTGAAAAATATTTTATGAGAATCAAGGGATCATTGGATGCATTTTCTAAAATGGCATTTTGTCCTTCGTTTGGTAGTACTCCACTAGTGCTATTTAGGAAATACAAAATGCTATTCACTAACCTATGTCGTTGGCCTCCATCTCGCTTATTCTTTCCTTTCTATGCCAAAATCTGTGCACACTTACATCTTCATTGTAGTAGTAGTAGGGGGAGGAACAAGAGGAGTCGCTGGAAAATGGGGTATTGGAATTACGAAATAGGAGGAATTAATGTAGGAGTAAGTAGGGGTTTAGGGAGAGTTAAGGAGAGATTTCGATAAGCATATGCTCCCTCCCACAAAAGCATAAGGCCAATGCTGGTCACAAGCTGTGCTTAAAAAGTTACTTCAGTTAACAAAGGAATCACAAGGTTTTGAACGTCCAGCACCACAAATGACTACTTACAAGTTCTACAAAACACTCACATAAAAAATAATGGAAAGAGACTTAAAATCCCACCTTATAGGAAATAATTTAAAATAAAAATATATATATAAATATACACACACAAACATTCATACATATATACATACATACATACACAGGAAAGCCCCGAAAAAACAAATGTTAAAGGGAGGTTATATATGAGTGAAAATGTCAGTCTCAACATATGTTTTAAACTAAAAACAAAATACTGATTCAGCAGAACCACTGTAGTTATTTTACATGACTATAACTCATGCCCCACCAAGCAAAGTGTTACCTCACTTATGTCACTTAAAATGTCATCAGTAATATCATCAATGCCACAGAACATTTCATGAATGTTGGAATATGTGAGGTCTTAAGCTGTGTTGGAAGAGGGCGTAAGTTATAGTTACTTGAAAAAACTATAACCGTTTAGTTTTTTTAACTGAAATTTTCGCCCAACTAGGACTTCACTTTAACCTTTGTTTTTTAGTGAATTTCTGAGTTTGTTGTGTAATGCAAAGTAGGATAATATTACCATACCTAAATGTAACGTCACTTTAACCTTTGTTTTTTCCTTCTGCATGTTGGGATTAACTGCAGGGCCTGGGCGGTGGCCAGCCACCCTGTGCCTAACACACCAAGAGCAGCCAACCCAGACTGTGCACAGCCTTCAACCATGATATGCTTTTGGTCACAGGTCTAACCACCTGCAGGCAGCTAACTGCCCCACATCACATGCCTTTTGCCTGTTTGCGGCAACCCACTGCAAACACTCAGGCTGTGCCCCCTTTTTGTTTTGCATTTTTCCAATACTGTGAGACATGGGTGTGACAGTGCAGCCCTCTGGGACCCTCCCCCCCCCCCATTGTCCAGGAGTTCAGGGTGCTCTACCCTGCTTCCTTAAAGACTTTTAAGCTTTTTTAAATGGTGGCCACCACATCTTTTTATGTTGTGTACAGTCAATCAGAGCTCAGGCGCATTCAGAAGTTTGTGAGAGACCTACACTTCCATGAAAGTGAGGCAGCCAATGGAAAAAAGGCTGTCAGATTTCTCCGTTTTCAAATTGCATGATCACAGGACTTAGGCAAGCCACCAGCAGACCCAACAATAAAATATACAAAGTGTATTAACATTAAATTCTAAAAAAACTACTGAATGTATTTACACATAATCACTTTAAGGCCCAAGATCTAGCTTTTTTCTAAATGTGGTGTCATTTGGTTTAACTGTTTCCATGGTATCGCTGTTCAGTTTTCCTATGGAGGATTGCATGGGGAAATTGCGTATTGGGACCACCATTTTTTCTTGGTCACTGCTTGTTGAATACCTTTATTTTTCAAAACTGTTGTGGAGTCAGTTTGTGGTGTTTTCATTGTGTTACTGTGAGTGTTTGTACAAATACTCAGCACATTACCTTTGATAAGCCTGAGTCCTCGTGCCAAGCTACCAAGGGGGTGAGCAGGAGTTATCTAAAGAGAGCATCCTACTTACCCTGACTAGAAACAAGGGTCCCTATTCTCTGCCTCTGCCTCTACCTCTGCCAACTAGAGACCCCCAGTTCGAACAGTATTTATATATTTAAAACATGTGTATTTCCATTTCTCTATGCAGAAAGCACACAGTCATTAATGTTGGTGATGTTTCCACCTGAGAACACTCCTACTCTTTGCAAGCATTTGCAGGAGGGGAAACTACCCACAAGCATGTGTTCTGGCATGTTCAGCAACTTTTGCTGGTAGACCTTCCTGGAATGTCCAAAAATCCATAATGAAACAAATATACGATTGTGCATAGGTTCATTTTTATAGATGAAAATTTTTAAGAGCAAAATTCTGTCAGCGTTAATATTGTAAATCAAGCCTAAGACTTTGCTCTTGCAAACATATTTAATTGAACGGCTAAACTGTAATTAGGAGAAATCTAGTGTGAGAAAACGTCAGAAAGTGCTTAGTGAACTATTTATTTGTTCAGGAAAGACTAAAACATTTTGCTCAGCCAAGCATTTGACCCCAACAAGAGGACCACCCCACTTTTCAAGTGACCAAGATACATTTCCATGGAAAAAAATGTATCTTTGATGGCAGAAAATGCGGGCGTATACCTGAAATCGACAGAATCATAATTGCTTTCAGTAAAACAGTGATGCTGACTTCCTATCGACCTTCAACTGTGTTTTGCAGTACTGTGCACCCAGTAGGACAATATAATGGAATATTATCTCCCCACATATGGACCTCTTGTCACCAATACAGATACCCTGATCCATCAGTTATATTCTACCTCATAGTCATTGTGGTCTTTTGGGTGGATGCACTGAATTATGGTGCCTCAAGGAGGACATGAAGCCAAGTGTAGGAGTTTTACCCAATTCCCATGCACAAGGTTATTCAATTCTCAGTAGGAGCCCCATTATTTTAGATGTGGGTTCCTTCTTGTGTCCATAGCAGAAAGACGTGCTGTTTTACTGTGCAATAATAATTGGACCAGACACATTTCTCTGAGAGGTAAACCACATTTTATGGTGTACCTCAGACTTTATGATTCAGATATACCAAGTCTTTAAGAATGTTGCCAGTTTCTCAATTGTAAACATTCAGATAAACCCTTTTAATTTTTAAACAGATTTTAATGATTTTCATTGGTAGAAAACATCAAACATTCCTGGTAATTTCGAGATATACAGTCATTATTGCGGTTTCACCATTACCATCAAAACATTACAAACCACACAACATTCCCCTTCTGCTCCCCCTTTGTACCTCCCGGCATCAACATATGCTGATGGTGTAGGCAGGCGGTGTCCTGCTCTTTCTAATTCCTCCTGGAGACCATCAAAGACTTATTTAGACACTGAGGCCCAATGCCATGGCAAACACACATACCAGTTATTGTATCCGGGGTACCAAAAATCCGTTGGATAAGTGTCTGCTATTAGAGGTTCCAGTTGGAGTACCTGGTGAAGAGGGATCAGGGTGCATCATACAATCCACTAACGTTTCCCAGGCTCTGGCCATTTCCACTGAGCCCCGGCCACCTCTAAGCTCCTTTAGCAGCACTGCTCCTACATAATTAGCCCATTTCTCAAGTTCACTTTGCCATACACGCATCCAGGGTCCATTCTGAGCTTTCCAAATGCGTGTAATTTCCCACTTTGCAAGCAGAATTGCCAGGTCATGAAACCTGCTTGTGGCTTTGTTTTTAGCAGTGTGTGGGAGCCAGCTTAAAAGGCAATGTTTTGGGGTGCATGGGACTTCCCTTTCCATTACATCAGTGAGCATAGCAGTAATTTCCTCCCAATAGGATAGGAGCGTTGAGCAAGACCCAAACATATGTAGAAAGTCATCTCCCTCCTCCATGCACCTTGGACATCTGGCATTTGATGTATTAAAATATCGATTAATTTGTCCTGGTGTTAGATATGCTTTGTGTATCACGTAAACATTTTTCAGCTTAAAGTGAGCATTTCTAGATACTTTGTGTACCCTTTCTAATATTTTGGTCCGATCCTTGCATGGTATGGATTCCCCGAGTCTTGTCCCACTTGAACTAGATAGTAGGAAGTAGCAGCAGATCCCCCTTATTGATGTATACAACTAAGTTACAGCCTTAAAAGTCCCAGCTGATGAGATAACATATATTTTCAGGTCTTATGGTGTGGTGGCTCTACCACCCCCACACCCCAATGCTCACATACCACTCTCATCACTGTTCTATGTAGTAAGAACTTTCCTCTGGGCAAGTCATGTTCCATTCACAATTCTTCAAATGGGAGGAGTACCTCAGATTGAATAGGTCGCCCGACATACATGTTCCTGCCTCCACGGACTCCAATAAGCCCCACCAGCTCCTCACAAGTGGCAGCCCTTCTATGTATATCATAGGTGTATCCGGAGTGTGGGCTCTGAATAAAAGTCTTCTGCGGACAACGAGCCTCGCATCGGTGTATCCGGAGTGTGGGCTCCGAATAAAAGTCTTCTGCAGACAACGAGCCTCGCATCAGTGGAGTATGCTGAATTCAGTTGAGTTCTTCCCATCTGGGCGCCCGAGTGTTATGAGCACTTTAATCAGTGTATGAGCATCTGGTACATCGGGTCTCAACTCACTATTAGGTGTCAGTTTACCTGCCACCCGCTGCGTCAGGCACTGGAGCCGTGCTGTCAAGTAGTAAGGCTCGAACTCTAGCACTTTTAGGCCTTTGTCATTCACCGGTCTCTGTAAAGTAGTTCAAGCTACTCGTCTGCAGTCCCATTCCCAAAGAAAGGCTATAATAATGGAATCCAGTGCAAATTGTTATAGTATATCTTTTATGGTTTTACAAACTGAAATAAAGATTGAATTGATTTGAATTGCATTGAATCTAGTCCCCTAAACAGAGCTTGGGTATGTACACCGGCAGCACTACAAAGTAGTAAAGCAGCCGCGGACGACCTATCATTTTTAGAAGTGCGACTCTACCCGCCACTGATAGAGGTAACGCACCTGAGAATTCTAGGTTTTCCCTGAGAGCTCTCATTGCCTTCCCTATATTTCCTTACAGCAAATCAGTATGGTCATGGAAGACTTACTCCCAGATATTGGAAGCAGAAGGGTTCTCATTGCAGGTCCATCACCTCCTGCGGATAACAGTCAACAAGTGTAGGGAGCACCTGTGACTTTCACCAGTTAACTCTCAGCCCTGAATGCAGAACAAACAATCCAATACCTCACTGGTGCCCATCCGATCTGCTGTTGTGTCATGTAAAAAGATCAGGAGATCATCAACGTATAGGCGAAATGACTGATCCACCCTCATTCAAAACCCCTGTAGGCATCCCCAGTTCTAGCATAGGCAACTAGGGGCTTCTTTGCTAGAGCAAATAACAAGTGGGCAACCCTGTCTGGTTCCCCTGCCCACCTGATAACACTCCGATACATAGCCTGCTGTGCGTACTCTGCCTGTAGGGGTCGTGTGTAGGAGCTTCGTCCAGGCTATAAAGTCATCACCCAGCTGGAAACATCTCATGACTGTGTAGAGCAGGGGTCTCCAAACCGGTCCTGGAGGGCCGGATCCATGCCAGATTTTTGGGATATTCCCATTGAGATACATGTAGTAATTTTTAAAATCTGGCATGGATCCGGCCCTCCAGGACCGGTTTGGGGACCCCTGGTGTAGAGAATGGATGATTTCAAGCTGTCAAAAGCCTTTTCTATATCCACTACAAATATAGCTGCCCCTGTATGATGATATGTGTCATCATCTAGCAAGGCAAGTAGTCTCCATATGTTCGTCACTGTATTTTGAGGAGCCTCGTGTCAAGAAACCGGCTGAGTATCTTATAATTGATCTTTAGCATCAATAAGGAGCAATAAGGTCTTTTATCATGTGCTCGTTTCCCAGGTTTCAATAAAGGAATTATTAGGGCCTCGCCTGTGGAGGCCAGCAGCAAGCCTGTGTCTTAAGCGGTGTTGTTGAGGTCTATCAATTTAGGAGTCAGATCTTCTACATAAATGGTGTACAGATCTACTGGAAGGCCATCAGCACCGGGTGCCCTTCCCTGCGCCATGGCTTTTATCGCTGCACTAACCTCTGGCAGCATAATCTCACTGTCTAAGGCTTCTGCCTCCCCAGGTTACAGTGATGGAAACATCAGTGGTGCCATGAAATGGTCTAAATCCTCACACAGCAACTGAGTGAGCTATGATAGAGTTTAGAATAATAGTCATGGAACTTTTTATAATGTCCACTTACTAATACTGTTTGTGACAGGCCTCCGGTTTGGTATCAAGAATCACTAAGCCCAGTTTAATAGGATTCGCTAGCCAGGCCAGTAGCGTACCTTTGCAGTCTCATTCTGTGTGCTTCATAGTCATATAAGCCTCCGGCATTGCACATGCTCTATCCCTTTTTCTCAGATTTCCAAAAGCTTGGTTATGTATTTCCAGGTGACCTGGTCTTCTCAACCCAACCCTTCGCAATGCCTCATCGGATGCTGAGAGTTCCACTAGTAACATCCGTCTCAACCACATTGATTCAGATCCTGCCCCTAAGCACTACTTCAATGGTGTGCCACTCCACCTATTTAGAGGAGGCAGAGCCATAGTTATCTTTGAAATACAGTTCTATGTGGTTGCCTGTAGCCTTCAGAAATACTGGATCATTCAGGTACTACAGCTTCAGCTTCCACGTTGGCATGCAGGACTGCGTCTTTTCACACGTTAATGTCAATAGGATTGAATTATGATTGGAATCTCTGCAGGATAGATATTTCATGGTTCTTATAGAACCATGAACATCTGGGTTGCAGCGAAATGCATCTAAGCGCACATTGTGCTCATGCAGTGGCAAGATTAAAGTATTCCTTTTTGCGGTGGGTGTAATCAGCCAGTAGTCAACAAGACCAAATTGAGGGCCAGCACATGTGACAGTTCAGCAAAAGAAATTCTCAGATCTATGTTGGGTGCATAAATTCTGATTAGTGTGATAGGTGGCCCATGACAACCACATATCTGCCATTCTGGGTCAATTTTATCCCTGGTGTTCAGAAAAGGGGTACCAGGTCTTATCAAGATTAATGTACCTCGTGCTGAGGCAGAGAAGGTGCTATAGTATGATTGTTCTCTCCACCTGCTTTACAGTGCTGTTCCTTCCTTACACGTCAAATGCGTCTCCTGGAGGATCGCTATCAGAACTTCCAGTCTATTAAGGTACGAAAATACCTTGTATCTCTTTGCCATGGTATGCATCCCCCTTACATTACAGGACATCATTTTCTGGGTCAAAGGACTTGCCATCCTAAGTGCGTGAGTATAATTGATGCATTCAATCATGTTGCAAACATGAATACACTCAGCACCATCCAACTTTGAGATAGGAAGGCACTTACAGGCTACAAACCCATATAAAATCCCCAACAGTTGCACAACAAACTTCCCAACTCCCTTGTCACAGGACAGGCAGGCAAACTCCCCCATCCAAACATCCATTCAGAACTCAAGTGTGCACGAGTGCACCCGCGTCACCAACAACCAAGAGGGGTTGTGAATATGCTGGATTATTCTGTGCCAATCCCTCATCCCAGTAAGCACAATGAACCTAAAGTGCAGGCCTAGGGGGGGCTTGTAAATCAGCACCAGTGCTCCCCTCATTGAAGAATCAGTTAGGTTCGTCAGCAGAGTCGGCAACTGAGTTTGATTCTCGGTCTGAAAACAATTGCCAATCTGCATCATTTACCACAGTGGGGGGCTGGATTTGTTCCTCCACCGCTGCCACCTCTATGGCTTCTTGCTGTTCTTTTGTGGGCCTCCTCTCATAATGGGACACTGACTCAAGAGCTTCTGTTCCTGGATTTTCGGCCTAGTCCACATTTCCACCTCGGAGACCAGTCTGTGGGTGCAGATCAATACAATCCCACACTTTTTTTGGGGTCTTGAAAACTGCACCCTGTCCAGTGTATCAACACTGTCTGGCATGGAACAACATGGCATAGGACACCTCATTTGGGGAAGACTCTCCTTTGCTTTCAGGAACGTTGTCCTTTGCTTTTGCACTTTTTTCATGAAGTCAGGAAGATCATAATTCTACTCTTTTCAAGCTTAAGTTCAACCTTCTGTCTGGCCTGAGCTAGAATATGAATTTGGTGTCTGTAATGTAAGAGTCTGGCAATAACCGGTTGCGGAGCAGCCCCCACAAACGGGGTCCATGGTCTCTCACCAAGGTGTAGAATGGTGAGACCCTCAGGGGCAACTTTGTCCTTCATCCACCTTTCCAAGAAGGTCAGCATTCCCTTCAATCTGTACGGGTGGTCCCAAAATGCAAACATTCTCCTTGTTCCTTTTTCTGCATCCTCCATCGGCGGTTCTAATGTTTGGACCGTCCCTTCCATGGTCACAAGTCATTTGTGTAGGGTCGCCAGATCCACTGAGATCTCCGTGATTATTCTCTCAGCTGTTGGGACTCATTCTGCCAGTTGTTGATAGTCATCTTTAAGGATGCCCAGGTACTCTACCAGTGTATCAATTTTAATCTTCAGGACTTCTCAGGAGGCTGTGATCGTTTGGAGGATTTCCTGCAATGTAGTACCCCAACAGACCCCTGCAACTTTGTGGACAGACCTTCTTTCTTTGTGGTCCATGCAGGGCCACCAAATGGTATAGCAGCAGCATCCAGGTCTCTTTTTCTTCACTTTCCCCAACAGTTAGCGATGGGAAGCGGCTTAAGTGTTTGTCAATGCAGTGTGTGACTACTTGTTAGTTACACCATAGAGGGCCCCAGTATTCCTCAAATAAGTGACTCTGTGTGTTTGGACTGCTCCCTGTGGGTGCTGCAAAACTTGGAATCAGAAGCGGAAGAGCTACTCCTGGCAGGGCTCTGCTATGCTGGGCAGGAGGCGCTGCTATGGCTCAAAGATACCAACTTGCACAGTGGAAACCACATGGGACACTGCATGCAGCACCTCCATCTAGTCGCAGTCACCAAAGAGGTGTGACTAGTGTAGCAGTATTGTGAAAGTGCCCAGAAGGTGAGGGGTGCCATCAGCAGGGGGGATTAGGCATGCCCTCCTCCCCGGTCCATCAGCGCTTATTTTACTAAGTCAAATGAGGCCCTGGGGTTTGACAGCATGGCACTCAGCTACAGTACAGATCCTCAGTTTATGCAGAGCTGCAAGGGTGCTAGTTTGTGGCTCACACTGTGCTCCCATCTTCAACGCACTCAAATCTACTGAGTGTGAGGTCTGGAAAGTTGAGGCTTTGGAGAGCATGTGATATCAGGGCTGGGGTTGCGTTGGGTGTATGGGGAGCACCCACATCTCAGTTCACCTGAAGCAAGAACCAATTTCTCCCTTCTGCTCCCAGTGTGCTGCAGAGCATTTAGCATGGTGGTGCTCCCTACTGAGGGCCCTTGGTTATGTAGTCTGCACTGGACCCAGTATTGCCCAAAGCCGGAGGGAGGGGCACCGTAGCCGATCTTGGCAGTGCAGCAGCCCCCCCTGAGGGGAAGACGGGTGGTCCGCTGGCTCGGTTCATGGGTCAGTAGCACCCCAAGGCTGCAGCCCTCCACTTTCGCAGCGTTCCACTAACTTGTCGCCTGCTCCTGTCCCCCCACTCCTGGCCCCAGAACTGTATCCTAAAATTAGAGAGCCTAGTAGCCTCCAAAGTTGGGCATTTGGTGCTCCTACTCTGTTCCGTCTTCCGCCACTTGCACAGCACTTGCAGCGCAGCCTTTAGGCACAGTCCTCAATCGCCATCTTCTTCACTGCCAGGCTCAAGCAGTGTGATCCGGCCTGCACTGTGATCTGAGTCTGGTGGGCTCCCTCCAGCCATTATAGATTGCAGTGGGAGTCAGAGGACAGAAAACAGCAATCAGTGGCCACCAAGCCTGTCCTATTCAGCAGGATGGAAACGGATGTGGGTATACTGGCACGAGCACCGAAGGAGCGCTCCTCACTCCATCACCACCTGGCCACACCCCCAATCCACTAAAATATTTGTCAATGTTGAACATTTACAATGATTTGCCATCACTGCACAGTTTGTTTTCATTCTGCAGAATGTTAACATTTTGATAAAATAGCAACATTTGAAAATTGCTAATTTAAGGGAGAAATCACCAAAAAATTTAATTAATCCTAATTCTAGTATCGCCCCAAATGGGAGTTGCAATCAATGTGCAAAGTATTCAAAGACCTCAATATTTAAATCTCGACCCATCAACATGGCAGCACTGTTCATGATCCCGCAGATGAGAAAAATGGAGGCAGTGGCTGTCCCGTGAACATAGGGGACCCACGCGTGTTTTTTCACTATGTTGAACATATTCCAACAGTAGAAGAACTTCGCCGGAAGTCCTGCTACAGCGATCAGTGCTTTTTTTCCAAGTTCTGACACCATACCTGCCATCTTAAAACCACAGCAGTGAGTCTTTCAAAACACACGTGGAGGTATTTGACTCTTTCCATTATGGCATCAGAATGTATTCCAATCAACTGTAGCCATGGCAATCAGACTTAACCAGGGAATTGTACCAAGGAGCTTCAAGATATTCACGATCACAATATTAAGGTAGAGTGGTAACCACACAGCACATATATGTACATAAGCAGAATTGCTAAGAGCAAAATGAGGACTTTTACAAGGTTGTAAAATTTCCTAACGCTATAGGTTCGTTGGATGGAAACCCCATCAAACCCACATTCTGACAATGAACACATACACAGAAAAAGAGGCATCATTTCATGAACATTGTAATAATGTAAAGTGACAGGATAAATGTTCTCCCACATAATACTAAAATACCTCAGGTACTGCTAAATCTATGAACAGATAGCGTTTAAAACAGACGGAGATGTGTGGCTACGGGTTAAGTGAGGCAGCATGTATGGGAGCACATTCTAAGAAACAGATATGGTGTGTAGTGTATGTCACAAATACGTTATTATTTGTATTGGACAGATAACCTTACTGAAGCACAGAATTGCTTGATATAATTCAGAACAGCAGCCGCCCCAACCTGACATACAGGCAGAGACATTGTAAGGCTTGGGCAGAGTGGGCAACTGCCCAGGACCTCCTCCTTCCTAGTGCCCCCCTGAGAGAGAGAACATCCTAATATTCCTATAGCTCAACCGCTCTTCTTCTCTCTTCCTCCCTCTTTCCCAGACTCTATTTCAACCGTTGTTGTGTGGAAATGTTTCTGAAAGTTTGCACGGTCCAGGATTGAATTAGCAGAAAAAGGGTAGTATAATTCTAAATTGTTGCAGAATGGGACCCCCAAAATATGTTATGACTTGGGACCCAAACATGTTATGTTAATTTCGATTTATATAGCGCCAAATCACCGACAGGTCTCTTAGCGCTTGCTTTGGGAACCCGTCCTGGCTTTCCCTGCGAGATATCCCCTACTGGGCATCCCCAAGGTGAAGACCAGGCATCCCATCGCGGTAGGGCCGTAGTGGAGATTAAGCAAGCTATTGCCCAGAGTTGCAGAGTGTGAACCCATGATTCGAGTAGGCACCGAGGCGAGAATTATCGAGTCCATGGACATTTTGAGCTCAAGACCCTGGTCCCGGGTCTGACCTCTGCATCAGGGTCTGCCTCCTCTAACCAGTGAGCCACACTTCTCCACCTCCATCTTTATATGATACTGCGTTCAGACCCATAAAGGATTACAACATAGCACAAATCAGAACATGGGAAGTGAAAGAACATACCTCTGGCATGCTGAAAATATGACAAGACTCGTGGTCCTATGATGAACAACCATATGCTACAAGTTAATCCACAAAGGGCATTTTCAACATAAGGCGATCTAATGTCTGACAAAAGATGTTCTGGTTTGTTTATTTTTCAGTACGTGTTCATCCGAATTCGAAGACCACTCTCCTGCCTGGCCTTCGTCTATTTTATATTCAAAATGTTGTCACTGATTCATAAAGGTGAGCTGCTGATGACCAAGAGCAATATCCATGTATTTCTCATATATTTTCCTGTGGGGTGAAGGTTGCAGTTGTTTATAAAAGACCATCAGATGTGAGACATGTTTTTCAAACTATTGCTGATCCATTCCTGCCTGTTAAATGCTTTTGGTTGATAAACATCGAGTGACCCGGGAGCTATCCCTGGATCGAATCCACTGTGACGGAAATGAATACACAAATGGGTAATACATTGCTTCTGTTTCCCATTGTGCTTGCAAATATTTCCCCCCGTAATATTTCAAAAGAAAGTGAAATGCAACATTGGGGATGACCTTGAGGCGAGCTTCCACGTGCCTGTTCAGCGGGTTCACCCGAGTAAACAGCGTTCCCGAAAGCTGTACTTATCACGGCGAGATCCCGTTGTTGTCAGGACGTGAAAGTAATAAGCAAACACAAAGGTAAAAAAACAAAGATATCACATTTATTGTGCGTGTGTCCCTTTTAATTTAAGGTGCTTTGAGAACATCCTTGCTCTACAAAAGAATGGCTTGTGATTCACAGGTGTCCTGCTGGGTAATTGTAGCTCTTCTATTATTGGGAATGGAAATGCTTTCCTCCAAAGACAGAGAGCTTATCTGCTTTACTACAGAGTCCTTGACCTTGACTGCCTGCAAAGATGTGGAAAAGTGCCACATCAGTTCGCAAATCTCGCTGGAGCACAAAGGCAGCATTGTTCTACCAGTGTGTGATTTGAAGATGACCTGGCCTATTCATTACATATCCTTTTAATGACTTATGGGGGGAATACAATGTGTGCCTGGGATCTGAAAAGCGAGAACGAGCAGAAAACTACGTTAAATTAAATGTAATATCGGGATTTAGCATGCTTATGATGTTTACCAAACAAATTCTCCAACGTGAAGGAAAAGAATCAACAGGCACATTTGCTTTGCTTTACTATCAACTTAATATAAGAATAATATTCGTGCATAATTCACATGCATTGTCAAACATTCCCTTTCTAAGTTAGCCTTAACACTGCATAATTACCTTAATATGCAACATCAACAGCATCATTTTTTTGTGTATAATTTCTACATCTTTGTATATCTATGTAAATGGAAGCATAAAACCTATCCAAATTCCCACATGTATATAGAAAAACCTCATCCATCTCCCAGATTACGTGACTGCCAAAAGCAATGGTTAGTAAGCAACAGACGTATATGAAAGACATCTTTTGAGCTATATAGCCACAATGGAAAAAATAGTAAAAGTTAAAAAAAAAGGCGAGGGAGAAAGAAAAATAATAAAATAAGAGTGCAATTTTAATGAGAACTGGAGTGATTAGACAAATAGTATGAGAGAAATACAAACAATCAAATTTCAGCACTATAGAATTAGGCATTCATACCTTATAGTTAGAATTTTATCTTAACACAAAAAATAATAATCTCCATAGAATGTCATCAAATTAAGCAGGTTTACAAATCTCTGTCGTGTTGAAGGGTAAAGAAAATGATGATTTCATTTAAAAAAAAGGAAAGAGGTAAAATCATACCTACCTGGTCTGATTTTAACACACAATATTTCATGAGGCAGTGTAGGAAACATTATCAGAGAACTTTCAAATTAAAGTTAATATTTTAATATTCGAAATGGCAATGCTATGAAAATGCACGCCAATGTAACCATTAGTAGAGGATGAGACCACTTTGCATAAACCCCACCTAAAAAATGTTAACAATGGAAAAACGAATTGATACACTAGAAATTTCAGTGAGTCTCACATACATACCACTATCAATGAATATTGTACTTTTGTACAGATAAAAAACATAGACAATACTGTCTATATGAAGTCCAAAAGACCAACTATGGTACTTTTGTATAGTCATTATATAGATAGACTGAAGCGTAAAACAATCTATTATAAAGAAGAAAAGGACTTGGGTGGTACTGGCGGAACTTGAAGCAGAGAGATTCTTGGTACACTCTTAATCCCAAATAGATATAGACCCAATGCACTCCAAACCATATTCTCATGTGCGTGATTTGCTTCTACTTAAGCCTGGAGGAGGTTTAGAATTTGTTTATGAAAGAAGCTTTACTTCTGTTTTCACCTTTAACAACATCTGAAGTTATACCATCTCCAACAACCCTCTACGAAATAAATGCTGCTTGGGGATCAGTGTTACAAAGCAAACGAGGTTATAAGAAAATGAAGCAAATCTAGCTTGTTTACAAAACACTATGGACTGTCTGACATTTCAGCTTCAGAGCGAGGGAAATAGAAAGAAAATGTTTGTGTGTGAGCATTAGTAGGAATGGAGTGCCACTGTTTGCAGTGCTGTGGCTTCATGTGTGAGGATGATCAGATTTTAATTTGTTCTTGGCACATTTTGCCCATATTTTATCACTAATGTATACAAAGCAATTAATCTTCCTATATTATTATGTAACCGACTACAGTAAGAAGGTTCCCATTAGTTACAGAAATTCTACAATACAATCCTTTCCCTTCATGCAAGATAGAAAACGCTTAGAACAGAAAGGATGGTCAAGAAGTCCTGAAGTAAATGTAAATAAATGTAAATTGATACTTGTATAGCGCACTACTCACCCGCAAGGGTCTGAAGGCGCTTGTACGAATACCGCTGTGGAACCCATCCTGGATTTCCCTGTGAGGCGCCCACTCCTGGGCACCCCCAAGGTGGAGGCCAGGCATCCTTAGCGTTGAGGGGGCCGTTGTGGAGATTAAGCAAGCTATTGCCCAGAGTTGCAGTGTGGGACTCCATGATTGGAATAGGCACCGAGGCGAGAATTATCAGGTCTGTGGAATTTTGAGCCCAAGACCCGCCGAGGCGGGGAATTGAACCCTGGTCCCGGGCTAGACCTCTGCATCAGGGTCTGCCACTCTAATCATTGAGCCACACTTCTCCACTGGCAGTTGGTATGGTAAATCCATACCAAGGGGCTGAAACATGTTGAGCAACACAAGGTAGTGAGGAAGGAACCCTAACAGCTGCCTAGTACTTCACTCCATTTTCTTGTTTCAACCCTGTGTAGGTCAAATACAACTAAATAAAAGAACCAAGCACTTCCGGTCTTAAATCATACCACCCATTGCGATTGAGGGATACGGTCCTTCCTTTAAAAACAACCCATCAACATATAGGAGGGTAATCATTCTAGTATTTCCCTTTCAGAGGGTAGGAATCATACAAGATGGTGATAACGTCTTCAAACCCCTGTATCAGAACCTTTCAAGCCTTGTATTTTAGATGTTACAAAAGTTGGAAGTGAAGCTGGTTAAAGCCTCTTCAAGCTACCTCTGTCCCCACACATGGTTATTGCCCCGGTTACTTACAGGTAATCTTCATTACTCCGAGTATAGTCTTCCTCAACACATGAATAACGAAGTGAGCTTCAGCTCCACATCAGAACCCTCCAAAGCAAAAGTTAGCCTCCCATGCCTCCCATCTCTTCCCAACATGGCCGACCCTATCACCCCCACGCTCTATAAGAGGAGGACAGGCCCAACCCTTCAGCCTGAAAATACCAAGCAGAAACATGAAGCCGATAGCCAAACAGGGAGGGAGGGATGGGAACTCATGTGGCGAGGATGACTATACTCAGAGTAATGAGGATTACCGGTAAGTAACCTGGGCATTACCTCCTAATAAGTCTTCCTCGTCACATGAATAACAAAGTGAGCACATACCAAAGCCAAGCGGCTTCATGGAAACTCACAGGAGACCAACGGCCCAGAAGGGGAAGCCAGCAAAGCAAGCACACCCAATAGACCAGACGAGCAGAAGGACCACCCAAGAGAGAGACAACCATGAGCAGGACAAACCAGTCCTGCACAGAGAGACCCCGGGAGGGCCGAAAACCCAAACGCCTGAGACACTTAGGGCTGCCAGAAATCCGCCCGAACCAAAGACCGAAGGAGGACAGAGATGGCACGGAACCACGCGCACAGAGCCAGAGCAGCAACTGGCCCCGGAACAGAAAGCAGCCCGAACACACCAAGACCGCCCAAGGGACAGCCAAAATTGAGAGGGGAGCAAAAGCCACAACAGTGGAACAGAAAAAAAAGAGGGCATCCCCCCCACAGCGTCCCAACAAAAAGCCACAGCAAAAAAGAGACACAGTCCGACTGAAAGACAGCAACACCGCACGGCGGCCCACCAACCGCGAGAGAGTCGAAACCATCAGAGAACTGGAGCAGCGGAACCGGACGCAATCAAAACACGCAGGCAGGAGCCGCAAGAATGGAAAGACGTGCAGAAGGAACCCAGCATTGCAACCGAACAACCAACAAAACGCAGGGCACCACAATCCCACCCGCAAGGAATAAACAAACGGGACATGGACCTCAGTCGCACCAAGGACCCCAGGAAGGGAGCGCAACACCAAGGAGAGAAACAAGGCAGGCCCAAGGCAAAACAGACCCAGGAAGACACAGGAAACAACTCCTAAGAGACCCGGCCATCAAGGGAACCCAACCAACAGAGCCCGAAGAGCGGAAGGGACCAGGCCCAAGGCCAAGCAACCAGAAAGGAAGCGAACGACCACCAGTGGCCACCATGCAGAAGAATACAAAGAGAACCTGGCAGGGAGGGGAACGCAGCATGAAGGAGCGAGACCGCCCAGCACAGGGACCAAGCGAATCATCCCAGTAACATTCCACAAGAAGGAAGCGAGCTGCCGAAGCAATCACCCAGGCGGCCACACAGCCAACCAACAACCAGGCCCGAACAATGAAGAGCTGACAGGAACAGGAGCCCACAGTGTGGAAAAGCCACTGGTAGAAACACACCAAAGGCGAGAAGGAGCCCAAGCCTTGTCAACACTTCCAAGGAGTAAACCCGAGCCAGCAGGCCGAAACCGGGGACAAAGAGGAAGAGGGTGCAAATTCCACACAGGAAGCGCAGGGCTCCGCCCGGGGAAGAAGAACCGGGAAAACCCAGCAGCCCCGGACAATGAAAAGCACCCTATGAACACAAACCACCCTGGGAAAATGTGAAAGCCACAGCAGGAAGCAAACCCTCGGCCTGTGTAAGAACGAGCCCCCAGAAGCATAATACTGACCATCGAGCTACAGTTCCATGGGCTAACACGCCGCCAATAAGTCAAACGCCCCATCCAGGCTAGACAAGCCCAGATCCCTAAAGCAAGGGAACAGAGGCACATGCAAAGCCGGGAGCCCAAATGGCAAGGCAGATCGAGCCCCCACCGGGGACACAAACCAGAACAAGTGACCCAGTCAAGGACTGAGGAAATATAAATTTTATGGTCAAGTTGTGTTCCCTAGCGCGTACCCCACCGTCTCCATGTACGAGTTAAAGTGCATGTAACTTCCCTCCTGTACCAGCTATGAAGACGCAAATACATTTGCGTCCAACGTCAACATGTCCTCTTTCAGACCCACCCTGAATGGGTTGGATGGTCCGTTCCTAAGTATGCTATGCCAACGTCTTTTTGTAGTGTACTCCAACGTTTTTCAGCTCTAGCTGAGTAGGCCCTGAATTTCTGCCACCGAGCCTCTTTTCTGGCTTCTGACTCCAAGGGCCTCTGCCCAGGCTGCCTCTGCACCCGTGAACTCTGACTTACTTTCAGCGCGGCCTCTCGCGCTCAGCCCAGCCTGCTGCCTGCCAAGATTGACTATAACCTTCGAGTTATCTGTTCCGCTCCTCGAAAATACATTCCTGCCCGCTAGTTTCAGTAAACATTCCCCTCAGCTGCAGAGCCAAAGGGCCGACCTGTCTCTATGCAACTAATTCAAGTAATTCATAGCCTCTGTTGCCATGCTCCCATGGAAGGCCCATGCCCCCACGCTTCTCATACAGACACTCAGGCGCTTATGTACGCACTCACAGTCAGTATAGAATAGCTTCTGCCCTAGAGACCTTTCCGTCCAGATAGCTTAGTTCCTAAACACCAGATATCAGATATGATAGAAGCACAAGTTGATCTGACATGCCAGACTTCTGTCTCTTTCCGTCGGTGCAAATGTCAAGCCCCCTGCACCCTCCAGCTTCACGTCAATCACACGTCATGCAGCTGCGCGCGCATCCAAGCTTCCGATTTTTGCTGACATTGCAACATTTCTGTTAGTGCAACCCCTTTGTGACACCTACCTGTGACGTTTCTAGCACACACCTCTAGTTCACGCCTTCTGATTACGTACTTGTAACACGTGTATACTGTTATCTTGTCTTCTCTCAGCTGTTACGCCCATTATAACTGTTTCATATGACATGAATTAAGTATATAAGCTATGTAATGTAATAAAAGAACGCTCTATCCCTTCTGACACCCCTGTGGTGGTCAGAACATGATATCCTGGTCTAGACCATTCCTTTTTGAGGAATAAAACCCCTAAGAACTCTAACACCACGGACTCTGTTTTCTTTCTTTCCGATTGAGTTATTATTGATTAAGTACTTACCTGCATAGAAATTAAGAGAGTAAATTAATTATTTACGTCATTTTGGCGCCCGAATAGGGACCCCTCCCCCACCTCATGCGCCGGTTGGTGCATTTGCAAGCTGTGTCCCCTGCCATCAGTTAGATGGAAGCTACGCGTACCGGCAGGATTTCCTGCATCTCCCTCTGACCCACGGAGGTGACGAAGACTGCGATCAGTACCCAGACGAGGCGGTGAGGAGTGCGGAGGATCCCGACCAGAGCCTAGCCGAAAGAAGCAAGGTCCGAGGTGTCAAGAGGCCCACCAGGTTTCCGAAATTTTCCGAAGTTTACCGAAGTTTTCCGAAGTCATTCCGAAGTGTCGAATCGAGTCCAATCGAGTTTTCCGAGGCCTTCTGTTTCCGTGCTTCCCGGTGAGTACCATTGCTGGGACGTATCTAGACGGGTTTGGGTACACAAGTCCGGTCTGCACTGTTTTTAGGCAGTGTATCTGTACTGTTTAGCAGTATATCTAGTATTCTGAATTTCTGAATTTTTTGCACTGTTACACCAGTGTATCTGTACTGTTTAGCAGTACATCCAGTATAGGGGGTAGTCATCTATGTCTCAAATGTCTTTTTTTGTGATTTATGTCGTGGTATGAATGTGAATGTGACCGTTTTTTTTATGTGCATTACTGTGTTTCTTGTACAATTAGCTGCACCCAGTATTAAGTAAACTAAGGATTGAGCATTCAGTACTAAGTAAGCAAAATGCTGTTTTTCAACAAGTTAAAGCAGATAGGAACTAGGAAAGGGATACTAGAGGAAGAAATTCCTATCCCCCCTAGGGACACTCCAGGTAACTTTATGTACCATAAGCACGGAATAGATGCCATATTGTATCTAGACTTATGGACTGACTATACTAAACACCTAGACGAAAGACACAGATGGCCCGTTAACGGAACATGGGATGCCGAGTGCATCATGAAGGTAGAGGAAGCACTATGGAAAAAGAAAGCCAGACAATCTCAGAAAGACGCCATAGAATTTTGGCGTAAGGAATCACATAAACGTGCTGAAAGAGCACTCCGTAGAGAAGACAGACTTAAAGAATCAGAGAGAGCCCAAGAAAACGAACTAGTTACCGAGGGGATCCGAGTAAAAACTGAACAGATAGACCGCGCACGACATAATCTTGTAAACGGTATGTATCTTGCGGCCGAGGGTACACCTGAGGCCCTATCAGAAATACCGAAAAACTTACCGCCACCATTGATCCCAACTAAAGTAATGCATAAGACTACTAAAGATATATTCCTAAATTCTTATCTAGAGGATGTAGCACCGGCTTACACCAATCTGCCTGTTCGCACCCCGCCCCCAGATCATGTTCCGCCAGTACCGCGACAGACCTCTCCCGTTCCGCCAGCCCCGCCACTTCCCGCACCCAAAATAGACCTACCGAAACCACGTTTACCTGATCTAACTAAACGACAAATTCAAGTTCAGATACCGACTCCACAGGGAGATACTGCACAAGCCTCCGCTTCAGGAGGTGCGACCGCGGGTCCTCGGACCCCGCCATTGACACACAGATTAAATCTCAGGGATATGCAGAGTCCTCTCACGTTCAGGTCACCCCGCTTTGACGCATTTAAAGAAAACATTTCAGTTTGCAGATACGATCCAGTACCCGGAAAAGACGATCTAATGATACTGGCATCACTACGATTAAGATCTGCTACTGATATCTTGCTATGTTATGTAGGAATGAAGGATCGTCTAGATAGAATATATGAGTTTGTTCAGACAGGGAAAGACCCTGACAGTATTAAGCAGGCCATGGAGAAACAGAAAGTTGACATTCAAGCACAGATACTACGATTTTTTATAAACTGTCTAATAAGAGAACGAGATAGGCCTGGAACAGATCAGAGCGAATTGGATGCACTGAACAAGTGGGGTCAGAATATAGCTGAAGGAAAACATGATAAGGGGACTTGCATAGCCACTATGTACAGGAAAATTAGGAAAGCAGTGCTAGCAGTACACCAAAAAGAGAAAGAAAAAGCTTCCTCCGAGGAGGAAGAAGAACTGGAAGAACCAGAAAGAGCTGCAGATACTATAGCATATGTAGGTAAGGGGAATTACCTTAGGAAAGGCATCCGTCCAGAAAGCAAGAGAGTTTTTTTTCTCTGCCTTGACAAACCCGAATTCTGCTGAACATCAGTTCCAGGAAACTGATAAAAGGCTTCGAGATCGAGTAGGGTACCATGTACTCAATTCTATGGATGAACAAGAACTAGCCCGATCAGCCGTATCATGGGCCGAAAATACAGACATATATAATGATGACACAGTAGCGCAGACATTTCTGAACCTTTCCCCAGACGAGCAGAAATTAGCAGGTATATACATGATTCAGCACCTCCTCATCAAATACAGAAACCATCATTCTGACCCAGGTCCCTTACACGAAACACTAGAAGCGCTACTCATGGATAGATGGAGAGGCTTAAGTACCAAATTAATTCAAATAATTCTAGAACAACGCCGTAGATATGACACTTTTATAAGCTCCGAATATGTTCCCGCCCCGCCTCCAGAAAGAAAAACGTATCACATGCAATGCGGGGGTGGCATTGAAAGTCAGAACCCCTTACGAGAAGTGCACCCTGTTATGGGTACGGATCACCTTTTGAAACGTGTATATGTACACACGCCTCTGACCAAGTTAGAACTGTTAGAAATGAAGAAACTAGTACCGTGTCATGATAAAGATCCCGCAGGTTTTCACAGAGAGCTTAAAGACATGTTACTGATGGGGGATTACACCTATGATGATATCATGAAAATGTTAAAAGTACTGTTGCCCACGGGCATCTACGAGAAACTAAAGGAAAAGGAATGGGAGGTGGGAGACACAAAGATTGCATGGGCAGAGATAGAAGACGAAGAAAGCAAACGTATCCCAGGGGTAGGCCTTGGGGACAAAACTAAAGCATTACCAGGTTTAATAGTACAGGTTCTGCCAAGATTATTGACAACTAGAAAGGAAGATTGGGACGCGATCTTGTCCTGTAAACAGAAACATGATGAAGATACTAGTGACTTCTATTCAAGATTCGAGAAATGTTTCATTATCAATAGTGGCCTCAAACCAAGTAGCGAGTCATATCCGCACCTTTTTGTATCAAAACTAGTCGAGAATTCCCTACCACTAGTTAAAAACCGAGTGTACAAAGTTGAAAGTACTTGGCAGGCAAATACACCGTCCCAGATGTTACAGATGCTCCAATATCATCAGAACAGAATTAGAGAAGAGCAGGATCAGGAACAAAAACGCATGAAAGACACGAAGATGAAAATGTTAGTAGCTCAGACGGTCCCAGCCGACGGTCAGAGGAAGGGTGGGACCCAGACAAGTCACACTACAGCTCCTGTTAAAGGGACATGCAATTACTGTAAGCAGCCAGGTCATTACGTACATGAATGCCCGGTCCTGAAACATAATATAGCAACTGGTAAAACTAAAGAAAGACCGCATCCGCCTAGACAAGACCATAACCAGCATCAGTCTTCACAGAATACACAGAATACACAGCCTATGCATGCTTCTTCACCTCCAGCACAGACAGTAGCGGTACCACAGCCACAGCCCATTGCCGCGTCTCAGCAAGTTTCACAGCAGATGTACCAGTATGCCCAGTCCGCATACCCAGATTATCCCCGATATACATGAAACAGCCTAGAGAGGGAAGGTGGCTTGCCTCTTATTGAAATTCCTGTAGATCAAGAAGGTCCTTATGTACACAGTCACGTATTGGGAAAAGACAGAAAGTTTTTAATTGACACAGGGGCAAGTCGCACTACGATCAGCCATGATGAAGTCCCAGGGGCACCCCTCTCAGGCTCACAGAATGTTTCCCTTGGTTTTTCAGGACAGCCTATTGTAAATGAGGTATCAGAACCAGTCCCCCTGGCTGTGGGTCCATTATCACGTGTTACAGACTTGTTACTTACAAAATCATGTCCAGAAAATCTGTTAGGAATTAAAACATTGAAGGCTCTAGGAGCTATAATATGCTGTTCCCCGGAGGGAGTTAGACTCTTTCTACGGGATTTCAAGGGTCATTATGTTTTGCGAGAATTCGATGTCAGATTGAAAAATGTGCCAGATTACTTGTGGGCAAAAGGCCCAACTGATGTAGGTTGCATGCATATCACCCCATACCGCGTTACACTCAAGGCAGGTGTTGTTTTACCGAGAATCAGACAATACAAATTACCACCCGATGCTGTAGTGGCTTTACTGAAAATCATTGAAGAGCTCATTGCCCAGGGAGTGGTCGTAGAGACCGACTCCAATGTCTGTAATTCACCGATCATTCCGATTCTTAAACGTACCGATCCCAATGCACCGCCAGTATATCGGCTGGTGATTGATCTTCGAGAACTGAATAAATGCATTATTCCACAGTATCCTGTGGTTCCCGACATCTCATCCCTATTGACTGCTATTGATTCAGAAGCAACGTTCTTTACTGTAATTGACCTCAAGAACGCCTTCTTCAGCGTGCCTATTGATCCAGAGAGCCAATATCTCTTCGGATTCAGTTTAAATGGACGCAGCTTCAAATTTTCACGCGCACCTCAAGGATTCACAGAAAGCCCCAGCATCTACAGTCAAGCACTGAAAAGACAACTAGATTGTATTCAAATGCCAGTTAACACCGCTTTACTGCAATACGTCGATGATCTACTGATCACCGCACGAAGTGAGCCCGAATGTGAACAAGCATCACTGACAGTTTTACATTTTCTGGCCGACAAGGGACACAAGGTGTCTCCTTCGAAGCTACAATTCTGTGTTCAGCAAGTTGTGTACTTGGGTCACTTGCTGTCCAAAGTGGGGAGACAGCTCACTCCCGATCGCATTCAGTTAATTGCAAATATGCCACAACCGCAGACACAAAAGGAAGTGCGGGCCTTCATAGGCCTCACCTCGTACTGCAGACAATGGATTCCTCAATATGCATTTCTAGCTAAACCACTCAGTCAGTTAACGACACAGGAGGCAGCGACTTCGACTGCCCTCCCTTGGACTCAGGAACACACACAAGCTTTTGAAGAACTAAAGAAAGCCTTATGCCAAGCACCAGTTTTAGCAACACCATGTTACAGCAAACCGTTTACACTTTTTGTTACAGAACGTGATGGTACAGCATTGTCTGTCCTCACTCAAGAACAAGCAGGTTCACATAAGCCGTGCGCTTATTTCTCAAGTACATTGGATTCAGTAGCCCAGGCACTCCCTGCGTGCTTGAAGTCAGTAGCAGCAACAGCGTTAGCCATCAGAAAGAGCGATTCAATTGTTTTAGGCCATCAATTAACAGTACAAGTTCCACACTCTGTAGAGGTTCTGTTAAACAGAACCCAGACTCAGCACTTGACTATAGCACGACTGACAGGTTATGAATTAACGTTATTCCAGCCACACATAGAAATCAGGCGCTGCAGTATTCTGAACCCCGCAACACTGTTACCTACAATTATGACAGATCCAGCCCCGCATGATTGTATAGAAATCATTAATGCAGTAACCAAGCCTAGACGAGATTTAACAGATGTTCCACTGACAAATCCAGACCTGACACTTTATGTGGACGGCTCATGCCTGAGAACAAATACAGGAGAATTAGTGGCCGCGTATGCAGTGACCACTGAAACTGAGGTTAAAGAAACACATCGTATTGACACATTGTCTGCTCAAGCAGCAGAGCTCATCGCTCTGACCCGAGCCTGTATACTAGCCAAGAACAGAAATGTTAACATATACACTGATTCCCGTTATGCGTTCGGAGTCGTACACGACTTCGGCATGTTATGGCAAGAACGAGGTTTCCTGACCTCTCACGGTGCCAAGATACAACACGGTCCCCTCATTCAAGCACTGTTAGAAGCAATACATTTGCCCTCGGGCATATCAGTCATGAAGTGTAAAGCACATATTAAGGTCACAGATTCTGTTTCCCAGGGTAACGACCTGGCAGACCAGACAGCAAAACATACAGCATTGACTCACACCCAGACAGCTGATGTGACAAAGACAATAGTGCCGACAAAGTGTATGGCAGTCAAGGATCCCGCTCTAGATGTAATTGATATTCAGGCACATGCTACCCCAGAAGAAATAAAGAGATGGATTGAACTAGGAGGGATCCAGACAGATCAAGGTTGGATGACGAAGGGGAAATCTACATGGTTTCTCCCTGACTCTATGGTTCAAGTCATGATTAATACAGCACATAGCCCAGCACATCTAGGAGAGAAAGCGATGTTAGACAGTTTACAAAATCTTTGGAATAATAAACACTTACGAGCAGCCGCAAAACAGAAAGTGCGTACTTGCATGATCTGTTGTCAGTTCAATCCAGGTAAAAGCGTCCCTGTAGAGCAAGGTGGATTTCATCCTCCCGATCACCCTTTTGAAGTCCTCCAAATGGATTATATCCAGATGAACCGTTGTCGAGGATTCAAGTATGTCCTTGTAGTTGTTTGTGCTCTGTCCCGCTGGACCGAAGCATACCCAGTCTCAGACTATACTGCTCCGACCACTGCCAAGCAGTTGGTTCGTGAATTCTTCCCACGATACGGTTTGCCTCGTGTCGTGTACTCAGATAACGGACAGCCCTTCTCGTCCGAGCTAATGAAACAGGTTTCTTTACTGTTAGGATATCAGTGGAAGTTTCATTGTGTCCGACATCCTGAAGCCGCAGGCCTTGTAGAAAGGCATAACCAGACACTAAAGATACGTCTTGCAAAAATATGTCAGGAGAAAGGGGTCGACTGGATAGTCGCCCTGCCAGTGGCACTATTCTACATGAGGATGGTCGCCCACTCAAGATCAGGGCTATCCCGTACGAAGTGGTTTTTGGCAGACCACCGAATATGTGGGGGACGCCCATTCCGAAAAAGATCACTGATGTTGATTGTAACATGTTGACAGATTACCTTGCCTCCTTGATGTCTGCACTCCAATCATGTCGTTCACAGGTTGCCGCCGCCTTCCCTGACAACACTGATGTAAAGCCGCACGAGGTCCGTCCTGGGGACCTGGTACTGGTGCGAAATTTCGACAGAAAGAGTCCGCTGGAGCCCCGCTGGAAATCACCGAAGACCGACCTTCTCACCACGAGGACCGCCGTAAAGATCGAAGGGAGAAAGGGGTGGGTCCATACGAGTCATGTGAAAAAATTTCATGAACTGAAGCCAGACCGAGACTCGTCCACCCCCACCAAAGACTGTGTTGAGCCAAAAGACTTTACAGTTAACGAACGAGAAAAAACTCCCCAAGAGGAGTACAGGTCGAAACTCCGATCTAGCAAGTCAGACAGTTTAATTGTTTAAGTCCTCCCCTAGGTGAATCGGTTAAATAGTTTCTGACATGTATCCCCTAGATCGAGATAGAGAGAGAGAGAGACAAGTTAAGAAAAATGCATATTGTAAATCACTTCGTAGTCACTGTATAGTGACACTATTAATCATGTTTATTCTGAGTATCTTAGTTATTGTTGCTAGCATTCTGCTACCTATCTACTGGCCTATTTTCAGGCGTGAACAATCTGCTTACAATGTCTCTGCTGAACACACCTTTAGTGAATTACCGTTACACGAACTCTCTTACAGACTTGCGCTGCGCAACAACACATTCATTAGTATGTTACACCATTCCCATCAGACTAACAATGCTACAGACTGCTGGATATGTGGCCGACTCCCTCCCTACCAGAATTACAAGGGAGCTCTGCCCCTCTTTCCGTACCCGTTCACTCACAATGGCTCCTGTGGGGCATGGTTTAAAATAATTAATTCTTTAGATCCTGATATTGCTGTTTTCGATGGGGGCTGGGTTTGGGGAAACTTGAACTTAGTCCTGCTCGACGTCTGTTACCCTGATAAGGAGGGACTCCCCACTCGAATAGGAACTGATCTAGAAAATGAAGTATATGGATTAGGTAACTACACAATTAGCCTTATGATCCTTACTGTTGAATCCGAAGCTGCACCAGTCCTGCCCCATATGCTAGTATTACCAGTCACTGGTGAATTATGTGTCCGAAAGAAAGGTTCAGTACACTTAGGTCATAGTAAATGCACTACTGTGGTCGAATTCAGTGATCATGGTAAATCGTCCTTCAAAGCTATCAGTCACTCCTATTTTGTTTGTGGTCATACCGCATACATACGTCTGCCTCCAGATTGGGATGGTACCTGTTACATTGCATTCCTTCTGCCACCTGTTTTCCTAGCTCCCCCTGATTACCATAGAAATACAAATCTAGTAAAGAATAGATCCAGACGAGATATCCCACTTGTCGACTACACAGAAACGGCATGGGAACAGTACACTGATTTTAATAAGGGATTCTTTTTCTTTTTAGGCCCCGTCCAAAACAGTAAATTAATACGTAGATTAACTAGAACACTTGAAGCTGTAGTACATGAAACTGCCTCCGCCTTAGGTAACTTAACAGAGGAGCAATCTGCTATACGGGTTGTAGTCCTTCAAAATCGTCTTGTTATTGACGTCATCTTGGCAGATAGAGGTGGAGCCTGTAAGGTCATCGGGTCAAGTTGCTGCGTTTTCATCCCGCAAAACGCGCCATCTGTCTATCAAGCTATTACCCGTCTGCATAAAATTGCAAATCAGATACATCAGAATCCAGGCACCTGGACTTGGTCCGGTTGGTTCTGGACAACGTTAACTGCTTGGGGATGGAAGATCCTATCCTTCCTAGGTTTTGGCCTTGTCATAGTATTCAGCTGCTGCCTGTGCCTACAGTGTGGGCCGGCGATATGTGGACTGTGTGCCACATCGGGTATTGAACATTCCAGTTTTCTCTCAAATAGACAACGGAAGAGAGATGAGCAAATGATGCTGCAAGAACAAACTGATCAATTTATGATGATTGACATATCATGAAGGGTCCGTAGGGAACAAGGAGGGAATGAGGAAATATAAATTTTATGGTCAAGTTGTGTTCCCTAGCGCGTACCCCACCGTCTCCATGTACGAGTTAAAGTGCATGTAACTTCCCTCCTGTACCAGCTATGAAGACGCAAATACATTTGCGTCCAACGTCAACATGTCCTCTTTCAGACCCACCCTGAATGGGTTGGATGGTCCATTCCTAAGTATGCTATGCCAACGTCTTTTTGTAGTGTACTCCAACGTTTTTCAGCTCTAGCTGAGTAGGCCCTGAATTTCTGCCACCGAGCCTCTTTTCTGGCTTCTGACTCCAAGGGCCTCTGCCCAGGCTGCCTCTGCACCCGTGAACTCTGACTTACTTTCAGCGCGGCCTCTCGCGCTCAGCCCAGCCTGCTGCCTGCCAAGATTGACTATAACCTTCGAGTTATCTGTTCCGCTCCTCGAAAATACATTCCTGCCCGCTAGTTTCAGTAAACATTCCCCTCAGCTGCAGAGCCAAAGGGCCGACCTGTCTCTATGCAACTAATTCAAGTAATTCATAGCCTCTGTTGCCATGCTCCCATGGAAGGCCCATGCCCCCACGCTTCTCATACAGACACTCAGGCGCTTATGTACGCACTCACAGTCAGTATAGAATAGCTTCTGCCCTAGAGACCTTTCCGTCCAGATAGCTTAGTTCCTAAACACCAGATATCAGATATGATAGAAGCACAAGTTGATCTGACATGCCAGACTTCTGTCTCTTTCCGTTGGTGCAAATGTCAAGCCCCCTGCACCCTCCAGCTTCACGTCAATCACACGTCATGCAGCTGCGCGCGCATCCAAGCTTCCGATTTTTGCTGACATTGCAACATTTCTGTTAGTGCAACCCCTTTGTGACACCTACCTGTGACGTTTCTAGCACACACCTCTAGTTCACGCCTTCTGATTACGTACTTGTAACACGTGTATACTGTTATCTTGTCTTCTCTCAGCTGTTACGCCCATTATAACTGTTTCATATGACATGAATTAAGTATATAAGCTATGTAATGTAATAAAAGAACGCTCTATCCCTTCTGACACCCCTGTGGTGGTCAGAACATGATATCCTGGTCTAGACCATTCTTTTTTGAGGAATAAAACCCCTAAGAACTCTAACACCACGGACTCTGTTTTCTTTCTTTCCGATTGAGTTATTATTGATTAAGTACTTACCTGCATAGAAATTTAGAGAGTAAATTAATTATTTACGTCAGGACAGCACAACTGTGCCAAAAAACCAAAGGGGCAAACATAAAACAACAGCTCCAGGTAAACCCAGGTCGACCCCCTACAGGTCCAAAACAGGCCAGATCCATCTCAACCACAGAGACAGACGAGAACAGATGCCCTCATGGCGGAAAGGCCGTAGGCCCAGCAACCCTACGGTGAACAAAGAGAAAAACCACCCAGAAAAACAACAAGTCCCTGCAGGGCAGCGGCAAATCCCAGAAAAAGCAAGGAAAAGCCAACAGAAGCCAGACGGGAAACCCGCCAGCAGGCCCGACCCAGTACAGACTGCGAACCAGGGGATACTAGAACAGAAAAACCACCGGCCGCACCAGCAGACCGGGATGGAAGAGAGTCACTGGGGCCAGAGAAGGGTCACCCACAGGAAACGGTGAAGCCGGGAATGAACCAGAACCCAGGAAGGCTCAGAAACATAGAGACCAACTCGGCAGGAAGGACCCACAAGGGACAGAACCGGGGTCGAACCCTCTGCCAACAAGGCACAAAGATACCCAAAGCACTCCCCGTGGAAGGCCACTTCCAGGGCAGACAATACCAACCCAAACAGCTGGGGGCCCACGCGAAACCAGCTGAAGGGGGACAGGTAGGAGGAAGGCAACCAAAAACCGGAAAACCGGAAACAGGATGGGGAAAACACCAACACCTCACTGGGAAACCAGGGGACCAGGACCCACTGGAGAAGGACCAGCGATACAGCCAAAAATCGACCCTGGAAGAACAGGCCAAAACGCACACCTCAGCAGTGGCGTGTGCCGAACTCCTGGCCCGACCAAGCAGTCATCACCTAAAGGGAGGAGACCAACCAAAGAGCCACAGCACGTCGGACATGAGCAGGGGAGCCTGGTGTGCAGGACCCACAGAGCAGAGACAGAGGCCATCCAGGCAGCAGGAGGAGGAGAGGGTGCCGAGGCCCCTGACAAGAAAAAGCCCGCCCTCCAGGAGCAGAAGCAAACGACCACAGGGCGACCACCAAAGCAGTTCAGGGAAAGACGGACCGGCACTAACATCAGCCCGCCGCCAACAGACAGGCAGCAGCTCACAGGCCCCGGAATCCCCCCGCAGACACCCAACCAGGGACCAACCAGGACAGACCCTGCACCACAATGGAGAGCACGCAGGAACATACAGGGTGGAAGAACCGCAGGCCCAAAGCCCAGAAGGCAATTAGAAGCCAGGGACAAACAGCAAACAATATGAATCCGTGGCCACAAGACATACCCCAAATGCCAGTAACACACCAAGATCGGAAAACACACCCTACAGGGAAAAATGGGTGCAGAATGCGTCTCCACAGAGAGCGTATTACCATCCAACTAAAAACCTCCTGGCAACCGCAGAACAAATAGAGAAAAAAATAGGGCCCAAAGCTGCCATGAAGTGCAGGGTACTGTGAACGCACAGAGCTTAAGGTATCTTGAAGCTGATTAACAGATGATAGCAGTCACCCAACACAATGGCACTCAGTTATCGACCTCAGAAGGATGAAAGGCTGAATTGATCCGTAACCATGAGCACAAACACAGGGCCATATAGCGGGAGCATTAGTGCACTAAGCCACCAGAACCGGCATCTCGATGCCGCAGACCAAAACACCAACATGCACAACCAAAATAGACGTAAACGACCAGCAGGGAAGAACTGCAACAAAAGCAGCAAGTAGAGGCCCAACCACCAGAAAGCACAAACAAGTAATCTGCCAGGACCGATAACACCAGGGCAAAAATGGGGGAAACCAAGGCAAATCAGCCCCCAGATGAGAAAAACAAGGCACCATTACCAACCAAGGAAAGCTGCCAGATAAATACTGCAGCAACTGGTGTCTGAACCAGGAAAGCAAAAATATGCATAGAAATATAACGAACACTCACTCAGAGGACGCAGTGGCACAGCACAATGAGAAGGCAGAGACAAAAAAGTGACAGGCAGCAGAAGAACAGAGATCACCAAACACATGGCACACACAGCCATAAACCACGTTTAGCGTCGTAGCGTGAGAGAGAACGGAGCGCGCACACGTCCGTGCAAGACACCGCAAACAAACCATATGCCCAGAAAGTGACCACAACTCACGAGCCAAAGAATCCCATAAGGACATGTGCCACTCAATGTACATAAATGTACAGGCCGCATGCCCCCGTAGCCCCACTAGGACCGGGAACGCCAGAGGCAAAGGCAGCAGGCACGCTGCAGGCAAAGGCAGCAGCGCGCGGCTCCCGGGAGTGCGCGCGCGTCCAGCCCGTAAAATAAATTCACTGTTTGAAAATGTACCACTACTCTGGAGAATCTGCAGCGCAGAACCAAAAAAACAGACTGAAGGGTTGGGCCGGCCCTCCTCTTATAGAGGTCAGGGGTGATAGGGGTCGGCCATGTTGGGAAAGGATGGGAGGCAAGGGAGGCTAACTTTTGCTTTGGAGGGTTCTGGTGTGGAGCTGAAGCTCACTTTGTTATTCATGTGGCGAGGAAGACTTACGAGGAGGTAATGCAGTGGCAATTACTGTATCATAATGATGTTCTTAAAACATGCTCATCCAAAGTCTGGCCTCTCTGCAGAGAACACACAGCGATAGCCACATATGGGTCAATTGCAATTCGAAGGGGAGGCTGTGAAGGAATTACACAACGTTCAAAATATGGTAAGGGCCAACTGAAAAGTTTTCTAGGAAGGAGAGTCCTTTGCCCCTTTCGTAAACTGGCTTGCTCGACGCGCTTGATCACGGTAATCTAACTCTGGCATTCTCCTTACAGGCAGTGGGCTGCACAGAGGCTGGAAGTGGGTGGTGCCTATTATGGGAAGTGGGTAGTAACATTATAACAAACCTTTTGGGCACCTGCACTAATTAGTATTTATTTACAAAGTAAGCCCTGGTAACAGCACGTTTTACAAATTCCTTACTAGAATAAATAAATGTATTTCTTTCAAGTACCAATATTCTACGTGTTCTAATTCTTTGGATTCATCTATAGAGGAAGATAATTCAGAAAGCGGTGTGCGGTTATGAGGTCACCGAAGAGAATGAGAGAACTGAACATTTTCCATCATTACTATAAAAAACTGTTTCCAGTTACACTTAAGTAATATAGTGCTATTGAAAGAAAATCACATTTAATGTGACTCGCTACTTCACACAGATGCTCCTGTAAATTATTTGGAATTTCGTATATTTTTTTCAATTATATAGATAGCGAACATCAACGGTTTTTAACAAAAAGAAATGAAATGCAAGCACGTATATTTGCTCCATTCTAAACAAGTGCGTCTATATGGCCACTTCAGAGCATTTTAATAATTCAGGACATTAATCATATTTCATCAGGGATTGTAACTGACATTAGGGAATGACAAGGGTCCTACAGGGGCGAAATGTAAGCTCGAGGAGAGACCAAAGTTCAAATCAGAGTGGAGAGAGGCCTCATTATTAGAACGATTTCAAACTATTTAATGAATAATGGGCATTTTAAAACTTTTCTTTCAGCGGGAGATTAGCGAGGGCCCTGGTGCTAGCTTTTCAGTTCTCATTTCTGCCACTTAGAGAGTAAACCAGTGCACTTTTATTTCCTTCGGAGTGCTGACGCTGAACCGTGACTCGGGCCTTTCCATTACTTGAAGCAAAACAGTGCACATCCATTTTCATTTTCAAAATAAACCAGTGCACATCACTTCCCATTCATGAATAAAACAGTGCACATTCCTTTCTGCTACTGGGCCAGCACAGTACACATTTTTTTCTGGTACTTAATACATCAGTTGTCTCCCTTCATTGCTAAAGCAAATCGCCCACATGACTTCCTATTACAGAATAAAAAGTACTCGTTCATTCTATTTCTGGAAGTAAACATTGCACACTTCTTTTCAATACTTAAGAGAACAGGGCTGGTATTTTTAAATTCCTAAATTAACCTGTGCTCCCAGCTTTCTAGTATTGGTGTAAAACAGTGCCTAAGCCGACCAGTGCACATTCCTTTTAATTACGAATTCAAAACAGTCCAGACTCCTTTTTTACTGTATAAACAGTGCGCATCAATTACCCTTATGGAGCCAAACATTGCTGAGTAACATCAAACAGGGCCCTATACGAGGCAAGTTTTTTTTCCATTCATTCTTCTACTGATTTTAAAAATGTACACTAATTTCTGTCACCAGAGACAGACCACGTTTCTTTTTTACATCCGTAACAGTCAAATGAACAGAAAAGTGCAAACATGTTTCAGTACTGCATACAACAGTACGTCTTGCTTCCTATTGTAAAGCAAACAAGCGTTTGCCATGCAATCGGTCTAGCCTTTGGGACCTTATATGTTGTTTTTGCCGTGTTTTTTTCTGTAATTTGTGCCTGTTTTTTTTTTGTTTTTTTTTTAATTATTCCATTGTGCCTGTGTTTTTGGTTTTCCTTCCTTGTTGTCCGCCTACCTCGCCGCCCTCCGCTCTCCCTTCCCGCCACCGCCGCTTTTCCCCGCCCCTTTTTCTATTCTGTACCCTCCCCGCTCCCGCCTCCCAGCTGCTCTGCCCACCCGCGCACTTGGCCTTAAATGGCGACCGTGCGACGCAGGTGAGTGTGACCCACCTGTGGGACACCCCCGCGCCGCACGGCCACCAGCTGCTGCGTGTGCCCCTTGCCTGCCCTCTGCCTCGCTGCCTGCCTCGTTTGCCGGCTGCCGGCTGCCTCCGCTGCTTGTTGTTTTTGCCGTGTTTTTTTCTGTAATTTGTGCCTGTTTTTTAATTATTCCATTGTGCCTGTGTTTTTGGTTTTCCTTCCTTGTTGTCCGCCTACCTCGCCGCCCTCCGCTCTCCCTTCCCGCCACCGCCGCTTTTCCCCGCCCCTTTTTCTATTCTGTACCCTCCCCGCTCCCGCCTCCCAGCTGCTCCGCCCACCCGCGCACTTCGCCTTAAATGGCGACCGTGCGAACGCGCAGCAGTCACGCGCAGCGGGCGTGCCGATTGTGCGCCAAAGGTAAGCCCGTCTACGCCCGTCCGCGCCTGGACCGCGCCCAGTGCCAGGACCCCTGGCCCACGAGGACCCCGACCGACCCGCCTGACGTACTCCGCAGCCACCCTCACCGCTCTCAACACCGGCCGACTCCCAGAATGCCATCAAGCCACTCCACGACGTACCCACGGACCTTTCAGCTGCCACGCCTGCAAGTTCACCTGAATCCGGACCAGCCTCGCACCAGCACCCGCCAAGTCGAACACCAGCAGCACCCACCTCAAGTGCATCCTGCTCAACACCCGCTCCGTCCACAGACACGCCATCGAACTCTGGAACCTTCTAGACGCCACAGCCCCTGACGTTGCCTTTCTCACGGAGACCTGGATGAACGCCTCTTCAGCTCCCGACATCGCCATCGCTATCCCAGAGGGCTACAAGATCGTCCGGAGGGACCGAAACACCAACCAGATGGGAGGAGGCATCGCCATCATCCACAGGAACACCATCCGTCTCACGACCAGCACCGACAACACCCTGACCAGCGCCGAACACCTGCATTTCCAGATCCACACCAACCCGAACACCACCCTCAGAGGCACCCTGATCTACCGACCCCCTGGACCACGCACACAATTCAGCGAGGACATCGCCGACTTCGTCAGCCCGCATGCCCTCCCCTCCGCTGACTACATCCTCTTGGGAGACCTCAACTTCCATCTGGAGAACAACAACGACCGCAACACCAGCACCCTGCTCGACAACCTCGCCAACCTTGGACTCAAGCAACTGGTGTCCACCCCCACCCACCTCGCCGGACACACACTCGACGCAGCCTTCTCTTCCAGCACAGACATCGACTTCAGCCACGCCACAGAGCTTCAATGGACGGACCACAGCTGCGTCCACTTCACCTTCAAGAGAACGACGACCCACCAACACCAGCAACAGGCCGCCCACAGAAGCTGGAACAAGATCACAGCAGACCAGCTCGCCACCTCCCTGAGCCAGCACCCTCCTGCCAGCTCAGCGAACCCCAGCCAGGCCGCCGACAACCTCACGAAGTGGATCAGCAACTGCGCGGACGAACTCGCCCCACTGAGGACCCCGCCTAGCAGACCCGGCAGCAAGAAGGCCCCATGGTTCACCGACGAACTCAAGAGCTCCAAGAAGAACTGCCGAGCCCTCGAGAAAGTCTGGAGAAGGGAACCGACACCGGACAACAGGACCTCCTTCAAACTTGCCACCCGGAAACACCACCAGCTGATCCGCGCCGCCAAGAAAACAGCATTCAAGGACCGGTTGGACAACAACGCACACAACTGCAAGGAACTCTTCAACATCGTGAAAGAGCTTTCCAACCCCAGCGCAGGAAACAACGACATCACCCCATCGCAAGACCTCTGCAACTCCCTCGCTTCATACTTCCACAACAAGATCGCGGACATACACAACAGCTTCAACAACCAACCAACGCACACCATGACCGAACAACCACCGCCCACCACCACCCTCCACGCCTGGACCCCGATCAGCACCGAAGACACCATCCGCACGATGAACTCCATCCTCTCCGGATCACCGACCGACCCCTGCCCTCAGCACGTCTTCAACAAGGCCGACGCTGTCATCGCACCCCACCTGCGAGACATCATCAACACATCCTTCGACACCACCATCTTCCCTGAGAGCTGGAAACACGCCGAACTCAGCGCTCTACTCAAGAAACCAACAGCGGACCCCACTGACCTCAAGAATTACCGCCCCATCTCGCTCCTCCCGTTTCCAGCCAAAGTCATCGAGAAGACCGTCAACAAGCAGATGGCCGCCTTCCTCGAGACGAACGGATCCCTCGACCCCTCACAGTCCGGCTTCCGAGCCAATCACAGCACCGAGACCGCCCTCATCGCCGCCACCGATGACATCCGAGCCCTGATGGACAATGGAGAAACAGCGGCCCTCATCCTCCTAGACCTCTCCGCGGCATTCGACACGGTCTGCCACCGCACCCTAGTACGGCGCCTCAGCAACATCGGAATCCAGGACAAGGCGCTGGAATGGATCATCTCCTTCCTCGACGGAAGAACACAGAGAGTCCGCCTACCACCGTACAAGTCAGAGGCCTCCGAAGTCATCTGCGGCGTCCCTCAAGGATCATCTCTGAGCCCCACCCTCTTCAACGTCTACATAAGCCCCCTCGCGGCCATCGTACGCAAACACAACCTCAGCATAATCTCCTACGCCGACGACACCCAGCTGATCCTCTCCCTGACCAACGACCCCGCCGCCGCCAGAGCCAACCTGCATGAAGGGATGAAAGAGGTAGCCGAGTGGATGACGACCAGCCGCCTGAAACTGAACTCGGACAAGACGGAGGTCCTCATCCTGGGCTCCTCACCCTCCGCCTGGGACGACTCCTGGTGGCCTCCCGCCCTGGGCACCGCACCCAAACCGACAGACCATGCACGCAACCTGGGCTTCATCCTGGACTCCTCCCTCTCCATGACCAGGCAAGTCAACAACGTCTCCTCGGCGTGCTTCAACATCCTACGCATGCTACGGAAGATCTTCTGGTGGATCCCCACCGAGACCAGGAAGACCGTCACCCAGGCCCTCGTCACCAGCCGACTGGACTACGGCAACGCCCTCTACGCCGGTACCACCGCCAAGCTCCAGAAGAGACTCCAGCGGATCCAGAACGCCTCAGCCAGACTCATCCTCGACATCCCACGAACCAGCCACATCTCCGCTCATCTGAGAGACCTTCACTGGCTCCCCGTCAACAAAAGAATCACCTTCCGCCTCCTCACCCACGCACACAAAGCCCTACACGACCAAGGCCCGAGCTACCTCAACAGCCGAGTCAACTTCTACGCTCCCAAACGCCACCTCCGATCAGCCAACCACGCCCTCGCCGCCGTCCCCCGCATCCGAAGAGCGACTACAGGAGGAAGGTCCTTCTCCTACCTGGCCGCCAAGACCTGGAACTCCCTCCCGACCGACCTGCGCCTGACCCAAGACCACCTCTCCTTCAGGAAGAAGCTGAAGACCTGGCTGTTCGAGCAGTAGCGGCACCCCCCCCTCCCCCCCCAGCGCCTTGAGACCCTACGGGTATGTAACGCGCTTTATAAGTGTCACTGATTGATTGATTGATATGTATTTAGGTATGCAGCACATTAGCCTGGGTGCTGAAACATCTACTGTTCTTTAACATGGAGAGCAAGTAAGCACTACAGGTATGGGAACACATGGATAGAAATATTGCCTTCCAGCAGGAAATGGTATAGACCAAAGCTCTGTGTTTAATATAAAATCAGGGCCTTCGGTGGTCATATCTCTAAAAATATGATTTGAAAAAAATATTATTGTCTATGGGTGCTCGTGTAAGTCAATTTCATTGGAGTGGAATCTAGGGAATGCTACTTTGATTCTGGTATTTTACTTACCTCTACTGGTCGTTTTCTATGAAGAAAGTTAAATAGAGGCAGTTGCCAGAAAAAAATTAAAAAAGTCCCTCCGCAGAAAACAATTCTGGTATTTTACTTACCTCTCTCTACTGGTCTATTTCTATCAAGACAGTTAAATAGAGGCAGTTGAACAGAAAAAAGTTCTTAAGTGGAAGCAGACAAGTCCTAGGGCTGATCTCCAGAGCCTCAAAGTACAAACACATATAAGTCTATACAAGAGGTCTAAAATGCTCAACCTAAAAAAAAAATACTTGTTTCCAACATATAGAAGAATGAGGCTCCTTATATAATTAAATAAACAATGCAGCTTGCCTTTAATACAGAATTAAAATTGCATCATTTGCCAACACAGAAAAAAGAGATTTAAAAAATGCTTCGAACAAAGACATAATAACAACAACTGACTGCTACCGCTTACAACCATGCTTCTCCAATTTGCAAGTGCTGTAAATAACAGGTGCTAATATCACCCCATTTAACGATCCCCAATTCCCTTACATTGGAAGGCTAAGGATTGCATCTCCTGGATCTGAAAGTGTGACATGGAGATCACCTCTTTATCAGCAGTGAGTGTGTATCTTGCTGAGCCATCGTGTCGGTTAGATGTAAAGTTTAAAGGTAATCATGCAAATTATGAGATTCAGTAAATTGTAGTCCAACTATCATGTGTTGCTAATTAACTGCACATAATCTCAGTTATCGGTGATGTGACGGTTTGATAAAAGTTCTGAGGTTCTGTGATTATGAACCCGTTCAATAAAGGTCGTCGTATCAAGACGATTTTGGTATCAGCGGACCGCAAATGACAAGTGCGGTATGTACGAGTGTTTTCGTCATGATCGATTGAAAGATACACTGTGTATGGAGGGATTTCGTTCGAACCTTCGGGTTCCATTTTGTGTACGGCAGCCATTTTGTGGTTGCCCTCACATAGGCCGATGACTACGGCCGAACGAGTCTTTGGGACACGTACACCTTTAGCTGACTTCTGTGTGACCTGAGTGAACTGACTCCATTGCCCGAAGCTAATCTTGCTGAGCCAGTTCCTTGTTAGGCAGCTGGTCAGATAGAGATCAAAGAGCAGGACATTGCTGAGTTTATGGTACACGCACCCACCCTTCTATCTTGCTTCTCATCTGTTTCTGTTTCTTCTTTTAATGACCTATTTATGGTTTGGGTTGAGGTCCTTTTATTATGGGTTTGTCCGGCCTGTCAGAGCAAGAATGTTGGATTTTGCCTTGTCATTTATGGTGGGCTGGACAACTGAAAGTGGGCTTGTCATTATACGATATCTTTTGAAATGTCACTGTGCGATTGGACAGTTCATAAGTAATTGATGCTAGCCAGGAATGTGATGTTTAGCATAAAAGACGATGTCTCGCAATACGAAATTGTACAGTCTCTGACGAACCACCCGTGTTGTGCTTCGTAGACCTCTGTTCCTGGTTGCAGCCAATAAACTTGGTCTTTGAAGTCACCGAGAAGTGTCCCATGTCTCTGTTTGCCAAGACAGGAGAACTCGAAGACTTCGGGCGTTTCCCCTAGCGCCGCTGGGTTCTAAATCCCGGTTCTTCAGTTCCATTACACCACAATGGAGCAGCAGGCATTGGGTGTGCACTTGAATGCCAGGGTCGAGAGAGTACCCTAGGCAAGGGATCTTTACTTTTAATATTCTCATATTTGTCTTAGCTGCTTACATTTCATATTGCTCATAATCTGAAATGATGTAGGCTGCCGAAAGTTCCAAACATGCAACCTAGCTATTTTAAACTTGCATTGGGCAAATATTTATTTAATTCGAAATGATGTCATTAAAAGTTTTAAAAAACAAACAGCCCCCTCCACTGAAAAACCAGCCCCCACCCTTCCAGCCTCCAGGTGAAATGCCCGTTGCCCTATGGCCTTTCCGGCCTAGCTCTGCTGAACTGTTGTTGTGTTTATCAGAACGATACCAAAACATTGTATCAGAAATCACGTTTGAAAACAAAAGCGTGATAACAAAAAACGAAAAGGGAGACGATTGGGTTTTTATGCAGACATTAGATCAACGTTTGGGGATATAGGGCGGAATAAAAAAAAATCTGCATAGCGCACAGGGTGAGGAAATATGTTCAAATATTTCTTAGTGAAGTGAGGAAAAACAGACACAGAGTTAGGAACATCGGGGTTTAGGAGTGGACATCAGAAATGGAGAAACAGCGAAGCTCATGTAAATCTGTGGACATGGACAAGAGAGAAATGAAGATAACAGATGGATTTAAAGGTCACACGCAGCAAACCCCAGTGTTCATGAAATACTGAACAGGTAATTAATTAGCAGTCCACTCTTGGCGGAGTAAGTGCGAAGAGCGCTGCCGTTCAACACATTATCAGTTAATGCAAGCGCTTTGATCAATCTACATTTCAAAGCACCGGAGGATTTGCTTTTGTGCATGGAGTTTTGAACTGAGGGAGACAGGAGGGAAATTATCCTGACGTTACTAGTAAGATCTATGCTGATAGACTAAATAATGCACGAAGAAGGGCGTTTCTACAAACACATATAGCACAAAAGTTCAAACTGTTTCAAAATACTTAAAAAATATGAATCCTAATTCAATCGACGAAAAAAAAAACACACAAGATATTTCATTTTATTTTTTATTCGTTTTGTTTATTGCTTTCACATAGCACTGATTCTGCTCACGCTCCTCGGACACAAATGATGGTTTCTTCTCCAAACCTTAAGGGAAAGACAAAACGTCCTGCTTGAACTGCGTTTTAATTAATACTTAACCTATGTGTCAATAAACTAATTGTCTAAAGACTGAACAGAGATTTCGCCGCATGATTTATATATAGTCCATCATTTGTTCTCAGCTTATTGGTAAGAGCAAAAATGACAAATTGCAGACGCTCTTTTCTACAATTAATCCATTACATTTTCAAGTACACGTTCATTCGAGTAGGATTCAACCTACCTTGCCAAAGGGGTTTAGCACTATTTTAATTTCAAGCGCTGCAGACATGAAAAGAGAGAATACATGTAACCCAGAGAGCCAGTTGATGGCACTGGTGGTAAAGTCAAAATGGCGGCCCTTAAGTACTGGCTTTAAGGGTGTGTAATTAAAAAACATAACTGATTTGTAATAGCACATCTGGATTCCTAAATAGGCACACCATGTTAATCTGTAAAAAATGGTACGACTTAAATCCTTATCCCTTCAAATTGATGTTACAGAAGATCCTTTTGAAGACCAAAAATATTGAATTATGCATTTATGTCTGATTGGAATCTCCGCCTTGATTCAAAGAGGAAGACGTGGCTCAGCCATTCTTAATCACTGTACATATGCACAAATGTTTACATACTCTGCTAAATCTCACACAGCGTATTTGACCTGAAGATGTAAAACCTCTCTGTTGAAGCAAACTTCTAGGTGTAAATGTTGCCTACATTATCAATTTGCGTGTTAAAACCCACTGATGCCAGCAGTCCTGGAATTCTTCTGGTTTGCGAGTAGATAAGAAATACTTACATTTCACTTAACACATTGTTCTTATTATCTGAATTATCTACTGCTATAATTAAAACAACTTTTGCATTATCTCCATCTGTTAAGTGAAAAGCTGTCCAGCCTATAAACTCTACAGAACAGTAGAATCACACACTGTCCTGCCTCACAAAGAATCAGGCCGACACCCCAGAAGTAGGGAGGTTGGAAGAGCATTTAAACATTTAAAATTGCCATTGCCACGTGTGCCGGAGTGTCACCTAAACTAAAGAGCTTTGTGTTGGCAGTAATTGAATTTTTGGGCTTAAATGGTACCACGTAAATATATGTTTGTATGAATGGTATTTGAGACGGTAGTAAAACCAATCAGTGATATTTTGATTTGTTGTGGAAAATATTTTTTATAGAAATGTCATTAGCTATATCGAAAAACAGATTGTATGGAGCTATATCAATACAGTAATCATTAAGCAATTTAGCATAAACAAGTGAAAAAAGTTAACAATGTACTGCAATTAAGAAAGAACATTTTTACTTATGACGAATTCAAATGGGAACCGAGCAAGTCGGTTTAGGCACTACAGCAGTTGCCAACAACATGCTAAAATATTGTTGGAGGTAGTCCAGTTCTAAACCCTGAAAATCCCAGGTTTTGGCCTTTGCACCTCGGTTCCAGGACATCTGCTGTGGCATGGGATTCTCTCATTGTATCTCACCCACATTATGCAATAAAATGGTTTTGAGATGCATACCCCCAGATGCTTTGAGCAGGCTGCGAGTGAAAACCTGTTCACAAGTGTGTACACATGAGCAGGCTGAGTGAGGACGACTGTTGTCTGACCCAGCTTGGAATTACAGCACAGGTAGCACTATGGCAGATGTGGCCGAGGCTGGAATTCTTGCATTATATACAACACATTGGTTCAAAGCCCACATAAGGGGTTGGATTTGACATAACTAGATGTGTTTACATATTTCAAAACGTGGAATATTTCTTGGAGCCAGCATTCATGAAATGTATTCTTTGAATTACTTGAATGGGCCAGTTGATGTTGTACTCCCCCCAATGTGCAGCTTGAAGACCCGTGAACTATTTTCAGGAGATTAATGGATCTACTTCTAGAAGAATGGATGTGGATGAAAATCACCGATAGCAGCAACCACCTGTAAAATAGCATGGAGGATGTTCTCAAATGGGATAAAGGAATCACCAGCAGAACTCTGGCTCCAATTACCACGTGGATGGAATACACCACGTATCAGTTTGGGGGGGGAGAGAGAGGGAAGAGGGAAGAGGGAAGAGGGGAGAGGGGAGAGGGGAGAGGGAAGAGGGAAGAGGGAAAAGGGGAGAGGGGAGAGGGGAGAGGAGAGAGGGGAGAGGGGAGAGGGGAGAGGGGAGAGGGGAGAGGGGAGAGGGAAGAGGGAAGAGGGGAGAGGGAAGAGGGAAGAGGGGAGCGGGAAGAGGGAAAAGGGGAGAGGGGAGAGGGGAGAGGGGAGAGGGGAGAGGGGAGAGGGGAGAGGGAAGAGGGAAGAGGGAAGAAGGGAGAGGGAGAGAGAGAGATGTATGACAATTTTGAAGAGAATCTTTGCCCGTTTCCAAGAATGAAACACCGTAGTGGGGCATCCAACACGCGGTTACCTGCAAGCGATACAAGGAGTGGAGGATTATGTGGCACCAGCAGGTTGTGTGGATGGCTCATTAGGCACTTGAAATTCCACCTCTCTTTTTAAATCCCTGAACAATTACAGAAAGCTGTAAAAGAGTCTCCAAAATCAAAGAAATTACCAGTCTGGGCGGATTCACCTATGTCAAGACAGGTACTTTGTACTTCTGGGGACTCCCTCCAGGGTTGGTTGCATCAATTCATGACTCTGTCACAGACCAAGTAGAAGTAAACATGCTGGGGACCCTAAAGTAAAGGGGTCCACTGGACTTCTGTGGACTGCTCCATTGATTGGTGCACTAGGAGTGGGCACCACAATATCTTGCTGAAAGCAAAGCCACCTTAGAGGTGGCAGAAGACCCAGGTAGCTGGTGAGTGCAGGGATGGAGGATGGTCTGCCCTGGAGGACTAGGGGGACTGTTGCCAGGTAGATCCAAGTCAGGAGTCAACCAGGGCAGAACAGAAGAGAAGATTGAGGGTCTTACAGCCAAGTTGTTGCTAAGGAGGAGGAAATAGTGTTAGACGTTGTATAAGAAAACCGCACATTCTCATGAAATACCTAAGGGTCAAAAAGCCCCTGGATATTGTCCCTGGCAGCTGGAATGTGGAACCAGGAACACAGCTGTGAAGTACTGCACCTTCTTAAAACAGAGTAGAGGAGCCTAACATATTGCTTACTTATCTGGCCACTTGGGTGTGGAACTTGTTGATAATATCTTGGATGCCCTGTACTTGTTTACATCAACAGCTACTCGGAAATGCCAGCCAAGATTAGTGATTTGTGCTAAGGAGTACATTTGGGGTTAGGTCCCCCAGGTACCCTCGTGTGCACCCATGCCTGTAAGGACAAGGTCCCCAAACCTCATCTTCATGGCCCAGTGTCTACATCAAAGACCAGAAAAGGAAACAAAGGTATCAAAGTCATAGTGGTCATATTAAAGAACAAATCAAGAGAGGGCAGCATGTCTCAAAAGCCTCTGCAGGCTGCACCAAAAGTGAAACATTTTAGAAGTTGCAAAAGCAGCCATACCAAAGACTACAAACAACAGTCCTCTGAACTAGTTATCAAATTTTGAGAACGTGGATACCCAGACAGGATAATTATCACCACCAAAAAGCGGGCACGTAACCAACAAAGGGAAGCACTACTTGGGGTGAGCACCCGGGACAGTGCAATGACACGCCTGACTTGTGTCACCACTTACAATGTGGCCTCCAATCAAATGGCCAAAATACTCAACTAGAACGGGCACATACTCAACAGTGGCAACATTAAGTGGCATACAAAAAAAGCAAGTAGCCTACGAGACCGGCTGGTCTCAACTAGGCCACCTAAAACCAGAACCTCAGTGCCTAACACAGTACTAAACACATGTGGCCTCCCTGCCATCAAAGGCTCCTACCTCTGCGGTGACTGCAGTGTCTGTCATCTCACCAAAGTGACTAAAATCCTGGACCTAGAGATAGGCAAAACATGGCAACAGCGTAACCACACTAACTGCAATTCAATAAATGTAATCTACTTGATTGTCTGTACCTGCGGCCTATGATACGTAGGCATGACCAGTCGTACGATCAGAACCCGCATTGTCGAACACCATAGCACGATACGGTGCAAAAAGAACATAAGCAAACGGACAGACCACTTCATCCAAGCAGGTCACACTTCCAATGACCTTTAGTGGACGGTAATAGAACAAATTGAATGTCAGAAGATCACTAATGAAAAGACCTTACTGCACAAGGAAGTAAGCTGGATATACTGTCTATCCACCCATGTGACCGGGTTGAATGACCACATGCCTTGGAACAACCTGAACAGGGTCTGAATAACAACAGAGTGTAAATAACTACCCAGTGCCCTGGCACTGCACCTTTACCACCTACCCCTGGTGCACCCTAAATGTACCTTTGTATGTGCCACACCGGTAAAACCCGGAGTTGAGACATGGTAAAACCGTGGAAAAACAACAATCACAAAATGGGTCTGCTTTACCAACGTCATACCCTCATCAACAGTCTTACGTGAAACATTGGTACCCATACACTACACGGTCCTTAGCAGGACACCTCCCACTGCCTTTTCACATAAGCTGTCGGTTTAACAAAGACATAACACCTGTTGACATTACATAGACCTCCTAATCAGTTTAGAGCATGCCATATACATATCCATACTTGATATACCTGGGACTCAGTCTCGTGTTTCTTTATTCATTCAATTATTCCTATATGTGGTACGTTTAAATTTTCAAAATCTTTGGCTTTCCAGTGCCATCCACATATACACATGTTAAACAGCCCAGCGTCATGCCCCAACCAAAACACGAACGGTGTCACAGGCCCTCTTCCACTAATATCCTTTAGTCCAAATTAAAGTGCCAAACAAGAGCAGGGTCGTGTTTTTTTCTTCTGTGTTTACGCCCTTCACAGATGGGAGCGACGGCAGAGCTGAAAAACGGCACGTATGACCAACTAATCAGCCTCCTGCGCTTTCCAATTAGCAATCCAGCAGTGTACTTAAGGACCTGCCCGGCTCCACACACATACCGACGGAGCTACATGATGGCTGCAGCAGGTAGCGAGAAGTGCCCTAGACCTTGAAAAAGTAAGTGGGAAACTCCCTGGTGGCTCCCTTTATCACTGCATTTCCACCTGCTGCGGGCTTACGTGCCACGCTGAGCATACAGGTGATTTTTAAATCCTTCTGTCTTCTTCCTTTTACCGCACAGTGTGTGACTATAGGTCGGGCCCTCTATATGGAACTCATGGGGCATTTCTCCAATACTAACTGAGTAAGATTCCATAGTTTACTCATGTACTCTTTTTGAGCACTTCACCATACGCATATTGATTATCACCCAGTATCGCATAAATAGCCAGGCATTAGTCATAATAGTCACTCAAAGCCATGTCCTGTACTCACCTTCCTATTTGCCTGCATGGAGCACGGACACACCGCTCCTGAACACCTACCACTGTGTACAATATCAGAATTTTAAATGTGTTTCTGTTTGTATGTTTGTTATATTTTCCACAGGAATGCGCTGTTAGAGGATCATCTCCTCTACCACTTACCACACCTTATCGCGTGTGTCACATAAATTGGTATTTAAAATACTTTTAGATCACTCACCTTGCACTACACATAGGTCCTGAAGAAAGTCACACCATTAAAGGGAGCGTGGCTGAAACATGTTGACCAACTAGGATATTGGAATTACCTTAGACCTCCCAAAATATCTGCATCTCCCTTTTATCCGCTGCTAAGGACCCACACATTAAAATAGCCTTTTTTTCTATGGTGGGACCCTTAGGACAGCCTTTTTAACATTCACTCACCCATCCTCACAGCACCCTCACAAAACAATGCCTGCTGTGCTGTAATCAGGCGTTGTAGCACACCCGAGGTGCACTCGGTACCTTGGGTGGGACCCAATGATGAAGCACGTCACCAACTAGGTTGGTGAGTGAGGGCTTTTTTGAAAACACATTGTGGTTCTCTTCCAATACATACAAAGGCTACGAGCACCCACTTCAGAGCTAGTTCTTTTTGATTCAAATGTGAATGTAATGTTAACAATATAAATCAGCATGAAACACAAGCACTTTTTCAACCTATGTCAAAATAATTATCATTTCGAATTTGCTATATGGAGCTCATTAGGAATGCTGTAGTGGGAACAATCAACATGTGTGAAATGTTCTTTGAAAAGAGGCCTATTTAAAATGATTCTTTAAAATAAACAACCATCCCACTGAAGCAATTAAAATTCATTTTAAAATGAAATTGATGTCTTTTTTGTTATTGCTTGGAGAATACACAGAAGAAATGTTATGAAGATAAATGTAATATTCCTTCCTGAGGCTGATTAGACAAGTGAAAAGGGAAACGTGATGCACTGGGACATACTTATTTTTAATGTTAATGAATATGTAAATGGGACAGAAATGAATTTAGCAAAATGGGGTAGTGGAAGCTTAGGACAGTGAAGTTGTAATTGTGTGCTACATTGCAAAGCAGCACAGAAGGAATTTTGAGGTAAATTATCTATAAATAGCAGCTGAACAGCACAAGTGCTTTGCTGGGGAATCTGTGCATTTAAGGGACTTTTTAACAGGTGTGTGCATAATATTGTAGTTAGTTGTGGGTAAAGGGAAGCCCTGTGATGTTAGTGAACAATGTTCATATTAGTTCAGATGCATATTAAAGTAACTCTTCAAAAACCTGTTGAAAGAAAATGGGTCATTAACTGTGGATGGCGTTCAATAGCTTGTCATGTTCAACACACAAGTTCAATAAATAGATGTGGGATCTTGTGAAAAACTCTGGAAAGTATTTAGCTGTACAGAAAAGATTAAAACGTATACAAAAATAACTATAGAAATCCCGAAAACAATTTCTAACAAAAGAGAACATTTTAATTAGAAAATGACACAAAATTAATTAAAATCCAATGAGAACTGGAGATAAATTTAAAAAAGTTTTTGTGGAAAAAGCACCCAAAAAAAGGAAACACTAGGGTCATCAGAACTGATCAGGAATTGGGCACAATGTCAGGAAGACCATGATGAAGCAGAGGTTGAATACATCGCAGACAAATGTTTTACCTTTAATGGAGTCTACGTTTTGGAAGCTTAAATCCTCTGGTGGGGCAGGCTTGCTGGTTGTATCTGCCAAAGTCTCATTGGAGTCCGACAGTCATTTGAAAAGGCCCTACCTAAGCCATTGGTTGGGGCAAGAATTTCACATTTTGTGTCCACTGAAGTCTTCTTGTCATCAGATATTCTTCACTCCTTTGCCTGGTCTAGAGTCCTACTTTTGCACTTTTCTCTTTTTTGAAGCCCAATATCCTTCAAGAGGGTAAACCTGGCATCTGTAGTCCTCCAAAAATTTTACAACTTTGCTAAGAGTTCCGGCTGAAGCACTAGAGGTCTTGAAAGATGAAAAACTTGCCAATCCCATTTTTTTAGACTTTCTTGAGCAGTTCCTCTGGGTGTCTTCTAACACTCCCGGGACCTCAGAGACAGCACTTAGTGGTCTGGACCATGCCAGCAGAGGCCCACAGCAGAGTTCAGATAAGGTCCAGTTGCTACTAGTCAGATGGTTACTCCAAGAAAAGGGCTTCTGTCAGTTTGTCATCTCCCTGCAGCCACACAGGAGGTCAATTAACTGACCCATGGGGCCCGCTACTCAGGCCTGGGTACAATGGGAGTGGGTCCAGCTCCCCAGGATTCCATACAGGTCACAGGTGATCGGTCCTATCGCCTTCTGTTCTTCTCCAAGTCCATAAAATGTTCTGAACAGCTGTTGTGAGTTGTCACTTTGTAGGATTCAATAGCAAGGCGGTGGTAGGGCAACACTTGGACACACCCTAACCAATGAGAACAATGTTCTCAAAGGCAAATGTCTCAATTTGCACCAGAATTCAGTTTTTAGACGTGTCCAAGGAAAGGAGTAGTGCCCTCCTCGTTAACTATACCAAACTGGTTGTGGGACCAGCTCCTCCTCCCACTGGAATAGTGCTAAGCTGACTACACATTACCTTATGTTAAAAAAGAGTCTCTTAATGGAGTTCCTGAACCCTTTGCAACTGCCCTTCCTGAGCATAGCGGAGTGACATACCTTGCACTCAGGTTTTGCTGGCAAAAGGCCTAAGCAATTGTTTCAGATCTGGAAACAGTTTTCACAACTCATTAAGTGGAAAGTTGCTGGGGTTTATTGCGAATTAACCAACAGGAGCTTCAGGCAGAGAACAAGAAACTTTTTAAAAGTTACTTTTACTGTACATTGATCAACATTCAACTTCAGAAATGAATAGTTAAATCATTTGTGTACCTTATCCCAAAGTTAGGCATGTAGACCCAAAGCCATTTTTTCCTTGTCAGTTTAGTGAATAGCACAATAGATGCTGAACTCCACAAATACATTAAACGTTTTATGCATTGGAGTATTGAAAACAGTACCAGTCAGCAAACAATGGAGGTGACCATGCAAAAAGGGGAATTTTCTAACATCTCAAGAATTCACTAAGTTCTCATTATTGTGCTAACAGTGTGTCTTCTCGAACCTTGATATCGACAGTCACAGATGGTCATGAGGTAATGTTCCTATCAAGAGCATAGCAGTCTAATCAAAGAGCTGAGCCGCATCATCTGCTTGTTCGCTTTAATTTGTATCAAATTGACCCTCAATGCGAGCTGGCTGATAATTAGTGTGGATATAGTGGTGTCCCAGAATTTCCAATTCTGGCTAGTATTCTCTGAACTAATTCTAAATATGTTTTTCCGTGGCAATGGGAATAACAGACAAGGATATCCAGAGTCATTTATCCTTACAGTTTCCAACTCTGGAAAAAAGAAATGGCAGCATTTTCTACATACTCAAAGCAAGTGAAACCTACCTGGATAGAGCATTGCTTCTGGGGTCAGGGAGGGATGACTTGTGCTGAAGGCACCAGCTCCTTCTGCTGCAGCAGCAAATACAAGACTGGAAACTCTAAGCCCTAAATTATCAGCAGCTAGAACAGCTCTGCATCTGAAGAGTATTGCAATTTGATGAAATTCTCCCAAAGTTATCACTCTGGATGAAATACCACAGGTTTTATAGAGGGCTATTTCAAAGTTCTGCTCTTTGGTTTGATTTTCTTTGTGCAGGGGCCAGTATTATTTTATTGCGAAAATCAATGGCAGGCCAATTGATTGTGGCTCAGCCTTATTAAGAGGAATAAAAAGGATATTGAGGGATTCTAAGCTAAGGATACAAAGGAGTTGGATGAAGAGATGACACGCTACGACAGGCTCAATAAAAAAAACTACGTTTATGTGGTCTGGAAAGTATATAACTCAAACCATGCTGAGGAGGAACTGATCACTATACCTCAACGGCAGTGATGAGAGAAGACTTAAAATGGTTACATCAAGGGTGGTAACACACGGGTAAATTACACATTTATATTTAATTTCATACCTTTACATTTTTCATGCACAGAAAGTCTCTCAAATTTATATTTTCGGTCTACCACAAGCCACATTTCCAAGGGATGAGGTTTGTAACTTAGGACCAAATGCTCCAACACTGCATTTCAAAAAGCAGCCAGAAATTGTGCACTGACTTTTTGTGAATTCAATTTGATTTTTTGAACCGACCGATGTACTAAATGTTGGGTTCACAAAGCAGTGAATCACAGATGGGTGGGAGGGGTATCAGAGTGACCGGTCTAATTAACAGTAATGACCATTAGTTAGGCAGGTTGCAATTTGCAACGCCCGAAATTGACCACAATCACAAGAATCGTTTGCCTACGAGGGGCGGCAGGACACTATCCTTATGATTACATTTAAAAAGGTGAACTTTGTTTATTTTCAAAGTTGTCTGATTTCCTTAAAGGGAAAAGTGTTGTTTTTTTAAAAAAAATGTTATATAATTACATTTTTTTATTTATCAAAACTTCAATGGGCGTTTTTGTTCCCTGCACTACTGCCTTGTTCTCCCATAGTTGTCACCCTCATTCCCAAAGAAAAAGAGGTACAAAGGGGATCCATTTCCCTTTACGAATTTGTTACAATGCTAACTTGGGAGTTACTAACTGATCAATGGGTTGTGAGTGGAAATGCTATGACAAACTATTGATAGATGATTCAGAAAAGGGGGTGGTTATGGACAGAGTATCTGAATTAAACAGAACACTCATACCCAGTCAACAGATCAGGGCTTGATCCATCACCGTTTTTTAGCTCACTGCACCATCCCAGCTCAGAACCTGGCTACATGCAAATTAGTCTGTCCCTGGCCCAGTGCATCATGGGAACAGGGCAGACCAAACTACCAAGCCAATTCTTATACTGGGAAGAAAACAAGCTTCCGGGGACCGGTTTCTGGCATTACAGCCGTCTTCGGCCCGGCTTGCTTGAATCCTGATGGTGCAATGAGCAAGGGACTCACAACTGAGTATACCCTTCCACGCTTATGGTGGACAAAACGATTCAGAAAAGGGGTGGTGATGGACAGAGTATCTGAATTAAACAGAACACTCATACCCAGTCAACAGATCAGGGCTTGATCCATCACCGTTTTTTAGCTCACTGCACCATCCCAGCTCAGAACCTGGCTACATGCAAATTAGTCTGTCCCTGTCCCAGTGCATCATGGGAACAGGGCAGACCAAACTACCAAGCCAATTCTTATACTGGGAAGAAAACAAGCTTCTGCGGACCGGTTTCTGGCATTACAGCCGTCTTCGGCCCGGCTTGCTTGAATCCTGATGGTGCAATGAGCAAGGGACTCACAACTGAGTATACCCTTCCACGCTTATGGTGGACAAAACGATTCAGAAAAGGGGGTGATGATGGACAGAGTATCTGAATTAAACAGAACACTCATACCCAGTCAACAGATCAGGGCTTGATCCATCACCGTTTTTTAGCTCACTGCACCATCCCAGCTCAGAACCTGGCTACATGCAAATTAGTCTGTCCCTGGCCCAGTGCATCATGGGAACAGGGCAGACCAAACTACCAAGCCAATTCTTATACTGGGAAGAAAACAAGCTTCCGGGGACCGGTTTCTGGCATTACAGCCGTCTTCGGCCCGGCTTGCTTGAATCCTGATGGTGCAATGAGCAAGGGACTCACAACTGAGTATACCCTTCCACGCTTATGGTGGACAAAACGATTCAGAAAAGGGGGTGGTGATGGACAGAGTATCTGAATTAAACAGAACACTCATACCCAGTCAACAGATCAGGGCTTGATCCATCACCGTTTTTTAGCTCACTGCACCATCCCAGCTCAGAACCTGGCTACATGCAAATTAGTCTGTCCCTGGCCCAGTGCATCATGGGAACAGGGCAGACCAAACTACCAAGCCAATTCTTATACTGGGAAAACAAGCTTCCGGGGACTGGTTTCTGGCATTACAGCCGTCTTCGGCCCGGCTTGCTTGAATCCTGATGGTGCAATGAGCAAGGGACTCACAACTTTTGTGCTGTCCCCTTTTTTATAAATTGGGAAAAGTATTGAGCCTTTCCACGACGAAGGAACAGTAGAAGTGGCGAAGGTATGCTTATAAAGTGGTGTTAACTGTTCTGCCCAGAATCCATGCGAAGCTTTGAACACTGATGCAGGGACTCCATTGGGTCCTGGAACGCCATCTGACCTCATTTTTTTCCCTTTGTTTTCTTTTATTTCTTTTTTTTATTTCAAAAGACTTTTATTAGAAGAGATTTTTACAAAAAAGTACAGAATAAGCCGATCGAAGGCAACATTGGTAAGTGTAAACATACGTATCGGTAATAATGCATACGGGCTTGTTATGGCGAATGTGAGCTGGTTATGCATAGGCTGCTTGAGTCTTTGTCTTTACATACCGTTCACATGCACTGCCTCCTTCGGTCAGAAGAGATAGTGTGTAGGGGTAAGTAGGAGTGAGATGAGATGAGAGGGGGAGAGAGAAAAGGACGGACAAGGGTGCGGTGAATAGAGGTTGTATGGCCAGCGATACTTTGCAGACGAGTTGCGCTACGGGGGGTGAGTGCGGGGGGCTGGGGTCTGTGTCGGGACGAGAGGTGCATTCACGGCGGTTTTTGTGAGGCGAGGTATTTGTCCAGGGAGAGCCACATCTCATTGCTGCGTCCAACTTGTGGTGTTTGGTTTTTTGTTATGTTGTCAGCTCCCCTTAGGAAGGTGACCCAGTTGAACCATACTTTGAAAGTGGCCCTCCCTGTATCTTTCCAGTTAGACAGGATTGTCTTCGTTGCAGACGTGAGGAGCTGGTCAATGAGGCTCCTGTCATTGGCAGATTGGATCTGCGGTGACGTGAATGGTTACACTATGCTGAGGAGATCTATTTTTGGAGTGTACCCAGTTACATTGTGGATGAAGTCTGTTACTTTTCCCCAGAAATATTTAACTTTAGGGCAATGGACTATCATGTGTTCTAGGTCCCCTCTCTGTTTCTGACAATTCCAGCATAAGTCGTTGTCAGTTAGGCTGACCGCTGCTAGGCGAGCCGGGGTCCAGTGCGCCCTGTGTAGGAGCCAGAATTTTGTTTGCGCTAGTGTTGAGGTGACTTTGTGCTTGCTAGCCGAGGCCCAGAGGAGGGCCTTTTCTTTCTCGCTAAGTCGCCCCTTGTCTAGTATCTCCCAGCGATTCATGACTTTCCTGTTCAAATTTGTTGTTTTTGACCTAAGTAGTTTGTAGAGGTGTGATGTTTGGTGTGCAAGTTGGTTGAGATTTGACATGTATTGGTGTGTTGTTGGCACCTCTTTGCTTAGTTTTGCTCTGGTGATGGCCGCTTTGATTTTGAGGAAGTTATATAGTTCTATGTCAGGGAGGTCATGTGCCTTTTGCAGATTGGAGAAGGTGGCAGGGGACCCTCGTTCCTCTAGTTGGGATGGGGTGTGAATGCCTCGTTGAAGCCAGGGGGTTATATTAAGAACGCTTTTCTGACCTCATTTTTAAAATCAGGGTAGTTACCTCAGCCACTGTGTTTTGACGACATTATCTTTTAAGTACAGCTGAGTTGCATGTTTACCTACATGCCACTGACATATGTAGTGTTCCCATGTCTTTCTGACCATGAACGTTTGATACTTCTTGTTTTATTTAGAATAGTGTATATGGATTTCAAAGTTGGGAAAACACTTGCTAGATGGTTTTGCTTACACAAAATATTTTGTGAGTGTTTTCTGATTTTATGTGGCATCACCTTTAGTTTGAACTTTCCATCTCTCACTAGAGAATACATTGCAGGTGTTCTTTCCAATCCTATGACTGTCCTTCACCGGATTCTTAAAATTAGGATGTGGAATTTACTGCATTACAACAAATTAAAATTCCACTCAGAGGAACAAAAAAGGTTTGTAACTAGTGCCACGTGGAGAGTTCGCTTGCTGCCGTACACAGGGTTCGATTACTTGTTGAAAGTGTCATTATCAACTCGGTAGGATTTTCTTCAAAATTGTGCTTTACTGAGCCGATTTTACACCACGAAAATGGTAATATCTCAGTGTAATTTTGGGATGCAGTAAATCGCCCCATTAGTAACATGCAACTCGTACTTCGGGTCATTGCAGCCTAAACTGCTCTGAAAGTATTAGCCCTGTCGTTAGAGAAAAAGTATGACCATTCTAGGATTCATGTACCCTTGGAATACTGATAGAAGCCTATGATAGTCATTGTTTTACAGGAGTGCGCACTTAAATACAGTTCATAAATGGGGAATTTTCTGCATGTGAGAAATTCTGGATGCAAGAGTCTGTTGCAATGTGCTTTTGCACATCTGTTTTTCATAAGGATTTTATGCTGTATTAATTTCCATGAGTGAAGCCCACTCAAAGACTCGCACTTTCCAATAGGTTTTCTATTGTCGCCCAATGATCAGTAGAAACAAGTGCACGCTCGAGCTCAATGTAGATGCATCATCCGGTTCCGTACTTGCTTCATCACTTGACTACGTTTCTTCTCCTTTAACACACATGAAGTGGTATGAATTTGATGTTTAATGTACAATGGAAAAGCTGTATTTATATATCAGATTTGCAATGCTTTTCCTCAATGTTAGTAAACTTGTTTTCCAATAACTGAGTTATCCAGGAACACAAATAATGACTCCACCTGATGAGTGACTTACGTACAGAGCACTTTATGCTAAGTATTTCAATAGAAAAAATTGTTTATCTTTTTTAGCAGCATATATTCTATTTTTTATTAAAACCAGGTACAAAGCCTTGGTCTGTACTGTTGTGTATCCTCATAGAACATGTCCTTTACAACAACAAAAAAGTGGACCATGCGCCCAATTAAAAAAGGTACTCTTTCCAGAGAAGCAGTGACAGATTGAACCATGTTTCAAACCTCCAATCCATCTTCCACTGTAGACATACCTAGCCTGCCTTTGTAAGTGGAAAGGATACCATCAATGGAAGTTGCAAGTCGTAAGCACCCTCTGCTCCATTTGGGATCCCAAGGGTAGATAGGTCACTCCATGTCCCTTTCTATAGGGCACCCTGAAGTGGGTGCATTACCTGTGTACACAGTGTGCCTCCCGAGGGCCTCTTTTCTCATGTTCCTGTATCAGACTCCTGGTTATGAACTTTCCCTCTTATTCATAGGGAGAATCTTAAAGGGTCACCCAAAGCATTGTTCGGTCAAAAGGGTGGTCATCATTTCACTTATTTGTGTGAATCAGTTCAGCAGTGGGTTTAGAAATTTAAGGAAATCGAAATTAGAATATCGGTGTTCATCGCTATTTCGCTAATAATACGTTCAGGCATAGAACTGCAGAGCTCTGATTTGCTGTCAACACTTCAACCAGGAAGTGTTGGCAGCTATCTTGGGATTCTGTTTCAACCTAGCCCCACCCCCTAAAAAACATACAAAAAAGAAACGGGGGCATGGTTGGAATATCCTGACCCTCAAGCCTTAGTCTTGGGGTGCCAGAGGGACACAGGCAAGGCAAAAAAAACATTTTTTATAATAAACATTGCCGCAAATTCATGGCAAAATTAAAGCGCAGTCTCCCATGCTTATTTATAATTAAGCCCCCAGGACGGCCAGGTCCCAGGGCCATGTCAAGTTTATTAAATTATAGGAGGAGGCACATGTGGCTCCCCTCCATGGGTATTTTTATGGCCTGGGGACAATCATGGCCCCAGAAACTATGTTGAATTTAATGCAGGGGGCTGTGCTGACCACCTTGGGCCACGGGGACCATCACCTCCCCAGGCTTTAAATAAAATTAATAGGGGTCCACGCAGACGTGCCTAAGCAAAGATGACCACTAATTCCCGAAGGCCATATTTCAATTAAACGCGGGGAAGCACGGACCACCACCAACCCTGGGGACCACCACTTCCCCTTGGTGAAATGTAGGAAAGGAGGGGGGCATATGGCTCCCCTTTTAGAACTATTAATGGCCCTGGGGACCGCCACCCATAAGGCCGGCTCCTGCTATTTCATGGGGTCGCCCACTTCGGGACATAGCTGTTTGCTTTTGCTTGGTTCAAGCTGACACCTTCCATGAAGCAAAAGCAAACACTCCGGTTCCAGCAGGCAGGAGCTGTCAAAGTGCTCCCATTCGCTGGAAGCAAAGGTTTCATCTCTATCCTTGCCCACAGACATGCGTGCAGGAAAAAAGATTAAAGTATTGCTCCGGTACAAAGGGAGCTGGGTTTCCAGCAGCTCCTTGTGTGCAGCAGCAATGCCACCTCCTGCTGGAGGGAGCAACCTGAGACTGCGGGGGCCTTGAGGTTCCCCCCACAGCCCTGGGGTTAGGTATCGAAGGGAGCAGAAAGAAGCAGAATGAAGGTCAAACAAGCAGAAAGAGGCCAGATGAAGGGGAGAAACGAGCATGAAGAGGCAGAATAAAAGTCAGCAATGAGCGAACGAGGCATGATAAAGGTGAAAAAAAGCAAGATAAGTCAAGATAAAATAAATAAACAAGCAAAGAAAGTGAAAAATGAGCAGAAAGAGGCAAAACAAGGTGAGAAAGAGGCAAAATAAATGTCAGAAGGGAGCGGAGAGAGTCAGAATAAAGGCCAGGAGTGTGCAGAAAGAGGCAGCCTAGAGGGCAGGAGCAAGGAGAGAAGAGGCAGAAAAATTACCAGACAACCAGCAGAGGAGGCACAAAACAGAAGGCAGCAGCAGGTAGAAGACTGCAGGCAAGATGGACAAGTGGACTGCCACAGGGGGGCTGCTCTGTGTGTCCTCTTACTTTACTGCGCACCCCCTGACAGACACATAGACTCATGCATCCACTCACAAACCCACTCAAAAACGAGTGCACCCAGTCACTCAGACTCACTCACCCGCGTGCAGATCCACGCTGAGAATCACACAAGCACTCACACACTCACTTACTCACCCACTCGGAGGCTCATCCATCCACTCACAGACTTTCAAAGACACTCATACACCGACTCACAGACCCAGTCAGACCCTTCTACATCTAGTTACACAGCCATGTACACACCGATACAGTCACTCACACCCACTCAAATATCCCATACAGACACTCACACACCCACAAAGCCAGTCGCACACCGACTCAGAGACCCATACAGCCACTCTTTTACACACACACACACCTACACAGCCATTTATACACCCAGTCTCAAAAGTTACAGGTCACAGTAGGGAATATTTTAATGTTGAAATTCAATGAAAACGACAAAGGGTACAGGGACATTTTTGTTAGGAAGTGGAATTTAAAACAGCCTAGAAATTCACTGAAAAAATCAAACGTTACAGGATTAACTATAACCTATGCCTCCACATTGCACTGCTTATGACCTCACATACTGCATTACTCATGACATGGTCAGTTACATCACAGATGATATCATTCACCCACTCACACCCCATACAACCACTCAAATACACATTCACAGACAAATTACACACACATTTGCTCATAGAGCTACTCATACAACCACTCACTCACCCATACAGCCACTCACGCACTCACTCACAAAACCCATGCAACCACTCACATACCCACTCGCAAACCCATACAACCACTCACACATCCATTCACACACCACACAGCCACTTACTCACCCATACAGCGGCTAGCACAGCCACTCACTCACCCATATAGCTACTAACAGAGCTACCCACTTATCCATAGAGCTACCCACTTATCCATACAGCCACTCACACATCCATTCACTCATTCAAAAAAACAATAACACCCATTCACACATACTCATCTATACAACCACTTACACAAATACTTCCCATGCAAAACAGCCACTTACATACCCATTCGCTCACCCATACACCCAGTTCAATAGCCACTCACTTACCCATACATCCACTTACACACACACACACAGACTCATCCACTCATCCCCCATAGAGCCACTCACAGTCAGTGATTCGCCAAAATAGTCACTCACATACCCACTCATGCACTGGTACAGACAGCCACATTGCCACTCAGATGACTTATTAGAAACAATATCACTCAGTAGTAATTTAACTTATACAGTAGCTAAGTATACATCTTTAACTTTCAGAAACTTTTACAAAACACTTGCACTCACTAGATGTTATCAGTGCTGCCATCAGTGATGTCATTTGAGAGGTCACCAAATGATGTCATGAGTGATGTCACTGACCATGTCATGATTGATGCAAAATGTGAGGACATAAGCAGGACATCGGAGGGTGTAAGTTATAGTTAGCTCGGGTAACTATAACTACTGAATTTCATCGGTTTTGTACGAGTGAAATCTGAGCCTAACTAAAATGTTCCTCTAACCCTCGTCACTGCCCTGCACTCAACTCATGCTGTTGTGACGATCCTCTGAGCACTTTGAGCCAGATCTGCCGTCTTCTTTAAACAAATAAACAAATAGTATAAGACGCCCAGCGACGCTCCTTGCGCAATCTGTCATCTTCTTTAAACAAATTAACAAATAGCGGAAGACGCTCGGCGACCTTCTTTGCGCAGACATTATTGACCGCCTTTTTAAACCACCAATAAATATCGGGAAAGGCAGCCACACTCATATTCAACAGTTTTCTATTTGTTGAACACGATAAAGACTGGATTTCTGCAATATCTATGCTACTCTCGTTCCAAAATTTGAAGGGTTCTCAAGATATGATTTTCATGTCCTGAAGATGTTCTCAACAACTTAAGAATAGAGACCGAAACGTCGACCCACGCTTTTTCTATCCAATTAGTAAATAAATTGTAAATAGGTAGAAAAGCTCTCACAATTGTTATAAAGAACTTTTCCTTGATTGACATACATAAAATGTACTTCTTATAACATTGTTATCTATTTTGTTCCCTTTTAATTTCATTTTAAGTATTAAATACAAATTTTTCATATACACCCTCTTTTGCTCTCATTCTCATTTAGATCACCTAGGTGGCTTAATAATATTGATCAAATATTTGTTGATGCAGTTTTGCACTATCGGTACCAAGTGTGTAATGTCGCTAATTGTTGTTTGAAATTTTTCTAAAAATCCAATAGTATTAAAATCCCTTAAAGGTATTTTCACCCTACCATATCTATTGCCCAAACCCTCAAGGGTATATTGAGTTGCTCACTCTTTTGTTACCTTCTTTTCCCAGCCTTTATACAAAAAAAGCAAAATACCTGCATCTGCTCGCAACCTCCTGGCTTGTGACTCCCTATATAAATTAAATAAGAGCGGGGCAAGTGGATACCCTTGCCTTGTGCCTCCTTTCTAAATAGGGGATGTGAGCTTGCCATTAATAATAATCCTTGCCTCAGGATTCCTATATAGCAGCTGGACTGATCAGCAAATATTCTAGGCCAAATAATTAGTTTGAGGACAGAATGCAAATAATGTCAACGTACCCAATCAAATGCTTTATCAGTGTCTAAGGTTAACCCTGCCAACAGGAAGTCCTCTCCCCTTGACATATCTATTGAGCCAATGAGGCCATGAGTTAGCTGAAAAACTCAATGACTACCTATGAAGCCTTTTTGATACTTGTGGACTGAAGGGCCTACCACTTTGTTGAGACCTTTTGCCAGTAAACCAGTAAAAAGGGTATAGTCACAATTTAATAAAGAAATTGGTCCAAATGATTAATACACAAGTTAGGATTTCTTTTGATTTTAAAATGACACTAATTAAAGCCCTCATCCATGTGCTCAGCAGATGATTTTCCCCCTGTGCAGATACCATCAAACATCCTTGTAAGGATTGGCACAATCTTATCTTTCACTGACTGATAGAGTTTACTAGACCGGTCATCTGGGTCTGCTGCCTTATCCCCCTCTACTCACCTTCAGCACCTCTCAGACAACTTCTGAAACCTAAATCTCTTTGCTCAAATAGCTATGTTGCTCAGGTTGGAGCTGTGGAAGTAAGCCAATTCCCTGTAGCATCACTGGCACCTCCAGATCTTCCATATACAGATTTGTGGTAAAAGGACACTGAAGCATGTTCAATGCCCAATGTGTCTGTCAACATCCTTTCTGAGTCTTTATCTTTAACCCCTCTTATCGAATTTCTTCTCTAACTAGTTTTTGTTTTCCAAACTAAAAGCTTACTGCATCTCTCACTAGACTCAAAATGCGCTAGCCCATTGGCACCCTATTTTTACATATTCTCTCTTCAGTATAGTCAGTCAATCCCTCTTTCTCCCGAAGTTTGTTCATATTATGTTGCTACTCCTCGCACCCTCTACAGAATTACAAACTGCCTCTTGCAAAAGCTGTATATGATCCTCCAACTCATGGATTCTATTCCTATTTAATTGCTAAAAGCTATATCCGTGATCTTACCCCTTATAAATGCTTTAAATAAGTTCCCCACAGTATATAAAGGTTCCGACCCCTGACTTAGTTCAAAGAAACTTTTTCTTTCTATTCTTAACTGTTCTACCACTGCTTGATCCAATAGCAGCTTCCTGCCAAGAGTCCATCTTGGAGGAGCAAATGTTTGTATCACTAGCATCTCCGAAATAAGGGCAGAGTAAACAGACAGATGCTCTGGGAGGATATACACCTTCTTCGTCTAACTAGAAATCAGTTCTAGGGACATTACTGTTTTTTTTTATTATGGCGAGTGTACTCCCTAGCTCAAACCCACCATCTGTCTCCAGACATCATATAACACTTAATCATTAACCTCACTTGCCCCTGCACTTTTGTTGGCTTTACCATTTACCTCCATATAGACTTACCTGAAAGGATGTCTAGTAGAGTATTAAAATCACCTCCCAAAATTTAGTGAGTCGAACTCCAACAATTGGTGATGCAGCTCCTGTAAGTTGCCAAGGGCATCTAAATCGGGGCCATAAAGGCCCAACAGGATGTACTGTGAGCTGTACACTAAGCCTTTGGCCACTATTCATCTACCTCCTCAATCCGTCCTACACTCCGCAAGCGTTGCCTGTGTACCACCCTTAATTATGATCATACTGACTGGTCCATGCACATGCATTCTTTTATCAATCTGAATGACTTGATGAGATTCTGACAATCCAAGTTCAAAAGATTGGTTTCTTTGAGGATGAGAACCTGAGCATCTGATCCTGTAAGGTACTCCAAGGTCTTCCTTTGCTTTTCTGTGACTCTAAGCACATTCACATTCCAAGACAGTAAACAGAGTCAAAATTCCTTTAACGTATTCATCATACTCCACCTCTTGCATACCCACCCCTTTACTCCAGGTAAATCTTCTGTCCGATGTTTGACCTCCCCAACAACATCCTACACATATCCTTCCCCTCTCTATGTATAAAGACTAAAATAGTTTTTGTCTTTTTTCCCTCATGCTCCCCACCCTGTGGGCTATTTCCCATCCAAACCCAGACTGCCCGCCCCCCACCCCAGGTAACCCTCACTACTTACCTCCTGGGCACAAGCTAAGTGCCCATTTCAAGCTTCACCTTGAGTGCTATATTCAAACTGCTAAGCTTTACAGGATGTATCTGTTTGAATAGTCTCTACTTCTTCTGGCTCGCTCAGGCTGAGAATAGTACTGTTCCACATCACTTTTAATGTTGCAGGATTTTTTTTCCAGTGGTGCCCCCTCAGCTCCCTTTGGTCTCTTATATGCTTCCCCTATTTCATTGTCCATCTTGGGTTGCCCTCGAACTTTCATGTATTATAGACCCCCCACCTTCAGACTTCCTTCCTTTAAAGCCACTGCCAACATTTGGTCTTTAATTCTGAATGTTTTGAAGTTCACCAGTATTTTCCTCTTGGACTTTCTGTTTAGATTTTTGTCTGAGGTGGTCTCGGTGCACCCTCTGTATATCTGTAGCCAACTCTGTGGTAGGGATTGTAAGGGGAACAACTTTCAGAGTTATATCCACCACAAAAAGATCGTTTGGCGTAGCCGCTGCGAAATTGTGGAATGCCCTCCCGGCTGAGGTAAGACATACTTCTGATCTCCTCCTGTTCAGGAGGAGACTGAAAACACTGCTCTTCCCGAAACCCTAGCTCGCCATTGGCTGCCTTCGTCGTTATGAGTCTGTCAGCGCCATGCTGCCTTCTCTAGGTGAAACGGCGCTTGATAAATGAAATAAATAAATAAATAAAATCTTGCAGGTTACTCCCTTCTCTTCTGTCAAGTTCCTTAAGTATTCTTAAGTTATTGCATCTAGCGTTGTTTTCCAAACTCTCTAGAACCTCCATGATCGGTCTTGTGTTCTCAATTTTGCAAGATCTTCAGTATTTACATGAACTTTGAACCTGGGCTCCACTGTGTACTCTTCCAAAATTTTAGTTCTCTGCATTAGGGACTCCATTTCTCCTTCTAATGCTTCACAAGCACCTTGAATATCTTCCAGATTTCATTTTAGAAATAGCAAACTTTAACCCGATCTCCACCATCAGTGTGTCCAATTATATTTCCACCTTACTCTGTACTGTGGCGACAAGGCTAGCAAATTCTTGATCCTGTTCTTTCTTCAAGCTACCCTCTTGATGTTGTGTTCTTTGCATTTCTTCTAATTCTTCTAGAACCTGAAATTGACTCGCTGAGGGGATCCCCCACCCAGGATCAGTACAATGGAAACCTGACTAGTCAGGCCAGCCTTTTCCATTCCCTCTATGTTGGAGCCTGTGCCCACGCTAGACCAACTGCTTATTGGTCTCCCTTCCTTTGGGACATGCAAGACTTGCTGTGTACCTCCTCTATTCAAGGCCCCCCTCTCCGATCCTCCCCAGATTGAACCCAGAAATAAGATCTCAGTAATGGGATGATCTTTTGCCTAATTAGCGACAAGCAAGCTCTGTCCACTTCTTATGTATCCCTCTATTACCCCCACGAGGTGGAGCACTTACAGACAGGTTAGTTTTAGAGTCACCTTTACCTGCTCACCTATTGCTGATTGCCATAAACGGTGCTGCCTGCACCTCTTTAGCACGTTTGCCTTAACGGGTACCTTCCCTTCCCAGTGTTTGCGTCCCCCCTGTGCGTGCACTAACCTAATATCCACGGTTTGTGGGGGTTTGCCTGGTATGCTTCATGCACTAACCTTCACTCTGGTGTCTATCGTGGGGCAGCAGCTAATCCCCACTGCTAGGCTCCTATCAGCGTAATTCAGTGCTTCCTGTTCAGAAGCAGACATAGCTGAGGACGTCCACCAGCATGCATGACATTGCTCACTGCTCCCTGAAGTGCAATCCATGCCGACACTGGCCGCTCCTTTCCCAGTCTGACTGCTGCGTCTCTCCAGACAGATAAGCCTCCCAGTACCCACGTTGTTCCTTCTCGTGGTCTGCTATTATCATTTGTCCACGAGCGTGCCCAGGGCCTCCAGCCATGCTACAGGATCATACCCTTCTAAGGCTAGTGTGCCTTCTGCTTTTTCTTGCTACAGAGCTAATCTATGTGCCTGCACTCTTTTAGTGCTCCAGTCTGCCAGTATTCGGTTTAGGGAGGAAGACTCATGTTTGAAAAACTAACACATATTGTGAATTAAGAACTGTATTTTTAGCACATATCACATTACGAGGCAAGTTTTGCAATTTACAACAAACAAAAGGCCCCTTTTTCAACAATATAACACTGAGATCTCTAAAAAAATTCATAGAGGGTAACATTTTTTTATTTAATGCAGTGATGTCAGTGATGGCATCTAATAGATGCCACTGATGTCAGTGACATCACTGACCATGTCATGAGTGATGTAATATATGAAGTCAAAAACAGTGAATTGTGGGGGAAGTGCTGAATTTCTATGGTTTTGTGTGTGCGTAAAATCTAAACCTAGCTAGAACATTCCTGTAACCTTTGTTTTTTCAGTTAATTTCTAAGTTTATTTTTTATTCAATTTCTTCACTATAATGACTAAGTAACCTTTGATTTTTAGTGAACTTCACCAGATTTTTGTAATATCAATTTTACTACAGTTTGACCCATGAGTTCAATTTACTTATATATATTTTTACAGGTTTATAACTACATTTTATTCACACATTCATTCACTAAATCGTTTTATAAATAGAAAATAAAAAACTTAAGTAAGGTAACTGGTGTATTTTTTTTTTAATGCAATGCACCAATTTTTTTTGTATTCAATTCATTTTATGGATCCGCAGATCCATTCCCAACCAAAAGCACATATTCAATACTAAAATAACTGCACATTTAATACAAATATATGCTATTGCAATTACTATAAATATATCACTGCTTGTGTGTGGGTGGGTGAGTGAGTGAGTGGCTGGGTGAGTGGGTGGGTGTGGGAGTGACAAGGTGGGTGTAGGTGTGTGTGAGTGGCTGTGTGGGTAGCTAGATGTTTCTGAAGTGGTGTGTGACTGGCACAGTGGGTGTATGGGTGGTTTTGTGGGTCAGTGAGTGGCTCTATGGATGAAAGGGTGAGTGAGTTGCTGTAAGGGTGAGTGGTTGTGTGAGTGGGTGTGTGAGTGCATGTGAGTGAGTGTCCATGTGGTTCTGTGATTGGGTGCACAAGTGATTTTAATGGCCTGTGAGTGGGTGTATTTGTGGGTGTGTGAGAGTGAGCATATGAATGGTTGTGCGCATGGGCATATGAGTGGTGGTGTGAGTGAGTGGGTCTGTGGTTTTGTGGGTCTGAGCGGGTGTGTGACCGACTGTGTACAAGTGGTTATGTAGGTGTAGGTGTGTAAGTGGGTATGTAGATCTCTGTGAGTGGGTGTGTATATGGTTTTGTAGTCTGAGTGGGTGTGTGAGTAGCTGTATAGGTGTGTGAGTGTGTGTGTCAGAGGTTATGTGGGTAAGTGGCTGTGTGAGTGAGTAGGTGTTGAGTAGGGTTGTGGGTCTATGAGTGGATGTATAAGTGGGTGAGTGAATGCTTGTGGAGTATGTAAGTAGCTGGGTGGGTAAATGGTTGTGTGAGTGCATGTCTGAGTGGTTTTGGTGGTCTGTGAGTGGCTGTATGGGTGTACGAGTGGGTGTGCAAGTGGGTTTGTGGCTTTGAGGTATTGGGTGAGTAGTTGTGTTGGTCTATGAGTGGGTTTGTGAGTTAAGATTCACACATTTATTTGAGAAATGGTTCCTTAGAGTCCAATTCTACTAATGATATCCTAGCAATAGAATGACAGCAGTCTGATCAGAATAAGGTGATGGACAACGGGCAGAGCAAAAATAGTTTGCTGCTTTGATGAAACGTTGATCAGTGAAAGTTGGAAAGGAGGGGACTAACTTTATTACCCTTCCGAATATTAGACTTTCAATTTCATAATATTTAAAAGGCTGATTTATTTATAAAAGAAAATGACATTTCGGTAATTTGGGAAAAACACATAGTTCTCGGCCAGAAATGTATTCTTTGCAGGAATCAAAATGTGTACATTATATAACTGATTGCGTGTTCTGGAAATTGTAGTTCAGCACTTTTAGGGAGTTGGAAGTACACAATGAGTCCCTTCAGCAGTAGGAGCATGGTTCACTAAATTGAAGATAATTACTTTCCGAGAATTAACAAGCTATACTTTTCAAGTACGATATAAAAGCATTGTCTGATAAAAATAAAATAGAAACACATCCCCTTGAGTCTTCTTTAATTACCCACGTGTTGCTCACTTCTTGTTCGTGTCATTTCAGGCAAAGATGAAAAACACGCTCACATTTATTAGCATTATTCTTGTTTCATCGTAAAATAATAAATGCAAAAATAATGATCTTCCTCTTCTAGAAAGGCGATTTGTTTAAACCTTCGATTAGCACTCGACAGGCGTAAACATTCTCGACAACTTATTAATTTTTCTAACTTGGAGATGTCTTCAAAATAAATAGAAAAATGTTCTTAAAGGCAAATTAACTGTCTTGACAAGATGAATATGCCACAACACACTTGCCATAACGCAAATGTTTCTTTGAAAATACTCAATGTCACGCTCTAATATACCTCTCATGGGTAATGAGACAAGTACATTACCACTTTGCAATTAACTAAGCCCAACTTTCTCAATTTAAATCTACAGTAATGCCATGCGTCGAGTACAGATTTTAAAATTATGAGACATTTATACAAATCTGACTATTAATCTTTTCCCCAAAGCCCCCAAAATTCCAACAGCCATAACACAAAGGTTTCTTTGAAAACACTACATGTCACGCTCTGATGTACCTCTCATGGGTAATGAGGCAAGTTCAGAACCACTTTGCAATCAACCAAGTCCAACTTTCTCAATTTAAACCTACAGTAATGCCTCGTGTCTAGTAAAGTTTTCAACAAATTAGACCTATTTATAAAAATCTGACTATTAATCAGTTTACCCGAGACCCCAAAATTCAACGTGAAAGTCTAGGGCATATTTTCACATAATTAAGCTATATTTTACAACCTTCACCAAAATAGTGGATTCTCTTACAAATATAGGACAATATATGTCCTCAAACGGTAAAGGAAATGGGGGATTACTAACATGTTTCCAGGCTACTTAACACACCCATAGCACATACACAAGTAACCCGTTTCTAATCTCCACAGAGCAATGCAATAGATTATGGTTATATTTAAATCCTTAAATTGCACTGCATTTTAGTCACTGTATTTCAGTAACTGTTTTTTTATAATGGAGTTAACATTGTGCAATGGGTTAAAGGTATGACAAGCTGGGACCGATTAAACCTTACTCAGCTGAAACATTATCTTTGTTGGTTAATAGACTTGAGGCTGTATCATGCATAGGTCACATGGATGTGGTCTGTGCCATAGCACACCTTTAACAGGATGCACCAGGTACAGAGTAGGTCAGGGCACCTTATTAGAACTAATATGCTTACCCCAGCACAGCTGCAAACTCGCACCTGCTCTGGGCATTACTGAAAGAGGAAGAGGCTGTTGAAGCAGATGGTCTATCCTCCCTTTGCAGGCAGCCTGCCTTTCAAATGGGTCTGCACCCACCAGAGTATCTAGGGGGAGGGGTCTGTGAGACCTCCTTTCCCTGTTTTCAGGGAGTGTGCTGACTGTGAACCAACTCATATGTGGTACAGAATCAGAACATCTCTGACAGCTCTTTTGCCTCCGAGAATGCATCTATGATGGCATGGAGATGCTGAGGCAAAGATTTCCCATAATCCCATGCAAAAGGGGGCATATCCCATTAGGATCACACCAGTGTTAAATGTGTTGGCACAATCTCTACTTCAGAAGGGGGAGTGAAACATTTGCAGCCCCTTCTGTAATACCAAAATCCCCCAGGGGTGCAGATATCAGATTTGCACATCCCTTGCTCCCCAGGGCACATTCCCTTAAATAGTCTCTGTTGTCAATAGCACAGCACTTACCAATCACATATTCTAATCCTAGTGGGTTTATTCAGACTCTCAGACTTTTAAGTTTGATGACATAAGTTATTATTTGGATAATAGTAGCACCTGCTCACTTTAAAGTTGTATTTAAGGACCACTGTATGCTGAAAAGACCCGTATCTCTGAAGTTGCTCCTTGAAGATTTGCATCGATATAGGCTGATGCAGCAGGCTTTGGGGCCACATTTATAGGTGGGTGGAAATGTGAAATAAGCCAAAAGTTGGTGGACATTCCATCTACTTTCTTCAGACCGCCACTCTTTTGAAAGGCACAGGGACCAATTGGTTTACAATAGAGGAGCGACAGCGAACTTTGCTCCTGCAAATCGCCATATCACTGTGGGAGTCACACCACCATCAGCTTAACAGGGTCTAAAAGGCCTGCCTTATTTTTTGTGGGGTTTTCAGCACTATATTTAGGTCAAGCCTGAGCAGCGAATGCGCTGCTCTGCAAGGCATGCAGTATTCAGATATGGACTTGAAGCTCAGACCCCTCTCGACCCATATTTTTCATTGGCTTGTGTCATTGTCCTTTGTAAACTCTGGCTCTTCATTGGTCAATAGGCTTAGCAGTCCCTCCTTGGTACCGCCTTGTCTCATCTTGTAGCCTCTCATAAAGGGAGGCCCTCTTACAGGTGTTGTTCTTTGGTAGGCTTAATTACAGCCTCCGAGCACTATTTCATTTAAAGTGTTTTCACCTGCCAGCTGTTGCTGGCAGGACACGCTGTCTCATAATGCTTTCATTTTTTTTGGCACAGCAAGCCACAGTAGCAGCTTCACCTTTGGTTTATTTGAGGCGAAAAACGCAACTGCATGTTTTTTTGTACTTTTTATTCACTTTTTATTTTTGCTGCTTCCAAGCACCCAATGCTGCGCTCGCACGTCAATAGAGGCAATACCCCTTTCTTTGGTTTTTCAAACAAATGCTTTTTTGGAAACAGCGCTCCATACCGTGCTATCACTTTAATGGGAGCCGCGCCCCCTTCTTTAGCCGCGGCTCATTTAAAGAAAGGGGTGGCTCCTCTTAACCTGCAAGCGCGGCATGGGGTATTTAGAAACAACAAATATTTGCAATGTAAAAAGTCTCTCATTTGCAAAAATTTAAGCTATTGTCATTTACAATGCCAATAGCTCAAACTCTCGTAAATACGAGACCTACTGCATTGTAAATGCTTGTTCCTTTCTGTGATCACCGTGAAAGGAATGGCAGTCACGAACAGGAATCTAAGACCCCCACATGCAGAGGGAAAACCACCCCACCAGAAACAAACAAATCGAGGCTTTGGAGTATTGTTTCTACGATACAAAAAACTTCACATGGGCTGCTCAGACAAGATGCTTGGCAGGCATTGTCTTTTTTGGGGGGAAAAAGCTCTGGTCAGTTGGAACACTAGTGGAAAAAAATCCCCACTACAGTGTCATGGAATTTTAGATATCAACTCTAGACATGAGCCCCCTTGACACATTCTCAATAACCGTGGATTGTGCCTTGCTTTGAACTTCATTCATGCATGTTTCTCGAGTGTAAGACAGTCCTGTCTTTACAGTAATTCATTCATTTGGAATTTTGAAGCAGTGTCCCCTATAAATCACTAGACTTCAACATTAGGATTCAAAATATTTGACACTGGATTCTTGCGCCTTTTCATTTTCTGCAGTCTTATTGAGCAGAGGGGACACTAGAGCTACCGTGAAAAAAACTGGCAGAACTACTTAATCTCAAAGCAAAGTGTTATGTTAGGAGAGTGTGGAATGTTCTGCATTTTGTTACTTCTCACTCATCACAATTGAAAGAAGCCATTAAAATGCTAGACACCAGAAAAAGACATGCATCCCACTCGTTGCCATTTTTTTATTCAGCAGTGGGTTGTGCTTTCCTGGTGATGGGCCGCTGTATTCCACCATAGGCTTAGGCACCAAAAGGCTTAAGAAAAACCCCTGTACCGCCATTCTATTCCATAACACGGGCCAACCCTCTTTCATCTAACCCTAGACATACAATATTGTAAAGAAATGATTGTATTAGTTTGGATAAGGTAAAAATATTTGGCTTATTTTGTACAAATACTATTTTTATTATCGGTTAAAATGGTACATACAAACTTTCCAATAACTACATACCTATCCTATTACTCTTGCGAGTATCATACCCTATCTTTAATCTCATCATCATACTGACATATTACATTGAGGACGTCTTATACCTAATTTTGCATTGAGCTTTAGCAAAAAGTAATCCAGCTTCTGTCCATCATGTCCTAAAAATAGGTCAGTTATAGCTATACACAAAAAAACAATGAGGGGAAGCAGCTGCAGCGCTTAACCAAACAAGCATTTATAAAGGAATATTCTAACCTAGGTAAGAGCGACTGGCTTTACCAATATGTTTTAGCCATGTTGTACAGCAGTGTGGCTACTGTTCAGCAGGGCTGAAAGTTAGTGGGATAAAATAAAGTGGAGTAGAGTGGAGTTATGGAGTGGTGTACAGTTGAGTGTCATAGATTTGGGTGAAATGGAGTGGCATAAAGTGCTCTAGTGTGTTGTGGAGTGTGATGGAGGATGCAGAGAGTCAGAGTAGAAGGCGTAGAGTGGAGTAGAGTTAAGTGGAGTACAGTGTTGGAGTGGAATAGAGAGGCTTAGAGTGTCATGGAGTGGTGTACAGCAGAGTGGCATAGAGGGCGTTGCGTAGAGTGGACCAAACCAATGCAGAGGAGCATAGAGTTAAGTTGATTTTCATAAAGTGGAGTGGCACAGAGTGGAGCCGTGTAGAAGAGTAGAATGGCATAGAGTGCAGTAGAGTGTTGTAGAGTTGAGTGAAGTGGCAGAGAGCATCAGAGTGAAGTGGCATAGAGTGTAGGGGCTTGGGTAGAGTGAAGTGGTGTGTTGTAGAACAGAGTGGAGTAAAGTGGCATGGAGGGAGTTGCGTACTTCATCGTAAAGTGGAGTATTAATGAAGGTGATAGAGTAGAGTGTTTTAGAGTGGAGTGGCAGAGTGGAGCGCAGTGGTGTAGAGTGATGCAGAGTAGAGTAAGTGGCATAGAGTGCAGTGGTGCAGCGTAGGGTGCAGTGGAAAGAGTAGTGGCATAGAGTGCATTGTCATAGAGTGCAGTAGCACAGAGTAGAGTGTAGTGGTGCAGAGTACAGTGCAGTGGAACAGAGTGGAGTGGTACTGACTGCAGTGGCATAGAGTATATTATTTCAGAGTGGAGTGGAGTGATGCATGGTAGAGTGCAGTGGCATAGAATGCAGAGTCGATCAGAGCAGCAAAGAGTGAATTGTAATCGAGTGCACTGGTATCGGGTGGAGTGGTACTTAGAGTGATTTGCTGTAGAGTGCAGTGCCATAGAGTGCAGTGTTGTGGAGTAGAGTGGCATTGAGTGAAGTGGAGTAGATCGAAGTAGCAAAGAGTGAAGCAGAGTAGTGTAGGGTAGTGTAGTGTACTGTGTATTGGCATAGAATAGAGTGGTGTAAAGTAGAGAGGTGTAGAGTGAAGTGGCATAGAGTGGAGTGGTGTAGAGTAGAGTTCAGTGGCACAGAGTGGAGGATTGCAGAGTAGACTGCAATAGTGTGGAGGGGTGCAGAGAAAAGTGAAGTAGGGTAAAGTGAGGTATGCCTGGTGTGGTAGAGTACTGCCATTACATACAACACAATTTCAATTGAAATGACAATTATATTTTCACAGACATACAGTTTTACTGATAAAAATATACAGCACACAAATGTTAATGTGTGGAAAGGTCATCAACTAGTGTTTTGATTGGATCATGTTAAAATATTTGTTTCCTCCAAACTTCAGAATTACCAAAAAAATATGCTTCATTTGTGCTTTTCTAATTCTGATATATTCTGAATTATCTGCACAGTTCATTTACAAACATTTAAATGTTGTCTTTTTGAAAAAGAAAACATCCTACGTCCTTCCCTCAAGCCCACCGCCAATTGTCAGCGTGAATGTCACATAAATCCTCTGACTTTGAAGTCAGAGAAAGAAAAGTAAACACCAAGCTCCCAGGAAAACAGACCCTGATGTTTGACCTCTGCATTTGAATGCACCACAAACGTGACAAGATAATAATAAGAATAAAAGGCTTGATTTCAGAAATCGGGCAGTGGTTGACAAACATAATAAATAGTACTTGGGCAAAGCAAAGAACAAGCTCAAGCTGTACAGACTAAAACAAATAGAGCCAGCAAATAGAAAGCAAGCAAATGTGAGTTACAAATCACAAAGTCAATAGTAAACAAGGGGTAGGATACATTCCCAGGGAAGATTTCCGAATGTCCCCAAGATGTTTTTAGCAAATCAGACAGCTGCGCTCTCTGGTAGGTTTCACATGACAGCACACATCTAGTTACAAGCTCAAGACACAGATAGAGAATTATGAATTAACAGAAATTACATTTTTGCTTATCTATTTAGGATGTTATCTCCTTAGTTTAAAAGCAGAATATGTCAGCAATGCCCCTAGTCATATGTTGTTATCCATGTGTATGGATCCACCAGCAGGAACAAACTGCTGCAATAATTTGGGATGCTACAGATACCTTGCCTTCCAAATAAAGACTACACTATAAGTTTCTTGTATGTGCGAAAACATTAAGTAGAATTCTGTGGCATTTTAGACAATGGCTCTGGTAAACAAAACACCTTATGGTAAAGGTGCTTTGTACTGCCTCATAATATAGATAGAACAAACTGTTATAGGTTTTTGGGAGAAAAATGTAAATTCATCCTGGGGTCTTAATATCAAAAAGCTTGAGTATATTGGTAAATATGAATATTGGAGGCTTCTTCTAATAGATACTCAATTGGAACGATCATATGGAAGCCACTAAAGCTTAACTAGTCTTTTAAATTAGATACCACACTCAGATTGGTGTGACCTTTTCAAGTTCTTCAAGGGTAAAATTGTGTTCTTAGCTCTTCAGTAGCCAGAGTATTATCCATGGATAGAAGTGTGGATTATTCAAGCAGGAAGAAACATGAAAAAAGCATTTTCAAAATGTACCTAAAATCACAATCATTTCAACAGTGAGGGTACAGTTGAACTTTGATGCCTTGAATATTAAAGCCCACCCTCGATCTTTAAGGGTTCTTCATTCATTAAAGCTTGGTGTGGATGGTAAATTCTCCACTCGGTGTGTATAAATAATGATGGAAAAGTATAGTTAGGTAGTTAATTTATGGAGGTTAAATATTAATACAATAGCCAAATCTGTTATTGAATTGAAGTCCCTGTAGAATCCCACAACAATTCAACTTAAGTGGGTTTATCTTTCTGCTGTAGGGCAGAATAGTACTAAATAGTATTTGTTATTTGAGAGAAAAGCCCTCTGTGTCTATGTCACATGATACATTTGGTGATTATCCAATTGTTCCATATACAGAAATGGTTGCAGAAAAGAAGTCTGTTCTCCGATTACAAAAATTAGGATTCAGCACAAACACATATTGGAGGGGGGCAGGGTTTATGAAACGTATACATCTGAAAAATTAGTTTTGTGCATACAATTTAAATCTGAAATGTGATCTGAATTAGCCAGCTGAAAATTTTAGATAGAAAAAATGTACTATAAGAATGTCCTGTTTTTGGTTTACCATGTTGTATGATGATCAAACCGGTTTACTTTTAACAGACGCCAACTGTGGATTGCACTTTACCGGCAGGGTACAAAGTCTGTAACCGTAAGATGCAGTAACACTCGCCAGTACCATTCACTTATGATTTAAATGAAACTGGATTAAGAATAACTCTGCAGACCCAGTTTTACCAGGATAAATATGCATGGAACCCAATTCTGTGGGTTTAACTCTATATTTGATCACCTGGTTTGAACAGGTGGTAAATGACCGCAAAGGTCTTGTGTGGGGCTTTGGTTGCAGAAATTGGATTTTGGTGGGGGAGGGGGTGGAGTCACTGGGATGGTCAGTCAACGGGCTGCTTTAACTTTAGAAGGGGGTTAGACTAGGATCAGGTGGTGCTTGGTCTCACAGTACCTGCCAGATACTTCAGTGATTTTACTGTCCAGATTTTCTGGCAAGTAAAATCACCCCGCTGTTCCTGCACCCAGTATAAAACTTATGGGGGGGGGGGACACCTAGCCAGAAGTCATTGTCACATGGGGATAATGTGCCCCCTCACTCTTAATCGGACATGGTGTGTTGCACAAGGTGCCACACTTGATCCTTAAAGTCATTTTGTTTTTTGCAATGTTGCTATTGCGTTGGGACACTATATTGTGCCAATGAGAACAGTGTGGAAGCACAGAAATCCTAATTTTAGCTGATCAATTTTATTAGATGTTTTATATGGGTTATTGCAACATTAAGTTGAATGTATGTTCTCATTGACAAAATTGGGATGTTTATTAGGTAATGGTGCCTTAATGCATTTTCCACTCATGGATCATTTAAGATCCATGAACAAAGATACTTAAACATGGAAATGCAGTTTTGTTATTTTTAGTATTTTCAACGCTTTTTTACAGGCATCCAGAACTAGCATTTAAATGTGACCTTTACATTTATTTCCAAGAGGGATTTTCCTTGTTTCTTGGGTTTTAGTGCAAATGTAATAATTATAATTTTAAATACTGTGACAACTTGTGTCCTAAAATATGAATTAATTGTTGACCATTAAGAGTCATTTAAGTGCAGGACTTGTTCAGACACTATAACCTGTATGCACTCATGCCAATATCCAGGCACAAAATAAAAAAAGATTTTAAAAAACAAAGCAGAAAATGATAATTTTTCAAAATGCATATAACTTAGAAAATATGATACAAACGAGTGCTTGAGAGCACTATTTTCCTGAAACCTGAGGCATTAGTGGTGTAATCATTAAACAGTTTTGGACAAAATAATAGAGCACTATTTAGAGCACTCAACAGCTAGAAAATGTGTGATTATACAGGAGTCTTACCTTCTTATTGCTGTTACAGTTCTCTTACAAACAGCCTCCCTTCATTAGTTTAAAAGAGGGTTCCCAAAGATGAAATATATGTATGTTCAAATCAATGCAGGGAATTCTGTTGTTGGCATGATAAAGGGGTTTTTATGCCTATTTTAAAATACAATTAAACCAATGTCAACAAACACATGAAGAATAGACTTAATACTAAGGGAGGCTGAAAAGTGGTATAGTAAAAAAGGCAATTTATTAAATACGTTAAAGATGGACTGGCAGAGCCCCTTCAGGATTACTTCCTAGGGTCCAGGACTGGAGTAGCACCACTTAGCAGTTTAGGTCTCACAGATGGCCAAGTGATGGGTTCAGGGTGGTTTGAGCCTTCTGTTCCGAAGGCTCCGGTCAGGATATCAGCCAACTTGCCCTTACTGTTTCTCTCGGGTCCGGGGTTCAAAAGATGCAGGTCCAGTCCTTCTCATCTAGGCAAAAGGGTGCTCAGAAGCACGTCCGCACAGCAGGACAACAGTCCAGCATGGTGGCAGTTCTTTCAGCCGTACAGCAGTCCTTCTTCCGGGCAGAGTATTAACAGGTCCAGAAGCATACTGCTGAGTTGGTGTCTGAGGTCCAATATGTATACCCAGTTCTGAAATGGAAGTGGGAGAAGGTTCTAGAGGCATGCCTTTGAAGTGCACATGTGGCCTGTCTTCCTTGCCCGGCTCCAGACTAACCACAGGAGGTATGACGCCAATTAAGTTGAGGCAGGACACAGCCTACTCAAGTGTAAGCGATGCTGTGCCCAGCCCCTCCTTCCCATCTTGCCAGTGATGGCCAATTCAGGCCCACCTATTTTTTGTTTATTTTTTATTTTACAGAGTATTATATAGGGCGAACTTGACCCGAATCGGGAATCAGAGCGCTTTACATAGCACAAGTTGCATTACATGAGGACACAATCATTTTTTGTTAGGCACGGGGAGATTACGTGATTTTCCCAGAATCACAGGATGTTCATCATTACTAAGACTCTAACACAGTACACCAGAATCGAGGTCGACAGCCCTGGCCGATAGGCCAACTCCTCTCCCTGAAACTCCTTATTGTGTGTGGCTATTTAGGAGAAATATGCAAAGCCCAATTGTCAACTACACTCAGTAATGTGACCCACACACAGGCATCAAATGACTAAGGCGTTTTCAAAATAACAAATTAAAACCCAACTTCACCATAAGAATTTTCCATTAAAATTTCAAAGACCCCAAACATGAATGAGTGTGCCTGCTCCCATTTGGAAGTTACAGCTCATTAATTGTATTGTAGTAACCCCAATGTTATTCTATGGGAACTGTAGGCCTCGCACCAGTGGAAAGCAATATTAAAATAATTTCTCTACAAGGATATGTAAAACTTAAACGTGCATGTATGACTTTTTACATAGATTGCACCCTACCCTCTGGGCTGTCCAGGGCCTCCTATAGGAGCAATTTATATGTATTAAAAAAGAAGTTTTGAGCCTGGTAAAAGGTTTATTTTGCCAGGACGAAATTGCAGTGTAAAACCTCACACAAAGGCTGAACTGAAAGGCCTGAAAATGTGTTTTAATGGCTGCTTGAGTGGTTAACACAACCGGAGCTGCATGTGCACTATTATAATTTAATTTACACACCCTGGGCGCAGGTGGCACCCCTTTTAAATATACCCATTTGTTATATGCCAGTTCTTCTACTACGTTTTAAGGAGAGAGCGCAAGCACTTTAGCAGTGGCAAAGCCTGCAGATTCCTAAAGCACACAAAAATGAAGTCAGTAAAACAGGAGGTCTGAAGGCAAAAAGTTAGGGGAAGACCACGTCTAGGACGCCAGGTCTAACAATTATAGTCCATCAATAAAGTGCATTCCACTAGTGAATGTCTTCATTGGTAGCTCTCCTCACATTATTAGTGGAATGGATAAATTTGCTAACAAAATTAGGTTTTCAATAAATAAGCACATCATGCTCCAAAAATGCTGTTAGTTGCCAGTTACAAACGAAATATCCATGAAAGTGTTCTTAGCATTAGGTCGGTATGATGACAAATATTTCACATATTAGGTATACTGTAGGGGGGCCTTCCATCGCTTCACTGCAGAGTTTATTTATATACATTCCCCCTGCTTCCTACATATGTGCAGGTCGAGCGTGCTTTCCTTTTAAGTTTATAGGCCTCAATATTAGTAACGGATGATAGAGAAAGCAAGCATGTTCACTTTAATTATGAATGCATTTTCATTTTTTAAATCGTGCTATGATTATGGGATAAAGCATTCACCCATCTGGCTCCAGCCATCTGGAACAAACTTCCTGAAACCATCCGCCAGCAGAGCATCTGCTGCTAACATTCAAGGAACGGTGCTCACCCCCCACCACAGTGAGCTCTTGGAGTGACAGAGCACGTGACCTATTAGGCCACGTGATGGCTGGTCACGATTATGGGAAATACGGCAGGCACGCGAAATGAAAACCTCCACGGTAAATAGAGAGCATAAACATACACCCCAAACTAGAGACAACCCGTGTCCCCCCTTCTCGCCCCATATTGTTTTGTGGATATCAAAAAGTCAATTTTCTTCTACCTCTGCAGGTGATCATTTTCACTATATGTCATAATTAGTGCATTTCCTCACACGAGCAATGCGTTTGACCATAAGAGCTAGCTGTAATGTAATCGTTTCAGCCATGAAGCAGAGGTTTCCTCGCTGAGCTCGTGCACGGCGTGGGTTGATGGGACGCAGGCGCGGCCGTTGTGGCATGCATTGGCGCGCCTGTCACTTTCGATGACAACAGCTCGCTTGGAATGCGCGATTGCTGTTGCCACTGCTGATTGCGGTGTGTGCATGCTCATATGGCAGTTGTGACTGTGAGCTCGCCGCGCGGCACGAGGACGCGCGTAATAGTGATACAAGCTGGCAGGACGAAGAGGGCGCCGAGGCTGTTCTCTCTAATCAGCGTTCCCTTCTTTCTTCTCCGCTGCTCGGGGCCGTTCCAAATGCTACGATCTTCAAGCTCACACTTTGGTCTGCCGTAAGCTGTCAGGAGCTCTTATGTTACTTTGATCGTTCATGTGACAGGATGTTGCCAATTGCATTACGTTTCTGCACTGACAGCACATCCAGGGGAGAGCTCATCGAGTAAGTAGCTTACAGTGCTCGCGCATCCGTGGAACCTGCGCGCGGGAGCCATTGTTAATGTTATTAATGGCGCGGGTTGACCTCTTAGCCAGGAAAGTGGATTACGCACTATATAAATCTCTGCCAATGAGACACATTCTTTGGGCCCGGGACACTGGTCTGTATTGATTGATATGTGAATGGTTTTCAGTTATACTGGGAGCAGCAGTTTTCCTGAGAAATGGCGCGCTTTCAAGATCGCTGGTCAATAGTCTTTCTATAATGGAAAGCAGCCGAGTATAGAGAGTGCTTTGTTTATGGGGTAGCTAGGAGTAGCTTTTGCTATCCGTGTGGAGTTGCTTGCAAGCACTGTTCATTTCACACACAATTCCTGATGTGTTAAAAGTAAGCATGTAATTATCCCTTGCAAGCTTTAATGACTGGGGCGGATGACTGAACTAAACAATATACCCCACACATCCTGAAATACACGAAGGGATGTAGTAAATGGAAATATATTTAGGAGAAAAATGTATTTCTTTCCATTGGCATGTGGGTCACATGAGCGCAGGGCAGAAGCCAGATGACATCAGCAGCCCCATCAACTCAACCATGCTGCCCATGCAAGCAAATGCAAAACAGCAACGGCTGTAAATGGGCTACACGTTCTGCATAGGGATGGAAGGGGTGCAAGTCTGAAGCACTGCTACTTTTGTTATGAAGGCCCGATCTTGCAGCACTGCTGCATAACCGGCACCCACCACTGGAAAACCTGCCCCCCACCGCTGCAAAACCATAGTGGGCCTCCAAACTCCAGAAAGCCGGTCTGACAAGAAGCCTAAGGAATACCAACACTCTACTCCTCATCCCTCCAAAGACCCACAAACAAAAAAACGCATCTCCATCCTTCACAGGAAATGCACACAAAATATGGAACGCCATACGATTCCACATCAGAACCAACCCCTCTTACCTAGAATTCAAAAGACAGCTCTAAGACCTCCTCATCAACCGATCTCTCGCAAATGGATAGCCTTAGCCAAACCACAGAAGCCTGCCCACAGTAGCACACAGACACCTTTGATATCGAGACATCTACCTCACTCGCCTCCTGACCACCTTCTCTCCCCTCCTCCCTAGTCTCATCCTGTCACAAGTAATTGTGCTCTCTACAAAGACAGTACATGAAGCAACATGAATCAATGTACATACTAATGTGATACCATATCTTACAAGTGACTTTTTAGTTTTATACAATGGTATTGTTTGATGCTTCTTAAATCCCTGTACAGACTATGGTGAAAATGTTACTCTACGAGTGACAATGTTGTAAAGCACTCCAATACCTTCGGGCTTGGCTAGCGCTATAGAAAACTCTTAAAATAAAACCGTCCGCCAACCTTCCAGCCTCCCGGGGAAACACCCGATGCCCAGTAGGACCAGTCCGGCCCTGGAGGGGCACTAAACAGAGTGTGGAAGGCAGATGGGTTCTCAGAGTGGACCTGGCGGTTTTCAAAGGTCCCCATCATGGACGCGCGAATGTTGGCGTCACTTGATCAATGGTCTGAAAACAAAGGTGTGCATGACAACGTTATTAGCAGCAGGCACAACTACTTGCAGCCGACCTCCGAATCACTTCTAGTTTCATAGTTTTCTGATCGAAAGTTTAAGTGCAATGATGCAAGCTTCACACGTACTTGACACAAGAAGCAGTTCTATTTCATATTTTAATACATGGTAAATATATCCAAAGTCCTTCAGCTTAAAGTAATATAGCTCCCACAGAAGCCGAAGCTTTCCTTTCGCCTCTGTATGTAAACGCAAGGCAGCTGGCAACAAAAACCAGCATATCATCTGTCTGCATACAAAATGATTCATTTTTTCAGAATCTATGCCAATTTCAGCCACCGCGATTGCTTTTTCCATCCCAATTCAGAAGCCGGAAGAGTTTTTTCCCCTCTAAAGTTATAAATATGCCCAGCCTTCTTTAAACATATTCCATTTGAAATGTAGCTTCTGCACGGAGAAGCTGGACATAATTGTACCTTTCTGCTTAACGGGTGTTCAATAATTTTAATGAATGTTATTTTTTGTTTAAATTGTGTATCGATTTATTAAAATAAGTTATTTTTAAACGCTTAGACATAATTGAACAAGTCTGTATAGCATTATTGTTTCAACTCGACACATTGTCACATTTTTGGTTACAACAGGGACCCTTTCGCTGATTAACAAATTATTCTAGTATTCCAACAAGAGGGATTGGAGCAATGCCCAGGAGTGAGAAATCCGTGTTACTCAGTCTGACTGGGGACTCAATCAACTCGTGAATCACCCTCCTCCAGTTCCAAAATTGAGTATAAGAACGAAAGCCAGTGAAGTAAATCAAGCTAGTCTAATTCCTCGTGGACTCTAGTCATTTCTATTGGACACAAATAACATGTAGCAAATCAGAAAAAAAGCTAGCAGCAAAAAAAAAAAAAAATGAAGGTTTTGCTGAAAGAGAAGTCCTATTGTTGTTTATCTAGTTCTGGCTTCTGCTTACCAAGGATTTATCGCTAACACAGCCAATGCATTTTAATTCCTGGCTCTTGGTATCACCTGTAATGATGAGCAATAGGTAATCTTTATCCATTTTCCAGAAGACCGTAAATGTTTCCATGCAAATGGCAATGTGATGATTTAGAAATTGGTGAAACTGTCTTGGATGCTACTGCCATGTGACTCTTCAATACAAAATGCAAAGCATACACCTTTTGGCATGCTGGTTTGTCAAATAGTCGTTATATAGAAAGCAAACAAATAACTTAATTAATCACTCATTCAGTATAGTAATGCCCATCTAGTTGTATGCTGGGATAATAGCCACAATACATTCCAATTAATTTGTACTTGCAAAAAAAATTGAAACTTGTATAGCGCACTACTCACCCGCAAGGGTCTCAAGGCGCTTGTACGCATACCACTGTGGAACCCATCATGGCTTTCCCTGTGAGGCATCCACTCCTGGGCACCCCCAAGGTGGAGGCAAGGCACCCTTAGCGTTGTGGGGACCGTTGTGGAGATTAAGCAAGATATTGCCCAGAGTTGCAGAGTGGGACTCCATGATTGGAATAGGCACCGAGGCGAGAATTATCAGGTCCGTGGAATTTTGAACCCAAGACCCGCCAAGGCGGGGAATTGAACCCTGGTCCCGGGCTAGACCGCTCCATCAGGGTCTGCCACGCTAATCATTGAGCCACATTTCTCCACTGCTAAGATCTCTTAATGTATTTTAGTTTAGAGGTATCTTACTACAGACAACATTTCACCGAAGTCCACTGGCTTCCTAAAGTAGCATTAGGCCACACGCCCCATATAGTGATGTGGCCTGGCAGCTATAGGGGCTAACTTTGGAAAAAAACATGATCTTTGATTCTCTGCAATTCAGTTAATCTTCCTGTGCCTCCTAATAAAAGTGTGCGATCAGTTGGTTTCTGTTACCACTTAACTTTATAGAGTTGTGGTCACCAAATAGTGAAGGTGTCGCCAGTTTTTTTTTTTATTCTGCAAAATTAATTAACTAGACTCGGACCCCAGTAAATAACATGCAAATCCACAAAGAATTTCTACTGTCTTCAGTTCCATAGTCAAAAGCATTTCCTTTACAAATATTCTTTCTTATATAGTGTAGTATAACCTTAGCGATGTAAATTGGACATAGTAATTGTGTGGTACTAAGTGTTTTTTAACTTCCCTCTGTGGAAGAGCAGTTTTATCATTCTCCTTTATTTTTCTTTCTTACGCCCATCATGTGCCATAGTCCTGTCTATTTTGTTCAGGTCATGGATCTCCCAGCATTTCTATACTGCCCAGCGGCATCAAAATAAAAAGAATGCGTTTTAAATGTTGACAAATAAGACTTTTTAAAAGCAGACTGTATTAATCGATCAATCAATGTGCACTTGCTGTGGAAAAGTAGCCAACCAATCTTGTGAGAGGTTTTATTTTAAAGCTCAATACGCTCAGAAGGCCAGATAGAATGATATGTATTGATCCTGAATTAACTCCCTTCTTTCATCACAGATTACATTGTCAATATACACTGCAAAACAAGTTGCATAACATTATATGATTAAAATGTCTGAAGTTTAAGACTTAGGAGCCTTTTACCTTTTAACGAATTCCATATGTTCAATTGTAGTCAGAAAACAAAAATACGCATTTTATGCTTCGTATCAATCAACTACTGTCTGGCCTATGTGTTTTGTGTAAAAAGAAATAATGTGACTTATGTTTTTCCGATATATTCCCATGAACACTGATTGCACAGCACATCAAAAATATTTATATTTTTTAGAAGATGAACGCTGCCGCCTGAATAGCATCAGCAGTCAGTACTATTTACCAAAGCGATTGTTTTGATTGTACATTGATATTTCTTGTATCCCTTGTTTCCAATTCTATATCACATAAAAAGTAGAGAATACTCTTTTCCTTCAGTGTTCTCACCTGTTTACAGCCATCCCTATAAGAAAGAGGCAAAGAGCAGTCTATCATTAACAAAAAAATGTATACCAAAGCTTATAAATGTATAGATAATAGTTCTACACTTGAAGTCATTTTTTGGATAGTAGTGGTGGAAAAAGTCTTCCATCCCTCCCGTGTACATAATATGATCATATTTTGGATATATTATATATATTTATGCAGCATTTGCTAGTTAACCAGTGTTGTGTATTTCGAGGCTATTTGTTTTGAATCTAGCCTTCCTTGTGATTAGCCGTTTTCCAATATTATACTACATAGAAGTCCCTTGCTAACAGATCTCAAAGTCTGGCCTAAAGCATATAACTCCTCTAACTTTTGAATTCAGGCACCTTTTATCCATTTTTCTTTTCTTCACAAGAACACCAACCATTAAAGCTGACTTAAGCAAACAGAGACTATTGATAACCATTAAAACCAAGACCACTGAGAAATAACCCTATCATGAAAGGCAGAATTCTGATGTATGTTTCATGGGAAAATGTCGAACGCAAATGCGATAATGGAACAGATTTCATAAGGCTGAATGGAGGGTTGTCCCATGACCCATGCATCAGATCCATCCCTCTTAACTTATACACCAGAGTCCCAGCTTGAAGATTTATTTTCAGTAAGACCAGCAGATGAAAGGGTTTTTGTAAGAAGTAGCTTGTTCATCGTTTCAAGGTCGTGTAAGAGACAGGGATGCAGAAAAGCATTATAACATTTCAACTCTCTCCAACCAGGAAAATGGTGAAAAGTGCAAAATTCTCAATTTTCTATAATTTTTGTCCTGTTCTGGCAGGTCCTTGATAAAGGCACTTTGTAAAAATATGCTCACTAGCAGTTTTATGCCAGGAGGATGACAAGACTGTGTCCCCTCCATTAGTATGGAAGGGGTACCACAGGGAACCCACCTACTTTGATAGTCACATGGAAATCTGCTAGTACCCCTTACATACAAGATACACATTGTGGTCAGCAAAAGATATCTTATTAATGACGTAAATGTAACACTGAATCAGTATTTAACATTTGTAGATGAAGCAAAAGTACATTTGCAAGTCAAGATCATTTCATGAAACCTTTTTGCCAAGAAGTTACCCAGTAGCACTTTTATTTATGTGATCTGGTTTGCTCAGTACTTTCAACACAAAGCAAAATAATTAATGTAATTGGTATAGAAATTGGCATTTTTACGTGATCAAAATTACATTGAAATCAGTGTAAACCAGAAAAATTACCAAGAGCAAGTAAGAGGACATCACATCATCTTTAAGGAAGATAAAAAAAACATCAGAGTGGTTACACTAGTGGTTTTTGAGAGTTTTTAAACATTTTGAAACGTTGAGATGGAAAGAGTAGAAGCACTATAGAATGCAAGTATTGGATGGTTCATAATGAAGATTCTTGAGTGATAACAGAGTGGAGAGGGGGGCGATTGATGCAAACTATTCTTAATTAGGTTTTGAATGCATATAACTTTGCATACAAAACTGGAAAATTGAAGTTAAAGGGAATCATAGTGCACATATGGAGATCAAGATGTTCGAGAATACATGGAGTTTAAAGAGGAGAAAATGTGTAGTGGAACCTGCTCCGCGATGAGCAGTAGCATAGGATGGTAGGTCAAAGAAAGGAGAGAAATAATAAGAAATAGAATGGGAAAGTGAAGAATAACAAAGATGGAAAGAAAATATTGTAATGTTTATGGTGTTGAAATATATGGGCTTTGCTGCGTTCTGGGGCGATTGACATGGAAAGGAGAATAGATTGTGTAATGGAGCAAAGGAAGAGAAGAAGAAAACAATTTCGGTGTTATAAAACAAGAAGACAGAACACAGGTTTTAAAAATGCAATCTGATCAAATTCAGCAGATCAATGTATGCTCATCAAATGAATATTATTGTTAGGAAACTTTAGGGGCAGGATAGCAGCTGCTGCATAGTGAAAAGTATGAACGTTTTGATGAGGCCTAAGCCCAAGGTCCAGAGTACATATAAGTATAGAATCATGGTGCCAAAAAAGACAGAACAGACTTAGAAGTACCCTCTGTAGATACATGCGGGAGAAAGATTTCACTGGATAGACAGCTTTATAGACTAGGATTTTACTGGATTCTTTTTTATCCAGGTGAAGCTTTGTGAAATGAGACGAGGGCATAGGTAAACTGGACAGAGTCAATTGCAGACTTAGGGATAGGCTGGTTGAGTGGACTCAAAAACGTTCATGATAGTTAAAGACAAGAGGTTGGCCATAGAGATAGGAAACATGAACATGGTAGTTAAGAAGATAAAGAGAAGAGTAATGGTGGCAAATGATAAATAAAGATTACAGTGATACAGAAAGGTGCATATCGAGGTGTACGAGTAGCAGGAGTGAAGCTGCTTTTGGAGCATAATAAGAGAGCACTTCTGAGGGCAACAAAAATAGTGATAGCTAAAGTGAAGGAATAAGGTGGATGGGTGAGGCTTTCAGAATGGCATTCAGGCGGAGCAGTGTCCGATTAGTGTGAAAAAATCGGTCTGACCTGGCTGAAAGTAGGGATAATAGCAAGAAGAAGGGCATCATACACTAGCATGGCTGTTCTATAACATGGCACAAGAAAAGCACAGGAAGGTCGAGGGTCTATTGACTGTGCTTAGTTGCTCAAAGTGGACCACGCCACAGATACCCTTAAGTCTGGTGTCCTGTAGAAGGGCCGCCCGACTGAAAGGCTGTAAAAGCACAGATGAAAAATGGGTGCAGGACAGTACAATGCTGTAGCTGCTTTCTGCCAATGTAAGGCTGCATCCCAAGAAGAGAGACACTACAGCAGTTACCCAGGGGTGACAGATCTGAGAATAGGAAAATGTGACCCAGGTCTTGTAATCTGATTATAAGCAGGTGGATTCAGACAGCTTTAATTTTGAAAACTATGGTAGCAGGAGATGGCTATTATTCAGAAGCAAATGGAGTAAATATGTCAAGCTGGTTCCTGCTGTGCCCTAGTAGGTGTAAAAATGTGTGTGTGATTGCGGAATGAATGGCCTACCACGAATTCAACCTGATTTTGATGTATTATGGCAAGTATGTTCCTCTTCAGCTGATTGCAGAGGACCTTGGCCAGAATCTTCATGCCACTGCTGAGCAGAGATATGGGTAAAACATTCCTGCAGAATACTAGATATTTCCCTGGCTTGGGAATAAGGAAAAATCAATGCACTTTTGTAATCTGAGTGTTGTTTGCTTTTTTCCACTGCATCCGTGTCTCTGTTTCTATGCCTCTATCTTTATTTCCGTGGTCAGGGAAAAGGTTGGTGAGAGATTTTAAGGCTCAGTGGTGCTTATTCCTGCTGCACCCTTTGCCAGTCACACCTCGTTCTTGCTTGTGTTGATTTCTTTCATAAAGTAGTTGGCTATGGCTATGTTTCTTTATTTATTTTCTGTTTATTTTCATTTAGCACCTTTCAGGCTAATTCAACAGAAAGGATGTGCTATTATTAAATTAGAATTAACACACTAAACCATGATAGTTGGATATACATGCACATCATAAGAGATCATCGGTGTTGGAGGAAATAGATTCAGAAAAAATCAGAACATAAAAATCATCATTGTCTGAGAGAAACCCTGATACCAGTAGAATGTTAATGACGTCACTGCATCCTTGCAATACTTATCAAATGGCGTTGTCAGTGCGACCACCATCTGTATGGGGGTCATCCAGGACTCTTTCCATATCTCAATGTAAATGTAGGACATGCCTGAGATGCACAAGATGTATGTTCAGTGGTTAGCTTTTGGGTGATGCAATATATCAACAACTTTCACAAATATTTTCAAACATTGCCACTTTAAGAATGTGGTTACCAAGAGCTAATCTTCAGTTCTGAAAAAGGAAGGATCCGTTCAGGGTTACACATATAACAAAAGAATGTGCCCAATAGTGATACAGAGCCAACTTTGCAGGCGTTTTTGATTTTTTAAAAACGTTTGGATTTTGGTCCAAGTAGAACAGAATAGCTATTTTTCCCTTGACTAGAGGACATATTTGACTACATATTTTGTCAAGATCTTCAGAGACAATTCATCATCCCATTTGACACAATTGAGGTGTCCCCTCTGATACTTGCTCTTTATGTCTGTCATTTGAACTTCTATTACAATGCAAGAAGCATGGTCTGGCATATGGTTGTTGAGAAAAAAAAGAAATGTTGTCTACTATTAGTACGGTCATCCTTGGGGAGGTCTTCCCAAACTTTGCTGATTCTTTTTGTTGGCCTTAGGACTCTGCTGACCAGTGCTAAAGTGCATGTGCTTCTCCTCTAAACATGGTAACATTGATGTATACACAATTCACATATTTAGTTTACTTGTAAACCATATACCCAGGTCCTGTAAGCTACATGCTACTAGTAGCCTGCAGCATTGAATGTGCCACCCAAGTAGCCCTTTAAACCTGTCTCAGGCCTGCCACTGCAGGGCCTGTGTGTGCCGTTTACTGCCACTTCGACTTGCCATTGAAAACGACTTGCCAAACCTTAAACTCCCCCTTTAATACACATAAGGCACTCCTAAGGTAGGCCCTAGGTAGCCCATAGGTAGTGTACTGTGCAAGTAAAAAGGTAGGACATTCACTGTTAGGGTTTGCATGTCCTGGTAGTGAGAAACACTCACATTCGTTTTTCACTAGTATGAGGCCTACTCCTCTTATAGGTTAACATTGGGATTCATTAATTCACTTTTAGGCTGTAATTCCGGATCCAAAAACAGTTGCCAAATCATGTTTTATATCTTTGGAATGGCATTTATAACTCCTCTCTACTGGTAACGTTGGATTTAATATTACTCTTTTAGAAATGCCACTTTCAGATAGTGGGTATATCTTAATTGTACCTGTGTGCCTGCACTCTGCCTCCAATCCAGCATCTGGGGAGGGTGAAAGCTAGACTTTGTGCATTCCCTCTAGACCGCCTCAAACACAGGGAGGTTAGGCATGTTGCTGTACTCATTTGCATTCTGATGGTTCTTCATTAGCAGGGAGGGGTAAGCTGAGACACCTGTATAGTCAGTGTCCTGTTTCCCACACAAAGGGCTTATTACCCCCTACTGGTAATCTGGATCCAGGGCTGGGATGGAAGGACCTGTGTGTACTTCAAAGACCCTCCTATGAAGTCCCCCCAATTCAAAGTCACAACTGGGTGGAAGTACAGGGTCTCAGACCCTACCAAGCCAGTACACCACTGGACCTGTGAAGACCCCTGTCAGGAATAAGGACTGCCATGCTGATACAAGAAGTGCTACTCTGCTGTCCTGTTGCTTTGGAAGAACTGCTTTTCTGCTTCAATGTACTGCCTCTCGCCGGCTGCTTTCTACCCTCGGTGCTGCAGAGGAAAAAGAATGGCCCCTCTCACTTGAACCCAGAGTGACTCCAAGGGCTTGCTGGCTTGCCCCCTGTTCTTAAGTCTCAGGGCCATCAAAGACTTCCAACAATCCTGCATTAGCACATGGACTCTGCCATCAGAGTCTTGCCTTGCCAAGTGGTGCGAATCCAGTCCTGGGCCACTGGGAGTGCTTGTTTCTATGCTGACCCAGCAGAATCCACGCATCATGGACTTTGCACCGATTGGAACGGACGCATTGCTCTTTTATCTCGGTGAAGGTGCTGCCGGACAACATCGCTTCAACAGACAGCCTGGCTCGATGATGACTGACTGTGCCGCTCGACGATGATGCATTACTTGCATCGCAAAGGGGTTAGTATACGAGCCTTCACTGACTGTGCGGCTCAGAACTGACAGCACTTGCATCCACAGGATTGATGATTAAACATCCCATCCTCTGGCCTTCGATGTTGACACTTCCTACATCCCAGGTTCTTTTAGCGATACCTGCGTGAGCCCTGTAGCTAACCTTCCCTCCATTGCAGTCTTCCTGAACTTTGGATTTACCCTGGTCTAGCGCAAACATATGTTCCTGGTTGGTGCTTTATTATATTTTGAATTTATTTTTCACATTTCATAACTCCAGTCCTACTTAGTAGATTTTTGTTGTTTTGGTCTCGTTTTACTCATAAAAATAGACGCAATTTTTTAGCCATTTGTGGGTCTTTTTTGTGGTGTTTTCCACAAATACTTTACACATTGCGTCTGTAGATAAGCCGGACTTCTCTGTGCCAAGCTACCAGAGGGTGAGCACATTATCTTTAAGCGTATATCTAGCTCACCATAATTCCTGCCTGGACAAGTTGCATGCCTCTGCCAACCAGAAATCTAATTTCTAACATCTACCATTTTCAAGGATTTTTAGATTAGTGTTTTTCCGTCTGGAGTAATTAATGCAGATTGTTATTTAGTTCATATATATATTTCCCTATAAAAGCAATTACTATGACTGCCTTTAAATTCTATCCCTAATCCCCAAAAAACCCTCACCACCCGAGGCTCACCAATTGATTAACCCAAAGAACAGTTCACTACCCTACACTCCAGCCATTCCTGAACTCTAAAAGCCCATGCCATACCTATATTCTACCCATTACCAAACCTACAAACCACTCAAACTCCCCCTAGCCCTGACAATCTAAAAACTGCTCACCATACCTAAACTCCATCCATGATCACTAAAATCTGCTCACCTCTTCAACACTCCATCCATCCATCCATCTCTAAGCCCTAAAACTCCTCCCCCCATAGTTTCACCATCTATAACCTAAAAACCCTCACCACCCCGAAATTCAAAGCACCACTGATCCTTCAAATCCCTCACTACCAAAAAACTACCCGGTTCCTTGCCCATGTAAATAGAGAGCGATAGGGAGGCCATGAAAAAAGACAGACTGCACTCATTACAATAGATCACTGATTTTCTTAATTCCTAAGCAAGGGAAATATCCTTTATTCTGCTGGAATTTTTTTACCTACATCTTTGATCAACAGTGTCATGAAGATTCTGGCCAAGGTCCTTGACAATCAGCTGAAGATACATACTGACCAGAATACATACAAATCAGGTTGGATTCGTGCTAAGCGGTTCATTCTGAAATCACATGTACACAAGTGTATACCTATTATGGTGCAGAAGGACAACAGTGAAAATGTAACTCTCTCCCTGAATGATAAAAAATTAATTCAAATGACGGAGTGGGGTTACCATGCAATACCCATGATGGGACTTAGTCTATAATACATCTTGACAAATTGGCTATTCCACAAATCTACTGCCATTTTAAGCAGAAAAACTTTCTTATTACATAAAATAAACATGCAGATTTTCTGCACATCTTACTTTTCCTTGATCACTCTGGAACCATTATAGATAGCAAGAAAGGGGAAAATTTAGCTAGGCATTGATTCAACACATTATATCTCTGAGGTATAAGTAACTTAGAGCAAACAAAGCACCATATTATAGCAAAAGATGGCTATACACTCATATATATCAAAAAACTTTATTTTATTGTTTCATCTATGGATTATATTTTAACTTTTTGTTATTTTTATATTTCATTGACAGCAATACAGTTGTACATCCACAATATATGACAGACGTTAGAATGATGGAGGCAGTGGGGCAGGTGTCAACTACGCGCGTTTCGGCATACATGCCTTCATCAGGTTGCCGTCCATTACACTAAAACAAATATACAATTTTTGTTTGTGAATCGGTAGTGATCTGGGGTTTTTACCCACAGTAGGTTCCTGAAACTGATGCTGTATACAGACTAGTTGCTGCTAACTTAATCCTCTCACATAACCTATATTCCTGCACTGATGTCAACAATCTTGATCTTGCCTATGTTTTCAAGCTTCAATACCCAACTAGTGCAAAAGCAAATTACTTCCAAGGCCGAAATGTACTACTCCTCCATACCTGGAGGACCAATCATTCATATGGATGAGCAGTAACAAGATGATGAGGAGGGATAATCTGGATATTCTCATTGGCAGAGCAATTTTTTTTAAAGGGGGAAACTTATGTGTTTGCTCCGCGGCAGGATACAGATAGTAAAAATGAAGGGGACACCTTGATTCAATTACGTGATGGTAATGTTTCCCATTACAGTGCCTTAGTCTCACCGAGGTGTAGATAGCCAAATTAATTCTATATTTAGCAAGATGAAATATCTAAATTGACAGCATCAAAACTCTATACTGCTACTTCGTCTGTTGGCCGAAGCATTTTGAAACTAGAATCGCAGTATCTAGTGCAACATCTCACAGCTAGCATACCATTTCAATATTGCAACGGAGACTGCAGGCTGCATGATACTGGAAAAATACAATTAGGGGAGAACTTGTGGATCCCACCCAATACTTTGAGGGCAATCATCACACGCAAGAAAGGTCAATCCAATGAAAGGCGTACCCATCAAAGAGGGGCTCAGCATAAGTGGTACCTAGTGAAAACCACTTTTGGAATTTAAAGGCACCTATTTGGCACAATGCTGCATTGTTCATAGGCGGGCAAGTGCTGGACTGGCCCGCATGCAAAAACAAAGGCATAATGATCATAGGCCAACTGTTCGGAGTAGGTATGCAACATTTTGATCCTCCAATAACAAAAAAACCGAAAAGGTAGACACGTTAGGGTGCAACTTCAGAAAATGGCAGAATAAGAAGAAAGAAAAGTTAATGTTCTAGAACAGAACATTTGAATTTCAGTAAAGTTTACAGGCTGTCACTGCATCCCAGCAGTACTTCAAGTTCTTTGTGAGTGTTCCATCAGATCTATTGGGCCATTTGAATCCAAATATTGTACACAATGCTTTACATGTTAACAAGTTAAAATAGTTGGCTTGAATTTTACAAAATATCAAACACCTATTGGTAGTTCCTTAGAACTGTTTTTTTAATAATGTGCATCCTCAACTTACTGTGCAGCGCAGCAAAAAAGAATAATGCGTTTTAGAACAGAAACCCCCATTATTCATCCTTGTTAGCACACAGACTATGTTGATGTCCCAACAGCATACTTCTAACCCACTTGCCTTGGACTCGTATTCACCCCCTGTCCCATTAATACCAAATGCTACATACAGAATTCAGTAGGGTCACCGTCCAACTAAGTTTTCCTCACTCCTAAAAAGAATGTTCACCCCTATTGACTTCAGTGTTATCAAAAGCCGTAAACCGCTGACGTCACCCTCTTTGGATACGCATTGTGTCCAAGAAATACACATTGTTCGAGGGAGTGAAAAGTGGTGTTTAGACTGGTTACCCATCTGGGTTGACCTTAGCTGTGCCTGGAATTGGCAAAGGAAACAGTTATTATGAACGCTGTAAATTATGCATTTTAATTTCACTTTTATTCTAAGTACCACAGACATTATATTGACAGTACTCTGAGATCATCCCACCTGACAATCTTTTGAGCACAGGTAGGCAGACTATACTGATGCAAATGTTTAAGGTGCTGTGTGTTGCCAGTTACAGGTCAATATCGGCCATTGCTGGAATAAGTCTTTGTTCAGTCTAGCAAGTATTACATAATTACACTAGTGCAGAAACATACCTAGAATAGTCATAAATACTAACCTGCTTAAACATGACACTGCCAGAAGAAAGACATTTAGATACTGTACAACCAAATTACCAATCCCTTTCAGTATGTCTTTTCATTCAATCTGTGTATGAAGTTGTGTTTTAAAATATGCCTTCCTAGTTCTGAAGAATTCCTAATCAACATGTGTGCTTTATTGAAAATGTCTTTATTCACCCAGTTTTATTGTAAGGCGCTAGATTGCCATGTCAACATAATGACTGCGCAGCCAACAAAATTTGAAAGGGAATAATTTTCTGCCTACCTTTTGGATAATTACAATACTTTTTCAGATGAATGCCAATCCTTGGCTCTATACAATCACTTAATTGCACATATGACGTATCTATAAATGAATATATATTTGTGCCTCAAAAACGTTGTCATCATTCTGCTTTTCCCTTGCAGCTGTTGGCTGATTTAGTGACATTTTAACGGTGTTAGTCAAATCTCCCTTTGTGACTGGTTTGCTCTGTCTGTACCCTTCACTCTGAAGGAAGTTGGAAGGCTTATGTGATCCTCATGGCTCTGCTGTCCGCATTGGGACTGGTTCTTGGAGCTCCACGTGCAGCAGGAGTGGACGCCTTCTTTCAGCAGTTTCTTCACTCTTAAGAGGAGGTTATCTACATATGAATGAGAGATCAGTCTTGTCCTTTTGTTTCAAAGTGATGCATCCACCCTCTCTAAACGTTTTCCAATGTGGCAGAGCCATGTTCAACAGCTACTCACCTTTCATTTAAATTTGCAGATCTTCTCAACTTCATAAACTCAATCATGAACATTGGTGTAACCAACCAAAGGGTCTTGAATAGTTTGGCTGCTTTATACTTTGGAGAGCATCAACTCAGTATCATAAGAGAATGAGAGGTGTACAACTGTTACCACACATTTTTTACCACGCACTACACTTACAACGCAGACATTACCACGCATACCATACATCCGAATGAGACTATGATAATGTTACACTTCCGTTCTTCTTGGACAGTAGGTACCATCTCGCCATTCTGTAAACAAAAGCTTTTTTTCTCTTACTGTTGGCCTTATTAAGCCTACATTGTACCCTTCACATATTTGTCCATAATTAACCTACACCAATTTACAAAATAATTCCACCAAACTATGAGCAGGTTGATTTGCGGATGATCCTATTAAATGAATGTGTAAGTACATAGGTGCTTGCAGAAGCAAACAGTGTAATATTCTATGAATATAAAATGGCAATAAATAACATTTTACACTCTATGCTAATTATTATCCTTGTTGAATGTGTGGAGAGGCCCTGAGTCACTAGAGGAAAATGTTTGAGAGTGTCATGATGTCCCTCAACCCCCCACAAAATGGTAATAAGTATAAAAATGCTCAATGCGGATTGGAAATATGGGTTATGCCATGAATTTTTGACATCTGTGTTTGTTAAAAACGAAGTTACTCAGAACCAGGATACAAGGAGTAAAATAAATGGAGTGAAATTAAAACCCACTAAAAAGGCCCCGTGACTAGCAGAAGAGTGGTTTTCTTTCATAAAGATTTTGTAAAATACATTCTGTGACCCATTAAGTAGTGTTTTCTTCTCTCGATTAGTGTGGGCAATAAAGACATGGGATTTGGTCTTTGCAATGTAGTCATAAATGTAGGAGTGTGCATTTTATATTTACTTCAACACTTTTTACCTTTTAATAATTGCAGCAGATATGGATCTGGAATATAGAGTGTGGAATATCTCTATACCTTAATATGGTATCCAAAATAAAGATTAGAAAAAATAAATCACCAGGTAAGTATGCATAGATAATCTAAACCCAACTCCTCATCTATGTACCTTGAAAATATGTGTGCATCTTGAAGGTGCACATGAAGAGTTAAAAATAATAAATTGATTCCCCCCACCCCATTTGCACTTATCCTATCAATCTTTTTGCCCTCAATATTTGATCAACGATATTAAGGTAGTACAACATTCCATACTCGACAATCCATTCTGCAACCTCTGCGGTGTGCACAAACGTGGCCCTGTGCTCTAAGCAAGTGCGAAGAGATGCCTCTTGGTGGAACAAAGTCATTTTATTTCTTACATATGCAGTTGCATAATTACTGGAGTTATTAGACTCTCCATAATTTGCAGCCTGGGAAGCCAATTAAACCTCAAATAACCCCTTGCAGACAAGTGGAAGGATGAGGATGGAACTGTACAGACCAGACCGGCTGGCAACTGTCTACATTCTCGTGCTAATGAGCTAGTTCACCTTTGTTAATCCAGCTACCCGGGAGTCACCGAAGTGTAAAATACGAACAAAAAAAACCCAGGGAGTATACAAACAAAATTGGCTTCCATCTTTCAACTGAAATGTCAAAATATAAACCATAAAAATAAAAAAAAGCATCCCATAATCTCAAGTAATTTAATACCCGAGGAGTAAAGTGGGAGCACTTCAGATTGACACAGCGAACAGGGATTAGCTGTGGGATCATCTACTGTTTAATGAAATTGAGCTTATGGGTAATAAATACAAAACAGCAAAGCTGTTGAAAGGTTGAATATTTGTCCTTAACAAGCAGAGAGCAGCACTCGCTGCCCTAATAGGGCATATTTTTTTTATAAAGCAGAGCAAATATTTAAATAAAAACCTTAGCCTTTTCTGAAATGCTGGTCGCGTTTTCCCTCATGCTGCTGACTAATTTCACTGATTTCTTGAGAAAGGAATTTCACGTGAGGTGAGCTTTCAAAGTGAAAGGTTTCTGTGTTGCCGCCTTTTTTAGCTTGCATTCATACACATGGGCACTTGCCGCCACCTTTAAATGCCAGTCCTGTGACATCTTCCCCGCGGCCAGTACAATTGACGATCTAAACTTTTGTCTGGAAGGCATGTAGCAGTCATCTTTCATGAGCCAGAGGCTGCGTTTTCCATGCAATTGATAGAAAATGTCACGACGAGAGAAAGGTCACCGCATTTCCACTCTCCCAAACAAAGCTTTTAAACATTATTTCAACTTGGTTGCAAATGTGGCATTCCCACCTCCCTGGTAGAATGGTAATGAATAACTCAGATGTCTGCATTTTAGATTTTGTCCCATTTACCGTCCAGAGGTTTGCTTTTTTTGTATTCGGATAATCTTATAGAGAAAATATACAGTGTTTAAGAGAGAATAATTTTGCATACATTTCCTCTGGATATTTTGTAAATATTTACAGTTTTTGCAGTCCCTGCTGAAGTTTGGACCAAGGTTCAATTCACCGTAGTTAGTCAGGTGACCAAGATAAAAGAGCAGGTTTAGCACATGTAACATGCATAAAGCGCCTTCGCTCAGTTTTACAGTGGAAATGGATGGGCTGTGTCAGGGTGGTCATTTCTCTTTGCTACTGATGGGTAAACCACCTCCTGAACTCTTACATTCAGAATTTGATTTCTTTTTGTTGTAGAGATACATGGAGCTGTCACATGAGCTAGTGCATTTGTGTTCCAGTTCACATTTGTTGCTATTTAAATTTACAAATGTGTTTTGATATGTATCAGTCTGCGTTGTTAATACCCACTTTTTCTTAACTAAATGTTCCAGTTACCTACTCACAATATTGCACGACCAACATAAAAGCATGCATGGAATTTCCTTGTGTTCTGCTGACCCACTACTAATTGTCCTTGGCATGGTGTGGGAGGTGTCACCCACCATAGAAAGGAAACAAGAATAACATTCATGGCTTTGTTGAACCCAGAGACCAAACCCTTACTGTGCCACCGAGCAGAGTACATTTTAACAGGTTTTTAGACTGATGCCCAGATAGCAGTGCCTGAATGCGGAGGCATTGACATGTTTCTTCACTCAGGTTGTGCATTTTACCCACAACTTGGACAAATCTGCTATTTTCATGTGTATGTCTATTTGTTATTATTAAGGCAAAAGGCCATTAACTGATGGAACTGGGAATACGGATGAATTGAGGTCAGGGACATATATTCCCTAGCACGGAACGACGTTTGGTTATTTTTGTTTATGATATTTGGAGCACATCGGTGGGGGGAGTTAAAGGGAGGGAGGGGGTAGGGCAAGAACTTGCGGGAGGCACTAAATCGAGGAGTTATTGAGATAAGGGATGACTTCTAATGCATACATTGGGGAAGACCTTGATAAGTAGGATGAACAGGATGTAATATATGATGACGTGGTCTACAGATATTGATGTCATTTCACCTGTGGGTACTGAATACCCATGTAATGTATTTCGAATTGTGCCCTCAACTGAACATGTGCCATGTAAAGTTGGGTGTGTGCGTTGAAAAAAAACCCAATAAAAATTACTTTAAAAAAAAAAAAGGCAAAAGGCCGTTGTCCAGAATGGTTTTAAATAATCTCAAACTCTTGACGAATTTCATTCCATTATTTTATCTCACTTCTAGTTTTTACTAGATAACACATCCAAAACACGATTTGTATAAGAATATGTGCTACATAAAACCTAAATGATAATAAATGCACTTAAACCAATAAACACATAAGTAGCATAAATAATTAATTCTGTGTCCAGTCTACAAGGGGTATGGTTAAATTGTTGTTAGTCAGAGCAGGCAAAAATGCTTACCATGTCATGAGAAAAGGTGATATTGATTAGGTCAAGAATACAGAGGCTAACATACAAGATGTAGATTGCATGACATGCTTTTATCAAGGCGAAGGCAAAAACTGAGAGAATGTGGAGATCTGGGAGAGGGTGTATCTCACAGCTACATTTATTGCTCTGGAAAGTAGGTTTTAATCTGTGGCTGCACTTCATCCGAACATATTGTGATTCTTGGCACAATAGATCAACTTCTTGAGCTAAAACATACAATTGTTTGATGCACAAAAACAAAATGTGTTATGTTCATAATAAAAAAAAACAGATATCATTATTCATTCTAATTTGTATCTTATTAAACAACCCATCACATCTCACATTCCATGTCTACAGCCAGCCAAACCTCACACTATAAATGCTTAAAGTAGCACTTACCGTAGTATTTGTCGATACAGGTGGCACAAATTTCCTTTTTAATATTTTTCAGTGTAACTTTCTTGGAAGTATGAAAGGCTGAGTTGCCCCTTTTCAAAGCTACCTTGCGAACTGTTGATAACAACCAATATCAGCAATAAATCTTTAGCTTACTCTAGAAAATTGCTGGCAATGTATGCCCTAAAGCTAACTGCTCATCTACTTCTTGGAGCAACAAATCTTATCTTCTTACGGATTTATTAGCACATGGATCCAGTACTGAAGGCTTTTTTATAGGTGCCGGTGACAGGCAACAGAGGACGTTGTATGTGTGCAGGCCCATCCACAGCAGCAGAAACTGAAGATTGGTAGACAACAGCTGCTTTCCTGCTCAAAGTGGCTATCCCTCAGAGCAAAAGATAAGAAAGTGCAGTTGTAGGTTTAATTTTTTTTTCTCACTTATTCGTGGGATGGCTCACTTGCAGCTATAAGAGCAACTGGAGAAAGGTTATGGCACAGGGTTTTAAACATTTGTCACCTTTTTCTTGCATAGTTTTAGGGTAAAGATGATGAAAGGAGAAAATATGAGTATTTCAAAACTGTTTTGTAATGGCTTTTCCCACAATGGTGCCACTGCAAGCCTTCTCGAGCTTAAACTATTGGATTACTTAAATTTAGTGTACAACTGTTAAAAAGAAAACATATGTCTGAGATGCAGCCTTCGAAATGCAACCCAGGAAGCCCAGATCGTGGGGTAATCCCAGCCCCCTTTGCTGCTCCACTTTTGTTGGGAGGAAAGGCGGGGGAATTAGTTAGATGAGGAGGAGGAGGGTCCCCTCTCAGCCTGCACCACCCCTAGGGCAAGATGAACGCCTCTCCTGAAATTCCACCAGCTTGAGGCGGTGAGAAACCCTCCAATCAAGGATAGAGTAGTGCCTCAAGGATAGGGTAGTGCCTCTTCACACAGGTAGCAGTCACAAGAGGATGTAGACACCCTAAAGTTAAGTAGCCCATTATCCATTACCGATCTAACCATGTAATGACCCTTAATTCAGTATTTAGGTGACTCCTAGAGACCTTGACTTCAGATTCCAAAGACCAATGGAAGACTAAGGAAGACAATGTGTTGCTGAACCAGGAACTGATCCCTGCTGCAGAAAAAAACGCAATAAACCATGCCAACTTTGAAAGGACTTAATTGCGGTCTGCAATCCCTATATGAAATCTGTGGTGCCTCAAGGAACCCCAGAACCCTGCTATGCTTCGACAATTTACTGGGACCTCCCTTTGGGCTATTGGTATTAGTCCCCGGCACAACACGGACCGTGTCAATGCGATTCACACTACCAACCAAAAGTTGCAGCAGCTAAGGTTTGTTGGCCACCACGCTGGTAACAAACTTGTACAATGCACAATGCATCCACCAGCCTGATGGATCCTCAAAGTACCTGTGACCGATGCTGGAAACAGCCCCGCTCCTGTGAGCCTGTTCCCACTCCCTGGTGGCATCGAATGTGTGAAAGCAGCAACTTCGGCATGACCACCCCGACCACAATAGACTGCCCTCACCGCACCTGTTGCTGACCACCACTGGTGAAGAACCAACTCTGCATCCCAAGACCTCCAGCACCTCCAATCCAGGTAACCCAGACCTGCGTGGTGTGTCAGAGCCCTGGGACTTACAAACCTCATACTCCCCTGGAGTAGAACTTCCCCTGAGCTCTGGGCGACCATTGTTCCCCAAAACTCCATGGTGGATTGTTGCTTCCATCTACGGTTTTGGCGGTACTCCGCTATCTACCCAGATGGTTTCTTCCCCTTGACCATGACAGACTCTGTCTGACTGTATTGACTGCTGTTGCTTTAAACCTGTGAGCATTTGTGACTTGAACTGCATTCAGTTAGCAATTGACATACAAAGCAATTATTAACTGTGAATGAAGTTCTTGGTTTCTAGAAATATATATAAAGATACAAGTTTATTTTTTCTAATTAGTCTCCGATTTATTTTTGAGTGAGTCTCATTTATTGACTCTGTACGACAACATATGCTTAGCACAACCCTCTAATAATTCTAACTGCTCACCCGCATTATCACAAAAAGAACATTAAAATTATCGGCTTTTACCTCTGCACACCTCTCGGGGATCCTCTGCGCTCTCTGCACAGTGTACTGCATTTTAGTGCACTATATAGAGAGCCAGGATCTTACGTAAGGTGTCCCTTCACAATGATTTAAGTTGGAGCTGTGCTGTTACATGCTCTGGTATTACATGCTTCTGCCACTCTACACTTTGGGTAATACCAAGAAACTTGCCAAGGTCATGTTACAATGTGTACGTGACATTGTGTTAGTAGTATTGAATAGCACTCATCTGCCATTTTCATAAACTTGCAGTAGATTAATTAGTTATTCTGCTCTGTGCAATTCCAAATAGTACCAGGGTTTGCTCACAGACCACATGTGGTCACCTAATGATGTATTTAGAATATTGTGTCCTCCTGGTCCATCACTGAAACAGTGTTGTCTCCAGCACTTGGTGTTAGAATCAAGCACTACGTTTAATTGTAGCTGCACAACCACATGCAAAGCTGCTTGTCTATTTGGGAGTACTTTGTTAAGTGAGCTCTGAGTGTATAACATCAGGGTGGGAGAGCTGTGTTACAAGGACTCTTTCATATGTTATGTATTTCTTAGTTCAGTGGCTTGTCCATTAGGAAGCAGTTAGAGAGATTCTGTGCATGGTGTTCTGGCTATGTAGTGGATTTACTTTCCCTAATATATTTTTGTTTTACGCCACAATGTTTCCACACCATGGCTGGGGTCATGAGAGTGGATACGGTGTTAAACTAATCAGGAGACAATTCTTGCACCCCCATCTCCTAACCCAGTTTTTTCTAAGCATCATCAGAGCCCAGACCTCAAAAATTTTACATCAGGGCCGGCTTTAGTGCTGGTGGCGCCCGGTGCGGCAATATTTGGCAACCCCATAGGATCTGTTTCCCTCACTACCACGTGTAAAAAGGGTCCCACATCTCTCCATGGTGCCTATCTCAAACTCATTGCTTTTGTTTTAAAGTTCTGGTAAAGTCTGGCTTTACTAATCCACTCAGCTATCCACAAAATACAGATCCCCTCTTTGGAGCAGCCATATTAACCCTCTGCGCTACTTTATGGCGAGTCAAAACTACCACTAGACAAAACGTCATCTCTCTCCCTCTAGCAGGAACATTAATCACAAGAGTTATCGTTACATTTTTATTGCTGCCTGAAAGCTGGATGCAAAAGGAACTCTGCAGCAGGTGCTTTTAAAGTGTACATTATTGCTACACACAGCACCCCCCACTGAGGTCAGTGCCCCGCCAACATTTCAGCGCCCAGTACAGCAGCACTGGTCACACCTCTCTTAAGCCGCCTTGCTCTACATTATTTCATGTTAATGAGTGATAGCACAGCCCTATTTAAATATATTAAGAAATGACCTAGTTTGGCAGGTTATATCTTGCACTCTCTATTTCAGACCCACTCAATGGAAGGGGGCAGAGGAGCGTCAGAGATCAGTGGTGGCAAGGTTTGCACCGGAGACATTTTGGGATGGCTTCCTCGCTATTCATGCAAACGGTCAATCTTTAGACCTCAGTAAGAATGCACACAGATGTTGAGCACGTGGCGTTGCTTAAAACGCGCTCATTGATTATGCAGCCATGCATCTACATTCATACTGAAGATTTATTATAAATTACACCCACACCATATTGCACACGATCAAACAGACCCAGAGGAGAATGCGCGTGGCCTTTTGAGAGCACATTATTACGGCGCACATACTGAGATTTCTTAAATAATTATATTGCACAGAAGTCTCACAAGAAAGCTCCATTAGCGTGCCACTTCAACCTTTCTATCTGGGTAAATATAGCATTTCTGCATAGTTTTAATATTGGCAAATCTTCTACTAATTCCTAACAAAATGCGGATGAAAAGCTTGAAGAATAAACCCAATTTCCAGAGGGAAGGAGCGAAATGGAGGGAATGTTCATGCCACTGTTTCAGGGGCGTCGATTCCTGGGGTGCGTGGGGACCCAGGACCCTTCTGGGTGCCCAAACACAAGGGTGGGGCGGCGGGGGCATCGAGGGCAATGCCCATCTGTGAGATGTGGGAGACTCTGGAGCCCCTCATCACATTCTGCGGGGGGTATCATTTTACTTTGCACCACTGGTGTGTGCACGGGAGTGTAGTTTGTGTCAGGAGGCGAGGGAATATGTGAACAAGATTGGAGTACAACCAAGACGGATTCTTCAAAATATTCTACAGTTTAACAGATAAGTAACGCTCCAACTGTGTGCGTTTATAATGCCACCTGTCGATGTCATAATTCCTGTCTGTGAAGCTGCCACACAACTCTAATGTTGGTGTTTACATCTCTTCGGCATCCACGTGTAATCATCAAGAGGAGCAGATAAAGTGCCTGACATTTTATGCCTAGGAGGAAGAGTGTGGTTTTTATTTCTTCAACTGAATTCAAAGTAGTAAATGTGAATGCCACGCGATAGCATTATGAAAAAGATTGGCGCAAAGATGCCATAATGAAATTACTCTAACATCCTTGGTTAAACATTTTCTAGAAGACGCTTCCTCTGCTCTATTCATCCTAAAAAATAAAAATAAATGAAAAAATCTTCAATGGTATATAAAAAGTAACAAAACGTAAGTCGTACAGAGGTCATGATGACTGAACATATGCAAACACATACAGGACAACTGAAGGTTTACAACGAGAAGTTGCAATGACACCAACGGTGTACAGAACAGCCACATAGTATAAAACGGATCTCGGATTGGATATTGTTAATAATGAATTTAAATCATAACGCATCAATTCTTTGTCATTTACTGCTTACAAACACTGCAACAAAATAATTGACACAATCTTCGATGATTTCTAGTTAAAACTTAGGCACAATTAAGGTTATCATTTACCACACTTTAAAGTATTACTATTAAATGTTCCTGGAATTTGCTAAATAAAAACTGAACAGTAAAGACTAAGCCAATTTGCCTCCAATAATCCTGTAAGTATGAGCAACAGAAGTACAGAAAAGCACTAAGGACTGTTTTATAAATTGCAAGAGGGGAATTGGCAATATATGTTGGAAAAATAAGAATAAGTGGACTACAGTTTCTTCCTTCCATTCTTTGGAACCCGGCTTAATAGATTTAAGACATGCTTACACAATCTCATGAGATATAGAAAAGATCAAAAAGGAAATATTCTGGAATAAAAGGATATTCGAATTTTAGACGAAGAAAGACTTCTGAAAAGTGTTTACATAATACCGATGTCTCACAGCTGCAATAAGTAAATGGACTTCTGACTAATTCGTAGCTAGTTTTCACTTTTTATTTTGTGGTTGCAAGGAAAAATGGGCATGTGTGTGACCTCCTCCAGAAATCTTTTGCTTACCTGTATCCTGGCCTTCACTAGTTGGCTGAAGTTTGGATTTGTCTGCTCACAGCACAAGTACGTCCATTGTAATGTAAATGCATTCAAGCTCCATACACAATTTTAAAGTGAATGTGGCCTGGTTTAGTCAGAGGCAAGGGTTAATGAATGTTGCTAAAGTCCTAGCAAGATTCAGATACATAATGAGTACTTGTACAAGTAGGTTGATGCTTTTTGCAGCCTAGGGATGTTTTACAGAAAGAATAATATTTTATTTTTTTCTACTGTATCACCCTATTTTGTGCTTGAACAGGCAGTACAGCAGTGAATAACAGGACAGGCCAACAGACACATTAACATCAAAATTACATCATAAATGTATGTTGTTATTTTTTAGCTGGCAGCTATTATGCAGTCAACCTTTAGTAAACCAAGGACACCTGCATAAAGCACTTACAGAGTACAAATTCTATTTTTAAGCTATTTTTCAGAAATCATTTATATAGGATGTTTAACATGGTTACTTTTCTAAAGCCACTCTAAATACACATTGTACATTGGAACAATGACCGAGATTTCCAATGTAGGTTAGTGAATTTCCCAGGGAGTCATTGCCCGGAACAGACTGATGCATGGTGATAATGTTGATCCTTTGTTCATGCATCAGACAGTTACAGCCAGTCACTTCCATTTCAATCGAACAAGTTAGCTATGATCTTAAATTTAGTAGGATCGGCTACCAGGAGTACGTTTCATGAAAGCAGTGACCCCAAGCAAGTGAAGTATTTTCCCTCTTAGATAATTAACTATGAATTTTTTTCTAGCTCTGCAAAAATTAATACATTTTTATATTTCAAGCTAAAGGATTAATTTGGTGGTGGATCTTGAGGGGGCAGGCGTAAAATACTGGCAGCTGCCTACCTTTCGCTTCACTGTTTAACTTGGACATTGGCAGGGCTTTGTCTCCAAGTATTGGATCCACCACCAGCTCTGCCACTTGGAAATCTATTTGAGTGGGGAACCCACTAGTGTATGTAGTGTTGGAAGGGCTGCCCTTTTTAAGATGGTCATCCTGACACCACTGCCAGCAACCAGTCATCAACATCCAAGCTGACCTAGGTAGGAAACAGTCTCATATCCCCCTCCCTCACAAAAACAATGTAAAAAAAAAAAAAAAAGAAGATCCTAACACCGTTTTGGGGGTAATTCTTCAAAATAATGTGTTGACAGCTTTGCCACACTGGACCAATATGGAGGTAGTTACTTGTCCTATGCCAAAACGTATATTCCAACCTTCAGGAATCTCAATTTATGGCTGACTATCCACGGAGCACTTTGTGAAGGAGTTAATCCCCTGGTCCAGCTAGCCTGAAAATCTCTACGAGTATTCGGCCTGGGTATTCGGCCTGTTCTCCACCACAGTCAGCCTTAACATCTGACTTTGACCGATCTACTGAACTCAAATTACTGTGGTTAACGCTTTGTGCTTTTTGGTGATATTTTTAATTACAACTTTAAAAAATAATATCTGTGGGTTCAGCTATAGGATTGTTGTTTTGCTGCAATTATATCAATTGAAAATAATAATTTTATTTTTCTAAATTGGTTTGGGATTTTCCTTGCATTCCTTGTTTTACATTACTGTTTAAGTGCTGCATAAATACTTTATACATTGACTGAGTTAAGCATGGCTGCTTTTCTGTGAGGTACTAGAGGGTTAGACGCAGGTCAGGTTATTTAGTGACTTTTGTGGTTCACCCTGACAAAGACTGTGAACATCATTTGAGATGGGTTCTCACCACCCTCAACTAATACTTTAATTTCTTACAACTGCCAAGCCTAACTAAACAAGGTGCGTTGCCACTAGGCTGAAGATTTTAGTTTCTCCCACTCAGAGCTTGACCAGGGCAGTAAATCGGATTCAGCAGGAACTTGTGGAGAAGGTGTCTGGCTGTGTGGAACCCTCTTTGCCTACAGTCTGCAGCCTTGCCTCACTGGAGGAACCAGAGCTCCAGAAAGTGGTTAAGTGCAAACATAGAAATCTTCGAGTGACAGCGTCAATAGTATCTGACCAGCGAAGGACCTCCTTTAGACACCAAATTCAAATTTCTAATAATTTAGAATACATTTATAATTTTAAGACTGAAAGAAGTTTCTTTTAAATAATGGACTGCACTTGTGATGAGAACCAGCTACATTGCAGGCTTAACTGAGAAAAATATTACTGGATCTCATACCGTGAAGTTTACTTTTTAAAATGAAAAGAAAACATCATGTGAGATTTGCTGTGAATGATATATGGTGTCATGGGCACTTCAAAGTCCACTATCTTATGAAATTTAGCAAAGCAAAATATGTGCAAATAAGAAGTCAGTACCTGTGGTAGTTTATACTATTCTTCCATATTTCCCAACCTGTTGCTGGCTTCGTTAACCTTTTGCCAGGCCCAAACCTTCCCTTTTAATACATTTAAGAGGGCAGGGTGCAATATATTTAAAAAGTCAGACATGTGCTTTTTGATTTTACATGTCCTGGTAGGGAAAAACTCCCTACATTCCTTTTTAACTACAGAAGGGCCTGCCTTTTAACTTTTGAATTACCTTATTACCTTTTCTATGCCTCATTTCCTACGGTTGTTTCTGGAATCCTGTTTTTAAATTCTAACTTATGGTGAACTTGAATTTTAAATGGCAATTTTGAAAATACCACTTTTAGAAGGTTGGTGTTTTCCTGCCTTGGCCATTTCATGTCTGTAGCCTGACTCTGGTCACATGACTGTGTGTAGCTGACAATTTGGCTTTGTGTATTCCTCCTAGGCAGGCCCACACAATAGGGAGCTTAGGTTACCCTGGATAGCCATCACTGGTAGGATGGATTTAGGAGCTGTGTACAGCCCCACACACATTTTAACAGGCTGTGTCCTGCTCCTACACAAAGCGTTGCATACCCCCCATAATCAGTCTGGAGCCAACACATGGGTGGCAGGGTACCTGGGGACTTCCAAGGAAACTTCTAGAAGCTTCTTCCCCACTTCAAAGGCATAACTGGGAAAAAATACTGGACCACAGACACCACCACTTCAGTGGACTGCTGGAGCTGCTGATAGTATGCCAGACAGAAGGAATACTGTGCTGTTACAAAAAATTTCCACTCCGCTGCTGCTCTAAATAAACTGCTGCCCTGCTGTGTAGACCTGCTGCCCTCTTGCCTGGATGAGGAGAGACGGGACCTGCGACTTCACCCTTGAATCGAGGATAGCAGAGTGACTCCAAAGGCTAGTCTGCTGGCCTCCTGATCTGGGCCTCAGTGACATACTGGCTCCCTAACATCCTGCACCAGCACCTGGACCCAACTGAAGTGAAGTCATGACGTCCTCCTCAAGTAGAGCCCCCAGGTCCCAGACTCTTATTGTGGCTCAAGGGAGCTGAAATCCAGCTTTTGGGTTCTTTACAACCACAAATTGGCCAGTCACACCAAGACCTCACCGCTCACACTGCGATTAAGCATGAAGCTCCATCAGCCCGAATCTTTGTGCCCCAGCATCGACCGCTTGTGGGGATGGGCAACACAAGGCTCTTGCAATGCCTGCCTGCATCTCCAGCAATGCCTGCCCACGGCTCCAGCATGCCTGCCTGTGACTCCAGCTAGCTCATCGCACTATGCCAACAGCCTCCCGCTATGCTCTACCCGTTCCTTGCGGCCCTCTTCAGCTTGAACAGGACTCTTGGTCCGAACTTGGGAAGGTAAACTCATGTGGCATCTTTTCAATTTCACTCTTTATTTTTGTGCTTTACACACTGACCTGCAAAACAACTTCAAAACAATTTTAGCAGTCTTCTGGTCAGGGGCAAACTCCTTATAGGCCTTGTGCAAAGGAACAAAATCGCCTAGAGACTGAATATTGGCGAAAGCCAGGACTCATCTGGGACAGAAAAGAGGTTTTGGCACCAAAATAAAAGTAGCCCCACCCATTAGTGAACTAGATAGCAAAAAAACGGCTCACGTTTGCAAAGCGGGAAGTTTTAAACATAGGTTGTGTAAATGTTTTGCAACCCATGAAGATTACAAGGATTTGAGCTTGCTGCAGACAAGGTTTGTGATATCAGGGAAATCCACAGTAAAAACTACCTCCACCAGACCATAAAACAGGCCCCAAAACAGCCAAAAAAGGGCCCAAATACAGACCTGTTAAATGGCCCTTCGGACACTGCCAGATTAGCCGATCGTCCAGTTCGACCCTAGATAAAGCATATTTTAGATGCGCGCTGCATTTTCGAATGTTTACTTCGTGTTTTTTTCTGCTTTCCTGGCACTCGTCCTTGATTTTTCAGCTGTCTCGTGCCGAGAAATCGGCCTGAACGTCATCTCCAATTTTATGGGAACCAGGCCAGCTTTCCATCCGATCCCCTGTGGTGGTAATTCATCACCTTTGATAAACACGGACATTGCTGATTTTATGTCACCGGCAAATCATCCTCCAAATAGGACTTTAGGCCGCCTATGATTTATGTTATTCTTCCCATATTCATCACTTCGTCAGTATGACCCTAAAGGCGAAATATGCAAAAATTAACAAGTATATTGAATATGTTTTGCTGCTTAAGCGCACCAGGTCAACACAAGTTCACGAAAGTATCCTTCTTCCTGAAAAGGGATTTAGACTCGGAAATGGATACTCGGAAGACGAGGCTCAGGTAACACCAGTCAAACCTGGGGCAGCCATTAACAGTTGCAAACATAGATCTGTTACAGCGTAAATCTGTTTGCAAAAAATAGCCCTGCCTTGAAGCAGCTTACAATTCAAGCTTATATGGATTTTACATCAGTGTGCTGAATTCTAACGCAGTTCCCAGACTTCCTGTCAAATGTTTTTATTCAAACAAGCCAATTATTTGTTGCACTCGGGGTCCAGGCTCATATGATGAATTGCACGTTCTAAGTAAATTAAGTTCGTCTGAAACTGGTGTAATGGCGGTTCAACTATCATTCCTGCAAAAGCAACGTTTATAATGTTAACCTGCTTTTCACTTCAATTTTAATTCAACCGTTTACACATCGGATGATATCCCTTATTAATATAAAATTGGAGTCACCGGCAAGGTCAATTGCAATAATTTATAAAGAGTATTTACATTGCTACTAAAGTTATGAGAGTTTAGACCGTCAACTAATATTGTTATTTACTTTTTTAATGTCTGTGTCTCTGTTATTTGTATTTATAGCCGAAGACAAGTTTCTAACTTTAAGGAATTAACAGTCTCACGACATCTGATTTCCTACAATTCAAGCTCGTCTCTGCCTGCCAGAATATCTGTCCCTTTCAATGTAGTTTAGGTGAGAGGTAGACAGCAGCGTGTTGCCTGCTCGGTCCACAGGGCCGGACTGGTAACCAAAACCGGCCCTGGCAAAGTGCTCGGCTGTGAGCCCCCCCCCTCCCACATCCCCCCGCAGGGGGGTTGGGGGTGCCGCCGAGCTCTTTGTCCGGGCCGGTTTTCTGCCGATTTTGTTATAGGGACAATGTTGCAGCTATGCTGCTAAAACGGCCCTGTAACAAAAACGGCCCCCAGGGGCCCAAAAACGGCCCCCACCCATGCGGCGCACCGGGGGATTGCCCGGTGCCCGCAACGACCAGTCCAGCCTGGTCGGTCCCTGTAAGACTTTCACACCACCTCGTTTACTCACCTTTTGTTCCTAATCTAAAGTAGGTTAAAGGAAGCTAAAGATACTATTGATTTATTCCCCGCAATCGTTACAATTTTCCATACTCCTTCTTGACTCCCAAATTTCTTCCGCTGAAATCGGACAAGACATGCCATCCCCAAAAAACACAAAGGGGGGGGCACACTGTGGATTTTCCCCGCTTTCATGCAAAATCTGACTCAGGTAATTGGTGTAATTACCGGCTGAAGAATAGCACTAATTATGATAGCCACTTGAGGGTGAAGAAAGGCTCCTCTGTAAAGACACAAAAAGTGCTTGAAAGATTTTCATGTTTTCAACCGAAATGTACCCAGGGGCTGAATTAGGACTTTTACGTGCTGCAGTAGTTTACCTGAAATATGTTAGAGAACTGAGATTATGTTACATTGCGGTGTGGTATGATGTAGTCTGGTATGGTACAGTATGCTGCAGTATAGTGTAGAATGTTATGTTATGGAAACTGGAACAAAGTAATATTTGCTAGAAATGGTGTCCGTCCAAGCAGAACGTAAATATTGCTCGAACACAGCGCATATGGAGCAACCATGCCCTAAATGGTCTCTGGCACCTACGTGTATCTGGAATCGTTGGGGGGGGGGAGAAGGGGACACAGAATTACATTTTTAATTTGTGCCAACACAACAAAAAGGTCCTTCAAATTAGTCTCAGATTTGTTGAAATCTGCATATTTCCTACTGCAGGCACCTTGAGGAATTGCTAGGATATCTTGAGCAGATAGATACCAAACTGTTTCACATGAAAATGACACTAACTTTAAAGAGGTTGTTAGAAATGGGAGTCCTGGTTGGTTGAGAATGTACCCAGACCAGGCAGAACGTAACACTCTAGTCAGGGTAAGCTAAGTACACACTAGGAGATATAGCCTGTGCTCACACACTGGTAGCTTGGCACAGAGTAGTCAGGCGTATCTAAAGAGGCAATGTGTAAAGTATTTGTGCAATACACTCATACAGTAACACTAAAAATAAACCCCATAAAAACTCCACACAGGTTTAAAGAAATAGGTTACCATATTTTGAACATAAGACTAAAATTACAAAAATCCAATGTATAGAAGTCAAAATATGATTTTTTAAAGAATAAAAATAGTTATAGCGCTTAGAAGTAAAGAGCACCAATGGGGGTTAGACCTGGCATCATACATGTGGGTTTCCCTTTTCTATTTTCCTTTACCTCCTGTTATTTTGCTGCGTGTTGGACTTCGATTTGCTGGTGTAGATGCTTTGAGCACTTTGGCACTGCTGTTCAGTGCCAAAGTGCAAAGTGATCCCTTTGTAAATTGTTGTTATGGATTTGGATTTCCATGATTGGTCTATTTTCTTTACTGTTACGTCCCTAGTGCAGTGCACTGTGTGCACCCAGGGCCTGTAAACCAAATGCTGCTAACAGGCTTGTAGCACTGATTATGCCACCAACACAAGCAGCCTTGCAACAAGGTCTCAGGCCTGTCATTACGGTGCCTGTGTGCAGTCTAGTACCTCCATGTCAACCTGGCAAGTGCACCCACTTGCCAGGTCCCATTCTTCCCTTTTCTTACATGTTAGTCACCACTAAGGTACCCCTGTGGTCAGGGTGCAGTGTATTTGAAAGATAGGACATGCCCTTATGTGTGTGGCATGTCCTGATAGTGAAATACTGTCAATTTCGTTTTTCACTATTGTAAGGCTATCTGTCCCTATAGTATAGATTGGGGAGTTTGCTCATAACATCTTATGAGCATTACTGCCCTTGGGAACAAGATAGAAAAATAAAGTTTGATATGCCTTAACTCAGAATATTAAGATGCATCTTTAAGTGAGATTGATTTTAACGTTTTGGGATTGATAATACCACTTTTAGAAAGTACGTATTTTCTTGCCTTACCATTCAGTGTGCCTCTGCTGGGTTGTGTATTGACTCTCTGGCATTTGAGTAACAGGGGCTGGGATGTGCATTCTGTTGAGACAGCCATTTGGGGTGTTGAGGTATGTCTTGCCTTGCCAGGGTGAGTCAGGGCTGGGCTGAATAGACCTGGCTGCAGTCAGAGTAGAGGGAGGAGATTTCTTTCACACCTGAATGGGCCTGGTCTGCCCAGGACAATTCTGTCTCCACCTCCTGCCAGGAAGCTGCACCAGAGAGGATAGAACTGGCTTTGGCTGGGCAAAGAGAGCTTCTCTGCCACAGAGAACAAAGATTTACTATACAAAAAGAGGGGCCTAGACCCCAAACTTTTAGATCACTTCTGGGAATCAAGAGGAACCTTTGCCAAGGAGAAGAGCTGGAGAAACTGAGGAGGAATACGGACCTTTTGCTGTTCGCTGTCTGGGGGAGGCCTGCAATGGCTACTTTCTGCCAAGGAAAGGAAAAAGGACTTTGTGGTTTGCTGTATCCCATGGTTGAGGAAGAACTCCAGGGACTTGAAGAGCCTGCCTCCTGTTCTGAAGCCTCAGGGACACAAAGACTTCACCCCCAGCCCATCTGACCTTCTTTGCTGGGAATTCTGGTCTTCCAAGAGATGCTTGTAGCTGTTCTGGGCCTCTGGATGTTGTTCTGGCTGGGAGAGCTGGAAAAGCAACGCAGTGACAAGAAGCACGATGCATCCGTACTAGTTTCCAACGCATCGCCAAAGAAATCAGCGCAGCACCTGCCTGTGGCTCAAGAAATTGGCGCCCCGATTCTGACACATTCCCTGCTATGCAGCTGCAAGAACCCACACATGGTCCCAGAGCGTAGCATCGCATCGAGGCACCAGGTCTGTCGCATAGTTGGGGTACGCAGTAATAGACTGACGTATCACCTCCCCACAAAGTAAGAAACCGACGCACCACCTCCTCTCCAGTAAGGAACAGACACATCACCTGTCCTGCGCAGCAGTAAGGAACGAACGATCATCTCCCCTGGAGCAAGGAACCAATGCATCACATTCCCTTAGTGCAAGGAACCAACGCATCACCTTCCCTGCAACCCTTTTTGTTTGTATGTGCGACACATCCTAGGTACTTTGTGTGAAAAGTGTCACATCTGCAATTTGCTTTGAACTGAAGTATTTCTACCATTAGAAAGTCATTTTTATTACTGTATCAAGGATTTTTGTCATTTAAGTCTTGTTTGGTTTAGATAAAGTTGACCTATTTTTCAAAACTGGTGTGGTGTTCATTTGTAATGTTTTCACTTTATTACTGTATGTGTTCACAAATGCTTTACACACTGCCTCTGAGATAAGCCTGTCCGCTCACGCCAGCCTACCAAGGGGGTGCGCAGGGGTTATTTTATAAGTGTACCCCCCTTCCTTCCATATGTACGCTGATGGCACTCAGATCTACATAAAAATCTCTTCTCTTGTGGAGATCCTCCCCTTGAATGAGGCCCTGAAGCTGACCGTCAGATGGCTCTCCTCAAGCCAACTTAAACTCAATGCTAAGAAAACTGAGTTCCTTTTAATCTCCCCGCCCAAGAGCAACCCTGAGATCCAGACATGGATTAAAGCCATCACAGCCTTAAACTGTTCTCCAACCATTGTGGATTCGGCCAAATCTCTGGGAATTACCTTGGACCACAATCTGAACATGCGAGACCACGTCAACGCAATGGCCAAATCTGCCAGATTCCACTTGATCTTCCTATGGAAATTAAACCCCTTTCTTGACGCTCCTGACCTAAAACTAGCAGTCCAATCCTTAGTTATTTCTCGACTGGAATATGGTTGCTCCACCCTCTCCGGCTTACCTAAGATCTCGCTGGCTCCCTTAAAAGCCTGCCTCAATGCAGCCGCCAGCCTACTTACAGGCTTTAGAAAATTTGATCACATCACTCCTTACTTGAAAGCTTTGAAATGGCTTCCCATTGAGGCTAGGATCCACCTCAAACTGGCATGCATCACGCACAAGGCCTTACACTCCCCTGCGTATCTTGCACAGAAGCTTGTGATATCTGGTGGAAGCAGAAACTCACGATTGGGTAACACCCTCCTCCTCCGGCCTGCACGCTTTAGGAAAACAAAAACCTACAATCGATCCTTCACCGGATCTGCACCAAGAATAAGGAACTCCCTCCCTCCTGACATCAGAACAATCCCCTCCCTTGCACGCTTCAAAAAAGAGGCTAAATCCTTCTTCATGGGTAAATTCGTTGGTTAAACCCGCTCCTCAGCTACCTAAGAGACTATTGTCTCATCCTGCGACCTTGCACAGGACTTGTGTGATTTCCTGCCTATTGTATGACTCTTGTCTCTGTAAAATGCCCCGATGTATAGTTGCTCCTTTCCCCAAATGTATAGTATTTTTTGTGATCTCCTGCCTACCTTATGACCCCGCAATTCTGGAAGCTCTATGATGTACAGGTCTCCTGTGATGTACTGTGCTCTATATTACCCTTTGAATATGTAAAGCGCTCTGATACCCTCACGGGTCAAGGTCGAGCTCTATAAAACCTTAAAACAAATACATAAATAAATAAATAGATATGAAGAATGGTTCCTACTTAGACAAAGGTCCCTACCTCTGCCAACTAGAGACCCCCATTTCTAACAGGAGGTTATCTGGACGAGCAGGTCTGGGACCAAATCACAAGTTCAGGCCAACTGCAATGGAGCAGGAGCTAGCTACAGGGACCCACTTGGGCCCACTGCACACAGTATCTTGGATCCTGGGGGCGCAGTCTGCATGGCGAGGCTTTGCAAGGCTTCACATCATCCAGTGTCTGGTCTGAGAAGCTGTGTGGCAAGGCATTGCATCATCCAGCATCAGTTCCAGTGAACTGTCAGGTGTGCTGCGAGCCTTTGTGTGGGTGTGCATCTTCCGGCATCGGTTACAAGGACATGTCAGCTGTGTGGCAAGCTTTGCGTCAGTTTCGATAATACAAGTGAACCAAGCACGTGAGTAGGGGTAGAGACTTAGAAATTCCAGAGCCTCAGACAACAGGGGGCAAGCCAACAAGCCCTTGGAGCACAACTGGAGTGAAGGTAGAGTCCAGCTCTCCTTCAGAAAAAATTCGGAGAGCAGCAGGGCAACAAGCAGAAAAACAAGCCTTCCATATCAACAGTCCGGCAGGTCCATGAAGCAGCACAGCAGTTCTTCTTGCAAGGCTTCAGTTACAGATCCAGCACAGTCTGATTTGATGAGGTCAGGGACCAAATACTTATACCCAAAAGAGCCTTTGATGTTGCGGTGACTTTAAAGCAGCTCTTTAAAGTGCACAAGTAGCCCTTTCAACCCAGTCCTGTCTGCCAGGCTATCTGTGAGAGATAATCAGCCCTTTGTGTGGGGGCAGGACACAGCCTATTCAAGTAAAGTGTTAGCCGCTCCCTTCCATCCATATTAATATAGAATCTTTAGCTCAACTATTAAATTACAATCAGCCATTAATTCCTATTCATGCAGAATCGGCAGTGAACTATTACTCAGATTGGCTGGCTTATACCTTTCAGGAATTGTAAGCTGTCCAGAGGGAATGCTCAAAATGTAGTTGTCACCCACCCCAGACATGTTTTGGAGACAGGCTGAAAAGCACACAGAGTTATAAGCACAGAGAAATATCCACTTTCTAAAAGTGACATTTCTAAAACAGTAATGTTAAAACCAACTTCACCAGTATGGAGGATTTGTTATTACAATTCCAAACGTATGAAACATGAAAAAGCTAATCTTCTCTGTTCAGGAATTACAGCTTAAATGTGTCTTAAGGGATACCCAATGCTAACTTATGAGAGGGATAGTCTTCATAGTAGTGAATAAAGAAATAGGCTTTTTGTTACTTCTAGGTCATGCAAAACATACCAGAAAGTGTCATAACTTTCATTTACACAGCGCCCTGCCCCTAGGGCATACCTTAAGGGTGACGTAGGTGTAATAAAAGGGGAGTTTCAAGCGTTTCAAGTAGTTTTAAATTCCAAGTCGAAGGGGCAGTAAACTACACACACAGGCCCTGTAGTGGCAGGCTTGAGTAATTTGAAAGGTCACTTCTGTGGGTAGCACAATCAGTGCTGCAGCCCCACTAGTAGCATTTAATTTACAAGGCCTGGGTATATGGTATCTCACTTTACAAGGCACTTACAAGTAAATCAAATATGCCAAACTTTTGTAAAGCATTTAATTTCACAAACTTTATTCGACAATTAAGTCATAAAAATATACATACATATATTACACAAATGTTCGTTAAAAAGACATTAAAAATCCCTACAATAAATATTTTTTAAAAGTATTAAACTAGAATAGACTATGCCGAATTACAATTTAAAAAGGGGATAAAAACAATTTCATCAACATACATTAATCCAGAGGAATATTGCACAAAGATTCACAAGGGTTAACCCAAGAATGCATGGACAAATACAGCTTAATCTTCACATAATTACCGCTATGTATTTTGTGCGGATTACCCAAGCCCATTTCAAGAATTTAGCCACGGCAACAGCAATTGTAGGCGTCGGGTCTGTAGTTAAAATTCTCAGAGCCTCAGCATGTCTGTGTATCCCAAGCAGTTTACATAAAGGCTTGATCCACATCGTTCTGGGGGCAGTGTACAGGGGACAGAAAAATAAAAAGTGGCTTATTGACTCTTGTTCCTCCCCGCAATCGGGACATCTGTCGATTCCACTTTTGTCTGCCCATTTAACCGTAAAAGATCTTACTGGGAGTGATCCTACCCTAAGCTGGAAATAGAGCTTGCGATCCTGTTGTTTACCAATAATATCCCAATATTGTTCCAGTTTTGGTAGGGCTTTAATGTCCATGAATCGACTAGTTAGATGAGCGGAGAGACCCTCAGACCTTACTTCTGTGATCACCATCTCCCAATATTTTTCTTTTAGGAATTTTTAAGAGGAAAAATTAGCGTTTTCCGGGTCCTCCCATAAGTCAGTCATTCCTAATTTGAAGAGTATCGACTTGATGTTCTTGAGCCAATGAATTCTTTCGCACGTGTCCTTAACCATTATCTCTTTTAAACCATGGGCATAATGCTGTAGTTCTTCTGTTGTCCATAAACAGCGCCAGTAAAGAACTGGACGCAAAAAGGCAAGATCCTGGACCGCCTTTTTTCCAAGGTCCCACATTAGCGGTATTAACGGGGTACTTATAGGAATGCTAGTAGCTTTTCAAAGGAATTCATTTTCAGCTGGCGTTAGCTTTCTAAGGTCTTCAAAACCCCAGAGTTTGGCACCATATAGGGCCGAACCTAGGACCTTCATCCCGTATACTTCCAATAAGGGGCTAATGGGCTTAGTTGTTAAGGAGGTAAATTTTTTTAGAAGGATGTCTGCCTGCTGGCGGAGTTTTAGGTCCGCAATGTCCAATTGACTGGACCACCCCAGGTCTTTCTGAAGGGTGACCCCCAGGTAGGTAAAAGCATCTACCCGCCCCAGCGGGGAACCATTCATATTAATCAGCCCTCTAAAAGGTCTATTTGCCCCGCATGTTTTACGACCAGTCAGAACCATATACTTCGTTTTTGTCGTATTTATTTCTAGTCCCCTATTCAAACAGAAATCTTCAAATCGCTTCAGTGCTTGCTGGAGTCCACTCAGAGTCTTTGAAATGATAAGAGTGTCGTCCGCGAAAATGAGGATCGGGACCAGCTCACCGGACATCGCAGGGGCATCGGTCGGCACCAGGGAGAGGAAATCCGCAACCCCATTCACGAAGAGCGAGAATAAGGTGGGCGCCATGATGCAACCCTGCTTTACTCCACGCTCCACCGGAAAGGGCTCGGTAACCTCCCCCTGGGAACCCCACCGTACCCGAGCGAAGATATCCTCATGCAGACGGACAATCAAACTCAGCAATTTAGGGGCCATCCCCAGGTCCGCTAGAACTTTCCATAGTGTATTACGAGGGACCAGGTCAAAAGCCGCTTTTAAGTCGACAAAAACGGCATACAAAGTGCCCTATTCCAGGACCACGGTACGCCAGTATAACATAATGAACCGGAAGACCTGGTCAATGGTACTTGTTTTTGGGCGGAACCCAGCCTGGAGGTGACTTAAAATATTGTCATTATCCATCCAGGACTAAATTCTGCCCAAAACCAGCCGATCCATGATTTTTTGTAAGCAGTCAATTAGACTTATTGGTCTATAATTGGCTGCAAGTGACTTGTCACCCTTTTTATACACCGGCACAATTTCTGCCCCTTTCCATGAGATGGGCACTTCCATCCCTTGGGCTATGGCGTTTGCCACATACAAAATATAAAATCGCCAGCGCCTTCTGTTATTCAGAAATACATCTGCGGGGACACAATCCATGCCGGTAGCACGCCCCTCAGTGACTTGGTCCAGCACCCTATCCACATCATTCAAGGAGAAAATAGGTTCCTTGTACACAATATGGGGGTAGGCTCCGTCGCTATTATCAGTGGCACTAGCAGCATATTGGGGCTTGAAATAGTCGACCCAAGAATTGCGGTCAACATTATTATGAGGGCTCTCTCGATGTCCTCCCCTGTCCCACTTAAAGATTTCCCAAAAGAGTTTGGGATTCTTTGCAGAGCACGCCACTTTCAAATCCTGCCACAGGCCCTCTTCCCAGTCCTTTTTAGCAGCAAGTTGCTTACACCTGTAGTTCGCCCTAGCCAGTCTTACTGCACCCATGCCAGACAGTTGTAAACCAATTATACCATGTTTAGAGAGAACACATGCACTTTAGCACTGGCCAGCAGTGGTAAAGTACCCAAAGTCATAAAGTCAACAAAAAGAAAGTCAGAAAATAGGAAGAGGAAGAAAAACGTTTGGGGTGACAGTTCAGAGTGGGCCACTTCACAACAGAAGTCTATGATAAAGGTATATGCAGTTCATTACTACATGCTCCGCCACTGGTTAAGAGACACTGAAGATAATGTGGTCACAGACACAAAAATTCACCTGCAGATTAAAAACAAAATTCCAAAATCTCTCCAATTTTTTTATGTAATTTTTCATTAAGTCCACGTAAAAAGAGTATGGTACATACAAACTGAACCATGACTCACTTACTTTACTGCTCGCTCTTGCAGAAAAATGCTTAATGGAAAAACCTTGTCCTTGAGCACCAGTAAAGCACAACGCTTCAGTAACAGCACGTCTTGATTGAAAGAGGTTCCCATTAAATAAACTGGGATCATTTTCAAGTTCTTAACTCAAAGAGAGAGAGAGTGAAAGAGCCCTAAAAGACTATGACCATCAAAATGTATCTCAGTGTGGGAAATGTCTACCGGTCATTGAAAACTGAGTTTTTGAAAGGCTCAACTGTAGACAATTAGCACTGGGTGCAATCACCTTCATGGACAATCCTAAACATTCAACAGATCTTAAGGAAGCGTTTTGGAAGGTGGAATATCAATAGGGGTAAGTCTGCACCTACCACTCGCAATGAGGCCACCAAGGCAATATAAGTTCTAGACAAGTACAAAATAAATTATTCACTTGCTCAACCCTTAGAAGCGGTCTACGAGCATGCAGGCTTAACTTAGGAGACTGGTATGTAAAGCATTTAGAAATACCAATAGATTAAGACAACACACAAAAATCCCACACCAATTTATAAAAATAGGAAATACTTCCATCTTTAAAATGACACCAGAATACCAAAACTCCAATGTAGGAAACCTGAGATATGGATTTTTAAAGATTAAACACATCATATTGCTTTAAACCATAGCACCTACTTGAGACATCTGGTCGTGCTCGACTGGGACAAAGTTAAAGTTTGAGGTTGACCGTGATGGAGCCCAGATCAGATACACAAAAAAGATTTCCTTCAGACCTACACACTTTTCTGGAGGATTTTCTCTTGTCAGTGACCAAGGCACTTCATCAGGCCAGGTTCACTGGCTTGCTGCAGCTGGAGCTTTTGGTCAACTCCTGGAAGTCTTGAGCTCCGGAGCTTTCAGTGGGATAAACCTGAAATCCTGGCTTGGTCACGGTAGAAGGTAGTTGACTTGACACTCAACGTTTGGGTCGGTCTGCTTACAGAGTTTTTTCCAAAAGTTGTTTCAAACTTATGGAACTTCCTTCTGAAGTTCATCTTGAGGGTTTAACATTTCTAAAACACACATCCAAGTGTCTAGAAGCTCAGCGAAGGTCCTTGGAAGTTTGGGACTATAGTTCCCACAAGGCACCCAGCCAAATCCTTAAAAATCCACTGGACACAGACCAGGCTAGGGACGTCTTGAGGGAGCTGATGTAGGGAAGCCAATCCAATCCAAAAATTCTTTATTTCGGCCATATAGACCATAAAAGATGCAATAAAAATACAATACATACATTTAAAATACAATATTAAATACATATAAAAGAGTCTCTTCTCGACCAGCGAGGAATGGAGGATGCAAGACAGTACCATGGGTCAGAGGGCTATTTTCTTTCTGATTATCCATGCTGCCATTAGATATTTAGATATGGCAAACACAATGTGGCCCAGAGTGCTAGTTTTCATAACCCTGTATGCCTGCAAGTACTTCCTGAACCCCAGGTTTCTGCAGAGCGGTGCTATCCAGTATTTCCTGGGTCTGTGATAGGCAGGGCATACAAACATTATATGAAGGTCATCTTCCTCATGGGTGTTGCAGCATGGGCACAGTTTATCACCCCCTTTGGTCCATTTGCAAGTGAAGGTTTTAGTAGGGAGTGTGCCAAACCTCCATTGCACAAACAATTTCCTCGCCAGTACAGGAAAAATAAAATCCAGGAAGGGTTCAAAGACATAAGAATTTTTGGATTCCATAAAACATGTAGGGAAGCTCTGTTAATCTGTTGCTTTCAGGAAGTCCACTCCATAATCCTTTTTGAAGCAAGGCAAAGTCCTCAGTGCTGTGGTTACAAGTGTGGAACAGGAGTAGTCCTTCAAGGAGCAATTCTGTTTGGTGCAGACCAGGCTTCCAGCAGAGCAGTCCTTCTCCTTGTATTTTCAGGCAGCAAATCTGAGTTGCTATGCAGCTCTCACATATTTATTCAGTGATCTGAGGCTACAAGCAGGGGGGACCCATGTCCAATGAGGTGCCTGGTGCCACCCAAAAGCATGAAAGCTTCCTCCAACGTGTGGTATATTCTTGTCCCACAAAGCACTGCACTTTAAATATCAAGATGGAGATTTTCCCTCCTTTGGAGTAACAGCTGGCTAAACCAACCTACAGTTGTGGCTCATTTCAATTAACCCTCCCCCTCCTGAAAATGTAATTCCTAGGCCTGCCATCAGGCTGGGGGTACAGGAAGAGGGGGTAGGCCTGGCTGACATTCCTTACTGTTCTTCTCTCTTTTAAGCTCAGTTTATTTTACCCAGCCCCAGCATAGATTGTTCTCTGCAGCTGTGAAGTTCCCCTCTTCAGACATCTTCTGCGATTTGCATGCCACTTATCACCTCATCAAAGCAGCTTGGCTAAGTCTATTACGGCTGACAAATCAGGAAATGCTGCTAGAAGGCTGGATTTTGGCTCACAGAAAAGAAAGTCCTATAATTTCTTTTCTGTACTAGTTATGATAAATTCAACAGGGTCAAGTTTTTGGATTTATCATAGCCAATCTGTCCTTTAATGACAGATTGAGCCCCTCCTAGCAATATTTATATTTAAATAAAATATTTCAATTTTAATCTGTGGAGCTAATAATCTACAATGTGGAAAACTAAATTGGCAGTTTTTCTCTCACCAGAGCATATAGAACATCTTTTGTAATGTCTCTGCTTATAGTTTCATGGCACCTCATCACTGGGGCACCTAGGACTGCCTTTAAAAATGACAAAAGGCAACATAGTAGTGCACACTCCAGTGCAGAAAATCAACTGAGCCTCTAAACCCCTACCCTATTATATACTAGGGACCTACTGGGATCTGTCATTGCCAATTGTAATTATACCAGATTACCATATACTTTTTTTAATCAGAGCACTGGGCCTGGTTAGCAGAGTCAGTTACAACCAATATCAGTCATAAACTGGGGGTGATCATTGCAAAAAGGCTGACTTTCTCAACAAAGAGGGAATGTGGACAATCAAATGTTGTGGAGAAAGGTGTTTCCCAAAACTTTTAAATGGATTGTCCAGGTCGACTATCTCAAATCATCTGCTTTATTTAACTGCTCTATGGAAATTGGAAGAACATGGGTGGGACTTGAAAAATGAAAGGGTAGAACAACCAATGTCACAAATATTCTGAGACCCAGCGACATGCCAAAAAAGAAGAGTCTTCATGGGTTCTTAAAAATGTTTATTCTGCTCCAATGTGAAGACAAGGAGTTTTAAGATGGCTTCGAAGTGTAGCAACGTTCCCCAAAATCTTTGTTTCATAGTATCATCAAAGGAGATAGTACTCGTAGACCACTAATACATCCGGTTTGAATGTATGATGTCAAAATTTGGGAGAGATGTGTCGGATTATCAGATTGTTTTCAGCAAAAAAGCTGTTTGTCCAGGTCACAAGGTTCAGATAAGCAACATTTGATAGCCGAGTCCAAGAACAAAACAGTATGTTTGTGATACAATTAATTTCTCTGTCACTTCTTGGCTGAAATGAACACTTGCATCAATAGCTAACAAAAGGACCATCTGAGACTTCTCCTGTTTTAGGGCTATATCCAACCTTTGGTATAATTTGGTACTACCTTGCTTTTGTACTCGCTAGATTGCCAAAAGAAAAGGAGTTGAGTTGTTTGTTACAAGCTATCAGCACTTTTAGAACATCTCCAAGTAAGAATTGAGGTGAACCAGACTATCAGCCAGGAGATGAGCAGCAGTAGGCCAAGCTTCACACAAGTGGACTATATATATGTATATATATATACATATATATATATATATAATGCATACAATATACACAGATTTTCCATGCCATGTTGAATTGGCATGCAACAAATGCAGGCCAGGCCTTGCCCAAATTATCCTCATAAGTGAGCCTCTGCAACTCACTTCTCTTGCAAAATATTTAATAGCAAAAGGGTAAGTAGTGAGAGTATTTATAAAAGTACATAGATCTTATTTCTCTGAAAGAAAAGCACAATTCCAAAACAAATAAACCAGGCACTTCGAACAATGTCCCATTACAAAACACATCTGTGCAAATGCACAGTACTTTATCAGATAAGAACACATCGAAAGGTTAACACCATCTAGTTTGTTGTATTTTTCATCTCTACCAGGGACCAAGTCCCATCCTTTTCCCTGTAGTGTGGTCAAGACTTTGCATTCCGCCAACAAAAGCACAATATATGTTTATTTTGAGCCAGTGAAAAATGCATATTTCACATAAAAACGTTTACCAGATACACAACACAATATTTAATGAAAGGATTCTTAATAAATAAACAAGGGTTTGAGATTTTTGCAAAATGAATAGATGTTTTTCATGTATAACAGTTGGAGGTTTCCAAAGAGATGAATCCAGAACTCTGAATGTTCAGCCCCCAATAGGCAATTTTCCAACTATTTTTAAAAGTGATATACGTATAATCTCTTGTAATATTAAACAAAATATCAATAAAGTATTTTAAATATATGATGAACACGAAGGAAGAAGTGTTGTTGTTGCATATTAAATGCAATTTTTCATTAGGTGGACGCAAACAACCTCTTTGGGAAATCAAACCCGACTCCATGAATGTTCCTTGAGAATTCTGAAAGACCAAATTCTGTCATTCATTTAGAGATTTGACAAAAGTTACATTTGCCATAAATTATCATTTGATGGATCCGAATTAGTAGTTCTATGACATATGCATGGGTTACACTTAAAATATGATTCTGGCTCTAAGGACGATAAAGGAGTATGCATGTTCTAGATTACATGAACTGTCGCACATGAACACTTATGAAAACCCCCAAGTGTTATATTTTGAAAATAATATATAATTTGTATTTTTTGTGACATCACTATGATTCCAATCATCGCCTAGGAGAACATTTATGCTTCAATCAGGCAGAGTTACTTGTAACAACATTTCTGGCATGTTAGGGGTCGTCCCTGTGAGTAACATCACAATGTCCATCATACCCAACAGGAACGAATGCAGTGAGAGAATTCAGAAGCAAGCAAAGATGGCTTCCCTCTGCTTCATCTGCACTAAGCACCACCCTTACTTACTCCATTCTAATTGCCCTCCTACAGGTGATTTGCTAGGGAACCATCTCCCATGAGCCCCAGTATTCTCATACGCTCGATTCCACATTCTCCACTGGATTAAAGCTAGCATGGCTGATATGGGGTGATGCCCCGAAACCGGTCTCAGGATGCTTGTTTCCAGTCAAGGGTGGCCCAGGCTGGGCAGTTCAGGCTAGACTGTTCCCATGAGGAGCAGGGTCCAGACTGATTTGCATATCGATGGGTCCAAACTGGGGTGGCGTGATGAGCAACAGAATGACGGATTAAACCCAGATCTTTGTGACTGGAGTGAGTGTTTGCATTGTTCAACATTCTGTCCATCATTTGTTCCTTTTGCTTTTGTTGCCATAAGTAAGAAGGGAATATCCAGATGTGGGGCCTGTGCTCATTGCAGCACTGGATTCAAGCTAGCCTGGCTGATGAGGTGTGATGCCACAAAACCAGTCCCAGGATGCTTGTTTTCGGTCCAGGGCGGACCTGGCTTGGCAGTTCAGGCTAGACTCTACACATGAGGAGCAGGGTCAAGAATGATTTGCAAATGGCTGGGTCCAAACTGGTGTGGTATGGTGACCAAAAGAACGATGGAGCAAAACCCAGATCTTTGTGACTGGAGGTGAAGGTTTGCATTGTTCAGCATTCCGACCATCATTTGTTCCTTTTGCAACTTTCTAAAAGTGCCATTTTCAAAATTGTAATTTAAAATCATACTTTAGCATTAAAGGATTATTCATTACAATTTCAAAGACAAACACAAACTGATTACCCATTCCTATTTAGGAGGTTACATCTTATTGAATGTATTAAGGCACCTCCAATGTTCTCCTATAGGAAAGGTGGGCCTTGTAGTAGTGAAAAACTAATTTAAGAGTTGTTATCACTACCAAGGTATGAAAACTTAAAAGTACACGTCCAACACTTTAAACACACTGCACCATGCCTTCTGTGCTGTTCATGGCCTCCTTTGGTAATAATGAATTGAAAAGGAAGATTTGGGTTACTCAAAATACTTATTTTGCCAGGTTGAAATGGCAGTTTTAAAGCTGCATACACAGCCAGCACTGGCACAGCTGAGGAATGTTTAAAGGGTTTTTAAATGGGTGGCACAATCAGTGCTGCAGGTCCACTGGTAGCAAGTAAATAACAGCCTTGTGCCACAGATAGTGCCACTTTACTAGGGACTTACAAAAAAAGTAAATTTGCCAATTGGTTATACACCATTTCTACCATGTTTTTGGGAGAGAACCCTTGCACTTTAGCACTGATTAGTAGTGGTAAAATGTGCAGAGTCCCAAGGCCAGAAAAACAGTGTGCTAAACAAGTGGGTTGAAGTCAAAAAGTTAGGGGGAAAGCTAGACCAAGGAGGACAGGTCAAAGACAGTCACGCATCCATCCTTAAACTTTTTTTATTCATGCATGCCATTTTGTATTTTCAGACACACACAAACAATTTCACTTAAACCCAGACCTTTGCCAATTGTTGTTTATAATCTACTCTGGTGCATACCTAGCAATCCTTTGTCTCGATTTGGTTGTGTGGATATATTTCTCTTCTGTAGAAAATCAACAGCTAAATTCCTATTTTTCCATGGTGCCGATAGTATGCAGCAGTTTTGGTCCCTAAAATTTGAAGTGAACATAAAACAGGAAAAATCATTTGTAGCCAATCTTTTATTAGGTCAGGTTTTTCAAGCAATATTTATTACAGCCACCATGGTACTGTGAGGATTGGAGTGCTTCCTGTACATGAATGGCACCAACAAAAGGGTTTTAAGCAGAAAAATGCAGCCTAATATATTACCCTTGCCCAGATGCCCGGCAACAAATTATTCAACATCACCAAAATAATACATTTGGGGAATCTTCTTTGTCATTGCCAAGCTCGCATTTACAATGGTAAAGTTTGGGAACACGCAACTCTGGCCTCCTCAAAAAAAACTCTCAACTTCTCCAAACCGACTACAGAGTTGAGCCTTCATCGTGGTGGAACATCTGGACTATGATAACTTTACCCACTCGCACCTCCCCAGGAAACTAATGACCACGCACTGATCTAGAATCAGCCAGCTAGAACATATTTTAATCTCTGCATGCGAGGCCAAATGAAGCCACCCTTTGGAGGACTCTATTGTCTTGGAATAGATGGCAACATTAAATGTAAAGCTCTGTGCACCATCCACAAAGCATCTTGGGGCAATAACACACCCTGACTTTAGAAAATGACCCTTCACTATGTCCCAGCCAGGAAGGTTTTGCTCGAGGTCGGCCGACCTGACTAACCAATGCTCTTCCAAGAGAAGGAAGCACAGAAGCAGGTAATTTGGTATGAAAGGAGGAGACTTTGGAATGTGCTGAACCTAAACTGAAGTTCTGAACTCAACTAAAAACAGTTCAGGAAACTTTTGATACATGAACTAATGAGACTTCAGTTTAGTTGAACAGACAGCAGGGCCTATGCTTGAAGAATATTGGATTTGCATATACCTTAACAAATTTTACAAAGATGTCCCATCTTCTCAAACAAGTTTTTGTTTTCCTGTCGTCAAAGCTTTGAAATAATCGAGAATTGTGTCACAAATGACTTCCTGACAAACATTTTTTCTCATATATTTTTCCTTTCATTCTAACGATATACATTATTATTTACAAAGGAACTTGTCTATTCATAAATGTTGCCAAAAGTTTCCCTAGCACGTGGACATTTATTGTTTACCAAAGATATTTTAAATATTTCAGCTCTAATTAAGGCATTATTAGACAAACAACTAGCAATGTCAGCCAACAGCAAGATTAATACATTTAACTCCAGTTTGGTAATTAGATGACTGAAAAATAAAAGAGCTGTGAATCGGTGCATTTAGAACAATGTTGTCGGGCATCTTATTAGGTAGAGGTGCCCTCTGCTGGTGAGCACACTTAGTGCACCGCCATTCCGTGTTGCGTTTTTGTTTTGCTTTGTTTTTTTCAGATCGTCCACGGGTTGAGGATGTGACCTGCTTCTCTTTGCAAGCCATTATGCTACTACATATTTGATTAATGATCCCGCCAGCCTCCATCACTAGGTATGTGGTGTCGGGTTCTCCATAGCTGTAGCACAGCCCTGGCGTGTTTCCGTGTGAAAGGTTATATTTCATTACTGGTTTGAAATAACGAAACTTGACATTTCCAAATCGTCAACATCTTTACAACGTGTAAAAATGCTGATGAATGTACGGCCCTGGGTTTGCTATTCCTGCTACAAACACAGACATACTATAAAAAAATTGGAAAGCGAGCGCGGGGATTGATAAAAACCGAGAACCATTATATGGTTACATCCTGTCGTTACCATTTAGCCCAACGTGTGATGCGTTTGAGCCTTTCTGCGCCCATAAAATTTCAATTGGCAGAAAAATGTTCACAAAAGCACTTAGCTGACATGGACACAAAGCGTTCTTGCAGTGCAGGAACCTTTTAACTTGTTTCATTCAGACCATTTAGCAGACACAATGGTCTGTAGCTGGAGTTGTACTTACAACACAATAGCAGCAGACAAAACGGCAGACTAAATAAACACTCCGAAGGGATGCGGCGTGCGCCAGCTCTGCTCACACACCCATGAAATTTGATAAAGGTGGTTAAAATATTCTCTGCTGCAGTACTCCGGAAAGCGTAGCCTTAAGCTTGCTGACATTTCATGCTCTGTTAATAGGGAACATGTTAAATCTAAAACTGTTCATTGTGCATTAAGGAAGGCGCACGGCCACGCAGGAGATGCTCATGCAATATAAATATACCGCAGGATCTGCTAATGAAAGAAGTGAGACAAGAGGGGCCTGCTCGGTCCCTGCTGTAGGAAGGGGTGGGTGAGAGGGAGGTGGGCACCCAGCTGAGGCTCCTCCCAGATTCGGGATATGCCAGTGGAGTCTAGGAGAGGATGCGTTGTCGCCGCCGCAATTTACAATGTTCTGGTACATTCCATGTATCTGTCCTCAGTCCTCAAATCTCATTGCACAGCACAACGCGTCTGCATTATCCCAGCCTTCAGTGCAATGTAGGAATTATATGCTCGAGGTACCACATGTACCTACAGCTGGTGTCGAAACGGGTCTGTGGTCTGAGTCACAACCAATCACACCAACACACGCACATTCCAGGCGTAATAGGTAATTGGAACTCTAGTGAATCAGGCAATAGATTAAAGTGCTTCCAATAAGGTGGCTCACGCCTCGAGCAAAGGGTCTTGCTTATGACAATGCCATGGGAAAAATGATTGATGTTTGTGGCATTTGCTGCAGACGATGTGTCTGCCTGCACACACGCATGTGTGTGTGTGTGTGTGGGAGGGGGGGTCCTTGGGGGGGTAATTTGGGAGCGATTTGGACAGGCAACGGCTTAGTGCAGCATTCCCCTACCTGGCTATACACCTTGCACCACCAGTTTAGACCTATCATGACATGGACAGGCCCCGGGGTAGGGGAGGGAAGCGTAGGTGGGGTGGAGTGGTGTGCATCCATCTGGGGGGAGGGGGGGGGGAGGTCTAAAACCGCAGGTTAAGTTACTTCTGGGACGAGGGTCCTCTTTAGGTGACCCTGACCCGAGTAAGTCTTCCTCTGAAAGGAAACGGATATAGCGTACTTACTTTGTTCTTACCCGTTTCAAATTTTGGCCAACACCTGTCTTGGAGAACGGCATCTGACGGCAATAGTCACAGTATGAAATCATTTGCTCCAAATATGTGAATGAGGAAACCTCGTTTAGGGCCTAAACCCGCTTGCATTGGTTTTTTTTGGCCGGACTGTGGGGATTGTATCCAGTCCCATGGGCGTAGGAAGTGTGGGGGACGCGGGGGATATATCCCCCACCAGATTTTGGAGTGGGGGGGGACACGGGGGACAAGGGTGGGGGGGACGAAGGGACAAAAGAATTTCTCCTCTCTCTCCTGTCTGTGGCAGGGCCATTAGCGCGTGAAAGCGCTACCTAATGGCCCTGCACTTGACCTGTCTGGAGTCAAAGAGGCCCCCCGCCCTCTGCCCTTTGTTATGCTGCAGGAAGGCTCGCGTTCTGGGAAGGGCAGAGAAGGGGGGGAAAACTGTCTCTTTTTTTCATTACCCATTTCTGTCTCTGTCTCGCTCCTGCTTAAGTTCTGATTTCAAGAGCTCTTATGTACTCTCTCTTGCATCTCCTTTTCTTTATTTCTTTCTCTGTGAAATGGATCCAAAATAGGCGGATACTTTGGCTGGATATTTCCTCATTTACTGACCGTTTTATAATTCCAAACAAAAACCTTGGGACGGAGAGAAAAAAAATGAAGTACCTAATTAAGCAATACAGAGTGGTCAGCAGACAGGCCAGATTGGTATTTACATCCACACATATTAGAACCACTTTACAGAGTTTGCCAGTGAAAGCGCTTTCTTTTTTTCTTCTTTCTTTGAACAACATTGTTTTCCCATGGTGGGGAAGTGAACCATTCCTAAAGGGACTGCAATACCTGGTTGATGGGTGAAGTGGAAATGTTTAATACCATAGTTTTCAACTGTTTTAATTATTTTAGCTCATAAAATGTGTACTGCGGCTCTGTGTTCGGGGATGTGATTTTTTTTTTTAACCAAACTGCTTACATTTTGAAAGGATATAAGCAATGAACATTGAAACGGGTCCCTTCTGGTGCTGTAGCCATGTCCTGCATTTTTCGGGAAAAATCACTTAAATTTCTGAATAATGAGTTTAAAACGGTTAAGGTAACCATGTTGCTCCTGAATACATTTCACATGATTTGCTTATTCTCGCATTCCTTATGAGTGTTTGCTTTTTTCAGGGTGTTCTTCATTTTTTTTCAGGCAGAATTTTACTGTTGTCTAGTGCATAATTTGAATTTAGTTGCAGCACAATTGACTTGTAGCTGAAGGCAGTGCAAGTTTCTCTCAGTGGGGCACTATGGTGTTCAGTGTGGGAGAGGATGTGGCACTCTGGCCAGAGCTGCTGAATTTGGAACTGGTGCACCATTTTCAGCCTTCATGACCAGTCCACCAGACCGCACTCCTGACCGAGCTCATTCCGATGCTACACCTTAGAAGGACCGATAGACCTTAGAAGCCCTGGTGTCTTAGCACCCGCAGGTGGACCCTAACGGTTGCAAGTGGGAGTTAACCTTGAAGGCCTGTCCACCACAATCCATACTGCAGTTCACCTCCAGTCTTGCGAGCAGGCATACGAAGAAGCACACCCTAGATTGACAGTGACTGTCACTGAGGTCACAAGATCCTGGAGGCCAGTCCACTGCATCCATTGGTACTTCCATTGGCCTTTTTCAGCAGTAGTGGTGCAACTTACCAGGAGTTGGCAATGTAGGATTTGCATGCACACCAAACTTAGGGGGTGATTATAATGGAGGTGGAACCGCCACATCACCCCGTCAGTGACGGTCCCACTGCCATCGGTGACTGCATTTACGCCAACCATATTACAATGGCGGTGGTTCCCTGGTGGTCGGAAAGACCAACCGCCACACACCCGACTGGCTCCTTGAGCCCACCAGTGCGGCGGAGGGGCTCGTGGTTCCTACAATGCTGGTGGTACCTACCATGCTCAACAAACAAAATAGCCAGACAGATTTATTTTTTAGATTTTTGATACCACTCAGCCAATTAGTTCTGGAGGGTCATCTATTCTCTGAGTCTCAAGTCTGAGTTTTTAAATAAATTGTAATACTCGTACACAATCCTTACACCATTTCCATCATTACTATTTTCAGTTTTGGCTCCATCCAGTCCACGTCCTGAGGAGAACCCATGCTAACGTTACGGATCGAAACGCGTTGACCCTAAGCCTGGGAAAAAGAATAAAGGGTGCAACTAGGGCCGTTTAAATCTATACAGTGTCATCCCTAGTTTCTGTAACCCTACAATTTATTTTCCTATCCCTGGTTTAGTAAGACAGGCAGGCAGTGCATTTGAACTGTTTGTCCACCTGTCTTCTTGTACATAATGTAAAAGACTGGTTTCTAATGTGAATTTATTGTTAGGTATTTGATTTATTGTTCTTGGTGTCGCTTGTATGAACTGATTTTGAGCACTTGTACATTTATGCACATTTCATTTGTTTGTATGTATTTTTTCACTGTTCGCTGACTGTTTGATGACATATTCAAATCAAATGTTTAAATGTTTTTCTAAAAATACAAAAATAAAATAGATGACCTCCAGAACGAATTGGCTGGGTGGTATCAAAAATCTAAAAAATAAATCTGTCTGGCTATTTTGTTTGTTGAGCATATTTGAGTGGTCCAAGCCAGTTCAGAGATAGGACCCAAACCTTTCCCTTTGCCCTGGTGGTACCTACCAGGCACCACAGTAAGGATTACGATACCCCTTACCCACCAGCCTATCCATGGCAGTTCACCCACCATGAAATTTTGGTCGAAAGGGACATTGGAGGCCCATAGCGGGCCCCTTTCCCCCAGCCCCCAGACATGGGACCTGGGGAGCATCTAAGAAGCCCCCCTACATATCACTGCACCATGTGGCAGGCACCGCATTGTGCCTGCCACATAGTGCAGTGATATATGTAACATTTCAGGTTTTACATTACGGCAGATGATGCAGCCAGCAGCACCTGCTGCAATGTAAAAGATAGGCACGGCGAACGCCATAGTGGCGGTCGCATTGTAATGCCTATCGTGGCCGCCACCTTGAAGGCCAGCGGTCCCATTCCCCGATTCGATGGCGGACGGACTGAAGTCCGTCTGCCTTCATATTCAGCCCCTAAGTTTGCAAACTTAATGGTCTCTGCTTCATGCACAAACACTTTTAAGATGTGCAGCCTTCTTTCGGGCCACTGGAGTTATGCAGCAATGGAGGCCAAAATTGTCTTGCAGTGTTGACTAAATGATGTAACAATAAAAAGGCTGCAGTGTGATGCGGTGCATTTTATGATACTTTATTATTTTAACCTATTTATACATCCTAACAGCCTCTGCAAAGCTTTTGCCTCATTAGTACCTGTGTAACATACAAATGCAGCAGAGGGAAAGGTGACCAGTCAACCTTTGCAAAGGGCTCTGCACTTCACAGAACATAAGACACATTTCATTTAGTAATTTTTGATCCGTTTGAGCTACAAAATTGTTTTGGTTCAAATTGTTAGATTATGCAGCAGATGATGTATTATGTGACAAATATGATACAGAGATAGTTAAGTTGAAAACATTTTTCCACTTAACTTAATTTTGCCCTAGCATTGTAGTTGATCAATTTATAAGTTCCCCAAACCCAAAAGTCGAGTTTGGGCACAATTTGCATTTTAAAAGCAGTCCTACAACACAGGGCTACTTTTAAACTGACCTCGGGCTTCAGCAGTGCACACATGCAAACACAAAAAGGGCTGCTGGCCTCTAAACTGCCATGCCCTATTATATTCTGGGGACTTAAAGGTAGTTCTAATCTCCCTGCCCTATTATGAACTAGGGCCTTATAAGGTCTTGCCAATCATAGGGATACCCTAAACCATAGTACACCCTAGTGTATGTAGGTGTTTCACAGTATATTTAAGTATCTCTTTCAGAATAGCACTGGCCCTGGGCCTGTTCAGGCAGAGGCCAGGGTCAGTCAGAGTCAGGTACCACCAGTACCAGTCAGCAAAACGTTGGGGAGGGCAGAGGATGGCCTTGCAATGCTAAAGAAGCACAAATTCAGAATTTAAAATACAACACCATGGTTGGGGGGTTTTCTTTAATAATCAGAATTGATTTCTATCCTAATGGACCCATTTTCCAACTTTAGGATAAGGAAAGACTGGGGAAAATTCATAATGTTCTAATCTATACCTTGAAGTTTTCATGCAGCTCTTTGATGACGGTTAATAGCTCACTGTTCAATGGTAGGATTTTAACTTATAAACTGCAAATACCAAAATAATCTCTCAGACAAAAGCAGTAACTCACTGACCAATTTACATGATATGCATTTTATGATCTGCATGCTACACATTCTTTGCAGCAGGCACATTAACCCACTGTGTCTACTTTACCAAGAGTCAAAACTTCCACTAGACAAACCTCCGATCTCTCTCAATAAAGAACATTAATCACCAAAGTTATCTTCACATTTTTATTGTTGCCTGAAAATTGCTGGAGACCAGGAATGCAGCAGCAGGTACCTTTCAAATCATAATGCACTTGCAAACACGACGCCCCCACCCAAAGTCGGCGACCTATGTTTGCTTGGTGCAGCAAGATTCATATACATGGTTCTTTAACATTTGGTCTGATTACTATATGAATGTAAATAACAATAAAGCATACATGAAAACTGTGGGAACATGCCTGCTTTTCTCAATATTTCACTTCGAAAGTATGCGATTGTATTTGTTTAACGGGCAGTGATTTGTATAGGGTCACTGGAAAGTGAACAAGAATGTTTCAATGTCCCCCCCACAATGTTAGTGTCTCCTACGCCCCTGTCCAGTCCCCATATGCAAAAAAGAGCTGATCTTCCTTCGCAAATTGGGTCTTCAGACTTTGCACCGTGGAAGTCCATGTTACATATGCACACCTCATACTTTCTTATTTGAGGCATAGACTTTGCACTTTTTAGGTAAATACATATGTCTGTTGGCAGAAACAACATCGTACATCAGGCTTGACCTTGTTCCCTTTGTAACCGTAGCAGGTTTCCTACAAACGGCAAGCCCACTAAAATGCCATGATTGTTGTAAACTCCTCACGGGTCCTATGTGTAGGGGAGTCAGGTACTCAAAGTAAGGGGAGCTGAGTAGGACAGCCTGCTGATGCAAGTATCCACTGGGCTGCGGAAAACACCCTCAGTGCAAACGACATAATAACAATAATAATAATAATACCAACAATAATAATAATCATCATCATCGTCGTCGTCATCATCATAGCAGTTCTTCTTAAAGATGGCCTGTGACAACTTCAAGTTTATCGAATGATCAGTGTCAAACTGATGCCTACTGCCCAAATCCTCTGTGCTTAAGGGTGCAATGACTACGTTTCATTTAGTCTGTGCTTTCCAATGACACAAACTCAAAGAATTTGAGGAAACGGGTGGCCTTTGCACCCCCCTGCTGTTGCACTGCAATGGTGAGGATACTGTCCTCTCAAAGTAAACATGGTTCAGTTTTTTATCAGGTAATCCATAGTAATCTGTAGTAATCCACGATATTTTTAATCAATTATTCCTCCATCTTTCTTATAATCACTCCAGGGACAGCGATAATGACTTAAAATAGTTTGTTTTATTTTGCATTTTCAAATGTCTATTGCTGCCATATGAGCTTGAACAAAGACACATGCTTATCAACATTCCATTAAGCCGGCATTGTCACAAAAACCCAATGCATTTCGAACATTAAAAGTTCTTCCAGATTACTATTGATTACCTGATAAAAAGTGAACCATGTTTACTTTGAGAGGACAGTATCCTCACCATTGCAGTGCAACAGCAGGGGGGCACAAAGGCCACCCGTTTCCTCAAAATCTTTTCAATTGCTGTGTGGGACGTTCACAGCTGCTGGAATGCACGCACATACTTTGCAACCTAAGTTAAAACAAAAACACACAAAAGAGAAGGTGTGCACTCGCTATTTCATAGTCATTTGCTTTGCAACTCAGCGTCCAACAGTGAAGCTGCACCCCAAAAGAGTACATACTGATGAGTTTAAGGATTTCAGTAAACACGATCACTTTGGAGACAGAACGTAATCACATCACTACGAGCGCATTTTCGGTAGTGTTACTCAGGTCGGATTTCATGAACTTACTATATATCACGGACTTCTAATTGCAATATAATGGGACAGATGAATTTTTTTCTAAGTAATTCTATGATTGTCGATGTTTTCACTCATGCCTATGTTTTTTCGTTAACAAATGATTAGTCACATACGTTCTATTCTGTTGGTATTTATTGTTTTGGCTCACCAGGGAGGTGCATCATGGGGATGATAGTCACCAGTTCGAGACTTTAGGCATTTCAACACACGGTTGGGCACGAGGCTAGTCCAATTAGGAAATAACAAGATAAACATGTGAGAGGAGGCTATAAGACCCGTTACGAAGAGTGGAGAGCTAGTGTTGCTATGATAACAGAAGAAGATTAACACATAAGAAATTGCCGGCTACGGCGCGATGAGGTAAAAGAACTGAGGTTGCGTAGATGGGCATTCCTAATGGGTGGGAGCACAGTTTATATATATTTTTTAAGTAAAGACAATATCAGTTTTCACATGAGATATGTTCGGTTAAAAAAGTTGTGGGAGGAAATGTTTTTAATGAACTTTTTTGCTTGCACAGTGTATATTAAAGGTGGTTTTGTCGAGGGTCCAGGGTTGATGATGCAGCCGTTCTGATTTAGCTTATACACTAAATGTAATGTATTGTTTGCTCATGCAGTTCTTTCTGATTGACTTTCAGTACCCCTGAGGAAGAACTTTTAATGTTCGAAATGCATTGGGTTTTTGTGACAATGCCGGCTTAATGGAATGTTGATAAGCACGTGTCTTTGTTCAAGCTCGTATGGCAGCAATAGACATTTGAAAACGCAAAATAAAACAAACCATTTTAAGTTATTATCGCTGTCTCTGGAGTGATTATAGAAAGATGGAGGAATAATTGATTAAAAATATCGTGGATTACTACAGATCACTATGGATTACCTGATAAAAAACTGAACCATGTTTACTTTGAGAGGACAGTATCCTCACCATTGCAGTGCAACAGGAGGGGGGCGCAAAGGCCACCCGTTTCCTCAAAATCTTTTCAATTGCTGTGTGGGACGTTCACAGCTGCTGGAATGCACGCACATACTTTGCAACCTAAGTTAAAACAAAAACACACAAAAGAGAAGGTGTGCACTCGCTATTTCATAGTCACAAACTCAAAGAAGCCAGTTATTGACCTGCACAAGTTCATCATGGTCTGAGAGATCTTCTTGTATTTGATTCCATGAGCTAACAATAGATTTGTTTTTGTTTCCATTTCCACGCTCCATTTTCTGAACCATTTTACCTTTAGTACACCTGCCTTGTAGCACTCTCCAGTCCAACAAATAACTGGCCACTCTCTACTAGTGGGTGGAATGAGATAGCGTTGGCACTAAGCATGGGCGAATTTTGCGAATCTGGCGTTCGCGTATTTGCGAACTCGCAATCCGCAAAATCCGCGAATTCTCGCGAATTTGCGTTTTTTTGTTTTTATAGTGTTCGCAAGGGTTTCTGCCAGTTCGTGAGGATTTTGTACCAGTTCGCAATTGCGAACTTACTTGTCGGCATGCAACGGTCGCGACTATGTTGTTTCTACGTCTGGTTCATCATCACAGGTTCACAGCACCCTCTGTTTCAACACTGCCACCCTATGTTTCACCCATGCCACCCTCTGGTACATCAATGCCACCCTCTGGTTCATCATCATCACTGTAGATTATGGGGGGAAAAAGCAAGCACACCTGCCCTGCTTCAACTGACATGAATTAATTTGGGGTTGATTTAGTAATGTGTCACTGTTTTAAAATTCCAGTCTGGCACCTGCTTCCTTATCTGTAATTTGCTTTCTGTTGCAGTGCAATTTTTTTTCCAGGACCTTTGTGGCCTACTTATAGATATTCTATGATCCGGCTGTGAGGGTCAGAGCAGGGTCATACAATTGTTGCAACTAGCAACTGAACTCTGGAGGGGCCCCAGTCAGGAAGCACTACAGGGAATGGTTACTAATGATGAATTTGAACTTTTGCACCTGCTGAGTGCTTTCAGTTTAGCAAAACTCGTTTTTCTGCAGAACAGCAAATGTAATGCCCCAAACAAACTTACTTGTGAAAGTTGATTTCTAATTCAAAAGTGATCCAAAGAAAGTCAAAAGGCCTCAAATCCAAAAAAGGGCAGGCAAATGTCAACCTGAGGAGTTATTTTGATAAAAATCATCATTTTCAGAAGGTCTATGCTGCTTGCTAGTGGAATTCTTGTGCAGAATTGCAAATTTTGTAATTTCGCGAGTGCAAGATTGTTGCTGCCCGCCGCACCTACATGTTCGCAATTGCGAACTTACGCCGCACGCCGCAAAATTGTATCACCAAGAAAAAAAAATCTGCTGCGTGCGAATTTGCGGATTTTCGGTAAATTCGCGAGCGTTCGCGGATCGCGAATTTACCAAAAATCCGCAAAATCCGCGAGCGGAACAGATTTTCCGCCCATGCTTAGTTGGCACTGCATGTGTGCCAGCCTGATATGTATTACAGAAGTGGCTGCACAGGCATGTGAGACCCCGCAACCATACCAAGGTGCACAAAGATCTTGTTATGCATTGGAATTATTTGGTAATGTTGATGCCAAGTGCATAATAGACGTATTAAATGCATTGCCCTCGAGTTGCAGTTAACTTTGACTTTATTTGAGGGTCAGATTATAAAGAGACATGGCACAGTGCTGAAATACTCCCAAGAAACTTCTTCCCAGGTACTAATGTGGCCTCTCCTCCTTGGATAAGAAGTCTTTTGTACATGCATGACTTGTAAGAAGATTACATCACAATATAAAACATTGCAACGTGGTGATCACCACTACGAATGAAGATATTGAATAGCTTATGATTGTGTATGCTTCCAATGGAACTAAGTGCAAATCCATTTTCGGATGTTGCGAACCAGCAGCGCAGGAACAATTTTGGCTTCCAGCGCTCAGCTGTCAATGAACTCAGGCATTTAACTGCAGTATCGCTGCTAATCCAATTCTGTGTTGCTTTGTACACAGACCAGCATTTGTGCCAATTTCCATTATTTGCTCTTTGCATTAATCTACAGTATGCGACTGCCAAAATTCTTGGCAGGGAAATTTTCATGATAGGAAGAGTTAAAGCTTGCGCTTTCTTATAAGCACTGCCGGGATCCCAAAAGTACTGCTGTACAATACATTAAAAAATAGACGCCTCTGATGCCTCTTAACGAGATTATCGCGTTTTGTTCCTTTTTAGACACCACCGAGGCTTCAACAATTTCAAACGGTTTACTTCCCTGAAAAATGTATGGAAAAAGTTAAACATTTTAAAACCCTAGAAAAACTTTAGACCAGGATGTGCTATAGAATCGTAATGTTTCTGAGAAAAACAAATGAAAAATAATCCTTTTCATGGATCCAAACTTGACTACACCTCTTTTTATCTGAGCTGGTTCTTTCATAAACTGGACTTGTTCAAAGAGCCAAGACAATATTTTTCCACTACCAGATCATTTTTCCCTGGGCATATCGAGATAAAGATGCCCCTCTACACACGCAAGAATGTCTTTATTGCCTCTGTTCTCGACACTCTGGCTTGTGCATTTTATTCCACCTTGTCACATGAGCAAAATGTGCATTGTCGGGCATTGTAAATGACTTAATTAACAAAAATGCAAATAAAGCAGAATGTCTTTTTTTAGTAGACACCAAGCAAGCTTTTATTTGAACTTGAAGAAACTTAAAAAAGAAATAAAGTTGTAAAGATTAAAGGGGTGAGCACTCAAGATCACTTAAATGGGTGTCCAGTACTGCGAGAGGAATCGAAAACAATGGTACAGAGCTTCTACGTTTATTTTCAGAAAATACCAATTCAGACAACAGATGAAATAAAAGAGGACGAGGTCAGACAAGGCAAATATCAATCCAAACTCCTTCCAAGGTAGGATGCGCTAATTATTTCAAGAATGTCGATTTGTACAGAGCTAAGCTTCTTCACCAAGTTCTACACTGCAGGCACCAACGTGTGAAAAATATTCTTAACTCGCATCCAAATCCATTATCCATGAATTCCCGCTCTCCTTTCTTTACTCATTAGGCAGAGAGAACTACTTGTGAATTGTTGATCGGTGAGGATAATGTTAATAGACCGAGAAACCATATTAAATTTAACTTCCAAACAATGGTTTTATAATCTTATGGTAATTTTGGACATAACCCTTCTGCAAGTGAAACATTCCAAAGCTTCAATAGATCCCAAAAGGTGTAACCATCAAGAATTCAAATGAGAAATTGATTTTTTTTCCTAGCTGACATCTAGTCCTTATAGCAGACGGTATGTTGACAAGACCGCCGAAATCCTCAACATTATTCTAATTCAGCCTTATAAAAAAAAAGATTATTATTGGCAGTATCTCTAGCAGGTTCGCAAGTGAATTAGAAACTCTATGCCTTGGTAAATTATACTACTTTTTCAAGTATTGTAAAGTAGCCTGTGCACATGGAAGCTTTAACACACCAACTATGGCTGGGTGCCATGATGGAAATAAACTGACATGGACAATGTGTTCCGTGACACTACAATGGCTTTATGAGAGTCATTCCACAAATTATAGCCAGAGAAGCTGAAGTGGAAGAGTGGAGTGATGCAATAATTCATACTTTGCTGAGACAGTTAGGAAACATGGACCCATGGAGCTATGTTTACCATCTTTGTACATGAGTAAAGGTCGTCTTCCTCTGGAGTACAGGTCGTTTACCCTTACCATGTGTGGTGCATGGAATGCAAACGGATTGGTTAATTTGTTTTGTATTTTTATATAGTGATGCTCATTGCTTGAGGTTACTTCAGAGCTTTTATTGTTTACATGACAGAATAATCTGCTTCAGCTGGGATGCAGAGGTTAGACTCCAGTCGCATATGGTTGGAATACGGGGTGATGATCTTCTGCTGCAGCACTCATTTAGGTCCAGTGAAAGGTAAGTTTGAAGTGATCACTAGTGTGGAATAGTTTTTGAACCTCATGCACCTTTGATAGGTTCTCAAGTTTCAAATGTAAGCATTCAAAACTTGGGGTTTGAGGACTATGAGGGATCAGCACAATTGTGTAACAAGGGCCCCCGCAGTGGGGGCCCGAGCTTCAGACAGGGGGCCTCAGTACAGAACTCTGGCCTAAGCACTCCTGGGGGAGACCTCCATGTATTACTTAGGGGGCACCCTCAAGTTTTGTTACGCCACTCTTTCAGCATCTAAGTTTATGCCGCATGAGAGTACATTGATTGATTTCATGACTAGTCCAAATTAAGATTTCTACCCGATGTGCAATGAAGAGCCAATGTAAGTATTCTTTACTTCTGCCCCAGAGGGATTTAATATTCTCACAAAGGTCTTTGGCATTCCTTCCTGCATCCTTTGTGGGAGGTCAATATTAGACTTTTAGGGTTGGTTCCATGTGGTTGCACTTGTACACTTAAGGCATGTTCTCTCTGCCTAGTTTTGTAAGGTCTGTAACCTGCTGATGTATTTGTCCCAGAGACTCTTGTGTACAAGGTTTCAATATTCAAGGCATGCCAAGAGTAGTACTCTAGTGAGCTCCACATAGTGGCCGTTTTGGAATAATTGGAGGATTTTATGAAGCAGGGTGAACTGAAAGGTAACTCCAATGACCACAGAGTTAATTTGAGGAGCGATTTATAACCTAGAAATGAATAAAATATGATGCTATCCAACACCCAGCTGTGAGACCTGTTGTGTCTTCAACCACACATATGTGAAATATCAGTTCTCAATCATTGCAGTACTTCACCTTCTCTGTTAGATCTATGGCAGCTTTTCTGTCATCCAAGTGTGAGAATGAAAGAATGTGATGCTCTGAAGCTCATACTGAGGCTGCAGAGAGCATCTTACTTTACAACTAATATTAATCCATGCCATCAGCTGATAATTTCATTACCTTCCCTTTGAGAATGTCATTTGTGCATCTGTGAAGATCCACAGTTGGCAAAAAATGCACAGGCACACATAATGACATGACATGTTATGAGAAATTGCAAAGCAGACCATATGTAGTTAAGGAAGCATTATAGTAATGTAAAATAAGGCAACACATAAACATGCCATTTTATTGAGGTAATAATGGTTCTCTCCTTTCCCAGTGGCTAGTAGCACAGCTTAATGAAATCCAATGTCAGAGTGCCATCCACTTCCCATGATTTCAGAACCTGTACCCTGACATTTTTCATGGAGAAGCCCCACACTGCTAAATTGTATTTCAAGAGTGTGCTATCATTTTGTGCATTAAAAGAGAAACATACAATTTGCAAATGAACGGCAATACTCTAAACAACTAGCAGCCCTACTGTCATAAATGCAAATCATGAGCGGTGTAACTAACATGCCCTTATGACATACATATATGAACTGTGCAGAAAGCACAAATAACAAGGGTCGTGTCCCACTAAAACTTGTACAAATTCTGTGCAATAATAGGCACACATATCTTGCACAAGATAGGACTAACATCTTAGCAGTTATAAGGTTAACCTACGAATATAATGCCAGCACCAATATAGGAACATACAGATATTCATCATAACATGAAAATCAGCCCCAGGACATGTAGTCATATTAATGTACTGTAAGCCGCAGTAGGCATGGTCTTTTACAAGAAACAACTTGGTTTCGAATGAGAGTTTTAAGTTTGTTGTCAATGTCTTTCAAGGGTCCCATATTGACTATTCAGGCTTTGACACATTCTCTTTTGTGAACTCATGCCTGGCATTCCAATCATCATTAAAGTCACCGACAGATGTTCAACTCAGTCTGTTAACCCACAAAAGACAGATGGAACAACATCTCAAAAGGAAACAAGTGTACTTTATGAATTCACATAAAGAGTTACAATCGAAAATAGTTCTTATTTCTATGCTAAATCTGGAGTCCTGTTGAAAAGTACATCAACATTTGATGATTTAGTGTCTCCAACTTTTGATACCCATAAAACATATAGATCTACCTATTCAAATACATGTTTTTCTTCCTGTGGTTAGAGAATAATGTGTCACTGTCTTGAAAAAGAGGTTTTGTTTACTAATGTATTAAAAGCAACATAAATAGATGTGCATTTTCTTTTTACAATACTGCAAGATATTTTGACTGATTAAAATGTGTAAGGTCTTATCTGTTTTGCAAATGCAATGAATGTTGTTGGTCAATTTCCATCAAGTTTAAATGTGTTCATGAACAAGGGTGCTTAGTTATTTTTTTAAATAGTTTTAGGTGTCGTATACCTGCCCCAGAGAGATGCCTGTGTGCTCTACATATGGGATAGAATAATATCAACGATAATTAGTTGGAGAATCAATAAGATAATATTACACAAATACAGTGCACTCGTTGACTGGAGTAGTTCGCAAACTGTACGATGGAAGGAAAGAAGGAAGCTAAAAAAAAGGTGTACATTGAAGTCACAAAGTATTCAGTGGCAGGAACATGTGTAGTTACATAGGTATAAAAAGAGGATGTATTCAGCTACGAGAAGTGCATAGTTTGTACCTGGGAAAGGAAAGGTAGGAGATATGGTCCCAGGAAGGCCAAACGTTAAGGAAAGCTCAGGAACGGTTGAGAATACTCAATGTAACCCAAGAGAGTAGGAGACGAGTTAATCTCTGTCAGAATGCAGTCTCAATTCAAAGTAAGAAAGGTACCATATATTTAGCTATCTGTAATATCTGTGAGCATTGAACTCGGATCCAAATTGGGAGAAAGGTTTTCTCCTATAGAACTTCTATGAGATTGCGCTCTAAGCTTTAGAACAGATAACCATAATGTTTTAATGAACGGAGTGCTTTTGATGATTATTGCATTATCAAATATCCTCTTAGACTGGTATGGGGCTGATGGTCAAATTTACAGAGTATTATCCCTGCTTGTAAACCATGTAATATTTCTTAAACGGATCAGTTGCACAAGTATCTCTTACAATTTATAATTTTGCATGGAAATTCACTGGTCAGCTGAGTTGATAGCCATATTAACTGGAGAGAAATGAATGGAGAATTAGCTCTTAGCTTGGACACACGTACTTTTCAGTGGCAGTGTTTCCCTAGAAACATTTGGTGATTAAACTGCATTTCAACTTTCCTATACACCCAATTACAGGGATAACCTTCTTTAACTGCCAATCTGTCTATTTAGGCATCATCGATCACATTTTTATTCTTTGGTTGCAGCATCTGTGGTTTTCTAATAATTATGTAAAGGGCATAGGATTGGGTTTAGACAGTGGCATACTGAAAGGGCGTCTTTCAAAATGCCTGTCCTGACTCAAATCAGGATACTTCCAAAACAGGGCCGGCTTTAGCGATAGCAGCGACCAGTGCGACAATCGTTTTTGGTGCCTCCACATCTCATGACTGGCATCTCATACTTTCTCGCTACCACTGGGCAAAAGTGCCCCTCATCCCTCTGATCATAATTTATTGCTAAACACCTCTCCCCCCCCTCCCCCCCAGGTCAGCACCCCAGTGCGGCCGCACCAGGTGCACTGCCTTAAAGCCGGCCCTGCTTCCAAAGGGGATCACAATCAAAAAGTGTCCCAAACTCAGATATATACACAAAAAAATGCAATTGGTATAGTGCTACATACAATCAAAGGGTGCTTCATAAACTCGTGGCAAGAGGTGTCAAACATACCAAACGACAGACCTAACCTTCCAGCTGTTTTTCCTCGAACAACATGCCTTTCTTTGTGTTTTTCACCTCTCCGCCAAATTTACGAGCAGTGGCATAGAAAGCAGCACAAATCTTTAACTATTACAATAAGAAAGTACATGTCGACAATTTTTAAATCTCACAGGATTGAAACAATTAATTAGGATTTGCAAAAGACCTACAAATAAGCCTGAAAAAGAGAAAATTCAAAATAAAATTATTTCCTGCTAACATGTTGTCGATTATCGGGACAAAGGAAGCACTTCCCCCATATGGGGTTGTAAATAAAAATAATGACATAAATCATACCTTGGAACATATGAATTGGATGCATTTCAGGGTGTACTCGTATCTTTTTCGTGCTCAGAATGCCTTTATTATGCATTTTTAATGACTTGTTTTCAATGGGACCGAGTAAGAGCCAAGTAGGAAAACACCCTTCTTGTATGTAGATTCCTTATCCAGCTGTGCAATTTTTTTTAATTATCGGTTGCTTCTTGAATTACAGATTCACAATCTGTTTTTTTGAGCACACAACTACTGAATGTAGCACTTTGTCATTGGGAAGTGAACAGCTCCCGTGGTGTTGCTGATGCTGATGCACTGGCACAGCAGTAATCCAATTTAACAATAAAATGCTAATTAGTTGTCACCATTACAGTCTGTCACATTTCTACTTTTAAGACTACGACTTTCCACCTTTTTAGACACTGTTAAACTAAAATAGCAACAGCTGACATTAAATCAATTGACGACTACAAAAAATAAGTTTCTCTTCAATACGAATTCTTAATTGTCACTGAAAGGCAGTTTCCAAAACAAGCCATACCTCAATTGTTATTCTAGGGTTGCTCCCTTCTCAAGAAACAACTTATGGTAAATACAAAACTCATCTCTTAGGTTTTAAATAATCATGCAGTGACGTTTCAATATTGTAGACATTTTGCACTGGTGAAAAGGAAAGACAAAACAACCCTCTATTAATTTGCTGCTTGAGTGTTTCAGAATGGAGAAAACAAATACTGCCCCATTCTGCCACTTCATGGTGGTTGCCTCAACCCCCAGATGGAGAACTTGGATTATGAAACCATTGCCAAAAATACATAACACGTTGTTGCTTTTACTTATGTTAGCTGTGAGTTTAGCAAATACATTCAGGTTAAAGAAATACCGTTTTCAAATAGATCAAGCCAAATTTGCACTATTTTATCTACTTTTGTAATAAAAAGTTGCTAATTGAGGAGCTTCAAGATTAGTCGCATCTTCCTCATTTGAAACAAGTACTTTGCACTTTCTTGTATGAACGAAAATAAAGGGTCTGAAATCAGTTTTGTTTATGTTTGTTCTGGTACGAATATATTTTACCTGGTTATCTATTATTAGAGCTGCTAACTTGATTCACATGCGTTGCACTTGGCCCTTTTTGCAGGGTCATCCCTAAACTTTTTGCCTTTCTCCTAGCCTTTTTTCTGACATGGGGTTGGTGGTTTTAAGAATCTAGGGATTTAAGCACTGCTGTCCAGTGTAAAGTGCATGTGCTCTCAGTGATAAATGTGGTAAGATTGGTCTACAACTGTTTGACATATATAATTTACCTGTCAGTCCCTTGTAAAGTGGATCTCAGATACCCAGGGCTGGTAAATTAAATGCTACTGGTGGGCTTGCAGCGCTGATTGCGCCACCCGACAGAGTATCCTCTCAAACCTATCTCAGGCCTCTGCCATTGCAGGTTCTGTGCGCATAGTGTCACTGCCGCTGTAACATGCCACCTAAAGTGTGTGCCATGTCCAATACTCCCCTTTTGCTACCTGTCAGTCACCCCTAAGGTAGGCCCTAGCTAGCCCTATGGGAAGGAAGCATTGTAGGTGAAAGATAGGACATGTACCTTAAGTGTGTGACATTTCCTGGTAGTGACAAACAGCCATTTGGGTTTCTCACTTCTGTGGGGCTTCTTTCCCATAGGAATGCATTGGGGATTCCCCGATAAGTGTTTCAGTGGTAATCCCTGATATGAGAGAAGCAGCGTGGTCAAGGTTGGTATGTTTGAAATAGTAATAATAAATGCTACGTAACAGGGTAGGCAGATTTATTATAAATATTTTAGAAATGCCACTTTTAGAAGTTGGCATTTCTGTGTGCTATGTGCCTGCCAGCCTGATGTGAATTGCAAGTCTGGCTATTGAGTGACAGGGACTGGTGAGGTGTGTGTGGCTCCAGGAAGGGCAGGGTGAATCAGCGCTAGGCTGAATAGGACATCTGCATTTGGAGTGGTGGGAGGAGAAATCCCTGGTCCCTGAATAGGATGGTGCCTGCCCTCGTGAATGCTGGCTCCGCCCCCCTGTGGTGTGTCTGAGGACGAGTCCCACCTAACAGAGAAGAGGAGCCCCGTCAACAGAGTGCTCCAATTTCCCCCTGAACCAGATTCTGCTGGTTCCCCAAGCCCTGTGCTGGCACAGACAGGGAGATTTTGTGTATAAATACTGGGGCTCTGACCCCATGAAAATGTGCTGTTCCAGGACATTTGAGGGCTTGCTGCTGCTGGGACCCAGGCAGAACTGCCATGGGGCTTACCTCCCTGCTGGAGGGCCCTGTGTGCTGACCTCCCTGGGCCCAGCTGAACTTTGCTTTTGAAACTTGGGCCACCTAGCGCCTAGTGAGCGCTGTGTTTTGCTTTCCTAGGTAGAGGAGCATTTATTTGATGGCTTAACCTGGAAGTGCTGCAACTTGGAGGGAGGGAATCCCAATGTGGGGATCCCCCGCATTGATGCCGTGCAGCGGGTGCCCACCCCCATTTAATGCATATTTGATTTGCGGGAGCCTACCCCGCGTTTTGTGCTTTCAAGCGGGTGCCCACCCCACATTTTGGTGCTTAAGCACGGCAGGTGTCCACTCGGCATTTATGCTTCATTGGCGGGTGCCCACCCCGCTCGTCACATCTAGATTGTAGCAGCCTACGCCGCACTGTGGTGAGCTCAGAGGCGAAGCGGGAGCCCACGCAGCGTTTGTGCACCCTTTTAACAGCGGAAGCCAACCCGCTGTTTGTGGGTCCTAAAAAGTAAAACGGGAGCCTACCTTGCTGTTGCATGCCGTCTGATGGTGGGGGCCCACCCCGCACTTTTGCGCTGGAGGGAGAAGGAGCCCCTGAGAGGAGGAAGCCTAGTGGGACACAGACGTGGGCGGGGCTTCAGGGACGGAAGCGGAAGGAGGCGCACAAGAAGGGAGTCAGCACCTGCCCCAGCAAGGCTCCCGTATGCCGGTGGGAGCTCTGTGTGCCTGCCAGGTCGTGAAGTTTGCGTCTCTCTGAGCGGGGCCCCCATGCGCTTTGGGAGCCCCATATGCCGCCAGGAGAGGAGAGACACGAAAGGAGTCCTGAGCCAGACCGGTGAGTGGGGCTGCACCTTTTGCATCGTTCTGGATGCAAGAGGGGCTCACGGAGTAGTGTTGGTGCCAGGGCTGCACCCAAGATGCCCCGGCAAAAGGAGGCATGGTGATTGCATATTCCTGATGCGTAGGCCATTTGTTTTACAGATGCCCAGAGTGGGGCTTTACTTGGTACACCGTTGGTGTTTCCTGGCTTCCTGAGCTGTCCCGCAACTGCAATGTTGGGGGGAAGTTGGGTGTCTAGGGCCCCAGAATGGGGCTCCCCCAGGCACAATGGTGCCAGCGCTGTGGAGGGCAATCTCAAATTGAGGTGGCAATGAGGGCAAGCCCAGGAAAGGGCCCCTGCTTGTGGAACACTGACCTGGGGACAAGTAACCCTGTGAGAGGTGTACCATACATTTCTGCCACTCATGGTGCTTGGGCAGAATGTGTTGTGCTAAGTGCAGTGCCCTATTGCCAGTCGTTACTGGTTGTTATCATCAGATGTGAAGCTTGTTCCTAAGAGGGGCAAGTGTTTATGTCCCAGGTGATGCCTATGACATAATGCATTTATGTTTAGGATGTGTATGCATAATGTGTTTATGCTGGAGAGGCCTAATGCGTAATATGTTTATGCTAATGAAGTTTGGGCCTAATGTGATTTATTGCCTAATGTCATGTTATGATAGTTTAGGATGGGGTCTAATGCTACTGGGATAATGCTTAGGTCATTATGGTACCAGTAGTTACTGGTTGTGGTTTATATTTACTTACCTGTTCGGATGGTTCTGACCGTGGCCCGATTGGCCTGTATGTAATCCCCTTGGAATATTGCATAGTGCTGGTTGGCACACTGTAAATGTGTGATTATGTTTGTAATGTGTTTATAATACAATGGCTATTTTTTATATAACCTTGTGTGGAGTTTTTTTTGTGGTGTTCCTAGTGAGTTGCTGCGGTGTGTGTGTGTGTATTGCGCAAACGCTTTACACATTGCCTCTGGGATAAGCCGGACTGCTCGAAAAAAGCTACCAAGGGGGTGAGCAGGGGTTATCTTCAGCGTGCAACTCCCTTGCCCTGACTGGAGTGGTGGTTTCTGCCCGACTTTGGCGCAAGCCTTAGCCAACCAGAAATCCCATTTCTAACAACATGTATCCCTCGTTTTCACGAAATAATGAACATTTTCTCTAAATTGACCCCGATGCTTGGAATGCAGTACAACATTGTGTAAAGGTTGTTGTTAAACATACATTGAACACTGCAGTAAATCGGTGCAGCGTACAATGCATGGTATAGAAATGCTATGTACACAAAGAAACAAAAACACAGAAAATTCAAAATCAAATATATGAGTGATTGTTTCTCATTATGTTCCGTAAGTTTGATAGAAAAACTATATATATATATATATATATATATATATATATATAATGAATGGAACTTCTCGGAGTTTGACACCTACATATAAATCCCCTCCCCTTTCCTGCTCGCTACCAACCAACACTGCGTTCCCTTTTACTTAAAATCCCCACAGACCACTTGCTTTTGGTGCCAAAAGGTCGCAGTTTATTCAACTTTGTATGTTTACACATTTGTTAACATTCCTGGTCATAGCAACTGTTCCTCCTTCAACGTTCATGCTATATATTTACATTATTTACATTTCTCTTGCAGTATGGACCCAGCCTCCTCAATTTTCCCTGGAAGGGAATGGACCCCTTGTCTGGGCCTCTGATTCACAGGTCTAGGCTTCAACTTGCTACCGACTTGGAGGGTGTCTGTCTGGACCTGCCCGGGCTGCAAGTGCTGACCTGCTCGCCCTATACTCCCTATACCCTTTTTGTGGTCCCTCCCTGCTCCCAGGGGTCCCTGACCAGTGGCATCCCAAGGCCCTTCATTGAGCATCTACTCTATCTCTCCTGAGTCAGAGTCCCTGCATCTTTCCCCCTCTGTACCCCTGCTGTGAGGCATTCCAAAGGTCCTATGGGAGCATCACATCTACTCTTTCTATGGCGGCACGTCGTCCCTTGGCTCCCTCAGAGCCCCTGCTGTGAGGCATCCCAAGGACACGGAGAGCCTTAAATCTACCTTTTTTAGGTTCTCTTTTTACTACCTTCTTTATGTTTGCTCCGCTCCCCCTCTACCCTTGCGGCTGCGATGCCCACTTCTTTTAGTGTGAGTGGGTGGGATTCTTGGATTTCCTTTGCAAGGGGGGCAGGGGGTGATTGTGCCTGTTTGTGGCCTGCTGGCCATCTTTATCCCCCTCGCCCTAACCTGTGAGTCTCCTGACGGGAGGTGTGGGTGGGTGCCTGGCCTTGGGGGACCAATCCTTGTCGCCCCCTGTCTAATCTTAATTTAAATTAGGGGAGGGGGGGGGCGGAGGACTTCCCAAACCCAGACGGCGTTTGACCGGGCCCCCATCGGGTCGGCTTTGCCTCCTCAGCCCGGGTTACAATATGAAGCTAGATTGAGAGGAAATGCAAAAAAGTATTCTCTTGATTTAACAATGGACATATTCGTGACTAAGTATGACGGAAGCAAAAATATATATCATTAAACACTTTCTTGAATATGTGTGGTATTTTAGATTGCCTGAGAGCTAATGCTGTGTCCCCTATTTCCGGTCTACATCGTGCACAAAGTAAATGTGCGACTGCAATTTTTTTACCCAAACCTGAATGGCTTCTGAATAAGCAGTTAGAATTCCTCTTGAGTTAGCAGCCTAGAATGATGCATGCATATTAATACACATTTGAATAGCCTAGATTGGGTAGTTCCACGTCAAGAGAGGCTCAGTCTCAAACAAAATGTAATGATAGCTGCCCATAAGCATGAAGATCTATTATGTTCAATAATTTATCATGGAATAGTGTCCTTGAGGTACGGTCAAGTATTAAATAAATAGTCTACACATATTTACAATTAATGTACATACACGTATTACTTGCATAACTAAGGGTTCGAACTGCGCTAAAACGAAAAACATCTGGATTTAGAAAAAATCATGGGGCATTTGGTAATATGTAGTGTTCTCTACAACATTTAAAAAATCTACGTCTCAATCTGAAAACATACACACAATAGCATTCTAATTTTTGCTAATCCATAGGACTAATCTACTTTTCTTTTTGCAAGTGTAGAGTTTGCCAAGTAGTTTAAAATAACCCCAGTCTGAGGTCACTGGGATATATAGAGCTCATCTTAAAGCAAATCAGGATTTTGCACTAAAGAGGTTATGAGGAACTGGCGCTACCATAGATCCATGTCCTGCTAATAAGGGATTAGAGAATAAAAGCATGGCCGTCTAACTCCCTCTCAAACACATTTCAGGAGGTTCAACCGTGCGGGACCAGGAATCCCTCTATTCACGTTCCAGTGTGGAGCTGTCCGGCCCTGGTTTGGTACCTAGTGTCACCTCAAAAGGCGGAGTTCACCACCACAACCTCACAGAGGTTGAAGAGTGAAACTGCTGCCCAAGGAGACTGTATGGGAGGACCCTCTCTGCACAATTCATTGGAAGGGATGTTTAATTGAATGGCCCATACTTTCATGGTTAGTGCTCTGAAATCTGCTGTTGGTGTTTAATGGTGCACGCTCTGCACAGAATTCCATGCCTATCAGTGCCAACATAAGACTTACTCTATGCACCAAAGACTGGCATGAGCTTTTGAGCAGTAGAACATGTGTGTAAATATTCACAAAGCTGCACATCCCATACACTAAAGCAAAACAGTATGATGCCCAAAATGGGTGAAAAAAAAAACCTGTAAAATTAGGATTAACTCTAATGGTGCATACAGCTATCCTTTCTCCCACACAAATAGAAGAATATAACTTCTTGACAAATATACATATTTTAAATCCGAAAAGAAGCACAGTCAGGGTCTGGACAGTGAAATAACACATCAATGGATCTTCCCTCAATTTTCCTCATTGTGCAAGCATTAGTTCTTAAACATTATAAACCTGCTCCATAATGCAGGGTTTAATCATTTTCCTAGGAAATGTATCTTAAGGGGGATAATGACAGTGACCACCCACGCAGCACCAAACCCTACCCTAATGAAATGTACAGAAAACTCGAACTTCCTCCACAAATGAACGGGCTGTTGCTCGCAAGTCTCGAGTAATTCCATTTAAATGTAAACTTTATCCCAAAGAAATGCTGAGCTCAAAGACAAAATGCGACTAGGTAAAAAAAAAAAAAAAAAAAAGAAGATTCTCTCATTTAGGTATTTTCGATCATTTTTATAAATATTTTTGTAGGTTTATCTTTTGCTAATCAATTACTATTTTCCATGCATGCTTACCCAATTAATTGTTCCATCGAAATAGTTTCTCTCCAATTATGGCATATTTTTGGCATATCCATGGGTCGTCACAAGCTTATGAAGCCAAGAAGTCACTAACGAAAAAGCGCATCGTTGTGTTGACCTGTGGCTGTGTGTTGGCTTCAGACAAATGTATGTTGCATGTGCTTGCGGAGGAATACATGATACATATATTTTGCCGAGTATACAAGTGCTCTAAGAAGCATGCAAGAAAGAGTCCCTGGTATTTTGACTCCGCCTACCCTCTTTCCGGGTTGGCTGGCGATTTCATCTGCCCAGGATCTAATCCTACAAGGTACCACTGTTGTGTCCAAGCTACAATATGGGAGATTGGTAGCTCATCGGGGTTGCCGAACGGCAACAAACATAGTAGGGCGCTACAGAGAGGCTGGGGCACAGCACAGTTTTTCCAGAAGTTCAAAGGTTTCTTGGAAGCTATAATATGACAACATGTATGTATTTTCTACAGGGCTTATATTTAAATGGGTGATTTCTAGTGCTCGGAACCGAATAGTCCACACTGGCACTTATAACAGTTTGCCACATAATGGCGCAGTTTGTTTAATTTAGAGATGAGCATTACAACCGTTATTTATTAATTCAGTAAACATTAAAATAACTAATACCTCCCGCCCAGGCCAGTCTTCTAACTTTGGATGGCCTCCAAAAGTCTGAATTGTCACACGAGTAGGCGTGTAAGGATTAGTAGTTGTGTTGGTACTGTCATTGGCAGTAGGCAACGGGTGGTACCAGCTACAATGGCCTCCTGAGGAAGGCCTTAGCACTTTTTTTTCAAATTAATCACTGGTTTTCTGAGAGCACTTGAAGTGATCGTTCTAGAACCCGCTTATAGAAGGGTATTAAATGTTGAATTGAAAGTGGATCCGCACTTCAATCTGGCATGTTGTTGTAAGCTAGTTTTATAGTATAAAAGACAAATTTGGCATTTTCCTTCTTACTGCATCCTTTAGAGAATGCAAGAGCTGCTAAAACCGGTCACAGCAAAGAGTCAGCATATGATCTACAAAAGTATCAACTTGCAACGAGTCACTGCTCTAGGTCTGTCTCGGTTTCGACTTTTTTTGGTACCCACATTGACTTGTTTGCTTACCCAAGGGTTTGAATCTAGGTATCACGTCACTGTCTTTATGGCGATAACCCATTTCTCATTGTTAACTTGGAAGACACGTGAACCTGCAGACAGCCATACTGCAACAAAGCCGAGGTGGTTTTTATAGACCTACTGTAGTTACATTATGCAGGCCCGTGCTGGGGTTTGGCACCGATTATTCAAAAACATGGGGGGTGGCCATGACAGTAAATTGTGTTAAAGAGTATACATGTAAGGCCTCAATCATTTCAAAGCCTTCGTAAATTAGTACACGGAGATTTATTTCAATTTAATGTTGTTCTCTAAATCGTGCTATACCAGTCTCTTTGATACTATTAACGCCTGGGGAGATAAAGAGGTGATGAAGGCAGCCAGGGATAATTGCACTTGTTTTTTACTGCTTCATCGGTCAGCTCCAGGAGACAGACCTTGTAAATGGTATTTTATTTGCAATTCTCTGGATGACACACACCTTCGATAGTTTGATAATGTATTACATTTTGCTCTAACCACCTACTCTTCTTGGGTGTCTTATTAGAGAGATTCTCTCAGTAATGCACATGCAAGCGCATGCATTCATCCTACTTTTCATGCTGTGGAGGCTATGAATATATTCACTTATTGACAGGTCTGAATTTTCAGCTGGGATAGAGGGCATATTCAGGGCTGATTTTTTCTCTCGCGCAGATTTTAGTGATCTTGGATGCTTTTTCATTTTGCATAAAAGAAGATTTCCTCAAGTTACACATTTTCAATTTTAGATACATTAAAACACCAGGGTTCTGCATGTGTCATTTTGCAAGGCTCTTTACAGTCTACATAGCACAGAGCAGGGAAGTAAGCATTGGATGAAACATCACTTCTATGGATTTCATAAGCCCATACCCCATGGTGCACATCCCATGGTGCATGGAAGTTGATCCAAGGAGGGCAGGGGGATTGGAGAACTGGTTCAGCTTAAGTTCTAACAGTGATCGAAATATTTTCAACTGTTAGATAATTTGAAGGTCATTGCAGTCCCACCTATTCGGAAAGCTGGTAAAAGTCGAAATAATTCAGGATATCCTTGAATATCAGCTGTCTCGTGATTGCATAATTCCTGTTTTAAATGGGGGTCAAAGTGACTTGCACTTTAATTGCAGTTCAATTTATATGCAATTGTATCATGCCTACCTGTTAGTCATCCTGTTTCAGTTAACTTTTTGGGTTCCTACTACTCAGAAACTTGGGAGCAGATGAGGGTGTTCCCCAATATCACTGATCATCAAGTTCACCCTGTGGTATCCATAACTACAAAATAATGAACTTAATGTCAGTCCAAACCAGGGGCATACAAAGTTCACTATCCCTTTTTGGATGAGGAAGAGTCTCAGTTAAAACCATGGCTTCGGACCAGGATCAAGGTCCGTGAAACTTCCAGGTGGTCGAAATATCCTCAAACCTATAAAAGCTACAACACTAAGGGCCTGATTTTGTGTTCGGCGAGCGGGTTACTTTGGGCCTCATTTAGAGTTTGTTGGATGGGATATTCTGCCACAAATGCGATGAATATCACCAGATCCCACCAAAGTGTGCCAAACTCCCAGCAGGTGCTATTGCGGACTTGAGGGTAGGCTCTTGAATACGTGTGTTTCCAAAAAGGCTGCAGTGCACTCACAGGGACAATTTAAAAGTCTCTTTAATCAAACAGACATGTTTCAGCCATAATGCCTTCCTCAGTGTTTATCGATCAAGGAACATATGAAATGAAGGATTTTTATAGCGCTGTACCCAAAAGGTGTCTAGGCGCTGAAAACAAGAGTACAGGCAGAGTTGCTGTGGAAGAGGTGAATTAAATAGCCCGGGTTTTAAGTCCTTCCTGAATTTAAGCAAATGGGAAGGTAGTTCCAAAGTTTGGTGGTGGCGTAGACAAAGCTTTTTCCTCCCCATTTTACTTTGTGTGCCTTGGGAATGATCATATTACCACTATCTGCCGATCTGAGTGGTGTGGCTGGAATGTAGGATTGAAAGTACTGTGACAGCTGCCCCAGGAAAAGGCAATGTTTGGCATTGAAAGCTATACACAGCACTTTGAAATTGGATACATTTGCTAATGGGCAACCAGTGTAACTTCATGAGAGCACTAGAGACTGATTTTTAGCGGGAAAGGACAAACAGGACTCTTGCAGCGGCATTTTAGGTCATGTGTATGCTGTGCTTGTTGCACTAGTAAATAAGGCATTGCAGTAGTCCAGCCTAGATGCAATTAATGCAGTGACCACTGTTTTCCTGAACTCAAAAGGAATGAACTGGAGCACTTTTTTCAGAACAAAAAAACAAGCAGAGGTGGTTTGATTAATCTGAGAATCAAATGACCGTTTAGAGTCAAAGAGGACCCCCAGGTTTTTTACTCGGTTAGCTGGTGTCGGAAGGGGGGCCATATGAGAAGACCACCAGCTATCTGATCTAAATAGGGGAGAGTTACCAAAGAGCATAAATTCAGTTTTTGATGAGTTAAGTTTTAGGCAAGTATCCTGCATCCAATTGCCTATGTGGCCCATGGAGTTGTGGAACTGGGAAGCAGTGTTGGTAGACAAGCTATTGATTGATAGTATAATCTGTGTGTCATCTGCATTGGACACCAGAGTGAAACAATGGCTTCTTATTAACTTAGCTAGGGGAGTAACGTAAAGGTAAAAAAAGAGTGGGGCTCAACGACGAACCCTGTGGAACTCCGCATAGGAGTGAGAAAGCCGGGGAAACAAAAGCATTGTGAGCCACCATTTGAGATCTATTAGAAAGGAAGGAGTGAAGTATGAGGAGCGCACTATCCCTGATTCCCAATGAGGCAGTCAACCAACACATCATGGTTGACCCTGTCAAACGCTGCAGAGAGATTCAAAAGGATAAGAGCAGCGCTCCCACCTGTATCGAGTGTTTGCCTAAGCTCCTCAGTGGCTGATTGTAGTGCTAACTCGGTGCTATGATGGGCCCGGAATCCAAATTGTGCAGGGTCCAAGATGTCGCCTTCCATCATAAAATTGGATAGTTCTTCATTTAAAAATCTTTCTATTATTTTTGCTGGGAAAGGCAACCTGGAGATGGGTCTGTAGTTCAAGAGGTCACCAGGATCCAGATTGGATTGTTTCAGGGCTGGCGAAATTGAAGCTTTCTTCCATTCCACAGGAAACTGCCCAGAGGATATCATACGATTAAAGATGGGCAGCAGTGAAGAGGCTATGATCTCTGGAACTGAATGAAGAATTTTGGGGGGCCAGGGACTGAGGGGAGACCCAGATTTTACTAGGGAGACTCATTTAATGATCTGATCTAGTGTGATGGGTGAAAAGGAGGGAAAAATAGGTATAGCTGAGCCATCAGAATTTGACCTGTTAACCTTTTGTTGGAATGAGTCTGCTAGCTTATTGCAGTACTGTTGAATTCTTTCATGATCCTGGACATCTGGGATTTAGGAGAGGCTTTGACACACAGTAGCTACGATTTTACAAAGCTGAATTTTTAAACTTTTGCTTTTACTATTAGGGGCCATACTGACACATTTTTTCTGCATTTCAATCCAAATGGCAGTTTAAATGTTAGTTTCAGTTTGTACCAATGCCAACTAAGGGAAGATCGAATATCTTGGTATTTGGCTGTGAATTATGTAATCAGTGAAAATACTGGGACTGCCATTTGGATTTGAATGTAAAGGGTAGCATATCCCCTGTAGCGAGTCTGGAGGAAGAGCAGGGCCTCTGTGCACTTCAAAGACCTGTCTTTGAAGTCTCCCTCACTTAAAAGGCACCACTGGGTATTGGGTATTGGACCTCAGGCACCACCGCTTCACTACAAATCTGGACCTGTGGATACTCAGCCAGGAAGAATGACTACTGTGCTGCAGAAGGACTGCCACTCTGCTGGACTGCTGCTTTGCTGTAATCCTGCTTTGCTGAACTGACCTGCTGCCCTCATGCCTGGGTGAGAAGAAATTGACTTACCCTAGAACTCAGAGAGACTCCTGGGGCTAGTTGGCTGTCCTCCTGATCGGTCGTCTCAGTGGCCTTAAATATTTCCAACCCCTGCACCTGGATTCTGCCATCTAGGAGTCTACTATTCCAAGTTGTGCCACCCCAGTCCTGGAAGTGGGCCTAAGGTGCTTGTCAGCAGAACCAATGCATATTCTTTGCTGACCGACACATCCCCTAGCAAAACCCAAGCATCTCCTTGGATGAGCTGTGCATTCCCAAACAGAACCAATGCATCGCTACTGTTGCATAGATTGGACCAGTCGCAAATAACTCACATCGCTGCCACCTCTCACATCTTGGACCGACTCAAAACCTTTTGCACCACCTCTGTGCAATGTTTTTTCTGGCGCACGCTCCCTTCATCATTAGTCAGTTGCAGACCTGATGACCATGCCCTTTGGTATCACTTTGAATCTCTGTATCGCAGCTTTACCTTTCATTAGAATTGGCACATCGCCTCTACTGTGCCTTGCATCCTCTAGACCGGACTTCGCATCAGCAGCCCAGTTGACAGGATCATAGAGGTTGACCTTGCACCGCAGCCTTGTCTCATATTGGAGCAGATGTATTACCTCTGCTGCTCAACCCATCTCCTGCATGGATCCATGCAACGTTCCGCAACCAGGATTTAAGTTACTTTGTTCAGTGGGACCAATTGGGTACCTGCACCTCCATCGCAGTCTACATTATCTTGTGACTTTGTCCCGGTTCGACACAACCCTATATCTCCAATAACACTTTTTGCTTCTTGGTGCCATTTTACTTATAACCTTTGAAATCTCCAGTTCTCTAATTGGCTTTTTGACATCTGGGTCTTGTTTTATTTATTAACTGTATTAAAGTCTACTCTATTTTTCTAAACCTGGTTTGGGGTCTAATTGTGTGGTGTTTTCATTGATTTACTGTTTGAAGTCAGGCACAAACACTTTACACATTTCTTTCAGGTTTACCCCGACTGCTCTATACCAAGCTACCAAAGAGTGAGCACAGGTTAATTTAGTGTATTGCCTGCCTCTTACCCTGAATAGGATTGTGGATGCTGCTTTACCAGGGTGCTTACCCCAGTCAACCAACCACCCAATTTCTAACAGTAACAAAAAGTAAAAATGCTGTAATCTAAAGGAGGAGTGCAGGTTTTCAAAACTATGAGCAAAAAATGACCCCTTGCAGAAACAAATGTAAAGAAAATCCATGAAGTGAACGAGGAGATAAAAAGCAGAGATGGACCTACCAAACCAACCACTGAAGTGGAATACTTTTTAGGCAGAGGTCGATTCGGCAAAAACAAAATACCATCACTCATAGTGGAGACAGCAAAAAGATGAAGTGAGATGACACATTAGGATGACTCATGCTGTATGTAGTAGTGGCCAGAAGCGAAACGCGAATGAAAGTTTAACAAATCAAATCAACAAAGAGGACATATATATTTATATACATACACACACATATACATATATGCGTTCAAAGAATTTAGCGAAATGCAATACGCCTGCCTCCTACTGCCGGTGCCTGCTGTGGCGGCCAACCCACACATTTCAGAACAGTCCTTTCAATGGGAAAGAAGGCAGCACACCAAAGTTATATCCAGAAGGATTTAATCTGCAAAAAAAGAACAACGAGTTTCAGCCTGTCGGCCTTCGTCAAGACCTGTGGGTTGGGTGAGTCTCCCACCTGGGCATGTTTTCTCTCCTTTGCTGCCGCTCCTATTTTCAACTTTAAATGGCAATCACCTCAATGGGGGATTGTAACTGCCTTTTAAGGACAGTCAGTCCACAGTTAATCCACTTCAGGTGATCTTTCTTGTTAGAACTGGGGGTCTTTAGTTGGCAGAGGAAGGTACCACTGTCCAAATAGGGACCCTTGCTTCTAGTCAGGGTAAGGAAAAAACGCTATTTCCATAACCTCTGTTCACCCCCTTGGTAGCTTGGTACAAGCAGTCAGGCTTATCCAAAAGCAAGGTGTAAAGTATTTGTACCCACACTCACAGTAACACAGTGAAAACACCACAAACTGACTACACAACAGTTAAGAAAAATAAAGGCATTTAATCTAAACTACACAAGAACAAAATGACAAAAATCCAACATACACAGTTCAAGAATATGGTTGCATATGGTTGCAAAAGTTCTTCAGGTTGCGATAAAAAAATTCACAGTTGCATGAAAAGTTCACAGTTGCATCTTGTTTTGCCAACAGTACCTTTCAAAAGCGACAAAGTTCCAAAGCAGAATCTGGTGCGGTGGAAAACATGCGATGCGTTGCACCTGAGACCCTGGGGAGGCAATGCGACAACCCCGCTGCTGCAGCAGGCGTGTTGCGACGAATCCGGTCTGTATGGGGAGGAAGGCGGACTTGTATGGATTCCGGTGCGTAGGAAGTTCTCTCGCAAAGGCACAATTCAATGATCTTTGGAGTTGCGACGATCTCCGGGGCGACGATGCTCGTACCAGCGATGATATCTCTCGCAGCTCCTCGAGATGGCTTCTGCAAGGACACTCGCAGCGACGTGATGCGGTCCACAAGCAAGCGGTGCGGCGATCTTACCCAGTGACGACAGGCTTTGCGACGACACTCGCAGCGATGGTAATCTTTTCGCACCTGTCTGGTGTGTCCCGCAAACAAAGAATGCGACTGCTCTGGCAGCGGCAACAGGAGCTCCGATGATCTCGACCTTCGTAGCGGCGGGAATTTCCTCGCACTGTCGGGGATGCGCTCCGCAAGCGAGCGAGGCGTCAAAACAGAAAGTCTTTAAAAGCTTGGTGTCCAGCTTCCCAACAGAGGTAAAACTTCCAGAGGCACCACAACTGGCCCAAGCACTCTAGGAAGGATCAAACTCTTTCAGCAGAGTTCAGGGAAGCTGGGGGTGAAGTTCTTTTGTTCCTGGGACTTCTTAACAGGGAGCCAGCAAAGTCCTTCCCCTCTCCTCGGCAGCAAAGCAACAGCAGGTCACTCCAGCAGAGCAACGGCAGGACAGACTTCCTTCTTCAGTTTCAGCTTTGACCTTGGCAGAGGTTCCTTATTGATTCCAGGATGATATAATTTTCTGTTGTCAGGAGTCCTGTACTTATACCCCTAAAAGTCTTTGCTTTCTTTGTGCAAGTGGGCCCTGAGCCCAGTCTGAACCAGTTCTGGGTGTCCCTTGAGCACTTTGTTTTCCTGGCTTCTTTTTTCCTTTCAGAGTGAGGGGCAGGGGCATCAGCCGCCCAGCATGAGGTGGAGCCAGCATTGTGGAAGGCAGGCACAGCCCTATTCAGGCCCAGGTGCTATCTCCTCCCACCACTCAAGTTCCAAATGCAGTCATTCAGCCTAGGGCTGACCAGCCAGCCTCCTGGGGCTCCCCAGCCCCTGCCTCTCTCCAACCAACAGGCCAAGGCACACAGAAAGGTCAGACAAGAGAACAGCTACTTTCTAAAAGTGCTGTTCTCAAACACAGGATTTAAAAACAACCTTTTCTAAAAGATGTGTTATTAAATTCTGAGTTCAGGGATACCAGACTTATGTCCAATCTTGTTCCTATGGAAAGATATGCTGGTAGCCACTGTAGTCAGCGTCCCCCATGATAGCCTATGGAGCAAGATAACCTTACAGCAGTGAAAAATGAATTCACTACCAGAGCATGTCACCTGCACAAGTACATGCCCTACCTTTCACATACACTGCGCCCTGACATAGGGGTACCTTGGGGCCATCCATAGGGGTGACCAATGTGCACAGAAAGGAAAGTGTTAGGCCCAGTCAGTGGGGACACTGACCAGGAGGACATGGCAGTTCGCAGACTGCACACCGGCACTGCGGTGGCATGCCTGAGACACCATTTTAGGGCTACAAATGTGGGTGGCACAATCAATGCTCCAGGCCCACTAGTAGCATTTGGCATCACCAGCCCTTGCACACTCAGTGCACTTTACCAGGGACTTCTGGATGATACAAATATGCCAATCAGGTATATCCAATTACAATAACAATTTCTACAGGGAGCACTTCCACTCTAACACTGATCAGCAGTGGCAGAGTGTCCAAAGCATCTAAACCAGCAAAAACGAAATCCAGCACAGCATCAAAAATATAGGAGGTAGAGGCAAAAAGATAGGGGGAAACCACGCCAAGGATGCCAGGTCTAACAATTCTCTTTTTCCTTTCCATCATGGCTATTCCTCTCTTGGCTTTTCCTGACTTTCCTAAACCATTGGTTGTCCTATCATTTTCTTTGGCTGTACTTTTACCATTTAAAGGCTTTAGTCTGGTTGGAGGGTGCATCGCAACAAAGCTGTGTTCCTTAGCTTTAGAAACAGGTTACTGATTGACTGTGGTGTGAGTCTTGGTCAAGCAGCAATCTCAATCCTAGTCGAGAAGCAATCTCAAACATAAAGGACATGAAAAGAAAACTTTGCTCATTGGATCCTACAAATGTTTGTAGACATTTTAACCACCGGTTTCAAACAATGATGTCTTTCATTTGCAACAGAATTAATCCTCCTCTTGGCAAAGTAATTGATTTATTTTGGTGTAAAGAGTACCAAGCCACAAGTGCTCCACATATTCACATGCTGTTATGCGTAAAAGATGGACCTTAATTTGGAACAGACGGTGAGGAGTGCGTCATGTATTTATAAGAACAGTGTGTGATATGTGCCATCCCAAAACACAGGGTGGAAAGGGTTTGAGACAAGAAGTTCTACTGTTTCAAATTCCTAGATATGGGAAGTACTGTCATCAAAAAAGCAGATGCATAAGAAAATTTGACACAAGATTTGTTTTGTATTCCCACAACCTGTAATTTCTGAAAGAAGCGTGAACAGCATTTTGTCTGCAGTCAGACATACACTGACACGGAAATCACCCACAAAATACATACAATCTCACAAGAGCAAAGGCTTCAAAGTATATTAATCACCACCACTCGATCATTCTGAAGATGTGGAATTCAAATACAGATCTACAATTTGTTGCAGACAACTCAATCACTATTGCTCACTACATCACTTCATATATACCAAAACCAGAGAAGACAGATGAAAGATGTGGGAGATTTCTGCAGAAAAGAGTCCTACCAAGAAATTGTACAGTTTCAGCTTGAAAATATTTTCCCACTAAGGAATAGGATCCTAGGAGTGCTTGGAACTGTTGCGCTTGACTAGTTTGTTCTTAAAGCCTAGGGGAATTGTATGGGTAAGTCTAGGCCTTACAAGCAATTGAAATAGAGTATTAAAGTCTTTCCCAAAAATACAGTATCTAGCAGAATTTGAACCAGAAAGGCATACTGAAAACTAACATTTTGGATACATACTACCCAAGAAGGAGTCCAGATCTTCAAAACATGTGTTTATAAAGAACTTCAATATTATACACGTAGAAGTAACTAACTGAAAACAAAGAAGAAGGGAGATATGCAGTATCTGGATGTGACTGATGGGTGGGACCCAACACAGGGCATCTAATGAACTACTAAAAACGTAGTTGCCAAACTCTGTAGAGAAGAGAGTTTTTCTATTTGGCACTTTTGCAGTTGTTCAAGCCATGGCGTGTGGAATCAGATTTACTTGGACATTATGACTGTTAGGAGGATTCTTTCAACACTGTGAAAGGCAGCATTCAGTGTTCAGCCTTTACAACCTACTTGCAAATGTTGACAGATGAGATAGGACAGGAATAATCTATTGCTTTGAGATAGCCAAGGAGACTTCCCCAAGCAGCAAAAGTTCTGGACAACTGACTCAAGATTCTCTTGGAGAATCAATTATTCAAAATGAAGCAACAATAATAATGAATGTGATCTATCCGACCTGCATACCGGCTCCAGTTCCAGCACCCAAGATAGCAATGTGGATGAGCTATTGGGAGAAGCCACAGCCGGTAAGCACACAGTGATCAAAAAAAAGAGAAGCCACCATATCCCAGCAGGCCCTCACCGAGAAGGCACCCCCGCACTAGCTTCTAGCTCTCATGGAGCTGCTTCTTCTTTAAAGGAACAAAACACAACCTTAACTGCGGTAATGGACACTGTGCTGCAGGCAATCGCATCACACAGAGAGCAAACATCAAAGGATGGACGGAAAGCACAACAAGCTCTACAAAAGGTACAAGAAGTGGTACGCAAACTTTCAAAAACAGTGGCAGCATCCAATGCAAGAATGTCGGACATGGAAGATCGAATTGTGGTTATTGAAGCGGAAGCTACTGTAGTGAAAGAGCAGGTTGATGCACACGACGCCGAGATGACTGACGTAAGGTGGAAGCTTGAGCAGATGGAAAATCGTATGCGTCGCAACAATCTTCGAGTACTGGGAATACCGGAAAAAAGTGAAGGAGATGATATACGCGTCTTTATGATTCAACTCTTTAAAGACACCTTTCCTGAGCTATCTTCATGGAACTGGGAGCTGGAAGTTCAACGGGTGCACAGAACCCCTTCTACATTGCGGCCTACCAACTCGCAAAGCAAATATCCCAGGGCGATCCTCGTCTACTTTGGTAACTTTTTGCTACGCCAAATCATTGCAGAGAAAGCGAGACCTGAGGCCCATCGGATCCGAGGCGACATCTCATACTTTGTCAGGCCGGACTTCTGCCACACAACTGTGGAGCGGAGATGGCGCCTCCGTCAGCTAATCAAACCTTTTTTGGACAAAAAAGCTAAGGTCTATTTGAACAATCCCGCCATACTCAAGGTGTTGTATAATGGTCAGGTAAAAATTTTTTCCTCCGAGATCAAAGCAAAGGCTTTTTTAGATAGCTTGACCTAATTTTTTTCTTGAGTAAATATGTTTTTCTTTAAGAGCCCTAAAATGCACCGGTCATCTTGATTACAGTAAAGCCACCGGATGGTGAGCTTTGTTTTGCAATTCCTAAGTTAACACCAACTCCAATGCTTTTCGGATAAATCGCTTAGAATAGGATTAGAATATGCTGTATAATCTATTATCGGTATAATGAATTTCTCTCCTAGCATTTAAGGGTTTTTTTGCATGGCTCATCGGGAATTGCGTGGCTCTAGGATGCTTATTCTTTCATAGCTTTGCATGTTTTCCTTTTTTTTTACATACCCTTTCACTAGCCTACACATGTGTTATTTGAAGTATACAGAATTAATGATAAGGCACGGTCACAGGGTGTCTCTCCATCATTATAGACTCTAGTGAGAGTCTGTTATGCCTCATAAGGTGGAGTTCGTGGGGAGGTGGGGGGGTAAGGCCTCAGGGAAGGCCTTGGGGAGGGGGTTGAGGAGGGGGGGAGGGAAGGGGGGAAACCAAAAAAGAAAAATTGGCAAATTCGGTCATAGACTATGTTGTATTAAGAGTAAAAGCTACAGAAATGTTAAAGAAAAGCAAAACCGTGTTATATATTTTAAGGAGAATGGGTGTTTAAAGCTTTTCAGGCTAGCCTTTCAAATTAATTTATGGGGAGAATAAGTCTCTGTACGTGGAATGTGGCAGGCCTCAATCATAAAGATAAAAGGGCCCAGTTATTTCAATTAATACAACAAAACCCTGTTGATATACTATGTCTCCAAGAGACACATATTGCATATTCTGATAGGAATTTACTTAAACTACCTGGTTATAACTTAATGGCAGCTACATCTCAAACTTCCAAAACTAGAGGGGTAGCCATTTTCGCTAAACCTATAATAGGCCCCCCAATTCGTAAATCAGCTGATAAATATGGCAGATGGGTTATAATTCAGCTTCAGCTGGATATCACCATCTGTGCAATCTATGGTCCAAATTTAGACGACCCTGCTGTTTTTCGAGAGCTCGAAATTGAATTGGCCTCTTGGTCAGGTCCCCTGATCTTTTGTGGAGATTTTAACATCGACATAGGGTTGTCTTCTGGGAACTCTTTATCTCAAAATTATAAAGGGCGCAAACCAAAGGTATATACAGCATTGGATCAGATGATGAAAAGTCACAACCTGGTTGACGTCTGGGGTCTACTCCGGGGGCCAAATTTGGATGGCCATACATATTTCTCTTTCCCCCATAACAAATATGTTAGAATCGATTATATTATGTCAAGCATTAACCGCAAGGATATTATAAAAGTAATTAAATCACCGAAAACTTTATCTGATCACAATGCATTGACCTTTACCTTTGATACGGTTAATTTAGTTAAACCAATAACACAATGGACTTTTGATAGGAGGCTACTGGTTAATCCAGAATACATAGTGTATATTAAATCATGGACCCAGTCTTTTTTCGACTGTAATCAGTTTAGTGCTCCCCGTATTATAGTATGGGACTGTTTTAAAGCAGCATTGAGAGGAGAGACCATTTCATTTGTTGCTAATAAGCGAAAACTAGAAAAACAATCCAATTTGGAAATGATGCAGGAGTTGTCCAATCTTGAGGCCCATCACGCTTCCCAGCTAAATTTGTCTCGTAGAGGCCAAGCCGATCCTACCGCCGATCCTGGGAAAATCTTAAAAAAAATAATGATCTTAAAAAATGAGATTAATAGTACGTTAATTCAAAAAGCCGCGGAAACCTATCAAGCCAATAAGGATAGATTATATGAATCAGGGGAAAATGTGGGGAAGCAGTTAGCACTACGCACACGACAAAAGCAATCATTGAGCAATATTAAAAAGATTGAATTTGAAGGAAACGAGTATACTACCTCCAAAGATATTGTTAAAGCATTTCAAAAATACTATCAAAAACTCTATAGTAGTGATATCTCACATCCTGATAAGGAAATTACAACATTCCTAAATAATTGGCTCCCAGACCATATTAATCATCAAAATATCGATGAAGAAAATAAGATTCATTTGGACAGAGAGATTACGATCATCGAGGTGGAGATTGCATTAGCCGAGATGGCCAACGGCAAGGCGGTTGGACCAGATAAAATCCCATTGGATTTATATAAAATTCTTGGTAACCAGATAACTCCCTTTCTGCTTGATTTGTTTCTAGGAGTCCAATATCATACAATTCCCCCTGAATCTTGGAAACAAACAAATATAATAATTTTCCATAAGAAGGGTAAACCACTCCACCTGCCTTCCTCATATAGGCCTATTTCTCTGATCAACTCCGACTCAAAGCTATACGCTAAAATATTTGCAAACCGTCTGAGTGGAGTCATCGAACGGCTTGTATCCCCGTGGCAACACGGCTTTATACCCGGCAAAGGCACTACAGACCATACTCGTAGAGCCATAACCCTACTTGACATCATGGGCGCCACGGGGGGCGAGATGTCGATGATATTCCTCGACGCCGAAAAGGCATTCGATCGAGTATCTTGGCAATTTCTCTGGAACATCCTGGAAAGTAAAAATTTCGGAAATGCCTTTATCAGTGCCATTAAAGCCATTTATGCCAACCCCACCGCAAAAATTTGTATAGCAGGAAATGAGTCGGAGGTTATTACGATTCAGAGGGGTACAAGACAGGGCTGCCCATGCTCTCCGGTTCTATTTGCACTCTATATAGATCCCCTTATTCAAAAATTATTAACCTCAACATCCATACATCCATTACTTACAGGGTCCTTTTCTACCAAAGTTATGGCATATGCAGATGACATTGCCGTAATAACCACTAAACCGTCTGAAGCAGTCTATGAAATTGAGACAATTACCCAAGCTTTTGGGAAGTACTCAGGGTACTCTTTGAATAGAGATAAGACTATGGTATTGGGTACTAGTAACACTCAGTATGAAAGTACTCTTAGGGTTAATCAGGCCACTTATTTAGGTGTAATACTTTCGACAGAGATAAGTAACATTAGCAATATTAATTATTCTCCCCTCATTGACAAAATTAAAAGCGATCTAAGAAGGGTAGACAGTCTACACCTTTCCATTATAGGTAGGGCCAACTACATTAAAATGAATGTATTTCCGCGCGTTCTATATTTGTTTAGAGCAATCCCTCTGTTACCTGCAGCACACTCTATAAAGATTATAGACTCCCTCATAGCAAAGTTCATGTGGAGTTACGGAAAAATAAGGCGGGCCCTCCCCCTTCTATCACTTCCCCAAAGAAGAGGCGGCTTAGCTTTACCAAATTTAAGATTATATTTTTGGGCATCATTATTGCAATATATGGATCCTCTTCTGACCGCAAAACCAGGAGGCCCAACCTTTATAATTCCCTATATACCATCAATATATGAGCTCAGCCTAGGTAAAAAACATAAGGGACTTTTTTTAAGGCAGGTTGAAACATCTTATTACAAAAAAATTAAATTAAAGACTGTTTTGGATGCTCTTTCAGTCTGGAAAGCTACTGGCAAACATCTAGGGCTTTCCACATATACAAAATATACACCGCTATGGCAATGTAAAATTTTTCCTAATATCCTTAATGATAGTAGATCTCAGAGCTGGGAGCTCCTAGGTATTAAAACAATCAGAGATTTCTTTAGTAATAACCTCCCACTTTCTTTTGAGCTCTTTCAAGCGCGATATAATGTCCCCGCGAACGACTTTTTAAAATTCTATCAAATATCAGCTAGTATCTACAATACCAAACCAAAAATCCTTCCAGATAATATCCCATTATTTGACATTATAGGGAAAAAATCTACCAGAATTGGGGTCCTATATCAGTTACTTTTGGCCAATACCCCAGATGATCTAGAGCGCACGGAACAATCTTGGGCCTTAAAATTAGCTAATCCTAATGTAGACATAGATTTCTCATTAGCTCTCTCAACAAGATATTTTATAGCCTCTAACTTAAATAGAATCATTTATAATTTATATTATACGCCAGCTAAATTGTTTGCATGGGGGCTTAGGAATGACGATAACTGTCCTAGATGCAAACAACCATTAGCAAACCTTCTACACATGTTTGCTGAATGCCCCACATTGGTCACAATCAAAACTATGATGTTGGAATTTTGGACCCAAATTTTTGGGCACCGAATACATGATTCTATAACATTGCTCCTATTGGGTCATGATGACTCTTTGAAACACAATAGAGAAGAACAGGCTGTACTATTTCTGGGATACGCCGTGTTACGGATAATTCTAGCAGCTAGGTGGAAAGATACAGAGCCCCCTTCCTTTAATATGTGGCTCAGTCGTTTTATAGCAATATATAAACAAGAAACTTCAATATATGCCACAAGAGGTAGAAAAATGAGAGCAATAGGAACACAGATTTGGGAACCTATTACTAGGTGGTATAATCAAGAAAGGGGAAATCAGATATAGGGCCTCTAAGTGATTTCGAGCCCACTTTCTCTCTCTTTTCAGTATTCTTTTTCTCAATAGTTATATCTTTCCTTGTGGTAGAGCTTTGTTTATATATATTTATGTATGTACTTTGTAACCCATGTATACCGTATCATCTCATATTACTTATCCTGTATATTTGTGTTTTATGGTTTGAATTTGCCAACAATAAAAAAATATAAAAAATAAAAAATAAAATAATGAATGTGATTGAGAGTACAATGCGGCAAGTAAGAGAAGAAACTGTTCATTTTGAACAGTTAGTAGAACAACTGTGCAATAAACAGAAATAAATGTTAAAGTTAAGGATAAAATTTCTCCAAGAGAAGAAACAAGGTGAATGTTCATGTAGACCAATATTGCTATAAATCAGTGGTCAAGCTGGCACTGGAAAAAGCATTCTAATTAAAGTTCTCACTGGATATTTATAGAAGACTAAATAATCACATTTTTCATGTGAGTAACAGCACTAGCAGGTTTAGCTGCACATACCATTAAAGGAATTCCTTTAAAGTGACTAATAATGCTACCTGTGGAATATGACAAACTGGAATACTAGAAATGATCTGGTGGGACTGGCCATGAGGTATCAAGAGTATTGAAAAAACAGAAGCTTCTAATCATTGAGGAAGTGAGCATGATATCGAACTTAAGGCTTGCCTTCATACACGTAAGAATGTAGCAAATAAAAAATAAAAAAATTGCAATGTACACTCTGGAGAAAGCATTTGATTATTTTCAGTGACCCACTGCAACTTACCGCCATACAAAGACAACCTGTTTTAAAAATACTTGTTCATAATTTAACAAGAAACTCTTTGGGAATTTGACATAGTAAATATTCAGACAGACATACATACATACATACATACATACATACATACACATACCACAATGTGATCCCATTCCCAGCACACACAGCATTGGGTGCAACCGTAGGGGACAAATCCAAACCCTGTATTCAATTTCCAAAACAAAGGACACTTCACTCTAGAATCCAATATTCAATTCCAAATGTAACACTTCACCAACATGTTTCAGCCATGCAGGGCCTTTGTCACTGACATGTGAAATTAAAATTGAATATCGGATTCTATAGTGCAGCGTCCTTTGTTTTTTGTGGAAAAAATATATAGATATGGAACTAGTGAAAAATATGCAACAAGCATCTCATGTGGATTATGGAAATAGTCTTAAGGACATTAGATTAGGAATTCTAACAAACATTGGAAAACATGCTTTAGAAGTAGACTTACATAATTGATAATGAGCAAGATGGCGGCTGCGTAGTTCACCTCGTTAGCTTCTCCCCTGATCTAGACTAACTGAATAGAGCAGGACAAATGCTCGATCTCTCCTTATTTTTGGATCGAGCCAGTTTCAGTCGGCAGTTCAGGTACGCCGTTGGGTTGTTACGGTAAACAGGCATGACCATCTGGAGAAATGCACTTGCGATTGATAATCTCTGTGGCTCTCCTTCCTGGATCTGGCTTCTTTGATCTGGAAGCCCAACAATGCCACCCAAAAGCAGCAAGTAAATCAAGGAGCGGGCGGAGCTTGTGGGTTCAGCCCCTGCATGCATTGCTCCACACAAGAAGAAGCTGCCTTCTGTGTGGAAAACAGAGGAAGGCACTGGGACTGCTTCAGAGAATTTTAACGCTGGAGCAGAGGGGCCGAAGCCAGACCACCCAGGAGCACAAGGGTTATGGACACGTCCTGACCATCAAAAGAAAGACAGCCTTCAATCCCGGAAATCTTTTCAGGTAAGCTTGAAAGACATTTGCAAAATGATCAGGGTAGCTCTGCTGCGTACCCTTTAATTGCACCTGCGAAAGTTGGGGACTAGTTCCTTAAAGGGGTCTGATAGGATTCGGCTCAGGCTCACTTGATAGCTGCATACAAAAGGAAAATGACAGTGAAGGGAGGGCAGAGCCAATTTTGGGCAAGAGAGGGGACAGGGTCCAGGGGTTAGAGACAACTATTTGTCCATTATCAGAAGGAGGATCAAGTTGGACTGAAACCCTCGAGAGAGGTATGCAAGACCCCCTAGGGAGAGACCAAGGGCAAAATGCGGCAGTACAGATGGATGGATCTCAGGTGGGAGTGGAAAGGTTCTTCTCTTTAACGCAGGAGTTGGACCATTCCAGTCTCAGAGAGGAATCAACGGACAATGACTGTTTCGAACTCATCGGGGGATAGCCCGAATGGGAGGAAGTCAAACCCTTCAATGAAAAAGTGACTACCCCTGTCAAAAAAGCACTGTGAGAAATCAAGGAGAACGGATAGAGAGTCGGAAGCAGAGCTAAGCATCACTAGGCAATTGGAGAGGGACTACTTGACGACGTGCCTTATATATAGCGAGAATGAAACAGAGGGATTGAGCACTCTGCAGGGAGAATCCTTAGGAGACGTGAATTGCCCAGCCACTCCCACAATCGATACAATCTACTACATCCTGAAACCGATGCAGTCCAAGGCTAGAGTGGAGCATAAAAGGGCCCATCTGGCTACAAAGAAAATACAAGGAGCAGTATGTAAAGTCAACAAAATATGTTCTGAGATGGAAGAGCAATTATGGGATATGAGGAGTGGGCAGAGGCAGTAGTAGCCACCGTGGTGACAGCAGAGAAATGGCAGAATCTACCGGAGACCCAGCAATATGTATAAGCTGGAGGATTTGAGAATCGCCAACGAAGAAACAACGTACAGTTTCTTGGTCTCGCAGAGAATGTGGAGGGGAACGGCAGCAGATCCTTCATGCTGAAGATGCTCAAGGGAGAGTTCCTTGATCTTGCCCAATGGGACTGGTAATCTGAGGTTCAGAGGGTACATTGCTTTCCTCTAATGCCTAAGAAAAACCATTCTCAACAGACAGAGACCTAGAGCCGTTCTGGTCTATTTCAACAACTTCCTTTTGTGCCATGCTCGCTTTGATAAGGCAAGACGAGAAGCAAGGAGGTCATTTGATGGGCATACCTTCTTCATCCATCTGGATTTCTGCCATGTGACAGTGGAATTGAGGTGGCTGCTTCGGCAGCTATTTCTGCTTTTTCAGTGACTCTGATGTGAAGTCGATCTGTTAAGTCTGGCTCGCCTCAAGATCATCTTTAAGGGAAGAACAAGGACATTTTATTGAAAGGTTAAAGCCCAAGAATATCTGAAGGAGATTACCAATGAGAATGGATTGGGTTGATAAATCCCTGGGCGCCTTGCTTTCTATGTGGATTGGGACCTTTTGTTTCCAGACTGTTTTCTTTCTTTTTCCTTTTTACTGTGGGTATACCTTTGGATTTTTGGATGGATCACCCAAGGTTCTGGAGAGAGCTTGTGGGAGGTCACAGTCTTTTCTTGGTTTCTTTTTATCTCCTATGGGCTTCAATAGGACTTTGGTGGGCTTGGGCGTGTTGGGGGAGGGTGGAGTGACAGGGGCAGTTTGCTGGTAAGTGGTCAGGGTCAGGATTGGCCCTTTTGCTCATGGTAGTGGGTGGGGGAGGGGTGAGGGGTCTTATGGAGAGGCTGTGGGGGACAGATCCAAGCATTTTGTTTGGCTGTGTTTGTACAGGCAGGTGGTCGCCAGAATATACTGCACTATAACAAAAGATGACTAGCCTCAGTCAATACCTGTTGGTTGAACAACTTCCAAAAGAAGCAAAGGGTGAATCTAGAATTGCAGTATTTAAAAGCGGACATTGTTTGCATGCAGGAAACGCATGTTGAAGGATCCCAAAAACATCTATTGGAATTTTCAGGGTACCAAATTAGAGCTAGGACTCTTCAAGGATAGCACACTTGCAGGGTAGCGATACTTGTACGAAAGGGCAGGATTCAATGCACTAGGGCCAGGACAGATAGGTATGTCATATGGGCTATTGCAGAGTGTCATTATACAGGAGGGTCCTTTACACTGTGTTCTTTGTACGGGCCGTGTCACTGATGATCGAGCATTATTGGACTGGCTCTGTGCCGAACAAGCTGGGTGGGCCCTTCCTCGGGTTATCTGTGGGGATTTTAATATTAAGGGGGATGCCCTGCAAGCAAGTGCCACAATTTATTAAGGACGTAAGTCCAAGGTCTTTCGGTCATTGTTGCAGCTTGTAACCACTCATGGGCTTTACGATGTCTGGGACAATAAGGAACCAGTGGATCCGGACTATACCTCGTATTCTTCTCCACATCAGGTGCATGTTTGCCTGGATTCTTTTTTTTACATCTGGCGGGATGGTATATTCTTCCCAAATATCTAAATATCCCTGGGTTGTGTCTGATCACAGTCCCTTAGTGTTAAAGCTAGATATTCAATCTATTCCACAAACTAATGGGTGGTGGGCATTTGAGCGAGCTCTGTTAGATGACAACTACGTTATGGATATGACAACTACGTTATGGATATGAAGAAGTGGATCCCAATATTTATGGCTGAAAATTTGAGAACTGCTCTAATATATGTATAGTATGGGGCACATTTAAGGCAGGAGTTTGTGGGGAAACTGCGCGATTTAGCTGGTCTAGACAGAAGAAGGAGAAGCATTATCCTTAGAAACTCCATCAAGCTTTGCCACGGGCTGAGGCAGGTTTGGTAGAAGCTGTTTCTACCAGACTAGATATTGAAGATGCCCAGCTCTGGGTTATACTAGCTAAAACAGCAATAGGGGATATTTCTGCTAAGAAAGCTGCGGAAAAATATATGCCTTGGAAAAACAAAACATGCAAATTTAATGAAAAGGTGTGTGATACATTAGTGTTTTGAGCCAGACAACAGGCAACTTATAGGGATATCGAGCAAATCCAAGACCCTAAGCTTGGACTGATTTCTGATGTATGGGGGAGATGCTCTGCCTTCCAGAGATATTATCCGCAACTATATGCTAAGGAGACTGTTGATTCAGATGAGATAGAGTCATATTTAGATCATGAGGCCCTGGAAGCATTAAATAGGGAGGACTGCAAGCTTTCAGGTCAACCTATCTCGGCAGAAGAAATTACACTCACAGTTTCTAGATTAGCATCTGGAAAAGCTGCAGGGGCAGACCTTATTAAGGGAGAATTTTATAAAATCATTGCCACCAGCCTCCATGAATATATATGCTTGAGGTACTTTTAGCTATTCAGATGGCCACACTTTCTCCAGATTCATGGGCCTCTACTAAGATTGCAGCGTTTCCTAAAAGTGATAACTGGCGCTGGATTAAGGGTCATATCGACCAATCACTTTCATCAATTGCGACACTAAAATTTATGCTCTAATCCTAGCTACTATTAGATGCTGAGAAGGCGTTCAACAGGGGCTCCTGGCCATATATATGGGCAATATTGGAGCAGAAGGGGCTGGGGTGGGAATTCATTAGGCAGATTAAGGCATTATATATTAAACCAATGGCCAAAATCTCATTATGGGGGGAGAATTAGAGACACTGAATATCCAGCGAGGGCCACGGCAGGGTTGTCCGTGTTCCCCCCTCCTCTTTGCCCTTGCTAACGACCCTCTAATTCATCAAATTAAAGGTAATCTTTCAATCTCTCCAATGACCATCAGGGGTTGGGATACTAAAATCCTGCCATACGCGGATGACCTAGCAATAGTTACCCCAGATCCCACCGGACAGTTAAGGAAATTGAATCGGAGGCTGATCTATATGGCCGTAATTCTGGTTATAGACTCAACATGGATAAAACACAGATACTCATAAATGATGATCTACAGTTTGAGGATAAACATGTAGGCTTGAATGCAATATATCTGGGTGTTAATATTAGTGCAGATACGGATAAAGTGGTAGAGGGTAACTTAGGCCTGGTAATTAATAAAACTAAGAAATAGTTGTATAGGTGGAATAATCTCAGACTCACCTTGATTGGGAGGAGTAATCTAATTAAAGTGATTTTTCTTGTACATTTTTTTATATTTGTTTAGAGCCATACCCCTCGAACTGAACAGTATGTGGTTTAAGGCTTTAGACAGTATGATTGGCTGGTGTTTATGGATTTCTGTCAGAACCAGGAGGGCTCTGAAGTTCCTTTCCCTTCCAAGGGAACGAGGGGGTTGGGCTATACCAAACTTTTGTCTGTATTATTTGGCCTCAGTGCTACAACAATTGGCTCCCCTATTGTTTGGCCTAACTCAAGATTTGGTCGCTGTTAACACTACCACCCGTTTTTTGAGTTGCCCCTTGGTGATGCTTTATCTGAATGCCAATTACGGCAACTAGAATTTGGTTATTTTGAAAAAGTTAGGTTCAAGACCCTAATATATGCATTTCGTGTCTGAACTAATGTTTGATAAAACTTAGGCTTGGCCGGTTTCATTTGTATACTCTACTCCAAGAAAACCGTCTCTTTTCTGACGTATTTCATGATCCCCAAATCAGGCGTGGTGGCGTGGGGGGCGGTGAACTATGGTTAATTCATTCTAGGAGATTTTCTTGATGACAAAGACTTTACCACTTTTGAGTTTTCGAAGATTAATTTCAATTAAGGAAATAATGAGTTATTCAAATGTATACAACTTTTTTTGGGGAAGGAAACAGGAGGGGTGAGGGGTTTAATAGAGTCAAACTTCTAGACGTATTATTTGGAAGTAAGCCTTCGATTAGAATTATTTATAAACTGCTAAATGATAGGATGGGGGATGATATCGAGAAACACACTACCCAATGGCAGAGGACATTACAAACAACAGAGAGTATAGTCTCTCCTCTCTAGAACTAGCTTGCTCAATGCTTTTATCTGCTAATTTACAGATGCATTACAAAACTTGGTTTAACCATTATATATTGTATGTCTAGGTGTATGGAGCAAATTTGGTTCATATGTTGGCTGACTGCCTTGGTTTAGGGAATTTGAGGAGGGATATAACTCACTTTTTTTAGGCCAAATTGGATTTGCGGATTGAGGTTACTTCCCAATTGATTTTATTAGGGATTCAGCAACAGGAAACTTCTCCTTCGGCCCAATCCTTTTTGTTCCTTACCATGACAGTACTCCGATTGTGCTTAGCAACAGCCTGGCTTGACCTTGCTTCTCCATTTTTTAATCAATGGTTGGCATGGGTAATTTCAACACATCACATAGAAAGGGCAGTTTAAGCCTAGAAAGCTAGACTCTCAGAAAAGAGCTCTTCAAATATGGGCCCCACTGAGGGAGTGGCTGGAAACACATGATGAAGGGTGACCGGCCTACCTTGCAGGATATTCTGTAGCATTTGTAGTTGGTTTGGGCTTATTTTTTTTATTGTTGCATGATTTGAATGTGTGGCATTTATATGTTGTCATTGTGTGTACAGGTCTATGGTTTCCACCTGTGCTCTCCCTTTTCTTCTTTAGTATTTTGGCTTGGATGGGGGGTTTGGGATAATATATATATGTCAAAGTTCAACAAAGAATGTTAAAAAAAAAAAAAAAAAAAAAAAAAGTAGACATCATCAGAACTAATGTGCAATTTTATTGAACAGAATTCCATAGTCCGTTTAATGCCTACACTTCAAGAGTACTCCAACTTCTTTCTCCAGTTTTAGTAACTGTTCATTGAAGATCTTTTGAAAATTACAGCAGTTGAAAACAAATTGAACATAAGGGAGTGACAATACTCCTTACAGAAAAACTACAAGCAAAACGGGATTCTTTAGAGAAGTCTGTATCGAGGACTGTGGGATTAGAAAAGTGTTTATCGGTACGCAAGAACAGCTGAGTAATTTTGATGTGCAATTTAAATGTTGAAGATGGGTTAGTAAAAAGTGCAATGGGTAAAGGTGTTGATTTCATCCATTTTCCCAAATAGAGATTAGGTTGAATACTTGGCTATAAAATGTGATCAGATTGATGATGTGAAACAGATTGGTCAATATGTTGCACTTTTTGTGCTAGTGCATGTTTCCACCCTCTCTATCTTATGCTGTAACTGTCCGTAAATCACAAGGTTTAAGTGTAAATGCAACTTTTGTTAATATCGGTAGTACTAGCTAGAAGGCGTTAAAAAGAAAAAAGTGGAAAATAAGGAAGATATTGTAGGATACCAATTAGAAAACAGTTTGGGTGTGAACTTATACGCAAATGTTATAAATGTACCGTTTCATTTACCACATCTTGTAAATCAATTTCAACAAACAACAGGTAAGATATTGTGTTCAGCACTGTGTCATTTGCTCCAATGTTTAGCCACAGAAAGAACTGTAATGCATTCTGCTTCAGGCAGTCAAGACCCTTTAGATATATGTAGGGGATCTGTAATATTTACTTTCAACAGAAAACAAGAGCATAAGAATATATTATGGTCATCCTTCAAGTTTTAGAACAATAAGAAGAAAATATTGATGGCTTATTTGGACTGATTTACAGACAGAATCAGGACTGTGAAGATTGTGATAATTCATCTACCACTCAAATACATCCGGAGCATTTTCTGTATTTAACATTACCAGATTGCAAAACTGTGCCTTTTGAAAGAATGATGAAAAAGGTTAACCAAAATATGACCCGTCCAAATTGCAGATCAGATGTTACGTCTATGTTAATTCTAGGAACAACTGGAAATATCTAATATTAATGCTACACCGATGCAGACAGAGCAGTTAAATCTAAATTAGAAACACAAATGACAAACTTCAATACTGGACAAGTATCAATTTCTGGAAGATTTTATACTAAGCCTGGGCAAAGCACCTCGCTACGCTGGCGTAGTTTGCGAAGTTTGTGCTACTTCGCACTACGCGAATTGCACGTAGCACAGTGCAAACACGCGTAGCGTAGAGCAGCGGTCATTTTTTGCTTGCTCGCAGTCCTCAACGTCAAGTTGGGGACTGCGAGCAAGCAAAATTATATCCCGGCAAGACTTTTTCCACGTTCACGACCAGCAACATCAAGTTGCTGATGGCGAGCTTGGAAAATAAACCTCCTGGCGAGCTTCTCAGGGCGGCAAGGACAGGTTTCTCATTGTGAGTTGTCAAGTATGCTCGCGACCGCTCGCGATGAGAAACTACCAGTCTGCGTTGAGAAAGCTGCAGCTCGAGTAAAAATCTACTCGAGCAGCAGTAAAAGACAGATCGCACTGTGCAAGATGCCGTTTTCAATGATTGCACAGTGCGGACAAGCATCCGGCACTGTGCAATCAACGCGAACAGCGCACTACGCAGTTCGCGTAGTGCTACGCGTAGCTTGCGAAGTGCACTTTGTGTAGTTATGCGTAGCGCTACTTCGCAAACTACGCCCAGGGTTAATTTATACTACATTGTCTATTATCTTTCACAAATGACTCAATATAACATCTGGATACTACACTGTTTATCTCAAGAGTGAAACTGGATTGACAGAATGCATTGACAACAATTTTATATTCAATCTAAGCAAAACTTTCTTTCAAGCTACCAAACTCCTATCTTTTGTCTCACCAACCAAAGTTCTAAGGAGGATTTCTTGGGAAAAAAACGGTGTAAGGTGTTCCTTCGACGTGGATTATTAGTGTTTTGCACATCATTCGTCCTATCTGGCGTGATGACTTTAAATAGTTCTGTAAAAATGAAGAGTCCTTTTATCTTATAAAAAGGAGTTAAACTAAACTAACATCTAAATACTGCACTCTCGTTAACTTGTGAAAGTGGATGGACACAATTCCAACACAGGAACGGTATATACAAACTAAAACGGCCTTTCAAACTACAAAATTGTCTCCTATTGTTTCTTCAACCAAACCTCTAAATACTATTTGTGAAAAAGAAGTAATATATGGGATTTAGCCTACATGGATCATCAGCTTTTTTTTTTTTTTTTTTACGTCATCATTTGGCTTACTAGGGATGAGGTTTTGAAAAGGATCTTTAAAATTCCAGTGTGGTTTATATTTATTAGTAGTATTATACCAGGTATAATATGAAATTAAATATTTTTAAGATATGGTTGTTTAGATTAGTTTAGGAACTGTAGGTAAAACAACTGATTAATGAATTGTAGTGAGTGCAATGTATAGCATTACTAATTCATAATGCTATACTGTACAGTTTTTTTCTACAATCCATATACAATTGTTTTTCACCCACTGTTCAAGGATGAAGCTTCATTCACTACTTTGTTTATGATGAACAAGTATGAAAGCTAAGATGAATAAAAACAGGGAAAAAGAAATGTTTCACTATATTATGATATACTGTTATAGCATAACCAATGTGTATTGTTTGGTCTCTGCAATTGGAAAATGAAATACTAACATATTTATGTTATTTATCAATAGTGGGTTGGAGTGCTATGTCTTTTGATGTCTCAAAGTACTTGTAATACAGAAATATTTTTTAGATATACCCGGGGAGAGTGGTTTTATGCATGTAGAATATTTAGTATAACTTGCCACCACAGTGTTTTCCCATTTTCTAATTATTACATTCAGTGTAGTACAGCATATTTACACTGTGAAAATGTACACCAAGGTAGAGTCTTATACAGCCACTGACACATTCACAGACACCCCAATTACACACCTAATACTGCCAGTCAGTTATCCATTCAATCCCAAACTCATCCACTAACTCACTCTCTGACTTATGAATACATCTACTAGTAAATGAGCTTATATACCCATACACAGATATTATCACACTTAGTTAATTCCTAATACAGCTACTAAAACATGCACCCAATAACCTATAGAGTGCCTTCTACAAGCAGTCAGTCATGCATACAATCAGTAACATACTCATTTACCTTCCGATGCAACTACTCAAACTCTCATGCACATAGCTGTAAAGACATTCACTCACTCCTGTAAACAATGATGTATACATTGTCTCACTTACCAAAACAACTACTAACACAGCCAGTCAGTTGCTTATACAGTTATTGCCTTACATATTCAATATTACATATAGGCTCTAAATACCCCTTTTACTCACTGCTACATACACGCTCACAGCCAATTAATTACTTATGGAGACACTCATACACCTGCCTACTCACTGTTGGACTTGGCCCTTTTTGCAGGGTCATACCAGAATGTTTTGCCGTCCAACTGCATTGTTTCAGACCTGTTTTTTTGTTGGCTTTATGACTCTGGACCCTTCACCACTGCTGATCAGTGCTAAAGTGCATATGCTCTCTGTGTACATTGTGGTTATGGATTAGTGAATCATTGATTGGCATGTTTGATTTACTAGTTGGAACCTAGTACCTTCACAGTGTGTACCCAGGGCATGTAAATCAAATGCTGCTAGTGGGCTGCGGCACTGATCGTGCCACCCAAAGAAGCAGCCTGTAAAATGTAACTCTGGTGTGCCATTGCAGAGCCTGTGTGTAGCCTGGCACTGTCATGTCGACTTGGTCAGTGCACACACTTGCCAGTCCCTTACCTTCCCTTTTCTTACATGTTAGTCACCCCTAAGGTAGACCCAAGATACTCCTGTCGGCAGGTTGCATTTTTTGTGAAAGGTAGGGCATGCTCTGATGTGAGTGGCATGTCCGGATAGTGAAATACTGCCACTTTTGTTTTTCACTATTGCAAGGCTACCTGCTCCCATAGGATGGAATGGGGAGTTTGTTTATAACATCTTGTAAACATATCCGCCCCTAGGAACACGGTAGAAAAAGAAAGTTTGATATGCCTGATCTCAGAATGTTAAAATGCATCTGTTAGGGAGGGTGATTTTTACATCCTGTGTATGAAAATACCACTTTTAGAAAGTAGGTATTTTCTTGCTTAGCCATTCAGTATGCCTCTGCTAGATGTGTGTATTGCATGTCTGCCTTTGGAGTGTCAGGGGTTGGGGAGGAGCAGTGGCTCCAGACAGACTGTTGAGCCAGGGCTGGGCTGCATAGGCCTTGAATGCATTTGGAGGGGTGGGAGTAGCAGCACCCGCACCTTAATAAGGCTGTGCCTGCCTTCCACAATTTTGTTCCCATGAGGCACAGGGTCAAGGCTGTTTTGCATATGGTCATATCTGAACTGTGGTGGTGTGGAGTGGAAAAACACAATGGATTTAGGCCCAGATCTCTGTACTGGGGTGAATGTATGACATTGTTGTGCATTCTGTCCATCAACTGTGGTTTTTGCATTTGTCACCCCGAGTGGGATGGGTATGCTCAGACGTGAGTCCCATGCTCTCCACACCACCGGAGTCAAGCTATCCTGGCTGAAGATGGCTGATAGCCAGAAACCGGCCCTAGGATGCTGGATTACGGTCCAGGAAAGACATGGCTTGGCAGTTCGGGCTGGACTGTTCCCATGAGGCACAGGGTCAAGGCTGATTTGCATATGGCCATGTCTGAACTGGGGTGGTGTGGAGTGCAAAAAAAACAATGGATTCAGGCCCAGATCTCTGTACTGGGGTGAATGTATGACATTGTTCTGCATTCTGTCCATCAACTGTGGTTTTTGCATTCCACAATTTCGGCTCCGCCCCCCCTATGGTGTGTCTGGAGCCAGGACTCCCACAGACAATGGAGTTTTTTTGTGCACTTGCAAAGTGCCCCACAGAACTGTTTTTGTACTGGGCAGAGACACTCTCTGCCTTCAGAGAATAAAGGATTTTTGGGTATAAAAAGAGGGGCCCAGACCCTAGACTTTTAGATCACATCTGGAAAATCAAAAGGAAACTTTGCCATGGAGAAGAGTCGGAGAAACGGAGGAGGAATGCTGCCCCTCTGCCGTTTGCTGTCAGGGGTCGGCCTGCAGTGGTTGCTTGCTGCCAAGCAAAGGAGAAAAGGATTTTGCTTGTTGCTTTATCATCTTAAGGAAGATCTCGAAGGGATTGAAACTGAGCTAACCTCCTGTTCTTAAGACTCAGGAACACAAAGACTTCACTTCTTCTGTCTCTCAGCATCTGGAACTGCTAATTCAGCTGCCATAGAAGCAAATTGCAACAACAACGGCGGCTAGCAACACTGTAACCTGCACAGAATCCGTGGGCATCGCACATGAAGAGCACGATGCACCGCCTCGACTTTCAACGTGGGCCGGACGCCTGCTGCATCGACTCCAAAACCATCATCAACGCCGGTGCTTCATCAACGCAGAGTTGATCCTCGATGTGGGTGACTCCTGAATGTCTTGACATCGCAGAGTCGTGAGGAAAAGCCGCCTCGCCACCCGAGCATCGCAGTAAGGAACAGAGGCTTCACCTCCCCTGCACTGCAGTGAAGAACAGAAGCTTCACCTCCACCGGGGTAGTAAGGAACTGACACCGCTCGGTGCAAACAAAGCATCACCTCCCCGACACTGTGCAACGTCTTGTTTTTCATTGTTTCCAAAGTACTGTTCTTTGTGGGTCTGTAACTCCACGCCCGACACTGCCCATCTTGCGGTCGGCACCGTACTTTGGGATTTCTATCTGTCACGACTTCGTAATACCTCCAGGTGGAGTTCTTTGTTGCTACAAGCTTTATTTGAGTAAATAACCTGTTCTTAAGGTTAACTTAATACCTGCACTGTAGATGTTTGTTGTTTGGTCTTGTTTTGGTTTAGATAAAGATTACTTATTTTTCTAAACTGGTGTGGTGCCCATTTGTAATATTTTCACTGCATTTCTGTATGTATTCACAAATGCTTTACACACTGCCTCTGAGATATCACCGCCTGCTCGTGCCAAGCTACCAAGGGGGTGAGCAGGGGTTATTTTGGTAGTGTATCCCCCTTACCCTGACTAGGAAGAAGGCTCCTTACTTGGGCAAAGGTACCTATTTCTGCCAACTAGAGACCCCCATTTCTAACAAACATCTATAAAGATACTCACACAGTCATTTACACACAGATACAGACTGTGACACACCCAGTCAAGCACTGCTGTAGACAGTACCACAGCCAGACACACACACACACTGATGGAGACACTAACACACCCAGACACACACACTCATTCATACACTAATACATCCATTTACACACTGAAACATACAGTTGCATTCCCAGAAATTCCCGTTTCTATACACTACTAGATCATACACACAATAATACTGCCACGGAGACACCCATACATACACCTATGCTAACACAGACATACCCACTTACTCACTCAGAGAACTAGTTATACATTCACTCAGCCATATAGCTACAAAAACAGTTACTTATTCACCCACACAACTGCGGACACTGCCAGTCACTGACTCATTCACTCTCTTACGCCCCTAGTCAGATATACTGCCATTTGCACACCCAGTAACTAAATTCTACACACACACACACACACACACACACACATTTACCCACCCACTCACCCAATCACTAACTCATTCAGGCACTAACGCACCCAGTCTCTCACCTATGCAGCCATTCATATAACCACTTACTCAATCATACAGGCACTCAAACAGCCATTCACTCACACATGCAGGCAGTCATACAGCCAGTCACTCTCTCATATAATCACTCACACACGGACATAGGGACTCACACGCCCAGTCACTCACTTGTACAGCCACCTATTCACTCATATAGTCACACTCTCATACAGCCTCTCACATACCCACCCACTCGCCCAATCTCACAAATACTCAGATACCCGCTCACTTACTTATACAGATACTAAGACATGCAATCATTCACCTATACAGTCACTGACACAACCACTCATTCACCCATACAACCACTCATCCAGTCACCCATACTGCCACTCACACATCCAGTCACTCATCTATAGTCATTCATGTACCCATTCACTCACTCATACAGCCACCCATGCATCCACTTACTCACCCATACAGGCTCTCACACGCTCATACAAATTCACACAGCCACTCACATACCCACTATCTTACTCATACAGTAGATCATACACCCACTTGTTTACCCATAACACCACTCCTCATGCACCAATAAAAACAATCACAGTCACTCACACACAGGAACTCACCCACCCAATCACTCACTCATACATACACTCATTCACCCAGTCAATCACCCAGACAAGCACACACACATACACTCCCTCACCTATACAGCCACTGATACAAACACTCACTCAATTATAGAGTCATTCACTCACCCATAAAGCCACTAACACACCCAGTCACTCAACGATGCAGCCACCAACAGTCACTCACTTAAACACCCACTCTTCTATGCATACAGACACAGTTTATTTTTTTAACCATGAAAGTTGGATTTAACATGACTTGTTTCTTTAGCAAAAAAAAATCCTGAACCTACTGGATTATTTTTTGTGTTTTTTCGTAAATAAAATGGCAACTTGGAAAAGCACGCTACCTTCGTGAATATCCCCGACACCGGAAAATACATAGTGCAATATTTTGCAGTGAATACGTATCTAATAATTACAAATCTATACTACTATTATAAAGAGGGACTTGCACCTTTTAGCCAGGTAAACTCAGGAACCACAACGCCAATCTTCACACCCGATACATCTATGAAATGTCAGGGTGTGTAGATGGACATAGGCTATATAAATTTAAAAAAAAAGTAAATTAAAAAAATTAAGTTTTAAAACAAAGTAGTCCCCTGAAAGTAGCGCCGGCAAGGACATAGCGCTGGCCATGACGCGACGTGCGTGATGACCGCGACGTGCGTGATGACGACGACGGAGGAGCGGCGGCCCAGTGACGAGTGGCTGTGCAGTGAGGAGCGGCGGCACAGGTAAGGAAAGGGAAAGTTTGAGCTTTTCCTAAACTCTCAGTACGAGACTGTGTGATGCAGGGGGAGGCGTCCCAGGGGGGGGGGGGGTGAAGTGAGGCAGACAGACAACATGTCGATGGCCACAGCTAGGAAAGGAAAATGTCGGAGCGGGAGTTAGTCGGGGCGGGAGGGGGGCCTGGTCCGTGTCCGGTCATGGGCATGCACAGACAATGACGGGGCAGGTGGGGGCCTGGGTGGGCAGATGGCCCTGAAGCCTCATTGCCCCCAGGCAACGCTGGGGCGGGCTGCTAGTAAATAAATAAAATCAAAAATTTATAAAAATCAAAAAATTCAGGAGAATAAAAATGTAGAGTGAATAAGCCACAAACAAAAAAGGGCATGAAGAGGCACAGACTAACACCTAAATGGGTGGCATTGATAGGAGCAACAGGCACAGTGAGGGACGTCAACTGCGAGCACCTCAAGGGTGAGGGCAAACAGGTACAGGGAACACAGGCAGGGTCATAGTACCAAATATGGAAAGGCACAACGATAAAAGGACCCAGGCTGGTGAGAGGTGGAGGGCAAGGGAGGGCACATGGAGTGAAGCTACAGACTGGAACAGAGTAAAAGTGCGGCCAGGTACCTCGGGGGAAAAGTGTGTATTTGCACAAGGAATGAAGGCATATAATGTACACAGAAAAAAAAGAAAAAGACCGACAGGTACATAAATTTAGCCACAGACAGGTACACAGAAAGAAAGCACAGACAATACACACAGGATTGGACACTCACATAGAAAGAAGACATGGACACGAATGAATACACAGTAAAAGAATGTACAGGTATATGGAGTGAATGCCTGGATAGTATTGGTGACAAAGAAGGCACATGAAGGTGCATGCACTGAATGCATGGACATTCACATAGAAAGCACAGGCAGGTAACTGCATTTAGTGAAGGCACAGGCAGGTGAACACACACACATACAGTTGCTGATACATCCACTGGGAGACCCAGAGAAGCTCTGACACCCACTCACACACTAACAGCAACATACACGCACAGTTATGCATACACACACACACACACACACATACAGCCACTTACACACACAGTCAAACACCCACGTATACACTTATGTAGTTAGTCTCACACCCACTCACACTGCCACTTACAGAGCCCTTCACACACCCACTCACCAACCTATACAGCCACTCACACACTCACTCATCAACCTATACAACCACTCACACACCTATTCTCAACGGCTACAGGTTACAGTTAGTAAATACCGTTTTAAACACCTTAGAAATTCAGTAAAAAAAATACATTACAGGGTTCATTATAGTTAGGAATAATGTTTAAAACACCATTGAAATTCACTGAAAAACACAAAGGTTACAAGGATTTTACAGTTAGGAAAATCAATAATAAAAATGCCATATAAATTCTTAGAAAAATCCAAAGGTGACATGGATGTTATAGTTATGCTTACATTTCATTCATACAAAACCATAGAAATTCAGAAGTTATTGTTACATCAGCTAACTATAACTTACGCCAGCCCAATCCAGTGCTTAGGACCTCAAATATTACATCACTCATGACATGGTCAGTGACATCACTGATGAAATCCTCCACAGAACAATTTTTACACCAACTAGCTCCCCATACCTCTCATACACCTGTTCACTCACTCACACACCCATACAAATATGCATGCACCCACTGACTTATTCATAGTGCCATTCACTAACACTCCCACTGACTCACACAGCCACTCACTCATACAAATACTCACACACCCACTACCTCATGCAGATACTAAGGTGTACCCAGTCACTGGGCCATCCACAGTTTCCCATTGAGACTCTCAAAATAACTCACCAATCCACTCTCCCATACAGTCACTGACATGCCCACGCACTCGCCTATTCACCCACTTGCACACCCATACACCTACTCATGTACCCTCTCACTTGCCCATACAAACACTAATGCACTTGCTCACTCACCCACACAAACCACTCATGCAGCGTCTCATTCACCATTTACAGCCATTAGCTCACCCATACAACTGCTCACTCACCCATGTATTTACTGGTACAGCCACACCCACATGGATATACACAGTTAGACAGACACTCATATAAACTAGGTTTTAAAAACAGAATGACTCATTAGTAGTAGACAAATAAAATTAATCATATAACTCAGAATCTTTAGGAAAACATTCACAATCACAGGATCACTTTAGTTTTTTCAACAAAAAAAAAATGTATATATATATATATATATATATATATATATATATATACACATACATACATACATATACACATATACACACACACACACAGGGTGGGATCATGCATTTCCTCATGAATCAAAACCAACACATTTGCATTTCAATGATGAAATCCGTTAAGTATATAGGTATCTGGTATTTATTTAGCATGAACTTAGTCAAAAGGCAGCAGAACCCTATACAAAGAAAACACAGTCAAGGGGTGAATTGGAGGTGTTGACGATTTCTAATACCTTAAAAGTACTGTCAGTGCAGCATGATCTAGTGTTTAAAGAGTATATACTGATTTTGGCTTATTTCATTGAGTTCTAACGACTCAAATTACCGATGCATTCAGACAATTCTCAGACACTTCTGGTTAGACAGTCAATTCGAGACCTGAACAACATATTCAAAAGCTTCAAACATCTCCTTCTGGATGAATACAAGATTTCAGTCCATAACCAGGGTAAAATCCATGGCCGTCCCTGCAGTCCCAATCAGTCAGAAGGCCCAATCCACTGGGAACAGTTATTTAGCCATATAAGAAAAGAAAATATATATATATATATATTTTATTTTTCTCACACCTGACCTTTGACTCCCAGGTGAAGGTAGCAGTCAATAGGACACGCTTCCGGATGTTCATACTGAACAAGGTCTTCCTTCTTGTATTTAAAGACTGATAATGGACCTATCAAGATCCCCTCTTCTGTCCAAGCTTACCAAGACATACATTCTAGCACTAAAGCGGGCTGAGAACTAAAAGGCCAATTGTTGGCATGAACTAGAATTATTTCAGCTGCTTTGAAACTAGTTTATTGACTAATTGTACATCCGAGGATGTAGTTAAAGATCATTTTCTCTGTATACCATCTTGAACAGAAGCTTATGTCGCCTCGAATATCTTCCCAGTGATATGTACCTTCCAAAAAACAGGAGATCGAACCATGATGTGCTAATGTGCATGGGATTAACGAGAGCAATTAAACATGGGCCCAGCATCATCAAAATAATCAGAACTCAACTCCAATATTGTGGTTCCAATTTATTTTCCGCAAAGTAAGGACAGACTTGAAAAATAATTATTAATGTATTCAAGAAGACACATGGAGCCCACAGCACCTAAAAGTCCCCACACCTCAGACTGTGGTACTGAAACCACATAGACAACAAGCGTAAATCTAATGCACAACCATCGGTTTCAAAAATCTGTTCCTTAGACCTCTGGCTAAACTGAACAAAGCAAGAGAGTGACCACCTCCGCCTGCGCTTCGACACTTGCTCGATTCAGCCAATACTGACATGGAAGCACAAACCAAAAGTCAACTATTATACTGTGATCACCAGACAATTAATTCAATCATATGGTGAAAGCGGCCACAAAATAACGTTTACAGTTTCATACAAAACTTTTTAGGAAATAAACTGTTTCATCTTCTCCATATACAGTAGCCACCAGGTGCACATAGAACTTTCAATACATTTTGATGTAAGTAAATTCACTAACACGATGTATTTTTACAATACATATATCTTTTTTTACCAATATATCTATCTCAAGATATGACTGATCAGCAGAGAGTATATATATATCTCAAGATATGACTGATCAGCAGAGAGTATATATATATATATATATATATATCTCAAGGTATGACTGATCGTCAGAGTATGACTGATGAGCAGATAGTACATAAGTTTTACACGTGCTTCATATTGTACATCACTTCATTCAATACATTTCCACATTAGCTCTTCTACGTGTCTGTCAACACATCGGTCTCTTTCCCCATCTTTCTCCTCTACTCCCCATCCTGCCTAAGCTGTTTTTCTTTAACTGCCTACTCGGTCACACATGTAAAAAAAAGAAATATAATCACAGTTTGCAAAGTTCGGTTTTTGCAAGGCACTCATCTCACAACACCACTTGTCTGAACTTTATTTCCCATTTGCTGATCACACATCACAGACTTATCGTGTCGAAGTTCGATAATCAGTTTATAAATAATGACAGCTGCACAATGCGAGAAGGTGAGACTGAAAACAACTTTTCATGCGCCAGCGAAATTAGCTTTAAAACGCATAATTCACTGAAACGTGTTTTTCTTCACACATTCTTCATTTTTTACACTCTGTTGTGTAAGAGAATAATTAAGTCACTACAAGTACCCCAGAAAGTAAATTCATATCTGTCATTGAGCTGAAAATGACACTGAACAAATAAAACAGTGCTCCTAAAAAACCTAGGGTGCATTTCATTGACTTCTTTGGCAGACTTTATTCAAAAGAGTACATCTTAAGGCACTTGGTCCAACAAGGCTTTTACGCGAAGCCCTTCCTTTCCTGCGGACAAAGTGCAGCCGATTGGGTGCAGCACTGTAGCTGTCCACATACTACTCAATTTCTTCTGAGATGCAGGCAAGGCTGTGAGAGAGAATCCAGATTCCCCCTTCAAACAAATCCCATGTGAAATACATTGCTGACTATCAGTAGGTCTTACTGAGACCACTGGTCTTTCGATTGTATTCTCTTTTCAGCTCCAGGAAGCACCAGATTAAAAACCCCTTATCTCAGGACATTCATTAGAGCCAATAGTCCACTGCAATGGGGTATGCTGTGCTATATCAGTACCCCAAAACAACAGAACATAGTGCATGTAGCCAAGTTGAGAAAAAAGCGTCCAAATTTAGAGAGAATGGTGATCTGAGGAGGTTATGCCCACACAGTGCACAGGGCTCGTTCACACAAGTGTGTTATCCAAGACAACCACTGAATCTGCCTCTACTTGTCTTCAGATTGGAACCTTTCATACTCCGCCTCAGTGTGATAAAGGAGAAATTATTTATTACATTATATCTCTCCAGAAAACTGAGTAATACAGTTGACTATGTGGTTGGACGCTACATTTGAAGCAGCCTTCTGAAGACACTTCTTAAGAGCAACTTTTACGGAGTGTTCGATTTTACAATACAGTAGGGTTACGTCAAGTGGGCCTTACAGGGATTAAAAAAAAGGAAAATGCTTGCTGTTCTACGTAATTAAGGACAGTCCTTTTGAAATCAACAATTTACTTGTTGGATTTTGACAGATGTGTTGTTCTGCAAGTCTGATGCATGAAAATAAAGCACTGACAAGTCACATGGTCAAAAACAATTCGGCTTCTGCTCCAGGCTATTGTCTTCGTACGCTATTGATTGATCTCAGGACGATGAATCAATCAAGTTTTGAACCACAACTATTCATTTTCGTCACTTGCTTTGTGCTCACGAATTGCTGTTACTAAAACTTGAACAAATGAGAAGGGAACTTTCCACTGATCACATTGAAAGAACCGGGAAGTGAAAAATGAATTCGCATCCCCCTGATCGGAGACTTAACCGGACACCTACAACTACTACTGAAGCTAGAAGCAGAGGGATTCTTCATCACCAAAAGAGAGATGTTCAATTTATTGTCCTTTTTTAGGTCTTACCTTTGAGGGGGCCCCCTCATTGTTGAATATATAGTACATTCCACAATGAACCGCTAAAGCTTCTTTTAACTCAAGGGGAGCAGCTGTAGACTAACAGGATGAAGACACAAGGTGCAAGTGGGTGTGAATCTAAAAGGAAGGCAAAGGCAAAGCCTAGTATTTCTGGGCAACAAGGACAGAAATACAGACCGTATCTGGTCCATCTGCATTCTTCAGTGACAAAAAGACTTGTGAAGATTGGGTTTTAGTGTTAATTACAAAAAGTATTTGCATCAGTGAAGTACAAACTGAAGAGCATTGAAGCTACGGTCCCTCTCTCCGGATTCATTCTTTTTCTGGAACTTTGCCTCCTCAAAGTTTCGGAAAAGAAAGGTTCTTGGCGTTTTCTTTTTTACAGAAGACATACAAATCTCTCCATTTTAAACCTGGGATGAGTCATGTTGCATCAATTTCAGGCCCGGGATTTCTAAGGTTTGCCACACAACTTATCAACTATTTTGAGAGAAGTTGATTTAGAAGAGACTCGTTACCGTTTCATTATCACCGAAATAACTGAATATTACAGTCTTTCAATTATCACACATATTAAATAAAAAGGCTCGTTTCCTGGGAATCTTATAATTGCAAGAATACTGCAAAATGCCAGCATCTACAGTAGGTGACTCACTTTTTTTAATAAATGTAAAAGTGCAAGAATGGTTTGCTAACCATGCCCCTTACCATGGTTCTGTTCTCTCAGTGGCCCTTTCCCTTTCGAGCAATCACACTCCTTCACATTACACCAGGACTTTGCTTGACAGGAAGCCTGACCTTTTCACATCAGGTTCTTCTCTGGAAGTGCCACTTCCCAAATGGCAGTGTATGGGGCACGCACGGGTCATGGCATTTCACTGACTTCCACCGAATAATATAAACACAGCTCTGAAACGGCCAGGCGCGGCTCAAAAACACCAAAAACGTGCTCCTTGTGACTTACTAAAAAGGACTTCGGTTTTTAAAGCACGCCCTAATGTGTACATATTTGTGGCTAACATTGGTTAATTCAAATGACAGGTTCTGCGGTAACAGGATGAGCCCAGTGAAGTATCCCATTTCATTTGTTCACAACATCTAATATTAGTGATCGCTATCTCCAGGGTATCAGCAATGGATACAATGTGTTCGGCGTTATCTTTTAATTGAAAAAGATAAGAAAAAGCACAATGTAGGTATTCATATTTAAATGTGTTCACATGCGTGCGGTGGCTGTGTGTTCAGCATCCTCCGCATGCCGCCTGCGCCTAGGCAAGCCTACAACTTTTTTTTTGCATGGGAGAAGAAACAGAAATAAGAGGTGCTGTCTACCAGCATAGTTAGTGGTACCTCCAAATTAGGCCTATACGCAAAGAAACATGCATTCCAATGGAAATGGAAGCCACAAGAAGTAAATATATGTCCACACAAAACACAGTGAACCCTCCTGGAAACATCTCCCGTCTTTCAACACACAGAGGGTACATTCAGCACCAGGTGTAACAGAACATGGGGCAAGCACGTGCTGCGATAGGCGCAGAGAACAAGTTTGCATCCCAACCGGTAGCAATGGTGGGTACAAAACACAGTACTCGCACCGCATGCAGGGGTATGTCTTTTGGTGAAAAGGTAAAAGTTGGTAAATCACATGCTTTATTCTGATTTCCTGTCCCATTATACCTGCTTTCAAGTAAAATACAAGCTAAAAACAGCAAAGAAATGCATGACCTTATAGGTATTACACGGATAGCTCTTAATATTGCACATAGCCAAAGATAGGTTTCTTATGACCACCTGCCCCAGGATGGCTCTTTTGGGAAACGGTGATAAAAGGAGGAGCACGTGGCAGACTAGGGGCTTCACTGCTGAGATCTGGAGCTCCACGCATATTGCCTCAGGGACGGGAAGTCATTTCAGGCTATGTGCTGCCACACTCGTTTTATAGATCCAATTTAATACCAGAGCAGCTCAGAGTTATAGCTTAATAGTTCCTAATTCTTGACGTTTGCAGGCAGCCTGCCAAGTGTACTGATTGTGTTTCCCTGCCATCCAGCAGCTGATTCTGCAAATGATATTACAGCAGAGTCCATCCGCAACAGCAGATCTGGAAGCGCCATGTGCACTGAACTTCCTCTTGGCAAGATCTTCCAGCAGGTCTGCTTAAGTTCCACATGGCAGGGAAACAGCAACACCACACATCGCACCCAGGCTGAGACACCTTTGGCACGCAGGTCACATGGTGTGAACTCTTGGGCACATAAGTAATGCGCCATGTGCTCTGGTACCATCTCCCATCATGTCTGTGGCACTGCTTGTAGGGTTATGCACCTGCCACAAAACGGCATGATCACATTTACGTGGTTTCATGTGCATTTAACTTTATTATTGCTGTGATGCGTAGTGCATCTTTATTCACATTTATGAACTTAGAGAATGGCAAATCTTACAGCTTTTTGGTGTGGAAACGTGCCACAAATTTGCCCCCAAATTTCACTATATTACCATACATGTACTTGGATATACACATGAACCTATAAAGAGACTTACATCAGTAATACCTGTGTAAACACACATGCACGCACATTTAGAAATAACACGCATGCACGGATATTCACAATACGGTTAGCCTGAATCACACAGCTTGTATTGCACACATACACACATGTACAAACAAACATATTGCCCAATAATGGCTTTGCAGTGGGGTTTCCGAGAGCTTGCCCTGCTCGGGTGTAGCGTGACATGTGCCAAGTACGCCCGCCGGTAATGCCTGCCCTTACACACACACACGAGCGTCTAAGTAGAAAACAACTGTGCCATTACCGGTAATGAAGTGCCATTCTTCCGCAGAGGTCCCCTGAAGACTCCCTTAATGCCACGAAAGTGCCCATTGCTAAGATGCGTGGAGCTGATGACAAGGTAGTAGCACGCCATACGGTCCGGTGTCTCCCATATGGACCCTGCCTTCGCATACGTGGGCCAGCTCAGCGCTGGCAGCTTGGCCGGATGCAGCTGGAAACATGAAGCCCTCGCATCCAGCGCGCGGGTCCCTGCCAGTCTGCTCTGAAGACAGCCAGCCCCTCCAACTGCTATTGTTATCTGCCGATTAGGAATCGGTGCTGAGGAGGCAGCCCGCCCGCTCAGCGCTGTAATCCCGGCAAGCCGCGAGGAATGGCAGAGCCCCGAGACTGCCCCGGCTTCAGCGGCTCTCCGGGCTCGGTGTCACCGCTCCGCGCCTCCCGGTGGGTGGGTGAGCAGGGCTAGCGGCGGCGTCTGTTAGCTGTCCAGGGTGACAGAGTAGTTCGCAGGCTGCAGGCGGTCTTTCCTCATTACAGCAGCTTTGTCTTAGCCAACGAATACCTCCCATGCGTCGCCTGTAAGAGCAGGCACAAGTTAGCGGCGCACCACTCTTCCAAAAATCACGCAGCCCCCAGCGGCTGTGCGTCTGGTAACGCTGGGAAATTGTCTCACAGCCTGGGCGGCCACATTCAGAAGAAACAAGGCAATTAGTTTAAAACGCCCGATTTAGGGGCGTAAATCCTACCTAAAGAGGAGCGACGATTCCTTGCAGAACTTTCCCCTCTTCCCCGGCATTTCCCCTCTCCCTGTCCCCCGTGTGGGTCGCCAGCATCCCTGTCTGCGTCTTTCGCTCTCCCCCGCTCTGTCTGCTACCTGCCTGCTTCAGCCTGTGCTGGGAGCCAAGCTGTAGGCAGCTCAGCCTCGCCGTCAGCAGCAGCAGCAGCTCTCCAGCTGGCCGTGAGAATGATCAATTCACTCCGAAAGAGGGTAAAGGCAAAGAAACAGGCGCCAATCAGTTCATTGCCTCACAGCAACAACCCCCAGCAAGTGGCATTTAAGTGAATTATGCTATTTGTTTTGAAGAAAACCACCAGGGTGCGGGCGGCGGAGGCAGCAGAGGGAACAGGGCCCCGCATTTCCAACCCGTTCTGCCAGGAACCCCCTCTCCTGGTTTTCCTTGAGGCACCCCAGCCTAAATATTTAATTCGACTCCAATAATCAGCAATCTTCCACTCATTGTGCGAGCAAAAACACGCCCCGCCCTCTTTCCCCGCTCCCTTTCCCGGGCCGTCTCCTGCGTGCTGCTATGTTATTGAATTAATTAAGCGCATTCTCGCTAATGCCTGCCTATTGATTGGGAACCAATTCTACGACGCTTCGCGGAGACAGGCCACGTTTCCAACTCAATCCTCCCAAAGCCTACTTTTCGGAATCACCCCATCTCGCTCCAGTGTATTAGCTTCAAAACACAGCGCGGGAGATAATTCACCACTTTCATAATTTATTGAGTCTTTTGAGAGGTTTTCAATTCTAGCCTGCAACAAGAGAGCATTCTCTCTGCCGCCGAGGCAGCCGCCTCAGATCCGACTCTTTAATAGTGTATGCAAATCCTGTTTGATTACAACAATGCCCGGGATTGGCTTCTGCCGCTATATGGTAAATAGTAATGAGGCAACCCAGAGCTGCTTCCTAGAAATAGTACAATTAATTTTGCCTTTTATCTTACCAATTAATATTCCTGTCTAAACACATTCATCACAAACATGTCTGTCCATGAATGCGCTTTATAGACTGCGAGAAGTTATAGGCCACAGTTGTTGTACAGATGCAATGGACATTTAACCCGTATTTACGCTGGTCACATGGATGGGGTATAGGTAGTCTAAAGAAATGAAGGAACAGAGTTTTTTTTGTTGCAGTTATATATATCGCGAACTCGATTCGAAGGTGTTGGGGCGCTTTACACGAGCAATCCTATGATGCAAGGACACATTTTTAAAGGCACAAGGATGGTAAGAGATTTGCCCAGAATCACAAGATGTTGAGCTAAGATGCCGAGACTCGAACCGCGTTCCTCATTTCTTAAAGTCGGCGGCTCTGGCCTTCCTCGCGACCTCTCCTTTACCTCCAGAGATCACGTAAGCTAGCAACTAACAAGCATTGGTATTTATTTCATTTTCCATGGACCAAATGTGAGAAACAAAATGAGAGGCTTCTCTCCCCATCCTCAAGCTTGGTCCGCTGATGTTGAACACATCTGCTAAATCAAGAGCAAACAAAAGTGCCAAGAGGTTTGACTTGCGTACTGCTTGCATACAGAGGCAAAAACAGTACTGGGGCACATCCACACAAAACTGGAATTGTATCCACTGTAACATAGCTAGAGGCACCCAAGCACACAGTCCCATGAGTATACCTATATCCAGGGCTTTAAGTGGGCCAGGTCTCAGACCCGCAATAATGTAAAAAGAAATGTTGAAACTGTTCCCTCCTGGGCTCTTTGTCCCTGTCCTTAATTTCACTGGTTAAACATTGATCGATTTCTCAGCAAAGACTGGAAAAAGCCTTAAGGTATTCCATGTCAGAGATGCGAGCCCTGTTCATACTTCACGATTTATTTAATCTTGTATTTTCAAAGAACATTTTTTTCAAGATTTTGTGTTTTTGTAGTTTTTTTTACGCTACATGTGTCTATGGGGTTTAGGATTATGGCAGTGTGTGTTTCTTGCAGGGCCTGTCTGTGGTTCATATGCGTGAGCAAGCTACATACAATACTTGGCCTCTCTGCAGAGTGCACAGAGCAATGGTCACATATGTTCCAATTGTAATTGTGGGAAAGTGCATGACAGAGGTACACAGCTGTTGAAATATGGATAGCACAAATGGAAACAAAAATGCATTGCTTACAGGTGAACAGGTGAGTTGCATGCAGGGAGGCAAATGGTGAAGTGTAGGAGGTGAAAGGAAGTTCGAGCAGAAGGAGAGCACGAACAGAGTGTGCTGAAGAGGAAAGAGATGATGTGTGAGATAGGCAGATGGAGATTTCAGAAAGCGGTGAGGAGAAAAAGAGTGTACGTGTCTAACAAAATGAGAAATTGCAGTTGTGAGAAAATGAGACCTAGAGAGATTGAGACACTTCAAGTCCACTACCCCTTTCAAAGATCTTAGGGCCTAATTTAGATCTTGGCAGAAGGGAATACTCAGTCACAAACATGACAGACATCCCGTCTGCCATATTATGATCCCATTATATCCTATGGAGATCGTAATATGGCGGACGGGATATCTGTCACGTTACTGACAGTGTATTCCATCCGCTGTGATCTAAAAAAGGCCCTTAGTATTAATGTTGAATTCACAGCGCACTACCGCTAGATTTGAAATCTTTTCAATTCTAATTGCTCACAACAAAATCAGTGTTGTTATTCACTTATTTGATATAGCTATACAGCTACCCTGATGGAGGCAGTATCATCTGTCAAATGCTAAATTAGACCCAATATCAGATGGTAAAATCTTTGACATCCTACGCATCGCACAGACCTTTATCCTGTTCGACCGCCAACAGTGACTTCTGATTACAGCTTTAATTTCTCTTGCCACTTTTGCCCCTGAACCTTTAAAAAACATTTTTCTCAGATCATTTTCCTTTGCCTTGTAATCACTTTGTAATATTTTTTTTTAAATACAAAATTATTTATTTTTTAGAAATTGTTTCTGGGAGTTTCATTGTGTTGTGTTTTGACTTCTTAATTGTGTTAGTACTAAATACTTAGGAAATATTCTTTAAATTAAGTCTGTCTGCCTTGTGCCATATCTACAAGGGGTTATGTCCAGGTTCATTTATTGCACCTGTGTGTTGCACCTTGTTAGACGTGGCATCTTTTGGCGTGTTTCCCCTGACTTTTTGCTTTCTGACCTTCCGGTTGTGACTCTGTTTTTGCTGGTGTAATGATTCTGCACACTTTCCTCACTACTGTCCAGTGGTAAAGTGCAAGTGCTCCTGTATAACATTTATTGTGGATTGGTGTTTCCATGATTGGTATATTTGTTTTATGTGTCAGTGCCTAGTAAAGTGCACTGCATATGCCAGGGCCTATAAATCAAATGCTGTTGGTGGGCTGCAGCACTGGATTGGGCCACCCAAGCAAACAGCCCGTTAAGTGTAACTCTGGCCTGCCATTGCTGAGTCTGTGCGCAGCCTGGGGCTGCCATGTCGACTTGGAAAGTGCACACACTTGCAAGTCCCTTAACCTTCCCTTTTCAACATGTGAGTCGCCCCTAAGATAGGTCCAAGGTACCCCCAATGGGCAGGGTGCATTGTATGTAAAAGGTAGGACATGCAGTGGTGTGTGTGGCATGTCCTGATAGTGAATGACAGTTATTACTTCATTTTTCACAATTGCAAGGCTACCTGTTCTCCATAGGCCAGAATGGGCAGTTTTCTCATTATATCCTATGATCCTAACTGACTCAGGGAACATGGTAGAAATTCGAGTTTAGTGTGCCTGAACTCAGAATGATGAAACATACCTTTTAGTGAAGTTGCTTTTAACATTCTGTGTTTGAAAATAAATACCACTTTTAGAAAGTAGGTATTTTCTGACCTAACCATCCAGCCTGCCTCTGTTAGGGTGTGTATTAGCTGTCTGGTTTGCGAGTGACTGGGGCTGGGGGAGACTTCAGGAGGGGTGAGTCAGCAGGGCTGAATAGGCACATCTACACCTAGATGGGTGGGAGGAGTAGCACCTGGCTCTGAATAGGGCTGGCCTCGCCTTTCACAATGCTGACTCCACCTCCTGTGGTGCGTCTGTGGACCCTGGCCCACACTGACAAAGGAAGAAGGTGCACCCTGGCAGAATGCACCCCAAACTGGTTTGAACTAGGTCCAGGCCCCTCTGCCTTCAGAGGACAAAGGGATTGCTGGTATAAATATTGGGGCCCAGAACCCAAGACTTTAGAACTCGCTGGAATGAAGGAACCTGCCAAGAAGAAGAGCTGGAAAAGCTGCCAGGAGGAGTACTTCCCCTTTGCTGTATTGTTGCTTTGTTGGGTTGGCCTGCATCTTCTGCTTTTGCCTTGGGCATTGAAAGGACTGGACTGAACTTTCTCTACTTGTGCTGAGTATCTCCAAGGGCTTGAGGCAGAGCTTGCCCCAAGTTCAAGAAGTCTCAGGAATAGCAAAGACTCCAAGCCCGACGCCGTCTACGATGCCGCTGCTAACTCAGTGTCCTGAAGGCACCGCAGAGAGCCCTGCTGCCACGCTGCACCGCGACCCTGGTCTCACTGACGACGCCTGCTGATGCCGCCACCGAGCCGCTCCTTGCACCATTACCTGTGGGAACCGCACTCTGCACCGCCTCGCTTTATGACGACGCCGTGGTATTCCCGACAATGCCGCTCCACGCGGACTCAATGCCACTACTTGCACCGTGGATCAGGGGCACCGCTCGTAAAGTTATACGACGCACCGCCATCATTCCGCACCGCAGCCTTGGCCTACCGACGCAGGTGCCATCGACTCCAGTTGTCAGCCAACGACAGCGCTTCAGCGACAGCGATGCCGCTGCTGCACTGTGACCTGCCAGCACCATGACGAGCACCGCCTTCATCTCACACCGTGGCCATGGTCTCACCAACGACACCATCTGACGCCACCACCAAGCAGCAGCTCGCACCTTGACCTGAGGGCACCGCACGCCGCACTGCTGCACTTTGCGCCGCAGCACCTGACGCCTGCCAATGCCATCACTCCTGATTCCATCAGAGAGGAGATCGACCTGCAACGGGTGTTACAACGAGAGGTTATCGATGAGCTGCATCTCTGAAAGGTAGCGTTGACGGGTCTTTCCAACACCGCAGCTGACCCGCGACGCCGCGGTCAGCCAGAACTGTTTGGATTTGTTTGTTCACAACGCCGTGATAGCCCGGACAGAGCTATCGACATCAAGGAACTGTGTTTTCATTGTATCTTGGCAAGATAAAGACATCTTGCAACGCATCTATCTTTAAAGTACCGTACTGTGGATTTTTATCGTATTTGCTCTTGTTTAAGTATATAAAAATATTGGGTATTTTTCAAAACTGGTGTGGTGTCTGTTTGTAGTGCTTACACTGTATCACTGTTGGTTATGTGCAAATGCTTTACACACTGCCTCTAAGATAAGCCTGACTGCTCGTGCCAAGCTACCAAGGGGGTGAGCAGGGGTTATTGTAGGAGTGTAACTCCCTTATCCTGACTAGAGTGGTGGTTTCTGCCTGGCTTTGGTGCAAACCTTAGCCAACCAGAAATCCCATTTATAACACACCTGACAAGATTGAAGACTTAGCAACTACATGTGTGAGGAATTTGCTTAATTTGCTTTTATGTAATTACGCAAAATACACCAAAATTATGCATAATTATGAATAATTATGTGAAATGCATCTCCAATAACTTGCGTTAAAAAATGACAGAGTAAACACATTTTGTGTTATAAAAAATTACGAACAGCAAGCTGCTTTGCAAAAGCATGCACCCTTTTTGTTTACTCCACCCTGCTCCTGGCTATCTCTAACTCCTGTTTCCCTGCTTTTCAGACCCATTCGCCTCCATTCGCCCAATTCTTGCCCCCTCTGCCCTTTTTCAACTTTATATTCACTTGTTATCACTTTTTAACTGTCCATGTGTATTTATTTTTAGTGTTTTTGTTCCTTGTCTGTCCATATTTGTATATTTTCACTTTACCTTTAATTTCCCTTAGCTAGGATAGAGGCAGGCAGTGCCACTGTGCCCCCCAGGACCCCCAGACATCAACGTTGGCCTGAGTGAATAAACTCTGCCACTCATTTAGTGCAGAGGTTATAGCAGTGAAGCAATGAAGGCAGGACCACTGCACAAAGAAGCAGGTCTGTTGTGACTTTGATATATGGTTGTGCTAGAAATGGGGGTCTTTAGTTGACAGAGGTAGGTACCCTTATCCAAATAGGGACCCTTGATTCTAGTCTGGGAAAGGGGGATATACACACTCTAAATAAACCCTGCTCACCCCGTTGGTAGCTTGGCATGAGCAGACAGGCTTATTCCAAAGGCAATCTGTAAAGTATTTGTGCTCAGAACACACAGTAAATTTTGAGAACAAGGGTAGCCCATAAAGCGAACCTGGGGTGAAAGCGCATTTTAGAGAAACAATGGTTCAGGGGTGGCCTAATAAGGTCCTTAAAAGAATATAGCGTATGATTAATTCACGCTAGGGAGCTAAAGATGTAGGTAAACATAAATACTTTAATTTATTTTCTTTTTCTAACATATATCATGACGTTTCAGGTGCTCATATGAGTGACAAAGTGCATAACGTGACACAAGTGAACATAGTGAAAAACAAAACAAAATGTCACACAACAACAAGGTATAAACCACAGAAATATATACAATGGAGTGGGGGTATTTTTCTTGAGTGGGTCGACAACGTTTCGATCTATACTGATTTTAGATCATCTTCAGGACTGTTGAGCTTCCTGAAACTGCAGAGAGGTAAGTAGGATTAACAAGGGTACCTACACAATCAATTTCTTATCGTAGTGATTCTTGTGCTCCCAGTGGCATGTTTCATTTTCATGCACATTCAGCTTATAATAAGAGGGGGGGCGCTTAGCATTCAAACCAGATGTGTGCTGCGCTTGTTATTACTCATGAGGGTGAGGGGCATTTAGTTGCATGCGATGACATAAACATTTGGAGAGTGACTTACTCGATAGATGGGACAGTCCATCTGAACAGAGAAGTGGAGACTTGAGTCGGTATAACCGGGATATCAGGTGATATGACCGGAATGATTTCTTATCCTGCAAGGGACAGAAGGAAATCAGTGTCTTATCGTAGTGCCTGGAGCGCCGTGCATACGGTCGTGCTGCAAGGCATGTGGACTTACTTATGAACAAATTATAGTGACAGTCCAATTGTCCTGGTGATGGCTAATCTGCAGTAGCAATAGAAGTATGCTGCTGTAAACCAATAGAAGGGGGTGTGGTTAATATCTCATACCTAATATATCAATTGGTAATTAACTTATCCAGCCAAATTTATACAATCTTGACAGGGTATAATTGTTGCAGCGGCCATAAAAGAAATAACTAAACTCATATACACAGTACCAAGTATCAATGTTAGATTGCTCATACGGGCAATTTTGAATTAGAAAATAAATTGTATAATTGAGTCAAGGCACAAGGCCTAGGATGGGCAAGACGTTTCAAGTTGAAACCCACTCGGAGGGTGTTTGACTTACTAGATCCGAGTGAATGCAGGTTTCTACGAGTATAGGCAGTTGAACAAAGTGGCTTATATGTGGGTCCTTCTGGAGCTGGAGGGACAACATTTAAGCATGCGAATTAAAGTCTAGTAAACAATCGGACCCGGGCAATGTGGAGTAAAAGTCAGGACGTCTTACTGGGTTCTATTAAAAACGTGGTCCGTATTTGGGGGTCCGAATAGCGGCTTGCTCGCTATGGCAGAAGGTAGCTTGTCATATTAAATCGAATCGCCTGGAGCAAGAGGGACAACATTTAAGCATGCGAATTAAAGTCTAGTAAACAATCGGACCCGGGTAATGTGGAGTAAAAGTCGGGACGACTTACTGGGTTCTATTAAAAACGTGGTCCGTATTTGGGGGTCCGAATAGCAGTTTGCTCGCTATGGCAGAAGGTAGCTTGTCATATTAAATCGAATCGCCTGGAGCTGTGGAGCAAGATTACAATAATTTAGATACAGCTACAATGATATGATCGGTGTTAGGGCGTGCCCGGTAACCGACTTACTTAATCTCGGCGGTTTTGGCAGCTGGAAAGGGGCGTCCGTGCTCGAGCTCAATGTTGGCGGGCCACCAAAGAGGGAAAACTCCACTCCATTCCGCTATGCAGTGTTCTTCAGAACTCCGTGCTCTACGCGGAGTGGGAAAAATTCACACATGGAGTTGAATGCTGTATCTCATGCTACCTTCCTGTAGCATGAGATACAGTACACAACAAAGTCCTTCTCCTTTCCTTGCCAGAAACAGCAACTGCAGGCCAACCCCAGAAACACAGCAAGGGTAGTGCTTCTCCTCAGTTTCTCCGGCTCTTCTCCCTGGCAAAGGTTCCACTTGATTCCAGAACTAGTCTAAAGTTTAGGGGTTTTAAGTCTAATACTTATACCACAACATGTCTTTGTTCTCTTTGTGCAGAGAAGCCCTGTGCTCAGTCAAAAACAGTTCTGTCCTCTCTGGTGTAGTTTCCTGGCAAGGGGTGGAGACAGCATTGTGGAAAGCAGATCAGGCCCATTCAGGTGAAAGGAAATTCCCTCCCCTACTCTAAATGCAGCCCAGGGTTTTTAGGCCAGCCCGTACTCATCAGGCTCTCTGGGGCCACTGCTCCTCCCCAGCCCCAGCCCCTCCCCCTGACACTCCAAGCCCTGACAGCCAATCCACATCCTAGCAGTGGCACACTGGATGTCTAAGCAAGAAAATACCTACTTTCTAAAAGTGGTATTTTCAAACTAAGAATGTAATAATCACACTCCCCTTGTATTACATATAAGACACCCCTAAGGGAGGCCCTAGGTAGCCCATAGGACAGGGTGCTGCATAATTAAAAGGTAAGACATGTACTTTTAAGTTTTGCAGTCCTGGTAGTGAAAAACTCCCAAGTGCATTTTTCACCACTGTGATGTCTACCCCTCCCACAGGATAACATCGGGGATTCCTTATTACATTTAATACGCTGTAATTCATATTTGAGACAAGGTAGATGTGTCATGTGTTGTACTTATGACATTTTAATGATAAATCCTCTTTATTGGTAAAGTCAGATTTTTTATTACAATTTTGAAAGTGCCACTCTTAGAAAGTTGGCAATTTCCTGCCCATAGCCCTTTATGTCTGCAGTCTGTCTTGGGTCACATGACTGGGTGTAACGGACCAATAGACTTTGTGAATTCCTCCTAGACAGTCACACAATATTGGGATTAGCTGAGCCTCAATGGTCCATCAACTGGCAGGATGGTGAGCACAGCCCTACATGCACCTGAATAAGCTGTGTCCTGTCTCCTCACAATCTACCTAATGACTCTGTATTGTCACTGAAGCCAGCTTGGAGCCAGTAGAATCAGGAAATGCCTTGAACTTAAAAGAACCTTTTGAGAAGATCTTCCCCTTTTCCAAGAGAAGGGATGCAATTAAGAACATCGGTTCAGCATAATTATATTGATGTGCAACGTTTTCGTCCAGAAGATGGTCCAGCGGAAATTATAAACCGTTAGTGGACCGAAACGTGGACGCCTAACATCTTTTTGCTTATATGTGAACCTTTGTGTAAACTTCAAATCTTTACATGATGTTTTGGAAAAAAATAGAAAAAAATTGTGATGTATGGTATTCCACTTGTCCATACAAAAAAGCAAACGATGTTGTATACTACTTGCAAACATGTCTAGAATGTTAGTAGTATTACTGTTGCCATGTTGCATCTTTGAATTGACCATAATAAATATTGGTACATGATGATAATTCAATGCATTGTTTAATGTATGCTCACTTGTTGTGACCAATTATAAACTAGAAACGATTGCAGAATAATTCCTTAGGGGACACCTTTGTATTTTTGTTGCACTGAATCTCAGCACTGCTTGTGCTACAGGGTCTAAATTGCAGGACGGGCAGTATATTTTCCGCCCACTCCTTGGAAATTCATCCAAGATGTTGGCAGCTGTAAGTAATTTCTCCATGGCAAACATCGCTACTTTTGCATGCCATCAAATCCCTAAAAAAGCATTATCAGAGTTGAGACTCACAGCTAGCTTTTGTTCTACTCCCTTAAAAGAGAGCCAGTATGCAATATGCACAAGTAATCTACTGCTTGGCAACTGGTCCACATGTCTTTCGTGTGGTGGATAGACTGAACAGTGCTGTCCTTAATAACTTTGCCAGAAACCGGTCCTAGGATGCTTGATTCCGGTCCAGGGAAGACATGGCTTGGCAGTTCGGGCTGGACTGTTCCCATGAGGCACAGGGTCAAGGCTGATTTGCATATGGCCATGTCTGAACTGGGGTGGTGTGGAGTGCAAAAAAAACGATGGGTTTAGGCCCAGATCTCTGTACTGGGGTGAATGTATGACATTGTTCTGCATTCTGTCCATCAATTGTTGTTTTTGCATTTGTCACCCCGGGTGGGACGGGTGCGCTCAGACGTGAGTCCTGTGCTCTCCACACCACTGGAGTCAAGCTATCCTGGCTGAAGACGGCTGATAGCCAGAAACCGGTCCTAGGATGCTTGATTCCGGTCCAGGGAAGACATGGCTTGGCAGTTCGGGCTGGACTGTTCCCATGAGGCACAGGGTCAAGGCTGATTTGCATATGGCCATGTCTGAACTGGGATGGTGTGGAGTGCAAAAAAACGATGGATTTAGGCCTAGATCTCTGTACTGGGGTGAATGTATGACATTGTTCTGTATTTTGCCCATCAATTGTTGTTTTTGCATTTGTCATCCCGAGTGGGACGGGTATGCACAGACGTGAGTCCAGTGCTCTCCACACCACTGGAGTCAAGCTATCCTGGCTGAAGAAGGCTGATAGCCAGAAACCGGTCCTAGGATGCTTCATTCCGGTCCAGTGAAGACATGGCTTGGCAGTTCGGGCTGGACTGTTCCCATGAGGCACAGGGTCAAGGCTGATTTGCATATGGCCATGTCTGAACTGGGGTGGTGTGGAGAGCAAAAAAACGATGGATTTAGGCCCAGATCTCTGTACTGGGGTGAATGTATGATATTGTTCTGCATTCTGTAGATCAATTGTTGTTTTTGCATGTGTCACCCCGAGTGGGACGGGTATGCTCAGACGTGAGTCCTGTGCTCTCCACACCACTGGAGTCAAGCTATCCTGGCTGAAGACGGCTGATAGCCAGAAACCGGTCCTAGGATGCTTGATTCCGGTCCAGGGAAGACATGGCTTGGCAGTTCGGGCTGGACTGTTCCCATGAGGCACAGGGTCAAGGCTGATTTGCATATGGCCATGTCTGAACTGGGGGGTTGTGGAGTCCAAAAAACGATGGATTTAGGCACAGATCTCTGTACTGGGGTGAATGTATGACAATGTTCTGCATTCTGTCCATCAATTGTTGTTTTTGCATTTACCACAGAGAGTATTACCATGCTTCGCACCACAACCCTGGTCTCACCGAAAATGCCACCCACTGCCACCACCAAGCTGCTGCTTGCACAGTGACCTGAGGGCACTGCACTTCGCACCCCCTCAATTCACATTGCCACCCTGGTATCACTGATGACGATGCTCCAAGCCAAAATTAACACTGCTGCCTGCACTATGGCCTGGGGGACACCGCTTGTAAGTTACACAATGCACCACCCTGTCCCACACCACAGTCTTGGCCCACCGACGCTGGCACCATCGACTTCAGATCCTCTACCAATGACAGCACTTCAGCAACGATGATGCAGCTGCTGGCACCGTGACCTGTCAGCGCCACAAAGTGCACCGCTCCACTTCACACCACAGCCCTGGTCTCACCAACGTCGCTGGATGCATCACTGTACCGCTGCCTGCACCGTGACCTAAGTGCACTGCACACCACACTGCTCCACTTCTCACCGCAGCCCTGACGCCAGCCGAAACCTGGTTCCTGAATTCAAGCTTACAGAATTTGATCTACAATGTGTGTGACTTCAAGGGCCAACAACTCCTGCACCAACCTCCAGAACCAACACTGCTACTTCGGAGCTCATCGCCAGGTCCACGAACGCGGCGATTTTGGCCATAAGATGTGTGCATAGCGCTTTGTTGCTCATCGGTTGAAACAATATTGCCTAATTGTAATCTTGCCATTTTTACTGTGTGTTATTTTAAAACTTACCTGGCAAACTACCTTTTTCACTGCTCCTGACCCCGTTCCGACGCGGCAACGTGCCGATTGATCGGAGGGTCTACCAGTGAGCACCACAGCTTTCACCTGCTCCCTCACTTCCGACGAGGATAGCGGCCCAGTTGTTAGAGCCTCTAGGCTATTTAGGAGGCATTCAGAGGCGCTCTTGCTGCGGGCGCGGCGATTTTGGCCGTAAGATGTGTGCATAGCGCTTTGTTGCTCATAGGTTGAAACAATATTGCCTAATTGTAACTTGCCATTTTTACTGTGTGTTATTTTAAAACTTACCTGGCAAACTACCTTTTTCACTGTTCCTGACCCCGTTCCAACGCGGCAACGTGCCGATTGATCGGAGGGTCTCTCAGTGAGCACCACAGCTTCCGCGTGGTCCCTCACTTCCGGCGAGGTTAGCGGCCCAGTTGTTAGAGCCTCTAGGCTATTTAGTAGGCATTCAGAGGCGCTCTTGCTGTGGACGCAGCGATTTTGGCCGTAAGATGTGTGCATGGCGCTTTGATGCTCATAGGTTGAAACAATATTGCCTAATTGTAACTTGCCATTTTTACTGTGTGTTATTCTAAACTTACCTGGCAAACTACCTTTTTCACTGCTCCTGACCCCGTTACGACGCTGCAACGTGCCGATTGATCGGAGGGTCTCCCAGTGAGCACCACAGCTTCCGCCTGCTCCCTCACTTCCGGCGAGGTTAGCGGCCCAGTTGTTAGAGCCTCTAGGCTATTTAGGAGGCATTCAGAGGCGCTCTTGCTGCGGACAAGGCGATTTTGGCCGTAAGATGTGTGCATAGCGCTTTGTTGCTCATAGATTGAAACAATATTGCCTAATTGTAACTTGCCATTTTTACTGTGTGTTATTTTAAAACTTACCTGGCAAACTACCTTTTTCACTGCTCCTGACCCCGTTCCGGCAAGGAAACATGCCGATTGATCGGAGGGTCTCCCAGTGAGCACCACGGCTTCCGCCTGCTCCCTCACTTCCAGCGAGGTTCGCGGCCCAGTTGTTAGAGCCTCTAGGCTATTTAGGAGGCATTCAGAGGCGCTCTTGCTGCGGACGCGGCGATTTTGGTCATAAGATGTGTGCATAACGCTTTGTTGCTCATAGGTTGAAACAATATTGCCTAATTGTAACTTGCCATTTTTACTGTGTGTTATTTTAAAACTTGTAATTATCAACAAGGACTAGCTTAGTTGTGAGAGGTGACTCAACAGAGAAACGTTTGTGGACAAACCATTTGGTTTGATCATGAAGCCCTCACCCACCAACCTAGTTGGTGGCATGCTTCATCATCGGGCCCACCACAGTGACACCGAATGTGTCCCGGGTGTGCTGCGATGCCTGGTTACAGCGGAGCTGGTATGATTGCTGAGTGTGCAGTGTTGTGGGTGAGTTAAGTGAGAGTTAAAAGCTATACAGTTGGTCCCAGTACCCGAGGGTAAAGAAATATTTTAATCACTGGGCCCCTGTTAGCGTCTAAAAGGCAGACGGACATGGTGGAGTATGGATTATGACCTCCTACGTCCTGTGTGGTCTATATGTTTCAGCCAGGCCTTTGTCTTTTAAACTGGCTTTCCTCAGGACCAAAGAGTATGTGATGGTGAAATAAATAATACTTGATTTAAGTGGTAGTGTTTGTGGAGAAAATGTGTCGCACTCGCTAAGGTGCGGTATGTGTTAGAGGGGGATTCCCTCTTGCTTTACTGTACACAGAACATATAAGACACAGACAAACGTACAGGGTAGAGTCAATTAGCATTTTTAGCTAAGATCACAACATAATGCCGAATTCTAAGGTGTGTGCACGACCTAGATTCGACTAAAACGTGGTCATACTAGAAGTATGACAGAAGTGGGTTTTAGCGTAAACCGGTTGTTTTGTGGTGGGCTAAACAGCGAAATATTGCGAGGTGAGGTACAAGAAAGTATTTTGCATTATTCTCACACTGGCTTGTTGCTGTTAAAGCCTCCTTGGGTCACCTGGCAGAGAAAGAGACCCTGAATATTCATTCGGGAAGGGGGAGAAGGGGAGAAATTAGGACCAGACCTGTGGGGAGAAAGAGCCTACTGCTCACCCAGATCGTCGATGTAGCAATGGGATTACTCACGAAATTGTCGGTCTGGATCCTCCTTGGACCTGTCGTCCTTCTGAGGTGTCCCGAGTGACTGGGTCGGGCTGCTAGCAGAGTTTAAATAGCCCGCTAAACAATTTCCACCTGTAGCTTGGTGAAAATAGAAAAAGGTGCAGACTCGCTGTGTTTGCCGAGTCATCTGGTCACAGCGCATGTGCGCGGAATCAGTGTGTTCTGGCGCAAGCGCACTAGGGTTGGGTTTCTCAAAGTAGTTAAACACATAAGCGCATGCGCGTTGCTGAGCTTACAGTCGAGTAAGTGAATGTTACTAGGGGGCTGGGATACAGGGATGACATTACGGGGATACGGTTTATTGTCATATAATTAATAAGGTTCTGACTAGTTGGCATTGTCATCGACAGCGTATATGAGAGGAATCAGTGTGTATTCTCATTGGCGCTGTAGGGATTGGGTGTCACCTGGTGATTCAACTCATGAGATTGCGAGCTTAGTCTGATAGAAACTGGCAAGGTCAGTCAGTCAAAGCTCAAGGGGAGTACATATATATGTGTTACGAAGTATGGCTCAGGGAGTACATATATGTTAGGAATGTGGGTCGTAGCCCTGCAGCTTAGGGAAGGGTGGAAACAGGCAGAGTTCAGTGTGTTATACTGTCTCATGTGGAGAGGGAATTCCATGGGATGGAATCGTTCAGACCCTCTATATGGGTGGACAGGCGGTATATCCAGCGCTGTTCCTTGTTCAGAAGGGTTTTCTCATTAGACTGGGTCACGCTAAACTGTTCAATGACAGTCCAGGTGAAGTCATTTGGGGTATGGTTATTGGCAAGGAAATGTTCAGTAAGTTTGCTTATGTTCTTGCCGGATCAGATGGTGCTCCTGTGTTCCGTAATTCTTGTCTTGATTTTTCTAGTGGTCATGCCTATGTACCTAAGTCCACATTTGCAAGTTATTAAGTACACCAGATTTGATGAATTGCAGTTAGTAAACTGGTGTTGTGTCCAAGTTTTGCCAGTCTCTAGAGAGAGTGTTTTGGATTGTGACGTAAGGTGGCATACGCTGCAGTTGTTGCTGGGCTGGTGGCCAGTTATTTTAGGTAGGCCCCATGTGTTGAGGATCGTGTTATCTGTGGGTTGATTGTTCGTCCTGGGTCTTGTTGAGACCAATTGGTCTTTTAGGTTCTTGGATCTTTTGTACGCAAAAAGGGGCTTTTCCCAGTTCCTGGTTCCCGAGTTGATAATTTTCCAGTTTTTGTGGATGATATTTGATACTTGGTTTGAGGCTGTGTTGTATGTGGTTACACAGGTGACCACTGGTGTTTCTGGCGGTCTGATGTTTGTTTCCAGTAGTGCTTCTCTTTATTTTAAAACTTACCTGGCAAACTACCTTTTTCAAAGCTCCTGACCCCGTTCCGACGCGGCAACGTGCCGATTGATCGGAGGGTCTCCCAGTGAGCACCACCGCTTCCGCCTGCTCCCTAGGTGCTTAAACAGTTTTGTGATTCCAGACCGTCAGTCGATGCTTCGCATTGTTAAAAGTGTGAAATCAGGTTCACCTAACGATGCTGTTCCACCTAAATGCTTCACTGACATCACAGATGTTTTAATAGATCATATAAGTCATCTCATCTCCCTTTCTTTCTTTGAAAAGCAGGTACCTGAACCTTGGAAAAGAGCTCAGGTTATTCCATTAAAAAAGAAAGCTAATTTGCACGTGTCTCATCTTCAGAATCTCCGCCCAATCTCTCTGTTGCCCTTCTGTATGAAAGTGGCAGAAAAAATTGTAAATATACAGCTTATGGAACATCTGGAGCAAGGGCGATTTCTTCACCCTACTCAATCTGGCTTCAGAGCTCAATACTCTACTGAATCGGCAGTCCTTTACTCAACAGAACTGCTGAGGCAAATAGCTGATAAAGGCCAGACAGCAGCGCTTGTGTTACTTGACTTAAGCGCAGCTTTTGATACTGTGTCACACTCTACGCTGCTGTCACGTCTTACAGAGATTGGAGTTGAAGGAGATGCATATGAGTGGCTAAAGTCATTTTTGGAAAATAGAAGTTTCCAAATTCATTGTCCGCCATTCAAGTCCACTCCCAGACAGCTGAAGCACGGGGTTCCACAGGGCTCAAGTTTGAGCCCTACCTTGTTCAACCTGTATATGGAACCCCTTGCACGTATAGTTGAGTCCTTCGGTGTTAATATTATAACTTACGCCGATGACACGCAACTAATGATTACACTCAGTCAAGATGGAGAAGAGACAGCTATCAACTTTTCAGCTTGTCTCTCAGCTGTAGCGAGCTGGATGAATAATAACTGTTTGCGTCTGAATGGAGACAAAACTGAGGTGTTGCTCATTGGTAAGGCTCCTTCAGCGTGGTCATCAGACTGGTGGCCAGCAGAACTTGGTCAGACCCCTGTTCCTACGGATTCAGCCAAGAATTTGGGAATGATACTAGACACCAAACTCTCGTATGCGAAGCATATCGAAAAGGTTACTGGTAAATGTTACGCAGTTCTCAAAATCCTGCGTAAGGTCCTGGACCTAGTACCGATGAATACAAGGAAATCCCTTGTCCATGCCCTAGTCACCCCACATCTTGACTATGGCAATGCCCTACTTATAGGGCTGAGCCAAAAAGGTCTGAAACAACTTCAAAGAGTCCAGAATATGGCTGCCCGCCTAGTTCTCAACCTCCCACGCAGAGCTTCAGGAAAGGATGCTTTATCCAAATTGCACTGGCTTCCTATAAAGGAGCGTATACTTTTCAAGGCCATGTGCATTTCCCATCGAATTGCACAAGGGAAAGGACCCCCCTATCTAAACAAGCTCCTCAGTATCCACCGCCCAAAACGTCACTTAATATCATCGGGCAGTATGTTGTTTTCAGTTCCTCGCATTTTTAAAGCCAAAATGGGCGGCCGTTATTTTTGTTATTTAGCGGCCTCCCATTGGAATAAATTACCCCTTGAATTGCGGATGGAACCCTCCGAGAGGAGATTCCGCTTGAAACTTAAGACGCATCTCTTCCCTAAAGACTAGCGGTCTGTGTCTGGTTAGAGATTCTACTGATCTGGCTGGTCTGATGGTTTAATGATGGGGTTCGATAGCGCGGGGACACACTGTTCAGTGTAACCAGGCGCTCAATAAATGGCTTTATTATTTTTTATTATTTCCCTCACTTCCGGCGAGGTTAGCGGCCTAGTCGTCTTCACTATTGGGACAACAAATGGAAAAAACATGGTGGCCTTAGGTTCTCCTTCTTGGCCCCCCGCCTCTGGAACTCCTTTCCAAATGAGCTAAGACTAGTAACCAGCTACACCCTACTCGGAACCCTCCTTAAAACTTATCTGCTTTTGCAAGCCTATGAGTAAGGCTCCACAAATCTTCTCGCCATAGTCCTTCCGCTCCTAGCGCCATGAAACCGCTTGGTGTCCGTGCGCTGTACAAATAATTTTAACATAACATAACAACAACACCCTGAATTTCCAAGGTACTGTTTGCGGGTCTTTCAGACACTGTAGCTGGCCGGCGATGCCGAAGCTGGCCTGAACTGTTGGATTTGTGTGTTCATGTCACTGTGATAGCCCCAGGCATGACTACTGACTTCAAGGAACTATCTTTTAAGTAACCCTGGGTGGTGAACTCCGCTCCACTCACAGAGTTTGCAGAGCTTTCCACACTCCACGTTACGCGGAGCTCGCGGAGTTCTGAAAAACTCTGCTTTGCGCAGCAGAGCAGAGTTTTTGTCTTCGCTAGCATTCACCAATGTCAAGCTGGCAAGAATGAGCGAGGAAAATTCCCCTCCCGGCGAGATTTATCCTTGTTCGCGATCGTCAACATCAAGTTGGCGAGCGCAAGCATGGAAAATAAACCTCCCAGCGAGATTTCTCAACGCGGGAGGTGGTCAGGTTTCTCATTGTGAGTGGTCGCGTATGCTTGCGACTGCTCACATCGAGAAACTGCCTGTTCGCTTTGAGAAAGCTGCAGCTCGAGTAAAAATCTACTTGAGCGGCAGACAAGGAAAGAAGGTACCGCTTGCACTGTGCAAGGTGCCGTTCACAATGATTGCACAGTGCGGACAAGCATCCATCACTGTGCAATCACTGCGAGCGGCATTTTTCTATGGAACTCCACCTCTTGCGGAACTCTGTGTAGTGTGATGGAGTTCTTTTGCCATTCTGCGGAGTTCGCATAGTGCAACTCCGCGAACTCCGCCCGGGGTTACTTTTAAGTTTATTCTTGCACAAGTCATATCTTTATTATTGTATGTTGTATTTTTATAGTTTTGGTCTTGTTTTACACAAATAAATATTGGCTAATTTTCTAAAACTGTTGGGGTGCCCTTTTGTAGTGTTTTCACTGTATTACTGTGTATTATGTGCATATTCTTTACAGATTGCCTCTGAGATAAGCCTGAATGCTCATGCCAAGCTACCAAGGGGGTGAGTAGTGGTTATTTTAGAAGCGTAATCTTCCTTACCCTGACTAGAAGGAAGGGTCCCTATTTGATTTTGGACAGGGTACACACCTGACAAACAGAGACCTCCATTTCTAACAATCAGTCACAACAAAATCCAGCTCTGCAGTAAGCTTAACTTTGTGCTCTGCTCCTAATTCTGAAGAGGTGTTGTGGACTGTCGTTCCTTTTGTTGACTTTCCTGTGAAGATTTGTTTTTCTGCTGGGATAAATTTATTTCAGATGCACTGCTCCCCATGAATGCAATCCCTTCACCACTAGGAAATGGGATTTGGGTTTGGTGGTGGTGTTGTAGATCCAGGGTAATCCTCCTCCCGGCCTCTTCCTGCCCAAAAGAAGGTGAAGTAGGTATATCACATTCAATTTTTCCTGCCTCCTCCATCTCCAATAGGGTCTCATCGGTCCTGCAGGAACACCAGGTAATATTTAATTTATTTTTTCAACTTTGTCTGCCTCATGTGAGCTAAATTGAATAAATTAATTATGTTATAGCTGATGTCTCTCCAGGCTCCTTCGGGCCCCTATGAGAGGCAGTGGGAGGCAAGCATAAATTGCAAAAGTGAATCAAATATTAGCTAGTTCCCCGCCAGGGCTCAGGGAACCCCTATGGAAGGCAGGCAAAAATGGAATAAATAAAATAAACAATCGCTGGTATCCCTTCAAGGCCCATGGGATCCATAAAGGAGGCAGCAGAGACAGGCAAAGAGTTTTAAATTAATTAGCTAATAGCTCTAAAAACCACAGGCCAAAATACCAAGGGCTGAAGAACGCAGAGGGTGGAGTATTTAGGAGAAGAAGAGAAAGTTGCAACTGCATGTACAGTCTTGCAGTCTCCATGGAACTGTTCTACTACAAAACAAAAGTGTTTCACACTAAAAAACGAATTACCTGAATGGTCCATTTGGGAATAATTCAACTTAAAGTTGTATGTTTGGGTTAATTTTCAGGGGCCGAAATTAAAGAACTGCTGTTCGCATTCGGGACGCTCTAAAAGATTGTCAAAATGGGTAAAAAAAACCAAAATGAAATATATGTTGATCACCCATGTTAAAAAACTCCTGCTTCCAACTCTAGATCACCTTGTTTCAGGGAACTCATGAACTATACCCTTACCTATAAGTTTCTGTAGCAACCCCATTATCTCGCACATATGTAATTGTCTTCTAGGGAAAAGGGGGATAGGCTTGGATGGGCTTCTCCTCCTTCGAAGCATGAGATGAATATCTTTATAAGTAAAGAGTTGACAATCAGGTCCAGGTCACTAGGAAAGATGAAGAGGGAAAGTGTCCTTTCATTGAAGTCTTAATTAATGTTTCCCAGGTTCTCTGGAATCTGTAACTTCCCCTGACCTGGAACTAATTTGGAGTTCTTGAATTTGCAGACTTTTTCTGTGGCTTCCGGGGCTTTCCATGATGTATGTAATAAACAGTTCCACAGATACAGAACCCCTCAACAATGATTTGTCTGTTAAAGTGAAGTGATTTGAAACATTGCAGAATTGGGTGTATCTGCTTCAACATAACCATGACTTTCTCACGAGTGATATATATTTTATACCTTACCTGGAAGATCTTCATCATAAATTGCTAAGGTTGTGTTCCCCTTGATTGATTGCTGTACATATAGATACAGATTGTGTCAGCACTCTATGGACTCATCAGCCTGCTGCTCACACAGCCCTTGCCATCTTGCCTAAGGCTAGCTCTGCGAAATGTTGCCAGCTATGTAACCTGCCACTATATGACACTAACAAGGCAGACTGATCTCTCCTGCAGTAGTGATGAAGCAATTGGACATTATTTTTAAAATAATGCTAATAGAGCAGTCCATCTAGCATAGTTTCAGATCTCACCAAGCCAGTTTCCAGTCAGTGCTGATGCAGATTCATATTAGTACTATACACATAACAGGTAATTTTAGCAAGACTTGACACATCCAAGTATTGGGGCTTTTTATAGAGAAGAGTTAGAAAGTGGTAGTAGTGGATACTTCCCAGATGCCTGCCTGGAATCTTGCAGTGCTCCTGCACATATTTTACCTCTCCTATATCACAGGGATATTATACTGCTATAACCTAAACAGTTACTATATATATATATTTATATATATATATATATATATATATATATATATATATATATATATATATATGCCACAACGACCCCTTTCCTTGCAAGAAGTCAGAGGCCCAGTGGGGAGCTTTGGAGAAAACACTTTATTTGACCTTTGCGTAGCGTGATGCATTTCGGCATAGAGAGCCTTCGTTGGACGCCATTGCAAATGCTGGTATGCTGCCAAGCCCCTCCTTTAGTCCTCCTATGGTCCTCCCCTCTGCAGGGAAGGTCAGCTGACCCCGTCCGGTCACCAGCAGCTGCAGTTACCTTGTTGTGCACTACAGCTTCCATCATGCACCTGGGTGTAAAGTGCACTTACGGGGATCTTGCTTAATGCGCGCTGAAATACCTTGCCAAATTCAGGGGATGTAATGTCTCTTGGAGCGCCTCCAGATTTCATGGAAGGTATATATATATGCACACATGACTCCCAAGCAGAAACTCTGCTGTAAGACAGTGCAGCTTAACACATACCTTTTCACTATAAAAATGGTTAGAACTATCAAGTTTGGGCGGTGGAGTTGGAAGCGATGCAATGTGATATAAAGAGGGCAGTGTATTGGTTAAGGTAGAACAGCACTCAATGCACGGGGTAACAGCAGAAGCTGCAAAGAGAAGGGAGTACTGGGTGGTGCAAAGAAGGGGAACGCAGGTGTGAGAATTTGTCAGGCAGCAAAGGGGAAACAATGTTAGGTGAGTGGGGGGGGGCAGCAGCATATGGTGCAATATGAGGATTAGTGCCGGTCGCCAGGTTGAGGCAACAATGTTTAAGGGGGGGGCAGCGAAGGGTGCGAGTGTTGGAGCAGCACAGTGTGCAAGGGAGCGAGCAGAAGTGGAGAGAAGGGAGGAGCACAAAGCTGAATCGGAGCAGGGAATGATATAGGTCTGATCTGAACTTTTCAGGGAACCCAGAAGAGAACGGTTCCATCTTTTTAATATCAATAAGTTATTCATGATGGTGAGCATAACATGAAAGGGACTACTTGGTCAGTGTCAAAGCGGTCAGTGAGGTTTCTCTTCTTAAGGGAATTTTGCAAGAAGTGGGGCAACACAGTTTAGTTTACAATGAAAATGTGGGCAAAACATATATGTTTTTTTAAAGGCAATGTAAATAATCGAGGACATTAATTTGAATTTCAAGATGTATACAGCACCTTTCCTCACTTCTACCTTCAACTACGTTTTACGTTTGCATTTCATTCTATCCAAGAAGAGTTGCAGTTTCATATCATAACTGAGAATATAATTCAAAGAAACAGGGTGGGAAAATCGAAAAGTTACACTTATCTCATAAACTCAGTAGGCAGACGGAGGTGTTATTCATGAGGTTGGATGTATTTCAAATATTAAGACACCGGGATTAACACTAAGGTTAATAGATTTACAGATTTATAAACAGACATATCCAAAACTTTACACTAATCTTGCAGGCAAAACTGCTGATTAATGTAATATAATATTTTATCAGTAGATACGGACATGCTGGCACATTCCTTAGTAGAAAGGTCATCTGGCACTGAGGAACGTATAGCAGTCAGTGTGGTACCATACACATTAAATATCACTATAATATCTGTTTTAAGTCTACTAGAGAAAAAAAAGAAATGTATCAAAATATCAGTTTTACGGTTCCTGAAAATACCTATATTTTAATTTGCAGTAATAATGCTTAATTTCACTGTAGGAAAATACATATTTGAGTGGTCCCCACCTCATCTTTATTGAAATTTCTTGCCCACTTTTACTCTGTGTAGAACTTGGCCTTTTTGGCTAAAGTTCCCTAAACATTTTGCTTTCCCCCTAGACCATTTCCCTGACATAGAGTGCCAATTAAGATGCTTTGGGTACTTTGCCACTGCTAATCAGCGTCAAAGTACAAGTGTTGCCCATGTAAAATATAATGGTAATTGGTTGGCCGTGATTGGTATGTTTGCCTTACTAGTAAATTCCCTAGTGATGTCCACTGCGTGTGCCAGGGCTTGTCATCCAAGGGTGTTCGGAGAAGGAAACTCAGGCCTGCAGTGTAGGGCCTGCATGCAGTTTGCTAAGTTTGCTAAGTTAGCATGTTGTCCTGACAAGTGCAACCACTTGTCAGGCCTGACTTTCCCTTTTACATACACATTGGGTAGGTCCTGGGTAATCCCTGGGCAGGGTGCAGTGTAGGTAAAAGGCAGGACATATTCTAAGGTGTGTGTTATGTCCTGACAGTGAAAAACACTCCATTTAGTTTTTCACTGCTGAAAGGCCATCCTGCCCATAGGACAGAATGGGGGAGGCTGGGTGTTGTGTTTGTTAGCCTAGTTTCCTGTAAGTATATAATGGAGATGTGAAGTTTAGTATGTATGAACTCATAGTGTCATAACACATCTTTCTGTCAAGGTAGGTTTGTCACTGTGTTCAGAAACCACTCTTTTAGAAAGTGGATGATTTTTGTGCTTTATGCATTGCTGTGTGTCCCTGCTGACATGTGGATTGCCTGTCTGGATCTGAAAGGTGAGAGGAGCTGGGAGAGGTCTTGACCCAGTGAGGGGTTAAATGGCACCAGGCTGCTCGGGGAGGAGAAGTCTGGGAGGTGAAAAGGCTTGGGCTGGTGCTATAAGCCAATTGACCGATCTCCTTCTGAGTGATTAAGGATCCAGACCCCCAGTATCAAAGAGAGAGAGCTGAAACAGGGAGGGGCACCCAGAACTGATTTAGGGAGGGGCCAGGGACCCCAGAGCACACATGAACTTTACAGACATTAAGGCATATAACTATAAGAGCTGAAACCCCTGAATGTTGGAATGAAACAGGAATGGATTAAAACTGAAAAGGCTTGGACCCATTGTGTGGTCAAGAGGAAACTCTGCTAAAGAAGAAGCAACTGAAGAGACTGCTGTGAAAAGACCAATCCTTGCTTTGTGATCTGGGGCTGGTCTGCAGTTTGCTGTTCTAACCAAGGGAGAGGCTGTTGGGACTGTGCTTGGAGGCGCTGGTCCCCCTGCTTGAAGAAGACTGTGCTATACAGGATCATAAAAGTTTCCGGAGAAGTCCCAAGCAACGCGGTGTGCACGTGCTTTTGCAGCTTTGTCGTGTTTATATCTAGGACCCTAATTCGATATTCCCGATTTATGCCCTTGTGAGGTTATAATCAATAATATCCTGATAAAGGCATAAGAATCAGATCCATATTCAGTAATAGCCCATGCAGTCCAAAGCACAGCACGGCTACTCCCATCGACTCCTAGAAAGCACAACGCGCTCTTTAAACAAACCAAGCCTCCAGCAGCCCGGGAAATCCCCCCTGCTTTTGGTTTGATTTGAACAAGAACTCCTGAAGTCCAGAAAGAACTGTTAGTTCTTAGTGACGTCTTATGTCCAACCTTACGTCAAACCCGGCACCTTCCAGGTATAAAATACCAACAGTTGCCTTAAGCAAACACACTGTTGTTTGGAGCAGAGTGGCCATCTATTTGCCCGAGAGCCCAGCTGATGCGAGAAGCCCACGCAAGCCGCCCCTCCCGTTTGACGCACTGAGAGAGACGCTGTCTTTTTCTCCAGCCGAGAAAATCCAGCTCCGATGTTTACAGCCTACCCTTGCGGGTTGCTGGGATATCGAGTTCTGAGGAAAGAGAGACCAGACCTCCCACATTCTATTACCAAGGTACGGAGCTGACTAAACCCTTAAGAGAATTCTTGATGCAGATTCTTGGCAAAACTATCTTAACCAACTTAACTTAAACTGCTACTTACTCATCCCCTCAGGTACACCGGGGTAGGTTTACTTAGAAGCACCAGTTGAGTACGTTAGTCAATGTATTTATGTATTTATATATTTTATCTATTTTAAAGTATCATATGGCTAAGAAACCATATCAATGCTTTTACAGTATTATTTCCTAATACTACTTTTACTGTACGCACTTTACTTTACTTTAAGTATTGCAATTGTGGCAATTTATTTCTCTTGCATGAGGAAGAAGACTGCTCAATAAATAACACATTTTATTGAAAACTCCAGTCTCTCTATTTCTCTGCATTCTGGTGAAACTAAGTATGCACTGCTGACTGAGCGAAATAGCTGTCTATTGTTTTCACACGACTCTAGAGATACACTCTTATTCTGAGGGAGCAAAGTTGTCATGTTTATGCGATTGTCGGAAACTGAATCCCTTCTTGTCTGAGCCATGGAAGCTAATCCCTCCCTATTCATTCAAAAAAAATTCCAGTGACCTCTGAGCTAGCTGGCGCAAACCTAATTAAGTTTAACATAGTCAGTAGAGACCTAGATGACCTCAGTCCTACGTCTACACTGCTGTTTATGTTATTCCAATGCGCAGAGCCTATTGGGAAAATAGGAACTACACTACAGCTTGAGACCCTCAGAAGTGGTGCCTTGTGATCGTGGGCACGCAGGAGTAAGCTGAGTCTCGGATGTGCAGGGTGTGTGTCGTGATGCAGGCCAAGGCATTGGTGAGGAGTGCCTGGTCGTTGTGTGCATGGGGAGACAAGGTAAGACTCGGACACACAGGGTGCATGCCATGGTGCAGGCCAGGGCGTTGGTGAGGAGCACCTGGGCGTTGTGTGCACCAAAAGAAGTAGTGAGTCTCGGACACGCAGAGTGCGTGTCGTGGTGCACTACAGGGCGTTAGTGAGGAGCACCTGGTCGTCATGTGCACCTAGTGAAGAACTGAGACTAGGATGCGCAGAGTGCCTGTCGTGGTGCAGGCCAGGGCATTGGTGAGGAACGCCTGGTCGCTGTGGGCACCGAAAGAAGAAGTGAGTCTCGGACGCGCAGAGTGCGTGTTGTGGTGCAGCCAGGGCGTTGGTGAGGAGCCCCTGGTCATCGTGTGCACCAAGTGAAGAAGTGAGACTCAGACATGCAAGTACATGCATTGGTGAGGAGCACCTGGACATCGTGTGCACTGGGAGTAGAGGTGAGACTCAGACGCACAGGGTGCGTGTCGAGGTGCAAGCAGAGGGGTTGGTGAAGAGCCCCAGGTCATCGTGAGAACTGAAGAAGAGACGAGACTCGGACGAGCAGAGTGCTTGTCGAGGTGCAACCTAAAGCGCTGGTGAGGAGTGCCTGGATAGTGTGTGCACCGAATTTGAAGGAAAATCTCCCCAGTGCTGAGGGCGGGTCTTAGTGTTCACTGAGACCGCCAGAAGGAGGGCCAGATGATTGGGCCCTTGGAGTAAAACAGCAGCAGCCCAGACTGGCAGCCCCAAAGGAGCTGAGCCGCCAGCCCGAGCTCGCTGTATCCATTGATGGAGTTCTGGATCAATGTCAAGTCAATGAAGGAGGAGAGGAGAGTGGGGTTGCACCCCCCTGGTAAGGTGGATCACCACCTGGGGTTTGGTGCGGGCCCAGAGGGACACTCTCTCTGTCTCTTGCTTCTGTCAGCTGGGAGAGCCTGTTGCTTTGGCTTGGATCTCGGTCCATGCTGACCCATGGAGGGTCAGTACTGGGGCAGGAGTGGGATATAGTACTTTGTGTCATCATTGATCCATGTTCGGGGCACTGTTAATGGAGCACCTAGACTGTCACATTACACTTTACATTATTGCTGCTAACTAACTATCGAACTGTCGCATGACGCCTGACCACATTTGTTCCTGACAAACTACATGCTGGGTGCAGTGTGCACTGCGTTATTTTGCCTTTGCAGAGTACATGATTGTAACGTGGCGCATTGCATTATTTCTTCATCACACAGGATCTGGTTATAACTTGGTGCAGTGCACTATTTCTTCTTTACACAGTACATAAATGTGTTGTGATGCATTGCTTTGTTTCTTCCTGGTACAGGGCATGCTGGTAGTGATACGCATTGCATTATTCCTACTATTGCAAAGTCCATGATTGTGGCGATACGTATGGTATTGTTTCTCTGTTGCACAGTACAAGAGAATATCATTACGCATTGCAATATTTCTTTTCTTTTGCAACGTGTGTGATTCTAGCACTACGACTTGCCTAACCTTTTGGAAACGGTTATAAGTGAGCTTAACTGTTGGTTAGAAGTGGTGGCTTGGATTAGAACCTACCAGTCCACCGGAGGGAATACTACCCATTCTTTCATGTTGATTTTGGATTGTGTGGTCATATCGTATATCTGCTTATATAAAGCTTGTACTCATTTTATAAAAACTTGTGTTGAGTCTCTTTGTGGTGACATCATTGGGTTGCTGTGATTGTGGTTGCACATATTGTACACTCGTGCCTTAGAGATAAGACTGGCTGCTCGTGCCAAGCTACTAAGGGGGTGAGCAGGGCTATCTCAGACGGTGTCCTTAGTTAGCCTAACGTTAAAATGAGGGGTCGTTGACTCCCGCCTCCGGTGAGGGATAAGGACCCCCACTTCCAACACTCTGCCTACTGGAAGGCTGCTAACCACCTCCCAGTGTGTATGACATCACCCCTAAAACATGGCAAATAATTGCCAATACTCAATTGTCTGATTTGGTTTACTTTTTAAGACCACCATAAAACTGCACATAAAGTGCCGGCCATTGTGTGGCTTTACACTATTGACATTGGAAATGTAAACAAGCATTGGCATAGCCAGTAGGTCTCACCTTTGGGACCTTATGTGTTTAGCCAGAGCTTTTGGCTATGTTGTAGAGCATTGTGGCTGCTGTGCATCATGTTGAAAAGAAATAATAAAAAGTGTTAAGCATTTTTGTTCCCTTTAAACAAACCAAAACAACATTATATACTACTGAACAACCTGATTATAGAAAGATTTTAACATACAAAATATCTTCTAGTTTTTTGTACTTGCACTGTTGGCAACTTACCCCCAGCCTTCCATCAAGAAATCATTTAAATAGCAAGATCTCAGCTCTATCCAGACCAAGTTGATCTAAAAAGACCGATATTCTCCGATGCCTCTGCAGTGGCTCCCTAACAAGCAAAACTTGGAGTTTCAAGCCTTCTGCTTAGAGCACTGAAAGCATTTTGCATGTAAGATCAGAGACAAGTCCAAATGCTTCCACCTCTGTTAACTATTGACATCCCTCTGCCCATCATCTCAAAACTGTCCCTACAACCAGGGAAGTATAGACAGTAAATTTGAATATCTGCAAAGGTGTGTGGTTTGCAGCTATAGAACTCCAATCCCCAGTACCTTCCTTTCTTACCAGATGAGCCGAAAAGAGATTGACGCACACCTATTTTTCCTTGCAAGGAGACGAGATGCAAACTAAATGATACCTTAACCTCAAAGCTGAATCCTTTCCTCTCATCTAACCATAACCCCAGACCCTGCTTTTAAGTGCAGTGCCTTGTGAAAACAGTAACATTAAAATGAAATTTGGAATCTAAAACAATAAAGAAAATAAATTAATATCATTTGTTTGGTAGGATTCTTGATGTGAATGCTAGCATGTTCTACTCAATGTTACATGACTCAGCTCCACAAAAAGGCTTGCATAATACCCTTATGAAAGATACATTTTTCAGTTCTGAAGACGCTGGCTGGGTTACTTTACCACTGTGACTGCATTAACCACAGAAAAATATTCTCCACGAATGTAAGCTATCCATGTTGAAAAATATATGTGAGCCTAAGGAGCAGAAAACTCTGCATGGGCAGTAAGTACTCTTCTTCCAGTGACTGGTAAAAGTGTATAATCCAATTTAAGGTATGCTTAAGGGCTACATATGGGCTAAACCCCCCCCATAAGCGTTTTACAACACAAGTGCTTTATTAGGGTGTTCATGAGCACAGAGTGAGGGGGTAGCCGATGTGAGTGGGAAGACAGGGGATACTAATACATAAACAATTCCAAAAGTACAAGACTGTAATATTCAATACCATATAACTTTTTGAAGATTGATCATTAAGAGTAATACAGCGGCTTCCAACTTTAAACATCTTGGAAAGATAGGTATTACATTGTTTTATCCTTACGTTTTACCCGCAAAGGCAGATACGTGCATGCAGCCAATTCAGAGTTTTAAAGACTTATAAAAATGCACTCTTCAATTGGCACATGCATGCTGACGTATTTAAAGGGCAGAGTAGACTATAAACCAATTAAGGATGCTACGAGAGATCGTGTGTAGCTCCGAGAGGAAACTAGAATATATAGCATTCGGGGTAATGGGTGATTAATCCAGAACCAATTTAAGGCTGTAAAGTTTCTTATAACGGGTTGATAGGAATGTCAGCTATACTAGAAAAACAAAGTGAGTGATCCAGAAATAAATATGGGAAAACCAAGTAGGTCCATAAGTGAAAGTATAGAAACAAAAAAGCGAGACTAGGGTATTCTTTCTACCCAGTTTGGTGACCCATTAACAGAGGTGCTGCTTGATTGCACGGGTCCTCTCAGATGAAACCAGGCATAAACCATGCGAGATTTGTAAGTGTATTTCTCTGTGCTGCAGACAACGCCATTAGACCCTCATTTTGATTTAGGATTCAACATGGGTACACCGTCTTGGATGGGTGAACTTCCTTATTCCTGTTTCCGCAAAATGCCTTGTGCTATGGTTCCCTCACAACCTGTATTAATAATGTTGAATCCTCCTCACCAGCTTACATCTGTCTAGGCTTAACTTTCCTTTCACAGAGCCAGACCAGCCGATTCTACCCACTGAACTTAGACTACAACTCCCAGAATGCACTGAGTTCATTAAGGAAAACCCACTACCTGGAATTAGGAGTCCTTGAGACAAGTACAGAAATCTGGTAAACATATACTATGCAGCATATGGAACACAATCCGTGAAATACCACGCACGTAAAGGAAAATGGTGGGGCCATGAGAGCCTAGCAGAGAAGCAATCAGAGGTAGCGGTAAAAGTGTTCAAAGGATAAACATAAGCCCCGGGTGCGCTAGGCAACTAGGACCACATATGCATTTTGAGTAATGAAAGTACGCATGGGATTTATTCATGCCAGATGTTCCCTCAGACACACATTACATGCCACCCATTTCAAATCAGACAGCGTTGACTTATTTCTAATTGACTGGATGAAAAATCATTTAAATATATCTAACTTCCAGAGTGCCACAGTCTTATTTTCAATTCTGAACTTCTGGCAAAACTGACTGCAAGCGTGGCCAATCAGAATGCTGCTTTATTCTGACTGACAGGGTACCCGCCAGTACTGGGAGGGTTTGAGTGCTCTACCGCCCAACAAAGCTTAGAATTGGCTAAAACTGCCCCGGAAAAGACTCTGTAGCTGTTCTACACGTGAACGAGGTTATAACCGTCTAAGCCCAAAGTCTATTAATATCGCCTGGAAGCAAAAGGGAAGATTAGTAGGACTGACTCGTCCCGTATGTTGGTGCTTACGCATCTTTCCATGCCTCCCGAAACTGATCTCATGGAAGGAACTGTGACCGGAGTAACAGCCCAAGTGGGAAGTGCATTACTGCTGTGACCATGGAGAAGAAGTGCGTTCCACTGCCAGTGGGCCAAGGACAGATAGTAATAGAAACAGAACAAGTGCTCCTGCGTTCCGCTGCTTGCTTCAGACAGCTGTAGGCCGTGGGTGGAAACATTTACTGGGAAAGGTGGGACATGCACCCGCCTTTGGCCAATTGCGTGCTTTCATTTTTGAAAGCCACACACAATGGCTAATACTTTGCGTTAAAAAAAAGCCACACGCACAAGTTTGTTGAAAAGCTGGAGTGATTCCAAGAGGTCATCTCCCAGAGTAGCGCATGCGCGCTGCACTAGACGAGACCTGAAAACATTGCATCAGGATTGTCCCAGCAACTCTGAACTGCTGCAGACCAAACTGCCATAAGTACATGCCAGAATTAAACCTCTCTGTCATGTTTAAAGCCTACTCCTACCATTTGGTTACCTATACAATGTGCCTTGGATCCCTCAGGACCTGCCCAGTTTTCTATTGTATGGTCATGTGACAAGGCCAGTATGTAAATGCAATAACTCTGCAGTAACAGAGTGCCAAATTAAGATGTTCGGTGGATGGGTTACTCTGTTGCACACCTGATAGATATCCCTTCCACAGTATAACAAGTGCATTATTTTCAACAGCACTTGAAATAGGACAGACCATGTTTGTGATGGAGTAACCTGTCCCCCTAACTCTAATTCAGGCCTAGAATTAGAAAGCGCTTCTTATTGCATACAGAACATCAGTCTCTTCCCTTGCAGGTGCCTATTTTACTTATAATATCTATAGTCTTAACTTGGAGCCTTCAAGAAACAGTATCTTCAAACTATTATGCTAACTTTTAAAAATCTTATTTATTGGTGTACTTTGAATATTAGTGCAAATGTTCCAAAGATGACTTTTGGTAAACTTTTTTTATCTCTGCCTAAGCCCTGGCAGTCTCCTAAACCGGTTCTATCAGACTTCCATATCATACAGTCACAGCAATTAAATTGACTCCAGCCCACATCTGTCCAGGAGTTGTGAACTAAGGGTGGGCGTAGTTCGCAAAGTAGCGCTACGCGAAGCTACGCGAAGCTACGCGAAGTGCACTTCACACTACGCGAACTTCACGTAGCACTACTCGAGCTGCGTAGTAGCATGTTCGCACTGTGCAAGATGTGTTTTCAATTATTGCACAGTGCGGACAAGCATCCGGCACTGTGCATTCATTGAAAACGGCATCTTGCAGAGTGCGAGCTGTAGTTTTCTGCTGCTCGAGTAGATTATTACTCGAGCTGCAGCTTTCTCAACGCGGACTGGTAGTTTCTAACTGAGAGCGGTCGCGAGCATGTGCAACCACTCACAATGAGAAACCTTACCTCCCCGCGTTGAGAATCTTGCCGGGATGTCATTTTGCTTGCTTGCGGTCGCGAACATGACGTTCAGGACCGCGAACAAGCAAAAAATGAGCGCTGCACTACGCTACGCTGCACTACGCGTGTTCGTACTGTGCTACGCGCAGCTCGCATAGTGCGAAGTTGCGTAAACTTCGCAAACTCCGCGAGCATAGCGTAGTGCTTCCCCAAGGCCTATTGTGAACTACAATCATCGTGGTCTGCCTGGTTAACAAAGTGGCAGCTGCCCAGATGGAAGATTCCTATCAGTAGGTGACATGATCTGTGGCCATTTTGTATGCTGGGTAGGCACAGTGACATGCTCTGCTGAACTGCAGAGGTTCTTGAGCCTTCTTCTGCTGAGCAGGTCATTAGTTCATGCAGAGTGTGGGTGCTGCTTGGTGTGAGGCTTCCCAGCTGTGACGCTTGAACTACATGATACACGCAAGTGACATCAAAACAAACTACATGACCAGATTGCTACAGGACTTTTTTGTGTTCTTGCAATGGTAGTAGCCATCTAAGAGCCATTGAGAGAAGGTTTCTTGTGTTACTGAGTGTTTCATTTTGTATAATGGTCTGCTAAGGTAGAACTGGATACTCTAATGTTTCCTAGCTGTCTTGTCCAAGGAGGGGAACTAAGGGCTTATAAATATTTATTACTTAAGTCCAGCATACATGCCCAAACAACAGTGAAGTAGTATGCAGTTCCTAACATGTGGTGCAGGTAATGGTATGAGATCGAAGGGTTAAACCAATGTGTGAATATTAGGGTGGGCAGGAGAAGTGTATCCTCCTTTCGGAAAAAGACCCTCACACACCCAGCAGGCTAGGTGTCATGCTTCATCATCGCCGACCAGAGAAGGAGCAAACTTGATAAAATGAAGCAAGACACCTAGCTTGCCGGGTGTGTGGGGGTCTTTTTCCGAAAGGAGGAAACACTTCTCCTGCCCACCCTAATATACACACATTGGTTTAACCCTTCGATCTCATACCATTACCTGCACCACATGTTAAGAACTGCATACTACTTCTGTTTTTAACTTCCTAGCTGTGTCATGTTATGAATCCATGTAGAGTACTGGGTGTATGGATGTATATGTCAAAAGACTTTGCCATTTCCCCGTTACTGTTAGGGTGTATAGTTGTCCATTGCAGGCTAGTGAAATGACAGGAATGTGCTGTTTAGGTGGGAGGCTTAGTCAATTATATAGCTATGATAACACATTGCGCAGGTAAAGGCTCAAGATATATGTCTAATGTGTTCTGTCTATTTAGTGTGTGAGAGGAATAGATATTGATATAATTATGCTGTTGAGGTGGCAATGCTTACATACCTATGTTATCAGTAATGTCATTAATGGTGTCATTTAACATGTCATAAGTGATGTAAGGTGTGAGCTCATAAGCAGTGCCTGGTGGGGACACAAGTTAAAGTTAGGTCAGTAAATTATAACTGGTGTGTTTAAGAGTTTTTTTGTTTTTTTAAACATTAGTTTGACCTTATTTTGACTCCAAATTATAACTTTGCTGTAAACTTTGGCTTTTTCTGGGTATTTCTAGGGTTTTTGTAACATAAGCTAAGATCTTAATAGAATATCCAACTATTACATCACTTTGACATTTTTTTCTCCATTGAATACAGGAAAGGCGATGCTGTAATTATGTAGTTGTTTTTTTCTTTTCCCACACCTCCACTAACCCTTTTAACCCTCTGATTTCATGCAGACATTAACATCTCAATGCTCATTTACTTCAGCATGCTCTTCAAACTTTTTTTTTTTTTTTTAAATTTGTTTTTATTGCAGAATTATAGGTGCGACATCGAGGTAAGTCAACCAGCACTCTTATGACATTGCTTAACACATCCACTGCCTTTGAAATCGTACACAGCCATTTAGCCCACATCCCGGAGGCTGGGCGGCGTACCAGTTCGTTCCTGTAATCCGTCATGGTGGACATCGCACGGAGATAACTGGGTAACAGCACAATCTAGTATCTGCTTTTTATATCCCCCAAACTCCCCCCCCACTAACCGTCATAAAATGCAGTTAGGCACCCTACGTGGGCGACCCTAGTGTCATCAGTGCCCACTGCGGCGGGGCCAGGTCTGTGCCGTACTCCAGTAGCTAGCCCTAAAGACAGTCGGCCTGAGCTCTCTACCATGCAGATTGTGCTGCCTAGCACCTCTTATCCTGCAGCGACAACCCCCGCCCCCTAGCCGCAGGAACTCTCCCTAATGACACCCCGATACCCTAACAACACCCTTACAACCTTCCCACCCCCCCAACTTGCTGCTGATATGGGTTATAAATGTCAATCTTGAAAGAAGAGTCAACCACTAGTCAGGCATGTGCAGTCTACCTGCCTATCTCCACGGAACTCCGCCCTCTGAATGTGCCTAGTCTTCGTCCTCAACCAGGTAGTCTCGCAAAGCCTGCACTACCACTTCCCAGGCCCTCGCCATCTCTAAGCTCTCTTCATTATCCGTTCTGGTCGCCTGTCGCATTCTGATCACACTGTCACAGCTGGCCTACTTCAACAACTCGTTCGTCCATCTCCTCACTGATGGGCCCTCTCTGGATTTACAGTGCCAGCCAGGTAAGCTCTCTCTGGGCTAATATAAGTCCCAGATCAATAAACTTGCTCGTGACTTTTGTCTTTGCTGTGTGGGGGAACCAGAGCAGCAGGCATGCCGCCATATCAAAGTCCACCTCCCGATCAGTAACTGCATTCAGAAGCTCTCCCACTTCCGGCCAGTAGCCCCCCAGCTTCGGGCACCCCCACATCATGTGATCCAGCTCAACCTCCGGTCTTAAACACCTTGGGCAAGCCGCATCTTGTACGTGAAAGTGTCGCCTAAGTTTCACTGGAGTCAGATAGGCTCTGTGTAGTACGAAGAAGTACGCCTGTTGGAAGCGGGCGTTCCTGCTACCCTTCTATGTCCGTTTCAAAATGTGCCCCCATACCGTATCTGGTATGGGCTTGCCTATACTTTCCTCCCATTTTGTCTTCAGCGTATGCAATGGCTCTAGACCCTCGTTCAACATTCGAGACTGGAGGCAGGTTACTGCCTTAAACGTGCCCGCAGCCATCACCACATACTGGCAGGCCATGGTCACATCCGGCTCCGCCAGCCCTCCTTTCCAGTGTTTTTGAATCGCTGCGACTACTGCCGCACGCAGGAAATAGTGCCCCTCCGGGAGACCAAACTGGTCTCGGAATTCCCTGAAGGGAGCCAGCTTCCCATCTATATAGAGGTCTCCCACCACCTGTAGTCCCAACTCCTCCCATTCCAACAATGGGGACCAGTCCCCCCCGTGCGGAAGCGCCGTCAGTATCTCAAGTGGGATCTCCGGCGCGTACGGTCGGGCCACCTTTGCTCGCCTCAAACTCCTTAGCCAGCACAGCCGAAGCGTCCTTTCCTCCATGGTAAGGGCTCCCAACTCTAATCTCTCCTGCATTACTATGTACGACAAGACATGCCGCTGGATGCCTGTCCCTCTCGACTGGTCCGGGCCTCTAAATTCTCTAGCAATGCTTTGGGTCAATACCTGCAGTTGAGCCGCCAGATAATATAGTTCAAAGTCAGGCACCGCCAACCCTCCTTCCTGCTTGGGTCTGACCAGGGTGTTCAGTGCTACCCTACGTCTTCGATGTCCCCATAGGAAATCAATAATCATTGTCCTCAAATCTTTAAAAATCCGCTGAGGGATCCAGACTGGTAGAGATCTAAAGTAGTACAGCAGCCGTGGTAGCGCTACCATCTTCAACAATGCCACTCGGCCTTGTACCGATAGAGGGAGGGAGGCCCAGAAGGACATGCACCCCCTCAATGCCCTTATACATCGTCCTACATTTCCTTCCAGCAAGCTGGCGGGGTTGTGGTAAACCCGGACTCCTAAATACGTGAAGCATGTGTCCTCCCAGACAACCTCCACCGTGAGAGGAGGGTATGGTGTGCCCACTCGCAGCGGGAACACGCAAGTTTTGCTCCAGTTCACTTTGAGGCCCGAAAGCCTGCCAAAGCTGGTCAACATCTCCACTGCCCCTTCCAGCACTCTTTCCGTGTCCTCCAGGTAGAGCAACAGATCATCTGCATATAAGGAAATGTAATGCGTCTCCGTACCCCTTCTAACCCCATCGTACATTGCTCCTGTCCGTGCTTGCGCCGCCAGTGGCTCCACCGCCAAGGCGAACAACAGAGGAGACAGAAGCGGGCCTGATCAGTATTGGGGCCATACAGACTACATAAGACCACGTCCCTGCCATTCAACCTCCCTTCCACTGCTACATATCGTCCTTCGGGATCCACTAGCTGGTTCGTGACCTCGAATGGGACCCCCGCTCTCACTCATACCAGCGCCCTCCTAGCGAATGCAGAGTATGTTGTGCCAAACACCTGCCCATGCCATCGTTTCTGTAATGCTGTACATTCTTGTTTGGTTAGATGAGTCTCTTGCAACAGTGCAATTTGGATGCCTCGCCTCACTAAGTAGGCGTGCACCTTGTACCTTCTAGACATTGTTCGAAGTCCACGGACATTCCATGTGATACATTTCAGATTAGGTAACGTCTCCATAGCAGTTAACTCCCCTCCAGTTCCACAGTGTTCGTTGGTTACCCATATCATGGCAGCATGACCCCCCACTCAAAACATCCAAAAAAACTTCCCCAACCCCTCTCCCCAGAACAGGACCTAATAACACCACATCAGCCCCCATCCAAACCTGTAACACAGCACACATACTACTACTCTGTAGTCGCCACTACAGAAAGCCTTAAGGGCAATGAGGGGGTAGTTCAGGGCCGACCAGGGGCAAGCCAGGCACCCACCCCGCGCCCTCGATCCCATACTGCTATTGCCACACAGTACCTGTCAGTACGCCAAGCTCCAAGGCAAGCTAGTCCCTTAGGGCCAGCCGATATAGTCCTCACCCCAATTATCATTCGTTAAATAGTCCATCCGCTGTCTGTGGGGTGACTTTTGGACCAACAGAGCTGTCCACTTCCGAGACGTCACCTCCCGATTTCCCTCCATCGTCTTCGGAGTCCGAACCCATCAATATACTCTCCTGGTACGACCTCGTGATGATTGCTGTCGCCGCCACCGCTCCTTTCCTGTCTGCTGCCATCTGATCGTCCCGCATCGCTCTTTTAAGTTTGTTTCGCTTGCGGATGTGTTGCGATTTTCGGATAGGAACCGATTTATGGCGCTCTCTCTCCCCCTTGTTCTGGCGGTCCGTGCCAGCACGGTACAGTTCGAGCCATGACCACACTTCGTCAGGGGTCTGAAAGAATTGTGTCTTTCCATCCAGGATCACTCGTAGCCTAGCCGGGAAAAGCAGAGAGTATAGGATGCCCTCTTCCCTCAATTCCCTTTTTTGTCGGCTAAAAAGGACGCTCTGTTCTTATGGACCTCCTGGGTGTAGTCCGGGAAAACTGTAACTGAGCTATTCTCCACTTGGAAGGGGCCCTCCGAGCGTGCCCTCCGAATCAGCAGGTCTCGGTCCTTAAAGTGCAGTAGTCTGACCACCATTGGCCTGGGTGGGCGGCCCTGCATGGGTGGGCGGGCCGGGACCCTGTGTGCTCGCTCCAAGGAAAAGAAGGGCGAGAGGCCCTCCGGGGCCACTACTGTTTTGAACCAGGTCTCCAACTAGGACACTGTGTCATCCCCTTCAACTTTCTCTGGCAGGCCCACGACCCTCACGTTATTTCTTCTATTGCGACTTTCGGAATCCTCCACGCGCTTTTCCAGCGTCATCAAGCGTCCCAGGATATCAGATAGTTTGTGTTCCGCGGTCACCACCGCCGGTTTGAGCTCCTGAAGTAGCTGTTCTGAATCCTTCACTCTGTCAGAGAGTTTAGCATGGTCCGCTCTGAGTAGGCCCAATCCCGTGGCGACCTGCGCGATATCTTGGTGTAGGGATTCCTTGGTCGCGGCTATGGCCTCCAGTATCCCATCAAGTCTTTTGTTCAGCCGCTGTTCCTGTGGATCAGTGTCCGGGCAGCCTGCGACCCACCTGCCGCTCCCAGGTCGCGTGTCGGGACTGTCCTCTGCTGCTCAGGTGGGTTGCTACCCTTGGCTGCCATCTTGGGCGTTGTGCGCACCGTCAATTATCTGGCCCCCGGAGGGTCCCCGCCCCCGCCTCCAACCGCTAGACGAGAACAGGCCCCGGTATCTTTTCGCCTCACTGCGATGGTAACGTTCACTTCTGCTGCCGCCCCCACTTCTAGGCGTCAGATTGCCTACTGGTCCGGAGCACTATTGCCAGGCTCAATATGGCTGACCCTTGTTCCTCAGCATGTAGCCCAGGAGTAGGCTTTCACGCGTTCTACCGCCGTTAACAGTGCAGTCACATCCCAACCTCTCAACAGGGTCGCGGGGGGCTCTGCACCAGTACTTGGAGGGACCAACTGCGCGGGGCTGGACCAACCAGCTGTCTTCAGGGAACGTCAAGGGCCGCAGGCTACGCCAAGGCACCACCTCTCATCCGCCTGGCACCCTGTTCACCCACTCCAACGAGTCACCTCAGCACCGTTGTGCCAGCGCTCCACCAGGTATCATCGGGTTGTTCATGGGAAGGGCCAACCGACAGAGGCCACTCTTGTGCACCGCTCACCCTGTCCAGGAACTCCCTTGGCAGCCACCAACCAGCCAAGGAGGACCACCCCCCTCAGCACTCCCGCTCGGTCCGTGCAGGCAGCCCCGAGACCGGGCGCAAGTCCGCTCCGCTGTCCGTCGCACACCCAGCTCAAATACGCGGCACCACGTCGGGGGGCCGCTAAGTACGAGTGACGCAACTCCTGCGCAGGGCTGAGTGCCAATGGCCGCCTTGGTAAGGGTGGGGGATGGGCGTCCTGTCCGCCGTATTCAGAGGCGGCCCTGCGCTCTCACCACCGTTCCCGCTTCCACGGTATTCCGCACCGCTGGGACCTCCTGCTGCCCGCTCCTACCCGGCCTCCGCACTCGCTGCCGTTCAGCTGCGGGCCGCTGCTCCTTTCCTCCCCGATCAGCCGCTGTGGGTCCGGGCCGCCACCATCTTAGCTTGCCTGGGTCGACGCCGTCCATCTCCCGATCTCGGTCTTCGGCACGGTCCTCCGGCCCCCGCTGGCTCTCAACCGCAGCTCCCCACCTCCTGGACGCTTCGGGCAGAGATTCCGCACCTCGACCGGTGCTGGTAGGATGATTCCCAGGATAAGTTGCGGGATCAGGCGCGGAGCTGCAGGCTCACGCCGCCATCCCGATCGGCGTCCAAGCCACCATGCTCTTCAAACACTTGAAATTCAACAGCTCCTATTCAAACAAAATAACACACACAAATGCCTCACTTTTGTCTTTAATGTAAAATGTTAGTGCTCTATTTCTTTATTAGAACTGTCTGGTGATGCTGCAGTTGATAAGTTTGGCGTTAACTGCCAGACTTCTCATTAGGTTGAAAGTACATGTATGAGTGTGCATGTCAGAATGTTTTACTGAAATGGATGAGGAAGATGTGTGAGAACTCATAGAAACTGTGACCTCATTTTAGGTTTCTAAAGCACTAACCATAATTTCTATGACAAAAAGAAACCCTTTATGTTTTCATTTACTGCAGGATCAAAGTAATAATAGTACCAAAAACAAATATTTTATATTTGAGGGGGCTCCTGACCCCCCACACTGTCCCAGTGACCACCACCTCCCCTCAGAGCTGGCTGGGACTGCGGGGGCATGGGACTCCCATCACAGTCCCCATTGTGTGGCCAGACCCTGGAGATGGGGTCCCCGAGGCCAATAGTGACCAGGAAAGGGGGGCCATGCAGCGCCCCTCCCTAAATAATTTCTTTTTTAGAAAGAGCGAGGCAAAGTCCCTGGAGATGGGGTCCCTGGGGCCAATAATGGCTTCAGGAGGGGGACCGCGCAGCCCCCTCCTTTTAAATATATATTTTTTAAATTAAATATGTGGCCATGACCGTGGGGATGCAGACCACGGGGCCAAAATCGCCCATGGGTGGGGGGCCCCGTGGCCCCCTTCCTGTTAAAAAAAAAGCAAACAAATACTCAGGTCCTGGGAAATGAGGAATAATAAAGGGGAGGGGTCCACACAGCCCCCTTCCAAATTGCAAATTTAAAAAAGCCGGCATCTCGAGGGAGGCCCGCTTTGTCCCTGCACCACTGTGCAAATACTTGCTTCTTTCTGTACCCCTATTGCCTCTTTCTGCACCCTTCTTCCCTCTTTTCGCACCTCTTTTACCTCTTCTTGCACCCCTGTTCTCTCTTTCTGCACCTCTCCTGCTTGTTTCTGCACCTCCCCTGCCTCTATCTGCACTTGCCTTTCCTCTGTCTGCACCTCTATTGCTTCTTTCTGCACTTTCATTACCTTTTTCGGCACCCCTCTTATATCTTTCTGCACCTCTGTTGCTTCTTTCTGCACTTCTTGTGCTTCTCTCTCTACCTCTGTTGCTTCTTTATGCACCCATCTTGCCTCTTTCTGCACCTTTCTTCCCTCTTTGTGCAACGATCTTACCTCTCTATATCTCTCATCCTTCTTTCTGCACCCCTCTTGGCTCTTTGTGCACCTCTCTTCCTTCTTTCTGCACTTCTCTTACCTCTTTAGGCACCCCTCTTGCCCCTTTCTTCACTTCTGTTGGTTCTTTTGCACTGCTCTTGCTTCTTTCTGCACCTCTCTTACAAATTTCTGCCCCCTCTTGCTCTTTCTGCACCCCTCTTCCCACTTTCAGCACTTCTCCGGCCTCTGTCTGCACCCCTATTCTCTCTTTCTGCACCTTTTTGCCTGTTTCTACAGTTGTATTGCCTCTTTCTGCAGTTATCTGGCATCTTTTACCACCTCTGTTGCTTCTTTCTGCACTCCTTTTGCCTCTTTCTGCACCTCTCTTGCTTCTATCTGCACCCCTGTTTTCTCTTTCTGCAATTGTCTTTCCTCTTTCTATACCTCTCTTACTACTTTCTGAACGTCTCTTGTTATGTTCTGCACCTCCCTTGCTTCTTTCTGTACCCTTCTTCCCTTTTTTGCATCCATCTTGCCTCTTTCTGTAGTACTCTTGATATTTTCCGCACCTCTCTTCCTCTTTCTGTACCTCTGTTGCATTTTTCTGCACCCCTCTTCCCTCTTTCCGCATCTCTCTGTTCTTTCTGCAACCCTGTTCCCTCTTTCTGCACTTTTCCTGCCTGTTTCTGTACCTCACTTGCCTCTTTCTGCACTTCTGTTGGTTCTTTTCCACTGCTCTTGCTTCTGTCTGCATCTCTTGCAAATTTATGCGGCCTTCTTGCCTCTTTCTACTTTCTGCACCTCTATGGCCTCTGTCTGCACCCCTATTCTCTCTTTCTGTACCTCTTTTGCCTGTTTCTGCAACTTTCTTGCCTCTTTCTTCAGTTCTCTTGCATCTTTTAGCACCTCTGTTGCCTCCTTTTGCACTTACCTTGCCTTGTTCTGCACCTCTCGCTTCTTTCTGCACCCCTTATGTCTCTTTCTGTACTCATCTTCCCTCTTTCTGCACCTCTCTTCCCTCTTTCTGCATCTCTCTTGGTTCTTTCTGCAACCCTGTTCCCTCTTTCTGCACTTTTCCTGCCTCTTTCTGCACCTCTCTTGCCTCTTTCTCTACCTCTGTTGTTTTTTTCTGCACCTCTGTTGGTTATTTTTGCACTACTCCTACTTTTTTCGGCACCTCTGTTGCAAATTTCTGAATCCCTCTTGCCTCTTTCTGTACCCCTCTTCCCTCTTTCTGCACCTCTCGTGCCTCTGTCTGCACACCTGTTCCCTTTTTCTGTACCCCTCTGTACCCCTTTTGTCTGTTTCTGCAACTCTATTGCCTCTTTCTGCAGTTCTCTTGCCTTCTTCTACACGTCACTAGCCTCTCTCTGCACTTCTCTTGCTTCTTTATACATGCTTCTTCCCTTTTTCTGAACATCTCTTGCCTATTTATGCACCTCTCTTGCCTCTTTCTGCACAAAGTTTTGTTCTTTCTGCACTGCTCGTGCCTCTTTCGGCACCCCTCTTGCCTCTTTCTGCACCTCTTTTGCTTCTTTCTGCACTGTTCTCGCTTCTTTCTGCACCTCACTTGCCTCTTTCTGCATCCCTCTTCCCTCTTTCTGCAATTCTCTTGCCTCCGACTGTACCTCTGTTCCCTCTTTCTGCACCTCTTTTGTCTGTTTATGCATCTCTCTTGCTTCTTTGTGCAGTTCTCTTGAAACCATGTGCACATCTGTTGCCTCTTTCTACACCCCTATTGCCTCTTTCTGCCCCCCCCCTTGGCTCTTTCTTCACCCCTGTTGCTTCATTCTGCACTTCTCTTGTTTCTTTCTGTACTCCTCTTGCCTCTTCTGCACATCTGTTGCTTCTTTCTAGAATTCTCTTGCTTCCACCTTTTTGTACACAAATTTACAGAGTATGCTGTTTGAAACACAAGTATTCTAGTATGTGTATGTTTATTTCTATGTAACGTGCCACTAGGTAAAAGCAGAGACACAAACATGAATACCTTCACAAACTTTGTCAGACTTACAATAGTGATAAGCTTAGGATTTCTGTTTTATATTTGGTAGGCCTAACATTCTGACCAGTTGATCAATATTGAACCTTCAAGAGAAAAGTGAAGTTTAAGACATCTTGAGAGACAGATTAGTGATTAGGCAACTTTGTATGAGTTTCATGTAAGTTACAGTCAAAGTATGCCTCTTTCTGTACCTCTTTTAGTTCTTTCTGCACATCACCTTCTTTCTGCACCCTTCTTCCTCTTTCCGGACTTTTTTTGCCTCTTTCTGAATTGCTGTTGCTTCTTTCTGTACCCTTCTTCCTCTTTCTGTAGCTCTCTTGCCTCTTTCTACAATTCTCTTGCTTCTTTCTGCACCTGTCCTACCTATGTAGACATAGTTAGAAATTAGCATTTAAAAACCATAGAAATTCATTGAAAAAAACTGAGGTTTCAAGGAAGTTACAGTTAGGGATCGGCATTTAAAAAACCTTAGAAATTCACTGAAAAAACACTGGTTTCAAGAGCGTTATAGTTAGAAGTTTTCAATTAAAAACACCTTTGAAATTCACTGAAAAAAACATAGGTTTCAGGGATTTTATAGCTAGAAATTAGCATTTAAAAAACCTTAGAAATTCACAGAAAAAACCAGGTTTCTGACATGTTATAGTTAGTTGGACATTTCACTTGTACAAAACCAGAGAAATTAGGCCATTGTAGTTAGTTGAGCTAACTAAAACGTGCGCCCCCGTAAAGCACTGCTGATGACGTCACATATTACATCACTTGTGACATGTTCAATGACATCACTGATGACATCTCAAATGACATCACTGATGACATCTCAGTTGAAACCACTGATGATATCACTGATGACATCAACCAGGTGATCTTCTGATGTACCTCCTCACACCCTAATATAACCTTTGGTATCCCCACTCTAAAATACAAACTACCATTCTCGAAAACATAGGCACAACAATACCAGTTAGTACATACCCACTGACTGATTCCTAGGTCTACACACACATTCATTCACTCACCCATACAGTCACTCATACACGTAGTCACTCATAAATACAGCCACTATCATATGCACTCATACACCTATACAGACACCCACACACCCCCACTCACCCATAGAGTTACTCATACAACTAGTCAGTCATGCAACAAATCAATCACACTCCCATTTACTCACCTATACAGTTATACACACACCACCTCACTTATTCATACTGGCACTAACACATACTTACTCTTTTATACATTCACTGACACGAACACACATTCATCCATACAGCCACTCTCACAATCACTCGCTCTCACATATAGTCATTTATAAAGTCCAACACTCACATATATTGCCTTTCACATATGTAGTTATTCACACATGTACCACTGAGACATCCATTTACTCACCAAAACACCCATATCCTCACACCCACCCATACAGCTATTCACAAATGCATTCTTGAATCCATACACCCAGTGAATTACACACTCACATACCTATGCACAGAGTCACACAGCCCCAACCCACCCACACAGACACTCAGGCACCCATACAGATACTCAGACAACCAATCAATAACCCATATAGACACACATGTTGGTACTCACCAACCCATGCAGCTGCTCATACACCAACTGACAGAGTGATACAGACATTCACACAGTTTAGTCACTAACCCATGCATTCAGTAACACACTTTTAATCACTCACTTATACAATACATCATGCACCTACTGAATCATCTATTCAGACACATTTACACCCACTCATTCTTCAATACACCTTGGCATATATATATATCTATATATATATATATTCATTCACTGAAAAAACCATGGGTTATAGACCATATATAGTTAGGAATTAGCATTTACAAAACCTTATTTTACTCACACAAAGCCATTGAAATTTCATATATAGTTAGTTGCACTAACTATATATCGCGCACCCGCAATCCACTGCTGATCATGTCACATATTACATCATTCATGACATGATCAGTGACATCACTGATGACATCACTGATGACATCTCAAATGATATCACTGATGACATCACTGATGACAACATCCAGTGACTGTGTTTCTGTAAAGTCAAAATATGTCTTACATATTGAAGAATGAGTGGATGTATAAGTGTCTGGATGAAGGATTTAGTAGGTGCATGACTGACTGTATGAGTGAGTGATTAAATGTGTCTCACTGAGTGCATGGGTTAGTGACTAAGCTGTCTTAATTTGTGCATCATTATGTCTGTTGTACTGTAAACTGCTGCATGTGTTGATCAGTAGCTTTATGATTAAGTATATGGGTTATTGATTGGTTGCCCAAGTATTTGTATGGGAGACTGAGGCGTCGATTCCGATCCGGTAAAAAAAATCCCCCGTACGCATCGTATTCGTAGCCGAATCCGTACGATTCGTAAATAACCATCCGACCTGCGTAGTACGATCCTCTGGCGCATATTCCCGTATGAATATCAGTCATCCGTACGAACAACAGTCGAAGCCCCCGTACGACTCTGCGTCGGAAATGTAACCGTATGATTTGTAAACCTGCCGTACAACCACACAAGTACGATCCAGTTGTGGAACCCTGTACGCGATTCGTACGGGCCAAATAAGTCACGCATGAAGATGGATTCGTACGGGATCCCATGCATCACAGCAAGCGCAATCAATACATACCACACGTGTACCCCTCGCGCAAGCCTACGCGACCGCGACCCCCCCCAACGGCCCGTACTGGATCGCACGCCCAAGTACCGCACGCACCCCCCCCCCAACAAGCGTACGCGAGCCCCCGAGCCGCCAACGGCCCCTACAACTCGATCGCACGGCCAAGTACCGCACGCACACACCCGCAACAAGCATGCGCGAGCCCACCGACCCGCCAATGGCCCGTACAACTCGCTCGCATGCAAAAGTACCGCACACACACACCCCCAACAAGCGTACGCGAGCCCCCGACCCGCCAACAGCCCGTACAACTCGCTCGCACGCACAAGTACCGCACGCACACCCCCCCAACAAGCGTACCCGAGCCCCCCACCCGCCAACGGCCCGTACAACTCGCACGCACGCACAAGTACCGCACACCCCCCCCAACAAGCGTACCCCAGCCCCCCGACCCGCCAACGGCCCGTACAACTTGATCGCACGCCCAAGTACCGCACGCACACCCCCCCAACAAGCGTACCCGAGCCCCCCCCGCCAACGGCCCGTACAACTCGATCGAACGGTCAAGTACCGCATGCACACCCCCCCAACAAGCGTACCCGAGCACCCGACCACCAACGGCCCGTACAACTCGCATGCACGCACAAGTACCGCACGCACACCCCCCCAACAAGCGTACCCGAGCCCCCCCACCCGCCAACGGCCCGTACAACTCGATCGCAAAGCCAAGTACCGCACGCACAACCCCCCAACAAGCGTACCCGAGCCCCCCCCCCTCCGCCAACGGCCCGTACAACTCGATCGGACTGCCAAGTACCGCACGCACACCCCCCACAAGCGTACCCAAGCACCCGACCCGCCAACGGCCCGTACAACTCGCACGCACGCACAAGTACCGCATGCACACCCCCCCAACAAGCGTACCCGAGCCCCCCCACCCGCCAACGGCCCGTACAACTCGATCGCAAAGCCAAGTACCACACGCACACCCCCCCAACAAGCGTACCCGAGCCCCCGACCCGCCAACAGCCCGTACAACTCGATCGAACGGCCAAGTACCGCACGCACACACCCCCAACAAGCGTACCCGAGCACCCGACCCGCCAACGGCCCGTACAACTCGATTGCACGCCCACGTACCGCACGCACACCCCCCAACAAGCGCACGCGAGCACCCGACCCGCCAACGGCCCGTACAACTCGATCGCACGGCCAAGTACTGCACGCACACCCACCCAACAAGCGTACCCGAGCCCCCCCCACCTGCCAACGGCCCGTACAACTCGATCGCACGGCCAAGTACTGCACGCACACCCCCCCAACAAGCGTACCCGAGCCCCCCTACCCACCAACGGCCCGTACAACTCGATCGCACGGCCAAGTACCGCACGCACACCCCCTCAACAAGTGTACCCGAGCCCACCCCATCTGCCAACGGCCCGTACAACTCGATCGCACGCCCAAGTACCGCACGCACACACCCCCAACAAGCGTACCCGAGCACCCGACCCGCCAACGGCCCGTACAACTCGATTGCACGGCCAAGTACCGCACACACACCCCACCAACAAGCGTACCCGAGCACCCGACCCGCCAACGGCCCGTACAACTCGATCGCACGGCCAAGTACCGCACGCACACCCCCCCAACAAGCGTACCCGAGCCCCCCCCACCCACCAACGGCCCGTACAACTCGATCGCACGGCCAAGTACCGCACGCACACCCCCTCAACAAGCGTACCCGAGCCCACCCCACCCGCCAACGGCCCATACAACTCGATCGCACGCCCAAGTACCGCACGCACACACCCCCAACAAGCGTACCCGAGCACCCGACCCACCAACGGCCCGTACAACTCGATCGCACGCCCAAGTACCGCACGCACACAACGCCAAAACCCAAAACACCACAACAACACCAAACATGTCTCCTGTGTACACACCATTGAGTAAGAATGAACTGGTCACAGCTAAACAGAGGTCAACACTGACACCCACCCCATATATGACACACCCAACCAATTCAAAATAAGCCACACCCACATCTTCACCTATAAAAGGCTCCACACATACAACCCATCATCCTTTGCAACATACCCATTATAGCAAAGAAACTGAGAGCACACCAACAATTGCAGCCACATACCTTCACACATACACCCTATCACATCTACACCCACACCACCCCCTTCACAATCACAACCACACACCCTCATCCATACACACCATCACCACCTCAATTCCATACACACCACACCATGGGCACACCCAAGAATCCAAAGTTCACCAACCCGGAGATGGAGATCCTTACCGATGAAATCATCAGAGTCGAGCCACAGCTGTTTGGCACATTGGTCAGACAGACCAGCATGGCAGAAAAAACTCACCTGTGGGAGAGGATCATAGACCGGGTCAATGCTGTTGCAGGGCGGATTGCCAGAACAGGTGGTACGATCTGCGGAGGATGGTCAGGAGAAAGATGGACCAGGACTACGCCGCTGCACACCACACTGGAGGTGGTGGTCCCAGCAGTCCTCCTGTATACCGTCCCTGGGAGCAAAAAGTCATGCAGCTGCTGGCACCAGTGGGAGTACACGGAATAGCAGGAGCCGTTGAGCCTGGTGAGTGTACAAGAAAAACATGTGACAGGGGTGGACTTACAACAGTGCCCAGCAGCATGGGGTGGGTGGCCATGAGTCCCAGCATGACTAAACAACATGGGGATTGATGCAAGGGGGAGGCACAAAGGGTGGAAGGTGGAGGGTAGGAGGCTACTCCCATCCCATATGTCCCAGGGACACACCCAAGCACCATGCCCAATGCACAGGGATAGGGAAATATCACACTACATAGTATACTACAGTCGCCAAATAATTTCATGTGGTGGACACACCTCGCGCAATAAACAGACCACGCAGTGTCAGCGTAAAAGGCCATTTCATTAGACCAGAACTGCAAATCTGTACATAACAGTAACAGCAACATAATAATAACAACAAACCCCCACTCACACTGCCCCCTCATTCGTTTCACTCGTCCCGCTTCATCACCAAGCCCTAGAGGCTCCAACCACGCTTTATTCTTGCCCCCCATCACTCGTCATCCAGCCCCACTCCTTGTGTTGTGCCATTCACGCTTCTATCCGCCCTACGAACTCCCCCCCCAAGGGATGGGTGTGCCCGCTCTTGCCCCCCTTGTCCCTTAAAATCCTGACAACCAGTGAACCCCCTGTAGGGTGGTTCACTGCCCCCCCTCAGGGCTGCCCATCCACCACGCACACACCATTCACTCCCTGCTACACCAGATAGCCTCATTCCACAACTTGCTCAACACATCTCTCAACTCCATCATGTAGTACGCATTGCCCAGCTGGGGCAAGTGCACCCCGTCATCCCTGAAAACTAACCGCTCCTCCAGTCGTATCCCGCCATGTGCAATAACCTCAATGTCCTTGTCCGCACAGTAGAGTCTCACAGCCCTATTGAGCTTCCTCCGAGCCTTCTCTATTGGCTCCATGCTTCACAGCCCCTCTCCACACTTTTATGGGGACCAACTCCGTCCAGGCAATGCAGGTCCCCGCAAGCCTCTATTTCAAAACCTCCTGGTCCCGCTGCATGAGTTGTAACAATGGCAATGCAGACAGTTGCACCAGGTTGTTCTCCCCCAGAAGAGTGATCAACAAATCCGGCCATCCCCTCTGTGGGACCACTTTTTGCAAGCCAGGGCAGTAGTGCCACCCATCGCATCCCACTTCTGCCCCACCATTGTACCTCGTGCAAGTGTCCTTTCAGTCCCAGGTTACGGCCGTAAACCTGCTGCTCCGCATATTTGGATGCCCAATGCACGAAGGAGTGGCAAACAATCCAAGTCACTGTCCTACCGCCCGGTCCACCCATGCAACCTACGAAGAAAAAGATGTCAGAACAAGAAAAACAGTCCAAAACAAGCAACATCCTGCCTGGGACCATCCTACTTCCTCACATACCTCTCACAACAGCGCAACTTCCATCGCCCAATCCTCCTAATCCTATCCCTGGACCAACCCAACCTTGCGCCGCAGTTGCAGCCCCAATCCGGAAAGAGTGGGTCCCAAATCCAGCCTCATCCATGCCCAAACGCCTCAAGGCCCTACGCAACACGGCCAACAACTGGCCCGCCGTCACTCTCGCGCCAGATGCATGACAAAAATTCTCCCCACAAAGCACCCCCCTGCCCCCTGGAAAGTTCGCCATTCCAACACTGGGCAAACCGCCACGCCAGACTCTTTCAACCACACCCACTTGCCTCTGCCCAATTGATCTGTCTTGGAGCATCGCAGCCAAATACCCATGCGCCCCTCATCCACACGAACCTCCTCAAACAACCTCCCAGCCCCACTTCTCGTACCCAAAAGCTCAAACACCCTGAACGCCCCGAAAAACATCCACACCATGCACAAGCGGAAAAGACCCACCTCACCCAGGTCATAACTCCAGCCTGACCAACAACTCAAACGTCACCACCTCTCTCAGCCTACCCCCACCCACCCCACTTTCCCTGCCCCAACCCTGCAACATTCTGGCCAGAATCACATCCTTAGTTGGGTCAAAGCCCAGGAACAAAACACAGTAGAACGATATCCCTGCCAACTTTCCAGATATCGTAGCCGCAGTCAAACCCCGATCCATGCAAGCCAACACGTAACTCCTCAGCCCCTGTACCACAGTTGACTCCCCACTCACTACCCCATCCACCGTCCAGCCCATGAAAGTGCTAAATTCAGACCATGCTAAACGATAAGTCCTCCTTGTGGTCGCAGCCAGTGATCCTTCCACCAGCCCAATCATCCTCACTCCCCCAAGGCCCGATGCCGGCCGGCAGCTCGGTCTTGCACGTATCCGCTCCCGGTGCCAGGTGTCGAAAACGCTGCCACTGCGAACGAGACAAAGCATCCGCAATGTCATTATTCGCCCCAGGGACATGCTTAGCCCGAAACACCACATTCAACTGCACACACACCAACATGAACCTCCACAACAGTCGCAGCACCCTCAGGTCCCTTGCCCTCTGATGATTCACCAGCCCCACCACCGTCATATTGTCGACGTGGAAGAGCACTGACCTATTTCGAAATTCCTCCCCCCACACCGCCAGTGCCACCAGCAAAGGGAAGAATTCCAAGAAGGCAATGCTCCTGCCCTGTTTGATCCAGGAGGCCAGCCAGCTCTCCGCACACCACCTGCCATCCCACAAGACACCAAACCCCGCTGACCCAGCCGCATCTGAGTAAATTTGGCATTGCCAGACCGCCCTTTCCTCGTCAAAGTCCTAAGACACACCGTTGAAGTCCTGCAAGAAGGTAACCCATGTCCTCAAGTCCGTCCTCACACCCATGGAGATCCTGACCCTGTGATGTGGAAGCACCGCCCCCGACATGGCCATGCCGAGCCGCCTGCAGAACGTCCGCCCTGCCCGCACCACCCTACACGCAAAGTTCAGGAAACCCAGAAGCTTCTGCACTGCCCTCAAAGGAATCCGCCGTTCCCCCACAGCCCACTCCAAACATGCCAGAATCTCCCTCACTTTGGCCGCAGGAAGGTGCGCCAACCAACGCACCAAATCCAGTTCTATACCCAGGAAGGTGAGGCAACAGCTGGGACCAGCCGTCTTCTCGGGCGCCATAGGCACCCCAAAATGCGAGGACATCTCCTGCAACCACGACAGGGCCCTGCCGCAATCCCCGGTCTCCGCCCGTCCCAGGAAGAGGAAATCATCCAAGTAGTGAGTGACTTCACGACACCCACTGACCCGCACCAAGACCCACTGCAGAAAATGCCTGAGGAGCTCAAACAGAGCGCAGGAGATGGCGCACCCCATGGGCCAAACCTAGTCCACGTAGATGGCCCCCCTAAACTGCATGCCCAAGAGCGAAAAAACTGCCGGGTCAATAGGCAGTAAACGGAAAGCAGACTTGATGTCACACTTCGCCAATTCCGCTCCCGTCCCACACACCCTGACCAGGTGGATCGCATTGTCCACCGACGCGTAGAGCACTCTCGAATCTTCAACTGCAATAAAGTCCTTCACCGAATGGCCCTCCGGCCATGACAGATGGTGAATCATCCTGAACTCCCCTTCCTCCTTCTTCGGCAGCACCCCTAACGGGGAAATGATCAGGTCCCGCAACGGCCAGTCAGTAAACCGCCCAGCCACCCTTCCTTCCTCAACCTCCTTCCTCAACTTAGCAGACACTACCCCCGGCAATTCATTGGCAGATCTCAAATTCTCGGCCCAACGGCGCTCCCTGGGACCCTGGTAGGCCACCCTAAAGCCCTCAGTGAAACCCCAGAAGAGCCGCGCCGCAGCCTCCTGATCCGGGTAGCACGAGAGCCACGGGGCCATCGCCTCCACCCTAACCGGTGTAGGCGCCCTTCGGTCCAGGTTGGCCCTGCCCCCTGGTGTTCCCCCATTGCTCCGAGGGGGTGGCGAGTGTGAGGCACTGCGTAAGGGCATGCTTCCCGCAGCAATTTTAGCACTCGTGCTTGAATTTACAGGGATACCTGGAACAATACCCCCTATTGTAACTCCAACAGGCCCCCATGGAATAACCCCCCTGCTTGGACTGCTGCCCCAAGACAATGGTGCTGGGCACTGTTCCACCCCCGCCCCGCCTTGGGCGGGACGCGGCGGAAAAGACCGACACACCACTGGTAGGCCGCTGGCCGTGTGAGTGGACACCGTGGAGTGCGACAACGCCATCCACAGCATCCAAAGCTCCTGATCCACCTCCCCCCAACACATCTCGGCTTTCGCGCTAACCCTTGCTCTAAACTCCTCATCATAGCTTAACCAAGCAAAACCTCCGAACTGCATCTGTGCCTTGCGAATGATATCCATGTACTCAAAAAGTGCAATCGCCCTGTCCAAATACCTCTGGCAATAAACACTGGCATAGATCAAGAAAGCTGACGTCCAATTCTCCATCGTCACCGGCACCCTAGGGCACCTCGTCAGCTCCCACTCCTCCTCTTTAGACCCCTCCATAGCCTGTACCTCCCTATGGAGCAACTTAAAGACATCGACAAACTCATGTTTCCAGATCCGCTCCTTGAGTTTCTCCAAGAGATACGACCCCAGAGGCATCGCCAGCCCCATAAATGGGAGCTTCTCAGGCACCTTCACTCCCTTCTCATCCTTACCATCCCCTTTGTCCGTCTGCACCCCCAAAGTCACCGACTTACCATCCACCTCCTTACCATCCCCGGGTGGATTGCCCGATGGCCTCACCGCCTCCCGCACTGAACCGTCCCCCACACCCACCGACCTGCAAGTCCTCTTCCGAACTTCCCCCCCCGCGGGGCGTCCTCCCAAGCTGCCCACCAGGCACCCTCATCTGTGAGTGCCGAGGTCCGCTCCCGGGGCCGTCCTCTGGACTCCGTCACCTGGACTGCCGCCGATCCGGCATTTGTCTTTGTTGCCGTTTTGACCTGTAACACACCAAGGTCGCCGTTGGCCGCTGCGCCGCCTACGCCTTCCAAGTCATCCCGCACCTCCCCGTCTTCCAGCTCATCACTCTTGGCACCATAATCCAACTCAAGCACCGGTTCCAGATCCACACCCACATTGTCCACCTCCTTCACCGCACGTTTCACACCTTTCTGCACACCTCCCCGCCCACACACTCAAGATCCACCACGCGTTGCAGGTGCCCGAGCCCTCGGTGGAGGGACAGCCGCCGTGGACTGCCCTACTGCTTCCGTCTTGCGTCTTGGAGCCGTCTTGCGCCCCGCCAGGCACCCCAGGGCTCTGCCGACAGCCGCCGGCTTGGATCCCCGCCCACCCCTCAGGTCGCTCAAACCTGAGCGGGCCCCAGCACCATCGGGCCTCAAAGCCATCCTGGCCGTCCCTACACCGGCCATACCCCCCCTGGGGGGTGGACCTGCACTGCCTTCCTGGCCCTGACCCTCCTAGACTCCTCCTCCCTCTCCACTTCCCTTTCCTCCTCAGAGGTCGGGGTGGGAGGGCCCTCAACCTCATGGCCCCACACAGCCCCCACCCTGGCCCGTGTCTCCTCGGCCCACCTGACCTCCTGAATCTGCTCCAAGATCCTCTCTCCCCGGGCCCTGTCCTCCCAGGAAGCGGCACCCCAGATCCGAGGGGGGGGATGCGGGCAGTAGCCAAAAAAATCAGCCCCCTGGGGGAAGAAACCCACCTGCGGAAAACCAGGAACCCAACCAGGCTCGGCAATGGGAACCAGAGTGGGGGTCCCACTCCGTCCCCCCAGGTCCTCCACCGCCACCTGCCTCGCCATGGCCGGCGTGCCAGCCCTAGAGCCGGTGGACAGGTCAATGTGGGCCTCCTCTTCCGGCCCTTCAGACTCTCACAAGGCGTCCCCAAGCACATCCTCCCCAGGATCTTTGAGAGCCGGCTGCCCGGAAAACCCAGGCCCCCCCCCCCGGTGTTCCCGCCTTCTCCAGGGCAGGCCCAGACAGGCTGTCCGCCTGCCCCTCACCCTGCGTAGCGCCGGCCGGCACCAGCAGAGGCCCTTGGAGCGGAAGCGCGGGGGGCACGGCCCTCACGGCCGCCCCCAAGGCCCCAGGCAAAAACTCAAGCAGAGGGAAGGCCCACGGGGGCAGGCTCCTGCGTTTCCAGCCTTGCACCGGGTCCTTGGGCACTCCGCCCCCCCCTCCGTTTGTCAATCCGGGCCCGCAGCGTCCTGCTCATCATCCTGGCAGGCCACCACCGCAGCTTTAACCCCGGCCGAGGCAGCGCGCGAGCCCCTGGTGGCCCCCACCCTGGCCTGGACCAAAACCCCCGGCTGGATAAGGTCTTCCCGACCGGCCCTCGCGAGCAACAGCAAGGCCTCTCGGACCTGTATTGTGGATACCCCCGACAGCTCGCCAAAAACCATGCTACAGGCTTGTACAAAAAAATACCCAGCTGGGGTGAAACAGCTCAAGACGAACTCCTACCCAAACCTGACACTACAGTCCCTCCAAGAATAACTAGCCCTAAACTAACCTCCTTTTGATCTCCCTCCTGATGGTGCCAGGCACAGAAAGAGGAAGTTCCCTTCCTCCCCCGCGCCTAAATACCCACCCACTGACTCCTCCCCTTCCCCTACCTGGCCTATCCCCTGCGCAAAAGACCCCGGGGGAAGACTAGTCTGCGACTCTGCTTCCCCCGGGGCCCGGCCTTCCAGAGAAGCAACATTTTCTGGCACCTCAAGGCAGTGTAGCGAGCAAGCACGCACAAACAACCTGGCTCCATCCCTGTCTCCCTCTCTCTCCCACTACCACTGTCGCCCACTCCCTCTGTTGCCCTCTCCCTCGGTCGCCCCTCCCCCTGTCGCCCCCTCCCCCTATTGCACGCCCTCCCTCCCTCAGTCTGCCTCCATCCCTCTGTCTACCTGCCTCAGTCACCTCACCTCAGCCCCCTGGGCACGCAGACAGTTCCACCCAAGCACTGCACAGGCATTCAAAACACCATAGACATGAATGTCCAGGGACAGCAGTCATCTACTAATAGCCTGCAACACCCACCATTTGCAGTGAACAATGTACTGTGTCAGGACACACATTTGGGAATGGTCTGTAGTACACAATGGGCACAGGTGTAGGCACCACAAGTCTCTCATGTGATCACTGCAAACACAAACACCAGGACAAGGTCACACATCCTGTGCATGAACCCAAAATCACAAATATGCCAGCATGCCACATCAGGGGGCAGCCAAATTATTAACGATGGAGGCTTGCTAATCACACGCAAACTACTGACATGGCCTGTCATACACACCCCTTACAGAAACTCATCACCTGGGGACAAGCATAGGAGTGCAACAATGTCACAATTGTCATGTATCACAACTAAACACTCACTCATATGAATATGCATACAAGTAAGACATGCACATTGCAGAAGCTCCAGTCCATTGTGCCTTCCAAACAATGCACTTGCCCCATCTCATGACTGATGTGGATGCACGTAAGTAACAACATGGACATGGGTATTGACAAGGTGATGCGTCTTAGAGAAGTGACACGTTCAATAGCAATGATCGATAAGTGTGTGTACAGGTCCAGGGGTGTTGGCATTGTGTGGCCATCACGGAACAGCAAAATAAATCCAATGTAGTTGATGTCATGCTAATTTATGATGCCCTGTCTCTTACATCAACATGCTGCATCTAAACTCTGTGCATGCTTGACGCAGGCATAAGGATTTTCACCATATCCTGGATGTTGCGTCAACCTGAGCAATGCTTAACATGTGTTGTGCCGGCAATACAAGACACAGCAATGGCTGTGTCAGTCATTGTCAAGAGAATGGAAGAATGAAAAATACCCCTGAGTACATGTCAATTTACTACCACTACATGCACAACTGAACAATGACAACAATGTAAAGCATGTGGAACAGTGATGCAGATAATGGATAAATAAACACTATGTCACTTGATAGTGCCTTAACAGTGTCTCTCTCTCCCACACACAGGGCAACGTGTGGAGCCCAACCCACCCCAGGGGGGAGAAGGATCCCAGTCCCAGGCTCAGCCGGACACAGACCCCACCGACAGCCAGGCCACTCAACGCACTGTGGATGACCCCAACCAACCTGGCACCTCTGGATACCAAACACCTGCAGCAACTGGACCAGAAACTTCTCTGCCAACCACCGGAACCATTCCCAACACATCACAGCAGACAGGTCAGAGCCTTGAACATGATCCATCAGAGGGCCTGTCTGAAGATGAGGGACACCCTTTGTCGAGCGCCCCTGAGGTGGCTGACAACCTCCACTCTGCCAGCACTCGGGGGGCCCGTCGAACGGATGTGCCCACAAGTGCAGGCGGTGCACATGTGGGTCAGGGTGGTGGCAGAGGTGCAAGGCGGAGGCGGGAATCTGGACAGCCAGCTGCGGTGACCGGTATGCCTGAACTCACTAACATCCTGGAGGCATACCGGCGGGACACCAGGGAGGCAGGCCAGCTTGCGGAGGTCCTCAACCAGGTGAAAGAACAGCAGGCAGAGCAAATAGCCAGGCAACAACAACATTATGGACGGGTGGAGGAAAGTCTGGCTCAGCTCTTGACGGTGCATCGGGAAATGAGCCAATCGCTAAGGCAGATAGCTGCCAACATGCAGCACCCTCCCTGTGTCACAAGGCCATCAACATCACGGCAAAGTGTGACGCCAGCCGCAGGGAATGGGGAGGCGGAGGAGGAGGAACTCTCTGACGTAGCTTCCCATGCATCGTCCAGGCCTGCACCTGAGGGCCCCCCAAGGAAGGTTGGTCGTCCACGGCTAAGACGTTGAGGGGCAGTGGCCCATTCACGACTCCCAGGACACAGGACCTGGCATATTGCCCCTGGGTGCAACAGTATCCCCTATGCGACTCTCCCACATGGACTTGCTGGTCACAGTCTACCCGATGATGCCAAGCACTGTGGCCTGGACTCTGTTGAGAGTAACTGTAAGGCATCTCATCTCCCCACCATTGAACTTTGGATTCAACCCCTTTATGTACAGCACCTATTCACGTTTCCAGCACAAGATCACCAAATAAATACACTGAACCACATACGCATTTGTCGATTTATCTTTGAACCACAGCATAAAATGTTATGTGTGTGCAAATGTATACAATGCAAGGGTATGCAACAAACAGCAGCAATCCACACACTTGTATCAGATTCCGTGTGAGGACACACATCGGTCAGAAATAACTAACAACTACATACATGGATGGCAAGACACAACTGTGTGGGATAGTAAATGCTGGAGGGGGGTTTAGATGCCAAACTGCTATCACAGCCAGGCCCAGGAGAGTCACATTGAGGTGTACAGATCATTGTGACAAAACTAGTTGTCCACGTCGGGAGTACCTACAATTGTGTCCTAGGGTTATGTGAACTATCATCAACATGATGCAGTACTGTGGATGTAATGAATGGCGCAAAGGACAAGGGTGGCAGGACAGACTGTGGGCAATGGGCAGTTGCTCTCTACACAAGCACACCTGAGTAGGTGATCTACCCCTATGTAGCTACAAGTACTAGACTCCTGCTATGGGAGCAACGCATACAGAACAACTACCCACGTCTGACACATACCTACACCAGACTGGGTAAATCACACCACACCCAAGAGATGTGGTCATGGTGTGTGTCCCCTGTGGCAACTTGACTGACTGTGACAGCTATGTCGAAGTGGTGTGACCAGGTTGTGTACTGCCACATGACTGTTAGCAAGATGATTTTTCCTGCTGTGGTGTTGACAAGGTAACAATGTACAATATTGTACCTATGGAAGGTGTGTGTGTGCTGTACACGGCACATGACCTGGTGGTACGTAGACCCAATGTAATGTGAATCTGCATAGTTGTGCCAGTATGTGCTGCACACACAGACACATAAGCTGCAGTGGCTGAGTCTGAAGCATTGTGATACCAGGAGGGTGATTGTCTGGTGTTGTCTGTGTGTAGGGTGGCAGGAGCATGCTCTACATAAGGATGGAAGGAGGGTCATCCTGTGGGTGTCTGTGTACCTGGATCGTGTGTGCTGCATCGTGCCTGTGCATGCAGCAGCAATGAGTGAAGACATGACGGCAGGAGGGCTGTGACAACTTGCCAAATGGGCACATACCGCAAGGGCATTTGCAAGCCACAGAGTTAAATGTGAATGTGAAGGCAGGAGTGTCTGACTCACTCGGGGTCAATGCAAATAAAATGGCACAGTAATGACCAAAGATCACAGTCACTGTATCAGGGCCCTTACAGACTACTGGGGCACAGGACACACAGCGTCAGCAGGTGTAGACTACAGCTAGGGTGTGGAAAGCTGAACAGCTGCTACAAAGCCATCGACCTTATACAAAATATAGTATTACAGCCTTCCCATACACCATGCATGTGCCCGCTGGACACTTCAACACAACAAGCATAAGCATACTACATGCCAAATAGTAAACATGCACATTAGAAGGACATGTCCGTTGATATGAAGGCGGCAGAATCTTAAATATAAACACACGTCATGCACAACATGAGTTAATTACATTGTGAGCCCATGGAGCACTGTCAAACGTACATGTGCATTGGCAAGGACTCAAATTGACACTATTAATGATGTCACCTGTAATGCAGCAGTAATATTGGGTAGAAGCCTGTCAAGGACTGGCCGTACCTTTCTTCATCAGAGTGGTGTGATGCTCAAAGGGTTCCACCTCCAAATAGCCCCTTGGTCTGAGTACAAATGACAGACACAAAAGGGTGATCAGGCGACGGAAGGAGAGGATGGGAACTGCTGGGAGGGAGACCTGAAACAGAGGCAAATAACCATTAGGAGTACATTCCATTGTCACTGCTAATACAAAAACCTCATGTGATACACTGTACCAGTCACACCTGTGAAGTAAAATGACTGGAGACAACATTACATTAGTCATCATGCTATCACATCAGATCCAATGCAATGACACGGACACATAAAACCTAGGACAGTCTGTGATCCATTAGAGTATTGTGAAACGCTCACAAGTGAGCAACCATGCAATGTGACCTATGTTGGTAGAAATACATTCACTGGCTCAGATGCGGTGGACCTCACAAACAAATGAAAACAGTTGGCAATGCTACTTACGCAGACTGTAATATCTGTTATTGACCATGTGTACCCATAAGGGCCATGTAGGCAATATTTACTTCACCCACAACAGCTGTAAGAATCACATATGATGAGGAAGCTAATGACCTACATGCAATGAAGGCTGTTGGACTTGGCCCGTCTGGCAGGTCCGCCCCTGAAGTTTTTATGGTATATGTAACCTGGGGATGGTGATTCCCCCTCTGAGTGCGTGTGAAGAGAGAGCGACCTACCCTTCCATAGGAATACATGGGGAATGGATGAGTCCTCGGTAGTTCCCGATGCGTAGGGTGTGCAGGGTCAAGTCTGGTATGTATGAACTCGTGAGATTGAGTGCTGTGCAACGGTATATGTGGCATGAGTGTGTCTAGTGTAGAAGTCCCCCTTTTAGAAGTTGGCATATTTGTGGAATGTGTGCCTGGCGTATGATTGGCTGAGGCTGGCTGGTGAGCCTGGCTCCCAGGATCTGGGAGGGTCTGCCCCGGTGGTGAATGGAGTGTTTAGCATGCTGATGTGAGGGGAGGAGTGAGCCTGGGTCTGCTTGTGGATTGAATGTCTGGTTTGAGTGTCATGAATGAGGCTGGGTTTTCCCCAGACAATGCTGGCTCCACCCCCTGGGGTGCGGCTGATGTTCCTAGCCTGGCCAGTGTAAAGAATACACCTATAACCAGTTCCAGCTGGTTCTCTCCCTGCCTGCCCCTTCAGACCAGGAATGTGTGTATGAAAAGGGTGCTGTGACACTCTGGACTTGTTCTTGTTCTTGACTTGAATCTACCAGGGGCTGCCGCTGCTTGGGCTCAGGGTTGGCTTGCCTCCCTGGGCCCTGCCCTACTCCTGGACTACTTATGACCTTTTTCCCTTCTAGAGGCTGCTGAGCTCCACCTGAGATCCTGGACTCTATTTGGACTGCTGCTCTTCCTCCAGTATTTACTTCTGACCCCCAGCGCTTGGGGAGCGCTGTTCTTCCTACTTAGCGCCTGGAAGCGCTGCTTTCTGCCCTCGAGCGCCTGGAGCTCTTCATGGAGTTTACCCGCGCTGGGAGTGCTCTACCTCCCCTGCAGAGTGCCGTAATCCCGTCCTAGCGCCTGGGGGTACTATTTCCTCCAGCCGGTGCCACCCGGCCTTTTGCCCTGTTCTTTGGGGTGTTCTATTCCCCCAGCGAGTGCCTACCTCACTAACTGCCCTTCTCCCTTACGGGAACCTAGCCCTCGCCAGTTTCCCCGAGGTCACCGGCCCGGGTTCCTTCATGTTGTCTGTCCCGCGCCGCGCTGGGATTGGCCGCTGACCCGGGACTAGCTGCTGACGTCTCCCCGGGCCGCGCTGGGATGGGACGGCGGCCCGAGGAGCATAGGAGGTGGAAAGGAGAGAGCGAGCGAATGCAGGGAGCCGTGGGAGCCTACTCCGCGCCCCTGCTTTCCCCCCAGGAGACTGACGCTTCCCCCCGGGGCCCCAGGAGCAAGAGGGAGCCCCGGAGAGCGAGGAGAGACCAGCGCGTCTGCCAGCCGACCGGTGAGTGCTGCAGGAGGGGAGGCGGGGCGTCGGGCGCATTGGCGGTGCCCGCCCCTCCCCTCCAGCGCAAGCCCACATGCGCTTAGAGGCCCGCAGGGCCCCCAGTGACGCCGGGTCCCCCAAGGGGGGCCCGCCTGCCCACAGTTCCTTTCCCGAGCCCCGAGAGGGACTCCCCCGCTCATCATGAGCCCTGAGAGGCTCCACCATTGCCCCCCGTTCCCTCGAGCCGGCGAGGCTCCGCCCAGCATCTTTGCTCTGGAGCCCTGGAGGCTCCCTCATGGAGTCATCCTCCCCCGAGCCTGCAAGGCTACATCAAAGCCCCTCAGCGGCCCAGCACTTCGTGGGCCGCAACCACGTTTAGGTTTGCCCCGGGCCCCTTGCAGCCCACTCTGAACATCGAAACTCTAAGGCGCCCTTGCCCCAGGAAGGCCATCTGGCCTATGGGGTGCTACTGACTAATATCAAAGTGATGCTGAGAATTATTCTATGTTGCCCTGCTGATGGGGGCCTCTGTTGTGTTATGTACCTTGTCCCTTCCCTCCTGAATACCCGATGTCCCATGTATGTGATCCCTGGTCAGAGTGAGTTCTACTGCTAGTTCTAGGAAGCTCCCAGTGGATATGTGTTCTAATGCCAGTTCTATCATGTGCATACCCCTGGCAGGGGCCCCTTGGCCCTGCCCTGTACCTTCTTCCATGTAACCCCGGCCTGTGCCTCGGGCCCCTTGTACAATGTGTGTTCCTATGTGTCCTTCTTAATACAAAGACTATTTTCATATATACTTGGTGTGGAGTCCTTTTGTGGGAGGCCCTGGATGTTGTTGTTGGTGGGTGCGTGCGCAAATGCTTCACACATGTCCTCCGAGATAGGCCTGACTGCCCACACAGTGTTACCTAGAGGGTGAGCAGGGGTCGACTTTACATAGGAGTGGCGGTCTCTGACTGGCTGTGGCGCATGCCCTGGCCGGCCGGGGCTCCCATTTCCTACAAAGGCACTCTGTGGTCAGTCTTTTGATCTATCAACATAGCATTACTAAGCTAAACATGAGATGCTGTTAGAAGAAATATCAACTGGAAGTCAAGTTGAACCAAACCACAATATGATACCCTACCATTGCACATGAATGCTGCACGGGACTCGAGAATCATGTGCATGACCGCACTTCACTGGTGCAACACAATAATTAAGATATGCATCATCCCAACATTGTCATGTCTCAAGCAAAACATACATGGCATCATGTGATTCAAAACAGAAGTGCTACTCACTGTGAAGGCTGGTGGAGCAATATTTTCAACCTGCACGGAGGTAACAACATGACAGTAACATGAAATAGTGCAACAAGGGGCAATGCATTCATGTCCACAGATTCACAGGACATTTCTCAGGACATGTGGAACATACAGTGGGCAACACCTACACGACATGGTGGAATGGCAACCAAACTGGACTGTCCCACAAGGTGGAGGCGAGGATCCAGTCTCATTCAAATGCACACAGTGATGCTGCAATCCCCCACAGAGTCTGTGTTTGAGAGCTCTGACACAATGTCAAACCATGGTATGTGCAATGTTGCAGTGGCAATGTCTACACACATTAATGCATCCACCAGAGTATACAACTACAACAGATGACTGTCAGATGGGGTGACTATCCTGTCATGGGAGTGGGCATACATGTAATAAGTAACATATTGTTGTTGCATGTATTCATGGTCGCACTACCTGCACATGAACATGTACCACATGTTTCTACACATACCAACGCTAAACAGCCTCGTATGAGTCCTTACCCAAAATGACTTCTCCACATGTCCATGCATGCTCCGTTGATTAGGCTGACGTTGCAATCATCTTCAGCAATAGCAGGGTGACCACAATGACCCAAACGGACAACAGGCAGGGTGAGCTGTGGATGAGAGTGGCACACAAGGGGTCAAATTCTGTACAATGTCATTCAGACAATGTCCTGTACAATATCCAGTTGTTGTAGTACACCTGTACATTCCAAGTACACACATAGCACGTATGTGTGTTGCATTACATCTGCACCTGTGTGACACAACACTACAGACATCAAAGTGACATTGCATACAGTCTGCTGCATACACATCATGCTACCCATGCAACTCTCTAATACATGTATTACATATAACCAGCTATGACTCACCATTATGAGAAGAAGTTGCGGATGAGGTGGCTCCGGATATCATCTTCTACCTCCTCATCACTGGTATCCTGGGCAAGGCCTTCATCCTCTACGGGCGGATGTTCCAGCTCATCAGGGTCAAGGTAGAGCGGCACAGCCTTCTCCACTACCATGTTGTGAAGCATGCAGCACACAGTGAAGATGTCACACACCTTGCGTGGGCTGTATTGGAGGGCTCCGCTTGTCCTGTCCAGGCACCTGAAACGGCTCTTCAGGACTCCAAATGTCCGCTCTATCACCCGCCTGGTCTTCCCATGAGCATTGTTGTACCGCTGGTCTGCAGCTGTCCTGGGGTTGCGTAGTGGAGTCATGAGCCACGGCATGTTTGGATATCCAGCGTCTCCTGCAAATCCACATCATGGAAAGGAGTGTGTAATATGATTCAGATGAAGAAGGTGTGACATACTGACATACATAGCTGATGAGTATACTCACCAACAAGACATGCCCGGTGGTTGTGCAGCTGCAGCATCATCTGTGGCACCCTGCTACGCCTCATGATGAAAGCATCGTGGCACGATCCTGGAAAACGTGCAGATACATGTGAGATAATCATGTTTGCAAGACACACCACCAGGGCATTTATCGAGTGGTAGTGTTTCCTGTTGCGATACGCCTGCTCCTGAGCCTGTGGTGGCACCAAACTAACATGTGTACCATCAACTGCACCAATAACATGTGGCATGCGTCCCAGGGCATAGAATTCCCCCTTGACATCTGTCAACTGTTCTGGAGTAGGGAATGTGATGAATTCATCAAGGTGGAGCAACATCGCAGCCAAAACATCTGTCAATACACGGCTGAACATGGTCTGAGACATCCCTCCCACATCAGCTATGGTCAATTGGAACGTACCTGTGGCAAAGAAATGGAGGGCTGCCATCACCTTTACCTTGGGTGTCAGCGCCGTTGAATACCTGTGTCGTGGTTGCAGGTGAGCCTCCAGTCTGTCCGTCAGGTCCTTGATCATCTGTCTGGTGAAGCGATAACGACGGATGCAATTGCGTTCCCTCATGGCTTCCAAGTCAGGTAACGGCCGTTCCAGAGGGGGTGCCCTGCAAAACACATATATTAGGAAATGTGTTCAACTGTCTGACTAAGACAATAACAATGTACATGGCACAAGCAACACTGCTTCAACAAATCTAGACAAGTGTGAGTGTGGCGTGGGAGACACACTGTTGTAACATGTTCAAACTCCCAGCCACTCCTCCGTGAACAGTACAAGACCTGTGGTCTGTGGAATGGATATGACATGCATACAAAATATCTGATGGAAAGGTCTTATTGAGCATGACAATGTATCATGTCAGTGACACACGGCATGTGAATGTCAGTAGGAGGTTGTCTGCACATCCAGACAGCTTACAGCAATACACACACCACATGTGGCATCATTTGCACAGTTCTGACATAGTCATGTTGCGGTGTGATATTTCCCTAACTATTACCTGAACATAATCATACTGCATTAATGTTTGATTAGTCACAAATGGTCTGTGATGCCATCACACATATGAGCGCTTCATTAACACAAGTGGCATGGTGTGCGTACATTAGAAACCCTGTAATCACGGCAAGGACACAATATGGATGCTCCTACAGAAGATGTACTGAAATTTATGAACTGGTTACTTATCTTTCGTAACAAAATATCATAATGGAACAGTAGTAAGTAGCATGTTCCCGACTTTGAATACATACCAATCTTCAGACAAATTTGCCTCCCTGGATGCCATCTATGTGAGACAGGAATATTGAGCCATCACTGGATGAAATACGGTGTTGCTGACTGGCATCCTACAAGTGCTTGGCCAAGTATTGCCCGTACCTACAACGCACACTCTGCCAGCAGTTACACAACCATGTCCCACAGACAGTGTGGGAAGCAGACAAAGAGGCATGTGATGTTGTAAGACCTCAGTCCCAGACTCAGGGAGGATGATGACATCTGTCCGTACTGCTCAGACCTCTTGGATACCCTCTACAGCAGAGATAGGGGGAATGTGGTCTGTGATTTGGCGGGCAGGATGCCCATGCTCTCTGGGGTGGGGTGGGAGGACAGGGCACATGGCCGGTCCAGGGAGGGGTGTGGTCATCTGACAACGTGCCTATCTACAGCCAAACATGCAGCGTGCCTGTACATGCAGAACAATATAGATACAGTACATTCCTCAGGATAGGCCTGCAGACGCTCAGCGGAGCGTGACTGCACTTGAAGGACCTCAGTGAGGAGGTTGGTCCTCACCGCGGCAACAGGGAAATGATTGGGCAAGGCTATGGCCGCACACATAAACATTACACTGTACGTTGGCCGGTCATCCATTAACAGGTTCGGAGTAGAGACATCACCAGTGTCTGGCTAGGTGTCCAGACCACTTGCATGCCCCAGTCCACCTGCCCTGTCACCTTGGGACCGACACTCATGTGTCAGTGGGTCTTCAAGACCCTCCCAATACTCTTTGACACCCACTTCATGATAATCAGGCCTGTCATGAGCTGTGGCCGGCTCATAGGAGTTGAACTCCCCCCTGCAGCATTAATGGCGGTATACTGCCGCACAGTTCCCACGCCAGTGCAGTACAGGGTGTGGTATCGGGGACACCACCACCCGAGAACGCCGCAAAGGCTGGCACCTGGGGGACAGTTGCCAGTGAGGTTGTGAGGTGAACCAGCGAGGACCAGGATCAACATTCAGATCCTTTCGGTCACAGCGGGTCTGGCACAAATTCGCCGCCTGCGTCAGGGACGAAGTGAGTGATGGTGTCACGGGCAAATCACCAGATGCGCAAGTGCCCCCAGACGGGTCCACTGGGCCAGAATCCGCCGCGTAGGCCTTTGGTGGTGTGAGGGACATCATGGACATGAGGAGCCGCGTGGGCGGTGTCACCCGAATCCCATGCAGCATTGCACGTGCATTGTGTAGATTTTGAAGTGTGATGACATCTCTTTCACATACATGGGTTACCTGACGACTTGGCCCTGGAGGACTGATGTCAAATCCAGGGGCAATGATGTCTCAACACCCACGCCCAGGCACTCCTCCTACGTCCAGACCACAAGCCATTGTGCTGCAGGGACAACTGCTGGAATCTGAGCGGCATGTGTGACCAATCACACCTGCATTCATATGTCTGGTCCCAGCAGTCGGAGCAGCTCTACTTGTCTTGCTTGACGTGAACACTGTGGAGACACCGACGGTGAGGGTCAGTCACCAACATGAGAGGGTTGCAATCCTCACAGGCTTTGAAATGGACATCCCTATTGGCACCGTCCTTAGTCAGACAATCCAAGTGAAATGGTCAGAAGTGATCGTACTATGATCTTGTTTCAAAATTGAGTTAGGTTACACTTATACGGGACCAGCGCAGGTGTTGTTAATACAGAGGACCTGACGTGAGCACGCTGAGGTCACGTATGAGTACCCAGACAATGTCATCACTGCACACACAACGCCAACAACACACGGTGGGCCGCAGGACATGCCTACCGACACACAAGTGTACTACTGAGCGGAAATTGGCATGTCCAGGATGACACGTGGGGATATTCTAAGGTGAGTAAGATGATACTGTCCTGAACATTTCATATGCAAACAGCAGGCACAATATCACATATGGCACACACATGACGTGGTGACTCAGGGTCATGCTGTGCGTCTATTACACCTCTGACACAGTGGGCATGTTGCTGTCATCATGTGCCAGTTCCCTGTACTGATTGGTGTGGCAGTCCAGTGTTCATGTGCATCGCAATATGTTGTAGACGTTACGCCGGTGCAAAGTGTTGTATTCATGGGATGCACATGTGCTGAAGGAGTAATGACAAGTCTGGCCAGCTCTTCACACATCAACTGAGGCACTAGGTCACAGTCCCTGTGCTTCTTCAATGTCTGCCACACTTGGGGCATGCTGATGTGAGGATGCCATGCTGATGTATGCATCCACATTGTCAACATGAGGGTAGAGTACATCCCTGCTATGTGATTTCCTGGAGTCACACTCCCAAAAACCGACGGACCGTAACTCAATGTTACACTACCAAAGCTTTCATCGAGTGGGGTTAAAACAGAACCTCCCTTTGTCCCAACTGATGCGCGTCAAACGCATCGTGACGTCTGAAGAAACTTGCCAGATTGAAATGAACAACATGGTTGAAAGGTTCAAGGCTCGTGGCTATCCGCCACAAACTCTACAAAAGGCTGTTACCCGGTGTGGAAACATAACCCGTGATGAACTATTGCAGGTTCGCACCAAATCTGAAAATTCCAGAATGGTTGTCGTATCCAAATACACGGTTTTGAGTAAACAGTTCAAGAACATCATTTCCAAACACTGGACATTACTCAGCCTGGAACCAGATTTCCAGGGAGCTTTTGCACAACAACCCATGTTCGCCTATACCAGGGGAAGAAACCTCAAAGAAATGCTTTGTAAACCCAAAACTGAAAGTCAACCGGTCACATACAAGGGTCTGCGCCCTTGCTATAACTGTAGTAACTGCCACAATTGTATTCTGGGGAATGTTGTCAACCATCCCATGAAGGGGTACCCTATTAAATTACAGGTGAACGCCACGTGCAATTCCATGAATGTCATCTATCTCTTGAAGTGCCCCTGTGGCAAGTGTTATGTGGGACACACTGAACGAAAGATCAGGACACGGTTGTTGGAACACAAGAGTAACATAAGGACTGGCAACCTAAAATCTACTGTTGCTACTCACTTTTCAGAACACAATCATACTGTTGCTCAACTAAAATACCTCATCCTGGAGCAAGTACCAGTGACACACGACAACAAAAAAACCTTATTGAAGAGGGAAAACTTCTGGATTCGTTACCTGGCGACCATGCAGCCGCACGGGCTTAATGATCGCATGGAGTTTTTATGCTATTTGTGATTTATCCTGCTTGTTCTCATCTGTCATACTACATACGCCTGTTATCCCTTTGATTATCGTGTTTGTTTCGTGTTTACCTCTGGTGTTCTCTCTTGTAGTTTTGTCAGTGCTTCATTTTCGCTTCCAACTATTTTTTCATTTTTGTTTTCCACTACACTCTTTGTCAATGTGCACCTTAATTCATGTTGTGGGACTTGTTCCGGCTTTTTCGTGTTTAATGTGAATTACACCAGTCCAAGATGGCGCTCACTCCTAGATGCACCTTAGTCCATCTTTCATGTTTACACGCCAGCTCATAACTGACACTGTCCGGTCGCGTTTGCTTCGCGATCCGGGTTGGTGAAGGCGGTTCGCGTTCACAGCGCATATCGTGAGTACCTCTGGTTGGGGGACTGATGCATCATTTCTAACCTTTCGGCGGTCTGTCTGCCGGCGCTTTTGTAAAATTGGGCAGCGTCTTTTTCTTACTTTTGGTTAGCGGGATCTTTTTGAACTGTGTGGCACATGCACGTTATACCATCATTCACCGCTTCGTTTTTACACGGTGATGCACTGGGTTTACCTATCGTGTTTACGTGGGGACACTTTGCTTTATTCTGTCTGTCCACTTGGTGTTCTGTCTCTTATAGGATTATTTTAACATTTGCTATTGCTTGTTCTATTGTCTCCCATCTCTTACTCCTTTTTGAAATGTGGTTATTGTGGTGAGCACAAGTTGAGTTTCTACCTCACACCACCTTGTGACTGTTTATGCAGGTTGTTGTAGATATTTGAACTGGACTTGATTATGGCATTTCTTTTGTTTGTAGAGCAATCCCCTGAGGAAGGGCTTTGTTTTAGCCCGAAATGCATTGGGACTCATAATTTTCGGACTATCATTCTGTTGATGTTAACCTTCATTTTCATTTGGATCACGATGTCTTATACATGAACTCAATGTATATGTACCAAACCATGATGAACTAGTAAACCATTTGGATGAAACACTCATGAAGTTTGCTTTAAATCATTAGACCCGTGTGTCTTTCCTACGCTGTGCACTGGGGGGTCTATCTCTCATCAGGGGTAGCCTTGTATTAGTCACGTATGAGTACCCAGACAATGTCATCACTGCACACACAACGCCAACAACACACGGTGGGCCGCAGGACATGCCTACCGACACACAAGTGTACTACTGAGCGGAAATTGGCATGTCCAGGATGACACGTGGGGATATTCTAAGGTGAGTAAGATGATACTGTCCTGAACATTTCATATGCAAACAGCAGGCACAATATCACATATGGCACACACATGACGTGGTGACTCAGGGTCATGCTGTGCGTCTATTACACCTCTGACACAGTGGGCATGTTGCTGTCATCATGTGCCAGTTCCCTGTACTGATTGGTGTGGCAGTCCAGTGTTCATGTGCATCGCAATATGTTGTAGACGTTACGCCGGTGCAAAGTGTTGTATTCATGGGATGCACATGTGCTGAAGGAGTAATGACAAGTCTGGCCAGCTCTTCACACATCAACTGAGGCACTAGGTCACAGTCCCTGTGCTTCTTCAATGTCTGCCACACTTGGGGCATGCTGATGTGAGGATGCCATGCTGATGTATGCATCCACATTGTCAACATGAGGGTAGAGTACATCCCTGCTATGTGATTTCCTGGAGTCACACTCCCAATGGTGACATGAAGGAGGTCAGGAACGCAGCCTACACAAACGTTCACATGAGCATGTCTGACGCACTGTACATACGCCTCGTTTCCCTATAGCTTTTCAGCCCTACGCGAGCAAAGGTACCCCAATGGTACGTGCGTGTGTATGCCTCGTTTCCCTATAGCTTTTCAGCCCTACGCGACCAAAGCGTACCCCAATGGTACGCACGTGTGAACGCCTCGTTTCCCTATAGCTTTTCAGCCCTACGCGAGCAAAGCGGGTACGCCTCGTTTCCCTATAGCTTTTCAGCCCTACGGGAGCAAAGCGTACCCCAATGGTACGCTTTGCCCTAATCCACTTTTGACCTGCGCTTTGGATGATGTTTGTTTTTCACATGTACTCCTATGGTGCAATGTCTATGTATGCATCTTCCTTTGCACATCATCATGTTGGAGGGGGGGTCTGTGACACCTGTTGGAACCTTACATGTGGCACCACATGTGCACTGTGTCTGCTGTTCTACATATTTAGGCACTGATCTTGAGTCTAAACATGTGTCTTCTGCACGAGTCAGCCTCAGTGGCCTTTGTCCATGGTACTCTTTAAAATAGTCATGTGTTGGCTACAGGTGCACAATGTACAAGTGCAATATTTTGGGCTTATGCATACTCACACTGGGCAGTGCGTGTGTGCATAGTTGCCACATAAGTCAAATGTTCTTTGTAATTACTATTGATGGTCAGTCACACAATGAGGCTTGGGGTGTCAACAGCTGTGATGCCAGTGTGAGGTGATGTTACACTTGGTTCAGGTCCCAGGATGGCATAACATGTCACTTCAGGAAGGACTTTTCCCATGTGGCACAAGGTGTAAGAAAATTCAACATGTGCAGGTCTGGGTTTGGGTGGCTGGGTGTGTAAATGAGCTGTGATGATTCATCAGCTATCCTGTTGTCAGGCAGTCAATCATCATTGTGTCGCTTATGATAGATTTTTCCATTCACTGTTGCTTGTATCCTACTATACATTATGCGTAGTGTCTCTCGCAATTGGCCACAACTAGACATATCATTGTGCAGTGTTCAGTCTCCTGTGACTCATGATGCATGCCATGTTCAGAAATGAAGCCTAATGAATTGTAGCTGACATGTCTGATGTGTACAGGTGACTGATATGTTATTATTCTTCTCCTTGCCCACAGCATCATCATCTGAATCTGGAGGGGACACAGGCGCGGACCACAAAGAGGGACACACCGACAGTGCCACCTGCTTTGAGGAGTCGGAGGGAGGCAGTGGCACGGAGGGTGATGAGAGTCTGCTGGCCGGATGACATGTGACTGACACATCTTACCATGCCGACAACTCCGAGTCAGACTCTCAGGAGGAGGGGGAATATGCAGCAATGGTCTCTCCATCATCTTTGGCTGGCGTCCCCTCCTCCAGTACCATCTCCACCCTCCCAGTCATTAGTGTCCCTAGGGTCCGTGCTAGCAGCCATGTCTCCTTTGTTCCCGGCACCGCAGCCCCTGCCCCTATGTCCCCTGCTGCCCTCAGTGCTGAGACTGTGGACCTACTCCGACAGATTGCAGTAGGTCAGACATCCATACTGACTGTCCTCCATGGACATACACAACTGATTACACAGTTGGTGTCGTTCATGGAGGGCATGTCGTCGGCCATGTCTGATCTACATCGGAGTGTGGCTGCCATAGAGTCAACACTGACGGCAGCAATGTACTCCCAGCAGCCTCTGTCTCCCCCCCATCCTTCAGACCCATCCACCTCTGCCTCTCCCATATCTACACAACATACACGCAGATGCCACAGGTCACACATACCCAGCACACCCACACGTCAGAAAAAGCTCAAAGCTCCACGCACGCAATCTCAAGGGGATGTAGGCACACCCACAGGGAGAGGGGACACAACGCACACACGCATCCACACACCCAGGAGTACAGACTCACAGCCCTCTACCTCCACCCCCAATGTGTCCCCGGGTTCAGGTGGTAGTTTTTCCACACTGGCTGAGGTGTGCAGCCAGGTTTACAAAGCTACTTTTGTCGCTGCACCAGCCAGTGTGGATGAATCCACTACACCTGCACCCACTCCTCCTGTCCTTCCCTCTCCTGTCCATGCGTGCCAGAGGATTCCACAGATGGTGCCCCCATAGTTACCACTGCGGATTAAACGCCATGTGCAGGCAAGTTAGTGTGTGATCACTCCCATGGAGGCACATATTGTTGCTCAGACTTTTTTGGACTGGCCATTGGCCTTTAATGAGCAAGGACTCTTATTTGCTTTTCTTTTTTTGAGCAGCTGAATAAAGCATTTATGTTAATTGTCTGAAGTAGAGTTTGTGTGATAATGTCTGTGACTGCTATGTGCCTGGGAGCTGATGTGATGTTCAAATGTAGGTATGTTAACATGTGTCAATCTCCTCATGGTAATGATGTTCACAATGGTATGTTGTTATGTAACAGCTGGGCACTGGTGGGCACTGGTGGGGGTGTTAGCCACACACACACTCTGATGCTGGGCACTGGTGGGCACTGGTGGGGGTGTTAGCCACACACACACTCTGATGCTGGGCTCTGGTGGGCACTGGGGGGCACTGGTGGGGGTGTTAGCCACACACACACTCTGATGCTGGGCTCTGGTGGGCACTGGTGGGGGTGTTAGGCACACACTCTGATGCTGGGCTCTGGTGGGCACTGGTGGGCACTGGTGGGGGTGTTAGCCACACACACACTCTGATGCTGGGCTCTGGTGGGCACTGGTGGGCACTGGTGGGGGTGTTAGCCACACACACACTCTGATGCTGGGCTCTGGTGGGCACTGGTGGGCACTGGTGGGGGTGTTAGCCACACACACTCTGATGCTGGGCACTGGTGGGCACTGGTGGGGGTGTTAGCCACACACACACTCTGATGCTGGGCTCTGGTGGGCACTGGTGGGCACTGGTGGGGGTGTTAGGCACACACTCTAATGCTGGGCTATGGTGGGCACTGGTGGGCACTGGTGGGGGGGTGTTAGCCACACACTCTGATGCTGGGCACTGGGGGGCACTGGGGGCACTGGTGGGGGGGTGTTAGGCACACACTCTGATGCTGGGCACTGGTGGGCACTGGTGGGGGTGTTAGCCACACACACACTCTGATGCTGGGCACTGGTGGGCACTGGTGGGGGTGTTAGCCACACACACATTCTGGTGCTGGGCTCTGGTGGGCACTGGTGGGCACTGGTGGGGGTGTTAGGCACACACTCTGATGCTGGGCTCTGGTGGGCACTGGTGGGCACTGGTGGGGGGGGTGTTAGGCACACACTCTGATGCTGGGCACTGGGGGCACTGGTGGGGGGGTGTTAGGCACACACTCTGATGCTGGGCACTGGGGGGTGTTCTGCTCACCACTTATACTTACAATCACATTGCAGGCGTATGTGCCACACGTCAATTGCACTGGTGTAGTGCGGTGACGTACCGTACGCCCTGGTCGATGACGTAGGTACGGCCGGTGTCCGTATTGCACTGGTGTAGTGCGGCGACCTGCCGTACCCCGTGGTCGATGACGTAGGTGCGGCGTATTGCGCTGGTGTAGTGCGGTGACGTATAGTACCCCCTGGTCGATGACGTAGGTACAGCCGGTCTCCGTATTGCACTGGTGTAGTGCGGTGACCTGCCGTACCCCGTGGTCGATGACGTAGGTGCGGCGTATTGCGCTGGTGTAGTGCGGTGACGTACTGTACCCCCTGGTCGATGACGTAGGTACGGCCAGTCTCCGTATTGCACTAGTGTAGTGCGGGAGTGTGTGGCGCAACATGGGCAGACATTACAATCGTGTAATGGAGATGTGCGCGTGTAGCAAGACGTACAGGTATGTAGAACCTCGTTGTACTCACCTTCTGCGCCGTCGTCGGTTTCTCAGTACGAGGTGGTGGGCGTACAGAATAGGGATTGCACGGATGATGGCGTCCATGTCCTGCTTGTCGCGTACCGGGGTGCGGGTCGTGCCGAAGTCTGGTTTTACGGTAGTTTTGAGCTGTCGTAGAAAAAGAGCCGTACGGAGTGTGTGGAACACGGATCGTACTTTGTGGTTCGGGAGACGCCGTTTATGTACGTACGGACGTAGCGTCGAGCGTCAGCCGACTGCTATTCGTACGGACTTTCGATTCGTACGGCGTTTTTTACGAGACGTACGGAGTGACGCATTAAGTTGTGATCGTACTTGCACATTCGTACGGGGACGCCTTTGGGTTCGATTTGTACGGGGAAAAACGCCCCGTACAGCAATTCGGAGCTCTTTTTACCGGATCGGAATCGAGCCCCGAGTGTGTGTGTGGGTGGCTGGGAGGTGTATGACTCTGTGCATAGATGTGTAAGCAGTTGATTCACTAGATGTATAGGTTCAAAAGTGCATGTGGAAACAGCTGTATGGGCGGTTGACTGTGTGCATGAGTGTATTGGTGAGTGAATTGATATCTCAGTGCTACATGTCAAAGTAAGTACATATGTAAAACACAGTACATGTGAGAGTTGACATATATAAATAACTGTGCATAAGAGCCAGTGAATTTGTGAGTGGCTGTATGGATCATTGTGAACTTGTATCAGGGATTGTATAAGAGAGTAAATATGTGTTAGTATATGTTTGAATAAGTAAGGTGTGTATAACTGTATAGTTGAGGAAATGGAAGTGTGATTGATTCTTTGCATGACTGACTAGGTGTGTGAGTAACTCCATGGATGAGTGACAGTCTGTGAGTGTCTATTTACTCTGAGTGTATCTAAGAATATATATTTGAGTCTGAAGAGGTTCACCTTATTATCACATTAATGATGTCATCAGTGATGTGATCAGTAATGTCAAATGAGATGTCATCAGTGATGTCATCAGTGATGTCATTTGAGATGTCATCAGTGATGTCTTCAGTGATGTCATCAGTGATGTCACTGATCATGTCATGAATGATGTAATATGTGACATGATCAGCAGTGGATTGCGGGTGCGCGATATATAGTTAGTGCAACTAACTATATATGAAATTTCAATGGTTTTGTGTGAGTAAAATAAGGTTTTGTGAATGCTAATTCCTAACTATATATGGTCTATAACCCATGGTTTTTTCAGTGAATTTTCAAGGTTTTGTAAATGCTAATTCCTAACTATATATGGTCTATAACCTATGTTTTTTTCAGTGAATTTCAATGTTTTTTTAATAGCAGATATCAAAAGCTGTAAAATGTCAAGTACGTGGTAGGTAAAAACATTTTCGTGTTTATGCACGCTGCTGTGCTTTGAACGCTGCCCCCCCCTCTTTTCTTTTAGGAGTATTCTCTCTTTGCAGATAGTGAAGGGTAGGTAACACAGGCCTTTGCCCCCGTTGTAATCCGCCGTGCCTGCTTTCCTCTCAATTTGATTGATTGTTATCCTAGCATTTATTGTTTTGGAATTGGTTCTCTTTGGTTCATTCTCTATTTACAAACAAGCACAGAGTCGCAATACTCTGTTTAGTCTTTGCAGATAGTGAAAAATCGTTAAAAAAACTAAAGGAATAAAGCAAAATCAGTAGGCCACTAATGGGATCTCTTTTTGACCTCGCTAAAATAGAAACATTATGAACAACCCCTCATGAGAAATACGAAACTAGTGAGAGGAACTGAGCTCGACACCATGATGGCTGCAAGACAGCTCGGCTCCGCCGCCCACCCCACCCAAAATAACGACAAACTCTATGCAAATATTATAAATATATACAACACACCAGCAAAGTAACAGGGTAAAACGTTTTATTAAATAACTATTTACATGGCAGCCTGCTGCAACATCGATCCAAACAAGCCTTTGTATTTGGGACTCAAAATCAACAAGTAACAGGGTAAAATGTTTTATTAAATATCTGTTTACATGGCAGCCTGCTGCAACATCGATCCAAACAAGCCTTTGCATTTGGAGCTCAAAATCAACCATCAATAGTAAGATTTTCATAGGGGAGTGTAGGTTCATGGTTTTCCATCCACAGACTAAAAGCCTGGAGTGGGAGTGAAAGAATAATAACTAGGTAAGAAGGAAGGCAGAGGTTGTGGTAAGGACTCTGGATATAGTATGTTGCTTGGACCCTGTCAGACGAAGTCTTCCTCGGAATCTGATGCGATGATATAAGGGCCCACCTCTCGATACCTCCAATTCTGATTGTAATTATTACACAGAATATTGAAGTGATCAAGCGGGGGGAAAAGGGGAGTTGGGAAGGGACAGCTGGGAGGGAGATCTGAAAAGGAAAAAGTTAGACACACACTAATACCTATTTACTTATATTTCAGTAAGTTTTCCTTAATGCAAGCAGCAATCTAAGCATGGAGTTTTCATGTAAAACTAGATTCACTTCACAAAATTCTGTGGAATAATATCGCAATTAAACCTCTTGCAATTTGACCTTTTATACTAATTATTCTCCAAATGCTTGATATTTCTTTGCACATAAAACATCTGTACTTTTCTGATAAAACTCTCTCAGAAAAAATAGCACGATTTACATTATCTTCTGTAAATTGTTCACTGTTAGATAGTATCAAAACCTTTAAACTTGTTCACATAGCACGAAACTGTGTATTGCCAAACACTCTAATTTTGTCTTGTTATAGCTTCATAATCAAGTTACATGTAGAAAACATAAGCAAGAGATTTATCTTGTTTCTGTGCTAAAACAATAACTTTCTATTCGAAATATTATGTTGGGTTTACTTTAACCCTGGGCGGAGTTCGCGGAGTGGGGCTTCGCGGAGCTACGCGAAGTGGGCGAGAAACTACGCCCACCTCCGCACTCCGCGTAGCCCCACTCCGCAAACACCACTGGCCGCCAGCCCCGCCACCCGCCTCCCTCCCGCCCTCCCTAAATACTTTGAAATAAAAGAATCAAATAATTTAAAAAGCACTTACCTTGCCGCCGCTGCCCGCCGCGTCCCCGGGGCTCGCTATCTTCCATCTTCTATACTAATGCGCATGCGCGGGCGGCCGCGCATGCGCATTTTCTCGTGAAAATGCGCATGCGCGGCCGCCCACGCATGCGCATTAGTAAAGCGGACGGAAGACGGAAGATAGTGAGCCCCGGGGACGCGGCGGGCAGCGGCGGCAAGGTAAGTGCTTTTTAAATTATTTCGTTCCTTTATTTCAAAGTATTTAGGGAGGGCGGGAGGGAGGCGGGTGGCGGCCAGCTACGCTCCGTCTGCGGAGCGTGCGTAGTGCCGCCTGGCTCCGCCAGCTCCGCAAAATGCGGAGTAGGCGGCACTACGCACACTCCGCAGACGGAGCGTAGCTGGCCGCCCACCCCTAGTTTACTTCATACCAAAAACATTGAAGATTTCTAATTCCTTAAATAACATGATATAAAAAACTGAAACAGCGTTTAAATGTTTCTTGCTCTTTAGATTCTCTAAATACAAAAAATAAAAACCTTTTTGTGCATTAAATTGCCTTCATACCTAAAGAGTACGACCTACTCTTAATTATAGGTTCATCTGCAAACTCTGGACCCCAAAGGAAGAAATTCCTAGAAGAAATCCGGTCCAAAACCACCTTCTCAAAGACTGCCGGAGAAGTTACCAACTCAAGAAGCTCCTCCGGAAAGGTCTGCTCCAGCGCGGCACACACGAATCTGCATCAAAGGGTTAAACAGCATACCAAAACACAGAGCCTGCCTGGAATCAACCTCCTTCTCAGAAATCTCCAGAATAGTGAGCACAGATCCTTGGGTGTGGTCACGTACATCAACGTAACCACACCCGCGTAATTTTCCCTGCTTGCGGCGTTGAAATGCGACAGCATGCCAAATTGCACGCATCTCGCGGTACGCAGTTGCCAAAGTGCACGCATCTCGCGTACCCTGCTAAACCTCACTCATCTCGCGTACCCTGCCAAACCTCACTCATCTCGCGGACCATAGGGAATCAATGGAATTTTTAGGGCAAAATACATTTCCAAAGTTTAGCCTGCCCTAGCCCTATAACAAAGCAACCACCAATGTCCAGCAGGGGAAGACCCATGAGTCTTTCCACATAAACGTTTGGGACATGGCCGAAGGCCAAATGGGGCGGGCCCTAGACCGCAAGCGCCCCTGGGCCTGACAGTATTCCCCCCTCCCTGGAGCGGTCTAGGGCCCAGCTTCGAGGGATGAAGGAGGTGGAAACGTCGCACCAAGCGAGAGGCATGAATGTTCTCTGCCGGTTCCCAAGAATCGTTCTCAGCTCCGTAACCTTTCCAGGAGACAAGATACCACAATCTGCTTCTCCTTAGTTTAGAATCCAGTATGTCCTTTACCTCGTATTCCCAGTTACCCTGAACCAAAACTGGCGCTGGCCTAGTTGCCACATTTTGTCTAGCTGGTTTCAAAAGGGATGTATGGAACACTGGATGGATTCTCAAAGTTTTTGGAAGTAACAATTTGTACGTTACTGGATTGACTTGACGAAGTACTGAATATGGTCCAATAAACTTAGGATGAAACATACTTTTTCTTTTGAAGGTTAAGTTCTTGGTAGACAACCAAACTTTATCCCCAGCAACATATCTTGGACCAGGTCTATGATGTTTATCATACTGCTGTTTGTACTTTTCCTTACTTTGTAGTAAACGTTGGTGAGTTTGTTGGTGAACAGTTTGCATATGTTGTATAGCATCCTGTACTGCAGGTGTATCACTTACATGTTTGGGCAATACTAAAGGAATTGTGTTTGGTAAATAGCCATAGAGAGCCTCAAATGGAGATGACCCAGTTGAAGAATGCGGTGATGTGTCATAAGCCATTTCTGCAATCCAAAGCAAATCATACCAAGATCTCTTGGAGTCTTCTACGTAACATCTTAAGTATTGCTTTAATGTCTGATTTAATCGTTCAGTTTGACCATCAGTTTGGGGATGGTAACTAGTAGACATATTAGATGTGATTTGTAGACTTTGACACCATTGCTGCCAGAATTTAGATGAAAACTGAGACCCTCGATCAGACAGTAACACTGAAGGCAAACCATGTAATCGCACAATGTTTGTTAGTAGTATTTGCGCTAATTGTCCTGCTGTTGGCAATTTTTTACAAGCAATGAAATGGGCATATTTTGTTAAACTGTCCACTACTACCAAAATTACTGAATGAAGATTCACTAGTGGTAAATTTGTGATGAAATCTAAAGAAACATGTTCCCATGGTTTGATTGGTGTTGGTAAGACTTGTAACAAACCTTTTGGTTTGCTATGATCAGTTTTAAATCTAGCGCATGTTTCACAGTTTTGAGCCATCAAAGAAACATCCTTTTTGAGAGTTGGCCACAAAAACAAGTTTTGAATCTTTTCTACAGTCTTTTTTGGACCTGGATGTCCTGCCATAGGATGGGAATGTAGTCAATTAAAGACCTCCTCATGTAATTCCTTGGTTGGAAGGTAGACTTGTTTTCCATGAAATGGTATTCCTTCTTTGATTGTTTGGTTTTTCTTCTTGTTATTCCATTTCTCCCATTGTGATGGAGGAAAATTCTCATGTATATTGTCTAAGAACTGATCAGCATTCAACAAACAGATCACTTTGTCAGGTTCTATTATTGCTTGTGGAGTTCCTTCACGCTTATGTAATGTTGAGTCTTTCCTGGATAAAGCATCCGCCTTTTTGTTGTCTTGTCCAGGTCGATAGGTTACTATGAAATCATATTCTGCAAAGAACATCATCCATCTCATTTGTCGTGGAGTTAACATTCTGGCTGAACTCATGAATTGTAAGTTTCTGTGATCTGTATACACTGTTACTGTGAATTTTGCTCCCATAATATAATGTCTCCATTCCTTAAATGCTTCAAGTATTGCAAGCAACTCTTTCTCTGCAATTATGTAATTCTGTTCAGCTGCATTCAATTTACGAGACATATAAGCGACAGGATGCATTTGACCAGTTTTGTGATGTCTCTGAGATAAAATGGCTGCAATTGCAACATCTGAGGCATCCGCTTCGATTATAAAAGGTTCATTCACATCAGGATGCATCAAAATTGGGGCTTCAGTAAAAGCTTTTTTCAAACTTTGGAATGCTTCATTTGCTTCTGTAGTCCATTCGAACTTCACCTTTTTTCGTAACAGACGAGTTATGGGAGCTACGACTGCTGAAAAGGGATTGATAAATCGTCGATAGAAGTTTGCGAAGCCCAAAAAACATTGCACATCTCGAACAGATTTTGGGATTGGCCGTTCTGCTACTGCCTTTATTTTTCTATCAGTCATTTTCATGCCCGTTGGTGTGAGCAGTACTCCAAGAAATTCGACCTCAAAGACATGAAAATCGCATTTGGATAACTTGCAATACAGATTGTGTGATTGTAATGCCTTTAAAACTTGTTTGACATGACCTTCGTGCTTTTCTTATGAATCGGAATAAATTAAGATATCATCTATATAGACAATAACAAATAAATCTAGAAAATCCCGTAGAACATCATTGAGGAAAAACTGGAAGGCTGCTGGCGCATTACAAAGACCAAACGGCATTACCAAATATTCGAACAGTCCATATCTAGTTTTAAATGCAGTTTTCCATTTGTCTCCTTGTCTGATTCTCACCAGATGGTATGCTCCTCTTAGATCAAGCTTGGTGTAAATTACTGCTGTTTTTACTTGATCTAAAAGAACTGGGATTAATGGTAAGGGATATTTGTTTTTGATGGTGATTTTGTTCAAAGCCCTATAGTCAATGCACGTTCTTAATTCACCATTTGCTTTTGGAATAAAAAACAAAGGGGAGGCGGCTGGTGACTTTGAAGGACGAATGAACCCATTTTCAAGATATTGATCCAAGTATTCTCTCAAGTGTTGATTTTCTGTTTCAGAGAGTGCATAAATCCTACAGTTCGGTACACATGAACCCGGCATGAGATCGATTTGGCAATTATAGCTGCGATGAGGAGGAAGGACTGCTGCTTTCTCTTCACTGAATACCTCCTGAAACATTTTGTAACATTTGGGTAGAATTGTCTCTTTTTCTTCTGCAGTAGCAATTTGACTGATTGTTTTTGTGAGAGTTCCCATACAAGATGATTGACAAAAATCAGATTGGAATACAAGTTCTCTCTTTTGCCAGTCAATAATTGGATTATGTAGACAAAGCCATGGCATTCCTAAAATAAAGCCGTATTGAGGTGCTTGGATTACATCGAATTGAACCTCCTCTCTATGATATCTCTTTTTTGAGTCTTCACAACACATTATTACCTTTGAGGTTTGCATGGTGACTGGACCTCCGGACAAAACTTTTCCATCTACGGCTTGGACTATTTCAGGAGTGTCTTTTTTCTCACAGATGATACTCGAACGCTGGGCGTTTCTAAATCGACAAAGTTTCCTGTGGCCCCAGAGTCAATTAAAACTTCCATTTGACAGATTTTGTGAATCAGTTGTATTTGAACTGCTAATCGGAAATGTGCTTTGTAATTACTTACACAAGAGTTTATTGAAGGGTAAGCAATGGTTCCCAAGATATCCCCTTCTACCAATCCTGGGCATGTTAGTTTTCCGACTCAAAGTCTTTTGTTTCCAAAACTGACACTTTACCTGTGGTTGGAGTTTTATTCTTAGGTTTCAACATACAATCTTTCACAAAGTGTCCTTTGCGTCCACAATAGAGACACTGTCCATTTTTGCGTCTATTCTCTTTCTCGTCTTTTAACAATGGTTGTCTAAGGGTTCCAATTTCCATTGGTTCAGAGCTAGATTCAGAATGTGTGAACTGAGTTCTGGGTTTAGTTTCACTTTTCCAATTAGGTTTCTCTCCTCTTTTTTTATCACCCCTTCGTTCTGATAGTCTGTGATCCAATCTCAAAGTTAGATTAATTAAATCTGAACAAGTTGTTGGTTGTGGGTCAATTTGAGCTAACACATCTTTCAGATCGTCCTTCAACCCTTGATAGAAAAGTGCTGCTCTTTTTTCTTCAGGCCAAGAGGTTTCTGCGACCAATCTATTAAAATGTGACAAGTAGGCAATGAGATCTCAATTTCCTTGTCTTAATTGTAACAGTTCTCGATCTGCAGACAAAGTTACTGTTCGTCTGTCGAATACTTTCTCAAATTCTTCTACAAAGCGCCGCCAGTTATACAATAGAGCGCTATCTTGACGTACTAGCGGAACTGCCCAATTTGCAGCATCTCCAGACAGATAAGAAATTAGAAAAGCTATTCTGGATTGAGGGGTGGGAAATTCTGCAGGTCTACAAGAGAAATGCAATTCTATTTGTGTTAAAAATATTTGAACCTTAGAAGGGTCTCCTGAAAAACGTTCTGGTGCAGCCAGAGGAATTTGTGGTGGAACAGTTACTGATATATTTGTGGAAGCTCTAGTGTGAGTGTTCAAAATCTGAATATTATCTACTTTATCAGACAACAATGCTGTAGCAGCCATAGTTTCATTTAAATCTGCCTGCATTTTATCTATTGCCGCAAGTAAATCATCCATGGTGGCCATTATGTCAACACAGTCAGATCGGGAGGAAAATAATTTGTGGGCTCACTATTCTGTCAGACGAAGTCTTCCTCGGAATCTGATGCGATGATATAAGGGCCCACCTCTCGATACCTCCAATTCTGATTGTAATTATTACACAGAATATTGAAGTGATCAAGCGGGGGGAAAAGGGGAGTTGGGAAGGGAACAGCTGGGAGGGAGATCTGAAAAGGAAAAATTTAGACACACACTAATACCTATTTACTTATATTTCAGTAAGTTTTCCTTAATGCAAGCAGCAATCTAAGCATGGAGTTTTCATGTAAAACTAGATTCACTTCACAAAATTCTGTGGAATAATATCGCAATTAAACCTCTTGCAATTTGACCTTTTATACTAATTATTCTCCAAATGCTTGATATTTCTTTGCACATAAAACATCTGTACTTTTCTGATAAAACTCTCTCAGAAAAAATAGCACGATTTACATTATCTTCTGTAAATTGTTCACTGTTAGATAGTATCAAAACCTTTAAACTTGTTCACATAGCAAGAAACAGTGTATTGCCAAACACTCTAAATTTGTCTTGTTATAGCTTCATAATCAAGTTACATGTAGAAAACATAAGCAAGAGATTTCTCTTGTTTCTGTGCAAAAACAATAACTTTCTATTCGAAATATTATGTTGGGTTTACTTCATACCAAAAACATTGAAGATTTCTAATTCCTTAAATAACATGATATAAAAAACTGAAACAGCGTTTAAATCTTTCTTGCTCTTTAGATTCTGTAAATACAAAAAATAAAAACCTTTTTGTGCATTAAATCGCCTTCATACCTAAAGAGTACGACCTACTCTTAATTATAGGTTCATCTACAAACTCTGGACCCCAAAGGAAGAAATTCCTAGAAGAAATCCGGTCCAAAACCACCTTCTCAAAGACTGCCGGAGAAGTTACCAACTCAAGAAGCTCCTCCGGAAAGGTCTGCTCCAGCGCGGCACACACGAATCTGCATCAAAGGGTTAAACAGCATACCAAAACACAGAGCCTGCCTGGAATCAACCTCCTTCTCAGAAATCTCCAGAATAGTGAGCACAGATCCTTGGGTGTGGTCACGTACATCAACGTAACAACACCCGCGTCATTTTCCCTGCTTGCGGCATTGAAATGCGACAGCATGCCAAATTGCACGCATCTCGCGGTACGCGGTTGCCAAAGTGCACGCATCTCGCGTACCCTGCTAAACCTTACTCATCTCGCGTACCCTGCCAAACCTTACTCATCTCGCGGACCATAGGGAATCAATGGAATTTTTAGGGCAAAATACATTTCCAAAGTTTAGCCTGCCCTAGCCCTATAACAAAGCAACCACCAATGTCCAGCAGGGGAAGACCCATGAGTCTTTCCACATAAACGTTTGGGACATGGCCGAAGGCCAAATGGGGCGGGCCCTAGACCGCAAGCGCCCCTGGGCCTGACAGACCCTGAGATGCTTCGATGTCACTGCCTTGCACAAATGGCATAAGTCCTGGATGTTGGGTGCCATAGTTGAGGGTTCCGAGCAGCGCTTGTAACACTGTCTGAAGCTTATTTGCACCTGCTGCAGCTTCACTATTCTCAAAGTAAGTGGGGGCTGTTTGTGGACCTGACTGCATTGGAAAACAATGTGATGCGGTGCCTCCCTGAACCGCTTGACGGAGGCCCCCGAGATAATTGCGCCTGCTCCACACCTTGTCCCACAATCCGTTTGACCTGAAGACATGTCCTGCGGTGCCCTGGTCCGACCATCACATATACCTGCGCCAGGAGACGGCGTGGGGTGCACTAGAAGGGAGAGGCGGCGCAAACGAGCCTCCCCCACCTCCCCAGGTGGAGGTTTCTCAGCTACACCCCAGCGCTTCACTCGACCAGCTGACTTGGGCCCGCTCTTGCGACACAGTGCCTCGCTCGGCCAGCTGAATTGCGCCTGCTCTTGCTATTACAACGTCTCACCCGCCATCCAACGGAATTGCACCCAATCTTGCGGTACAGCGACAGGCGGCTGCTACGGAGCTCACGAAATGGCGGTCGGCTCCACAGACTTGGGCCTGGCCTGCAAAGATGGCTCTGGGCAACCGTGGAACTCGGACGCTAGATTGCTAGAGCATGGGCCCCATTCCAAAAGAGTCCCCTCAGCCTTGAAGATTCTACAATAGTCACGGGACCCCCGACTCCCGTAGACTTCCGGTGGAGAGCGACTGCCATGATTGCTCGCGGAATGGCCACGACGTAGCCACGAGATGGTGGTGCTCTCATGCTGACGCCAGCGTCAGTCTGAAACATCCAGAAACACTGTAGACTACCAATTCGATCACTTCCGGTGGAGCCCCAACGTGACCCGGTAGGGAAGAACTTGCCCTCCTTTTGACTGATGGTTCTTGTTGCCTGTCCCCTCTGTTCTCATCTAACGGAACCTTTTTGGATTGCTGAGTGAGAAAAAAAAAGGTGGGGCTTTCATCATTTGGGAAAAAAAAATGTTTCAATCCAATGAAAAGTGTTATTTTTAGGTCATATGATCAAGCATTTCATCATTAGGAAACCAAAAGTAAAATGAACCAATGAAAAGTTTTATAAACAAGTCACATGACCTGTTATGCGGCTTTGGGCTATAAAAAGCCTACAAAATCCGTTGGCCTGTGAGGCGGCGTCAGTAGCGGACCGATGTGCGAATAGGCCGAAGGCAGCACAACGCGCCGAGATCCGGATGGCACCGAGGTGGTGTCCAGCAAGTTGCCGCACTGGTGTGGCCAACCTACAATGCTGCGCCGAAAGACGGCGTGGGGTGCCCGGGGGGGGAGGCGGCGCGGATGTAGTTTATGGCCCCAACTGTAAAGAATCACCCCTGTTCAAAGGAGTTACAGTAGATCAAGGCCCCCACCTCATGAGATCCGTCACACCACACGCGTTCCTACTATCTGATAACGATCCTGTATTGTGATTGGGGATGGGATTCTCACTGTAAGGGTGTGTGGGACCGAGCCTGAAGTGGAAGATTCCAGGGATGCCTTTTTGTACATCAAAGTCTTCACAATTATGTGTCACATTAAAAATATATAGCACTCCAACAAAGTAGTAGGATTATAACACTTTAATAACTTATAAATATATACAACGCTCCAACAAAGTAAACACGTTAAAAAAAAACTTTTTAAACAACTATTTACATGACATTGCTTTAACCAGGATAGACAAAGAAATGACACAGTGATGTAAAAGTTTCTGAAAGAAATGCCAAGAACGTCCCATGTGAAAGTGAATTTTATCTGGCAATTTTTTTCTTTTCCTTCTCATGAAAAGAAAGTTAATGCCAGGTTCGTTACCTGCCTCATCTGCAAAAAAAAAAACTCTCGAGAGGGACCGAAAAAAAATATAGCTATGGTAATCATACCATGCATCGGCACATGGAGAGGTGGCACCCTCTTAATTATTCTAAAGCACAACTTAGAGATTTGGTGGATAACCCCCGACCGGCAAAAACATCCACCAATGACTTAGCAATAAGTGAGTCAGAGGCAAGGGAAATGGTCCCAAATCTGCAAAAGAACTTTGGGCAGATGGGATTGACTTGTGTGCATGTGGAAAATTAATTTCATGCGGAGAGATGAGTATTACTTTAATAAATAGATCATATGAAAATCATCAATGTCCAAAACGTCCTAGAAAGTAATTTTTGTCATTTTTGAGGAAGAGAGATAACCTACAGTGGTACGGGGTCGTTTTCGTTCGTACTAGGGGGGCCAGGTGACATTCCTTTGGGGTGGCTTAGGGGCATTTAAAACAACTTCCCTGATACAGGTAGCATATAAAGTAGAGGCTAAATACCAGGATCTTTATCGATTGCTTTATGCTGTACAAAAATGAAAAACACATACAACAAACCTGGACCATTCATATTTTCAATGTTTCTGCGTACTATACTTTTTAACCCTTAACTAATTGAGCTGCTTCATTTCACCTGCTTTTTTTTTTTTAAATCGGAAACAGTGGCCATTTATTCGAAACTTACCAATCTACGCGTTACAACTACGTTTGCTTTTTCCACAACCTTTAATAAAAATGTTGGTGCCCAAGTACGGGCCTAGAACCCGTGGGCCGGCCACGGAGCAGGCTGGAACTGTAAATGGGGGGGGGGTATTTATTTGTGGAAAAGATAACAGAGTCAGTGGTCGTTGATTTCATAGTAAAAAGTGCAACAAAATCATATCGATAATTCATTGTGAGCAAGTACCAAAAGTGTCGAGAATTCGAACCTTCAATAATAAATACAGTAATCAATGATGCATTAGAGCTTAATATCAATTCATTGTTCGAACGTGTAATCAGTACCCGTCCCATGTCAATTCATTGTTCGAACGTATAATCAATACCCATCCCAGATCAATTCATTGTCCGAACATATAATCAGTCTTATCCCATATCAATTCATGTGCTAAAAACTGCATACATATCTCATGATATCAAGGCACAACAAGGAGTTGAGAGTTTCATTTGTACCGGCGCCATTTTGGGTGAGGTCAGGAAGGTCCAAGTATAGTCAAAATGTCTCCACCAACTCGTGGTTGGACCGGGACCTCTTTCGGCAGTCCAAAAGTTTTCTTTGAAGGGTAGCAGAGGGGACTGGCGACATGAACCATCAGTCAAAGTGGGGTGGGAGGCAACAATCTCTCCTACCGGGTCATACTGGTGTTCCACCGGAATTGATCAAGTTGGTAGTCTTGCAGGATTTTGATCATTTCAAGACTGAGTCCGGCGCCGGCATGAGCGCGCCGACGTCCCTTGGCTACGTCGTGGTCGTTCCGTGGGTGATCATGGCAGTCATTCCCCATCGGGGGTCGTGGGCCCCCGTGGCTCTTATAGAATCTTCAAAGTTGAGGAGAACGTTTCTGGACGCAGGACTCATTTTCTAGCTGAACTCAAAAGTGTTGTTGTACCCCAAAGGTAAACGAGACCCCCGCTGGGTGAGCGGAGCATCATTGCCTCGCAATAGTGGACGAGACCTTTTGTCGGGTCAGTGGAGCGCCGCTGCATCGCAAGAGTGGAGGAACCCTTGTCGGGTGAGTGGAGCGTTGGGGGTGCAGCTGAGGGGCCCCCACCTGGGGGGGTGGGAGAGGCTCGTTCGCGCTGCCTCTCCCTCCCAGCGCACCCCACGCCGACACCTGGCGTTGATATCCGTGATGTCCGGACCAGGCGATAAGAGGGGGGGGTCGGAGGCAGAGGCAAGACATCCCCCCGTGGCCTGCAGGGCGCCGCTTCAGGACCGAACGGGGAGCTCATACCAAGCCGGGGCCAGACCAGGAGATACGAGGGGGGGGTCGGAGGCATGTGCAAGACATCCCCCCCCCAGTGTTGTCGCAGCCATTATTGAAAAAAGAAGAAGTCCCATCGGCCCCGGCTCCTCTCCTGGTGCACCTTACGCGACGACCCTTTTGTTGGGTGAGTGGAGCGTTGGGGGTGCAGCTGAGGGGCCCCCAACGTTCGCGCCGCCTCTCCCTCCCAGCGCACCCCACGCCGACACCTGGCGTTGATATCCATGATGTCCGGACCAGGCGATAAGAGGGGGGGGTCGGAGGCACAGGCAAGACATCCCCCGTGGTCTGCAGGGCGCCAGAAGAGAATGGGAGGACCAGTACATTCCGGGCCGACCATCCCACGACTTCTCCGGCTGATGGCGGCAAGTCAGGCCCCGCCCTGCACGTGTCGAGGCCTCGTCTTCCGGATGGGCGTAACCGTGGACCTGTTGCACTTCGGGAGTTTCCGGAATGGGGGTAGGTATCTGCTGATTTGTATCTATTTCATGTTACCGTTATTGGGCGTGGTGGGCGGTGGGACAGACATGCTTGGAGCAGTGGGGGGGGTGGCGGAGGTTAGCTACCTCGTGGCTGCCGTAACGTCAAGCTTGGCTTCTCTCACCACTTTCATGTTTCTTATTTCTAGCGAAGTCAAAAACTCATCAGTGGCCTACTGATTTTGTTCGATTTCTTTCCCTTCCTTTTCAAGTGTGTTTCATGCTAAAGTTTCTGTTTAACAGGATACAGTGATTACTTCGTATTTTACATATGTCTTCTTTATTAGGGGTACTCTCCGGTTGAGACAGATGATGTACCTCTAATAAATGGTCCGGGTGGAACTAGTTTCTCAATCAGTGGGGAGTAGATGGGCATGACAGATTACAACGGGGGACAAAAGTCCGCATTACCTATCCTTCACTATCAGAAAACAGAAACAACAATGACAACTAATAGTAGTGATATCCTGAGCGGGTGATGGAACTGGGATTGTTAATGGAAAAAGTGATGTCACTGACCATGTCATGAATGATGTAATATGTGACATCATCAGCAGTGGATTGCGGGTGCGCGATATATAGTTATTGCATTTAACTATATATGCGAATTTCTATGGTTTTGTAAATGCTAATCCCTAACTATATATGGTCTATAACCTATGGTTTTTTCAGTGAATTTTCAAGGTTTTGTAAATGCTAATTCCTAACTATATATGGTCTATAACCTATGGTTTTTTCAGTGAATATATATATATATATATATATATATATATATATATATATATATATATATATATACACACACACATATATATATACATGTCTGCGGAATGGGAGAAATTGCGGGAAGCGGCTGCTTTGGATATATTTGTGGACGCAGACACCAGTACTGCGACAAAGAGCAAAAAGGCAGAAACAACGACAGTCACTGATAAAGATAACAGTATTAAAAACCTATGTGCTGAACTAGAGAAACTTCGAAAAAAGGAAGTTTCAAAATGGTGGGAGATAAAATCACTGCAACGATACCTGGACGTGGGCAGAGTACTACGAGGACTAAGAATATTAGTTGCCCCCACCTGTGAGAATCCTGATCCGGCCATGCTGCAAGACTGGGCGGACAACAATGCCCTAGCATCCCAAAACATGCTTAAAATACTTATCAAGTATGTGGCAAGTGACCGGGAGAAAATAATATTAAGGATTGAAGAAATAATGAAAGATTTGGAGTCAAGGGATAACCAAGATGAAATAACTGTGGCACTTAAAGAAATAACAAACAGACTTTCCAAATTGGAAGAGGAAATAAAAGAAAGGAAAGCGATAAAATTTCAAAGAGACCGAAATGACTATGTAAATGGCCGAATCTATACATTTGCTAGAAAATTTGACAACATAAAAAGACAACAGCTATCTGCAACAGCAAGCGGGTCACAAATGACACCCGCCACGAGTGGAACAGACCTCAGTACCTCGTTGGAGTCAGATCCGGAGAGCATCAGTTCCTTAGTCCTCACAGGGGAAGTACCAAATCCGGCCGGGGAATTGGCTTATTTTCGTTTACAGCGCCTCAAATCTCTAAGGCCTCGGAAACAGTCACAAACAGAATGGAACAAAGGGAAATCCAAGCAAGAAACAAAACAAAAAGCTGAAGAAGAAAAGACAGGCGCTGGGGGTGGCGGAACCACAAAACAAACAAAGCCAAAATACAGAAAAAACAGGAAACGATAATGGATGACAAATTAATGAAAGATTTGGATAACACAGTCATTAACTTGACCGATCTGGAACTAACAACAAGAGAAACTGAAATACTATCATTGGGATTGACGTTTTGCACTTCAACTAACTTTGATTATACTCAAACCCGGATAGATCTGTTCCAATATATAAGGAAGCTCAAATTGCAAAAACATTTTTTAAACAGTACCAACAAAAATACGGGTCCAGAAAACATAGGCCAAGGAATCGCTGAGACTCTGAGTATTGCGGACATGGCAGTATTAGGAGAAATGAATGCCCTGGAATATGATGAATCCCTTAGCCAAATGACACCAGGAGAAATAGCAAATCTAGCGGACTTAAGCACGCACCAAACTGTACAAACGCAGTTTAAACCAAAATCCATATTTATGCCTGTACTGCTTAAAGATGGACTAGACCTGTTTTCAGAGAATGTAATTAAAGACCTGAAAGAACTATCACTACTAAGCACACGACAATTCTGCATGAAAGACCATAACAAGAGAATGGAATAAAGTGCATTGATTGCCAAAATACAAAAGAGATCGGATATCGTTGTGCGGTGGTCTGACAAAGGTGGCAATGTGGTGCTATGGCCACTCAAAATGTACAATGAGGAAGCAATGAACCAATTGCTTGATCAAGAATGTTACTGTAGAGTGAGCCCAAACATCATAGTGGGTATACAGGAGAGATATCACTGTGACTTATACAAATGGAGGAATTTGGGGTTAATAAGCAAAGCAGAACTGGCTTTCCTCAAAAATGACTATCCAACCACTCCCCAGCTATATCTTATACCCAAAGTTCACAAAAATCCAACGAAGCCACCTGGAAGACATATTATTTCTGCCATTGGCAGTCTGTTTGAAAACACCAGCACATATGTTGATCATTTTCTCCAACCATTTGTTAAAGACCTTCCAGCTTATATACAGGACAGTGGTGACTTTTTGAGACACGTATATGATTTACAGTGGGAAAGGGATTTTGTGTTTATGTCATTAGATGTACAGGCATTATACACGAGCATTAGACACATGGATGGGCTGAGGGCTTTGGAATACTATTTGAACAAACGTCCAATAGCATTATACCAACACTCGTTGATGTTACTACAGATGGTAGAATGGTGCCTGAATAATAACACCTTTTTATTTGATAAACTGCATTACAAACAACTGCAAGGTTCGGCAATGGGTACTTGCTTCTCCCCCAGCTATGCGAATTTGCATATGGGCTGGTGGGAGGAGCAGGTATTAGCCGTTAAACACGAGGTGAAGATGTCAGAAAATGTGGTGCTATATAAGCGCTACATCGATGATATCTTTATCCTCTGGAGGGGCACCATTGAGAGTGCTGAGGCATTCGCCAGAGACCTGAATGAGAACAGCCTGAATTAAAAATTTACCAGTACAACCAGTAAGGAAATGCTCCAATTTCTAGATATAGAAGTTTATGTACAGAACGACAGAATCCAGACAAGAACCTACAGGAAACCAACAGCAGGCAATGCAGTGCTTCATGCACAGAGTTTCCACCCCACTAAACTAAAAGAGTCCATTCCATATGCAGAATGCTTGCGTATGACACGTAATTGCAGCACAGAGGAAGGAGTCACCAAGGCCAAAAAAGACTTATTTGAAAGACTAAGTAAGAGAGGGTATAAACCACAAACCCTCAAAAAAGCCGAGAGCAAATGTAAAACTAAAAACAGGAAGGATCTATTATTCAGCAATGACTTGGAGAATAAAACAACATCAACAAGGGTGACTGGTAACCCCCCAAGAATGATTACTGGCTACAACATGTACCACAACCAGGTCAGGAGAATTTTGCAAAAACATTGGCCTCTTGTTAAAAATGATCCAGTAATAGGACACCTGAATGGGAACAGACCGAGTTTAACATTTAGGAAGGCCAAATCCATGCGTGACCAATTAGTGTGTAATTCCCCTACACTAAAAAAAACAGTCACTTGGCCCCCGCCACAAAAAGGCTTTAAAAAGTGCACGAAGTGCAAAGCCTGCAAACAAGGGTTAAAAATGAAGGAGGTCATTGTACCTTTTAGGAATAAACCCTATACCATCAGGGGCGGCTACTCATGCAAAACGGAGTATGCCATATATGTCCTGGTCTGTAGTTGTGGCAAACGCTATGTTGGGAGTACTATTCACCAAGCACATGTGAGAATTCTCCCACATTTGCGTGCTATTACAAACAACGATCAAACGTATCCTGTGGCCAGACACATAAATACCAAACATGATGGGAATATCAAACATATCTCCTATTATGTGATAGACAGTGTCCCTAAAAACCCAAGGGGTGGAAATCGCAGACTAGCCTTACGACGTCTTGAGTCAAGATATATCATCTTGCTAAATTCAAAAATCCCAAATGGATTGAATTCAGACGAAGCCATGACTGTCCACTTATAAATCCAGAGCAGGACCCTTCCCGACAATGCAATCCCAGTCCATTTTAACTCTGCACGTTCGAAAATTATAATTTAGTTTGAATTTTGAGTCACTAATTGTGCTATTATTTTGTTTTAACATGTATGACACATATTAACACAATGTAACTACATGGTATGTCAGACACAGCAGAAGCAGAAAACTTATACATATGTCAGGCACAGACATGAGCAAAAACGTTTATATGTATATGCATCGTAGCGAGTAAGTCCACTTGGAGAGAATGTAGAATGCAGTAAACACATGATTTAGTATTATTATTTAATTAATTTGCACGTGCACCGGAGTGAGCCAACATGATTTGCAGTATTTAATTGCTTAGCACTAGCTCGCAGTCATGTTAACTTTGGAAGAAACGTAAACCAGACTTAAAAAATACATGATACAATGATATCATATTGCTATATTTTGTAAATAGAATGGAGATGATAATAATATTTACATTTGCAATGTGTCAATGCCGAAAGCGGGATAATATGTAACCATGACGGTTTTGACCTTTAAAACTACAGAATCTTCTGTGTCTATGCAGTAGTGTGTTCAACCATGACTCACTGGTTGCCATAACCACGGATAGCCTATCACATGTAAGGTCTGTTCGTGATGTGTCAGCATGTAAAGCGTTATAAAAACGTATGTCAATTACAGCAGAGTTAAGTGAGCAAGGCGGAGGCTTCCGCCGAAACGCGTCTGTGCAGCATGTCGGATTAAAATCTTTTCTTGAGTCAAAGTCACGGAGTCAGTGCCTTCCTTTCATCAGAGGGAATCGGATTGGTAACCAATATATATATATATATATATATATATATATATATATATATATATTCACTGAAAAAACCATAGGTTTTAGCCCATATATAGTTAGGAATTAGCATTTACAAAACCTTGAAAATTCACTATATATATATATATATATATATATATATATATATATATATATATATATATATATATATATATATATATATATATATATATATATATATATATATATATATATATATATATATATATATATATTACCTACTGGCTATCGCCAGTAGGTATATATAGTTAGGATTATTTGTCTATGGAACTTTTGAAAATTCTATGTCTAATAACTTTGGCGTTTGTGGACGGAATCGGCTGAAATTTTCAGGAAAATGGCACATTGTGTTTCTGAGCAGCCCCCGAAAATTTGGGGGGGTTTCGTCAAGGGGGGGCCGAGAAAAAAGGGGGGTCCCAAAACGCGTTTTTCCCATGTTAATTTCCATAGGGCCTTTGGCCTCACTTTTAGCTCGAACGGCTGAATGGATTTGCACGAAACTTGGCAAAATTGTAGGGACTGTTAGCCCGATGTGCCTTTGCTAGGTCTCAATATATGTGCTCCAGTGGATTTTGAGAAATTAACGTTCAAAACAAGATATATATCTGTAACAGCGCTCCGGGCTGCGCTCCGGTCCGCTTACTTTTCGCGAAACGGAACTTTGCGCGCAGAAAGCTGATTGGCTCTACGGTGTCTGTCAATATTCTAAACAGTCCGGAGCGGCCGCCATCTTATCTCTCGGTAGGATCGAGAGAGAAGAAGAGGTGAAAAACGAAGGGGGAATTTAATGAAAGGGGGCAAGGTATACCTCTCTTGACCCCCTAGGAATGATGTTGGGGTTATTAAAGGGTCCCGTGGGGAAAATAAAAAAATATATATTTTTCACGGTAGAAGCGCTTCCCGGGCCGCGAACTGGGCCGCAAACTGGTAGCGAAACGGGAATTCGCCATTTTGTGTTTCGTTTTAATTAAATTACTAGGTATAAGGGGGTGCGGGAGACGTATCCTGACCCCTTATGTTTTCTGAGGGTGGCTGAGGAGGCTCATATATGTTGATACATGTCTTCCAGCGGCTGCGCGTGAGCTTTTTTTTTTTTGCTGCGTGACGTCTGTTAACGTTCGATTCGATGGAAATCAGGAACTGTTGTCCGCCATTTTGTCACTGCAAGTTAATATTTTGTTAAAAATAATTGTTATAAATTATTCCTTATTGATAAACATTGTTTGCGCCATCTTGCCTTTTTTGCAATGCCACACTTTTGTTGAGCACGGCAGCCATTTTAGATGCCTTGACCAGACCTACTCTCTGCACGCCGCCGATCCTCAGCATGGCTCCCCACCCTCGCAAGCATCTCCCCCACGCACTGGTCACCCCCGCTCTCTCTCTCATGCATGGGCCATATACTTCTCCCCATCTGCGCTGCTCTCCCTGAGAATCACACCCTGTGCCCGCCCGACACCTCCCTTTCACCCTATTCACTACCGCACCCTCTGACACTCCTCTTCCTCTGTGTCCGATTGTCCAGGCCGGACCCAGGCTATCACCTAGCCCTGCGGATGTAGTTTATGGCCCCAGCTGTAGAGAATCCAGACATACCAACCCTCCCGATTCAGGCGTGAGACTACTGATTTCAGTGCTAGTCTCCCGCCTCCCGATTTCTGCAAGCAAAAACCCGGGGGCATATTACCAACAACTAGCGATAATTTTTGTCTCTAACTTGTTTAGAGACAAAAATTATCGCCGCACATCGGCGATTTTTATCGCAGATAAACCTTGCTATTAGCAAGGTTTATCGCAAATGCGATAAAAAACGGCCGCAATGCATGAATATCGCCATGTTATCCACCTCCCATTGGATAACATGGCTAAGAACTGCTCAGGTCAGGTGTTAGCTTTTGGAGATATTCGCGCTTAGCGCGAATATCTCCAAAAGTTGGTAATAGGAGATAGCGATGTTAGGGACTGTTTCCAGTCGGTAACATCTTGGCACGCCCACTTTGCATGTCATTAGTGATAAATATCACTGACATGCAAAGCGGGGCCCAAGATGGTCGCTATCTCCTTTTAGCTGTCACTAACTGGTGTTAGCGACAGCTTGGTAATAGGGAGATCATTTTATCTCCGCTTTCTTGGCTTTTAAAGCCAAAAAAGCAGAGATAAACCCCCTTGATAATATGCCCCACGATTCCTCGGGGGTTTCAGCTGACAGGGCTTGGTATTGTGTTACGTGGTAATTTTTCCAGGAAACGTCAGAGGGTCGATGCAGGGGTTCTAGAAGGGGTGATAAACCATTTAAGCCTCATGAACAAGCGCATGGTCTGTTAATGATCTGTGAAGTACTCGGGGCGGCGGTGTGTGTGTGTCCTCTTTCAGGAGCGGGCGGGGGAGGGGCACTGCCAGCAACTTGCCAGGCCAGGCAGTGTTCAACACTTGCATCACCCTTTCTCTGCCTGCTATTGCGCTCCATGCTTCGGAAAGGTAAGAAAAAGAACGTGCATTTGAGTTTGAAATGTCCGATCCTGTAGCAGTACACTTGCAAAGCCAACACATGACAATAACCCGATTCAAGGCCCCATTCACCCGATTTTTTAAAAATATATAGCACTCCAATAAAGTGGGATTATAAAACTTTATTAACTTTTAAATATAACGAACGGAACAAAAACTGTAACAAACATTTAAACATTTTTGACAAAAAAAGCAACAATGGTCAGAAGCTGTCTTTTGTGCGAATAGTCCCAAGGCAGCACAACGTGCTGAGTTCTGGACGGCACCCAGGTGATGTCACCTGGGTGCCGCACTGGTTTTTGGGATCCTACAATGCAGCAAAGAAAAACAGCGTGGGGCGTCCCGTCCCCGGTGGTGCGGAGGAGGCCTCGTCAGTAGCGGTCTGTTGTGCGAATAGTTCCAAGGCAGCAGAACGCGCTGAGATGTTGATGGCACCCAGGTGATGTCCATAAACTGCTGCACTGGTTTTGGTATCCTACAATGCTGCTCCGAAAATTGGCGTGGGGCGGCCCGGGGGGGGGGCGTGGGGGAGGCGGCGTGAACGGGCCTCCCCAGGTGGCGGCCATCCAGCTGAGTTGCGCCCGCTCTTGCGGCTACAGCGTCTCGCTCACCATGTTGTTGAGTTGCTCCCACTCTTGCAGTGCAGCGATAGGCGGCTGCCACATGACTCTTAAAATGGCGGACGGCTCTTCGGTTTTGGGCCTGGTCCACTAAAATGGCCCTGGGACACCTTGGAACTCGGACGCTTGCCTGCTAGGGCTTGGGCTCCATTCTCGAAAGCGTCCCCTCAGCCGTGAAGATTCTACAAAAGTCTTGGGGGCCCTCGACTCCTGCAGGCTTCCGGTGGGGAGCGGCTGCCATGATTGCTCGCGGAATGACCACGACGGAGCCACGAGATGGTGGTGCTCTCATGCTGACGCCAGCTTCAGTCTGAATCATCCAGAAACAAGGTGGGGCTTTCATCGTTTGGGAAAAAAAAATGTTCTAAACCAATGAAAAGTGTTATTTTTAGGTCATATGACCAAGCCTTCCATCTTTAGGAAACCAAAAGTAAAATGAACCAATGAAAAGTTTTATAAACAAGTCACATGACCTGTTATGCGGCATAGGGCTACAAAAAGCGTAGAAAATCCGTTGGCACGTGAGGCGGCGTCAGTAGCGGACCGATGTGCGAATAGGCCGAAGGCAGCACAACGCGCCGAGATCCGGATGGCACCGAGTTAGTGTCCAGCAAGTTGCTGCACTGGTGTGGCTATCCTACAATGCTGCGCCGAAAGTCGGCGTGAGGCGCCCCGTTGGCCTGTGAGGTCGCGTCAGTCAGTGGGGGCTGTGCGTCTCCCCCAAGATGGAGGCTCCTCGGCTGCAGTGCGGTGCCCCTTAGCGTTTCACTCGCCGTCCAACTGAGTTGCGTCCGCACTTGCGGCTACAGTAGGCCAAAGGCAGCACAACGCGCCGAGATCCGGATGGCACCGAGGTGGTGTCCAGCAAATTGCCGCACTGGTGTGGCCATCCTACAATGCTGCGCCGAAAGACGGCGTGTCCAGCTGAGTTGCGGTCACTCTTGCGGTACAGTGACTCGAACGCGCAGAGATCCGGATGGCACCGAGGTGGTGTCCAGCTAATTGCCGCACTGGTGTGGCCATCCTACAATGCTGCGCCGAAAGACGGCGTGTCCAGCTGAGTTGCGGTCACTCTTGCGGTACAGTGACTCGAACGCGCCGAGATCTGGATGGCACCGAGGTGGTGTCCAGCAAGTTGCCGCACTGGTGTGGCCATCCTACAATGCTGCGCCGAAAGACGGCGTGTCCAGCTGAGTTCCGGTCACTCTTGCGGTACAGTGACTCGAACGCGCCGATATCCGGATGGCACCGAGGTGGTGTCCAGCAAGTTGCCGCACTGGTGTGGCCATCCTACAATGCTGCGCCGAAAGTCGGCGTGGGGTGCCCCATTGGCTTATGAGGTGATGTCAATAGTGGACCGATGTGTGAATAGGTCGGAACCAGCACAAGGCGCCAAGATCCGAATGGCAAGTCCTGGATGTTCAGTGCCATAGTTGAGAGTTCTGAGCAGTGCTTGTAAGACTGTCTGAAGCTTATTTGCACCTGCTGCAGCTTCACTATTGCCCTGGTGTGGCCAAAGGTCGCACATGACATAGGCGGCCGGCTCCCGAGGTCCGACGGAACTTTTTTCCTTTTCCTTTTTGCTTCTTGTCCCACAATCCGTTTCATCTGAAGACATGACCAGGTCCCTGAATGTGTGCAGGGGGACGTTATTGATTGAATCAAAATGGCGGCTTGACACAAAGCTGACTCAAGCGTTGCTGTTGATGCTATACAGACAAAAATTGGTTTTCAGTTTGTACATTCTTCAGGATTTTTTTTTCCATCCAAGGCTGATTGAGAGTTTGTAGAAAAATGGCTTCAGATTTTCCACATACTACTCTTCAACATTCTTCCTAAATGTAACAATGTGAGACTCACTAGGAGAACGGCTGTTTATGTTTCCTTTCAAAATGCTGCCAACAATATTTTCTGAATGGAAGACACCATCTTGTAGCATAAAGGGCCGAAAGGGGTTCTGGTCTGGCCGATTGTTGGTGGAGACATTTTGACTATATCTTGGACCTGCCCGGCCTCGCCCAAAATGGCGCCGGTATAAATGGGACTCGTAACTCCTTGTTGTGTACTGGTTGAACAACCTTGATATCACGAGATATGAATGCAGTTTTGATGCTCATGGCGGGCGGGGACGAGAATTGATTGAATATTTCGACATCCCTATTGATATTAAGTTCTGATGTGTTATTGATTACTGTACTATTGAAAGTTCGAATTTCAGTTTGCTCCGTGGCCGGCCCACGTGTTTATAGGCCTGTATTTGTATGCTGACATTTTCACAATAAAGGTTTTTAAAACAAAACATGGTAGTAGTATTTACATTGGTAAAGTTTTTACTTTTAGTCACTGTTTTCGAATCAGTAAAAGGCAAGTGAAATAAAGCAGTCCAATTACATGACGGATAAAAGGTATAATATGTAGGAACGCAGTAAAGATAAATGGTCAAGGGCAGTTGTGTTTTCCTCTCCTGCAACATAAAGTGATCGATAAGAATCTGATAATCAGGCGTATCGGCGACTAAGACAGCAGGCCGAGTCTCTTTTACTCAACGGCTCCATCATGGAACGAAGAAACGCCCTTTTTCTCGAAAAAGGAATATATTTTACTTGCAGGACAGTTGTAAATTTTCCGGGAAAGTACATTAGCCTGGAATATTATAACATATATGTTATAAAAAAAAAAGTTCGAAACCAATAAAAAGCGTAATTTTTAGGTCATATGACCAAGCTTTTCATCATTAAAATAACAAAAGTAAAATGAACCAATGAAAAGTTTTATTAACAAGTCACATGACCTGTTATGCTTACGTTACGCGCTGCGCGCCGCGCCCCGGATCACTTCCGGGTGCGCTAACGCGGCGTGTCATATAACGCATTACGCGACAACGTAGGTCAAGAATATAGTCAAAATGTCTCCACCAACCAGCGTTCGGAACACAACCCCTTTCAGCAGTCCAAAAAGTTCTGTTAAATGACAACAGAGGGGACAGGCAACAAGAACCATCAGTCAAAGAGGGGAGGGCAAGTTCTTCTCTACCGGGTCATGTTGGGGCGCTACCGGAACTGATCGAATTGGTAGTCTACAGTGTTTCTGGATATTTCAGACTAAAGCTGGCGTCAGCATGAGAGCACTACCATCTCGTAGCTCCGTCGTGGCCATTCCACGAGCAGACATGGCAGCCGCTCCCCACCAGAAGCCTGCGGGAGTCGGGGGGCCCCCAAGACTTTTGTAGAATCTTCACGGCTGAGGGGACGCTTTCAAGAATGGGACCCAAGCCCTATCAGGGAAGCGTCCGAGTTCCAAGGTGTCCCAGGGCCATTTTAGTGGACCAGGCCCAAAACCGAAGAGCCGGCCGCCATTTTGAGAGTCCTGTGGCACCCGCCTATCGCTGCACCGCAAGAGCGGGAGCAACTCAACTACATGGTGAGCGAGACGCTGTAGTCGCAAGAGCGGGCGGTAAACAGCTGAATGGCGGAAGAGGCACAGTGTAGCAAAAGCGGGCGGAATGGCAACTAAAACGGTAAAGGGGCGCCCCACTACAGCGTGTCTTCGGGTCAAACGGATTGTGGGACAAAGTCCAGAATAGAAGAGTCATCAAAAGGCAAAAAGTTCCGCCGGACCCCGGGAGCCGGCCGCCTATGTCGGGGGCGATCTCAGGCTACACCAGTGCTATAAGACTTGGGGAGGGGGTCGGAGCCAAGCGCCTTCTCCGAGTCCGTGCCATCACACCGCCCCTCGGGGGCCTCCGTCAAGCTGTTTAGGGAGGTACCATATAACATTGTTTTCAAATGCAGTCAGGTCCACAAACGGCCCTCACTTACTTTGAGAATAGTGAAGCTGCAGTAGGTGGAAATAAGCTTCAGACAGTCTTACAAGCACTGCTTTTCTAAACATTTTTAGATTTTTTTGTATTTTTGCACAGTTTTATATTTTTTTTTTGTTTTTGATGGAGGGGAAACAACAAAGCACAGGCATTGAAAAAGGCTCAAACTCAGAACTCTGAACTATGGCACCCAACATCCAGGACTTGCCATCCGGATCTTGGCGCCTTGTGCTGCTTCCGACCTATTCACACATCGGTCCACTACTGACATCATCTCATAAACCAACGTAATGTAAATAGTTATTTAATAAAATGTTTTACCCTGTTTCTTTGCTGGTGTGTTGTCTATATTTTTAATATTTGCATAGGGTTTGTCGTTATTTTGGGCGGGGTGGGTGACGGAGCCGAGCTGTCTTGCAGCCCTCATGGTGTGGAGCTCAGTTCATCTCACTATTTTCGTATTTCTCATGAAGGGTTGTTCCTAATATTTCTATTTTAGCGAGGTCAAAAAGAGATCCAATTAGTGGCCTACTGATTTTGCTCGATTACTTTTATTTTTTAACACGATTTTTCACGATTTTTCACTATCTGCAAAGACTAAACAGAGTATTGCGACTTTGTGCTTGTTTGTAAATAGAGAATGAACCAAAGAGAATCAATTGTAAAACAGTAAATGCTTGGATAACAATCAATCAAATGGAGAGACAAGCAGGCACGACGGATTACAACGGGGGTAAAGGCCTGCGTTAACTACTCTTCACTATCTGCAAAGAGAGAGTACTACTAAGAGAAAAGAGGGGGGGGGTAGCGTTCAAAGCACATCAGCGTGCATAAACACGAAAACGTTTTTACCTATCACGTACTTGACATTTTACAGCTTTTGATATTTGCTATTAAAAAACCAATGAAATTCACTGAAAAAACCATAGGTTATAGGCCATATATAGTTAGGAATTTGCATTTACAAAACCTTGAAAATTCAATGAAAAAACCATTGGTTATAGAACATATATAGTTAGGAATTTGCATTTACAAAACCTTATTTTACTCGCATAAAACCATTGAAATTCCATATATAGTTAGATGCGCTAACTATATATCGCGCACCCGCAATCCACTGCTGATGATGTCACATATTACATCATTCATGACATGGTCAGTGACATCACTGATGACATCACTGATGACATCTCAAATGACATCACTGATGACAACATCCAGTGACTGTATGTTTCTGTAAAGTTAAAATATGTCTTACATATTGAAGAATGAGTGGATGTATAAATGTCTGAATGAAGGATTTAGTAGGTGCATGACTGATTGTATGAGGGAGTGATTAAATGTGTCTCACTGAGTGCATGGGTTAGTGATTAAACTGTATTAATTTGTGCATCATTATATCTGTTGTTCTGTAAACTGCTGCATGTGATGGTCAGTAGCTATATGAGTAACTATTTGGGTTATTGATTGGTTGCCCAAGTATTTGTATGGGAGACTGAGTATGTGTGTGAGTGGCTGGGAGGTGTGTGACTCTGTGCATAGATGTGTGAACAGCTGATTCACTAGATGTATGGGTTCAAAATTGCATGTGGAAACAGCTGTATGGGTGGTTGACTGTGTGCATGAGTGTATTGGTGAGTGAATGGATATCTCAGTGCTACATGTCAAAGTAAGTACATATGTAAAACACAGTACATGTGAGAGTTGACATATATAAATAACTGTATAAGAGCTAGTGAATGTGTCAGTGGTTGCATGGATCATTGACAACTTGTATCAGTGATTGTATAAGAGAGAAAATATGTGTTAGTATATGTTTGAATAAGTAAAGTTTGTATAACTGTATAGTTGAGGAAATGGAGGTGTGATTGATTGTTTGCATGACTGACTAGTTGTGTGAGTAACTCCATGAATGAGTGACAGTCTGTGAGTGTCTGTTTACACTGATTGTATCTAAGGTTATATTAGAGTCTGAAGAGGTTCATCGTATTATCACATGAATGATATCATCAGTGATGTCATTTGATATGTCATCAGTGATGTCATCAGTGATGTCATTTGAGATGTCATCAGTGATGTCATCAGTGATGTCACTGACCATGTCATGAATGATGTAATATGTGACATCATCAGCAGTGGATTGCGGGTGCGCGATATATAGTTAGCGCATCAAACTATATATGGAATTTCAATGGTTTTATGCAAGTAAAATAAGGTTTTGTAAATGCAAATTCCTAACTATATATGGCCTATAACCTATGGTTTTTTCAGTGAATATATAAATATATATATATATATATATATATATATATATATATATATATATATATATATATATATATATATATATATATATATATATATATATATATATTCACTGAAAAAACCATAGGTTTTAGCCCATATATAGTTAGGGATTAGCATTTTCAAAACCTTAATTTACTCGCACAAAACCATAGAAATTCGCATATATAGTTAGATGCAATAACTATATATCGCGCACCAGCAACCCACTGCTGATGATGTCACATATTACATCATTCATGACATGGTCAGTGACATCACTGATGACTTCTCAAATGACAACATCCAGTGACTGTATGTTTCTGTAAAGTTAAAATATGTCTTAGATATTGAAGAATGAGTGGATGTATAAGTGTTTGGATGATGGATTTAGTAGGTGCATGACTGACTGTATGAGTGAGTGATTAAATATGTCTCACTGAGTGCATGGGTTAGTGACTAAACTGTCTTAATTTGTGCATCATTATGTCTGTTGTTCTGTAAACTGCTGCATGTGTTGATCAGTAGCTATATGAGTAACTATATGGGTTATTGATTGGTTGCCCAAATATTTGTATGGGAGAGTGAGTGTGTGAGTGGGGGTGGCTGGGAGGTGTGTGACTCTGTGCATAGATGTGTGAGCAGTTGATTCACTAGATGTATGGGTTCAAAAGTGCATGTGAAAACAGCTGTATGGGCGGTTGACTATCAGCATGAGTGCATTGGTGAGTAATTGGATTTATCAGTGCTATATGTCAAAGTAAGTACATATGTAAAACACAGTACATGTAAGAGTTGACATATATAAATAACTGTGCATAAGAGCCCGTGAATGTGTGAGTGGCTGTATGGATCATTCTGAACTTGTATCAGGGATTGTATAAGAGAGTAAATATGTGTTAGTATATGTTTGATTAAGTAAGGTGTGTATAACTGTATAGTTGAGGAAATAGAGGTGTGATTGATTCTTTGCATGACTGACTAGGTGTGTGAGTAACTCCATGGATGAGTGACAGTCTGTGAGAGTCTGTTTACACTGATTGTATCTAAGGTTATATTAGAGTCTGAAGAGGTTGATCGTATTATCACATGAATGATATCATCAGTGATGTGATCAGTAATGACAAATGAAATGTTATCAGCGATGTCATTAGAGATGTCATCAGTGATGTCATCAGTGATGTCACTGACCATGTCATGAATGAAGTCATTTGAGATGTCATTGAAGTAATCAGGGTTCCCAAGGCCTACATGTTCCGAAGATAACCCACTTACATTCAAGAACTGTTGGCACGGAAACTGTAAAAGTCAAAGAACAAGTTTATTAAGACCCCATGGGGTGGTGGTACACTCATACAGCACCCTTCGGTAATGCAAGAGGTATCACGCCGAACATCGGTGTGCCCCTTCTTTTATATGATTCTACAGGTAATAAAACGTACACGCGGCACAAAGTTACAGAACATTATGTACATATAAGGGCATATTACGGAATACTGCCAGCTCATTGGAGGGTTTCAAACCCACTGGTCAGTTTGCGGCACATTCCTGAGGAACGACTGGTCAGTGTGAACTGCGCATGTGTGACTTGACCAGTACTAAAAATAGCCTGTTGCTGGGCAGACTGAAGTGGTCAGTGGAACGAACAACGGACTAAAGGGCACGCCGGCCACGAGGCCGTTCATGATCTAAGATGGCCGCCAACACATACAAAATGGCGTTTCTATGTATCGCTAATTTAAGCGGGAATCGTGTAGCAAAGCTAAGCGCTAACCCAGCCATCGTCAAAATACGACAGACGACCCTTTTAGCGTTTAGCTGAAGCTACCTCATAGTGGACATAGTCAGGGTGTTCATCTTCTATATCAATTAGCATTATTTGTGTTACTTCTTTATGAAGCATCATTTTATCATGGGCAAGAGCTCGTCTCGAGGGTACAAAAACTGACAGGCACATAGAACAAAAAACTGGGCCACACTGGATACATAAACAAATAGAAAACAGAATTCCCACAATAATACATAGAATCGTTAACAGTTTCCATCCCCAGGTGGTGAGTATTGACCAGAACCATCCTGACAGAGTCCAAGTACCATATGGCTGAGATACCCGCCACCCCCTCTCAACACAATCCCCAAAGGAGGGAAACCGGAAACAGTTCTTGAAGTTTTTGGATGAGGGAGGGAGTGACCCTCCCCGGCCGTATTTATTAAAACAAAAAATTAAACGTTAAACAGTTTCATATTAATGTACAATTTCATAACCACATTGCGATGTTTGGCTAACCTTAACAGATTCTCTAATACAGAGGTTCTCCTAGCCGAACTAACAACCTACAAAACATTTTCTTGAAATAATGAAATTGTACATCCTAACGTTTAAGGGCCAACGGCAAGGTCGTAACCGGTGTCAAGATCCCTAACCAGAAATACCCCCCCCACTTGGGAGGGGCGACAGCACTGAGGCGTACCCCAAGTGCAACTACCAATTTCCCTTGACTTGACGGGGGCCCCAATATACTCGACGCCACTTAAAGGTCGTTCGAGGACTCGTGTGAGATCTAAAAGGTAGCGTAGACCTCCCCCCAAACCCCACACAACTTACCACATCTGCCGTCGCAGACGTCACTGGCCCCGGGAAATTCCCCAGGAGGGGGCTGTAACCCCTCCTACACAGGAAGGGGCCTTGACCGCCTTTCCTTTCCTTCCGGCGGCCTCTCCTTAGACAGGACCGCCTCCCCGTTGAGGGGCCAAAGGCCACCTCTCCCGAGCGCTCCCATCCGTGTTGGGTGACGCCCACTCATAGGGATCTTCCAATTACTGCTCACCGATCATGACCTTACCGCCCGACCAAAATAAATACGACAATGCTAACCAAACCAACAATACATTGGCCACTATGACCAGAATAATCATGCTTATAAACGGACACTAAAAACCGAATATCTTTAATCACAAAACATACATAAAATCAAGCAACTTTATTACATACTCAATATCAACATGGGAATACCACAACCTGTAAACGAAAATAGCATTATCGAGCTATTTTAAAACCACTGGCTGTCTTCAGGGGCTGGTGGGTGGGTCAAAATTGGCTCTTCGTTCCGTCTCGAGCTCACGTGCAGCGAGGAGGTGCAGCTTCAGAGCACAGGAACAAGAGGATGTCTTCCGGTCTTGCGTCCCTTTTTATCCATCTTCAGGGCGGGCGTAAACCCGCCCCTGCCTGCCCCGAGGGCGTGGCCAGCCGCGTCAGTGTCTAGGCCAGCCCACTCTAGGGCGGGAAAGAGCGCGCCCCGGCTACGCCGCTTCGGGCATACCAGCCGAGACCCGCCTCCCGCCCAAAAATGGCTTCCCGGGGGGATCGAGGTACTCTGCCATACGTTCGGGGGGACCGAGTGGTCGCCCCTTTCCATATGGCTGAGATACCCGCCACCCCCTCTCAACACAATCCCCAAAGGAGGGAAACCGGAAACAGTTCTTGAAGTTTTTGGATGAGGGAGGGAGTGACCCTCCCCGGCCGTATTTATTAAAACAAAAAATTAAACGTTAAACAGTTTCATATTAATGTACAATTTCATAACCACATTGCGATGTTTGGCTAACCTTAACAGATTCTCTAATACAGAGGTTCTCCTAGCCGAACTAACAACCTACAAAACATTTTCTTGAAATAATGAAATTGTACATCCTAACGTTTAAGGGCCAACGGCAAGGTCGTAACCGGTGTCAAGATCCCTAACCAGAAATACCCCCCCCACTTGGGAGGGGCGACAGCACTGAGGCGTACCCCAAGTGCAACTACCAATTTCCCTTGACTTGACGGGGGCCCCAATATACTCGACGCCACTTAAAGGTCGTTCGAGGACTCGTGTGAGATCTAAAAGGTAGCGTAGACCTCCCCCCAAACCCCACACAACTTACCACATCTGCCGTCGCAGACGTCACTGGCCCCGGGAAATTCCCCAGGAGGGGGCTGTAACCCCTCCTACACAGGAAGGGGCCTTGACCGCATTTCCTTTCCTTCCGGCGGCCTCTCCTTAGACAGGACCGCCTCCCCGTTGAGGGGCCAAAGGCCACCTCTCCCGAGCGCTCCCATCCGTGTTGGGTGACGCCCACTCATAGGGATCTTCCAATTACTGCTCACCGATCATGACCTTACCGCCACAGGTCCGGATAGTTGACCGGCTATCCGGACCCCCCACAAAGCTCCTACCTAAAGGTCATGTTTTAACGTTTTTAACCATGCTAAGAAGTCTCCTATGAGTAACTCATTCCCCACCCGGGACAAATGCACACCATCCCCCAAATACATCCTGTCATCATTAATACAGCCATGCGAAATAGAATGCAATGTCCCAGAACGGAACAACCTACCCACTTTGTTATTAAGCTTTCTAACAGACTGATTCAAAGCAGGAATCGAAATGGCCCCCCGCCACACCTTCCGTGGGATCATATGGGACCACGCAATTGTGCACCCCGGAACTCTCCTCGCCAACCAACTTACCGTGGAAAGCATTGCCTCCAGGAGAAGTCGTCTACCGGTGGTGACCAAATCATTGCCCCCTAAATGCACTATGACTATAGACGGCGGTGACCTCGTCCGCCCTAACAAATCCTCAAAATATGCTTGAAACTGGTCAATACAGAGACCGCCTCTTCCGTAGAAGGACACCCTGTACCCGTATTCCCCAGCTACGTGAATCATGTCACCTGCTTTGAATACGTCCGCGGCACGCCTCACGTATGAGTGGCCCACGACCCACACCTCCTTTTTCACAGCCGGTGATGTCTGACCGCTGGCCCGGTGTTGGGTCGACTGCATAGTCCGCCCCGCCTCGTAGGCTTGCGTAACTGAAAACCAAACAAAAACAAGAGGCGTGAGTACGACATTACAGCTTTACAACATGTGTAACCGCACATACCTCTTATAACAATTGGAGGACCAACGCCCCACTCGTTTCACTTGTTCAACATTTAGACCCCTGGCTGTAGCTTCCGTAGCAGCCCCTATCCGAAAGGAATGGGTCCCAAACTCGCCCGGGTTCAAGCCCGCAGCGGCAATTGACATCGCAAGCACCCGCTGAAACTGAAACTTCGTCAGTGGGGTGGCGTCCGCGTGTCTCAACAAGGTCCCCCCCCATAATGCCACCCTTCGTGCTAGGTAATCTTCCAAACACTTTACCGGGCACATGGAGGACCCGGGAATCCTGCGTATGATTATGCAGTCACCCATCCCGTCTTGATCGGTCTTGGACCTGACAAAGGAGACCGTCATTGCCTCTCCTCTGATCTGAACGTGTTCCTGGCACAAACCCCCTGCCACATCCTGTTTGTTCCTTGCCACCAGTTCGCTTACTCGCATTGCCCCGTGAAATGCTAGTGTAAAAGCGGCTCGGAACAATACCGCCTCAAACTGAGATGAACATGTGGCAGGGAGTGTAGCCAACAACTGGGCCAACCTATCCAAACCTATCGGGCGCCTCTCATCTACTCTGCGACCCTCAAGGCGTTGCCACCCACGCAGCGCTTTCTGTACAACGAAAGACGCTGTCGGGTCCTGGATACTATGAGCCCTGGCAACAAAGGAAATAGCAGCACGATGCCTCTGGGCCGTAGCCACAGATTTCCCGGCCCTACGTAAGGACATCAGAAAATCCACTACCCATTCCTCGTGGCCCCAAAGCCTCTCTCTATCAGACCCCAAAAAGGCTAAATAGGACCTAAACGCCCCTTCATATGCTTTCCTCGTCCGTGGTGCTAGACTCTCTCCCACGAGGTGACGAAGTTCGGGGCACCGAGAGACCAGAGAGCTTCGGGGAAGGGTGCCGGCTCTGGGTCCGCTGAGGGAAGGAAACCCGAGAAAGCCTGCATATGGAAACGAGACAGTGCATCAGCCGCCTGATTCAGTACCCCTGGGACATGTTTTGCTCTGAACAGCACATTCAGTTGCATACACAGTAAAACAATCTCTTTGAGCAGTCTTAAAATCAGTTTACATCGTGCTGCCTGACTATTGATGCACTCGACCACGGTCATATTGTCGGACCAAAATATCACAGAGTGATCTTTGAACCCTTCTGGCCAGGTTCTCAGGGCCACCAAAATTGGAAAAAGTTCCAGGAAAGCAATATTACTTGTCAGACCATTGTCATACCACCATGTCGGCCACCTTTGTGCCGACCATTTTGTGCCGAAGATGGCACCAAAACCTATGCTACCTGCTGCATCTGTCCATAGCCCCAGCTCTTCAGAGGATACGGCTGGTTTGTTCCAGATGACTCGACCATTGAAGTCCGCCAGAAATGTTAACCAGATACGCACGTCCTGGCGGACCTCAGCCGATAGTCTCGTGCGATGATGGCCCTCCTTTAGGCCGACCATAGCTTGGGCAATTGAACGAGAAAAGGGGCGGGCCATCGGTATAACTCTCAGGGCAAAATTCAACTGTCCCACCAACTGCTGTAACTGATGCAGCGTAACTTTAGATCCATTTAGACACACTTGCAGGGCTGCCCTGAACTTCCATATTTTGTCAGGTGGCAAATGAAAACAACCTTCTCTGGAGTCTAACTCGATCCCCAGAAACTCGAGGCAAGTCGCAGGACCCACCGTCTTACCTGGTGCCAATGGCACACCAAACTGCTTCATTAACACACAAAACTCGGCCAAGGCCCGGCCACATTCGAGATCCCCGGCTGCCCCAAGGAACAGAAAATCATCAAGGTAATGCATTACATGTTGGAAACCCGTCTTCTTTGTGAAGACCCATTGTAGAAAACTACTAAATTTCTCAAAATAAGCACAAGATATAGAGCACCCCATCGGCATACACTTATCCATGTAATAAGAACCCTGAAACATAAAACCTAGGAGACGCTGATCGTCCGGGTGTACCGGGAGCAACCGGAACGCTGACTCGATATCTGACTTCGCCATCAGCGCCCCGGGCCCCAGGCGATTCAAAATGGCTACGGCCTCATCGAAGGATGCGTACCGCACCGAACACACTTCTGGGTCTATTGCATCGTTTACAGAGAGACCACGTGGAGCTGACAAATTATGAATCAGTCGAAACTCACCCGGGTCCTTCTTGGGGACCACCCCTAAAGGAGAACAAACAAAATTCTGCACCGGGGGTACACTAAATGGGCCGGCGACCCGACCCCGAGTAACCTCTTTCCGGATCTTTTCCTGAACCACGGTCGTATGTTGCAGGACGGAAATTTGATTTTTACACTTCTCTACGCCCTGAAAGTCCCCTACCGGGATGCGGAAACCATTCGAAAATCCGTTCCGCAGCACCCCAGCAGAAGTACGATCCGGGTATTCACTGAGCCAGGGAATCATCGCCAGGGTATCAATCGGGGTAGGTAAAGGCGCCCCTCGGACTACGTTAGACCTGTTTGGCGCCTCCTCTCCCCCCGTTTTCACCCATTTTGGCTCTGCACGTGGACTCAGGATGGGACGAACCGCACCCACTACATTCATGTTTAAATTTACACGATCCCTGGGGCCTGGTACATTTACCTTTGTTGAAATTGAAGCAGAACCCCCGTTTTCCTGTATTGCCGGCAGGTCTCGAGTAATCGTCGGTACTCGTACCTGACCGAAAGGGCGTCCCCCCATAATGGCGGGAGGATTCGCCAACATTACTTCCTACCAATGGCATTTTCAACATACCTGTCTCCTTCATTTTATCCCATGTCAAAGAATCATAACAATCCCAGGTTAAACTTTTATTATGCTCTTTTGCTTTTCTAAAAAGATTATCGTAGCAGAACCAATGGTTACCCTGGTGGGATGTCGAGCACCCCATGATTCTTGACTGATAGGTCGGCAACTCGGAAAGCAACTCGGGCCTACGTTCCCCCAAGATTGACGTAAAAATTCCCCATGCATTGCCCCAATTGCCGATAGTCTCATTTACTTTAAAGGCGGCCATTTTTGCGCGCCAAACACTCGGATGCATAAGATCTTTCTGACCCTTAACATGCTCCACCTCATAATGATCAACAAGCAACGAGAAGATGTTCACGTACTCCCCCGCCCAAATCTTCTCCTTAATTACCAAAGGCACGTGTTGACCCAACCTTTCTCTACGAGAGGGTGCTGACTCATCCCTCGCAATCGGCAATGGCCGCTTACCTGCACCGGACGTTGCATCTGCGGTCGCGATCGTCCCTTGTGGCTTGTCAACAACTGCAACCGGCGCGGACGCCTTGGCTGCATCCCGTTTCTCGCGTAATTGCTTCATCAGCGCCTGGGCCTCGGCAGCCGTGGCGCCCTCACTACTGTCGCCCAACCACGCTGCAAGTTGTGCTGCCAGCTCGGGCGGCATATCCTTGTTGGACACCGGGGTGACCACTACGGGAATCGGATTCCCCTCCACTGGTACTGGGGTTGGCGCTTCGAGCGGGGTACAGGGAACCGGGGCGTCTCCCTCAGCTGGTCCCCTCCTTGGCCTCTTGGCTCTTCCTCCTGGGGCTGCTCCAGCCGACGGACGCTCCGGCCCCCCTTCCCCGTCTCTCTCCGCCACCCGCCTCTTCAGCTCTGTCATCTCCTTCATGAGAACCCGAACCATCTGTTCGGTCGTCATTTTCTTCCCGCCTTTCTTGGGCATTTCTCCGACAGAGTATCTGTAAGACAAAAGAAAGATTACAACGCTCAAAATTGGCTCTTCGTTCCGTCTCGAGCTCACGTGCAGCGAGGAGGTGCAGCTTCAGAGCACAGGAACAAGAGGATGTCTTCCGGTCTTGCGTCCCTTTTTATCCATCTTCAGGGCGGGCGTAAACCCGCCCCTGCCTGCCCCGAGGGCGTGGCCAGCCGCGTCAGTGTCTAGGCCAGCCCACTCTAGGGCGGGAAAGAGCGCGCCCCGGCTACGCCGCTTCGGGCATACCAGCCGAGACGCGCCTCCCGCCCAAAAATGGCTTCCCGGGGGGATCGAGGTACTCTGCCATACGTTCGGGGGGACCGAGTGGTCGCCCCTTTCCATTATCTGGATGTATTTCAGCCGCTATCTTATGTAGTTTAGTGATGGCATCATATACAGAAGGTGAATTATCAGGTATGTAAACGCAACAGCTACTTCCAATGATTCTACATGCCCCCCCACGATCAGCTAACACTACATCCAAGACCATCCGATTCTGAAGCGCAACAATTCTAGAAATCTGTACTTCTTCAGTAATGTTTCCAAGTGCAATTGCGGTATCATTAGCCACAGCCTCAACAACACGAGTTAGTCGTCGGATCATTCGACTGTTCAAAGCTGCCCCAACGAAAGAGAACAAACCCAAATTGAAGTCCACATATTGTTGCAAGGTAGTGTCCGTTTGGTCAACATCATCCAAGATAAGGGAGCGTTTATCACGATTCAAGACAAAGTCGTGATAGAGGACGTAGTTGTTGTGATACATGGGTGGGGCAATAAATACAGGCGGCAATACAAAAGACACATAGCAAGTGCCTGTCCATCCCAAAGGAAGCTGATGATAACCCTTCGTTCCACAGATAAAGTAAGTATTTCGGGAAGTGACAAACGATATACCAGTAGGACTATCAAACGTAAGTATAGTGTTACATTCACTTCTCCCAACAGAAATTACACCTTTATTACGTATACATAGGTCTGCTTTGGTAGCGATAACGTTGATAACATGCGCATTCGATACATTGACATTTCGCTGGTTGCTATACATTCGTGAAGCAGACACGTTGTCAGGGCGGTACTCCTCATATTCAAATCGAGTACCCTCAGCTTGTGGATACCCATCCCGATCATGATGGCACAATTTATTCAAACGAAAAAGCACTCCCCCTTTTGTGGGCCATCTCAAAGTAAAGAGGAGAGTATAAAATGCATTACAAGACCCATTATGAGAAAACGGTAGAGGGATGAGTGGAGTACCCCCTTTCTTCTGATGCCCAGGCAACATCCCACACACCCAGCAATTTGAAGTGTTCGTCATATTCTGTGTATGATGTAGGATCTGAATGAAACTATTGTTCAGATAAGTCTGTCGGTGCCGTTCTTCATGATAAGGCAGGGTAAAATGGAAATGTTCAGATGGAGCCGGGGTAGTCGGCAGCAAATGTTCACGTGCAGGTACCACAAGTTCGACTACCCAGGCTATTGCCGCAATAACTACGATAGTCAGAACAAAGAGAATGGCACCCACAAGTCTCTTATCTCGCACTGCTGATAATGCCATAGTTCTGAAAACCTTCGCTGAGTCTCAATAATTCGATTTAGTCACAAAGTGTCTCATACACATACGTGTATACCAAAAAAAGAAAAATGTGGTGCTGAACTCCGAGGTAGCCGTTGTTTTCTTCTCCGGGCCAAGACGGGTGTCGCTACACTGGCAGAACTGATCCCCCCCCCTTGGAATTCCCGGTTTCCGTTTCACAAACCTGGAGCGGTAACCAACCAGTTCAAAAAGGCAAAAATCTTCTTATCGAGGACGCAAGTTGTAGCGTTCTCGTCCGGCAACAGTGTGGTCCGGGAAGGCTCCCTCGACTTCGGCCGACGTCACAGCTGGGCTCTTCTCTTTCTCCAGGATCTCTTTGTAATCGGTCAGCACAGCAGGATTCACCAGGTCCGGAGAGACACGGCGACAATGTGTCGAATGCACCCACCGCTTCCTGTTAGTCACTCGTACAACGGTGCGGGTTGCAAGGAGGACCTGTTCGGGGCCCTTCCACCTGGGCTCCAGACTGCTTGCTCTATCAAACGACCGAATCATCACATGGTCACCAGGACGGAGATTATGGCCCTCTCCAGTAGAGTTATCAGGGAGCGCTTCTCGAACCTGTTGGCGAATAGAGAGCAAATCATTTGTTAATCGTGCCAAATAATCACTCATCATAACAAGGCACATCATGTATTAATCGCGGCTTGGGCACCCCCCAGATATTCATAGGGCGCCCAAACACCACCTCATAGGGCGTAAGGCCAGTTCGTGAGTGGGGTACTGATCTAAGAGAGAGAAGTGCTAGCGGCAAAGCATCTGGCCACTTCAACGATGTAGACGCCACAATTTTGGCCAGCTTAAGCTTCAATGTTGCATTGTACCGCTCAACCAGACCTGCTGACTGAGGCTGGAATTAGGTGTGGGCGGAAAATCCGTTCCGCTCGCGGATTTTGCGGATTTTCGGGAAATCCGCAATCCGCGAGATTTGCGAATTTCCCGCAAAATCCGCAAATCCGCGAGCAGCGGATTTTGCTCGCGCTGCTCGCACTGTTAGCGTGAGTTCGCGCCCCGCGAATAAGTGCGAAATTGCAGAAATACGATCTTGGCAAAACTGAAAGTAACTACTTACCAGGTTCAAAAGTTCAGGCACATCATTAGTAGCCATTTCCTGTAGGGCTTCCTGAGGGGCCCCTCCAGAGTTCAGTTGCCAGTTGAAACTATTATGTGACCCTGCTCTGAACCTCAGAATAGTTACACATATGCCACAAAGGTCCTGAATTACAGCTAAGGGAGACAAGCAGGAGCCAGGCTGGAAGTTAAAATCCATTAATCAGCCCCTAATTCATTATTGTCAGTTGGGGCAGGGCAGGTGTTGTAACTAATTTTGCAACAATGAAAGCACTTAGCAAGTGCAAAAGATCACTAATCAGGGCGCACTAAGGAAGCAGGTGCCAGCTAAAAAAATATTCTGTGACACATTAATCAGCCCCAAATTAATTCAGGTCACTTGAGGCAGGGAAGGTGTGCTTTGCTTTGCCGAAAATAATGTACACTGGACAACCAGAGGGTGTAGTGATGAAACAGAGGGTGGCATGGGTGGGCCAGAGGGTGGCATGAGTAGTCAGAGAGTGGCAGTGGTGACAGAGAGTGGCAGTGATGAAGAAGAGTGTCCCAAACAGGCTGGACACGTAGAAACAACAAGTTCGCAAAACTTGCGACCCGACAGGTAAGTTCGCAAATTGCGAAATTGTAAAAACCCTCGCGAACTGGCAGAAACACGGGCGAACACAAAAAAAAAAAAAATCCGCAAATTCGCGGGAATTCGCGGATTTTGCGGATTGCGAATCCGCAAATCCGCAAAATTCGCGGATTGCCAATCCGCAAAATCCGCTCATGCTTAGCTGGAATACAGCGTGGAACTTCTGCTGAATCCCTAACCCCTTCAGTACATATTCCACAATCTTTCCAACAAAGTGAGGCCCATTATCGCTCCACAGAAATTTGCAAACTCCAAAGCGAGGAAAGAATTCCTTAAGCAACACCTTAGCTGTTGTCAAAGCCGTGTTGTCTTTCGTGGGGTAGGCCTCAACCCATTTGCTAAAAGCACATACCACCACTAAGACGTACTTCAGGTTATTGCAGCGCTCAAGTTGGATGTAATCCATTTGGAGTACCTCAAATGGTGCAGAAGGTGGAACGAACCCTCCTTTCGGAGTATGGGTCCCCTTTCCAGGATTGTGTTGTAGACATACCAGGCAGGTCTGCACTACTCTCTTTGCAGTATTAGCAATCTCAGGATGTTCTCAAACTCGTGTTAAGAGCCGAGTGATTGCAAGAGCTCCGACATGCGCCAGTCCATGTGTCATCTGGACCATCGCCTGCAAGTAAGCTGCAGGCAATTTCCACTTTTCCATGTCTTTGCTTCTCCAACAACCCTCGTCATCTAGTACCCCATCTGCTGCCCATGCCGCAAGTTCAGATTCAGTAGCTGATTTTTGAATATCCAATATTTCTGCTCTAGCATCACTCCATCGCTCAGCCTGCGATTGTACCACATACATGGGAGAGCTAGTTCGGGACATAGCCGTTTGTCTAGCTATGCTGTCTGCAAAGGCATTTCCTTGACCCACTTTCTCCGTAATCTTTTTGTGGGCACTGCATTTTACTATCGCTACTTTCTTTGGGCCTAGCAGCGCATTTAGGAGATCACGCACTAGTTCTCCGTGCATAATGTGTTCTCCGTGAGATGTCAAGAACCCCCGTTCTCTCCAAAGTAGCCCAAAGTCATGTGCCACTCCAAAGGCGTACCGGCTGTCCGTGTATATGTTCACACATAAACCGGCACTCAGTTCGCAGGCTCTTGTTAGGGCTATCAGTTCTGCTGCCTGAGCCGACTTTTGTGGTATCCTAGCTGTTTCTACCACTGTCTTAAGTGTCGTGATCGCATAGGCTGCGGAAGTCGTTCCATCTGGCAGCCTTAAACACGATCCATCAACCCACAGTTCCCCATCCACATCTGGAAGTGGGACATCCTGTAAGTCAACACGACCCTTTGTCTGTTCCTCGGTCAGGAAAACACAATCATGATGTTTTTCTTCCTGACCCTCCTCAGCCGGATAGGGCAATAAAGTGGCAGGGTTCAAAGTAGCGCATCTTTTCAGTGTAATGTGTGGCGCCAAAAGTGTCAGCTCATATCCTGTTAGCCGTGCACTCGTGAGGTATTGGGTCTTTGTTTGGTTTAACAGAGCATCTACTGCGTGAGGAACTAACACCAACAATTTGTGTGATAACACTATTCCCTCACTCTGTCGTATGGCCACTGCTGTTGCTGCTACCGCTCGAAAAAACCCAGGCAACCCTCGTGCTACAGGATCCAGAACGGCAGAGAAGTATGCACATGGTCTCTGCTTATCCCCGTGTAATTGCACTAATACTGACAACGCGCACCCATCATTCTCGTGCACGTACAATGTGAAAAGTTTCGTATAATCTGGTGTGCCTAACACGGGTGCGGAACAAAGGGCCTGCCTCAGCTGTTCAAAAGCCTTCTGACATTCATCTGTCCACTCAAGGGGCATTGGTGTAGCTTTGGACAGTAATGCTAGCAAAGGTTTTATGATATGTGAAAAACCCATGATCCATTGTCTACAGAAGGATGTCAACCCTATGAAGGCACGTACATCTCTCTGCGTGCGTGGGACTGGTGTGTCTAAAATTGCTTGAATTCGATCAGATGTTAATGCACGCCCCTCCTTAGACAACAGATGACCGAGGTAGGTCACCTGAAGTCTACAGTATTGAAGCTTCTTCTTCGAAACCTTATGATTATTCTGTGCCAAAAAGGAAAGCAACGCAAGTGTACTCTGTTCACATTGTGCATAAGAGTCAGCAGCCAGCAGAAGGTCATCCACGTACTGGATAAGAGCAACGCCAGACTGCAATTTAAAGGAATCCAACTGTCTTTTCAAAGCCTGACTATAGATGCTAGGACTTTCAGTATATCCCTGGGGAACACGACAAAATCTATACGATTTATTATTTAGCGTAAAGCCAAACAGGTATCTGCTATCAGGATGAACAGGGATAGAAAAGAACGCATTCTTCAAATCAATTACACTAAACGTGGTGGCCGTTGGTGGAACCAAAGTAAGCAGGGTCGTAATATCGGACACCACCGGGTATTGAGGAATGACAATTTTGTTGATCTCTCGCAAGTCAATGATAAAGCGATAGATTTTGCCGTCAGTATCTCTCTTAAGGATCGGAAGAATAGGGCTGTTGCAAACATTATAAGGGACCTCCTCCACAACCCCTGCAAAAATCAAATCCTGAACAATATGTGTCAATGCAATTTCACCTTCTCTCGAAATCTTATACTGTGGCACTCGTGGTAGAGGGGCCCCCTCCTTAACAGTAATATGTATCGGTGGAATACGCATCTCTCCCACATCCGTGTCTGAGGTCGCCCATAACGTGTGCGGGAGAGAGGCCAAAGCTGAAATATCTGAAATTACGTAAAACCTGTCGGGGTCAGGATAATTATCATTCAGGATAACCCGCACTCCCTCCGGAGCGCAACGTATTGTCGCTCAAAAATATTTAAGCAAGTCAATACCCAGGATATTGTCTGGGGTATGGGGTGATAACAGAAATTGGCCAAAACTAAAGTATTTGTCAAGACATAGTGCAAGGGGCTTGGACAATGGGCTGGGGGAGGGTGTGCCATCAAACCCTACACATGTAATCATTTCGCCAGACAGGGGAGCCCTCGGAACCAAGTTTTTCGACAAAGCGCTACGTGTAGCTCCTGTGTCGACTAGAAATTGATCAGTAGAACCCAGAATACCCGCTGTTACATATGGACCCTGCTGATCTACCGGCACTTCAACTGATTCCTTACCCCATCCTACGCAGTCCTATGCATGCACATAATCCTGGTGCTCCACATTCTCTCCCTCCGAAATCTGATATTGATTCCGCCTATCAAACGTATTTCGTTCATCCTGGCCACGGCCCCTCTCCTCAACCTTTCCACGATCACCTCCGCCACCTCTCACTCCCGTATAACCTCCTCTTGACCTTCCACCTCCTCGACCACGCTGACTACGCTGCTCACGAAGTACCGGACAATCTTCGGCCCAATGCCCAAACTCCTTACAATAAGCACACTGATCCTCCGCTATGTCCGTACGACCATACGACGTATTTCCTCCACCCCGTCTACCTCTATCATTCCCTCTACCCTGTGTTCCCCGAACCTGCGCCAACATCACCTTCGTTTTCAATTCCTTCGCCTTTTTCTCTACACTTTCTTTAGCCTCCAATTCCTGCCGCTCATAGTACTGAGCCATAGTTAACAAGGACGCAGGGGTCGCCGTGGCCCAGGAACTTTCACTCGACTTCAATCATTTCGCAATCTCCGGTAGGAGATTAGCCACATACTTATCTACAAACAAATGCCGACCCGTATCATCTGTCAAAGATTGACCACTGTAATCATGAAATGCCTCCTCAAAACGTGTAAAGAAATCTGAGACCGTTTCATCGGGTTTCTGCTTGCACGACGTCAACATAGTCCAATCAATCTTTTTAGAAGGAACAAGCGTCTTTAATTTAGTCAGAATAGCTGCCGGGAGATCTAAAATTAACTGACAAGGCTTACATGCTGGTTCCCTGTCTAAATCTGCGGCATTAATTTCTTTCCATGTGCCCCCCAATATCGTTTCATCATTATTTTTACGAATTTGCCGCCACATATCAGGTGGCAGAATTAACCCAAAGAACAAATCTATATCCACAAGAGTCATCACACAAGACGAAATAGCCCCTTCCACCCCTTCATAAAATGCCGCCGGGTTTTTCCGAAGATCAGGTAAAGAATTTTTCAACGCCATTATGTCTGCTCTATTCCACGGCGTATATACCCAATTATACACAAAATACCCTTTCGCATCCTTTGACAATTTATCATCATCTGTACCTTCCCCTTTAGGTGGAACATACAGAGGCGCAGCTTCACGCATAGGCATAACATGCATTGCAGAATTCTTATCTGAACCCCGGAGAGAACACTCCTTAGTCAACTCGCTATTCTTCGACTCAGACTCCTTTTGCCTCCTTTTTCGCTCCTCCCGCAAGTTGACTGTTTCATCCCGCAGCTGGATCAATCGCTTGAAAAGGTCGTCGACATCTGAAAGAGCAAGTAAACCTTTATCCAAATTCTCACGATGTACTGAGACAGCTTTAGGTTCTAACACGTCTGAAAAATCACGATACGCGACAACAACTTCATCCGCCAAAGAAGACAAGAAATACATTAACTCAAGATCCGACCACTTACTCCTCTCCGCAATCACCTCCTCCTGAGAAACACATTTCTTATTCACTTTACGAGCCCAACTACGTAAATGTGCGGACCTCTCCGTAGAAAACCTGAGAGCAGATACACCCTTCTTTTCCAACTTATCCTGCCCCTCATCACCTGAATCTTCAGCTGGGGCCGTCGGTGAAACATACGGAGGCGGCGACCGATCTAGTAATGAAAAATCATCAATTTCATTATTAAGGACAGGGTAAAGCGGTCGGCGGATAGGAAATTGACCAGTCGTCTGCAATTTACGTTCCCGTTCCTCCCTTTCTTTCTTCTCCTGAACCTCTTTCTCCTCAAGCTGTAAAGCCTTATCCCGAGCAGCCTTGCGCTGCTCTTTGTCCGCCAAGGCAACTTCACGCTTCATTCGCTCGCGCTCCGCTTTCTCCCACATTCGCACGCAATCAAACATGTTTTGTCTAGACCTGCGTTGAAACAAACATTGCTCTACAAACTGTACTTTACGTAAATCGAACGACCCATGTAGAGGCCATTGCAATTCAGGATCGGCCTTTGTATACTTATGCCATAATTTGCTGTACATAATAGGGGGAAGGCCATGCTTAATGTACATTTCACGATTTGGTGTTCCCTCTGGGGGAGCCGGCTGTGCTTCCGCTAACCTAATTGAGGTACCCTCTCCAAGACAGCACATCCCTCGGAGTGTGCTGAAAACAGGCATGTTCAAAAAGTATCACGAAAGTGTGACACCGTGTAAAAAGGCACTTACAGTACTTCACACCAATGTGCCGCTCAAAGGGAAAAAAACAAAGTTAGAGAAACATCTCTACATGCCTGCCTATGTGAAGTGCACTACACATATAAGTTCAAAGATCACAAATTCACAATGTTAGCTAACTCAAATCAAAACATAGGACTTCGGCAAGCGTCCGAGGACTACCTTACCGATCACAAATCACAGAATTTCAGTAAGCGTCCGAAGACTACCTTACCGAACACAAATCATAGAACTTCAGTAAGCGTCTGAAGACTTTCTTACCGAACACAAAGCTTACCCAAAGTCTCAAATGCCCAGATTCCAACTGCCAAGGTCTTGTAAACCAAATCAGCCAAACGGCACTTTCTCAGCGATGCAGACACTTGAAAAACTCAGTCGGAGACCGGCGCCACCTGGAAGGTCAGATCGGAAGGAAAGGAAAAACACCGTGGCAGCCAAGACTCGGGTCACTCGTGGCAGCGCGCGTCCATGGCGAGTTTCCAAGCCTTCGTCACGACCTCTCCTTCGGGCATCCGAGTCGCTGATGAGTCCCTTCGTGGTCGCCAATTTGAAGTAATCAGGGTTCCCAAGGCCTACATGTTCCGAAGATAACCCACTTACATTCAAGAACTGTTGGCACGGAAACTGTAAAAGTCAAAGAACAAGTTTATTAAGACCCCATGGGGTGGTGGTACACTCATACAGCACCCTTCGGTAATGCAAGAGGTATCACGCCGAACATCGGTGTGCCCCTTCTTTTATATGATTCTACAGGTAATAAAACGTACACGCGGCACAAAGTTACAGAACATTATGTACATATAAGGGCATATTATGGAATACTGCCAGCTCATTGGAGGGTTTCAACCCCACTGGTCAGTTTGCGGCACATTCCTGAGGAACGACTGGTCAGTGTGAACTGCGCATGTGTGACTTGACCAGTACTAAAAATAGCCTGTTGCTGGGCAGACTGAAGTGGTCAGTGGAACGAACAACGGACTAAAGGGCACGCCGGCCACGAGGCCGTTCATGATCTAAGATGGCCGCCAACACATTCAAAATGGCGTTTCTATGTATCGCTAATTTAAGCGGGAATCGTGTAGCAAAGCTAAGCGCTAAACCAGCCATCGTCAAAATACGACATCATCAGTGATGTCACCAGTGATGTCACTGACCATGTCATGAATGATGTAATATGTGACATCATCAGCAGTGGGTTGCAGGTGCGCGATATATAGTTATTGCATCTAACTATATATGCGCATTTCTATGGTTTTGTGCGAGTAAATTAAGGTTTTGAAAATGCTAATCCCTAACTATATATGGGCTAAAACCTATGGTTTTTTCAGGGTATACACCCGTTACAACGCATCTTTTACTCCGCACTACCATTACAACGCGACTTTTACAACGCATACCATTACAACGCATTGCGCTGGGGGGCGCTCTAGGATAGGGAATAAGTATAATTTACTATCCAACACCTTCCCTAGGGTCCACGGGGACTGGAGTTAGAATAGTAAATTATACTTACCACTATCCAGCACCTCAAAGCGCTATGCGTTGTAATGGTATGCGTTGTAATGGTCGCGTTGTAACGGTAGGTAGTTGTAATAGTATGCGTTGTAACATGGTACATCCTTTTTTCAGTGAATTTCAATGGTTTTTTAATAGCAAATATCAAAAGCTGTAAAATGTCAAGTACGTGATAGGTAAAAACTTTTTCGTGTTTATGCACGCTGATGTGCTTTGAATGCTGCCCCCCCCCTCCCCTCTTTTCTCTTAGTAGTACTCTCTCTTTGCAGATAGTGAAGGGTAGTTAACGCAGGCCTTTACACCCGTTGTAATCCGTCGTGCCTGCTTGTCTCTCCATTTGATTGATTGTTATCCAAGCATTTACCTTTTTACAATTGGTTCTCTTTGGTTCATTCTCTATTTACAAACAAGCACAAAGTCGCAATACTCTGTTTAGTCTTTGCAGATTGTGAAAAATCGTGTAAAAAAATAAAAGTAATCGAGCAAAATCAGTAGGCCACTAATGGAACCTCTTTTTAACCTCGCTAAAATAGAAACATTAGGAACAACCCTTCTTGAGAAATACGAAAATAGTGAGATGAACTGAGCTCCACACCATGAGGACTGCAAGACAGCTCGGCTCCGCCACCCAAAATAACGATAAACTCTATGCAAATATTATAAATATATACAACTCACCAGCAAAGTAACAGAGTAAAACATTTTATTAAATAACTATTTACATAACTATTTTATACTTTTTGTTGCCTGATCCGGCTAGCTCAATCGATCGAGTATGAAACTCATAAACTCTGATAGCAAGCGTTGCTGCTGATGCTATGCAGACAAAAACTGGTTTTCAGTTTGTACATTCATCAAGATTTTTCCATCCAAGGCTGGTTGAGAGTTTGTAGAACGATAGCTTCAGATTTTCAACATACGGTGTGGTGGCGCGGACTGGGAGGGGGCGCTTGGCTCCTGCCCCCTCCCCAAGTCGTGTTGCCCTGATGTGGCCTAAGATCGCCCCCGACATAGGCGGCCGGCTCCCGGGGTCCGGCGGAACTTTTTGCCTTTTGATGACTCATCCATTCTGGACCTTGTCCCACAATCCGTTTGACCTGAAGACACGCTGTAGTGGGGCGCCCCTTTACCGTTTCAGTTGCCATTCCGCCCGCTTTTGCTACACTGTGCCTCTTCCGCCATTCAGCTGTTTACCGCCCGCGTCTGAGTTCCAAGGTGTCCCAGGGCCATTTTAGTGGACCATGCCCAAATCCGAAGAGCCGTCCGCCATTTCAAGAGTCCTGTAGCAGCCGCCTATCGCTGCACCGCAAGAGTGGGCGCAACTCAACTACATGGTGAGCGAGACGCTGTAGCCGCAAGAGCGGGCGATAACCAGCTGAATGGAGGATGAGGCACAGTGTAGCAAAAGCGGGCGGAATGGCAACTGAAACGGTAAAGGGGTGCCCCAGTACAGCAGACGAGCCTCCACCTGGGAAGGCCCATTCACGCCGCCTCCCCTCCCCCGGGGCGCCCCACGCCGTTTTTCCGAGCAGCATTGTAGGATGCCAAAACCAGTGCGGCAACTTACTGGACATCACCTGGTTGCCATCCACATCTCAGCGCATTCTGCTGCCTTGGGACTATTCGCACAACAGACCGCTACTGACGAGGCCTCCCCCCGCACCACCCGGGACGCCCCATGCCGTTTTTCGGAGCTGCATTGTAGGATACCAAAAACCAGTGCGGCACCCAGGTAACATCACCTGGGTGCCGTCCAGAACTCAGCACGTTGTGCTGCCTTGGGCCTATTCGCACAAAACACAGCTACTGACCATTGTTGCTTCTTTTTTAAAAAAATGTTTAAATGTATTTACTGTTTTTGTTGCGTTGTATATATTTATAAGTTATTAAAGTGTTATAATCCTACAACTTTGTTGGAGTGCTATATATTTTTAATGTGACACATAATTGTGAAGACTTTGATGTACAAAAAGGCATCTCTGGAATCTTCCGCTTCAGGCTCGGACCCACACACCCTCACAGTGAGAATCCCCTCCCCAAGCACAATACAGGATCGTTATCAGATAGTAGGAACGCATGTGGTGTGACGGATCTCATGAGGTGGGGGCCTTGATCTACCGTGACTCCTTTGAAGAGGGGTGATTCTCTACAGCTGGGGCCATAAACTACACCTGCAGGACTAGGTGATAGCCTGGGACCGGCCTGGACAATCGGACACAGAGGAAGAGGAGTGTCAGAGGGTGCGGTAGTGAATAGGGTGAAAGGGAGGTGTCGGGCGGGCACAGGGTGTGATTCTCGGAGAAGAACAGCGCAGATGGGAGGAGGTTTCTGGGCCATGCATGAGAGAGAGAGCGGGGGTGACCAGTGCGTGGGGGAGATGCTTGCGAGGGAGGGAAGCCATGCTGAGGATTAGCGGCGTGCATAGAGTGGGTCTGGTCAAGGCATCTAAAATGGCTGCCGTGCTCAACAAAAGTGTGGCATTGCAAAAAAGGCAAGATGGCGCAGACAATGTTTATCAATAAGGATTAATTTATAACAATTATTTTTAACAAAATATTTAATCGCAGTGACAAAATAGCGGTCAACAGTTCCTGATTTCCATTGAATCGAACGTTAACAGACGTCACGCAGCAAAAAAAAAACGCTCACGAACAGCGCAGATGGGAGGAGGTTTCTGGCCCATGCATGAGAGAGAGAGCGGGGGTGCACACAGCAAAAAAAAAAAAACGGTCACGAACAGCGCAGATGGGAGGAGGTTTCTGGCCCATGCATGAGAGAGAGAGCGGGGGTGACCAGTGCGTGGGGGAGATGCTTGCGAGGGTGGGGAGCCATGCTGAGGATCGGCGGCGTGCAGAGAGTAGGTCTGGTCAAGGCATCTAAAATGGCTGCCGTGCTCAACAAAAGTGTGGCATTGCAAAAAAGGCAAGATGGCGCAAACAATGTTTATCAATAAGGAATAATTTATAACAATTATTTTTAACAAAATATTAACTTGCAGTGACAAAATGGCGGACAACAGTTCCTGATTTCCATCGAATCGAACGTTAACAGACGTCACGCAGCAAAAAAAAAAAGCTCACGCACAGCCGCTGGAAGACATGTATCAACATATATGACCCTTCTCAACCACCCTCAGAAAACATAAGGAGTCAGGATACGTCTCCCGTACCCCCTTATACCTAGTAATTTAATTAAATCAAAACACAAAATGGCGAATTCCCGTTTCGCTACCAGTTTGCGGCCCGGTTCGCGAACCGAGAAGCGCTTCTACCGTGAAAAATCAAATTTTAATTATTTGCCCCACGCTACTCTTTAATAACCCCAACATCATTCCTAGGGGGTCAAGAGGAGTCTACCTTGCCCCCTTTCATTAAATTACCCCTTCGTTTTTCTCGATCCTACCGAGAGACAAGATGGCGGCCGCACCGGACTGTTTAGAATGTTGACAGACACAGGAGAGCCAATCAGCTTCGCTACGCAAAGCTCCGTTACGCGAAAAGTATGCGATCTGGTGCGCTATCTAGGACGCTGTCACAGATATATCTGTTTTTTTAAACGTTAATTTCTCAAAATCCACTGGAGCACATATATTGAGACCCAGCAAAGGCACATCGGGCTAACAGTCCCTTTAATTTTGCCAAGTTTCGTGTAAATCCATTCAGCCGTTCGAGCTAAAAGTGAGGCCAAAGGCCCTATGGAAAAATGAATGGGAAAAACGCGTTTTGGGACCCCCCTTTTTTCTTGGCCCCCCTCTTGACGAAACCCCCCAAATTTTCAGGGGCTGATCAGAAACAAAATGTGCCATTTTCCTGAAAATTTCAGCTGATTCCGTCCACAAACGCCAAAGTTATTAGACATAGAATGTTCAAAAGTTCCATAGAGAAAAAATCCTAACTATATATACCTACTGGCAACCGCCAGTAGGTAATATATATATATATGTATATATATATATATATCATTCTTAAACTTTTTAGAAACACACAGTGACTGAATGATGTCATGAGTGATGTCATCAGTGATGTCATTTGAGATGTCATCAGTGACGTCATGAGTGATGTCACTGACCATGTCATCAGTGATGTAATATGTGATGTGTCATCAGCAGTGCATTGCGGGGGCGAGAGTTATAGTTACCTCCAACTAACTATGATGACCTAATTTCTTTGGTTTTGTACGAGTAAAAATTCTAACTAACTATAATGTTCGTACCTGACACCTGTTTTTTTCCTAGTGAATTTCTAATTTTTTTTAAATGCTAATTTCTAATTATAAAGTCCCTGAAACCCATGTTTTTTCAGTGAAAATTTATATCAGTGACTATCTGTCTGACTACACAAACACGTTTTTGCTGGGGCTACTAGAAACTATGTTCTTCTTTCTTCAGACCATCCTCCTGTTTCCTTAGCAGGCCTGGCCCTGGAGTCTAGGGGTAAGGAGGACTGTACCAGCAAGAGATAGCTTTTCTGCTACACAATCAAAAGTTGAAGGACATTCTGCTGGCCTTTCATTGACTAGTCATCTTGAAGGAGGAGGAGACAGCAGTGATAGCTTCCTCCAGTAGTTAGCCAGCAGAACACAGGGCTTGTGATCACATCACCTCCACCACTTAACCAGTCAAGCGTACTGTCCCCTGCAGCATTGTACCCCACTACCCATTAACTACAGATGTCTTCCATTCAGTGGTGTTATACGCTCTGAAAAAAAAACGGACCCACAAGGACATTATAAAAAGTCTGCAAGTTTTATTAAGAAATTTTCAGTAGAGCAGGGATGGGCTGGTTGTGGGTAGTGTGGGTGGTAACAGTTGGAAAAAGGGTAGTTTTCTATTTTGTTTTTGATTACTTTAGGTTTAGATAGTGTTGTGGGCTTGTTGCTTGTGAAGTATGTTTGAACATTTGAGAAAGGGTAAATATTTGGAATTAGTGTTCTTTAGGGTTTATGGAGGGGGCAGGTTTGTTTTATTCAACATATGGTTTCTTGCTATTTTTAAATAGATTATTATTACTAGTTGTTTACATTAATGTTTACTGAAGCATCCCCGTTAACTAAACCCAGGAATCATCACCTACTTTGTATCCAGCAATAGGCTGGCCCCTATACATGGTCCATCAGAAAGAAATTGTCCTAATGTGCATCACCATCACCTTCTCTCTAGTCTCACTCTACCTGAGCCAATGCTTAATTTGAGCCGGTGGTTTAAGCTGGGTCCACCGGCACTCATTTTAGGGGAACCTCGCGTATTTTCCCTCATCAGACTTTCATCCAAGAGCAAATGAGCGAAAAATACAAAAGGGGGTAAGTAAAAGGGAGAACAGGATGGGAAACAGTAACAAAGGGAGAAAGCATGGATGAAAAAGGACAATCAAGAGGGAAATAAGAGGGCATTGATTGTCTAGTTAAAGGTAGAATAGAGACTACTCACCTTGGTATTCAGCATACCGATATTTATAGTTCTGGCCATGAGCTTCTGATCAAAATTTTGGGCCTTGGCACATCTTGTTTTACAAATAAAGCACCGACCTAAGCTCACTTATAAGCCTACCCCAATGTAGTTGGACTGCCCCAAATTGACCATGCTCAATATTTGCCCCCCTTCATGACTTAATGACACTTGAGCACCCAGCCTCCCTCAGTAATAGCTGTGTACTATCCTATTCTCTGCAGTTACTAGTAATTAGTGCTTACATTTACATCTGATAGTCACATTATGTACTTTCAACCAAACCCAATCACTCCCTCCTTTCGCTTCTTATCTGACCAGAAAAATCTAGCAACTTTCCCAAAACCAGTGAGTAGCTGTTCATGCAGACTAGTTGTCAAAGGGGCTCACTGTTGATGACTCAAGGAGGCTCAAACAGGGAAGACATCACAGGAAAAACAGGGTTCTTCTTATTTAGAAGGGGGAAGGGGAACCAGCACAGCAAAATATGTTATTCTTAACAATAAAACTAAAAGAAAAGACATAGAGATTGGAAAATCTAGGAAAGTAATGATCATAGAAATTAATAAACATTTAAGTCACTAGAGGAGAATACTTCAACAAAATCTATGTGTAGATTGATTCGAAGTAGGGCACAAGGTCCAAAGAAATTACACAATAGCTATCCATTGTGAGAAGTTGGCCTGGTATATAATGCTCACTAATTCTAGTGATCACTTTGTACCATGCCAAGCAACCCTTATGATGATTGGTTGTAAGTCAACCTTATAGACCAGTTAGCCTAGTGGTAACGTGGACAAAGCAGTCTTAGGCTAAACTCTGAAAGGCATGTGAAGCCAGCTGTATTACCATACACAACCCCCTTGAATACCAAATGAAAGGACACCACACAGATATATATTGAAAATATATATATATTTATTAACTACAAATATCCCCTGAACTCTTTATGAGCACAGAAGCACAAGCGTTAAACAAAACACAGTTTAAAATACACAAAAGTTGCACAATATGGATGAGCCCTAGGGGCCACCTAAACCATATACTAAGAAAGTGGTATAAGAGATACCAATCGATAGGGAAACAGGCCTAGGGCCTTGGGAATCACTGGAGCTGATCGGGACTAGCAGTGACTAAGTCGGGAAAGGCCCGCGGGACTCGGGTGCAGTGTTTAAAGTGCACGCACTCACCAATACAAAGTCTATGGTGCGTAAAAGTTAGAAAGTTAGTTAGTTCGGAACCTTCAGAGTGACCTAGAAAGCTGAAACTGGAGACACAGGCCTAGAGGTGTGTACCAGTGTAGGAACACTGGCGTTGCTGATTTACCTCACCCACAGGAAGCGTGTGCATAGGGTCGAAGTAGTGTCGGGTTTTGTCACGCTGGTTGATGGTGCTTGGAGTTGAAGATGCTGCAGGCGGCTCGAGGTGAAGAGTTCCGGTGGATCCAAGTGTGGATCTGAAGATGTGAAGACCTGAAAGCAGAGGGGACAATGTTCAAAGTCACTAGCCAGTGACTACCGTGGAACCAGATTGGAACCAGGCGATGTCGGGTGCAAACAGGCGTTGAGGTGTAGCTTCTCTCTGCAGCCACATGGACACCGGGGGTCGAGGACGTCCAGGAGTCGGTCACGAGCTTTCCCACGAAGGCTTCTAGCTGTTGGCGGTGTTGGAAACTTGATCGGAGCAAACAGGCCTTGGCTAATGCAAGCCACGCAGGAGTTGAAAAGGCTTCTTACTCGGACCAGCAAGGTCAGAGCGGGTGCTCCTCTTTACAGGAGCGAGGGCAAGTCTGGAGCAACTAGACCCGCAGTGTAGTTCTTCGGTTTCGTCACCAAGATGGCCGCTGACCACGTGGCTAGTGGCCGGGATGGCGCGTCAAGTGGCACAAAAGGGTCCCACCCAGATCGTGGAGATGCTGGGGGGTTGATCTTCGGTGCAAGGGCTGCTCGATGGTGGGGGTTCTCAGTGCCCAAAGCACAATGTCGAGGATGCCTCTGATGCTGCGCAGTCAGCTCTTCGGATGTCTTCCAAGATGTCCGGTCCCACGTCTCTTGGTGCCTCCACGGGTCCCTTCTTTGCAGGGATTGTGGATCGGGCTTTGAGAAGTCTGCGGGTCTGGGTCTTATCAGGCTCTGAGCTTGGGCTCCGGCGGGAGGCGGCGGCAAAGCAGACGTTGATTCGCTGGTTGGTACCTGTATTCACAGGGTGGCCACTCCTAGGCCACAAGGGAGATTCTCTTCAGTCTTCTGTGCAGCAGAGCGTCGAAGTCCAGTCTTCCTCTTTGTTTAAAGTTGATTTCAGGATGATCTGCTGTGCAATGGCACTGCTCCCACTCTTATTCCCAATCTGAGGGCTGGATCACCTACTAGGTCCCTCCTCTGGGTGGGACCAGGAAGGGGGCGGTTACACCCCCTTTCCTTTGTCCAGCTCCTCGCCGGCCCTGGATCTGGAAAGTCCCAGGACCGGTTTGGACTGGCTTATGCATGGGGACACCTTGTGTGCCCCGGGCATGTCTCAAACTATTCAGCCCTGTCCTACCCAATACACAAAACCCTGTCTGGGGTGGTGCTCGCACCTCCCAAGGCAGGAAACCCTTTGTCCAAGCCTTCCTCGCTGGAAGGACTCCCAGCAGCAGGAGGTCAGACTTGTGTCTGTGGTGGCAGCATCCATTTTGTGATGCTGAGGCTCTGGTTAACTTTAACCGGGGTTAAGGCTACACACATGTCGTGTCCCTCTAGAAGGGTGGAATGCTATCCCCGTCGACAGAATTGTCGAGGGGGTAGTATTCCAAATCGTATGACACCTTACTCGACATGTTTTGATAAAGCCAAAATAAAGATAGCATATAACCGCGAGGATTATAATGCACTTAAGAGTATATGGTATGGCAATATCCCGGAACAGCTAAGGGAGTGGTTCCCGACAGCTGCAGACAGGTTCAGCTCATGCTAGAGCACCATCTCACATATTTTCAAGCACTCTGCCTCCAGGATTGATGAGGCCTTCCATAGGAGTGGCTGATAGGAACATATGTGTCCAGTTTAAGGTTAGATATAGGGATACTATATCTAAGTAAGAGGTGATTACACCAACTTACCCCAGCTGAGTGATCAGCCAGTTGTGTCAAATATGGAGGCCAGGGGTGGCACAATACATGCTGCAGCCCCTGGTAGGCCTTGGAAACACCTATGCCCTGGGTACCTAGGGTACACTGTTACAGGGGTCAATAAGGTGAACCAGTTGCAATTGTGTATGCACCTAAGGTACATGGAGTCCATTTTAAGGAGAGAGCAATCAGCCTGGGGCCCTGAATAGCACAATCCCAGGCCAACTATGTCGAAAACCAGCTAAACACCAGGCAAAAAGTTTGGGGGTAACCATAGTCAGATGGCCACCTTCCTACATAACCCCCCCCCCAAACGAAAAGAGATAAGGCTATCCTTGACCAATTAAGCCTATAATGCCTAAGTGGCCATATAAGGAAGTACCAGCTCTGGATTGGTTACCCCCTGTCTCATGGTCCACTAAGCAATCCCTCACCCTAAGGGTATCTGAGGGTCTCCACCATAGGGAATCTCTACCTGTGGTGTGTCTTTGCAAAGTCAAAGGCTGGTGTTGGGATGGAGTACTGAAGTGAGATTCCTCCGTAGGACTCAGCTTCCTCCAATCACTCTCCACCATGTGTGCCTTTCTTTCTTTGACTGAGTTGCACTGTGCTCTCAGGGTCAACCTCTGGCTACCTATTTATTTATTTATTTATTTGTGGTTTTGTATAGCGCTAGAATCACTCCAACAGGAGTATCTCTGCGCTTTTGACCGGTAAATCTGCGAACATACTGAGTTTATATACTGATGAGTTTAGATTTCATTTTTGAATAGGATAGTTTTTAAAGCTGGAGGCTGGGTCCCTCTTGTTGGCTTACTGGAGGGGCAGTTCAGGTTTGGGCCCTTGGGGTCCCAGGTTTGGCTGTGCCCAACAGAATCCATCTGTGGGAGTTTGAATTTATTTGAATTTAAAAACATTTGTTGAGCGCACTTATTCCCAGCGGTTTCATGTCGCTTTAAGGATTACGACCAGCAGACAGCAGCAGGAATGGGCATACTAAGTGGCAAAGGCGCTAGAAAAGAGAAATGTTTTCAGATTTCTCCGGAACTCTAAGTAAGAGGATGAAGTACGAAGCGTCAAGGGGAGGGAGTTCCAGAACACTGGTGCAAGGGTCGCAAATTTCGCCCCGCCGGCTTTCTTTTTCTTGAAGCGGGGTATGGTCAGGAGTGCCATGTGGGTTGAACGGAGTTCTCTGCCCGGTAAGTAGGGCCTGATGGCTGAACTGATGAACTCGGGGGCAGTGCCCATCCTGGCCTGGAAAGTGAGGCAGCCTAGTTTGAATAGGGATCGCTCTCTCACGAGCAGCCAGTGCAGTGCCTTTAGCAATGGAGTGGTTCGATGGTATTTGGGCAATCCTTGAATCAGGCGGGCAGCCTGATTCTGCACTAACTGCATGCAATGTATGGCGTAAGCCGGCGCCCCGTTGTAGATTATGTTTCCATAATCAAGGCGCGAAAGCACCATAGCCATTTCGATGACCTTCAACGCTTGGATGGAGAAAAAGCGAGAGATTTTCCTAATTGTCCTGAGAGAAAAGAAGCAGGAGGATACCACCGAATTAACTTGGGAGTGCACAGAGAGTTGTGAGTTGAGCAGAATCCCAAGGGTCTTGACTTTAGGGACCGGGAGTGGGGGAACACCAAGTGAAGGGGGCCAAAATAATGGGGACCATGGACTGCAACCACCTCCAGTCAAGACTAACTCAGTCTTGTCTGGATTGAGCTTGAGGTGGTTGCAGTTCATCCAATCCTGGATGAATAGCATAACGGTTTGGACATTCTGAGCGGACGAGGGGGAATGGGAAAGATTGAAGATTAGCTGGAGGTCGTCGGCGTAGTTGAACACCGTGACCTCCAGCTGCTGCAACATAAAAATGAGGGGGTAGATGTATAGATTAAACAAAAGGGGGGAAAGTGATGAGCCCTTGGGGACGCCACACTCCACCTTACGGGAGGCGGCAGTGAAGCCAGCAAGGTGGACCACTTGAGCCCTGTCACATAGGAAGGTCTCAAGCCATGAGAGGGCTAAGCCCTCTATGCCCACCGCCTTGACACGGGTGAGGAGGATGGAGTGGTCCACCGTGTCAAAGGCGGCGGACAGGTCCAGGAGGATAAGGGCCTGCGAGAGATTGGTGTTGATGCCCTCGCGAAGTCCATCCATTACCGAAATCACTACCTTCTCCATGGAGTGTAGCGGTCGGAAGCCCGCCTGGCGGGGGGAGAGACAGTGATTTGCTTCCACGTGAGCGCTCAGGGTGGTGGTGACATGAGTTTTCAAAACCTTTCCCAAATAGGGCAGCAGGGAAATGGGGCGGTAATTGGAAGGGGATGAGGGGTCGGCACCAGGTTTTTTCAGGATTGGAATAACGACCGCTGCTTTGTGAAAGTTGGTGACAACACCATTGCTGAGCGAGTCGTTAAGGAGTGTGAGGGGGGGACAGGACAAGTTAGGTAGATCTCTCTAAGGACGTGAGCAGGGCCAAAGTCCAAAGGAGAGCCCGTTTTTACCCGTTGGAGCAACGGGGGGAAGGGAGTCCGTGGTCAGAGGAGGAATGATGGTCAGTTTAGAGGCAGTGGAAGGGGGAGAGGGGTTGACAAATGTAGGTGAGGGAGGGGGTATGTTCATTTTAATTTTTGCAACCTTCTCAAGGAAAAAATCATTGAGCGAGTTACATAGATGTTGGGAAGGGGGGATCGTGGCCGTGGCTCTGTTGGATAAGGCTAATTCGTGTACCGTGGCAAAAATTTCTTTGGACTGGGACTCGGCCGCTAGTATCCTGTTAAAGTAAAAAGCTGTCTTGGCCTCGAGAATGGCTTTTTTATAGGTCTGGAGGACAGAGAGGTATGCGATTTTCAGTGTAGGGCAATAAGCTCTCCTCCAAAAAAGAAGGTCCCTAACTACTTTTAAGGGGGCTCCCTCAGGAGGTTTTAAAGTTTTCACCTCACTAGGGCTACTAGTTTCGGTGCCCCTAGTCTGTTGATGGGGGTGCCTTATTTGGCAGGGGGCCCTTTGGGTCTCACTGTCCTTCTTGTCCTCTGCAGCCCTGGGCTGACTAAGGCAAGGTAGAGAGGGGCAGGTTACCTGCTCCAGACTGGGTCCCACCTGAGAAGGGTCCACTGCCATCAAAGGCTCTGTCAGGCCAGGCCTAACAACCTCTGGGACAGTTCCTTCATCAGGGGTAAGATCAGTTCCCTGAGGAGGTTGATCCTTTCCTAAAGTCTGGTGGGAGGGAGATTTCTCTTCCTCTTCAATGCTCTCAGTTTGGGTGGAGTGATCCATCATTTCAGGCTTCACTACCCATGTATCAGTTTGAGTTTGGGCTGTGGCCATCACAGCCCCACCAACCTTTTCAGGAGGAGACTCAGTTTGGGTATGGGCTGTTACCATCACAGCCCTGCTAATCTTTTCAGGAGGTAAGTTATCTAAAGATGGGGCTGAGGTTTGCTCAGCCCTACCAACCTTTTCAGGAAGGACATCTTGGATTGGGGCTGTAGCCATCACAGCCCCACTATCCTTTCCATGGAGATTTACCATTCTAGAATGGGTTTGCTGTTCAACCTCAGCCCAGGCTGAGATTTCCAAATCATTACCAAGTAGGCAAACTACAGGCAAGTATGCTGACACTGCCACTCTCTTTGGGCCCGTGACACCTCCCCAGCTAAGATTGACTACTGCCATGGGATGATTGGTTTCTATGCCATCAATGTTTGTCACCTGATATCTGGCATCAGGTAAAAGTTGCCTTGAGGGGACTAGACATTCAGCCACCATGGTGATGCTAGCCCCTGTGTCTCTGAAGGCCTCAACTTTCAAACCATTGATGAGGGGCTCCTGTCTATACTTGCTCAAAGTGTTTGGGCAAGCTGTGAAATTGGCAAACCCCATGCCAGTCTCATAAACAAGAGTATCTGAGTTAGGGGACCTGGTTAGGCCAGAATACACCTGAGCTCCAAAAGTAAACCCACCCAGATTCCTGGGTGTGCTCTCACTTCCTGGGGGATTACTGCTGACAGTAACAGGAGGTGTTGGAGCTGGCTTTGGAGGTATATTCTCTTTATTGCCATTCTTGGGACAACAGCTGTCTGTTTTTTTTTTTTAAATCTTTGTACTATCATTTTTACATTTATTTTTTGCAAGCAATACAGGATTAATTCAGTAATAGTAACCAATCGAATCAAAAATGTATAAAGCCAAAATAATGTCCAGACTACCATCAGTAAGCATAGAGTATATCCGAGTCAAATTTATCAGGAACTAAATATAATAACAAATTATAATTATCAAATCAGCTCCCCCTGAATCCATTGCCGAATTGGGTCCCAGATCTTCATTCCCAGCATTCTTTTCTTTTTACCGTTTGTGCTATATATAGCTGTCTCTATATTATATGCTGCTAATAGGCGAGCTCTCCATGCTTCGAATGGAGGGGGGAAGAGCTAATCCATTCTTGAGTAATACATGCTCTCATTATAGCCATAGATATGAATATGAGCCCTTTGTGCCCCTCGAGTAGGACTTCAGAGGTTACTCCCATTAAGACATGTTCCCCTGTTAACCTAAGGGAGTAGCCTAACACTTTAGTCAAAAAGGTCTGAATTGCCTCTATAAAGGGGACTAGCAGCGGACATACAAAAAACATATGCAGGGAATCAGCAGCATGTAGCCCACACCTATTACATGTTATGCCCACCGTCGCACCCCATTTTGAAAATTTTAGCGGTGTATAATATAAGTCATAAAGAGCCATGTAGTGCTGTGTGCAGGCTCTGCCAGTGATCAACACAGTGTTAGCAAGTGCAATTGATTCTTCTAGACAAATAGTTGCTACCCCTAACTTCTCTGCCCACCCTGAGGCGTGGATTTCTAAATCATCAGGGCATAATGTCAGAAGAGCTCTATAATAATATCCAATCCTTTTTTTGGTAAACAGGTAATCAATCAATGAAAACCTGGTCATACCTGACACTTCCACAAGTGACAGGGAGTTCAAAAAGCTATGTATTTGTAGATATTTAAAATAGTCCTGATTTGAGAGGTTATATCTAGTTGTGAGCTCAAGGAAAGTAAAAAGCCGATTATTCTGCCATAGATCATTCACCCCGTGTATTCCTTTATTTCGCCAGCGAACCTTTGCCAGATCTTGAAACACAGATGGAAATATTTTACGAGCATTAAAGGGTGTATAAATCGAGAGTTTCCTAATTCCCAAAAGTTGCCTGACTATCTTCCAAACTCGGAAGGCTGCTTTCAGCGTCTTAAATTTAGTTTTTTTATAATAACTTGGCTTTATATTTTTTAGGAAGCATCCACGACATTCTTCGCCCATTATAAGTTCATAGATGGAGGGAGATTGACTCTGTGGGATCCTTACTTTTTCACCAATAATCAGAGGGGAAATAAACTGTAAAACCGACGCAACATAATAATACAAAAAGTACAGGATGCCCCACCCCCCCTAGATTTGAGTAGAACCATCTTTTTATAGGATCTACGAGGTTTCTTATAGCTCCATATAAACTTAGATGTCATCCTTTCCAATTGCTTAAAGAACATCAGTGGGAATTCAAGTGGGATAGAACGATACATGTAAAGAAACTTAGGAAGTATTGTCATTTTCAATACATTATTTCGGCCAATTAAGGATAAATGAAAATGGTCAATCCGTTCAAGTGTAGCATTTGCTTTTTGAAAAATCGGGTTAAAATTCATAGCTGGAATATCTGAAATAGGAGAGGTAATTTTAATACCCAAATAAGTTGGTACCGAAACCACTGGGATCGATGAAGGGGGTGTCTGGCCTACAAATAAGTTTTGAGTCTTAGCTATATTCAACTTGTGGCCAGAGAATACTCCAAAGCGAGTAGCAAGATCTTCTATAACTGGCAAGGCTTCCTGAAGATTGTTTGTGAGCACCACTATATCGTCAGCGTATGCAATCGCTCTATATTTTGTATTCGCTACTATGACAGGTGGGATCCCCGGTGCTGAATTCAATTTATTTAAAAATATGTTTAGATACAACGCAAACAAAAGTGGAGAAGCAGGGCAACCCTGGCGGGTGCCTCTAGAAATGGAAAAAAAATCAGATTTTTTTAAACTCAGTTTTATGCAAGATGTAGGTGATACATATAGCGCTTTTATGGCCGAGATGATCCGGGGACCAAAACCTTTAATTGCTAGCATCTCCCACAGATATGGCCAGGCTACCCTGTCGAATGCCTTCTCTGCATCCAACAGGGTAATACCAAGGCTCGTTGCCTCAGCTCTGTCCATTAAAGTGATTACACGCCTAACGTGATCTGAAGTGTCCCGAACAGGAATAAAGCCATGTTGAACCGGCGAGACTATTGTAGAGATTACCCTTGATAAGCGAGAGGCTAAGATCTTCGAAAAGATCTTGCTATCCGCATTTATAAGCGAAATCAGTCTAAACGACAAGGGAAGAAGAGGGGGTTTGTCTTTCTTTAAGAATGCCATTATTATAGAATAACTCCATGATGGAGGTGCTACCACATTTTGTGCTTCTACACATGTTTGCAATAAATCTTGTTTTAAAAGGGCTCTAAACACTCTATAAAATTCTAAGGGTATACCATCTGGCCCTGTAGCTTTCCCAGTAGCCAGAGAGAGAATAGCCATTTCTATTTCCTCCCATGAAATTTCAGCCTCTAAAGCTATAGCTTGAGTATCAGTTAATTTTGAAATATTATCCGACCCGCAAAATTTTAGCAATGTCTCTGAAGAATATGAAATATCTTCCTCCCTGTAAAGTTTACTATAAAATAAGTGAAAGATCTCCAAAATATCTTCAGGTTGACTATAAATTTGACCCGAATCATCTTGAATCTCCTTCACATTATTGAATGTTTCCTGCTGTCTGAGTCTCTTAGCCAATATCCTTCCTGTCGTTTCCCCCATCTCATAAATTTGTGAGCGAGATACTGCAAACTGTTCAGCAAGTTTCCTTGCATATATCTCATACAGCCTGGACTTATGAATAGCCAATCTTGCTTTAATATGCTCCGTATCCTGAGCTGTACTAATAGCGGATATTAATTTAGCTTCCCACTCTTGTACTGCCCTGTAATAGGTGGCAAGTTTAGCTCGGGAGGACTTTTGTTTATTAATAGAGTAGGACAAAGTTTCTCCCCGGACTGCAGCCTTAAAAGAGTCCCAGACCATTTGAGTGGTAGCTGTGCCACGATTGACATCAAAGAATTCCTTAATCCATGTGGACATATGCTCAATATACACAGAGTCTGCCAAAAGTTTACGTTCGAATGTCCAGGAGTTTCTCTCACGGGGTAAGCCATGACCATATTTAATCTCTATTAATATAGGATTATGGTCCGAGATTATTCTCGGGAAAATCTCAAAAAGGATATTGTTTAATAATATCATGGAGCTGAAAAAATTGTCTAAACGTACCAGCTTCTGATGTGGGGCAGAGTAATATATATATCCAGGTGACCCATCTCTCGAAATAAACCCTACATCCACCAACCCAAACTCTGTAACTAAGCCTCTTATTGCCTTGTAGGTCTTACTCTTGAGGCCAGTATAAGGATTTTCTGAGGTTAAATCAAAGTCCCTATCTATATGAATATTAAAATCCCCACACAATACTAAAGGAGTAGGCCATGCAGCAGTTCTACACTTAAAAAGTTAAGAAGGTCGGAGTCGTCAACATTTGGGCCATAAATTGAGCAAATAGTTAAAGGTTTGCCGTCAATATATAATTCTAATATGACCCATCTTCCATACTGATCAGTTTTGATTCGGTTGCAAGACCCTAACCCTTTTCTAATAAGTACTGCCACTCCCCTAGTAGTGGTTCCTTGGCTAGTACACCCCACAAGGCACATACCCGGATCATTAAACCATTTTCTATTATTCCAGCTCAATGCGTTTCTTGTAGGCACAAGATATCAATTTTCATACTATGAATAATTTGGGCACAGATACCCCTTTTTTGCTTGTTGTTCAACCCACAGATATTCCAAGAACATATCCTTAATTTATCCATTTACTTTTGTATTATTTTCTGTTTTTGTTCTCCCCTCGTTATATATGTCACAATTTTGTTTAGACACCCCGACTTTATCCAGAATTGAAACAAAAATCAAACCATCTTCATCTAATTTACAATCGCTGTAACAAATTGCATTAATCCTGTTCTTGCTTGCCCCTCCACCACACCCCACCCTCTCCCTGACCCCCCCTCCCACCCCCACCACCAACACCAACCCCACCCCAAGAAAGCAAAGGGACTGATCAGTCCCTAAAAGTGATGGTCTGAGAAGCATATTGCGTCTCGCTGTGCGCTCTCATCTGCATAGCACCTATCTGGTAAAAAAAAAAAAAAAGAGAAAGAAAAAATTAATGGCCTACCCATTAGAGACTGAGAATTAAGAGTCCTAACAACTCAATAGGTGCGTTATAATCCCAGTATAGTCCAAATATTATCAGTTTTTTCAGTCACTTAGTAGAAAGAAAAGAAAAAAAAAAAGAGGGGAAGCGAGGAATAAAGACAGCATCTAGTATATCAATTCAACTCATTTTTCACATTGTAGATAATAAGTCTTTTGCTGCACATTCTGAAGTGAGAAAATGGGTTATTTCCTTGAATATTACTTTGAGTTTCGAAGGATTGAGGAGCAAGGCTTGTGCGCCTTTTGCCTGAAATAAAGGAATAAGTTGGCGAAGTTGCCATCATTGTTGAACAGTTAAGTGGCAATAGTCTGTCCGAACAAAGAAATCCACACCCTTCCCCCTCCGTTTACGATCCGGTCGGGCCAGATCATACAATGCTTCGCGTGCCAGGAAATTGTTCAGAGATATCAGAATGGCTCTTGGTTGATTCTTTGAAGCTCCACCAGAGTTTTTATTACGCTGAAATGGGAATCTGTGAGCTCTCTGAAGCTCCCGGTCCCACTGCCACTGGGTTAACTCCGGAAAAGCCTCAATAAATAGTTCGATAATATACTGCCTAACATTGGATCTCTCAACTCCTTCAGGAATACCCAAAACACGCAGATTGTTGCGCCTAGACCTATTTTTTAAGTCGACTAACTTCCAGTTGAAGTCCTCTTTTGTAGTAGCCAGCGTAATAAGCTGTGCAGCCTGTTGAGTCATAGCATCTTCAATAGCTGAAATTCTCCCCTCAGCCTCTTGCACTCTAGTAGATGTTTCATTGCAGGTTTTTATCACTCTTCTGAGATTATTTTGAAGTTTGCGCACTGCAGCCTGCGTACGCAAATTCTCGGCTCTGGTTTCTTCCCGGTGCTGCACCATTACTTGATGCAGCGTATCCAAAGTAGTCCCAGTTACCTGCAACCTCTGAGACGTATTGGCCACTACTGGTGAGGTATTCTCAGCAGGGGTAGCCAGAGCAGGGGATCCCAGGTTGTTTTCATGTTCGTTTTCCACTTGTGAGGCCCCGCTACCTCTGCCTACCTCTCCTCCTCTGAGTATCGTATTATCCGTAGCCCCCCTTTCCATTCGAGCAGATAGAAGCTCAGCATTATCTAACCCATCTTCTATGGAGGAGATGGATCTTTCTTGTGCCCCACCAGTTATACTAGAGGTGCTATCATCATCCCCTGACTCCACGCCCAAGCTTTCTGACTCTAATGCAGTAGATAAATCTGACATTGAGTAGAAATTCCCAGCAGAGTCTATTGATTGAGTATCCCCTGTGATTTCAGTCTCCTCCTGTAAATCATTGTCCATTACGACGTCTGGTTGAGAGTTTATTCCCTGAGAGGGGGGCATAGAATGAGTTCCGGAGTCAGTGTGAGAATCAATGTGAGTAATTTCAGTAGCTGCATTGCTGCTAGTATCAATTGGGCAGTTTTTAGTTAACTGAGGAGGCAGATCAGCTGTAGTTTTCTCCTTCTCTCCCTTCTCCCTGTTTAGTGCTTTATTCCCCTTTCTAAACATAGCAGGTATCTTTTTGGGAGTCTCGCCACTACAGTCCCCAGAATGCATTGGGGCAGCTTCAGGCGGAGATGGAGCTGGAGTTGTTACTGGATGATCCCCCTGCACAGGACGCGGTACATTAATCGATATCTCCTGCACAGTACCAGAACATCCTGGCTTACCCGTGGCATTAGTTGCTGCAGTCACTGCCCGTGTTTTTGGTTTGGGGCCCATCATCAGTCCTCGTCTCCGCTGCCGCCTCCCCAGCGCTTCCTCCCGTTCCGCCAAGCTGCCTGCAGTACCCGGTCCCGCCGAGGATTCCTCTGGTCGATGTGTCTGTACTCACAGGATAGCTTCAGCACGGGTCTGATCAGTTCTTCCAACAGGTTTCGCCGAGGGTCCCCCGGTCCAGTGCAGCCGACGTCCGGGACCCGAAAAAGCCGCCACCAAATGCTGCCTCGCTGAGTCAGCCGCTGACCGCCAGGCGGCTTGCAGGTACCGACGATACTTGCAGCGGAGGTCTTGCCGCATACCCCTCCATTAGTGCGATAAGAATCCGCAGCGCATCCAGTGCAGATGAGGGGCTTGACAGCGAGAACAGGTCTGCCGCTCACTCGGATGCCGATGCATCCGCCATCTTGCTTTCTCTTCTGTTTTGTAATGCCCAACCTGTTTACAGGTATGACAATAAGGCTTTTTCTGGGTTGAAGAAGTGTCTTGGGACCCACCCCCATTCTTGGAGTTTTGGGGCCCTGGGGAAGTCTTTTCCTTACTTTTATCCCCACCCTTCTCTTGAGGCTTGGTAGTCTCTTTTTTTTGGTCACCACCCTGGTTCTTAGGCCTGATCCTGGTTCTCACCCATTTGTCTGCCCTCCTACCCAATTCTTGTGGGGAGGTCAGATCAGAGTCAACCAGGTGCTGATGTAGAAGCTGATTTTGAAAAGTACTTAAGATTTGCTCTCTCATAATTAAACTATACAATCCTGTATAGTCAGTAACCTTACTTCCCAGCAACCAGCCCTCCAGAGCCTTAGTGGCACATTCAACAAATTCAGACCAGTCCTGAGTCTGTCTCTTCTGGGTGTCTCTGAACATTAACCTGTACTGTTCAGTGGTTAAGCCTAACCCATCAATCAGAGCACTCTTCAGGACCAGGTAGTTTCTAGAATCCCCATCACTAACTGTGAGGAGTCTGTCTCGGCCTCTACCTTCAAAGGAGAGCCACAAGATTGCTGCCCACTGCTCCTGAGGGATCTGCTGTACCTTGCAGGCTCTCTCAAGTGCAGTCATCCATTTGTGGATATCATCCCCAGCTTTGTAGGGGGGCACAATCTTACTCAGGTTTCTGTTATCAAAAGACCTGTCTTTATCCTTGTGGATATTGCTGCCACCAGTGGGTTTATTACCCCACTCTCTCTAGGCTGTCTTGCTCTAGCAAGCTTCTCTTGGGCCAGGGCAACCTCTAACTCTTGTCTCTGGATCCTCAGTTCAGCCTCTCTCATTTTGGCCTCATGTTCCCTTCTCTGAGGGCTAGTCATCTCCCTTCTGGAGTGACCATGAGAACCTCTAGAAGCCTGGGAGGTATTGGATTCACCTGAGTGATTCCTTCTCCTCCTACGCTCCTGGTTAAGTCCACCTGGGCAGGGTCATCCTTGCTTCAGTCCCAAATACACTTAAGTTAGCCTGGTTAAGCCTGCTGACGAGCACCTGACTATTTCTGCCATCATCAGAATCACTGCTCCCCCCTTCTGTCTCCTCTTCTTCTTCCTCCTCCAAATCTATCTGAGGAGGTCCAGTGACTTGGTCATCGTCCTCTACCTGGACTATGGGGACAGGGGCATCTGCACTATCATCTTCAGTGGGAGAGCCTCATTCAGCTTTCCCTGTGGGGTCTGCTTTAGAGGTCTTTAGAGCCTCAGACTGGTCTAAGAGCTCTCTAAGGTGGTCTGTAGTAGGGGATGGCCCTGTCTTCAGACCCCTTAAGATCCATCTTGGTTGTACTTAAACGGCTCCCGCGGGCCCTGAGCTGACGAGCTCTTGGAGACGCACCTGCGCGCCGGAGAGGCATCAGGGCCTGTGACGGTTACTTGGCGGCCTTCTCATCCACCCCAAACACTGCTCTGCTGACGAGGGAAACTGTCCCGAAACCCGGGCCATGTCTCGGGTCCAGAGAACTTGGGGATAATGAGTTACTACTCGCACCAACTGTGGTGAACTACTTTTTACTCGTCCATCTACATGCACTACATGTACCAGAGTGCTAAGGGGCGACCCGGAGGAGAGGCTAGTGGTGTGCGATCCATCTTGGTTGTACTTAAACGGCTCCCATGAGCCCTGAGCTGACGAGCTCTTGGAGATGCACCTGCACGCCGGAGAGGCATCAGGGCCTGTGACGGTTACTTGGCGGCCTTCTCATCCACCCCAAACACTGCTCGGCTGATGAGGGAAACTGTCCCGAAACCCGGGCCATGTCTCGGGTCCAGAGAACTTGGGGATAATGAGTAACTACTCGCACCAACTGTGGTGAACTACTTTTTACTTGTCCATCTACATGCACTACATGTACCAGAGTGCTAAGGGGTGACCCGGAGGAGAGGCTAGTGGTGTGCGATCCATCTTGGTTGTACTTAAACGGCTCCCGTGAGCCCCGAGCTGACGAGCTCTTGGAGACGCACCTGCGCGCCGGAGAGGCACCAGGGCCTGTGACGGTTACTTGGCGGCCTTCTCATCCACCCGAAACACTGCTCTGCTGACGAGGGAAACTGTCCCGAAACCCGGGCCATGTCTCGGGTCCAGAGAACTTGGGGATAATGAGTAACTACTCGCACCAACTGTGGTGAACTACTTTTTACTCGTCCATCTACATGCACTACATGTACCAGAGTGCTAAGGGGCGACCCTGAGAAGAGGCTAGTGGTGTGCGATCCATCTTGGTTGTACGTAAACGGCTCTTGTGAGCCCTGAGCTGACGAGCTCTTGGAGACGCACCTGCGCGCCGGAGAGGCATCAGGGCCTGTGACGGTTACTTGGCGGCCTTCTCATCCACCCCAAACACTGCTCTGCTGACGAGGGAAACTGTCCCGAAACCCGGGCCATGTCTCGGGTCCAGAGAACTTGGGGATAATGAGTAACTACTCGCACCAACTGTGGTGAACTACTTTTTACTCGTCCATCTACATGCACTACATGTACCAGAGTGCTAAGGGGCGACCCGGAGGAGAGGCTAGTGGTGTGCGATCCATCTTGGTTGTACTTAAACGGCTCCCGCGAGCCCTGAGCTGACGAGCTCTTGGAGACGCACCTGCGCGCCGGAGAGGCATCAGGGCCTGTGACGGTTACTTGGCGGCCTTCTCATCCACCCCAAACACTGCTCTGCTGACGAGTGAAACTGTCCCGAAACCCGGGCCATGTCTCGGGTCCAGAGAACTTGGGGATAATGAGTGACTACTCGCACCAACTGTGGTGAACTACTTTTTACTCGTCCATCTACATGCACTACATGTACCAGAGTGCTAAGGGGCGACCCGGAGGAGAGGCTAGTGGTGTGCGATCCATCTTGGTTGCACTTAAACGGCTCCCGTGAGCCCTGAGCTGACGAGCTCTTGGAGACGCACCTGCACGCCGGAGAGGCATCAGGGCCTGTGACGGTTACTTGGCGGCCTTCTCATCCACCCCAAACACTGCTCTGCTGACGAGGGAAACTGTCCCGAAACCCGGGCCATGTCTCGGGTCCAGAGAACTTGGGGATAATGAGTAACTACTCGCACCAACTGTGGTGAACTACTTTTTACTCGTCCATCTACATGCACTACATGTACCAGAGTGCTAAGGGGTGACCCGGAGGAGAGGCTAGTGGTGTGCGATCCATCTTGGTTGTACTTAAACGGCTCCCGTGAGCCCCGAGCTGACGAGCTCTTGGAGATGCACCTGCGCGCCGGAGAGGCACCAGGGCCTGTGACGGTTACTTGGCGGCCTTCTCATCCACCCGAAACACTGCTCTGCTCACGAGGGAAACTGTCCCGAAACCCGGGCCATGTCTCGGGTCCAGAGAACTTGGGGATAATGAGTAACTACTCGCACCAACTGTGGTGAACTACTTTTTACTCGTCCATCTACATGCACTACATGTACCAGAGTGCTAAGGGGCGACCCGGAGAAGAGGCTAGTGGTGTGCGATCCATCTTGGTTGTACTTAAACGGCTCTTGTGAGCCCTCAGCTGACGAGCTCTTGGAGACGCACCTGCGCGCCGGAGAGGCATCAGGGCCTGTGACGGTTACTTGGCGGCCTTCTCATCCACCCCAAACACTGCTCTGCTGACGAGGGAAACTGTCCCGAAACCCGGGCCATGTCTCGGGTCCAGAGAACTTGGGGATAATGAGTAACTACTCGCACCAACTGTGGTGAACTACTTTTTACTCGTCCATCTACATGCACTACATGTACCAGAGTGCTAAGGGGCGACCCGGAGGAGAGGCTAGTAGTGTGCGATCCATCTTGGTTGTACTTAAACAGCTCCCGTGAGCCCTGAGCTGATGAGCTCTTGGAGACGCACCTGCGCGCCGGAGAGGCATCAGGGCCTGTGACGGTTACTTGGCGGCCTTCTCATCCCCCCCCAAACACTGCTCTGCTGACGAGGGAAACTGTCCCGAAACCCGGGCCATGTCTCGGGTCCAGAGAACTTGGGGATAATGAGTAACTACTCGCACCAACTGTGGTGAACTACGTTTTACTCGTCCATCTACATGCACTACATGTACCAGAGTGCTAAGGGGCGACCCGGAGGAGAGGCTAGTGGTGTGCGATCCATCTTGGTTGTACTTAAACGGCTCCCGTGAGCCCTGAGCTGACGAGCTCTTGGAGACGCACCTGCGCGCCGGAGAGGCATCAGGGCCTGTGACGGTTACTTGGCGGCCTTCTCATCCACCCCAAACACTGCTCTGCTGACGAGGGAAACTGTCCCGAAACCCGGGCCATGTCTCGGGTCCAGAGAACTTGGGGATAATGAGTAACTACTCGCACCAACTGTGGTGAACTACTTTTTACTCATCCATCTACATGCACTACATGTACCAGAGTGCTAAGGGGCGACCCGGCGGAGAGGCTAGTGGTGTGCGATCCATCTTGGTTGTACTTAAACGGCTCCCGTGAGCCCTGAGCTGACAAGCTCTTGGAGACGCACCCGCGCGCCGGAGAGGCATCAGGGCCTGTGATGGTTACTTGGCGGCATTCTCATCCACCCCAAACACTGCTCTGCTGACAAGGGAAACTGTCCCAAAATCCGGGCCATGTCTCGGGTCCAGAGAACTTGGGGATAATGAGTAACTACTCGCACCAACTGTGGTGAACTACTTTTTACTCGTCCATCTACATGCACTACATGTACCAGAGTGCTAAGGGGCGACCCGGAGGAGAGGCTAGTGGTGTGCGATCCATCTTAGTTGTACTTTAACAGCTCCCGTGAGCCCTGAGCTGACGAACTCTTGGAGACGCACCTGCGTGCCGGAGAGGAATCAGGGCCTGTGACGGTTACTTGGCGGCCTTCTCATCCACCCCAAACACTGCTCCAGGGCCGGCTCTAGGCTCATGGTGGCCCTGGGCAGGGAGCGTAGGTAGGGGGCCCGGAAGAGGGGGTCCGGGCAGGGCGGAGCGCGCAGGCCCGTATAGAGGGGAGGGGGTCAGGGAGTTTAGAAGTGGAACAGAGCCGGAGGCCGCCAAATCCCTACTAGGGGCCACCACACAAATATGTATCCATCCTCAGAGGATTAATATATTAAGGTTATATATTGGCGTGGTGGCCCCTGGGGTTTGGTGGCCCTGTGCAGGTGCACAGCTTGCACATGCCTAGAGCCGGCCCCGACTGCTCTGCTGACGAGGGAAACAGTCCCGAAACCCGGGCCATGTCTCGGGTCCAGAGAACTTGGGGATAATGAGTAACTACTCGCACCAACTGTGGTATACTACTTTTTACTCGTCCATCTACATGCACTACATGTACCAGAGTGCTAAGGGGCGACCCGGAGGAGAGGCTAGTGGTGTGCGATCCATCTTGGTTGTACTTAAACGGCTCCCATGAGCCCTGAGCTGGCGAGCTCTTGGAGATGCACCTGCGCGCCAGAGAGGCATCAGGGCCTGTGACAGTTACTTGGCGGCCTTCTCATCCACCCCAAACACTGCTCTGCTGACGAGGGAAACTGTCCCGAAACCCGGGCCATATCTCGGGTCCAGAGAACTTGGGGATAATGAGTAACTACTCGCACCAACTGTGGTGAACTACTTTTTACTCGTCCATCTACATGCACTACATGTACCAGAGTGCTAAGGGGCGACCCGGAGGAGAGGCTAGTGGTGTGCGATCCATCTTGGTTGTACTTAAACGGCTCCCGTGAGCCCTGAGCTGACGAGCTCTTGGAGACGCACCTGCGCGCCAGAGAGGCATCAGGGCCTGTGACGGTTACTTGGCGGCCTTCTCATCCACCCCAAACACTGCTCTGTTGACGAGGGAAACTGTCCCGAAATCCGGGCCATGTCTCGGGTCCAGAGAACTTGGGGATAATGAGTAACTACTCGCACCAACTGTGGGGAACTACTTTTTACTCGTCCATCTACATGCACTACATGTACCAGAGTGCTAAGGGGCGACCCGGAGGAGAGGCTAGTGGTGTGCGATCCATCTTAGTTGTACTTAAACGGCTCCCGTGAGCCCTGAGCTGACGAGCTCTTGGAGACGCACCTGCGTGCCGGAGAGGAATCAGGGCCTGTGACGGTTACTTGGCGGCCTTCTCATCCACCCCAAACACTGCTCCAGGGCCGGTTCTAGGCTCATGGTGGCCCTGGGCAGGGAGAGTAGGTAGGGGGCCCGGAAGAGGGGGTCCGGGCAGGGCGGAGCGCGCAGGCCAGTATAGAGGGGAGGGGGTCAGGGAGTTTAGAAGTGGAACAGAGCCGGAGGCCGCCAAATCCCTACCAGGGGCCACCACGCAAATATGTATCCATCCTCAGAGGATTAAGATATTAAGGATATATATTGGCATGGTGGCCCCTGGGGTTTGGTGGCCCTGTGCAGGTGCACAGCTTGCACATGCCTAGAGCCGGCCCGACTGCTCTGCTGACGAGGGAAACAGTCCCGAAACCCGGGCCATGTCTCGGGTCCAGAGAACTTGGGGATAATGAGTAACTACTCGCACCAACTGTGGTATACTACTTTTTACTCGTCCATCTACATGCACTACATGTACCAGAGTGCTAAGGGGCGACCCGGAGGAGAGGCTAGTGGTGTGCGATCCATCTTGGTTGTACTTAAACGGCTCCCGTGAGCCCTGAGCTGACGAGCTCTTGGAGACGCACCTGCGCGCCGGAGAGGCATCAGGGCCTGTGACAGTTACTTGGCGGCCTTCTCATCCACCCCAAACACTGCTCTGCTGACGAGGGAAACTGTCCCGAAACCCGGGCCATATCTCGGGTCCAGAGAACTTGGGGATAATGAGTAACTACTCGCACCAACTGTGGTGAACTACTTTTTACTCGTCCATCTACATGCACTACATGTACCAGAGTGCTAAGGGGCGACCCGGAGGAGAGGCTAGTGGTGTGCGATCCATCTTGGTTGTACTTAAAAGGCTCCCGTGAGCCCTGAGCTGACGAGCTCTTGGAGACGCACCTGCGCACCAGAGAGGCATCAGGGCCTGTGACGGTTACTTGGCGGCCTTCTCATCCACCCCAAACACTGCTCTGCTGACGAGGGAAACTGTCCCGAAATCCGGGCCATGTCTCGGGTCCAGAGAACTTGGGGATAATGAGTAACTACTCGCACCAACTGTGGTGAACTACTTTTTACTCGTCCATCTACATGCACTACATATACCAGAGTGCTAAGGGGCGACCCGGAGGAGAGGCTAGTGGTGTGCGATCCATCTTGGTTGTACTTAACCGGCTCCCGTGAGCCCTGAGCTGACGAGCTCTTGGAGACGCACCTGTGCGCCGGAGAGGCATCAGGGCCTGTGACGGTTACTTGGCGGCCTTCTCATCCACCCCAAACACTGCTCTGCTGACGAGGGAAACTGTCCAAAAACCCGGGCCATGTCTCGGGTCCAGAGAACTTGGGGATAATGAGTAACTACTCGCACCAACTGTGGTGAACTACTTTTTACTCGTCCATCTACATGCACTACATGTACCAGAGTGCTAAGGGGTGACCTGGAGGAGAGGCTAGTGGTGTGCGATCCATCTTGGTTGTACTTAAACGGCTCCCGTGAGCCCTGAGCTGACGAGCTCTTGGAGACGCACCTGCGCGCCAAAGAGGCATCAGGGCCTGTGACGGTTACTTGGCGACCTTCTCATCCACACCAAACACTGCTCTGCTGACGAGGGAAACTGTCCCGAAACCCGGGCCATGTCTCGGGTCCAGAGAACTTGGGGATAATGAGTAACTACTCGCACCAACTGTGGTGAACTACTTTTTACTCGTCCATCTACATGCACTACATGTACCAGAGTGCTATGGGGCGACCCGGAGGAGAGGCTAGTGGTGTGCGATCCATCTTGGTTGCCCTTAAGACACAAAGCTGTCTTAGTTCCTTAAAGGAAAAAATAGCAAATCCTGATGGTGCCTTTGGAGGGTCACTCTCAACAGAGACATTCCCAGTGGAACCCTCTGCTCCAGACATTGCTCTAGTGTGGGTGGATATGTTGCAATCTACCTACACTGGTGTTTACCTACTAAACCTATCTAGTAGTTGTAGTCAGGGTGTGCTACTCCCTATCCTCTACAACAACTAAGTTCAGTAGAACTTATGTATACTAGTCTTCTTTTATATGTACCTAACAGGTACCTGTATGATCTTTCAAATGATAATCTCAAAGATTGTAATGGTAAAACAACATCAAGCTCAGATCCCAATCCGCTGCTCACTAATGTGAGAAGTTGGTCTGGTATATAATGCTCACTAATTCTAGTGATCACTTTGTACCATGCCAAGCAACCCTTATGATGATCGGTTGTAAGTCAACCTTATAGACCAGTTATCCTAGTGGTAACGTGGACAAATCAGTCTTAGGCTAAACTCTGAAAGGCATGTGGAGCCAGCTGAATTACCATACACAACCCCCTTGAATACCAAATGAAAGGAAACCACACAGATATATATTGAAAATATATATATATATTGAAAATATATATATATTTATTAACTACAAATATCCCCTGAACTCTTTATGAGCACAGAAGCACAAGCGTTAAACAAAACACAGTTTAAAATACACACAAGTTGCACAATATGGATGAGCCCTAGGAGCCACCTAAACCATATACTAAGAAAGTGGTATAAGAGATACCAATCGATAGGGAAACAGGCCTAGGGCCTTGGGAATCACTGGAGCTGATCGGGACTAGCAGTGACTAAGTCGGCAAAGGCCCGCGGGACTCGGGTGCAGTGTTTAAAGTGCACACACTCACCAATACAAAGTCTATGGTGCGTAAAAGTTAGAAAGTTAGGTAGTTCGGAACCTTCCGAGTGACCTAGAAAGCTGAAACGTGAGACACAGGCCCTAGAGGTGTGTACCAGTGTAGGAACACCGGCGTTGCTTATTTACCTCACCCACAGGAAGCGGGTGCATAGGGTCGAAGTAGTGTCGGGTTTCGTCACGCTGTTCGATGGTGCTTGGAGCTGAAGATGCTGCAGGCGGCTCAAGGTGAAGAGTTCCGGTGGATCCAAGTGTGGATCTGAAGATGTGAAGACCTGAAAGCAGAGGGGACAATGTTCAAAGTCACTCGCCAGTGACTACCGTGAAACCAGATTGGAACCAGGCGATGTCGGGTGCAAACAGGCATTGAGGTGTAGCTTCTCTCTGCAGCCACGTGGACACCGGGGGTCGAGGACGTCCAGGATTTGGTCACCAGCTGTCCCACGCAGGCTTCTTGCTGTTGGCGTGTCGGCAACTTGATCAGAGCAAACAGGCCTTGGCTAATGCAAGCCACGCAAGAGTTGAAAAAGGCTTCTTACTCGGACCAGCAAGGTCAGAGCGGGTGCTCCTTTTTACAGGAGCGAGGGCAAGTCTGGAGCAACCAGACCCGCAGTGTAGTTCTTCGGTTTCGTCGCCAAGATGGCCGCTGACCACGTGGCTAGTGGCCGGGATGGCGCGTCGAGTGGCACAATGCAAAAGGGCCCCACACAGATCGTGGAGATGCTGGGGGGCTGATCTTCAGTGCAAGAGCTGCTCGGTGGTAGGGGTTCTCAGTCCCCAAAGCACAACGTCGAGGATGCCTCTGATGCTGCGCAGTCAGCTCTTCGGGTGTCTTCCAAGATGTCCGGTCCCACGTCTCTCGGTGCCTCCACGGGTCCCTTCTTTGCAGAGATTGTGGATCGGTCTTTGCGAAGTCTGAAGGTCTGGGTCTTGTCAGGCTCTGGGTTTGGGCTCTGGCGGGAGGCGGTGGCAAAGCAGACGTTGATTCGCTGGTTGGTACCTGTATTCACAGGGTGGCCACTCCTAGGCCACAAGGGAGATTCTCTTCAGTCTTCTGTGCAGCAGAATGTCGAAGTTCAGTCTTCTTCTTTGTTTAAAGTTGATTTCAGGATGATCTGCTGTGCAATGGCACTGCTCCCACTCTTATTCCCAATCTGAGGGGTGGATCACCTACTAGGTCCCTTCTCTGGGTGGGACCAGGAAGGGGGGCGGTTACACCCCCTTTCCTTTGTCCAGCTCCTCGCCAGCCCTGGGTCTGAAAAGTCCCAGGACCGGTTTGGACTGGCTTATGCACGGGGACACCTTGTGTGCCCCGGGCATGTCTCAATCTATTCAGCCCTGTCCTACCCAATACACAAAACCCTGTCTGGGGTGGTGCTCGCACCTCCCAAGGCAGGAAACCCTTTGTCCAAGCCTTCCTCGCTGGAAGGACTCCCAGCAGCAGGAGGTCAGACTTGTGTCTGTGGTGGCAGCATCCATTTTGTGATGCCGGGGTTAAGGCTACACACATGTCGTGTCCCTCTAGAAGGGTGGAATGCTATCCCCGTCGACAGAACTGTCGAGGGGATAGTATTCCAAATTGTATGACACCTTACTCGACATGTTTTGATAACGCCAAACCAAAGATAGCATATAACCGCGAGGATTATAATGCACTTAATTGTATATGGTATGGCAATATCCCGGAACAGCTAAGGGAGTGGTTCCCGACAGCTGCAGACAGGCTCAGCTCATGCTAGAGCACCATCTCACATATTTCCAAGCACTCTGCCTCCAGGATTGATGAGGCCTTCCATAGGAGTGGCTGATAGGAACATATGTGTCCAGTTTAAGGTTAGATATAGGGATACTATATCTAAGTAAGAGGTGATTACACCAACTTACCCCAGCTGAGTGATCAGCCAGTTGTGTCAAATATGGAGGCCAGGCCTGGGGTGGCACAATACATGCTGCAGCCCCTGGTAGGCCTTGGAAACACCTATGCCCTGGGTGCCTAGGGTACACTGTTACAGGGGCCAATAAGGTGAACCAGTTCCAATTGTGTATGCACCTAAGGTACATGGAGTCCATTTTAAGGAGAGAGCAATCAGCCTGGGGCCCTTAATAGCAGGATCCCAGGCCAACTATGTCGAAAACCAGCTAAACACCAGGCAAAAAGTTTGGGGGTAACCATAGTCAGATGTCCACCTTCCTACATCCATGCCCTACCATTTTTTTCAATGTATGTTTTTCCTCTATGATTGTCCTATCTGGCCACATTAAGGGGGCTAATGTGGCCAGATTTGCAATTTTTTGAAACCTCTTTAACATTGCTTATACCACATCCGCCCTCCCAAGTGTGAAATGTGTTAAAAGTTGAAAAAAGATAACACACAATGTATCTCACAACTTAGGGAAAGTAGATGAGGAGATCAATAAATGGATTGGTAGGTGGAATTCTGGAGAAGTTTAGAGAGAGAGAGAGAGACAAGTACAGCATTCATCTATCCCCTCTCTCTTGGAAAGAAGATAACAGTTAACGTATTCAAACATTATTTAGCAGCCTTCAGATTCACAAGCTGGTCCTAGGATACACAGATCAAAAATGTTTGTTATAATAGTAAAGGAAATGGTATAATAATAAACAAAATAATATTGTACATATATATAGTACATCTTCACTCTTCTGGTATTGTCTGTTTTCGTAACCGCTGAAATGCATAACATCAGGAGCCACATGGAGGTTCCTTGGAGAAGAGAAGACTTGTGGGATCTGAAAAGACAATAACAATATTTGAGAGTCAAAGTAAGTATGGTGCTCAAAGAGAGTACAGTGCATCAGCTGACATATGATTAACTAAGGGCCAATTTAGTAATGATTCCAGACAACCAGCTGCATGTGCCTTTAATAAATAATCGCCCAAATAATAAAGAAAAGTTTAGCTGTGCCCTTTATGTCCACTTATATGCACTTAGACTTTGCCACACGTGCCAATACTGTGTATTTTCTGTAATAAATCACCTCTTTGCAGTCTGCATGGTATTCCTCTTTGAGGCTTTCTTCCTATTGCAATGGAGAGACATTAGTCCTTCTCCTGGGTGTTATTGATCAGACTTAAACATGGTATTTCTTCCAAAAAGAGACAGACCTAATGAACAAGAAATAAAAAGAAAATGTGTTTTAGTCTAGTCAATGTAAATGGAGAAGTTTGAAAAGAATCAGGAAATGCTATAGTGTAATTGACAAAACACAAATAAAATAACACTTCCGGTGTTAATCTAGAATGATTAGCCAAACCTTACATGTTCGGTTCACTTACGCCTGTCTCATCTATCACATGAATCATCATTTGTCATTCTATGATTCATGTTCCCTTTTTCTTTTTTATTCAAATCCTTTTTTCAAAATATCATAATAATATTACAGGTGACTGTAGATGGCAATGAGCGTGTGCAAGAGTATGAGTAATAACGCTTGAAGGCAAATACACGTGGACGAGGAGATGTTGAATATGCAGAACAGTATTTGCACGGGGACCAGGTATCCTGTTACAGAGCATGGAAGATGTAACAAATATTCAACATACTATACACTCACAACAGAACAAAATGAAAAAAGGGTAGACCTCACCCACCTCTACTCAGCTAATTCCCAACAGGTAGGAGAAAGGACAGAGCCTGGGATGTGCAGACCACCCTACAAAGAGGAGCGAGATGCACCAATACCTTCCACGTGGGTCTGAGGAGGGCTCTCCCAAGGCGTTTACCTCTTTTAGTCGTAAAAGCTGCAAGGTTTTTAGTCTAGGGGGGTGTAGAGCATAGAATTCTAATCTAGATATATAGTTAATGAGTGGGTGCAAAGTAACTGAGAAGTTGTTTCCATTGGGTGTAGGTGGGCGTGGGAGAGGTGTTCCATCACCAGAGTAATATGTGATGTCATCAGCAGTGCATTGAGGGGGTGCGAGTTATAGTTACCTGAACTAACTATGATGGCCTAATTTCTCTGGTTTTGTATGAGTGAAATTTCCAACTAACTATAATGTTCGTCCCTGACACCCGTATTTTTCTCCGTGAATTTCTAATGTTTTTTAAATGCTAATTTCTAATTATAAAGTCCCTGAAACCTATGTTTTTTCAGTGAATATTTATATCAGTGACTATGTGTCTGACTACACAAACACGTTTTTGCTGAGGCTACTAGAAACTTTGTTCTTCTTTCTTCAGACCATCCTCCTGTTTCCTTAGCAAGCCTGGCCCTGGAGTCTAGGGGTAAGGAGGACTATGCCAGCAAGAGATAGCTTCTCTGCTACACAATCAAAAGTTGAAGGACATTCTGCTGGCCTTTCATTGACTAGTCATCTTGAAGGAGAAGGAGACAGCAGTGATAGCTTCCTCCAGTAGTTAACCAGCAGAACACAGGGCTAGTGATCACAACACCTCCACCACTTAACCAGTCAAGCACACTGTCCCCTACAGCATTGTACCCCACTACACATTAACTGCAGATGTCTTCCATTCAGTGTTGTTATACACTCGGAACAAAGTCAAACTGACCCACAAGAACATTATAAAAAGTCTGCAAGTTTTAGTGGGATATTTTCAGTGGAGCAGGGATGGGCTGGTTGTGAGTATTGTGGGTGGTAACAGTTGGAAAAAGGGTAGTTTTCTATTTCGTGTTTGATTACTTTAGATTTAGATAGTGTTGTGGGCTTGTTGCTTGTGAAGTGGGTTTGAACATTTGAGAAAGGGGAAATATTTGGAATTAATGTTCTTTAGGGTTTATGGAGGGGGCAATTTTGTTTTATTCAACATATGGTTTCTTACTATTTTTAAATAGAGTATTATTACTAGTTGTTTACACTCATGTTTAGTGAAGCATCCCATTAACTAATCCCAGGAATCATCACCTACTTTGTATCTATAAATAGGCTGACCCCTATACATGGTCCATCAGAAAGAAATTGTCCTAATGTGCATCCCCATCACCTTCCCTCTAGTCTCACTCTACCTGAGTCAATGCTTAATTTGAGCCGGTGGTTGAAGCTGAGCCCACCGGCACTCATTTTAGGGGATCCACACTTATTTTCCCTCATCAGACTTTCATCCAAGAGTAAACGAGAGAAAAATACAAAAGGGGGTAAGCAAAAGGGAGAACAGGATAGGAAACAGTGACAAAGGAAGAAAGCATGGATGAAAAAGGACCATCAAGAGGGAAATAAGGGGGCATTGATTGTCTTGTGAAAGGTAGAATTGAGACTACTCACCTTGGTATTCAGCATACCGATATTTGTAGTTCTGGCCACTGGCTTCAGATCAAAACTTTGGGCCCTGGCACATCTTGTTTTACAAATAAAGCACCGACCTAAGCTCACTTATCAGCCTACCCCAGTGTAGTTGGACTGCCCCAAATTGACCATGCCCAATCTTTGCCCCCCTTCATGACTTAATGACACTTGAGCACCCAGCCTCCCTCAGTAATAGCTGTGTACTATCCTATTCTCTGCAGTTACTACGATTTAGTGCTTGCATTTACAACTGATAGTCACATTATATACTTTCAACCAAACCTAACCACTCCCTCCTTTCGGTTTTATCTGACCAGAAATATCTAGCAACTTTCCCAAAACCTGTGAGTAGCTATTCATGCAGACTAGTTGCCAAAGGGGCTAACTGTTAATGGCTCTAGGAGGCTCAAACAGGGAAGACATTACAGGTAAAACAAGTTTCTTCTTATTTAGAAGGGGGAAGGGGAACCAGCACAGCAAAATATTTTATTCTGTACAATAAAACTAAAAGAAAAGACATGGAGATTGGAAACTCTAGGAAAGTAATGATCATAGAAACTAATAAACATTTAAGTCACTAGAGGAGAATACTTCATCAAAATCTATGTGTAGATTGATTCGAAGTAGGGCACAAGGTCCAAAGAAATGACACAATAGCTATCCATGCCCTACCATTTTTTTCAATGTATTTTTTCCTCTATGGTTGTCCTATCTGGCCACATTAAGGGGGCTAATGTGGCCAGATTTGCATTTTTTGTAACCTCTTTAATGTTGCTTATACCACATCTGCCCTCCCAAGTGTGAAATGTGCTAAAAGTGGAAAAAGATAACATCACAAACGTATCTCACAACCTAGGGAAAGTAGATGAGGAGATCAATGAATGGATGGGTAGGTGGAATTATGGAGAAGTTTAGAGAGAGAGAGAGACAAGCGTAGAATTCATCTATCCCATCTCTCTTGGAAAATAGATAACAAGTTATCTTATTCAAACAGTATTTAGCAGCCTTCAGATTCACAAGCTGGTCCTAGGATACACAGATTAAAAATGTTTTTGATAATAGTAAAGGAAATGGTATAATATTAAACAAAATAATACTGTATACATATAGTACATCTTCACTCTTCTGGTATTGTCTGTTTTCGTAACCGCTGAAATGCATAACATCAGGAGCAACATGGAGGTTCCTTGGAGAAGAGAAGACTTGTGGGATCTGAAAAGACAATAACAATATTTGAGAGTCAAAGTAAGTATGGTGCTCAAAGAGAGTACAGTGCATCAGCTGACAAATGATTAACTAAGGGCCAATTTAGTAATGATTCCAGACAACCACACAACCAGTTGCATGTACCTTTAATAACTGATTGCCCAAATAATAAAACAAGTTTAGCTGTGCCCTTTATGTCCACTTATATGCACTTGGGCTTTGCCACACGTGCCAATACTGTGTATTTTCTTAAATAAATCACCTCTTTGCAGTCTGTAGGGTATTCCTCTTTGAGGCTTTCTTCCTGTTGCAATGGAGCTCCTGTGTGTTATTGATCAGACTTACAAATGTTATTCATTTCTAAAAGAGACAGACCTAATGAACAAGAAATAAAAAGAAAATGTGTTTTAGTCTAGTCAAAGTAAATGGAGAAGATTGAAAAGAATTAAGAAATGTTGTAGTGTAATTGACAAACAGAAATAAAATAACACTTCCAGTGTTAATCTAGAATGATTGCCCGAAACCTTACATGTTCAGTTCACTTACGCCTGTATTATCTATCACGTGAATCATCATTTGTCATTCATTGATTCAAGTTCCCTTTTTCTTTTTTATCCAAATTATTTTATATAATTTTTTTAAAATATCACAATAATATTACAGGTGACTGTAGATGGCAATGAGCGTGTGCAAGAGAATGCGTAATAACGCTTGAAGGCAAATACAAGTGGACGAGGAGATCCTGAATATGCAGAACATTATTTGCACTGGGACCAGGTATCCTGTTATAGAGCATGGAAGATGTAACATATTATTCAACATACTATACACTCACAACAGAACAAAATTAAAAAAGGGTAAATGTAAATGTATGTATTGCGATTTATATAGCGCACGTATCACGCAAAAGCATCAAGGCGCTTGCCTTGGGAACCCGTCCTGGCTTTTTCCCTGTGAGATAAACCCTACTGGGCATCCCCAAGGTGAAAGCCAGGCATCCCGCAGCGGGTGGGCCGCCATAGTGGAGATTAAGCAACTATTGCCCAGAGTTGCAGCGTGGGACCCCATGATTAGAATCGGCACCGAGGCGAGAATTATCGAGTCCATGGACATTTTGGGCTCAGGACCCTGCCGCGTCGGGAATTAAACCCTGGTCCCGGGCCTGACCTCTGCATCAGGGTCTGCCGCTCTAATCAGTGAGCCACACTCCTCCACCTCACCCACCCCTACCCAGCCAATTCCCAACAGATAGGAGAAAGGACAGAGCCTTGGATGTGGAGACCACCCTACAAAGAGGAGCGGGATGCCCCAATACCTTCCACGTGGGTCTGAGGAGGGCTCTCCCAAGGCAATTACCTCTTTTAGTCGAAAGGCGGCAAGGTTTTCAGTCTAGGGGATTGAGCATAGAATTCTAATCTAGGCATATTGTTAATGAGTGGGTGCCATGTAACTGAGAAGTTCTTTCAATTGGGTGTAGGTGCTTTGGAGACGTGTTCCATCACAAGAGTATGCCAAAGCCTGTTGAAACATAATTCGATAGGTGGGGCCTCTTTTCTTTTCCAGAACAGAGCGATGTGCTGTTTTCCAGTGCCTGTCATAATAGTCCTCCATTCACAGTGTGTCATTCGCCCTAGGTGTGTGAATTGAAGGCCCAGGAGCAATGCCCCTCGGTCGGCTGAGATGGGATGGGCAAGCGTGTTCTTGATATTGGCGAGAATTTCTTTCCAGGTTACCTGTTTCAAGCGCCTCACCCATCTATCAATGCTTCCTTTTTAGGGCTCGTCCTTTCCTATTCCGCAGGAATAGGAAACGAGCCCTAATGCAGTCAAACCATTTCTTAAGGCCAAGGGCTCTCAGAGGATTTTGGGAAGTGCAAGCCGCCTCGTGCACAAACTTGCCTGAGCCTTCTGCCTATCAGCCTGCCAGTTCTCCTCCCCTAATTATTCATTCCACTTGTGACTCCCCACATCAAAGCCTCAGCCTCCCTCCCTTGCCATTTGCTTTCTAACCAGCATGCCTCGCATAATTGCATCAGACCCGACACTTCAAAGGAATGCGCCCGAGAGCCACTTTCACGGCCGTGCATTTCTCTTCCCCCCTCCCCACAGCAATGCCAGGAGCTTGTTCTTCACTTTTTCTTGTTTGTGAAATCTTGCGTTGTTCATAAATACATAAACAACATGCTTTAGACGTCTTCTTTTGTCCTCAACACTAACACATAAGTTACCCTGGTGCCTCGCCACATGTCCAATTGCTCTTTTTCTGGTAACACCACGCGCACAATAATTGAGTTAGGCTGGCGCCCATTGCTACAAAAGAAGTGCTTCTCCTCTGCATCCGTAATGGCATTTTGTATATAAAGTTGCCTTTAACCTTTCTGCTCTATATGTTGTTAGGAGCATTTTGTGCTAAATTGCAAGCACAGCATGCGTGTGGTCTTAAAAAACACATGTGCATAATGTGCACGCAGTTAATTTGCCGTTATCACAGCATATTAAAAAACACGTGCGTAATGTGCACGCAGTTCATTTGCCGTACCAGTGCATTATAAAACTATTTACAAAAATGCCGTACTGCTTATTTGCATAACCAATATGACGCAATGATATACTAATCCAGTCCTGACGCTCAGCCACATTTCAAATTAAACGCACAATTTTTTCAGATGTACATTTTCGATGCTTAAAATTGCATTAGCTAAAGTTGCGATCTAGCTTACGGTTCTCATTGTTAATAGCATTTTGCCCTTAAAGTTACCTCACCCTTCAGCTTTAGCTGTTTTAAAATACATCAAGGTAGTCAATGTTGTGCGTCCAGCTAGCGCCATATAGGTGATTTGTTTCTCTTTCTTAGCGCCTCAAAACATAGCACTTAAATTGCTATGGCCCCATTGGCCCGACACATTTCTAATATTTGCCCTTCTTGATAACAACTCATGCAGAATGCTTATGTTAGCCTGACGCCCATTGCTACACAAAAACTGCTTCTGTGCCAGGCCTTGTGCTTTGGCGTACATGCGTTATTAAGCATTTTTACAAATTTTGGTTGAAAATATATGGACGCAGACAATGTTGCACATCAATCTGTGAACGCGCACTTTTTCAGCTGTACATTTTCGATGATTAAAATTGCATTAGCTAAAGTTGCGTTTTACCTATGTAAGCTAGCTGCCGTAATAGCACTTTTCGGCTTTAACAGGTTTAAAATACATTGACTAAATTTACGATCTAGCTATGTATGCAGCTTTGCTAGCACGATTGCAGTCATTAGCTTTAGTTATTTGAAATGCATCAAGGCAGACAATGTGGCGCGTACAACCAGCCACCATAAGGACAGTATAGGGAAAATCTAATTCTGAACACTATATCGGTTCCTACAGAACTGTTCGTTTATTGTAAGGGCAATACTGAATATTGAAGATTCCTTAAACATCAACGGGCACTTAATATTCCTATTCATGAAGGTAACTATTAGAGATGTTTCAAATGTGTCAGCAACCACGTCAAACATGAGATGAATTTTGGTTGAAATATTATTCTTAACTGAGTCATTCCTTGTCCTTATACTTCATGTCCTAATACTTCATGGCTTTGCCTTTTAATCGTGTGAACCCATTTTATCCAGAAGAATTCAATTAAGAGATATCTTCAGATTTAATCAGGTAACAAATGGGAATTAAAATTGAGACATAAGTTGGGCGTTAGGAATCGAAATAACGTTTGGAATTTAAATAACATGTGTAATTTAAACGTGCACTAGAGAATTTTACACCATGATTAATTTAGATGAAGTCTGATCTATAGTAGTGATATTGACGCTGGTAACATGGCTACATTGATATTGCAATGGTGTTGGCGCCAATGACACACACTTGAATAAATGTAAACTTTGAGAATAGCTAGATGGCCATTTTAAATGGAGTCCTTTGATTAGAGTGCGAGCCATTCTTAATGTCTAGCGTCCTATTCTTTTTAAATACAACCTAACAGGAAGGCCTTCTTCCCCTTTAGGTAAGAACAATCTTTATAAATGGCCTTTATTAGGCTTCCTTTCTCCTTTTACCATCTAAGGACCAGAATATATATTGTATATATACTATCTATGTATGTTTCTATGTGATTCATCTTTGATATAATGATGTGTGTACATATTTTTTCTTCATTGTAAGCTAATTCCAAGACCACGTAAAAAATTAGTGTTCTTTAAGAAATGGGAAATATGCATTGCAAAAGAATTCCAAGATCATGTAAGAAATTAATGATTTTTAGGAGATGTAAAATATGTGTTACATAAGGATGCGAAAAATTGACCTTTGTTGTACATAGTTTGCTATTTGGTTTCTTGTCAATGTCTTGTTCTGTGCGGTGAAATGTATTATAAATTCTTTCTGGCAGTGAATGTAAGTGCAATCTATCAGATCAAATGAAACATATAATTTTAAACACAAGTAAAAGTTTTATCTGTTATCCTTCTATAATTCTAGATATGTGCTGATAAGGTGCTGTTAAGGTCCTGATGAAGGCACTCTGTGTCGAAACGCGTTGACATCGACCTGAACTATCAGCCGTGGGAGCCATTACTGTTCCCACCCTGTCTGTTACGATAAAGAGATTAGTCTATCTGTCTTCTCTTATTGTTATTGTTTACCTTATTATTAATAATGTAATAATTTTTATCAATTTGTATCCATGGAATTACATTTTATATGTGATTATAATTAATGGTTATCTTGCTTTCTTTTACTTGTGTTCTTATACTTTTGCACTACATTGTGTGTGTTTTTTGCCAGTTTGATACTATTCCTGATTGCCTGGATATTGCTGTTCTCAATTGCGCGTACAACTAGCGCCATATTGGTCATTTATTTTACTATAAATTACCGGACAATTTTTGATTACATTAAATGACAATAAGGATAGCTCAATCAAATGAGAGGCAGAGTCCGTGGTATCTGAGTCATACGGGCTTTAATGAAATGCCTCGAGGCATGGGACATCGGGTTCCATCACCACTAAGGTTCAGGAAGGGACATTCAACATTTTATTAACATCACACATTATATATAGTAAAACAGTATAATTGAAATGAATACAGTAGGCGTAACAGGTGAAAAGAGAGAGATAAGAACACATGTGCGTAACAGGAGGCATGTAAGAAGGCGTACACATGGGCGTGCACTGGACATGTCAGAGAAACGTCACAAGAAACGTCACATGTGGGTGGATGCTTAGAGAAAGTTTGCAGAATCAGCAGAAACTTTTGGCATACATGCGCGCACAACTGAGCATGACGTGTAGCTGGGGAGAGCTGGGGGCTTTGACTTTAGCACTAGTAGAGGAGACTAATGTCTGGGATGTCAGAACGACCTGCACTTAAAGCATATCTGATATCTTTATGTTTGGAGGATGTAGTGTCTGAAGTAAAAGGTCTCTCGGGCAGAGGCCGTTCATCACTGAATGCTAGTGCGTGCATATGGATCTTCATGTGAAGTGCGGGGGCCATGGGCCTACCATGGTAACGGGAGCAGTAAATTACTTGCATGGAGACAGGAAGGCAGGGCTCTTTGCTCTGCAGCCGGGAATATGTTTACCTATTTCACTAGACTGGAATGTGTTTTCGAGGAGGCAGAGCAGATAACTTGTAGGTAAAACATCGTCTTGGCAAGCAGACCAGGCCGAGCCGGGCACCGCTTCGCCGAGCAGGAAGTAAGGCAGAGGTCAGGGATGTATACCTAAACTGTAGCTTTCAGAGGCAGAAAAGAACTCGGAGCCTCGATTAAGGGTCTGGCTCGACTGGGCCAGAAAACATGGGGAAAACGTGTGCTTTACTCAAAAGTGTACCATGTAAAGACGTTGGCACCATAGGCCTAGAAGCCTATTTAACGTGATTTTCTTGGGGGACTGTATAACTGACATGTTAACGTTGGACGCAAATGCATATGCGTCTTTCTAGCAGGCACGGAAAAGGAATTACATGACATACATGGGACACGTGTGTATGGATAGGTGCGAGTGGGGGACACATTAGCTACCTAAAAATTTCTATTTCCTCATTCCCTCCTTGGCCCCTACTACACCCATTAAGATATATCTATTTTCATGAGACCATCTATCTGTTCATATAACATCATTTGCTCTTCTTTCTTTATTCGGGAACGGGAACTTGGACTGGGAATACAAGCTGTGGCGCACAAGCCGCAAATCGCTGGCCCACATTGCAGACAGAGACAACAACTGAATAGGATAAGTAGTATTATTCCTAGGAATGATAGTAATTTCCATCCCCAGGCGGACATCACACTCCAGAGCCAACCGGACCAAGTCCAGGTGCCTGGATTCTGGTGTATCAGGTGAGCAATTTCGTGGAGCCGTGTTATGGCCTTATACACGGATGGCGCGTTATTAGGAATAAACACGCAACAACTGGATCCGATCACTCTACAAGCCCCGCCCCTATCGGCCAGGATGACGTCAAGGACAAGACGATTTTGAAGAACAACAATTCTCATAGCAGACTGCTCTTCGGTCAGGTTACCTAAAGCAAAAGTAGTTTCGTTCACTACTACTTCAAGGGTTCTTGTTAACCTGCGTATTATTTTACTGTTCTGGACAGGACCTATGAACCAGAAGTATCCTTTAACATAATCCTTATACTGGTCCCATGCTGATTCGGAATCATCAATAACAGGAAGAAGGTCTCTTCTGTGTCTAATATGCATAAGGCGTGTATTTCGATGATAATCAGGTGGGGCTAGGAAAACAGGTGGTAATAGGAATGCAATATAACACGTCCCATCCCAATCGGGGGGCAGATGTACATAAGCGGTGTGACCACAAATAAAATAAGAATGGCGAGAGGCTTTGAAAGTAGACTTTCCTTTATCGCTGAATTCGACCACAGTATTACAATCACTGTGTCCTAGATGTACTGAACCATTCTTTCTAACGCATAATTCGCCTTTCACTGGCAAAACTGATATAAACGGCAAGTTCGAATTAGTCTCGGACTGGACGTTCAGGATCATGAGATTGAGGGAAAAATTACCTAATTCATACACTTCATTTTCTAGGTCGGTCCCTCTCCTTTGGGGAAGACCGTCTGCGTCTGGGAAACATGCTTTATTCATGACTGTATTCAGGTTCCATCAACCATGCTCCACATGAACCATTATGTGTAAACGGGTAGGGAAAGAGGGGCAGAGCTCCCTTGTATTTCTGATACGGTGGGAGTCGGCCACATACCCAGCAATTGGTGGCATTGCTGGTCTGGTGAGTGTGGTGTAACATACGAATGAATGTATTGTTGCGCATTGCTAGTCGATAGGATAATTCATGAGGGGGCAGGTCACTGAAAGTGTGCTCTACAGAGTCATTAGAGGAATTATGTGCATGTGAACCAAAAGAAGGAAAGAATTCATGTAACATGAAGCTTATACATATAATCGAAATGCTCAGAATAAACATGAAAATTAACGTTATGATACATCTGCTGTGCAAGTGTTTGCAATATTGTTCTCTCTTTTCGATTCGCCTATCTCTCTGACTACTTGGGTCTATCTTATTCATGTCAGAAACCTGTCTAACCGCTTCACCCGAGGGGGACTTAAACAATTAAATGCTGTCTGACTTACTAGACCTCAATTTGGCTCGGTACTCCTGCTGCAGAGTTTTCTCTAACCGGGGGAGTTTAGAGTCAGTGTCTGAAACGGGGCAGTCTTTGATTACAGTCTCTGGACACAATCCATAAAACCGCTTCACGTGGCTAGAGTGGAGCCACCTTGCGACCTTCCAGTTTCACTGCGGTCCTCGTGGTCATCAACACCAGCTTTGGCTGCTTCCACCTTGGCTCCAGAGGGCTTGTACGATCGAAGTTGCGGACGTAGACATAGTTCCCTGGAACGATTTCATGCGGTTTTACTTGGGTGTTGTCCGGGAAGGCAGCCGCAACCTGTGAACGACAAGATAGTAGTGCAGACATCAAGGAAGCTAGGTAATCTGTCAGCATGTTACTGTCAACATCCGTGATTTTACGAGGCATAGGCGTTCCCCACATATTGGGAGGTCTGCCGAAGACCACCTCATAGGGAGATAGTCCGGTTCTGGAATGAGCTACCATACGCATATAGAAGAGGGCAACTGGCAATGCTACTATTCAATCCACACCTTTTTCTGCACAGACCTTTGCTAATCGTGTTTTCAGAGTTTGGTTGTGACGTTCAACTAGACCAGCTGCTTCGGGGTGTCGTACACAGTGAAATTTCCACTGGTAACCTAACAGGAGTGATACCTGTTTCATAAGTTCGGACGAGAATGGCTGTCCATTATCTGAGTACACGACATGGGGCAAACCGTATCGGGGGAAGAATTCACGAACCAACTGCTTGGCAGTGGTCGCGGCAGTGTAATCTGGGACTGGGTAAGCTTCTGTCCATCTGGAAAGGGCACATACAACTACGAGGACATATTTGAGTCCTCTACATCGGTCCATCTGGATATAATCCATCTGGAGGACTTCAAAAGGATGGTCAGGAGGATGGAATCCACCTTGTTCCACGGGAATGCCTTTGCCTGGATTGAACTGACAACAGATCATGCAGGTACGCACTTTCTGTTTTGCTGCTGCACGTAAATGCTTGTTGAACCAGAGGTTCTGAATGCTGTCTAACATGGCTTTTTCTCCTAAGTGTGCTGGACTATGTGCTGTATTAATGATAACTTGAACCATAGAGTCGGGGAGGAACCATGTGGCTCTTCCCTTCGTCATCCATCCCTGATCTGTCTGGATCCCTCCTTGTTCAGTCCATTTCTTGATTTCGTCTGGAGTGGCATGTGTCTGTATGTCGAGTACATCTAGAGTGGGATCCTTCACTGTCATACAATGTGTCTGTGATGATATTTCAATCTTTGTCGGATCTGTCGGTATGTCTGTTTGAGTCTGAGCTGTGAGTTTAGCTGTTCGATCTGCCAGGTCGTTACCCTGGGAAATGGTGTCAGTGACTTTCGTATGTGCCTTGCACTTCATGACAGCAATGGATGCAGGTAAGTGTATTGCTTCTAATAGAGCTTGAATGAGGGGACCATGCTGTATCTTGGCGCCATGAGAAGTTAAAAAACCTCTCTCTTGCCAGAGGACGCCGGAGACGTACTGTGAATCTGTATATATGTTTACTTTCAGGTTCTTGGCTCGGATGCAGGCTTGAGTCAGAGCAATGAGCTCCGCTGCTTGGGCAGACAATGTGTCAATACGATGTGTTTCTATGACTTCAGTTTCAGTGGTCACTGCATAGGCGGCCACTAACTCTCCTGTGCTTGTTCTCATACATGAACCATCCACATAAAGTGTCAGGTCTGGGTCGGGTAATGCAATGTCTGTCAAGTCTTGTCTGGGTTTCGTTACAGTATTGATGACTTCCACGCAGTCATGTGGTGTCGGGCCAATTGTGCTCGAGGGTAACAATGTGGCAGGGTTTAATGTATTGCAACGTCTGATCTCTATGTGTGGCTGAAACAATGTCAATTCATATCCTGTCAGTCTTGCTATGGTCAAGTGTTGTGTCTGGGTTCGGTTCAGAAGAACTTCAACGGAGTGTGGAACTTGTACTGTCAGGGGATGTCCTAACACTATTGAGTCGCTTTGTCTGATTGCTAAAGCTGTTGCTGCAACTGATTTGAGGCACGCAGGCAGAGCCTGGGCCACTGGATCTAATGTACTAGAAAAATAAGCACAAGGCTTGTGGTGTCCTGCTTGATATTGTGTAAGCACAGATAATGCTGTGCCATCGCGTTCAGTATCAAAAATTGTAAAAGGTTTGCTGTAACATGGTGTCGCTAAAACAGGTGCTTGACATAAGGCTTTCTTCAATTCGTCAAAAGCTTGTGTGTGTTCCTGAGTCCAAGGGAGGACAGTCGAAGTCGCTGCCTCCTGTGTTGTCAACTGTATGAGTGGCTTGGCTAGATATGCATACTGAGGGATCCATTGTCTACAGTAAGAAGTGAGGCCAATGAAGGCCCGTACCTCCTTTTGTGTCTTGGGTTGTGGCAGATGTGCAATTAACTGGATACGATCTCGTGTCAACTGTCTCCCCCACTTGGACAGCAAGTGCCCAAGGTATACCACTTGCTGGGCACAGAATTGTAGCTTCGAAGGGGACACTTTGTGCCCCTTTTCGGCCACGAAATACAAGACAGTCAGTGACGCGCGCTCGCAGTCACGTTCGGTCCGTGCTGTTATCAACAGGTCACCAACATATTGCAGCAGAGCAGTGTCAGTAGGCATGTGAATACCATCTAGTTGTCGTTTCAGGGCTTGACTGTAAATACTAGGGCTTTCCGTGAACCCTTGAGGTGCACGTGCAAATTTGAAGCTTCGGCCATTTAAAGTGAATCCGAAGAGATACTGGCTTTCTGGATGAATGGGGACACTAAAGAAGGCGTTCTTGAGGTCGAATACAGTAAAGAACGCTGCTTCGAAATCAATAGCCGTCAATAAGGAAGAGATGTCTGGCACTACTGGGTACTGAGGAATGATGCATTTATTTAATTCTCGAAGGTCAATCCCCAATCGGTAGACTGGTGGTGCATTTGGGTCAGTTCGTTTAAGAATCGGAATGATTGGAGAATTACATATATTGGAGTCAGTTTCTGTAACTACTCCTTGGGCAATCAGTTCGTCAATAATTTTCAGTAAGGCTGTTACAGCCTCGGGGGGCAATTTATATTGTCAGATTCTGGGCAGTACAACTCCTTGCTTGAGTGTAACACGATAAGGTGTAATGTGCATACAACCTTCATCAGTCGGACTTTGTGCCCATAAATGCTGTGGTATATTTTGCAATCTTGGATCAAAATCTCTCAACACATAATGACCTTTGAAATCACGTAAAAACAATCTCACTCCTTTCCGGAGAACAACATATTACTGCTCCTAGAGCTTTCAACGTTTTAATACCAAGCAGATTTTCAGGACATGCTTTTGTAAGTAACAAGTCTGTAGTACGGGACAATGGACCGACTTCTAGGGAAACTGGCTTTGACACTTCGTTAACAATAGGCTTTCCTGAAAAACCCAGGGAAACATTCTGTGAGCCTGAGAGGGGTGCCCCTGGAACCTCGTCATGACTGATGGTAGTTCTGCTCGCCCCTGTGTCAATCAAAAATTTTCTGTCTTTCCCTAATACCTGACTATGTACATAGGGACCCTCTTGATCTACAGGAACCTCAATAAGAGGCAAGCCAACCTCCCTCTCTAGGCTGTTCCATGAGTACTGCTGATAATCGGGATAATCTGACTGTGCGTACTGGTACATTTGCTGTGTGACATGTTGCGTGGCAGCAATAGGTTGGGGTTGGGGCACAGCTACTGTCTGTTGTGTATTCTGTGGAGGTTGCGTGTTCTGCGGAATATTCTGGGGAACATGTTCTTGTCTAGGAGGACGCGGTCTTTCTTTCGTCCTGCCAGTAGCAATATTATATTTCAGAACAGTACATTTGTTTATATAGTGACCTGGCTGTTTACAATAGTTGCAATTCCCTTTAACGGGAGCCGCAGAATGACCTGGCGGTGCTGTACCCTTTTTCTGACCGTCAGCTGGAACAGACTGAGCAACTAGTACTTTCATTTTCGTGTCTTTCATACGTCTCTGTTCGTGATCGTGTTCCTCTCTAATTTGGTTCCGGTGGTACTGTAGCATTTGTAACATTTGAGAAGGGGTATTTGCTTGCCATGTACTCTCGACTTTCAGTACTCTATTTTTAACTTGTGGTAAGGAATTCCTGACTAATTTGGTTACAAAAAGATGTGGATATGATTCACTACTTGTTTTCAGGCCGCTATTAATTATGAAACATTTCTCGAATCTGGAATAAAAATCACTAGTGTCTTCGTCTTGTTTCTGTTTGCAGGCTGAGATTGCATCCCAGTCTTCCTTTTTTATTGCCAATAACCTCGGCAAAACCTGTACTAATAATCCTGGTAATGCTTTAGCTTTGTCCCAGAGACCCGTACCTGGGACTCGTCTATTTTCTTCGTCTTCTAATTCAGTCCAACTAATCTTTGTATCTCCCACCTTCCATTCTTTTTCTTTGAGTTTTTCGTAAATGCCGGCAGGCAACAATACCTTTAACATTTTAATAATATCGGAATACGTATAATTCCCCCATGAGTAGCATGTCTTTTAATTCACGGTGGAACCCTGCTGGATCTTTATCATGACAGGGCACTAATTTCTTCATTTCCAATAGTTCCATTTTAGTCAAGGGTGTGTATACGAATACTCGTTGAAGCTCACCCCCTGCGGTCTGGACGGGATGAACTTCTCGTAAGGGATTCTGTCTGTCTATGTAAAAAGGTTGTCTTACTGGGGGTGGAACAGGAACGAAATGTGGAGTCAGAAAAGTTCTGTATTTATGGCGTTGTTCTAGAATGATGTTAATTAAATCGGTACCTAGGCCTCTCCATCTTTTTAGGAGTAATTCTTCCAATATATTATATCGGGGACCTGGATCAGAATGCTGACTCTCATATAATGTAATGAGATGCTGGATCATGTACATACCAGCTAGTCGCTGTTCGTCTGGGGAAAGAGTCAAAAATGTTTGCGCTACTGAATCATCTTTATATACGCTGTTATTTCCAGCCCATTGTACTGCTGATCGTGCTAGTTCTTGTTCACGCATGGTACTAAGTTCACTGTAACCTATTCGTTGTTTCAGTACTTTATCAGTGTCTTGAAATAGATGTTCAAGAGAACATTGTTCTGGTATGGGAGAAAGAAAACGTTTCTTGCTTTCTAGACGTATGGGTCTGTCAAAAGGTCTTGCTCTACCTACGTACGCTATTCTGCCTGTGTCTTCTTCTGTATCATCTATATCTTCATCCTCTGTGATTTCATCCTCCTCTTTCTCGGCTTCCCTAGCTGCTTTTTCTTTTTCGTGTATTACTACAATTTCTTTACGGATCTTTCTGTACATGGATTCTACACAACTTTGTTTATTATGTTTACCATCAGCTATATTGTTACTCCAATTAATCAGGATGTCCATCTCTTCTTGGCTTGTACCTGGTCGATCTCGTTCCCTTATCAAACAATTTATCAAAAACTGTAAGATCATTCTCTGTGTCTCAACCTTATGGTGTGCCATGGCCTCGTGAATGCATTCTGGTCTCTCCCCTGTTCTAATGAAATTATATATGTTATCTAAATGTTGTTTCATATGTGGTAGAAGAGACAGATAGTTTGTGACTCGTCGTAAACGTATTGAGAATAGCATCATCTCGTCTTCGCCTGGTACTGGATCATATCTGCAATCTGTAAGGTACTGTCTAAGGGTTGCGAATGATGCCGCTTTTGGTGTACGTTGTAATGCTACTTCTCTAAGTGTCATTCGTTTTACTTGAGGTGGGGTGACAGGTTGACCTCCTGCTGCGCCTCCTGAAGTGGAAGCGTAACCATCAACTAACTGTGCTATCGGTGGTAGTAATGGAACTGGTCGAGTAGGTGAAGTAGTAATAGGTGCAGGTAATGTAAGTTGGCCATGTGTTGCTGGCGTAAAAGGATTGTTAGGACCAGTGGCAGGAGGAACGGTAGCAGGTGGGACAGTGGGAGGGGTCGTGTCATCCTGAACAGGCTGTTGTGGAACATTATTAGGAACATTATTAGCAGGTGGTACGCGTACATTGGTATATTCTGGAGCTACATCATCTAAATAGGAAGAAAGAAAAATGTCCGCTGCGGTCTGTTTATGACGTAATTTAGTTGGGACCAATGGTGGTGGCAAGTTACGGGGTACTTCCGGGGTCGCCTTGGGCAGGCCCTCGGCGAGAACAGGATACATGCCTGTAATAAGGGCATTTCTTTGTCTGTCTTGTTGTTCTATTCTGACTCGTTCTCCTTCTTCTAGTAACTCTCTTTCTCTAGCTTTTTCGGATTCTTCTCTACTTCTCTCTGCTTTCCTGATTTTTTCTCTGTTCTTCTATGCGCTTCTTTACGCCACAATTCTATGACATCTTTCTGGGATTGTCTGGCTTTCTTTTTCCATAATGCTTCTTCTACTCTCATGATGCAATCAGCATCCCATGTCCCTGAGACAGGCCATCTATATTTCTCTTCCAGATCTTTTGTGTACTCCACCCATAAATCTAAGTACAGTATGGCATCTAAGCCATGTTTGTGGTACATAAAATGTCCTGGAGTGTCCCTAGGCGGGACGGGAACTGCTTCTTCGAGTATCGCTTTCCTAGTTCCTATCTGACGTAGTTTCGAGAACAGCGGCATTTTTCTTTAAACTGACTTGAACGTGAACACAATAAACATAGTGATGAATAGCAAACAATCATTCATACCACGACATTAAACACATTAAAACATTTTAGACTGATATTTACCTGGTACATAGAAAAACATGAATACTGAAATCTCGAGATATAATACTAGAATACTGAATCACTAGATGCACTGCTAAACAGTACAGACAATACCGGTCCCATAAAGAGACACGTCATTACCGTGTTCGTCTGGACTGGACCGGATCTGTGTACCCAGACCCGTCTTGACCGGGCACAAATTAATGAACCCGTCTAGATGCGTTCCCAACAACGGTACTCACCGGGAAGCAAAAACTGAAGGCCTCGGAAACTGGACTGGACTGGGCTGCTACGACATCTGGCTGCTACTACGCATGCGCTTCGGAACAGGTGGGCCTCCGGATACCACGGACCTTGCTCTCTCGACTTAGGGCTCTGGTCGGGATCCTCCGCATTCCTCACCGCCTCGTCTGGATGCCGGACCGCAGTCTCCGTCTCCTCCGTGGGCCTGAGGGAGATAGCAGGAAAACCCGCAGGTGTGCACTGGATCCGTCACAGCTGTAGAAGGGGTCAGGGGCCTGCGTTACATCACCGGCGAGTGGGGAAGGGGGAGGTCCCTGTTCGGGCGCCAGAATTATGTGGTAAATTAAATTACCAGACAATTTTTGATTACATTAAATGACAATAAGGATAGCTCAATCAAATGAGAGGCAGAGTCCGTGGTATCTGAGTCATACGGGCTTTAATGAAATGCCTCGAGGCATGGGACATCGGGTTCCATCACCACTAAGGTTCAGGAAGGGACATTCAACATTTTATTAACATCACACATTATATATAGTAAAACAGTATAATTGAAATGAATACAGTAGGCGTAACAGGTGAAAAGAGAGAGATAAGAACACATGTGCGTAACAGGAGGCGTGTAAGAAGGCGTACACATGGGCGTGCACTGGACATGTCAGAGAAACGTCACAAGAAATGTCACATGTGGGTGGATGCTTAGAGAAAGTTTGCAGAATCAGCAGAAACTTTTGGCATACATGCGCGCGCAACTGAGCATGACGTGTAGCTGGGGAGAGCTGGGGGCTTTGACTTTAGCACTAGTAGAGGAGACTAATGTCTGGGATGTCAGAACGACCTGCACTTAAAGCATATCTGATATCTTTATGTTTGGAGGATGTAGTGTCTGAAGTAAAAGGTCTCTCGGGCAGAGGCCGTTTATCACTGAATGCTAGTGCGTGCATATGGATCTTCATGTGAAGTGCGGGGGCCATGGGCCTACCATGGTAACGGGAGCAGTAAATTACTTGCATGGAGACAGGAAGGCAGGGCCCTTTGCTCTGCAGCCGGGAATATGTTTACCTATTTCACTAGACTGGAATGTGTTTTCGAGGAGGCTGAGCAGATAACTTGTAGGTAAAACATCGTCTTGGCAAGCAGACCAGGCCGAGCCGGGCACCGCTTCGCCGAGCAGGAAGTAAGGCAGAGGTCAGGGATGTATACCTAAACTGTAGCTTTCAGAGGCAGAAAAGAACTCGGAGCCTCGATTAAGGGTCTGGCTCGACTGGGCCAGAAAACATGGGGAAAACGTGTGCTTTACTCAAAAGTGTACCATGTAAAGACGTTGGCACCATAGGCCTAGAAGCCTATTTAACGTGATTTTCTTGGGGGACTGTATAACTGACATGTTAACGTTGGACGCAAATGCATATGCGTCTTTCTAGCAGGCACAGAAAAGGAATTACATGACATACATGGGACACGTGTGTATGGATAGGTGCGAGTGGGGGACACATTAGCTACCTAATAATTTCTATTTCCTCACCTGCTAGCACCTCAACACTAACAGTTAAGTTACCCTGGCGCCTCGCCACATGTCCTATTTGTTCCTATCCTTGTAACACCTAGCGCACGATAATTGAGTTAGGCTGGCTTCCATTGCTACAAAAGAAGTGCTTCTATAGAACGTCTTCTTCTCTGCATTGGTAATGGTATTTTGCATATAAAGTTGTCTTTAAGCCTTCTGCTTTATATGTTGTTAAAAGCATTTCGTGCTAAATTACTAGCGCAGCATGCATGTGATATTAAAAAGCACGTGTGCGTAATATACACGCAGTTCGTTTGCCGTTATTTGTGCATTATCAACCATAAAATTAATGCTGTAATGCTTATTTGTATGCCCATTATGCTGAAATAATCTACTAGTTATCCGTTTCTTAGCATTTTATATGTAGCTTTTCTGTGGTGAGCCCTATAGTTTGCATTGTTAATAGCATTTTGTCTATAAAGTTGCCTCACCCTTCAGCTTTCGCTCTTTTTAAATACATCGAGACAGTCAATAGGGCGCGTCCAGCTAGCGCCATATTGGTGATTTATTTCCCTTTACTAGCTCTCCAGTAACATTTGTATATAAAGTTGCCTTTAACCCTTTTGCTCTATATGTTAGGAGCATGTTGTGCTAAATTGCTAGCATAGCATGCTTGTGGTAATAAAAAACAGATGTGCGTAATGTGCACACAGTTCATTTGCCGTTATCACACCATATTAAAAAACACGTGTGTAATGTGCACACAGTTCATTTGCCGTTACTAGTGCATTAAAAACTATGAAAATAAATGCCGTACTGCTTATTTGTATACCCAATATGATGCAATGATATACTAATCCAGCCCTGATGCTGAGTTACATTTCAAATTTGTTATATTCGTGGTAACACGTCACGCACAATAATAGTTAGCCTGCGCCTATTGCTATAGAAGAAGTGCTTTTATGGCTCCACACCACCGCTCAACTCCTCACCACCGCTCAACTCCACACCACCGCTCAACTCCACACCACCGCTCAACTCTACACCACCGCTCAACTCCACACCACCGCTCCATCCATCCATCCCCCCTCCATCCATCCATCCCCGCACTCCATCCATCCCCGCTCTACACTCCATCCCTTCCCCGCCCCACACTCCATCCCTCCCCCGCCCCACACTCCATCCCTCCCCCGCCTCACACTCCATCCCTCCCCCACCCCACACTCCATCCCTCGCCCACACTCCATCCCTTGCCCACACTCCATCCCTCGCCCACACTCCATCCCTTGCCCTCTTGCCCTGCCTCTCTCTCGCCCTCCCTCTATCTATCTTTCGCCCTCCCTCTATCTATCTTTTGCCCTCCCTCTATCTATCCTTCGCACTCCCTCTATCTATCTTTCGCCCTCCCTGTATCTATCTTTCGCCCTCCCTCTATCTATCTTTCGCCCTCTATCTATCTATCTATCTATCTATCTATCTATCTATCTATCTATCTATCTATCTATCTATCTATCTATCTATCTATCTATCTATCTATCTATCGCCCTCACTATCCATCGCATCACCACAGCATCACTCAGGGGCACCACAATATCACTATGCTCTACGAGAGCATCACTGAACGCCACAGCATCACTCAGAGCCACCACAGCACCAATCTGTGCAACCATTCGACAACAACTGATTCAAAAATGTTCTCTCAATGTTTCAAACTTTATTACAAATGTCACAAACATTTTTTAATATTTCACTTCTGTTCTTGTATTTTCATCACAATAAAATAAAATAAACATAATCTTCCAAAAAGTTATTTGCAAAAGTTTAAGCTATTGCCATTATAAATTACAATAACTTTTATTTAAGTATTAAATATTGAAAAAAATACAACCCATTGTTATTTTTAATATTAATACATCTAAGTCATGTAAATACAACCCATAGTGCATTATAAATGCTATAGGTGTCACATTTGCAAAAGTTAATACTATTGGCATGGTAAATGACAAAGTTATTAATTTAGCTATTTTCAAAACAAAAACATAAATTAAAAAAATGTCATTTACAATACTAATACCTCTAACTTTACTAATTCGAGCCCTATTGCATTGCAAATGCTTGTTTTCAATGGAAGCAGGGAACACAAGGAGTGTGTTCCATTGAATCTTCACTGACAGCCGAGCACAGGAGTGAAATGTTAGGCACAGGAGGCATTTTGTTCGATCAGGAAATGAATTCATGATTGCAATCCTGCTGAGTTCTGGTCACCCTCCTTTTAACCCATGTCGATACGTTAGTAGCTCTTGATCCAAATAGACATCTGCCTGCTCCTATGAGTAGCATTGTGCCATCTTTTCTATTGTAAAAAGTTGTTGCCGTTTGCTGTTTCTTATTTTTTTTTTGTGGCAGTGCACGTGGTTTAAGTCCTGGAACATTTAACATAAACAAATCCACTTCAGAGCTTTGAATTGAAAGCGCTTCTACTGCTGCTTTAGTAGCATGTGTCTTGCAATGATGATTTTTTTTTAACACTGGTGGGTGCGGCTGTAGTTTTGATATTCTTCTAGACTCGGAGCCACCACAGCGCGCTCCAGTTGTTGAAAGGAAAGCACTTCTGCTGATCTATGCCTCGACGTCGCGGTCTCTCATTTTGCAGTTTACTCTTTTTCCTGAAGATGTAATTCTTATAAATAGAGACATTCAGAGATGAAAAAGGAAAAGAAAGTGGGAAACCCTTTTTTACTATTTTGCCGTGGATCCAGTATAGTAGCACAGACGTACTACAGCCTTTGATCTGTGACCAGGACAGCTGTTTCTTTATTAACATTCGCACCTTTTGCAAAGGTCCTGCAGCATGTATAAAAAGACTATAGTCTGGTTCTCGGTACAATCTTTCTTTCTGACTCCTCATGTTCAAATCACAAAAGACACTAGCATTTAGATCAGGCACTCTACTATTTCCAAGATAGTAACCTCCATCATTGTGGTTTCGACACTTGCATTCCATTTTGTTTGTAGTACAACATTATTGAAGAGTATATACTGATAAAACAGGTATCGCAGCAATTAGAATTTGGAGCTTCCGTCCTTCTGTATGAAATCAATTATAGAGAATCTGTTAGCATGGTAAATGAATGAATGAATGAATACGCATTTATATAGCGCATGGCTACCCGGGGGCATCCCAGGGCATCAAGACACCTAGTCATTCCTCACTGTTCAGGGATAAAGGAAGGTTTTCAGCAATTTCCTGAAGCTGAGATAGTTAGGTTCCAATTGAATGGAGTCGGGAAGCTGGTTCCAGAGTTCTGCAGCATGTAGTGAAAAACGTCGGCCACCCATACGTGCCGGTTTAATCCTAGGGACAGTCAGAAATTTTTTATGGTTCGATCTAAGAGTCCGGGTGATCTGATGAAGTTGAAACATAGGCTTGATCAAGGCCGGTCCGTTGTCAGAAATGGACTTATAAACAGTGCACATGCCTTGAACCAGATCCTTTGCTGCACTGGCAGCCAGTGCAACTGACGTAGGGCTGATTTTGCCGAACTCCGCTTAGGGACATCCATTAACAGCCGAGCAGCGCAGTTCTGAACAATCTGTAGGATATTGATAGTTCCCTGAGGAGTGCCCAGATAGACTGCATTCGAGTAATCAAGACGCGATAAAATAAGTGACTGAACCAGAAGACGCCTGGCTTCAAAAGGAAGGAGACCCAGGATCCTCCTTATCAGTCTAATCAGGCCATCGCAGGTGGCGGCAACCTTACGAGTTGTACAAGGAAACTAAGATTAGGATCAAGCCATACGCCCAGACTCTTAATTTGTTTTTTTGGGGAGGGGGGGAGGCCAAGGCAACTAGGCCAATAAAGGATCTAAATTGGTAGGGACCATATGTCCTAGCATCATAATTTTGGTGTTGGATCCATTAATTTTAAGAAAGGACGAATCCATCCATTCAAGTACTTTGGTTAAACAAGAAGTAAGGTTATTGTCAGATGTATCATGCCAGGAAAGGGATACCGCCAACTGGGTATCATCGACGTAGGTGACCAACTGGACCCCCCAGGGAAGTACCACCTCAGACAAAGGCCTCATGAAGATGTTAAACATGGTAGGGCTTAATGAGGATCCCTGGGGAACGCCGTACTGCAGGGGGATCTGTGTGGAAATTGCCTCATATTCAAACACAGCAAAAGTTCTGTCCATGAGAAAAGACTGCAGCCACTTAAGGGCCATTCCTGATACCCCCATGTCGCCCAGTCTTTGAATCATGATAGAATGATTTACCGTGTCGAAGGCTGCGCTGAGGTCTAACAAAATAATGGCAGTGCAGCTTCAAGAATCCACGATTTTCCTAGCTTCTTCAACGATGGCAATAATGGCAGTCTCTGTGCCCTGCTTGCATCTAAAACCCGTCTGGGTGGGGTGCAGGGCTTTATTATTCTCGACAAATGTTGCTAAAAGCCCTGCTGGCGCTGCAATTCTTGTGTGCTTGATTGTTTGAAATCCTGTTCATATTTTAAAGAGTGCTATTTTAACTATTATTGTGTGACGTGGGGCATTTTGCATTTAATTTTGCTCACATCACAGTTGAAAGGGAGATTTAGAAAACATTAATCTTTGCGGGGGCATTTTAAAACTTACTCTTACTGTTCAGTGCCTTTTATCTGCAACTGGCCCCGGTCCGCCGCGGCTGCCGTGACGTTTGTGCGGAGGACGGTTGACTTGATTCCATTATCCGACGCAATTCCGACTTCCGGCAGAACGCGGTCTAGTCGTCAGCCGGAAGGAAAGGTATTTAGGTAAACGTGTAGCTGGCGCGCAGTGGACTGTGAGTAGCCCTGCTGGCGCCACAATTCTTGTGTGTTTGATTGTTTTAATTCCTGTTCATATTTTAAATAGTGCTGTGTTAACTATAATTGTTTGACGTGGGACATTTTGCATTTAATTTTGCTCACATCACAGTTGAAAGGGAGATTTAGGAAACATTAATCTTTGCGGGGGCATTTTAAAACTTACTCATACTGTTCAGTGCCCTTCATCTGCAACTGACCCCGGTCCGCCGCGGCTGCTGTGCGGTTTTTGCAGAGGGCGGTTGACTTGATTCCATTATCCGATGCAATTCTGACTTCCGGCAGGACGCGGTCTAGTCGCCCGCCGGAAGGAAAGGTATTTAACCACACATGTATCGGCCGCGCGGTGGACGCGTGCAGCGGGCGCGCCTAAGGCAAGCCTGTCTGCGCCCGTCTGCGCACAGCCAGGACCAGGGGCCAGAACCCCTGCTCAAAGCACAGTTAATCCCCGTAATATACTAACATATTCTAGATCAACTTTGATCAATCTAAATTCACATATCCATCACAATTGTGCGGATTGCATCAAGACTTCACCCGAACTGACAGAAGGGCCATTCACTTGTTTAAAATGCAAATGGTGTAGCCTAACGACTACCGAACCTGCCCACCACATAGGGAACAAGGGCGCAAGAATTAAATGTCTATATTTCAATGCAAGATCAGTACAGAAGCATTCACAGGAAATCTGGGACTCTATTAATGAACTGAACCCTGACTTAGTTTTCATTACAGAAACCTGGTTAAGTGATACTAATGGCCCTGACATTGCCACTACCTTCCCCCCAGGATACAAAATCACACGCCAGGTTAGACAAGGGAAGAGAGGAGGGGGACTTGCCATCAAATTTAGGGATAATTTCACCTGTCTCCCTATGATGAACATGAACTACTAGCTTTTCAGATATCTAAAGACAATTACATTCTATTAGGAGGAGCTGAAGTCTATAACCCTCTGGGACACTATGCAGACTTCAGTGCAAGGCTACTCTCACAAATCTTCTCAGCTTGTCTCAAATATAAAAACTTTATGATAATTGGGGATTTTAATATTCATTTTGAAAAAACTGACAGTCTTGCCGCCATACACCTTAGCAATGACATGTCTATACTCCAACTTAAACAATGGATTCAAGGACACAGCGCAGGCCACACATTGGACCTGCTGTTTGCTAACATAGATACTACTCTGATTGAGGAGATCAAACCAGCAACATGGACAGATCATTCTTAAATTTTCTTCTCGTTTGATCATGCTATGTCAGCCGCTAGGCCATCTTTATTAATGCCTGAATTCTATAGACCTTGGAAACGTATCACTCCTGATGGTTTTAAATCTCATGGGCCTGCTAGCATCACCCGGACCTTCTTGGCACTTCATGCACGAACACTATTGCCCAGAATTTGGAAACTGGGATTAGCAACACGCTGGACCTATGTATCCCTAAAATTAAATTGAAAACATCGAAAAGAGTTACTTCCCAAAAATGGTACACCACTGAAATTAAAGTACTAAAATAAACTGCTAAAATAAGGAGCACATATGGCAAATGTCTCGTTTAGACATTGACAAACTTATCTAAAAGAATGAGCTCAGAGCGTACTACTTAGCCATAAAAAGTGCAAAAAAACATTATACACAAAGAATAAATGAAAATGGTAATTCTGCAAAGAATTATATACAATCATAAATGAATTATGCAAACTCAACTGCCTGTCCCAAGCATTATATCCTTCAATATGGAACTGTGAAATGATTAGTAATTATTTTACTGATAAAATAGAGGAAATATATGCTACATTCAATACTAGTGACAGTATGAAAGCATCTACTTGCTTCCCTGAAAATTCTGAAAATTCTATTAACCTAAACAGCTTCACACCAATAACAGAAGATGAAGTGGCCAGGACCATGTTAGAAATTAAATCCGGCTCACCCCTTGATCCCTGCCCTAATTTCATTTTTAGACAGCTTATATCGATTTTAACCACTGCCATCACGCAACTTTTTAACAAGTCTCTGGAAACAGCTGTGCTTCCGGAGATATGGAAACAAGCTATAGTTATTCCACTGCTAAAAAAAGCGGGTTCGAATGTAACAAACCCAGCTAACTATAGACCTATATCCCAACTCCCCTATTTCTCGAAAGTGCTGGAAAAACTCATAAATAGACAACTATCTGAATACTTAGAGGATAACAACTTACTGGACCCAACTCATACAGGATTCAGAGCTACTAACAGCACAGAAGCCACTCTACTGGCTGTTACCAACAGCATTGGAAATTCTCTGGACCAGAGTGAAGCTGTGGCCCTGATCCTGCTAGACATGTCTGCGGCATTCAACACGGTCTCCCATCATCTTCTACTAGAGAACTTGCTAGAAAAAGGGATATAAGGGAAAGCGCTTGAATGGATTGGCTAATTTTTGCAGAATAGAACGTAAGTGGTACAATTAGGAGCCTTCCTATCCAAATGCAAGCAACTCAAATGCTGTGTTCCGCAGGGAGCATCCTTCAGCCCCACTTTGTTCAACGCCCATGTATCAGCTTTGGCGCAAATTGGAGCACAGTGGGGTCTGGGGGTATGCTCCTATGCGGATGATATGCAACTTATAATTAGGCTTGGGAAGGGGCAAGCAGACAGCAAACTGAGGCTCAATAATTGTCAAACAGAAATGGCCATATGGATGGCAGACCATTGCCTCAAACTAAATGCGGACAAAACCCAGATTTTATTGTTCGGTGAGGCAAAACACATATGGGACAACTCTTGTTGGCCTGCCACAATGGGAGGCTCTCCGTCACCTAAGCATTCAGCCAAAAATTTAGGCATCACAATTGTGGACACACTATCCATGCAGGCCCATATTCGAGCCCTGTGTGGGAAACGTTTTGCAACACTAAAACTCCTAAGAAGTCTCTTTGCATGGATCCCCTTAGACAGTAAGAAATCAGTCACACAGGCCCTATTGGTAAGCAGGCTGGACTATGGGAACGCACTTTTTGCAGGCATGCCAGACTACCTATTTCAATGACTGCAGGTAGTGCAGAATGCTGCAGCTAAACTAGTATGCAGGAAGGGCAAATACAGCTCCGCCAAAGAATGCTTAAAACGACTTCACTGGCTGTCCATGCGCCAAAGAACCCGCTTCAAGCTTTTGGGCCATGCCCATAAGACACTCAATAATAAAGGACCCATTATCCTTCAAAATAGGTTACACTTCTACCTTCCTGCCAGACCTTTAAGATCACAACATCTTGCTCTTGCCATAACAAAGAAAATAAAAAAGAATAAAGCAGGAGGTCGCACCTTCTCTTACTTGGTGGCACGTCATTGGAATGAACTTCCACTGGAACTTAGATTAACTACTAAATATAATCTCTTCAGGAAGAAACTTAAAAACACCTTTTTCCTAAATACTGACCCACGACAATTGGCTAATCCAGCTTTCATCTGTTACTAGAGTCCTTAGCGCCGTGACATCCTTTGGGATAAATGCTGCGCTTTATAAATAAATTAATAAATTATAAAATAATAAAGAATTAATATGCTTTTCAGCCAGTTTACCTATACCTGGTAACAGAGAGATGGGACGGTAATTCGCCCAGTCCTCAGGGTCTAAATTAGGTTTCTTTAAAAATGCCTTCACTCTTGCCTGCTTCCATGACAGCGGGACCAACCCGGCCGCAAGGGAGGAGTTAATTACATCCCGGATGACTGGGGAAACAGTCTCCGAGACCAACTTAAGGGTGGAGGGCGGCGCGGCATCAGCCGGGGAGCCAGACTTAACATTCCCCAAGAGCCGCTGCAGAGTGGCTAAATCAAGCAGAGCAAATTCCTCCAATCCAGCATGAAGGTCGAGTGGGGCGGAAGGTATTTTAGGCACCACATGCTGAAACAGCGAGTAGATATTAGCAACCTTAGTAGCAAATAAATTTGCTAACTCATCACAACGTTTCTGTGCATTTAATGGCTCAGTAAGAGGGCCAGGAGGGGTGACCAATGATTTGAATTTTATTTTAATAATAATAGCTAGATTGTGCAGTTTTATTTTTATTTTTATAAATCCGCAATGCAGATCTATAATTGCCCTTACTGACCTCGGAGAAGTCCTTCCTCCATTTCCTTTCAGACTGCTTGAAGGCTTCTTTAAGCGATCTTTGTTCAAGAGTATACCCGGAAGTTCAGATTAAGCATGGAAGGATGATCCCAAGATGGCTTGCACTAAACATGATATTATGTCTTGAACAGGCATTTTTATTCTCCGTTGGTCTACTGCATTTTTAACTCACTGCATTTTTAACTCTTTGGTGAACTGCCTACTTTTAAAAAAATGGTTATAAAAATCTTGAATGAATTGTATAACAATGTATTTCTGTGCTTTTATGACTGCTTTTCTGACAGTCGAATAAAGGATTTTTGAATTGAATTTATGAGTATACCACGCTTTTTTGTTAGTGCCAATGCGATGACAGAGTTCTGTTTTAGGAAGGGTAAGGTTCAAGGAGGACTCCAACCAATTATTAAAAGATGCATTCGCCATTATAGGGTTAGAGCAGAATGTCGGAGTAGAAATATTAAGGTTCCCTACCCAGTTTTTCACTGGAAGATTGGACCAAAGGCGACTCCGTTTTTTTGTTTTTATGACGGGCTGTGCCCGATCTGGAGGGGACCAAATAAAAGATAAAAGAACATGGTCTGACCAAGGGACGATAATGGAGTCCTTCAAAATAATATTATCAAGATTGGTGAGAAAATGATCGAGCAGATGGCCTGCTCTGTGGGTAGGGCTGGTGACAATTTGTTTTAGATGGAGCACCTCTAGAAAAGCCATAAGGTCTTGAGAAGCAGGGTATCAGGTTCATCGAGGTGAATATTAAAATCACCCAAAATAGAAAAATTAGGGGTAAGACTAGCGCAGTTTATAGCAATGTCTGGAAGATCATTGCAAAAATTGGTGTATGCTCCAGGTGGACAATATAAAAGAATCCCTGAGAAGGTACAAGTAGGGGAGAAACTGATAGCAAAAGAAACACTCTCACACTCTGAAAGAAGGCAGCTACTTGACCTGCAGCTATAGATATTTTTATAAATAATTGCAATCCCCATGCCCCGACCACTATCCCGATCTTGTCTAATAATAGCATAATTTGGAGGTAGAGCCTGGACTACATTGGGATCCGAGTCTGCATTCGTCCAGGTTTCTGTTAGAAAGAGCACATCAGGGCATCTTTCTTCAAGAAGCAAGCATAATTCACCCGCATGCTTGGGAAGGGAGTGACAGTTAAGAAGTGCTAGAGAGTATGACTTTTCTTTCATAATTTTTGACTGAGGAAGTTCAAGAGGTATGAATTCAAAATTGCAGCGCAGGCAAGAGTTCTGTGCTTTTTCAAAAGACATGATATGTGAACATCTAGTAATTCTCTCCCGTCTAAGTCCCAGAAGCTGCTCCTTATTATAGCTAAACTTCCCGGTGGTAGTTTGTACAGGGCATCTGGCCCCTGGACCCGTCCTGACGCGGACGGGCGCAGACGGGCTTTCCTTTGGTGCTCCTTCGGTGCGTTGACGGTGCGTCCGCTGTTTGCGTACGCTGCACGGAGGCATGCCAATCTTCTTTTATGCTGGCGCAGAGCGCGTCACAAAGACTAGCCCGCTACCCTGCGTACCTCCCCAAGATGGCCGGTCGATTTGTCCGGCAGCCTCCGTGGGCGTGTAGCAGCTCAGCGCCTACTCGGCTGAGTGAGAGGGGTGAATGCGGCAATAAGTTAAAAGGTTAGCAAATTGACAAATTAAATTTAAGTTTTAAAAGTATATACGTACAAAACAAAACAGCTCCCGGCTTCCGCCTCAGGAGTGAATCTAGGTCTCACGCTTGCGCAGAGGTTCCTTCTTTTATCCTGGCGCAAAGCGCATCACAAAGACTAGCCCGCTACCCTGCGTACCTCCCCAAGATGGCCGCTCGATTTGTCCGCAGCCTCCGTGGGCGTGTAGCAGCTCAGCGCCTACTCGGCTGAGTGAGACGGGTGAATGCGGCGATAAGTTAAAAGGTTAGCAAATTGCCAAATCAAATTTAAGTTTTAAAAGTACATAGGTACAAAACGACACAGCTCCCGGCTTCCGCCTCAGGAGTGAATTCAGGTCTCACGCTTGCGCAGAGGTTCCTTCTTTTATGCTGGCGCAGAGCACGTCATAAAGACTAGCCCGCTACCCTGCGTGCCTCCCCAAGAGGGCCGCTCAATTTGTCCGACAGCCACCGTGGGCGTGTAGCAGCTCAGCGCCTACTCGGCTGAGTGAGAGGGGTGAATGCAGCGATAAGTTAAAAGGTTAGCAAATTGCCAAATTAAATTTAAGTTTTAAAAGTACATATGTACAAAACAACACAGCTCCCGGCTTCCGCCTCAGGAGTGAATCTAGGTCTCAACTGTTTCCAGGATTTAAAGAAATGAAGGAAATGTGAGCAAAACCTTTAAAAGGTGACCAGTATGTGAATCTATCAATCAATCAATCAATCAATCAATCAATCAATCAATCAATCAGGGAATTGTAAAGAGCAGCTACTCACCCGAGAGGGTCTCAAGGCGCAGAGGCGCAGCTCCTATATGTTAACGGTGATTCGTCCAATAGCCAGGTCTTGAGGTCCTTGAAGAACTTGCAGAGTGAAGGAGTCTGTCGGAGGTGCAGAGGGATGGTGTTCCAAGCCTTGGCCGTGCGGAATGAGAAGGAGAGCCCTCCTGTTCTGTTCTTCTTGATATGATATACCATTGCCAGAGAGAGTTGGGCTGAGTGAAGGGATCTTTGGAGTGTGTGGAACGAGAGGCAGTGGTTCATGTGGGCAAATCCAGTTTTGTGGAGGGCTTTGTGGGCGTGGGTGAGAAGCTTGAAGGTGATTTTATTCTCAACGGGGAGCCATTGTAGTGTCCGTAGGTGTTTACTCATGTACCAGTGGCTTGGTAGATTGAGGACTAGTCTGGTGGCGGCGTTCTGGACGTTCTGGAGTTTGCGGGTGAGGTTCTTGTTGATCCCAGCATACAGTATGTTGCCGTAGTCCAGTCTGCTGCTGATGAGTGCATGTGTGACGGTTTTCCTGTGTTCAAAGGTTATCAAGTTGGCGGTCTTTTGGAGCAGACAGAGGATGTGGTAGCAGGAGGAGGTGACAGCATTGATCTGGCGGTCCATTTTGAGTTCGTAGTCCAGGATGATTCAGAGGTTGCGTGTGTGGTCCGTGGTGGAGGGTTCCCCAAGGGTAGGGGACCACCAGGTGTCATTCCAAGCGTCGAAGTGTTGGCCCATGATGAGTACTTCGGATTTGTCCGTGTTGAGTTGTAGGCAGCTGTTCTTCATCCACCTGGCGACTGTTTCTATTCCTTCTTGAAAGTTGTGTTTGGAGGTGTTGGGTTCGTTGGATAGGGAGAGGATGAGTTGGGTGCTGTCTGAATATGATACAATATTCTGTGTTATTAACTATTTCTTCTGTAAGGAAGTCCTTAGGTTGATGCAATGACCTAAATATAGCGCTGTGAAGTATCCTCCATCGGCCATGCCTTTGACAACAAATAGCCTTTAGTAACCCTCTTGCAGGAGAACCAGTGCTCAATGATGCATATATAGTGTTTATATTGACAACTGGCCAGCATGCCTCTTTGTGAGGTAGATGGACTGACAACTCTCTTCTTTATTGCCTTACCAACTAATTCCAGCCCTTGATGGTGCTCAGAGGCACAGCAGCAAAAGGTCTAGCTTGGAACCTTTCGTTTGAGCAGAGGATCACCACAAATTCCAGCATACCCTCTTCTTTCCACCAAAGAAAATGAGAAGAGAATATTGCTAATATTGTGGCAAAAATCCCATTTTTAAATAGATCAGCTGCTATGATTCCGGTTGGTCGGGTGGGGTGGAAGTTTGGCCACAGGTTTCCTTCTCAGATGCTACTTTCATGTGATTGCATGTTGTTTTTTTCAAATGAACCAGTTGGCCCCTGGTGTTGTAAAAGTTCTCTTGCACTTGACACAACACACTTGTTTGTGTCAAATTGTGCAACTAGCTTTGTGGTCCTCATGCAGACTAAATATAAAGATGATTAAAACTGAGGGGAGGAGTAGCTTCGTCATCAAGCCAGAAACACTTGTTGTGGAATAAGGCAGCTGTGTTTGTATTTTGCTAGGGTGGGCTGCGACTGCAGTAGGGATTGTGGTTGGTTCAAGTTTTGTTTTTTTTGTAAAGATTGTAGCAGGTGTCGTTGGTGGTACTACATGACTCACATTTGGATAATTTTAAGTGATTTATAATTCCTAAGGGCCACTCTCCATATAAACAATCCATGGTTCACCTTCCTCCCTTCCAACTAAGCTTTTGACAGTCTTCCTTTACACTTGCTTCCAGTGTTGGGCTAAAGGGGTCTACTCCATATCATCATCATCTGAAGTGGAAATGTCTTTTTTCCTTGGAGGAGATGATGAAGAGGTCTAGATGTGGAAGACCAGTCATAACATTCTGCAGCAATTTAAATGTCCTGCTCCGATACTACCTCTGGAAGATCGAGTGTTGCAGACTCTTGCTGCTATTGAGTGCTCTTGGAAGCTGGAACAGTTGAATTTTAGTCTCACTGCTCTCTGCCATGACCGTAGTTCCAAACACACAGAAAAATATCTGCTGTGGAATTGGTGGTGTGGTACAGTTGTTGATCCTGGGGTTATACTCCTCCCAGTATCTGCCTGTTCAGAAGAGGTTTATGAGATTATTGGTCAGCAGCATCAGCACTAGCACTCATGAAGTTCTCTTGTCTGGTTTTCAGTTGAGACACCACATGAGAGAGTGAGGAAACAACCCATATGGAGGAGATGGAAAAAGTGCAGATGAGACTACAGTGATAGAAAACAATAGCCTTCCAGTTTCGGGGCTGAAACTTGCTACAGGTTGTTGACTTCTAGGTCTGAGTGGTTGAACCCTAAAAAATCCTAATGAACGCAAAAGACCATGCCTGGCAAAATAAGCTGTTTCTACTCTACTGCTTGATACTATGATTCCATTCCTTCAGTATTGTTATTATTCCCTTTTGTCAGTTGCCTCAGTCCCTCCTCCCAGTTTCATTTACTGATCCATGTTTTACCTTGGACTGATCTTGATTCTCAACATGGGTATAGTTTTTGTACTCAATCCCGTTATCCTCTGTGATTAGGCTTTGGTGACAAAGAACCAGCTTTTTGGACTTGGTCCTATATTTACCCTATTTGGTTTGGTGACTGCAATTCTACCTTCCAGTAGAGAGGTGAACAAGTCATCTTCAGTTCCCCAGCAAGTTTCCAGGTTGCCCGAGGGCTAGTTAAAATGACGCCTCCTTTGACAACGGTTAAGCCATATCAACATTTTTGCCATTATTTCCCATTATAGAAGCCTACTTTTGGTAATCTATTACACACTGGGCCAGATGTACAACCCACCATTTTGCGACTAGCAAATTGCGTCGCATTTGCGAATCGCAATTTGCGACTCGCAAATTTGGATGTGTAATAGTGTCTCAAACACTGTTAGCCATTCCTAATGGGGCCGCAAATTGCATGCCTCATGAATATTAATGAAGCTGTCGCAATTTACGTCCCCATTCGGAATTGCTAGCACTCCCAGGGACGGTGGTCTGCTGGGGTCAGCAGACTTCCTTGTCTGGGACTGCTTTTAGATAAAACAGTCTTTTTTTAATGCAGCTCATTTTCATTAAAGGAAAACGGGCTGCATTTAAAAAAGAAAAGTAAAACTTTTCATTTTAATTTTTTTAAGGGAGGCAGTGGTCCCTGGAACCACTGCCTGCTCTTAAAAATATTTTCTCACATACTCACAAAGGGGAAGGGGTCACCAGGTGACCCCTCACCGTTTACGAGTGGTTTACAACCTACTTGAAGTAGGTGGTAAACTGCGAGTTGTTTGCGGCCGCAAATGCAGTTGCAAAATAATTGTACATGGTATGGTGACTCGCTATTAGTAAGGGACACTCCTTCCTAATAGTGGGAGTTGCAAATGCTATTTTGCGAGTCAGTGACTTGCAAAATAGCATTTGTACATGTCATTACTACTTTTTGCAGTCGCAAACGGGAGGATCTCCAGTTTGCCGCCGCTAAAAAGGGTTGTTTATCTCTCCCACTGTCTTCGATTTATTTTATTAAGAAGGAGTGTTAGGCTATCACTGCAACACTGTGTCATCCTGTACTGCAGAAAATCCAGTCTAGATCTTCTAATAACCATCATGCTAGAAACAAGTATCACCCCCTTCCCCTTCTGTGGAGGTACTCCCTACTCTCCTGGAGTGATTAACCTTGCTTTCCTTTGATCACTGATCAAATGGTCATGACATTTTGCCAGACATCCCAATAATGATACAGAGGTCAATCCTTTAGAGGTTGTAGCATAAGTGATTAAAAAGATACAAGAAGGACTAGAACGTGATCACAAAGGACAATCCTTTCTGTTAAAAAAACATGATCAGTTTTCAGGTACAAATCAACCAAACACACCTCCATGTGCCTCAGATGGGGTGTAATCACAGCACAAGTAATGCTGCAGCGGTTGGCAGAAAATCCATATCAGGATATTCTTATTCTCTTTCTTCGTCAACAGCAATCACTTGGTGTCCCTCCGGGACTCACAAGTAAGGAGGGCAGGCAAATGGATTAAAATAAAAACCACAAGCATGTAATACAGACACTATGATCAGCCACATGCACAAATAAATATGTTAGGTAAAAATATGAGCTTCTGAAGGACCATTATCATTATTGCATAAAATAAGTAGTAATCAGTCCCACTCACTTGCTGCACAAAATGGCTGCCCATGTTCAAATCCTAAGAACGAGGCATGAAGTACAAAGAGAAAATGGCAAACATACACTGCCCCGTGAAATGGCGGGTGCTCACATTGCAAGCAAAGAAGAAGCCATGAAGAAAAAAGATACACACACTATGGTTCCGCAAACTGGTTGTCACCTGTATAACAAGCAAAGAAGTAAGCATGGAGAACATAGAAAACATGGCTGCTCTACACTGGCTGGAGCCCCTTCTTCTCTCAACACAAATGGGCATAATTGCAGGAGAAATTCTTGTATACAAATGTATACCCAATATGTGCCTGCCGCCCCCTAGCCCCGTGAGCCTATACACACCACCAGTAAAGCAGCAACAGCAATGTAAAACAAAATTCGATTTAGATAAAACTATAATAGCATAACAACATGGAAACGCGGATTAAAATAGAAGTTAAGCATTCCCCAAATACAAACAGCTCTGGGCAACAGTTACCACTGCCAAAAACTTTTAAAAGCTGCATTAAAACAAATTATTCAACCATCTCATGCATACACAAACCGATACACAAAATAGTGGTGGACATGAACATAGGGAAGAAGGTACCTGAGTAAAAAGAAAATCGCTACATAAGCTTGGACTTTTGAAGCCCTCCTCTTTCCCTACCTAGCCAACAACAGGCATATGCAAACAAAAAATAATCTTTGTTTGGCATTAATTCAAGGCCACCCAGAATGCCCCAAATATTATAAAATATCTCTATCACAGCAGTAGTGAGAATCTGAAAAATGCATGGAAAAATACATTAATGCTTCATGACAGATTAGTCCGAAAATAGTAAAACACCACAGTATAATCACAAATCTAGACATAGAACACAAGAAAAAGGAAAAAACATATGACCCTAGACCGCCACCATTCCTGACTGTCCATTAGTTTTACATGCTCATCAATCCCATATGGACCCACCTGTACCACCTGCCCCAAGCCACAAATAACTTGAGAGAAAATCAAAAAATAGGAAGAAAAATAATTGTAATCTTAGTCACCTCTGTCCAATGTGTAATGACGGCGATTAACTCTATCGTCCATCTTGTTTATATGTACCCTGCCCTTAGATGGCCTTTGAAGAAATGGATTCTCTGTGTGTGTCATCTGCCGGGGTTAAGATTCTTCCAGCTAGCAATAAGGATATAAACACCCAACATCATGTAAGTCGTAGTGAATAGTATAGCCAAGTACCTGCATGTAGCTTGGATAAAACGTAACCGTGTAGGCCTAGTGCCCAAACCAGCTCTTGAGGGTGCATAAATCTCTTAGATGCCATTTGATCGTTTGTAACCAAGTCCTAGCTGGTTGTTAGTTAGGAAATATGTTTGTAATCAGTGTTGTAGTTTGAAATCATGCTTTTATTTTTAGCTGATTTTAATCTCTTTTTAACCTATTTATTTTAGTAGAGGATTGTTAAACTATTGAATTGTTGATGATATTTATGTATGTGTTTTATAGGTTTGTAATCTGAAATAAACAGATTTGATGATGATGAATTGTGTCGGTCCTCCCCCCAACAACAAACTGTGAGAAACTGTGTTTGTGTTTAAGTGGGGTGTTAACCTCGCTCAAGCAACAGTCATGATCCCTCTCAGGGTGAATCACAAAAGTCACTAAATTAACCTGTGCTTAACCCTCTAGTAGCTTGGTTCAACAGCAGCCAGGCCTAACTTAGCGGCGATATGTAAAAGTATTTATGCAGAACACAAACGGTAAAAAGGAAAAACACAACACAAGCAAAATTCCACATCAATTTAGAACAATAGAGACATTTTTAATAAATTATTTGACACCAAAATGACAATAATTCAATCAGTAGAACAAGAATCATGAACTTTTAAAGTTTTAAGGTAGAAAATAGCACCTAAAAGATCAAAACACCAACCACAGACATCTAGTCGTGCAAGAAAGGTTTTTAAAGTAGAAAACATGGCCGACTGTGATGGGCCCAGGTTGGATACAAGAAGTGGCTTTGGCCCGGTCAGTGCTTACCTTTGTACTTAGAAGAAATTTAGTAGAAAAATATCTGAGAAAGTAACATTCATTGGGGTTTGACTGTAGGCGATGGCCTAGGTGGAGGCATCGTCATCAGGGAGCCAGTATACGAAGTCAGTGAAGATTTCTACTTTTTGACTTGACCTCTTTTTCTGAAGTTGAAAATCTCCTGTGGGACGAAGCTTCAAACTGTAGCCAAAAAGGGGTCTACAAGGCTGAATTTTGCTTTTGCGAAGGGCCGCTAAACAGGATTTGTTGCTGAGAAGAAGAACGTAGCAGGGGCTGCCTCAAAGCCATGTCGACCGGTGATGCACCTTGGGCAGATCAATGAATTGGTAGGTGGCGGTTTCCTCGTGATTCTCAGAGGACGTTTTAGCCAACAATTTAATTTTCGAAGTCCCAAGTTTTAGATATTGGCTATCTGAGCTCATTTAGCACCACTTTCAATAGTCTAGGACTGGAGAGGCACCACTTGCAGAATTGGGACTCACGCAGGCTGGGTTCAGGTGTGGGTTTAAGATGGTTGGGGCCTTTTCTGTCCCTGAAGCTCTGATCAAGAGGTCAGTCAACTATCCCTTGGAGTCACTCTGGCATTCCTGGGTTCAAGTAGTGGAATAGGGCTCAGAAAGCAGGGCAGGCCTCTGAGGGGTCAATGTATGCTTAAGGTAGCATAACAGTTCTTTCAGGTGAAGAAAATCAGTCTTCTGAATTACACAGCAAGTCACAGCAGCAGACAGTCCTCTGAGAATCTTTCCATAGGTCCAGTTGTGGACTTAAGCGTGGGTCTGGGTCTTGTGAATTCTTTAAAGTAAGAGAAGTTTCCACAGTTTGAAGTGCTTAAAATGTCCTACCTCTCCCGCCCAGGCTTCAGCCTGACTACAGACACAATAAGGAAGTGTAAAGTCCTTTGTGGGAAGGCAGGACACAGCCTACTGATTTGCAAGTGGGGCTGTGCCTAAATCTGACCCCCAATCCTGCAAGTGACGGCCCATCCAGGCAAGCTAATCCCTCTATTATGTGGCTGGCCGGGAGGAATATATAAAGTCCAACTACCAACTACACCCAATCATGTGATCCTGGCACAGGCCACAGGCGCAAAATAGCTAGGGCAGAAAAATGCTAACTCCAAATGAGCTACTGTCAGGATAGGAGCATCTGCATTTTGCGGCACAACCGCATATCAAGATAATCTTGGCGATTTGTTTGCCACATTTCATATGGGCATCAGACTTTTCTGGATGCACAGTGTATGATAATTTATCACCCTAATTTCTGGAACCTCCAAGTGAATCACACCAATCTGCATCATTGCGGTGACCACCCATTTAACGGGAGCTGTGAACTGACCTGGTCTGCCTCTGTAGGCGCCTGCAATGGTTGTCTCTTTTATTTCCATTATCCTGATGAACACCCGCATGCGGAGGTCTAAATTTACCCTCAACGCTTAAGTCAGGCTGAAACATCAACACCCTCAGTCTATTGCCTGTATTACGCTATACTGGTCCTCCCCAAAATTGGATAATGCATTCTAAATAAAGTAGCATCATTCTGTAAAGCGGACATGGAAGAATGCAATACGATTGTTTAGTAGACAGGCCCAATCATATTGGTTTACTTTTACTAGCATTATTGCAACCAGTTCCTTTTGTGAAAAATGTTGATACTATGATCTTCAACTGTCTCCTTTTTGACTTTTCCTTCTTCCACTCACCTCGCACATGAGCACTTTTTCCTGCACTCCTTCCTAGAGCGACTGTCTATTGATATATCTTTGTATGTTAGATTGATTATGCTATTTTTATAATAAAAGAATGTAAAGAAGATTTTGTCACTATTATTCAGTTGTGTTGCCTTTCTCTGTGGTGCATTTTAAAGAGTATTTGTTCCTCTCTTGTGTAATGAGTATGTGAAAACTTCTCAGTGACTTAGCTAATTTATTTCAAGAGTCACTGCCTCTTTGGTTTTTCTAAGGAAGGGTGTCAGTACCAATTGTTGTCCTTACCAACTTTTTAAAATTGGCATTTTTAAAATTATGACTTCAAATCCAACTTTACCATTAAAGAGAATTTAAAATTGCAACTTCTTAGACATCTAGAATGAATGTCTCACTTGCTCCTGATCAAAAGTTAGCACTTATTAGACGTAAGAAGGCAATCCAATGTCATCCTGTGGGAGAGGTAGGCTTTATAGTAGTTAAAAACGAATGTAAGAGTTTTTCACTACCAGGACATTTAAAACTTAAAAGTACATGTCCAACTTTTAAGTTACAATCAATTCTTCCCTGTGGGCTACCTAGGGTCTTTCCCATGGAATGCCTTATTTGCAATAAAAGGGGAGTTTAAGACTTGACAAGGGGGTTATATTGGCAATTTGAAATGCCTTTTTAAAACTGCATACAGGCTGCATGGCAGACCTGGGACATGTGTAAGGGGCTACATAGGCGGGTGGCACAATAAATGCTGCAGGTCCACTAGCAGCATTTAATGTACAGGCTGCGGATATCAACTCACTATAAACTTATAAGTACATTAAATATGCCTATCAGGTGTAAACCAAATTTACCATCTTTAGGAGAGTGAGCACAATAACTTAGGAACTGGCTAGCAGTGGTAAAGAGCACGGATCCTAAAGCCAGCAAAAACAACTTCAGAAAGACAGGAGTGGGAGGCAAAATGTTTAGAGGAACACCACCCTTAGGGTGGCAGGTGTAACACAAGCATTTTTGCAAAGTACTGCATTGAACTTACTTGATTTTCCCCAAAAAGTTAGACATACAAGAATGGATATTGCATCAGAGATTGCAGACAAAGCATCTGTGTGTGCTTACCCTCCACAAGGCAAATCCAAAATGAACAAGGGCTGAACAAAGAACAGGAAGAAGTATTCATGACAGGAAGATAAAGTTCATACTGTATGCACAGTGGCCTTAATCTCTAGTGAACTTCGCTGTGTAATCAATATGTTTTTTAAAGATGCATTTTGCACTACAAAATCACCCAGATCGTAATCTCGGGTAAAAATTCAACATTAGAAAAATGATGTGTTGATTATATTGGTGCCTGCATTAAACAGCATCTTCTTACGCTGGATCCGTTGGCGTTGTTCCCTTTCTCCCATGATAGGGTTTTTACTTGAACGGCACTGTCAGTTACTCAATGGGCTTAATGCCATAATCTCATTCATTATGCATCACTTCTATAATGTGAAATGCCAGAGATTACACCAAAGTAACACAAATTACACCTGCATTTAGCTCTATTTTGCAAGTGAGGGTGTTAGGTAATGTGTCAAATGTCAACTGTTTGATATGATGAGGAAGAAATATATATTTTCAATATTCATGTAGTGGGAGTCCTCATTAACTGGAGAAAGGAGAACTGTCATTATATTTTGCTTAGACATATATGTGCAGCATTTGGGGCATGTAAGTGTTTTTTATCATCTATGTTTTAGTAGCTCTTGGGCTGGCCTGTGGAAGAATGGCATTCCAAGAAAGATGCAAGTCTACGAACCAGAGCTACACAATCTCATGGCAGTAAATAGTGAAAACATTCATAGAATAAGCCGGAGACATGGTTTCTGTTTCTTCACATGAGGAAATGGCAGATGGGGGAGGGCATGGGGTATCTGATGTCAATCTTGACTCTCACCTGTACTGTCACCTAGGCATGAGCGGGAAATCCGTTGCGCCCGCGGATTTTTGGGAAATCCGCAATCCGCGAATTTTCCGGATTTCCCGCAAAATCCGCAAAAAAAATCCGCGGACGTAACGGGTTCAAAAGTTGAACCCCCACTCATGTCACTATTTTACAATGGTGCCAGCAAGCTGCCAGCGCCGTTGTAAAATAGTTACAAAGTTAGCTTGCACAGGAACCACTAGATAAAACGAAGCAGGTGCTGCTTTATTTTATCTAAGTGCTTCCTGTGCAAGCTAACTTTGTAACTATTTTACAACGGCGCTGGCGCCATTGTAAAATAGTTACAGCTCACTCAAGGGACCCCTGCGCCCTTCGGGGTGATTGCATAGTTACACACACATGGTCGCTCGAACTAGTTGATGCTCAAATTCAGTGACTCATTCATTAGCCCAAAAACAATCGTGAGCGTCGTCGAGGCTGGACAGGTTGGGCCTTCTTCCCAAATCTACCGTGGAAAATCAGCTGTGATGCTGGATAGACTTTGCATCCTTGACTTTCACGAGCGCAATACCCGTGCTGTTCCTGTGACCAGGAGCTTCTTCTCTTCATCTGCTGAACTGATCTTTCTCTGACCTTTTATACACACAAGAGGCACATACATGAGTAGGCACATTGTGTTCGCACGGGTTTCTGCAAGTTCGCGAGCGTTTTGTACAATTTCGCAATTTGTGAAATTGTACAAAACCCTCGCGAACTTGCAGAAACCCGTGCGAACACAAAAATAAAAAAAACGCGAGCATTCGCGGATTTTGCGGATTTTCGCAATCCGCAAATTTGCAAATCCGCAAATTCGCGGATTGCCAATCTGTAAAATCCGCCCATGCCTACTGTCACCATAAAAGATCTCCTCTTCATGCATGTTGACAATGTTTTAGGACAAGTCATGTAGTGATGAGCTGCGACTCTGGCTGAAGGGATTAGTGCCCTTTTCAGTCTCTTAGACAAGGTGGTGGAGGGGCCCTTGATTGGCCAAGGTGATGCCTAAGTAAATGGGATCATTGATAATTTGTTAGAGAAAGGGGGGAAAAGAAGCACATAGAAAGAGAGGGAGCCTGTTGAAGTAGAATAAGAAATGGTAATGAAAACAACAGTATTGACAATGCCTGGAGGAAAACATTGTATTAAGTAAACCCAATGATTCCAAGAGATTCTTCTTGAACACTAACCCAAACCAGGGCCGAACTGGGAGCACAAACCAGCCTGGCAATTCAGTTGGACTGGCCCGCGGAGGTGGGGGTGCTAGTGCAAAGCACTGCTGCTACTTTTGTTGCTGGGGGCTGATGTTGCAGCAATCTTGCAAAACCAACCCCCAGTAAAAAAAACGTCCCCCACCCATCGACCCCATTGGGAAAATGCCCAGTGCCCACTACAGCCATTCCTGCCCTGCCTCTAACAGATCCACACACTTGAACACTTTTAGTGATTTTGGCCTGATTTAGTGTCTAGCGGATGGGTACTCTGTCACAAAGGTGAAAAAAATTTGTTTGGCCCCATTAAAAGTGCCATAGCATACACCTTTGTAGTAAGGCTGATGGAATATCAAGTAAATCCTCGACCAAAGTCAAAATCAGGCCCTTTGTGATCACAGATCAACACTTTCTTTTCACCACAATCTCAAAGGCTAAACGTCCTGAAAACAATCAAGCTCAATATGCCAATTAACTTCAACATGCCCACCTCTTCTCAACCCAGTGCCTCAGTGGCTCGCCAAATGAAGTTAACGCAGACATCATAATGTAGAACCAAATACATCTGTAGGTATACCCAGCTGTGACATTATCGCAGTAACGCAGCGCAAAGCAACAGTGAGCAAGTCACTATATCAAATCTGCTCCCCAGGTCTGCGGTTTCTAATGCAATTCCCACTTCTGCCCTCATTCAAGACTGTGACCTTCAATCTCCTGTATTGATCTTCTTGTGATTGGGCTGCGTGGCACTGTACAAACTCGTGCCACCTAGCCTCGAATTATGGTCAGTGGTGACGTTGGACTTTTCATTATATCACTGCATCCAAAGGCATTTGTTAAAAGTGACAGTGATGATTTTGACACATGAACTTAGTAACATTCAAGTACCCTACACTGCCATGAGAACAATGCCTCTGATTGACTTCTCAATTGGCATGTGTACCTTATAGGACACCGACATTCCTATGCATGGAGCCACACTATTGTTTAGTAAATCAAAAACACAAAACGCTTTTGTATAGAGCACTCCCTGAATTCATGTTTTAGAAAGCGCTGTTATGTTATTGTGAAGAAAATGGAAGCTGGTGAAATAAATATATTTGCCTAAGAACCCAGAGTGGTAAAGCCAGGATTGTCCCCAAATTTTATGGTTTCACATCGTGCAATTCAGCCACCAGATGAGTATATGACTCCCCCTACCCCATTTAAAAAAAAAAAGAAAATAAGTAATTTCTTTGTTCTTTGTGCATGAGGTTAGAGCGTGGTTTGCAGACAGAAGCGGCATGAAAGCTCGACTCAATTTTAGTTTCCAAGAGGACCTCGAGCAGGGCAGGCCTCTTTCAGTGGCAGGGCCATGTCTGGTGACATCCTGATCGGAGAGAGCAGCCCGGCACATGACGAGTCACGACTGAAAACGGGCAGTGGGACAGAGGGGAAGAAAAGAGCCGGGCCATTTTCCAGCTCTTTTCTTTGGACTAAACGAGCAAATAACAATTTTTTAGGAAAAGGTGAGTGACCGTTTCCTGAACGGACACTGGTGGAGAGATCGGATCCCAGGCACCTGTTATCCCCTCTAAAGCACTAAACCTGGCTAGTTTGCAATGGCAGGGTGTCCTAAACTGTCCCTGACATCACTAGTTCCAGCCAAATACTCTGCCCTGATTCATAGCAATGGAGCTTCTCAAATTCTTCTCCTTTGTGATTAATTTCAGTCGCCCACGGCGCCCTCTCTCGGCACTTAACCTGCTGCACTCACGGAGGCAGTGTTAATGTGCAGCAGGCTGCAGTGCGCGTGAGCAGACCACACACCTGAGATTAGCACCGCGCACCTGGTATTAGAGCTCAGGTGCATATGTCTCTGCTGCACAGCAGTGTGACGTCAGTGATAGATGCTGGCCATAACCACGCATGGTTACCTGCCTGTGCCTGCACAAAAATAACATTTAGCCCCTCGGCTGTGCGTACATAAGCACTTTAGGGGTGTTTTGGTTGTTTCAATTCAATTTCCTAAGCAACATATTGGGAAAAGGGTGTAATTTATTATATTAATTTAATTACAGGGATTTCACTGGTTGCTTTTCCTTGCTATAAAGTGTGCCTCAAAGTGTCACACGTATGGCAATAAAAGACACAACTTAGCACTGAAACCATGCAAATGGCACACACGCGCAATCTTAAAACCAGTCAGCTATGTGCTGGTAGTACATGCTTCTCAGGAAGGCAGGGGGGACCTCGCTTTAAGTTGATGTAAGGCATTGAAAGGGATGCAGTTTGCCTTGGCTCCCATTAGAGAGAGGCTCCTTAGCAACAGTGCATTTGTCCTGTGTGACAAGCGTGTCAAATCGCTCCAAATTGGAACTGCTGCTCAGATTTCAGTTCACAAGCGGGAAATGGCGGGAGTCGGAGACCAATTAGGGAGCTGTACATTCTGCTCAAGATACGCAGTGGAGTCCTAAGGCAGATTTTTAAATGGGGGTCGTTTCAGCAGAGAGACAAGAGCTGTATAACACTCAATGACCTAACTCCAGAGTGAGTTCACGTGTCTGGAGAAAGATATGACGACAGACTGACATCGAACTAAGTTTAAGTTTAAGTTTAAAATATTTATTGAGCGCAACATACACCTGAGCGGTTTCTTGGCGCTGAGATAGCAAACAGCCAGCTGGCAAAGTCAGTCGCTAAGACATAGACTGGAAAGGGGAACAGAGATTAAGACAGAAAAGCCTGAGTGAATAAAAATGTTTTCAGTTCTTTGCGGAAAATGGAATATTGATTGAGAGACCTAAGGTGGAAGGGAAGAGAGTTCCAGAACATGGGGGCGAGAGTGGAAAATTTCGAGCCACCCAGTTTTTTTTTCCGGTAGCGGGGAACTGCTAAAAGATGTTGTGCTGAGGAGCGAAGGTCTCTGCCAGGGACATAAGCTTTGACGGCTGAAGATATAAAAAGAGGGGCCAGGCCCGTCCTGGCCTGAAACGCCATGCAGCCTAATTTAAACAAGGCGCGTTCCCGAACAGGAAGCCAGTGAAGGGTCTTCAGGAGGGGAGAGGTACGATGAAATTTGGGAAGACCGAAGGCAAGGCGGGCCGCTTGGTTCTGCACCAGTTGCAGTTTGCGCAGGCTGTACTGAGGGATGCCATTGAACATAATGTTCCCGTAGTCCAGGCGGGACAGGACCAGTGCGGACATAATTAGTTTAAGTGCAGAGAAGGAAAAAAAACGAGAAATAGAACGGATAGTACGAAGAGTAAGAAACAGGAAGAAACCACCGAACCTATCTGGGAGTGCATAGTGAGTTTGTCATTTAGTTTGATGCCAAGAGTCTTGACAGAGGAAACTGGGATAGGAGGAGAACCAAAGGAGGGGGGCCAAAATAGAGAATTCCAGGGACTGGAACAACCACCCGTAACCACAAGTTCCGTCTTATCGGGATTGAGCTTCAGGTGGTTGAAGTTCATCCAGTCCCTGATGAAAGATAGAGTAGATTGGAAGTTAGAGATGGAGTCAGAGGAAGAAGATAGGTTGAAGATGAGCTGGAGGTCATCGGCATAGTTATATACCGTGACCTCCAGCTGTTGTAGAGCAAAGATGAGAGGCGAGATGTAAAGGTTGAACAGTAAAGGGGAAAGAGAAGAGCCCTGGGGAACACTGCACTGGACCTGGCAGGGGGTAGCTGAAAACTCCCCAAGATGAACCGCCTGGGTCCGGTCCCTCAAAAAGGACGAGAGCCAAATAAGGGCTGAGCCTCCTATGCCCGCCGCCCTGACACGGGAAAGTAAGATGGAATGATCCACCATGTCAAAAGCGGCGGACAAGTCAAGGAGGACCAGCGCCTGAGATTTGCCAACGTCCATACCCTCTCTGAGGGTGTCTAGTACTGACACCACCACTGACTCTGTCGAGTGCTTGGGTCGAAACCCAGCCTGACACGGGGCCAGCCTCCCATTCTCCTCGACAAAGGAGCTGAGCGCAGATGTAACGTGTCGCTCAAGCACCTTCCCCAAAAAGGGAAGAAGGGAGATGGGACGATAGTTGGCCATCACGGAAGGGTCGGCTCCTGGCTTTTTTAAAATAGGAACGATGGAAGCAGATTTTAGTGATGGAGTGACAACCCCTTGGGCCAGTGAATCGTTAAGGAAGCCAAGAGGAGGCAAGGTACAGACAGAGTAGACCTGCCGTAAGATGTGTGCCGGGCAGATGTCAGAAGGGGAACCGGATTTGATTTTGGGGAGGAGGGACAGAAAAAGTTCCTCAGAAAGAGGGGGAAAAGAATTGAAGAAGGCTGAGGCGGGGATAGGCAGAGGATCAACAAAGAGAGGGGAGGGAGGGGGGATGTTCAGAGTGCTAGAAGAATGTGACTAAGAGAACTGAAGGGCTGGAGACCATTTTTGAGGCACCTTGAAGGTCTCCAGAGTGGATCTGAGGGCTTGGTGAGAGTAGTTATAGAGGTAGCTATTGGAGGGCCACAAATGGTGTGCAGCCCTGCTATAATGAGGTCAGGTGGGTGGTCACCTGAGGAGCTCCGATTCTCAGCATTGTGGCTTTAACAGTCAGTAGTAATCATCTAAGGGGCACATAAGTGAGAATTAGAGATGGCAGCTCCTATCTGAGCACAAAAGAGAGTCTTCCAAAGAGCCAACAGCTCAACATTCTGAGGCCCTGCAGATGGGTGCCTGGAGGTTGTCACTGGATCATTTGAGGGACAAGAGGGGCTGGGGATGGGGCTCTGATGGCTAGTAGAGGGTTGTTAGAAAAGAGACTAGAGTCTCAAGGTTTTAATGTGAGTCTACACTATCAGGTGGCTTCTATGGCCCAGCATATTGCTTCTGAGATCTGGCCAAGTTAATTGTGTCTAAGAATCAACAAAAAGTGGGGTTCTTGATATTGAGCTGTCTAGAAAAATGAGAAGGGGATGAACTCTTCTTTACTTCCTCTCTGATCAACATGGGGATGGGTCTTGCTTTGTGCACTTTAGGTTCAGCATTAGCTTTGAGTAATATTTTATGCTCAAAGCCTTTCAATCTCCCAAGCACTTCACCAAACACTCCTGGAAATTATTTACACAATATATCACTCAACTTACTCTCATCATCCATTGCCAAAACTTTTTCAACACTGTTCGGGTCTAAAATGATGTTTACATTTTTCTGATCAAACCACCCCAATACCGATGGTCCCACCTTTGACACATACAATTTACCTCTTGTGCTACTTCCTTTGAATAAAAAGGTAAGCCACCTATAACCCAAAATTTCAATTCTATTGCCAGTATAACTAATAGGGCAAATATCTGAAACATTCAATTGATTACCAATTTTTCCTAACAAACTTTTCCTCCAAACTTCCTCATTGACAATAGTGTAAGGAGAACTTGAGTCTGCATACACTTACACTACAACACCACCTAATGAAATGTTACATAAGGGTTTGCCCTGTAAAGACTTTTCCAATATATTAATTACACAATTTCCCCTCACATTTTAATACAATCAAATCTTTCTCCATCTAGTTCCTCAATCTCCTCCTCTTCATCCCAAAGATACTTGACATTACTTCGTCTACGACACATCTTACTAAAATGTCTCACCAGCCCACAGATTCCACATTTCTTTCTCAAAGCAGGACAATTCCTACTGAAAGCCAAATGTTCTTTACTGTCACAACGGTAACATCTTCTTTCTTCCTTTTTTGTCTCTTTATTTTGGTATCTAGTAGGCTGACTTGTCCCTTTTCCTTGCCAATTTTGCTGATACCTGGTCTGTGATTGGCTTTGTGGCTGCTGATACCTGGTCTGTGATTGGCTTGAAGGTTGAATTTTACAAATTGCCGAAGAAGCTTTCTCTTGTTCTGTGTCTTTCACCACCGCGGAACATCTACCAGACATTTCTGCTTTTCTCATTATGGCTAATACGTCATCCAATGGCGCATCGCCATTCACCCACACACGATCTTGTAAAGTAGAATTATTGTTATGCATAACTAATTGATCCCTTATCAACTCGTCGTGCAAATCTCTAAAATTACAGTTGATCGCTAATTTTTTCAAATCATCAATCCACTCATCAACAGTTTCTTGCTTAGTCTGTTTCCTTTGAAAGAACTTATGTCTAGTCTCCCCAATACATACTTTCGGTGCAAAGTATTTGTCCTTATCTTTAATACAGTTTTCAAAAACATCAAAATTTGAATCCTCTATTTTGCTCATCCGTGAATGGGTTTTTAATCCAATTGGTCCCAATGAATGTAACAAAATTCTCTTTTGTTCTGGTGTCATCTTCTTCCCTTCATCAATTGCTTCAATATAGTTTATGAAGTATTCCTTCCACTCAATCCACTTAATACTCGGTTGAGTACCTGTAGCCCAAATTGGCTCAGGAGCGCTTATAGTAAAATTTTGTTGCGCCATCTCACACTCCTTATTTTCAGTAGTGTCTCCTCTTTCCATATAATTATACTCTTTCTTAAATAAAAATGACAGTACGTTCTTCAAATGACTTTAAATTTGTAATTAATGATACCCACAGACAATCTCACCGGTATTTGCTCAAAGTGTTCCTATTTCTATTAATCTCCGTTAAATATTCAATCTTGAACCAATCCAACATTTATTTGTTTATGTTAAGAAGATCCTTCTTCCAAACTCCGCACTGCTCCGGTAAATTCCTAAGATCAGTGTCCCAAAATGGCCGCCGCGTAAGGTCACGCTGCGTGACCTTGCGTAATTCCTTCACCACCTCTGATCCTTTCCGGCGTTCTGAAGGGAACACTTCAGAGAATTCTACAAAACCTCTTGCGTACCATCCATGTCGAATCTCTACCGCTGCTCGAAAGATGCAGCCGAACGGGAGACTCAACGGATACAATGCTGACAACAACACAAGGTCTTGCCGTGAGGTAAGTTGCACACGAACTCCCAAATAATCACTGACCTTTTTTTTAATGAGGAGCCGATGTTCCTGAGGTGCTGATGTTCCGATAACATATGCCTTTCATTCCGCCATAAGAAACGGTAATCCAAATGTGATTTGAAGTCTTCATAACATTCAATTAAAGGAATAAAAGTAAAAGTAAGGGTCCAAATCCAACGTCGTCAATTGTAAAGATGGTCCAAGCCGTAGATATGAGAATACTTTATTAAGTAAATAGTAAAAAAAATACAGGTGAGCACCAGGGAGCAGCTGCAACGAAAGACTGCTTCAGTATAACTGACCCCCAACATACAAAAGATGCAAGATCATACATTCTAACCTAGCCTCATATACATTCTAAAGAGAACCTGAGCACGAATCTCAAATGCATATAATACAAGGCAACATAACACTGACCTGTAATATATTTCTCTTAAAGGAACTGCTATTGCAATGTAGAAAATAGGTGAATTTTTTAGAAAGATAAATATGCAACATTATTGGACTTGACCTTTTCTGCAGGGCTGTACCCAACGTTTTTGCCTTTGTCCTACACTTTTTGCTGAATTCGTTTTTGTTGGCCTTAGGACCCTATGCACTTTACAACAGCTAACCAATGCTAAAGCGCTTGCGCTCTCTCCTCAAAACATGGTAACATTGGCTGTACCTAATTGGCATATTTAATTTACTTATAAATTATAGAAAGCTACCTCTCTAAATAGTGCATCTAAATGAGGTACACTGTGCAGAGTCCAGGCAAACCTCAAATCATTTACAAAGGCACAATTGACACTCCAAATGCTCTTTTTTGTTATAGTGTGGATGAGCAATGAGGCATATCAGAGGGTAGTGCTAAGTATTTATTGCACACACAAAGGCTGTAAATTAGACACACGCTGAATAAAGAAACCTGACACCAATTCATACAAATAATACATGCTTTTATATGGATTTAGATACCAAGATTATTAGGATTGCATAAGTACTTTTCCAGTTACAAAATTTTACAGTTTTCAGAAATGGACACTTAGGGAATCTGGGTGCAGAAGTGTGTCACAGTGTTGGGTGTCCAATTCACTTCAATGGGAGAATGGTCTGTCGCTAAAGAGGCTGCAACTTTGGTCTGGGGGACCAGCCCAGAAGAACCCACAGTGGGGCTCTGGTACAATAGTGTCTTTTGGCATCGGGATTCTATGCTGGAGTCATTCGCAGGTGGAGGAGGCCTGCAGACAGAGGCTGCAGCCAGTGACTGGAAATCCATTCTGGGCAAACCCAAGCATGAGCTTGGCTTTTGTGGGTCCGGGGACTACTTTGGCTCCATCACCTCCCTTGGACTCAAGCTCTGGAGCCTGGGTGTGTTGGTGCTTTGAAGAGTCAGGTGGCAGTGGTCACAGGCTCATGTCTTGGTCTTTGTTTTGCACAAGAGGGGAAAACAGGACAGCTGGGCCACTCACAAAGTGGGTCGTACTGTCCCTGAATTACCTCAATGTCCAGGTGGGTCTTACTCTCATTTGTGTCTGGACTGGACACAACAAACCTTTGGTGCTTCAAGGGGTTCACTAACCTGGTATTGGTCCTGGTGTCCTCCCACTCAGTGGATTGACAGATCTTACCTTCAGGGGCACAGGGTTCTCTTCCTGGGGAGCTGCTGCATTGGGATGGCCAGAGAGCAGCAATTCGGTCGACTGCACCTTGAGTCTTTGGTGCCTACAGCTGTAGGGGAGTATCTTCTCTATTCCAAGGGAGTTCCTTCAAGCAAGTGGCGAAGCACTGGCAGCCCTCCAGCTTTCTTGAGACTGCACAGCGGCAGGACGAGTCTGCTTCTTCCATGATTGTTGGGGGCAGTAGTCAAGCTGGCAGGGTTGGCGCCAAGTCGGTCATTGCTCCTTGGTTCTAGTGACAGGAATCTACTTTGTCCACTCCTTTTCTTGAACCATTGCAATCTGAAGATCTGGTATTAGGGAATCCCTTAGAGGCTCATTTTAGGGGCGTTAAGGAGAGTGAGGTGTAGTAGTCAATGGAATACTTACCCCTGGGGTCACTATGCCCCCATATGACCACTTCCAGTGTAAAGTGGGAATAACTCTATCTCATCTCAAAGTTTGCCATCATCATGATGACCAACTCTGAAAAGTTGTGTCCACTTCAGGTAGCCCGGCTTAAGGGTGGTAGTAGCCGGGGGTGGGCACGCCTCTCTGACTGGCAAATTTTCCCACCTGTCCTTGTGCCAAAGGCCTCTGGACTAAGAGGTTCAGCTTCCTCTCCTGTGAGGAAAGCCAGACTCGCATTTCAAAGGCGGTGGCTTCTTTGAAGCTAACCTGCCTTGGAATGCTAATCAGCAGTTGTTAGACTTGGCTTTTTCAGCGGGTATACCCCCGACTTGTTGTTTTTTGGCCTCCTGTTTTTGACCCTGTTTTTGTTGGTTTTAGGACTCTGGGCACTTTACCACTGCAATTCAGTACTAAAATGCATATGCTCTCCAGGTAAATGATGTTATGGTTTGGTGTTTCCATGATTGGTATATTTAATTTACTAGTAAGTCCCTAGTACAGTGCACTGTGTGTGCCCAGGGCCTGTAATTCAAATGCAACTTGTGGGCCTTCAGCACTGATTGTGCCACCCACATGAGCAGCCTGTAAATGAAACTCAGACCTGCCACTGCAGTGTCTGTTCACAGTTTGGTACTGCCATGTCGACCCGACGAGTGCACCAACTTGCCATCTTCCCTTTTCTTACATATAAGTCACCCCTAAGGTAGGCCCAAGGTACCCCTAAGGGCAGGGTGCTTTGTCTGTTAAAGGTAGGACATGCACTGGTGTGTGCGACATATCCTGGTAGTGAATTACAGTGTATTTCGTTTTTCACTATTGAAAATGTATCTGTCCCTTAGGGTAGAATGGGAGTTTATTTATAACATCTCATAGAAATATAACTTCCTAACTTCCCATTGGGACAAGTTAAAAAGATGGAGTTCAGTATGCCTGAACTCAGAATAAAAAAATGCATCTTTTAGTGATGATGATTTTATATTGTGTGTTTAAAATACTAATTCAGGCAGCTGAATAGACCTAGACCTGGGCTGCATTCAAAGTAGTGGGAGGACTTTTCACTAGCATCTGTATAGCATCTGTATAGGCCTGGTCTACATTTAGAGTGGGGAGAAGAAGATTTCCCTTACACCAAACTGGTTTAAACTAAGCACAGACACTCTCTGCCCGAGAGAACACAGAAACTTTGAGAATAAATATGTGGGCCCAGACTCCAGAACTTTAGAACTCCCTTGAACCAAGGAACCTGCCTAGAAGAAGAGCCGGAAGAGCTGCCAGGAGGTCTACTGCCCCATTGCTGTGCTGTTGCTTTGTTGTGTTGGCCTGCAGTTGCTTCTACTGCCTTGGGCAGTGAAAGGACTGGACTGAACTTTCTTTACTTGTGCTGAGTATCTCCAAGGGGTTGAAGTAGAGCTTGCCTCCTGTTCCAAAGTATCAGTGACTGCAAAGACTTCACCAATCTCTGGGTACCCTTCTGGAACTGCGGATTCAGTCACCGCAGAGGGGGAAAAAGAAACCGACTCCGTCACTGAGTCGGTCGTCAGCTCTGAGTCCTGAAGGCAGTGCAGAGGACACCGTCCACATCTAGCAAGGTAACCCTCGTCTCACCGATGACTGATGCCACCACAATGAGCCGCTGCACACTAACCACGACTTCTGTGAGCGCATCTTGGCTTGAGGGTACCTCTCATAAGTCATATGATGCACTGCCCCGTCCCACACCGCAGTCCGGACCGACCGGCATCAGCTTCCCGCAACCGGCTCTGTCTCCTGCACCATGATCTGTCAGCACAGCATTGAACGCCGCCTTTACTCTGCAGCGGAGCCCTGTGATCACTGATGCCGCTGGACGACCATCACCGAGGTGCTGCCTGCAATGCACCTTGAGGGCACCGCATGCTGCAATAATATGCTTTGCATCGCAACCGCAAAAGTTACCACAACTCGCTTGCACCAATGTGTCGGCCGCAACACAAAAGATACTCTTTACAAGTCTGTTGACACCCCTGATCGACACGGTAAGACGGAACTGTTAGATTCTGTTGTGTACTTTACCGCTGTAGCACCGGACGGAGCTACCGACTTCAAGGAACTTGGTTTTAAAGTATTTGTGCAAAGTGCATATTTTAAAGTGCTCCTTGTTGGATTTATATCGTTTTTGATCTTGTTTGCACAGATAAAATATAGGTTATTTTTCTAAAACTGGTGTTGTGTCTTTTTGTAGTGTTTTCACTGTATTTCTGTTGGTTATGTGTAAATGCTTTACACACCACCTCTGAGATAAGCCTGACTGCTCGTGCCAAGCTACCAAGGGGGTGAGCAGGGGTTATTTTGAGAGTATAACTCCCTTACCCTGACTAGGAAAAAGGGTCCCTACTTGGACAAAGGCTCAAATCATTGTCAACTAGAGGCTCCCATTTCTAACAGCAGTTCATTCTGTGGGAGGGAGTATAAACACCCTCTTCCCAAGCAGGCTTTATTCTTAACCTCCTGAGAGAAAAGGCCCCCTTGGGGGTCAGAAACTCATATCTGATGGTTGGCTTGCTAGAACCAATCAGTCAACACACCAGAGGCTGGTAAGTTTTCAGCAGGCACCTCTAAGGGGTATGTATTAATAAACCCCACAGTGGCATCAGTGTAGATGCAATACGATGAGATATTTAATACCAAACAATCCTACTTTCAGGGAAGCAATCATGTAACTGGGATACTCGTTTTTACAACTGTCCTGCACATGCTTTTAAAATAGCTTCCCTGATCACTTTCAATATTTAGAAATGGAACTAGACATCACAGCAGCAAATCTCAAATCCCAAGGAGTTGCCATTCTCAACTTGCTTTTGCAGAGAGTGTACATTTGAAAACCCTGCAGATCTGATATGTACAGTGTTCATGCTCTGTTTTGGGACAGAAATGTCACCTGCATGGTAAACAGACTTGTCCCTTTGGCCTGAGTGATCCCTTTGCATCTGATATCTGGTAGTCTGACTTTTTGTGTGTCCGTTCATGTGATGATCCATCGCGCATGCTGTGACCTAAATGCATCCTTTGCATCTGAGGTCAAAGTCTGATTCTGAGACAAGGAAGGAAAACAGAATGTCCCTTCAGTCTCAAATGGGGCTACTGTCCATGTATCCGGTTGTCAACATTCGGGAGTGGTGGCAGAGTCACTTTTTTGAAATTTTAGCAACAAACAGACCTTTTTCTGTGATTTAGAAGGAGGGATAACTACAGGCTCCACTCCTTTAAAGTTCTGCTCTTTTAAAGTATAAGACACCCAGCCCCTTGCGAGCACATCCTGTAGCCTAAAGGTTGTATGGTAACAGCGGTCTGAGTGGATATGTGAGAAAGACTGCTGAGACCTGTGGGATTCATTTTGGATTGCCCTTGTTTTTACAGAGAGTGGAAGTCTGCTGCCTGCACTCTTGAGCGAAAGGGTGTCGCTCAAGTCTCTATAATATTGGAGGATGAAGTTAGGGCGGCCTTTACAAATTCTATGGAGACCCTTGTAGTAAGGGGCTTATAATTAATCCTTCCTGAGCACTGCCATTGGTGTTTATAGTGGGTGGATTTGGTTAAGATTTTGTTGGAGAGACGGAAGCTTTCGGATAGAAGCTATACCTTTGTCACTCCCTGAGTGCTATTTCGGGAAGACTGAAGAGCCAGCATAGTCACTACCTGCTATGGGAGCTGTTAACCTTTACAAACTATGTACTTCTTCTGCTCAAAGAGAATTAAATAGCAAATCAAACCTCCCAAAACTGTTTCGTTGGCACTGACATTGGTATTAACATCCATCTGTGAAGTGTGTAAAAAGTGGGACCCACACTACCCCACTCAATTCCAGTTCCAAGTCCTTCAGGGCCAAAGAAGCATACTTCTGCAATCACGTGCTGATATATAGTCATTTTCCCGTAGGTGATGATATAGCACCTGAAATATGTGAATCTTGATCGAGGGATCTTTGTTTGCCTGTGATTTAAGAGCGTGCATAACCTGATGAGAAGGGAGAGAATCATCTTTGGTCACACAGGAGCTGACTGCACAAGGAAGGGAGAAGGTTGCCCCAGAAGCATGAACTGTTGGGGGAGAGTAACCAAAGGCGACCTAAGTCAGATTGAAGGTTTTTATGCATTCCAGAATATTTTGTACATTGCTCTTATACTTGCTATCATAGTGATCTTTTAATAACAGCATAAACATCTTTTTAAACTGTTGTTGTTGTTGTGTTCTGGCACTCCAATTTTGATCCCCACTGCACCCCGGTCCATCATGGGTCCTTGTCCCGCTTGAGTGGAGGGAGTATCGGCAAGCCTGTAACCTAATTCCCCTCTTCCGGGCTGGAGACCGGAGTGGTGGAGTCTTGGTTTTCCAATTTAACCACATTCCATTCCTCCCACTAAGCGGCCGCACGCAGGCTGCATTATCAGCTGAGTGCATTGCTCTTATACTTGCTATCATACCGATCTTTTAATCAAAGCATAAATACCTTTTTAAATTGCTTTTGTTGTAGTGTTCTGGCACTCCCATTTCGATCTGCACTGCTCCCCGGTCAACCACAGGTCTATGTCCCACTTGAGTGGAGGGAGTATCAGCAACGCTGTAACCTAATTCCCCTCTTCCAGGCTGGAGACCGGAGGTGATGGAGTCTTGGATTTTCTATGTAATCAGATGCCATTCCTCCCGCGAAGCAGACGCGCGCAGGCTTCATTATCAGCTGAGTGCATTGCTCTTATACTTGCTATCATAGCGATCTTTTAATCAAGGCATAAATACCTTTTTAAACTGCTGTTGTTGTTGTGTTCTGGCACTCCCATTTTGATCCGCATTGCTCCTTGGTCCACCACGGGTCCTTGTCCCGCTTGAGTGGAGGGAGTATAGGCAACGTGTAACCTACTTTCCCTCTTCAGGGCTGAAGACCGGAGGGGTGGAGTCTTGGTTCTTCTATTTAACCAGATGCCATTCCTGCCGTGAAGCAGATGCGCCAGAGGTGCGCCGAAGGCATGCCAGAGGCAAGCCCGTCTGCACCTGTCCGTGCCCGACCAGGACCAGGGCAAAAAACACAGTTGATGGACAGAATGCAGAGCAATGTCTTACATTCTCCCCAGTACAAAGATCTGGGCCTAAATCCATCGTTTTTTTGCTCTCCACACCATCCTAGGTCAGACACTGGCTATATGCAAATCAGCCTTGACCCTGTGCCTCATGGGAACAGTCCAGCCCAAACTACCAAGCCATGTCTTTTCTAGACTGGAATCAAGCATCCAAGGACCGGTTTCTGGCTATCAGCCTTCTTCAGCCTGGATAGCTTGACTCCAGTGAGGTGGAGAGCCAGGCTGATGAAGGCTGATAGCCAGAAACCGGTCCTTGGATGCTCGATTCCGGTCTGGGAAAGACATGGCTTGGTAGTTCGGACTGGACTGTTCCCATGAGGCACAGGGTCAGAGCTGATTTGCATATAGCCAGTGTCTAACCCAGGGTGGTGTGGAGTGCAAAAAAACAATGGATTTAGGCCCAGATCCTTGTACTGGGGTGAATGTATGACATTGTTCTACATTCTGTCCATCAACTGTGTTTTTTGCAATTTTCACTCCAAGTGTGCTGGGTATACTCAGACGTGAGTCCCAGGCTCTCCACACCACTGGAGTCAAGCTATCCAGGCTGATGAAGGCTGATAGCCAGAAACCTGTCCTTGAATGCTTGTTTCCAGTCTGGGAAAGACATGGCTTGGTAGTTCGGACTGCACTGTTCCCATGAGGCACAGGGTCAGAGCTGATTTGCATATAGCCAGTGTCTAACCCAGGGTGGTGTGGAGTGCAAAAAAACGATGGATTTAGAGAGTTACGGTGAGGCTCGCGTCGGAGCTCTGAAGCTACGCTACCATCTTGCTGGCGCGCAAACCACGCCCCCGTTTTAAGATATTTTAACCAGCCTGAAGTACATTTTTGAAAAGTTACATTCCAATTGAATGATCAAAAATATGATGTCCCTAGAAACCAATTTTGAAAATTAAGCAGAACATAACTTTGAAACATATTTCTAGAAAGTCCATAAGTGGAAATGTGAAATAAAGATTTAATTCCATCTAGGTTGTTTAAGGGTATGCCTAGTAAGACCTACACAATGAAATACCTTTTGAGTTGAGGTCACACTAACCCCAGTTTGTAGTGTGCCTTATTTGTATTTATTGCACCCTGTCCGGGGGTTTACAAGGCACACTTCATGGGTGAAATATATAAAAAAAGGCTTTTAATACTTGGCAAACTTATTTTTACCTACTATGTATCACCGTAATGCATTTAAACTGTAGCCCAGAAAGAGCAGAGCGATTCTTCTGGCAAACATATATATTTTTGTTATTTATGTGGGTGGTTTAAATACACACTACAACCCACATACAGCATTTTATTTCCACGCCGTAGGTTCATTTTCTGCACCATCTACAATGGGTTATAGAACAGATATCTGAACAAATGTTGTGAAACCTATTTTACCACTCTCATCTTAGCGCACAGATACACTGATTAGCTGCATTGTAGTGCATAGATTCCAAATACCAGTTAAAATAGAATTCAAGAAAAGGCAACATTTCTTGGGTGACCATGCAATGAAGGTGAATTTGCTAAAGACCTCAACCACTATGATTGTGGCCAGTAGCCTCTGCTAGCCCTGTGTCTCCACCCAAACCCCCCGAAACGGGGCCAGACTGTCAATCTCTTCTAATTTTAACGAGATTTCCGTTCTTATGACAATAACAATTGCTCTAGCTGCACTGAACGCATATTTAAAGGAAGCAAAGGCTACAGGAAAGGATAGATATTTTATTGCAGGGTTTTCTGTTAGCTTAAGTAAACAACAATGCAGTGTCTGTCACCTTTCTGGGACACAGGCACAAAAGTCTGTAGATCAGGAAGGAGCTAAATGTTGACTAGATGTTTTCTTAGAGTAGTTGAAAATCTAGACAGCGTCTGGGTCCTTGCAGGAGGACAAACACACACACTTATCTTTGCCCCATTGGAGAGCCAGATGCCATTAGGAGTTTTCTTAGTCTAAAAAACATACTAAAAGCCACACCTTGATTCTTTCTGGTGCACCAACATTCATCTCTGTACCCCATTAAGGAGTGGTGCAGTGGCCAGAGTGTCTGACTCCGGAGTTCAGGCTTGCGGTTCAATTCCCGGCAGCAGGCCACAACTCAGCTCAGCATAAGTGACTCTGGTCAATAGCCAACAGTCCCCAGCACATTTAAACCTTAAGGGGTGATATGTTCTCGCTTTACAAATAGGGACTGTTATTATTAATAACCGGTAGATTCTTAGTCTACAGTAATGCAGCTAATTATCACTGGACATACAACTTATTTTTTCTTTGTGACTGAATCTTTTGAAATACAGTATTCTTAAACCATATTTGTATAAAAAAAATATCACCAAATACCAACTCTTCACCACAAAGTTCAATCCTACACATATTTAGCAGTTATTTTAAATTCTTCTCAAGCCATGTGTATTAAGAACATCATTGTTCATACTGTTCTTGTTAACATCAAGTTTCAATCATTAGGGCATCCAGTCCTATCATGTTTTCATGGTGCGCCCGAAGGTAGTCTAGCACTGGGTCACCAGTATGTGTAGCAAAAGTTAATCCTTAAAGAATGCCATAGCAACCTTCATCCACTTCCAAATTTACAGTTTTGTGGTGGACTCCACAATGAACATGGTTGATGCACTTTGGGCAATTAATTTCTGGCCTTCTCAGTAATCAACAAGATAATGTGTAACCACTTAACTAAAAACAGAATCAAGTGTTGTGATGCCAAGGTGACATTAGTATTTACCCACCCTGTTTATGGCAGTGTCCAAAAGATTCCAACCGCAAACTATGCAGGTAATAAACCAGACCTGCATCTGTGTGTAAGGGGGTCCTGGGTATTGCCAATCTTTTGTGTTCAAGAAAGAAATGTGTATTCAAGTACAAATCCAAGCTACCTTTGGCTCTTTGCTGGGACACTGACACTTACATTTTTGCCCTAACAATGGTACAAACATGTGTATATTTTTTTAATTTTGCCCAAGAATAAAATCAAGGCAGGCCGAGGCTCAATTTGTGGGCACATATGCATGCAAGTGTGCCTGAGAGAGGAGCCAGATTTTGTTTGAATTCTTTCTTGCTACAAGACAATATTTAAAAAAGTTATGGTTTCATTCAAGCAGCTACTCACATCTGTGTCCCAATGAGGAGCCAAACATTGTTTACCTTTTTCTTTAGGATAAGAAAAAATCCAAACATCATCTAGCTTCTTGCTGTGGCCCTTGTGTGTGTCTCCGTGACACATTTTATTGTTTCTATGCCCCAGCGAGTCCCAGGCTCATTGCTGGGGCACAGACACACAAGTCTTGCGGCCAGAAAAGAGTCACATTTTATTTTGGTTTTTCGTAGGCTAAGAATTTTAGAACAGCATCTGGCTCCTTGGTGGACCATCAAAACACAAGTCTGTTCCCAGCAAGGAGGTAGGTTGTTTGGATTATTTTTTAGCATAAGAAAAGCTCACAAAACTTTTCTGGAGCCTAGATACACAATTCTGTGGCACATCCAACAACTGTTACATCTGAGAGTCTTCCGGTCACAGATAACTATAGCTTTTGTAGTTTACGCCCATGACGTCTAGAGGGAACAATCCAGCTGTGGTTTACAAATTTTATTCACATTTACATTGCATGATAATGAATACTATAATGAATACAATTTGAATGTGAATACAAAACTGTATACTTTGAACTGTTGCAATGGAAATGAGTTTACAGCTAGGGTTTCATAATGCCAGGTAAAGTTGAAAAGGTTTTTTGAAAAAGAGTTTTTGTCACTGCCTTACTTAGGAAACTAAAAATGTAGGGGAATGAAATAGCTAATAGGAATTGTCCTACTATCCTTCATCCCCACACGTCTTACAGCTCAAACGGTATCTGACCTGTGTGGGCGTGCCTACATCTGAGACAGGAAAGATACAAAAACATTACCATGGAGAGCGCAAGAAAGACCACCGAAATCGGTGTACTGCCAATGTGGTCCTTACATTGTCAAAGTTTGACCTACTCCTGAATCCAATTCCTATTCCTGAAACGAACAATAGACTGACCCAGACATGTTGGAAACCATTCATAGCAGGAGTGACATAAAGCCCCTAAGGTCCGCCCCCATTTTATGTAGGCCCTGACTTATCTCAGTTAATGACAGTTGCCATCTTCCCTATCTTCGACAATCGAAGTCACCATGTTCCCTGATTTATGCAATCATTGTCATGTATACTCTTAGAGGCAGATGTCGCCAGATCTTTTCTTGCTTAGTACTGTGAACTCTTTAAATCATTAAATTAATGGCATAGATAAAACACTTGATGCTGCATTCGTTCGGGGTTAATGTCTACTGCTTACCATGTGAAGGTTGAATATGAACAAATACAGGCATATAACCGAAAAACTGTGTCCTGAATTGGTATCCTTTTACCTGATATGCTGATAAGGAAATATCTGGGATGTACACCTTGATGCACATAATCTTTTTCAGACATTCCTAAACTTCAATTTCAATTTCAGAAATTTTAAATTCTGATAAGATGTTTCAGTAAAGAATACTTTATTAACTCTAAAAGAGCCATAAAAGATTGCACATACATGTTTTTATTTTAGAGACAGCAAATCCACATACACAGATAGCAATTATAGAATGGAATGGAATGGAATGGAGGAGGTCTTGTAACGCGCAACTAAGCCCGGAGGCATCAAGGCGCCTAAAGAAAAAGATCAAAATAAACCAGATAACAAGCACTACGGATACGCCTTGGAGAATAGACACGTTTTTAGGGCTTTCCGAAAGTTCTGGACTGATGTCTGGGTTTTAATTCCAAGCGGCAGGCTATTCCATAGTTTGGGGGCTATTGTTGAAAATGCCCTACCACCCCATTTGGTTCTGCGAACACGAGGAACAACCAACAGACTCTTGGTTGAGGATCGGTGAGCTCTCTCCGGAGCGTAAGGATGCAACAGTTTCCTCACACCCTCAGCCCCCTTACCAGTAAGCGCCCCATAGGTCATACAGAGAGTCTTAAAGGCAATTCTAGACTCAATAGGGAGCCAGTGTAAGGTTTTCCTGGCCGCCGTGGCGGAGGATAGTCTCGGGGCGTCCAGTACAAAATTTTGTACTGTCTGGAGGCGCTGCAAAAGACCTTTGTTGGCCCCAGCGTAAAGAGCATTACAATAGTCAAGTCGCGAAGCAAAAAGTGCAACGACAACCTGCTTACGAACCTGCGGGGACAAGTAGTGCTTGATTTTGCGAAGAATTTTAATAATGCCCTAACAGGTAGCTACTGTTCTATTGACCTGCTATATTTACTACGAATCTTAAAAACAGTAAAAAGCTAGTTTAAAATGCAATATATAATCTAATTTGTGTTACTAGGGAGAGTAGGCATTCCATTGCCAGTTTATAGTTTCTAATCCCTGCTGCAAGAAATAATGGACGTTTGAACTGCTTCTTCTGGGATGTATAAAATCTACAAAATAAAATAAAGTGTGTAGTACTTCGGCGTGAGCAACTGTCACACAGACAGACAGGAAGTGATGCAAACCATGAGTCTTGAATAGGGAAAGCATGTAAGAAATGTATAGTTTTTAGACCAGCCTAGTCAACAAAAATTTCCGCCTTTCATTTAAATCGATTTGCAGATTTGCAGGTTCTTTTTGTTGGTAGGAGTAACACTCTGGGTGACCAGTCAGATTACATATAGGGCCTGGCCACTCATGACTTTGGTAAAAGAGTGACTTAATAGTGGAAGACAATACATTTTGTAAGGAGTCAGGGTTTGTATAATATTCTGTGACACCCATTTTGGCAAAACTCGTTTTGACATACCTTAACCAGGGTATATCTAGGCTATTATCCAACTTCATACCATCTGCCAGTATTGTCCTACAAAGGGCGGCCTCTGGATTCATCCAGGTTTTTATCCAGAGCATTAGTGGTTGTAATGCAATATGGTCTTTTAAATAACTCAGACCAACTTCCTCATTACAAAATGAAACAGAGGAGCTCTGGGGCACTGAGAGACGTCTTAATAATGTATTTCTCATTACTTGAAGTGATTTACAAGTTACATACCCCTAAACCCAAGCCATAAATATTTTTACCACTGATATGCTTTTACTCTTGTAAATAAATAATATCTCTTTAGTTGGCTTATGACCCAATCTTTTAGCAAATATAAAAATGGCATAATTCAATTTCAGAAATTGCAGGGTTCCAATATTTAAAGCCTGTTTCTAATTAAAACCAACAGCAAATGGTACCCCCAGTTAAGTAAAATGAGGGACTTTCTTGATTTCTTCACCCTCCGCAATAAAGATTTCCTTGTTTTGGATTTTTTTGGTCCACATTTCATTATAAATTATTTATTGTGATTAACTTTTAGCCCCAGATCATTCATAAAAACATTAAAATAATCAAGCAGTATTTGTAGACCATTTGCCGCCCTAGCTATCAGGACAGCGTTGTCAGCATATAGTAGTACGGGAATTTGGCACAAGTTAAATCTTGGGGTGTCCTTCCCTTCCTTACAAAGTTGGTCTCCCAACCCATTAATATTTGATAAGAAGAGGAATGGGGCCAGGACACAACCCTGCCTTACCCCATATCAGAGGGGAATTTGTCAGTCAAATCTTCTTTACTACTATAGCGAACTGAGGCTTAGGTGTTTTCATGAAGCCATTTGTGACATTATGGACCATAATTGAATGCAAATCACTGTGTCGAAAGCACAGGTTAGGTGCATAAAGTCTAGATGAACACAGCTCTTTTGCCCTTTGGTATACTTGCACTTTGGTACACTTTTGGACTGTTAATGTCAGATTTAATGTTTGTGCCACAGTTCCAAGCCCAGGCCGAAATCGGAACTGATAAATCGAGAGCACCTAATGTACAAGAGCCCAAAGATCTAATTTTGCTAAGTTTACCCTTGCCAAGATTTTAACTGAACTGTCAAGCAGCGAAATTGGACAGTAGCAGTGAGGTTGGGATTTATCCCCATTTAAAAAAATCAGTACTATAATGGCTTCTTGCCAGGTCTTAACTAATGGGCCCACTATTGCAGCCTTTAGGACATTTGCTATCAAAGGGACCCAAAAATCTGGAACATACTTGTATAGGTCCACCAGAATTCCATCCGGGCCCAGTGCTTTCTCTTGCCAACTATTCTCTTTATCCAACAGTACCTCACTGACCTCTATTGAGTGGCTTAGGGTCTGAGCGGATCTTTTATTACATGGGTTTTTTAGGGCAGAAGATCTATTTACTATCATTGGTTTTGGGGAGAAGGTTTCCAAAAAACTATTTACCCAGGCTTCAGCTGAAACTATGGTATCTAGTTTAAGTTGTAGTATATAAGGATTACCACTTGACCCCTTGTCAGGAGTGGTCTTTCACCTAAAATATCACCCAAGATTCTGCCAGTGATGGCACTTTGCAGATGCTACACCTCGCCTGAAACTGATAAAGCAGAGTCACAGAGGAAGACTGACCAACTGCTACCGCAGCTTGAGTTTGCCCTTTGCATTGAACACTATCTTGATGCCTCCACTGATAAAGCCAGCTTATGCTGTCAACAAAGTATACAGTGTGTCTCTTCTCCCTAAGAAACTCTAGACTGCATGTTGGTCTGCATTCTATGCTTTCTTAGTGTAGCGCCTAGAATTAGATGCTAGGGCATTAGGCTATAGATTACATTTTAGCTAAGTTAGAAATGTACATTTAATTCTCATTGCTAGTAAAGTTCCTTCTTGCTGTTTTATAATATTCAGTGTAGTTGGTTTAAATGCACAGAGAAACAAATTGTTCCTGTAGTAATAAATGCTTTTACTCAAAAGTGTTTATTCTCCTTAGTGCAGTGTGTGTGATATTGTGAATAAAAAATAGGTTTGTAACAGGTAAAACGTTGCCCCTGATCCCTTTATGGGATTGTTAGTAACCCAAAAGTAATACCTCCATATCAGTTACACATCAAATAGTGCTCTGTGGGGCTACAACACCCTGTCTTTTCACATTCATCACTGGTGTTTTGAACCAAGTTTGTATGTGTCACCCGTGGGTGGGAAAGCACACCTTGTAGTTACGCCAGAATCTTAATGTGCGCAACAGTTGCTGCCCAAAGTGGGACTCATATCAAACTATCACGCCTTGAATTGTTTTTTCATTATTCACATGCATGTGAATCATTATTATGTCATTATGGAGGCGGCTGTAGTAATCATTGTTACCCTTTACCGGGGATTAGGGAGAAACTATTTCCCATGTTTGTCAAGCTTGACTCATAGAAGGTCATTCCCCATTCTGTGGGGTTTTCTAATTCTTTGATTCTAATTTTCAACTGAATCCATTTATTTTGGCAGCACCTATTGTGATTGGGGTCAATTTAAGGGAAGCTGTCACTCAGCCTCTCAACGAGTGAGGTTGGGGGCAGTTACTTTTGTAATTACTGTACATCCAGCGTTTGCCTTTGAGACATTTTATTCATGGGTATAGTTTTAGCCTATTGATACTGCCTCAGGGCAGTTTCATGAGAACACAGCAGTAGATTTGCTGGTACATTACAGATCCTACCCAGTGTTGGGAATCCCTTTAACTTACCAGAAACACCGAAATTGGTTCAGTGATCAATTGCCACATACGCACAGAAAAATCAGTTTGGGGCATCTGAGCATTGGCAGAGCTACGTGGACAGTCTTGGCTGGCTGCACTCCTGTTCCTCGCCCAGACAACCTAACATAAGCTGAACTGGTAAATTAGACAGTGGCCTTATACAGGAGACTTGTACAATTTGAACAACATACTTTGAGTTCCAGATCGGCTGTCACAGCAGGATCTGCTGCTCCCACACAAATATAAACTTTTATTCCACAGACAATTAATATTAATCCTATCATAAGAAAAGCGCAGACGAAGCTTGATAAAAAAGCTTTTTGTATTGCGTGTAAGACTTATCAGTTAGAAGCAGTGTATCAGTAACCACTCCCCCAAAGATAAACACAGAACACTGACTATGTGTGCTCCTCTTGGGATAGTGTCTCCTGTAGTGGATTGTAAAACATAGGAAAGCATCTTTGCATGCTTTTACACCAGTAAACATGGTACACCTTCATTGACAGTCCTCCCTGATGTACTTAGACAGGTACAAAATGATCACACAGCTGCTCCAGGTCTGGCCCTAGGAATGACGTTAATGGGGAACTTTTCTACATTATCCTTTATTATCATAAGCAATCTCAAGGAGGAGGCTTCAGTTCTGACTATATATCAGAGACTAGAAGCAGTTTAAGATCATGAACGGAAACTACCAAAAACAATTGCAGACTTTTATACCTCTGTTGGTAGAGATAGCCTATGTACTCAACCGGTAAGCCACATTTAAAGCCTATAAACTACACTGAGGGTTCTGCAAAGGAAGGAAACAAAAACAGAAAGAAAAAGAAAAAAGATGGACTGTTTCTCTCCCTCCTCAGGAATCCAGCAGGGGTTGTTATAAATTAAGAGATCGCAAGGGAATTGAAAAACCTGAACAGTATCAGTATTCTGATCGCTCTTTCCTTTTTTTTCAGGATACTGACTGTAAAAGAACAGAGAGGAGGAGCTGCTCCAAGTTCCAAAGAAAAGAAGAGTACAGTAGGAAATGTGAAGCAGAATGCTAGATTGATGTCAGAGTAAAGAGGGAAGAGAAATGTTTGGACTCTAAGACCTCACTAAAGAAGAAGAAAGTAGCATGACTTTCTAAGAAACATGCCAATTCATCTTCAAGTCCTTCTGCAAAAATGGACTTGGGTGGGAGTAGTCCTGCAGAAGTCATCATAGTACATCAGATGCTTCTAAGGTTTCTGGATGCAATTCCAACTAATGACTTCATACAGGTACAGACTCCAGATCAAGCCTCCTGATAGGGTTTACAATCTAGACATACAAATTGAATTTTTGAATTTTGAATTTAAAAATACTTATAAAGCGCACGTACACTGAGTTAGTTTCATGGCGCTGGTGAGGTCACTGAGTGAGAGCAAGAAGAAGCTAGGTGCCAAAGGCCTGTTGGAATAGTAGCGTTTTTAGTGACCTCCGAAACTCCATATAGGAAGAGGAGAGTCTTAAAGGTAGGGGGAGGTCATTCCAAAAGGTGGGTGCAAGTACAGCAAACTTCTGCCCCCCTGACCGTTTCTTTTTAAAACGGGGCGTAGTTAGTAAGGCCAGGCTAGAGGAGCGAAGGTCCCTAGAGGGAGCATAGGGAGAGATTGCCGAGTTGATAAAGGCAGGGACAGTGCGTGCTCTTGCTTGAAAAGTCGGACACCCTAACTTGAACCTGGCTCGTTGTTTTATGGGCAACCAGTGTAGGCTCCTGAGCAGAGGGGTCGAATGATGGGACCTGGATACGCCAAAAACCAGGCGGGCAGGCTGGTTCTGTATCAACTGCAGGCGCTGCAGAGCATAAGCAGGAGTTCCATTATAGATGATGTTGCCATAGTCAATCTTTGACAGGACCATGGCCATTAGGATCAGCTTTAGTGCAGAGGTGGAAAAAAACCTGGCAACTTTCCGAATAACTCGTAGTGTAAAAAAACAGGAAGAAACCACCGAGTTGATATGTGAGTGGAGAGTTAATTGATTATTAAGCATGATCCCGAGTGTTTTAACTGAACAAGAAGGGAGAGGAGGGGGCCCAAGTGAAAGGGGCCAAAAGGAGGGGGGCCAGGGTTTGGCAGCACCGCCCATCACCACAAGTTCTGTTTTATCCAGATTAAGTTTTAACTGATTGATGTTCATCCAGTCTCGGATAAATAGCATGACGGACTGGAAACTGCCAACTCCTGAAGGGGAAGAAATATCAAAGATGAGTTGTAGATTGTCTGCATAATTATATACAGTGACCTCCATATTCTGTAAAGCAAACACCAGTGGAAGGACATAAAGATTAAATAATAGAGGGGAAAGAGCACACCCCTGGGGAACACCACAGTTGACATTACGCAGAGGAGCCGAGAAGGTGCCTAGATGAACTGACTGAATGCGGTCCATCAGAAAAGACTCAACCCAAGCTAATGCCAATCCCCCTATCCCCGCCGCCCTGACACGTGATAAGAGAATGTCATGATCCACAGTGTCAAAGGCGGCGGATAAGTCTAATAGGACCAGGATCTTGGGGGTGTTGGCGTCGAGTCCCTCCCTAAGTTGGTCCATGACCGAGATCACCACCTTCTCGGTTGAATGTCGTGGCCGGAAACCAGCTTGACATGGGGCCAGGTAATTGCTGTCCTCTATAAAGGAGCTCAGCACCTGAGAAACATGCACCTCAGCCACCTTTCCCAAGTAGGGGAGCAGGGATATGGGACGGTAGTTAAATAGGGAAGAAGGGTCAGCCCCGGGCTTCTTTAAAATGGGGATGATGGTGGCAGATTTAAATGCAGTGGGGACTAGGCCTTTAGAGAAGGTGTCATTTAAGACAGTGAGGGCGGGGCAGGACAGGCCAAGAACACCTGGGCCAGAATTCGGGCCGGACAAGTGTCGGATGGAGCCCCAGATTTTACACGCTTAAGAAGCGGGGAGAGAGACTCACTAGTTAGCTCCGGGATGTGAGTAAGGCACTGGGTGTTCTGTGGTGATGAACAATCTAGAGAAGGGTTTGATGGGGAAGGAATGTGTGCTTTTATTTGTGCAACTTTGTCGATAAAAAACTCATTCAGTGAGTTACACAATGACTGGGAGGGTATGATCATAGGTGAAGGCCTGTCTGATAGAGCTAACTCGTGGACAGTTGCAAAAATTTCACGAGGCTGGCATTCTGCTCCCAGTATGCGTTGTGAGAAAAAATCTTTCTTGGCCTCTTGGATGGCTTTTTTATACTCTGAAAGTAAGTTGGTATAGTTAATTTTACTGGCAGGGCAGTATTTCGACCTCCAAGCCCGTTCTGCTTGGGATATACCATGTATTATCATCTAGTATCAAAGTTGTCTTCTGGACAAAATTATCTCCTGATTATGACATCATTCTAGTTCAAGGAAAATGGCCTTCAGTCTTTGTTGAAAAAGCACCCCGGGGGAGGAAGTCATAAGGGTAGCCTTCTCTCCCATAGTACCTAAATATATAAGGAATAATTATGCCAGTGAATGGACTGTGAGAGAAGCTCCAGCCTTATAATGAAATTCAGCAGGGTGGAATGAGCACTCTGGTCCACCCGTTATGCTCTTATGCAGCGAACTACAACCACAAGCTCAATACCCATTAAAACCAGAAACAAAATGTGTTATTAAAGCAATATTAGATCAATTGCAATACTACGGTGTTAGAAATGTGGTTTGTTGTTTGGAAGGATTGTAAGCCCTGGTCAGGCAGCAACCACATTCCTAGTCAGGGTAGGGGGCAGCAGACCCTAAATAAACCTGTGCTCACCCTCTAGTAGAATGGCACAGAGCAGTCAGGCTTAGCTTAGAGGCAATCTGTAAAGTATTTGTAACACTTCAAACAGTACAACAGTGAAAACATCCAGAAAAGGAGCCCACAACAGAAAACAGAGTATACCTTTCTAAATTAAACAAGACCAAAAATCAAATTGGTAGAACCAGAGATATTGATTTTGAAAGATTATAGTGAAAAATAGCACCAAAATCACAAAGCGCTATTTGGGATATCTGGTTGCAGCGGGACCAAGACAAAGTCACAAGTTCAGGCCAACCGCGATGAAGCACAGACCAGCTACAGGGTCCAAGTTTGACCCGTGCCTCAAATCTTAATTGCAGAGCTTCACGTGGATCAGCGTCTATGATGAGCCAAGCAGACGAGGTGATGCATAAGTAGCTAAGGGCCAGATGTAGGTAGGCGTTTACCGGGTGGTAACGGCCGAATTCGTCCATTACCGACCGGTAAGAGCAATTTGACATGTAGGTCCCTGTATTTTACAGACTCGGTAAATTTACCGATAGGTAAATTTACCGAGTATGTAAAATACCGAGTCGGTATCATTACGGATTCCGGTAAATTGGTATGTAGGTGGGACTCTTCTGAGTCCCACAAGCAGTACAAAATCGGTATTTTACCATCAAATACTACTTGATGGTAAAATACCGTTTCTGGTGTGCATGCACATGTGTGCATGCACACCTATGCCATATGACAGGCAGACCTGCCCTTAGGGCAGGTATGCCTGCCACATGGCACCCAAGCCTCTTTTGGGGGTGCCAGAGGGTGTCAAAGTGACACCCCCTGCACCCTTGTGACAGTCGGTATTTTCCGATGTGGTAAATACCGACCGGTAAATGCCCAATCAATCCTATGGGCTTCAAAGCCCATAGGAATGAATGGGCATTAACTGGTCGGTATTTCCCGCATCGGAAAATACCGACTGTTTCCGATTCGGTAATTGCACATCTGCATTTACCTACATCTCGGTACTTTTATTTTCCGACCTCTGAAATACCGAGTCGGTATGACTCGGTATTTAAGAGGTTGGAAAATAAAATTTACCTACATCTGGCCCTTAATGAGGTGAGGCTGCAGTGCTCAGTCATGATACGTCCACATCGAGGATCATCTCGTTGATGAAATCTGCAATGCAAAGTTTGATGTTAAGAATATGAGGCGTAGCCAAGGCGATATGTCTGTTCTGATCAGAAGTGAAGCTGCAATGCAGAGTTTTGTCAACATCGTTGAGGCTGTTGAGCAGCGGCAGTTCCAAAGGCAATGTGGAGGTCCCAACATGGAGGTGGCGGTGGAGATGTGAGTCTTTTGCAATGGGTCCAATCCACACAGCAGCAGCGATGCAGCGGTTCAGCTAAGGGATGCACTGCTCAGCTGAGCTGGGTCGGTTCTACACCGAGATGCTTGCCTCAGCAGAAAAGATGCATAGGGTCCACTGGCAAGCACCTTAGGCCCTCTTCCAGGAGTCCAGGACTAGGGTGGCACCGCTTAGCAGGGTAGAATCACTGATCACAAAGTCCAGGTGCAGCGGTGTGAAGACTGTTATGTCACTGAGGCTTCAGAACAGGAGGCCAGCCAACTAGACTTTACAGTCTGTGTTCTGGGGCTTAGAGATGCAGTTCCAGTTTTTCTCATCCAGGAAAGAGGGCAATAGATCAGTACAGCAAAGCAGGAGTCCAGCAGAGCATATCCAAACAGAGTGGCAGTCCTTCAGCAGCACAGCAGTCCTTCTTCCTGGCAGAGTATCCACTAGTCCAGAAGTATACTGAAGTGGTAGTGTCTGAGGTCTAGAACTTATATCCAGTTGTGCCTTGAAGTGGGGGGGACTTCAAATACATGCCATGCCTTTGAAGTACACAGATGTCCTCCCTTCCTGCCCTAACCTGGCACAAGACTCACTATAAGGGGGGGTATGTAGCCCTTTGTGTGTGGACAGGACAAAGCCTATTCAAAGCCTATTCAAGTATAAGAGTGGCTGTGCCCAGCTCTTCCCTCTCATCCTGCCAGAGATGGCTCATTGAGACACCCCTAAGCTCCAATTGTGTGTCTGTCTAGGAGGAATGCACATAGCCCAACTGCAAACTACACCCAGTCATGTGATCAGAGACAGGCTACAGGCACGGAATAGCTAAAGCATTAAAATGCCATCTTTGCAAAAGTAGCGTTTTCAGAATTGCAATTTAAAGTCCGACTTCACCATAAATTTGGATTTTCAAAGGTGTTTCCAGAGACACCTAACTTGAAGGGTTTATCTCTTTCCAATTGGAAATTACATTTATAAAAGGTAATAAGCAAATCCCAATGTTATCCTATGGGAGAGATAGACCTTTCAGTAGTTAAAAAGGAATTGGAGAGTTTTTCATGACTAGAACATGCAAAACTTTATCGTGCCTCTTAAGTGCATTGCACCCTGCCATCTGGGTTGTCCAGATCCTACATTGGGGGTGACATATATATATAAAAGGGAAGGCTTGGGCCTGGTAAAAGGTTTATTTTTCCAGGTCCACATGGCAGTGTAAGTTGAACACACAGGCTCCTCAAGCCATGCCTTAGGCATGGTTAAAGGACTACTCAAGTGGGTTGCACAATCAGTGCTGCAGACCGACTAGAAGCATTTAATTTTCAGGCCCTGTGTACATGTTTTCACACCTTACTAGGGACTTGTAAGAAATTTGAATATACCAATTTGGGATAAACCTATTTTTGTAGTGAGTCACTTACCTGAACTCCAGAGGCAACAAAAGGCCCAAAATACCCTTGAGGACTATCCCCGGTATCAATGATGTCAACCCTGCTCCCACAGTAGTCCACAAAGAGAAAGTGGTTTGGGGGTAGAGAAAGCGAGAGAGATACCGGGTGCTACTTATGGGTTCCGTTCAGCACCACTGGTTTTCAGAATCCAGAAGGACATTGTCTACAGGGTTCAATGGCTCAATGGTGCCAAGCACTCACGGGTCTCAATAAATCAATCAATCAATCATGTGTTTGTTAAGCGTGGCTACTCATCCGTAAGGGTCTCAAGGCGCTGGGGGGGAATGCACTCTCATAGAGTTCAATGCCAATAGAATTATTGTTGTCTAAGTAGCAACTGTGTTGTACAGTAAAGTTAAATGCCAAGATTCACAAGAAATAATGTTTTTCCTGTGCATAACCCATGTTAGAGTACCTGCAAGTATGAGTCTTTAGGACTTTTGTTATTGTCTCTATCTGTATTTTGAGCAGCCAAAGGAAGTGCGATAGTGCGGGACAGAAGGCCTGCATGCTCGAAATGTCCAATTTCTTTTTTCACTTTCTCTTTACAGGAAACTTCCATTTTTTCTTTTCACTTTCTCTTTACAGGAAATACAGCGCCTTGGAATTCAGGTGATAGGCAGTATAGGTGAAGTGAAGGACTGCAGCCAACATCAGGACCGTGTCTTTAGGAGCCAGGAGAGGCTAGAAATCCAACAAGGCTAAGCTTAGAGTGTGAGCTGAGTGCGGTTTCAATAGATACTGTTAGTGTATGTGTTCCGGACTCACATGCAAACAGTTTCTCAGCAGGAGAGGATTTGCAAATAGATCAGTGAATACACGCTCACATGTGGAGTGGTTGAAACAATTTGCTCATGCCGGTGTCTACATTGTTTGGCAACGAGTTCACCACTGTCCCATCGCCTCCCCTGCACTGAGGTAAGGAACAGACACATCACCTCCCCAGAAGAAAGGTACTAACGCATCACCTTCCCTGCGACCCTTTTGTTTGTTTTGCGTGACGCATCTAAGGTACTTTTTGGGAAAAGTGTTGCATTTACAACTTACATTGAACTGAACTATTTATACCAATCAAAAGGGCTTATTTTTTAAACTGTATTGTGGATTTTTAACCGTTTGATCTTGTTTAGATAAAGATTACTTATTTTTCTAAACTGTTGTGGTGTCCATTTGTAGTGTTTTCACTGTATGTGTTCACAACTGCTTTACACACTGCCTCTGAGATAAGCCTGTCTGTTCATGCCAAGCTACCAAGAGGGTGAGCAGGGGTTATTTTAGGAGTCTATCCTCCTTACGCTGACTCGAAGCAAGGGTCCCTATTCGGACAAAGGTACCTACCTCTTCCAACTAGAGACCCCCATTTGTAACAAGTATGTTGTATAAAAAACAATGAGTGATCCAATGCAGAGACGACATGGGTCCAAGTGTGAATCAAATACAATAAGGTGTGTCTAATTACAGTAAAAAATGTCAATACAAGTTAGGAGGATTACATTTGAACAGAACACATACAGTTTGTATGAAATATGAATACAGAAACATATGGAATTAGATACAGCAACAAAAAGTCAAACGTTTGTACAAGGGTATTAAAAATTGTGTCATATAAGCGTAACATATACATACGAGATTCAGGAAAGTGCAGTTTGCATATAGATTCCAAAAAAGAAAGGGGTAAAAAAGCTCTTAGAAATTCAAAGAGGGGTAGATCTCTGAGGGAGCACGGTAAAAGCGTGGCTTACCTCAAGACTCAGTGCATGGACACTTCACGTAATGAATTGTAGACAGCTGGCTGCAAAGGAGGGCAGAGGAGGTGGTTAGAAATTAGAAGGTATCGTGTGAGGCTGAAATAAGGGGGGGTTACAAGTAGCGTGAAAGGTGGGGCACAACCCAACTGTAGAGCGTACCTGTAATACAATATTGTTCGGGCAACAGTAAAGATTTCTGTGGTCAGAAACCACACTCCGTTCAGTAGACATTGGTGAGGCAGGGTGAGTGAGCAGGAAGTATTTAATAAGATTGACTGGCACAGGGCAGACGGATAAACACCTACAAATATGGCTTTCATATTGGAAAGGGAAGAGTGCATTCAATGTATATTTGTGCATTCCTTCCAGACAGTCACAAACAAAGGAAGGGTGAGTGTGACAGAGGACTCTTCTGCATTCATCTTCTTTCTGATAGTCTTCTTGGGCAGTAGGGGAAAGAGGGAGCTGACAAATCTGAATAGGCTGCGTCCTGTCCCCAAACAAAGGACTGATCACTCCATACAGATAACCTGGCAAACAGGACTGGGTTGAAAGGAGTCCTGTGCACTTCAAGGAACTGCTATGAACTCACTGCCCACTTCAAAGGCACATTTGGGTATAAGTACTGAGACTCTGTTCCTACCACATCAGTACTCAACTGGACCTGAGAAGAACTCTGCTGGAGTAAAGACTGCTGTGCTGTAAGTATTGCCACTTTGCTGGACTGACTGTTCTGAGGAACTGTTTATCTGTTTTGCTGAGCTGTCCTGGTGCCTGCTAATCCCTGCCCTGCTGAGGATAAAGACTGGATTCAATTCAGTTGAACCCAGAGTGACTCTGAGGGCTTGCTGGCTTGGCTCCGGGTTTCCGAAATCTCAGGCCCACAAAATACTTCCTACAATCCTGCTGGTGCTGCTGGACTCTGCCATGTCTGAGTCCTACCCTTGCCTGAGGTACTTCCTCAAGTCCTGGGCCTCAGAAGTGGGTTCTGCTTCAGATTTTCTACAAAACTGATGCATCGTCACCACTGTGTGTGTTGCAACTGACGCATCCCTCTTTGACTCCAACGTAGAGGCTGTTCGATGACAGCAGTTCTAAAGCCTGTGTAGCCAGAGGATGCTCTGTGTGGCTCAATGAAAATGCATTGCCTCAATTTCAATGGAACGTGATGACAGCACAGTGACCTGACTGCGAGGAAAAGATCGATGCATCGTTCCCTCAGCTTTGATGCTTTGCTCCATCACAGGTAATTTTTCAGCTGTAATTTCATGACTCTTGTAGCCAGCCGGCCCACAGCCTGAACTTTGGTGTTACCTCGGTCCCTCGCGACCTCAAGTAACCTTTCAGTGCTATTGACTTCTAAGCACAGTTTTTTCGTTTATTCTTAAAAAATTCAAATCTAGACTTTGCTAATTTTATTTTTAGCATTGTGGTCTTGTTTTACTCAGACAAATATTCTCTATGTTTCTAAACCTGTGTGGAGTCTTTTTCTGGTGTTTTCATTGTGTTACTCTGTGTGTGTGTGTGTTTTGCAGAAATACTTTGCACATTGCCTCTTAAGTTAATCTTGCCAGTTCTGTGCCAAGCTACCTGAGAGTGAGCACAGGCTGATTTAAAGTGTGTTTTTATACCAAAGAGATCCGCACTCACTATCTATTGGTTTTTGGTATAATATATGTTTTGGTCAAAGCCAAATTAATAAAGTAAAATACTGGATTTGAAAATTGTTTAATTGAAGTAGTTTACGTCCAGAGATTGCAAGTTCATTCAAATTCGTTCAGACATGTTGTCTATTGATAATACTTTATTTGCAATGTACAAAATAGTCACACCAGCATGGCCAACGCGTTTTGTCCCTTTCTCAAGACTTATTCAGGGCACACATCAGGGCACACAAAAACACAGATAACATATACAACCTTTAAAATGTTTATATTTACACCACAAATTTAAATTACGGAGCCTATTGCTCTGAAACACGATTGCACCACAAAATATGCATGTATAAAGAATTACATGTGTGTGCAAAACAAAAGTAAAAGATTCTTTTCTGCACACATTTTTCAAAGAAATAACCTAATAGTGAAGTATGAGACAGATGTTGTGCACAAATGTCAAAGTATCTGATACGATTTTGCCTGATGATTATACCCATGCAATGCAAGAGTGTGTGCAAGTATATTCACTGCATCAACTCCATTATTTTCTCTTTTATGGATATGAGCGCCATGCTTCTAACATTCATTAAACACGTTAAATTAAAAATCACTATTATTTCTGCTATTTGTAATAGTTATTCTGATATGAAGTTTGGACTTAACAATTTATGATTTTAGTATGATATTCCAATTCAGATGATCATTGGTTTAAACATGTTTTCGTAGTTGAGGAAAGCGGGGAAGAAAACAAAGATATCACAATCACACCTACATGCTTGACAATTAGTCATCTGTTTGAACAGTGTTTTTAATCACTGTTTCTTTTACTAAGAAGGAGAGTTTTAATTATGTTTGTGACTGAGGGGAGTGAACTACAGAGTGCCCTGTATCCCTTGTTTACAATCCCATCAATTTTACCTTAGTCCTTACAGAGAAACATTTCTCAAACCATCTGTTCACATTAGTTTTTTCAGAAGACACGTGAACCTGCAATAAGTGTAAGGAGCCTCCTGTCACAATTCGGTTTCTTCATAATCATCTATGCTTAAGATATTTTCATGTCGCTGGTTTACCAGAACATACCTTGGTCAGTGAACTAGAGGTCTTTGTTTTTTTACAGGAATAATCGTGTTCAGCAAGGTTATAATCTTACCCCGTTTCGGCAATTAAACCTAGTATGATCATAAACAATAAATGAGTATGAGTACATGTAGCTTGAGACTGCTATCTTTACTTATTGACTTCTGAATATGTGGAGCCATTAATATGTCTTAAGATATGTAAATGACAGTATTTTGACATAAACCAAGGTGTGAAGGACTTCATAATGATAGTTTCGTCCCTAATATAATTAGAGCTAAAAATGTCAACCTTGTCTAACCCACCACATATAACAATCTGTAGTAGTACAGGGTATTTTACCCTGGTGCCATGTGCACATTTTTGTTATAAGATGATTTATGTATGGAAACACTTTTCAACATTGTCAACTGTCTTTTAAACAGCATTGAGATCCCTAGCTCTACCAACCACCCTGTGTATTGAGCACAAAGAATAGTCTTCCTAGCTCATTATTCCATTAGTAAACAAACTGCTACATTGTTTAATGCAGGTTTTGAGTGTCATTTACCCAAGAAATGAAAAACTGGAAGTGAGAAAACACGTCCCTTAAGGGGCAACGTTAGTATGCCTTTACATGGTGCAGAAGTGCAATAGTGTATCATGGAGCTCTCCTCAGCTTGTATTATTGATTCCAAGACATTGTAGCGTCATTATACACAATGCATTGGCACTCTTTAAAGGCTTGCTATAAGTCTTGCAAGAATATAATCATGCAACAGTGTATCCATGTGTTTGAAATAAGGGTTATTGGAACTGCAAGTTCGCCATCTTTAAATATGTAAAACGAGATGTAAATCAGTGCACAATTTATATATTTTAATTGTTCATGCACATTTACAGCAAATGAATGCACACAGCATAGTTGATCCTTGTATAACACAATACCACAAAGACAATTTTTTTAAGATCTGGATATTCAGATATATTCACGAATTGAGCCGCTATCGCCGGATATTTTATCGCTTTGGAGATTAACTTTGCTAATAGCACGTTATCTCTGCGATAATATCCGGCGATAAGAAAAAATGTGCTAAGCACATTTAGCGATAATTATCGCTATTTGTTGCTAATATGCCCCTGAGTTTTTTTGGGTTTACTTAAGTGGAGTAAAGGGTGAGGTAAATGTAGCAAGTACTTATACTCATAGACCCTAACCGACATGCATATCATGGCCTGAGTGAATTGGGAAAAACATAACCCCTTATGTTGTACTAGTGTATTTCGCAACAGACACATAAGGGGGGAAACCCTTTAATACTGCAAGCCCATAATTCCCAGTTTCGTGTAGTTGGCAAGCCAAGAAGCCATATTTAGAGGAATTCCCAGTATGAATTAGATGACAACACATTATTGCTTCTCAGTTCCTTATACTCCTATTCCACCACATATCTTACCTGTAAGTCCAGATAATAATAATAAAATATGTTTGAGCTAACCATTTCCCACCTTTGAAGCAAGCAGGTGCTTATGCGCTAGTCTAGGTCTTTTTCTACTCCATATGAAATCATTTATCAGGGTCATGATTTGTCTTTTGATTGCAGGTAACAGTGTAATTGTGAGTGTCTGAAATATATATTGTATCTAATTGTATCTAATTGTGAGTGTCTGAAATATATATTGTGTCTTAGAGACGGTTGACACCTTGATCACTGCTATCCTGCCTAGCAATGATAAGATTCTCTTCTGGTATCGCTGGAGGTCATTCTTAAATTTTTGCAAGAGGGAAGGGCAGTTCCTTGACACTGGGATATAGAAGAGGTTATCAACCTCCTGAGGCAAGTAACTGCATTGGCAGTAGAACAGAAATTGTGTCTGCAAGGATTCTGCCCATTATTCCGGAATTTTTAAGGGCAGTAGTTCAGGCTTATGAAAATTGATTCTGAATCCAATGACAGTGTCAAATATGCTTACCTCCTCCATAAGTGCTATGTTACTATGTTACTGGGTACTTGTAAACCGCACAGCTACTCCAAGGAGTGTCCCGGCACTGAGAAAGAGAACCAGTGACACAGGAGTACAGGTATTCCCAGGTCAACTGACTTATTGTGAGAAAAGCTTTTAATCCGCGTCTAAAACTGAGGAGATCCTGCCCCTGACATAAGGATGGCGGCAGGCTATTCCACAGCTGAGAGGATCTCACCTGAAAGGAACGACCGCCCAGGTGAGAGTGCGATAACCTAGGAACCAGCTAGAGCTACTGGCTAGAAGACCTCAGACTTCTTGATGTAACATAGCGCAGGCATCTGTTTCTCAGATAAAAGGCCCCTATATTATGAAAGGCCTTATAAGCCAGCACAAAGTGTTTGAAATGTGTCCTCTTTCGTACTGAAAGCCAGTGCAAGAACTTCAATGGAGTGGTCATGTGTGTCCTGAGGCCCACCATGAGTATGGCTCTTGCCTCAGTGTTTTGCACCACCTGTAGATGGTCAAGAAGATAGTCAGGAAGGCCAACATACAGATCATTAACATAATCAAGGTGGAACAAAATCAAAGCTTGGAGTACTGTTTCCCATGGGAAACTGGGAGTAGTGGGAGGAAGTTCCTCAACATTTTAAGTAGGCCAAAGCATGTGCCCGTCACAGCCTGGACCTGGGACTTCAGCGACATGTCCGCGTCCATTTTCACCCCAAGGTTCTTAACAGTTGTGGCTAAGTTTGCAGTGGGAGACATTATTCTGTGGCCACCACTTGCGCCATTCCTCCCCCGGATTGTGACTAAGGGTGGGCGTAAAATCCGTTTTGCGGGCGAATTTGCGGATTTTCTGCGATTTCGCGATCCGCGAATCTTGCGAAATCGCGGTAAAATCCGCGAATCAGCGGGGACGAATTTTCAGCCAAGCAAGGGTTACAGCAGCAGGTGGAAAAGTTGAACCTAATTTCTTTGTAACCTTTTACAAAAGGGTTACAAACAAATTAACTTAAACTTGGACACCTGCTGCTAATTGCTTCCTGGCGCCTCGTTGGGTATTCACCTGTTACAACGCATTTTTTACTCCGCACTACCACTACAACGCGGGCATTACAACGCATACCGTTACAACGCATTGCGCTGGGGGGCGCTCTAGGATAAGAGGTAAGTTTAATTTACTATCCAACACCTTCCCTAGGGTCCACGGGGACTGGAGTTAGAATAGTAAATTATACTTACCACTATCCAGCACCCCAAAGCGCTATGCGTTGTAGCGGTATGCGTTGTAAATACCGCGTTGTAATGGTACGCGGAGTAAAAGTATGCGTTGTAACGACATACATCCGCCTCGTTGCCTATTTGCAACTATTCTCTGACCCTGCTCTGACCCTTGAAGCAGGGTCAGAGAATAGTTACAAGTAGGCAACGAGGCACCTGTCCAAGGAATTAAACCTCATCAGGAAGCACTTACAGATATAAAAAACAGGAAGAAGGGAGAGGATGGCAAATACACCCTTTTTGAGTTGTCAGGAGGGGTTAAACTAAAAGAGACCTTTACAGCACAATTTTCATAAGCATTTTGATAAAAATAAAAAGCTGTATGTTCTGTAGGGGCAACTCAGGAATCTGGCCCTTCAGAGATCCGGCCTCTCTTTCTTTCTCTCGTTCTCTCTCTCCCTCTCTCTTTCCCTCTCTATCTATCTATCTATCTATCTATCTATCTATCTATCTATCTATCTATCTATCTATATATCTCTCTCTCCCTCTCCCATAAACGACTGCATGGGTAACTTCGCTATGCAAGCGGCTCGCGAAGACGCAAAAATCCATGCGAACACGGAAAAAACCCCGCAAACACGCAAAAAAACCCGCGAACACGCAAAAAAACAAAAATCCGCAAATTCGCACAAATTCGCGAATTTTGCGGATCGCGAATTCGCAAATCCGCAAATTCGAGGATTGCGAATTCGCAAAATTCGCCCATGCTTAATTGTGACCAAAAAAGATCATTTTTGATTTGTCGGAGTTACAGAGCAGTTGATTCTGTTTAAACCACTCGAACACTGCTGACAGGCAGGTGTTTATCTCAATCATATTCAGGGCCTCATCCTTACCGCATATGAACAATAATTGTATATCATCGGCGTAAGATATAACTTTAGCGCCTTGTTGTTCTGTCCGAGGCGCTAGGGGGGTCATGAACACATTAAACAGAGTGGGGCTTAAGATAGACCCTTGGGGAACACCTACGTTAAGCAGCGAGATAGGGGCCGAAAAAAGGGAGACCATACTGTTTGCTGATGGTTTTCCATGTAAGATGTAAGCCACCGAAGGGCCGTGCCCACTATAACACATCCTTGGAGTCTGTTCAAAAGGAGAGCATGTGGCACGGTATCAAAAGCTGCAGAGTGGTCCAACAGTATCAAAACAGCCTTGTATCCTCTATCAAGTGTGCTTTTAATAGATTCAGAGATTTCCAGTAGGGCTGTATCAGTCCTGAAATTAGCTTGCAACCTTGATTGGCTAGGATGTAATACACGATTGGTCTCAACAAAATTTGCGACAACCCTAATAACATATTTCTCCAGAACCTTAGAGATGAAAGGGCAATGAGATTGTCCTGTAATTGCTGGCTACAGAAGGGTTGGCTGATGATTTATTTAGAAGAGGGAGGATTTTGCCATGCTTCCAGCTATCTGGCATCACACCTTCTGAGAGGCTCAGAACCCTGGTGACAGCCGGGTTTATCTCCTCTGCAACAGATGCCAGTATTTTCGCGGGGCAGGGGTCCAAGGGGGAGCCTGATTTTAGTGTTTTCATTATCTTCAGCGAGTCGGTCAGGGTGATTGGAGGAAAATCCAAAAGCGTTCCACCAGCGTTGTGTAAAGCAAGGAGAGCCTACCAGTAGTGCCTGTGAGAAGTTAGCCTGGCATATGATGTCCACTATTCTAGTGGACACCTTGCACCAGTCTAAACGACCCTTATTGATGGTGGTTGTAAAGTCAACCTTATGGATAAGCTATCCTAGTGGTAGCATGGACCAGCAGTCTTAGGCTAAACTTCAAAGAGCATGTGAAGCTGTTTGTTTTACCAATTATAATCCCTTGAATACCAAATGAATGGACACCACAGAAGGTATGTATCAAATATATATGTATTTATTTCTAACACAACCCCTCTGACTTCTTTATGAGGTCAGAGATCGAAGTACATCATAAGTTACTTAAATAGCATACGATAAGTTGCACAAATACAGTTTTGCCCTAGGGGCCTCACAAACCATATACTAAGTAAGTGGTATAATAACGACTTCAGAAATAGGGAATAGGCCTAGAGCCTAGGGAATCGCTGGGGCTACACTAGACACTCAAAGGTTAGGAAGTAGGAGACTCACAGGAGACGCGTGCAGTGTCTAAACACAGTCGCGAGTTACCATTGACTTAGAATGGAAAACGCAAAAGTGACAAAGTTAAAGATTTAGGGCACTTCCGGATGGACTACGACAAAACCACTTTAGACTAGGACACTTGGATAGTCAATACCCATGGGAGCACCGTACTACTCGAGTTACCTCACCCAGGGAAGCTGGGTGCATAGGTGTCTTTAGGTGTCGGGTTTCGTCGATGTTTCCTATGGAGATCTGCGAAGAACTGCTGCAGGCGACCATGGGAAAAGTGTCCTGGTGGATCCAAGGGCGGATCGAGGAACTGAAGAACCTGAAAGCAGAGGAGACAGAGTCTGGGTCACTAGCCAGTGACCAGGAAGGAACCAGGAAGGAACCAGGCGATGTTGAGGTGATTTCAGGTGAAGAGGTGAAGCTTGTCTCTGCAGCCACGATTACCAGGAGGCGTTGACGACAACAAGGAGCTGGATTTGAGCTGTCCCACAAAGGATCTAGTTGACTGCAGCGTCGGTATCCAAATTGGTCCCAACAAGCCTTGGCAACCTCAACCCTTGCATGAAGTGAAGATTGGCTTTGAGTCAGCCCAGCAAGTTCTGGGGAGCTTCTCCTTTACAGATAAGCTGTAGCAAGCCTGGAATGATCAGGCCAGTGGTGCAAATTTAAAAGGAAGTCTTCAGAGGGCTAACTAGCCAGCGGGCAAGCAACCGGGAAGACGTGTTGAGCTGAAATGCAGGAGCAGGCCCCACGCGGCACTCGTGGAGTGTGGAGGGCTGAGTTTTGGAGCAAATGGCGCTCGGGTCTGGTGCTTCTCATACCCCAATGCACAACTGCAAGGGTACCCCGGGAGTCGAGCAGTTAGCAAAATGCAGGAAGTCGAGGGTGTCCGGTCCCATGTCTCTCGTGTCCCCATGGGTCTCAGCTTTGCTGTGGATGTGGATCGGAGTCTGGAAGTCCAGTTCCTGAGTTGCTGAGTCTTCGGGTTCTGGCAGGAGCGTTGGCAAAGCAAACTGGCAAGTTACTGGTGGTGCCTGTTTGCACAGGGTGGTCACTCCTTGACCACAAGGGAGATGTCTTCAGTCTTCTAGTCGATATAGAACGTCAAAGATCCAAGAGTTTCATTTCAGAGTTTCAGTCCAGGATAATCTAAAGTCTCTAGACACAGCTCCTATCTTTATGCTGATTTTAGGGGCTGGATTACCTGCTAGGTCCCTCCTATGGGTGGACCTCAGAAGGGGGTGCTTACACCCCTTTCCCTTTGTCCAGTTTCGTGCCAGAGTGGGTCTGGAGTGCCCCAGCAACTGGTTTGAACCGGGATATGCATGGAACACCTTGTGTGCCTCAGGCAGTGTATTGAAAAGCATCTTTCCATTCAACACACCCTGCCCCAATACACTACAGGCTGTCTGGGGAGGTGCTAGCAACTCCCTTGACAGAAAACCTACTGTCCAAGCCTCCCTTGCTGGAATTTCCCCCAGCTGCAGGAGGTCAGACCCGTGTCTGTGGCAGCAGCATCCATTTTGTGATGCTGAGGCTCTGTTTAACTTTAACTGGGTAAAGCAGTAACTACATGTCTTCTCCCTCCAGAAGGGTGGAATGCTACCCCCACCTCCAGAACTGGCGGGGCTGGGAGTAGTATTCCAAAGTGTTTGACACCTTACACAACATGTTTTGATGAAGCCAAACCAAAGTTAGCATTAACCACGACGATTATAATGCACTTAAGAGTATATGGTATGGCTATATCATAGAACAGCTATAAGGAGATGGTTCTGAGAGCTGCAGAGGGGCTCAGCTCATGTTAGGGCACCCTCTCACATAAAACCAAGCACTCTGCCTCAAGGATTGTTAAGGCCTGTTATAGGAGTGATTTATAAGTTACTATGTGTCCATATATAAGGTTGACATATATATACTATATCTAAGTAAGGGGTGATGACACCACCTTACCCAAGCTGAGTGATCAGCCTGTGGTGTCAGTTTAGATGGCCAACCAGTGGTGGCATAATACATGCTGCAGCCCCTGGTAGGCCTTGGATGCACCTATGCCCTGGGTACCTATGGTACACTATACAGGGGCTCACAAAGGTGACCCAATATCCAATATGGTATGTACCTAAGGTACATGGAGTCCATTTTATAGGGAGAGGAGATAGCCTGGGGCCCTGAATAGCAGGATCCCTGGCCAACTAAGTCAAAAAACAGCTAAACACAAGGCAAAAAGTTGAGCTAACCATATAGTCAGATATCCGCCTTCCTACACTGGCTACCTTGGCATTGGGTGGAATTGAAGTCTCTGGATGTTACACTTACAGTCCATTATCTAGGGAAATATAAACCTAGATCTATTCCCACACCTAGGGGTAACCCACTTATTTTTTGCTATTCACCATTTAGAAGTGGAGATTTACACCTAGTGTTAGATTTATATGTTTTCACACTATCAACTGATGTGGAGGACGTTCCTGCAACAGAATTTACCAGTATAAAGGTAATGTAAGTAAATGTCTATCTATTGGTGGAGAGTCCCAATGCTAGGTTGAGATCTCCCAATTAGAAAGGATAAGGAAAATGAATAAAGTTTATTATTACAAATGTACCATTAATCTTAAACTAATACAATAAAATAATAGAGTATACTAAATAATCAAATTAAAAGTGTAATAAACATTTAATTTATAAATATTAATGTCTAAACACTAATTTAAAAATACCCACCATCACTAACGTTTTTACTTGTATTTACATTGTAGGGAAATCGGTTACATTATTTCTGTTTAAATTATTTAAATACTTTTTAGCTTTTCCTAAAATTTTAACATTTTATTGTACTTTCTATTTTTTTTAATCAAGTTTACTCTGAAATCAACAACAAATTTTAAAAAAAGAATTCTGACTATTTTGTATCCTATATCTATATAGCCAATGCCTCCTTTTCCAAGGTTTCCCAACTATATAGCTCCTAGTAGAACCACCATATGGTTTGCTTTTGGCTATGTCACTATAAGATGTTGCAACCTTCCCTTCAACAGTGATCAACGTCTTATTGTGTAGGACCATGTCTGTCAGGAAGTTATCAACCAGTTTCTACCTAAGTCTGCCATGGGCCAAAGAGGGCACCGTCAGGTATGCTAGTGTATGTCTGATAGATCAGTCAGACCAATGCCACATTCTGTAATGTGTTGCAGTGAGCAACTTTGTGCCAGCAAATGTGCGAGGCATGCATAAGATTAATGTACTGCTGAAAATAATGTGTTCATCTAGTCCATGTTGGTGTAATAGTCCCTAAATATCATGTAGGCCCTTAGACTCCGGCCTCAATTTAAAATAATTTGATTCTCAACGCTGATTTGAAAGATATGCTTTTTGACTGCCCTCCCATTCTTCAATTTTGGAAATCGGTTTGGACACAACTTCAAAAAATCTTCCATTTTTCTATCCCCCTTTCCTCTGCGTTCATCTTTTTAGGTTCTTTATCCTCTGCACTTCCACAGTCACATAGACACTATCTCTTATTGGACCTCTTCATTGCCATTGCTTTTCACCATATCACATCGAATTGGAAACAAGCCACTTGTGTCTCCTTCCGTGCATGGTGGAACGCAGTCTGTTTTAACCATAGGCTTGACACTAATTTTGTTTCCCCTGTTTCCTTAGCAATTAAGCGTGATCTCCTGTGGCTCCCTTTAGTGACTTATTTATCCTCTTCTGGCCCCCTCCTCCATCACCCATGATGCCCACTCTACGGAGGTTAGCAAACCACCTTAATTTATTTGTCTATTTTTGATCGCTTATTTTTCTTGCTTGTACTGCTTACTTTGGTCATTTATTCATGATGCACTTGTATTTATACCCCTCTATATTGCTATATATTTTTATCACCCCCTCCTCACCCCCTTATTGTATAATGTATTGATTTTCTCATATTGACGGTTTTCTTCTTGCTTCAGCTTACTTTGTGTTTTTTCTTTATCGTTCAATAAACTCAAACTTAAAAAAAATAATAATTTGAGACAGTTGTAGACCATTACTAAAGCTAGCTGAATTTTTTGAGAATGCTCTTCATTACTATCTTTAAGTGGCTTCTAAAGACAAGCCAAAGATGTCAGATATTATTGTGTTAAGGAAGAGCTTGTCGTCAGTGTTGTGAGTGTCAAAAGCATGAGTGTGTATGTATTTTATTCAACAGTAAGCCATAATCTCACTCTTCTTCCCACTTTGTCTGTTATTACCCTCTTGTACAGCCCTTTGAACCTGGCTGAAAGTAGGATAGCGACCCCACCTTCCAAGGTGGAGCAGATGAAAAGTGTTGCACCATACACCACTGAAAGAGTAATCTCTGTCAATCTTGTTGTATTGTCATCTGTAGGAGGCAGATGTTCCAACCTGATTTCCTCAGAAAATGTCAAATTGCTAGGAGTTTTGACCAGGTTCTGCAACAGTTGAATTTCACATCCCTTGATGCATATCTTGTCTTTCAATATAACTATAAACATTAGTACCTCCTTTTGTCGAAGAACTGCCTCTTGCAAGAATGTCAGGAGAATTGTGCCCCGCTTTAACTCCACCTGCCACACATTTGGTGGGATCATGGTGTGGGTCGAAGCTGAGTGTCCTCTGAATAAGAGAAGGAGGTTCTAAACATGCTCCTGTGTGTCTCTGTCTTCTGCTTTCGTCAGGCCCCCATAACCATATTGCTTTGCCTCAATCTGGTTTCTAAATCTTCCTGTTTGCCTGAAAACGTGTCTATTGTCAATTGCAGTGATGACTCTTCGGAGAGTATAGAAGCAGGATTTCAGGTCTGAATTGATAGAGCTCATTTCAGAGTGTATTAACTCTGAAAATGGACATAGAAAGGGTTGTGTGATTGCCTTTTAGGTATTCTATGCAGCTCAAAGTCTCAAATCTCCAGCTTAATTTTCTCGATTCACAGGGGCATATTGGTGCTTTCCACACAGCAAAGCATTGCAGTCTATAGTAACGATCTATTCCCTTCTCGCACTCCCTGCCTTTGTGCAAAGAGAAGGCCAAATGCTCAATTATGTAGTCTCTCAATACATAAAACCAGACTTCATTGGATTTGGATTCCCAACCAGAGTCCTTCATGCACAGGAGGCCACTACCACCTATTGCAGCATGGCAGGGGAGACCTCAGTTGGTTGAGATAGAGTTAATCTGTAGAGGGCATGCACTGTGACAACCTGCTTAAATGTACCCTTGAGTCCTGGCATTTCTTCACAGACCGCACCACTTGATATGCGTGGTTTTATGTCCTGTCCTCTCTGCTCCCACCGTCACTGAAGAAGAGGGCCCCTCTGGCACATTTGGACCTTCTCTGTTTCACCCACCAGAACATCTCAGCTACAAGGCTTCTGCCACACTTCGAGAAGGCAGTAGTCTTCTCCATCAGGGTCCACAGTGCTGATCACTCAGCACAATTCCCGCCCCTCCTTTCACATGGTCACAGCTTTATCTCCAGGTCCGTCCCATTACCATGATCTGGAGCCTGTAGAGGGGCCTCTGGTGAGCTCATGGGGTGCAGAATATGCTGATGTGAAGCCAGCACCAGAGTGGAGTCAAGCAGCTCACCTTCACTCCATTCCTCAGCTAGGCAACGCTACTAGGGTTAAGCTTTATTGAAAAATCTGATCATTTTGGTATTGTTCTTGCAGCTGGGTAAAGAGTCAATGGTCTCAGCTATTTTTCAGGCATCTGGACAGTTAGTTACAAATCTCTGCCATTTAGTTGTCTGTCTGGCAAAACAGTGATCTTTCCTATTTTTTATCTGCTTAATGAATAGAAGATAATGTCTGCTTTTTAACCTGATGCCAGGTACAACTTAAAGATTATTTGCACTTGGCCCAAACCTGGGTCAATATGTGCATGGGGCCAGATTTACCAAGGTTTTGCATCACCCTTACATCACTCAAGGGGGTGCAAGGGAGACACAAAACCTAGCTGAGATTTAGCAAGCCACACAAGGCCACCTTGCATGGCGTGATGGATTTGGAGTCATTGAAAGAAGAACAAATCGCTGCTAGATGATCTTAGCAAATTCAGAGATTTACAATTAGAGGTAGACCACAGAATGCGTCAAAATGCTACACTTTCACAGGTGAGGTGTAACAAGGAGAAATATTTTTATATTTTTCCTCTTTCTAGGTGTGCTGCATTCTGAGGAATGTATCACACTTAGAGGAGAATATCCCTAAGGATTGTTTCTGTGTGGAAAAGTGTCCCTTTCTGAAAGAAAACAGTCCTGCCTACAAAGCAAGCACCATTGTACCATGATACAAGGGAGTCTGCATTGGTGCTAGGCATTCTAAAATGCACCACTGCTAGGAAAGGACAGGAATGAGCCATATATTTTCACGCAGCGCAGCAAGATGGGTAACTGCGTTGCGCTACGGTAAATGATGATAAATGTGGGCCATATTCACTGCCATTTAACAGGTAAATGGGTACAGTTTAACAGCAGAGGAAGATGGTTATTTAGCCAACTTGTCACTTTCAGAAAGTACATTCGGAACACTTTATTCAAATAGTTGTACAACCATATCTGAACTCACAAACTTAGGTGTCTTATAATACCCTAGAGATGTAGTGTAAGGAGACAGTACTATTGCATGCTTCTGATATTAATACTTTAATTTACTTGAACGGGTATTAGGAAGGTTGGAATTGGCGCAGATAATTGGCAACTGATGTAAAAAGGTCTTGATTAGCCAATCAACCCAGGGAACATTAACAAGATAGGGCCTCTGCTCACTGAAATCAGGTGCTCAATTTCTTTTCAACACCATTCAAAATTTGATGAGTTTAACAAGTTTGTTAATAATAATGCATTTGTGTACCAACCTGATAAATAAGTACTTTGTATACTAATCCATTTCATAACATTATTATGAAATGCACAGTTCTTTGTACAAATAATACTAATTGCATTGCCAGTGCCACTTCACAGTCAAGATTGTTCAACTTTCTTTGCACATCAATGGGCACTTACGCAGTCATTAGAGAAAGAATAAGGTAATATCATTCAAAATAGTAAAACAAACAAGCACAAGGATGCAACATTTCATTCTTGCAGGTTCCTTTTCATCCCTGTGTTATGGTTTTGTCCCTGTGTTTAAAATTTTTCCTTCTTCCTCCTTTCCTTCTTTTGTGTTTTTCTCTCTCTTGCTCTGGGTCAAAGTCTGATGAAGAAAAAGTAAGTGCAGGTCCAAGAAAATGAGCGCTGGTAAGACCACCTGCAACTATCAGTTTATATTAAGGATTGAGGGCCAAGTTTTCTAAATTCTCATGCATCACATTGCAGCAGCCAAAAATGAAGTACTGCATTGCATGAAAAGGAGAGAGCCGGAGAGCATCATATATACAGATATGAAGATATGGCTCTTTCCTCCCCTCTCTTTAGCGCTGATTCATAATTGTGCTGTTGAATGCAATGCACACACCTATGCTCCAGAGTTTAGTTCAAGAGTGTGTGTGAGTCTAGCATAGGTTCCCTTCCAGTAAAAAGTACTATGCCTAGACAACTTTTAAAACTTTTACAACTTTGAGTGCAGCACAAATGCAAAGTAGGCAAAGAAATGAATGAATAAAAACATTCCTCCTTTTAACACCTACTTTCAAGTGGCGTTAATTTTTTATGCAAAACCATGTCTCAAATTGTTGATAGATTGGGTGTTGCGTCAAAAAGCATGAGTGGTTGCATGGGAAAGTTTTGCGCTGGAAAGTACATTAAAAAACATTTTGTGCTGGTTTGCATCACTTTTGTGACACAAATACAGCACGCAATGTTTGTAAATCTGGCACTCAGTATGTTGTTATTTTACCCATTCTCAAAACAGCATATTACACTCTTTGGCTGTAGGTGCACAATTAGATGCATCCCATATCTGAAATCCACGTGGTCCCTTCCCACTTACAATACATTTTGCCCTTTGCTCTCGCTTATGTTCTGTTATGTTCTGTTATGTTATGTTATGTTATGTTATGTTATGTTATGTTATGTTATGTTATTTTATGTTATGTTATGTTATTGGCCTCCTATATAGCGCACGACTCACCCAGGGGCATCTCAGCGCTTACTTAGGTGAAAAACGAAGAGAGAAATTGTGTATCAGAGCCGAAAAAAATTAAAATAGGAAGGCCTTAAGTAGTTTCCTAAAAACCAGATAGGAGGTGGATTCGCGCACAGCCTCCGGTAAGGAGTTCCAATACTTAGGAGCGATATATGAAAAAGCTTTGCCCCCTGAGCGAGTCCGCCGAATGCGCGGAATCATCAGCAGTTCCATTTCATTTGATCTCAGGTTATGGCAGGACGTCTGCTTACAAAGCTTCTTTTGCAAGTAACCAGGACCTGTTCCATTGATGGCTTTAAAGGTGAACCAACAGATCTTGAAAAATGACCTCTTTTTCACTGATAGCCAGTGAAGCTCTATGAGCAAGGGGAGTGATGGAGAGCCTGGGGGATGGTTTAGGACCATCCTTGCTGCCGTGTTTTGGATGACTTGAAGTTTTGTTACCAGGGTTTCACCCACTTCGGCCAGTAGGGCGTTCCCATAGTCCAGGCGACTCACCACCATTGCCTGGACCGCCATTCTGCGATGTTTCACTGGTAGGTATGGAATAATTCTACGGAGTAGTTGAAGACTATAGTAGCAAGAGCACATGATGTTTTTGACATTGTCCTTCATAGCCAATTTGTCATCCAATTGTATTCCCAGGCTCTTTACTGATAATGAGGGATTGGGGGCCGTCCCCACTGAGCAGGCAACCAATCGGCCAAATTAAGATTCTGTGTTCTTCCCAGAAGCATAAGCTCTGTTTTTCCTGGATTAAGTTGGAGGGCGCATTTTGCCATCCAGTTTGAGATGGCCAACATTCCTGCCGAAAAACGAACTCTCTCCTCATTTAGGTTTGATCCGATAGGGAAGATCAGTTGAGTATCGTCCGCGTACAATATAATCTCAAACCCAAAAGGTCGAATGATCTTGGCCAATGGAGCCATGTACACATTCAAGAGAGTGGGGCTCAAAAAAGAGCCCTGCGGGACTCCCTTGTCTAGCGGGAATTTTTGAGACCTAAAAGAGCCCAGCATGACCGTTAGCCCTCTGTCGGCCAGAAAACTTTTTAGCCTTATCAGAGCGAGGACCCCAACACCACATGTCCGCAACCTCTCCACAAGCAGTCGATGGGAGACAGTATTGAATGCCGCGGAGAGGTCTAAGGGGATGAGTATTGCGGATCCTCCCTCGTCCAGGGTTAGTCTTATTGAATCCATGACCGTCAATATGACGGTCTCGATACTAAAGCTCGTCCGAAAGCCTGACTGCGAGGGTTCGAGGATATTATTAATCTCTAAATAATGGCTCAGTTGTTTATTTATATGGGTTTCCAGTATCTTCCCCATCAAAGGTAACAGAGATATTGGTCTGTAATTATTCAAGACCTGAGGATCTACTGTCGCTTTTTTAACCCCTTCCATGCTGATGACGGCCGGGAGCCGTCATGGCACACAGTGCTCGTGTGCTGATGACGGCTCCCAGCCATCATGACCATGCCCGCAAGCGGAATGTGCCGCACAGGAGCGGAATTCCGGCCGCGGGCAAGGGGTTAAGGGTTGGGTGAACATAGGCTTCCTTCCAAGCTATTGGAATAGAGCCCGTTGGAATCGAGGAGTTAAAAATTTCCTGAATTGCCAAAGCACGGGTGGAGGCAAGAAGGGCCATAGTGTTAGGGGGGCATATATCACTTGGGGATCCTGATTTTAATGCTTGGAGTTGATGACTTATGTCCTCCAGTGAGATGGGTTTAAAATGATTAAGATGACAACCATGGGCTGACGTGAGGACATCAGAACACCCAGTAGGTGTGATATAATTAGTACACCTGGTAGGAAAATTATAGTATATTAATAACATTTTATTTTGAAAGTGCGTTGCTAAAGAATCACGAAGCTCCTGTGTTTCTAAGGATGACTGTTTACATGCTTGAGGAGAAGCAAAATCTTTAACAATATCGAACAATGCCTTACATGAGTTTCTGGCATGTTCTATTTGAAGCTGTATGAATGCGCTTCTGTCCGTTTACATTTTTTGGTGATAGCAGGCTAAGGCTGATTTATAACTTAGTTTATCTACATCATCTTTAGCTCTTCTCTATCGTCTCTCTAGGAGTTTACATGAAGACTTGTCCATTTTTAGCTCCCCTGAATACCATGGGCCGATTTTTGCTGGGTAGCGGGCTTCTTATTACAATCAGGGATGACTACGTCCAGAGTCTATGTCACAGCCAAATTAAATCTGGGCAGCATAGCGGAGGTATCCTGTGAGCTTTGTCCAGAGTCCTTATAAAGTGGAAACGTCTCCTTGAACACTTCCAAGGAGAGCTTCTGCCAAGGTCTGCCCCTTTGAGGTTTTGAAGGGTTAGACGGCTTCCAGTTGGAGGAGCTAGTACTAAGAGGGCATGAAAATAAAATCAAGTAGTGATCCGTCCATGTTAAGATACGCGAGAAATGAAACTTTAAGTGTTACATATTTGTAAAGATAAAATCCAGCATGTGGCCTGCGCTATGGGTGGGGCCACATACCTGTTTTAGGAAACCCATATCATATAGGCTTGCGGTCAACTGAATGACATCGGGTTGGACAAAGCTTCTCCATGAAAGTTAAAATCTCCCAATAGAATAAAATTAATGGAGGCCAGGACCTGCATAGCTATGAATTCTGTCAAATAATTGACAAAGTTCAATTTCGGTCCTGGTGGGTGCTATAGTAAAGCTCCGTCCCATGTTTCTGTAGTTGACATGGAAACCCTAAAAATACCCGATTCCACTGTGTCGTTGCTAACTGTCGACAGCCATTGGGCTTTAAGATGATCTGATAGAAACTGACATCAAAATATGTTTTCATCCAGTAGCGGCTAAACCAAATGATAAGCTTCCTGTTCCAGGAAACTGTGAAGAAATTTCCCTGCCAATGCAAGTAACCTGTACAGACTTACCACTGAGATTGCAAATTAAAAATATTAATGGTGAGTGGACCCTTTCTGATCTACAACGATTTCGTTGTGAGACCTCTTGGTAGTTGCAATGCTACATTTTTTACTTCACGTCTTTCAAGACAGTTGATAATTAGTCCTACTAAAACCAAACAAACCCCCGTAGCAGCTGTGCAAGAACAAAATTATCAGGGCGCATATGTTCTTACTGCACTGCAATCCCATTTGTTAACAATGACGTGGATATGCCAGCTGAGAAATGCACACTTGCCATTTAAGGGTGCTTTCAAAAGAAGACATCTCGAGGAATGGGATTGGTTTGTTGAAGAGGTTTCAAGCATAGTCATTGCTGAGTATTTGGTCATCATACATTCTTGTGAAAACTAATCAGTCTCAAGGAAAGACGTCTATTCTAATAAAAGAATGCACTTCGATTGATTCAATTGATGTGTTCATGGTTCTTGAGACATTTGTCACAGCTGTTTTATTAATATTATTGCCTGCCTTAATGATAAACCCTGCCCTTTGTCTCATTGGCATTGTATCTGTTCTTACAGTACGTTCACCATTATACAACGATTCATCACACCTCTTTACAAATACAGAAAACTAATAAATAAATGAGTGGAAAAAACATTATTTGAGATGAAGAATAACACTTTTAAGGCATAGATTGATGGTGGGTACATGGGTAAGGAGTTAAACAGCTGTCAGTAATACAAGCGATCGCTTGGGTATATGGGAGAACATAACGTGCATGGGGTAGTACAGTAGTTGGTACAATGAAGACAAAGGGAGAAAGGTAAGTGTGACGTGGAGTAAGTTTGGATGCCCACCTCACCCTGCTATTTGAAAAAAATAGGCACAGGTGTGTTATGAGAAGGAAGGCTGACGACTTGAAAAGGGAGTGAAGATATAAAAGGCATGACATGTGGCAATCAAGATGAGCCATCTTCTCCTCTCCTACTCAGGCATTGGGGGTTACTGCAGATACAGGCGATGATTCTACAAGTTCTCATGAACTTCGTCAGAAATAGATCCTACCTGTATAGGTTTACAAAATGGTTTGATCCAATCTGATATCATTGGCTAGGTTTGTGAGAGACCCTCTAACCCCTAAACATCTCCCCTGTGGGGGCTACTGGAGGAGCATGCTTACCTTACGCAACATTTATAAGAAGATTACAAATTAAGGGTATATTCAACAGGATAGTGCCAAGGTCCTGGGCAGAGGCTTCCATATTGCACATACATGCTCAATAAGGAAGGAAGGTTGAGTAAAACAGACAGAGCAAGATGAATGTGTGGCCCTTAAAGAAGGATTAAACAAGTCTCTAATTTCCTGAACAGTTGCCGTATTTGAAACCATGCACATCTATGTGAGTCCAAAGAGCTGCTCCAGTAATGTCCAATCTACTTCTAACTGAAAAATACAAAAAAATTATGGGACTCTAAATGAAGGATTAAACTTATCTCTAACTTGCTGAACATTTAGCCATGATTGTAGCTGTGTGTATCTTCTTGAGTCTAAAGAGTTTCTCCACTAATGTCCAATCTACTTCTAGCTCGAGAAGCATACATAAAATAATTGTAGGACTCTAAATGAAGGATTAAACTTGTCTCTTATTTCCTGAACAGGAACTGATCTAATAATGTCCAATCAACGTCTTGCATCCCAGGGTAGAAACCTTCTGCCCACATTCTTATTGCCAGTATGAACTATAGTGGTTAACTGCCAAAGCACAATGACTGCAGAGAGTGCAGCATCCAGGCCAGGTGGAGTATCCTGAGCTATTTATCCTTTTGGGGGTTTCTAATGAAGCTATAAGCAGCAGAGGAGAGGCCCGAGGTACCCGGGCAGCTGAAATGCTTAGCAGGTCTATGTTTCAGTGCAGGACTGCCCCATATGAGGGAAGGAGGGTTTGGAGTCGTTCCATGCCCCCTCTCTTGGGAGCGAGGAACCCACTTTTGGCACTGTAGGAGAAATGCTGATACAATCTGCCTGTCAAATATGGTGTGGACAGTGAGAGGAGCCGGAGGTGGACCACTTGCTATTGCTTGCAGAGAATATGGAGCACGGCTGATCCATTGCTTGGCCCAAAAGGCAGAGGGTGCATCAAACTACAGGTATCTAATGCGGCAGGAAATCGAAAGTGCAGGAACCTGTGTGGAGCTGAAATACAGTCACCAGTGAAAGGAAGGGCAAAGATCTTGATCAGCTGTAGTGCCCGGCAGGAAAACACAAGTCTCATTAAGTACCCTGAAATGAAACTGGCGGATTAGTGAAAGGGTGCCAGCACATAAGCAGCACACAGGATGAAAGATGTCAGAACTGTGAGAGTTGTACCAAATGAGAGAGACAAGAGAGCCTTTGAATAGCTAGACAGGCAGCAGAGCCCCATTTGTTTTGAAAACTTGGCGAAGAATCGTCAATTGACATCAAAGATACTGGCAAATCAGTGAAAGCTTTTCCTCTGTAAACTAGGTCCTAACTATAATTACCTACTGGCGACCGCCAGTTTAGGACCTAGTTTTTATAGGAAAAGCGTTTTTTTTTTCCCAATAACTTTGGGGCCGGTTGATGAATCTTTGCAAAACTTTCAAAATAAGTGGCCTGATCCAATCAGCTTCTGTCTTGAAAGTTTTATGGGGATTCGTCAAGCAGGGGCTGAGAAATAAGGGGGTCCCAAAACGTGTTTTCCCCATGTAATTTCCATAGGAAACTTTAGACAAAGCTACAGCCCGAACTGCAGAACGGAATTACATCAAATTTGGCTAAGAGGTAGGTCTTTATTCAGAAAGAGCCCTTTTTATTTTAAATGGTGTAAATACGTTCAGTAGTTCCTGAGAAATTAGAAAAAGAAAAGGTTTGATATTTGTCCTCCATAGGAAACTTTAGACAAAGCTACAGCCCAGACTGCTGGACGGAATTACACCAAATTTGGCAAAAAGGTAGATCTTGGTCCAGAAAGAGCCCTTTTTGTTAAATGGTGCAAATCCGTTCAGTAGTTGCTGAGGAATTAGATAAAATAAAGTTTCGATATATGAGCACCGAGAAGGGTTTCAGAACCCTCCCGGGCACGAGCTTCACTCTGATTGGCTGCCAACACTCCAAACCAGGAAGTGTTGGCAGCCATCTTGTAATTCGGTTCTACCCCCCCAGAAGCCGTGTTTGTGGCGTGGGGTAAAAAGGGGCATGGCCTAGAAACAGCTCTCTTCAACGCAGCTCTGTGGTGCTTACTAGAGGTACCTGGTGGGCTACTAGGACACCAGGGACCTGCAGGATTCAAGTGGACTTAACTAAAAAACCATAGGATTGAGGCACATTATAATTAGACATTTTTGTTTAAAAAACCATTGAAATACACTGAAAAAAATAGGTTTCAGGGCGTTATAGTTAGAAATTAGCCTTCAAACACCATAGAAATTCACCAAAAAAAACCAACAGGTTTCAGGGTGTTATAATTAGTTGGACATTTCACTCGTACAAAACAAGAGAAATTCAGCCATTATAGTTAGTAGAGCTAACTATAACTAGCGCCCCCGCAATGCACTGCTGCTGACATCACATATTACATCATTCATGACATGTCAGTGACATCACTGATGATATCATTGATGACATCATCCACGTGATAATCTGATGCACCTCCTCACAGCCTAATATACCATTTGATACACCCACACTAAAATACAGACTGCCATTCTCGAGACCATAGACACACCAATACCAGTTACTACATACCCACTCACTGATTCCTAGGTCTACACACACATCCACTCCCTCATCCATACAGTCACTCATACATGCAGTCACTCGTCAATACAGCTACTATCATATGCACTCATAGACCCATACAGACACACACACCGACACTCCCATAGAGTTACTCACACAGCTAGTCAGTCATGCAAAAAATCAATCACACTCCCATTTACTCACCTACACAGTTATACAAACACCGCCTCACCTACTTATACAGATACTAACATATACTTACTCTCTCATACAATCCCCGAGACAAGCATACAGTCATCCATGCAGCCACTCTCACAATCACTCACTGTGAGAAGTTGGTCTGGCATCTGCTGTCCACTAGTTATAGTGGGTTCCTTCACCAGTCTAAACAACCGCTTAGAGGTGATAGGTTAAAGACAACCTTATTTGAAAGCTATCCTAGTGGTAGCTATGGAGAGCAGCCTTCAGGCTAAGTCTTGAAGGATAAGTAAAGCAGCTTGTTTTACCTCTCTATAATCTTATGAATGGCTAAATGAAAGGAGAACCATACCAGGTATTTATATAAAATATTCAATATTTATTCTAAACACACCCTACTGGTCTCTTTATGAGGCTAGAGGTCAAAGCACATAGGTTACACTTAATATATCACAGTAATTTAGCAAAATATACATTAAGCCCTAGGGGCGAACCAAACCTATATTAAGAAAGTGGTATAAGAACCACAACTTGACTAGACATGAGCCCTAGAGCCTGCAGAATCACTGGGACCACAAGGAACCACCCAAGGTAGTGACACAGGGGACCCACGGGGACGCGTGCAGTGTGGGAACACAGCTGCAAGACGCTGTTAGCTTCTAAGGAGAAAGTCACGGTTGGAAACTTAAAGATTAGAGGCACTTAGGAGAGAACTGGGACCAAACCCCTTTAGACTTAAGGGGTTCTAGGGCCAACACCCACGGGACCACCGGAGTACTCAAGTTACCTCACCCAGGGTGTGGGGAATCCTCGTTGATTTCAGTGGGCGATCTGCTGCAAAGTGCTGCTGCGGTTGAAGTGGAAAGTGTCCGGTGTGACCCAAGCCTGGATGGAAGATGAGAAGAACCTGGAAGCAGAGGGAACAGAGTCTGGGTCACTTGCCGGTCATCAGTGGGGCACTGTAGAAGAATGCCCACCGATGTCGGTGATTTCAGGTTGAAGAGGTGAAGCTTGACTCTGCAGCCAGGAGGACCAGAAGGTGTCGATGACAACCAGGAGCTCGATTCGAGCTGTCCCACAAAGGATGTTGAGTGCTGTGGCATCGGTGACAAGTTTGGACCCAACAATCCTTGACAACAGCAACCCACGAAGAAAGAGAAGAAATGCTTTGGTGCGGACCAGCAAGGTCCGAGAGACTCACTAAGTGGGGGAGTGTCAGGGCATGACTGGATCAACCAGGGAAACACAATGAAAGTCAAAGTTGCCTTCTCAGGGACCCACCATTCGACGGACCAGAGATCGCGAAGGTACCTTGAGCGAAAACACAAAGGGCTGGCTCACGGAACCCTCGTGGAGTGTAGGCCAGCATTCTTCAGTGGAAAAGGGGCTCGGAGTCTGGGCTACAAGTAACCCAATGCACAGCCTCAAGTAACATCGAGAAGCTGATGCACTTGCAAATGTGCACAGTGCCCAGGGGTACTGTTTCAACTGTACACGAGAGGGCTCAGCTTTGCTGGGGACTTAGGTCGACCTTAGTAAAGTTTGGAAATCCACCTCCTGGGCTGCAATTGCTTTGGAATCCAGCAGGAGCTTCAGAGATACCGACAAGTCAGATGCGTCTTTGGTGTCCGACAAGCAGGGGAGTAACTCCTTTACTCCAAGGGAGATTCTTCAGTCATTTAGTCATGTAGATCATCGAAGTTCCAGGATTTCTGTAGCAGAGTTTCGTCCAGGTGTAATCTAAATTCCTGTAGTCAGGGGTTCCTTTCTTACATCCAAGAAAAGGATTGGCATACTCTGGGGACCCACCTATGGGAGGTTCTGGAAAGAGGGGTGGCTACACCCATTTCCTTTGTCCAGTTTCGCACCAGAGCAGGGGCTGATTGCACCTGCAACCGGTTTGAACCTGGACTATGGAAAGGGACGCCAAATGTGCCCCCTATGCAGACTTCAAAGCACTCTTGGAGTGCACCCACCCAGCCCCAAAACACTAAAGCCTGTCTGGGAGGTGGTTACACCTCACTTTGATAGGAAACCTATTGTCCGGGCCTCCCCTGCCGGAGCTTCGTCCAGCAGCAGGAGGCCAGACTCGTGTCTGTGGCTGCAGCATCTATTTTGTGATGCCAGGTCTCTTTTAAACTGGTACCGGGTGTACCAGTGTGGACATGTCTCTCCCTCTAGAAGGGGGGAATCATACCGCCACCTCCAGGACTGGCAGGGGGGTATGATTCCAAAGTGTTTGACACCAAACACGACAGGTTTCCTTGCAGCCATTCCAAAGTTAGGATTTACTGCAAGGTTATAATACACTTAAGAGTATGTTGTAGTAAATTGACAGCGATTAGATTAAGCATTAGCTGTTAACTTGACATTTAGCGGACTCCATTTTGTATTCACGGCAGCCATTTTGTCTGCTGCACGCTGCCTCGTGTCCACCATGTGCTTTGTCCTATCTTGCTCTCTACGGCGCATGAAATCTGCCCGGCAACAAGTTATATTTAGCATCCCTCACTTTTGCGCATGTCAAGTAGGGTCCACATCTGTTAGTGATTAGTTCCAGATAGGAATGTGTTTGTTGACCCCCAAAACGGTTAGCTCCTCCCACTGATCGATTGTGCCTCTCGATATTACCTTATATGTACATAAACTGCGCTCTTGTGTTTGTACAGCCTTCTTTTGAGCCCCTGTGTTGGTATAAATAAACCATGCTTTCTTTGCTCGTGTGCTACTTCTTGCAATGCCGAAGGGTACTGTTTGAACCGTAGCACCACCTAATGAGGTGTAATGAATATTACGTTTTCTATTCCAGTTCCTGTGCCAACTTCTTCCTATTGGTCCGAGGACTTTGTGCAGAGAAGAGCGAACCCCTTGCACTGGTGGGTCTGGCTGAGGCCTGCTCCTACAATATGGTCTGGCTGCATCACAGAACAGCCCCAGAGAATAGGTTCCGAAGGCTGCAGAGGGGCCCTGCTCATGCATGGGCACCCCCTCACACAAAACCCATCACCCTGCCTTCAGGATTGATAAGGCCTGCCATAGGGGTGACTGATCGTTTTATAGCTGTACTGATTGAAGGTAGATATAGGTAACCTATATCTAAGTAAGGGGTGCATGCACCACCTTACCCAGGCTGCAGTGGCAGTCCTGTGGTGTCATTTTGGAAGGCTTCCCAGGGGTTGCACAATACATGCTGCAGCCCCTGGTTGGCCTCTGGGGTACCTATGCTCTAGGTACCTAAGGTACCAAAACTATGGACTCATAAGGGTGCCCCAGTAACCAAACTGGAGTGTACCTAAAGTACATGGAATCAATTTAGAGAGGAAACAACTAGGCTGGGGTTCTGATTCGAAAGGGCCCCAGCCAGACTAAAGTAAAACAACAGTGAAACATCAGCAAAAAGTGGGGGAAACCATAAAAGCTCATCCTATTATCCTACACAACCCCCCAATGCAGGGACATTAAACTATCCTTGACCAGTTGAGTCTTCATGTTCTAAGTAGAAATATCTGGAGAGTCCATCTGCATTGGCATGGTTACTCCCAGGCCTATGTTCCACTGTATAGTCCATCCCCTGTAGGGAAATGGACCACCTCAAAAGTTTGGGGTTTTCACCCTTCGTCTGTTTTAGTCATAAGAGGGGCTTACGGTCTGTCTGAAAAGTGAGTCTGTCAGAACAAAGTGAGTGCCAAACAATTATAGCCTCAGCTTCTTCAGAGCCCAAACCACAGCAAAGGCCTCCCTCTCAATAGCTGACCAATGTTTCTCTCTGGGAGTCAGCCTTCTGTTAATAAAAGCTACTGACTGGTCCTGACCTTAATAGTTCAATTGTGATAACACAGCTCCTACCGCCAATTCAGATGCATCGAATTTTACAGAAGAAGGGCCCTGTGTATTTGTACGACCTTCTCACTCTCTATGTACCTACTAGACTACTTAGATCAAGTGGGATAGGAATGGTACATTTCCCCAAGATTAGGAGATCAAGGATGGGCTGCCGCTCTTTTCGGTATTTGGGGGCCCAATTATGGAATACTCTCCCTCAGAGTCTGCGGTTGGAAGAGTCTAAATACATTTTTCAGAAAGGTCTGAAGACCCATCTGTTTCCTGTGGTCTAATCCGTTCTGTTACCAGGCTACTCTAGATGCGGCTGCTGGTTCTTTGTTGTTAACTTAGCGTGGGTTGACACTGGGTCAGTTTAACCAGGCGCTCTACAAATAGAATTAACATAACATAACATCTGTTTGGACAATGAATTATTTGGAGTAGTTAGGAATGCAGCGGGTCAGACTCCCCCCTTTCCTCTCGGACCCCACACCGATCACCTGCGGAGTCCCCCAGGGCTCCTCCCTCAGCCCGACGCTCTTCAACGTCTACATGGCTCCACTTGCCCCCATCGTCAGAACCTACTGACTCAACATCGTGTCATATGCAGACGACACCCAGCTCATCCTCTCCCTATCCAACGAGCCAAACACCGCCAGACGCAACTTTCGAGAAGGCATGGAAGCCGTCGCCAAATGGATGAAAAACAGCTGCCTTCAACTAAACACCAACAAAACAGAAGTACTCATCATGGGCCCAAACCCCGACACCTGGAGCAACACCTGGTGGCCCACCGCCCTCGGAAACCCGCCAACCCCCACAGACCACGCACGCAACCTGGGAATCATCCTGGACTCCGAGCTCAAAATGGACCGCCAGATCAACTCTGTCTCATCTTCCTGCTTCCACACCCTCCGCCTCCTTTGTAAGACCTTCAAATGGATCCCCCCTCGAACACCGAAAGACAGTCACTCACGCCCTGGTCACCAGCAGACTCGACTACGGCAACACACTCTACGCCGGAATAAACAAAAACCTCATCCGCAAGCTACAGAACATCCAGAACGCCGCCGCAAGACTGGTCCTCAACCTGCCAAAACAATGCCACATCTCCCAGCACCTGCGCACACTCCACTGGATCCCCGTCGAGGCGAGAATCACCTTTAAGATGCTCACCCACGCACACAAGGCCCTCCACGGCACCGGACCAGCATACCTGAACAGCCGACTCAAATTCCACGCACCCCAAAGGATCCTACGATCAGCCCAGCTTTCCTACGCCGTGGTCCCCCGCACCAGAAAGACCAGATCGGGAGGCCGCTCCTTCTCCGTCCTCGCGGCCAAAGCATGGAACGCCCTTCCGCTCCACCTCAGACAGACAACATCGCTCCCCATCTTCGCAAGAAACCTCAAAACCTGGCTCTTCGACAGACCCCCTCCTTGATGGAATGGAACCTGCACCCCTCCCCACCCCCCCACTCCTAGCGCCTTGAGACCCTTACGGGTGAGTAGTCGCGCTTTAACAAACTCCTGATTGATGGATTGAGGAAGGACTTTGCAGAATGGGGGCAGTGCACATTGCCTGCTTCAGGTCATCAAATACATTTTGACAGCTAACTGTCCACTGAACTGTCTTATGCATTCTCTTGGAAGTTAAGTTATTTAGGGCATTCACAATGGATCCATACCCCTTGAAAAATCAAAATCTTCTGTAGTACCCAGCCAGGCCCAAGAAAGCTCTGACCTGCGTCTGGGTAGTTGGAGCAACCCACTCCATGATGGTCTGATTTTGCTCTGTACTGGTTGAACCTGGCCCCCACCTACAAGGTGGCGCAGGTACACAACCTGCCTCTGCCCTATCTGGCACTTAGTAACCTTGATAGTTAGTTTATTCTACAAAATGTGACGGTTTTGGGGTTGCTACAAATTATGCCTAAAAGAAATATGAGGGAGTTTGTTTTCCATTTACTACTGCCCGCACAGCATGATAAGCGAAACCCCCCTCTCAGAGTCTTCCCTTGATAGTTAGGCCTGCTTTCTTCAGGGCCTCCAAATAATTTCTCAGGAGGATCAGGTGATCCTACCAGGTGAAGCTAAAGACAGCAATATCATCTAGATATGCTGGACTATAGCCTTCCAGGCCTGTTAGGACTTTATTCACCAACCTTCTAAAAGTGGCAGGTGCATTCTTCAAACCAAAGGGCATCACCACAAATTGGTAGTGTCCACTAGGGGTAGAAAATGCTGTCTTTGGCTTTGCATCATCCGCTAGTCTGATCTACCAGTAGCCAGCAGTCAAATCAAATGTGCTCAGAAACTTGGCTGAGGCCAAAGTATCTATAAGCTCATCTGCTAATGGTATTGGGTGGACATCAGTCCTAGTGACTAAATTGAGACCCCTGTAGTCTACACAAAACCCCATCTTTCTCTTACCACCCTGGGTGTGAGGTTTAGGTACCAAGACCACAGGACTAGCCCAAGAGCTATCTGAGGGTTCAATAACTCCCAAATCTTCTGGACCCCAGTCCTGATACAGTCCCTGACATGGTGAGGTTGCCTGTAAATCTTATTTTTAACAGGCAGACTGTCCCCAGAGTCTACTTCATGAGTGCACCAGGTAGTCTGACTTGGGGTCAGAGAGAACATATATCTATACTGATTGAGCACCTGTCTGCAATCAGCGTGTTGCTGGGCAGTGAGGCTGCCTGCCAAGGCTAGACCATTCACTGACCCATCATCAGGCTTCTGTGAGAGCAGGTCAGGGAGTGGATCACTCTCTTCCTCCTGTCCCTCATCAGTAGGCATGAGCAAGCCCATGTCTGCCCTGTCAAAATATGGTTTCAGTCTGTTGACATGATGCACCCTATGGGGGCTCCTGGGAGTTCCAAGGTCTACCAAATAGGTAACCTCTGCCTACTGTGCAACAAATGTATGGGGGCCACTCCACCTGTCCTGGAGGACAGCTGGGGCCACAGGCTCAAACACCCACAATTTCTGTCCTTGCTGGTAAACCGTCAGCACAGCCTTTTAGTCATGGCAGGCCTTTTGCAATTCCTGGCTAGCCTCAAGGTTTTTGGTTGCCTTATTCATATACTCTGCCACCCTTGATCAGAGACCAAGTACGTAGTCCACTATGTCTTGTTTAGGCGGTTTGAGAGGTAACTCTCATCCCTCCTTCACCAGACACAATGGACCCCTAACAGGATGTCCAAACAAAAGTTCAAAAGGGCTGTAACCAACCCCCTTTTGAGGAACCTCCCTGTAGGCAAATAAAAGGCATGGCAAAGGATGTCCCATATGCACCTAAGCTTTTCTGGGAGACCCTTGATCATGCCATTCAAGGTTTTGTTGAATCTCTCAACTAAACCATTGCATTGTGGGGGATAGGGTCTGGTGAAATTGTAATTCACTCCACACTCCTTCCACATTGCAGTCAAGTTACTAGACATGAAGTTGGTACCTCTGTCTGATAATACCTCCTTAGGGAAGCCCACCCTTGAGAACACTCCCAAGAGGGCCCTTGCTACCACAGGAGCTGTGGTGGTCCTAAGGGGAAGGGCTTCTGGGTACCTACTGGCATGGTCCACCACCACCAGGATAAATCTGTGCCTAAAGGCTGTGTGAGGATACATGGAACCAACTATATCAATTCCCACTCTCTCAAAGGGAACCCCCACAACAGGTAGTGGTATCAGGGTGACCTTTGTGGTACCACCTGCCTTACCACTGGCTTGACAGGTGACACAGGAGCGACAAAACTCCTTGGTGTCTTCAGACATATGGGGCCAATGAAAGTGGGGGACAATAATGTCCCAAGTCTTGTTTTGGTCCAGGTTACCTGCTAAGGGAATTTCATGGGCTAGTGTTGATAGGAAGCCCCTAAACGTCCGAGGTATAACCAACCTCCTGGCTGTACCAGGCTTGTGATCTCTACTGTCTGAGTATAGGAGTCCACCATCCCAATAGATCCTATGGGTACCACTAGCATTCACAGCAGCCTCAGCAGCAGCCTGCTGTCTGAGGAGTTAAAGAGAGAGGCCTCTCAGCTGCTCCTGGCTCAGATCCGCCCTGAAAGGGCCCCCTGCCACCAAGAAGTCAATCTGATCAGGCTCAAGCTCATCTGGGACAGTTCCTTCTTCAGGATTAAGATCATCTCCCTGAAGAGTCTGATCTGTATTCTGAGTCAGGGGGGAAGGCACTGCCTTTACCCTACTGTTCCTCGTCTTGGAAGGCACCTGGTCCCTTCTTCCAGAATCCAGGGCCTGTTCAATTTTTTACAATTTGGCCTGTGACCTAGTCACAGCAAACACTTGTGCAGGGATTCCTAACATTTCTGCATATGTCCTGAGCTCCACTTCAGTCCAAGCTGAAGTCTCTAAATCATTGCCAAGCAAGCATTAAACAGGGAGGTATGTGCTTACCACAACCTTCTTGAGGCCAGTTACCCCTCCCCAGGAGAGATCAACAACTGCCAGGGCATGGTCAGTCCTGACATTGCTAACATTGGTCACTTGGTACATTTCACCAGGTATGATCTGCTCAGGAGCCGCAAGGTCCTGTGTCACCATTGTGACACTTGCCCCTGTGTCCCTGAATGCCAAAGCCTCTCTTCCATTAAACAAAGGCTGCTGTCCATACTTGCCCAGATTACGAGGACTCACAAAGGAGAACATATCTATGTCTCCATCACAGAACAGTACAGACTGAGTTGGAACTCTAACTAGGCCAGAGTCCATCTCAGACCCTAGGGTTAACCCTACTACACCCTTATTCTGAGTACCAACACTTGGAACTGAACTAGGGGGAACAGTTGCCTTAGGGGCAATGGAGGCTGGAGTTGAGTCTTCAGACTTATTGCAATAACTAGTCCAATAGGTTTTCTGTTTCCATATTTTACACCATGGTTTCTTTTGTCCTTTTCCTTTGGTTGATTGGGACTCCCCATCAGATGCAGATTTTTGGGGACCTTGAGAAGAATTTTGGTCTTTACCTTTTTCCCCACCCTTGTCAGAGTTCTTGGAATCTTGCTTCTTTTGCTCACCACCTTGGTTCTGAACCTTCTGCTTCACCCTGGTTCTGACCCATTTATCTGCCTTCTTTCCCATCTCTTGGGGAGAGGTCAGATTAGAGTCCACCAGGTACTAATGCAACAGCTGATTTTGACAATTGATACAGATTTTCTCCCTCATAATTAAGTTGTACAATCCTTTGAAATCACACACCTTACTGCCAAGTAACCAGCCCTCCAGAGCCTTAGTAGCACAATCAACAAAGTCAACCCAGTCCTGAGTCTGAGCCTTTTGGGTATCTCTAATCTTTATCCTGTATTGTTCAGTGGTTAGGCCAAATCCTTCAGTAAGAGCAGTCTTCAAGACTGTATAATCATCAGCATCCTCCTCTCTGACAGCGAGGAGCTTATCTCTACCTTTGTCTGCAAAGAAGAGCCACAAGATTGCTGCCCACTGCTCCTGGGGGACCTTCCGAACTTTAAAGGCCCTTTCCAGTGCAGTAATCCATTTGTGGCTCTCATCCTCACTCTGGTAGGGAGGGACGATCTTGCTTAAGTTCCTATGGTCATGAGATCTCTCTATACCACTAGGGATGTGGCTGCCAACATGGGGCTCTGGCCCTATCTTCTTTCTATCTACTGGAAGCTCTAGGGCCTCTCTTTCTAAGGCTACCTGCTGTCTTTTGATTCTAAGCTGGGCTTTCTCATACTTGAGCTGCCTTTATGGGAGGAGACACAGAGGTCCCTATAGATGTGTTAGAATAGATATACTCCTGTGAAGGAGATCTTGACCTTCTAGGCACACCTCCAACTCTCCCTGGTGGAACAAAGAGAGGGCCTTCATGGAATTATTCCTCATTTCCAGGAGGAGCTGCATTTTACAAGTTAAGGTCATTGTTACCTTCCTGGTCTGCTTCACAGCTCAGGTCCTGGTCATTTTCACCCCTGGGCCTTTCCTCAATGGCTGCCCCACTCACTCTGTCTACCCCTTCAGGCCCTGAGGCCTTTCTGAGATCATCCAACAGGAGTACCTCAACGAGGCATTGGGTGTTTGCACTGTTTCCTGTCTTCAATCTTCTAGTAGTACACAATGCTCTCAATTCCAAGAATGGGAGTTTGTCATACTTGGATGCCAGTAACATACTGACATCTGGCAGGGAACCACTGGTTCCTGGCATTGAAGACATCACTAGTGAGGTGTGGTGTATGCACCTACCTACTCTAGTGTGGCCTTCTAAACTCTCTTGGGTTGTAGAAAGGGTGTGCTTAGCCCTTGACATAGAACTCTAAGTTCAGTAGAACTTACTGTAGTTTAAGGTTGTATTATATGTAACTCAGGTACCTTTAGTGGTTTTCAGTTAGTCACTCACTTGAGATTATCTGATAAAACATTGGCAAGCTTGAATCCCCACCACTGCACACTAATGTGAGAAGTTGGCCTGGCATATGCTGTCTACTAGTTAAAGTGGGCACCTTGCACCAGTCCAAACAGCCCCTTAGAGGTGATAGGTTTAGGGGTAGGCAGAATTTGCGGAGATGCCTTCCGCAAAATTCTGCGAAACGGCAAGAAATCTCAGCGAACACGCAGAATTTTGCGTGCTCGCTGAGATTTTGCTGCGCCCATTGTAATCTGGGCAGGGTCACTCTCAGGGAGTCAGGGGCAGACGAGCATCGTGCCAGAATGAATCCTGCCTGCATATTTATCCAGGAAGATGCCACCGTTTTGTGCAATACCTTTACTCAACTGGAGTCTTTCTACTGGCTAATCAGTAAGTGCTACCTTGTTGCATAAATGTATAGTGTTTTTCCAACACTACAGCTGTGTAAAGGGACAGAAGAATTGTCTCCAGTGACCATGTGTGTAACTTTGTCACCACGCCAAATGGCTCCGAGGTCCATTGAGTGAGCTGTGCATCATAGTTGGGAAATGCCGGGAAGACTTTGCATACCTATAGTGGGTGTGGGGCATTTCTTTCCAAACGGATGGGGCTTCAATGCAAGTTCACATTCCTATTTTTAATAAGGGTCAGAGGCCGATCAGAGAAGCAGATGGGGAGAAAGCAGACTCCTGCTCACAGGAACTACCCGGGGATTGCACTTGAGAAACTCATGGATTGAAAGACCTCCATCCAGGATTGCAGCTAATTAAATTTCGACTGTAGATATGTGAAGAAAGCACACCTGCCCAGCCTCGACCAAGCTCACGATTTTTTTGGGGCTGATTAATGTGTTACTGAATTTGAGCTTCAACTCGGGCACCTGCTTTATATCTGTAAGTGCTTCCTGTTGAGGTTGAATTTTTGTGACAGGCGCATCATGCCAGAATGAATCCTGCCTGCATATTTATCCAGGAAAATGCAATTGTTTCTTTCCAAATGGACAGGCCTTCAATGCGAGTTCACATGCCTCTTGTTTATGAGAGTCAGAGGCCGATCAGAGCAGCAGATGAGGAGAAAGCAGCCTCCTGGTCACAGGAACTACATGGAGATTGCGTTTGAAAAAACTCATGGATATAAGACCTCCATCAAGGATTGCAGCTAATTAATTTTCGACTGTAGATCTGTGGAGAAAGCACACCTGCCCAGCCTCGACCAAGCTCACGATTTTTTGCGGGCTGATTTATGCGTTACTGAATTTGAGCTTCAACTCGGGCACCTGCTTTATATCTGTAAGTGCTTCCAGTTGAGGTTGAATTTTTGTGACAGGAGCATCATGCCAGGATGAATCCCGCCTGCATATTTATCCAGAAAGATGCCACTGTTTCTTTCCAAACGGACGGGGCTTCAATGCAAGTTCACATGCCTCTTGTTTATGAGAGTTAGAGGCCAATCAGAGCAGCAGATGAGGAGAAAGCAGCCTCCTGGTCACAGGAACTGCTTAGTTTATAATCTGTAAGCGCTTCCTGGTGAGGTTTAAAATTACCTCATGCCCTCTAATTCCGTTCCGCCGCGGATCGCGGAAGTTTCGGCATTTTTGCATTCCGGAGGGAACGCGGAAATTCCATAATTTCGCAAGTTCCGCGAGCGGAACGGAATTTGCTGCCCACCCCTAATAGGTTAAAGACAACCTTATTTGAAACTATCATAGTGGTAGCTATGGAGAACAGCCTTCAGGCTAAGTCTTGAAGGAATGTTAAGAAGCTTGTTTTACCAGTCTATCATCTTGTGAATGGCTAAATGAAAGGAGAACCACACCAGGTGTACATATATATATATATATATATATATATATATATATATATATATATATATATATATATATATAAAATATATGTATTTATTCTAAACACACCCTACTTGTCTCTTTTTGAGGCTAGAGGTCAAAGCACATATGTTACACTTAATATATCACAGTAAATTAGCACAATATACGTTAGGCCCTAGGGGCGAACCAAACCATATATTAAGAAAGTGGTATAAGAACCACGGTTTGACTAGACATAAGGCCTAAAGACTGTAGAATCACGCTGGGACCACAAGGAACCACCCAAGGAAGTGACACAGGGGACCCACGGGTGACGCGTGCAGTGTGAGAACACAGCTGCAAGACGCTGTTAGCTTCTATGGGGAAAGTCGCGGTTGGAAATTATAAGATTAGGGACATTTAGGAGAAGCCTTTGAGCAAACCCCTTTAGACTTAAGGGATTCTAGGGCCAACACCCACGGGAGCACCAGAGTACTCAAGTTACGTCACCCAGGGAAGCCGGGTGCATAGGTGGCCTTTTTTTTGTGTCGGATATCGTTGTTGATTTCATTGGTGATCTGCAGCAAGGTGCTGCTGCAGTCGAAGTGGAAAGTGTCCGGTGTGATCCAAACCTGGATCAAAGATGAGAAGAACCTCAAAGCAGTGGGGACAGAGTCTAGGTCACTTGCCAATGACCAGGGACACGGTAGACAAATGCCCACCAATGTCAGGTGATTTCAGGTTGAAGAGGTGAAGCTTGACTCTGCAGCCAGGAGGACCAGGAGACTTTGACGATGACAGGAGCTAGATTCGAGCTGTCCCACAAAGGATGTCGAGTGCTGCGGTGTCAGTGACTGGATTGGACCCAACAAGCTTTGGCAACAGCAACCCATGCAGAAAGAGAAAAAATGCTTTGGTGCGGACCAGCAAGGTCCGAGGGACTCACCAAGTGAAGGAGAGTCAGGGCATGTCTGAAGCAACCAGGGAAATCCAATGAAAGTCAAAGTTGCCTTCTCAGGGACCCACCAGTTGATGGACCAGGGATCGCGAGGGTACCTTGAGTGAAAACACAAAGAGCCGGGTCACAGAAAACTCATGGAGTGTAGGCCTGAATTCTTTGGTGGAAAAGGTGCTCAGGGTCTGATCAACAGGTAACTCAATGCACAGCCTCGTGGAACGTCGAGAAGCTAATGCACTTGCAAATGTGCACGGTGTCCAGGGGTTCCGGTTCCACGATTCCCACAAAGGCTATGGTCTCAGCTTTGTTGAGGACTCAGGTCGGCCTCAAGAAAGTCTGGAAATTGACCTCCTGGGCTGCAATTACTTCAGAGTCTGGTCGGAGTTTCGGAGATGCAGACCGGTCAGATGTGTCTTTGGTGCCTGCCAAGCAGGGTAGTAACTCCTTTACTCCAAGGGAGATTCTTCAGTCATCTAGTCATGTAGATTGTCGAAGTTCCAGTATTTCTGTAGCAGAGTTTCATCCAGGTGTAATCGAAAATCCTTTAGTTAGGGGTTCTTTTCCTATACCTAAGGAAGGGGTTGGACACACTCTGGGGACCCACCCTCGGAAGGGTGTGGAAAGAGGGGTAGTGATACCCATTTCCTTTGTCCTGTTTCGTGCCAGAGCAGGGGCTGAGTGCCCCTGCAACCGGTTTGAACTGGACTATGCACAGGGACGCCAAATGTGCCCCCAGTGCAGACTTCAAAGGACTCTTGGAGTGCACAAACCAGCCCCAATACACTGAAGCCCGTCTGGGAGGTGGTTACACCTCCCTTAGACAGGACCCCCTATTGTTCAGGCATCCCCTGCCAGAGTTTCATCCAGTAGCAGGAAGCCAGACTCGTGTCTGTGGCTGCAGCATCCATTTTGTGATGCCAGGGCTCTTTTTAACTGGTACCTGGTGTACCGGTGTCGACATGTCTCACCCTCTAGAAGGGGAGAATCATCCCCCCACCACCAGGACTGGTGGGGGTGGGGGGTATGATTCCAAAGTGTTTGATACCAAACATTTTGGGCCCGATTCACAGAACTAACTTAAGACAAAATCCTAAACTTACTACTTTTGGTATTCACAGAGGCATTTAGTTGTAGTAAAGTTAGGATTTTGTCTTATGTCTGTCTTAAGTCTGTCCTAAGTTTGTCTTAAATCTGTCCTAAGTTCGTCTTAAGTCTGTCTAAAGTCTGTCCTACTACTTTTGGTATTCACAGAAGGTATTTAGTAGTAATAAAGTTGGGATTTTGTCTTAAGCTTGACTTAAGACAGACTTAAGACAGACTTAAGACAGAATTAAGACAGACTTAAGACAAACTTAGGACAGACTTAAGACAAAATCCAAACTTCTACTAAATGCCTTCTGTGAATACCACAAGCAGTAAGTTTAGGATTTAGCCTTAAGTTAGTTCTGTGAATCGGGCCCAACATGTTTCCTTGTAGCCATTCCAAAGTTAGCGGGTTAGAGGTTATAATGCACTTAAGAGTATATGTCTGGCTCCATTACAGAACAGCCCCAGAGAATAGGTTCCAATGGCTGCAGAGGGGCCCCGCTCATGCATGGGCACCCTCTCACACAAAGCCCAGCACCCTGCCTTCGGGTTGAGAAGCCCTGCCATAGGTGTGACTTATAGGTTTATATGTGTAGTGATTTAAGGTAGACATAGGTAACCTATATCTAAGTAAGGGGTGCATGCGCCACCTTACCCAGGATGCAGTAGCAGTCCTGTGGTGTCATTTTGGAAGGCTTCCCAGGAGTGGCACAATACATGGGCTACCTATGCCTTAGGTATCTAAGGTACCATATACTGGGGGCCCAATAATGGTACCCCAGTAACCAAACAGGAGTGTACCTAAAGTACATGGAATCAATTTAGAGAGGAAGCAGCTAGGCTGGGGTCCTGGATTGTAGGGCCCCAGCCAGACTACAGTTGAAAAACAGTGAAACATTAGCAAAAAGTTGAGGTAACCATGAGAGCAGATCCTACTCTGCCACACTCACCCTCACATGTAATCATGTGAATAGTCCAACACTCACATATACTTCTTTTCACATATGTAGTTACTCAAACATGTACCACTGAGACATCCATTCACTCACCAACACAAACATACGCACACTCAACCACCCATACCGCCACTCACAGATGTACTCTTGAACCCCTACACCCAGTGAATCACCCACTCACACATCCATGCAGGGAGACTTATCCCCCACTCAACCACATAGTGATCCACACCACTCACCATCCATGTGGAGTGGTGTGGCTCACTGGTTAGAGGCGGCAGACCCGTAAGCAGAGAACGGCCCGGGACCAGGATTCAATTCCCGACGCGGCAGGGTCGTGGACCAGGGTCAAAAAACGGACTCGATAACTCTCGCCTCGGTGCCTACTCTAACCAGGGAACACACTCTGCAACTCTGGGCATTAAGCTTGCCTCATCTCTACAACGGCCCCCCACAGACGCCGGGGATGCCTGGTTTCACCTTGGAGATACCCAGAAAAAAACCATCTCACAGGGAAAACCAGGACGGGTTCCCCAGCGGTCTTCAGCGCCAGGATACTCCATGGAGTCGCTGTGCGCTTTACAAGTACACCCACATTTACATTTACATAGACATTGAGGCACCAATTCAGGTACTCAGACAACAAATCAAAAACCCCTATAGACACTCATGTACCTACTCACCAACCCAAGCAGCCACGTACACACATACTGACAGATTGATACAGACATTCATACAGATTAGTCAGTCAGTCACCCATGTATTAGTAAGACACGTTTAATCACTCACTTATAAAGTCAGTCATGCACCTATTTAATCATCCATTCAGACGCTCATACACCCACTTATTCTTCAATACACCTTAGCATATAAATATATTGACCCCAAGGGCAAATAAATATATATATATATTTTTTTAAAACCTGGGATACGCGCAGGGTGCGCGTACCCTGCCGATCCCAAAAAACCCATTAAGGCACCACTCTGCATACGCGCCCCCTGGTGCATTTGCAGAGGAGGATATAATTCCCCTTGAATACTGGGGGTCCCTGGGGGCCAAGTAGCCCACCAGGAACCTCCAGTATGCACTAGGGGGCTGCCTTGCAGAGACGTGTAAAGAGGCCACGCGCCTTTTTACACCTCTCTGCAAAGCAGCCCCCTGGTGCATACTGGAGGTTCCTGGTGGGCTAGTTGACCCCCAGGGTCCACCAGTATGCAAGGGGAATTAGTTCCCCCTCTGTAAATGCGCCAGGGGGCTGCCTTGCAGAGTGGTGTAAAAAGGGGCGGGGCCTCATTACACCTCTCTGTAATGCAGCCCCCTAGCGCATACTGGAGGTTCCGAGTGGGCTAGTTGGCAAGGGGACTTAATCCCCCAACTTAGAACGCCCTACGGGGAGCGTTTGCACAGTGGTGAAGGTAGGGGGCGGGGCTTGAGGTGATATGTGTGCAAATATGCCCTGTGGCACGTTTTAAGTCGGAGAATTAATTCCTCTACAACCCAGAAGTCCCCTAGGGGCCAACTAGTCCAACAGGAACCTCCATTAAGCACCACGGAGCTGCATTGCAGAGTGTTGTAAAAAGGGGGCTTGCCTTCTGATCACCTCTCTGCAACACAGCTCCCTGGCGCATACTGGAGGTACCTGGTGGGCTAGTTGGCTCACAGGGGGACCTCAGGATTAAAGAGGAATTAATTCCCCAATCAAAAACGTGCCACAGGCTTGTTTGCACACATGTCAGCTCAGGCCCCGCCCCCTTCCTTCACTATTGAGCACAATATTCCTCTAAAATCAGCGGAACTACGAATTCCGATTTACTCACCTGTTATCACGAGAGACGTCAGTGCTGGATCTTTGAGCCCAGTATGGACCCTGAAAAGTAAATCTAAGCGTACTTACCAGTAACTTGTATTTCCTTCCATCAGAATCTATTGTTTGGTTTTCAACAGAAAAGTTTCTAAGTGTCTATTTTTGAAACGTAGAAATATTCCTCTAAAATCAGCCGAACTACGAATTCTGATTTACTCATCTGTTATCAGGAGAGACCTCAGTGCTGCATCTTTCAGCTCACTACTGATCCTGAAATGTAATTCTTACCATACTTACAGTAACTTGAATTTCCTTGCATAGGCTAAAATTGACTGGTTTCATATGGAAATTCTTCAAAGTGTGGTGTTTTGGAACTTTAAAAAATTCCTCTAAAAGCAGCCTTACTGCAAATTCTGATTTACTCACCTGTTATCAGGAGAGACCTCAGTGCTGCATCTTTCAGCCCACTACTGATCCTGAAAAGTAATTCTTACCATACTTACAGTAACTTGAATTTCCTTCCACAGGCTAACATTGACTGGTTTCATTTGGAAATTCTTCGAAGTGTGGAGTTTTGGATCTTTAAAAAATTCCTCTAAAAGCAGCCAAACTACGAATTCCGATTTACTCACCTGTTATCAGGAAAGACCTCAGTGCTGCATCTTTGAGCCCAGTACTGACCCTGAAAAGTAATTCTAACCATACTTACCAGTAACTTGAATTTCCTTCCATAGGAATCCATTGTCTGGTTTTCACCAGAAAAGTTTTTGTGTCTACTTTCACAAACTAAAAATGTTCCTAAAAAATTGCCTTTATGACATAAACACATTCTTTCAACTGTTTACAGGAGATGCACCAGTGCTGGAACCAGGATCCACCATTGAGTAAGAAAAAGTAATGATAACACTACTTACCTGCTAAGTGAATTTCCTCCCATAGGATAACATTGGTGATTATATGTGAAAAAATGTCCAAGTGTCAACTTTTAAAATACAATAATATTCCTTAAAAATCACTACTGTAACTAAAACACTTTTACTCAACCGTTTACAGGAGATGTCCAAGGACTGAATCTAGATACCAATTCTGTGGTTAGAAAAGTAATCCATAAAGTAACTAATTGCATTTAGCTAGAAAAACACATTGAGGTCAATGTGCATTGTGTTTGAAATTGTGTTGCCCATTGCAACAACTGTAACTACTGTACTTAAAAGTCTATTGCCTATTTGCAAAGTATTTAAACTAAAGTAATTCATTCTGAGAAAGTATATTTTGTAATGTCATGTATAATGAAATTACAATGTAATTTTAAAAATAAAATATGTAGAAATAAATAGTTTAAAAAATGTAGTAAATCAGTATAAAAAAAACCAATTAATACACTTAAAAATTGTCATTTACAAAACCTTCGAAATTCACTGAAAAAACCAAAGGTTTCAGGCCTCATATAGTTAGGAATTAGCATTTAAAAAACCTTTGAAATTCACTGAAAAAACCATAGGTTTCAGGCCTGATATAGTTAGGAATTAGCATTTAAAAAACCTTAGAAATTCACTGAAAAATTGTAGGTTTAGGGGTGTTATAATTAGCTGGACATTTCAACGTACAAAACCATTAAAATTCCCCTGATATAGTTAGTTGTACTAACTATATCTCGCTCGCCCGCAATCCACTGCTGATGATGTCACATATTACATCATTCATGACATGGTCAGTGACATCACTGATGACATCTAAAATTAATATATTTTAGGCCTGCTCAAATATATTCACAGAATTTATTATGTTCTAACGGTCCTGTTATAAATAATTGTTATTAAGTTATAGAAAGATGATAACTATGTGGTTCGTTTTTTGTTAGAGTTCAAAAATAGAACACTGTCTTGCAGAATGAAAATAAGTAATCAGGCCAACTTCTGTTGATAGTTTATGATGAAACTAAATAATGTTATATATGCTAAGCACAGGTTGTAAGGGAATAGAGAGGACCCGGTGACACAAATGAGCCAACGGAGCCCCACTTGCCAACAATAACTGCACCCCACAGCCCACAGTCGCCAGCCTCACATTTCCCTTGCTTACAGCACCAGCAATACCTGCAGCCCAGCAGCGCGTTCACCTGTCTCGACCCCTGCTCCAGCGCTATGTGAACTCAGTACCCACCCTTGCCCAATCGTTCCCTGCAGTTGCAATACTGAATTGCTTCTTCCATTCACTTCCACCTCTCACCGCCCACCCAAGGCATAAACTTCCCCCTGTCTTTCCTTCCATTACAGCACTACTTGCACCCCAGTTGCAGCTACCCTGCCATTACAGCTTTGCCTGCACTACCATGCACCACAACACTCTTTAAATTAGAAACTTTTCATTCTATTGTTATTTAAGCGCTTAGAAGTGGCCAGTCTGCAATATCAAGCGCAATATAAAAACAGCCATGTTTTCCAGAATGACCAGCACTCTAGAATTCACCTACAAGGTCCATATTCTTCCAAACCAAAACTGCCTGCCTTCCAGGACACTCTGCACAACTCAGCCTACACTGCATATACCCTAGGAGACACTGTCTACCCTAATCTATCACAATCTACAGTCCAGCGGACACTCTATAGAGAGATAGAGAGATCTTGGGTCATTAGATGTTGGGGACTGGGCGAAAGCTATTGAAAGCTCCAGGAGGGTAGCCATACGGTCATGATTTAGGTTGATCCAACTTAAGATCCTGCATAGGGCATAGTATTCCAGGACTCTTCAATATAAAATGAATACAACACACCATTCTGTCTGCGAGGTTCTGGGCAGGAGGGCACCTTCTTCCACCTACTATGGGAGTGTCCATCAATTCAATTTGTCTGGTCAGCAGTCCTGCAGGTCATGGCCAAGGTCTTGGTACAGGAGGTCCATGCAGATGCCAAACTACTCCTCTTAAATATCTCTGGGGAAGAGGTGTAGTCCATGTAACAGATGTTCTGGTTGGTAAAGGGGGCGATTGTATTAAAGCACAACATAGCATGCACCTGGGGGTTACTCTTCAGCTGGTGGAATGGAAGGTTGATCTAGACTGGTGTCAGAGGGATAAATGGGTAATCTACCAGAGTAGAGGCTGCCACAAAAACTGTGACAAGGTGTGGGGCACACGGTATGCCTACCGAGATGAATGAAAGTGGGAGTGTGAAAGAGGGTGGTGAGGTTATTTTGGGTGTACGCTTTGCACGATAATGGTGAGTTGTTGCAATCAGATATCTCACAGCTTTGTTTCCTTGAATGTGTGTTCCATACGACCAACTCTATTGTTTGTTTCCTACTCGTGAACGATGAGCACTGCATTAATGTCTGTACTCACTCTACTGTGCATTTTCATTTTCATTTTCTTGTAATCAAAATAAAATGTAAAAAAAATAAAGATCTGCTTAGCAAATAGATGAATGAGCTTGTTAGACAGATATAAAGTAAATATATTTAATGTTTTTTTGATCATGCTTTTGAGAAATGTTGCTGGTAGCATTTTGTTTATCTTTATTGTGGTTTCAATTCAATACTGTGTGAACTAGGATAGGATTTTTATTTTAAAATAAATATTCAAAATAGACCTATTGTTTTCTAGTGTTCTTGAATGTTTTATTCCTTAATGAAAGAGGGTCCTTGTTATTCCTTAATGAAAGAGGGTCTGTATTTCAATAAATATCCATGTGACTTCTCATAGGATTGATTGTTACCTGAAACATATCTCACGCACATATTTCTCAGTGCGTCGGGGGCTTTTTGCAGTCCAAATGTTGTTCTGTCTCCAGGTTTCCCATTTACTAAGTCCTTAGTTCTAGGTGTTTTAAAAAAAAAATTCCAGGATGTTTTCTAGAGGATGATGTAAAAAATGTATCATTTTGGCGCCGGCCGTGTAACATACATTTTTGTAAATCCTTTATTAGTATTGGATAGCACACTCATGAAACCAATAATTACAATGAGCTGAGACATCTGTAGTAATGTTGTATATCTCCTTTAACTTTTATATTCCTATTGATGTAGCCTTTTCAGGTTCTTGACTAATATACAAAAGACTATTTTCTATATTAATTTCTGTTATATGAATCTTATGTTTATTAAATTGGTTTGTTGAAAGTGGCTCAAGCTGCAGTTTCAAAAGAGGGAAATATCATGGCACCAGTCAAACCATATCTCCTTGATGGGGGTGCCTCTAACATGGGGCGGGGTAACATTAATTGTGAATACACATACTACATAGTGTTTTGAAACATGTTGCCCAGGGGTTGTGTTTGAACCTGTAGATCCCAATATGCAGAACAACTTACAAACAGAGCAGCTGCAGCACTGCTAGCTAATTATGAACCATATTGTGACTTAAAAGTCCTTTTTGGGTATCAAGTACACCAGGTATGTGTTGGTGATCAGTTACCCCACGTACTAAATAGCATGTGAAGAGGTTGCTTAAGTAATGACGGGGCCATCTGGTCCATATTGGCTGTGTATTTATCCCACCCTGACACCATGATTTTGAGAGTTGCAGATGTAAGACAGTGACTAACTCAGGAAGTAGGAATTTATGAGCAACTTTGACAATGTGTCTTGCAAACAAACAGTGCAGTTGTTCCTGGACTTGTACTACATGTGCATGCAACAGAGGAGCAATCACTCCTCAGCCTATCAATGTTATTATGGGCAAAGCACCTACAAATTGAGATGAAATTCCACTTTGGATTGCTTTCAATACCAATCAGTTGGAAGTGACCTACAACACCCAAGATTAGGCAAACAATTTTAATGTCCAAAGAGTATTACAGAACTTTACACCTCTATGGGCTGTGATATGCTAGGTTTATGGGTTATTAAGGATCATCTCAAAGCAAAAAAATGAGAGGGGGCATTCCAGCAACAGAAAAACTTCACTGGAGAGTAAGATAAAGCAGAAAGCAAACAAAAAGAAACAACAACCTGTCAGCCGCAGGGTGGTCTTCCCCCACAGGTTTTGCCTGCACCACTCCTATTATTTGCAGATCTAGTTGTTGCTGTCCTTAGGACTCTGCAAATTATACCACTGATAACCATTGACAAAGTGCTTCTGCTCACTCCCTAAAATGTGGTGTAACTGGCTTATAACTAATTGGCTCATTTGATTTACTAGTAAAGTGATACTGTGGGTACCTAGGGCCTCTAGCCTAAATGATACCAGTGAGCCTGCAACACTCATTGTGCCATCCACTTAAGCCGCCTTACATACATGTCTCAGGCCTGTCATTGCAACCCGTGTATGCAGTTTTAAACTACCAATTAGACCTGGCAATAAAACCTTCTGTCAGGCCCAAACCTTCATTTTTTAAACATATGTCATCTCCAGGGTAGGCCCTAGACAGCCAGAGGCCAGGGTACAGTGTATTAAAACATATAGACAATTTTTACATGTCCAGGGATTAAAACTCTTCTACTGAGAGGCCTGCCTTTCCCTTAGGATAGCATAGGAGTTACCTCAATAAATGTAATAAGCTATAACTTCCAAATGGGAACAAGTAAGCATTCTTTGTTTGTGTCTTAGGAGCTGAAATGAAAATTCCTCTCTTATGGTAGAGTTGGAATTTTGGTTACAATTTTGAAAATGGCCCATTTAGAAAATTAGCATTTTCCTATCTTAGTTATTTAGGGGCAGATTTATGTTAACTGGCGCATCCCCAGGGATGCGCAGTTAACGTGCGCCACAGTGTGCCAGAGCTCCGCCACCCATGGTGCGCCGCATTTATAATGCGGCGCATCATGGTGCAAAAACGGCACAGATGCGTGACGCTCTGTGCCGGAAATGTGGCGCATTGCTGGAGTTGCGTCACAAGCGCGACGCAGCTCCAGCAAGGCTCGGGGGTACACCACCTGCACAATGCTGCGTCAAGACCTACGCCTGCTTCAAGCAGGCGCAGGGTTTTGACGCAGCATTGCCCTGAAAGTGACTGAGTGAAATCTCATAGATTTCACTCAGCCACTTTCAGGAAGCGTTCCTGCGCAGGAACGCCCCCCCTGGCAGGAACGCCTCCTTATGGCGCAGTGCTTTACAACGTGACACATCTCCTAGATGCGTCACGTTGTAAATAGGGCGTATTGTTTGCGCCGCAGTTGCGTCAAATAAAGTGACGCAATTGCGGCGCAAAGAGGCGCAACAGCCTCATAAATCTGCCCCCAAGTGTCTGAGGCTTGTCTCTGAATCACATTATTGATTTCAGGTAGCAGTTGGGCTTTGTATATTTCTCCTAGACATCCACACAATAGAGGGATTAGATATGCCTGAATGGTCCATCACTGGCAGGATGGTACAGCAGAGCTGGGGACAATCCTACTTGAAAAGGCTGAGTCCTACCTCTAAACAAAACGCTGCATTCCTCCTATACTTAATCTGGAGCCAGGGCAGGTGAAGCAGGAAACCTGTGCACATCAAAGATAAACCTCTAAAAGCTTCTTCCACTTCAATGGATGCGCCTGATATAAATATAGGACCTCAGACAACAACTCTTTAGTACACTTCTGAACCTGTTGGGTCTTTGTCAGGAAAAAGGACTGCTGTGCTAATGAAAGTACTGACACTCTGTTGGACTGCTGCTCTGCAGTACTATTGCCTTGCTGGACTGTTGTCTTGCTGGATTGCTGCCCTTCTACCCTTCTGGCTAAGTCATCGTGATTTGGGCCTGCTAGTATGACACCAAGGGCTAGTCTTCTGGCCTCCTGTTCAGAACCACAGGGACATAACAGGCTCCCATCCACCCGAACCAGCACCCATATCCAGTTAGAGCAAGCCCCTGACCCTCAAGGCTTGCCCCACATTTCATGGATCCTGGGTGTTGCCTCGAGTGAGCTGATTTGAAGTATTAGGGCTCTTTGCAACCTCAAACTGCCCCTTTGGTGCCAAAACCTTGTCAATCGCACAGCCTGCCAACACAAAGTTCTGTCAACTCGACCATTTGCGCTACGGCATCGACCTATCACGGGGCCGCCATCATGAAGCTTGATCCCAACCGCCAGCAACAGCAATAGGATCTTTGCACTACAGCGGCGACCATGTGTCCAACCAGACCTGCTCTACGCGTTACATCGACGATCATCTGGGATACTTCCCTATTCCTTGCAGCCCCCTTCACTTGAAGAAAAACAAATTGGCTCATTAGCAAAAAAGCTCGCCATGCAAAGTACAGACACCACAGCAGAATGGAACGTTGGTGGTTGCACTTATGAACAGTGCAGAAGGGTGATACTAGTTCATCAGGCGCTCAAAGAACACCTGTTGGTGACTACAACTAAAGCACTCATACAAGCTGAGATTTCAGATGGACATGTAAACTCTCCCGACGGGGTTCATGATATAACAATACAACTTGAGGGAGAAATGCAGAGCAAGATAAATGCTCTAATGTGGCCTCGTGTATCAAATGAATACAACATCATTCTCATAGATGATGAATTGCCTCCAGTTTTTATAAGGGAATTACCACTAGGTGAGGAAGTGATAATACACACAGTTTCCTTTTTCTATCTGAGGAACTCACAGAAGAATATGCGCGTATAGGCTTTGAAAAATGCTCCAGCGTGTATAGAAACAAAGCGGAGTGGGGCAAAGAATGTGTTCCACATATGATTCCATTGAGGAGTGAACCCCAGGTACAGCATACACATCCCTTAAAGGCAAAAGCTAAGCACTATGCATAAGCTATTTTAGATCAGCTACAACATCAGGGTATAATAGTGCCCTGAAATTCAGTATTGAAGCTTAATGAGTCACAGTAACTAGACACAATATAAAAGAAAAAAAAATATCGAATAGACATAATATCGAATCCATGGACATAATATAGTTGTTAATAATATCGAAATGTAAGTAAGTAATATCGACTGTCAAAATATCGAATTTTTTATAATATGGAATTTTTATAAGTGTTTTGTATGTGAGTATATGTTTCATTTTTTTAAAGTAAAGAATGTTATGTTTTTTAATTTTTTCCTAATTTAATTCCGTAGTGGGTTGCGGGTTTATAGGGGAATAGGTTCGGAAGTAATTTAATTATAGTAAATAAATATTAATTTTTAGGAATTATTAATTATTTTTATTCTATTTTTGTGTTTTATTTCTGTAGCAGGTTGTGGGTTTATAGGGGAATAGGGTGGGAAGTAATTTAATTGTAATTAAGTAAATATTTATTGTTATTTATTAATATTGATAATGTATTTATTGTTAATTAAATACTATTTGGTAATTAATTTGTAGAATTGGTAATTATTTTGTATTAATTGTTTAATTGATAATTATGTTAATTGTATTATTTTATTATTCGTAGAGGGTTATGAGTTTATAGGGGAATAAGGTATGAAGTAATTTAATTGTAATTTATTAATTATTAACATTATTTTTGTGTATTGATAATTAATTCACTGCTATTTATTGATTGGTATATATATTTTTATTTGTTCATTTTTGGTATTTAAAATCAATTATGCATAAGTAATTCATTTTTAATAACAAATATTTATTTGTATTTATAATTCATTAATTAATAAATACTATGCCATTGTTAATTCATTTTAATATTTGTTTATTGGTATTGATAATTAATTTATTTTTATTAAAATATTAAATCAATACTTTCCCTACTGTTGCACTCACTGGAGTGGGAATTGTAATGTTTACCCTCCAACTTTCCAACACTGTCCCTACAGTTGCACTCTCTGGAGTGGGAATAGTAATTTTTACCCCTACGCTATCCTACGCTTTCCCTACTGTTGCAGTCACTGGAGTGGGAATAGTAATTTTTACCCTACCGCAATCCAACGCTTTCCCTACTGTTGCACTCTTTGAAGTGGGAATAGTCATTTTTACCCCTACACTATCCAACGCTTTCCCTACTGTTGCACTCTCTGGAGTGGGAATAGTCATTTTTACCCCTACGCTATCCAATGCTTTCTCTACTGTTGCACTAAGGGGAGTGGAAATAGTAATTTTTACCCTCCCGCTATCCAACCCCTTCCCTACTGTTGTACTCTCTGTAGTGGGAATAGTAATTTTTACCCCTACGCTATCCAACGCTTTCCCTACTGCTTCACTCTCTGGAGTGGGAATAGTATTTTGTACCCCTACGCTATCCAATACTTTCCCTACTGCTGCACTCACTGGAGTGGGATTAGTCATTTTTACCCTCCCGCTATCCAACGCTTTCTCTACTGTTGCACCCACTGGAATGGTAATAGTAAATTTTACCCTCCCGCTATCCTACGCTGAAAATAATAAATATTTTTTATTAATAATACGTTAATTTATATCTGTATTAATAAATAAAAATGTATGTTATTTTTGAGTATGTTTCAGTTAATTATATTTATTATTTCATAAATTTTAAATTACATTTAACACATTTTTAAAAGTTCGATATTTTGACTAACTATATTTTTACAACGATATTTTGGATGCAATATTTTTGTATTTACCTGTTTGTAGATAGGAATTCGATATTTTGATATTCAATATTTTTTCCTCGATATTTTATCAGGTTGATATTTTCCTCCTGGATATTCTGTCAGTGATCCATAATTCACATAGAGCAGTCTTAGATTCTAGAAATTTAAATAGACATGCACACCTGTTCCTGCCCTTATCATACCCATTCTTAGAGGTCATGAAAGCAGAAGTAGAAGCAAATGTTAGAAGGGTTTTCAGAGCGTGTAGTGACATAGTTATGTACTAGCAGGTCTGATATAGTTAGTTAGGTATCTACTCAAGTACAGTCACGCTAAGTCACCTATCCAAACATAAAGCCCCTTAAACATATTTTGGGCCTGCAACTGCTTAGGCTGTTTGTACAGTTTTAGTGCCAGGTTGAGTAGCCTTTTAAAATCCCTTGCCAAGTCTTAAACTTCCTTTCTTCTACCAATAAGTCACTGATAGTGTAGGAAGTAGGTAAACATACTCTGCTGCATACACTGACATAACCAGATGCACTCTGTTTCAAACAGAACCCACCCAGGAAAGCATTGATGCAAACACTAACACACTCAAGCACACACTTGTGTGTACACTAGCACACCCAGGCACAGTCTCATACAGGAAGATACCCAGGCAAAAAACTGATGCATACATTGAAACATTCAGCCACACACTGATGCATACACTAATACACCCAGGCACACACTCATGCATACACTAACACACCCAGATACAACATTATGCATTCACTGGCGCACCCAGACACACTGATGTATATACTAACACACCCCGCTGCACACTTATGCATACAGTAAGACATCCAGGCACACACTGATGCATACACTGACACACCCAGGAACACACTCATTCATACTCTAACATACCCAAATACACATTAATGCATACACTAACACCCCAGGGACACAATGATACATATAGTGACACGGTCACACATACACTGATGCGTACACTGAATCACAAGAACACACACTAATGCACACTGTAACACAGGCAGTTACACACTGATCCATGCAGTAAGAGACCCAGGCACACACTGGTCTGTACTCTAACACACCCAGGCAGACAGTTATGCATTCACTGACACACCCAGATACACTGTGGTGCATACAGTAGCTCACCCAGGCATATACTGATGTATACACTAACACACCCAAGCAGACACTGATTGTTACACAGACACACCCAGTGACACACTTATATACACAATAACACACCTAATGAGACAGTTATGCATACACTAACAAAGCCAAGTCATACACTAATCCATACAGTAACACACCCAGACACACACTGATGTATAGTATGATACACTCAGACACACACCGATGCATAGGCTGACAAACCCAGGCACACACTGATCTAAATTTGAAAAGTAACAGACTTAGAGTGGCTATAACGTAGTGTGATCTTTGTTTATGTAGGTATGTAACTGCTTAAATACTTAAATGCTTAAATGATGTAATTTAATAGTATATAATGAAAATCTAAATATCTTTATATTTACTTTCAAGACATTTAGGGGCCCATTAGGATGACCACCCGCCATCCCATCGTAGAAAGTGACCACCTGCCATAAGGTTGGGGTTCCCGTGCCTGCAATTAGGATGCACCCACCACAGTTGGGGGCGCATCCAGCATTCCTGACATTGTGGCTGGTGGTGTACTCAGCACCGTCCACCAAAATGCCAGGAAGGTGTGCTGTGCACTTCCATGCACAACATGGCAAGCACCATAGGTGCCCCCCATGTGCACCCCCCACCCCAGGAGTCCCTGGGGGCCCGCAACGGGCCCCCAAAGCAGACTCTGCATGCCTTTCGGAAAAGCATTGTAAAATGCCCATTCTAATATGGCTGGCGGTGTCGACCGGGCAGAAAAGCGGCGGATGGTCTTTCCATCCGCCGCAGACCCCCCAGCCATAATAATATGGTGTGGTTCATTCCGGTACGGATGGCGGGCGGATCGCTCCCGCTGGCCGGCGGTGGCTACCGCTGGCTTGGCGGGGGCGATTCGCCCGCCATCCTAATGAGGCCCTCAGTTGTGTAGATGAGCACGTGCTGCATTCTCCAGGTTTTTTCTCTTATCTGTTAGCGGTTGGAATGGGGCAAGGGGGAGTGAGAGGGGAGCCATTCTTTTTCTTCAGCTAGTGGTAGCTTCTTCTGCTCTCCCATGCTGAAATATGCTGAAAGATACTGGCTGGGCACACTGACTCCCAGCTGTGCCTGCAGATCCACTGATGGTCCGGAGACACAGCAGACATATTAGGTGCCTGATCAACTTGTAATGATGGCCTTAATGTACAGAAAAATGATGCAAAAGCAGTACAAAAAAGTGTAACCCTAAGTTTACATATTTGGATCGAAAGTTAATTTGGGAACAAAAAAGCAGCAACAATTTAGTACTAATGGCAATATGGAACACCAGATAAGACAAACCTTTTAGTGGGATTTACTAAGCCGTCCAAAGCAACCCTACATAGCTCTTGCTCTGTAAATCCAGAGTAACACAGGCAACGCAAAGCTTCGCAAATTGAAAGGCATTCCAGAGCTGGAGCAAGGGTGCTCATATGCATCCACTCAAGGATTTTGATATAATCCCAGATTTATTAAAGTCAGTAAACCTGGGATTACATCAAAATGATGTGCCTTCCCAACAAAGGCAGAACCAGAAAAAATATATTTATCTCTCACCATCCCGCAAAAAACGCAATCCTGCCTGTAACGCAAGCACACTTGCACCATGGCTCAAGGGTGGCTGTGTTGGTGCCAGACAGCACTCAATGCCCCAGTGCAGGAAGAGAGCAAGAATGTGTCATAACTTAGCAGATATGGCATTCTTGTTCTCTCCCTGTCAGGCAGCGCAGCAAGTTGTCTTACTTACTTGCATTTCGTGACTTCTTAGTAAATCATCCCCAGAGCGTTTAAATGGTGGGACAATTACAGCTTTATGAAAGAAGCATGGTTAAAGTGACAGATTCAGTTTATGACCAACACTTTATCACTAAAGCTCATAATTGTTAAATAGGTCTTAATTCTTAATCTTGATTTTTGAAACAATAAAAATCCTATTATGTCTGAATAAAAATATAAATTTAAAGATGCAACACTTGAATTTCCTTCACCATGCTTCTCTAATTTGTAGAAAATTCAGGTAGTCAATTACAGCACACATTTAGCAATTCATTGAGTAATTGGAGGGTGTTCTGCTCCCAGCCCAGTTTAATTCAGGCACTAAAAAATCATGATATCATGAGTTTGGCATGGTAGGTTGAGGACCAATCTTGAGTCTCATTTCAATAGAATAATTCCTATCACATATATGTGTTTATATTTGTGTATGTTTTTTCAATTTATGATTAAATTAACTGTAATCAAGCTTGCCTCAACATATTGTGAAGTCTATGTCCGGTTCGCCTTAGTAAGGTCTTTAGAGTACTGTTGGTAAAGGGAACATGACACAATCAATGAGTGACCAAAGAGTTCAGCTGCGGGTCCTGTCATGGAATGTGAACGGAATAAGAGTGAAGTGTAGGAAGGAAAAAATCTTACAATATCTGAAAGATGTTCCAGATTAGATTTTAATATTACAGGAAACGCTTCTAACCGACATGGAAATGAGAAACTTATTTAAACCTCAAAGCTTGGTCCAAGATGTTATTAGTACCACTCAACAGTTAACCCAAAAAGAAGGGGCATGTTTGATCAAAAGGAACCCATATACCATAGTAGAAGACAGCAGAGTAGATAAAATGGGGAGGTGGGCTATAGTTAAAATCAAATGCTATTTACATAGATTTACTGTGGTGGGCTATTATGGACCAAACATAGATGATTCTAGCTCTCTCAGAGGATTACTCACGGAGTTTTTAAGTTTCCCTGATCCTATAATTCTGGCTGGGGACTATAATATGGTCTTGGATCCAGACTTGTATTGCTTATTACCAAGCAGAGCAGCAACATCAAAATGCAAGACGAGGTCCGTACTAAAGGCCTCTATTAAGCAGTTAGGATGGGTGGATATATGGAGAGTCAAAATGGGAGCCAAAAGGGGGTACACTTTTAGCACTAAAAATTGTGAGCATCAATCAAGATTGGACTTCTTTTTATTTGATCTGTAAAGATGGGCAAAAGATACAAAGCATATAGGGGCACATTTATCAGACCACTGTGCAATAACCTTACTGTTAGATCTGCCGGCCAGGCCAGCTCATAGGAGGTAGACCTTGGACCATGCTATACTACTAGAAGAGGAAGTGATTGAGAAGTTGAGTGTAGAGACACAAGATTTTTTTTTGCAATTAATCACAATAGTGCCCAAGAAGAAGCATAGAGTTGAAGTGGGGGAAATAGAACAGAATATTCAGCGGCTGGAACAACAGTTACCAGCTCAGGGGAGTAGTCAGGAGTCAGAAGGTATTCAAACATCTCTTCAGACTCTTAGGTTTGAACTTGCTGGGTTGTTTGAACAGAGATTAAGGAAACGGTGGCAAGCTAGCAAGTTAGCCCACTTTGAATATGGGTAAGGCTGTGGAAAATTCCTAGCCTGGAAAACCAAGTACAATCAGGCAAACAGGTTTATAAAAGAATTAAGATGTGAAATATCGGGAAACCCGCTTACGAGTAGTGAGGAGTTAGAAGAGGCCTTTCACATCATTTTGAAAAGCTCTACTAGAAGGAATTAATAGTTACAGAAGAAGACAATGAGGCCTGGCTGGGCCAGGATGCTTGTCGTAAAATCAATAAGAGAGATGCTGATAATCCCAATATCCAATTATAGGAAGCGAGGTCAAGAAGGCCATGTCTGGGAAAGCGGCAGGCCCAGATGGAGTACCAGCTGAACTCTATAAATGGTTGAATGAGGTTCTCACCCCCATAATGGAGAAGTTATTCTCAAAAATCTTTGAAAATGGTAGGGACATGCCAGCACCCTGGAATGAAGTCAAAGTCGCGTTGATTCTTAAGCCAGCAAAACCACCTAATTCCTGTGACTCACATAGACCCATCTCTTTGCTTAACTGCGATTATAAAATCTTCACTAAGATTTTAGCAGAGAAGTTAAATGGGATGGTGGGGTGTCTTCTAGATGAGGATCAAAAAGGTTTTGTCTGAGGGAGAGGGATTCAGGACTTGACCTATGACTTAATTGGGACAATTGATTTAGCTACACTACATAAAACATCTCTGCCCATAATTACCCTAGACGCTATGAATGCGTTTGCTAGGGTAAACTGGCCCTATCTACAAAAAATATTGAGATTGTGTAATTTGGGAGAAAACTTTTGTAGAATTGTGAGTCTGATATATCAAACACCTAAAACTAGGGTTTTGGTGAATAGAAATCTATCTGCCCTTTAAAAAAATACAGAGGGGAACTAGACAGGGGTGTCCTTTATCCCCTTTACTTTTTAATTTATATATAGAGCCCCTAGCTGTAAAAATTAGACAGGAAAATAGAATTTCCACTTTTAAGTTAAGCAGCTGGGAGAAAAAGGTGGCCTTGCATACCGATGACTTAATGGTGTACACTTCAGATCTGTCCTCTGCGGTCCCAGTATTGTACAATCTGGCTTCTCAATGTGGTCGTATTTCAGGCTATGAAGTAAATGCAACAAAAACAGAGTGTATGGCCTGGAACATGGACACGCAACAAGACAGCATGAAAAAAATGGAGATAAGATATTTGGGTATCATGGTTTCACGAAACATGGAGAGAATTCCGGAAATTTAATTTAGAATAGTTAGTAACGAGATCTGTAAGTCACTTGTATGCTGGTCACATCTACCATTAACTATACTTGGAAGGGTAAATCTAATAAAAAATTATATTCTTTCCAAAACTCATCTTCATATTACAGAACATCCCTCTGGTATTTAAAGAACCTTGCTTAAAAAATTGCAGTCAAAGTTTCATCTGGGTCTCTAAAGGCACACAAATCTTGTGGAAAAAACTTTGTAGAAAGAAAAACAAGAGAGGTATGTGCTTGCCAGGTTTCGTTTATTATGCATGAGTTTTCCTTATGAGGAATGGGAAATTGTTATTGTTGCAAATGGCCCTTTTTGAAGGGTTATCCCCAAACTTTTTGTTTCTTCCTCATTTATTTTTCCTGACCTGTTGTTGTTGACTATAGAACTCTGGGCATTTTACCACTGCTGATCAGTGCTGAAGGGCATATGCTCTCTGTGTAAAGTGTTATTGTGATTGGTTATCCATGACGGGCACATATGTCTTACAAGTAGGTCCCTAGTAAAGTGCACTGAGTGTGCCAGGGCTGGTAACTCAAATGCTACTAGTTGGCTTGCAGCACTGATTGTGCCACCCACATGAGTAGCCCCAAAGAGATGTCTCAAGCCTGCCACCTCAGTGTCTGTGCGCAGTTTGCTAACTGCCATGTCGACCTGGCCAGTGTACCCACTTGCCTGGCCTTACCCTTCCCTTTTCTTACACCCAGGACACCCCTATGGATAGCCCAAGGTACCCCCTGAGGGGGGTACAGTGCACGTAAAAGGTAGGACATGTACTAGTGTGTGGAACATGTCCTGATAGTGAAATACTGCCAATTTCGTTTTTCTCTATTGAAAGGCTATCTTGCCCATAGGACAGAATGGGGAATACTGTGTAACATAGTTACCTGCATATCTTCCCATAGGAGTGAGATAGAAACTTGGAGTCTGGTATCCCTGAACTCAGAATTTAATAACCCATCTTTTAGGAAGGTGGCTACTTTCTTGTTAAACCTTTCTGTGTGTCTCTGCCTGTTTGTGGATTGACTGTCTGATTTGAGAGTGACAGGTGCTGGGGTATCTCCAAGAGTCTGGGTGAGTCAGCACTAGGCTGAATAGACCTTTCTGCATTTGGAGTGGTGGGAGGAGTAGCACCTGGGTCTGAATAGGGCTGTGCCTGCCTTCCACAATGCTGGCTCCACCTCCTCGGGTGCATCTGATGAACCTGACCCACTCTGATAAAGGAAGAAGTTGTGCACTGGCAAAGTGCACCCAGAACTGGTTTAGAGTGGGTCGAGGACCCCTCACACATAGAGAATAAAGACTTTTGGGGTATAAATATGAGAGCTGAAAACCCTGAACTTTAGACTACTTTAGCACTAAGGAGGAACCTTTGCTCAGTAGAAAATCTGAAAAGCTGAAGGAGAAGTACTGCCCTTGCTGTGTGTCTGGGCTTGGCCTGCAGTTGCTATTTCTGCAAAAGGAAGGACAAATAACTTTGCTGTGTGCTGTGTCCCCCAGCTTGACAAGGACTTTGCCGTGTTCTGTGTCCTGAAAAGAAAATCTCCAAGGGCCTGAGAAGAGCTGATCTTCTGTTGTGGAAACACAGGGATATAAAGGTTTCAAAGACTACTGCGTGATCAAGAGGAATCCCTGCCAAAAAGATTAGCTGAAGAGACTAAGGAAAAGTACTGCCCTTGCTGTGTATCTGGGGTTTGCCTGCAATTTGCTGTTTCTACCGAGGAAAGGACTAAAGGACTTTGCTGTGTGCTGTGCCCCCTGCTTGAAGAAGGACTTTGCTGTGTGCTGTGTCCATCTGAAGAAAAGTCTCCAAGAGCTGGCCTCCTGTTTCTGAAATCCCAGGCACAAAAAGACTTTAACCCCAGCTTCCATGAACTTCCTTGCTGGGAGTTCTAGTCTGTCAGGAGGGCCTGTAACTGTGTGTGAGGCCTTTTGACTGAAGGCAGCTGGAAGCGCGATGCAACGAGAGAAGCGTAACGCCACCACGGCAGCCGCTGTTGCACCGTCGAAGAAGCGTGTCCCCGATGCCGCTGTTCGCCGTCGCATCACCGGAGATGCGTGCCGCCGCACAGGGTGCCATCACATCACCGGAGAAGTATTTCGCAGGGCCATCACATCGCTGAGGAAGCGCGCTGCTGCTGATCGTCACCGCAACACCGGAGAAGCGTGTCGCCGTCACTGAGGGTGCTGTCGCATCACCAGAGAAGCGTGTAACAGGGCCTGTCATGGCTCAGAAAACAACCGGTACTTTGTGAGTAAAGTGTTGCATTTCATCATCTACAACTTTATTTTTGCAACAACCTTTCTAAAGACATTGAACTGAGTTTTTGTATGTTGTATTTTTGTAATTTTGGTCTTGTTTAGTTTAGATAAAGATATTTTATTTTTCTAAGCTGGTTGTGGTGTCCATTTGTGGTGTTTTCACTGTGTCACTGTGAGTGTTGGTACAAATACTTTACACATTGCCTTTGGAATAAGCCTGTCTGCTCATGCCAATCTACCAAGGTGGTGAGCAGGGGCTATATAAAGTGTGTATCCCCCTTACCCTGACTAGAAGCAAGGGTCCCTATTTGCTCAAAGTCCCCTACCTCTGCCAACTAGAGGCCCCCATTTCTAACAGTTATTGAATGAACCAGATGGTTTACACATAGGGAGAATGCTGAAGGTGATGTTACTGGATGTGAAGGGAGGAGAGCAAGGTTTTATCTATAAATTCAGATATCCCAAATATTTAAAAAACGTGCGCCCCAAGATCTTGTATGGGTTAGCTTTTACAGGGCATAAAATCAGAAAGGTGCTAAAAATCAACTATTATTGTGCATTAGCACCCATTTGGGATGCGTGAAGTAGTGTGGCTCACTGGTTAGAGGCGGCAGACCCGAGAGCAGAGGACGGCCCGGGACCAGGGTTCGATTCCCGGCGTGGCAGGTTTCTGGACCAGGGTCAGCGGACTCGATAATTCTCTCGCCTCGGTGCCCACTCTGATCAGCGATCACACTCGGCAACTCCGGGCATTAGCTTGCCTCATCTTCACTAACGGCCCCACCAGACCGCTGGGGATGCCTGGTCTCACCCTGGAGATACCCACTAAGGGACCATCTCTCAGGGAAGCCAGGAAGGGTTTCGCAGCGGTCGAAGCGCCTTGGGACCCTACGGGTAAGTAGTGCGCTATATAAATGCCAATACATACATGCCTCCAGCTCCCTGGAATGGACAAAAGATTCTCTGGCGGTGCCTTTGAGGAAAGCAGGAATATTGTGCTGGAAACTGCTGGTAGAAGATGGCACTCTAATTTCTTGAGAACATTTGTTGGATATCACAGATAATGAGCAATACAGATTTTAATATTTGCAATTGAAAAGTTGGCACCAAGTAGTTGGAACAGTCGTTGGTACCTCAAATTAGTCTGCATTAAGGAGGAATATTGCAAAAAAGAAAGAGGTGGCAAATCTATACTGGCTCCTGATTGATCTTGCAGAGGGGGATTTCAAACTGCCAATGGAGCTGTGGGGGAAAGCGTTTGCCTGGGATTCATCTAGAAGAACTATGGCAGGTATCTTGTAATATCTTGTATTCCACAGTCCAGACTGCAAAGTTAAAGGAAAATCTATTTTTTGGTCTCCATAGGGTTTACTGGACTCCTTTAAGGCTCTCTAAATTCGGGAAGGGTGCCACTCCAAAATGCCCTACGTGTTCCCAAAGAAAAGGTAGCTGATTTGCATATGTTCCTGCGGATCAGTGACTAAATATCCAGGAACAGAATATCAACTATCCAGAATATCGAATGCCAAAATATTGAGGGCCAGAAAATCGAGTCCCTATCTACAAAGAGGTAAGTACTAAAATATTGAGTACAAAATATCGATGTTTAAAATATAGTTAGCTAAAATATTGAATCTTTTAAATGTATTAAAAATAATATAAAAGTAATTAAATAATAAACACAAATAAATAAAACATAGTTAAAGTAATGTAAAAAAGCTTAAAATGTAAAAATAATAAATGTAATATAAAAAATATATTTTTTAACACATATCTATTTATTAATATGATAAAATAATTATTCATCTTAATTATAACATATTTAAAACATTATACAAAATATATTTACATATATATAAATAAACCTATTATATGAATTTATAAATAATAACATATAATAATTTAAATAATTAAAGTAATATTTTTTATATTAATTATTAATTTACACTACGTTAACTATAACAAAATTAAAAACGTTGCATAGCTGAGGTAATAAAATTAGTATTCACACTCCAACAAGTGCAAAAGTAGGGAATTTGTTCGATAGCGGGTGGGTACAAATTACTATACCTACTCCAGCAAATGGAACAGTAGGGAAAGTTTTGGGTAGCTGGAGTGTAAAAATTACTATTCCCACTCCAGTGAGTGGAACAGTAGGGAAAGTGTTGGATAGCGGGTGGGTGAAAATTACTATTCCTACTCCAGCAAGTGGAACAGTAGGGAAAGTGTTGGATAGCCGGTGGGTAAAAATTACTATTGCTACTCCAGCAAGTGGAACATTAGGGAAAGTGTTGGATAGCGGGAGTGTAAAAATTATTATTCTTGCTCCAGCGAGTGGAGCAGTAGAGAAAGTGTTGGATAGCGGGAGTATAAAAATGACTATTTCCACTACAGTGAGAAGAACAGTAGGGAAAGTGTTGGATAGCGTGTGGGTAAAATGTACTATTCCTTCTCCAGCGAGTTGAACAGTAAGGAAAGTGTTGGATAGCGGGAGTGTGAAACTTACTATTTCCACTCCAGCAAGTGGAACAATAGGGAAAGTGTTGGATAGCGGGACTGGAAAATAACTATTCCCACTCCAGTGAGTGGGACAGTAGGAAAAGTGTTGGAAAGCAGGAGTGTAAAAAATACTATTCTCACTCCAGTGAGTGGAACAGTAGGGAAAGTGTTGAATAGCATAGAGAAATAATTTAGTAGACTCAGTCCTAATTAAATTTAATCAACAAATAATTAATTATTTACATTTAATTTACCTCCCACTATTTTCCCCTATAGACGCTAACTCCAATACTCTAAAATAATAATAAATTAACATAATTAATTAACATTTAATTAGCTAATCACAATTAACAATAAATCAATAACAATTATATCTAAATTAATGAACACAATTACCAGTATGAAATAGCGTTGATTAAATATTATATATAATAAATAAAAAAAAATTTTTTAATTAATTTAATACACACCATACTCCCCCATAAAAACTCAACACACCCCAAAAAAGAACATAATTAAAATATGAATACATTAATTATTAATAATTGATATGTAAATAATTACTAGGTAATAACAAATTACACAATTTTCATGATTATAAATTAATTAAAAATGTGTATTAATAACTTTTTAATCATTAACGATACCTTAATGAACGTAATTAACACTATTATTAACCATAAAATTAATAATTATTATATTTTTTTTAATTTAAATGAAACTACTTCCCACCCTATTCGCCTATAAACCCACATCCCGCTACGGAACTAATATAAGCAAAAAAGAATTACCAATTTTAATTATTGAACAATAAATTAATTAATTAATTATTATTATTATTATTTTAAATTCAAATGAATTTACTTCCCACCCTATTCCCCTATAAACCCAAAACCCGCTACAGAACTAATATATGCAAAAATGAATTAAGATAAAATTCATTATCTTAAAAAAATTGTACCATACATTAAAAAATAATTATATACTTTCAACACATATCCTAACATATAATACAATTGAAAAAAAATTGATATAATGACATTCTATATAATGACATTCTATATATTAACATTTGATATAATGACATTTGATATTACCTATATATCGATATTATTTCAAACTATATTATGTCTATTCTATATTCTGTCCTCTCGAAATTTTTAATTTAATATTATGTCCATTCGATATTTCGGATTCTATATTTTGGGTGTTTACCGTTCCTGCATTGTCCAATATAGCAACATTTCTGGGCAGATGTAAGTAATAGCATCTCTTTAATACTGGGGACAGAACTTCAGGTAATCCCAATGTTGTTTCTTTCCGGGGGTTTTGTAAAGTATGAATCTTAAGCCATTGAAAATAACAAGTTAATGTTCTATTTAATTTTACTTGCCTGGAGGGAAATCTGTCAAAACTGGATAAATAATTCCCCCCCCCCCCGACCACTAGAGATTGGATTAACTCTGTGAAGTATATAATCAAGTTAGAAAGGTCATCACCAAATAAGAACAGAGATTTTTGGTTACCTTGCATGAATTGGCTGGAATCTGAGTTGAACAAAGTCCTATGCTTATGCCTCTACACCGAGATACTTGTTCACTCAGGTTGTCCCTTGGGTGGCTCTGTGAGAGGGCCGGAAAAAATCAAAAACCAACCAGGAAAGGAGAGGTTCTGTGTAAAGTGCACCTTTTTAAAGCAGAGTTCTCCGGTTGGTGCCGACCAAGAGGGGGGCCCAGAAAAATCTTGAATATCTCGGTTATATCTAAGGCGAATGAGGACTAACAACAACAAAAAAACATATTGTGAAGTTAATGGATAATTTTCTAAGTAAATAAAATAACATAGAGGCTTGTGAATTCCCACAGTTATTGGCCCCCATTAGGATGGCGGGCGGACTTTGCCCGCCTGCCATCCTCGTGGTACTAGGGACCGCCCGCCATAAGGGCGGGGGTCCCGTGGGCAGCATTAGGATGCGCCCACCACTGTGGCGGGCGCATCCCTCATTCTTACCATTGAAGCAGACGTTGCACTCAGCACTGCCCGCCCGCCACAATGGCAGAAAAGCATGCTGTGCACTTCCATGCACAGCATGGCAGGCACCGTGCGGTGCCTGCCATGCTGTGCATGGAACGGCTGGGGTACCATGGGTACCCCCCATGTGCACCCCCCACCCCCCTGGAGTCCCCGGGGGCCCCCAACGAGGCCCCACAGGGATTCTCTGCATGCCTTTCCATGGCGGCAATGCATTCAAAATTGCCCATCATAATATGGCTTGCAGTGTCTGATAGACACCGCCACCATATTATACCTTTTCCGCCCCGGTCGCAAGGCGACCGGGGTGGAAAAGGGGCGGACGGTAAGACCGTCCGCCGCAGTCCCCCCGCCTTACTAATATGACGCGGGGTCTTTAGAGCAAGGATGGCAGGCGGATCGCCCCCACCAGGCTGGCAGTGGCTACCGCCAGCCAGGCAGGGGCGATCCACCTGCCATCCTAATAGGCCCCATAGAGTTTTACTACCAGGAGTATTGTATTACAGTCACATGTCATCCTTCTTGATACTTTAGAATGCTAGTTATGGAAGGGGAAACATCTTTTCCATGCAGTCATTAACACACATTTTTATCACCACACGCTCATTACCAAGCAGACCTTTTACCACGCATTGCCTTTACCACGAGTCCCTGTACAATATTAATTTAAATATATCGCAGGTAAGTGGAACCACTTTATTAAATATGTATATATAGTATAATGTAATGTAGGGAAACTGCTTTATTATATACATATATATGTAATATATTTATATGTATATATGTGTACATATATGTGTTTCTATATATATATATATATATATCCATCTAGTGTAAATCGCTTATACCAAAGCCACTTCTAACAGTGTGCCATGCTGCGTGGTTCCAAGCGCCAAAATGTCCAAAATAAACCTGTTAGTGCAGCCAGATCTTAATACATTCCAAACAAGACGGTACCACAGTACCGCAGCTCCAATGTGACAGAGTGTTTATTTCAAAAACACCAGCAACAATGTCCCAGAGCGTTTCAGAGCTTTCCGTTCCATGATATACGACGGGATAGGGAAAAAAAGGCAATTAAATAAATAGAACCACTTACCTTGTGCTTGCCGCATTGTCATGAGTCATGAGTAATGTAATATGTGAGGTCATAAAGACTGCATTGCGGGGGCATAAGTTACAGTTAGCTCAGGTAAGTATACCTGCTGAATTTCTATGGTTTTGTATGAGTGAATTGTGAGCCTATCACGAACGTCCCTATACGTTTGTCTTATTCAGTGAACATGTATATATAAATATATATATATTGTCACTCCAAGGTTGTCCACCTTTGAGTAGCACGCAAGCAGCAGCTTGATTTATGTGTAGGTGAGGACGGGGATCCGCTTGTAGATGCCGCTCCATAATGGATCTGCCCAACACATTTCAAAGCTCCATATGCTTCTCTTCAGGGGCTTTAACGGAAGCGGTGTGCGCAACCGCTAACCCACTTCTCCATTTTCCATATGACACACCCACCAATGGGAGGCTCAAATGAGACTGTGTATTATGGGAAGTGTGGTGCGTAAAGCACACAATCAAGTCCTGTATGGACCCCGCAAGTGGGCCCGTCCTCGATCCTGTGTACGGCTGCTGTTTCACTTCCGTGACCCCCAAGGATGACGGGGTGGTGCATACTCCGCGGCTGGACGGCGGATATAAATTGTCGCTCTAAGGTTGTCCACCTTTGAGTAGCACACGAGCAGCAGCTTGATTTATGTATAGGTGAGGACGGGGATCTGCTTGTAGATGCCGCTCCCTAATGGATCTGCCCGACGCAATTTTCCATAGGACCTTTAGCCAGGGCTACAGCCCGAATGGCTGAACGGAATTACAACAATTTTGGCAAAAAGGTAGAGTTTGGTTCGCAGATACAGGTTTTTGTTAAATGGTGTAAATCTGTTAAGTAGTTCCTGAGAAAATCATAAGTAAAATCATAAGTATATCGATAGGCACGTACGGTACGCAGACGGTGAGCGTACAGGTCCGCGTGCCGTATGCGTACGTAGGCGTACCTTTCCGAGCATGAGCTGCATTCTGTTTGGCTGTCTGTCAACACTCCAAACCAGAAATAGTTGGCAGCCATCTTGTGCCTCGGTAGACTGAGGCACAAGAAAGCAGAAAAACAAACATGTAGAACTCAAAAAGGCGGCAGGGTAGAAGCACCCTGACTCCCTACGCCTGCTCAGGGGGTCCCACAAGGACCCCCCAAAGCCAAAAAAATAAATAAAAAAAACCTGGTCTGTTTTTTTTATAATTACCCCCCGGGGGGGACCAAATCCTAGGGGCATAGTGAAAAAGAAGTGTGGGGGGCCCCAATCCCCCCACACTGCCCCGGGGACTGCCACCCTCCCGGGGCAAAGCACGCAGCCCCCTGGCGCATACTGGAGGCTCCTGGTGGGCTAGTTGCCCCCCAGGGATCCTCAGTATGCAAGGGGAATTAGTTCCCCCTCTGCAAACGCGCCAGGGGGCTGCATTGCAGAGAGGTGTAAAAAGGGGTGTGGTCTCATTACACCTCTCTGCAACACAGCCCCCTGGCGCATACTAGAAGTTTCTGGCGGGCTAGTTGGCCCCCAGGGACGCCCAGTATGCAAGGGGATTTAGTTCCCCCTCTGCAAACGTGCCTGGGGGCTACGTTGCAGAGATGTATAAAAGGGGGCATGGCCTCCTTACACCTCTCTGCAATGCAGCCCCCTGGCACATACTGGAGGTTCCTGGTGGGCTAGTTGGCCCCCCGCGACCACCAGTATGGAAGGGGAATTAGTTCCCCCTCTGCAAACGCGCCAGGGGGCTGCGTTGCCGAGAGGTGTAAAGACATTTTTTTTTCAATTTATATTACAAATATGTAATGTAATTTAAAAAATAAAATATCTAAAAATAAAGTTTAAAACAATGTAGTTAATCCGTATTAAAAAAATATAACAATTAATACATTTAAAAATTATCATTTACAGACCTTTGAATTTCACTGAAAAAACCATAGGTTTCAGCCTCATTACAGTTAGGAATTAGCATTTAAAAAACCTTTGAAATTCACTGAAAGAAACATAGGTTTCAACCACGTTATAGTTAGGAATTCGCATTTAAAAAACCTTGCGTATTCACTGAAAAAACCATAGGTTTCACACATGTTATAGTTAGCTGGACATTTCACTCATACAAAACTATTGAAATTCCTCCGTTATTGTTAGTTCAGCTAACTATAACTTGAGTGCCCGCAATGCACTGCTGATGACGTCACATATTACATCACTCATGACATGGTCAGTGACATTACTCATGACATCACTGATGACATCTCAAATGACATCACTGATGACATCATCCTTGTGAAAGAGTGGCAGACCTCCTCTCAGCGTAATATAACCCTTGATATACACATTCAAAAATAGACACTAAAATTTTAGAAAAAATGGAGATACCAATTCCAGTTAGAACAACTTATTCAGTAATTCCAAAATCTACATACACCTCCAGTCATTCACTAACAGTTCTATACAGGCACTCATACATGTACTCACTCATCATATGTACTCATACACCTATACATCTTATTACACACCGACACTCATCTATAGAGTTACTCACACACATACTCACACATGCAAATAAACCATCAAACATCCATTTACTTGCATATTCAGCTATACACCCACCACTACACTTACTTCTACAGAATCGTACACATACTCTCTCTCTTAAACAATCACTTATAGAAACACATACTTATTTATACAGGAACTCTTACAATCTCTGGCTCTCACATATACTCACTTAAATACATCAATACTCACATATACTAGTTTAAAACATATGTAGTTACTTATAAAGATACTATTGAGACAGTCATTCACTCACTAACACACCCATACACACACTCATCCACCCATACACTCCTGCACACATGCTGTCTTCAAAACACATACAAACAGTGAGTCACCCATTCATGCATCTATGCGGTAAGTAATACCCCCACCAAACCATAGAGACACTCATACTGATACTCTAAAAACCAACTAATAACCCATATCGACACTCATGTAGCTAGTCACCAACCCATGCAGCCACTTATACACAAAGTGAGACACTGATACAGATATTTACATATTTAAACATTACTCACTAATACATGTATTCACTAAGATACACTTAAAAAGTCAGTTATACAATCATTTTTACAAAAAAACATCCATTTAGACACTTATTTACACATTTATGCTTCCATCAACCTTTAGATATACATATATAAAACATATTTATGTTTCAGAAAGACACAAATTCACTGGATGATGTCATCAGTGATGTCATCAGTGATGTCATTTGCGATGTCATCAGTGATGTCATGAGTGATGTCACTGACCATGTCATGAGTGATGTAATATGTGACGTCATCAGCAGTGTATTGCGGGCTCGCGAGTTATAGTTAGCTGAACTAACTATAACGGGGGAATTTCAATGGTTTTGTATGAGTGAAATGTCCAGCTAACTATAACATGTGTGAAACCTATGGTTTTTTCAGTGAATATATATATATGTCACTGACCATGTCATGAGTGATGTAATATGTGACGTCATCAGCGTTGCATTGCAAGTGCGCAAGTTATAGTGAGTCCAACTAACTATAACGTTGGAATTTCAATAGTTTTATGTCAGCAAAATTTCCAGCTAACTATAACTGGTGTGAAACCTATGGTTTTTTCAGTGAATTTAACAGCTTTTTTAAATGCTAATTCCTAACTATAACTGGTGTGAAACCTATGGTTTTTTCAGTGAATTTCAAAGGTTTTTTAAATGCTAATTCCTAACTATAACTGGTGTGAAACCTATGATTTTTTCAGTGAATTTCATAGGTTTTTTAAATGCAAATTCCTAACTATAACTGGTGTGAAACCTTTGGTTTTTTCAGTGAATTTCAAAGGTTTTTTAATAGAAAATTTCTATAGCTATGAAATGTAATATTTTTTACAATGAATCCTATAATGTATATGTATGTAATACTATTTTTTTATGTATATTGTTCATGTTTTTTTGTTGTTTTTTATTTTTGCCCTGGAGCGCTCCAGGTGCGCGTCCCAGTGAGCGCACTGGAAAGCGCAGTCTTGCGGCGCGCCCTATTGCGCGTACCGGTGAGCGTCCCATTAGCGCTTTTGCCGCGAACGAAAACATCATCGTGACGTATCGCGTAGCCGCGTCTGCGTGATACGCACGGTGTAAACGCACCCGGAAGCACTCGAGTGCATACGATCGCGCAACGTAAGCATCCGACGTGCTTACGCAACGCGCACCTGGGCGAGCCCCGGGGCACGCCGGGGGGCGCGTAGCGTAAACACGTCGGTCATGTGACCTAAAAATAACACTTTTTATTGGTGCAGAACAGTTTTGGTTTCCAAATGATGAAAGCCCTGGTCATGTGACCTGAAATTAACACTTTTCATTGGTTCAGGACAGTTTTTTTTTCCTAATGATGAAAGCCCCCACCTTTTTTCCTCATTCTCACTTTGTACTTTGAAAGACCTCTCTGTACTTTTTGGGACTGAAAAATGGCTTCAGTAGCAGCAGCAGCAGGAGCATCTCAGCCACCACCACCACCACCAAGAGGACCACCACAACACCACAGTGGTGGAGATGAAGAAGAGGAGGAGGAGGTGGAGGAGGAGGGGAGGAGGACATTCCTGCCAGAAGACAATACCCCATATAGGCCAAAGCAGCACATTGTATAGGAGTTTTTTTCCATCCCAAGTGGCCTCAAAAAGGTGAATGCGCCAAAGGTGACTTGCCTAATCTGTAACACAGAACTTTCAAGGGGGAACCCTAACAAGAAATACTCATTTGGCAATAACACCATGATTCGCAACATGCAGCGCAGGCATCCCAACAACTATGCTGCGGCAGAGGTCAGAGAACTGGCCACAAACCCTCCCGAATCTTCTCCCAGCACCTCCAAAAGAAAGCAACCCACTCCATCGGGACCAGAGACAAGGGAGATGGTCCCAAACATACAACCCCAGTTTGGGCAATACAAGATCACTTGTATATTTTGTGGTAAGACCATCACCTATGGTGAGCAAAGCATAAAGCTCATCAACCGTGCTGGTGACAACCACAATTGCCCCAAAAAACAATAATTTTTTCGTGATTTTTTTTGCTCCAGTTGAGCTGTTTACAATTTCCTGTTTTTTGTTTCTCCCCATAAAAATAACAAAAGAAATATAAAATTGTTCATAAAAGCCAAAAAAGCACAAAATGTTCAAAAAAACATTTAAAAAAATAAAACAACAAAAAGAAAAAAAAAAAGCAGTTCTTTTTAGAACTACCTCCAATTTATAAAAAAAAGAATACATTTTTTAAAAACTCTGTCATTCTTTTTCCCCCATGGTACGCTCCCCGGTATGCTCCCCGGTGCGCGTACCGGGCGCTCCCCCGGCGCAAATTGAAAACAAATATTTCTTTTTTGCCCCGCGGGGCCCTTTTATGGCCCCCACATCAAACCTAGGGGGTCAGGGGGGGTCTACTCTGCCCCCTTTAGGTCATTTCCCCCTTTGTTTTTGCCACCTCTTGTGTCTCGATCCTACTGAGACACAAGATGGCGGCCGCTCTGGACTGTTTGGAATGTTGACAGACACCCAAGAGCCAATCAGATTTCCACGCGTGAACTCACGTAGCGCGCTGGTTCGCGCCCCGGTGCACGTACCGGGAGCGCTTATAGATATATATATTTTTTTGAACCTAAATTACTCAAAATCCACTGGAGCACATATCTTGAGACATATCAAAGGCACATCGGGCTACCAGTCCCTACAAGTTTGCCAAGTTTGTTGGAAATCCATTCAGCCGTTCGGGCTGAAAGTGAGGTCGACCGCCCTATGGAAATTAACATGGAGAAAACACGTTTTGGGACCCCCCTTATTGGGAATAACTTTGGCGCCTGTAATTTTCCTTAAATTTGCCTCGCTGCGTTCCGCTCCTTCCCTGAAAGTTTGGGGGGGATTCGTCAAGCGGGGGCCGAGATAAAAGGGGGGTCCCAAAACGTGTTTTCCCCATGTTAATTTCCATAGGGCGGTTGTACTCACTTTTAGCCCGAAAGGCTGAATGGATTTCCACAAAACTTGGCAAAATTGTAGGGACTGGTAGCCCGATGTGCCTTTGCTATGTCTCAAGATATGTGCTCCAGTGGATTTTGAGTAATTTAGGTTCAAAAAAATATATATATCTGGGCGGAGCCTAACCACACATCTGATCTGATTGGCTGTCAGCACTTCAACCAAGAAGTGTTGGCAGCCATCTTGGGACCAATATACATGATATCACCTCATTAAAAAGCATTGTAGTTAATAGAGGGTTTTAGGACTTTAGTTACATTATAAATCATTTGTTGATGGTACCATACTCATTTTAGGAATTGTAGTGTGTTCTAAGGTGATTTTACCATTTGAAAAAGCCTTCTGCTGTGATATCATGAATCATGTTTGAAAGAAAACTAATATCTCATGATTTTCCCACAGTGGTTTGGAAGGGGATCTATAAGCTAAACTGAAAGCATATTTTCTTTAATTTCACATTATCTTTCTCAGTCATGTGAGAATGAAGTCTGACATTCTCAGTAAAACATGTACATCCAACAAGGACAGAGACTGTCAGTTGATTCCTTTGAGTTCTACTGCAGCCTTCTAGAGTGTTCTAAAGAACAACTAGAGCGCTAACAGTCCTACTTATTACAAAGGTATAGCACACCTGAAGCCATCTTGATGGGAATAAAGTGGTAACTCTAAAAACATTTAATTTAAAAAGGAACAAAATGAGGGGGTATATTATGCCATAGAAAGTATTATTAGTGCTGCAGAAAGAAAAATTAGGGCACATTTTGAGTGACTTCTCAAATCCTCTTCTATTTCATTAAAACATTCTGACATGCAGTCTCCCAAGATGACCACCAGAGACAAAAGAGCCCAAATGTAGTCCAAATATCACCCAGATGTAGCCCAAGTATAGCCCAATGACAGAATGTCCCAGAGTGTTCTAAAGAACAACTAGAGTGCTAACAGTCCTACTTATTACAAAGGTATGGCACACCTGAAGCCATCTTGATTGGAATAAAGTGGTAACTCTTAAAACATTTAATTTAAAAGGGAACGAAATGAGGGGGTATATTTTGCCATAGAAAGTATGATTAGTGCTGCAGAAAGAAACATAAGGGCACATTTTGAGTGACTTCACAAATCCTCTTCAATTTCATTAAAAAATTCTGACATACAGTCTCCCAAAATGGCCACCAGAGACAAAAGAGCTTAAATGTAGCCCAAATATCACCCAGATGTAGCCCAAGTATAGCCCAATGACAGAATGTCCCAGAGTGTTCTAAAGAACAACTAGAGCGCTAACAGTCTTACTTATGACAAAAGTATGGCACACCAGAAGCCATCTTGATTAGAATGAAGTGGTAAGTCTGAAAACATTTAATTTAAAAAGGAACAAAATGAGGGGGTTCATTTTGCCATAGAAAGTATGATTAGTGCTTCAGAAAGAAAAATGAGGGATCATTTTGAGTGACTTCTCAAATCCTCTTCTATTTCATTAAAACAATTCTGACATGCAGACTGAAACATGCACTTTGAATACCAGCAGCAGACTTCCCTGGTGAGCAGTAGCTTTATTACAGTGATCTAATGAGCAACTAGAGTGCTAACATTCAGAATTTATGGCAAATGTGTGACACATCTGAATGCCTTCTTGATGGAACCAAAGTAAATAAGAATTGAAAATGCAATAGATCTCGCCCTCGTTTAAGTTAAAGCCATTCTGTTTGTAATGAGGTGGCTTTTTAGCTTTGCTTTTATTAGTGTTTTTTAAACTTTCATGTAAATAACATGCATCTGTGGCATATATCTATAGGTATGCATGCGTTTGTATTTGTATTTATATAGATATACAGATTATATATGTTTATATATGTATGTATATATATATATATATACATACACATACATATACATAAATGCATATGCATATATATGCATATATATATGTGTATATGTGTGCGTGTAGAGAGAGGTAGAGAGGTAGAGGTGTAGAGGTAGAGAGGTAGAGGTAGAGAGGTAGCGGTAGAGAGGTAGAGACTAGTAGAGAGAGAAGTAGAGAGAGGTAGAGAGGTAGAGAGTAGAGAGTGAGTAATAGAGAGTAGAGAGTGAGTAGTAGAGAGTAGTAGAGAGCAGTAGAGAGAGTAGCAGAGCGTGAATAGTAGAGAGTAGTAAAGTGAATAGTAGAGTGAGTAGTAGAGAGTAGTAGAGAGTGAGTAGTAGAGCGTGAGTAGTAGAGAGTAGTAGAGAGTAAGTAGTAGAGTGAGTAGTAGAGAGCAGTAGAGAGTGTGTAGTAGAGAGTAGTAAAGAGTGAGTAGTAGAGAGTAGTAGAGAGTGAGTAGTAGAGAGTGAGTAGTAGAGAGTAGTAAAGAGTGAGTAGCAGAGAGAGAGAATAGTAGAGAGTAGTAGAGAGTGAGTAGTAGAGTGAGTAGTAGAGACTAGTAGAGAGAGAGTAGTAGAGAGTGAGTAGTAGAGAGTGAGTAGTAGAGTGAGTAGTAGAGAGTGAGTAGTAGAGAGAGAGTAGTAGAGCGAGAGTAGTGGAGAGTAGTAGATAGTGAGTAGTAGGGAGTGAGTAGTAGAGAGAGAGTAGTAGAGTAGTAGAGAATGAGTAGTAGAGAGTGAGTATTTGAGAGTAGTGGAGTAAGAGAGAGTAAGTAGTACAGAGTAGTGGAGAATATTCTAAAGTTTGGCACAGCACCACTTGCACAATAAGTCCAATCAAATCATATCACTTAGACTCCTTATTGAAGCGCTGAATCTTGATGTATATTCAAATGCTTTTATTTTCCTTAAGTTTATGTACCACAGCCAGCCGAAACGTTTTGTTCTGTACAACAGAACTTCTTCAGGGCGTTCTTATTTCCTTCAAGTTATGTCGGTATCCTGTTGTCATATAACTAGATATTTCTTCCAAATGTTAGACGAGACGTAAGTACATTCTTATTCAAAGTGACTAGGTATCAATTTTACCCACACAATTCGGGCAAACTTGAGTAATTTATAGCATCCTCAAAGTCAGTCTTTCAAAAATTCCAAAGTATAGGACATGATAATCCAAATCCAAATGTTTCTCAAGAAAAGTCATTTTCAATCGTTCGGAATATCGGTGTTTTGGCAGATATGACCCAGGGACCCCCAGTATGCAAGGGGAATTAGTCCCCCCTCTGCAAACGCGCCAGTGGCCTGCGTTGCAGAGAGGTGTAAAAAGGGGCATAGCCTCATTACACCTCTGTGCAATGCAGCCCTCTGGCGCATACTGGAGGTTCCAGGTGGGCTAGTTGGCCCCCAGGGACCCCTAGTATGCAAGGGGAATTAGTTCCCCCTCTTCAAACATGCACGAGGGCTACGTTGCAGAGAGGTGTAAAAAAAGGGTGTGGCCTCATTACACCTCTCTGCAATGCAGCCCCCTGGCGCATACTGGAGGCACCTGGTGGACTAGTTGGCCCCCAGGGACCCCCAGTATGCAAGGGGAATTAGTTCCCCCTCTGCAAACGCGGCAGGGGGCTGCGTTGCAGAGAGGTGTAACAAGGGGCATAGCCTCATTACACCACTGCAATGCAGCCCCCTGGCTCATACTGGAGGTTCCATGTGGGCTAGTTGGCACACAGGGGCCCCCAGTATGCAAGAGGAATTAGTTCCCCCTCTTCAAACATGCACGGGGCTGCGTTGCAGAGAGGTGTAAAAAGGGGCATGGCTTCATTACGCCTCTCTGCAATGCAGTCCCCTGGAGCATACTGGAGATTCCTGGTGGGCTTTCAGGTCTTATATAGTTAGGAATTAGCATTAAAAAAAACTTTGAAATTCACTGAAAAAAACATAGGTTTCAGGCCTTATATAGTTAGGAATTAGCATTTAAAAAACCTATGAAATTCACTGAAAAAATCATAGGTTTGACACCAGTTATAGTTAGCTGGAAATGTTACTGACATAAAAGCATTGAAATTCCCACGGTATAGTTAGTTGGACTCACTATAACTTGCGCGCCTGCAATGCACTGCTGATGACGTCACATATTACATCACTCATGACATGGTCAGTGACATCACTCATGACATCACTGATGACACCATCCTTGTGACAGAGTGACAGACCTCCTTTCAGTGTAATGTAACCCTTGAAACACATATTCAAAAATAGAAACTACAATTTTCAAAAAAATAGAGATACCCATACCAGTTACAACAACCAATTCAGTAATACCACCATCTATATACACATCCACTCATTCACCAACAGTTCTATATAGTCACTCATACATATATTCACTCATCATATGTAGTGAAACACCTATACATCCTGTTACCACCGACAGTCACCCAAAAGTTACTCACACACATATTCACACATGCAAATAAGCGCGGCTCTAGATATATATATTTTTTTGAACCTAAATTACTCGAAATCCACTGGAGCACATATCTTGAGACATAGCAAAGGCACATCGGGGTACCAGTCCCTACAATTTTGCCAAATTAGGTGGAAATCCATTCAGCCGTTCGGGCTAAAAGTGAAATCGACCGCCCAATGGAAATTAACATGGGGAAACGCGTTTTGGGACCCCCCTTTTATCTCGGCCCCCGCTAGACACATCCCCCACAAACTTTCAGGGAAGGACTGGAGCTCGACGAGGCCATTTTGAGGAAATTTTCAGGCAGATTCGTCAACCGGCGCCAAAGTAATTCCAAATAGAATTTTGAGATTTAACATTGAAAAAAATCCTAACTATAACTACCTATATATATATATATATTACCTACTGGCGCTCGCCAGTAGGTATATATAGTTAGGATTTTTTTCCTATGGGATTTCTGAAAATTTTATGTCGAATAACTTTGGCGTTTGTGGACGGAATTGGCTGAAACTTTCAGGAAAATGGCACATTTTGTTTCTGAGCAGCCCCTAAAAATTTGGGGGGTTTTTGTCAAGGGGGGGCCGAGAAAAAAGGGGGTCCCAAAACGGGTTTTTCCCATTCATTTTTCTATAGGGTGGTTGGAATCACTTTTAGCTCGAACGGCTGAATGGATTTACACGAAACTTGGCAAATTGTAGATATGGTTTGCCCGACGTGCCTTTGCTATGTCTCAATATATGTGCTCCAGTGGAATTAACGTTTTAAAAAACAGATATATCTGTGACAGCGCTCCGGTGACGCGTAACGGAACTTCGCGAAGTGAAGCTGATTGGCTCTCCGGTGTCTGTCAACATTCTAAACAGTCCGGAACGGCCGCCATCTTGTCTCTCGGTAGGATCGAGAAACAAGAGGTGGAGAAAAACGAAGGGGGAAATTAATGACCCCCTAGGAATGATGTGGGGGCTATTAAAGGGTCCCGTGGGTCAAAAAATAAAAAAAATAAAAAATTCGATTTCGATTTTTCGCGGTAAAAGCGATACCCGGTACGCGAACCGGGTAGCTCACCGGTAGCGTAACGGGAGTTCGCCATTTTGTGTTTCGGTCGAATTTAATCACAAGATGGAGGAAACACAATGTGGGAAATGGGTATAAGGGGGCACGGGAGACGTATCCTGACCCCCTAGGTTTTCTGAGGGTGGCTGAGGAGGCTCATATATGTCGGGAAAAAAAATGGAATTTTTCGCCCCGTTAGCTGCCGGTACGCGAAACGGGTAGCGAACCGGGAAGCGAACATAAGTGAAAATTAGTGAAAAATGGTACATTCGCAATTTTAAAAGAGTAATTATAGTTAAGGTAGCTCTGAAAAGAGCTTTTGGGTTCTGTGTAAGTTCTAGGTACTTATAAGTAGGTACCAATACACAGTCTTAAATTTTGTATGAAAACTCTGTTTCCCTCATCTGAGAAGTGCACACCATCTCCTCTGTAGATATCTTGCATGTAGTAACGCAAGTTATTGTTGTAGATGGAGCCCATTCCATGGTTTCTCATGTAAGTGGACAAAATTGATTGGACCACTTCCATTTCTGTCTTTGGCATATATTGGAATATACCAAGGCAGTTTGAGGAAAAAGTGCCATCAATTGCTCAATGGTGTCCTTTAAAAGCATTTCCAGGCCTACCCCAGAGAAGGAAAAAATGGTGTCTGCTTCTTATTTCCAGACCTACCCCAGAGAAGGAAAAAATGGTGTCTGCTTCTTTAAACAAATATTTCACTTGCCCCATGATTCAGGGAGAATAATTTGCTTACTTGATGTGTATAAAAACGTTTCTTGAAGTCATTTAGGTTTCTTGATATGTACTGCTAGAGTTTCATAGCCAGCATGGGGTATATTTACAAGGCCTTTGAGCCACTTTCAAGTTATTTTCCCCATGTTAAAAGTGATGCAAAAGTGGTGCAAGGGCCTTTTAAATACGCCCTCATGTGTGTTAGGGCATTTTAAGTAACTTCCCCATGAATGGGGGAGAATAATTTGCTTACTTGATGTGTTTAAAAACGTTTATTGAAGTCATTTAGGTTTCTTGATATATACTGCTAGAGTTTCATAGTCAGCATGGGGCATATTTACAAAGCCTTTGAGCCATTTTAAGTCAAAAAACACATTTTTAAAACACATCAAGTAAGTAAATTATTCTCCTAGATTCATGGGAAAGTAGAAACAGATCCTTTGAGCACTCCCTGAGCACATAGTAATATAAAAATGTTGTACTCTTTACCATTAGTCTGACTTTTTTTTATAATTACTCTACTATTATATCTTACATTTTGAAAAAAAATGAATAATGTCTTAAACAATTTTTAATTTATAAATAACATTTTATTGATATTAATTTTAATAATCTTTGGAAATTTCAAGTAGTACTTCATCTGAAACTTCATGATCTTTATTTTCATAAATTGTCTCTTGTTTTTCAAAATTGTCCATAAATTCCAACAGTTGTTTGTCTACTGTCACATTAAAAAAATCGTCAATATTGTCCTGTATTTCTGATTGTACTTTGGGTTAATGTGCTTCTTTATCCATAATTGCTGTTAAGATAGAATAAAAAGAGAGAGAGAAATAGAGTTTAAGTAAGAAACTTCAACATTTTTATTTTTAACTTAACGTGTACAACATAGTTCTGAGTTTTTAAGAGTGAATTTATGTTTGGGCAGTGTATTCTACAAGGCAGGAAGTAGAAATATAAAGTACTGCATGTGATCAAGTCTAACTCAATCCATGACTACAACAGAGAAGCCTAACTCAATCTATAACTATACCTGGTCCGATCATCTAGCTGTCCCTTTCACCTTAGACATGGCTGATACAACAGCTAGACCTGCGACAGTAAAACTGGGGCCATCTCGGAATTGGGGGAAGGTTAGCATTCCAGAACTTAATAAATTACTGATAAAAACTCTCCCGTCTGTTGATGCATCGGTTACTGCTCTTAATAGTGTTACTGAACTTTGGCTTACCAATGCTGTAGAACGGGCGTTACCAATGACGTCAAAGCCCACTGTCATACATCATCCTCCAGCCCCATGGTACTCGGAACAACTTAAGAGTCTTCGCTCACAATGTAAGATCTTGGAGCGTAAATGGAGAAAAGGCTACTCTCCTTCTCGTAAAATCATATATAAGGAAGCCTTAAAAAAGTACCATAACAGCTGCAAAACTGCTAAAACAAACTACACTACAAAAACAGTGACTGATGCTCAAAACTGCCCTAAGGTGTTATTCTCTGTTGTGAAGAAACTGACCGGTGTAAATTCCATTCCCCCCCCCCCGGCTCTTGATGTCGTCCAATGTCAGTCCTTGGCAGATTATTTTATAAAGAAAGTGGATCTCATCTACGATCATTTTTCTCCATTTCCAGAGACCACTCTCACCCCTCCTAATACGGCCAAGGAATTAGTGAATACCACCACTGATGCTATTATTACTACCTGGCAGCCTCTAGATGCCACTTCTTTTGTGTCCTGTTTAAACAGTGTGCGATCCACGGGATATGCTCCCGGCCAAAATCTTAAAACAATTGGATCCCCTTACCCATCCCACTTTTATTAAACTACTAAACACCTCGTTGAGCGAGGCCCAGGTCCCCCAACCTTGGAAACACGCCATGGTGGTACCTTTACTAAAAAAATCAGGTGCCGATTCTTCAAACCCCGCAAACTTCCGCCCGATATCCTTGCTGCCAATCTTTTCTAAGATATTAGAGAGACACATTAATTTCCAGCTTTCTAAACTGGTCGAAAGCACCGCCTTTCTCCATCCTTCTCAGTCGGGTTTCCGGCCTAGGCACTCTACTGAGACAGCACTCCTGGGGGTAACGGAGAGTCTGAGGCACGGTGTCGACCAAGGTAACACCATGGCGCTCATCCTATTGGATTTGAGCGCAGCGTTCGACACCGTGTCACATTCCATTCTTATTGACTCTCTGAAATCTCTGGGAGTGGGTGGCCAAGCCTTGGCCTGGCTGGTGTCTTTCCTCAATGACCGAAGTTTTCAAGTGTTCTCTCCTAAAGCAGCTTCCACCATCTGTCCATCTGCTCGCGGTGTCCCTCAAGGCTCAATCCTTAGTCCTTTATTATTTAATATTTACGTTAAACCCTTGGCATCCATTGTTGAACAGGCTGGTCTTACCCTGTTTTCTTACGCGGATGACACCCAGATTGTCTTCTCCCTATCAGGAAGAGACGAGAACAACATCTCCGCACTCAAGTCAGGCCTCACTCTTGTGGCCGACTGGATGCGGAGAAACTGTCTCAAACTGAATGGGGAGAAGACCGAGGTGGTCATTCTGGGCCGGAATAAACACCTCTGGGGTCCCGGCCACTGGCCCATTGAATTGGGTACAGCGCCAACACTTTCCACCGCTGTTCACAACCTGGGTGTCATCATAGATGACAGATTATCTATGAGACAACAGGCCACTAAGGTTGCGGCCATCTGTTTTTCAACGCTGACCATGTCATGAATGATGTAATATGTGACATCATCAGCAGTGGATTGCGGGTGGGCGATATATAGTTAGTGCAACTAACTATGTATGCGAATTTCAATGGTTCTGTGTGAGTAAAATAAGGTTTTGTAAATACGAATCCCTAACTGTATATGGTTTATAACCTTTGGTTTTTTCAGTGAATATATATATATATATATATATATATATATATATATATTACCTACTGGCGATAGCCAGTAGGTATATATAGTTAGGATTTTTTCTCTATGGGATTTCTGAAAATTCTATGCCTAATAACTTTGGCGTTTGTGGACGGAATTGGCTGAAATTTTCAGGAAAATGGCACATTATGTTTCTGAGCAGCTCCTGGAAATTTGGGGGGGTTCGTCAAAGGGGGCCGAGAAAAAAGGGGGGTCCCAAAACACGTTTTTCCCATGTTAATTTCCATAGGGCGGTTGGCCTCACTTTTAGCCCGAACGGCTGAATGGATTTCCACGAAACTTGGCAAAATTGTAGGGACTGTTAGCCCGATGTGCCTTTGCTAGGTCTCAATATATGTGCTTCAGTGGATTTTGAGAAATTAACGTTTAAAACAAGATATATATCTGTAACAGCGCTCCGGGTAGCGATCCGGTTAGCGAACTTTTCGCGTATCGGAACTTTGCGAAGCGAAGCTGATTGGTTCTCCGGTGTCTGTCAACATTCTAAACAGTCCGGAGCGGCCGCCATCTTGTCTCTCGGTAGGATCGAGAGACAAGAGGAGGCCAAAACAAAGGGGGAAATGAAGGAAAGGGGGCAAGGTAGACCCCTTCTGACCCCCTAGGATTGATGAGGGGGATATTATAGAGCCACGCGGGGCCCCAAAAAAAATCCGATTTTTCGCCGTAGAGACGCGTCTTGGTAAGCGAACCGGGCAGCTAACCGGGCAGCTAACCGGGAAGCTAACCGGCAGTGTAACGGGAGTCTGAGGAGTAGCTGATTGGCTGTCAACATTATAAACAGTCCGGAGCGGCCGCCATCTTGTCTCTCGGTAGGATCGAGAGACAAGAGGAGACCAAAACAAAGGGGGAAATGAAGGAAAGAGGCAAGGTAGACCCCTTCTGACCCCATAGGATTGATGAGGGGGATATTATAAAGCCACGCGGGGCCAAAAAAAAAAAAAAAAAAAATCCGATTTTTTCGCCGTAGAGACGCGTCTTAGTACGCGAACCGGGCAGCTAACCGGACAGCTAACCGGGAAGCTAACCGGCAGTGTAACGGGAGTCTGAGGAGTAGCTGATTGGCTGTCAACATTGTAAACAGTCCGGAGCGGCCGCCATCTTGTCTCTCGGTAGGATCGAGAGACAAGAGGTGGAAAAAAAAAGGTGTAAATGAATGAAAGGGGTAAGGCAGACCCCTCCTGAACCCCTAGGATTGATGAGGGGGCTATTAAAGTTCCCTGCGGGGCAAAAGAAAAAAAAAATTGCGATTTTTTGCGGTAAAGGTGCTTCCTGGTACGTTAACCGGGCAGCTAACCGGCAGCGTAACGGGAGTCCGACATATTGTGTTTTTTTAACGTTTGTGATATGTGCACGTGTGGATTTTGTCTCGAAGAAGAAAGAAAATATCTAACGGTAGCGCATCCAGTAACCGCAACCATATATTTCCTACCTAAACTGCACAAACACGCGAAAATGCCCCCGGGACGCCCTATCCTATCTGCCAAAGGCTCACTCCTGGAACCCATTGCCAACTATATCGATCACTTTCTAAATCCGTTTGTATTAGACCTGGATTCCTATATACAAGACACGAGTGATTTGCTCAGGAAACTTGAAAATACCCCATGGCAAGACACGTACCATCTGGTATCCATGGACGTCATCTCCCTTTATACCAACATAGGGAATGACATGGGCCTCACAGCGTGCAACTATTTCCTTAAAGAAAGAAAAATGGAATTTGCAAACCACAACCAAATGATCTTGGATATGATCCAGATTTGCCTGACCAGAAACATCTTCATGTTCGGGGATGAACTATATTCCCAAAACAGCGGGACGGCGATGGGATTTTCCTTCAGTCCCAGCTATGCCTGCTTAGCGATGGGATGGTGGGAGAAGGAAATCGCTTGGAGTAACAGCAATGAAACAGCACTGAACAAAGTAATAAGCTGGACTCGATATATAGATGATCTACTCATCATTTGGGATGGCAGCAAAGAAGAATTCCAGAGATACTTTGACATCATGAATAACAGCATACCAAACCTCAAATTTAGCTATGTCATAAGCAATGAGAGGATTGTATTTCTGGACACAGAGATCTACATACGAGAGCACCAAATTCACACAACATTGCATCGTAAATGTACTGCCACCAACTCTACATTAGAAGCAACCAGCTTTCTCCAACAATCCCTGATCAGCAGTATCCCATATGGGGAATTTTTGAGAATCCGGAGGATCTGCAGCGAAAACGAAGAGTGGGAAAAACACAGCACTGCAACCTCGAAGAGATTCGAAAAACGCAAATATAACAATGGCATTGTGAAAAAATGCTGGGAAAGAACAGACCAAAAAAGCAGAGAGGAATGTCTCCAGAGAAAACCTAAAAAATCAACAGAGGAATCAGAACCAATACGCATGATAATGGACTACTCTAATGAGAGCAAAAGAATTGCAGACATCCTCAAACGCAATTGGAAAATACTTCAACTGGATGAAACTGTGAAAGACATGGTGGGATCACATCCAACGATCACCTACAGAAGGGCAAAGAACCTCAAGGATCACTTGATCCACAGCCACTTTAAAAGAACAAAAAAGGATGATTGGCTAAAAACAACGGGGTTCGTGAAGTGTTATGCCTGCAAGGTGTGTCAGATTGCAAAACCAACCAAACAGGTACAAATGTCTAACAGAAAGAATTGGGAGATAAAGGAATTGATCACGTGTAAAACAACACATGTGGTCTATGTCGTTGAGTGCCCATGCCCCATGAGGTATGTGGGCAGCACAGTGTGTGAACTGAAAAAACGCATACTTGAACACGTGCGTGCCACCATCCACAAAGACAAGGCTAATGCAATAGCCAAGCACATGGAACTGTATCATCGAAGTGACTGGAGCCAATTAAAATTCTTTGGTTTGGAAAGTGTCCCCAAGAAAGAAAGAGGGGGAGACAGAGAAAGGATCTTAAGACAAAAGGAATCCCGCCATATCCTAAACCTACGAACCTTAACGCCTTACGGGCTGAATCAATCTGAAGAGCTTTACATACATCTATGAGAGTTTCGCTTTGACAAATTGTTTGGTGCCCAATATATATCCACACTTTTGTGACTGGTGATAATATGTGCAGAGAAAAAAAGCAATGATGAAAATGCAATACTACCAATGGTTAAATCACCTAAGCGGGCGTTAACACTATGAAGCTAGAATAAAGCATTATGGGGAATCCGTGGCACTAAGAAAGCATCACATTAAGTGAAAATCCAAAATTATACCTGAATAATTAGTGATACCAATTATACTGGTTTTATAACATGATTCCCAAATATATAATGTTATCCCACTAGAGGGAAAATATCAGGAGTAGATAATGCAGCTGCTTATGCATGAATAGAGCTAAATTAGCTACCACACTGCTAACTAATCCCACCAGAGGGATCCCAATATCACCAGCATGTCACAATACCCTTAATTGCAATCAATGAAATGTAAAATGTGGAAAAAATTGGGCAAATATGGAGTAATGTTAACACTTTGGTAAAAAAGTAAAAAAACTACATGTCCCATAAAGCTTAGAGGCTCTGACATACCCCTAACAGGAAGTGATGTATTGAATACAATGTACTGCAGTATATCTTGAAGGGGTAGTCTAGAGAACGGTTGATCGTGAGCAAGGTATTTGTAATACCGAAACGCGTAGATCGGAACATCTGCCTGTGGAATGTAACTGAAAAATAAAAAAAACTGCAAAAGAGAACCCGTGGAGTGCGACCCATTTGTTTCCTGTGAGGGAGCTGTGGAAAATATATCAGCAGCGTGGTTCAGCTGCAGGGCGTCGCACCCGTATCGAGCGCTGTCCGAGTGGCAAAAGGAACCAGTCATGGAGAATATATATATATATATATTTATATATATATATATATATATATATATATATATATATATATATATATATATATATATATATATATATATATATATATATATATTCAATATATATATATATATATATATATATATATATATATATATATATATTCACTGAAAAAAACATAGGTTTTAAGGGTGTTATAGTTAGCTGGACATTTCACTCGTACAAAACCATTGAAATTCCACCGTTATAGTTAGTTGTCCTAACTATAACTCGCGCGCCCGCAATCCACTGCTGATGTTGTCACATATTACATCATTCATGACATGGTCAGTGACATCACTGATGACATCTCAAATGACTTCACTGATGACATCACTGATGACATCACTCAGTGAATGTGGTTTGGTTCGATATTTAAAAAAGTATTATATATATAGCAATCCGCTTTGAAGACTTAGTGGATGTATAAGTGTCTGGATAGATGATTTACTAGCACTGTGATTGACTGTCTAAGTGACAAATTTAAAATGTCTCACTAAATATATGGGATAGTGAGTAAACTGTGTGAGTATCTTTATCACTCTATCTCTTGTTGTGTAAACTACTACATAAGCTGGTTACTAGCTAAGTCTATAGTAGTTATTAATTAGTTAAGTGAGTATTTGTATGGGATAGTGAATGTTCGTGTGGTTGGGTGCGAGGTGTGTGACTGTCCAAAGATGTATAAATAGTTGATTTAATTGGTTTATGAGGTTAAGACTGTATGTGGAAACAGTTGTTTGGGTGAATAAATCTCTTTATGGGTGTGGTGATGAGTTTATATATTTCTCAATGATAAATGTCCAACAAAGTAGAAATGTGAAAGGCAGTGTATGTGACATTTGTTGTGTATAAATAAGTATACATAAGACTCAGCCATTGTATGAGTGACTGTATCGAAAACTGTATACTTGTAATATTGATTTTACACTAAGTATGAGTTACTATCTATATCAATAAATAAAGTGGTGTTTGTATAAGTGTGTAGCTTACTAAATCTAAGTATGATCAATTGTTTGCATAAGTGAGTAGGATGACTGCATAAGTGAATACTATGTGCACTGGTGTGTAATGTTGTATGGCCGAGATACCCGCCACCCCCTCTCAACACAATCCCCAAAAAGAGGGAAACCGGAAACAGTTCTTGAAGTTTTTGGAAGTGGGATGGAGTGACCATCCCGGCCGTATTTATTAAAACAAAATTAAAAACATTAAACGTTTCATGTTATGTACAATTTCATTACCATATTGCGATGTTTGGCTAACCTTAACAGATTCTCTAATACAGAGGTTCTCCTAGCCGAACTAGCATCCTTCAAAACATTTCTTGACATATTGAAATTGTACAACCTAACGTTTAAGGGCCAACGGCAAGGTCATAACCGGTGTCAAGATCCCTAACCAGACTTACCCCTCCCACTTGGGATGGGCGACAGCACGGAGGCGTACCTCAAGTGCAACTACTACCAATTTCCCTTGACTTGACGGGGGCACCTAAAGACTCGACGCCAGTTAAAGGTCGTTCGAATACTCGTGTGAGGTATCTAGAAGGTATCGTAGACCTTATCCCAACCCCACACAACTTACCGCATCTGCCGTCGCAGATGTCACTGGCCCCGGGAAATTCCCCAGGAGGGGGCTGTAACCCCTCCTACAAAGGAAGGGGCCTTGACCGCCTTTCCTTTACTTCCGGCGACCCATCCTTTGAAGGGACCGCCTCCCCATTGAGGGGCCAATGGCCACCTCTCCCGAGCGCTCCCATCCGTGTTGGGTGACGCCCACTCATAGGGATCTACTAATTAGTGCTCACCGATCATGACCTTACCGCCACAGGCCCGGATAGTTGACCGGCTATCCGGGCCCCCCACAAAAGTCCTACCTAAAGGTCATGTTTCAACGTTTTTAACCATGCTAAGAAGTCTCCTATGAGTAACTCATGTCCCACCCGAGACAAATGTACTCCATCCCCTAAATACATACTGTCATCATTAATACAACCATGCGAGATAGAATGCAATGTCTTGGAACGGAACAACCTACTCACTTTGTTATTAAGTTTCCTAACAGAATGATTCAAAGCACGAATCGACACAGCCCCCCGCCACACTTTTCGTGGGATCATATGAGACCACGCAATTATGCACCCCAGAACTTTCCTTGCCAACCAACTTACAGTGGAAAGCATTGCCTCCAGGAGAAGTCGTCTACCGGTGGTGACCAAATCATTGCCCCCTAAATGTACTATGATTATAGACGGCGGTGACCTCGTCCGCCCTAACAAACCCTCAAAGAATGCCTGAAACTGGTCAATACAGAGACCGCCCCTCCCGTAGAAGGACATTCTGTACCCGTATTCCCCAGCTACGTGAATCATGTCACCTGCTTCGAATACGTCTGCGGCACGCCTCACGTATGAGTGGCCCACGACCCACACCTCTTTTCTCACAGCCGGTGATGTCTGACCGCTGGCCTGGTGTTGGTTCGCCTGCATAGTCCGCCCCGCCTCGAAGGCTTGCGTAACTGAAAACCAAACAAAAGACAAGAAGCGTGAGTACATTATTACAGCTTCACAACATGTGCAACCGCACATACCTCTTATAACAATTGGAGGACCAACGCCCCACTCGTTTTACTTGTTCCACATTAAGACCCCTGGCTGTAGCTTCAGTGGCCGCCCCTATCCGAAAGGAATGGGTCCCAAACTCGCCCGGGTCCAAGCCCGCTGCGGTAATTGACACCGCGAGCACCCGCTGAAACTGAAACTTCGTCAGTGGGGTGGCGTCCGCGTGTCTCAACAATGTCCCTCCCCATGATGCCACCCTTCGTGCTAGGTAGTCTTCTAAACACTTTACCGGACACATGGGGGACCCTGGAATCCTGCGAATGACTATGCAGTCCCCCACCCCACCTTGATCGGTTTTGGACTTGACAAAGGATACAGTCATCGTCTCACCCCTGATCTGAACGTGTTCCCGGCACAAACCCCCCACCACATCCTGTTTGTTCCTTGCCACCAGCTCACTTATCCTCATCGCCCCGTGAAAAGCAAGCGTAAAAGCAGCTCGGAACAAAGATGCCTCGACTGAGACGAGCATGTGGCGGGGAGTGCGGCCAGCAACTGGGACAACCTATCCAGACCTATCGGGCGCCTCTCATCTACTCTGCGACCCTCAAGGCGTTGCCACCCACGTAGCGCTTTCTGTACCACAAAAGACGCTGTCGGGTCCTGGATATTATGAGCCCTGGCAACAAAGGAAATGGCAGCACGATGCCTCTGGGCTGTAGCCACCGACTTCCCAGCCCTACGCAAGGACATCAGAAAATGTACTACCCAATCCCCATGCCCCCAAAGCCCCCCTCTCTCAGTCCCCAAAAAGGCTAAATAGGCCCGAAACGCCCCTTCGTATGCCTTCCTCGTTCTTGGTGCTAGACTCTCTCCCACGAGGTAACGAAGTTCGGGGCACCGAGAGACCAGAGAGCTTCGGGAAAGGGTGCCGGCTCTGGGTCCGCTGAGGGAAGGAAACCCGAGAAAGCCTGCATTTGAAAACGAGACAGTGCATCAGCCGCCTGATTCATCACCCCTGGGACATGTTTCGCTCTGAATACCACGTTCAGTTGCATACACAGTAAGACAATTTCTTTAAGCAGCCTTAAAATCATTTTACAACGAGCTGCCTGACTATTGATGCATTCTACAACGGTCATATTGTCAGACCAAAATATGACAGAGTGATGTTTGAATCCATTGGGCCAGGTTCTGAGGGCCACCAAAATGGGAAACAGTTCAAGGAAAGCAATATTACTCGTCAGCCCCTCTTCATGCCACCATGTTGGCCACCTTTGTGCCGACCATTTTGTGCCGAAGATGGCGCCAAAGCCCATGCTTCCCGCTGAATCCGTCCATAGACCAAGCTCTTCAGAGGACAAGGCTGGTTTGTTCCAGACGACTCGACCATTGAAATCCGCCAAAAATGCTAACCAAATACGCATGTCTTGGCGGACCTCAGCCGATAGTCTCGTGCGATGATGACCCTCCTTTAGGCCGACCATCGCCTGAGCAATCGAACGGGAAAAGGGGCGGGCCATTGGGATCACCCTTAGGGCAAAATTCAACTTCCCCACCAATTGCTGCAATTGATGCAGCGTAACTTTAGATGCATTTATACACATTTGCAGGGCTGCCCTGAATTTCGACACTTTGGCAGCTGGTAAACGAAAACAACCCTCACTAGAGTCCAACTCGATCCCGAGAAACTCGAGGCAAGTCGTGGGACCCACAGTTTTACCTGGTGCCAATGGCACGCCAAATCGATCCATTAATACACAAAATTCAGTCAAGGCCCGGGCACATTCATCATCCCCAGCGGCCCCAAGGAACAGAAAGTCATCAAGGTAATGCATCACATTTCGAAAACCCGTTTCCTTCGTGTAAACCCACTGTAGAAAACCACTGAATTTCTCGAAATATGCACAAGATATAGAGCACCCCATCGGCATACACCTATCCATGTAATACAAACCTTGAAACTTGAATCCCAGAAGACGTTGGTCGTCCGGGTATACCGGGAGCAAACGGAACGCTGACTCGATATCTGATTTCGCCATCAGCGTCCCGGGCCCCAAGCGATTCAAAATGGCTACGGCCTCATCAAATGATGCGTACCGCACCGAACATACCTCTGGATCAATTGCATCGTTCACAGAAAGGCCATGAGGAGCTGATAAATTGTGAATCAATCGAAACTCACCTGGGTCCTTCTTGGGGACCACCCCTAAAGGAGAACAGACAAAATTCTGTACCGGGGGAACACTAAACGGGCCGGCAACCCGACCTCGGATAACCTCTTTCCGGATCTTATCCTGTACTACAGTCGTATGCTGCAAGACGGAAAGTTGGTTTTTGCACGTCCCGACACCCTGAAAGTCCCCCACCGGGATGCGGAAACCATATGAAAAACCGTTTCGCAGCACCCCAGCAGAAGTACGATCTGGGTATTCGCTGAGCCAGGGAATCATCGCCAAGGTATCAATCGGGGTTGGTAAAGGCGCCCCTCGGACTACATTAGACCTGTTTGGCGCCTCCTCTACCCCCATTTTCACCCGTTTTGGCTCTGCACGCGGACTCAGGATGGGGTGCCCCGCAACCACTACATTCGTGCTTGAATTTACAAGATCCCGGGGGCCTAGTACATTTTCCTTTGTTGAAATTGAAACAGAAACCCCTCTTCCCTGTATTGCCGGCGGGTCTCGGATAATCGTCGGTACCCGTACCCGACCGAAAGGGCGTCCCCCCATATTGGCGGGAGGACTCACCAACAGTGCCCCCCACCAACGGCATTTTCAACATCCCTGACTCTTTCATTTTATCCCATGTCAAAGAATCATAACAGTCCCAGGTTAAACTTTTGTTATGCTCCATCGCTTTCCTGAAAAGGTTGTCATAACAGAACCATTGGTTACCTTGGTGCGATGTCGAGTACCCCATGATTCGTGACTGATATACTGGAAACTCAGGGAGCAATTCAGGCCTACGTTCCCCCAAAATTGACGTAAAAATTCCCCAAGCATTGCCCCAGTTGCCAATATTCTCATTCACTTTAAAGGCGCCATTTTTGCGCGCCAAACACTTGGATGCATCAGATCCTTTTGACTCTTAACAGTTTCAACCTCATAATGATCAACGAGCAAGGAGAAAATGTTTACGTATTCCCCCGCCCAAATCTTTTCCTTTATTGCCAAAGGAACATGTTGCCCCAATTTTTCTCTACGAGAGGGTGTTGACTCATCCCTTGCGATCGGCAATGGCCGCTTACCTGCACCGAACGCTGCTTCCGCTCCTCGTGGTTTGTCTATCACCGCATCCGGCGCGGGCACCTTGGCTGTATCACGTTTCTCGAGCAACTGTTTCATGAGTGCTTGCGCTTCGGCAGCCGTGGCGCCCTTGCTACTGTCCCCCAACCATGCCGCTAACTGTGCCGCCAACTCGGGAGGCATATCCTCAGCGGATGTCGGGGTGACTACGACGGGAATCGGATTCCCTTCCTTCGGTACCGGGGCCGGTACCGGGGCTGGCGCCTCGAGCGGGGAACAGGGAACCGGGACGTCTCCCCCGACCGGCCCCCTTCTCGGCCTCTTTGGCCTCCCTCCGGCCGGTGGACGCCCCGATCCCTCCTCACCGTCTCGCTCCGCCAACTGCTTCTTTATTTCGGACATTTCCTTCATGAGGACCCGAACCATTTGGTCAGTCGACATTCTCTTCGCGCCTTTCTTGGGCATCTTTCAGACGAAGTATCTAGAAGACAAAAAGAAAGATTAAAACGCTCAAAATTGGCTCTTCGTTCTGTCCCGAGCTCACGTGCAGCGAGGAGGTGCAGCTTCAGAGCACAAGAACAAGAGGCTGTCTTCTGGTCTTGCGTCCCTTTTTATCCGTCTTCAGGGCGGGCGTATACCCGCCCCTGCCTGCCCCGAGGGCGTGGCTGGCTGCGTCAGTGTCTAGGCCAGCCCACTCTAGGGCGGGAACGGGCGCGCCCCAGCTACGCCGCTTCGGGCATACCAGCCGAGACGCGCCTCCCGCCCAAAAATGGCTTCCCGGGGGGATCGAGGCACTCGGCCATACGTTCGGGGGGACCGAGTTGGTCGCCCCTTTCCAATCTAGGTGTATAAGTATATTTAAAAGTGTTCTATTGATTTTTGTTAGCATGTATAAGTGAATGTATAGGTAAGTGTTTAGATGTGTGTGTACATGTAGGAATCACTGAGTGGGTTTTTAGAAACTTGTATTGGTGTGTCAATGGTTTCAAACATGGTACTCCATATTTTATAATGAGTGTTGAAAGGTTATACTAGTGTATGATGAGCTGTATCAGATTGTCACGTGGATGATGTCATCATTGATGTCATCAGTGATGTCACTGATCATGTCATGATTGATGTAATATGTGACTTCAGCAGTGGATTGCGGGCGCATGAGTTATAGTTAGTACAACTAACTGTAACAGAGGAATTTTACTGGTTTTGTACGAGTGAAATATCGAGCTAACTATAATACCCCGAAAACCTATGGTTTTTTCAGTGAATTTCTAAGGTTTTTAAAATGCGAATTCCTAACTATAACATGTCTGAAACCTATGGTTTTTCCAGTGAATTTCAAAGGTTTTTTAAATGCTAATTCCTAACTATAACATGTCTGAAACCTATGGTTTTTTCAGTGAATTTCAAAGGTTTTGTAAATGTCAATTTTTAAATGTATTTATTGTTATATTTATTTTTTTTATACTGATTTACTATATTTTTTTAAACAGTGTATTTTTAGATGTTTTATTTTTTAAATTACATTACACATTTTTTATATAAATTGAAAAAAATGTTTTTAAAAATATTGAAATTCTAATATTGTTTTTTTAATTTTATATATTTTTTAAATATATTTATATATATTTTATATAGCAGCCAATGATATCCTATGGAAGGAAATTCAAGTTACTGGTAAGTATGGTTAGAATTACTTAATGATCAGTACTGGGCTCAAAGATGTCTCTCCTGATAACAGGTGAGTAAATCGGAATTCGTAGTTCGGCTGATTTTAGAGGAACATTTTAAAGTTCCAAAACTCCACACTTAAAATAATTTCCAAGTGAAACAAGTCAATGTTAGCCTATGGAAGGAATATCAAGTTACTAGTAAGTACAGTTAGAACTACTTTTCAGGATCATTACTGGGCTCAAAGATGCAGCACTGAGGTTTCTCCTGATAGCAGGTGAGTAAATCGAAATTCGTAGTTCAGCTGATTTTACTTCAGTCCAGTTTATATAGAGCCACTTTCCTACACCATTCCCTCCCTTCACCACTGTGCACACATGCCATACCACAGAGCTGCATAGCAGAGAAATGTAAAAGGGGCACGGCCTAGACCACCTCTATGCAACTCAGCACAGTGACACTTACTGGAAGCACCTGGTGGGCTAGTTGGCCCCCAGGGTCCATCAGGATTGAAGGGGATTTATTTCCCCAACTTAAAACGCGCCACATGGCATGTTTGCACACATCACCTCAGGCCCCGTCCCCTCCCTTCCCCACTGTGTAAACACGCCCTGTGGCTGTTCTAATTTGGGAGATTATGGGCCATATGTATGAAGAAGCCGATTTGCGATTCGGAATTTACGATTTTTACTGAATCGCAGATTCTGAATCGCAAATCGGAATGTATCAGCACACTCGCAAATATTTAGCGATTCGGCCAAAATCACTAAATAATTGCGAGGAAATCAATAGCGATTCCTTAAAGGCAATATTTCGCTGAAATAAAATAGCGAGTTTCCGCCGGAAAAATTGCAAAATTGCGATTTTCGAGAATCATCCAATCGCAATCCTGATGCAGTTTGATGACATCACCATCCAGGAAGTGACTGAGTACCCATGGTGCAACAGCATTCATTGTGAGAGAGTGTGAGAGTGTGTATTGCCACTGAGGAGCCATGCTGAGAGTGGGAACAAGGATGTGCCTGCAACCCAGCAGGAGCAGCAAGAAGGGGAAACATCTAGGAAGAGAAAGCTGTAGTTCTCAGAAGCAGAACTTGAAACATTAATCACAGAGATGGTGCCAAACCATGACTTGTTATGTGGGAGGAGCTCACACAAGGTGCCAGAAGCCAGAAAGAGACACTTCTGGGAAGGCATACAGGCAAAAGTCAATGCCCTTGGAGTAACACACAGGAGTGTTGAAGTGTTGCGCAAGCGCTGGTACGACCTGCGCAAGCGCTCCAAAGAAAAACTGGCAGCAAGGCTGGAGCAGTCTCAGCTCACCGGTGGGGGAAGCTCCAATGTGCCTGAGTCAACATCGCTTGAGGAACTGGTAGAGGGCACACTAGCTCCAGAGAGTGTGCAGGCATGTCCGTGCTAGACAGCTCCGACCAACCATCTGCAAGACCAGGTAAGAAGCATGCCTTTCGACCCTACACCATGCAGAAACCTAGGGATTAGGGAAACCACATGTCACGCTAGAGCAAGTACACAGGCAGTCACTGCAATGCATTGTGGGAGATGTAGTCACAATGTTTGAAGTAGCATCCATCTCATGCAATTTTCACATGTGCGGGTCAGGAAAGGGGAATGTCAAAAGTAAAGTAAGAGAAAACTGTGAAATAATTTATTTTCACATCATACGTCAGCAAAAATAATTAATGTGTGCTGTTCTATCCACAGCACCTGCAACTAATAAGCCCACAGGCAGTGGAAGAGACACAGGACCCCATTCCTCTGGATATGCTAGCCCGGTCCAGGACACAGATGTGGGGGACAGTCCTGTCATTCCGCCAAAGGGACACAGGAGGAGGATCGTGAGGCCATTACCAGTCATGGAGGACGAGGATGAGGAGAACAATAACCTTGTGCAATCTGATCCCCCAGGTTCCCAGCAGCAGGAGTCAAGGCCACAACACAGCCAGGTTCATCAGGTCACGGGCAGGCGTAGACCCCGCACGGGCGACAGCTCCATTCATCATCAGGACGATTCGGTTTTTGCTGGGCTGGAATTGCACATGCTCCAAGTACACCGCCTACAGGAAAAACACATGAAGGCAATTCAGCGTGAGATGAGGGCAGGCTTCAGGGGTATGCGCGAAGAAATTAGGGGTGCTGTTCAAGAGCTAACTGCCGAGTTGCGTGCAGAACGCGCTGCCAGGCGCAAAGAGCTGGCCCGCATGGACCGCTACACGTGGGCAATAAACCGCCTGGCCTCATCTACAAATATACTGTCCCGGCGTACCATAGAAACCCAGCGTGAGTTCTCTAACGGCATTCAGGACATCGCCACAGTGGTCGTGCAGTCCACTTCTGCCCTAGATGAACTGCGTGCACTACGTACCGCAGGACCAGGAGTGCTGACTCCTAGTGAGGAGGACTCCCAGTCCGTGCGGAGCTCCACCACCCCACCACCCACTGTTGAGAGGCGCCGTAGTGGCAGAAGCAACAGGCCTGCTTCACACCAGTAGGATGTGCAGCCCAATGACAATGACTTACAGGGGCAAGATCTGGCCCACTACATTGTTGACTTTGCAGTCATTCAAGTAAAATTGTTGACTGTGATTTGAACATGTGCATCACATTGAGAGTGTTTGATGTTGCCTATGAGAATGTGTGACATTGTTGCTGTAGCAATAAAAACACATTCGCTAAGATTGAAGTTGTCATTGTGTCATTATTGCTCACCTAGAAGTAGTTGCGCATGATCTCATTAGGCCTCTGTCGCCCAGCTGCAGCACCAGCTATGCCAGCTTCCATGCCTACAGGTCCTGGTCCCTCCACGTCGGAGGATTCAGATTCACTCAACTCCATTGTTGTCCCTTTCCTGGTAGTGATGTTGTGCAGCATGGCACAAGCTACAACAATTTTGCAGCACGTTTCGGGGCTGTATTGGAGTGCTCCTCCACTTTTATGAATGCACCTGAATCTGCTCTTCAATATGCCAAATGTTCTCTCAATGGTGCCTCTTGTTGAAATGTGTGCACGGTTGCAGCGCCGCTCCCCAGCAGTAGCAGGATTGAGGCAGGGTGTCAGGATGAAATCCCGGACTGCATAAGCACTGTCACCTGTGGTTGGAAATGTTAACGGTTAGTCACTGTAATGCACATGCTAGGCAGTGGAAATGTTGCCTATGTATGTGAGCATTTACCTAGTAGGTATCCCTCGCCAAAATCACCTCTTGCGAGTCTACGGTATAGCCCACTGTGACGGAAGATAAAGGCGTCATGTGTGCTTCTTTTGCCACTATGTCTGTGATGATGTTTTTGGCATCACACACCACCTGTATGTTGAGTGAGTGGTAGCATTTCCTGTTCCTGAATACGTACTCGACGTTTGAGGGGGGGATATTGCAACATGTGTCCCATCGATGCATCCTATGACATGGGGGAATTGGGCAATGTTGTAAAACTCCTGCTTGATCTGTGCTAGTTCCTGTGGGGTGCTGGGGAAGTGTATGTGGTGTTGCATCCTATGTGTCATGGCATCAAGGAACGCATGGAAGAAGCGCGACAGAGCACTTTGTGACACCCCTCCTGCTGAGGCTATGAACCCCTGAAAACTAGCTGAGGCCAGCAGGTGTAGTGAACACAGGACCTGGATGTGTGTGGGTATGGCTTGTGTCCTGCGGGTGGGGTGTGGGTCTGAGTTCCTCTGATAAATCAAGTATGCTCTCTTCCTCCAGTCTGTAGTGGGTGTAGATTTCCTCCTCAGTGCGCTGGAAGATGGTGGTGCGCGCACAGAATATACTCTCCTGCCGTCTCCTCCTCTGCGCCACAGCTCTCAGTCTTCGCCTCCTCGCTATCATGTAGAGTCCAGACATTGTGGAAAAGAAAGTGTTGCACTCTGGGATTCCTAATATACTTTGCACCTGGTTACCACCTGCTCCCACTTTGTGGTATTTGCGATTCCCAAAAAAGCGATTTTCCGAAAATTGCAATTTGCGAATGTTTGATACATATCATTGCAAATTCCTTACATGCGATTTCCAGAATTGCGATTTTCGCTAGCGGTTTCATCGCAAATTTAAAAATCGCAATGGGATTCGCAGATTTCTGATTCTCGCAATTTTTGGAACTCGCTAAATTGCGATCCCTTTTTTTGCGAGCATTTTTCTTTGATACATTGGAAATTGCTACTTTTCTGTCGCAAACGCTATTTTTTACCGATTCGCAGCGTTTGCGACAGAAAATTAGCTTCATACATATGGCCCTTAGTCCCCTTGAATCCTGAGGGTCCCTAGGGTCAAACTAGCCCACTAGGTACCTCCAATATCTGCCACAGAGCTTTGTTGCAGAAAGGTGTAAAAAGGGGCGTGGCCTCTGAACACCTGTCTGCAACGCAGCTCCCTGGCGCATACTGGAGATACCTGTTGGGCTATTTGGCCCTCAGGGACCTTCAGTATTGAAAGAGAATTAATTCCCCAACTTAAAATGCGCCACAGGCGCATTTGCACAGTGGAAAAGGAAGGAGGCGTGGCCTGAGGTGACATGCCTGCAAACACGCCCTGTGGCACGTTTTAAGTTAGAGAATTATTTCTTCCTCAATCCTGTGGGTCCCTGGGGGCCAACTAGCCCACCAGGTACCTCCAGGATGCGCCAGGCGGCTGCGTTGCAGAGAAGTGTTCAGAGGCCACACCCCTTTTTACAACACTCCACAAAGAAGCTCTGTGGTGCTTACTGGAGGCACCTGGTGGGCTAGTTGGCCCCATGGACCCTCAAGATTGACAAGGAATTAATTCCCCAACTTGAACCGCGCCACAGGGTGTGTTTTCACACATGTGAACTCAGGCCCCGCCCCCTCCCTTCACTACTGTGCAAACACACCCCGTGGCACATTTTAGGTTGGGGAATTAGCTCCCCTTGAATACTGAGGGTCCCTGCGGTGCAACTAGCCCACCAGCTACCTCCAGTAAACGCCACAGATCTGCGTTGCAGAGAGGAGTAAGGGGCATGTCATGAGAATCTACAATTAAACAAAAGGAATCCACTCCTTCAGGAAAGGTGTTTCCTACAATGGTGGGGGATACCCTGGTGTTTTTTGGTACCCCTCACACACCAACAGGCCCCTTGGTGTCATGCTTCATCATTGGGGTCCTCGTACCCCTCTACGGGGTACGGCGTGCTGCTACTAGCGACTATGCAGGAGCATTAATACAGACTATGTGTGGTATAAGTGAGGGTTTTTTATTTACTATGTGAGTGAAAGGTGGGGTTTAAAAAGTGTGAGGTTAATAAATACCTGGCTTGTTGGGTAACAAAAAACTTTAATGAACCCCCGGGCTGGTACTATTAAAAAGTAGAGTGAGGAGATCTTTTATGCAAAATAATGTGCATTAGCTCCTACTTGTGTGCATCAACATGTTTCGGTGCGGAGCACCTTCTTCAGGACTGGGGTGCACAAATCCCTCACCTTACTCACGTTTCTCTACTTTTCAGCTAAGTTGTAAAAAGTGAGATAAATAGTGCAGGTATAACAATGTACCTAGTAAGTAGCCGTTGATATGCTTACCTGTAAAAGAAGGGGATAAAAAATGTATTGTGGTGGTCCACTTCTTTTGAAATAACAACCAAAGGCAAAAGTAACTTGTGGGTGCGGTCATCATAGTGCAGCTCAAATATCTAGACAGTACCAAATGCTATTCATGAATATCGTGCCTAAAGGTGAAAAAAAAAAGGGAGACATAGACTAGACTCACAAACATTTAAACATAAAACACACACTCTAAATTAGGGCGGGTATTAGAAATCATTCAGTGGTAATAGGTTGATGCTTCCGCTGTTGAGTAACATGTGACTTCAGCTTCATTTGATACCATGCGTAGTGCCAACATACTGGTTTGAGGTAAGACTGTTGCTCCATGAGCCTGACTTCGGGGTCTCTCGTGCCAATCTGCTACCTAAAACAGAGGTGGAAATTAGAGGCTTGCCTGTACTTACATAGTCGGAGTGATGGCTGCTCTAGTGGTGGTTCTCATACTCATGAGGATTCTAGCGAGGAAAATGCCTACTGACTGCCCCTTCCGCCGGCTCCGATGATAATGGCCAGTCGGAGTCTCGCTTAGCTTATATACTCTCCTTCGCTCTTGTGAATTGGCTCAGATTGGTAAATTAGGATGCCGGAAAAGCCCAAATATGGGTTTGTCGGTGGATGCGTGTTTAGTGGCTTTATTGGAAAGTAAGTAGCCGGAAAGGTCCTAATAGGGGTTTGTCGGTCTTATATTGCGGCTAGATGGGCAAATTACCTATTGGAGCGCATGCGCCAGTGGAGACTCACTACGTGTGTCAGCCCGTCTCTGCCAGGGTCAGTCCCAGGGAAACTGACTTCACGGCCGCTACGGGGCATGCGCACAAGATGAGTAGCTCCCGCGCATGCTCCTGCAACTTGTCATGTCGTCTCTAAGGCCTCTGTTAGTTCACGCATGTGCGGTGTAGCCCGTTCACTGAACTGCTAACTGCTGCACAGTAGGTGCTGTGTAGCCCGATTTTAGAAATTGCTCATTGTTACAACGTGATTATAGGTAACGTGATGCGTGCCTTCATTCACAATTACTCATTGTATTGAAGTTTTTCACTGTCCACTGACATAGCGCTGGGGTTAGACTATGTGGGGTGGTATCAATGGTGCAAAGGTGTCAGATGAACAACCGGTTTGCTGCTGGCGACATTGAATCATGCAGCAATCTGCTCATTTGCACAGGAGTTGTGTTTTTCTCCTACACAGGGAGGTGCCCTATATTTGAAGGTGCAATGGTGTCAGATGAACACCCAGTGTGCTGCAGACATCTTTAAGTCAAGTAGGGATGCTGTTGGTTGTTGAAACCTAGTATGGAACAGTTACAGGTTTAATGGGTTACTACCAGATCATTTCCGAACTTGGTATGCCAGTGAACTTGATGTGTCACCTAGAGATCATTTTCGTCCGGAGTGATCTTAGAAAGTATTATCACAGGATTCTGCTGCGAAACCTGGTTCTACACAAATTGCCCCTACAGAATGTCATCATTCAGGCCAGTCACGTGAGTGTTGAGGCAAAACACCCATCGCTGTTCCTTCTCAAACAATCCCTGCTCCGAGGGCAGCTGTTCGATGACAGTCCATCTGGTGTTGTTGACGCAGTGTTGATATTCCAGGAAATGTGAGGCCATTTTTGTAGTGCTCTTCTTGCAATGAATGTTGCTCTTATGCTCATTTAGACGCACTTTTACAGGTCTGGTCGTCATGCCTATGTATTCTAGGTTGCATGGGCACCTGATCATGTATATTACGTTCCTGCTGTTACAGTTTGTTAGCTTTCCTTGGTCCCACGTAGTGCCATTTGCGAAGGTCAGCTGTTTGCTTTTTTGAGTCAGGTGGCAACTGGCACAGTTCCCACACGGGAAGTGTCCCTGTACCCCATGTACGGAAATTTGTTGCCGTTGCGCAGGTCTAGGGCGTGTGTGGACGAAAATGTCTTTGAGGTTCTTCCCTTGTTTATGAGCAAACATAGGTTTTTCAATCTCCAGGGCGCTGCATGTGAGCACGCACCAGTGTCTGTTCACGATTTTTGAAACCTCGTTGGACTGAGAGCTGTATGTCGTGACACATATTGGTCTTGTGGGTTTCTGGTTGGGTTGGACCTTGTATTCCAGTAAGCCCTTCCTATTGTTGTTCCTGGCCCTCTTTAGTGCTGTGTTGATGATCCTGTCTGGATAACATCTCTCCTGTAATCTCTTTTTCAGATCATTTGCTTGAGATTTGAAGTCATCCACTTGCGTGCAGTTGCGCCGTAGGCGGAGGAATTGGCCATATGGTAAGTTAGTTCGTAGGTGGCGGGGATGGAAACTGTCGTACCTGAGGAGGCAGTTCCTTGCGGTCGGTTTGAAGTGAGTGTTGGTCTCCAGTTTGCCATTTCTGTGGAAAATGTTAAGGTCCAGAAAAACCAGTTTTTCATTTGAGACCGAGTGGGTAAATTTCAGAAACCGGTTTTGTTCGTTCAACTATTCCATGAAATGCATCACCGTTTGGTGATCCCCCTCCCAGATCACAAACACATCATTGATGTATCTCTTTCAGCTTAGGATGCGTTGTCTGTAGGGGTTGTTAGTGTGTAAAATCTTGCTTGACTCCAAGTGATGGACATAGAGTCCGGCCAAGCTGGGCGCAAAAGTGCTTCCCATACTTGTACCGTGGCTCTGTGGGTAGATTGTCTCGTCGAACTCAAAAAAGTTTTTGGTTAGCGCCAGTGCTATGCACTCAAGTACCACTCCCCTCGGGGTCTGGTATTTCCAACTGGTGCTGTATATGACCTCTTCAATGATGGCCAAGGTTTCATCATGCGGAAGGCTTGTGTATAGACTCTCCACATCAAGGCTTAATAATAGTTGGTTTTGCGGGTTGAAATCGAGGTCTTTCAGGAGTTGCAACACAGATTTGTCCTTTAAATAAGTGTCCGTCCCTTGTATCAGAGGGCGTAGGAAGGCATCTGAGAATTTTGAGAGGGGTTCGAGAATGGACCCTATGCCAGAGACAATGGGCCTTCCCGGTGGGTGTTCCAGGCTCTTGTGTATCTACTGGGATAAAGTAAAAATATGGTATCCTCTGTGCTTTCTGGATTAAGAATTCAGCCTCTTTCTTAGAGAGCCAGTCGTGTGCCAGAGCTTCCTCCACCATGCCCCCAATCGTTGTTCTTAACCCCTTTGATGCTCATGACGAGCTCAGCTCGTCATGAGGCATGGTTGAGCTGTGCTGATGACGAGCTGAGCTCGTCATGAACAATGGTAAATCATGAGAGGCAGCACATGAGGGGAATTGCTGCAGTAGCGATGGTGTTAAGGACTCGGTTGGGTCCTGAGGTAATACAGTGTAGTTTCGTCGATCTGAGAGCAATCTCAAACATTCCTCCTTATATGCTGCCGTTGTTTGGACCACTATAGCTCCCCCTTTGTCGGCGGGCTTGATGGTCATGTCCTTATTGTTGGTTAGTTCCCGGATAGCCTCCTGTTCCAGGCGGCTGGTGTTGTAAAAGGCACTCTGTCTGGACGAGTCAAGTTCCTTTAGGTCTTTCAATACTGCTTTCTCAAATGTCAAGACTTCTATAGGTAACAATGTGTCTGGTGGCTTAAAAGTGGACTTTGGTCTCAAGCCCGTGTCCGTCTCTGTCATCTTTTCTTTATCTTTGAAGAAGACCTGTAATTTGATTTTGCGTAGGAACTCCTGCATTTCGGGGTGAAGTTTAAATAAGTCCAACTTGTTCGTCGGAACGAAGCCTAAACCCTTTCACTCAAATAGTAAATAAAAAACCCTCACTTACACCACACATAGTCTGAATTAGTGCTCCGGCGTAGTCGCTGGTAGCAGCACGCTGTACCCCGTAGAGGGGTACGGGTACCCCAATGATGAAGCATGACACCAAGGGGCCTGTTGGTGTGTGAGGGGTACCAAAAAACACCAGGGTGTCCCCCACCATTGTAGGAAACACCTTTTCTGAAGGAGTGGATTCCTTTTGTTTAATTGTTTATGCCTAGGGAGAACGAATCCATTTTCAACCCAAACTCTCTCTCCCTCCTTTGTTATATACATGTCATGAGAATTCCACTCAACCGCAGCCCCCTGGCGCATCCTGGATGTTCCTGGTGGGCTAGTTTGCCCCCAGGGACCTCCAGTATTCAAGGGGAATTTGTTCCCCCCTTGCAAACGCACCAGGGGGCGCATTTGCAGAGTGCTGAAAGGATGGGGCGTGGCCTCCGGCGCAATGGCAGTTTTTTTTTTTTTTTTAAGAAGAGGGGCTGTGTTTTTTGGCCCTGGGGACCCCATCTGTCAGGGCCTGTCCCCTAATTTTTTTTTATTTAAAAAATATGGAAGGGGCCGCGTACCCCCCCTCCTGTTGATTTAATCGGCCCCGGTGTCCCCATGCCCCGGGGCATGGCCTTTTCCTTCTTTTTTTTTTAAACTGTTGGGGAGGGTGGCTGCGTGGCCCCCTCCCCGGCCACTTATGGCCCACCCCACGCTCCCAGCCGGCTCCCCACGTCCTGCGGGAGCCGGCATTGCTTTTCCGCATGGGGAGCAGCTAACATGCTGCTTCCCATGTGGAAAAGTAATCTGCTTTTCTTCATTGAAGCGAGAGCAGGTTTCCCAGCTCTCGTTTCAATGAAGCAAAGCAGTTTGCAATGACAGGGCGGGAGCCTTGCAATGACAGGGTGGGAGCCGCAAGGCTCCCGCCCTGTCATTGCAAACTACAGTGTTCCTGGGGTGGGCACCCTGGGACACTGCAGGAACTGGCCCTGGGGGGTGGCCGTCCCCAGGGCCACAACAATGCTCCAGGAGAGGGGGCAGCATGGCCCCCTCCCATATTTCACAAAGCCCCGGGGGGTAGTGGTCCCTGGGGGGTCCATCACAGACGCCCCAATTTGAATCTTTAGTGCCCCAGGGAGGTGGCAGTCCCCAGGGCATGTGGGGGGGGGGGGCTTGAGTCCCCCCCACACAGGGTATTTTTCACCAAACAGTGAGCCCTCTGCATATATTCTGATAAAGCCCTGGGGGATGGTGGTCCCCGGGGCTGGGGATGGCTATGAGCCCCCCCTGCACATTTTAATATAAAACCCCGGGGTGTCAGTCCCCGGTACCCCTTAGGACCCCACCCTAATTCTTACATGGCCCCCGGGATTTGCCCCCCCGGGGCCTGAATATTAACAAAGCGCAGGAGCCTACACTTCATGTAGGATCCACGCACCCTGCATTTTTTTTACCTTGGGGGTCCCTGTGGGACCCCCTGAGCAGGCCTAGGGGGTCAGGGTGTTTCTACCCTGCCCTCTTTTGGCATTCTGCACGTTTTTATCTTAGGTTTCTTGTGCCTCCGTTGTACCGAGGCATAAGATGGCTGCCAACCCTTCCTGGTTTGTAGTGTTGACAGCCAATTAGCATGTGTGGAAGTATATATCTAGGCAATTGCAAACGCTTGTCTCAGAAACAGGATTAAAGGCTGAAGGCTATTCTCAAAGATATGGTATTATAATTTTATTAACATTATATCAATTCATTAAACTTATTAAAAACAGTCGTTTAATGAAGCCAAAGAATAAAAACGACCCCATTAGGGGCATACAGTACCTATACAACAACATATACAAAAAAACAAGAATAAATGAATAAAAAACACAATATAAAATATGTGGCACAATAATGTATATTCTCGACGTGCGTTTCGGCGACCAACGTAACCTAAAGTATAAACAACATATAATCAGTGTTAAAAAACATAGACTGATTTAACAATTAAAATAATTAAAATACATTTTATAACATGCAAAAAAAGACTATATTTATACGGAATTAGTCTAAAGCCTTTTAGTTCGACAAGTCTAGCTCATGAATAACCATGAGCGAAGGAAGTAGGATTTCTGTGCTCATTTGACATGAGGTTTAGACAGGGCATTCCCTTATAAAAAGTCATGATGACAACCCCAGGGAAGGTATTAATTACCTCTGTTATGTGTCTTAAGAGACACAGGGGGACATCTATTACTACCTACTGGCGACTGACAGCAATCAAGCAAACAGGCACCGACACTGTGATTATTCGTGGCACAGGAAGCTGTTTATTTCATCTGCAAGGTCAGATGCGTTTCGGTGGTGCAACCGCCTTGGTCACTGCATATATATATATTCATATGCGTGATATCTTTAAATATATCTTGATATTCCAATGAGTGAAAATATAAACTCTGTTAAAGCAATAACAATATAAGGTGGTAGTTAAATGTATGCTTATATATATATATAAAAAATAAAGAACTGCCTTTGTTGGTAAGTCTAAAAGAAAGTATATACAAACTTGGTGGTGGTGGGAGAGGTTCGCCCCTTTCAATGGACACTCTGGAAATGCACTTTACGGTCCTATTGAATGCTTTGGCTGTAATGCGTAGGCTATGACCGGAAAACTGCACTATGCACTTTATCGGTTATAAAGGTGAGAAAGATAAATTAAAAAAAGGATTTGGATTACCTCCCAGTTGTGCCACTTGCTATCTGGTTCAGAAACGGGGGTGGTGATGAACAGAGTGTCTGAATTAAGCAGACCACTCTTACCCAGTCCAAAGATCAGGGCTTGATCCATCACCGTTTTTTAGCTCACTGCACCATCCCAGCTCAGAACCCGGCTACATGCAAATTAGTCTGTCCCTGGCCCAGTGCATCATGGGAACAGGGCAGGCCAAACTACCAAGCCAATTCTTATACTGGAAGCTTGTTTCCTTCCCAGTATAAGAATTGGCTTGGTAGTTTGGTCTGCCCTGTTCCCATGATGCACTGGGCCAGGGACAGACTAATTTGCATGTAGCCAGGTTCTGAGCTGGGATGGTGCAGTGAGCTAAAAAACGGTGATGGATCAAGCCCTGATCTGTTGACTGGGTATGAGTGTTCTGTTTAATTCAGATACTCTGTCCATCACCACCCCCTTTTCTGAATCGTTTTGTCTACCATAAGCGTGGAAAGGTATACTCAGATGTGAGTCCCTTGTTCATTGCACCATCAGGATTCAAGCAAGCCGGGTCGAAGACGGCTGTAATGCCAGAAACCGGTCCCCGGAAGCTTGTTTCCTTCCCAGTATAAGAATTGGCTTGGTAGTTTGGTCTGCCCTGTTCCCATGATGCACTGGGCCAGGAACAGACTAATTTGCATGTAGCCAGGTTCTGAGCTGGGATGGTGCAGTGAGCTAAAAAACGGTGATGGATCAAGCCCTGATCTGTTAACTGGGTATGAGTGTTCTGTTTAATTCAGATACTCTGTCCATCACCACCCCCTTTTCTGAATCAACTTGCTATCTGGATCAGGAAACTATTGTTCACATATATATATAAATGGGTTTTAACCTTCCAGCGATATACTTACATTAACGTTTTAAAGGTATGCTTGGTAATGACTTGTGTGGTAAAGGCTTTGCTTAGTAATGGACACATGGTAAAGGCATGCGTGGAAATCGCATGCATGGTTCCATGATACATAACTTATGGAAGGATATGTGTTTGTCTGTTTCAAGGAAAGGGATGAGTGAAAAAGCATTAATTTTAATGAGGATATGTGGTTTGAGTATGTATGGCTTGCAACAGGTTAGATGTTCAGTCTGGCCCTTGTCTATCGTTGGAAATGAAATGATGTCTGGTTTGGCATACATACAGTGATACAGACAGAGTTATGGAAGGAAAAGGTTTGTGACTTGGCCGTCTTCTTCTTGTATTTGATCAATTTACTTAATATTCTTCTTTGCGGTTTTTATAGGTCTAAATTAGAAAGTATCTTTCAAGGTGACATTTAAAGTTAGAAGGAACAACCCACAGTTCCCTACAAGCTTCACTAGATAAGACTTAGGCAGGAGTCAATTGTTGTTTGTCTTTACTTCTTCATGTTGCAACTCTGGGTAAAAGCTATAGGCTTCAGCGTGGATTGTAAACTAAAATTCGACTCCTAAACTAAGGCAACAGTATGTGTCGAACACTAACAAAGAGTCCCATGAAACATTAGATATATTCAGCATAATAGAGACCTAGAAGACTTAGTGCAATGTTTGGTCTTTGGGATTTGCTTTTGACAGCACATTGCTCTTAGTCCAGCTCCTCTGAAACCTGCCACCTGACTCATTCTCAAAATCAAGAAATACGTCCCTATTAAAGCAGGCCTTGAATCACTTGACCTTCGCTCACTTGGTTAAACCAGGCCTTGAATCACTTGATTAAACCTGGCCTTGACTCACTTGATTAAATCTGGCCTTGACTCACTTGAAGATTAAATCTGGCCTTCACTCACTTGATTACACCTTACCTTGAATCACTTGAATAAACCTGGCCTTGAATCGCTTGATTAAACCTGGCTTTGAATCACTTGATTAAACCTGGCCTTGACTCACTTGATTAAACCTGGCCTTGACTCACTTCATTAAACCTGGCCTTGACTCACTTCATTAAACCTGGCCTTGACTCACTTCATGAAACCTGGCCTTGACTCACTTCATTAAACCTGGCCTTGACTCACTTGATTAAACCTGGCCTTGACTCACTTGATTAAACCTGGCCTTGAATCACTTGATTAAACTTGGCCTTGACTCACTTGATTAAACCTGGCCTTGACTCACTTGATTAAACCTGGCCTTGACTCACTCGAGGCGAGAAGGTCCTGTAGGACCATTCCCATTACTCACAAGATTCTTCATACAGACCTCAATATTTTAAGGTGTGTAAACGTGTCATCTCTTGGAGAAACAAAACTCTGAGAGGATCAGCTTCATCATCACTTGACCTTGCTAAACACAAGAACAAATCTACTTTGAAGTTCTCTTTCACTTGAAATACACAAAAACGTGGAACGATTGTCCAGCAAACATTCACCTGGTTGCATCTTTCAAAGAGTTAAAGTTCAATCGAAAGCCATGCCTGCTGTCTACTTGTTAGCCTCCAACCTTGCTGGAGACTTGAAAGAAGCTTTTCCTCTTTATTTTACTATTATTTGATTTACATTCAAATATGTCCTTAAATGAATCATAATTTCCATAATTATGGCTATGATTGTAATTAGTGCTTGAAAGACTGCCATGTATTTCTCTGCCTCCGCCTTCCCTATGAGGGGGATCAACATTTGTTTAAACGCTTGTAAAGTGCTTTAGCTCTCTAGCTATTTGTCTTTTTAAGCGCTACACAAAACAATATATCAAATAAATACAATAAACCTTGTTTCCCAACTCCCCGTTTCATCTCCAGTGTTTTTTGTAAATTTCATTCATCGTATGCCCCCAACATCTTAACTATCTAGATGTGTACGATGTTAAACTGTGAACCCTTCACACTCATACACAAGTTAACGTTCTGAAATCCAGATGTCAGAGGCTGATTTCATGCACCGAGCCTAGTCTGCAGACAGCAGTCCGAAAAACCTATTTCCACTGTTGGCTGCTCAGCCCATCAGATGCGAAACAACATCATGTCCTTGAGTACCTCGATACATCATAAAACACAATAGATCAACAAACCCTTAGAGGACCGGAAACAGCCCCGGAATGGAGTTGCCAATTTGATAGAAGGGCAATAATACCGAAGTTCATCACTCTGTCACTATTCAGCTAGTGAGGGTTTAATCAAACCATAGTCTAGCGTGTGAGTCTGCCGGTGGCAATGACCCTGTGATTGGAAGAAACTATGGGATGTCCATTTCCGGACCAAGGTCTGCCATTATTGTGGTGCTCCAGGGCACCATCTTCAATAAAACCGCCGAGGCCGGTTCAGAATATCTGCACGGCTGGGCCTTGCAAGGTGGAGCCTAAAGCCAGCCACTTTCTTCAACATCTGAAGTTTGGTGGCGAAAGAAACAGAAGTGAAGCCCTCTGGCTCCAAACTTGTTTACTTAATGTCTCACATATGTATTTCAATGTTTCCATTCCTCCTTTCCTCAGTAGAGGTAACGCAGGAAGCAGGACACAGCTGCATCTGACTGTCAGGGCTGTCATTAGGCATCGCTGAAACATTATTTTCTGATGTACAATATCAATTAGTTTCAGTTATCAGAAAGATAGTATGCAGTGCATGTGTTTTCCTTATTCTAGCCCTATGTACCCAGATGTGCTCATGAGCATCTCTGGAGAGGCAGAGAGCGTGCACGAGAAAGGACAACTTTCTTAGATAATAATTGCTAATATTTACCCCGGGGAGCTCTTGGGCTGGCTGTTGTATCAGTCGATTCACTTGTGCAAACATAATTTGCTTCAGAGCATCTGTGATTGCTCCACAGTGGCCCCAGAGCTAATCATGGTGCATATGGCTTGATGTAGACATTTTGGCACATTCAGCAATTACAACCCAAATATTACAGAAGGCCTTTTAGGACCGATGAAAATTAAATTGATTAACACTACATATTAGCGGAACTCAATACATTTAGCTATGGTCTATAAAGCCACCGAATCACTTCGCAGTGGAAACACTGGCGGCGCAGGCAGCAGTTCATCTTCTCCGCACTGTTTGAGCTCCGGATGTGAGAAAAATATGAAATGGAAAGAGTATCAGAACCGCACAGGGAAGCTCCAGAGGTAATGCAAAGGCGTCTGGGGCCCACGCTGATGTGTGAGAAAATCACATATTGAACCAGTGATGTTGAATCAATAATTCCACGCTGATTTCAATATTCCTTCAGGGAACCTAGATTCGTGTTTGTAAAGCTATTAAAGTCATTGTGACCCATACTGCAGGGAATGTATCATTTAAACTTCTGCAGGTTTACATGTGAGCAAGGACAAATAAAAATGTGCACAAAATATGCAAAATGTTTGTTCACATAAGACAGTGATGTGAGTGCAGCCGACAACGCATAATGTGTCAAAAAACTCACAAAAAGTAATGGGAAAACTGCTTGAAACTTGCCCAACCAATGGCAATTGATCAGGCTAGCATTTTGAACCATCATTCTTCCCCACCATGCCACTTCAGTTTGGACCAAGACATATGCAAATCAGTCTTCACCCTCCTGCAATGAGAACAAACAAAATAGCCTGAACTGCCAGGCCAGATCCTTGAACCAGAATAAGCAACTAAAGACCCGTTTTGCCCTCTTTGGGGCTCTTCAGTTGGGTGTAGCTTGGTTCCTTTGGCACAGTGAACACAGGGCCCACATTTTGGCGTGGCCCTTGGCCTCTTAGTGCATTTAATCAAATCCACAAAAGGTGAAGGGAGGAAAGCTTGCAATTTGCCTAACTGATGGCAAATGCCCTGGTAGCATTACAGCAGCCACGGCTCGTGTAGGGCGTTCCACCGGGCGGTGACGTGGGACGGGCAGGGTGGGGGGTTGTAAAATGCAGGAAACGGACGATTACAGGTAAGTAACAAAAAATATAAATAAAACAAATTTGTTGTGCGCGCTGCATCGCATTTGGCAGTGCAGCCCGCGCAACGAAATTTGTTTCATTTATTTTTTACGTTACTTACCTGTAATCATCTGTTTCCCGCATTTTACAACCTCCCACCCTGCCCCTCTCACGCCCCACTTCATCGCCTGGTGGAATGCCCTACATGGGCCATGGCTGCATTTCAGCCAACCTTTCTTTTTGCTCACCAGGCTCACATTGTACCCACAATTTGTTGGATTAAGGAGGGTGGCATGAGGCATTTAATCACTATAAGAATGTGGATTATTAGTTGAAGTATATGATCGTTCTGTTCATGTAATAATGGCACTATTTATTAGTAGGTCCAATTAAGTTTGTGTAATTTAAACTTGAGCTCAACCCTTGGTAGCTGTAGCACAGAACAGACAGGCTTAACTCAAATGAAATGTTTAAAGCATATACAAGTTAAAAAGTAAACGCAGCACAATTTAAAATGAAATGTGATAAATAAATAGACAGCAAAATAACAAAAATTGGCAGTTGGCAATCAGCATTATGAATTTTTTTGTTCAATATCTCTATTTTAAAAAGTAAGAATTCATACAGGTAAAATAAAGTTCAACACAATAGAGCAGAATGGTCAATAAACAAGTAAAACAAAATTAAGTAAATAGAGACACCAAGATAGAATTCATGTCAGAAAAATAATGAGATCTCAAAAAGAACAGTCAATATATAATATCCAAGAAATATCTCATATTAGATTGATAACAAAAACATAGATGTGTTGCACAGAAGGCAAAAAATATCAGAATTAAATTAAAAAGAGAAAAATAACAGACAGAAAGAAAAAGAAGGAACAAGGAAAGAAAGGAAGAGAGGGAGGACGAGAGATGGATAAAGAAATAAGTGAATAGATAGATAGCTAGATGGGGACCCCTGCTGCAGTGAGGAAACTAAATTAGAAAGTAGAGGCAAAAGGATATTGGCCTATCAATCCCTTGAGAAGACAGTTTCATATATTTATCCAGTGACCTCCAAATAGTATTAGAGATGGAAGGAGTACAATGTTTCTCTTCAACCAAATGATGGGCCCGCGAAGAAATTAAACCCAAACCCACCAAGTATGATAAGACAGGAGATTAAAGGATTTCCACTCAGTTAAAATAATTTTGACAACAATTGATATAAGTAGATCTAATAGCTGCATATCAGTATCGTCCAGGGGAAGAGGAGTACAAGCAGCCCACGTCCCAATAGGATCATAGGTAACAGGTGCTCCAATGGAATACCAAAAATAAGTGATAAATGCTTCTGAACTAAATTCTAAAAGGATTGTAGTAACAAGCATTCAAAAAACATATGTTGTTGAGTGCCTGAGACCAAATTGCAATTCCAACAAAGATCATTATCCCTCAGTTTTAACTTGTATAAGCAAGCAGGGGTCCAATGCGGAAGATTCATATTCAAGAATTTAGATTGCATAAGAGAAGGAGCAATCCCAATTAGCTTCCATGACTCTTGTGAGAAATGTTTGAAAATATTACTATCAAAATGATGTGACCATTTATCTTGTGTAATAGTAACCTGTGAGGGAAATGGCGCAGATAAAAATGTATATATTTTCAAGGCAGTACGACCTGCCCGAGACCACATGGATAAAAGTAAAATACTAACAAACTCTGTACAGAGGGTCCTTTTAGAGAGGGCAATCTTTAATTTTAGAAAATAATAGAAATCCATATTGTTAAGATTATATTTACTGGCCGAAGAAGAAAAAGGAAGACAATTATGATTGGAGTCCTAAAGATGTTTAACCAACGTAAGACCTCTATTAGCCCAAGAAGACATCGTAGCAGGATCAATATTAGTGACAATGTTAGGATTATACCATAATGAGGACCATCTCGATTTATGAATGGGATTGGAAGCCGTTTTATCTATATATTTTAAAGCATTAATTGTGTCAGAAATAATGCGACTTGAATGAGGTAACACAAGTTTAGAGGCAGTGAGAAAAGAAGGGGTAGAAAGGGTAGAAAACAACTTTCGTTCAATATAAATCCACAAAGGGGTATGGTGTGAATTCGGTAAAAACCAAAGAGCTCCCTGAGATGATAAAAAGACAATTTGATACAAGTTCCAATCTGGAAAATTACATCCACCCACGTGAGATGGCTTCCTAAGATGTTTATATGCAATTCTAGCACGTTTGTCACGCCATAAAAACTTTGAGGTAAGTAATTCAATCTCACGAAAAAAGGATGAGGACAATCTTACAGGCAGCATGAAAGATAAAAAGTTAATAATCGGCGATATCATCATCTTAAGAGTCTGAAGTCTTCCCCACCAGGAAATATATTTTGGAGACCAGGAGGACGAAAGATCTTTAACCTTAGCTAGTAAATGAGATTCATTAAAAGAGATAGTGTCTTAAAGGTTATTACAGAACCAAATTCCCAAGTATTTAATTGGAGTCGGTTGCCATTTAAATCTGGCATTACCCATGTGAGAAGAGAAGCACAACGCATTCAGAGGGAACATTTCCATCTTGTCTCTGTTCAGAGTATACCCTGAAATGAGTGAGAACTCTTTAATAGTATTAAAGATGGCAGGAGTGGCAGTAGCAATGTCTTCAGAAAAGATGAGAACATCGTCTGCGTAAGCAGCCATTTTAATTGTATGTGGGCCGAATTGAAAGCCTTTAATGTCATCATTTAAATTGAGTAACCGAAGGAGTGGATCTATAGCCAATAGAAAAAGAATGGGGGATAGCGGGCACCCTTGTCTAGTGCCTTGGCGTAGATTAAAAAAGGAAGACGTAGCCCCACTAACTCTGATGTTAGCCCTAGGTTGCGCATATAGGGACATTACCATGTTGATGAAAGAATCCCCTAAGTTATGAGATTGTAGTACTGCTTGTAAAAATGGACAAGAAATGTTATCAAAAGTCTTCTCAGCATCAAGAGCAATTGCAGCGATGGCAAAACAGATAGCTTCGATTTCTCCAATATATGACAAAAGGTTCAGATATTATCTCTAGCAAATCCCTCTTTTACAAATCCAGTCTGGGAACCATGGATAAGACTAGGAATATGGCTCTCTAAATGTTTATCCATGATTTAGGCAAAAATCTTAGCCTCAATATTTAGTAGTGAGATTAGACTGACATTTTTAGGGTCAGAATGATCTTTCCCTTCTTTTAGAATCACGACAACCTCAGCGGCTAAACCAGAGACTTTACCAGACATTACAAAGTTATCAAAAACTTTTTTGAGATATTTATTATTGAGGAGGAAAAGGTCTTGTAGAAAGCAATAGGGGAACCATCGGTACCTAGAGCCTTCCCCGACCGAGTTGCTTTAATGGCTTGAATTATCTTTTTGGAATCAATCGGTTGCCCTAGACCAGTCCTCTCTTACTGCAAAATAGTATGTGTAAGAATCGAAGACAAGAATTGCTGACACACAGATAAGTCACATTGATCCTTGGGAGTGTAAAGTTTTTCATAAAAGTCACCAAAAACGTGCAGAATTTCTTTAGTATGAAATTTCGTAGAGCCATTAGTGTCATTAATGTAAGAAATCTGAGCAGTTTTGACATTGTCATTTTGATACTTTAAAGTGGCAGCCAACATCTTACTAGCTCTATTATGTAGCAGCAAGCATCTAGACTTTTAAGCATGTAGGCCAAATTAAGCTCTCTTAGTAACAATGGCGTTAAAAGAGTATTTCAAATTCTTAATGTCTTGCAGGAGAAACTTATTATTAGAGCTTCTATATGCAATCACTTTACATTTGATCTCATCCCCTAAAGATTGTAGCGACTTTCTGATATCGCTATTCCTTTTTGACATTTTTTTGATAATATGACCCCTAATAGTGCATATGAATGCATCCCATAGCACTATTGGGGAGTTTACCGAAGATTCATTGTCACTGAAGAAATTGTCAATTTCCACATATAATTCCTTAACTTTAACTTTATCTTCTAAAATTTCTGTATTGAGACACCAAGACGAGGACATTGTTTATTCGTCAAATTAAGGAGAGTAAAAGAGACAGCTGCATGTTCAGAAACAACTATTGGGTGAATTATAGCATTTCTAGTATGGTTTAGAAGAGCAGTAACAACTAGAAGGTAATCAATATGCAAGAAACTATAATGTGGAGAGGAGAAGAACGTGAAATCACTACCCATCGGGTTATATAACCTCCAAACATCAGCAAGCTGATGAGAAGAGCACATATTGAGTATTTGTTTATGTGACCAGGGAGGACGAAATTTAAAAGCAGAATGTCTATCTAGGATAGGATCTAAAGGCAAATTAAAATCACCTCCAACACTTGCTCTAGCATTTTGAGGGATATCAGAGAGCTTTTCATTTATTGAACACGAGAAAAGTTGATCATCAATGTTAGAGGCATAAATATTCCTAACATATAAATCCTCTGAACCATTGGACACGCGAGAAAGCAACCATCTGCCATCCGTATCATGTTCAGCACTGACAATAAACACACCAGAGTTCTTAGAAATCAAGGTTACAACCCCATTCCACTCACCAGCATCTTCAGAGCAAGCAACATCAAGAACCTACTCCTTCTGCAGAAGCATAGCTTCCTTAAGGCAATCTTAGTCTCTTGAAGTCGTACAATATCACCAGATAAGCTTTTCCAATAATTCAGTATCTTAGCCCTCTTAACAGGATGATTCAATCCACGAACGTCAAGAGAGATTACATTTAGACCAGTCATAAGTAAGCATGACCCCAAACAAATAAGAACATCTGATAAAAGAGAAAGGGAAGACTGTGCAACTTGTCAATAGATAGATGAATAAATGAAGTACGGGACAAACATAAAAAATGAACCGAAGCAGGTGTCCCGAAAGGAAGAGAAGACAGAAATAGGAAAAGAAGAAACGAGAAAGAAGAGAAGAGAGAGAAAAGATATTCCAAAGAAAAAAGGAGCATAAAAAAAAAAGAACCCGACCAGGGGATGTCTGTAGCAGGCAATTTGCATGGGGAGAACAAATGTGGAGGAGCAACCACAGAGGCCAACACTAACAGTGCAGACCACTCAAAAATAAATATATATTTCATTAAACAGCGGAACATTAAAGAAAATGTATACTATATTAACAACATTCCATCAATAGGATCGGAGAATAAATATACTAGGAACTACTTAATCTAGGAGTGACCAACATGATATCAAATCTTAAATAGAAAGGAGAAACATCAAGATCAAACATATGTTAAATTAAATCATCATAAATAAGAATAATAAATAGTACAAATAACCGTCTAATGCAATATTAAATCAGGTCATCATAATTAACAATAATATATATTATAAATAACAACCTAAGGCAGTACTAAATTAAGACATCGTAAATACCAATAATAAATATTATAAATAACAGCCTAAGGCATGATAAATAGTGCATATGTCATGTAATAAATAGTAAGATAAGGCATTAGAAATAGCAATGTAAAACATTAGATTTCATAAACCAATAATATGCCAATCACTATAGAAATTGATAGCATTTATGAAAAAATACTAAAATATATGAAAAGGTATTCAACATCGCAAAAAACAGCACATAAATCACAATCAATAAAAAATAACATAACAGATAGGTATCCAACATTTTATCATTTAGGAAACAATAATAAATATATAAACATATAGGAAATAAATATCGTAGTCCACCTAAAATATAATTCATGCCTTAAATACATAGATAATAGGAGAATTAGTTAGTATAAACATACTATAATAATTGTACAAACAAAATGCAGATAAATGCAAGAAAAAGAGTAAGAAAGGAAGCTACAAATGAATAATAGCCACATGAAAAAACACTAAACACCAGCAAAGAATGAGAAAAGAAGGGAAAGAAAGTTCAAGTCAAACGGAAAAGGAGTATACAAGGGACCTGAAAAGAGGTAGAAAAGACATATAACAATTATCATAAGAATAGAAGGAAAAAAACTCAAAGAAGACCAACTATTTAGAAGTATAAACCAACAAAAATTCACCAAAAGAAAACAAAAGAAATTAAGAAGCAAAGAGTATATAAGAGGAGGATGAGTGAAAATAGCAACCATAAACACAGTTAGAGGACAGAAATTAAAAAAATGATAAAGAAAAAGAGGATATGGGAATTAGAGATATAATGATATCCACTAATCACAAAACAACACCTAAACAATGTTAACGACATCAGATATAACTCTGAGTTAACATGCATAGAGGTATGCACAACCTTAAGACCTGTAAAAGAAAGAGCAGTTAAAAGAGAATAGCAAATATAGAGTAACATCAGGTACAAAAAAGAAAAATAAGAGGCACTATTAACCATGCATAATGCAAATAAGGCACCAAGGGTATGAAAGAACCCCGCAGCACGAGAAGAACATTAAAACTAAGAGGTGCCAAGAAGATATTTGGACACCAGCAGTAATGCACACTAAATCTAAAGAAGTCAGTCAAGAGAAAGTAACCATAATACAATATGAGCATACTACTATATTTATCATGACAACAAAGAGAACAGAGGCAGAAAAAGGCTGCCTATAATTGCATAAACACAAGAAATATGGATCCAGGTTAAGAAATTGACATGTTCGGAAGAGATTCGGAAACCATCTGTTCCATTTGCGATTCAGACTGATTATCCAAGAAAGTGGAAAGTTATGATGGTTCATAAAAAATCTGTGTGCGGCCTCTAAAAGTTATTCCCAAATGTGAAGGACCTGCAAAGGAAAATAGAATGTGCATATCTGTAAGCCTTCTATGTAGATTCAAGAAACTTTACTTCCAATGACAGTATCCCTAGCAAAGTCCTGTGGTATTGATATTCTGTGCCCTTCCCATTGTAAACTCTTAATCTTCCTCATTTGAGCTAGGATTTGTTCAGAATGTTGATGGTGCAAACGTTTAAAAATAACTCGTCCTAGAAAAGATAACATTTTAGGCTTAAAGGTGGGAACTCTATGAGCACATTCTAGTTCGAAGTCCTTTTCAAATGAAATGTTCAGGACAGAAGGTAGCCAAGTAAGCAAAAAATCTAACATTGAAGGAGCAGATTTCTCACAATCCTCCGGAAGGCCAAAAATGTGAAGGTTACTTCGACGATTCCTGTCTTCCTGTTCAGTTAGGTCTCTTCTCAATGAAGCCATGGAGGGCTCCATACTCTGAGCATGTTTAGCTTGCTTATTTGTGCAGTCTTCCACAGAGCTTATTTGTGTTTCTGCATTGGAGACACGACGTGAGAGATTTTTATGGTCATTCCGAATGGCCACCACCGCAACCTGGAATATGTAAGTCTGTGTTAATTTTAGTGCTTTGTGCTATGTCATGAACAGCATTAAGTTTAATTAGAATAGTATCTAATTTTAAAGCAGAATCCATATTGCCCTTTGCTGAGATATCATGCGTAGGGGAATTCTGTTTAGACCTCTTCAGATTTCCTTTAGAATCTCTATCCTTGGGGTGACACCCATGCCTTCTGCCATTGGAATGATGCACTAAAACTGTAGTAATAGCTACATCAACAAACTGATGGTCAAAAAGAAAGAATATCCTCTTCGTTGCACTGCAAGCACCTAAGCACAAGGATACTAGTGAAGTAAACGGGAACCACAAGATTCCCATCAGCAGATAACATAATGTGCTTAGAAAAGTGAAAACAGTATTATTCCAATATACTCCACAGACCCAGTCACTGTATTAGATAGAAACACTCCTGGTCACATTGCCAACAAAGCATAGGATTGAATCACCAGAGCCATTATAAAAATTAGGTTGAATGTCTTTCATCTCAGACTGAGTAGACATGAGGTTCTTGACGACCGCCATTTTGTCATGGCAAATATTTGGAGACGCTGCAATAATATATATAGCTCAAAAAACAATAACTTAGGATTGCATAGGATGACTCCAAGATAAATGTATCCCCTTTGAAGGAGGACTGTGTAGTAAAGTCAGCACTGGTTATATTTAAGTTGGGCAGAATAGTTTAGACAGAGCCCACCAGTCCATTTGTGAGGACACTTAGGAAACACGCCATCACCAAGAGCATTGCAGCATATGGGCAGTGGTATAAGGAGCTGGCACCATACCTCATTGCAGGTAGAATACTGTATTAGGAACCATGAAGTACCGACTAAAATATTCACGCAAGTGTTTGAAGTTGCCGCCATTTTGAAGTGTTCACTGTGAAGAGAAAGCAAGCAATGAATCCGTAGTGCAGGCGCTGAACCAAGATATCTGAAATTCAGGACATGGATACTTGGGTCATTCCGATGCTCGTTTCCGCTGTTTGGTGAATACAATTTCACCCAAATTGAGCGCTCGCTTCCATGGATCTACGGAGCAAAAAAACAGCGTGGCCATCTTGTTTGCATCCGAAACCACCCAGCATTATGATTTTTAAACTTTAAAAAAAAGATCTAGCACAAAAGAGTGGAAAGTAGCAAACGCTACTGTCTGACTATGCTAGACCAGGTCAAAGTTGATAATTAAAGCTGACCATAATGGAGCACTGGTCAGTACAGGCACTAGCTTCATCCCAGTGGAAAATCTTACCTTCTGAATTACTTGTTTTTCTGGTGAAAAGTCCTTGACGCTGAGGTTGTCGGCAGGTCAGGCTGCAGAATTTATTCAAAGAGGGGTTCATCGATGCATGATGCTTCAGTGGAAGCCTTGGCTCCAGTGGAAAGTCTGAGACTCTCAAAATCGAATCCAGGAAAGTTCTCAGTGGCTGAAGTACAGGCAGAGAAAGGCATCAATGATTATGGAGTACTGTTTTCCATTGATCCCAGTTAAGTCTTCCAAGTTCAGAATTTTAAGTATTTTGGAAAGTTGAGATCCTTTCAGTGAATATGGTTACTCTCATTTGTTCGGAAATGCTGCAAGCCCAAGTAAGTGTGAACAATTCAGCCACGTGTGCTGAATACACTCCTTTCAACCACGATGCTTCAGCCACGCCCACTGCAGTACAAATCGGATATGCAGCTTGCAAGGTACCTCCTGAATCTCTCAAACATAATCCATCCACAAACAGTGCATGATCTGACTCTGGCAACAGAGTATCTTGTATGTCAGGACACTGTCTGGTATACATCAAGACAATCATGATCATCTTCTTTCATTACAACTTAATGTCCTGGCTAAGGCATCAAGGTAGCTGGATTCAAACTCAAACATCTCGTCACAGTCATATTCTCTGCACCCAAAACCACTTGTTCCTATTTTGTTAACCGAATACTCGTGAGATTCTGTGTTCGAGTTCTGGTCAACAAAATGTCAACTGAATGTGGCACATACACTTTCAACGAATGTCCCATCACAATGTTCTCACACGTTGCAGCAACAGCTTTCAAACATTCAGGTAAAGGAGCAGTACAGGGTTCAATGTAGCTAAAAAATGTGCAACAGGTCTGTGTGCCGTTCCATGCATTTGCGTTAGAACTGATGGTGCACAACCTTTGCACTCACTGGGAAACAGAGTAAATCTCTTGTTAAAGTTGGGCATTCCCAATGCGGGAGCTCGACACAGACTGTCTTTCAGTTTAAGGAAAATTGCATGTTTTCCTCATCCCTTCGAACTGGATCTGACACGTCTTTGTGTGTCAATCTCTGAAGTGGATTGGCTATCAAAGACAAATTCGGTATCCCCTACTTGCAGTACCCAAGCATTCCCAAGAACGTTCAAACCTTCCTTTGAGTACACAGTGGATTCATCTGCAATATAGCAGTGATTCAATCTTGTGACACTTTTCAGACTCCATTTTCAATGTGATGCCCCAAATTGAGAACTTCTCTCTTGTAAAACGGCGGTTTTGCTTGTGGCACCTTAAGCTCACTTACTGCCAAATGATTCAGTAGGGCAGCAGTATCTGAAACACAAGCTTCTTTAATTCTGGATGCAACTAATAAATCATCAATGTACTGCACAAGCACAGAGTGATTTGGCATTTCTAGTGACTCCAAATTTTTCTTAAAAATGTGATTGAAAATTAAGGGCCTTCCCATATACCCTTGTGGAACTTGGCACCATGCCAAGTCACGGTTTCAGAACCGGAACGCAAATCAATATTGGCTATCCGGATGCATGGGAATGGAGAAAAACTCTTGACGTAAGTCGATCACTGAAAACCATTCAGCTTTACATGGAAACTGATTTAAATGTTGATTTGGTACTATTGAACAACAGGGTATCACAATCTGATTATTTTTGGTAAAATCCTGAACTATTCTATATTTTTCATTCAGTTTTCGTATGCTCATGATAGGTGAATTACATGGACTGCCCAAAATCTCTCTCAAGAATTCTTGTTCAATCAGAGTCTCGATCAATGGGATTATTCCAGCACTTCTTTTTGGACTAAGATTATAGGCTGGAGTTCTTGGGTGTTCTGCATTTGGCCTTAATGTGATTCGAATTGGCGCTACTCCTTTCAATATTCCAATATCTTTTCCTAAAAAATCCCACACTTCAGGCAGGACTGTCTCTCTCAACACAGGAGGTAAGTCATGTTCAGTAAGTAAGGAATACAAACTCTTTACTTCTGTCTTTGGTGTAGCCATTTTAAACACTACATCCTCATCCTTGGTATGAAATTCTATTCCTTCAGGTGTACAATAAATGAGCACAGTTTATTTAGTACAATACATTTCGTTCCAACAGATTACTGGTTTAGTGTCACCTACCACAAACCTATGCATATCCTCAAATGTTCCAATCTGTACTTGCATAGGTTCTGTCACTGGAGTTGGGATTAATTGTTTCAATACTCCTACTACTTTCTCCAGATAGGAGTCAGATGGGGATCTCCACAGTTCTCACAGTGGATCGGATAGCATCATTATATACAAGGAATGAAATAGGAGTTCCAATTACCTTTCCGTTCACAAAGGGACCATTCTGACCTACATCTAAGGATGCGCCAAGCATGCATTCCTCCTTCCCTCTCGGGCACCGTCATTGGGAAGTATCCGAGTCACTGTCATCCATCTGTAACAAATATTGTGAATCCACTTGTACATTTGGATTTTCTTGATCATTGGTATGAAAACCCATATTCACATTGTGTTTCTGTACTTGTCCATTCAAATTTTGCATAGGAGCTTAAGTCATATTCTGTTTTTGACCCCTTACTTTTAACATTGACTGATTTAACATTTAACTGGTCACCTGTGATCGTATCAATCCATTTGTACCTATCACAATTGCATGTTCATTATCCTGATTATCCAAATTGGACTTCGTGTTTCCAATGCCCGAACTTGCCTCAACTGTGACAAGGGAAAGTCTTTTTCAATGACTCTATATTTGATCCACGTCCCCTTCCTTGATGACTCAAATTTGGCAATGGATTCACCATCACACCTTTCATTCCATTGGTAGTCTGACCATTTCCCTGTATCATGCCTGTAAAGTCTGAATCAAAGCCACATATGCTTTCTTGGCTGCCATCATCTGTGCTAACATCAACTTTTCTTTCAACTTCTTGTCTCGCATATCAATTTCATCTCCACAATACTTTGCATAACACAGTATTTTAGCTATTGACTTGCTCTACCAACAAATCAAATGCTGCTGAATCATAGCATTAATCTCAGGCCTCAAACCATAGACAAATCAATAAACAAAATGTCCCATATCTCTCTCTGACACATTTTCAATTCCACTATACTGTTTAAATGCCTGCAAAAGCCTTTCCTACTAGGCATGTACTGTTTCTTTTAGTTCTTGGGCAGTCTTATCTATTTTTACCCAATCTGTTTTTTTCTGCAAAATCTATCCTTTCAAATACATAATGGCATGATTACACTTTTCATCACCTCTGCTGACGGCGCGTCTGTTTTTGGATCTCTAGCATTTACTGTTTCTGGCCAATCAAACGCAATCTTACATTTCACCCACAAGTCTGTAAGAACCACCATATCAAACAAATGAGCTAATTAGGAAGTCGGGCGGTGGCACCACCGTGGTGCTAGCGGGGCGGAAAAACACCTTTTTCAGCACGCGAGCAGTGGTACTCACGTCCACCAAATTAGTATAGCAAAACATAGATCATTTCCTATCCGCCGCGGAGTGACGCGCACCGCCATCAAAGCGCTCCCGCCACCGCAGCGGTGGCAGCCAATTGAGACTCACCGCCATGCGGAATGACGTCTGCCCCGCTCCACAAATTAGGATGGCCCAAAGAGGCAGACCCACCGCAGCAGAGACACCGCCCAACCAGAGACGGCGGAAACTCGACAGTGGAGCGCGAGAGCAGAGACCGAGTCCTCTCCACCCGGCCATTAAACGCCATGGGCCCAGCCCTACATATGCATCTGGTGATGTACCTGCTACAGCACTATCATCAAATGGGCCACTGCAGACGACGCCGCAGGTACCAAATACACAAATACAACACACGACACACGGGCTGACACAGGGTCCAAAACCATACCAGACACCCTGCTGGAGGTTACAACGCATCCACAAGGGCACCCACACATGACCCACCTGCCACAATGTCACCCCTCTGCATCCGGGACACACATCAACCGCGAACTAGCATCAATTTCCTGTTCCCGGTCATGTCACCACCGCGGTCAATACATGCGTACAATGCTAAAGGCAGGGCCAATCCAAGGCATGGGCAGGGCACAAAGACCACAGGGACATCCACACACCCTATCAAGTCACAGGCCAGGTGCCCATCCTGTGCACCCCCATGCACAGCAACAAGCAAGCACAATACACACCCTGCACCACACAACAAACAACCAGGGAGACAGTGTCAAAGCCAAGCTCACCTGAGTTTCTGTTCAGTTCTGTTGGAGGTTAAAGACAGTTCGACCCCACCCTGAAACTGCTTGTTCCAGCACACTAGTTTTAAAACAGTGCACTAAGAACCAGTAGCTCAAGAGAAGGGCGGATGTGGATAAAATAAAAAACGAGAGACAACACCGTTTTCACTGTAGAAGAGCTGCTACAATCTGCGGCCCTCTCTGACTTCTGTATAAACTGGTGCCTAATGAAACATAAACAAAGAACAGATAAGTGCAACCTATCCCTAAATGTGTTCATGACTAAACCTTAATCTTATTAGAAATTCTCTTCTAAAAGTACCTCTTCGATCCTGGTCTCAAGCTTCCAGGTTTGGAATGTTTTACTCTTCTGGGATGTGCTTTCTATTACTGTAAAACTTCTGTAAAATCAAACGAATATCATTATCAGAATTAAGCATGGGCGGAAAATCCGTTACGCTCGCGGATTTTGCGGATTTTCGGGAAATTCGCAATCCGCGAGATTTGCGAATTTCCCGCAAAATCCGCAAATTCGCACGCAGCGGATTTTTTTGGCGGCGCGCGGCGTTTATCATCATTTGCCGAGTTGTTTTTCTCGATATTTTGCGAGTGCTGCGCCATTTTGGATCTTGCTGTGTGATCCCGCGGGAATTTGGCGAGCGCGATTACGTCATCGCGGCTTGCCAACTTGCACAGCAAGAGTTTGTCAACGCGAGTACGGCTAGATCACGTCTCGCGGTACTTCGCAATTGTGAGATTTGAGATGCGGCGAGCAGCAACAATCTCGCACAAGCTAAAATATAAAATTTGCAATTCTGCACAAGAAATCCACCAGCAAGCAGCATAAACCTTCTTGAAATGATGCTTTTTATCTTAATAACTCCTTAGGTTGACATTTGCCTGCACTTTTTTAGCGAGGAGTCCATTTTGGGGAGGGGAAGGGGGTGGGAGGAAGGAAGTGCCCCACAGTCTTCAACTTCCTGTTCCTGTCCAGCAGGCTCCTCCCAGTGCTTTGTCCATCTCCTGGTCACTTTTCATTTGGATCTGGAGCTGGAAGGATTACTTTTTGTGGATGCTGCTGGATATTTGGATTTGAGGCCTTTTTGACTTTCTTTGGATCACTGTTGGATTAGAAATTTTACAAGTAAGTTTGTTTGGGGCATTACAGTTGCTGCAACTAAAATTTTGGAATTTTCGATTTTTGGGCTGTTTTGGGGCCTTTTGCCCAGGGGTACTCAGTGGTGGGTGGACTGAGTCTTTCTGTGGGTTGTCTTGAACTTAAACATCATGGAGGGCATGGATGGATTGGGATTGTGCTGATTTTTCAGTGATTTTCGTTTTTTGGGGCTGTACTTGTGGCCTTTTCACCAGGGGTATTTGAGTCTAGCATGGGCCTAGTCTTTCTGTGGGGTGTCTTGAACTTAAACATCATGGAGGGCATGGATGGAATGGGACTGTGCTGATTTTTCAGTGATTTTCGTTTTTTGGGGCTGTACTTGTGGCCTTTTCACCAGGGGTATTTGAGTCTAGCATGGGCCTAGTCTTTCTGTGGGGTGTCTTGAACTTAAACATCATGGAGGGCATGGATGGAATGGGATTGTGCTGATTTTGCAGTGTTTTTCGATTTTTTGGGGTGTTCATGGGGAGGGACAGGCCATGTGGCTGATGCCATTTTGAGTGCTGCTACAGGCCCTGGCCATGTGCTGGGAGGCAAGTGGCCATTTTGAATGCAGGCTTTGTTGTTAGGCCTGCAACCATTTTGCCTACTTTTCAACCTTTATGCCCAGGGGTAGTGAGTCTTGCATGGGCCTAGTCTTTCTGTGGGTTGTCTTGAATTTAAACATCATGGAGGGCATGGATGGATTGGGATTGTGCAGATTTTTCAGTGATTTTCGTTTTTTGGGGCTGTACTTGTGGCCTTTTCACCAGGGGTATTTGAGTCTAGCATGGGCCTAGTCTTTCTGTGGGTTGTCTTGAATTTAAACATCATGGAGGGCATGGATGGATTGGGATTGTGCTGATTTTTCAGTGATTTTCGTTTTTGGGGCTGTACTTGTGGCCTTTTCACCAGGGGTATTTGAGTCTAGCATGGGCCTAGTCTTTCTGTGGGCTGTCTTGAAGTTAAACATCATGGAGGGCATGGATGGAATGGGATTGTGCTGATTTTGCAGTGTTTTTCGATTGTTGGGGGTGTTCATGGGGAGGGACAGGCCATGTGGCTGGGGGCCATTTTGAGTGCCGCTACAGGCCCTGGCCATGTGCTGGGAGGCAAGTGGCCATTTTGAATGCAGGCTTTGTTGTTAGGCCTGCAACCATTTTGCCTACTTTTCAACCTTTATGCCCAGGGGTAGTGAGTCTTGCATGGGCCTAGTCTTTCTGTGGGTTGTCTTGAATTTAAACATCATGGAGGGCATGGATGGATTGGGATTGTGCTGATTTTTCAGTGATTTTCGTTTTTTGGGGCTGTACTTGTGGTCTTTTCACTAGGGGTATTTGAGTCTAGCATGGGCCTAGTCTTTCTGTGGGTTGTCTTGAATTTAAACATCATGGAGGGCATGGATGGATTGGGATTGTGCTGATTTTTCAGTGATTTTCGTTTTTTGGGGCTGTACTTGTGGCCTTTTCACCAGGGGTATTTGAGTCTAGCATGGGCCTAGTCTTTCTGTGGGCTGTCTTGAAGTTAAACATCATGGAGGGCATGGATGGAATGGGATTGTGCTCATTTTGCAGTGTTTTTCGATTTTTGGGGGTGTTCATGGGGAGGGACAGGCCATGTGGCTGGGGGCAATTTTGAGTGCTGCTACAGGCACTGGCCATGTGCTGGGAGGCAAGTGGCCATTTTGAATGCAGGCATTGTTGTTAGGCCTGCAACCATTTTGCCTACTTTTCAACCTTTATGCCCAGGGGTAGTGAGTCTTGCATGGGCCTAGTCTTTCTGTGGGTTGTCTTGAATTTAAACATCATGGAGGGCATGGATGGATTGGGATTGTGCTGATTTTTCAGTGATTTTCGTTTTTTGGGGCTGTACTTGTGGCCTTTTCACCAGGGGTATTTGAGTCTAGCATGGGCCTAGTCTTTCTGTGGGGTGTCTTGAACTTAAACATCATGGAGGGCATGGATGGAACGGGATTGTGCTGATTTTTCAGTGATTTTCGTTTTTTGGGGCTGTACTTGTGGCCTTTTCACCAGGGGTATTTGAGTCTAACATGGGCCTAGTCTTTCTGTGGGTTGTCTTGAATTTAAGCATCATGGAGGGCATGGATGGATTGGGATTGTGCTGATTTTTCAGTGATTTTCGTTTTTTGGGGCTGTACTTGTGGCCTTTTCACCAGGGGTATTTGAGTCTAGCATGGGCCTAGTCTTTCTGTGGGGTGTCTTGAACTTAAACATCATGGAGGACATGGATGGAATGGGATTGTGTTGATTTTGCAGTGTTTTTCGATTTTTGGGGGTGTTCATGGGGAGGGACAGGCCATGTGGCTGGGGGCCATTTTGAGTGCTGCTACAGGCCCTGGCCATGTGCTGGGAGGCAAGTGGACATTTTGAATGCAGGCTTTGTTGTTAGGCCTGCAACCATTTTGCCTACTTTTCAACCTTTATGCCCAGGGGTAGTGAGTCTTGCATGGGCCTAGTCTTTCTGTGTGTTGTCTTGAATTTAAACATCATGGAGGGCATGGATGGATTGGGATTGCGCTGATTTTTCAGTGATTTTCATTTTTTGGGGCTGTACTTGTGGCCTTTTCACCAGGGGTATTTGAGTCTAGCATGGGCCTAGTCTTTCTGTGGGTTGTCTTGAATTTAAACATCATGGAGGGCATGGATGGATTGGGATTGTGCTGATTTTTCAGTGATTTTCATTTTTTGGGGCTGTACTTGTGGCCTTTTCACCAGGGGTTTTTGAGTCTAGCCAGGGCCTAGTCTTTCTGTGGGGTGTCTTGAACTTAAACATCATGGAGGGCATGGATGGAATGGGATTGTGCTGATTTTTCAGTGATTTTCGTTTTTTGGGGCTGTACTTGTGGCCTTTTCACCAGGGGTATTGAGTCTTGCATGGGCCTAGTCTTTCTGTGGGGTGTCTTGAACTTAAACATCATGGAGGGCATGGATGGAATGGGATTGTGCTGATTTTTCTGGGTTTTTTTTCGATTTTTATGGGGTGTATAACTGAACTGATGTTCCTCTGTCTTCCATTGTTTTTAGGTGCACAAGACTCAAGAGAACCACCAGTGCCAGGAAGAAGTCCTGCAGTGGTGTGTGTGTTCAGCATAACGTCACGCGACGTCACGTCTGGCCTCAGACAACTCTACAATTCGTGCAACTGCGGCCTGCTGTCTGACCTGCTCTGAAGAAGATGGCCCCAAAAAAAGGTCTCCGTAGCTCCTCTAGCAAGAAAGTTGCTAGTAAGGAGCAGAAGAAGCAAGTTACCAAGGAGGCTGGTGTGCCAACCGCCACGTTTTTTGGGAGCAAAAAAAAAAGTACAACATGAATAAGGGGACCCCCTCAAACAAATAGATTGTGGCCCAGGAACCGAGGGGAGAAGAAATACACAAAGCTAGAAGGATGTTCCTGCAGTGGCCGTATAATTCAATATTGTGAGTGCATCTCTAATGAATCAACACAAGATGTGACAGAAAGAGAAAAGGTACAAACGAAGTTCCTTCAAAAAATATATATTTTTTATTTACTTATTCTATTTTGTTTTTATGTGGGTATAAATACATATAGATTTTTGATCAACGAGTCTTTTTATACAATTCATAAGGAATACACAAAGTGTCTGAAAAAATTCATAAAGGAAGACAACCAGTTTTAAAATCCATAACAAATTAATGAAAATTCCCCTGAAGGACAATCATACACAGCAACTCACTTACGTGCTAACAATCATACTACATTCATACCACATACACAGATGAGAGAAGGAACTGGATTCCAATTAGCAAGATGGCTGCGCTAATTGTGGTGCAAGGGCTCCAAGGTGTAGTTGTTGGCCCTTGTGGTGGGTCTACGCGCGTTTCGGTGGACAAGCCACCTTCATCAGGACCTTGTACATCGAATTAGTGCAGATAACAGGGGATCAGATAAGAAAGTAATTGGCAAAGTGATAAATCAGCTCTCATCAGAATGCAAGTTCTTTTGAAGGAGTAGAATGGTGGGGTCACTCATATGGCACTGCATCCAATTGCCAAGTCGGAGGTGCTGGGTGACCCTCAAAGCTTCATCTTGATGTCTTTTAAATATCAGATTCGAAGTGGGCAAGATGTTCCCATTACATGGTGGGTTCTGTAGAAGTACTCCTATTAGGTATAGAGTCCCAGGGTACTGAGGTCCGCGTAGCGCATAAATTCCAATGTTATTTCGATTTATTTCTAAATGGCGATAATTTTTCGAAGGGTAGACACTCTGCGAGGTAATTGGATACTTTAAGTCCAGCGCGACCCTTTGAATACGGCGAGTGGCGTGCAAGCAGCTACGCGTCCCACGGATGGAGATCCGTGGGACGCGTAGCTGCTTGCACGCCACTCGCCGTATTCAAAGGGTCGCGCTGGACTTAAAGTATCCAATTACCTCGCAGAGTGTCTACCCTTCGAAAAATTATCGCCATTTAGAAATAAATCGAAATAACATTGGAATTTATGCGCTACGCGGACCTCAGTACCCTGGGACTCTATACCTAATAGGAGTACTTCTACAGAACCCACCATGTAATGGGAACATCTTGCCCACTTCGAATCTGATATTTAAAAGACATCAAGATGAAGCTTTGAGGGTCACCCAGCACCTCCGACTTGGCAATTGGATGCAGTGCCATATGAGTGACCCCACCATTCTACTCCTTCAAAAGAACTTGCATTCTGATGAGAGCTGATTTATCACTTTGCCAATTACTTTCTTATCTGATCCCCTGTTATCTGCACTAATTCGATGTACAAGGTCCTGATGAAGGTGGCTTGTCCACCGAAACGCGCGTAGACCCACCACAAGGGCCAACAACTACACCTTGGAGCCCTTGCACCACAATTAGCGCAGCCATCTTGCTAATTGGAATCCAGTTCCTTCTCTCATCTGTGTATGTGGTATGAATGTAGTATGATCGTTAGCACGTAAGTGAGTTGCTGTGTATGATTGTCCTTCAGGGGAATTTTCATTAATTTGTTATGGATTTTAAAACTGGTTGTCTTCCTTTATGAATTTTTTCAGACACTTTGTGTATTCCTTATGAATTGTATAAAAAGACTCGTTGATCAAAAATCTATATGTATTTATACCCACATAAAAACAAAATAGAATAAGTAAATAAAAAATATATATTTTTTGAAGGAACTTCGTTTGTACCTTTTCTCTTTCTGTCACATCTTGTGTTGATTCATTAGAGATGCACTCACAATATTGAATTATACGGCCACTGCAGGAACATCCTTCTAGCTTTGTGCAAAAAAAAAAGTACGCCTGCAGCAGCAGGATCTGCTGGGGACCAAGCTGGGAGCAGGTCCCCCGCTCCATTGGGTTCAGTGCCTCCACCACCACGCCAACTTAAGTCAAAGCCCTTGAGTGCTTCAGAGGCAGTCAGTGTACTTCTCCAATCACCATCGACCAGTGATGTTGGCTCATCGCAAGAAAGTAGCAGCAATGTCCCTGATTCAACACAGGTTGTTGTAACTCATCTGACAAGTGTTGAACAACCACAGCCGCAACAACAACATGTGCAAGTAGTACAAGCCCAATTACATGTGGAAGGAGAGGGAGCACAAGGAGATGCGCAAGCAGAGGTGCATGGAGGGTCACAACAAGTTCCCACAATAGTTGTCCCTCCCGAAGCAGGGGCACATCAGGAAATTGACAATCAGACCGAGGTATCATTTGAGGAAGCCACTCCTCCTGATGATCATTCATTGTCTTCCACATCCCTAGCAAGGAAAAGATCAAGGGGGGTGTCTACATCTTCTTCAAGCCCACCTCCTACTGATGATCTGGATGACGATTGGGTACCACCACGGCAGCCTGAGAGTGAGGCACACCATGATCTGACAAAGATACCTAAGCGTAAAAGGAAGGTCGTTGAAAAACTCATAGCTATGGAGTGTGATGAGGCTCAACAAGAAGTGACGCATACTGCTGCTGATGAAGCCCTTCACGACGAGGATCCAGTCATCATAATGGTCACTGCAGCCCCAGCGGGCATGCAGCAAAGAGACATTTTGACCCTATCCTGAGAAGCTGCTGAGCGTGATGATGATGTCGACGGGGAGGCAATGGAAGAAACACCACAATCATTGGAGTTAACTAGTACACCAACACCTACCGCTTCCATATTTCTTAGTCGCCAGACGGGACCTCCATCTACCTCGACCTCAATTCGTGGTGGTGAAAGTGCAAAACATACTGAAGTTCGGCAATCCACATCCTCCACTTCATCTGGCATTAGCAGCAGGACCACCACCACCAGTATCGCCGCCTCCTCCGGCCCCCAAAGACATTTTGGGACTTCTTTAGTGTTTGCCCAAAAAATGAAACCGTAGCCATTTGTAGCATGTGTAAGCTTTGAGTTAGTCGTGGTAAGTTGGGTTCCAACTATGGTACCGGAGGCCAGAGAGGTCATCTTGAAAGAAAGCACGCTGTCAAATGGTTTGCGCACCTACAGGCGATCAAGGAAGCCCGAATTGCACGTAATGCTGTTTCATCTGATGATGACGAGGAGGAAGAAGACGTGTCAAACCCTTCACTTACACCCAGTACCCCTGTCAGCAGCACACCCCATGTGAGGCACACTAAGAGTGTGGGAGAGAGTGAGACATCAATGCGGAAAAGTTCATCAGCGAGCGTAACTGGGTCGAAGATATCACCATCATCCCGTAAATCCTTGGTCCAGGGCAACATTAAAAAGATGTTGTTTACAGAAGCACAATATGAACGCAACCACCCACTGACGCGTCTGTATAACACTAAGCTGGCTAAAATGCTAGCTCTGGACCTTCTCCCTTTTTCTTTTGTAGAAGGGGTTGGTTTTCTAGAATTAGTGGCAGAGCTCTGCCCTAAATGGAAGGTTCCAAGCCGGTTCTATTTTGCCCGAGTTGCGGTTCCAGCACTACATGAAGATGTTCTGAAGGTGATTGGGGCAGCTTTGCAGAAGAGTGCTGTTCACACTATACATCTGACAACAGACATGTGGACCAGTGGCCCAGGCGCTGATTACATGTGCATCACTGCACACTGGGTCTCTTTTTCAGGGGCTAAAGCAAAGCTAAACACAGGTGTTGACACGGACATTGTTTTTAAAGCTGCTCGGAAACATGCAACACTAGCCATGTTTGGTTTGGAGAAACGTCACACAGCAGAAATCATTTTGGATGTCTTTAATACAAAGGTCCTTAACTGGCTGTCCCCACTAAAACGCCAGGTTGGTTATGTTTCCACGGACAATGGCGCCAATATAGTTAAGGCCATGAGGCAGGGTGACTATTTCAGAGTGCCGTGTTTGGCGCACTGTATAAACCTGGTCGTCCAAAAATTCTTGGGTAATAAAGGCAGTGCAGCGTACAGAGTATTGGACACCTGCCGAAAAATGTGCAACCATTTCAGCCATTCTTTTAAGGCCCGGAAGCAGCTGAGGAGCCTGCTATATCAACGTCAAATGCCAGTGAAAGCACTCATCCAGGAGGTGGTAACACGTTGGAACTCAACCTTCTACATGCTTGAGCGTCTGTATGAGCAGTATACGGTACTCGATCAATATTTCTTGACAGAGGGTACCGAGGACCTGAGGATGGGTGCGGCGCAATGGAACATAGTTCAAAGCCTGACACGCATGCTTCGTCCTTTTGAGTTCTTCACGCGTGCAGTCAGCAAGGAGGACTGTAATTTGGGAAAAGCTATCCCTTTGTTGTACATGCTGGAGGACCAACTGAAGGAGGTGTGTTCTGTGTTTGAAAAAGATGTAAAAAACCAAGACTCTTTTGCTCTGGCTGAGAAATTATTAGAGCTCCTACAAGGTCATGAACGTCTTAAAAAGATCCACTCAGAAGAGCATTACATTTGTGCTACTATTCTGGATCCACGCTACAAAAAGGCGCTGGCAGGCCAAGCATTCTTTCCTTTTGATGATGAACATGTTCCAAGGTACAAACATTGGCTAGCCTTGTCAGCCAAGAGGTTTGAAATAGAACGGCTGGAAATTGAAGGAAATGGCAGTACATCAGCAGGCCATCCCCAGTCAAAACAATCCACTTCTGCACCTGTGGCTGTGGCACAAGTGACCTCTCAGCCGTTAAAGACACCGGCAACCGGATCATCTGCACCAGACACAACAGAAACATTGGAGGCTGAAGAGGATTGGCTAGCTCTGCGTGGGTTTGGTTCTCAAAAGGTCAGAGGCACAGCAAGAGCTAAGCAAAGTGGAGGAACCTTGGATGAGGACCTTGAGTCGATGGTGAAGGACTATCTGAATGACTCAACAGAGGTCTATGTTAATTCTGACCCATTGGCGTATTGGCATGGGAAAAAAGAATTGTGGCCACAGCTCACCAACCTGGCTTTAAACTACTTGTCTTGCCGACTCGCAAGTGTGTCTTCTGAACGTGTTTTCAGTGCTGCTGGTGGCATTGTAACTCCCAAACGGAGCCGCCTCTCGCCCAAAAATGTGAAGAGGTTAACAATGACCAAGATGAATCAGCACCTCATACCACCAGATTTCAGAGTACGAGAAATCGCGCCGGGTGAAGACGAGGTGGCCAGCAACATAGATGAGGGAATTTCTACTCTGTCAGGTGAAACTGAGCTCACCCTACCTGAATTCGCAGAGTATGATGACGAAGCCTTATTCTCATTCCTGGATCGTGATACTGAGCCCTGAAAATGAGACAACGAATCAATAACTTTCTTGTTCGTCCTTATTCACTTTTATTCCTGTATGTCTGTCTTTCTTTGTTGTACACAGTTAATATATTTCAAACTTTAATCAGATAATCACAAAAACAAGCCCATCAGCAGAACTGTCTTCACTGGTTTGCTAATTGATTTGAAGTTGCCGCAGTCTGCATTCCTCAGGTTCACAAGTTCAGAAGAACATGATCCTCTATCCTCCTCCTTCAGACTCCTATTTCCATCAAACCAGAGGGCTGGTTTACGCCCAATGAAGAAAGACTCAGCACTTGTGGGGGTGTTGTTCTACCTCTTTGCAGGTGAGTTGACGGCGCTGGGGCCATTGCTGGGAAGCTCTAATACCGGATAAAAGTGTTTTGGACCAAATCCGAGGCAGAAGTTTTTTTGTGTTTTGGATGACTTGCTTGCCTTTGAGGTGCTCTTAGGGGGGGTTCCGTCTGTTTGTGGGTGAGTTTCGGGGTCTGGGAGCACTGCTGGGACACTCTAATCTTGATTGCATTTGCTTTTCAGGAAATCCGAGGTGGCAACCCCGACTTATGGCCAAGCTACGCAGCGCGTTTGGACCGAAGGCCGAGAAATATTGCAAGTATGAGATTTTGCTTTTGGCCTGTTTGGGGGTGTTATGCTTTTTGGCGGGTGGGTTGGCGGGTCTTGGGGCATTCCTGGGAAGGTCTAATACCGGCTAGAAGTGGTTGGGACAAAATCCTCGCGGAAAAGCCTTTTGGCACTTTTTGTAACTTAGGGTTCGTTAGGGTTAGCCCTAGCAGCAGGATTGCATGTGTTTCGGGGGGTTCTAGATTTTTGCAACTGAGTTCTGGGGTCTTAGAGCACTCGTGAGAATGTGTAATTTTGGTTGCAAGTCATTTGAAGAAAATCCATGGTGGGAAAGGGGGGATTTGGCATAGTTAAAGAAAGCCTTTGCCACTATTCTTAACTTAGGGTTCGTTAGGGTTAGCAGTATTTCTATTGCATGTGTTTGGGTGGGGGGGTTTTCGAGTCTTGGAGCGATGCTGGCTATGGATACTTTTGCTTGGTTGCTTGCAAGTGGTTTGAATGCAATCCACGGTGGGTAAGGGGTAATTAGTAAGGGGGTACTTCGGCCTACTTTTACTTTCAAAGTAAGTTTTGTCACCAGTTTTCTGCTAGGCCTCGTTTTTTGAGATTTGATTGGGGGTCTTCTACATTTTTGCGACTGGCTTTAGTAAGGGTCTGGGTGGGAGCACCGCTGGGAAGATCTAATTTTGTTCTAAAACACAGTTTACAGTACACCTAGCTTGAGGGAAAAGATCCGCTACATTAATTTGCCCCTACTTATTTATCCTTCAAAAGGTGACTCAGACAGAGTACGCACTTTCAAAAATATTGTACTGTCTACTAGGAAAATCAAAGTGTGACTTTTTGCACTCCACAGCCTACATACCTTATATTTATTTATCAGTGGTGTTGTAATATTATATCACTTCCTGTTTTTCGTTGAATAATTACAGGCCGGGTTTCAGTCTCTGCAATGGGGAAAAAAGGATGGAGTCAGGCTTCACATTAGCGAGCCACAATTCAGCATCAGGCAGGCAGTGGACAGGGTGTCTTCTGGTGACCAACATCGATGGACGAAGCGTCGGCTGCAATGGAGGAGTGCCGCTAATAAGAGGATTTTTTTTCTGCAGGCAACTTACTTACCACTTTCAACAGGACAACTACAACAACATAGATACAGTATCCCTTGCCTTTTTCTCTGACTGTGACTGCATTTCTTGGATCTCTCTCTGCTTCTAAATTGATCCCTTAACACATCACTTAGTCCACTCCACTATCACATCTGCACCACACATAGTCATTTGTAAGTGCTCCTACGTAATTCGCAAGTCGCAGCACGCCCCAGCCCGTAGAGGACTGGGATGGCCCCAATGATGAAGCATGTCACCAAGGGGTAACCCTGGTGAGTGAGGGGACACCTAGAAAAAGAGCAATTTCTCCTTTTCTATCTACTATACCTTCCAGACCAACCCCATTGAGTGTTGTGAATGGATTTATAGTGACCAGCAAGGCTCTCAGGTATCTGGCTACAGAGACCTTATGTTGAATATAGTTATCAATAATTCCACACACTCCCTGTACTGTCGCATTCTTTCTTCCACAGTTGTCGAAAGTACTACTTACTTTTCACTGACATGCATGCAGTAGTGTATGCACTTTAAAAGATTGATGGATAGGTTTGTACCCAAAGAATTGTTTATGTTCAATTGTTTGTCTATGCTGTGCTTTTTTTACAGGGTGTCTTCTGGTGACCAACATCGATGGACGAAGCGTCGGCTGCAATGGAGGAGTGCCGCTAATAATAGGATTTTTTTTCTGCAGGCAACTTACTTACCACTTTCAACAGGACAACTACAACAACATAGATACAGTATCCCTTGCCTTTTTCTCTGACTGTGACTGCATTTCTTGGATCTCTCTCTGCTTCTAAATTGATCCCTTAACTCATCACTTCGTCCACTCCACTATCACATCTGCACCACACATAGTCATTTGTAAGTGCTCCCACGTAATTCGCAAGTCGCAGCACGCCCCAGCCCGTAGAGGACTGGGATGGCCCCAATGATGAAGCATGTCACCAAGGGGCAACCCTGGTGAGTGAGGGGACACCTAGAAAAAGAGCAATTTCTCCTTTTCTATCTACTATACCTTCCAGACCAACCCCATTGAGTGTTGTGAATGGATTTATAGTGACCAGCAAGGCTCTCCGGTATCTGGCTACAGAGACCTTATGTTGAATATAGTTATCAATAATTCCACACACGCCCTGTACTGTCGCATTCTTTCTTCCACAGTTGTCGAAAGTACTACTTACTTTTCACTGACATGCATGCAGTAGTGTATGCACTTTCAAAGATTGATGGATAGGTGTTTGTACCCAAAGAATTGTTTATGTTCAATTGTTTGTCTATGCTGTGCTTTTTTTACAGGGTGTCTTCTGGTGACCAACATCGATGGACGAAGCGTCGGCTGCAATGGAGGAGTGCCGCTAATAAGAGGATTTTTTTTCTGCATGCAACTAACTTACCACTTTCAACAGGACAACTACAACAACATAGATACAGTATCCCTTGTCTTTTTCTCTGACTGTGACTGCATTTCTTGGATCTCTCTCTCCTTCTAAATTGATCCCTTAACACATCACTTAGTCCACTCTACTATCACATCTGCACCACACATAGTCATTTGTAAGTGCTCCTACGTAATTCGCAAGTCGCAGCACGCCCCAGCCCGTAGAGGACTGGGATGGCCCCAATGATGAAGCATGTCACCAAGGGGTAACCCTGGTGAGTGAGGGGACACCTAGAAAAAGAGCAATTTCTCCTTTTCTATCTACTATACCTTCTAGACCAACCCCATTGAGTGTTGTGAATGGATTTATAGTGACCAGCAAGGCTCTCAGGTATCTGGCTACAGAGACCTTATGTTGAATATAGTTATCAATAATTCCACACACGCCCTGTACTGTCGCATTCTTTCTTCCACAGTTGTCGAAAGTACTACTTACTTTTCACTGACATGCATGCAGTAGTGTATGCACTTTCAAAGATTGATGGATAGGTTTGTACCCAAAGATTTGTTTATGTTCACAATTGTTTGTCCATGCTGTGCTATTTTTTCTTGTCTCCCAAAACCTTTCCCAAAAACCCCCGTACCCATCCATTTTTCAAATCCTAACCCTCTTCCCCCGGGCTGTGTGGTTTTCATTGATGTGTGACTAAATTACAGCAATAAATCCACACACTAGCTGGGGAGGATAAGGTGATAGCAACAGGCTGGTGAAGAAATCCGAGGATATATTCTTACTCTGATTGACAAAGACCCATGGCTAATGTCAAAGAACTTCAACCGAATTAGTTATACTTTAAAATTTGTTAGGCTACAATGTGGCACTGTTCTAGTGTACTTCTGTCACCTGCTATATTCTCTATTGTACCGTTGTATTGCTCAGGAGGACAAACCAGATTTCATTTTTTTTTTTCATAGGCATGCAACTGCCAGTGTGTCACACCACTAGTACCACCGCTATGAGGAAATTTTATCCGCCCAGGATTGCCAACCTTATTCGCTGTTTCCCGTGGAGCCAGCCCTGGGCCTAGCCCTACTTGCAAACAGAAATTACAGGTAAGATAGGCGTTTGGTTGGAGGTAGTATAATGGAGTATTAGGAGAGACGAGAGATTGGATTGACGGTAGTACTACTAAAGTCCTAGGACTATTCAGGAAAACAAACATACTGTTAAACCCCCACCCACCAGACTCAAAAGCAGTAAAAAACAGGTATGGTCAGATAAAGTTTCAAAAAGTATATTTTTATAGCCCTAACAAAATAATCTCCCGCAAGACCCTCCCTAACCCCAACGATTGTCCTTCAAAAGTCCCCAAAAATCCCAACTCCCAATTCCCACCCCCCAAAAGTCTCTAAAAAAGGGGCAAGGGACACTATGGCAGGGTGCTGTTGGAATTAGCAGCCAGGGCATCATGCTCCTTGCGGAGGGTGGCAAGTTCGAAGCGGAGGCCCTCCACCACGTTCTTATAGTTATGGACCTCCTGCTCCAGGTAGGACAGTCTGAGGGATAAGCGGCGCCGGTGTGCCTTGCAAATCCTGTGAGGGGCAGCTGCTTTCTTTGCTGCTGGGCGGTGGCGTTTGGCTTTGGTAGCCCGGCTCCGTACCGCTGGAGCACTGCGCTGGCTGGCAGCCCGCAAGGAGGAGGATGCAGCTGTCCCAGTGGACGTTGTTGTTGTACCAGACTGCGTCTCCTCCTCCTCCAGGGCCACCAGCCACCGATATTCAGCGACAGTGGCATCCAGCCTCCATTGCCGGGCCATTCGAGCCAGCTCCTTCCTCCTTGATGGTGTCTTGGATTTGGAAGGAGCAACTACATGAAAAAAGAAAGACATAGTCTGTAACCAATGCTCCTTAAGATTAACACAAAATGATTGAGCAGAAAGTTGTCACAGTACAAGTAGCAAATTGAAAGCACAGTACATAACTATTGAGGACAGTATCTATGTAACCTCCGACTTCTTCATCCTTGCTCTAACATTAGTGGGAGTTTCAGGAACAAATTCTACGAGCACTATGGACTTCCATTACAGTCGACTATGACAGTACACCACTCTTATTCTTCTTCTTCTCTCTTGTTTAGGAAAATTGGTACGTTATCTTATGCAAGCCGGCATAATGCCAGCGCAGTGAACTTGCACCCGAGAAAAACAGACGCACACCATGGTGAGTGAGACAGACTTGCGTTACTGTACCGGTCCAGTACATGCAGGTGGTGAAGCTCTTACTTTTCTATTACGGGTGGCACTGAGAATACTCTGTTAAAAGGGCTACTGCTTAATTAATTTAGCTTTCACCCTACAGTGCAAATGAGTATTAGAAAAGGAAAATGAAGAAGCTAAATTATCTGATTATCTATCACTTCACATGGGATGTATTTGATGACATATGGGATGACTTTAGGTGCTTTGCTTATTATTGAGTGAACAGTGATACCCCCACACATGAATGACGTACTACTACTAAACTAAAGTTATTAAGAGAGGTAGGGAGTGTCCACCGTAATAACCGGATATATGCAGTGCTTGCAGTTGCAATACAAACTACTGCTACTATTCATGGTAGTATTTGGACAACGTTACAACTTCTTTTCCTTGCCTTTCCTACACTGGAACGGACGTGCGGGTGCGGTGTTACATGCTCTTCAAAGTAACACTTAGTTCATCCAGTGACCGTCTACTCTCTCTAGATACACATATGCTATCTAAGAGTCAGATAGTACCATGAATGATCCAGGCATCCATCCATTCAAAGTATATTGCACACATACAGTTTCTGCCTCACCCACCCAGGCTGTTCTCCTTCCACCCATCCTTGCTTCATCATTCACCCAGCCATGCACCATACCATTTTCTTACCTTCCCAGCCACCTCGGGGACCAAGCAAACACATATCATTCTTCTTTGCCAGTCATCATTACATTTCTCGTGCTTCCACACTTACTTACACCCTTCTTTCGCTTTTCGTTCATCCCATCCATCAAGTTCACCTCAGATCTCATTGGGATTCTTCTCGCCAAAAACTTCACAGCTAAGTCGAAGTACATTTAGAGGAGGCTACTACCTGCTTTTTTTATAATACACCCGTGCAGAAAGCACACTCTGCAGTCTTCAATCTCAATGACTAAGGAATGTATAGCTTACCTCTGCCCGCCACCACCGTGTGAACCCTCACAGGCATGTCCTTGTCCGGCACTTGCACCGCCTCCTCCCCAGAGTTGTCCTCCTCGTCCAATGCCACCACCACCTCCGCGCTGGCCCCGTCTGCAGATGTTCCACCTACAAAGTACATTTAATAATGTTAGAATACACCACTCACTACTATATAATATTTGGTCTAGGAGGAAGAAAGAATTGTGAAAAAAACAGTATACAATTTAATAATTTATGACTGTGTACTCTAGAGTAAAAATGTCCCTTTTTCCAGGGAAGGCTGTTGTCTTGCTGCACTTGTTGGCACAACTGATGAATGTTTGCTTTTTACTTTTTAACACGCACCACTTTTTCTCCTAACAGACAGAACCTTGACTTCTAAGAACACGAGCAGGATCAAGTTCAAACCAGGTGAGAGCTCGGCTCGACCACAAGAAATGTGTCCAATTAATCGTCAGCACTAAGCACTTTTCCATTTTCAGTTACACGTTCACTTTTATGACAAACTTGAATTTAATAAATGTGTTTACTTTTAATAAAGCTTTTAAACTTAACTAGACTCTGTGGTTTTTGGTCCTCCAGACTAGAGTGGATGAGCTAAAGGTTTTCGAATTTTTGCAAGCATGAGTACGTGCCTCTGCCATCGGTGACTTTGGGAGCTAAATGACTCTGCCACACTATCTAGTCAGTAAGGAGATTGGGGGTTCAACTACAAAGTCTGTTATCACTGAGGTATGTGGAAAGTCTAACAGTTACAGCACCTATTATAATGGATAAGCTAAGCGATGCATTATTTAGTGTCCATAGTTCTGTTTGTGCAGATTTGTCCCTGCAACAGTAGTAGAATGGGTTGTCCTCCTATCCAAACCAAAAGTAAAGTAGTATCTTATTCTTTCTTGGTGGTCATTCACCTTTTTATTGTTGGCAATGGTCAAAGCATAAACATTTAGAATACTTGAAAAGACATTATGGACAATCCCAGAGGACTGCACTCAGTGCATAGAGCTATTGCTGACTAGAATGGGAGTCCAATGGAAATGCCAAATGTGCAATCTTAGTTAGCTACACAGACAGACTAATGAGAATAATCTAGTAATACCACACGGAGTCATAGTCGAGGCAGGATAAGAATTTAGATCCTGTCTACAAGAGATCAAAGACGATTTAGAAAAAATCGAATGAGGAACGCTAGGAAAAAATAAGTACTCTATATTAAAATTAAAACTTACTGGGGCCAGCAAAGGAGCCCTCGCCTGCCCGGTCCTGGCCTGCATCGTCAACAGCACCCTCCTCCTCCTCCTGTGTCCTCCTCTTGCCCCTGGGGGAAGCTGATGTACAACATGAAAGAAAGAAAAACAGAAAACATGGATGATATTTCTCAACCAAATCAAACATTTCAAAAGAACTAACAAAGTAACAAAATATTTTTGCGAAATAGCAAATAGGGAACGACTCCACGGGATATATTATTGACCAATCTCATGTGGTCGACTACGTCATTACTTTAGTATTGCTTGATTTGCGGACCGTCGAATTGGAAACTACCCTATGTAACTCACTAAACAAAGTACTAAAAAGGTTTGCCTAGGATTGGCAGGCAGCAGTCCGCAGCACGCAAAGTGACAGCCAAAGTCCATCGTGATTGAAGATCAGCGACAACACTAAAGTTTCCTACTACATTAACCAGTCATTAAAATACTCAAACTATTAATCCACCACCACTATTTCTTCTTATCGCCATGTGTACAAAGGAAGGACTGGACTTGAGTCTGTAGGGGCTGATTTAGAAGGCCCTTGCGGCTCTTTTGCTGCATTGTTGCATGACTTTTGTGACGCAGCGACAGCACAAAAGAGGCGCAATGGTGCGGCGTATATTAACAACGTGACGCATATGGGAGATGCATCACGTTGTAAAGCCTTGCGCCAATAGGGGGCGTTCTGGTGCAAGGGAGGGGGTTCCTGCGCAGGAACGCATCCTAAAAGTGGCTGAGGGAAATCTACAAGATTTCAATCAGTCACTTTGAGGACAATGATGCGTGACTCAAACCCTGTGCCTGCTTGAAGCACACGTACGGCTTGACGCAGCATTGGGGAGATAGGGCACCCCAGAGCATTGATGGAGCTGCACCATCGTTGCGACGCAACTCCAGCAATGCGCCGCCTTTACGGCACAGATGCGTAACGCTTTGGTGACGTTTTGGGCCCATGGTGCGCCGCATTGTAAATACGGCGCACCATGGGTGATGGTGGCGTGACGCACAATTACTGGCACATCCCTGCTACTTTGCAGGGATGCGCCGGTAATTAAAAATCTGAACCTTAGTGTGTAGCATTACGCAGTTCTTTCAACTACACTCATACATAATTTCACAGGCCAATGAAATGAAGCGGCGATAATCTAAGGCCCTTTCTTGATAATATGCCCCCCAGTTCTTCAAACCACACCCAGCTCTTCGAACCACACCCAGCCCTGTCTATAAAAGGCATCCCCTGAGCCTCACCCAGTGCTTGTGCTCGTCTACCTCCCACTTACCTGAGAAGAGATCCTTCGGCGCTGGCACTCCTGCTCTCTCCAGACCTTCATTGACTTCAACAGGCGCGGCTTCTGGCTCTTCCTTCTTCTGGTTTCCGGCTACTTCTTGCCTCAGCCCCTCTTCTGTCCACTGCAATCGACCTGCAAAAGAGAAAGAGGTCAAGGTTAGACTGATCAGTATCCCTTTTCAGCAACAAGTAAGTGCAAAACCTTTTATTACCTGAAAGAACTTTATCAGCGGTTTCTGGATTCATGTAAAGACAATTTGGAACAAGATATCTCCCACGAACTTTGTGGTTCAAACCCTTTGTTACAAGGATACTTTGTGGAACTTTGTGAAATAAACATTATTTACATGGAACTTTTTTAAGAATCGAACAAAGGAAACCATTGACAGCAAGGCAAACAGTAAATCAAGTATCCTTTTGTCTGCCTTGAAGTCTGTTGGTATCTGCAGCTCCGCCCTTGCCTGGATTTCTGATTTTCTTTCTCACCGCACTTTCCAGGTTTTCTCCCCCTCTTCTGTGTCCACTGTTCACAACTCCCCGTATGGTGTTCCTCAAGGTTCTATTCTTAGTCCTTTATTTTTTAATCTTTATGTCAGACCTCTTGCCTCTCTTGCTGAACAAGCGGGACTTTCTATTTTTTCTTATGCTGATGATACCCAGATTATTTTCTCTCTCTCCTCCAATCAACACTCCCCTTCTTCTTCTCTCTGTTCTGGACTCACTGACATCGCCAACTGGATGCGGACTAACAAGCTAAAACTGAACGGCGATAAAACAGAGCTTCTTCTGTTTGGGCCGGATTCTGCTCTCTGGGGCCCGCAAAATTGGCCTCAGCAAATGGGACCTTTACCGGTCCCAGCAACTTCAGCACGTAATCTGGGGGTCCTCTTTGATAATCAGTTATCCATGAGACAACATGTGGTCAAGGTCTCGGCCACATGTACCACCATCATCAGGTGGCTGAGGAAGATCACATGGATGCTGCCTCCAGATACCCAGAAGTCAGTGGTCCAGGCCCTAGTGACATCGCGGCTGGACTACGGTAATGTACTCCTTCTGGGTGCCTGTAAGGAGGTCACCCGGAAGTTTCAGGTAGTCCAGAACATGGCTGCCCGTCTACTTTGTAATCTACCGAGAACAACCTCTGTTGCTTCTTCCCTGCGTAGCCTTCACTGGCTGCGCATAGAATCTAGGACCAAATTTAAAGCACTTTGCTTCATGCACCGTATCAAAGCTGGAAAAGCCCCCCACTATCTCTCCACCTTAGTCCAACAATACTGTCCCTCCCGCACCCTTAGGTCTTCCACTCACTGTAGATTCTCTGTTCCTCGCTTTAAGCGTGCCAGAGTCGGCGGACGCTCGTTCTCCCACCTGGCACCTGCGCTCTGGAACTCGCTTCCCATCCCTCTGCGGTCTGAAACATCCTATATCAAATTCCGCAAAGATGTGAAAACCTGGCTGTTTTCTCTGTAATCGATTCCTTAACTTCCGTCTGCCCTCTTACTTCTGTTCTCTTAGCGCCGGGAAACCTTCGGGTAGCTGAGCGCTTTACAAAATTAGATATAATAATAATAATAATAAGGACTTGCACAAATTAATCGAAGCCCATGTTAGATGTGAAGACATGAAGCATGGGACTCGATTGGAATTGCACAGAGCATATTATCAAGGCCATTATCCCCGCTTTATCAGCAGTTTCCTGCCGATAAAAGTGGCGATAATGTAAGGCCCTTTCTTGATAATATGCCCCTGTGTGTGGTTCTCACAAGTAGGTGTGCAGAGCTTCAGTTATTATGCTAATGAGTTGAAGTAACACATGGCCTAGGTAGGAGTGTTCTAAATAAGCCTTGGTAAAAGCAAGGTCCAATGTTTTCTAAATAAGCCTTGGTAAAAGCAAGGTCCAATGTGCAAACAAGACAGGAATGTCCAAACTTGTGAATACATTGAGCAACATACACAGAAGTCTTAGGGAGGGGCTAAGATAACAAGAAAGGCTTTCAGTAGTATGTTTAAAGAGAGCTATTACAGAGACCACTAGTGCAATGAGAGGGGACATGCTCTTTGCTGTGCACAAACCCTAACAGTCGCCCCCCTCAAAGGCCCTCCTACTGGACGGGGTTTCCCTGGATTTTTTAGATAAAACTGTCTAATCAACCGTGGGGCATGTAGATAGGATGCTGGTTCCCATGAATTCTCAGTTTCGTCATATCCTTTCCATTCTACTAAATAAAACAGACGTCCATGAATTCTTTTTGAGTCTTTTATGCTTTTCACTTCATATTCTAGATTTCCCTTAATTGGTATGGGTGAAGGTGGTGGTTCGGGTCGGGTATTTGGGTTGTACGGCTTAAGCAAGGACACATGGAATGTAGCATGTACTGGGTATTCTTTTGGTAAGTCCAATTTTACTGTTACCGGGTTTACTATGGCAGTTATACTAAAGGGTCCAATGAAACATGGTAGCAGCTTTCGGGATCCCTCTATATTTAGGTTCTTTGTGGAGAGCCATATTTTGTCACCGATTTTATACATTGGTGCCTCAGATCTGTGTTTGTCTGCTTGTCTTTTCATGCTTTCTTTGTACTTTAATAAATATTTTCTGGCCTTGTCTTGTATGTCACCTAATCTCTTTAGTCTATCTGTTACTGTAGGCAACAGGGAATCTTCTAATAAAATGGGTATAGCTCTCGGATGATACCCTTGCATGAAAAAGAATGGTGAGCAAAGTTGAGCTGCATGCTCAGTATTATTATAAACAAACTACGCTACAGGGAGAGCTTCCAACCATTCACTAGAATATTCAGCCAATAAACAATGTAGCGTTTGAAGTAAGGTTTGGTTCAGTCGTTCAGTTTGTCCATCTGTTTCTGAATGGAAAGCAGTGGATAATGCCACATCTATTTTCAGTTTTTCGGATGATTTTTTCCAAAATCTAGAGTTGAACTGGCTACCTCGGCCTGATACCACTTTACTTGGCAAATCATGTAAACACACAATTTCTCTTATAAATATAATGGCAAATTCTGCTGCAGTTGTCAGTTTCCGTAATGGTACAAAATGTGCTATTTTAAACAAAAAATCCGCTATCACTAATACTGTTGTGAAGGATTTTACTGGTGGCAAACCTACAATAAAGTCTACACTCACAGTGTGCCAAGGTTGTTTGGATGATGGCATTGGTATTAACAAACTGTCAGGGGCCTTCTGAGAAGATTTATGTCTTGGACAAACTGGACAGGTAGTAACAAATTGCTTAATGTCCTTGCTCATATTGTCCCACCAAAAGTGTTTTCGCACATTGACCTGCCAACGGTGAGGCTTGATGCCAAATTATCACCTGCGTTTGTAATTCTGTGGTGGGCACTAACAGCATGTTGTCGTGATACAATAAGCCTAGTTGTATTGAGTTATGGGAATCCTTTAGCCAATCTTGAGGTGCCATTTGCATGTGTGCATTATATAGATCTGTGATGAAATCCTTCTGTTGTACTGGTGCCAAAAGTTTTTGGGGAGGAATAATGGGTTCTCCTATTTTGTCTTTTTTCATGTCTGAGGTATGTCCGTATCTAGGTAACACATCAGATTGAATTTGTTGTGCACCTGGTCTATAGGTTATAACGAAGTCAACTGGACTAAAAAAAATTAACCAGCGCATCTGACGTGGAGTTAATGCTTTTAGTGATCCACATAACTGTAGGTTCTTATGGTCAGAAAAGATGGTAACAGGGTACTTGGCTCCTATTAAATGGTGCCTCCATTTAGAAAAGGCTACTTTGATAGCTAATAGTTCTCTTCAGCCACAGTGTAATTTTGTTGACCTGGTAATAACTTTTTGGAATATAAGGCTATAGGGTGTAATTGGCCATCTATTGCATCTCGTTGAGAGAGAACTCCTCCTAAAGCTACTTGTGAAGCATCCGCTTCCACAAAAAATGGCAAGTCAGGATCAGGATGTTTCAGAATTGGGGCTGAAGTGAACTTTTGTTTCAGGAGTTGAAAGGTGTGAGCCTCCTCATCAGACCAAAGAAATTGTTGCCCTTTCCGCAACAAGGTGTTTATTGGGGCCGCAATGTCTGCAAAATGAGAAATAAACCTCCTATAAAAATTAGCAAAACCCAGAAATTTCTGAATATCCTTCACTGATGATGGTTCTGGCCAATAAGTAATAGCACTAATTTTCTTTTCATCCATACTTATTCCTTGAGGTGACAGGCAGTATCCTAAAAAGTTCACTTTGCTGACATTAAAAGTACATTTTTCTAATTTAGCAAAGAGATGATTTTCTTTTAACTTTGATAATACTGCACGAATATGTTGGGTATGTTCTTCCGGGTTCTTAAAGTAAATGAGGATGTCGTCTATGTATACTATGACACAAACGTCCAGGAATTCGTGTAGGACCTCATTTATAAAGAATTGAAAGGCTGCAGGGGCATTACACAACCCAAAGAGCATTACTGTGATTATCACCGCTTTTATCGGCAGGAAACTGCCGATAAAGCGACGATAATGGGCTTGATAATATGCTCTATGAATTCCAATCGAAGCCCATGTTAGATGTGAAGACATGAAACATGGGCTTCGATTGGAATTCCACAGAGCATATTATCGATAAAAGCGGTGATAATGTAAGGCCCTTTCTTGATAATATGCCCCTGTGTGTGGTTCTCACAAGCAGGTGTGCAGAGCTTCAGTTATTATGCTAATGAGTTGAAGTAACACATGGCCTAGGGAGGAGTGTTCTAAATAAGCCTTGGTAAAAGCAAGGTCAAATGTTTTCTAAATAAGCCTTGGTAAAAGCAAGGTCCAATTTGCAAACAAGACAGCAATTTCCAAACTTGTGAATACATTGAGCAACATACACAGAAGTCTTTGGGAGGGGCTGAGATAACAAGAAAGGCTTTCAGTAGTATGTTTAAAGAGAGCTATTACGGAGACCACTAGTGCAATGAGAGGGGACATTCTCTTTGCTGTGCACAAACCCTAACTGACAGCCACTGAAGGGGTGTCTGACAAGGAACACACAACACCAGTGCCTCACACACTGTAGGCTGCCAATACTTCCCAGCACATATACACACAAACAAACACACACCCTGGGTGTAGCCACAAACAGAACACACACACAGGGAAGCCTGAACAGATTCCTGACCAAAAACAAACACACAAACACCACAGGAACACACAAAGAACCCCAACAGAAACAGACATACCCTGTCAGCCAAACTGTGGAACGGCAATGGAAGCACAAACACAACATGAGTGCACAACATCATCACTCAAGAACAATACACACACAACATTCTACAAATCACACAAGAACAGCACAAACACAGAACCACACTGCCGCATCAAACCAACCACACATGCACATGAAAGCCAAAATCAACAAACACCACAGGACATCAGGGAATGCACATCAGTCAATGCCAAGCCCACATACACACAGCACTGTATGCACAACAAGCAGTCTGTGCACACCAAGCACAACAGCTATACACAGACGTGACTGATACAACCTCAACACACACACCACAAATTAGCAATGCAGAAATACAACAGCACACACAGGAACTGAAGCAATACCGCATCCAACACACAAACATCCAACACAACAGCAACAGCAGGATGCACAACTCTGGGATACAAGAGCAGAACCATCTTCACCAGATCACTGGGCAGCACACACAGCTGAAGTGCACATGAGCAATCCTCACTGATAAATAGCACAAGAACATCACACATAAACCATTGGGGTAATGTCCAGAGTGGAACATCACTCTTGGCCCAAGAACCGCACCACAAGGCGCAGTCTCATAAATGAACTGAAGGGGAGGCATACATATGTAAATCAAGGGGACAGCTGACATCCAAGTCAACTGACTAGCATGTCAGTAGTAGACATGTACCATACACATATAGATGGAGTGCAGACCCACAATGCGAAGGCACAAGTGGCACACATAGGTAATGGCATAACACCACAAACACCATGCCATACAGGAGGAGAAAAGGCAACATGTGGCTGCAATGCATGGCAAACACAAACACAATGCCAGTGAGGAGCAGCATGGCCACATAGTCTCCACAAACACACTCAAGACACATTGATGATGAAACAAACACAATACTGATGTGTAAGTCACACACATTGCACACTCATAAGTGATAAAATCAACAAGGAAGAGTCACACAGAAGTGCATTGACACAGCAACACAGTGCACAACAGACAACTCACACAAGTTCATACCATCATTTACACAGGGCAGGACAATCCAAACAACAGGCAAACGACTCCTGGGTGACACATGTGTGTCTATCACAATCCAGGGGCACACACACATCCACAACCACTACAAAGTCAAACCCTTCACACTGCACACCTCTTCACAACCCAAGAGCACACATCGCATGTAGGCCAGGGGACCAGGACTAAGGGCCAACACAAAATGACCATACACATACACAGCTGGGCACATATACAGGAATAATACACATACATCATGACATTGCCCAGCCTTCATGCAAACCTGTGCACAGCATTACAACCTGTGCTGGCAGTGTTCCCCAACCTGACATGGCAACAATAGAAAACCACTAAAAAGAGAACTGCATCACAGGTAAACTTGCCATCACCGATAACACTAGTATCAGTGTCTTAATGGCCTGAAGACCCTGTCATCCCTGTTTACAAATGTGATGTGGCCAATGAGCTTGGCAATGTTGAAGTAACACATAGAGCATGGGGTAGAGGCAAACAAATGCACACATCAAAATAACTTTAATCAGCAAGGACACTTAAAATACAAACAACAGGATTAACTGTCTTTATTTACATATTGCACAGATGTTACAGTAGAACAACAGTACAGAAGAGCAAGGCACAACATGCTGATCATATGCAAGATAATTTGCACAGGCAAAGTACAAACAGGAAGGCCAGTGTCCATGGCAGGTGGCACAGCAACTACATGAGAGGTTGCACAGGTGAGAGTACAACACAGCAGAGCAACAGGGCCAGTGTCCATGGCACAGGGGAGAGTACAACACAGCTGAGCAACAGGGCCAGTGTCCATGGCACAGGTGAGGGTACAACACAGCAGAGCAACAGGGCCAGTGTGGAGAAGTGTGGCTCACTGGTTAGAGGAGGCAGACCCTGAAGCAGAGGTCAGACCCGGGACCAGGGTTCAATTCCCGACGTGGCAGGGTCTTGAGCTCAAATGTCCATGGACTCGATAATTCTCGCTTCGGTGCCTGACCTAATCATGGGTTCACACTCTGCAACTCTGGGCATTAAGCTTGCTTAATCTCCACAACGGCCCCCGCGGCGGGATGCCTGGCTTTCACCTTGGGGATGCCCTGTAGCGGCTATCTCACAGGGAAAAGCCAGGACGGGTTCCCAAGGCAAGCGCGGAGATACCCCTTCGGGGGTCGATTCAGGCGCTATATAAGAAACATAATAATAATAATAGTGTCCATGGCAGGTGGCACAGCAACTACATGAGAGGCTGCACCGGTGAGAGTACAACACAGCAGAGCAACAGGGCCAGTGTCCATGGCAGGTGACACAGCAACTACATGAGATGCTGCACCGGTGAGAGTACAACACAGCAGAGCAACAGGGCCAGTGTCCATGGCAGGTGGCACAGCAACTACATGAGAGGCTACACATGTGAAAGTACAACACAGCACAGCAACAGGGCCAGTGCCCATGGCACAGGTGAGAGTACAACACAGCAGAGCAAATGGGCCAGTGTCCATGGCACAGGGGAGAGTACAACACAGCAGAGCAACAGGGCCAGTGTCCATGGCAGGTGGCACAGCAACTACATGAGAGGCTGCACAGGCGAGAGTACAACACATCAGAGCAACAGGGCCAGTGTCCATGGCACAGGTGAGAGTACAACACATCAGAGCAACAGGGCCAGTGACCATGGCACGGGGGAGAGAACAACAAAGCAGTGAATGGCAATTTAAGTAGCCACGGACAAATGCAGAGTCAGGACGTGAGAAGTTGCACAGTGAGTGTGTTTGACCGTGCCCTTCCATGACCAGCAACATACCCAGGTGGCAAACAATGGGCAGGACTAGCACACCTGTATGAGAGACAGGTGTATGAGGGAGACTGCCACTCACATTTGGCTGTCAGGCAGACTTGGAGCTGGCTGTGTGTAGGGGACAGCGGGAACACTTGATGGGGGAGAACAAGGCCGAGGTGATGTAGGACTAGCAGTGGTTTGGCAAGCTGTAGGGCTATTTGGACCAGGTGGTATAGTGGCACATGGAGGTGGAGTCATGCAGATCTGTGACACAGTGTGGGTGGGAGAGGTTGGAGGGGTGCCCTTCCACCTCTTGGGAATACAAAATGGCTTCCCTGTCTTGGGGTTAATGGGAACTGGGGATGAGACAACAGGCACACACACCAACTGTCCCGCATTAGGTGCAGACACTGGCACTCCCTCTGGTGATGTGCTGGATCCTGCGGAATGCTTTGTCTGGCTATGCATCTGGACCACCTTCCCCTGCTTACCAGGTGTCCCACTTACAGTGCCCTGCATTGCCTCTTTGCCAGGGGTCCCACTTACAGTGCCCTCCTTTGCCTCTTTGCAAGGTGTCCCACTTGCAGTGCCCTTCTTTGCCACTTTGCCAGGGCTAGCCCCTACAGTGCCCTCCTCCACCTGCTTCACTGGGCATGGAATGGGATTTGATGTGGGGGGGATGTGGCCCTGTGCCCCTACTAGGTGAACCCTTGCCATAAAATACCTCCTCAGTGGGCATAGACACTGCACGCCTAGCTCTGCGTGAAGTTTTTGGGATAGTAGAGTCCTTTGCTGGTGATGCCTCTGAGGCATGTGAGCATGATGTCAGCCTCATTGCTTGTTCGCCCTTGCTCTTCCCTGACGGGCTCTTGTCTTTGCATTCTGGGGTGGCTCTGCTCTTCTGTGAGAATGGTGTCTGTGGCTGGGACCGCTTGGGTTGTGTCCGCTGTGTGCTCCTTGTGTTGTATCATGTCTGTGACGCATGTAAACCGTGGTCATTGTCATCTGATGTGGCCACTGACTGGGGGGTGGACAAAGGTACCTGAGCAGGAATGGAAGCATGTGCCTGTTGAAGGGCTTAAGTCACTGTGGATGACAAAGCCTGGACTGTACGGTGAAGCCCACCCACATCAGAGTGTATGCCCTCCATGTAGGCAACCACCTGGCCTAATTTCTTGTCATGGTCACTGGAGGCATTGAGCAGGGCTGTCTGGCCCACACATAGCTGGCACAGGAGCTCTACACACTCTGCACTGAGGGCAGCAGGGGGGACAGATGCAGGCTCAGCGGTGCCAGGTGTGAAGGTAACTCATCCCCTCTTACTGACACGGACACGGGCAGCACCAGATGAAGTGGAGGGAGGCTAGGCACTGGCCGCTGTGTGGTAGATGATGTTGCAGACTCCCCAACCCCTGTGCCTGCCAACCTGGAAGCATTACCACTAGCATCAGATAATGTAGTACTCCGTGTCTCAGGCACAGATTCCTCCTGCATACTACGGCCCCCTCAGATGCGCTGGTGAGCTCTGTGTCACTGGCCTCCGGTGGAGCTGTGGTGCTACTCTCGCCACCACTGGTTTACAGCTGCCGTTCCTCCATGTCCACTGCCGATTCTGCTTGAGAGACAGATGCAGGGTTGTGTTAGTGTCATCATCAGGACAAAGCAATCCGCTCAATGCAGTACCGGAGATTCCCAAATCAACATGGGGACCACCACACCTTGCAATCACATTGCAGCAACACACTACATAGACCACAACAGTGCCTGTAACCCTGAATATCTGCCATGACTGAGCCATGTTGAGGCCACACAGCACAACACCCTGCCCGTGGATGAAGTGTAAAAGACACACAACTTGCCCTGCACACACCTAGGGACATGATGTGGGGACAACACTCACTGCCACTGACAGACCTTCAGGGAACAGGAAGGGACAACACACACACCTACCAGGGCATGACAGTCCACAATGCCAAGTTGGCCATAACAAGCGCCATGTCCTACTCTGGGGCACCTACTTGTCAGATGTGTGGGCCTCACCGATCATGGTGCATGCAAAGTAGGCATACATGATGTCACACTCAGATAGTGGACCCTGCTGTTCACCCCCTAATAGATTCCCTACATTATCACAATGCTGGCTATGAAAATGCACAGCAGGGATGATCAGCTTTGTAAGGGTAGTTTGGCCCAATGCCTGACACTGGCACACATCCCAGCAGCCACTCACATGGCACAGCACAGCACCACCAAACGAACATCACATGGGCCACCGCTGCCACAGGCCCTGTACACCTGTATCCGCTCCCAGCCAAAGTCTCCCTCCACAAATACTCATCCTTGCCTTGCTGGCGATGCTCCTTCAGACGTGCATCCAGCTCCGGATGAGTCACTGCCAATATGCGGACCATCAGTGGTGTCATGTTGCGCCTTGCCAAACGCCCAGTGCACGGTAGCATCCCCAATGTCATCTCTGCCACGGTCTTTGCCAGCCGGCTGATGTCGTCCCACCTCTTGTGGCAGTGAGTGCGTCGTCGGTTGGATACCCCCAGGCGTCGCACCTTTGCTGCAATGGCCCTCCACACTGCCTTACGCTGGTGTACCTGGAGCTGCAGGTATGGGAGAAAAGAAGGGTAAATGACCGGTTGCACAGTGTCATGTGCCAACATCTATCAGTACAGTAGCATGACACAGACTCAGGACCTATTGTAATCTCCCTCCATCCCAAACGGGGGGACACCTCACAAGGGCACTTTGCATGGGCCAAACAGATGTGATAGCATGCATGCATGAGAGCGTAGAGGGTCCATCATAATGCCACACACATGCAGGATGACTGTAGTGAACCCCCTCAGTGGCTTGCAGACATCACCAGTCCCATGCATGTCTGCCCACTACATACATCACATATCTACCTGTGTCTGTGTGCAGAAGCACTGTGTACATGACTGGGCAGCATCCAATGAGCATGTCTTGTGAACATATGCTTTTGTAATGTGTATGGCCTCGGGGCACATGGACTCACCAATAACATAGCCATCTACAGAAGTGTGTTTGCGTGCAAATATACAGGGCTGAGATGGTGCTTATCTACTATTCATTTTGAATGAACAGGAGCAGGGACCATGTAAGTTCGGTAATGTGTTCTCGTTTGGGTGGGCAGGCAGTGGTCCTAGTCTCTGGGTCCACACTGAGTTGGAATACAGTGGCACACAGAAACATTCACCAGAGCAATTACTGTCCTGGCACCTACATGTCCAACATCCTGTGGCTCTTGATGGCTGAGAATGAACACACTCAACTTACACATACAACTGCAGGTAGGGAAAACAGTGACCTTGGGACACACACACTCCTGTGCCCCGGAGACAGCTTGTTTGTCAGTGTATGACATAACCCCACACCCTCAGGCATATAGTGCAGCACCACAACTACATGTCTGACACCCTCCTGCCCTACAGCTCCCTTAATGCTGCCTTACCACTACATTGGGGCCACCATACAGCCTTGGGTACTGTGCCAGCACCTTGTCCACTAGGACCACCAGTTCCTCGCTTGTGAATGGACTAGCACGGATCTTCTCCGTCCTTGCCATCCCTGTGGACATGAAACACCTGTGGTGGAAGTGAGTGGTGAGGAGTCCCAGGCAGCAGGCACTTGAGGCAGCAGCAGGAGAGGGTCCCAGGAAGCAGGCTCTGTGAGCAGTGGAAATGTGAGGCTCACTTTAACAGATTTATAGCCCCCTGGGGTCGTTTGTAAGGTGCCAAGCTGCAACAATTGGTTTTCCAGGTCTGCCTCATTCAAAAGCATCCAATGACCGCCACCGCGATGGCGGAGCACGCCTTCCGAGATTTTCAAAACTGCATCATGCCACAGCAATCATCGCTCCCATTGGCTGTAGGAAATGCTCCATGGCGGTGATGCACCGCAGGGGCCCGGGGTGCGCTACTGCGATGGTGCATCATTCAACAGCATCTAATGACCGCCTCCGCGGTGGCGGAGCACGCCTTACGTGATTTTCAAAACTGCATCATGCCACCGCACTTATCGCTCTCATTGGCTGTAGGTAATGCTCCATGGTGGTGATGCACCGCAGGGGCCCTGGGTGCGCCACCACGATTGTGCATAGTTCAAAAGCATCCAATGACTGCCTCCACAGTGGCGGAGCATGCCTACCGCAATATAGCCATGTCTCCATGCCAATCTCCACCGCACTTGTGAAGGGGTGGTGCTGGTGTCACACCACCGTGGCCAGGTGGTAGCTTCCGTGATTTGGGTGGCGGAGCAAGCCCACCGCCATCTAGCAATGTCTCCATGCCAATGACTTGCGCACTTGTGAAGGGGGTGGCGCTGGTGTCACAACACCGTGGCCAGGCGGTAGCTTCCGTGATTTAGGTGGCGGAGCATGTCCACCGCCATCTAGCCATGTCTCCATGCCAATGGCTACCGCACTTGTGAAGGGGGTGGCGCTGGTGTCACACCGCCATGGCCATGGCCAGGCAGTAGCTTCCAAGACTTGGGGCACATGCAATAGCAAAGTCCATCGTGAACACTGCATCAGTACACAGCAGCGTGAAAGTAACAACCCAGGCGGTATTAGATGCTTGTCAAAATAATAATAGGAGGGCACAGAACCGATTTCAGAGTGGAGAACACAGTATTTTATTATTAAAACACACAATTAAAAAATTATTTAATGAAAAATCGCAAAAAATAAAAATGCATGAACACCATGCACAATGTGTAAATATACAGAATTCTAAAAAATCATATCAACATAACACAAAGGGCAATTCAATCAATACAATATATTAAAAGCAATTATAAAAAAGAATAGAGAATTTTATCGACGCGCGTTTCGGCGACCAGCACCTTCTTCAGGACAAAAAACACTCAAATACCTAAATGTGAAGAAAATAAACAACAATAAAAAACAAAACATATATAGATCTATTGACATAATAACATTAACAATAAATAAATAACAACTAAAATGTGCAGGACCTAATACACATACTGAATTACAGTCTCCATAAGCTATAAAGAAATTAGACCATAGCCCCAATTTTAACAAGTTATGCCCAACCCAATGGGAAAGGGATAAATATGACCCTCGGTGCTCATTTGATTAGGCGTTGTTTATAAAATATATACAGTCACTCCATATGGACTCAATGCATTCAGCAAAAGTTATTTATGGACCTACTCTAAACTGCGATCAGAAACCGTTCCAGTTCTAATGGAGCATTTACCAGATTTTGGCATTCCATTAATTACAGAGTGTTAAAGGTAGAAATCTATTGCGCTATATAGAACCATAGAGTGCAAGCCCTATGTTCCCAAAGTAGCTGCTCATACTTACTTTGGGCGTGTCTGACAAAGCCGCGAATAACTGTCGATTTATTCAGTCAGATTTAGATCTCGCACATGAAGAGGTATTTTCTGATAAAATAGTAAAAATTAACGACTTAAATGGCCTGCCTACATTTACTCAATATCGTAAGTCGTCTACCTGTTAGGTTAGGGTGAACAGTGCAATGGTTGAAACATGCTCCTGGGTGGGGGAGGGCTCCATCTTGGTGGGGTGTGGGACAGGGGGCACGGTGGGAGTAGTAGTACAGGCCTCTAACCCACAAGCACCCTGTGAAAATGGCTACCTACCTGTTATGTCGTCTGGTGTATTGCAATGGCTTCTGGGTGGGGGAGGGATCTTTCTTGATGATGCTGTGGTACAGGGGACATGGTGGGAGTAGTGGTACAGGCCACCCACCCCCAAAAAGCCCTCCCAGGGAAGATGGCTACCTACCTGTTATGTCATTCGGTGTACTGCAACGGCTTCTGGGTGGGGGAGGGATCTATCTTGATGATGCTGTGGGACAGGGGGAATGGTGGGAGTAGTGGTACAGGCCTCCCTCCCCCAAACAGGCCTCCCAAGCTAGATGGTTACCTACCTGTTAGGTGATGGTGAACAGTGCAATGGCTGACATATGCTCCTGGGTGGGGGAGGGCTCCATCTTGATAGGCTCTGGGACAGGTGGCATGGTGGGAGTCGTGGTACAGGCCTCCCACCCCCAAACAGCCCTCCCAAGCAAGATGTCTACCTACCTGTTAGGTGAGGGTCAACAGTGCAATTGCTGACACATACTCCTGGGTGGGGGAGGCCTCCATCTTGGTGGGGTGTTGGATAGGGGGCATGGTGGGAGTAGTAGTACAGGCCTCCCAAACACAAACACCCTGCCTGTGAAGAAGGCTACCTACCTGTTATGTCGTCTGGTGTACTGCAGTGGCTTATGGGTGGGGGAGGGATCTATCTTGATGATGCTGTGGGACAGGGAGCATGGTGGGAGAAGTGGTACAGGCCTCCAACCCCCAAACAGCCATCCCAGTGAAGATGGCTACCTACCTGTTATGTCCTCTGGTTTTCTGCAATGGCTTCTTAGTGGGGGAGGGATCTATCTTGATGATGCTGTGCGACAGGGCGCATGGTGGGAGTAGTGGTAGAGGCCTCCCACCCCCAAACAGCCCTCCCAGGGAAGATGGATACCTATCTGTTATTTCATCTGGTATACTGCAATGGCTCCTGGGTGGGGGAGGGCTCCATCGTGGGACAGAAGGCATGCTGGGAGTTGTGGTACAGGCCTCCCACCCCCAAACAGCCCTCCCAAGCAAGATGTCTACCTACCTGTTAGGTGAGGGTCAACAGTGAAATGGCTGACACATGCTCCTGGGTGTGGGAGGCCTCCATCTTGGTGGGGTGTGGGACAGGGGGCATGGTGGGAGTAGTAGTACAGGCCTCCCACCCACAAACACCCTGCCTGTGAAGATGGCTACCTACCTGTGATGTTGTGTGGTGTACTGCAATGGCTTCTGGGTGGGGGAGGCATCTATCTTGACGATGCTGTGGGACAGGGGGCATGGAGGGAGTAGTGGTACAGGGCTCCCACCCCCAAACAGCCCTCCCAGGAAAGATGGCTACCTACCGGCTATGTCCTCTGGTGTACTGCAATGGCTTCTGGGTGGGGGAGGGCTCTATCTTGATGATTCTGTGGGACAGGGGGCATGGTGGGAGTCGTGGTACAGGCCTCCCACCCCCAAACAGCCCTCCCAAGCAAGATGTCTACCTATCTGTTAGCTGAGGGTGAAAAGTGCAATGGCTGACACATGCTCCTGGGTGGGGGAGGGCTCCATCCTGGTAGACTGTGGGACAGGGGGCATGGTGGGAGTCATGGTACAGGCTTCCCACCCCAAAACAGCCCTCCCAAGCAAGATGTCTACCTATCTGTTAGGTGAGGGTGAACAATGCAATGGCTGACACATGCTCCTGGGTGGGGGAGGGCTCCATCTTGGTAGGCTGTGGGACAGGGGGCATGGTGGGAGTCGTGGTACAGGCCTTCCTCCCCAAACAGGCCTCCTAGGCAAAATGGCTACCTACCTGTTAGGTGAGGGTAAACAGTGCAATGGTATTTGGGTTGTGCAAGAATGTACATATCAGTGTGTTGGTTAACATTTGTTTGTACTTACCAACCTCCATTCCCCTAGATACTCCTGTGAGGCTCTCAGGATGCAGTTTGGCAAGCACCTTCTCCTCCCATGGTGTGAATGTTTTCTGTGGGATGGGAAGGTCACTGCCAGTCCGGTTAGCCAGCTCCCAGTTCTTGCTCCTCCTCTCTTTGACAACCCTCTTGAGATCATGCCAGTGCTTCATGATCTCCTTCTTGGATCGTGGGGTGGTCCCTACTGCATTGACCTTTTGTACTATCCTTTCCCACATTTGTGTCCTTGTGGCTAATGGGGTATGTTGGACGAGGCTACCAAACAGTTGTGGTTCCACTCTCACTATCTCATTTACCATGACTGTCAACTCACTCTCTGTGAATTTGGACATTTTCTGTGCTGCCATGGTGCATGGTGTTTGGAGTGTTTGTGGGTGCATGGGTGTGTGTGGTGGGTGTGGTGTTGATGTGTGAGGTGTGTTGTGTGCTGGGGGATAGTTGGTGCTGGTGTGATGGTGGTAGTGATGGTGGTAGTGGTGGGATTTTGATGTCAGGTGTGTTGTGGGTGTTGTCCATGGAATAGTATTTTTTGGGGGGGAATTTGTTTTTTCATTGGTATGTGTTTGGGTAGTTGGAGGGCATGGCTACTTTGATTTGTGCCAACTTTGGCATTGTTGCGGTGTTTTGGCATCGTCCGCCATGTTTTTCATTAACTGTCCGCTGCGGTGGCTATGCTGCAGATGTTCCGCTGTCTCTCCCATTCACTCCTGTGTGCGACCGCGGGCATTTGTTTTTTCATTGGTATGTGTTTGGGTAGTTGGAGGGCATGGCTACTTTGATTTGTGCCAACTTTGGCATTGTTGCTGTGTTTTGGCATCATCCGCCATGTTTTTCATTCACCGTCCGCTGCGGTGGCTATGCTGCAAGTGTTCCGCTGTCTCTCCCATTCACTCCTGTGTGCGACTGCGGTGGTCGGTAACAGCGGATCGTACTGCGGGACCATCGGGAATATCCTAATTTCACGTTCGGTGTCTCCACTTTGCTTGCGGCGGGTTGTAGCTTTTCCACAGCATTTCCGACCGCAGCGGTCGGTTTTTGTACATCCCTGCCCGCGTCAGGAGGTTTTGGTTTGCCCGCTACCGCAGCGGTCGGTCTCTTTTGGCAGTATTCCCCCTTCCATGGTGGAATTCATTCTAGTACACCTCTCTGCACTATTCTCATGCTTTTTCATTCTTACTGGTGTACACATCATTCTGTGTTCTCTTTCAACTTCTCTCGCTCCAGGTAAAAGATGTATTTCTCCTACAGGTTTACTTGGGACTGCTATTGCATGCATCTGTGACTCCTCATCCTGTCTGATAAAGAGGAGCAAATGGACCAATAGTTACAGGAACTGAAAATGCATCAGGATTATTTGTCATGACAGGGTCTGAACTGGGGTGGCAAAGTGAGCTGAAGAACAATGATGTATTCAACCCAGATTTGTGACTGGGTGTGAGTGTCTGAAAAGTTTCAACGCTCTGACCATCATCTCCCTGTGTCTGCTTTGTTTGCTCTAAGTTGGCATGGTATACCCAGACATCGATCCCTTGCTCACTTTGCCATTGGATTCAAGCTAGTCTGGCTGAGGAGGGGTGTTACCCCAAAACCAGTTCCAGGATGCTTTTTTCCGGTCGAGGGAAGACCTGGCTTGGCAGTTCGGCTGGACTGTTCCCACAAGGAACAGGCTCAAGATGGATTTTCATATGGCTAGGTCTGAACTGGGGTGGCCAAGTGAGCTAAAGAATGATGATGGATTCAACCCAGATCTGTGACTGGGGGCGAGAGTCTGAAAAGTTCTAGCGCTCCTTGTGTATGCTTCTGTATTAAAGTAGTAGCCTTATCTTGAAACAGTATGTGGCACACTTACTACTTTTTCACACAACGCAGGGCTTAAAGCAAAGTTGCAAAACTGCCCATGGTGAAATGGTGTCCGGTGATGTCAGGATTGTTTTTTTGCAGGAATTGAAACCTTCCTGCACAAAAACCACGCTTAGAGTCATGTTTCTCTTTCTATGTGTGGTGTGGAATTTATCGCGCATATAAAAAGTACACAATGATGAAAAAAAAGATATTTCTCCCTGTTATGCCTCACTGTGGAAGGCACAACATTTTGAAGAATTCACAGATTTACTAGCTTGGTCTATCTGTGAATGTGCCAAAATCCACAGGTGGAAGCATCGGAACGCACATGCTCCACTCAAGGAACGCCTCTCAGCTTAAAATGTAATGTAATGCAGCAGAAGTCACTGTATTGCGTCCCATTTATTTACAAAGCCATGCAAGGCAGTGCAAACCACCCCTTGCATGGCTTTGTAAATACTGCTGAAGACTCTTTGTTGTCCTTGCACCACCCTGCATCCCATAAGGATAGCGCAACAGCTTGATAAATTTGAACACATGTGTGTTGCATTGGAATGAACTCTGTAAATGTTAAATTTGAGAATAAGAATACTTGACACCTTTGAGTTGTGACAAATGTATCCAAAGATTTTAATTACAATCCAGGTTGAAAAAAGTCGGAAAACTGAACGAGCATGCTGAAGCACCAAAGACAAGCCACACATGTATTGGGAAATAAAACAATAACACATTCTGTGGAAATCCAAATCAGCTCACATGGCTGCCTCTGTAACACTATTCAGAGCTTGTCTGCAAATGATTGAAAAACAATCATTTTCTACCTCACTGTGTGTTAGCTATAGCAAACAATGTAGAAATTGCATTCTTGGACTTTGAAGTAATTTGAAGAGAATGGCTATCATCAATCTCTTGATATAAAATGTTAACGATGTAATACAACTTACATGTCCAAGATTTAAAATGAAGTGGAGGTTTAGTGAGTAAATTAAAAGAGAAAATATGTCAGCAAAAAAAAATCTCTAAGCTGTGTGTATGTCCATCAGTTCAGTTCAGTTCAGTTCAGATCATAATCTTTATTCGATTTTAAAGATAAAATCATAAAAGACATTTCAGGTAAAAGAAGCAAGGATTATCATTAACATACTAACAGTTACTTTAGAACCCCCAAAAGAAAACGTACAAGAGAAAAGCAAACTATGGGAGAATTTAAAAACTATAAGTACAGTAAACCAGGCCTAACTGGAGTAAATATCATTGATTTTAAAATTGGTCGCAAAAACTATATCTATTGTAATTTGTTGAGGAGACGATTAAAAACTGTAATGCATCCCAGTGCAGAGTACATTTTTTAAAAGCACCAAAATATAAGGCTGTGATGGTTAGGTCATGTGGGACTAGACTGGGAGTTGTTTTATGTGTTCACAGCAATAACAATAAATAGTTTTGGCAGAGGACACACTCCCCTGCTTGGTCTCTCGCCACTGATCTTAGAAATCCTACTTAACCAGGCAAGCAGGTCGTCACATTTCCTTTGAGAGCCTGATCTTTTCCTAGTGCAAGGTGCATGTACAGAAATGCAGAACCACCCCAGGAGGCAGAACAGTCTACAGGAGTAATTCGCAAAACCATGCCTTTACCTAGAATATCACAACCTGGAAAAGAAGGTTATATTCTGAAGTCAAGGTAGGAGGGGTCTCAGTGCTGAAGACATTTGAAGGCAAGGCAGGCTTTTTTTAAAAGAAGGCATTTGTGGACTGTTAGATCATGAAGTGCTTCACGATCTGTTCACATGTGACCCTCTCCTGGAGATAAGTAATGGTGCTGCTTGATGTTTTGGATATAGTAATGGAAGGAATAGTTCAGGTTGTTTGAGGTGGTAAAAGCAACTAGAAAATACAGTGTCAATCTGAGGTTTAGGGTTCCACTGGTGTTTAAATCATTGTAACAGTCTTGTCGGTCTTAAGAGGTGGGTTAAATATACTGGTGGATTGAATATTGGTTAGTGTAAGATCTTGGATACTGGTTGAGGGGACGGGTGAAACTCTTCTCAAGCAGCAACCACAATTTATCTCAGGGTAAAGTTTATGTCATAAGCCAACCCTAAATTAACCTGTGCTCAGCCCCAAGGTAGCTTTGTACAAAGTAGTCAGACTTAACTCAGAGGCAATGTGCAAAGTATTTATGCAACACTTCAAACATTAACACAATGAAAATACACCACAAAAGTGTCCTACACCAGATTAGAAAAATAGTCTAATTTGTAATAAATAAAATGACCAAAATCCAATCAGTAGAATCGTAAATATGCAGGTTTAAAGATTTCAGTACAAATTGCACCAAAAAGCACATATGGGAACTACAATGTTATCCAATGGGAGAGGTAGGCTTTGCAGTACTGAAAAACAAATTAACCTCTTCGATGCTCATGACGAGCTGGGCTCGTCATGAGCCACGGCTCTCCGGTGCTCATGACGAGCTCAGCTCGTCAAGGCCCGTGGAACGCTCAGGTGCGGGGAGAATTCCCCGCTGTGCTGAACGTTCCACGGAGCCAATGCACCTGTGACGAGCTGAGCTCGTCATGAGCACAGGAGCACTATAGCTCATGACGAGCTCAGCTCGTCATGAGCATGGGGGCGCTGTGCGCGCCCCCATCCCCCCCAGCACAGCGGGAGAAAAACCGCTGCAGCGAAGGGGTCAAGAGTTTTTCACTACAAGGACACATAGCGGTTAAAATTGCATGTCTGAATTTTTAAATACAATGCCCCCTTCCCTGTGGGGTGTTTATCACCTACCTTAGGGGTGACTTATGTGTATTGAAAAGGAAGGTTTGGACTTGTCAAAATGTTTATTTTGCCAGGCTGAAAAAGCAGTTTGAAAACTGTGCACAGAGGCTGCAATGGCCGGCCTTAGACATGTTTTACAGGGCTACTTAAGGGGGTGGCACTATCCGTGTTCCAAGCCCACTCGTAGCATTTAATTTAGAGGTGATGGGTACATATAGTACACATTACTAGTAATGTATAAATATAGTAAGTGAAATGTGACAAGTGGGGGTAAGTCATAGTTATCATTTTTGAGGCGTGAGCATATGTACTGGTTAGAAGTAGAACAGTTCTCAGAGCCCTATAGTTAGCAAAAGCAAGTTCAGCAAAAATGGAGGAGGTAGGCAAAAAGCTTGGGGGGAAATCACCCTGAGGCTGGTAGGTCTAACATGTGTTCCCTAGCTGAAAGTGGGGCGAACTACCCAACCTCTTAGGAGTTCTCATCACTAAGGTGGAAGAACCTGGATCAACTATTAGCATTGGCGTAGTCTTACCCAGGACAGTGTTACACCATAAAGTCTATTCTATGTACGGAGAAGGACCAGCTCAAAAGCTTGGAATTTTCACCCCTCAATTGCATGAGCCATCTGAGGGGCCTGTGATCTGTATGTACCCAGAAGTTTGTCTCAGCTTCTTCAGTGCCCAGACCACAGAAAAGACCTTCCTTTCATTTGCACTTCACCTCTCTTCCTGGGGAAGTAATCCTCTGCTAATGAAGGCTACTAGTTTGCCTAGGCTTGCTCAATGAACTGTATAAAAACAGCCTCTGTGCCATAACATGGAGAGTCTGTCCCCACTATACACTCCTTACAGCAGTTAGGAGCCTTGAATATAGGTGTTGTCCACATAGCCTCGTTCAGGGAGCCAAAGGCTTTCTGGTAGGCCTCTGTCCAGCCTACCTTCCTGGGTTGCTTCTTTGAAGTCAGCTATGTAAAAGGGGCAACATTAGTGGCATATCCCCTAACAAACCTTCTATATCATCCAGTGAGGCCCAGGAAGGCCCTCACATTAGTCTGTATTTTTGGGGGTTGCCATACCAGGATAGTTTCTATTTTGTCCTGAGCAGCTGCACATTGCCCTCGCCCACCATGTGGCACAGATATATGACAGTATCCTGCCCAATTTGACACTTACTTGCCATGAACATCAGGCCTGAGTCACCTCCAGTTCTTCCCAGCTGCAGCTGAAGACATCTATGTCCTCCAGGTAGGCAGCACAGGATGCCTTCTTCCCAGAAAGGACGCTGGTGGTCAATTTCTGAAAGGTGGCAGGGGCATTCTTTAAGCCAAAGGGCATCACTCTAAATTGGAAGTGGCCCACTGAGGTTGAGATTGTAGACCTCTCCTTTGCCCCCTCAGTCAGAGCAATCTGTAATACCTTAATGTCAGGTCAGAAGTACTCAGGAACTTGGCAGCACCCAGCCTGTCAATGAGCTCATCAGTTTGGGGATGGGGTGTGCACCAGTCTTCATGATGAAATTAAGTCTCCTATAGTCCATAAAGAACCTACGATCTGGAGTGGTGCCCAGGGGGGCAGCCTTGGGTACTAGCCCCACAGTGCTGGACCGGGGACTGTTAGAGGGCTTTAATCACCCCTAACACCAACATCTCAGAGAACTTCTCCATTGCTGTTTTCCCTCACCTTGTCTGCCGGCCTGTAAACTGCATTTTTAACAGGTGGACTGTCTCCAGTGTCAGTATCATTGGTACACAAATGTGGGAGCCTAGAGGTGAGGAAGAACAGAGAGGGAAACTGCCCCTGCAACTGGTAGCAGTCACTTTGCTGTTGTGGGGTCGGAGTGGGGTAGAGGTTGACATCGTCTACTGACCCATCGTGCACTTGGGCAGATAGCAGGTCAGGGAGAGGCTCACTCATATCCTCTACCCCTTCATCTGTCACTAGGAGCACGTTGATTTCAGACCTCTTAAGGAGTGGTCAGTAGCATTTCACATGGGGCACCTATAAAGAGATTCAAGGGATCTTGAGATCCACCAGATAGGTAGATTCTCCTTACTGTTCCTTCAACTCATATGGGCCTGTCCAGCAATCCTGTAGAGCCCTGAGTTCCACATGCTCCATAGCCCACAACTTCTGGCAAGGCCTTCTGGTCATACCATAGCTTCATGACTTCTTGACTAGTGTCAAGATTGCTTATTGCCTTTTTCCATAAGCAATGCAGCTGGTTGCAGCTCACAAGCATATAGCTGAATACGGCTTGCAGGGTTTAGTGGGAGCTTTCTCCCACCCCTCTCTGACAAGGCTGACAAGGCCTTGAGGTCCCCTAACATGGTGGCCAGAGAGGAATGTGAATGGGCTGCATACCAATCCTTTCTGTGGCACCTTACTGTTGGCAAACAGAAAGGCATGTTAGAAGGACTTCCCACTTATGCCTCATGAGCTCAGGCCCATAATCATGCCTTTGAGGGTGTTGTTGAATGTCTCCACAAGCCTGTTTGTTTGGGGATGATAAGGAGTGCAGAACTTGTAAGTCACTCCAAACTCATCCCACATGATCTTCAAGTATGCTGACATGAAGTTAGTGTTCTGTCAGACACTACCTCTTTGGGGAACCTCACAAAAGTAAAAATCCATATCAGGGCCCTGGCCACTGCAGATGCAGTCAGTGACCTCAGAGGGATTGCTTCTGTGGTGCCTGTGGCATGATCCAGCAGGATTAGCCTGTTGCCTAAAGCTGCCTTTGGGACAAAGGGACCAAAAATGTTACTGTCCACCTTCTCAAAAAGAGTGCCAATGACAGGGAATGGGGTCAGAACAGCCTTGAACTTTTTCTTCAACTTTCTAAGGCCTGAAGGTAAGTCAGAACCAATAGAATGAATCTGAGGCTGTCTTCGTCTAGAGCCAATAGCAGTGGGTGACAAGTCCGGCGAAGGCCTTGTCTTGTTCCCGATGTCCTGCAAAGGAGGCTGCCCCAGATCGGGGAACCTTAGGCTCACTATATAGGTCATTCTCCCAGTAGATAAGGTGATCACTAGAGATATTGCCTGCTGCCTGGGCCTCAGCTTGCTACTTCAAGCCGTTTACAGTGGGCACTCTGCGGTTTGCAGAATTCCTTCCTTGTGGACCCACCCTCAACTTGCCATATAGTAAGCTCAGGCTGGTCACCCAAGGTAACAAGGTCCTCCCCCGGAAGCTTAGAAGCATCCTTCTCAGGTGCCCAATCAATCTGGTCCGCAGAAACCTCAGGGCTGGTTTAATGGCCCCTAGCCCCTACTCTTCTTGGCAGCTGTCTGGGCCATTGTTCCAAACTCCAAGGGCCCTTGACTACCTTTCTGAGGAGCAGTGGTCTATGTGGTCAAACAGACTCATTGGGGCAATCTTAACATCTCCATGTAGGGCCTGAGCTCTACCTCCTTCCAAATGGTGTGCTCCAAGTTGTTGCCTAACAGATAATCTACAGCCAAGGCAGAGTTCACAGTTACATTTAGAGAACCTGAGACCCCCCAATCAAAAGCAACTAGAGCCACTGTAGATTACTCTCACTGCTGTCTGCAACTATGACATGATGGGATTTGTTAGGGAAGACCTGCTCTGAGGACACCACCTGACACCTTAAATAAGTTATGCTGGCTCCTGTATCCCTCAGAGCCTTCACCCATTGCCCATTGTTGGTGACCCATTGCTTAATTCTATGTTTTCCTCCCCCCTCTTTCTTCTGGCTGGACCGCTGACATACCCTTTGGAAGTCCTTCCAGATGTTGTTCTAGACAAACTGGTGCTGACCCAGAGGTTCGCTTCCCTAGCAAGCTTCCTGGGGTCAGTCAGCTTGCTGTCCAATACATGCTGGTGCAGCTCTAATAAATAAATATCGAGCTTGTGCTTCCTGAGAATTAAGTTGCACAGCCCATGGTAATCATTTGATTTGCTTTCCCTTACCCAGTCATTCAGTGCCTTTTCAGAGTGTCTAGAAAAGTCACCCAAGACTGATTAGGGAGTTGGTGGCTGGCACTGAACCTCTGGTGATACTTATCAGGGGTCCGCCCAAATTTAACTAGAAGGATGAATTTCATGGGGATGTACCTGGTTTGGTACTCTACATCTAGGGTAAGAAGAGTGTCCCTCCCCAGTGGAGACATATGCATCCACACACTACCCAAAGTGCTCCTCTAGGAGTTAGTATATTCTCAGGGTCACCTCATAAGCTGAAACCCATATAGTAATGCCATCTTCCACCATATAACTGGGTAGTAGGTCTTTGGGGATACAAACCTCCTTGTCTCCTTCGGATGCTGAATGAACACTGTCACCAGTACTGCTGGACTCTGCTTGTCTACCTTCAAGGCCCAGCTCCCTGAGGTTCCTCTCATGAGACAATATTTACTCCACCAGGGCCAGCTTCTCCTCCATTTTAAGTGTGGCATTTTGTCACCTGAACTCCCTCTTTGCCTTCATGTCTGCCAGCTTATCAGGGTGCAGGCCATGTGAAGAGACACTGCTTCCTGCTCTGACAAGGAGCTTCAATTCAGGTAATAGGTCTCTCCCCTTCTCTGAAGGCTGTATTTCATCGCTGATGTCCAGATCCTGATTCTATTAGTCCATATCATCCTCATCATCCCACTCCTCTCTGGCTGTTGTCAACTGGTGGACCTATGTTCAGCCCAATAGAGACTACTGTAGCTCTGATGTGTTGGTGCCCTTCTTCCTTTCTATCCCCTTTCCTTGCAGGACTGTTAAGCTCAGCCACTGTGTAACATTCTAAGTTGGCAAGCTCAAACTTCACTACTGCAAGTATGATTTTAGACAGTCCAGTGGAAATTAGATTACATTTGAAAAAACTAAAGAGGCCAATCAAGGATAATTTAAAAAAACTTGAAATGGTCTCAAATATTTATATGGGATGGTAGTATAACACAAGAATTACTATATGGCACAGTACAAACAAAAGTCCAAATTTGCACAGCTGAACACTAGTTTAAGAAATGTGATTACTGGTTGAGGGAGGGGAAACTCTTCTTAAGCAGCAACCACAGTTCCTCTCAGGGTGAAGTCACAAGTAAATCCTTTGGTAGCTCGGCACAGAGCAGTCAGTCTTAACTCAGAAGAAATATGCAAAATATTTGTGTAACACTTCAAAGATTAACACTGTGAAAAACACCACACAGGTATCCCACATTAGGGTAGAAAAACAGAGTCAAGACCAAAATGACAACAATGCAATCAGTAGAAGTGGAGATATGCTGGTTTGACGATTTCAGTAAAAATAGCACCGAAAAGAACCACTGAACAAACCGGGCAGCAATTTAATTCACGACCTTGCTGCCATGAACCTTACTCTGTGGAAATCGGGAGCAACACACAAAGGAGGTCACCTTTTGGACCCAATATTCTCCAGTATTCCCCTGTCACACTGCTATCCAGCTTTGCCCCTACACTGGTCAGACCACTTCTTAATCACTTTCAGCGTGTCTGATCCAATGGTTTCCAGCCCTTCCAGCATGGCAGGACAGTCCGGTAAAAGGAATTGGAAGAAGCTGGACATAAATCTCTTCATGTCCGTTCTAGACTCTGCACCTCTGGGGGAGATATTTGATACTGAGGACATAGAGATTGTAGCCACTAAGATTAACAAATGGCTTTTAGGAGCCTTAGACACTTGCCTTCCCTTGGCTCACAAAAAATACACAACCCAAAACTCTCCAGCGTTATGGTACAACGAGTCACTGAAGGCTGCGAAATCCAAGTGTAAACGTCTGGAACGCCTTTGGAGGAAAGACTACTCCACTGTAGCCAGCTCGACCTACAGAAACGAACTCAAGCTTTACCATAAAGCCTGCACCTCGGTTAAAGCCAATTACGTGGTGAAAACAATTTCTGAGGCCACAAATAAATCAAAAACTCTGTTCAACCTCGTAAAAGAGCTAGCGGGCTCTAACACCTCAGCCAAACCCCTTCCATTGAATAAAGTTCAATGTGAAGAATTGTCGCAGTTCTTCACAAAGAAGATAGAGACCATCTACCAGGACATCGTTAAACAGCACCTGGCACAAGCAGCAACGAACCTGGATCTTGGCTCGAAGGAGGAGGCCATCTCCCCTCCGCCAAACATGTCCTACGAGCCACTAGCATCCTGGCCTGGGATCAATGTTCAGGGTCTTCAAGATATCTTAGGGAAAGTAAAATCTGGCTCTCCCATCAACCCCCTCCCGATCTCCGTACTCAGACTCCTGGACACCCCACAACTCTCCGTTATCTGCCAGACTCTGAACCTATCCCTCTCCACGGCAAAGGTCCCATCCATGTGGAAACATGCCATGGTTTCACACCTACTCAAGAAACCATCGGCAGATCCGAAAATCCTGGCCAATTTCCGCCCAATATCCCTTCTACCCGCCTTATCCAAAGTCTTGGAGAAACATGTCCATGGACACCTTGCCAGGTTTACGGAGGTAAATAACATACTTCACCCCTCCCAGTCGGGTTTCCGCCCAGGCTTTTTGACAGAGACGACACTGCTAGGAGTGATGGAAAATCTTCACCTCCTGGTTGACAGAGGGGACTCCGCTGCGCTGATTTTACTAGATCTCAGCGCAGCGTTCGACACCATCTCCCACAACACTCTGTTAAAATTGCTCTCCACCAGGGGCATCAGGGGCAAAGCATTGGACTGGATAGCATCTTTCCTGACACTTAGGACATTTCAAATCACCTCCAGTACCGCGGCCTCAATTGTCTATCTATCCCCCTATGGAGTCACCCAGGGCTCGGTGTTGAGCCCCCTGCTCTTTAACCTATACGTAACCCCGCTCGCCCAGATCGCCGAAGCAGTAGGTCTAAACATGTTCACCTATGCCGACGATTCACAGATCGTATTCTCACTCTCCAGTGGAGACCATGAATCCTCCTCCTTCCTGCAGTCAGGCCTCAGGAACATTGCTACCTGGATGAGTGACAATATGCTCAAATTAAATGGTAGCAAAACGGAGGTTTTAATACTGGGTCCAAACCAAAATCTTTGGAACCCAAGACACTGGCCATCTGAAATGGGCTCCCTACCCACACCGTCCCAACAAGTACGCAACCTAGGCATTATCATTGACAACGGCCTAACCATGGAGCCCCAAGTCACTAACCTAACATCTACCTGTTTCACCATCCTGAGGTGGCTCAGGAAAATCATTTGGATGTTACCTGACGACACACAAAAGTCTGTGGTCAACGCACTAATCACCTCCCGTTTAGACTACGGAATTGTCCTCTACCTATGGTTATCACAGGCAGTCATGCGACGCCTTCAACTGATGCAGAACGCCGCCGCAAGACTGCTCTGCAAGTGCCACAGAAGGGAACGCATGTCCAGTCACCTGAAGGCACTCCATTGGTTACGAATCGAAAACAGGGTCAAATTTAAAACACTTAGCCTTAAGCACAGAATTAAATGGGGCAATGCCCCCAGATACCTACAAGCCCTCGTGCAAACCTACACGCCGGCTCGCTGCCTGAGATCCTCATCACAAGGCCTTTTCTCTGTGCCCAAAGTGCGCCGAGCGAGGATGGGGGGAAGATCTTTCTCCCTACTGGGCCCCAAGCTTTGGAATTCCCTCCCTCAGCACCTACGCTTGGAAACCCATTACACCCACTTCCGCAAAGCCATTAAGACTTGGCTCTTCAACCAGTAACTTGCTCCTGCCTCTCCCCTGAGTTCTACGATCTGCTCATGTGGTTAAGTATCTCTTAGCGCCGGGAAACCCTTTTTGGGTAGCTGTCGCGCTTTAAAAGCCCAATAAATAAATAAATAAATAAATAAATAAAGAACAAATCTCCAACTGTGTATATCTGATCACTCAGGATCCAGACAAAGTCACAAGTTCAAGCTAACCATGATGATGCAGAGGCCTGCTACAGGCATCCAGTTAGACCCACTGCAAGAAATGGGTCTAACTGGATGCCTGGATGGTTCTGCACGGGTTTATGAAGCAAGGTAGAGAGATGTGTGGGATCTGCTGGGTCTACAGATGGGCTGGCAGAACAACTTCAGGCCAAAGTCCAAGGGTCTAGGACTGGGGTGGCACCACGTGGCAGAGTAGACTCACAGATTGCAGAATTCAGGCACTGAGTTAAAGGTTGTAGGAGCCTTCTGTTCCTAAGGCTGAAGTCAGTATGCCTGCCATCTAGCCCTTGGAGCCACTTTGAGATCATGCTTTCAACAAATGCAGGTCCAATTCTTCTCATCCCGACAAGTTGGCAGCAGGAATCAGGTCAGCACATCAGGGTAGCACTTTCTAGAGAGCAGCAGTCCGGCAGAGTAACAATCCATTCAGCAGCTGAGCATTCCTTCTTCCTGGCAGAGTATCAATAGGTCCAGAACGGTACTGAAGTGGTGAAGTCTGAGGTCCAATATGTGTACCTGGTGCTCTCCCTCTGGAAGGAGGGAATAGCTTCTGTAGGTTTCACTTTGAAGTCTCCAAATCCTGCCTTTCTTGTCCTAGCTCCATACAAACTGCAGGGAGCATGCAGGACTTTGTGTGAATCACTCTATTGCGTGTGGCTGCCTAGGAAGACTATACAAAGCCCAACTGTCAGCTACACTCAACTATGTGACCCAGCCTACAGACACTTCCCCTGGCTAATGCAGGAAAATGACAACTTTCTAAAGATGAGATTTTCAAAAATGTAATATAAAATCAGACTTTAACATGAGAGGATTTTTCATTACAATTTCAAAGACACAAAACATGATCTAGCCTCCTGTTCTCATTTGGAAATTACAGCTTAATAAGGTAACTCCGATGTTATCCTATGGGAGAGGTAGGCCTTGCAGTAGTGAACAACACATTTAAGATGTAAAGCTTGCAAGTGCATGTCATCATTTTTACATCCATTACACCCAGCCCTGTGGGCTGTTTAGGGCCTCCCCTTGGGATGACTTATATGTATTAGAAAAGAAGGTTTGGGCCTGTCAAAAGGTTTATTTTGTCTTACGGAATGACAGCTTAAAACTGCACACACAGGTGGTAATGGCAAGCCTGAGACATGTGTGAAAGGGCTGCTTAAGGGGATTGTACAATCTGTGTTCCAAGCCTACTAGTAGCATTTAATTTAAAGGTCATAGGTACATGTGGTCCCACTTTACTAGGCACATATAAGTACAATAAATTTGCCAATTGGGGACAAACCAATGTTACCATGTTTTAAGGAGTGGGCACATCCACATTAGCACTGGTTAGCAGTGGTAATATGCTAGGAGTCCTAAAGCCAGCAATAAAATGATCACCCAAAATGGAGGGGGAAGGAAATCGTTTGGGAGAGGACCAAAATTAAAAATGCCACTTTTAAAAGGATGGCATTCTTCTGCTCTTGGCCCTGTCTGCCTGCAACCTGCCTCCAATACACTTATGGGGAGGGTGACAGCTGGGCTTCGTGCATTCCATCTAGACACCACATACAATGGGAGCTTAGGTGTCACTTGATGGGCGATCCTGATAGAATGGCTCCCTATGTCAAAGGTAGTCCTGGGTGGAGTTTGCAGAGTTTTTATCTGCTGAATCCCGTAGAGTGTACCTAAAACTCTGTGGGACTCCACCAGTAGGCAGAAGTGGTTGCCTGCCCGTTCAGTCTGGTTTTTTACATGGCAGTTGCGCAAGGGGCATTTCCACACTGAAACATCAGTGCACACAGCAGCATACAGTTTGTCTGGGTGTGGCCATTTTGTTTCCATTTTTTTTTTCTCGGAATGGTGCTGGACCTGATTTTTAAATCCTTTCCAATCCTCCCCATCCACTCATCCATCCCTTGTTTACCTTTTTTTCATCAGTGTGTTTCTTTGTATTTGTTTATTGTATGTTTTTTTTTACTTTTTCCGTGACGTTTGGCTCTTTTTTGGTTTTTCCTCTACTTCCTTTAGTTCTTCCTTTCTGCTTCTGTAAGTTCTGTTCTTTATTTTTTATCTGGACAGGACCATGTCGGAGCACCAGGGAGCAAGTGGTGGCACGAAGGTCAAAGCTGCACACCTTACGGTCACCGTATTTGCCAATGGGTTCAACCCCACCCCATTGTTTCTGAGGCAGAGTTGGCCACACTGGTTTTCTATGTTCAGCACCACCTCCTCTCCTTGTTCGCAGTAGGTGGCAGGCCTCAGAGGGGGTAAGCCCTGCAGAAGTTTTGGCTGCTGTGGGGAAGAGTGCATCTGGCTGTGCACTTGCACAGTGAGGTGCAGTGCACGGTGCAACAGCTCATGCAATGCTCAGCAGATAAAAGAGACAGTGAACAGGACCACCTTCACCCACTGTGCGTCGAGGTTGCTGAGCTTATGAAAAATTATTTATTTTTTGTTTTCTAAAATACAATTTGTTTACAAATATCATGCTGCTCACACTCAGAGGTAAGTTAAGTAAATGAAGTTACAAATATGATGTGGGCCAGCTTGCGCTAGCCAGGTACTCGGTGTGTACCTAATTTTACTAATTGTTGCTCATTTTGGGCTTAATATTTTGCAAAGTCATGAGGACTCCTGTGTCCTTTCACTAAAGATAGTGGTAGTAAGTAATAACAGTGAATTTGCTTTGTCTGTGCCTTTTTGTTATGTAGATCAAACAGTCCCAATCCCCAGTGGGACTGAGTTGGCCCATCAAAAGGGATTGAGAAGCATGCATTATTCATTGCAACAGAGTAGGTCAACGTAATACTATCAGTACTAAAGGCAATCTGATTTAAAAAAGTACAATGAAACAGTGTTTGACTGTCAACATATTTTTGGGGAGATTAACTGTACCACTATTGAATTTTTTCTATCTTCTTCTTTATTTCCCATATCAGCATCCAAGGGCAAGAGGATATCTTCCAAGCCAGGTGCAGGAAGGGCTGCCACCATCAGTGAATCAGCGGATGGAACCATCACCAAGACCAATGCCGCAACCACAGCTGCTGTTTCTGCTTGCCTCAGTAGTGCTGTTATTATTTATTTCATTTCCCTAACTTTCACCTTTCCCTACTATTAGAATATTTTAATTTTGCCTTGTTTATGTTGTTTATACAGGGCCCTTTCATTTCAAATCTAATATTTGTTAAATTCTTGTAACCCCTGCATTATCCTACTTTTCTATATTTCATGTTTCTGTAGTTGAATTCTTCCTCTCTGAGCTAGCCTGCAGCTTTCTTCTGATTTATTAGCAAGCTTTCCCATACCCCGTATATATCTTGCAGTACTGTAAGACTGAGAGAACAGATCGTTTGGTACACTACTCTCAAAATCACAGGCTGAAGTAAGCTAGTATGGTATTCACCACCCATGCTTGTTGAGAATGTTTTCTTATTCTTGCTCATGATCAAACAGTTAACACAAGAGAGTAGTCATGGTCAAAGTGGACCCCTCCCCAATGCTGTGCTATAATTTGTTTGTATACCAGACGTTTCCATGACAGTGTACCATGACAGGATAGTATGAGGTTCCAAATTGCATTTGCCAACCAAGACCATATGTCCTTCTTTGACCAATATTCAAACACTTCATTGTGCTTCAATGACTCCATTTCAAAATGTTTTTAGTTGGCTAGACTACCTGACTTTTTCAACATTGCAATCAACAGCAAAAAAACACCCAAAGTGATAGTTTTGATAGAAGATACTGCTAATCAAATTGTAGTAAGTTATTGCAGTTGTATTTTGTTAATAAAAAAGGGAGGAGTGTCTGGCATCCAAAATGTGTAATTTTCTTAATAGCTGTACAGACCACCAGTGCTGGGGCCAGTGGTAGCACCAGTTTGCTGGAGGCATGAGAAGCAGTTGAAGGGGGTGTCACAGTGGCAGCAGGGATGGTTGGTGGTAAGTCACATTCTTTGCTTATTGACAAATTAAGTATAGTTACTGTATTAGTTGAGCGAGGCAGATATCCACCCATCATTATGCATCACTTTCCTGCAGCTGGCATTTCGCTATCTGGGCCGGGACGTAACTGCAGCATGTTTTAATTCGGCACTGCAGTGTTGGCTGTGCAGTGTGCCTCTGATTGAGTTAATGCGGCATTTACAGAGTATACTTTTCAATGCATTACAAACTGAAAACAGTGCATGTTTCCCAATGTCCACTCAATCATCTTCTACTAGTACTTTACTTCTTTATTCTTTCCTAGGTTCGGCCCCAGCCTGCCAAACAAAATGAGGCAGGGAAGCATGCTGGCCATCTAAGATTGGACGGCCTGCAATTGCCTCAAACTTAATTCTGAGATGACGGAAATCAATCTCCTGCCCAGTCAAGTTCCTGGTAGCCACCTTTACTGGGACCACTGCCCACCTCAGTCTCAAGGGTCAGGAACCTGGGCATTATGTTCGATAATAACCTGAACTTCGTTTCCCATGCCAACCAAGTAGTGTCAACGGCCTTCTATAAACTCCGAATGATAAAGAAAATAATCCTCTATGTACCAGAAAATGCTGGAAAATCTCTGGTCAGCACACTGGTAATGTCATCATTGGATTATTGTAACAGACTGTTTGCTAATGCACAATGCAGGGTCATTAAAAAAATGCAAACTGTCCAAAATGCAGCCGCAAGAATGCTTTCAGGGGGCCCGATTCACAGAATAAACTTAAGACTCAATCCTAAACTTACTACTATTTTGATATTCACAGAATGCACTTACTCATTTTGGTATTCACAGACGGCACTTACTCATTTCGGTATTCACAGAAGTTAGTAGTCCTAACTTTAGGACTCCTAAATGCCTTCTGTGAATACCGAAAGTCTTAAAATTAGGATTTTTCTCAGTTTAGTAGTAGTAAAGTTAGGGCTCCTAACTTTAGGACTCCTAAATGCCTTCTGTGAATACCGAAAGTCTTAAAATTAGGATTTTTCTCAATTTAGGCGTCCTAAAGTTAGGAGTCCTAACTTTACTACTACTAAATTGAGAAAAATCCTAATTTTAAGACTTTTGGTATTCACAGAAGGCATTGAGGAGTCCCAAAGTTAGGATTCCTAACTTTACTACTAAATTGAGAAAAATCCAAATTTTAAGACTTTCGGTATTCACAGAAGACATTTAGGAGTCCTAAAGTTAGGACTACTAACTTCTGTGAATACCGAAATGAGTAAGTGCCGTCTGTGAATACCAAAATGAGTAAGTGCATTCTGTGAATACCGAAATGAGTAAGTGCATTCTGTGAATACCAAAATAGTAGTAAGTTTAGGATTAAGTCTTAAGTTCTTTCTGTGAATCGGGCCCAGGGACTCCCAAATTTAAATCCATTTCACAGGTCATCCGAAATTACCATTGGCTGGAGATTAAAAACCGCATAAATTGTAAAGCTCTCTGTCTCACTTTCAAAGCCGTACACAAACAAGGCCCCCAGTTTTTGATAGTGCAGTTAGCTACCTATTGTCCTAGCAGACAACTTAGATCAGCTGTGCGCCCCAAACTGATGGTACCACGTACAAAGACGGTGTCTTGGGGAGACAGACGTTTTGGGGTGACAGCAGCCAGGCTCTGGAACGCGTTACCGTTACCGATTCGCTCATCTCAATCCATATTCCAGTTCCGTAAAATGATAAAAACATGGCTGTTTAATCAGTAAAATCATTCCTTGGATCATGCACTGAGTCTATAGCGCTGAGACGCCCAAGGGCATTTGTTCGCGCTTTTATAAATGTCAAAAATAAATAAATAAATAAATTCATGGCATGAGCTAAAATGTTCTGGTCAAATGATCCATTTAGACATATTACATGGCTTCCATAATGGATTTATTGTTATGCCAATGACTGACCAAAACAACGCTTAGCACAGATCAGTGCCACACCCCTATTCTATAGCAAAACCTCTACCTACCCTAATCCCTCTAACTTACCCTGTATTAGAGTAAATTTCCTTACTGCCAAGCATAGGTATTTGTTGAAAAGAATTTGTGGTGGAGAAATAGGTCAGGGAGTAAAATGAGAAAAAGTGCCTGATTTAGAGTTTGGCCGATGGGATCCTCTGTGACGAATTTTCCAAATAAAAGCTTTCCTGTTTCTTTCCCTGTACTACTGTGCCTTGTTTTTCCCCCTGTCCACTTAAAGCAGACAGGATATTCACGTTTTATATCTGATGCGTGTCACATATTATTATTTTTCATCTGCCTCTTTAGTGTCAGGGTAGAATTGAAAGGCAGTTCGACAAGAGTGGAGCCATTTGAATTAAAGAAAGATACATTTACCATTACAGCTGCCCAGGCTGCAGACTGCACGGAGCAGCAAACTACCTGATAAGCTAGCATGCTTCTATTAATTTAGCACAAGAAGACTACTTGTGCTGCTTAGAGCGCAATGATTTACTCTTCATTAATGGGAGGCAATGTAGTTTTTTACACACAAAGGGGCAGATTTATGAGGCCCTTGCGCCACGTTTATGCCGCTGTTGCGTCACGCAAGGCGGCGTAAACGTGGCGCATCCCTACGAAAGATTTACAACGTGACGCATCTAGGCAGATGCGTCACGTTGTAAAGCCCTGCGCCGCTTGTGGGCGTTCCGGCGCAGGGTGGGCGTTCCGGGGCAGGTGCGCCTCGCAAAAGTGGCTGAGTGAAATCTATGAGATTTCACTCAGTCACTTTTAAGCCAATGCTGCGTCAAAAGCCTGTGCCTGCTTGAAGCAGGCGTAGGTCTTGACGCAGCATTGTTAAAATGGGGCACCCCCGAGCCTTGCTGGAGCTGCGACGCAACTCCAGCAATGCGACACATTTCCGGCACAGATGCGTCACGCATCTGTGCCGTTTTTGCACCATGGTGCGCCGCATTATAAATGCGGCGCACCATGGCTGGCGGAGCTGTGGCGCACTGTGGCGCATGTTAACTGGCGCATCCCTGGGGATGCGCCAGTTAACATAAATCTGCCCCAAAGTATTAGTTTAGTTGTTTTTTTTTGCCTAGAAAATCCTTTAAAAGAGAAAACATCACTTAGTCTTAATCTGGTGATATTGTATTCAGGCTTAAATCCTTTGAGCTAGTCAGTGCTTCATTTATGTTAGGCATGTGTGGACAAAACTTGGATTTGTGACTAATCACATCAAAAATTCCAATGGTGATATGGGACCAGCAATATATTGCTACTAATGTGCCACTAGCTACTATATAAAGAAGTTATTTTCACAGAGCATTATGTAGAATTTATGTTTTCCTTTTTTTTCTTTCTTCATATAGCTACTACAGCTGGGCCACCATCTCAGAAGAGGATATAGCAGTCCAGCTGCGTCAATAGTGGGTGGAGGCCCTCCCGGCCGAATAGGACCTGCTGTTGGCTCTAGAGGAGGTGGCATCTGCCTTTACTGCTTGGGCCCCAGTTCCTCCAGCCAGCTGCCAGTGCCTCCATCTTAGCCACGTTATATCAAAAATGAGAATGCCAGGGCTCGAATTCAAGTCACAACAGCTTATTTATTCAGCTGGTGTGTGCCTTCTATAAGTTACTTGTGTGTCAACCCCTGACACACAAGTATAGGGCGATGCAACCAAAGTCGTATTGCCCAATGTGTCTGATCCATATAACAATTATTACTAGCGCATACGGATCAGTACCTGAATTGATCTAGGTGTATATGATTTAATGTTTGTTTTGTATTCATACAGTGAAAGTGTAACCACACATGAATGTTTTTTTATTTGTTTTGTTTGAAAATATTGTAATGCATGAAACATTGTATGTATTGTTTCCACAGCAAAAGGAATGCTTAATCCTCTGAAGCTTGCATAAAATGTAAATTTGTTTTGAAAATTCTAAATAACGACAAATGTATACATAATACCTTCTTGAAGTAACTTATAGAAGGCACACACCAGCTGAATAAATAAGCTGTTGTTCGAGCCCTGGCATTCTCATTTTTGATGTAACGTATGTTGTCCAGCCAGGACCCGTAGGACAAAACCCCTCCATTGATAAATCCATCTTAGCCACAGCATTGGCACCGCGGCCTTCATTTGGTATCCTCGTCCTGATCCACAACTGCTGCCCCTCCTACCCAGACCGCTGCTAATGCCACGTGGTCCGCAAGCTGACATGGCTTGGCCAGGAGGTGGCAAGCAATCACTAGGAGGTGGCAAGCCTTTGCTTTGAATTTGATGCCCTCTCAAGCCCCTTTTTAAATGTTTTTTCATTGGTCGGAGGGGCGTTTGTTGTGTGTAGAGATGGTGGGAATTGGGAAGAGGAAGTTGGACATTTGGACATTCTTTCTCTTGCACGCTGGCTGGGGATAGGGTGATGTTTGGGGAGAGGGATGGGCCTGTTGTGGGCCAGGATTGTGGGTATTACACATCTATTGCTAACAACAAATACAGGGAAATTATTATTTTACTTTATGACTCAAATGTTTGCGTATGTTTTAATTTGCACTGCTCCCTTTTAGTGCAGCCTGTTTTATAATCTGCTTAAAAATGGGTATACACATTAGCTATCCATTTGTTCTACTATCCTCTGTACCTATATTGACCACTAATGGGTGATTGCCAATGCCTATATTGCCTATCCCTACAAAAACTCAGATAGAGTACATCTTCAGTAGAAGTTAGTTGCTAACTAAACTAGATCGCTTCACTGCATAGTTCCCTTATCTCAAAAGATGAAGTGATGGCTGCTATTTCTCTGAGTCTTCTTATTGCAGGGCTTCCCAAGGTGCGCTCTTAGTGGTGGTGGTATTAGTAGAATGGTTGCACACTAACAGGAAGGCACTGCACGTGAGGTCCCACTCCCATGTAGCTGAAATCCATCAGCAGGATTAACCAAGTAATTATCCATCACAGGCAACTAGATTGAAAGAAACACAGAGTTAGCTGGTTATGTTATATTTATATACTAACTTTAGAAAGACTGAGACCAGACTACCACCATGACACAACAAGGAAGATCTCATATTTTAACACAGGAGACGTGGACTCAGAGTCAGGAGTGGACAAGGTTAAGCGTCTATGCGACACAAGGCCTGAATGAGGATGTTCTTCTATATCTAAAATAGGGACTTGTTTATTTATGGGTAGGGAAGTGGGGCTGGTGTGGGCTATTGCTCAGGTAATAGAAGATCCCACAGTGAGTTGGTGTCTATTTCACCACATCCGCACCACCAAGAGTGTGATCCATTCATGGTGTAAATTAGGTCACACCTCAACAAATCACACAGCCGTTTGGAAGAGGATTAGGGGGTTTGATGGTTGGATGGGAAAGGGGATTTTAGGAAAGGTGTGACAAAGACAAATACTACACAACAATTCATCCGTGCCATTAGCAGCACATCATCTTCAATCTTTTGTGGAGGGGAAAATAGGAGTGAGTGTGACACAGTTCAGTTAAATGCATTCCAAACCGTCATTCGTCTTAGAGACCCAAATAATCTAAGTGTTCTTTCATCTAGGTTTGAAAAGTAGTAAATATAAATTATGGAGGAGTGGAGTGAACCCACAGATTTCTAAAAATGATGATTATTAAAAGAAAAATTATACTGTATTGCCAAATTGGGAGGTGCCTCTGCATTCTTCTCAGAATGTCACTCTTGGGTACCTGGATGAACCAGTCTAGTAATGTAAGCAGGAGTGTTATGGAGCTTTCACCTTTCATGCAGAAGAAGACTAAGGCCTGTGGATTGTAAAACTGGTACAATATTGTAGAGTCAAGAAGAAGGACAAAAGGAAAGCTTCATGAGAAGTGCACCAAGAAGACTAAGAGTCATAGTAAGAGCATAGGCTGCTGCAATCTTACAATTTATGACGTATGAGTAATTAATTAACTGAGAAGTGGGAGCAATTTTACAACCAATCATGGAAAAGTATTAGCTGCATGTATCAAACTGATCAATCTCACAACTATCATCATAACATTTAGCCAACTGAGTGCATCAAGTGATAATGTGACATATTATGTCTGTCTCCAGTTATAAAAACAGGCTTACCCTGAAAACAACTATATAATGGAGGAGTTTCATATTTGATGCAGCATGCAGACTCAGCAGCAGCAGTTCCAAATCAACACATCTCTTTCCGGTCCACAGAGCTGAGTATGTATCTTTGAGTCATCTTCATGTTGGTTACCCTAAAGTCAATAGGTTTCTTCTTCTGGCTGTTGAAGTAGTCCCACCCTGAGTCCTTTCATCATCCGGACTCCGAGTAACTAATCAGTCCAACTTCGTCCCAACACAAAGGAGAGAAATTGACCTGTAGTGCACTGCTGTTAATGAACAAGAAGAGAAACATTTTTGTGTAGATTTGTGTTTGTTAAGTAAACTAACTGCTCTAGTCTCTGAAGACTGAGAACCAGACAAAAGAAGTGGACCCTGCAAGTAAACCTCCCTAAGTGTGAAAGGGCCAATCATCTTCAGGAAAAATGGTCACCCATCAGGCCCCAAACATTGGAAATCATCAACATCAAGTTTGCAAATTAGTTGAATACCCTCCCTTACTGTCTGCCACCACATGAATCATCACTCACAATCACTCAATAATATATCAATCCAAGCACAGTGTTGCACAATTGTATCTCCTCTTCGATGCAAGCAGCACACACTGAGTAGTCTTGTAAATCAAATGATCTGGGGCAGCCCTGAAAGGGGATGAAAGATGGATAGGCATGGGATGGAGGTGGGTATTGTCTTTAATGTTCTTGAAGGAAATTGGGATTTCCCCTAGCTATGTCCTTTTTTTTTGGCAAAGCAGTTAGTCGATAAATCTTATTTAAAAGGTTCTTGTAGGAAAGTGCCAATTTTTGCATTGTTGCCCACACTATTTGCCAAACTGTTGATGTACTTTGACTGAGTGGACCCTGGGTTCCGGCCAACTAGGTACCCAGGGCCTATGTTCTTTACCTAAACTGTTTTGTTGCAAAACCTAATTTGCAATTCTCTGTCCACATGTAAGTCCCTTGTAAAAGGTACCATAGGTTCCAAGGGCAGTGTGACCAGGGAAGGCATCTAGGGACTGCAGCACTCCCATTGCAAGCAGCATGTTCTGTTTTGTTGTTTTTTATTTCATTTTCTTTTATTCAAGACAAAAAAGAATGCAGTACAATATGTTCATTTTCCAGCCCACAAAAAGACCCCCCACCCCAAGTCGAGCAGAAACCTTTGACAATACATAAAGCAAGCACTGAGAATAAACTAATCAAATTAACTATTTATCAAATTAGACAAAAATATCAAGAGAAGGTAAGGAGATAAGAAGTAGCCATAGAGCACAGAAAGGTCCAAAGGTAAAAGACGGAGGAAAGAGAAGACGCCAGCTAGAAGGGGATGAAGCAGAGACATGTGAAAGAATGAATAAGAGACGAGGATGACAAGCAAAACTAGATTTAATATCATAAACCATTGCTACCTATTTCCAAGCGTGGCTACACCTCCTGTGGTTCCGTGATTCGCGAACTGGGTTTGACGGTTCCGAACTCGTTCACTAAAGATTGTCGGAAATGGACGATTTTGGTGTCAGCAGACCGCAAATGGCGAGTGTAGCGTGTCTGAGTGTTTTCGTATGAATCGATATAGGAGAACACTCTGTATTCAAGGATTTAGTTTGAACCTCCGGGTTCCATTTTGTATACGGCAGCCATTTTGTGTGGTTGCCCTAACATAGGCCCGATGACTGTGGCCGAACGAGTCCTTGAGACACGTACGCCTTAGCTGACTCCTGGGTGACCTGGCCAAACTGACTCCTTGCCCGAGGCTGACCTCGCTGAGCCAGTTCCTTGTTCAGCAGCTGGCCTGATAAAGATCAAAGAGCAGGACGTGTCCGAGTTTATGGTACACTGCTCCCACCTTTCTATCTCCTTTCCAATCTGATTCTGCCTTTCCTTTACGACATAATCATTGATCTGGATTGAAGGCTTTATGATGGGTTTGTCCGGCCTGATCGAACAGGAAACCTGGAATTTGCTTGGTCATTTCTGGTGGGCTGGACAAAGGAAAATGGGATTGTCTGGGATTGTCGTCATACGCTACTTTTGAAATGTTTCACTGTCATTGGTCAGTTTGTATTCACCGAATGCTAATTTGAAATGTTGCCTGAGGCTTGATTTTTGGCATAAAAGACCATGCTCCGCTTATTGAATTTGTGCAGTCTCTAGCGAACCACCCGTGTGTGCTTCATAGATCTCTGTTCCTGGTTGCAGCCAATAAACTTTGGTCTTTGACGTCATCAAGAAGTATCCTGTGTCTCTGTTTGCCAAGACAGGTGAACTCGAAGGTTTCAGGCGTTCTCCCTGACGCCGCTGGGTTCTAAAAACCCGGTCCTTCAGTTGGCGCCCAACGTGGGAGGACTTCAGCGGTACCGGTCCAAGCCAGAGGTTCATGAGAAGCTTCGTGTGAAAATTCTGGAGGAAGGCCAGCCACTTCATCGACCCCTGTATGTTGTCGTGGTCCGAATGTCTTTGCTGCGAGGTTTCCCGCTTTCCGACGGCTACGAAGGACTGCTGCCCTGACTGTCGCCCTGTTTTGGAGCCTTAGACGTTTGTAGAGCGAGACGATTAACGGGTCTTCTGATGATGCCATCGACATTTCAGTTAAGTATAAGCGGAGCTTCTCCTAGTCCTTAGCTTGTTTGGTATCCTTTAGTGGATCGCTTTGATTTGGTACCTGCAGGCCCCAAAGCCAAGGGATTCGTGTATTCACAAGACTATCGTTTTAAGATTCCCCTTGTTGTTTGAAGCTAGACTAGTGAGCAAGATGCCTGGTTTTAGCAGTTTTAGAAACTTGTTTAGTTGTGGTTCAATGAGGGACTCCCGGTTAGAGAATTCATGTCCGGTTCCTCCGATCGGAACTCCTACATACGAGTTGTATGTGAAACATGGTGTGGGCCCTATTAGTTATAATGAGATCTGAGTAAAATATACGAAGAGTGACGGTGTCCTACAGTGGCCCCGTTACGGTAGTTTTGAAACGGAAATTCTAGATAACCTCGAGGTGAAGTTGTTCAAGAAGAAAGCCCGGCCGGCGATGTTTGACTCTTCCGCATATGGCGCAAAGAAGCCAAACAGAAAGAAATGAAATTAGCGAAAAAGAATACGCGAGAAAGAGGTATGTCAATGGTGCAAGCTGCCATTGCGTATAAAGATAATGAAGAAGAACAAGAAAGAGAACAGATGCTCAGAGTGAGGAAGTTAGCGGTAGATAGATGCTACCCAGTCTTGCCGCCTAAAGAGCAGAAAGACGAGAAAGATCTTGCGAAAGATCCTTTAATGTCGCATCTGTTAAATTCACCGCCACCTTATGCGCAGAATGCTACGGCACCACCACCACCAGTGGTGTCTGTACAATTGCCGGTTATTGTGCCTCCTGTAATTCCTCCACAGCCAGCTCTTCCGTTGGCTACTGTTCCTTTGGCGCAGCCTCCTCAGGGGCCGCCAACTTTGTCTTCTTCTTTGACTGCTACTTTTATGCCTGTCCCTAACGTTTTTTCAGCTCCGACTTTGGATTCTTCTGCTACTGTTTCGTCTTCTCGTATTCTTCCGACTACTCCTTCTCCTAGACAACGGATGACTGCTGCCTTTTCTGGTTTTCTGACTCCTTGGTTGGGACAATTGGGTATGTCTTCAGTGAGTGAGCGTAGACAGTCGCTTAGTCAGTTGCCTGATATGGATGAACGAGTGGTTTTGGATCCGGTGGCACGTAGATGGGTTACGTACACGTCTCAGTACGACCTTGAGGGTATCATGGATGTCTTTCAGCAATGGGAAGCACCTAAGCAACGATATGTTTTTGAGATCATGTGTGCGTTCCTACATGACCAATGGATGGACGAAGTGGGTTAACCTCCTAAAGAGTTGTTCCGATTGCGTTCTGAGTTTGCGAAAGGAACGATTGTGAGTCTCCTCAACATCGAGAGAGCGGTGTCGACGTTATTGTCATTTTGAAATAATGCTTCTTCTGAACGGCTGTTTGAGCCCAATTCGTTAGTTGGGAGGAAAGCGCGTCAATATCCGATGCGAGAGGTTCCTCCGGTTTGGGGACCTGCTGATGCCAATGCTGTTCCGCCTGTTGTTGCGCACTTTCAGCGAGTGTGGGTACATGTTCCATGGAAGCGTGCTGAAGTTCTAGCGCTTAAACAGACTTTGCCTGATCCGAGGAAAAATCCAGCGGGATATTATAAAGAGCTTACGCAAACTGTGAGTTCGTGCGTCATGAATTTGGCGGACATAGATATGTTGTTTGGGAATGTTGTTCCACAGCCCATCTGGAATGTCATTCGACATACGGATCATGATAATGAATTGGGTGATTCGTGGGTTAATCTTGTTGCTGCAAACGATAGACAAGTTGGAGGTGCTAAGCCTGAAAATATTATTACAGAACTTCCTAGTAGGATCATTAATCTCATGAAGACTTTGATGCCCGAAGTACGTGTTGATTGGGACAAGTTGTCTGCATGTAAGCAGAAGAAATATGAGACTGTGTCAGATTTTTGCACGCGTTTCGAAGAAACTTTTGTCAATCATAGTGGGCAGGATATGGCTACCGAGGGTGGCCAGAGATTGTTTGTCGACAAATTTGTACACAATCTTCTTTCCGAGTTATGCACTAAGTTGAAGGATTCTGAGAGTGCTTGGCCTGTTTCTACATCAGCGCAGATTTTAGCTACGGCTCAGTACTATGAGAATAGACGCAAGGATGAGTTAGAGAAAGCGGATAAGAAGACTAAGGAATTGAAGACTAAAGTTCTTCTACAACAAGCTTATCCACCCCGTGTTAATAATCAGCGTGATTATCAGCAACCTCAACAGTATTCGAGAAACTCGCAAAGAGACGAGACTTCTCAACAGCGTTTTCCGTATGGCCCTAATCAGTGTGTGTATTGTAAAGAAGAGGGTCATTATAAGAATAGTTGTCCGGTCTTGCTACAACGAGCGAATAGTGCTCCTGGTGTGAGAGGTAGAGGTGCTCAGCAAGCGCCTAGAGGTAGAGGTCGCGGACAGAACGTACGTTCTTTGCCTCCACAGAACTCAATGAATAGTTTTGACCAACAGCAGAATTCGTCTGGTAGGACAGCACAGTACTACGTAGATGATAATTACGTTGAAGGTGACGAAGCACATGGTAGGAATTGTTAGGACAGCCATGGACAAAGAGAGGGAGTTGTTTCAGTTCCAGTAGATCAGAGTGGACCTTATGTTGAAGTGATTGCATCAGGTGTGTCAGAAGAACCTTTTCTGCTAGACACTGGTGCTACGAAGAGTTCTATTATGCATTCTAAACTCCCTGGCGCACCTTTGTCTGGCTTCAATAATGTTTCTGTAGGTTTTTCTGGCGTCCCCGTTACGAATCCGATTTCTGCTCCATTACCCCTTTCTGTTGGTCCTCGTAAGTTTGAAGCACCCCTTCTTTTGACTACAGGTTGTAATGAGAATTTGTTGGGATTGGACTTGTTGAAGAGATTGTATGCGACTTTGTATTGTTCTCCGGCAGGAGTACATCTTACTTTGGGTGAGAGTGTGATCTCTCCGATGTATGTATTGAAAGATTGTCTTCCATCGGAATTGTCTTTGTTACCCGATTTATTGTGGGCTACGGGTCCAAATGATGTGGGCCTGTTAGATATTCCCCCGTGTGTTGTGACACTGAAGGCGAATGCTAAGTTACCGCGCATTCCACAATATCGTATCTCGAGTGATGGTGAGCATGCACTTTTAGCGATCATTTATGATCTGATCGACAAGGGTGTTATTGAAGAGAAAGGAGGTAATGTGTGCAATAGTCCTGTTTTGCCTGTTCTAAAGAGAACTGATCCTTGCCCGAGTTTGACCTCGCTGAGCCAGTTCCTTGTTCAGCAGCTTTCCTGATAAAGATCAAAGAGCAGGACGTGCCCAGGTTTATGGTACACTGCTCCCACCTTTCTATCTCCTTTCCAATCTGTTTCTGCCTTTCCTTTACGACATAATCATTGATCTGGGTTGAAGGCTTTATGATGGGTTTGTCCGGCCTGATCGAACAGGAAACCTGGAATTTGCTTGGTCATTTCTGGTGGGCTGGACAACGGAAAATGGGATTGTCTGGGATTGTCGTCATACGCTACTTTTGAAATGTTACACTGTCATTGGTCAGTTTGTATGCACCGAATGATAATTTGAAATGTTGCCTGAGGCTTGATTTTTGGCATAAAAGACCATGCTCCGCTTATTGAATTTGTGCAGTCTCTAGCGAACCACCCGTGTGTGCTTCGTAGATCTCTGTTCCTGGTTGCAGCCAATAAACTTTGGTCTTTTCCGCAATCAAGAAGTATCCTGTGTCTCTGTTTGCCAAGACAGGTGAACTCGAAGGTTTCAGGCGTTCTCCCTGACGCCGCTGGGTTCTAAAAACCCGGTCCTTCATTCAATGTGTTGAGCAACCTGGTTAAAGGTGCCCATATCTCTAATCCCTTTTTTTCCTGGCCCTGCCCTTCCTAGCATATGTGGCTGATTCGAGTTTATGAGTAGAAAGCAGTCGAACCTGCCATTGGGCGAAAGAAGGAGGGTTTGGATCCTACCAATGAGAGGCTATACAGATTCGAAGAATAGTCATGGCCACGAACAAAAAGGCACCCCCAGATTTTATGTTAATCATGTTGTTTAATCCTAACATTACAGTAGCTGGCATCAATTGTATATCTTGTAAGAGAACTCTGTTGATGAATAGTTGCACCCTTTCAAGTAATGGGGCCAATTTTGAGCATGTGACAAACATGTGCACTGAATCTGCACTATATTCAGCACATCTCGGGCAAGTTGTTCCATTACCAGAGCCCCATTTAGCCACTCTACTTGGAGTTATATGTAAGAAGAAGCCAGTTTTAAAGAATTGTGCTTGCAACTTTGATGACAGGAGGTGTGTTTGTGCGAGACGTAGGGCATGGCAAAAGGTTTTAGGAGGTGCATTCAGTTTCTGCTGCCATTTTTCGTCAATTCTATTAATGTCATCTGGCCTCCACCCATTTAACATTGTGTAAATGCTTCCGATCAGTGGTATAATGGGATCTAGAATTGTATCTATCATGGTCGTATTAACAAATCTTTTATTTGTTAGATATCCAGAAATTGCATTATACTGATAGAGTTGACTTTTTTCCAAATTATACCGAGTTTTCAGTATATGGCCACTTTTCCCTCTCTCCTAGCAGAACAGTTGGCTTCATGTGTTGTCAACTGTTCTAAAATTCTTCTAATTGGGGATCTGAATTACTGGTTTGACAATGTAACATTAGACCCCCAAGCAGCTGAACTCAAGGATTTATTATTGGACCTTAATCTGATACAGCATATTCACTCTCCTACCTATCAGAAAGGCCACAGTCTGGACCAAATCTGGTCATATAATCTGTCTCTACCTTCGTCCTCTATACATCCTTGTAGCTGGTCAGACCACTTTTTCATACATTTCTCTTTTACTATAAATGGGACCATTAAAGCTAGGCCACAAGCGGGCAGAGAAATTTGGAAATGGAGGTCTGTAGACTTACCCGCATTCCTAAATACTCTGGCTACTTCCCTTCCCCCTCAGGGCGAGGATATAGAATTCAATGAAAAAGCACTCTCACAATGGCTGTGCCAGGTGGCAAATCTCCATTCTCCTTTGATAAGCTTTCCCAAATCACGAGGGAAGGAGGCCCATAAAGGGTTTACTCCAGATTTGAAGAAACTAAAACTTAGCATCAGACAAAACGAAAGGAAATGGAGAGCAAACTATCTACCTCAGGACAAGGAGACTTATTGCTTAGCTAGGAAAATGTATCAAAAAATGCTTTTAAAACACAAAACTGATTACTTTTCTGCAAGGATCATGAACTCCTCGAATAAATCAAAGGAGATATTCAAAATTGTAAATGATCTCTGCAATGATGATAGGACAGCCCCCCCTATAATCCCCACCCAAAAATTATGTGACTCCTTGAATAACTTTTTTAGGGATAAAATCATCACTATTAAACAGAACATAATCAGTTCTCCCACTTCAACCCCATTAAATGATATAATCTGTAATCCTCAAACATTGGATACCTTCCCTCCCATTGAGCCTAAAACTTTTTCGGAACTCCTGGTACGTGTGAAATATGGTTCGCCTGATGATATCTGCCCCCACACATTTTTAAAGAAATTGGACTTGCTCTCCCTCAAAGTATTGTCTCCTTATTAAAAAAATCACTTGCACAGGGCAAAGTACCCAGCAGTTTTAAGCATGCCCTACTGATCCCTCTAACAAAAAAATCTGGCATTGATCCATATGACATTACAAACTACAGGCCGATTTCCCTCTTACCCTACCGATCAAAAATTCTTGAAGCTCATGTCTCTAACTGCCTCTCAAACGTTATTGAGCTAACTGAATATTTGGAACCGAACCAGGCAGGTTTTCGCCCAGGCCATTCTACCGAGACAGTGATACTCGCGGTCCAGAATACCCTGAGATCTAACGCAGACAGAGACGTCCATCAGGCATTGGTGCTCCTTGATTTGTCGGCTGCGTTCGACACGGTTGACTATTCTATTCTTGTCAACCGTGTCGAGCAGGCCGGCCTCAGGGGCCCTGCCTTGAGCTGGCTGGAGTCCTTCATCTCTGAACGTACTCAGTCAGTTAGACTGGGGTCATTCACAGCACCAATAACCGTCTCTACCTGTGGCGTTCCCCAGGGATCGTCCCTGTCCACATTGCTTTTCAATTTATATTTACGTCCATTACTGCATTCTCTGAAAAATCACAGAGTCACAATTTTTTATTATGCAGACGACTTGCAATTGGTTTTCGCACTGGACTCCCCTGATGCTGTGGTGGAATTTCAGGAAACCATGACCCATATCCAGAGATGGATGAATCTGAATCCCTTTAAACTTAACCCGGGCAAGACAGAACTTATCTTGCCCGGGAAAAGTGAAATCAGTTGGGGTCCCCACTTCTGGCCGTCAGACATGGGAATTCCACCCACTAAATCACACACAGTTAAGAGCTTAGGGGTGACTCTCAGTGAGGACCTCTCACTAAAAAGTCAAATAGGGACGGTAGGTTCATCCAGTTTCTTCTAACTGAGAAAGATAAAGAAAATTTCCCATCTCCTAACTCATTCTGCCCTGATTCAGGCAATTACTGCGTTAATTCTATTGCGGCTTGATTTCTCAAACAGCCTGTATCTTGGTCATCCAGTAGGTCAGTTGAAGAGACTACAATACGTTCAGAACCAGACAGCCAGACTCATTTGTAAACAATCTAAATGGCAATCCATCAGACCAGGATTAGAAAAACTTCACTGGCTGCCAGTAGCTCAGAGAGCTACATTCAAAGCGGGTTGTATCATTTTTAAAGCTTTGCAGGGTAAGGGCCCGAAATTCATTAGAAATTTGGTTGGCAAATATACCCCTTTACGGAATCTTCGCTCGGCCCACCAAGAATTGCTAATAATTCCCCCTTACAAGAAAAAACGCCAAGGTGGCAGTAGTTTCCAATTTCTTGCCCCCTCTTTATGGAGCTCCTTACCATTATCGCTAAGACTGAGCGACGATCTTCTTTCCTTCAGACAGGCCTTTAAAACCCTGCTATTCAGACAAGCTTACTTTTAATATAAATTGATGTGAAACTCTCTTTTGCTCAATGTACTTAGGTGTTATGCTATGTTCCCAAAACTTCAGTAGCGCCATGAAGCCTACGGGCGTACGAGCGCTGTACAAATAAAAATTTAACATAACATAACATACTAAAAGGAAAAATGCCTTCAGAGGTGATCACATTGCCCAGATTGAAAAAGCCCGCTTGATACCACTGTAGAAGATATGCATTTTGAAAAATGAGCGGTAGGCTGCCGTTTTTCCGAGTAAGTGTACAGCAATTTAATTTGGAAAGCCCAAGTAATTTACCTATGTTGAAAAATACTTTATAGGCATTCAAAAGAGTCTTAAATCTGACCCGCTTGAAATAGCAGTGATCTAGCTGTCGCCAAAGACATCCTCTCGCCCTTTCTCCTATGAGTCTTGTATAAGGCGACGGGAGACCTGAGGGGTTTTCGGTAGGAGAGTCTTGCAATATCTCAGAACTATATTGCAAAACAGTAGCCAAGTAATAAAATTTAATATTGGGGAGAGCTCACCCTCCTCTCTCTCTGGGCAGTGAAATAAATTTAAAAGCCCTTCTCGGTTGTGCATAAGCCCAGATAAACTGGGGGAAAATTTGATCAGACATATGGATTATTATATTGTTAAATTCTAGAGGAATGGCCAGAAAGAAATATAGCAATTTGGGAAAAAAGTCATTTTTAAAACATTACATCTCCCCACGATTGTCAGGTGCATTTTGTTAATCTTTTTAAGTGATTTTTTCATGTTGGATGCAAGCGGAGTCAGATTTTTTTTAACAATTAGATCCAAGTTGGAAACTATATTGACCCTAATGTATTCAGCCTTCTTGGTTACTCTATCATCATCCCAGCATATGTATTCATAAAATCTGAGTTTTAGATTTATTGAGGGCATAGCCAGAGATCTCCCCAAATTCTTGGGCCTCTAGTTCCATATTCTTAATGGCCCTTTCTGGTTCTGGAGTTACCAGGGCTAGATCATCGGCATACGCCATAATATTCGTGTCAAAGCCAAACCGGCTCACCGCTACTATCTCAGAGTTAGATTCAATTTTCCTTATCAAAGGATCTATAAATAATGCAAACAGCAGTGGTAAACAGGGGCATCCCTGTTTTGTTCCACGTGTTATCCCAATCTCCTTTGTAAGATGCCCATTGGTTGAAATTCTGGCAGTAGGACCCTGATATAAAGCCTGTAGTGCCTGTAAAATCCTTGGTCCGAAACCGATCCATCTCAAGGCCCCCGACAAGTACTGCCAGGAGACCTGACCGAGTAATAATGCGATCGGGTCTCCTGCTACCTTAGCAGCATCGAATAAGGTGATATTCCGGCGGACATGTTCCGTGGTACCCTTTTTCGGTATAAAACCGTGCTGTCAATTCAAAACCAGAGAGTCAATATTTGATGACAGACAGGGAAACACGCAGTGAACTGCTGTGGGGTTAGCCTCTACTGCCCAGAACTTTTTGTGGAACCTGCTGCTTGTTCTCACCTGAGGACCGGTGGGTGTTGTTGTAGCCCCAATCCTTGCTGCACCCACTTTGCGGGTGCCGCTTCTCGCTGCCAGGAGGTGGTGCAAAGCATGGGAGGCTGCTGTGCTGTGGGCGAGTCCGTCTGCCACAGGGGAAAGATCAGCGCGCAGCAGGGACTCACTTTCCCAGGAGTTCCTGCACGGCCTCGTCACCTGGCCCGCACACCTGTGAGCCCCGCCCCCGGGCCGGCAACTGAACAGTAAAGCCTCGTCACCAGCGTGTAAAGTTGGGAAACACGCTGTGAACTGCTGTGGGGTTAGCCTCTACTGCCCAGAACTTTTTGTGGAGCCTGCTGCTTGATCTCACCTGAGGGCCCGTGGGTGTTGTTGTAGCCCCAATCCTTGCCTCACCCGCTTGGCGGGTGCCGCTTTGCGCTGCCAGGAGGTGGTGCAAAGCTCGGGAGGCTGCTGTGCTGTGGGCGAGTCCTTCTGCCACAGGGGAAAGATCAGCGTGCAGCAGGGACTCACTTTCCCAGGAGTCCCTGCACGGCCTCGTCACCTGGCCCGCCCACCTGTGAGCCCCGCCCCCGGGCCAGCAACTGAACATTAAAGCCCTGTCTCCAGCATGTAAAGTTGGGAAACACGCTGTGAACTGCTGTGGGGTTAGCCTCTACTGCCCAGAACTTTTTGTGGGCCTGCTGCTTGATCTCACCTGAGGACCCGTGGGTGTTGTTGTAGCCCCAATGATTGCCGCACCTGCTTCGCGGGTGCCGCTTCGTGGGTGCCGCTTTGCGTTGCCAGGAGGGGGTGCAAAGCTCGGGAGGCTGCTGTGCTGTGGGCGAGTCCTTCTGCCACAGGGGAGAGATCAGCGCGCAGCAGGGACTCACTTTCCCAGGAGTCCCTGCACGGCCTCGTCACCTGGCCCGCGCACCTGTGAGCCCCGCCCACGGTCCGCCCTTTCCCTCTACTTGTTGGCGGAACATCACGCTCTGCGGGACGCGCCGGGCTAAGCCCGGGCTAAGCCCAGGCCAAGGGTGGGCCCGTCCTATCCCGTCATAGACTGGAATAGACTGTGCTGGGCCCCCCCTCTAACATCTAGTTCCAGCCACAGACACGGGACGGACAACTAGCTGGTCTGTATATAGATATTTAAGGTGTAACCTACTCCGAACGTGTATCTACAATTCTAGCTGTGTCCGTAATCACTATCATGTCACCTAGAGGTAGTCATAGTAAAACAAAGCAACGTATGGCAGAGTTTACAGGTCCTATCGACCAGTTTATTATTAAAGCTAACGAAGCCATAGATCAAGGGATAATATTGCTGGACAGAAGAGTCTCACAGGACTTAGCACAGGCAAGACGATCTTCACTTGGGTCTCTGGCATTGGCTCAGACTCCTGCCAACCAACGAGAGAAGGCTGTTATGTCGGAGGTACACGCCAATGTCCATGGTATCCCCAGTTTAGTTGATCTCTCTGCTACATTGTCAATGTCAGACTCACAAACCGCTGAGGCCCTTGAAAAAAAAACCTGAAATTTTTTGCGACACCAGTGCAAACTGACCAGGCTCAAGTTGTACAAATTAAAGAGGGCGCAATCCCAAAGCAGAATAAGCCATCCAAGAAGAGAAAGAAAACAATAGACTTAAACCCAAGAAATACCCAACATAAACCGCGACCCAACATCCAGGGGAAGGGCAATGTTACATCAGGACCAACGATGCACAATCTTAACCCGCCTAATTCAGGCAATGATAGTATAAATCTCCATCCCGTGGCTGTGGATCTTAGCATAATAGACAGCACTATAGATGATCATGTTAACACCGACATATGGGGTAATCAAACGGGTGTGTGGCAATCATACATGCGGTGCTGATCAACTTTTGCTAGCCCAAATTAGAGAACTAATAAAAACGCAACTACAGCCGTTCCAACTGAGTCTAGCAATTATTGAGAAACAGCTAGCAGTCTTAGCATTAACTCTGAAGACATCTACCCATCAGAAGAACCTGGGGGTGACTAATGTAGTAGGACTGAAAATTAAGGACACCAATCTTAAACAACCGGAAGGCACAAAGAAAATTGCCTCAGGACCTGCTACCCCAAAAACTAACGCCCGAAAAGAAATCGCTAAAAAGGTACCTTTACCACAGAAAAAGATACCCCCTGTAACACCCACCCCTGTAATTCCAACTCCTGCTCCTATTCTTTCTAAACCAGCTCAGATAAATACTGTTCAACGTGACCTTCCACCAAGACATAATCACCCGGGAGAAAGGTCAAAGGGAGGGGGGTGTCAATCGGCAAATCTCCCCCCTGAAGCAAGTCCCTACGTAGTCGTTATGACAGGGGTCCCTGAATTGACTCACAACAATGAGGAACCAAACTGGTCCTTAAAAAATAAGGTCCAGTATTGGTTAAACAATAACAGACCACTCCCGCAAAATTGCGCCAGTAGGATTATTGCAGTACGTAGAGTCCCCAGGATAGGCCATAAATTAAAAAAAAATTCAGGTGACTGCATTATAGTCAACTTCGATGACCCTCATACAGCGGATCACATCTGCTCATGGGGCTCGACAAGTAAACCTGATGGGATATCAACTAAACAACTGTCCTATTTTTACCCACCAGCACCCCGCTATAATGAAGGGCCATATTGGCCCTGGCATGAACCAGTAAATCGCCAATGGGGTTGGGGCCCAGATCACACTAGGCAGGGGAGGAACGACTGGGCAGTATGGACAGGTAGGGACAGGAGAAATCCACCATATAGGGATACCTGGGGAGGTATACCAACATTTAATAGATATAGCGGCCTGGAGATGGTCGATTGACCACTATTAGATAATAAATATGGTAGTACAGGCCCTATGCACTTAATCAAGCTAACAGCACACACAGCGAAGGTAACCACAGGCCTTATTGAAAATTATTATACCATAGATGCCCCAGAGAACTGCTCCACTACTGCTGTACCTGCAAAAGATAGTCCCAACATCATAGACTGTACCCTGAAATTAACTAATGAGACACGGAGGGTAAACTCTCCTATGACACTGACTAGCGAGGTGCTGCAGACGCAACCTAGATTACCCACATCGGTAACCTCTATTAAACAAGTCACCTTTCTCTTCTCGAACATAGCAGGTTTAGCTTCTAAGCACACGGAAACCAGCTACCTGCAGATTGCCAACTCAAATAATATCATCTGCCTACAAGAAACGTGGCTTAACGAACCGATACATCTTCTAGGTTACAAGACCTATTTCTCTCCAGCTAAAAGGTCCACTGCTGGCAGGAGTAAGGGAGGGATAACCACTTACGTCTCAAACCTTTTGCCCTGCTATGATATAACCCCTTGAAATTAGAGCTTAACTACCAACTACTCATCCTCCAAAGATCTACCCAGGAAGTGTATTTCTTAATTAACTTTTATAATAATGTGAACCCACCCGACCTCATACTATTGGTAGCCGAGATCTCTGATCTGCTTCAGGCCCTGCGTTCAAAATACGCAAGTAAGACACACACTTTAGTCTGGGGAGGGGATTTCTATTTGCACTTGTGCACAAAAAGTAATACCCCTAACTGTGGGATCATTGACGAACAAGAGAATAGGATTACACATTTCACACACACGCCCGAGGGAATACAAATGTACGAGACAATGGTGGAACTAGAGATGGGTTTTGCCAATGAATTAAAAACTCCAGCAGTCGTATTTGCCCCAACATTCAATGGAAGAGGTGCACAAACCCTGATCGATTACATCCTAGTTTCCACCAACAAAGCCCCTCACATTAAGACCTTTCAAACTAGTAACAATGCACTTAGCGATCACTTTCCTTTAAACGTGACTCTCCAGATTGGTAATAGTCAAACCAACGAAGGCTCACTCCAGTTAAACCTGCTGGATCAGCAAGAATTGGTTTTGGACCGCTTGAACGGTTACACTTTAAAATGGGGCAAACTAGATCAGATGGCCGTAGTGGCAAAAATAGTTGCTGCAAGTAATTCCCACATAATGAAGTGTCTTGACCCTTTGGCTACCCCGGTCCAAATTTTGGCTAGTTATGCCGCAATTGTTGAAACTACAAGGAAAGAAGTAACCAAAGTCTGTAAACATAAGAAGAAGGCTAGAAATGGCTGGTTCAGTCCCGCATGCACCAAACCATACACATTACCAAGAAAGGCTTTAGCCAAGGAAACGAGAGATAGAGATGCGATTATTAGATTAAGGAAGGCTTACTCTCTAGCTATAAAAAATAGAAAAAAGGAGATTAAAGCTGACCTGTGGGACCAATTACAGAAAAGCAGCGCTCTAAAGGATGGTTCTGCCTTTTGGCAAGTAGTGAGGTCTCCTTTTCTACTTGCCCAGGCAGACGTGCCAACTTTGGACGTTGCCATCGATGCGAGAGAATGGGTTGAGTATTTCTCTGAGGTTTTCCGCAGGGAGAATCCCCATGAGATGGCCCCAGTTGAACCTCTCCCCCATGTCAAATATCCATTAACTCTCTGTTTTAATCACAAAGAGGTATTAAACGCAATAAAATCATCTAAAGGGGGGAAGGCACCAGGCCCAGACGTAGTCCCAGCAGATCTGTTCAAACAAAATTCAGACCTGTGGACCCCGATACTCACAAATGTACTAAACGCTGCCAAGGAGGTTGGCCTGGTAAAATCTTGATCAACCTCGATACTGGTCCCTATTTACAAAAAGGGCGATAGGAACAGTCTTGTCCGCAGCCTTTGACTGTGTTGTGCACTCAAGGCTGTGGACAATCATACTTCAGATGGGCATTGATCCACCGATTGTTGACTTCCTGCGAGAGCTGTATACGGGGGCCACTGGGAGAGTAAGATACGGAACCAATGGCCAGTTACCGGATAGCTTTCGGGTAGAGAAGGGGGTCAGACAAGGGTGTGTTCTAGCCCCCTTCCTTTTTACCCTGTACACTAATGGGCTAGAGGCCGCTCTACTCGAGGGCACGGATGACCTTCCAGCTATTGGTCGTCGGCAGATTCCAGCTTTATTATATGCCGACAACGCGGTTCTTCTTGCCTGAAACCCAGTACAGCTTCAAAGGGTCCTGGACAAGTACTGTTCATTCATGGCTGGCTTGAACCTAAAAATAAATATAAAAAAACTTATGTGATGCATGCTGGCCCAAAATACAGAAAGCCGAAGACAATCTGTATCAACAAAGCGCCCCTTGATCAAACACTAACATATCCTTACCTAGGAATTTTAATTGATAATAAGTTCAAATGGAGGGAAGCTATTAAATCCCGTAAGTTAGTGTTCCTTAGGGCTGTCACAGCGCTGAAATCCTTTGCGCAAAAGCTAGGGAAAAAACCTCCGGCAGAAATGATCAAAATATATAAGGCAAAGTGTCTCAGCGCAGCAACCTATGGGGCAGGGGTCTGGGGAGGAGTTAACACAGACTAGCTCCAATCAATTGAGAACTCCTTTCTAAAGTACTTGCTGTCAATGCCAAAAAGCACGACTACATACGGATGCCATAACGAACTGGGATTGGACTACCTCTCGGATATAATAAAAATTCAACCAGTCATGTTGTGGCGGCGAATTTGGGTTACGGAGCAGTGCCACCTGACAAGGGCAACTGTGCAGGTTTGCCTGAAGCTTGACAATATGAGGAGGATCAAATGGTTGGCTTACGTTAAGACATTCCTTACGGACCTAGGCCTTGAGAAATACTTTAACGATCCCCCCGCAATAGTGGGCATATAAAAAACTGAATTGAGAACAGCTTGCCTGTCGCACTTGAGCGAACTGCGCTTATCGAACGAGGCTGGGAAAACATCAGTTCAACACTGTCTGTTAATTCAAACTGTGCCTACAATCCAACCGTACCTAAACTACAGTATAAATCAATACAGGAAATTTTTGTTGACCCGCTTTAGATTCAATTTGCTTCATCGTTTGCTTTCCTTCCCTCTTCAAAATGATTGGTCCCCAAACCTATGCCCTTGTCCTTGTGATTCCACCTCCCCACAATCTACCATCCACGTGGCCTTTTTTTGTAAGTTTTATATGGCTCCGCGAAGGAGGTGGGTTGTCCCTATTCTGAGGGTAATGGGAATGCGGCAGTGCCGCCCAGCATTTCTGGCTCTCCAGCATTTGGAACATGAATTGATGGCTAAATCGCTAGTTTACTTTTTAAAAATTGGTGTTAGACATCGCCGTAACCTATGATGCTTGTTTGCCCATAGTGCTTTGCGATGACACTAGTATGGGCTGAGTGCTTTGCGATAAATTTTAGTGTAGGATGAAGAAGTTTTTATATAATGCATAACATCTTAAATTTTCATTTGCATATCTGTGTATAATTCGTTTTTAAAAGCCGGGGAAAATTCAAATTGCCTTTTATCATTTTTAATTATTTATGTAAACTTTGCAATGTATTTTATGTACTTTTATGGAATTTCAATAACTACGGAAATCCGAATAAAGACAATTTGATTTGATTTGATTTGACAGTCTAGATGCAAGGACTTTAAAGAATATATTGGAGTCTGTATTAATAAGAGTTATCGGTCTGTAAGAGGACATTTCCAGAGCAGGTTTATCTTTTTTGAGAAATACTACTATTTTTGCTGAAGACCAGGACTGCGGAGGAGAAGCCCCATTAAAAATAGAAGACACGACATTTGTAATAAGTCTTTTATCTGTTGCGAAAAGATCCTATAGAATTCAAATGGGATATTATCATCTCCTGTAGCCTTGCCATCCGGAAGACTTGCCAAGGCAATTGCGATTTCATCCCAGGCTGAGGAGATTTCTAATTGATCGCTACTCTCTCTATTAAGCTTCGCTACCAGAGTAGCATCTAAATAGTTGTTACTTTCCAATTCTCAAAGCTCTCTAGGCTTGGTACTCTTCTGTATATAATATCTCATAGAAGTCTCTGAACGCCTCCTCTATTTTAACAGGATTGTTTGTTATCCCCTCCGAGTTCGTTTGAATAGATGAGATTAGATTGGTAGTAGTCTGTTGTCTGGTAGAAATGTCCAAATGATGGCCAATAAGCTCACAGCATTTATAAAGCCTTTCACGGACGAAGTCGATTTTACCGCTGTTTGTTCTGCTAATATTGTCCCCATTTCTGCCTTGGCAACTGCAACGTTGGTCTGTGCTTCTTCAATTCCAGATCCCGCCTGGACAGCTTGAATTAATTTTCTTTCGGCTTCTATCATTTGGTTGAGTAAAGCATCAGACTGTGCTTTCTCTTTTTCATTCCTTCTGATAGAAAATCCGAGCGACTCCCCACTTATCCCTGCCTTTAATGTGTCCCAGACAACCATGACTGAGGCTGACCCAGAATGTATCTCCAAGAACTCCTGCATCCATCTTTTCATGTGTTTTACGTAGTCATTATCATACAGGAAGGCTTTTTCAAAAGTCCAGTTAGAATCTTGTTCCCTATTTACCAATTCCTCTAAGTTAATAACAAGAGGGTTGTGATCAGAAAGAAGTCGAGGAGCAGTATCAATAACGCAATCATGGATCAGGGATGCAGAGGTTAGGAAATAGTCCAGCCCAGTGAATGATGTATGGGGAGCAGAGAATAAGGTATACCCATCCTGATCAGGGGCCCTATTAGGATGGCGGACGGACCAGCGTCCAGCCGCCACCCCAGAGGAGGAGAGACCGTTTGCAGGGGCAGGGGCAGGGGCGGTCCCTCCGTACAAACAGGGGGTAACATCCTGTATGTTCAGCATTGCGGTGGGTGCTGCTTGAAGCAGCAACCGCCACAATGTTACAAATGAAATCAGTGCATTTGCATGCACAAAGCAGCAGGCACCGCGCGGTGCCTGCAGCTTCGTGCATGCAAATGCAGGGGGGACCATAGGTACCCCCCATGTGCACCCCCACCCCCACTTCACCCGGGGGGCCGCAACGGGCCTCCAAAGAAAAGTCTGTATGCCTTTTTGTGGCGGCGTTGCAGCGCGGAAAGGCATTACAAAATTCAAATCCTAATATGGCTGGCGGTGTCTGATAGACACCGCCAGCCATGTTAGAGCTTTTCCGCCGCGGTCGGAAGGCGACCGCGGCGGAAAAGCGGCAGACGTAAAAATGACCCCCCCCCCCAGCCATCCTAATCTGGCTGGGGGTCATTTGTGTGTCTGCCACAGTGAATCCGTATGTGGATTCACCGCAATCATAATGAGGCCCTAGGTTTTAGATTAGCCCACACGTCTTTCAGGCTATGAGTTCTAATCAAATTTAACACCGCCTGGAAGACCTTAGGTTTCCTGCCTCTATATTCCGAGGCCCCTTCTGAGTTCCAGGTACTAGGCAGATTTAGATTTAAATCGCCGCACAATATGATGGAAAGTGGCCAGTGTGCAAGTTCCTCATTTACTACGTGAATTACCCCTAGATCATCAAGGTTGCTTCCATATACAGAGCAGAGAGTAAAAAGAAAATTCGAGGACGCGGAAGGGATGGAACAACCTGCTGTCACTAAGCATGGGCAGAAAATCCGTTCCGCTTGCGGATTTTGCGGATTTTTGGCAAATTCGCAATCCGCGAGATTCGCGGATTTCCCGCAAAACGGGACGGATTGGGTCAAAAGTTGAAGCTGACTTTTGTAACTATTTTAGAATGGCGCCGGCAAGCTGCCAGAGCCATTCTAAAATAGTTACAAAGTCAGCTTCAACAGGAAGCACTAATAGATAAAGTAAAGCAGGTGCTCGAGTTGAAGCTCAAATTCAGTTACACAATCATTAATCACCCCAAACTTGGGCTTAGGTTGGGGTGCTTAAATGATACAGTGGGGCCGCTAGCAGCTTTCTACCTGGAGGCCGTTGTGGTAGGCTCAGTTTTCCGAGAAAAGGTTCAGGTCGATACGCCAGTGGTGGAAAGCTGCTTCTTTTCACAATCCACTTTCTTTGCAGCACCTTTCTTTGTGACCATCTTGAAACTGTCAGTTGGCAGGCACTTAGCTGCACAAGCAGAAGATATTGGAGGACTTACATCACGTTTTGGGTGGTCACATAACTTTGTACCAGCACTCTGTCTGGAAGTACTTTGGGTGATGTCTCTCCTGCACCTAAAATCGAACAAGCAAGAAAAATATTTAGTGAAACTTGCCATTGTTGCAGTTTGAATTAGTACATACAAAGGCAATATAATTAAGTGTGGTTGCTTAAGCATGCAGTGTATCCATTCCAAAGTCAAACCACAAAAATATAATATATTATTACATTTCTAATCAGGATAAAAACATACAGATGCAACTGTTTGTTTTATGTGCATCTAAGGGAGACACGTGTGGCAGCCAGGGAAGTGCAGGGGAAAATGGAATAATCCTTAAAAAACGAATGCTGGTGTGCACCTATGGCAGACAAGGAGGTCCAGGGGGAAATGAAATAATCCTTAAAATATTAATGCAGGTGTGTGTCAATAGCAGACAAGGGGTATAAGGGGGAAATGGAATAATACTTCAAAAAATGAAGGCTGGTGTGTGCCTATGGCATGGAAGAGGGTCCAGGGGGAAATGGAAAATACTTAAAAAATGAATGCTGGCGTGCACTTATGGCAGGCAAGAGGTTCCAGAGGTAAGTGGAATAATTCTTAAAAAATGAATGCTGGTGTGCATCTATGGCAGTCAGTTGTATGATACAACCGTGTATGACTAAATAACGTAGTCGGAACAACGAATACGTCTTAGTGACGCATTCCTTTACCATATAAGTCTTTACAATAACTTGCACTATGGAAAGCACCGGACTTTGGAACTGTATAATTTACTATTCCAAATCCAGTCCGTGTAACAGTAGGGAAAGCATTGGACTTTAAAGCCTAAAGCTGCTTCACCTAAGGCTTGACATTCTAACAACATGTGCGGTTAAAGGAAATCGTGGTTAAGACTCATTCATTGTTCTGACTGCGCTGCACTGGCAATGCATGGTATGGCCAGAGTTGTGATTGCTGTTTACCATGACAGGTAAGTGGGTCCATGAGGAATATGACTAATCCTTAAAAAATGTATGAGGGTGTGAGCCTATGGCAGGCAAGAAGGTCCAGGGGGGAGTGGAATAATCCTGAAAAAATAAATGATGGTGTGTGTTCACCTATGGCAGTCGAAGGGCCCATTGGGAAATGGAATAATTCTTGAAAAAGGAATGCTGGTGCGGGTGTGTGCTGTGCTCCTGTGGCAGGCAGAGGGCCAAGGGGAAAATTAAATATTACTTAACAAATGAATGCTGTTTTGCATCTATGGCAGGCAGGGGGTGGATGGATGGATGGTGGGTAAATGTAAAGATAACATTTTTTGAAAACATCTAAAGAAAATAATAATACAAATAATAAATAAAAGAGAAACCCATTGGGAGGTTAGGAGGTGAGGGTGAAAAATGAAAAAAATATCATATTACATAAAACACTGTTCATGTCATAATTATAATATACATATACTACAATGATCCTCAAGCATATTTTTAACCTGTTATCTGGTAAAACAAAACAATGAACAGAAACAAAAAGACATAGTCCTCTCCTATTAATCTCTCTAGAAAAAGACTTTGAAAACTGGAAAAAGAGGGTGGCTGCACAAAATGGTTGCCATCCATATGGTGAACAACAACAGCAAGGAAGGAGGCATGGCCACAATGAAGAGTACATCCAGCCCTCTGGCATAACAGCACTGGCTGGCTACACAAAATGGTTGCCGGCCACATGGTTGAATAACAATTAAGTAGGCATGGTATATAAACAACACATGCAAGCCTATTTACACTGAGTAAACAAAATAGCTCCAGGCCAAATGGCATGGAGAACAAAGACAAATGGTAGTAAAATGCAAACACATACACACTGGCCAGAAAAGGAGGCATAGTAGCACTGAAGAAAACAGTACCATTAACCCAGTAATGCCCAAAAATGAAAAATTACCTGAGCTACAAAACTTTTACAACAACACATATCCTCCCAAGGCATCAAATAATACACCATCTATATACTTTTCACAGAAAAAAAATCAAATACAACACAAACACAACATTTTTAATTTAATCCAGTGCCATCCATGCCCTAAATGAAATTTTAAAATAACAGATACCACAGACACAGTTGTTTCATGCCCCCAGGACTACTACTGGATATACTGGCTGGATAACTTATTGACAAACAAGGCCACATAGTAAAATAAATGATTATTGAAAAAATTAACAAACAGCAAGAAATTGTATCTACCTGTGCAACATTTTTCCTTTGCAAAAGATTTAAAATGAAACGCAAAAAAAATATCTAGGCCTCTACTAAAACTGCGGTTCATCCACCACAATACATTTTAAAAATCGAATACAAGTACAAATACATTTTGGTGCCAACCCTTTATCAAACAAACAACACCTCCATAGAAAAGTTTTTTTAACTTACTTGTGATATCACAAAAACAAACTCCTTAAATCAAATGGTATATGTGCAGCTGACATTCAGAGCGATCCTTCCAGCTCCAAATGCAAATGAAAAGTGACAAAGAGATGGACAAAGCACTGAGAGAAACCTGCTGGGCAGGAATAGGAAGTTTGACTCTCTGGGGCACTCCCTTCCTGCTAAAAATGAACTAAACAATTGCTTGAACAGTCCGTTGGAGTAGAATATTAACTCAAAACATCTTTTCGAGCAGACTTAGCTGCTTCTCAAGTAGAGAATCTGCTTGAGGTACAGCCATTGTCACTCGCACTTGCCAGTCACAAAAAAGGCACCAGAAGGCACCATCGTGGATGGGAGCCATGCTTGAAGGTGGCTAATATCACACCTATGAACAAGCAGCCTGCAAGTATCTTTGTGCTTACCAGCATGTGCCAAAACAAGTCCCATGCTTGCCAACGTACAAAAATCCTGCCATGCGCCGGATGGAGGAATTTAGCAAGAACTCAATGCTAAATGCATAGCACAGAGTTCCCAAATTCCACCAACCAACTTGAATCTTTCTGCTTGGGCCTAGTCAAAGTTACTACCGGATATAAGAACTGGTGCTCAGACCCTAACACTTCGGTATTATTCTGGGCCTGTGAAGGCTCGGCCAGGAAGAAGGATTGGTATGATGCTGAAGGACTTCCACTCTGCTGGACTGCTACTCTGGAAGAGCATTTTTCCTGCTGTGCTGACCTGCTGCGTGCTACCCTTCTGAACTGCTTGAGAAAGACTGGACCCACATCACTTCAAACCAGACTGACTCCAAGGTCTTGCTTGTTTGCCTCCTGATCCGAAGTCTCCAGTACATACAAATATCATTACAAGACTGGAGACTAACATTATGCATTATTCCTTTAATGCCACTCCGCACAGCACTTGAAAGACCTTCAACATCATAATGAAAACATAAGAGGACATCCATTAGATATAACAAGTCCATGCACATAACAATCTGTCTTTTTTAAATGCTGCTCCTCGCAGATAAGTACTTTCACTTCTAGTGTTATTGTTCATTACTAGCTTGTTGTTATAGTAGTTTGCTGTTTATGCTTGTATTATTGTTTTGTTTTCCATAACCTAGGAAGGACAAGATCTTCAGACCTGTCAGACTTAGCCAAGAAACTCTGGCTGTTTTGATTGGAGCACACAATTAGATTCAAGGCAGTCTGCTGACTGGAATTCAAGGTTTTTAAGGGATTTCAGAGACCGGAAACTGAACATAGCCTATGCGAAGCTGTGTCAACTTTGGGGGCCGCTAAATTTGGAACTCTTTGCAAGCACACTCACCTTTCAACTGAGGAAGTACTACAGTTGGATGCTTGTTTTCAGTCTAGGTAGGACCTGGCCTGGCAGTTCGGACTGGACCGTTCCCACTGGGCGCAGCGTCAAGATTGATTTGCATATGGCTAGGTCCAAACTGGAATGGCATGGTGAGCAAAAAACGAAGGATTTAGGCCCAGATCTCTGTACTGGGGTGAATGTATGACATTGTTCTGCATTCTGTCCATCAATTGTTTTTGCATTTGTCAGCTCTATTGGGACGGCTATGCCCAGATGTGGGTCCCGTGCTCTCGATGCCACTGGAGTCAAGCTGTCCTGGTTGATAAGGGCTGAAAGCCTGAGACTGGTCCTAGGATGCTTGTTTCCGGTCCAGGGAGGACCTGGTCTGGTTGTTCGGGCTGGACTGTTCCCATTGGGTGCAGTGTCAAGACTGATTTGCATATGGCTGGGTCCAAACTGGAATGGCATGGTGAGCAAAAAAACGATGGATTTAAGCCTAGATCTCTTTACTGGGGTGAATGTATGATATTGTTCTGCATTCTGTCCATTAATTGTTGTTTTTGCATTTGTCACCCCGAGTGGGACGGGTATGCCCAGACATGGGTCCTGTGCTCGCCATGCCACTGGAATCAAGCTATCCTGGCTGATGAGGGCAGAAAGACCCGGGTGCTCTAGCGGTGAACGCCTTCCTTCAGATCTGAAAAGGGTTCAAATCTTACGCATTCCCTCCATTCATAATCATTCAGAGGGTTCTTCAGAAGGTGAGGCAAGAGGGATGCTCTCCTGTTCTGATAACTCCATTTTGGGTGTCACAGGTGTGGTTTCCAATGACCATGGAGCTAAATTGTAACAGTCCCTTTTTTCTTCTTGCTGTAGAAGGTGTTTTGAGAGATGTAGATGGAGAGGAGCATCCTCTTGTTCTGTCATGGACTTTGAGCCGTCTTGTTTGGAAAACATCATGATTTGTAGAGAGATTTCAGGCCTTTTGAGAAAAGCTGTCAAACTCATCGAGAAGTCCTGGGCTTCATAAATAAACTTTAGGTGTAAAAGAATATGGAAGATATGGGTATATTGGTGCTTGGAAAGGAATTTGGATCCCTGGAGACTCCTATAGGTGATGTGGTGAATTTTTTGATAGAACAGTTTGATAGGGGCCTCAGCTACAGAACTTTGAACTACAACAGGTCCACAGTTGAACGTGATGGTCTATAGGGTACTTACGAGTTTGAGGTAGAGGAGACCCCCAAGACCTTGGTATGAGACCCTATGGGATGTAAAATTAGTGCTAAGTAGCTAAGTATGTTTTCCTTTTCACTATATATATATATATATATATATATATATATATATATATATATATATATATATATATATATATATATATAGTACCTACTGGCGGTCGCCAGTAGGTATATATAGTTAGGATTTTTTCCCTATGGGATTTCTGAAAATTCTATGCCTAATAACTTTTGCGTTTGTGGACGGAATTGGCTGAAATTTTCAGGAAAATGGCACATTTTGTTTCTGAGCAGCCCTTGAAAATTTGGGGGGGTTTTGTGGAGGGGGGGCCGAGAAAAAAGGGGGGTCCCAAAACGCGTTTTTCCCATGTTAATTTCCATAGGGCGGTTGGACTCACTTTTAGCCCAAACGGCTGAATGGATTTTCACGAAACTTGGCAAAATTGTAGGGACTGTTAGCCCGATGTGCCTTTGCTAGGTCTCAATATATGTGCTTCAGTGGATTTTGAGAAATTAACGTTTAAATCAAGATATATATCTGTAACAGCGCTCCGGGCAGCGATCCGGTTAGCGAACCTTTCGCGTATCGGAACTTTGCGATGCGAAGCTGATTGGCCCTCCGGTGTCTGTCAACATTCTAAACAGTCCGGAGCGGCCGCCATCTTGTCTCTCGGTAGGATCGAGAGACAAGAGGAGGCCAAAACAAAGGGGGAAATTACCATAAGGGGGCATAGTAGATCCTCGTTGACCCCCTAGGTTTTATGTGGAGGTTTTAAAAGGGCCTAGGAGGGTCCAAAAAAAAAATGAAAATTTTTTTTTTTTGCGTGGTAAGCGCCAAGTTCGCGAACTGGAAAGCGTTCTGGGCTGCGAACTTTATGGATAAAAGAATGAAAGACTTTTCTAATACTGTATGTTAATTGTTTGTTGTTTTTCTTGTTTTTTTTGTTTTCTTTTTTTAAAGTGTTTTTTTTATTTTGATTCTTTTTCATAATTTATTAAACTTTCTAACATTTCAGTGTCTGAAATGTTATTATTTTCTTGAAATATTGTTTGCAATCGGTGAGGTTGCAAAATGTCCTCATTTGCAAGGAGGACATCTACTGCTTGGACACATTGCAGCAGTTCATTATCCAAGCTTTCATCCATAAATTCCAGGTCAATTTGTTCATTTAATTCCTGGCTGCTCTCTTGCAGGTCCATCTCAAAAGAAACTTGCTGCTCGCCTTCCATTTTGCCTGAAATTTGGATTAAAAAAAATATATATTAGTAGAGATAGGGCACTATTGGGATTAATTTTAGATAGGCAGTTTTTATCAGTGAATTTATCTTTTGGCAGTGTATAGTATGAGAGTGGAAATAGGACTATAAAAAAGTGTATGTGATTTAACCAAGACAAGCCTTACTCCATTCATAACTATAACAGAGAAGTCTATCTAAATACATTACTACTACAGAGGGATAGTGTATATTTAGCAGAAAAAGCCTACTATATTAAGTTATACTGCACAATATATTAAATTATAACTTACCTTCACAAAGAAGTTGAAGTTTTTTGAAGCTATTGAAATAGGAGGTACAACAAGAAGTAGTAGTCAAAATGGCTGTGTTTCCTTCTCTCCCTTTATATATATACAGGTATATAACCAATCAAATGTCAGGTAATAAAAGTAGAAAATGAAAGTAACATTTTCATTGGTTGTCAATTCCAACAATTCAGATGTGTTTTGTGAAGTAATTTACCTCACGGTACTTGGAGAGGTCTACAGGCTAAATGGCTAAATGAAATTTCAATGAAATTTGTGAGAATGGAAGGGATTGTTATGTAGTATGAGCTAATCTATATTTGGTGAGAGTGTCTCTAGTCGTTTTTCTGTAAATTACTTTCCCACCTTTTTTTTGGACCGCTTTCCGGGAAGCGGCCCGGTTAGCGAACCTTAAGCGTCACGGGAGTCCACCATTTTGTGTTTCGGTCGCATTAAGATACAAGATGGAGGGCAAATAATGTTTAGAATGGGTAGAAGGGGTCATGGTAGACTTATCTTGACCCCCTAGGTTTTCTGAGCGTGGCTGAGGAGGCTTATATGTGCGGAAAAAAAAACTTTTTTTTAAAAAATTCCGCGAGGTTAGCGAACCTTAAGCGTCACGGGAGTCCACCATTTTGTGTTTCGGTCGCATTAAGATACAAGATGGAGGGCAAATAATGTTTAGAATGGGTAGAAGGGGTCATGGTAGACTTATCTTGACCCCCTAGGTTTTCTGAGCGTGGCTGAGGAGGCTTATATGTGCGGAAAAAAAACTTTTTTTTTAAAAATTCCGCGAGGTTAGCTTTCGGTTAGCGAACCGGGTAGCGCTCCGGGGAGCGAATTTTGTGGATAATTAGTGAAAAAAGTTAGAGAAAAATAATAATTGTGAGTGATCAGATGTAGGGTAGCTCTGAGAAGAGCTTTTGGGTTTATGGTACATTTAGGTACTTATAAGTAGGTACCAATGCACAGTCTTAAATTCAGAATGAAAATTCTGTTGCCCTCATCTGAGAAGTGAACTCCATCTCCTCTGTAGATATCTTGCATGTAGTAACGCAAGTTATTGTTGTACAGAGAGCCCATTCCATGGTCTCTCATGTAAGCTGAAACAGATTTGTTTACATGCTTCCTCGCTTTCTCAATTTGTGGACAAAATTGGTTGGACCACCTCCATTTCTGTCTTTGGCATATATTGGAATATACCAAGGCAGTTTGAGGAAAAAGTGCCATTAATTGCTCAAAGGTGTCCTTTAAAAGCATTTCCAGACCTACCCCTGTCAAAGTGCCCAAATCATTACCTCCACAGTGCACTATTAACAGGTCAGGTTTTGGCAAATGCATAAAGGTTTTCACCAATGGTATCAATTGGTGACATTTTAATCCTCTTTGGCCCAACCACTTAATTTCCACATCTTGTAAATTGAGGTTAGGTAAATTTCTGCTCTCAGCATACCTTTGAGCCCAGTGGATGTAACTATGTCCAACAATCCAGACCTTAAACATGGTGGGAGAAGGTTGTTCTGCAGTCAGATGAAGTGTGGTAATGAAAGGGCAGTTGAAACAGTAGGAGTTTCTAAAGAAAAAAAACTGTGGATTTCCAGTGCTATTGATTCATTAGCAGTGATTGGTGCATTTCCATTTCTGAAAACAGAAAGTTAGGGTGCATGGATGTGTTCTTTGAAAGATGTAATTTGAATGGTCAAGAAAGAAACATTTAATGAAAGATTGCACTGGATACGCAGGTGCACTGAGAGTTCAGAGTTCAATTGAAACATTGTTGTGTGAATTTGCAAACATGAGAGGTCTTCCAGGAGGTGGTTGCTATGGAAAAAAGGCAGACAGGGCAGAGGGGGGAAGGGTTTAGATTTGAAAAAAGTGAGGGAAGAGGTATGATTGGCTAATATGAGAGATATGTGAAAAGAATATCTGTATTTCTGTGCTTTCAATAGCTGCAGCCTTTGGAGTGCATCCTTTTTCTTCTGCTGAAGACAATTTGGTGTATTTCTTAGACTGTTTTCAAAACTCAAAAAAGATTTGCTAAGGTGAGAAAAGATTTATTTAATTTAGATACAGAATAGTATGATTTAAGGAGAAAATGATGAAGAAAGCTGTGTTTTAAAAACGATTTAAGAAATCAATTTCATTTCTGGATATGTACTGCTAGAGCTTCATAGGTTGTTTTGAGCCATATTTATAAGGTATTTGAGTGTCTAAGATGTTATGTTTTCCTTTTAAAATGTAAAGTGTTCCTCATGGGGCAAGTGTCTTGTAAATATGCTCCCACTTGTGCTTGGCAAATTTAGATTTTGATTATGGGAGTTACCTAGCCATGTTAATAGTGTCCCAAAAATGGTGCTAGGGAATTGCAGAAAACACTTTCATGTGTCTCGAGGACATTTTTAGTCATTTCTTCATGAATGCAGGTATACAATTGATTTATATGCTGTGTTTAAAAATGAATTTTGAAATTAATTACATTTCAGGATATGTAGTGTTAGAGCTTCATAGGTTGTTTAGGGTCATATTTAGAAGGCATTTTAGTGTCTTTGATGTTATTTTTCCCTTTTTAAATGGAAAGCGTTCCTCATGGGGCCCTTAGCAGTTCTTAGCCATGTTATTTAATAGGAAGTGGATAACATGGCTAAGAGCATTTGCTGGAAAGTGCATGAATATTGCTGACTTTTCTGCGATGTTATTTTTCCCTTTTTAAATGGAAAGTGTTCCTCTTGGGGCAAGTGTCTTGTAAATACGCTCCCACTTGCGCTTGGCAAATTAAGATTTTGATTATGGGAGTTAGGTAGCCATGTTAATAGTGTCCCAAAAATGGTGCTAGGGCATTCCAGAAAACACTTTCATGTGTCTCAAGGACATTTTCAGTCATTTCTCCATGAATGCAGGTATACAATTGATTTATATGCTGTGTTTAAAAACGAATTTTGAAATCAATTACATTTCAGGATATGTACTGTTAGAGCTTCATAGGTTGTTTGGGGTCATATTTAGAAGGCATTTTAGTGTCTTTGATGTTATTTTTCCCTTTTTAAATGGAAAGCGTTCCTCATGGGGCCCTGAGCAGTTCTTAGCCATGTTATTTAATAGGAAGTGGATAACATGGCTAAGAGCATGTGCTGGAAAATGCATGAATATCGCTGACTTTTCTGCGATATTCATGCATTGCGGCCGTTTTTTTTCACATTTGCAAGCACTTCTTAGACATGTTATCCAATGGGAGGTGGATAACATGGCTAAGAGCATTTGCTTCAAAGGTTGTTTGGGGTTATACACCATTTTTGGGAAATTATTAACATGCCTATCTAACTCCCATAATCAAATTCTAAATTTGCCAACCGCAGGTGGGAGCATATTTACAATAAATTTGCACCAGGAAGAACGTAAAATAGCATACTAGATACTCAAATGCCTTATAAATATGACCCAAAACATCTTATGAAGCACTAGTAGTGCATATTTCCAGAAATGTATTGGTTTTCATTTAATGATTTACTTCATTGGTAGGCCTTCACATGTTTTTTTATTTTGGTATTTTTCAGTGAAAATCTTATCTGCAACCATGTGTTGGCCTCACCTCAAATAAACAAAACAGGTGATGGACTGAATGTGGATGAATGACAAACATTTACCCCAGTCTAAAGATCAGGGCCTAAACAAATCTTTAGATAGGCTACATCTTATCGTCATCCATACTTAATGATTTAAAATATTAGGGAGTGATTTATGAGTGTTGTATGCCTTTTTTGTACCATTGAGTGTCATTTTTGTGATGCAGTGCTGGTGGAAAACATTTGCTATGTTAAATAATTAGTACGGCATTAAGTTTTAGATGACTGTTATTTATTTACTGTTTGCTAATAGTGGTTAATAACATTTTATATTATATTTTTCCACAGATTCAACTGCAGATTCTTTCATAGTTTGGAAAATGCCTTCCAAATGTCGAATACGAAAGGCTAGAAAACGTCAAAGACAGCAGGATGATGTTTTATTGCAGCAGTCCTCTTCCCCAAATACTTCTCAAAACACCAAGAAAGGTCCGGGTAAGAGCACGAAATCATTCTTAAGAAATATTTGTAGTAAAAAAAGTTTTGCTCAAAAAAATGTTTTAGTTCACAAAAAGAAAAGTAATTTAAATGGAAAGGAGAGACCCATCACAAATGTTACTGGTAGAGGAAGAGATAACTCTGTGCATGATAGTAGAAGGAAACAACAGTTTAGGGACATTCGAAGTCGAATGTTCCGTAATAGGATATTAGTTAATTTATTGAAAAGTATTAAAAAGAAAGGCCAACAGAAAGCGGCATTTTATAAGAAGAAGAAAAATGTAGAGAAAATTATTGATCATGCTTTTGAAATTAAGCGAAAGTTGTTTATTTTGGTAATCAATAGAATTAGGAAACTAAGCAAGGTAATTTCTGATTTCAAAACAAAAAGTAGATGGAAGAGAGTAGTAAATCGTACTAACTTTTGTGAAGTTTTTTCCGGAGAATGGATGCATAGTTCAAGTTCTGAGGCATTTTTTAATGAGGAGACTTATTTTCAGGATAATGATTTGGTGCATGCAGTTGACATCAGTGGTCGAGCTTATGAAGTGAAGGATGGTTGTCCAGTTGAAAAAGAACAACTTGTGACAACAGAGACAGATGAGGCGCTAAGTGATGAGGTTTTAGGAAGACGTCCTAAGGGTCCTGTGTACATTTGGAAGTGTAGTTCTATTTGCAGTGTGCGACAGGTTTCCATCAATTTGCTTTGTGATTTTATACGGACATTTAATAAGAAAAGTTTGAAGCAGAAAATGAAGTTGTTGCAAGATTTAGATCCTTGCAGAGTGAGACAAATGACAGGTTTGCGTGGTCATTCACTGGCTTGTCTTTCCAGGAGAGTATGCCAGAGTGTTTTTCATCATTTCAGGATGCTAGCAGTGCATCATAATAAAGTGAGAAAATTAGTGAGAATGTTGTATTATGCTAAGAGTCCAGCAATTATGCTTAAACAATTATGTGCTGCTCTTTTGCATGGTTCTGAAATAGATGTCAAGAATATTTGTGAAGAAATTGAGTTTTGTTACTTTGGTAGTAAAGATGAGAATGTTCAAATTGACCCAGAAGTAGAAGGTAATGTTGAAGATAATGTACAGGTTTCCAGTACAGATAATTTTCAGAAGGAAATTGCCACGTTTCAGATGAAATCAAGTGAGAGGCCTAATTTCACTTGTGTATGTTGTCGACGCACTTATTATAAGAATCAGACTAAGTTAGTGGATTTATATGCAAAAACTGAAAGGGAAAATAATAGTGAATGGAAGGATTTTGCCACATACTTGATGGTAGAAAATTGTTTTGATTTGGGAGTGGACCAACGTGTGTGTACTTATTGTTGTAACAAATTAAACCAAAACCAGATGCCTGCTAGGGCAGTTCATAATAATCTGGAATTGGTTGAGATTCCTTCTGAATTGAAGGATTTAAATACTTATGAATGTATTTTGATTCAAAGTATCCATCCCTTTCAGGCTATTGTAAGAATGGAGCCTAAGACAGGGAAGTTGCCTCCAGCAGATTTACAGAGAGGATTAAAGGGAAGAGTTGTTTATTTGCCTCTAGATTTGAAGAAAAACATTAACACAATTGGAATAGAAAAAGTGGAAGAGGAACCTCTGGTTATCTTGGTTAACGGGGTTCCGACAAAGAATAAGAAAATATGGCAAGATTTAGTGGATGTTAGGAAAGTCAAAAAGGCAACAGTGTATTTGAAGAAAAATAATAAGTACTATAAGAATGTATATGTTGCAGAAGAGGAAGTAAGTGATGAAGAGGATAGCGATTTGTGTGCTGGCCAAATTGAGAAAGTAGAGGCCTCTAAAAGTGAAGAAATATATGAACATTATAGTGTTCATCCTTTGCATTCCAAGGAAGTCATGGGGAATGCTATTGAGTTGTTTCAAATGAAACAAGCCAAAGGGAGTCCCATTAGTGTTTGGGAGGAAAGTTTGGAAGCTCGGTGTTTCCCACAGCTATTTCCCACAGGTCAAGGAGGAAGATATGATGAGCGACCTCATCAAATCCCTGCGTCTGAATACCGGACTTTACGATTGTATGCAGAAGATGCTAGGTTTCGGCAATGCATTCCCTATTTGTTTCATCTCCTGTTTGAAAGCGATCTGTCTGGACTGTCATATGCAGTGAACCACATCTTAAAAAGTGGTATACAGATGCGAAACATCTCGGCAAGTGACTTTATGCATAAAGTCAATGTCCAAGACAGTATTTTGGATTCTCACTTAATTAATCTCATGGCGTGTCAGCGTGGTACTAATGAGTACTGGTACCGTCGTCATGGTGATTTAAAATGTATGCTGAGGAACTTAGGAACTCCAACATGGTTCCTCACTCTGAGCTGTGCCGAGTATGGCTGGGAAGACTTACTTGAATTTCTACGAGAGGCAAATGGAAATATTGAAAACATTGAATTCAAGACACCTGGAGAACTGTGTTCTTTGGATCCAGTGAATGTATGCAGGTACTTCAATCATAGATTTGAAGCTATGATGTCTTTCATCACAAATAAAAAGAATCCACCTCTTGGAGAGGTGTTGGATTTCTTCTGGAGAAAGGAGTACCAAGCAAGAGGTGCCCCTCATATACATATGTTGTTGTGGATCAAGGATGCACCTAAATTTGGAACAGATCCGGATGACTTAGTGATGAATTTCATAGAACAGTATTCTACGTGTGCTGTTCCAAACGCAACGGAGAAGAAAAGTCTAAGAGAACAAGTTCTACGTTTCCAAAGCCATCGTTGTGGAAAGTACTGTCGTCGTAAATTCAGAAACAAGGACAAGTTCTACACCAAATGTCGTTTCAACTTTCCACGACCGGTGATTTCTAAAGGAAGAGTGAACAGTTTGATGTCTTCTCTGCGACATAATGTGACGAGGAAATCACCCAAGAATACATACAATTTGAAAAGGAATGAAGAGTCCAAGTACATCAATGACTACAACCCAGTGATTTTGTCCATGTGGAATGCCAACATGGATATACAGTTTGTGGCTGACAACTGTATGGCTGTGGCTCGGTATGTGACATCTTACATCACCAAAAAAGAAAAGACCGAACTGAAGGATATGTGGGAGGACATTTCCCATGAGAAGAGCCTCAGCAAGAAGTTGTACAGTTTCAGTCTGAAGATGTTGTCGCATCGAGAAATCGGAGCTTACGAATGTTCTGATCGATTGTCTTCAGCAAGTCTCTATGCCAAATCCAGGAGTCTCGTTTGGGCGAGTCTTGGTCTTGCTGCAACGCGAAATCGAGTTCTAAAACCTGTTCGGGAAATTGAGTATTTGGCAGAAAAGGAACCAAACAGTACCGACATTTTGAAGACCAACATGTTGGATACATATTATCCAAATCGAAGCAGTCACCTTGAGAATGTTTGTTTATATGAGGTTCTCCAAAATTATATATTCAAGAGGAACATCAAAGAAGATATTGAGAAAGGAGTGTATGCTGTAATTGGAAGTGAGGGATGCCTGGTCAAGCAAAGAAAATGCCAATTAGTAAACCATCGAAAATTGAGTGGTGAATCTCCAGGAAAAAAGGAGTTTTTCTATTTAGCACTTTTGCAACTTTTCAAGCCTTGGCGTGCAGAAGAGGAACTGCTTGGAGATTTCCTCTGTTACGAAGACTCTTTCAATGCAGCCAAGGAGTCCATAGAATGTCCTGCTTTTTCTAAATATCAAGAAATGCTAACTTTGGAAATTGAGCAGGAAGCAACGATTGCAGCCGAGATTGCCAGAGACAGTTCTCAGGACAGTCAGAGTTCTGTTTCATTGAGTCAAGATCCACTTGGAGGACCTATTATCGAAAATGAAGCTGCCACTGCTATGAATGAAGTAGAAAGAGCCATGGCACATGCTCAGGAGGATTCAGTTAACTTAGAAGACTTGGAAAAACAACTCAACGTTGAGCAGAGGAAAATATATGATGAAGTTACCAAGGAAATTGAGCACGGATTAAGTCATGAGAAGAACAAGTGCTCATGTACATCGTTGAAGCCTGTCCGACTGTACGTGAGTGGAGAAGCGGGAACTGGAAAAAGTTTCCTCATTAAAGCAATCTCTTGTTATTTGCAGGAAAGGACTGAGTCATCGCTGTCTTGTGTTGTCACCGCTCCTACTGGACTGGCAGCACATAACATTAAAGGTATTACTTTGCATCGTCTACTGATGCTGCCGGTGGAGCATGACAACAAATTACAATACAACAAGTTATCTGGAGATGCATGCTGTGAAGTTTCAAGAGTCTTGAGGAAAATGAAACTACTTATCATTGACGAAGTAAGCATGGTTTCCAATGTCATGCTTGCCTTTGTGCATTTGAGAATGCAAGAAGTAGTTAAAACTGAATATGATGTGTTATTTGGTGGGAAACACATCATTGTTTTCGGAGATCTTCTGCAGCTGACACCAGTAAAAGGTCAACCTGTGTTCAAAATACTCACGCATGAAGATACCAGGAAGTGCCTAGGGAGCATTGGCAACGTCAATATATGGTTAAACTTCAATTATGCTGAACTGCATCAAAATATGTGTCAGGCAAAGGATGAAGATTACAAGAATATTCTTCAAGATATTAGAATTGGAAAAGTGACCGAGCATGGAAAAGAAGCTTTAAATGCACGTTTACTGTCAAATTTATATCCCAAACAAGAGATTGAGCCTGAGAATATTTTTCAGAAAATTACTGAGAAGAAATCTGGGATATGTCTCATGCCAACTCTTGCAGAATGTGCCATCTTCAACAACAAAATGTTGAATTTAGAAAAGCAAGAGATTGTGAAACTTGAAGCTATCGACAAATTAGAGCATATGGGATCAACAATTATTTTGTCAGACAATTTGAAATCAAAATTGGATTCATTAGAGAAGACTATATCTAAGACAGCGGGTTTTGAAAAGACTTTGAATGTGTGTTTAAATTGCCGAATTATTTTGAGAAGGAATTTACATGTAGAAAGAGGTCTGGTAAATGGATCAATGGGTAATGTTGTTGATTTTGAGAAATACAAAAATAGAGATGAAATAGAATTTTTAAGAATTAAATTTGATGGCATTGAGGAAGTACAGCAAATTGGTCGTTGTTCTGCTAGGTTTTTGCTTGTTAAAGACTTATATGTTCGCCGTAAACAGTTTCCTGTTTGCTTGGCATATGCGGTGACAATCCATAAATCGCAAGGTTTAAGTGTAGACTGTGCATTGGTGAATATTGGCAGTTCTGTGTTCAAGGAGGGTATGGCATATGTGGCATTGTCACGAGTTAGAACTTTATCGGGATTGTACTTGATTGACTGTGATGTCACAAACATTTGTGCGGATCTAGATTGTGTTAAGGAATACAATAGGTTAAGAAGAGAGTATGCGCCACATTTGCCTCAATATCCTTTGTTTGAGAAACGTGTGGTAGGCCGGAAACGTAGAAATATCAGTAACAGTAGGGAGGTTGTTGCAAAAAGACTAAAAGTCAATGAACCGAAAGTTGTTAGCAGAAAGAAAGTGGATACTGTTGAAGAGATTGTTGGTTTTCAATTTGAAAACAGTTCTGGTGTCAACTGCTATGCAAATGTAGTTGTTAATGTTCTCTTTTCACTAGAGAGTTTAAAAGAACAGATTGTGTTCAATTCAGAACAAAGTTTATGCTGCTTGTTGAATTCTGTGTTAGAGAAATGTAGCACTGATGGAACAAAAGTAGAAAGTGTGTCTGAAGTTCGTTATCTGTTAGATGAATGTTCAGGTCAAACAGACTTCTCTGAAAATAATCAGCAAGATTGTCAGGAGTTTTTAATGTATATGCTTGATGTATTGCAAGATGAGGGTGTAGATGTAGATCACCTGTTTGGGCTTTCTTATCAATGGCAGCATGACTGCGAGAACTGTATGGTATCAAGTACTACTAGTGTAGACTCAGAAAGATTTATATATTTAACTTTGCCAGACAGTAAATCAGTGTCCTTTAATAAGCTAGTAAAAGCAGCGGATCACAACATGGAGTGTAGCCAATGTAAATGTCATATGATGTCAACATTATTTATACGTAGATATGGCCAGTATGTCATTTTAATGATTCAACGTTGTAGGCCTGATGGATCAAAATTGTCAACTTTAATAAAAAAAATTGTGGCTTCTCAGCTGTCAATATCAGGGAGGACTTTTGTTACTGTAGCAATTATCTATCACGATGGTCCATCAACAACATCAGGACATTATACAGCTTACTTAAAGTCTGGAAACGGCTGGTCATTCTGTAATGATTCCGTTGTAACTTTCAAAAAAAAATTGCCGTTTGACCTTAAAAATTCTTACCTGGTGTTTTTAAAACCAAAATTTTAAGTAGAGGGAATGTAAGTCTGCAATGCTGTCTAGATTAAAAATCCAACTATATAAACCTGATGCAAGTAAGTCTGCTTCATAGTAAGCAGTATCAGTGTCATAGGAAAAGGAGAACATGAGTGACAAAGAAGAGTAAGATATTAGTAGTCCAGGATTGTGAAAATAATCTCAAATATTTTATTTTTGAAAGTTGCGAAAATAGAAAATGTCGGGATTTGATTGGAAGAATTACAAGACTTGCGAATCGCGGCAACATGATTTGGCCTAGTGGAAACATGTGATATAATGAGAGAAGTTTTTTTTCTATGTAACATATTTTACGTATCGATGGAGGTTTTCTTTCAGAAAGTGGCGGGCTGAAAATATTTGTAGCACAACAGAGTGGATGCTGTTTATAGGAGATCGTTCGACGTCATTGAAAGTAAGTTAATTTTAAGGAGTTTTGAAATCAGATTTCTTAGGTTGTATGGGTTTTTTAAACACAGTCATTTTGATTGTGTTTTTTTTTCCCCGCTGTTACATGATGAATACCTTCAAGTCACTGATTTAAGTGAAATTTGATACATTCTGAGAACAGCAAAAAGAAACCATTTAACATGTATAATTAATGTTATGCTTTTTGTCCTTATGATATACATTTAGAAATGTGAGGTACATATGGGTAAGCTGAGTTTTTTAAATATCAATTTTAATGCTTTCAGTGCTGTACTTCTGGGTAGTGTTTTTTTTAAAAAAAGAAAAGAGGGCTCACCTCAAAGAAAGCTCTTGAAAGCACACATCTTATTTGCATCCTAAATCAAGCATTTAAAATGTTAGACACAATTTTATGATGTCTTTACATCTTTTTTGCGCTGCTATTGCATCACTATTGTGAGACATTAGCAGTGCAAAAAAAGCACCATGTTCCAAAATAGGCCTCAGTTCATCAACATCAAGATACAGTTTCTTTAAAATATATATCTTTAGGATTGTGTAGGGGACGTAGAGAAGCAGAGACTTCTGTAAATGTCAAAGTTGTTGAAAAACTGTTTGTTTTTGAACCTTTTCCCTTGTCTTTTCTAATTTTTAAATACATGTTTTAATATTTTTGAAAATGTTTGTTCTTTGTTTTACAGATTGAAAGTATGAAAAAATATTTAAAAAAGGTAACAAGAATTATAAGGTAAATGTTTTCTACTCTTTTTACCCGCAATGCACTGCTGATGATGTCACTGACAGTATCTCTCATTTACTCTCTATAGCTGTCTTTCTTTTTACATTATTCTCTGTTTACTTCCCTTATACTAACTCTTCATTTTTTTAAAAAAAATATTTTTTTTGGTTCGCTTCCAGTTCGCGAACCGGTCAGCGAACTTGAAGCGAACCAAAAGAAATAGTGCTTGCCAGAGTGATAAACATTCTAGCAATTTTGTTTGAAAGGGGAGGTAGTTCTGAAAAGAACTGTTTTTTTTTGTTTTTGTTTTTTTTTTTTTTGTTTTTGAACATTTTTTGATTTTTTTGTATTTTTAGAACTGTTTTATGTTTTTTTTGTGTTTTTTATGGAGGGGAAATAACAAAAAACAGGCATTGAAAACGGCTCAACTGGAGCAAAAAAAAAATTACTTCTTGGGTGCATTAGGGCATTTATGATTTTCGAATGCCGTATTCATCAGGTTGATGCTCATGTTGCCATAGGACAGCATAGCACCACAGTGTATACAAGTTAACTTCATATGTTGGAAGTTGGGTTGAATGTTTGGCACAGTTTAATGTGCCTCTCTTCCCGTCAAAGACATTGTGGATGTAGATCTGGCCACAGGAGTTGTCGTGGGATTGTCTTGTAGATCCCTTAACTCAGCCCGGCTGTAGTTTAAGGGATGCCACCTGCTCATGTGTCGATGCATCGTATAGTTGCCCATACTGTATTTCTTCTCTGTGCCTCTCGACAATCTCTCATCACAGATGAGGCAGGTGGCATATTTAGCATTCACCTTCTTTGATCCAGGAGGGATGGAGAAAAACTGCCAGATGAAACTTGTTTTTCATTTTGAAAACCGGGGCAACTCTTGGACAAATTGTGGTTCCTCTCTGTCCTCTTCTTCTTCTTCCTCCTCTTCCTCCTCTCTGGTAGTGATAAATTGACTAGGTGGTCCTCTCTTCTTATGAGGAGGTGGAGGTGGTGGTGGGGGTCCACCAGCTGCAGCAAGTACAGAAGCCATTGTTCAATTCTAGCTAAATGGTCTTTCTCTCACCAAGATGAAAGTCAGAGTGAGGAAATAAGGAGGGGTTTACATGATTTGGGGAAAGCAAAAGTTCTGAACCAATGAAAAGTGTTATTTTTAGGTCACATGACCTAGTCATACATCATTTGGAAACCAAAAGTGAAATGAACCAATGAAAAGTTTGATAAACAAGTCACATGACCTGTTCCGCTTACGTTACGCGGTGTGCGCCGCGTCCCAGATCGCTTCTGGTTCGCGGTCCGGAGTACTTCCGGGAGCGCTAACGCGGCGCGTCATTAGACGCATTACGCGATAACGTGATACGTCGCGCTTCCGCGACGCGTCACAGTTCCGCTAACGTAACGTTGACCGGTTCGCCGACTAGATCGCGGCATCAAGATGAGCTAACGGAAAGCTTCCCGGTTCGCGAACTAGAAGCGAAGAAAAAAAAAATATTAAAAAAAAAATTATCAATAAACATCTAAAAATATTTTGGGATTTAAAAAAGAATACATTTTATAGCTACAGATGTTAGCTTTTAAAAAACCAATGAAATTCACAGAAAAAACCATAGGTTATAGACTATATATAGTTAGAAATTTGCATTTAAAAAACCATTGAAATTCAATGAAAAAACCATAGGTTATAGACCATATATAGTTAGGGATTTGCATTTACAAAACCTTATTTTACTCGCACAAAACCATTGAAATTCCATATATAGTTAGTTGCGCTAACTATATATCGCGCACCCGCAATCCACTGCTGATGATGTCACATATTACATCATTCATGACATGGTCAGTGACATCACTGATGACATCACTGAGACCGAGCAGAGCAGCAGATGAGGAGAAAGCAGCCTCCTGGTCAAAGGAGCGACACTGGGATGGCACATGGGAAACTCATGGGTGCAAAGACCTCCTCAAGGATTACAGCTCATTTTCCACGGCAGATATGGGGATAAAGGACACTTGCCCAGCCTCGACCTTGCTCACTACTTTTTAGGGCTGATTGATATGTTACTGAATTTAAGCTTCACTTTGTGCACCTGCTTTTATCTGTAAGTGCTTCCTGTTGAGGTTTACTATTTGTGACAGGAGTATTGTGCCAGAATGAATCGTGTCCTACATATTTGTCCACGAAGATGCCACCGTTTTGTGCAATAACTCTACTCAACTGGGGTACTTTTTAGTGGCTAATCAGTAAGTGCTCCCTCATTGGGTAAATGTATAATGCTTTTCCTACACTGCAGCTGCGTAACGGGCCAGATGATTTGCCTCCAGTGACCATGTGTGCCTGTAACTTTGTCAGCGTGCCAAAAGGCGCCGAGGTCCCTTGAGTGAGGTGGCCATCATAGAGGGGACGGGCAGGAAGACGTTTCATACTGCTAGTGTGTGTTGTGGATGGGGCCAAATGTTTGGGGCTTCTATGCAAGTTCACATGCATCTTGCTTATAAAGGGTCAGAGACCGAGCAGAGCAGCAGATGAGGAGAAAGCAGCCTCCTGGTCACAGGAGCTACAAGGGGATGGCGCTCGGGAAACTCACGGATGTAAAAATACGTTTGGCACAGGACCCCAGAATCCTTCAGATGTCCAAGATAGCTCTGCTGCGTGTGTTGGTACAAAGCCATTCTGATCCTGCTCAGTGGGTTAAGGCGCATGCAGCTGCTGGACAATGTCCCATCGCATACTAAACTGCCCCGTACATGCATGTGCTGGTGCTGGGCAGTGGGGTGCAGTGGCATGTGGGTTCTGCACACCTGGTATATGCACATACCGGTGCCAGGGGGGACAAGTGTTTATTAGTGCTGTGGAGCAAGTTATGACTTTACATTTTGACTGCACCAGATGGTGGAACCACCTACACCGATCAGGAGCATCCAGGCACCAGACTTCATGGTGCAAGATCATAATGGTGCTGTGCGGTACGTGTATATATGTACTGGGGGCAAGGGGGCACTTAGCACAATGTGTGCTCACACCCAGAGGGCTCCTAGGCAATTGAGCACAAATGATTTTCACACTGAGAGGGCTCCGGGGCAGTTCAGCAGCGCGGGTGCTCACACCCACTTTGCCCCGGGGCTGTTCCGTAGCGCGGGGGCTCAAAACCCCTGGGCAGCTCAGCAGCATGGGGTCTCACACCCAGAGGGCTCCTGGGCAGTTTAGCAGCACCACCCTCTGGTTCATTCACTGCCACCCTATGGTTCATCACTGCCACCCTCTGGTTCATCACTGCCAACCTCTGGTTCATCACTGCCACCCTCTGGTTCATCACTGCCACCCTCTGGTTCACCACTGCCTCCCTCTGGTTCATGACTGCCACCCTCTTGTTCATCACAGCACCCTCTGGTTACCCACTGCCACGCACTGGCTCATCACTGCCACCGTCTGGCTCATCACAGCACCATCTGGTTCATCACAGCACCCTCTGGTTCATCACAGCACCTTCTGGTTCACCACTGCCACCCTCTGGTTCATCACAACACCCTCTGGTTCATCACTTCCACCCTCTGGTTCACCACTGTCACCCTCTGGTTCAACACTGCCACCCTCTGGTTCACCAGTTTCACCCTCTGGTTCATCACATTATCCTCTGGTTCATCCCTGCCACCCTCTTGTTCACCACTGTCACTCTGCAGTTCACCACTGCCACCCTCTGGTTCACCACTGTCACCCTCTGGTTCACCACTGCCACCCTCTGGTTCATAACTGCCACACTCTGGTTCATCACAGCACCCTCTGGTTCATCAATGCACCCTCTGGCTCACCACTGCCACCCTCTGGTTCACCACCACCACCATCTGGTTCACCACTGCTACCCTCTGGTTCATCACTGCCACCCTCTGGTTCACCACTGCCACCCTCTGGTACATCACTGCCACCCTCTGGTTCACCACAGCACCCTCTGGTTCAACACTGCCACCCTCTGGTTCACCACTGCCACCCTCTGGTTCAACACTGCCACCCTCTGGTTCATCACCGCCACCCTCTGGTTCATTACAGCACCCTCTGGTTTAGCACTGCCACCCTCTGGTTCACCACTGCCACCCTCTGGTTCACCACTGTCACCCTCTGGTTCATCACAGCACCCTCCGGTTCACCACTGTAGATTATGGGGAGAAAGCACACCTGCCTAGCCTCAACCGAGACTAATTAATTTGGGGCTGGTTAATGTGTTACTGAATTTGAGCTTACAGTCCAGCACCTGCTTCCTTATCTGTAAGTGTTTTCTGTTGTGGTTTAATTTTTGTGACAGGAGTATTGTGCCATACTTCGAGGGTCAGAGCAGGGTCAGAGAATAGTTGCAAGTAGGCAACAAACTCTGGAGGTGCCGCTCAGGAAGCACTTGCAGGGTTACACCAGGTGCCCAAGTTGAAGTTAATTTCTTTGTAACCATTTTTTGAATGGTTACAAAGAAATTAGCGTCAACTTGGGCACCTGCTGTAACCCTGTAAGTGCTTCATGTACTTCAGTTTTGCAAAATCCGTTCCACTCGCGATTTCGCTGATTTTTCTGCAATTTCGCGAGATTTGCGGATCGCGAAATTGCAGAAAATCCGCCAATTCCGCAAGCGGAACAAATTTTCCGCCCATACTTAGAGTGAATCGCCAGGAGATTGGCGGCAGTGCTTGAAAACTGCGGACGCCTTTCGACTTTGCCTCTTGTTACATTACTCTACATAATTCCCGGGCGGCGGTGCAGGAACCGTGGACGCCTTTTTTGTTTGCTTATTACAGCGTCTTTATTTTTTAACCTTTTCAGGGCGGCGGTATGACACCGCGGGAACCCTGACGTATTCTGTTTTGTTTTCACTGCGCCATGGAAATGCGGTCAATCACCGCAGACACCTACAAAATGTGTTGGGAGAAACTATTTCAGAATTGCTAATCAGCGCTGAGGTAACCGCCCAAGCTTCATTGTTTTCAAGAGCAGCTGGGCATTTAACTTCATTCCATTTCCGTTTTCATTGTTCGAGACTTTACCCATTTACTTTGCGAGGTGCACATTATGGAAACGGTGAGCAAGGCAAACTACATGACCATGGGATGTACTTACGCGATGCTCAATAAAAAGGGGGGGAGGAAGTGAGTGTTTGAGATGGCATGAGTGTTTGCTTTAACTTATGCTTATTGTTTTTGGTAGGAATTTGCCCAGAGGAACACCCTGTTATGAATGGATTTCGTACAAGAGTAAGCTGGTCTTTTGATGGAAAATTATACAAATTCGTATTGAAATTATATGGGAGTAGTCAATATACGTCTGTATTATTGATCTATGTTGTTTTCTTTTCTAGGTTCCCATCCTTGCTGTTCCCACCCTTTCCTATCCCTCACTTGATCGCTCTGATACTCTATAACTTTTAGTTGGAGTTTGGGGATGTCAAGGGATGGACTCCTTATTGCATCATCCGGACCCTGAGGAGTACCAAATCTGACAGAATTACGCACCCAAGAATAGATACTCCTCCTGGTCAGGGGGTGTCAATATATGCCGTCCATGGATGATGTTATTCAGGCATTGGCCTTGGTGCAACAGGAGCTTGTGGCCTCTAGGCTTGAGACCACAGCTTTATGAGACAGAGTTGATAAGTTAACCAGAAACCCTTTTGATGTGAATGTCACAAGTAACCCCCAAATACAGGTTACGGTTCCTCCACCTATACCGTTAGCAACTCCCGAAAGGTATGCAGTGGATTCCCTAAAGATACAGGTTTTCCTAACTCAGATAATGCTCAATTTCTCATGGAAGCCATCTTTTCCTAATAATAATTCCAGGGTAGCCTTTGCAATCTCGTATTTGATAGGGATGCCGCCAATTGGGCGGTTCCATTAGTCAAAAATAATGACCCAGTATTGTCCGAATGGGAAGCTTTCCGAGCAGCTTTTGAATGTGTGTTTGACAGACGAACCGCTACTTTTAGCACGGAAAGGGAGTTGTTGAAGTTGCGGCAGGGGAAACATGATCTGGTGACATACCTCACAACTTTCAATCGGTTGAAGGCTGAAGCAGCATGGCCAGAGGAAAAGAGAATGTCTCTTTTCTATCAGGGGCTATGTGACAAATTGAAGGATGTGATTGCACAAATCGATCCACAGCCTATTACCTGTGCTGACTTAATAAGTTTGACGTTGCGACTAGATGGTAGGATGTCTGAAAGAAGAGGAGACAAGCCTAGGGGAGAAAGTGAACCCATGGAGATAGGGGCCATCAGGGCACCTTTCTCGCGTACTGAGAGAGAGATCCGTCGCACACAAGGATTGTGCATGTATTGCGGAAAACGAGGGCACTCCGTAAGTGAATGTCCCTCCAAAATAAGACACAAGGTTTTTCATATAGAAATAAGAAGGCTGCTGTTTCTGTTTTAAGTACAGAGTCTGGTGTGTCTACCACATCTCTTTCTACTGGGCTAGGAGAAAAAGGACTGGAAGATACCACCTCTATCGAGTAACAAGTTAAAGGACACAGAATCTCATATAGTGTTGGCTGTGGGTCTAGAATACAAACAACACATACACCATGTTGGATTCAGGGGCTACAGGGAACTTCATTGACAATGGGTTAGTGAAGCAACTGTCAGTAGATAGTATACACCCTGATACCCCTGAAGAGGTTTTGGCGGTAGATGGGAAGCCATTATAATCAGGATTAGTTACAGAACAAACCAAAACCCTACGACTTTCGATTGATGATGGTAAAAGACAGCACCTGGAAGACATAACGTTAAATATCATAGAAGCTCCTCAATACAAGGTGATACTGGGAATGCCATGGTTCTGGCACCATACCCCTACCATAGACTGGAAAGTAAAGACAGCCAGGTTTCTGTTTAATGAGTGTGAGGAACACTGTCTGCAGGATCATAGATCTCAGGCGACGGCTCTGAATTATCCTTTCCGGGGGGCTACAGCGGTGGAGAAGGAGGTAGCATTGCCAGAAGAGTTCTCCCAGTTTTTGGATGTTTTCAGCAAGACACAGGCAGAGCAGCTTCCACCCCATAGGATATATGACTGCCAGATCGATCTGATAGATGGGGCAAGCATTCCAGCTTGTTGAGTATATGCCTTGTCGGATCCTGAAACCCGCCATCTCAGAGAATACCTTTTCGTACGACCCTCTTGTTCTCCGGCAGCCTCTCCTCTTTTCTTTGTAGCTAAAGCTACTGGTGAGTTAAGGGCAGGTTGTAACTATAGAATATTGAATAAAAACATAGTTCGTACTGGATACTCGTTGCTATTGATCACTGTGTTGTTAGATCAGGTGCAGGAGGCTACCATCTACACTAGATTAGATCTGAGAGGGGCATATCATTTGGTGCGCATCAGTGAGGGGGATGAGTGGAAGACAGCCTTCAAAACACGATACAGCTTGTTCAAATACACAGTGATGTGGTTTGGGCTGTGTAACACCCTGGTGGCTTTTCAGTATTTTCTGAATGATGTTCTGAAGGAGTATGTGGACCATTTCTCGGTCTTATATAGAGTTGATATTCTCGTGTACTATTTGTCAGCTGAGGTACATACCCATCATGTCATTTTGGTATTAGAGAGGCTACGAGAATTCCATCTGTTTTGCAAGTTTAACAAATGCGAGTTTGGGGTACGAGAAGTGGAGTTCCTAGGGGTGAATTTATGTCCAGAAGGTTTAAGCATGGCAGAACGCAAGGTACAGGCTGTGCAAGAATGGCCCATCCCAAAATACACTCGGGATCTTCAATGCTTCCTGGGTTTTGCGAATTATTATCGCAGATTTATCCTGAATTTCTCCCAGGTCGCAGTCCCTATCACCTGGTTGCTTCGTAAGGGAGTTCCGTTTGTCTGGACTCATGAGGCATTCACAGCTTTTTCCTACTGAAAAAGGCTTTTACCACCGCTCCTGTGCTTAAACATCCTCAGATGAGAGCTGCTTTTATAGTTGAAGCAGACGCTTCTGATGAGGCCATTGGAGCCATACTATCTCAGAGAGACAAAGACACTGAACAGCTACACCCTGTGGCATATCTCTCCAAGAAACTTATTGCAGCTGAAAAGAACTATACCATCACCGAGAAGGAACTGTTGGCCATTAAGAAGGCTTTCCAGGAGTGGCAGCATTATCTATTTGGGGCACGCTACCCAGTCACGGTTTACTCAGATCATCGAAACTTGCAATACTGAAGACTGCGTGTCATCTCACACAGAGGCAGATGGAATAGATACTTTTCTTTGCTGAGTTCGACTTCATCATAACCTACAGGCCCGGAACAGACAATCACAAGGCGGATTCCTTATCCCGATAGGAATCTATAGTGGAGCCTCATGTCAAGGTACCTGAGGGGCTCATCGATCCGGCAAAGGTTGTCTGTGTTCTAAGAGTCGATCAGTTCCTCACAAAGGTGGCAGTGAATAAGTCAGCAGACTGGTGGGATAAATGGGCTATGGAGGATGACACCCATAGTATAAAAAAAGGATTGCCTTTTCAGAACAACAAGTTATATCTATCTACTAGAATCCTACAGAAAAAGGCTTTAGAATGGTGTCATGTGTCCCCTTTGGCAGGACATGCAGGTGTTCGCAAAACAGTGGACCCAGTAAAATGGCATTTTTGGTGGAAATCATTGACAAAAGATGTCAGCGCTTGGGTAGCGCAATGTAAAGACTGTGCTAGAGGAAAAGGGGAAACACCAGAAAGAGAGGGAAACTCCTGCCAATGCTCCCCCTCAACAGCCATGGCAAAAGATTAGTCTCAACTTCATCACCGGTCTACCTATGGATCAGGGTTTTTCTGCCATTTTGGTAGTTGGTGGACAGCCTTATCAAGATGGGCCATTTCATCCCATGCAGGAATTTACTAACAGCGGTTCAGACAGGCCAATTATTGCTGGACAGAGTAATCAGACTTCATGGTTTGCCCAAAGTGATTGTGTAAACAACAAAGGTACCAGAGGGTCTCACGTAAATGTGCCCATAAACACAAAAAACCAGACAAGAACTCACCCTTACAACCAGGTTATGTCACAGAGAGCTCTCCGTGGATGAGGACAAATACCCATCAGTCACCATTCGGATCCGCCCTTCATCATTTGGGATTTTATCCGTACCACCCATCAGAGATTATTGGTACTCTCCTAGGAGGTCAACCCGGTGGTAGGGGGTATCCTCACTAGAGTAAAGAGACGACAGTGTGGTATACCACTCGATGTAGGTGAGTGATAGAAAAGATGGAACTGGGGTGTGCAGTGCAAAAGAAGGTGTGAAGGAAAAAAACCAAAAGAAGTGGGTTTAAAATTGGTTAAGAATAAGCACCAAACAAAGATTTATTTCAGTTGTGCTTACCATACCAATGTTAAAAACAGTGCGCCCGCTGACTGTCCAATTATGTGGACAGCCTCAGGACAATATGGTCGACTAGTTTCAGCAATTAAAGGACTGATTTTGTCATTGCTTTCTTCAGGACCAAAAACTAAAAATGAAAGCTACTACACCAAGTGAACAAAATTGCACCCTAGAAACACAAAACAAGTGCATACAGTCACCTGTACGTTCTGGGTGTCCTTACAGTCTGTGCAAAACACTATGGGAAGAAAGTGAGGAGAAAGGCTTTAAAATAATAAATGGGCCATATGGTCCAACCATCAAGTATGCTTTGGACTGGAACACAACAATGTGTTATTAAGAAAAAGCACTACTTGAATGCAGAAATGATTTAGATACATTTGGATAAAAAGATTGTAATACCAAATGCTAGTGAACTCTTACCTTAACATGTAAGGTCAGATGGCCTCACCCCACCTGGCAGTGGCTCAGGGGAAAAAGGAAGCACCGCTCTAGAAAACATGTAGGACACACATTAACACATAAATTGCACGTGATAGAAACAAAGCTCCTGTGGCTTCCAATAGCAGAAAATAAATGGTCATCTAGACCAAGGATGTTAAAAGAGGCGAGCTCAGCGTGAGTAGATAACCCTGTAGTAAATATGCTTGCAATAGCGCGAGGGTTCACCTTACCTAACCGTCGGTACTCCTGGCCGACGTCCTGGCCGTCTGGGGAGGTACCGACGGCTGGCGAGGGAGTGTTAATAAGCCCTGCCATCATTGGGTGGAAGGTCACGTGGGGTACTCACTCGCGTCTGAAGATCGGCGTATATCCCCGTAATCCGGTGCAACAATACGCTGCCGAGTCAGCCCAGTCAACAGCAGGCTGAGCGAAGGTTAAATCACACCAGCGCTGCTATTGGGAGCGCGGTGGTGTGACGCGTATACCTCATGTGTTTTGATTGGACAACTCCCCGTTTAGAGCAGCGCTCCTATTGGGTGTCATGTAGGTTACTCGCCTATTGGGTATTATGTTGGTTACTCGTTCCGGGCCTGCCTCCGTCGCCAAAGCGACGGGGGTAAACAGACAGACACAAACAAGGATTTGACACGTGCTGAAGATGCACGATAATGATAACTACAATCGGTATGAATTACATGCGCTGGTGATGTAAATGCGCTATTTACCTAAGACAGAAGAAGTGCTTAATAGACTCCAACGTATCTAGTCAGGGAATAGACTACAACGTGTCTAGTCAACAAATACTGGTTACAGGGCAGAAAAGGGTGAACATAAAGAGGGATTTGACACGTGCTTAGAATGCATGATATTGATAACCAAAATAAGTGTAAGTGGTAGGCGCTAATGATCTTAAAGCGCTGTTTACCTTAGACAGACAGAGTCTTATTAAAACTACAGCGTGTCAAGTCAAAATACTTGGTTCCTGGGCAGATGTAAATGTTAATCTAAAAACATAGCAGAACAAACAGAGTAACACCCTAGGCCTGTTTGTTTGAGGCCAACGGTGATACTGCCTTTGATGGCCCATGGTTCACCCACTCGGACAGAGGCCTCAGGGCATGATGAAATACTCTCAGAGGGACTGGTGTACCTATCTCCCTCCTGCTATAAATCACTCAAACAGTACAGTATTTAACAGAGCTGTGGCAAGACAGTGTAGTTATTACAGAGAAGACCATGGGATTTCGTCATTCTGTCCCTCTTTATGTGTCTTCAATTTAAGGACCCATCTCTGTTCTTTTATGAGCAGATAACTGGCCACGTCTGTGGTGTGCGCGGGAATGAACGGCTGTTCGAGGACAGTCCATTGAAATTCTGTGGCTTGATGTTTCGCTTCTAGGAAATGGGCAGTCAGTTTGGTGGCTTGTCTCGCACACCGGATCGTGCTCTTGTGTTCCGATATCCGTATGCGGACCTTCCTTGTTGTCATGCCCACGTACCTGTAACCACATGGGCAGGTAATAAGATAAATCACGTGGTCACTGTTGCAGTTGGTAAACTTAACTTGCTTCCACGGTCTGGTGGTTCCTATATCTATTTCCAGTGATTTCTTAGTCTGTGCACAGACCTGGCAATTGCCACAGGGGTGATGCCCCTGAACAGGTGGAAGGTTCCACAGTGTGCCCACAGCTCTGGGCATCTCCTCGCGTGGCCTGGTGTGAACCAATCGGTCCCTTAGATTTGGGCCCCTCTTGAAGGAGACAAGCGGGCGGGGAAGCGTAAGGCGCCCGGAGTTCAATATTGGCCAGTGCTTCTTGACCGCCTTCTGGATGCCATTTGAAAGACTCCCAAATGTATGGACAAACGTGAGGCGGTCTAGGTCCGGTTTGGGAGGTCTCGGTTCCAAAAGGGCTTCCCGGTTGTTGTTCTTAGCCCTTTTCATAGACCTCTTCACAAGTTTAGGGGGGTATTTGCGAGCCACAAGTTGCCTGCTTAGATCTTCAGAGTGTTTCTCAAAAGCTGTCCCAGTGGAACAGTTCCTCTGTAACCGTAAGAATTGACTGAAAGGGAGGCTCTCCCTGAGTGCTCGTGGATGGTTGCTATCGAACAACAACAGGGAGTTCCTTGCGGTAGGCTTCCTATAAAGCTCTGATTGTAGGCCATGTGATCCTGCTGTTATAAGAAGATCCAGAAATGCTAGTTGTGTTCGACAGATCTCGATGGTAAATTTGAGATGATTATTTCTGTTGTTGAGCCACCCCAAGAATTCAAGGCAGCTCTCACTCGACCCTCGCCACACAACAAAAACGTCGTCGATGTACCTTTTCCAGGTTTTCAATTTGTCAATAAAAGGATTGGTCTGGTTCAGTACATGACTTTGTTCAAAGGAATGGACGTACAGATTCGCCAGACTGGGGGCGTAAACACTCCCCATGCTGGTCCCTGAGGTTTGGAGGTAAACCTGATCCTCGAATTTGAAGAAGTTTTGCTTCATGGCCAGTGTGGCGCAGGCCATTATGAAGGAGACAGGAGTGATGCTGTTGAGCTCTCTGGACTCTAGAAGTTGGTGTATCACGTCCAGTGTCTCATCCTGTGGGATGGAGGTATAGAGTGCCTCAACATCAAATGAAACTAGGAGGTCCGTTTCTCTATCAAACTCTATATTGGGTAACAATCTGAGAAGGTCGGTGGTGTCCTTTAGGTAAGTGGGCATTTCCTGCACCATAGGTCTCAAGAAATGGTCCACAAAGGTGGAGAGGGGTTCAAGGGCTGACCCTATCCCGGAAATGATGGGACGCCCCGGGGGGGGGGGTCTTTGCTCCTTGTGAACCTTAGGTAAGGTGTAAAAGTAAGGCATCCTGGGGTGCTCACTACAAAGATATTTGGCTTCGGCTGGGGTGATCCATCCCTCAGTGGAGGCTTCTTCCACCATGGTTTTGATATTCGTTGTAAGCTCATCAGTCGGATCATAATTAACTGGGGCGTAGGATTGTCTCATATTCAATTGTCTAAGGCACTCAGTTCTATACACTTGTGTGTCCATTATCACAATAGATCCGCCCTTGTCAGCTGGCTTTATTGTTAAGTTTTCGTTGTCAGTCAAGGACTTCTGTGCTATATGTAGAGTTTTAGGCAAGTTGTTGAAAACTCTATGGTTAGTGCTGAAGAGGTCATCCATTTCTTTTTCTAGAGCCTGTTCATAAGCCAGTACCTGGGGAGGCATCAGATGGGTCGGAGGAGTGAAAGTAGACTTGCACTTCAGTCCAGTGTTGGCATCTTCTTCACTCTGTATGTTCTCTTCCTTATCCGCGAAGAAGAAGTGTAGTCTTATTTTTCTAAGGAACTTGGCTAATTCTAGCCTGGTTTCAAACTCATCATTGTGGTGAGTAGGCACAAAGCCTAAACCTTTGTTTAAGGCCTCCTCCTCCTGTTGGGTCAGAACATGACTGCTCAGATTGATGACTATACTGGTGCTGCACTGCTCTGTCCGGTCTCCTTGTTCTTGGAGGAGTTGCTCCTCAGTGTCCTCCCTTCTGTTGATGTTGATGGGGGGCTGAAGTGCACTTGGGGCTGCGTGTTCCCTCTCTTCCTGCCTCGAGACCTGCCCCGGCCAAACCCTAAAAAAGGCTGCCCATTAAAGTTGTTTGCTTGAAAATTGCCGGGGAAGTTAGGCATGTTAGGACCCATAGGCTGTGGGAACGGGCCTGGCTGTTGTGGTGGGAAGAAAGGGTGCATCCCTCCAAAATGCCAGGGATGGGGTGACCACCACTGTTGTTGTTGGTTGCCCCTCCAATTGTTTCTGAAGTTCCTCTTGCCCTGGCCCCTGCCTCGTGGGTAGGAATTGTCACTACCAGTGTCGCTACCTGACGAATTATCGCCGGAGCTGGATGTACTGTAGGATGAACCTTTTCTGCGGGTGTTATTACCAAAGTCTGGGGGAGTATAGGTGTCACTAGAGTAGGGATAAATCCTCTCGAATTGAAATTTATCAAGATCTTTTTTGAATTTATCCATCTTAACCGAAAGGGTATGTTCTCTGAAGTCTCTGTTATTTTTGTTTGTTTCATCTAAGTTCTTACTAAAGACCTTCGGAGCAATCGTGGTTTTTATCTTAGACTCTAGGATTTGGATTTCTACAAGCATAGTGTCAGCTATGTGTTTAGACGTTTGAATGATCAAAATCAGCCAGTCCCTGGTGCACCTCCAAGCGATCAAGGCCCAGTTTTTTAAGAACTCTCTGTCATTAAGAAATAATCTGGGGGTGTTAGTCACTATGAGACCTGTTGGTGCACAATCATTCCGTAAGTATTGAGCCATAATAGTGCCATGCGTGGCTGTCCTTGTTTGTGATTTCTTCAGAATTAATAGTTTACCCCAATCGTCCTCACTCACGACGACTGCAGGCCCGGACGAATCTGTTAGGTCAGGATGTTCAGCCAATGCTGCTTGAAGGTCAGCATCGGAAAAAGATAAACCATGGTTCTCCGCCATGTCAAAAGGGGATGTCTCATAAAACGTGCAAAGAATGATCTAGAGTGGTAAAACAGGCTCGAACCACATCTGTGTGATGAACTAACTCTACGATGAAAATAATTCGTAGGAAGTATAAGGTCCGCAGTTGAAAAACTGCACTGAACAACAAACACAATACGGTGGAGGGGGACCTAGGGGAGATTTAAAGACCAAGCTCTGGGTACTATCCCCAACAGAACCAATAAACAACAAAGGTACCAGAGGGTCTCAGGTAAATGTGCCCATAAACACAAAAAAACAGACAAGAACTCACCCTTACAACCAGGTTATGTCACAGAGAGCTCTCCGTGGATGAGGACAAATACCCATCAGTCACCATTCGGATCCGCCCTTCATCATTTGGGATTTTATCCGTACCACCCGTCAGAGATTATTGGTACTCTCCTAGGAGGTCAACCCGGTGGTAGGGGGTATCCTCACTAGAGTAAAGAGACGACAGTGTGGTATACCACTCGATGTAGGTGAGTGGTAGAAAAGATGGAACTGGGGTGTGCAGTGCAAAAGAAGGTGTGAAGGAAAAAAACCAAAAGAAGTGGGTTTAAAATTGGTTAAGAATAAGCACCAAACAAAGATTTATTTCAGTTGTGCTTACCATACCAATGTTAAAAACAGTGCGCCCGCTGACTGTCCAATTATGTGGACAGCCTCAGGACAATGTGGTCAACTAGTTTCAGCAATTAAAGGACTGATTTTGTCATTGCTTTCTTCAGGACCAAAAACTAAAAATGAAAGCTACTACACCAAGTGAACAAAATTGCACCCTAGAAACACAAAACAAGTGCATACAGTCACCTGTACGTTCTGGGTGTCCTTACAGTCTGTGCAAAACACTATGGGAAGAAAGTGAGGAGAAAGGCTTTAAAATAATAAATGGGCCATATGGTCCAACCATCAAGTATGCTTTGGACTGGAACACAACAATGTGTTATTAAGAAAAAGCACTACCTGAATGCAGAAATGATTTAGATACATTTGGGTAAAAAGATTGTAATACCAAATGCTAGTGAACTCTTACCTTAACATGTAAGGTCAGATGGCCTCACCCCACCTGGCAGTGGCTCAGGGGAAAAAGGAAGCACCGCTCTAGAAAACATGTAGGACACACATTAACACATAAATTGCACGTGATAGAAACAAAGCTCCTGTGGCTTCCAATAGCAGAAAATAAATGGTCATCTAGACCAAGCATGTTAAAAGAGGCGAGCTCAGCGTGAGTAGATAACCCTGTAGTAAATATGCTTGCAATAGCGCGAGGGTTCACCTTACCTAACCGTTGGTACTCCTGGCCGGCATCCTGGCCGTCTGGGGAGGTACCGACGGCTGGCGAGGGAGTGTTAATAAGCCCTGCCATCATTGGGTGGAAGGTCACGTGGGGTACTCACTCGCGTCTGAAGATCGGCGTATATCCCCGTAATCCGGTGCAACAATACGCTGCCGAGTCAGCCCAGTCAACAGCAGGCTGAGCGAAGGTTAAATCACACCAGCGCTGCTATTGGGAGCGCGGTGGTGTGACGCGTATACCTCATGTGTTTTGATTGGACAACTCCCCGTTTAGAGCAGCGCTCCTATTGGGTGTCATGTAGGTTACTCGCATATTGGGTATTATGTTGGTTACTCGTTCCGGGCCTGCCTCCGTCGCCAAAGCGACGGGGGTAAACAGACAGACACAAACAAGGATTTGACACGTGCTGAAGATGCACGATAATGATAACTACAATCGGTATGAATTACATGCGCTGGTGATGTAAATGCGCTATTTACCTAAGACAGAAGAAGTGCTTAATAGACTCCAACGTATCTAGTCAGGGAATAGACTACAACGTGTCTAGTCAACAAATACTGGTTACAGGGCAGAAAAGGGTGAACATAAAGAGGGATTTGACACGTGCTTAGAATGCATGATATTGATAACCAAAATAAGTGTAAGTGGTAGGCGCTAATGATCTTAAAGCGCTGTTTACCTTAGACAGACAGAGTCTTATTAAAACTACAGCGTGTCTAGTCAAAATACTTGGTTCCTGGGCAGATGTAAATGTTAATCTAAAAACATAGCAGAACAAACAGAGTAACACCCTAGGCCTGTTTGTTTGAGGCCAACGGTGATACTGCCTTTGATGGCCCATGGTTCAACCACTCGGACAGAGGCCTCAGGGCATGATGAAATACTCTCAGAGGGACTGGTGTACCTATCTCCCTCCTGCTATAAATCACTCAAACAGTACAGTATTGAACAGAGCTGTGGCAAGACAGTGTAGTTATTACAGAGAAGACCATGGGATTTCGTCATTCAGTCCCTCTTTATGTGTCTTCAATTTAAGGACCCATCTCTGTTCTTTTATGAGCAGATAACTGGCCACGTCTGTGGTGTGCGCGGGAATGAACGGCTGTTCGAGGACAGTCCATTGAAATTCTGTGGCTTGATGTTTCGCTTCTAGGAAATGGGCAGTCAGTTTGGTGGCTTGTCTCGCACACCGGATCGTGCTCTTGTGTTCCGATATCCGTATGCGGACCTTCCTTGTTGTCATGCCCACGTACCTGTAACCACATGGGCAGGTAATAAGATAAATCACGTGGTCACTGTTGCAGTTGGTAAACTTAACTTGCTTCCACGGTCTGGTGGTTCCTATATCTATTTCCAGTGATTTCTTAGTCTGTGCACAGACCTGGCAATTGCCACAGGGGTGATGCCCCTGAACAGGGGGAAGGTTCCACAGTGTGCCCACAGCTCTGGGCATCTCCTCGCGTGGCCTGGTGTGAACCAATCGGTCCCTTAGATTTGGGCCCCTCTTGAAGGAGACAAGCGGGCGGGGAAGCGTAAGGCGCCCGGAGTTCAATATTGGCCAGTGCTTCTTGACCGCCTTCTGGATGCCATTTGAAAGACTCCCAAATGTATGGACAAACGTGAGGCGGTCTAGGTCCGGTTTGGGAGGTCTCGGTTCCAAAAGGGCTTCCCGGTTGTTGTTCTTAGCCCTTTTCATAGACCTCTTCACAAGTTTAGGGGGGTATTTGTGAGCCACAAGTTGCCTGCTTAGATCTTCAGAGTGTTTCTCAAAAGCTGTCCCAGTGGAACAGTTCCTCTGTAACCGTAAGAATTGACAGAAAGGGAGGCTCTCCCTGAGTGCTCGTGGATGGTTGCTATCGAACAACAACAGGGAGTTCCTTGCGGTAGGCTTCCTATAAAGCTCTGATTGTAGGCCATGTGATCCTGCTGTTATAAGAAGATCCAGAAATGCTAGTTGTGTTCGACCGATCTCGATGGTAAATTTGAGATGATTATTTCTGTTGTTGAGCCACCCCAATTCAAGAATTCAAGGCAGCTCTCACTCGACCCTCGCCACATAACAAAAACGTCGTCGATGTACCTTTTCCAGGTTTTCAATTTGTCAATAAAAGGATTGGTCTGGTTCAGTACATGACTTTGTTCATGACTTTGTTCAAAGGAATGGACGTACAGATTCGCCAGACTGGGGGCGTAAACACTCCCCATGCTGGTTTTTTTCCTTCACACCTTCTTTTGCACTGCACACCCCAGTTCCATCTTTTCTACCACTCACCTACATCGAGTGGTATACCACACTGTCATCTCTTTACTCTAGTGAGGATACCCCCTACCACCGGGTTGACCTCCTAGGAGAGTACCAATAATCTCTGACGGGTGGTACGGATAAAATCCCAAATGATGAAGGGCGGATCCGAATGGTGACTGATGGGTATTTGTCCTCATCCACGGAGAGCTCTCTGTGACAACCTGGTTGTAAGGGTGAGTTCTTGTCTGGTTTTTTGTGTTTATGGGCACATTTACCTGAGACCCTCTGGTACCTTTGTTGTTTATTGGTTCTGTTGGGGATAGTACCCAGAGCTTGGTCTTTAAATCTCCCCTAGGTCCCCCTCCACCGTATTGTGTTTGTTGTCAAAGTGATTGTGTCCCAGTTCATTGGAAGTTTTTGGAGATCTTGTTGTAAGGCATTACAGATAGAATTGGGAGTTTCAACAAGCTTTCACCCACAGACAGAGGGCCATACCGGAAGGTTGAACCAGACATTGAAGAAGTATCTGCGCTGTTATGCCATGGAGGCACAAGACTCCTGGGTGTCTCTGCTATGGATGGCCAAGTGGGCATACAACAATGTCTTGCACTGTTCTATCAGAGTATCACCATTCATGGCAAACTTCGGATACGGAGCAAACACTTTACCCATTGATTTGCCTGTTGACAGGGCCAACCAGCCGTCTCTGCTGGCTCACATCAGAACTGTGCGATCTATCCATGCAAAGGCAAAAAGACACTTGTTAGTGGCTAAACAGATGTACAAGAAATGGGAGGACAGACACAGAACTGGAGGTCCACTGTACCAAGTGGGTGACCGTGTTTGGTTGTCCACAAAGAACATAAGTTAAAACTATGCAGCGTGTTCCACCTCAGGTACTTAAGTCCCTACACTGTGGTGAGACGGATTAATCCAGTAGCCTACAAGTTGAAACAGCATGGCAATCTCCGCATACTTTCCGTATTCCATTGCAATTTCCTGTAACCAGCTCATGAAGCACACTGGTGTCCTGCGAGGGTGGCCTGGAATACCAGGTAAAGAGGATCCTGGATTTTCTGTATCGTCGCGGCAAGCTGTGGTACCTCCTCATCTCCTGGAAAGGGTATACTTCTGAGGACGATTCATGGGAGCCAAGCATCAATGTGCATACCCCTGCTGCGATAAGCGCTTATTTCCGCTGACATCCCACCAAACCTGGTGCTAGGAGGCGCTGGGTGGGTGGGCCTACTGTCATGAATCACGCTGCATAAGCGCCTACCTCGACATCAGTACTACAACTCCCAGAAGGCCCTGGGAGAGGAGCACGTGCCTACAAGAAGACGCATCACGCACCATTAAGCGTGCAGAATTCTGTTTCCTGTGTTGGAGATTCGTTGGAAGCGGCTGGGAGATAATCCAAGGATTTCTCTGTGCTCTGGCTGAGCACATTTGAAAGTTTTCCGGACGGTGAGTGAATAGCCAGGAGATTGGCGGCGGTGCTTGATAACCGCGGATGCCTTTTTTGTTTGCTTATTACAGCGTCTTTATTTTTGAGCCTTTTGCGGTCAGCGGTATGACACAGCGGGAGCCCTAACGTTGTATTCTGTTTTGTTTTCCCAGCACCTTGGAAATGCGGTCAATCACTGCGGACGCCTACAAAATGTGTTGGGAGAAAATATTTCAGAATTGCTAACCAGCGGTGAGGTAAACGCCCAAGCTTCGTTGTGTTCAGGAACAGCTGCTGCTCAAGAAACCCTCAGCAGACTCGACAGACCTCAAGAACTACCGACCCATCTCACTCCTCCCTTTTGCAGCCAAAGTCACTGAGAAGACCAGCAACGCAGAACTGTCAAGATTCATTGACGACAACAATATCCTCGATCCTTCTCAATCCGGATTTTGAAGCAACCACAGCATAGAGTCCACCCTACTCGCCGCTACTAATACCATCCGTGCCCTCCTCGACCAACGGAAGACTGCAGTCTTGATTCTGCTTCACCTGTCAGAAGCCTTTGACATCTCCCATCGCACACTCACAGACAGACTAGACGATGCTGGCATACAAGGCACCGCTCTCGACTGGATCAGGTCATTCCTCACTGGCAGGAGACAAAGGATCTGACTGCCATCCTTCCTCTCCCAACCCATGGAAAACAAATGCGGAGTTCCACAGGGGTCATCACTCACCCTAACCCTCTTCAACATCTACAAGCCGACATTGTCCAATGAAACGCCTCAGGATAGTCTCCTAAGCTGATGACACCCAGCTCATCCTCTCCCTCACCAATGACCCCATGGCCACCAAACTCAACTTCCAGGAAGGAATGAAGGACGTTGCAGCCTGGACAACAACAGCTGTTTAAAACTAATCTCAGAGAAAACAGAAGTCCTCACCCTCGGAACCAACCCTTCAGAGTGGGACAACAATTGGTGGCCCACTACGCTCGGCAGCCCCAGATCCCCACAGACCATGCCACGATTCTCATCATCGTACTCGACTCCTCCCTCTCCATGAATTAACAGGTCAATACCATGACCTCCAGCTGTTTCAACACCCTCTGCTTCCTCCGTAAGACCTTCAAATGGAACCCCGAGGCAAGTAAGACAGTCACTCACGCACTCATCACCAGCAGGCTGGACTACGGAAATGCCCTCTATGTCGGGATCAACAAGTCCCTGCTCCGCAAGCTCCAGACTATACAGAACACCGCCGCCAGACTTGTTCTCGGAGTCCCTCGGTGCAAACACATCAGCCAACACCTATGCAAGCTCCACTGGCTCCCGGTCGAGAAAAGAGTCACCTTCAAGATACTAATCTACACCTATAAATGCCTTCACAACACCGGACCCCAATACTTCAACAACAGAATCACCCTCTCTGTGCCCAAACGCAACCTCAGCTCCACCAACCTCCTCCTCACCGAAACACAGTGCATCTGGAGAGCCAGAATAAAGGGAAGATCCTTCTCCTAGATTGTGTCAAAGACTCGGAACTAAGTCCCCACTGGCATCAGACATGCATCCTCCCTGAACTCCTTCAGGAAGGTACTGAAGACCTGGCTCTTCAGCTAATACGGAGTGCTGACCCCCGTATCCGACCCTCATGGGTTAGTAGTGCACTTATAATTCCCTGATTGATTGATTGATTAATTGATTGATATACACTTAACAAAATTAGAGCCATGGTGATTGACTACCATTTAGCGCCTCTTAGCTTGTGATTTGAATAGGGGTATGCATAACATACTGGAAAATGGAAGAGTGAGCACTGCAGCTTGAATGCCCAAAAAAGATTTAAGAATCTAAGAAAAAAGAAAAAGTCTGATACTATATTATAACTCCCAAACTTTTGCGCCATGTGTTGCTGGACAACAGTACAGCAAATCATCAATTAATGATAAACTGACCTGGCTTAGTAGAGACCGTCATGTTATCCTGTGTCTCGAGTGTTGCTCCTAAGCTGAAAAAATCTGTAACAGAAAATTCTAAATTAAAACCAAATCTACAGCCGCTGCCCCACCTGCTAAATAATCCAAACCGCAACAGTGACATTCGTCCTCCCCGTGCCTACCTTGCAAATCTGGAAATCCACAGTCTGATGACTCCGCCACACTGCTGCTGGTCACCCAGACGCCCAATGCTCTACATATAAACCGTTCTAAACTTACTAAAAGTGAACAACGGACTTCTCCCATATTCCCGTATCAAAAAAACCATAGCCGCAATCATGTAATGGTCAAGTAAACTCATAAACCATTGACAAGGGTAGCAACCGAAGCTAAAAAAAAACATTAAATCCGAGGATCAGAACGCAGATGCTTGCAGATCAGTGACACGATATTGAAGACAACAATATCAAATTATAGATATATTGTGCCAAAAATATCAATTACAAAAATATAATTTGCCTATACATGTAATGGTAAGAACAAAAATATTGAAAAGAATATTTAGTTTCACACTAATATAATTAAAAAACATACAACATATTTTTTTGATATATGTATATAGTTTTGAATAGTACCTTTGTAATAGTTTTATTTTAATATATACAATTAATATAATGTAAATTAAAAATATTTAAATATTATTTAATACGATATATAAATATATATAGTTCTATATATAGTTCTATAGACTTACACTCATAGATATGTGTGTCGATTTAATAAACGCTCTCTTAGGTATTCTGTAATTCAAGAAGGTAGCCTTTTTAAAATAAACACAGCTATCATCCCTATATCAGATACTAAATAGGTTAATGAGCCCACTTACTTAAAAGCGTTTATTAAATCGGCTCCAGACCAAATTGATTTGTATTGGCCAAAAGTGAGAAGAAGGACCAATAGACATCTAACTAAAGTAAGCCTGTTAGTTTGTGAGAGTAATCCCTCCAAACATGACACCACCACTAAACAACTGATTTTACCGTAATTTTCCTTAGTAAGCATTAAAATTAATTATGTATATTGGTTTTGTAGAAAGAAGACTACACTGGTTTTTATTTCAACTGTCCTGAAGAAGGTGTTACATCAATACTAAGCACCGAAACGCGTCGACCAAGGATTTTTATGTATTGTGTTTTTAAATTGACAGTAATATTTAAGTTTATCTACTAAAGCTGTGACTCAAATTCATGCTTAATTTCAGCACTAGGATCAGTGACTCTGAGATAGTAACCGTAACAGGAATTGTTAGATAGAAATTTTTGAAGTGTACCAGAGCACGTGATCGTGATAATATACTTTGAATGCTTGCTTACGTTTTTAACTGATAAAGTAAATGGTTTTAAAATAAAAATTGAAAAACAAATGGTAATTCACTTCTGGTATCTAGCATTAGTGATGTGTGTCATATTCTTGATGTAAAAGTAAATCATGGTTTGTGTGTAGGCCTTTTGGTCACTATCAAAAGAACAATAGCACAGAAAGGAAATGTTCTTGTTGATATCACAGACAACTCACAACACCCATCATCAAGCTAATACCAAAATGCACAAATCACAATCGGCAACAAGTGTCAACATACACGTCCTGTAGATGTCCCCAAATGACCTGTCCAGGGAAGATTGCCATACACTGCTGAGTCTACAACTGGCTGCTGTTACAATTCTCAAATACCACTTTACGACAGCAGAAATATCATCAGACATTAGGGATGTTGTACATTGTCACCCACTGTCAAGTGAAGTAGCGGGTAATGAGCTGTTGATGCAGTTTAACACCTTCCTCCTCTCCACTGTCCTCATCACTGGAAATTTGTTGGTTTGCAGGCGGGGGCCTTGGGTCCTCATCATCATCCAGGAGCAGGGGAATCTCTTGTGAATGGCTAGGTTGTGGAGCATGCAGCATGCCACTACAATCTGACACACCTTCCTGGGCGACTGTGCCAGTACACCTCCAGTCTTGTCCAGTTGGCGGAAACGTGACTTGAGCAGACCAAAAGTACGCTCCACCACACAACGTGTCCTCCCTTAGGCATCATTGTAGCGGACTTCAGCCGGGGTCCTGCGATTCCGCAGTGGGCTCAGCTACCAGGGACATTTGGGATATGCAGAGTCACCTAGGCATGACAAACACAAATAGACATTGCAATGTTGCTGAGGCAGAGGGCAGCAGGTCACACACCCAGCACGCCATACGACCAGGCATACTCACCCACAATCCATGCACGCACGGAGGCAGATTAGCCATCAGCTGGGGCACAATGCTTTTACACAGGATGTAGGAGTCATGGGCTGAACCTGGAAATCTAGTAAACACGTGGGAGATGAATATATCTGCCAGGCGCACCACTTGCACATTTATGGAGTGATAATGTTTGCGATTCTTGTAAATTTGCTCACTAGCCTGTGGTGGCACAAGACCAACATGGGTGCAATCTATGGTACCAACAACATGAGGGATGTGCTCGAGGGGTTAGAATTCTCCCTTCACAGCTGGCAATTCAGCACCCTTGGGGAAATGGATATATCTGTCCTTGTATATCATCATGGTGGACAGAACATCACGCAGCACCATGCTGAACATCGGTTGTGACATCCCACCAGCGCTGGCTACTGTCTGCTGGAATGATCCAGTTGCAAAAAAATGCAGGGCTGCCATCACCTTATAAGTTGGAGGGAAGACTGTTGGATATGTCTGGCGAGGCTGCAGGAGGGGCTCCAACATATCACAAAGGGTTTTTAGGGTGGCTCTATCCAGACTGAATTTCCGGATGATCACCACATCCTCCATGTCCTCCAGCACTGTCAAGTGACAAAGCAGATGTGGCCTCCTCCTAGTTGAGATTAAATTGGACACATGTCAATGCAATACATAATTAGATGGGCATAGCATCTCACGTTCTGGATGACACAACGCCAACAATGACTACCATCAAAATTGAGTTACAGACCAGCTAACATGAAGGGACACCTTCATCTACACAAACGGCACACGTGTCCACTTACACAAAACAAGTACCTCAAACACCACCTTGTTCAATGTAAATGCACATAGGCATATGGCCACATTACACATGGGCAAGCTTGGGAGCACAGCATCCAGCAAATGTGTAACAAATCAACCACACTGTCTCATACCTAGCTGCTGTACCTATCACACCTTAATGCATCAATTCAACCTGGCGCACATCCACAACACAATGACCACAGTTGGCACGGAAATGACAATTGTGTGCAAGAGTAGACATAAGAGGCCCTTCAAAAAACTACATCATTCATTGAGACGAGCATTGCTGTGATTGTCACAGCACCACAACACATTAACATAGATACACATTGTAGATTCCATAACAACACTGTTCTGCCTCATTGACCATCAAATTCATAAGTGACATGTGAGGGAGTACAGGCCAATCTATGTAATCACATACACAAACATGGCATGTGTAGTCACGAGTGTAGTAAATGGAACATTGGCATTGTGAGCACAATGATGTGCCATTGACCATGTGGCCACTGTGCATTGTTGATGTGTGCCAGAAGGCCATTGTTATTGTATGGCCCCAAAAGCACGGTAGCGACCGCCTGGCCCCCGCAGTGTGTCACCAGAACTCCCCATTCACAAGTGCGGTAGTGATAGGCATGGAGACATGCCCAAATGGCGGTGGGTATGCTCCGCCACCCAAATTGCAGTGCTTCATGTGATTGTATGGCCCTCAAATCGTGGTAGCTACTGCCTGGCCCATGCGGTGTGTCATCAGCACTCCCCATTCACACAAGTGTGGTAGTGATAGGCATGGAGACATGCCCAAATGGCGGTGGGTATGATGTGCCACCCAAATTGCAGTGCTTCATGTGATTGTATGGCCCCACTCGTGGTAGCTACTGCCTGGCCCACGCGGTGTGTCACCAGCCCCTCATTCACACAAGTGCGGTAATGCTAGGCATGGAGACATGCCCAAATCGCGGTGGGCATGCTCCGCCACCCAAATTGCGGTGCCTCATGTGATTGTATGGAACCCAAATCGCGGTAGCTACCGCCTGGCCCCTGTGGTGTGTCACCAGCACCCACCATTCACACAAATGCGGTGGTGATGTGCATGGAAACATGCCTAAATGGTGGTAGGCATGCTCTGCCACCCAAATCGTGGTACCCCATGTGATTGTATGGCACCCAAATCGTGGTAGCTACCGCCTGGCCCCTGCGGTGTGTCACCACCATGGAGCATGCCCTAGAGTCAATAGGAACTTGGATCGCAGTGGCATGATGCAATTTTGAAAAACGAGGTAGGCGTTCTCTGCCACCGCAGAGGATGTCATTGGATGCATTTGAAAGAGGCAGACCTGGCCCACCAATTTCTGCATCTTGGCACCTTTGTAACGACCCCAGGGGGCTATATATGTGTGGAAGGGAGCCTTACATTTCCACTGCTCCCAGAGCCTGCTGCCAGAGACTCCTGACCTGCTGTTGCTGCCTCCAGGGACTGCTGCCTGAGACCCCTCATCTGCTGCGGCCTCAAGGAAATGCTGCCTGAGAACCCTCATCTGCTGCTGCCTCCAGGGACTCCTGCCTGAGACCACTCTCCAACTGCTGCCTCCAGGGGCTGCTGCCAGAGACCCTCACCACCCAATTCCACCGTAGTTGTTCCATGTCCACAGTGATGGCAAGGACAGAGAAGATCCGTGCCAGTCCATTCACAAGCGAGGAGCTGGAGTTCTTGGTGGACGAGGTGCTCAAACTGTACCCAAGGCTGGATGGTGCCCTAAATGTCATGGTAAGTCCTCACAAGTGAAGGTGTAGGGCAGGGGAGCACACATGTAGTTGGCCTGATGCAGTATTTGCCTGACAGAGCTGGAGTTCTTGGTGGACGAGGTGCTCAAACTGTACCCAAGGCTGGATGGTGCCCTAAATGTCATGGTAAGTCCTCAAAAGTGAAGGTGTAGGGCAGGGGAGCACACATGTAGTTGGCCTGATGCAGTATTTGCCTGAGGGTGTGGGGTTGTGTCATGCTCTGAAACATGCTGTCTCCAGGGTGAAGGTGTGTGTCCCAATGTCACAGGTTTCTCTGCCTGCAGTTGTAGATATGAGTGAACTGTGTTATGTTGTCAGCCATACAGTGACACTGTAGGTAGTTCATGCAGGAGTCGGGATAGTGATTGCTTGGCTGAATGGCTGTGTGAGTCCCTGTTGTCCATCTCAGTGTGAGCCCAGATGGCCAGCACAGTGCCCGCCCACAAAGACAAGGACACATCACTTCACTTACAGTTTATTTCCTAAGTATTTTCTCATTGCACTCCAACTATGCGCCATCTCGGCCCTGTAGATTGCACAAGACAGGCCTTGTTTTGAGGAATTTCTGTTTGTGATTCCATGTCCCTCAATGCAACACCCATGTCACAGTAATCGATTCACAGGTCAGGGACATTGAGCGCAGTCTTGGAGACAGTGAGTCCAACCCCAGACACAGGTTAGTATGTGATATATGTGTTGCTCAACCCAACAATGGACTGGAGATGTGGGAAGGCCACATAGGGGTTTCAGTGCTGGCATCCTGCATCTGTGTGAGATGTGCAAGGTCTGTGTTCCCCCTCACAACTGCATGCATTCACATCAGCTTATCCCATGCAGATGTACCATAGTCTCTGATGGACATATTGTTGAATTTGTAATGAGTTTGTACCTTGCTGCTATACTTAAAGATGTTGGAACATTACACTGTGTCACTGATCATTTCCCCCTCTTGTCTCCCATGCCTGCAGCTCAAGGTATACCAGCATAAGGCCGTGTGGAGGGTCATTGCAGCCAGGGTGTGAGCTCTGGGGATCTCTAACTGACAGCGCACCCACTGCCACATAAGGTGGGACGACATCAGCCAGGTGGCAAAGAACGTGGCAGAGATGACCTTGGGGCTGCTTCCTCCCACTGAGACTTTGGCATGGCGCAGCATGACACCACTAATGGGCCACATCTTGGCGGTGACTCATCCTGAGCAGGATGCACGTTTGGAGGAGCATCAGAAGCAAGCCAGGGGTGAGTATTTGGGGAGGGTGACTTTAGCTGGGAGTGGCTGCATGTGTACAGAGCCTGTGCCGGTGCTGGCCTATGTGATGTTGGTGGCGTGATGCAGTGGCATGTAAGTGGCTCCTAGGCTGGGTGCCCGTGTTAAGCATTTGCCCCACCTGTACTTACACAGGTGATTTTCCATGCTGTGCATTTCCATTGCAGTCTGATTTGTGCTCTTCAGGTTTCTTATGCATTGGGGTAGTCTGGGGAATCACATTGGGAGGGAACAGCAGTGTTCCCCATCTGAGTGTGACTTCATCAATGCATCCATTGCATGCACCCAGATTGTGGAGGCCTAGACATCTGACAACAATGTGCACCAGTCTTTGGGCCCCAAAGTAAAACATGGTGGATGGCATCGACTCATCGCCATTGTGGATTGTCATGTTGTACTCTGTGTCTGTGTTGTCCCCTCCTGTTCCATCCAGATCTGTCAGTGGCAACAAGTGGTGTGCCCCATCATGTCCTTAGGTGTGTTCAGGGCTAGTTGTGTGTCTTTTTGAAAATAGCCACAAGCAGGTTGTTGTGCTGTGTAGCCATCACATGGCTCAATAATGACTGAAAATCTGGGTTCCACGCACTGTTTGAGTCTATATAGTGATTTGCCATGATCTGATTCCATGGGGTGGTGTATAACATGTATATTTGGTCAGCTTTTGTAATGCATTGCTTGCATAGGCTAGTTCTGTTGCTTCCACTGACCTGACCCTACATCTGTCTCTCATGCAGAATCTCCTGTGGTCACAGAGGGACAGGAGACGGACACCAGTGGGGTTGAAACTAGCACAACAGCTGCACAGGAGCCCAGTGACACAGATTTCACTAGCGCCTCAGAGGGAGACCAGAGTCTGCAGGAGAAGTACCAGCCTGAGACGCAAAGTACCACATCATCTGATGCCAGCGGGGATGCATCCATGTTGACAGGCACAGGAAATGAGGACTCTGCATCATCCTCGACCACACAGCAGCCAGTGCCCACCCTCCCAGCTACTTCCTCTGGTGCTGCCGGTGTCCGAGTCAGTAGGAGGGGACGAGTTTCCTTCACACCTGGCGTCGCTGCCCCAGCTGCTGTCCCCCCTGCTGCCATCAGTGCTAAGTCTGTGGAGCTTTTGTGCCAGCTGTGTGTAGGCCAGACAGCTCTCCTCAATGCCTTCAATGACCATGACAAAAAATTGACCAGGTGGTTGCTTTCATGCAGGGCATACATTTAGACGTGGGTGGGCTGCACAGTATTGTCCAGGCTTTGTCCTCCACAGAGACGTCTGCCCTTCAACAGGCACATACTCCCAGTCCAGCTCCGGGGCCTTTGTCTACCCTCCAGGTTGTGGCCACATCTGACGATAGTGCCCACGGTCATGAAAATCATGATACAGCACACGAAGCACACATCAGCAACAACCTAAGTGGTCTTGCCCGCAGACGCCATCGCCACAGAAGACCAAAACCAACCCAGAGCGCAAAGGCAAAAGCCTGTCAGGCAACACCTAAGCCCCAAAAAGCAAAAAAGCAGACCTTAGGCTAACATGCCTCAGAGGCATCCCCAGCTAAGGACTCTTCTGTCCCTAAAGCATCTGGCAAAGAGAGGCATGCAGTTTCTGTTCCCACTAAGGAGGTGGTGCATGGCAAGGGTACACCTAAGAAGAGCTCCAAGGCAGATTCACCCATCACCTTGACTCCCATTCCAAGCCCAGTGAAGCAGGGGAAGGAGGGCACTGTAGTGGTTACACCTGGTAAACAGGGGATGGAGGAGCAAAGGCGAAGCCAGGCGAAGCGTTCTGCTGTATCCAGCACGTCCCCAGAGGGAGTACCAACGCCTCACCTGATGCAACTTTGGTGGAGAGTGTGTCTGTTGTTTCCGCCCCACCTCCCACTCCTACCAAGACATTGAGGCCATTTAGAATCCCCAAGAAGTGGAAAGGCACCCCTTCACAATCTGCCACCCATACTGTGTCTCACGTCAGCATGTCTCCACCTCTACGTGCCACTACACCACCTGGTCCAAGCAGCCCTCTGGCTTACCAAGCCACTGATAGCTCGACCTCAGCTGGGCCGCTCTTTCCCCAGTCAGGTGCTCCTAATGTCCCCAACACACAACCAGCTCCCAGTCCGCCTGACAGCCAAGTCTGAGTGGTATTCACCCTCACACACCTGTCTCTCAAACAGGTGGGCCTGTACTGCCCGTTGTTAGCCCCTGACTGTGTTGCTGATCATGTTACGGTACAGTCTCACACATTCCCTGTGCAGCTTCTAATGTACTCGCTCTGCACTTTGCCCTGGACACTGGCCTTCCTGTTGGGCCCTTGCCTGTGCAGATTCTCATGTACTCACTCTGCACTTTGCCCTGGACACTGGCCTTCCTGTTTTGCCCCTGTCTGTACAGCTTCTAATGTACTCGCTCTGCACTTTTCCCTGGACACTGGCCTTCCCATTTTGCCCCTACCTGTGCAGCTTCTCATGCACTCGCTCAGCACTTTGCCTTGGACACTGGCATTCCTGTTTTTCCCTTGCCTTTGCAGATTCTCATGGACATGCTCTGCACTTTGCCCTGGACACTGGCCTTCCTGTTTTGCACTTGCCTGTGCAGATTCTCATGGACAAGCTCTGCATTTTGCCCTGGACACTGACCTTCCTGTTTTGCCCCTACCTGTGCAGCTTCTCATGTACTTGTTCTGCACTTTGCCTGGGACACTGGCCTTCCTGTTTTGCCCTTGCCTCTGCAGATTCTCATGGACATGCTCTGCACTTTGCCCTGGACACTTGCCTTCCTGTTTTGCTTCAAATGTATTGTATTGTATTGTATTGCAACTGCATTTATATAGCGCTTACTACCCCTGACGAGGCATCAAAGCGCTTTTTCAGTGGGTAGCACGCTACGCTTGGACCCACAGAGGATTAGTGTTGAATTAGTATAGTGAAACATGAAAGTACATTTTAAGTGGAGGATAGGTTAGTCAGTTATTTGGATTTGGAATGATAGCAGAAGGATAGAGGAGGACAAAGGTTTGTATTTATTTATCGCTCGCTTGTTGACGCATGCTATTCAGGAAGCCTATAAAGGATTAGTGGTGAATTAATATGGTGAAATATGAGGTAATTTCTGTGGTGGATATTAATCTGTTACTTGGAGTGAGAAGGATAGCGGATGGATAAAAGGGGAAGAACGATTTGCATTCATATGGCACTTGTTACCCCTGATGGGTGTTGAAGTGCTTTTCTGGTGAGTAGCACGCCACTCCGAAACCCATCAAGGATTAGTGTTGAAAATTAGTATAGTATAAATATGAAGTAATTTGAGTAGTAGATTTGTTATTCAGTTATTTGGGCAGTATATTAGTATAGTTGAATATTGAATATGGAATTTGAGAAGTGAACATGTTAGTCTGGTAATTTTGATTGAAAAGGATAGTGGAGGGATAAAAGAGTGAAGGATTTTTTTAAGGTCTTTTGGATGAGTAAAAAGGAGTTTAGGAGGGAAGCATTTCTGGCCCTAGTCCCGACCAGTCTCGAACAGGCTCAAACAGGCAACTACCGTTGTCCTCTCTGCCCTTAGCCTTGACGCCCGGGCTGAGACGCCCTAAGCCTGTCCTTTTTTGTAGCCCCAGTAAACAGGTGACCCCTTCAGCCAAAGGGAACCCTAGCCCTAACACTATCCAATCACAACACTAGTCCTAACATCTAGAACCAATAGGAAACCAGGACCTTGCAGCCAATCTTAGCCCTAGTCCAAGCATCCAATCAGTTCAAAAACCCTGATCTCTACGTCCAATAAAGGCCTTAGCCCTACCACTAGTCTGAACCCAAGTCCAAGCAGCCAATGGTACAGGTAGCCCTAGTCCCTACTTCCAATAGAAAGCCTAACCCTACTCTTAGTCCCACAACTGGTCCAACAACCAATCACACCAGAAGCCTTAAATAGCTAGTTCCAATTAAAGGTCTAAACCTAGCCCTAGTCCCACCCTACTCCCAACAACCAATAACATAGGAAGCCCTTGTCCCTACTTCCAATAGAAATCCTAACCCTAGCCCTAGTCCCAACCCTCCAATGATTGAATCACAGACCGAGAAACCAATTAGAACCCTCAAATACCCAACCAATGAGGACATTAACCTTAACCCAATAGAAACACCAGATACAACCACCAATCAGTGTACACATGTGCCAACTACTAGCAGACCATATAAGGTCCAAGCGACCTCAGACAAGGTTTGCTGGCCAGGGAGTTGGAAGCTGCTTCTCCTGTTCAGAATCTCCTGGGAGACAGACAGGCTCAATCCACAACTTTGGACTTCTGCAGGTAAAGGCTTCACTAACTCGAAATCTAACAATACTGTTTGAATAAAGCTTGACTCCCCCTGTTTGCCAAAAAACGAAGTGCACAGGTCCCAGTAAATACAGTTTAAACAGCTCACAGAAGCACCCTCTGATGCAGAAAATCCCTGTTGCTGGGGGGGGGGGGGCGGAGGTAGGTGGGCTGGCCTTACTGGCTTGTGAACACAAAATGGTGGCTGGGGGTGCAATGTTTTAGCACACAGGTCTAAGCACAGCGCCGACATCCTAGCACCGCCGAAAAAACGTCAAATCAAACTTGGCAGCAAAAACGCCTCCTGGTTCAACGATGATCTTAAGAAATCGAAGAAACTCTGCCGCTCCCTCGAGAAGGCCTGGAAAAAAGACCCAAACACCAGCACCAGGGACGCCTTCAAAAACGCCACCCGCATACACCACCAACTAATCCGGTCTGCAAAGAAAGCCGCTTTCAAAGACCGACTAGACAACAACGCCCACAACAGCAAGGAACTATTCAACATCATCAAAGAATTCACCAACCCCTCAGCCAACTCCAATGATATCACCCCCTCTCAAGCTCTCTGCGACTCCCTAGCCTCGTTCTTCCACAACAAAATCGCAGACATCCACAACAGCTTCGACAACCAACCCGGAGACCATCCCACCCAATCTTCTGCCATACCTTCACCCCCCTTGAACATCCTTAAAAATGGAACCAAATCTCCACCGAGGACACCATCCGCCTGATGAACTCCATCCACTCAGGACCCCCCACAGACCCGTGCCCTCACCACATCTTCAACAAAGCTGACTCCATCATAGCACCACACCTCCGAGACATCATCAACGGCTCTCTCAACTCCACCACCTTCCCGGAAAGCTGGAAACACGCCGAACTCAGCGCCCTTCTGAAAAAACCCACAGCGGACCCCACCAAACTCAAAAACTACCGCCCCATCTCGCTCCTTCCGTTCCCGGCCAAAGTCATTGAGAAAGCCGTCAATTACCAGCTCGCCGCCTTCCTCGAAACCAACAAATCCCTCGACTCCTCACAGTCCGGCTTCCGAGCCAAACACAGCACGGAGACCGCCCTCATTGCAGCAACAGACGACATTCGTACTCTACTAGACAATGGAGACACAGTCGCCCTCATCCTCCTAGACCTCTCCGCAGCCTTCGACACAGTCTGCCATAGCACTCTTCTACAGCGCCTCAAAAACATCGGGATCCATGGAAAAGCACAGGAATGGATCACCTCATTCCTCACCGGAAGAACCCAGAGAGTCCGCCTCCCACCATTCAAATCCGAGGCTACTGAAGTCATCTGCGGCGTACCCCAAGGTTCCTCACTCAGCCCCACCCTCTTCAACGTATACATGAGCCCCCTCGCGACCATCGCTCGCCAACACAACCTCAACATCATCTCCTACGCAAATGACACCCAACTGATCCTATCACTCACCAAAGACCCCAACACCGCCAAAACCAACCTACATGAAGGCATGAAAGAAGTAGCAGAGTGGATGAAGCACAGCCGTCTGAAACTGAACTCAGACAAAACAGAAGTCCTTATCTTAGGCACCTCCCCCTCCGTTTGGGACGACTCTTGGTGGCCAGAGGCCCTCGGAAAAGCACCCATCCCGACGGACCACGCACGGAACCTGGGCATCATCCTGGACTCCTCACTCTCTATGAACAGACAAGTCAACGCAGTCTCATCTTCATGCTTCAACATCCTCCGCATGCTCAAAAAAACATTTCGCTGGATCCCCACCGAAACCAGAAAAACAGTCACCCATGCACTGGTTACAAGTTGCCTGGACTACGGAAACACCCTATACGCCGGTATCACTGCAAAACTCCAGAAAAAACTCCAACGCATTCAGAATGCATCAGCCAGACTCATACTAGACATCCCGCGTAAAGACCATATCTCTAGCCACCTGAAAAACCTCCACTGGCTCCCCGTCAATAAGAGGATTACTTTCCGCCTCCTAACCCACGCTCACAAAGCACTCTACGAACTTGGACCTGAATGCCTCAACACACGACTTTCCTTTTACACCCCCCCTCGCCAACTACGATCTTCCAACCAAGCCCTTGCTACCATTCCTCGCATCAATAAAACCATCATGGGAGGTAGATCCTTCTCCTACCTCGCAGCTAAAACATGGAACTCACTCCCCACTCACCTACGTCTCACTCAGAACCACCTAGCATTCAGAAAGCAACTTAAAACCTGGATGTTCGACAAGTAATTCCCATCCCTTCCTCAAGCGCCTTGAGACCCTCTGGGTATGTAGCGCGCTATATAAATTTCTGACTTGACTTGACTTGAAGGAGAAATTTGGAGGGAAAACAGATTTGTCACCAAGGAATGAGAGGGACAAACTACAGAGGTTGGACTGCAAATCCCACAATTCAACACACTAAATGGAGGCAATCATGGGCAGGGAAAACCACAAATTTGTTGAGCAAGCAGATCTTGCATGCCCATATTAGTCATTTTGCATGCTTGCTTACATGAGCCAAGCCTGCCCCCTGGTCTTATGCTGACTATGCAACCCTAAGCATATATAAGGCCCCTGTTTTCTGTACTCCTTAGACTGCCTCATTCAGTTGCTAAGGCTTCTATGTGACATAGTCTCCCTAATCTGAGGTGAATAAATGCATTCTTTTTATATTTCAGCTTCTGTGCCAATTTCTTCTTTGTTGGTTTAAAAGGACCAAGTATCAGTGAGACCCCTGAGAAGGTTTCTATGTTCTTCAACTTCATTTGTAACACTGTGCTTTGTGATGCAGTTATTTGGCCAGGAGCAATGTGCCACTCAGGATATGTCCCCATTTGTTTATTTGTGATGTTCTTTTGCCGTTGCTGTTCAACTGTGTGTGCTGCCCAGTCCTCTGGTCAAGTAGATTCCACCTTTGTATCCCAGACTTGTGGATTTGTTGTTGTGTTGGATGTATGCGTGTTGACTGATATTGCTTCACTTCCTGGGTGTACTGTTGTGTTTGTGCTGTTCTGATTTGTGTTGGGTGTGTTGATGTTGTGTCGCTCATGTCTGTGTGTGGCTGGTATGCTTGGTGTGCACACATTGTTTGTTGTGTGTGCAGTGCTGTGTGTGTATGTTGCCTTGTCATTGCCTGGTGTGCATCCCTTGATGTTCTGCTGTGTTTGCTCTGTGTTGTTTGGTCTGGGCATCTGTTTCTTGCTTGATGTAGATGTGATGGCGCACCTCTTGTGTGTGTTGTGGTATGTTGTCTGTGCATTGTTCCTGAGTGATGAGGTTGTGCACTCATGTTGTGTCTGTCCTCCCATTGCCTTTGCACAGTTTGGCTGCACAGGGCATGTCTGCTTTTTTGTCGTTCTATGTGTGTTTCTGTTGGGTTATGTGTTTGTCTGTTGTTTTTATGCAGACATTTGTTCTGGCATCCCTGTGTGTGTGTGTGTTGTTCGAGGCTCCACCCAGGGTGTGTGTTTGTTTGTGTGTGTATAGACTGGCAAGTATTGCCACCCTTCAGTGTGTTTGGCACTGGTGTTGTAGGCTGCTGGTGTGAAGGGGGATATGTGTGTACATTCCTCCTGGTGTTTGGCTGTCATGGAGTGTGTAAATGGGCTCTGTGTTTTGTGCTGCTGGTGTACTCGTGCGAAGTAGTTGTATACACGTTTGGCTGTTCACAGTTTGACTTCAGCGCCTTCATTTAATCCTTGTGCCTATACATGGTTTGGCTTGCGGTCTCCCTGTGTTGTTGCACTGTGGTGTCTGTGTTTTGACTTCAATGACTGTACCAGCCATGTGTGCTTTGATGGTCTGAGGGTGTTGTTCTGTGTTCCTTGTCTTACATGTGATGTACACATGCTTGTTGTGTGTCTCCATGGCCTTCCATTTGTGTGCATACCATTTTGTCTTTCCTATATGTTGTGTTCCATTGCTGTTGGCATTCGGGGTGTGTATGTGTCTGTGTGTCAATCTGTGTTGTGTATGTGTGACTATGCAGGCTGTGTCTCCATTTGTATGTTTGATCCTTTTAAGTGTTCATTTGGTGCTTGTAATCCTTTTTTTCCCTGAGTGTGGTGGTGTTGTGGTGTGTGTATTTCCCTGGCCCTGTGCTACTGTCCTGTGTGTTGTTGTGTATTCCTGTATAGCCACTCCTGCTGTGGCTGTCTCCCTGGTTGTTTGTTGTGTGGTGCAGGGCATGGTTTGCCTTGGCTTGTTGTTGTGCATGGGGATGCACAGGAGGGGCACATGGCATGTGCCTTCATGAGGTGTGCTAATCTGTGGTGGGAGGAGGTGTGGCCCTGTGGTGTTTGTGCACTGCCCATGTCTGGCACTGGCCCTGCCTTCTGCATTGTGCGCATGTATTCCCTTGTGGTAACACTGCGGTGACGTGTCCGGGACATTGCTGCATGGTCGCGTAAGATGTGTGTCCAGGATGCAGAGGGGTGACTTGGTGGCAGGTGGGTCATGTGTAGCTGCCCTTGTGGATGTGTTCCTGACCCCAGCAGGGTGTCTGATGTGGATTTGGACCCTTTGTCAACCCATGTGTTGTGTGTTGTGTGTGTGCAATTGCGTACGTGCGGCGGCGTCCACAGCGGTCCATGAGTTGCTGGTGATGTAGCAGGTACAGCACCGAAAAGACATGTAGAGCGGGGTTCATAGTGGTCGTGACCGGGTGGTGTGGACTGGGACTCTGGTTTTGCGCTCCGCTGTCGAGCTTCCGCCGTCTTTGATTGTGCGCTATCTCCACTGCGGTGCATCTGCTTGTTTGGGGCATCCTAAATGGTGGAGCGGGGTGGACGTTATTCCGCATAGTAGTGAGTTTCCATTGGCTCCCACCTCCGCAGCAGTGTGTGCACTTTGATGGCGGTGCGCGTCGTACCGAAGGGACGGGAAATGGTCTATCTTTGGCCAAACTAAAATGACAGACGTGAGTACCACTGCTCCTGGACGGAAAAATGCATTATGAGGTTAATGGTGCAGGAGTGGACCATTATGCTAGTGGCCCGCTCCCCATGCACCTGGGTAACAGGGGGCCTTGTAGAGCCCCTTTGTTTCGAGACCACCTTCCTTTTCATGAGGGAAAGACCTCAATGACACCGCTGGTGGTCCTGAAACTCATATTATGCATGGCAGTGCTGCAGAGGCTCCACCAGCATACTGCTGAGTCCCTGACCGCCGCACCACCACCAGGGAATGGCAGTTGGTGGATGCAGCGGTACAATGGTGGTCCAACTGTCAAAGTTGTAATAGGGTGGTCGAACCACCAGTGTGTCGGTGGCTGAATCGCCTTCGCTGAGCCCTTGCCAGTCAGGTAGTCCGACTCCTAATTAGGCCCTTAGAGTGATGGCCTGCTGTGCTCTGATTAGGTGAAGGCAGAGTTGGGACTCCTCCTGGTGACTGACAGCTAAGGAGGAGAAGGGGGTTTGGGACTCAAAAGGGGAGGCTCTACATTAAACAATGACAGGCAATCTAACGAAGATGCCTGCTAGTGCTGACTCTGCAACAACAAACTCAGAAGGAGAAGTTTTGAAGCTCTTTCCCTCAAGCAAAACATTTCTCAGATAGTGACAGTGATATCACCTTTTACTTCGCCCTTCCCTTTTTTCCCTTGGTGTGCCAGCCCATTGTCACTTTCTGTGTCCTCGTCATGTCTTTCTATATGTATATTTAGCAGTGAACTTAAAGAATAATAATTTGCAAAAGTTGTGAAAAATGACAAGCTTCTAAATGTACTGCAAGGAATTGCAAACTAGAAAATAGAAGATAGATCCTTCCAACACAGACCATGAAGCATCGGGTCAGAGCAAATGAGTATTTACACCGCAATGTAAATATATCATTGAATAGAATTAGTCCACAATTCATTTAACTTGTTACAACATACACACGTTTTACGTTTCAAATATAATTTAAAACTTGTGCATGTTGTAACAAATAAAATATGTGATTAAACTATTTATAAGGTTGGGGCATATGTATATTGATACATATACAAGAATAATACATTGCTAAAATGACTGTTTGTTATGCATATGCAAAGGTTTTATTCGATACAACCATAGGCTTATTTTTTTCCTACTGGTCACAGTTTTCTTTAAACATGTGACAGTTTTGTTTGTGGCTTGACCATCTCAACATTTTTATATTCCTTGTGTGAGATGTGTGAACTGTATGCTATTTTAGGCTGCACTGCCAAGACATGTAGGGATATGAATTGTATCTAGGTTAGTGGACTGTTAAGCATACATACATGCATGTTTGACCATTTGGAAGCTGATCTGAAAAGGTGCTGATATTTATTGGCATTCTTTTCAGTTCACAGTGTGTGAGTGTGTGCGTGTGTGCATTCGCTTATGTGTGTTGCTGTGTGTACAGCAGTGTTTGTATGAGCTTCCTCATCATACGGGGTGATTTGGTTTTTTGTTTGCAGTGTATTTATGGCAGTTTGATATTTGTATTTTGTGTGTGTACTAATCTCCAACTGTAGTGTCATGCTAATAGGCTTTCAATTCCGTGCTGTGATTTGAAGCCTATGTTTGTGGTGTTGCCACGTTTCTACATCCCCTTAGCCATAATATATACTGTTCTTTCTATGGACGCTAGGCCTCATTACAAGATAGCTGGAGTGGGGATCGGGGGCAATAATGGACTTCCTAGTGCCAAGTGCAATCTCTCCCCTACTCCAGGAACTATGCGTTATAGATTTCAGAATGGAGAATGACTGACAAACCTAGAAATGCATGCCCCAAATCCACGTTTTCTGTGATTCTTGAGTTGGTAATGCTTCTATTTACTACCTGCCATGAGCAGGTGGTGAATTTGTACAAGGTGGTCAATGAGGTCATTGCGTGGGGGCCCTAACCAGTAGAGGCTCTCTTGTGCCAGCATGAAACTCTCCTGGCTTTCTGTGTGGACATATGGGGATCGAGCTGTCCCTGTGCAGAATAGGTCTGAGCTGAGCTAGCAGAGTTACCGAAAAACGTTGCTTAATTTCACGCAGAGTTTTACGTGTGGATGCAGTATTGCACAACCACCCAGATAAAGCATGCCTATAATGTTTAGAGCTTAACTACTGATATGACAGCAAATGGAGGGGTTGCTGGCTGGAATAGTTAAGCACATTCACAAAGTTGCATTCATATAGCACACAAAAGCCAATCAAAAGCTTGACAACACGAAGAGCCAGTAACCAGTTTTCCCACACATTTATCGGGCATGGGGGTGAATACATAGTTTTGAAGTAGCTAAAGGCAGTCTTGATGCTTAAGAAAGTGACACTAACAAATATGGGAATGTGATGAGCACAATTCTGAATAATAGAATGACAATGGTGTAAAAGAAAACTTCCAAGGCCACACTGCAAAGGAATGAAAAAGAACTGGGACCACTAACCACAGCTGAGGGACTCATTAGTAAAACCCCTCCCAAGAGGCGAGTCCCCTCCCCCTCCCTTAGACATTTCAACTGCATTCATTATCACCTTCAAACACACCAGGGACAACTTGCTTGGTGCCTTAAAAGGTTGCAGTTTATTATAACATAATATCATAACATTTATACATTACGCATCTTCATGGTAATACATAACATTCTGTTGACACATTGACTGTCTCTGATATTATAGTTCTTTTAGTCCGTTGATGTTTGTTATCTGCTCTTCGACAGACTAATTTTTGGGGGAGGGGCCCCCAAATCCTAGAGCCATTGGTTCAGCAGTGCTAAGCTTCAACTTGCTACCAACTCTGTGGACGTCCGTCCAGACTTGCCCGGGCTGCAAGTGCCGTCTCGCTTGCTTTCGCCCCTTTCTTGGCTCCTCCCTGCTCCTCTGGGTCCCTGACATGTGGCATCCCAAGGACCCCAGGTGAGCCCTTAATCTACTCAGCCTGAAGCTGAGTTCTTTTTTTTTTTAAGTTTGAGTTTATTAAGCAATGAAAAATAGCAGAGGAAAAACAGCATGTACAAAAAGTACAATACATCTCAATTAGCTAAATATAAAATTATAAGGAGACAGATAAAACCAAAATACAATCATTATCAAAGAACACACTGTGTGAAGTAAAAGGAGTGAGAGAAGGGAGAGGGGATAGGAAAGGAAGGAGAAAAGCAAGGGAGGGAAAATGTATCATAACTTTATATCACTAAAAAAAAGAAATAACATGAAAATAGTCACTGTAAGCATCAAAAACACTTGAAGAATAAAGAATCATACTGTGATAAGAAATACAATGTAAGGAGTAATAATGACAAAATATGTGTAGAAGTAAAAAGACAATACATTTCATTATGGAGGTTTCGGGACTTCATCCAAAGTGTTTACCGGTATAGCACTAGAAGAGGCAGCTCACGATAGGTACGTGGTCAAAGGGAGGCACAAAAGATCTCTTTTAATAGATAAAGATATAGGAGTACTGTAATTAGTATCAAGTCTCTGATGAAAACATACAGCGTTCCACCATGCTCTAAAAGTGACTTTGTCTGCCTGATCCAATTGGAAGTTATTAAATGGAGGGCATTTGCTAGTAATAAATCTATTTAAAGTTTGATGGTGATTGGGGCCACTGAGGTGATAAAGAGCTTAAGAAAATGGTAGAAAGGGAGAAATAGACATCAGTTTTAAAGATTCTATTAATCTGAGACCAAACTAATTGCCAAAAGTGAGAAATAGAGGGACACTCAAAAAGCATGTGTTTTAAATCAGCATGGGTGCAGGGACAAGACCAGCATGTAGGTGAAGAGTTTGAAGTGTTTAGCAGGGGTAAATAAAAGGCGTTGGTAAACAATATAAAGGGTTTGAGAAGTGTTAGCAGCTCAAGATGTTTTATGAATTTTGAAACATAATTTATTCCAAATGAGGGTCGACCAGCACTCTGTTCGGTCCTTTTCCCATGCCAATTCAGCTTTTGTTTTGACCCTGTCTGAGGAAATAAATACATGTTTATGTAAAGAGGAAGCTGATAGAGAGGAGGTTAATAAGGGGATACTCGTGGAGCATCTCTAGGGTGGATTAGGAGCAGATGATAAAGAAAGAAGATCTTGGGTAAGAGAAGGGAGTAAAAGATTGTACTGTGCTTTAAAAGATGACAGTAGTGAAAATGTTGTTTGAAGATCAGAAAAGGATAAGGGAACATCATCAAGTAATAGTTGTGAAATCCAAAACAACCCCTTGATTCTCCAAGATTTCCAGTAAATGGTGTGATTTTTTATACATAATAAGTTATTGTGCCAAATGGGCTGTTGATCTCATGAGGAAGGTGAAAAATAGGAGGAGGTTAAAAGAGGAATAGAAGTTTGCGTATATGGGAAATAACTGGAGGCTGAAAGGAGGCTATGGTGTTGGTAAATGCAAGAGACTCTTTTAATTCAAATGGGGATATAAAAAACTTTTCTATAGAAATCCAAATAAGAGGATGTATACACTGATCGAGGTAAAAGCTAACGGGGTGACTGTTTTAAAGAGAAGGCGTAATGATAAGATTTGAAATCAGGAAATTTAAGATCACCAGAAGATTTGTCTGCTTTCAAAGAAGACAAGGCCATGCGGGGGAATTTACCCTTCCAGAAAACTTTTGTTAGTAGAGAATCAATTTTCTTAAAATAAAGTTCAGGAATATGTACAGGAATCATTGAAAGAATATACAATATCAAAGGAGAAAGCATCATTTTGATGGAGTCCAATCATTCCCACCAAGAGAGAAAAAGTCGGTGCCAGCGTTCAATAGTGTCAGATAGAATTTTGATGATGCAGTCAAAATTTAGTTTCAAAGTTTCTGAAATGTTAGAAGAAACCATAGGCCTAGATATTTTTTTTAGAAGGTTGCCAAGAAAAACCAGTAAGTATAAAATCGTATTTAAGGCAAGTCCTATTAGGAGGTAGGGCCTCACATTTGTCTGAGTTGAGAAAAAATATCCACCTGATTGAGAAAGGAGGGAATAGACGTGGCAGGATTGGAGCAATATAAAAGAATGTCATCTGCATAAACAAACATTTTGACATGGGCAGTATCCAGTTGGAACCCAGTAATCTGAGTATCTTGTCTAATCTTGGTTAAGAAGGGTTCTAATGCTATTATAAATAAGAGAGGTGATAACGGACAACCTTGTTTTACCCCTCTGAAAGGAGGAAAGTAGCCCAAGGTCTTGCCGTTAACGAAAATAGATGCTCTGGGTCCTGAGTATAATAAGGAAATAAGGGAGATTATTTTGGAGGAAATCCTATCCATTTTAAGGCCTGAAACATGAAATTCCATCCAATCCTGTCAAAAGCTTTTTCTGCGTCAAAAGCTATTGCTGCAATGGGGTAATCAAGAGAGGAGGCTTTACTAAGGATGTTGAAAAAGACTTTATCGGATGATAGACAACCTTTTACGAAACCTGACTGTTCAAGACCAATGAGATTGGGTAAAATAGGATCAATACAGAGAGTGAGAATTTTTACAAATAACTTAATATCAAGGTTACCTAAAGAAATTGGGTGATAATTTTTGCATAGAGAATGATCTTTATTGTCCTTAGGGATTAAACATATCATTGCTTCTCGAAAGCTTCCACAAGAAGAATCAGCTGCAATAAAGAAGTTAAAAACAAGTAAAAGATTTGGAAGAAGCAGGTTGGCAAAATGTGTGTTAAATTCAATGGTAAATCCGTCGGGACCAGGAGCTTTGCCTCTTTTTAATACCAATACTGCATGTGTAATTTCTGACAGAGTGATGTCTTTTTCTAAAGAAGGGGATTCAATAGAATGAAAATAAGAGGAAAGATCATTTGGGGTTGGTTGCTGTTCATCCGTATATACATTATTGTAGAAGGAGACAATCTCATTCGAAATATCACCGTCCTTAAATAATGAGGTATCAGCAGCTTTCTATAGGGATTCTATTCTAGTCCGTTCTCGTCTTATTTTCAAGTAATTAGCTAATAATTACCCCATTTTATTTTGGCTTCCATAATAACGAGAACCTACTTTTTAAAAGATGGAACAATGCAGCTTTGGTGGATAATTTATTGAAGGTAAGTTTTGCACCAATAGTATTCTTTAAGGATGATTCAGTATTCGAATGATAATAAGTGTGTTCAAGTTGCTTGATCTTAGAAGTTTGGGCTTCAAAAGACTTCTTTTTTTGTGAAACACAATTCTTTATAAAGCCTCTGGCTGGGGTCTTGAAAGAGTCCCAGACCATTACAGGAGAGGAATTCGAAGTAGAATTAAAAGAAAAGAATAGAATATTAAAGCGCCATCTACAAGCATGAGGTGTAGAAGGTATCAAATCAAAATCAACATAAACTGGGGCATGGTCTGATATTAAAATAGAGCCAATTTCGGAGTTGAGGACCTGTTGAGATAGGGATTTACTGAAAAAGAGTTAGTCAATTCGGGATTGGGATTGATGTGGAGGGTCAAGTCAAGTCAAAATTAACTTTATTCGGCTGATTGTAGCCATCAAAGTACAAATAACAAAACAGGATAGATCAAAACTACAATCATAAAATACATAGATGTAAAATCAGTTAAGTTCCCTGTCCTGTAACAATGTAACAAACATGGTGAATAAAAACCATAAAACAATTATTAATCTTCATAGAGTCCTGCTCCACTCAAAATTCATTATCTGCAATAGAATAAAATACACTCCATCCAGTAATACGACACTTCATACAAGAATGAGCACACCTCGAGGATCAATAACAGAGAAAATAACAATGAAAATGAGAATACAGCCCACTAACACATAATTAGGCCTGGGAGTAAATAAATAAATAGGATACAATTAGCCCAACTTATACTTGTCCAACTTTACATATAAAAACATAAGAATAAGTATTTAGATAACATGATTCAAAGCTGTGTCCACAGGGGAGTTCACAAGTGACCTTTTGCTATGTCTGATAGCTCCTGTTAAAAAACTTGCTACCTCAAAACAGACCATTGGTGACACTAGCATTTGTAAATATACCAGCGCCGGCCTAACTTGTTCAAAGTTACAACAAATGAATGATAAATTGTCTGCGCAGTGAATTGTAATATGCACAGAAGAATAGTAAATGAAGAGTGCTCTGGTCCGAGAAATTATCGCAAGGACAGGGATTTAATGTTCTTTCTTTGAAATACCCTTTAGGAACAGCAAGGAGCCAGGTAACCATATTCAGCCTTAATCTTGTCAAAACAAAAAGATGGTACGGGTTGTTTATATAAGATAAATATGGTTACATCTGTCGACCCAGGCACAGTAGAGCAAATCTTCTCACCATTGGTTTTTTCAATTCGTTCTCCTCCCTTAGTACTCTTCATCTGTCTAAAAACTGCTGCTTGAGGTCTCTAATGGCTGGTTTACCAAATGGTATAGGGCACAAAAATAAATTGAGGCAGCCAAGGGTTTCCATCTGGTCCTTAATTTATCGAATCCACAGAATGTCTAACACCTTTTCTAGGGTAAGACAATCTTGGATGATTAATTGGTTAAGATTTGGAGTAGGTTATGCCCAAATTCTCACCCAACGCAATAAAGGGGCAACCGTAATCTGGTCAGAAATAAAACCTGCTCCTAATTCCTCATGTATGTTAAAAATTGGCGTGAAAGCAATCTACGCAAAAAAGTGTTTTCGGCCCCCTGGATTTCTCTGACATCTGTGGCGCCCCAGATGTCGCTCCCATAAGTCGCCATGGGGAGTCACTTAGCATTGTAGAACTTCATAAGTGTGGGGAGTGGTCTTGATCCCATTCTTTATGCAAAGTCTAAAGTGGCCCCGATGCTCTAGTTATTACATTCTTTTTGTGTGCACGCTGCGTGCACCATAAGCATCGGTCATCAAAGAGTACCCCTAAATAGGGAAAGGCCAGACTTTTACTAACTCTAGTCCCTGGCAATAGAATTTAACCTTCATTGCCCTCCTTGAACCTATGGACATAGCATGTGCCTTTTTAAAATTAGTGGATTAGGGCCAATGACTCCATAAAATCTATAAAACGATTAAAAGCGTTTTCAACCCCCTTGCTTTCCTGGCCACCAATACCGCCTCGTCAGCATACAGAAATGTGGGAATCATTTTTGTACCGGCTCTAGGGATATCTTTAAAGCAAGAAATCAAAGAATCCCCAAACTTTTTAATATAGAGGGTGAACAGCAAGGGGGCCAAAATGCACCCATGCCGAACTCCTCTATTTACTTCCCATGAATCAGTCAGGCTACCATATTCATTAAAACGCACTTCCGCTGTTGTATTTTCATGTATGTGTAGTAGGTTCTCCAAATTAATTGATAAAAGCGTAGTTTATTAATTCTCAAGAGATGTACAGCAAACAGCGGGCAGAACAAATGTCTCATCAGGAATAACTGTCCAGCTCTCCACTCCACATTCTACTAAAGAATCAGAACACCATAGACTTAACATTCTGACTACAGATGCCTAAATGGTAAAAACTAACACAGAATACTACATTATCTCCTCTTTCTCAAACAAACTAAAAGGATGGAAAACAAGAAGAAAATAAAAGAGAAAACAAAATAGAAAACAAAATGAAGAAAGATGCAGAAGAAGCAACAACAATAAGAACAAGTTAAAGAAGACCGAACAAAAACAGAAACAGAAATTCAATTTGAAAGAAAGTAAGGAGATTCATCTAAACCTTAAAGGAACTTTACATATTCTCATGCTTCTACGAAGAAAAGGTACATTGTCAATATCATTATTTTTGTAATTTCCTGTTATTAAATCACTACTTGTGGAAGAATTTGAATTTGAGCAAAAGTCATTGCAACTAAGATTCAAATTTTTTTCCATAACAACTCCAGAAATATTCCACCAATTCTTGTTGTTAACTCAAATAGCATTTCCACAAATGTTATCAACAGTAAAAAGTTCAAAAAAATTCCTCCGTCCTTTAGTTGTGTGAATAGGACTTTTGATACGTACAACATCCCCAACACGAATACTGTGCTGAACAACCCTTCATGTGCACCATTCAATAAATGAACACGTAAACTTTCAGGAGATATCAGCCTCTCACCACCTAGAAGAACTCCATCCTCAACTGTCAATTCTTCAGAGACTTTGACATAAGTTTGAAATTGATATGATGCATTTTGTACCGCGTTTTCTCCTTAGGCCACCCTTTTCTAATGAAATCAATGACTTGAGCCAGAACCTCATCCTTCATCAATTCTTTTTTCCACTCAGTTTCACTTACAGCACACATACTTTCAACATCCAGTGCAGCAACAAAACAATCATCTTGATCATCCTCACTTCCAAAATCAGAATCATCTGCTGTGACCGGAAACCGTGACAGATAATCTGCCCGTACCAGGAAGATAAACCACATCAAAGTTGTACTGTAACAACTTTTTTGATGACAACCTTGCCATTCTGGGTGTTTGTTCTTTTATTTTTTCACCCGACAAAATAGATACTAATGGGCTGTGATCAGTCCTTAAAAGAAAATGACTTCCCCAGATGAATGGATTAATCTTCCTGACTGCCCACCAACAGGCCAACAATTCCTTCTCTATAACCGAGAAACTCTTCTCAGCTCCTCTTAAAACACTGGAGGCATAGCCTATAGTATTGTCCAAATGCCCATTCTCTTGTGTAAGAACCGCTCCAAGACCAAAACCACTTGCGTCAACAGTAATAGTGCATTTTTATTGGTATAAAAAGGTTTTAAAATCCTATCACTAACCAACTGTAACTTAATCCAATCGAATACTTCCTGACAACCCTTATCCCATTTGAACGAAACACTCTTTTTTAACATGTTGGTTAAAGGTTGAACCTTTGAAGCATAATCCTTAATGAATCTAGAGTAAAATTCACTAAGACCAAGATCGACTTCAAACCAGACTTGTCAGTGGGTGGACTAGCATCAACAATGGCTTTTACTAAACCCGGACGAGGTTCAACACCCTCATGTGAAACTACATGTCCCAGAAACTCAATTTTTTCCTTGACAAATTCACATTTCTCACCTTTTAGTACAACCCCTTTCTCCTGCATTATTTCTAAAACTTTATTCAATGTTTTTTCATGATCAACCCTTCTCTCTCCAAAAATTAGAACATTGTCTTGAAAAACAATCACGCCCGGGGTATCCTTAAACATTTGACTCATCAGTCTATGAAAAACAGCTGCCGCCGACGCAAGGCCGAACGGCATTCTGCAGTACTGGTAGCTACCAAAAGGAGAAACAAATGCTGTTAAATGTCTAGGAGAAGGATTCAATACCACCTGATGGTAAGCTGACGCCAAATCCAACCTGGTAAACCATTTCGTACCTCTTGTGAGTGACAACAATTCTGTAATCTTGGGTAAGGGAAACGAATCAACCCAGATGTTCTTGTTCAAGCTGCGTAAATCCACACAAACACGCAAATCGCCATTTTTCTTCCGTGCCACAACAAGGTGAGATAACCATAGAGAAGAGTCTATTGGCTCGATGATTCCTTTCATACACAACTCATTCAACTCCTTCTCTAAACTGTCTCTGACACTATACGGCGCACTTCTCACATTGTGTTTAATTGGATTTGCTCCATCTTTCACTTTAATCTCATGAGTAAAATCTTTAATCATACCAAGACTTTTTCCAAAAACTACAGGAAACTTTAGACTCAATTTCTCCGTGTAGTCAGAGGAATCAAATTTTATACTCAACTTCTCAGTGTAGTTAGAGGAATCAACTACACTCACTTGCTCTTTAGTACCTGGCCTCAGAACCATTTGGAACAACCCTTGATGAAACCATCTCAAAATGTTTGAACCTTTTATAGCAACATAAATCTTTCCAAGAATTTTCCTTCCTTTAAACTGCAGAACATCTTCAAAATAGCCAGCCAATTCTATTTTACGCCCTTCATAAAAAACAGGAGCTCTATCTGGTGGTTTTAGCATTCTTTCAGGCCAAGTTTCCCCAAACAACTCTTGAGTAATCATTGTTACTCTTGCACCTGAATCCACTAGCAGCACAAGAGTTTCGCTACCCACACCAATTTCTACATAAGGATCAACACAATCATTTGGATCCCCAGTGATGATTTCATTTTCATGAACCACCATAACCATATCCTTTAGATCATCTTGAATACTTTAGTATCAGATTCTTTGTCAACAATTTCTGAAACATTTCCAACTCCACTTGTATTACTATGACTTTGAATTTTACTCTGTAAACCAGAACTTGACTGCTTATTAGTTTGACAAATCTTAGCGAAATGCCCATATCTCCCACAATTCCGAAAAGTAGAATTTCTAGCGGGGCAGAATTTGTTTCCCTTATTGTGTGACAAATTCCCGCATCTATAGCAAATGTCATTTTGTTTGAAATAATTGTTTCTTTCAAGATTGTTTCTTTCAAAAAGCTGTATGCCACTATGCACATTTCTATTCTCTTTTGCTCTACAACAGCAACAGCCTCCTCATTTTTTTTCTTAAGTTCTTTAACTTCTTTATTTAGACAATTCAATGCTCTTTGCAGTGCAAATAGTTTCTTCCAAAGTAGGATTCCCTAATGGAAGCAACTTTTGTTGAATAGTTTTGTCTGAGTAGATATACTGATCCCGAATCAATTATTCTCTAAACGTCTCAAATTCGCACTCCGCACTTAACTGCCTAAGTGTGGAAACATATGTTTCAACATTTTCACCAGGCAATTGATCTCTTTTGAAGAATTTATGCCGAAGTACTACAAGACTTGGCTTAATGTTGAATCGCAATTCCAGCTTCCTCTTGACTTCCGCATACTCATCAATATCTTCTTCTGCATTGTTTCTAACTAAGGCAGGAAGATGTTTATAAACTTCTCTCCCCTCAAAGCCTAAAGAATGTAAAAGCAAAAAATGTTTCCTCTCTGCCCGGTAACTAGATGCACCTATTGCCCCCAAGTAGGTTTCGAAAGCATCAAACCACGTTTTTCATGTTAGAGGCGGATTTCCTGGTGTTTCCAGAAAAGGAGGTGGTGGTGAGACAGACTGCATAGTGGTTTAAATTTATTTTCCCCCAAAAAATATTTATCTGTACTTAGTAGCCTATTCCTGACAATTCCTTCCTTTAACTTTTCCAATGGTACATATAACACTTTCTGTGCACAATTTCCTTGTTCAACAAAGATTTTCTATGTTTGTAGTCAACATAGATATCTTTTTGCCATTTCTCCCTCAGTAAATGTGAATACTCGGTTTCCAAAATGTTTTCGCCAACCACTGTTAATTGGCAGCAACGAGCAATTCAATGTATCAGTGAGCGCTTTGCCAACCATGTCTTCCGAAGCACTGAAAATGGCTGCCAAACTTCTCTTTAAACGTCGGTCCGCGTTTAAAAACGCTGCCAACCACGTTCCGCCAATCACCATAAAATGGCCGCCAGGTTTCTTTCTCACGTCACGTCAAGTCACGTCAGTTGTACGCTGCCAATCACTTCAAAATGGCCACGCGCTTTCAAAAGAACAGTCACGTTCGTGCAGCGCTGCCAACCACCTTGCGCCAATTACACATGCGCAGTCCTATTTTACAATCCGCTCCGCTTTACTTTCAGAAAAATAATCGTCAACATCCCGATCACACTTTACAGTTAAATCGTGATCACTTATCTCAAGTATGACGATCAAGTGACAATCCGGATTTTGCTACTGTCCTTTTACTCTTGTTTGCTGTCTCTGTTATGAGGTTCCCTGTGGGTCCTTATGGTCTCTTGAGGATCACCGCCAACATAAATGTAGTAAGTTCTCCAAATTAATTGATAAAAGCGTAGTTTATTAATTCTCAAGAAATGTACAGCAAACAGCGGGCAGAACAAACGTCTCTACAGGAATAACTGTCCAGCTCTCCACCCCACATTCTACTGAGGAATCAGAACACCATAGACTTAACATTCTATCTACAGATGCCTAAATGGTAAAAACTAACACAGAATACTACAGTGTGGCTGCCAGAAATGAGATCAAGTCAACTTCTAGCCCTATATCTTGAAGGATCACGCAGAGTTTTGATCTGTTAACAAAGGTCAAAAGCCGAGGTTGGATCCATAAAGGCCAGATGGAGATCTCTGCGCTTTACGACTGTATACTTCCCTATCACCAAATGTAGATTAAGGCATTGGTCCAGCGTACCTTTCCCTTGTCTAAAATCATATTGGAGATCGGAAACTATACTTGCTTGATCAAGCCACTCTGTTAGATGTGCCAGGACAACTTCCCCAAAATTATGGCTGCGGATTCAAAGAGCGAAATAGGCCTATAACAAGCCGAGTTGTCCCATGCTGCCTTCTTAAAGATCGGTATGATAACCTCCTTGGCCCAAGACAGGGAAAAACCAGACAGGCAGGCTGCATTGAAAACATGGGTTAAAATCTTGGCCCATAGCTTAGGATCTGCCTTATAAAGGTCAGTCGGTACTCCGTCGGGACCTGGAGCTTTCCCCCCTAAGGTTGATGTAATCACCTTATTGACTTCATTAGTAGTAAAGACAAGAGGGTGGCATGCACAATCACTACCTGATGTCCCTGGTGGGAGTTCCGGAGGTCACGTCACAATACACTTTCAGAAAGTGTTGCACCACCCTTTCAGCAGGAACTAAACAATATTTACTGGAGGTTGGTGAATTGTCAAACAATAGACTATTTACAAAAGACCAGAATCTAGAACTGTTGGCCAGCACACTGGCCTGGCTAAGCTCCTCCCACGCCATCTCCCTTAATTGCCTTTTTCGCCTTTCCACTGCAAGTTTGTATGCCCTCCTTGCATTCTTAACCCAAAAGGCTTCCCTATGTTTTTGCTTGAGTTCCTGCATGAGTTCCTTATGGGTATTCATACAGGTTTCATCAAACCATTTTTTTTAAATGTTGGCAGCCTTGGTCTATGATATACAGTTAAGGTCAAAGCGACCTGCTTTGTGATTCGTTCAAAGGCATCTAGGACAGATAGCAGCTGGGAGTCCTGGTCTGAGCAAATCCCAAACTCCTGCGCACAGTTGGTAATTAAACTGTCAATAAAGCAGTCAGGGGTGATCCTTTCCCACCTGATTCTATGTGCTTGATCTATGGGCACAATATTAGCGTTAGTGAGTTGGGTCATGGTCCTTCCTTTATGTAAAGCATGTATATTAAGGTCCAGTGTTAGTGGATTATGATCACTAAAACAACTTTTTGTTCCGCTTAATGTGCTTAGTGTCGACATCAATGAAGAGGAGACCTAAATATAATCAATTATACTGTGACCAACATATGTAGGTACGGGGATTATCCTGTCTGACTGCGCAGGGCAAATCAAGTTATGGGTTGATAAAAAGCTGTCTAAAAAAGTGCCGGAAGATGTATGTTCAAAATGGGTTAGCCCCTGAGGGACATAATCCTCTTCCAGCCTTGCTAAGCAGTTGATAGGGCAGACATGAATATTAAAATCTCTCATGACTAATATGTCATAGTGTGTTTCAGTGCTTTCACCATAATTGCCCAAAAAGCAGTGTGAGCTCTAAGGTGCTCTAGCTCATCAATTCTAGTGAAAAAATTATTAAAATTCACCAGAAGAAATGGCAAGTTCTTCCCTGTCAGTTCTACTACTAACATATGGGGATAACATGATTCAATCAACTTTACTTTATAAGACAACTTGAGGTTAATCAACAATAGTGACCCCCCACTTGCTCTACCCATACTGGATGGTGTTGCGAATTTACAAAAAGATATGAACCCATCCAAATAGTAGGTTTCATTAGGCTTCCACGTTTCCTGAAGGGCTATAATATGATGTGTATCAAGGAAACGTTCCCAATTGGCGTCACCCTTTTTTGCCCTTAAACCAGCAATATTCCATGTTAAAACTTTCATTATGCCTCCATCAATTATTGTTAAGGTAGAACTAGGTTTTACTATGCCAGATGATGAGGTCTGGTGGTTCAAGGGTCAGGACGGAATAAGATTCGATAAACTAACCATGGAAACATATACTACATTGTCCAGCATTTCCACCAAATTATCTAAGACAACAGGTACTGCATTGTCTAAGACAGAAGGTACTGCAGTGCTAACAGATAGTCAGTCTTGAGCATCTAAACCAGAAAGTGCCTGAAACTTGTTAGACAAAGAAACGGAGGGAACAGTCAACGTCAAAGTTCTCACAGAAGGCTTGTAAAAGTATCCCAATGGGAAGACCCAGATAGAGGTGGCAAACATAGGGCTAGGATCCTGCGCCCTTAAAATTGTCTGGACAACCGCCGGATTTTGAAAATTAATGACCACACAGTCCCCCTCGAAGTTCTTCAGTGATCGTTCCACCCACCCAACTCTGTGCACCATGACGATGTTATTACTCATGGGTACCCTAAAACCTTTATGTTTGGATAACCAATCTACGGCTTTATTGCCCAGTTGGGTCCAAGATTCAGTTTGGTCTGGTCTACGTGGTGGGATACCGGCCAGAACCAAGACATAAGGACATGCGGCCGGGGGCAGATCTAGCACATCTCCACAGCACTTAGTATTTAACACATTCAGAGCAATGGGACAGTCTCTGTGGTGATTACTAGCTCTCATAGTAGACTTGGCCAGATCAATATATAGTGGTCTCAAAGAACCCCTAGGCTGGGGCGGTATCTGATGAGCTGGACAAAAGGAGTTAACAATACCACCTATGCCCAAGCCTCCCAGGACCAGAGGTACCGTATTCCCCCAGGGCCAGATATCATACCTAATGGTCGAGGCGGAACAGGACTTGCATTACCAGTGAGCTCATTTCCTGCTCTGCAGACCAATTCCCTGTGGTTCCCCTCCACAGGGCCGATGGCTTCTGGCATTACCAGGGCCACGGGTGCTTTAGCTGCCCCTTGTGCCGCACATTGACACCCACATGCCTCCTTATTAACTGGGTCATTACTCGATTTTAGGAGATGTGACAATTTTTCTTTAATCGCCCCTAGTTTATTTAAGAAAGGTGCTAGGAGAGCAGATATTAAAGTCTCCAAGTGTTTCAAGTGGCCAGGATAACTTCCATGATCCACCATGGTCTGGGGTAGGTGTTTGGAAAAAGAGGCGTACCACCATTAGGTTTCCGGGGTGATTCTCGCGTGTCCCTAAAGCTTGATGTTTAAGATTAACTTTGGCCTTGTTTCCCCTTGTACGTTTTGCAGGTGGGTCACGGTTCCCTCCCTCACCATTCCCTCCTAACCAGGATTTAGAAGAGCATGCTACACTTTCCCTTTCCCTAGCAACTCTTTTGGATCTAGTAGCAGGATCGCCTTAGGCTACATAGGTCGTAATTGTAATATGTTCTAGGGTTGAGACACGGGGTGCAGGCATGTCTATTTTCTCCTCAGGTGAAATTACCAGCAATTCCTTAGGTAAGCTCAGCCTCGGATTTTAGATAAGTTCCAAAGTGCCTAGTTGGTCCATCTCCAATACCCCCGATTTGAAAGCTAAGCCATCAACTGGCTCCCCAACCGGACTAGCAACTAGTGCATCCAAGCTTAAGTGGTTCGTGATTTGTGGAGCACCCAGGGGAGATTTGGCCAAAGTTAAAGCCCCCAAGGATGATCTTTTTGCCCAGCGTAAATGCCCAAAGAGAGCCTTTTTTCAGTAAGCTGTATTTTATGCGTTAATACTGACTCCGCCCTTGATAACAACGCGTCCAATGTTCCCACGACTCCCCACAGCCCTCAGACCTATGACCTTATGTTTAGTAGTCATGACCAGTGCTTCAATATTTAACACCTCCTTCTAGACAAGCAAATGTATCAGGGACAAAATGACAATAAAATCACCTTAAAGTTTGTCCAGGGTTCAGAGTGTCTTGCACAGCAAAGGGGGTTGGCCCAGCCCTGCCTCCTCCTGGCTTGGACAGGCTTAGACGGGCCTGCCCTTGGTCCAGGATTCGCCCAGCGGGCGTCCGCGCGCGTTCCTCAAAACAGGTGCCGTGAGGTGTAATATAGGCTTTTTTCCCTGCTCAGGTGTGGCGCATTAGTGGTAGGCAAGGCTTCCTGGGAAATCCAGTCCCCTCAATGATCAACAGCGTCCTCCTCCAAGCTGTGAAGCGGCTCCCGCGAAGCGGGTGCTGCGAGGTGTAATGTAGGCTTTTTCCCCTGCTCAGGTGTGGCCTATTAGTGGCAGGCAAGGATTCCTGGGACTTGCAGTCCCCTCGGTGACCAACAGCGTCCTCCTCCAAGCAGCAAAGTGGCTCCCGGGAAGCGGGTGCAGCGAGGTGCAAAGTAGGATTTTTCTCCTGCTCAGGTGCGGAGCAATAGTGGCAAGCAAGGCTTCCTGGGACTTGCAGTCCCCTCGATGACCAATAGCGTTCTCCTCCAAGCAGCAAAGGGTCCCGCAAAGAGGGTGCTGCGAGGTGTAATGTATGCTTTTACCCCTGCCCAGATGTGGCGCATTAGTGGCAGGCAAGGCTTCCTGTGACTTGCAGGCCCCTCGATGACCAACAGCATCCTCCTCCAAACAGTGAAACTATATTCTCGCAGATCTGGGTTGCAGAGCCTCCAAATGTCAACTAGAGATTTGCAGGGCATGGTGGAAGTAGCTCAGAGGTCACCGGAAACTTTCTTGACTGAATAGGAAGGGATCAGCTTCCCTGGCTCAGACAAGAAGGGATTCAGCTTCCGACAACGGCATAAACATGACAACTTTGCTCCCTCAGAATAAGAGTAAATCTCTAGAGTCGTGTAAAAACAATAGACAGCTATTTCACTCAGTCATATGTGCATTCTTAGTTTCACCAGAGTGCAGAGAATAGAGAGACAGGCATTTTCAATAAAAGGTATTATTTATTGGGCAGTCTTCCATCTCATGCAAGAGAAATGAATTGCCACAATTGCAATACTTAATGTAAAGTAAAGTACGTACAGTAAAAGGAGTATTATGAAATATTACTGTAAAAGCATTGATATGGTTTCTTAGCCATAAGACACTTTAAAATGGATAAAATATATACATACATATATACATTGGCTAACATGCTCAACTTGTGCTTCTAAAATTATGACTACCCCGGTGTACCTGACCTAAGCCTGATACGTGGGAAGGAGTAAGTAAGTAGCACTTTGAGTTAAGTAGGTTTTGCCAAGAATCTGACTCAAGAATTCTCTCTAAGGGTTTAGTCAGCACTGTACCTTGGGAATAGAATGTAGGAGGTCTGGTATCTCTCTCTCAGGACTCGATATCCCAGTCACCCGCAAGGGTAGGCTGGAAACGCCGGAGCTGGATTTTCTCGGCAGGAGAAAAGACAGCGTCTTTCTCAGCGCGTCAAAGGAGGGGCAGCGTCCGTGGGCTCTCCGCATCTGCTGGGTTCTCTGCAAGTAGATTAGCTGCTCTGCTCCAGAATCACCACCGTGTGTTTGCTTAAGGCAACGTTGGTATATTTATACCTGAAAGGTGCCGAGTTTGACGTAAGGTTTGGACATAAGATGTCAATAAAGATGTCACTAAGAACTGGCCGTTCTTACAGTGTTCGCAGGAGTTCTATTACAAATGAAAACAAAGCAAGCAGGGATTTCCCAGGTTGCTGGAGGTTTGGTGTGTTGAAAGAACTCGTTGTGCTTTCTAGGAATCTAAGGAAGTAGCTTTTGCCATGCCTTGGGCTGCAAGGGCGATTTACTGAAATATGGATCTGTTTCTTATGCCATTATAGGGATATTTATTGATTATAGCTGTGCAAGGGCCTAAGATGGTAATATTGATTCAGGTTCCTAGATAAAAACACAATACCCACTCCACGATCTAATGTCCATCAATTACTAAAACTAAGCAATAAAGGTGCATGTCTATTCCAACCCACCGCAAAATACATTTTTGCATTTGAAATGGTTCATGCGAAATACACGAAAGATTATAGGTACTGTACGTTTTTTAAGCAGTGTAATCATTAAAAAAAAGCATATATATTTAGCTGAATGATTTGCGAAAATTACACATGAAATGTCTCTTAATACAGAAAAGAAGGTCGAGACTATTTCATCACATATAAATGAAATTACTTGTAAATGTGCTACAGACTGAGGTACTATTTTGTATCTAGAATTACTAAAAATAGAAGCTCTGTTCTTTATGAATAGTTCTACTGTAAGCAGAGTACATGTGCCAAAAAAAAAAGGTAAATATTTTTGAATTTGGAAAAAAATTAATTTCGCTTTCAGGGGAAAAATAGTTCCAAATGTTTTTAGTAGCTTTTGTTTATCAAAGCTGAAGGCCGAATTCAGAGTTCAGAGGAACGCTGTGTGCCGATTTGCTTAAAAGTTAAGCTTTCGGTTCAGGGGAGAACATTACTTCAGATAGATGTGCAAAAAAACAGTCTACAGCTTCAGGTGAAAGTTCGACCAAGGATGATAATGCTGTAACCGGGCGGTCGTGAGAATGATTGCTATCATCGGTGTCAGGATCAGGAATGCTCACAGAAGGTCATACCTGGGTGATGTTGCTCTCATTTCTTGCTTCACTCCCACCTAATCGTAGTGGTGAAGTTTTAACGAATGCCGTCATCAGGATTGGTAACCGCTGGGAACAACACTATGCATGAGCCGTTACAGGACTTAGCAAAGTATTGATATCCATTGGCACTGTTGATTGTAGTGTAAGACAGGTGTCCAACACGCATTCTTCTCCGCATAGCATACATCGAAGCACAGGTAAGATGCAGTTCTGCCATATAGGTCTGAATGAAAGAAACCAGGTCATATTCAGATCTCTTAGCCGAGCTAATCCAAGGACTTTAGTTATGCAGTCCCGGTAGCGTATTGCTAGGTTCGTTTCTTCCATTGTTGCTGGAGTTTTGTCTGCATTTTGGCTTGCCATATCGGAGCAGAAGGGTCAAAAAAAAAATTCCTGCTACGAGTCCCAAAAGTAGTGGTATGCCGCCAAAGACGGAATGGACAAAAATTGGGAAAGATACCCAGGACTGCTTCGAAGGGTGTTAACAGTCCCGAAAAAATTGTCTTAAATACATGTGCGACACCACTGGCATCTGACATATTTAGGATTCGGCTTAGCATTTCTACAAAATGCACGGGGCAATTAGTTGATAAAAGTGTATATATCTCTGCCGTTGTCCTTGCAACTTGAAGTTCATACGTTTCTTTTGATGACGTAATAGGCACTGTTGTCTGTAGAAGCACAGACTTTATTCTGCTTAAAGTATCAATTCGTATAGAAGAGATATTCAAGGGAGGCCAAATCGTCGCCTCTGTATCAGTAGGGACGTTTGGATACAATGCTTGCATACAGCAAGTGACCATGGAACTAACGCTTATGAGATATGCTTTCCCTGGCACCATGCCACAACAGCTGTGGTTCGTTATTAGAACGTAACTCCCGTTAGAAAGTTGTCTAAAAAATGGCTCTATTTGTGTTGCAGGTGTGCCGTTCTGGTGGCATGAAAGGTTATTTGAAGTCCCCTCACAGGCCCCATGTAAATTAATACCTTGGCACAGAAGTATACCGCTTAGTGATCGTTTACAATTATTACCACTAAGAAATACATTCTGATTTTTGTCACTATAACATGTGTGTGAAAAAGGTAATTTCCATGATGACTTAACGTACCCTTTACCCAACCTTTCATACTGGCCTGCTGGTATATACTCTTGGCATTATTTAAATTGGAAAGTTGTTATCGGAATTGTGATTATTCCGTGTATTATCCATTCAATGACAGGTCTTTCTGACATTGTCAAAGGTAATCTCTCATGTTTTTCAATGCTCAGAATCGTATAGTCTGCTCCTTTTTGTGCCAAACTGATTTGTTTATCAGTAAGGTTAAAGATAGAGAACAATGACGTTGTGTTGATTAAACGCCAAGACACATAGCCTGAACGCAGATTTTGCAACGTTCAGCCTAGCTGTACAATAGAACGTAATTGGGACTGACCATGTTGTAACATTAGTAAGTCCTGATCTATTATATCGATAGCAGATGATACAATACTGTCCAGTGAATATATTCTAGAGGACAGAGTCATTAACCCATTGTCCACAACAGAAAGTGATTTTTCCAAATTGATACGATCAATTTCTCGTATTTTCTCTGCTGTCTAAATTTGAGTCACTTTCCAAGCTTCGTTGTATGCAGCGTATATATACTATGAAACGTTTTTGATGTTGTTTGCGTGGTCCCATTATGAAATTGCGCAAGTCAGCACCGTCTTTAAGTAAAGTCAAGTGTTGCTTAATTTCTGCCAGTGTGGATGTTTGTAGCCATTCAAGGCATAGTTTCCCTACACTGTATGTTGTTACTATCCCTGGATGTTGTCTCTGGGAGTATCTAGGGTCTGGTCTGGTCATTTTTAACCCCTGTATTTTGTTCAGGAATCTATCTTGACAGTTATTTGTGTCTGTTGGCCAGATTAACCACTTTTTCCAATCAGGATGTGTTCTGTTTTGATGTAAAATTTTGGATACGTCTATCTCGATATCTGTGGTTGTATTATCAGGTATTGGCTTTGGAATAGACGGTTTGTTTAAGTCTTTGATTCTGGCTAGGCCAAGACAGGTAGTCTGTTGAATGGTATCATTCAAGAAGATTATTTGTTCTGGGATCATGCAGGCTCGAAATAAGGCTTCTAAACCTTGGACTCGCCATTCTTTTGTACCCCAGATGGTTTTTGTTTCAATGTTGTTTTTCCAGAAATCAAAACCAAATGTAACCATTTTTTCATAAAATGTTTCCGAATAAATCAATTTAGTGTTTGTCAGCATACTTTTTGTCCCTGTTTTATCTAACAGTTTGTAATAAAATGTTTCTGCATCACTTGTATTAAACCCTGAGAAGTATGGGAATTTCTTATAAAATGTTTTCGAACTGCTTTTAGGTAAAGTTGCACAATGTTCCCATTGATTATATTTTAAAACATTTCTAGATTGAGCAGATTTATGCAAGTAGTGATGTGCATAGTGGTTGTAGCAATACATCTGTTCATAGTTCAATGAACCCTGTAAATAATCATGTTCTGTAAATTTTGCTGACATTACTAAATCTGACATTATATTATTTATGCTTTCAAAGTCCCAATCATCAGAGAATGTACTCGGTTTTACAAAGTCACTTAATGAAACCTTAATGAAACCTTAAACTGGTGAGGATATTTCAAGAGTTCGACCGGGCCATAGATTTCGCAATCCATTTTCTCCCAAACTACCCCGCCGGGTATTGGAATGGCTGTGACATTTACTGATGATAGTTCTCTTTTCTCGATGTGAGATGGCTTGTGTGGCTTTAGGACCAAGTTGGTGTTCTGACTTGCTGTGTTCATTGTACTGTATTTTCCCTCAATGAATTTTCCCAAACAAAGTACCATGATGAGCCAAAGCAGGAGGAAAAACACACCTAACACAACCCAAAATTCTATCCAAGGAGAAATCAGATAGGTGTCTTTGAGAAAGAGTTCTGTTGCTTTGTCTTTAAAAGTTTCTGTTGCTGGCGTTACTTCAGGGTCGCTTTGATCTTCAGAAAAGTTATCGAAATTGATGAAGTAGCCAGATGCAGTTCTGTCAATTGTTGGAATTGCTTTTTCAATTTGTCTTTCATTAGTACAGTCTGAGGCTACATCGTTGTAGACTGGTGTTTCTTGACAAACTGTTTCAATTTGGGTTTCAAGAGGCACAAGTTCCATGGCATTGTTGCACAGTCCTTTTGTATTCACTCCAGATTTATCAAATGTGATTAGTCTCTCAGTTTGAACCTCTTGTATTGTAGCAAATTTTGGAATTCTGCTATTTCTTGGGAGTCCACTGGGCCTACTACTTATTATTGGCCACATGATTGTGGTTTTACCAGGTTGATGGATACAATTCGGTTCTCCTTTTTACCAGCAAGGGGCGGTAGTACAACTGATCTTGTTCCGTTGACAGCTAAGACAGTTACTGTTTTTCTGTAAGAAGGCCCAAATTCCTTCTTCACCGCTATCTTCTCTCTGACCAGATCCCCAATCTTTGGAATCCAGACAGGTCTTGCTGGGACAGGTGGTGTGTCTTCAGTGGTTGTTGGCTGTTGTTTTAACTTTATGTTGCTCAGGGCTTTTCTTGTTTCATTTACGTCCTGTAAAACAGCCAAGCGATCTTTGATGTCAAAGCATCTTCTACCACTGAAGTTTGACTATCTAAATCCTGAATATACATTCTAGTTCCGAACATTAGTTCGTACGGGCTGAAACCTTTTAGAGAATTTCTTGGCAGATTGTTAAGACTACGTTGGACACTTGTTAAATGCTGGACCCACCCATCACCCGAACCTAGTACCTTTGCCGTTATAGATTGCTTTATGTCTCGGTTTTTACTTTCCACAATCCCGTTTCCCTCAGGATGGAAGGGACAAGAGTACCGCAACCCAATGCCCATGCTGGTCATGGCCTCTTTATAAGCTCGAGAGCTAAAAACAGGACCCTGGTCAGAATGTAGCATGGCAATTGTGTATGTGCCAATAAAGACTCGCAAATCTTTTATAACAGTTCTGGCGTCAGCCGAGCACTGTGGCCACATCCAAATGAATCTCGTACAGGAATCCACTGCGACCATGATATATTTATAGTTACCATCACTTTGTAAAGGACCACAGTGGTCCAGGTAAATGCATGCTAATGGTTTATCTGAGATTAGAAGGGGTGTCTGCGCCGGTCGTTTCACTGTTGATACGTTCATCCTTTGGCATATTTTGCATTCTACAACCTATTTCTTAGTTTGTATTCTCATGCGTGGCCACCAATATCTCTGTTTTAATAATGATATTGTGGCGGAAACACCAGCATGTGCAGAAGCGAGCCCTTCGTGTGCCGCTGTAATTAGTTCTAACCTGTGTTCTATGTTTGGAATTACCCTATCCCCCACTCCAGAGATTTAAGAAAATCGAACATTATTCGCATCTGTTATGTATGAGTACTTTACTGGAAAGCCTTTCGGGAGTGTTTTTCTGTCATCTTTTACTGACGCACTGACAGCTTGTAGTATATCGCTGTCTATTTTTGTTTTTGACCGGGTGATAGTAGCTACAGAAGCCATTTGCACAGCTGCCTTCGCGGCTTCATCAGCCAATGAATTCCCCACAAGTGAACGCCATCACGTTGATGACTCAATGTGTGTATCACGTGAGTCTTTTGTAGTTCTTTCTGTAAAAGAACTACTTGTTCCCAAAGCATTTTATGCTTGATTGTGCCACCTTTTGCATCTTTGAACCCGTTTTCAACCCAATTCTGCAAGTATTCATTATAAGACTGAACGCAGTAATATGAATCGCACACTATCAGTGTGGGGAATTCTCGATTGGTATTTTCAAGCTCCATCTTAAATGCTAGTAGTTCAGCTCGCTGAGCTGTACAATCTCCTAGAGATTGCGTTTTAGTGACCAGTGGTCTAAATTTTCTTTTGTTCCAATGACCTTTAACAATTGCGCACGCAGCACTGTAGGCTTGTTTACCCCCAACTGCGGGTTGTGCTGATCCGTCTGTATATATTATACATCCGAAGTGTTCTAGAGGCAGGATTTCGGTTGGCAGTGGACATTCATATTCATATTGTAGAAATTCTTGTGTTTTTAGATTATGATCAAATTCATATACTACGTCTGTTGCAGCAAGAGAATTAACCCATTGGATCCATCTCGGATGTAATGCTTTAGCATTTGGAATGCTTGCTTTTGTTACCGCTTCTAGGGCTGGTATCAGTGTAACAATTATTATTCGTTTACCTTGTACTAGGGCCCTTTCTTTTGCTACAGCAGTCTGAACCGCAGTTAGAATTTTTTCAGTTGAACTGAATTTTATTTCAGCTTTTGTATACAAATGTGATTTGTAAGCTATTGGTACCGTACGTGAATCCGCATCTTTCTGGGATGACTCGGATTACAAGGTTGCGTGTATTGTCGCGAGTTTCTAATTTTGTTTTAGCTAACATGTCTGTTTGCAATGATCTCAAAATTTCTGTGTGTTTTTGAGTCCAATTTATTGGTTTGAAAACAGGTTGTATTAATTCGTAGAGAGGTTTAACCCTCTCCGCATAATTTAGAATGTAAGTTCTTCAGAAATTCAGGAAGCCTAGTATCAATTGTAAATTTTTCAGACTTTTTGGTGCTTGCAGTACAGCGCACTTCTCTAAGAAGTTGTCTGCTAGGCTTTTGCCTTCACTTGGTAATTCATATCCTACAAATAGGACAGTTAGATGGGCAATTCGTGACTTTTTAAAGTTGAATTTGTAACCCTCTGCTGCGAACCCAAGTATTATGGTGTTCACTGTTTTCAAGTGAGTATCTAAGTCGTCGTCTGTGAGATAGATGTCATCGACATAAGATAATGCCTCATCATCATACATTTGTTGTTACTCTTGCTGAGAATAATCCTGGGCTATTCTTGAATCCCTGTGGGAGTCGACAGAAATTTTTCTGTGACCCCATTATTGAGAAAGCGGTTAAATATCTGCTTTCCGGTGCGATATTTTGACAAAAGAATCCATTAGAGATGTCTAATGTTGTTTTGTATTTTTTGCGAACTATGTTATTCATTAGTGCCGCACTGTGCGAATTTTGTACCGCAAATGTCTTGCAACATGAGTTAAGGTGTCTGTAGTCCAAGACTAGACGATATGAATCCTCTGGTTTGGAGACAGGAAACAAAGGATTGTTCATTTGAGAGGTGCATGTTTCAATCACCCCTTGGTATTCAAGTTGATCTAAGATCTCCCTGACCTGTTTTTTAGCTTCTTGCTTAATTGGGTACTGCCTTTGTGCAGTTGGTTGACATTTTAACTGAATTTTGTGAGGAGGAGAGTCCTCATCCCATCCTACATGATTCTGATATAATGCAGGTGCTTGAGCTACTGCCCATTTTCTAGCATATATATATTTTCTATGAATTGGAATATGAGTTGAGAAGGCAGGCATAATCATTTCTTCGCCATGAGGGCACTCCCTGACAAACTCTGGTGGCCAGTCTTTTTCAGCTAACAGGATGTCATAGCCTTTTGAGAGGTTATCCCAAAACAGACCCCTTACTTTCCTAGTCTTATCTCCCTCTATACGCAATGTTATTTTGTATATTTTATGAGGTTCGCTAACTCTGGTATCTGCAGTTTCCACCTGAATGTATTCATTCATGTCCACTGTCTACAGATGATTCATCAGGATCTTGTGAGCTATGGTGACTTCTGCTGCGCTGTCTAGCATTGTCTGTGCCCACTCCCCTTTTTTCAGCTGTGTCCTCAGTATCCTCGGCATGTTCGATTATTTTAATACTGGATACCTTCTTTCTTGGAAATTGTAATTTTTTACTTTGAGCAGGTTCCTTGTCTTTGGACTTAACGTGCTCTTCCCTGTGTTCTGACCGTCCTCTTCTTTCCGATTTCTGCGAAAAAGATGGAGAGGGACGTGTATCAATATCTTGATATCTATCAGGTTTTTTCAAATTATCCCTATTTCTAAGGTTGTATCTTTTCTCAGAGGGCTCCCGTTGGGGAGACTGGTGTTCTCGGCTCGGAGCTTTTTCCCTCCACTGAGGAGACCTTCCTCTGGACTGGAATCTTTTTCCTTTGGAGTGGATTGTTTATTTCCATCCCAGCTCTTTTTTGGAGTATTCAGATTATTTTTAATAAATATCTTTTTAGGATTTTCAAGTAGTTGGGGTTTTACCGGTTTCCCACCCAAACTATCTCTACCTAGTTCTTCATAGGATTTTTCTATGATTCTGGCAAGTTCAATTGGTTGGTCTGCTATATCTGTTTCTTTCAATTTTTGGCGGATCGCCACAGATGCTGCTTCTCCTTTTATGTTGGCTTTTAATATAGCCGAGACCTGTTTAAAGTCTTTCAGTAATTTCATACCAGGAGTTAAAGCAGGTTCTGGATCGTATTCATTTTGAATCTGTCTTAGTATATCTGGTATCACCGCCAGAGACGGAACACCATGTGTTTTTGTGTAAATGGAAGCAAAGACTGTACCCCAAGTGTCAGAATCCTCCACATAAGGTTCAACCCCCATTGGAAGGCAGATAGTCAGAATTCTGTGTTTCTCACTAGGGGTAGTATTCGGGGATACTGCCTCTATTTGAGTTATCTTTTGTGCTAGCCAGAATGGAATTTGTTCCCGTTTTGCGGGTGTTTTACCAAGACATGATTGTATGTTCTGTGCTGTAATATTATTTGTGTTCCCCTGATGAGGGGTCAGCTGTGGAATGTTAATAGCTGGTTGGACTGTTGCAGTCCGCATTAAATATTGGACTAACTGTCTGTGAATTTGAATTAGTAATTTTAGCAGACTAAAAGTTCCTTGTCTAACATTTTTTCAATGTCTGGATGTGGTGTGTAGCTGGCTAGAACCGGCCACGTTGCTCCTGGTCTACCTAGTGGACCGAGCCTGGTGATGTGATCATTATGTTTTAGGGCGCCTTTAAACCAGAGCAGGTGCTCTTGGTAATTTAGTGGGATTTCAACATCCTCGAAAGGAGTGTATTCTTCCGGAGGTTCCTCTATTTTGTAATAGTGGAATTCGTGTGTTGTAGCGTTTGCCGCTGGAAAGTTTATCCATGAATAGAATACCTCTGTCTGCCGATATTCGTGTTTACCACAACAGTGGAGAGGCAAAGCGTATCAGTATTACTTTATGGCTTTAGATGCCATGCATTTGAGTCAACGTAGATGACAGGAGTAATGGTTGTCCAGACGGTGACGTGATTTTCAAGTGCCTTTATTGTGTTCATAAAATCCACAGCCAAAATCCACAGCCTACGCGTTTCGCCCAAACACGGGCTTCTTCAGGGCTTAGTATCATATCCTGGTACTAGACTGGTTTCAAGACTGGCTTGGTCCAAATGTGGCTCCCATAAGTTGCAGTTGTATCCCACTGGTATTTATAGGTATATTCTTATGATCCCTTGTTGATATTCGTGTGCCTCTATCACGAAAATGACTGTACCACCTCGTGATGTCAGTCCATTTTCTATAAGTTTTAAAGTTATAGTTTTTCTTATGTTGACCGGAATGAGGATAGCATTCCGGTCATTCTGTAGGAGACTCGTGTCATCCTCTATTAGTTGGGCTGCTAATCTAGCTGCTTCCCTTTCGTCTTCACTATCTGGCATTTTTACTGTCAGAAAGGTTTTTGTGTTGCAGATCAAGTTTCAAGGAGCCAAAAGATTAGGTGCACAATATTTTGGAACACTGTATCCTTCAACGTTGACTAAACCAAAAACTCTACTTAGGAATCTCTTCCTACTAAGTTCCGGCGGATTTTAACCTTTCACCCACTCCAGACGTCTATTGGAGTATTTACGGGAAAAAAGGGTCTGTGTGAAAAAGCACGACTGAGTTACTCTAATGTCTTGCATTTGTTTTATCGCCTTACCAAACATTGGGCGCCATGTAGTGTAGTTCCTATTTTCCTTATAGGCCCTGCGCATTGGAATAACATAAACAGCAGTGTAGACGTAGGACTGAGGTCTTTTAGGTCTCTACTGACTATGTTAGACTTAATTTAGGTTTGCGCCAGCTAGCTCAGAGGTCACTGGAAACTTTCTTGACTGAATAGGAAGGGATCAGCTTCCCTGGCTCAGACAAGAAGGGATTCAGCTTCCGACAACCGCATAAACATGACAACTTTGCTCCCTCAGAATAGGAGTAAATCTCTAGAGTGGTGTGAAAACAATAGACAGCTATTTCACTCAGTCAGATGTGCATTCTTAGTTTCACCAGAGTGCAGAGAATAGAGAGACGGGCGTTTTCAATATAAGGTATTATTTATTGAGCAGTCTTCCTTCTCATGCAAGAGAAATGAATTGCCACAATTGCAATACTTACTGTAAAGTTAAGTACGTACAGTAAAAGGAGTATTATGAAATAATACTGTAAAAGCATTGATATGGTTTCTTAGCCATAAGACACTTTAAAATGGATAAATATATACATACATATATACATTGGCTAACGTGCTCAACTGGTGCTTCTAAAATACGCCTACCCCGGTGTACCTGACCTAAGCCTAATACGTGGGAAGGAGTAAGTAAGTAGCAGTTTGAGTTAAGTAGGTTTTGCCAAGAATCTGACTCAAGAATTCTCTCTAAGGGTTTAGTCAGCACTGTACCTTGGCAATAGAATGTAGGAGGTCCGGTATCTCTCTCTCAGGACACGATATCCCAGTCACCCGCAAGGGTAGGCTGGAAACGCCGGAGCTGGATTTTCTCGGCAGGAGAAAAGACAGCGTCTTTCTCAGCGCATCAAAGAGGAGGGGCAGCGTCCGTGGGCTCTACACGTCTGCTGGGCTCTCGGCAAGTAGATTAGGTGCTCTGCTCCAGAATCACCACCGTATGTTTGCTTAAGGCAACGTTGGTATATTTATACCTGAAAGGTGCCGAGTTTGACGTAAGGTTTGGACATAAGACGTCAATAAAGATGTCACTAAGAACTGGCCGTTCTTACAGTGCTCGCAGGAGTCCTATTACAAATCAAAACAAAGCAAGCGGGGATTTCCCAGGTTGCTGGAGGTTTGGTGTGTTGAAAGAACTCGTTTTGCTTTCTAGGAATCTAAGGAAGTAGCTTTTGCCATGCCTTGGGCTGCAAGGGCGATTTACTGAAATGTGGATCTGTTTCTTATGCCATTATAGGGATATTTATTGATTATAGCCGTGTAAGGGCCTAAGATGGTAATATTGATTCAGGTTCCTAGATAAAAACACAATAATATAATCATCATTTAATAAAAGAAGTTTATCAGACAAAATGGGTCCAAAAACATTGTCAACATTAACTGGTGCATATACATTAAAAACAACTAAAGGTATCTGATTAATGAGAAGTTTAACAATTACCCAACGACCTTCTGAATCTGATTCTTGATGAATAAATGAGATGTGATATTTCTTGTGGCAGAGAATAGAGACTCCATTTTTCTGGCCTAGAGCTTGGGAGGAAAAAACATTGCCTACTTAACATCTTTTCAGTTCGGACGCTTCGGTTTCAGACAAATGGGTTTCTTGAATCAATGCAATGTCTGTTTTTAATTTGGATAAATGAGTTATTACTTGTTGTCTTTTTATAGGAGTATTTACTTCCTTATCATTCCATGTAGTAACTCTACAGGTAACCAATACAATTTACATGAACAGTCACTATGCAAACCGTGAATTCTTCAAATGCACTACTAAGAGAGAGAAAAAAGATAAAGGTATAAAGATAGAAGTGCATATTCAGGACTGAAAAAAGGGAAGAAGGAATGATAGGAGAGATGTCATAGAGTATGAAAAAGAATAAATATAAGAAGAAGGAATGTAAGGAGAAAGGGAGAACAAAGCAAAGAACGAAAAGACAAAACAATTCAGATGGAACAAAAAAGACATACCACAGGCAAACAATGAGAGTGGGGAAGGTGAAGCCACATAGGGAAGGCAGCACACCAGACGGAGGACTCCAAGAATGAAAATGGCACGGGGAACATCCTTTAGGAACAACAAAGGAAACATAAGGCGAAGGATCACAAAACCACATCTAATAAGAAAGAAAAAGAAAATATTAATAAAGGACATTACTTCATAATGAAATACATCAGGAGTGAGGATAAAGACAACTAATAACAAACAGTTTTGAAGTAATCAAAATATTTATGGCTAAGGAATGTCCATGGACTCATCTCTGCAGGTGTTCAAGAAATGTTGAAGAAGAACAGGCTCTTCATAGTTTGTTATTTTGTTGTTATAATTCACCTTAAACAGACAAGGGTGAAATAAGCCATATCCAGCATTTAGGTTACGAAGAGCAGGTCTCATGTCCAGGAACTTCTGACCATCCGCAGTTGCCTTAGCGTAGTCCTGAGCAAAGAAAAGATTACAACCATTCCAAGAAATTTTCCCTTTTTGTTTGGCAGCTTGGAGGTCTTTAAGCAAATCAGTGTATTCTAAAAAGTACACGAAAACTCCTCTAGGTTTTGTGGAAGAGGGTGAAGAAGAGGAAAAATGAGGACTCGGCCCTAAGTGATAAGCTCATTGAATATTCAATGGAGGTGTGTCAGGAAAACCAAGAAGGTTTGAAAAAAGGACAAGGGATCAGAACCTTCGAGACCTTCAGCAAGAACATAAATGTGTAGGTTTTTACGCCTGTTGCAATTTTCCACATTTTAAACTTGCTGTATCTCTCTGTGCATGCAAGGAACTTGACCAGTGACTACCTGAACAGAATTAACTTGTCTTCCAAGTTCTTCGACTTTTTGCTCAGTATGCGACCAATTATCTTGAAGGCTCTGGAGGCAGGAGTAAGTCTCTTTCATGTAAGGCTTGAGGGAATGGATTTCTTCAAGTAAAAGTTCCATGGAGATTGAGGAAGAAGCTTTAATAGGAGAAGGTGGATTCGTCTTTACTTGTTTCCCTGATGAAGAAATGAATGCTGAAGGTATTTTAGAACCTGGCTTAGAACTTGAATGAGGCGTGTTAGGTGTCCAGCCTCTTGGTCCAGCAGAATAATTGACTGCCTCCTCCATATTTTTTTGCAGGATGCTGAAGGGATTATGATACTCTAATGACGCCCAATTAGTATGCTGAGTACTACTGCGGTTGGTATGGGGCATTGCCATTAAAAATATGTGAGAAAAACTGTAATAGCAGAAAGACTGAAGATGGTGCCTGAGATTGGTAGATTTGAGTAAAGTGCAGAGACTAAACAGTAAAATCAGTCAAGGAATATATATATCACTCAAATTTTGGGCCGAAGGAGAAAAAAGCGGTGAAAAACTGAGAACGCTTAATTTGAAATCATTAGTGCATTATTCTGTGAGGAAAAAGAGTTCCAGGATGGCAGGTGGGAAACGGGGAGAGCGGTAGAAAACAAAATGGCGAACGCTGCTCCTCATCGAGCCACAAGAATTACATAAAGGCAGGAAAACATCTTTTGCGCTCACCCTATACACGCGCAAAAGTCACCAAGGATGCAGGAGAGGTTCTGACCCATTGAAGTTCGGTCTTGGGGTCCAAGAAGTAAAAAGAAGACTGGAGAGTTTCCAGCATCCTACGCCGCCACGGAGCTCCTAAGAAAGGTGGCATTCTCCTTCGGCTCTCAAACTACACCCCCTGAGGCTGAGTTCTGACTCTCGCTCCTTTAGTACCCCTGCCAAGAGGCATTCCATGGGCCCAGCAGGAGCATCCCATCTACTCTATTCATGGCTGCTGGCCACTATTGGCTCCTTCAATGTCTCTGCAGTAAGGCATCCCAGGGATACTGTGTGAGCCTTCCTTCTACCTCTAGCAATTTCTTTTCTGTCTCTATCTTTTTAGATTTTCTACCGCCTCACCTCCACCCTTTCGGCTGCGATGCCCGCCTTTTACTGGAGTAGGTGGGTGGTGTTATTCCTTTCTCCTTTGACGAAGAGTGGATTGTGTGCTTTGGGGGGCCTCTCGCCCCCTTCCTAATGCCCTCCCCAGCTTGTGGGCAAGCCCCCTGATTGGAGGAAAATGAGTCTGCCCTGGGGCTGCCAATCGCGGCCACCCCCTTTCGTGGCCTTGTGCTCCAGGAGGGAGAGGGCTTCCCACCTCTGGGCGGCATTTTTCCCGGGCCCGTATTGGGTCCGACATTACCTTCCCCAGCCCAGGCTCAAACTCTATCTGTGTGGTGGTTATTCAAGGAATGGGTAATGCCCCCTATGCCCCTCCCACACTCACCCCGCCCTTCATCAACCAACTTCCTCCTCAGTCAGTAGCCACCAAGAGCCTGCATGCTGTGCTCCATGAACCATTAAACATAAAAATCTAAAAATACCTGTGATCTTCCAAATGTACCAAATAAAAATGCCCCAGGGTGACTAACACTGAAGGCACATCGATGATGTGGGCCATTGTTAATTCTAGAACACACCATGCCATGAAACGTCTTTACATGCTAGGTGAGGGGATGACACCAGACACCCACCTGGCCCCTGAAACAGGGCACTCACTGCAGTGCCTGGGCCATCCTGAAAGGAGCTAGCAGCGGTCCTGGTACACAGTACACCTGTCACAGACTCCAGGAGGTAGAGCTGCTCTCTGGCTACGACCTCTGGCTGATCTTCGCCCCTTTACCTCCCCATCTCCTCCATACCCCATACCCTCTGCCTCATTTGCTCTCCTCCTGCAATCCCACCCACAGAGCGCACATTACTCTTGCTACATTGCCTTTGGAGGCGTGTTCTGAATCCATGTCAACCCCTGCCCAGACCCTTCATTCTCTGTCCAGCTGACCTCTGCCCTTGCCACACCATCCACACTGAAAGAAGAGGGAGGTGGTGTCCATTTGTGCCCGCACAGCCTCTGCTCTCTCCACACCATCTCCACCAACGCTGTGCCTCACTTCTACTCCTATCTCTATCCCTCAGCCAAATTTAATCAACTCCATTTTCAACATTAAAGTTGCAAACTTCCCGTTCCTGGCTCACAAACTCCACACACTCATGTCAAGATATGGAAACACACACACTCACCTTGCACCAAAAAGTGGGAGGATTAGTGCCCTCCCCCCTTTCTCCTCAGTTTTAATTTGCCTTGGGTTTGAGTACAACATAGAAGGGTGAAAGTTTTAATAAGTTGGAGAACTGCATGCTTTGAAGAAACACAAGTTTCCTTCCTAAATCAGTGGAGTGGTGGCAAGTGTACACGGCGAAGGGGGTGGGCAGCAGTTTGTGACCCGGGGCGGGTGATTAGTAAAGGCCTGGAAAAGCAAGTAGAGAGTATATAAAATTGTATGCTGCACAGGAACTGCTCCTACTAGTACTCTGAGCAGGGGAATAACTAGACAGTGGGCTGGTTACATATCTGGTATTCCCCACAGCAGGCCATAACTATATTGGATCAGATGGGAGCTCAGGTCACAATGGAAGAGAGGTGGTGGGTACCTGTGCGACCTCTGCTCCGGCCACAGTACAGTGTGAGGAGGCATACACCAGACGCCTGCAGCATAGACCTCAGGCCGGGGAGGGAGAGGCATAGGGAGGAGCTGAGTTTGCGTGCTGTACAGGAGCCCACAGTGTCAGGGAGGGAAGTGTACAGAACCAGCACACACTCCTAGGGGCTCAAGCACATCTGGGGCTTCTGTGTTGGTGAACATGTGCACCTCACATAGATAGAGCGCGCAGGTCACCCCACTAATTCCGTTGCCGGATAATGCACACTTGGGGCCATAAAAAATACTAAATTTATATATCTCTTAATCAGGTAACCTACACACTGTTATCAGCAATTTCAATTTCAAATCTGTTGATTTTCCGTGTACCTGACTTACCAAATCCTTGAAACAGGTACCTAAGATCACAATGGATCAGGAGCTAGTTGTGGGAGTAGGTAGACAAATACAATACCATGTACTTTTGAATGCTGAACTCCCAGTGAAGCGGTTGCTCCTTGATCACCTCCCGACCTACAAGCGCCATTGGGGTATCGTAGCGCTGACTTTCTGACACTGGCAATATCTTCCTTATTGGCATTTCCCACTCGTGCTTAAGCGCCCAGTCCCCAGCGTAGCGCTCCGCATATGCGTAGTTCATAGCAGTTCTACAGTGTTTGTTTTAGGCGCATTGTGCTGTCACTGCAATTATTAATCTCAGGATTTCTTATATTGTTTATTACCTGTGTGCATAGCGCCGCCGTTTTCACAGATCGCATCTGCTATTGTGCATTTACTTTGGCCTTGCATTGCGTCGTGTTGTTTGTTTGGAAGCCCTCCATTTTGTTGTTCCTGCAGCCCGTCCCTCCCCCTTCGCTAACGCCTCCCAGCTCACCCTCCCACCCACGAAGCACTTGGAAGCACTCGGCTGAGGTGCCCCTGTGACCAGCTGAACTCCCAGTGAAGCGGTTGCTCCTTGATCACCTCCCGACCTACAAGCGCCATTGGGGTATCGTAGCGCTGACTTTCTGACACTGGCAATATCTTCCTTATTGGCATTTCCCACTCGTGCTTAAGCGCCCAGTCCCCAGCGTAGCGCTCCGCATATGCGTAGTTCATAGCAGTTCTACAGTGTTTGTTTTAGGCGCATTGTGCTGTCACTGCAATTATTAATCTCAGGATTTCTTATATTGTTTATTACCTGTGTGCATAGCGCCGCCGTTTTCACAGATCGCATCTGCTATTGTGCATTTACTTTGGCCTCGCATTGCGTCGTGTTGTTTGTTTGGAAGCCCTCCATTTTGTTGTTCCTGCAGCCCGTCCCTCCCCCTTCGCTAACGCCTCCCAGCTCACCCTCCCACGCTCCGCCCCCTCCACCATCCATTTATGGCCAATGCCCCCACGCGCAGCGTCCACGCGCTACGTCCACGCCGAAGGTGCGCCAAAGGTAAGCCCGTCTACGCCCGTCCGCACCTGGACCGCGCCCAGCGCCAGTCCCCCTGCCCCTCACGCTTCCCAGCCCTCACGCATTACCTACGATGCCGCCTCCCTCCTAGCCCTTAACCCCGGTCGCGCCCCCAACTGCGTCCAAGCCGCTCCTGGACATACCCATGGACCTTTCTCTTGCTACTCCTGCAAATTCATCGGCACTGACAACATCTCCGCTACGACCACTCCACAGATTCCCGACCCCAACCACCTACAATGCATCCTTCTCAACACCCGATCGGTCCACAGACACGCCATTGACCTATGGAATCTACTAGACACCATCTCTCCAGACGTCGCCTTCCTAACAGAAACATGGATGAACGCCTCCTCCGCCCCAGACATCACCATTGCCATCCCTGAAGATTATAAGATCACACGCAAGGACCGTACCGGCCACACAGGAGGAGGAATCGCTATCGTCCATAAAAAATCAATCCACATCTCAACCAGCTCTGACGTCAACCTCGCCAACTCTGAACACCTTCACTTCCAGATCCACATCGACCCCAAGACCACACTCAGAGGCACCCTCCTCTACAGACCACCAGGACCCCGCGCAAAATTCAGTGAAGACATCACAGACTTCATCACTCCACACGCGCTCCCCTCCAAAGATTACATCCTTCTGGGAGACCTCAACTTTCACCTTGAAAAGAACAACGACCGCAACACCACCACCCTCTTGGACAACCTCGCCAACCTCGGACTTAAAAAACTGGTCACTTCCCCCACCCACATCGCAGGTCACACACTCGACCCCATCTTCACCTCCAGCCATCATGTCTCCTTCAGCCACACTACAGATCTCCTCTGGACTGACCACAGCTGCGTTCACTTCACCTACAACAAGCCAAAACCCACCAACCACCTCCAACCAACTCTGCAAAGAAACTGGAACAAAATCACCCTCGACCAGATCTCCTCATCGCTCCTTCTAAACACCCCAGCCCACTCTTCTAACCCAGACCAAGCCGCCGCCAACTTCACCCTATGGTTATCCAACACCGCCGACATCCTAGCACCACTGAAAAAACGTCAAAGCAAACCTGGCAGCAAGAAGGCCTCATGGTTCAACGATGACCTTAAGAAGTCCAAGAAACTCTGCCGCTCCCTTGAAAAGGCCTGGAAAAAAGACCCAACCACTAGCACCAAGGACGCCTTCAAAAACGCCACCCGCACACACCACCAACTAATACGAAAGGCCAAGAAAACAGCATTCAAGGATCGACTAGACAACAACGCCCACAACAGCAAGGAACTTTTCAACATCGTCAAGGAATTTACCAACCCCTCGGCCAACTCCAACGACATCACCCCCTCTCAAGCCCTCTGCGACTCCCTGGCTTTATTCTTCCACAACAAAATTGCAGACATCCACAACAGCTTCGACAACCAACCCGGAGACCAACCCACCCAACCATATGCTGAACATTCTCCCCCCTTGAACATCCTTAACGACTGGAACCCAATCTCCACCGAGGACACCATCCGCCTGATGAACTCCATCCACTCAGGATCCCCCACAGACCCATGTCCTCACCACATCTTCAACAAAGCAGACTCCGTCATAGCACCGCACCTCCGAGACGTCATCAACTGCTCCTTCAACTCCGCCACCTTCCCGGAAAGCTGGAAACACGCTGAACTCACCGCCCTTCTGAAAAAACCCACAGCGGATCCCACCGAACTCAAAAATTACCGCCCCATATCGCTCCTTCCTTTCCCAGCCAAAGTCATCGAGAAAGCTGTCAACAACCAGCTCGCCGCTTTCCTCGAAGCCAACAAATCCCTCGACTCCTCACAATCTGGCTTCCGAGCAAAACACAGCACTGAGACCGCCCTCATCGCAGCAACAGACGACATCCGATCTCTACTGGACAATGGAGACACAGTCGCCCTCATCCTACTCGATCTCTCTGCAGCCTTCGACACAGTCTGCCACAGCACCCTTTTACAACGCCTCAGAAACATCCGAATACAAGGAAAAGCACTTGAATGGATCACCTCGTTCCTCACCGGAAGAACCCAGAGAGTCCGCCTTCCACCATTCAAGTCCGAGGCCACTGAAGTCATCTGTGGCGTACCACAAGGATCCTCACTCAGCCCCACCCTCTTCAACGTATACATGAGCCCCCTTGCGGCCATCACTCGCCAACACAATCTCAACATCAACTCCTACGCGGATGATACTCAACTGATCCTTTCCCTCACCAATGACCCCAGCACCGCCAAAACCAACCTACACAAAGGAATGAAAGAAGTTGCCGAATGGATGAAACACAGCCGTCTGAAACTGAACTCAGATAAAACAGAAGTCCTCATCTTGGGTACATCCCCCTCTGCATGGGACGACTCTTGGTGGCCGGAAGCCCTTGGAAAAGCACCCATCCCGACAGACCACGCACGGAACCTAGGCGTTATCCTGGATTCTTCACTTTCAATGAACAGACAAGTCAGCGCCGTATCCTCATCCTGCTTCAACATTCTTCGCATGCTCAAAAAAACATTTCGCTGGATCCCCACCGAAACCAGAAAAACAGTCACCCATGCTCTGGTCACGAGCCGACTGGACTACGGAAACACCCTCTATGCAGGTACTACCGCTAAACTCCAGAAGAAACTCCAACGAATCCAAAACGCCTCAGCCAGGATCATATTAGACATCCTGCGTAACAAACACATCTGTGGTCACCTGAAAGACCTCCACTGGCTACCCGTCAATAAGAGGATCACTTTCCGACTGCTAACCCACGCACACAAATCACTCTACGACATCGGACCAGAATGCCTCAACTCACGACTGTCCTTCTACACCCCCTCCTGCCAACTACGTTCCTCCAGCCAAACCCTCGCCACTGTACCTCGCATCAACAAGACCACCATGGGAGGCAGATCCTTCTCATACCTGGCAGCTAAAACATGGAACTCACTCCCCACTTACCTTCGCCTTACCCAGAACCACCTAGCATTCAGAAAGCAACTTAAAACGTGGATATTTGACAAGTAATCCTCCTCCCCTCCCTAAGCGCCTTGAGACCCTCTGGGTATGTAGTGCGCTATATAAATTCTTTGACTTGACATACTTTTGTAATAACCACAAACGCAAGAAGTTTTCAACACCTTTAAATCTCTTCATCATCTAATGCCATGAGCCACAAATTTACACAGATCAAACTGTCTATTACTAGAATTAAGAAAATAGTGTAGCTATGAATGAGAGTTAGAAACATTTAGAAAGTCGAAAAATAAAGGGAAGGGAAAAATAAGGAACACGCTATTTTGATCAGCAGACTTTCACAACTTCTCTAAAGGCGGGTAAAGAAAGGGAACATACTAATCGAAGTAGACTTTCGGAATTCACTAACGGTTCAGAGAAATGAAACTTATGCAATTTGATTTATCCAGATGTGCTTATTTTGCTAAAGGGAGGGTAAGAATGGAACAAACTATATATGCATACGGTTCTGTATTTGACTAAGGGTAGGCAGAGAGTGGAGCATACTAAAAGACAAGTTTACACGAAAACCTTTTTATAGAACCAGGGTCAAGTACATAGGCAATTATGCTTTATTAGGGACAAGAAAGAGAACTTGGATAGACAAACACCCACACTTGGTTATATTTACCTAGGATAGGTTGAAGATTAACCCTGGCCACGGGTCAGTTGGAAAAGGCGGGAGAGGACCCTCAAGGACTTAGGCTGCCAGTAGGCGAGCAGGTACAGCTCATAGACAGTCAGGACAGGATAACCCCAGGATTTGGATCAGGACCGGGCTGACCAAAGGGTACGACCAACACCTGCAGTTTCGGATGCAACGCCTGCGCTACTCCCTCTCTGCAAGGAATCTGCCAATAACCCCGATTGGGTTTTCGAGTCTCCCAGCAAAGTGCTTCGCCAGCACTTAACGTTTCCCAAACCCCGACTGAGTCTGTGGAAATTACGGATAGAGTGCTCCGCAGCTCTCTGTATCAATCACCTATAGAGTTCGTTGGGTCAGTGACAGGTCAGCTATTCGGACAAGTCGGACAATTTCTCTAGCTAAACCTAGGCTAGTTATACTGTTTTCGGGTCAGTGTACCACCCACAAATGTTGCAAGTGAAAGGTTCCCTAAATTCTGATTGGTCAAAGGAGGAGGTTAGATCATCTTTTTACCTAAAATTTAGACTTTCTCAGACTTAATATTCATTTTCGAACCCACCCCTTACATTCCTGTTCCCATGGCATAAGAATTTTAGAATACAATAGGGTACACAGTAGGTTTAATACAAATATTGCGAATGCAGGTACAGTTCAGCTTCGGCTTGCTGGGTAGCAAGTCGTTTTCTCATGAACATCTTAACCTCGGCTGCCAGCTGGCTGATTTCCACTGCAGCCAGGTTCATTTCCCCCCATCACGTGACTGGGACCGTAGGGACTTCAAATATGGAGTTGCAAACGCCTCTCAGGCCCTCGGAGTATAATACATGAAAAGTAAGCGAAAACAATTTAGAAACACAGGACAAATGAATACACTGTATACCATGATTGGCTATACTACACCCCTTATTTTATAATAGCTATAGCATTAGGGGTTAGGCGGAACAGACAGCTTTGCAAAAGCGGCAATGCAAGCATGTAGCATGTGAGAAAACAAAGCGGCCATCTTAAGTGCACTGCGCATGAGCAACAGATTTCCTACAGAACTGCGAGTGCGTCACATCACATGGGTATGACAGACGCATGCGCTGACTAAATTCCCCCAAAGCAGCGACCATTTTAAGCAAGTGTTATTACTTTTTTGTAAACACATAGGCAAGCGTCGCTGGGACACCCCGTGTAGTGTGAAATTTGCAATATTAGTAAGACAAACAATGTTGAATTAATCAGTTAACATTATTTTGAGGTTCTTGATTCAAGCAAGTCGCTTAACGTGCGAATACTTGCTCCATCAACATAACAGACAAATGCACGTCACAGTGTGAGAAGCACAAGTGGCAGTGTTCCAAAGGCATGTCACACTCCACTGGGAGTGGCAATCCAATGTATGCCCCTAAGCCGCTCCTTCTTGTGTGTAGCACAGCAGTTTGGACTTAAGACTCAGTAGGGCCCAGAGAAGGGGTGAGCATGTGCGCCGGTAAACTCTTCTCCACTAGCGGTTGACAGAGTTTTGCTGAACTCCGTGCTTCAGGCAGGGCGTGGAGAGGCAAACCTCTGCAAACTCCACAGGCGGAGCAGAGTTTTCCACCCACTCCTTGTGCAGACCCATGCTAAGTAAAACTGGGGCATTCGTTATTGGGCCCAGTAATTCCAGATCTAGTAACACCAGGCTACTTGTGATTGGGAATGATGTTTACCTTCATGAAGAACTCTCCATAAATCTCAGAGTGAAGTCTTTTGCCTTCCACTCTTCTGTAGATTCCAGTACACCAGCTGTATGATTTTGACTGCACTATTTCGACTTGCTCAATTGGGCCTGTTCAATTTCTATCTTTAAACTCAGTATTACAGTCAAAATGATAATATCATTGATACGAAACTAAACAGATACACTTTGAAAATCACTCATGTTGATATCAAGTGTGTGCACGCTGAAAACACCTTTTGTGAGCACATAATGGCAGAAAAAGAACTCCAGAGTAAGTCCTTGAACATGAACATTGAATGAAACTACGAAACTAAATGGAAAACAGACAAACAGAAGGAGACAAAAGACACTACACTTCACTGTATCAATTGAACTAAAAATAGCAACTACTGGCAACACAGTAAAGTAGTTCGATGTGTAAAATAGTTTCTTCACTCCAGATAGCATTGTGGCTGTGGATATGAGGCCTAGATCTCTCTATATATAGACACAAAGGTGTTCTGCAAAGTTTAGAAGCAGCTGCAGTTAAATTAAATAATATTGAACTATGTTATGTAAGATGTTCATTGTGATATAACATATTAGCATGGAGTTTTACTCCTGTTCATGTTGTTAGGCGCGCACACAGAGAGCACAGTAAAAGAGCCACCTGCAGCTTCATGCATGAATATTATAATGAGCTGCATATTTATAGAGAAGTTTTGAATCTCAGTACTGATGATCCTATTTAAAAACATTATGATGAGCAATTATCATTCTTTAAATCCCACTAGCTCGAATGCAGATGTGTGAAACAGCTGTTAAGAGGGAAAAAATCATATACCTGATAAAAATGAATGCAGCTTTTTCCATTTCAGGACAGACTTTTTCTCATTGAGAAGGGCTGCGTTCCTTTCACAAAAAAAGCGAATATTTAAGTTGTGCGGTGTTACAGCAATTTTGTGCTTTTAGGTCACTGCGGCTACCAACAGGTAAAGCTGTGTGGCGTTGATTTGAAAGTGCGCAATACTGGGTCAGCTAAAAAAACTGCATGTGTTTTTACCGTTAGCACCAGGTAGAATCACCCCAGTACAATGCAATAACAAGTAACGCCCAATGGAATGGGAAATTACAATGTGTACCTCATTTTTCCAATTATAAAATCACAGGGAAGCATCTATTCTATTCAGTGTTACCATATACATTTACCACCTGCCCTAACCAGGGTGTAAATGTGTGAACAGGCCTATGGGTGGGGTAGGGTTGAGGGAAGGTGCCAGAGGAGTGGGGGAAGCATTTTATGCCCCTACCTCCTTTAGAAAAAAAGATTGAATGAGGTTTGCTTGCTGCAATGTCACAGCCTCATGCTATTTTTATGGTCAGAATTGGTGGGCAGAAAAATTGTGTTTGGTGCTACCCATCTCAAAATTGTGTATAACAAAATGAATGCATTAAAGTGTATGTCACGCTTAACTGGTGATTAGGAATTATGGGGTAATGTATTAACTTCAAGACATAGAAAACTGATAAAAAATGCCATATTTTCTATCAAAGAACAATTATTTATATTTTTCTGATTTGGGGCTACACTCTAAATATCAATGTTACAAGTAACTTAAAAAATCAGTAGATTTTGCATCAATGTCATGCAAAAGCTGAAGTACATAAAATTATTGCTTACAATAGAATTGCCCTTCGAAATTAATGACAATGCTGAATCTTTAAGAAAATGTAACCTCCTTCACTACTTAAAGGGCCTGAACAGAAATGCTCCCCCTTGAGCACTCTCAATACCCTTCTTCCAAGAACCCGGAAGTAACTGTCCTTCTCCATTACACTCCGAGTTTGGTGGAATGCATGGCCGTTCGAACAAAGCTGCGATTCATTTCTGACCCTATGAGACTGCATGGAGAAGAAGAGGGATAATTGAGCTAAGCTTCGGCACTGGGTAGGGCGGGGATCACTCGGCCAATGATGTCAGGTGGTGCATGGCACTTTCTAAAGAAAATTGCTGTATTTGACTTGGAATTTGGTTGTAAACAGAGGTAGTTGGTAGAATATAATAAACCCTGGGATAGTGAGTCAATTCCTGTTCTAATTGAAATACATATCATACAAACATTCTAATAGGAAGAGGATGTTCTGGGGGCAGATGTCTGTTTCTGAAATATCACTTCTGTTTATAAAAGCTGGCACAAGTCTGTTGGGGTTGTATGGCCAGTGGTAAGTTGTGGGAGGAAGAGTAGCAGTAACTAAATACTACATGCCTCTCCTAATGATTCACAGTGTTCAGTTTTAGCAGGTCGCAGTTGGCTGTTCACGTCATCTGAGTATGGGTCTGAAAGCACAAGTAAAAGTGTCAGTGTTGCTGATAATTCCATCATCACAGTAACATCACTTGCCTTGAGAAAATAGTCCTCATGGAAACACTGGACTGCAATTAGGATGTATGTGTCACTGTGAGAGGCACCAAGGATCTGCTTAAGCACTGCTATCCACATTAAAGGGTAGTACCTGGGAGATTGTCATGTCAATAGCCTCTACAGAAAATGTCCCAGCATCAGTGCAGCACATGGTGCAGCACATGGTGCTGAAGTGACACATTGTGGTGGGATATGCAATTCTACCTTCTACAACGTTTATAGCTCTGTTTGCCATGCTGGACAGAAATGTAACCCTACACCTCCACCTTTTACTCTGTTCACCTATAGTCACAACCCAAGTCGGTAGATGTATGTTAAACGTTAATAGGATCTCAACTTGTTGGTCTGTGTCACTGGCAATTGTCTGAATCAAACGACTTGTTTTCCAACAAAGCGAACTGTTGGATTTGGTTCTGGTTTTGAAATAGGTTTGGATTTGCTCTTGGTACCTGATTCATATTACATCTAGGATATACCATGTTTTTTGGAGCCATTGGGACTTGTGGAACCTGCAACATTGGAATTTGCAACTGTACTGGAATTTGCATTCTTTGGGCAGGCATCTAGACTGGAATATTCTGCATATGTGCTTGCTTTGCTCCCTGTATTTGCCCCTCACAACTCAATCTATAAGGATTCTGTCTATACTCTTTCTTCTGATGCCCTGTTTTGTTACATTAATGACATGGAGTCGACTTCTTCAATGTTGCCAAGCCTATCCCAGAATTCTGATCAATCGGAACAACTCTACCCTGTGAAATGCAGACTGCTCCTTTGGCAGCCTGACCTCCAGCTTGAAAACCTCCACCTAGCATTCCATTAGTATTCCCTCCAAATGTTTAATTTTTAAATTCTTTCGGTGCCAACTTTGTCTGTGCAAGTATATATTTCTTCTTCAAACTTTTCTGCTTCATTTCTTGCTCATCACTACAGTGTTTTGCACACCTCAGGATCACATCTATTGGTTTTGTCTGCCAACAAATCAATTTTTGCTGAATGAGCATACTGATCTCTGGTCACAACCCAGGAACAAACTGTGACACAAAACTCCCCTTTACACTTTTCTCTGGATTTTCTGGTCCACTGTGTTGTTTACAAACCTGTAACAATCGCTCATAATAAGCATGCACTGATGTCCTTGCTTCTTATGTAGCTCTATTGATATTAATCCAATCGATGGCTCTCGTTGGAACTTTTCCTCTCAAAAAGGTAATCACCTCATTTTATTTTGTCATTACCACAGGTGAGGGTGCACACGTACATGCATCTCTCAGAGGTTCTGAATGTGGCCATTGTACAGCTATTCTACACTCTCAAAATCAAAATCACTCAGCACTACAATGTCACTACAATGTCAAAGAAAATATTCAAAACAGTCCCCTAAATCTTTGAAATGTTCACAAATCTGTCAACTTCAGTTCAGTTCAGTTCACAAACTTTATTCGGATAAACATTTTATCCATAAAAGTGCAACAATAGTTAAAAATAACAGAAGGGAATAGCAATACTTAATAGTAAGAATTACTGTCGTATAAACACAATATCATAAAATTTAGATGGTAATTTGAGACAAAAAACATCAGTAATAAATAAATCACTAATATATAAAACCAATCCATTCGATGAATATAAACTATCTGTACATGATCAAAAATTATTCAAAGAGTAAGCATTGTCTTGCTTGCCCTAGTAGCAATTCTCAAAAATGTGCTTAGAGGGAAAACCAACTCTTCGTCAGCCAAGTCAAGCTTGCGTGAATAAGCGGACACCAAACTAATAGGCCAACTCTTGTTACAAAATGGGAGAAGAAGCCACTTGATATATTTCATGTAGTATTTGCAGAAGAACAAGAAATGTTGGATTGATTGACCACTCACCCCGTCACATGGACAGGGTAGTGAGTCAAGTTTTGAGTGGTAACCCAAAGGGAAACACAATGCAAATTTAACTGTTCCAGCCCTCAGGCGGAATAGAAGGCTCCTTTCCCAACGACTCATGGGTAGGGTAAGATAGTTTGGTAGGAGGTAGCAGTGCAGTTCGCAAGCCATATAACTGGAAACAGACAGTTTCCTTGATTCCAGCACAGTTCTTACAGCGCAGTATGACAAATAAAGCGCGTTTCTAAGTTCTTTTTTGTTTACCATTTTGGCTTCACTAGTATTTAAGAAAATGGAGCCTTTATTAACGATGCATACGCTCTGATACACTCCTGATACCCAGGGTATGTCCATCTCCTTCTCACACATCAAACAGTCTGTTATGATATTTTTTGTTAGGGTAGCTGCCTAGAAAAGAGCTGGACGGGCGCGTATAAAGTCAAATATATAATTTTTAATTCAGTTCCTTGTGGCAAATGTATTGTGATGTCGAGATTGGGATGCTCAACAGTTTTCTGCAGAACCGATTTTCTTCCAGCTGAATACAGGAGCTATATGCGGTACCCCAAATCTCAGCTCCATACATAGCCACAGGGACACACTGTAATTTAAAAATGTTAGGATAGCTAAAATGGCACCAGTGTTCTTTGGGCAAGGGAAGCTAAAATAGAGTTAATCGTTTTTGAGAACTTGCTTCTGGAGTGAGGGAGATGCTCAGTTCAGGAGCCGTTCACAGCAAAGACTACTCCAAGGTAAGGGAATTTGCAGGTACTTGTCAATTTTTGATTGTCAGCAACAATAGAATTGAGCAGGCGTTTCCTGGGGCCGTAGGACAATAAAAATGATTTTTTTTAATTTACACACTAATCCAAACTGTCCATCTATTTGACAAAGAACTGTACTAGGTTACGCAGAGAATTAGGAGTGCGGCCTATAAGAACTGCGTCGTCAGCGTAGAGTAGTACTGGAAGGGGTTTCCCATGAATCATGGGGCAATCTTGAGTCATGGGTACCAGTGACTTATTTAGAACATTAACATAAATAATAAAAAGGAGGGGGGTCAAGACGCATCCCTCCCTGACCCCAGTCCAACCTTAATTGCTCCCGATACCGCTCCACCACTACCTATCCTCAACTGTGCCTGGAGGTCTTTTTGAAGGTATGTCAGAAAATGAACCAATGGCTCATCCAGCCCATAAGCCAATATGATAGCCCACAGCCTTGACCTATTCACAAGGTCAAATGCTGAGGACAACTCCATTAAGGCCAAATAGACCGGGGAGGTCCGAGCAATGGTGTACTTCCCAATTACAAGATTGAGGTTAAGGCATTGTTCGTTAGTACCAACCTTGCTGCGGTATCCTAACTGGCTGGGTTCTAAGATACTGCATTCCTCTGACCATTCCAGGATCTTATTATATAATAATAAAATGTTGGGGGTATTATCAGTGAGATCTGCCTATAATTACTGGGCTGTGACCGATCCCCTTTTTAAATTTCGGGACGATGATACGCTTAGCCCAGGTACTAGGTAGCAGAGCAGACTTTAGATTGGTAAAAACATTCAGAAGAAGCGGGCCCAGAAATCCAGGTTCTATTTGATTAGATGTATTGGTAGCCCATCTGGGCCCGGGGCCTTATTTCCAATACTCTGATGAATGGCTTCTTCAACTTCTTCAACTTCGGAGAGTGTTATCTGAATACCAGTGAATGGGCCAGATTCGTACTGGTCCGTCACCATTGGAGGGGTGGCATAAATATTGGAAAAATGGTTTTCCCAAGATTCACTGGATATGGTGCAGCTGATTGGGGTTAGTAGCTGTTCTGTGGATCGGAGATCCCTTACAGCAGACCAAAACATTTTACCCTTTTTGCTGGCAGCTGCCTGGGATAGTATTTCTCAGCGTTCGTTTACAAGATCTCCCTTACTATTGTTAACTGCTTATAATTCTGCCTTGCCAGTTTCACATCTGAAGCGCACCTAGGTTTTGCTGAAAGGGCCCTGCGTAAGTTCCTATTCGCCAATGAACATTTGTCATCAAACCATCTTTAGAGTAGCAGGCTTAGATAGTAAGGTTTTGATGGCCAAGCAAAGTTTAAAAATCATTAACTACCTCTAGGTGCAGGATTTTAAATGACAAAAATGAATTAATGAGGGATAGATTGTCCTTCAGTGATGACTTAAACAATTCATCGCTATCAATGCCCTTCCATATTAACCTTAAATTGGCAGTGAAAGGTGTTAAATCTTTATCTCCACATTCAACTGAAAACTTGGGTCGAGGTGCCAATTTCAGTGCTAATTTAATAGTGTTGTGATCCCCGTGAATCGTGGCGAGGACCTCTGCGGCCGTGAGATAGTCCATGAGCACAGAAGAAATAAAAATAAAATCCATTGTAGAGGAATGGCCCCTTCCTCTGAATGTCAGAAGTTGATAGTTAATGGCGTGTGCTGGACCCATCTGGTCCATAACATTAACCAAGTTGTGGTAAATATTTTACTGTATACGAGTTTGCCATATAATTTCAGACAGGTAAAAAGAAATAGCTCAATCAAATGAGAGGCAGAGTCCGTGGTGTCTGAGTCATAAGGGCTTTAATCATAAATGACTCGAGTCATGGAAATCTATTCCATCAATACAAGGGTTCGGGTATGCAATGATGGCAGAAAAGATGTCAACGATTTATTAACAGTACACGACATATATAGTAAAATGACACAGTAGCAGTGAATACAGTAGGCGTGACAAGTGAAATGTATATGATAAGAACACATGTGCGTAGCAAAAAGGCGTGAACAAGGGTGTGCACAGAGGCGTGTACTAGAAACGTCACAGAAAAGTGTCATAAGTGGGTGGATGCTTAGAGAATTCTTGCAGAGTCAGCTGAAACCTGTGACCTGAATGCGCGCGCAGCTAATATGACGTGTGATTGACGTGCATCTGGAGGAAGCTAAGGGTCTGACTATTAGCACTAGTAGAGGAGACAGAAGTCTGGCATGTCAGATCGACCTGTCTCTATAACATATCTGATATCTAGTATTTGGAGGATGTTTAATCTGGAGTAAAAGGTCTTTCGGGCAGAGGCTATTCTATACTGAATGTATGCGTGTCTAGGTGCAATGCGCGGAGCTAGGGGCCTACCATGGTAACGGGAGCAATGAATTTCATGAGGAAGACAGGAAGGCTTGGCCCTTGCTCTGCAGTCGGGGATATGTTTACCTATTTCACTAGACAGGAATGTGTTTTCGAGGAGCTGAGCTGGCTATGCTGATAACTTGAAGGTAAAATGCTGTTTTTGGCAGGCAGACCAGGCCGAGCCGGGCACCGCTCGCTTGGCAGGAAGTAAGGCAGAGGTCAGGGATGCATCTCCATGCTGCAGCTTTCAGAGGCAGAGACTGAATTGGCTTGAAGACAGAAATCAGGGCCTAGCTCGGCGGAGCCAGGAAAACGTGAAAGTGCACCATATAAAGACGGTGGCACAGCATACTTAGGAACTGAATTATCGATCCATTCATGGTGGATCTGATAGAGGACATGTTAACGTTGGACGCAAATGTATTTGCGTCTTCAGATTCGGTTGTGGAGGTAAATTACATGTACTTGGAACTTGTACATGGAGCCGTTGGGGTACTCGTTAGGGGACACATTCGACCATAAAATTTCAATTACCTCATTCCCTCCTTGTCCCCTACGGACCCTTCAGGATATGTCGATGTTCATGAGACCATCAATCTGTTCATATAACATCATCTGTTCTTCTTTCTTTATTCGGGAATGGGAACGTGAACTTGGATGGGGAACACAAGCTGTGGCGCACAAGCCGCAAATCGCTGGCCCACATTGTAGACATAGACAACAACTGAATACTATGGCCAATATGATTCCTAGGAATGACAGTAGCTTCCATCCCCAAGCTGTGATTACACTCCAGAGCCAACCGGACCAAATCCAGGAGCCTGCATTCTGGTGAATCAGATGAGCAATCTCGTGAAGTCTGGTAATAGCTTTATAGACTGATGGCGCGTTATTTGGAATAAACACGCAGCAACTGGATCCGATGACTCTACAAGCTCCACCCCTATCGGCCAGGATGACGTCAAGGACAAGGCGGTTCTGAAGAACGACAAGTCTCATAGCAGACTGCTCCTCTGTTAAGTTGCCCAACGCAGAAGTAGTCTCATTCACTACCGCTTCAAGTATTCTGGTTAATTTGCGTATCAGTTTACTGTTAGAAACAGTGCCTAGATAGGGAAAGAATCCTTTATTGAAATCTGTGTATTGTTCCCATGTAGTTTCAGTCTGATCAACTATTGGGAGGTCTCTCTTGTGTCTACCAATATTCAGGCGGGAATTCCTGTGATAGTCGGATGGGGCTAGGAATACTGGGGGCAATAAGAATGCAATGAAACAGGTACCATCCCAGTCTGGAGGTAAACGGACATAAGCTGTCTGGCCACAAATGAAATAGGAATGTCGGGAAGCTTTGAATGTAGACTTGCCTTTATCACTGAATTCGACCACAGTAGTACAGTCACTGTGACCTAGATGTACTGAACCATTCTTTTTGACACATAAAACACCTTTCGCTGGTAAAACTGATATGGATGGCAAGTCTGGACTGGTCTCTGACTGAACATTTAGAATCATGAGGTTAAGCGTAAAATTGCCTAATCCATACACTTCATTCTCTAGATCTGTCCCTGTCATTTGTGGAAGACCCTCCTCGTCTGGGAAACATGCTTTGTTCATGACTGTGTTCAGATTTCCCCATATCCAATTGCCTTGGGAAATTCTAGATTCGGTGTCTATAGAGGATATTAAACTAAACCATGCACCACAGGAACCATTATGTGTAAACGGGTAAGGAAAGAGGGGCAGAGCTCGCTTGTAGTTCTGATAGGGAGGGAGTCGGCCACATATCCAACAATTAGTAGCATTGTTGATCTGGTGAGAATGGTGTAACATACGAATAAATGTATTGTTGCGCAGCGCAAGTCGATAAGACAATTCGTGTGGAGGAAGAGTACTAAACGTGTGCTCTGTAGTGTCATTAGAAGAAGAATGTGCAAAAGGAAAATACATGTATAACATCCAACTCATAGCAATAATCGTGAGACTCAGAAAAAACATAATAAGTAGTGTGCAGACGCATCTGCTCCGGAGACTTTTACAATATTTCTGTTTTTTAGTCTCCTGTCTATCTCTCTCTCTATTTGGGTCTAACTTGTACATTGTCAGAAACTGCCTAACCGCTTCACCCGAGGGGGACTTAAACAATTAAACTGTCTGACTTACTAGACCTCAATTTCTGTCGGTACTCCTCTTGGGGAGTTTTCTCTAAAAGGGGGAGTTTGGTATCAGTCTCTGGTATGTGAGAGTTCTGGGAATCAGTTTTTGGCGGGAGTCCATGGAACCGCTTCACATGACTGGAGTGTACCCAGCCCTTCCGCCCCTCCAGCTTAACAGCAGTCCTGGTTGTTAACAAAACAATCTTTGGCTCCTTCCAGCGGGGCTCCAAAGGGCTCGACTGGTAGAAATTTGGGACAACTACTACGTCCCCCGGAACCAGTTCATGTGGCTTCACCTCGGTGTTGTCTGGGAAGGCTGCCGCGACCTGTGAACGACATGATTGTAGTGCAGACATCAAGGAAGCAAGGTAATCTGTCAGCATGTTACTGTCAACATCAGTGATTTTTCGCGGCAGAGGCGTCCCCCACATATTAGGAGGTCTACCGAAGACCACCTCATACGGGGATAGCCCTGTCCTAGAATGGGCTACCATTCGCATATAAAAAAGTGCAACTGGCAATGCTACTATCCAATCTACTCCTTTCTCTTTACACACTTTGGCAAGGCGAGTTTTCAGAGTCTGATTGTGTCGCTCCACGAGACCTGCTGCCTCTGGATGTCGGACACAGTGAAACTTCCACTGGTACCCCAATAGAAGCGAGACCTGCTTCATAAGCTCAAATGAAAATGGCTGACCGTTATCTGAATACACGACACGGGGCAAACCGTATCGAGGGAAAAACTCACGAACCAGCTGCTTGGCAGTGGTCGGGGCAGTGTAATCTGGGACGGGATATGCTTCTGTCCATCGGGATAGGGCACATACAACTACAAGGACATACTTGAATCCTCGGCATCTGTCCATCTGGATATAATCCATCTGGAGGACTTCAAAAGGATAGTCGGGAGGATGAAATCCACCTTGCTCTACGGGAATCCCTTTTCCTGGATTGAACTGACAACAGATCATGCAGGTACGCACTTTCTGTTTTGCTGCTGCTCGTAAATGCTTGTTGAACCAGAGGTTCTGTAAACTGTCTAACATGGCTTTTTCTCCTAAATGTGCTGGACTATGTGCTGTGTTGATGATAACTTGAACCATAGAGTCGGGGAGAAACCATGTGGTCTTTCCCCTCGTCATCCATCCCTGATCTGTCTGGACCCCTCCTTGTTCAGCCCATTTCTTTATTTCGTCTGGAGTAGCATGTGTCTGTATGTCGATGACATCTTGTGTGGGGTCCCTGACTGCCATACAATGTGTCAGTGAGGTTACATCAGTCTTTGTCATGTCCGTCGTTTGAGTATGAGTCAGTGCTGTATGTTTCGCTATTCGATCTGCAAAATCGTTGCCCTGAGAAATCTTGTCTGTGACTTTCGTATGTGCTTTGCACTTCATGATAGCTATAGCTGTAGGCAAATGTATTGCTTCTAACAGAGCTTGAATGAGGGGACCATGCTGAATCTTGGCTCCGTGAGAGGTCAAGAAACCTCTTTCTTGCCAGAGGACACCGAAGTCGTGTACGACTCCGAATGCATAACGTGAATCTGTGTATATGTTTACTTTCAGGTTCTTGGCTCGTATACAGGCTTGAGTCAGAGCAATGAGCTCTGCTGCTTGGGCTGACAGGGTGTCAATGCGATGTGTTTCTATGACTTCAGTTTCAGTGGTCACTGCATATGCGGCCACTAGTTCTCCTGTACTTGTTCTTAAACATGAACCATCCACATAAAGTGTCAGGTCTGGATTGGGTAATGCGACATCTGTCAAGTCTTGTCTGGGCTTCGTAATTGTGTCAATGACATCCACGCAGTCATGTGGAGTAGGATCTGTTGTGCTCGATGGTAAAAGTGTAGCAGGATTTAGTGTATTACAACGTCTGATTTCTATGTGTGGTTGGAATAACGTCAATTCATAACCTGTCAGTCGTGCTATAGTCAAGTGTTGAGTCTGTGTTCTGTTTAGGAGAACCTCTACAGAATGTGGAACCTGTACTGTCAATTGATGTCCTAATACAATGGAGTCACTTTGTCTGATTGCTAGAGCTGTTGCTGCAACTGACTTTAAGCACGCAGGCAAGGCCTGGGCTACTGGATCCAATGTACTCGAAAAATAAGCACACGGTCTGTGTTTGTCTGCTTGAACCTGAGTGAGAACCGACAACGCTGTGCCATCGCGTTCTGTGACAAAAAGTGTAAAAGGTTTGCTGTAACATGGTGTTGCTAAAACTGGTGCTTGACATAAGGCTTTCTTTAATTCGTCAAAAGCTTGTGTATGTTCCTGAGTCCAAGGGAGAACAGTCGAAGATGCTGCCTCCTGTGTTGTCAACTGTATGAGTGGTTTAGCTAGAAATGCATATTGTGGAATCCATTGTCTGCAATAAGAAGTGAGGCCAATAAAGGCTTGTACTTCTTTCTGTGTCTTGGGTTGCGGAAGATGTGCAATTAACTGAATTCGTTCGGGTGTCAGCTGCCTACCCCACTTGGACAGCAAGTGCCCAAGGTACACCACTTGCTGGGCACAGAATTGTAGCTTCGAAGGAGACACCTTGTGTCCCTTGTCCGCCAGGAAATGCAAAACCGTCAGTGATGCTTGTTCACATTCTGGTTCACTATGGGCGGTGATCAATAGATCATCGACGTATTGGAGTAGGGCAGTGTTGGCAGGCATGTGAATACTGTCAAGTTGTCGTTTTAATGCTTGGCTGTAGATGCTGGGGCTTTCTGTGAATCCTTGAGGTGCGCGTGCAAATTTGAAGCTTCGGCCATTTAAACAGAATCCGAAAAGGTATTGGCTTTCCGGATCAATGGGGACACTAAAGAAGGCGTTCTTGAGATCGATTACAGTAAAGAACGTCGCTTCAGAATCAATAGCTGTCAATAAGGACGAAATGTCTGGGACCACGGGATACTGTGGTACAATACATTTATTTAATTCTCGCAAATCGATCACTAAACGATAAACTGGAGGTGCATTTGGATCAGTGCGTTTAAGAATTGGAATGATAGGGGAATTACAAACATTGGAGTCGGTTTCTACAACCACTCCTTGTGCAATGAGCTCGTCAATGATTTTCAGTAAAGCCACTACAGCATCTGGTGGTAATAATGTGCATGCAACCTACATCAGTGGGGCCTTTTGCCCATAAATGTGCAGGAACATTCTGTAACCTGGGGTCAAAATCTCTCAATACATAATGTCCTTTAAAATCACGAAGAAACAACCTTACTCCTTCTGGAGAACAACAAATTACAGCTCCTAGAGCTTTCAGGGTCTTGATACCAAGCAAGTTTTCTGGACATGATTTTGTGAGCAATAAATCTGTAGTACGGGACAATGGACCAACTGCAAGGGGAACTGGTTTCGATACTTCATGAACAATAGGCTTTCCTGAAAATCCAAGGGAAACATTCTGTGAGCCTGAGAGGGGTGCCCCGGGAACCTCGTCATGACTGATGGTAGTTCTGCTTGCCCCTGTGTCAATCAAAAACTTTCTATCCTTACCTAATACCTGACTATGTACATAAGGACCTTCTTGATCTACAGGAACCTCAATAAGAGGCAAGCCAACCTCCCTCTCTAGGCGGTTTCATGTGTATTGCTGATAATCGGGATAGTCGGATTGTGCATACTGGTACATCTGCTGTGTGACATGTTGTGTTGCGGCAATGGGCTGAGGCTGTGGTACCGCTACGGTCTGTTGTGGAATCTGCATAGGCTGAATATTCTGTGGAACGTGTTGTTGGACCTGGTCCTGTCTGGGAGGACGCGGTCTCTCTTTAGTTTTACCTGTAGCTATGTTGTGTTTCAAAACTGCACAAACGTTTACATAGTGACCTGGCTGTTTACAATAGTTGCATGTCCCTTTGACAGGAGCTGCCGAACTATTGGACTGTGTCGTACCCCTTTTATGACCATCAGCTGGAACTGACTGAGGAAATAGTACTTTCATTTTCGTGTCTTTCATACGTCTCTGTTCGTGATCATGTTCTTCCCTGATTCTGTTCTGATGGTACTGTAACATTTGTAACATTTGGGAAGGCGTATTAGCTTGCCATGTGCTCTCGACTTTCAGTACACGGTTCTTAACCTGGGGCAATGAATTATCGACTAATTTCGATACAAAAAGGTGTGGGTATGACTCGCTACTTGTTTTCAGACCACTATTAATAATAAAACATTTCTCGAATCGGGAAAAAAAATCACTAGTGTCTTCATCGTGTTTCTGTTTGCAGGCTGAGATTGCATCCCAATCCTCCTTTTTAGTCGCCAACAATCTTGGCAAAACCTGAACTAATAATCCTGGTAATGCTTTAGTTTTTTCCCCAAGACCTAAACCTGGGGTTTGACCAGTCTCTTCGTTTTCTAATTCAGTCCAATTAATCTTTTTATCTCCCACCTCCCATTCTTTTTCCTTGAGTTTCTCGTAAATACCGGCAGGCAATAACACTTTCAGTATTTTCATAATGTCGGGATAGGTGTAATCTCCCATGAGTAACATGTCTTTTATTTCACGGTGAAAACCTGCAGGGTCTTTATCATGACTGGGCACTATTTTCTTCATTTCTAATAATTCCATTTTAGTTATGGGCGTGTATACAAACACGCGTTCAAGGGTATCATCGGGTTTCCGGATTGGATGTACTTCTCGTAAAGGATTCTGTTTGTCTAGGTGATATGGTTGCCTAACTGGCGGTGGAACGGAAACAAGATGTGGAGTCAAGAAAGTTCTATATTTATGACGTTGTTCTAAAATGATGTCAATTAAATCGGTACCTAGACCTCTCCATCTTCTCAGGAGTAAGTCTTGCAATAAATTATATAACGGACCTGGAACAGATGCTTGGTTTTCATACTGTATAATGAGGTGTTGGGTCATGTATATACCAGCTAGTCGCTGTTCTTCTGGAGTAAGACTTAAAAATGTTTGCACTACTGAATCGTCTTTATATATGCTGTCATCCCCGGCCCACTGTACTGCGTACCGGGCTAGTTCCTGATCACGTAAGGTATTGAGTTCGTGATAACCTACTCTTTCTTTCAGAATTTTATCAGTAATTTGGAAAATATGCTCAAGGGTACATCGCTCTGGGATCGGACAAAGGTATCGTTTCTTGTTTTCTAAACGGATGGGTCTGTCGAAGGGTCTATCAAGAGGATACTGTCTAGGTAGCTTCTCTCTACCTACGTATGCTATCATGTCTGCCCTCGCCGGTTGCAAGGTTTCTGCTGGATTCTCTGGTTCTTCCTCATCTGAGGTTTCTTTATCGTCTGACTCGAGTTGCCTTTCAGACTCTCGTCGGGCATGTATTGCTACTATTACTTTACGGATCTTTCTAGTCATAGCGTCTATACATTTCTCTCTATCATGTTTACACTCTGCAATATTCTGACTCCATTTTGACAATCCCTCCATCTCATCTTGCGGAAAGCTGGGCTGATCTTGTTCCCTTATCAAACAATTAATCAAAAATCGCAATATCAATGTTTTCGTCTCGACTTTCTGATGTGCCATGGCTTCACGAATACACTCTGGTCTTTCTCCTGTTCTGATAAAATGATATATATTGTCTAGATGTTCTAGCATTTCTGGTAATAACATCAAATAATCTGTAACACGTCTTAAACGTAGGGAGGCTAACATCATGGGTCCTGTTTTTCCAGGCACTGTATCATATCTGCAATCTGTAAGATGTTCTTTAAGCTTTTCGGCTGGGGTTGCTTTGGCTGTACGCTGCATTGCTAATTCTCTCATTGTCATTCGTTGTAAATGTGGCGGGGTGCGATAACCTCCTGTAGCACCTCCGGAGGCGGAAGCATGAGCATAACCTGACTGTAGGGTCGGTATCTGTAACGGGGTTGGACCCTGCGTAGCAGCGGGCCCAAAGGGATTAAGCGGATTAATACCAGGGGGAATAGTAGGAGCAGTAACAACAGGTGCAGGAAGCTGGTGACGTGGAGGGGTCGTAGTCAGATCAGCAGGGATCTGCTGTTGCAGATCTGGGGGCAGATTATTGTTAGCAGGTGGTGCGGGTGGTACGGGTACATTGGTATATGCGGGAGCTACATCGTCTAAATATGAAGAAAGGAAAATGTCTGCTGCGGTCTTTTTATGACGTAATTTAGTTGGAACCAATGGAGGGGGCAGATCTTTCGGTATTTCCGGGGTCGCCTTGGGCAGGCCCTCGGCCAGGACTGGATACAGTCCTGTCATAATTGCATTACTTTGCCTGTCGTGTTGTTCCATTCTGACTCGTTGCCCTTCTTCTAGTAGTTCTTTTTCTTTGGCTTTTTCGGAATCCTCTCTACTTTTCTCTGCTTTTCTGAATGCTTTCTCTGTCCGTCTATGTGATTCTTTACGCCATAATTCAATGGCATCTTTCTGTGACTGTCTGGCCTTCTTTTTCCATAACGCTTCCTCTACTCTCATGATGCACTCGGCATCCCATGTCCCTGTAACGGGCCATCTCTGATTCTCTGCCAAGTCTTTGGTGTAATCCACCCATGCTTGTGGTACATAAAATGTCCAGGAGTGTCCCTGGGAGGGATGGGAACTGCTTCTTCAAGTATCCCTTTCCTAGTTCCTATCTGTCGTAACTTTGAAAACAAAGGCATTGCTACCTCGATCTAGACACTATACACGATAAACACAGTAAAGAAATGCAAACAATCACTCATACCACGACATTAAAACACATTGAAACATTTCGAAACGAATACTGAATCAACAAAAGTACTGAATGACTGAATAACTGAATACTAGATGCACTGCTAAACAGTACAGATACACTGCTAAAACAGTGCAGACCGGATCTGTTTACCCAAACCCGTCTTGACCGGACACAAATTAATGCACCCGTCTTGATGCGTCCCCAGCAACGGTACTCACCGGGAAGCACGGAACGGAAGGCCTCGGAAACTCGACTGGACTGGACCGCTACGACGTCACTGCTGCTGCTGCGCACTACGCATGCGCCTCGACGCTACAGGTGGGCCTCTCGATACCTCGGACACTGCTCTCTCGGCTGGGCTCTGGTCGGGATCCTCCGCACTCCTCACCGCCTCGTCTGGATGTCGACCGCAGTCTCCGTCACCTCCGTAGGCCTGAGGGAGATACAGGAAAACCTGCAGATGCGCATGGGGTCCGTCACGGCTGTAGTCGGGGGCAAAGCCTGCGACGCAATACCGGCGCGTGGGGTGGGGGAGGGGTCCCTGTTCGGGCGCCAAATTATGCGGTAAATATTTTACCGTATACGAGTTTGCCATATAATTTCAGACAGGTAAAAAGAAATAGCTCAATCAAATGAGAGGCAGAGTCCGTGGTGTCTGAGTCATAAGGGCTTTAATCATAAATGACTCGAGTCATGGAAATCTATTCCATCAATACAAGGGTTCGAGTATGCAATGATGGCAGAAAAGATGTCAACGATTTATTAACAGTACACGACATATATAGTAAAATGACACAGTAGCAGTGAATACAGTAGGCGTGACAAGTGAAATGTATATGATAAGAACACATGTGCGTAGCAAAAAGGCGTGAACAAGGGTGTGCACAGAGGCGTGTACTAGAAACGTCACAGAAAAGTGTCATAAGTAGGTGGATGCTTAGAGAATTCTTGCAGAGTCAGCTGAAACCTGTGACTTGAATGCGCGCGCAGCTAATATGACGTGTGATTGACGTGCATCTGGAGGAAGCTACGGGTCTGACTATTAGCACTAGTTGAGGAGACAGAAGTCTGGCATGTCAGATCGACCTGTCTCTATAACATATCTGATATCTAGTATTTGGAGGATGTTTAATCTGGAGTAAAAGGTCTTTCGGGCAGAGGCTATTCTAAACTGAATGTATGCGTGTCTAGGTGCAATGCGCGGAGCCAGGGGCCTACCATGGTAACGGGAGCAATGAATTTCATGAGGAAGACAGGAAGGCTTGGCCCTTGCTCTGCAGTTGGGGATATGTTTACCTATTTCACTAGACAGGAATGTGTTTTCGAGGAGCTGAGCTGGCTATGCTGATAACTTGAAGGTAAAATACTGTTTTTGGCAGGCAGACCAGGCCGAGCCGGGCACCGCTCGCTTGGCAGGAAGTAAGGCAGAGGTCAGGGATGCATCTCCATGCTGCAGCTTTCAGAGGCAGAGACTGAAGTGGCTTGAAGACAGAAATCAGGGCCTAGCTCGGCGGAGCCAGGAAAACGTGAAAGTGCACCATATAAAGACGGTGGCACGGCATACTTAGGAACTGAATTATCGATCCATTCATGGTGGATCTGATAGAGGACATGTTAACGTAGGACGCAAATGTATTTGCGTCTTCAGATTCGGTTGTGGAGGGAAATTACATGTACTTGGAACTTGTACATGGAGCCGTTGGGGTACTCGTTAGGGGACACATTCGACCATAAAATTTCAATTACCTCAAAGTCATGTGAGCTGAGGAACACAGCCAGCTCAGCGGCCCTACGGGAGGAAGGACCTAAGTTAAGTGTCTCTACGCCATGATATGTATCATTAAGTTTTGCGTTAAAATCTCCCCCTAAAATAATCCCAATAGTTTCACCCAATTTTTGCTGACAGTCTAAATTAGAAATAAAATAGAAAAGCGCACAAAAATTCCTATTAGAATAGATTGGAAATCATTATTAGAAAAATTTACCAAATAAAAAGAAACTTTTCTTTTGTAAAATACAACTTGATAATTAGAACTATTAGTTGGTAGGACCTTGAAGCTCCCTCCAGCTACTACGTTAAGCCCATTGAAAAGTCCCCCCGAAAGGGCGGCCCGGTTTATTATGGGATGCCGCTACGCTAATGCAATGTTACTCGATCTTGGGGGCATTTAAAAAAAATGGTAACTAGCTATGTGTTATAATAAGTTGTGTACTGACCTGAATTGAGATTAAAGGGTTTTGGACCATAAAAATCAAGAGAGTTGGGACCAAGGTATGTCATCGTTCAGTCCCTGGCTGTTACTTTTTAGGCGATCCACCCACCTCTGTTCTCTTTCAAATTGAATTCTCTCTGCATTGTTGTCCTTATTAGTTAACATCTCTATTATTGTCCATTTTATTCATCTGCTTTATGATTGGACTCCAGAAAATGTTTGCTCATTTTAGTTGTTTCTTTTTTTGTATTTATGTTACTCTTATGCTCGCCAATCCTCACTTTTGCTTTGCGGCATGTCATCCCAATATATTTGAGTCCACATGCACAGGTAATCATATAGATTATATGGGACGAATTTCAGTTAGTGTGCTGGCGTTGAGTCCAAAGTAGGTTCTCATATAATGATAGAATTTTTGATGCTGATGTTAGTTTGCATACTGTACATGCACCACATGGGTAGTGTCCAGTTATCGGGACCATGTTCCAAGATCTAGTAATACTTCTGACTTCAGATCTTCTTTGTGGTCGAGTGTGAACCAGTAGATCTCTCAAATTTTTGGTTCTGCGATTAGCAAACCTCGGTTTTTGCCATTCCAAATTTCCAGATGTGATAATCTTCCGGTTCTAGTTGATTATCTTCTCCTTGACAAGAAGGGATATGATATTCTACCTCCCTCCTTTTGATTATAAACACAGGACAGGGCCACATGGGCCTCCATCAGAAATAGCACTTAGTAGAAACAGCACTTAGTAGAAATAGCACTTAGAATAACTGTAGCACAAAATAACACTTGTAGAACACAACCAGTAACCACTGGTAAAAGGTAGGTACACACTACGCAATACTACTCACCCTAAGCATAGATCACGTAGGAAAACATAAACTCACTAGTAAAAACTATACTAGGCAAAACAACCTCCTCAGCATAAAAACACAGTTAGAGGTATAACAGGCATAAAGGCATTGCACATTACGCATAAATCTCATTAGGCAATTATTATCAGAAACACAAAATAGCATCACCCTGCGCAAGAATCACATTGGGTACTGTCCCCAGGCCAACTGGCCTTCCACATGGGCTCAAATGCCCGACTTCCAAAATGTCCAGAATGTCCGGGCTGGCTGCGCACACAGCGAAAGCAGCCAAGAAAAAGGGCAGCCTAAACGTGGCAGCTGCCCACTAGATGCTGGGCAGCTGTAGAAATGAGAATGGGCACCTGTGTGCCCTATGAGCCCTCTGTCTGGGACTCTAAAGGCCAAACTGGCCCCAAGTGTCACTCTGGGACTTCGAAGGGGGTATGCTCCCAAAACCAATCAAACTATGCACCACTGGGGGAGTCCCACTTGGGGGACTCCTGCAGACACTTGCCCCCAATGCTGGAGCGACCCTTTGGTAGGTGGGTCGCTCAAGAAATATTCCCTGGACCCCACTGTGCCTTTAAAGAACAATGTTGCCCGCATATGAAATCAGCAACGGCACGCGGGGGGCCGGTCACCGTCAATGTGCCCTGATGCCCCCTCTAATAATGAACAAAGCAGCCCTACTAACCGGGCTGGACTGTTCTTCTCTCATGCAGCCACACGCGGCACCGGCACTCACACTCCTCTGGTCTCCGGGGGCCTCCCAGCCTCGTGGGACCTGAGTCAGCTCCTCCTGCTGTGGGGGTGGGCGCAAGAAATGCGCCTCGGGCCCCCTTCTCCGCAATTCCTCTCAATGCGGCTGGCAGCGGGGCTCTCCCTCAGGCTGGGGAGCTCCGGTCTTTTACCGACATGGCTTGCGCCCAGGTGCTTCTTGCAGCAGGTGGAGTAGGTTCCCAACGAGCTTCAGGCTCTAGTTGCCGGCACACTCGGGACTCTTCCTGAAACACAGGAGCCCCGACAGCGGCTGCAGCCCTCTTCCGCCTCACTCGACACCACGGGGCACAGGCGGGCAGTCCGGGGCTCTCTCTCATTCTCGGGAGACCCGGAGGATCACGCCATGATCTTCCCCAGAGTACAGGAGTGCAGGGTGGGCTCCCGTCCGCTTCCTGTTGGCCTTCAGTACCTCTGGGTCACCGCAGGCAGTGCGGCAGCCCTCAAGGTTCCCGGCACTCCTGGCTGCAGTATGGGGTAGGCACCCATTGAAATCGAAAGTCCCTGGTGGGGTGGGCACCCGCTAGGGCTATAAAATGAAGCACAAGGTCCCTGGCGGGGTGGGCACCCGCTAGGGATGCTTAAAAGTGCAAATCTGCAGGGTGGGCACCCACACCTGAAATCGGCCAGAAGGGCAGGGATCCCACGTGGTGCAGCTTCACGCTGTAGTTCAAAGGTAGAAGCGCTGCTCCTCTTGGCCCCACAACAAAGCGCTCCTTACAAAACAAAGGGAGCATAAAGCGCTCCTCAGGAGAATAAAGCACCTCCAGGCACTAGGTTCCTCAAGATCCAGAAAAGGTCTCTTCAGAAGGCAGGGGGGCAAAGGCTGGGCCCAGGGGCCAGCTCACAGGGTCCTCCAGCACGGAGGCAGTCACGGTACCTCCTGGCGCCCAGCAGCAGCAGCAGGTCCCCCTCAAGATAGGATCAGTCAGAACATTTCACATGAGGTCACAGCCCCTTTTAATACACAATTTCCCTTTGTCAAAGGTTGTAGGGCAGGGGGAGAACTAGTTACAACTGGTTCTTGAGCACTTCGTTTTGTTCAGCCCCTTTCCCCACTCACAGGACAGGCTAGGGACATTAGACTCACCACAGGGCGCGGAGCCAGCATTGTGGAGGGAAGGCCCAGCCCTATTCAGGTCCCAGGTGCACTCCTCCCTCCTATCAACATGCAGATCTCTCCATTTACCACTGGGGCAGACCCATCCTGACTCCTGGAGCCAGGTACACCAGCCAGCTCCAGCCAATCACAAGTCAGACAGTCAATTCACATTCACTGCACAGACATGCCTACTTCTAGAAGTGGCACTTCCACACCAGACACATTAAATCTGCGCACACCATCATGCACCATTTAATCTCACAAGTTCTCACATACCAAACTCACCCCTGCACTCCCCACACATCTGGAACTACCATGGACACAGATATCCCCATGCATTCCTATGGGAGGGCAGGCCAATCTCACCACACACACTCAAACTGCGCATGCACTTTACACTGGGACACAGTGTTAAAGTGCGCAGAAGCCAAAAACAACTAGTATCAGGTCAAAATTAAAATCAAAAAGTTTAGGGATGAACCTGCCAAAAGGGCCAAGTCCAACACAACCCCCTTCCAGCCAAAACGCAGGGCAGACCAATCACCACTATGATAGGCATCCATGCTTTGGGCGATAGAACACTTACGTGGGCACGCAACTGCAGGGACACCCTCCTGTTCTTTGCCACTGTGAATCCATGTGGTTCCTTATAAAAAAGCTGTCTGGAACAACTGGGCTAGCCCACTGGCACTCCCAAGCTGTTTGCGGCCCAGACCCGGCCCTAGCCACCCAGATGCCACTGGTCCTTACCTATTAACAGAGTGGGGGGTAGTAACCCCTGGCATGTAGTAGCCATTCTCCACTCTTCCTCTCCTCAGGATAGTTCTAGACTGCCACTGATCCTCCAGCTTAGGGTCTGCACCCTCAGGCTGGCCAGAAGTTATGGATGAGGCTCTCATCCTCCTACCTCTCCTTCTAGGGTTCTGCCCTCTCCTCCTTTGAGAGGTACCCGTAGAACACCACTCTCCCAACCTAGGGTTTAACCCCTCAGGTTGCACTGGGGTCAGAGGCAAGGACTCCCACCCTCTGCACCCCTTCCAGAGTTCTGCACCCTCCCAATTGTAGTGGTACCCCTGGAAGAAGAACCAGTCAGGACACTGGTTACAGACGTCCTTCCCTCCAGGTCAGGCGGATCCTGAACGTGGCCTCCCAACCTTGGGTCTAAAACCTTTGGCTGAATACTTGCCTGGCACTCCAGGACTTCTGAGGACTCACACACCATCCCCCTGAGGGTGACACATGACTCATGTGTTGTGTGACCGTCTGTCTGGCGCAGATCTCCCGTCCCCTGTCCACCTGACAGTGCGCAAAGATCCCCCAGAACAGAAGTGGTGTCACCATGGTCACTCCAAGGGAACGTAGCCCAACTGGCTAGTCTCTGACCCACTGGTTCTTCCACTGGGGAACACATCCCCCATTCACTCCTCACTTCGGACATCTGTGCCCTCCCAGCGGGAGTGGCACGGCCGGATACTAGAACCATGGGAGCACTATTTACAGACACTCCAGGTTCTCTAGACACTAGGAGATCCTCCTCAAATGGACTTCCAGGACAGCCTAGGTCCTCAACCTGGTGTTACCTAAAGAAACCATCCAGGTTCTGAGACTGGGTTTCGGGTACCTGGGAACTCTCAGTCCCACACTCACTCCTACTCCACTGAGACAGGACGTGAGCCCCTACACCCCTCTTGCTACATTGGGACCTAGCTGAGCTACTCTGAACCTCTTCCACCACTCTGGGATGGACAATACCTGAACCACTACTTTTGGGATCACTCACCAATGCCTATTCAGAACCTCTTGCACTTTTCCAGCAGTCTGCTTCCTCTGCAAGGGTCCATGAACTAGCAAACCCACACTCCAACAGGTGTTGGCGCAACTCGGGGAAACAACAACTGAGCAGCTGCTCTTTGATAACCAGATTGAACAGTCCTTGCAAATCCTCTACCTCGGTAACCGTCACCCAATCAGCCAGTGCATCATGACAATCATCCGCAAAATCCCCCAAATCCTGGTGAGACAGCTTCTTACTGCCCCTGAACTTTAACCTGCATGCCTCCTCTCTGGAGCAAGGTACCATACTTTGGGAACTGGGAATGGGACTTCCTGCACTGGACTCCATATTGCTGCCACCACTGGACTCCACCCTCCCTGGGGAATCCAGAAAACTACAACTGCACTCAGGGGATATTCTACCCTCCTAATCTAGTTTTTCCCTGGCAAAGGCCCTCTCAGCCTCTGCCATCCTCTCCTGCAAACCCAGCTGCGCTACTTCCTTGGCATGCTCTAACCTGAGCTTTTCCAAAGCCAGCTAGTGCTCCGTCTCTTCCCTCCTAGCTACCCACTCCTCTAGGGAAAGGGAAAGGGCACTGCCCCCGACACTGAACCCAGCAAGGGGCTCCCTATCTATGGGGTCTTCGCTATCTACTGGTGTCCATGTACTGTCATTTTCTTCCTCCTCTTCAGACTCTTCAGGGCTCCCTCAGACCCACCACCCTCATGGCGTGAGGGCCGGACCCTCTCCTCCTCACTGCCCTCAGGTTCCCATTCATCCTTCTGCCATTGGATTAGATTGTCCCTAAGCTTGGACTGGGTGTCAGACTCATTCACGGCTATGTCTCTTTCATCACAAAACTCTACCAACTCATACATACTGTATCTAAACAGACCACAGAATTTAAAAGCAGACTCCATCTTGGCAGGACGCTCAGGGACACCTGCAACACAGGGGACCTAACGGTCTGAGCTGAAGCAAGAGTACACAATCTAAAAATGACACTTTCAGGAGAAACAATAAAATAAAACTCAAAAACAACAATCCCCAAACACGTGATTATCTAAAATGCAGAGTTTTGTAATGTAGCCAGTTGTCGCTGTGGTACTACGCAAACACAAGTCCTAATCCTCACCGCTGCTCACCAATGTTAGAACTGGAGTTTCTGGTTGGCTCAGGCTTGCGCCAAAGCCAGGCAGAAACCACCACTCTAGTGAGGGCAAGGGAGTTACACGCCAAAGATAACGCCTGCTCACCCCCTTGGTAGCTTGGCATGAGCAGACAGGCTTATCCAGAAGGCAATGTGTAAAGCGTTTGCGCAACACACCAGCAACACACTAGGCACACCACAAAAAGGAACTCCACACAAGGTTATATATACAAATAGCCTTTGTATTACTACAAACACATTAGATCATAATCATACAGATACACTGTGCCAACTGGCACTGGGCAGTATTTCCAGGGGATTATAAACACAGGACACGGCCACATGGGCCATCGTCAGAAATAGCACTTAGTAGAAATAGCACTTAGAAAAACTGTAGCACAAAATAATACTTGTAGAACACAACCAGTAACCACTGGTAAAAGGTAGGTCTACGTAATACTACTCACCCTAGGCATAGATCACGCAGGAAAACATAAACTCACTAGTAACAGCCATACTAGGCAAAACAACCTTCTAAGCATAAAAACATAGTTAGAGGTATCACAGGTGTAAAGGCATTGCACATTACGCATAAATAACATTAGGCAAATATTATCACAAACACAGAATACCATCACCCTGCACAAGAATCACTTTATGTACTGTCCCCAGGCCAACTGGCCTTCCACAGGGGCTCAAATGCCCGATGTCCTGAATGTCCGGGCTGGCTGGGCACGCAGCGAAAGCAACCAAGAAAAAGGGCAGCCTAAACGTGGCAGCTGCCCACTAAATGCTGGGCAGCTGTAGAAATAAGCATGGGCACCCGCGTGCCCTATGAGCCTTCTGTCTGGGACTCTAAAGGCCAAACTGGCCCCAAGTGTCACTCTGGGACTTCGGAGGGGGTAACACTTGCCCCCAAAGTTGGAGCGACCCTCTGGTAGGCGGGGCTGCTCAAGAAATATGCCCTGGTCCCCACTGTGCCTTGCCTTTTTAGGAACAATGTTTCCCCCATACGAAGTCAGCGACGGCAGGGGGCGGGTCGGGCACTGTCAATGTGCCCCGACGTCCCCTATAAGAATGAACAAAGGAGCCCTACTCACCGGGCTGGACTGTTCTTCTCTCATGCAGCCACATGTGGGACCGGCACTCGCACTCCTCTGGTCTCCGGGGGCCTCCCAGACTCGTTGGACCCACGTTGGCTCCTCCTGCTCTGGGGGCGGGTGCCAGAAATGCACCTCGGTCCCCCTCTCTGCAATTTCTTTCAATGCGGCTGGCAGCGGGGCTCTCCCTCACGCAGGGGAGCTCCGCTATTTCATCGACACAGCTTCTGCTCGGGCGCTTCTTGAAGCAGGTGTAGTAGGTTCCCGACGAGCTTCAGGCTCTAGTTGTCTATACACGCGCGGCTCCTTCTGACACACAGGAGCCCCGACAGTGACTGCAGCCCTCTTCCGCCTCACTCAGCATCACAGGGCACAGGCGGGTGGTCCGGGGCTCTCCCTCGTTCTCGGGAGCACCGGAGGATCATGTCACAATCTTGCCCAGAGTACAGGAGCTCGGGGTTGGCTCCCGTCCGTTTCCTGTTAGCCTTCAGTACTTCCGGGTTGCCGCAGGCAGAGCGGCAGCCCTTAAGGTTCCTGGCACTCCTGGCTGCAGTGCGGAGTAGGCACTCATTTAAATCTAAAGTCCCTGGTGGGGTGGGCACCCGCTAGGGCTGTAAAATGAAGCACAAGGTCCCTGGCAGGGTGGGCACCCGCTAGAGATACTTAAAAGCGTAAATCTGTGGGGTGGGCACCCGCACCTGAAATCAGCCAGAAGGGCAGGGATCCCACATGGTGCAGCTTCGTGCTGCAGTTCAAATGTAGAAGCGCTGCTCCTCTTGGCCCCACAACAAAGCGCTCCTTACAAAACAAAGGAAGCATAAAGCGCTCCTCAGGAGAATAAAGCGCCTCCAGGCACTAGGTTCCTCAAGGTCCAGAAAAGGTCTCTTCAGAAGGCAGGGGGGCAAAGGCTGGGCCCAGGGGCCAGCTCACAGGGCCCTCCAGTAGGGAGGCAGTCCCCAGTGGTGGTACTTCCTGGCAACCAGCAGCAGCAGCAGACCCCCCACAAGATAGGATCAGTCAGAACGTTTCACATGGGGTCACAGTCACCTTTTTATACACAATTTCCCTTTGTCTAAGGTTGTAGGGCAGGGGGAGAACCAGTTACAACTGGTTCTTGAGCAATTTGTTTTGCTCAGCCCCTATCCCCATTCATGGGACAGGCTAGGGACATCAGACTCACCACAGGGGGTGGATCCAGCATTGTGGAGGGAAGGCCCAGCCCTATTCAGGTCCTGGGTGCACTCCTCCCTCTCATCAACATGCAGATCTCTCCATTCACCACCGGGGCAGACCCATCCTGGCTCCTGGAGCCAGGCACACCAGCCAGCTCCTGCCAATAACAAGCCAGACAGTCAATTCACATTCACTGCACAGACATGCCAATTTCTAGAAGTGGCACTTCCACACCAGATACATTAAATCGGCGCACACCATCACTCAGCATTTAATCTCACAAGTTTGCACATACCAAACTCGCCCCTTTACTCCCCACACATCAGGAACTACCATGGACACACATATTCCCATGCATTCCTATGGGAGGGCGGGCCAATTTCACTACACGCACTCAAACTGCGCACCCACTTTACACTGCGACACAGAGTTAAAGTGCGCAGAAGCCAAAAACAACTAGTATCAGGCCAAAATTAAAAGCAAAACACTTTCACTTTGATCCATCAACTCTTATTTAGAACAGTGGGATTAGTTCCAAGGGTGGTCACCTTAGACTTTAAGTTGTCCATGGAGGTGTGTCTTTTAGTCAGGTTATGTCCTACATCTATTAGTAATAGTTGCCCAGACTTTGAGGACCCTTTGTTATGTTTATTTGTCAGATTTTACCAAATCCTTTCTTAAGTTGACCGAAGTAGGTAGGCCTCATTTAGGCCCTTTGTTGTTTTTATTCCACAGACATGTCCCTACATCAATAGATTTCATGAGCTATCACTAGAAGTTGAGGCACATTTAGTTCAAGGGTGCTTTGGTTAGTTTCTGTTGTTATCAGATCAATCTTAGTTACATTTCAACATTCAGGTCAAGGGTGCTTTGATTTGTTTTCAATTGGTTGTCAGATTTACATTCCCTACATTAAGTTTTAGGTGGTATTTTCTTCAGTTGTCATTCATTTTAGGGAGTCTTTTGGTTTTTGATTTTGTTGATAGATTCTGTTGATGTTTGTTTATTTGTTTGTTGTTGTTTACGGATGTTAGCAAATTAAAGTCGAGGGTGGAGGGTTGTGACCGTGTTTTTGGCTCTATTTCTGAGTGATGGTGACTTTAAGCTTGCTACCATCCTAGATCCCTATTCTTGGCTTGTGTTGGTCCCTTTCAGGCCTTTTTCCAGACCTAGAAGCATAACCTAGAGGATAGCTGCTTTATATGATGATAGATCCCTTATTCTTGACTCTAATCCATCTATTGCCTATTGGCTTTGACATAATTATGTGTCCTTTCATCATCCTACCTATAGTAGAGGGTGGATCCTGTAGTCCTGACTTTATAGTACATATTGGTATGGTTTGTGTATGTACTCTGACAGAGCTAAGTGCTATTTCATCCTTTTCGGGCCTACAAGGCCCAGAACTAGAGAGACTCCATTTTGCTTTCTGTCCCTGCAGACTGAGATGCTTGCAGGGTAAAGGTGATGTTTTAGTTATGAGGTGTTGTTCGCTAGGGGAAAACCAGCAGAGACTGGATCTTATCGAAAGAATGTGTTTGTCTCTTGGGCCTAGACGTAACATGCAGATGGTCACTGCAGGCTGCGCAGGAGGCCTCGGAGCTGGCACAGGAATTCGGTGGGAGGCAGCCCTCTGTTGGAAATTTCCATGAGGGGAGAGCATTCCATATCAGCAAAGTGCAGAAGAGGAGGAGTGTCAGTCAGTCAGTTGGAGTTGGGGAGAGAAGTCAGTTGGTGTTTGGAACAGAGAGAGAGAGAGCAGTCAGTTGGTGGCTGGAGTTATCAGAAGCATTTGTGAGCAGATGGTGTTTGGAGCTGGAGAGAGAAGGCAAATGATGTTTGGAGCTGAAGAAAGCAGTCAGAAGCAGTTACTTATCAGAAGGAGTTGTGATCAGCTGGAGCCTGGAGTGATGCCTTTTGGAAGAGACTGAAGTTATATCGTGGATTAGTCTGTGGGAGCAGCTGGAGTGAGTTGGACATTGGAGCTGGGATAATCAGACAGAGTGAAGAAGCTAGTGGAGCGAACGGTTATCAGAGTGGCAGAAACTATATCATTAGACTGAAGTTTGAAAGTGAAGACAGTTCGTGGGGGAGAGGAGTCCAGTGCAGAGTGATCAGCGCAGATGCGTGTCCAAGAGTGCAGGGGAGAATCTGAGACGAGCCAAGGCACAGACGAGAGAGGAACCCAGATGACAGCTAGAGCAAGACTTCATACTAATCAGGTGATATCTGTCCTGTTATATTAGTGCTTTTATTTCCTAGCCTAGATTCCCCTACTGTATTGCTAATCCTTTTTCTTTCAGCGGTGTGCAGTATAATCCATTCCCTCTTTAGCTTTCTACAGTCCCTGTTAGTTACATGTGGATGTGTTATAGTAATAAAGCTTGCCATTATAATAAAGAGACCCCACAGATTTGTGTATGTGTCTATTCCCCTTTTACTTTTTAGGCTATGTGTTATAGTGCAGTATTATACCAATATGCAACAGCAACTAATGCGCTTTTTTCTTCTTCATCTAAACTCGGATTAAAACCTCGGAAAGAATTGTGCACAATATACTGTACTAACAACATATGGGTCTAGTCCCTGAGGATACTCAAATGTGAAGAAAGTAGTTATGCAAGAGAATTCATGTCTTAAGCAATTGCTGTGCCCAGAAGCAGTATGTCTACCTTATACCACCCTGAATTAGGGATGCCACTTAAAGATGATCTTATGGAATAAAAGCCCTTACTCCTATGGCATGGCATATGGACTAAACAAGAGGCTATCTTCAAAAGGAGAGTAGTGGAGGGCTGTCTATTGTTTGAGCGGACATTAGCAATAACTTGGATACAAAATATAAGGCATCATGCAGTTGGATAGTTAGGCCACATTTTCAATGATTCTGAATCCCTGTTAGAAGTTAGTAAGGCAAAGCTCAAACACATTTGGTTTCAGTTTTTCGATCTAGAGGGATTATTAAATGCTGGTCATAGAACGAGCGTTAAAGCATGTCGTGAATTAACAGGGGTCTCCAACCCTTTTTATTATCACTTTTGAATACCCTCTGGCAATATTTTATAAGACATTAATTTGGTGTCTCACATTGCTACCTTTCCTCACGAATGACTGGTGAAAATCGTGGCTAAATGCGACTGTGATAATCACTCATCACAAGGCATGTAACATTTTACACCGTTCTGTGGATGTTATAAAGTCCCTAGGTTACTATGCCTAAGCTCTATTCTTAAACATTATAATGTGAGATCTGGTTGGTTGGCTTTAATGTCTTTACAACCAACAGTTGAAATCCCCTATAATATGTGCCTGTGTTTCATCTTAATTATGACATGTTTTACGAATTAGGAACCTACGGGGAACAATGGTCTGAATAAATAACAGATGAGGAAGTGACACTGTTTTCAAGGCTTTTAACTGTAATCAATTGTATGTTTTCATGGGTTTATTGCGTAAATTCAAATCGTGCTTGTATTACATCTTATTTATGACATGCTTTATGAATTAGGAAATCTATGAGGGGCTAATGATCTGATTGCATGCAATAGATAAGGATGTGGCACGGTTTTTAAGGGTTTTAACTGTAGTGAATTGTATGTTTTTGCGATCGGATTGTTTATATGTGAAAATGTTGCTTTTATAGCTTTGTATACCAAGCTCACTAAAGGTTGATTTGGCTTTACAAGTAAATACAGAATTGAAAGGCATCTTTATTTTTTTTGATTGGACGTTTACGACTCACGAAACATTCATGACCCATCAGTGGATGACGAGCCACAGTTCAGGAAACACTGCACTATCACGTGTGTGTAGCCTTCCTGGAGCAATAACCTGTAGGTGAGTACCCTGAAGTCCCACTACAAAGGATTTGAAAGAGGTGCACAGTCACAGGAAACCAATCAGCTAATTATTTATTGGAAGAGGCTTGCAGTCAATGTCCAGTTCATTTGATTACATTTTGTCTGCAACAGGGATACTCGGGGATCTGGAGTGTAAGGCCTCCCAACAACAGCAGCAGCACCAAGGTCCTACTTGTGGTTCTTTAGCAGTGGTGCGAGCAGATGGCCCACCTTTCTTTATTCTGGCATCAGTTAAGGATGCAGCAGCTCAAGCACTGATTGCACCACCTTCCAAACAAAAATGTTCCTCCCCCAGCGGTTTGAACCCTCTGGCTCCATGGTCCTAGCAGAGTCTGCACAAGACAGTCTTCTCTGCTAGTCAATGGCAACGTTTAATTAGAGTAGTGGGTGCCATCAGACTGTCAGCAGTGCATGTAATACTTTTGCAGGAAACCCACTGGGATACTTATCAACCCACTTCTAGAATCGGGTCGGTGCTGGTCATATTCCCTTAATTCAGTAGCTTACAGCAAGGCTGGGAAAACCAGTCTGAGACTCGGGTTGGCACTTGTCACTCTCCCTTGAGTCTGCTCATTCTTTTAGGCTGGCCCAACCTGCAGGCAAAGGGGCTGGGTTCTCCTCCTCGGGCAGTCATATCTCTGCAGCGGTAGGTGCTGCTTCTCCTCTCTCAGCAGGCCAACAGGCTCCAGGGCACCAGCAATCCTCCAAGTTACAGTAAAGACCACTCCCTACTTTGGGATTTAAGAACTTGGAACTGGAACAAATGTAAAGGTTTGGGCCCCATTTTCAGACAAGTGATAAGTATCGCACTGTCAATGTCATGGATTTGGCTTGGGATGGTTTCCTTTGAAAGGTGCTGTCGACCTCTGCAGAACAGACAGTTTGTTTTGCAGATGATCATTCTCACAGAAGGTAAGGGACATTGGGCCATATGTAGGAAGCATAATTGCGTGCGCAAATGCTGAAATTCGCAAAATGTCAGCATTTGCAATCATCACAATTAGGGCAGTGTGCTATGTAGCACACAAAAAATCACATGCAAAATAAGGAATCGCAAAATTTGCGATCGGGGGTCCCCTAATTTCAATAATGATTCAGTAGGGGTCCCTGTATTCCAGTAATGATTCAGTGGGGGTCCACAGAAGTCAAAAAGTTAAGAACTGATGTCTAGACAGTTCCCTGTGCAATACAAACGATATTACCCTGTCCACATATCCACATTCATCATACAGATCTAAGGAAGGGATGACCTGTAGGCCCTTGCTAACAAGGTCATTATTGCATTTCTGAAGCAGCCCTTTCTCTACCCTGCCCACACTATGCAGTGTCTTAGGCAACAGTCTTTTTCTCAGGAATGCAAACAATGCAATATCACTGTTTGGGAAAGCTTTACTACAATCTCCACATTATGCTAAGCTCTTTCTAATGGTATCTAAAATGGATCCCATGGGTCTATGCAATCTTTTACTCACGAGAACCACAGCAACCCGCTAAAAGTCAATACACATATAATGTGCATATTACGCACACACAGATGCAAGCACAGGATCTTGATATTACATGCAAGTGGAAATGAATTCAAATGGCGCCTGCAAGCATCATGCTCCTGCCTAAAGGGAAGAAAGGTCTGTTTATCATGATCAGTAAGAAAAATGATATGCGTAAAATGATACACTGCCATCACTGCTTAATGTATATTTCCCAGGACATGGAAACTTAAGAGTGAATTTGGTGTTCCCCTACCGACATTAAAGGCAGACCCTTGGTCTCATGCTCAGTTACAAGGCCTAGGTCTCAGAGTCTCACATAGGATTACTGTGTGTTCTAGGACAAAACTGTCAGGGTACTAGACAATTTACAATGGGAGTCACTTAGGGCAGATGTGCACAGATCTTTCGCCATGCATGTAGCATATCCATCCAAAAAGGCAGTGCAAGCCTTGGCCAGACTTATAGCAAAATAGGGCAAATACAATAGAAAAGGATAAAAAGGTTAACTCAATAATAGCAGCTTTGCAAAACATAGCCCTCCAACACTTAAAAGCCATGAAGCTTTGGAGGCTCTGTACAAAGGCAGGTTTCAAAGAGTGATTCATAAAATTGATCTGAAATTACTGAGGTAGACCCTCATGAAAGAAGAGACTCAATCATTGACTGTGTAATCTAAGATGGCAAGCAAATTTACCTGACAGACACCCTAAAGGGACACTAAAATAATGGTGCATGTTGTTGACATCTGAATGGCCATTTACAAATGCAATGTGCTGAGTACAAGACCCTTATTTGACCTGGGCCGGACCCTCTCCTCTGCCTACACATATCCTTGCTATCCAATTGCCAGTTTCTGCAGAGGCTGCTGGCTTCTATTCATGTCAACTCCAGGAACACCCAGGGTGTAACAGATGGTACACTGCCATTACATGCTTTAAGTTGGTTTTGGCTTCAATTTACAGGATGCTATGCTTGTTCAACAAAGGTGTCTCACCTATGAGAGTTGATTCACATGACAGGGTTGAAGACAGGTGGGGTTAGAGAATAGACATGCAGAATTATCAAAATGGTGTGGACAATGGTTGGAGAGGAGGACAGTGCTGGAGGAAGTTGGCATTAATGGCAGAAAGGGACAGATTCATGAGAGAGATACAATGCTAATAGAGAGGGGCAGTGACTGGAGAGAGGACGGTGAGGGGCGATACTGGAAGTGAAGTGAAAAGTGTACAATTACACTGGATGTAGATGTTACAGCATAGGCAGCTGACGTGTGGCATTGACAGTATAGCAGGGGTGTGAAAAGAGAAGAAAATCATCAAACGTAAAAGAAGTGTAATAAGAATGGAAGGACACTAACCAGCATGAAAACTGCTCCAGTGCTAAAAACCACCCCCTATTACCATTTCATCTGCCTCCGCCATCATTTACCCCCTTACCAAAGTGTTTGAGAAAGGGACAGCAGCAAAACATTCTAATGAAGGGAGCTTTTCATTAAAAAGTCTAAAGACCACTGCCGTCCTCGTGCGAGCCCCTCCATGCTGCTGCATTCACTCACTCCCTGCCATTTTGTAGACTATTAGCACTACTGTATTGTGTCTTTTTGCATAGGCTTCCTTTTCTACCATGCGCTGTTGCAACACTGTATCAGCCAATTTCCTGCCTGTATCATTGTACTGTTTTTCCCTTTTTCTATAGGCTCTGTGTAATTCACTATATGTTGTGTATCACTTTAGTTTGCTTTAGGCTTTTTTTTCTCTGCAGTTTTCCCATTTTTCCCCCGCTGCTGCCTGATTATGCCACTGTTTTTATTTTTTATTGCCCACTTTTTCCCTCCTGCCTTCCTCCCAGGATCTACTTAATGGAGGTTCCAGCGGGCAAATGCGCGTCAAAGGCAACCCCGCCTGCACGTCTGCACTTGGACGGAGCCCAGTGCCAGGAACCCAGGATCTCCCACCACCTGAAGCTACACCGCCACCGAGCCATGGACCCCACAACAACAACTGCTGCCACACCTCACCAAAACCTATGGTAGAATCTTTCACCTGCCAGCACTGCTTCTTCAACTGCAACACTAGAACACCTGCATATACGGCAGCCACTACCACGCCAACCACAACCACCCCTGAACATCTCCACTGCCTCCTGCTCAATGCATGATTACTCTGCAAACACACCACTGAGATCTGGGACACCATCACCTCCCTTACCCTTGACGTCATCTTCCTCAACGAGACTTGGCTGAACCCTTCATCCGTACACTACATTGCCTCAGCAGCACCTGATGGCTACAAGATAACACACCAAGATGGCATCAACAAACTCGGAGCAGGAATCACTTTCATCCACAGGGAACGCATCCACTGCACCACCTCGTTCATGGAACATCTCAACTTCCAAATCCACACTGACAGTAAAACCACCATCAGAGGCATCCTCACCTACAGACCTCCAAGGACCTCTCCCCAGCTTCTCCAACACATTCCTGATTTCCTCGCCTGCTTGCCATTTACTCCAAGTGACCAACCCCAAACACATCGCAGGACACACACTCAAACCAATCTTCATGGCCAGTGACAGAGTCAAGTAGAGCTATGTCACCAAACTAATATTGACTGACCATGCCATAGTCCACTTTGCCATCATAGGTTCCCTGGCACCGTCTCCAAGCCACCAAACACCTCTCACCAAAGCTGGGGCAAAGTGTAATAAACTGCCTCAACTCCTCCCACCTGTACACCTCAACCAAACTAGAACAGGCTGTAAAGAAACTCTCCACCTGGATCACTGACTGTGACGACAGAGTCACCCAATCAAGACCTAAGAGACCCTCTAAGCAGGCCAGCTATGGAATTAAGAACTACAAAATGAAAATGCAATCACTTTGAAAGGAGGTGGTGTACCAGCAAAGACACCAAAGACTGAACCTCCTTCAAATAATTGCTCAACCAATACCACTAACTCCTGAAAAATAGCACCCGTGCCAACCACATCACAGTAAGGAACTATTCAACATCGTCAAAGAATTCTCGAAGCCCTCAGCCTCAGAAAAGATCATTACCCCTCCAAGGAACTTTGCAACACCCTGGTGGACTTCTTCCACAATGAGATATCTGACATTTACAAAAGATTTGGGCCCCAACCCAATGCCAACAACATTCTCAGCCATCACAGATGCAAAACCTGACCTCCAGCTAATCACCAGGGACCAGCTCATCATGCAAAACACCATGGCTATCTTGAACTCTGTCTACTCAGAGCACCTGCAGACCCCTGTCCCCTCCACATTTTCAACCTTGAAAGCAAGTCTATCAGTAACAAATTCACTGCCATCTTCAACACATCCATTTCTACAGTCACTGTCCCCAATGAATGAAAACAAGGTGAAGACAAACCCCTTTTCAAGAAACCAACTGCTCCCTTTCCCGCCAATGTCCTTGAAAAAGCCATCAACCAGCAACTCACAGGATAGCTAGAGAACAGCAATCTGCTGAAATCTCCAAGTCTGGTTTCCACAACAACCATGGCAGCGAAACCACCCTCATCACTGCCACCGATGACATCAGAGCCCGCATTTGACCAAGAAGAAAACAGTGGCCCTGATCCTCCTTGACCTCTCAGCAGCATTCAACACTGTATCCCACCACACCCTTATCAAAAGGCTCCACCAATCGGAATTCGGGGAGATGCCCAAGATGGATAGTGCCCTTGCTCACAGGCAGAAACCAGAGAATCCTCCTTTCTCCCATCACCTTTAAACATAAGAGCATCATCTGTGGCACCCCACAAGGCTCATCCCACAGCCCCACCCTGTTCTACACAGACATGGCCCTCTTGGACAACATTGTCAAAACCCAGAAACTAAAGATCATTTCCTACGCTGATGACACCAAGATCATACTCTTGCTATCAAAGGAGCCCTCCATTACTATTGCCAACTTCCACAGGAACATGAAGAGCATTGGCTACTGGATGAGAGGCAATTGCTGAAGCTCAATAAGGATAAAATGGAAGCACTGATCTTCGGGATCAACACCTCTCCTTGGAACAACTCCTGATGGCCTTCCAAACTAGGACACTCACCCAAGCAGACAGACCATTTCCACAACCCCAGCATCATCCTCGACAGGAAACTTCCAATGAAAAAACAGATCAACGCAATCTCCCCTGTCTGCTTCCTCACTCTTCGCATGCTCCACAAGATCCACAAATGGCTCCGCTTCAACACCAGATGAACCATCACCCAAGCCCTTGTTACCATCCGGCTCAACTATGGCAATGCACTCTATCCAAGAATGACCTTGTACCTCCTGAAGAGACTGCAAATCATGCAAAATCTGCAACTAGACTCATCCTCAACCCCCACAATAGACCCACATTACCCCAAAGTCAGGAAGCTCCACTGGTCCCATTTAGAAGAGATATCACTTCAAGATGCTGATCCACTCATACAAATCTATCCACAACCTAGGACCAGCATACATCAATGACTACCTGAATTTCCACCAACCCCCAAGACACCTGTGCGCTGCCTCCCTACACCTCCATCTCACCCCTTGCCTACTGCAAAGCTGCATCAGAGGTCGTTCCTTCTCCTACCTTGTGGCCCGGTCCTAGAACTATCCCCTTCTTCATTACCGAACCTCACCCCTTGCTGAAATTCAGGAAAGGACTGGACTTGGCTGTTCGACTGAGCCTCTGCAGCTAGATCCTCAGCACCTGGATATACTCACAGGTGATTAGCAGCGCTATACAAGTCCTGTTTGATTGATTGATTGACTCCTGTAGGAGTATGAATCAACAGCTCATTTAGCAAATTTTATATGGTACCTTCCATCCAGTGCAGAATAAAGAACCTCCTCTCCACCTAATATAGGGAAAAAGTATTTGAAAACATTGGGAGGTAAACAGCATTGTAAATGATGTGACGTGTTTATATAACGGTTGGTGCAGCTTTTTAACAAATCCTCCTTTACAGTCATAGCTGAAGTACAAACATCTCTATGTATATTCAGATGCATGTAAAAATGTTGAAATACCTTGCGTGGCGAGGCAGAGCTTGATGCCGACCAATATGGCCACACCCTGCTGAAGTACCCTTCCGGCATATCTCCCCCCCCCCCCCGCCCCCCAGTTCTTCTATCACAGGGGCACTCCTGAACCTGAGGTCATGGCATGCCCACAGAGTACCTTAAGAGTGGAACAGCAGCCATAGATATCACCCGGCAGATGCTGCACGCCCATAAGGGGAGATCTACCCTGATCCATGGCATTGAGCTGAACCGCACCAGCCCATAGGCAGCCCCCATTACCACAGTGAATCCTGGCCTGAGCCCCTGGCTGCTGTCATCTGGTTGTACCTGAGTGCTGCTGACACCGCAGGGGAGTGACGCTCCCCCTCACATGACTGGTTGAGAGGCCCGCATTACGGCCTGGTGGGATCTCCATTTTACAAACCCGGAAGGAAATCATCCCCACCATCCGAGGATCCTATGCTGACCTTCCTGAGCATTGCAAAAACAACAATTGATGGACGGAATGTTGCACAATGGCAAAATATTCACCCCCAGTCACAGATCTGGGTTTAATCCATCGTTATTTTGCTCACCACACCACCCCAGTTCAGACATGGCCATATGAAAAATCAGTCTTGACCCTGTGCCTCATGGGAACAGTCCAGCCCGAACTACCAAGTCATGTCTTTCCTGGACCGGAAACAAGCATCCTAGGACCAGTTTCAGGCTATCAGCCGTCATCAGCCAGGATAGCTTGATTCCAGTGGCATAGAGAGCATGGGACTCACGCCAGAGCATACCCGCCCCATTCGGGGTGACAAATGCAAAAACAACAATTGATGGACGGAATGTTGCACAATGGTAAAACATTCACCCCCAGTCACAGATCTGGGTTTAATCCATCGTAACTTTGCTCACCACACCACCCCAGTTCAGACATGGCCATATGCAAATCAGTCTTGACCCTGTGCCTCATGGGAACAGTGCAGCCCGAACTACCAAGCCATGTCTTTCCTGGACCGGAAACAAGCATCCTAGGAGCAGTTTCTGGCTATCAGCCAGGATAGCTTGATTCCAGTGGCATAGAGAGCACAGGACTCACGTCTGAGCATACCCGTTCCACTCTGGGTGACAAATGCAAAAACAACAATTGACCTTCTTGAGCATGGCAGCCCCCTGGGAGACTTCTTCCTTGCCTGCCCACGGCACAATCTGGAAGAGCACTTTCCTCAAGGTCAGCAGTGATGTCCCCTCTGACACTTTGGACCTCCATGACCACCCCGGCTCCTGATTTCTCTCTTTCAGTGGCGGCAGAGGACCCTGTTCCTCGCCTGGAGCTCTTGTTTGGTGCTCTACATCTGGCTAAGTCCTATGGCATTGTCCCTCCCTACTCATGACCTGCATGGGGCTGGATGCTTGGGGAAACTTGCGGTGAGTGTCTGGGCTATGTGCTTGCAGGGAGGTACCGGGAAAATTGCTTGCCTTCCAGGTCCTAGACTGGGACCCTTGAACCTATTGGCACATCTGTGTTCCTCAGCACATAGGGCACAGCTGACTCCTACCATCAGTACAAGGCGACACTCCTCTGTCAAACCCTCCACAGCTCATGTAGCCTAAACTGGCCACATGTTAACTGCTTTTCACACAGATAGTAGAACACTTCAAACCCTGGGCACTTGTGCCACACCCCCTGTAACGCACCCCTTGTCCTTGGAGGAGAGGACTACCCTATTGAATGAGATATCCACCATCAGCTCCACTCTCTCCACAATGAAAGATAAAATAATGGACCTTACCATGGAAATTAAATCACTTCGGATAGAGGTGTCCATCTTTCAAACCTGCATTGACACTCCGGAGGCACGGGTAGACTAACTGGATACTCAATACAATGCCCTACACGACTGGGGCAAAGACATTAAATTTCTTCTTCACAAGGTCATGGATCTGGAGGGCAGGTCCTGCAGGTACAATATCCATATTTTTGAAGTCCTAGAGGGGGTGGAGGATGACCACATACTGCCCTTCCCGGGGGACTTTATTCCTAAGCTCCTTGACGTTAGCTTTACTGAACTGTTGGAGTTGCAGCGAGCACACAGGGTCTTCTCCCACTGAACGGCACATGATCAACCTCCCATCCAAATAATCATATGCCTTGTGCATCACTAACATGCCCAGAAAATCATTCAGGTGGCCAGGTGAATAGCAAAGCTACTGCTTTTTGAGAGGCAACACATTTCCTTTGCCGTACTCGCAGGCCACCAACATTAAGCAAATTATTTTCGCTCTGGTACTGGCTTCACCACTGGGACCTTAAATATGGTTTCCTGGATTTGACACAGATGAAAATCACTTTGAACAGGAAAACATGGACATTTCATGACTCTGGAGAACTGGAACTATTCCTGGACACCTTTCAGTACTCTGGAATGGGCATGAGAACACCTCAGGATGCCCTGGCACACAGCCTGCACCAACAAAGCAGTTCCCAACTACCCAGTGCCAAAGCACCATCATCCGCCAGCTTTGTGATTCCATGAATCAGACCATGAAGGCCTCACCCAGGTGGCCAAAGCCCTCAACATTGGAAGGGAAAGAGACAAATTTAGGTCTCCCTTCAAGTCGGGGTCAGCACAAGTCTCAGAGGACCCTCTCTGCCACCTGAATAGACTCGCTACTATTGACTTCCCGTTGGTCTGACTCTCTTCTTGCCATGTGTGCCCCACTATTGCGGCTGGAGGGTAGCTTCCCCCACCATGACCATTTCATCTATCATACCTCTGCTTCGCACCGGGATTCCCTCATCCATATGTTGTCATACAGCTTCTACTTTCTCAGTAGGAACTGTACGTTTGTTGGACACTTAAACATTGGGATGGTGCCAGACTGATTCTATGGACTCTCTCAGGATATGTTAGCCTATAGTTCTGATAGCTCACAGTGCCAACCTAGGTACCCCTAAACCTGAGAAGGTAACAAATGAATTAGGCAGCCTCAGAACATGGCAACCCTGATTTCCCTAGGAATTAGCGTATCAAATCTAGAACCTTTTATCTCGTTCACTTGTGCATACCCAGAGAGATAGACAAGAAATATACAAAGAGGCATTTCAAAATATATTGAACCACTGTGATTCCTGTGTAAAATATATGTGCTGCAATGATTAATAGACAGTAGCTGATGAAAGTGATTAGCAATATGAGAACAGTGAAAATGACAAACAATTCCACCAATGTGCTAAAGCAGTACATATTTGCCTGTGTATAACCTTCTCCAACTATGCACTTCTTAACCAGTAGTTACCTGTGGCGGGTGATCTGCCAAAATCCCCGCTTTATAATCTAACCACCTATTACTTGTGAGTGAATGTTTTCGGGTCCAATCTTGGTCACAAGTTGGACATCCCTCCTAGCTGAAGGCAAGCAGGAATCAGCAGGGCTGAAACTCCAACAAACAGCAACCTCACAGTGACAGCAGAGTGCTCCCCTGATTTGAGCACAGAAATGCATATCTATATATATATATATATATATATATATATATGTAATAACAGTATCCATGCTTCCATGCAGAGGCTCCGCAAGGCTGTCAATGTTTATCCTCTTGTGATAACTGTGTCACCCTACTGACAAACAACAAACACAAATATTTGCGCAATGGCCATTTAGGCCTTGTACTAAATGTTTAAATGTCATGATACAGTGATTGCAAAGTAGAAATGTAAGCAATATGGTATCAGAGAAACTAATTTTGAACTATAACACAAGCATATATGTGTCAAAAGTAATTGTGTAGAAAGAATACAATTTAAGGAACACCTGCATGTAAAATGGCAGTATTTCTCCCGTTGCCTAACCCAGTCAAGCGACAATTTCCCTTTTCTCAATTTAAAGTATGGGCAGCCTGCATTATGACTCGTCGTCCTGCAGAGTAAAGCCTCCTCCTCCTCCTCCCCCCCACTCTCTGCACCTCACTCAGATCTCATCTCTCCCCCCAGGATCTCCTTCCCTTCATCCTAACAACAGCATTCACTGCTGTTCCACCAGCTGTTACATGTGACTTTCATTGGTAATACTTTCCCATCACTCTCCTGCCACACTGCCTCTAGCCAAGTGGGCCACCAACGTATGTGTCCCCCATTATGTATCCCCTCAACCTATCCTGTGACTGGCCCGGGGCACATAAGCATATGATGCTCATGGACGCAGGTCTAGGTTCTGGACACTACAGAGTTTTCTCCCCCACACCACCTCATCTCACACACCCTCCCCCCATTTACCCTGTCTCCCTTCTCCTTATCCTCCTTGTATACTTAGTGGTCCACCTGAGCTCTCCCCTGCTTATAGTGGGGAGCTGACATCCGTGCTCCCCAGAGCTTCACCCAGCTCATTTGATCAGATGTACCTTCTCATTACAATCTCCTCTCCAACTTTATTAAACAAAAAATCCTCCTCTACCTACACACGCAGCAAGTAGACATCTCCCTCCTACAGGAAACTCACATGAACCTTATTGAATTCCTAAAGCTCAAATGAGACTGGGTGGGCACCGTCATCAGTAGCACTCGCACCCGAGTCACAAACACTTATTACCATGTCCCAGATGCCAGCTCTAAGAAATACAGAGAGGCCATCTTTATCAGCCTGTACCTCCCCTGTAAGTTACTCAAATCCTAGACTGATGACAAGGGGAATTTGGTGTTTGCCAAGCTGTGATTCCCTAATCGGACATTGATCCTAGGTTCGATTTATGCAACCAACACAGACAAGACCCACTTTTCTGCTGCTCTTTCGCATAGAATTGTGCCCTTATGTTGGACCCCCTTATTGTTGGATGGCGACTGGAACTTAGCCTTAGTCGCCGTCCTGGACTGGGCAGGACAACTGGATATCTGCACAGGCCTCGTAAGAGCAGTCTTGTGTGTTCTCATGTTGGACCATCCCCTAGTTGATGCAGGCTCCTCCTACATCACTCAGATAGGGAATATACATTTCTTTCCTGTCTACATCGCACTCAACCCCACTTGGACTATTTCCTCCTCCAAAGTCCTCATGTTCTAGACTGTACCATCCTCGAAGCAGTGATCAAGGACCATAGTATGTCCCGCCTAGACCTGGACCTGAGGCCCACATCTCCGCCGCCCGGGAGGTGGTGGATGAGAGCCTGTGCATACACACTCCTTGAACACAAGGACCCCCACTGGTCACACATCTTTCCATATCTCCAGAACAAAGAGGGTTCTGTCGCCTTGCACAGGGTGATGTGGGCCGCTGGGAAGGCTATGCTGTGGGGTTACTTGATGAAACATTCAGTTGCTGCTAAACCCTGAGCCCAAGATGTCCCACATGATGTGGAAAGGTAAGTGGCTACCCTCCATCGGTGCTACACTTTGTTCTTCCCAGATGGCAATTATAGAGCTCTCAAACTTCCTAATACTCGGCTGAACACACTCTTCGCAACTGCAGCAGAGAGGACAATGATGAAACTCCAATGACACAAATATGATAAGGGTGAAGTGGCTGGCAGCCTCCTGGAAATGCAGCTGTGTTAGTGGGATGTCCACCTCATGGATTCGGTTCTCTGAGATGACACCAGAACACTGCTAAAAACCCCTCATGACATTGTGGAGAAGTTTGCTGACTATTGTTTGGATCTCTACCGCTCTGAGATTGCACTGTCCACTGAGGAGATAGATTCTTTCCTCCAACCACTTCATTCACCCTCCCTGATAGATGAGGGCTGAGCTGTCTTAGAAGGGGGCATCAAGAAGAACTGGTAAAGCCTATCACGCTCCTCCCCAATTGTAAATCATCTGGGGATAATGGAATCCCCAGTCAGTTCTAAAAAATAAGGACACCGCTCCTGACCCCACTCCTTACCCATTTCTATAAGTAAGCCACTGTTGCAGGCTCCCTTGGCTTGGTATGCAATACTGCCACCAACACAGTCATTCCTAAAGATGGAAAAGACTCACTGTAATCTGCCAGCTACTGCCCCATTTTTCTTATCAATGTTGACAAAGCCTGGGCGGGGTTTGCGTCGCCGCAGTATGTGGAACTCCATGTAGCGGTAAAAAAACCTCAGTCATGCAATGCAGAGTTCCGCAAGTGGGCAGACTTGCTTGTCCCACCCGTTGACATGATTTTACTGCCGTACGGCAACGCGGATTGCATGTTCGGGAGGAAAAATCATGCAAACTGTACCACGGGGTCAAACATCGACGCAGTAATCTTGTTTCCTTCTCTGTAATGGTGCTGTGTCTACTTTTGGAATCCTTGGTAATCCTTTCAATCCTTGTTTTACAAAACAGTTTTTCTGATCTTTTTCATGTATTATCCTTCCCTCTGTCTTCCTAAGTGTGTATTTTGTGTTTTTGCTACTTTTTGTGTGTTTTAGTGTGTTCTTTACTGTTTTTCCCTCCACTTCCTTCCTATTTTTTTTACTTCCTTAGCTCTTCTTCCTGTTATTGTTTTATACTTGCTACATTTTATTTTCTGATCCCCCGGCATCATGGCAGAGAAGTGTGCCCCAAAACAGGCGGCAACCAAGAGCTGCCTTCCTTGTGGAAGGCGGTGCCCAGAAGGGGTGCAGACCCGGGCATTGTTATTGGATGAGGAGGTGGCAGTGGTTTTTTTTGTGCAGCACCTTCTCCACTCCACCCTGGCAGCAAGCGACATACTTGGGTCCGGTCCAGGCTCTAGGAGCACCAGCAATGCAGGGCGAGGGTGTGCTGGGCAGTGTATTATTGTTCTGGTGTCCGGTGTACCCACAGCAGCTGATGCACTAGTAGTCCGACATCCTGGACCGAGAGCAGGACCTGCTGGACCTGCTAGCGGTTGACGTCGTGGGCTTGGTGAGTAGCTAATTATTAATATTATTATAACATGTGTGTTCAATGTTTTTGCTAATATTTGTTACCCCATAGCAAGCATGCTGCTCACATGCAGGTAAGCTACATTTACAAATCGCATATTATGTGATCGTTATTCTAGACAGGTACTCAGCGCTACCTAATTGTACATCTTTGCAACTTTGTGCTCTCCTGGGCTGATTATGTAAGAACTTATGTAATGCTGACTATAGAGAGACCTCTTTCCTTTGCCCTGCCACTAAGATAGTGGTAGTTAGTATTAGTAATTTAGTGGCAGGCATTCTCTCACTTTAGTTCTTAGAACATTTTTTGTAGCTGATTACAGTGACAAGCAACCAACAAGCAACCAACCAATTTGGTTTATGCATGCCTCCATCTATGTATTTAAAGACAAAATGCAGACTTAGTGAATTGGATTGTCAAAGGTGGTTGAGAATGATTGTGAAGGAGACTGAAACTTAAAAGCAAATATAATTTGCTGCAATTCACTAGTAATTTCTCAGTCTCTGGAATAGACGGGATAGGTAGGTTTAGGAAATGTGAAATAAATAAATAGGACTGTCCGCAACCACAATACTAGTTTACTATTAGTCTATCTGATTTAGGAACATTTTGTGTTATTGCAATTGCCGTCTCCTCTCAAAAAATCTTTTTGGAGAGATTATTTATTCACCACCAATAATTTTTTGTCTCTTTAATTATGTCTTACATCAGCATCTCGAGGCAAGAGGTCGTCTGAGACAGGTGTGGGAGCCGGAGGTGCCTCCCAAGAAGAACCCTCCTCAGCCATTGGCTCTTCTGGTCCCACTAAGTCCTCATGTTGTTAATATTAATGTATTTTTCCCTACCTTTAACCATTTCTTAATTTGAAATATTTATTTCTACCCGTTTCCTAATTAAAAAATGTTCCCAAAAAGTTATTTTATATTTCTAGTGTCTGTATTTTACCTCAAACTGTCTCTGTCTGTAATAGTCTGTCTGTAGCTTCCTTCTTTTAGTCAACTTTCACTCTTCTCTTATATATTTTGTGGACTTCCTGGTGGTCATACTGTAAGACCCAGAGAACCTATTTGTCATGGTCACTTACTACTGCCAGTACTAGTACTACTACTCTGCCTTGCAGATTACATGCCAAAGTAAGGTATTCCACACATGTATGTTGACATGAGAAGGATTTTGTTTTACTTTCTCATGTCATCATTGTTCAATCTGTAAAACGAAAGAAGGGCCATGGTTACGTTGAGCACCCCAAAGTTGCGTCTACTTCTAATCTAGGCAAAGTACTATTAGCAGCAGTTGATGGTGAACTGATTACCATTCACCATAGCTGGAAGTATTAGGAGGAGTAGGATGGCCACCTTGCATTTTCCAACCAAGAAGACCTTATTTCTGTTCAGTTGACCATTCATTTATTTTCAAAAACACAGATCCATCATTATCTCTAGCCATTCAGTCCAGTCCTTTACAGTTTGTCTTCTTGAGTGGCGTTTGAAAAATTCCCACCAACATAATGCCTAACTGGATATTTTTGATAGTGCATACTATCTGTATCCGAACTGTAGTGATGTGTGTGGTGTATGTATTTTAAATTTTGCTACAAAGATAAATAAATGGGGGGAGGCATATATGGCATCTAAAAAACGTGGAATGTTTTTCTAGCCGCAATGACCACCAGTGCCGGAGCCAGCATGGATGGTGGCGCCATCTAGAAAGCATATGCGACAGCTGCAGGGGGTGATCCAGTGGCAGTGGCTGGTGATGGCTTATTGATAATGTATATACTCGGTGCAAGGGTGTGTACTGTACTGTTGAGACTTGTGAACAGTTGGAGACACCCCTCTTTACTTAGCATATAGAGCGAGATTTGAGTAACTAATGGTCTCTTCCATCTTAAACTCAGCAGAAAAAGTTTCATGAAGAGTCAGATCTTGATGGGTCGATGGAAAAGAGAAAGAAGGATGGAAGGAATATGGACGGGTGAAATGTAATTTGGTTGGCAGAGACATATGCGTGGGTGAAAAGCTGCATATACTATGGAGGTGGCTGATAGGATGCATGAGTGGTTGAAGGATGTATGAAGGGTGAAAGGGTTACTGCCTGGGTGGGTCAAAGAGTATGATTGAAAGGAATCCTCCAGGGGATTTGATGGGTCAAAGCAAAGACGCATGGGTGGTTAAATGACAAATGTATGTAGGTGAAGGTTTTGTTGAGGATGAGAGCCATGTTTTGATGGATGGACGGATGGTTTTCATAGGTGAAGACTGAAAGAAGAGAATGCAAAACTTAAACAATGACAAAGCCAAGGGTGAAGAACAAAAATACTAGAATAACAACGCAATGATGAATGGAAAAATCCCTGGGAAGAAGAGTAAACAAGGAATTATTTTTTCTCAAAGTTTTTGATGCAAAGGTTTGAGGTGGTATTTCATACTACTCCCTTGACTCACAGTAGTTTTCAAGCACAACATATATTATGTACCAACTCATCATCATCAATCGCCTCCCTCATAGTCCCTACCCATGGCATTTCGCCTGTGACAGCCATGCTGATCTATCATCTACATATTTACAGTAGTAGTAACTCACGTGACCTATGTCTTTCATATATTAGTAAGTATTCATCTGCCTTTGTTGTTCTCAGGGTGAAATTAAGGCATTTAACTCAGCATGGTCTTGATAGGAAAATAGATAATTATCTACTACATCTTCTCCACCTGCAGACAGTAGCAAAGTAAGGCAACACAAGTATGTCTGTCTAGGGCGCCAGCTGAGCTGGCATGTCTACATTAATTTAGCTAAACAAGAGAGAGAAGAATACTTGTACACTCCATAGTGCTTAATGCCTGAAACTCTAATCACATCATCATTGAATGGACCGAGGAATTGAGAATACCAGCAAATGCTATGTACTGCTAATGATTCTGTGCCACTATATAATTGTATGTGTCACTGTTTGGCTTACAGTAGTAGTTACAATGTGTCTTTTTTCTTTCTTTTTATAGCTACTCCTACCAATACATCATCTTCTTCACAACAGCCCAACAGTCAGGAGGTAGCAGCCAGGACCCAGCAAAGAAAGCTGGTGGCCATGAGGGCCGAATATCAGCGGCTGAAGGCCCTGAAAGGAGGAGGAGGTGGAGGAATTGGAAGCAGCGGCAGCCTCAAATGCCCCAGGCCCCAGCCAGGCCCAAGTGCCTCCGGTAGTCTGACGAAGTGGTCAGGCAGCCCCTGCTGCCATTCAATCACTGCTGCTCCCCTCTATAGTCTCTATAGAGCCTTTCAGAGCTGCATACTCCAGAGGATGGCGCGCCTGGAAGCCAGGATGGAGGAGCCTTTTGACCGATTGGAGAGGAAGCTCTTAGCCCACCACTAGGCATCTCATGCCCCTATTTTAATCTTTTGTTTGGTGGATAGGACTTGTTGGGGAGAGGGTGGGAATGTGGGAGTTGGGGCATTTTGGGGGGTTTCTCCTATTTATTTGTGGACAATTATGTTTTTGTACTTTCTTCTAAGCTTACTTTGGACATTGGTTGGGGTTAGGGAGAGGGATGGACCAAGTGTTTTGGGTTTTCTAGTTTATATCTGTTAGGGAAATACATTTTTTATAGTTGTACATATGATTGCAGTGAACTAATTAAATTGAAATAGAAACAGAGTTAATGTGTTTTATATGCAAGCTTTACCCAAAAAATTAGACAGTCACAAGTGGGAGTCTACACTACTAATATACAAGAAAAAAAGCCAAAAGAGAAAATATGATAAGCAATGCAAATTAAAATAGTCAGAATGGTGAGCTAGTAAGTTACAAAATGAAATCGACTTAAGTTATGAAGTGGACAAGCATAAACTTTGACGCACGCAATATAGTGCCAGAAGGATGATGATGCTGGCAATTATGAATTATGTTCCTCTGGAAAAAAGAATGGAATACTGTGCATGGGTGGGTAATCTAAATATATATAATATTGCCAGTGTGAGCTATACTCACAGTTGAAGAAGATCCTCGCGCTCCCTTAAGTTGGTGTTGCTTTCACCATATCCACCCCACCAAGTGTGTGATCCATTAATGGTATACATTTAACTTATCAATAGATCAAGAGGAGAGAGAGGACCAGGTAAGCTGGTCCGAATCCTTCTTCAGGACCACTCTGACCGGATACAAAAAGAAACTAGACGACCAGAATAGAGAAATGGCAGAGTATAAAGACTATCTAAGTCAAACTAAGATCAAAAAATTCGAAAAAGATCTAAAAAAAATTCAGTTACCTAAAGACTTACCCGTACGCTGCAGATGATTACACAGCCCTCAAAAAAGACACAGACAGCTCGGAAGACAATAGCTCCGTCTCCAGCAACTCTAGCTCTGGGTCGAACAAATCTAGAGGCCGAGGACAAAGAGGCCAACACTGGCAACAACCATGGCAAGGACCACCACAACATTGGCAAGGCCCACCGCAGGGCACACCTCATGGCCCACCGCCCTTTGGTCCAATGCAACCACCACCATTCTTCGGTTATCCTCCAATGTATGCACCAGGCAATATGCCTTACTTTCAGGGCAACAACAACCAACATCGTCCTTTTTTAGGACAGGGCCAGAGACAGCGTGGGAAGACTCGGAATCCCACACACGTCCAATGGGCCCCAGAGGAAGAACCGGTGAGCGCCAACACGAGGAACAAATCGAGGGAGCAACCGGGCACCAGCAAATAAGGCCCACTAACCCTTTAGTCTTCAACATATCATCCACCGAATTCAGGAAGAGATCGACGTCCTCAACAAAGGACTATCGTTTGTCCCCACAGCGAAACTGGACCTCTTCAAACTACACCAAGAACTTGCTGAGTTTTTCCGAAAACTAAAACTCAAAGCGTTCTTCGAGAAACAAAACAACCTGACCATCACCAGCAAAAATATTAATGAGACGGGTCTAAAAATTAAGTCTAATTTTGTTCCACCACCGGCCACAATACCGGTTGAGATTGCAACCTTCGAACAAGCGGTATACACTGAAGTGGAACAACTAGAATACAAGGAACCTTTTCATAATCTCTCGAAAAAAGAATGAGATGTCATCAAAAAATTGCAGAATAACCCAACCCTCACCATTAGGCCTGCAGATAAAGGGGGCGGGATAGTCCTCATGGACAAAACCGACTACCATAAGGAGTGTACAAGACTCCTGAGCGATGCCAGGAACTACAAACCGCTCAGATCGGATCCTACGGATAATCTGAGAGAAACCATCATCCACCTAGTGACGGAAGCGAAGGACACTGAGAAAATTTCTAAACAAGAAGCGGATTTTCTGTGCACGAAAAATGCAAGAACACCCTACTTCTACATTCTGCCCAAGGTACACAAGGGCATCAGCCCTCCACCAGGAAGACCCATTGTGTCTGGGATACAATCCCTCCTAGAACCTCTTTCACGGTTCTGTGATTTCTTCCTTAATCCCTTGGTACAATGCACGCCGTCATACATAAAGGACACTAAGCACCTCTTGTCTATCATCAAGGACACCACCTTTGATCCTTCCAACCAAATCCTGGTGGGCTTAGACGTCGAGAGTCTATACACCAGTTTGCCGCAAGATGCCACTCTGGGGGTCCTTCGGGACGTTCTACTGGGTACCAACTGGACATACCAAACACCGGTGAGCTTCATTATGGACTATGCCACCTTAGCTTTGAAGGAGAACTATTTTGAGTATGAAGGGAAGTTTTACTTACAGACCAACGGTACCTCGATGGGGAGTGTTTTCGCGCCTAGCGTGGCAGGTCTATACGTTCATCATTTTGAACACACATTCATCCAAACCGCCACCAACCCATACCTGAGAAAGATCAAGCTATGGCGTTGTTACATTGACGATATCCTCATCATCTGGGAAGGTGACCAAGACTCACTAAATTCTTTCCTCATCTGGGTTAACAATTGTGACCCTTACCTAAGATTCACCTGCACCCACAGCAAATCTGAACTTTCCTTCCTTGATTTACTCATCAAGGCAGAAGGAGGAGGCCTGAAAACCACCACTTTCTTCAAACCAACAGCAAGAAACTCTCTCCTGCACTTCGAAAGTTTCCACCCTCGACCTCTGAGGGAAAACCTGCCGTACGGACAATTTGTACGTCTACGGCGTAATTGCAGTGAACTATCAGACTTCAAAAAACAGTCCAAAGACCTAGCTGATAAACTTCTTGAAAGAGGTTACCCCAACAGGATCATACAGAAAACAAAGAAAAGGGCCAGAAACCAGAACTGAGAGGCCCTCCTCGAAAACATCGTCAAACCTCCGGAAGACCCAGTACTCACCTGTGTCACCACATACAACACAGCGTCCACCCAGGTGTCGAGAATAATCCAAAAGAACTGGAAAATTATTAACTCTGGTACTAGGAACTGGGAAAAACCAAGATTCGCCTACAAGAGAAGCAAAAACTTCAGGGACCAATTGGTCACCACCAGGCCCAGATCACCGAACACTCCCAAATGCAACACAATCCTAAATGCTTGGGGACTACCTGAACTTGTTGGCCATCAACCATGCAATGATTGCAGCGTGTGCCACTTAACTTCATCGTCCAAAACACTGTCACTTGAACCCGGCAAAGTCTGTACCCAACGCCAGTTCACAAACTGTAACTCTGCCAATCTTGTATATCTAATCACCTGCATGTGTGGTCTCAGATACGTGGGCATGACCACCCGCAAAGTGAAAACAAGAATGAACGAACATAGAAGCACCATCAGATGTGGCAAGAATGTGAGCAAATTCACTGATCATTTCCCCACACATAACCACACTCCTAATGATTTTAACTGGACTGTGATTGAACAGTTCAAGTTGACAGACAGAAACGAAAGGGACCTGCTCAGCAAAGAACAAAGCTGGATATACCGTCTCTCCGCCCATACCCATGGCCTTAACGATTCCATGCCTTGGAACTCTTTAAACCATCCCTAACCATGGACTCCGACTTTTCCTCAACTTTAGTGTTCCCAGTCCGCTATATGCGCTCGAACTGTAATTCCTTTAACTCAAACCTTTAACTTTAATAAACCTTGATCCCGTGAGGTAATCCCCCAACGTGGACCCCTCATGTACCTGACTAAAGGGAGAAGCACTGCGCATGCTCGGCCACTACCACTTTGGCACACATGCGCATTGCGAACACCCACTAACTCCACACCCATGTGTGATAAGCGGCGTATGACTCAGCGCAAGCGCAAGCATGCACCTTCTTCTATCTCTACTACAATACAGGTACAACCAATCCGGTCAAAGCACAACCTACATAACCACCTTCCAAGGCCCATTACCTTTGTATCGGGCACCGCAGAAGGACGTAGGTTCCAAGGAGGATCTAGATCGGCATCACCGTGAGTAAGACCACATCCAATCAAGCTCCAAAACAGGGGTAAGCCACATCAACTTTCTTCCCTTGCAGGTTGTTTGATAACTATACATTTTCTCTAGGGTCTCTATCTCTGCCAGGTGATCCAAAAAGGCTTCAACAGAAAAAGCCTATGTGAGGATAAAATGTTTCACCAACTTGTGCCTCACTTGGTTACCATTTCGCTGTTTTAGCCCACCACCACTTCCAAACAATTTAGGCGTAGAATTATCACGCCCCTTTCTGGCAGATTTTCCTGCCACATCGCTGCCGTCTAAATCTCGGACACCCACCTAATAAGTCGGCATCATTGCATTGAATGATGCTTAACATTTGTCTTAAATACTAAATATGACTCTCTCCTCTACCTTTGTCCTTGTCCTTGATGTTTTGTGTAGCAATACCAGAGGGAATCCCCCTCTAACACAAATGCGACACATTGTTATCATTTAACACAATCACTATAATTTAGTTTCATAGTTTAATTTGCACTTCTTCACATATCATTTGGTCCTGAGGAAAGCCAGTTTTAATAAAAAGGCCTGGCTGAAACATGTCGACCACACAGGATGCAGGAGTTCACTAATTAACTCCACCGCATCCGCTTGCCTTTTAACCGCCAACAGGGGCCCAGAAATTACATTTAATTGATCCCTCGGGTACTGGGACTTCCTGTATGGCATTTTAACTTTCACTTCCTTCACTTTTTCACTGCACACTCAGTAAGAATACCAGCTCCGCAGTAACATCTGGCGTCGCAGCACACCCGGGACACATTCGGTGTCACTGTGATGGGCCCGATGATGAAGCATGCCACCGACTAGGTCGGTGGGTGAGGGCATCATGAAAAACCCAAGCGGTTTCTTTTCTTCGGAAAACGTACAACTCTGAGTCTTCCCCTTCTAAAAATCATACATGGTACTGGTCCTTCTTGTTAGAACATAAATTTAACTTAGTCACGCCTCAATTAATTACATATTTAAAGGATGAGGATTAGAGGTGTGATGAATGGATGGGAAGGTGGATGTGAGGGAAAAGTTTGACAAAGACAAACACTACACAAGAACAACATTTATCTTGGCAGTCAACCATCATAAATCTGTTTTGGGAGGAAAATGAAATGGAGGAATTATGATGATTAGTACATGTTAACCACATCAAATTGTTCATTGGCCATCAGATAGATCCAAGTTACATTAAGTTCTGCTGTACCAATGTTTGAAAGATAGCAAATAAAATTTAAATATCTGTAGGAGTCAAGAGAACAAACATAAACAACACACAGTTCCAATGATTAAAGAGAAAATAATGATACTGCATTGCCAAATTATAAGTTGCATCTGCATTCCTCTTGGACTGTCCGTCAATCTTGGGTACCAGACGGATGCAGTTAGGCAAGGTAAGTGTGACTATGTTGTATTGTTTTTCCATTATGGCGCAGGGTAAAGGGCCTGTAGATTGAAAAACAAAAATGATATTGAAGAATCAAGGAGAAAAGTGAAACTGCATAAGGAGCTCAACGAGAAAACTCAGAGGCAGCATGGTTAAATGTTTGTTTCCAGTTCCCTTCAACAACAGGCCCCCCACCCAACCACCACTTACCTTCTAATTTGAACCAGACAGCACTGAGCACACACACACCAATCAATTAAATCAAGTAAAAATCAACACACCGCTGTCACTCACCATTCACTGACGGAGACCTGGCTGAACACCGTCTCAGCTCCTGACATCGCCATAGCCATCCCGGAAGGCTACAAAATCACCCGCAGGGACCGCACTAATGGAGTAGGAGGAGTAATCGCCATCGTCCACAAGACCACCCTCAGAGTCTTGACCAATACAGACGACACCCACAGCACCACCGAACACCTGCACTTCCAAATCCACAGTGACCACAACACCACCCTCTGAGGAACCCTCGTCTACAGACCCCCTGGACCCCAAACACAGTTCAGCGACTTCATCGCCGACTACATCAGCACACACGGCCTCGCCTCCACGGACTACATCCTCCTCGGGGACCTGAACTTCCACCTCGAGAACAACAACACCAACTCCACCACCCTGATTGACAACCTCGCCAACCTCAGACTCAGAAAGCTCGAGACAACACCCACCCACACCGCCGGCCACACGCTTGACACCATCTTCTTCACAAGCCACCATGTTTCCTTCGACCATTCCACCGAACCCCACTGGACTGACCATCACTGCATCCACTTCACCTTCAGAAAGCCCACAACGCACCACTGCACCCAACAGATGCCCCGTCGCTGCTGGAACAAAGTCACCGAAGACCAGCATACCGCCACCATCACCCAGAGCCCAACCGCCGACCCCAACACCAACTCAGACAGTGGATCGACGACTGCGCCAACACCCTCGCCCCACTCAAGAAATCCTCCAACAATCACACCAGCAAGAAAGCCAGCTGGTTCACCAAAGACCTCCAGGCCTCCAAGCAAACCTGTTGAAAACTGTAGAAGAAGTGGTTCAGTGAAGGAACGCCGGACAGCTACGCAGCCCACAAAAACACCACCCGCAGACACCATCACCTCATCAGATCAGCTAAAAGGGCCTCCTTCAAAGACCGACTAGACAACAACTCACACAACAGCAAAGAGCTCTTCAACATCATGGAAGGAACTCCCCAAACCCAACTACAACACCAACGACATCCCACCTTCACAAGACCTGTGCGTCTCGCTCGCCACCTTCTTCCATCGCAAGATCGCAGACATCCACGTCAGCTTCAATGCCACGACTGCCCGACATCCACTGAGACCGCCGCCCCTACGACCACAATCTGCACCAACCGCCTTCTCTCCTGCACCAACATCAATGACGATGATACCATCGAGACCATGAACACCATCCACTCCGAATCTCCGTCAGACCCAGGCCCACACCACATCTTCAAAAAAGCCAGCACCGCCATCGCACCCCACCTCCGGAAAGCCATCAACATCTCCTTTGAGAAAGCAACCTTCCCAGAGAGCTGGAAGCACGCCGAGATCAACGCCTTACTCAAGAAACCTAAGGCGGACCCAAAGGACCTCAAGAATTTCTGGCCCATCTCCCTGCTCCCGTTCCCCGCAAAGGTCATCGAAAAGACCGTCAACAAACAACTGACCCGCTACCTCAAGGAAAACAGAATCCAGGACCCGTCCCAGCACTCGGGGTTCCGCAACAACTACAATACCAAGACTGCCCTCATCACTGCCACTGATGACATCAGGACCCTGCTAGACAATAGAGAAACCACAGCCCTCATCCTCCTGGACCTGTCAGCTGCCTACGCGGTCTGCCACGCACATTACAAACACGCCTCCACGACGCCGGGATCCAAGAGAAGGCCCTGGACTTGACCACTTCATTCCTCTCCAGGAGAACACAAGACACCACTCGCCCACTTCACCCGACTGCACGACCTCAAGATCTCCTATGCCGACAACACCCAGCTGATCCTCTCCCTCACCAAGGACCCCCACACCTCCAAAACCAACCTTCACGGAGGAACGAAGGTCATTGCCGAATGGATGAGGAACAGCCGACTGAAGCTGAACTCAGACAAGACGGAGGTTCTCATCCTCGCATCCACCCCCTCGGCCTGGAACGACTTCTGGTGGCCGACCGCACTGGGAACAGCTCCAACACCCACCGACCACGCATGCAACCTAGAGTTTATCCTCAACTCCACCCTCTCCATGACTAAGCAGGTTAATGCCGTCTCTTCCTCCTGCTTCAACACCCTCTTAATGCTCCGCAAGATCTACAAATGAATCCCACGAAACGAGAAGAACGGTCACCCAGGCCCTCGTCAGCAGCAGCTTGGACTACAGAAAACTCCTCTATGCAGGAGCCTCGGCCAAACTCCTAAAATGGCTTAAACGCATCCAGAACGCCTCTGCACGCCAGGTCTTCCACATCCCTTGCCGCAGCCACATCACACCCCACCTGAGAGACCTACACTGGCTCCCCACCAACAAGAGGATAACCTTCAAGCTCCTCACCGACGTATACCAGGCGCTCCACAACACCGGACCAGCGTACCTCAACAGCAGACTCAGTTTCTTCACCCCCACCCACCAACTTCACTCCACCGACCTCACCCTCGCCACAGTCCCCCACATCCAAAGAACGACCTCTGTGGCAGATCATTCTCCGAGCTCGCCGCCAGGACCTGGAACACCCTCGCCATCCACCTACGGCGGACCCAAGACCTGCTGACCTTCAGAAGACTCCTTAAGACCTGGCTCTTCGAGCAGTAGCAGTAGCAGCATTCCCCACCCTTCAGCGCCTTGAGACCCTCACGGGTATGTAGTGCGCTTTAAAAATGCTATGATTGATTGATTGATTGATTGATTGACTGCCACTACACAGAGTTGTGTAGGTCTGTTGTTTACCTTTAGGCCACCTCAAAGTCATCACCAAATGAAATTGGTTGGTTTCAGTGAATTATAAAACTTCCATCATCTTCTGGTGGCAGTTCTCAAAGTAGTAAAGCCCATGCCTTGAGTCATTCATTATCTCTGATCCTCCTGTGTCTGGCTCTGAGTACGGTGTCCAACTCCGTACCAACTGTGTCCCAAGTGCAATAGATCAGCTTGAAGTACAATTTTGTTGTTGTTGTGTAACAAGAATGTAAAATTGTTTGAGTCATTTTTTGTTTAGACTAGATTTGTGTTTGCACTTTCTAAGGGACTGCTCGGATATAAAGCAAAAAACAACAAAACAAATCAGTGTGGACTGTGGAGACGGAATCTCGCTATCTCTCAAAGGGGAGGGTAAAAAAATAACTTTCCGGGGAAAATTGTTGATCAGCCGTCAGTAGGCATTCAACATTGTAAATCATCACTAACACATTTTAAGCGTAATAGTTGCACATAAACAAAATCCCAGTGTCACACTGCCATGGTTAATCTCTCCACATTTCGGGGCAAGAAACTGGTCCTTCTCACTGTGGCAATGGCACCAGCAGCACTGCAGGGCAAGGCAGATAGTTCATTGCCAGACTGCTAAGCACTGGCCACTGGCGCCTCTTCCCATACCAATACACCAATGAGTTTTGATCAAGGTAGACCTCTGTTGCATCATCCTGATAGGCCTGGACTATTCGCTCAATGTTTATTGCTGGTGCTCCACTTTGCTCGACTTCTTTTGCCCTAGCTGATGCACTGGACTTAAGCCCTGCCAGTAGCAACCAATCAGTTGCAGATTGTGGGGCTGATGCTCCTGGTCTTGTTGTTGATGGTGTTCTTGCTCTGAACTTGAGGACTTCTCTGCAGGACTTCTGCCCTAGAGGAGTGGGCCTTAAGTTCCCTGCTGGTTTTTTTCTAGCTCACTGCTTGCTCAGCTATTCATGTTTTGTATTTTCTAACATCCCCTTTTATTAGCTGACAAGTGAAGGATTAAGCTCTCCATCAAGTCATACACATCATTTATTTCCCCCACACCTGTATACATGGGAGATACCTCCTTTAGCTGTTCCTGTAGCATGTACAACAAGGGTATGGCTTGTCCCATGCTACTGTCTTCTTTTCTGACTTCTCGTGTGACCACCTCAAAAGGAAGCCGCAGCTCTGCCATGAATTTGACTAGGCCCCATTGGTCCATCTCACTGGTCATGCCTTTCACAGTTGCATCCGCTCTTTGCATGATCCATTCATTGGTAGGTTTGAACTGCTGAAACAGGCCTTTAACCATGTAATATGTTGAGTTACAGCGTGTTGGTGCTCATGACTGCGTGAATTGACATTCTATTAGCACCCTGAATGACCCTCATTTTTTTCCCGCCTTTAAGTGAATGGTTGAAACGAGTGAAGATTATTCTGCAGGTGAACAGTAAGTTGCTTACTTTGTCTTCTTTTTTGAGAAAGTCCTGTACAACGATATTGATGCAATGCACCAAACACAGGACCCTGAAATTACCACCATCAGCCATGGCCTTAACTATATTACAGCAATTGTCCGTGATAACAAATCCAATCTTAAGCCCTCTTAGTCGTGGCCATTCAAAGACCTTGTTGGGAAAGTCTTCCAAAATGTTTGCAGCTGTATGAGATTTCTCCATGCAAACATGGCTACTGTTGCTTCTGAGCAGCATTACAAATCTTATCACTATCAACACCTGCAGATATTCTTTCTCTAGCCCCCACAGAAGAGATCCAATGTGCAGTGATGTCACTTGGCAACTGGTTCACATGTCTGTTGTCAGATGGATACTGTGAACAGCACTCTGCTGCAAAGCTTGTCCAAGCAATTGTAGCACATCGCGATGTAGTGCTGGAACAGCAACTCTGGAAAAATAGGACTGGCTGCGAACCTTCCATTTCGGGCAGATGGTTGTCATTATTCAAGAAAACCCACCTCTTCCACAAAAGAAAAAGGGAAGGCTAACATTTTAGCTAGCTCTGTGTTGTACTAACTTGCAGTTGGGTGGTTGCGTTCATGCGGCCCCTCTGGCCTAAATATGGCAGGAATAGTAGCCTACATTTTTTCTCTCATGATGTCACTGATGCAGGTGACTTCTTGAGAGCAGGCAGTGATAGGCTCAATGTGCTTTTCAGCGGGGCAGTCAATGTTCTCTGTTGCCTTGGTTTCTCGACCTTTTGCCATTGCTATGTTGCTACACTCCACTGCTGGGGATAGGGCTGATTTGCGTAATGAAGATGTCTTCCTCTTCTTCAACTTTCACCATGATTGGTTCAGATTCTGATTCCCTGCTCCCACCGGGTTTCACTTGCTTCACCAACAACACTTGCAGTTTTTTAGCTGATTAGGTGTGTCTCCCAACAGATTGTATCATGCTTTCTCGAATAGTTGTTTGCCCCCCAGTACCTTAGTTTGTACCAAGCTTACCCCAACTAACACTTGCTCTACAAAGGAAGCAAATAGCAATGTTTGCCTCCTTCTGGTTAACTGAGAAAAAGTCCAAAATGGGGGATCTGTGGTGCCATTGCAAAGATAAACTGGAGGTAAGTGGGCGTTTTGGCGTTTGACTCTCTGCAGTACCTACTTCTACTCAGGTGGTTGTGGATGTAGGTTGCTGCCAGGACATTGCAAATATGGCAGCAGGTGGTGGTTGGATCTGTGGTGCCATTGCCACATCCACCCTTGAAGTTGTGATGGTGTAACGTCAGACTCCACTGGGGCTGAGCTAACATCTATCATGACTGGCTCATCGTCATCCTCCTCTTCCACATCTGCCTCCCTAACTCTAAAGCTTCCTAGAACATTATTTTTCCCTAGCCTCGTCTCGTGGCATGTCTCACTTAGACTGAAGCGGGATCCAAGTGTTGTCTACATCATAAGAAGGAGGCTTAAAGAAGAAGACGATGCACCAGAATGTCTGACTAAATATCGAAATTAAAAATATCGACATACAAAAATATCGGGACAAAAATATCGAAGTCAAAAATATCGGAATCCTATCCCTAACAAGGTAAGTACAAAAATATCGAAAAAATAATATCGTAGTACAAAAATATCGAAATAAAAAATATCGTTTTTAAAATGTATTAATAATAATGTTAAAATAATTATAAAATACATATAATGTTACAAATATTAAATAAAAATATTAAAACATAATTAAAAATTTTAAACTAATACATATACATTTAAAATAAATTAAAAACTTAATAATGTAATTTAATTTTATATTTTGTAATTTCATTTAATTGATTTAATTTAAATTTATTTAATTTTTACCCTGTACGACTGTACCCCAAAAACCCAAAACTGACCCAGAACCCAAAAAATACCCCTTTACCCATGAACTGAAAACTGACCCTGAACCCTAAAAATACCCCTTTACCCAAAAACTGAAAACTGACCCTGAACCCTAAAAATACCCCTTTACCCAAAAACTGAAAACTGACCCTGAACCCTAAAAATACCCCTTTACCCAAAAACTGAAAACTGACCCTGAACCCTAAAAATACCCCTTTACCCATGAACTGAAAACTGACCCTGAACCCTAAAAATACCCCTGTACCCATGAACTGAAAACTGACCCTGAACCTTAAAAATACCCCTGTACCCAAAATAATTAATATTATTTAATTACCAATTAATTATTAATTAACAATAACAATAAAGTAAATATATTAGCACATTTGCTGTAATTAATTTAATTTAAAAATTAATATTATTTTGCACAATTAATTAATTAAGAATAACAATAAATTATATATAAACATGACTATAGTTAATTTAATTAAATAATTAATAATAATTAATTACCAACTAATTAATCATTATAAATATGAAAAAAATTATAATAATTAATTAAGTAATTAATAGAAATTAATTACCAATTAATTATTAATTAAAATATGTACAAACATATATCAATCAATTAATTATTATTAAATTACTTCCCACCCTATTCCCCTATAAACCCATAACCCGCTACAGAACATATTTATCAATTAATAAATTAATTAAAAATAATTTAAAATTAATTCTCAATTAATTAATTAATAATTCCTAATAATTAATAATTAATTTAACATAATTAAATTACTTCCCACCCTATTCCCCTATAAACCCACAACCCGCTACAGTAGTAAAAGACAATATTTAATAAAATAACATTAAAAATAAATAATAAAACATAATAACTACAATATAATATACACTAAATTTATTTAAAAATTGATATTAGTAACATCAAAGTTATTAATTTCGATATTATTAACATCGATATTTACAACTTCGATATTACTGATATCATACCAATATCGATATTTAGACTGTCGATATTACTTACCTTCGATATTTTTGTATATCGATATTTAAACTTCGATATTTTTGCATATCGATATTTAAAAATCGATATTTTGTCTGTGTACCGATGCACCACTAACCCTCTTTTTTCTAGCTGGAGATCTGAAAGACAATGGATCTTCTGGAGCAGATTGCTATACTTCCTCAGCATGAAGCTCACACTCTTGAACTACTATTGGCAGTTGTGGCTGTTGCTGTTGTTGTTGTCCAATTCTCAGTTTCCTGTAATGATTGGGTACTACTTTGCTATGAAGATAAGTCAATTTCAACATCACGGTTCATCGGCGTTAACATGATTAGACTGGCTGGCTCTGTGGCAGACATGGGCTTGGGCCTAGATTGGGGTGGATCCCCTGATTTCACAAATTGCTCCCCAGAGGCCGATGTGTCAGGCACAGTTTTTTGTTCTCTTAAAAAGTTCTGGGGCGACATACCAGTGGTGGTGATGGTGGTGGTACGCTCATTCTTCTTCTTGCTGGCCACATTTCTTTTTGTTTTAGCACCTTTCTTTGGAGCCATCTTGAATATCAGTTAGCAGTGGCATTCAGCTTCACAAATTAAGGAGATGTCTGTGATTTGTGGGTCACTCACATGTCACGCCTTGCACAGGCCTTCTTTCTGGCAGTACTGTAGGTGATGTTGTCTCTTGTGCACCTAAAAGATAAGAAGGAAGGACATCAGTGAAACGTGACATTGTTGCTGTTCAATTAATAGTACAAACAAACACAATATAATTTAGTGTGGTCAATGGTTACTGCCTATTGTAAATAATGTACAGTACAATGTATCTATACAGAAAGCCACACCAACATAAACTGGTGATGTGGACATGATTTTTGCAAAAAAATATTCTTGCTGGATCAATTATGCCCATATATGTGTTTTTAACAAAACAAATGACTTATAGTGTGAAAATGAATGGCCTGGGGACATAAAAGAATAACATGAGAAATAAGCAGAGAGAAATGGCACATTCAGTAATGAAAAGTTGCAATAGTGTCTATGCCGGAAGAATTTGAAAACATGAGGTTTCATTCATAACTGAGAAAAAGATGTTTTGTTCGTATACACGAATTTTCACGAGTGAAATAACAAAGTGCAAAATAATGAATGGCTTTCAGAAAAATGTTTGCGTGAATATTTTAACTTTTCTCTATCACTAAGGAAGCAATATTCATCATAGTTAGAAATACCTTACATACGTGGGCTTACTTAGAATAATGAAAACTAAAATGATGATTTCTTATGTATCCCTTAGTGATCATTTAATTGAAGTATGTTTTATTTTCTTTAGAAGAGAAAATTGTGATTTTACAGTGCCTCAAAAAAGGCCTCAAAAGCTGCTGCTAAAGTTATTTCCTTTTCCTAATGTACACTGCAGATGAATGTATGTGTCCTTCATTATTTCTAGAAGCTGTCTATTTGTTTATTTTTATAAAGTGTATCTTTAGGATATCCTTTCCGTGTGAGTAATGTATTCCCTTCAGTGGATGAACTGTGTCGACAAATGTTGCAAGTTGATATGAATGCGCGAAAGCATCCGAAAGAAATACAGGGCCATATGCATGAACACATTTTCCCATAGACACAGAATGGGCAAAACCCTTTGATGCATGTGGCCCCATTTCCTCCTGCTTCCGAAGAACGATGATCCCAATCATTTTAACAAAGACCCGTTGAAAAGACTCTGATGAACAGAATAACGTGATCATCACATTATTTAACCAAGAATATTGGTAAAAGAAATACAATGGGAGGTCGCACTTTTACTACTGTGTGAAAAGAATGGGATTGGGTAGCTGTTTCTATGAGAGGAGAGCTTTGCTGCTGTTTTCTCCATGCTACTCTGTCTGCCTACTGCTGTCTTTGCGAATATCTGACTGAGACACTCCTGATTACTTTGCACTTCATCAGGTGGTGATGTTGCATTAAGCTACACCTTTTCCGCTGAAAAGTTAGCTTTTCCAAACTATTGCATATTATACTTTGTTCTCACTTGATCTAGGTTCGTGTGAAATTGGAATTGCATATTGATATTGCAATTAACTATTTTCCTTTTGTCACTTCTTCTCTCCACTCACGCCTGTTATTGATATTGATTTGAATTCATTAGAAAATGGATTTTCTCTTATTTGTGATTTACCTGTAAAATTTAACTAATGATTAATTCTTATGATGTTTTTTATTGTATTCATGTATTGACCAGTCGTATTCTGAAATATTAGATAAAAGACACTTGAAAAGTACTCATGTATTGACCACCTAGATACCCCGGGTGATTGTCGTGCTTCACAAATTTTATTTTAATTTTTTTAAATTTTTTAATTCATATTCTGAAATATTAGAAAAAAGAAACTTGATAAGTGCTTAAAGTTTGGCTTTTCTTAATGAGTTATTGACAGTCATTGACTTATTGCAACATTATGAATATGTTTGTTAGTTAGGCATTTCCTTATTATAGGTCCTCATGAGGGGAATGCATCTGTCATTTCATTATTCAGTCCCTATTAGATCTACAAAAAGGTCCATCGAAGGACCTGTTATTTGAAACTGAGTATTGAATTCACATGGGCCCGAACTCCTGTTTATAAAAGGATCCAGTATATTAAATTTAGTGTTATTATAAATGGTTATAAAAATAATTTCACTGCTTCTGCTGCATCATTCTGGAATTATCATCAGATGGTTAGTTTAGACTAATCATACTGGCTTATGAAAAGGACAGAATTTGTAGCGACAGACGTTTATTGACTACCTACCTTTATGTTATATTTTGTGGCCTGTCGTTGAACTTAATGGAAGTGATGGGTCTGTCATTAGCCTAAGATCTTGGGATAAGTCTAAGGGTAGACTATGGAGCCCATTAGGATCGCGGACGGACTTGCGTCCGTCCGCGACCCCAGAGTAGGAGGGAACCTCCCCATGGCATGCGGAGTTACCTCCTGTGCAATTAGGATGTGACCGCCACCCTGGCGGTCACATCCTCTATTTTTAACATTGCGGCGGTGCGGCTTCAAGCTGCACCCGCAGCAATGTTAAAAATGCACGAATTGCATTTGTATGTGGAAAGTGGCAGGCACTGCCCGGTGCCTGCCGCTTTCTGAATCAACAGGCACCCGCAGTGAAGTTACACATGCTTTTCCACGGCAGAAAAGCCGCAGCGGAAAAGCATGTATCTGAGCCCATCCTAATCTGGCTGACGGTGTCTGAAAGACACAGTCACCATATTAGTGCTTTTCCGCCGCGGTTGTAAGCCAGCCGCGGTGGAAAAGCTGCGGACGGAAACCAGGACTCACCAGCCATCCTAATGTGGCGGTGGGTCTTTGGTGGGACCGCTGCGGATCTTCCGCATCCTCCGGGCCCGCGGTGGCTTCCGCCGGCCCAGAGGATGCGGAAAATCCGCAATCCTAATAAGCCCCTTAGTGTGGCATACACTAAGGGAATATGCGTTGTCTGCTGTTGATGCAGTGCTGAGCAATGGTGGTATTGTTGATATTGCACAGGGAATCTTAAAGTAAGAATAGTGGATATTTATTTGGGTACCTTCGGAAAGCGCATCTGGAAAAGTCCCAAATGTTTTAATTTGAGTAAGGGTAAATTCGCCCTGATCGAGGTTTTGCTGGAAGCAAAAGTAAATACTAATGAGTATATGTTAAGATCGATTTATTTCTTTTAGTGGAGTAGACAAGCTGTTTTTTACATAGAACTGTTAAAGACTTTGAAAAGATGCTGACGCTGATTTTGGAAAGGGAACGTCAGTCGTGCTGGGATTGGACAGTGTGACTAACTGATTGGTAGTAGAGAATTATAATAGGGAAGAAGAAAAGTTGGAAAGTAAAATATATACTTATACAGTATAGCGTTAGTGTAGAATAATCATAAAGTTACTAAAACTGCTGAAGACTTTATTTAGTAAAGATGAACCTATACCCATTAGAGAAGAAATTTCTGTAGCACCTGAAGCAACAACCGCTTCATTTATGCCAATAGAAAGGGGTTATCATATGTGTTCTTGGTTAGAATATTGGATGAAACACACTGAGCAAGATGGTATCTTAGCATTTTGGAAGAATGGAACTTTTAATAATAGAATTTTAGAGAATTTAAAGAGAAAAATGAATGATTTGAGACCTGATCCTAGACCTATGCATTATGAATCTCTTGAGGGATGGGAACATGAGGCATACAAAAGAGAAATAGATAGGTATCAGAATAAATGCAAAAAATCTGTGAAAAGATATTCAGAACCAAAGTAAGATGCTCAAAAGAAATTGGCAAGAAGAGACATACCTGAAGGAACAGGAATGTTTGCAGTTATGGTAGCGGAGACTAAAGAAGGAGAAAAATGTGAGGAGAAAAGGGAGAATGTTGAAGAACAAAAACCAAAAAATACTGAATATTTTGAAGGTATTGATGATATAGATGATGAATTCCTGAACAAAATATTAATGAATAGACCTCCGCCATATAAAGAAGAACAGGACAGCATAGAGACACATTCTTTACCAAGTGGTCCACTAATTCATATAGAGGCCCGTCAAGAGAAAAATTCTGTAACTGTGAGTCAGAACTAAAATCCAGATATAGAAGATTTGGTAAGGAAAATAACACAAATGAGTTTGAATCCAGATGTTCTGTCACTACCAGTAACTATTGGTCCTATTCTTCTATTATATAATGATATACAAGGATTTCTCAAGTATATGCTTTAACCCCTCCCATGCTCAGAATGAGCTCAGCTCGTCATGAGCCATGGTTCCCGTGTGCTCATGACGAGCTGAGCTCGTCATGACCATTGAAACGCTCACACGCAGGGCTAATTTCCCTGCTGTGCTGAGCGTTCCATTAAACAGACGTGGTTATGACGAGCTCAGCTTATCTTGAGCACACGAGAACCGTGGCTCATGATGAGCTGAGCTCGTCGTGAGCACCGGGGTGCTGTGCGTGCCCACAGCAGGGGAATGTGCCCCGCAGCCAAGGGGTTAACAATACCTGAAAGGAGCATGAATAGGGTGACTACAGTTTGCAGAAAGGTAAATGAGACTAATCAATTATTAAATGAGAATCGTGGAGCAGATATAAGTGTGGTTATGGGAGGATCAGAATCATTAATTAACATTTCAGGAACATCAGTGGAAACTTCAACATGAGGTACATATCTAGATCCAAAAAGATTATTACAGAGTGGAAAAAGAATAACACCTACATCAGGAGGGTCAAGAAGTGAGTCAATTGAAATTGCTCAAAAATTACTAGGTCTTTCGGCAGAAGAATTATATGAATGGATAGAAGAAATAGCACCTGATTGTAGCATACAGAATATTAGATGTGAATACATTGAAACAGATTTGGAAGACATGATTCTTGGTACAAGCAGCCCAGATAGATTAATTAAATGTCAGGCAGAGGAATTATTGTTTATGTGTAGAAATATTACAAAGAAAGTGAGAAACCTACATGAAATATTTGCTGATGTCACACAAACATATGGAGTTGACATAGAGAAGTCTAAAGCCCTGCAAAAGACATATAGATTAGATTGCAGTCAAAAAGATTTAGAGAGCTTGCATGCTTCAGGAAAATGTTTACAAATAAAAGTTAATTAGCACACTAAAGAGATGGGGAGAGTTTGATCTTTGGAAAGGAAGGTGAGCTAAAAACAAGGACGATATAACTGTGACTTCAGTGGCTTTACCATTGTATCCGGTGAGGGAAACAGGAGCAGAAACAGTTGATGCGACGATATTCCGTATGAGAGAAGTACCAGGAGTTGGATATGTTCATGTCCCATGGGCAAGGCAGGATATATTATCATTTGATTTTCCAAGATTGAGAGAAAAAACAGTGGAATTGTAAAAACAAGTAGAAAGGTTTGTGTAGGTTTCAAAAGTATTGTGGAAGGATTTGGATGGGTTGTTTCATATTGTAGTTCCAGCTGATTTGTGGTTTGAGTTTAACATTGCTGTAGATTTGCCAAAAGAAGAATATCCAAGAGATTCAAAAACAGGATCACCATCTGAAGAGGGTATGAAAAATATAATCAGGTAATTACCTAGTTGAAAGGGAAGATTTCACCAAAGGAAACAGTTTGGGTGAGAATAGACAGAACTACTAAAGAATTGAAAGAGACAGTGCATGCTTAATATGAAAGGCTTTTACAGGTGTGTAAACAGTACAGTGGTATTGAAAACATAACTGAATAAGATATGGGACATTTTGGTGCAGATCTACAAGAAACTAACGCAGCGTGGTGCCATAAGTAATTCTGCTGCGCCGGGCAGCGTTCGCTTAGAAGCACATGGATGCAACATATTTACAATGTTATGTCACATCTCTGTGCTTCCCCCTGTGCTGGCGCACAAACTGAAGCCATGCACCAGCGCAGGCCCTTTGCACCATGGTGCAAAGATACCTGCATCATGGAGAGATGGTTTTTGTGCAGGAAGGGGCATCTTCATGCACAAAAACAATCAATTGAGGTAATTTCCTCTTCCAATGTGTGCTGTAGAATTTAGCACGCATTGAAAGAGGAAAATAACAAGCATTTTGACGCATTTACGATTTCTCGTAAATCTGGAAGTGCATCAGTAGACATGGGTACTGTGTGGAACACCTATGTCACGCCCCTAACACGCAAAGTGTTGCATAAACAAGAGCGATATTTACAAGAATGGGTTAAGACAAGCAGAGTGACTTTACCTGTTCTTGTAAATATCACTTAGCAGGCTGCGCCACAGTGCATCACTCAATGAGATGCACCGACGGCGCAAGGGGCTTGCAAATCTCCCCCTTTGTATATAGGTTCATGTATGGATTGAGACCCGAATTTAGTGTCATGATTCAGCAGCATTTTATTTGTTGGCAAAGCAAGACTATTGTTGAAATTCTTCAATATGCAAAGTATTGTAGTGATGACATTAAAACAAGTTGAGAGAAAAACTAACGTTAGCTCAAATGAAAGCGGCAAAGAAAGGAGGATTTGTGAATACAGATTAAGTAGAAGGCTACCAGGAATTGGTCAGAGTACTACTGGTATGAGAGGATTCCGCAAGGGAGAGGTAGAGGTAATAGAGATGAAATGAAGTCATGCCTGCAGCAAGTTGGGACATTGGAAGTGCGAGTGTAGAAATTAATTGGTAAATAATGCTCCTACAGGAGTAAATGAAATTAATCAGATGCAGATGAATCAACAGAATCAACAAATGTCAGTTGGTAGTGGACAGGGTCAGCGGATACCTCAAGCGCCTACGCAAAATCAAAATGTGAATGGTGAAGTACAGAAATACAATGCAACTATGGGTTTCCATACAAATGATCAAGTAAATTCAAAGGTACATGTGGCTTCACAGTATTTGATACAGTGGCAAGAAAATTATTCAGATACATCTCAATGACGGTGTCAGAGGGGGGAGGAGGAGTGCATGCTTGGCGCATCCTTAGAGATAGATCAGTGTGGTCCCTATGTGGATAGCAAAATTGATGGAAATTCAATTATGTTTCTCATAGATTCTGGTGCTACCCATTCCACTGTGAGAACTGTAGAAATTGTCAACCGATCCCCCTCGGGAGAAAGTATCCAAGTTGTAGGAGTTTAAAACAAAATTGATTAAAACCCCAGTAACAAAACCAATGAAAGTACAGATTGGAGGATTCCAAGATTTACATCGATTTGTGTTGTGTGACACAAGTTCAATTAACCTATTGGGAAGGGACTTGTTTTTTTAAACAAATTGCTCCATCTATTGTACACCATATGGAATAGCATTTCATACAAAAGATGAAGGCGTTGTTTTTAAAATGACAAGGCAGGGAACAGAACTGAATGATCTTTATCCTCTATTTACAGTGAATGATTGACCCATTGAGCTGAGAGATATGGTGTTGACTGTTGTATGGGATTTTGCCGTAAAAGACATTGGATTAATGAAAGGAGTAGCCCCAATATAAATTACAGTCAAACCAAACACAGAATTTCTAAGAACACCACCTTACAAAAGAAGTTCAGAGACGATTGCAGGAATAATACGTTTGATCGAGATAAAGCAAGGTATCCTAAAAGGGATTCTAGGGAATCCATGCAATTCACCTCTTATGGGAATTCACAAACTGAATGGAAAATACAGGATTGTACAGGATTTGTGAAAAATTAATCTGATAGTAATATCTTGTTATCCAATAGTACCAAATCCAGCTGTGATTCTTTCCCAAGTTCCCTGTGAAGCAGAATGGTTTACAGTGACTGATTTATGTCAGGCATTTTTTTTGATACCCTTACATCCGGATAGCCAAAATATATTTGCATTCTGGTTGGGGAACCATGTTTTGGCATGGCGGCAATTTCCTCAAGGGTATACAGAGAGCCCCTCAACCTTCATTCAGATATTGAAGAAATGTTTGGAATCACTGCTAATGCCTAATAATTCCTGGTGCAGTACATTGATGACCTATTGGTTGCATCAAAAACAAAAGAGGCTTGTGTGACAGATACAATTGCTCTACTGAACCATTTGACAGTATATGGGCATAAAGTGTCAGGAGCAAAATTACAATTTTCTCAAAGAGAAGTTCTTTACTTGGGTCACAAAATTGAGAAAGGTATAAGGAAAGTGTCTTAAGATCGTATTAATGCAATTTTGCAAATGAATCCACTAAAAACCTAGAAAGCAATTCACATATATTTGGGAATGGTTGGATATTGCAGACAGTGGATTACCAGATTATCCGTGATAGCCAAGACATTACAAAGACTAACGCACAAAAACGTGTCAGATCCAACACATCTTGATGATGAATGCATGAAAGTATTTGTTTAGCTGCAAGACAGTTTGTGTTGGGCACCCACATTTAGTATTCCAGATTTTCATAAGGATGTTGCATTATTCTGCAGTGAACGTGATGGATGTGCACTCTCAGTTCTAATGCAAATGCATAGAACAGCACGCCGTCCAGTGGCATATTTCTCTGCCACACTTGATCCCGTAGCAGCAGGTTTACCTGGTTGCTTTAAAACAGTTGCTGCTACTAGTATGAGTTTGTAGAAGAGTGAAACAATTGTAATGGGACTTTCGTTAAAGGTGTATGTGCCACACTCAGTTGAGATTTTGTTAACACGAACCTGCACATAGCATCTTTCAAACAGTCAATTAGCAAAATATGAAAGTTTGATTGTGGGAGCTGAAAATGTGACAGTGACAAGATGTACACATTTGAATCCAGCTACCTTGTTGCCAAATCTGAGTTGTGAAGTGGTGGTGGATGAGGCAGATCATGATTGTTTGGATGTTACTGAGTTGTGCACAAAACCTAGACCTAACATACAGGATACTCAATTGCCTGAATCAGATTTTGTACTGTTTGTTAAAGGATCATGTTTGAGAGATCAAGAAGGTACCTTGAGAACTGCATATGAGATTTGTACAGTGGTGTGTCATTGAAACTTCATGGTTGAAAAGAGTGAGTTCAGCACAAGTAGCTGAACTGATTGCTTTAACAAGGGCATGTTGACTTGGAAAGCCTATGAGAATAACCATATTGTTAGAACTGGGGGTCTCTAGTTGGCAGAGGTAGGTACCACTGTCCAAATAGGGACCCTTGCTTCTAATTAGGGTAAGGAGGAAACACTCTTTAGATAACCTCTGCTCACCCCCATTGGTAGCTTGACACAAGCAGTCAGGCTTATCCAAAAGCGATGTGTAAAGTATTTGTACCAACACTTACAGTAACATAGTGAAAACACCACAAACTGACTCCACAACAGTTTAGGAAAATAAAGGTATTTCATCTAAACTACACAAGACCAAAATGACACTAATCCAAAATACACAGTTCAAGAATATGGTTTCAAAAGAGTTCTTAGGTTTTAGCGATAAAATAATTCACAGTTGCGTGAAAAGATCAGAGTTGCGACACGTTTAGCCGCAGTACCTTTTTTAGCGATAAAGTTCCAAGCACAGAAGCTGTTGCAGTGGAAAACAAGCGATGCGTTGCTCCTGAGACCCTGGGGAGGGGTTAGCGACAGCCCTGCTGCAGCAGCGGACGTGTTGCAACGAATCCGGTCTGTATGGGGAGAAAGGCGGTGACTTGTATGGATTCCGGTGCATAGGTTCCATAGGAAGTTTTCTCCTGCAAAGGCACGATGCGATGATTCTCAGGGTCTGCGACGATCTCCGGAGCAACGATGCGCGGTCCAGCGGTGATCTTCCTCTCACGGCTCCTAGATGCAATGGCTCTGCAGCGATTCTCGTAGCGAAGTGATGCAGTGATCTCACCCAGTGGTGACAGGCTCTGCGACGATGTTCGCAGAGGCGGAAATCTTCCCGCTAACGAAGGATGAAACGTCTTCGGGCAGCGGGGATAGGTGCTGTGACGATCTCGGTCTTCGTAGGGGCGGGAATTTTCTTGCTCTGCCGGGATTGTGATAACATTTCTGTAGCAAAGTCTCTCAAATCTTGGTTTCCAGCTTCCCAACAAAGGTACAACTTCCAGAGGCACCACACATGGGCCACGCCCTCGAGGAAGGACAGAACTCTCTCAGTAGAGTTAAGGGAAGCTGGAGGTGAAGTCCTTTTGTTCCTGGGACTTCATAACAGGGAGCAAGCTCTTCTTAGGCCCTTGGAGATTCCGTCAAGCAGGGGGACACAGCACAAAGCAAAGTCCTTGCCCTCTCCTTGGCAGCAAAGCAACAGCAGGGCAGTCCAGCAGAGCAACAGCAGGACAGTCTTCCTTCTTCAGTTTCAGCTTTCTCCTTGGCAGAGGCTCCTTCTTGATTCCAGGATGATCTAATTTTCTGTTGTCAGGGGTCCTGTACTTATACCACTAAACGTTTTTGTTCTCTTTGTGCAAGTGGGACCTGAGCCCGGTCTGAACCAGTTCTGGGGGTTCCATGAGCACTTTGTTTTCCTGGCTTCTCCTTTCCTTTCAGAGTGAGGGGCAGGGTCGTCAGCCACCCAGCAGGAGGTGGAGCCAGCATTGTGGAAGGCCGGCACAGCCCTATTTAGGCCCAGGTGCTATCTCCTCCCACCACTCAAGTTGCAAATGTAGTTATTCTGTCCAGGGCTGACCCAGCCAGCCTCCTGGGGGCTCCCCAGCCTCTGTCACTCTCAAACCAGACAGTCAAATAACAAACAGGCCAAGACACACAGAAAGGTCAGAAAAGAGAACAACAACTTTCTAAAAAAGCTGTTCTCAATCACAGAGTTAAAAACCACTTTTCCTAAAAGATGTGTTATTAAATTCTGAGTTCAGGGATACCAGACCTTTATGTCCTACCTTGCTCCTATGGGAAGATATGCTGGTAGCCACTGTAGCCAGCATTCCCCATGGTAGCCTATGGGCAAGGTAGCCTTACAATAGTGAAAAACGAAAATGGCTGCCATTCACTACCAGAGCATGTCACCTGCACTAGTACATGCTCTACCTTTCACATACACTGCACCCTGCCCATGGGGGTACCCTGGACCTTCCATAGGGTTGACCAATGTACACAGAAAGGGAAGGGCTAGGCCTGGTCAGTGAGGACACTGACCAGGAGGACATGGCAGTTCACAGACTGCACACAGGCACTGCGGTGGCAGGCCTGAGACACCATTTAAGGGCTACTCATGTGGGTGGCACAATCAGTGCTGCAGGCCCACTAATAGCATTTGTCATCACCAGCCCTGACACACCCAGTGCATTTTACTGGGGACTTCTCGGTGATACAAATATACCAATCATGTATATCCAATCACAATAACAATTTACACAGGGAGCACTTACACTCTGACACTGATCAGAAGGGGCAGAGTGTCCAAAGCATCTAAACCTGCAAAAACGAAACCCAGCACAGCATCAAAAATACAGGAGGTAGAGGCAAAAAGATAGGGGGAAACCACTCCAAGGATGCCAGGTCTAACAAGTGTTCCCTCCAGCTGAAAGTGGGGAGAACTGCCCACCCTCTTGGGAGTTCTCTTCACTAAGGCAGAAAAACCTGGACAGACCATCAGCATTGGCGTGTTCTGTACCAAGGCGGTGTTCAACCGTAAAGTCCATTCCCTGTAGGCAGATGGACCACCTCAACAGTTTTGGGTTCTCCCCCCTCATCTGCATTAACCACCTGAGGGGCCTGTGGTCTGTCTGAACACAGACGTGAGTCCCAAACAGGTAGGGCGTCAGCTTCTTCAGAGCCCAGACCACAGCAAAAGCTTCCCTTTCAATTGCACTCCACCTCTGTTCCCAAGGGAGTAGCCTCCTACTAATGAAAGCTACAGGCTGGTCCCAGGCCTCATCGTTGATCTGTGAGAGTACTGCTCCCACACCATGTTCTGAAGCGTCTGTCTGCACTATGAACTCACTGGAGAAGTCAGGTGATTGGAGCACCGGTGCTGTGCACATGGCAGTCTTCATGGTATCAAAAGCAGTTTTGCAGACTTCGGTCCAATTCACTTTCCTGGGCTGCCTCTTGGATGTGAGCTCTGGTCAAGGGGGCAACAATGGTGCCATATCCCTTGACAAACCGTCTGTAATATCCGGTGAGTCCTAAGAATGCTCTCACCTCTGTCTGGGTCTTGGGGGGCTCCTAAGCCATTATGGTATCAATCTTTGCCTGTAGGGGCGACACCTGGCCGTTCCCTACTTGGTGCCCCAAGTACACCACTGATCCCTGCCCTATCTGGCACTTGCTGGCCTTGGTAGTGAGGCCTGCCCTCTGCAGAGCCTTCAGCACTTCGCAGAGATGTTGCAAATGTTCCTCCCATGTGGAGCTGAACACAGCAATGTCATCCAGGTATGTGGCGCTGAATTTCTCCAGCCCTGTCAGTACCTGGTTAACCAGTCTCTGGAAGGTGGCAGCAGCATTGGTAAACCCAAAGGGCATGACTCGGAACTGGAAGTGCCCCTCTGGTGTTGAGAATGCTGACCTCACTTTGGCCCCATCAGTTAAGGCAATCTGCCAGTACCCAGTAGTTAAATCAAACGTACTGAGGTACTGGGCAGCTCCCAACCAATCCACGAGCTCATCAGCCCTGGGGATGGGGTGTGCATCAGTATTGGTGACCGCATTGAGCCCACGGAAGTCCACACAAAACCTGAGTTCTGGAGAGGCACTGGGCATAGCAGCTTTTGGGACTAAGACCACTGGGCTAGCCCAGGGGCTGCTGGAGGGCTCAATTCCCCCTAGTGCCAACATCTTTGAATCCTCTTCCTTGATGCTAGCCCTGACCTTGTCAGCTACCCTGTAAAATGTCTGTTTCACAGGCAGAGTATCTCCAGTATCCACATAGTGGACGCACCAATTGGTGATACCTGGGGTCAGGGAGAACAGGGAGGAAAACTGACCCAACACCTGGCAACAGTCCCTCTGCTGTTCTGGGGTCAGGGCGGGCTAGAGGACCACACCATCCACTGACCCGTCCTGCTCCTTAGCTGCCAGGAGGTCAGGGAGAAGATCACTATCCTCTTCCCCTCCAGCATCTGTAGCCATGAGCATTGTCACTTCAGACCTCTCAAAGTGTGGTTTGAGGCGATTCACATGCAAGACTCTCAGGGGCTGCTTGGGAGTCTTCAAGTTAAGGTAGGTTACTTCGCTCTTGCTCTCCACCACCTCATATGGCCCAGTCCACTTGTCTTGGAGCGCACACGGCTCCACTGGTGCCATCACCCACTCTTTCTGCCCAGGTTGAAATTCGACCAGAGTGGTATTCTGGTCGTACCATCTTTTCATTTCTTCTTGGCTAGCTTCCACGTTCTCCTGAGATAGCTTCCTGAAGTGTTGTGTCTGGTTGTGGATGGCCAGCACATAACTGAACACATCCTGGGGGTTTTACCACGAGATTTCTCCCACCCCTCCTTCACCAGTGTGAGAGGTCCTCAAATAGGTTGGCCATACAGGAGCTCAAAGGGACAGAACCCTAAGGACCTCTGAGGCACTTCCCTGTAGGCAAACAACAGGCATGGCAAAAATACATCCCACTTCCATCTCATTGGCTCCGCTAGGCCCATAATTATACCTTTCAGGGTGCGGTTGAACCTTTCAACCAACCCATTTCCTTGAGGGTGGTAAGGAGTGGTGAACTTATAAGTTACCTCACACTCCTCCTACGGAGACTTCATGTACCTAGAGATGATGTTGGTAACCCGGTCGGAGACCACCTCTCTGGGGAACCCCACATGGGAAAAGATCCCCATCAATGCACGGCCCACCACGGGTGCTGTGATTGTCCTGAGAGGGACTGCTTCCGGGTACTGGGAGGCATGGTCCACCAAGCCCAGAATAAACCTGTTGCCTAAGGCTGTCTTGTGGTCCAGGGGCCTCACAATGTCGATCGCCACCCGCTCTAAAGGGGTACTCACCACAGGAAAGGGTTGGAGGGGTGCCTTGCACTTCACTCCATTCTTGCCACTGACCTGACATGTTTGGCAAGCTCTACAAAAGGTACCGACGTGCTTCTTCATCTGGGGCCAGTAGAAGTGGGCGACAAGCCTGTGGTAGGTCTTGTCTTGTCCCAGATGTCCTGCGAGAGGCACTTCATGAGCCAGACCCATTAGGAAATTCCTGATGCGCGCGGGTACAACCATGACACACGTTCTGCACCGGGCTCAACAAACCTAGGCTTACTATACAACAACTCATCTTCCCAGTAGATGGAGTGATCTCGGGACGCTCCACCTGCTGCCTGGTCTGCAGCCTGTTGCGGCATACCAACGAGAGAAGGCCACTCTGTCTGCTCCTTGCAGAATTCCTCCCTGGATTGTCCACCTTCTTGCTGCCAGTGGAGTGGTGTGGCTCACTGGTTAGAGGCGGCAGACCCGAGAGCAGAGAACGGCCCGGGACCAGGGTTTGATTCCCGACGCGGCAGGGTCTCGGACCGGATCAGCGGACTCAATAATTCTCGCATCGGTGCCTACTCCAACCAGAGATCACACTCGGCAACTCTGGGCATTAGCTTGCCTCATCTCCACAACGGCCCCTCACAAACGCTGGGGATGCCTGGTTTCACCTTGGAGACTCCCAGGAGGGACTATCTCACAGGGAAAGCCAGGACGGGTTCCCCAGCGGTCTATAGCGCTACGAGGCCTGCGGTGCGGGTAGAAGTGCGCTTTATAAGACACACACAATTTCAATTTCAATTTCAATGGGTCAGCTCAGGTAGGTCACCCAGTTCGGCCACCTGTTCATCTGTAGGTTCCAGGGCATCCCCCTCAGGTTCTGCTCCTTCCTGGACCATGGGAACGGCTGGGGTTGGTTTCCCACACCCTCTGCCCTTTCCTCTCCTGGCAGGTCTCTGGGCCACTGTTTCAGGCTCCAGTTCTGCTGAATCACCCCAACTAGCTGCCATAGCACCCGTGGTCACACAGATCCACGCAGGCAAACCCAACATCTCCAAATGGGTTCTGTGCTCTACATCCTCCAGGTCATTACCTAGCAGAAAGTCTACAGGCAAGGCATCACTGATAAAAACTTCCAAGAGACCAGAAACTCCCTCCAGTCAAAGGGAACACGTGCCACTTTGCAGAGGCGCACTGAGCTATCAGCTGCAACTACCGGGTGGAGTACATTGGGGATACACTGCTCTTCAGATACCCACTGACCCCTGTGTCTCTCAGAGCCTCTATCTCCCTCCCATTGATGGTCACCTTCTGCCCATATTTCTTAGTTTTAGGGGGCAGTAAGCTTTCCTGGACCCTCTCTTGGTCTCATAGAGAGACAAGGGTCATAAATGCTAGTTCTCCTTCCCCATTAGAAATCAAATTCCCTCCCAAAGCTACACTTGCTAACCCTGGGGCGGGAGCACCAGTGGGTGCTGGGGGTTTCTTGGGGCACCTGTTGATAACATGTCCCACCTAATTGCAGTGAAACCAGGTAGGGGGACCTCTGTTTTCCCATCTGGCCCTAGGGGCCATGGCTGCTTGGGTCTGGGGGGTTGGGACTACTTTCCCTGGGAACAATTTTGGGGCCCTTAAGAGAACTCCATTTTGGTTACCCTTGTCCCCCCCACTCTTCTGCCGGGGACCCTGTCTACCTTTGGTTGTGGTACCCACAATTCCTCTGTGGACCCTGGTACTGGTCCAGTGGTCCGCCTCCTTAGCAAGCTCAACGGGGTCTGTCAGCTTGCTGTCTAAAAGATGCTGGCGCAGCTCTGGAACACAAAGACCACTCAAGTGCTCCTAACTAATTAAATGTAACAACCCCTTATAATCAGTTACTTTGCTGCCCTTCATCCAACCTTCCAGTGCATGAGAGTATAAATTCACACACTCCATCCAAGTCTCAGACTCTTTCCTCTTAGAGTTTCTAAACTGCAGTCTGTACTGCTCTGGAGTAAGTCCATACCTGAGACATCGGGACTCCTTCGTATTGGGGTAGGTCATGGTGCCTGCTAACTCGAAGGGCTCTAGAACACTCCTCCCAGAAACCTCAAAACATTTCCACAGTCCCGCCCCCCCCAATGCTGTTCAGGCACACCATTCATTCCCAATGCAATTTCATAAGAAGTAAACCAGGCATAAGTATCTTCACTCCTATTCCAGTACCAGATCCTTGGGAATATATACTTTACCCCCCTGCACTGGCTGTGGGCTGCCACCATTTGAACTGGCATCCACCTCCTTGCCTTTAAGATGCAGTTCTCTCATGCTCAACTCATGAGCCAAAAGCAATTTCTTTTCCTCCAGGGCACGGGCATTTTATTTTCCTCCGCCGCCCTTTCTTTCTCCATTTCCAATTGCTTAATTTTCAGCTTCAGGACTTCCAAGTCATGTTCTCTCATTCTTTGAGACTCTTGTAACTCTTCTTGGGTGAAGCCTCTACTGGAATGGGTGCTACCAGGCCTTGAGCCTGTTCTGCTCACAGGCAGATCAGTGATTTGGAAACCATTCCCTGTACTTGCATCATTTCCCTCTTGTGCCTCCCAATGGGCCTTCAGGATTCTCTGCTGCTCCTCTATCCTGGCGCCTCTTTTCATGGGGCACTTTCATGGGGCACTTAAACTGTTGGCACAATTTCCTACGATCTTTTGCTCTGTAGGAATACAAATCCTCAATGACAAATTCTAATTCCAATTCTGACTCCACACTGGGTGTCTTCCCTTTCACACACATGATGCTTAGAAGAGTTACTAAAAAATAGAACCAATCAAAAAGAAACAGTAGTATGCAGTGGCATAGTGGTCTGCACTCACTTGTGATGTACTCCAATCACTGTGGGGCTAGTACAAATACAAGTTCAAATCCCACCGCTGACCAACAATGTTAGAACTGGAGGTCTCTAGTTGGCAGAGGTAGGTACCACTGTCCAAATTGGGACCCTTGCTTCCAGTCAGAGTAAGGAGGAAACACTCTTTAGATAACCTCTGCTCACCCCCTTGGTAGCTTGGCAGAAGCAGTCAGGCGTATCCAAAAGCAATGTGTTAAGTATTTGTACCAACACTCACAGTAACACAGTGAAAACACCACAAACTGACTCCACAACAGTTTAGAAATGTAAAGGTATTTAATCTAAACTACACAAGACCAAAACGAAAAAAACATACACAGTTCAAGAATATGGTTGCAAAAGAGTTCTTAGGTTTAGCGATAAAATAATCCACAGTTGCGTGAGAAGATCACAGTTGCGACACGTTTAGCCACAGTACCTTTGTTAGCAATAAAAAGTTCCAAACAGAAGCTGTAGCGGTGGAAAACAAGCGATGCGTTTCTCCTGAGACCCTGGGGATCCGTTAGCGACAGCCCCGCTGCAGCAGCGAATATGTTGCAATGAATCTGGTCTGTATGGGGAAGAAGGTGATGACTTGTATGGATTCGGGTGCGTAGGTTCCGTAGGAAGTTTTCTCCCGCAAAGGCACGATGCAATGATTCTCCGGGGCAACAATTCACGGTCCAGCTGCGATCTTTCTCTTGCGGCTCCTCGATGCGAATCCTCTACAATAAATCTCGCTGCGACGTGATGCGGTGATCTCACCCAGCAAGGACAGGCTCTTCGACGATGTTCGCAGCGGCGGAAATCTTCCTGCTAACGAAGGATGCAACGTCTTCGGGCAACGGGGACAGGCGCTGCGACGATCTCGGTCTTTGTAGTGGTGTGAATTTTCTCACTCGTCTGGGATTGTGATACACTTTCTGTAGCAAAGTCTCTCAAATCTTGGTTTCCAGCTTCCCAAAACAGGTACAACTTCCAGAGGCACCACACATGGGCCACGCACTCCAGGAAGGACAGAACTCTCTCAGTAGAGTTCAGGGAAGCTGGGGTGAAGTCCGTTTGTTTCTCGGACTTCATAACAGGGAGCCAGCTCTTCTCAGGCCTTTGGAGATTCCTTCAAGCAAGGGGACACAGCACAAAGCAAAAGTCCTTCCCCTCTCCTTGGCAGCAAAGCAACAGCAGGGCAGTCCAGCAGAGCAACAGCACGACAGTCTTCCTTCTTCAGTTTCAGCTTTCTCCTTGGCAGAGGTTCCTTCTTGATTCCAGGATGATCTGATTTTTCTGTTGTCAGGGGTCCTGTACTTATACTCCTAAAAGTCTTTGTTCTCTTTGTGCAAGTGGGCCCTGAGCCTGGTCTGAACCAGTTCTGGGGGTACCTTGAGCACTTTGTTTTCCTGGCTTCTCCTTTCCTTTCAGAGTGAGGGGCAGGGTCATCAGCCGCCCAGCAGGAGGTGGAGCCACCATTGTGGAAGTCAGGCACAGCCTTATTCAGGTCCAGGTGCTATCTCCTCCCACCACTCAAGTTGCAAATGCAGTCATTCAGTCCAGGGCTGACCCAGCCAGCCTCCTGGGCGCTCCCAAGCCCCTGTCACTCGCAAACCAGACAATCAATTCACAAACAGGCCAAGGCACACAGAAAGGTCAGACAAGAGAACAACAACTTTCTAAAAGTGCTGTTCTTAAACACAGGAGTTAAAAAACACCTTTCCTAAAAGATGTGCTATTAACCGCCATATTCAGGCCCTCTTTCCGTACCCATTCACTCACAATGGCTCCTGTGGGGCATGGTTTAAAATAATTAATTCCTTAGATCCTGATATTGCTGTTTTCGATGGGGGCTGGGTTTGGGGAAACTTGAACTTAGTCCTGCTCGACGTCTGTTACCCTGATAAGGAGGGACTCCCCACTCGAATAGGAACTGATCTAGAAAATGAAGTATATGGATTAGGTAATTACACAATTAGCCTTATGATCCTTACTGTTGAATCCGAGGCTGCACCAGTACTGCCCGCTATGCTAGTATTACCAGTCACTGGTGAATTATGTGTCAGAAAGAAAGGTTCAGTACACTTAGGTCATAGTAAATGCATTACTGTGGTCGAATTCAGTGATCATGGTAAATCGTCCTTCAAAGCTATCAGTCACTCTTATTTTGTTTGTGGTCATACCGCATACATACGTCTGCCTCCAGATTGGGATGGTACTTGTTATATTGCATTCCTTCTGCCACCTGTTTTTCTAGCCCCTCCTGATTACCACAGAAACACAAATCTAGTAAAGAATAGGCTCCGAAGAGATCTCCCGCTTGTCGACTATACAGAAACGGCATGGGAACAATACACCGATTTTAATAAGGGATTCTTTTTCTTTTTAGGCCCCGTCCAAAACAGTAAATTAATACGTAGATTAACTAGAACACTTGAAGCTGTAGTACATGAAACTGCCTCCGCCTTAGGTAACCTAACAGAGGAGCAATCTGCTATGCGGGTTGTTGTCCTTCAAAATCGTCTTGTTATTGACGTCATCTTGGCAGATAGAGGTGGAGCCTGTAAGGTCATCGGGTCAAGTTGCTGCGTTTTCATCCCACAAAACGCGCCATCTGTATATCAAGCCATTACCCGTCTGCATAAAATTGCAAATCAGATACATCAGAATCCAGGCACCTGGACTTGGTCCGGTTGGTTCTGGACAACGTTAACTGCTTGGGGATGGAAGATCCTATCCTTCCTAGGTTTTGGCCTTGTCATAGTATTCAGCTGCTGCCTGTGCCTACAGTGTGGGCCGGCGATATGTGGACTGTGTGCCACATCGTGCATTGAACATTCCAGTTTTCTCTCAAATAGACAACGGAAGAGAGACGAACAAATTATGTTACAAGAACAAACTGATCAATTTATGATGATTGATATATCATAAAGGGTCCGTAGGGAACAAGGAGGGAATGAGGAAATATAAATATTGGTCAAATTGTGTTCCCTAGCGTGTACCCCACCGTCTCCATGTACGAGTTAAAGTGCATGTAACTTCCCTCCTGTACCAGCTATGAAGACGCAAATACATTTGCGTCCAACGTCAACATGTCCTCTTTCAGACCCACCCTGAATGGGTTGGATAGCCCGTTCCTAAGTATACTATGCCAACGTCTTTTTGTAGTGTATTCTACATGTTTTTCAGCTCTGGCAAAGTAGGCCCAGAATATCTGCCATCGAGCCTTTTTCTCCCTTCTGACTCTGGGGGCCTCAGGCCAGGCTGCCCAGGCTGCCCCCGTACCCGTGAACTCTGCCTTACTTCTAGCGCGGCCCAGCGCGTTCAGCTCAGCCTGCTGCCTGCCAAGATTGACTATAACCTTCGAGTTATCTGTTCCGCTCCTCGAAAATACATTCCTGCCTGCTAGCTTCAGTAAACATACCCCTCAGCTACAGGGCCAAAGGGCCGACCTGTCTCCGTGCAAGTAATTCATAGCTTCTGTTGCCATGCTCCCATGGAAGGCCCATGCCCCCACGCTTCTCATACAGACACTCAGGCGCTTATACACGCACTCACAGTCAGTATAGAATAGCTTCTGCCCTAGAGACCTTTCTGCCCAGATAGCTCAGTTCCTAAACACCAGATATCAGATATGATAGAAGCACAAGTTGATCTGACATGCCAGACTTCTGTCTCTTTCCGTCGGTGCAAATGTCAAGCCCCCTGCACCCTCCAGTTTCACGTCCATCACACGTCATGCAGCTGCGCGCGCATCCAAGCTTCCGATTTCTGCTGACATTGCAACATTTCTGTTTAGTGCCACCCCTTTTGTGACACCTATCTGTGACGTTTCCAGCACACGCCTAGTCCACGCCTTCTGATTACGTACTAGTAACACGTGGCTACTGTTATCTTGTCTTCTCTCAGCTGTTACGCCTACTGTACTGTTTTCCATGTCATGAATTAAGTATATAAGCTATGTACTGTCAATAAAATGTAGCGCGCTCTCTCTATCCCTTCTTCCACCCCTGTGGTGGGAAGAATATGATATCCTGGTCTAGACCATTCCTTTTTTAAGGAATAAAACCCCTAAGAACTCTAACACCACGGACTCTGTTTTCTTTCTTTCTGATTGAGTTATTATTGATTAAGTACTTACCTGCATAGAAATTACGACGGTAAATTATATATTTACATCATTTTGGCGCCCGAACAGGGACCCCTCCCCCACCTCACGCGCCGGTTGGTGCGTTGTAAACTCTGTCCCCTGCCATCAGCTAGAAGGAAACTACGCGTACTGGCAGGATTTCCTGTATCTCCCTCTAGCCCACGGAGGTGACGAAGATTACGATCAGTACCCAGACGAGGCGGTGAGGAGTGCGGAGGATCCCGACCAGAGCCCAGCCGAAAGAAGCAAGGTCCGAGGTGTCAAGAGGCCCACCAGTTTTCCGAAGTTTTCCGAGGTTCTCCGAAGTTTTTCCGAAGTTTTCCGAAGTATCGAGTCCAGTCGAGTTTTCCGAGGCCTTCTGTTTCCGTGCTTCCCGGTGAGTACCATCGCTGGGACGTATCTAGACGGGTTTGGGTACACAAGTCCGGTCTGCACTGTTTTAGACAGTGTATCTGTACTGTTTAGCAGTACATCCGATATAGGGGGTAGTCATATATGTTTTCAAAATGTCTTTTCATGTGATTAATGTCGTGGTATGAGTGTGACTGTTTCCTAATGTGCATTTATGTTTTCTTGTATAACTAGCTGTATTCAGTATCAAGTAGCAAGGATCGAGCATTCAGTACCAAGTAAACAAGATGCCGTTTTTTAACAAGTTAAAGCAGATAGGAACTAGGAAAGGGATACTAGAGGAAGAAATTCCTATCCCCCCTAGGGACACCCCAGGTAACTTTATGTACCACAAGCATGGCATAGATGCCATATTATATCTCGATTTATGGGCTGACTATACCAAACATCTAGACGAAAGACACAGATGGCCCGTTAACGGGACATGGGATGCCGAGTGCATCATGAAGGTAGAGGAAGCACTATGGAAAAAGAAAGCCAGACAATCTCAGAAGGACGCCATAGAGTTTTGGCGTAAGGAATCACATAAACGTGCTGAAAGAACATTACGTAGAGAAGATAGACTTAAAGAATCAGAGAAAGCCCAAGAAAACGAACTAGTTACCGAGGGGATCCGAGTAAAAACTGAACAGATAGACCGCGCACGAAATAATCTCGTAAACGGTATGTATCTCGTGGCCGAGGGTTCACCTGAGGCCATTTCAGAAATACCGAAAGACCTACCGCCCCCATTGGTTCCAACTAAAGTAACTCATAGGACCACTAAAGACATATTCCTGAATTCCTATCTAGAGGATGTAGCACCCGCTTACACCAATCTGCCTGTCCGCGCCCTGCCTAACGACGGGGACGGGGGTGGTAACCCGCCCCAAAATCATATTCTACCAGTATCACAACAGGTTTCCCCTGTTCCACCAGCTCCACCACTTCCCGTACCTAAAACTGATCCACCGAAACCCCTTCTACCTGATCCCACTAAAAGACATATTCAAGTTCAGGTACAGACTCCACAAAGAACTAATGCTCAAGCTTCCACCTCAGGGGGTGCTACCGGGGGTCTTCACACCCCGCCACCGACACGCAGGTTACCGCTTGGGGACTTGCGGAATCCTTTTTCGTTTAAATCACCCCGTCTTGACGTGTTTAAAGAAACCATTTCAGTTTGCAGATATGATCCAGTACCCGGCAAAGACGATACAATGGTGATGGCATCATTACGGTTAAGATCTGCTACTGATTCCCTGCTGTGTTATGCAGGAATGAAGGAGCGCCTAGATAGAATATATGAGTTCATTCAGACTGGGAAAGACCCCGACAGTATTAAGGATGCCATGGAGCGTCAGAAAGTTGACATTCAAGCACAGATACTACGTTTTTTCATAAATTGCCTAATAAGAGAACGAGATAGGCCTGGGACCGACCAGAGTAAATTAGATGCATTAACCAAGTGGGGTCAGAATATATCTGAAGGAAAACACGATAAGGGGACTTGCATAGCTAGTATGTACAAGAAAATTAGAAAAACAGTGATAGAAATACACCAAAAAGAGAAAGAGAAGGCTTCCTCCGAGGGGGAAGAAGAATGTGAAGAACCAGAAGAAACTCTAGACACTATAGCATATGTAGGTAAAGGAAATTACCTTAGGAAAGGCATCCGTCCAGAAAGCAAGAGAGTTCTTTTCTGTGGCTTAACAAACCCGAATTCTGCTGAACATCAGTTCCAGGAAACTGATAGAATGCTTCGAGATCGAGTAGGGTACCATGTACTCAATTCTATGGATGAACAAGAACTAGCCCGGTCAGCCATATCATGGGCCGAAAATCCAGACATATATAATGATGACACTGTAGCACAGACATTTCTGAACCTCTCCCCAGACGAGCAGAAATTAGCAGGTGTATACATGATTCAGCACCTTCTCATAAAGTACAGACATCAGCATTCGGATCCAGGTCCCTTACCCGAATTATTGGAAGCGCTACTCATGGACCGATGGAGAGGTCTAAGTACCAAATTAATTCAAATAATTCTAGAACAACGCCGTAGATATGACACTTTCATAAGCTCTGAATATGTTCCTGCTCCGCCCCCAGAAAGAAAAACGTATCACATGCAATGCCTGGGTGGCATTGAAAGTCAGAACCCCTTACGAGAAGTACACCCAGTTATGGGTACGGACAATATCTTGAAGCGTGTATATGTACACACACCATTGACCAAGTTAGAACTGTTAGAAATGAAGAAACTAGTCCCGAGCCATGATAAAGACCCTGCAGGTTTCCACAGAGAGCTTAAAGACATGTTACTGATGGGGGATTACACATATGATGATATCATGAAAATGTTAAAAGTACTACTGCCCACGGGCATCTACGAGAAACTAAAGGAAAAAGAATGGGAGGTGGGAGACACAAAGATTGCATGGGCAGAAATAGAAGATGAAGAGAACAAACGGGTCCCAGGGGTAGGCCTTGGGGACAAAACTAAAGCATTACCAGGTTTAATAGTACAGGTTCTGCCACGATTATTGGCAACTAGAAAAGAAGACTGGGATGCAATCTCAGCATGTAAACAGAAGCCCGACGAAGATACTAGTGACTTTTATTCAAGATTCGAGAAATGTTTTATTATTAATAGTGGTCTTAAACCAAGTAGCGAATCGTACCCGCATCTTTTTGTATCAAAGTTAGTCGAGAATTCCCTGTTAGCAGTTAAGAATCGTGTATACAAGGTGGAGAGTACATGGCAAGCAAATACGCCATCTCAGATGTTACAAATGTTACAATACCATCAGAATAGAATTAGAGAAGAACAGGATCAAGAACAGAAACGTATGAAAGACACAAAAATGAAAATGTTAGTAGCCCAGTCGGTCCATACCGACGGGAATAGAAAAGGTACGACCCAGACAGGTCACGCCGCAGCTCCCGTTAAAGGGACATGCAACTACTGCAAGCAACCAGGTCACTACGTACATGAATGCCCCGTTCTGAAACATAACATAGCAACAGGTAAAACTAAGGAAAGGCCGCATCCGCCTAGACAAGACCATAACCAGCATCAGTCTTCACAGAATACACAGAATACACAGCCTATGCATGCTTCTTCACCTCCAGCACAGACAGTAGCGGTATCACAGCCACAGCCCATTGCCGCGTCCCAGCAAGTTTCACAACAGATGTACCAGTATGCCCAGTCCGCTTACCCTGATTATCAACGATATACATGAAACAGCCTAGAGAGGGAATTTGGCTTGCCTCTTATTGAAATTCCTGTAGATCAAGAAGGTCCTTATGTACACAGTCAAGTATTGGGAAAAGACAGAAAGTTTTTAATTGACACAGGGGCAAGCCGCACCACAATAAGTCATAATGAAGTCCCAGGGGCACCCCTCTCAGGCTCACAGAATGTTTCCCTTGGCTTTTCAGGACAGCCCATTGTAAATGAAGTATCAGAACCAGTCCCCCTGGCTGTGGGTCCATTATCACGTGTTACAGACTTGTTACTTACAAAATCATGTCCAGAAAATATGTTAGGAATTAAAACAATGAAGGCTCTAGGAGCTATAATCTGCTGTTCCCCGGAGGGAGTTAGACTCTTTCTACGGGATTTCAAGGGTCATTATGTTTTGCGAGAATTCGATGTCAGATTGAAAAATGTACCAGATCACTTGTGGGCAAAAGGCCCAACTGATGTAGGTTGTATGCATATCACACCATACCGTGTTACACTCAAGACAGGAGTTGTACTACCCCGAATCAGACAATACAAGTTACCACCCGATGCTGTAGTGGCTTTACTGGAAATCATTGAAGAGCTTATAGCACAAGGAGTGGTCGTAGAGACCGACTCCAATATCTGTAATTCACCCATTATTCCGATTCTTAAACGTACTGATCCCAATGCACCGCCAGTATATCGGCTGGTGATTGATCTTCGAGAACTGAATAGATGCATTATTCCACAGTACCCTGTGGTTCCCGATATCTCATCCTTATTGACTGCTATTGATTCAGAAGTAAAGTTCTTTACTGTAATTGACCTCAAGAACGCCTTCTTCAGCGTGCCTATTGATCCAGAGAGCCAATATCTCTTCGGATTCAGTTTAAATGGACGCAGTTTCAAATTTTCACGCGCACCTCAAGGATTCACAGAAAGCCCCGGCATCTATAGCCAAGCACTGAAAAGACAACTTGATTGTATCACAATGCCAGTTAACACCGCATTACTGCAATACGTCGATGATCTGCTGATCACCGCACGAAGTGAGCCCGAATGTGAACAAGCATCACTGACAGTTTTACATTTTCTGGCAGACAAGGGACACAAGGTGTCTCCTTCGAAGCTACAATTCTGTGTTCAGCAAGTTGTGTACTTGGGTCACTTGCTGTCCAAAGTGGGGAGACAGCTCACTCCCGATCGCATTCAGTTAATTGCAAATATGCCACAACCCCAGACACAAAAAGAAGTGCGGGCCTTCATAGGCCTCACCTCGTACTGCAGACAATGGATTCCTCAGTATGCATTTCTAGCTAAACCACTCATTCAGTTAACAACGCAGGAGGCAGCAACCTCGACTGTCCTTCCTTGGACTCAGGAACATACACAAGCCTTTGAGGAATTAAAGAAAGCATTATGCCAAGCACCAGTTTTAGCGACACCATGTTACAGCAAACCGTTTACACTTTTTGTTACAGAACGTGATGGTACAGCGTTGTCTGTCCTCACCCAAGATCAAGCAGGTTCACATAAGCCTTGCGCTTATTTTTCAAGTACACTGGATTCAGTAGCCCAGGCACTCCCTGCGTGCTTAAAGTCAGTAGCAGCAACAGCACTAGCAATCAGACAGAGCGACTCAATTGTTTTAGGACATCAGTTAACCGTACAAGTTCCACATTCTGTGGAAGTTCTTTTAAACAGAACCCAGACTCAGCACTTGACTATAGCACGACTGACAGGTTATGAATTAACGTTATTCCAGCCACACATAGAAATTAGACGCTGCAGCATTCTGAACCCCGCAACACTGTTACCTACAATTATGACAGATCCAGCCCCGCATGATTGTATAGAAATCATTAATGCAGTAACAAAGCCACGACGAGACTTAACAGATGTCCCACTGACAAATCCAGACCTGACACTTTATGTGGACGGTTCATGCATGAGAACAAGTACAGGAGAATTAGTGGCCGCGTATGCAGTGACCACTGAAACTGAAGTTAAAGAAACACATCGTATTGACACACTGTCTGCTCAAGCAGCAGAGCTCATCGCTCTGACCCGAGCTTGTATACTAGCCAAGAACAGAAATGTTAACATATACACTGATTCCCGTTATGCGTTCGGAGTCGTACACGACTTCGGAATGTTATGGCAAGAACGAGGTTTCCTGACCTCTCATGGTGCCAAGATACAACACGGTCCCCTCATTCAAGCACTGTTAGAAGCAATACATCTGCCCTCAGGCATATCCGTCATGAAGTGTAAAGCACATACTAAGGTCACAGATTTTGTTTCCCAGGGTAATGACCTGGCAGACCAGACAGCGAAACATACAGCATTGACTCACACTCAGACAACTGACATGACAAAGACAATAGGACCGACAAATTGCATGACAGTTAGGGATCCCGCACTAGATGTTATCGATATTCAGACACATGCTACCCCAGATGAAATAAAGAAATGGATTGAACTAGGAGGGATCCAGACAGATCAAGGTTGGATGACGAAGGGAAAATCTACATGGTTTCTCCCTGACTCTATGGTTCAAGTCATAATCAATACAGCACATAGCCCAGCACATCTAGGAGAAAAAGCAATGTTAGACAGTTTACAGAATCTCTGGAGCAATAAACACTTACGAGCAGCAGCAAAACAGAAAGTGCGTACTTGCATGATCTGTTGTCAGTTCAATCCAGGTAAAAGCGTCCCTGTAGAGCAAGGTGGATTTCATCCTCCCGATCATCCTTTTGAAGTCCTCCAGATGGATTATATCCAGATGGACCGTTGTCGGGGATTTAAATATGTCCTCGTAGTTGTTTGTGCACTGTCCCGTTGGACCGAAGCCTACCCAGTCCCAGATTATACTGCTCCGACCACTGCCAAGCAGCTGGTTCGTGAATTCTTCCCACGATACGGCATGCCTCGTTTCGTGTACTCAGATAACGGTCAGCCATTCTCATCCGAATTAATGAAGCAGGTTTCCTTGCTGCTAGGATATCAGTGGAAATTCCATTGTGTCCGACATCCCGAAGCCGCAGGCCTTGTAGAAAGGCATAATCAGACACTAAAGACACGTCTTGCTAAAATATGTCAAGAGAAAGGGGTCGACTGGATAGTCGCCCTGCCAGTGGCACTGTTCTACATGAGAATGGTTACCCATTCAAGATCAGGACTATCCCCGTACGAAGTGGTCTTTGGTAGACCACCGAATATGTGGGGGACGCCCATTCCTAAAAGAATTACCGATGTTGATTGCAATATGTTGACAGATTACCTTGCCTCCTTGATGTCTGCACTCCAATCATGTCGTTCACAGGTTGCCGCTGCCTTCCCTGACAACACTGATGTAAAGCCACACGATGTCCGTCCAGGGGATCTGATCCTTATCAGGAACTTCGACCGGAAAAGTCCGTTGGAGCCCCGCTGGAAATCGCCGAAGACCGTTCTACTTACTACGAGGACAGCGGTGAAGGTTGAGGGCAGGAAGGGGTGGGTCCACATGAGCCATGTTAAGCTGTGTAATGAACTGAAATCCGACCCAGGCTCATCCACCCCTTCCAAAGACTGTATCAAGCCCAGTGACTTTGAAGTTTCCAAACGAGAGAAAACTCCTCAAGAGGAATACAGACTCAAGCTTCGATCTAGCAAGTCAGACAGTTTAATTGTTTAAGTCCTCCCCTAGGTGAATCGGTTAAATAGTTTCTGACATGTATCCCCTAGATCGAAATAGAGAGAGAGAAAGAGAGTTCAAGAAACGTACATACTGCAAATCACTGCGTAGTCACTGTATAGTGACATTATTAATCATGTTTTTTCTAAGTATTCTGATAATTGTTGCAAGCGTACTTCTCCCTATCTACTGCCCTATTTTCAAGAATGGGCAATCTGCTTACAATGTTTCTGCTGAACACTCTTTTAGCGAGTTACCTCCACACGAACTCTCCTACAGACTTGCGCTGCGCAACAACACATTCATTAGTATGCTGCATCATTCCCATCAGACTAACAATGCTACAGACTGCTGGATATGTGGCCGACTCCCTCCCTACCAGAATTACAAGGGAGCTCTGCCCCTCTTTCCGTACCCATTCACTCACAATGGCTCCTGTGGGGCATGGTTTAAAATAATTAATTCCTTAGATCCTGATATTGCTGTTTTCGATGGGGGCTGGATTTGGGGAAACTTGAACTTAGTCCTGCTCGACGTCTGTTACCCTGATAAGGAGGGACTCCCCACTCGAATAGGAACTGATCTAGAAAATGAAGTATATGGATTAGGTAATTACACAATTAGCCTTATGATCCTTACTGTTGAATCCAAGGCTGCACCAGTACTGCCCGCTATGCTAGTATTACCAGTCACTGGTGAATTATGTGTCAGAAAGAAAGGTTCAGTACACTTAGGTCATAGTAAATGCATTACTGTGGTCGAATTCAGTGATCATGGTAAATCGTCCTTCAAAGCTATCAGTCACTCTTATTTTGTTTGTGGTCATACCGCATACATACGTCTGCCTCCAGATTGGGATGGTACTTGTTATATTGCATTCCTTCTGCCACCTGTTTTTCTAGCCCCTCCTGATTACCACAGAAACACAAATCTAGTAAAGAATAGGCTCCGAAGAGATCTCCCGCTTGTCGACTATACAGAAACGGCATGGGAACAATACACCGATTTTAATAAGGGATTCTTTTTCTTTTTAGGCCCCGTCCAAAACAGTAAATTAATACGTAGATTAACTAGAACACTTGAAGCTGTAGTACATGAAACTGCCTCCGCCTTAGGTAACCTAACAGAGGAGCAATCTGCTATGCGGGTTGTTGTCCTTCAAAATCGTCTTGTTATTGACGTCATCTTGGCAGATAGAGGTGGAGCCTGTAAGGTCATCGGGTCAAGTTGCTGCGTTTTCATCCCACAAAACGCGCCATCTGTATATCAAGCCATTACCCGTCTGCATAAAATTGCAAATCAGATACATCAGAATCCAGGCACCTGGACTTGGTCCGGTTGGTTCTGGACAACGTTAACTGCTTGGGGATGGAAGATCCTATCCTTCCTAGGTTTTGGCCTTGTCATAGTATTCAGCTGCTGCCTGTGCCTACAGTGTGGGCCGGCGATATGTGGACTGTGTGCCACATCGTGCATTGAACATTCCAGTTTTCTCTCAAATAGACAACGGAAGAGAGACGAACAAATTATGTTACAAGAACAAACTGATCAATTTATGATGATTGATATATCATAAAGGGTCCGTAGGGAACAAAGAGGGAATGAGGAAATATAAATATTGGTCAAATTGTGTTCCCTAGCGTGTACCCCACCGTCTCCATGTACGAGTTAAAGTGCATGTAACTTCCCTCCTGTACCAGCTATGAAGACGCAAATACATTTGCGTCCAACGTCAACATGTCCTCTTTCAGACCCACCCTGAATGGGTTGGATAGCCCGTTCCTAAGTATACTATGCCAACGTCTTTTTGTAGTGTATTCTACATGTTTTTCAGCTCTGGCAAAGTAGGCCCAGAATATCTGCCATCGAGCCTTTTTCTCCCTTCTGACTCTGGGGGCCTCAGGCCAGGCTGCCCAGGCTGCCCCCGTACCCGTGAACTCTGCCTTACTTCTAGCGCGGCCCAGCGCGTTCAGCTCAGCCTGCTGCCTGCCAAGATTGACTATAACCTTCGAGTTATCTGTTCCGCTCCTCGAAAATACATTCCTGCCTGCTAGCTTCAGTAAACATACCCCTCAGCTACAGGGCCAAAGGGCCGACCTGTCTCCGTGCAAGTAATTCATAGCTTCTGTTGCTATGCTCCTATGGAAGGCCCATGCCCCCACGCTTCTCATACAGACACTCAGGCGCTTATACACGCACTCACAGTCAGTATAGAATAGCTTCTGCCCTAGAGACCTTTCTGCCCAGATAGCTCAGTTCCTAAACACCAGATATCAGATATGATAGAAGCACAAGTTGATCTGACATGCCAGACTTCTGTCTCTTTCCGTCGGTGCAAATGTCAAGCCCCCTGCACCCTCCAGTTTCACGTCCATCACACGTCATGCAGCTGCGCGCGCATCCAAGCTTCCGATTTCTGCTGACATTGCAACATTTCTGTTTAGTGCCACCCCTTTTGTGACACCTATCTGTGACGTTTCCAGCACACGCCTAGTCCACGCCTTCTGATTACGTACTAGTAACACGTGGCTACTGTTATCTTGTCTTCTCTCAGCTGTTACGCCTACTGTACTGTTTTCCATGTCATGAATTAAGTATATAAGCTATGTACTGTCAATAAAATGTAGCGCGCTCTCTCTATCCCTTCTTCCACCCCTGTGGTGGGAAGAATATGATATCCTGGTCTAGACCATTCCTTTTTTAAGGAATAAAACCCCTAAGAACTCTAACACCACGGACTCTGTTTTCTTTCTTTCTGATTGAGTTATTATTGATTAAGTACTTACCTGCATAGAAATTACGACGGTAAATTATATATTTACATCATTTTGGCGCCCGAACAGGGACCCCTCCCCCACCTCACGCGCCGGTTGGTGCGTTGTAAACTCTGTCCCCTGCCATCAGCTAGAAGGAAACTACGCGTACTGGCAGGATTTCCTGTATCTCCCTCTGGCCCACGGAGGTGACGAAGATTACGATCAGTACCCAGACGAGGCGGTGAGGAGTACGGAGGATCCCGACCAGAGCCCAGCCGAAAGAAGCAAGGTCCGAGGTGTCAAGAGGCCCACCAGTTTTCCGAAGTTTTCCGAGGTATTCCGAAGTTTTTCCGAAGTTTTCCGAAGTATCGAGTCCAGTCGAGTTTTCCGAGGCCTTCTGTTTCCGTGCTTCCCGGTGAGTACCATCGCTGGGACGTATCTAGACGGGTTTGGGTACACAAGTCCGGTCTGCACTGTTTTAGACAGTGTATCTGTACTGTTTAGCAGTACATCCGATATAGGGGGTAGTCATATATGTTTTCAAAATGTCTTTTCATGTGATTAATGTCGTGGTATGAGTGTGACTGTTTCCTAATGTGCATTTATGTTTTCTTGTATAACTAGCTGTATTCAGTATCAAGTAGCAAGGATCGAGCATTCAGTACCAAGTAAACAAGATGCCGTTTTTTAACAAGTTAAAGCAGATAGGAACTAGGAAAGGGATACTAGAGGAAGAAATTCCTATCCCCCCTAGGGACACCCCAGGTAACTTTATGTACCACAAGCATGGCATAGATGCCATATTATATCTCGATTTATGGGCTGACTATACCAAACATCTAGACGAAAGACACAGATGGCCCGTTAACGGGACATGGGATGCCGAGTGCATCATGAAGGTAGAGGAAGCACTATGGAAAAAGAAAGCCAGACAATCTCAGAAGGACGCCATAGAGTTTTGGCGTAAGGAATCACATAAACGTGCTGAAAGAACATTACGTAGAGAAGATAGACTTAAAGAATCAGAGAAAGCCCAAGAAAACGAACTAGTTACCGAGGGGATCCGAGTAAAAACTGAACAGATAGACCGCGCACGAAATAATCTCGTAAACTGTATGTATCTCGTGGCCGAGGGTTCACCTGAGGCCATTTCAGAAATACCGAAAGACCTACCGCCCCCATTGGTTCCAACTAAAGTAACTCATAGGACCACTAAAGACATATTCCTGAATTCCTATCTAGAGGATGTAGCACCCGCTTACACCAATCTGCCTGTCCGCGCCCTGCCTAACGACGGGGACGGGGGTGGTAACCCGCCCCAAAATCATATTCTACCAGTATCACGACAGGTTTCCCCTGTTCCACCAGCTCCACCACTTCCCGTACCTAAAACTGATCCACCGAAACCCCTTCTACCTGATCCCACTAAAAGACATATTCAAGTTCAGGTACAGACTCCACAAAGAACTAATGCTCAAGCTTCCACCTCAGGGGGTGCTACCGGGGGTCTTCACACCCCGCCACCGACACGCAGGTTACCGCTTGGGGACTTGCGGAATCCTTTTTCGTTTAAATCACCCCGTCTTGACGTGTTTAAAGAAACCATTTCAGTTTGCAGATATGATCCAGTACCCGGCAAAGACGATACAATGGTGATGGCATCATTACGGTTAAGATCTGCTACTGATTCCCTGCTGTGTTATGCAGGAATGAAGGAGCGCCTAGATAGAATATATGAGTTCATTCAGACTGGGAAAGACCCCGACAGTATTAAGGATGCCATGGAGCGTCAGAAAGTTGACATTCAAGCACAGATACTACGTTTTTTCATAAATTGCCTAATAAGAGAACGAGATAGGCCTGGGACCGACCAGAGTGAATTAGATGCATTAACCAAGTGGGGTCAGAATATATCTGAAGGAAAACACGATAAGGGGACTTGCATAGCTAGTATGTACAAGAAAATTAGAAAAACAGTGATAGAAATACACCAAAAAGAGAAAGAGAAGGCTTCCTCCGACGGGGAAGAAGAATGTGAAGAACCAGAAGAAACTCTAGACACTATAGCATATGTAGGTAAAGGAAATTACCTTAGGAAAGGCATCCGTCCAGAAAGCAAGAGAGTTCTTTTCTGCGGCTTAACAAACCCGAATTCTGCTGAACATCAGTTCCAGGAAACTGATAGAAGGCTTCGAGATCGAGTAGGGTACCATGTACTCAATTCTATGGATGAACAAGAACTAGCCCGGTCAGCCATATCATGGGCCGAAAATCCAGACATATATAATGATGACACTGTAGCACAGACATTTCTGAACCTCTCCCCAGACGAGCAGAAATTAGCAGGTGTATACATGATTCAGCACCTTCTCATAAAGTACAGACATCAGCATTCGGATCCAGGTCCCTTACCCGAATTATTGGAAGCGCTACTCATGGACCGATGGAGAGGTCTAAGTACCAAATTAATTCAAATAATTCTAGAACAACGCCGTAGATATGACACTTTCATAAGCTCTGAATATGTTCCTGCTCCGCCCCCAGAAAGAAAAACGTATCACATGCAATGCCTGGGTGGCATTGAAAGTCAGAACCCCTTACGAGAAGTACACCCAGTTATGGGTACGGACAATATCTTGAAGCGTGTATATGTACACACGCCATTGACCAAGTTAGAACTGTTAGAAATGAAGAAACTAGTCCCGAGCCATGATAAAGACCCTGCAGGTTTCCACAGAGAGCTTAAAGACATGTTACTGATGGGGGATTACACATATGATGATATCATGAAAATGTTAAAAGTACTACTGCCCACGGGCATCTACGAGAAACTAAAGGAAAAAGAATGGGAGGTGGGAGACACAAAGATTGCATGGGCAGAAATAGAAGATGAAGAGAACAAACAGGTCCCAGGGGTAGGCCTTGGGGACAAAACAAAAGCATTACCAGGTTTAATAGTACAGGTTCTGCCACGATTATTGGCAACTAGAAAAGAAGACTGGGATGCAATCTCAGCATGTAAACAGAAGCCCGACGAAGATACTAGTGACTTTTATTCAAGATTCGAGAAATGTTTTATTATTAATAGTGGTCTTAAACCAAGTAGCGAATCGTACCCGCATCTTTTTGTATCAAAGTTAGTCGAGAATTCCCTGTTAGCAGTTAAGAATCGTGTATACAAGGTGGAGAGTACATGGCAAGCAAATACGCCATCTCAGATGTTACAAATGTTACAATACCATCAGAATAGAATTAGAGAAGAACAGGATCAAGAACAGAAACGTATGAAAGACACAAAAATGAAAATGTTAGTAGCCCAGTCGGTCCATACCGACGGGAATAGAAAAGGTACGACCCAGACAGGTCACGCCGCAGCTCCCGTTAAAGGGACATGCAACTACTGCAAACAACCAGGTCACTACGTACATGAATGCCCCGTTCTGAAACATAACATAGCAACAGGTAAAACTAAGGAAAGGCCGCATCCGCCTAGACAAGACCATAACCAGCATCAGTCTTCACAGAATACACAGAATACACAGCCTATGCATGCTTCTTCACCTCCAGCACAGACAGTAGCGGTATCACAGCCACAGCCCATTGCCGCGTCCCAGCAAGTTTCACAACAGATGTACCAGTATGCCCAGTCCGCTTACCCTGATTATCAACGATATACATGAAACAGCCTAGAGAGGGAATTTGGCTTGCCTCTTATTGAAATTCCTGTAGATCAAGAAGGTCCTTATGTACACAGTCAAGTATTGGGAAAAGACAGAAAGTTTTTAATTGACACAGGGGCAAGCCGCACCACAATAAGTCATAATGAAGTCCCAGGGGCACCCCTCTCAGGCTCACAGAATGTTTCCCTTGGCTTTTCAGGACAGCCCATTGTAAATGAAGTATCAGAACCAGTCCCCCTGGCTGTGGGTCCATTATCACGTGTTACAGACTTGTTACTTACAAAATCATGTCCAGAAAATATGTTAGGAATTAAAACATTGAAGGCTCTAGGAGCTATAATCTGCTGTTCCCCGGAGGGAGTTAGACTCTTTCTACGGGATTTCAAGGGTCATTATGTTTTGCGAGAATTCGATGTCAGATTGAAAAATGTACCAGATCACTTGTGGGCAAAAGGCCCAACTGATGTAGGTTGTATGCATATCACACCATACCGTGTTACACTCAAGACAGGAGTTGTACTACCCCGAATCAGACAATACAAGTTACCACCCGATGCTGTAGTGGCTTTACTGGAAATCATTGAAGAGCTTATAGCACAAGGAGTGGTCGTAGAGACCGACTCCAATATCTGTAATTCACCCATTATTCCGATTCTTAAACGTACTGATCCCAATGCACCGCCAGTATATCGGCTGGTGATTGATCTTCGAGAACTGAATAGATGCATTATTCCACAGTACCCTGTGGTTCCCGATATCTCATCCTTATTGACTGCTATTGATTCAGAAGTAACGTTCTTTACTGTAATTGACCTCAAGAACGCCTTCTTCAGCGTGCCTATTGATCCAGAGAGCCAATATCTCTTCGGATTCAGTTTAAATGGACGCAGTTTCAAATTTTCACGCGCACCTCAAGGATTCACAGAAAGCCCCAGCATCTATAGCCAAGCACTGAAAAGACAACTTGATTGTATCACAATGCCAGTTAACACCGCATTACTGCAATACGTCGATGATCTGCTGATCACCGCACGAAGTGAGCCCGAATGTGAACAAGCATCACTGACAGTTTTACATTTTCTGGCAGACAAGGGACACAAGGTGTCTCCTTCGAAGCTACAATTCTGTGTTCAGCAAGTTGTGTACTTGGGTCACTTGCTGTCCAAAGTGGGGAGACAGCTCACTCCCGATCGCATTCAGTTAATTGCAAATATGCCACAACCCCAGACACAAAAAGAAGTGCGGGCCTTCATAGGCCTCACCTCGTACTGCAGACAATGGATTCCTCAGTATGCATTTCTAGCTAAACCACTCATTCAGTTAACAACGCAGGAGGCAGCAACCTCGACTGTCCTTCCTTGGACTCAGGAACATACACAAGCCTTTGAGGAATTAAAGAAAGCATTATGCCAAGCACCAGTTTTAGCGACACCATGTTACAGCAAACCGTTTACACTTTTTGTTACAGAACGTGATGGTACAGCGTTGTCTGTCCTCACCCAAGATCAAGCAGGTTCACATAAGCCTTGCGCTTATTTTTCAAGTACACTGGATTCAGTAGCCCAGGCACTCCCTGCGTGCTTAAAGTCAGTAGCAGCAACAGCACTAGCAATCAGACAGAGCGACTCAATTGTTTTAGGACATCAGTTAACCGTACAAGTTCCACATTCTGTGGAAGTTCTTTTAAACAGAACCCAGACTCAGCACTTGACTATAGCATGACTGACAGGTTATGAATTAACGTTATTCCAGCCACACATAGAAATTAGACGCTGCAGCATTCTGAACCCCGCAACACTGTTACCTACAATTATGACAGATCCAGCCCCGCATGATTGTATAGAAATCATTAATGCAGTAACAAAGCCACGACGAGACTTAACAGATGTCCCACTGACAAATCCAGACCTGACACTTTATGTGGACGGTTCATGCATGAGAACAAGTACAGGAGAATTAGTGGCCGCGTATGCAGTGACCACTGAAACTGAAGTTAAAGAAACACATCGTATTGACACACTGTCTGCTCAAGCAGCAGAGCTCATCGCTCTGACCCGAGCTTGTATACTAGCCAAGAACAGAAATGTTAACATATACACTGATTCCCGTTATGCGTTCGGAGTCGTACACGACTTCGGAATGTTATGGCAAGAACGAGGTTTCCTGACCTCTCATGGTGCCAAGATACAACACGGTCCCCTCATTCAAGCACTGTTAGAAGCAATACATCTGCCCTCAGGCATATCCGTCATGAAGTGTAAAGCACATACTAAGGTCACAGATTTTGTTTCCCAGGGTAATGACCTGGCAGACCAGACAGCGAAACATACAGCATTGACTCACACTCAGACAACTGACATGACAAAGACAATAGGACCGACAAATTGCATGACAGTTAGGGATCCCGCACTAGATGTTATCGATATTCAGACACATGCTACCCCAGATGAAATAAAGAAATGGATTGAACTAGGAGGGATCCAGACAGATCAAGGTTGGATGACGAAGGGAAAATCTACATGGTTTCTCCCTGACTCTATGGTTCAAGTCATAATCAATACAGCACATAGCCCAGCACATCTAGGAGAAAAAGCAATGTTAGACAGTTTACAGAATCTCTGGAGCAATAAACACTTACGAGCAGCAGCAAAACAGAAAGTGCGTACTTGCATGATCTGTTGTCAGTTCAATCCAGGTAAAAGCGTCCCTGTAGAGCAAGGTGGATTTCATCCTCCCGATCATCCTTTTGAAGTCCTCCAGATGGATTATATCCAGATGGACCGTTGTCGGGGATTTAAATATGTCCTCGTAGTTGTTTGTGCACTGTCCCGTTGGACCGAAGCCTACCCAGTCCCAGATTATACTGCTCCGACCACTGCCAAGCAGCTGGTTCGTGAATTCTTCCCACGATACGGCATGCCTCGTGTCGTGTACTCAGATAACGGTCAGCCATTCTCATCCGAATTAATGAAGCAGGTTTCCTTGCTGCTAGGATATCAGTGGAAATTCCATTGTGTCCGACATCCCGAAGCCGCAGGCCTTGTAGAAAGGCATAATCAGACACTAAAGACACGTCTTGCTAAAATATGTCAAGAGAAAGGGGTCGACTGGATAGTCGCCCTGCCAGTGGCACTGTTCTACATGAGAATGGTTGCCCATTCAAGATCAGGACTATCCCCGTACGAAGTGGTCTTTGGTAGACCACCGAATATGTGGGGGACGCCCATTCCTAAAAGAATTACCGATGTTGATTGCAATATGTTGACAGATTACCTTGCCTCCTTGATGTCTGCACTCCAATCATGTCGTTCACAGGTTGCCGCTGCCTTCCCTGACAACACTGATGTAAAGCCACACGATGTCCGTCCAGGGGATCTGATCCTTATCAGGAACTTCGACCGGAAAAGTCCGTTGGAGCCCCGCTGGAAATCGCCGAAGACCGTTCTACTTACTACGAGGACAGCGGTGAAGGTTGAGAGCAGGAAGGGGTGGGTCCACATGAGCCATGTTAAGCTGTGTAATGAACTGAAATCCGACCCAGGCTCATCCACCCCTTCCAAAGACTGTATCAAGCCCAGTGACTTTGAAGTTTCCAAACGAGAGAAAACTCCTCAAGAGGAATACAGACTCAAGCTTCGATCTAGCAAGTCAGACAGTTTAATTGTTTAATTCCTCCCCTAGGTGAATCGGTTAAATAGTTTCTGACATGTATCCCCTAGATCGAAATAGAGAGAGAGAAAGAGAGTTCAAGAAACGTACATACTGCAAATCACTGCGTAGTCACTGTATAGTGACATTATTAATCATGTTTTTTCTAAGTATTCTGATAATTGTTGCAAGCGTACTTCTCCCTATCTACTGCCCTATTTTCAAGAATGGACAATCTGCTTACAATGTTTCTGCTGAACACTCTTTTAGCGAGTTACCTCCACACGAACTCTCCTACAGACTTGCGCTGCGCAACAACACATTCATTAGTATGCTGCATCATTCCCATCAGACTAACAATGCTACAGACTGCTGGATATGTGGCCGACTCCCTCCCTACCAGAATTACAAGGGAGCTCTGCCCCTCTTTCCGTACCCATTCACTCACAATGGCTCCTGTGGGGCATGGTTTAAAATAATTAATTCCTTAGATCCTGATATTGCTGTTTTCGATGGGGGCTGGGTTTGGGGAAACTTGAACTTAGTCCTGCTCGACGTCTGTTACCCTGATAAGGAGGGACTCCCCACTCGAATAGGAACTGATCTAGAAAATGAAGTATATGGATTAGGTAATTACACAATTAGCCTTATGATCCTTACTGTTGAATCCGAGGCTGCACCAGTACTGCCCGCTATGCTAGTATTACCAGTCACTGGTGAATTATGTGTCAGAAAGAAAGGTTCAGTACACTTAGGTCATAGTAAATGCATTACTGTGGTCGAATTCAGTGATCATGGTAAATCGTCCTTCAAAGCTATCAGTCACTCTTATTTTGTTTGTGGTCATACCGCATACATACGTCTGCCTCCAGATTGGGATGGTACTTGTTATATTGCATTCCTTCTGCCACCTGTTTTTCTAGCCCCTCCTGATTACCACAGAAACACAAATCTAGTAAAGAATAGGCTCCGAAGAGATCTCCCGCTTGTCGACTATACAGAAACGGCATGGGAACAATACACCGATTTTAATAAGGGATTCTTTTTCTTTTTAGGCCCCGTCCAAAACAGTAAATTAATACGTAGATTAACTAGAACACTTGAAGCTGTAGTACATGAAACTGCCTCCGCCTTAGGTAACCTAACAGAGGAGCAATCTGCTATGCGGGTTGTTGTCCTTCAAAATCGTCTTGTTATTGACGTCATCTTGGCAGATAGAGGTGGAGCCTGTAAGGTCATCGGGTCAAGTTGCTGCGTTTTCATCCCACAAAACGCGCCATCTGTATATCAAGCCATTACCCGTCTGCATAAAATTGCAAATCAGATACATCAGAATCCAGGCACCTGGACTTGGTCCGGTTGGTTCTGGACAACGTTAACTGCTTGGGGATGGAAGATCCTATCCTTCCTAGGTTTTGGCCTTGTCATAGTATTCAGCTGCTGCCTGTGCCTACAGTGTGGGCCGGCGATATGTGGACTGTGTGCCACATCGTGCATTGAACATTCCAGTTTTCTCTCAAATAGACAACGGAAGAGAGACAAACAAATTATGTTACAAGAACAAACTGATCAATTTATGATGATTGATATATCATAAAGGGTCCGTAGGGAACAAGGAGGGAATGAGGAAATATAAATATTGGTCAAATTGTGTTCCCTAGCGTGTACCCCACCGTCTCCATGTACGAGTTAAAGTGCATGTAACTTCCCTCCTGTACCAGCTATGAAGACGCAAATACATTTGCATCCAACGTCAACATGTCCTCTTTCAGACCCACCCTGAATGGGTTGGATAGCCCGTTCCTAAGTATACTATGCCAACGTCTTTTTGTAGTGTATTCTACATGTTTTTCAGCTCTGGCAAAGTAGGCCCAGAATATCTGCCATCAAGCCTTTTTCTCCCTTCTGACTCTGGGGGCCTCAGGCCAGGCTGCCCAGGCTGCCCCCGTACCCGTGAACTCTGCCTTACTTCTAGCGCGGCCCAGCGCGTTCAGCTCAGCCTGCTGCCTGCCAAGATTGACTATAACCTTCGAGTTATCTGTTCCGCTCCTCGAAAATACATTCCTGCCTGCTAGCTTCAGTAAACATACCCCTCAGCTACAGGGCCAAAGGGCCGACCTGTCTCCGTGCAAGTAATTCATAGCTTCTGTTGCCATGCTCCCATGGAAGGCCCATGCCCCCACGCTTCTCATACAGACACTCAGGCGCTTATACACGCACTCACAGTCAGTATAGAATAGCTTCTGCCCTAGAGACCTTTCTGCCCAGATAGCTCAGTTCCTAAACACCAGATATCAGATATGATAGAAGCACAAGTTGATCTGACATGCCAGACTTCTGTCTCTTTCCGTCGGTGCAAATGTCAAGCCCCCTGCACCCTCCAGTTTCACGCCCATCACACGTCATGCAGCTGCGCGCGCATCCAAGCTTCCGATTTCTGCTGACATTGCAACATTTCTGTTTAGTGCCACCCCTTTTGTGACACCTATCTGTGACGTTTCCAGCACACGCCTAGTCCACGCCTTCTGATTACGTACTAGTAACACGTGGCTACTGTTATCTTGTCTTCTCTCAGCTGTTACGCCTACTGTACTGTTTTCCATGTCATGAATTAAGTATATAGGCTATGTACTGTCAATAAAATGTAGCGCGCTCTCTCTATCCCTTCTTCCACCCCTGTGGTGGGAAGAATATGATATCCTGGTCTAGACCATTCCTTTTTAATAAAACCCCTAAGAACTCTAACACCACGGACTCTGTTTTCTTTCTTTCTGATTGAGTTATTATTGATTAAGTACTTACCTGCATAGAAATTACGACGGTAAATTATATATTTACATCAAGATACCCACTGACCCCTGTGTCTCTCAGAGCCTCTATCTCCCTCCCATTGATGGTCACCTTCTGCCCGTATTTCTTAGTTTTAGGGGGCAGTAAGCTTTCCTGGACCCTCTCTTGGTCTCATAGAGAGACAAGGGTCATAAATGCTAGTTCTCCTTCCCCATTAGAAATCAAATTCCCTCCCAAAGCTACACTTGCTAACCCTGGGGCGGGAGCATCAGTGGGTGCTGGGGGTTTCTTGGGGCACCTGTTGATAACATGTCCCACCTAATTGCAGTGAAACCAGGTAGGGGGACCTCTGTTTTCCCATCTGGCCCTAGGGGCCATGGCTGCTTGGGTCTGGGGGGTTGGGACTACTTTCCCTGGGAACAATTTTGGGGCCCTTAAGAGAACTCCATTTTGGTTACCCTTGTCCCCCCCACTCTTCTGCCGGGGACCCTGTCTACCTTTGGTTGTGGTACCCACAATTCCTCTGTGGACCCTGGTACTGGTCCAGTGGTCCGCCTCCTTAGCAAGCTCAACGGGGTCTGTCAGCTTGCTGTCTAAAAGATGCTGGCGCAGCTCTGGAACACAAAGACCACTCAAGTGCTCCTAACTAATTAAATGTAACAACCCCTTATAATCAGTTACTTTGCTGCCCTTCATCCAACCTTCCAGTGCATGAGAGTATAAATTCACACACTCCATCCAAGTCTCAGACTCTTTCCTCTTAGAGTTTCTAAACTGCAGTCTGTACTGCTCTGGAGTAAGTCCATACCTGAGACATCGGGACTCCTTCATATTGGGGTAGGTCATGGTGCCTGCTAACTCGAAGGGCTCTAGAACACTCCTCCCAGAAACCTCAAAACATTTCCACAGTCCCGCCCCCCCAATGCTGTTCAGGCACACCATTCATTCCCAATGCAATTTCATAAGAAGTAAACCAGGCATAAGTATCTTCACTCCTATTCCAGTACCAGATCCTTGGGAATATATACTTTACCCCCCTGCACTGGCTGTGGGCTGCCACCATTTGAACTGGCATCCACCTCCTTGCCTTTAAGATGCAGTTCTCTCATGCTCAACTCATGAGCCAAAAGCAATTTCTTTTCCTCCAGGGCACGGGCATTTTATTTTCCTCCGCCGCCCTTTCTTTCTCCATTTCCAATTGCTTAATTTTCAGCTTCAGGACTTCCAAGTCATGTTCTCTCATTCTTTGAGACTCTTGTAACTCTTCTTGGGTGAAGCCTCTACTGGAATGGGTGCTACCAGGCCTTGAGCCTGTTCTGCTCACAGGCAGATCAGTGATTTGGAAACCATTCCCTGTACTTGCATCATTTTCCTCTTGTGCCTCCCAATGGGCCTTCAGGATTCTCTGCTGCTCCTCTATCCTGGCGCCGCTTTTCATGGGGCACTTTCATGGGGCACTTAAACTGTTGGCACAATTTCCTACGATCTTTTGCTCTGTAGGAATACAAATCCTCAATGACAAATTCTAATTCCAATTCTGACTCCACACTGGGTGTCTTCCCTTTCACACACATGATGCTTAGAAGAGTTACTAAAAAATAGAACCAATCAAAAAGAAACAGTAGTATGCAGTGGCATAGTGGTCTGCACTCACTTGTGATGTACTCCAATCACTGTGGGGCTAGTACAAATACAAGTTCAAATCCCACCGCTGACCAACAATGTTAGAACTGGAGGTCTCTAGTTGGCAGAGGTAGGTACCACTGTCCAAATTGGGACCCTTGCTTCCAGTCAGAGTAAGGAGGAAACACTCTTTAGATAACCTCTGCTCACCCCCTTGGTAGCTTGGCAGAAGCAGTCAGGCGTATCCAAAAGCAATGTGTTAAGTATTTGTACCAACACTCACAGTAACACAGTGAAAACACCACAAACTGACTCCACAACAGTTTAGAAATGTAAAGGTATTTAATCTAAACTACACAAGACCAAAACGACAAAAATCCAACATACACAGTTCAAGAATATGGTTGCAAAAGAGTTCTTAGGTTTAGCGATAAAATAATCCACAGTTGCGTGAGAAGATCACAGTTGCGACACGTTTAGCCACAGTACCTTTGTTAGCAATAAAAAGTTCCAAACAGAAGCTGTAGCGGTGGAAAACAAGCGATGCGTTTCTCCTGAGACCCTGGGGATCCGTTAGCGACAGCCCCGCTGCAGCAGCGAATATGTTGCAATGAATCTGGTCTGTATGGGGAAGAAGGTGATGACTTGTATGGATTCGGGTGCGTAGGTTCCGTAGGAAGTTTTCTCCCGCAAAGGCACGATGCAATGATTCTCTGGGGCAACAATTCACGGTCCAGCTGCGATCTTTCTCTTGCGGCTCCTCGATGCGAATCCTCTACAATAAATCTCGCTGCGACGTGATGCGGTGATCTCACCCAGCAAGGACAGGCTCTTCGACGATGTTCGCAGCGGCGGAAATCTTCCTGCTAACGAAGGATGCAACGTCTTCGGGCAACGGGGACAGGCGCTGCGACGATCTCGGTCTTTGTAGTGGTGGGAATTTTCTCACTCGTCTGGGATTGTGATACACTTTCTGTAGCAAAGTCTCTCAAATCTTGGTTTCCAGCTTCCCAAAACAGGTACAACTTCCAGAGGCACCACACATGGGCCACGCACTCCAGGAAGGACAGAACTCTCTCAGTAGAGTTCAGGGAAGCTGGGGTGAAGTCCGTTTGTTTCTCGGACTTCATAACAGGGAGCCAGCTCTTCTCAGGCCTTTGGAGATTCCTTCAAGCAAGGGGACACAGCACAAAGCAAAAGTCCTTCCCCTCTCCTTGGCAGCAAAGCAACAGCAGGGCAGTCCAGCAGAGGAACAGCACGACAGTCTTCCTTCTTCAGTTTCAGCTTTCTCCTTGGCAGAGGTTCCTTCTTGATTCCAGGATGATCTGATTTTTCTGTTGTCAGGGGTCCTGTACTTATACTCCTAAAAGTCTTTGTTCTCTTTGTGCAAGTGGGCCCTGAGCCTGGTCTGAACCAGTTCTGGGGGTTCCTTGAGCACTTTGTTTTCCTGGCTTCTCCTTTCCTTTCAGAGTGAGGGGCAGGGTCATCAGCCGCCCAGCAGGAGGTGGAGCCACCATTGTGGAAGTCAGGCACAGCCTTATTCAGGCCCAGGTGCTATCTCCTCCCACCACTCAAGTTGCAAATGCAGTCATTCAGTCCAGGGCTGACCCAGCCAGCCTCCTGGGCGCTCCCAAGCCCCTGTCACTCGCAAACCAGACAATCAATTCACAAACAGGCCAAGGCACACAGAAAGGTCAGACAAGAGAACAACAACTTTCTAAAAGTGCTGTTCTTAAACACAGGAGTTAAAAAACACCTTTCCTAAAAGATGTGCTATTAACCGCCATATTCATGAAAATCGGCATTTGCGATTCTGAAATAGCGAAAAAAAGTGAATCGCTATTCAGAAATCGCAAATCCGAATTCATGAAGAATTGCGATAAAAAAAAGCGATTCGCACGCGATCGCAAATTCCGTTAGCGATGACCGATAATCGCAGAATAATCGCTATTTCCGGCTACCCGCGCCTGGACTGCGAGCTCGCAAATAGCGATATCGCTATTTGCGATATCGCTATTTGCGAGATCGCAAACTCGCGAGATCGGGAAAACGGGAAGTCGCATTTCGAGCCCAGTGATGACATCACAACCAGGAAGCTGCCGGTTCCCACCACCATTTTCCACATTGAGGCAGAGAGAGAGGGAGCATTTTGGATAGCTGCTGCTAATCTGGGAAATTACACTGATCCACAACCCTGGCCTGGTACCATGGCTGAGGAACCTGCACCTGGCACCAGCAGCTCGTCTGGGCGCAAGAGAAAATTGAAATTCTCTGAGCAAGAGCTGGAACACCTCATTGAGGGGGTTGTGGCCAACCATGACAGACTGTTTGGCGCAAATTCTCGGAGGGTCTCTGAACAGGAGAAGGGGCGCATATGGCAGGGGATAGCCTCGGCTGTGAACTCCATGGGAGTGGCGGCCAGGTCCCTGGAGGAATTAAGAAAGCGGTGGTACGACCTCCGAGGCCGTGCCAAGGAGAAGGTGGCGGCGCGCCTTGGGGAGTCCTCGGGCACTGGAGGAGGAGGACCAACTGTACCATCCAACACTCCCATGGAGGACCAGGTCGAGAACACCCTGGAGAAGGAGGCCTGTGTCGGTTTCACAACACTGGACTCATCCCGCACCACCCAAGACACCCAAGGTAAGTGGAATGCGACTGCGACCCTGCCCCCTATGGATGTCCATGACCAAATAGGCTCCCCCAATGTCCCATAGGCATGCCATAGTTGCACATCAAGGAATGTCCTTAAGCATTGTGGGAGATGTAGTCTGGCCACAATGTTGTAGTACCACAATGCAGCCAGACAGGTCCCAAAGCACACAAAGCCACTGCCATTCAGGGAATGTCACCCAGCATGCATGTAGCAACTGCACGTCTGCCAGATACATGCAACTAATGATCCACCACTTACCCCCACAGGTGGCGATACCAGCGACAGCGATAGGCTGGAGATCGATGAGGGCGTCCCGGAGGCGGAGGTGCCAACACCAACCCAGGCACCAGCCCCTGCCAGCAGCAAGTACCACCTGCAGCATCCCCCCTGCAACTGGTGCAGCACCCACATCTGCTAGCAGGCCAGCCCCCATTGTGCCTCCTGCCACCGCTGCTCCTCCCAGAGCCGCAGCCAGGGCAGTCACTCCTGTGCCCCCTGCATCTACTACAACAGCCACACCAGCAGTCACACCCCCTGCGTCTGGCGCACCTGCAACACCGGCGGTCATACCCCCAGCAGCTGTCGCCTCTACATCCGGGGCTGCGCCAGTGTCCACACAGCGGCCAGCCTCACACTCAGGCCAGCAGGGCAGGCGTGGCAGGTCACGCCAGCACTCCACAGCAGCTAGCAGGCGGGCCAATGCTCATGGACTGGCGCGGCTCAGCGTCGAGAGACGCATGCTCCGCATTCACAAGCGCCAGGCTCAGCAGCAGGGAGCTATACAGCTGCAACTGCACATGATAGGGCGCAATGTGGCCTCTGTTGCAGGCCACATGGAAGGCATGAGGGCAGACATGGCAGGTGTGGGAGAAGGACTGGCCCGCATGGCTGCAGCCTTGGAGGCCAACACCGCGGCCATGTCGAGAGAGCGCAGTGTAACACGCCGGCGCCACCGCCAACTAATGACCCGGCTTGACACTAACAGCAGGGCAAGTTACGTGTCAGCAAATGCTACATCTCTGTTGGCGCGGCGCTCCCTGACCCAGCAGCACCAAATCATACAGTGCAGCGAGGACATGACAAGGGTGCTGGAGACCCTCACCACGGCCGTCATTGCTCTTCACCCTCTAGCTATTCCATCTGTTGTGGGGGGTGATGATGCGAGTGAGGGGGAGTCCAGCGTCAGCTCACAATCTGCCTCACAGGCCCCACCACCAACCCGCAGCACCATGCCCCCCCCCATTGCCTGAAGCCCCGGAGGAGGATGCCCCTCAGAGGCGCTATGGCGGAACGCGCACTAGGCGCTCCTAGAGAACTGCAGTTAATCAATGGCACAGGCTGAGGTTAAGCCTGCCATGTAGTGATGCCCAGCAGTATGGCGTAATACTGTTTGTTGGACTTATTTGGACAGGAACCTTATTTTTATTTTTGTGAATTTAACAAATACATTTATTTTGCTAGACACATTAGCGTTGTGTCATCATTACATTTTGCATGCATTGTTGATTTGTGGGGTGATGGAAGTGGTTGTACTAGAAACTGTTCACTGTGATGTGGTTGCGACGTCTGTGCCCTTCTGCTGGGTTCTCCCCATGTGCATGGCGCGCATGTGCAGGTGGCCGGTTGTCCCCCTCAGATTCACTGCCAGAGATGTCAACAGGTATCCTGCGCTTGGTTGCAATGTTATGTAGTATTGCGCAGACAGCCACAATGCGGCAGCACTTTTCAGGACTGTAATACATGGCCCCACCTGTCTTGTGCAGTATGCGGAACCTGCTCTTGAGCAGGCCAAATGTCCTTTCTATGCAATTCCTTGTCCGTATGTGTGCAATATTGTAGCGCCGTTGCTGGGGTGTAGCAGGGTTGAGGTATGGGGTCAGGAGGTATTCACGGAGGGCGTAGCCACTGTCACCTGAATGAGAGGATCAGATGGTGATTGCCTGTGCTGCGCTATTACATCTTTGCAATGTGACATTTCAATCAAAGTGTACTTACCAAGTAGGTGTCCTTCCCCAAACTCTCCCCTGACCAGTCGTGTGTGGAGTCCGCTGTGCCGGAAAATGAAGGAGTCATGGGTACTCCCTGGGTACTGTGCGACAATGTCAGTGATGTATGTCTTAGCATTGCAGACCATCTGGATGTTGAGGGAGTGGTAGGACTTTCTATTGCGGAACATATACTCCATGCCAGCTGGTGGGCAGATGGCGACGTGGGTACAGTCTATACATCCGAGCACATGTGGAAAATGGGCTACATTGTAGAATTGTAGCTTGGTCATGTCCAATTCCTGTTGGCTGGCGGGGAATTTGATGTGACGGTGTAGCTGGGTGAGCATGGCGTCAACAAAAGTGTGGAGGCAGCGTGACATGGTGGGCTGGGATATCCCCCCAGCAGCCGCTACTATCCCCTGGAATCTCCCGGAGGCCAGGAGGTGCAGGCTACACAATAACTGCACATGTGTAGGCACAGCATTGGTACGGCTTGTTGGGTGCTGCATCAGGGGGTCAAGGTCCTGTATTAGCTGCATTATCATTTCCCCATTCAGCCTGTATTTAGCATATATCTGCTCTCTGGTTTGGCCCAGCAAGGTGACCCGCTGGCGGAATATCCTGTCCTGGATCCTGCGTCTCCTCCGTGCTAATCGCTCTAGCCTGCGACGCCTCACCACCATGTACATTCCTGGCATTGTGGGACTCCTAATGCTGCTGATGATGATGGTCCTTATGTGTGATTGGTCAGACCAGTACCTGTTGGTGATAGGACAACGGTTTTTTGAAAGTTTTTTTTTCCATGGCTTTCATGGTTACCACCTGCTTTGAGTTGTCCTTATTTTGCGCGGTGCAAATAGCGATTTTTGGGTTTTTCGCTAATAGCGATTTTTCTTGAATGCCGATTGCGATTATATTGCGATTTCGCAATTATTTTCGCAGAATCCGTGGTGTGTCGCTATTTCCGAATCGCTAATGCTCACCTGCCGGGATTCTGCGAATATATTAGCGAATTCGCAAATATGTGTTTGCGAATTCGCTATTTTGTTGTTGAATGCCGATTACGGAAATTGCGCCCGCATTTGCATTTTCGCAGCGATTGCGGGCGCAATTTTACTTCATGAATCAGGCTGTAAATTCCGAGTTCAGGGATATCAGACTATTATGTCCTACCTTGCTCCTATGGGAAGATATGCTGGTAGCCACTGCAGCCAGCATTCCCCATGATAGCCCATGGGCAAGGTAGCCTTACAATAGTGAAAAACGAAAATGGCTGCCATTCACTACCAGAGCATGTCACCTGCACTAGTACATGCTCTACCTTTCACATACACTGCACCCTGCCCAGGGGGGTACCCTGGGTCTTCCATAGGGGTGTCCAATGTGCACAGAAAGGGAAGGGTTAAGCCTGGTCAGTGGGGACACTGACCAGGAGGACATGGCAGTTTAAAGACAGTGCACAGGCACTGCGGTGGCAGGCCTGAGACACCATTTTAGGGCTACTCGTGTGGGTGGCACAATCAGTGCTGCAGGCCCACTAGTAGCATTTGTCATCACCAGCCCTGGCACACCCAGTGCACTTTACATGGGACTTCTTGGTGATACAAATAAACCAATCATGTGTTAGATTTGGGGGTCTCTGGTTGGCACAGGTATGCACTTGTGACAAACAGGGACCCTCTCCTCTTGTCAAGACCAGGGACTTACTCTTCAAAATAACCCCTGCTCACCCTTTAGGTTGCGTGGCGTGAGCAGACAAGGCTAATCTTCAGGGCGTTTAGTTGGTTAAGCATTTATGACCACATTCAGTAATGGAAAGATCCACCACAAATGGACACCAGATCTAGTTATGTAAAAATACGTGTAATTTATGTAAATATAGGGGCATATATGTGCAGTGCTTAATACAAGACCAGAATGACGTTTTTAAATGGCCACCATGCTTCTGTAGGCAAGAGTTCTTTAAAGTTCTTTTAAAAATGCTTAATTGCGGGTACTGCGCACTTTGCGCTGGCTGTGTGACCTTTTTGTGCAGTTCGTACGGTTAAAATGAGTTAAACAAACGTTGCAGACCCTGCGGTCTGATGCGAATTACAGACTCAGTTTGAGTCGCACAGTACCTTGAGTATGCAAGAATTTGTCGCGTACAGATGCGGCCAGGCGAAGGCGTACCCGAGATGTGGTCGGCGCTTTCCCTTTGGTGGCCCGGCTTGTAGGCGGTCTCTAGGTGCGAGGCGTGAGAGCGGGACTGCGGGGAGAGGTGCGGACGATCTGGGGCAGTGAGCGTTCGTGGGGTGAGGCGTCCGTTAGGCGTACGAGGCGTACTTCTTCCGTACGTATTGTGGTTCGAGGCGTACCTTCGGGTCGGCTGGGGTGCTGTCATTCAAATGCGGGCAGGCACAGCACAGGGCTCTCAGTACGCAGCGTACCGAGCGGCTTACAGCGTGCGGCGTGGCCCAGCAGGTCTCAAGGGTGCGGAGCGGGGCAGCTGGGTACGTCTCGAACGTACGCACCGTCCGATGCTCGAGGCAGCACTAGAAGTGAATTTCTGCAGGAGGGGTGCGATGCGCACAGCGCGCTCCAAGCGGGCGAGGTGAACCGAGTGTGGGCGGCCCAACGAAACAGGGAAAGAACGGCTCAGACTCGAGCGGGGCTCTCACAAGGCAGGGACGGCCAGGCACCAGATGTCACGGCCCAAGGAGGGGGCGAGGCGCATTAAAGGTCACAGCTCCGGCGAGGGGGGAACACAGTAGACCAGCAGCAGACGGGCGAAGGCAGGATGAGCCCAATGGTCCCGGGGCTCAGTTAAGGGGGCAAGCTCGCTTCCAAGCCCTTGAAGATCGTTAGTTTGATGCACAAGTTTTTTTTGTAGAAAAGTAACAAGTCTTTGAAAAGGGTTTTTTCTCCTTTGGCAGCAAGCCAACCACTGCAGGCCAGTCCCCAGGAGAGGGTCAGTCTTCCTCCTTCAGCTTTCCCGGTTCCTTCTCCTCAGGTAGAGAGTTCTTCTTGGTTCAAAGCAGGATCTAATGTTTAGGAGCAGGGCTCCTACTTTTATATGCAAAATCCATTGTTCTTGCAGGCAAGGGGGCCTGAGCCTGGTTCATCCCAGTTTTGGAGCACTTTGTTTCGGAGACTCTTGCTGCTTCTTTCAGGGTGCAGGGCATAGACATCAGACGCTCCACAGGAGGTGGAGCCAGCTTTGTGGTGGCAGAGCACAGCCCTATTCAGAGTCAAGGGGCACTCCTACCACCCATCATGATGTAATCTCTCTATTCACCACCTGGCAGCCCAGACTGTCTCCTGGAATCCCCCAGCCCTGTCACTCACAGAAACCAGACAGCAGATACACATCCTAGCAGAGGCGGGCTGAAATAGTTAGGCCAGCAAAGGCTAACTTTCTAAAAAGTAGCATTTGAAAACACAGGATATTAAAATAAACTTTACTAAAATAAGTATTTTATTATTCTGAGTTCAGGCATACTAAACTTGGCTTTCTACCACGCTCTCTGAGTCTGTTAGGATTATATAGTGTAATAATTCCAGCAGCCCATTCTGGCCTATGGAAAGCAGGTAACCTTACAATAGTGAAAAACGAAAATGGCTGTAATTAACTATTAGGACATGCCACCCACATCAGGGCTTGTCCTACCTTATGCTTACAATGCAGCCTGCCCTTGGGCCTACCATAGGGGTGACTGATATGAAGTTAAGGGAAGGTTTAGGGGCTGGCAAGTGTGTGCACTTGCCCAGCCATCATGACAGTACCAGACTGCACGCAGGATCTACAATGGCAGACCTTAGATACATTTTAAAAGGCTGCTTCTGTGGGTGGCACAACCAGTGCTGCAGGCCCACTAACAGCATTGGTATTTACACGCCCTGGCTTTCCTGGTGCACTTTCCTGGGGTCTGACAGTAAAACCAAATAAGCCAATCATGGAAATAATTTATATGTACACTTTTCATAGGGAGCACTTGCACTATGGCACTCATTGGCAGTGGCACAGTGCCCTGAGCAGCTAACTCCAGCAAATCATATGAGGCACATCAGCAAAAAGTGGAATGGAGACTCACACCAAGGTGCCAGGTCTAACATCATGTGTATCCAATCACAATAACAATTTACTTAGGGAGCACTTACACTTTGACACTGATCAGCAGTGGCAGAGTGTCCAAAGCATCTAAACCAGCAAAACGAAACCCAGCACAGCATCAAAAATACAGGAGGTAGAGGCAAAAAGATAGGGGAAACCACGCCAAGGATGCCAGGTCTAACACATATTTATAGATAGTCAATATGGTTGTGGAGTTGTGCATTATTTTGGGCAATTGTGGTCCCAATGTGGATTTTTAACCTCTTCGGCTTCACCAATATGAAACGGAGAGTGTGGGAGAGATCTGTTGATGGCACTACAATTACTGGCACAAATTGGGGAGGTGAAATGTCCAGCACATTATCCTGGCTGTGAGTATGTTACCCTTTGCAATAGATATGCTGATGAAATTGCACATTATTGTGCTCAAAGTTCAATTAAAATGGGGAACAATTGAAAGAACGATCTGATCAAGCAGAATGTAGTCTAATGTTTTCTTCTGTTGCAACAGGGGAAGAAATTAGACAACTAAAAGAGGGAGCTAGCGATGAAGAAAGAGAAGTTTGGATCAAAGCATGTTGTACACACAGAGCAGATTATGAAGTGTGGATTTTCACTGATGGAAGACCATTATTGCCAGCTAGTCTACTGTCCCAGATGGCACACGTGCCTCATGGACCTACACATGTGGGTAGAGATGCGATGATTAGACTCTGTAAAAGGTGTGTAACTTGTCAGGAACAGAATGCAGGGAGGAAAACAGTTGTCAGTTTGGGCCAAATTAGAAAAGCAGCTGGTCCATTCATGTGCATGCAAGTAGATTTAATTGAAATGCCTCCCTGACATGGTCTAAGATATGTTCTAGTAATTTTGTGCCTGTTTTCTCATTGGGTTGAAGCATATCCATCAAGACAAAATGACAGCCTAACTGTTGCTGAATTGCTTCTTAGAGAGATAATTCCTAGATTTGGATTTCCACTCTCATTGGAATCTGACAGAGGAACCCATTTTAATAATGAAATAATTCAGAGGATTTGTGTAGCATTACAAATTGAACAAAAATAACATTGTGCTTATCAACCTGAAGCATTAGGCGTGGTTGAACAAGTAAATAGCACAATAAAAGTCTAGACTTCTAAAGTTTGTGCATACACAACACTAAAATAGCCTGATGTATTATCATTGGTTTTGATGAGACTGAGAAGTATCCCTGACAGAAGAACTGGACTGTCACCTTCCGAAATTGTGATGGGAAGGGCTATGAGGCAGCCAATAGTCCCAGCAAATCAACAGATGAATATAACTGATGATGTAGTGCTCGATTATTTCAAAGGATTGGCTGATGCAGTGCGTTCTGTGAATCATTAGTTTGGAAAAGTTGCAACTACAGTACAACAAGAACAAGCACATGATTTGAGCCATGGAGAGGGGGTCCTCATCAAGAAACATGTGAGGAAGTCGTGTTTGGAACCTCCTTGGCATGGGCCATATCAAGTTATTGTTGTGACAACAACATCAGTTCATTGTGGTAGTTTGCGAAATTGGATTCAGGCAAGCCATACTCATTGAGTCCCATGTCCACTTGGAAGCACAGAGTCAATTGAAGGTGAACAAGGAGATTAGAAGAAACCTGAACAGACTGAGAATCAAGTAAAGTGGGCACAACCTACTGGGTCTCGTGACACAGCCATTGCTGAAGCTGGAAGAGAGCTGGTCCCTGAAAGAAATAAAGAAAAAGAAAAAAGGAAATCAGTTAAGAGAAGTCGTGAATCAGATAAAATAGACCGAAAAAAGCACAGGAAAAGGTGACAAATGGCTTAAAGGAGTCAAGAAAGTGAAATATACATTGAATGAAAATGTTCCAAGGTCAATAATCGAATTATCTAACCAATCTGAACAAAGTGATACGGAAGAAGAAAATACAGTACACAGAACAAAAAGATCAAAAACACGAAACAAAAAGTATTCAGCACCGGAATGGACATATTTGGCTGCTGCAACAAACATTTGGGAGAAAGAAATCATTGAGGTATGGGACAGAAGCAACTCATCATATGAGCCACTCATAATGAACTGTGCTACAGAAGAAGGTTGCAGAGAAAAAGAGAGAGGAGATTTGAGAAATATATCGAATCGTGATCTGAGGTTTGAAAAGCGTGAGATACACAAATTTTATCAAGCGGAAAGTTTTGACTAGTTTACATTTTTTTTCTCTTACACAAAATGGCTAGAAATTAGACTGGTAATTAAAATCAAGATCGAACTAGGCGAAGATGTCTTAATGCTTGATTTATACGTGTCCCTTGGTTAATACTAATTTTAGTGGTGCCTTATTTTCTGTATCCTACTCAAGGTAATTCTACTAATAATTATGATGATACAAAAATTTACGCAAAGAAAGATCTTAAAGAAGATCCAGAGACTATTATTAAAAAACTACCATGGTATGGCTTACATCAGGATAATTGTATTAATGATTTTTTGTTAAATGTCTTGACAAAATTATTGTAAGTATACATAAATACTATGGATGTGTCACAACCCCCACTCACCTGAAACCCAGGTACTGCAGGAATGAAGAGAGCCACCCCTCTCACCTCCGGACCAATCCTCCACACAGACCACCACAGTATGGGCGATTGGTCACAAGGGAAAAGGGACGAGAAATACACCGCCCTGGTGCGCTGGGTATCGAGAGAAGGGCACTAGGCGTGATGTCAGATCATGGCATGAACAGGTTAAAAGGATATACAGACAGCGTCTGTAAGGTATCCGCAGAGAAGGTAGGAACAGCTTCAGGTCATGGTAAGCCCAACATGGCGGTCTTTAGTCCAATCTTGTCAAATCGCGTTATATGTTTCCAGGGGGCCTAGTCATTCTCCATGGAAGCGGTATATATGGAAAGAAGGGCTTTTATATTTTGGGATAGGAAAAATAACTTCCCAAAAAGTAGTGCAATAAGCTCCTGCACAGTGGTGAAATACACGAAGAGAAACTGTCACTGTTCAAACTCGATAAGGGTGTCAAGAATAAGTCTCCACCCCTGGGGATTTTTTTGTGAAATCACAGAACAAACGCTCTACCAACTCTTGTGAGTGCTAATCCCATAATATTAACCAATAGACTAGAAATGCCAAGATTTACCTCACGTTGGAGGCGGTGCCGCCAGCTCCTGCCGTGCATCTCTAGGGGAATCCAAATGAAGAACGTGGTGAGAGGGCCACAAGCTGAGGCTGCCAGCTCTGGCCGTGCACCTCAATGGAAAGGTGGGGGTCACTAGCGTCTCCTGCTGCGTCTTGGGGGAATTACTCGCTGCTCAGCCGCGTTCAATAAATCTCTCACGGCTCCTGCGGCATTTGCAAACACTCGCGGCTCAGCCGTATTCAGGAAATCTCACTCGGCTCCTGCCGCATTTGCAAACACTCGCGGCTCAGCCGAGTTCAGAAAATCTCTTGCGGCTCCTGCCATGTTTTGCAAACACTTGCGGCTCAGCCGCATTAAGGAAATCTCTTGCGGCTCCTGCTGTGTCTTTTGGGGAATGCTCCCAGCTCCAGCCGCATTTGACAAAAGTATTAGGGAGAGGAGAGAGAGGCACACTCCTGTGTCCTCTCGGGTCTGGTGAAAACGCTTGAAAAAGAGGCACACTCCTGCGTCCTCTCAGGGCTAGGAACCTTAGGTGCAGTAAAGCCAAACACTAGTGTAGGGTATGGGAGGTACCTATATAGCAACCTCCCCTTACCACCTGACTAGCTACAACCAATGTCTGTTGAGGGAAGAGAAAGAAGAGAAAAAAAAGGAAAAGGCAAGAGATAAAATGGGGTATCAGGAACCGGGCCTGAGAAGGGAAAGTGGTAACAGGATGCAAGAGACTGTTATGTGTGCATGCCGTTACGCTCATCTCTGTCAGAAGGAGTGACTTATCACCACCTTCCATTAACCCCTGCTTGCATTATTCCCCTGATGTGCTGGGGGGCAGGGGGGCGCACAGCGCCTGCGCGCTCATGACGAGCTCAGCTCATCATGGCATACACCTCTCGGGTGCTCATGACGAGCTGAGCTTGTCACAGGTGCATTGGCTCCTGTGGAACGCTCAGCACAGCAAGGGAATTCTCCCAGCACCTGAGCGTTCCACGGGCCATGACGAGCTCAGCTCGTCATGAGCACCCGAGAGGTGTATGCCGTGACGAGATGAGCTCGTCCTGAGCACACAAGGGGTTAACATATGTTATTTTGTGTAGTGTATTAACCAGCTTATTATATGGCAAAGAACAATTCTAATCTTATTATTCCAATTATGATTTAGTATTTTCAGAAGTTCCTATTAAGAATAACATGAATGTAGTGAGTAGTGCAGATGCAGAATATATAGGGGTATTTTTCCATACTACAAAAACTATAGATACTGTGTACAAGCATCAAAATATTTTGACCTGTGGCTTACATAAAGTAGATATTAAATTTATGAATACTGTTGAAGATAGGAGACAGAATTTTAGGAGAAAGGTTGCAGAACAAAAGACTAATATACCTACTTGGGTCCACAGGGAGGATGATTATAAGAAAGGTGAGACATATGCTACAATGACTCTAGACTGGCAAAATACAGGGAAGTTTTACCTACTAAGACAAAAGACTGAATATAACAATTATTTCAGAGATTCTAGTCAATGTGAAAATACTTTCCTAATTACAGTGTAGTTGGGAACTAGGAGGTGGTACTGATCCTGTTTATCCTGGAGTTTATTTTGTCTGTGGCAAAAAGGCATATTATAGATTGCCACAACATTGATATGGGTGTTGTTACATGAGTATAGTGTTTCCAAAAAGTTATCATGTGTGTGAAAACCATGGAAGCAATGAAAAGAAAATAACATGGATTAAAAGGGGAATACGTGCTACAGAAATAGTGGGAGATATTTTGGGTGCATTGATACCTTCTGTGAGAGTAATTTTGAATTCACATAAATTAGAAAACTGTCTACAGTAGTTGATCGTTTATCAACAGATACTGCTGGTGGGTTTTTGATGATTGATACGGAGATGGTGGCAATAAGATCTATGGTTTTGCAAAATCGACTTGCCCTAGATGTATTATTGGCAAAAGAGTGCAGAGTCTGTAGTATGCAAAAATTCAACAATATTTCACGTATAGCCCTGATAAAAGTAGAGATCTAAAGGGATATATCACTAACATTACTTATTTGCATAATGATCTAACTGAACTGAAGGTTGACAGTGCATGGGAGAAGCTTGGTAAGGGTTTTTCCTCAGTAAGTAATTGTTTTTTAACTCTGAGTAATAGTTTTTTAGGGAAAACACCAATACAAATGATAACCTAGATATATAAATGTTGCAAATGCAAAATGAAAGAGAATAAGCGTACAGCAAGAAAAAGAAAGAGAGAAGAAATGGAAAAGGAAGACAGGAAAAGAGGTTACTATAAAGTAATGTGAGATTTTGCGGGTGTTAGATTGAAACAGATGAAACCAACATCATTCTGAAACAAATCAGATCTTAATCAGATTTATAGATAATGTTATGGCTTTAGTCACCATCAAACGGGAAATTGAAGGAGCATGATTTTTGCAAAAAAATATTCTTGCTTGATCAATTCTGCTAATATATGTGTTTTTAGCAAAACAAATGACAAATAGTGTGAAAAGTCATGAAGTGGAGACTTAAAAGAATAACATGAAAAATGTGCAAAGAGAGAAATGGCACCATTAGTAATTAAAAAGTTGCAATAGTTTCTATGCAGAAAGAAGTTGAAATCACGAGGAATTATGCATAAATAAGAAAGAGATTATTTTACGAGTACTTGCTTTTTTTCATGAGTAAAATAACAAAGTGCAAAATAATGAAAACTGTTGCAAGTTGATAAGGAAGTGCGTGAACGCATCGGAAAGAAATACAATGATTTCCTCATGCTTCTCAAGAAGGAAGACACCAATCATTTTAACAAAGACCTGTTGAAAAGACTCTGATGAACAGAATAAAGTGATGATTACCACATGTATTTATCCAATGGGATTTGAGGATTTTGGTAAAAGAGATACAATGGAAGGTTGGACTTTAGCATTTTAGAGTATAATTACTACTGTGTGAAAAGAATGTGGTGGGGTAGCTGGAGGAGAGCTTTGCTGCTGTTTTCTCCATGCTACTCTGGCTGGCTACTGCTGTCTTTGCGAATATCTGACTGAGACTGTCCTGATTACTTTGCACTTCATTGGCTTGTGTTGCTGCTGTAGGAAGGTGGATATCTGACTATGGTTACCCCCAAACTTTTTGCCTGGTGTTTAGCTGGTTTTTGACTTAGTTGGCCTGGGATCCTGCTATTCAGGGCCCCAGGCTGATTGCTCTCTCCTTAAAATGGACTCCATGTACCTTAGGTGCATAACACAATTGGGACTGGTTCACCTTATGAGCCCCTGTAGTAGAGTACCATAGGTACCCAGGGCATAGGTGTAGCCAAGGCCTACCAGGGGCTGCAGCATGTATTGTGCCACCCCTGGCCTGGCCTCCATATTTGACACAACTGGCTGATCACTCAGCTGGGGTAAGTTGGTGTAATCACCTCTTACTTAGGTACAGTATGCCTGTGCCTAACCCTAAAATGGACACATATGTTCCTATCAGCCACTCCTATGGAAGGCCTCATCAATCCTGGAGGCAGAGTGCTTGGAAATATGTGAGATGGTGCTCTAGCATGAGCTGAGCCTGTCTGCAGCTGTCGGGAACCACTCCCTAAGCTGTTCCGGGATATTGCCATACCATATACTCTTAAGTGCATTATAATCCTCGCGGTTATTTGCTATTTTTGGTTTGGCTTTATCAAAACATGTCGAGTAAGGTGTCATACGAATTGGAATACTATCCCCTCGCCAATTCTGGCGACGGGGATAGCATTCCACCCTTCTAGAGGGACACGACATGTGTGTAGCCTTAACCCCGGTTAAAGTTAAACAGAGCCTCAGCATCACAAAATGGATGCTGCCACCACAGACACATGTCTGACCTCCTGCTGCTGGGAGTCCTTCCAGCGAGGAGGGCCTGGACAAAGGGTTTCCTGCCTGGGGAGGTGTGAGCACCACCCCAGACAGGGTTTTGTGTATTGGGTAGGACAGGGCTGAATAGATTGAGAAATGCCTGGGGCACACAAGGTGTCTCTGTGCATAAGCCAGCCCAAACCGGTTCTGGGGCTTTCCAGCCCCAGTCCTGGCGAGGAGCTGGACAAAGGAGAGGGGGTGTAACCACCCCCCTTCCTGGTCCCACCCATAGGGGAGGGACCTAGCAGGAGATCCACCCCTCAGATTGGAATAAGAGGGGGAGCAGTGCCATTGCACAGCAGATCATCCTGAAATCAACTTTAAACAAGAAGAAGACTGGACTTCGACATTCTGCTGCACAGAAGACTGAAGAGAATCTCCCTAGTGGCCTAGGAGGGGCCACCCTGTGAACACAGGCATCACCCAGCGCCTCGACGTCTGCTTTGCTGCCGCCTCCCGCTGGAGCCCGAGTGCAGAGCCTGACAAGACCCAGCTTCCCAGCTTTCTCCTAGCCCGATCCACAGTCCCTGCAAAGAAGGGACCCGTGGAAGCACCGAGAGACGTGGGAGCGGACATCTTGAAAGACCACCGAGACGCTGACTGCGCAGCACCCGAGGCACCCTCGACTCTGTGCTTTGGGGTTAAAGAAGCCCCACAACCGAGCAGCATTTGCACCAAAGATCAGCCCTCCAGCATCTCCACAATCTGAGTGGGGCCCTTTTGCTTTGTGCCACTCAACTCGCCATCCCGGCTGCTTGTCACGTGATCAGCGGCCATCTTGGAGACAAAACCTACAATTTACACTGTGGGTCTGGTTGCTCCAGACCTGCCCTCGCTCCTGTAGAAAGGAGTACCCGCTCCGACCTTGCTGGTCCGAGTAATAAGCCTTTTTCACTTTCCCCATGGCTTGCATTAGCCAAGGCTTGTTTACTTCAATTGAGTTGCCGACACCGCCATCAGCTAGAACCTTCAAGGGATAGCTCATGATCGACTCCTGGACGTCCTTGACCTCTTCGTGTTCACGTGGCTGCAGAGAGAAGCAACACCTCATCACCTGTTTGCACCCGACTTTGCCTGGTTCCAATCTGGTTCCATGGTGGTCACTGGTCAGTGACTTTGAACATTGTCCCCTCTGCTTTCAGTTCTTCACCACTTCAGATCCACCCTTGGATCCACCGGACACTTCTCCTTCACATCGCCTGCAGCATCTTCAGCTTCAAGCGCCAAGAACCTGCGTGTCAAAACCCGACGCCACTTCGACCCTGTGCACCCACTTCCTGTGGGTGAGGTAACATTGCAACACCGGTGTCCCTACACTGGTACACACCTCTAGGGTCTGTGTCTTAAGTTTTGTTCCTCTAGGTTCAGCGGAAGTGCCCTTAAACTAACTTTGTACTTTTTAAGCACCATAGACTTTGCATTGGAAAGTGCGTGCACTTTGAACACTGCACCCGAGTCCCGTGGGCCTTTCCCGATTTAGTCATTGCCAGTCTCGACTAGCTCCAGCGATTCCCAAGGCCCTAGGCCTCTTCATTTTCTTATTGGTATCTCTTATACCACTTTCTTAGTATATGGTTTAGGTGGCCCCTAGGGCTCATCCATATTGTGCAACTTTTGTGTATTTTAAACTGTCTTGTGATTTAACGCTTGTGCTTCTGTGCTCATAAAGAGTTCAGGGGATTTTATAGTTAATAAATCAATATATATTTTCAATATATATCTGTGTGGTGTCCCTTTCATTTGGTATTCAAGGGGGTTGTGTATGGTATAACAGCTGGCTTCACATGCCTTTCAGAGTTTAGCCTAAGACTGCTTTGTCCACGTTACCACTAGGATAACTGGTCTACAAGGTTGAATTACAACCATCATCATAAGGGTTGCTTGGCATGGTACAAAGTGATCACTAAGAATTTGTGAGCATTATATACCAGGCCAACTTCTCACATCTGCCTTGAACTACACCTTTTCTGCCGAAAGGTTAGCTCTTCCAAACTATTGCATGTTATGCATTAGTTTTCATTTGATCCAGGTTCATATGAAATTCGAATTGCATATTGATATTGCAATGAACTATTTTTCTTTTGTCACATCTTCTCTGCACTCACGCCTGTTATTGATATTGATATGAATTCATTAGAACATGCATTTTCTCTTATTTGTGATTTACCTGTAAAATTTTACTAATGATTAATCTTATGATGTTTTTTATTGTTTACATGTGTTGACCATTTATATTCTGAAATATTAGATAAAAGAAACTTGGGAAGTACTCATGTATTGACCACCTAGATACTCCCGGGTGATTGTCGCGCTTCACACATTTTATTTTCATTTCATTCATATTCTGAAATATTAGATAAAAGAAACTTGATAAGTACTCAGAGTTGGACTTTTCTTTATGAGTTATTGACAGTCATTGACTTATTGCAACATTATGACTATGTTTGTTAGTTAGGCAGTTCCTCATTATAGGTCCTCATGCATGGATTGCATCTCTCTTTTCATTATTCAGTCCCTCTTAGCTCTACAAAAAGGTTCATCAGAGGACCTGTTATTTGTAAGTGATTATTGAGTTCACATGGGCCCGAACTCCTGGTTATAAAAGAATCCAGTAAATTAAATTTAATGTTATTATAAAAGGTTGAAAAATATTTTCATTGCTTCCGCTGCATTACTTTCATGGTGACTGACTGTACACTCAGGGAGGATAAGAGAGAGCAAAAACAACAGCAACATACAGATAAAACTGTTTTATGTGTGTCTCGTAACATGACATATCCAAGCAGCTAAAAGGTCCTTTGCTAACCCCTTTCTCACAGTTAACAAAGAGCACCTACTTCCAACGATAGCTTACGGCAGTGTGGCACACAATGGAAGAAGTGCACCGTTATTAGATAAAATCCAAACAAGAGTGTACAAATGCGTATTTTGCTTACTGTGCGATGCTTCACCAGCACATGTACGCCTCGAATTTGGATTTCAGTCGCAAATATTGCATAAAAGATATGAGTCAATTAAATTTTGGTACAACATCTGGCTCAGTTGCGATATAGAAATTAACTCTGCTATTTGGGAAGCCCTGCAAAGCAACTCCAAATCCCAGTACGCAAAGTACTTAAACTCCTCCTTGAAAATTACTGAGATGACATCAGTGCGGCAAAGGAAGTTACCCGTAATATCATTTAAACAGACCGTAAAAAAAGCAGTCAATATGCACTCGTTGATCGAAGGCAAAACAACTCTAAGACGCCGTGCACCAGCTGCCTATTTAGGCCTCGCTTTTCCATCGCATTTAAAACTAAAGTACCTAAAGCTACGCATGGGAAAACTGCCAACAAACGCCGACCAACCGGGCTGGAGGATACTGGGCCCGAAGGATTGTAATCTATGTGGTGCTGCAGTACAAGACATCATTCACTTGATCTGCATTTGTCCAGTACTGGAGCATGAGCGCCGGAGTTTACTCAGGGTAAAGTTCAACGAAAAAGGTATTCGCACATGCCGCTCAGCGATAATAAATGCATTGGACTTAGTGGATCCACAATTCATTTGTCGAATAATCAAATACGTAATCAACTTTGAAAAACTTACTGAAAAGCTAATACAAGCCTGAACTTTTTAACTTTGATATTGCACTGGCTGATTTAGAATCTGTTTCCGAAACCACTATGACATCAAGAATACTTGTGCTTTTATCTTTTTAACCAATGGTTGTTTTAACCTCGTATTTTTCTGTATAATAGTATGCTAAGGGAAGTATCTTATTTTTGATATATTGTAATGGTTTTTATTAACTATACAATAAAGAATGTATATACTAGTGTTAATATAGACGGTTTAAAAATGTTCACTGCTTCCGCTGCATTACTTTCATGGTGACTGACTCTACACTCAGGAAGGATAAGAGAGAGCAAAAACAACAGCAACATACAGATGAAACTGTTTTATGTGTGTCTCGTAACATGACATGTGATATGGCACTCAGGGAGGTGCAGCTGACAAATGACAAAGCAAGGAATAATCCTTAGATAATGAATGCTGTTGTGCATCTATGGCAGACATGAGGTTAACTTTATTGATGCCATATGTCGTGGAAGAGTGGTAACTATGAACGAAAGAAAATAAAATGTAAAACATACTAAAAAATAAATGAAAAAATAAAAAAATATATGTTACCAATTAATAAAGAAATTGAAAACATTTACATTAAAAAAATTAAACATAAGTGAAATTATCCTCAAATATAAAATAATGTTTTTAAACTGCTATCTCATTGCTCAACCATCCATACAGCCTATGGCAAAGGGTAGAACAAAATGGGTGCCAGCCAGTACCACATTGTCATCAACAACAACAATGAGCAGGAAGGCTTTGGGCACACAGAGAAGACATGTAGGCCTACAGGGAAAGCACCATAGCTGCCTAACCTACACATAAAATGGCCAGGCACCAACCACATGATCACAACAAGAGAACATGTGAAGGCCTATCAGGGGGAAAGCACACAGTCTGGCTAGTGGTAACCCAAAACGGTCATCAGCCACATAAACACAAAAAGATGCTGGAGCCCTAGAACAAAAAACGCATACAGACCTGTGGCAAAAGCACACTGGCTGGATACACAAAAAGGCTGCCAGCCACATGTTCACAACAATAACAACCAGCAGTCAGGCATGGCCACAACAAAGAAGACATGCATGCCTATGGCAAAAGCACACTGGTTGGATACACAAAATGGATGCATGCCACATGGTCACAACAACAACAACCAGCATGAAACAAAGAAGACATGCAGGGCTACGGCAAAAGTACACTGGCGGGACACAAAAAATGGCCACCAGCCACTTGGTCACAGACTCACAACAAGAAACAAGAGGCCTAGAAAAACAAAGAAGGCTTGCAGGCCTATGGCAAAAGCACTCTGGTTGCCTACACTCAATGGCAACCAACCACATGGTCACAAGAAGCAGGAGGCCTAGAACAAAGAATACATGCAAGCCTGTGGAAAAAGCACACTTGTTGCCTACACGAAATGGCTACCAGACACATAGTAATAACAACAACAAACAGCAAGAAGGCATGCCCACAGCAAAGAAGACATTCAATCCTATGGCAAAAGTACACTGGTTGGAAACACAAAATGGCTGCCAGTCACATGATCAGAAGGCCTGTAAAAGAAAGAGCATGAGCATGCCTATGGACAGTCCACTGACTATAGATAATGGTCCCTGGCCTTTGGCCACATGGCATCTGGAACAAAGGCAAGTGGTTGCCTATGGCAAACACACACGCACTGGCCAGACCCTTGCTGGTTGCCTGGCCGAAGGGGGCAACCACCATCACATGTGCCCCTCCCCTGAAGCCCTTTTTACTGCTCGCGCCCCCGCTCCGCGAGGCCGCTCGCAGCGGTTTCTTTCTGCTGCATTTGGACCCTTGCTGTTTGCCTGGCCGGAGGGAGCAACCACCATCACCCGTGCCCTTCCCCTGCAGCCCTTGGTACCGCTAGTGGCCCCCGCTCCGCGGGAGCCGCTCACAGCGGTTTCTTTCTGCCGCATTTGGACCCTTGCTATTTGCCTGGCCGGAGGGAGCAACCACCACTACCTGTGCCCCTCCCCTGCAGCCCTTATTACCGCTTGCAGCGGTTTCTTTCTGCCGCATTTGGACCCTTGCTGTTTGCCTGTCCGGAGGGAGCAACCTCCATCACCTGTGCCCCTCCCCTGCAGCCCTCATTTCCGCTCGCGGCCCCCACACCGCTGTCACCACTTGCAGCGGTTTCTTTCTGCCGCATTTGGACCCTTGCTGTTTGCCTGGCCGGAGGGAGCAACCACCATCACCTGTGGCCCTCCCCTGCAGCCCTTATTACCGCTCACAGTGGTTTCTTTCTGCCGCATGTGGACCCTTGCTGCTTGCCTGGCCGGAGGGAGCAACCACCATCACCTATGCCCCTCCCGGTGAGCCCTTATTACCGCTCGCGGCCCCCGCTCTGCAGGAGCCGCTCGCAGCGGTTTCTTTCTGCCGCATTTGGACCCTTGCTGTTTGCCTTGCCGGAGGGAGCAACCACCATCACCTGTGCCCCTCCCCTGCAGCCCTTATTACCACTCGCAGCGGTTTCTTTCTGCTGCATTTCGACCCTTGATGTTTGCCTGGCCGGAGGGAGCAACCTCCATCACCTGTGCCTCTCCCACTGCCGCCCACTGCCTATATTTATGGCCACACCCCCCACTTCGCGGTACGTGCATCAGGCGAAGCCCGGGCCAAGGGCGGACCCGTTTGAGCCTGTTCGAGGATGAACAAGGACGGGACGGGCCACCCCCAAAAAGCTATTGATCAAGCTAAGGTTAGTACCCACACTCTTTGGTTGCCCCTGCTGATTGATCTTTTTTAGTACAAGATCTACTGCATCTGATCTGAGGAGCAACTGCCTTAATTAAACTCTGTAATGGCTTCCTCCAAGGTGGGGAAGGGTAGAAAGTCGATCCCAGGCGGGTCGATCGTAGGAACCCTGGACCAATTCCACACTAGGGCATCTTCTTTACTCGCTCCCGAAATAGAAATAACTGAAAAGGGGCTATCCCTGGATCCCGCCTTTGACAAACGGTCGTCTCTCTGGGCTTTTTGGCACAGGTACTATCGCGAAATCAGCAGGGAATTACTGACACTGCTTCTTCGGGCGATAACGGCGAGGGGCATCATCAAGTACAAACAGAAAGCAGACCCTTTGATTTCTCAGCTAGTGCGGATGTCGCATCTAATGCCCAGTGTGCCTCGGCCCAAACACACGACTTTCAGGGTCTCTTTACTTTGAGATCGCAAACTCGATCAGCTAGCAGCTCCAAAACGGGAACCAAAGTGCCTGCAACAGATTCTAAAAAGAAGCGTTGAGGAGCCTCCATAAATTAAAGGAAGGTAAAAATCCAGAAATGGAATAATACGGGGGAAGGACAATTACCAACAATCAGTAACAGTCCAGTCTTAAACCAGCTGAATGAACAAGTGCCTACGCTTCCACCAACCCTTGATGCTTCATGCCTTAATGAGTTTGGAGAAGATTTTTGGGCTAAAATGGAAAGCATTTTTACCAAGTCATGCCTCCCTCTCCATGACAGACTTAATGTTATAGAAAGTAGACTTTCGCGCTTTGAACAACTGTTTGCAGATGCTCAGGGGGAGGAGGGCGGTTTACGAGCATCAGATGATAATGCCACTATAGAGAGACCACCAAGGCCAGAGAATGTAGCTTGTCCCCATCCTGCTGTGTTTGAATTGAACAATTTAGTTGATTTACCCCCCCAAATGTGCTGCTCAGAGAACACTTAGTCCATTCCAGTGACAGAGCTGTGAATAACAACCCAGTAATGAGCAGAGATAATGTGAATGAGGGGGACAGAGGGGCAGTAAATCCACAATTTCCACCTAACAGTAGTATCATTGGTGATGTTCCAGTAATATAACAAAAACGTTTAGATCTCGCTCCTGAGTCTGTCCCATATGTGATAGTCCTTGTACGGGTTCCAGCTTTGAATCGGGTAAAAAGGAGGATTATGGTGACCTCAAAAATTGGCCACTCCCCTCATTCGTATCTAGTGAAATTCTTTTTGCTAGATGCGTGGATTGGGTGGGGCCACGAGTTAAAAACATAAGGGGAGACTGTGTTGTAATTAATTTTAGGAACAGTTGGTTGGTGGATCATATCTGCAACTGGGTCCCAGTAAGTCCGGGAACACAAATTCAATCACTCTCCCTAACGTATTTCTATCCTGCCGCCTCTATGGATTATAGAGGAGGACAGTCTTTGGGGGGTTCGTGATACCTTGGGTTCGGGGGCCCAGGTTGAGCAAGTTGCTCGGAAGGGGGCAAATACTTATACCCCTAGAGGTGACTTGTTTCCCCTGAGCAATAGATACAGTGTCTAGATCAAATAGACTGATGGCTAAAGAGCTGCTTGTCCCTATCCCCCCACACTGATGCGCGGGTCCTATTAGTGGCCCGAGAAGGCTTAGAGTCAAATGTTTGTTCTATTAATTTACCCAGCCCCCTGGGGGGTGGGTCAGTCAGGGAGCTGGGGGGCAGTGGGTCTTACTCGGTTGGTGCACTGTCTGGTGCATCCCTAATAACAATTCAGGAGGATGCAAGTTATGCTGCATGCCCGGTGGAAGTGGGAAGGAACCTTGATAGGGTTGCATGTGCGATGGGGCCAAACCTCAGTGGGAACGCGAAGGTTACTGATGCCCCGCTTGTTCGGGTTGTCAGCTCCAATGCAGCACTAAAAGAAACTGTGGGGGGGAGCCTAACAAAGCTATCAAAATCCTCTCCTGGAATGTAGCTGGGATAAAAAATAAACTGTCGTGCCCAGACTGGGGATTGTTCATGGAGAAATGTGATGTCTGTCTATTTCAGGAGACATGGGCGCTGGAAGATATTCAGAGGAGAGTGTTTTCCATCTTCAGCACTTTGGCAATAACGAAGGGTAGGGGTAGACCTTCGGGGGGATTAAGCATCTGGGTGGGTATTCACCTGGGTGCTAATACAGTGCAGATTCCAACTAGCTCTCCCGATGTGCAGTGTTTCCTCCTAACACTTCCAGAAAATAGACAAACTGCCCTAATAAACATCTATTCACGGCCTACCCAGAGTGGGAAAGAGTCTGAAGTTATTGACCATCTTAGGCAGTTTATTTCAATCCTTGATCCAGCAGTTACTTTAATAGTGGGAGGTGACTTTAACTGTCAGTTCGATCCCCTCTCTGATGTAAGTAAAAACGGCCCTGACGAGGAGGACCAGTATATTCTGGAACCCCAGATTCCGGTAGTTAGAGCATGGACACCATTGGTGCTTCAAATTAACTCTCTCACTCTTTTGTCCTCTCTCAGGGCCTGCAACGGGAGGACAAAATTGGATAGACCTGGCCGTATGACCTTCAACAGAGAAGGGCAAAACTTCATTCTTGATTATATCCTGGTGGAACCCAGATCATGGGACATGGTCCTGGATTTCCAGATTTATTCTAGGAAAGATACTGACCATAATCCTCTTGTTATGACGCTTAAATCAGGGAGTTTGGGTTTGTCTAATCCAGTTTCTGAGCCCAACTCACTATACCCTCCGCTCTCGCTAACCAACAACAGGCGGAGAGTCAAATGGCCACACATGCTAGGATCCCCAAAAAAACTTGCTGACATATACCAAAGGGCCTTGCCGCATTTAAAAGATATGGGTGAGGTGGGGGTAACTGCCCTGCACCTAGGATTAGAGGATAAGCCTCTAAAAATACACAAACAGTTAATCGCAAAATTTTCCGATGTGTTTTACCAAGAAGGAAGTATAAAGGCAAAACCAGTTTCATCCCACCCATGGTTTAATGTTCATTGTAGGAAAGCCAAAAAAGACTTGATATTTGCGGTTAAAACAAAGTACAAGATAAGGACTAGGCAATGTCGGCTTATGTATAAGCGGGTTATCCAAAAGGAAAAGAAAGAGTGGGAAGCTGATAATTGGGAAGATCTTAGAATTGCACTCAAGTCCAAAGATTCGAAATCTTTTTGGACTATTGTTAGCTGTGAGAGTAGGGTGGGCAAATTGGCAACTGAACCAAATATAGCTGTGGCAGCTTGGGAAGCAAACTTCGGAGCTCTGTATGCACTTTCGAGCGACAATGGCCCCGTAATCCCACTCTCAGGCCCTCTACACGAGCATCGACTGGAGGGGGTGTGGGAGATTACCTCTTTGGAGGTGGAAGCTGCTATTTCCAAATTAGTACCTAACAAGGCGCCCGGTCTAGACAAGCTACCGGGGGATTTATTCCGGTCTGAACCGAAAGTATGGGTTCCATATTTATGTGTTCTTTTTAATGCTATATTAAAAGGCACGGATCCCCCGGATACCTGGCGCGGTGCAGAAATAGTCCCTATCGATAAAAAAGTGTCCTCTCAAACTGTCTAATTACAGGCCCATCAGCCTGATGTCACTCAAAAACTAATGGGCCTGATTATCTTAGACAGAGTACATAGCTGGATGGAGGAAAATGAGATTCTAATCCCCTACCAGGCTGGCTTCAGGATGAGTACATCGACTGTGGACCAGATATTTAGACTCCAGGTTTTATACTGGAAAACAGTGAGTGTGGAGGGTGGCAGCCTCTACATGATCTTCGTTGACCTGGCCCCCAGGGACAAATTATGGAGTGTTCTATTTGAACTTGGTCTACCACCTTACCTCTTGAATGTGCTAATAAGGCTTCATACTGGTACTTACGCGCAAGTTAGGTGTGGGAAGCACGGCGAATTGACAGCCCGCTTCCCGGTGAACCAGGGTGTGCGCCAGGGGTGTGTTCTGGCCCCCACCTTGTTCTGCCTGTTCATTAATGGGCTTATCAACCACCTCCTTGGAGCAAAGGACATTGATGCCCCGAGGTTAGTTACAGGTCGGGTGCCCGTTTTGACGTTTGCGGACAACACTTTGCTGTTGTCTAAGACATCAACGGGCATCCAACGAACCTTGAATGGTTTTGCTGATTTTTGTACAATCAGGGGCCTGAAGATAAACTTAGATAAAACTAAGTTCATGATTTTCAACCCCCCGAGGCAGACCCGCCCGAATCCCCTTCTGGGTGGAATCCCACTGGAGCGAGTTAAGAACTTCGAGTATTTGGGCATCACTTTGGGAGAACATCTGAAATGGGACACTCAGCTAACGAAGGCTGCACTCAAGTAAACTAAAGTGGTGGGGGGGGGGGATTCAGAAACTGCATAGAGAGTCAAAGTTTAAGCCTGCTGCTCCAGTCATTGAAATTTATAATTTACAGGCCACATTGGCCGCCTTGTATGGGGCCGAACTTTGGGGATACCAAAAATCCACCAATCTTGCGAAGGTAGAACACGCATTTATGAGGAACTTATTGGGCCTCCCCGTGAGTACTCCGCTTGTACTACGCATGGACCTAGGGCTACTCCCTATCGAGGAGGTTATGGCACTACGCCCTTTAACATGCTGGAAGAGATTATGATCCGTGCCTGAACTTCTTTGTTACAAAAATTAATTCTGGGAAATTTGGGATGTACTGAAAAGCAAGAATCCCGTGGTTATTTTATATCAAGGCAACTAGTACTAGGATTGGTCTACCGGAGCTCTGGGAGACTCCTGATGTAGCTTTCCCAGCGCTAACCAAGGCTGATCGGGTTTGCCATTTTAGGCACCACAATTTAGCATCCCTCCATGCGAGTTCTGAACGGGGAAGACTGACCACCAAGTTTCTCCAAGTTAAACTAGACTATAAAAAGGAAGAATTTTTAGATCTAATTTACCCTTCATCAGCAAGAAAATTATACATGCAATTTAGGTTGGGTACTCTTCCACTTAGGGTGTTCACTTGTAAATGGGACAGTAATAAGAGCACGGACTGCCCATCTTATAAATACTACTTGGAAAATGAAACCCATGTCCTTTTTTTCTGCCCAGCGTATCAGGTTGTACGTAAACGTTGGGTGTTACCAATCTGCAGAAATCTAGGCTTTCGCCAGTGTGCCCAAGCATTTAGAGTCCTAAAGTACGATATGCACCGTCCTATTATCTTTGCCGTCTCGCGTTTTTTGAATGGAATGTGGCATTGACGCAGGAAATTTACGAATGAAGCATGTGTACAGTAGGAACTACTCCTGTTTTATAACATAATGAAGTACTTCGATAAAGAATCAAATGTTTAATTTGGTTTTCTGTCATTGGATGAAGATATAGTTTTAATTCTCCAAACGTGTTTTTTAAGATGAGTTTGAATTTGTATTCTATATTGTTATTTATTATTTTAATCACTGCAATGTATGTATTTTATCATGTACTTTTATGGTCCTTTGTGGCTGGAAGGCCAATCGGCAGACTGTGCCACACAGTGAATTATATTGCAAATGTATTAAAAAAACATGAAACAATGTAGTAACCTGTAAAACATTTTCCTTTACAATAGAAGAAAAGAAGAAAAATTAAATGCAAAGAAATCATTAGGTTCCTACTGAAACAATATAACACCCATCACAATCAATTTAAAAAATCCATGAAAAGTACAAATAAATCCAAGTGCATAGCCCCAATCAAACAAACAACACCAGTTTTCCAACTTGTGAAATCTCAAATACAAAAAGTCTTTAAATCCAATGGGATATGCAGCAGACACAAAGAGCGATCCTTCCAGCTCCAAATCCAAAAGAAAAGTGACCAGGAGATGGACAAAGCACTGGGAGGAGGTTGCTGGACAGGAACAGGAAATTGGAGAATATGGAGCACTTCCTTCCAGTTTGAAAAAAGTAAAACAAAAAAAAAGACTCCTTGCACACAAAAAACACCAAATGTCAATTTGAGGATGATTTTAACTTCAAATTGTCAGCATGGTAAGATTTTGATGCTTCTCCAGGAGAGAATCTTCTCCAGATTACAGCCTAGGGAGATCCTGCGCCTTTGTGATCCTGTACAGCAGGAAATATCTGCTGGAAGTCCCTGGCAAATTTGAATGATGTGTTGGTACCACAAAATCTCACAGGAGCATCTGGCCGGTTAGCAAATCTCCTGGTGCCTAGGAGAGGCCCTCAAAATCTCATGGATGATTGTCACTGGCCAGAAAATCGCTCCCCTGTGCACACAATGACATTTCAAAATCGGCAGACCAAAAAAAACATCTGCTCCATTCCAGTGTGCATAGTTTAACTATAACTCCTCGATCTGCGTAGAACGAGGAGTTGTCAAATGCCACAAACTCCACAAATGGAGCGGAGTTTTATGCCCAGGCTTAATGTTGTCCTTAAGTTTCATGCTAAAATCTTGGCTGTCTGGCTAGGCAAGAGGATCCCACAATTAATCCACCCCTCTCAGGTGGGTTTTGTCCTGGTCCTGCCCACCTATGCAAACGTTCACATGTTCTATGGCATTTCATTGATGAAAGAATACCACTCTCCCTTGATGCCAAAAAGGCGTTTGATTGTGTGGAATGGCTATATCTTTTCAGGATAATGGCAAAATGGGCCTTGTTGATGAGTTCCTCTCCAAAGTCCAGCTCCTGTATGATCCCAGACCTCCATGGTTCAATGTGGGGGCTTAGTATTCCAGAGCTTCTTAATCCACGGGGCACCCGTCAGGGCTGCCCCCTCTCCCCATTATTATTCCTATTTACGATGGAAGGCAACTCAGCTGCCCTGCACCAGTCAGACGAGGTGAAGGAGATTACCATAGGCCCTCTTGGTGTAAAGGCTCTACTATACGCAGACAACATCCTCCTTCTTCTCACTTGACTGCAATCACACTGGAGGCAGTGATGCCTCTCAAAGCTCGCGTCTCTTAACTATTGAGTTATAAAACTAACTGGACAAAAAGGAAAAGCTAGGCAATATCTTTACCAACAAAGTCCACAAGGGCTTGCATCTCTACAAATAAGGTCTGGTGGGTTCCCAGAGGGCTGAAATATTTTGGAATCCATATCAATAGGGCCCCTGCAGGATAGTGGAGGATAACCTCCTGCCACTGCTGGAGCAATCCAAGCAGGACATTCTTAAGTGGGACCATATGAACCTCTCACTCTGGGGTCAGCTGCAAATGATAAAGATGACAGTAATTCCCAGATATAATTACATCTTTGCAGTGCTAGCTCTGAAGGTATCCCAAGCACTCATGCTGGGTATATAGGCTGTCATCTGCTCCTACATCTGAAGCAGCAGATGCCATAGACTGAGGGCCCCGGGTCTGTGGGCCAATAAGATAACTGGTGAATACGCCTCACACACATCTCTTCTTATTATCTGACTTTCAAGCTCTCTCAAATAGCACCCCATATAGGTGACGCAAAGCCCGCTCCAATGTGGATAGCTTTTGAGGACCACCTCAAGGGCTCAGTGTACCCTACCCCAACATGCTTTCTTCCGCCATCTTTCCCCCCTGGAAGGATAACCTGATAGTGACAGCCACAGCTGCAGCTTGGAAATCCACCCACAGCCTTATGGGGATCGATTCTCTCATCCAGAGCGCAGCACCTGTTTGGCACAATGCTCCTCCCCTTTCTACTAGTGGGTCTGGTGCAAAAAGGGAGGGATGTAGATCCACCATCCTTCAGATGACTATGCCCTCAAGCCCTTTCCTTTGCTCTGCAGGGAATTCAACCTTACCCAAGTGGACTATTGAAATGTCACCAGCTCTCCCATTGTCTCTGCTCCACAATGGGTCCACTGGAGGTAGACCTTCTGATCTCCTCTATCTGATGTTCTTTCCATCTGTGGGGGGTGGGGCAGAATTGGCATTTGGTCTTGGGTCTATATGGAGTTCATATAGGGGAAGTTCACTCAAAGCCTAACACGATTGAGACCAGAACCAAGTGGCACATCACCCTGGGTAGAGACTATGCTGCAACGGACTAGTTGGACTCACTCTGCTCGAGCCTTATATTCCTTTATTTCAAGGTACTACACAATTGGTACTGGTCCACCAAAAAACAATTCCAGGCAGGCTTATTGCCCTGTCACTGCTGGAGATGCCTAGAGGATAGGTATGATGTATTCTATATTTTGAAGAGCTGCCTGGAGATGCAGCTCACCCGTGGGCCCACCTTCCCTTCCTTGATGATACTGACAATGCTCCCAAGATAAATACTCACTCCCACCGATAGCTCGCAACCACCCTAGCAGAGGGTACGTTATGAATCATCTGCCAGTGGTGCCAGACAACAGGCCCCACCCTGGCAGAATATATGGTAGAACTGCTTAGGGTGACCTTACATGAAAGAATCACATATAGAATTTATGACAAATAAGAGGTCTTTGAGAGGGTTTGAGTGATTTCCTAGATGTGGTAGAGCATGTAGTTTGAATCTAGCGATGCTTATACACAACACCCATCACCTCCCAGTGACGTGAGGGAGCAATGTTTCATCATCCTTGCATCGCATTCTTCCTCTTTTGTTGCTGGTAATCTGTTCACACACTGATGCCAATCTGCCTTTGAATCCTTTATTGTCCTTCGGTCTGACAAAGACCACTGCACCCACATATCCCCCCTCTCGTTCGACATTTGGAGGTTTTGAGCCTCTGTCTTCTGCCCTTCTCTCCATCTGCCCCTATACTCCCCATTTCTCCCTTCCTTCTCCCCACCACCCTCCACAGTTGATACTAGTTTTGGGTTTCCTGTATTGACATGATAGGTCTGTCTACCACATTCCCCACTGGGGGCATGCTCAGTTAGGATGGCGAGATTCCTGGCATCTGAAGCAAGACCCAGGTGGACTCCTACAGTGCAATGCCCTGCATAAAACGCTAATGTTACTGGGGACCACCTGAGTTAAGCTAACTTAATTTACTAGCCCCCACTTTCGTGATCATTGTCAGGTTTTTGATGCTTACTCATTGTATTTTCTTGGAACATATAAATAAAGGTTGCAAAAAAAAAGAAGTGCAATGTATGTTTTGATATACGAACCAGAAGTTCATTGCTGTCTATCTGTCACAGCAAAGCAGAGATTCTTGCAGGCAATACAAGGAAGCTACATTTAAAGAAACATTACAATAATCTATAAACATGCAATCATAACTGCCGTACAATAAAACACAGACTGCGTTTAGAAGATATCCTTTATGTATGGAACTCATCAAGTTGATAACATTTATGACATGGCCAAATGTTCTTAAGGCTGATACATTATAGCAAGAGTGTGGTGAACATGAGATACGTTTTACATTCACTGACCTCAGACCGTTGTGATCTTATTATATGTGTATTAGGTCTTGAAGCAAACTCTGAAATGTGTGATCTGATCATTGAGCTCCTTTCACACAATATTACTGGGACTCATCCCCAGGAATCTTAGCACCTATCTGTATGAGTGTGTGTATGCATGTGTGTGAGCATGTTTTACTCTAACTGTGATGGCAGGGTCAGTCATTGCAGTGGTGGTAAACCCTGGCAGACCCACACATACACAATTTCTGTTATGACTAGTACACTATGAAGACCAGCCTTCGTTGCGTTTTTAGGTACTTTTCAGTGAGTGTCTAAAAAACTAAAAGTGCATTCATATTTGCTTTGAACTGCTTTATAACTAAGGCTCTCAGTTTTCCATGTTTATAGATTTTTACAGATAAATACACACAGAAAACAATGTGTTTCCTGTCTGTATAGTAGAAAAATACAGAGAATTGTGCTTCTTCTGAGTAAATCTACAAGCTGTCCTTCACGAATTCCAGGCCATCAGCTGAGAATATTGTCAGTACGGGGAGTTAAAAACAGGATCAGATTTTCTTAAACGCAGGCATATGCTAACACATATTTGTGTATACTGCTAATGTACAGGTCTGGATGTAGTGTTTTATTAAATTTTCTAAAATGTGACTGCCATCCAAGTATGAGTGTATTATTTTCAGTATAATGAATGCGGAACTGTAAAATGTTACGACTACATTTATTCTCAAAGTGCAAATGTAATATGGATAAATACCAATTAGATGGTCAAAAAATGATTATGGATTTGGTATAATTAATACCAAAAAAGCCAGGTACCCGACGTATAACCTACCCCTGTATCAAAACATAACAAAGTATATACCCTACTTCCCAAGGCCTATCAGGTGAATGTGGGAAGGGAGACTGGAATTCTGTACTGTGCCTTTTCTGTGTGATAGAGGGAAGCTCAGACTTTTCAACCAGGCGCTGTGCCTGTTCATTATGGAATAAATCCGCACTGCTACTCTCCAGAATGTATCTTTCCTATGTGTAATATTGAGACCTGTGAAAACATCTGTCAAAACACAAATGCAAATGTTTGGCTTTGTGATGACTAGAAAATTAAAGTTGAAGTTGGATTTATTATATTATGTAGCGCAAGTTTATTTCTGAGAAAAAACACTGGGCAGCTTGGCACATCATAATTGCAATCATATACAGTTATACTACAAATATGATGCAATGTAGTTCCAAATTTTTGCTCCATTTAAAAATATGGGATATGCCCCCTGATGTACCAAATCATTTACAGCATTTTGTGATTGCAAACCCTCTGGTTACCAAAATCTATGCTTATTGTGAAAACGAAATGCCCATTTCCTATGTATTAAACCCATGTTACGAGTCATAAAAGTATTTCTGACTTACATAATGTTTTTTTGCGACCCATAACAATTTGCGGTTAGGATGAGGTGTAAAAGGGGCATTACTTTGTCATTGCAAATTGATTTGCTGTTTATCGGTGTATTTTTTACCCCAATTCAGATTGCAAACCATTGAATAGTTTCCGACACCCCAATAGATGCAATTGATTTGCAAATTAATGGTGTCTCTTTGGGACTTCATCCCTTTTGGAAACCTTGTTGGCAGCCTCTGAGGAGAGTAAGCAGTAGTACAAATGTAAATCTATTATTTTTTTAAGCAGCACCAATTCCTTTAAAGATCATGGTTTGTTTTAAAAAAAAATTTCCTTCTGGGAAAGCAAACACTTGGACAGTGTCTACTGTCCTTTGAAGGCCACTGGTTCTGTATCTGTAGCCGCTCATGGAGGGTCACCAAATGCAACCTGCATAATAAATATACATTAGGAAGGTTGATCTGCGACCCCCACAAAACATGACCTATTAGTACATAAGTCACTTCACAAAATTAGAGTCTGCTTCCAAAAAGTTTGAGCACAATGTGCAACCACTTTTGGCTAACAGCTTTTTTAAGTACATTTGTCCCATATAGTTCATAGAGTAGTATGCCAAACAGGCTTCCCTTCGTATTCTGTTTCTTCAACAAAAAAAAGTAATGTCCCAGTAGGATTTGGTGTTTTTAGTCAAACGTCCAACCACTTAAATCATTTTCAAATTTCATTTAGATTTCCAAGGCATTTGACTTATAAATAGAGACATAGTGCTCCTCAAAGCTTGTGAAAGTATGCACAGAATCTATTATTTTCCCCATGAGCATTGCTAATCTCTCTAATTAAGTGTTCTTTCTGGGTCTATTTCCAAAGCTGATAAGCAAACAGCCTATGTACTTTCTTTGCTAGATTAAAATACAGCTACATAGTACTGCGATTTTTCCAGCTGCTATCAAAGTGCGGGAAGATCGACCTGTTCTTTCGTAGATAGTAAGATTATTTTTATTATTTTGGCAATGTTTTCATATTTTACATGTACAAAGTTCAGTTTCTGAATCAATCATATGGAGGATTAACTGACAAAATTTAATTTTTCCTGCTAAATGCTAAATGATTTGTCCCTAGAGCAACCTTATTTACCATCCTGTTTTATTGTACAGCATGTTAGATCAAATGTGAGGACATGTTGGATTATATTTTGCATCTTTAAGTAAGTCATTATCCGCATATCTGATAATGCCCCGTTTTTCATTGGGAGGAAACTGATGGATAACCAAATAATATGATGCTATATCACAGCTGACTATTGAAGACTGACGTTGCAGTAACTGAAACCAAACCTTGCCTCTCTCACTTTCTCCTTTTCTTGTCCTTTCTATTTCAACGTCCTCTCGGTATTTGATCGCTGAAGTGAAAATTACTTCAGTTTATAAGACTTAGGGCCATATGTATGTAGGACAAGATCTGCGAATCGGAATTAGCGATTTTTACCGAATCGCTGATTCCGAATCGCAAATCGCTATGTATGAAAAAACTCGCAAATAAATAGCGATTCGGTAAAAATCGCTATTTAACTGCGAGAATGTGAAAAGCGATTCCTTAAACCGGAAGAAATCGCAAATTTTTGATTCCTTAACGAGAAAAATTGTAAATTTGCTATTTTCGCTAAACAGCCAATCGGAATACTGGTGCAGTCTGATGACATCACCACCAGGAAGTAACAGACTACCCATGCTGCAACAGTGTTTGTTGAGGGAGACTCACAGAGAGGGAGTGAGGGAGACTGAAGACTGCTCCAGGCACACCATGGCTGAAAGTGGCAATAAGGAAATGGCTGGGACACAGCAGCAGGAAGGATAAAATGCCAGAAAGAGGAAAATGAAGTTTTCTGTGGCTGAAATACAGACCCTCATACAGGAGATGGTGCCTAACCATGACTTGCTATTTGGTAAAAGTTCCCTGAAGGTGCCAGAGACCAGGAAAAGGAGGATTTGGTCTGACATACAGGCAAAAGTAAATGCCCTGGGAGTCACACACAGGAGTGTTGAGGTACTACGCAAGCGCTGGTACGACCTGCGCAAGCGCTCCAAAGAAAAGCTAGCTGCCAGGATGGAGCTGTCACAGCTCACCAGTGGGGGAACATCAACTGTGCCAGAATCAACACCACTGGAGGAGCTTGTGTAGGGTACACTGGTACCAGAGAACGTGACGGGCGTGGCTGATCTAGACAGCTCGGACCAACAAGCATCCACAGCAGGTAAGAATCATGCCATCACAACCCCAACCCCACCCCCCAGACCCCCCGCAGCAACCTAGAGGGTAGGGGAAGCACATTCAAAGCCAAAGCAGTTCCAAAGGCAGTTACAGCAATGCATTATGGGAGATGTAGTCAAATGTAAATTTAAGTTGTGTTAAGCAGCCACGCTAGGCCAAATTGGCCTGTGCAGGTCAGGAAAGGGAAATTAATCAGTAATGTATACCCAAACATTTTGAAATTTTATTTTCAAATAGTAAATGAAACAAACATTAATGTGTGCTGTTCTGTCCACAGCACCAGCAATCACCCAGCCCACAGGCAGTGGAACAGTGAGGGACCATCCAGACTCCGGAGGTGCTAGGCAGGAGCCAGATACAGATGGGGAGGACATCCCTGTCAATCCTCCCAAGAGACAGAGGCGGCACGTAGTGAGGCCACTGCCACCAATGGAGGACGAGGCAGAGGGCAATAATGCCAATTTGCAGTCCCAAGAAGCACAGCCACAGCAGGGGTCCAGGCCTCAGGACAGGCAACGTCTACAGGGCATAGGCAGACGCAAACAACGTAGAGCGAGCAGCTTTGCTGATCAGGAAGATGAATCTGTCTTTGCAGGCTTGGAATTAAATATGCTCCAGGTGCAGCGCCTGCAAGCTAAAAACATCAAGTCATTGCAAGGTGAGATGAGGGCAGGGCTCAGGGGCATACAAGGAGAGGTGAGGGGCGCCATGCACGAGCTATGTGGGGAGCTGCGTGCAGAACGTGCTGCACGGCGCAGGGAGCAGGACCGCATGGAGCGTTATACACGGGCCATCAATATATTGGCGTCTGCCATCAACGTTTCTTCCAGGCGCAGCATTCTCATGCAGCGTGAGATTTCACATGGCATGCAAGACATCGCCACTGCAGTCGTGCAGGCAACATCCGCTGTGGATAAGCTGCGGGCACTCTGTACAGCTGGCCCAGGAGTACTATCTCCCAGTGAGGAGGACGCCCAGTCTGTGCGGAGCAACAATACCCCACCACCTATCCAGGAGAGGCACCGTAGTGGCAGGAGCAATAGGCCTACTACTACTAGAAGTAGTTGCGCATGATCTCATCATGCCTCTGTCGGCCAGCTGCAGCACTAGCGACACCAGCTGCCATGTGTCCAGGTCCAGGCCCCTCCACGTCAGAGGAATCTGATTCGCTCAACACTACTGCCGTGCCTTTCCTTGTGGCGATGTTGTGCAGCATGGCACATGCAACAACAATTTTGCAGCAAGTTACTGGGCTGTATTGTAGCGCTCCTCCACTTTTATGGATGCAGCGAAATCTGCTCTTCAGTATGCCGAATGTTCTTTCAATGGTGCCTCTTGTGCTAATGTGTGCCCGATTGAATCTCCGCTCACCAGCAGTTGTAGGATTGAGGTAGGGTGTCAAGATGAAGTGCTGGACTGCATAGGCACTGTCACCTGTGGTTGGAAAGGTAAACGGTTAGTGGCTGAAATGCCCATGGTAGTCAGTGGTAATGTGCCCTATGTCTACAAGCATTTACCTAGTAAGTATCCCTCGCCAAATTCACCTCTGGAAAGTCTACGGTATAGCCCACTGTGTCTGAACATAAATGCGTCATGTGTGCTGCCAGGATACCTCGCTACTATGTCAGTTATGATGTTTTTCGCATCACACCCCACCTGTATGTTTAGTGAATGGTAGCATTTCCTGTTCCAGTATATGTACTCATTGTGTGAGGGGTGTGAAATGGCGATATGTGTCCAATCTATACATCCTATGACGTGGGGGAATTGGGCAATGTTGTAGAAGTCCAGCTTGGTCTGGGCTAGTTCCTGTGGGGTGCTGGGGAAGTGTATGTGGTGTTGCATTCTGTGTACCATGGCATCGAGGAATGCATGGAAAAAGCGCCACAGGGCACTTTGTGACACCCCTCCTACTGAGGCTATCACCCCCTGAAAAGCACCTGAGGCCAGCAGGTGTAGTGAACACAGGACCTGAATGTGTGTGGGGATGGCTTGTGTCCTGCGTGTGGGGTGTTCTAGATAGGGTCTGAGCTCTTCAATTAAATCCAGTATACTGTCTTCCTCCAGTCTGTAATGGGTGTGGATGTCCTCCTTTGTGCACTGGTAGATGGTGATGCAGTCACAGAATATCCTCTCCTGGCGCCTCCTCCTCTGCGCAGCAGCTCTCAGTCTTCGCCTCCTCGCAATGACGTACAGCCCAGCCATTGTGGAAAAGAGTCTTTTGCATTGTGGGATAACTTATATACTTTGCACCTGGTTACCACCTGCTCCCACTTGGTGGTAATTGCTATTTCCTATTTAGCAATTATGATGATTTCGCAAATTGCGAATTTTTTATACATTCCATTGCGATTCCTTATTTGCGATTTCACTATTTGCGATTTTCACTAATTGTATGGTCGCAGAATAAGGAATCCCAATGGAAATCGCAGAATTGTGGATCACACAATTTAAGGAATCGCTATTATTGCGATTCCTTAAATTGCAATGCATTTTTGGTTCATACATTGGAAAATGCTAGTTTTTGGTCGCAAACACTATTTTTTAGCGATTCGCAGCGTTTGTGACCAAAAATTAGCTTCATACATATGGCCCTAACTTCTTTGCTACCACAACAAAAAAAAATTGGATTTCCAGAAGTCACTCCTCACCACATTTTAATTAACTTAAAATGGTAAATGTGAATCAACTACATTATAGCTTTATGGCTGCAACTACTACAAGCAAGAAGAAATTAATCAACGTTTTTAAATGTTGAATCCAACACATAAACTATGTTTTTTTTCTTTTTTTTAAATATTGCAATAATATTTATGCTTCTGTGAGATAGTTGTACTCAATGGCAAACAGAAATGCCATGCAAAAATCTAAAATCCCAGCGTCCTACTTTAAATCAGTAATTTTCGTTTGACACTACTATTTTCACAGATTTTGTACTCAAGTGTACAAAAAAGGGGTCAGGATCTTGCTTAAAATAACACATATAATCCGATATCTTCAATGTGTTAATAATAAAGACGTGCGAAGGAGGAAGAAAATGGGGATGAATCCTTGCAAAGCCGTTCTGTGATAGAACACAACTCTTTTCCACCGTCGTATAGAACAATCTGTCCGTATCCTTCGAATATAGTAGATTGTGGGTTTTTAACTTTTCAGCCATAGCACAGTCGGCAGGTTGCGCATTTACAAAGGTTATTTACTGCTTTTGGAAGGTGCCTATTATTGTGCAACTTGAAAGAAATTTCTCAGAATTGAAGATGATGTTTGATTTGCTTTTTTTTCGCAGACCTTTAGAACATCAGTTTGGCAATGACATTACCAGCTCTACCATCGGATTTGGCATTTTATATCCAGCCTACATTTCCTGTGATACTTGCACAGTGACTTTTGTAAAGGTGATCTAGCACTGGGCTTGAGTAAACGCTGCATTTGTTTGCTCACAGAACACATACTACATTCAAGCAACAGTTCTTAGGACTTTTTTACGAGTCTGGCAGTCCACGGAGTGCCAGACTGGGGGAGCAGTGGTGGCAGTCTTCCAACCACCCCATTAAGAACAGGGCGCTCGGACTGTGCTGGGACCAATGCAACCACCAGGGACCAGAGATCCCTAGCGGCGACGCAGTGCTTTTGAGGCAGCAGTATACTTGGCGGGTCCCCTGCAGCACGGCCAAGCATATTACGAGCTCCCTCCTTGCCACACTTTTCATGGCAGTGCGACTAAAATGAAAAGTGAGGCGGTGAGGAAACAAAGGGCCCTACAGGGCCCCCTTGTGCCTCACATTATGTGGATGTACACAGGGGTGCACAACATGTGCCCCCCTGTGTGAGTGTAGTGCAGCAGTCCATGCTGTGCAGGTACTGCCTTTAATGTTCCCATTGCGGTGCCTGTTTCATAGGCCCTGCCTGGGAACGACCAGTCCCTCCCACCAGACAGGAGAAAATTCCTGATCAGGCAGGTGCTTTTTACATGGGTTTGGTGTTACGTGAGCAATGCGGTCGCGCTCCTCCATCGCCAAACTCATAATGAGGCTCTGAGTGTGGACTTTACCTCAAGCAGCAAGACATCCCTTTTTTTAATAACATAACAAATGGAGGAGTGCCCCCTATAGGCAAAACAGAGACAGTCTCTGTGCCAAAAGCTTAAGGCTTAATCAAGCAATTGTGCCCAACCTTTACGTAGGACATTGCATATCCTTTTTGAAGACCCCTCACTCACTAACCTAGTTGGTGACATGCTTCATCATTGCGGTCCCACTCCGCTGGCCGAGTGCCAACAGGGTGTGCTACGACACCTGACTACAGTGGAGCGGGTATTTTTCTTTTGTATGTGCAGTGATAAAAAGGGTGAAAGTGATTTAAAAAGGGGCCAGAACTACTCACTACAAGACTTTATTCCTGAGTGACTGGGCACCCTAATAAAAGAACTGTGAGACCCATGTCTAATTATGTAGATTAGTACGACCGGTCCTGGAATGTCAGCCCAAAGGTGGTGAATGACTTCCCCATCTTGGGCTTGAGGTGTTCAAATGCTGGCGTTTCCACTTTTTCCACCACTGGATGGTAGGAGACTATGAGCATGGGAACGCTTTTGAAGTCAATGCTCACGTCTGGCCACGGAGACTTGCCGAGGGCTTTGGTGCTGGCAGGCTTTTCAGCAGGCATGCCTGGCAGTGTTGGACTTACTCGTCTACTCTTGCATCCATCCCCATAAACCAAAGTTTTTCCATGAGCTGAGCCTTGATGTTTGCTATGTTCTGGTGTCATTGGTGTGCTAGCATTACCAATAGATCTGGCATGGCTCATGGTCCAACGAGCTATCGCCACACAATACAAAACCATCTCCTGTTATATTGAGATCAGCCCTTGCTTGCTAGAATTTTTCCCTCGCCTTTCTCATTCTCAGGTTATTCTGGTGCTGCTTTGCCAAGAAGGTGATCCACTTGCTTTGTCTGATGGCCGCTGCAACTTTCTCTAGACAGTAATCCTGCCTCACAGCTAGGATAAAGTCTTGCCGTGTCAGGGCTTGAGGGTATGCTGTATGAGTAACCTGCTTTATGTACTACTCTGTGGACAGCCACTTTGGAGCAGTGCTGAGGGTGTCGCGAGAGAAATTCTACAGGTTTTAGGCACCAGGCTGAAACACAACTTTGAGTTGGTATATTTGTAGTTATATCCTGAGTGTTGGGAGGTCCCTAAGAACATATTCATGAACAGTTTGTGATCAGTGATGACTTTGAACTTTTTCCCAGATGTGAGAAATGAGCACATCTCCATTTCATAGATAGGGTTTATCGCTCTATTTGTGTGTAACTTATTTCCACCACAGTCAGTGATTGTCTGGCGAATTCAAAGGGGGCAAGTTAATCAAAAATGGATAGGACACTTGTAACCACTTTGCCAGGAGATATATATTGTAAAACCCTCATAAACGCTGTGTTTATCGAAGTAGCGGTTTATCTTATTCTCTGCCCCACACTAGCGTTGTGGCAATAGTCATAGGGTTAGACAACTCGTGCTTTTGCCAGCCTCGCCCGAGGCAATCTCTGGTGTATCGTGGCAGTATCCAGAGAAAAAAAGTTTTTAAACCCACTGGTAAGTTTTCATGGAAGATAAAAATAGTCTCCAATCAACAAATTGGTCTTTATTAACGTCGTTGGACAACTATGGTAAAATAATAAATGGGTATGCTCTAGGGACTGAGTTAAGGTTCCTCAGCATATCACTTTAATGGAATACGTCGACATGTTTCAGCTCACTGGGCCCGTAGGTCTATGGAGCTTTCGTCAGGACATGAAAACACACAAACAAAATAAAATAAATTACTTTCACTATTTGTGAAGTAGATGGGTAACTAGAAACTTAATAGTCTTACCCACTGTGGTTCAGCATTCACCACCTAAGGACGAAAAACGGGTCAATACCTGGCCTTAATTATAGTGGTCGAAGCATACTGCGTTTCTATGCTTGTTGGGTGTATTCAATTTACACATTTACTACTTTACAATACATTTGATGAAAACTATCTATAGAGACACTCGTGGCGAATTAGACAGGGGAGACAATTCAAAGGGGGGCCATCACATCCTGCTTTGTTCATGCAGCAAGATGGCCCAAAACCAACAATGCTAGTATAAGCGATTAGCACTGTGTGTCAACTGGGATCAAAATATCCCATAGTGACATCATGGTGGAGGGTATCTTTGAATTGTGAAAATGCTGTTTTTTGTGGCTTGCCCCACTCCATTTGACATGGGACTTGGTGAGACCTCACAGAGGCTCTATTAGTATGGGCAGGTTTTGGATAAAGTGCCATTCCTTGGAAGGTTTGTACTTCAGTTGCCGAGTTGGGTGTAGGGGAGATGCAGGATGTGAATGTTATCTGAGTTACAGGGGTCCACACTGATTTTCTCTGAGAAATAATAATCTATCTGAAGAATTCAACCTGTCATTCAAGAACTTTGCTTTTCTCCTTGTTCAAGGGGCGACTTCTCTTTGAGATTCTTTGCAGGGTTGCTCAGATGTGTAAGTGATGTTTAATATGTGATTTTGAGTGTATCAGAACATCATCCCTGATGTTGATGACCCCCTGAAGCTTAGAAAATGTATTCCTCACAGCATTCTGAAACAACTCTGCAGTTGAAGATTCAGCCTTGTGTAACATCTCATGCCCAGATTTGTTGAAAAAAGTAACTACGTAGCTTCTGGAGGGGTAAAGCAACAACCTTTGGTAGCCAGAATAGAGGTCCATCTTTGAGAACCATTGGGCCCCTGTAATGTCTGCGATTATGTTATCCATTTTCAGAGTCATATGGTGCTCCTGCTTAATGGCTCAGTTGAGGCACCCCATATCGATATATAACCTCACTCCGCTTGCTTGCTAGGGATTGCAGCAAATGGTGTTTCTGAAAAGGATCCGACCATACTAGTATCCATGCAGTATTGAAGAATATAAATGAAATGTACACGCTGCTAATACAAAGGATGCATAAAGTGTAAACGAGGAAACAGGACAAGAAAAAGTTTGATCTAACATGCAGTCCGTCAAATAATCTTTATTTCAGTCATAGACCATAAAAGATACATACATACAATCGTTATCATTAATGGTATTTACAGCTTCCTAAAAATAGGAACACAATCCAGTTATCATTCAATATACAGAAATATTAAAAATATAGTAAAAAAATATAAAAACGGTAAAAAGGACACAGGTTTACAGTTCTGGGTCAGTATCTAGAGGGGAAAAAAAAGAAAAAAGAAAAAATTCTTTTTTTTCCCCTCTCTCCTCTTCATTCATAGAAAGGATCTTCGCCTTCCCCACATAGCATCGATAAAGCGCGAAACAGAAAACACAAGAGAGGTAGAGGTATTACACTTCAATATTCTGAGGGCCTCATTATGATATCTAAACTCCAAGTTTCTGCCAAGTTGGACAAGCCAACGCTGCCGTATAGATTTATACTTTAGGCAGAAAAAAAAACATGGGACTAAGTCTCTTCCTTGGCCCCACAGGCCGGGCATTCTATTGACTTGTTGGAAGACCTTTTATAGGATAAAAACCTGAGCGGAAGTGTGCCATATCTGAAATGCAGATAGATTTTTCTCGCTGTACTAGGTAAAACCTCATCAAGGAAAGGCTCAACTTTGTATTCGTCTTTTATATTAAAAAACTGAAGTGTAAGTGAACCCAACCCAGAATTACCAAGGGTATCAGTGATTCTATTCATGTGATATAATTTAACCAAATCAGCGCACGACATCTAGGCACAGACTACTACGGGATTAGACCAGAATCCTGGTAGACCCAGTCTCGTACTTTCTTTTTTTTTAAAAGCAGTCCCAGGGAGACCAATTATTTCTTCAATTTCAGATTTAAAATGCGTCAGCTCAGGTGTTACCCAAAGTCTGCGCCAATAGGTTGAGGGCCGTAGGGCCACTTCTTCTTCTATTGGTCTAACACCAAGACCTCAGGGGACTAAGAGGGGTGCTAATTGGGAGAGCCAGTAGAGATCTTAAAAATAGGTTTTCAGTTTTGCTGATACATTCTACCGGACTGTGACCCCACAGTTCTGCCCCATATAAAATTGCTCCCGTGCTTGTGCTTTATAGATTTCTATAATGGAAGCAACAGGCTTGGAGGTGGATTGCCCATGGAGTTTTAAAATACCAGCAGTGGTCTGGGCAAGTCTAAGTTTAGTAAACACAATAGAGACAGTTCCCAGCTTAAGACCAAAATAGAGTGAGATGCCTAGTAACGGTGGGGCATCTCACAAAAAGTGATAGACTGGCATCACACACCACCAGGTGTCATGCTTCATCATCTGCCAGTCCTCGCCCTCCAGAAACCGCGTTTGGTGGAGGACAGGCATGCACCTGGAGAAAGGGATGCACTTCTAAGTGAGTGGGGGCCCAAAGTGAAAAAAAGTGAATATTAAAAAGCCATCAAAGTACACCCATAGACCTTTTATTAAGTAAACTTTGTGGGGTTAAAATGAAAAGTGCGGTGATTAAGGATCCGCTTTGAAGTTTTTTTTTAAAAAGGGTCAACATGTTTCTGCCATTCGTCCTTATGGGTACATGGCATTCGTCAGGACCAGATTAAGGAGGGGCTCCAATATTCCCAAACGTTTTGGCAGTACCATTCTATGGGAGTAAACACTGTCACTCTCCACTGGTTGGGTCCTAGGACCCTTCAAGAAGGACGACTTGTCCCATGGGAGGGGGGTGGTTCAGGTGGTCCCTGTAGTCACACTATGTCGATAGCAGAGACCGTTCCTGTCTAAACACCTACCCGTTTAGACGGGAACGGTCTCTGCTATCGATTTTGCCCGCCTGCCATCCTCGTGCAAAACGGGACCACCCCCCAGAGGAGCGGTGGTCCCACCTTGAGCATTAGGATGCGCCCGACACACAGGCGGGCGCATCCTGTATTTTTTCCATTGTGGCGGGCGGTGCAGAAAGCGCCGCCCGCCACAATGGTAAAAATGCACTTTGTGCATTTCAAAGCACAACATGACAGGCACCGCGCAGTGCCTGCCATGTTGCACTTTGAAATGAGGTGGGTACCATAGGTACCCCCAATGTGCACCCCCCACCCCCGGACTCCCAGGGAGCCCTGCAGGGAGTCTCCGCATGCCTTTCCATGGCAGCATTGCCGCCACGGAAAAGCATGTCAGGAAGGGCATCATAATATGGCTGGTGGTGGCTCATAGACACCGCCACCATATTAAACATTTTCCGCCCCAGCCGCAAGGCGACCGGGGCGGAAAAGTGGCGGACGGTCTTTCCATCCACTGCGCTCCCACCCCAATAGCAATATGGTGGGGGGAAATGGGTGGCGGGCGGGCATTTATGTCGGGCAGATCGCCACCGCCACTATGGCGGTGGCGATCCGCCCAACATCGTAATGGGCCCCTTAACATTTTGGGTGTTGATCTCCAACCCCCTTTTATGACAAAAATTGGCAAAACTGTCTAGGGCACGTTGAATTCCCATTGGCGATTTTGACAATAGTAGAGTATCGTCAGCAAACATTAATGCCACCACTTGTTCCTTTTCTAATTTAGGGACATCGATGTCTTTGACCCCCTTAAGGTGGGCAATCAGTGCATTGACGAAAAGACAAAATAGGGTGGGTGCCATCACACACCCTTGTCTTACTCCTCTATTGACTGGGAATTTAGATATTAAACCTCCCCATTTACCACTCCTAAGTTGGGCAAAATTTTCTGAATGAAGTCTCCTAATGATTTTAAGAAGATATGCTGGCATCTCCTTATCCTCCAATACTGCCCAGAGTGTTTGATGGGGTACCAGGTTAAAGGCCGTTTTAAGGTCAACAAAAATTAAGTAGAAGCTGCCACCCTCTACTCTCACAGTTTTCCAATACAAAAGTTGGAGCCTTAGTAACTGGTCAACAGTGGATGTCTTTTCCCTAAAACCAGCCTGATAGGATTCAGGATTGACTGTTCCTCCATCCAGATCTGGAGCCGATCAAGAATGATACGTGCGAATAGTTTCTGACTTACTTCGATCAGGCTGATCAGACAGTAGTTTGCCGGGAGTAGTGGGGGTCCTTTCTTGAACACTGGTATGATCTCTGCGCCCACCCAGGTATCAGGTAATTTAGACCTCTGAAGTATAGCATTGAAAAACAAACAGAGATATGGTACCCATATCCTTGGGTGGTCCTTATAAAGATCTCCAGGGATTTTATCGATGCCAGGCACTTTACCTACTGGGAGCCTTTTTACAGCAAGTTCGACCTCCAACAATGTTATTTCAATATCTAATTTTTCATTGTTATTATAAACTAATGGAGATTTATTGGGGTAGCATTTTGACGCCTCATCAGTGTTCAGCGACAATAGCTGTGCAGAGGGGTCATAATAGGGGTCGGCATCTACTGAAGGGCGTATAGCATCTGATAATGTTCAACCCATTTCTCCGGTGCAATATTTGGATCGTCAGCCTCTTGTCCATTCCTTCTGCCTGATCGTACTATTGTCCAGAATTCGCTCATATCCCTGTTCCCCAGGGCGTTTTTTTTATGCCATCCCATATGCTATTTTCTCAGTTCCGTTTGGCCTCGAATAACACTTTAACCTCATACATTTTATTTATGGTCTATTCAGTGTTTTAGTTGAGTTCAGGAGTGCACCCTTGGCTTTCTTACAGCTGGAATTGAACCAAGTAGAGGCCTTTCTATTCTTCCTGGGTTTGACCATTATTGGATTTAATAGTTCAGCAAGGGCAGACACTAAACCTGTGTGTACATTATAAATTTGATTACAAATCATTTCCTGCCCCTGGTCTATATGACCACCTAATTCAAAGAATGCCTGATGGACAGCTTGATAAAGAGAACTCAATTTATCTGGTCACTTTTTCACTGTTGGCCATTTAAGCCCTCTTCTGTCATTTGAGAGAAGGGGAATCCCTCGGTTATACACTCTTTCTCACATAGTATGCATAAAGTGTAAACGAGGAAACAGGACAAGAAAAAGTTTGCTCTAACATTCCCTTTTAGTGCATTTAACAGACAGTAATGGTCTTATGTCCTTCCAAGCTGCATAAATGTATGAAGAGGGCTATTTAAAAATGTACAAATGAATCACCCTCCACAGCTTACAAATACAGTCAGCTGAGCTACTTCCTACATTAATCCAGGTGTTAGTATGCAATTTCACTGGTAGAGTTCCTATTCTGAATCTAATATAGAGAGTTATTTTTATTTCTGAATAGAAATTATCTGCATCATTCTCAGACATTGGTTGAAAAAACTTGGAACTTAAAAGAGTACTGGAAATTTCCGTTTCAGGTGGGCAATGTTGTAATCCCAGAGCTTACCTTTTAGCAACTGCCCAATCGCTGTGGACAGGTAACTATACCAGTGAAACTTGGTTGACTAAGCACATGACCATATCTCACAAAAGATTTTCAGACAGCTGAGGATTGGTCCTTATTCAAATCCAGTACAAAAGGGGTAGAAGTCCTACATGCTGCTATACGGGAATAAGAACCAGCTCCACCCTGAGGGCATCGATTGGGGTCCCTGGGCCAAGGTGAAGGAGACTTTGTAAAAAACGGTTATCATATCTTGTCAGGCTTGTTACTTTGTTATAGCTACATCATTCAGCCCTAATAGTCCAGGAGGCTACAGCTGCTGCCTCCAGGGCAGGGGAAATTAGCCTGTGGCCATGTTGTTAAAGAATCTTAGGAAGGCATTAGCTTATTGGTCAGTGTAGTTTTTCGTTTTTGTAAATGGCATTCAGACAAAATATTGAGTACAAAAGTATTGAGGCACATAAATAATGAATTTTTAATAATGTGATAATAATAATAACCCAGTATTTATAAAGAGTGAACTAATCATCCGTAAGGGTCTCAAGGTGCTGGGGGCCATCGGGTAGATTAAGTGAGCTATTGCCCAGAGTCACATGATGCTGAGCTGATCTGCCTCTGGCGCTGGGAATTGAACCATGAGCCCCACACTCCGGAGTCTGCCGCCCTGGCCGCTTTGCCATGCCTCTCTCCTATTGTGATAGATAAATACTGTGATGCAGGAATATCGTTGACTAGAATACCGATTTTTTAAGGTAGGTAATATACATGTTAAAAATATCTAAGTGTTAACTATTGTTTACAAAAACATCTATGTTCTTCATGTTAACAAAAATCTAATTGTAAAGAATATTGGGACAGATGTAGGAAGCTTAATACCGGTCTGTAACGGCCGAAATTCAGTCATTTCGGCCGTTACCGACCGGTATCAGGCATTTGAGATGTAGGGGCCTAATTTAAGGATTCGGTAATTTACCGAATCGGTAATTAAAGAAATCGGTAAATTACCAAATTCTTAAGTACGGATTTGGTAAATTACCGAATCCTTAATCTAGAAAGCACTCAAGTGAGTGATTTTCACTTGTAAGGATTTGGTATTTACCACCAACTACAAGTTGGTGGTAAAAAACGAAAACCGTTAAAAAAGCAAATTTGTGCTTTTTTAACAGTGCCATGTGGCAGACATACATGCCTTAGGGCATGTATGTGTGCCACATGTGCACCCATGCACTATTCAGGGTTGCAACAGGGTGTCAATGTGACACCCTGTCACCCTTGTAGGTATTCCCCCTCTTACTGATTCGGTTTACCGATTCGGTAATTCCCATTCATTCCTATGGGCCTCCAGGCCCTTAGGAACGAATGGGGAATACCGAATCGGTAAAAACCGAATCTGTATTTACCGAATTTTACCGATTCAGTAAAAATTACCGAATGAATACCTATATACCAGTTACACATTCTAAAATACTGAATTGGTAAAATTCGGTATTTTAGAATCGGTAAATGGTATTTACCTACATCTGGCCCATTGTTTTTTTAATTATCTTTATGTATTTTAGTAAATGTTTTCATTGTATATTTTATAAATTGTTGGTATATGTATTGTTAATGTTTTCAAATTTTAGTAATTTTTTCAATGTAATTTTGTTAATTGTAATTTTTTGTGTTGTAGCAGGTTGTGGGGTTTTGTAGAGGTACATGGTGGGAAGTAAATTACTTATAACTAGTTATTAATTAATTTTAAATTCATATTAATTATGTAATTGATAATTAATTATGTACACTCTGTAATTATTTATTTAAGTTATAGTTTATGTGCAGGTTGTGGGGTTTGCAGGAGGGCAGGGTGGGAAGAAAATTAAGGATAATTAATTAATAATTGTTTATAACTTTTTAATTAATAATTAATTAGGTACATTTTATAATTAATTTAATTTTAAATGTATGATCTTTATGCCTGATGTGAGGTTTGTAGGGGTAAAGAGTGGGAAGGTAATTAATTAACATTAATTAATGGTAATAAGTAATAATAAATATTTAATTTATACTTATGTGAATAGCGCAATTCAGTTATTTTTAAGTTCTATTTCAGGTGAGGGTTGTTGAGTTTATAGGGGTAAAGGGTGGGAAGTTAATTAATTAATAATTAATAATTGTTTAATTGATAATTATGTAACTAGTGTTAATATTACAAATTTAAAGAAATATTTTAGGTGTGGGTTATTCGGTTTTTAGGGCTTCAGGGTGGGAAGGTAATTAAGACATAATTTATTCATAATTAATTATTAATTTATTAAAAAATATGTAATTGATAATTATGTACATTGTGAAATTATCATATTTGCTTCGTGTGTTGTTTAGTTTGTAGGGGTGCAAGTAGAGAAGTTATTTAGGTAATATGTATTACATAATATGTTAATTGTGTTATGCTTTTTAATTTCATTTACATTTAGTTTTTGGCTGTTATGAATGTGAGAATATTCATAAAATGATGAATACATTAATAAATATTAATTAATAAATTATGTGAGGTATTTTAATAAAATGTATATTATTTGTTTTGATTTTTAATCTATATTACTTGTTTTTATAATTATGTATTTCTTACATTTTTGTTAAAACTAGACATATAATTTTTTTATTTAAATATTTATATTTTTTGTTACATTTTTTGTTAAAATGTGTCATTTGTTTGAAGTGAACTACTCTTTCTCTACTTTTGTACAAACTGTGGTGGGAATAGTAAACTTTACCACTCCTGAGTCCAGCGCTGCACCTACTGTTGCACAGACTGGAGTATAATAATATATTTTACCACTCCAGAGTCCAACGCTTTCGCTACTGTTGTACAGACTGGAGTGGAAATAGTCATTTTTACACCTCCTGATCACAACACTTTCCCCTCTGTTGTACAGACTGGAGTGGGAATAGTAGATTTTTAACCCCAGGGAGGTGCCAGTTCCCAGGGCTGCGTGGTGGGGCCAGAGCCCCCCCTACATTATTGTATCTATTGCTCCGGGGAGGTGGCAGTCCATAGAGCTGTGGGGGGGGGCTGCGTGGCCCCCCAAACTCCAAGATATTAGACCTGGGGAGGTGGTGGTACCTGGGGCTGTGTGGGGGCTGGAGCCACCCCCCCCGCATTTGAAGGTTTGAAGGTAAATACAGCCCTGGGAAGGTTGTGGTCCCGGGGCTATGGGGGGCCATGTGGCCCACTGCATTCTGTGATTATGCCCAAAGAGGTGGCTGTCTCCGGGGCTGTGGAGGGCCACATCGGACCCCTCATCATTAATATTTATTGGCCCGGGACCTGGCCCACCCAGGGGCTCAATTAAATGAAGCACGGCAACAGGCACTTCTTCTTTTTTTTAACTCGACGGAATTCGTGGATCCAAGAATCCTGTGGAAAAGAAATAAAATATGCTTTTTTTTGTCCCATGGGAGCCCTGAACAGGTCTAGGGGGTCAGGGTGTTTCTACCCTGCCCCCTTTTCCTTTTTTTAAAAACTTTTTTTCATGTGACAGTGTTCAACCGAGTCACAAGATGGCTGCCAACGCTTCCTGGTTTGAAATGTTGGCAGCAAATCAGCTCTCAGGCATGAGATCAGGAGGTTTCATGGATCCACTGTAGCCACAGTTTTAAATCTGAACGGATTTACGCCATTTAACAAAAAGAGTGCTTTCTGGACCAAGAGCTACCTTTTTGCCACATGTGGTGTAATTCGGTTCAGCAGTTTGGGCTGCAGCCGTTTCTAACGTTTCCTTGAAAATTAACATGGAGAAAAAGCAGTTTGGGATTCTCCTTTCTCTAGGCCCCCGCTTCACAGATCACCCCGAAACTTTCAACACAGCAACTTTTGTGAAGATTCTTCAAACAACCCCAAAGATATTGGCAAATGAAAATGCACTTTACCTATGTAAACTAGGTCATATATATATATATATATATATATATATATATATATATATATATATATATATATATATATATATATATATATATATATATATATATATATATAGTGTGTTTGTGTGTGTTTGTTTAAAGTATTATATATTTATATATATACATATTTTTAACAGTATTTAAATATATTCAATTTACAATAAATGTTAAAATATTACCCAAATGATACCCAGCTTATTCTTTCTCTGGAGGGTGATCAATCAACCACGTTACATAACTTCCATACTTGTATGATGGATGTAGCATTCTGGGTGAGAAATAACTCTTTACAATTTAGTGCTGAAAAAAAAAAGAGATCTTATGCATTGGAAGTGGGAGAGTGCCCTACTCCCTTTCTACGGATTTGTGGCCTATTCTTGCTGATCCTCCTCTGCTACCGTCTAAAATGGTCCACAACTTGGGGATCTGTTTTTTTGAGAAGTTGACCTTGGAAACGTAGGTCAACAAGGCAGTGGGGAGCTGCTTCTCCCTTATTCGAGCCCTTGGGAAAATTCTTCCTATGCTTCCAATTTCAACATGGGCAGAGGTAGCCAGGAGCGTGATCATAAGCAGACTGGATTACTGCAATGCGCTACTGTTGGAATCCCCAAAGTATCTGATTGGGAGATTAAATAGAATCCAGAACTCGGCAGCTTAACTGGGCTTGTCGAGACCTCGCCAGTCATCTGCCTCTCAGGCCCTGACTGAGCTCCACTGGCTCCCTGTTCTGCAGAGGATTTATTTTAAGTCTCTCTGTGTTGTGTTTAAGGCACTGCATGGTCTAGGACCCTTACAGCTGCAAAAAAATTCAGCCGGTTTGCTCCTTCCCCCTGCCTCCGGTCATCTTCGACCAAATGGGTGAAGGTACCCCCAACTAAAAGAGCTCGCCTGGGGGGACCAGCCTTCAGTGTTGCTGCAGCAAGGCTTTGGAACAATTTGCCCATTGATCTGTAGCAAATGAATTACCTATTGCCATTCAGAAAGAAAATAAAGACTTGGCTCTATCCCAGAGCGTTAGACTAAATTACACCCCTGTCATAGTTTTCCCGTCTCACAGCACCAGGATACCCGTTAGGGCGCAGTGTGCTATAAAAGAAGTACTTACATTACTATACATGACATTACAGTTAAGTATTACTTATTTTAACTACATATATAGTAAAAAAATATATATTTGTTTTCATATTTTTCGATAGTATAAAACTATTTTTTTCTATAATTTTTGTACTTACCATTATATGTATTGAAAAACTATATTTTTGTGATAGATCATTTTGACAAAATATTTTGGTATCACAATATTTATGGTTTCGATATTGTGTCAGTGAACCTTTTAAATGGAGTAACAAGGACACTTTTCCATCAAATCGTATTTCAGAGAGTTATAGTGCTTCACACAATCCAACCGAGTTCTGTAAATCTTAAATACATTACTGGGCCTGGCTCTCTTCTTTAAAATCATCATATACTTTGTTTTCAAAGTATTTATCCAGAGCTTCTTCACATTACAATAGTCCTCAAATGCAATGAGAAGTTTGCGCACAGCAATTTCAGTTCAGGACCGGAGGACAGCACCATCAGCAAAAAGCAGGATGGCCAGTTTATGTCTCCACCGACTAGTACATCAAGATTTAAAGCATGCAGAAAGTTATCAACATCACTAATGAAAATTTTAAGCAAGGATGGGGCCTGAACACAATACTGTCTGACCCCAACATTGATATCAAAGCTTGTGGGGGGGGGGCATGGCTTGCGCGCGATGGTGATGGCCGCAGATCAGTAGCTCTCCGCAAGACGAGGAGGGAGACCGGCCCGACGTTCCTTCTCCTGCTGCGGAAAGAGCCTGAAAACAGAGGACATGTTATATGAAGATCCCCTGCTGCCTCCTATTTCGGATTTGAATCCCCGCTGAACGCTGTTACGGAGAAAGCTGCAAGTGTGTGTTTGAGGCGTTGCCGACCTAATTGCCGCCATTGCGTAACTCCCACTGACGGAGAGAAGCTCCTAGCGGTATTTTCTTTCTATGGACCTGAGCGGCTTTCTCCCTCAGTGTTGCACCACTTTTGAAGGCTCGCTTTTCCTGAATTATGTAACCCTTGCATCTCTTTGTGGGATACTAGTTAAATGTGCCTTCACCTCAGTATTTTCTCATCTTAACTTAATGCTGCCATTTTGTTCGCTGTGAGACACAAACTGCCTCATCATATCTGACTAGAGTTTTGACGGCTTCAACCTGGCACTGTTATTATTGCAGGCGTGCTTTTCTTCACAAGTCACTTAAGTGGGCTGTTTTGACTTTCTTTTCTTCATGCCTGCTTTATAAAAGAAGATACCCTTTTTGTTGTTAAACATATAATGCTGAAGCTCCTTGTTATTGTCTCTTGTGCTCATGTTGGATCTCATGGCTGCTTATAGGTAGCTTTTTCATGCGCTCAGTGTCCTAAGTGGTTGCTATTACCACTGGTTTTATGCCACTGTGCGCTTGTAGGTTTTGGGCTCATGTTGTTCCACATTCATGTTATAAGCAGTTATCCTTTCTTTAGGCTGTTTCCTGTAGATGTGGTTCCACATAGCCATACATTCACAAATGTTGTACTTTGGGGTTATGTACTGTTAAGCTTGTTGGGTCACTTTTCAAGTGCGTTCTGAGAGGTTCATTACCTTCCTTGTATATTTTGTGGTCATACTTAATTCAGTCAGATTGTGCTGGTTTATTCCCACGCATCTCATAGTCTTGCACTTTACACTTTTTTGTATGGGGAGACTATCTAAAGACCTACGTAAACCCTCCACCACTGCTAAGAAATTCTTAGTCCACACAGGCTCTCGCTATCAGTGTTTGGGGATGGAGAACCTACCTGATACCCCATCTTCAAAGGGATCAGCATCTTCAACTACATCAACGCCTGCTACCAAAAAAGGCACAATCAAAAGACTAAAGAAGGATCCTCCTTCGCCTCCTTCACAGACGTCTTCGTCCACTACAATTGACTTATTATTAGATGAAATAAGGGCTTTGCGTCCTTTTATCGAAGAGACCAAATCTACACTCCAGCAACTTTCAGACAAATGGCTTTCTGTGGATGAACAGATCAATGTACTCGAGCAGAATGTTGCCTCAATGGATTCCTTTGTATCCAAAGTTGAGCCAGTTTGTGCACAGGTTTCGCTTTTACATAAGCAGATCGAAAATTTGGAGAATAGGAGTAGGCGGAATAACCTGCGCCTTTACGGCCTTGAGGAAGATTTGGAAGGATCTGATCCCATCACCTACTTCAAATCTTTCTTGCCAAAACTCCTTCATTTGCCAGAAGGTACCACTCTCAATATACAAAGGGCACACCGTCTGGGCTCCATCAAAGGCACGTCTTCTGCTGCAACAGTGAGGAAACCGAGAGGAGTCATTAAGTATTTCCTTGAGTATACTGACTTACTCACAGTCCTATCTGCAGCGAAAGCTATGAATCGTATCACATGGTCTGGTCACCCTTTATTCTTTTCACAGGGCTATGCTAAGTCAACAGCAGATCGACATAAGGAGTTCTTATCTCTTTGACCACAACTGCGTTCCCTGGGAGCACAATATGGGTTGTTTTATCCCTGCCTTTTTAAAGTGACTATCAATAATAAGACCACCACGTATGATGACCCACTGAAGTTTAAAAGTTTTCTTTACTCGCATTCTACTGATATGATGGACACCGCTTCTGCTTCAAGTTCTAAATAACTTACTACCAGTGCAGCGGTTCTGCTTCTATGTTTTGTAGTTTCTGTTTATGATGGTTACTTAAGTTTCACAGTATATATACTATGTTATATGAATTGTTGTCAAGTTTAACCTTCTATTCCTTTTTTCTCACACAGATCCTTTTCCTGCTCGTCAGGCTCCATCACTTTGAAATTGAAGTCCATCGGGTCCAATCACTTCCTTCGTCTTCCCCTTTGAGCTGTGGTATCACCATTGTCCATGTGGCTTCCACCCTCCCACCCTTTGTTTGTTCCAGATGTTATGTAAGTTCTTTGTCTTTCCCTTTTTCCAAGTGTTTTTAGCAATTTGGTTCTCTTTATGTTTTCATCTATATATGCACCTTTTTCCTTGCCCTTTTCCTTGCTCAATTATGTTGAGCCTTTCAACTGGTTTTTTTCCCTTCCCCTGTTACTTTTCTGCTTTTTTTCTATTTTTTTCCAGGACATTTGTTCTCTTTTTCTCACTTAGCCACCCCTTCACTTAATTGGTTGATGGTGCACTATTATTCTTCTTTTTACTTAATATTTTCTGAATGGATTTTGGTGTATTCTCACGATTTTCACATATATTTTTTCTAAGTTTAACTCTTTTCTGATCTTTATCTCTTTTCCTCTTAGTTTTCCTTCCTTCTTTTTCTTTCCTCCTTTTGTGGCTTCCTTTCAATTTCTTTTTCTGATAACTTGTTAACCGGCATATATTGCATTTCCTTTCTTGTTTACCAGGGTTCTTTTTTGTCTGGTTTTTGATATATTCTTCGTTATTTCACACATGCATGGTATTTGCATTTATTTCTTATGTATTTCATGACAGTTTTTTTATGATCATTGTCCTTACCGTTATTGTATGCCTTTGACAATTGTTTTCTGGAACGTTAGCAGTCTTCATTCACCAATTAAAAGGCAAAGAGTATTGTCCCATCTTGCTAAACTCAACGCTGATATAGCTTGTATACAGGAATCCCATCTTTCTGCTGAAGAGTCTGTTAAATTACAGAGAGGCTGGGTGGGGGAGGTTTATTTTTCTCCAGGTGATGGAAAGCGTAATGGGGTTGTGATTTTGTTTCGTAAATCACTTCCTGTCAAAGTTGTCATATGTAGTTCTGATTAATTAGGTAGATGGGTCCTGGTAAATTTTACCCTGGATAAGGTTCCTATGTCCATATTAAATATTTACGCCCCAGTGACGGGTGACGTCTCTTTTTGGTCCTCCCTGGCTCCACACATCAGGTTACATTATGCGGAAAATTTTATTCTAGCTGGGGATTGCAACGAGGTTCTCGACCCATTCCTGGATAGACAATCATCCACTGCTTATGTTCCCCACAAATCACACAAATCTTTCACGCAACTCATTCACCAATATAAACTAATCGATGCCTGGAGATTATGTAACCCTACTTTACGAGAATATTTTTTTCCCCGCCGCACCACACTCAATCAAGATTGGATTAATTTTTTGTTTCACATCACCTCTCTCAATCTCTCTTTTCTTCTGAAATTGGATTCATTTTAATATCTGACCACGCACCAGTTTCCATATCTTTGGATGTTCTTTGTACACACAAGTCTGCTAAGAAGTGGCGTATTAACAATTTTCTCCTCCTTGATTCTGCTTTTGTCTCTTAATAATAAAGGGGCTTATAGAGAGCCTGGTGACGCCTCCCGAGAAGGGTCTTCTTTTACTTCTTTTTTTCACGAATACTTCCTGTTGAATCAATCTGATGCGATTCAATTTCCGGTAGTATGGGGCGCTTTTAAAGCTTCGGCCAGAGATTTTATAATTCAATATGTTTCTCGTAAGCGAAGGACGGCGCAGCAAATCACCAAAGATCTCTTTCTTAAAATTAAACGTTTAGAACACGCTTATTATACTTCAAAATCCAAAGACTGCTTGAGTGAACTTATTGCCACCAAACTTCAATTCAATAACGATACCACAAACAACGCTTCTAATTTTCTGCTAAAGTCTAGCGCCAAATTTTACGGTGGTCAAAATAGAGCTGGGAAACTACTGGCCAATTACTTAAAAGCTAAACAGAATCGGGTCAACATAGACTCCATTCATGGTCGGGATGGTTCCCTTAAGCATAGGGATGATGATATCTTGCAGGAATTTCATCATTTTTATGAGTCACTCTATTCCTCTGAATTGAATGCTTCTGAAGATTCTATATCTCAGTTCCTCTCCAAGATTCGTTCTCCTTTTGTTTCGCCCCAAGAGCTTTCTCCATTGGAAAATTATATAATGCAAATAGAGCTCTCTCGAACATTGAAAACTCTGAAACATGGGAAGGCCCCAGGCCCAGATGGTTTCACAGTTGAATTCTTTTCTTACTTCTCCAAACTGCTTATTCCCAAACTGCATTCTCTAATCTCTACTTTTCTGGCTCCCGGTTCAGCCTCGGGTACTTTCTCTGATGCTCTTATTTGTATTCTTCCCAAGCCAGGTAAGGATCCGCAGCATTGTAAAGATTATCGTCCAATATCTCTGGTGAATATTGATTATAACATTTCTTTGAAAGCGCTGTCACTTACCTGAGCTTCTAGGCAAGGAACAGTCGGGTTTTGTTAAAGGCAGATTTCTTGCAGACAATACTAGATTATTCTTTGATATCCTCTCTAAAACTTCTCATTCTTCTCTTTCTCTCGCAGCCATTGCTCTAGATGCTGAGAAAGCTTTTGATAGGGTTGAATGAATGTATCTTTTCCAGACCCTAAAATGGTTTGGCTTTGGGCCAAAAATATCCACATTGATTTCACTCTTATATTCTCATCCAAGGGCTGCCATTTCGGCAAATGGTGGCTTATCCTCTTACTTTTCTCTTAACAGAGGGGTTAGGCAAGGCTGTCCTCTCCCCCCTTTCCTGTTTGATCTTGCCCTAGAGCCTTTCCTAATAAGAATTCGCCAGAACAATGACATTCATGGTTTCACCTTCCAACAAACTAACATTAAGATGGCTGCTTACGCTGATGATGTCCTGTTGTTCTTGTCCCAACCAAGTTCTTCTCTTCCTGCATTCTTAACTGAGGTGGACTTATTTGCTCACGTATCCGGATATAAATGAAATAGGGAAAAATGCGAGATTCTACCCCTTACAAAATTTACTCTTAAAAATGATTCCTCTGCTTCGGGTTTTACGTGGAATACTGAGTCTATTAAATACTTTGGGCTTAATTTCACGGCTTCTATTACTGGCACAGTTGCTAGATGTCTAGATGATTGTATTCACAAATTAAATGCCCTTACCTCCAAATGGCACCCTCTTTATCTGTCCTGGTGGGGGAGATTGGATACGATCAAGATGATGCTCTCACCTATCGTCCTATTTACCATCTCCAACATTTCGTTTTCTATTCCCTCAAAATACTTTAAGAAAATTAATTCTACTCTCTCTACCCTCTTATGGGGTCACAAAAAGTCTCGCATGTCCTTGACCAACTTGATGCGTCCTAAGACGGAAGGTGGGGTGAACTTTCCTAACTTTTCTCTATACCATAAATCTTTCCTGCTACATCACGTGTCTAGACGGATTTTGGATTCTACTCCCTCATCTCCTCTTTGGTTAGACCTGGAGCGTTCTTTCATCTCACCTTTCTCTTTTAAAGAATATCTCATGTTTTCTCGTAAACCACAATTTATGTCTACCCCTATTCTCAGGCATACGTCCAAAATTCTTCCAAGTTTGCCTATTCCATCCTTTTTTGCTCAACCTATTTGGCATAATATGTCTATCCTAATTAACAATAGACCCATTTTTTGGAAGACATGGAGATCTCGTGGTCTCATATGGGTTCATCAATTATATCATCAAGGTCAACTCCTTTCCTTTTCATCAGCTGTCTCTTCCTTCAAATTTCCTCCTTCCTTTCGTGCTAAATATGCCTTGTTAATCACTGCACTTCAAGATGCTCATGCTGTATACCTTGCTTCTCCTTTTTTCTGTTTATCCAGTACCTTCTATTGTGCCTGTATTATATTCTCTACTTCTCAAAAAAGCAAGAGCTTCCAAAATGTATGCGTCTCTTTTAACTTCATATTCTTCCCGCATTAAAACTAAGACGGAGGAGAGATGGGATGAAGATCTACATGTCTCTTGGCCTATCGACATCTGGGATAAAATTTGGCTGAAGCTGCGCAAGTCGTCCAGGGCTGCTAATACGACTCAGACACTGTTTTTTTATCTATAATCGCCTATTTATTTCACCACTCATTCTCAGCAAACTGTTTCCAGAATCCACGGATTCATGTTGATCCTGTTCAACGCCACATGCAGACCTTTTCCACATGCTTTTTGATTGTCCCCTAGTCCGCATTTTTTGGGTGCAGGTATGGTCCCAGATAAATCAAATTTTCTTTTCCACTCATCCCTTTTCTGTTTCTCACATTTTCTTGGGAAGCGTATCTCCTATTTGGAGTCAGTGCACATTGCGTACAAAGATAATTGATTTATTGCTAGCAGTAGCTTTCCAACAACTCACCAAAAACCGGTAAGACTTCACCAAAATATCGTATCAGGCTTGGTGCTATGCTGTCTGCTACAATCACAGATTAGACACGACTTTTGTTTACCCACTGACTCTAGCGACAAAAAGAAATGAATTGTGGGATCCAGTTACCTCCTTGTTTAACGACAGTGCTAGACGCTCTTTGCCACTATCTCCCTTGCAGCAGGAAGTACCCAAACCTCCATGAATGCCTCTCGATTGTTCCATATCACTCCATATGCTGTGTGTTTCATATTCTACTTTTGTATTTTACGAACTGCATATTCCATGTTACTATGTTCAATCCCCTGAGTGCTTTATTGGTATAAAATGTAATAATTTTCAGTCATGCATACAGTTTATTGCCCAACTTAAGTTGTTTTCCCCTTATTTCCACTTTCCTTTACAACTTCTACCCAATTTTATGGTGTTTGCTGTTATTGACATTATTGCATTTTTTTTCTTTTTTATTTCTTTCTTTTTATTATATTAGTGCTCGATCTTATGTAACATCTTTATTGATTGATTGTGCTTATTTTATCTGAAATTACTTTAATAAAATCTGTTTTGAACTTAAATCAAAGCTTGTGGTTGTTTCTCCTCTCGAGTCATATCTGACTGATGACAACTTTACATCATAGAGGAGTTTAATTGCTGATACTAGTTTTTCAGGCAGCCCAAGGAGGATAGGTTCTGATAAAGAAGATGTCCATCAACAGTATCAGAGGATCTTTTATGATCAATAAATGAAATAAACAGCCATGTGTCCTTTATGCTGGTATATTTTTACCCAATGTTGCATAATTAAATTGCTTGATCTATTGTGCCTTCGCAGTTTCTGAAGCCTGATTGTGAAGCAGTGATAATCTCATTGTCTCTGGCCCAGTGTTCTAGACGGGTAAATCTTGTATAAATCTTGTCAATGGGCATCCAGCAGAGAGATTGGACCGTAATTAGCAGGGTCATTCTATGGTCCTTTCTTGTGGAGCGGTATGATGATTGCTGTCTTCTTTGAGGCGGGAACCTTCTTCTGGGGCCAGAATGCATTATAGGCAGTCATTACTATGAGTATCCAAACAGAAAGATCAAATCCAAATACGCCATCCAGTACCCCATCAGGGCCAGGAGCCTTATGTTGCTTTTGTTTAAGAGTGGTAAGTCAAACCTCCTGCATTCAAAGAATATGTTAGAATGCCAGGCAAACAGAATTCATTGGGAGCCTGACATGGGCTCCCCATGTTAGGTGGAATTCTGTAACAAACTGAATTATACATTGTTGAAAAATAATTATAGTGGGAGTCAGGTGAAATGCTGGTCGCTAAATTTCTTGCATTCCCGTCGGAGCCGATCTGACCAGTTCCCAAAAATGTTTGGTGTTCTTGCATCTCAGCAAAGGCTTATGGGGCTGCGATGCCTTTAAATGAAGACGGCTTCTTTTATGTTTTATATGACGTTCATAAGCCTGTCTGAATGTTTTAGATGGCGTTCCCCTTGTGGAGCAAAATGTCTATGCTTCAGGTAATTTTCAATAACAATATCTTTCGCTTACACAATTCAACATTGAACCAATCAAACTGCAAAAAATTGTTATTTGCAAACTTATGCAATGAAGTAGGTCATTGGACACTGTGGGCCAGATGTAGGTGGCTAAATAACGGTTGGTAATACCGAAATTCGGTAAATTTCAGCATTACCGACCGGTATTTAGCCATTCCTAATGTAGGTATGGAATTGGTAAAAATGGAATCAGTAAATACAGATTCCTTGATACTGATTCCTTATTGCATTTAAGAAATCGGTAATACCGATTCCTTAAATGCAATGTAGGAAGCACACTAAGGAGTGCTTTTGAGCCTTAAGAAATCGGTAATTACCACCAACTTCAAGTTGGTGGTAATTACCGATTTCCATTAAAAAACACTTTTTTGCTTTTTTTAAAGTGCCATGTGGCACATATCCATGCCCTTAGGGCATGTATGTGCGCCACATGTGCACACATCCAAATTTCAGGGGTGCAACAGGGTGTCCTTTGGACACCCTGGCACCCTTGAAATACCTCCCGGTATTACCGATTCGGTAATATCGAATCACTAATACTGAATGTCTTCACATTCATTTCTACGGGCCTCCAAGCCCATAGAAATGAATGGGTAGGTATTCCTTATTACCAAATCTCAATCACCGATGCTGTCATAAGGAATAATAAGGATTATGTATTTTTTACCGAATCTTTTCCTACATAGGAAATACCGAATTCTTATTAGCGAATCGGTAAAATTCGCTATTAGGAAATCATTATTTCTGATTTACCTACATCTGGCCCTTAATCTTTGGGTCGATTTTGACACATTTATTTACGTTGAAATTGCCTCTGGGTCACATACGTCTCTGATTTCCAAATATTCTTTACATTTGAGTTGCTTTTGGCGGAGGGCTATATGGAGACCAGAGCTTGTGGAGCAGGTAATGGCAATGGATTTAATATTTGTGGTAACATGCAATGAACGATTTGTTTCTGCTAGATGTAGATCTTGCTTATCAGATGCTCCAGATGAAAGTCTAAGACGAGCTATCAGCGGGTCGTGATTGCTTTCAATCCTTTGCTCTACTGCAAAGTCATCAACCATCTGCCATGATTCAAGTAAAACTAATACAAATGTAAGGCTCCTGGTTTTCTGTTTAAACTGATTTTTACACATAAATAAAGATGGAAAACTATTTTTCCTTTATCTGTATTTATATATAGAAACAGAAAATACTGACAAACCTGAGCAGGTCTACTCTAATTGGCTTTGACTCTGAAGACTGCTCTCCTCCCCATCCCAGTGTCCATAAAATGCCAGTAGCTGAGTGGTGGTCACAAGAACAAAAGAGAAAAGGAGAGTTTTGAATTGTCAGGAGCCAGAAGACACTGCAAGGTCATAAAGTGTAGTTAATGGGGTGCTATCTCTATTTTCTTTCCTTGGAGACAGGAACATACCCTTTCCCTGTTCTTTCACGGGGAGAGGAGCTGTGAGGTGGGGTGGGTTGGAGTGGCCTCAGGGTCCATTTGAAAGCAAAGGAAGCTTTCGAAATGTGCCCCACAAAGTTTCAAGAACACTTTTGGGATGCTCTGAACACCAGCACCTGATTGGAATTAGCATGGCTGGTGAGAGGGGGCATGAATAAAGATAATTTCAATTAGGTCTGTGGGGCAAAAACAGTCTTACCATTTACTAGAGATTGTATGCTGGCATATTTATGTTCAGTGCTGATTTATGTTTCCTAAGAATGAACTAATGAATATGTGCTTTATATAGTGCATAGCTACTTCTGAAGGGAGTGTCTCAGTGCTGAGCAGTCCAAATCAAACTGAAGAGGCAGAGGGAGGAGGGACGAAGAAGAGCGAGGTCTTGAGGTTTTTGCAGAGCTAAGGCTCTTGTGGAGATTGCCTCAGCTGCAGCAGAAGGGAATTCTAGAGTTTGGAAGCTAGAAAGCAAAAGATACTCCGCCAGCATGAGCTTTCTTGATTCTGGACACTTGCATAAGTAGTGCCAAGAAGAGAGTGGAGATACAAGAAGAGAGTGGAGATATGTTTTTATGGCCAAACACCCAAGTTTTTGACCTTGGGGCTAGGCTGAAGAAAGCGACCCAGAGACTCTGGCTACCAAGCTGAATACTAAATCAAGGGCTGCTTGCAAAGAATCAGGACTTCCCTCTTACCTGTGTTTAACTTCAGGCAGGTAAGGTCCATTCAGTGGGATAGCTCAGACAGGCAGGACCTCAAAGTCACGTCACCCGCAGCTGAGTTATGGGACAAGGTGACGATCAGCTGAGTGTCATCGGTGTAGAATAATATTTTAAAAGCAAAGCCATGCCATCCAAAGATGGCTGACAAGTGGCGGATGTACAAATTGAAAAGAGTAGGGTTCAGAGAGGAGCAATATGTTTCTTTTTGAAGTCAAAGCAGACTTTGTTTGGAATGATTAGTGCAAGTAGTAAAGAGGTATTTGTTAAATTAAAGTGTTATTTTTTGATGTTGGAAATATAGCAAAAAGAGTGAGACACACAGCTTCTTGAACTGTAAAGTTTTCTCTGGGTGAAAGGCATCACAGTCTGCGCACATGTAAAATTCCAGTTCAATGCGTGCAATTTTTATCTGATGTTTACACCGCTTTGGTACAGGCTGAAATGTTCCTCCAGAATGATCCCTAATTCTCCCTCCTCACTCTCCCTTTCAACAGAGAATACAATGGGAGTAGTTAAGGCACATTCCAACATGATGTCACATTGCGACATGATAGCTCTACCCACAGAGTAGCCATTCACTTACTGAAGCTGTGCTGTGCACCCTTTTGGCTTAAAGGGAAACTGTTTCACATGTTTATTTTTGGAGTGTATCTTGGACACTCACAGGTTTCTTTATTTTATTTAAATTTGTTTTATTTGTTTGGCTTGGAGACTGTTACTGTAGGCTATGTAGCTCTTCTGGCCTCTGCAGAACAGCAAGTGATGTTAGTTTTGGTCAGAGGCATTGAAAGGAGAAAGAGTGTTGCTGCAGCCCAAACCATTTACCTTTTACCACACAATTGCTTGTACCAATCTTGAGGGGGGCCAGGCATAGCCTCTTTTGAGTCCAGGACCCTCCCCAATAGTAATAAAGAGCATAATATATTCTGCACATCTGCATATGATGTGTGTACATATGTATATATATGTGTGTGTGTGTGTTATTTTTTTAAATTTCTTTTTATTAACACAAAAGATGAAACATTGCATGGCCCTAGTAATGATGCAGCATGAACAATAATTTGTATATATATTTGGAAATATATGGAATCACATTTTTGGGTAAGCTTGGTCTCTGACCGTTGATCTATAGAAGATTGCGGGACACAAGTCCATTATACAAAGTTTAAACAGTTATGAACAGTGCCATTTGATTGTGCAACACTTCTGTCCTCCTCAGTTGCAACCACAGTATAGAGCCTATAGTATTGTCTCGTCATCTTGTGCTCTAGGGGCTGTACATGGGCTGCCTCTGTATATATCCCAACTTCCCCACACCCTCTCCCATTTTCTGGGGCATCCACTGCTCTCGTACAATGATCTCACCGCCACCATGCACCAATCCATGTCTTCCCTCCAGTTGTTCAGAGAGGGAGTAGATGTCGCCCCCCACTTTTGTGCAAAGTTGTGCTTTGCTACCATCGTACCCAACGCTATCCACATTTGGTCTGCTCGTGTCAAGTCTTTGGCTTCCCAGATATTGAGCAGACATAGTTTGGTCGATGATCTTATAGTAGTATTGGTGACTTCACTAATGAATGCTAACACCCCATTCCAGTACGTCTGGATCATTTGGTGTTCCCACAAGATGTGAAAGAAGGTCCCCACCCGGCCACACCCCGAAGGCACCCTGTGTCCATCTGCCTGCCCATTTTAACCCATATGGTGCAGGAGATGTAGACTCTGTCCAGGATTTTCAGCTGTATTAACCAGAAACAGAGTCTCAGAGCAATCCCTAGCGGAGAGGCAACAGCCTCAGCTCATCCTCCATCAATAGGTCTTCTAGGTCTGCGTCCCAGCATTGCTAGAGCTGGGCCAGAGTGACTGGGGAATTGTCTATGAGTTTGCGGTATGTGAGCGAGGTTGCCTTGGTTGAGACGTGCTCTTCCAACAATTTATCCTCCAGAGGAGACGATTCTGTTAAGACTTCATCGGTGGGAAGTACTGCCAGAAGAGCGTGACAGATCTGTAGGTCGCAAAAAACCTCAGAAGGGGCTAGTTTGTATGTACTTTGTAGCTCCATGAATGGGTTTACCTCCCTAGTAGTACATATATCTTCCACAGTGGAGATCCCTATCAGATCCCACCTATTAAAACCTTGTCTTCGAGCTATCATTCCCAAGAGTTGAGAGTCCCATAGGGGGGTGGCGCATGTAAGTCGTCTCTCCCACCCTAGTTTCCATATGACAGAATGCCAGGAGGCAACCATTAGAGGCGTTGGTCTCTCTAAGGATAGGTGATGTGGACTAGTGTATAGTACACAACCATTACCCCCAGGCTGGAGGACCAGATTGTCCATGCGATAGGCAGGTTCGTCCCTGGGATGATGGGTGCAGTAATTGACTGTTGTCAATTGGGCTGCTGCGATGTACGCTTGTAAATCAGGGAAGACAATCCCATCTTCATACCAACCCTGTGTCAACTTTGAGAAAGCTATATGAGGAGGTCCTCTATTCCAGAGAAGAGTCCTGAGTTCACTATTGACTGTCTTGAAATGGGTATCTGGTATTGGAAAGGGAGAGTTCTGCAGGATGTAGAGGAAGCCGGGCAAAGCCATCATCTTAAACAGTAATAAGGAGAGTGGAAGGGATCTCCAGTGTCAAACATCACTTTTGACATGGGTAAGGAGGCCCGTACGGTTTTTTGGCAGCAAATACCTTGGGGACAGTGGTCACGTGGATATCGAGGTATTGAAAACTCTCCGAGGCCACTTGGATCCAGCTAGTAGGAGGAAAGTCGGGTGCCATACTGTGAAGGATAAACATCACCGATTTAGACCAATTAATTAGAGACCTAGAATTTTCCCCAAAGATCGAAAGGATACCCTTTAGCCTGGGGACAGTCAACCTAGGAGAGGATAATTACTGGAAAGTGTCATCAGCATACAATGATAATCTATCCTCCTAGTCCTCCATCCAGCTCAAGCCAAGAATCAAGGGGTCCTCTCTGACCCAAGCCGCAAATGGTTCGAGAATCAAGGGAAAGACCAGGGGAGTAAGGGTACAGCCCTGACGCATTCATCTGTGGAGCGGTAAAACCTTTGAGACTCTGCCATTAACTACCACTCATGCCATAGGTTGCAAGTAAAGCATTCATTGCCAGGAAAGACATTTTGAGTTGAAACCCATACGTTTGAGCACAGCAAAAAGATATGGCCATTTAACTGTATCAAAGACCATGTTCGCATCAAGTGACAGTATCATTGCGTCTTCTTTGATTCTGTACACTCGCCTCAAGACTCCTTGGAGTCATCGTGAATTCAATGCTGTACTGCAGCGTGGAATAAACCCATATTGATAAGAATAGACCAGTTTCACCATCAATGGAGTAAAATGGAGTGCAAGGGTTTTAGCTAGTATTTTCAGCTCTGCATAGAGCAAGTGGTGAGTTATAACGGGGTAAACCCTAAGAACTCTCTGACCTGGGTAAGTTTAGTAGGTACATATGAAATGGTCAGAGTCTATTGCAATAGACTCTGACCATTTCATACGTACCTACTGCATAGAGCAAGGATGGCCCCCTTTGCATATCAGTCAGGGGCCTCAATGATCACTACTCCGCGACTATCTCAAACACCCTAGACAACTTAGCCCCACTTAAACTCAAAAGAACCCAAATCAAAGACAGAAACCCCTGGTTCACCTGATCCCTCAATAAGGAGAGGAGAGCCCTCTGGCAAGCTTAAAGATCCTGGAGACAGCAACCCTCTACCGCACATATAAAACTCCTCCGCCAGGCCAGAAATGTCTACAACAGGAACATACTCAATTCGAAAAAAGACTTCTTCAGAACAGAACTAGAGAAAGCCAAGAACAGACCCGACAAACTCTTCAAACTAGTCAAACACCAATTTAATATACTGGCCAAAACATCAAAAGAAACCCCAAATCGCTTATATCTGCAGAGGAATTCTCCTCCTTCTTTGCTGACAAAATCTTAGGCCTTGGAAATGAACTCAATTCCATCACACTCTCTCAACCCCTTCCTGACCCGCCGCCTTCCACCGCGTCACACCCACAGGTTCCACTCAAAAATCATTCTCACTGGACTGTGTTCAAAGACTACAACGAGACTCCATCTGTAAAATCCTTGCAACCTCAAACCCGAACAACCATTTTAATGACCTGCTCCCCGCCAACTACCTAGCTGCTGTCGTCCAATCCATTATTCCCAGCTGGACTACAATAATCAATGCCTCCCTTCAGCAGGGAACGATGCCGGACTCTCTAAAAGATGCCAAATCCTCCCCATTTCGAAATAAAATGTCACTTGATCCAGACTCCCCCAACAAATTCAGAACCATCACCAACATCCCACTCTTAGCTAAATTCCTGGAGAAATGTGTGCAACAGCAACTAAGTCGCCACATCAACAACGTCCACCTGCTTGACGATTTCCAATCAAGACTTAGACCAGGGCATAGCACCAAAACCACCATGCTCCATATCGTGGATGATGCCCTCCAAGGCCTTCACCAAGGCAAAACATGTCTCTAATCCTTCTGGACCTATCTTCGGCCTTCGACACAGTAAACCATGAAAAACTTCTCGAACGTCTCAAACTCAGGATGGGATTGGATGGCACTGTTTTAGATTGGTTTAGGTCCTTCCTCCACAACCTGTCTCAGAGATTCTTAATCGACGGCTACCTATCTTCACCTTCCCTGGTCATGGTTGGAGTCCCATAAGGATCAACCCTGTCCCCCACCCTATTCAACCTTTACCTAAAACCGATTACCGAAGTATTAGGCGCAGCTAACATCTCCTATCATATATACGCAGATGACACCCAGATCTACATCAAAACCTCTTCTCTTGAATAGATCAATTTCCTGAACGAAGCCCTGAAACTCACTGTCCAATGGCTCACATCCAATCAACTTAAACTTAATGCTAATAAAACAGAATTTCTCCTGATCTCCTCAGCCAACACCAACCTCGAGACGCTTTCATGGATTAAAACCATCACAGCCTTAAATTGCCCACCGATTATTGTGAACTCGGCTAAATCCCTGGGAATTACCCTTGATAGCAACCTGAACATGGGGAACAACATCAACTCGATGGTCAAAACAGCCAGATTCCAACTGAGTTATTCCTCGATATTCCCAACCTGAAAATGGCAGTCCAAGCACTTGTCATCTCTAGACTGGAATACGGCTGCTCAAGCCTCTCGGGTTTACCTAAGATCTCATTGGCACCTCTTAAAGCCTGCCTCAATGCGGCCGCCAGACTACTTACCGGCACAAGGAAATACAATCATATTTCCCCAAATCTGAAAGCTCTCAACTGGCTTCCCCTGGACGTAAGAATACAACTCAAACAAGCATGCACCACGCACAAAGCGTTATACTCTAACTCCCCTGCTTATCTGACTCAGAAACTTGTGATCTCCGGAGGAATTAGAAATTATTGATCTTCTAGAGACTTCTTGCTCCAACCTGCACACTTTCTTTAGAAAAAAAACCATACAATCGTGCCTTCCCAGGTGCTGCTCCATGAATATGGAACTCTCTCCCACCCAACATCAGAAGAATCCCCTCTCAGTCTAGCTTCAAAAAGGATGCCAAAAACTTTCTTATGGGCAAATTTCTCAGCCAATTATCATGTTAATCACCGCTATGGCCAGACCTATGGCCCTCCACTACCTCCCCTTGGACTACCTTGTCATCCCTTCAGAACGTTGGGGCCTGGCTTGAACAATTGTAAACGTAATCTATAAATATTGTATCTCTTCTTGGGTAACTGATTATGTAAACTGTGAATACGTGCTCTTCTTTCCTTAGGTATCTTTAAAATCTTCTGTATATTGCTTTGCTCTCCTGAAAAGCGCTCAGGTACCCTAACGGGTCAAGTTCGCGCTCTATAAAACACATAAATAAATAAATAATATATAAATTACCACCACTGAGGCCAGTCGCTGCTCCTCCAGGAGTGTGCCTATTTGTACGCTTTCTTTCAACATTTTCAAGAGATAAGGTACAATTATGAATGCTATTAGTTTGTACAGTTCTACAGGCATTCCATTGGGCCCCACAGCCTTACCAGGCTGGCGCGACCGGATGGCTAATGTAAGCTCATCCTCTGTGAGGTTGCATCAGAGGAGTATATTTGTGAGTAGTAGGCAGCAATTTCCTGTGGGTCTCTCAGGCGCCCTCCGTCCGGAGATTCCACTTCCACCACCCATCTGTTAGCTCGATCCCCCCTCTCTAGCCCGGTGAGCAGTTTCCTATAATGGTTCCCCAGTTCCTAGATCTTGTACTGGGTGGCTTTGTGCTTATTCCTAGCCACATCTGTCCCCAAGTCCATATACTTCTGCTGTTTCAGTCATAGGCCATGTTGTGTGTCTGCTGGTGCATTTTGTACCACTTGTGCTTCCATCAATATAATTTCTTGTTCCAGCTTCTCCACTTTCGCATTTGTGTCTCTCTTGTGTCCCACCATGAGGGACAGGGTCTGTTCCCCAATCACCGCCTTGTAGGCTTCCCAGAGTGTTATGGAAGAGGTAACAGAGTTTATGCTTTCTTGGAAGTAATGGATGGTGTGTTATTGAAGCCCTTCTCGTATGCATGGGAGTTTTAAGAACTGCAGATTTATGGAATGGTATCCATTACCATTGGATTACCCCAACAATATCTTGCCCACGTGGGGAGTGGTCCAATACTCCTCTCGCTAAATGTTTCACCTCTCTAAATTTTGTAAGAGAAGAGGCAGTTGAAATGAGGAGGTCAATTTGAGACCAGCTACTGTGGGCCCCTCAATGAAAGGTGAAGTGGTGTCCAAACTGATTCAGGGTATTCCAAACATCTATCAGCCCTCGTGCTGTTAGAAAGTTCGCTAATTGGGTGCTTAAGGCAAAGGCCTGCCATGGGCGGTGTAGGTCCTCATTATCGTCCAGTGTCATATTGAAGTCTCCCCCTATTAGAACCTCCCCATCTGGCATTTGGAGCGGGAGCACTCCAAGATCCGGGAGTGTAACGGAATAGAGACCAGGAGGCACATATGCTGATATTCCCCTTCGCAAATGCCTGTTAGTGTGGTGATCCTGACTTGTCTGTCTACCCTTGACTATTGATTGGAGAGCTCTTTTTAAGGAGGAAACCGGCCCCTCGGGAGATAGAGGTATAACCTGTGTGGACTGTCATTTTGTATCCCCAATGATCAAAAGCACTGCATGTGTTTCCCAGGAGGTGTGCCTCCTGCAATAAGACAATGTCTGGGAAATTTTGTTTAATATACTGTATCACTATCCCCCTTTTAATTTTGTCACCTAATCCATTCACATTCCATTACAAAATGTGGAGCTATGGGAGCTTTGTGTCTGTTCCAGTTGTCATTTGCCTATATGTGAGTCTTATTCCTCCCACCAAGGCCCTACCCCTAGATCACCAACACTGTTATTTTGTGGGTGCTTTGGACCTGTCAACCCATATTTATACAGAGGCCAGATGGTTCAACCCAAAGATGTAAGCAACCATGTAACGAGATAACATTCCCCGAAATAAGGTTTGCAAAAACCTTCAGGGCAAAAAATAGCCCCCTCATCTTGCTTCCTGCTTCCCTGCATGATGGGCATAGAACTGTCCCCTCCCTCAACTTAGCAGAATGCATTTTGCCCGAACCCAACATTTAAAACTTTAGGGGTCGTAGGCCATCCCCCCAGCCCGCTACACATCCCCAAGTTGAATATAATGAATAGCACCCATTGAAACCATAGTTAAAAGTCTTACCTTAGAAGATCATGCTGGTCTGCTGTGAAGCTCCCAAAGCCCTCCCCACACTTCCAAGCCAAACTGCAAGTTTGAGTGTCCCTTGTAGAACTTTTGCTATGTTCCTTCCTGTGGGACGTGAATTTTCCAGGGATCATTACCTCCTCCCAAGTCAGTCTTTATGAATTTGCTCTGTTTCCTCCCTCCGTGATAGGGGGTTTCTTTCAGTTTGTGGACCTTGTGTTCCCTTGATCCTCCTATGGTTCTCACGACGCGCTCCACCAATCACTCCACAGATGGATCACCAGCACTCCAACCACTCCCAAGTCTCCTCTAGCTTTGTAAAGAACCAGGTCTTGTCCTCTGATTCAATGCGTAATCTTGCAGGGAAGAGCATCGAGTATTTCACTTCCTTTTCTCACAACACCTCCTTAACTTCAAGAAAACTCAATTTTTGACGCTGAACCTTTAGTGTGAAATCTGAGAAAAAGGCTATGAGAGTGTTTTTATATAGGACTGATTTAGTTATTCTTGCCATTTGGAGAATGGTATTGCAGTGTCGATAGTGAAAAATCCGGGCAAGCAGTGGTAACGGTGGGCCCACAGATGGGGGTGACCCCGGCACTCTGTGAGCCCTCTAGGCAGAGAAGAGTTTGGAAAGACTGCAGGGTTGGAGATAATTGAGGATGAGGTCCTCCACAAACAAATCTGCTGCATGTCCCTCTGCGTGTTCTGGGACCCCAAGATGCGAACGTTGTTGGGCCGGGATCTTCCTTCATAGTCCTCTAGTCATTCCTCCAGGAGTTTATTTTAGGCTTCTAAGTCCTTTACTTGTGCTTTAAGGTTGCTTGTCTCTTGCCCTATGGCGGACACTGTGTCCTCAATTTCTTTTACACAGGATTCCAGGTTGCGGAGGTCCGCACGCATGAGGGAGACTTCTGTTGAGACTGCGTCAATCCAGACTTCCAGGGCAGTACAGACTCCCAGTATTGCAGCCATGATGTCCTGTGGAGAGACTGAGGAGTCTTCCGGCTCCTCCCACATGTCGAAAACTAAGTGATACTGGGGTCTGGCAAGTTGATCACTTAGACTGGGTGAATTTGCCTGTTTTTGTTTGGTGAGACACCTTCATGGCCTTCCCACCTGTCATTCTGCTGGGACAAGGCTCCTGGTCGAGGTGTTGTAAGTGTAGTTAGGCAATGTGATGTCCTCAAGAGAAGGAATGGGTTTGCGGCACTGCAGCCATACTAGGTAGATGCACCACCACCTCTCACTACCTTTGTGTAGTGGCTCCCGGTCTGACCATTTAGAGTTGGCGTCAGGGACACAATACAGTCCAAGTGGGTCCAGATGCATCCGGGTAGGCCTGATCTCGATGGACACTCCCCTCCAAGAAAGGAGCTAAGCTCACAGGTTGATACCCTCTTATGCCCTTTGGGGGTGAGGAGTTGCCAGTCCTTGGGTGGGCACCTACTACCTCTGTCCCAGGCCCCGGATCACTTGGCAGGCCTGCAAGGCCCACCCCGGTGCACTGCGTGGCTCCAAAGTCTTCCCAAAAAGCTTGAACAGGTCAAGTTGTTGCTGGGTACTGCCCTGCCTTTTTAGGGCTGACAGTTGTTCATTGCCCCTTTGCTGCAGCTCTGTGGGGGCAATCGTTTTCCTGGTCACCTCACCCCAACAATGCCGTGTGCGGGTTGCGGGAACGAGGAGCTCCCCTCAGAAGAAGTTAGGGGGGGTGCCAGACACACTAGGGGCATCACCAGTTGCCCACCTCACAACGCCACCCTGGGTCCTGTGCACCTGTCCGACCTATGGGGGTGTGGCTGCACTTGAAATTATCCCACAGGTGGGGAGGCTGGTCAGTCTTTCACCATTACCCCTCAACCCCCTGCAGCCAGGGCCTCCTGCCCGTGCTGATCCAGGGAGAGGGGGAACAGGTAGTGCAGCCCGCCGGGCCTTCCGCTGGCTGAGCTGCCTTAGTCTGTGTGTGTGTGTTTACATATTGCATTGGGTATAAACACAATAGCAATAATTTACACAATAAATAGGAGTGTGCATTGTCTACTCAGCAGCATCTTCGTTTGCATGCAAAAAAAATAAATGTGGATAAATACTGATAAAATGACAAAAAAATAAATATGGATAGATACAGACGGAAATGTTAAAAAGATAAATACCATAAAACCGGGAGCCCTATACATAATCCATCAGACTCTCCCGATTTCTACAGTGAAAGGTATATTAAGAAGACAAATCTTGCATTCATTCAGGGGACACAAGTCATTGTTTTTCATGAAGAACACAAATTCAGCTCTTCTCTTCAACTTTTTGATGGAATGGGAGGCCAGGAAACTGGGATTCTTTACGTAACATCTCAGAGACCATCACACACAGGCAGGGTAACATCCAGTCTGGTGTTAAAGTCAACGTACACAAGAATGATGTGGCGCTTCGCTCTAAGCCGACTAGAACAATGTTCTGTCAGAGAGTCAATGCGAAGAGTAGCAAGACATGTTTCTAATTCCTGGAGTTCCACTTTGAGGTCCACTGAATTCCCCGGTAGGAAATAAACATATAGAATGTCTAATTTACATCTCATTTGAAATTCGCAAAAGCTGAATATTAATACTATTATAGAAACGAGTCTGATTTTCCATACCTAGACTGGTATATGCTCAGATTGTTAGCACTCCTCTTTGCTTCCCTTTTCTTTGTTTTATTGCTGCTATTCTATACTACGCATAACCGTCTAGGTCAATCTCGTGTATTGCCCATGCCTCCTGAAAGCAACCAATAGAATGGGATTTCACGTATGCTATTCAATCCTTTTTCAGGCCTGCGATATTCCAACTTAACACTTTTGTCTAAGCATCAGGTGGTAGGATGGGAGCTGATTTCTATAAACAGTATATTGCATCAATGTATGTTTCTGGGAAGGATGAGTCTGGAGGCTTGTTCCAGGCATTAGAGATATTATCATGTTGCATAGAATTTCTGGGGCTGCATTGCAGGGAGTTCCCCGGGAGCTCCACAGGCAGTTGCGCTCACTTTGCGTGCTCCCTGGACACTTTGGACTTACAAAATGATTGTCTGGTCCCTTCTGTAAAACTGATAGGGCTGGTGTTTGGGGTTCAAGGGGGCCTGGTGCCTTCTGTCTAGTTCCCCGTTCTGCGGTTTTAGCTTAAGGTGCCAAGTGCATATGCGAATTTATGGATGCTCCCTAGGGCTCGCTTTAAAAGGGGGATGCCAACAGGAAACAGGTGCTTGGTTTCTTTATTGGTCCCTTGTCGTGTGTTTCCTGTTCCTGTAGTTCTACCATGTTCCTCTTCCTTCGAGCTCTGTTTCAGCGGTCTTTTCCAGTGCTGGGTTTTGATCCCCTTTTTTCCCTGTTAATTCCTTTGGGCATTACTGTACCCTTATTGGGGACCTGTTTTTGATCTTCGGTGACGTTCTGGGATTCGCGGCTGCGTCTCCTATGAGTTCTGGCGTCCCGTTATTTACCCCTTTTTTTGTATCCAAACCATCTTGTTGTGCGTTGTGTTTGGGTGGTTTCACGAAGGAGCTGAATAACGGCCGTTTTTTGTGCTACCTTTGTGTTCTTTTTTAGATTCCAGGGTTTTTTTGGATGTCTTTCGAATTCCCTTGATGCCTTTTTTCCCCTGTCCCTTTTTTGTCTTATGAATGAGAATACCATCCCCTTTGACTTTCTCGGTGTTTCCTGAGGGGGCGTGGTTGGTCTGGGGTTACGCAAGAAACAACCAATACGATTGCAGTGGAAGAATTCCTGTTACGTATCAAGCCACTCCTGTTTGTTAACTGGGGTAAGCAGGGAGGTCGGTAGTTCGTGTGTGTACTTAGCACTGGTAATATTCCAGGGGTGTGTTTAATCTTGTCCCCTTTTTTCAATTACAGCGGTCTCGTCTGTGTCAAGCTGTCAGCTGCCAGGAAGCCAGAGGAGACGAGCTGTGTTCCCCAAGACCTTGGGTTCCCTTGTTTAGTTACCCACCTTCTCCCGGTGTCGTGCTCTCCACCATCCGTTTTGATCGCGGGTGTTGGGGGTCACGGCGAGGGTAGAGGATTGGGACGTTCTTCACCCCTGCGGTGTTGGGCTGGTCGGCATCGGAACATGGTGCACCTGAAGTACCAGTGCTATCTTAAGGGGATAATCCCTCATTTGCATGAGGGCCTGCTCCATGAAAATGATGGTATCCCTTTGCCTCTGGCCCCATGTTGTATTACAGACAAAGGAGCATATTGCAAAGAATTTGTCAGGAGGGAAACTGAAAATGCATCACATAAAAAGTGGCGCACTGTCAGTGCTCCCCCTGAGAGCAGTCCTCTGCAGGGGGTAAATTCCCCAGGCATGCCCTTGCAGGAGGGTGACTGCACTTGCCTGCAAGGGGATCACTAATCCCCTTTCAAAGTGCTCACAGGTTGCCACTTGCACAGCTGTTTCAAAGCCTCTCTGTATTTCACTTGAATGAGCTTCCCCCAGTGCATCACATGTGTGCGGCTGCTCTGGGGGCAGCACATTCTAACTCAGGGGTACTCAAAGTACGGCCCGCGGGCCAGTAGCGGCCCGGCAAGCCTTCAGTGGCGGCCCGCAGAGCTTGAGACACATCGCACCTGTGTGTTTTCTTTTTAATTTCAGCAAACACCTCAGGGAGCAGCAGTGCGTTATCAGAGAGACTGCTCTGTGGGGGCCGGGCGATGCCAGCCACAATCAAGAGTGGAGCTACAGGGGCGCTAAGATTTGAACAAAGCCTCATTAACAAATAAATGGTTGTTTAAAGACCTGTGAAGTACTGGGGTGCCCCGGAGGCTGTGTCAGCCAGGCTGACACACAGGGGAGAGGTGGGGGTGGGGGGGGGACAGCAGGAACTGAGAGCCGGGTGAGGGGACAGAGGGCAGAACAGGGAGTGAGAGCCCGGGTGAGGGAGGTGGGAGGGCAGAGCAGGGAGTGAGAGCCCCGTGTGTGAGGTAGGAGGGCAGCAGTGAGAGAGAGCCTGGGTTAGGGAGGTGGGAGGGCAGCAGGAAGTGAGAGCCTGGTGAGGTGGGAGGGCAGCAGTGAGTGAGAGCCCGGGTGAGGGAGGTGGGAGGGCAGCAGGGAGTGAGAGCCCGGTGAGGTGGGAGGGCAGAGCATGGAGTGAGAGCCATGTGAGGTGGGAGGGCAGCAGGGAGTGAGAGCCCGGGTGAGGTGGGAGGGCAGAGCAGGAAGGTTGAGCCCAGTGAGGTGGGAGGGCAGAGCAAGGAGTGAGAACCCGGTGAGGTTGGAGGGCAGCAGGGAGTGAGAGCCCGGTGAGGTGGGAGGGCAGCAGGGGTTGAGAGCTCGAGTGATGTGGGAGGGCAGCAGGGAGTGAGAGCCCGGTGAGGGGGGAGGGCAGAGCAGGGAGTGAGAGCCCGGTGGGGTGGGAGGGCAGACCAAGGAGTGAGAGCCCAGTGAGGTGGGAAGGCAGCAGGGAGTGAGAGCCCGAGGAGGTGGGAAGGCAGCAGGGAGTGAGAGCCCAGGTGAGGTGGGAGGGTTGAGAGCCCTGGTGAGGTGGGAGGGCAGCAGGGAGTGAGAGCCCGGTGAGGTGGGAGGGCAGCAGGGAGTGAGAGCCCAGTGAGGTGGGCGGGCAGCAGGGAATGAGAGCCCCGAGGTGGGAGGGCAGCAGGGAGTGAGAGCCCGGTGAGGTGGGAGGGCAGCAGTGAGTGAGAGCCTGGGTGAGGGAGATGGGAGGGCAGCAGGGAGTGAGAGCCTGGTGAGGTGGGAGGGAAGCAGGGAGTGAGAGCCCAGTGAGGTGGGAGGGCAGCAGGGAGTGAGAGCCCAGTGAGGTGGGAGGGCAGCAGTGAGTGAGGGCCCGGGTGAGGGAGGTGGGAGGGCAGAGCAGGGAATGAGAGCCCGGTTGTGTGAGGTGGGAGGGCAGCAGGGAATGAGAGCCCGGTGAGGTGGGAGCGCAGCAGGGAATGAGAGCCACTGAGGTGGGAGGGCAGCAGGGAGTGAGAGTCCGGTGAGGTGGGAGGACAGAGCAGGGAGTGAGAGCCCGGTGAGGTGGGTGGGCAGCAGGGAGTGAGAGCCCAGTAAGGTGGGAGGGCAGCAGGGATTGAGAGTTGGGTGAGGTGACAGAGGGCAGCAGGGAGTGGGAGCATGATGAGGTGGGAGGGCAGCAGGGAGTGTGATAAAAGCTCTGAAGCAGGATAAGTTGTAGAAGGAGCTTTATTGGTACAACCATCAACAGGAGATCACAGCAACTGCTCTTCAGGAGAAAACATAACATTCTGAAAATGATGTAAGGAAGGTAGAGCTGGTGAAGTTCTATTAAAGGGATAGTAACCACAACACATCCCCTTACCAATATAAAAGAAAGAACAGAAAACTAAATGGAAAACGCTTCATAAAATCAAGGACAAGGAATAAGTTAAGGCTTAAGACATTACATAATCATTGAACTTCCAAGGAAGGTGTATAGACCTCCTAGGAACAATTCTCTGATGACAAAGAGAAGGAGTAACACGAGGATAACAGGAGGAACTGGAACTGCTATTGGAATAATTCCTAACACCATCGCACCTGGCTAATTTAGACATATTCCAAGTGCAACCATTGTCCAATGTGACAACATTTTTTCTGATGGAAACAATGGTGAAAGGACCAGTGAAGTTTGAAACACCTTTATGACCACACTTGGGTTTTTTCACATAACACTGTCACCAACATTCCATTTCCTAAGTTTGACAACCATCTTAGCATCATAACGTTGTTTATATTTCTGCTGATAGTTTGTCAACACTTCCCTCCTTCTCACTTCTCTCTCAACACTGTCATCACAACTCTTCTCAGGAAGCCAAATAGGATTGAGTTTAGAACAGGCTAACCTACCCCTCAAAGCCTCAAAAGGAGATCTTTGCATGACAGCGTTGGGAGTCGTGCGGTGTGCCCACCACGTTTCCCTCAAGACACTGCTAAAAGAGACTTTGGATTCCAAAGCCCTCTGCGCACAACTTTTTATAACTTTATTCATGCTCTCCGTGAGACCATTCGCTTGAGGAGAGTAAAGAGCTGTTTTCTGATGAATAATGCCCAGGCTTTTTAGAAAATCATCCATCTCTCTGGAGGTGAATTGCACTCCATTGTCAGTGAGCAAAAATTATGGAACACCCTCTGACACAAATACCTCCTTCAAAAATTCAATTACAGTTCTAGAATTAACAACACCCATGCATTTGGAAACAACCCATTTAGAAGTATAATCAACCAATAATACAACAAATCTTTCATGCGAGGGCATAAGCTCAAACGGACCTGCAATGTCCAGACCCAATTTAGTCCACACAGCAACAGGAACCTCAACAGGTGGCAGAGGAGATTGACTAGTAATGCGTGATTTGTCATTGACAGCACATAAATGACAATCTTTGACAACAGTCTCCACCATGCGATCCATACCGGGCCACCAATACCCCTCTCTAATACGAGCCTTTGTGAGATTTCTACCCAAATGCCCTTCATGAGCTAGGTTAATGACTCTCTCCCTCAAATCACTTGGAGGTACAACTCTGTCACCTCTCATCAAATTGTCTTGAATAAAAGTTAAGCCATCCCTCACCGTCCAAAAAGGCTTCAACACACTCTCAAGAGCATCATAGTTTGGCCAACCATCTCTGATAACTTTCTTGAGCAATTGAAAAATGACATCATCTACAACACTCTGTGACCATTCCTCCTTGGAAATGCTAGACTCCAAAACCCAATTTATACAAACACCTTCTGTGACACAATCCCTTTCAATAGGAAGACAAGAAAGACAATCAGCAGGTTTATTGTTCAAACCGGGAATGCACTGTACTTTAAAATTGAATACCTGCAACCCTTCACTCCATCTTTTCAACCTAGGCGTCATATGATCACTTTGATGACATGAAAAAATTTGGACCAGGGGACGATGATCAGATTTTACAACAAAGGGAATCCCCCACAAATAAAACTTAAAGTGAAGTACTGATCAAAATACTGCCAACGCTTCTCTCTCAATACAAGAATAATTAAATGTAGCTTCTCTTAAGGCCCTTGAAGCGAAAGCAACAACAACCTCTTCACCATTCACAACTTGGGAAAGTACAGCACCTAAACCTTTAAGGCTGGCATCAGTTGTGAGAATGGTTTTGAGTTTCGAGTCAAAATGACCCAGAGTTGGCATTTTGGCAATCTCTTTTTTAACCAACTCAAAAGCCCTCTCACAATCAGCAGACCAGGAAAAATGTACACCCTTCTTTAAGAGAGACCTAATAGGTTCGACAAGACTGGCAAAATCTTTGACAAACTTGGAATAAAATTCCGCCATGCCTAAAAATGACTTGACCTGATCTTTGTCCACAGGAGTCGGTGCCCCTACAATGCTCTCAGCTAACTCCAATTTGAGCTGAATTCCACCCCCAGAAATAACATGTCCCAAATATGTGACAGATTTTAAACCAATGCAACACTTTTCCTTCTTTACAGTAAGAAAATGATGTAAGGAAGGTAGAGCTGGTGAAGTTCTATTAAAGGGATAGTAACCACAACAGAGTGACAGCCCGGTGAGGTGATGGAGGGCAGCAGGGAGTGAGAGCCCGATGAGGTGGGAGGGCAGCAGAGAGTGAGAGCCCGGTGAGGTGGGAGGGCAGCAGGGAATTAGAGCCCCTGAGGTGGGAGGGCAGCAGGGAGTGAGAGTCCGGTAAGGTGGGAGGACAGAGCAGGGAGTGAGAGCCCGGTGAGGTGGGAGGGCAGCAGGGAGTGAGAGCCCGGTGAGGTGAGACAGAGGGCAGCAGGGAGTGAGAGCCAAGTGAGGTAACAGAGGGCAGCAGGGAGGAGAGCCGGGTGAGGTGAGACAGATTGAGATTGAGACAGATAAGGACAGAGACAGATGGAGCTAGATAGGGTCAGAGACAGGGACAGACAGAGACAGAAAGAGGCAGAGGCAGATAGAGGTAGAGACAGACAGCGATAGAGACAGACAGCGATAGAGACAGAGAGAGAGACAGAGAGAGACAGACAGAGAGAGAGAGAGAGAGACAGAGAGAGAGAGACAGAGGGAGAGAGGGAGACAGACAGAGGGAGGGATGGAGACAGAATGAGAGAAACAGACAGAGGGAGACAGACAGAGGAAGAGGGGGGGCAGACAGAGGGAGAGGGAGACAGCCAGAGGGAGACAGACAGACAGAGGGAGGGATGGAGACAGACAGAGGGAGACAGACGGAGGGAGGGAGACAGAGGGAGAGAGGGAGACAGGCAGAGGGAGGGAGACAGACAGAGGGAGGGAGACAGAAAGACAGAGATAGACAGACAGAGGGAGGGAGGGAGACAGACAGACAGAGGGAGGGAGGGAGACAGAAAGACAGAGGGAGGGAGGGAGACAGACAGAGGGAGGGAGGGAGAAAGAGGGAGGCAGAGGGATAGAGGGAGACAGACAGAGGGAGACAGACGGAGGGAGGGAGACAGAGGGAGAGAGGGAGACAGACAGAGGGAGACAGACAGAGACAGACAGAGGGAGGGAGACAGTCAGACAGAGGGAGGGAGAAAGAAAGACAGAGGGAGACAGACAGAGGGAGGGAGACAGACAGAGGGAGGGAGGGAGGGAGACAGACAGAGGGCAGACGGAGGGAGGGAGACAGAGGGAGATGGACAGTGGGACACAGATAGAGGGAGACAGATGGAGGGAGACGGAGAGAGGGAAGGAATGAGAGGGAGGAATACAGAGAGAGAAAGGGAGGTAAGACAGAGAGAGACAGAGGGAAAGAGACAGAGAGAGAGGGAAGGAGGGAGTGAGACAGAGAGATAGAAGGAGGGAGACAGAGAGAGGGAGAGATAGGGAGAGAGAGAGAGAGAGAGAGAGAAAGAGAGATGTGTGTGTATGCTGGTCTGTTGGCTCAGTGGATGAACGTGTCAGCTGCAGGGGCCTGTGTTCAACTTCATGGTCACAGTTTTTTCTTTTTAGCCCCTTCCCCCTCCCCCACTGACCCCGCCTCCACCGGTGCTCCACAAACCACACTGTATGTAAATTTGGGCCCCCGAGGGAAAGTTTGTGAGTACCCATGTTGTAACTAATAGGGCACACTTTCTCTGTATGCATCCGATGCAACTGGGTTAAGGTGCGCCAGAGGCAAAGGGGGAAAGTGCGCCCTAATAGATAATATTAATTATAACAAAACAAAGAGCGACCCATACGTCCCTGTGAACTGCGTATAGCTGATCAGCCAAAAATACAGTTGTTCTCAAAGAACTCATTACAACGAGAAAATTAAAATCTGCAAGAAGTATTAATTTCTTGCGCCTAAACTAAAAATGCAGTTAGAGTGAATAAGTATAAAATTCTAACAATATCATTTCATTGATTGTAGTAAGGAATCAATCTCAGAAGAGCAAAATTAAAAGAAAAGCCCACAGACAACAGAATTTCTGTTGTGCCCACTTCAGCCAAAAAATCTGGGTATTTTTAATTTGCAATAACAGTACTTAGAAAAATAGAAATCTACTGTCATTCACACTATGTACAAGATAATATCAAAACGTGACTGATGTGCCCCAGTGGAGTGTAGTGGCCATAACCAATAGTGAAGTAGTTTGCAGTGACAATAAACAAAAAGCGATTGGTTATTGGAATAGTAAGGGAAGTCCTTTAGGGAATCTGATTTCAATCCATCAGGCTGGAGATTATTTCTAGAATTTTGGGACTCTCCCATTTTGTTGTAGACAATGTTTCGACCCTCCTGTGTTACAGGGTCTCTTCAGGGCGGGGATTCTGGGGACTGGAGTGAGACATATTATTAAAATGAAGGAAGGGGATAGTTAAGGGCTGTGAGTTGGAAAAATCAGAGAAGGGCTTACCCTGGGCACGAAGAATTGGCCAAAGTTGTAGTTGATTCAATCATCCTACATTAGTCTCAGTTGTAGCCAGTGTGGCTAATTTCCTAGTGGGTCAGGGGTGAGTGTCTTTATGTACAATGTAATACAAGTATGAGAAATTTCGGAAAGCCACAAGGAGCCAGTTCTTATCCTATTGGTGTTACGTTGTGGCCTCTGTGGCTCTGCTGGTATATCAGAGTAATTTGATCCTTGATGTAGGATTCCTGTGAGATAATGTCTGCATTAGGGGCACCTATAATGCAAGTTAAATGATACAAACTAGAGGGGAAGGGGAAGGCTTCCCGTACTCACCAGGTGTCAGGATCGCTGAGTGAGCGACGTCACTGTGCACAGATTCGGAGACAACAGTGGTATTTCCATGCCTCACACTGTTGCAGCTGTGCATGCAGGTCTGCAAAAACACCACGATTAGTGAAGAACTGATAGAGTGTGGGCTTCGTAACTACCGGTGGAAGGGAGGCTTACCTAAATCACACCTACATTCGTCCGTCTGTGTTAGGGGATGATTTACACTAATGCCGAATTGAATCCAACTTAATTACTCGCATTGGAAGAGCATGTAGCAAGTGGAGAAGTGTGGCTCACTGGTTAGAGAAGGCAGACCTGGAAGCAGAGGTCAGCCCGGGACCAGGCTTCAATTCCCAGCTCGGCGGGGTCTTGAGTCCTAAAATGTCCATGGACTCGACAATTCTCGCTCCGGTGCCTACTCGATTCACGGGTTCACACTCTGCGACTCTGGGCAATAGCTTGCTTAATCTCCACAACGGCCCCTCGCGGCGGGATGCCTGGCTTTCACCTTGCGGATACCCTGCCAGGGTTATCTCACAGGGGAATACCAGGACGGGTTCCCTAAGCAAGCGCTTAGAAAGCGCTCGGTGATTTGCGCTATATAAATTCCTGTACATTTACATTTACATGTGCAATAGCATCTGTAGTCATTGCCACCACAGTGAAGCGGTACCGATACAGAGAGGCGGAAAAAGAAGCGGAAAAGCGTGGTCATGAAGGAATGGGTTCCAAGGTATAGTTATTATTGTAAAACAACCGGCATAGCTGGTTTCCTCAAGATAGTGAGTGCTCCATGAAGTGGTATCTAACATTTAAGGCGCAAGCACGGAAGAATGATTATTGCCACTAGTAACGGATCGTGGAACCACGAACGTTCCTGACACAATTAGGATGTGAATGAGGAGTGCGCATGTGCGAGGGCACCGAGGCGCCTGGATCTTAGCATATACGGTTGGCATAGTATTGGGAATCACTAATGTAGTGGGTCCTACATTCAGTAACCCTAGGAAAGGGGAGTGTCCGGAGTAGGCAGCTAGGCAATTTAGAATTGTGACTCCATGTACATTACTGTATCACTAAGAAATGTACATGGAGCAAAGGTCAAGACCTCTGTTGAGGGGTGTAAACAACAATATTTCAGTTACAATTTGCTTTGTAGTCACGAATGCAACTCTATTGAGGGATAGATGTATCTGGGACTATTTCCTCAAAAGGGAGACATAATTACACAATTCCTCATTCAATTAATCCACCATATAATCATGTGACTTGAAATTACGGCACATACATTTTGTACAGAAAATTGCAATTAAAGTCATAGGCACCGATCGCGTACAGAAGAATGATGCCCACAGATGATAAATAAAAAAACATAATATAGAACTATTAGAAGAGCCAGAGTGCCGTATGTGTGCTTACTGTATGTTACATATTTGCGCAGGCAGATTTGTGATCACAATGTGCATTTGGCTGGAGCTCTATAGAGGACTGTGCCCTCAATCTCCATGCTATACTCTGTTATGGGGGTTTCAAACAGTAATAATAGGAATGAGCAGAGTATCCTGCCTAAGTATGTTATGTAACAGGAAAACACATCAGTTCAAGCTGATGCATTTACGCCTTTTCTTATAGAGTCGCATTTATCAATTCATTTGGACTCTAGGGATTGAAGTATCCGTGAAATGTTACCGCCTTTCAGCGGGGTTTTTGCTTTCTTGATGACCTGCCTGCATATTTCATCTGCAGTATGGGATCTCTCTTTGTAATGTTGGACCAATGGGACATTTTCAACCAAACAGTGTATCCTGCTTCTGTGCTGGCTGATACATGTCTTCACTGGCTGTACTGTCTGACCTATGCATATAAGGTCAAAAGGGTACCAGATACAGTAGATAACATTAGGGGTAGCACAGTTATTGTGGTCATGTAAAGCCCATGTGATGTTCCCATGTGTGAAGAGTTTGGTATTGGATGTGTATTGGCAGGCTATGTAATTACCACACTTGAAAAGACCAGTGATGGGTGGTAGTGACCAAATCTCATTGATGGTGGTTTTGAGTTTGGGAATGCTAGTATCTGAACGCACAAGATGGTCTCTTATATTTTTCCCTTTTCTGTATGAGAACATCAGCACCTCTTGGCATGTATTGAGTGTATTGAGTGAAGGCCAATGTCTTTTAATCGTCTTCACAACCTGTTTACTGTGAGGGTAGAGGTTTGTGATACAGACATTTCTGTTCATCGATGTCTTTGCTTTGTGCTTCAGTATTTCCTCTTGTGGACTGAACCAGGTTCTTTTCATTGATGTTTTATCAGCCGCTTGGTGTATCCTCTTTCTTGTAGTTTAACACTTACAATTTTAGCTTCCTTAAAAAATATTCTTTATCTGTGCAGTTTCTTCTCAATCTTAAGAACTGCCCATAAGGAAGTCCATCTTTCAAGGCACGTGGGTGAAAGATGTTGTATTCTAACAATGTGTTTCACTCTGTGGGCTTACTATAAAGGCTTACAATCAAATGATAATTTTGTAGACGTATTTTCAGATCCAGGAAGGGAATACTTTCTTTGTCTGCATTGTAAGTAAAAGTGAGTGCTGAAATCTCCCTCTACTGTAAATGCAGACAATGATATTCAGCCCAGTCCTGACTCACCCCTCCTGTGACTTTCTACAGTAACTGCGCATCCCCAGCCCCTATCACTCCAAAGCCAGACAGTAAATCCATAAACCAGCAGAGGCACACAGGATGGCTAAGCAAGAAAATACCAACTTTCTAAAAGTGGTATTTTTATATTCTAAGTTCAGGCATACTAAACTCCACCTTTCCATCTTGTACCAATGGGAAGTTATAGTTATAAGATATTATAAATAAATTCCCATTATATCCTATGGGGCAGATAGCCTTTCAATAGTGAAAAACGAAATACACTGTATTTCACTATCAGGACATTTCACACACATCAGTACATATCCTATTTTTCACATACACTGCACCCTGCTCACAGGCGTACCGTGGGCCTACCTTAGGGGTCACTGTCATGTAATAAAAGAGAAGGTTAGGGTCCGGCAAGTGGGTGCACTTGCCAGGTCAACATTGCAATAGAGACTGGGTGCAGACACTGCAGTGACAGGTCTGAGAACCCTTTGAAAGGCTGATTGTGTGGGTGGCACAATCAGTAGTGCAGGCCCACTAGCGGTACAAAAGGGGGTGGTGATGGACGGAGCATCTGAATCAATCAAACACTCACACCCAGTCAAAAGATCTGGGTTTAATCCATCACCGTTCTTTAGCCCACTCTGCCACCCCAGTTCAGACATGGCTATATGCAAATCAGTCTGACCCTGTGCCTCATGGGAACAGTCCAGCCCGAACTGCCAAGCCGTGTCTTCCCTGGACCGGAAACAAGCTTCCGAGGACCAGTTTCTGGAATTCCAGCCGTCTTCAGCCCGGCTTGCTTGAATCCAGTGGCAAAGTGAGCAAGGGACTCACGTCTGAGCATACCCTGCCACACTTATGGCGCCAAAAGCGGTACAAAAGGGGGTGTTTGATTGATTCAGATGCTCCGTCCATCACCACCCCCTTTTGTATGGATTAAACCCAGATCTTTTGACTGGGTGTGAGTGTTTGATTGATTCAGATGCTCCGTCCATCACCACCCCCTTTTGTGAAACCGGTCCTCGGAAGCTTGTTTCCGGTCCAGGGAAGGCATGGCTTGGCAGTTCGGGCTGGACTGTTCCCATGAGGCACAGGGTCAGACTGATTTGCATATAGCCATGTCTGAACTGGGGTGGCAGAGTGGGCTAAAGAAAGGTGATGGATTAAACCCAGATCTTTGACTGGGTGTGAGTGTTTGATTGGTTCAGATGCACCGTCCATTACCACCCCCTTTTGTACAGCGCAGGCCCACTAGAAGCATTTGATTTACAGGCCCTGGGCACACACAGTGCACTGTACTAGGGACTTAGTAGTAAATCAAATAAGCCAATCATGGAAACACCAATACATAATAACAATTTACACAGAGGGCATTTGCACTTTAGCACTGATTAGCAGTCGTAAAGTGCCCAGAGTCCTAAAACCAATACAAACAGGGTCAAAAACAGGAGGCCCAAAAGCAAAAAGTCTGGGGATAAACCCATTGAAAAAGCCAGAGCTAACAAGCCCGATCAACCTTTGCTTTACTATTAGACATCAGGAGATCCTTGCATCTTCTTTGGTTGAAATGGACAATTGCAGTATTGTCACGGTTGAGAGGGCATTGTGATTATGATTGCATTCAGGAAAGCATTCAGGATGGGATTACTCTGTCCGACATCTTGGGTGGTGATTTAAATTCAGTGGGAAATTCAGTGGGAAATCTCTGAAAGTGTGTGTGCTGCCAACCGGTAATGCCACACTTCAAGCTCAGAACTACTGTAGGGGCATTCAGCTGTTGGCTACTAAACTTTTCCTGCCCTATATTTTACACTATCATCCTGGTTTGGATCTTAGGTCCTGGTCTAGTGGATTTTTTTCTTTTTTGGCGCTAGATGTTTATAGTTGTTTCCTTTTTGTAGTTTTCTGAAGAATTTATACATTGGTCGTCTATGAAATGTCTTCCTCTTTGCAGGTTCTGGTGAGCACCTTGAAGTCTTGTATGTGTTGCTATTGGAGAATGGTTCTCTCAATGTTATTTTGGTAGTGCCAAGAGTGGCCACCACTGACACGTGTTGGTCCAGTGCGGAGGGTTCAATGACACAGTAATGTAGGAGATATTTGTCTCCACATTTTCTGCTGCATGTACTGTCCCAGTGATTTTCTTTTCCACGGCCAGCCAATATAGAATTAATAGCTTCTGGAACCTCTGTAAGCTTTGAGAAAATCAGAGAAAAGTTCCTTAATCTCGCTTGAGAAGTAGATTCCTTTACTAAGTTCTCTATAAAATGCATTTATGGATAGTTGCAATATTTGAGGAAATATGGCTAAGGATTTTAGTTCGATCATCTAGCTCCAGGATGTGAGATGTTAGATTGTTTGCATAAGGTCCAATGTACTACACATAGTGTGCATGGTGGCACAAATCAGTTGCGCAAGGGCAGATTCTGTCAGGAGATGCTTAGCCTCTTTGGCGTTTGTGGGCTAATATGTCAGATTTACTGAGGTTGCCGATTTCAAAGCACTATTTAGACATGTATTGGTGGATCCATAGGGCTATGACAAGCATCCAAACAGCCAAGTACCTCTTTATCCAGTTCGAAGCAGCTGGGCCTTCCCTCCTGACTAGTCCTATCAGGCGTACCCAGGGACAAAGGAATACTAGATCAACTGGTAGAAAGCTGATGTCGGACTCTTCCTCATGATCCTTGTAAATTAATTAATATAGGTTGCTCGAGGTAGGGAATCTGACTGTCTCTGTCGTTGCAAGGGTCAATGCAACAGATAAAGCCCAATTGTGATACCTTGAGCCAGTTAAATGAACACAAACATTGCCATGGTCCACAGGTGACATTCTGCCTGAGTCGGTGGTGGACTTTGGAGATTTCTTGCCTTTTGTAAGGTCTAATAATGGGCCTTGAATATTTAGAGGGTGATTCCTGTGTCACTTTTTCAGGGAGAATGGTACATTGGCAGCGCCTGGGTGCTAGTTGGTGATTTCACTACATGTCAAATAATAGGTAATTCTGTTTACTGAATACTGGATATGCATAGTGTGAATCAATGCATGTTCGAGACACCTAGAACATGCCTAAGGTTATTACAGATGAAGGCACCTTTCTATGATGCAGACTTCACTGGTAGGCCTGAAGCCATGTTTTCCCTCTCACACGAGTGGATGGCACAATTAGTGCTGCAGTAAACAGGTGACATTTAACTTTCCATGTTATGAGTGAATTTCTGCACAATGTACTCTGGCCTTATATGAAAATTAAGCATGTCAATTAGAAGTTAGCCATTTTGACCACATTTTAGGGGTCAGAGCACATGAACTTGAGCCTGATTCTCAGTGTCAAAAAGACAGAGTAAAAAACAGCAATATCAGTTCAAAACAAATTGAGGGTGATTACGCCAAAAGGGACACTTTCTCACAACTTTAACAAAATGGATCTTTCAAGAAGGAAAGGTCAAGGAAAATTATAATTACAAAATGTTGGTTGGGGTTCTTCCTCTAGTGATTAATTAATGTCAGGTAATGAAGTGGAGATGATGTAGTAGCAAGCGATAATGTGGCAGTAGGTGTAGCATCCATTTTCCTGTTGCACTCTTAAAGGTTTTCATTAGGGAGCTTGTGTTTTTTTGCTACTCATACAAACCTTCTGGACATATACAAAACATATTGTGCATATAAGTCTTAATAGATGAACTTTTTTCATGCTTTGCCTTTGCAATTTTGCAAATCATCTAGCGTTTGTGCAGAATAAATACACTTGCAATTATCATTATGAAACTTAACTTTAATGGCTCTAGAATGTTAAGTAATAAATGCATATAAATACTTACTGTTAAAGAATACACACTTTAATTCAGTATCTGTATTTTAAGCACATAGCAGTGCACCCCACATTCATATAATTGCTAAGATGGTGTTTTCTGTTTAAAAAGCTCTGATTTTGCATCAAAACAATTGTGGTTTAGGTTTAGGAAACTCTTCTTAGATTACTGTTTACTGTTTAATTAATGTGTTTTATTATTAGTAGCAAAATTGTAAACAGAGAAAACATTGTTAACTTGCAATATGCCAAAATGATCAAAAGTACAGCATGAAAATATTGCCATACAATTGCTGAAAGTAGGTATGGAATGAAAGTACGATGCCCGAAGCTAAAGAAATCCAATAAGGGGAACCAGAGTCAGTGGTTTTATCTTAGGACTTAGGGCCTGATTTATATTGAGGCAGGTAGCCCATTTCTCCAACAGGGTGACGGAGTAAATTAGTTCCTCACTATTGGAAATGGCCCTTTTTGCAGGGTTCTCCCCAAACCTTTTGCTTATTCCTCATATTTTTTCCTGTCCTGTGGTTGTTGGCTTAGGACTTTGGGCACTTTAATACTGCTGATCAGTGCTAAAGTGCATATGCTCTCTGTGTAAATTGTTATTGTGATTGGTTATCCATGATTGGTATGTTTGTTTTACCAGTAGGTCCCTAGTAAAGTGCACTGAAAGTGCCAGGGCTGGTAATTTAAATGCTACTAGTTGGCCTACAGCACTGATTGTGCCACCTACATAAGTAACCCCAAAGAGATGTCTCAGGCCTGCCACAGCAGGGCCTTTGCGCAGTTTGCTAACTGCCATGTTGACCTGGCCAGTGTACCCACTTGCCAGGCCTGACCTTTCCCTTTTCATACACATTGGAAACACCTATGATAAGCCCATGGTACCCCCCTAGGTGGGGTGCAGTGTATTTACTACTGTGTGTAACATGTCCTGATAGTGAAATACTGCCAATTTCGTTCTTCACTATTGAAAGGCTATCTTGCCCATAGGTCAGAATGGGAAATGCTATGTAACATGTTTACCTGCATATCCTCTCATAGGAGTGAGATAGAGACTTGGAGTCTATTATCCCTGAACTCAGAATTTAATAACACATCTTTTAAAAATGATAGTTTTTAAATTCAGTGTTTAAAAATAGCACTTTTAAAAAGTGGCTATTTTCTTGTTCAGCCTTTCTGTGTGCCTCTGTCTCTTTGAGGATTTACTGTCTGGTTCGAGAGTTACAGGGGCTGGGGTGGCTCCAGGAGGCTGGGTGAGTCAGCACTCGGCTGAATAAGCTGATCTGCATTTGGAGTGGTGGGAGGAGTAGCACCTGGGCCTGAATGGGGCTGTGCCTGCCTTCCACAATGCTGGCTCAACCTCCTGTGGTCTGTCTGATGACCCTGGCCCACACTGAGAAAGGAGGAAGTTGTGCACTGGCAGAGTGCACCGAGAACTGGTTTGGACTGGGTCCAGGACCCCTCACACATATCGAACAAAAACTTTTGGGGTATAAATATGAGAGCTGAAACCCCTGAATTTTAGACTACTTTGTGATCAAGAGAACCTGTTGCCAAAGAGGACAGCTGAAGAGACTGAAGAAAAGGACTGCCCTTGCTGTGTGTTTGGGGCTAGCATGCAGTTTGCTGTTTCTGCTGAGGAGAGGATCAAGGGATGTTGCTGTGTGCTGTGTCCTCTGCTTGAAGAAGGACGTTGCTGTGTGCTGTGTCCCTCTGATGAAAAGTCTCGAAGGTCCTGAGAAGAGCTGGCCTCCTGTTTCTGAAGTCTCAGGCACAAAAGGACTTTACCACCTACTTCACTGATGTCCTTGCTGGAAGTTCTGACCTGCCCGAGGTGCCTGTAACTTTGTGTGAGGTCCTTGCTGCTGGGAGCTGGAAGCGCGACGCAATGAGGGAGAAGCGTGATGCTGCCACAGCAGCCGCCGTCGCATCACCAAGGAAGCGTGTCTCCGCTGCTGCTGTTCACTGTCGCATCACCAGAGAAGCGCGTCGCCAGTCCGTCGCATCGCTAAGGAAGCGTGTCGTCGCTGCTGCCGCTGCCGCTGATTGCATCACCGAAGAAGCGTGTCACAGGGCCTGTCGTGGCTCAAGAAACTACTGATTTTACCACACGTCTGTCAGGCATGCACGCAGCGCATCCACGTTGTCGCATCACATCAGAGATGCCATTTTATCGCATCGCACCGAATCGTTGCAACGCATTGAGGCACCATCGTGTCACATCACAGCCAGAGTGACGGAAGGGTCGACGCATTGCCTTCTCTGCGACCCTTTTGTTTGTTCTGCATTATGCATCTAAGGTACTTTGAGAGAAAAGTGTTGCATTTATCATCTATCAGTTTATTTTTACAACAACACTTTTTAAAGACATTCTACTGAATACCTGTATGTTGGAGTTTTTGTCATTTTGGTCTTGTTTAGTTTAGATAAAGATATTTTATTTTTCCAAATTGGTGTGGTGTTCATTTGTGGTGTTTTCACTGTGTTACTGTGAGTGTTGGTACAAATACTTTACACATTGTCTTTGGGATAAGCCTGTCTGCTCGTGCCAACCTACCAATGGGGCAGTGGCAGCTGGTGGGATTTGAAAGTGGTGAGGCGTAAAATAATTATTGTACTGCACTGCAGCGAGCGAGCGTTTTTCCAACAACCTAGAACGCTTACACAAAGGGTGGGATCCAACCTTTCTGTTTGGGAAGTCATTTTAATTTAAATAATCAATAATCTAAGCACACCGACATCCAGAAGGCGCTAGAAAAATACATGTTTTGTGGCTCTTGTAAACACAAGGCACACACACATACACTACCCTGGCACTGCATTTTCTCTCTGCCCAGTTTTTGCACTGCACTTTGACTTTCTGTGCACATCTTTATTACCTCTATACTACTCACCTGCTCTGATCACTGCAACTTTAATCACCTCATTCTGTGAAGCTCTTTCTACATCACTACATTTACTGCAGCTTTCAGCTAATTTTATGTGCTGCATCTGCATTCTGTGTACTCCATCTATGCTCACTGTATCTAGAGGTCGTTCTCTTCACTGTGCTCTCAGCAAAGAGCCCTTTGCTGTGGCTGCTGCATCCCACTGAAAGTCTCTGCATTTTCTTTGTTTACCAGGCACTGAATCCCTAAGCTCTGCAATACATCTATTATGTGTGCCCTGCAGTGCACAGACACCACACACTGCACGTTGCGTCACCATGTTGAAAACTCCCCTATATTCTGTGCACTTTCTCTCTGCTCTGCATCCACATGCACACTACGCCATCACGTTGTGCACTGCATTGGGGGCTCAGCGCACTACATGGCCACTTTGAGTGCAGTGCATCCTCACTCTACTTGAAATGCCGTTCTGCTGTCTGAAATTCGTCCCCACTCTGCACTGCATCACAATGTGCTCTGCATCTTCATTTTCTACACTGCACCCACATTTTGTGCACTGCATTCTCTGCATGAGATCTACGTCCACTCTCTGAGCACCTTGTCCCCGTGTCCTTTATAATACCACACTGCATCCTCCTTCGAGGCACTGCTTTTCAACACTGTGTGCACTGCATTCTTGCGAACACACGCACTGTATTCTCACGATGCGCTCTATAACACTATACCGCCCTCCCACTCTGTGCCCTCCATCCCACTATAGGTGGGCATGAGTTAAAATGAGAAGTGTTCTGTTTAATTCAGATACTCTGTCCATCACCACCCCCTTTTCTGAATCGTTTTATCCACCATAAGCGTGGAAGGGTATACTCAGATGTGAGTCCCTTGCTCATTGCACCATCAGGATTCAAGCAAGCCAGGCCGAAGACGGCTGTAATGCCAGAAACCGGTCCCCGGAAGCTTGTTTCCTTCCCAGTATAAGAATTGGCTTGGTAGTTTGGTCTGCCCTGTTCCCATGATGCACTGGGCCAGGGACAGACTAATTTGCATGTAGCCAGGTTCTGAGCTGGGATGGTGCAGTGAGCTAAAAAACGGTGATGGATCAAGCCCTGATCTGTTGACTGGGTATGAGTGTTCTGTTTAATTCAGATACTCTGACCATCACCACCCCCTTTTCTGAATTGTTTTGTCCACCATAAGCGTGGAAGGGTATACTCAGATGTGAGTCCCTTGCTCATTGCACCATCAGGATTCAAGCAAGCCGGGCCGAAGACGGCTGTAATGCCAGAAACCGGTCCCCGGAAGCTTGTTTCCTTCCCAGTATAAGAATTGGCTTAGTAGTTTGGTCTGCCCTGTTCCCATGATGCACTGGGCCAGGGACAGACTAATTTGCATGTAGCCAGGTTCTGAGCTGGGATGGTGCAGTGAGCTAAAAAACGGTGATGGATCAAGCCCTGATCTGTTGACTGGGTATTAGTGTTCTGTTTAATTCAGATACTCTGTCCATCACCACCCCCTTTTCTGAATCGTCAGAGGTAGTAAGCACTATACAAATACAATTTTACCAAAAAACTTTCAAAATGTGAATTAGGTCAGCGATATGTGGGTGTCTGCCTGCACTACCGAGTGGGGAGATTGGGGAGCGCCTAATCCACTTCCGAGTCAAAGATTTGGGGTTACGGTATCCGCTCCAAAGAGACATGGGTACAAGTGCCCACTTTAGAGATAGTATCAGAACAACCCACAGTAAATACCGTCTCCACCACAACACTCACCTACTGTCAAGCACAATGTACCCCGCAGAAACCTGCAGCAAACTTGAACACCTTGTTAGGCATCCCAACTATCCAAAGGCAGCGGGACTCGGGAGATAGGACCGGAAGAATCAGTAGGCTTGAGCCCGCAGATGATGATGACCCGGTCTTCACAGTCAGGCTGCAGGCAGCCCCTCTTTATCCGCCATATGGAAGGCCCTGGGTGCGATCCTCTCCCGGCTTGGGAAGGGCCACGCTAGCGGCACTCCACGGCCTCCGACTCCATCGGAGAGCAAGGCAAAACCAGCACTGACCCCCAGGATCAGGGCACCTCTGACACCACACGTTTGCAGCCAGGCCACAATTCAGGGAGGGAGGAGGGAAGGATGATGCGAGGCTGCGTGGTGACTGCTCCCAGCCAATCCTGGCACGGCATTAGCAGCTCCATCGCTCCAGGATTGGCTAAGAGCAGGGTAAGTGCCTGCCCATAATGAGACCCGGGTGGCCCGGGTCCATCACACTCTGACTTTCTGTAGGGGATGGAGGGGAAGGTACTGTACCATGTGCGCCTGCGCGGGCCAGTCCTAAGGATCACTAGCCCAAAAATTGACATGCGCACACTTCAGCTGCGCTGTTTCTGCAGACTGCTATGCTGCGTTGTCAATCATTGCCGCAGCCCCGCTCACACACCTTCCGCGATGATGGGCATGTCCCGGTAAGCTGTGCTAGCGTTGCTGCAGAGAAGTTTGCGAGTGAGCTCACGCTCAGTTTATTATTTACATTTAAACAATGACAATTTACAATGGTCGCACAGCCACTGCAAAGGGGTGAGCAGATGTTATCTAAAGTGTGTATCCCCCTTACCCTGACTAGAAGCAAGGGTCCCTATTTGGACAAAGGTACCTACCTCTGCCAACTAAAGACCCACAGTTCTAACACTCGCCCTGACTAAGGTGCTGCTTGCCAAATTTAGAAATGACAGTCATGCTGGTGGTTATTTCTGAATTATTGGCAGGAACGGCCATCGCAGTGTTTCCTGCCAATTCTGTTTACAGTTTGGTGCAGGGCTCTGTCAACATGACAGAGCCCTGCACCAAACTTCTGTTTTCTTTTTTTTTTTCAAAAAGAAAATCTCGAAGCTATATTTTTTTGTTTTTAAATAAAAATACAATGCTCCACTCACCATGGGAGTTCTCTCACATGGCATGGGGATCATTTAGTAGTTTTTACTACTGCTTACCACCAGGGCTTTCCTTGCGGTGATGGGCAGTGAAAACTAAAAACTAATTCTGTCCATTTATATATGGTGGGTGGACATAGAGGTCAGCCACTTAAAAACCTTACGCCATAGGGCTGTCGGAGGGGTTTAATCACAGCAGAGAAGAAATAGTCTCCTCCGTCATTAAACTTAATGTCTGCCCACATATAAATTTGGCGGCCAGACCACAGTCTTTGCAGCATAGATACTTGGTAGCCATTGCGATGGAGTATATATATTGCCAAGATATAAATCAAGCCTGTATTGCTTTTTTCCTAGCAGCCAAATGAATGAGATACCACTGACGTTTTTGGTTTTAGCAGGGAAAAACTCAGAATGAGAGAAATTGAAATTTCGTGTCAGGGAAATCCACTCACCTGTCTAATACTTTGGTGCCTTCTCCCACTCTTTTGACTCAGTCTCTTTTTTGGAGTTCTGAATCCTTCTGTGGAGCAAGGCGGGAGCTGTGTCCGACATTGAATACCACATGGCTAGATACCTTCTTGTTGAAGGTCCACTGAATCAGATGTAATGCTGTGGAGAAGCTTTCAAGTGGGAGAAACCTGATTTCTTAGCCTAACAAGATCATGCTTTGGTCAGATATGCTAGGGGGGTTTGTCAAAAATGTTTCTAAGCCGTAGGTTTTCAGGGGGGGTAGGGGACATCCAATTAGACATATCCAAGAAGCCAAGGACCTCATGATCAGCTCTTGATGGGCAGACCTCACTCCAGCAGAGCCCATTTGCACGTTCTAGGTAAGGTCTAGTTGACACTGTTCCTCTGGGACCCTCAGGAAAATGCCACTTTCAGCTTTTTTTCCTGTAGCTACACAGGCAGTCAGCCAACCACCCTTGGAGTCAACTTCTTTGTCCTGAGCACAAGAGGGCTCAGTCGTTCAGGGATTCTCCCAGGTCACAGACAGCAGGTCTATCCCTCTTCTGTTGTCCCGCAGGTCCAGCAACTGTTCTGAGACAGGTGCCTGTAGATGTCTTTTTTATGCCTGGCACTAATTTGTGAGTATAAGTGACTCCTGGCTCCTCCCTAACAAACTGAATAAAGGCTCTCATGTTTCAAAGGGTGATCCGACACACTTTATCAGCAGTTCTTGTTTGACCTACTGCAAACAATCCCCCAGTGCCCCCCACTCCCAAAATCCAAGATGGGTAAAACCTTCGCCCTTTCTGTGCATATGGCTGATTTAAGTTGATAGTAATTCCGAGTCACGACTTCTACACATGGACTTGTTGAATTTTTCTTAATCTCTAGAAGCTGCATCCTACAAGGGCTCCATAAGTTTAGGGTGATATTGCAAGAGAATTCATTCAGGAACATTGAGTTATTTGCAGATGTCATACTCGGCCACTGCATTTCCCAATGCCACGTCTGACTGCAATCAACAGATATGATAATGGAACCCCCTTCTGAGTTGTGGATAGAGGTTCCTGTTTTAAAATTTAAAGAAGCAACGCCAGTTCACCTAAGATACAAATCTCCAGGAAGTAAATCTTCACAGAACACAAGTTAAGTGGCCATGTTCTCAGTGACCCACGCATCCTCTGTTGTTAGGCACTCTGAAAGTCCAAGCACTTTATGTATCCATAATTAAGTCCCACAAAGGGATCCAACAGTACATAATAGATTATTTCACCCCACAGAATTAGACCAATTCCACCCAGTATCCCAGCACTTCCAGTTAATTCGAAATCCTCATCCTGCATACATCTCCCTCTGTAATTATGAAACTGTCAACAGACAGTTTCCAGGCACTACCTATACCAAGAAGACGAAGCAAAATGTCCATAACAAAATGAGGTTTCTCTACCTGTGGATACCAATTTGGGAACCTAACTTTGCCAGTTGTGAGTCAAGTCTTTGAAACAGACTTCCAAACCAGTGGTAGGAGAACCTTTGCTTCTTTATTTGCAGGTAGCTAAGGATTTTACTCACTACCTCAGTGGCAAAGAATTCTGTTATAAAATTCTTCAGATTCTAGGAAATGAGTGATGGAAAGAAGAGTCAAAGTAAAAATGTATGGCAGAACTGCTGCTAGTAGAGGCAGGATGGGTAGAAGGGAGTCCAGTAATCTTGGAACTTGGGAGGTATCTTCTAGAAGGTGTAGGACGCTCAGAAGACTTACCACTGATGGCTCCTAACTTCCCCTTATGCTCGTTGGTGTATTTATATTTGCATTTATATTTATTTTGCGGCGCTCGTTTTATTAGGTTTTTGTCTAACGAGTTGCCTTTCAATAACTTTACTAGATATATATATTTTTTAGTAGCATTTTTAATAAGGGAGGGGCTTTGTTATAATTGCTGCATTGAAATGCTTTGATGTTCTCTATTAAAAATGAAGTTTCATACTCACCTTTATTCAATGCAAAGGTTTCTGTAGCACATTTTTGAATGCCTGGAGCACTCTAGGGTTAGTTGTTTCCTGGCAATGTGTAAGGACTGTGGTATAAATAAGCATCACTCAACTCGGGTGGACTATGTGTCTTTTTGTACCACCACACCTTTCTTTTCTTATCTGGGAAAGAGTGTTTGAGCCGGATATTTTAAAATCGTGGTACATTATTTAAGGTATCATTGTCCTTTCCTATGGGAATTTCCATGTCCTTTAAATAACGTATCGTCCCACATATCTTTCACCATGATATTAAAGTACATGTGGTGGGACACAGCCGTATACTTCATACTGAATTGCGCTGCTACGTCCAGACGCTGAAGGATACAAAAGTCAACAAACTGTTTTAAGTTTGCATAGATTTCAGGCAGACCAAAGCACGCCTTTAAAAAGTTTTTTCAGCTGCAGATTACGCAAATCAAATTTCACTACTGAAACAAATTTCTGATAAAAGGTGTAAGAGCACCCATAGGAAAGTTTCAATAATTTTCCTGGGAAAAATGCAACAATAGACTTTTGTAGGAAAATGGAACTTGTCTTCTCCAGCGACAAAATGCTTTTGACAAACGGTTCACTAAACAGGTAGAGCAGGGGCAGCAATACTGTGAACTCCCAACACTCACTCAACTGATACAGCTGGCATAGAAGTTTGCGAACTTTATTAATTTCCTCAGATTCAGCATAACAAGGACAGCATCACAGAAAACTCCCTTAATACATATTATGCTTAACTTCAGACTCATGAAAGGTGACACTATGATGTGTTGAAAGCTACTGGCTTTTGGGGAATTCCCATCAGTGATTCAAAGTATCTTCCATAAATGGAAACAACCAGTCATGAGGAACTACTATCAAAACTGATGCACTTAGAAGCGGGCACTAAGTTGCATTAGGTCATACCCACACAAGTGTGACCAGTATCCTTTGTGATCCGAGGTGTCACCCAAGAAGACAGCTGCTGGGAAACAAAACAAGAGATGCCAGTTCCTACTGAAAGTAAGTGTCAAAGCCCAAAATATCAACAAAAATAATCAAGTGAAGTCAGAAAGATTAGGGGATTAAGGCAAGTGCCACAGCCAAGGCGATCCCCCACACTTTACTCAAAAGGACTAGCAAGGAATAAAGGGACGCAGATCAATTTAAGATGATATTAGTGGTTTGAACGTTGCTGTCATAAAGGGACAAATTATTTTTCGGTAAGTGAAAAAGTATCCTTTTGCAGACGTGAAAAGGCATGCAGAGGTTCCTTAAACTACATACTGGCCTCTGGTGGTCATTGGCGGACACAGAGGCCCTCATTACAAGCTGGCCTTTAAATTACGATATGTGGAGTAACAGGTGTTGCAGCACCTATTGGAATTATGAGTCTTGAAAAAACATCGCACTTCCTGGATACAATTTCAACAATATCAGGCACTCAATTCGTTTTCATGAGATAAAAATAAAAACATCGCCCAAAATAGACCAGCATTTAGCGGATCTATATTTATATCTGCATCACAGGTAGCTGGAGTATGCCGAACGCCCGGGAGGACACTTTAACAACAAAATGGATACCATTTAATCCTTCTGTGCTTATTGGGGACATATCCTACTGAAGGTGTGGAAATGGGTCGGAGGGGGGTAAGCCCCTTTCCATGAACGTCAATTCACCAAAATGTGAGGGGCAGTTAAAGTGGTATCACACGCCATTTGACCTTTACACACACACACTTGTTCCAACACACACACTCTCTCACTTACAAGCATGCACAAAACATATTTTTAATAGCTTTTAGTCCTTACCTCAGCGTCCAGGGATGTTTATGTTTCAGCTAATTGTACTCCATTCTCATAGCACTATTAGTTAATTATATTATTATTCACGATTTGTGTAATAAAAAATTGCCAGAAAGCAAGGAGAGTGGACCCCCCAATCCACGTCCATAAGGACAAGTTGCCCCTGTGTTCTTAGCACAGAGTTTCCCACCCCTTGGGCCAGGAGTCAAAGGCAGTGCCGGAGGTCGCAAGGGGCAAGTCAGTTGTTGCAGCTGCGACCCCTGCTGAACTCCAAATGACGTCCATGCCCCTTTCTATTCAGCATCCCAGATGAAAAGTAGTTTTCACCTTAAATACACTTATACCCTGACGATGATTTTAAAGAGCTAAATGTCATGCAATTAAATTGCCATGTACTGGGTGGATGCTTGTGAATTTGAGTAGTAAATTGTTGTCCAGCAGGATTTACAAATGTACCTATGGTGAAAAATCTAAAAATTTTAAGCATCAATTTGCTAATTTTACAAAGTGACTGATGATTAAAATTGCATTCTATAATTCCTGCTGGGAAATATCGCTTAATATTTGTGATTCCGAGGTGTCACCCAAGAAGACATCTGCTGGGAAACAAAACAAGAGTTGCCAGTTCAGTTCCTACTGAAAGTAAATTTCAAAGCCCAAAATATCAACAAAAATAACCAAGTGAAGTCAGAAAGATTAGGGGATTAAGGCAAGTGCCACAGCCAAGGCGATCACCCACATTTTACTCAAATGGACTAGCAAGGAATTAAGGGGCACAGATGAGTTTAAGATGATAGTAGTGATTTGAATGCTGCTGTCATTAAGGGACAAATTATTTTTCGGTAAGTGAAAAAGTATCCTTTTGCAGACGTGAAAAGGCATACAGAAGCACCTTAAACTGCATGCTGTCCTTTGGTGGCCATTGGAAGACATAGAGGCTCTCATTACAAGCTGGCCTTTAAATTCCGATATGTGGAACTGTTGCAGCACCTATTGGAATTAAGAGTATTGAAAAAAAATCGCACTTTCTGGATACATTTTTGCCAGTCAACTCTTGCTGATAGTTATCAGGAAAACATGGCCTGGACTTGCCGATTTCGGTGCATTTTTCCTGCTTGTTATCCCCCATTCTCGTGGAAAAACTTATAACTGGGCGGTATTTATCGCACCCAATGGATTCCCACTTATCAGAGTCGGATTGTATTGGGTGAGTTAGATACGCCAGCCCACTCGTAAGGAGGATCAGTGAATCAAAGACCCGGATTTCTACCTCCAGGCCCTATGTCCAGACTCGGGCGGAGTTCGGAACCAATAAAGGATGCAGGAAAGCAGGTGCCAACAATGACAAATAATTTCTCTATTCCAATTAAGACTAAAGAGCTAGCACCAATCAAAACTGAAACATTTAAATTCGTTGGATTGACTAAAACGTGATAAATAAAAATTGGCCTGATGCTCCTTGCAATTTTCTATTTCTTTGAAAGAAACATTTGCGATCAATCAGGAGTCCCGGTGCTCACAGCGGGGGCACAGTCTTTAAAAAGTGTCAATAATAAATGAAGGGCTCCATGTTTGTGTTGCAGATTATAATGTATTAGATGCGTGCAGCTAGCCATATCATCCGCATAATAATGAGAGCTTTGATGAACCTCTTAATTTGTTTCTGCTGCGTTTGTATGTTTCCACGTATGGCGGAGCACATTCCATTAGCTAATTTTCAAGATACACAATCTCAAAGTGAAATTACCACCGATGCTACTGCTGATGCATGGTGTGTGTAAATGGAGCTCCGCGTCAACCCTGGGGAAGAAGCTACGAAAGGCATGAAGCGCATTAGGAAGTGCCAACCCATGGAGAATTGAGATGCAGCCCATTTGAACAATGTATGGAATATTTAGAATATTGACACGGTCCGGGATTCCATGCTTAAATGGGAAGGTGATGAGCATCACGTTCATTTGCTGACTTGGTTGTCTGCAAAAATCTTGCATTTCTTAATAATGTTATGTTGTGTTTCTGAAATATTTGATTTGCATTGTATTTGCCTGGAGTCATATTCTGTTACATAACTGCAGAACAGAAAGACTGTCTTTCCGTGTTCTGCAAGCTGCTCAGATTTTTTCAAACCAAAACAATTAAATGAAACAAATCATAAAACCTTCACGTTCAGATAAGCGACCTTTGTAACGACAAACATAAAGATGAGGTGGAAATTCAATTCATATGTTGATACAAGGATGTAACGTACACCGTCCAAAGCAAACATTGTCCCAAAGAAGAAATAGATCAATAGATTCATTGAAATAAACTGGTGGAAATAAAAGTGTCATCTGCAGATGTATTATCGGATACAAAGTCCAAAGCCCAGAGCCCCCTGGTCTAGAGCCAAGCAGAAAATGTCGGCACTAAAACTCCCTGGTGCAAATAAAATGTGCACTTGACATCTCACGTGTCCGCTCACAGTATGCAGTCTGGGACAAAAGGGGAAAATACAAGCAAACCTACAATGTATGCATTAATGAAACCGTTTTTGGGTCCAGGTTTTGAGAGCATAAGTGGCAAACAGAACTATTGACTGTAATTTACTTTTACCATCATTATGAGTGGTGGAATATCTCTCATTCAGGTTACTTGTGGTCCAGTGTTTTCAGACGGAACACTACACGGTCCAAAAAATGCCAGACCACATCCTCCTCCCAGCCCGAGTGACCAACCAGCTGTCTGCCCCAACGCCCCAACCCCACTGGCCCCTGGCTTCAAGCGGGTCATGAGTGCCAGTGGTATAGTCCTAGGAGTAAGAAAACATGCAATTTTCCACCGGGAATTCCCAAGTCCACCCAGTTATTTCCCTTTCCTGGGACTATAAATCATAAAGATCAGATCTGCCTGCTGGGATACCCGCCAAAATCAGAGAATCTGGGTCTCGGAATGTCAAAGACAAATCTGTCCAAGCCCTAGAGTGGCTTTGGGTCTGCCCATTTCAAGCACTGCATTTTTCTGACCAGCATCTTTTATCCATTTGGCCAGTCACATCGTATCTCAGACACAAGGAGTATCTCCATCATAGCACCAAAAGCTAATAGCAACTAAGGTGTATCTCTCTGCTTCTAATGGTGCGTGTGCACTGAATTTCATGTGGGCCTGTTTTAAAACTATAATAATCACACCTGTCAGCTCCTTGATGCTCGTTGACACCCCTTCCACTTTCCTTTCTTGTGTCCAGGTCAGATGGCTCAATTCCTTTTTCCTGAGTGGTCCTCATTCTCCCACCATTTTGCTCTCCCCTCCCTCTTTCCCCAATGTACTTGTCATTCCTCTCTGCTACTTACTCTCATTTTGCCTTCTCACCCCTCATTGTTCCACCGGAGTGCTCCCCCGCCCTCCGCCGCACCTCCCCTCTTGTTCTTCCCTCCTACCCCTCTATGTATTGGCAGCTGCCTTTATTTTCAAAAAGTTCTCTTGTTTCCTTAAGTCAAAATAAAGATGTCTGGAGGGGGGGCTTCATTATACTCCTTCCTTTTTTGCATGTCACAGTAACTAAAGAAGGAATGAACTGAAGGCTCCCTTGCCATCCAAAGGTAATTTGTCATAGAAACCAATCTCTAGTGAATGCACAAGTGCCTTCAATATAGTCCAGCTTTCGTTTTTAGGTTAAGCATTCAAGACCTGTTGTAATTCCTTATGTTGGCTCAAAGCCATCCACCAGTTTTTGATTTGTTTGTTTCAGTGTCCTTCAAAAATCCTTGCATGCCAGTGGTCAGTCCTGCTGCGTTGTCTCGCCTTTCTCTCTTCTGTACCTCCCATGCAGCAGGGACTAACTACTGTCTCCTTCTGCTATGGTTGTTTATGTGATCTCAGGGGGACATTTTTTTTTTCTTGGTCTGTTACTGTTTCCCTGTGTTCAGCTTTGGTGCCATTGCTGCTTACATGGAAAAATAGCATCCCTCTCATCTCCTTTTACTGCCCCAATTGTGTTGGTGCTGGCTCGGGCACTGTGCCTCTCGCTATCCCGCTCTGTTTATTGTATTTATTTAGCTTATTTAAACTTTTCAGTGTCCACTGCAATTGTGATTCTTTCTGGTAGGATTTGCTTTATTTATTAATTTATTTTAAAAAGGGGATTGGGCTTGTTTTTCAATTGCATACACAGAGCTGCAATCATGGTTGCAGCCCAACCAGTATATGAACATCGCTGAATGGGAGCATCTAGGTGTCTTTTATTGGAATGTAAGGGCCCCGGTGAGCAGCGCTCTTCCAACACTACTTTTTTTTGCCATTTTATATAGTGCAAACATGACCCGCTGGTATGACAGCGCTTGACATGAGCAGCCGTGATTTTAAGGGATATTTTTTGAGTCAAAGGAAGTCTGCTCTTACTGCCGTTATGCTACAAAAAATATGGGGGAAAGAAAGAGGAATTAATTGATATTAACCTCCAATTTAAGGACACTAACTGGAAGCAGTGCCCTTCAAACATGGCGCCGACTGCAGCTACAGTGTCTCGCTCTTTTCTTGAAAGGCAGGGGACGGTGGCTTGCTTTTTCTCTGGGACCTGCCCTGTGTCTTTCCACTCAGCATGCGGGCAATGCTGTGGACAGCCCCTTTGTCCCAGAGTGAGCGTTTAAAGCTTTACTTTTTCTTCTTTGATGTAAAATTCAGCACTATAGGTAAAATTGCAGCTTCTGTTTTAACTGAGAAATACGAATTGTAGGGGTTGCCCCCAGCTGTAACTAAACATTTTTACAGATTGAGAGAGCTGTCGGACTTCCAAAGTCCGAAGAACGCATTTTGCACCCGCTCTACGGCACACCAGACGACTCCCTCCCAGCAGTGTATTGGATTTTTCCATCAACGTAAAATTAATCTTTTTGCAAGCTTTAAAGCAGCAGGGTTTGGTCCTCTTGCTGCAGTTCCTCACCCTAACCAAACAGGTTTCTCTCACCTGTCAAAATGTATTTTCTGCACAGATAGCTGCATCAAGCAAGAAATGTTGATGGTAACACCTTTTACTAGGGTATTAGTTTGCTAAACTATAGATGTCTTCACTGCACTATAATTAATACTGGTAGCCCACACTGTAGTGAACTGATGCTCTCTCACGCCAGTTACACCGTCCCTTGGGAGTTTTGGTCACTGCGGAGAGAGACAAGACTGGGTTCTATGCTACTCCCACCCCAATAACACCCGGATCATCTTCCTTGGGACACCTATGCAGAGAGGACAGCCTCCAGTGAGCCCCCCATGTCCCCGCGTGATGTCCATTGGGCACATCTTCCCCTCAGCAGAACTCTGTCCCAATTCACAATTTACTTCTGCAGATCCGCCCGAAGAATCTCTCTCTCTCTTTGGGCATTTGATCAATCCTCTTAAGCACCCCTAGTGTACATCTGAGGTTTCATCCGATCCTCAGCTCTGTTCATCTGTACATTTCCTCTGGATGTAAGGTTAGTCCAATCATGCACTGTTCACTGGGTGTATTCCCACACCTTTTCTATTTCAACACTCTAATTAATTCTTAATACTTAATGTTCATACTTTTTAATTTTCAATTTTCACCATAATTCTTTTTATGTGATTTGAATCATTACTTTTTCATGATCATCACAAAACTATACATTGCATATACATTCGCATTTATACATAACGTCGAAGGATCGTTTACTCCGGCGTCCGAGAAAGAAAACGAAAACACAAGGCATACGATACACGAAAACCACCGTTCCAGGTTCCCGAAGAAGATAGCATCATACACAGCAATAGCTTCGTGTCTGTTATCTACAGATACACGCAAACCATCTTTTCAGGTTCCTGTAGAAGAAAGCGTCATATACAGCAATAGCTTCGACTCAGAACAACATTAGGGAGGAAGCGCTGATACCATCTTTAAAAAGTATTTCCCCTGAGGAAGGTACCATGAGGGTACCGAAATGCATTGGGCGTGTTAAATGTTAATGTTGATTGCAATTGACATGTATAAAGAAAAGACAACGTTATGTATAAATGCGAATGTATATGCAATATATAGTTTTGTGATGATCATGAAAAAGTAATGATTCAAATCACATAAAAAGAATTATGGTGAAAATTGAAAATTAAAACGTATGAACAGTGATGGTATTAAGAATTAATTAGTGTTGAAATAGAAAAGGTGTGGGAATACACCGAGTGAACAGTGCATGATTGGACTAACCTTGCGGCTAGTCTTAACTACAGTTTAACCCAGGAGTGACAACCCGTACAATCATAGCACCACCTCATAAGTAGTCATAGTATTTTTGAAAAGAGAGTGCTCCTCACGCATCCCACGTTCATTTCCTCTGGATGCCATGTATTACAATTTTTTATCCTTGATCTCTTGCAGACCCTGCAGATCTCTTGCCTGTTGGTGTGTTTTTTCCCCAAGCAGTGATGCATGCACAGGGATGCTTTGTGCAGGGACACAGAGGCGACCGTTGAGTGGGCTTAGTGCGGTAATTGTTTTTTTAAAATTATTATTATTATTATGAGGGTACACCTGCCCGAGAATGCTTGATATTCCATTCATCGACAAAGGAGTACAGCGCAGAGTCGGTTCTCAGTCCATGCAATGATGGAGTATATGCACGAGTGAGACCTTGGTCTATGCAGCGACAAAGTGCTATTGCACAGGAATGACCAAACACTGATGAAATATAGCACAGGTATGATCTTCAGTGCTTCTAGTGACGAAGGAGTGTATAGCTCAGTGTGATCTTAGTCCATGCAGTGACAAATGAGCGCAGCACGTGAAAACTATTCGGTCCTTGCAGTAACCCAGTGAGTGAGCTCGGATGCAGATGCCTGGTGATGCCCAGGGGTGTGCTTTATTTCAAGCAGTGGCACGAGAGCAGTTCAGTTCTAAGATGAGGGTTGTGACAATGGAGACTCCAAATTCCAGACGCCAATGAGAAAATGTAGGACTGACTGCTTTACAAATGTACCCAGGCAGAGCAGTACACTCGCTGCCCCAGTTCTTTTGGCATGGTTAGACAGGAGCAGTACCACCCAAGCTTTTTGAGATGCAGGGCTTCTCCTCTTTGCAGCTGAACTACAAAGAACCTCGTACTGAGAATTCCATTGCCACCCCACCAAGAAGCCAGACTCAAGTGATGTTAGTACAAGGGTTGATGTATTCAGCTTCTTGATCTTTAAGATTCTCTGGTCACTGAGCTAATGGTGTGAATGGCTGGTTTAGACCTGGTGGGTGCTCGGTTCGACAAGTGGTGGAACTGCTTTAAAAAATGTAGACCAACCAGGAGTTTTTTTCACGTTGTGAGTGGGCAGACAGAGTTTGCTGAGGTCTGAAGCAAATTATATTACATCTGTTCAGGGGAGCAAGTGTTATTGTGTATACACTGGGGGGTAACAGTTCCTCAGAACTCAGAAAGTTGTTACCAAATTATGGTACATAAGACTCACGACAGGTTGGATCTACATAAGTGATGGGGGAATTTTTCCTTTTGAATGTAGTGCCCTCACACACCCTTGCGAGAGTCATGCTTCATTATAGGGCGTTGCTCCTCGTGAGTATTAATAACTAAGCACCTGAGTATTAATTTAAATTAATTGAGATGGCGGGAATCACTCATAAAAATCATTCCGCCAATCGGAATCGAGGTTATTGTTGGAGCACATAGACGAAACATGCAAACTTGGTGAATGATCTTGCAGTAAACCTGGTCAACAAATGGAAAAATATTAAGGAGATTAGGATACGAAGGAAGCAGATTTTTTTGGAAGAGCGCCATGAATACCAAATAAATGATTTTTAAGAGTGATCCCCGCCATCTCAATTAATTTAAATTAATACTCAGGTGCTTAGTTATTAATACTGGTTTGATGAAGATTACAGAAGACAAAAGTCATGAATGAGGGTTCATTAACATTACACCAGCAAATATTAAAGCCCTGATGAAGCATGTAGGCTGAGGCTGTTAAATATTCTTGGAAAATTATGAATATATGGATTGATCAACACATTTGTGAAGATTTTGAATTTGATTTAATGAACTTGAATTAATAAAATACGTTTCAACTACGAAAGAAAATTGACCTGTGGATTGGAGTAACTGTAATAATACCCCAAAAATGATTGTATTGTAATGATGAAAGATGCGCAGTCAGGGTCTCGTAGTTACACAAGGTACATTTATTCTTAAGTTACAGGAAGATGTTCAGTTCCAATAAGTGCCCCACCAGGAGCAGCACTCCTCGCTGCTCAGCCCATCCAGACCAACTGACTCTCACCACATACAAACACACTCCAACATTCTGCATGACCTCATCGCAAGCTGAGCAGCAAGGCAGAGAGACAGTGTAGGGAGAGTGCAACAAGAAGAGTAAGACTACAACAGATTGATAATTGTGATTGATAAATTTTACGCTCCTTTCATTGTATATAAGTCTCACATATACGCAAGTTGAGCTATTGGCATTGTAAATGACAATGCCTTTTATTTAAGTTTTGGTTTTTAAAACTTAAATAAAAGGCATTGTCATTTACAATGCTAATAGCTTAAATTCTCACCAACCAAGTGTATGTTTAAATTTGTCTGGCTTCAATGTGCGTAGGAATTTAAGTTCCAAACAAGAGAGAGCACAGCGTCGGACTGGGATAGAAAATAAACACCCCGAAAAGTAGACTTTATTAGTCAATGAGATAGCTAAAAAAGTGGTCAATTTTGGGAAATTGGGCTGTTTTGAACTTATAACAACACACTTTGTGTATGTATTATGCAAGAAAGGGAATACTGCATGATTTTAAGGTGCTGTAGGAAATGGTTATTTTAATATCAGGGAAATTAACAGTAGAGCAAAGCACAGCAGGCCATAACACAGGCCTACAAAAAGCCAAAAAATTGTCCACTCCCATTCACCTCTCACCCCAGCTCTTCAAGCACTGCATGTTTGACTTGCAGGCTAGTGCAACCCTTAACGAGCACTAATAGTACTCGTTTCTATGTGTAAACAAATGGTAAATGCCCACTGTCTCTGACTTTGCCTAACCATTGCTGGCTCTTATTGCTGCCCTTTAGATGTAAGATTTTCAATCTCTAAGTCTTTGCTGCTTAAATTTTCTGAGGTTTCACAGATATTACTTGAGGTTTGTGTCCCTGCCTTTATTAAAAGATTTGAATTATGGCTTTGTATACAACAGCTTTTTATCATTCATCCTGAATTTTTAAGAGTGATTTCCACCTACAAGATGAGTGCTAGACTTTGCCCATTTTCCAGGTTTATCCCCAAACATTTTGCCTTTTGCCTCCTATTTTTCTGGCCCTGTTTTTTTAACTTTAGGACTCTGAGCTCTTTATCACTGCTGACCATTGCTAATGTGCAAACTGTGATTATGATTGGTTAATCATGATTGGCATATTTGATTTACTGATAATTCCTTAGTAAAGTGCACTGTGTGCCGAGGGCCTGTAAATCCAATGCTACTAGCGGGCCTGCAGAACTGATTGTGACAGCCACACAAGTAGCCTTTCAAATATAACGCAGACCTGCCACTGAACCTGCTTGCCCGGAACCAAACCTTCTATTTTCTTACATGTAAGTCACATTTAAGGTGGCCGAGTTTACCCTCATGGGAAGGATGCAGTGTATGTGAAAGGGAGGACATGTACTGGCGTGTTTTACATGTCCTGATAGTGAAATACTGTACTATTCATTTTTCACTATTAAAAGGCAGTCTGTCCTGTAGGTTAACATGGAAGCTGCCTTGTAACGTCTTACAAGTGTAACGTTCCATTGAGTGAAGATAAAGAAATGGAGTAAAGGCTTCCGGAACTCAGAATTTAATAAACACACCTTTTAGTAAAGGTGTTTTTTTTTAAATTGTGTGATTGAAAATGCCACTTTAAGAAAGTGTTAACAACAGGGGTTAGGTCCTTTACGTGGTGGGGGCTAGACCCTATATAAGTGACAAGCAGCACACAGTGCCCACACCACAATTACTCATACGTATTTTGAAGGGTAAGAAACCAATTTTTTGTCGCTTCCCTAGACCACATTACTTTGTGTTCATTATTTTGTACCTTTTTCAAGTTTTCAAAAAATTCATAGCAGAAAAAAACAATGAATTCAAATATTTACAAGGCTAATTAAACTTTCTACAAACATTAACAGACAAACATTATTTACACATTAGAAAACCTTTTGACATCAAGCATTTACAACAAAATTACAAAAAAATGATAATTGTTTCATCACAAACAACAATTATTACGAACGACAAATGAGAGAAACTAGAGTTGGGAGGAAAAATATAAGCAACTCAATAACTTATGAGTTTTTTAATACTGGACCAGCAGGTCCTAGTGTTTTTTAACAATGATGTTTTTTAACTCCCAAACAACACTGCTGACGCGTTTCTAGACCAGGCATAAAGTCACTGGTCTGTCATCAGGGCTGTATGTATCTTGTATCAAAATTGTTCAGAGGAGGACTTCGAGAGGGTCTTTTGAAGGTCCTTTTGATAAATATCGTGGCCAAACAGGGATGCCTTATACTTTGAGTACTGCCGAATTACGGCGGGATCAATTTTGGCGGCGTAACCATCGAGGTTGAATCTTCCTTCGTTTTCCTATTTTCAGGGAAAAAGGAGTATCACTATCACCATCCTGCTGCTTTAGCCACTGCTCGATGCTGATGGGGTCTTCTTTATTGAGAGAAAGAATACCCGAGATCACCACACCAATTCCAACTCAGGCCCTGTTGTACAGCTGCTAGTTTCAATAACAAAAAATCCCTGTACCCTGGATTTTAGTTAGCAACCGTCTAATCGACATGAGAACAAAACCTGCTGGACCACTGCTTTGATTCCAACAACACCCCCTCTCAATTTATTGTTAGGTGTACGTTCTCTAATGTCATACTATCCATACCAAATCACTGTTTGTAACTGTAAGTAGGAAACTTCGGGAAGGATTCAACTCGACACATCCAGTGATGTCTGTCCCACTGAAACAGTCCCTCCATCCACACTCAAACCATAGAAAGATGAAAAAATGTGTGGCAGAGAGGAAGGCACCTCACGGGCGAACAACCCTTGGGGATCTTGGAAGATATTACCAATACTCAGCCCCCTTTCTCATCATCGGTTGCCATTCCTTTTCTCAGAAAAGAACAGTGTCAAAACAAAAATTGTGCAAACAGAAAGGTGCTAATCAGGCAGCTCAGGAAAATCGCTACCTGATGTGACAAACAAAGAGAAGTGAAGTTTAAAATCAACAGACACACCAATTGAACAACTTTTATTACTAACTCAGGTGTGTGCTGGTGAGTTAAAAAGGCTGGTAGCTTACTGTCGCATACCACTACCTGTAAGAGTAAATAAACAAAATGCCACCTAAATGACAAAAAATCATTAAGTGGAAATAAAGATCTGAATTTTAAAAGCTTTAAGTAAAAATAGAGCCAAAAAAACACAAAGCACAAATGATAATAAATGGTTATGGTAGATCACAACCTAGACACAATTTGGGTTTGACCTCGATGGAGCTTGGGTCTGAAGCGGCAAACAAGTTTTGTTCTAATCAAATATTTTACCAATCAACTTTAGGAGTACACTTCTAAGCCATCCTTGAAGTCAGGGAAGGGCACTTAAAGACTCTCTGGGTAACTGACAAAGGTCAACAGCAAAGTCCATCCCAAGTCCAGTTGCCACTGGTCAGCTGGCCACGTTAGGAAAAATGACTCTTGCAGCTTGTGATGTCCCTGTAGCCACACAGGAGGTCAGCCAGCTTGCCCTAGGAGACCACTTCTTTGTCCTTGGTACAAGGCTAAGAAGGTCCAGTCCTTCTGTGCTCCTCTCAGGTCACAGACACAGATCCATTCATGTTCTGTTCTTCTGCAGGTTTAGAAGTGTTCTGAAGTGTATGTCTGGAAACGTTTATGTCTTACTGCAAACAGGTCGAAAACGCCATGTGTCAGGGCATTATCAAAAAGGCAAACACCTTCTGCCTCACTTAACGTGGGTTCTAAGGGCACTGGTTTGTATTGAAGTGTCATAAGGTAGTAACCAGTGTCTTCCCACTTCTGACACTAAACTAGAATGTGAAGCTGGCACTGTACACACAACTCTCCAGAGACAGATGTCTGGTACCACAAAAGAATGGTCATTTAGCAACCAGACAGGGGATCCACAAGAATTTTCTCAGCATCCTTTTCGCTCCCTTTCAAATATGCCAAAGGGTGACGTGTCAAGCGGGATTTGACACTGAATATGTTGTTGATCTCACAGAAGCCATCTTGTCAGAGTTGCTCCTGACTTGTAGAAGAAAGTCCATTCCTGTGTCATCTGCAAATTAGCACACATAGTTGGAGACATTTGTAAACTCTGTAAAAGGATACAATTTGTCAGCCGTGTTAGTTCCAAAATGAGCAACATCAAAGCAAAGCATGAGAGGTAAATGACTGGTTGTAGTATCTATTGTAAAGTGTTCTTGATGTTAATGACAGAAAATACAAAAGATAAATGAAAGAACGATAGTTTTGGTCACATTATGATGCATCGTGTGTTTATAATGTGTTTCAAAATGTGTAGTTAGCATACTTAACATTGTATTTTAGTTTTGCCCTTTGAAAATTGAAACTAGCCACACAATGTCCTGCGATTAAGGAAGATTTTGCCTACCTTCCCATGCTTAATTTTTTAAAGAAGAAGTACCAGTGCCTGAAACTCTGGTCAGAATTCTGCAGCCGGTGCCATAAAATGTTGGCACGCTGAATACTAAGGGGCCCACAAGGATCTTGGGTGGATCGCCACTGCCAGCATAGCGATGGTGATCTGCCCGAGATCCATCCCCGCCCGCCATCCATTTCCCCCCGCCATATTGCTATGGCACGGGGGACCGTGGCGGACGGAAAGACCGTCCGCCGCTTTTCCACCAGGTGAACAAGTTGACCAGGCGGAAAAGAGTTTAATATGGTGGCGTGTCTGTCAGACACCGCCAGCCATATTATCATCGGGGTGGAAACATGTCTTTCCGTGGTGGCATTGCCGCCACGGAAAGGCATTCGGTAAATGCTTGCGGGGCTGGTTGCGGGCCCCCAGGGATTATGGGGGTGGGTGGTGCCCCCCTGCAGTTCCATGCACAACATGCCTTCCTGGCATTGTGGCGGGCGGTGCTGAGTGCACTGCCCGCCACAATGACAGGAATGCAGGATGCACCCACCACTGTGCCGGGTGCATTCTAATGTCCCCCATGGGACCCCCACCCTTATGGCGGACCGTCCCATTTCCCGATAGGATGGCGGGTGGACAAAGTCTGCCCGCCATCCTAATGACCCCTTAAGTCTGGTACTTTCTAATTCAATCTCAGGCAATACCTGAACCTTTTTGCCAATCTTGTAGTTTGCTGATTTGTTACCTTGTTATGGTTTTGGCGTGTTACTCTTCCTCTGTCTTTCCGACATGCGTGCTTTTCCATATGAACTCTCTAAAGTCCAACACTTTCTCCATTCTAGTTAACTTTGGAGAGGGGATAATGAATCCAACCCCCAAAAAGTCCAACACTTTCTCCAAAGTGGTTCAGTTTCAAATGGGAGTGGTTAATCTGCCCTTGGGCCCTCAAACTCCAAACTTTGCCAAATATGGTTGCGTTTGGAATGAAAATATTAAATCTGACCCTCCTACCACCAAAGTCTGACATCTTTCCAATGTGGTTAACTTTGGAGAGGAAGTAGTAATTTACACCTTCCCCAAAGTACAAAATTGCCTCCAATGTGGCCACATTTTGGGGAGAATAGTACGAGTAACATCCATAAATTGTTAGCATTTATTTGTATTTGTTTATTGTATATTAAAAGTTGTAGTAATTTATATAACATAGTCTTTTTAGAGTATCTTATTAGATGTTATTATTAACTTTGGGGCATATTATCAAGCACGGCGTTAACATTATCGCCGCTTTAGTGGCAGAAAACTGCTGCTAAATCGGCGATAATGGGCTTGATAATACGCCGTAGAGAATTCCCGTAGAAGCCCATGTTCACACCAGAACATGGGCTTCTATGGGAATTCACAAGGGCATATTATCAAGCCCGTTATTGCCACTTTAGAGGCAGTTTTCTGCTGCTAAAGCGGCGATAATGTTATCGCTGTTTCTTGATAATATGCCCCTATATTTTTAAAAGATCTCTTTTAGTGTACACTATTTTTACTCCACATTCTTTTACAATAGTCACATATTTTTGTAATATTTTACTCACAAAAAATATTTGTTTTTTAGAATAATTATCATCACATATATGATAACGTTGTAGTGTACATACATTTTTATTTGTAGTTATTCAATTTTTTAAACATGTTGAAAAGAAATGTTTAAGAAACATGTAGTGCTTTACATCACTAACATATTTTTTTTTAGTTAAAAAATATTTCTAACTAAAAATCAGGGGATGGGTATGATCTCAAATGCTTTCTAATATTTAAGAGTTTGAATAACATTTGAATAACATTTGGTGCATTTCTGGGGTATTTTCTCCTCACTGGTGGTGCTCTTGTTAGTCAGGTATATCCTAATTTAATAGCACCTTCCCTTTTAGGGATTTGATGTATTTTATTATTTCCCATATTTTCACTGTGGGTTTTAGAGTACCATATATATATATATATTTGGATTTGATTAAACATGTTATGATATTTATTGTAACACATTTACATTGCAGCTGCTCATTTTGATGTAAACTGTGGGTGTTCTCTTTACTTTGATTTAACTGTAGATTTTTTCTTTGCAGACTTGTTTGCTGTTGTTTTGGCACAGGGAAAGGTGCTGGCGATGGGTCTGCTGCTGGAAGCTGTTCCCTGAACACCTGCATTTTAAAGTTAGAAAGGGCATCAGCTGCATTATTGAGAACGCCTGGGACATGTTTGGCCCTGAAAGTCACATTCCAATTTAAACATTGTAGTACAATCTCCTTTACCAAGCGTAGTATTAATGGACACCGTGCCGCTTGCTGGTTAATGCATTCTACCACGCTCATGTTGTCCGACCAGAACTCCACTGACTGATTGCTAAGGTGCTCCGGCCAGACCATCAGTGCTACCCATATCGGGAATAACTCCAGGAATCCGATGTTGGCGGTCAATCCCCACGACCCCCCTTCCTCCGGCCACTTCTGGGCGACCCATTTGGTTCCCAGGATGGCGCCGAAACCCATACTACCAGCAGCATCTGTCCATAAACCCAACTCTGCTGATGTCGTGGGGGGGCCCGGCCACACTCCCATGCCATTGAAATCCTCCAGGAATGCCGTCCATATCCGCATATCCTGGCGAACCTCAGCTGACAGTCTAGTGCGATGATGTTTCTCTCTCAAACCCTTCATAGCTTGGGCAATGGACCGAGAGAAGGGGCGTGCCATTGGGATAACTTGCAATGCAAAGTTCAATTGACCCACCGTCTCTTGTAGCTGCTGCAAGGTGACCTTCTCCTTCAGGAGGCACTGGCGCAAGGCCGCCCTGAACTTCAATACTTTGTGTTTGGGTAACCTGAAGCACCCCTCCAATGAATCAATCTCGGTACCCAAGAACTCTAAACAGGTGGTCGGGCTAACCATCTTCCCGGGCGCTAGCGGAACCCCGAAAGCCCGCATGAGCACGCAAAATTCCTGCAATACCCAGGCACACTCCCGAGTCCCCGCCACTCCCAGGAAAAGGAAGTCATCCAAATAATGCATGACCTGTTCGTGGCCCGTGGCCTGACTCATGACCCACTCCAAAAAAGTCTCAAAGTATGCAAAAGAGATCGAGCAACCCATAGGCATGCATTTATCCATGTAAAATTTCCCTTCAAAAATGAAACCAAGTAAGTGGTGGTCCAAAGGATGCACCGGCAACAGACGAAAGGTGGATTCAATATCCGATTTGGCCATGAGAGTGCCCCGCTCCAACCCCCACAATAGCTCAACTGCTTGGTCAAAGGAAGCATACTTCACACTACAAATTCCTTCGTCTATCGTATCATTCAAGGACGCCCTCTCGGTGCCGATAAGTTGTGTATCAGTCTAAACTCGCCCTTCTCTTTCTTGGGGACTACGCCCAATGGTGAACACACAAAATCGGGCACTGGGACATCCTAGAATGGCCCGCTATCCTTCCCAAAGACAGTTCTTTTTGAATCTTAGCCATGACTACTGCAGGATTATGCTGTACTGATAACTGATTTCTACAGTGTGCACTGCCTGTGTATACCCCAGCCGGAATCCGGAAACCTTGGGAGAAATCTTCCTGTAGTAAAGCAGCTGCAGCTTGGTCTGGATATCTATTCAACCATGGGATCATTGCTAGGACATTAACAGGGGGAGGGGATAACCGTGCATCCAGCGCTACTCTGGTTTCTTTCCCCCTCTCTGACTCTGGTTACCACTTCTAGATCTGCATGTTGTCTCGGGATGGGAGGTGTGACCACAGATTGCGCATGCATGTCTGAATCGACATGTGCCGGCCGGCCTTGTACAGGAATGCTTATTAAAGTCCCAACACACACCCTTCCTTTCCCCGCCGCCTCCCCTATTCTTCCCTGGGAACTCATTCCCCGGCGCCGCACGAAAGGGCTGCTGAGTTTTAGCGGGGAACATACTGGTTACGCTCGCGGGCTGGGCAGGGGCTGTGCTCCCTGCAAACTGTTTATGCCACAACAGCGAGTCCACCTTGTCCCATGATAACGACAAGTTGAATTCCATCGCTTTCCTGAAATTAACATCATATTCCTTCCATGCTTCCCCAGAATACTGTTCGCTCCAACCTACAATCCTGCTCCTATAGCAAGCCATTGCTGCATGCACATTTGGAGGGCGTTCAACAGTGATAGCCGTAAGGATGGAGAAGGCCCTGATCCAATTGCGCAGAGTTTCCTCCACCCTAAACTTCGCACACTGTACTCTCCATTCACTAGGATGTATCCATTCTTTTAGCATTTTGGCATTTTCCATTTCCCCATTCTCTAATAGCAAAGAGAAAATATATATGTACTTTCCCGCCCAAATCATCTCTTTCACCGCCTGAGAAACATGTAGTGCTAAATCTTCGCTCCTAGACGGAATCGTAGCGTCCCCTAAAAGAGGCAGTGCAACCTCCTTACCATTACCGGACACCGGGGCCGGTCCCGCGTTGCTTCCATTCGGTCGAGCGGAATCCAAACCTGCAGAAGAAGGAGAAACAGAGGCCGCAGCCGCACTCGCAACTGTTCCTGCCCTAATCTTTTGCACCATCTTGACCGCCTCAGCGGCATGGTCGAGCGTTGAGGGCATCATACCCCCCTTCTGCAGCCAAGGAGTATAGCCGCTATCTGCACCGTTAACTCGGGGGGATCTGAGGTTCGCAATCAGGTACTGCTGCCGGCACCACCGGCGGGGGGGGGGGCGGCGCCATGGGTGCCGGCACAGGAGGCAACGGACGTGGGCCAACTGGGGCAAGCGGTGCCGGCCTGACAGGAGTGGCCCCTGCTGGCAAGGCGGGAGCCGGTGCCATGGGAGCCGGGAGTACCGGCTCCGGGGTAGTGGGCACCGCCACAGGAGCATGAGCGGGTGCACTGCGCCTTGGTCTTTTGGGCTTGCCCCTTTTAGGCGAGGAGTCGAGCCTCTAGGCCGTCAACCTTATTCAATCTCTTATCCATGGCATTCATTTTACGCATCATGGCCTGCAACATCAATTCCATTTTAGACCCCTTAGCGCCCTTGGCTCCTGACATTTTGACTATCGATCGATTCGCTTACTGCTCGGATTTGCAACCCGTGCGCCCTGTACCTTCACGAGACGGAGGATGCGCAGGGGGCTATGAGCACCACGCAACTGCGACCGCAACAGCGGCTATTCCAAGTGTTAGGGGTGGCCAAACTCTAACGTAGACCCACCCGACGGCCACACGAAGCGATGAAATGCAAGCCCCCCGCTCACCTCTTACTGTCGATGCCTTGCGTGTCCTGTACTCAACAGATCCACTGTACACCGGTATACCGTGTGAACGATTCGGTCTTTACGATCAACTCTCCGTCTGTCTGCTTCCAACGTCACGCTACCACACACTCCTAGCAGCAATCCTTGACCTGAAAGATAAAACAGAAAATTAGGAGGCCCCGAGCGCGGGGCACGACCAGTGTGGGGGAGCGTCAGGTGACAAGAAGGGCCAACTGAGCGCTCCCTCCTCCTTTTTTCCCAGGGACGCGGGGAGAGGGCGGGCCGCCCCCTCCCCTCACCCCACAACGCCCGCCCCTTGACCTGGAAGACAGCACCACGCCTCCCGGGTCAGGGATTGGGCGTCAACCGACCGGTGGTGTGGCGCACACCTCCCGCATAACCATTGGGCGCCAGGAGATCACGCCCCCACCGGGAGGCAAGGGGAGAGGGGATTGCCGCACCGCCATGCGGGCGGGTGAGCCAAGGGCCCCCCCTTTTTATTTGTGCTTTACTTTATTTTCATGATTGAGTTACAATACTTACTTTTTAGGTTGTCTCCAATGTGCCTGTCGCTTGAGCTCGGTTCGGAGTCAATCTGCACTCAATGCCCACGGACACATGTGCTTCAGGTTCCATAACAGTACTGTGTACAGTTTCATGGTGTTCCATTGTGATTCTACAACCAGTCCCATGCCAACTAAAGAAAAACATTTTTTTCGTCTAATTTTATTTTTAGCTTGGCATGGAAGAGTGAGACATACTTAATTTCCATCTCTTATCATGTGTGTTTCACTAATACAAAAGATGTGCAGTGGAATTGAACTGCCAATGTCTGGTCCAGGAAGATACCATGAAGTGTCTGCCACATCTAGCCACTCTTAAGACGGCATTGCAGTCCCGGAAAAGGAGGAGCTTAGCCACCAGTGTTCTAGGGAGTGCTACCAGTGGCTAGCGGGTACGCAGAGTCCCAATGTGCATGCATGAGTGAGAAAAAGAGGAAGATCCCTTAGTACCTTAGTGGTTAGTCAATTTTCCAAATAAACCACCATGTCCTACTACTGCATGCTCTCTAGACCCACCCAGCAAGAAGTGTGCCATGTACAGCCATCAGTGTCCTCCACCCCACATTCTAAGAAATTAATGTAGTCCTTGAGCTCCTGAATACTATGATGAAGGGCTTTGGTTTTTGGTTGGAAGTGCTGCAACAAGCTATCCATTTAACTGACCCTTTCCCGTTCTTTTCTCTGATATTACAGGGGCTCAGATCTATTGTGACCACATCAATCTTCACCTCAAGAGAGCTTCTAGTAGAGCCTATCTCCTACGGTATCACGTCCAATTTATTTGTGTTCATAGGTTGTGTTGCTGAGATGCTGGGCCCTGACCACTCTGCATCAGTAACAGTGTTGGGATGCAGCGCAGATAACAATGGTGGGTTTAATTGTCTGGGAATAACTCTTGCAATCCACCAGAGCAATGAAAGGTATACACCAGACAGCAGGGCTCAGGAACATATGGAATGCATTTGTAAGTTCCAATGCTTGCTGGCTAGCCAATGGATAAGGGCCGGCATACACCTGTGCACATAGTCAAAACTGGCTCCTTCTGCCTTGAGTGACTAGGGTGTAGAGTTTATATAGAGTACAGAAATACAGCACCAGCATAAGCCAAAGAAGACACAGTGCCAGATGTGGCAAACATCTAGAAAGGCTGCACAAACCTAAAGGAACAGAAACAATTGTGCAGTGTTAGCAGCTAAAGGAAGCTATGACCTTGCATGTGGAATTCTCTCTGTCAGGTAGATATAGAGGGAGACAGTAAAGGCATGATACGACAGAGAAAAAGGAACAAAGACCCATAAGTGTTTACACATTCTCTTCAAGGACAAAGTGGGAACCTTGGTTCAGAGCAATAATTCGATCTGTGAAGGAAGGGCTGATGTGCCATGGAGGATTTGGCAGAAGGATTTCCTGACAGCTTTGTGCAAGGAGAAGTGGAATAGCTCATTAGGTTGATTCAGTGTGGGTGAGAATTGGACCTAACTGTGTTATATATGTAGTACATACATAAGGATATGTATTTTTTCCCCAACATTTATCACTCTGGGATTGGTGATTGGGCCGGTACGGGGTGGTTGCACCTACCAGTACTCTATCAATCATAGAGTTGGAAAATATCTGTATGTGCGAAGCTAGAAACTTCAAGTAGGAGAGTACGATCTGGTTTCATGGTTACCCCCACTTTTTGCTTGGTGTCAGTATGTTTTTAAATTAGTTTGCTGGGTTCCAGATAATCTGGACCCCAGCATCTGTGCTCTCTCCCCTAAATTGTCTCTGGTAAGTACTTTGGTACGCCCATAATTGACTACTGGTGTACCCTTAGAAGTCTCTAGGATATGGTACTGGGGTACCCAGGGCATAGTTACAACAGATGTCTCCCATGTGTGAGTTGGTGCTTGCAACTCTCATACCAGATATAAGTTTACTTATATTTGAGGTCACAGCTCTTAAAACCTATGTCACCCCTAGGGTAGGCACTTCAGTCTGGTTCTTAGTTACACATGGGAGGATGCTGCTACATGAGCAGGACATGCCTACAAAACCAGGAGTCGATTCTCCAGGCTTAGTAAGGTAAATAGTGGACATCAGTCATTATGAGATGTCTAACTATATAATGGCTGCACCAAACCTGTTCATGTTTGGTGCGAAACTGGACAAATGACAGGGGATTATCCTCCCCTCTGTCTAGCCCCTCCTCTGGGAGGGACCCCCATGTCGTTCCAACACTTTCCCTAGGGTACTTAAGGGGCACCTCTGTGGGTGGTACTTTGATTCGCCATGGAAAAAGACTCACCTCTGAAACTAAATCACTGTCTGGACACCTGGAATTGGTTGGACTTCAACTGGGACCGAGACTGTATCAAGAAAGACTCCTGCTGCTCCTGGTCTCACCATTCTTCAAGTATCTTGCGGCATCAGTGTCTGTGCTTCATCCAGCTTCACCAGAAGGCCCGTGGGCATCAGGAATATCTGAAATAATCTACTTTAGAGTGAAGGAGTCAATTCCCTGCATCTGCAGGCACCGCAACAAAGCTGACCGATCTGCTGCTCCTGTTGTCCTACGGATTTCCAAGGCCCAGAAACAGAGGTAACAGTTCAGCAGCTATCTGGAGGCCTGACCTGTCTTCTCAGTAATTGTGAGGACAATATCCCTCACGGAGCCGCTGCTAGCAAACCCCTGTGCACCGAGTTGACTGGCTGTTGCCATGGCTTTTTGGCTCTGCTCTCCAGAGATCTTCAAGCTACAAAAAGATCCAGCCTTCAGCACCTCATCCCTTGAAGATCAGCATCCTTGCTGCAACCGCTGCACCGTTGGTTACCATCTTGCGTGAGCTGCCTGAGGACCTCTTGCCACTCCTGTGCCTCCGACCAGTGGATTCTATCAAGGGTCCTTCTTTGCTTCAGTGGGCTCCCTTACTTGCTTGGGGCCTGCTCTGACTGTCCTGCAACTGATTAGTCCCTTGGACCTTGCTGGTCCTAACATTTGCATCTTTTTGCCTGCCATATCATTTGCAGCTACCGAGGCTTGTTGGTACTCCCGCTGGATACCGACCACCTAGGCACAGACATGCAATGTGGGACAGCTTGTGCACAGCACCCGGTCTTCCTCAGCATGGAAGACAACAAAAGAAATGACTGGGCTGTTCCTTAGGGAAGGAAGAAGGAAAGGGTCACTAGGGAAAAAGGGGTTAGTGCTCAATGGAGGACACCACCTGGGTATCCAATTTGTTGAATATAATTGCCTCACACACCCTTGTGAGTGTCATGCTTCATCATCGGCAATGCTCCTCGTTGGGCAGGCGGTGCAATGCCCAACGGCTCACTTCAAAGAGGGGCTCTTTATCGGAGATCTTTTATCCAACTGCCTATGGGTGAAGTGGGGGTGAGGGGCCAGGACAGAGTAGATAGTGTGGGTGAGGATAAAATGTCACTCAAAAAGCGGTACTTCCCTCAGGAGTAACGTCCCTTCAAAGCACTCATATATAAATGTTCATCTTGTGTTCAATACAGTTCATTCAAAGGTTGTAATCATATTTTCAATCGTGTTTATTTCTTTTGATGCGTGTTTTATTCATTCATAAAACTCTTCGGGAAATTCCATTACAATTGTGCCCAATGCATTTCGGGCATGTGCCCTTCATCAGGGGACTTGGGGGTCCAAAAATAGACCAGAGTCATGGGACACTAGTGCGCCGCAAAGGGTACTAATCAAAATGGATATTAGATCCTGGTCGCTGTAAAAGCGTACATTTCAAAACTACTGTTTGTTCCTCCCAGGGCCAGATAGGCTGCTATAAGAAGAACAGGAAAATAGTTAGACAATAGGACCCTGCAGCGCAGCAAAAAAGTTTAAGTCACAGCTGCAGTGACAAGGTCTCCATCTTTCCTTTTGAACCTCCTGGCATTGGTAGGCATTGTGCTTTATTTGTGTCCAATGTACCTTTGAGTGGCATAGACTCTGTCCCCTCTGATTGCAGGTTCTGCACTTCAGGAATCCCCTCATGGATTCCACCAGACTCCTTTACTGGCTTCTTCCGAGCCATCTTCTTTGAAGTCTTCCATTGTCGTCTAAGGCAGGTTCTGAGGTCACTTCACCTGTATGCACCCAGCTCCCCTGGTTCAGGTAACATGCACACAGCATCCGTGGGGTTCCTGGGTACTTACGTTAGGTGGTTCCTTGTATCCCCAGCTCCTCGGAGTCTTCCGGTCCAAGTCCCATTCTCCTTTGCAGTTCACATTCTACTTTATTAGTATATGATTTTGTCTACCCCTGGAGATCAGTGTATATTTGTGCTACGTACCTGATTCTTTTGAAGTATTTTTGTGTGTATTGTTGATATCTCTGGGTATGAGGTATATCAATGTGTTAGTAATTGTGATGTGCAATAAATAGCCTTATTTATATAAAACACTGTGTTTTTTTTATCTCATGTACATTGTTGATGAATTGTGGTAAACCAAGCTGCTTTACACTCCTTCAAGATAAGTCTGAAGGCTACTCTCCACATCTACCACATTGAGAGTTTTCCATGGTGATCAAAGACCGCTAAAATCCCCATACGGGGTGCCTGCATTAGTGCAAGGTGCATCACTTAAATGAGTGATGCCAGTCTCCTACACTGCAGCCACAGCTTTCAGACACAGGATGTTTCTAAGGTAAGGCCCCAGGATCAGCACCATTTTACTACTGACCTTCTTATCACTGCTCCACGAGCTGTGGTAGCATGAACAGTCAATCAGTGCTAATTTGAGGATTCACTTCCAGAAACCCAGTGCACAGGACCCCATTAATCAGTGCCCCCTGCACATGCTTGTCAGCTCCCAGTGGTATTAAATAGTAGGTATTGGCTTAAGCCCACACATAAACTTTCGTCTTTCACCACACAGAAGAGATGCCATGTCTCTTCACTGTTTGGTTACTCCTGAAAAGCAGTGTGCCCCTGCTTGCGTCCTTAGGGAGCCCTCTGTGTGATCAGTCCTGTGCACAACTTCAATCTAGTCTAGCTGCATGCATTCAGCAGTGCCAGCTGCACTGCTATCCTGCTCCATGGCACTCTCTCTCTCCCCAAGCACAGAGCGGGGATTTGGTGCATTGTGCTGTTATGCAACAATTAGCAGTATATTGGCCGCCAGGGTCGCAGGGAGTTCACAACGTGGGGCCTCCTCCAATACCATCACCTCCGACAGGTCCATCCTCAATGAGGGTCACTTCCGTGAGGAGTCTCAATTTACCAGGCTCCGATTCCTCCGCTCCACAGGTCATGTGAGTTCTCATTACCCCTGCCAGGCCCGCTGCACACATGACCTTAACCCCATATACTATTATATTAATAGGCCAGGATGGGAGGGCATAACTCCTGCCCATCCCACATGGACCACAGGTCAGCTCCGCCACTGAAGGCTCCCTGTTTGCAAGATGTTGGGCCAACTCTGAGCTTGCCGCAGCATCCCCAGCAGTGAATGAAGAACTCATCCCAACAATCCCCTAATTTAACTCATAGGGGCCCTCTCCTCACTCCTGAAACACTCACTGGGGGTCCCACCAGCAACCCGTTTCGTCACTGATGGAGCGGTGGCGCTGACTCCGCACTGAACAGGCCACGCCATGTAGCTCAAAGTTCCTCCCTCACAGCTACTCACCTCCACTCACAAGCAGAGGCAGGCCGGCCCGGCCACCTGTCCTCGACCTGCCACCTCCACCCCTCCAATGAACCAACAAAATGCTCCATACTTCACAGAGTGTATGGGAATCAGGAGGTGGCCTAGAGGAGCTCTGCTCAATCAGGACTGCCATCTTTACCCTCAGGCTGCACCCCGTCTTAAAAATTAACATTTAGCACACTAAAGCTGGAGATTACAATAGGAAACGGTTGCATTTGGCAATACTTGTTGTGTAATGTAGGCAAACATATATTTACTGCACTCTGTGATGTGGATGAATGAGCAAATGGAATTTCATGATAAATACCTCAGGGTTTTAATGCAGCAAATGCATGCTTAATTTGGAAGGTGTTTACTTTATCATTAAGAAAAGTAAAAAACAAATGCTTTATTTTATGAAACCAATTTTACATTTCGAACAATCAAAGATCATTAGCATAGAGATTGAACATTCGTGGCATATTTATTTCACAATCCACTCTATACCTCTGCTTTTTCTTTCTTTTAACTTTCAAATCGCTTGCTAAAAACATCACTTTAGAGTTCATTTTTTAGATTACATATTGAGAAGAAGCTGAATATTACAGCGATAAAAAACGAAAGACAATTGAATAGTACAACAATAGTTTACCTTGTCAAATGCATATCAGACTGCTTCATATTATTTGGAAATGAAAACAACAAAGCAATGCTTCATGACATTTTTTATGTTGTTAATTATAATGTGCTAAGAATGCATTAGTCATTCCCCAGTTCTTTTTATTGAATATACTTTAACTTACGCTTTCAAGTACTATCCTCTTTCTTCGAAGTTAGGGGCATATTAACAAGGGCTTTTTCTCTGCTTTTTGGCTTTAAAGACAAAAAGGTAGAGATAAAACTAGCCCGATCAGCAACAGGGTGCTAACACGCAAATTCGCATGTTAGCACCCTTTTACTCTATGCTTCCCCTTGGATCCCTAATGAGATGCAAAGGGGGCGTTCCAGAGTAAAATAATAGGGGAAATATCGTTAGCGACATTTCTCCTATTATCAAGGATATCGTTCACCCTGTTAGCAATAAAAAAAAAAAAGCAGCGCTAACCGCGGTTAACATCTGCTATTTTTTTGAATTAATTCAGAAAAGGGGGTGGTGATGAACAGAGTGTCTGAATTAAGCAGACCACTCTTACCCAGTCCAAAGATCAGGGCTTGATCCATCACCGTTTTTTAGCTCACTGCACCATCCCAGCTCAGAACTTGGCTATATGCAAATTAGTCTGACCCTGGCCCAGTGCATGATGGGAACAGGGCAGACCAAACTACCAAGCCAATTCTTATTCTGGGAAGGAAACAAGCTACCGGGGACCGGTTTCTGGCATTTCAGCCGTCTTCGGCCCGGCTTGCTTGAATCCTGATGGTGCAATGAGCTAGGGACTCACATCTGAGTATACCCTTCCACGCTTATGGTGGACAAAAATGATTCAGAAAAAGGGGTGGTGATGAACAGAGTGTCTGAATTAAGCAGACCACCCCCTTTTCTGAATCGTTTTTGGCCACTATAGGTGTGGCAGGGTATACTCAGACATGAGTCCCTTTCTCACTGCACCATCAGGATTCAAGCAAGCCGGGCCGAAGACGGCTGAAATGCCAGAAACCGGTCCCCGGTAGCTTGTCTCCTTTCTGGTGAAGAATTGGCTTGGTAGTTTAGTCTGCCCTGTTCCCACGATGCACTGGGCCAAGGACAGACTGATTTGCATATAGCCAGGTTCTGAGCTGGGATGGTGCAGTGAGATAAATAACGGTGATGGATCAAGCCCTGATCTTTGGACTGGGTAAGAGTGGTCTGCTTAATTCAGACACTCTGTTCATCACCACCCCCTTTTCTGAATCGTTTTTGGCCACTATAGGTGTGGCAGGGTATACTCAGACATGAGTCCCTTTCTCACTGCACCATCAGGATTCAAGCAAGCCGGGCCGAAGACGGCTGAAATGCCAGAAACCGGTCCCCGGTAGCTTGACTCCTTTCTGGTGAAGAATTGGCTTGGTAGTTTAGTCTGCCCTGTTCCCACGATGCACTGGGCCAGGGACAGACTGATTTGCATATAGCCAGGTTCTGAGCTGGGATGGTGCAGTGAGATAAATAACGGTGATGGATCAAGCCCTGATCTTTGGACTGGGTAAGAGTGGTCTGCTTAATTCAGACACTCTGTTCATCACCACCCCCTTTTCTGAATCGTTTTTGGCCACTATAGGTGTGGCAGGGTATACTCAGACATGAGTCCCTTTCTCACTGCACCATCAGGATTCAAGCAAGCCGGGCCGAAGACGGCTGAAATGCCAGAAACCGGTCCCCGGTAGCTTGTCTCCTTTCTGGTGAAGAATTGGCTTGGTAGTTTAGTCTGCCCTGTTCCCACGATGCACTGGGCCAGGGACAGACTGATTTGCATATAGCCAGGTTCTGAGCTGGGATGGTGCAGTGAGATAAATAACGGTGATGGATCAAGCCCTGATCTTTGGACTAGGTAAGAGTGGTCTGCTTAATTCAGACACTCTGTTCATCACCACCCCCTTTTCTGAATAATTTTTCTGAATTAGCCATGATATCCTATGTAAGGTGGATATCATGGTTAAGTATGTCTGTCCCTATCAGCAAGCTATCGCCAAACCATGTGGGATTATCGCTGTATTTCCAGCGATAATCTCACAATTGCAAGTTTGCGCTCTGAATTTTATGGCTTTGGAGATAAGCATTGCTGATAGCACGCTATCTCCATGATAAAATTCAGAGTTGGCCGGCGATAATTATCCTAGCGCTAAGTGCGCTTAGCGATAATTATCGCCTGGCCTTGTTAATATACCCCGTAATTTCTAGAGTAATTTCACATATGATAATTTTATCTAGCACTTCTTTTTCAACCTGGATTCGCTGGTACTCTAAAAATTTAGGGATTTCTAATCCCTCTCTCGCTCTCTCTCTTGCATCATGGTGGAAGATATGAAAACACCAGGAACTCCCAATAAAATATGTATTTTCAAATTCTTAACACACATTTTGGTGGTTTTAAAAGGATGGTAAAAACAAAAGCATTGTGATCCGGTTGCAATCCCAATCCTTCTCCTCTACTTTCTGTTTGTCACTATTCCTACTTTCTACTTTCTACTTGCTATCCTGCCCATGTAACACCTTTATTGCGTAGACTGTACTACATCAGGTAAGTCAATGCACTTTGTATAACCTGGCACGTTTTTCAAACTGATACAGATGCAGGTCAATGGCGGGGCCTGGGCCCAAGTGGGTGAATAAAGATACAGCCTGAAGAATGTTGCTTCCTTTTTATTCTCACAGAAAAGAATTCAAGAGCGTGTACATGTGTGCACTGCCAGAATTTGGAGTTTTAAATATTGCCCCACAAAAAAATAGCGTATCTAGAACACTGAGAAGGTTAAGTATAGGGTTATATAAGGAAACATTAGAGGCAAAAACATCGAAATGTAAAAATAGCACCAAACATTATCGAGGGCAATAGTATCATCTTCCTGTACTTTATATGTAAAGGACAAAATATTGCATATAACAATCTAGAAGACTAAAATATCCTCACAAAATAGTGAAGTTTATGAAAATCTTAATATTATTCAACAAATAAACTTTCAAATATATATTTACTTACAAACTATTACACATAAAAAATATAAAATATCGAATTTACAAAAATAAATATATTTCAATGTACATGTAAATTTATAAAATACACATAATAAATACTAAAAATGAACGGTAATTAAACACACTGTATATCAAATATTTAAACAATACATACACAATACAAAAATTAACATTTAAAAAGAACAATTTATTATAAATATTACATCAGAAAATAAAAATGTGTAGTTAAAAAACAAAAGTTAAATAACAGAACAAAATCACAAACAATTAAAATAATACAAACTAATATTTCACATAAAAATGTCAAAATAAAAACTAATAAAACACAACAAAATAATGAAAACAATAGTATAAAGAACTATATTTAAAAATCAAAATATAAAAACCTAAAAAAAGATATATTCTTACCATTCTATAGTCTGTCCCACAAAAGTTTTGACATCATTATATTATTGCGCATTATTTGTGTCTCTATTTTGGCAGAACACCAACGCTGATATAGGTGCTGCACACTGATAGCAAATGTACACCAACACAAACAAATGAGCATTACATTGAAGTGTCAATAGTCTCAAAATCAAGGAAGATACTAATAATGTAGCTGCAAGTATTTGTTGAACTCTCACATCTGTCTATCATGCAGGGTTCCCTCCTTCGGCCTGTCAATGTACTTACCACTCTTGGGTTACTCTTTGACAAGAAACGGATTCAACAAATAAAATAGTTCCTGGAGCTTTTATAAAAACCAGTTGTAGATATTATAATGGTTTTTCTGTGGTATTTCTATTAAATTTCAAGTCCCCAGGTATCTTATACATTGCCTGCATATGCTACATGATGGAGCAGCCTTCCTTTGAAAGTGACTGACGCTTAGGCAATGTCAGTCTGAACATCTAGTAGACCTCCATTGGATTATGGTATCAAAAAGTGTATCAAGCGGAGCCCCTTGGATGGCATAAAGATCCAACAGAATCATGGCCCATCTTTTCTTTAGACTCATCTTGTAGAATACTTTCCATCACCAGAATGTTTCGAGAGAAATCTTCATACCCTGCATGATTTAAATAAGCTTCCAATGGTCCACGAAATAAACAAAACTAGTCAGGTCTTTCTCTTACCAAGTGGCGAATTATGGAAGAGAGTTCCAACGCCACTACGAAGACCAAAATAAATATGATCTGTCATCCATAATGGTATTTCAGCACAGTTAAATTTCATGTAATCTGAAAAGTAGAGCAAACTATTATGCGTTTGGAAAAAGCTAAAAACTTGGGTATAAATGGTGTGAGTTCTAAAGTTCCAAGACTATCATCTTCAGTAGGAGAAATAGGCATTCAGAAGGGCATTGGGGTTTTGTAAAGATTCGTTTTATTTAATTCTAGGAACAGCTCTTAGTTGGGTTTGCAGTGTATGTACAGACCTCCACTTTGAACTTAATTTGATTGTCTTCATAAAAGTTTCATTATTCTTACTTTTCTTTCAGCGACCGCAATACTGAGTTAGTTGTGAATCCATTGCCGCACATCGAGAAATGCTGAGAACATGGGACCAATGTGTCCTAGGTTGCATACTGAATTTAGATTGAAAGCAGTTGAAAAGTATAAATAAAACATTGCAAAACTTTTAAATAGAAAAATGAAGTCATTTCATTGACTCCAAAATAGATTTGCTCCTGAATTAAGGATATTTCTGGAGTTAGGAAAGGCGTTGCAGCTAACTAACAGTTCCACTTTATTTAAAATATCCTACTTGACATTTTTAAGAAGACTTAAACTGATAAACCTGAGTTAAACCTGTAACTCAGCTTCAGAGCAGGAAGCCTAAAGGAAAACCAACCCTCATTCATTTACAATTGAATGTAAAATCTATAATTTTCAAATGACTTATTTCAAAGTTCATGCCTAATCTTTTAATACCTATTTTTCACAAGTTGAAAAGGAAAACCAAATGGCATTTGCTCCCCGCAGGTTATAACGCTCTCCTTGAAAGATTTAACAGAAAAAGCTATGATAGCTTTATGGTGGGTTAACTTATTAGAATTCTTTTAGGCTGAACATGGGGTTTCCAGTATATATAGAGTAGGCTATGTGTCTCTTGTCCCTGATTATCTTAGTTCACTGATTCTGATTCAAAGACTTTCCTCAGTTTTCTTGTGACAATTTTTCTCACCTAGGCTCTTTTTTGTCTCACATTGTTCTGATGGGATACTTAGGCTCTCATTTATGAGAACTGATGCATTGCTGTGCCGCGGTAGCGATGCATCAGATAAACTTGCACAGCGACATTTCAAAACGCCCTCGACGTTACGTATTTGCAGTATGGCGCACCATTGCGGAAGGACCCTGGGTGCATAAAAAAAATGACGCTTCCCTGGGATGGCTCCTGCACAGAATACTGACACGTGCAGAAAAAGCGATGCTGGGCTGCTTTGTGGCACATAAAGCAACACAAATCACCCTAGCACCTAATAACCATGTTTGACCAACATCGTGGCGGGTTGGAAACTGACCAACATGTAGTCGGTTGGAAAAATTCCCTATTCCATTGTAGCTTATGCTGCAACCCGGAAATTGGCTGCAGCACAATCCACAGTGGAAAAGGGGATATTTGATAACATCCATGCCCTGTGTGCCAGGCGCCAATTGGGGCCTGGCATATGTGGCATGGATGTTTAAGGGGGCACTACAAGTGTCCCTCAGGCCTAATAGTGGAGGGCCACTAGGGATGGGGCCCTGAGGGTGCCAAACATTCCATTTCTGACAGCCTTTCCATAGTGGTCGGACTACCATGAAAAGGCTGTCAGATAGGGACATCGCAATCCCAGCGGCAGTGATGTGCAGGCATCAATCCTATTGTAGAGATTACCATCAGAACGATTGCCCGACAAGCCCCTCGAGCTTGTCAGATGCGTAGGTCGGGCCCTCTGACCACAGCGGTCAGACCTACCACATCCTAATGAGACGGTCGGATTGCTATGCTGGATGGCGGGGAAACCGACGGCATGTCGGTGTCGTTCCGACCATCATGCTAATCAGGCCCTACCATCACACTGGAGGGCATCATGCGTCAACAATCCATTCAAAAATGATACATTTGAAGGAAAAACACTTTGACATCCCTCAAAAGGGAGTGATGGAGGCGGCAGCAGGCAGCAGCAGCCTTGGCAACAACCCCCCCGCCAGTCATGATTTCTAGACAGACCCCCAGGTGAAGAGGAATTTTAGTGAGGCCGCAAACCAAATTCTGATACCAGATGTAACAAAGTATGAACATCAATCCTTTGTCACCTCCACATTGCCATTAGGGAAGAAACAGGCCATTTGACAGTCCACAGTGGTAAACATTTACAATTTTGGGCAAGCCAAAAAGAGAGTGCTAGAGTGCAAGAAGTGCTGGTATGATTATAGGCATAGGATCAACGAGAAACTGGGCAATAACCTGAAGGCAGCCAGGAGGACCAGATTAGGTGGACCTGGGACCCAGGAGGAGCTAAAGCCCTTGGAGGACCAGGTGGAATCAGTCATACCAACAGAGGTGGTTGCAGGATTTCGTGGACCAGACCGTGCTGGCTATGAGGACCAACAAGACTTAGAGTAAGTGGGCACAAGGGACAATATGACCAAAATGTTCATGCTCTGCAACATAGAAAGCTACATTCCTGTGCTGCACTGAGCTGAATGTAGGGCAAAGGGATGAAAGTGCTCACATGTCCAGTCATACATCATATAAAGCTATGTCAAACTGCCCAGTCACATGTTGCATAGCCCATTCCAGTTCCGTCAAGTTTGTCCAGTCCATGTGTGATGTGCAGCATGAGTCCAGGTTCACCTTTGTATCCTTGGACTTTTAGTAGAATATATAACATTAGTGACCAGTACTACAACTAACACAGCACAAAGCAAAAAACTTGGACTGGAACACCACATCATGCATGGACACTGGAACTCTGCCCACCTTGACTTTGAGAATGCATTCCCCCTTGCTCCATGAGGCTCGTGTGTTTGTCTTGTGGCCATGCAGCCAAATCTGGACTGCAAAACAATTGAATAGAATGGAGTTACCAGAGGATGAACTCCTCACCTGGGAGGAGTTCCAGGTGGGTGTATGTGAAGAATCAACACATAGAAAAATGCAAAGATCTGCATGCACAATCACTAGCATGAAACTGTATTGAATTTGGCTTTATTGATGTGCAGGGTGAGAAACCCAGGTGCTGGCTGCCATGGAACAGATTAACCTACCTCCTTTCATGCACAAATTGAACCTGGGGGTGGGGGGACTGAAAGTGAAGTACACCAGAAGACCTTGAGAATTTGTTGGAAGAATAGATGGTGCGTGAGCCTGGTGGGTCCCTGGTAGCGTAATGTAATGCTGGTGTGGCTCAGCATAATAAATTGGCACTGTGTCTGAATGGGGAGACATTGCATAGCAAGAAGGTGAGAACTGATGTGTGTGCTGGAAGGATGCCTGACTGATATTGATTCACTGCTGTTTCTGATAGTGTCACCCTTGTGATGCAGCTGGGAAGGGATGACAAATAAGAGGACATTGGTGTACTACATACTAAGGATGTTAAGGATATAGTACTTGCCAGAAGAGAATTGGAAAGGGAGATGTCTGACAATGCCACATATGACAAAGCAGGAGGATGTCAAGCAGGGATTTGTGAAGTGGCTGAATTAGATCGTGTACACAACGATGAGCAGGTCTTAGTGATATTTGGAGGGAGAGGTGTATGGGCCTAGTTGGGTGGCCAACCAGGGTAGGTACATGTCACAGTATATAATAACTACTAGCATGCTGGCCACAGCTTCAGCCATGGCCCTCAGATACAGGCATTCATGTTGCTCAATTGTAAATGGTGAGTAACTTAGGGGATGTTGGCGTCACATGAGAGTCAAATGATCATGTGTGTCATTAGTGTGTGGTAAAGGTAGAGTCCATGGGTCTAGAAGAGGAGTGGTAGAGGAGTCATGTACACGTACAAGTGAGCAGGGTGAGTTGAGCAATGTGCGATACGCTGCAGATAACCAAATCTGACGATTAAAAAAAGGGGTTAGTGTTAGTGGTTGGAACCTTCCCAGTTTCAATGGGCCTATCCCTCAGAGTTGGTACACAGTGCCTATGGTACAGAACTATGGAGACAACTGTTTGTGTACTGAAATTATACGAGTTTCAACAATTAGGAAAATCATGGTAAGCACATGGACTTACAAATACCTGCAGTGTAACAAGGTTGCTAGCTGTCTAGAGTTGTGTGGATGCATCTCAAGTATAAGCCCTAGGCCACATCAATGCATAATGTGCCTGCCAAACAGCAAAACAAGGAAGAATGGTGTGGTGCACTGTGTGAAAGGCAGAGTGCAGGATCAACAATAATACATGACAAAGCCACATCACTTTCCCAAGAGCTTGCAGCCACAGGCAAAACAGGCACCTTGGTGACTTGGTGCAATGTGCACAGCAGGCCAGACCAGCAAAATGTGTAACTGTGCTGTGGCATGACACAAAATATCATGATTGTCTTGTGAACAATGTAGAGATAATGCAATCTGAAAGGTAACTACAGTGACTCTTGGCACAACTCCTATGAGTAACATATGTCCTACACATCAATGATGAACTGAAAGTGAACGAATGTATCAGCTGTATCTCAGACAAGTTAACTCATTCCAACATCTAGCATAGATCACCATTAAAATATTCCAATGTCATTGCAACATCCCCTGCCCGCAGCCTGTTATGAATGACCATTCCTTTGGCAATGGCACCCTGCCACCCCATGGACAATGGAACATTTCAACAACTCCTGAACACAATTGGAACAACCTCTCTGGTCACAGCTCGAGGTGACAGCATCCCTGGGTTTCCAGAGGAACAGCCCACCACAGAACATGCCCCATCTGTCATCCAAAGCTCACGCTTAGACCCCGAGGACCCCCAAGTTGTCTTCCACCAGTGAGTGGTTGGAGTCCAGCAGGTGCTGGCAGATGAGATGCCGACGGGGGATGGAGGCCTTATTGGACACCCTCAATGCAGTCCATATTTGCTTCAGGCCCAATAAGGTCCACTCTGAAACAATGAAAGGCTCCTACCCAGGGGGCATGGCCAACCAGGCGACAAAGATGACCACAGGGTAGTGAAGCTCCGGGGATCTCATCTACATATATCTGCCTGCCTTTGCCATCCTGCCAACTTCATGTCTCCTGAGGTCCCTCTCCAGTCCCTGCTGATGTCGGGATCTTAAATCATCTGGTTGGACATCACACACTCCTGCAGAAGAGTTGCTTTCTACATTGCTGGCTGCCATGGCCTGACACAGTCCTTGGAGGCCCCATGCTAACAGAGTCCGTGGGTGAGCTTGAGGACTGAGCTGCCTCATGCATGGGCTATGCTACATTCTCTGGTCCGGCAGGTTACAAGATCCCCTATTTCGTATGCTGGAAAGATACTGTTTTTGAACTCAGCCTGCACTCTAAGCCCTGTTCCAGTAATGGGCCGCAGATGGGATGTCTTGCTACAGCCTAAAGCTTTGGTCTTCTTTCATTGCTTCCTGGGGGGCCCTGGTAGCACATTTGTTTAACTGCTGCTAGTAAGTCTAGTGCTGAGGGTGGAGAACTCCTTTCTATTCCAAAATCTTCAGTGGCACAGAATGGTGCAACAATGCATGTGGGCTGCTGCTTGCTCAGAATGTCCGGAGTTTTCTGTGATACGTGTTGCAATCCTTGGTTTGACCTCTGGGTCAGCGACCTGCTGCATTTGATTCTTAATATTTGCGCTGGTTGTACCTGGAATGCAGGTGTTTGCTGATTGCTGTCTTACTCCTCTAGTTGCCCCAGGACCCTCTTCATCATGACTCACTGGTCACTGATCCTGCTGTCCATTTGCCATCAGCACAGCACCTTGCCCACATTGTTTTGCAGATTGCGCTGATACACCTCTGCTTCTACATTTCCATTACATCCCTACATTTGCACAATGGGGTGCAGTGACTAAGCATGGGCGGAAAATCCGTTACGCTCGCGGATTTTGCGGATTTTCGGTACATTCGCAATCCGCAAACGCTCGCGAATTTACCGAAAATCCTCAAATTCGCACGCAGCGGATTTTTTTTTCTTGGTGATACAATTTTGCGGCGTGCGGTGTAAGTTCGCAATTGCGAACTGGTACAAAACCCTCGCGAACTGTCAGAAATCCTTGCGAACTGGCAGAAATCCTTGCGAACACAAAAAAAGCATTCAGCAGGTTCAAAAGTTCAAACTCATCATTAGTAACCATTCCCTGTAGTGCTTCCTGACAAGGGCCCCTCCAGAGTTCAGTTGCTAGTTGCAACAATTGTATGACCCTGCTCTGACCCTCACAGCAGGCTCATAGAATAGCTACAAGTAGGCCACAAAGGTCCTGGGAAAAAAAATTGCACTGCAACAGAAAGCAAATTACAGATAAGGAAGCAGGTGCCAGACTTGAATTTTAAAACAGTGACACATTAATAAATCAACCCCAAATTAATTCATGTCAGTTGAAGCAGGCAGGTGTGTTTGCTTTTTCCCCCATAATCTACAGTGATGATGAACCAGAGGGTGGCATTGATGTACCAGAGGGTGGCATGGGTGAATCAGAGGGTGGCAGGGGTGAAACAGAGGGTGCTGGGAACCTGTGATGATGAACCAGACGGAGAAACAACATAATCGTGACCGTTGCGAGCCGACATGTAAGTTCGCAATTGCGAACTGGTACAAAACCCTTGCGAACTGGCAGAAATCCTTGTGAACTGGCAGAAATCCTTGCGAACACAAAAAAAGCATTCAGCAGGTTCAAAAGTTCAAACTCATCATTAGTAACCATTCCCTGTAGTGCTTCCTGACAAGGGCCCCTCCAGAGATCAGTTGCTAGTTGCAACAATTGTATGACCCTGCTCTGACCCTCACAGCAGGCTCATGGAATAGCTACAAGTAGGCCACAAAGGTCCTGGAAAAAAAAATTGCACTGCAACAGAAAGCAAATTACAGATAAGGAAGCAGGTGCCAGACTGGAATTTTAAAACAGTGACACATTAATAAATCAACCCCAAATTAATTCATGTCAGTTGAAGCAGGCAGGTGTGCTTGCTTTTTCCCCCCATAATCTACAGTGATGATGAACCAGAGGGTGGCATTGATGTACCAGAGGGTGGCTTGGGTGAAACAGAGGGTGGCAGGGGTGAAACAGAGGGTGCTGGGAACCTGTCATGATGAACCAGACATAGAAACAACATAATTGTGACCGTTGCGAGCCGACATGTAAGTTCGCAATTGCGAACTGGTACAAAACCCTCGCGAACTGGCAGAAATCCTTGCGAACTGGCAGAAATCCTTGCGAACACAAAAAATAAAATCCGCAAATTCGCGAGAATTCGCAGATTTTGCGGATTGCGAGTTCGCAAATTCGAAAAATTCGCGAACGCCAGATTCGCAAAATTCGCCCACGCTTAGCAGTGACCCTAAACAGCGGCAACTGTCCTTTGACTCAACAAGAACCCCATGACACCACGGTGTGGAGGGACCCATGGATGGGGACTCAACTATTAACAAGGAGCAGTCCCGATAATGGCGGAATTGATAGACTTACGCTTCTTTGACTGAGTTCAAAAACAGTATCTTCCCAGCATACGAAATAGGAGATCTTGTAACCTGCCGGACCAGAGAATGTAGCATAGCCCATGCATGAGGCAGCTCAGTCCTCAAGCTCCGCTGAGCCTGTAACCAGGCGAGGTCGCCCCCACACACCCCTGCTACTGCCTTCATCAGCCCTCTGGTGCCCTTGGTGACCCTGCTGCCTTTGCTTTGCTGCCTCAGTCTTCATTGTATTTTACTCGTTTTTACTCGTTTTTTCCCATTTTTCTCGTCTTCTTTCTCGTTCTTTCACTCTACGTTTTGCCTCCTCCTTCTCTCTTGTCATCTCCTGCCCTTGGTGCCCTCTGCTGCCCTACTTAGTTTTCACTCGTTTTCACTTGCATTTGTCCCACAGGGCGACCCAGCCGCCGCTGAGCCGCCCTCTGCCCTCCTTTCCCGCCGCTGCCTCCCTGCGGCCCCGCCCCCCTCCTGCCCATTCGCGCCCCTCTCCCGCCACCCAGCTGCTCCTCCCTCCCGGCTCCTTTTTATGTCGCCCCCATGCACGCGCAGCGTTGATGCGCAGCGTTGTCGCACAGCGGGCGCGCCGATTGTGCGCCGAAGGCATGCCAAAGGCAAGCCCGTCTGCGCCTGTCCGCGCCTGGCCCCGCCCAGCGCCAGGACCCCTGGCTCCCGCCGATGCAAGACGACCCGACGGACCTACGATGCCGCCAGCCTCAACGCACTCAACGCCGGACGGAACTCCGCATGCTACCGAGCCACCCCGAAACGCACCCACTGACCCTTCAGCTGCAAAATGTGCAAGTTCACCTGCCTCCGAACCTGCACCGCACCCGCCAAGCCAAACACCAGCAGCAACCACCTGAAGTGCTTCCTGCTCAACACCCGCTCCGTCCACAGACACGCCGTGGAACTCTGGGACCTCCTCGACGCAACATCACCCGACATCGCCTTCCTCACGGAGACCTGGATGAACGTCTCCTCAGCCCCCGACATCGCCATCGCCATCTCAGACGGGTACAAGATCATCAGGAGGGACCGCATCAACCAGACCGGAGGAGGCATTGCCATCGTCCACAAGAACACAATCCGCATCACGACCGACTCCGACGACACCTTTGCCACCACGGAACACCTCCACTTCCAGATACACACCGACCCCAAGACCACCCTCAGAGGCACCCTCATCTACAGACCCCCTGGACCACGCACACAATTCAGCGAAGACATCGCCGACTTCATCAGCCTGCACGCCCTCCCCTGACTACATCCTCCTAGGAGACCTCAACTTCCACCTGGAGAACAACAAGGACCGCAACACTGCCGCCCTTCTGGAAAACCTCGCCAACCTCGGACTCAAGCAACTGGTGAACACCCCCACCCACTATGCCGGCCACACGCTTGATCCTGTCTCCTCTTCCAGCAAGTACATCACCTTCAGCCACGCCACCGGACTCCACTGGACCGACCACAGCTGCGTCCACTTCAGCTTCAAAAGAACCACGACTCACCACCACCCTCAACAGGTACCTCACAGGAGCTGTAGCAAGATCATCGCCGACCAGCTCACCACCGCCCTCAGCCAGAGCCCACCCACCAGCACAACGAACCCCAACAAAGCAGCCCGCAACTTCACACAGTGGCTGACCGCCTGCGCCGACAACCTCGCACCACTGAAGAACCCTCCCAGCAGACCAAGAAGCAAGAAGGCCTCCTGGTTCACCGACGAACTCAAGGACTCCAAGAAGAACTGCCGCACCCGCGAGAAAGCCTGGCTCCTCGACCAGACCACAGACAACATGACCGCCCTCAAACAAGCCACCCGCAAACACCATCAGCTCATCCGCACCACCAAGAAGAAATCACTAAAGGACCGACTGGACAACAACGCCCACGACAGCAAGGAACTCTTCAGCATCGTCAAGGAGTTCTCCGACCCCAGCACCGGCAACAACGACATCACTCCCTCACAAGATCTCTGTGACTCTCTTGCCTCGTTCTTCCACCGCAAGATCGCCGACATCCACAACAGTTTCGGCGCACCACCCACGCACCCAACCGTCAAACCAACGCCCCCCACCACCACCCTCCGCACCTGGACCACAGTGATCACCGAAGACACAACCCGCACGATGAACACCATCCACTCCGGATCACCCACCGACCGTGCCCCCACCATGTCTTCAACAAAGCCGACTCCACCATCGCACCACACCTCCGGAACATCATCAACTCCTCCTTCGACACGGCCGCCTTCCCGGAGTGCTGCAAGCATGCCGAGCTCAGCGTCCTACTGAAGAAACCAACAGCGGACCCCACCGACCTCAAGAACTTCCGCCCCATCTCGCTCCTCCCTTTTCCTGCTAAAGCCATCGAGAAGATAGTCAACAGACAGCTGGCCTCCTCCCTCGAGACGAACGGATCCCTCGACCCCTCGCAGTCCGGTTTTAGAGCCAACCACAGCACCAAAACCGCCCTCATTGCAGCCAATGACGACATCCGAGCCCTGCTCGACAACGGGAAAACAGCGGCACTCATCCTCCTGGACCTCTCTGCACCGCACCCTAGTTCAACGCCTCAGCACCATCGGCATCCAGGAGAAGGCACTGGAGTGGATCGTCTCGTTCCTTGCCGGAAGAACACAGAGAGTTCGCCTCCCCCCGTTTCGATCCAAGGCCAATGAAGTCATCTGCGGCGTACCACAAGGATCATCGCTCAGCCCCACCCTCTTCAACGTCTACATGAGACCTCTTGCAGCCATTGCACGCCAACACAACCTCAACATCATCTCCTACGCCGACGACACCCAGCTGATCCTCTCCCTCACCAGAGACCCCGACACCGCCAGAACCAGCCTACACGAAGGGATGAAAGAAGTCACTGAATGGATGATGACCAGCCGCCTGAAACTGAACTCAGACAAGACGGAAGTCCTCATCATGGGACCATCACCCTCCGCCTGGGACGACTCCTGGTGGCCCCCTGCCCTGGGCACCGCTCCCAAACCAACAGACCATGCACGCAACCTGGGCTTCATCCTGGACTCCTCCCTCTCGATGACCAGACAAGTCAACGCCGTCTCATCATCTTGCTTCCACACCCTACGCATGCTCCGCAAAACCTTCTGATGGATCCCGACCGAAACCAGGAAGACGGTCACCCAGGCACTCGTCACCAGCCGACTGGACTACGGAAACACCCTCTACGCCGGAACCACAGCCAAGCTACAGAGAAGACTCCAACGCATCCAGAACGCATCCGCCCGACTTATCCTGGACATCCCCCGACGCTGCCGCATCTCCAGCCACCTGAGGGACCTGCACTGGCTCCCCGTCAACAAGAGGATTACGTTCAGGCTCCTCACCCACGCACACAATTCTCTCCACGACCTGGGCCCCAAGTACCTCAACGACCGCCTGACCTTCTACACACCCACCCGCCAGCTACGATCGACCAGCCACGCCCTTGTCGCCATTCCACGCATTCGAAGAGCCACCGCCGGAGGAAGATCCTTCTCCTACCTGGCGGCTAAGACATGGAACTCCCTCCCCATCCACCTTCGACTGACCCAGGACCATCTCGCCTTCAGGAGACAACTCAAGACCTGGCTGTTCGAACAGTAGCATACCCCTTCCCCCAAGCGCCTTGAGACCCTCCCGGGTGAGTAGCGCGCTATACAAGTGTTATGATTAATTGATTGATTGAATGACCTTACTACGAGACTGGACGGCATGCATGAACGTATAGAACAAAACAATACCAGGTTGAAAAATGCAGGGCAGCAAATATCTGATATAGAGGATGGCAGTACTGGCATAAACAAGACCCTGGAAAGAGCAGTAAACCTTCTGAAAGTGATGGCTACTAAAAATAAAGATTCAGAGGCGCGATCCTGCTGCAACAATATTTGCATTGCAGGGGTGAAGGAAACTACCAACACCTGGTGTACGGATACTTTTGATGAAAGTCTATTGGTGGAGCTGTTTGGCAGATCATCGTTCACTGACACTTCTGTTATTGATAGAGGCTGTGGGTCACCTAGTCCATGTCTGATTCTGGGGATGTCCTCATGCCACATTATTGCTCAGTTACTCAATTACCGGGACCATGATTTTACCCTGCATTTGACCTTTGAGAAGGGGACATTAGAATATCAAGGCATGAGTCCCTCCCTCTATCCTGATTTCACATAAATGGTGCAGGAGGCGCGCTGTAAGTACGCTGATGTCGAGCTAACACGACAGAAATGTGGCCTGCGCTATGCCAGGCTATACCCTAGCATGGTTGAAGATCCAACTTAATGGCAAATAACATGTGTTTGACTCACCTACATATGCCACACTTTTCTGCAAGCAACACTCACTTGGATCAACTGTGCCTGGAAGCTGCTCACCAGCCCCATTGCCACCTGACCATGACAATACTACCTCAGCTTGACAACTCGCTGATCCTGTGCCATGTTTCTTATATGGCTTTTATTCCCCCAACTTTCTACAGTCTGATTCAAAAGAGAACTATACACGAGTTGCATGGTATGTTGATATCACCAGCTGGCAGACTTCACATTACAGCAGACCATCTCTGCATTATGGCGACTCTCCTCTCTAAGCGTTGTCACACCCCAAAGCATAAACTGCTCTGCTTATGTCTTTGGGTTGTTGGGGAATTGATGGGATTCGTCGGTGTTTCTTTAATCCAGTGTGGGTGGGGGGGGGGGCTTTTTGTGATGATATTTGAAAGTTTGGTTGGGGGTGCACGTAAAAAGAAAAGAGTCCAAGAAAAGTAATGTTTATGTGCAAAAAGTGTCTTGTTTATTCAAATTCTTTTGCTTTTCAAAGAGTTCCACATTTGTTAACATACATCAGCCAACGCGTTTCTCTCCCTCACTGGGAGCTTCCTCAGGGCAATTGGATTTATGACGAGCCTTAAGAATTGAAAGTGCTTGTAGTAAATTGGAAATCTGAGCGGACGTAAGTGTTCTTTGCCCGGGTATGGGTAGATGTCAACCAGCCGAGGTCTTTGGCTCGGCGTTTTACTATTGCCTTTTTGGACCGAGCAGAGATACGTATTTCTTCTCAGGCAGCAGTTCGTCGATTCCTTTTGTTCAAGGTCAGTCTTCTATAAGTGACTGACAGCAAAATGTATTCAAGAGAAGTCAGTTCTTGATTACAAGGGATCCAAAAGTATGCCGCCTCGTAATTCTTCCTATGCATGCGTAGGTTGTCACCAACCCGGTTCCATATATATAAACCGGGTTTCAGGATCGAAGAGTCTTCCGAGCGGCGTGTCGTGTGGTAACGTCAGGGACCCGCGTTCTTTTTGTGATGAGTTTTTTTTTCTCACAGAAGCTACATTGTCGTTTACTTCATCACCTTACCTATTACATATGCTATTGTTTCATCATACACTTGTTGTTCTTTAATTAATGCCACTGACCAGGACTGATTGCTCAGTCTCTATCTCCTTGCAACACCAGGGGCTTATACAACTCACACAAGGGAAAACAGGCATTTACTCATCTAAATAGACAGGCAGTTAGGCTGGCCTTCTTGTAAGAAAAGAATATAAATCGGACGGTGCTTGGATGTTAATTGAAGCTGGGCAGGTACGCAGAGCTTATGTGCATGCCTAAGACCCCACAGGCTGTCATTCTTAAGTGGGCTTGGATTCTTGAACTGTGCGGTAACAAAGCCGGCAGTAGGTGATGAGAGCAAGGTCATGGCGGATGAGGCAGTCCAGAAACAAGCTTCACACTGTATACATCTTTGTGTGATCTCATCTTAAGGCTGGGACACTCCAGGGGAATCTGGTGAAACTTTTTTGGATTTGTAAAAATAAAAATAGGAAGTTTAGGAAAAAGGTTCAAGAATATCATGTCCATGTCCCCAAAGATGTGAGGCATTTTCCTCCATACACAGTGCAATATATTTGAGGATAATGATCATCGATATTGGGTTGGAAAACAGATGGATCTAACACAAAACCAACAAGTCATATTCAAGGAAGTGGATCATGAAAACGGAGAAAAACATTGAGATTCGATAAGGATTTTACCAACGTCAAAATGAGCTTTTCCCTTTAAAACGGTACCACAAAAATCACGTGAAAGTAAAGGAAATGCGGAAGCGCCACAAATCCCACTTGCGAAAAAGCTCTTCTCTTCTGCTCTTTCTTCAAAACCAGCGGCTTCCACGCACTTTCTACCTCGCTCACTGCCTCTTTTGCATTTCGGTAAAAATTGTTTGGAGTTTATATGAAATGTAATGTGTGGACCCTGTAAAAAGAAGACAATTCCTATCAGGTCTCATAGAAAGGCGTATAATACACAATGAATAATCATTGTAAAAGACAGCTCAGCCACGTGGCAAAAAAACATAGCACATCACCATATCCACCTCAGCCTGTGATGAGAAATTGCAATGCAAACTACAAGCTGTGCTAAAAGACGACGCTCTTTTCATCACCTCTCCAGACTCATTGCAAGGTTACCTGAGTAATGGCATTTCCAGCTCAAGAAACCATTACATCAACTTCCTTAACCCTGGAGATGAAATGCTCCCGCTCTGCATGTGCATGCCTGGAAATGCAGCGTTAATACAGCTGTAGATATGTCAACATTACAGGTATTTCAGGGCAACAGCCTTAAACTCATTTTCTCCTATACGCTTTAGGGATATGCTCAGCCCTGCGGCCTCTCAGTTCATAACTCCCTGCAACTGACCGCACAATGTAATCTAATTATAAACCACCTACACAAAACAACAGCAGAAAAACTCTTATTACCTAAAATGCCCACGTAATCTAGCAGAAGACAATTAGTAAATTACAGCAGTGCTGGTGAATGCATATTTCCATAAAAGCTAAATCACACTATCTTTACATATATATTTTGGGAGATCTGGGGCTTCATAGTTTTCAATTTGCTGGTATAAAATAGTTTTATGTTAGGCCTTCCTCAGTAAAAACCACGGTACAAGCATGAACAGCCATTAGAACAGGCTCGACAACAGAGCACTCCCTGCCAAATGGACCTGGAGCTTGCTGCTAAAACCCTTCACTGCTTTAGGAGCTTATGCACTTTGCTTATGTATAATGCACATTCTGTATGCTGATGCTGCTCAGAATCCAAACAAACCAAATGCATGAACATCTGGGCAACAGCCTGGGGTGGAGTCCAGATTATTGCTTTGTTAATTATGACAATGTAACACAGAGCCAATACATGCAAGGAATTTAGTGGGGCTGGGATGGTAGACATAATGCACACTTTAATTACTTCCAGGCCTAACACAGAGAGCACCGCGGCACTTCTGTCATCTATGAAATGGTAACAAAATGAAAAAAAAGGTTTTGAAATATGAGCAAGGAGGTAATGAGATCAATAAATGTCAACTAGAAAAAGTAATCACAACTCTTGAGACTCACTGACCTTTCTGAAAATTCCAGAAATAATAGACTGGCTGGTGATGAGGAGTCCTTTTACAAGGAGTACCAGCTACCTTTACACAAAGAAAGAGTATTAAAGGCCGTCCTATTATGCAGGAAGCACTGTCTTTCAGGGACATTTTGTCATAATAATTAATCCCCTTGTTTTTTCTTTTGTTCGAAGAGTCTAACCCACATGGATTTGTAACTTGACCCATGGCTTTCAAGAGCACAGTAAAGTTTAATCACCTCTTTGTAATTTGAATGTCACAAGTCAAAATGACAGGAAAAGAGGACACGCTGCAGTAGTTCTTGTCTGATTGTGTGTCTTGCACAATAACTTACAGTAATTGGGCCTTGAAAATGATGAAAGAATTATCACTGCTTCAAAAGGAATAACGTGCTCTCTAGTGCAGTGCTAATGATTTGAAGCAAGAAGAGTTACAAGTAGCCCAGGGACACACGCTACTAACTATAGCAAACAGGAACTGGAAATTGAGGTCGAAATAAAACAAAGATCCACATAGATGTTAAACGAAAACTATGCTTTTAATTTAACGTGTTCCCGAGCTTTATGCCTATAGTTGTCCATTGTTAATAAATGATTGTTTGAAAAATCAGAGCATTACACCTATTAGGCCCGATAATTCTAGATGAAACAACCCTACCTGACACTGCCATCGGTTATTCATGACATTCTCAGTTTAATTGAGTCGACACAATTTCTGCATCCTCGACCGATCACCCAACATACTATAAAATGCAAAACATCAAACTAATGCATTTATTTCCTATGCGGCATTCTCCAGCTAGGTCACTCATCCTCGTCGTGGCCCCTTTTTCTTTCTCATCCCACAGACCAAGGGCGGGCGTCTCTGTCGCCTTCTATAATTTGACCACTCAGTCCTGATTCTAGTCTAACGTACCCAAATCCACTGTTATGTTCTTTCAATAGTGTGTCCCCTCACTCCCACCGTAGCTGCCTCATGTTAGTCATCAGCTATGTGTTCTGGAATGTTGACAGATGACAGCTGATGACAGAGGCAACCGGACGCTTCTCCCAGGATCTCCTCACTGACCTAAATTCTGTAAATGTGTCGGAAGCCTCGATTGAATAAACTTTGTTCAAACTCACTTCTCGTGTGAGACTCCATCTTTACAAATTGGAGACAACCTTCCAACACATCCGGACTACCCTACTTGGCATCCCTTGCCATTTTTCAACATTTATGATTGGTAGACCCCGCACCCTCAGAAATACGCTCAGGTCCGTGATATTCCTGGATTTACACTCTATGGGACACATGTCGCAAAGTTCTTCTACATTCCTTAGCTGCAGCAGTGTTTATCACAGTACCGGCATCAACTGTCATTTCAACTGTCTTTGCCTCATGAGATTCAATGGCTTCCAAGCGTTGCTGTGTTACCGTGTGACATCATCCTTGACACTGGAGGCCATCTTAGGGGTAGCCTCCAGCTGTTCCACGTCTGCGGCACAGTTGTTCCACCACAACTCCATGCGTGATGTCATCACGCAGTGCACCCCATCTTATTTCAACTTCTTTTAGCATTTGAGTCGGCATGGCAGCTCTGCCTACTTCAAGATTCTACTAAGCCCACCCCATGCCCCGGACATTACTATCCTTTGCGCATCGCCTCTCAAGCTACACAGCTATGTAGTAAGTTATTTATTGGTCATTCCGGTGCCATTTCACACTGATTGGCACAGCATTTTTCTACTTGTGCTCACTTCGCTGATGTGCACAGCCTTTCATTCTCCTTGTATTATCAACAATATTAGCCATCATTTAACTTGTTTCAACTACAATTGTTAGAGCTGATGACCTTTTCTTTCATTCCCTCCCACTAGAAAAATCTGCGTTTAATCATAGCTCAGACTTGCACCAGGCATATCAGTTCCATTGAATAATAAGCTCATCAGTTCTTTTAATTCCTAGTTTCAATCAGCTCTGCCATAGCCTCAGGGTATTTATTGAACCTTAATTCTCAAAGATATCTTCCAGCTGGAGGTGAGCCTGTTCTCAAATGGGAAGAGTAGAGAGAACACTTTACGAACTATTTTTCAGCATTTGATGATGAGGAAGAGTTCACGGCTGAGAAAAAATATAAAATTCTCTTGCATTGCCTTAGCGCAGGCGGTATTAAAGTTTTCAATAGAATGAACAAAAAACCAAGAGCAACCAGGAAGGGTAATGTATACACTAATTTTATTGATGATTTAAACAGTTACTACAAGCCCACTGTTTGTGTTGAAGTGGACAGATATACATTTTTCCACAGAAAGAAAGGCAAGGAAGAATCCATCGATGACTATGTCTCAGCTTTGAAAAACCTAGCTCTCACTTGTCATTTTGAGGGGCTATAAGACGAGTTCCTTAGGGACCAGTGAGTTATGAAAAGTTCCAATCTTAATATTTAAGAGAACATATGAGCTAAGGTTGAAAGTTCTTTGCAAATTGTAATTGATATTGCGAGAAGAGCCGAGCTTACCGGCAGGTGCACCAAAGCTGTCATCGCCTAAAATAAGGATAAAAAAGAGGATTGCATTGTGGCTGTAGTTGGGGATTGTAAACTATTGCCCACGCATGTAAAGATTTCTAGCAGTAGTAAGTCTGGTAGGGACAAAAGTTATCTTTGTTCTGGGAGACGCTGTTTCAGGTGCAGAAGTTTAAATCATTTAGCCAATGATAAGAAATGACCTGCCAGGAAACAAAAATATTTGTTTTGTGGGGTCATGGGACATTCCCAGAAGGTTTGCCAAACGAGACCCTCTAGTTCTGTTAAGTTTGCTGAGGTTGTACATCATGATATCTCTAATTCATCTGATGAGGATGATTTTGTTTTGCAGGTTGATGATGTGCAAGTTAAGTGTAAGAAAAAAAAACCTACATGTGAAATGTCGATCGGTGGTGTAGATATCTCTGTAGTTGCAGACTGAGGTTTGCCCTACACCATTGTCAACAATACGGTATGACAGGAAAAGTTTTCCCCTCTTTTGGGTGATCAGTTAGAATTTCCAGACATCTCCAATAAAATGTTCCCTGGAGATTCCATTGAGGCCTGCGGCTAAAGGAAACTCACATTTTCCTTCGAAGGTAGGGAATCTTTGGGAAAGTGTATGTATTCAGGTCAGGACTTTCCGTGTTGGGGTGGATGGACCAAAGTAAATTGGGTATTGTTCTAAATCCCAACCGTGTGGAACCTGTCCTCGTTGTCCAGACTGATGAGGAATTGAGTAAGAGTGTACCTCATACATTTCTGAAAGGTTTTTATGGAGCAATTGAACTTTTGAAAGGTTTTGAACATAAAATATGTGTCCAGGATGGTGCCATTCCCAAGATTCACAAACATAGAAATATTCCTTTTGCCATCAAGGAGGGTGTCAAGGCACAGTTGGAGAGGCTACTGATTGATGATGTCATTGAACAGGTGGAGTCCTCTGCGTGGGTTGCTTTCTTTTTTGTGGTCAAAAGACCCAGTGAATATTTGAGATTGCGTATTGATTTGCGCGATCTCAAGGACAACATTGTCATTGATCAGTTCCCCTTCCAGGCATTAGTGAAATGTTAGCTTTTACAAAAGGTGTTAAATGGTTTTCCACCATAGACCTCAAAGCTGCATATCACCAAGAACCCTTACACTCTTGACAGTAAGAGTTTGACCAGTTTTATCACACTCTTTGGGTGTTACCGCTTCAAAAGAGTCCCTTTTGGTCCGGCCTATGTCGTCACGATGTTCCAAAGGCTTATACAGGAGATCTTTAAAGATGTCGAGAATATTCCTTTGTCCCGGGACGATATCTTAGTCATGGGTAAATCCAGGAAGGAGCACGATTAGAAACTGGCACAGGTTTTGGGCATACTAGAATCTAAGGGATTAACTGCAGAGCACAGCAAATGCAAATAAGCTTGTACCAAAATGACTAATTTGGGACAAGTGATCACGGAAGAGGGTATCAAGCTCAAGAAGGAGCTTTTAGATGCCATTCAGAATGCTCCTGAACCTAAGAACAGGGATGAACTGCGTTCCTTTTTGGGCCTTGTCGAGTTCTACTTGTAGTTTATTGAGAACTTTTCTGCCAAAACATATGAAATGAGGCAATTGCTCAAAATGAGGAACAAATGTGTGTGGTCAGAAGTGTGCCGAAAGTCGTTCTCCATGCTTAAAAAAGAGATGTGTGCTGCCTCCCCCCATTACAGGGTTTTGATCCACCCTTAACTTAAGTAATACCATCAATACTGATGCAAGTGGAAGAGGTCTAGGTGCCTGCCCACACAGAAAGATTCGTGCAGCATTAAATGTACCATCGCTTTTGCTTCCCGCTCCTTGACACCTACAGAAGACAAATATTCCATCATAGAGCGAGAAACATTGGCTTGTGTTTACTTATTTATTTATTTATTAACAGTTTTCTATAGCGCGGACATGACCCATGGGTATCAGAGCGCTTAACATCATATGGTTTGGGTTGAAAACACAATGTACATAGAGCAGTAAAATCTTACAGACTTAAACATAGTCGTTTTCGACCTAGCAACTAAAAGGCTAGTATAGGGGAACAATAAAGGGTCGGTATTGATTAATAAATGAGTTAACAACGTTCCAAGGTAGTATTTCTTCAAGGCTATATCATTTCTATTCCCCTATTGGGTATCTGGTCATCAGATCAGTGATAAGTCTTCAGTGGCGTTTGTCTTCTCTATGGGAGGAACTTATTCATAAGAAAGTTCTTAATTTCTTTCTTGAATGTTGCAGTGTTTGTAATTTTTCTGATGTTTGTAGGAAGGGAGTTCCAAATCCTGGGAGCTACGCCTGAGAAAGTCCTCTCATATGTTTTTTTCTTCTTGAAGATGGGTGGTTTCAGGAGCAGATAATTGGCACTCCTGACAGTCTGTTTTTACCTGAAATTTCTATTTTGTGGGCGAGATATTTAGGTGTGTTGTGATGAATCGCTTTATGGGTGATACAAGCCATTTTCAGCTGTACTCTGGCTTCGTACGGTAACCAGTTTAAGGCTTTCAAGTGAGGTGAGATATGGTCAAATTTCCTCGACCCTGTAATAAGCCTTGCTGCTGCATTAAGGCAGGCTTTTAGGTGTGCTGTGGAGATTCTTGGTAGACCGGCAAGTGTAGTACAACCATATTCAATCCTAAAGACAACCAGATTTCTCAGATAGTTCTAGTGGAAACGGGCGTATTTTGCCATAGTTTTAATGTGGGTTTTCATATCAAGGTTCTCATCCAGTGTGATTCTGAGGGATTTCGCCGAGTCAACTAGGGTAGGGCTGCAGTTTAATGCTGTGATCATTTGCAGCAGTTTGTTTGGGGCTACAAAGTCATTTTGAGAATTGATCACAAGCCATTGACTAAAGATCTAAACACGAAGGGACTTTATGCTGCATCCCCAAAACGGGCTAGGATGTCTGTACGGATCTTTGATTTTAATCATGAAGTTCAGTATGTGCCTGGCAACAAGAATATGGTTGTACATTTCTCAAGCCGTATGCCTGTTCTTTTACAAGAATCCAGTGACTACTCCAGAGATGAATTCTGTGCTGACCAACATACAGGAAGATTTGCATGGCATATGCTTAGATGAGTGGAAAAGAGCATGGAGCTATATTACCACCACATCCCGCACTTGTTAGCCAACTCTGTTAGGCTCCATCAGTTGTAGCCATGCACACACAGCTAATTGCATTGCGAGGTCACATGAATCACAGTGTCATTGATGAAGTCACATGTAACTGCAAAGCAAAACCCAAGAACCCAGCGGCCTAAATCCAATGCGCAAGTCTCATTGTCTCAAACAATAAAGGCTCACATCAACACAATACATGATGGAGACTCAGTCACAAACCACAAACCACAGGAAGTCAGTACAAAAAGCACAACCGTGACATGAATGAGCCAAGCCAGTCTGCTAGTCTCCCCCCAGGAAGTTGAACTCACAGATGCATATTCCCTAATATTTTCGGAAGAGGAGGATCGACCTGACCCCTCCAGTGAGCCCAGGCAAGCTCTGTTGCAGGACCTCACTGTCCCCACCAACACCACCACCATGACTCCCACAACAACTGCATCAACAATTCTAGAACAATGACCTGTGTGGCAGCCACCATCACCAGCACCACCGCTGACTCCAACACTGTCCTTGTGTCAGTTATTGCCAATACTACCAGGCATCCTGGGGACACTAAGGACAGTGTGCAGCGGCGAAGACAGGCAACAACACAGGTTCATGTCTGCATGGCAATTAGGAGGCAAACTGGGGGACAGTCACAGGAGAACAATGGTCCTGAGGCCCTGGCCACCGTGGAAACAGTCCTTGGTGCATACCAGCAGAACCAGGGACAGGTGAGCCAGGTCGTTGAAGAAATGCGAGAACTCTGCCTGCTGCAGAGGTCCATGGACACAAGCGTGGGTCAAATTGCTGAGTACATGGGCTTGCTTGGGGGTGTACTGAGGGACATGCTTGCAGCTCAAATAGCTGCCCACAACCCCCAGAACCAGCCGGATGCTAGTCGCAACACCTCAGCAGCAGCCACAGGGAGGGGTGAGTCACAACACATCGAATCCTCAAAATGCACACAATTCACACCCCTATTTTGCCTTTGTGTCAGTGCCATGTTTATCATGGTAAGTAACATCTTAACTCACATTGCAATGTATCACAAGATTTGAATGCGACAATCCATTGAGAGAGAGGAGGCACCTAGAACGAAAACAGAAAATAACAGTGAGTTGACTTGTGATGGCATAACAGCTAAAGCACACCAATAGGCAGCATGGACAGCACAGTTCACCCCTTAGCATCCTGACACATGCATTTCAGTTTAAATGCTTACTTGAATTTCCATTGACGTGTTCACAGTAAGTTGACTTTTGATGGCATGACAGCTAAAGCACACCAATAGGCAACATGGACAGCACAGTTCACCCCTTAGGATCCTGACACATGCACTTCAGTTTAAATGCTTACTTGAATTTCCGTTGGAGTGGTTCAACAAGGTTGTTGCAAGTTAGCGGTGCGAATCTCTAGTCATATGTGTTCATGGATATTATCCTTCATCAGTAGAGCTGAAATTCTGTGTTTGCTGAGTAAGCTGCCACAATCCTCTCAGGTCTCTGTACCTCTCTCTGCCCAAATTTGGTGAAACACTGTAGCAATGTTCTTTTTACTCCCCCATATGGGATTGAAGATAGTGAGTTGTGGCCTCACATTCCCACCATGATAGCAGACTTCAATGAGTTAAGCAGGCTCAAAGCGCTTTTGTTTCAACAAGAAGTCACTGTCACATCAGCCCGTAAGATCTTCGAATTGCCAGTGGCTCGAACGTCCAACGAGATTCAGTGACTGCTAAACACTGCTCTGCCTCTTCATTTTGTGGAACTGATACACCAAATATTAAAAGCGTCTGATACTGAAGGCCTTGCACATATTTTTTAAACTTGTGGGCTTGTTACTTCATTTCATACTATTTTTGGAGTACTACCAGGTGTCATTCATTCAATTTTTTAAGTGTATTTGGCAGTTTACCATCACTCTATTGGCTGTTCTAATGGCTGCCCATCCTGTGGTCCAGGGCAACCCCGGTCAGTTGCAACTGTACCGTGAATGAATGTAGCTTATTTTTGGATGTTTGCTATTAGCTGTGCTTCGCATCAGTTATAGTGTTAGAACTGGGGGTCTCTAGTTGGCAGAGGTAGGTACCAATGTCCAAATAGGGACCCTTGCTTCTAGTCAGGACAAGGAGATAACCCTCTCAGATAACCCCTGCTCGCCCTCAAGGTAGCTTGGGCGGAGCAGTCTAGGCTAACCAGAGGCAATGCGTTAAGTATTTGTACCAACACTCACAGTAACACAGTGAAAACACCACAAACTGATTCTACGACAGTTTAGGAAAATAAAAGTATTTATTCTAAACTACACAAGACCAAAACGGCAGAAATCCAACATACACAATGCAAGGTTACGGTTTCAAATGAGTTCTTCAGGTTGTAATCAAAGTTCTTTAAGTTACGATCAAATAATCCACAGATGCGTGAAAAGTTCACAGTTGCGTCACGTTGACTCACAGTACCTTTTAGATGCAACAAAGTTCCACAAGCAGGAAGCTGGTGCGGTGGAAACAAGCAACTCGTTACTCCTGAGACCCTGGGGAGGCGATGCGACAGCCCCGCTGCAGCAGCGGGCGTGCGGCGACGAATCCGGTCTGTAAGGGGAGGAAGGCAGCTTGCGTAGATTCCGGTGCGTAGGTTCCGTGGGAAGGTTGTTCTCGCAAAGGCACGATGCGATGATCTCGTAGGGGCTGCGACGATCTCCGGGGCGACGATGCGCAATCCAGCGGTGACCCTCTCTCTCGCAGCTCCTCGATGTGATGTTTTCTGCGACGATGTTCGCAGCGGCGTGATGCAGTCCGCAAGCAAGCGGTGCGCTCACCCAGCGACAGGCTCTGCGACGACACTCGCAGCGATGTTCGATTCCCCTGCACCGGCCTGGTGCGTCACGCAAACGAAGGGTGCGACGGCCTCGGCAGCGAAGTCAGGTGCTGCGCCGATCTCGACCCTCGTAGCGGCGGGAGACTTCTCGCACTGTCGGGGTTGCGCTCCGCCAGCGAGCGATGCGACACTTTTCAGCTTCACAAGTTTCTCAGCTTCGTCTCAAGCTTCCCAGCTCAGGTTCGACTTCTAGAGGCCCCACAACTGGATCAAGCACTCTACGAAGGACAGAACTCTCTCAGCAGAGTTCAGGGAGACTGGGGGTGAAGTCCTTTTGTTCCTGGGACTTCGGAAACAGGGAGCCAGCTCTTCTCAGGCCCTTGGAGATTCCTTCAAGACAGGGGACACAGCTCACAGCAAAGTCCTTCCCCTCTCCTTGGCAGCAAAGCAACAGCAGGTCAGTCCAGCAGAGCAACAGCAGGACAGTCTTCCTTCTTCAGAGTCAGCTTTCTCCTTGGCAGAGGTTCCTTCTTGATTTCCAGGATTATCTAATTTTCTATTGTCAGGGGTCCTGTACTTATACCCCTACAGTCTTTGTTCTCTCAGTGCATGTGGGCCCTGAGCCCGGTCTGAACCAGTTCTGGGTGGATCCTGAGCACCTTGACGTGCTGGCTGCATCTTTCCTTTCAGAGTGAGGGGCAGAGTCCTCCGCCGCCCAGCAGGGGGTGGAGCCAGCATTGTGGCAGGCAGGCACAGCCCTATTCAGCCCAGGTGCTAACTCCTCCCACCACTCAGGTAGCAATCGCTCCACTCAGCCTAGTGCTGACTCATCCAGCCTCTGGGGGGATTCCCCCGCTCCTGTCACTCACAACCCAGACAGTCAATACACAAACAGTCTCAGGCACACAGAAGGGTCAGACAAGAGGACATCAACTTTCTAAAAGTGCTGTCCTCAAACACAGGATCTAAAAACCACCTTTCCTAAAAGATGCGTTATTAAATTCTGAGTTCAGGGATACTAGATACTTATGTCCTATCTTGTTCCTATGGGAAGAATTGCCGTTAACCACTGTAGCCAGCATCCCCCATGTTAACCTATGGAGCAAGATAGCCTTACAATAGTGAAAACGAAAATGGCTGTAGTTCACTACCAGAGCATGTCACCTGCACCAGTACATGCTCTACCTTTCACATACACGGCACCCTGCCCAGGGGGGTACCTTGGGCCTTCCATAGGGGTGACTGATGTGCACGAAAAGGGAAGGGTTCGGCCTGGTCAGCGGGGACGCGGACCAGGAGGACATGGCAGTTCTAAACTGCCCGTAGGCGCTGCAGTGGCAGGCCCGAGACACCATTTTAGGGCTACTCCTGTGGGTGGCACAATCAGTGCTGCAGGCCCACGAGTAGCATCTGTCATCACCAGCCCTGGCACACCCAGTGCACTTTACGAGGGACTTCATGGTGATACAAATATGCCAAACAGGTATATCCAATCAGAATAACACTTTATATAGGGAGCACTTACACTCTGGCACTGATCAGCAGCGGCAGAGTGTCCAAAGCATCTAAACCAGCAAAAACGAATCCAGCACAGCATCGAAAAATACAGGAGGCAGAGGCAAAAAGATAGGGGTAATCACGCCAAAAGATGTCAGGTCTAACACGTGTCCCCTCCAGCTGAAAGTGGGGAGAACTACCCACCCTCTTGGGAGTTCTCTTCACTAAGGCGGAAAAACCTGGACAGACCATCAGCGTTGGCGTGTTCTGTACCGGGGCGGTGTTCCACCGTAAAGTCCATTCCCTGTAGGGAGATGGACCACCTCAACAGTTTTGGATTTTCACCCCTCATGTGCATTAACCACCTGAGGGGCCTGTGGTCGGTCTGCACGCGAAAGTGAGTCCCAAACAGGTAGGGCCTCAACTTTTTCAGAGCCCAGACCACAGCAAAAGCCTCACTTTCAATCGCACTCCACTTCTGTTCCCTGGGGAGTAGCCTCCGACTAATGAAAGCTACCGGCTGGTCTCCATTCTCCTCAGTGGCTTGTACTGCTCCCACACCATGCTCTGAAGCGTCCGTCTGAACTATGAACTCACTGGAAAAGTCAGGTGCCTTGAGCACCGGTGCGGTGCACATCGCAGTCTTCAGGGCCTCAAAAGCAGTTTGGCAGGCGTCAGTCCAGTCAACTCTTTTGGGCAACTTCTTGGAAGTGAGTTCTGTCAAGGGGGCGACGATGGTGCCATATCCCTTGACAAACCGTCTGTAATACCCGGTGAGTCCTAAAAAGGCTCTCACCTCTGTCTGGGTCTTGGGGGGCTCCCAAGCCAGAATGGTATCCATCTTTGCCTGTAGGGGCGCCACCTGGCCGCTCCCCACCTGGTGTCCCAAATACACCACAGATCCCTGCCCTATCTGGCACTTACTGGCCTTGATAGTGAGGCCTGCCTTCTGCAGAGCCTTCAACACTTCGCAGAGGTGTTGCAAGTGTTCTTCCCACGTGGAGCTGAACACGGCAATGTCATCCAGGTATGCGGCGCTGAATTCCTCCAGCCCGGACAGTACCTGGTTAACCAGTCTCTGGAACGTGGCAGGGGCATTCTTCAACCCAAAGGGCATGACTCGGAACTGGAAGTGCCCCTTTGGCGTTGAAAATGCTGACCTCTCTTTGGCCCCGTCAGTTAAGGCAATCTGCCAGTACCCCGAAGTCAAATCGAACGTACTGAGGTACCTGGCAGCTCCCAACCGATCCACGAGCTCATCAGCTCTGGGGATAGGGTGTGCGTCAGTCTTCGTGACCGCATTGAGCCCACGGTAGTCCACGCAAAACCGGAGTTCTGGCGGGCCACCGGGGGTAGCAGCTTTCTTGGGGACCAAGACCACTGGGCTAGCCCAGGGGCTGCTGGAGGGCTCAATCACCCCTAGCGCCAACATCTTGGAAACCTCTTCCTTGATGCTGGCCCTGACCTTGTCGGCTACCCTGTAAAACTTTAGTTTTACCGGCAGACTGTCTCCAGTGTCCACATCATGGACGCACCAGTTGGTGACTCCTGGGGTCAGGGAGAACAGAGAGGAGAACTGACCCAACACTTGGCGACAGTCATTCTGCTGTTCTGGGGTCAGGGTGGGCGAGAGGACCACACCATCCACTGACCCATCGTGCTCCTTAACTGCCAGGAGGTCAGGGAGAGGATCACTATCCTCTTCCATTCCTGCATCTGTAGCCATGAGCATGGTTACTTCAGACCTCTCAAAGTGTGGTTTGAGGCGGTTCACGTGCAAAACTCTCAGGGGCTGCCTGGGAGTCTTCAGGTTAACCAGGTAGGTTACCTCACTCTTCCTTTCCACCACCTCGTATGGCCCAGACCACTTGTCTTGGAGCGCGCAAGGCTCCACTGGCGCCATCACCCACACTTTCTGCCCAGGTTGAAATTCGACCAGAGTGGTATTCTGATCGTACCATCTTTTCATTTCTTCCTGGCTTGCTTCCAGGTTCGCCTGAGCGAGTTTCCTGAAGCGTTGTGTCTGGTTGCGGATGGCCAGCACATAGCTGAACACATCCTGGGGGGTTTTCCCACAGGACTTTTCCCAACCCTCCTTCACCAGTGAGAGAGGTCCTCTGACAGGGTGGCCATACAGGAGTTCGAAGGGACTGAACCCTAAGGACTTCTGAGGCACCTCCCTGTAGGCAAACAACAGGCATGGTAACAAGACGTCCCACTTCCGTCTCATGGGCTCCGCTAGGCCCATAATCATACCTTTCAGGGTCCGGTTGAACCTTTCAACCAGCCCATTTCCTTGAGGGTGGTAAGGAGTGGTGAACTTATAAGTTACCCCACACTCCTCCCACAGAGACTTCATGTACCTAGAGATGAAGTTGGTAACCCGGTCGGAGACCACCTCTCTGGGGAACCCCACACGGGAAAAGATTCCCATCAATGCACGGCCCACCACGGGTGCTGTGATTGTCCTGAGAGGGACTGCTTCCGGGTACCGGGTGGCATGGTCCACCAAGACCAGGATGAACCTGTTGCCTAAGGCTGTCTTGGGGTCCAGGGGCCCTAAGATATCTATGCCCACCCGCTCGAAAGGGGTGCTTACCACTGGGAAGGGTTGAAGGGGGGCCTTCAACTTCATTCCAGTCTTGCCACTAGCTTGACAGGTTTGGCAAGATCTGCAAAAGGAACCGACGTGCTTCCTCATCTGGGGCCAGTGGAAGTGGGTGACAAGCCGGTGTAGGGTCTTGTCTTGCCCCAGATGTCCTGCGAGAGGCACGTCATGAGCCAGACCCATTAGGAAGTTTCTGAAGCGCTCGGGTACCACCAGCACACGGGCTGCACCGGGCTCAGAAAACTTAGGCTCGCTATAGAGTAGGTCACCTTCCCAGTAAACATAGTGATCTTTGACTGCTCCACCTGCTGCCTGATCTACAGCCTGTTGCCGCAGACCAACGAGGGAAGGGCATTCCTTCTGCGCCTGGCAGAACTCCTCCCTGGAGGGACCACCTTCTTGCTGCCAATGGGTCAGCTCAGGTAGGTCTCCCAGTTCGGCGACCTGTTCCCCTGTAGGTTCCAGGGCATCCCCCTCAGGTTCTGCTTCCTCCTGGACCGTGGGAACAGCTGGGGCCGGTTTCCCGCGCCCTCTGCCTCTCCTGGCAGGTCTCTGGGCCACTGTTTCAGGCTCCAGCTCTGCTGATTCACCCTTACTGGCTGCCGTAGCGCGCGTGGTCACGCAGATCCACGCAGGCAGACCCAACATCTCCAAGTGAGTTCGGTGTTCTATGTCCTTCCATGGAGAACTCTCCAGGTCGTTACCTAACAGACAGTCCACAGGCAAGGCATCACTGACAACTACCTCCAAAAGACCAGAGACTCCTCCCCACTCAAAGGAAACCTTCGCTAACTTGCAGAGGCGCACTGAGCTGTCAGCGGCCACTACAGGGCGGAGTACGCCAGGGATGATTTGCTCGTCAGACACCCACTGACACCTCACGGATGTCACACTGGCTCCGGTGTCTCTCAGTGCTTCAACCTCCCTCCCATTGATGGTCACCTTCTGCCCATATTTCTTAGTGTTTGAGGGCAGTAAGGTTTCCGGGACCATCTCTCGGTCTCCTAGCGAGACAAGGGTCATGACCGCTAGCTCTCCCCAATCACTAGAAACCAAATCCCCACCCAAAGCTACACTAGCTAACGCTGGCGCAGGAGCACCAGTGGGTGCGGGCTTTTTCTTGGGACATTTCGGAGCGATATGGCCCACCTCGTTGCAGTGATAGCAGGTAGGGGGACCCTGGTTATTTCTCTTGTCCCGCCTACCCTTCGAGGGCCATGGCTGTTTAGGCTTGGGGGTTTGGGAATCCTTTTCCGGGGAACTACTTTGGGGCCCTTGTGAGAACTCCTTTTGGTTACCCTTGTCCCCCCCACTCTTCTGCTGGGGACCCTGCCCACCTTTGGCTGTGGTACCCACAATTCTTCTGTGGACCCTGGTACTAGACCAGCGGTCCGCCTCCTTAGCAAGCTCAATGGGGTCTGTCAGCTTGCTGTCTAAAAGATGCTGGCGCAGCTCTGGAACACAAAGACTACTCAAGTGCTCCCAACTGATTAAATGCAACAACCCCTTCAAATCAGTTACTTTACTGCCCTTCATCCAACTTTCCAGTGCACGCGAGTACCCATTCACACACTCCATCCAAGTCTCAGACTCTTTCTTCTTGGAGTTTCTAAACTGCAGTATGTACTGCTCTGGAGTAAGGCCATACCTGAGACATAAGGCCTCCTTCATATTGGGGTAGGTCATGGCACCTGTCAATTCTAAAGGCTCTAGAGCACTCCTCCCAGACGCCTCAAAATGTTTCCACAGGCCCGCCCCCCAATACTTGTCAGGCACATCATTCATCTTCAATGCAATTTCATACGAAGTGAACCAGGCATAAATATCCTCACTCCTATGGTAATTCTGTACCAGGTCTTTGGGAATATATACTTTACCCCCATGCACTGGCTGTGCGCTGCCACCATTTGAACCGGCATCCGCCTCTCTGTTTTGCAGATCCAGCTCTCTCATTCTCAACTCGTGAGCCAAAAGCAATTTCTTTTCCTCTAAGGCGCGGGCATTTTTGCTCTCCTCCGCCGCCTTCTCTACTTCCAATTGCTTCATCTTCATTTTCATGACCTCCAGGTCATATTCTCTTATTCTTTGATTTTCCTGTAACTCTTCCGGGGTGAGGCCCCTACCGGAGTGGTTGCTGCCAGCTCCTGAGCCTACTCTGCCCACTGGCAGGTCTTTGCCTTGAAAAGCACTGTCTACATCCTCAACCTCATTTCCTTCCTGTGCTTCCCAATAGGTTTTCAAGATTTTCTGCAGCTCCTCCTTCCTGTAGGCGCTCTTTATGGGGCACTCAAACTGCTGGCAGAAGTACCTAAGATGCTTTACTGGGTAGGAGTACAGATCTTCAATCGAGAATTCCAAATCTATCTCTGCCTCCTCACTGGGCGCTTTCCCATTCAGAGACATGATGCTTTCCGAAGAGTTACTCAACAACAGAATGCACAAACTCAAAAACCAGTAGTATGCGGTGGCGTAATGGTCTGCACTCACTAGTGATGTACACCAATTACTGTGGGTCAAGTACAAATACAAGCTCAAATCCCACCGCCTGACCACCAATGTTAGAACTGGGGGTCTCTAGTTGGCAGAGGTAGGTACCAATGTCCAAATAGGGACCCTTGCTTCTAGTCAGGACAAGGAGATAACCCTCTCAGATAACCCCTGCTCGCCCTCAAGGTAGCTTGGCCGGAGCAGTCTAGGCTAACCAGAGGCAATGCGTTAAGTATTTGTACCAACACTCACAGTAACACAGTGAAAACACCACAAACTGATTCTACGACAGTTTAGGAAAATAAAAGTATTTATTCTAAACTACACAAGACCAAAACGGCAGAAATCCAACATACACAATGCAAGGTTACGGTTTCAAATGAGTTCTTCAGGTTGTAATCAAAGTTCTTTAAGTTACGATCAAATAATCCACAGATGCGTGAAAAGTTCACAGTTGCGTCATGTTGACTCACAGTACCTTTTAGATGCAACAAAGTTCCACAAGCAGGAAGCTGGTGCGGTGGAAACAAGCAACTCGTTACTCCTGAGACCCTGGGGAGGCGATGCGACAGCCCCGCTGCAGCAGCGGGCGTGCGGCGACGAATCCGGTCTGTAAGGGGAGGAAGGCAGCTTGCGTAGATTCCGGTGCATAGGTTCCGTGGGAAGGTTGTTCTCGCAAAGGCACGATGCGATGATCTCGTAGGGGCTGCGACGATCTCCGGGGCGACGATGCGCAATCCAGCGGTGACCCTCTCTCTCGCTGCTCCTCGATGTGATGTTTTCTGCGACGATGTTCGCAGCGACGTGATGCGGTCCGCAAGCAAGCGGTGCGGTGATCTCACCCAGCGACAGGCTCTGCGACGACACTCGCAGCGATGTTCGATTCCCCTGCACCGGCCTGGTGCGTCACGCAAACGAAGGGGGCGACGGCCTCGGCAGCGAAGTCAGGTGCTGCGCCGATCTCGACCCTCGTAGCGGCGGGAGACTTCTCGCACTGTCGGGGTTGCGCTCCGCCAGCGAGCGATGCGACACTTTTCAGCTTCACAAGTTTCTCAGCTTCGTCTCAAGCTTCCCAGCTCAGGTTCGACTTCTAGAGGCCCCACAACTGGATCAAGCACTCTACGAAGGACAGAACTCTCTCAGCAGAGTTCAGGGAGACTGGGGGTGAATTCCTTTTGTTCCTGGGACTTCGGAAACAGGGAGCCAGCTCTTCTCAGGCCCTTGGAGATTCCTTCAAGACAGGGGACACAGCTCACAGCAAAGTCCTTCCCCTCTCCTTGGCAGCAAAGCAACAGCAGGTCAGTCCAGCAGAGCAACAGCAGGACAGTCTTCCTTCTTCAGAGTCAGCTTTCTCCTTGGCAGAGGTTCCTTCTTGATTTCCAGGATTATCTAATTTTCTATTGTCAGGGGTCCTGTACTTATACCCCTACAGTCTTTGTTCTCTCAGTGCATGTGGGCCCTGAGCCCGGTCTGAACCAGTTCTGGGTGGATCCTGAGCACCTTGACGTGCTGGCTGCATCTTTCCTTTCAGAGTGAGGGGCAGAGTCCTCCGCCGCCCAGCAGGGGGTGGAGCCAGCATTGTGGCAGGCAGGCACAGCCCTATTCAGCCCAGGTGCTAACTCCTCCCACCACTCAGGTAGCAATCGCTCCACTCAGCCTAGTGCTGACTCATCCAGCCTCTGGGGGGATTCCCCCGCTCCTGTCACTCACAACCCAGACAGTCAATACACAAACAGTCTCAGGCACACAGAAGGGTCAGACAAGAGGACAGCAACTGTCTAAAAGTGCTGTCCTCAAACACAGCCTTTCCTAAAAGATGCGTTATTAAATTCTGAGTTCAGGGATACTAGATACTTATGTCCTATCTTGTTCCTATGGGAAGAATTGCAGTTAACCACTGTAGCCAGCATCCCCCATGTTAACCTATGGAGCAAGATAGCCTTACAATAGTGAAAACGAAAATGGCTGTAGTTCACTACCAGAGCATGTCACCTGCACCAGTACATGCTCTACCTTTCACATACACGGCACCCTGCCCAGGGGGGTACCTTGGGCCTTCCATAGGGGTGACTGATGTGCACGAAAGGGAAGGGTTCGGCCTGGTCAGCGGGGACGCGGACCAGGAGGACATAGCAGTTCTAAACTGCCCGTAGGCGCTGCAGTGGCAGGCCCGAGACACCATTTTAGGGCTACTCCTGTGGGTGGCACAATCAGTGCTGCAGGCCCACGAGTAGCATCTGTCATCACCAGCCCTGGCACACCCAGTGCACTTTACGAGGGACTTCATGGTGATACAAATAGGCCAAACAGGTATATCCAATCAGAATAACACTTTATATAGGGAGCACTTACACTCTGGCACTGATCAGCAGCGGCAGAGTGTCCAAAGCATCTAAACCAGCAAAAACGTATCCAGCACAGCATCGAAAAATACAGGAGGCAGAGGCAAAAAGATAGGGGTAATCACGCCAAAAGATGTCAGGTCTAACATATAGGTTAACCTTCCGCTATGCCAATTTCACCTGTGTGAAACCTGTGTTCTATTGTTGTCGATGCCCCTTTCAATGAGCCATGGATTTCTGCCTTTCCAACACATCTCTTGCTGCTCTGGATTATGACCTGTGGGTGAGTCCTTTGTTGGCCCATGACCAGGAATGTTCCAGTGATAGCCGCTTATGGGATGTATTACAATTTGGCAGATGGGTTGCCAGCTGCGCCTTTGCGTTTGCACAACATCTCTGCACTGTCCTGGAGTACAGTCTGAACATCATGTCCAAGGTCGTAAAACAATGTCCCTTGGGGACAAGGGCCCTAGCACCCAGACTTAACAAACTCTTGCAGCTTCTAGAGACGACACCTGGAGAGGGATCCTTCCAGAGAGAAGAGCGACACAGCACATGTGATGTCCATGTCACCATCTATAGGCTGAGGAATGGGATCTGCTGACAAAGTCCAGATATCTTGGGGTACATAATGAGACTTCTTCTAGCAAGGGGAGGGGGGATATGCTTGTAGGTATTGACCTGAGAGCTTAATAATATGACATCTCCCTTCATGATATGCGGACATGTTTCTATTCTGACTGTTTTTGAATTATGCTTTATTCTGCTTGTTGTGGCATGAATACTGCACATTAGTTGCAATAAAAATATGAAAAAGTTTCTTGTCTTCAACTCATATTATTGTGGACAAGTATAAGAGTGAGGGCATCAGGGTGTGTCTTGTTACCATGATTCCTGAGAGATCTGAGGGTGTTGTGTTTTCGAGTGTATAAGGGCTTGTTTCACTGTCAGTGAGTAGGAGAGCTAGTGAGGCTCTATAACTAATCAGTCCTGTGCTTATGGGTACTCAGGTGGTAGGATGACTCCCTGCCTGCTGAAGTCCTATAATTCTGCACATAGATCTGTCTGTAGGCAGAATCCCTGCAGCAATCCTCCAAGTTTGGGAGACAACAGCAAAGAACACAAACACAGCCATAGTTGCTCAATTCTAACTTACATTCAATGGAAGAATTTAGTGATGAGCTGCTCACGCAGGTCAAGACCTTCTTCATCACCACTATCATCGTCACTGGGCATGTGTGGGTTTGCAGCGGGGGTCTGCTTCTGCTCATCATCGTCCTGAATCAGGGGGATATCTTTGCGCAAGGCCAGGTTGTGTAGCATGCAGCAGGCGACTACTATCTGACACCTTCTGGGGTGAGTACTCTTGTCCAGACACCTGAATCAAGACTTTAGAAGTCCAAAAGTGCACTCCACCATGTAACTGTCCTCCCATGTGCATCATTGAAGTGGACTTCCCCAGGCGTAGTTGGATTCCTCAGTGGGGTCAGCAACCACAGACAATTGGGATACCCTGAGTCACCTAGTTGTGAGAAACACAGACAAGCAATGTAATAGTAATATGTGAGGAGAGCAGCATGTCACACATACAGCACACTCATTGACATAGCCCACTCACCAACAAGCCAGGCACGCTCTGGGTGAAGATAAGCCATCACTTGTGGTATGCTGCTGTTCTGCAGAATGTATGAGTCATGTGCCGAACATGGATACTTCACAGCTGCCTATTAATTTTTCCTTGGAAAGTGTACAAAGCTGTCCTTGTAGGTCATCAATGCTGACAGGACATCACGCAACACCATGCTGAACATAGGCTGTGAAATCCCACAGGTGCTGGCCATGGTGTACTGGAAAGACTCGGTGGCAAAGTAGGGCAGTGCAGCCATCACTTTTACTGTAGCAGATAATGTAGTTCTGTTTGGCTTCAAATGGGGCTCCAACTGAGCACATAGCCCTGGCAGTGTAAGGCGATCCAGGCAGAAGTTCTCGATGATTTCTTTGTCCTCCATCATCGCCAGGTCTGGGACAGGGCGATAGATAGGTGGTCTCCTTCTATGTACTCGGGACACAGGCAAAAGATGACTTAAAGTAGAGATGTGGGAAACAGCTTAACCAAAGACTCACACAGCCACAATATTGACAGGACTCTTGAACACGTGAAATGTACAAGTGACGTGCATACAGACCTTGATTTTCTTCACTCACTCGACATACTAACTACTTCCACCGCAAAATAAGTGGATGTGTATGACATATGATACACTGCTACATCAAAGTGTGAGCAGCCCTGTGGGTAGATGGCTCAGCACATGTAGTTAACAGCACCAATGCTGAGTTGGATGTATCTGCTGTCATTGCACGAACTCAAGCACTCAAGCACATTACAACAACATTAAAAAATGAGGCCAGTAAGTGTCAGCTGGACAACAATACATGAATATGCAGCACAGTGGACAAATATGAACATTATGGGGTCAGTCCATTGTGACTGTGTAGGATTTTGCGTGACAGACATTGCCATGTTCGCCAAAATGATACACAAATACACATTGGTTGTGTATACATGCACACATGGCTGAAAATGACAGATGATGTTGGCCAGAGAGATGTTTGTTTGTAACACATATGCACTCCTCTGACATGTGTTAAAAGATATGCAGGCAATGGCAGCTAGGCACACTGTATGCTACAGCAGTACATGTGTTGAAAGGGCCAGAGCTTACAAGTATTTCTGATTTACGTACAAAGAACACCTCTAAATGTCAAACAACATCACTGGCCCTTCATAAGACAACCCATGGCCAATAATAAACTATCAAATAGCAATGGATATTCAAACAGTGTTCACAGGTTACATGTTTCAATACACAACATTAGTACAGTGTGACAGGCCTTTGTCCTATTTTTGTGGAAACAAGGGGAACCCAATAAATGGCCTGGGACCTTGGATATCAAGTATTTTGAGGAAAACAAGTGGTCCCCAGCATAACCAGATAGAATTAGGTAAAGATAATATATAGACCACAATGGGCTGCTATATAGTACAAAAATCCCTTGTCCAGCCGGGCAGGGAATGTTTATTCAAGTAATAGGTTGTCTCAATGCATAAATAAGAAAGGTAACCAAAGACATGAAGGTTACTGTAAGACACAGTCCTGTGCCGTACGTGAAGAAGGAAGTGAAGAAGACAGTGAGTGCAAACAATATCAGGCAAACAAAAGTGAGCTAACAGGCCACTGACACAAATTCAAGTTAACAGTGTGTCCTGGAGTGAATCATCCATACATTAATACAACAAATTCTAAGTATGGGACACTCTAAAAGCAGTCGACGGACGTTTCGATCCCAAGCTCAATTATAAGGGGATCATCTTCAGGACTTTTGAAATGAAAACTTTTGCCTGCATATAACCTTTTAGCATAAAACCGCCAGACTTTTGTCTGTTAATGGGGTTTTAATCCTGTTGGATGTCTTCACTGGTTAAGGTAATAGCCCGACATCCATTTTAGAAATTGAATTCTAAGCCGGACTTCAAAGTTTTGCAGCAAGGATGAGTTGCAGGTTGTTGTGCAATGCTTTATCAGATCTGGTCAGTCTTGGAATTTAATCCTTGGGATTTAAATTAATTGTCCCAATGTCATGCGCTTTCGAGAAATTTGTGAGAGATTTTCTGCACCAAAATTGCTTCTATAAAATGGTCTGGTTTGAAGTCTGATCGGTAATTTCAAGTGTCCCCATTCGGTGGAAGCAGGTCTCCGTTTTAATTGTAGGGTCTCAATCTGAATTTAGCTGCAGTAGGTGCAGTTCGTACTGTAGTTAGGTAGTTAGCGCTGATAGCTTCTGAAGCGGCCAGGAAATTAAAGGTGCGCTCGAGGTACGGGTGGCTGTAGATGAGCCGATGGCGCGTTGGGATCCCATGTTTCAATACACAACATTAGTACAGTGTGACAGGCCTTTGTCCTAAGCATGGGCGCAAAATCCGTTCCGCTCGCGGATTTTGCGGATTTCGGCAAATTCGCAATCTGCGAACTGCCGCGAATTTGCCGAAAATCCGCGAATCCGCGAGCGGAACGGATCCGGGGGGCAAAAGTTCAAGCTTCAAGCTTGTAGCTATTTTAGAATGGCGCTGGCAGCTTGCTGGCGCCATTCTAAAATAAAACAGGAGAGGGCGGAGGGCAGAAGGGCACAAAGACGAGTGTGGAAGAGGGCAGAAGGGCACAAAAATTAGTTGGGCAGAGGGCAGAATGGCAAAAAACGAGTGGGGCAGAGGGCAGAAGGGCACAAAAACGCATGGGGCAGAGGGCAGAATGGCACAAAAACGAGTGGGGCAGAGGGCAGAAGGGCACAACAACGAGTGGTCTCGCAAAAAAAACCCTGCGAACACGCAAAGTGCCCCGCGAACACGCAAATTGCCCCGCGAACACGCCAAAAAAAAAATCCGCAAATTTGCAAATTATGCGGATCGCGAATTTGCAAATTCAAAAATTGCGAATTCGCAAAATTCGCCCATGCTTACTTTGTCCTTTTTCACTACTTAACTAATTTCATTCCATGCTGGCCACAAGACATGACAAGGAATGTTATTTCACTCTCCCTTTCTTGGACATACCATGTGTGTGTAGACTTAACCCAAAGGTCACACTCCATAATATCTTAACAGGGTGCACAAATCACTTTAGGCAAATGTGTTGGGAGGAGTGATGCAATTAGCAAAGCAACAATTGAAATGCAAAATGTGTTTACAGGCGCTGTAGCTGCTGACATCCAAAGAGGTGACACACATTGGCCCCAATTGAATGATGCAGAATTGCGGCAGTGCTTTCTGACCTCCGCGGTGCATCACCGCCTATGAGAAATAGCCATCAGCCAATGAGAAGTGCCAGCGGATTAAATTTTTGAAACTCACGGTAGACGTGCTGCCCTACTGCGGGGCTCGGCATTGCATCCAATTGAATGATGCAGGATTGCGGTCAACACTTCCTGACCTCCACGGTGCTTCACCGCCTATGAGAAATAGCCATCAGACAATTGAAACCGCAGGCGTATTACATTTTTGAAACTCATAGTAGGCGTACTCCGCTAGTGCAGGGCCCAGCAATGGCCCCAATTTAATGATGTAGGATTGCTGTTGACGCTTCATGACCTCCGCGGTGCATCACTGCCTATGAGAAATAGACATCAGCCAATGGGAACCGCCAGTGGATTACATTTTTGAAACTCGCTGTAGGCGTGCTCCACTGTGGTGCCCAGCATTGGCCCCAATTGAATGATGCAGGATTGCAGTCAACGCTTCCTGAGCTCTGCGGTGCGTCACTGCCTATTAGAACTAGACATCAGTCAATGGGAACTCCCACCAGATTACATTTTTGAAACTCGTGATAGGTGTGCTCCACCACTGTGGGGCCCGGCAGAGAGATATATATATATATATGTTTTTTTCAGTGCGGATGATTAGAACAACAGCAATTCTGGGCGAATTAATGCCACAATCATCCTGGTGCATGCTGGGACCCGTAGTTCTGCCGCTGCGGGACCAAATCCACTTGGGATAACTGAATACACCTACCTATGATGAAGGCGGAGTCACGCCGAAACGCGTCAGGACTTGAATAGGTGTCACGTGCTACATTGTGTCAGACGAATAAAGTCGGCTTTCGCTGTGAGACGAAGTTGGGCTCTGGTGTGTTTTGTGAGGAGCAAATGAACGGCAGGATTTCCATTCCTGCCCTTTGAGAGTCCGCCCTGCAGGGTCGGGGCCCCCGGTAAAATGGAACTTTGTTTGAAGATTTATGGAGGGGGATGACCCGCTTGCAACGCTACCAGCCACATTGGACTTCCTTGGCTATTTGGTATGTCGTTTGGAGAAAGGGAGAGGAGAGGGGTGTTTTCCCTTCAACTGCAACTTCGCTGCTAAAGCACCATGATGTCATCAGTGATGTCACTGACCATGTCATGAATGATGTAATATGTGACATCATCAGCAGTGGATTGCGGGTGCGCGATATATAGTTAGTGCAACTAACTATATATGGGAATTTCAATGGTTTTGTGCGAGTAAAATAAGGTTTTGTAAATGCTAATCCCTAACTATATATGGTCTATAACCTATGGTTTTTTCAGTGAATTTTCAAGGTTTTGTAAATGCAAATTCCTAACTATATATGGTATATAACCTTTGGTTTTTTCAGTGAATTTCATTGTTTTTTTAAAAGCTAATATCTATAGCTGTAAAATATATTCTTTATTACGTGACGTATCACGTAGCCACGTGAGACGCCTCATGACGCGTCGCATAAATGTGACGTATCATCTCTGCAGCGCAAACAAAACCCGTAACGTAAGCGCGCCGGAGCACGCTTACAGATATATATATATTTTTTTAACGTTAATTAGACAAAATCCACACGTGCACATATCTTGAGGCCTTGCAAAGGCACATCAAACAAACAGTCCCTACAATTTTGCCAAGTTTGGTGGAAATCTATTCCTTTAAATTTTATTTTACTGTTTCTCTTGGTTTTCCCCTTGTTGCGCTTACCGGAACGCTACCCGGTACGCAAACCGGACGCTCCAAAAACACAAGATGTCGGACTCCCGTTACGCTGCCGGTTAGCTGCCCGGTTGGCGTACCAGGAAGCGCCTCTACCGCGAAAAATCACAATTTTTTTTTTTCGGAGGGAGACAGGAGTGCCTAGAGGAGTCCGCTCCAGAAACACCTACCTCCACTTCCTCACACTCCAGCGATGACTCATCCGTGTTGTCGGGCAAAGAAGGATCGGCCTCTGATTCATGGCCATCACACCCCGTTGTGTGTCCACCCTCCCTTATGCTGCCCCAACTTGTATCCGGGCCCGCTGCCCTAAGAAGGGTAGGGTGAATGTCTGACAAAATGTTGATGCTAAAAATATCGACATACAAAAATATCACAACAAAATTATCGATGTCAACAATATCGACATCTTATCTCCAACAAGGTAAGTACAAAAATATCGAGAAAAAAATATCGTATTTTTAAATAAAAAAATATGTACAAAAAATTAAATAATACTTATAAATGTGATAAACATAGTTAAAAATATTGTATAATATTTAAAATTAAAAATTAATATACATACTTTAACAAAACATTATTTAAACATATACATTTAATACATATTATATATATATGTACTGAATATTAATTTTTAATAATTCTTTTAATAACTTATAAATAATTAAAATTATTATATCTTACAAAACCATCTATACACATAAAATGATAATATAAATAAAAAATAAATACAAATGTAAAAAAAATAGAAAAAGTAAGGAGAATGTTGGATAGCGTAGGGGTAAAAATTGCTATTCCAATTCCAAAGAGTGCAACAATAGGAAAAGTGTTGGATAGCGTAGGGGTAAAAATTACTATTCCAACTCCAGAGAATGCAACAGTAGGGAAAGTGTTGGATAGCGTAGGGGTAAAAAGTACTATTCCAACTCCAGAGAGTGCAACAGTAGGGAAAGTGTTGGATAGCGTAGGGGTAAAAAGTACTATTCCAACTCCAGAGAGCGCAACAGTAGGGAAAGTGTTGGATAGCATAGGGGTAAACATTACTATTCCAACTCCAGAGAGTGCAACAGTAGGGAAAGTGTTGGATAGCATAGGGGTAAAAATTACTATTCCAACTCCAGAGAGTGAAACAGTAGGGAAAGTGTTGGATAGCGTAGGGGTAAACATTACTATTCCAACTCCAGAGAGTGCAATAGTAGGGAAAGTGTTGGAAAGCGTATGGGTAAAAATTACTATTCCAACTCCAGAGAGTGCAACAGTAGGGAAAGTGTCGGATAGCGTAGTGGTAAAAATTACTATTCCAACTCCAGAGGGTACAACAGTAGGAAAAGTGTTTGATAGCGTAGGGGTAAAAAATACTATTCCAACTCCAGTGAGTGCAACAGTAGAGAAAATGTTGGATAGTGTAGAAGTTAAGAACAACAAACTTAAAAATAATTTGAATATTAAAAAATAATAATGAATTAATTATTAAATAACTATAAACTATTTAAAAATACCCACGAATATTTAAAAACATAATTACCAATGAATAATTAATTAAAATAAATTAATAATAAATATCAATACATGACAATTAATTATTATTACTTAACAATTAAAAAATATCTTTAAAAAACATAATAACAAGAACATATTAATTATAAAAAATAATTACCAATTAACAAATATTAACAATTAAAAAATGTTGTATACCGACAAAAATTAATAATTACAATGAATTACCAATTAAAAAAATTACCAATTAATAAAAATGCATTACCAGTTAATTACAATTAATGATCAATTAATAAAAAATAATCACCAATTATTAAAAATGAATTACTAGTTAATAACAATGAATTACCAATTATTAAAAAGAATTACCAATTATTAAACATTAATTCCCAATGTTTAAACATTAATTACCAATCAATAAAAATTAATTTCCAATTCATAATTAATTAACAATGATATAATTATCAATACCAATTAATAAAAACATATTTATTAATTACATTTAAATTACTTCCCACCCTATTCCCCTATAAACCCACAACCCGCAACAGAACTTAAGCAATAAAATTAATTAAATGTATTTATAATTAATAAAAATGAATAATTAATTTAGTTAAAATAAATTACTTCCCACCCTATTCCCCTATAAGCCCACAATCCACTCTGGTACTAAAACACAAAATGAAAGTATACATATTATTAACAAAATACATGAAAATAATGCAAATATCGATATTAGTAACATCGATATCTTTGATATTGATATTACTAACTTCGATATTAAAAATGTTGATATTACTTACTTTAAGGTCGATATTCTGTCCATTGAAATTATTGACATCGATATTTTGTACCATCGAAATTAAAAAATCGATATTATTGTATACCGATATTTTAATTTCGATATTTTGGGTACTCACCTGGTAGGGTATCTTCCCCCCCAGGCACCGCTGCCCCAGCCCCTGTGTCCCCTGCTGCCCTCAGTGAGGAGGCCATAGGCATCTTGCGGCAGGTGTCTGTGGGGCAGACTTTGCTCCTGAATGCCTTTCCAGGATCATGGCAACAAGTTGTCAAAGGTTGTTGCGTTCATGGAGGGCATTCATTCTAACATCCGTGGCCTGCACAGGACTGTACAGTCTTTGGCCTCCACACTGACGGCAACCATTGTGCAGTCATAGGCTCACAGTCCGGCTCCTGTCCCTTCTGCAGCCACCCTTCTAGTGACCCCACCTAACCAGAAGACATACACACAAGAGCACTCAGGCACCAAGTCATCCCCACACAGCACACAACAACAGCAGTACAAGCGACAAATACACAAGACATTAGCCCCAAGGTACCCATGGAGCACACATGCCAGTCCCACCACAAGCACATCACTGGACACAGAAATGCTGAAGCACAATAAACATGCATCTACATTGCAGACCTCACATTCCCCGCCCTCCAAGAGCTCTCCAAGATCCAAAACGTATCCAGAATCAGCACAGGAAGTTGCCCTAGCTGCTGTGGGCCTTTTGCTGGCCATAACCGCCCCCTCCCAGTTTATAGGGCTGTTGTGCCCAAGACTTCCACTCCCACTGACCCACCCCCTAGGAAGCATGGACAGAGAAGCAGTGAGTTAGTGGTAGCTCCAAAACAGGGGAGGCAGGATAAAAGCCCACCCCCCCAAGTGTACAACCAGATCTGAGGTTTCAGGGAAGAATGAAGCTGTTGTGGCCACCTCACATACCCCTTGGTCCAATACTCTTGGGGGCTATCATATCCCCAAGCAAGTGAGGACCAGCCCTCCCCATGCAACATCAGCCACAGAGTCTCCCCATTGCATTTCTCCACCTCCTCATGTAACGACTCCACAAGGTTCAGCCTGCCCTCAGGCTCCCACATCCAGGGTCCCTCTACCTCAACCAGTTCTCCCCCTCCCAGTTCGAATCCTCTGACTACCCCATCCAGTCATGCCCCACCCAGTTCCAGTTCTCGCCAAATTCGAAGCAGAGTCCCCCTTCCCACCCCATTCCTCCCTGAGCGGTGCCGAAGCTGCCCATTTGCTGGCCATATCCTGGCAATATTCCCATGACTGTGGCCTTTGTTTCAATCATCTATGTGGAATTTCAAAGCATGCATGTGGGAACTTGAGTTTGGACTGGCTGTTTCCCTTAATGGTTTGCACTTTAAATGCTCATAATAAGTTTATGTAATAAAAAATATATTTTTGTTCTGAGCGTTGTCACTGGCCTTACTAATGATTCTGTACAGTGTGTGTGTATATGTTCATCAGTTCCATGCTCTGAATTAACACTTTCCCATTGGCATGCAGTTAGGTTGATATTGCAGGTGTAACTAGAGGTTCCGGAAACTAATGTCCACTTTTGACTCTGAGGATTGATGGGGGCGAGCTGCTTGTCTGTGATGGTCCACTCTGGTTCTGGTCCTGTTCATTATTTTGGCTGAGCTCTTCTTATTCATACATGTCAGATTTGTTTGATCTCCATCATGCGAATCTATTACAATTTACATGATGACTTGAAGGTGGACAGTGTACAACATTTCTGTGTCATCTATGCTGATGTGTAGACACTAGTGTAGGTGTGTTGTATCTTGTGCAGGTATGGCTTCATAGTCAAATGGATGAATGTACATGTGCATACTGGAGTCATCAGACAGTGTGAGTGTCTTGTCATTAGCAGAGTTGTTCATGTGTCTGTGCCCTTGAGCATTGCCCTGTCACACATGTATAATCCAGTTGATGAATGCATAATTGTTTTCATGTTCAGACACCATGTGGAGTGTTTGTGAACATGTTGGGGTTGTTGCCAGAGCAGTGTGCAGTGTGTCATTACAACCTCACAGTTCTAGGGTACACCAACATCCTATCCAAATCATTTTTGAGTATGCAGAGTGTGTCACTACAATGTCTGTATTGTGAGCCTTGGGATCCAGCCTGGCTTTTGCAAACCTTTGTTCTCACTGTGCTGCATGTCTCTGGGATACAAACATGATATGTGAGTTTTCACGTGCATTGCTGTCACTGTCCACTTTATGGGCTTCAATATGTGTAGGTCTGATTCATAGCAGTCACAGTAATACCATTGAGGCATACACAATGTGAGACACTTCACCAAGGTTTTTTGCTCTGTACACTTCTCACATGTACAATTGATGTGTATACACCATTTCAGTCAAAACATGTACCACTGCATGTCCTGCACATGTTTGCCCCTCCCCACCACTCCATGGTGTGACGGTGTGCTGTGTGCAAATGATTTGTATCCAGAAGCATTGTGGCCCTCACCACTGTTTCAGTATGTGATATGTACTATTTGAGCCTACTAGACTTCAGTCATGGTTGCTGATGTACAGTACAGATGGATTTCCAGCACAGTCCTCTTGTCTTGTTCCAGCATGGATGTTTGCCTGGGTTGTGTAGCAGTAGGTGATAGCAAAGGTGTGCAGCTGTTTGCTGTGACACTGCTACCAAAAAAATCAACGTTTTCCTCCACTGCCACCACTGCGGATGCACTTCTGTCTGCCATTGTAATGAGCCCCTAAGTCTTAACTTGGAAATCTGCACCAGATAAAGGTGCTAAAAGTATCTGCCAATGTGGGACCTTCCTAGGGCAAGAATTTTATATTTTCCCACTTGAAGGTTTCCTGCTGTAAATCAACAGCTTCACTAGGACCTCGCTCCATGGATATCTTATCTCATGGAGCTCTTCTCATCCACAGTCTGCTACCTTGTCCAGCTGAGGAGTTTTGAGTTCCATCTCGAAATCACAGCTAGATGGTAAATCATCCAGGGCCAGATGTACAACAATTTTTTTGCGGGCAAAAATGGGAAATCGGCCCATTTGCAAATGCATAATGCATCTGCCCCATGTACAAACCCTAATTTGTGAGTGGTAACCAATTGCCGACTCGCAAAATAGGGTTTGAGACTTGCTATTAGGAAAGGGCATGCCAAGGAAGCCCCTTCCTAATAGCGAGTCACACTTCAATGTACGATTATTTTGCAATCGAAATTGCTTTTGCGAAACACTTGCAGTTTACCACCTGCGCCAAGTAGGTGGTAAGGTACTCATAAACAGGAAGGGGTCTCCAGGTGACCACTTTACCTTTGTGAATGTATGCAAAAGTATGTTTTAAGAGAAGGCAGTGGTCCTATGGTCCTACTCTAAAAAATGAAACAGAAATGTTTCCTTTTTTGCTAAATGCATCCCTTTTTCCCTTAAGGAAAACGGGATGGATTTAAAAACAACTGCTTTATTTAAAAAGCAGTCACAGACATGGTGGTCTGCTGACCCCAGCAGCCCACCATCCCTGGGAGTGCTACCCATTCCCAAAGAGGTCCCAAATTGCACCTGCCTCATAAATATTAATGATGCAGCCAATTTGTGAGCATATATCTGGCACCCAATCATTACAATCCTTTTTTCTGTATTTGACCAGCTCTCTATCATGGGTGGCCCTAAATAGGACCTAAGTCCTGGTCAATGACCATGGTTGGTGCTTAACACTTTTTCATGCTATTGCCATTTAAACTTTATAAATTCATATCTCTGATTTCCCTTATTGGATTTTTGTTGATTTTTCATAACATTATTCACAATTTTTATACATTGGAATGGGACTTTTATGGTGTTATGTTTTTGACTGTGTAGCTGTTTTGGCACTCTAAGGGCCCGATTCCGATCCGGTAAAATTACCATCTGTACAAGTTGCATCCGGAGCCGTCTCCGTATGACTCACACCGTAGGACCCGACGAGTACGATCCAGACCGGGGTATCAGGACGCAAGTCATACGGTTCATGTCAGATAAGGGCGATTCGTACGGAAAAGTGCCCTATCACATACACCCCGTACGAGGCGTACCCACTATGATCGCAGGGTTACGGAGCGTACCCCTGCGATCATGGGGGGTACGCGCCGAACACCCAGCGTACATGGGGTACGGTGCGTACCCCATGTACGCTGGGTATACGGTGCGTACCCCCATGATCGCAGGGGTATGCGCCGTACCCCTGTGATCATGGGGATACGCGCCGAACCCTGGCGGGCCGTTCCCTACCTGTTTCGGGGCAAACTCTGCTTTTACGGCTGTTTTCAGCTCCCGTAGAAAAAGGGTTGTACGGTGCGTAGCCGACACGTATCGTACTTGCTGGGTCGTATAACCCAGCCCCGAACCGTACAGATGTCGCGTACAGCGGGTTCTGAGTGAGACTCGTACGGGGATTTGATTCGTACTGTGTCTATACGGTTCGTACGGCGTCCAGCTCCTGGTACGAATCGTACTTCGTCGTACGTACGGGGGTACAATTCGTACGGGAAAAACGCTCCGAACGGATATTCGGAGCGCTTTTTACCGGATCGGAATCGGCCCCTAGATGTTTTACACATGTGGTGCCGGCGGTGGGGTTGGTAAATTCTTTGACGATGTTGAATAGTTCCTTGCTGTTGTGGGCATTGTTGTCAAGTCGATCCTTGAATGCTGATTTCTTGGTTGATCGGATCAGTTGGTGGTGTTTACGGGTGGCGTTATTGAAGGTGGTCAGGTTGTCAGTGGTTGGGTTTTTTCTCCAGGCTTTCTTGAGGGTGCAACAGAACTTCTTAGATTTCTTGAGGTCATCGTTGAACCAGGGGGCTTTTTTGCTACCTTGCTTGATTTTATGGTATTTCAAGGATGCTAGTTCGTCGGCGCTGTGGGTGATCCATTGTGTGAGGTTGGTGGCTGCTTGGTTTGAGTCTGATGGCTTGGCAGGAGGGTTTTGGTGAAGCGATGTGAAGAGCTGGTCGGTGGTAATTTTGTTCCAGTTTCTTCGGGGAATTTTTTGTGGGAGATTGTGGGTCGTGGTCTTTTTGTAGTTGAAGTGAACGCAGATGTGGTCCGTCCAATGGAGAGCTGTGGTGTGGTTGAAGAAGATGTGCTTGCTGGAGGTGAAAATTGGGTCGAGCGTGTGCCCGGCATAGTGGGTGGGGGTATCAACAAGTTGCTCGAGTCCGAGGTTGGCCAGGTTGTCCAGAAGGGTGGTGGTGTTGCTGTTGTTTTTCTTTTCCAGGTGGAAGTTGAGGTCTCCCAGTAGAATGTAGTCCTCGGAGGGGAGGGCGTGTGGGCTGAGGAAGTCAGTGATGTCTTCGCTGAATTGTGTGCGGGGTCCTGGTGGTCTGTAGATGAGGGTGCCTCTGAGTGTGGTCTTGGGGTCGGTGTGGATCTGGAAGTGAAGGTGTTCGGCGGTAGCGAGGTTATCGTCTGAACTGGTTGTGACGCAGATGGTGTTCTTATGGACTATGGCGATGCCTCCTCCTGTTTGGTTGGTGCGGTCATTTCGGATGATCTTGTAGCTGTCCGGGATGGCTATGGCAATGTCGGGAGCTGATGAGGCGTTCATCCAGGTTTCTGTAAGGAAGGCGACGTCCGGCGATGTAGTGTCGAGTAGGTTCCAAAGGTTAATGGCGTGTCTGTGGACGGAGCAGGTGTTGAGCAGGATGCACTTCAGGTGGTTAATGTCGGAGCTCTGTTTGGAGTTTGTGGATTTGGTGTGGGTCCTGATGCAGTCGAACTTGCAGGAGTGGCAGGTGAAGGGTCCATGGGTGTGTTCTGGGGCGGCTTGGTAGCAGTTAGGTAGTCGGCCGGGGTTAAGGGCTGAGAGGGTTTTGGCGTCGTACGTTATGCGGGTGGAGTGGATTTTGCTGGGGCCAGGAGGTTTGGCGCTGGGCGCGGCCCAGGCGCGGACGGGCGTAGACGGGCTTACCTTTGGCGCACCTTCGGCGCGCATAGGGCACGTCCGCTGCGCGTGAACGCTGCACGCAAAAGCATCTGTCATAAGTGGATAGTGGAGGGGGAGGGGGGAGGGAGGAGCAGCTGGGAGGCGGGAGCTGGGTGGAGAGCCGGGCTGGGAGGCACAACAACAAACAACAAAATGGCAGCAAGCCCAAAAGCGAAACAGGACGAGATTGGGGCACAACCTGAAATCGCTATTAAGTGGGCAGTGGCACCGGCACAATCAGGCACACATAGTTAAAGCAGGCAAAGCGAGCAGTGCACAGTTGCAAAATAAATGCAGACCAGTCTACCAGTATAGCGCTACGATGTCAATATCATCAGGCACAATAATTAATTACAGTAAGCAGAGCGAGCAGTGCGCAATTCGGATTAATGGCAATGATCTGTCTGGCAGAAGCGCTACGATACCACTTATTTCAGCAGGGAGCAGCGTGAGGAGCAACCGCTTCTGAGCTAGGCAGGACGGTCACAGCGTTTGGACTATCGGGTAGAGTCTTAACTTTAGTGGGAGGGAGGAGCAGCTGGGAGGCGGGCGCGGGGTGGAGAGCCGGGCTGGGAGGCACAACAACAAACAACAAAATAGCAGCAAGCCCAAAAGCGAAACAGGATGAGATTGGGGCACAACCTGAAATCGCTATTAAGTGGGCAGTGGCACCGGCACAATCGGGCACAACTAGTTAAAGCAGGCAAAGCGAGCAGTGCACAGTTGCAAAATAAATGCAGAGCAGTCTACCAGTATAGCCCTACGATGTCGATATCATCAGGCACAATAATTAATTACAGTAAGCAGAGCGAGCAGTGCGCAATTCAAATAATGGCAATGATCAGTCTGGCAGAAGCGCTACGATACCACTTATTTCAGCAGGGAGCAGCGTGAGGAGCGACCGCTTCTGAGCACGAATCTCTATGACCATCCAAACATGTACAATTTGTAAGATTCTTGTAACTATAATGATCCAAAAGTTGAGAGAATTGCTTGCAATATTAGTGCATACTGGGTGCTTTCTGATCTTTCCAGGGATGAATTTCACAGTGCTGTTTCATTTATATTGACCAAGCTGTGATGTGCCTGCACTCTTTAGACAAATTTAACCAAAGAGGCCCACATACAGAGGATCATACAAGCTTTGTGGTGGGGTTCACCTATTATCATCTCCAGGTTTTGAAACAGCCAACAGGCGTTCATGGTTGAGAATGGTATGTTGCTGATAGGTACTTATTAATCAAAAAAATAAATTATCTGGTTACTGAATAGTTGGAGCCATCTCTATACATTCCAATAAGGCTATATTTATGATTCAATTTGCTATGTAGTAATTATATGATTTGGTTTTACCAACAAACTTAATATTGGGTAGAACACAAATGAAGCTATTACCAATCATTGTCCTAGGCAATTCTCCTGTTTGTGAGCATATTAAATGCACCGACTGTGTGATGGCAACATTCTTGCCACTCTTAAATTATGAGAGACATTGTTACAAAATTTAACATAGCACATATGTGTTCATAGACCTCACTGTCGGGCAATTCTTCACTCCCTCCTGTAACTCAGATGTTTACTTGGCACTTTGTCACAGGCAGATGTCAAGATAGGTTAAATTTGAGCACCATTCTCCACTAAGATATTTCGAAATTTCATTTTGATATGGATCTCAAACTTCAATTAGGGTTACGATCTTTACATTGGATTTGTTTCATGTGGTTAAGGAGGAGAACATAGATTGGCAATGGCAATATTAGTGTTCATTGAATTGAGAGGTCATTCTATCTCTTTATTCTACATTTTATCTTTTTCCTCTTTTGTATGGTATTGAAGAAGTATGCACATGATTCAGCATGTGCCGCCAATTTAATGCCTGCTTTTGGCAAATCTTTCTATTCACCTAATGAATAAGGCATTTCAAACACCCAAATAAGCACTACAGTACTTTAACACTTAAGATAGTTGTTTTAATTATGCTATACCCCTCAAGCTGTTTTGACTAAGGAACCATAGGAATGTGACATGGCCATGACTTTAGAAAATTAATCACTATTTAGGATAAGTGCTGATATATGCAAATAAAGTTATATTTGTACTAGCAGTATGTGGATTTATCTGCCCTCTTGGCGTGTGAATCGGAAAGTGCAGTTTCTTTGAATGGTGGTTTGGGAATATGCACATGCTTAAAACTGTTATTTGGTGGTCTTTATTGAAGCTTCTATTTTCTTTCAATGGGGATTTATCCTGTACAGCTTTGGACTTATGCCACCAATCCAATAAAATATTCAACAAATGGCACATTCTCTATTATTTCAAATCAAATCAAATCAAGCTTTATTTGGTTACATTTAAAACCATAAAAGTACTGCAATAAATACAACCATAATAATTAGAATTCTGTTAAAAATACAGAACATAATCAATGTCACCATATACGCCTCAATCTTACTGTAGTTTTTAAAAAGCAAACAACAATAAAAATAAGGAATTCATCAGACAAAAATTGTAAAAACAAGAGAGCAGATTGGACTTCAGTAAATTTCATAGCCTCCAATAAGGGAATAATATAAGCTTTCCTGGGCTCATCCTAGAACCAACAAAACATTGCAAAATGCATAGCGGAGACACCTGGTCGCAGCTACAAGGAACCAATGAGCTCAACTTGTACCATCCCCTTGGGGATAATAACAAGTGTAACACATTAAATTTAAATCTAGTGAACAAAAAATGCTCACTTCTCTTTGTCACAATTGTGAGATATGGCTCCATTATTTGAATCGTGTTCAACAAAACATACGCATATAGTGTTTATTTTTGCAATTCCTCTTGTTCCCTGTCCAACAACCTTCACCTTGAAAAGTGTTCTTTACTCCCATTCACAGTCATCCTTTAGCGTATATATTATTACTTATTTAGCAGATGCTAACATTAATTACTTAATTGTTGATTGCCAAAAAAACAAGGAAATGATAAGGCAATTAGTGGCACCCACCCATGTACATAGGCCTCCCATAGCTCTACAAATCGTTAATGAATGTGTTAAATAATCCAAAGCCTTTTGCAATACAACTCCATGTATACCTCACTGTTACTCAGCCAGTCATATTACACTCTTCCAATTTTCTGGTCAACTTTGCACTACATTAACTAAGTAAACACACATCTATCACACAAGAAGAAATCACTTCACATCATAATCTCTATAAATCTAAACCCCATACACTCTTAAAGAATACAGACCAGTGTTAAGTTTAAGGTGAATTGTGTGGGGTTTGTAGGGTATAGGGCAGGAAGTAATTTAATTATAATTAATTATGATTTAATATTAATTATATAATTGATAAATAATTATGCTTAATTGTGTAGACTTATTTTTTTAATTGCATTAAGTTTCAGGTGCAGGTTGTGAGGTTTGTGGGGGTATACATTGGGAAGTAATTTAGGGCATGATTAGGATGCCGGTCAGACAGAATTCAGTGGCCCTGTTTGATGCCGTTGCACCCCCATAGGTCTTGTCAGAAGCGGTCCGTCCGACCGCCAGATTATGATGCATCCAGCATGACCATCGACTCGGACAGCCATCCTCTGACTCTTGAATTAGCGGTCGGAGAGCAACAAAAGCCATAGGGTTGTACAGTGAGATCCGACCATCGTCTGCATTACGATGTGGACCTCCAAGGACCAAACGTGACTGTGAGAGTCCATCCATCTGCCTCGAGTCATCAGGAATGTTTTCGAATTTTTTCACTTTATTTGTTGCAGTTTGTAATTTATTGTGCATATGTACATTTATATTGCATATATATTTATCTGTTACTTCTATAAAGATTACAAAAATGTGTAAATTGTAATATAAATGATAACAGTATGTTTGTCTTTGATATTAGTATATAACGATTTTTTAAATATTTTTGTTAGTTACAAGTATTGGATAACAATATTTTTGTGCTCAATATTTTTGACTCAATATTTATGTTCCTCGACATTTGTGGTTTTGATATTTTGTCAGTGAACCTCCCACACAACACCCATGGATTATGACGCGTCCCCAGATTTACAAAACTATTTAAACCTGGGTATGTACCAAACCCTTACACCTCCCCAGGTGAAGCACAACTAGGAGAAACAACTTTCTTTTTCCTAGTTTTTTCCTCTTTCACTCATTGAAAGAGCAAAAAACCTCCCAGGATTCTTTTTGTGCTGGAAGGTGCTCCTTCCTGCAACAAACAATCCTCCCAACAACATAGGCACCCTTGCACCATGATGCAAGGGAGCCTGCATTGGCGCTAGGCAGCTGAAACTGCACCAGCGCAAGGCGAAAGGACAAGAATACACCACATTGGATACATACGGGGCATTCCTGGCCTTTGGCTTTGATGTAGGGCAGCGCAGCAAGAGAACTTGCTCTGCTGCCCTACGCCAAATACCCATAAATGGAGCCTTACGTGTATTTTCTTTATTGGTAAACGTCCTGGATCAGCACACCATTTGTACCATATTGCACTTGTATGGTAGTTTATGAAAACTCTTTTATTCTAATCGTCTATGAGTCTTTAAAACATATTCTACAGTAAGAAAGCTCTGAAACACCCAGAGGACGATAGCCATGCAATGCTTTATAGCAACGAATGGGTCATATTTATTATTATTTTTACTATTGTATTTACGCAGCTAAACAGTTTTATTCCAGTGCGCGGTTACATGATTAATATTAATGCTGCATTGCCCAGTAATATATAAAATAATCCCATAACCTATTTAGAAAACGCACATCTGCGATTTTCCTTTTGTCATAGTAATACAAGCATGTGCTGTCAATTATAACATATCAATTAAGAGAGGCAAGCAGAGCAATTGAGTTTTGCGAATGTTCAGGGAAACACATCTGCATAATTCATATTCCATACCAGATACACGTGTTGAGCAGATTAGTGCAGCGATATATATCAAATAACTGAGAATGCTTGTAACATTCCCTTCATTTGCATTTAACAGCATAAATGTAGTTTAAATTTGCCATATACAAGGTATTAATCTTAATGTAGCAGCAGCAGACTGAATTATTTTATCATAAAGCATTACAGGGGCAGAAACGATCTAGTTGATATTAAAGACCAACAAAACAAGCAAACTAGCATATATGACATATTTTCCTGCATAAATCATTGTGGTGGCGATGGTATGGTAACTCCTTTTCAACCTTATAATTAATAAATTGTAAACATAGAAGACCACGTTATTTATTAGTAGTCTCCCCTGTTCGGGGTACGATTTATAATAAATAATATTGCATTACTAGCATTTCGAACATGTTGGAAAAGAAGAGTTTGGTTTAATGATCTAGTTAACATTCAAAAGTAAAAGCTCCCACACACTACGCAATGTGAGTATTCCATACTAGGATGAGTTAGTTGCAAATTACTGTCATCCAGCCACACAACACACTAGTGTACATAACTTGAATGTAATGTTGTGTGTCATAATGTCAGTTGGTCAACATATCAACACTGGCTTCCTGCTAGTACTATGTACAGAAATGACTGAATTCGCCTTTGTGACAAAATCCCTCTTTTTAGCGTGGTCATTCTATTTGTTGTTGACTGGTGTTGCTGCTTATTGAACTGTGCACAATGGGCTACTACAGTTCAGGCCACGGTGTATGTGATCTGACACTTAAAGCATGCTAAATTTGGACAATCCCAAATTGCCAATTTTGACTTTGTAGTAAGGCCATTGTATATGGTCCAGGAAATACACCAATGGCTGTTTGGAAGTCCTATGGACTGAAGAACATATGCGATCATCTATGCAGACAAGGAACACATGGCCTCAGGCCTACATGTGTATTCTGATTTCTGAAGCTCTTAAACCTGAAGGCTGAACCTGTCAAATTAATGAATCCTACTTTTAAATATTAATCCAGTCACCCCTGAATAGGCCCTCTAGCCTCAAAGGTAGGTTGCCAACTATTAAAGAGAGAAACGTGTAAGAAATGAGGGTTGGCATTTTCCTTCACTGATTAGTCTCCAAAGGGTATGTTCACTGTATAAGGCTTAAGGCATAAGGCTTAAGGATTTTGTATGAGGAAAGCTAAAGTACGTTTTAAATAATATGTTTGCTCATTTTTATTTGGAATAAGCTAGAGTCTATTTACCCACTGTTTTTGATACTTAATAAAAATAAGATTCAAAGTAGAAGTTGTATGTAATTTAAATTGGCAGGAAAAGTAACTGTTAAATGTTACACTTTGTCTGCTATAATTTTGGTAATTCTGATGCAAACTTTCAGATAATAATGTGAATACACCCCCTGCACAAATAAGAGTATTTTGGAGGAAAAATCCTACAACAAAAGTTAGTGAGGGGAAGAAGCTACTGATCCTGCTTGTTGGACTTGGCCCTTTTTGGCAGGTTCAGCCTTGAACTTTTTGCCTTGAGCTCTGACATTATGGTAGTGATTTTTAGCCTCTGCGCACTTTAGCACTGTGGCCCAGTGTAAAGTGTGTGCGCTCTCTGAGTGCGTGTGGTGAGAGTGACCTGCCCTCCCATTGGAATGCATGGGGGATATGTGTGTCCATGGTAATTCCTGATGTGAGAGGAGTGCAGGGGCGAGTTTAGTATGTGCAAACTTGTGTGAATATATGCTGCGCAATGGTGTGGGCAGATTTATTGTGACTAGTGGAGAAGTGCCACTTTTAGAAGTTGGCATTTCTGAGTACTGTGTGTCTGCCTGCCTGATGTGAATTGCCTGTCTGGCTTGTGATTGACAGGTGCTGGATGATGTGGGTGGCTCCAGGAGCCAGGATGGGTCTGCCCGGTGGTGAATAGGGAGATCTTCATGTAGATGGGAGGGAGGAGTTGCATCTGGGACCTGAATAGGGCTGTGCCTTCCCTCCACAATGCTGGCTCCACCTCATGTGGTACATCAGATGTCCCTGGCCTGTCCTGTGAAAGGGAGAGAGAAGCTGAGCAAAACAAAGTGCTCAACAGCTCCCCTGAACCAGTTGTATCTGGTTCTTCCATGCCCTACACTGTTAGAACAAAGGAAAATGCTGTATAAAAGAAATGTTCTGCTTTTGGATCCTGACCTTGCGGGGAGTGCTGCTGCTGGGCCCAGGGGGGCTGCCAGTAGGGCTTTCCTCCCTGGGCCCTACATTGCCCCTGGATACTTCAAGTACTCTTCTTTGGGACCCTTTTGCTTTGACCTCTAGCGCCCTGTGAGAGCTTTGCTTCTATTTTCCTGGAACGCTTTTCCCTGGTGCTGTGCTCCCTGCAGCCGAGAAGGAGCACTACGATTATCCTGGAGGGAATTCCCGGCGTTGGGATTCCCCCCACATTGCAGCATTTAATTGTTGCCTAGCTGGAGCCTACCCTGCTCATTTTGGTAGCTAAAATACGGGTGCCCACCCCGCTTATTTATCGCCCAAGCGGGTGCCCACCCGCATTCTTGGTGATCTCTGCAGGTGCCCACCCCGTGTTACACAGCCGCAGCCCGAGCAAATGATGGCCGCGGACCCGGAAGCAAGGCGAAGTTTACCTGCTTCTGGGCAGAGCCGGCGGCAGGAGCTGATCAGTGCAGGCGGAAGGAAGGACGGGAGCCTCCCCCGCCTCCCCCAGCATTGCGGTAGAGCCCTGGGTCCCAGGAGGGGGCATGGGTGAACAGAGAGAAGGAGCAATGGTGTTTAGGGTGGTTGGCAGGGCTCCCATGAGCTGAGGGAGCCCAGCGGCGTCCTGAGAAGTCCCGGTCCCAGGAGAGGGACCGGCGAAATGAGGAAGGACAAGGCGGCACCGGAAGACCCCTGAGAGGAGCCTATGCAGCCCCGGTGAGTGGGGCCCTAGGCCGTCCTCTGTTCCTTGTTGTTGGTGCCCATGAGGCACCAGGGCTCTTTGATGTGAACTGGGCAGCCACGAGAGAGAGCGTGCCACCCCCATGATGGGCACAGTAATTAAGAGAGGGCCCAGGGCGGCCCGTGCCCTCCAGTTTCTTTGTGGGGGCATGTAGTTCCTCAAGAGCCAGTGCGCTCCAATGCTTGGGGGCACTAATTATCTCCAGAGCCTGTGCGTGGCTCCAACGACTTGTGCATAATTATTTTTAGAGCCTAGGTGGCTCCCACGATGGCCTCATTATTTTAAGAGGGCCCAGAGGGGTTCATACTGATACCCTGTTGTGTGGCCACTCTTCACAGCTGCCCCGCTTACGAGAGGGTGGCTGCAACGTTGGTATATTGTATGAAAGGGCACAGAGGTTCCAGGCCTTACCCATTATTTACAGATGCGCAACAATTAGTGCCAGCAGCACCGTTTAGGCGCACAGTTCTTTGGGGGCATGTCTTGTGAAGTTAGGAGTGAGAGGCACTCCTTTGCCCCATACTTTCCCAGCTGCCCAGCAAGTAGTGGGCAGCTGCCAGGTTTAGGTTTGCGCAGTGGTGCAACATTGACTTTCACTGCCTAGGCAGCAGCGCTGACTCTTTGGACATAGGGCATTGAGCCCCTGTTTGAGATGGCGAGTTGGCCAGGGGAACTGTTAGAATTTTAGGGCGCCAGGCCCTAATGTGATGTAGTGCTAGGAAATGTAATGTGTGTAGTATGTTTTACCCACCCTGTTTTATACCTCTAAACTGTGGTTTATGATTATGAGGTTGTTCTGCATATCATGGTTTATGCTAGTGAGATTATGTTTCACTGTGTGATTTACGCCCCTAATGTGAGTTATGTTTAGGAGTTTAGGGTCTAATGCGTTTTAGACTTATGAGAGAATTGCATAATGTGTTTATACTGGTGAGGTTGGTGCAGAATGTAATTCGTGCCTGATGTGAGACTTGCATAATGTAGTTTTTGTTACAGGCTGATGCTAAGTACAGTGATTACCAGTGTTTACTGGTTGTACGTTTATGATCTGTTTTACTTTTGCTAAGTTCACTTTGTAATGGTTCTGACAGTGGTCCATGTGGCCCTGTCACGTGTATATAATCCCTTGTAAATATTGCCCAGCGCCAGTTGGCACAGTGTACATGATGTGATTACTATTCTAATGTGTTTTGAGAATACAAAGCTATTGTTGATATAACCTTGTGTGGAGTTCCTTTTGTGGTGTGCCTGGGATGTTGTTGCTGTGTGCGTGCACAAATGCTTTACAAATGGCCTCCGGGATAAGCCTGACTGCTCGTAACAAGCTACCAAGGGGGTGAGCAGGGGGTATCTTTGGCGTGTACCTCCCAAGCCCTGACTAGAGTGGTGGTCTCTGCCTGGCTTTGGGTCAAGCATTAGCCAACCAGAGATGCCATCTCTAACACTGCTGTTTCTGTTTTGTTGCATTTAAAGCTATTTTCATAACACAAAATGCATTCTCATGTCCTTTTAACATGCAAGGGTGCATTTTGTGCAAAGAAACTGGTGCTTAATGCAGGAAGTAAGTTAGTGGAAAATCCTACCCCAAGTGCACATTTAGTGAGTGCCTGCAGTGGCTCTTACTGCTATTCATCTTATGTTCAATTTAGTGCTACTTCTTATTGCAAAATGCATCCTCACATTGGGGCATTGTGCACTAACAAAATAACACTAAATGCAGAATTACTCATTTGTATTTCCGCATTTTAGATAATCCACATTATTGCACTACACAACATAACACAAGTTACACTCACCGGTAATTTGAACTTTCCCTCTTTGAGATTTACCCAGCAAAACCAATGGCTTCAGCAGGACCTTGGCCTATGGGTATCCAACACCGAGTGGACCCAGGTGGATTCAGTATTCAACCCTGCCCTGCTCAACTTCTATAAAAAAGACTAAGGGCCTGATTACGAATTTGGTGGTGTGGGACAGGACCGCCACGCAGTCACCCCAAACCCACACCGCGAAACCCGTGCTACCAGATTATAACTATTTTAGTCACTGGTTCTTTCGTGTTTCCACAGCGGTTACTATGAAACAGGCACATCAATGGGCTCATCATATCCAGTTTCTGCACAGTATGGGCTGGTGCAGACCATGCCGTGCAGTTACTGGGGTGCATGTATGCAGGGGGGTCCAACATGTGCCCCCTGCATAAACCCCATGGGCCAGAGGCAGTATGGAGGTGAAACTGCCAGGAAATCCATGGTGGAGACAAAACTCATAATATACTTGGCAGGACTGTGGCGATCCCACCAAATATAGGGCCTTGTTACAAGTTTGGCAGTGCAGGAGCAGAACCGCCGCTCTCTTGCCACCAAACTCATGTTTGAACCACCTTCCAGAGGACGAGTTTTCTCCTATCTGACAGGTGGTCCTTTTGCGTTGAAAAAGGCACCACAATGGGAACGTCAAAATCAATACCTGTACGGCATGGAATGCCGAAGTCCCTACTGTGCAGGTACTGTAGTGCATGCACATAGGGGGTCACAATAAGTGCATACACCCTATGGTCCTGAGGCATAAGGTTTCCTCTTCGCCAAGGTTTTCATGGCAACCTCACCACCATGAAAACTGTGGTGGAGAGGAAACTTGGAATATGCTTTGCAAGACTGAGGCGCTGAGATGTTGCAATGGCAGTACGATTGCCCTAGCTGTGAATGGGGTGGCCAGAAGACTTACACTGCTGTGCCCCTGTGTGTCTGGCTGCCCGTGGACCACCAGACTCATAATCAGGCCCTATATCAGAAGGTTACAATTTAGACAAGATCCACTTGTTATATCTGAACTCTGCTCCATCATGGTCAACTTGAATTCACACCTAGGTCTCAGCCAACTGTGAACAGTGACTTCTGAATGGTACTTTGCTTTTTCACACAGCTTTTTGCCCAAATAGTTAAAAAATTCACACCACCAAATAGTCCACTGCAACTTCCTTACAAAAATAATAAGTGGTCTTCAACAAACTCTTGCACTTACCTTCAAATTTTGTGCCAAGTGTGTGAAGGTGGCCGGTTGTGGGTAAATTCATTTTCAGAGATGCAATGGTTTCCCAGAATCATTCTTTTCATTAGCATGATACACCACTGTATAAGGTTAAGACCTTTAATTACCTGGGACTCCCTTTTAATGCTACTCTAAACTTGGCCCTACTTTTGACTTCTAGACTTCAACAATTTAGCAGAATAATTGGGGCAGTTTTTTTTTCCGTCACAGGCTAGGCCACAATCCATTGAGAGAAACAATACAGATTGATAAGAGTAAATGCTTGTCAGTGGTGCTATTAGGAGCAGGAATTTGGGCATATACCAACCTAGAACTTTTACAATGGCATGGGGTACTGCCTAATTTCTATTCCATGCTAAGGTAAGTTTAAGCCATATGGATCAATGGCTGGTGCAAATCTGAGGCGGGTCTGGTGTGAGTATTTTGATAGAACTGCCTTGCTTTTGATAATGTGGGTCAGATTCCCTGGTTTGCTTATATGAGTAAAGTTCTTAACTTGGTAGGCCAGAACTGTTCAACTTGAACATGCTTAGCCACTAGTTTGAAAGAGAAAGTTAAATATATTTATTACAACCACTGTTTAAGGGTTTAGCAGGAAATGGTATTGCTGTGCCCACCTCGATGGGAACAGAACCCTATTTAGTTCTAATATCTAAAACTACTTATAGATACTGTCTTACCCATTCACGACTGAGCACATTGGACTTTCTGGTAGCATTTCCATTACAGTGACTTTGGTCTCTGGACCTCCCTAAATGTCCATGTGTTAATGTCTCAAATCCAAGCACTACACACATTAAACTCTTTGCACCCTATAGTCTGCCCCTTGGGCTTCTTTATTGGTGCCAATCTTATTTGAAGCCACCAGCAAATAGTATCAGATCAGGACTGCTTTCGTACAGCTCTTAGGATCACCCTGCACCTGTTAGTAATAATTATCTTCATTAGAAGTACTCTTAAGATCAGGAACAATATGGAGTATCCTGAGCACAATATACATTGAATGATATGAGGAACTATTTACTTTTTAATATGTTAATTATTCTTTTTAATGTTCCAGGCATGTTTTGAAAATGACATCAGTCTATTAACATCTTCGGTTTGTATTTTCTACTGAAACAGTGTGTTTTAGGTATACATTGACATTTTTAAAAGGCATTCACTTTGCAACTTTAATCAAATCTATGTGACCCAGATAAACGTCATTGTATTTTGTTGATCATTATGAAATGATTTGAAATTTTATGAACTATATTGACTTTGAAATTTTTATATTTTATGTCTGGTCAGCCGAATAAAGATCAATGACTGACTCACTGGACTAGCGTAAAAGCTGTAATTCTACCTGTCAAAATACATTCTTTTGACAGCTCTAAACATTCTTTTTACATATTGGTTAGTCACCCCTAAGTAGGCCTTGTAGCCCACAGGGCAAGGTGCATAATATTTATCCTGGCCACACTGCTGGGGGCATAGATACTCTGCACAAGGGGAGCATGGTTTCATTATTTTGAAATTTAGGAGTAGGGGCACTGTGGGATTGTTTGCATTAAACAGAAAAGAACAGCTGTGAATGCGGTTAGGGCTACCCCTAGGAACGTTTACCCTATTGGCTGGGGATGGGCTAGAAATCACCTACACCAATAGGCTAGTGTCAGGCATAAATTAATCATCCTGTGATACCCTCTTCCGAATGCTACTGAACCTGAGGAAGATCAGAAGAGGAGTGGACCTGTTGCATGGGACCTGGGAGGAGCCTTGAAGGACTGGACCTTCTCCCTCCTGTACACACTCCAAAAATGTGGACTCCAAGAGTCATACGGATGACCTTCTTCTCCAGCTACAGGAGGTCACCAATCAACAAGAGCCCTTACCTGCAACTGACAAGCTGACCAGTTCCACCTGGACTGGCCCTGAACCCTGCTGTTGGACTCCTCTGGAGTCCTGACACCCAAGTGCTTCTTCTGAGGTTGTGGAACTCTTGGCTGTGTCTGACAGGATATCTCCTACCACCCCTGAAAATCTGGGATGCAAAAACTCTTTCAATCTCAATATCTCTGTAGGACCAGGACTAACCTGGCAATTTGATCCACCCAAAATGTGTTGGCACTTGACCAACGCTTAAGTTTTCTCCAGCTCTGAATTTCTCCACAGGCGTGATTCTGATTCAGCTGGACCTCCTGGAGGAGTTATCTGTCCTTGTGATGCCCTCTTCATCAACAACAGCTTTACTACACTGAAAAAATCCAAGCTCCAAAAAAGTGATTAAGCACAAATTGAGAAATCATGATTGGGTGAAGGTGCCAGTATCAGGACTGCTAGAGGACTTTCCCAGGTGCACAATTTGGAATTCTCATGCTCAGAGCATTTCCCATCAAAACCAAGAGCTTCACCAGGACCACCTTCAATGGATTCCAACGTCATGGAGCCCCCTTCAGCAGGAGACTACTGCCTTTCCTCACGGAAAACTTTAAACGTGCATTTTTTAAACTAAGGGTGTTGGTGGAAAGTGTACTCCATCTGCCAACGGATCAACTCAACTGCATTATTTAGAGTCAGGCAGACCTTCAGTACATAGTTTGGGGAGACCTCTCTGTCTCAGCCATCTACATGCACCTCTGATGATCCGATGGAGAAACCGCCAGAAGAGGGTCAGCCATGTGTCTGCCAATGCAATTTAGATTGGGCAGACACATGGCCAGTTTTCACTGCCATGAAAAACATGGGGATAAGGGGCAGTGAAAACCTTTAGATGACCTCCCACGCCATGGGAGAATGTTCCCATGATGAGAGGGCCATTGTTCTTTTTATTTTCAAAATGATATTTGTGTTTTTGAGGGTATTTTTTAAAAAACAAAAAAAATAGTACGTTTCATGTTCAGCTCGGTCATGTTGATGGAGATGTCTTTCAAATTTACAATGCATTTCCAGAAACCACTATGTCAACGGTTCCTGGAAATGGTAGAGATGGTCACAGGGGCAGTAGCCATCATTCAATATGGTGGAAGTAAAGTCAACACCCATGGTTATGCTAATTATAACAACCACCGTAAACAAATCAGCAGCTTACATCCAAGGTAAAACCACTGACTGGGTCAAACCGGGTTCTCCTGAATCTCACCCGCACTTCATTGCAGTCAGTCTCAAATTGTGACTAGGTCCAAGTTTACAGAGACTGGTTGACCGTGGTTGGCGAGCAATGATTTTTGGAACACTTTTTATTTAAAAAAATCATATCTCCAGTTCCTTTTAACTAATATTTGTCAATTTGGTGACATTTTATTTATTAAAATTACAAAACATGTCTAATTCAGTTTGGGATTTTAATTGTGTTGTGTTCTGACTCTAATGCTGCTTTGTCATTGCATAACTACTTTACCCAATGCCCTAAGTTAAGGCTGTCTGCTAGCTCTGGGCCATAAATACCAGTGGGTTAAGTGCAGGTTAATTTAGGGATTTTAAGGGTTCACTCTGAAACAGATTGTGATTATTACTTAAGGTAGGTAGTCAGCCCCGTTTGACCAATAAACCTATTTCTTACGTTGCTGTTCAGTGGTGGGATCCAGGACTTATGTTTTGCAGTGACACACAGTGATTTGAGTTGAAATAAAAAACAAACGTTTATATTGACAGCAAAAATTAACTTTTTGGATTATTAATTTGTCTTTGATTTTTATTGGATCATTTTTCATTATTCCTAAATTAATTCATATCCTCAATTATTGCAACATAATTGTTATGATAACATGGAAGTGCAACTGGCCACCATGAAGAGCCTCAGCATGGCTGGGGTAAGGAAGGTGTGCAATGAAATGGGGCCCAGACTGAGCACTGAGTCCAAAAAGGCTGGGGTACCAGATTGTCCTCGGAGCTAATATATTCCAATTGGTATGAGAATGAGGAGGAAGAGGGTGACAATGATGACATTGAGGAAGCTCCCATGCCAGAGGAGAGTGTAACTCCAGGAGCAGACTTGCCTGTATTGCCCAGGGCAGGAAACATTGTGTGAACCTACAGTTCGTTCCCATCAGAGTGGGACTGACAAAGTTGGCTTTTAAATTTCAGCCTCTCCCTATTAATTTATTTTCACTAGCTAGATTGAAAATACAATACATACATACACCACACATATCACTAGTACAATATGGGTACTAGAATAGAGTAGACTGTATGTCCTATCAAAAATAATAAAATATCCAGTTGGGTATTTTGTTGGTGGCACTTTTCGAAAAGCCTCTTAAAAGAGGACAACCTAAAGGACTGGACTCAGAGGCTAGAGCTATTGGTGAACCTGAGTATTTAGAAAGAAAAGGATTGGCCAACTAGGTGGACAATTGGACATGAGGTCTCTCTTGGTTGGAAAATATAATGGTGACCTCCTCCTTATATTTCTTTCCAGCCATGGTGGACGGTAATCAGTTGTTCACCATCAACTACTGCTAATACAACTAGTACTAGTCCTAGACGAGAAAAAGTAAAATACACCACTTTGGGGTGTCCAACGTGACCATCATTTTACTTGTTGATTGAGCATGGGTAAGAAAAAGAAAGCCTTCTCATCTCAATAAACCTGTATAGAATACCTTACTTGGTCATGCAATCTGCACAGCAGTGCAGGTGTACTAGTATTAGTAAGGGCCAATGGTTTATCTGAGTCGTACAGTACCACTACTAGGCAGTACACCCAATATAAAAAGGGAGCGGGAAAGCTCAGTGAAAAACTAGAATGAAGAAAGCTACAGAAAGACTAATAGTACAGAGTCAGAGGTAGTTTGATTTGATGTAAAGAAAAACAGACACTAGAAATATAAATAAGTTGGTAGGTAATGCAGGGATAACAAGAATTTAGAAACAGATAGACCAAAAAAATTTTGGTAAAAAATAGAATTTTGAAACTGAAAAAATTGTTCTAAAAAAATAAGGTGCGATCAAAGTTAGGGAAATATATATTAATATTAACAACAGGAGGACTTACTGGGGCCAGCAGAGCCATCTGCAGAGGAGAAGCAATCCTGCTGGGAGGCACCTCCAGCTCCCACCTCAACAGACTCTGTCTTCTTCTTGCCCCTGTATGTTGATCATGTAGGACATAATTAACCCTTTTGGTGCGTCGACGCCATGGTGGGCATGTGCTGAGGACGGCCGGGGGCCATCCAAACCACTCTTACCCTTTATTTCACCCGCACCGCGGTGGAATTTGCGTCGTGGTCAACGGGTCAAAAGGGACAAAAATTGATTGGTGTGAAATAAATATTAAAAAATCACTCCAAAACATTTTTTACAGGAAACGGCATTTGCAATAAAATGTACCTATCTAATCAGATCGACAATTAGTAGACTCATATCCCGGTCGCGGACAGTCCTATCTTTATTATTCCACAGTTCCATTCCGATTCCAGAATCTGAAACCTAAGTTCCTAGCCCCCCTATTTCAAAGATTTTGAAATGAATTGCAAAAAAATTATAGATGCTTCTAAGTTTCGATCTCATTAGCAAACATCTCAACAACGTCTGATGGGCCAATTCACTAAGTCTGCATTTATTTTAGCCTTCTAAAATGCATAAATTGACGCATGCATATTGCATACACCAAATTGGTTGGTTGCTGAGTTGCTATATTATTCACTCACTCACACAAAATGTTCTACTTAGGACTAATGAGCCGGCAGCATGTGAAAGGAGGACACTGGCTACCAAAAAAACGTACCAACTAATACTAAGTAATTGACAAACTACCTACCACTATCTTAGTGACAGGACAAAGGAAAGGAGTCTCTTAGTCTGCATTCCCTAACCTAAGTTCGATAACCTCTCGTTCATAATTGGTCCAAGCGAGCGCAAAGTTGCAAACAAGTAAGACTAGTAGCACAGAGTACCTGTCTAAATGAATAACAATCACATACTATAAGATTTTTTAATGTAACATACCTGCATGTAAGCAGCAGCAGCATTCTTGCTAATTGGGAAAAACAATAATATTCGCATTAACACAGAACAGAACACACAATAGTAATATAATCAGCTACTCAGCAAGTCTCACAACCTCAAACCCTAGCAGGTCCTGTTCCCGATCCATGATGTCGGACCATCAGTGGGTTAGCTGGTTATGGGTGCGCCTGACCTCAGAGCAGAGAAACACTGCCTGACGCACCCTAGCACACCAGCGGTGACTCTCCTGGATCCCATACCCAGACTCAGGCTGCACCCCTTCAAGGCGCTGCCTTCCTCAAGGAACGCGGCTCCTGTTTCCCCAGGTTGCACTTTGCGTAGTACTCTTCTTGGCCATGAATCTAGGGTGAGTAGGTGGAAAAGAAAATGTAGGAAATGAGAAATTAAGTCAGGTGAAAATGAAGGGAAGTAAAAGAAATATAAAAACAGTAAAAAATGCTGTAAAACACACAAAGGTAGAAAAAATCCCCAAAATATACACTTGGGAAGAGAGGGGAATAGTATTAAATAAAAAAGATCAGACAAAAAAGCTTTAGGAACAAAGGATTGAAAAGATTTAGGGATCATTAAAAACAGGTCCAGAACCATAACCAGACAAGAAAAACAAGATGGCCACACCAATGTGCGAACGCGTGGTGAAGTACGCACAATATTTCCCCCAAATCACGCAATCTGCATTGCTGAACGTCAGAACCCTATCGCGAACACAAGGAACAAGCAGCTCTGCATGCTCGCGGAACTCCGCGTAGCGCAGTGGAGTTTTTTTGCAAAAAGAACATTTGATGGACAGAATGCAGAACAATGTGATATATTCACCCAAGTACAGAGATCAGGGCATAAATCCATCGTTTTTTGCTCACCGTGCCATTCCAGTTTGAACCCAGCCAAATGCAAATCAGTCTTGACCCTGTGCCTCATGGGAACAGTCCAGCCCGAACTGCCAGGCCAGGTCCTCCCAGGACTGGAAACAAGCATCCTAGGACCTGTTTCGGCATCAGCCAGGATAACTTGACTCCAGTGGTATGGAGAGCTTGGGACCCATGTCTGGGCATACCCGTCCCACTCATGTTGACAATTGCACAAAGAAAAATTGTGCGGCTTCTTCAGAGTTTCACGTAGCATTGCTATGTGACTTCCGTCCAGCATTACTAGTGGTTACCAATGACTGAGATCAGTTCAAACATTCCATCCATCACTGTTTTGTGTACTTTTTTTGTGGCCCTAACTAGAACGGGTATGCCCAGACGTGGGTCCCATGCACACTGTGTCAATGGAACCAAGAAGTACCCAGCTGATCTGCCCATAACTAGGGCAAAATTGGTCCTGGGTTGCTTGCATTCAGGTACAAGGAGGAACTGGCTTGGAAGTCCCTGCTGAACTGTTCATATGAAGCTGGGTCAACACTGATTTGCAATTAGCTGAGTCCAAACTGAAGTGGCATAGTGTGCAAAATAACAATGTAGTGGCATGTCGCCTAAGTGTTTAACAGTGGCTGAGTTTAATTCAAGCATTCCACCCATTACTGTTTTGTATACTTATTGCGCCTGCCTACTTCGATGGGTATGCCCCGACGTGGGTCCCCTGAACACTGTGCCACAGGAACCAAGTTGTCCATGGCTGTTGAGCCCATAACTGGTATGAAACTGGTCCTGGTTAGTTTGTGTTCAGGCTCAGGGAGGACCTAGCTTGGCAATTCGAACTGGGCTGTTTCTATTGGCACAAGGTCAAGACTGATTGCATATAGCTGGGTCCAAACTGAAGTGGCGTGGTGTGCAAAATAATGTTAGATTGCAATGTGGCCCAGAGTGATTACTAGTTGCTTAGATTAATTCAAACATTCCATCTATCACTGTTTTGTATACTTATTGTGCTACCCTAAATGGGATGGGTATGCCCAGACATGGGCCCCTTGCACACTGTGTCACTGGAACCAAGCTGTACTGGCTGCTGAGCCCATAACTAGGGACGAGAAAACAAAGACACACAATTGATGAACGGAATGCAGAACAAATCAAAACATTCACCCCCAGTCAAGAAATCTGGGATAAATACATGATTCTTTTGCTCACAATGCCCCCTCTGTTTAGACCTGGCCATATACAAATCAGTCTTGACCCTATGCCTCATGGGAACAGTCCAGCCTGAACTGCCAAGCCAGGTCCTCATCTGGACCGGAAACAAGCATCCTAGGACTGGTTTCGGGGTTTTACCCCTCTTCAGCCAGGATAGTTTGATTCCAGTGGTACAGTGAGCCCAGGACCCACGTTTGGTCATACCCAAAGCACTTAGGTCGAGAAAGCAAAAGACACACAATAACTAACTAACTAACTAACATAACTAGGGCAAAACTGGTCCTGGGTTGCTTGTATTCCGGTTCAGGAATATTCTGGCTTGGCAGTTCGGGCTGGACTGTTCCTATTGGAGCAGGGTCAAGATTGATTTTCTTATAGCTGGGTCAAAACTGAGGTGCCATGGAGGTGGCATAGTGTGCAAAAATTATGCTGTATTGGAATGCAGCCCAAGTGATTACCATTAGCTGAGATTATTTCAAGCATTCCATCCATCACTGTTTTGTATAATTATCTTCCATAAAGTGGCATTTCTAAAATAGTACTGTTAAATCAAACTTTGCCAACAAGGAGGATCTATGATTACCATTTCAATTATATAAAACATGACAGAGCTACTTGTTCTCATTTAGGAAATACAGCTTAAAAATGTATTCCCAATGTTATCCTATGTTACAGGTAGGCCTCACAGTATTGAGAAATTAATGTAATTGTTTTTTTTACTACTAGGACATGCAAAACATATAAAGTGCATGTTCATGTGCTACCTTTTATTTACATAGCAACCTGCCCTATCGGCTACCTAAGGCCTATGTTAGGGTGAAATTGTGTGTAATAAAAGGGGAGTATAATGCTTGGCTAGGCGTTTTAAATATAAAGCCCACACGGCATTGTAAACTGCACACTCAGGGTCTGCCAGGGCTGAGACATGTTTTAATTGGATACTTGCGTGAGTGGCACACTCACTGCTGCTGTCAACTAATAGCATTTACTTTATAGGCAATGGGCACAGGTAGGGAACTCTGGTAGGGACTTACAGAGAAATTAAATATACAAAATGTGGATAAGCCAATAAAATCATGTTTAAGGGAGAAACACATGCATTTTTTGCACTGGATAACAGTGGTAAAGTGCTCAGAGTCCTATGGTCAACAAAATATATACAGCAAAAAAGGAGGTAAGCAGGCAAAAGGTTTGAGGGACGACCACCCTAAGGCTGTCAGGCTTAACATGGCCATCCAGAATTTATGATGTTGGCTCAGAGAGACTCTGATATGTATCCCACACTGTACTTATAGATAGGTTGCCTGGGACTGGGGTCAGATGAGGAATACTGGCCACGTTTTATAGAAATTATTTTCACAAGCCTGTAAGCCCAGTCACAGAGATCTATAAAACCCAACTCAGGAGTGCTTTGTATTGGGCTAAACTTTTGGGACATTGTCTCCCCAGGTCCATTATTAGAACAGTTTCCTTAGACAGCTGTTCTGCTTACCAGTGAGCTCCCGATTAGTCCTGCTGCGATTGGATCTAGGGGTGAGACCCATTGCAGAGGAAATAGGTTGCAGACCCCTACTACTTTGGCGGCGCTTATGAGTGACCCCAGAATTGGCCGAGTATAGGTCTGAGCTCCAAGAACGTCTGAGACTCCCTGGTATAGGTAAACTGGCTTAGTTTGCGCACTTCAGGGAAGGTCTCGGTATCATAGGTCGAGATAACCTATGGAACATCCCAGAGTCGGCCTGTGTGGCAATTACGCGCAACCAACTAGTCAGTAGTTACAGGGAGGCAAACTATCCCAACTTCACGAAAACTCCAACACTGGCTCCCTTACAGTTACTTTTCTGGCAATAAAGGATATCTATATTAAAGAGCCATGTTTAGATGAAATATGACCGGCTCTAGCCAGGAACTGTACATGCAATTTAGGCATGGCTTTCTCCCTTTGCACTCATTTACTAATAACTGATCCAGAAGTGCTTCCCTGGGGTGTCCAGCATGCAGCAGGGGAGAGGAGACTGAACTTCATGTAGTCTTTTTTTTTCCGGGATATTAGAAAATCACAAATAGATGCTGGTCCAGTTGTGCAGGAACCTAGGCACACAACACTGTAAAGAAGCATTCAGGCTCCTAAAATACAATACTGAACTCTAAATTGTTAATGGTGTATCCCGTTTTTTAAGTTCTATGTGGTGGGCACGAAAAGTCTTCTTAGGAATCAGTAACGGATCTAATATTGACTGATCTTTTTATTCTTCTAAGCTAATGTTATCAATTATCCAATCCTGTTTTATCTGGGTTTTAGCTCTTTAATCTGTTTTTATAATATATTGTATATATTTGTGTATGTTCTTTTATGGTCCATGGACTGAAATAAAGAAAGATTGCATTGGATTGGAGAATACTATGCTGGATTTCCTCCTTTATATCAAACCAGAGCCAGTAGTTGCAATGCTCCCTACCATTTACATTCTACTAAGTGTTCCTGTGGAGCTCCTCAGATTTCTGTACTAAGCCCCATATAGTTTAATCTATATGCCTCTCTTTTGGCTAGCCTCAAAAGATCCCTTAATATGTCTCACAATGTTCACCCTGAGGATACCAAGCATATTTTGAGGCCATATTGAAACATTGATCTGGCGCCTCGAAAACTGCTGACTTTATTGCAGTTGTTGAATAAATGAGTCTTAATTATCTCAAATTAAGCAAAGATCAAATGGAGGTGGTGGTGCACTGGGGCTCTCCTTTAGTTTGGTCATCCTCCCAATGGCCTGATCCCTTCTCAAACAGGTAATACCTTGGGAGGCTACTTTGATGACAAATTATAGCTTAGTCCTCAAGTGGCTACGGACTCAGTTTTATGCATCTTCCATCTGAAAGTTCTTGAATAAAATTATTGCTTTTCTGCCTAGAGCATGCCTGCTTTAGTATTCTTCAAGATATTGTTTGTTTGTGCCTCAATTATACCAATGTCCTATATCTGGAACTTCCCTCTTCTAAAGTTCACATCTTCCAACTATTTCATAATACTGGAGCTCATCTTTAGGCATATATGTCCTTGAAGATCCCAATTTCTGGAGATATCAGGAGGCTGCACTGACTGCTGATTCACAGCTGCTTAATGTGCAAGAGCCATGGGATTTGCATTACGGTACTACATATTAAAAAACACTGTCTCATATAGCAACTTTTAAATTGGTACATTCCCACTGTCTTTCTTTTGTTCTACTAGCACTCATGTTTTGGTGGAACCTATGGTTAGGAAGGTGCATCAAGGGGCCTTCTTCTTTTAGGACCTCATTATGAGTGCCCTGCTGGGAAGGTGATGATTATAACTCTGCTTAAAATCTGATACCAAGGGATGGGAACTTAAAAGGTGCAATAATTATCACAGTTTAAAAGTTGCTAACTCTAAAATGAGGCATAACAAGTGGAATTAGTATTTAACCCCTTTACCGTGGCAGACATTCTGCCACGGTGTGGGCGTTCTACGAGTGGGCGGGCTGCATCGTCCAACGGTCGTGCACAGCACCCAGAAGGTAATGCTTGCATTGGCCGTTGGCCGACGCGAGCACGGAACAGGTTAACATATCAAATTCTGCATGTTTGGTCTTTTTTATGGTCCTTCCCCCTGATAAATTTTGGCATGTTTGACCTGAGAAATCTCAGAGAGTGTGACAATTATCACAAAAAATCCTAATTCCGATCACTGTGAAAACACGTGTTTGCCCAGGGATACTAACTTAGCCCTTAACTTGGAATCAGGGCCTTAGGCTGCAACCCTTTGGAACTCTCTCTCTACTGATCTTCATTTGATGCACATTATTTGAACTTCATTAACATATAAAATTGTTGCTCTTACAAATCTAGTATCAATTGATAGTGTAGCTTAAACGATCATCAACATTTCTATAATATCATGATGCCTTTTAGACAATCTCACCTTTCAAACATTTTCTGGATAAATAAAGAAATAAAATAAAAAACATGCCTTGCATTCAAAAGTCACAGAAGATACGTGAAGAACACGGGTTTGAGGGGAAAATATCTCTCAATTGCATATAACAGTTCCCATGAGACACATTTTTTGCTCAAACCGGTCTACTGTAGGAGAAACCCATATGAAACTTCTTAATTGCAAAATTGAATGAACTTTGGTTAACACCAAATGTATGAATTAGGCAATTTTACTTTATGGAGCCAAGAAATCTGTGAGTAAGCCATACTCTTCAAGCTGTGAATACCACAAAAGTAAGTATAAGTGTAAGAATAAGAGTAATGAAGTTGAGAAAGATTTTGCCGTATGATGTATGAATCTATTACTGTTGTGGTAACTGAAATGATACTAATATTTGCTTCCAGTTACTTCTAAAAGAGGTGGGGCATTTTTATTCCACAGATTAAATTGTATCTGTTAATTCATTCATAAAGTATTATAAAGATCTCCTTTGTACAATGGTTAGGTTTCCACAATATCAGTGCTTTGCATATATTATTATTTAACATACTTACATAGAAAGGGACCACAGAATCAACTTTCAACAAAAGTAGACATAAATCTCAGCTAAATCACCTCCTGCTTGGGACATGTTAGAATGGGAGCTATACAGAAAATGCTACATTTAGGTTGTTGCTGCAAAAAGAAAAAACATTTCTTAAATGCGCAGAATCCAAATATTGCAAAGTTTCAAATGTACACCTTACTCTTGTAATAACTGAAATTTGGACCGCAAGCCAATGTAAAGCTATCGATGCAGACAGCCGCGGTCGGTAGTGGGAGTACCTGCCGGGCGGTGACGTGGGGAGGGGCAGGGTTGGGGGTAGTAATCTATGGATTACGGGGGTTTACAGGTAAGTAAACATATAAATAAATTTAAAAAGTGTTGTTGCGTGCAGTGCATCCCCAAATACGATGCAGTGCACGCATTGAAATTTGTTTTATATATTTATATGTTTATTTACCTGTAAACGTCCGTAATCCATATGTTACTACCCCTCACCCTGCCCCTCCCCCTCCCCACGTCACTGTCCGGTAGGTACTCCCACTACCGACCGCGGCTGGATGCAGAAGAATACTGTTGAACTTTGCCCTTTTTGTAGGGTCATCCCCCAAACATTTTGCCTGCACTGTCCTGTTTCCTGAACCTGATTTTGGTGGTTGTTAGGTCTCTGTGCACTTTACAATTGCTAAAGTGCTTGTGCACTCTCTCCTTTAAAAAGGGTAGAATTGGATTACACCCAATTGACACATTTAATTTACTTGTATTACAAGTACTTGTCATTTGTAATTTACATTCTAGTTCCTATCATTCTGTTATGTGTCCCAATTGACACATTTAATTTTGTTGTACGTCCACAGTAAAGAGGGACTACCTGTACCCAGGGCGTGTAAATCAAATGCTACTAGTGGGCCTGAAGCTCTCTTTGTGACAACCAATAAGTAGTCTTTTAAACATTTCCCAGGCCTGCAATAGCAACCTGTGTGTATAGTTTTAAACTACCATCTTGACCTATCAAAATAAACCTTTTTATTATGTAAAAGTCACTAACAGGGTGAGCCCTAAAGAGCCCATAGGACTGAGTGCAGTGCACTTATGAAGGTGGACATGTGCTTTTAAGATTTACATGTCCTGCTTGTGAAAAACTCTTATATATTTTTTTCACAACTGCAAGGCCTACCTCTACAGTAGGATAACATTGGGTTACCTGATTACATTTAATAAGTGATAACTCTCAATTGAGAGCCGGATATAATATCACGTTTGGTGTCTACAGAACTGGAATTTAAAACCCTCTTTAGTGGTAAAGTTGGATTTTAAGACACAATTTTCTTGTCCTAATCTATACATCTCTTACAGCACAAGGCAATCAAGCAATTACTGAAATGGTAACAATCTGGAGAAATGTGAATTAATGAAGGGCCACATTTACATTGTGCTAACAAGAGAAAGTTTTGCTGCGCTTGCGCATCAAAAGGATGGCAATGAGTGCTCCAATTCCCTCTTCTTAGTTGAAAATGTGATCAAACATAAGACTGCTCATATTGTCATGGATGAGACCATTTATACTGTATATGGCTTGTGGATAAAAAGTCGGGACGTGTTTCTGGTTCATGAAAGTTTCCAATACTTCACATACCATCTGTTGCCTGAAAAGGTATTTTTAACAGACATTCTTTTTTTTACCATAATGCAACTTCTGACCGTATAAATGTAAATTGTACTAGATTCCAATGAACCTTCCTGATGCGATTGATTAAGTTATTTTAATTGTCAAAGGTGAAACCTGAAAGATACGTTTCCATATGTACTACAAAGTGTGACCGATTCTATCATTGAATTGCAGTAGATAAGGGGTATAATCTTTTAACTAAAGACTGAGTCGTGCATATTGCAAAAATCTCTGATGAATTGGCTTTAATTGACATGTGTTGTCTTTAGAGTTGGTTCTGCATTTTCACATACTGTAGATGAAATAAGTACATCCTCAGTAAAAAGTGCTGTCAGCCCAGTTAAGTTTTCAAACATTAAATCCAGTGTCAAGACCTGAGAACGATGCATCTCCCCAATTGTAAGAGGATAAAGTCTTACAATCAAACAAAGAAATGTAAACCATTCTGGATCCTGTCATTCTGTTTTTAATCATGATATGCAGAAATTATTGGAATTTTGAACTGTTGAGCTATATAATCGGTGACACCACTTGTTAGATCCAACATCCCTTGTGTGATTTTGCCCAGACGTTTTGCCTTGCATCCCATGTTTTTTGCTTAACTTGGTTTTGATGGCATCAGGCCTCTGTTCACTTTACCCTGCTAAACAATAATAATGTGTTCATGCTCTCTCCCTAAAACATGGTAAAATTGGCCTACTCCTGATTGATACCTTTTATTAACTTGCAAGTGCCTAGTATATGGTACTACCTGTACACATGGCCGTGAAACTAAATTCATCTAGTGGATTGCAGCACTCATTTGGCCAGCCACTGAAGTAGCCTTTTAAAACATATCTCTTATGTGCCACAGTGGCCTATGGGGGAGGGTATATCTGCCATTCCAACCTTGTAAAATAAGCTTTTTGCCAGGCCAGACATTTCCTTTTTAACATTTATAGGCAGTGCTTAGTTTGTAAGCTGCAGCTTAAACCATAGATTGTCACAACCAGTGCTACCAACAACAGTACCAACAAAAATACTAACCACCACACCATCACACTCCTACAAGTGTGACAGTCAGACTGTTACAGGCTCCCAAAGCTATAAGAATGGCTTGGGTAGCAGGTATTAGTCATTATTAAGTATTAGTCATTATTAAAGTATGTTGAATTAATAAAATACTGTTGGTGTTCTCATTTCTTAATTAAAATAAACAGCACCACCATGTGGCAGACTTCCATAAGTGCTGATGTTGACAATTAAGTGCTAGAGCTGAGCACTGGAAACCACCAGTTCAAATGATGCACTGTTTAATAGTCACCTCTGACATTGGACTTAAAGGCTCATATGGCAGGGTGCATGGTATTTAAAAAGTAGGGCATTTGTGTTTAAGTAAGTAAAGCCTATCTCCCCTAGTGACTAACGCTGGATTACCTTATTACAAGTAATAAGTGCTGATTATGGACTGAGTGCAGGTAGGAATATCCTATTTAGACTCAAAAAAGTTGTCATTTAAAATCCTCTTTAATGGTGCTATTATTTTTTGTCGTATACATCAAAAGACCAAACCTTGGATTTTCTGCATGGTAGGAAACAGGAGGCAATGGGGACTCCAGGGTGAGCTGGCCTCCAATTTCAAACGTTAAACACAAGAAAAGCCACCCCAAAACATGTTTATTTGTTCCTTTTTAAGTGATACTATAAAATTTAGGCCCACTCTTCATCAAACAGGATTTTTGAAAAGCAATGGTAGTCCTGTGATGAAGCAAGACACCTGGGGGTGTGTGAGGGCATCCTGTCACAATTTGTGGGTGTCCATAATTGGGTTGAGGTGACAATTACTTATAAAGGAACATAAAAACATTTTATTGCGTGGCTTTTCATGTGTTCTTGTCTTAACCATTTGGTGCCTGCTGCCTGTGTTCTGTGTCATATGACTGTGAATATCTTGTCAGTTCAGTTGTTCTTTGTGTATCCTCGCAGACAGTGAGGCAAAGGAGGACTAGTTGTTGGCAGGGTGGGCCATCTTGTCAGGGTGGGAGGGGTGCAGCTGTCGCCTATCACACTTGCAATTCAAAGGGGTCGCATCAGCACACTCATAAATGACTTCACACTAGTCAATTGTTACTCCACACCCTGCAAAAGCCAGGGCAGGGAAGTAAGGAAATTCCAGAACCTAGGGGTGGTGGAAGTCTAGAAGTTTTTCCCACTTCAAAGCTGGCATCAGGTGTAAATAATCGACCATTAGACCAACTATTCAGATCACTTGTGGACCTCTGAAAGACTCGGAAAAAAGACTGCTCTGCTTTCCGTTTGCTGGAAGAACTACCCTGCTGCAAGAAGGACTGCCCTGTTGCCTGAGGAAGGAAGGATGGACATGCACCTTGAACCTGGATCTACCAGAGTGACTATAAGGGATAACTGACTGGCCTCCTGTTTGGATCTACAGGGACACAGAGGCCTGCCCTGCATCTGCTCAGCTATCCAGTCTAAACATGACCTGCCTGTGCTCTGCTGTTGGCCTCTGCTGTAGTGAGTCTTGGTTCCCAAGAGTTGCCCCAGGTCCAGGACCCTTGCCCGGCACCAATGTGTACTCCTCCTGGCACGACTGTGGGTTCCCTTAGAACCGCAGCACAATGATGCAACTCTACATAGCATAACATGCAGATTGCAGCATATTAAAGCTCCTGATCAGTGTCCTCATTGGAACCAATGCAGAGCGATGCACCTTGACTTTTTGCCTTCACAACCCTGTTTTTCTGAACCCATTTTTGTTGGCATTATAACTCTGTACAGTTTAAGATGATAACCAGAGATAAAGAGCTTGTTCTCTCTCCCACAAACATAGTAAAATTGGCGTACACCTAATAGTCACATTTAATTGACTTTACTACATATATGCAGGACCTATAAATGAAATACTACAAGTGAACTGCATCACTCATGGCGCCACTGACTAAATAGCTCTCTTTAAAGCATATCTCAGGCCTGCCACTGCTACCGGTAGTGCAGTTTGTAACTGCAATTTCAACCAGAAAAATATTAACCCTTTGCCATGACTAAACCTTCCTTTTTTTTATTTGAAGCTAGCTCTAAGGTAGGCCCTAACCATCTAGTGGGCAGGATACATAGTATTTAAAACGTAGGACATGTGGGCTTAAGTTTTACATGTCTTGGCAATGAAAAACTCCTACAATCATTTTATTTTTACTGTTGTAAGACTATGCTATAGACTTACACTGAGTTACCTTATTACCCATAATAAGTGCTAACTTCATTTTGCCACCAACTAAAGACATATTATTTACTTTCAAATGAATTGCAATTTAAAATACTCTTGTATGGTAAAGTCAGTTTTTAAGCTACTATTCTGAAGCTGGGATTTTTCTGCCTAAACCAACTGTGCCTTCTTGCAAGTGCCCTCTGTCACATGACTGTGATTGGATCTCCTGTTTTGAGTTATGTATTATTTTAGACATGGGAATAAAGAAGACCTAGAAATGAGGGGAGTGGGTCTTTCTGAGTGGATGACTGTGGAGGAGCTGTTCCCTGACATGATTACTCTTCAAATGGCCTTTCCTGCCACCATGCCTGCCATGCATTTCCCCCCTAGAAAGTTTGAATTCAAGGCCTGGGGAAAGGGAAGAACTGCCTAGAACCAGTTTTGGATGAAGGTCAGAGAACTGCCCAACACAAAGGCTGGAACCAGGTATAAAAGTGGGATTTTCAGAACCTCTCATCACAATACTCCTGGACCTATAGAAATTCAGGAGAAGGACTGCTCTGGTGTCTGGTAAGGAAGAGTGTACCTAGTTGCCTTGAACCCAGACTCTCCAGAGTGATTCCAGAGGTCAGTTGGCTGACACATAGGGGTCCATTAGGATGGCGGACGGACTTTTGTACATTCGCCATCCTGTCGTGGCAAGGGGAAAAATGCATGTTGTGCGTTTCAAAGCACAACATGACAGGCACCGCGCGGTGCCTGACATGTTGTACTTTGAAACACAGGGATGGTACCCCCCATGTGTACACCCCACCCCCTCCCTTCACCCTGAGGGCCCAAAGCAAAGACTGTATGCCTTTCCGTGGTGGCATTGCCTCCATGGAAAGGCATTACCCAAAGCCCATCCTAATATGGGTGGCGGTGTCTGATAGACACCGCCACCATATTAGACCTTTTCCGCCACGGTCGCAAGGCGACCGCGGCGGAGACCGTCCGCCGCTGACCCCCCAGCCATCCTAATGTGGTGGGGGGTCATTTCAGGGAGGATGGCGGACGGATTGCCCCCACCAGGCCAGCGGTGGCTACCGCCAGCCCAGTGGGGGCAATCCGTCCGCCATCCTAATCAGCCCCATAGTTTGAGCTACAAGGATATAACAAGTTCCAGAGGCCTTCCTGCAAGAGCCGAGCTGACTAGTGCCAACCGGACCTGTCTGATACCTGCTTATGGCCTCTGCTGAAGTGAGTCCTGATCCTTAAGAGGTGCCACCGAAAGTCCTGAACCCTTGGCTGTCATCAGTGTGAACTACTTTTGAAGAAAAGGTAAGGCTAAAGAAGACAGCTTCTTCCTCGCGGCACCCAACAACATGAATGGCACTCTTCGAGCATGACTTGAGAAGGCAACTCTTCAGTGGAACTATCCCGGTCCCTGTATCTGACCCGCACTCCATTACAGTTGGTCTGAAGCTTGTGACTTTCTCAGGCAGTCCAACATGACCAGATAACTGTGAGTGAGCTTTGTGCTTTTTGGCACTATTTTCACCTAAAAGGTTAAAAACTCAAATCTATAGTTCTACTGATTGGATTTTTGTTGTTTTAGTGTCATTTTGTTGACTAAAAGTTACTCTATTGACAAAAATATCTTCAATCTGCGTGTTGCACACATGCACACATGGTCTGCATGAGTTATTTTTATATGATGCAGGCAATAATTTGGGTCAGGTCATCCTTTCTGTATTGTCATTAAAGTGGGTCCAATGCATCACCATCAATGATACTGTAAATAATGTATCACATTTGCAATGTACATCCTCAACAACCAATTCAGAGAATCACCCAGTATTGTCTTCAGTAAGTTTCTTATTCTGCAGGTCGTAAACATTTGGGATAGCAGGCTAAACATGTAGAACACTCTTTGAAGAAGGGTCAATTTCAAAAAGATGAAATAAATTGAAATGCAAAAAAGATGCAACCTATTACCAACTACACATGGTTAGCTTTAGCTCCACCAAAATTTCTTGAAACAGGGGAGCACTCAGCTATAAATTGGGAACAAATAAATGTAGGAAAATAATATGTATGTTATGGGGTGAGGAAGGGGATCAAAAGGTAATGAGAAGTCTCACCACATCTTCTCTTCAAGAAAGTGTATAGGAAGATTTGAAATTGTAATCACTGTCTCAAAAAGTGAACAGATTTCCAATCTGGCAAAGACATATGAATGTGCCTTGAAGGAATGGAGTTTGAAAGGATGAGATATACACTGATCAGTAACAAGTGGAATCTCACGGACCTGGGAGGGATGCACAACCACAACATTTTATGACAGGGACAGGATAAAACAAAGAGTAACATTGTAATGTCAATACATGTCCAACTCTCTATGCTAGCATATGATTCTCTCCTCCACAATCTTGAGAGTATGTACCTCCCCTCACATCCATCACAACAACATTACCCCCTTTATCCGATTGTCGGATAACAATGGAGGCATCACTCTCTAACGATTTGATAGCAAGACGTTCACTCTTACTTAAATTGTCTTTAGACCAACCCTTCTTTCTGGCCAACTTTTTCAAATCGCTGATAACCAAAGTTTCAAAAATTTCAATTCCGCATGTTGGTAACATGGGATTAAAGTTCGACTTGGGTTTAAAGTTATTCGGGCAATTTAGATTAGTGCTGAAGCCCATGGATGTGAATAAGTACATTGATGAGGGGATGCGACAATTGAGCTGTACAGACTGCTATGAGGTCTCTTCAAGCCAGATGGTTGAAAGAACTAACACAACTTATTATAAAATGTTGAAAGAGTGGCAACAAAAAGGCTTGTTAGAATTGAATGAGTACTCCTTCTTACTCAATCGCAATCCCAATGTGGCATTACTCTACCTGCTACCTAAGCTCCACAAGAACGCTGAAAAACCACCTGGTAGACCTATTGTCTCCTCCATGGGTTCCTTGTTGGAGAACACGTCCAAATATATTGACTTTTTTCTTCGTCCCTTTGTGGATGCTATACCATCATACCTTAAGGACAGTAGGGACTTCATTAACAAAATCAGGAATTTTGTATGGCAGGACATTTTTTTACTAATTTCCCTTGATGTTTGTAGCCTCTACACTTCAATTCGACACAAAGATGGTATAGATGCTTGTTGTCAATTCCTGAAAAAACGTTCCATCTCCTTTAGAGACCACACTGAAATGATTTTAGACATGATGTTGTTCTGTCTCCAGATCAACTTTTTCATCTTTAATGAGGTCTATTACAGACAACGTCAAGGGACAGCGATGGGAACTTGTTTTGCTCCCAGCTTTGCCAACTTGTTCATGGCAGGCTGGGAGCAGCAGGTGGCCGTAACCCATGTACTATATCACAGCCATGTGAAAACATGGCTGAGATATATAGATGACCTATTTATCATCTGGGATGGTCCTCAAACACTGGCAGAGAGTTTCATCCTAGATCTAAACCAGAATGATTTGAATTTGGGTCTGGAAGGCAAAATCAACAGCCAATACATGGAGTTTCTAGATTTAAAAGTTGAAGTTGCAGGCAGCAAACTGGTGACAAAGTTATTCCGCAAGAGTACAGCGGGTAACACACTGCTTCATGCAGAAAGTAGTCACCCCAGATCCCTAATACGCAGTATTCCGTTTGGTGAATTCCTCCGGGCTCGGAAGAATTGTAGCAAGGATGAGCACTTTGTTTTGGAGGGAGAATGTATGAAGGAACGCTTCAAAGAACGTGGATATCATCCACAAGTAATTGAAGAAGCCTTTCTGAAGGCCACCAGTTTAAGTCATGATATGTTGTTGATTCCCAAAGAACAGAAAGAAAGTGAGGCACAGGAGGTGGTCAAGTATATCTCCACCTACCATGCCAAATCCTGGCAGGTACAGAGCAGCTTAAAAAAGCACTGGAATGTATTAAAAACAGAACCTACGTTAACGAGTGTAGTTGGCTGCAATCCAAGCATCACATATCGGAAAGTGGATTCTCTGAAAGACAGACTGAGTAAAAATGAAATAACTACCAAACAAGGAAGAACATCTGATATACAGGGCTTTTTCACGTGCATGACATGCAAGGCGTGTAAATTTAGCCAGAATGTCAAAACAGTATACTATCCAATTAAAGGTAGAGAAAAGTCTATTAAACAACATCTTACCTGTCTATCCGAATATGTGGTGTATATTCTTGTGTGCCCGTGTTCCAAAAAATTTGTAGGAAGCATGATGTTACCTGCTAAGAAACGTATTTTGGAACATATGCGGGCAATTGAAAACAAAGATCAGAATTCACCTGTAGCCAGACACTTTGAAGAACTACATCGTAGAAATCTCAATTTGCTCAAGTTCTTTGTGATTGATAAGATACCCTCCATGAAAAGAGGTTGGGATAGAATACGAAGGCTACGACAACTAGAGAGCAAATACATTCTGCACCTAGACACCCGAATACCTGGGGGGCTGAACTCTGAGGAGGAACTGAAATGGCACTTGGGCGAGTAAAACCAATAGAACTGAAATTAACTGTATATATTTGTTACGCAGTCTCCTGCTTGTGCTCCTCATGATTTTAACTCACATCTTATGTTTATCACTTTTTTACTTTTTTATTTATTGTTTGTGATGCACTGTTTTGATTCGAATCATTGAGGATTGATAGTGAATTTTAAAATTGAATAGCTTGTTTCTTTTCATACAGGTATTATCTGCTGAGGAAGATTGAATAATCAAGATGGAATGTATTATTGGGCAACATATACAGACACTAACTTGCAATTACCCCTCTTGGGTACTAAATTGAATCTAAATTTTGCCGAATCTCCCACTTGGGATTCACCAACTTGAACTATTTTGTTTACAACTGAGGAGGATAATCAATTGATAATATAAGTAACCTGTATGGGTAAATTACAAAATGTTTACTATTCCCTTCCAGGGTCTTTAATTTTTGACAACAGAGACATTAATGACTGAACTGTTGTCAATTTCACTAGTGGGACACCGTTCCAATATGGCCGCGCCATTTCTGATATGAATCACAGTCCTTTGTTTATGTTTACACTAGGAAGTGGTATGTGGAATTTTATTTAATTATGTTTTGAGGAACACAATTCACCCGTGACCAAGCCGAGTGTTCGGTGAAATGCGTTGGGTTAGTTCCATGCACTGTTGTGGAATAAAAATATGGAGAATATGAAATAAGATCTTTTGGTGTGAAGAAGTGGTGTTTTATGCTGTTTTATGCTGGAGAAAGAGTGCATTTTTCGCTTTTTGAAGCGTTTCGTGAAACGGAGTACTATTGGCAGGAAACCCTCTGACCCTGCTTTGCACCGCAGCCAATGTGTCCCGGTATCGTTGGAGGAAGTGAAACGGATATATATATATATATATATATATATATATATATATATATATATATATATATATTGATATATTTTACATATTTTTTTATTATCTTTTTTCCTTTTGCCTTGGTTGATCCATCCATCCATTCGCACACAGCAACTAAATAATAGTTTATAAGGATTATTAACGTGAAACCTACAAGGGTGATAAATGTATTCTGGCATGAAAAGAACTAACTCTTCAGTAATGCACCGTAAAATTAAAAGCGCTCAAGAAGGGCGGTGACTTTCAAAGAATCAAAATAAAAGAAAACCAGAACCCTCCCTGTGTTCATTTTCACTGATGGACCTCTGATGAAAGGCAGGAGCCTAGAAACGCTTCGGGTCTATAAGAAAACCGAAGAGCAAGAGTGCGAGTCTGTGCCAAAGATAAACCGTAAGGAGCATTCCTTCAAGAGTGCGCCTTTCGAAGCTGAGGCATTTGTTTGATAAAATTACTATGCTGCAGCCGTGCCGCAGTAAGGCAGCAACATCCATTAATTACAGAGAAGACCGCGGGTTGGAACTGGTCCAAACCCGTTATGCGGTTTGAAGGATTGCGGCTAAAAGAGACTCTCTTCTTGCTCCTGGTGCCCACTAAGGGTAACAAATAATAGTTTAAAAGGATATTTAACGAGGAACCTACAAAGGTGATTAATGTATTCTGGCATGAAAAGAACTAACTCTCCCATAATGCACCGTAAAGTTAAAAGAACTCACGAAGGGCAGTGACATTCAAAGAATATAAATAAAAGAAGACCAGAACCCTTCCCGTGTTCATTTTCACTGATTGACCTTTGATGAAAGGCAGGAGCCTAGAAACGCTTCAGGTCTATAAGAAAAACGAAGAGCAAGAGTGCGAGTCTGTGCCACGGATAAACCGTAAGGAGCATTCCTTCAAGAGTGCGCCTTTTGAAGCTGAGGCATTTGTTTGATAAAATTACTACGCTGCAGCAAAAATATATATATATACATAAATATATTTTACATATTTTTTTATTATCTTTTTTCCTTTTGCCTTGGTAGATCCATCCATCCATTCACCATAGGCACCCAGCCACGCAACAGCATTCATTTATTAGGCATAATTCCATTCTCTCCTGGACACCTTGGCTGCAGTGCACTGCAGATGCATCAACATCATAATTTGTTTTTTATGATTATTCAATTTCCCACTGAAACAGACTGCCTGCATAAGCACACAAAAACTTACATTTTGTGAAAGATTCTTATTACATTTACCCATGCAGTTCCCTGAGTGCCATATGCGTCTCCTTTAAAAGATATGGAACAAAGCAAAGAGTTCCATCGGTATGCTGTGTTATCCTTGTGCAAATTTATATTTTATGGTATGGTGGTGTGTTTTGACTTTAAAGTGGTTGACGTTTATTACCTAAGTAACCAACCACCCTAATATTGCCTGTAACTGTAGTTCCATGTTCTCATGGTTGTTTTCTGTACAGTGTTTCCTAGGTGTTAGAATGAATTAGTTAAAATGCATAGAGCTGTTATCCAGACTGGTTGGGGCTTGGGTGGGTCTTTTTATTTCTTTGGAATAAACCTGAACTTCTACATCACATCTTCGTGTCCTGCGTCATTCTTTCAGCTGCATGAGGATTTTACACTGGCGTAGTCGGAGCTGGAAAGAATAAGGAACCAATAGCCTCAAGATCTTTTCAACTTTGTGCTGAATTTATTCATCACTCTCAAGGTACTGTGCCACTTTACTTCACTTTGGGGACTGGGAGCTTTTGCAGCATTTACACACCGTGATTTCATTGGTGTTGGAAAGTCGACACAGGCTTGTCCCTACTTTGACTCTTCCTACCAACTACTGATCTCCTGTGGGTCCTACAGAGCAGTGCTAAGTGGAATGTGAATTCTACCAACTTCCGGGCATTTTTGTTGTGCTACACTTCAGTGCTTAGTTTACCCTGCCTTCCCACTAACTTCTGGCCACTTGCAGTGCAATTCTATGTATACTTTGATTTCACATTGGCAATTTTGAGTCTACTTGAGCTGTCTCTGTTTTGTCTACAGGGTTTTTGCTTTCTCAAATGTCCTAATGTAGCATAGAGGAGGCTGCAACACTTGTATACATTTTAACTTCCCTAACGACTTCTCTCCTCTTGTGCGCTACTTTTGCCAGCATAGTTACCAAGCCACCACCCTTGTGTATATTTGAATTCTCTAACGGTGTCTCCTTCCTTCATTCTTCAGCCTCGGAGCCTTGGCGAGTTTTCCATTCTTCAGCCTCAGAGCCTTAGGGAGTTCTCTATTCTTCAACATCAGAGCGCTCTCTACCCTCTGCCTTTCTTGGCTAAAGCGTCATTGCACTGCGTTCCACATTGGGTCTTGACCTTAGGCGGCACGCATTTCACGCAGTGTGCCCCCAACTTATATTCTTCGGGTTCTGATTTGTTTCTATGTGTGCCACGACTGTGACAAGCACACATCAACTTGAAACGTCTCTTTACCTTGACGTCATCGTACATTGCTGTAAGACGTCCTAAGTTAGAAAAAGGAGTCTAACAGTTTTTGCGCTGTGTTTCAAGATTATTTCCTCCTCTTTATGGTCGTCAACTGTAGCGTTTTGATTTAAACACATCAGCAGCTTTCACTGTAAGCCTTGCCTTTACTTCAGTGACAGGCACACCTCTGCGTTATTCATTATTACAACTTTTTGCCTACATTTAGGTGATAGGCACACCTACATATAAGTTATTATCACAGCTTCCAGCCTGCACTTCGGTGACAGGCACACCTCTATATAATTTATTGTCACAGCTTCCTGCCTGCACTTCAGTGACAGGCACAAATTCTCATTTAAGTTGAATTAATTTGCAGCATATTTTGTACAGGCACACTATTGTTTCAGCACATACATAGGTGTAAGTTTCACTAGTGTGCCACATCTGTGACACGCTCACATTTGTGCGGTTGGTTGCTATCTGCTATTTCCATTTCTGACATTTTACTTTTGTTTACATTCTCTGCAACATATATACACTTCATTAAACTTGTTGGTGTGTGACTTTTCAAAGATGTTATGCACATTATTCTATTTTTTTCTGCTTTACTCTCACACCGAGTAGTCATGCAAAATGTGACAGCTCCTCAATTATTTTTGATGTCACCGGGTGAAACTGGAGTTAAATGGAAAAAGCGAAAAAAGTTTTTGAGCGCTATGCCAAGGTTTGTGGCATAAGCCTTACTGATGAGCACAGAACATTTCTTCTTTTGCATTGCCTTGGCTCGGAAGGGCAAGATGTTTTCCATCACCTTCCCGAGCTTAGTGATGCAGAAAGCAGAGATCTAAATGAATTTGAGATCTGTATGAAAAAGCTTGACAAGCATTATTTACCCAAAGTAAGCACCATACTAGAAAGGTACCAATTTGTTAAGAGTCTGCAAAATGATGGTGAATCAGTTGAGGTGTATGTCACCCAACTTAGGAAACTCGCCTCTTTCTGCAAACTTGATAACTTGCTTGATGAGAGAATCAGGGATCAATTCATGTTGGGGTGCAGTATTGAAAAGGTTTGTGAGGAACTCTGGCTCAGAGAGGAACCTTCTTTAGATGAAGTGTTGCAAGTGGCTAAAATAATTGAACATTCTATGAAGTATGTGGATACATTGAAGAAGGACAAACAAGTTTCTGTACAAGTCGTAAAGGAAGAAGCCAAGAATGTATCTAAAGGTGATAACACTGCCAGGTCTAAAAACAAGCCTTTTGTTAAGTGTTTCAGGTGCAACAAAGTGGGACATTTTGCCAATGATAAAAAATGTCCCGCTTTGAAGGTCATATGTTCCAAATGCAAGAAAAAAGGTAATCTTTCTATTCTTTGCCAGAGCAAATTGTCTGCATTTAATGTTAAGGGTATTGAATCTGATGTTCTTAAGGAAGACTTTGTATGTGGACAAATTGTTGCTCAGGTTGATTCCACTTTGGAACAAAAATTTTCTCTGGAACAAAAATATTGTCTAGTTGACAAAATTCAGGTGGAAGGTGAATCTACTAAAGTTCTTTTTGATTCAGGGGCTAAAATCACCATAATTTCCAAAACCTTCTTTCAAACTAAACTTGCATTCAAGATTTAAATTCTGAAGCCTGACATACACCCTTTGGCCTATGGTGGTGAGCCCATACCACTGTGTAGTTACTTCCTAGGTCTCATTCAGTACGGGCGATATGTTTCAGGCAAAGTTTACATTTCTCAAAAAGGTGACAGCATCATTAGCTGATTTCACCTGGGAGACTTAGGAGTCATGCTAGATCCAAGTAGTCCTTCTCCCATCGTCCTTAAACAAAATGTTAAAGCTGTTCATGTGAATTCTGATGTCACTGTTGAAACACACATTAGAAAGAAATTTCCAAAAGTATTTAGAGAAGAACTTGGTTGTCTTAAAGATTTTAAATTGGACATTCCTTTACGCCCCGATTCACAACCTTCTATCTGCAAGATCAGAAGTGTACCTTTAGCTGTGAGAGAAGAGATGAAGAAATAATTAGAGAAACTCAAGGAAGTGGGTATAATTGAGGAAGTTACTAGCACAGATTTGCTTGCTCCAGTTATGGCCGCACACAAGGACAATGGGTCTCTACGCTTGTGTGTGGTATTGAGGCAACTTATCAAATGCGTGGTAGTGGATAGGTATCCACTGCTGAACATTTCTTTATTACTAGCATTGTTGGGAGGTGCCAAAATCTTCAGCACCATCGATTTGGCATCTGCCTATCACCAGATTGAACAAGCAGGATCTTCAAGGGAGCTTACCTCCTTTATTACTCCGTTTGGGTCTTTTAGGTTTATTCAGATGCCTTTTGGCCTGGTTTCAGCGGCGTCCGTTTTTCAGTGTGCAATGGAGAGGGTTCTCAAAGATGGTAATGGTGTTTGTATCTACCAAGATGACATTCTTGGGTTTGGCAAAGATCATGAAGAACATGAGAATCGCCTTGATGATCTCTTGGGTAGGCTTGAAGCAGCTAATCTCACCATAAAGCTGGAGAAGTGTCGGTTTGCGACTTCGACTATTCACTACCTGGCAAACACAATCTCAGGAGAAGGTATTGCGCCTAAATCAGATCTGGTAAACATTAGCTCTCATATGCCAGCCCCATCTTGTAGAGAAGAACTTATGACGTTTTTTGGTATGACCGAATATTATAATAAGTTTGTTGAGGGATTTGCGGAGCATTGCACCAGAATGAGGGGGCTCTTAAAGAAAGGTACTGAAGTGTAATGAAGATTGCGATCGTGAATTTGTTATTCTTAAGAGGAAACTCAGTGATGCCCATAACCTCAAGAGTTTTAATCCCTCCAAAACCTCTGTTGTTACAACGGATTCCAATCTTAAGGGGTTGGGTGCTGTACTCCAGCAGGAAGGTGAGAAAGGTATAGAAACCATCACGTTCATCTCTCGAGGGCTTAAGGACCCTGAGTCACGTTACTCCGTGATTGAGCGTGAAGCTCTGGCAGTGTTTTGGGCCGTCAAGAAACTGAAGTAGTTCCTTTGGGGGATAAAATTCTTAGTTAAAACTGATCACAAGCCCCTGTGTGAGATTTTCTCCAAAATGGGATAGATCAAGTCTCTGGTAGGATAAGCAGATGGGTCATAGCTCTCTAAGAATATGACTTTGAGATCAGATACATCCCTGGTGTGGAGAACAGTGTGGCTGATACGCTTTCCAGATTGGCTGTTGATGACCTCTTGATCATGATGTTGATGAAGATTGGAGTGATAATGATTTTCATGTGAGTGTGGTGGGTGAAGGAATCATTGATGAATGTCAGTGGTGCCTCAAGTTATCCTTGGATCCTGTGTTGTCTGAGTTAATGGGTCTCATCCGCAAGGGCTGGCTTACAAAAAATCAGGCATCTGAGGAGGCTTCAACTGAGGAAATATGTAGAAGTGAAAAGAGTACCAAGAGAACTTTAGTTAACAATCATGCCAAGCCATCAAGATACAAGCGGAGAATTACTTCTGGAATGGGGTGAGCATCTTTTAGAATCCTCAACTGGCCAATCCTAATTTGGATCAAATGTCTTGAAAAAGTTCTAGAAGAGATTCATAAAGAATTAAATAAAAGAACTGGAGGAAAAAATTGATATCATGGATCTATCTGAAGACCTAAAAAATCTGAAAGATGATATTTTATACAATCTAGAAAAACATGAGGATGCAGTCAAACAGATGAAGCAAACCAAATTCCAAAGGGATAAAATAGATTTTGAGGAGGAAAGACTCTTCACCTTTGGAAGCAAATATGAAATACTACAAAACAAAGAACAGCTTGAAGCTTCAAACTGGGATTTTTCCAGTTACGAATCGTTAACCAGTATGGATGCCAGTGAAAATGAAGGCCCCAACCAGGCCGCCCAGCCAAGCAATAAAAAGGTCACTTTTTTTATCAGAAATGAGAATGGCTCCGCAGCAACAGAACAGAGACAAGCAGTCAGGGCACAGCAGAGGCAGGGGACATGGAGGGCACAAGGGCAAAGCAAGATGAAGCAAGAGAGGAAGATCCAAAGCCAAATATGCTAATCAGGGGTCGCCTGAGGCAATCCAGGAAATTAGTGAATCAACGACATAGGAAGTCAATGTAATCAACCTTTCGGACAAAACATTACCGGATATGGAAACAACCCTATTAAAGAAAGGTCTGAACTTTTGCCCGACTTCCTATCTAAACATAGCTCAAACCCAAATAGACCTCTACAAATATGTAATGAAACCTAAATTGGCGAAGATATATGCAGAAAAAACAGCTATGGATCAACAAAATATGAGAGCAGAATACTCCAGCACCCTATTGGCAGAGGATAAACCCTCTCTGGAATTACTCCTGACAATGGGAGAAGACACAGTAACATCTGAAATGGAAAACTTGGAAAGTCTGGAAGAACTCCTACCTGTCTCAGGAGCAGGAGAAATTGGTCTAAAACCAAAATCTTTCTATTATCCAAATCTACCACCAGGAAAAAAAGTGGACCTGTTCCATGAGGCAATAATTGAAGATCTTTATAAAATTGAACAAGTTAATAAAAAGGACAGCCTATCAAAAGGAGAAAGGCAAGCACTAATTCTACTCCCAACAGGACGATGCCATAGAAATCAAACCAGCCGACAAGGGCAGAAATATAATAATTTTGAATAAAATTGACAACATACAAGAGGTTAACAGACAATTGCGGGATATAGAATGCTATGCCTGCCTTGACTAAGACCCCACCAAAGACATAGAAAACAAAGTGAAAGATCTATTAACGACTGGCTTGAAAGAGATCTCATTGATATGAATGAACACAAATATCTGACAACTCATCCAACTTTGGCCACTATATACTTTTTACCTAAAATACAGAAAACCAAAATCAATCCACCAGGAAGGCCAATTGTCTATGCAATTGGTTATTTATTGGAACCGGTTTCCAGCTACATTGATCATTTCCTTGCTCCCCTGGTTCAAGACCTGAGCTCCTTCTTACAGGATATTACAGATCTTCCTCAAAAGTTAGAAGGCATCACTTGACAGCCAAACTACAAACTAGTAACCATGGATGTGATTTCCTTATATACTAACATTGAACATACAATTGGAATTCAAGCCTGTGAATACTTTTTAGGAAAGAGGAACATCCAGTATCAACATCACAATACCATGCTAATTGAAATGATCACACTATGCTTTTACAATAACATCTTTGTGTTCAACAAGCACATTTTTAAACATATCAAGGGCTGTGCCATGGGTTTTTCTTTCTCCTCCAACTTTGCTAACTTAGTAATGGGGTGGCTCCAACAGAAAATAGCATGGACATCTGAACACAATCATTTCATGGAAAAATCAATTCTATGGCTTAGATTCATGGATGATCTTCTTATAATATGGGATGGCACGGAGACAGAATTTACAAACTATTTTCAAGAACTTAACAACACTAATGCAAAACTAAAAGTCACCTACGAGATTAGCTCCAAAAAAGTGGCGTTCTTGAACACTTGCATATATGTAGAAAACAATTCACTATAAACAACTTTACATAGAAAGAAAACAGAAAACAATGCCATTCTCCATGGGAATAGCTTTCATCAAGAAACCCTAAAGTGGAGCAGTCCCCATGGGGAATTCTTAGATTATTGAGAAAAGCTTGCAGAGAGTGGGAAAACAAAAACGCTGTGAAATTCAAAAAAATCTAAAGAAACTGAAACATACATCACAGCAAAACATTCATAAAATAAGGCTAACTAAGATATATAGGGGCCCAATAGGTTGGCGGGCGGATCGCCCCGCCAGGCTAGCGGTAGCCCCCCCTGGCCTGGCGGGGGCGATCCGTCCGCCATCCTTGCCCTGAAAACCCCCTGCCATATTAGGATGGCGGGGGGGGACCGATGCTTTTCCGCCCCGGTCGCAAGGCGACTGGGGCGGAAAAGGTATATTATGGTGGCAGTGTCTATGAGACACCGCCAGCCATATTAGGATTTGCCAATTTGAATGCCTTTCCATGGCGGCAATGCCGCCACGGAAAGGCATGCAGAGAATCCCTGCGGGGGCCCATTGCAGGCCCCCAAAGACACCAGGTGGTGCAAATGGGGGTAACTATGGTACCCCCCGCATTTCAAAGTGCAACATCGCAGGCACTGCGCAGTGCCTGTCATGTTGTTCTTTGATATGCACGACGGCCCCCCCGCCGCAATGGTAAAAATACAGGATGCTTGCGCCACTGTGGCGGGCCATCCTAAGGCCACCATCGGGACCCCCGCCCCTATGGCGGGCGGTCCCTTTTTCCAATGGGATAACGGGCGGAAAAGGTCCGCCCGTCATCCTAATGGGGGCCATAGTGCGGAAAAAAAAAGCATTACAAAAATAATCAAGAAACATTAGTGTATTTCACAATTGGATCCTGCGCTGTCTGAAATTATAGGTGACAATCCCAACATTACGTACAAATGAGCATTGAACATAGTGGCCAAAATAACTCACAGTCATTTTAAGTATCAACATGGATGAAAAGAGATTTTGGCTGAGCAAACAGTGCAAGGCGTGTACAATTAGAATACAACGTCAGGAAGTCGATATCAAAAAAGGAAGCAAGTGGAAAATCCAGCAACATATTACCTGCAAGAACAGATTTGTTGTATATATTGTGGAATGTCCGTGCAAACTAAAATACATCGGCAGCACAGCGTACAGAAAATAATCTTAGAACATGTACGAGCCAAAAAAATATTGACCGCTCAAATGCCATAGCTAAACACATAGAAAGGGCCCACAGCAGCAAGTGGGAAGCCCTAAGGTTCTATGACATCGAACAAGTTTCCCAATCAGAGAGAGGAGAACATAGGGTAAAACTCTTGTGACAAAAAGAGTCCAAACACATAGTAACATTTAGGACTCTAAATCCGAGAGGTACTAAACAGGATGAGGAGCTTCATGTGCACTTGTAACAACAAATAAAACAAAGTTTCTGTCAACCTCTGCTGACAACATCATCTCCAGCATTGAACTGAAAAGGCCAGAAAAGCTCACCAGAGAGCCAAAAATTGGTGCGGACTGAATCATCTTCAGTATTTAATTTAAAATCTGCTCATCGCAGTGTCAAAAAATGAGAAGAAGAAACATGAGTATATACCAATATACTTGCAAAAATGCTGAAAAGAATAAAGTAAACATCAAAAACAACAAAAAACAAAAAAAGAACATCACAGGACTCTAATTCCGCGCGATAAAAAAATTACCATCAATGGATTGAAAATTAAATGAGGATAAGAAAGCATTTGGAAAAAACACTCACCAGAGAGTTTCAAAGGGTCAAATTGTTTTGCCTCCCACAAAAAATTAAGCATAAATTGTATTTTTAAATCACAAAACAGGGCACTTATATTTAGCTCACATCTTTTCTTATATTAATTTTGTAAGCATTGAGCACTTTTGAATTATCACTACAAACACCATAATGCATTGCGAAAAATAACAGGAAGCAAATGTGAGCCACTGAAATAAATAATGCCCTAGATGTTGTACACATCATCCCGTGATCAAGGTCCGAGTGGGGAGGACCAAAACGCGTTGGGCATGGCAGTGTTTTTGTTAATTGATTAAACCGCCATACAACCTGAGAATCAAGCGAGTGCGACCATTATTTGCTTCAGAGCGTAAACGGTTATATATATATATATATATATTCACTGAGAAAACCATAGGTTTCACACACGTTATAGTTAGGAATTAGCATTTAAAAAACCTTAGAAATTCACTGGAAAAAACCATAGGTTTCACACATGTTATTGTTAGTTGGACATTTCACTCATACAAAACCTTTGAAATTCCTCCGTATAGTTAGTTCAGCTAACTATAACTTGCTTGCCCGCAATGCACTGCTGATGATGTCACATATTACATCACTCATGACATGGTCAGTGACATCACTCAAGACATCACTGATGACATCTCAATAGTTAATTCCTAACTATAAAGTGTGTGAAACCTATGTTGTTTTCAGTGAATTTCAAAGGATTTTTAAATTATAATTTCTAACATTAACGTAACTGAAACCTATGATTTTTTCAGTGAATTTCAAAAGTTTGTTAAATGTCAATATCTAACTACAATATCCCTATAACCTATAGTGTTTGTTAAGTAACATTTAAAAACGTGTATACTTTTTATATTAAAAGAAAAAACTTAACAGTAGTGTTTTTTTACTTATAATTATACCTCCTGATTTTATTGTATTTATTTTTTGGACATTTCCATCTATATTCATCCATATTTTACTGATAGATATGCACTCATGGCTGAAAGACTGACCGTTTTCACTCATGTAAACACTCATGTAAACACAAACAATACACAGTCTTCATAATAATAAGTGCAACTTTTATTATACAAGGATATATATTGCTCTTTAAGGATCTTTTCTAAAAGTCTTTTATTGTTTTGACCCTTTTACTTTTAGAACGACAGACCTATTGCCCTACTACTCATCATTGACAGAATTTACAAACACTCACAAAATAACCCAATTTCCATATTCCTGCACAGTTAAAATAAATACAAAGAGGAAAATAAATACTTTTCTGTTTATATTTATCTGTAAACTTCAGTAAAAACATAAATCAAGCAGCCCTACTTATAATTTAAGTATATTATCAACTAAATTTGCAATAATTAACTTATATGGCCGAGATACCCGCCACCCCCTCTCAACACAATCCCCAAAGGAGGGAAACCGGAAACAGTTCTTGAGTTTTTGGAAGTGGGATGGAGTGACCATCCCGGCCGTATTTATTAAAACAAAATTAAAACATTAAACGTTTCATGTTATGTACAATTTCATTACCATATTGCGATGTTTGGCTAACCTTAACAGATTCTCTAATACAGAGGTTCTCCTAGCCGAACTAGCATCCTACAAAACATTTCTTGACATATTGAAATTGTACAACCTAACGTTTAAGGGCCAACGGCAAGGTCATAACCGGTGTCAAGATCCCTAACCAGACTTACCCCTCCCACTTGGGCTGGGCGACAGCACGGAGGCGTACCTCAAGTGCAACTATTACCAATTTCCCTTGACTTGACGGGGGCACCTAAAGACTCGACGCCAGTTAAAGGTCGTTCGAATACTCGTGTGAGGTATCTAGAAGGTACCGTAGACCTTATCCCAACCCCACACAACTTACCGCATCTGCCGTCGCAGATGTCACTGGCCCCGGGAAATTCCCCAGGAGGGGGCTGTAACCCCTCCTACAAAGGAAGGGGCCTTGACCGCCTTTCCTTTACTTCCGGCGACCCATCCTTAGAAGGGACCGCCTCCCCATTGAGGGGCCAATGGCCACCTCTCCCGAGCGCTCCCATCCGTGTTGGGTGACGCCCACTCATAGGGATCTACTAATTAGTGCTCACCGATCATGACCTTACCGCCTACCAAATAAATACGACAGTGCTAACTAAACCTCAGCATACATTGGCCACTATGACCGAAAGAGCATGCATAAACTTCAACACTAAATCTGAATCTCTTTAATGGCAAAACGTACTCAAACAGACCATTCTTTATTAACTCAATATCAACATGATACTCAAACCTGCAAACGAGAACACAAGCAAAATTAATCAACTTCATTACAAACAACTGGCTGTCTTCAGGGGCTGGTGGGTGGGTCAAAATTGGCTCTTCGTTCTGTCCCGAGCTCACGTGCAGCGAGGAGGTGCAGCTTCAGAGCACAAGAACAAGAGGATGTCTTCTGGTCTTGCGTCCCTTTTTATCCGTCTTCAGGGCGGGCGTATACCCGCCCCTGCCTGCCCCGAGGGCGTGGCTGGCTGCGTCAGTGTCTAGGCCAGCCCACTCTAGGGCGGGAACAGGCGCGCCCCAGCTACGCCGCTTCGGGCATACCAGCCGAGACGCGCCTCCCGCCCAAAAATGGCTTCCCGGGGGGATCGAGGCACTCAGCCATACGTTCGGGGGGACCAAGTTGGTCGCCCCTTTCCATATGGCCGAGATACCCGCCACCCCCTCTCAACACAATCCCCAAAGGAGGGAAACCGGAAACAGTTCTTGAGTTTTTGGAAGTGGGATGGAGTGACCATCCCAGCCGTATTTATTAAAACAAAATTAAAACATTAAACGTTTCATGTTATGTACAATTTCATTACCATATTGCGATGTTTGGCTAACCTTAACAGATTCTCTAATACAGAGGTTCTCCTAGCCGAACTAGCATCCTACAAAACATTTCTTGACATATTGAAATTGTACAACCTAACGTTTAAGGGCCAACGGCAAGGTCATAACCGGTATCAAGATCCCTAACCAGACTTACCCCTCCCACTTGGGCTGGGCGACAGCACGGAGGCGTACCTCAAGTGCAACTATTACCAATTTCCCTTGACTTGACGGGGGCACCTAAAGACTCGACGCCAGTTAAAGGTCGTTCGAATACTCGTGTGAGGTATCTAGAAGGTACCGTAGACCTTATCCCAACCCCACACAACTTACCGCATCTGCCGTCGCAGATGTCACTGGCCCCGGGAAATTCCCCAGGAGGGGGCTGTAACCCCTCCTACAAAGGAAGGGGCCTTGACCGCCTTTCCTTTACTTCCGGCGACCCATCCTTAGAAGGGACCGCCTCCCCATTGAGGGGCCAATGGCCACCTCTCCCGAGCGCTCCCATCCGTGTTGGGTGACGCCCACTCATAGGGATCTACTAATTAGTGCTCACCGATCATGACCTTACCGCCACAGGCCCGGATAGTTGACCGGCTATCCGGGCCCCCCACAAAACTCCTAGCTAAAGGTCATGTTTCAACGTATTTAACCATGCTAAGAAGTCTCCTATGAGTAACTCATTTCCCACCCGAGACAAATGCACACCATCCCCTAGATACATACTGTCATTATTAATACAACCGTGCGAGATAGAATGCAATGTCCTGGAACGAAACAACCTACTCACTTTGTTATTAAGTTTTCTAACAGAATGGTTCAAAGCAGGAATCGAAACAGCCCCCCGCCACACTTTTCGTGGGATCATATGAGACCACGCAATTATGCACCCCGGAACTTTCCTCGCCAACCAACTTACAGTGGAAAGCATTGCCTCCAGGAGAAGTCGTCTACCGGTGGTGACCAAATCATTGCCCCCTAAATGTACTATGACTATAGACGGCGGTGACCTCGTCCGCCCTAACAAACCCTCAAAGAATGTCTGAAACTGGTCAATACAGAGACCGCCCCTTCCGTAGAAGGACATTCTGTACCCGTATTCCCCAGCTACGTGAATCATGTCACCTGCTTCGAATACGTCCGCGGCACGCCTCACGTATGAGTGGCCCACGACCCACACCTCTTTACTCACAGCCGGTGATGTCTGACCGCTGGCCTGGTGTTGGGTCGACTGCATAGTCCGCCCCGCCTCGAAGGCTTGCGTAACTGAAAACCAAACAAAAAGACAAGAAGCGTGAGTACATTATTACAGCTTCACAACATGTGCAACCGCACATACCTCTTATAACAATTGGAGGACCAACGCCCCACTCGTTTTACTTGTTCAACATTAAGACCCCTGGCTGTAGCTTCCGTGGCAGCCCCTATCCGAAAGGAATGGGTCCCAAACTCACCCGGGTCCAAGCCCGCTGCGGTAATTGACATCGCGAGCACCCGCTGAAACTGAAACTTCGTCAGTGGGGTGGCGTCCGCGTGTCTCAACAATGTCCCTCCCCATGATGCCACCCTTCGTGCTAGGTAATCTTCTAAACACTTCACCGGACACATGGAGGACCCTGGAATCCTGCGAATGACTATGCAGTCTCCCACCCCACCTTGATCGGTTTTTGACTTGACAAAGGATACAGTCATCGTCTCACCCCTGATCTGAACGTGTTCCCGGCACAAACCCCCCGCCACATCCTGTTTGTTCCTTGCCACCAGCTCACTTATCCTCATCGCCCCGTGAAATGCAAGCGTAAAAGCAGCTCGGAACAAACAGGCCTCGAACTGAGACGAGCATGTGGCGTGGAGTGTGGCCAGCAACTGGGCCAACCTATCCAGACCTATCGGGCGCCTCTCATCTACTCTGCGACCCTCAAGGCGTTGCCACCCACGTAGCGCTTTCTGTACCACGAAAGACGCTGTCGGGTCCTGGATATTATGGGCCCTGGCAACAAAGGAAATGGCAGCACGATGCCTCTGGGCTGTAGCCACCGACTTCCCAGCCCTACGCAAGGACATCAGAAAATGTACTACCCAATCCTCGTGCCCCCAAAGCCCCCCTCTCTCGGTCCCCAAAAAGGCTAAATAGGCCCGGAACGCCCCTTCGTATGCCTTCCTCGTTCTTGGTGCTAGACTCTCTCCCACGAGGTAACGAAGTTCGGGGCACCGAGAGACCAGAGAGCTTCGGGAAAGGGTGCCGGCTCTGGGTCCGCCGAGGGAAGGAAACCCGAGAAAGCCTGTATTTGAAAACGAGACAATGCATCAGCCGCCTGATTCATCACCCCTGGGACATGTTTCACTCTGAATACCACGTTCAGTTGCATACATAGTAAGACAATTTCTTTAAGCAGCCTTAAAATCATTTTACAACGTGCTGCCTGACTATTGATGCATTCTACAATGGTCATATTGTCAGACCAAAATATGACAGAGTGATTTTTGAATCCATCGGGCCAGGTTCTGAGGGCCACCAAAATGGGAAACAGTTCAAGGAAAGCAATATTACTCGTCAGCCCCTCTTCATGCCACCATGTTGGCCACCTTTGTGCCGACCATTTTGTGCCGAAGATGGCGCCAAAGCCCATGCTTCCCGCTGAATCCGTCCATAGACCAAGCTCTTCAGAGGACAAGGCTGGTTTGTTCCAGACGACTCGACCATTGAAATCCGCCAAAAATGCTAACCAAATACGCATATCTTGGCGGACCTCAGCCGATAGTCTTGTGCGATGATGACCCTCCTTTAGGCCGACCATCGCCTGGGCAATCGAACGGGAAAAGGGGCGGGCCATTGGGATCACCCTTAGGGCAAAATTCAACTTCCCCACCAATTGCTGCAATTGATGCAGCGTAACTTTAGATGCAGTAATACACATTTGCAGGGCTGCCCTGAATTTCGACACTTTGGCAGCTGGTAAACGAAGACAACCCTCACTAGAGTCCAACTCGATCCCGAGAAACTCGAGGCAAGTCGTGGGACCCACAGTTTTACCTGGTGCCAATGGCACGCCAAATTGATTCATTAAAACACAAAATTCAGTCAAGGCCCGGGCACATTCATCATCCCCAGCGGCCCCAAGGAACAGAAAGTCATCGAGGTAATGCATCACATTTCGAAAACCCGTTTTCTTCGTGTAAACCCATTGTAGAAAACTACTGAATTTCTCGAAATATGCACAAGATATAGAGCACCCCATCGGCATACACCTATCCATGTAGTACGAACCTTGAAACATGAATCCCAAAAGACGTTGGTCTTCCGGGTATACCGGGAGCAAACGGAACGCTGACTCGATATCTGATTTCGCCATCAGCGTCCCGGGCCCCAGGCGATTCAAAATGGCTACGGCCTCATCGAATGATGCGTACCGCACCGAACATATCTCTGGCTCAATTGCGTCGTTTACAGAAAGGCCATGAGGAGCTGATAAATTGTGAATCAATCGAAACTCACCTGGGTCCTTCTTGGGGACCACCCCTAAAGGAGAACAAACAAATTTCTGTACCGGGGGAACACTAAACGGGCCGGCCACCCGACCTCGGGTAACCTCTTTCCGGATCTTATCCTGTACTACAGTCGTATGCTGCAAGACGGAAAGTTGGTTTTTGCACGTCCCGACACCCTGAAAGTCCCCCACCGGGATGCGGAAACCATATGAAAAACCGTTTCGTAGCACCCCAGCAGAAGTACGATCTGGGTATTCGCTGAGCCAGGGAATCATCGCCAGGGTATCAATCGGGGTTGGTAAAGGCGCCCCTCGGACTATATTAGACCTGTTTGGCGCCTCCTCTATCCCCATTTTCACCCGATTTGGCTCTGCACGAGGACTCAGGATGGGGTGCCCCACAACCACTACATTCGTGTTTGAATTTACAAGATCCTGGGGGCCTAGTACATTTACTTTTGTTGAAATTGAAACAGAAACCCCTCTTCCCTGTATTGCCGGCGGGTCTCGGATAATCGCCGGTACCCGTACCCGACCGAAAGGGCGTCCCCCCATTTTGGCGGGAGGACTCACCAACAGTACTCCCCACCAACGGCCCTTTCAACATCCCCGACTCTTTCATTTTATTCCATGTCAAAGAATCGTAACAGTCCCAGGTTAAACTTCTGTTATGCTCCATCGCTTTCCTGAAAAGGTTGTCATAACAGAACCATTGGTTACCTTGGTGCGATGTCGAGTACCCCATAATTCGTGACTGATATACTGGAAATTCAGGGAGCAATTCAGGCCTATGTTCCCCCAAAATTGACGTAAAAATTCCCCAAGCATTACCCCAGTTGCCAATATTCTCATTCACTTTAAAGGCGGCCATTTTGGCGCGCCAAACACTCGGATGCATCAGATCCTTTTGACCCTTAACAGTTTCGACCTCATAATGATCAACGAGCAGGGAGAAAATGTTTACGTATTCCCCCGCCCAAATCTTTTCCTTTAATGCCAAAGGAACATGTTGCCCCAATTTTTCTCTACGAGAGGGTGTTGACTCATCCCTTGCGATCGGCAATGGCCGCTTACCTGCACCGGACGCTACTTCCGCCCCTCGTGGCTTGTCTATCACTGCATCCGGCGCGGGCACCTTGGCTGTATCACGTTTCTCGCGCAACTGTTTCATGAGTGCTTGCACTTCGGCAGCCGTGGCGCCCTCGCTACTGTCCCCCAACCACGCTGCTAACTGTGCCGCCAACTCGGGAGGCATATCCTCAGCGGATGTCGGGGTGACTACGACAGGAATCGGATTCCCTTCCTGCGGTACCGGGGCCGGTACCGGAGCTGGCGGCTCGAGCGGGGAACAGGGAACCGGGACTTCTCCCCCGACCGGCCCCCTTCTCGGCCTCTTAGGCCTCCCTCCGGCCGGTGGACGCCCCGATCCCTCCTCACCGTCTCGCCCCGCCAACTGCTTCTTTATCTCGGACATTTCTTTCATGAGAACCCGAACCATCTGGTCAGTCGACATTCTCTTCGCGCCTTTCTTGGGCATCTTTCAAACGAAGTAACTAGAAGACAAAAAGAAAGATTAAAACGCTCAAAATTGGCTCTTCGTTCTGTCCCGAGCTCACGTGCAGCGAGGAGGTGCAGCTTCAGAGCACAAGAACAAGAGGATGTCTTCTGGTCTTGCGTCCCTTTTTATCCGTCTTCAGGGCGGGCGTATACCCGCCCCTGCCTGCCCCGAGGGCGTGGCTGGCTGCATCAGTGTCTAGGCCAGCCCACTCTAGGGCGGGAACAGGCGCGCCCCAGCTACGCCGCTTCGGGCATACCAGCCGAGACGCGCCTCCCGCCCAAAAATGGCTTCCCGGGGGGATCGAGGCACTCAGCCATACGTTCGGGGGGACCAAGTTGGTCGCCCCTTTCCATAAGTGTGGTAAAAGTATGACACAACACCTAATAATACCTGACTTTCAACAACACCGTTCACAGTTCCATTCCATAGTTCATCGGCATCTTAGCCTACCACTATTCAACTGTAAGTAATACCTTGCTTAATCTTCCCAACGCCCCAAGCGCAAGCACACCTTTCCGAGGGTAGGTTTACAATTTACAAAGGCTAGCATTTTTTATTAAGAAGCATTGTGATAACAAATATTAATCCGTTTTTTTTCTTCTAATGTTAACAATATTTTTTTTTATTGTCTTCTATTTAGATATATTTATTCATGAGAATGCAAAGATCACAGTTTACCGAGTAACACTTGTTAAACTCTCCAACGTATGTAGAGAATAATACCTTATACGTGTTACTATGGAAATCAAAACCTTTACAGCTTCACAGTTTGTAACTTTTCCCAACACGTGCAGAAGTAAAACAGTTAAAATGTGAGCATGTGTAAACTGTAAAATGTGACATCTAAATAGGCGGAGCCACATCTTCCTTCCGTAGACTACTAAACAACCAAAAACTATATAAACCACACCTAGGGGCCTAATACGATGTCGGGCGGATTGCCTCCGCCAGGCTGGCGGAAGCCACCACCGGCCTGGCGGAGGCAATCCGCCCGACATCCACACTAGTTCCCCCCCCGCCATATTAGTATGGCAGGGGGGACCTCGGCGGACGGAAAGACCGTCCGCTGCTTTTCTGCCTCGGTCGCCTTGCAGCCGGGGCGGAAAAGGAATAATATGGTGGCGTGTTTATCAGACACCGCCAGCCATATTATGATGGTTGTATTTAGGTGCCTTTCCGCTGCGGCAATGCCGCCACGGAAAGGCATGCGGTCTTCACTCTGGGGGCCCCCTGTGGGCCCCCAGAGTGAAGGAGAGGTGGAGGGTGGTACCTGTAGTACCCCCCTTCATTTGCATTTACAAAGCGGCAGGCACCGCGCGGTGCCTGCCGCTTTGTAAATGCAAATGCTGAAATGCATTTTTAGCATTGTGGCGGGCGGTGCAGAGAGCACCGCCCGCTACAATGCTAAAAATACAGGATGTGCCCACCACTGTGGCGGGTACCTCCTAATACCCCACACAGGACCCCCACCCTTATGGCGAGCGGTCCCTATTACCACGAGGATGGCGGGCGGGCAAAGTCCACCCGTCATCCTAATGACCCCCCTATTGTGCAATTACTATCGTTCTCCTGAGTAATTTCTGAGTCGCCAATCTGTGATGCAGGTTCCTTTTTCTAGCATCGGATTCTTTTTTTACATCAACAAACATATTCCTGAGTTGTAAGTTGTTTCAATATGGCATAGGCATAATACTTAGTTATAATTTGTTGCTATTTGTCAATATTTAAACATTTATATCTAGAAAAAAATGTTATTGCATGTTTTTCGCTTTTTCTCTGTAACGTCAGCAGCTTGCTTTTAGAAGCAGATAGATTACAACAAACATTGCTCCTTTTCTGGTTCCTTTCAGCTGAAATATTGTGACTTTTTATATTATAATATTGACACTGTACTTCGCTTGAGAGGTGTTGGCGACCTGTCGACACAAACCCTAAACATTTACAATCAACGTCCCCATCTTCCAGTTGTTATCGTGTTTTCCCCTAGAGATCATATATTGTTAATATGTATATTATATCATTAACAGGTATGGGGATCTCAGCGGAGTTCATGATTCGTTGTCACAAAGAGTAACGATATATAAGCAATGTTAACGGCTTCCAGTTTTCAGTCTGTTTCCCCCTTGTGATCATGTGCTGTGAGAATATATACATATAATTCTCACCGTCATGATCTCAGAGGAGTTTATGACCCGTCGCCACGAAGATCAACCTTTTTCACCTCCCGGAGAAAAGAAGTCCAGTAAATAATTACTGCTCGAAAGTATTTCATTATGGATGTTCTGTTAAATACATAACTTTACTTTCCTTTTCCTCTTACTGTAACAATGATATCAATCATTATATTGTAATAGATTGTCCTATTGTTACAGAAGAGGAATAGGAGATTTTTAAGCGCCAACTGTAAGTAGCTTTCAAATAGTAAAACGTACTTTATCAGATATTTTTTTCAAGAAAATATTTTACGAAACTGCAGAATAAAAAATATAGCCATCATGCATACTTTGTTACTTTAAATATTTAATAAACCCTACATTTCTGAATGTTATTTTCTAATTTCTATTCTTATTTGCGGTTCCTATTCACCTTCTCCCTGAAGAATATATAGGACCAGTATTATATATTATAAGACTACCGTCCTATATATTCTTTAGTGAGTATGTGATTTGTTAGCGGAACTATGTGCAACCTCTAAGCACTACGACAGAATGTTCCTGAATTCTACAGAATACAAATTTGAAAAATAATAATGCATACATTTCTATGTAATATGAAGTCACTTGTATTTAACTGTTTTTAACTTGTTCTCTTGATCTCAGATAATGTAGTGCGGGAGTGTTTGTTGTAGTACTTCTATTCTACTTTATCTAAAAGTAACTGATGCCCTCTTACATTATCGAGAATATGGGGCAACACTTTTACAAACTGTAGCAGAAAAAAGAAGGATATAGCCACACTTAACTGATCTTTTATGAAATTCCATTTTTAATTGTCACCTCTTTCATATATACAGCGACAATTTCTGAAGAAAGTTTATTTGTATTTGCTTAATAAAAGCTGTTTCAAACCTAGACTGAATTTTTTCCTGCGCAACCACACCTCCCATCAGAAAAGTAAACACCACATTATTTGTAAATAGTACTCCTAAGAAGTATGTCACCCGCAAACTTGATTAAAAAAAACAGCGCATGACACTGTCATTTTTTCGCTGTGATTTATACACCGCATGTCAACTATATAAATGACCCTTGAAACACATATAAAAAATGTTCCCTCATAATCCCTTTCCACCATCTTATGGGCACTGTACAGAGTTAATAGGCCTCCTAACCTGCCCTCTACAACTTTCTTTTCCCATACTCCTTTGGAAGTGCCTCACAATATCACTAACAACAGTCAACCGGCCCCACCCAATAAGGAGCCAACTTGTGCTCAGAACACTTTAGCCAATAAAATGCCCATGTTGTTCCGCACAGGAGGAAGGAATAACTGCCAAAATGTATACTTTTAATACTTCACAGCCAATGAACATTAAGCTTCTAAAGTCCAGCTTGGAGCACGTTACCCTAATATTCCCCGAACAGGAAGGAATCGCTAAGAACACTTTTCCACTGACTTCTTCTACGACTAACGGTTCCTATGAAAAAAAATATAAATCTCCAGCACAGTAACTATTTCAATTAGAAACATATTGTGGTGAACTTCTAACCTCACGTAAGTGTTCCATGAACTGTTACTATGGTAACAGGCAGAAAGCCCTTTGAGAGTAGCGCTGAAAGGTACTGGCTGTACAAAAACTGTTATATTTACCCTGGATCCTCCACAAGACTGAAAGGAAAGTAAAGTAAAACAAAACGCTGTGTACCAGATTTACAACCCGCTGCGCCATTTTGGGGTACACGGCCCCCCCCTACAAAATTAAAAGTGTGTGGACATCAATGACGCCGTTCAAACCCCAGGAACAACCACCCCTGGAGATTTCTGTATTGTGTGACAGGTGCTCGGTGGACCTCCGCCTGGTGCCCTCGAGAGCCCTGGAGACCGCCACGCCCAAAACCAGTTCCAGCAGTGTCCCGGGCACCCCAGGACACTGCAGGCACCCCGGGACACTGAAATTTGCTATGAGAAGGTGGCTCCCGCCCTCCCATAGCAAACTTAGTTTGAGCTTTGAAAGACACAGCAGTGAAATCTGTTCTCACTTTCAAAATCCAAACAAGATTGCATATTCACATGCAACTTAGCATCTTCCCATGTGTAAAAGCAATGCCGGCTCCAGAAGGACACGAGGAGTCGGCTGGACCATGGGGGCATTGTACTCTCCGTCTTTTTTATTGGTAGGGTCACGTGTGTTGTGACGTATGCGCTGGGTGGGTGTGGTGTGAGTGTATACCAGCCATGAGGGAGTGTGCGTGCCGTTCTGACAACTAGACCTGGAACTAAGAAATCACTACAATGGAAATCTGGACCATGTAGTGTTGTTGTGGCAGTTTCCAGGGCCTTCGAGGGCTCTGGGCATAGGGTCACGCAGTCTGCCTCACACAATACACTAAAAAAGAAGAGAAAGTGATGAGAGGTGATTTCTGACATGGTTAAGCTTCAGAGCCTGGATAATCATTAAATGGGGTTTTGCAGTGAAGTGCGTACTTATTCTGGAAGAAGTTTTTTAGGGTCTTCAAAGATATCTGTTTTGCTCGTATGTTATTGGTTGTGAAGCATTGTAAAAAATGTCATTGGCTGTTGTGTACTTACGTCTATCTTCCTGATGATAATTTTGATTGGCTTTCTTTATTGTAAGTGACGTTATGATACACTCACCATGTATGTAGACCATTTTGTGTTTTTAACTTATACTGTACACTCTAAGGTACTTACGAGTTTGTTGACTGTAAAAGTATTTAAAAATATTATTATATTTTCTATTCTTTCATAATTGTGCTGACTTTTCTCCTTTAGCGTGGAGTACTATGTTCTTTTATAAAATTAATAATTCTTCAAACCATCCTTGAAAGAAAAAGGCTCATATTTTCAAAATATTTTTATTGAGTCTTTTATATTCATCATAAAGCTGAAATGCAAAAATTATTTTATATTCATTGGTATCACGCGTTGGACCACATTTTTTTTTATCATAAGCACTCATTCCTTATGTTTACATTATATAAATGTTGCCCCATCATCTTTTTATAAATGTTTGGGCTTTTTTTTACTTGCAGATAAAGTAGAATAGAAGTGCTACGACAACCACTCCCTCACTACTTCATCTTTCTTTTTGTAATGTACATTTCATGTCATAATTACATTTAACAATCACAACATTTTAAACCACAATTATATTACTTTTTATTTAAAAGTACTTGCAAAGATAATTCTCTTATTCTTCACGAGTGAACATTGGAAAAAGCACTATTTATTATAAATACTTTTAGTCCAATTTCACTCTAGAACATAAAGAGTTTTGTTTTTAGTACATTTTTCAATCATAAACAAATACTTGCATACTAAAAAAATACCTTTGTTGAAAGTCATCCAACTCCAGTTGAAGGATCATAAAGTTATATATAAATTTAAATTACCTACTGGCGGTCGCCAGTAGGTATATATAGTTAGGATTTTTTTCCTATGGGATTTTTGAAAATTCTATGTCTAATAACTTTGGCGTTTGTGAATGGAATTGGCTGAAATTTTCAGGAAAATGGCACATTTTGTTTCTGAGCAGCCTCTGAAAATTGGGGGGGGGGTCGTCAAGGGGGGGCCGAGAAAAATGGGGGTCCCAAAATGCGTTTTTCCCATTCATTTTTCCATAGGGCGGTTGGCCCCACTTTTAGCTCGAACGGCTGAATGGATTTGCACGAAACTTGGCAAAATTGTAGGGACTGTTAGCCCGATGTGCCTTTGCTAGGTCTCAATATATGTGCTCCAGTGGATTTTGAGAAATTAACGTTCAAAAAAAGATATATATCTGTAACAGCGCTTCGGGTAGCGCTCCGGTTCGCGTACTTTTCGCGTAACGGAACTTTGCGATGCGAAGCTGATTGGCTCTCCGGTGTCTGTCAACATTCTAAACAGTCCGGAGCGGCCGCCATCTTGTCTCTCGGTAGGATCGAGAGACAAGAGGAGGCAAAAACAAAGGGGGAAATTACCATAAGGGGGCATAGTAGATCCTCGTTGACCCCCTAGGTTTTATGTGGAGGTTTTAAAAGGGCCCAGCAGGGCAAAAAAAAAATAAAATATTTTTTTATTTTGCGTGGGGAGCGGCCGGTTCGCGAACCAGAAAGCGTTCTGGGCAGCGTACTATAAGGAAAAAAGAATGATAGACTTTTGAAATACTGTATGTTAATTGTTTGTTGTTTTTGTTGATTATTTTTTAATTTCTTTATTTTTTCAAACATTTTTTTTATTGTGATTGTGTTTCATAATTTATTAAACTTTCTAACATTTCACTGTCAGAAATTTCATAATTCTCATTGAATATACTTTGTAGTCTTTGAGGGTGTAAAATGTCCTCATTTTTAAGGAGGTTATCTACTGCTTGCACACATTGCAGTAGTTCCTGGTCCCTACTTTCATCCATAAATTCATTTTCATTTTGATCAATGATTTCTTGGCTGCTCTCTTGCAGGACAATTTTAAATTCAACTTTCTGTTCGCCTTCCATTTTGCCTGAAATTTGGATAAAAAAAATATATATTAGTAGAGATAGGGCACTGTTGGGATTAATTTTAGATAGGCAGTTTTTATCAGTGAATTTATCTTTTGGCAGTGTATAGTATCAGAGTGGAAGTAGGACTATAAAAAAGTGTATGTGATTTTACGTAAGTAAATTCATAATTATACAAGAGAAGCCTAACTCCATCCATAACTATAACAGAGAAGTCTATCTAAATCTATAACTACTACAGAGGGATAGTATATAACTATCAAAAAAAGGTTACCATATTAATTTATAGTGTACAATATACTTCAGTTTTAAAAATAACAACTTACCTTCACAAACAAGTTGAAGTGTTTAGTGATAATTCAAATGTAATGTACAACAAGAAGTAGCAGTCAAAATGGCTGTGTTTCCTTCTCTTCCTTTATATATATTCAGGTATATAACCAATCAAATGTCAGGTAATAAAAGTAGAAAATGAAAGTAACATTTTCATTGGTTGTCAATTCCAACACTTCAGATGTGTTTTGTGAAGTAATTTACCTCACGGTATTTAGAGAGGTCTACAGGCTTAATGGCTAAATGGAATTTCAATCAAATTTGTGAAAATAAAAGGGATTGTTATGTAGTATGAGCTAATCTATATTTGGTGAGAGTGTCTCCAGTCGTTTTTCTGTGAATTACTTTCCCACCTTTTTTATTGGACCGCTTCCCGGTATGCGTCCCGGTTCGCGAACCAGCAGCGTTACGGGAGTCCACCATTTTGTGTTTCGGTCGAATCAAGATACAAGATGGAGGGCAAATAATGTTCAGAATGGGTAGAAGGGGGCACGGTAGGCGTATCTTGACCCCCTAGGTTTTCTGAGGGTGGCTGAGGAGGACCATATGTGCGGGAAAAAAAAATATTTTTTAGAAATTTTGCGCGGTTAGCTTTCGGTTCGCGTACCGGGTAGCGCTCCGGGGAGCGTAGTTTGTTGAAAATTAGAGAAAAAAGTTAGAGAAAAATAATAATTGTGAGTGATCAGATGTAGGGTAGCTCTGAGAAGAGCTTTTGGGTTTATGGTACATTTAGGTACTTATAAGTAGGTACCAATGCACAGTCTTAAATTCAAAATGAAAATTCTGTTGCCCTCATCTGAGAAGTGAATTCCATCTCCTCTGTAGATATCTTGCATGCAGTAACGCAAATTATTGTTGTACATGGAGCCCATTCCATGGTCTCTCATGTAAGCTGAAACAGATTTGTTTACATGCTTCCTCGACTTCTCAATTTGTGGACAAAATTGGTTGGACCACCTCTATTTCTGTCTTTTGCATATATTTGAATATACCAAGGTAGTTTGCGGAAAAAGTGCCATTAATTGCTCAAAGGTGTCCTTTAAAAGCATTTCCAGACCTACCCCAGTCAAAGTGCCCAAATCATTACCTCCACAGTGCACAATTAACAGGTCAGGTTTTGGCAAATGCATAAAGGTTTTCACCAATGGTATCAATTGGTGACATTTTAATCCTCTTTGGCCCAACCACTTACTTTCCACATCTTGTAAATTGAGGTTAGGGAAATTTCTGTTCTCAGCATACCTTTGAGCCCAGTAGATGTAACTATGTCCAACAATCCAGACATAAAACATGGTTAGAGAAGGTTGTGCTGCAGTCAGATGAAGTGTGGTAATGAAAGGGCAGTTGAAACAGTAGGAGTTTGTAAAGAAAAAAAACTGTGGATTTCCAGTGCTAATGATTCATTAGCAGTGATTGGTGCATTTCAATTTCTGAAAACAGAAAGTTAGGGTGCATGGATGTGTTCTTTGAAAGATGTAATTTGAATGGTCAAGGAAAAAACATTTAATGAAAGATTGCACTGGATACGCAGGTGCACTGAGAGTTCAGAGTTCAATTGAAACATTGTTGTGTGAACTTGCAAACATGAGAGGTCTTTCAGGAGGTGGTTGCTAAGCAAAATAGGCAGAGAGGGCAGAGGGGAGAAGGGTTTTGATTTGAAAAAAGTGAGGGAAGAATTTTGATTGGCTAATATGAGAGATATGTGTAATGAATATCAGCATTTCTGTGCTTTCTATAGCTGCAGCCTCTGGAGTGCATCCTCTTTGTTCTGCTGAAGACAATTTGGTGTATTTCTGAGACTGTTTTGAAACTCAAAAAGTATTTGCTAAGGTGAGAAAAGATTTATTTAATTAAGATAGAGAATAGTATGATTTAAGGAGAAAATGATGAAGAAAGCTGTGTTTTTAAAATGTTGCTTTGTCTCAAGTGATATACAAATAGATTTTGTTTCTTTGAGAAATTGTAATTGCATATTCTGTGTAGAAATCTGGCATGCAGTAACGCAGGTTATTGTTGTACATGGAGCCCATTCCATGGTCTTTCATGTAAGCTGAAACAGATATGTTGTGTTTAAAAACGATTTTTGAAAACAATTACATTTCTGGATATGTTCTGCTAGAGCTTCATAGGTTGTTTGGGCCATATTTATAAGACATTTGAGTGCCTCTGATGTTATTGTTCCCATTTTAATTGGAAAGCTTTCTTCATGGGGCAAGTTTCTTGTAAATACGCTCCCACCTGTGCTTGGCAAATTTAGTTTTTGATTATGGGAGTTACATAGCCATGTTAAAAATGACCCAAAAAATGGTGCAAGGGCAATCAAAAAAACGCTTTCATGTGTCTTAAGGACATTTTCAGTCATTTCCTCTTGAATGTAGGTATACAATTGTTTTATATGTTGTGTTTAAAAACGATTTTTTGAAAACAATTACATTTCTGGATATGTACTGGTAGAGCTTCTTAGGTTGTTTGGGCCATATTTATAAGGCATTTGAGTGTCTATGATGTTATTTTTCCCATTTTAATTGAAGAGCTTTCTCCATGGGGCAACTTTCTTGTAAATACGCTCCCACCTGTGCTTGGCAAATTTTGATTATGGGAGTTACATAGCCATTTAAAAAATGACCCAAAAATGGTGCAAGGGCAATCAAAAAATGCTTTCATGTGTCTTAAGGACATTTTAAGACAATGAGGAAACACAGGTGATGTAATTCTGAAAAAAGGAAAAAAACACCACTTTTTTCAATTACATTAGTAGTGTTTCCTAAGTTTATGAATGACATTGTGCAGATGAAGTTTAGGTCTGAGCACAGATTCAAAAGAGGTCTGGCCTTTGTTCAAGAGTGAAGTGGACATGACTTACTTCATTGGTAGGCCTTTACATGTATTATCTCCTTTGTATTCTTCAACAAGTGAAAAACTCTTCTGCAACCGTGAGTAGGCCTCACCTTAAACAAACCTCTGGAAAGGACACACCTTATCGTCATCCTGAATCAATCATTTAAAATGTTACGGAGAGATTTATGATAGGTGTATGCCTGTTTTGTACCACTGTGCTTCATTTTTGTGACGCAGTGGTGGTGCAAAAGATTTGCTATGTTAAATAATAAGTAGGGTGTTAAGTTTTTGATGACTGTTATTCATTTACTGTTTGGTAATAGTGGTTAATAAAAATTTTTATTATATTTTTCCACAGATTCAACTGTAGATCATTTCAAAATTTGAAAATGCCAACTAAGAATTGAATTAGAAAGGCTAGAAAACGTCAAAGACAGCAGGATCATCTATTATTGCAGCAGTCCTCTCCCAAAAAAACCTGTCAAATCACCAAGAAAGCTCCGGGTAAGACCACGAAATCATTCATAAGAAATATTTGTAGTAAAAAAAGTATTTCTACAAAACATGTTTCAGTCCAGAAAAAGAGAAGCAATTTAAATGGAAAGGAAAGACCAATCAAAAATGTTACTGCTAGAGCAAGAGATAACTCTGTGCATGATAGTAGAAGGAAACAACAGTTTAGGGACATTCGAAAATGAATGTTCCGCAACAGGATAATAGTTAATTTATTAAAAAATATTAAGAAAGGCCAACAGAAAGTGGCATTTTATAAGAAAAAGAAAAATGTAGAGAAAATTATTGATCATGCTTTTGAAATTAAGCGAAAGTTGTTTATTTTGGTAATCAATAGAATTAGGACACTAAACAAGGTAATTTCTGATTTCAAATCAAATAGTAGATGGAAGAGAGTAGTTAATCGTAGTAACTTTTGTGAAGTTTTTTCCGGAGAATGGATGCATAGTTCAAGTTGTGAGGCATTTTTTAATGAGGAGAGTTATTTTCAGGATAATGATTTGGTGCTTGCAGTTGACACCAGTGGTTGAGCTTATGAAGTGAAGGATGGTTGTCCAGTTGAAAAAGAAAAACTTGTGACAACAGAGATAGAAGAGGTGTTAGGTAATGAGGTTTTAGAAAGACGTCCTAAAGGTCCTGTGTACATTTGGAAGTGTAGTTCTATTTGCAGTGTGCGACAGGATTCCATCAATTTGCTTTGTGATTTTGTACGGACATTTAATAAGAAAAGTTTGAAGCAGAAAATGAAGTTGTTGCAAGAATTAGATCCTTGCAGAGTGAGACAAGTGACAGGTTTGCGTGGTCATTCACTGGCTTGTCTTTCCAGGAGAGTATGCCAGAGTGTTTTTCATCATTTCAGGATGCTAGCAGTGCATCATAATAAAGTGAGGAAATTAGTCAGAATGTTGTATCATGCTAAGAGTCCAGCAATTATGCTTAAACAATTATGTGCTGCTCTTTTGCATGGTTCTGAAATAGATGTCAAGAATATTTGTGAAGAAATTGAGTTTTGTTACTTTGGAAGTAAAGATGAGAATGTTCAAATTGACCCAGAAGTAGAGGGTAATGTTGAAGATAATGTACAGGTTTCCAGTACAGATAATTTTCAGAAGGAAATTGCCACGTTTCAGATGAAATCAAGTGAGAGGCCTAATTTCACTTGTGTGGGTTGTCGACGCACTTATTACAAGAATCAGATTAAGTTAGTGGATTTATATGCAAAAAGTGAAAGGAAAAATAATAGTGAATGGAAGGATTTTGCCACATACTTGATGGTAGAAAATTGTTTTGATTTGGGATCGGATCAACGTGTGTGTACTTATTGTTGTAACAAATTAAACCAAAAACAGATGCCTGCTAGGGCGGTTCATAATAATCTGGAATTGGTTGAGATTCCTTCTGAATTGAAGGATTTAAATACTTATGAATCTATTTTGATTCAAAGTATCCATCCCTTTCAGGCTATTGTAAGAATGGAGCCAAAGACAGGGAAGTTGCCTCCATCAGATTTACAGAGAGGATTAAAGGGAAGAGTTGTTTATTTGCCTCTAGATTTGAACAAAAACATAAACACAATTGGAGTAGAAAAAGTGGAAGAGGAACCTCTGGTTATCTTAGTTAATGGGGTTCCGACAAAGAATAAGAAAATATGGCAAGATTTAGTGGATGTTAGGAAAGTCAAAAAGGCAACATTGTATTTGAAGAAAAATAATAAGTACTATAAGAATGTATATGTTGCAGAAGAGGAAGTAAGTGATGAAGAGGATAGCGATTTGTGTGCTGGCCAAATTGAGAAAGTAGAGGCCTCTAAAAGTGAAGAAATATATGAACATTATAGTGTTCATCCTTTGCATTCCAAGGAAGTCATGGGGAATGCTATTGAGTTGTTTCAAATGAAACAAGCCAAAGGGAGTCCCATTAGTGTTTGGGAGGAAAGTTTGGAAGCTCGGTGTTTCCCACAGCTATTTCCAACAGGTCAAGGAGGAAGATATGATGAGCGACCTCATCAAATTCCTGCTTCTGAATACAGGACTTTACGATTGTATGCAGAAGATGCTAGGTTTCGTCAATGTATTCCCTATTTGTTTCATCTCCTGTTTGAAAGCGATCTGTCTGGACTGTCATATGCAGTGAACCACATCTTGAAAAGTGGTATACAGATGCGAAACATCTCGGCAAGTGACTTTATGCATAAAGTCAATGTCCAAGACAGTATTTTGGATTCTCACCTAATTAATCTCATGGCGTGTCAGCGTGGTACTAATGAGTACTGGTACCGTCGTCATGGTGATTTAAAATGTATGCTGAGGAACTTAGGAACTCCGACATGGTTCCTTACTCTCAGCTGTGCCGAGTATGGCTGGGAAGACTTACTTGAATTTCTACGAGAGGCAAATGGAAACATTGAAAACATTGAATTCAAGACACCCGGAGAACTGTGCTCTTTGGATCCAGTGAATGTATGCAGGTACTTCAATCATAGATTTGAAGCTATGATGTCGTTCATCACGAATAAGAAGAATCCACCTCTTGGAGAGGTGTTGGATTTCTTCTGGAGAAAGGAGTACCAAGCAAGAGGTGCTCCTCATATACATATGTTGCTGTGGATCAAGGATGCACCTAAATTTGGAACAGATCCGGATGACTTAGTGATGAATTTCATAGAACAGTATTCTACGTGTGCTGTTCCAAACGCAACGGAGAAGAAAAGCCTAAGAGAACAAGTTCTACGTTTCCAAAGCCATCGTTGTGGAAAGTACTGTCGTCGTAAATTCAGAAACAAGGACAAGTTCTACACCAAATGTCGTTTCAACTTTCCACGACCAGTGATTTCTAAAGGAAGAGTGAACAGTTTGATGTCTTCTCTGAGACATAATGTGACGAGGAAATCACCCAAAAATACATACAGTTTGAAAAGGAACGAAGAGTCCAAGTACATCAACGACTACAACCCAGTGATTTTGTCCATGTGGAATGCTAACATGGATATACAGTTTGTGGCTGACAACTGTATGGCTGTGGCTCGGTATGTGACATCTTACATCACCAAAAAAGAAAAGACAGAATTGAAGGATATGTGGGAGGACATTTCCCATGAAAAGAGCCTCAGCAAGAAGTTGTACAGTTTCAGTCTGAAGATGTTGTTGCATCGAGAAATTGGAGCTTACGAATGTTCTGACCGGTTGTCTTCAGCAAGTCTTTATTCTAAATCCAGGAGTATCGTTTGGGCGAGTCTTGGTCTTGCTGCAACGCGTAATCGAGTTCTGAAACCTGTGCGGGAAATTGAGTATTTGGCGGAAAAGGAGCCAAACAGTACCGACATTTTGAAGACCAACATGTTGGATACATATTATCCAAATCGAAGCAGTCACCTCGAGAATGTTTGTTTGTATGAGGTTCTACAAAATGACATATTCAAGAGGAACATCAAAGAAGATATTGAGAAAGGAGTGTATGCTGTAATTGGAAGTGAGGGATGTCTGGTGAAGCAAAGAAAATGCCACTTGGAATGCCACTTGGTAAACCATCGAAAATTGAGTGGCGAATCTCCGGAAAAAAATGAGTTTTTCTATTTAGCCCTTTTGCAACTGTTCAAGCCTTGGCGTGCAGAAGAGGAACTGCTTGGAGATTTCCTCTGTTACGAAGACTCTTTCACTGCCGCCAAGGAGACCATAGAATGTCCTGCTTTTCCCAAATATCAAGAAATGTTGACTTTGGAAATCGAGCAGGAAGCAACGATTGCAGCCAAGATTGCCAGAGACAGTTCTCAGGACAGTCAGAGTTCTGTTTCATTGAGTCAAGATCCACTAGGAGGACCTATTATCGAAAATGAAGCTGCCACTGCTATGAATGAAGTGGAAAGAGCCATGGCACATGCTCAGGAGGATGCGGTTAACTTAGAAGACTTGGAAAAACAACTCAACGTTGAGCAGAGGAAAATATATGACGAAGTTACCAAGCAAATTGATCATGGATTAAGTCATGAGAAGAAAGAGTGCTCATGTACGTCGTTGAAGCCTGTCCGACTGTACGTGAGTGGAGAAGCGGGAACTGGAAAAAGTTTCCTTATTAAAGCAATTTCTTGTTATTTGCAGGAAAGGACAGAGTCATCGCTGTCTTGTGTTGTTACCGCTCCAACTGGACTGGCAGCACATAACATTAAAGGTATTACTTTGCATCGTCTACTGATGCTGCCAGTGGAGCATGACAACAAATTACAATACCACAAGTTATCTGGGGATGCTTGTTGTGAAGTTTCAAGAGTCTTGAGGAAAATGAAACTTCTTATCATTGACGAAGTAAGCATGGTTTCAAATGTCATGCTTGCCTTTGTGCATTTGAGAATGCAAGAAGTTCTTAAAACGGAGTATGATGTGTTATTTGGTGGCAAACACATCATTGTTTTCGGAGATCTTCTACAGCTGACACCAGTAAAAGGACAACCTGTGTTCAAAATACTCACGCATGAAGATACCAGGAAGTGCCTAGGGAGCATTGGCAACGTCAATATATGGTTAAACTTCAATTATGCTGAACTGCAGGAAAATATGCGTCAGGCAAAGGATGAAGATTACAAGAATATTCTACAAGATATTAGAATTGGAAAAGTGACCGAGCATGGAAAAAAAGCATTACATGCACGATTACTGTCAAATTTATATCCAGAACAAGACGTTGTGCCTGAGAATATTTTTCAGAAAATTACTGAGAAGAAATCCGGAATATGTTTGATGCCAACTCTTGCAGAATGTGCCATCTTCAACAACAACATGTTGAATTTAGAAAAGCAAGAGATTGTGAAACTTGAAGCTATTGATAGAATAGAGCATCTGGGATCAACAATTATTTTGTCGGAGAATTTGAAATCAAAATTGGATGCATTAGAGAAGACTATATCTAAAACTGCGGGTTTTGAAACGACTTTGAATGTGTGTTTAAATTGCCGAATCATTTTGAGAAGGAATTTACATGTTGAAAGAGGTCTGGTAAATGGATCAATGGGTAATGTTGTTGATTTTGAGAAATACAGAAGTAGAGAAGGAATTGAATTTTTAAAAATTAAATTTGATGGCATTGAGGAAGTACAGCTAATTGCTCGTTGTTCTGCTAGGTTTCTGCTTGTTAAAGACTTATATGTTCGCCGTAAGCAGTTTCCTGTTTGCTTGGCATATGCGGTGACAATCCATAAATCGCAAGGTTTAAGTGTAGACAGTGCATTGGTGAATATTGGCAGTTCTGTGTTCAAGGAGGGAATGGCATATGTGGCATTGTCACGAGTTAGAACTTTATCGGGATTGTACTTGATTGATTGTGATGTCACAAACATTTGTGCAGATCTAGATTGTGTTAAGGAATACAATAGGTTAAGAAGAGAGTATGCGCCACATTTGCCTCAATATCCTTTGTTTGAGAAACGTGTGGTAGGCCGTAAACGAAGAAATATCAGCAATAGTAGGGAGGTTGTAGGAAAAAGACCAAAAGTCGATGAACCGAAAATTGTAAGTAGAAAGAAAACGGATTCTGTTGAAGATGTTGTCGGTTTTCAATTTGAAAACAGTTCTGGTGTCAACTGCTATGCAAATGTAGTGGTTAATGTTCTCTTTTCACTAGAGACTTTAAAAGAACAGATTGTGTTCAATTCGGAACAAAGTTTATGCTGTTTGTTGAATTCTGTGTTAGAGAAATGTAGCACTGATCGAACAAAAGTAGAAAGTGTGTCTGAAGTTCGTTATCTGTTAGACGAATGTTCAGGTCAAACAGACTTCTCTGAAAATAATCAGCAGGATTGTCAGGAGTTTTTAATGTATATGCTTGATGTATTGCAAGATGAGGGTGTAGATGTAGATCACCTGTTTGAGCTTTCTTATCAATGGCAGCATGACTGCGAGAACTGTAGGGTATCAAGTACATCTAGTGTAGACTCAGAAAGATTTATATATTTAACTTTGCCAGACAGTAAATCAGTGTCCTTTAATAAGCTAGTAAAAGCAGCTGATCACAACATGGAGTGTAGCCAATGTAAATCTGAAATGATGTCAACATTATTTATACGAAGATATGGCCAGTATGTCATTTTAATGTTCCAACGATGTAGGCCTGATGGAACAAAATTGACAATTTTAATAAAAAAATGTGTTGCTTCGCAGTTGTCAATATCAGGAAGGACTTTTGTAACTGTAGCAATAATCTATCATGACGGTCCTTCAACAACATCAGGACATTACACAGCTTATTTAAAGTCTAGAAACGGCTGGTCATTCTGCAACGATTCTGTTATAACTTTCAAAAAAAAATTGCTGTATGACCTAAAAATTCTTACCTGGTGTTTTTAAAACCAAAATTTTAGGGAAATAATCTCGGGATGTGCTCTGAGGAATTTCAAGAGGTTCATGGAGTAGAGGGAATGTAAGTCTGCAATGCTGTCTAGATTATTGGTCCAAAATTTTGTTTAAAATGTCATTTTAAAAATCCAACTATATAAACCTGATGCAAGTAAGTCTGCTTCATAGTAAGCAGTATTAGTGTGATAGGAAAAGTAGAACATGAGTGAGCAAGAAGAGTAAGATATTAGTAGTCCAGGATTGTGAAAGTAATCTTAAACGTTTTCTTTCTGAAAGTTGCGAAAATAGAAAATGACGGGATTTGGTTACAAGAATTCCAAAAGTTGTAAATCGCTCTAACATGATTTGGCCATGTGGAAACATGTATGTAACATATTTTTCAAAACGATGGAGGTTTTCTTTCAGAAAGTGGCGGGCTGAAAATATTAATAGCACAAAGGAGTGTAAGCTATTCATAGGACATCCTTCGACGTCATGGAAAGTAAGTTAATTTTTATGAGTTTTGAATTCAGATTTCTTATGTTGTATGGGTTTTTTAAACACAATCATTTTGATTGTGTTTTTTTTCTCCGCTGTTACATGATGAATACCTTCAAGTCACTGTTTTAGTGAAATTTGATACATTCTGAGAACAGCAAAAATAAACCATTTAACATGTATAATTAATTCTCTACTTTTTGTACTTATGATATACATTTAGAAATGTGAGGTAGATATGGAGAAACTGAGGCTTCTGTAAGTGTCAAAGTTAATGCTTACAGTGCTGCACTTCTGGGTACTGGTCTTTTTTTTGAAACCTGAATAGGCCTCACCTCAAACAAACCTCTTGAAAGGACACATCTTATTTGCATCCTGAAACAATCATTTAAAATGTTAGACACAATTTTATGATGGCTTTACATCTCTTTTGCGCTGCTATTGCAACACTATTGTGAGACATCAGCAGTGCAAAAGATGCACCATGTTCCAAAATAGGCCTAACTTTATCAGCATCAAGATACTGTTTGTTTAATATATATATCTTTAGGATTGTGTAGGGGACGTAGAGAAGCAGAGGCTTCTGTAAATGTCAAAGTTGTTGAAAAACTGTTTGTTCTTGAACCTTTTCCCTTGTCTTTTCTAATTTTTAAATACATGTTTTAATATTTTTGAAATGTTTGTTCTCTCTTTCACAGATTGAAAGTATGAAAAAAGAATTGAAAAAGTTAACAAGAATTATAAGGTAAATGTTTTCTACTCTTTTCGTTACATTTCAATCACATTCACCTACTTTAGGGCTTCAGACTATAGAGCTTTAAACCAGGATTATTTAAATGTGCAAATTTGGAGCTGTGCCCATGGGTTTTGGTTCAATACACAAGTGCATTGACCTAAAATGCGTGTGCACATTACCAAATCGCCGTCTGTTTCCTCAGGCGTACTCCTCCCACACCTTTGAAGTGAAGTTTAGCTTCACTATAAACGCCCCGGCTGCTTTACCTTCTCATTCTACTGTCCCAGCTTCGTCCCCTCTCCTGTCTGCCGTGTGCATTTCTCCTCTCCCCCCCTCACAGTAACGTCACTCACACACGCAACGCCATTCACACACGCAACGCCATTCACACACGCAACGCCACTCACACACACAACGCCACTCACACACACAAAGTCACTCACACACACTACGCCATTCGCATACGCAATTCATCCACGCAATGCCACTAATCCACGCAATACCACTCATCCACGCAACACCAATAATCCACACAACGCCAATTATCCACGCAATGCCTCTCATCCACACAACGCCACTCATCCATTTGCAAAACCAAACGAACAAACTCTTCTATTGTGAAACCTATTGCATTTTCAATGCTTGATTCTTTCACTTCCTTATGTATTTTGTTTTCCACAATTATATCCTCTTCCTTCTTTTCTTAGGTAAATAAATCTATTAAACACCATTTCTGGTTTAGTCCCTATAGCTGTCTTTCTTTTTACATCACTCTCTGTTTTCTTCTCTTGAATTTACTCCTTTATTTTATTTTTTTTAAAATTGGGGTTAGCTCCCGGCGAGCGAACCGGCGAGCGAACCGGAAAGCGAACTAAAAAAAAAACAGCTTGCCAGAGTGTTACACTTTCTAGCAATTTTTGTAAAAAGGGGAGGTAGTTCTGAAAAGAACTTTTTTTTTTTGTTGTTGTTTTTTCTTTTTTTTTTCTTTTTTGAACATTATTTGTTTTTTTTGTATTTTTTGAACACTTTTTTGTTTTTTTTGTTTTTTTTCAAAGGGAAAGAACAGAAAGAGGCATTGAAAAGGGCTCAACAGGAGCAAAAAAAAAAATTTAAACTTCTTGCGTTTGGAGCATTGGTGTTTCTCGAAAGCCAAATTAATTAATTTCACACTCATGTTTGCGCATGAAATTAAAGTGCCACAATATAAGCATGTCAGCTTCAGATGGACACATTTTTTTTGTATATTTGGCACTGTTTTGTTTGCCTCTGCCACTGAGAGAGAGATATCAGTAGATGTTCTGGCCACCGAAGTTGGGGGGTTCTGTTGTAGTTCACGCATCTCTGCACGACTATAGTTGATTGGATGCCACCTCTGCATATGTCGGTGCATCGTGTAATTTCCATAGCTGTATTTTTTATTAGTTCCCCTGGATAACTTATCTTGGCAGATAAGGCACATAGCATGGCGTGCATTGACTTTTTTCTCTCCTGGTGGAATGGAAAAAAATTGCCAGATAAAGCTAACTTTGCGATGAGATACCCGGGGTAACTCTTGGACAAATCGTGGTCCCTCTTCTTCCTCTCCGTCTTCTTGTTCCTCTTCCTCCTCTGTGTTTCCAATAAACTGTGCAGGTGGTCCTCTCTTCCTATGAGGAGATGGTGGTGGTGGTGGTGGGGGTGCAGAAGCTGAAGCTACTATTGAAGCCATTTTTTAATCAGAGCAAATGATCAGGTCTTCCTTTCTCAAAGTTGAAAGTCAGAGTGAGAAAAAAGGTGGGGGCTTTCATCATTTGGGAAAAAAAATAGTTCTAAACCAATGAAAAGTGTTATTTTTAGGTCACATGACCTAGTCTTACATCATTAGGAAACCAAAAGTGAAATGAACCAATGAAAACTTTAATAAACAAGTCACATGACCTGTTCCGCTCACGTTACGCGGAGCGCGCCGCGCTTTGGATCGCTTCCGGTTCGCGTTCCGGAGCACTTCCGGGAGCGCGAACGCGTCGCGTCATAAGACGCATTACGCGACAACGTGATATGTCGCGTTTCCGCGACGCGTCACGATGTTGATTTCTGATGCGGTAGTTGCGTGAACGGAACGTTTACCGGTTAGCGGACCGGGTCGCGGCATCAAATTGAGCTAACGGAAAGCTTCCCGGTTCGCGAACCCCAAAAATATTTTTTTTAAAAATAATCATAAACATATAAAATATAATTTGGGATATAAAGAAAAAGACATTTTACAGCTACAGATATTAGCTTTTAAAAAACCATTGAAATTCAATGAAAAAACCATAGGTTATAGACCATATATAGTTAGGAATTAGCATTTACAAAACCATATTTTACTCACACAAAACCATTGAAATTTCATATATAGTTAGTTGCCCTAACTATATATCGTGCACCCGCAATCCACTGCTGATGATGTCACATATTACATCATTCATGACATGGTCAGTGATATCACTGATGACATCACTGATGACATCTCAAATGACATCACTGATGACATCACTGATGACAACACCCAGTGACTGTATGTTTCAGTAAAGTTAAAATATGTCTTACATATTGAAGAATGAGTGGATGTATAAGTGTCTGGATGAAGGATTTAGTTGGTGCATGACTGACTGTATGAGTGATTGATTAAATGTGTCTCACTGAGGGCATGAGTTAGTGACTAAACTGTCTTAATTTGTACATCATTATGTCTGTTGTTCTGTAAACTGCTGCATGTGTTGATCAGTAGCTATATGAGTAACTATATGGGTTATTGATTGGTTGCCCAAGTATTTGTATGGGGGACTGGATGTGTGTGTGGGTGGCTGGGAGGTGTATGACTCTGTGCATAGATATGTGAGCAGTTGATTCACTAGATGTATAGGTTCAAAAGTGCATGTGGAAACAGCTGTATGGGCGGCTGACTGTGTGTATGACTGTATTGGTGAGTGAATGGATATCTCAGTGCTACATGTCAAAGTAAGTACGTATGTAAAACACAGTACATGTGAGAGTTGACATATATAAATAACTGTGCATAATATATATATCATTGGGAGCTTGTATCAGGGATTGTATAAGAGAGTAAATATGTGTTAGTATATGTATGAATAAGTAAAGTGTGTATAACTGTATAGTTGAGAAAATGGAGGTGTGAATGATTTTTTGCATAAATGACTAGGAGTGCGAGTAACTCCATGGATGAGTGACAGTCTGTGAGTGTCTGTTTACACTGATTGTATCTAAGTTTATATTAGAATCTGAAGAGTTTCATCGTATTATCACATGAATGATATCATCAGTGATATGATGAGTAATGTCAAATGAGATGTCATCAGTGATGTCATTTGAGATGTCATCAGTGATGTCATCAGTGATATCACTGACCATGTCATGAATGATGTAATATGTGACATCATCAGCAGTGGATTGCGGGTGCGCGATATATAGTTAGGGCAACTAACTATATATGAAATTTCAATGGTTTTGTGTGAGTAAAATATGGTTTTGTAAATGCTAATTCCTAACTATATATGGTCTATAACCTATGGTTTTTTCATTGAATATACATTAACAATATGATCCCTCTGTGGAAATGAAAGATTATAACATCTCTCCTAATCAATACTTTGCAACTACTAATTCGTTAAATACCCTATATTTCCATTCAGATAATTTACCACTCTTCAATTATCTTACATTCCTCCGTAGAAATTCATCCAACTCCTCTGGAAAGTACATACGGTTTTATGTATTTTTTAAATATACATTAACAATATGTACTCTCCGAGGAAATGAAAGATAATGTGAAGATGTTTCCGCAATTCCGAATCATTCCTTTGCTCGTAGTTTCTTCGCCCATATTGATTCTCTGAAACAAAACTAATGATCCCAAGGGTGTGGTTTATATACTTTTTTGTTACATAACAGTCTATGGAATCAATTAATTGTTCCTCCCACTTAAATCACGTTTTTTAGTTGACAGGAGTTCTCATTTGAACTGTTTTAGCGCGTCATGTGTTTATGTAAATGTGCCTCTTTCCATACTATTTAACTTTTGTATGATTTCTAAAATGCTTTATTTAAACTCATTTTTATTATTAAAGCATTTCTATAGGTTACTTTTTTTTAATAGGAGTATTAACATTAATTCCCCTTTTTTTTGACTTATTATTCTAGTAACTTCCCTTTTTTTAAAACTTTTTTTATTTCTCTTTATTAATGTAATCATTCACTCAGTAAGCATGTACTCATGCAGTGAGGCAGGCTTTAGGAAATGCAGTGATTCAAAGTGCTATGTATTATGCATGTAGTGGTGTAATATCCTTTACATTTATGATTGAGGACTCCAATTCCCCACCCACTATATATACCAGGGGTCTCCAACTAGTAGCTCGGGAGCTACTGGTAGCTCACCAGCACCATATAAGTAGCTCTCAGAAGTGAAGCGAAACCAAACCAATCTCAGGGCCATATTATCAAGAAAGGGTGATACAATATTGTCGCTTTTATCGGCAGGAAACTGCAGCTAAAGCGGCGATAATGGGTTTGATAATATCCCTTGTGAATTCATATAGAAGCCCAGGTTAACACTAGAACCTGAGCTTGTATGAAAATTCACAAGGGCATATTATCAAGCCTATTATCGCCGCTTTAGCGGCAGGTTCCTGCCAATAAAAGCGGCGATAATGTATCGCCCTTTCTTGATAATATGGCCCTCAGAGATTCTGTGTATCTTAGAGAATTTAAGGCAATATTGTCAAGAAAAGGGCGATACATTATCGCTGCTTTTATTGGCAGGAAACTGCTGCTAAAGCGGCGATAATGGGCTTGATAATATCCCTTTTGAATTCCGATAGAGCTCAGGTAAACACCAGGACCTGGGCTTCTATGGGAATTCACAAGGGCATATTATAAAACCCATTATCGCCGCTTTAGCGGCAGTTTTCTGCTGATGAAAGCGGCGATAATGTATCGCCCTTTCTTGATAATATGGCCCTTAGTACTACTCATTTCACTACCTTTAAGAGTTACAGACAGCCAAAGCAATGACAGGGCCTGTTCATAACACTCAAACACAAACTGTGGTGGCGTATGAATTAATCAATTAGGGATGTATAGAGCTCACTATTCTACTGTGAGGGTTAGGGTTTCCATTCGCTGGGGGTGTATGTGGGGGGATTTGTGCAGCTTCACTCATTCAAAAAGGTGGGTGTTATGACTCTTCCTAAATGCTTTCAGTGTGAGGGTTCATCTGATACTGAAGGGGAGTTCTTTCCAGGTCTTGGCCATCATGTAGAAGAACGGTGTGCAGCTTATCTGGTTATGTGAATACAGAGGATTTCGGAGAAGGCCTGGTCAGAAGAGTGGGCCCCCCTCTGGGCCCCCATTATAAATAAAAACATTCCCCCCGGGGTTTAGCCCCCCCGGGGACTAATTAAAAATAAAGTGGGTTTCGTTTTTTTCTTCTGTTTCACGACGTACACGTACCCTACGAGTATACCGCGACTTTTTAAAAAAAAATAAAGAAATATTTTTTTATTCCTTGGGGGTTCTTGTGGGACCCCCTGAGCAGGCCTAGGGACTCAGGGTGTTTCTACCCTGCCCCCTTTGCATGTTGTTTGCGTTTCTTTCGCAGCTTTCTTGTGCCTCGGTTCTAACAAGGCACAAGATGGCTGCCAACATTTCCTGGTTTGGAGTGTTGACAGACAGTCGACAGCTAATTAGCATGCAGCTCGTGCTCCTACTGGTACGCATACTATCCCCGGCTAGTAGGCGTACAGTACTTCGTCTATAGATATATCTATGATTTTACTTTTGATTTTCTCAAAAACTACTGAAATAATTTATACCATTTAATAAAAATTGTTATCTGCGAACCAATCTCTACCTTTTTGCCAAATTTGGTGTAATTTGGTTCAGCAGTTCGGGCTATAGCCTCACTTAAAGGTCCTCTATGGAAAATTGCATGGGGAAGACACGTTTTGGGACCCCCTTTGTTCTCGGTCTCCGCTTCACCAATCACTCCTAAACTTTCAGGGAAGGACGAGAGCCGACCGCCCCATCTTCTTGGAGAATTTTGTGAAGATTCCTCAACTGGCGCCAAAGTTATTCCAAATAGAATGTTGCGGATTTCCTATGGAAACTAGGTCCTAACTATAACTATATATATATATATATATATATATATATAGTAGGATATATATATATATATATATATATATATATATATATATATATATATATATATATATATATATATATATATATATATATATATATATATATATATATATATATATATATATATATATATATATATATATATATCCTACTTGCAGTTGCCAGTAGGTAGTTATAATTAGGACCTAGTTTCCAAAGGAAAAGCGTTTTTTGATTTGCCAATAACTTTGGCACCGTTTGACAAACCTTTGTGAAATTTTCAAAACTAATTGCCCCATCTGGTCAGCTTGTGTTTTGAAAGTTTTGGGGCGATTCGTCAAGTGGGGGCTGAGAAAAAAGGGTGTCCCAAAAAGCGTTTTCTCCATGGTTATTTCCATAGGACCTTTGTCGTGTCTACAGCCCGAATTGCTAAACGGAATTACATCAAATTTGGCAGAAAGGTAACTCTTGCTCCAGAGTGCACTTTTTGCTTTAAATTGTGTAAATCCGTTCAGTACTTCCTGAGAAATGTAAAAATAAAAAATATCAATATCTGGTGACCGCGGTGGATTCGCGAACCCTCCCGATCATGAGCTTCATTCTGATTGGCTGCTAACATTCCAAACCAGGAAGTGTTGGCAGTCATCTTGTGGGTGGAGTTGCGCTGGGTGTGCAAATCCGGCAGAAACGTTTTTAAAAAATGAAGCGCATCATTTTCCTTCAGCCCTCGGATGGGCCAGGTCCTGGGGGCAATCCAAATTTATGTAGCCACCACCCAAGGGCTTTTTTGGGTAAAAAGTGTGGGGGGCTCCTGCCCCCCACACTGCCCCAGATACCACCATCTCTCTGGGGCAATTCCAATTATAGGGTGGGGGGCCTTGCAGGCCCCCTCAAACACCAGGGACCGCGACCTCCCTGGGGATTTTTTCTTTAATGTGTAGGGGACCGCGGGCCCCTCCAAGCCCCGGGGCTATAAGAAATAGGTATATAGTGGATCCACACGGATTACAGAACTTTTCACCACATAAATGTGAGGAAAATTAGCTTTTTTGACAAAGTTTGAGGTTTGCAAGGGATTTGTATTAACAGAATTTACCACCTTTGTGGTAACAGAACCTGGTGAGAACTATACAAGTCACCCCATTATGGATTCCCCTGGGTGTCAAGTTTTAAAAAATGTATAGGTGTTCTAAGTTTCCTAAGTTGGTGGCACAGTTAGGGTTCACAATCTACAGCTAGGCACTTTGCAAAAAAAGAGTCTGTTTTCACTGTGAAAATGTGGTGTGTTCATGTTGCCTTTTGGGCCGTTTCCTGTCACAGGCGTTCGGCCTACCCACACAAGTGAGGTACAATTTTTCTCGCAAAACGTTTGGGAAAGTGGGGTGGGTTGAATTTTGTGGATCAAGGCAGATTCCACCACAGAAATGTGAGCAAAATAAGTTTTTTTTACAAAGTTGGAGGTTTGCAAAGGATTCTGTGTAACAGAACCATGTGAGAGCCAGACAAGTCACCCCATCCTGTATTCCCCTGGGTATTTAGTTTAAAAAAATGTATAGATTTGCTAGCTTTCCCTGGGTGCCAGCAGAGCTAGCGTTCAAACTCTACAGCAAGGCACTTTGCAAAAAAAGGGTCAGTTGTCACTGTGAAAATATGGTATGTCCATGTTGTGTTTTGGGCCGTTTCCTGTCGTGGGCACTAGGCCTACTCATTCAAGTGAGGTACCATTTTTCTTTGAAGACTTTGGGGAATGCCGGGGGTGGAATTTTTGTGGATCCATGCAGATTCCAGAACTTTACTCCACAGAAATGTGAGAAAAATTTGTTTTTCTGGACAAAGTTTGAGATTTGCAAGGGATTCTGTGTAACAGAACCTGGAGAAAGCCAGACAAGTCACCCCATCCTGGATTTGCCTGGGTGCTTAGTTTACAAAAATGTATAGGTTTGCTAGGTTTTCCAAGGTGCCGGCAGAGCTAGGGTTCAAAATCTACAGCTAGGCACTTTAAAAAAAAGTATCAGGTTTCACGGTGAAAAGGAAGTGTGCCCACATTGCCTTTTGAGCCATTTACTGTCACGCTCACTAGGCCTACCCACACAAGTGAGGTACCATTTGTATCGGGAGACTTAGGATAACACAGAATTGTAGAGTAATTGTTATTACCTATTGAGTTTTGATGCATTTCTGCCTTCCAAACGAAAGACAATATGTAAAAAAAAGGTCACTTAAAAAAATGTCCTATAATTCTCATGCTAGTACAAGTGCTCACAATTTTGGAAATGTACAAATAGCTACTGTTTCTAAACTCTATATTTTGTTCCAATTTCAGAAATACATAAGTGTCTTTCATTCCAATTTTTCACTGTATATATTTTCCCAAATTAATTGCTATATACAAAGTTCTTAAAAAAATCATTGCAAGACTCGGCTCAGGTATTGTCCTAGGGTCCGTCAGATTCTTGGTGAACCTCCACGTCCCATATATCCCTACAATGAGAAAGGACGAGCGAATGGAACAGTATATTGCTTTCAAACATCTGTCATAATTAAAAGAAGTTACAGCTGAAAATGTTGGCACAAATGGCTGTTTTTTAACTAATTTGCTGAATTCAGAATTGTATCTACTTTTCTGAAATGTAGGGCTTTCCAGGATCCATTATTGTTTTCATACCAATTTCTACCATTAACTGGAAGAAGGTTGAAACAACAACCAGTAAAACGCCAAAACTGGTTGGAAAATGTTGGTTTTCTGACACACATCTGTCAGTCTCTGAAAACTGGGAAAATTGTGATTTCTTCAAAACAAACCCTTTGTTGATACCATTGCAGGGAAAAACAGACGCTTTCCTTTGCAGCACTATTTTCCCCATTTAAAAATACAATTAAACAATGTAGCTGTATTTTGGCTAATTTCTGGGTCCCCTCCAGGGTAATCCAACCAACCCAGGGAACCTTTAGAATCCCCATGATGTTGGAAGAAAAGGACTGCAAATTTGTCGTGGATACCTTATGTCGTCCAAAAGGTACAGGGGTCTAAGAGGAAACTACCCCAAATAGCCAAAAAATGCTTAGCACAGGGGGGAACAGCCCTAGCAGCGAATGGGTTAATGTTTCTTGGAGTGAAGTGGATGTAGGTGGTGTGTAGTAGAATTATGTGGTATGTTATGCAATTAAATTATGTGGATAAAAAAGTATGTGGTATTTAGTCTATAGGAATTCTGTAGAGTGGGATTATTTGCAGAGTAATTGTGTGGTATGATATAGTCTGGGTTGTGGAGTGGTAACCTCAGGTTTAGTCTCCCTTGTTTCCATAGAAGCTAAACTATAGACTCAGTAAGACAAAAAAAGAAGGAACCACTGAGGAACACTTCTGGACCAAGTTAGAGGTATGAGCAGGTCCACTGGAATTACGCAACTGTTTTGCTGCACTGACTTTTGCACAATTATACATTTTCTACATTTGCCGCATAATCCATCATCTGTTGCATAATCTGCAGATTTGAACAAAAAAAACAGTTTCTAGCTCAAACAGCTTAAACGTTACCAAACATGCAGCGACAAGTGTGAGAGCATGGTGGAAGGCCCTTTGCAAACCTAGAATGGTCACCTGTTACTTATTGCTGAATGTGGGTATTAATTTAAATGGTACTAAATGGTGTGCTAAAAGAAGCACTCTTGCTTCTTTCTGAGCCTCTCTTATTTCTTTCTTCTTTTTTCTTGCTTCTTTCTGCACCTTTATTTCTTTTTCAGCAGCTCTAGTGCCTCTGTCTGCACCTCTGTTGCCTCTTTCTGCACCTCACCTGCTTCTTTCTGTACCCTCTTGCCTTTTTCTGCACCCTTCTTCTCTCTTTCTGCACCTCTTTTGCCTCTTTCTGTACCCCTGTTCCCTCCTTCTGCACCTCTCCAGCCTGTTTCTGCACCTCTCTTGCCTCTTTCTGCACTTCTGTTGCCTCTTTCTGAACAACTGTTGCTTCTTTCGGCACTTAATATGAATCTTTCTGCACCCCTCTTGCCTCTTTCTGCACCCCTCTTGCTTTTTTGTACACCTCTTTCCCTTCGTTCTGCACTTCTCTTGCCTCTTTCTGCACCCCTCTGCTACTTTCTGCTATTCTTTTGGTTCTTTTGCATTGCTCTTCCTTCTTTCTGTACATCTTTTGCAAACTTCTGCACCCCTCTTACCTCTTTCTACATCCCTCTTCCCACTTTCTGCACCTTTCTTGCCTCTGTTAGCAGCCTTGTTATCTCTTTCTGCTACTCTTTTGCCTGTTACTGCAACTTTATTGCCTCTTTCTGCAGTTCTCTTCCCTCCTTCTGCTCTCCTCCTTGCTGATTTGTTCACTGCTTTTGCCTCTTTCTGAACATCTCTTGCTTCTTTCTGCCCCCTGTTATCTCTTTCTGTACTCGTCTTCCCTCTTTCTGCACCTCTCTTGCTTCTATCTGTACTTTTCTTGCTTCTTTCTACAACTCTCTTGCTTCTTTATGCACCCCTCTTCCCTTTTTTTGCATCCATTGTGCCTCTTGCCCCTTTCAGCACCTCACTTGCCTTTTTCTGCACTTCTTTTTCTTCTTTATACAGCTTTGTTGCATCTTTCAGCAATTCTCTTGCCTCTTTCTGCGCTTCTCTTGCTTGTTTGTGTACCACTCTTGCGTCTTTCTGCACCTCTGTTGCTTCTTTCTGCACCTCATTTGCTTCTTTCTGCACCCCTCTTGCCTCTGTCTGCACCCCTCTTCTCTCTTTCTGCATCTCTTGCTTCTTTCTGCACCCCTTTTCCCACTTTCTGCACTTTTCCTGTTTGTTTCTGCACCACTCTTGCCTTGTTCTGTACCTCTGTTGCTTCTTTCTGCACGTCTGCTACCTCATTCTGCACCATCCGCGCCTCTTTCAGCACCTCTGTTGCTTCTTTCTGTACTTCTCTTCCTTCTTTCTGTACAACTCCTTCCTCTTTTTGTACCCCTCTTACCTCTCCTACCTCTTGCTGCATCCCCTTGCCTCTTTTTTGTACCTCTTTTGGTTCTTTCTGCACTGTTCTTGCATCTTTCTGCACCTCTTTTGCAAATTTCTGCATTCCTCTTGCCTCTTTCTGAACCCCTCTTCCCTATTTCTCTACCTTTCTTGCCAGTTTCTACACCTCTCTCGCCTCTTTCGGCACCTCTGTTGCTTCTTTTTGCACTTCTCTTGTCTCCTTCTGCACCCCTCTTGCCTCTTTCGGCACCTCTGTTGCTTTTCTCCCCTTCTCTTGCTTCTTTCTACACTCCTCTTGTCTCTTTCTGTACCACTTTTGCCTCTTTGTGCACCACTCCTGCCTCTTTCTGCACCTCTCTTGCCTTTTACTTCAGTTCTCTTGCCTCTTCCTGTAATGTTTTTGCTCCTTTCTTCACGATGCTTGCCTCTTTTTGAACCCATGTTCCCTTTTTATATACCTCTGTTGCTTCTTTCTGCACTACTCTTGATTCTCTCTGCACTTCTGTTTCAAACTTCTGCATACCTCTTGCCTCTTTCTGTACCACTCTTCCTTCTTTCTGCACCTCTCTTGCCTCTGTATGCACACCTGTTCCCTCTTTCTTTACCCCTTTTGCATGTTTTTGCAACTCTCTTGCCACCTTCTGTACCTCATTTGCCTTTTTGTGCACTTGCTTCTTTCTACACCCTTCTTCCCTTTTCTACACATCTCTTGCCTATTTCTGCACCTCTCTTGCTTCTTTTTGCACATCTCTTTGTTCATTCTGCACTGATCTTGCCTCTTTCTGGACCCATCTTGCCTCTTTCTGCACCTCTGTTGCTTCTCTCTGCATTTCTCTCTCCTCTTTCTGTACCCCTCTTGTCTCTTTCTGCACCTGTTTCTTCTTTCTGCACATATTTTGCCTCTTTCAGCACCTCTCTTGCTTCTTTCTGCACCCCTGTTGTTTCTTTCTGCACTCTTCTTCCCTCTTTCTATACCTCTTGCTTCTTTCTCTACTTCTCTTGCTTCTTTCTGCACCTTTCTTGCTTCTTTCTGTATCGGTATTCCCTTTTTTGTATCCCTCTTGCCTCTTCCTGCATTCTGATTGCCATTTTCTGCACCTTACTTGCCTCTTTCTGCACCTCACGTGCCTCTTACTGTATTTCTCTTGCTTCTTTCTACACCTCTGTAGCTTCTTTCAGCAATTCTCTTGCTTCTTTCTGTACTTCTCTTGCTTGTTTCTGCACCTCTCTTGCGTCTGCATCTCTGTTGCGTCTTTCTGCATCTCACTTGCTTCTTTCTGCATCCCTCTTTTCTCTTTCTGCACCTCTCTTAACTCTTTCTGTACCCCTGTTTCCTCTTTCTGCACCCTCCCTGGCTGTTTCTGCACCTCTCTAGCCTCTTTCTGCATTTCTCTTCCTTCTTTCTGCACCTCTCCTGCCTCTTTTTGTAACCCTTTTGCATCTTTGTACACCTCTCCTAACTCTTTGTGCACCCCTCTTGCCTCTTTGTGCACCTCTGTTGGTTCTTTTGGCATTGCTCTTGCTTCTTTCTGCACCTCCTTTGCAAATTTCCGCATCCCTCTTGCCTCTTTCTGCACCCCTCCTCCCTATTTCTCCACTTCTCTTGCTTCTTTCTGCATTGCATTTGCTTCTTTCTGTACCTCTCTTGCAAATGTCTATATCCCTCTTACCTCTTTCTGCACCCCTGTTACCCTTTTCTGCACCTCTCTTGCCTCTTTTGGCACCTCTGTTGCTTCTTTCTGCACTTCTCTTGCCTCTTTCTGCACCTCTCCTGCCTCTTTAAGCACCTCTGTTGCTTCTTTTTGTGCTTATCTTGATTCTTTCTGTATCCCTCTTGCCTCTTTCTAAATGTAAATGTAGGTGTACTTGTAAAGCGCACTGCGACTCCATGGAGTATCCTGGCGCTGAAGACCGCTGGGGAACCCGTCCTGGTTTTCCCTGTGAGATGGTCCCTTTCTGGGTATCTCCAAGGTGAAACGAGACATCCCCGGCGTCTGTGGGGGGCCGTTGTAGAGATGAGGCAAGCTTAATGCCCAGAGTTGCTGAGTGTGTTCCCTGGGTAGAGTAGGCACCGAGGCGAGAATTATCGAGTCCCTTTTGACCCGGGTCCACGACCCTGCCGCGTCGGGTATTGAACCCTGGTCCCGGGCCGTTCTCTGCTTACGGGTCTGCCGCCTCTAACCAGTGAGCCACACCACTCCACAATACCTTTCTTGCCTCTTTCTGTACCCCTCTTTCCTCTTTCTGCACCTCTGTCGGTTATTACTGCACTAATCTTGCTTCTTTCTGCACCTCTGTTGCAAGTTTTGGCATCCCTCTTGCCTCTTTCTGTACTTCTCTTCACTCTTTCTGAACCTCTCTTGCCTCAGTCTGCACAGCAGTTCCCTCTTTCTGCACCCCTTTTGCCTGTTTCTGCAACTTTCATGCCTCTTTCTGCAGTTCTCTTGCCTCCTTCTGCCCCTCACTTGCCTCTTTCTGCACTTTCTGCACTATCAGGGATGCTATAGTTAGAACTTTTCATTTAAAAAACCTTTCACATTCACTGAAAAATACATAGGTTTTAGGGACGTTATAGTTAGAAATTAGTATTTAAAAAACCTTAGAAATTCACTAAAAAAAACACATGATTCAGGGATGTTATCGCTAGTTCGACATTTCACTCATACAAAATCAGAGAAATTCGGCATTATAGTTAGTTGAGCCAACTATAATACGTGCCCCCGCAATGCACTGCTGATGCCATCACGTATTACATCACTCATGACCTGGTCAGTGACATCACTGATGACATCTCAAATGTGAAATAGCTAAACTAACTATAACGGCCACATTTCTCTGGTTTTGTACAAGTGAAATGTCCAACTAACTATAACATTGTTTGATATATATATCAAACAACCAGGCACGCCATAACATTACCAAGGAGAGCACACACAAAGAATATTCAAGGAAAGTGCTTTATTTGTGCAGACCTCCCTGCACTGACAGACGCGTTTCACCTACTGGCTTTTTCAATGTCAGTTGTTTAGTACTAACACAAAGGCATTTAAAGTTTAGAAGAAAATATAGGAGGGGTACCCCTTGTTGAGTGTCAAGGGAAGTAGGGTGCTTAACCAAATCGGAAAGAAAAGTTCCCTGGAACACTAATCAGAAAAACACTCTATTTAACAATACAACTTTATACTAAACCTACAGATAAAAATTCCCTTTTATTATATACCTGTAACCATCCACATTCACAGAAAGATCAAATACCTTTTGGGGAATTTCTTAGGCTGCGGAGAAACTGCACTACGCTCAAGGATTTTTACTATCATGCAGAAAATACCAAACAAAAGTTAAAAGCGAGAGGATACCCTAACAAACTTATAAAAAAATCCCTTAAATGTGCCAGGCTCTATGACAGGGATACCCTTTTAGACCAGAACAGAGAGAAAAAGAAAGCTACCCTAGATAGAGTTGTGTTTGTTATACAGTACACACACATTAGTAATCAAATAAAGAACATAGTTAACTGTAACTGGAAAATTTTGAATTATAACATTGAATGACAGATGCAAAAACCTTTGTTCTCTTTTAGAGGGAACAAAACGATCAGAAACTCTTTAGTGACTACCTATAGAGTCCCCAAAAAAAGCCAAAGTACACTCACAGGCGGTCCAGTGATCGGAAATTACAAATGCGGCATGGGCTCTATATGTCCCCACTGTATAGAGGGCAAAGAAATGACATTTGCAGGTTGAAGTTTGAGATCAAAATCCCTAAATAATTGCTGCAGTAAAAACATCATTTGTCTCCTAATATGCCAGTGTGGCTTAGAATATGTCGGAGAGACGAACCAGACAAGTGGAACACAAATCTGCAATCAGGAATAATAAAACTAGTGCTCCCCTTGCAGACCATTATGATAATAAGAAACACAGTTGTGATGAAATTAACTGGTTTATCTTGGAGAAGATTAGTATAGACAGGAGATGAGGTGACATTGAAAACAAACGCAAAACCAGAGAACAATGGTTTATGTGCCACCTGAACACCATAGAAGCAGGATTGAATACAAGAGAGGATTGGGCTAGACTAATATAATCAGCGAACCGTCCAGTCATAGGCACCCAGTATTATCCGCAGATATAATCCAGTAAGTCTTTCCAGAAATTGATGTTCTATTGACCGGTACAAATCTCTGTCTGTATAATCAGGGCTGTATCCACTTGTTAAATATAATTATAGTAAGCGATATACGATCTCTTTTGAACGAAGCGATTTATTTAAAAAAATCTTTTTCTTAACATGATCTAGAAACCACTACATGATCTGACCACTCTATCACAGTTTTTGTCCACTAAAAGAGTGTGCCTGTAATACTTTGCCGAACAGACTAAATACAAAATCATTTTTACCAATCAGTTTACAATATATACTGAACCATGAACAAAATCCACACAAGCTGAACTGTAACAATTACAAAAATAGATAGTAATAAAAAAATACCACACAAACAACGTTAAAAAATCACATGGGATGCAAAAATATACATAAATACAATACTTATTTCAATGTAAACTATTATAATCATTAAAACAACCTTAAAGCACATAAACATATTCCACAAACAAAAAATAAATAAAATGTAGTTCACGTTTATGCAGCTGTTCATTAACTAAAATAAAATTATATTTGAAAAAAAGAAAAACGAATCCCAAATCAAATGCACAAATTTAAACAATAAATAAAATATCTACTCAAATAATAATACCACAGACTGTGGACGGTGGGGTGCAAGGTACCTCCATGTAGCCGTCAAGCGTCCACCATCCTGGAATAGAAGCAAACATGCGCACAAGAACTGCTGTACACTGAATTAGTCAGCAAGAAAACCCTGTGTCTTTTGACTGCAGCTCGACTAGATCCCTGGGTAGCGGCCTTTACAAATGAACATATATTAAAATCATTCACATAATGGACACAAATAACAGTGTGGTAAGTTCCACATCAAAGACAGGATAATTCACAGTCATCTTGAGTTGTTGAGCATGTTTAAAAAAACTACAAAGTCTAACTGTTCAAAAGCAAACACAAATTGAATGCAAAATATATAAAGAATCCAAACAGCAAGAGAAAAGATGATCTTCTTACTGGATAAAGTAAAACGAAAAAATCAGAGTACATTCCCACACTATAGTAAGATGTAGTATGTTTACATACAGTTATAATCATGGTCGGCCTATCCGACTGGAGCCAAAACCAGTAATAATGGAAGCCCATAGCGAAGTGCTAAGAAACAAATGTGTGAAGAATTGTAACCTAAAAAACAGAGCAGGGTGTGGTTGGTCAAGACTAGGATCCTTCATGTCCTTCAAATGAATCAGTAACATATCAACAATCCCTCTGGTCAATTTAAAAAATAGTACAACTTGTAGTGTGGCTCCATGGATAATGTGGTGGGCCCTGACAAAGAATTAAGCCTATGTTGGCAAGGCTAACCAAAATCACCATAAATACAAAGCATGTATGATATGAAAATTAATCATAACCAAATGAGGTATACAAAGAAAAACATGACAAGAAAAATATAATTGCAAACAGTATATAGATGCAGAGCATGCATGATATGAAAAGTCATCAAAATCAGCAGAGACCAATCACAAAGCACTTGGCAAGAAGGTCACGTAATACAAATATAAGTTCACAAAGCCCAAGTGGGCAAATTTTATCCATAGCAAAAAGGTTTACCTTCAGGATTCTCTCAGTGCCCACAACGAAATCCCACCAACCACTTGCAAAAAAACATAAAACCAGTTAAAAACATACACTGCACCAAATTCATGCCACTAAGACACAATATTGCAGAAAATATCATATAATGGTCTGCAAATTTCAAGACAAGCTCAAATCTATTTTCAACTCATCCTCAGTGGTAAGGTCCTGCGGTACCTTGTTTTCCACCTCAACAACGAGCTTGAATTCCAACCTTCTATGAGACAGCTCCTTATTTCCTCCCCTCTTCATAGGAGTGGGATCATGTCATTAGCACACAATGCGAGTAGATTTCTGTCCCTATTGTGTTCTGTAAAGAAACACCTAGCAATAGAATAGTGGCAATCTTTGTTCTGAATGACTCTTATATGCTTTGCCACCCTTTTGAGACAGGATGGATAGTGTTGCAATATACATTTTCTATTGAATGAAAATGAGTAAAATGAATTGAAGACAATGAATGAAAAAATGGCAGTATAAAGCAATGGTTTAAAATAAGGTGTACAAGAAGATTAAGGACAATACGTTTTGATTTATTGGACTCATTGAGTTATGTGGCTGTGCTGTCAGTTTCAGAGCTTAAAAGAGGTTCCTAAATGTTTGGTTCTACATTGCGGTGCAATTGGGCGGAGTGCTTATCTGGCATGCACGCCACGTAAATCAATGAGTCCAATAATAACATGATAAGGTGTAACATGACAAGCATTAGAGTAATTTCGGAGGACGCTAAAAAAGGTGTGCATCTCGCAACTACTTACTTTATCGCATAAAAATGCCCCCCTACTGCGAGTTTGCACCCATGAACAGAGTTCGACAAATATGAATTATTAAAAGGATTTATTGAGCAAAAGAGATGGACTGAAAGAGCAACAACACACACAGGAGCTGTTCCTTCCTGTCACGGTGGTTCAAACTGTGGTGATACATTTTATCGTAATGAACTTTAATCGCTGTAAACGCAATATATGAGCACTATGATATTTCAGTGATGCTATATTTAAAATGGAGGTGACGTGTCGGTGTATACTTCATGGTTGCAGTTGAAACATTCACATTAAAATTCACAGGGGTGCGGGGGACACTTACAGGTTTTACAGATATAATGCAGGGGACTCTGGGTAATGTATCTTTTCTACGGCAAGAACGTATGTTGAGGATTGACAAATACCGGAAGTCTTGTTAATTGATTTGTATTTCCCACATTGATACAACTGAACACCTGGGTAATTGGTATACGGCTAAAAGCCAATGAACCCTTGAGTAGCAGTAGTTTTCAGTATCACGGGGAAAGATGTGCGCTTCGCGCGCTTCTAAGAAAATGAATACTTTGAAATGATTTGGAACACACTCATTTTAAAAAAAAGTTGGCAGCAAGCAGGGTTAAGCAACTTATTGCCTCGAGGGATCAACTGCGTTTGTCACGGTAAAGGCAGGATAGTAGGATTTAGCAACCGTATTTACCTAAATGTTTTAGTTTACACAAGGTATAAATAGGGGAAAGTAACTAGGATGTGGGAGGGTGTGTAAAGGGACCATAGTGAAAGATTTGATTCTATTGGTATGGATTAAATAAGGTAGCAGACCAACTGAGTAAGCATTACCGATATAATGATTACAGAGGACATATCAAGTTCATTACAAATGCTGATGTGTTACAACGATGTGAATGATTTTTTTGTGAATTTTTTGCAATTGTTCGTATTCTAAATACTCCTGATGAAGGGATACGTCCGGATATACATTGGGTACTTAATTAAACACGTGACATTCAGAATACACTTTGTCTCCGGTGTCTGCGTGATCCATCTTCTATTGAATGAAAATTAGTAAAATGAATTGAAGTCAATGAATGAAAAAATGGCAGTATAAAGCAAGGGTTTAAAATAAGGAGTACAAGAAGATTAAGGACAATACGTTTTGATGTATTGGGCTCATTGAGTTACGTGGCTGTGCTGTTGGTTTCAGAGCTTAAAACAGGTTCCTAAGTGTTTGGTTCTGCAATATATATTTTCACACAAGGGCACACTACAATGTATTCCACATAATCAGCCCTATAGCTCCCATGTTTAGCAATCTTTCTATTTGCACCGTAGGTTTGTCAATTCACTGACATCACGACTAAACTTACAGGCCGTACATTGTTTCAATCTAAAAAAGATTTTCTGAAACAGGAAGATTCAATCAGATCCACTAGAAGCATTGTTTCTACTGAGTTTATCCCTTAGGGTCACACTCCCTAATGAAGGTAATCCTTCGATAGTACGAAACTCCTTTCATAACTACAGGATCAGTCATCAAATTGGACCAATGTGGTCCAAGAATGTTTTTAATGTCACTCGCTGTCATTGTGAGTGGTAATTAACTGCAGCTTCCCATCTGCTCTATCTTTTTTCCTACTCATGGTCAGCAGCTCATCCATGTTCATTTCTCTAACACACACCATTGCCTCTTCAAGTGTAAAATCGGAATTAGCTCTTTCTTCGAATCTTCCTATCATGATACCCTGTTCTTAAAAGGAAGCCCTCTTCTGTACTAGTTTTTCTTTGCTCTCTAAAGTTAAACAAAGGGAATATTCTGTCATATATTAGGTGGGTGACTAGTATAGGCATGAGGGAGACTGTTCCCTGTTCTTGGTTTCCATATAGAGTAGTTATAACACTCTCTACATTCACATCTACTGTGATACCCAGGAATTCAACACTCCTCTCACAAATGACACCAGTGTAGTGTAGACTGCAATCATTCAAATTAAGAGACTCTAAAAATATTTCCTCTGCACTCACAGAGACTTTCCAAATTACAAACATATTGTCGATTAACCTGATTGTTAGCATGACATGTTCCATAAAAGCATCAGTAGTACAAAGGACCTCCTTTTCCCACCAGCCCATATATAAGTTAGCATTGCTCGGGGCAAATCAGGTCTCCATCACACATACTGTGTAGTTATTTGCACAGTTTGTCATTGAACAAAAACTAATTATCAGTCAAACAAAAGTAGAAAATGACAAGTAGCATCCTATTATGGAGAAGGTACGACATTGATCTAGCATGCAGAAAATGTCTGAAGGCCACTACATTATCTATGAGGGCACACTGCAAGTTGTACTATTCTATTTATAAAATGAGCAGAAGGATTCAACATAACGATAGTGATTCATTCGGAACTAGGCCACATTGTTCTAGTGTATACTATTTCCACTGTATAACCCTGGGAGTACTTTGCATAGTAGAGCTACGCATAGCTCCGCGAAGTGCACTTCGCACTACGCATTCTATGCGTAGCTACGCGAACTGCGAAGTGCGGTAGGGAAAAAGCTGTTCGCACTAATTGCACAGTGCTGGATGCTTGTCTGCACTGTGCAATCATTGTAAACGGCATCTTGCACAGTGCAAGTGATCGTTTTCTGCCTCTCGAATAGATTTGTACTCGAGCGGCAGCAGTCTCAATGTTTCATCGCTAGCGGTCGCGAGCATACAGAACCACTCACAATGAGAAACCTGCTGAGAATCTCGCTGGGAGGTTTAGTTTCCACGCTCTCGATCAGCAACTTGATGTTGCTGATCGCAAACAAAGAAAAAATCTCACCGGGATGTTGATTTTGCTCGCTCGTGGTCGCCAACTTGACATTAAGGACTGCGAGCAAGCAAGAAATGCCCACTACGCTACACTATGAGTTTTCTGAGCTGTGCTACGTGCAATTCACGTAGTGCCTAGTATCACAATCTATGCATGCTCCGCGAGTGTAGCATAGTACTATGCCCAGGGTTATATACCAGTCTTGCCCAACCTTGCTCTTCCTTTTTTAATACAATTCTTCACACTTTCTTTCTTAGCATTTCACTAAGTCCTTTAATAATTACTGATTTTGGCTCCAGTCAAGTCGACTGACCATGTTGATGATTGTATGTAAATGTACTACATTTCACTACGGTGTGGAAATGTACTCTGCTCTATTTATTTTACTTTATCTAATGAGAAGATGAACTTTTCTCTTACTCTAGGCTTTCTATGTGTTTTACATTATTTTTTTGTTTGCTTTTGTGCAGTTAATCTTTCTAGTTATTGTAGACATGCCAACTCAAGATGGCGGAAATGTATTCTGTCTATGGTGTGGCACTTACTGCACTGTCATTTGTGTCACTATGTGAAGGCTTGTTATACACATTTGTTTGCAATGCCGTTTACCCGAGTAAGGCCAAGACGTGGACGAAAGGTGTAGGACTTTGTTACTGAATAAATTAGGGCTCAGCAGTTTTGAAGTGCGTGTTTGCTTCTACTACTGGATGGTGGACGATTTGGAAAACAAATTATAATAAACCTTGGAAATCTCTGCTAACCCAGAGACCCAAGTTTGGCCATCATCAATGGCACTGAAACAAACTTTATGGAAAACAATTGCCCAAGGCAGGTGGGGATTTGGGAATGAGATATGCAGGTCCTGAAGAAAACACTTCACTTTAGTCAACTACAAATATACAACAAAGATGTAGTTCTCAGACAACTAACCAATCGCCTCCCAATATTATCTCAGTCTTATCTGCATTTTCCCCTTGCTTTTTATTCTGAAGAATCTGCATCGAGTAGTGATCCAGGTGAGCTGTAATTCTTTTTATCTTGGTATTGGTAGGGGTTAGATGTGGAAACTGCAGATAACACAAAATGCAGTAGCCAAAAAAGCCCATGGTCTTCCCCATTTCTCCTTGTTAGAGGCATTGAAAACCTTGCACTGGCTCTGGGTTGATAAAAGAGTAGGATTCATGTCATGGTTTAGAAGGACTTTTTGGTATAGACCCGCCTACTTATCAAAAAGATTGCATCATTATATTCCAACATGCTGCTTACACTGTTAGAAAGGGCAATTGCTGGTTTTCTTCAATTGTGAGTTTCACCTGTTATCATGTGCAGCAGTTCAGGAAGCTAAGCCTTCTCAGTAAAAAGTAGTCAAACTTCGGAAGGAACCTCCTATTGGCCTTCTGAAAATTCCTTTCTTGTTCTGTTTTAGAAAGTCACTTAAGATTTAGCTCCACAGTAACTAGTACACTTTGGTCTTTCTCTCTAGGGTGCTACTTGTTCTTTTTAAATGGCTGCTTTCTTATCTTGATGTGTTCATTCTGTTCTCTGATAGTGCTAGGATGCCCCTTTGATAGTTGTTGCACTCTACAAATGTATTAACATAAAATAGCATCCTCAGCTCCCTTTACCCCATTCCCTTGTTATCCTTTAGTTTTCATTTACCAATGTTTGTACCTTGGTGTACCTTCCTTAATTGGGCCATGAGTACCTTCAGTGCATAATAAATAAATACAAACAATGCAAAATACAAATTGCATTTAATGAGATTGCCACCATTTGTTATGTGACAGTCTTCAATAGCTAAAATGGCTGCTACCTGCACATTGTGTCATCTTATTCTGAGAAACTGAGGGGCACATTTATCACAAGATCATGCAATACAGCACAGCACAGCAAGCCACATTCCTGTTTGTGCTATGCTGCCTGACAGGGAAAGGGCAGGAATGCACTATATTTAATGTTATATGGTGTACTCCTATCTTCTCTCTGCGCTAGCACACAATGTGCTGCTAGTGCCAACGCAGGCAGTCTTGCATCATGGTTCAATGGTGCCTGCGTTGTAAAAAGGATGGTTTTTTGTCCAGGAAGGGTCAACTTCCTGCACAATAACAATCCTCTGAGGCATTTTCCTCTTTCTATGTGTGATGCAGAATAAAGATATTTCTCCTCAGCTGGGAAGGTGTAGTATTTCAACACAGTCAGTCCCACGGCTGCCATTAATGTTAAATCTGGGAATGTGTCAAAATCCATGGGTGGATGCGTGAGAACAACCATGCTCCACCCATGGAATACTTCCCTGGGATACAGTAACATAGCATGTTGATTTTCTCTAGAATTATCAAGCCACGCAGGGCCCACAAGGTGGCCTTGCATGGCTTGCTGAATCTTATTTATTAGTTGCATCACCCTTAAACATCATTGCGTGGCACTAGGGTGACGCAACTGCATGATAAATATTCCCCCAATTACCCCCTACTGTTACATTAATCCATTACAGTCTGTTCATGAGTGTATTAACTTTCAGGTTCTCTCTATGGTGTATCCATCCAAACAGCAGTATGATATGACTTTTTTCTAAACAGAGTGTTGTTTTAATCATTAAAGACATGCAGCCATCCTTACATGAGGAGAGTGTGACAAACTCTTTCTGAGACCATGTGGTCAGTGCTTACAATTCCCTGCAAAGTGAAATTATTAGCTTTATCTTATTCAGATAATTGTATGGTCAAATATAAAAAAAAAAATGTCTCCCTTTTAATCGAATTTACTGTCAATCAATAAGGATTTATAAATCACGGCTAATCCCTTGATATGGTATCCAGGCGGTTGCAGGGCCCAGATGTTTATTCGAACAGCCAGGTCTTGAGGGCCATTCAGAATTCCAGAAGTGAGGTGATGGTTCGGAAGTGCATGGGGAGGCTGTAAGAGGTTTTGCTGCAATGTGGGGGAAGGAATATCCTCCACTTCTGCTTCTGTACATGTGGGGAGTCTGGGCAAATGAAAGTGAGGCTAAGCATAGTCTTCTCAATGGTTGGTAGAATTTCAGGCGGTGGTTAATGTAGGTGCGTCCTTGGTTGTGTAGAGCCTTGTGTGAGTGGGTCAGCAGCTTGAATTGGCATCTTTTCTGTACGGGGAGTCAGTGGAGTTTCCTGTAGTGGGGGTACGATGTGGGTTTGTCGGGAAAGGTCAAGGATGAGTCTGGCTGCGGAATTCTGAATGGTTCGAAGCGTCTGTAGGAGGTGTGCGGCGATTCCTATGTGGAGGGCATTGCCATAGTCCATTCGTATTGGTGATGAGGGCTTGTGTCACAGTGTATCTCATGTGTAGGGGTAGTCACTTGAAGATCTTACGTAGCATGCTGTGGTAAATAAAAATATTACCCTGTCGGAATTTCTATACTTAAACAAAAGGTCATGCATATAATGAGAGGCAGAGTCCGTGGTGTCCGATTCAAAAGGGCTTTATTTCAGTAACTCGAGTTAAGGGAGAATCGGGTTCCATCACCACTAAGGTTCAGGAAGGATCGTCATCTGAACTTTATTCACAGAGTACATTATTTATACGTTAAACATACATTACATTGCATAGAGAAGGCGGAGCGCTCCAGGCGGAGCAAGCGAAAGAGAGATAAGAGCACATGGGCGTGTAAGAAGGCGTGCACGTGGGCGTTCACTTGAGGTGTCATAGGTGTGTCATAGGTGGGTGGATACATGGAGGGGGTCTGCGTGGTCAGCTGGGACCTTTACCCTACTTGTGTGCGCCACTTGGTCATGACGTGGAATTGACGTGTAACTGGGGGGAGCTGGGGGAAGCTGACTTTCGTTCTAGTAGAGAAGCCTTGAGTGTCAGGACGACCTGCACGTCTGGTATTATCTGATATCTTGAGTTTGGAGGATGTATGGTCTGAAGTAAAGGTCGCTCGAGCAAAGGTTGCTCATCACTAGGAGCCAGCGTGTGCATATATTTCTTCGTGCATTGCGTGGGGGCCATGGGCCTTCTATGGATGTGAGCTTCGTAAATCACTTGAATGGAGACAGAAAACCTAGGCCCTATCTTCTGCAGGTGGATTATGTTTACCTTCTTCACTAAGCAGGAATGTGTTTCTGTGGAGCAGAGCAGATAACTGTAAGCAAAATACTGTCTTGGCAGGCCGGGCTGGGCACCTCTTGGCTGAGCAGGAAGTATGCGAAAGGTCAGGGATACATAGCTGAGCTGCAGCTTTCAGAATGTCTGGAGGCATGGAGCCTGAATTCGGGTCCTGGCTCGGCTGAGCCACAAAACGGGTTCATCTCGACTTTTAAACGTGCACCATGCAAATACATTGGCAACATAGGCCTCAATGCAGAATTAACGTTTCTTTCATGGAAGGCTTGGTAACTGACATTCTAATATTGGACAGAAATGCAGAGGCATTATTATTACAGGCCTGAGAGGAAAAGTGCATGGGTGAACGTGGGTACATGCAGGGGACACATTGGCCACATAAAATTTCTATTTCCTCAATGCACATAGTGAAAAAACAGGTGGCGGAGACAGCATGAATGTGTGATTTTATTGTGTGCTTATTGTCAATGAATATTCCAAGGTTTCTGATGTGGTTGGAGGGAGCGGGTGATGGTGCTAGTTCGGATTGTCACCAGAAATCGTTCTGTGTGTTACTGCTGTTGCCAAAGATCAGTACTTCCAACTTTTCTGTGTTCAGCTGCTGGCAGTTAGAGATGTGTGTCAGGCATTTGGGGAAATTGGTTCAGGTCATGGTAGGGTCGTTGATGAGTGAGAAGATGAGTTTGGTGTCATCTGATTAGGAAATTATGTTAAGACCGTGGGATCTGACGATGCTGGCCAGAGGGGTCATATATGTGTTGAAGAATGTGGGGCTGAGGGATGAGCCCTTGGTGACACCGCAGGTGATCTCCTTGGGTTCAGAGGTGAAAGGTGGGCAGTGGATCCTCTGCTTTCTTCTGGTGAGGAAGGAGTTGATCCATCTGAGAGCATCCCCTCTGATGCCGATGTGGTGGATTGTTTTGATCTTTGTGTTTGGTAGGATATGTTGCTGAAGGCTGTAGAGAGATCGAAGCGGAGCAAAGCTGCTGTTTCTCCTTGGTCGAGGAGGGTTTGGATGTCATCGGTGGCTGGAATTAGGATGCTTTCGGTTTTGTGATTTCTGTGGAAGCCGGATTGGTGGGCGTCAAGTAGCTTTTTCTACTCCAGGTGTAATGAGTTAATTGTCGATGTACCAGTACTTTCGATGGGAATGGGAGCAGGAGCAGGGAGATTGGTCAGATGTTTTTGAGTTTGCTGGGGTAGGCAGTTGCTTCTTTGCTGTGGCTATTACTATGTAACTATGATTCATTACTATGATTCATTTTTGTAGGTTATAGTTTGTCTTACTCACTTTTTCAAATTGGTGAAGATTCAACCAAAATAAACTGTAAGTAGATAATGCAGTATAATGTTAGATTTCAATACATTGAGTGTATAGTTAAAACAACTAATGATGGTATATTTAAAACAACAGCATTGCACAGGAGGTTTAAAGTATGTGGAACACACAATGACAATAATGCAAGCACAATAACAAATACCCACTAAGCTGCCGTGGCAAGTTCCTTAATAATCTGCAATTACGTTTTCTTTGATATGTCTCAGTGACCCTCAGAAATAACCCACTGGAAATAAAAAAAATCCCTAGGAACTGGTTAAACTTCTTGAAGCCGTTCTTAAGGTAATTGCAGAGGATGCACCCAGCTGTCTTCATTTATCTGTAGAGTTCAATTTCAGAGCAGAGGGTGTCTGAGACGTGAGATGCGTATTCCATGTGCACGCAGTAGAGATGCAGCAACAATGAGATGACAATAGTATGTTCCACTTTCAGGTTGGTCCATAGTTTCTTGCTACTAAATTTGAGCTCTAGCATAATGCATGACAAGCTGCAATATAACTTTGCGATGTAGTTAGAAATTAATTAGGAAGTCCACTATTCGAGGCTGGAAAAACATAGTAAACTATGTACTAATTCTTATACAAATCGTTCAAGTGATATGATTTCTTTGCTGCCTTTGAGCCAATTTATCTGCAGTAATAAACGTGTGTTTGCAAGTAATGAGACACAATCTTCCTAATTAAAAGTAAGAAACAACAAGTCAGCAACTCCTGCATGGCTGACTACGTGGAAATTATCATATGAAATACGAATAACTAGCTAGGATGTATACACGATTCTGTCTAGTGATTAATAAGCTGCCGGTTTGAAAGAAGCAGTAAAACACACAAAACAACCTGTCACTGCAAAAGCAACAGAAAAACAAAACAGCAAATAGGGAGATATATTGTCAAAAATAATATTCTAAATAGGTTTCTCCACCAAGTCGTGGGTTGTGCGGTATTTGTGGCCGATTGACCCACATCCAGGGATCCCGGGCATCTGTAATTCCTAATTTGTGCGTGTTATTTTATAATATTCTGACTTTTTAAGAAACATCTTCGTCCAGAGTTGAAATTGAGAATTTATCCCTGGAAACCAGTGCAGTGTTTGCATGTGGATATACCATGGGACTCATAATAACGATTTGGGCGGAAATTCCTGTTCCCCACCCCAAATTGCTTTTATGATTCACTTCCTAAAGGTAGGTGACAAAAAGTCCATGGGCCTCATTTATGAAAAGTGACGCATCGCTGCATGAAAACAGCGATGCGTCACTTTTCACTGCGCACTCCTTGTGACACCAATGATGCGTCATATTTAATGTATGACGCATCATGTCGCAAGGACTTACACATACGTCAGTATTTCTGACGCATCTGTAAGCACAAAAGTGACGCATTGCTGGAGTGTGTCACAAAAGTGACGCAATTCCAGCAATGCATCCTTTCACATGGGGAAAGCCGCATGTGAAAGGGCTTGCGTCAGTCTTATGCCTGCTGTGAGGCAGGCGCAAGATTTTGACGCAACAGCATCCTAAAAGTGACGCAGTGAAATCTCATAGATTTCACTGCGTCACTATTACGAGGCTTTTTGCGGGGGAACGCCCCCTCTGCATACAATATACCTGAAGCAGGTATAATGTGGCGCAGGGGTTTAAAAAGTGACGCATCTACCTAGATGCGTCACTTTTTAAATATGGCGCAACAAGGCGCAAAACTGACGCAAGGCCTCATAATAAGGGCCCTTGTGTATTGTCAAAATGTGTGTGATTGCACCTTTACTGGAACATCTTTGTCATCATAACTGTTTTTAATAAGACCTTCGGGGTTCTTCTTATGCTTCACTGGCCACTGTGAAATGTCTGGTACACTTGCTGCCAGTATTTTCTCCCTTTAATCAAGCGTTTGGGTCATTACAGACAGAATATTGCCTGAATTGTGGAACTCGGCAATCTCTGCAGTTTGGCTACTGTATGAGAATGATATGGGTGTGGGCTGGCGGAAACAGATCTTTCGCTGCTTCCAAGTTCACAAGGCTTTCAATGTGAAACCCATTCTCTTAACAGGTTTCAGCAATTAATGGCAAAGCCAATTGAGCTAGTTTTGACAGCTATTTCGTTTTTTTGAAATGCTAAATAATGTTTTCATACCTTCAAGATGATCTCCCTGTGTCATGCCATGTCTCCCCACATTGTATAATGCCATTAGCATTGCTTCCCCATCCTGATTGCAGACTTAAGTAATATGGGGCCAGATGTAAGACCGTTTTTTGCAGTCCCTGTGCTTTATAATACACAAGACACTACATCACTACATCTCCCCCTTTGTTAAATAAAAAGTAAAAAAAACATATATATATATATATATATTCACTGAAAGAACCATAGGTTTCACCCCAGTTATAGTTAGGAATTAGCATTTAAAAAACCTATTAAATTCACTGAAAAAACCATAGGTTTCACACCAGTATGTTTTTTTCAGTGAATTTCAAAGGTTTTTTAAATGCTAATTCCTAACTATAACTGGTGTGAAACCTATGGTTTTTTCAGTGAATTTAATAGGTTTTTTAAATGCTAATTCCTAACTATAACTGGTGTGAAACCCATGGTTTTTTCAGTGAATTTCAAAGGTTTTTTAAATGCTAATTCCTATCTATAACTGGTGTGAAACCTATAGTTTTTTCAGTGATTTTAATAGGTTTTTTAATTGCTAATTCCTAACTATAACTGGTGTGAAACCTATGGTTTTTTCAGTGAATTTCCTAGGTTTTTTAAATGCTAATTCCTAACTATATATAGGGCCTCAAACCTATGAAAGGTAATATTTTTTATAATGAATCCTATATTGTATATTATATAATACTATTTTTTTTTTTATTATTTTTGCCCTGGTGCGCTCCCGGTGCGCGCACCGGTGTGCGCACCGGAAAGCGCAATTTTCTGGTGCGCCCCGGGGCGCGCACCGGGGAGCGTCCCGTTAGCGCTATTGCCGCGAACAAAAACATCATCGTGACGTATCGCGTAGCCGTGTCCGCGTGATACGCACGGCGTAAGCGCACCCGGAAGCACTCGAGTGAATACGGTCGCGCAACGTAAGCATCCGCAACAAAAAAATATAAAATAGTTCATAAAAGCCAAAAAAAGTACAAAATGTTCAGAATTTTTTTTTTTTAAATTTAAAACAACAAAAAGAAGAAAAAAAACAGTTCTTTTTAGAACTACCTCCAATTTATTAAAAAAGGCTACATTTTTCAAAAACTCTATAATTCTTTTTTCCCATGGTACGCTCCGCGGTGCGCGTACCGGGCGCTCCCCCGCCCTTTTATAGCCCCCACATCAAACCTAGGGGGTCAAGGGGGGTCTACTCTGCCCCCTTATGGTAATTTCCCCCTTTGTTTTTGCCACTTCTTGTGTCTCGATCCTACCGAGACACAAGATGGCGGCCGCTCCGGACTGTTTGGAATGTTAACAGACACCCGAGAGCCAATCAGCTTTCCACGCGCGAACTCGCATAGCGTGCTGGTTAGCGCCCCGGTGCGCGTACCGGGGTGCGCTTATAGCTATACATATTTTTTTTAACCTAAATTACTCAAAATCTACTGGAGCACTTATCTTGAGACATAGCAGAGGCACATCAGGCTACCAGTCCCTACAATTTTGCCAAGTTTGGTGGAAATCCATTCAGCCGTTCAGGCTAAAAGTAAGGTCGACCGCCCTATGGAAATTAACATGGGGAAAACATGTTTTGGGACCCCCCTTTTTTCTCCGCCCCCGCTTGACAAATCCCCCCCTAACTTTCAGGGAAGGACCGGGGCGCCGCGAGGCAAATTTGAGGAAATATTCAGGCAGATTCCTAAACCAGCACCAACGTTATTCACAATAGAATGTTGAGATTTTCTATTGAAAATAATCCTAAACTATAACTACCTACTGGCGTCCGCCAGTAGGTAATATATATATATATATATGTATATATATATATATATATATATATATATGAGTCATCAAGGCGCACTAGAACCACTCTCACTCTTCCAGATCTCGTGGTGTGAGGCTAAGGAAACAGGAGAAACAACCGGAGTAGGTACTGGTGATCTAGACACTGATGCAGTTCAGGGGCTCTGCTGGCCCTCTGATGACAAACTCTAACTCTGAATGTCTGGGTGTCTAGAGCTGACAGAGGCTGGTGCTTGTAATGTAAGGAGCACAATGATGCTTGTCTGCATACATCTTAATTTTGTGAGATGAATCAGTGAGTCAAACTTTCTGAGCATCAATTTTTCTTTCAGTAGTCCACTGGGGCAGCTTGGTATCCATGGCTCTCCCGAACATCATGGTTACTGGGAATTTGCCAGTTGTAGAATGGGGATAAAGCTATAGTCATGAAAAATGGACTTAAGTTCAAGTCCTCTAGCAGAGCGCGCTGGAAACCTTCTTAAGAGTGCTAAAAAAAGAGTCATCAAAGCCATTTTCCTGTGTACATAATGGTATGATTTTCTGTTGCTTGATATTCTAATGAGTAAGAAAGTCTTTCAATTTCCAACCATTGAATGGTGGGCTTGTGTCAGATCTTAGAATGGACGGAACACCCCAGTTCACTAATATACCTTGTAGTCTTTCAATTACTCAATCACGAGTGATTGACAAGAGGTCTGATCTACAATTACCATGAGATAATGACCATTTTAAGAAATCCAAAGAAATAATTTGCAATTTTCTCCCAGAGGGGTTTTGAAAGATCCAACATGTTCAAAGGATCCTGTGTTGTCTTGAGAGATAAATAGTTCCACAAATGACATGTCTGGAGCTCTCTCTCAATTCGCTTATCAAGATGAGGGAACCAAAGACGGTTTCGGAGGGATCCCTTTGTGGCTACAATTCCACTAGGTCCCTCATGCCCCACTTCATTGACTTGCTCTTGCAAGATAATTCCTTCTTGTGTAATGGACAGTTCATCATACACATTCTTGAATTTTCCCTATCAAGAGGTCAAGCATGTGTTCTCCAGGACTGATGCATAATAATATCTTTGAAGATAAGCATATTCCTGTCTGCACTGATAGCAGCACTTATTTGTCTCACAGAAACAGCTGGAGGAGTGCTGGATCTCACAATAATGCCACCATACGCCTCGGGCCAATTTGGAAGATGTACCCTGGCACTGCAGGGCCACTCAAGGAAGGATGAATGTCATTACATCACATACTAATACCACGCGTACCATTACAACGCGGGTATTACTACGCTATGTCAATGACAATGACATGCCATTACATCACATACTTTTACCACGAGTATGCCTTTACCATGCATGCCATTACAACACAAAAGCATGCGTGGTAAAGCTATACTTGTGGTTAAAGTTTGCAAGGTAAGTGACAACCCTACACCTACACAACACACTACTCCCACCCCTACACTACCCCTAACCCTAAAACACTACGAAAATACAACACTACCCACACTATTTCCCCCCTACACTACCCTAAACCCTAAAACACTACTACACTACAAAACTACCCACACTACTCCCACCTCTACACTACCCCTAAACTCTAAAACACTATCGGCCAGATGCATCATTGTTACATTTTGTGATTTCTTAATTGCGAAAATTAAGGAATCGCAATTAAGAAATCGTAAAATGCTATGCATTAGGATTTCGCAATTAAGAAATCCCTTCCTATTGATTCCTATGGGCCTAGAGGCCCATAGGAATGAATGGGAAGCCATTCTAATTTTTGTGATTCGCAATTAAGGAATCACAAAATGAGAATGGTATAGTAACTTTAAGAACATTTTTCACACACACATGCATTTTTGTGCATTTTTGAAAGTTTTAGCAAATTACCATGAAGTTCAATTTCATGGTAATTTACCTCTTCCTATTAGCGAATTCGCAAAAAAAAATATTCATGCATTGCATTTAGGAAATCAAAAATTTCTTAAATGCAATTGCAATTTAAGAAATCGCAACATAATTGCGATTCCTTAAATTGCGAAAAAATTAAAAAACATGATGCATCCCAAAAAAGGAAATTGCATTCGCAAACGGCCGAATTTGGCGATTCGCACCGTTTGGGAATGCAATTTACCTTGATGCATGTGGGCATATGACACTACAACACTACCCACATTACTCCCACCCCTACACTACCCCTAACCCTAAAACACTACGACACTACAACACTACCCACACTACTCCCATCCCCACAGTACCCTAAACTCTAAAACACAACTACACTACAACACTACGCACACTACTCCCACCACTACACTACTCCTAACCCCAAAACACTACTAAACTACAAAACTATGCACACTCCTCCCACCCCTACACTACCCTAAACCCTAAAACACTACTACACTACAACACTACCCACACTACTCCCACCCCTACACTACCCTAAACCCTAAAACACTACTACACTACAACACTACCCACACTACCCCACCCCTACACTACCCTAAACCATAAAACACTACTACACTACCTACACTACTCCCACCCCTACACTACCCTAAACCCTAAAACACTACTACACTACAACACTAACCACACTACTCACACCACTACCCTAAACCCTAAAACACTACTACACTACAACACTACCCACACTACTCCCACCCCTACACTACCTTAAACCCTAAAACACTACTACACTACAACAATACAAACACTACTCCCACCCCTACACTACCCTAAACCCTAAAACACTACTACACTACAACACTACCCACACTACTCCCACCCCTACACTACCCTAAACCCTAAACCACTATTACACTACCCTACCCTAAACCACTACCCCCACCCCAAGCACAATCAGCCTTACCTCTTTCCTCGTGGTTTCAGCTTCACCGTCTCTGAGCACAACGTTGTGAGGGAACAGTCTCAGTTTCCTCACAACGACGTGGATAGCCATTACATCGCATGCATTGTAAAAGCGCATGCGATGTAATGATATGCAAACCTTTTACTACGTGTTGTAACATTGCATGCGTTGTAACACATGAAATGTAATAGCAACGCGTAGTACAAATTGGGTTGTAATGGCTGTTCCCCCTCATGGAAAGCAGTGGACAGGGTTTTTATATTTTCACAGCTGGAGCACAATGGTGTAGTTACACTCTTGATGTGTCATCCACCACCTCTCAATGCCAGGGGGCATCTTAGCCATTGTATTGCCAAAGATAGTAAGCAATGTTTGGTGATCAATAACAATAAACAAATTCCCATACAGAAACACATGAAAGTGTTTGCAAGGCTACACACCAGCTAGGCGTTCTTTCTCATGTTGTGAGTAAACTTGTTCAGTCTGTGACCAACTTCGACTAGCATAAGCCACAATGAGCCTTCACACGTTTGCATGTCCAATACGTTGTGCAAGAATCGTGCCCATATCCACGGTGTTGGCAATGACATCAATCTCTATTTGCAATTTTGGATCAAAGTAAGTAATTTCAGTAGCATTCTCAATTGCATTCTTAATCGTCTTGAAACATTGATCACACTCTGTGACCACTGAAATGAAACATTCAGTTTAGTTAACTCTCTTAATGGTACACTCACAGTGGCAAAGTCACAGATGTACCTGGAACAGTAGCTGGCTATCCCAAGAAAACAACACAGCATGGTTACATCTTGGAGAAGGGATGTAGATGACAAAGCCTGCACCTTGGCAGGATCTGTGGAGTCATTCCCCCTTCTGATAAAATGTGCCCAAAGAATTTTACTTTTGCTTTGTGAAATTCGCAATTTTCAGCATTCAACATAACCCGAACAATCACTTCAACGATCCTCTCCCATCTAACTGCCTAGCTGCAGCCTCTCAAAACATCATCCCTTCCTGGACTGCAATAATCAACGCCTCCCTCCTCCAAGGCTCAATTCCTGACTCGCTCAAGGCGGGCCAAGTTGCCCCCATCCTAAAAAAAAACACTCTGGACCCTGCTTCCGCCAAGAACTATACACCCATTTCTAACATCCCACTCCTAGCCAAAGTTCTGGAAAAATGTGTACAACAACAACTGAGCTTACACTTCAACAAATATCATTTGTTAGATGACTTCCAATCCGGGTTCAGATCAGGCCACAGCACGGAAACCACCCACCTCCACATTGTAGATGATGCTCTCCAAGCCGTCGACCAAGGCAAAACCTGTCTCCTAATCCTCCTAGACCTTTCCTCTTCCTTCGACACGGTAAACCATCAATTTCTCCTGGAACGCCTCAAACTCAGGATGGGATTGGAGGGCACCGTCCTTGAGTGGTTTAGATCCTTCCTCCAAAACCGCACACAGAGAGTCCTCATCAACGGTAATCTATCCACCCCATCTCCGGTCACAGTTGGAGTTCCCCAAGGATTACCCCTCTCACCTACCCTCTTCAACCTTTACCTGGAACCTCTCACCAAGGTTCTACATGCCGCTAACATCATCTACCATATGTATGCCGATGATACTCAAATCTACATAAAATCTCTTCCCCTGAGGACATTTTCTCCCTGAATGAGGCCTTGAAGCTAACAGTCCACTGGCTCACCGCCAACCAGCTTGAAACTCAACGCAAATAAAACGGAATTCCTCCTGATCTCTCCACCCAAACCAAACCCAGACATCCATGGTTGGATCGAGACCATCTCAGACCTAAACTGCCCTCCTACCATTGTTAACTCGGCGAAATCCCTTGGAATAACCCTGGACGGCAGCCTGAACACGCGTGGCCATATAAACTCGATGGCCAAAAAGGCTAGATTCTACCTGAACTACTTAAGAAACCTGAAACCCTTCTCGAGTTGTCTGACCTTAAAACGGCAGTACAGGCACTAGTCATCTCTAGATTAGAATATGGATGCTCTACCCTTGCAGGGCTCCCCAAAATATCTCTGACCCCCATTGAAAGCCTGCCTCAACACCGCTGCCAGACTACTAACCGGCTCAAAGAAATTCGACCACATCTCTCCCCACCTCAAAGCGCTGAACTGGCTTCCCCTAGAGGCCGGAATCCAATTTAAACTGGACTGCATTACTCACAAAGCTCTGTATAACAACTCCCCTCCATGTCTTGCACAAAAACTCGTGATATCAGGTGGACCCAGAAACTCCCGCTCTGCCAAAGACCTATTGCTGCAACCTGCACGCTTCCGTAAAAAGAAAACCTACAACCGGGCCTTCACTGGGGCTGCGCCAAGGATTTGGAACTCTCTCCCACCTGCCATCAGAAGACTTCCATCCTTGGAAAATTTTAAGAAGGAGACAAAATCCTACTTAATTGGTAAATACCTCGCCTAACGAACACGTTTCATGATTATCCCTCTATTGACATTGAGCAAGAGTTGAGACTAGGGGGCATATTATCAAGGGGGTTTATCTCCGCTTTTTTGGCTTTAAAAGCTAAGAAAGCGGAGATAAAATTATCTCCCTATTACCTAGCTGTCCCTAACACCAGTTAGCGACAGCTAGTAGGAGATAGCGACCATCTTAGGCCCCACTTTGCATGTCAGTGATATTTATCACTAATGACATGCAAAGTGGGCGTGCCAAGATGTTAGCGACTGGAAACAGTCTCTAACATCGCTATCTCCTATTACCAACTTTTGGAGATATTCGCGCTATGCGCGAATAACTCCAAAAGCTAACACCTGCCCTGAGCAGTTCTTAGCCATGTTATCCAATGGGAGGTGGATAACATGGCTAAGAGCATTAGCTCGGTAATGCATGAATATCGCTGACTTTTCAGCGATATTCATGCATTGCGGCAGATTTTTATCGCATTTGCGATAAACCTTGGTAATACCAAGGTTTATCTGCGATAAAAATCGCCGTAGCTCTGCGGTAAATTTTTGTCTCTAACCAAGCAATAGCGATAATTATTGCTATTGCTTGGTAATATTCCCCTAGGAACTTTCCTATACAATGTATCTACCTGTTGCAATTTCCTTCCTACATGTAGCTGGCATGTTTACTACCTGTTTCCCTGCATTATGTATCCCTTTTTTTACCCAATGTTCCTTCCCACGTGTAGCTGGCAAGTTGACTACTTGTTTCCTTGCATTATGTATCCCCTTTTTTTACCCAATGATCCCTCCCTTCCCTGTGCTCTGGACACCTCCCTTAATACTGTAAAGCGCTCTGATACCCTCATGGGTCTGGTTCGCGCTCTATAAACTTTAAAATAAATGAATAAATATTAGTTGTGTGAGGACTCTATCATGTTTAGGAGGAATTCTGTTAATTTCCTTAGACACACCCCTGGATTGGGCACCAGTCCTGTCCATGGGCAGAAAGATTCTGCCATGTTGGATTTTACTCTAATTGTGCACTGTGGTAAACCTTGCAGTAAGACAAATAGGATGTGCCGTAAGGTGGAAAGTTTTGCTCTTGGGAACCTTTCTTTCCATTAGTTAAGGAGTATCCAGCAGTCATCCCCACACATTGGCTAGTGAATTGTACAAAAGGGCGCAACACATTTGCCGGACAACACTTTTTCATTTTCATAATTAATGTATCTATTAGCAAAGTTTGAGGTATATAATTAAATAACCTGTGCACATAAATCATATAATGTGTATTAAGTGTCTGCATTTAGCCAAGTTAACATGCTATGTAACCTAAAGTTATCCATAATTCTGTTGCCATATTGAATGTAGTATTTTACCTGGTATAGTCTAAGAGGCCTGCACATTTAATTTCCGTTTCTTTTACATGTTAGGTTTTCCCACTGCAGATACTGTGGGGCATATTAACAAGGACCGGTGCTAAAATTATCGCCGTTTTATTGGCAGGAAACTGCCGATAAAACGGCGATAATGGGTTTGATAATACGCCCTTGTTAATTCCCATAGAAGCCCATGTTAACATCAGAACATGGGCTTCTATTTCTGTGCCCGCGGGTACCTCAGTGATTTCCTGGCAATAGCAATGCGTTGCTTAGCTAGTGTTAAGGTTAAGTCTATGAACTTTTCATCATCTTTATTTTTTATAGGAGTATAACCCCAACAAGCAAGTGTTTGGGTGAAGGAGCTGCAGTCAGCTGCTATACTGTACCCATTATCTCTCACCAGAATGTTGTATCCATCAGAAAGCCCACACAATGTGGGAGGGAGACATTGGCTACATCATTCCCAAATCTACAGCATCATCCAGTCATGCTACATTATATCAGCCTTATTCTTTTTATGGTCAGGTATGACCTTTGTAGAAAATAAAACTGTACCTGGACCTGGACCCACTGCAGATCAAAGCTGGATTGCACAATGCTTTATCCCAATCTTTGTCAGAGAGCTTCAGATATTCCAACCACTTTGTCCTCAGTTTGGTACGGTCGACATCTAGATCGGTATGCGATGCTCTATAGAGGATTGTGGTGGCGTTTTGACCACATCAAGTGCTTTGTGATTGATTAGGAGCTGGTTCTGTAGAAACAGTCTTTCACCATCTTCAATGCAATTCACCAACTAAGCTTCTATATGAGAAGAAGAGGCCTGCAGACACTGTATGTATCTATAGTATAGGTGAAAGTGTATAGCCTACCGAGGCATAAAATAAAATCACCCACCAATGTCAGGCCCAGCAGCACAAACCCAGTATTCATTCACAGGCTGATGTCAAAATCACCTTAAGTGGCTTGTATGGAGTGTTAATTGCAAATGGTCAGCATTGCGTTGCAGTTTTCCACCCACCGCATCAATACTGCCAAAAGCAAGTCAGCGGGAACCGCATGCTATGCAAGATCTCATCTGGCCCTTTCCCTGGCCAGGCTAATATTGCCTCACTGGGTGAGCTCACCACCAGCTACCTTGTTGACCATGGAAGCTGAGATGCCATGAGATAGAATCCAAAATTTGAGAATGCCAGCCCCTCCTTGTCAGTTGGCAATTTCAAAGTGCTCAGGGAGATTATGCATCTACCCTCATTTCATATCAGTGATATCATCAAAAAGTCTAAATCTCTATAATGGGCAAAGTATATGGTAGATTGGCATAGCAGTAAAACATTCAGTGTAAATATGTCTTTTTTTGTCTCTCCCTGTTGGCAGCTTGGCAGCAATTTCTTCCAGCATTTCATGCTAGTGCGCAGAGCTCCAATTGCCCTACTGAGGTTAACTTTGATAACATCTTTCTGGTTGTGGATTACTTGGATCCCTTAGTATATAATGAGTAACCATGGGCAAATTTTGCGAATCTGGCGTTCGCAAATTTTGCGAATTTGCGAACTCTCAATCCGCAAAATCCGCGAATTCTCGCGAATTTGCGGATTTTTTTTGTGTTCGCAAGGATTTCTGCCAGTTTGCAAGGATTTCTGACAGTTCGCGAGGGTGTTGTAACAGTTCGCAATTGCGAACTTACATGTCGGCTCGCAACGGTCATGATTATGTGTTTCTACGTCTGGTTCATCATCATAGGTTCCCAGCACCCTCTGTTTCACCCCTGCCACCCTCTGTTTTACCCATGCCACCCTCTGGTACATCAATGCCTTATGCCACCCTCTGGTTCATCATCACTGTAGATTATGGGGGGAAAAAGCAAGCACACCTGCCTGCTTCAACTGACATGAATTAATTTGGGGTTGATTTATTAATGTGTCACTGTTTTAAAATTCCAGTCTGGCACCTGCTTCCTTATCTGTAATTTGCTTTCTGTTGCAGTGCAATTTTTTTTTCAGGACCTTTGTGGCCTACTTGTAGCTATTCTATGAGCCTGCTGTGAGGGTCAGAGCAGGGTCATACAATTGTTGCAACTAGCAACTGAACTGGGAATTTGCGGATTTTTTTTTTTTGGATTCGCAAGGATTTCTGCCAGTTCGCAAGGATTTCTGACAGTTCGCGAGGGTTTTGTAACAGTTCGCAATTGCGAACTTACATGTCGGCTCGCAACGGTGATGATTATGTTGTTTCTACGTCTGGTTCATCATCACAGGTTCCCAGCACCCTCTGTTTCACCCCTGCCTCCTCTGTTTCACCCATGCCACCCTCTGGTACATCAATGCCTTATGCCACCCTCTGGTTCATCATCACTGTAGATTATGGGGGGAAAAAGCAAGCACACCTGCCTGCTTCAACTGACATGAATTAATTTGGGGTTGATTTATTAATGTGTCACTGTTTTAAAATTCCAGTCCGGCACCTGCTTCCTTATCTGTAATTTGCTTTCTGTTGCAGTGTAATTTTTTTTCCAGGACCTTTGTGGCCTACTTGTAGCTATTCTATGAGCCTGCTGTGAGGGTCAGAGCAGGGTCATATAATTGTTGCAACTAGCAACTGAACTCTGGAGGGGCCCTTGTCAGGAAGCACTACAGGGAACGGTTACTAATGATGAGTTTGATCTTTTGAACCTGCTTTCACTTTTGCAAAACTCGTTTTTCTGCAGTGCAGCATTACAGCAACTTTAATGCCCCACCAAGCTTCTATGAGAAAGTTGATTTGTTATGTTATGTTATGTTAAAAAAATTTTAATACCGCGCTCATACATCAATTGGTTTCTTGGCACTCAAAGACAGTGGGCTCGGGCGCAGGGGGTGTAGGCAGCTAGCCGTGGGCAAGACGAAACATGTGAGTTTTTAAAGATTTACGGAAAGTGGGGTAGTCAGAGATGAGTCGAATAGGGAGGGGAAGGGAGTTCCAAGTGGATGGGGCAAGGAAGGAAAAGCCAGCACCACCGTGCTTCTTGCGTCTAAACCTGGGAGTGACCAACAGGTTGTGGGCAGAGGATCTGAGGTGTCGAGGGGGAGCATAAGGGTGTAGGCAGAACGAAATAAAAGCTGGAGCAGAAACAAAAAGAGATTTGAAGACAGTGCAAGCAAGTTTGAAAATGCAGCGTTGCGCAACCGGGAGCCAGTGCAAGGTTTTTAACAGCGGGGAGACATGTTGATGTTTGGGTTGCTGGAAGATTAATCTGGCAGCCTGGTTTTGCACCAGTTGAAGCCGTTGAAGATGGTAGGCTGGGATCCCCACGTATAGACAGTTGGCATAGTCTAAGCGTGAGGTAACCAGGGCCAAGATGACAAGAATAAGAGCCTCTGGAGAGAGGTACCTTCGGATCTTCCCGATCCTGCGAAGATGGAAAAAGCAGGCTGAGGTAACAGCATTGATATGCGGCCGCATCGAAAGGTCACTGGAGATGACGACACCTAGGCTCTTCACGGAGTCAACTGGGCAGGGGGGGGAACCGAGGGCAGGGGGCCAGAAGTTAGAAGTCCAAGGATGTGAGGGCCCACCGATCAGGACCAGCTCTGTCTTACTAGGATTGAGCTTCAGCTGGCTGAAGTTCATCCACTCGTAGATGGAGAGCATGGTGGTTTGGAAATTAGAGCAGGAGAGAGGAGAGGAGTCGATAGGAAAGATAAGTTGCAGATCATCTGCATAATTGAAAGTGGTAACAGAAGAGTGGCGGAGGGAAACCAACAGAGGCTGCATATAAAGATTGAACAGAAGGGGAGATAAAGCAGAACCTTGGGGGACACCGCAGGAAAGTGAAGTGCAAGGAGCAGAAAAGGAAGATAAGTGTACAGATTGGGTCCGGAGTTGGAGAAAGGACACAATCCAGGACAGGGCCAGGCCCGAGATCCCAGCATTTCTGACACGGTCGACCAAAATGTCGTGGTCGACCGTGTCGAATGCGGCCGAGAGATCAAGTAACACCAGGGCCTGGGCCAAGTTCTTATCGGCCCCCTGTCTCAGCGTGTCCATAACCGCAATCACCACTGCCTCCGTGGAATGGGAGGGTCTGAATCTGGCCTGTTGATCATCGAGGAAATGAGTTTCCTCGATGAAAGTGCTCAGACAGCGGGTGACGTAGGTTTCCAAGACTTTCCCCAGATATGGGAGAAGGGAGATAGGTCGATAGTTACCCAGAACCGCGGGGTCGGAACCGGGTTTTTTCAAAATAGGTACCACCACAGCGCTTTTGAAAGCATTGGGGACAGAGCCTATGGAGAGTGAACGGTTTAGGAGGTCCAGAGGAGGGTCAGGGCATGCCATGAAGGCGTCTCTAAGAATTTGGGGAGGACAACAATCCTTGGGGGAGCCTGAGCCCACAGCCGAGAGTAGTGAGCGGAAGGTGTCTAGAGAGATCGGGGGAAAAACATTCAGGGAGTGGGGATTCGAGGGAGGAAGGGCGTTCAGGTGAGACATAGTGGTGGGGGGAATATTATTTTTAATCGTGGCAATTTTATCAATAAAAAAAGAATTGAGAGAGTTTACAAAGCTTGTGATGGCTGAGGCTGAGGTGTTACACGGTCGGGTAAGGAGAGTTCAGCTACAATTGAAAAAATTTCTTTAGTTTTAGATGCGGAATTGATTACTTTTTGGGAGAAGTAAGCAGATTTAGCCAGAGTGATGGATTGTTTGTAGGATTTGAGTAAGTCAGTGTAGGTGGTTTTCAGTGAGGGATCATAATTACGCCTCCATCGGCGCTCAGCCTGACGAAGAAGGAGTTTGCTGGCCTTAAGTTGGTCAGTAAACCAGCGCTGAGCGTCGTGGGGTCGCTTCGATTTGATGGATTTGGCTGGAGCGACTATGTCACTGGCTAGAAGCAGCCATTGGTCCACTGCAGCTGCTTGAGAGTTCAAGTCAGAGTGGCTGGGGGGTAGAGTGGAAGCAAGGGTCGAGTGGAACAGAGAAGTATCGGCGTGCTTCCAATTACGTGCCAAGAAATTGGAGGCTGGAGGGGGGCGGGTGGGCGCAGAGATTTGTAGGGCAAAGGAAATGAAAAAATGGTCGGACCAGGTACAGGGATACACCAAAGGAGAGGAAATGTCCAAAAGATTTCTAATCCAAAAGTTATCCAAAGAAAATCAAAAGGCCTCAAATCTAAAAAAGTGCAGGCAAATGTCAACCTGAGGAGTTATTCTGATAAAAATAATCATTTTCAGAAGGTCTATGCTGCTTGCTAGTAGATTTCTTGTGCAGAATTGCAATTTTTGTAATTTCGCGAGTGCGAGATTGTTGCTGCCCGCCGCACCTACATGTTCGCAATTGCGAACTTACACCGCAAAGAAAAAAAATCAGCTGCGTGCGAATTTGCGGATTTTGCGGGAAATTCGCGAATCTCGCGGATTGCGAATTTACCGAAAATCCGCAAAATCCGCGAGCGTAACGGATTTTCCGCCCATGCTTAGTAATGAGTGTGCCTCCCAGAGTAGTCTCTCGCTCAGGTATGCTTCTGTCAATGCAGACACGTTCGGTCTAAGTGGAAACACACATGTTTTATCCCTGCTGATCTTGAGCACCTGAAACACACTCAAAGTCCTCCATGATTTCAATTGTGCAGTCAAGTTCTCCTACATATAGCAGAACATCATCTGTGAATTTGGATATTAAGAGTTTCCATTGCCGCTTCACATTCAGGATTAAATCGGACAGCCAAAGGTTCCATCAACAATGTGAATAACATCAGAGAGAAGGGGCTGGCCTGCTGCACCCTCTTTTGGAATCTGGATCACTATGGATGCTGAAATAAGCTTCCCAGTTTTCACCCTCACCACTGGGACTGTATACAGCATTCAACCCATTTAATCAAAGTCTGTCACAGCCCCATTCGCCTCATCATTGTAACCAGGGATGGCCACTTCATTTTATTAAAGGCTTTCGGAGATATACCAACAGGGTGTTGGGAATACATGAGCATCCAGCTAGGAGCATATAAGGTATAGTAGGTGCTGGATGTTGGGAGTGGTGATGTGGCCCAGACTTAATCTGCTTCGCCCTTGGTGAACCAGGCTCAGTAGTACACATAAGATGTGGACAGCTATGTTTTTGCTGATTATTTTGTAATTACTGTTTAACGTTGATAATGGTCTGTATGCACCCATGTCTCAAGGAACTGCACTCATTGTGGGGAGGGAAATGAGTGCCTCCCACTTTGTGCCTGGTAGTTACCCTTCGTCATCTACGTTGTAGTACAGAGACAGCAATTTCAGGACTAAATTGACTGACTAGGTCTTGTAGAAATTGACTGGTAGGCCACTAGAGCCGGGGCATTCCCCTAGGACCGAGAAATTATTACTGTTCGTATCTTTTGTATAGGAAGTTGACCATTAATCTCTACCCACAGCTTGGGTGTCTTCTGATAGGGCAAACTGTGTTCTGCCTATAACTCATTATTGGCCGGTTGCGTGGATCCGGGCTATCATGGCACTTTAACTATTGTGTCAATTTAGCATGGGGCGCTATGAGTTGTTCATGTTTCTCCTTATCCCTACTAATTTTTGGGATCATCTGATCTAAAGGACCAATCTGGTTTTCTATGGAGGCTAACTTTGCTATAAACATTGGACTAATGTCGTATGTTGCACTATATATGAGCTGTGTAGTACCACCTTGAAAACCTCCCATTCATTGGTGTTCTCCTCTATAGTACCCTCATTGGCCTGGAAATCTCTGACAATTTCTTACCCTAGTGCACCTCTGAAGTCCTCCTGTATTCTAAGCCGCAGCCTGCATGCTGGGATCAATGGTTAATTCTTCCCTGCTGAAGATGTATGATCAGTGGGTAATGGGTGATGGTCAGGATATGTACTTCTCAAATACTCAGTGCCAGCTATCTGGGGAAGCAAGTGATTTCTATTGTATATTTGATCAGGCCTGACATAGAGGTCATGGATAGGAGAAACATAGGAATGATTGAACTAGTTGAGGAGTTGCCTTACTTAAGTTGCTAAGGGTAATGCAGGATGTAATTTGTTGTTGTGGACGTCTTCCACCCGATTGAAGGCCCCCACCTAGGAGCTTATAGGAACCAGGGAACTGGGCTATTAGTACTGATAATACATCATAAGAATTTCCCTGGCACCTATTCAGGGAATATATGCTTTTATGCTGGCTAGGAGTACCTCTTCCCCCATCAAAGTGACCTCAGTGTTCGCTACCTGCCTCAACACTTCAAAAGGGATTCCGGGTTTCACCCACATTAAAATACATCTAGCAAAGGTCGATAACTTCATGTAGAAAAACTGTCCCCTCCAACTAATGTTGACGTTAATTGCTTTTGCAGAGGTGAAGTTGATCTTCTGCATTAGAGCTACATCCAACCCTGTATGTATGTGCGCATTTAGTGTGTCACTTGGTTAGGCTGCTTAGCCCTGTGACATTCCAGGGCCTTATGATGTACTCACCCTGCCTACTTTGCGGTGATGTGTTGTTCCTAGCAATGGTGAATTAGCATTATGGGGCTCCTCGCAAGTCTCCTTCCACCATCAGCACCATCTTTTTGTGCCCGCCCCCCCTAATAAGAGAAAATGCACGGTCCCATCTGAGTAAAAAGCAATGTGTCCTCTATGTAGTATAATGTGGATGTTTAGGACTAGGAGTATTGTGGCTTGCTGCTTTGATGAGTCTGCAATGGTACAATACTGATCTTTTACTTATCAAAACATACCCTTACTGATCATGAAGTTGCTCTTCTATCAAAAGGGTTATCGTTTGTTCCCTATACTAAAGCAGACATTTTTTAAACATTCCAAGACCTACATTCCTTTCTTTTAAAAGGTTTGCCTAAAAAAGGTTTTTGAAAATAGACCACCCCAAAACAATCATGAAGAAAATTTATTGGGTCTTCGCCCGGCTTCAGTGTTTACCCCAACTTTGGACCAAGTTGGCCCAGAGGTGGGTATATTTGAATCAGTAGTCATGGAAAAACTAGAGAGGAATATTAAATACATTCCCAAGCCGATGCAGAATCTACATAAAGATGAACTATTGGTCCTAAATACCTTAAAAACCCAACGTAATCTCACAGTGAAAAGCTGTGATAAAGGGGGCGGGATTGTCTTATTTGATACAGACACCTACACAGCCAATATGAATATTCTTCATACGAACTCCGAACATTATCGTAAAATCAAGTTAGATCCTACACCCAGAGTTTTTCGCAGAATCAGCATTCTTACCAACAATGCAGTTGCACGGGGCATTATATGCCAACAAGAAAGTGATTATATGAACGTGTAATCGCCCCATACGGCTAGCGTCTACGGGGTACCAAAAATCCACAAAGGCATCAATAATCCCTCTAAATAGACCGACAGTAACCATTATAGAATCAGCAACAGAACACATATCCAAATATATCGATCAAGTGTTATGTCCTTATGTCTCTAAAATTCCATCTTATGTGAGAGACACATGTCAGATGTAGGTAGCCCAATACCGGTCGGAAACGGCCGTTTCCCGACCGGTATTAGGGTTTTCAGATGTAGGGGGCTGAAAATTACAGAATCGGTATATTTACCGATTCACTAAAATTACCGATTCGGTAAATTACCGAATCGGTAAATGTACAGAATCGGTAAATAGAGATGTAGGTGGCACTCTGAAGAGTGCCACAGGCCTTCAAGAGTCGCTATTTTACCACCCAATCCAATTGGGTGGTAAAATACCGAATCCAGGTGTGCATGCACATCTGAGCATGCACACCTGTGCCATGTGACACACAGACATGCCCTTAGGGCATGTATGTGTGCCACATGGCTCACAAGCCTGTAATTGGGGTGCTAGAGGGTGTCAAAGTACCCTTGCAAGACTCAATGGGGGATACCGATTCGGTATTTACAGAATCAGTAAATACCGAATCTTACAGATTCGGTATTTACCGAATCAGAATTACCTACATTTCCCCCTCTCTAATTTACCACTTCTTAAATACCGAATCGGTATGATTCGGTATTTTAGAAGTGGTAAATTTAGATTTACCTACATTGGGCCCATGATCTCAAAAAATGAAGGGCTCTGTTTTAACAAACAAACTGACACTTAAGTATCCTTGGACATCGAATCCTTGTATAGCAACATCCCTCAACTTGAGGCCATTACAGCGGTGGAGTGGTTCATTCTCACCTATAACATTGAGTGCAATATTCCCTTCATAGTTGATCTTTTGACAATCGTACTCGATGAAAATACTTTCGAATTTAATGGGGCCCTTTACAAACAGGTGAAGGGTGTAAGTATGGGGGCATCTTGTGCCCCACAATTGCCAATATTTATATGTCTTTTTTTGAACACCAGTTCATCTACAACGAAATAGCCCCTTTCTTCGAGTCCATACATGAATGGTCCAGGTATATAGACGATATACTATTTATATGGAAGGATGACCAAATCAAGCTTCAGGAGTCCATACAATGAATCAATCTCTGTGACACAAATATACGTTTCACTGCTAACATGATAGACTCATTGTCCAGCATTGATAGTTATCATACCTTTCTTCTTGTCATAATTGTCATTTTTACCCTCTTTCATCTTTGACAAGTATATTATCGGCGGATAGTTTAATAGTGTGCAGGTACCGATTGGAGATATGTTCTATTTTTAGTTCCATCTGGTTTGGGATCGCGATCTCCAACAATACCCTGCACTACATGTGGTTAAAAAGTATTTGTTGTGAACGGAATATCGGTGTATACATATATATATATATATACAGTGACCTTAACTTTCTGGGCAGGCTCCACTAGTCGTTGTCATATTCAAGCTCCTCGCGGAGTATTTTTTCCATTTGTTTTATGTTTTGTTATGTTTGGCCGGGCTTGGCTCCACCCCCCTTTTGTCCACGTGACTAGTCACATGTTCATTATCCTACCATTTAAACGCTTGGCGCTGCGTGGATCGGTTGATACTTCTTGGGGATAAGTTTCCGCCCGATTAGCCTGTTATCCAGAATCCAGCCATCATCCTCGTACTAAATCTACACATTTATTGGTAAGCCCCGAACTGAGCGCTTCGTTCATGTGGCAGCTCTGGAGAGTTGTCCCGTGGTGTTCTGTAAAATTTAGTAATATCCGGGAAACTCCTCCTATTTTCTACTTGTATGCTTATCAAGTAAGTGTACCTGTTTAAGTGCATGTTACTTCCGGCTATAAACATTTCCGTGAGTATTTCCATCTCGGCATGCTTCTGCATTTGTAACTGTTTATTTTGTCATCTCCATCAATACATGGCGATTGTTTTTTATGGTACCTGGAGGCCACTTTTAATCGCTACATAATAGTTGCAGTGTTTAGTTATCACGTTATTTTCAGTATTTACACACATCCTCAGTTCACTTTTATACAGCCACAGGCTTCGTATTTACCCAGGAATGGCTGTCCGCTTTTATCATCATTGCGTCCTCCCAATTCTTGATATTGTCAAGCACATATAATTTCTGGATGCTTTGCACCTTTCTCGGGCTCGAGTTAGGTGGACCATAAATAAGGTAAACAGCTACAGCATTATATTCGCGAAGCCTTGTATTTTGAAATTTATCATATTTCTTCTCGCATATTTAATCTTGCTTAGATGTAATTTTGCATATTGTTCTTTTTTTTCTGTTGGGGTCCGCTATAATGTTCAGAGGGATACGTAGAATCTCTAATAAGAATACACCGGTTACAACCAACATCATTATCGCGGTCCTTGGGACCTGTGTTTTGTAAGGAATTTGTCCTTTTTCATCTGTTTAATCAGGTAATGAGTTTATATGTCCCTCACCTAGGGCTCCATTAGGATGGCGGGCGGATTTCCTCCGCCAAGGTAGCGGTGGCCACCGCCACCCAGGCGGAGGCAATCCGCCCGACATCCTTCCCTGCATTCCCCCCCCGCCATATTACGATGGCGGAGGGGACCGCAGCGGTGGGAAACACCGACTTCCTGTTTTCCGCCCTGGCCGCCTTGCGGCCGGGGGGGAAAAGGGATAACATGGTGGCGGTGTCTATCAGACACCACCAGCCATATTAGAATAGGCATTTTTCAATGCCTGTCCGTGGCTGCAATGCTGCCACGGAAAGGCATGTGGTGTGCACTCTGGGGGGCCCCTGTGGGCCCCCAGAGTGACGGCCAAAGGAGGGTGGCACACGGGGGGTACCTGTGGTACCCCCCTGCATTTGCATAAATGCAGCGGGAGGCACCTCGCGGTGCCTGCCGCTTTGATTATGCAAATGCGTGCATTTGTTATTAACTTTGTGGCGGGCGGTGCAGTGAGCACCGCCCGCCACAATGTTAATTTGAGGAATGCGCCCGCCACTGTGCCGGGCGCATCCTTACGCCAATGTCGGGACCCCCGCCCTTTAGGCGGGTGGTCCCGATTTACGATGGGATGACGGGCGGGCAAAGTCCGCCCGTCATCCTAATGGAGCCCCTAGTGTGTTGTCTCCTTGTTCTTTATAAAAATATCAACGGATCTTGCGACACATTGTGTTCTTCCTTTTCATTATTCTCTTGTTTAGATCACATTATTATTGTGGAAGACTATTCATTTGTTGCCCCTCCTTCACACTGGAGACGTTACCTTGAGACTTCTTGGTGAGAATAAGGCCTGTCAGCTTGTCATTTTAATCTTTTTTTGTCATCTTTTTGATAAGCTTAGCATATAGTTCTATGAAATCTTTCATGGTACATAGGTTTGCTTACCTAATTGTGTATATATATTTATATGTCTCATAGACAATGCTTGATTTTTTTTCACTCTTTAGGCTCTCTCGTTCCATCTAAAGTAAATGTGAGATTCTGTGACTATTTATTAACATCATTAGGTTTTGCCTTCTTTAATTAATCTTCCTCTAGTGTATCAAATGCAATTGTACCACAATAGTGACATGCTTCCTATTTTTGTATATAAGATTACCATGTATGTATTATTTTTCTTTCACAGCACAGCATTTAGAGGTGAAACTCCTGATGAAGACAGTGTTTCTGTCGAAACGCTCATTGAGTCAGCCTTGCACCCGTGTCTACAAAAAGACCTATCAATCCAACCAAATAAATTGATTATGTTTTTGGTCTTGTTAGATTGCATATCATCTATATTGCATATCTTGTGAAAATCAATTTCAATATTTATATTTGTGTGAATTGAGTGTATATGGGATGGAATGAATGTGGTATGTATGTTGTGCGCTTGTGAAAGTCTCATTGATAATTGTTTGTTTCATTCTCTTTTTACGTAATTAATTTGTGTTTTATAATATATTGGATAATCAGAAAATTGCACTAATAAATATTTTGTATTTTTCTAAAAAAAGTAAATTTGGTTTGAGTGTCACTATTGTGTTCCCTTTAATTATGTTGTAGGGATTTGTTGAAGTAGCCCTAGAAAGTTTACATTAGTGTATTTTCCCGGTCTAGGTGTACTTCACACTAGTTTTTCAGGGGTCCCCTCTTTTTTGCAATAATGGCCTCTTAAACTAGTCATAATGTCAGCTGAGCATTTTGTAATGTCAGGACACAAGGCATTTTTGCTTGGTAGGCAGAAATTCCTGCAGCAGTCCCAGTGTGTTCATTAGCTCCTGCCCAGCCACCACAGAAGGCAAGCTAAAGAAAAATGAAAAATATTGCATAACTAAATTAATTAATCTGCTGTTCTGGGAGTCAATGTTGATCCTTTCGTACCTGATTTGAATATGGTGTCTGAATTGGATCCCAAACTGGCCGCCCTTCCTCTTATACTTCTTTGTGATCACTTCTTGAATTGATTGGGCATTTTGTAACCAATTTGACAGTGTTCTCTTTCTCTCCTAGCATGATGGTATGAATGGTGGCCCTCAGGACCAAGGGTGGAAGAATTTGCCCCATGATGTCTCCATCATCATGGTCTTGGCTGTAGGGAAGGATTACTGTCAACAACCTTGGTGGTATGACTGTCCAGCAAGTTCCAAGCATTTTTAGGGTTCTTGAAAACAAGGTGGTGTTCACTATTATGGGAAGAGAAGAGCATTCCTACCTCTCTCCTCTCATAGACATTGCATAATTTCCAAAACAGATTGCCTCCTTTGTTGTCCTGCCAGGGTATAATTTGGGAACAACATGACTACGTATTCATCACCAGAAATTGGCCGGTCTTCTACCCACTGTGAGAACTGTGTCCCGGTCTTTAGAGTTCAGTATATGCATCACAACTAGGCTCAGAGGTTTCAAGCTATGCCACCATGTTGACTCCTTCTGTTTGTTCTAGAGGATCTATGAGTCTGGAGTATTGTTGCTGTATGAAAGCCCTTCAAGGTTTTTGGCTTTCCCTTCCAGAAACTGGTTTCTATGAATGAGGTCTTCCACCTCGCAATGAAGCAGTTTCCTGTCTGAAACCAAAGGTTTATAGGTGGCTTTCTGTTTGTTTTATCTTTTCTGGCAATCTGTTGTGAGCAACCCACAGCAGTCCCAACTTGTTTATGACTATCTATTTTGTGTTCCAGAGGTTCACTCATTTGGGTGATGGCAACAAGAATATGGTCTAGTGTACTGTTCTTCTTATAACTGTGTGACATTCTAGGTAAATACATTTGAAAGCTGCATTGGCTTCTTTGAAATGTACATTTCAATGTGTGTGCTGTGCAAGCTTTATTAATGTGCCTACCATTTTATTAACCATGGTACTGTAATCTGAGGCTGAAACCAACTGTGCATCTTCGTAACGGGCTGTTAAGCATTCATCTCTGTACTTAGTGCTTTGCTGAAACAAACAAACAGGGGGGGGGGATTATAACATGACCAGGTTTCTGTACCTTTTGATTTGATGAAAACGGAGCAAAGCATCTGTTTTAATTAAAAAGGTACATATTTATTGATTAATGATTTACTGCTATTGTTTCCAAAAAAGCACTTGGAGGAATTTGGCAGGATCTGTTCTCCAGTTTCAGTGCAGGCAGAAATCATTTGCTGCAGAGTTTTGTAATGTAGAAATCTACCAAAGGTGTTCAAAAGTAATACAATACAATGACTGCAGAAGCTTATCTATACTGTTCTTAAAAAAATGGCAGTCAATTGGTCTGGCTTTGGCTGCTAAGCTATTGCCTTTGCCAATGCTAGCTGTCTTTGAAAGGTTTTTAATAAAGTATAACATAATTATTCAACCATGACGGCCTTTGTCTGTGCATGTGTGCATTGGTGTGAATAATTTTTAGAAAAAAATGCAAGAAAACCATTAACTCTTTTGATGCGCCGGATGGCCCCTGGCCATCCAACATTATGGGTGGCATGTGAGTCAGACGTCCGGGAGCCGTCCGAATTTCGCACGCATCCAAAGGGTTAAGGCATGGCTGCCTAGTCGTGCAAAACCATTGAGGCCATTTCCAAATAGTTTTGGGCAAAATACAATTCTAAAACACGCACTTGATGCATGTATGTTAGACTTGTCAGCCTTAGGGTGGTCTCTCCCCCAAACCTTTTGCCTACATACCTCTTATTTGTGCTGAAGTTTTGCTTTTTTTCGCCCTAGGACTTTATGCATTTTACCATTGCTAACCAGTGCTGAAGGGATTGTGCTCACTCCTGTATACATGGTTTGCCTGGTATATACCTTATTGTCATATTTAATTTACATATAAGTCCCTTATAAAGTGGTATATAATATACCTAAGACCTGTAAATTAAATGCTACTGATGGGCCTGCAGCATTTATTGTACCATCCACTTAAGTAGCTCTATAAAACATGTCCCAGGTCTGGCATTGTAGCCTGAATGTAGTGTTAATCTGCCAAATCACCTTGACATTTTAACCCCCTTGCCAAGCTTTAAACTCCACTTGCATTACTTGTAAGTCACCCATAAGGTAAGCCTGCCTTGGGTCACATCACTGAATGTAGCTGTCAGTTAGACTTTGTTAATTCATCCCAGACAGTCAAACAATGGGCGGATTAATTATGCCTGAATGTGCTATCTGCTGGCACGGTGGGGGATGGAGCTGAGCACAGCCCCGCTTACACCTGGACAGCCTGTGCTCTGCCTTCACACAAAGGGCCTAACTGCCCTGTATTGTCACTGAAACTAGTTTGGAGCCCGGACAGGGGAGTCAAGAAATCCCATGCACTTCAAAGAGCCTTTCCAGATGCTTCTCCCACCTTCCAGAAGAGGGGCACCAGGGTATGGAAATAGGACCTCCACACCACTTCTTCAGTACACTTATGAACCTATGGATACTCTGCCAGGAACAACAACGACGGCTGTGCTGCTACATGGACTGACGCCCTGCTGGACTACTGCTCTAAAGGAATTGCTATCATGCTGTTCTGAACTACTACCTGTTGCCCTCTTGCCTGAGGAAGAAGAACTGGACATTCAATTCATCTTGCAATCAGGACCCCAGAGTGACTCGAAGGGCTAGTCTGCTGGCCTCCTGATCTGAGCCTCAGGGACATCAAATGCTCATCAAAAGCTCCTGAATCTGTCTTCAGAGAGTTCCTGACCCCAAAGTGGTGCCTCTCAGGTCCTGGACCCACGGTGTGGTTCTCGAGCTCTTGAATTCAAGCTTTTGGGTTCTTTGTGACTGCGAAGTGGTCTAGTTGCATCAGAACCATGCTGCTCACACTGAAAATCAGTGAGTCGCTGCTAGCCCGCTTCTTTGTATAGCAGCATCGAAAGCAAATGGTGAACCACCAATGCGAAGCTCCAGCCTGCAACGCCTGGCCTGCTCTTTGCACCACTCTGACTGCCCCTGCAACGCTTTCCTTACTCCTCACCACCCCTTCAATGTGAATGGGATTCTTGGCACAGAACTTGAGAAGGCATACCTTCAGCTAAACTAATATGGGACTGTATATGACCCACGAATAGTTACAATGCAAACATTTCCAACGTATGCCTTTACAACACAGTTTTTACATCTCAATATCCATTACAACGCATGCCATCACAACACATTTTTACAAACTACATTTACAACGCATTCCATTACAACGCATACCATTACAACATATAATACTTTTAGGGCAACAGTAGGGTAAGTGTTGAATAGTGTAGGGGTAGAAATTACTATTCCCACTCCAATGAGTGCAACAGTAGGGTAAGTGTTGGATTGTGTAGGGGTAAAAACTACTATTCCCACTCAAGTGAGTGCAACAGTAGGGTGAGTGTTGGATTGTGTAGGGTTAAAAATTACTATTCCCACTCCAGGGAGTGCAACAGTAGAGTAAGTGTTGGATAGGGTAGGGTTAAAAATGGCTATTCCCCATTACTTACCTTATAATGCGTTGTAATGGGATGTGTTGTAGTGACATGCATTGTAATGGCATGCATCGCAGTGACATGTGAAGTAATGGCATGTGATGTAAAGGCAGTTGCGTTGTTATGGCTGCGTTGTAAATGTAGGGCGTTGTAATGACTGTGTTGTAATGGTTGTTTCCCATGACCCACGCTCCATCTTGGCCAGCCTAAACATTTGACTTTGACACAGTGCAGTGCGGCCAGAGAGCCGCAGTAAGCGTGTTCTGCTTTGTCGGAACTATATATTTCTATTTGTTCATAATTCTGGTTCTACTGATTTTATTTTTGCTGTTTTAGTTTCAAATAATTTATTAAAATGTACTCTTTTTTTCTAAATTGGATTGGGACTTTTCTTATGTGTGTTTTCACTTTATTGCTGTGTGTGCACTGCATACATTTTTTACACATTACCTCTAAGTTAAGCGTGACTGCTTTATGTGCCACAAGCTACCCAGGCTTAAACACAAGATAATATAATGACTTTTTGTGGTTCACCCTGCAAGGGACCGTGGCTGTTGCTTGAGCAGGTCTCACAACCCAATTTCTCTTAATGTATATTTAGACATTTGAACAGAAAATCCAAGGTCATGCATGTAAGTTTTCTACTTGGTAGTACATGTATAGCGATTGGGGGACTTGGACGAAAAAGGTAAGTACTCAACTAGATGAGAGTGGTTTGATGATGTAAACGGAAGGGTTTAGAGAGGGATATGCAGGAGTCTAGGAACAGATAGGGAGAGGTTTTGGGAAGGACATACACCCACCCTCAATGGAGTTAGCCCATTACAATTCACAAAGTGCACTTCTAAAGTTACTACAGCTAAAAAGGGACACAAAACAATAGTAAATTACCCCAGCTCAGAACTTTCATAATTCCTGCACCACAAAAGGATATCCACTGGTACTACACCATACACCCATAGAAAATAATGATGGCAGGGAGTTAAAATAAGACTCCTAGGAAATAATGCAAACTTAAATTAAATTATTTACATTAGATAAATATAAATACATATAATTTCATATTACAAAATCTAAAAATAAAATATGTATTGTTTATTTATAAAATATTATATAATCCTTTTTCAAATATATAAATTAATGTCACATTAACTCTTATTGAAATATAATAACATTACTTTTCACTCATTTTAAACATCACTTTTGATATTTATTAATTAATCTATATAAATAATGTATGTCTGTCTGTTTGTCCTTTATGCATTAATACACCATTCATCCGATCGGCATGAAACTTTAGGAAGTTGTTGAGTACACTCCTGCGAGGGTTTCTGGTAAGAAAATAAAAATAAAAAAAATAATCAAAAGGAAAAATAAAAAAAAATTGTTAAAAGTTGTTGAGTACACTTGTGCAAAAGTTTCTGGCCCAAAAAAAAAAATGTTAAACATCGGCCCCCCAGGGCCCTCATAATCTTTCCAAAACTGAAAGCTTACAGTTTCCGGTGCGACTCACTTTTGCAATGACCATCAACAAAGCACAAGGACAATCGCTGCGTGTGTGTGGACTAGATTTGGAGAATCCGTGCTTCTCACATGGACAACTGGACAACTGTATGTGGCCAGCTCACGTGTCGGAAAACCTTCTGATTTATTAGTGTACGCACCAGATGGAAAAAACAAAAAATACTATGTATCCACAAGCACTCGAATAAATAAACAGAATTAAAAAACACTTTAAAATGTTTTCCGTATTAAAATGAATAAGCTTCAATAAAAATGACACAATGTAAATTGAATGTTATCATAACAAGTTTCCTTAAATTTCCTTTCTTCTGAGATAGCAGCAACGCGCAACGGGTAAGCTAGTTCACTATAAAAAATACTTTAGTGGGAATTCTTTTAATTTAAACATCAGAAAATATTTGTATTTAATTTATTATATTTTAAAAATAAAATATTTAACTGAAAATTAAGATAATCATGTATATTTTGTATTTATTTCCATATATAAAAATATATAAAACAAAATTAATTTATTTTCCCGCACCAGGCAAGTTTAGTTGATGCTGATCACCAGGACAATTTCAGGAAGGCCTCTGGAAGTTTGTTGTGTCCCTATAGCTCACACAGGACGTTAGCCAACTGACCATTGGAGTAACTCAGAGGAGACTGGCATGAAAACAAGCAGGTCCAATCTTGCTTCTCCGAGAGCAAAGCAGTTCTTCAACCAGCAGGGAAGTCCTCTGGCAGCAGGATTCCTTCTGAATCTTCAAAAGGGCCAGGAGTGTTCTGATTAGTGGCTCAGGAGGTCCAATATCAGGTGCCAAGATTTGTGTGAGGGACTCACTCGCCTATGCTCAACACTAGTTGGGGGAAAAAAGGCAGGATATGCCTGGTGTCAGGTTCCTTTGTATATTGTAAATGTAAATGTACATGTATTTATATAGCGCAAATCACCCACCGTGGTAGGTATCTAAGCGCTTGCTTAGGGAACCCGTCCTGGTATTCCCCTGTGAGATAACCCCGGCAGGGTATCCACAAGGTGAAAGCCAGGCATCCCCCCGCGAGGGGCCGTAGTGGCGATTAAGCAAGCTATTGCCCAGAGTCGCAGAGTGTGAGCCCATGAGGCGAGTAGGCACCGGAGCGAAAATTATCAAGTCTGTGGAATTTTTTGAGCCCAAGACCCGTCGAAGCGGGGAATTGAACCCTGGTCCAGGGCCGATCACAGCTTCCGGGTCTGCTGCCTCTAACCCCTGAGCCACACTTCTGTTGGCAAAGTCATTTGAAGTGTAAGTGATGGTGGGAACAGGTCCTCCCCAGCCATCCTGTCCGGATGGCCCACCTGTCCACACCTACGCCCCCTTTGTGTCACTGTCTGGAAGCAATACACAAACCCCAACTGCAGAGCCATTCCTAGTCAGTGGCATTTGCAGAATTCTAATTTAAAATATGACTTTGCAATTAAAGAGGATTTTAAATTAGAATTTATTTACGTGCAAACAGCATATCTCTATCTGCTTGCTATCTGACGTTCGCCCTTATTAAATGTCGTTAGGTCAGTCAGTGTTAGTCAATGGGAGAGACAGGTCTTCCAACAGTGAAAAACGACTTTGAGAGTTTTTTACTATGAGAACATGTAAACTTTAAGTACACATGTTCTACACTTTACATACAATGCACTCTGCTATATGAGCCTTTAGGATCTGTCTTAGGGCTGGTCTATAAGTATTAAAAAGGCAAACTGAGGCCAGGGAAATGTTTATTCTGCCAGGTCTAAATGTCAGTTTAAAACTGCATAACAGGTTGCTGAGGCAGGCCTGAGATGGTTTAATTTACTACTTTAGTGGGTGGCACAATGAGTGCTGCAGACTCCCCAGTAGCATTTAATTTACTGGCCCTGGGTACATGTATTACCATTTAGTAGGGACTTACAAGTAAAATAAATATACCAAAAAGGTGTAGGCCAATTTTACCATGTTTTAGGGAGTGAGCACAAGCACTTCACCACTGGTTAGCAAGGAAAAATCCAAATGCAAACAAAAAAATGGTTTCGGGGGAGGGGGGTGGCTGACAGCCGGCGGGAATGGTCGCTTGCTAACACAACTCCCGACCCTTGCCCGACGATCCACCACATTGCTCCTTCAGCAGACCGAGGATTCCTCTTCTAGTTAGGGGAACCCCGCCAGGACACGACTCTGCCTATATTTGCGGGGTGCTGGCTTTGTCCGGGCTACCTGGAGGCTGTGTTTGAGGGGTCCCTGGGGGTTCCGCAAAATGGCGGCAGCGTCGGAACCCGGACCGGCCTTCTGACTGTCCTCGGCTGAGAGCGGCTAGCCCCGGACTACAGCGGAGCCAGTTCTGCCTCCCAGCGGCACACCGGACCTGCTCTCTACCCTACGGAGGCAAAGCGGGCCCCCTTGCGTGATCTCTGAGGACGCCCCTGGCCAGTAAGAGGTGACGCTGTGGAGGTCGCTCCCACGCCGGGGAGCCGACTACGCAACGCCCCGGCTTCAGGGCCTGCTGACCGCGAGGCCCCGATCAGCCCGCATTTTGCTCGCTGGACCCGCCTTGCCGCACCGCTGCCCACCGGACCTCCCTCCACCCTGCTGTGGAGGGGTGGACCTTTGATTTGCACGTGGCAGACACCTCAAACCCACGGGAGGGTGGATGGCAAAATCGGCTCTGAGCCTCATTACTTCTGCGGCCCTGGAACACTTCCTTCGTAACTTGCTGGGACTTTTGCCCCCCCCGCTAGTGACTCACCAGCAGCACCTTCCCTGAGCTGCGGGGGGTGTGTGCCCTGAGGACCCTTGCGAGTCCCTGCTTTTACTGGGCCTGCTCCGGGCCTACATAGTGGGGACCCACCCGGCCCTTTGAAACCTGCCGGAGGCCGAGACGGGGGACAAATGTCTCGGAGGTGACCCACTCGCCAATTTACACTGCACGCCACACCTGTCCCGGCGCCCGACCTTGTCCAGCGGTGGTGACGGCGCTCCTAGTTGCTGTACCCATTCACGTCTTGGTACCTGGAGTCTCCATTCAATGTTCGGGGGAACCCCCCCTCTCCTGGTCCTAGCAGCATTTCGGAGACCAGACACACACAATTGCACCACAGCGCCTTAATTCTTCCTGATCTCCACGACTGTCCCGTGTGCCCCTATGGGTCTGCCTGAGTAACTTCAGACTTAGATCTCCAGGCACGGAGGTGACCTGCACCTGTGGACCCGCGTGGGGGGTGCCCAGCTGGAGCTGCAGTGGGTGGCCCCGAGGACGCAGTGAAATTCACTTCTGATCTGCTCCATCGCCGCTAGGACGTGTTGACCTTCATCCTATCGCTCGGCCCCGCCTTGCCCAGACTGTTCTGAAATTCTACCTGCAGGAAGAGATGGCGTCCAGTAAGGGGACACGGTCTCCTACTCAAAGACAGATCAATAAGAACTCCTGGGGCGTCAGAGGGGACAACAAGGATGCCGCCCCCCCGGGAGACCCGAAGCTCACTTCCCCCTCGCAAGGGGCTAAGGCACTCACCCTGGAGGACGTAATGGAGGCCATTGCTGGAGTCCGTTCCTCGCTTGAGACCCGTATTGACTCCGTGAACATTGAGGTGACCCTCTTGCGAGCTGACTTGCGTAAAATGGACACTAAAGTTAAGGACGTGGAAGTCAGGACGGCGGCCTTAATTGATGATACTTCTACACTCCAGCAGCAGGTTGCCCAGCTTCAGAAACAGCAGAAGCAGATGAGTGAACAACTGGACTACTATGAAGGGAGGGCGAGACAGAACAACATCCGCATCCTAGGAGTCCCGGAGAGAATGGAGGAGCCCTCAGCTGACCTATTTGTGGAGTCCCTGGTTAAGAAGCACCTTAAACCGAAACAACTCTCGAACTACTTTTCCATTTCCATTCTGCCGAGTAGGGGTGTGGATAGTTTTGAATCCGCGGGCAGGGAAGCAGGGTGGGGGGAAGGGGTGGGGGGTGGGAGGGGTTGGCAATGTTTTGTTGCTCTTATGTGGTTCTCTTTTGTCCTTAGCAGAGTTTCCAATTGTCATCTAGTTTTGCTCACTTATCCTTGTGTTTCCAGCAGAGATGTCTTTAGCTTTGCCTTCTTGCCTGTTCAGGGTCCCGTGGGGCGTGGCTGGCGCCTCGGGCTGCTACCTGGCCCCCGGGGACATCACGTCTTCACCCTCCCTACACTCTGAATCGTCCCAGGAACTGGCCGGCATAAGTGGCCCCTTCCTGAGTGATTCACTTATTTGACTCTCCCACCTCACAGCTATGACTCATCAAATCACTAGATCCCTTACTGTTCTCACATGGAACATCAATGGTTTAGGTCACAAGATAAAAAGAAGTGTGTTCCTTCAGTTCCTTAGGCGCCACTCCCCCGACATAGTTTTGTTGCAGGAGACCCACCTGGTTGGTAACACCTGTCAGGCGCTGCAGAAAGGGGGGCATAAGCTTCTGGTCCATGTTGGGTTCACCTCTGGATCCCGGGGCACAGGGATTTTAGTTAGAAAGTCTCTTGCACTCACCTACTCACGCTGCTGGGCAGACCCCCTAGGCCGTTTTGCATTAGTAGAGGCCACCTGGGAAGGGCATCCTTTGAACATCATTTCCGCATACCTCCCGCCAACCTTAGTACAAGACTCCCTAAGCAACTGGGCACCCAACTACTGGGCCTCTCCCCGGGTACACTCATAATAGGAGGGGACTTCAATGCCACAATGTGCGACGACCTGGACCGTATGCCCAAGAGAGGATCACACCGTCAGAGCTCGGAACTGGCTGATTTTGCTCATGCTTTGGGGCTAAAAGACATCTGGCGCCTACACTTTCCGGACACACCTTATTTCACGCACTATTCTAACGCCCACAACAGCATGTCCAGAAGTGACTATTTCTTTTGCCCCATCGCAGACCTTGGTTGCTTTGTCCGCCCGAGGGGCCTCCCCCGTGGTATATCCGACCATTCGCCACTCATGGTAGACCTAACTTACAATCGCCAGATAGCGCAAGGACCTATCGTCATCAACCCCTGGCTCTTGCAGATCCCCGATATTAAAGAGGGGCTGCAGGAGCGAACGGAACTCTATTTTGCGGAAAATGTTGGCTCGGTAGACTCGGCGGTTACGCTCTGGGAGCCCTATATTACAGTTCTGAAGGGTGAAGCTTTAGCTCTCAAGACGTGTCACTTGCGTAAGCACGCCAAGAAAATCACGCAGGTGGAATCTGCCCTTATCAGCCTTGAGGCGTCCCATAACACTGCACCTTCGGATTCTACTGCTGATCGCCTCCGTGCCCAACAACTGATATACAAGGCGCTGACCCAAGAGAAAGCACAGGCTCGGTTGCTCCACACGCGTCACCGGGTCTATGAATTCGGGGACAGTGCAGGCAAGATGCTCACATGGCTGGAGCGCCGTGACCAAGGACCTCGATGGGTATCGTCCATAAGCAGGCCGGATGGGTCTGTGGCGATGGATCCGCAGGACATCGCGGAGGCATTTGCCGACCACCTCGAACAGGTTTACACTGCAAGTAATGTTTACTCGTCCGCTGAATCCAGACAACTGTTGGAGGAGATGCGTCTCCCGACCATCTCAGATTCTGATCGGATTGCCCTTGACGCTGACCTTTCCGCGGATGAACTCACCACGGCGCTCTTTGAGGTGTACTCCGGTAAGGCCATGGGCCCCGACGGTGTCCCTGTTGAGTTCCTGATATTATTCCTCATCTTCTGGGCATGTTTACAGAGAGCCTGGAGCTTGGAGTTCCCCCCCTTGACCAAAGACTGGCCTCAATTGCGGTCATTCTGAAACCAGCTAAGCCTCCCACTGCATGCAGCTTCTATCGTCCGATTTCCTTGATCAACGCTGGGGCCAAGGTCCTGGCTAAACTATTAGCGACTCACCTTCTCTTGGTGCTCCCCTCCCTGATACACGCCGACCAGTCCGGTTTTCTACCGGGCCGGAACACGGCGCTAAACCTCCGTAGGGTGCAAAATGTGTTGAGTCGTCAGCCCACCATGTCACAAAATGCTGCTATATTATCCCTCGACGCAGCGATGGCACTCGACTCGATTGAATGGTCCTACCTGTTTGAGGTCCTCCACCGATTTGGCTTTGGACCCATTTTCACCGGATGGGTGCGTATTTTATATACAGACCTCTTTGGTCTAGTCCGGGTCAACAATTACACGTCACAGAGATTCCCGCTCCATCGGGGCACCAGGCAGGGTTGCCCCCTCTCCCCCTTGTTGTTTGTCCTCACCCTGGAGCCCTTGGCTCACTGGGTCCGCACCAACGCCTCAATTAGAGGCCTGCGGTGGAGCGACGAGACTGTAGACAAGATCTCTCTCTACGCCGACGACATCCTGATATATGTGTCGTCCCCACAGTCCTCCATTAACAGTCTGTTCCACGTCCTTAGAAACTTTGGAAAATACTAGGGCTATGCCATAAACTGGACCAAATCGGTGCTGTACATGTTGCATGGTCCGCCACCTCGCCTGCCCAGGGGGTTTACAATTACAATAGCCACGGAAGTCTTTACATACCTTGGTATTTTCATCACTCCTGACCACTAGTTGTTTTATGATCGTAATCTACTAGGCCCCATCCGTAGGCTCCGTAGCGACGTGGCTCACTTGCGATCACTCCCGCTCTCTCTCCCGGGCCTGGCGGCATTGTTTAAGATGTTAGCGCTTCCACACTTCTTATATGTCCTACAGAACTGCCCCTTCCTCATTCCAGACTCCTACTTCAGGGCGGTAGACAGCGAGCTCAGAACGCTACTTTGGGACGGCGGCACTGCGCGAATCCCTCTCTGTAGGCTGTTTCAGGGCTGGTACGATGGGGGAATAGCCCTCCCCAACCTCCATCTTTACTATTGGGCCTCCCAGCTTGTAGTGATCAACCAATGGATACACGGTTCACCTCTTAATCCGGCCTTCCTATTAGATAGAGAGCAAATGGGACGGGAAGGCTACCTGGGGGCCCTATACTGCAAACCCACTAAATCTAGATATGTGGGTCCCATGCTACATACGGTGGACATTTGGCACAGAGCCAATAGAAGGTTGGAATGGGCTGATAAACTCACCAAGGCATCACCCTTGTGGTCTGCGCAGCCCCTGGGCTCCCTCTGCTTCTCCCAGGGCTTCAATACATGGGACACGATCGGGATTTCCGAGGTTGGAGACCTTATCCACAAGGGTAAATTGTTGTCCTTTAATGACCTACAAACCAAATATGCCCTGGCACCCACCGAGTTATTTAGGTATCTGCAAATTACACACGCTCTTCGACTCGCTTTTCCAGACATCGCCTCCATACCTGACACCTCACCTTGGAGGACCGGCTGCTGTCGGAACCCCTTCCTGAAAAGGCCATCTCCCTTACCTACCGTAAGCTCTGCAAGAACCTCCCTGACCCCTTCCTGTCGCTACGGACCAAATGGGAATCAGACTTGGGTCCTTTAGATGAAGAGGACTGGCGGTCGGCGCTAATGTCTCCGAGGGAATCGACCATATGTCAAAGGTTTAGACTGATTCACCTAAAAGTGCTGCACAGAGTATACATGTCCGCCCTTACCCTGGCCAAGATTGGTCGGCAGCCTGACGCTCTATGCTTATGTGGATGTGGCCTCCCTGGGACCTTCTACCACATACTATGGGATTGCCCAGTGATACAACGGTTCTGGACGGCAGCGATACATAAAATGAGCAGCTCCCTGGGAAAACCACTTCCCACATCACCTAGGGAATGTGTCCTCAACATGTGGGGGCCAAACGACCTAAATGCCCCGGAGGTACAATGGGCGGCGCTGGGGTTTCTGTTAATCAAACGATCCGTGGCGATGGGCTGGGGCTCCCCAGATAGACCTTTGGTAGTCGGATGGGTGGCTGCAATGGACCAATGCATGATAGTGGAGAAGACAGTGTATAAAATAAGGGGCTGCCCTAAGGTTTGGGACAAGAAATGGGGCCACTGGAATTCGTACCGTGGCAAACTGTGTGATTCCCCGACGGCGGAACTGGCACTGTCCCGTAGGGACCCGGGGATGGGTCTATGAGCTTGGGGGGATTGGACTTGCCTCTGCTGTGACCTGCATAGGCTAATTAACGAAGTATGTGTTGTTCCTATGACTAAGTTTTATATATGCCTTGGGCGATGCGGCACCACTAGTCTGCACTGGACACTTGGGTTGGACTATACGCTATTTTGACTTTCTCTGCTGGATTTATTTATTTGGTTAATTGTTACTGTTCATAACAAAATATGTGGTGCAAATACCTTATCTGTGTCCTATGCGGGTATTAATTTACTCTTAATATGGTTTAGTTATACTAAAATGCCGTCCGGCCTCAGGGTTGTGGACTGAATGTCTGTGTACTACAACTTAACCCGTTTACTGCTCTTCACCTTTCGCCTGCATGTGTACAGATGTGCTGTAACATTTGTTTCTTGGCAATACCACAATTAAAAAAAAAAAAAAAAAGGGTTTCTGCAACAGAAGTCATAAAATCCGAGGCTTAGCCTGCAGAAAGGGCCAGAGTTTACTGTAAATATAGCAAAGATATAATGTTTGTAAAAGCAGAAGGTCTTTAGTATCTCCAGATGTAAAATGTACATTTGATTTCTCAGAGCAGTGATGTCATGCTTAATATCTGTGTGAATTACACTTACACTGATTTCTTCCTATGGAAAGGCCTTCTTGCGAAAGAGGCTCTTAGATTAGGCAGGCAACTCAGTATAGGGGTCGATTTATTTTTACATTGAGAAATAAGCTGCTTTACAAGGAATAAGAAGCTTTGTTTTTGGCCATGCAATGTAGAAGAAAATGGGGCAGGACAGTGATAGATGCAGCAGCTGGCAAGGTAAGGCCACGCGGAAATACTTACATGCTGCAGCCATCTTACAATGGCAAAACAAACCACAAAAGAAGCAACCGTGTATGAAATAGTCACGTTTATGTGTGCCTGGTCTCATTTATAATGAAATTTTTTTTTATGTGCTTGTCAATCAAAAACATATTTTCTTAAAACTTACAACCTGATAAATTTAAAAGGGAATTAATGAAACTAATGCCGAAAGGAGGGTTGATTAAAAACCATATTTTCGTATACTTATTATACTGTATCTCATTTTTTAAAAACATTTCATATTGAAAGTTTTATTATACATTAAAAACCGATATAATGAAATCCAGACAACTTCACAAAGTACTCCACTCTAACAAAAATATTACACTAAATAAGATCCCAAAAGGGAATAAAAAGAATTTAAGAAAGAATGAAAGAAAAATGAACATTGAAAATCCAATAAGGAACAAAAGAGCCATCCCCCTTAACAACCACAGTTTAACCAATGCCCAAGGTAACCTTTCCCCACACATAATACACACCCTATAAACAAATAAATTAAGTCACTAGCCTCAAAAAATGAATCCTAGACTCAGATCACAGGTGAAAACACTCCAATTGCCATAACAGCTAAGCAGACAAAGAAGTATATTTCACACAAGAGAAAAACAGTGAGAGTTCAAATAGGCTTAAAGATGAGCCCCAAATCTCACTGAATAAATACCTGGATTTGATCTTGGACCGTGTAAATCCACCCTGCATCTGTAGCTAAGCAGTAAAGTTCAGCTCGCCAATCTTAATGTGTGGGCACCTGGGTTGTATGTCAATGCCGCAAAGTGCATATCTTAGCCATCATAAGGGCTGTCAACATCCATCTATGCCAATGATTTCTCATACTATCCAATGCGACAAAATCATGCAACAAGGCCACCTTGTCGGACCCCTCAAAAGGAATACCTCTAGATGAGCGTTGGGTCTCCTATACATAGCTCCAACACATATCCAGTGCAGGACATGACGATAGTATATGGGACGAATCACATGCAGTATCTGAACATCACCAACATACGACACAAGGAACCGGTCAAGCCTTATATAGTTTTAGAGGAGATGAATACCAATTCTGGAGAATTTTGAAATAGGTGTACTTTAAATGCACTTCCCTATATGAGTGATCATGATACCCTAGGATTTCTTTTAGATTCACCCTATGAATACTTTACACCAAGCCACTCCTGCAAGTAGGATTTAGCTGCAATGCTAGCATTGTATGAGTAGAGATTGTCAATGAGTATTTAATGCATATTCAACACTCCCCATTAGAAAAACACTCTAATTTTTGGCACGAGTACAACACAGTGCTGTGAAAATGTGAGTATTGGACAACATGTCTATTCCCATGACACCCAACGGAGTTGTTCAGCTATACCAACCAATAAATATGCCAGTTATGATAAATGTTGAGCCAGATAGTAAAGCTGGATGTCAGGTAGCCGTAGACCACCCAATATGGTATCCACATTCAACTTTGAAGATTTAAAATATGGTTTCCTGCCTGTCCAGATAAACCTCTTAATATCCAAATTTACACTATGAAGGGTACTCATAGGACTCATCAAAGGCAGCATGCCAAAAGCATAATTAAATCTGATAGTCATCAACATCTTAATCATGTGTATTCTACCCCAAATAAAGACCTGGAGGGCAAATCATCGTGTGAAGTCCTGTCCATTCTAATCCTCAATGGCTGAATAGTATCCTCGACCATATTGTCCACCCTTTAGTCATCAGCAAGCCCAGATACTTTAAACATGAGCTCTTACATGAGAACCCAAGAGTATCTTGCAAAAATCTCAAATCCCTATTTGTGTGTGGCAACACTTTGCACTTAGACCGATTTATCATATATCTAGAGAAGAATAAAAATGGCTCAATTTAGGGCATGAGTTGGAGAACAGAGGAGTTTGGCTCACTCAGAGTCAATAGGATATAATTGACATGAGTGCTCCAACAGACGTTTTTATTATATGTACAAGGAGAGATTGACGGATTGCTGCAGCTAAAGGGTCGATTGATAAAAGGAACAGCAATAGCGATAGCGGACAGCCTCGTCTAGTGCCCTGCGAGATATGAAAGGGCCTTGATTTATGGCCTGCACAGTCAATCCGCAAAATGGAGCAGAGTATAACCATTGCTGTTTGGCCAGAAGGCCAGGTACTATTCCTGCCCTGCTCAAGGTAAGGAATAGATACCCCCATTCAACCAAATCAAAAGCTTTCTCTTCATCCAGAGAGCGAAGCAACTTATCATCTGAATCATTTTGTACTTTCCATATAACATTGCACAGAAGATGCATATGATTACGGGAAGTATGCCCTCGTAAAAAACCAACCTGAGAGCTATGAATCAAGCTTTGGAGGACTTTCTTTAAGCGGTTTGCTATTATCTTTGCTCGAATTTTCATGTCTGCATTAATGAGCGATATTGGATGGTAGACTGATCAATTAGTAGGATCCTTTTCAGGTTTCAGAATAAGGCTAATGAGTGCTCTATTAATCTCCAGCCTAATGACAACACCACCCTTTAGGTCCTTGAACAGTATACAAAGAAGCTAAATCATGTAAACTCTGTTAAACTTAAAGAAATCAATTAGGAAACCATCATCTTCTAGGGCTTTGTTGTTTTAGGCATGCTCTTAATAGGATCTGAAATCTCGTCCTTCATGATACTCCCCTCTAGGAGCTACCTACTATCCTCAGATAAGGAGGAGAGTTTAAGCTCGCTCAGGAAATATTGCCCAGAGGCTATATCAATAAGAGCCTCCGTTGTTGAAAGTGCTGAGAAGAAACATGCAAATGCTTCTGTAATCTCCACCCGCTGTGTAAGCAATCCTAGTTTCTTGCTATGGATTGCTGGAATTGCAGACTTTTCCTCTCTGTGGCAGAACTGCCCTACAGGTAGCCCACCTGCCTTTTAACCTTGCTCCTAATGGCTCCATTTCAGCTGAAGCAGGGCATATTTAGCTTGCATTGTACAATGCATATTTAGATCATATTTTACTTGGTCTAACCAATGTAAGTAAGTCATCGTGGGAAGTTGTACATAAGCTTTGGTGAGATCACATACCACCCTCTCTAATCGAATTTGTGTATCTCACTTTTCACGCTTGCGTATTGCTAGATCACTGATGAGCATGTCTCTGAAGGTGTCCTTCCCTGCTGACCTTAACACCTGTACAGTAATTGTAGAGGATGCATTATCTAATAGAAATTGATGCAGATGGCCAATAACATTCTGTTTACTCTCTGAAGTACGATAATGCAAGAGATTGAGCCCCCAGCATTTGGATACAGGAGGCACATGTCCAAGTTTCAATTCCAGAACTATCAGGGCATGATGAAAGATTCCCCAATATTACTAGCACAAGCACTCTGGTAGGCCAGTAAGGCATAAGGCACTAAAAAATGTCTATGTGGGAACAAGTCCCATGAACAAGGGAGATACATGTATAACACTTGGATTTGTTAAACACCACAGATCTTTCAAGCCATGATTTCTCAATGCATCATACAAGATTGCTCTATTTCTTGCATTAGCTCTGTCTATCACGCCAGAATGATTCAACTCTATATTTCAGCCCACCCCTATTATTGTTTGGTCGACAAACCTCTGTCAACAGTCTGGATAACTCTTAGAAAAAGATACCCAATCATGGTTGGGAACGTACACTAACCCCACAATCAAAATCGGATCCATAGTTTTAAATTTTTTGTAGATATAAAAAAATAACAGGTCCTACCATGTCTTCAGTGCAGTAATCGGTACAGATTTGTGGAACAAATTGGCAACTCTACACCATTTAGAATAAGGCTGAGTATCAGAAAGGGTTGTTGACAAGAACAACACGACCCACTCAACCTCTTCTCAATTTACTCAATTCCAGGGCTGAAAGATATTTCCTCTGCAAATATGGCAAAGTCTGGGGATTTCGAGGCAATGTTAGACAGTACCTTCTTCTTAATGTAATGTTTGAGGCCATTAACAGTAAGAGACAGTATGGGCAACTCTTTGAGCTGTGATGGCAATGACATGAATCTAGGACTGAATTAAACTACTCATAGCGGGAAGGTGGGGAACTAGTGATGGATTTAGAGAAACTACAGCAACAACTCGTTTTTAAACCCTAATTAATTATATGCAATTGGGTTTAGAACAGTAGATATTGAATATAATTTATAACACTTTTGGGAGAAAGAATGTTTAGTACAGAAATCGTTCAAGATTTAAGGTCTGTGGTGTTGATTGGGCAATGCCTACAATGATTCTCACATTGAGATTAGAATATTAATGATCTTCTCCAGGCCTGAATTCTTTATGTGTGTATATAACAACCACTAATTAAACTCAAACTCCACAATTACTTCAAATCCTGTTTGGGCAGAACATTATAAAAGCTGTTTCAATTATTCTCTAAACATATTTGCCCTTATAGTGAAGATATTGATAATAAAACAAGTCCATTACATCATTTTCCTGCACCCTAAAACCTTCTTGGATTTGTAAGCCCAGGTTTTGTCAAAGTCTTGGTAGAACTCTGCTGCATGTACAGGATCTGGTTTATACATTTTGAAAGTCACAAGGGACACCTCTTTCAATTTACTGGCATTAGTCAATTAGCAAAGGTATTTTACTAAGGGCTTGATTACAAGTATGGCAGTCTTGGGACCGCCGTACTGTCGTTAGTGATCTGACTGCCTAATTATGAAGACTGCGTTTGGACTGCCACAAGACCGCTGTCACTGCCAGGATATCACTTCCCACGGCAGTAGCGGTGGGGGAAGAGGCGGTCTATGGAGGCAGTGCCAATGCTGGCACTGCTGTGGTTATCACAACCTGCCTTTCTGTTGACCTTTTTATGGCGGTGACCTCACCATGAAAAGGACAGCAGAATGAAAGGGAATGGGGCCCAAACAGGACCACAGGGTATTTTAGCCCATTGGAAATTGGGGCTGAGGGTGCATGTTGTTCCCCCTATTCCAGCATTGGCGTACGCACATGGTGTGTCATGCACAACATGGTGCATGGCAACCGTGTACCCAATATGCAAGTGGTGCTGCACTGTGACGGTTTGTGCTTCAGGCTCCCGTTATGACCTGAAGCATGCCGACAGCACAGACACACCACCAGCCCAGCGGTAGTGTCCTAATACGGCAGCCTAGATGCCACTGGCATGGAGGCCTTCTCCCAACTGCTGCAGCAGCAGTCCAGCTGTCAGACCCCTGAACTCATAATCAGGGCCGTAGTAATTAAATGCTAAAAGCGGCCACTGAATTTTATTTTCACACTATCATGCAAGTCGGGCACATGAGCAGGGCTGGACGTAACTCGTGTAATTTGCTGTAGTATAATTACTAGAAATGACAGCAAAACTGCACGATATTTTGCAGAATTACTTGCAGAATACCCAGTATTTTCCGGAAATCGACCCTGGCCTCCAAAATGGGCACAAAATTCAACAAAACACAAATAACAGCAGATAATTTTGCATCAAAAGAGTAAAGCAAAATTATAGAAATTACTCTGATATATTTAAAATTTCACCCAGGCCTACTCATGACCTTTGTCCACCAAATTATTTTTTTAATCATCTTCTCTCTCCTTTTCTTCCTCCTTGTCTCTTTTACTGGTATTACCATTCTGTGGCTAGCCTTTCTTCTTGCCTTACTAATAACATTTCCACAATTCCACTTCTTTTCATCCTATCACTAAGGCTGAGGTTCTGGTTCTGCTATGTAGTGCAGGCCCATTGCTTCTCCTTCTGATCCTCTTCCATCTTGGCTTGTAAAACCAGTTTTTCCTCATCTTCAATCCTATTTGGCCATACTCGTACGTAGGAAATAATACAGCAATCATGAGGTTCTCTCTAGTTTACATTTTCAAAAATACTATAATTCATTGTCTTCTCTTAACCTTTTACCTTACAACTACTCATAATCTAATCTCTCCTACTTGGTTTTGTTCTAGCTGTTCAACTGATATGACCTTGCTTTCTTTTAACAAATTATATTACTCATTCTATGATGTTAATACTATTAAATGTATTCTCTGCTTTTGACAGTGTGGATGATCCTGCTCTTGTCTCTCTGCTTTGGATAGATCTTGTTCTGTCCTAAAATGGTTTTATTTGTATGTAACTGATCACTCCTGATCATTTCTTCTTCCTTGCCTGTTTTGCATGAAGTCCCTTAGGCATCTGTTACTGGTCCTCTATACTGCCTTAGACACCACTCCTCTATTTTCTTTTATCTCTGCTTCTGACCTCAATTGTAATTTTTTGTGGAGTATTCCCTGTTCTTTTCTTCTTATCTTCTTCCTATGTTTCCCTCACTATATTAACATTTTCTCGATTTTGTCAACTGCATTAACATCCTGGATGGCCTCGCCCCATCTCAAACTCAAACCAAATCAAGCACTGCCCTTCTTATTTCTGGCAAACACTTCTAGCTACTTCTCAACCCATTCTCTTTCTTACTATTCAACTTCCTTTATCCTCTAGTGCAAGGATCCTTGGTGTTTGCCACCTCCCTCAAGTTTATTCCTCAGATATTATTGGTGTACAAGATCTGCCAGTGTCAACTTTAAAATTAGTAAATTCAAGCCATTTTCCATTGTTACTTATGTTAATTCCCATTCTCTGTTAAATGTAAATTTAGTTTTCTACATATCATCTACAAATGTCTTCAATCCTTAGCTCCATCGTATCTGTGTTTCCTTATTTCCTAAATAGTCCAAGCTTTCTATTTTCTGCCTCGCTGTGTTTTCTTACCATATCACATCCCACTAGTGCTCCCTGCCATTTTTGCTCCTTCTCTTTACTGTCAGCTAACCAGTGGAATGAGCAACTGCTCTTGGTAAGATCTGCTTCTTCACTTTAAATCAATATTTCTTGACATCTTGTAACTAAGAATGAGCCTGAACTAGTTATTTTTCCCTATGTTCCTGTACTGATAATTAGCATATAAAGCTCTTTAATAAATGAATTAAATAAGAAAATACATAATCAATCAAGGAATTTGTAGAGCGCGCTACTCACCCGTTAGGGTCTCAAGGCGCTGAGGGGGGTCGCTACTGCTCGAACAACCAGGTCTTGAGTTGCTTTCTGAAGGCGAGATGGTCCTGTGTCAGCCGGAGGTGGGTGGGGAGGGAGTTCCATGTCTTGGCTGCCAGGTAGGTGAAGGATCTTCCTCCGGCAATTGGTTTTGCGAATACGTGGGACGGTGGCAAGGGCGAGGCTGGCGGAGCGGAGCTGGCGGGTAGGCTTGTAGAATGCGAGGCGGTTGTTGAGGTACCTGGGGCCCGTGTCGTGGAGAGCCTTGTGTGCGTGGGTGAGGAGTCAGAATGTGATTCTCTTGCTGACGGGGAGCCAGTGCAGGTTCTTCAGATGGGCAGAGATGTGGCTGTGGCAGGGGATGTCCAAGATGAGTCTTGCCGAGGCGTTCTGTATGCGCTGTAGTCTTTTCTGGAGCTTGGCTGTGGTCCCGGCATAGAGGGTGTTTCCGTAGTCCAGGCGGCTGGTGATGAGGGCCTGGGTGACCGGCTTCCTGGTTGCGGTGGGGATCCATCGGAAGACTTTTCAGAGCATGCGCAGGGTGTTGACACAGGACGATGAGACGGCGTTGACTTGCTTGGTCATCGTGAGGGAAGAGTCCAGGATGAAGCCCAGGTTGCGTGCGTGGTCCGTTGGCTTGGGTGCGGTGCCCAGGGCAGGTGGCCACCAGGAGTCGTCCCAGGTGGAGGGCGAGGGTCCGAGGATGAGGATTTCCGTTTTTTCAGAGTTCAGCTTCAGGCGGCTGAGCTTCATCCATTCTGCGACGTCCTTCATTCCTTCCTGGAGGCTGGCTCTGGCGGTGGCGGGGTCGTTGGTGAAGGAGAGTATCAACTGTGTGTCGTCGGCGTAGGAGATGATGTTGAGGTTGTGTTTGCGTGCGATGGCTGCAAGGGGGCTCATGTAGACGATGAAGTGGGTGGGGCTGAGCAAGGATCCTTGTGGGACGCCACAGATGACTTCGGTAGCTGCTGACCGGAACGGGGGGAGGCGGACTCTCTGGGTTCTGCCGGCGAGGAACGAGATGATCCATTCTAAGGCCGCGCCGTGGATTCTGGTGTCGCTGAGGCGTTGTATCAGGGTGCGGTGACATACCGTGTCGAAGGCTGCTGAGAGGTCCAGGAGGATGAGTACGGCGGTTTCCCGGTTGTCGAGCATAGACCTGATGTCGTCGGTGGCTGCGATGAGGGTGGTCTTGGTGCTGTGGTTGGCTCAAAAGCTGGACTGTGACGGGTCGAGGGATCCGTTTGTCTCGAGGAAGGTGGAGAGCTGTTTGTTGACCGTCTTCTCGATGACTTTGGCAGGAAACGGGAGGAGCGAGATGGGTCGGAAGTTCTTGGGGTCTGTGGGGTCCGCGGTGGGTTTTTCAGAAGGGCACTGAGTTTGGCATGCTTCCAGCTCTCTGGGAAGGTGGCTGATGCGAAGAAGCTGTTGATGACGTCGCGAAGTTGGGGTGCGATGATGGAGTCGTCTTAGTTGAAGATGTGGTGTGGGCATGGGTCGGTAGGGGAGCCGGAGAGGATGGTGTTCATAGTGCGTGCGGTGTCATCGGTGCTGACCGGGTTCTAGGTGCAGAGGGTGGCGGTTGGGTGTGCTGGTTCAGTGGTTGGGTCGTTGGTCTGTGCGCCGAAGCTGTCGTGTATGTTGGCGATCTTGCGGTGAAAAAACGAGGCGAGTGAGTCGCGGAGGTCTTGTGAGGGTGTGATGTTGTGTCATAAATAAATACATTAGAGCACCTTAGTCCCTTGTATGACCTTTATTGATCTACTGTATTTTTTGAAAATCTTTTTATTCAAAAGAATCATAAAACAAAACAATACAATACTATAATCTCACAATACAAAAAGTTAATAACAAAGCGAATATGCACATATTGGCGTTGGGACACATTACAAAAGAACATACATTGTCGTTCCATATTAAAGCAATTAAATATCTTCATTGTCTACCACTAGGTAGAGGAGGGGCAACAGGTTGTGCACAGCAAACCTCTACTTTCATTCCAAGAACCCCATATTTTGGACCATTTTGGTGGGAAACCCCTACTTTCATAGATTGCCTTCTCCGCCTGCATACGCCATTCCTTGTCTGACACCCAATCTTTATAAAACAGCTGAGATCTACTTTATTATTAAACAAAAGTATAGTCATGGAAAAGTCCAGGTCTCACAATATTGAGGATCTCACTGGCATGATAAATGGTGAGGAGAAATTAGCAGTTTAATGCACTTAAAATGAGTAATGAGTATTCCCCATACACAAAACAGCTATTAACAAACAATGGCTACTCAAGTCTCTCTACCATGTGCTTTGACTCTCCTCTTGAGGCTTGGTCAAGCTCTAGGTATAATCCTGTGTGGGGTGCTTCAGGATACAAAACCATACAATTACAATTGGAGAATTAAAGTAGATACAATAATGCAAATATATTATCAATATACCCCTTTGAAAAGGTGGTGTATTGGTTAGGGGGACCAAGGTCCACCATAAATAATAGAGGTACTATCTTGTTAGGTCCAGCAAATGTTTTAGTATTTTAAACCTGAGCTTAACCCTTGTTAGCTATGGCACAGAGCAGAAAAACTTAACTGAGAGCAAATGTGTAAAGCATTTAGTACTGACAAAACAGTTAAAAAAAGACTAAAACACAATGAAAAATCCTATTCCAATTCATAAAAATAGGGAATTATTAAATGAACATAATATAACCGATACGACAAAAATTCAAAGAGGGGAAGCAGAGATATGAATTTTAGAAGATTTAAGTAAAAATAGTTGCAAGAAGCAACTTATGCGGGTCAACCGTTTTAAGTAGACCTAGGTGCAATTTCAGGCGGATCACATTGGAGCTCGGGTCATATACATCAACCATTTTCGACCCGTTCCTTAAGACTTAGGGGCATATGTATCAAGATTGGGAATTGTAATTACCAAATAGAGAATCCTATTGAATCTCTAGTGGAAATCCCAATTTCCAATGTGACATAGTAATCGACTCAACTTAGCGATTCCTTAGTGATTAGGTAATTGCTATTTGGTAATCACTACATAGGAAATCGCAATTAGGTAAATCGCAAAACTGCGAATGTCGCTTTCAGGGGCAGCATGATGATGAAATCCCAATGAAGTGAGTCATTCCATGCTGTTTCGGGAACTCATATCCAGAGGAGAAGGCAAACTGAGGCAGCAGAGCAGCTGAGAGCTTCTGTGGAGGTGTTTTTTTATGCAGTTTGACCACCATAGTCACTGATGACAAAGACAAGGAGGCAGGACGGTGTAACGGTGTAAAAAAAGCTTAAATTCAGTGAGCAAGTACTAGAGGTGCTCATTGAGGAGTGTGTGAAACACCATGATAAGCTGTTTGGCAAAAGCTCACTTCAGGTTCGAGATAGTGAAAAGCACAAACTCTCTCAAAGGACATCCAGTAAAAGAATTTTTTGGTTGGTGTTACATAGTACTTATTTAAGGAAATACACAAGTGCTGGTATGATCTGCGGACACAAACCTTAAAAGGTTGCAAGCAGGCTTGCTGAGGCATAGCAAAGAGGCAGAGGACCATCAATTTTGCCACCACCTAGCCCTCTGGAGGATATGATTGAGGCAAAGTTGCAGCATGAAGCTATTGTTGGGGTCACTGATATTGTCACCTCTGTCACACCCAGTACCAGCAAAGGTAAGAAATACATGTTGCTACATATAAAAATGTGTTATGTAAAAAGGTAACTAATCAGGAAATCACAGTTACCTTCTATCAAAACCACTCCAAGCCACATTGTATCATTAGCTCACCACTGCATTTTGGGATTTGGAGTTTGAATTCCAATACTGAAAAAAAGTCCAATAATGACATGAATAAATACTGTGTAAGTTCTAGAAATGTATTTCAAACAATGTATGTTAACTGATACACACAACAACATATATTGAACTAAGCTATTTACCATTCAAATCACAGAACTACCTGCAACAATTCCAGGAGAAAATTAACTTGTGGAAACTCATGACACTCGGCCACAGATATAGTCTGAAAACATTGTGCCGCTAACACCCACACCACCTGTATTAACCAGACACAGAACAACAGTGTCTTCACTCCCTAGTTTTGTGGAAGAAGAGGATAAAGTCACAACAAACATGCTTACACCTCCATCTGATGTGCTATCCTTCCAAAAACTTTGGTCCCTTATTATTTGCCGAAACAATGCCCTCAGATTACAGTTGTGTTGTAAGACGTGCATCAGAGGAAGGTGACAGTACAGTTGCAGTTGGTGGTCTGGAGGCATCAACGTTAAAGGTGCGCCGCCTGCAGTGCAACCATATGAAGCCAGTACAATGATTGAATGAAAACATGTATGGCATCAAGCATCTGACCACAACAGTGGAAGAGGGACAGAAAGCAGCTGGAGACAATTACAAGGAGCTGACAAAGGCCATAAAGGTACTTTACATATTCGTGTATGTACTAGATCTCGATTGTTCCCCATGCTCATAGAATGTCATGAGGTCATGAGGTGATACATGGATGGGAGCTGTGAAGGGCTGGACAAGGAATGAAGACCTCTGTTGGTAGAGGTGCTCTAACTGGGTTCGAGTCAGGAATAAACTTTTCCCGAAGACCTACAAGGTATTGTGATTGAGTACTTAATAATTTGGTGATGAGCGACTTGATCCTTAGGAACCCAGCATTAGAGCAACCCACACAATTGGATGGTATACTGCAGCTTCAGTGGAGGTTTCAACAAAAGAACCCACCATTCCGCAAGTACTTTTATGTTCATTGTTGGTTTGTAATTTTTGCGTGAAAACCTAATCTACAACTGTAATAAGGTAATTTAAGATACTTTAACACCTCATCTTAACATCAATTAAAAATATTGATGTACCTGCAAGGGAACCACTCACGGGAACCCGTCCACTAAGGCTACTCGTGCCTGATATTCTGTTGCTGACGTTATAGGACACACAGGTGGAATACAGAGCATAGAGATGACATCAGCATGAGCACATTGTTTCACATTGTGTTGACCATCTTGAATTGGGCAGAACACAGCTTATGTGCTCAACAGCTCCTTGCTGTCACGCACGCCAAAAAGGAAGCATGTTACCTAAGAAGCGCTCAGCATGGATATGTGCCAGGCAGAGCATGTCTTCTTCACGTTGGAGCAGCCATCTTCAATTGGGCCGATAACAGCTTTTGTATTTAATAATTACACTGTGGCACGCACACCTACAAAGAAGTGTGTTACCAAGGGCAACTACATTGGAGGAGCTCTAATTCTTATGTTAGTGATTGCACAGTGACACGCACAAATGTAGCAGGAAGCGTGTTCCCAACAAATAGCATCATATTTTACAAATATTTCAGGTGACAGGCACACCGCAAATCGTGTGTTACAGTGAGGCATCTTCTGTGATACACACACGTGGTCTGTTGATAACCAGGTAACTGTTTGTATCATATATTCCACATCTAATTTACTTTTGTTCCACCTTCACCAGTTTAACCAATCTTCCCACACATATGGTGAAGGATGATAAGTTAAACAATTTGAAACGTGAAAAATGTAAAGATTATATCATTAATTACATTGACTCTTTTGAGAGTGATGAAATGACACCTGACAGGAAGAAAACAATACTTCTACATTGCTTTGGGCCTGGGGGTTTTAGAGTGCATAAAGAAAAGAACCCGTTCTCGAGATGGAAGGGAAAGATTTCACACACGTTCTAGTGGATTTGGATGCATATTTTGCCCCTGTAATGTGCAAGGCAATTCGCCTTTATAACTTCTACCATTGAAAACAGGGTCCTGATGAAAAGATTGAGGACTATGTTGCTGTGTTAAGAAAGTTAGCTTTATCTTGTAAATTTGGTGGGATAGAGTATAAATTGGTGCGTGATCAAGTTATAATGCACTGTAATAACTCTAATCTGAAGGATACAATTTGGGTCTGTTGAGAGTCTAGTTTCCAAGAAGTCACATCCATTATCAGCAAATCGGAACTTACCTCTAGGTGTGCAAAATCTGTAGTGTCTTCTAGCAAAAATGAGGTAGGTAATGATATGGTTAAAATTATGAAAAATAAGGTTCGTCAGAAAAGTAACCGAGAAAGTTTTAAAGAAGAAGAAAGGAATGTAAGTGTCACAGGTGTGGAAGTACTTCTCATTTAGCCCATGATAAAAGGTGTTCTCCTTTTTATCGTGGGGACGTGAGCGGTGTTGCAGAGACCTATACGACATATATATTGAACTAAACAATGACTTTGGGAAAGTTGAGATGATATCTACTGAGATGATGTCACAACTCAGGAGACCACAGCACTGAGAGTATTGGCATTTATATATTGGGAACGAATAGATTCAAGGTTTAACAACAACTGAATTTAATCTGGTAGCAACCGTGTCCACCACTGGCAGGATCAAAAGCGGCTGTCCCTAGGAAGTAGGCTCCGCTGGACAAACGAATACATAGTTGGAATACTGTCCCAGATCTTTGATGCCTTAGATTCTTGATTGAAGATTAGATAACAGAAGTAGGTTCTCCTGGACAAACAAGCAAATATTTTGAATACTGCCCTAGATCCTTGATGCCTTAGATTCTTCGCTGAAGATTAGATAACAGAGATCCCTGGGTGTAGAGAACAAGGTGCAATATTTCTGACGGGTCCTGAAGAAGGTGGCTCCGATTGTCGTTGTATGCCACCGAAACGCGTTAACCAAGTCTTTTGTAAAATCCTACTGAATGTAGTAACCCAGTATTGGGCAATAGATGAAAATCAACTAAACGTGTCAACTTGTTGAGATAGATAGTTTTATGATTGGAATGTGTATGAGGTATGAGTGAGTGGTTTGGCTGTGTTGGTTCTCTACCTAGGAATGAATGGATTGCAGTTTGGAAAATCATTTATGCATTACTAGCTTACTACATTATTCAGCTCACCATGTGGGGTTCCTCAGGGGTCCTCTTTGAGCCCCACCCTTTTTAATTTATATGTTGCCCCTTTAGCAGAAATTATAAGGGGATGTGGCTTCACTCCAGTGTCCTACGCCGACGACACCAAAATCGTGGTGTCCATCGGAAAGGAGGTGAAGGAGAAGGCAGAAAAATTTAAACTATGTATGTCATAGGTCAGCCAGTGGATGCAGAAGAATTGCCTAAAGCTTAATGGGGACAAGAGCGAGGTGATGATACTGGGGGCGATGCAAATGTCTGGTCCCCAGCATGGTGGCTTAATAACCTGGGCAGGTGTACAGATGCGTTAGAAAAAGTGAAGAATCTGGGCATTACTCTGGATACCAGTCTTTCATTTGACGCCCAAGCCAGCAAACTGGCCTCAACAGTCTGGTTCATCTTAAAGATGATAAAAAAAATACTGCCATACCTACCAGAGGATTCTCGCAAGACAGTGGTGACAGCTTTAGCTTTGGCAAAACTGGACTACGGGAATGGTTTGTACGCCGGGGCTAGAGTGAAGATCCTATCCAAACTGCAACGCCTGCAGAACGCAGCCTCTAGGCTGGTGCTCGGCACACCTAAATTCGAGCCAATTAGCCAGAAATTAAAAACCTTACACTGGCTTCCAATTGCAAAAAGGGTGCAATTCAAATCACTATGCCTAGCCTACAAGGCACTTCAGGGAAGAGGATCACAATTCCTGAAGTCCCACCTAAAAGCGTACGAACTGGCCAGACTTCTCAGATCCAGCCAACTGAAACTCATCAGGGTCCCGAAATTTAGACGAGCCAGTTGGGGTGGAAGAAGTTTCCTGGTGCACACAGCACGAACCTGGAACCGGTTGCCTCTTTTTATAAAAAACAGTCCATCTTTGGGGTCCTTCAGAAAGGCAGTCAAAATTGGCTGGTCACTGTAAAGCTCTAGCTGCCTGTCTCAATAGTTGGCGGTCTGTCATAGCTCCAAGACGCCTTCGGGCATTCGCACGCTTTACAAATGGATAAATCAAATCAAATCAAATCAAATCAACCCGCCACGCGTTGCAGCTATCTCAGAAGAAAGGAAATTTAAGGAAACTTGTTATGATCACATTCAATATACATTGTGTCATTTTTATTGAAACGTATTCATTTTAATATGGAAAACATTTTAAAGTGTTGTTTTACTTCTGTTTATTTATTCGAGTGCTTGTGGATACACAGTATTTTTTGTTTTTCCGTCTGGTGCGTACACAAATAAATCAGAAGGTTTTCCGACACGTGTGCTGGCCACATACAGTTGTCCATGTGAGAAGCACGGATTCTCCAAATCTAGTCCACACACTTGCAGTGATTGTCCTTGTGCTTTGTTGATGGTCATTACATAAGCGAGTGGGGCCCTGGGGGGCCAGGGGGCCGATATTTAACAATTTATTTTTTTGCCAGAAACGTTTGCAGGAGTGTACTCAACAACTTTTAACAACATTTTTTTAAATTTTATTATTTTTTATTTTCTTTTCTTTTTTTTTTTGCCAGAAACCCTCGCAAGTGTGTACTCAACAACTTCCCAAAGTTTCATGCCGATCGGATGAATGGTGTAGTAATGCATAAGGGACAAACAGACAGACATTCATACGTTTATATATATATATATATAGATAGATCTCTGATGTTTGTATTTTTTGATAACGTTTTATGCTGAAAATATTAATATGGAAAAAAAGTATTAATAGAAAAAAGTAATAAAATAAAAAAGAAAATGAGAAAGTAAAAAATGTCTTTGGTATTTGGTATTTGGTGTTGCCCATGGTGGAATTCAGTGTTTGAATCTTTTGATAAAATAGGAAGGTCACGAGGGAGCTTTTTCATAGTGTTGGTTGTTTTTTTCCCTCTTCTCCCTGACCTGAAAGCATTTCCATTAGAGGGGGTCCCTTAACTATAAATAGTTCTCCTTTGAATCAGAAATGTGCTAAATGTGGAATATCTGGGCATTATGCTTGCGTGTGTTGCATATCTAAATCAGTCAAATGCGTTATTGAGGAATATGATCAGGAGGATGAGCATTCCAATTCTGAAACAGTTCCCCCCCAAGTTCTATGCATACAAGAGGGCGAGAAGGATGTTGGGGCGAATATGAAAAAAAACTGTTTGCAAAGTAGTTGTGGGTGGTATTGAGGTGACATTGGTTGCTGATTCCCGTTCTCCATACACTATCATCAACAAAGACACATGGATGAATTTATTCCATAGTAAAACTGGCCCTGATTTGGACAAGCCAGACATTCACCCACAGAGTTTCACGGGTGAACCTATAAATGTATTGCGTTAACAGAAACTCGTATGCTAATTTAAAGGAAGAGAAGCAGAACGTAAACTGTGTCTACTTCTGGTCCATGCTTCCTGGGATGGTAGGATCAATGCAAATTTAATTTGCGCCTCAGGTGACTGTGCATAATGTAGTTTGTGGCACAGGCTGATGCTAAGTACAGTGATTACCAGTGTTTACTGGTTGTACCTTTATGGGTGGGTATCTTATGTTTTCTACCAATGGGTCCTTTATACTGAAAATAGGATATTACATTCACTTCTACACTAGTGCAAGATCATTTCCTGCAGTGCAAGCTCACTCTTGTTCTACACAAAAGCTTGACAAGCCTGGAGGGCAGGTGCAGCTCCTCCACTAGAGGAGCGTCACCCCACTGCTTTCTTGCAGTACAAAAATCAGGAACATAAAATGGTAATAACTTCCAGTTACCATTTTATGTTCAATTTCGGGTTTGTGGGTGGGTGGGGCTGCTCAGCAAGCAGGGGAGAGGTGGTGTGCCCACTCCTGAAGGTGCAATGACTGACTGGTCAACCCTCTGGGGCCGCCCAAACCAGTCATGCGCACTCTGCCCCTTCTCCATGCAGGCTGCATGGCCTGCCCGTAAGCCCCTGGCTGGGGGGCGTCCCCACCAATCACAACGCAGCCATTGCAGCATTGTGATTGGCTTAGGGGAGGGGAGGGAGGCTGCCTGCTTCCTGTTCCTGCCTGAGGTAGGGGAGCAGGTTCGGAAGCCGAGAAAACAAGGGACCCGGATGGCAGACTGGTAATTTCCCCGCATTACCCCCACCCGCCCCCCACCAGCGATTAATAGCGGCCGCAACTGCTGGAGGGAGAAGATCTGCAGCAGCAGAAAAGTGTCCATAGACATGGAGGGGTTCAAGCAATTATGCAATACTGTTTTTTGTTCAACCTACGAGTAAATATTGACCAGCTATGGAACTAAAGTACTCAACATGTTCATTCTGCTTTGCCTATGTGAGATGAATCCCTGGGAGATGATATGTCTCTTTTTCCAGCTCAAGCACTTGATGTTTGTGTTCAACCATTCCAGCATTTTGAGTAGGTCATCAGTATTTTCATTTTCAGGTACAGTAAACATCACTGTTATATTAGAGATTTTGTAGAGTGTAAAGAGTTGTGGACATTTCCCTACTTGGACAATTGATTACTTGCCTACACCTCTTACCCAAGGCTTTGGAACCCACACAGTTCATAAAGCTGTAGTATGACTTCACAACATCACAATCTCTTAAGGCTTATGTATAAGAATTGGATGTCTGTGTCGTGTTGTCCTGTTTTCAAGAAGTTCAACTTAAATTCCATTTCACAGACCTTCTGGAGATGGGCTGAGTATGGTATATGAATGGTTGTTCCCTCAGCTCTATATGGCAATGAACATAAGATTGTTTTACTTGAGGCTGATTCCACATAGCAACTGGTCAGATGTCTAAAGTAGGTTTTGCATGACCAGAGGCCACTCCTTTTGCTTAGGGTTTATATTTTAGGAAATGCAAATGTACTAGTTACCAATATCACTCCTCAGGATACCACAGCTTTCACCTAAGGTCTTCTTTCAAACTTGAGTCATAAGAATAGTTCTTCAAGTTGGGTTTTCTGGTTCTCTAAAAGACATTCTTCTGCCAGTTTTGTTCCGAGATCCCATGCCTGCAGGATTGAAGTGGGAAGGTTCTCCAAATCCCTTCTTTCCTTTACTGTTGTGTCCAAAGGTAATGAGCAATGAGCAGAAATAGTCTTGATTGGTGCAAGATAATAGTGAAAATGACATTCAGTTCTGTTAAAGCAGAGCCTATCTTCTACAGCAATATCACCATCTTAAATAGCTTGCCAATCCAGTTCTACTCTATCTTCAAAAGGTTTTTAGAGACAGAGTGGGTAGGCCATAAGTGGAAAGTGGCACAGTGGGTGTTTTTCTATTCAGTAGGACTAGGGGCTGCTCACTCTACTCTCTTATGTTAAACATTTGAAGCATTTTTTAAACTGTTGTTAACTCCATGGCTGCTATGCGTTTTCCCCATCTGTTTAGGAATTTGTTGTTTTACATTGTTTCATGACGAGCTGGGCTCGTCATGAGTGTACGAGGAGGCTACACCATGACGAGCCCAGCTCGTCATGAGTGTGGAAGGGGTTAAGAAAGAGGAGCCCATCCTAGGCAGTGTGATCATTAAAATATCTCAAAATTCTTATTGGAATGTCATCTCTATATTTGATGGGAAGTGAATGGTGTACAATTAAGGGACATGTGGTGACTCTTTACACCAATACACAGTTGACCTCTGAGAGGCATTGAGGTCATTAGGTATACCATTGATTCCTAGGTACTTGCATAGGCATTTCTTTCATCCAAAGGAGCCACTCTGACTGCTCACTACGAGCCTTTCAAAAACATTTCTTTGAACCTGCTTTCTGTAAAGGGGTCTTCTTGATGACAATCATCTCAACCTGAAAGTGCTCAAGGTCAGAGCTTTGAAGTGGCAGGTGCCTAGTGACCATGCCCTGATCAGGGTTGCAAACTCAGGATGACCTTTCTTTATGGATCAGCATATCATATTACTTGTTCTCTATTTTTACCCAAACTCTCCTGAAATGTCTCCCATAAGTAGGAGGCAGGCCTTCTGTTTTGATCCTCAAATATGAGATTAAATCAGCCACATCCATGGCATACATGCTATCAGGGTACCTCTTGCATTTTATATGGAAGGAAGATCTACTAGAGCCATTTCAATTTCCGGACTGGACAGCCAAGATTGGTGTTAGAAATTGTATTTCTGGTTGGCTAGGGCTTGCGCCTATGCCAGGCAGAAATAACCCCTCTAGTCAGGGCAAGGGAGTTACACGCCGAAGATAATCCCTGCTCACCCCCATGGTAGCTTGGCACGGGCAGTCAGGCATATCCTGGAGACAATGTGTGAAGCTTTTGCGCAACACACACACACAGCAGCGACACACTAGGCACACCACAAAAGAAACTCCACCTAATGTATATAAAAATGGCCTTTGTATTATCATAAACACATTAGAAAATAATTCCAAATGTACACTGTGCCATCTGGCACTAGTTTATACTTCACAGGGGACTATATACATGACAGGGCCAATCCAGCCGCTGTCAGAACCGTTAGAAAGCACAAGTAGTAAATATAAAACAACCAGCAACTACTGTTAAAATACTGTACTCAGCATCACATTAGGCATAAACACATTATTCATCACACTAGGCATAAACATATTATGCATCACATTAGGCATAAACACATTATGCTTCACATTATGGCCTTGCGCCCTACCAGCACCTCAGGCGCTCACAGGCCAACCGGCCTTCCTCAGGGGCCCATCTGGAACTTCCCTGCCATGCCTTATGTCCAAATAGTCAGGGCTCTAAGCTGTCACTGCAGCAGGGTGCAGGCCCAAGAGGCCGGCACCTGAAATGGGGCGAGGGTGCAACTCCCTCTGGTCTTGCTTTCCTCAAAGAAGAACTCCCCCTGTTATGCCAGCTGCCCGCAACCTCGCAGTGCAGCTGTGAAAAACTGGCACGCAGTGCCTCTAAAACCCCACTCACCCGGACTCCTAAACAGAATGCCCCCATGAAGCAGGTCAACGCCGTCTCTTTCTCCTGTTTCAACACCCTCTGCATGCTTCGCAGGATCTTCACCACTGTCCCCCGCATCGAAGAGTGACCACCTTGCCGCCAAGACATGGAACACCCACCCCATCTGCCTGATGCAGACTGAGGACCTCCAAACCTTCAGGAGACGTCTCAAGACCTGGTGTTTCGAACAGTAGCAGACGCCCCCCTAGCGCCTTGAAACCCTCACGGGTATGTAGTGCGCTTTATAAATGCTATGATTGATTGACGTTGCAGCTACCCGAAACCTTGCGGTGCAGCTGAGTGAATTGTAACTGGCACCAATAGTGCCTTGGGAGCCCCCCTCACCGGGGCTCTTCCCGATGGAAAATTGGCACCAACAGTACCTAGCACTGGCCCCACTCACCGGGGCCTTTCTTCTCCTTCATAGGCACTTACCATAGCAGGATAGGCTCCCACCTTGATCTCCAGCTCGGCTTCATCCCTCCGTCAGGTGCGGGCCATGCCCACAACCAGGCCTTCTCTTGCCTGGCTTTGCTCTGTTTATTATTGCACTCTCGTGCCAACAAACAGACTTGGCAACATGCAGTGGCTCTCTCTGGCCATGGGAGCCCCGCCTACAAACAGGCACAAGCTGGGCCTGACTTCCGGCTGTCGCTTCTCTGCTGTACGGGCCCCGCCCACAGTCAGGCAAAGTCTCTGTCTGAATTCCGGCCCGCAGCTTTGCAAGGTCTCCGTCAATTTCCAGCTTCCCTGCCATGCAATATGGAGCAAAGCCTCTGCAACTTCTTTATGAACCGATTGCTGCGCTCGCCCCTAGCAATGCGCCCACCGTATCTAGGAATGTTGACCCCACTTCTAGGGCTCACAGGCAAAGAAGCCAAAGCGCTTAGCATGCGCTCTTTTTAGAACACTCCCCTCCAGTCTGGGCAGGGTCCTTCTCGCGACAAGTGCGCTCTTCAGGGCAATGGCCATCAGTTCCCCATCAAGCAGGAGGGGTAATCCAGGGCTGCCCTCCCTAAGTCCAAGGTCACCAGGGCAGAGCTGGGCACAGGCAGGCCAGCACGTAGGGACCCCCAGTAGATAGCAGCTGGGTTCCATGGCGGTTCCTCTTGACACCCAGCAGTCTCTTGCCCCAGAACAGGTACAAGCAAGCACAATTCATGGGGTCACAGCCCCAGTATTTATACCCCATATGTCTTTGTTCTCTCCACCTGGCACAGACCTAGACCTTGATCCAAACCAGTTCTAAGAGGCACTCCAACCCTTCTATGAAGTGCTAAAACACCTTCATTGTTAGAGTAGGTCCTGGCCCCAGACACACCACAGGGGAGCAGAGCCAGCATTGTACCAGGCAGGCACAAACCTTTTCAGGGTCAAGGACTACTACTCCAAATGCAGATCTGCCTATTCAGCCCAGCGCTAACTCACCAGCTCCTGTCACTCCAGAGTCAGACATGCAATACACATCCGGCAGGCACAAAGACACATAGCACACAGAAAGGCCAACCTCTAAAATTGGCATTTCTAAAATAGTGATAATAAATCTGCGCACACCATTACGCAGCATTTATTATTACTATTCCAAACATACTAAACTTGATCACGCTGCTCCTCTCATATCAGAAATTACCACTGAAACACTTATCAGGGAATACCCAATACATTCCTATGAGAGAGCAGCCTCACAGCACTGAGAAACCAAAATCGTTGTTTGTCACTACCAGGACATGTCACACAATTAAGGTACATTTCCTACCTTTTACCGACAATGCACCCTGCCCATATGGCTAGCTGGAGCCTACCTTAGGGGTGACTGATATGTAGTAAAAGGGGAGTCACAGACGTGGCACCCACTTTAAGTGCCATGTCATAGCGGCAGTAAACTGCGCACACAGGCCCTGCAATGGAAGAAGCCTGAGACAGGTTTGAATGGCTACTTTGGTGGGTGGCGCAATGAGCGCTGCAAGCCCACCAGTAGCATTTCATTTGCTGACCCTGGGTATCTGAGGTACCACTTTACAAGGGACTGACGGGTAAATTAAATACGCCAAACAGGTGTAGACCAATCTTACCATAATTACCACAGAGAGCACACACACTTTACAGTGGACAGCAGTGCTAAAGTGCCCAGAGTCCTAAAACCACCACCACCAGGTAAAAAAAAGACTAGGAGGAAGGCAAAAAGTCAAGGGATGACCCTGCAAAAAGGGACAAGTCCAACAATTGGGTTTTTCAGAAACTGGCTATGCTGTTACGTGGACTGTGCCTGACACTTGTGTTAAACATTATCCCCTCTTAGCCAGTTGCTGGCAATTTGTCTTTAGTGAGGGTGTATTTCATCTGTATATTATGGAATATTGTTTAACAATAAATTTACAGTGCCTCAGCATTCTGGGGTCAAGTGTGTGTGTTTTATTAGGGTGCAACAGGGCTGCTTGGGACCTCTTCATGAGCAAAAGCTATGACAAGGAAGGCAACTGAGATGGCAAAGCAATAATATGACTTGGTAGCCTTTATTATTTCAAGTTCCTTACTTTGTTCTGAAAGCCCTTCCGACTCACCTAGGTTTTCTCACTAATCCTTTGCTAACAGCAGTTGTATCATGAAACAGGAAGGTTTAACAGTTGTAAAAGAATGGAGGTTTAAAAAGAAAAATACACAATACCCCTTTGTAAGGATATAAAGTGAGTTATTGTGTCTAGCTGCTACGTGAATTGTCTCTCTCATTAAAGAGGACTTTGCTCACGATTAAGGACTGGATGTGACTAAAATAGACATGGAATAATTGCGATTATCATTAAGTGATCAGAATACTCTGGCCTTCATAAGTCTGTGTATCATTAGGACAGAGAAATACAGTAGTCAGTCCACTCTTATTGTACAAAGGGGGCTGGCAATTCCTTGGTACCGGAGGTTGTAGCATTGCAGCCACCTACGGTTATAATGGTCAGGTTAAATGTAAATATGCAAATGGACATGGATTACAAAAAACAGGGACAAAGTGCACAGGTAAAGTAAAAAAAAAATCTGATAAAGGAAAGAATCCCAGGTACACAACAGAGACATATGGACAACATACAGTTTTGTCCAAGGCGTAGCCTTTTTATTCACATCAAACTAGGTAATTCACCACAAACCAATACGAGAGTAACAGTATCCTACTTGGATATTTTAGTACGGACCCCACCGGGGACGGGAGCCCCGAGAATCTCAAGATGGCGCCCGACCTGACCCAGCCGGAAGAAGAGGTCGGCAGTGCAGACACCTCGGCCGTCGCAGGTCTGACGTCAGGCAACGAGGGAAAGGAACACTGGACGTCACGTGAGGCACGATTTACACAGAGGAGAGCGGAGTGGAGACGGCGTTTTCTCAAGGAGTACCATCGGTAGTCGCAGAGCGGCTGGATGAAAGGACGCACTGGAGCCCGAGAGGAGAGGAGCTAAAAAGGGAGGTTTCCCCAACACCCACTGCTTTTGTATCCGGACGTCCCCAGGAGAAGCAGGATGCCGAGATTCCCCACTCTACGGTCACGGAGGACCGTAGCCTCAGGCAAGTGCCTTCAGGAGGAGGTTGGCGGGGAGGGGAGAATAGGAAGGGCGGCCTTTTTAAGTCGGGCACAAAGTCAAGACCGCTATACCCTCACAACCCCAATTCCCTCACGGACCTTGGTGATTGGCATGCTCAGGTGAAGGGTCAGCACATTAACAGTATAGCACTAAAACATTAAGACTGACCAGAGGTTGTTTTCTGTTTCTTTGCTTCCTTCTGGGAACCTATAGGGACACAAAGCCACGTAGGAAACAAAAAAGGAGCTGATGAAGCTTCCTGGAGAAGGAGACCTGTGGGATTGGCTAATGGACTACCTATGTCCTAGGATATCACCGTACTTGAGAACGGTGTCCTTATGTTAAAGACTGCTCTTTTAATTTCTTAAATAAAATAAGGAGGTGTTTATACACCCCTTTGTTTCCCTCCAACGCTCTGGGAGGTCACTTTATTACAGATATATATGAATTATTCACAGCATCACACTTTAGGGGCATCAACATTTGAAAGTCATTAAAGAAATTGGGCACGACATTACACGTGAACTTGGCCGTACACTTGAACTTGAACTTGGCCGTCTAGGCCCACCAAGCACCCACTCTGCTGCGCACATTGTGCCACCAGGCCCCAAAGTGCTACAGTAAACGGTATGCAACGTTTACAATGCGCGTTGCCACGACGTACCATTACCACGCGGTTGTAGCAACGAAAGTTGTTACAACGAATTGCGCTGGGGGGCGCTCGAGGATAGTAAATCATTTAATTTACTATCCCAACACCTTCCCTACTATCCACGGGGACTGGTGTTGGAATAGTAAATTAAATGTTTTAAATTTGCGCCCCCCCCAACGCAAGTCGTTGTAACGACTTGCATTGTTACAACCGCGTTGTAATGGTACGTCGTTGTAACGCGCGCGTGGTAACGTCATATATCCCAGTAAACAGTTGCACTACTTGAAATCCAGGCCACTGCATAGGGCACTGGCCCACCAGGTTACCTGAACACAGGCAGCCTCCCCAAAATTCTACTCATTCCATACGTTGTGGGTTAGGGCAGTAGAGTCCAGGACCACCAGCAGGTCAGTCCCTCCTCCCCGCCTACCCTCTGTACACGTCAATCCTACTTCTCCTAGAGTCCATTCAGTCGCTGAACCTCCATTGTTGTGCATCCTCCTTTGTTGTTAACTGTCAGTGCTCCGCGAGGCCTTGCTCTTCTGCCGGGTGGGTGGGAGGTCGACGACACACCCCTGCAGCTTGCCTTAGGTCCAAGGGGACAAAGAGGTTGAAACCCCTGGGGCGCAGGCATTAATAACTTACCAGGTTTTCCATGCGCAACCCGATGACGTCACCTGACCCCTTCCTCATCCAGCCCCCTTCTTGGCCCCCGGAGGAGGCTCAGTCCCGTGGCGCTACTAAGGGCGCCCCTTTCCTAGGCGCAGAAGGTGCCTGTTGATTTTCACAATTTAGTGATGCTCTGTCTGGCACTTTCACATTTAAACGAAACCATTGTTATGTTGTCATCATTTATATAGCACATCTGAAATACTTTTATTAGGTTTATGGGGAGATAACTTTAACTGCCTCACAAAGCTGATCTCAACTACAGGCAGGGAGCAACAATTCGGACCCAATGTTTTTGTAAGTCTTTCCGAGCGCACCACAGTACAAAGTTTGCTCTGTTGGCTGTGATGGAAGAAATCTGGGGGAGTCTTGATGCCGGCAATTCCACGGCCCTGGTTCTTCTGGACCTAAGTGCCGCGTTCAACACTGTCTCTCACATGATACATTTAAAGCGCTTATAGGAAATTGGAATCAGGGGTTTGGCTTTGGCCTGGTTTCGGTCCTTCTTGGAGGGGAAATCTTTCCAGGTTTTGGTGCCACCTTTTCATTTGCAGGAGTATGCCTTGCAACAGGGGGTGCCTCAGGGCTCAATACTTAGCCCCCTACTATTTAACATTTATTTTTTTAGTTATTTATTTAAAAGAGTTTTATATAGCGCTGGCTAGACCCGAAGGTATCAGAGCGCTTTACATGAGAATCAACATTGTAACAGAAAAAGTTCAACAATTACACAATACATCAAAAAATAGGCAATACAATTGGGAGAGGAGAGAAAGGAGAGAGAAAAGTAGAAGATGGGGCAGGGGAGATGAAAATGGGAGGATAAGGGACGAGACTACAAGGAGAGATGAAAAGAAGTCTGTCTAAAGACCGACTGGGTAGGTGACAAACAAGGAGGAATCCACTGCCCATCTCCCATATAGCTAAACCAGGTAGCTCCATCGGGCATCAGACAAAATAGTTCAGTCTCAATACATTGATAGAGGAGAGAAGGAGAGACATAAATAGAGGCAGGATGCGGGAGGAGACGACAGGAGAGATGAAGGGAAGTGCAACAATGTGGTTAAGCAATATAACAGAAAAAGATCAACAATTCCACATTACATCAAACAATCAGCAGTACATTAGGAGAAGAGAGAAAGGAGAGAGAAAAGTAGTGGGGGGTAGGGAAGGTGAGAAAGTGAGGATAGGGGAAGAGACAACAGTAGAGACGAAAGGAAGTCTGTCTAAAGACCGACTTGGTAAGTGACGACCAAGGAGGGAATCCACGGCCCATCACCCCCATAGCTAAACCAGGTAGCTCCATCGGGCATCAGACAAAATAGTTTGGTCTCAAGTGGCGAGGGAAGAGGTTCACAGAAAAACAGGGTGGAGACAAAGGGCAAGGGCAGGTGAGGGCAGAGGACAGAAGCTGGAAAGAGTAGGAGCGGAGAGGGGTGAGGGTTGGGGGAAGGGAGAGGGGGAAGATAAGGTCAGGAGCAATGCGGGAGTGTTTGCCCGAAGTACGGCTGGGTAGGTGATAGTCAAAGGAGGGAGTCCAAAGTCCATCTCCCCTATAGCTCGCAAGGTAGCTCCATTGGGCATCATACAAAAGTAGCTAGGTCTCAGCTGGCATTGGTGGCTAAACGAAGAGGGCTGTCACTAGTGTCGTATGCTGACCACACCCAATTGGTGATCACCTTCTGTAAGAAATGTAGTGTTAACCTAAAAAAAATATGGAGGACCTGCTAGCGGTGGTGGACTCTTTGGCTGCTAACTGCTTGCAGTTGAATGCCAGTAAGTCAGAGGTTTTGCTGTTCGGGAAGGACTGGGACATGTGGTCCGAGCAGTGTTGGCCGGATCATCTTAAACCGGCTCCCTCGCCCAAAATGCAATAAAGAACCTTGGGGTGTGGATCGACAGTGGTCTTACTTTTGAGATTCAATCAAAAGCGGTGGCAGGGGTTTGTTTGGGCTTCTGTGAGGTTTGAAACATCTTTTGGGTTTTTTTCCTCCCAAAGTGCGTCAAACCATCGTCCAGGCGACAATTTTATCTAGACTCGACTATGGTAATTCTCTCTATCTCGTTGCTAGCGAGTCCAGTATTAGGCGCCTGCAGAGAATTCGGAATGCAGCGGCACTTATTCTGGTGGCACTTCTGAAATCTTGCTCTGTTTCCCACGTTCTTCCTAAACTACATTGGTTACCTGTTGAAAAGCTAATCCAGTTTAAAACACTGTGTGTGTCCCACAGGATTCTGACTCATCAGTCACCTTTGGGGCTGGCCAATTTGTTAGAGTTCTGTGTGCCGCGGAGCACCTTAAGGTCTGCTGACCAAGCTTTGGTCAGTACTCCTCGAGTCATGAAAGCTAGAGCCAAAGGCTGTTTTTTTTTCACAGTCTTGCTGCAAAACTCTGGAATTACCTTCCTGTTTTTATCAGAGGGATCCAAAACCATTCTGCATTTCGCAAAGCCATAAAGACCTGGGGCCTTATTTATGAAGGACTTGCAAGTCCTTCATAAATAAGGCCCCTGGCTTTTCCCGGCCTAACTTTAACTCTTTCCCTCCATGCTCACTCTCGTTGTCTTTGGTGGCGCTGGGACGCCCCGTCGCTGGGGCAGCCATGGGCAATATAAATCAGACTATAATATAATAATAATAATAATTCACATGTGAAAAGGCACTTGTTCTTAACTTTTGTTGATGGCAGCTGGCAATCATGATGTATGGAGTCCTGCTAGTGCACAGGAAATGAACATTTCATTACAGTAGATGTATGAGTCTGCCTAAGGATTGCTGTGCACTTTTTCCCAGTGCACTGGCAGAGAGCTGAAGGGGGAGTGGAGCAATCTCTGGCTCCTCCGTGGCATCCGTAGAAAGTGTTGGTGGAGCTTGTTAGACTTCTGCCTTAGGGTTCCTCGTGGGCAGGTGTCATCAGTTAGTAAGGTACCCTCAAAGTTGTGGTGGAGTATGCCGTTCTATGCTGATGAGGGCAGACTCGGGCACCTCTACAGAATTATATCTGGACAATCTCCTAGGCACTTCCCACCCTTAGGAGGGAGAGGTGCAGAATAATCCAGATTTACAGTAGTATAAAGTCGCAGCTACCATGAACTACAAGGACACTAACTAAAATCAATGAAAACGGATGACATCAAAGTTAACAGGCAGAGAATAAAGTCAAAACACAAATACATGTGTTTCCATCAATATGTGCTTTGCCTCATTTCAGCACATATTTAGTAACTTTGAATTTGCAGGCATAACTAACTTTTGCAGTGTTAATTTTTACTTTCCAGTCTGGTAGTGGTAGTTTTATTTTTCACATGATAGTTGCAGGACTACAGGCCAAGCAATGCATATGCAACCCCCGCACGGCTGAAATGGCATAACTCAAAGCAAACACTTGAGAATGCAACGTGTAACAAGTGGGAGAAGCATGTCAACATTTCTTTTGTGGTGGAAGAGGTGGTGTACTTATTATAGATGTCAGGACAATTTAGGCGCTGAGTGAATCATTCAGGCCGCCGTGGCATTTTAGCCCACAGCACTTATGTAACACATTCTTGTACCACTAGAACTGAAACTGCAACTTCCTGAAGGTAAAGTTCCGATGGCTACAAAGCCAAGGTATGATAACCATGCGTCATGTATGATACGGGACAATACTTTGTAATTGTGAAATACTGGTATTCCTGCATTAGGAAGGAATAAGAAACTATTTTGAGTCACGGGATACTGCTAAATTGGTGCAGACAGGCATATGATTTTTAAACCAAATACTCTCAATCAGGGCGGGCTCTCTGGGTTTAGACCAGGTGATCATTAAAAACTGACTTTGAAGCGGTCATAGCGGGTTTTATGTTGATGTCTTTTACATGAAAAACAGTGACCGATATATCCGCAACAGCAAAACCCATAAAGTTAATGTAAAGTAGCTCCTGTTTACATTCCACTTTTCACTTAATTTGCTTCGTTAAGTGTTTCTGCTTGTTCTAGGATGTCGCCGTCTTGCTGTAGTTTTTCATGCTGCATATTAATTTTGCATTGTTGCTTTCTGTCAGCTGGGTGTCTTTGTGACCTCACATTGTGGGTGAGTGTTTATAAACGGATTACACTGAGAGCTCGGGGGCCTCATTTATGAGAAATGACGCATCGCTGCGTGAAAGCAGCGATGCGTCACTTCTCAGTGCGCACTCCTTGCGACCTTCCTGATGCGTCATATTTAATGTATGACGCATCATGTCGCAAGGAGTTACAGATACGTCAGTATTTCTGACGTATCTGTAAGCGCAAAAGTGACGCATTGCTGGAGTGTGTCACAAAAGTGACACAACTCCAGCAATGCATCCTTTCACATGGGGCAAGCCCCATGTGAAAGGGCCTGCGTCAGTCTTACGTCTGCTGTGACACAGGCGCAAGATTTTGACGCAACGGCGTCCTAAAAGTGACGCAGTGAAATCTCATAGATTTCACTGCGTCACTTCTACGACCCTTCCTTGCATAAATACGCCCCCCCCTTGCATACATTATACTTGGTGTAGGTATAATGTGGCGCAGGGGTTTACAAAGTGACGCATCTACCTAGAGGCGTCACTTTGTAAATATGGCGCAACAAGGCACATTTTTTACGCCACTGGTGCGTCACAAAAAGTAATGCACCGGCGGCATAAAAGTGACGCACAGCCTCATAAATGAGGCCCCTGGAGTTTAGGCTGAAGGTAGCGTAAGTGTCTCAAAGTGCCTGACAGTGAGTCATAAAGGTGTTCAGAATAAATGTTCATCCAGTCCTGACCGCATCTACAGTAACCCTGGGCGAAGCACTACGCTACGCTCGCGTAGTTTGCAAACTTTGCGCAACTTCACACTACGCGAGCTGCACGTAGCACAGTGCGAACACGCGTAGTGCAGCGTAGCGTAGTGCAGCGGTCATTTTTTGCTTGTTCGCGGTCCTCAACGTCATGTTCGCGACCGCGAGCAAGCAAAATGACATCCCGGCGAGATTCTCAACGCGGGGAGGTCAGGTTTTTCATTGCGAGTGGTTGCGCATGCTCGCGACCACTCGCGATGAGAAACTACCAGTTCGCGTTGAGAAAGCTGCTACTCAAGTACAAATCTACTCGAGCAGCAGAAAACTACAGCTAGCACTGTGCAAGATACCGTTTTCAATGATTGCACAGTGCGGGATGCTTGTCCGCACTGTGCAATCATTGAAAATGCATCTTGCACAGTGCGAACATGCTACTACGCAGCTCGCGTAGTGCTACGTGAAGTTTGCGTAGTGCGAAGTGCACTTCACGAAGCTTCGCGTAGCGCTACTTCGCGAACTACGTCCACCCTTAATCTACAGAGCTCACAGAGTAATGGTGTCATGTGCTAATTGCAAATGTGATTCTATGCTAAAGTGTGTGAAAGAGATACAGAGCTGTCAAAGCGTTGACACAGCAAAAGTAAATGAAAATGTAGTACCCTCAGGTAAATGTGTGCGGGGATGGAGAAGGGAATATATGCAAGTACATGCAGAAGGAGAAAGAGAAAATAAGGTGCACTGGAGGAAGAGTGAGGTGTGAAATATGCAGATTGAGGATTTCAGAAGCATGTGTAGAGTAAAATTATGTACAGGTCTTACGAAGTGCTTGTGGAAGAACGTGATCTGATGAAAACAGGAGTGATTGGGACACTCTGCAGACCAGAGCTCTTCTTCAAACCTCTGTAATGTTTAATTTACATTCTCATATTATCATAATTGAAATAATTTTAGTTCTAAATTTTTGCAACAAAGTTCAAGTTCAAGTTTAGCATTTGTATAGCGCACTACTCACCCAGAGGGTCTCAAGGCGCTTGAGGGAGGGGGGTACTTTACTTATCGAATATCCAAGTTTTTAGTTGTTTTTTAAAGGAGAGGTGGTTCTGTGTAAGGCGGTGGTGGGTCGGGAGAGAATTCCAGGTTTTGGCCGCTAAGTAGGAGAAGGATCTTCCCCCCATGGTGGATCTATGGATGCGTGGAATTGCGGCAAGGGCTTGATTGGACGATCGTAGTTGGCGGGTGGGGGTGTAAAAGGACAGGCACGTGTTGAGGCATTCGGGTCCTAGGTCGTAGAGGGCTTTGTGTGCATGGGTGGGGAGATGGAACGTTATTCTCTTGTTGACGGGGAGCAAGTGGAGGTCTGTCAGGTGACCGGAAATGTGAGCTTGGCGGGGGATGTCTAGTATGAGTCTGGCGGAGGCGTTTTGGATGCGTTGGAGTTTTTTCTGTAGTTTGGCTGTGGTTCCGGCGTAAAGAGTGTTTCCGTAGTCCAGTCAGCTTGTGACCAGCGCTTGGGTGACTGTCTTTCTTGTTTCGGTGGGGATCCAACGGAAGATTTTTTTGAGCATACTTAGGATGTTAAAGCATGATGATGAGACGGTGTTGACTTGTCTGGTCATCGAGAGGGAGGAGTCCAGGATGAAGCCCAGGTTACGTGCGTGGTCCGTAGGTATGGGTGCGTTTCCCAGGGCCGGTGGCTACCATGAGTCGTCCCAGGCGGAGGGGGATGATCCTAAGATGAAGACTTCCGTTTTGTCCGAGTTCAGTTTTAAACGGCTGTTGTTCATCCACTCGGCTGTAGCTGCGATGAGGGCGGTCTCGGTGCTGTGTTTGGCTCGTAAGCAGGACTGTGAAGGGTCGAGGGATTTGTTGGATTCGAGGAAGGCGGCGAGCTGATTGTTGACGGCTTTCTCAATGACTTTGGCAGGGAATGGGAGGAGCGAAATGGGGCGGTAGTTCTTAAGTTCAGTGGGGTCTGCTGTGAGTTTCTTCAGGAGGGCGCTGAGTTCGGCATGTTTCCAGCTTTCCGGGAAGGTAGCGGAGTTGAGGGTGCAGTTGATGACGTCTTGGAGATGGGGTGCGATAATGGAGTCTGCTTTATTGAAAATGTGGTGGGGACATGGGTCGGTTGGCGAACCTGAGTGGATGGAGTTCATCAGGCGGATGGTGTCTTCAGTGGTGATTGGGTTCCATGCGCAAAGGTTGTTGGAGGGGGGTTTTAGTTCGGAGGTGGGTGGGGTGGACTGGTCTCCGGACTGGTTTTCAAAGCTGTTATGTATGTCAGCGATTTTGTTATGGAAGAATGAGGCTAAGGAGTCGCAGAGGTCTTGGGAGGGAGTGATGTCGTTGGTGCCGGCGGTGGGGTTGGTAAATTCTTTGACGATGTTGAAAATTTCCTTGCTGTTGTGAGCGTTGTTGTCGAGTCGATCCTTGAATGCTGATTTCTTGGTGGATCGGATCAGTTGGTGGTGTTTGCGGGTGGCGTTCTTGAAGGTGGCCAGGTTGTCAGTGATAGGGTTTTTTCTCCAGGCTTTCTCGAAGGTGCGACAAATCTTCTTGGATTTCTTAAGGTCATCGTTGAACCAGGGGGCTTTTTTGCTGCCTTGCTTGATTTGATGTTTTTTCAAGGGTGCTAATTTGTCAGCGCTGTGGGTGATCCATTGTGTGAGGTTGGTGGCTGCAAGGTTAAGGTCCGATGATTTTGCAGGAGGGTTTTGGTGAAGCGATGTGAAGAGCTGGTTGGTGGTAATTTTGTTCCAGTTTCTGCGGGGAATTGGTTGTGGGTGGATGTGGGTCATAGTCTTTTTGTAGTTGAAGTGAACACAGCTGTGGTCTGTCCAATGGAGAGCTGTGGTGTGATTGAAGGAGATGTGCTTGTTGGAGGTGAAGATTGGGTCGAGCGTGTGCCCGGCATAGTGGGTGGGGGTGTCAACAAGTTGTTTGAGTCCGAGATTGGAGAGGTTGTCCAGAAGGGTGGTGGTGTTGCTGTTGTTGTTCTTTTCCAGGTGGAAGTTGAGGTCTCCCAGTAGAATGTAGTCCTTGGAGGGGAGGGCGTGTGGGCTGATGAAATCAGTGATGTCTTCGCTGAATTGTGTGCGGGGTCCTGGTGGCCTGTAGATGAGGGTGCCTCTGAGTGTGGTCTTGGGGTCGGTGTGGATCTGGAAGTGAAGGTGTTCGGCAGCTGCGAGGTGATCGTTGGCACTGGTCGTGATGCGGATGGTGTTCTTATGAACAATGGCGATGCCTCCTCCTGTTTGGTTGATGCGGTCCTTGCGGATAATCTTGTAGCCGTCAGGGATGGCTATGGCGATGTCGGGCGTTGATGAGGCGTTCATCCAGGTTTCTGTAAGAAAGGAGACGTCCGGCAAAGGGGTGTCGAGTAGGTTCCAGAGTTCAATGGCGTGACTGTGGACCGAGCGGGAGTTGAGCATTGTTGCTTATTTATCTAATATTGATAACAAGCACTGGCAAGTCAATAGCCCTGGTGTGTTTAAGGTGTGTGTCCATAATTATGCAATATGTCTTTTTTTTCTTTTTCAGAGTTTTATATAGCGCAAACTTGACCCGAAGGTATCAGCGCGCTCAACATGAGTACCAACTGTATTACACAGGACACATTCATTTTTGTTAGGCACGGGGAGATTAAGTGATTTGCCCAGAATCACAGGATGTTGAGCGTCATAGCTGAGATTGAACCCAGGTTCCACAGATTTGAGATCGAACACCCTCGCTGTCAGGCCATATCCTCTCCCTGGATTCAATAACTCTCTCAGAGAGGAACAAGAGTACTAGGCAGGTGGCACACAGTGTGAAGCACAGGATCTTAGCATACATATATTAGGCTATACCCTAATTACATAAGCCACAACTCTTGCAAGGTATTCCTACAATGCTAACAAGTGAAACTAGATACTGCAGGCCTTTTTCTGCCCTGCTTTCCAGAGAGTTCCAAAGGCAGAGAAAGTCAGAAACCAGGGAAATGAGGAATCTGAGCATCTTCAATTTAAGTTGATGAATAGAAGGCATTTAGAAACACCTACCCACAGAATACAGGTGCTAATGTACTTTGGGATACCCACGCACATAGTAAAACACCTTCAAGCATTCATACTGATACATATCGAAACAATGCAGACACTACACACACACACACACATATGCAACATTCATATGACACCACACACACACACACACACATACAGAACTTTCATATATCCATGTTCACATGCAGAGATTGAGGAAACCATCTACAAATATCCATGCAGATATGGATAAACCTAACATATGGTACACATGTAAACTGAACAGGCTTTAGGTACACATGCAGTGTTTTCAATGGGAAGGAATTGTCATACTCGGAGTGTCTGCACTTCTTACATTTGATAGGGAAGGTACCACAATTGCTCAACAGAGGGGTAATACTCTTAACAGGTGTGCTCCAAACTCTCTAGGTAGAAAGCAAGTTTTCAGTGACACTAGGGGCCACATGTACCATCACTACATCTTGTGAGTTCCTGACTGCAACGTTTTGCAACTCACAATTAGGAAGTCACAAAATGCAATGTGCAACAATGTGTTTGACACTGTTTGCAATTCCCAGTGGGTCACTAATGGACCTGCCTCTTTAATGTTAATGAGGCAGTTTGCAATTTGCGACCCATTGGGAATTGTCAAAATCACAGAGATGGTGGCCTTCTGGGGTCAGCAGACCACAATGGCTGTGATTGCATTGTCATCACAAAGGGGAGAGTTCCCTTGGGGACCCTTTCCTATTTGCGAATGGGTTACCACCAACTTGAAGTTGTTGGTAAACTGGGCATGTTTTGCAATTGCATTCCAGTCTCAAAACATTCAGACATCCCCATGCGACTCGCTATTAGGAAACTATGGGCCAGATGTATGTGGCCATTTACCGACCGGTAACGGCCGATTTCGGCTGTTACCGACCGGTAAATGGGTATTTGTGATGTAGGGGCCCTATTTTACCGATTCGGAAAATTTACAGAATAGGTAAATTTACCGAATCGGTAAAATACCGAATTGGTATTTTTACCGATTCGGTAACTTGCAGATGTAGGTGGGACTCTTCTGAGTCCCAAAGGCCTTACAGAATCTGTATTTTACCACCCAATCCAATTGGGTGGGAAAATACCGAATCCAGGTGTGCATGCACATGTGTGCATGCACACCTATGCCATGTGACAGACAGACATGCCCTTAGGGCATGTCTGTGTGCGACATGTCACACGTGCCTGAATTCGGAGTGCTAGAGGGTGTCAAAGTGACACCCCCTGCACCCTTGCAACATTCGGTATTTACCGAATCGGTAAATACCGATTCGGTAATGCCCATTGATTCCTATGGGCTTCAATGCCCAAAGGAATCAATGGGCATTACAGAATCTGTATTTACCGAATCGGTAAATACCGATTTTTACAGAATCGGTAATTCAATTACCGATTTTACCTAAATTTCCCCCCTTCTATTTTACCAATTCATAAATACCGAATCGGTAAAATTCGGTATTTATGAATCGGTAAAATAGAATTTCCTACATCTGGCCCTATGCGTTTAAACACACCCCATACTAATACAGGCTTGCAACCCCTATTCTGCAATTTGGGAATTGGTTATCAACTCGCAAAATAGATTTTGTACATTTCAAATGGCTATTTAGCCGTCGCAAATGGCCTGATTCTCAGTTTGCGACTGCTGATACCTTTTATATATGTGGCCTATAGTGCCTTCCCTTCTATTAGACACTCCTACAATGACTCCAGGACACACATATCACCAAAAACACACTCACATGAAAACATGCACACTTGACCACCTACATAGAAGCAACACAAAAAGAGGAGCAAATACAAACACAGACAACACATATACTTGTGAATATATAATCACAGACTACATGCATTACTCATTTTTATCAGGATATCATCGAAACACTAACACACAGAAAACATTCCACATCTCAGAAGGTGATAAATACATAACAATTTAAACAGGTGATAATACCTGATACAAATACATCAAGTACGGTTGTCTTTGTCCTGGAAACAACAGAACATGATCTGTTTTTCCCTAGAGCTACTATAGTGTTCACATATCATGGTTGCTTCTCCCTATCCCAAATGTGAAAAAATAACTGGCCTCAAGCCAACCAATCTAACCTCTTCTGAGCCATGTCACCTCGTCTCATTCCGAAGCTATGTCCTCTGCCCTCGTCAGAGCAGAGAGCCAGTGCTGTGGTGACAGGCTCTCAGGGAGGCCTGTCAGTGAAGTCTGAAATTCTTTTAAAATGGAGCTACTGTAGGCAACAACTTTTGTTTCCCATTGTTGCTACATCATAGCAAGGAATAACCAGATTTGGAATCTGCAGTTCACATTAGCCGCCTCAATGGCAGCCTTACATAAAAAAGAAATAAAACATGATGTACATTTAAAAAAACATTACCTCGTAATGGGTAGCTGTAGGGATGGAATCTTGGGTTTGCTGTTCCCTGCGTGCACCTAGAACAGGGTTTGGAGGTTCTAGGGATCGGCAGTTGTAGCTGGGACGGAGAGGAGAAAACCTGCCTTTGGTCTACTGCACGTCTTAGACATCTTTTCAGTGGCGACAATTCTTTGTCCAGCGGTGCCTCTGCTTCCATCGTGCATCAGGTGGCGTTTGTTGGTTGCCGGTGCTCCTGCCTAATTGGGACCGCCGAAATTGTGTAGGTGGGTCTGATGTGCCAGTAATAACGGCATACAGTGGTAAATTTAGTTTTTGCCCCACATGTGCGTTTTTCGGGCAAATTGCTAGGCCAAGAAACACTGCATGAGTCATTCCGCATCGTTGCGCTTGTGCAGTGGCCCTTTTGAGTGATCAGGACGTTTCCCAGAACAAGCACAATCTCCTACAGAAGCAGAAGCATCGCATGCACAATGTGTCTTGGAAGAGGATTAATCACCTATATCAATAAATGTTACTTGGCATTTGCTAGTTAACCTGCCTGCACTGTTATCTCGGTGAGAGGCACACCAAAAAGGAAATTAAAAGATAGATCTGCCTGCACCCTACTCCGATGACTGGCACAAGTGCTAAGCTCAATTGTCCAGCTGTTGTCTACTGGCAGGGCATTTGGAATTGTGCTAAATACATGTCTGCTTTCGGATTCTGGTCATCATCTGTACCAAATATAAGAAAATACTGGGGTGGAATACACTGTGTCTGAGCTTGTATTTTGTGACAACAACTCACCCACGTTAGTCATCTCATGGAGAGAATAATAGCGCAAGCACCATTTCTGCAAGGAACAGGAACTCTGCTATTGAATTGGCAACATTAGATGGAAACCTTTGGGGGTTATTTGGAGGCAATTGATGGCGATACATTTAACTCCAAAAAGAAGAAGGTGCTTTTAGTGTACAATTTAGGAACTGAAGTCTGGATTATTTTGAAGACTCTACCGTTAGGAATTGTAAGTGTCTTTACATTGGGTGGGGAGGACAGTGTTTCTTCAACACCGATTGATGAATATGCGTCCATTATTAGCACATTAGAAAAATGTTTCAAACTAAAGAATAACATTGTTCTTGAACCCCACAAGTTCCAGTCGAATCGATTGACGATTTTGTTGCAGCTCTTAGAACACTTGGTGCAACATGTACCTATAGGGGATTCAAAAATGAAATTATTAGAAATAAATGGATAGAAAGAACTAGTAATAAAACTTCTATCAACTGAGGATCCTGATTTACAGACCGCATTGAAGCTGGCTATGAGTACTGAAGAATTACAAATCTGCATGAAAGAAATGAAGAAGTGTACTAACCCTGTTGAGGTGAAACATCCTAACACCAAACTAAATCCAAATTAAATACTAAGCAACCTACTAAAGGAACTAATGCTGATTCTTTCCGTAATGCTGAAGGGTACTCATCCAAATCTAGGAGCGAGAAAGTTGAGAAGAATTAAACCATATGTTTCCGCTGTGTCAGCAGGTCCCATCTTGGCAATGCCAGATTTAGCAATGAATCAAACTTGTTTTAAGGGTAGCAAGAAAGGTCATTTTACATCCGTGTGCAGAGCAAATATTAGTAAATGGCCTACTCCCTTGCAGTCCGTCAAGAGTATTGAGGAGGATTTCTGTGACTCTGATGGGTTTCTGTGACTCTGACAGGGATGGCAACATTGTTCTAATATTATCTTCAACAAGTCAACAAGCCAAGAAGAGAGTGGGGGTGTGGAGATATCATCCATGGCGGGGTTACGAAAGAGGAAACCCCTGTCTCATATAATTTCCATGAACAAGAGAGGTACAAAAGTATTGGTGGATTCTGGTACTCCTTCCAGATTGTTAAATAAAATGGATTTTAGTAAAATTAAGGACACTGTTTGGCATGAATCTCACATTAGAATTTTCACATATGAGGGCAAAAGAGTCGAGGTTGTGGGGAAATTTGATTCCGATTTGCAATTTGATTGGAAATATGCTGCAGGACATATATACCTAGTCAGGGATGGTACTAACTTGTTAGGTTGGGATACACAAGGAGAACTGGGAATTATTTTGGACCCCAATCATCCTGACATGGTACTGTCAAAACAAAAAGGTAATAGTACATTTTGATCTCGTTCATTGATTGTTTTTTCTAATTACAGACAGGTCAACCAGGTAGAACCTTGGGATTGGGTCAAAGGCTACTCTGAGGTTTTAGTGAACAGTTGGGGAAGCTTAAGGGTTTCCAGCACCACATAATTTAAAAGTATAATGTGTGGTCTGTAGCTCAGAAGGTGTGCAAGGGGCCATTTGGTTTGTGTGATTAATTAAAGCTCAAATTGGAAAAACTGTGTTCTGCTTGCATAATTGAACCCATTGAAGGTTCGGAATGGCTAGCTCCCATAGTATTTGCACGCAAAGCAGATACATCTGAGATTTAGTGTGGACCTTGGGGATCTTAATTCTAACATCTGGGTAGATTGCCTTCCTTTGCCCAATATAAACAAAATGTTGTCAACTTTGGATAGTGCTGCATTTTTTACTTCTCTTCACATATCTTCAGTCTATCACCACATTGAGTTGAGTAGGTATTCGAGACACTTAACATCATTTATCAGAGCTGATGGGGCATATCAGTATACCTGATGCCATTCTGCTGTTTTCCAACAGTTGATGAACAATCTATTCAACAACATCAAAGGCATTGTGTTTTTCCAGGATGTCATTTTAAGTGGAGAAGTGTGGCTCACTGGTTAGAGGAGGCATACTCTGAAGCAGAGGTCAGACCCGGGACCAGGGTTCAATTCCCGACGTGGCAGGGTCTGAGCCCAAGTGTCCACGGACTCGATAATTCTCACTTCGGTGCCTACTCGAATCTTGGGTTCACACTCTGCAACTCTGGGCAATAGCTTGCTTAATCTCCACTACGGTCCCCCGCGGTGGGATGCCTGGCTTTCACCCTGGGGATGCCCAGTATGGGATATCTCACAGGGGAAAAGCCGGGACAGGTTCCCAATGCAAGCGCCGAGATGCCCAAGGGTAAGTCGAGCGCTATATAAGAACACACATACATACAATATTTGGGGAATCAGAGGCAGTTCATGACAGCAGGGTGAGGGTGCTGCTAGACATTATCAAAGCCAGTGGGTTGACCTTAAAGAAAGAGAAATGTATAATTTTCACAAGAAGCTTTTGAATATTTGGGTCATCATATATCTGGGAAGGGAGTTGAACCAAAACTAAAGATTCTAGATGCCGCTCAATGTGCGCCTAAACCCAAGAACATGGACCAGCTTCATTCTTTTCTTTGGCTGGTGGAGTACTACTCCAAATTCATGAAACAAATTCTGAATAAACTGCTGGTTTGTGCGGTCTCCTGAAGAAAAATGTGAAGTATGTATAGAACGATGATTGTAATAAGGATTTTTAATTAATCACAAAGGAAATAGTGGTTACTTGTCCCCTCGAAAAATTTGACATCAATGATTTATGCATCATTACCACTGATGCTAGTAATGTGGGAATCGGTGCAGTGCTTATGCAGAAAAGGGGTGATGGGAAGGAAGAGACCATTGAATTTGCATCTAGGACATTGCAGGGAGCAGATTTGTCTTAGTCCACAATAGAGAAGTAGTCATTGGCCATGTGGTGTTGGGCACAACATTTAAAAACTGTGTCTGGGGAAAGAATTTGTTCTAAGAACTGACCACAAGCCTTTGTTGGACCAGTTCACCAGGGTGGGGGTAGAGCAACCCCAAGCATTGCGAACTGGCAATATAGGTTGCAAGAATATCTGTTAAAGTTGGAATATGTCCTAGGTGCAAATAATTATGTTACAAACTGTCTTTCCAGATTGTCATTGGAAGGGATTGAGGAGGATCAGGAAGAGGCAGATGATCTTGAGATGGTGTGTGGGGAGTTTGGTTAGTGATACCGAATGGTTGAAAGCTTTATTAATTGACAAAATGTTACAAGAGGTGAAGATGTTTGTGGTGGATGGTTGGTCTAATATTAGGAATACTCCAGAGGTGTTTATCCCTTATAGGATGGTGGGGGAGGAATTATCTATTGTGGGGAGCATTGTGTGCATTGTTCCAGAATGCCCACGGAAAAGAGTATAGAATCTGGCACATGAAGGGCATCTTGGAATTCGAGCCATGAAAGAAGAATAAGGGAAGATTTCTGGTGGGCTATGGCTGACAAGGCTATCGAACATTATGTCAGAGACTGTTGCATGTGTGTCCTCAGTGACAAGTCACAGGTGACTTGTCCGTCTCCTGTCAATCCTATTGTGGTTAAAAATACACTTTGGAGTAAAGTAGCACTTGATATCTCTTGGACATTTGGTGTTATGGCCAATACACCTAAATATGTGTTAGTCATGATGGTCTATATGTCAAAATGGTGTTTATGAATGAGTGAGAGTGCAAATTATGGCCAAGCTGTAAACCCTTGAATCTAAGAAGCCGTAATCATGTAGGGGGATGGGATTGTAATCTCTTGTGAGATATGTTAATCTAGTTAGTGCTTTATGCAGTTGTATTATAGTAATGTTTCTAAGCTGATTCTTTTTCTATTTTAGTATACCACTGGTGTGAACACCCTGAGGAAGGTTTAAAACTGAAACGTGCTGGTGGCAACAATGCTTTGTAACCAGTGTTTTTCCCTATAATAAGTGTAGGCTACAAGTTTGATAACTACAAACTGTAATTAGTTTGCTTACAAAAGAGCATCCACAATTGAAATATCTTTTACAGTGAAACTGTTGTGATTATTCAATCAATCAGGGATTTGTAAAGCGCTCTACTTACCCGCTAGGGTCTCAAGGAGCTGAAGGGGGGGCTGCAGTTAGTGGTCAAAGAGCCAGGTCTTGAGCAGTCTTCTGAAGGCCTGGAGGTCTGCGGTCTGTCGTAGGAAGAGAGGGAGGCAGTTCCATGTCTTGGCGGCGCGGTGGGAGAAGGACCTGCCCGAGGAGGTGGTTCTGTGGATGCGTGGGATGGCGGCCAGGGACAAGTCGGCAGAGCGGAGTTTCCTGTTGAGGGTGTAGAAGGAGGGTCTGTTGTTGAGGTAGGCTGGGCCGGTGTTGTGGAGTGCCTTGTGTGCGTGGATCATGAGTTTGAATGTGATTCTTTTGTCGACAGGGAGCCAGTGCAGGTCTCAAAGGTGGGGGTGATGTGGTCTCAGCACAGGACGTCTAGGATCAGGCGTGCAGAGGCGTTCTGGATTCTTTGGAGTCTGTTGATGAGTTTGGACGGGGCTCCGGCGTAGAGGGTGTTTCCGTAGTCGAGTCGGCTGCTGACGAGGGCGTGGGTGACGGTTTTCTGTGTGCCCGTCGGGATCCACCTGTAGATCTTGCGGAGCATGGAAAGGGTGTGGAAGCAGGAGGAGGAGACTGCGTTGACTTGGTTGGACATGCTGAGCTTGGAATCGAGGATGACCCCTAGGCTGCGTGCATGGTTTGTAGGTGCCGGGGGGGTTCCCAGTAATGTTGGCCACCAGGAGTCGTCCCATGCTGAGGGGTTGGTCCAAAGGATGAGGATCTCCGTCTTGTCCACGTTCAGTTTCAGCCTGCTTGCCTCCATCCAATCAGCAGCGGCTTTCATACCCTGGTGCAAGTTGGATTTGGCGATGAGGGGGTTCTTGGTGAGGGAGAGGATCAGCTGGGTGTCCTCGGCGTGGGAGATTATGTTGAGGTTGTGTAGTCTGGCCATGCGGGCGAGGGGAGCCATGTAGACTTTGAACAGCTCGGCCTGAGTGAGGATCCCTGCGGGACGCCGCAGATGGTTTTGGTGGTTACGGAATGGAACGGGGAGGCAGACTCTCTGGGTTCTGTCGGTGAGGAAGGAGGTGGTCCAGTCCAGGGCCCTGTCTCGGATCTCTGCGTTGTAGAGGTGTGTGCGTAGTGTGTGGTGGCAGATGGTGTCGAAGGCAGGGAAGAGGTCCAGGAGGATGAGGGCTGCTGCTCGCTGTTGTCGAGTAGGATTCTGATGTCGTCTGTGGCGGCGATGAGGGCGGTCTTGGTGCTGTGGTTGCTGCGGAAGCCTGACTGAGAGGTGTTCAGGATGCTGGTGTCTTCTAGGTAGCGGGTGAGCTGGGTGTTTACGATCTTTTTGATGACTTTCGCTGGGAATGGAATCAGGGAGATTGGCCGGAAGTTCTTGAGGTCGCTCGGGTCCGCCTTGGGTTTCTTTAGTTGATCTCAGTGTGCTTCCAGCTCTCGGGGAAGGTGGCTGTTCTGAAGGAGAGGTTGATGATGTAGCGTAGGTGGGGTGCGATGAGGCTGTCAGCTTTGTTGGTGATGTGGTGAGGTAGGGGGTCAGACGGGGAGCCTGAGTGGATGGTGTTCATGGTCTTGATTATGTCTACGGTGCTCACGTTGGTCCATGTGGTCAGAGGTTCGTGGTGGGTATTCGACGCGGCGAGGTCCTTGGGGTGCCGCCGGGGGTTGAAGCTGTTGTGGATGTCGGTGATCTTGCGGTGGAAGATTATTACTTCTCTGCACTTTATAAAAAGACCATGCCTCATTGTCATTTTGTCTCTGTGGTTATATTTATATAGAAAAAGTTTTGTGATGAATGTTTTAAATATAGGAGTATTGAATTGTATATATGTATGTCTCTTCTTATTATTTGATATCAACTTCAAGAAACAAAAAAAGAAAAAGAAATAAAAAGATATATTTTTGTAAAACAGGAGTAATAAGTATATCATTGTCCAGAAATCTATGAAATGACAGCTGCACAACTGGATATATAGCACTATGCCCAGTGCGAGTTTGTTTTCCAAATAAAAAGCCTTTGGGACTGTGCCTCCACCCCCGTCAATTTGCTGCTGCCTCGCCTTCCTTGAAAACGTGTCCCTGAGCTCTTAGCAGAAAAACAGCCTTTTGCGGACCTGTGCATCCGCTGGGGCTCAGGCCGCCCGGCTCTTGGTGGACGTCATCATTCTGAAAGCAACAAAGCCCTTTGATGCCCCTGAGTGAAGGCGGCTTTGGATCGCTCGATAAAGCTCAATGGCCAGATTGCACGCACTTCACCGCATTAAGAATATACTCAGCTGGGGGCGTGGCTTCGGAGCCTTCAGAAATGGCCGCTGTTCTTTGGAGCTCTGCCGAGACGTGAGCTTGTGGAGCGGCTCCAGGACTTATTTCTTCGGTCCGGACCATAATTTTCTCCTTTCCGGACGTCGGAACCTGCGTTGCTTCCAATGCGACGAAAATCTGCTCTCATGGTGAACTCAATGACTTTATTTTCTTCAAATTGTTATTTCCCTTAGCTTAACGTCGCTGCCGCCATTTTGTTTTCGGCGTTCCCGCGGACTTTCGCTCTTTTCTCTGTGCGATGACTCTTTCTCTCAGGAACATTTTTTCTCTGCATTGACAAACTTTTTCTTTTAATATTGGGTACTTTTGACCTTTCTATCACCACATTGACTCTTCTATTTTGCTCTCTGCTGACTGACTGATTTTTTCCGTCTTTACCTCACACTTTGGGATTCTCCTCATAATTTTCCTGACGGACCTCTTTTGGAACGTCTTTTCATGGCAACGTCTCGCACCAACCAAGGTGGGTCTCTTCAATCTAAACAAGCTGGTTTGGAAGACTTTAATCCGTTCAATGTTCTCCAAGAACCTGTGGACGAATCTAACACGAATTCTAATGTTTCTAAACGTTCTGCATCCTCTTCTAGCTCTCGAACCAGCTCGAAACAAACTACTAAAGTACTCTCTACGTCAACACCAGCTTCTGGCAAAAGAGTGAAAGTTAACCCGCCTTCTCCAACTAATTCCTCTTCCTCAATATCGATGGAGCTCCTTCTTGAGGATATTCGCGCCCTTAAGCCACATATGGAAGAGACAAATGCCCGCCTACAAAATTTAGAGTCCTCATGGTCCCTCACTGGACAACGAGTTGGGGATTTGGAAAATCGTATGGACTCAGTTCAAGGACTTGCTACCCAAGTCCCTCTCATGTCTAAGGAGATATCTCACCTTAAACAGCAGATTGAGCAATTGGAAAATCGTAAAAGACGCAACAACCTATGTATTTACGGTTTGGTTGAAGGTCTTGAAGGTCCGAACCCAATTTCCTTTTTTCAAACTTTCTTGCCAACTCTTTTGGGTCTTCCTGATACTCCTCCTTTAAATATTCAACGTGCCCATCGTCTTGGTTCAATTTCTCAGTCAGCTTCGTCCTCTTCAAAACCCAGAGGTGTTATCCTTTATTTTTTGGAATACACGGAGCTACTCAAAGTTCTTCATGCTGCGAAACAACGTGGAAAATTGACTTGGAATGGTTCTACTCTCTTTTTTGCCCAGGACTACGCTAAAGTCACTGCAGATCGTTGAAAAAGATTTTTGGACATGAGACCTGCACTGCGAAGTTTGAATGCTAGATATGGCCTGTTCCACCCTTGCCTCTTCAGAGTGACTTATAATAATAAGACAACCACTTACGAAGACCCTGCTCTCCTCCAGAAATTTTTGGACAATTGCAATGGAGAATCCATGGAAGTTCCTCGACCATCATGTCTTATTTTTTCTTCTCTAAAAATTTTGTTGTGTTTTATCAATGTTTCTTTCCCTTTATTTGTAGTGTGTGCTGATTTTTTTAAATTTTCTGCATTGATTATTCTTGTTTTTCATTGCTACATGTGTTTTAACGCTCATCTTGTTCTTTTTTCCCTCATATTACTTTTAGGTAAGCTGTATTGTGGTCCCTCACCAATTTGTACCTCATATGTCCTTCCTGGTAGTTGTTCTTCTCCTCACGATCCCGTTTTGGAGTCTCCTGTTCAGCGTTCCGTTTCCCGTATGTCGTTCAACCACCCCTGTTCATTCCGTTTTCTTGTTGGTATGTCTTTTGTTACATTATTTCTCCTTCACGCATTGTTCTCTCTTTGCTTATCTTTATTATGTTCTATTTTCTCTCTGTGTATTTTCTTCCTTTTGTCTGCTCTTCTGTATTTTTCTTCTGACTCTTTTCTTTTTTCCCTTTCTCTTCTTTTGGTTTTCCTTCTTTCTCAATTTTCTGCCTTTGTAGTCTTTTCTAATTTTTCTTATCAGCTTCTTCTTTTCTTTATATTTCACTATCTTTTCATATCTATTTTGTTCATATTGTTTTTTATTTACTTTGGATCAGTTGTTATTATATACTCATGTTATTATTTCATTATTTTTGCATCTTCGATATTGTTTCAGATTTTATTTTTACGTTAAATGTCGATTAATGTAATTTCTTGGAATGTTAGAGGTTTGGGGTCTCCTATTAAGAGACAATGTGTTCTTAATTTGGGACACATTTAAAGCTGCTTCTAGGTTCTTCATTATTTCATATGTTGCCAAGAATTGTCGTCTTCCTTCCAAATCTTTATCATCTTTAACATCTCAAGTTAAAGAACTTGAAGATTCTTATTTTTCATCTAAATCTCCTTCTGTTCTCACTCAACTCTTTACAGCACAACTCTCATTTAATAAATTATCTACCAATTCTGCCAATTTGGTCTTACTTAAATCTAGTGCCAAAGGTTATTCTTCGCAAAATAAAGCAGGTAATGTTCTCGCTAATTACCTTAAAGTTAAAGAAGAGCGCGTGAAAATTGATTCAATCCTATCTTCTTCTAATGTATCTTTACATAAGGATGAAGATATTTTGGATGAATTTTCGAACTTTTATCAAAATCTTTATACTCCTGAATCTCCTCCACTCCCCTCTCTGATTGACTCTTACCTTTCTTCCATTCTTCCCCCTTCAGTGTCAGATGTTGATTTTTCACCCCTAGATAAGGATATTCTTCCTAAAGACATACTAGAGGCAATTCAAGTTCTTAAAAGAGGCAAGGCTCCTGGTCCGGACGGATTTTTGATCGAATTCTATTCTCATTTTTCTTCTTTCCTAATACCTAAATTACATCAGTTATTTTCTTACTTTATTTCCTCTCAGAGAACTGAAGGCTCTTTTCAGGAAGCATTAATTTGTCTTCTTCCCAAAGATAATAAGGATCATACTCTTGCAAAAATTATCGGCCTATTTCTTTAATTAATTTAGATTATACATTTTTTGCAAAAATGTTAGCTTTACGTTTAGATGAAATTCTTCCTCAACTCATTGGTCGAGAACAATGCGGTTTCATAAAGGGTCTTCATCTTTCGGACAACACTCGCCTTTTCTTTAATATTCTCAGTAAATCCCCTTCTTTTCCTCGCCCTTTGACTGCTATCGCACTGGAAAGCTTTCGATAGAGTCAACTGGTCTTTTATGCTGTATACTTTATCTTGGTTTAGTTTTGGCCCTAAATTCATTTCCTATATATCGTTATTGTATTCCTTTCCTAGATCCTTTATTTTTGCTAACGGTCTAGTGTCTTCTTCCTTCCCTCTTCTTCGAGGTGTTCAGCAGGGTTGTCCTCTTTCGCCTCATCTTTATATTTTAGCATTAGAACCCTTTTTGTCCTGGATTAGATTAAACAATGATATCTCTGGGTTTCCTTACGGAGAAAATCAATTGAAGCTGTCTGCCTATGAGGATAATATTCTTTTCTTTATCTCCCAACCTCAAACCTTTGTCCATGCCTTTTTATCCGAAGTATCGTCCTATGCAGCTGTTTCAGGTTATAAGCTTAACGTTGATAAATGTGAAATTCTCCCTCTTAATAAATATTGTTTTCAGGCTGACTTTTTGGTCTCATCTTTTCATTGGAATTCATCTAAAATAAAGTACTTAGGTCACTGGTTTACCCCTTCTATTAAAGACACCGTTGCCTTAAATTAAATATTAAAAATGTGCTGACTACTTTAACAGATACCACTACTAGATGGCATCCTTTATTTCTCTCCTGGTGGGGTAGATTAGACTCTATTAAAATGATGTTGGTCCCGGTAATCTTATTTTTTCTTTCTAATCTTCCTATTAATCTTCCCAAATCTTGTTATAAATCCATTTACTCTATTCTTTCAAAATTCTTATGGCAAAATAAAAAAGCTAGGATGTCCTTTGCCAAACTCAAACGTCCTAAATGTTTAGGTGGAGTTAACTTTCCAGATTTCTCCTCCTATCATACGTCCTTTTTTCTTTCTCATTCTGTTTCCTTTCTATTAGATTCTTCTGCTGATGTTTTCTCTTTTCCTTTATGGGTTTCAGTTGAATCTTCTTTCTTTCTTCCCTTTACTTTTAAGGAATGTATCTCTTTACCACATATCCCACCGAAATTATCTCTTCCTATTCTTAAACAATCTTGGAAAATTTTCCTTCCTCTTTTTCTCAATGGTCTTGACTGTGATTGTTTTTTACAATCCTCCAATTGGTGTGATCATTTGATTCAGATCAAAAATAGAAAGATCTTCTGGAGTGATAGGCACTCTCTTGGTCTCTTTTGGGTTCATCAATTCTTTTAGGATGGCTCCTGTCTTCCTTTTTTCTCTCTTCAGTCCCGTTTCTCTTTTCCTGATTCTTTTCTTCCCAAATATAACCAATTGTGTGTGGCTCTTCAATCTAGTTATAATTCTTTCTCTACCTCTCTTTCTCCTTCATTGTCTTCCTCTCTTACTATTCCCTTTCTCATATCTTCTTCTTCAGCCTCTCAAATATATTCAATACTGCAGAATATCTCTCCTCTCCGTGATAAATCCAAAACTGAACTTGATTGGGAATCTGATTTAAATGTTTCCTTCGATATCCCTTTATGGCAAGCTATATGGAATAAATTACGGAAATCCTCTAGAGCAGCTAATACTACTCAAACGCTATTTTTTGTTTATAACAGACTTCTCATCACCCCCTCCAAACTACATGCTATTGATTCATCTATCTCCTCATCCTGTTGGTCATGTCCTCATACGTCTGCTGACCTCAAACATATGCTTTTTACATGCCCTTTGATTCATCTTTTTTGGTCCAAAGTTTGGCAACAAATCAATTCTATTTTTTCTACTCACTTCCCGTTTTCCCTTCCCCACATTTTTCTAGGTAGTTTAGCTAATATTTGGTCCTCCCACACCTCCAATATTTCCATTATTGATCTTCTTTTGGCAATGGCTTTTCAACAGATCACTAAGTCATGGAAGAATGCTACAAATGTCTCTTTTCAAGCTTGGTGGTACGGTATTTGTTACAATCATAGACTTGACAGAGCATATGTATATCCTGTTCAACTTGCCATCAAACAAGATTTATTATGGTTGCCAATTACTGAGTTTTTGAATGTATCCGCTAAATCTTACCTATTCCATACCCCCTCTGGTGAAGAAGTTTCTAAACCCCCATGATGTGGTTATATTCTCCAGTTTCCTATTTTACATGAATATTTTCTCTTTATTATGTAACAGCTTATGTTGATTTTCTACATGTTTTATACTCTTACTGCATTTTTATTAGAAATTTGTTCTGTGATTTTTTCCTCTTTCACTCTTCCTTCTTTTTCTTTTTCTCACTTCCTCTCTTTCTTTCCCCCTCTCTTTCTTTTTTCTTTTTCTCCTCTTTTCTCTTTCCCTTTATATTTTAATTTCGTTATTGCTTTGACCTGATTGCTATTCTGTTTGCATTAAGAGTATTATAATGTTATGTATTGCAATCTATATTTCAATAAACTCCTTTTGAAACTTAAAGAATATACTCGGCTGATGGCAAGGACATATACTGTCTGTCAGGGGCAGATTCTGTGCAAGTAATGTTTGTTCCCATCCATACTCGGCTCTGATGTATGAGCCTCTCAGTTCAGGTAAACAGTGTTCTATGTAAATGGCTATCGGTAAAAGTAGCACTTTCACATTTGGTTAATTATAGACAGTGATGCAAGGCTTCCGGGAAAGTATGTTATGTGTTCGGCAAAAAAACATATCAATCATTACTATTTTTTAAATTAGGAAATTAGGGAAAAAACTCAAATGCTGTCCAGTCAAGCATTTGACACCATTATGCGCATGACTTGCTAATTTTGCAGTCACCCCCATTTCAATGGAGACAACCTCTAAGCAGTAGAAAATTGCACCTTCCACAGATGAACTCTGCTGTGCCAGTTCAATGCGATACCAAAGAGATAATGGACGGATTGTTAGAGCAAATCAAACACTCTCCCCCACTTGACTGATCTTGGTTTAATCCATCATCATTGGTTAGCTCACTCCACCACCCTTGTTCAGACATGGCCATATATAAATCAGTCTGACTCTGTGCCTCATGGGAACAGTCCAGCCCAAACTGCCAAGCCATGTCTTCCCTGGACCAGAAACAAGCATCCTGGGACTGGTTTCGGGATCATAACCCTCATCAGCCAGGCTATCTTGAATCGAGTGGCAGAGTGAGCAAGGGACCCACATCTGGGCATACCCTGCCAACTTAGGGGGAACAAAGCGATACCAATGGGGATGATGGATGGAGCGTTTGAGCAAATCAAATACTCACCCCCGGTCAACTGATCTGGGTTTAATACATCATCATTCTTTAGCTCACTCCACTACCCCAGTTCATACATGGACATATGCAAATCAGTCCGACCCTGTGCCTCACGGGAACAGTCCAGCCCGAACTGCCAAGCCATGCTTTTCCTGGACCAGAAACAAGCATCCTGGGACCAGCTTTGGGTTCATAACCCTCATCAGCCAGGCTATCTTGAATCGAGTGGCAGAGTGAGCAAGGGACCCATGTCTGGGCATACCCTGCCAACTTAGGGTGAACAAAGCGATAACAAAAGGGATGATGGACAGAGCGTTTAAGCAAATCATACACTCACCCCCAGTCAATTGATCTTGGTTTAATCCATCAACATTCTTTAGCTCACTCCACCACCCCAGTTCAGACATGGCCATATGCAAATCAGTCTGACTCTGTACCTCATGGGAACAGTCCAGCCAGAACTGCCAAGCCATGTCTTCCCTGGACCGGAAACAGGCATCCTGGGAAGGGTTTTGGGTTCATAACCCTCATCAGCCAGGCTATCTTGAATCGAGTGGCAGAGTGAGCAAGGGACCCACGTCTGGGCATACCCTGCCAACTTAGGGCGAACAAAGCGATACCAAAGGGGATGATAGATGGAGCGTTTGAGCAAATCAAACACTCTCCCCAGTCAAATGATCTGGGTTTATTCCATTATCATTCTTTAGCTCACTACACTACCCCATTTCATACATAGCCATATGCAAATCAGTTTGACCCTGTGCCTCATGGGAACAATGCAGCCCAAACAGCCAAGCCATGACTTCCCTGGACTGGAAACAAGCATCCTGGGACCAGTTTTAGGTGCATAACCCTCATCAGCCAGGCTACCTTGAATGCAGTGGCAAAGTGAGCAAGGGACCCACGACTGGGCATACTCGGCCAAGTTAGGTTGAACAAAGCGATACCAAAAGGGATGATGGAGAGAGCGTTTAAGCGAACCAAACACTCACCCCCAGTCAACTGATCTGGGTTTAATCCATCATCATTCTTTATCTCAATCCACCACCCCAGTTCGGACATGGCCATATGCAAATCAGTTTGACCCTGTGCCTCATGGGAACAGTCCAGCCCGAACTGTCAAGCCATGTCTTCCCTGGACCAGAAACAAGCATCCTGGGACCGGTTTAGGGTTCATAACCCTCATCAGCCAGGCTATCTTGAATCCAGTGGCAGAATGAGCAAGGGGCTCACGTCTGGGCATACCCTGCCAACTTAGGCCAAACAAAGCGTTACCAAAGAGGATGATGGACAGAGCGTTTGAGCAAATCAAACACTCACCTCCAGTCAACTGATCTGAGTTTAATCCATCATCATTCTTTAGCTCACTCCACCACCCCAGTTCAGACATGGCCACATGCAAATCAGTCTGACCCTGTGCCTCATGGGAACAGTCCAGCCCGAACTACGAAGCCATGTCTTTCCTGGACCAGAAACAAGCATCCTGGGACCGGTTTAGGGTTCATAACCCTGATTAGCCAGGCTATCTTGAATCCAGTGGCAGAGTGAGCAAGGGATCCACGTCTGGGCAAACCCTGCCAACTTAGGCTGAACAAAGCGATACCAAAGGGGATGATGGACGGAGCGTTTGAGCAAATCAAAGTCTTACCCTGACCCTGTTCCCATGAGGCACAGTGCAAGACTGATTTGCATATTGCTGGGTACAAACTGGAATGGCATGGTGAGCAAAAGAAAGATGGATTTATGCCCAGATCTCTGTACTGTGGTGAATGTATGACATTGTTCTACATTTTGTCCATCAATTGTTCTTTTTACATTTGTCACCCCGAGTGGGACTGCATTACTTTTGGCTCCTGGCAGTGTTCTCCGGCCACCCCCACCATGCGCCGCAACAGTACAACCCTCTCCCGAAGAACACTGACAGGGAATTGGTTTAAGAGGGTATTGCTTATGAAAGAGTCTTATGTACCGATGAGCATGATCCCCTGTAGCAGGTTCCCATGAGTACTCCTTCCCTTCCAAGACACCTGATACCATAGCCTAGTTCGATAGATTTTTGAATCCGCAATACCCCTTACTTCATGTTCCAGTTTATCGTTAACGAAGATAGGCACAGATTCGCCCTTGGCCTTAGAGCGAGAGGCCTTAACCAACGACGTGTGAAAAGCAGGGTGCATCGGTAAACTAGAAGGCAAAGCCAATTTGATGGATTAGTTTGACAACTTTATATGGGCCAATGTTTTAGAATTAAAGATACTATATTGTTTAAACCTGATATTTCTGGTTGAGAGCCATACACAGTCTCTCTTCCTGTATACTGGTCCTGGTTGCCTGCGTTTGTCTGCATATGTGTTAGGATCTATGCTTAATGGAACACTGAGCGAGTTGCTAGGAGCTCAGAATGTTGTGTTGTAAGTGCAGCTCAGTAAGGAGAGGTTGGTGAAGGAGCTGGAGGTCTTTTTATGTATGTCTTTCTGAGTAAAGCTTATTTCATCCTACAAACTGCTTTGGACTGATCTTTACACTGGCGACGAGGGAAACTACTCTGGCAGGGGACAGATTGCCTTTGACCTCTACCCCTGGACGGTACTACCTGGAGCTGGTAGTATACATTTACTCCTTCAATTGTAATTCTACTGGATTTGGATCTAAGATATAAAAGTTCTTCTTATTATTTAGTTGTGGATTTGCCAATAGTTGTGGATTTGTTTCGATTTGCAAAAAAAATCGTCACACTTTTATTCCATCGCAATCTGCATCTTTTGAACTACTTAAACCGCCTACCTGAGCGCGTTGTTCGACATCGTCGTTGGGAACTCTTCGCGCTCCTGTTGCCAAGCATTAGAAGCTGCTCGCGTCCGACATTCCTGCTTCTCCTGCAATTGCTGAGTGATCTGTGCCTTCGTCATCGCGCTGCGTAGTGTCACGCAGCGTCAAGAAAACGCGGCGGCCATCTTAAATTGGTCTCAGTATCACGCAGCATCAAGAGAGCGCGGCAGCCGTTTTAGATTGGTCTTAGTGTCACGCAATATCAAGAAAACGCGGTGGCCATTTTAAATTGGTGTACATACTGTTTTTTCTTCCATGAAGCGTTCGGCAACATCGGAAAGGCACGAAACAATGGGCAATATCGTGATGGCATGAAACAATCGCGACAAGAACCAAGATCCAAGAATATATAAGAGTGGGGACTTTTTTCTACATTGTTCTTTGGGGACATTGTTTTTGATGTTTTGTGTTTAATTGCTATAGTGAATATTGTGTGGAGTTTACAATATACAGTCATATACAGTCAATATACAGTCAATATACGGTTTACAATACTACAGTCATGGCTGATCAATCACTTGCTGCTCCTCCTTCCTTTCTTCCTACCCCTGGTGAGCCTACTGTCCCATGGAAAGAATGGAAAAAGCTGTTTTTAACTTACATTCTTGCCACTGGTGCAGACAAGTTTGGACCGATTCGCAGACAAGCAATATTACTCCATAATTTAGGTGTAGAAGGTAGGAGACTTTATGAAGACTTGCCAGAAATATCCTTGGGTAGTGGTAATGGTCAACCCACTAATGTCTAGTCTACAAAATGAGCATGCAGATGTTAGAGAAAAGATTTGTGGCTAAGATTAATACTGTTCTGGAAGGACACAAATTCTTTTGTCGTGTGCAAAGAAGCGATGAAGACATTTCTAGTTATGTTGCAGCTTTGAGGGGACTATCTTTGAATTGTAAGTTTAAAGATTTGGGTGATTCTCTAATTTGAGACCAAATTGTTAGGTGCACTAATAACAAGAAAGTAAGAAAAAAATTACTCATAAAAGACTGTACTTTGGAGGAGGCAATACAAATTGCTAAAGGGCTTGAAAATACCGACTTATGGATTAAGGAAATGGATAAGTGTACCAATTTGATAGCATCTAAAGATACTGTAAAGGTGTCTGAGCATAGTGAAAAAGCTTCTCAAGTTTCGGCTAATATTGAGGAAACTAAAAGTGTCAAGCCTGCTGCAAAATTTGATTCTAAGGCTACTAGTAAATTTCCGACTTATCGTCCAAGTAGTGTTGGGCAACAAGGAAACTTTCGTCAAATTAAATGTTACAGGTGTGGAGCTCCTGGGCATATTGCTTCAAGTACACGATGTATGGCCAGAAATGCTATTTGTAGAAAGTGTGGCCGATGGGGGCACTTAGCAAAAGTTTGTAATGCTAAAACACAAAATGTCAATGAGGTTGATGATTGTTGCGAGAATGTTCAAGAATTGATGTTGTGTTGAAGGTTTGCCTATGCCTAACAATGAAAGTATCCAAGACCAAGTATCTCTTGTTGATATACCTTCCGAGAGTACAGATAAATTAGAAAAGCCACATTGTTTAATTAATTTTGATAGCAGAGATCAGAAGCATCCTAAGACCAGAGATGTTTAAATGTTAGTTGATTCAGGAAGCCTCTATACATTGTTATCTAAAGATATGTACATTGAAGTTTGGGGAAATGATGGTGATGTTGCTTCTTGGGGGGCGCCAGATATTAAAGCAGTAGGTTGTAGTGGGAAGACCATAGATATCCTTGGATTTAAATGGATGATAATAAGTTTTTTAAATAGGAAAGTATTTGGACGAGTTTACCTTACAAAACAAGGATCCAATTTACTTGGTTGGCGCCATCAGAAGGATTTGGGTATTTTGTTAAATCCCAATGCTCCTGTCCCAGTTTCTTCACTTTCTGTCCTTAATGTTTACAGTTTTGAAATTGACATCATGACAAGATTTCCCAATGTCTTTTCTGACAATTTGGGGACATTAAAGGGGTTTTCGCACAAAATTATTCTCAAGAAGAATACAGTCCCAGTGGTTCATAGAGTTGGAAATGTTCGACATTTAATGAGAGCCCCTCTTAAAGATGAATTGGATAAACTGTTAGATTTGAGAATTATTGAGCCCATTGAAGCCTCTGAATGGCTCGCCCCCATTGTCGTCGCACCTAAGGATGGTGGGGCTAAGATTCGGCTCTGTGTGGACCTTCGAGACTTGAAAAAAATATTTGGGTGGTTAGAAAACCGTTACCAAATATTTCTGAGATGTTAAGTGCTATGGGTGGTGGTGTGATTTTTAGTGTGATTGACATGTCTGCAGCTTACCACCAGATAGACTTAGATGAACAATCACGACATCTCACTTCTTTTGTGACTCCGCTGGGTGCATTTAGATATTGTTGGATGCCCTTTGGGTTGGCGTCCGCCTCGGCGGTGTTTCAGAGAGTGATGCAACAGGTTTTGATTGGGATACAGAATGTTTTATGCTTTCAAGATGACGTGTTGATTGTTGGGAAAAGTTGTGAACATCATGTTAAGGTCTTAACCGAAGTGTTGGAACGAATGGAAAGTAATGGCTTGACCATAAAGAAAGAAAAGTGTCAATTAAAACGAGACAGTGTGACTTCTCTGGGCCATGAGATATCTGGGCTTGGTATTAAGCCCAAGAAGAGCATAATTGCTGGAATTGTCAATGCTCCTATACCGTCCAACAAAGATCAGTTTAGGTCTTTTTTGGGTCTTGCTGAATATTTTTCAAAGTTTATAAAGGGATTTTCCAATGTTGTAGAACCATTGAGGGTGTTAATGAAGAATGGAGTTGCATTTAAATGGTGTGAGGTTTGTTATGAAGCATTCAAATGTGTTAAAAGTGGAATTGTGCATGCACCGACCCTCGGTCACTTTGATGTGAAAGCTAGGACTTTGGTTACCACAGATGCTAGTGCTGTAGGGATTGGTGCAGTTTTGTCCCAGATTTGTAATGGTGTGGAGAAGATCATAGTATTTGCATCAAGGAGACTTCAGGGTGCTGAAGCTTCTTATTCCGTTATTGAGAGGGAAGCCCTCGCTTCCACTTGGGGAATAAAGCATTTCAGATATTTCCTTTGGGGTTTGCCTTTCAGAGTAAGAACGGATCATAAACCCCTTGTACATTTGTTTAAGGGAGGAAGAGGTTTGGAAGGAAATGTAACTCCTAGGATATCTAAGTGGATTCTGTCTGTGCTTGAGTACAACTTTGAGATGGAATATGCCAGAGGTGAGAAGAATGTAGTTGCAGACTATTTGTCAAGAATGCCCGTTGAGTCAGTAGGTGAAGATTTAGAAAATGATGACTTTGTAGCTAGTTGTAATTAAATCTTGACATTTGATAAAGCAGATTGGGAATCTGCCATGTCTGAGGATCAGGTGTTATCAATTGTCATAAGAAATGTTTCTGAGGGGTGGTCTAGGGAGTCTAGTGCTGACATTCGTTTAAAGGGTTTTTATCATTGAGGGTGAATTAAGTGTTTCAGAAGGGAAGTTGTGGGAAAGAAACAGGTTGGTGCCACCATGCAATCTTAGGTCTAAGATTATGACTTTGGCGCATGAAGGTCATTTAGGAAGAAACGTGGCAAAGAGGAGGATTCGTGACTCGTACTGGTGGCCAGGCATGGATGGAGAAATAGATGATTTGGTTAAAAATTGCTATGCCTGTGCTGGTAGTGATAAAACTAAAATCGTTAGGCAGCCTCCCCTTTTGTGTGTTGATTTTCCGGTACGTCCCTGGGAAAAATTGGCTATTGATTTTCTTGGTCCAATTTCCAAATTGGGTGTCCGTAAGAAGTTTTTGATGGTTCTGGTGGATTACCACTCGAAGTGGTTTGTGGTGGAGTCTACTGAAAGTATTGATACCAGAAGAGTGATTGGTTTTATGGAAAGAGTGTTTCTGAATGAAGGGATTCCAAAACCTCTAGTGTCAGACAACGGGGTGCAGTTGGTTTCTAGAGAAATGAAAGATTTTTTGGATGGTATGGGAATCTGTCATGAGAGAGTTGCGTTATTCAGGCCGCAAGCTAATGGCCTTGTGGAAAGGATTAACAGATTGTTGATGGAAAACATTCAACTATCTCTTGCTAACGGTCTAGCATGGTCAGATGAACTCAAGAAAATGGTGTGGTCTTACAGAGTCACGCCACATTCAGTTACTGGTGTCTCGCCTTTTGTTTCCCTCAAAGGGCGGGAACCGTGTACGAAGGAGGTTCCGGGTTGGTTGAGGAACAAAGAGTGTGTTTGGGTTGATCATAAGGATGTGAAATGTAGTGTTGATAAACGGCAAAGTGATTCTGCTCAATCATATAATTTGAGAATGAGGGTACGTGAGAATGACATCAAAGTAGGTGATTGGTTTGTGACTAGGAAGGGTGGTATAGTGATTAAAGGGGAGAGTAAGTTTTCGCAACCCAAACAAGTGAAGTGTGTCAAAAGAAACATTCTTATCTTGAGCGATGGTTCTGCTTGGAGTAGTGGTAATGTTGCTAAATGTACTACTCCCTAATGTTTGTTATTTTACGAAATGAAATCTTTATTGAACATGTTATATCATTCTGTATAGGTTGCATTGTATTTTGTTTGCATTTGTAATTTGAATTTGAATTTAAAATTTCTTATAGAGCGCACGTATACCTGCGGTTTCTTGGCGCTATTACTGACGGGATCCTAAATTAAAAAGCTGGGGGAACAGGAAAGTTATTATTCGAAAGATTTCGTGAATAGATAGGTCTTGAGTTGTTTACGGAATTGTGGGTAGAGAGAGATGGTGCGGAGTTCAAGGGGAAGGGAGTTCCAGAGGGTAGGGGCGAGGGTGGCAAATTTAGAGCCTCCCCACTTCTTTCTCCGGTAGCGTGGGATGGTGAGGTGGGACTGGGAGGACGAACGAAGTTCCCTGGTGGGAACATAGGAAACAATCTCGGAGGAGATGAACTCAGGAGCGAGTCCGTGTCGGGCCCGGAAGGTGATGGAAGCAAGCTTGAATTCAATTCTGGCTCGCACAGGGAGCCAGTGGAGTGATTTCAGGAGCGGGGTAGAGTGGTGAAATTTGGGGAGTTTGAAAACTAGGCGGGCCGCCTGGTTTTGGATCTGTTGTAGGCGACGCAGACTGTAGGCGGGGATGCCGGCATACATGGCGTTGCCATAGTCCAGAAGGGATACCACCATGGCCAAGATGATGAGCTTTAGGGCAGAGAAAGTGAAGAAACGGGACACCCTGCGTATAGTGCGCAGTGAAAGAAAGGAAGAAGATACCACAGAGCTAACCTGGGAGTGAAGGGTGAGTTGAGAATTAAGTTTTATACCAAGTGGTTTGACTGAGGAAGCGGGGGTGGGAGGAGGGCCAAGAGAAGGGGGCCAGAAAAGAGGGGACCAGGGGCTGGATGAACCACCCGTCAACACCAACTCGGTTTTGTCGGGGTTGAGTTTAAGGTGGTTGTGGTTCATCCAGTCCCTGATGTGAAGCATAACAGATTGAAAGTTTAGAATAGAGGAAGGAGAAGATAGATTGAAGACAAGCTGGAGGTCGTCCGCATAATTAAATACGCCGACCTCCATCTGTTGAAGGGAGAAGATTAGGGGAGCAATGTACAGATTGAACAAGAGAGGAGAAAGGGAGGAACCTTGGGGAACCCCGCACTGAACTTTACGGACGTCCGCCGTGAAGTCACCCAGGCGAACAGCCTGGGTGCGGTCGCTCAGGAAGGAGGACAACCAGACCAGGGCGGTCCCCCCGATCCCCGCCGCTCCGATACGGGAGAGGAGGATGGTGTGATCCACCGTATCGAAGGCGGCTGAGAGATCGAGGAGCACAAGGGCCTGGTGCTGATTAGTGTCCATGCCCTCCCTGAGGGTGTCCAAGACCGACAGGACAACGGACTCCGTAGAGTGTGCAGGGCGGAAACCGGCTTGACGGGGGGCAAGAGCACCATGATTCTCCACAAAAGAGCTCAGAGCGCAGGTGACGTGGCGCTCGAGCACCTTGGCCAGGAATGGTAGGAGGGAGATAGGACGGAAATTGGCGGGGACAGAAGGATCTGCCCCGGGTTTTTTTAGGAAGGGCACAATTACCGCAGATTTCAAGGGTTTAGGAACGATGCCTTGGGCAAGAGAGCTGTTAAGAAGATGGAGGGGAGGGTCAGGGCAGGAAACAAAAATATGGCGGAGAATGTGAGCGGGACAGGGGTCTAGCGGAGAGCCGGATTTGACCAGGGGAACCAAGGTGATCAGGCTCTCCCGAGTGATAGGGGAAGTGAGGTAAGCTCCCCCTTGGGGGGGGGCATTGGGGGTCAACAAAAGAGGAGGAGGGTGGCGGGATGTTAGCCTTGATGGTGATGATTTTGTGAATGAAATAGTTGTTGAGGGAAGAACAGAGTTCTTCGGAAGGGGCCGGCTTAAGAGTAGTTCTGTCCGAGAACGCTAGGTTGTGGACGATGGTGAATATCTCCTTGGACTGGCCTTCCGCGGCTAAGATTTTGGAGGAGAAGTAAGATGTTTTTGCCTCCAAGATGTCTTTTTTATACTGGCTCAAGATGTTAGTGTAATCCAGTTTCAGAGTGGGGCAGGAATTTCTTCTCCATGCCCGCTCCGCGCGGCGAACTGTTAATTTGGTGGTCTTAAGCTCTTCAGTGAACCACCGATTAGCGTCCTTGTCGCGTTTGGAGGTAATGCGCTTGAGCGGGGCAAAAGCGTCGCGTCCGTTGGAGAGCCACTGATCTATGGCGTCGACCTGGGAAAGTGTGGGAAGACCCTGTAGGGGGGGGATGGACGAGGTAAGGAGGGAAGAAAAATTCTCCAGGTTGACACGACCCCATGATCGGACCCAGGTGTTTTTAGGCCGGGGGGGCTTAGCTGGAGGGTGGATGGGAAGAAGGAATGAGATTAGGTGGTGATCCGAACAGGAGCAAGGGGTGATAGAGAGTGAATCCACAGGGCAGTTCAGGGACCAGATCTGATTGAGTATATGACCTTTGATGTGGGTGGGGGAATAGACGTGGGAAATGAAGTTGAGGGAGTGAAGGGTTTCGGAGAATTCCTTGGAGGATGGGCACTCAGCGGAGTTGGAGGGCCAGAAATTAAAATCGCCAAGGAGCAGAATGGAGGAGTTGTTGACTGTGATGGTGGCCAAGACCTCCAAAAAGTCGGGGAGAAACTGTGAGGGGGACTTAGGGGGACGGTAGGTGAGGAAGCAGGTCAGGGGGGGAGAGGTGGAAACTGTGCGGATCACCAGAAATTCAGTTGTCGCGATGTCGGGTAAAGATAAAATTTGGAAGGGGAGATTGGTGCGTGCGATGACCGCCACGCCACCCCCGGCCCTGCCAGAAGGGCGGTCCGCCCTGAGGGCATAGTAGGTGGCCGGTAGGGTGGATAGTAGGGCAGGGAGGGAGTCATCGCAGAACCATGTCTCGGTTAAAAAGAGAAGGTCGGGAGCATGGAGATCAAGTAAGACTGAGAGTTCATGTGCAGGGGCAACAGCAGACCGGGTGTTTAGATAGAAGGCTGTGAAGGCTTTGGGGGTTGATGAGGGAGCGGCGCTACAAGACACGGGAGGGGTGTCAACTGCAGGGGAAGGACAGAGAAAGGGAGTAGCAGGAGAAAGACCAAGGGAGGAGATGCGAGAGCAGACAGAGGCCGAGATGGGCCAGGAGCCCTGGCAGCAGCGAAGTTGGTCAGGGGTATAGATGATAGGCGGGGCAGAGTGACGAGCCCCTAGTCCCGGCCCACTGCGCTTCCTGCCAAGACACATGATTTATGGAGAAGAATCAGGAATTTGGAGGGGGCGTGGCCAACCGAGGGGGCGTGTCTATAGGCGCGCCTCGCCCTCATGAATGGCGGCCAGAAGGAGGGGGTCGTTGCAGCGTGGAGCGCTGTTTAGAGGATGTGAGCAGAAGGTAGGTAAAAGAGCAAAGTAGTAAAAACACAATATCACATCAAAGTGTTAAAATAATGCAGAAGCAATCTCCCGGCTTTTCGCCTCAGGAGTCCGTTGTCAGTGCAGCGCCCAGCGTTTGGCGCGCGCTATTTATATCGTGGTGAGGGGGCGTGGCCAACCGAGGGGGCGTGTCTGGAGGCGCGCCTCACCCTCGTGAATGGCGGCCAGAAGGAGGGGGTCGTTGCAGCGTGGAGCGCTGTTTAGAGGATGTGAGCAGAAGGTAGGTAAAAGAGCAAAGTAGTAAAAACACAATATCACATCAAAGTGTTAAAATAATGCAGAAGCAATCTCCCGGCTTTTCGCCTCAGGAGTCTGTTGTCAGTGCAGCGCCCAGCGTTTGGCGCGCGCTATTTATATCGTGGTGAGGGGGCGTGGCCAACCGAGGGGGCGTGTCTGGAGGCGCGCCTCGCCCTCGTGAATGGCGGCCAGAAGGAGGGGGTCGTTGCAGCGTGGAGCGCTGTTTAGAGGATGTGAGCAGAAGGTAGGTAAAAGAGCAAAGTAGTAAAAACACAATATCACATCAAAGTGTTAAAATAATGCAGAAGCAATCTCCCGGCTTTTCGCCTCAGGAGTCCGTTGTCAGTGCAGCGCCCAGCGTTTGGCGCTCGCTATTTATATCGTGGCGAGGGGGCGTGGCCAACCGAGGGGGCGTGTCTGGAGGCGCGCCTCGCCCTCGTGAATGGCGGCCAGAAGGAGGGGGTCGTTGCAGCGTGGAGCGCTGTTTAGAGGATGTGAGCAGAAGGTAGGTAAAAGAGCAAAGTAGTAAAAAACTGTAATGGGGGAGATGTGTTAGGATCTATGCTTAATGGAACACTGAGCGAGTTGCTAGGAGCTCAGAATGTTGTGTTGTAAGTGCAGCTCAGTATGAAGAGGCTGGTGAAGGAGCTGGAGGTCTTCTTATGTATGTCTTCCTGAGTAAAGCTTATTTCATCTTACAAACTGCTTTGGACTGATCTTTACAATATGCCTTTACCTCGTTTTGGCCGCCCTCAAATTGCTCCGCATCTCCCTCAAGGTGTTGTGGATATGTGTCACTCTTTCATGTACCTCAGGGACGAACGCGGAATGAGCAGGGTGTACAAAAAGGGGTGAAATTAGGATGAAAGCCATAGGTACAGTAAAAAGGGGCATGTTTCGTGGAGCTATGTGTAGCGCTATTGTATGCTATATCTGCTAACCATAGTCTGTCTACCCACGCTTCTGTAGTGACCTCCACATAACACCTGCAGTCAAGGGACTGCTTTAGGGTTTGATTCACTCGCTCCGTCTGACCATCCGTCTAGGGGTGGAAGCTGGTAGAGGGGTTGGACCTTATTTCTAAAGCTGAGCACCAAACCCTCCAGAGGTTGGCTGTGAACTGTGTCCCCCTATCAGAAACGATAACCTGAGTCAATAACGACTGGGCCAACATGCTAGCTGAGGGTACCTGTTTGCATGCTATGAAGTGTGCCATTTTAGTTAAAATATCCACTATCACCAATATGACAGTATGGCCCTTATCGGCGGGCCTTCCAACCACGAAGTCCATAGAGATATGTTCCCAGGGTTGGTCTGGAGTGGGAAAAGGTTGTAGCAGACCCTTCTGACTGCCATGCATGGTTTTCATCTGGCTGCAAATAGCACATTCAGCCACCCATTTGGTAACAACGGTTTTTATGGTGGGCCCGAGAACTGGCGCTGTAATCTTTCCAAAGTCTTTTCCATGCCATTGTGTCCAGCACAAGGTGCATTGTGATGCCACTGAAAGGCTTGTTTTCTTAGGGAATTGATATGTAACAAAAGCTGTTTGTTCCATATTGGAAGTACTTTGAAAACTTTACAGACGGCGTTCTTCCCCAGCCAGACTTTCCATTTGTCATGGAGAATATTCTGAGCGATACTGTGAAGAAAGTTCTCAGTACAGGTTGCTCTAATCATATTCTTGGGGTTAATGATAGCATTCTTAACAACTTCTTCTGTTCTTACAGGCATGGTGTGACGGGATAGAGCATCCGCTTTCTTGATCTCCCTTCTGGGGCGATAAGTCACCAAGAAGTTGTATTCGGCAAAAAACAACATCCATCGCAATTGACGAGGTGTTGGGTGTCTTGGGGCTGTCATAAATTGGAGTTTGCGATGGTCTCTATAAACTATTACTACGTGACGGGCCCCCAGGAGTAAGGGTCTCCAATCCAAAAAAGCCATCTTGATGGCTAACAGTTCCTTTTCTGCTATATTGTAGTTTTGCTTGGCAGGGTTGAGCTACTTCGACAAATAGGCCAATGGATGTAACTGACCAGTATTGGTGTGACGTTGGGAGCGAACAGCTCCTTCTGCAGAGTCAGAAGCGTCTGCTTCTTCAATATATGTTTTTTCCGGGTCGGCATGCCCTAACACTGGTGCTGAAACATAGGCTTGTTTTAAAGCATCAAACCCCTTTTGAGCCTCATCCGTCCACGAGAAGACCATGTTTTTTTCTCAGTAACCGCACCAAGGGGGCCGCCAAGTCACAGAAATGATCAATAAACCTGCGGTAAAAATTGTCGAACCCAATAAAACACTGTATGCCACGGACAATTCACAGGAGTAGGCCAGTCTTTAACAACGAGGATCTCTCGTTCTGACATTTCCTGTCCACACAGGGTTAGTATCACCTCAAAGAATTCAACCGAGGTGATGTCAAACTCGTATTCGCTGAGCTTGCAGTATAGGTGGTGTTCTAGCAGTGTCCGTAGGATGGTACGTACGTGTTCCGTGTGCTGTTCTCGACTCTATGAATAGATCAAAATGTCATCTATATAGACTATGACAAACTGGTCCAGATATTCCAGCAGAACGTCGTCTAAGAAGAACTGGAACGCCGCAGGGGAGTTACACAATCCAAAGGGCATAACCAAATATTCATGTAGCCCGTAACGAGTTTTGTATGCCGTCTTCCAGTCATCTCCGGGTCGCATGCAGATTAAATGATAAGCTCCTTTTATATCCAATTGCGTATAGATCACCAATTTTTTGACCTGCTCCAGTAGTACATTTATCAGAGGCAAAGGATACCTGTTTTTTACAGTGATGGCATTCAGGGCTCTGACGTCTACACAGGCGCGTATCTCCTCATTGGCGTTCGGGATGAAAAACAACGGAGAGGCTGCGGAACCTTGGAATCACGTATAAACCCCAATGCCAAATTTTTATCCAGATAGGCACGTAGATGTATGTTTTCCGGTTCTGTAAGGGCATATACCCTCCCTGTCGGTATGTTGGCACCTGGTCCCAAATCGATTTGGCAGTCATAGGGGCAATGGGGCGGTAGGATTTCTGCCTTGGTTTCACTTCTGCATATTCTTGGTATTCTTCAGGCAAGGTTATATCATGTTCTACCGCTGTCGTCACGTGATGAACAGAAGCTAGAACTGAAGCAGGACTGCTGCTGGTAGGAATACAACGTTTGTGACAGTAGTATGATGTAAAAAGAAGAGTCTGGTTTTCCCAATCCACTGTGGGATTGTGTTTTCTCTACCAGGGAAGCCCTAAAATCACCCCGTACTGGGGGGCCTGAATGATGTTAAAAACCAACGTTTCCTGGTGATCACTTCCCATTAACACCTCGAGGGCTCCCGTTTGGAGGCGGATGGGTCTGAAATCTAATCTTCTTCTGTCCACTGCAAACACAGCCTCTGGTGTTTCTTTTTCTTGCAGGGTTATTCCCAGGATCACCGCCTGCATCTTGTCCATGAAGCAACCGGTGGCTCCGGAATCTAGCATGGCTCTAACCAACTGCCATTTCTCCTGAATAAGTAGTTGAATCTCCACAAAAATATGAAGTCTTTCCTTCATGGCCTCGCCATCCAGAGAAGGGATGTATGCACAACTTGAAGTGGTCCCTTCCTCCAACTTCAAGCTCTCTCGTTTTCCGCTAGGGTTTCTGAAGTGACTACTGAAACCTTTCTAAAGTCTGACCTGGGTTTGGGTCTCAACGTGCATTCCTTTATGAAGTGACCTTTTTTTGCCGCAGTAGATACACAAACGTTTTTTGCGCCTGTAATCTCTTTCTTCCGTGGTGAGAGGCGATTTCACTGCCCCGATTTCCATGGGTTCCGCTTTCAGAGTTGGACTGTTCTCAGAAATCCGTGATTGCTCAAGGCAAGGAGAGTATATGTCTCTCTTTTTATGCAGAGTCGATGATCCATTCTGAGAACCAAACTGATAAGGTCTTCGCAAGAGACAGGTTGAAGATCAATCTGGGCCAATATATCCTTCATGTCCTCTCACAATCCTTTGTGGAATATAGAAGCTTGTTTCTCCTCTGGCCATTCAGTTTCCGTGATTAACCTCCTGAAATCATTGAGGTATGCAATCAGGTCCCTGTTCTCTTATTTTAAATCCAGCAGTTCCCGGTCTGCCGATAGGGTGGCTGCTCTACGATTGAATGTTCTCTCGAATTCTTTAATGAATGAATCCCAATCGTGTAATAAGGGGTCATCTCTTTTCGCCAATGGCACTGCCCATTGAGCAGCATCCCCGGCCAAATAGGAAATTAGGAATGCTACCCTTGAGTGATTGGTGTTGAATACTTTTAGTTTACATGAGAAATGTAACAAGATTTGTGTAAGGAACACCTGAACCTTACTTCAGTCCCCATAAAATCGTTCTGGTGAAGCTAGTGGTATGGGAGTAGGGACCTCCACTACTACGGGCGCGGTGTGAGACAACAGAGACATTCCCACATCAAATGGATTACTCGCCATTTGATCTACCTGGGCCTGCAGGGAAGCCGTTTCTGCCCTAGAAGCAGTTAATTCGGCCTGTACTAATGCCAAAGCAGCCATCACATCCTCTAAGGTGGCCATCACAACGTACGACCGGGAGGATAACAATTCTTGGGCCGCTGATTCTGTCAGGTCCTTGAATTCTCAGAATCGTTCGATGCTTAAATGGGTTCCACCTTCCGACAGCCCCAAGGTCTGAGTGAAACAGACACGTTGGAGTGATCAGGCAAGGGAAGGGAAGGATGGGGACAGCAGGGAGGGAGACCTGAAAAGAGAGCAAGGCACTAGAAGACAAAAACATATACCACTACTCATAGAGAATAACAATACTCTATTACAAGCATTAAGACTCTACATAAATAACACAAGGCTAAATACCTGTAAAGGAAAATAAGGCAGCGATGCTTTGCAACCAGAGTGTTTATAGAAGAGCAGCCACTAGCAACCTATGGACGGAATAGGATACATCAGTATAGACGCAATGTATCACTTAATACGGAAGTTATGACGTATTGCCAAACATACCCTTTAGATCACCAGTGGTCTTTCAACAGGGGGGTATTTGGAGCTGGCCCAGGTGTAAGCTCAACAAGCCCCTGCTGCATAAGATAAATAAACAAGGAAGGTTATAATTCCAGCAGACGCACTGGAACACGACCCAGCGTCTCCTGGGTTAGAATCACCAGTGAGAAAACACTCAGTATTTTGGAACAAATGAGTGCCCCCAAAAGTCAGTAAAAGCAATTACCCAAAGTTACTGGATTACCAGCATAAATACTACATTTGTGGTAATTGTCTCCATTACCATCCAGTAGGAAATTGAAAGAATAGCCCTGCATGAATCGAAGGGAAGGTTCGCCAACTGGACTGTACTAAGCAGCAAAAACCTGGAAAATACCTCTTTTTCAAAGTAAATACAAAGTTTGTACACCTCAGCTGAGTGGAGGCAATCAATAAATCAATCAGCATATTTATAAAGCGCACGACTTACCCGTGATGGTCCCAAGGCACAGGGGGGGGGAAGCTGCTACTGCTCGAAGAGCCAGGTCTTAAGGAGCCTTCTGAAGGTGAGAAGGTCTTGGGTCTGCCGTATGTGGGTAGGGAGGGTGATCCAGGTTTTGGCGGCGAGGTGGGAGAAGGATCTGCCGCCGGAGGTTGTTCGTTGGATGCGGGGGACAGCTGCGAGGGCAAGGCTGGCGGAGCGGAGCTGGCGGGTCGGGGTGTGGAAGCTGAGTCTGCTGTTCAGGTAGGCTGGTCCGGCGTTGTGCAGTGCTTTGTGTGCGTGGGTGAAGAGCTTGAAGGTGATCCTCTTGTCGATTGGGAGTCAGTGTCGGTCTCTCAGGTGGAGGATGATGTGGCTGCGGTGGGGGGCGTTGACGATCAGTTGGGAGGAGGCGTTTTGGATGCATTGTAGTCATCGTGTTTGGCTGGTATTCCTGCGTAGAGTGCGTTGCCATAGTCCAGTCTGCTGCTGACGAGGGCCTGTGTCACCGTTCTTCTTGTATCGGTAAGGATACACTTGTAGAACCTGCAGAGCAAGCGGAGGGTGCTGTAGCAGGAGGAGGAGACGGCGTTGACCTGCTTCGACATGGAGAGGGAGGAGTTGAGGATGATTCCTAGATTGCGTGCATGGTCGGTGGGTGTTTGTGCTGTTCCCAGTGTGGTCGGCCACCAGGAGTTATCCCAGGCTGAGGGGTTGGGTCCTCCGTCTTGTCCGAGTTCAGCTACAGGCGGCTGCTCCTCATCCAGTCAGCGACAGCCTTCATTCCCTCATGGAGGTTGGATTTGGTGGTGTGTGGGTCCTTGGTGAGGGAGAAGATGAGCTGGGTGTCGTCAGCATAGGAGATGATGTTGAGGTCGTGATGGCTGGCCACTTGTGCGAGGGTGGCCATGTAGACATTGAACAGCGTCGGGCTGAGGGATGATTCCTGTGGGATGCCGCAGATGATGTTGGTGGCTTCAAAATGGAAGGGTGGGAGGCGAACGCTCTGGGTTCTTCTGGAGAGGAAGGACGTGGTCCAGTCAAGAGCCTTCTCTTGGATTCCAGCTTTTAGCAGGCGTGTCTTTAGGTTGCGATGGCAGACTGTGTTGAAGGTGGCTGACAGGTCCAGGAGGATGAGGGCTGATGTTTCGCCGTTGTCTAGTTGGCGCCTGCTGTCGTCTGTGGCAGCGATGAGGGCTCTTTTGGTGCCATGGTTTCATCTGAATCCGGACTCGGACGGGTCCAAGATGTGGTTGTCTTCCAGGTGGCGGGCCAGTTGCATGTTGACGATTTTCTCAATGACCTTTGCAGGGAACGGGAGAAGGGAGATGGGCTAGTTCTTGAGGTCCTTGGGGTCCGCTTTGGGCTTCTTGAGGAGGGCGTTGATTTCAGCGTGCTTACAGGTTTCTGGGAATGTCGCTGTTTCAAAGGAGATGTTGATGACCTTCCGTATTTGGGGTGCAAATGCAGTGTCTGCTTTGTTGAATACGTGGTGTGGGCATGGGTCAGACGGAGATCCTGAGTGGATGGAGTTCATGACCTAGCATGTGTCATTGTCGTTGATGTTCGATCAGGAGGTCAGGCGGTTGGCGTTGGTGGTGTTCATAGGGGGGGTGGAGTCTGGAGTATTCGGGCGGTCTTGGTGTTAAAGCCGCACAGTTCTTGTGAGGGCGGGATGTCGTTGGCGTTGGCACTGGTGTTGGAGAGTTCCTTTACGATGCTGAAGAGCTCTTTGCTGTTGTGTGCGTTGTTATCCAAGCAGTCTCTGAAGGAGGATTTTTTGGCTAATCTGATGAGGTGGTGGTGTTTGCGGGTGACGTCCTTGTGGGCTGCGTGGTTGTCCAGTGTGCATTCGTGGAGCCATGTCATCTCCAGGTTCCGGGATGCATGTTTGGAAGCCTGGAGCTCGTTGGTGAACCAGGTGACTCTCTTGTTGGAGCGGCTGTTGGAGGGTTTCTTAAGCGGGGCAAGGGTGTTGGCGCAGTCGTCGATCCACTGTCTGAGGTTGCGGGCTGCGGCATCTAGGTTGGTGAGGTTGGTGGGTTAGTTCTTGGCGAGGGAGATGATCAGCGGGTCTTCGTGACTTTGCTCCAGCAGCAGCGAGACAGGGGTTTGGTGCGGTGGTGTGTGGTTGATTTCTTGAAGGTGAAATGGATGCAGGGGTTGGTCAGTCCAGTGGAGTTCGGTGGAGTGGTCGAAGGAGATGTGGGAGCCTGTGAAGAAGATGGGGTCAAGCATGTGGCTGGCGACATGGGTGGGTGCGGTGACGAGTTGTCTGAGGCCGAGCTTGGCGAGGTTATCGATCAGGGTGGCTGAGTTGGCATCGTTGTTGTTCCAGAGGTGAAAGTTCAGGTCCCCGAGGAGGATGAAATCTGTGGAAGCGAGTGCGTGGGTGCCGGCGAGGTCGGTGATGGAGTCACTGAACTGAGCCCAGGATCCGGGGGGTCTGTAGACGAGGATTCCTCTGAGGGTGGTGTTGGGATCGGTGTGGATCCGGAAGTGCAGGTGTTCGGCGGTGTTAAGGGTGTCGTCAGCATGGGTGGCGACCTTGAGGGTGGACTTGTGGATGATGGCTATTCCTCCTCCGATTCTGTTGACGCCGTCCCTGCGGGTGATCTTGAAGCCGTACGGGATGGCTGTGGCGATGTTGGGCCCTGAGGAGACTTTCCACCAGGTCTCGGGCAGGAAGGCCACGTCTGGAGCAGAGGTGTCAAGTAGATCCCATAGCTCGACGGCGTGTTTGCGTGCAGAGCGGGTGTTGAGGAGTATGCAGCGGAGGTGGTCTGGTCCAGTCTTTGGAGGTTTGGTGGTTCTGTCGCAGGTGAAGCAGCAGGTGTGGCAGGAGAAGGGTCCGTGGGTCTGTTTCAGGGCAGCTTGGAAGCATGTGTGGTTTCGGCTAGTGTTGAGTGCGCGGAGGGTGCTGGCATCGTAGGATTCTGGTGTCGTGGTGTTCGCGGGGTCTGGGGTTTTGGCGCTGGGCACGGGCCTGGCACGGATGGGCAGAGATGGACTTGCCTTAGGCACGCCCGCTGCATGCTTCTGCTGCGCGGTCGCTTCTCAGCCTGCATATGAGGTGGCTTGGGAGAGAGGAGCAGCTGGGAGGCGGGAGCGGGGAAGCCTATGGGTGTGCAGGGGGGCGGGGACACAGGTGGGAACTCAACCGGAGCGGTGGGGGTGGGGGGAGCTGGCGCAGGGGAGGTGAGGAGCAGCTCAGGGACACAGAGGCAGCAAGGCAAAAAGTGACAAGCAGTGGCGTGGGGGAGACGTGCCTGCAAGTAGGGTCAGAGGCAAGACTGACCGCCCACAGGAGATCACTCGAGCAGTCCCGCAAGAACCGAAGGAAGGTTCGGCCAAAGGGACTGCGCAGAGACATGATACACAGTCAGCGGCCAAATCACCTAGGCAGTATTCACTTCAAAGACAATACAAACAGCTCAAAAAGAAATAAGAATGGTGCGGAAGCACCCCTACCAGTCCTCTCACAGATTCGGCAAAATACGGAATCAGCGGCACCATTCGGCACCCCAGGAAACAGTCATATGCGGGAACGCGCTGACGTCAGACGCGTGCCTGCCTCAATGCCTCATGGAAAATGTAGTCCTTTTCCTGGGCGAGTTTGCATACGGCAATATTTCAGGCTCCTGGCAGTGTTCACCGGCGGCCCCCACCATGCGCCGCAACAATAGAAATATGAGGAAATTCCTATCTTTTAAACGATGTTTGACCTGTACGGGGAGTTCTGGGTAAGACAAAAGTTTTAGTATCCTCACAACACCTATGATTCCCTCATGTGTCTAATGTTTATCAGTGCCTAGATGCTTTATATGTTTTCTAGGTGGTGAACAACCTTAGTCTTAGATGTGCAAGTCTCTAAGTCTCTACCTCGGAAAGAAGCTGGTTAATATTTGGATTCTTTCTTATGTAAAGACAAAAGGTCGAACATCATCTAGCTTCTTGCTGTGGTGCACTCAAGACTTGACCTCCTACTTTGTTCCAAAGAACTTTAGGCTCCTTACTGTGGCAAAGAGCTGTGTGGCTGTGCACCAGAAAGGAGCCAGACTATGTCTGGGTATTTTTGTAAAATAAGAAAAAATTCAAACAGGGTCTTGTTCCTTGCTGGGACACACACACCCAGTCTTTCCCCTCACAATGCTTCTGTTTGAAAAAGAAGCATTGGGAGACAAGGGACTTGTATGAAAATGAATTGGGAAGTGAGGATTAGAAGGAGAGGATCTGGCACGAATCCTTGTCTCTCACATTCTAATCTCCACCTTCTGGATTATTCATCTGTAGGTGCGATTGAATGGTTGGTAAGAGAGTGTGGGTTCACTGGCTCCTCCCACCTACCTCATGCCAAGAGAAAAAAGTGGATTGAGCTTGATAGCATAGTTAGAGACATATGAGAGCAGTTATAGCTGACTTTAGCCCATCCTGTAATCCTGCCCACCACCACAATCCTTGCCTGTAGCGCATTCTGTAGTCCTGCCCACCACCTCAATCCTTGCATGGACCTGGGAGGAGTTAGGAAACGCTTGAGGACCCATCTGGCATGTGTGTGCAGTGATGTCACATGAATATGAATAAGTTGGCCCGAATGTGAATAATGGGTCACCTTATTTTTCAGTTGGTCAGTGCTCAGAAAGGCCTAGCATCTTCCAGAACAACTCAAGGACCATTTCTGCAAAATATCTAATTTTTTTAATTAACCTCCATCCTAATTTCAATGCAACGCCAGTTCTGTTTGACATGTTACCGTGTAATGTACTCTTCCACCGGGTAGGGCTGTATGCACTATAGAAATGGTAAAAAAAAAAAAATAATAAGGTGACCAAGGTTAGAGGAAAAAATGGGAACAATCTGAGGGGAGCATATTACTAGAAGCATTTATAGACACTGAGATCCAGCTAAATGCTAAAAAATAAGCATTGACCAAGCCAATAGGTGTGGCATTGGCACCAGACATTTGGACATTTTTTGTTTACTTTGTGTAGTGTTGCTCATGCTGTTTACCTTTAAGAAGCTCAAGCTTCATTCTGTAAGTAGCTCGAGCTTATAGAATGTGTGTATGTCACAAGTAGGATTCTAGATAGGCATTCTTGTACTGACTGTAGATCGTATCATACCTTTTCCCTGGCGCTCACCTGTTGCTGAATAAATCTACTTCTACAAGGAATTATGCTGTAATAGTGTTCCGTCCAACTCTACAATTGGCGATGATGAATTTTGAATGAACAAGAATATTTAAATTAATGGACTATCGGAACTGGAAAAGAATCATTTGCGGAAAAATACAATTTATTAGATTTTGAAGATTATTCGGGAGGTGTTGGAGAAGATATTCTGCTGTCATCATTGACGCCTACTAAGAGATGTAGCCTTCGGAAAAAGAAAATGAAAAGCAAGTATAGCAAGATTTACCTTGTTTTAAATAGGCTGTTCGGTTGCTGGATTAAGTGCATCATTCAAGTACAAGGCAAGGTTCGAAGAGCGCGGAGCGGGTGACTCGTCTAGTGTGTCATCAGGCTTGCGCAGGAGAAGCTGAATTCTACGCACTGACGTCAGGACGTGGGTCACGTCCTGTGACCTTACGCGGCAACCATTTTGTTTGGTATTTACGGAGAAACTAAGGTGGAACTTAAAATCGATCGTTATTCTGGAAAACGATTTGGATTTATAATATAAGCATTGCGGTTACACAGAGCAACAGGTGAGGGGAGATCATACAGTATTAAAGGGATAAATATATATTTTTAAATAATCGAGAAAGAAGGATTTTAACTCGATTTTGATAAAATTACATTGGTGAAGCAGATTCTGCTCAAAGAATAAAAACAGAAATGGCACAACAAAATTTTACAATAAGCCCACCAGAACCATTTCGGGTTAAAGGTGCACAACCCAACATGAAGTGGATTGAGTGATAAGAATACTTTATACATTATATTGAGGCTGTAGATGAGGCTAAAAAGATGAAGCCAGAACAAAAAAAAAGGATTTTATTACATTCACTTGGACCTGTTGGTTTAAAGACATATTCTAGAATGAGTAAAAGCGAAAATACTGAAGCAGATGTTTTTGGAATGCTATTAAGGATATGGACAAATATTTCGCACCAAAAGTGTGTATGGGTGTCATTAGACACAAATTCTTTCAGCGGAAACAGACGAAAGAAGAAACAGTGGATGAATGGGTGGATGATCTTAAGAAATTAGAACTTGACTGTCGGTTTGGAGGATTACATGATGAATTAATCCGGGATCAGCTTGTCATGTTTAATAATAATTCGTCACTTCAGGATCGCTTGTGGGTTAATGGGAATGCATCATTAGATGATGTTGTTGCGATCATGAGGAAATCAGAAATGTCTGGCAGATGTGCGAATGTTTTTAAAGAAACTGATGTGAGTAAAACTTCTACTGGAACAGTTTGTAAGATCCAACAGCAATGAAGTTGGACAGGCCAACCGACTAAATTTCATAACAGAAATGTGGAGGAAAGAAGATGTTACAGATGCAACAGCATCTCTCGTTTGAGATGAGGATGTTGATGTTGAAGTGGAGTATGAAGATGAAGATGATTGTGTGAAGAATGTTAGGGGTAATGTTGTGATAAACATCTCTGAGGATTCCTTAGAAGGGAAACCTATTTTCGTTTGGGGGTGTGTGTATTAATGTTTATGCTGATTCTGGATCACCTTATACCATAGTTAATCAAGACGTATGGGAACAAAAGTTTGTATGTAAGTTAGGTGAACATTTGGATAAATCTGATATCAGCCCTGTCAGCTACAAGGGTCAAAGAATTGAAATGTTGGGTTTCCGATGGCTCGTATTTTTGTTTAAAGGAAGATCCACAAATGGTAAATTGTATGTTGCAAAACTAGGTCCATCAGTTTTGGGGTGGTTCGATCAGAAAAATGTAAACATATTTTTGGATCCGAACAGTATAGAAAAAGTTTTGATTATGGATGAAAGGAGCAAATTGGAGAATGAGTTGTGTATGTGTTTTCCAAAAGTTTTTAGCAAGGATTTAGCGGCCAGATTCATAAAAAACCGGTTTTGCGAGTCTGAAATAGCGATTCATAAGGAATCGCTATTACAGACTCGCAAAATGGGATTCATGTAGGAATCGCAAAATTAAATGCGATTCCTACAGATTCCTTATTTGCGATTAGCAAATTGCTAATCGCAAATAAGGAATTACTCCCCGTTCATCCCTATGGGCCAAAAGGCCCATCGGAATGAATGGGGAGTATTCCTTATTTGCGATTAGCAATTTGCTAATCGCAAATAGGATAGCGATTTGAAGGGTGCCAGGGGTGTCCAAAGGACACCCTGTAGCACCCCTTAAATGCACATTTCAACAGGTGTTGCGCACACACATGTCCAAAGGACATGTGTGTGTGTAACATGCAACTTAGAAAAATGCTTTTTAAAGCATTTTTCTAAGTTTTCGCTATTTACCACGAGGTTTGACCTCGCGGTAAATAACGGCCAAAATTGTGATTTCGCAATTTTAAAATGTTTCAAGAATAGCATTTAAGGAATCTCTAATAGAGATTCCTTAAATGCTATTCCTCGCAAATTTGCGAGTTTCTAAATAGCGAATTTTGCATTTGGGATGATGAATCCCAAATGCAAAAATTGCACTCGCAAAGGGCCAGATTCTCAGAATCTGGCCCTTTGCGAGCGCAAATATGATTAATGAATCAGGCTGTAGGTTCCTTGAAGGGATTTGAACCCAGAATAGTGTTAAAGGACAATGCTCAACCGAAAGTACAGAAAGTGAGACCTATTCCCATTCTAACTAGAGAGGAGGTCAAGAAGGAAATCCAAGGTTTGTTGAGTAAGGGTGTTATAGAGGAGATAGAAACATCTGAGTAGATTTCTCCGATTGTAATAGCCAGGAAACCCAATGGGAAAATTTGTTTATGTATTGACTTACGCCACCTTAACTGCAACATCGTGGTGGACAAGTTTCTGTTGCCTAGAATAAATGAGATGGTTTCTTCACTAAAGGGTGCAACAGTGTTTTCCACAATTGACCTCTCTGCTGCATACCATCAGGTAGAGTTAGAGCCTGAGTCAAAAAAATGTACGGCATTCATAACACCCTTTGGTTGTTTTCAGTTCAGGAGGATGCCCTTTGGGCTAGCGTCAGCTGCGGCTGTCTTTCAGCGGTTGATGCATAAGTTATTTGGGAACATGCACATGGGGTCATTTTTCCAAGATGATATCCTTGTTGCTGGCATGGACAGGTGTGATCACGACTCAATGCTTAAAGGTGTGCTAAGTACTCTACAATCTGCAGGCTCTGCTGGGAGTCCATATTACAATCCCCCGCATGGCTTATGATATAGCCCAAAACTCGTTAATGTCGATAAAGCTACAAGCACAATTTTATAAAACATTTTTTTTCCTGTATTACACACCTAAGAAAATCGCCAAATGGGGAACAGGGAAGGGAACTACGTGTCCTCGCTGTGCCCTCTATGGGGCTGATATTGTTCATATGTTTGCCACTTGTAACATGCTCTCCGGCTTGATTAAAGGTATGTCAGAATTTCTTTCTGAAGTATGCCAAACAAGAGTAGAAGTTTCAACAGAGTAAATCATGCTGGGGGTAGCGAATGGTGAACAGCAGTTAAATATACAGGGATTGATATTTGTGGCTATGGCAATATTCCGACTTAGTATCGCCTCTGCATGGCTAGATCATTTCCCACCGGCATTCCAACAATGGAGGGCTAGATTATTAGCGACCTGCAGTCTGGAAATGGCAATCTATAGGAACAAAGGAGCTAAAAAAAGATTAAGGGGCATGCAGATCTGGGCACCTCTCTTGTTGTGGATTCAGAGACATTTATGATTGTATTCTGTTTGTTCATTTCTTTTTCTCTTTCTATGCTTAGGAAATGCAAATCGTAATGTATTCATTTCAGATTTATGAATGTAATAAGTCGTTTCTTTATGACATGGTCTTGGTCAGGGTGACGGGGGAGGGGTGGGAGGGGTGGGAGGGAATGTATTTATTATGTAAAAAATGTTAATAAAAAGATTATAAAAAAAAAAGGGTTAACAATTGAAAGATCAAAATGTAAATTTGGTGAAAGAAGTGTGTCATACTTGGGACACGTCATTAGCGGGGAGGGGGTCAAACCTAAATCTGCTTTAGAGGAAAACATTGTTACATTTCCATCGCCGGTAACTAAAGAAGAGGTTAGGGCATTTCTTGGTATGGCTGAGTATTGTGCCAAGTTCATTAAGAATTTTGCATCGAAGGTCTATAATATTCGCAACTTGTTAAGGAAAAACACAAAATTTGTGTGGAGCAAGATGTATGATGATGAGTTTGCTGTGATTAAGACAGATTTGGAAAAGGTGAATGCCCTTGCGAGTTTTGATCCTAATTTGGATTGTGTACTGACTACTGATGCGAGCGATAAAGGCCTTGGAGCTGTTTTGTCTCAGAGTGATGTGAAAGGTAAAGAGAGTATAAGTTTATTTGCATCAAGGGCTCTTTCTCCTGCAGAAAGTAGGTATCCAATTATTGAGAGAGAGGCGTTAGCATGTGCTTGGGCTTTAGAGCATTTTAATACTTTTGTGTGGGGCAAGCCTGTAGTGATTCGTTCCGATCATATACCTCTTGTTAGAATCCTATCTAGTGATGGTATATCTAATGCTTCTGCTAGGATGACAAGATAGTCTATGCGTATGAAAGAATACATCTATGAGATGGTTTATTTGCCGGGTAAAGAGAATTTGATAGCTGATTGTCTATATAGGTTACCACCTCCTCCCGAGGAGTGTTCAGATGATCCTTGGAGTGAGTTTTGTGTGGCGCTAGTTCATTATTCTGGTATTCCTGCAATTAGTAAGGAAGAGTGGATGGAGGAACAAAGGAAAGACACTGTTTTGAAGAATGTTGTTGATTACATGTGTAAAGGATGGCCTAGGAAGTGTTATATCAAGGATAATGTGAATGCTTTTTGGGAAATTCGTATGGAGTTGTCTTGTGAACATGACTTGTTGTTTAGGGGTGAAAGAATTGTTCCTCCGGTTTCCCTGACATAAAAGATTTTACAGTTGTGTCACGAGGGTCACTTTGGGATTGTGAGAACTAAATCAATTGTGAAGGGTATGTTTTGATGGCGAGGTGTAGATGGTATGGTCGAGGATTTTGTTAAGAAGTGTTTAATTTGCAGTTCTGCAGACAAAACACTTAAAACTTTGAAGCCAAAGATGTGTGATGGCTTAATTCCGGATTCACCTTGGAATACTATTGCTGTAGATATGATGGGACCGGTTGGAGAAGAAAAGGAGTTTGGGTTAGTGGTCATTAATCTTTTTTTAAGTGGCCTGTAGTTGAATTTGTAGAGAAGATTGATTCGCAAACGGTGATTGCATTTTTGGACAAGATTTTCATCATGGAAGGTTTACCGGTTTGTGTTTTATCGGACAATGGTGTTCAGTTCATGTCTAAGATGGCAGTGGATTATTTTGACAAATGTGGGATCAAGCATAGGACCACAGCCTTGTACAACCCAAGTGGCAACGGTACTGTTCAGAGGTTCAACAGAGTGATTAAAGGTGTTATTAAGGCATCGATTAACAAGGGTTTGTAGTGGAAGATGCAGGTACAAAAGGCCGTGTGGTCTTACAGAATTACTGCTCAGGTTAATACTGGTTTGTCTCCATTCAATATTATGAGAGGTAGGTCGCCGAGAGCTAAGTTCAATCCTGGGTGGTTGAACAGTGGCAAGATAATTAGTTGGTCTCCGGTTGATGTGAAGAGGAGTTTAGAAGTTACTCATGCTAAAAGCAAGAATTATTATGATAGGCATCATAATACTAAAGATGTACAAGTTAAAGTTGGTGATTTGGTTAGGGTGAGGAAGCCAGTTAAAGTGGCAAAGGGTGAAAGTTGTTTTGGACCACCAATCAAGGTGGTAGAAGTCTTGAGAAATGCTGTCAGACTTGAGGATGGTAAGATGTGGAATCTCAAAAGTGTGGCGATGAATCCTATTCAGGATGTCCTTGGTGAACTACCTTCTACGTCCTCAGATAATTATGAGTGGATTAAAGACCATTTTGAGAATAGTCAGTTACAGGCGGAGTTGGCTGGTGTTTGTGGTGATGTTTCAAGGGCTAAGCAGAGTGATCTTTCTCATTTGGAAGCTAGTTCTTCTTTATGTAAGGAAGGGAGATGTTTCCTATGTAATGATGTTAATTGTGACATCCATGTTGGTAACGACAGCGACATCCATATTGGTAATTCCAACAAATTGCCTGACAAAAGAACAAGAGTTTTACCTGGTTGGTTAAAGGGATTTGTGATGTAAAATTGGTTACATTGATCTAATTTGGGGTTTTATCCTTCTTTAGAGCTTGTTGTACATAGTTGCTTGTTTTTGCATATTATCATTTATTTTTCTTTCTTTCCTTATTATAACGGGGGGGGATGTGTAGTGTTGCTTATGCTGTTTACCTTTAAGAAGCTCGAGCTGTATTCTGTAAGTAGCTCGAGCTTGTAGAATGTGTGTATGTCATGAGTAGGATTCTAGATATCCATTCTTGTACTGACTGTAGATCGCATCATACCTTTTCCCTGGCACTCACCTGTTGCTGAAAAAAAATCTACTTCTACAAGGAATTATGCTGTAATTGTGTTCCATCCAACTCTACACTTTGTTGTTTGGGAAACTGCTGGGCCATCAATAAATCTAAAAAAAAATGACTAAAGTCAAAAAGTGTTTTTCTGGTCTTAAAAACTACACATTACCTTGGTACACTGACGGGAACTACCTTGTGTGTGGATGTGCTTCCTGTGAAAGGGCAGCATGCAGTAACTCGTAGTAAAGTGGTTAGTGGCTGAAGTGGGATAACATTGCCCCATGATGAATGCTGGAGTGGGTAGAAAAAAACTGTGAATGACACAGTCACAGTCTGAAAACCTCTATAAGGAACTATGTTATACATAATCTTAGTAAAGTGAAAAGGTCATGGCCAACACAGACCTAAACCTGTGAACCTGCATTGGCTGCTAGCCTTGCCTCTGAGAAAGAAGGCAAGAAAAAAATGGAAGCAAGTGAGGAAGGAAGGAAAATAAGAAAGGAAGGCAGACAAAAAGGAAACAGGTATGCCAAAAAAGGAAGGAAATGAAAAATGAAGGAACAGAGTGAGGCAAAAAGAGACTGAACGAAGGCAAAAAGAAAAAAAGAAGGGAAGAATGGCAAATGAATGAGGAAAGAAAGAAAAAAAGAAGGCAAGAAACAAAGAAGGTAAAGATGAAAGAGGGAATCGGGGCAAAAAAGGAAGAAAGAAAAAAGGACAGATAAAAAAGAAATGAAAAGAAAGGAAGACTGTAGGCAAAAGGAAAGAGAAGGATGGAGAGAAAGAAAAAAGAAAGTAGGCGCAAGAAAGAAAGAAAGAAACAATGAAAGAGTAGTTATACTAAAAAAAAGAATTAATTAAACAAGGAAAGCAGGCACAAAGAAAAAACAATGGAAGGAAGGCAAGCAAGAAAGAAAAGAAGAAAAAGGAGAAGAAAGATAAAAGGAGAAAAAGAAAGATAGAATGTAAAAAGAATGAAAGAATGAAAGCAAGAAGAAAAAATAAGGGAGGCAAGAAATTAAGATGCAAAAAACATCAAATATAAGGGAAGGCTGAAATAAAACAAAAGAGAGCAAAAGAAAAAAGGAATTACAGACAAAAAGAAGGAACAAAAGAATGAAATAAGCAAAGTAAAACGTAAAGTAGGCAAAAACAAAGTAAAGAAAGAATGAAAGTCAAAAGAGAAAAAAAGATGGATGAAAGAAAGAATGAAAGAAGGAAGGAAAGAAAGGGGTGGAGGAAGAAAAGAACAAAGGAATAATGTAAAGAAAAAACTAATGAAGGAACAAAATAAAGAAAGACAAAGGAAAGGCAAAAAGGAAAGACAAGTAAAGTATGAAATAAGTAAAGAAGGCAAAAAAGAAAGAGAGGAATAAAGAAAAGGAAATAACTAAAGCAAAAAGCAATAATGCTACAAAGAAGGAAAGGAATAAAAGAAGGAAAGAAAAAGGAAACTTAAACAAGAAAGAAGGTAGAAAGGAAGAAAAGAAGAAAAGAAAAAGGCAAAAAGGCAAAAAAATGAAAGACAGAAAGTAGGAAAGAAAAAAGAAAAGAAAGAAAGAAGGAAGTAAAGAGAGCTCACAGTGTTTAGATTGATAAATATGATACCAATGTACACTCTGATATATGCACGCTTAGCAACTGCAGTATCAATAAATGCAATAGTGATGTACGCTGTAATCTATGCACGCACAGTGATACCAATACAATAAATACAATGCCAATGTAAGCTGTAACCTATGAACGCACAAGTGATATCAATATCAGTAAGTCCAATGTCGATGTACACAGTAACCTATGCACACTTAATGGCGTCAATCTTAGTGAATGCATTGTTGATGCACAATGTATCCTCTGTACGTATGATAACAAGAATATCTGTATATATATTTGTGTCTGCCATGTCACATGTGTACGCACTCTTGAAATAGCATCATTACTGTTGGATTCATCTGAGATGAACTCCCAATCAACACTGAGTCAGATGTACGTGGTCAGACAGGTCATGTGACCCAAGCACAAGCCTATCCATTAACAGCCTGATTAATCTCACAGAGCCACAACCCAAACAGGACCGAGGAGATTAGCCCCAGTAAAACACGTTTGGCCAAAGGCACGCATTCCCAAAATACCACAAAGTTAGATGCCAAATGTAGTAAGGAACACGCAGCCAATCAGGACATGACGTGCCCATAGCATGAGGTGATCACGTGCACACCACGCCCGACATCTGGGTATGCACACACTGGCCCACACTTGCTCTCCCCAAGGTCGAGAGCCATCTTTGTCCCACTCACCAGATGTTTTTTCTTGGTATTTATGATATGATGCATTTCAAAGAATTTCCAAATGTTTTATTGTACCCATGAAATGTATATTTGTGAGATCAAAACGTCTATATTTGGAGACTGTCTTCAGACGCGCCTCTGTCCTTACTTTCCTGAGTCTGCACTTAATTATACCAACTTGTTCGCATTTTGCCAAACATATCCTGTCTTCATTTATTTAAGGTAGGAGACATTGGTTCATCAAGCCTGACTGCTTTAGAAAGAAGGACCCCAGTGCAAACGGATTCACATCTGGGCAACAAGATCGGTAAGCGGATGCATATTGATTAGTAGTTCTGCTGAATCTGTGGGTGGAGGTCCGTTCAGAGACAGCGGTCACAAGGTGAGAGACTATATCTGATCCTTAGCCCCAGTATGTGGATTGTAGCAAACTAGAACAAGCGCATAGATCACTTTAGCTTTTTTCTCTAGTCAGCACGCTAGAGAAGGCAAAGGTAGCTACAGCTTTACACTTGGACCCCTGGGTGTGACACACTGGGTACATTTGCCAATGGATGTAAGACAGGGACCACTTGGGCCGCTTGGCGTGACACAGAATGTTACTCATAGGATTTGGGTGTGATATAGAGAAAGCATCTCGATCTTATTGTTTAGTCTCAAGGAGTTATCTGAGTGCTAACAGGTTCTTAACAAGGGTAATATCTGAAAGAAGTGAGAAGTATTATTTGCTTGGAACGCTGGGCATCAAGCAGCCAGTATGTATAATCCTTGGGTGTGACATAGGGTGTAGTTCAGACGTTAAGGAAAAATTAGGACCTTGGTGAATAAGGTTTAGCTTGTGACAGGCCACAGAGTGCCAATAGTTGTCAGCTGTCCCTTTTGTCTCTGCACAAATCGTTGCTATTTTTGCCCACTAATCTGATATTGATAGACTCATGAGCTCCCTTAGCGCTGGGTATTATATGGAGCATTCCACTCCTCGGGGTGTAGGCACTGGGAGCATACTGCCTCATCCTCGCGCCTAATGCTTCCAAACACATCCAAAGTTTAATCATCGGATCATGTCCCTCCAAAGCAGCAAAAGTATTGTTTCACTGGGTAGTAAATCCCTGATTCCTGCTGAAGGAGGCAGACCCAAGGTATCCTGAATCTAAGGGAGAGAGGGGCAATGGGAGGTAGCCAGGTTTCTCAACACGCGTAGGGCAAAAATGTCCTCAAAACTCCATTCTGTAGAAGAAAATCCATTGAGTCCATTAACACCACCCACGTGGGGCCAATCATGACGAGTCTCAGCGGCACACACGACCCTCAGAAAACTCAGCAGACAAGTCTGATTCCACTCATTTCACTGCAGGGTCCTACGGGGGTCCATGAACGACCCTCTAACCACCTACGGTATTCCTTGTTAAAAGCAACAACGCCCAGACTGCAGGTAAACTCCCACTGGAACCCACTCCAGGTATCCTAGACACAGCCCAACATTCTAAAACCTTCCTGAAAGAAGTCGTAATCCAATAACCCAACCCCGTTTAGAGAGAACCTCATTGCACATCACATGCAGAGACCAGAGAAATGCTCACTTGTCAACAGACATACCACCAAATAATTAAGACTCCTCTGCTTCTCAAAATTTGCCTACAGCTCATGGAGGTCGAAAGGACGCCCTGCACTGAGAAAAATATCACATCTTTTTATGGAGCCGCCCACAGAGGAAAATGCTTTCCCCACCATAGCGAGCAGGTGGGAGCAAAGACACATATAAAACTTAAACATACTTAAAACTCATCATCCCTTACAAGAACCTCCTCTATTCTTCATCACCCTGCCAGATATCTACAGGCTCCAGTAAAAGCCATAGAATGTACTCATGTAAAAGAAATCAGGAATTTTTCTAAAAACCTTCTAATGATATGCTTTTTCCAAGTTAAAAAACAACACACAGCTCTTATCCTACAGGTTGGCTTCAAACCACATGTGCATTGCATCAGCTGCCACCTTTTTAGCCAAAGCCTCCAAAAGAAATTGCAATCACTGCCTCCAAATGGGACTTACACAAGCCAACTGTTCAAGAGCACAGAATAAAAATTGTCTTTACAGACTTTTTTTAAATAACAATCTTGTTCTTTTTACTCTTTGCCAAGACAGGACACCTCTGGACGCCCAGACAATGGACACCTCCATGGAAGACCATCCTTCAGTTGACTAATGTTTTTTAAGTTATAATACCCCTGTATTTTTGTACACACCCTGCTTAGGCAATGTGCTTGTGCCTCCCATTAATCCCCAAAATGTGCCTAGTTCCATGCAACCCACTTGGACATTCTCGCACCTCACATATACTGTACACAGCAAGCACCCGACACGCACTACACAGCGCACTCCTACACAACACATGGTATCAACACATGACCTGTGTGCACTCAAACCTCGAGCAGGTCATGTTGCATGTGCTCACTGATACCTTAAACTGTAGGTGCAGACTTTACTTACCCCAAGAGATAGTCCCTGAGAAAGCCAAATGTCCCATCCACCTATACCTCTTTAGGATTAGGGCACATATACAACCTTGTAGGGTAGAACCAAATAAAACTGCAGTAAACATTTCCCAATACAAAGTCAATCCCACTGCACTTAACCTTTTTACTGAACCAAGAAACATTCAAACAGAGTTAGACAGGATGCACAGACGGGGGGCACTGTAAGGGAGGACACTGTTTGGCCTGAGTCTTCATAGAAACGAGGTTCTACCAGGGATGTGGCCCATCCTGCAGCGTGTTCCTTTCCAATCTCAGGGGTTTCTCTACCAATTAAAAGCTCCCTGACCAGGAGAGACAATTTATAAGAGGGAGAGTGATTAAATACATTGGCCATCTTTTAAAGAAGAATTTGAGGTCAAAAAGACCAGAAAGAATAAGATTGTTTACAGACCTGTCCTGTGCCCAAGTCTTATCTTAAGTGAAAAGATATTGACTCAATAAGATTGAAACGGACACTTAGATTATATGAGACTCTGAAGCCCATTGATAAAGGCAGGAGAATTCAATTATCCAGTTTTTCTTCTAATTTATATGAACGAAGAACCCAAGCGAATATTCAAGAACCCAATTGAAGCAGTTTCTGCACCCAGTCTAATAAGATGTTTTAATTTGAAGGTATAGTCCTGAAGAAGGTGATGATCTTCATCTGAACACCGAAAAGCTGCGTTGACAGAACTTTTTTAACAATTTTGTATTTTATTGTAATTGATTTATTTTTATTATATGAAAATTGATATGTTTGTAATGATGTGTTATGTGCAATGAATTCATGCTTTTTCATGCTTTTTAGCAAATAAAATAGACAAACGAATAGACTCTAAATGTCTGGGTTTTTCCTGTTTTCATTGTTATTAATGTTGTTTTGAAATACAGAATAAATTCCTTTTGGTAACCTACTTTAGACTGACTAAATAAGAAATATAATGGTAAATATCTCACATTAAGAATTGTAGGAGGCACTTAGACTCACTTTGTACATAAGAAGGGAAAGGGAGCTCTTTAATTTTTTGTAGTATTATACACCCCCTCCCTTTTCCAGTTGAAAACGGGTACCTCCCTCTTGTTTTTAATCATACCATTCTTCACCATTGCAGATCACCAGTTGGGAGCTGCTGAAGATGATAAATGACAATGAGCTAAGCCTTAATGCTATCAGGGAAGAACTGAGTGCTATATGACCCATTGTGATACAACATCAGTATGTGTTAGATTTGATGACTGCGATGGTTGGAAGGGTTTGTGCCCAGATCAATACTTTGTGTTGTATTTTTATACCTAGAAATGACATGGACTATGGGACACTGCATTCTGCCATTCAAGCACTGCATCATCTACAAACAGACAAGATGGAGGCGGGGTGCCCTTGGACAAGTTTGGTTTCATACTCTTTTCACCTGGCTCCCCTTATGGGTGTCTCAGCAGTGCACATTGCTGCTTCCAGTTGTCATAAGTGTACTTTTTCTGTGTAGTTTCCTACAGGTGGGAGTCTGCAAAAAAGATAGCATGCAAATAGCTTGGGAAGGGATAGCAGACACCACAGCAACAAACACTTTTTCAAATAATGTGACTGTCATGATATATGCGAAAAATAATGTCGTTGAAAATTCAATTAGAGGTGGGAATGTTGAGACTGATAAATACAATGGCAATCTAAGCTCTGATACTCACGCATAGCAATGGCATTACCAATAAGTGCAATATTGATATACACTGCAAACGGTGCACACACTCTGATGTTAATATCAGTAAATGCAATGCCAGTGTACGCTGCAACCTATGCACACTCAGTGATATCAATATCAGTAAATCCGATGTTGATGCACTTTGTCACTTATGCACACTTAATGAAGTCAATCTTAGTGAATGCAATGTTGATGTACGATGTAACAACTGTACGTATGATAACAAGAATATTGTTAAATATAATATCAGTGACCACCATGTTGCAAACTTATGCAGTCATGAAATCATATCATTGCTATTGGATTCATCCGAGATGACCCCCCAATCAACCCCGAGTCAGAGATACATGGTCAGACAGGCGGGCGTTTCAAACTCATTCCTACTGTTTGACAGGTCACAGGTGGGGTTACATTTAGCCCAAACTAAAAACCTGCACCCAGGAAAAATCATGATCGATCCTACAGATAGGTAGTCACACCCCAAATAGGAGATTGATCTCAATAAACACATTTGTCCAAAGGCACAAGTTCACAAAATACCACAAAGTTAGATGCCCCATGTAGTTTGGGAAACTCGGCCAATCAAGACATGACATGCACACCGCACAAGGTGATCAAACACTCACCACACCGGACATCTGGACAAGCACACACTGCCCCACTTTAGCTCTCCCCAAGGTCGAGAGCCATCTTTTTCCCCCCTTATTTGATGTTTTTTTCTTGTTATTTATGACTATGATGCTCTTCAAAGAATGTTGAAGTGTTTTATTGTGCTCACAAACTGCATACATGTGTGGCTAAAACGTCTGCATTTGAAGACTGTCTTCAGATGTGCCTCTGTTGATACTCTCCCAGCCACTGCATTTAATTAAACCAACTTGCTCCTGTTGTCAAACGCCTCTTGTATTTTCGTTTAATTAAGATAAATTCACATTCCAGCAACAGGAGTATAAAATAATGAATATGAAAACTCAATTTACACCCACCTTTGTTTAAATAAAACTTTTACAATTGTTGTCAAACAAAACCTGATAATGTTTTGTTTTCTTCCTAGGCGAAGTTTATTAAAGACCATTGGTGAAACTCAGTCCAGGAGCACACTATGATATTTTGTGAAATAGAAGCAGTCACTTCAAAAGGAATTTGTAACCTTGTTGGAAAGAGACAGGAACTGATTATGCTGCAATGTGCCCTGTGTCCACTTCATATACATCCTACTATCACATCAGTGGCACTAAAGGAAATTAAACTATCCTTGTTTGTGGATGTACTCATTGTGAAAGAGCAAAATGCAGTCACTCCATGGAAAGCTAACCAGATGTATGAAAGGCCAATCCATTGCCCCATGCTGTATGTTATAGCGGGCAGTAGCAAGATGGGAATGACCCAACAACAGACCAATGGGTGAATAGAGGTAGCAGAAACCCCCCTTTAAGTAAGTATATTATATATATTATTTCAATAAAATCAAAAAGTCTTGGTTAACGCCAGAACTAATGCAAAGAAAGAATTCGCTTTGTGAGGCTGCTTATTTTAACCAACATGCAAAATGCTTCACGTTGAATAATATTCACATTCTAAACACTTTGCAAAAATGTTTTTTTAGTCATGATACAGTAAGCTGTGATATGAATAAATATGAAAGACAGTTTAACATCTGTTTTATTTGTGTCATTCTTCATGCTTGAATTGCTTACCATATTACAGCATCGAAAAATTGCAGCGGATACAAGAGTATACTGAGGTATTTCATGTTGAAATTTAGAAACAAACACAGTTAAACATTAAAAAAGATTTTAAAAAGAAAGTGTGAGAGTTCATGACAGTGAGGAAAAACATAAATTATGAAAATCCTAAATGCACCCTTGATCGTGTGCAGTCCCCAATCGATCAAACAGCCGCTATACAAAACTTTAAGGTTACCAACAGTCTTAGCACTAGCAGCCCTGGAGGAGACAAAAATACAGCAGAAATAGCTAACAACATTTCAATAACCTTATTAACAGTGCCAACTGAGCAAAATTCCACAGCAAAGCCTGTTATAAAATTTCTGTAATGTGATACTTTTGACACCCGCATCGAAATTAAATCAACGTTCAAATGTGATTTAGGACAGTAGAATGTGAAGCATAGTCATTTTTAAAGAAATCCTAGATTGGATATGTGATTCAATTACATGTATACCATGAAATTCTTCCAGTTACTATATTGGCCATTGTTTCCAGCATTTCCGAAAGAGCAAATAATCAATTTGTAGGTCAACGTGAATGTACTAATGGCATATGTGTAATATCTCACTTCTGGGGCTTTCAGACAGTTTTTCTTCATCTATTGGTCTGTTAATATATAATTCTGATTTTCTTCTGCCCACTACAGCATACATCATGGGACAGGAGGTCAGTCTACTGCAGCCATTGACTAACTTCATTGCGACTGAAGATATTCTGTCCTTTTACAAATAGTACATAAACATACAAAGTAGTTTCTTGGCCAACACAATTCTTGTAACTGTTTAGAACGTTTACTGATGGGCAACGATTGACGGAGTGCAGTAGCTGTGTTTTTCAGCAAGCAAGTTACCATAAAGGAACTACATTAGCAATGAGGAGCATGAATATTGGTTGATTTACCCTTAATTTCAATATTTGGAGATACTTAATAAGCATGAACTTTGGCAGCCACAGAACAAAATAATGCGGATGATAAAACATCCCCTCCACATGTGAATTGCTCCGAAAAAGCTTTTTCCCCTTTGCTGCTATGTACCTTTCTCTATCTAGTCTACCCACCCTTGGGGTATCCCTGTGTTCCCACACACCCACTGGTTGTGATCTGCTCCACTGTAGTTGTATCCTTTTTACTGTGTCTCTCCTTCTCTTTTCTGTCTTTCATTTATGTGTGAGTGCAGCTAGACCTCATTTGCTGCCCAAGAGTAGCTACAAGGGTAAGATGACCATGACCCCATGCTACCCCACATATGATCCTCTCACACCTGATCACTGGAACATATCTCACATCTCCTTTATTGAACCACTCCTCCCTTACTTTTTAACCCCTTTCCATCCACTGCCCTGCAAAACATTGCTTCCTCCTTTTCTCCCTTAGCCCTCTCAGTGTGGTGCTTTTTCAATTCTGAACTATCCTCTTACTGCCTCAGATCCGCTCTACTGATTTTTTTCCCTGGAACATTTTCCTTATTGAAGCTATCTCTACCTTTCCTCAACCCCTACACCATCCCTGATCTTTTCCTCTCTTTGTTCAACTCAGTGTGTCCCTTTTCATCACACCCTCCGCCTTCTGCCTGTGAGCTGAAGCAATGACTTTTTTTGTGACTGACACTTTTTTCCCATTGTTTCCATGTCTCTCTACATATTTCTCTTGCTCTTTGCATCTCCTCTTTGCCACACATTTTTCCCGGCTACGTATAATCAGCTCCTTTGCAGCTTTAGACCATTGTGCCACATTTCTCCATGTGTGCTTGCCCCATCCAGGCTCGTGGTGTTATCTCAGTCTACCCTGTAACATGACCATGACCCTTGACCCCACCCACAATAATATAAAGTAAAATCCACAGGGATTGTCAGACGACCTAAGGCAACAACAATGCATTATCTTTTAGACATCTCAGTACATGTATGTGAGCAGATCTTGAACAGAACTACCTTCCGACATAACTTGTGTGCCCTGAATATCATTTACAAAAATACCCCCGCTCCCCCCCCCCATTAGGTGCAGATTTTCTACTGAGTCCAATAAAGTGATATTTTTGTAGACAATATTTAGGTCATAATATTTATTTGAGATGACATTCTAAGTAACAACAGTGTTCTGGTACAAAAAGATTTCAAACTTGGTTGTCCAAATATTGTGCCCTGAATATCATTAAACAAATATCCTCCCATTAGGTGTAGATGGTTTACTAAGTACAATAAAACAATATTTTAGAGATAATATTTCGACCACAATATTTATGTGAAATACTATTCTGACAATGGTGTTCTGGTACAAAACCATTTCACAGCTTGATTTCCCTCTCTTTAGGGACTTCTAAGCTAAAATGTCTACTCCCTTTATTTTGACATGTTAGAGTCTTCAGGCCTGAACCATATCTCCAGTACAAATCCAAGCACTGTGCTTAGCAAGCAGGACATAGGAACAATTGATGTTCGTCCCTCTTCTTCTTCTGGTACTGTATTATAGTCCCAACAAAATACGAATAACTTTCTGATACGGATATTATTTCGCTATTCTTTCAGATATAAGTCGGTTTTGAAGGGTGCAACTATTCCCTACTTACTGCCCGTTGCCTGTGACAAATAGTCAATGGATGACTCAGGAAAAGAGGTAGCTAGATTTAACTACTATTACATGTTATCTAAACAGAATCTATTGTGTATTGGAACAAATGCAATTGTATTCAATGTTCTCTCCAAGGTCTGAGTACACACATGCATACATTTAGCATAACGATCCTAAGCAGGATTGCACACATCATAGTCTGCACATTAGCAGTACTAACCATCTGTACTGACGAATCACAATGGCACCACTCTGCCTAGACTCCATTCATCAGACTTTCCAAAACGTGAATAAAAAGTGCTCAGGCTATGAAAGTGCTATGAGACCATAAAGTGGTGGAAATGCGCTTTACCTATACTGGTAACATAATTTAACAAAGAATAGCACAGTATATCATGAACATATTCATGTCTGTCTTTATTCCAGACATGCAACTGCAATGTTTTATAGACTCATTAACTCTAGCACTTGCTTATGTGTGTGAACTCTCTGTAATTCCTTTACGTATTTTATTAGATAACAGCTTGCGCCCCAGGACCTCAAAAGTGTCGATTTCAAGCTACTTTTTCCAATTAACCCACCTTCTTTTGTCATAAATGTTGAATCTGGTACTTCCATTTTTGTGGCTAATTCATTGTGTCTGGGTAAAAACATAGTGCCCCCTCCCCTCCTAAGTTCATTCCCACTACGTAAATGTTGTTTAGAAAGTTATTTAACATTAAACAATTCATAAAGGCAACAATTATGAGCAACTGGAATTAGAGGTTACTAAAGACACATTTTTTAAAACCTGCCATGCCTAGGAGGTCATGATTAGATGTTCCACTATTTCAGTTGTCTCCACGCCGAATATACATTAATTTATACAGGACACATCCTTAAAAAGACATTATGAAGTTAACTAAGGATATGCTTGGATCAGAACTTTCCTAGGCTCTTCTATTTGATAAAAAAATGCTCATAGAAGATTAATGATTAATAAAGTGGAGTTCAATTACTCACAAACAACACAAAATATCTGACTTGAGGAAATGAGGCAGGCAACCTTCTCTGTATTCATATAAAGGTTAAATCTTTAGAAGTAGGCTTTAAGCAATGTCGTGCAGGGCACTTTTCTTAAGAACTATCGATTGACTAATATTTGAAATTGTTGATGAGTTTTATAAAACATTGCATATTTCAGAAGATTCTCATTTGGCAGACTACTTTAAAAATTTAGGCTGGTTATTGGATTGTATAAAACCGTGGTTGCATCACTAAATGCACACATTTCATTGCAGTAATTGCTGTGCCGTAACGTTTGCAGAAATGAGTTCTCTCCGAGACGGTCTTTTGTCTGGCTTTTACAGAGCCTTCAAATCAATCCACATGCAAAGTACTAGTTTAAAGCTGAAATAACAATGAGCTTCTGCTGCATCCCAACTCCTTAGAAGCCATGTTGATTTACAGTTTCCTAAAAATTAAAGACGTATACTTTAAATATATTACCAACAAGTTAATAAATTACGTTAATTTGGATCATTATTTACCACGACACTATAAAACAGAGGTAACAAATCACAGTATGAATAGAAAACAGAGTGCACAGATAATAAAACACATGTGATAAATTGAAATAGTACGACATGCAATGTTAAAGTTTAAAACTAACCACTGACACTTACTAAAAATCTACATACAGCACATACCATACCTAAAAAATCGCATCTCAATTTAGAAGCTTTCGGCTGGAAAACTGGATATGATGTCATATTTTACAAGGCCGCTTTTGAATATTTAGTCATTTGTTTACTATTTTTTTAAAACATTTCTTTATTCAGGTTTTCAGAGTTTTTCAGGCAGAATACCAGAACACTTACATACACTAGAAAGAATAAGTACGACAAGAATCGTTGGGAAAATCAGTTGTACAAACAGGTAAAATACAAAACCAAATACATGAATAAAGGAGCATAAACAGCATCAAAAACAAACAAAACAGGTGTCTAACTAAGCAGCATGTTCACCACAGTCATGCTAAGTAAAGGAGGACAATCAACCAAAAAGCGCCGTCCTACCCTCCTGCCGCCACTTCAATTTAGAACCCGGTATCAGTGTCCCCACATATTGTGGCACCAGCACAGATCCCCTCAGCCAACAGCGGACAACTCCAGTGCACCAGTGGACAGAGCCAGCTATATGAGTGCCTCCCTACCAGAACCAATGCAGTGACCCATCATGGGTGGCCAGGGCACAAGTCCTGTAAAAAGAAGTGGGGGACTGACCAACTTAGACAGTATGCAAGTGACATCATGACACAGGCCATCACTGCGCATGACGTCACGACGCATGACTTTCCACGTGGCATCACAACAAGTGACCTCACTAGAAGTGAAATCACAAGAAGTGACATCAGATACTAAGATCTCACACATATGTGTACCTGGTGTATCATGAGGAGGTTCAAGTGCATTAAGATATTTAACAAATGAGATTGGGAGTCGGGGTTGGGCCAAAAAAGTGGCGCAATCCTCACGCAAAATCTGGGCCTCAACTAATAATTGTTTTTTAAACCCTGCCACAAAGATATTGTCAACAATGAAAAGCATGGTAGTAGATCTGTTCTGTTTAATTGGATGCAAAGTCTGAATTTTAAAATATTGTATGGGGTTTAGGCATCTGTTGCAGAGGTACCCAGTAAATCTCAGGGAATAATACTAATGGTGAGATAGCTCTGTAGGTTAACACATTTGTTGGAAAAATCTGTGTTTTGTGCAGTCCCAAATTTGAATTAAAGTAGTATAGAAGATGATGTTGTCTCCCGCAAAACATAATCATCCACTGTTCTTTGGGGGTGACAGGGCGTTTAGGGATTGTGAACCTCTATTTTGTTGCTACCTTCGCAACACACATAGTGTGCATCTTATACAATGTTGAGAGCATAAAAGTACTAGGTAATTATGCAATAGTTCTCTGATATATGTATGATATAACACTTGCCAACTGGAAATACAATAAAATATATTTTAGAAAAAAGATGGCTCCTGCAAAGCAAAGCACAACATGTAACATGCAGATCATAGACTTTTATTTTATGTAGGTGGGTACGTGGATGACTGCTTTGAAAACAGAGATCCTTTTGTTACTTGAAATTCATAAATTCTAGTAAACCACAGTGAGCTATGAAGGGCATTTGAATCCTACATATTGTAACCCTGACACCTTGTACATTGTACATTGATTTGCACACTTAAGTGATTTGTTTTGAATGGATAATGTGTCTTTTGTAAAGCACTCTATCTAACACTCTGCATTGGGATGAGTAGCGCTATAAAAGAAATAAAATGGTGCTGTTTAAATTGTTGTTTTGTAAATACTGGGGCAGACAAAGCCATCTGACATTCTTATAGTACATGCACTTATATACAGGGACTCAACTGCACTGCCTGCATGTTGCTGCTGGAAATGGAAAGAAGACCACGTGCAGGAGCTGCTGAAGGATTTCCGGTGTCTGAAAATGACACTGGGACAAGTTCAACACATTTCTGAGGGGCCCAACTTCTCAGTAGGGTGGATGGAGTCCACTCTGTGAAAATAGTGGGTGGATGCCGTGTACCCGCGTGTACCCCAGACCTGTGCCCTGCGGATGGCCCACACGTGTACGTCCTTGGAATGAAGATCATGGGGTTCATAGTCTGGGGTTAACAGGTGAAATAAGACCACCCACCCAGTACCACTAAAATGAGACCCCTTCCAGAAGGGAGAAAGGACCCCAAACCTCTTCAAATACATGTAAGCGATACTGAAGTTTATAGACCCGGCCATTATAGGTGGCCAACCGGCACAACTCTGTGAACCATTCCACTTGGGGAAAACAACAATGGTGGAGGACACATATTTTGGCCACCATGAGGGATATTGACAGCCACAGCTGCCAATGGAATGATGCGTCATCCACGTCCATAAAATCATGTTACAGAGCCACCTTGGCAGAGTCCCGAACGGGAAGGTATATTTTGTAATTACCTAAATAATAGTTTGGGTTATACCAATGCACAACATGTTCCAGTCCTTCTGGATTTCCCTCCCACTTCCCCTCTTTTTGGAACCGTCCTTATTGTTGTAAGTGCTGAGTTTTCTGTCAACACTGAGACTCTGACAGTTGCTCTGACTGAAGAGCTGATGGAACCTTCTTAGTACAACGTAGTGTAATCTTTACTTAATATAACACTGGTGATGAGTTACTCTGAGGGGACAGCAACACCATCACACCCTATACATAGTATTCAGTCAAGAGCCTCCTGCTGTTCCATTTTTTAGCCGGAGGGTACGACAGTTAAAGAATCAAGGAATCCGACCAGAGATTTACTGGAATCTGACAAGCTGATGCAAATTCTCTTGAAGACCTATCATAATCTACTTTATGTCATTGTGCGTCACTCACATGACATTTCACCCCACTCTGGTTTCCTATACTTCATCAAGGTAAACCTACTTAGCTCAAGGCGTGTGCAACACTTAATCCATAGCATCTTAGTATAATTATCCATCGCGCTACACATAAAGCAAGCAGCATAATTTTAGTATGTGTGCTGGCTTTGCAGACCATTATTGACTTTGTGGTGTCGCTTTCTTCATTCTACTAATGCACGAGTGTGCCTGGATACTAACTTAATTAAGTGTGCGCATTATAACTGAAATCTGCTTGTAATGCACTACTTGAATTTTAGTGAAGTAGTGCCGGTAGCATTGAGGTGTCTTCCTACGACATGTGATTTGGCTCGTTGCTTTGTGGAAACACTGTGATCCTTATCACAATTATTCAAATTGTGAAAAGTCACCACCTTTTAAATGTAACTTCTCTAATAAAGTGCACTGCTACGTTAAAATCTAATGTTCTTTGACAAATGGATTATGTCCCTTTCTCTAATAAGAGCAGGCCGCTATGTAGTTGATGTAATCAGCTGTTAACCGTGAGGGTGTGCTCGTATTCTCCAGTTGAGGCTTGCATTATTCGTGGGTGGGGGTTCACTGCATGCAGGCTGCATGGTAGCTTGCATGGAGAACGAGAAGAGTGTGCATGACTGGTTTGGGAGGCCCCAGAGGGCCGACCAAACCAGTCATGATCACTCAGGAGAGGGCACACCACTCTTCCGCTGCCCTTCCCTGCTCGTAGAGCAGCCCCGCCCACCCGCAACCAAACACTTCTGCTTTCTCGCAGTGTTCGGAGGAAGAAACATAAAATGGTCATTTTAGCATTTTATTTTTTTGCTTCTTGCACTGCGAGAAAGCAGTGGGGCAACGCTCCTCCACCCTAGGGGTGGAGATGCCACTGGTCCCCTACTTGGTGGACCTAGGTACTCCACGGAGTCCCCATAGGGTACTTCCTGTGAACAGGCTAAAACCTTTTGTGGTAGGAGCTGACATGGGCTTGCTCATGGCAACTGATGAGGCACAGGAGGACGAGAGAGACCCTCTCCCTGATCTCCTATCTCAGAACCCTGATGATGGATCAGTAGATGGGGTGGCCTTGGCAGGCATCCTCACTGATCAACAGCAGACTGATTGGAGGGTAGTCCTCAATCAGTTCAGGCATATGTTTTCCCTGACACCCACCTGGTGTACCCATGAAGTAGACACAGGTCTACCTGTTAAGAATAAAATCTACAGGCATCCTGACAATGTCAGAGAGTGCATCAGAAAAGAGGTCCAGAAGATGCTGGACTTGGGAGTAAATGATCCTTCAGATAGCCCTTGTGCTAGCCAAGAAGTCCTAGTAACCCATTTCACCCTCTGAGGCGGAAGCCGGAGGTTCTTAAGCTCTGTCTCTTTCTACTTTGCTAGCAGACCTACGCTTGATTAAAAAGGCATTATACGTTCATTTTTAATAATTGTGTGTGCAATTTACCTCCGCTTTATTTAGAAAGCGTTCTTCACTGGATCAGACCCCTCCTACTTCCCTCTACCGCCTGGGCCACTCTCAGCTGAGTATTGATGGTGAGAGTTGGTCCCGGGGAGGTGAAGGCGTGACAGCGGCCATATTGCGTGTGGTTGCGCCCTGACGGGCTCTAGCTCTCTACAAAAGGGGCTTCATTTTGGCACGCAGTATAACCCATTTCACCCTCTGAGGCGGAAGCCGGAGGTTCTTAAGCTCTGTCTCTTTCTACTTTGCTAGCAGACCTACGCTTGATTAAAAAGGCATTTTAAGTTCATTTTTAATAATTGTGTGTGCAATTTACCTCCGCTTTATTTAGAAAGCGTTCTTCACTGGATCAGACCCCAACTACTTCCCTCTACCTCCTGGGCCACTCTCAGCTGAGTATTGACGGTGAGAGTTGGTCCCGGGGAGGTGAAGGCGTGATAGCGGCCATATTGCGTGTGGTTGCGCCCTGACGCGCTCTAGCTCTCTACAAAAGGGGCTTTGTTTTGGCGCGCAGTATAACCCATTTCACCCTCTGAGGCGGAAGCCGGAGGTTTTTAAGCTCTGTCTCTTTCTACTTTGCTAGCAGACCTACGCTTGATTAAAAAGTCATTTTAAGTTCATTTTTAATAGTTGTGTGTGCAATTTACCTCCGCTTTATTTAGAAAGCGTTCTTCACCGGATCAGACCCCTCCTACTTCCCTCTACCGCCTGGGCCACTCTCAGCTGAGTATTGACGGTGAGAGTTGGTCCCGGGGAGGTGAAGGCGTGACAGCGGCCATATTGCGTGTGGTTGTGCCCTGACGCGCTCTAGCTCTCTACAAAAAGGGACGGGCTTACTCCGTGTAGCGTATGCGTTTGCGGATGTGCCGAATGCACGCCGGAGTCACGCCAGAGTCCAGCCCGTCTGCGCCCATCCGCGCTGAGGACAGGCTGGACAGCTGGTCGTCTGGTCATGTTATCTCTGACCTCCCACAAGTTAGATATACCCCTCAGACTCTGCTCGCACTTAAACCCTCGAGTCGCACATGCTCACATACCTATTCGCCTGACGATCTGTTACACCCTTTGATATGTGGCTGCGGACCATTCAACACGGTAACCCCCACCCCACTTCTACCTAGGTATAGGCCTAAACAACACACTGTTCCGGTAACCTGGGTAGATAAGGAAGGTGGTATTCTTCTTAATGCTCGCTCCCTCGTTAAAAACAATGTTATGTTTAGGGAATTCATATCTGACAGAAAGCCTTCCCTGGTCTTTGTCACAGAAACCTGGGCAAAGGACTCTTCCGGCCCTGACCTTATCGAAGCAATACCGGAAGGTTACTGCCTGGCCGCCGTGATAGACCTGGCCGGGTGGGCGGAGGACTTGCAATCCTATATAGGGACCATTTCCACTGCCACACGGATGTTATTACTGACTCTAAGGACAGCTTTCAAGCTCTCTCCTTTGCTATAAAAAGTGGCCATAGACCCCTCCTAAATGGAATCTTGGTATACCGCCCTCCAGGCCTACGAACTAATTTCGGGCAACGGTTGCTCCAAGCCCTAGAACCCTTCTTTGGCCAAAAAGATTTTACGATTCTAGGAGATTTTAATTTCCATTTAGAAAGGCATGACAACAAGGATAACATTTCTCTGCTGGATACCATGTCAGCCTGTGGCCTTAACCAGCTGGTTAAAGGGGCTACTCACCGAGCTGGGCATACATTCGATGGAATTTTTACCAATGATGAGAGGTTATCGATTGAGGAATCCATCCCTCTGTCATGGTCTGACCATCTGGCCGTCCCATTCCTGCTTAGCTGTCCCCACACATCTGCGCCTGCAAACATATCCAGCAAACAAGAACTCCGTAGGAACTATAAGGATATTTCAAACAGTCCCCTCTCCCCATGGGCATCCAACTTGTGTCCATCTCAGGAAGAAAGTGTTTCCACAGCTGCTACGCAGTTTGAAAGAACCATGACTGAAGCTCTAGATGAATTAGCCCCGTTCCAACCATGCCGACGTACCAGAAAAAGGCCCTCAGACCCTTGGTTCTCCGAACACCTTAGACTCCTGAGACAGGAGGTAAGGAGACAGGAGCGCCTCTGGCACACAGGATGGGACCTAAAAGATAAGGAAGCTCATAAGATCCTGCTAAGAAAATATAAGGCTGAAATTATAAAAGCCAAACAAGAGCACTTCACGACCTTGACAACTTCACTGTCCTCCCCTAAAGAGCTCTTCAGGGTTGTAGATTCACTTATAACCCTTCAAACCCCAGATCCTGTAGTGGCGTCCCAAGAGCTTTGTAATAACATTGCCTCTTTCTTCCAGACAAAATATCAGACATTTACTCTGCCTTGGAGCTACAAAAATCGCTTATGAGTGGGTCCCCTGCTTTAGGGGCTATGGATCTCGCCCTGGTTGAAAAATCTCCTCATGGAACCCTAGATGCCTTTCCCCCTCTCTCTGTGGAGACGCTGGATAGCCTCCTTAATAAAACTAAATCAGGCTCTCCTTTGGATGTGTGTCCCTTAAGATTCTTAAACAGTGCAGGGAAATTCTCCAGCCTCCTCTGGTGGATATCATGAATAGAGCCATGAGAGACGGCTTCTTTCCCACCCAATGGAAAAGTGCGGTGGTAAAACCTCTTTTAAAAAAACCCTCCCTGGATCCGTCAGTCTTAAAAAACATCCGGCCTATTTCATTACTCCCAGCCCCAGCAAAGATGCTAGAGGCGCATCTCAATGCGCACCTTGCCGCTTTTGTTGAGAGCTCGGAATGTCTTGATTCCTCTCAGCATGGCTTCAGGAGGGAACACAGCACTGAGTCAGCCCTCACCATAGTGTTGGATAATATCCGCACTTGCGTTGATGAGGGCCAGACCACCCTCCTGATCCTCCTAGATCTGACAGCGGCCTTTGATACCCTTTCTCCCTCAGTATTAACATCTGGGCTGAGGGAGATTGGGGTGCGTGGTGCAGCCCTGGATCTTCTCACGTCTTTCCTCACCCACCGTGTGCAAAGAGTGAAGCTGGGGGAGTACCTATCTCCATCCCTTCCTGTGCAATATGGGGTCCCCCAGGGGTCGGCCCTCAGTCCGACCCTATTCAACATTTACGTGACCCCACTTGCCAGACTTATCAGATCTTATGGGATGGAGATAGTTTCCTATGCGGACGACACCCAGATCCTTGTCTCTCTCTCCCAGGCTAGCGTCCCGACTGCCTCCAATTTTAGATCCTGTATGGAGGCAGTCGGTAAATGGATGATCCTAAACTCGCTTAAATTAAACGAAGAGAAGACGGAGGTGATGGTGTTCGGAGGGAAAGAGGATGTATGGTCATCCTGCTGGTGGCCAGACTCATTAGGAGCCTGTCCCACCCCCTCCTCATCCGCAAAAAATCTGGGGGTTATGATTGACCCTGCCCTTGACATGGGTAAGCAGGTCAGCCGAACCATCTCCACATGCTGGAGCATTATCCATGTCTTGAGGAGGATTAGGCATTACTTATCCCTACAGGCAAGGAAACAGCTTGCTGTTGCCCTTATCGGCTCCAGAATGGACTACTGTAATGCGCTGTATGCGGGCATGAAAAAGAGCCTACTGCAGCGCTTACAGGTAGTCCAGAATGCCGCTGCTAGGTTTGTTTTGGATCTTCCCAGGCGCACCTCAGCCACAGCGGCCAGAAAGCTGCTACATTGGCTTCCTGTTGAGGCGCGCATTCAGTTTAAGACCCTATGCATGACATACAGGGCTTTGGCCAGACACAGTCCCACTGGTGTAGGCTCTATTTTGTCCCGCTACACTCCCCCTAGGGATCTGCGGTCCTCTGGCAGACTCCTGCTATCTGCCCCCCATTTCAGGAGAGTGAAATGGGGTGGCAGGGCCTTCTCCACTCTGGCGCCCAAGTGGTGGAATGCTCTCCCTCTGGAAATAAGATCTCTACCCACTCTTCAGGCATTCAAAAGGGCTTTAAAAACATACCTTTTTGTGCAAGCGTATCTGCAGTGATGTAGCGATTTCTCTTTTTGATCTGTTTTGTTAGGTGCCTTGATGCCTTCGGGTTATTGTTTGTGCGTTATAAATTTTATTCATTCATTCATTCATTCTAGTACCGAAACCTCACACCAAGGGTGGAAAAAGAGTAATGAGGTTTTGTGTAGACTACAGAGATCTCAATGCATTCACTAGGACTGATGCTCATCCAATTCCCAGAGCAGATGAACTTATAGATACTTTGGCCTAGGGCAGAGCAAGGTTGTATACTTGGGCCACCTGGTAGGTGGAGGCGAGGTTCAACCACTACAGAGCAAAATCCACACCATAATGGAATGGAATGGATTGCTCCAATTACCCAGACTCAGATTAGAGCTTTCTTGGGCCTGACTGGGTATTACAGAAGATCTGTGATGGGATATGGGTACATAGTGAGTCCACTGAATATTCTGTCGCCTAAGAAAATGCCCAAGAACGTTCAGTGGATAGTAAGCTGTCAAAAGGCATTTGATTACCTTAAGCAGGCAAATGTACTGCTCCCATTTGGCAACAACCTGTTTACTCTAAAACTTTCATTGTGAAGTACCATAAAAATAACATAAAGGGCTATACCTACCAATAGTCCCAATCCCATTTACTGAATAATCAGTCAGTTGGCAGTGAAGAAATTTCAATCATTTATTAAGCAAAAAATACTCTATAGAGGAGCCTCTCCAACCCTCACCCATCAGGTGCGTAGAGAAGACTGTTGGCTTGCATTCAAACATGAGGTTATATACTTTTCAGTTCAACACATATAATCACTGTAAAAGGAAAAAACACCAGTTGGCCCTCGAGCTCCAGGAAAGGAAGATAAATGGCACACATGATTAGTTCAAAGCTTAGCTATTTATTACTGGGGAGGTCAGATGGGGTGACTCCCTTTTGTCTTGGTGCCCAGGAGTGTAGGCACGGCCCCTCCAAGAATGCGCTTATCGCACCCAAAACCAGATGCGACCTTGAGTCTCTGGACAGTCGAGTAAACAGCCAACGTTCAGCTGCTCCCAGTAATTCAGATGAACTGGGGCTTGACAACTGCTGGAGAGTAACACGTGATCACAGCTTGTGTTCGAGGATAGGTTTAGAAAATGGCGTCTGTATGGTCTCGACCTACTATGTAAGCAGGGTTAATAAAAGGAGTGAATAAAGGCTGTCCTCCCTGCAAAAGCAATATAGATGGATACATATTATATATATATATATATATATATATATATATATATATATATATATATATATATATATATATATATATATATATATATATATATATATATATATATGACTGGAACTTCGACATTCGGCGCAAACCAACAGGAGGCCAAATAACGAAAACGGACCCAAGTGAGCTGAATTTAAGAGTCTTTATTTACTTCTGTGCACCCCTCACGATCGCCAAGCAAAGAGGGTACGTATAGATGCATCATGCTAATATAATATGGTCCGATACTCCTTATGTATGGGAAATCTATTTTTTTTATCCCTCAGAACAGCCCTTTTAGCATGATGTAGCTCACTAAAACAGCTCAATCTTCAAATATTCCTTCATCAATCTGCATTAAATCTTTGAGTTCCTGCTGAACGAACTGAGCCTTTACTGCTGCTGGGGATGGACCGGTCAAAGAGGAGGTGAGTTTAGTTGCGCATTAAGAGCAACATGCAGGTCCACATTGTACACAAAGAAAGCAGGTAAATATGATACCGGCTATACATGCCAGCACTATCAGAATTTTCCATCCCCAAGAAGAAGACAACAGACCCCAGAAGCAACCAGCGAGGGACCATGTGCCTATCTCTACATGTATTACGGAAGCCAAACGACGTAGCTTCTGGATAGCCAAATGAACGGAGGGGGCGGAGACAGGGATATAAACACAGCAAGAGCTGCCGATCACACGGCATGCTCCTCCTCGATTTGCCAAGATAACGTCTAAAACCATACGATTCTGAAGCAAAGGAGCCTCGTCGCTTGCAGCTCTATGGTAAGATTAGTCAATAGTCCTGCAGTAGTGTTAATTACCCCTTCAACTACTCTGGACAAACAACGTACTTCTTTGCTGGTGATTATAGGCCCCCAGATGGGAAACACTTCTTTTACAATATCGGTAAAATGCTGTTCAGGAGTATCTGTCTGATCTATATCGGTAGTATCTATCATTGTTTTATTTCTCTTAACAGGCATACTTTGTTTATCTAGGCGTGATCCTTATGATAATTAGAAGGGGCGATAAAGACTGGTGGGTACAGGAAGGACAGGTAGCAACGTCCAGCCCAACCTCGTGGAAGACACGTATAGGCATTCTCTCCACAAACAAAATATACATTAGGAGGGACCAACCAAGGGGGGCTGCTAAAGGTACGCAACGGATAAGTATAATTACATTGGCTTTCTCCTACTGATATGTACCCTACTCCCTGAACACAGAAAGCAGAGTTACTATTTAGTATAGGCACTGGAATAGCCTTATCTTCAGTAACATCTGGGTCTTGAAAATGTCGAAATTATTGAGTGAAATTAAACTCTACAAAATCCAAAATCTCATTTTTCAACCAAGTGGTATTTTCATGCGTTGTATACATATTCATACATGCATTCGGATCTAAGGTTCCCTCTCCATTATTCCCCTCAAGGTCAAATCCTTGATGAACCTCGATATATGCTAAAATCATTTCATAATCCTTTTCAGAAAACCTTTGAGTGTCCACATTATTGAAAGTAATTTAAACCAAGCCTCACAACTCCCCAGATGAGACAAGGGTAGGGATATGAATAACTCGTGCTTGTGCATAACAGATGGTAAAAGATCACAAACCCAACAATTTGTAGCATTGGTGGTACTGTGTGTTTGATGAAGCATTTCAATGAATACATTTTTCACATAAGTCTGACAATTCCTTTCCTTATTGGGGGCTAAAGTATGAAACTCATGTTCCGGAGGTGGGGAAGTTGTTTCTAAATCAGTATGCATGGTGATGAGTTGCTCTGAGGGGACATCAACACCATCACACCCTATACATAGTACTCAGTCAAGAGCCTCCCGCTGTTCCATTTTTAAGCCGGAGGGTACGACAGTTAAAGAATCAAGGAATCCGACCAGAGATTTACTGGAATCTGACAAGCTGATGCAAATACTCTTGAAGACCTATCATAATCTACTGTATGTCATTGTGCGTCACTCAAATGACATTTCACCCCACTCTGGTTTCCTATACTTCATCAAGGTAAACCTACTTAGCTCGAGGCGGTGCAACACTTAATCCATAGCATCTTAGTATAATTATCCATTGCGCTACACATAAAGCAAGCAGCATCATTTGAGTATGTGTGCTGGCTTTGCAGACCATTATTGACTTTGTGGTGTCGCTTTCTTCATTCCACTAATGCACAAGTGTGCCTGCATACTAACTTAATTAAGTGTGCGCATTATAACTGAAATCTGCTTATAATGCACTACTTGAATTTTAGTGAAGTAGTGTCGGTAGCATTGAGGTGTCTTCCTACGACATGTGATTTGGCCCGTTGCTTTGTGGAAACACTGTGATCCTTATCACAATTATTCAAATTGTCAAAAGTCACCACCTTTTAAATGTTACTTCTCTAATAAAGTGCACCGCTACGTTAAAATCTAATGTGCTTTGACAAATGGATTATGTCCCTTTCTCTAATAAGAGCAGGCCGCTATGTAGTTGATGTAATCAGCTGTTAACCGTGAGGGTGTGCTCGTATTCTCCAGTTGCGGCTTGCATTATTCGTGGGTGGGGGTTCACTGCATGCAGGCTGCATGGTAGCCTGCATGGAGCAGGAGAAGAGTGTGCATGACTGGTTTGGGTGGCCCCAGAGGGCCGACCAAACCAGACATGATCACTCAGGAGAGGGCACACCACTCTTCCCCTGCTCTTCCCTGCTCGTAGAGCAGCCCCGCCCACCCGCAACCAAACACTTCTGCTTTCTCGCAGTGTTCGGAGGAAGAAACATAAAATAGTCATTTTAGCATTTTAGTTTTCTGCTTCTTGCACTGCGAGAAAGCAGTGGGGCAACGCTCCTCCACCCTAGGGGTGGAGATGCCACTGGTCCCCTACTTGGTGGACCTAGGTACTCCAAGGAGTCCCCATAGGGTACTTCCTGTGAACAGGCTAAAACCTTTTGTGGTAGGAGCTGACATGGGCTTGCTCATGGCAACTGATGAGGCACAGGAGAACGAGAGAGACCCTCTCCCTGATCTCCTATCTCAGAACCCTGATGATGGATCAGTAGATGGGGTGGCCTTGGCAGGCATCCTCACTGATCAACAGCAGACTGATTGGAGGGTAGTCCTCAATCAGTTCAGGCATATGTTTTCCCTGACACCCACCTGGTGTACCCATGAAGTAGACACAGGTATACCTGTTAAGAATAAAATCTACAGGCATCCTGACAATGTCAGAGAGTGCATCAGAACAGAGGTCCAGAAGATGCTGGAGTTGGGAGTAAATGATCCTTCAGATAGCCCTTGTGCTAGCCAAGAAGTCCTAGTACCAAAACCTCACACCAAGGGTGGAAAAAGAGTAATGAGGTTTTGTGCAGACTACAGAGATCTCAATGCATTCACTAGGACTGATGCTCATCCAATTCCCAGAGCAGATGAACTTATAGATACTTTGGCCTCATCCAAGTTTCTGAGTACATTTGACCTGCCTGCTGGCAAATCAGACTAGCTGAGGATGCTGAGCCAAAAACAGCATTCTCAACCCCTAGTGGGCATTATCAATTTTTTGTAATTTCATTTGGTTTGAAGAATGCACCTGCAAAATTCCAGAGTCTGGGTAACAAAGTTCTAACAGGTCTAGAAGCCTTTAGTTCAGCATATCTAGATGATATAGCTGTCTTTAGTTCCACCCGGGAGGATCACCTGGTCCACCTCAAGAATGTTTTGGAGTCTTTTCAGAAAGAAGGCATCACTATTAAGGCCACTAAGTACCAGATAGGGCAGAGCAAGGTTGTATACTTGGGCCACCTGGTAGGTGGAGGCCAGGTTCAACCACTACAGAGCAAAATCCACACCATAATGGAATGGAATGGATTGCTCCAATTACCCAGACTCAGATTAGAGATTTCTTGGGCCTGACTGGGTATTACAGAAGATCTGTGATGGGATATGGGTACATAGTGAGTCCACTGAATATTCTGTCGCCTAAGAAAATGCCCAAGAACATTCAGTGGATAGTAAGCTGTCAAAAGGCATTTGATTACCTCAAGCAGGCAAATGTACTGCTCCCATTCGGCAACAACCTGTTTACTCTAAAACTTTCATTGTGAAGTACCATAAAAATAACATAACAGGCTATACCTACCAATAGTCCCAATTGCATTTACTGAATAATCAGTCAGTTGGCAGTGAAGAAATTTCAATCATTTATTAAGCAAAAAATACTCTATAGAGGAGCCTCTCCAACCCTCACCCATCAGGTGCGCGGAGAAGACTGTTGGCTTGCATTCAAACATGAGGGTATATACTTTTCAGTTCAACACATATAATCACTGTAAAAGGAAAAAACACCAGTTGGCCCTCGAGCTCCAGGAAAGGAAGATAAATGGCACACATGATTAGTTCAAAGCTTAGCTATTTATTACTGGGGAGGTCAGATGGGGTGACTCCCTTTTGTCTTGGTGCCCAGGAGTGTAGGCACGGCCCCTCCAAGAATGCGCTTATCGCACCCAAAACCAGATGCGACCTTGAGTCTCTAGAAAGTCGAGTAAACAGCCTACGTTCAGCTGCTCCCAGTAATTCAGATGAACTGGGGCTTGACAATTGCTGGAGAGTAACATGTGATCAGAGCTTGTGTTCGAGGATAGGTTTAGAAAATGGCGTCTCTATGGTTCTCAACCTACTCTGTAAGCAGGGTTATTAAAAGGAGTGAATAAAGGCTGTCCTCCCTGCAAAAGCAATATAGATATATATATATATATATATATATATATATATATATATATATATATATATATATATATATATATATATATATTCACAGAAAAAACCATAGGTTATAGTGGATATATAGTTAGGAATTTGCATTTACAAAACCTTGAAAATTCAATGAAAAAACCATTGGTTTTAGGCCATATATAGTTAGGGATTTGCATTTACAAAACCTTATTTTACTCGCATAAAACCATTGAAATTCCATATATAGTTAGATGCGCTAACTATATATCGCGCACCCGCAATCCACTGCTGATGATGTCACATATTACATCATTCATGACATGGTCAGTGACATCACTGATGACATCACTGATGACAACTCAAATGACATCACTGATCACAACATCCAGTGACTGTATGTTTCTGTAAAGTTAAAATATGTCTTACATATTGAAGAATGAGTGGATGTATAAGTGTCTGGATGAAGGATTTAGTAGGTGCATGACTGACTGTATGAGTGAGTGATTAAATGTGTCTCACTGAGTGCATAGGTTAGTGATTAAACTGTATTAATTTGTGTATCATTATATCTGTTGTTCTGTAAACTGCTGCATGTGTTGATCAGTAGCTATATAAATAACTATATGGGTTATTCATTGGTTGCTCAAGTATTTGTATGGGAGACTGAGTATGTGTGTGGGTGGCTGGGAGGTGTGTGATTCTGTGCATAGATGTGTAAGCAGTTGATTCACTAGGTGTATCAGTTCAAGAGTGCATGTGGAAACAGCTATATGGGCGGTTGACTGTGTGCATGAGTGTATTGGTGAGTGAATGGATATCTCACAGCTACATGTCAAAGTAAGTACATATGTAAAACACAGTACATGTGAGAGTTAACATATATAAATAACTGTGCATAACAGCCAGTGAATGTGTGAGTGGCTGTATGGATCATTGTGAACATGTATCAAGGATTGTATAAGAGAGTAAATATGTATTAGAATATGTTTCAATAAGTAAGGTGTGTATAACTGTATAGTTGAGGAATTGGAGGTGTGTTTGATTCTTTGCATGACTGTCTAGGTGTATGAGTAACTCCATGGATGAGTGACAGTCTGTGAGTGTCTGTTTTCACTGAGTGTATCTAAGGATATATCAGAGTCTGTAGAGGTTCATCGTATTAACACATGAATGATGTCATCTGTGATGTTGTCAGTGATGTCATTTGAGTTGTCATCAGTGATGTCATCAGTGATGTCATTTGAGATGTCATCAGTGATGTCATTTGAGTTGTCATCAGTGATGTCATCAGTGATGTCACTGACCATGTCATGAATGATGTAATATGTGACATCATCAGCAGTGGATTGCGGGTGCGCGATATATAGTTAGCGCATCTAACTATATATGGAATTTCAATGGTTTTATGCGAGTAAAATAAGGTTTTGTAAATGCAAATCCCTAACTATATATGGCCTAAAACCAATGGTTTTTTCATTGAATTTTCAAGGTTTTGTAAATGCAAATTCCTAACTATATATCCACTATAACCTATGGTTTTTTCTGTGAATTTCATTGGTTTTTTAATAGCAAATATGAAAAGCTTTAAAATGTCAAGTACGTGATAGATAAAAACATTTTCGTATTTATGCACGCTGATGTGCTTTGAACGCTGCACCCCCCCCCCCTCCCCTCTTTTCTCTTAGTAGTACTCTCTCTTTGCAGATAGTGAACGGTAGTTAACGCAGGCCTTTGCCCCCGTTGTAATCCGTCGTGCCTGCTTGTCTCTCCATTTGATTGATTGTTATCCAAGCATTTACTGTTTTAGAATTGGTTCTCTTTGGATCATTCTCTATTTACAAACAAGCACAAAGTCGCAATACTCTGTTTAGTCTTTGCAGATAGTGAAAAATCGTGTAAAAAAATAAAAGTAATCGAGCAAAATCAGTAGGCCACTAATTGGATCTCTTTTTGACCTCGCTAAAATAGAAATATTAGGAACAACCCTTCATGAGAAATACGAAAATAGTGAGATGAACTGAGCTCCACACCATGAGGGCTGCAAGACAGCTCGACTCCGTCACCCACCCCGCCCAAAATAACGACAAACCCTATGCAAATATTAAAAATATAGACAACACACCAGCAAAGAAACAGGGTAAAACATTTTATTAAATAACTATTTACATAACTATTTTATACTTTTTATTGCCCGATCCGGCTAGCTCAATCGATCGAGCATGAAACTCATGCACTCTGATAGCAAGCGTTGCTACTGATGCTATGCAGACCAAAACTGGTTTTCAGTTTGTACATTTTTCTAGATTTTTCAATCCAAGGTTGGTTCACTTTGTAGAACGATGGCTTCAGATTTTCAACATACGGTGTGGTGGCGCGGACTGGGAGGGGGCGCTTCGCTCCTGCTCCCTCCCCAAGTAAGATTTTCATACGTGAAAGTACGTTAATGGTTTTGGTCCCTGAGTTGCTTCAATGTCACTGCCATTCTCAAATGGCATAAGTTCTGGATGTTGGGTGCCATAGTTAAGAGTTCTGAGCAGTGCTTCTAACACTGTCTGAAGCTTATTTCCACCTACTGCAGCTTCACTATTCTCAAAGTAAGTGAGTGTCGTTTGTGGACCTGACTGCATTAGAAAACAATGTGATATGTTACCTTCCTAAACAGCTTGACGGAGGCCCCTGAGGGGCGGTGTGATGGCCATGGACTCGGAGAAGACGCTTGGCTCCGACACCCTCCCCAAGTCTTATAGCACTGGTGTAGCCTGAGATCGCCCCCGACATAGGCGGCCGGCTCCCGGGGTCCGGCGGAACTTTTTGCCTTTTGATGACTCTTCAATTCTGGACCTTGTCCCACAATCCGTTTGACCTGAAGACACGCTGTGTGGGGCGCCCCTTTACCGTTTCAGTTGCCATTCCGCCCGCTTTTGCTACACTGTGCCTCTTCCGCCATTCAGCTGTTTACCGCCCGCTCTTACGACTACAGCGTCTCGCTCATCATGTAGTTGAGTTGCTCCCGCTCTTGCGGTGCAGCGATAGGCGGCTGCCACAGGACTCTCAAAATGGCGGCCGGCTCTTCGGTTTTGGGCCTGGTCCACTAAAATGGCCCTGGGACACCTTTGAACTCGGACGCTTCCCTGATAGGGCTTGGGTCCCATTCTCGAAAGCGTCCCCTCAGCCGTGAAGATTCTACAAAAGTCTTGGGGGCCTCCGACTCCCGCAGGCTTCTGGTGGGGAGCGGCTGCCATGATTGCTCGTGGAATGGCCACGACGGAGCTACGAGATGGTAGTGCTCTCATGCTGACGCCAGCTTTAGTCTGAAACATCCAGAAACACTGTAGACTACCAATTCGATCAGTTCCGGTAGCGCCCCAACATGACCCGGAAGAGAAGAACTTGCCCTCCCCTCTTTGACTGATGGTTCTTGTTGCCTGTCCCCTCTGTTATCATTTAACAGAACTTTTTGGACTGCTGAAAGGGGTTGTGTTCCGAACGCTGGTTGGTGGAGACATTTTGACTATATTCTTGACCTACGTTGTCGCGTAATGCGTTATATGACACGCCGCGTTAGCGCACCCGGAAGTGATCCGAGGCGCGGCGCGCAGCACGTAACGTAAGCATAACAGGTCATGTGACTTGTTAATAAAACTTTTCATTGGTTCATTTTACTTTTGTTATTTTAATGATGAAAAGCTTGGTCATATGACCTTAAAATTACGCTTTTTATTGTTTTCGAACATTATTTTTTTTTAAACATATGTTATAATATTCCAGGCTAATGTACTTTCCCGGAAAATTTACAACTGTCCTGCAAGTAAAATATATTCCTTTTTCGAGAAAAAGGGCGTTTCTTCCTTCCATGACGGAGCCGTTGAGTAAAAGAGATTCGGCCTGCTGTCTTAGTCGCCGATACGCCTGATTATCAGATTCTTATCGATCACTTTATGTTGCAGAAATGAAAAACACAACTGCCCTTGACCATTTATCTTTACTGCGTTCCTACATATTATACCTTTTATCCGTCATGTAATTGGACTGCTTTATTTCACTTGCCTTTTACTGATTCGAAAACAGTGACTAAAAGTAAAAACTTTACCAATGTAAATACTACTACCGTGTTTTGTTTTAAAAACCTTTATTGTGAAAATGTCAGTATACAAATACGGGCCTATAACCACGTGGGCCGGCCACGGAGCAAACTGAAATTGTATATGATGAGGAGACATTTACACTGTAGAGGAACGTAACGAGCGGGCCATTAGGTTGCAAGAACAAAGGTGTCTAACAGTTGCGGAATCGGTGGACGTACATTATGTAATTAAAATACGACAGGGCCACTTACAATAACATTTTCTAGATATACATTTGCGGGTAAGGAGTTACGAGTCCCATTTATACCGGCGCCATTTTGGGCGAGGCCGGGCAGGTCCAAGATATAGTCAAAATGTCTCCACAAACCATCGGCCAGACCAGAACCCCTTTCGGCCCTTTATGCTACAAGATGGTGTCTTCCATTCAGAAAATATTGTTGGCAGCATTTTGAAAGGAAACAGAAACAGCCGTTCTCCTAGTGAGTTTCACATTGTTTCATTTAGGAAGAATGTTGAAGAGTAGTATGTGGAAAATCTGAAGCCATTTTTCTACAAACTCTCAATCAGACTTGGATAGAAAAAAAAATCCTGAAGAATGTACAAACTGAAAACCAATTTTTGTCTGTATAGCATCAACAGCAACGCTTGAGTCAGCTTTGTGTCAAGCCGCCATTTTCATTCAATCAATAGCGTCCCCCTGCACACATTCAGGGACCTGGTCGTGTCTTCAGATGAAACGGATTGTAGGAAAAGAAGCAGAAAGGAAAAGGAAAAAAGTTCCGCCGGACCTCGGGAGCCGGCCGCCTATGTCATGTGCGACCTTTGGCCACACCAGGGCAATAGTGAAGCTGCAGCAGGTGCAAATAAGCTTCAGACAGTCTTACAAGCACTGCTCAGAACTCTCAACTGAGGCACTCAACATCCAGGACTTGCCATTCGGATCTTGGCGCCTTGTGCTGGTTCCGACCTATTCACACATCGGTCCACTACTGACATCACCTCATAAGCCAACGGGGCACCCCACGCCGACTTTCGGCGCAGCATTGTAGGATGGCCACACCAGTGCGGCAACTTGCTGGACACAACCTCGGTGCCATCCGGATCTCGGCACGTTCGACTCACTGTACCGCAAGAGTGACCGCAACTCAGCTGGACACGCCGTCTTTCGGCGCAGCATTGTAGGATGGCCACACCAGTGCGGCAATTTGCTGGACACCACCTCGGTGCCATCCGGATCTCGGCGCGTTCGAGTCACTGTACCGCAAGAGTGACCGCAACTCAGCTGGACACGCCGTCTTTCGGCGCAGCATTGTAGGATGGCCACACCAGTGCGGCAATTTGCTGGACACCACCTCGGTGCCATCCGGATCTCGGCGCGTTCGAGTCACTGTACCGCAAGAGTGACCGCAACTCAGCTGGACACGCCGTCTTTCGGCGCAGCATTGTAGGATAGCCACACCAGTGCAGCAACTTGCTGGACACTAACTCGGTGCCATCCGGATCTCGGCGCGTTGTGCTGCCTTCGGCCTATTCGCACATCGGTCCGCTACTGACGCCGCCTCACGTGCCAACGGATTTTCTACGCTTTTTGTAGCCCTATGCCGCATAACAGGTCATGTGACTTGTTTATAAAACTTTTCATTGGATCATTTTACTTTTGGTTTCCTAAAGATGGAAGGCTTGGTCATATGACCTAAAAATAACACTTTTCATTGGTTTAGAACATTTTTTTTTCCCAAACGATGAAAGCCCCACCTTGTTTCTGGATCATTCAGACTGAAGCTGGCGTCAGCATGAGAGCACCACCATCTCGTGGCTCCGTCGTGGTCATTCCGCGAGCAATCATGGCAGCCGCTCCCCACCGGAAGCCTGCGGGAGTCGGGGGCCCCCAAGACTTTTGTAGAATCTTCACAGCTGAGGGGACGCTTTTCGAGAATGGAGCCCAAGCCCTAGCAGGCAAGCGTCCGAGTTCCAAGGTGTCCCAGGGCCATTTCAGTGGGCCAGGCCCAAAACCGAAGAGCCGTCCGCCATTTTGAGAGTCATGTGGCAGGCGCCTATCGCTGCACTGCAAGAGTGGGAGCAACTCAACAACATGGTGAGCGAGACGCTGTAGCCGCAAGAGCGGGCGCAACTCAGCTGGATGGCCGCCACCTGGGGAGGCCCGTTCACGCCGCCTCCCCCCCCCCTCCCCCCCCCGGGCCGCCGCACGCAAATTTTCGGAGCAGCATTGTAGGATACCAAAACCAGTGCGGCAGTTTACTGGACATCACCTGGGTGCCATCAACATCTCAGCGCGTTCTGCTGCCTTGGGACTATTCGCACAACAGACCGCTACTGACGAGGCCTCCCCCCGCCCCACCCGGGACGCCCAACGCCAATTTTCGGAGCAGCATTGTAGGATCCCAAAACCAGTGCGGCACCCAGGCGACATCACCTGGGTGCCGTCCAGAACTCTGCACGTTGTGCTGCCTTGGGACTATTCGCACAAAAGACAGCTTCTGACCATTGTTGCTTTTTTGGGTGAAAAATGTTTAAATGTTTTTACAGTTTTTGTTCCGTTCATTATAGTTAAATGTTAATAAAGTTTTAAAATCTAACTTTGTTGGAGTGCTATATATGTTTAAAAAATCGGGTGAATGGGGCCTTGAATCGGGTTATTGTCATGTGTGGGCTTTGCAAGTGTACTGCTACAAGATCGGACATTTCAAACTCAAATGCACGTTCTTTTTCTTACCTTTCCGAAGCATGGAGCGCAATAGCAGGCAGAGAAAGGGTGATGCACGTGTTGAACACTGCCTGGCCTGGCAAGTTGCTGGCAGTGCCCCCCCCGCCCGCTCCTGAAAGAGGGCACACACACACCGCCGCCCCGAGTACTTCACAAATCTTTAAAAGACCATGCGCTTGTTCATGAGGCTTAAATGGTTTATCACCCCTTCTAGAACCCCTGCATCGACCCTCTGACGTTTCCTGGAAAAATTAGCACGTAACACAATACCAAGCCCTGTCAGCTGAAACCCCCGAGAAATCATGGGGCATATTATCAAGGGGGTTTATTTCCGCTTTTTGGGCTTTAAAAGCCCAAAAAAAAAGAGATAAAATTATCTCCCTATTACCAAGCTGTCGCTAACACCAGTTAGTGACAGCTAAAAGGAGATAGCGACCATCTTGGGCCCCGCTTTGCATATCAGTGATATTTATCACTAATGACATGCAAAGTGGGCGTGCCAAGATTTTAGCGACTGGAAACAGTCCCTAACCATCGCTATCTCCTATTACCAACTTTTGGAGATATTCGCGCTAAGCGCGAATATCTCCAAAACCTAACACCTGCCCTAAGCAGTTTTAGCCATGTTATCCAATGGGAAGTGGATAACATGGCTAAGAGCATTTGCTGGATAATGCATGAATATCGCTGACTTTTCAACGATATTCATGCATTGCGGCCGTTTTTTATCGCATTTGCGATAAACCTTGCTAATAGCAAGGTTTATGTGCGATAAAATTCGCCGATGTGCGGCGATAATTTTTGTCTCTAAACAAGTTAGAGACAAAAATTATCGCTAGTTGTTGGTAATATGCCCCCGGGTTTTTGCTTGCAGGAATCGGGAGGCGGGAGACTATCACTGAAATCAGTAGTCTCACGCCTGAATCGGGAGGGTTGGCATGTCTGGATACTCTACAGCTGGGGCCATAAACTACATCCGCAGGGCTAGGTGATAGCCTAGGTCCGGCCTGGACAATCGGACACAGAGGAAGAGGAGTGTCAGAGGGTGAGGTAGTGAATAGGGTGAAAGGGAGGTGTCGGGCGGGCACAGGGTGTGATTCTCAGAGAAGAGCAGCGCAGATGGGGGGAAGTATATAGCCATGTTATCCAATGGGAAGTGGATAACATGGCTAAGAGCATTTGCTGGATAATGCATGAATATCGCTGACTTTTCAACGATATTCATGCATTGCGACCGTTTTTTATCGCATTTGCGATAAACCTTGCTAATAGCAAAGTTTATGTGCGATAAAATTCGCCGATGTGCGGCGATAATTTTTGTCTCTAAGCAAGTTAGAGACAAAAATTATCGCTAGTTGTTGGTAATATGCCCCCGGGTTTTTGCTTGCAGGAATCGGAAGGCGGGAGACTAGCACTGAAATCAGTAGTCTCACGCCTGAATCGGGAGGGTTGGCATGTCTGGATACTCTACAGCTTGGGCCATAAACTACATCCGCAGGGCTAGGTGATAGCCTAGGTCCGGCCTGGACAATCGGACACAGAGGAAGAGGAGTGTCAGAGGGTGCGGTAGTGAATAGGGTGAAAGGGAGGTGTCGGGCGGGCACAGGGTGTGATTCTCAGAGAAGAGCAGCGCAGATGGGGGGAAGTATATGGCCCATGCATGAGAGAAAGAGCGTGGGTGACCAGTGCGTGGGGGAGATGCTTGCGAGGGTGGGGAGCCATGCTGAGGATCGGTGGCGTGCAGAGAGTGGCCCTGGTCAAGGCATCTAAAATGGCTGCCGTGCACGACAAAATTGTGGCATTGGACAAAAACGCAAGATGGCGCAGACAATGTTTATCAATAAGGATTCATTTATAACAAAATATTTACTCGCAGTGACAAAATGGTGGTCAACACTTCCTGATTTCCATCGAATCGAACGTTAACACACGTCACGCAGCAAAAAAAAAACAAAAAAAAAGCTCACGCACAGAGCAGTTTTTAGCCATGTTATCCAATGGAAGGTGGATAACATGGCTAAGAGCATTTGCTGGATAATGCATGAATATCGCGGACTTTTCAGCGATATTCATGCATTGTGGCCGATGTGCGGCGATAATTTTTGTCTCTAAACAATTAAAACGAAGCACAAAATGGCGAATTCTCGTTTCGCTACCAGTTTGCGGCCCAGTTCGCGGCCCGTGAAGTGCTTCTACCGTGAAAAATCATTTTTTTTTTATTTTCCCCACGGGACCCTTTAATAACCCCAACAACATTCCTAGGGGGTCAAGAGGGGTATACCTTGCCCCCTTTCAATAAATTCCCCCTTCGTTTTTCACCTCTTCTTCTCTCTCGATCCTACCGAGAGATAAGATGGCGGCCGCTCCGGACTGTTTAGAATGTTGACAGACACCGGAGAGCCAATCAGCTTTCTGCGCGCAAAGTTCCGTTTCGCGAAAAGTAAGCGGACCGGATCGCTGCCCGGAGCGCTGTTACAGATATATATCTTGTTTTGAACGTTAATTTCTCAAAAACTACTGGAGCACATATATTGAGACCTAGCAAAGGCACATCGGGCTAACAGTCCCTACAATTTTGCCAAGTTTCGTGCAAATCCATTCTGCCGTTCGAGCTAAAAGTGAGTCCAACCGCCCTATGGAAAAATGAATGGGAAAAACGCGTTTTGGGACCCCCCTTTTTTCTCGGCCCCCCCTTGACGAAACCCCACCAAATTTTCAGGGGCTGCTCAGAAACGAAATGTGCCATTTTCCTGAAAATTTCAGCCGATTCCGTCCACAAACGCCAAAGTTATTAGACATAGAATTTTCAAAAATCCCATAGGGAAAAAATCCTAACTATATATACCTACTGGCCCCCCCTTGACGAAACCCCACCAAATTTTCAGGGGCTGCTCAGAAACAAAATGTGCCATTTTCCTGAAAATTTCAGCCGATTCCGTCCACAAACGCCAAAGTTATTAGACATAGAATTTTCAAAAATCCCATAGGGAAAAAATCCTAACTATATATACCTACTGGCGAACGCCAGTAGGTAATATATATATATATATATATATATATATATATATATATATATATATATATCAAGCAAAGAGGGTACGTATAGATGCATCATGCTAATATACTATGGTCCGATACTCCTTATGTATGGGAAATCTATTTTTTTTATCCCTCAGAACGACCCTTTTAGCATGATGTAGCTAACTAAAACAGCTCAATCTTCAAATATTCCTTCATCAATCTGCATTAAATCTTTGAGTTCCTGCTGAACCAACTGAGCCTTTACTGCTGCTGGGGATGGACCAGTCAAAGAGGAGGTGAGTTTAGTTGCGCATTATTAAGAGTAACATGCAGGTCCACATTGTACACAAAGAAAGCACGCAAATATGATACCGGCTATACATGGCAGAACTATCAGAAATTTTCCATCCCCAGGAAGACAACAGACCCCAGAAGCAACCAGCGAGGGACCATGTGCCTGTCTCTACATGTATTTCGGAAGCCAAACGACGTAGCTTCTGGATAGCCAAATGAACGGAGGGGGCGGAGACAGGGATATAAACACAGCAAGAGCTGCCGATCACACGGCATGCTCCTCCTCGATCTGCCAAGATAACGTCTAAAACCATACGATTCTGAAGCAAAACGAGCCTCGTCGCTTGCAGCTCTACGGTAAGATTAGTCAATATTCCTGCAGTAGTGTTAATTACCCCTTCAGCTACACTGGACAAACAACGAACTTCTTTGCTGGTGATTATAGGCCCCCAGAAGGGAAACACTCCTTTTACAATATCGGTAAAATGCTGTTCAGGAGTATCTGTCTGATCTATATCGGTAGTATCTATCATTCTTTTATTTCTCTTAACAGGCATACTTCGTTTATCTAGGCGGTGATCCTTGTGATAATTAGAAGGGGCGATAAAGACTGGTGGGTGTACAGGAAGGACAGGTAGCAACGTTCAGCCCAACCTCATGGAAGACACGTATAGGCATTCTCTCCACAAACAAAATATACATTAGGAGGGGCCAACCAAGGGGGGCTGCTAAAGGTAGCAACCGATAAGTATAATTACATTGGCTTTCTCCTACTGATATGTACCCTACTCCCTGAACACAGAAAGCAGAGTTACTATTTGGTATAGGCACTGGAATAGCCTTATCTTCAGTAACATTTCGGTCTTGAAAATGTCGAAATTATTGAGTGAAATTAAACTCTACAAAATCCAAAATCTAATTTTTCAACCAAGTGGTATTTTCATGCGTTGTATACATATTCATACATGCATTTGGATCTAAGATTCCCTCTCCATTATTCCCCTCAAGGTCAAATCCTTGATGAACCTCGATATATGCTAAAATCATTTCATAATCCTTTTCCGAAAACCTTTGAGTGTCCACAGTATAATACATACACATTATTGAAAGTAATTTAAACCAAGCCTCACAACTCCCCAGATGAGACAAGGGTAGGGATATGAATAAATCTTGCTTGTGCATAACAGATGGTAAAAGATCTCAAACCCAACAATTTGTAGCATTGGTGGCACTGTGTGTTTGATGAAGCATTTCAATAAATACATTTTTCACTTACGTCTGGCAATTCCTTTCCTTATTGGGGGCTAAAGTATGAAACACATGTTCCTGAGGTGGGGCAGTTGTTTTTAAATCAGTATGCATAGGGTGGCGAAATTCCAAATAGATTAATACTCCCATCAATGTGATTAATAATATTGCTATAATAACTATAAATGCAATTTTAACCCCTTCGATGCTGATGACGAGCTCAGCTCGTCATCACCCACGGGGGTCGTGTGCTGATGACGAGCTGAGCTCGTCATGGTGCCACTAAAATGGCATTTTCCAGCACACAGCGGGAAAATGCCTAGCATCCAAGTGGTTAACTCGTGGGGTCATATATGTAGGAAAATAACGTGGTACAAAAGGACGTTCCTCTTCAGGAACAAAACGAGCAAAGGGATACATGCTAACTAAAAGTCCAAAAATAAACTCGGGCAATGCAGTCCGACCTGCCAGAGGGTGCTTCTTTCCTGTGTCCGTCTAGAGCCTCACAGGCAGGCTCCTATCGTTCATCACAAATAATACCAAAGCAAGCCTCTCACGTTGGAGTTATGTTCTCACACAACCCTTGAAGAAAACACAACCTGGGCCCTTTTAAACAGGAAATTCAGTCTTTCTTTCTGAATAGAGCAAGCAAATGTTCAAGACTCTCAGCGCATTCGTCCAGTTTCTTGTTCAGTACCCCAGAAGCGCATCTAACAGACATTCGTGGACCTGGTCTGTACCCTATCACTCAAGTCTCTCCCTACCTTCTACCATGTTCACCTGGGGTACAGCATTGTTTTCTACGCTGCAGGTTGTATCGAGCATGGCCAGGCACTTCTTGATCAGAGAACAAAACAGGGGATGATGAATCCGGTGTGACAGGGGTACTGCCAGCCTCTAGTTCGACTGTAGGGGCAACAGAATCTGGGGCAATCACTTGTGCTGAAGACAGAGCCCCTTCTGAGCCCGAGACACCTTCTCCTTGCCCTTCTCCAATTACCTGGGCATCAGAAAAAGGGACAAAACGAGGAACTTGCTCACTTTCCTGGGTCAGAACCCTTTCCTGGATTCATTGATCATATGGAAGCAGAAGGGGTAGTTTTTTCAGATGTGACACATGGATCGAGTGTTGCTAGCCGTTCACCTTTACCGCCGTCCGCGTGGCCAACAAGATTTGAAACGGTTCAGACCAACGGGGATCCAAGCTGGATTTTCGCTGGTGATTATGGACCAGAGCCCACTGTCCTATCTCCAAGCAATGTCCGGACCCTCCGGCAGGGGCTGCAGAACTACTGAGACCTGTTGATGAATGGAATAAAGATCTTTAGTCAAAGCATACAGATAGTCTGTCAACATAGGATAGTCTATATCATGAAACGTTCTGGGTCTCAGGACGCCCCAAACATTAGCAGGGTGCCCAAAAATTACCTCATATGGAAATAAGCCAGAACGAGAATGTGGGGTAACCCGTATTGACATTAGGGCCAGTGGTAGAGCATCTGGCCACTTCAATACGGAACTTTCTTGGATTTTTGCCAATTTGAGCTTCAGTATCCCATTATACTTCTCGGCCAACCCAGCGGACTGGGGGAGTCGAGCCGCATGGAATTTCAGTTTAATCTGTAAACCATTACAAATGTGACTGATAAGATATGCATTAAAGTGTTTTCCGTTATCACTCCAGATCACCGAGGGCAATCCATAGCGTGGGAAGTATTCCTTTACCAATGCCTTTGCCGTTGCCAAAGCAGTATTTTCCTTGGTCGGGTAGGCTTCCACCCATTTACTGAAAGTGCACACCATGACCAGGACATACTTCACATTATTTACACGCTCCAGCTGTATATAATCCATTTGGAGCACCTCGAAAGGCAAAGATGGTGGTGCAAAGTTTCCACTCAGAACAGGCTCCCTGCCCCCAGGATTATGTCGTAAGCAAAGCATGCAATACTGCCCCAAATGAGCACCTGTCTTTGGAATATTGGGATTGTACCATACAGGATCTAATAATGCACAAATACCTTTCGCCCCAATATGAGGCGAACAATGTGCCATTGTTACTACTGCATTCACTAATGCATTGGGCAATAACCATCGCTGTTTTTCTGTCAAATCAATTCAACAATCTTCTGCATCTAATTTCCCCACTTTCCCTTTCCAATGAGCCAGCTCCATAGGGGTAGCTTCTTTCTGTATTTCTCGAACACTCTCTATGGTGTTATTAAACATCTCTGTTTCAGCCACTCACCTAGCGGAGCTAGTCACAAACATTGAGGTCAATTTGGATTTTGCAGTTTCTTTAGCTACTTGATCAGCAAAGGCATTACCTTCACCCCCTGTATCAACCACTGCCTTGTGTGCACTGCATTTAACTACAGCCACCATCTCTGGTAACGTCAATGTGGTCAGCAATCGTAAAATCAAGGGGCCATGCTGTATTCGCTGACCATGGGAAGTGAGAAAACCAAAGTCGGCCAAAACTATGAGCCACGCAGAAGGCGTACTGGCTATCGGTGTAAATATTTACTCTCAATCCTTCACTTAACTCACAGGCCCGAAGCAATGCCACTAACTCAGCTGCCTGAGCTGATTGATAGGGTACTTGAGAAGCTTCAACTACAGTGTGAAGAGTAGTTATGGCATATGCAGCAGTTGTCGTGCTATCTGGTAATTTGAAACAAGAGCCATCGACATACAACTCCCCTTGAGGGTCGGATAGAGGATTGTCTGTCAGGTTCACCCATCCCTTCATCTCTTCCTCTGTCAGAAATATACAATCATGAACATCATTGTTCTTTTTGTTCGAAGGGAGGGGTAGTAACGTGGCAGGGTTCAGAGTGTCACATCGTTTAATCGCAATGTGGGGATCAAACAAAGTCAATTCGTAACCTGTAAGACGTGCACTCGTAAGGTGCTGGGTCTTCGTTTTGTTCAATAATGTATCCACAGCATGCGGTACCATCACTGTGAGATCAGTGTTCAGAACGAGCCCTTCCGACTGTCGTAGAGCACCTGCGACCGCAGCAGTAGCCCTTAAACAGCGAGGGAGTGCTCTGGCGACATTGTCCAACACCGCCGAGAAATAGGCACAAGGTCTCTGCTTACCACCAAATCCTTGTGTTAACACAGAAAGCGAGCAACCGTCCACCTTGTGTACATAAAGAACAAAAGTTTTTGGGTAGTCAGGGGTACCGAGAACAGGTGCAGAGCAAAGTGCAGATTTTGAAGAGTCGAAAGCATTTTGGCAATCAACAGTCCAAGGTAAAGGTTCATGCACATCTTTAGTGGTTAAATACAGGAGAGGTTTAGTAAAAAGGGAAAAATTAGGGATCCATTGGTGACAGTAAGAAGTTATGCCGAGGAATGCACGAACATCACGCTGAGTACGAGGTACAGACATATTAGATATGGTAGTCACACGCTCAGGGGTTAGTCTCCTCCCCTCTTTCGACAGCAGATGGCCTAGGTAGGTCACCGCCAAATGAGACAATAATTGTACAGTGGCTTCCTTACAACCCTCCTCAGTATCGGAGGCCACTAACAGAATGTCAACATATTGCAAAAGTACATTACCAGGGGGCAGGAACCGATCATCAAAACAATGTCTTCAAAGCTTGACTATAAATACTAGGACTCTACGTGTACCCATGGGGAGTGCTACAAAACCCCAAGCTGCGACCAGATAATGAGAAGCCAAAAATATGACGGCTATCAGGATGTATCGGAATGCTAAAAAAAGCATTCTTTAAATTGATCACGGAGCAATATTTTGCAATGGGAGGAATCATTGTAAGAATAGTCGTGATGTCAGAAACCACAGGGTATAAGGGCAGCAATATTTTATTAATTTCACGCAAATCAATCACAAAACGATAAGTATCAACATAGTCAGGATCACTTCCAACAGGGGTCTTTTTTAAGATCGGTAAAATGGAGCTATTGCATACATTAGCAGCCGTCTCCTCCGCCACATCCCTTTTGATCAAATCTTGTATGATGGAGAGCAAAGCTTTCTCACCCGCTGGTGAACTTTTGTACTGAGGTATACGTGGAAGCCAAGCAATTTGTTTCAGAGTAATAGAAACGGGTAGAATCCTTAATAATCCTACATCTGTGTCTCCAGTGGCCCACAGCGTCTCTGGGGTAGCAGCAAACTCAGGAAGGAGGGGTTCATTTTGGTGAAACACTGCAAAGTATGCTTGCCAAGGGGATTAATAGTCAAATAAACACCATCAGGTGAACAATGGATTTTTGCAAGTAATTTCTTCAACTAATCCAAGCCCAATAAATGTTCACCAAAATGGGAAGTCAAAAGACACGGGGAGTCTACCGTAACTGGACCAATTGTGAATGGAATAGGTTTGGAAATGGGGCTTACCACCGGAATTCTCGAGAATCCCACCGAAACATTATTGTGCCCGGACAGAGCAGCCCCTGGGACCAGAGAACGAGAAATAGAACTATTCATTGCACCCGTATCAACTAAAAACTTTTCAGATGTCCCCATGAAATGCGCCTTTACATAAGGACCTTGCTGATCAACGGGTACTGACACCAGGCCCCCACTCTGTCCTTGGCTGTCCTATTTATAGGCATACCCTTCGGTTGCATCCATCGCACAGTCCTCATTATAATACTGCCTACCTCTCGGTATATCAAAATAATTATTTTCTGATCCGACGTGCGCTGCTTCGTCTTGTCGCATATCACTGCGATCCACACCACCTCGACCTCTTCCTCTCATAGCCCCATTCTGAGCCAGCAACAATGGACACTGAAATCACCAATTCCCTTCCTCCTTATAGTAAGCACACTGGTTTGGTCCCAAAACAACAGCCGGCCTTCTGCCTCGTCTGGTTCCTGCCCCCCTCGGGACGAACCCTCTACTGCCTCTCTCTCTGCCTCATCCTCGAACGACTTGTTGCAACAATACCCGCGTCTTAAGATCTTTCCCTTTCTTTTCAGTCTGATCCTTACTCTCATTTTCTCTATGTTCGTAATATTGAGCCATATTAAATATTATCGAGGGCGTAGACATGGTCCAGGTACTTTCAGCAGCTTGTAGCCGCACAGAAACTTCTGGTAACAAATTGGTCACAAAACGATTAACAAATAATCGTACACCGCCTTCCAATGATAAATCCTGTCCACTAAAGTCAATGAATACACCTTCAAATCTAGTGAAGAAATCAGAAACCCTTTCGTCTTTCTTCTGCTTACATGTTTTCAATTTATCCCAATCCACCTTACAAGGCGGAAATAAGGAATGCATGTAAGTAATAATACGTCGAGGTAACTCCAATAGTTCGGGTTTTGGTTTATCACCAGGCTTACGTTCCTTATCCCAATCTTTGATCTGTTCCCATGTTCCCCCCAACTCCTGAACTTGGTCATGATCATGCACCTGACGCCATACATCAACAGGAACTAACAACGCAAAAAAAAGCTCTATGTCAGCTAGGGTCATAACGGCTGAGGAAGCCACTTCTGTGAATTCCTTATAATAAGCCAGGAGATTCTTACGGGGGTCAGGTAGTTGCGATTTTAGCGAGAGGACTTCACTCCTCTTCCAGGGGGTGTAAACCCATTGTTCCTGTACTCGTGCCTCTACACGAGGTCTAGTCACTACATCTTGATCATTTTTTAATTCAGATATTTCAGGGTGAAAGATAAGATGGACTTCTCCCATAGGATGCTGAGAGTCCCATGAGGAATATTTTTGGTGCATACACTCTCGGTAACTTAATAAAACCTCGACATTTTTGTACACTTCCTCTGGTCTAAGTTCAGACTTATAAGCCCTGTCCCAAATATGGTATATCACTTGGGGGGTCATCCCTCCTGCAAAACACTGTTCCCATAAAGTAATAAGACATGTGGCCATGTGTTTCAGGGCATGTTGCTGCATAACAGGCTCAAAGTCTTGGAGCGTGCGCCATATAGTAGTATAGCATATATAGGCTGTCGCATCCACTGGGATGACTGATTTTCGACCATCTGTTTCTCATTTAATCCTACAGTCGAACGAGTAAACAACTTTTGGGTGTCCAACTTCCCTGGAGCACAGGCTGGAGTTGAAGCAGCTAGGAATGGGGTTGTGCTGGCGGACTGGGAAGCCCACGCAAGGGAAGGGGGAGACAAAACAGCTGTAGACATAACGGAAGATGGGAATGTTACAGACCATAAGGTAGCCATCTCAGACACAGAGGGAGACAAAACAGAAGATGTTCCCGAAGAGACAGATTGTATACTTAGGTACCGTTATTAGTACCCAGTATATGGTACTAAGGTACCCAGGGCATAGGTACCCCAGAGGCCCCCCATGGGCTGATGCATGTATTATGCCACCTAAGGGATACCATTTAAACTGCAACCACATGTTTGCCATTGCAGCCTGTGTAAGCTGGTGCTAGCACTACTTACGAAAGATATAGGTCTCCTACATCTAGGGTCACTGCCCTTAAAATCTATAGCAGGCCTTTACAATCCTGAGGGCAGGGTGCTTGGTTGTATGTGTGAGGGTGCACCTGCATGAGAAGGACAACCCTACTGCCTACGGAGTCCATTTTCCCGGGTTGTAAGTGAAGCAGCTATATACCATATTGAGGGTCACTGCATAATTGCACGCTGACCATAATGAAATCGGCTGCAATAAATTCTATCATGTTTGGTATCAAACATGTTGGTATCATACCCCCACAATGATAATGGTGTAAGGGCTATTGTTCCAAGCACTGGAAAAAGCCTCCAATAGACTCTCAGTGCTCCCAGAACCAGACTTCTAGACCCGGACAGCACAACATGGCTGCTGTCGACCATAAACATGATTCTGCCGTCCTGCTGCTGAGCCAAGCTCGAGCAGACGAAGGCAGAACAATATAAATCCTTTCACAGGATGGTGTGACCACCTCCCAGACTTGCTTTAGTGTGTTGGGGCCGAGTGGGTGTGCTTGTCAGTGCCACTAAGTCTGCATGAGGGGCATGTTTGGTGCCTCTTTGCATAAGTTAGTTCAAACCAGCTCTGGGAGCCCTTGGCTCCCGCTCTGGTGAGAAACTGGACAAAGGACATGGGAGTATCCTCCCCTGTCCAAACCCTCCCCTTGGAGGGACCCCTGAATCGTTCCAACTCTTTCCTTAGGGTACCTAAGGGCTTACGTGGGAGTAGGTCCCTAGATTCCTCTTGGTTCACGATTCAAATCAAACACCACTTCAAATTCTACCATCTGGGCACTCTGAACTTCGCTGGGCTTCATTAGGGGTTGACTCCCAGTCTGCTGCATCGCCTGTGCACCATACAGGAACCTTCCAAGGTCTGTGGGCATCAAAGACACCTGAAGGAATCTCCCTTGGAGTGAAGGAGTCATCTGCAGGCACCACAACTAAGCTGGCCGGACTGCTGACCTGAGCTCTCACGGACTCCGAAAGGCTCAGCAACACAGGTGGTGGTTCTCCAAATCTCTCAAGGCCTGCCCTGCCCTCTCACTAAGCTTGAGGCCATTATCCCTCGTAGGAGCTGCTGGAAGTCAACAAGCAAAGGCTTGTTGGCTTCCTTCCACCAAGATATTCAGGCTCCAAGTATCCCCAACCTCAAGCACCTCAAGTGACCAAAATCTTAATCCACACAGCATCCTCTGTGCTGTGGCCTGCATCTTTTGGTGAGCTGCTTGAGGTCTTCTTGTGACTCCAGTGCCTCCGGCCTGGGGGTCCTGTTGAGGGTTGCCTTTGTTTATTTTGGGCTCCCCTGATTGCTCGGGGGCCTGCCCTGACTCCCCTGCTTGTGGTAAGTCTCCAGGACCTTGCTGGTTCTGACATTGCACCTTCTTTGACATCCACGTTGTTTGCAGTTGCCAAGGCTTGTTGTTGCTCCCGACAGACACCAACCCCACAACTCTTGACATCTGACTTTGGACAGCTCGTGGAAGGCTTCTGGTCTTCCACAGAATCACCGGGTCCTCATAGCTGCAGAGTTAAGGTCACGGTCAACTCTCCTGCAACTCCTGACATCGGTGGGCATTCGTCTTACTGGTCTCTGGGTCACTCCTGAGTGACATAGGCTCTGTCCTCTCTGCTTGCAGATACCCTTCAACTTGAATCCACATTTGGATTCCATCGGACACTTTCTTTTTCTCCAGCAACTGCACTTTCCTGAAGTCCTTTATTATGTTCAACAGCAGTTTCCGAAACCACTTCAAACCTATGCACCCAGCTTCCCTGGTGTAGGTAACGTGGGTACTAGAGTATCCATGGTTGGGGTGGCTCTCCAACCTTCTGTCTTCCATAGGGTTTCTTCAGGGTCTACTGGGAAGGGTCCTTAATCTTTAAAATTGCAACCCATGACATACACATTGAGTTGTAAGGAGAACACGATTGTGTTCTCACACTGCACACGATCATCGTGGGGTTCCTAGTTATTCACTATGGGTGGTTCCTTGGGTCCCCGACACTTCTATGTCCTCTAGATATTGTCCTGAAACAAGTCATGGTTCTCATACCACTTTCTTAGTATATGGTTTGGTCCCTGTGGGTGTCCACAGTGTATTCTGTCCTATTTACATGATTTCTATGCAAAGTATGGTGTGCATTGTACATATCTCTGGGTAAGAGATATCTGTGTGTGTTAGTGAGCATTCTATAATAATTCTTGTTTTTATAAATACATTGTGTGGTTCTTTTTCACTTAATCTATACCTGTATGATTGCATTCTGGTAAAACACACTGCTTTACACTCCTTCTGGACTAAACCTGAAGTCTGCTCCCCGCAGCTGCCACTTAGAGTACTTTCTAAGGTTGTCTAAGACCTCCTATATCATCATAAGGGTTGTCTGGATTGGTGTAGGATGTCCACTTGCATAAGTGTACATCAGATACCAGGTCAACCTCTCACATCAACACTCCTGCTTACCTACCAGACCAGTACAGACGGGCATCCAAGAATGATGGACGTTCCTGAGGAGAATGTATCTGCACCATCTCATTTTGCAATATAGTATCATTTTTCTTTTAACAATCACATTTTTAGAACTAGGTGGTTCACTCATCCATCATTTGATATTTCAGACCTAGAAGACAGACCATTTAGATATCTGATAACTTCGGTTTCTGGAGCGGAAGGATGGTTTGCAATGCATTTAACTGTAGTGTGTCTTACTCATTCCTTTGTTTCCTTACACAACAGATTGATGATAATGATGTGCTTCTCATTGCCCAGATGAATATTTTCCTTGTGTAGTACTTGTCTTTGTCTCACCTTTCCCCAAATCTCCTTTCCCATCCTTTCCCATCCGTTCAATCACTCAATCAAAAGGTACTTTATTGGTTAGCTCAATGCCATAAAATTGAACACGTTAAAAAGACACATTACATCAACAAACTTTAAAACTTTAAAAAAAGATTAAAATAGGAACGTTCTTAATATCAATAGGAGACGGGAGACTTCATAAAGTGCAAAGTGCTAAGGCCAAGTGAAATAGACAATCTATCGTAAAAATATCCATATTAGCGTGATATGGCTCTAGAAACAAAACAGGCAAAAACACAAGGCTGCTATAAAGATAGCTTTTTCCTGCGTCTAATGGCTCCTATTAAGAAACTTGGAACTCCAAAACATACCATAGGGGACGATAGCATTTGGAGGTACATAAAGCAGGCCTGACTTGGGTATAATGACAATCTCTAAGCAATGGAAATATAAACCTTTTGCGTATTGAAAAATGGTAATCACAGAAAAAATTAAATGTAAGGTATCTTGCTCGGAGAAATTGTTCAAGAACAAGGTTTTAGGGTACCAGGTTTTGTAAAACATTGGGCAACAGCCAAAAGCCAGGGAACCAAATGCAACTGGAATCTGGTTAGCACAAAGCGATGAAAGGCGTTACTAACAACGAGTCGATATGGTTGAACTTCGGTGCACAGGGGTAATGTAACATATCTTCTCACCGTTGGTTTTGCTAACTACTTTTCTACCCTAGGTCCCTGGCGATTGTCCAGGAACTGTTTTTTGATGGTTCTGATTGTTGATTTACCCAAGGTTTCAGGGCTACTGTATAGGTCTGGGCAGCTGCTAATTTTGTCAGCTCCAATACATACTTTCAGCAAGGGATTTGCACAGCTCCCTCCAGCGCTACACAATCAGTGATTATTATTTGGTTTACATTAGTAATGGGACTAGCCCAACCCCCTAACCCCTTCCACTGGGATGTGTGATTTATTGAGGTATGGCTTAATATACACCATAAAAGGATCAAACACTTGATGGGGCGGATGTGGTAAAAGTGACACAAACTCCCTACAAGATCTTCTATTGCTTAAGCAATAACGCACACTGGCCTCATTTACCCACCCACACAAAAAAGTGATCCATATTTTGGATATAGAAGAACATCAGTCATCAACATCATCATTCGGGCTATGTGATGTTTAAAAGCTTAGCCTGTCCACTCCAGACTTTGAGTCCACTTTTCATGGCTCGAGGATTTCATAACTTTAGTTTTAATTAAATACTAGCTCCCCAATACTTAGAATAAATTGCTCTTTCTAATTTTAATATTTTATCAATATCAGTTAATCTTGTTGTGTCATTTAGTAGTCTGGTTTCAATTCATTGTAAAGCTATGATATACGTTATAACTCAGTAACTCAGTGTTTTTATTTCCATTTAGTTGCATATGATGGGTAATGCTTCTGAATAATCCTACAGTTGGTGCTTGCTGGGTGGGAGTAGGACCTCAAGTGTGAAGTTGTGATGCCTTCCCTGTTATTGCTAAATCTATATTCAGGTAAGAGAGCTATGGAGTAAAGTGAACTAGTTGAGTTAGTAAGCAAGCAACCTATTGCTATGTTTAAGTAATCATTTATCTAGGTTGTTGTAGTCAATATAGGCCATGGCAGCATCCCCCTAATGGTCAAAATAGTTAGAGAGGTATATAACTAACTACAACTAACTGGTATACACTTTTGTAAGCAGATTAGAAAAACAAAGCTCCCCTAATAGACTACTTCAGGCTTAAATTGTGAAGAAAAAAATGTTTCCCCTTTATTTTTTTTACAAACAAATGCATCCTCTTCACCCACAGAAGACCCACCCGTCTCCCCAAATAAATTGACCCATGCACATTCCACAGCCAATGTCCAAAAGTCCAACAAATAACAAAACCCGGACCTAACTCCCTTCCTAACCTCTGCACCCAAAAGTCCCTCCCACTCAATAAAATGTAAAAGCAGTCTAAAATAGGACATTGTCCACTTGGATTCAGAGCTGGTCCAGGCTCCACTTTATTCTTTCCAGCTGGCTTTCCACAAGCCTCTCAATGTGGTCCAGCCACTGCAGGATGGACCACAGCAATGCCCAGCCAGAGCAGGAGAGGCCAGCAGCAGTTCCAGTCAGGGCTCCTGCCCACTGGCTGGAGGCTGAAGCACTGCAGTCACGAAATTGAACCATACTAAACTTCAGTCATGGCTGGTGAAATGCCATTGGCCGGGTGGAGGTTAGTGAATGATGGTGGGTGAGATACATATCTGCCTTGCTTAACAGATACAGTGAGTCAAGGGAGTAGAACACACATTTAAAAAATACCACCCACTTTGAACCATTGCTTCAATAACAATAAAACAAAGTAAGTGAATTAGGCGAAGTAGGTGAGAAGCATGACCCTCGCCAGCAGAAGTCCTTTGCACTTCAGTCCTCCAAGAACTCCAATTTTTCATTCATCCTTTAATTTTTCTATATTCACCCATCGGCACCATGTTTTAAACTTTTCTTTCTCTCAGCCAGTCTTTCACCAAAAGTTCCAGTCCATTATCCATCTGTTCAGTATCCACCCTTCCTGTGAACCATATTTCCACCCAACCATTCCTTTACACAGTTCTGCCACCTGCTACCAGCATGGAAGGGAGGCAGTGTTGCACAAAAAAACTCTGCTGCCACCCCCCTCATTAAAGATAGCTCAGGCTGCACACCTGGGTGATGCCGCCATCCACAGGATAGGGGGTTGGTGGGGGTGTGGCATTGCCACACACCTGTTCTGACATGTTGCTGGGTCGGGGGACAGTGGAAAGAAGGAAGGAGGGAATAAAAAAAGCAAGGAAGGACGGAAAATAAATACAAAGGAAGTAAAGGAAAAACACATGAAAAATTTCTAAAAACACAAAAGACTTAAAATAGCACACTAATATAATAAATAAAAATGAGGAGTAGAATAATTAGTAGGGCGAAGGATTGAAAGGAATAACAAGGGATTTAACAATAGGCCCTGCGCCATTAATGGAACAGAAAAAAGAAGACGGCTGCACCTATGCAAACCGTTTGGTGCTGTTCACACGTGATTTCCAAAGCGAGGACCCACTCAGCATTGCATTTGATGTGAAAACCCAATGCGAATGGATGCACCATGAATCTCTGCCCACTTGAGGAACCCTGGAGTTCTTTGGCCACTTCGCGATGTTCTGGATAGCGTGACTCTGCAAACTCCATCCAGCCCTAGTCATGACACCCCCCACCGCCCTCTGTATAGTGGGTCTAGTCCACACGGCCCATGATGCATTACCCCTTTGGCACTTAATGTCTTGCTCTGAACCATGACTGATACTCCCCAGAGTCCTAGGTCCTATTGCACTTGAGTCTCAGGCAAGCATTTCACCAGAATACGTGAGCCAATAGGGTACCTTGCACCCACTTTTACTAGGGCTTTAGTGTGGTTTTTCATTGTACACATTTAAATGAAAGAGATACATTTGTTTAATTGGTTCCATCCATCAAATTGCACCTGCCCTTCCTTAAAGGTCAAACCACTGTACTAACAAGTGTTTCCTTCAAGAGCTGTTGAGAACCTTCCAGTTTACCACGTGCTCCACATGCCACACGTGAGCCAGCTGCATCCATTGGTGTTTCGACATGGTATATAAGCCGAGCCTAAACGAGAATTGTGGCTTGGCCACACTCCCTGCTTGAACACACTTCGCCCATCCTACTCACCTGCAGAATCAACAGGAATCAAGTAGCAGTCTAGTGTTCTTCAGTCCAAGTTGAAAAGTTGGTTTCCGTGGTCTCAACTCCATAGACATCTCCATCACCGCTACTTCCTGCACCGTGACTCCTATTCTCCGGCAGCTCCCTATGTTAAGGCATCAAGCTCTTCTTCAAACTTCTTACAAACTAGAAGACAAGGCTGCACACTGATCCTTCTAACAGTGTGATTCAAGACTGACTGATCAGCACCTTCAAGACTTTAGATATTTTCTCCAGACCATCCACTGTGATTTCTTCCAGCGCTTCATTTGTTTTCACGCACCAGACACTTCTTGAGAACTTGACACTTCAACTGTAATAGTGAAAGAACTAAAGACACTATGCCCGTGTTTCTCTGATGAACACTTGTGACAAGAGAAAGCACATAGGTGCACTTGATATATGGATACGTTTAATGCATAAATCTGTGTTTTGGTTTGATCCTTGGGAGTGCCAGAAACTACATTCTGTATTTTGAATTGATCATTGGCGTTGTAAGAAACTCCAATCTGTACATTTGGTTATTCTGCTCTCATGTCATGGTTCTGAATGAAGACTGTAAGTGTATGTTACTGAAGTCAAAGTATGGTTCATGTATAATGAGGTTTCTTAGTTCACAAATGGTAACTGCCTCCTCCTGTTTTTTCCAGTGTATTACATCTTCACAAAAACTACAGGTCTTGGTCTAGTGCATATCAATCTTACAAACTCTGAAGGTCTTGGAAGTGCAAAATCCTGTTACACAGAGTTGCACGGCTGCTGTGCAGATCTAATTCCACAAGTCTCTCTTTTCTTATTTTATCCCATCCTCCTTCACTCTGGGGACAGTGTGCGATTGAGTGTTATGGTTCCTTGATATGTGCTGTCCGCTGGAGGGATTTGAGGTTCAGCATCAGCACCAGTATCATCTCTGCGGTTGGGACCCGGTGAGTTCATGACATCCCACGCCCCATTCACCGGTACCATGGGAGATCCAGTGGCTGCTTTCCTCATCCTCCCCCCTTACCTTTCTTCACATATGCCTACTGTTGTATAGCATTTTAGGACCCTAGTGTAATTTTCCTGATTCATGCCCTTATATAGGTATAAATCACCTTGTCCTTATATAGGCATAGAAATCATGACCATATTTAGACATAGCCCATGCAGTCCAAATACAGGCATGGATACTTCCACTAGTTCTGAAAAGCCACAACGATTTCTTGGAAAACTCGGCTTCAGCAGTTAGGGACTTCCCCTTGCTTGAATATTGATTTGTCCAAGAACCTAGGAGTTTTTTAAAGAATTGCGACTCTTTGATGACGTTATTATGTCCACCTTTACGTCAAACTCAGCACCTTCAAGGTATAAATATGTCCACACTTGCCCTAGCAAACACACGGTGGTTTGGAGCAGTTCGACTATCTACTTGCCCGACACAGCTTGCTACAGCAAGTGCCGAAGGAAGCCGACCCTCCAGGTGACGCACTGATCGAGACGCTGTCTTTTCTCTTGCCGAGAAATCCAGCTCCAGTGTTTCCAAGCTCCCCTCTCGGGGTGTTGGGAAATGGAGTCCGGAGACAAAGAGATACCAGACCTCCTTCATTCTAAACCAAGGTACGGAGCTGATTAGACCCTAAGAGAAATCTTGGATAGATTTTTGGCAAAAGAATACTAAACTTATGCTACACCACATGTACTCCTTTCCTCGTACTAAACTTAGGTTAGGTACATCGGTATAGGCGTATTTTAGAAGCACCAGTTGAGTACTTTTAGTCTTTATTTATTTATGTATGTATTTTATGGCTTAGAAACCATACCATGCTTTTACAGTATTATTTTATGATACTCTTCTTGCTGTATGCATTATACTTTACAGCCAGTATAACGATTGTAGCAGTCCATTTCTTCTGCATGAGAAAGAAGACTGCTAAATAAATAATTTTATTGAAAACGCCCTTCAATCTATTTCTCTGCACCTCTGGTGAAACAAAGCATGGACGAATGACTGAGTGAAATATCTATCTATTGTTTCCACGACTCTGAAGATACGTTTTATCATTGGGAAAGAAAGTTGTCATGTTAGTGCGGTTGTCAGAAACTAATCCCTTCTTGTTTATTTGAGAAAGTTTCTAGTTACCTCTGAGCTAGCTGGCACTCGCAATTAAGTCTAATATATTCGATAGAGACCGAGTCGACCTAAGTCCTACGTCACATCTATAGGATATATTATTCCAATGAGCAGAGTCTATTGGGAATATGGGAACTACACTACACTACACCTTTCTTCCAAGCTCCTGGCTCTCTTGAGCCATGGACTGAGTGGTCACGCAGACCCACTCAGGCAAACCCAAAATTTGCATGTGAGACTTGAGCTCCACTTCCTTCCAAGCAGTGTGCTCCAGATAATTCTCTCGCAAACAATCCAAAGGCATGGAAGGGCTCACAGTTACCTTAAGAGAACCTGAGACCACGCCCCGCCACTCAAAGGGAACCAGACCACTGGGTAGGGGTCCTCACTCTGCTATTTGAACCTGTTGAAAGGTATATAGTATCACCCGCTCTAAGGATGCCAGATGATACCTGACAGTAGTCATACCGGCTCCTGTGTCTCTCAGAGCCTCCACCCTCTACCCCTTGATGGTGACCCACTGCCTATACTTGGAAGTACTGGCAGACATGTGGGTCTTAGGAGCCATCTCTCCATCACTCAGGGAAACTGAATTAACCTCTGCTGTCCCCCACACTGACTGATACCATCCCCTTCCCAAGGCTTACACTGGCCAACCACTGGTTTTTCAGGGATTCTGTTCAGGAGAAAAACTATGCTTGGGGCCATAGAACATCAGCATTTAAGGACTGAGTCTCCATACAACCTCAGTATCTCTGAGCCTGGCTAGCTATGGTGCCTCACTTGCCCTCCTAACGTTTCCAGAGAAACAACTGAGTTTGCACCCCAGAACACAACACTCTCGATCCACTCAAGGTGCGTAGTAACAGGACACACCCTTTCATTCTCTCACTCAAACTTTTTTACGATAAGATAAAAAAGAGACACAAAGGAAGGTATTTATTTTAACTGTTGTGCTATAAGATGCTGTATTTGTGCCACAATTAGACATCAAATGTATACCAAAAATATCATTCGCATGGTGAACAGACCATATACCATAGAGAGCCCTGTTATGTTAGAAAACAGATTAGCCGAACCCCCCCCACTGCAGCTAAACAATTATGTTTGTGGTGGATCCCGTACCTTAGGACACATGGGTGGATGTTCTACATCTCAGCTGATGCAGCACTCTTGTCTCATGACCCTTGCTCAGTTGCTCAGTGCGTGTTTATTTAGAACCCTTGTCCTCACGTATATAGCAAGACATGTGCTCACAAACAGCAGCTGCATTCTCTTGCTATGTCTAGATGCTAGTGTCTGACTAGAGAGAATAACGGGGGCATTGTTGTTTGACCTGGTCTAGTGTGTTCAAATTAAATCCCAGGAAAATAATAAATTATGAAAACATGTGCAGGTTCTGAGTGAAAATACAACATGGCACAATACCAAGACCACTATTTAGTAATTTGTGCAAAATGAAAGCGGCCTGTAACATGCAAAATCAGGTGACAATGGGCCATGCAGGAAACACACAGCACCCTCCCATTGGGCAGGATAATAGTACAATAGAAGATGCTGAATTATACGAAAATAATAATAAGATAAACTCAAAGCATGACTAAAAAAATAAAGTTCTGAAGATCAAGAAAAAGTGTCACTTTGGAAAAAGAATCCAATGATGTTGCTTCAGAGGAATCCATTGAGTTATTCACCATATCAATGGCCAAGGACTCCATAAAGGATTCTGGTTCAGCTAAAGATGATTGATATATAGCCTGTATTCCATGATCCATATGCTGATGCACATATTTCTTAGAAGGTGAGAGGGTCAAACCTTGCATTGTAGAGAAGTCGCAAACCCAAGGGACGAGTTTGAAAATAGGTTGCTAAGGTACTTATTAGCAATTCAATGTCCAAGGCAGCATGTGTCCAAGAGGCAAGTTAAATATCCAGTGCCCATTCAAAAAGGCACCAGAGACAAGGGAAAACGAGTTGTACACAGGTAAACCAGTCAGCTCGGAATGTGAAGTGTTGTATCTTGGTAATCTTCTTGTTAATCCTTTAACCACATGGCTGCTGCGGGGATTTTTGCCCTGTGCTGCAAAATGCCATTTTGCTGTTTCCATGACGAGCTCAGCTCGTCATCAGCACACGACACCCGTGGGTGATGACGAGCTGAGCTCGTCATCAGCAGCGAAAGGGTTAATGTTCTATGTTGCTATGCCATGTTCACTGGATTCTAGAGTGTGGAATCCAGGGAGCAGACCAGAGATGTACTGTTGCTGAAGAAGTTGGTCCTTGGTTGCCTCTGGGGTTGTAATATTAAATAAACCTTTTTATTACTACAAACCACTGTACTTCAAGTCATTTCAGTGGCCACGAGGATGGGATTGATTTGAAGAATTCAACAATATCGATTTTATGAATATTTGACTTGATGAAGATCTACTTACAACCCCTAAGGCAGTTATAATTTTGAACTTACAAGGTACTTGGTGAACATTTTTTTTTAACCTTTCTTCTACTTACATTCCACCAAAAAATGTCTTCCTTACTTTGCCTCCAGCATCAACCTTCTAATCGTTTTAGGAGTATTGAACTCTTTAAAGTTTTTTTTCTCCTGCCTTAATCGCGTTAAATGTGAATTTCATCGTTAACAACTACTTTCTGTGATTGCATATTCCTTGAGCAATAACTTTCATCTGAAAGAAGCAACGTTTTATTGCAAGATCGTTATCTTGTTTATATACAACAATTTGCCTCAAGTTATTTCATGATCTATACCTTGTTTTCATATGCTAATCTGCCTCGTGTTCACGCGCAGTGTTGATTTTCAAGCTGTTCAGTCTTCACGCGCTTCCAAGCTGCTCTGCCACTTACACGTCACAACGCTGCATCACGTTAAGCATCATCGCGTCTCTGCGCTTTAGACGCATAACTGACGCACGGCGGCCATCTTTGATCCCTATGGCAACTGCAAACAACTGTATACGTCTCTGTTAACAGACGTCAGCTTCGTTCTGGCTAAGGAAAATCTTTGTTTCAATTGTAATTACTGCAGCACTATATTAACGATTTTGAAACATTAATACAAAATTACAACGCTTAAAATCGGAAATCAATCACAGAGAAATATTGGAAAAAGGCACACATTTTTTTCAACATCGATCATTTTTGAAACACAGAAACTATTCTAATTAAAAGTAAACATTCTGCATACAGTGAAGTTTAAAAAAAAAATGAAGTGAACTTCGATAATTCAAACAACAGTATCCAGACAACGGTGACTACATTATTTATTTTAGTTCATTTTTTTATCTTCCTTATTTACACAGTGAATGTATTAATACTTGATATTCAACTTTCTTAAGTTAGTATGGATGTTTCATCTTCTGTTGTAGCTACTCCTAAATTTTTACAATGTCCGGGTCCTCCTTCAATAAATTGGGAAGATTGGTCAGAATCTTTTGAAACTTATCTAGAAGCTATTGGTGGCGATGTATTTTTACCTTCTAGGAAATTGGCTTTATTAAAACACAATTTAGGAGTTGAAGGTAGGAAAGTTTTAAAAACTTTACCTGTGGTTAATCGTGTTGTTTCAACAGTTGTTGGCACTATTGATGAAGGCAGTGAAAATAGTGAAACAAGTTCAAATGACCCATATGTAGATGTATATTCTGAAGCTTTAAAAGCTTTAGAAGAAAACTATTGGAAGAAAACTAGCATTGTGGTAAAAAGGCACACATTTTTCTCTAGAGCACAGTTACAAGGAGAAAATGTGCAACAGTATGTAGCTTCTTTAAGAACTTTAGCCATTACTTGTAAATTCAAAGATTTGCATGCGGAAATAATTAGAGATCAATTCATTAATAGAATTAAGAACATTAAAATTCAAGAACGTTTACTTGAACTTAAAAATCCTTCTCTGCAAAAATCTCTTGATACTGCTAGAAAAATGGAAAACACCTCCCATTACGTTAAAGCATTGAGTTCTTTACAACAGAAAGATAAAGATGAGTCTAGTAACGTTAATGCTTTAAGTAATAGTAATAAAAAAACAGAATTTAAAAGTGACAAGAATATCAAATTTAATGTTGCCAAAAGCAAAAACAATTTCAACAAACGAATATGCTTCAGATGTGGTAGTCAAAAACATACTGCTGATTTTAATAAATGTCCCCCTACTAAAGTCACATGCATGAAATGCAAAAAAATAGGTCATTTTGCTAAGTGGTGCAGAACTGGTGATAATAGCAATTGGAAACGTTCTGTCAATCTTGTTGAACCTCAATTTGATAGTGAGGATGATGATAATGAAAAAAATGAAATTAATATTGAAGTAATGGTTGTGCATGGCGATTCTGTGAATGACATTTCTGAAGATTATTGTCCTCCTAAATGTGATGTGCTGATAAACCATGACAACATGGCACTTTGGGCAGACTCATGTTCACCATATACTATTATTGATAAAAGTATGGGGGAAAATGGGTGCAAAACAACATTGATATCCTCTGATGTACGACCTAAAGGATATTGCGGTATACAATTACCTATGTTGGGTTATTTTGATGCTCAATTTACCTTTAAAGGTAGACCATGTGCTAGTAAAGTTTATGTTGTTGAACAAGGACGGGCCTTATTAGGATGGAAAGATCTTAAACAAATGGGGTTAATATTAAATCCCAATCATCCTCATCAAGTGTTGTTATCTGATGATTATCCTGATCAGGTATTGTTAACTAATGACATTTCTTCATCAAAGTGGGAGTCTGTCTTTCCCAAATTGTTCAGCAAAGATCTTGGATGTTTAGTTAAATTTTGAACAAAAGATTATTCTGAAGGCAGATAGCATACCGTCTATTCATAAAGTAAGAAACGTGCCATTTGCATTGCGACATTTGTTAAAAGAAGAGTTAAACAGATTGTGTGATGCAAAGGTAATTGAACCTATTGAAGCCTCTGAATGGCTTAGTCCCATTGTTTTGGCTCGCAAACCCAATGGCAAAATTAGGATGTGTGTGGACCTGAGAGATTTAAATAGAAATATATGGGTTGATCGCCATCCTCTACCACACATCAATGAAATGATATCCAGTATCAAAAATGCCATGTACTTTTCATCAATAGATTTATCCAATGCATACCACCAGATCAAATTACATGCGGAATCTAGGCATTTAACATCATTCATTACACCTGAGGGTGCTTTTCAATATCTCAGAATGCGGTTCGGATTAGCATCCGCATCTTCAGTTTTTCAGAGAGTCATGTGTAGTATTTTGAAGGATGAAGTGAACGTGAGAATATTTCAAGATGATGTTCTTATTTGGGGTAAAGATTCATTCTCTCATGACAAAGCAGTGCATAGTGTTCTTCAGAAACTACAAGATGCTGGTTTGACTGTGTGTGGTGAGAAATTTAAGTTTGGTGTGAAACAAATTGATTATCTTGGACATACTATTTCCAATAGGGTGGTAAACCAAAAATGAAATTGTTGGATGCAATTGAAAAGCACCTCATCCGATCAATAAGGATCAATTACGATCATTTCTAGGACTTGCAGAATACTATTCCAAATTTGTCCCAAATTTTGCCGATAATGTTCATGAATTGAGTTTATTGATGAAAAAGGGTGCTTCTTTTATTTGGTCCACCTTGTGTCAACAAGCATTTGATAATATCAAAATGGATATTACAAGGGCAGTTGTTCTAATGCCTTATGAGCCTAGTCATGCTTCTATTATTGTTGTAGATTCCAGCGCATATGGTTTAGGTGCTGTACTTATGCAAAGACACAATGGAGCTGAACGGATTATAGCTTTTGCGTCTCGCATGCTCAAAGGTGCTGAACCTTCTTATTCTGTAATCGAAAAAGAGGCTTTAGCATGTTGGTGGGGTGTAGACCATTTTAAAACATTCATTTGGGGAACAGCATTTGAATTAAGAACAGATCACAGACCTCTCATTGACATTTTTACTACAAAAGGTGCTTCTAGGGCCACACCTAGAATAGCAAAATGGTTGTACAGGCTACAGGAATATAACTTTCAGATAAACTACGTTCCAGGTCACAAAAATATCAATGCAGACTGTTTGTCACGTCTTCCTTTGCCTTGTGATAGGGATAGTATAATAGAAGATGGTGATGAATGGTTAGTAGCCAGTATTGAAGAATCGTGCAATAGTGCATTAAGTGACCAAGAATGGATTCAGGCTGTTGTTAATGATGGTGTGTTGCAACAAATAATCAATAATTTGCATGTTGGTGTTGATTTATCATCTTTGGACAAGACTATTCTGGCAGATTATAACATGGTTTGGTCGGAGTTATCTTTTTTTGATGGTATCCTTAGAAGAGTTTCACTCGTTGGGACTTGAAATTGTGGAGTTGACTGTGCCATTTTGCACAATGCTGTTAAGTTATTCTGCTGTGTAATTTGTAAAACGTTGGCAATTTTCAAAAACGGTAATAGAGGGAACTTTTGTGTCATTCATTTCTTGAAGTGTTGCCAATCCCTGGTAGATAACTTGCTGAATTGTTTCATTCACTAAAATCATGCATGTCTGAATTAAACAGGCTTGAAATAAAGTTTCCTTTCTCTGAACTTATCAAACATTGGTTCCTTAAATTGATTTCAGTTCAATTGTGTTTTTTCAGTAACTATAGCCTATAGCCTTTAGGGGGTAACTGCTTAAGACATGAAGCCATATATATGAGCTTTATTTGTTTAAGCATATATTTTTTGGGAGGGGTTGGACCTAATTTAAAATAATATAAAGTGGGGTCTAAAGTGTCATATGGTGTAAAATACATGAACTTGTCTATATTTGTTTTGGAACTCCCTTGTGGCAGAGTCGGACAATGTTCCCATTGAGTAAAATTAAACTATGCATGTTGAGTATTGAATCTGGGTTGAAAATGATGTCCATAATGGTGGAAACAAAACATGTCAGTATAGTTAGCAGAATTAAGATATAGGTCCTCCGATTAAAAAAAAGTATAATACTCCAGCTCCAAACGCATAGAATTTACAGTATATACATCTCAATGATCCAAATGTAACCCTGGTACTATCACATCACACATAGAAACTTTAAACACATATGGTATCTTCAAGGTCTCTGTAGGGCTTATTATATCAAAAGGAACTTTACCCCAAAGAATCCTATCAGTCACTGGAATGGCTGAAATGTTGACAAAGGACAAGACTCTTCAGTTTATGCGAAGAAGAATGGGGAGCCAACACCCCATCGATCAGTTCCCTAGTAGAACATTCTGGGAGATAGTGGCCATTGATCAACAGGAAAAAATTGTCACAAATCCAATCCCTATAAACAGCAAAATCATGGAGAGTATGATCTAAACATATATTCAAGTCAGTACTAGATAAGTGCGATTCAACCATGAAATAAAAACACAAATCAGTGATGGAGGTGGATACAAAACAGAAGATCTGCCATAAGAAAAATCATCTTGATCCATATATTACCCGATGGTATTTAGATGAAAAACTGAGATTCAGTAGTAGCACTTGTAAAATCCAACACAGAGGGATTCACCAATGGTGGATCAGTATGAATAGCATCTGATGTGGAAGACTCAAGAATAGAAACAACTATTCTATCAGCCATGTACTCGGCGGAGGACATAGCCTCCTCCTCCCTCAGCCAGAGAAAAACAGCATTGGTGGTGCTCACAAGCTGCAAAGGAAAGTCTTGTGGAGGAGCACGAACACCTCATGGCATATGATGTAGAACCAGCCACATTGTGTAGTTTGACATATTCAATCGAGACAAAGCTTTTGTCCCTAGAACCAGGAAGCAGTGGCAAGATCACAGTTCTTGTACCTTGTAAGCCAAGGACCAGGGCAGGAGCGCCGTAGGATGGACCAAGCTCCTTCTTAATCACTACTTTTTCTCGATCGAGATCTCCAACTTTTGGAAGCCAACTGGAAACTGTAGTGTGTATGCCTGCAGCTCGAGAAAAAGAGCAGGCAAGTATTTGCCTGATTGAGCGTAGCAGAATTGTTGTTTTAACTGTAAGACAGCGCAATTGTTATCTACGTCAAAGGTTGAGGCAGACTCCACAATGTCTCGATCTTCAAGGTTTCGAACATACATCTTGATGCCAAAAAGGGCTTCCAAACCGTAACAGATAATACAGCCAGCATAGAATATTTCAGCCAACACATATTTTCTCAATAGGTTGGTAACACCTCGACTTTTTCAAAGCTGACACACGAATGCCGTCCACGCTACATTGTGCACGAGGAGTACTCTCCTCGCCACAACACTCTGCCTGACTATTGCAAAAATGTATACCATTAACTTGATTCCAGCACCACTGTGCCAACTATCCTGATACACGCTGTATGAATGAACAGAAATGTATACGCTATCAGCCCTGAAGATGTTGAGGTATTGCCAAACTATTGATGAAACAGTGTTGGAAGAAATTTTCTATGCTGGCTGCATTACCTGTTACTGTTTGGCATGTACACTGGCTGTGAGAAGTTCTACTAGCTCTATGTAAAGACCTTGGATTACACCTCCTTGTCTCGAACAGAGGAATTGGATTAAAGTGGACTGTATGTCTATGAGTGCTGGACTTGAGATGCTTTTTTATTTCTTGAGTGCTCGGATTTGCTTGCCAATATATTTTGTCCTTCTTCTTTGAGGGATACAGTATGGTTATTTTGGTAACTGACCCTCTTTTCCTTAAAGCACCACTTAAAGAAAACTTTGGGTTTTACTTTCCCTATATATATATTGCTGGACGGCCATTGTTGCATTTCTTTACCTGGTTACCATAGTGTTTGTTAAAAAAGTTATTTGTATGGGGTACACCCACCCACTGATCTTTTGGGGAGGTTATTAAATTCTCATCAACCCTAATAAAGATGCTTCAACCAACTACTCCATGCATCTAATACTCTGCTGTTAAGGACTGTTTTAAGTCATGGTTCATTCTTTCCACAACAGAATTTCCCTCTGGCCAATATGGAGAAGAATAATGCACCTGTACACTCACAGACATAATTGAATAAAGGTATGCTTTAGATTTGAAAACTGGACCCTGGTCCAAGTGGAATGCACAGCAGGCATAAGTAAGTCCCAATAAAGACTTGCAAGTTTCTGCTTCAGAATATCAATGTGATGTATACGTTATAGGCACTTTTTCTACTTTGTTAAAGATGATATATCTAAATCCAATTGCATGTGGTGTGTTTCAAGCAAGTCAGATTGTAAAGATCTGAGTGTATCTGTGTGTTCTGATGTCCAGCATGTGGGGAAAACATGGAGTATTAATGAATAAAGAGGTTTTATGCGTTGTACATATTCAGGTATGTATGTTCTGCCAATTTGTTTTTAAAAAGGCAGGGAGAGCAACATTTTGAGTCTGTTTGGAGGTTGCAATTGTGCACATTTCTTAAGAAAATGAGGGGCATGACTCTTTTCTTCCTTGGTAAGTTCATATCCCAAGAAAAGGACACTCAGAAATGCTATGTTTGATTTTTTAAGTTGCGCTTGTAACCAAGTTCAGCAAATCTCAATATTATGTGATCTACTCTAGCCAAGTAGGGGATTAACTCATCGCCTGTCAGGTAGATGTCATCCATATAAGACAGAGCATCAGTGTTTATATTATGTTTATTTTACACAGACCATGCTGCAAAAACTCCCATGCTATTCTTATTGCCGATAGGAAGTTGTGCATAGCGCATTGGATAACCCAGCACCCTAAAGTCGGACCAGTCTCAGGCCTCAAGAGCCAAATTGTGACTAAAAAATTGCTAAGAACGTCCAAGATGGTTTTTCATTTTTTACAGACTACATTGTTAATGAGTGCCATACTGTGTGCATTTTGCACAGCAAATGTTTGTGTATGACTATTCAAATGTTTATAATCTAAGAGTATAGGATAAGAACAGAAAAAGAGGACTATTCATTTGATAGCCACAGGTGCTTTCACTTTCCGTTTAATTGGATATTGTGGTTATACCTGTAGTGTGGACCTAATAGGAATAACATGATAAGGAGAGTTCTTATACCAGCCAACAGGACTGCAATACAATGCAGGGGGCCAATGAAAGGGTCCATTTGGATGCATACGTTTGTTTGATTTTATCAGGGACAATGTGAGGAGAGAAAGGAAGAATCACAACCTCCCCTTGGGTGGATGTGAGTACAAATGGTGGAGGCCAATTGACCTCCATTAAGAGAATGTCATAAGATGGAGTTAAGTTATCCCAGAATATTGCTTTAAAATTGAGTTTAATGTCACCTTCAATTTGAAAGGCTAAGTGATATAATCTGTCAGGAGGAGCTACGCGTGTATCCGCAGTTTCAACTGCAATAAACATTTCCGTTGCTTTTGTTGCTGGACACTCCTGTAGATTCTGATGTACGATGATGACTTCTGCCACACTGTTGCGGAGAGTCGCCTGCCCAACTCCAATTCTGGAGGAGGGTCTCACTGTCTGTGGCATATTAAGCAGTTAATGCTGCTACTTTCTTTCATGTAAAAGGACTTTATATTGAGGAGTTTTATTCTCCTTCATTATCTTCAAATCAGCTGAGCACTGGGACTCTCTTTTTAGTCTGCGGTCAGATGGTCCACTTCTATGGTACTGCTGGTCAGGCAATTCCTGAAAAGAATGGGTAGAACTTGTTTCAAGAACCTAATACCTTTCTGGATTCTTGATTTTAGTGTGATTACGGAAATTGTACCTTCTCTCAGAGGACCTCGAGGGTTGAGAACCTCCATAAAGTTCACCTTTTTGTTGCTGTTTAGCTTTATCCCCTGTTTGTTAGCAAACTCTTCGGGTGGTCTGGCATCCTTGTCAGCACTAGGCTTGCCAAGAGTTGGTATCGAAGGCCTCGTTCCCAAACTATTGCTCCCTTAAGATGTATATACATTAGCAATAATGACAGGTAACTCGGCAAGCTGCTGGAGTATTGCAAAAGAGGCTGCTTCACCTGTAATATTAGATAGAATCATTTCGTAGATGATGTGAAAATTACCCATCAATTTCATCCTTAAATTGAGGACAGTGCCTGCTTCATGTGCATTCTGTATTTGTTTAAGGACGTCCTACAGAACGGCCATCAAGGGAATGCTATGACAAAGAGTGAAGAGTGGGAAAGTGGGTAAGTATAGTTCTAATTATGTGCTTGTTTTGTGGTCACGTAAGGGGAAACAATCAATCAATCAATCAAAGACACTTATAGAGCGCGCTACATACCCGTAGGGTCTGAAGGCGCTTGGGGGGTGGGGGGGGGGGGGGGTGCCGCTACTGCTCGAACAGCCAGGTCTTCAGCTTCTTCCTGAAGGAGAGGTGGTCTTGGGTCAGGCGCAGGTCGGTCGGGAGGGAGTTCCAGGTCTTGGCGGCCAGGTAGGAGAAGGACCTTCCTCCTGTAGTCGCTCTTCGGATGCGGGGGACGGCGGCGAGGACGTGGTTGGCTGATCGGAGGTGGCGTTTGGGAGCGTAGAAGTTGATCCGGCTGTTGAGGTAGCTCGGGCCTTGGTCGTGTAGGGCTTTGTGTGCGTGGGTGAGGAGGCGGAAGGTGATTCTTTTGTTGACGGGGAGCCAGTGAAGGTCTCTCAGATGTCCGGAGATGTGGCTGGTTCGTGGGATGTCGAGGATGAGTCTGGCTGAGGCGTTCTGGATCCGCTGGAGTCTCTTCTGGAGTTTGGCGGTGGTACCGGCGTAGAGGGCGTTGCCGTAGTCCAGTCGGCTAGTGACGAGGGCCTGGGTGACGGTCTTCCTGGTCTCGGTGGGGATCCACCAGAAGATCTTCCGTAGCATGCGTAGGATGTTGAAGCACGCCGAGGAGACGTAGTTGACTTGCCTGGTCATGGAGAGGGAGGAGTCCAGGATGAAGCCCAGGTTGCGTGCATGGTCTGTCGGTTTGGGTGCGGTGCCCAGGGCGGGAGGCCACCAGAGCTTCAAGTTATCAATTTTTTGGGATATCCAAAATGGTACAATTAGTGTGTCTTTTGACCATAACTGAATGAAAAATTACAGGACTAATAACTGGCCCTGCAGGCAACTGGGCTTGTCCTTGCAGGTCAAGTCTAGCTAGATCAGCTAATAGCGTACACACAATAAATTGCATTAACCGTCCATACAAAGTGACAAGGATATTATACAAACCTTTGGTTTGCACGAGATTTATATTGGGGAAATCAGGATTTGGTGTATACCCAGCCTATTTCGGCCAAGTAGCCCCCCTCATGACTGAGAGGGCCCACATGCACTGGTCCCGGAACATCTGGAAGGGTGCCATTAAACCAAGTGTGGTGTTCCCATACCATAAGGAATTTCATTTGGTGCACAAGTTCGATATGCAGCAGGGGGTGTAGTGTATGTCTGAAAAGTATAAGTGTTAGCATCCACAGATGCAAAAGTGACCCAAAACAAATTACCTTAAAGTGGAACGCTGTGTCTGCTTCTATTACAAAAATTACCAGAGCTCCTGCATTAGGGATTCCATGTTGTTTCAAATGCATATAGACTGCAGTTGCACCATTATTAACTATTAAAGGATTCGAAGCATAGCGCAAAGAGGGTATATAATCTTTTAATATTATACTAATTCCCTTAATTCACCAATCCAAGAATTTAATTGGATTATATTACCTTATAAAGTACCAGTTTCCCCCTTCCTTGTGTGTTTTCCAGACCTCTTCTTTAATTTCCAATAAAGTACGGGGCTTTAGCCAGAAAAGCAAGGAAGAATGCCCTCCACTGGTTTTTATTTGACCTCCTAACACACATAAAGCTTGGTGCAATAATTGGTACAATTATTTCCATCGCCTGACTACATCTTCTTTAGGGTTAGTTTTAGGGTTCAATTATATCTTTTGACCAATCCATTGCTTTGTGAATGATAAACTGAGGTTTTTAGATGTTTAATAACTAGTTGCTTACATATCCGTTTCATTAATTTGGTTAGAATGGCGTTCCTTGGTCTGTTAGAATTGCCTTTGAAAATCCAGTTCTAGGTGTTGAGCCCTTGTGTTAGTGGTAATGGATCTCAACAGTATGGCCTTGGAATATCAGGTGCCATAATCAACCAATACCAACACACATTTATATCCCTTGATTATTGAGATAAAGGTCTAATTATATTTATCTCTACCCTTTCAATAAGTGTTCCGATTATACGCCTGGGATGTAAAGGGGCTTTAGGAGGTTGATAAGGGCTTTTATACTGACATATTTCGCTTTTTTCACAATATATTTTTATCTAGGCTATTATTTCGGGGCAATAGAAATGTTGCAGGATGCTTTGGGGGGTCTTCTATTAACCCATATGCCCTGCCAGTAGATGAGAATGAGCATAAAATAATATCTGTTCTCTGAACTCTTTTGGTACCAGCAATTGTGGAGAATCATTTACCTCCCCGAATCAATACAGGAACCCCTTTTTAATTTTGAAATGAGGATAAGTAAACAGGTACTTCCTATCAGCCGGTTTTGCACTCTGCCAGGCACTTTGTAGAGTGGAATCATTTACATGGGTCATTCTAAAATTACTATCTAAAACCCAGGGCTCTGGTGTAAGTAGGGCATTCTGCAGGTTGTGGACAGGTTTCTCTGTGATTTTCTCTTCCGCCTTCCTTTGGGTCCTCTGTCTTCTTCCTTTAAAGGTTTCTTATAGCATAGCAAGAAATTGAGGATTATCAGTTCCTAAAATTACATCCTCTGGAAGATTCCTAAATATGCCTTCCTCAAAAGCAGTTACTTTGTCACATTCACAGTGGGATACGTTTTAGTATCCCTATGTACACATTTAATCCCCACTTATTTATTTGGGATACTTTGATAAGGCAATAATACTAAATCATCATTAATCAAGGACTCTTTACATCTACAATGTAAAATCTAAAAGGGCTGTTAACCATCTACTATTAACTTGCAGACTCATGTAACAACTTCATCCCACTTCCTAAGTAAAATAATTGGAACCAGCTACCTAAGTATCTTCCATGAGCTCTTCTCCTCATTTCTTGTTTTTAGAAAATCTAGCAATATGTCCCCACTCACTCCATTTATAGCATTGTGGTATGCTCTGGGGAATGGCTTCAGGTTTTACTGGTGACATTTTTGGTACTTCTGAGAGATTTATCATTCTTTTTTTCACTCCAGTTAAGCAAAGACAATTGAGAAATGTGTGCCCCTTTCTTAGCCTTCATCAGATGTGGTCTGGGGTGAGTACTTGAAAAAGTAGTGGACATATCCACAGCCTGCTCCGGAGTCAACCCTGAATGCTGGCATACTCATTTTTGGGTATTAAATGGTAAGACTTCTAGATATTGCTCTAGATATATTTAGATTATTGGGGTGAGAGCCATTGGCCTGCAGCATCTTTCATTTTAAAAAAGGGGTCTTTGCAGTTTCCCAAGGAATCCCTCTTTCTTTCAGAAATCAGAGTTGATAAGTCTTCTAGGCCACTCCTAATCATACCAAAATTACCTTCTTGATTTCCACAAGTGATGTATTCCCCATTAGCCTTAGCTATCTGATTGGCTGCTTTAGCCTCCCGGGTAAATAGAGGAGCCAAACAAAATGGCCATCTTTCTACAAACAACAAATTGGCATTGGCAGCTCATTCAAAGCTCAGGAGAAATGCCTCTGGAGCTTCAACCTGTGACAATTTTTGGAAGGAGGCGGTGTGCCCCACAATTCTCCTACATTGAGCTATACTGTGCGCTAATTGAAGCTGACTTTCCAAAGTGTACGTCAACTGTTCAGCTTGGGTTTTCAGTGTATCACTGAATCCCACATGCTCAGTTTCAGCAATGGTCATATAGCATTCCAGAGCCCACTTGAATTAGAGTTGTCCATCCACCAGCTGTTGAATAGAGGTCTCCATCTTGTATCTAATGATGAGACTTGCCCACGGTCTCCATCACTCGTCACTTAGCATGCAGTAGGTTTGGACTCCATACACTGCCTATATTGTTTAAAAGTCTCTGATTCTGGAGTAGTTCTTTTTAGTGAACAGTTCTTTACTTCTTTAGGTATTTATTCTGAGAAACTTTTCTGAAAAAATGTGTTATGAAAACCGAGAGGAGATCAGGACCTTCCTGCTTGCTGATCCACCCAAGGTACATTGCCAGTCAGCCTGACATCACTGCAGCTCCTACTACATTCTTCTCTGCAGCAACAAATCCAGTTCAGATGTTCTTTGCAAAACTGGAATCCAGCCTCATGGATCCCTCATCATCTACTACAATCTACCACTTCGTCCTGCTTGAGATTTTTGACTTCCAGAAATGAGACCAAGTACAAACTTAGAGATCTTCACAACAACTTTATCCAGTGGCTCCCATATGATGACGCCTCTTCCTCGGACACTGCCCTCTGCCTTGCCCTACTGAATTTGACCTTCCAAGATATTTTTCTTCAAACATTCTTCTAATTCCAATAGTAAACTGAGACTGGGCCCAATCCACTTCATATATCCAACCTGCACTCCATCGTGGTTGACCAAAACTTTTGACTATGCTGTGGTCTTGGACGAAAAGATGTTAAAAGTTGGCACTTTGATCTTTCAGGAGCTATTTTTCACTTGAAACGTAAATAAATTCATAACTCCGGCTCTACAGGTTGGATTTTTGTCATTTTGGTGTAAAATCATTTAATAAAATGTACTCTAGTTGTCTAAATTAGTGTGGGTTTTTCTTGTCTTGTGTTGTTTCTTTATTAATGTTTAATTGCTGTGTTAATACTTTACACATTGCCTCCAAGTTAAGCCTGACTGCCTTTGTGCCAACTAACAGAGGGTTAAGGGCAGGTTCATTTATCGATTTTTATGGTTCACCTGACAAGGTGAACCATGTTTGAGTAAGGTTTTACCCCCTCAACCAATCACCTTATTCATCACAAGGTTCTTCCCATACCCATGTCTCATGAAAGACATTTATCATTATCATTCACAATGTTCAATAAATTCCTTGTTTTAGATCCTTTTTAGGCCATACACATTGCAGGAGGCAAGATCAAGGGTATGTGAATTATGCCTATCCTAGTCTCCCTGTCGGCACATGCTTCCATGTGTTAAGTCTCCTCCGTAGGGTATTTCCCTTCCGTGCTCTGACCAATCGGAAAACCCTCATCCAGGCACTGGTGCTAAGCCTACTTACAACAGGGAGCTAAGGGGATAAGGAACAGGTCATCCCCCCCCTCTCACCATATCATATACAACTGGTGCTAAGCCACCTGGACTATTGCAAAGCTCTGTTGATTTTAGCTAATGAAGCCTCATTGAATAGACTGCAAGTTGTCCCGAACACTGCAATTCGCCTGGTCCTCAATGCTCCCCCTCGAACTGCCTCCCTTCCTCTTTTGCAACAACTGCATTGGCTTCCTTTGCGGAAGCGGATCAGATTCAAAATCTGTTGCCTGGTGCACAGATCCCTGAATGGCAAAGGCCCTAGATACCTTGCAGATAAATTTACCAAATATCTGCCATCCAGGTCCCTCTGTTCAGGGACCAAATCTCTATTACTTTCTTCCACCAAGCCCCTTTTTATCGGAATCAATCTATGTCAATGCCCAGATCACTTACAGTTCAGAAGGCTCCTCAAAACTGCACTGTGGTAATCGGTTCCTATTCTATGGCCAGGTGTAGAATTCCATAGCGCAGAGATACCCATTGAGGGGTGATTCAGGTGCTTTATAAACCAATAATTATCAAATATCACTTAGGGATGTGGGACCCCCATCTCCCCCTGTTTCATAAGCAAAGCGGAGAACAGCTAAATAAAGGGAACAACTCATCTGGAAGAGATTTATCGCTGGGACTGTTATACTTAAAATCCCTTAACAGAGACCTGTAATTAATCTCATAAATGGGGAGAAAGCCTTTATGTCCTGATTCAGACTCAAAGCGAGCTGGAAAGTCCTCTATGAGGCATTAGGGAGTGGTTCTTCTTACCTCTGTTCATGATAATCTTCACTTACTTTCTTATAGTAATCCCACGTTTGTCTTAAATCCTGAAGAACACCTTCCCCTAACGCTTTAACTGCTTGTGAGTAGACCATCTTAGACACCCCATACTCTAAAATATTCTTTACAAACCCTATGTGCTTAATATCATTTGAGCATATAGCATGCTACTGTGGACCAGCTCGAATATCTCAAATATGTGATTTAGTGGGATACTTTTTTTGTTGCTTTTACCTACTCTAAGTCTACAACATATGAATGGGTACTACCTTTTAGAATTTTAGATAGAATCTCTTTTTCTGTTAATCCCTTTATTTATTCTACTTCCATAAAGAAGGTCTGTGCTTGTGTATTGGATGGCATACAGGTATCTGCCTTGCAATGCTTCATATGTTTTGCTGGTCGAGGTCAGGCAGCCATTTTATATAACATGGTTTTAACCTTGCTTTTGCTGGGACAGACAGTAATTTTGTGAGTGCAGAATGTGCGCTTGATTTTTTTTCCAGTGGTTTGCCATGTTTATGTGCTGCAGTCTGAAGTCCTGTGTGCGTTTGACTCCTTGCAGTGCTTACAGGTAAGTTATTTGACTTGTTTGCATTTCATCCAGTTTGTTTCCTACATGTTTGGAATGCTCAGGTACCCACAATTGTTTGTATGACCTCTTCATATTTTCATATTTTATATACTGCAGGCATGTGTTTGTAAGCGGTTTTGTGGGCCACTGATATTTTTGTTGAATATTATGCATTCTTCTCTCGTGAGTCTGCATGGGTATTGCATGTTGTGTGGAGCAGGTGCCTGGTCAATTTGCTCCAACAATCACTGGGGTTACAAGGTTCTCTTGAGAGAGAATTCTCCGGTCCTCCAGGCCACCATCTCATCCATCTACACGAGGTATGAAAATGGGCAGACTGTGTCCGTGTTGAACAACAATGTACCCTCAAATCACATAGTCCTCATCCAGTAAGCAAGGCACCCACAATATTTAGCGAGTGCACAATGGTCCTCGTTTGAAATTCAAGAAGACATCGGAGGATATAGAGAATATCTAATAAATAAGAAAACAAATAAGTTAAGAAAGGACATAAATAGATATAGTTTGAAAAATGTATATCCTTATATTCAGAAGGATTAGTATGATAACCCAGTACAAAATACCTACCAAAAGAAGACCTGGTATCCTTATCGCCCGCATGGCCAGCAGAACATATATGTTTCTCTGACACCTACTAAGCTAGCCCTGAATCATTGGAGGAACGTACTATGGATAGGAGGAATAGCAAGGATATGAATGGAGGGCAGAATACAGAGAATATAGATATCCAGAGGCCTTTTTTAGGACACCAACAACAAAGGTAAAATCAGAGAACAAGGGTGAGAGGCTGTGGGAATTTCCAACAACCAGCTCTTCAATACAGGAATAAGTATATGAAGACCAGAAGTCAGAAAGCCTGGGATTAACAGTACCCAATAGAACCCCTGTTATCGATATATCAAGTAGAACACTAAGTAAAGAGGAGAAGATATTGCTAGGGAAAGGATTAGGTTTTGCACCTGTAGCACCCTCTAACATTTATGAAATCCAGAAAGATATAAAAAAAATCTATTCAGGAAAATAAGATTAAAGAAAATATTTTTTAATAAAGAACCTATTAGAAAGGAAAATAGTTCAGGTTTAAAACCACCATCTATTTGGACCTGTCATGAAAGATGGTTGAGAAAGGAGTTGAGATATTCAAGACAGTTGTTGAAAAAGATATAAAAGACCTCTTAGATAAAAATAAAAAATATCTGAATAATAATTTAACTCAGGACTTGCTTTGAAAAATCTAGAAAGTTGTGAGAGTCTGACATTATTACCTGGAGATAAAGGGGGAAGCATAGTTTTAATGGATACAGTTGATTACAATTTGAGAATGATGAACCTTTTATCAGTTGATGACCACTATAGACAATCCACAGAAGATGAGTGGAAAAACCTACAAGCAAAGTCAAAAGATGTATTGATATGGCCAAGGAGGATAATATAATATGTCCTGATGAATATGAATTTTTATTGAATGTACATCCTCTACTACCAGTTATGTATGGACTTCCAAAAGACCACAAGAATCTAACAGATACCCCCTATGCGACATATAATATCCAGTAACAACTAAACTACAGAACCATTGAGTAAATATGTCATCAAATGCTTGTGTCCTTTGGTGTCTCAACAGAGATCTTATATCAAGGACACCACTGATATGATTAAAAAGGTGGAATGACTATGCTTCAATGATAAACATCAATGGCTAGTTACACTAGACATTGAAGCTTTATATACCAATATCCCACAAACAGCAACTGTCAATACAGTGAGTGACATTTTGGAAAAGTAAAAATGGTGATCTATCTCAACGTGCTCAATTTATTATAGAACTCACAGAAATTATTTTAAAGAATAACATTTTTCTCTTTAATGAGAACTTGCCAAATTAAAGGGACCAGCATGGGGGCCACATGTGCCGTAGGGGCATTTGAAGATAAACATATCTTCAATGAGATTGCACCCTACTATGAGAACGTGACCCATTGATAACATTTCATAGATGATATATTCTTTATCTGGGAAGGAGAGAAATATGAATTAGTTAATTTTATCAGCTGGTTTAATTGTGGTGAACCAAATCTTACATTTACTTTATCTATTTGTCAGGAAAAATTCGATTTTCTGGACATTAAAATTAAAGTGAGGGAGAATCACCTAATGGTAGATTTGTTTATTAAGCCTTCAGATAGAAATACAGCACTACATTACGAGTGTGATCACCCGAAATGCCAAAGGAATAGTATCCCATTGGGCAATTTTTCCATATTCGTAGAAATTGTACAGATTGAAATGACTATGAGATTCACGCTAGCAACCTGAAAAGAAAACTTTCAGTTAGGGGTTACCCTAGAAAAATTACTAAGCAGGCATACGAAAGGGCGAAATATTTTAATGGGAACTCCTTTTTGACAATGATATGATAAAAAGAGATCAGGGAGAACAACTTCTTTTTGTAAGCAAATTCTCTAGACTTAGTAACAAAATCAAGAATATAATTAATAGAAATTGGCCCTTACTACAAGATAGGAATGGTGCTGTGTTTGAGAACCCCCTTTTATCCTATCATAGAAACAAAACCATTAGAAATAGACTTGTAGAAACCTAAAGAGAGCCAGCAAGGATACAACAGAGAAGTATTGACAGAAAGAAGAAAGTGATTGGAAAATTTCCTCGCAGTAGCTGTTGTAATTGCAATTCAGTAATTCAAGGTAATGACATTCTGTTGGACGGTGTTAAACATACATTTAACAACATGTTTAATTGTAAAACCAAGTGTCCTTGTGGTAAAGGTTATGTGGGAGAGACCTCTAGAGAGATCCGTGTTTGTCTTAATGAACACAGATCTGCTCTTAGAACTAACACAATGAATGCACGCGCTCACTGAACACTGGAAGACATTTAATCATAAAGTAGAGGACCTAAGATGGTGTATATTAGAAAAGATAGTAGGAACAAGAAGAGGTAAAGATTTAGATAAAAAACGAAAGGTAAGGGAGCAATTCTTTGTGTGTAAATTTAGAACATACATCTATATATGATAGGATATTGGAAAAACTACTCCTGACTCAGACATTTACATCTACTCTCAGGATACTCTTCTAGCCCTAAGACCCCCCTGGAAGCCGTGTCATCACGGGTCTACCCCTCAAAAATTATGTAACACACTCAATTGTTGTTCCACTGAAGGGTCGAGCAATCACACCTCGCCTGCTCGCCCTGCTAAAAATACTCTAAAAACATCCCCGCCCCCTCACAAGGAATTTGGCTTTCTTATTAATGCCCGATCATTGGCTAAAAAGAACATCACTTTTAATGATTTTGTCTCGGAAAGGAGGCCCTCATGGGTTTTTATAACCGAAACTTGGGCCAATGACTCCTCGGGCCCGAATTAGTAAATGCCGTCCCTGATGGCTACGCCCTTGTGAGACTGGACAGAGAAAGGCAGAAAGGAGGAGGGGTTGCCATCCTACATAAATGCTCTACAATCTGCCTGATTGAGCCCCTCTCCCCCCCGCTGGACTCTCTTCAAGCTCCGCATTTTATGTTAAAATTCACCTCCTTGGCCTCCTTTGCTGGCATCCTTCTTTATAGACCACCCGCTCCTAGAGCTACCTTTACCCCCGACCTCCTGGAATTAATAGAGCCCTATATTGACAAAACCAACCTCACCATTCTAGGTGATTTCAATTTTCACCTAGAAAACCCTAATTCAGCTGACTCCACTCTTCTGCTCCACTCTCTAGCATCCTATGGCTTCTTGCAGCAAGTAGTGGGCTCCACTCATTCCGCAGGACATACCCTGGATGGAGTTTTTACTAACGACTCCAGGCTACTCACAGGCCCCCCCTTCACTTATCTTGGACTGACCACATGGCAGTCCCTCTTGAGCTCACCCTCTGTCCTCCGGCCCCTCCCGATAAGTTCACTAGTCATCAGGTCTCCAAAAGGAACTACAAGGGCCTCAATATCGAAGCCCTATGCCCTTTTATCGCCAACCTTAACCTTTTATCTACATCAGATATAGATATGGCTTCCCTTGAGCTCTCCAACTCCATTGCAAAGGCCATTGACACTCTGGCTCCGGCTAAATCTTACAACTCAGCCAGAAAGCGTCCCTCTGCATCCCTGGTACACCAACGCCCTCAGACTGCTCAGACAGGACTGTAGGAAGCAAGAAAGGCTTTGGAGGTCAATCAATCAATCAATCAATCAATCACGGCATTTGTAAAGCGCGCTACTCACCCGGGAGGGTCTCAAGGCGCTGGGGGGGGGGGTAAGTTACCGCTCGAACAGCCAGGTCTTGAGCTGCTTCCTGAAGGAGAGATGGTCTTGGGTTCACCGAAGGTGGGTGGGGAGGGAGTTCCAAGTCTTGGCTGCCAGGTAGGAGAAGGATCTTCCTCCGGCGGTGGCTCTGCGGATGCGTGGTACGGTGGCGAGTCCGTGGCTGGTCGATCGTAGCTGGCGGGTGGGCGTGTAGAAGGTCATGCAGTCATTGAGGTACTTGGGGTCCAGGTTGTGGAGAGCCTTGTGTGCGTGGGTGAGGAGTCTGAACGTGATTCTCTTGTTGATGGGGAGCCGGTGCAGGTCTCTCAGGTGTCCGGTGATGTGGCTGTGTCGGGGGATGTCGAGGATGAGTCGTGCTGAGGCGTTCTGGATGCGTTGGAGTCTTTTTTGAAGTTTGGCTGTGGTTCCGGTGTAGAGGGTGTTCCCGTAGTCTAGTCGGCTGGTGACGAGTGTCTGGGTGACGGTCTTTTTGGTTTCCTAAGGATCCATCTGAAGATCTTGCGGAGCATGCGCAGGGTGTTGAAGCACGAGGATGAGACGCCGTTGACTTGTCTGGTCATTGACAGGGAGGACTCCAGGATGAAGCCCAGCTTTCGTGCGTGGTCCGTTGGTTTGTGAGCAGTGCCCAGGGCCGGGGGCCACCAGGAGTTGTCCCAGGCGGAGGGTGATGATCCCAGGATAAGGACTTCCATCTTTTCTGAGTTCAGTTTGAGGCGGCTGTTTCTCATCCAGTCGGCGACATCTTTCATCCCTTCGTGTAGGTTGGCTCTGGCGGTGGTGGGGTCATTGGTGAGGGAGAGGATGAGCTGGGTGTCGTCGGCATAGGAGATGATGTTGAGGTTGTGCTGGCGTGCGATGGCTGCGAGGGGGCTCATGTAGACGTTGAAGAGGGTTGGGCTGAGTGAAGATCCTTGTGGTACGCCGCAGATGACTTCGGTGGCCTCGGATCTGAACAGAGGGAGGCGGACTCTCTGGGTTCTTCCGGTGAGGAACGAGATGATCCACTCCAGCGCTTTTTCTCGGAAACTGACGTTGCTGAGGCGCTTCACTAGGGTGCGGTGGCAGACGGTGTTGAATGCTGCAGAGAGGTCCAGGAGGATGAGGGCCGCTGTTTCCCCGTTGCCGATCAGGGTTCTGATCCACTCCAGCGCTTTTTCTCGGAAACTGGCGTTGCTGAGGCGCTTCACTAGGGTGCGGTGGCAGACGGTGTTGAATGCTGCAGAGAGGTCCAGGAGGATGAGGGCCGCTGTTTCCCCATTGTCGATCAGGGTTCTGATGTCGTCGGTGGCTGCGATCAGGGCGGTCTCGGTGCAGTGGTTGGCCCGAAACCCGGACTGCGAGGGGTCGAGGGATCCGTTCGTCTCGAGAAAGGCGGCAAGCTGTTTGTTGACGGTCTTTTCGATGACCTTGGCCGGGAAGTGAAGGAGCGAGATGGGACGGTAGTTCTTGAGGTCGGTGGGGTCCGCCGTTAGTTTCTTCAGGAGGGCGGTCAGCTCGGTGTGTTTCCAGCTCTCCGGGAAGGTGGCGGTGTGGAAGGAGGAGTTGATGGTGTCTCGGAGATGGGGTGCGATGGTGGCGTCGGCTTTGTTGAAGACGTGGTGTGGGCACGGGTCGGTTGGTGATCCGGAGTGGATGGAGTTCATCGTACGGGTGGTGTCTTCGGTGCTGATCGGGGTCCAGTTGCAGAGGGTGGTGGTGGCAGGTGCTGGTTCGGTGGTAGGGTGCGTGGTCTGTGCGTCGAAGCTGTTGTGTATGTCGGCGATCTTGCGGTGGAAGAACGAGGCGAGTGAGTTGCAGAGGTCTTGCGAGGGGGTGATGTCGTTGTTTCCGGCGATAGGGTTGGAGAACTATTTGACGATGCTGAAGAGTTCCTTGCTGTTGTGGGTGTTGTTATCCAGTCGTTCTTTGAGTGCTGCCTTCTTGGTGGCGTGGATCAGCTGATGGTGTTTGCGGATGGCGTGCTTGAGTGCGGGCCTGTTGTCTGTGGTGTGGTCGAGCCTCCAGGCTTTCTCGAGAGTGCGGCAGTTCTTCTTGGATTCCTTGAGTTCGTCGGTGAACCAGGGGGTTTTCTTGCTGCCAGGTCTGCTGGGAGGGTTCTTAAGTGGTGCGATGTCATTGGCGCAGGCGGTCAGCCACTTGGTGAGGTTGCTGGCTGCTTCGTTGGGGTCCGTTGTGCTGGTCGGAGTGTTCTTGCTGAGGGAGGCGGTGAGCTGCTCGGAGGTGATCTTGCTCCAGCTTCGGCGGGGGACCTGTTGCTGGTGGTGGTGGGTCGTAGTTCTTCTGAAGCTGCAGTGGACACAGCTGTGGTTGGTCGAGTGGAGTCCGGTGGCGTGGCTGAAGGAGATGTACTTGCTGGACGAGAAGACGGGGTCAAGCGTGTGGCCGGCGTAGTGGGTGGGGGTGTTCACCAGTTGCTTGAGTCCGAGGTTGGCGAGGTTGTCCAGCAGGGCGGTGGTGTTTCTGTCGTTGTTGTTCTCCAGGTGAAAGTTGAGGTCCCCTAGGAGGATGTAGTCGGCGGAGGGGAGGGCGTGCGGGCTGATGAAGTCTGCGATGTCTTCGCTGAATTGTGTGCGTGGTCCCGGTGGTCTGTAGATGAGGGTGCCATGGAGGGTGGTCTTGGGGTCAGTGTGTATCTGGAAGTGCAGGTGCTCGGAGGCGGTGAAGGTTTCGTCGGAGTTAGTTGAGATGCGGATGGTGTTCTTGTGTACGATGGCGATGCGTCCTCCCGTCTGGTTGACGCGGTCCTTCCGGGTTATCTTGTAACCGTTCGGGATGGCTATGGCGATGTCCGGCGCCGAGGAGGCATTCATCCAGGTTTCGGTGAGGAAGGCGACGTCCGGTGCTGTCGTGTCGAGCAGGTCCCAGAGTTCCACGGCATGTCTGTGGACGGAGCGGGTGTTGAGCAGGATGCACTTCAGGTGGTTGCTGCTGGTGCTTGTCTTGGCGGTGCAGGTCCGGTAGCAGGTGAAGCGGCAGGCTTCGCAGCCGAAGGGTCCGTGGGTGCGTCTCGGGGTGGCTCGGTAGCAGGCAGGGTTCCGGCCGGCATTGAGTGCGTTGAGAGTGGCTGCGTCGTAGGTTCGTCGTGTGGTCTTGCAACGGCGTTTTGGGCCAGGGGTCCTGGCACTGGGCGCGGTCCAGGCGCAGACGGGCGCAGACGGGCTTGCCTTTGGCGCGCCTTCGGCGCACAATCGACGCGCCTGCTGCGCGTATGCGTGGACTCCCCCATAAATGGCATAGTGGGGGGGGCGGAGCGAGGGAGGAGCAGCTGGGAGGCGGGAGCGGGTTGGCGAATGGGAAGGGAAGAGGTCTGACGAGGGAAGGGTGCAGGGCCGCAGGGGAGCAGTGGCGGGGAGCGGGGTGCGACGGCAGAAAGGCAGGAAAAATTGGCGGCAGTGCAGGATCACTACACGGGAGGATAAACAACAGACACAGGAGGAAAATCTGAGAAAGGCACAGCAGAAGATACCACAGCAGGTAGAGGACAGAGCAGAGAGGCACAGGGGGTGAAAGAACAATGGCAGTAATACCAGAGAGGGCACAGGCTGAAAGAACAGGCTGAAAGAAAGAACAATGGCAGTAATACCAGAGAGGGCACAGGGGAATTAGCGCAACAGCGCTAAAGCAGGTGGAGGCACAGGGGTCACGCCTTCAGGAGCGGCGGCGAGTGGAGGGAGCAGGGGGACCGGGTCAACTCAAGGAGGAGACACGCGGCGGGTGGAGCGACCGTCTCTGACGATGTCAGGTCAGGTCACCCCATCTCGATCTACACGAAAGAACTAAACATAAGGACATGCTCAAAAGATATAAGGCCGCAGTTCTAGCGGAAAAAATGTCATACTTCACTAACCTTACGACCACCCTCAGATCACCCAGAGAGCTATATAAAATCAAGGATAATCTATCCATGGCTCTCCTCCCTGACCCTATTGTGCCATCCCAAGAGTTGCGTAACCAAATTTCCACACAAAAATCAAGGATATATACACAGCTCTAGAAGATTGCAACTTTAACACCAAAATTGCCCGCCCTCCGACAACTCTCTCCCCACAAGACTCGATGTCTCGATGTCTTTACCTCGTGGTAGTATGACAAATTTTCCCCCACTAACTTTGGAGCGCCTCCATAAACTCCTTGACAAACTTAAGTCTGGTTCCCCCCTTGATCCCTGTCCCTTAAAAATCCTGAAGGAGTGCAAAGAGGTTCTGTTGCCCCCACTCCTTGACATCATGAACCAAGCTATCTCCAAGGGCGCTTTCCCAACATCTTGGAAAATGGCCATAGTCAAGCCACTCCTCAAAAAAGCCTCCCTAGACCCCACCATCCTAAAAAACCTCAGCCCGATATCCCAACTACCTGCTCCTGCCAAACTACTAGAGGCCCACCTTAACTCTCATCTCAGCGCCTACCTGGATAAATCCTGCCTGCTAGATTCTTCTCAGCATGGCTTCCGGAAGGCACACAGCACAGAATCAGCTCTCACGGTGGTGGTAAACAACATCCGCACTAAGGTCGACAGTGGTCAGACTACCCTTCTGATCCTGCTCGACCTTACAGCTGCATTCGACACCCTGTCCCCCGCTATTCTGATTGCTCGCCTCAGTGAGATAGGAGTGGATGGGCCTGCCCTGAGCCTCCTGGCCTCGTTCCTCAACCAACGCATGCAGAGGGTTAAACTGGGTGACTTCCTCTCTCCTGCCAAGCCTGTGCAATGTGGGGTCCCGCAGGGCTCATCCTAGAGCCCCACCCTTTTCAATATTTATGTGGCCTCCCTTGCCAGGCTTGTAAGATCATTTGGTTTGGAAGTATTATCATATGCCCACGACACTCAGATTATGGTCTCCCTCAATCAATCTGTGGAGACCGAGGCATCCAACTTCAGGAACTGTATGTAAGCTGTAGCAGGATGGATGACCAAAAATTTCCTAAAACTAAATGGAGAAAAGACTGAGGTTTTGGTCTTTGGAGTCAAACACGAGATCTGGTCGGCTGACTGGTGGCCATCGGCCCTTGGAGTATGTTCTATGCCCAGCCTTGCAGCTCGTAATCTAGGAGTTATACTTGACACCACACTTTCCCTCGATAGACAAGTGAATAGAACCATTTCCACCTGCTGCGGGGTTCTAAGGATCCTCCGTAAACTTTCCAACTATCTTTCCTTGGATTCCAGAAAACAACTTGCAGTGGCCCTTATCTCTTCACGCCTAGATTATTGCAATGCACTTTATCTGGGTATAAAAAAGAGTCTGGTTCAACGCCTGCAAGTCATGCAGAACGCTTCAGCCAGGTTTGTTGTCAACGCCCCTAGACCGTCCTCTGGCTCGGCCATAAGAAAACATCTCCACTGGCTTCCGATGCTGTCCAGGATAGATTTCAAGGTTTTATGTCTAACCCACGGTGCCCTTCATGAATCCGGCGCAGAGGACATCAGGTCTCTGTTATCCTTTTATACCCCTGACAGGGTCTTGCGCTCTGCCAACAAGAACCTTCTGCCCACTCCCCGGACGAAGAAGACCAGATGGGGAGGGAAGGCCTTCTCTTCTCTTGTCCCGAAGCTCTGGAACCTTCTCCCTGATAAGCTCAAGAGCCTTGCACCACCTGATCAATTTCGCAAAGCCTTAAAGACCTGGCTCTTTACCAAAGCTTACCAGTAGTTTTTCCCCTTCTAATCTGTGCACTGCTCCAAGCTTTTCCATCCTATGCGCCTTGATGCCTCTGGGCAAAGTTTCTGCGCTATACAAAATTAAATTCATTCATTCATTCATCTATGGATTAAATAATAAAGAGGAGTGGGAAAGGATCTACAAATCAATTACAAAAATGGAAAAATGATGGAGATCAATATGTCTGGAATATGAAAGCTGAGTCAGTATGTGTAAAGATATAACTTAGAGGTGATAACCTTAAATCCATTCACTAGAAATACGGGCTGTTTAATTATAGCAGTGAGTATGCATTGTTTTAACATACAAGTGTAATATAATATAAACAACAGCTAAAAATTCACTTTGGATAAATTCAGAGGGACTCCTCCAACAAGATATGGTCTTAAATATTTTGTTTTATAATAGTAGCAAAGGAGTTCTTAAATTAAATGAATTGTGTTTATAATTTGTCCCCTGATTTACTATTTTCGGTAAATAACTTACATAAGATGGCCGCCACTTAATAATACAAGTAAACATCAGGTGACCGCGAGAGTGGCTGTGAGTATGATCTGTTAGGTTAAACCAACAGTTAACACAAGATGGCCGCCATGTCAGAAGTCTATTTCACTCATTTACATAAGATGGCCATCACGCAAATAATGAAATGATCCCGGAACTGAGGCTAACAGTATGCGTCACTACCGCGGGAAAGCAGTAACCTCTGGAATAAAAGTGGCAGGAACGCCAAACAGCTTTAAGTTTTTGGAGGATAGCCCGAAGATTCTGCGAGTTATTAGACCACTAAAAAGGTGAGTTTCTATAGAGACGGGATCGCATTGTGGCATTGTTTCATTGAGTAAAGAGAAAAAGTTTGCCTATATAAATAAGGTTCAGTTAAGAATAGTGAAATAGTTGCTAACAATTGCGGTTAGTTTTTTAAGATAAGTCATTTAACAACGGCAACAATTTATCAGGCATTTGTAATGGAAAGTAATGCTGGCGGGCGGAGGTAATTTAATTATACCCCGCTGTATATATTTTTGGGCATTTACAATGGAAAGTAATGCTGGCGGGCAGAGGCAATTTAATTATACCCCAATAGACTTTTTGAAAGTTTAAAATGCTGAGGTGCAATGATATGGCTCTAATAGATAAATTCTGTGAAAATGATTGTGTATTTGTGGGAACTGATCCGCACGCCATATAACCAATGGATCATAAATGGGATCGGGCACACATAGACCGTAAATACTATACATAATGGTGCATATTGAACGCTGCTTCAATAGACTTATATTTTTCCTTTTATATAACTAGTAAGGAGTACTGATCTATATGGAGAGAAGGAAGTTATAAACCTGTATCTGCTACCAACGGACCTTTTTAAAATGTATCTGTGATTAAGATATTTTTTTAAAGAGGTAAGCTCAAATCATTTGGCTTAGTTTACAAAACAGAAAGATAGATAGAATAAGGAAAGTTAAGTAAAATAATCTTTTGTTTTTTTATCAGAACATGCAGACTGTGGGGATGAAATTGAAAATAACGGTTTGAGACTACAAAGATTCCTATATAAAGGAATTAATGAACCTTTATAAGGAATACACTCCGCAATAAAGGTGGGTGTATGCAACATACAAAATTTATTAAAAATAAGAATTTCTTTTTTTAAATGTATTTTAGTCGCTAATTCTGTTTATACTGTCTTTCAGACAGTATTAGCTGCTATTCAAGCATCAAGGAATTATTTTTCTTCAATTAAAAGAAGATCATTAGGTAAAAACTTTTTTACATATAAGGATGTAAAAGGACGGATGAGAGATAATTGGGTTTAAAAGAAACATTATGGGATGTAAAAGTATGAAATGGGGGTAGTGTTTGTTTTCATTCCACTCCAGACCTCTACCTTTTCCTTCCTTATATTGAGTTGGTTAAAGTTTTTATTATAAACCTGACAATATGTTGAAATGTCTCAAAAATGTTTACAAATATACTGTTCATTTGTGTTTTAATTTCCTTTACAGATTCTACAATACTGTTTTAAATAAATTGTCCTGAAGAAGGTGATGTAAACCAGTATCACATCTATCTACTATTGGCACACCTCCCCCTCTTTTTTCACCAGCAGCCAGAATGTGATGCTCACAAATACAATGAAGATGTGTACAGAGTGTTGGGCAAGATGGCGGCTGCGTTGGCAGCTGTGAGAGTGGCTTGTGCAATGCTTCCCCGATGCAACCCTACTGTGACTCAACTCCCCCCCGCTGATTACTTGCATTCCCCCACTTATCTGCGGTGATGTTGCTGCCAGACTTTGGAACTCCCTTCCTCTTGAGCTGAGGTTCTGCCCCTCTGAAACCATCTTCCGAGCCAAACTCAAAACCTGGCTCTTCTCTGGACTTTAGATTCCCTTGCATCACATTCTTTCTCTTCCCTTTTCCTCTCAGTAACCCCTGGATTTTAGCGCCGGGACACCCCTTCGGGGGTAGCTGCGCGCTTTACAAATTCCATAAAATAAATAAAATAAATAAAATAAATGTACATTCCAACGCGGTGATGTTTCTGCGATACCTTATCGGAGTTCAAGTGAGAGCTCTGAGAGCAGATCTAAGCGGACTGTGGCGACCCGCCCTTAGTCTCTGGTGGTGTCCGGCTTCCTGGCGGCTTGGCTGTGCGAAATCCGACGAGGCAGTGAGGAGGTCATCTGTGACCATAATGGCTCCAAAAATGGGAAGCAAAGGCGTCAAAACCCGGGGAGTTACAGACGTGATGTCAGATGCTGCGCCGGATGGCTTGGAGCCTGGGGCAGCTCTCTCCTCTGCAGCAAAAGGGAATCAGCATGGCGGACAGAATGAGGTTGCCGAGGCAGGCTCTGTTGGTCCAGGTGCGGGTAAAGAAGGTGGTGGCTCTTCACCCGCCGTGATGGTTAAGAAATCACGGACTGTCCCAGCAATTTTTCAGAAGCAAGTCGGGAAAGGAAAGGCTTCTGCTGATATTGAGGCAAACATTGTTGCTGGAGCTGTAGCAGGGAAACCCCCCGGGCGGATATAATGACAGTAAGCGGTAATAAAGTTATTGAAGCAGTAACAGATGAGAGAGCCACAGTATTTGAGTCTTTGTCTACTAATGAAAGCTGCAACAATGTATCAAATTCAAGAGGAGAGGAGGGAGGGGTATCGGCTACAGGATCAGAATCACTGGTAACTGCCAAGCTCTCTAAAGCAAAAAGTAATGTGAAGATGAGAAAATTGGATAAGACGGATAAAATGACGGATAAAAGAAGAATGGAGAGTGGTCAAAACCTAGCTTATCAGGGGAGGAGGAGCTAACTAAAGATATTGACTCTGGGAATTCCGGTGGAAATTTTACTCGATGTCGGAACCTTCCAATTCCTCTGAGAATGAGAGTGAGGGTGGCAATCGGGCGAATGATAAAAGTGATGCCAAAGCTTTCAACGGGATGATGAGGAATTGTGCTCAGAAGTATCCATTATTCAGGGTACAGTACGTAAAACACGGGAAACACAAAAAGCTGCAAGTTCACTGGTACAGGAGAGGACTGCTCCAGCTGGTTCTTTAGTATGGGATTATTCGTTCTCCCCTCAAGCAGAGAAGAATGGTCCGTGCGCTAACCACTCTGGCGAGATCCCTGAAAAAGGTGAAGGAGGGGAAAGTGAAATTACTCTCGGCACAATATACCAAGTAATCATGATGCATAGAGAGGAGACTATGGCAGAGAGCCTGCGAACTCAGGGCGCAGTTCGCAAACTGCAAAATATGGTATGCTGTGTGGCGAAGGCCTGTACAGTAATATATGTAAAAATTGGAGAAGCTGAGGAACGGATCTCAGCTGTGGAAGAACAAATGGTGCAGCAGAAGGCTATGATAGAAACTTTACAAGACCTAAGAGATGACACCAATTGGAAATTGATTGACCTGGAAAATCGCTCCTTAAGAAATAATTTACGAATTTTGGGTATTGCAGAGGGACAGGGGGGGAAGAATGTCAGACAATTTGTTATTGAGCTGTTTTCGGAGGCTTTCCCTGACCTTAAGCAGGGGAAGTGGGGATTGGAACTGAAGAGGGCACACCGATTTCCTTTTATACAAAGGAGTAGAGTGAGGGGGCATAATGAGAAACCCAGGGCACTACTTATATGCCTAAATATTTTTTTGTTGCGCGAAGCATTGTATGATCTGGCAAGGCCTGACAGGAAGAGAAGCAGGAAGGGGTGTGAATTTTTCTTTCACGCAGATTGCTGTCAGGCCACCGTTCAAAAGCGTTGAAAGCTATGCCAGCTCATCCCATCTTTTCAGTCTAAGGGGGCGCAGGCCATCTTGCTAAGCTAAAGGTTATACAAAAGGAGAAGGTACAATTTTTTGTGTCAGAAATTTTGGCAAAAGATTTCTTAAATACCATATAATGGGAGGCTGAGATCTGCTAAGGCCCATTATCTGTTGGGGCAGGGGGTCTGGGAGGGTTAAAGATGGGGGCTATGTGATTTTTTAAATTCTGGGTTTCTCATTCGTTTTCTTTTCTTACCAGATTATTTCTTTAGGGGTGGGGGGACTCATTCTCGCCGCCGGAAGGTTCCCTATTCATGAACATATGGCATAGAGGAAACAAAGGAAGACCTGCAGGGGCCCGAGTCCCTTCTCCGCATGTGGATACAGTCAGGGGTGTGCATGCACCCCAGTTCCTGCACAGCGTGGACTTTTTAGCCCATGCCGTGCACGAACAGTTTTTGGCTTTCCCATTGCAGTGCCCATTTTTAGGGGCACCATCGTGGAAATGCTAAAAAACCAGCCCACCAGACAGGAGGAAACTACTAATCTTGCTGGTGGTCTGACCACAGCTTTGGCAGTGCAGTCGCGGGCGGACCCATTGCTGCACCACCAAAGTCGTAGTCAGGCCTACAGTGTTAGAGCTGGTATAAAGATCAAAGGAAGTAAAAAAAAGGGATTATATTACACTGGTTCAAACGTCATAAGGTCAGCTTTGGGTAAACTATAATGTGCAAAACGTTGACGTTTGTAGAATCCAGTGTGACAATATCTTACACCAAGAAGATGGAACTATAATTTTTATACACTAAAAATTACAAGTTGATTTCCTTTTGAAATCGCCCATCACTGCAGCTTCAAAGGGGTGCATCATTTAAAGGCCATCAATGGGTACATGCATGTATGCTTTATGAGAACATCTGGGTACATTCATTTGCATGCCAGTCAAATCACCAAAGTGATGCACACAATGTTGTCTCAAGATTGTATGTGAGAACTGAGGTGTGTTCCACAAGTCACCATTGACTCTACACTGTTGATTCAGCGTATTTTTACTACTATACGTGCGGCTCAGTTGAAATGTAAGGCTATACATTGATTGGCATCATACATTTCAAAATGCATCGGCACTGACAAAGATGAGGAAGCTTGTTTTGACTATAATGCAGAGGCAAGGTCCATGAGTATGCCCTGCTGCAAAGTATTATGGTACAGCATGCAACTGGCAAGGATGGTCTGAACTCCTCTTAAGGGAGGACAATAAGTTCCCCCGATATGATCACAATATCTGAAGTGGAGCTCGAGGAGACCAAATGCAGGGCCGGACTGGAAAGCAAAGCCTGCCCCGGCAAAGTGCTCGGCCAGGTTGGGGGTTGGGAGGGGGGGGGCGTGGGCGTTGGAGGTGCCGCCGAGCTATTTGCCAGGGCCGGTTTTCGGCCGATTTTGTTACAGGGCCGAACGGCCCTGTAACAACAAAAAAACGACCCCCAGGTGCCCAAAACCGGCCTTAACCTGAGCGGCGCCCCCGGGGGATTGTCCGGTGCCCACTATGGCCAGTCCGGCCCTGACCAAATGTATGCTCGCTGATGCATAGTGCCTATGTTTAAGCTCTGCTTTACCTTAGCTGGTGCACAGTGGTACAATGACAATATGAGTCAGGAGATTACACCTCAACCCTATGTTCCTTTATTCGGTGTCACCTCCCTGTACACGAAGCCCATGGCTCTGGTGCATCCTCCATTCATGCAACCCAAGGTGCTTTTCTAATTGGTAATACTGCTCTGATGAACAGTCTCTGCTGTGCCACAGAGTGCTCAGCATGTACGTTCTTCTGATGGCCCATTGTTTTGGTGTCCCCTCACTTCATGGGCCCACAGTTTTCTTTTGACCTCTCCTACAAAATAGTCACTTGCTCTCAGCCAGCTGTGCTCCACAGCTGTTCTGACTTATCCCGAGAGTAGCATATTGCTCTGGTGCACATTCCATCAATGCAGTCCCAGGTACCTGTCCTCCTCATGTCCCTTTTCCTAGGTACCTTTCCTCCGGTGCCCCTAGAGTGGAGATGACCATCATGCCAGTGGCCCATTAGGCTCGTGTATTACGTGTAGCGTCATTTTGTATGTTGATAACATGAACTATAAACAACCTAGAAGTGGCACTCACAATATAATGAATTGCTGGGGCTACTCAAGAAGACAAGAGTTAAAGAATCATATGCTCAATCCCTGCCTTGATGTGAGCACATTTGATATGCCCATGCACTCATGAGCATGTGGGTCGCCTTACATACAACCCTCTCCATTCTTGCTACACATAAGTGTGTGTATACTAGACTAGGTATAGAAACAAGAGAATTACATCGGGGTAAAAGTCCCTAATTAGGTCTGCATGCTGTTATCATGCGCATCACTTTTTATCCACATGAAATGTTTTGACAATACCTTTCATCATCACCTGACTAATGAGGTACTTCTCCTCACCTCTCTGTCTGCAACATAGGCGTAATCATCTGAGGTTTATGTTTTCAAAGACTATCCCACTGTGTGTCTGAGGAACGACCTCTTTATCGCGTGCGGTATGCATCTTTCATGGTGTGTTGCCCTTCCCGTACAGATTCTGCTGTTATTCTGTTTATTTTAGAACACTGATTCGACTTTCTCCACCGCTCACTCTGCAAAATGCATCGCCCACAGGGGACCACCTACGGTGTCTGTTATTTAGGTTAGACTGTCGTGATGACTTGCTTCTGTGCATCCTCAGCCAAGAGAAAGCATCAAACACAGTACCACCAAGTTTCAGTTATAATAGACTATCTAAAACTACTTGTTGACTTGCTTATGTAGCGCGTTTACCCTACAATTTATTTGCACACATGATTCTACCAAGTTTGTAATGGTATTTAAGTAATTTATAGTCGGGCCAATGGAATTAAATGATTCTGTGACCATGGCATTTTCCGCATAATTATACAGTTGTCGCACAATCTAGCATCTGATACATAATTTGCAGTTTTAAAATGGATCAAAAGTTATATAAAACACATTAACATGTGTTGCTAAGCAGTGGAACGCCCTTTGCAAAGTAGCTTTTAATTTGGTACCAATGAGGTGAAACCTTTGTCTAGACAGTGTTAGCATGTAAAAGTGACAAAATAATGAATTAATGCTATCACAAAATGTGTTGAATTTCACTGTGTAAGAAGCTTTTTTTTGTTGCCACATTTTCAACCCTGCTGCAATATTTGGTCGTCCCTGTGGCACAGTTCCTGAGCCCTGTTTAAAGTATTGTGTTAATTGCTTCTGCACAAGCTCTCTGCTGTAATACTTTAAACATAAGTTACTATTGTCCCATGCTGCATTGAGGGGGTTATGTCTAGTTCAGGGTCCTCGAACTGCCGTACCCACGGTCTGACATTCGCAAGCCCGGTGGTCTGACCGCCGTATTACGAGATGCGAGTATTGCCTTTGCAAAGACCGCAGCTGAACAGCCGGCAACACCAGCACACCACTGACCGCTGGAGTCGTGGTCAGGAGAAAGAAGCTTCAGTGGGCAGTACAGAGGAGCTGCACCGCCGTCCATATTACAAGTTGTCTTTTCGGCAAGCTAAACACAGCAGTGGGACCATCAGCTCAGGTTGACGGAAACAAATGAATTGGGGTGAATTCTCACCCCTTTCCTGTTCTTTCCAGCAGCAGTCCACGTGGGTTGCTTTTTTACAGGTCCCCCTTCATAGCAGCAATCTACAGGTAAGTCCTTTTTGTACCATGTACCCATTGTTCGGCAAGGCAACATATGGGTTAGACTCCGGAAATCGATAGGTGGCATTTTTTCACATGTATCATGCATAGGTGTGCATTCGACACATATGTAGTCAAAATACTCACACATGCATTGATACATATGGAAAAATAGTAGCGCAGCATGACCTCTGGAGCTACACTGTGGACACTGTGGTCAACTCGTAATACGGCGATCAGAAGACTGCTGGCACTACAGCCTTCAAGAGGTTGCAGCCACGGTCTTTGGGTGGTTGGACTGCAAAACTCGTTATGAGGCCCTTGGTGTATTTGCGCTTATTGTGTAGTCTTAGGATATTACTTAGTTATTGGCAGATGGGATACTCTGTCACAAATGTGGGGCAGCCGCAAACACTGTACTACAAGTACATTATACTCTATGGCTCTTGTAATGTGGCTTATGGGATATCCACAATGTTTTGAAGAAGTAGACTATGTTCTAAACTCCAAATAAGTCCATTCATTTATACAGCCCTGACTCAGCATTATTAATAACCCTAATGTTACCAACATGCTATGCAGTAATCTTGTTGAATCACACCATTGTGTTAACATGGTTTTGAACGCGTGCTATCATTTGTTTGTGTTAAATAAATATGCTAACTTGGTTCTGCAAAGTGCTCCAAATTAGGATCTGAACTGCTTTGAGCTTCACAAATCCTCACACGTAAACACATATGTATGTTATTCTGACAGGAGGGGCATGTCTAAGCCATCCTTCTAGTGTCGTAATGATCTTGTGCACCCTCTGTGCATCTCTGATCCATTCTGCCAGCGATCAATTACTGGGGTGCACCTTCTCTGAATGTGGCTCCCTTCACTTTTCCAGGTCATCGTGCTTTCTCGTTCATCTATCTGGTGCATCTTTCATGCTTGGAGCCAGTAGTGCTCTTCTGACTAGTCTTATGTCTGTGACACTTTGCTGCAATGTGCACATCCTGTGTGTGCCCCAGTACTTCTTCACCTGTGAGGTTTCCATATATTTAGCTTCACTGGCCTCTCCATCTGGCTGCAACTTGCTTAATTCATTCATAGTGCTGTCCCAACCCAGCTTGTCCCCTTGCTTCAGAGCATCCTCTGGATGTGGTTATTGGTACTTTATGTCCCACTTTCTCCTGAGATAACCCTCAATGTTGTTTCTACTCATAATCATGACTGCCCTTGATAGAGTGCATACTCTCTGCTTGCAGGACTCCAGAATTAGAGAGGGGTTATGGTGTTAGGTGTTACTATTGTCTATCTTCAAGTAAGTACAAATCAGCAAATGGTATATCTTTCAACATTCTGATGTAGCCTTTTAACTCACCTATTGAAAGGTAGCTGCAAAGTGACCTTCCACCTTGTGTGACAGCATGACACAGACTGCACAAATAAGTTGATCAAAAATATATAAATAGTATGCAGCTTCACTTTGCATAAGCTGTAAAGTGCATTAGGGTAGGAAACCAGAGCTTTCTGAAGATATGGCACAAAACACTGTAGTACTTTGTAGTTATGGTGTAGGACAACTGGATGAGGGAGTGTGGGGTAGTCCAATTCCTGTCATGTTAAATGCATTATAGATCACATTACCTCACAGTCAGTCAAAAGATACACTCTTTGTATCTTTTAAACAGTAAGGATAAATGTAACAGCAGCTTTCATGAACAGATGAGGACGCACAACTGCAAAGAAAACAGTGAAAAGGGTAATCTTAGCACAGGAAACCTATTGATGATATCATATTTAGAAATTACTACACTTTTGTGCACAGCACTTTATCCCCACTTTTTTCTTGGGTCACCCAAGGGGAATTGACAAACTCTTGGTACCATTAGAATCGAGTTGAACTGTCCCAAATATCAAACGCAAGGGCTCAGCACCAGCAGGGAAACCCCTAAGCAGTCCAGTGGTTAATCTCTCCTAGACACACAATCATGCTCCACTAATTGCTACCAGTGAAACTTCATTTAGAAAAGCATCATCCTTCAAGCAAACGCCTTTGTTTAATTTCTAAACTTGTGCATTTTAGCAAGAACTGGTCTCTTATCCTCTCATCCATTTAGGGCCTCATTATGATGACGGTGGAACCGCCACGTCACCCCGTCTGGGGCGGTCCCACTGCCATCGCAATATTATTTTCCGCCCGCCACATTAGGATGGCGGGCAGAAGGATGGTGGTTGGAAAGACAGACCGTCATGGATCCGGCGGGCTCAAGGAGCCCGTCGGGCGGTCAGAAGGAACATTGATCCCTAAATGGTGGGGGTGCCTGCAAAGCACCATGGTAGGCATTACGATCTCCCTACACATGCAGTTTCCACCATGAAAAGGCTGGTGGAAAGGAACATTGGGGACCCTAGCAAGCCCCCTTGACCCCTGGCCTACAGTTTGGGGTTTAGGGAGGCACCTATAGTCCCCCTACATATTCCAGCACCATGTTGCAGGCACCATTACATAGTGCAGAGATATGTGTAATGTCAATTTTTTGTACTGCAGCGTGGGCTGCAGACCGCAGCACGCGACACAATACAAAATATACACATTGCGACTGTAACAGTGGCGGTCGCATAGTCGTGTAGTCTGGTGGTCCCGTTTCTGAACAGATGGCGGTCAGACGTAAGTCTGACCCCCATCCTAATGAGGCCCTTAGTTACCAAATGTGCATGAAGCAGCTAGCTTTCTTAATTAGTAAGCTACTCCTCCATTGATTGTCTTTCCTAAGCCCACACATAGTGAAAGGTTCCCTTTCCACAAATTAAGCTTACGAGTGAGAAGTAATGAATATCAAAGCATTCCTTTTTTTTAATTCATTCAACTCCTGGACAATTTCCTGTTTTACAGGAGGTTAATGTTCATACAACTCTTGTCTCTCTGCTCCTAAAAAAACCATTAGAAGCAAAGTTTTACATTGATCTTTCCAATTTGCCCCACACTCTCTTACCCAGTTGTTAAAAACAATTTTTTTAAATCTTTTTCCAGGCTACTTATTTACTATGTAGTATACTGAGGAACAAAAACAGAAAATTACAGCCCAAGTGTTCTATAGTAGAGCTTGTTTTCTTATCCAGGGCCTACAGCCACACTCTATAATTTTAATCCCCAGTGCTTGATATTACATTTTAGAAGTAACATTGGGCCGTATTTACAGCTTAGTAAACAAGGTACTCACCGAACCAGAAAAGAAGCAGAGTACATCTCTGCCAAATGTCAGTCCACCCACTCTATTTAGATTAAGGCAGACCATCATGTATCTGCTGACAGTGCCACCGCTATGTCTGCCAGTTGAAACTTTACACTAATAGTCTGATGGACTCCTAGCCATTGGTGTAGGTACATCCGACCTTTCATTCTACTTTTTTCTGTTTTTGACCAACAAGGAAAACCTGTCAGTCTCTAGCTGAAAAAAAAGAAAAGCAAAATGACTCCCACACTTCAGGAGAAATCTCGCAGTGTATCAGGGGGACTGTTAGAAATGGGATCTCTGGTTGGCTAAGGCTTGCATCAAAGCCAGGCAGAGACCACCACTCTAGTCAGGCCAAGGGAGTTGCACTCCAAAGATAACCCCTGCTTACCCCCTTGGTAGCTTGGCACGAGCAGTCAGGCTTATCCCGGAGGCCATGTGTAAAGCGTTTGCGCACACACAAAGCAACAACATACCAGGCACACCTCAAAATGAACTCCACACAAGGTTATATCAAAAATAGCCTTTGTATTCTCATAACACATTAGAATAGTAATCACACAATATATACTGTGCCAACTGGCACTGGGCAATATTTACAATGGATTGTATACACATGACAGGGCCAATTGGACCACTGTCAGCTCCATCACAAGCACAAATAGTAAATGTAGAACTAATAATAAGTATAGAATACAACCAGAAATTACATGTAAACACTGTACTTAGCATCCTCTCCTGCAAAATAAATCATATTATGCAAGCAGCATCACATTAGGCGTGAAATACATTCTGCCCCAACCTCATAAGCATAACCGCATTGAAGTTGAAATTGACGTTGGGGGAATTTATAGAGCGCGCATATACCAAAAAGGTTTCATGGCACTAAAGCAGTCGGCAGCAAAACAGGGTAACAATTAGACCTCAAAAGCTCTAATGAATAGCCAGGTCTTCAAACCTCTCCGAAACTCCAAGTAGGATTGAGGAGATCGGAGGTTATCAGGAAGAGAGTTCCAAAATCGAGGAGCCTAGAAAGAAAAGATCCACCCTCTCATGTTTCTTCCTAACAAAGCATGGAACAACCAAGAGGTTCTTGGAAGAAGACCGTAAATTCCTAGAGGGAGTGTAGGTTGTGAGCCTAGAGGCTACGTAGAAGGGAGCTAAGCCCGCTAATGATTTAAAAATAAGACACCCTAATTTAAATAGGCATCTATGGGCAACCGGTAAACAGTGCAGTTGCCTCAGCAAAGGAAGGGCATGATGGAATCTGGACCGATTATAAATCAGCCTAGCCGCCGCATTATGCAATAACCTCATAAGTCTAAATGCATTAGACAATAACCTCACAAGCATTAACATATTATGCAATAACCTCATGAGTCTAAACGCATTAGAGAATAACCTCACACATAAACACATTATGCATAAAACAGGGTGCGTAAATCATAGTAGTACATGAATCACAATTCCTAGCACCACATAATTCACATTAGGGTCTGGCGCCCTATTAACCTCACAGTCCCCCTGGCCAACTGGCCTTCTTAGAAGGCTCAAAATGCTGTATGTTTGCAACGTCAGGGTGGCTGCCAATGCAGCAGAGTTTCAAAGAGTGCAATTGCGCAGACCTAAACGATGCAGCTGTCACTAAGTGCTGTTCAGCTGGAAATCAAAGAAAAGGCCCTGGCACCAATGTGCCCTCTCTTTTCCCACTCAGGGACTTATAAAACATATGCCCATCTTGTTGCATCTGCCCACTGTCAGGTGGGGCACCTGTGATCCTATCCACAAAGAGGGCCGCACCATGGGGCCCCCTGGACTCCTACAGGGCTTTTAAATCAACTTCAAACTGGCACCCATAGTGCCGGAGAAGCGCGGTTCTGGGGATCTGTAAACAAATGGCCCTAAAAGACCCCAGGGGGACTTTACTCTCAATGTGGCCACGTTGGAGGGGCCCGCTCTCTGGCGGGTCTGCTCAGATCACCAAGGCACCGACCCTGCACCTCGAAGAACACCACAATACCCAGGTGCTCTTCCACTCACCAGGTCTGGGCGGGACTCTGATTCCATCTGTGCTGGCACTCGGCTCTTCACCCGGTCTCTCTCCTGGGACCGGGACATGGACATGGAGCATGCGAGGCTCGGGAAGTCTTAGGCTGCATGCGGGGCTCTGCTCCACAACACGGGAGCCACGCCTCCATTGGCAGCATTCCTCTCCATTCCGCTTGGCCTGTGCAAAGAGATCACCTCTTCTCGGCAGACACAGGGTTCCCACCGCCAACGGGAGCTACACTCGACCAGGTGACAACTTCCTCCTACCGGCTCCACCCAGTTTCAGTCGTGATGCGGGGTGGGCACCCGCTGTCCCACATAGTATGAGAGCGGGGTTGGGCATCCGCTCTCCAACGTGAAATCCTTCGGAAGCACCTGCCAAATACCTCAAAATGCGGGGTGGGCTCCCACCTCACTACTGCATCACGGAGGAATCCCTATGCAGCGCCGCGCAGCAAGGCCCACTCTCTCCTCTCCCCTGGCCAGGTATCATGCTCCCAGGGCATCAGGAATCCAAGGTGTAGTGCTCACAGGGCACAAGGAGCCATAGCTCCAACAGCAAAAGTTCTTATACATCAAGGGCCAATGTAGGGCCCAGGGAGGCAAACCCTCATGGCAGTCCCTCCTGTGCCCCAGCAGCATGCCCCAGCAGGATTCAGGCACAGCACACCATCAGGGATGAAAACCACTTCCAGGGGTCACAGCCCCTATACTTTTATTACTTCCCTCCTTTGTATGCAGCGCAGGGTTTGGAGAACCAGATGCAACTGGTTCAGGGGGTATTTGGAGTACTTTGTTTTCCAAGCTCCTCTTCCCCTTTGTCGGGTAGGGGCTAGGTGATAGGACACACCACAGGGGGCAGAGCCAGCATTGTACAGGGCAGGAACACTCCTATTCAGGGACAGGGGACCACTCCTCCCACCACTCCAAATGTAGAGGTCCTATTCAGCCTGTGCTGACTCAACCTGCCTCTCCTGGAGCCACCCACCCCTCCCAGCGCCTGTCACTCACAAGCCAGACATGCAATTCACAACAGGCAGGCAGACTCATAGCACACAGAAATGCCAACTTCTAAAAGTGGCATTTCTAAAATAGCCACAATAAATCTGTGCACACCGTTGTGCAGCATTTATTCACACAATTTCATACATACCACACTTGACCACTCTGCTCCTCCCATATCAGGAATTACCACTGAAACACTGATCAGGGAATCCCCAATGCATTCATATGGGAGGGAAGGCCAATCTCACCAATGTAACACAAAGAGCGCACGCACTTTACACTGGACCACAGTGCTAAAGTGCCCAGAGCCCTAAAACCACCAGCCCCATGTCAGGAATAAGGCAGGGAGAAAGGCAAAAAGTTTAGGGATGACCCTGCAAAAAGGGCCAAGTCCAATAGTAACTAGCATTTTGTTTTACAAAATAAAACTCATGCTTATAGAGTTTGTACTTTTAAAACACAAATGATTGCTGAGTAGCTACATGAAACATGATGGCTGCACACCAAATCTTTTAGTGCCTTCAGAGGATCCGCCTGGGTGGTGGTACCTTTATAGGTGGAGAGTTTTCCTTCAAGTCAGCCAATATCTCTTAATATCACAAGCAATAGTCAGTCATGGTGGCAGAGGTAACGGCCCTGGTGGACAGCCGGTAGCCTGCCAAACTCTATCTGCCTTCAGAGTCTGTTGAGACTTCATTGGCTATTGAGTACGGGGAATACATTATTTGTTACCAATAATGTTTGGCAGGATTAAATTAGAGTGTTACTAAGTTTTTAGAGAAGAGCAGGACCAGATAGGATAGCCCTTCCAGCTCTCACCAAGAGACTAAGTGCGTCTGTTGATTTATATCTGAGAATACTTGACAACTTTTGCAAATTTTCCAATGCTTAAGTGAATGAGATTTTTGCCTGGACATTTCTTTTTCTCTCATCAGAACACCTCATTGGGTTTCTGAAGCTTACATCTTACCTTGTTCATTGAAGAAACTGATCTCAAGTGCCTAAACCTCTATTAATTTAGATTACAAAATTTCTTTATGGATCACACATTCCGTATTTGTGTTTATTTTTTTTGTAATTCTTACTAATGTGGTATTTTATCTTGCTTTGAAATACTGACGAATGAATTATTTGAATCTATAAAGATTATGAGCAAATATGAATGATTACTGATTAAAAAAAAGTATATGAAATTAATGTGTCAAAAAAACTTTTAACTAACACCATCTCTCTTACTTTATTCAGGTGAAGCCCCGATTGGACATCACTATTTATGTGTTTGATGTAAATGATTGTTCCTCCTCAATTCTCCTTGTCGACTAACATAGATCCATACATCAAATGGAGGAGGTGGTGGTTATTTAATGATTATGCTCGCAGACTGAGATGCAAGAATCCTCATTCTGACAGGTGCTATGCAAGAGATTCTCTTCCAATGTGTCAAAATGGTCAGCAAGTTTCACGTGGGCACAGCTGAGATACTGCGCTGTTCACCAATCACAGACAGCCAACTTTTCAAGATGCATGGTGAAGCATAAATGAATGTGCTCCTATTGCACTTATGACATTACTGTTGCACCAGTCACAGAATACAATGGCTCTCTAGGCAGTAAAACACAAAGATCTCACTGTGTTTCACAATGGTCTCAACTGCCCCTTTTTATTCAAACTTATTTGTAGCAGCTGCCTTTTGCTCTGTAAGTTAGTGAATCTTCTGTTGCCCTCATGTGTCTTCGTCAGTATGTAATATGAAAAAATGGAACAAAACATACAAGCAAGGGAAGAGGGTTAAAATTCAGAACCCCGGTCGTTGATCAGCAGTAGAATGTTGGGGAAGTTATACACAGTTACAACAGTGTAACAATGAAATAACACTAGGGGGCTGATTATGATGTCAGGCCGACCACAACCGACTGACTCCATTTTGCCCGATATCTGTCCCTGCTGTACATCCGCCGAAATTATGATGCTTCGGGTGGAGGCATCGAACCGAAGGACTGTCTAATGCTGTTCTGACAGGTTCAAGGAGCCCGTCAGAGCATCGGAGAGATACAATAATTCCCTAACAATGGCAGAGTCAGACTCGGCTCCACAGTAGGGATTATGATGTCATTTTCTGACAGCCTTTCCATGTAGGCCTTTCCAACATGGAAAGGCTGTCGATAAATGACTTTGGGGAGCCCCTAACTGGGCACTTTCCCCCTGGCCCACCGCTATGGGACCCTGGGGGCACCTATGTCGCCCCCTAAATAAACCTGCACTGTGTGGCAGGCACGCCCTGATGTGCCTGCCACACGGTGCAGGGATGTTTCCAAACATCATTTTACTATGGCAGCTTGTGCTTCAGGGCTTTTCCGCCAGCCACACAAGCTGCCATAGTGAAATGGATGTTTCCAATCACCTTATGGGGCATCCTGATACTGAGGTCGAAACTGCTGACTTCAGGTGGAACAGTTCCTGACATCGTAATGAGGCACTTAATTTTTTTATTTTTCAAATCATTTTTATTAAAAAAATATATATATATATATATATATATATATATATATATATATATATACATATATATATATATATATATATATATATATTTCGAACCAGTACTCCTTCCACTTCCACCAGAGAACCCCCGGCGGCGAAGAGAGAGACACGAACCACTTCTGATTTCAGGCAAGATGTTTTAATTAACCAAACAGCAGTCGACAGATGACGCGTTTCGGGCTCAGGCGCCCTTGTTCACATATATATATATATGTATATATATATAATAAAGTGAAAAGAAAGAAAATGAAATAACAATATAAATGGGTCAGACTCAAAAGAATACATACAAGTTGCTTGATACATACAAGTTTGCATACTCAAGTACCTGTTGGTAACACCCAGTGTCACATGATAATAGCAAATGCGGATACAGCAGTGTACGAAGCTAATTATTACAAATGACCATGCTTACAAGTAGTGTGGTTATATTCGGAACAATGAAGTTACGATGAAGTTACATATAATACTGTAGTAGGCGGAGTTCATGGGGGATCAAATGAGAATGAAGAGGCGTCTAGGGACTTCCAAAGTTTCCTGTGAGACTTACGCCATGGAGTAGTGTGGAGAGCCGGATTGTCAGCTCCTCTTAGGAAAGATAGCCACTCTTGCCAAATTCTAAAGGACACATCTTTAGCATTCTTCCATTTGCATAATATGATTTTGCAAGCTAAGGTGAGCAAGAGGTCAACCAGCTGTCGGTCATTATCGTTAGCTAGTTTTGGGTCCAGGACGCCTAAGAAGATGTATGAAAATTCTCTAGGGGAATTGAAATTAAAAATGTGTTCTATACATTTATACATTTTTTCCCAATACAGTTGTAAGGAGGAGCAAGTGAAAAGCAGGTGAGCAAGATCTCCGATAGCTGAGTTACAGTTCCAGCATGGCGGATTTTCTCTTAAACGTACCTTAAAAAGTTTTTCAGGAGTCCAGTATGACCTATTGAGTAACATATATTTGGTTTGAGACAGGATAGGGGAAATGTTATTCGAGAAGGCTGTGTTATATATTCTATCCCAGTCGAGCATGAGATTGGTAGAGTTGTGTTCCGTTTCCCACTTGTACTCATTTTGTTTGTGAGATTTTCTAGGGAGGGGTAGAAGGAGTTTATATATTTTTGAAACATTATGGCCTGCTTTCAAGATCCGTGATATCTGAGGCGTGAGCCATGGGTCATAGGGCTTTATGGGGCGCGCTGAGAGGAGAGCTTTCAACTTCAGGAAGTCGTAAAAATCCATGGGCGTTAAATTGTATTGGGCCTGAAGGGTTGAAAAAGGTAAAGGATGGGAGCCTTTATAGAGGTCTTTTACTAAGTTTATGCCTTTCTGAGATGAGTTCCCAGTAGAGCATGTTACCTTCCAGTTTCAGAGAGGGATTCCGCCCCAAAGAGACCATATTTGACTTATTGAATCTTAATTTCAATTTGCGTAACTGCTCTAGTCTCAGGAGGGCAAGTCTAGTATTGAGGAGAATATATCGAGAGTGAGGCAGATGGGAAAGATCCATAGTGAGCAGGGCAGGTAAGGGCAAATTGTCGATGAGTGATTTCTCTATGTCTAGCCAGACTAGTGTGTAGTCCGGATTTACAGTCAGCCAGCTGGCTTCTTGTTTGCATAAAATGCTGTCTGATAATTCCTGAAGTTAGGGAGGCCCAGACCGCCTTTTTCCTTAGATAGCTGCAGCTTAGTCAGAGATATTCTGGGATTCCACCCCTGCCAAATGAAAGTATTAAAGAGCTTATCAATCTTGTTCAAGACGTCAGAGGAGAAAGTCATCGGCAACATGTTCGCAATGTAATTCACTAAGTGAGTTACCATCATTTTCAGTGTTTCAGCCCTACCCCGCCATGATAGATATTTGGGTGACTTCCCCTCCAGTAGATTGGAGATTTTTTTGAAGATTACATTTTCGTTGGTGTGAAGGGTAGAAATTAAATCCTTGTCAAAATCCATGCCCAGATATTTAAAGCATTTTGGTTGCCAAGTCAGGCCGGAGTCCCCCAAAATCTCCTTGTTGCCTAGATTATTCAGGAGTTTTACTTCAGTTTTATCTCTGTTTAATTTGTACCCTGACACACAGGAACAGTTTTCAATTGAGGATATGAGAGCAGGGACGGCCTCCTCAGCCTCTTCCAAGACTACTAAAACATCATCCGCATAAGCAGTGATTTTCACAGTGCATTCGTTGAAGTGGACTCCTGAGATACGGTCAGTGTTCGTTATGTGGAATAAGAATGGATCAATTGCGAGTAAAAATAATGAGGGGGAGAGGGGACAACCCAGTCTAGTTCCTTGTTGTAGCTGGAAGGATGAAGAGAATGAGCCTCCTGCTCTGACCCTAGCCGAAGGACTGAAATATAGCGACATTACCATCTTCGTGAAATTTCTTCCAAGCCCAAACCTATTCAGCACCGCTTAAGGTACGTCCAATCAACTTTATAAAAAGCCTTTTTGGCATCAAGCGTTACCGCCACCGTGGGAGATCTGCTAAGTTTAGCATTTTCCAACACATGAGCTAAGATCCTGGTGTTGTCGCTGGAAAGCCTGTTCTTTATGAAACCAACCTGAGAGGGATGAATAAGCTTGGGCAGGAACTTTTGAAGACAGTTATCCAGGATCATTGCAAAGAGCTTACAATCTATATTGATAAGGGAAATTGGTCTGTAATTTTTGTGGAGTGTTGGGTCTTTCCCTTCCTTAGGCAGCACTGCAATGATGGCTTCAGACAGTGTACCTGTGATTTTACCTGTTACATTGTATTCGTTAAACAAGTGTAATAGTGGTGAAGATAAGAGAGACGGGAAACATTTATAGAATTTTGCTCTGTACCCATCAGGCCCAGGAGCCTTTCCACATTTTAGAGATTTAATTGACTTTTCAATTCCAGGATGGTTATTGGGCTATTAAGTTCCGATTGCTCCAAGACTGACAGAAGCGTCAAGTCACATTTGTTAAGATAGTCCTGAATTTTAATGTTATCTACATCCTTGTGTTTGGAAAATGAGGTGTTATAAAAGTCTTTGAAGATTTCCACAATATTATCTGGTTCAGAGTATGTCACGTCATTGTGATCTTTTATACTGTTAATCGTTTTCTTTTGCACTTCAAATGTTAAGTATGCAGCTAGACTCTTACCAGACTTGTTCGATTCACACAGCTTGAACCTCTTCTGTCTGTTTATCCAAACCCCTGCTCTATTGCTTATGATTTTATTATATTAGTATTTTTTATTAGCAAGTTTATTTAGTATTAATTCATCTCTAGATGCCAGGTGCTTACTTTCTAGTGCAGAGATCTCCTTTTCTAATTCGTCAAGGCGTTGTTGTGTTCCTTGTTAACGGCTGATCTGATTTTAATGATTACACCCCTGATAATACTTTTCAGAGCTTCCCAGCGAGTTACGTCAGAAGTGTTATCCCTCTTATTGTGCTCTAGGTAGGATTGGATTGCATTCTCTGTGAGTGGTCTATGTTGTTCTTTATCCAACACTTCATCATTTAGTCTCCAGAGGGACTGACGACTGGTCGGTTTTACGTTGGAGATGGATAAAGAGATGCAGGAATGGTCTGATATTACCCTCTGCTCTATCGATGTCTCCTCGACTCTAGAGATGCCGTTACTCGTGATAAGTAGATAGTCAATGCGAGTATACGAGTCGTGTGTGTACTCTCTACCCGTGGGGTTTTGTAACCTCCAGGAGTCTAACAAATTAAAACGAGCGCAGAGGTTGGTAAAGGCTTTGTGGGATTTGTTACTACGGTAAGCGCACCTTGAATCCCTATCTAGAATCGGGTCTAAGGGCAGATTGAAGTCTCCTACCAGGATATGCACGGCCGAATCAGGGATATTTTCAATCTGTTTAGTAAGGTCGTTTCAGAAGTTTAGCTCGTTTTTGTTAGGGGCATAGACATTCGTGATATAAAACTCCATGTTGTCCTTAATCAATCTGGTCGCGTCCCACCTCCCATTAGTGTCCGCTGTGTATGATTCCAACTCAATGATTGATTTTTTCACTATTAGTGTCTGGACACCATTTTTCTTACCAACTGCTTCAGAGCCCACCACCTCACTGTAAAATCTATTCCTAATTGTATTGAATTGTTTGGTATCGATCTTTGTTTCCTGTAAAAGAACGACATCCCCTTATTGTCTTCTGAGATAGTCCAGGATCTTTTGCCGCTTAACCGGTTGGTTAAGACCTTTGACGTTAAGCAAAATTATTTTCAGGTTATCCACTCTAGAGGTTCCTAGAGGTGTATTAACTGTGATGTGTGACATCATGGGTGTATTAGAAGATTAAACCAAGCTGGATCAATGACACTACGGTTGTTGAAAACAGTGGATGTTCGTCTCCTACTGGATGTCAGCACGAACAAGATGCATGTAGGTGTATAAAATTGTAGGGAATGAGAAACGGAGTTGTATTGAGCCATATCAGATGACCTTGAGTAGCAATTTAACCCTATTTGCCACATGAACTGCGTGTACCAAAGGGGCCATATCATTCGGCCCAACCAGGTGTGTTTCGAGGTATATGGAAATGTCTTAGAAGACAAATAAATGTCAGGGCAACCTATTGATGTAAGATAAGTGCTCCTGGTTATACAGTGCATATTGGAACTTGAGGAGTGAAAATAATGACATAGGGACAAAAGTAAGCAAAAAGTAATGGTAACACACAAGAAAAACCAAAGTGAAGTCGGACCCATACCACCCCCCACCCAACCCTCCTCCCATCCCCTCCCCCCCTCCCGCCCATCCCCCTGCTCCCTCCCACCCAACCCCAAAAGAAGCTAGTAGACATGGTGACAAGGGGAAAACAGCTCCCCTCCAATGGCAATGAACAAAACCATTATGGACTATTAAGTCCAGAACATTATACACAACAGTGAATGCTAAACAGTTAATGCTAAACGTGTGGCTAATGTTTAGCCAATGACTAGCCAAATGACTGTTAGACTAATGGGTGCAAAGGATATAACAACGACCATAGCATGGGTAAAGGTACCCAGCCCAATCCACCAAACCCAAGGTCTGGAAAAGAGACCTGAAGAACCTCAATCCTATCTCCGCTCCCTCTCCCAGCTTCAATCTACTCATACCCCCCATCGGCAACAACGACGTCCAGGCTCTCACCGATCACTACCTCAACTCAATGGCTATGTTAGTTAACGAAGTTGCCCCCCTTCAGCTAAAGAGAGTCTCCTCTAAAAGCTCAAAACCTTGGTACGACGGTCTGCTTAACAATGATAGATGAGACAAGAGACTAACAGAATGTAACCGGAGATCTGCCCCATCAGCTATGCATCTCACTATTCTAAGGGAAAAAGAAATGCTTATTTCAGGAAAATCAAAAGATCGAAAGCGGACTTCTTTAGCCATCAACTAAACCAAGCAAAAAAACGACCAAAAATCTATTCGATTTAATCAAAACTCAATCCAAAGACGAACCACAGTGAACACATAATACAACAAGCACACTACTATCCTGTGAAGAATTCGCTACCTTCTTCAATCTAAAAACAGATAACATCAAGAAGGATCTCCTCGCTGACCTAAACCTATACTCCAACCCATCTGTAAAACACCCATCACACTAAAAAACAATGCTACTTGGGCATCTTTTGATACCTACACGGAAGAATCCATAGGCAAGATTCTTAGTACCCTGAAGCCCTCCAATCACCTCTCGGACCCTCTACCTGCAAACGCTGTAAAGGACCTCACCCCATGGCCCTTCCCGCTCTGGACCAAAATCATTAATAGCTCTCTCCAACAAGGATCTATCCCGGACTCCCTCAAAGTTGGACAAATGTCGCCCATTCTAAAGAAACCCACAGCTGACCCTACTGACCTCAATAACTATCGCCCCATCTCCAATATCCCTACCTTAGCCAAACTGTTAGAGAAATGTGTCCACCTCCAACTGACAAAACACATCGATCATTATGACCTCCTCAACCAACACCAATCCGGCTTCCATGCATGCCACCGCACTGAATCAGCCATGACACACATAATCGATGACGCACTCCAAATTCTAGACCAAACGGTACCTGCCTCCTCATCCTACTCGACCTCTCATCTGAGTTCGACACGGTCAAACACGAGAACTTACTCGATTTGCTGAAACTCAGAATGGGTATCTCTGGGTCAGTACTCGAATGGTTCACCTCCTTCCTCCAGAACCGGACCCAGAATTCAAAACTAACAACACCATGTCCACACCCGTGCCTGTAACTCTTGGTGTCCCACAAGGATCCTCCTTATCCCCAACCCTGTTCAACCTAGTCATGGAGCCACTCACCACACTGCTTCATGCATCTAATGTGCAATTCCACATGTATACGGATGATACCCAACTCTACCTCAAACTACAATCCCCTGAAGACCTCAAACTACTCAACTCTACACTTAAGGACACACAGACCTGGCTGGGTGAGAACCATCTCAAACTTAATGCTCTAAAAACAGAATTCCTCATTATTGCACCCCCTTCCAAAATCCCCATCGCCAAGGATTGGCTGAAACACCTCAATGCATTCAACGTCCAACCTATCATTGTAGACCCAGCTAAATCCTTATGTATCACCCGCGACTATAATCTGAATATGCAACGACATATCAGTAATGCAACCAAGGGAGCAAATTTCCAAATCAATACCTTGAGGAAACTGAAACGCTTCCTCCCAGCCAACGATTTCAGAACTGCAGTTCAAGCGCTAGTTATCCCTCAGATTGACTATGGAAGTGCTGCCCTCTGTGGCCCCCCCTTTCAACAACTGCTCCATTAAGAGCCTCTATCAATGCTGGAGCAAGGCTCATAACTGGATCAAAAAAACGCTCTCACATCTCTCCGGACTTAAAATCGCTGAATTGGCTTCCGTTTGAAGCTAGAATATATATGAAAATCGCTTGCATTACTCACAAGACTTTACACCACAGTTTGCCCAGTTACATCGCTCAGAAATTGACAATCTCCGTAGGCTCAAGAGCCACAAGAAGCGCAGAAACTCTCCTTTTGAAACCACAAAGATTCCACAAGAAAAAAACTTACAAGCGCTCCTTCTCAGGGATGGCCCCCAGGATCTGGAATGCCCTCCCCCAGAAACCAGACTTATCTCATCCACTGCATCCTTCAAAAAAGAAGTCAAAGCGATCCTCCTGGCTAAATTCACTTGAACATAAACTCTGCAAACTCTGTTCGCCTGTTTGTCTCCCACTTGTATTACTCTGTCTGTATCATCTACCCTGCACAAATTGCCTTATGAAGTTCTCCCTCCTATTGTGCTCCTTTCATATGTATGTGAAGCGCTCTGATATCTGTTAAGGATCTAGTTTGCGCTACACAAAACTCTGAAAATAAAATAAATAAAATAAATCCTTGCAGAGGATACTTGAAGACGTGGTTATGTTGAGATACAAGAATCAGTGAAACAGGTAATGATTCATGCATTACAAACGAGGAAAACCTGCAATGGAATTTCAAGCAAAGTAAAACAACATCATCCAACAGTGATTTTGGATATCTCACATAGAGGTGATTTCCACCAATAAGTGTAGAAATTTAGATGGGAACTCCAGGGACTACAACTAAAGCATCAGTTATTGTCGTGATCATAAGAACCTCTTCCAACAGACGTAGAACTTTCAAAGAGAGGATATAGCTAAGAGTCTAATAGGACATTTCAGTCAGTTGAAAGGCATTACAAATAGTTATGAGACAAGCACAGCAACTAGAATGCAGTGTACAATGCAAAGCAGTAAATCACAGCCTCGTTGGCCATGTAGTGGGCCATTTTAGAAGATTACTCAAGCGTTTGCAGCGGAAGGACCAGGTGTCGTCGTGTCCATGGAAAGTTCATCCGGGCAATCAAGGAACCTTTTGAGTTTCTGGGGATCCGTAAAGAGCTGGGGGATTCCTTGGATGACCACGCAGAACCGTGCTGGGCCTGCAAAACCAAACTGATAGTGTAAAGAGCGTAGTTTGGGATGAAGAGCAAGAAAACCTTTCCTTACGTCAACTTCTCTTTGCTGTAATCCTCGGAAATGAATATTTTACTGGATTTGTATAGGATATGGCTGTTTTTGCGCATAAAGGCCAATATCTGCTCAACATGTTGGTAGCGCAGGGGCTTGCATACGATTGACCTTGGGCCTTTTTGATTGGGAGTGATTCTGAAGGGGAACCTGTGGGCCCTGTCAAATTCCAGTGGTTGGAGGAAGGTTAGGTTAGTTACTTACGAGAACCAGGACTCCAAAAACGGAATGCAGGAAGTGGATGTTTCCTCCGAACCTTCCGGTATACCAAAGATGCGTACGTTCCCTCTTTGATTTCTGTCTTCCAGCTCAGACAGCCTTCTCATCAAGGAATCCGTTGTGGTTGATAGGTTTTTGAGGGATTTGCAAACCTTGGCTTCAGTATCCTCTAAATGACTAATGCTGGCTTCTGTTTCGGTTAATCTGGAGTTGGTGTCTCTGATATCTTGCCTAATTGTTGAAATGTCCTCTCTTGTAGACTTCGCCAAGTCATGCACTTCTGCCAGCTTATTCAGTATTGTGTCCATTGTAGCATTGATGTCTTTTTTACCTTTCGGGGGTGACTCAGGATTTGGTGGATCTGCTTTAAGTCTCTTGAGGTTTTTTCCTTCCTTTTCACCCATGATGTATCAGCCCCATGAACCGAAATACGTAGTGTGCAGTACACTTTAAGGAAAGACTGATTAACTTGGTTCCTCAAAGTTGGGCAAGTACTCCTTGGCTTAAACTGATTAAATATAGTGGTTGAGAGAAGGATATTGTCCAAATAGAAATCAGAACTAAGTGGATGGATTAGATGAATAATGATCAGGTAGTTCTCAGCACTGAGTATGTGATCCTTTGTTTAGGCAACCATCTTAAGGTCAGGCAGACTAGTGCTAGAGATAGGCTTCTTAGAGAGCGGCCATTTTAAGGTCAGGCAGACTAGTGTTATAAATAGGCTTCTTAGCGACCATTTTAAGGTCAGGCAACATGGGACAAAATATCAGATTAAAACATTTTCGGGTGAGGAACATCAGCTCTGAACATTGCAAAGGACAACAATTGCTTGCCTCAAAATAGTCTGTAGTTTCTAAATTTACCCCGAGACACGCAGGAGAGCGATGCAGTTGGTTCCTCTATAGAGTGCAGGCTGTAACCGTCATTTCGTGCACAGCACTTCCTTGTGCAGCTCAGGGCCCGGAAAGTTATAAAGGGCCACTGTTGTGGGGTAAATCGACTAGGAATGAGGTGGTGTTTAGGCCCTTAATTTTAAGTCCTTGATTTGATTTGACTCAAGAACATCTCCAAAGAAACCATCGTCAAAAAGGCATTGACTTTATATAGAGCACATCCAGCAAGGGAAAAGAACAGAAAAAAATGAAAGCCTGAAGCTCAATGGTACTGACCCAAGGTCCACACTCCCTCTGTATCTTTGCTTACCGTACTTTTTTTTTAAGTACTTGATAAAATTAGATTCTTGTAAGAACCAACGCTGTCTGTATGCAGATTTGAAAAAGGGAGAAGGTGGTTACCTTTCTCGTTCTGGACTCGCTTGTCATTTAGCAAATTAAACGAAAAGACTGTGCTAACTGACCATCAACCAGTACACAGACTTCCCTTTCACCAAGAACAATTTTAATGATACTACATTAATGAGCGTATATAAACGTATCCTACACGTGTCCTCGACCATCCCACATGCAATGCTGATATCATTGTTAATTTCAATCATCGGAATATGACAATTTTCCTTATCTGTCCCTACCACATTCAAACGTGATGCGGTTTCTAACATGCAAAGCCTTGATCCCACGCCGTGGTGCATTTATCACTTCGAATAAACAATTGTCATGACATATGTAAATCCTCTATTCTCTGTTTGCAAAGAAACATTGTAATTCCTGGCTATTTTTAGGATAAAAAGCTACTAAGGACAGAGCTCTGTATTTACTAGTGTTTTATACCTGTTGGCACACATCGTAGAGGTGGGACCGAGAAGTAACACTGTGCAAGAAAGATCTCTACCGTATATACGTTAATCAGTGAGATCTCTACCCATTATAATTCAAAAATGCATTTTTTTTACTTACATTTAGATGGATTGCAAGATTTCTCATAATTATCACCATCCTGCTAGTTTCACACTTAAAAGCACTAAGGCCATTCTGGTTGAACATAATCCGAATAAATGTATGTACTCAATAAAGATGATAACGACATAATGACTACATTACTGCCATCACTGTAAACGCCAAGACACATCATTTTTAAGTGTTGGAATACCTGCTGCATTTGCCACTCCATTACAAAAGACATTTGGTCAACACTTCAGCAGATTAATTCCACGGAGATAATTACAGAGCATACAAATACCGTTTTCAACAATAAACTAAGTAATTTATTCATGGCAAACTGCTGGGATAAAAGGCAATGCGTCTGTATGGATATGCAGTTCAGAAATATAGAAGACAGGCTCTGCATGCAGCGTAGAAAGATGTATAGATTACTTATCATGAAGGGGACCCCCCTCATCCTGTAATAAGGTATTGTTTCCAGTCTTCGGATATGTATGTGACAGAAGAAAACTCAGTGCTGTCATTTATCAGGAGCAAGGTCAAAGTTGCTTCTCTTTATTTCCTAATAAATCCTAAACAAGTGTAGTGTTTCAGACATCTTTGAGCCATCATTGGCAGGAGCTCACTCTATATAATCTGTTTTATAGGATGGATTTACTAAGGGGAGTTTACAATCTCAAACATTAAAAGCTTTGGGCTGCATGCATTCTTACTGTATCATATTATGCACACAGAATCAAAAGTGTCAGTATGGCTTATGCAAAGAGAAACGTTCTACCGATGTTGTGTTGAGAAACATTTACCTAAACAGTGTCAATTTCTCGAAAAATATTTTGGAGCTTCAGCATCACAATGAAAAAGTTGCCTGGTGTTCTGAGTCTGCATAAAGGACTTTAAGGTCCTTCAATTTGGTGCAATTTGTGTAGTTATTCCATATGTCACGGTCTCTTTGGAAAACTCTGCTTTCTTCAAATACTATTTGACGTGAATCTAAATGAGGGCCATATTTTGAGGTGCAAGCTGAAAAAGTAGTGTCAAATCCTCTCCGCGAGCACTTTTCAGTTGAGGATCCTCTGACACAAACTAACCCCTACCAAGAATTACCTCTCCAGACTACTCCTGGGGCAAGCAGACAATTTTAAATTGCCGCAGGACAGGAATTATGGCACATACCCCTTAAAATGTGAATATAAATGTAAAACCTACTACACTTGCAGATCTGTGAATTCAAAAAAATAACTGAACCTACATGCCAATGCACATTACACATATTTTGTCATTAAAACCCAGGATTCTGCAACCATTTTTTTAAAGAAGATCTGAGAGATGTGACTTGCATGGGTGTTGGATCAGAAGATTACTGCCTTGGTCAGGAACAAATCTTACTTACAAATTTGCCTACTCAATAGGGTTCTTCAAATTTGTAGTAAAATTCTTGCAAATCTAAGGCAGTGTGCAGACCACTTGGAAGGGACTATCAGCCTTTGAAGGTTCTCGTCCCCATGTGGAATTTATTAATCAGTGATAGTAGGAAATGGCAGGCTCATCACATTTTTAAAAGGCTTTCACATAACTCTTCGTTTTCATTCACATAAACAACATTATTATTATGACTAGTTAGCAGTATTTCATCGACAGTTCTTCATTTTGTTTCTGTTAAAGACTTTGCATAATTTATTTTAGTACAATAGAAAAATCTGACGGTAATTTCAGTTTTGTTCTTCCAGGCAGCAGCAGTGCAGCAGTCTAGTCCACACCAGTCATTTTCTAAGGGTCAATGGGGTCAATTTGTTTTGAGATTGGTCCAGGTTACTATTGAACACGGCACACAACAGAACCAGGAGTATGGTGTCACATGAAGTGATGATGGCATATCTCTTGACATTATTTGCTACAATCAATCAGTAATCTTATAAAGAGCAACTTCTCACCCATTAGAGTCTCAAGGCACTGAGGAGGGGGTCTGCTGTTCAGTCGAAGAGCCAGGTCTTGAGTACTTTCCTGAATTGTGGCAGCGATGGGGATTCCCTGAGGTGCAGAGTGTCACGAGCCACTCCCCTGAACACCAGATGGAGTGACGATGGAACCCGACTCCCATGATGGACCGTTCCTTGAATGTAATAAATGGGGTATACAGCCATCATCCTGCATTTTTTATCCCGCATACCATCATCCCGCATACCATTATGACGTAAGTACTTTTATCCCGCAGTTTTTTATACCGCATGTTTTTATTTCTTATATTCTTTTATCACGCATGTTTTTACAACAAAATTCGTTGTAAAAGCATGAATGGTAAAAGCATATGTTTTTAATATTTAAGTGTAAGATAAGTATATGGTTTTAATTTGGGGGTGTAGGGTATATGTTTTGGGGTTGAGGGATATGTAAAGTATTTTTTATGGGTATGTTAGGGTTTTGGGGAACAGGGTGATTTTTAGGGTACAGGGGGTACTTTTAGGATTCAGGGGTAGGTATGGGTTTAGGGATGCAGGGGTATTTTTAGGGTTCAGGGCTTGGTTTGGGTTTTGGGGTACAAGGGTATTTTTAGGATTCAGGGCAAGGTTAGGGTTTTGGGGTACAGGGGTATTTTTAGGGTTTTGGGCTAGGTTTGGGTTTTGGGGTACAGGGTTGTTTTTAGAGTTCAGGGATAGGTATGGGTTTTGGGGTACAGGGGTATTTTTAGGGTTAAGGGCTAGATATAGGTTTTGGGATACAGGGGTATTTTTAGGGTGTAGGGCTAGCTTTGGGTTTTGGGGTACAGGTGTATTTTTAGGGTTCAGGGCTTGGTTTGGGTTTTGGGGTACAGGGGTATTTTTAGGGTTCAGGGCTAAGTTTGGGTTTTTGGGTACAAGGGTATTTTTAGGGTTCAGGGCTTGGTTTGGGTTTTGGGGTACAGGGGTATTTTTAGTGTTCAGGGCTAGGTTTTGTTTTGGGGTACAGGGGGTTTGAGGGTATAGGGGTATTATTAGGGTTTAGGGTTAGATTTGGGTTTTGGGGTTCAGGGGTATTTTTAGGGTTCAGGGCTAGGTTTGTGTTTTGGGGTACAGGAGTATTTTTATGGGTCAGGGCTAGGTATGGGTTCTGGGGTACAGGGGTATTTTTAGGGTTTAGGGCTTGGTTTGGGTTTTGGGGTACAGGGGTATTTTTAGGGTTCAGGGCTAGGTTTGGGTTTTGGGTACAGGGGTATTTTTAGGGTTCAGGGCTAGGTTTGGGTTTTGGGGTTCAGGGGTATTTTTAGGGTTCAGGGCTAGGTTTGGGTTTTGGGGTACAGGAATATTTTTAGGGTTCAAGGTTAGGTTTGAATTTTGGGGTACAGGGGTATTTTTAGGGTTTAGGGCTTGATTTGGGTTTTGGGGTACAGGGGTATTTTAGGGTTCAGAGCTACGTTTGGGTTTTGGGGTACAGGGGTATTTTAAGGGTTCAGGGCTAGGTTTGGGTTTTGGGGTACAGGGGTATTTTTAGGGTTCTGGGCTAGGTTTGGGTTTTGGGGTACAGGGTTTTTTTAGGGTTCAGGGCTAGGTTTGGGTTTTGGGGTACCGGGGTATTTTAGGGTTTACAGGGTAATTAAAAAAAACATATATATAAATATAATCATTTTAATTTTATATATATATAAATATATATATATATATATATATTTAATCAAATATAAATTTAAATAATTCAATTTTTTAACAAAATATTTTTTAATTAAGTACATTTTATTTAAAAGCATAATTAAGAATTAACCATTTTTTAATAATATATATTTAAAAAAAAATCAGGAATGTTTTATTTTAGAGTGCAGTGTAGATTAGGGTGCTCTTACTTTTTAAAAATACTTTTAATGCGAGTATACATTTAACATGCATGCCTTTTCGTTTTAAAGGCATGCGTGATAAATGCATATTCGTTCTAAAAGTAGTAGTTATTTTGGTATGCGGACTAATTGTAATTGCGGGATTAAAAATGCGGGATTTTGGTATGCGGGATTTCGGTATGCGGGATGTGATCATATATTCAATAAATGGTATTCACTGGACTGAACGTTCCCAAAAGGAAGGGGAAAAAATGGGGGACAAACAAAGAAACAGAATGCACAGGCTCTGCACCTATCTCAGGATGCTGGACTGCCTTGGCCGGAGGGTGAAGCTCTTCCCCCTTAAAGAACAAATTATGTTAATACATAATTGTTAAGTGAAAACAGATATTGAGTAATTACTTTTGGCTAACTGGATAATTGGTTACTCTTTTGAAACAGTTCTTGGGGATGTCATTGCCAAATGTGAAAGAGGTTTCTTTTAGCTCATTTAGCAAAAAGTTCAGCCTAGGTTTAAAAGATGAATACACTCATGTACACCTATCTATCTGCTTCTTACAATTTAATTACGATTCCCAAAACTCATGAACTGTCCTTTTGCACCTTTCATTACAATGTTTAAAACTCTTGCACTGTTTTTATTGTGCCTGCCTTTAGTAAATTAATTGTTTTACCTGAACGCTAGTAGAGATCTGCTTATCAAGTTGTGACTCCATGGTGAGTTATTCTTGTTTTTTTCTTCCCTCCTTTGTCTTTGTCTGTAGAAAGATTGAGTCAGTGTAGGAAGAGGGAGCACAGCTGGAAGAAGGTCTGAGATCTGACTGGTTGCAGCGCGTGACCTGGAAAATGCCGACCAGGGCCAGGTGACAAGCAAGACAACAGAAGTTGCTGAAATGAGATCAGAAGAACTGGAGCTGCTGCAAGGAGGTGAGCAGGATTCAAAGCAGAAGTCGTCCAGAGCTCAGTTGAGTGGGTTCGAGGAACAAGGCTAAGTGCTCGTTCCAGAGCCTGGGACGTTTAAGTAGATAGTAGGTGCAAGTGTGTTGTGGATGTGTCATTGAAAAAATATTGGGGGTGTGGAAACCAATCAGCAATTCATCAGTAATTATCAATCAGTGATTCATCCTCAAATACCAGCAGGAAACAATCAGGGAGTCATCAGTAATTACCAACCAAGAAAATAATCAGTGAGTCACCCACAATAATGGCAGGAACCAATTAGTGAGTCATCAGCAATTACTGCCAGTGCAGGAAATCAGTGGCCAATACAATAAAATGTGTAAATACATGAATGTCTCATAAGAGTTTTTTTTCTCCAAAGGTCAAGAGCCATTGTGGGGCCAACAAAAGCACTACTGGAAAAATACATACCTACTGGCGTGTACACTTCCATTGCGAGTAGAACATTCCTACTCCAAGTAATGTCTTCAGAAGGGAGGGGGCCAAAATTGGGACAATGACAAAAATGGGCGGTAGTAAGGACAACTGGGTCATGACAGTTGCCCCTTCCAAAGGCCACCTGACAGGGCAGGGCCTAGTGGGATGAAAGGCATGATTTAGATTCATTAAACAAGGGCGTAAACAAGGATGAGGGCTTCCAAGAGTTTCCTGGATCTGTAGATGTGTCTGGGTTGATCAGTAGTGTCCTGAGGTTATAACCTTAAAGGAAATAAAAGGGCGAGCAATGTATGGCTGAGTGTACACTGTTATTGTAGACAAATTCGACCAGAGGGAGGACTATGTCCCATTGACTGTTGGTTGAGGCTAAAAGGCAAGGTAGGGTTTGTTCCAAAGATTGATTTATCCTTCTAGTTTGTCTGTTAGATTCGGGGTGGTAGGCTGAAGAGAGGGCAACATCAATCTTTAGGAGTTTGCAAAGTGCTTTCCGAACTCGAAAAGTAAATTGTACCTCTCGGTCACAGATAACATTGGTGGGAAGTCCATGCATTTTAACAAGGTGTTGAAGAAATAGGGCACTGAATTTGTCTGCCATTGATAATTTGGTCAGGGGAATAAAGTGTGACATTTTTGATAATGATCAACAAATACCAAAATAGTAGTGTACCCATGAGAAGGTGGAAGATCTGTGATGAAAGCTATGTTTATAGTGTGCATGGGATGTGGTGGCATGGGAAGCAACTGTAAATGACCCATTGGTGTCTGATGCATGGATTTGTTTCATGCACAAAAAGGGAATGCAGTTATATCATTTATCACATCCTTACGCATTGCTACTCACCAACATTCTTTTTGACAATTTCTCAAGGTCTTGTAGATCTCCGGATGACCCACTAAAGGGGAATCGTGAGTCCATTGTAAGACTTGTCCTCCGAGTTTTTGATTTGGTGGGTATAGACAGCCCTTATGATAGGGAAGTGCGTCTTGTTTCAACTTTTCTGGTTGTGTAAGTAAGTTGTGTGAAGACAGATCTTGGGCTGCTTGACAGACTTCTGAGATGAAATCACTCTCTAAGGTGGTTGCTATGATTTTATCAGCAGGTATTATTTCAATTGACTGATGGTTAGTTTTTGATGCAGGGGTCTGACCTAATCTGGAGAGGATGTCAGATTGTAATTGTTTTGTTCCAGGACGGTATGGGATAATAAAGTTAAATTTGCTAAAGAAATGCAACATTCGCATGTTTCATGGGGTTAGAGCTTTCACTGAACTAAAGAATTGCAAATTATTATGGTCAAAATGTGACAGTATGTTTTGCCCCCATCAAACAATGACGCCATTCCTCAAAAACTAGTTTGATTGCCAATAATTCCCTCTCAGCCACTGTATAATTTTGCTCCACTGGGAGGAGCCTTTCTGAGTAGAAGGCTACTGGATGTAACTGACCATCTTTTGGACTATTTTGAGACTATACTCCCATTATGGCCACCCGCGAAGCGTTGTAAGACTGGAGCTGTGGAGATCTTTTCCTTCAACTGTTTAAACTGTTGCTGCGGCAGGAGTCCAGATGAAGGGCTGTCCCTTTTTTAGCAAGCAAGTGATGGGGGGGCAACAGTCTCAGTGAAGACATGAATAAAGTGCTCATAAAAATTGGTGAAACTTAAGATTCTCTGCACTTCTTTAACAGCTGCATGCTCAGGTCATTCTAAAACAGTGTTCACCTTTCTGGGATCCATAGTGATCCATGTTGTCAAAAGAAGACAATCAAGTAATTCTAATGTGTGAGTTTGAAAAGTACACTTCTCTAGATTGGCAAATAAGGAACTCTCTAGGAGTCTTTAAAGGACAGTACAAACATGTTGCACATGCTCTTTTTCAGTCTTGGAATAAATAAGTATATTGTCAATATAGACGACAACACATACATCCAGGAACTCATAAAGGACTTCATTAATAAAAATATTTGAAAGCTGTCGGGCGTTACACAGACCAAAGGGCACAACAGTGTATTCAAACAGTCCGAACTTAACTTGAAATTATGTTTTCCATTCATCATCCTCTTTGACCCGTATTAGATGGTATGCCCCAGGGAGGTGTAGCTTTGGGTAAATAATTGATTGTCTTATCCGGTTTAACAACACGGTAGAGTGAGTGGCAAAGGATATTTGTTTTTCATTGTGGCTTTGTTTACTGTCCTATAATTGATGCAGGCTCTTAAGTCTCCAGAATTTTTGGAGAGGAGATTGGAGATGTACACTGTTGAATAAAGTCTAATTTTAAAAGCTCATCTAAGTATTTTTTCAGGTATTGTTCCCAGGTTCTGTGAGTGTATAGACCCTACTGCAGGGCATGGGAGCTCCAGGACATAAATCTATTTGGCAATTTTAAGATCAGTGGAAGGGTAAGCTGAGCAGCTTTTACAGGGTTAATAAGTTCACAGTATTCCCCAAAGAAACTAGACAATTCTGGGGTTGTGTTAGTTGATGAGGTTGCCACACAACATAGAGGTGAAACCCAATCCACTGTGGCTTCTTGGTAGCAATATGTGGAATCCAAAGTCACCATTCTAAGTACCCAGTCAATCTTACGGTTATGGAAAGACTACCAGGGTACTCCCAGGATAACATCAAAAGTTGGAGTGTCAAAAAGATCAAAACAAAGCTTTTCTGTAAGACCATTATCACAGAGTAAGGTTAAAGGCACAGTTTGAAACTTAATATGTCTGAAAGATAGTTCTGACCCATCTACCACTCGCACTGGCTCAAGTTCAGCTTTGGAAATTTTAAGAATTACAAATTTCTCAGCTAGTGTTAGGTCAAAAAGGTGTCGGTTGCTCCAGAAGCAAGGAACATAGATAGAACTTGTCTCTGCTGTGTGCCTAAAATTAGGATAACTTAGATGGTAAGATGATGTGGTATTTGGGGTACTCTGTTGGCTAATTAGTGGGAGATATGCAGGTCAGGTTCTCTCAACAGGGCGATCGCCATCCCAGTCGAGTTACTTTTCCTGCTTTTCAGGGACTTGAAGACTTGTATAGTCTTGGATTATTTGGTCCCAGAGGAACAGTCTCAGGCAAAATGCCCAGCTTTTCCACAATAGAGACGCAAATTTATTTTGCGCTCTTTTTCTTTTGCTGCCAAAGGTCCCTTGGTGCTGCCTATTAGCATTGGTCTGGGTCTAAGGTTTTAGCCTCAGGTTCTTTTCACTCTGACTTACCCAAAACTACCCTTGGCTCAGTACATGACCTCTCCCCCTTTACGTTCTCCCAAGAGATAATCAAGTATAACTTCAAAATCAACAAATGCCGGATAATCTTCGGGAAGGTAAACAGTATGGGAAAATTCACCTTTAAGGTCATCTTGCAACCCTCTATAGAAGAGGGATTTCCTATTCTCCTTGGGCTATCTGGTTTTGGCAAGAAACAGATTTAAAGTAATGATGTATGTGAGTAAATCTTTTGACCCTTGCCGAGATTTAAGAGTTCATTATTGCTTGATTGCACGAAAACATGTTTTGAGAAAAGCTGTGTCATTGCTGTATTAAAGTCTAGCCAATCATATATTATAGAGTTATTGTTCTGAATAAGCGGGATTGACCAATTGGCTGCCGCACCACCTAAATAGGTTATGTCAAAAGCTACCTTAGTTTCATCATATGGGAAGTCCTGGGGCATACATAGAAAATGCAACTGACATTGACTGATAAAACCTACATATTTTGAGCTTTCGCCAAAGAAATGTACCGGAGTGGTTAGAGTAACAAGATTAGGCATGGCTACAGAAATATGTAAACGAGTAGTGGAATCTTAATTTACTTGTGTAGGCACAGATGTTTTGTCATGGCTCCTACGTTTTTGTGAAAGTGAGTGCTTGTCCCTAAGGAGATGTCCCAGGGATTACTTCTTGACTTATTTCGTTCCAGTTCTTGTCGCAGCTCGATATTCTCCCCCTAAGCTTCTGTACTTTTTTCTGTGACTTCTGCAGTACCCTAGTGACATCTATGTTTCCTGCTTGATCTGCGGCTAGGGCCTGGGCCAGATCTTGTGTGTCGATATGGTTGCTGTCCATGTTCCCAGACTGAATGTTCAAGTTTTGCAGGCTTGGCCTTCTGTCACAAGCCGGTCGACTGAATCCCGGGAAGTTCTGATGAGGTGATGATGGAGCCCAACTCTTGCTAAGGACTTTTCCTTGGGAGCAATGAAAGATATTCACACTGCCCCAGGGAAAGTTCCCAAGGAAAAGGCGGAATGATTACCCTTTTAAAACAGCCCTTGAGGATGTCATTGCCAAATGTGAACAACAGGTATTTTAGCATATTTAGTAAAAGGTTCAGCGTTGGTCCAAATCAAACTTGGGTCTTGTTGTGTCTAGAGTTCTTTATATTTAAAATGAAATTGTCTTCACAAATCCTTAGATGGAGTTTTGTTTATCAAGCATTAAGATGTCTTTTTCGAATTGAATCTGAGAGATAAGCTTGCAGAAGTATATGGAAAGTAATCATTGAGCCAACAACAACTACTGGCAGGAGAAAATCAGTGAGTCATCAGCAATTACTGGCAGAAAACAATTAGTGAGTCATCAGCAATTACTGCCAGTGTATGAAATCAGTGGCCAGTACAATAACGTGTAAATATATGAATATCTCATAGGTGAAGAGACATCGCAGGGGCAACAAAAGCACTGGTGAAAAAAACACAGACCTAAATGCATGTACACTACCATTGCCATTAGAGTATATCTTTTCCAAGTAATATCTTAATAGGGGAGGGTGCCACACTAGGGACAGTCACAGGAATGCGCGGTCGAACAGGACAACTAGGTCATGACACAAAGGCAGGGAGTTTCAGGTCTTCGCAGCAAGGTAGGGGCAGGATCTTTCTCCAGCCATGGTCATGCAGATCGCTGGGATGGTGTCCAGTACCAGTTGGGTGGATTAGAGATGTCTGTTGGGAGTGTAGAAGGAAAGGTGGGGGTTAGGGTATGCAGGTCCAGAGTTGTGCAGGGATTGGTAGGTGTGTGTGAGAATATTGAAAGTTGACAGGAAGCCAGTAAAGGTTTTTCAGGTGGCCGGTTGTGTGGTTGGGCAGGGATGTTCAGGATGAGTCTGGTTGAAACGTTCTGGACAGTCTGCAGTTTTGTAGGATGTTTCTGGGTGGTGCTGGCGTAGAGTGCAGTGCTGTAGTCAAGTCTGCTGCTGATAAGCGCATGAGTAACCATATTCCTGAACTCGGTGGGGATCCGCTTGAAGATCTTATGAAGGAGGCAGAGTGTGTGGAAGCAGGAGGACTAAAAGACTTTCATTTGGCAGTTCTTTGGGAGTGAAAAGTCCAGGATGAGGCCAAGGATTTGTTCATGGTCTATGGATGTGGGGGGATTAGGAGTGATTCAGGCTATCAAGAGTCTTGCCAGGCAGAAGGTAAGGAGCCTAGGATGATTGGGAATGTAGAGCTGCTGAACAATGTCTATCACTATCATTCAAAGTATTATAGACCTCACTTGTCTAGAACAATTCATTAACTGATGAGGATGTATCTGAAAGAAGTGCTAGCCACTCTTTTGAGGCTACCGGGCAGCAAGTGTGTTAGACCTATCTGCCTTTGGGTGGTCATTTCCCTATCTTTTTGCCTTCACCAGTGGCAGCTAGTGATTGCAAAAAGTAGTGGGGCGGGTGTCCATACTCTGCATTGCACCATGCAATTGAGAGGGTGAACACAGATGTTAGTTTTTAGGCATCTCAATAGTTATTTTTATTCAACCTTGAGAGGATAAAATGCTGAGTGGAGTGCTGGAGTTAAAACTGTGGTGTGAAATATTGATCACCAGCCTAGCCGGAAGGTTTTAGTGGATGCATTAGTCCAATGCGCCTTCAGACCCAGCTGATTGAGAAGAGGCCTGAGACTGGATTCCCTTAAAACCTTTACCAATATGTCCAGTGTATGTTCAGCACAATTTCTCAACTCACATGTATCCATCCATCCATACACACTCATTCCTCCACTAAACTATATGCTCCCATTCACACCCTCCTCATTCTGCTGTTCACCCACTAGCTCATACTCATTCACACACTCAATCATACATTCCCCTACCTGCCTACCCCGTTCAACAATTATTACATTTTTCCCCACCTTTCATCATTCACCTTCCTCTCATATTCCCCCATTCTTTATCAACTTCCCACTTCAATTCGCCAAATTCATATAGTCATCACATTTACCTAATTACAGTCAACCCCCACATTCAATGTCTCACTCATTCACACAAACACACCAAACATCCCTTAATTAACCAGAAATGTAATTAACAAAAGGTTACACCTTATTACCTTGTTGTCGCTTGTTCCATTCTCCTTGCAGATTACATCTAGATGGCCACTGTCACAAAAATAGGCATATATAATCTATAATGGAGACAAAACAACCACATGCAGTTGTTACAGTAAATGGTTTGCACTGACCCTTATTGGTGCTGCAGAGGAGACAGCAGTTAGAATGGAAAAGACGAGAGAAAGAACAGAGTATTACTTTTTTCTCCAAACTTAATTGTGATTTTTGTTGTTGTTGAGGCAGCTGGTGATCTGTTCATCTTGCTTGTAAAGACCACTTTAGGTCACACCTATCAGGATTTCTTTTTTTACAATTTAATATAGAACAAACTCGACCTGTTCTGGGCAGGTTGCAGTTAAGGATCAGATTTCATCCTCTCATGTATGCTATGCTAAGTGGGAATGTGCTCGTAGATACACCAAATCTAGCACGACTTGACACCATAGACCGATGAAAATATGTTTGTCTGCAGCTTGTCTTTTAGAAATTTTCTAAACACTCTGTTTCACATCTCGTCACACGGTGGGTTATTGGTCAGTCAAGCTTGCTGGCCCCACCTCACCCTGTGATGAGATATTAAAGGGTGGGGGGTAACTGCAACTGAGTGGAATGCAAACTTGCAGAGCCTGAGCTTGACAGCTAAAAGCCGGGTGCTGTTTTTGAAGGGTCACTCTGAAAGAAAGCGGAGAAACGGAATCAACGTCACTGCGTTGTGAGAAAAACAGCAGGGCTGTACATGGATAAGGCTTCCTAGTGCTGAATCAACCACATAAAGGCTCATAAAGGGGCACACCGAACAAAAATGACTAGTAACGTAACCTCCACTCTAATTGTGTTTACTTTGCTCTTCTTCTAGGAAGCTATGAAAATAAAGGGGTGCAACCTGCACTCCCGTATACAGGAGCCGCTGCTTTTCCTTCACCCTCCTGTTTTTCACTGCTTTGGGAGTCTGTGCACTTAACGACTGCTAAACAGGTATAAAGGGCTTGTGCTCACTCCTTAAAACATAGTACATTTGCCGTACACCTAATTGGCATATTTAATTTAAGTAAATGTCCCTAGTAAAGTTGTATACCATGTGCCCTATGCGTGTAAATTAAAATTCCACTAGAGGACCTGCAACACTTATTGTTCCACTGACTTAAATAGTCTGAATTGCATTTTGAATGCAGTTTCAAATTTAATAAGACTTGTCAAAATAACTCCCTTGTCAACTCCTAAGCTCGCCTTTCATTACATATGTTAGCGCTAAGTAATGTCTAGTAAGCCCACAGGAAAGGGTGCATTATTTTTAAATAGTTGGGCATGTACCTTTAAGTTTTTTTATGTTCTGGCAATGAAAAAAACACAAAATTATGTTTTCACTACTCTGAGGCGGTGCGCAACGTTTACAACGCGCGCGTTACCACGACCTACCATTACCACGCGGTTGTAACAACGAAAGTTGTGACAATGCATTGCGCTGGGGGGCGCTAGAGGATAGTAAATCATTTAATTTACTATCCCAACACCTTCCCTACTATCCACGGGGACTGGTGTTGGAATAGTAAATTAAATGTTTTAAATTTGCGCCCCCCCAACGCAAGTCGTTGTAACGAACTGCGTTGTTACAACCGCGTTGTAATGGTAGGTCGTTGTAACACGCGCGTGGTAACGACATATATCCCTCTGAGGCATACTTCTCACAAAGGATAATATTGTGTTGCCTTATTACATTTAATAGGCACTAAGGGCCTCATTACAATGTCGGGCGGGAGGCCTCCTACTGACAGTAGGCTTCCCCAAGACCGTGTCTGAGCCCTTCCCACCGACTCAGTTGGGTTACAATCCGCCCGACTGATTATAATGTTCGCGGGGAGATTTTAAACTGCACAGTCTTTCTGAATTGGTTCCGACTGTCTCTTGGAGAACTTGTGTCAGTCTGACCACATCGTACAGCTCTACGGACAGCATTTCTGACCAAACAATTACAATTCCAGTTTCCAACAGCCTTTTGGAAATCAGCATGTCCGTAACGAAGAAGCTGTTGGAAACTGACTGAAGGGCCCCCTGCCGGACCTCCTTCATCCTGCAGCTTCTGGTTTGGGGGCGAGGGGGTACCTAAAACCCTGCACAGTGTGGCAGGCACAACAGGGAGCCTGCGACAGGGTGGAGGATTTTACGGTACACGCCCCGTTTCCACATAGAAGCCTGTATTTTCAGGCGGAACACAGGCTCCCATATGGAACAATGGGAGTCCGACCAAACAGTGTTTGGTCGCATCGTTATCAATCGGGTGGCACCGCCGACCGCAAGTCGGTCGGTTCCGTTTATAAGACGGAGTCAGGCAGAAAGTTTCCACCCGACATCATAATGAGGCCCTAAATTTTGATTAGGAGCAGGTAGGAAAATCATTTTTGGTGTCTAAGACATTCTAAACATGGTAACATTGGCTAACACCCAATTAGTATATTTCATTCATGTGTAAGTCCCTAGCAAAGTGGTATACCATATACCCACAGCTTGTAAATTAAATAATTCCACTTAGGCATGCAGCCCTAACTGTGCCACCCACTTAAGTATATATTTGTAAACATGATTCAGGCCTGTCATTGCAGCCTGTGTGAGCAGTTTTAAACTGCCGTTTCGAACTGGCAAAATAAACTCTTTAGCAAATGTGTTCTAATGCACTCAAGGTGTAAAACTATAATGATGATAGAAACAAAGTTTGGGGTAATATCAACCAATTTTTAGTGTGTAACAATAGTATGAGCTCTGCCCGGTGCTTGTGCAGAGTAATGGCGAATGGCTGTAAACCAACTGGAGGACCAGACCCGAAGTGCACAACTTTTCAGCCCTCAGGCTATAATATATATCAAAACAACAATAATTAACTGTTCATTGAATCAACATTGATATTCTTCAGCACTTTAAAATGTTTTAGTGAAGGCACTGATATTCTCAGCAGTTTGAAAAAAAATGTGCTCCATATTTGAACAGACAGAAGACTGACAATGTGCCAATCTTCTTATTTAAACAGTCATATCCAAACCATGTGCATTTGTGGATAACCATTCATCAGGGTTAACTAAAAGTTAAAATATAAGGTCTAATCAGGACAGTTTGTGAGGGAAAAAGACATGATAACAATAATACCATTAAACATACACCACTTCTTTGTGAAATACTGCCATGCATGGTGTGTGTCCTATAAAATAAGCGGACCTGATGTGTATTCTCAGTGTGTGATACATAAAATGTTGCAAACAATGAAACACCAGTGGCAATAAACTGCAAAATGCTGTCAACGTGACCAACTGTGAGAACAGCATGTTGTTCAGTTGCGCAAGTGCATGATGCAAAATGTGGAAGCCAAAGATTGACGGAAACCTTTAACTGATGCTCCACTTGCAGACATGATGAGACAATGTTGAAAAACCCTCATAAACGTTGTGTATTACGAGAAGCGGTATATCTTGTTCTCCGCCCCACACAGACGTTATGGCAACAGTCATTGGGTTTATTCAATCAGTATCTTGCCAGCCTCACCCGAGGCAATCTCTGGTTTTTTCGTGGCAGTATCCAGAGAAAGAGTGGAGTTACCCCACTGAAGCTGAAAAATGGATAAAATAGTTTCCAGTCGATTACAAGCTTTATTCAGATCGCTGGACCACTAGTTAAAAATGTTAAGGGTATGCTCTGGGGATATTTAGGAATCCTTAGCATAGGTCATTAGGACAGAAAAAACGTCAACATGTTTCTGCTCTCTTGGCCCGTGGGTCTAAGAGCATTCGTCAGGACATATAACAAAAAACATACAATAAAAGACTACTATCACTATTTGTGATGTAAATGGGTCAATACAAAATAATAGTCTTACCCATGAAGGTTCTTAATAGTCACCTAAAAGATTAGAAAGGAAAGGGGTAACTGGTGGCATTTTAACAGATTCATGTTAAAAAACGTGGTCAGAAAAACATGCATTGTGTTTATCAAGGTTACGCGCTCATTTTTGAGGCATTATATGCAAAATTGTCAGGAAATAGAACAACACAGGTATTGACATCATGGCGAGTTAAAGAGGGGGTTTGCGATATATTGAGACCAGGGATTCGGTAGTTAACAATGCGCAGACTTATATAATTGAAAATCATACCTCTATATTAGGTGTACAATGGAATGAACCTGGTGGGAAAAAGAAGGGAGGTAATATATAATACTACCCTCACGCAATATTTGGTGTTTGGTTACCTCATGAGAGGTCTTACCTTGAGGCAATGTTAACCAGGTCCCATCAGGAGGTGTGGACTATGTCCCAGGCTACAAAGACATCAGAGAGATATAGTGAACTCGATGTCCGCCGGTGGCTGGTAGGGGATACTCACCGGCAGCGGTAGGGGAAACGAGGGAAACACGGGAAAACACTCACCCGCGTTAGGAAGCGTGTTCCGCGTCTTGTGCTGGCTCTGCCTCCTGGACGCTAGGAGCACGCTTCCAATGGCGTTTTCTTCAGTGCTGGTCGTGGAGCTAGAAAGAGGACTGTGTTCTCGAGGAACAGGGAACAAGTTTAAAACTCTAAATTATAGGGTTAAACTTCTTTTGGATATATTAATTACTAATTTAGCGTTATGAACAGGGATTTTATATAATTATCAAGACGCTAATGGTTTGAATCAGATTCTGAAAAATTCTGAAAAATCCTGAAAAATCGGCACGTTCTAATACTGAACTTTGCACCCAAATATCAATGGCTTGTTACAGAGACTGACGTGTGATTGAAAAGGGTCAGCGTGCAAAGTGATGCCATGAAATTTCATCGTTTAAACCATGTTGATTGGTTTTGAGGCGATCCACCCAACGTTGTTCTTTTTCGTATAGTACCTTTTCAACATTGGGCGTCATTTCTGATATCTTTTCTATTACTGTCCATCTTAAATGCTCAATGCTGTGTTTTTTCTCCACGAAATGGGAACAGAGTTTCGTAGTATTCTTTTGAAGGCGAATATTACTTTTGTGTTCCCCTATACGTAGTTTCACCTTTCTGCAAGTCATCCCAATGTATTTCTTTTCACATGGACAGGTGACCATATAGATCACATGGGATGAATTGCAGTTACTGTTTCGTCTCTGTGTCCAATTGAGTGTAGGGGATAGTTGTAGTGTTTTAGAACTGGTGGTTGATTTGCAAGCTAAACATGAACCACATGGATAGTGTCCTGTTATTGGAGCCATGTGGGCATTTCTGATTTGTTTTAACAAAGTTGTTTGTCTAGGGCGAGTGTGGACCAACAAGTCACGTAAGTTCTTAGTTCGTTTATTTGCAAAACGTGGCTTGGGCCAGTTGAATTTTCCTGTATTCACAATATGCCAGTTTTTCTGGATGAGCTTGTTCACTTGATATGAGGCTGGACAAAAAGTGGTCACACAAGTCATGAGATCTTCATTTTCTCTTTTTTCAAACGTTGTGAGAAGATTTTCTCTCGGTTGGTTCATGGCTCTTTTTCGGCACTTCTGTATGGTTGATGTTTTATATTCCCTTTGTTGTAGTCTGATGCTGAGTTCGTTAGATTGTACCTGATAATCAGTTTTTTGACTACAATTCCTTTTGAGTCGTAGAAACTGACTATACGGCAGGTTGTCTCTCAAAGGTTGAGGATGGTAACTCTTGTACGACAATAAGCTGTTCTTGGCAGTAGGTTTTCTGAATGTTTTTGTCTCAATTTTATTTTCCTTTGAGTATATAGTCAGATCTAAAAAGTCAATGCTTTCTTTATCCGCTGTATATGTGAATCGGAGCCATGGATCACGTGTATTGAGCCAATCCACAAATATTTTTAAATCTTGGTTATTGCGCCAAATCAGGAGAACGTCATCAATGTAACGTTTCCAGTAGAGTATACTGGAAACGTAAGGGTTAGAGGTTGTCAATACATGATTGGTTTCAAAGTTGCTCACATAGAGACCTGCCACCGAGGGGGCAAAAGCACTGCCCATTGAAGTACCGTGGCTCTGTTAGAACAACTGGTCTTCAAACTCAAAATAATTTTCAGTAAGTGCCATGCGACAACATTCTAGGACAAAATGTCTTAGAGTCCTGTAATCCCAATTTTCCATGAAGAGAACATCTTCCAACATTTCTAGCGTCTCTTTTTGGGGTAAGCTGGTGTATAGGGATTCTACATCCAGTCTCACTAGAAGCATCGTTGTGGGGTCAAAGGATTGATCTTTAAGTTGATTTAACAGATCCCTGGTGTCTTGTAAGTAGGCAGGTGTTTTTTTGACCAGCGGTTGGAGAAATTGGTCTGCAAATTTGGAAAGGGGTTCCAGCACTGATCCTATGCCCGAAACTATTGGGCGGCCTGGAGGTGGTACTCTGTTTTTGTGTGTTTTGGGTAAGGAGTAGAAGTATGGGGTTTTAGGGTTTTCTGTCATTAAGAACTCTGCTTCTTTCTTGCTTACCCAGCCATTTGTTTCGGCTTCATACACCATAATGGCAATAGTCGTTTTCAGTCTTGGTGTTGGGTCCGTATCAATTCTAGTATAGAATTTTTCATCCGCCAGTAGTTTAAGGCATTGATCTCGATAGCCTTCTTTTCCAAGGATAACTACGCCTCCACCCTTATCCGCGGGTTTAATGACAATATTTTTATTTGCCTGTAGTTCTTCCAATGCTTTTCTTTCTAGTCTGGTTAGATTCTGAAAGGATCTTTTTACATTGATGTTGTCAATGCCAGTGAGAATGGCCTGTTCGAAGGTTAGTATTTCTACTGGTACCGTATTGATCGGTGGAGTGAAATTCGACTTTTTGCGAAGATTAGTGTCTCCAAGATCAGTGAGTGGTGTAGATCCAGAAAAATGGGCTTTCAGTTTGAGTGAGCGACAGAATTCAGATAGTTCACATTTTAATCTGAAGAGGTCGAGGTTAGGAGTAGGGACATAACCAAGTCCTTTGTTAAGGACATTTTCTTGTTCCTTTGATAGGGTCACTGAGCTCAAATTCACTATTAGTGACTCGTTTTGCTGGTTCCTGGCTTGGATGATGTCATGCTCCTCGTTTGGACATTCGGCTGTTGGTCTTGCCATGATATATTTCTTCTTCTTCCTCTTTGGTTCTGGCCCCTCAATAAAAAAGGATCCTGATTCTGGTTATTCATCCCTTGTGGTGGTATGCCCATGAAGTTCTGCATTTGCTGGGACCCTTGGTTATACGGATTCATCCAACCGGTATAAGGTTGCATGTATGGTTGGAAGAATTGCATGGGTGGACCCATGAAATGTTGTCTTGGCCATCTATTGCCTCTCCTCTGTGGTCGAGATCGGAATTGTCCTCTACCTCGTCTAGGGCCTGAGTCTTCGGACCCTGTATCTGAGCCTCCAGAGGAGTCCCAACCATCGGAATCATTATCTGTTTTTGAGTCAGTTGATTTATAATCAGTTTTAGTGTAGGGATGCATTTTTTCATGACTGAACTTTTTTATATCTTTGCTTAATTTTTGTAGTTTGTTTTGCATCAAAAAATCCTCACTGTCTGATATCTCTTTGTTTAAGTCCTCAAGTCTTTTTTTGTAGACTGCTGGTTGTATAACTTTTTTCAGTTCGGCTTCGCAAGCTTGTATCTCTGTCAGTAGGGCTTCTGATAGTCTCTTGGCAGTTTTTACTATTAGCACCAGATAGTCAAGGGTGCATTTCCAAGAGATTGCGGACCAGTCACGTCTAAAAGCCAAATCATGGAGGAAAATTCTTGGTGCATTAGTGATCCAAAGACCTTGAGGCGCTATTTTTGCGCGTAGATATTCTGTCATGATGATTCCGTGAATGGCGACTCTTATTTGTTCCTGTTTCTTTGCTGTGAGGCTGTCCCAATCATCAGTCTGGGCCAGCACTTGGACTAAGTCTGTATTTTGGATTAAAGATTGTGCTGCTAGGATCTCGCTGATATCGCTCCCCGTAAAACTCAAGCCACTCATGTCTTCCATGTTGAGTTTCCAAACGATGTCTTGTTTATCTTGACAAAAGTCAGAGACACTTTCCCGCAGCTGTGCGCTGCTTAATACGAGTATTTAATCAGAATGAGGGAAGAGGAATAGCTGCCCTATCTGTTCCCTAGAACTCAGTTGAATTTATCAAAATGGATAGGACACTTGTAACCACTTATTCCAAGAGATATATTGAAAAACCCTCATAAACGTTGTGTATTACGAGAAGCGGTATATCTTGTTCTCCGCCCCACACAGACGTTATGGCAACAGTCATTGGGTTTATTCAATCAGTATCTTGCCAGCCTCACCCGAGGCAATCTCTGGTTTTTTCGTGGCAGTATCCAGAGAAAGAGTGGAGTTACCCCACTGAAGCTGAAAAATGGATAAAATAGTTTCCAGTCGATTACAAGCTTTATTCAGATCGCTGGACCACTAGTTAAAAATGTTAAGGGTATGCTCTGGGGATATTTAGGAATCCTTAGCAGAGGTCATTAGGACAGAAAAAAACGTCAACATGTTTCTGCTCTCTTGGCCCGTGGGTCTAAGAGCATTCGTCAGGACATATAACAAAAAACATACAATAAAAGACTACTATCACTATTTGTGATGTAAATGGGTCAATACAACATAATAGTCTTACCCATGAAGGTTCTTAATAGTCACATAAAAGATTAGAAAGGAAAGGGGTAACTGGTGGCATTTTAACAGATTCATGTTAAAAAACGTGGTCAGAAAAACATGCATTGTGTTTATCAAGGTTACGCGCTCATTTTTGAGGCATTATATGCAAAATTGTCAGGATATAGAACAACACAGGTATTGACATCATGGCGAGTTAAAGAGGGGGTTTGCGATATATTGAGACCAGGGATTCGGTAGTAAACAATGCGCAGACTTATATAATTGAAAATCATACCTCTATATTAGGTGTACAATAGAATGAACCTGGTGGGAAAAAGAAGGGAGGTAATATATAATACTACCCTCACGCAATATTTGGTGTTTGGTTACCTCATGAGCGGTCTTACCTTGAGGCAATTTTAACCAGGTCCCATCAGGAGGTGTGGACTATGTCCCAGGCTACAAAGACATCAGAGAGATATAGTGAACTCGATGTCCGCCGGTGGCTGGTAGGGGATACTCACCGGCAGCGGTAGGGGAAACGAGGGAAACACGGGAAAACACTCACCCGCGTTAGGAAGCGTGTTCCGCGTCTTGTGCTGGCTCTGCCTCCTGGACGCTAGGAGCACGCTTCCAATGGCGTTTTCATCATTGCTGGTCGTGGAGCTAGAAAGAGGACTGTGTTCTCGAGGAACAGGGCACAAGTTTAAAACTCTAAATTATAGGGTTAAACGTCTTTTGGATACATTAATTACTAATTTAGCGTTATGAACAGGGATATTATATAATTATCAAGACGCTAATGGTTTGAATCAGATTCTGAAAAATTCTGAAAAATCCTGAAAAATCGGCACGTTCTAATACTGAACTTTGCACCCAAATATCAATGGCTTGTTACAGAGACTGACGTGTGATTGAAAAGGGTCAGCGTGCAAAGTGATGCCATGAAATTTCATCGTTTAAACCATGTTGATTGGTTTTGAGGCGATCCACCCAACGTTGTTCTTTTTCGTATAGTACCTTTTCAACATTGGGCGTCATTTCTGATATCTTTTCTATTACTGTCCATCTTAAATCCTCAATGCTGTGTTTTTGCTCCACGAAATGGGAACAGAGTTTCGTAGTATTCTTTTGAAGGCGAATATTACTTTTGTGTTCCCCTATACGTAGTTTCACCTTTCTGCAAGTCATCCCAATGTATTTCTTTTCACATGGACAGGTGACCATATAGATCACATGGGATGAATTGCAGTTACTGTGTTGTCTCTGTGTCCAATTGAGTGTAGGGGATAGTTGTAGTGTTTTAGAACTGGTGGTTGATTTGCAAGCTAAACATGAACCACATGGATAGTGTCCTGTTATTGGAGCCATGTGGGCATTTCTGATTTGTTTTAACAAAGTTGTTTGTCTAGGGCGAGTGTGGACCAACAAGTCACGTAAGTTCTTAGTTCGTTTATTTGCAAAACGTGGCTTGGGCCAGTTGAATTTTCCTGTATTCACAATATGCCAGTTTTTCTGGATGAGCTTGTTCACTTGATATGAGGCTGGACAAAAAGTGGTCACACAAGTCATGAGATCTTCATTTTCTCTTTTTTCAAACGTTGTGAGAAGATTTTCTCTCGGTTGGTTCATGGCTCTTTTTCGGCACTTCTGTATGGTTGATGTTTTATATTCCCTTTGTTGTAGTCTGATGCTGAGTTCGTTAGATTGTACCTGATAATAAGTTTTTTGACTACAATTCCTTTTGAGTCGTAGAAACTGACTATACAGCAGGTTGTCTCTCAAAGGTTGAGGATGGTAACTCTTGTACGACAAGAAGCTATTCTTGGCAGTAGGTTTTCTGAATGTTTTTGTCTCAATTTTATTTTCCTTTGAGTATATAGTCAGATCTAAAAAGTCAATGCTTTCTTTATCCGCTGTATATGTGAATCGGAGCTATGGATCACGTGTATTGAGCCAATCCACAAATATTTTTAAATCTTGGTTATTGCGCCAAATCAGGAGAACGTCATCAATGTAACGTTTCCAGTAGAGTATACTGGAAACGTAAGGGTTAGAGGTTGTCAATACATGATTGGTTTCAAAGTTGCTCACATAGAGACCTGCCACCGAGGGGGCAAAAGCACTGCCCATTGAAGTACCGTGGCTCTGTAAGAACAACTGGTCTTCAAACTCAAAATAATTTTCAGTAAGTGCCATGCGACAACATTCTAGGACAAAATGTCTTAGAGTCCTGTAATCCCAATTTTCCATGAAGAGAACATCTTCCAATATTTCTAGCGTCTCTTTTTGGGGTAAGCTGGTGTATAGGGATTCTACATCCAGTCCCACTAGAAGCATCGTTGTGGGGTCAAAGGATTGATCTTTAAGTTGATTTAACAGATCCCTGGTGTCTTGTAAGTAGGCAGGTGTTTTTTTGACCAGCGGTTGGAGAAATTGGTCTGCAAATTTGGAACGGGGTTCCAGCACTGATCCTATGCCCAAAACTATTGGGCGGCCTGGAGGTGGTACTCTGTTTTTGTGTGTTTTGGGTAAGGAGTAGAAGTATGGGGTTTTAGGGTTTTCTGTCATTAAGAACTCTGCTTCTTTCTTGCTTACCCAGCCATTTGTTTCGGCTTCATACACCATCATGGCAATAGTCGTTTTCAGTCTTGGTGTTGGGTCCGTATCAATTCTAGTATAGAATTTTTCATCCGCCAGTAGTTTAAGGCATTGATCTCGATAGCCTTCTTTTCCAAGGATAACTACGCCTCCACCCTTATCCGCGGGTTTAATGACAATATTTTTATTTGCCTGTAGTTCTTCCAATGCTTTTCTTTCTAGTCTGGTTAGATTCTGAAAGGGTCTTTTTACATTGATGTTGTCAATGCCAGTGAGAATGGCCTGTTCGAAGGTTAGTATTTCTACTGGTACCGTATTGATCGTTGGAGTGAAATTCGACTTTTTGCGAAGATTAGTGTCTCCAAGATCAGTGAGTGGTGTAGATCCAGAAAAATGGGCTTTCAGTTTGAGTGAGCGACAGAATTCAGATAGTTCACATTTTAATCTGAAGAGGTCGAGGTTAGGAGTAGGGACATAACCAAGTCCTTTGTTAAGGACATTTTCTTGTTCCTTTGATAGGGTCACTGAGCTCAAATTCACTATTAGTGACTCGTTTTGCTGGTTCCTGGCTTGGATGATGTCATGCTCCTCGTTTGGACATTCGGCTGTTGGTCTTGCCATGATATATTTCTTCTTCTTCCTCTTTGGTTCTGGCCCCTCAATAAAAAAGGATCCTGATTCTGGTTATTCATCCCTTGTGGTGGTATGCCCATGAAGTTCTGCATTTGCTGGGACCCTTGGTTATACGGATTCATCCATCCGGTATAAGGTTGCATGTATGGTTGGAAGAATTGCATGGGTGGACCCATGAAATGTTGTCTTGGCCATCTATTGCCTCTCCTCTGTGGTCGAGATCGGAATTGTCCTCTACCTCGTCTAGGGCCTGAGTCTTCGGACCGTGTATCTGAGCCTCCAGAGGAGTCCCAACCATCGGAATCATTATCTGTTTTTGAGTCAGTTGATTTATAATCAGTTTTAGTGTAGGGATGCATTTTTTCATGACTGAACTTTTTTATATCTTTGCTTAATTTTTGTAGTTTGTTTTGCATCAAGAAATCCTCACTGTCTGATATCTCTTTGTTTAAGTACTCAAGTCTTTTTTTGTAGACTGCCGGTTGTATAACTTTTTTCAGTTCGGCTTCGCAAGCTTGTATCTCTGTCAGTAGGGCTTCTGATAGTCTCTTGGCAGTTTTTACTATTAGCACCAGATAGTCAAGGGTGCATTTCCAAGAGATTGCGGACCAGTCACGTCTAAAAGCCAAATCATGGAGGAAAATTCTTGGTGCATTAGTCATCCAAAGACCTCGAGGCGCTATTTTTGCGCGTAGATATTCTGTAATGATGATTCCGTGAATGGCGACTCTTATTTGTTCCTGTTTCTTTGCTGTGAGGCTGTCCCAATCATCAGTCTGGGCCAGCACTTGGACTAAGTCTGTATTTTGGATTAAAGATTGTGCTGCTAGGATCTCGCTGATATCGCTCCCCGTAAAACTCAAGCCACTCATGTCTTCCATGTTGAGTTTCCAAACGATGTCTTGTTTATCTTGACAAAAGTCAGAGACACTTTCCCGCAGCTGTGCGCTGCTTAATACGAGTATTTAATCAGAATGAGGGAAGAGGAATAGCTGCCCTATCTGTTCCCCAGAACTCAGTTGAATTTATCAAAATGGATAGGACACTTGTAACCACTTATTCCAAGAGATATATTGAAAAACCCTCATAAACGTTGTGTATTACGAGAAGCGGTATATCTTGTTCTCCGCCCCACACAGACGTTATGGCAACAGTCATTGGGTTTATTCAATCAGTATCTTGCCAGCCTCACCCGAGGCAATCTCTGGTTTTTTCGTGGCAGTATCCAGAGAAAGAGTGGAGTTACCCCACTGAAGCTGAAAAATTGATAAAATAGTTTCCAGTCGATTACAAGCTTTATTCAGATCGCTGGACCACTAGTTAAAAATGTTAAGGTTATGCTCTGGGGATATTTAGGAATCCTTAGCATAGGTCATTAGGACAGAAAAAAACGTCAACATGTTTCTGCTCTCTTGGCCCGTGGGTCTAAGAGCATTCGTCAGGACATATAACAAAAAACATACAATAAAAGACTACTATCACTATTTGTGATGTAAATGGGTCAATACAACATAATAGTCTTACCCATGAAGGTTCTTAATAGTCACCTAAAAGATTAGAAAGGAAAGGGGTAACTGGTGGCATTTTAACAGATTGATGTTAAAAAACGTGGTCAGAAAAACATGCATTGTGTTTATCAAGGTTACGCGCTCATTTTTGAGGCATTACATGCAAAATTGTCAGGAAATAGAACAACACAGGTATTGACATCATGGCGAGTTAAAGAGGGGGTTTGCGATATATTGAGACCAGGGATTCGGTAGTAAACAATGCGCAGACTTATATAATTGAAAATCATACCTCTATATTAGGTGTACAATAGAATGAACCTGGTGGGAAAAAGAAGGGAGGTAATATATAATACTACCCTCACGCAATATTTGGTGTTTGGTTACCTCATGAGCGGTCTTACCTTGAGGCAATTTTAACCAGGTCCCATCAGGAGGTGTGGACTATGTCCCAGGCTACAAAGACATCAGAGAGATATAGTGAACTCGATGTCCGCCGGTGGCTGGTAGGGGATACTCACCGGCAGCGGTAGGGGAAACGAGGGAAACACGGTAAAACACTCACCCGCGTTAGGAAGCGTGTTCCGCGTCTTGTGCTGGCTCTGCCTCCTGGACGCTAGGAGCACGCTTCCAATGGCGTTTTCTTCAGTGCTGGTCGTGGAGCTAGAAAGAGGACTGTGTTCTCGAGGAACAGGGAACAAGTTTAAAACTCTAAATTATAGGGTTAAACTTCTTTTGGATACATTAGTTACTAATTTAGCGTTATGAACAGGGATTTTATATAATTATCAAGACGCTAATGGTTTGTATCAGATTCTGAAAAATTCTGAAAAATCCTGAAAAATCGGCACGTTCTAATACTGAACTTTGCACCCAAATATCAATGGCTTGGTACAGAGACTGACGTGTGATTGAAAAGGGTCAGCGTGCAAAGTGATGCCATGAAATTTCATCGTTTAAACCATGTTGATTGGTTTTGAGGCGATCCACCCAACGTTGTTCTTTTTCGTATAGTACCTTTTCAACATTGGGCGTCATTTCTGATATCTTTTCTATTACTGTCCATCTTAAATCCTCAATGCTGTGTTTTTGCTCCACGAAATGGGAACAGAGTTTCGTAGTATTCTTTTGAAGGCGAATATTACTTTTGTGTTCCCCTATACGTAGTTTCACCTTTCTGCAAGTCATCCCAATGTATTTCTTTTCACATGGACAGGTGACTATATAGATCACATGGGATGAATTGCAGTTACTGTGTTGTCTCTGTGTCCAATTGAGTGTAGGGGATAGTTGTAGTGTTTTAGAACTGGTGGTTGATTTGCAAGCTAAACATGAACCACATGGATAGTGTCCTGTTATTGGAGCCATGTGGGCATTTCTGATTTGTTTTAACAAAGTTGTTTGTCTAGGGCGAGTGTGGACCAACAAGTCACGTAAGTTCTTAGTTCGTTTATTTGCAAAACGTGGCTGGGGCCAGTTGAATTTTCCTGTATTCACAATATGCCAGTTTTTCTGGATGAGCTTGTTCACTTGATATGAGGCTGGACAAAAAGTGGTCACACAAGTCATGAGATCTTCATTTTCTCTTTTTTCAAACGTTGTGAGAAGATTTTCTCTCGGTTGGTTCATGGCTCTTTTTCGGCACTTCTGTATGGTTGATGTTTTATATTCCCTTTGTTGTAGTCTGATGCTGAGTTCGTTAGATTGTACCTGATAATCAGTTTTTTGACTACAATTCCTTTTGAGTCGTAGAAATTGACTATACGGCAGGTTGTCTCTCAAAGGTTGAGGATGGTAACTCTTGTACGACAATAAGCTGTTCTTGGCAGTAGGTTTTCTGAATGTTTTTGTCTCAATTTTATTTTCCTTTGAGTATATAGTCAGATCTAAAAAGTCAATGCTTTCTTTATCCGCTGTATATGTGAATCGGAGCCATGGATCATGTGTATTGAGCCAATCCACAAATATTTTTAAATCTTGGTTATTGCGCCAAATCAGGAGAACGTCATCAATGTAACGTTTCCAGTAGAGTATACTGGAAACGTAAGGGTTAGAGGTTGTCAATACGTGATTGGTTTCAAAGTTGCTCACGTTGAGACCTGCCACCGAGGGGGCAAAAGCACTGCCCATTGAAGTACCGTGGCTCTGTAAGAACAACTGGTCTTCAAACGCAAAATAATTTTCAGTAAGTGCCATGCGACAACATTCTAGGACAAAATGTCTTGGAGTCCTGTAATCCCAATTTTCCATGAAGAGAACATCTTCCAACATTTCTAGCCTCTCTTTTTGGGGTAAGCTGGTGTATAGGGATTCTACATCCAGTCCCACTAGAAGCATCGTTGTGGGGTCAAAGGATTGATCTTTAAGTTGATTTAACAGATCCCTGGTGTCTTGTAAGTAGGCAGGTGTTTTTTTGACCAGCGGTTGGAGAAATTGGTCTGCAAATTTGGAAAGGGGTTCCAGCACTGATCCTATGCCCGAAACTATTGGGCGGCCTGGAGGTGGTACTCTGTTTTTGTGTGTTTTGGGTAAGGAGTAGAAGTATGGGGTTTTAGGGTTTTCTGTCATTAAGAACTCTGCTTCTTTCTTGCTTACCCAGCCATTTGTTTCGGCTTCATACACCATCATGGCAATAGTCGTTTTCAGTCTTGGTGTTGGGTCCGTATCAATTCTAGTATAGAATTTTTCATCCGCCAGTAGTTTAAGGCATTGATCTCAATAGCCTTCTTTTCCAAGGATAACTACGCCTCCACCCTTATCCGCGGGTTTAATGACAATATTTTTATTTGCCTGTAGTTCTTCCAATGCTTTTCTTTCTAGTCTGGTTAGATTCTGAAAGGGTCTTTTTACATTGATGTTGTCAATGCCAGTGAGAATGGCCTGTTCGAAGGTTAGTATTTCTACTGGTACCGTATTGATCGGTGGAGTGAAATTCGACTTTTTGCGAAGATTAGTGTCTCCAAGATCAGTGAGTGGTGTAGATCCAGAAAAATGGGCTTTCAGTTTGAGTGAGCGATAGAATTCAGATAGTTCACATTTTAATCTGAAGAGGTCGAGGTTAGGAGTAGGGACATAACCAAGTCCTTTGTTAAGGACATTTTCTTGTTCCTTTGATAGGGTCACTGAGCTCAAATTCACTATTAGTGACTCGTTTTGCTGGTTCCTGGCTTGGATGATGTCATGCTCCTCGTTTGTAACCACTTATTCCAAGAGATATATTGAAAAACCTCTCTGGATACTGCCACGAAAAAACCAGAGATTGCCTCGGGTGAGGCTGGCAAGATACTGATTGAATAAACCCAATGACTGTTGCCATAACGTCTGTGTGGGGCGGAGAACAAGATATACCGCTTCTCGTAATACACAACGTTTATGAGGGTTTTTCAATATATCTCTTGGAATAAGTGGTTACAAGTGTCCTATCCATTTTGATAAATTCAACTGAGTTCTGGGGAACAGATAGGGCAGCTATTCCTCTTCCCTCATTCTGATTAAATACTCGTATTAAGCAGCGCACAGCTGCGGGAAAAGTGTCTCTGACTTTTGTCAAGATAAACAAGACATCGTTTGGAAACTCAACATGGAAGACATGAGTGGCTTGAGTTTTACGGGGAGCGATATCAGCGAGATCCTAGCAGCACAATCTTTAATCCAAAATACAGACTTAGTCCAAGTGCTGGCGCAGACTGATGATTGGGACAGCCTCACAGCAAAGAAACAGGAACAAATAAGAGTCGCCATTCACGGAATCATCATGACAGAATATCTACGCGCAAAAATAGCGCCTCGAGGTCTTTGGATCGCTAATGCACCAAGAATTTTCCTCCATGATTTGGTTTTAGACGTGACTGGTCCGCAATCTCTTGGAAATGCACCCTTGACTATCTGGTGCTAATAGTAAAAACTGCCAAGAGACTATCAGAAGCCCTACTGACAGGGATACAAGCTTGCGAAGCCGAACTGAAAAAAGGTATACAACCAGCAGTCTACAAAAAAAGACTTGAGGACTTAAACAAAGAGATATCAGACAGTGAGGATTTCTTGATGCAAAACAAACTACAAAAATTAAGCAAAGATATAAAAAAGTTCAGTCATGAAAAAATGCATCCCTACACTAAAACTGATTATAAATCAACTGACTCAAAAACAGATAATGATTCCGATGGTTGGGACTCCTCTGGAGGCTCAGATACAGGGTCCGAAGACTCAGGCCCTAGACGAGGTAGAGGACAATTCCGATCTCGACCACAGAGGAGAGGCAATAGATGGCCAAGACAACATTTCATGGGTCCACCCATGCAATTCTTCCAACCATACATGCAACCTTATACCGGTTGGATGAATCCGTATAACCAAGGGTCCCAGCAAATGCAGAACTTCATGGGCATACCACCACAAGGGATGAATAACCAGAATCAGGATCCTTTTTTATTGAGGGGCCAGAACCAAAGAGGAAGAAGAAGAAATATATCATGGCAAGACCAACAGCCGAATGTCCAAACGAAGAGCATGACATCATCCAAGCCAGGAACCAGCAAAACGAGTCACTAATAGTGAATTTGAGCTCAGTGACCCTATCAAAGGAACAAGAAAATGTCCTTAACAAAGGACTTGGTTATGTCCCTACTCCTAACCTCGACCTCTTCAGATTAAAATGTGAACTATCTGAATTCTGTCGCTCACTCAAACTGAAAGCCCATTTTTCTGGATCTACACTACTCACTGATCTTGGAGACACTAATCTTCGCAAAAAGTCGAATTTCACTCCACCGATCAATACGGTACCAGTAGAAATACTAACCTTCGAACAGGCCATTCTCACTGGCATTGACAACATCAATGTAAAAAGACCATTTCAGAATCTAACCAGACTAGAAAGAAAAGCATTGGAAGAACTACAGGCAAATAAAAATATTGTCATTAAACCCGCGGATAAGGGTGGAGGCGTAGTTATCCTTGGAAAAGAAGGCTATCGAGATCAATGCCTTAAACTACTGGCGGATGAAAAATTCTATACTAGAATTGATACGGACCCAACACCAAGACTGAAAACGACTATTGCCATGATGGTGTATGAAGCCGAAATAAATGGCTGGGTAAGCAAGAAAGAAGCAGAGTTCTTAATGACAGAAAACCCTAAAACCCCATACTTCTACTCCTTACCCAAAACACACAGAAACAGAGTACCACCTCCAGGCCGCCCAATAGTTTCGGGCATAGGATCAGTGCTGGAACCCCTTTCCAAATTTGCAGACCAATTTCTCCAACCGCTGGTCAAAAAAACACCTGCCTACTTACAAGACACCAGGGATCTGTTAAATCAACTTAAAGATCAATCCTTTGACCCCACAACGATGCTTCTAGTGGGACTGGATGTAGAATCCCTATACACCAGCTTACCCCAAAAAGAGACGCTAGAAATGTTGGAAGATGTTCTCTTCATGGAAAATTGGGATTACAGGACTCCAAGACATTTTATCCTAGAATGTTGTCGCATGGTACTTACTGAAAATTATTTTGAGTTTGAAGACCAGTTGTTCTTACAGAGCCACGGTACTTCAATGGGCAGTGCTTTTGCCCCCTCGGTGGCAGGTCTCTACGTGAGCAACTTTGAAACTAATCACGTATTGACAACCTCTAACCCTTACGTTTCCAGTATACTCTACTGGAAACATTACATTGATGATGTTCTCCTGATTTGGCGCAATAACCAAGATTTAAAAATATTTGTGGATTGGCTCAATACACGTGATACATGGCTCCGATTCACATATACAGCGGATAAAGAAAGCATTGACTTTTTAGATCTGACTATATACTCAAAGGAAAATAAAGTTGAGACAAAAACATTCAGAAAACCTACTGCCAAGAACAGCTTATTGTCGTACAAGAGTTACCATCCTCAACCTTTGAGAGACAACCTGCCGTATAATCAGTTTCTATGACTCAAAAGGAATTGTAGTCAAAAAACTGATTATCAGGTACAATCTAACGAACTCAGCATCAGACTACAACAAAGGGAATATAAAACATCAACCATACAGAAGTGCCGAAAAAGAGCCATGAACCAACCGAGAGAAAATCTTCTCACAACGTTTGAAAAAAGAGAAAATGAAGATCTCATGACTTGTGTGACCACTTTTTGTCCAGCCTCATATCAAGTGAACAAGCTCATCCAGAAAAACTGGCATATTGTGAATACAGGAAAATTCAACTGGCCCAAGCCACGTTTTGCAAATAAACGAACTAAGAACTTACGTGACTTGTTGGTCCACACTCGCCCTAGACAAACAACTTTGTTAAAACAAATCAGAAATGCCCACATGGCTCCAATAACAGGACGCTATCCATGTGGTTCATGTTTAGCTTGCAAATCAACCACCAGTTCTAAAACACTACAACTATCCCCTACACTCAATTGGACACAGAGACAACACAGTAACTGCAATTCATCCCATGTGATCTATATGGTCACCTGTCCATGTGAAAAGAAATACATTGGGATGACTTGCAGAAAGGTGAAACTACGTATAGGGGAACACAAAAGTAATATTCGCCTTCAAAAGAATACTACGAAACTCTGTTCCCATTTGGTGGAGCAAAAACACAGCATTGAGGATTTAAGATGGACAGTAATAGAAAAGATATCAGAAATGACGCCCAATGTTGAAAAGGTACTATACGAAAAAGAACAACGTTGGGTGGATCGCCTCAAAACCAATCAACATGGTTTAAACGATGAAATTTCATGGCATCACTTTGCACGCTGACCCTTTTCAATCACACGTCAGTCTCTGTAACAAGCCATTGATATTTGGGTGCAAAGTTCAGTATTAGAACGTGCCGATTTTTCAGGATTTTTCAGAATTTTTCAGAATCTGATTCAAACCATTAGCGTCTTGATAATTATATAAAATCCCTGTTCATAACGCTAAATTAGTAATTAATGTATCCAAAAGAAGTTTAACCCTATAATTTAGAGTTTTAAACTTGTTCCCTGTTCCTCGAGAACACAGTCCTCTTTCTAGCTCCACGACCAGCACTGAAGAAAACGCCATTGGAAGCGTGCTCCTAGCGTCCAGGAGGCAGAGCCAGCACAAGACGCGGAACACGCTTCCTAACGCGGGTGAGTGTTTTCCCGTGTTTCCCTCGTTTCCCCTACCGCTGCCGGTGAGTATCCCCTACCAGCCACCGGCGGACATCGAGTTCACTATATCTCTCTGATGTCTTTGTAACCTGGGACATAGTCCACACCTCCTGATGGGACCTGGTTAAAATTGCCTCAAGGTAAGACCTCTCATGAGGTAACCAAACACCAAATATTGCGTGAGGGTAGTATTATATATTACCTCCCTTCTTTTTCCCACCAGGTTCATTCCATTGTACACCTAATATAGAGGTATGATTTTCAATTATATAAGTCTGCGCATTGTTTACTACCGAATCCCTGGTCTCAATATATCGCAAACCCCCTCTTTAACTCGCCATGATGTCAATACCTGTGTTGTTCTATTTCCTGACAATTTTGCATATAATGCCTCAAAAATGAGCGTGTAACCTTGATAAACACAATGCATGTTTTTCTGACCACGTTTTTTAACATGAATCTGTTAAAATGCCACCAGTTACCCCTTTCCTTTCTAATCTTTTAGGTGACTATTAAGAACCTTCATGGGTAAGACTATTATGTTGTATTGACCCATTTACATCACAAATAGTGATAGTAGTCTTATATTGTATGTTTTTTGTTATATGTCCTGACGAATGCTCTTAGACCCACGGGCCAAGAGAGCAGAAACATGTTGACGTTTTTTCTGTCCTAATGACCTATGCTAAGGATTCCTAAATATCCCCAGAGCATACCCTTAACATTTTTAACTAGTGGTCCAGCGATCTAAATAAAGCTTGTAATCGACTGGAAACTATTTTATCCATTTTTCAGCTTCAGTATGGTAACTCCACTCTTTCTCTGGATACTGCCACGAAAAAACCAGAGATTGCCTCGGGTGAGGCTGGCAAGATACTGATTGAATAAACCCAATGACTGTTGCCATAACGTCTGTGTGGGGCGGAGAACAAGATATACCGCTTCTCGTAATACACAACGTTTATGAGGGTTTTTCAATATATCTCTTGGAATAAGTGGTTACAAGTGTCCTATCCATTTTGATAAATTCAACTGAGTTCTGGGGAACAGATAGGGCAGCTATTCCTCTTCCCTCATTCTGATTAAATACTCGTATTAAGCAGCGCACAGCTGCGGGAAAAGTGTCTCTGACTTTTGTCAAGATAAACAAGACATCGTTTGGAAACTCAACATGGAAGACATGAGTGGCTTGAGTTTTACGGGGAGCGATATTAGCGAGATCCTAGCAGCACAATCTTTAACCCAAAATACAGACTTAGTCCAAGTGCTGGCCCAGACTGATGATTGGGACAGCCTCACAGCAAAGAAACAGGAACAAATAAGAGTCGCCATTCACGGAATCATCATGACAGAATATCTACGCGCAAAAATAGCGCCTCGAGGTCTTTGGATCACTAATGCACCAAGAATTTTCCTCCATGATTTGGCTTTTAGACGTGACTGGTCCGCAATCTCTTGGAAATGCACCCTTGACTATCTGGTGCTAATAGTAAAAACTGCCAAGAGACTATCAGAGGCCCTACTGACAGAGATACAAGCTTGCGAAGCCGAACTGAAAAAAGGTATACAACCAGCAGTCTACAAAAAAAGACTTGAGGACTTAAACAAAGAGATATCAGACAGTGAGGATTTCTTGATGCAAAACAAACTACAAAAATTAAGCAAAGATATGAAAAAGTTCAGTCATGAAAAAATGCATCCCTACACTAAAACTGATTATAAATCAACTGACTCAAAAACAGATAATGATTCAGATGGTTGGGACTCCTCTGGAGGCTCAGATACAGGGTCCGAAGTCTCAGGCCCTAGACGAGGTAGAGGACAATTCTGATCTCGACCACAGAGGAGAGGCAATAGATGGCCAAGACAACATTTCATGGGTCCATCCATGCAATTCTTCCAACCATACATGCAACCTTATACCGGATGGATGAATCCGTATAACCAAGGGTCCCAGCAAATGCAGAACTTCATGGGCATACCACCACAAGGGATGAATAACCAGAATCAGGATCCTTTTTTATTGAGGGGCCAGAACCAAAGAGGAAGAAGAAGAAATATATTATGGCAAGACCAACAGCCGAATGTCCAAACGAGGAGCATGACATCATCCAAGCCAGGAACCAGCAAAACGAGTCACTAATAGTGAATTTGAGCTCAGTGACCCTATCAAAGGAACAAGAAAATGTCCTTAACAAAGGACTTGGTTATGTCCCTACTCCTAACCTCGACCTCTTCGGATTAAAATGTGAACTATCTGAATTCTGTCGCTCACTCAAACTGAAAGCCCATTTTTCTGGATCTACACCACTCACTGATCTTGGAGACACTAATCTTCGCAAAAAGTCGAATTTCACTCCACCGATCAATACGGTACCAGTAGAAATACTAACCTTCGAACAGGCAATTCTCACTGGCATTGACAACATCAATGTAAAAAGACCCTTTCAGAATCTAACCAGACTAGAAAGAAAAGCATTTGAAGAACTACAGGCAAATAAAAATATTGTCATTAAACCCGCGGATAAGGGTGGAGACGTAGTTATCCTTGGAAAAGAAGGCTATCAGGATCAATGCCTTATACTACTGGAGGATGAAAAATTCTATACTAGAATTGATACGGACCCAACACCAAGACTGAAAACGACTATTGCCATGATGGTGTATGAAGCCGAAACAAATGGCTGGGTAAGCAAGAAAGAAGCAGAGTTCTTAATGACAGAAAACCCTAAAACCCCATACTTCTACTCCTTACCCAAAACACACAAAAACAGAGTACCACCTCCAGGCCGCCCAATAGTTTCGGGCATAGGATCAGTGCTGGAACCCCTTTCCAAATTTGCAGACCAATTTCTCCAACCGCTGGTCAAAAAAACACCTGCCTACTTACAAGACACCAGGGATCTGTTAAATCAACTTAAAGATCAATCCTTTGACCCCACAACGATGCTTCTAGTGGGACTGGATGTAGAATCCCTATACACCAGCTTACCCCAAAAAGAGACGCTAGAAATGTTGGAAGATGTTCTCTTCATGGAAAATTGGGATTACAGGACTCCAAAACATTTTGTCCTGGAATGTTGTCGCATGGCACTTACTGAAAATTATTTTGAGTTTGAAGACCAGTTGTTCTTACAGAGCCACGGTACTTCAATGGGCAGTGCTTTTGCCCCCTCGGTGGCAGGTCTCTACGTGAGCAGCTTTGAAACCAATCACGTATTGACAACCTCTAACCCTTACGTTTCCAGTATACTCTACTGGAAACGTTACATTGATGACGTTCTCCTGATTTGGCGCAATAACCAAGATTAAAAAATATTTGTGGATTGGCTCAATACACGTGATACATGGCTCCGATTCACATATACAGCGGATAAGGAAAGCATTGACTTTTTAGATCTGACTATATACTCAAAGGAAAATAAAATTGAGACAAAAACATTCAGAAAACCTACTGCCAAGAACAGCTTATTGTCGTACAAGAGTTACCATCCTCAACCTTTGAGAGACAACCTGCCGTATAGTCAGTTTCTACGACTCAAAAGGAATTGTAGTCAAAAAACTGATTATCAGGTACAATCTAACGAACTCAGCATCAGACTACAACAAAGGGAATATAAAACATCAACCATACAGAAGTGCCGAAAAAGAGCCATGAACCAACCGAGAGAAAATCTTCTCACAACGTTTGAAAAAAGAGAAAATGAAGATCTCATGACTTGTGTGACCACTTTTTGTCCAGCCTCATATCAAGTGAACAAGCTCATCCAGAAAAACTGGCATATTGTGAATACAGGAAAATTCAACTGGCCCAAGCCACGTTTTGCAAATAAACGAACTAAGAACTTACGTGACTTGTTGGTCCACACTCCCCCTAGACAAACAACTTTGTTAAAACAAATCAGAAATGCCCACATGGCTCCAATAACAGGACACTATCCATGTGGTTCATGTTTAGGTTGCAAATCAACCACCAGTTCTAAAACACTACAACTATCCCCCACACTCAATTGGACACAGAGACAACACAGTAACTGCAATTCATCCCATGTGATCTATATGGTCACCTGTCCATGTGAAAAGAAATACATTGGGATGACTTGCAGAAAGGTGAAACTACGTATAGGGGAACACAAAAGTAATATTTGCCTTCAAAAGAATACTACGAAACTCTGTTCCCATTTCGTGGAGCAAAAACACAGCATTGAGGATTTAAGATGGACAGTAATAGAAAAGATATCAGAAATGACGCCCAATGTTGAAAAGGTACTATACGAAAAAGAACAACATTGGGTGGATCGCCTCAAAACCAATCAACATGGTTTAAACGATGAAATTTCATGGCATCACTTTGCACGCTGACCCTTTTCAATCACACGTCAGTCTCTGTAACAAGCCATTGATATTTGGGTGCAAAGTTCAGTATTAGAACGTGCCGATTCTTCAGGATTTTTCAGAATTTTTCAGAATCTGATTCAAACCATTAGCGTCTTGATAATTATATAAAATCCCTGTTCATAACGCTAAATTAGTAATTAATGTATCCAAAAGAAGTTTAACCCTATAATTTAGAGTTTTAAACTTGTTCCCTGTTCCTCGAGAACACAGTCCTCTTTCTAGCTCCACGACCAGCACTGAAGAAAACGCCATTGGAAGCGTGCTCCTAGCGTCCAGGAGGCAGAGCCAGCACAAGACGCGGAACACGCTTCCTAATGCGGGTGAGTGTTTTCCCGTGTTTCCCTCATTTCCCCTACCGCTGCCGGTGAGTATCCCCTACCAGCCACCGGCGGACATCGAGTTCACTATATCTCTCTGATGTCTTTGTAGCCTGGGACATAGTCCACACCTCCTGATGGGACCAGGTTAAAATTGCCTCAAGGTAAGACCTCTCATGAGGTAACCAAACACCAAATATTGCGTGAGGGTAGTATTATATATTACCTCCCTTCTTTTTCCCACCAGGTTCATTCCATTGTACACCTAATATAGAGGTATGATTTTCAATTATATAAGTCTGCGCATTGTTTACTACCGAATCCCTGGTCTCAATATATCGCAAACCCCCTCTTTAACTCGCCATGATGCCAATACCTGTGTTGTTCTATTTCCTGACAATTTTGCATATAATGCCTCAAAAATGAGCGCGTAACCTTGATAAACACAATGCATGTTTTTCTGACCACGTTTTTTAACATGAATCTGTTAAAATGCCACCAGTTACCCCTTTCCTTTCTAATCTTTTAGGTGACTATTAAGAACCTTCACGGGTAAGACTATTATGTTGTATTGACCCATTTACATCACAAATAGTGATAGTAGTCTTTTATTGTATGTTTTTTGTTATATGTCCTGACGAATGCTCTTAGACCCACGGGCCAAGAGAGCAGAAACATGTTGACGTTTTTTCTGTCCTAATGACCTATGCTAAGGATTCCTAAATATCCCCAGAGCATACCCCTAACATTTTTAACTAGTGGTCCAGCGATCTGAATAAAGCTTGTAATCGACTGGAAACTATTTTATCCATTTTTCAGCTTCAGTGGGGTAACTCCACTCTTTCTCTGGATACTGCCACGAAAAAACCAGAGATTGCCTCGGGTGAGGCTGGCAAGATACTGATTGAATAAACCCAATGACTGTTGCCATAACGTCTGTGTGGGGCGGAGAACAAGATATACCGCTTCTCGTAATACACAACGTTTATGAGGGTTTTTCAATATATCTCTTGGAATAAGTGGTTACAAGTGTCCTATCCATTTTGATAAATTCAACTGAGTTCTGGGGAACAGATAGGGCAGCTATTTCTCTTCCCTCATTCTGATTAAATACATGATGAGACAATGTCCTGCCGCGGCGTAAGACCATGAATGAGTTACTGACTCAATACGACGCATTCATGCGCTCCTGTGAGCGGCTATGCAGCAATAAAAAAGGAAGAACTGTGACAAAATACAGGGGCAACGGAGTAAAAAAAAGTGGAAATATTGGTGCCCTAAATTGACGACAATCAACGAAGAAGCAGTATTACCTCATGGAATTCTGGGCGGTATTGGACAAATCCAAAGTAATACTCTAATATAATTAATCCAATGCATATATCACATGCGTTTTAGCATTCTGCTATCTGCTACACCAGCATTGATGCTTCTCAAATCTACAAATGATAAAGAAAAAGATAAGCACTGTAAAGAAAATAGGAACATGATACCCACAGTGTGCTGCATGAAAATTTACATTGGTAACCATATTGGGGACTGCTTCCAATCGGACGGCCGTAGACACATTACTCCAGAATACCAGTAGTAATGGATAGCTCTTAAAAAAATTACATCGACAATCAGTTTCATATGACCTGGAAGTTAGTACAATCAGACGAGAGAGCGAAAAAACAGACTTTTGCATGTGTCTCTGAAGAGGTGTTTGTGTGGCATAATGCGCAATGTAAGATACACCAATTGTTAAACAAATGCAAAGAGAGAAAAATGTAAATATAGTGAGTAAATGATAAAAGTGTGCAAAACCTTGTTTCCGCCATAATATTCAACTGTCCAACTTAGTTCATGTGTGAATCACAAGGATTAAGATATTATGGCAGATAATGGCGCATATTATGAAACAACAATAATATAGGGGTGGGCGGAGCAGGCGTAGTGCCTACACTCGAAGTTCCACTGAGTTGGAAAACAACTCTGTTGAACTTCGCTCCACTCCGCACCCTTCCGAAGTAATTATAAAGTAATAAAAAAGTCCTTGCCATGGCAGCACTCCTTCCTCGTGCTCGCCATCCTTCTTCTCAGATAACTCCTACATTGTACTTCTTGCACGTGCACATGCGCAAGAAGCACAATTTGTAGTTTTTTATATAAAATATATTGGTATTTTTTTATTCAACATATTTCTATTTTTACATTTTTACTATATTTTTTAAGGTTTTCTTTTTCCCCAAGATATTTTGGGCTTCATTACAATGTTGGCCGGAAACTTTCCGCCTGACTCCATCTCAAAATCGGAACCAGTCAACTTGCTGTCAGCAGTTCTGCCTGACCTATTACAATGCGACCGAACACACTTCGGTCATATTCCCATTGACTTCTTTGGGAGCCTGTGTTCTGCTTAACAACAATGGCTCCCATGAGGAAATCGGGGATGTGCAGAATACCCTGCACCCTGTCGCAGGCACCCTACTGTGCCTGCGACACAGTGCAGGCTTTTACAGGGGTGTCCCTTAGGTATCCCCTCAGTACAAAAACAAGAGGCCCTAGGATGAAGGGGGGCCTGCAAGGGGCCCCCAACGTCAGTGTCCAACAGGCTTTTTGTGTCGGACAGGCCAACTCAGAAAGGCCGTTGGAAACCAGCATCGTAATCTTTCCGTAGGAATCTCAGTCCATAGAGCTGTATCATACGGTTCTGATGGAAACAGACTCTCAGAGACATGGTCTGAACCAATTCAGAAGGACCGTGCGGTTTACAATCCGACTGCGCACATCATAATCGGTTGGGTGGATTGTAACCTGATGGATTCGGTCTGAGGGGCTCTGATACGGTCTAGGGGAATTGGACTGTTGTGAGGAGGCTTTCCACCGACATTGTAATAAGGCCCTTTGATTTTTTTATGTTGCACTGACTGTAGTGCGAATAGTACATTTTACTCCTGCTCAATCCAACACTTTCCCTACTGTTATACTGACTGGAGTGGGAATAGTAAATGTTATCCCTCCACTGTCCAGCACTTCCCCTAATGTTGTACTGATTGGAGTGAGAATAGTAAATGTTACCCCTCCGCTATCCAACACTTTTCCCACTTTCTTCCAACTGGCATGGGAATAGTAAATTTTACCTCTTCGCAATCCAACACTTTCCCTACTGTTGCATTTATTGGAGTGGGAATAGTACATTTTACCCCTCCACTATCCAACACTTTCCCTACTGTTGCACTTATTGGAGTCAGACCAGTAAATTTGACCCCTCAGGAATCCAACACTTTCTCTACTGTTGTACTGACTGGTGGGAATAGTAAATTTCACGCTTTCGCAATCCAAAACGTTTTATTGTAGTGTAGTTCATTTTACCTCTCCAAAATCCAACACTTTCCCTACTGTTGTACTAATCATAGTGGTTATATCACCTTTTACCCCTCCACGTGCCAATACTTCCCCTACTGTTGTACTGACTGGAGTGGGAATACACTTTTCCAACTATTATACTGATTGTAATGGGAATATCACATTTTACCCCTCTGCAATTCAACACTTCCCCTACTGTTGTACTGAGTGGAAAAGGGAAAAGAAAAAGGTAACCCTCCGCTATTCACCACTTTCCCTACTGTTGTACTGACTGGAGTCGGAATATAAAATGTACTTTCCCCCGCAGACCAACACTCCATTTTACCTCCCCTCCATCCAACACTTTTCCAACACATGTATAAAAAATCTAACCCCTCCTCAATCCAACACGTTCCCTACTGTTGTATTGGCTGGAGTGGTAATAGTACATTTTCCGCAATCCAACACTTTCCCTTTTCCCTACTGTTGTACTGATTGGAGTCTTAATAGAAAACGGTACCCCTCTACAATCCAACACTTTCCCTACTGTTGCATTGACTGGAGTGGGAATAGTCAATTTTAGTCCACTGCATTCCAACAATTTCCCTACTGTTGTACTAGTTGGAATGGCAATAGTAATTATAACCTATCCACAATCACACACTTTCATCACTATTGAATTTGCTGCGGTGAGATTTATAAATTGTACCCAGTTATATTATTTTTGCATTGCGTGAAGTGGGACTAGTATGCTTTTTATATATTTATTACAATAGTTCATGTAGTTTTGTATAGAGTTTATTGGGAATAGTATATGTATGAAATGGTACATTTAATAATTTATTTTATATTGTTAAAAATGTATATTCTTATGTTTTTGTTTATTTAAAATGTTTATAATCGTTTACTGTGTAAAATTATTTTTACTACATTTGAAGAAATTTAAGTTGTTCACTGTTTTAAAATAATTAGAACTTTTTGAATTTTAAATATTTTATTTTATTGGTATATATGTGTATATATATATTCACAAAAAAAACATAGGTTTCACACCAGTTATAGTTAGGAATTAGCATTTAAAAAACGTAGTAAATTCACTGAAAAAAACATAGGTTTGACACCAGTTATAGTTAGCTGGAAATTTTACTGACATAAAACCATTGAAATTTCCACCTTATAGTTAGTTGGACTCACTATAACTTGCGCGCCTGCAATGCACTGCTGATGACGTCACATATTACATCACTCATGACATGGTCAGTGACATCACTCATGACATCACTGATGACACCATCCAGTGAATGTGTGTCTTTCTGTAAAATAAATATGTATTTCAAATGTATTTGGAAAAGTCGATGGAAGAATACATTTTTAAATAAGTGTCTAAATGGATGTTTTTTTTAAAAAAAAAATTGATTGGTTAACTGGCTTATTAAGTGTATCTTAGTGAATACAATCAAAAAAAGAAAGGGAGGTCTTCTCACAATTCCAGTGTCGGGACGAGGAGTGAAATACAAGCAAGAAATCAAAACAGTCCCTATCTTTAACTTAAAAAAAGGGTAATCCTATCCATAGTGTACCACCATAACTCAAGAGATCCTAACAACTGAAACCACTTTATCAAAGTATATACACAATGGAAAAAAAAAAAATTTGTAAAATTTGAACAATTTATTGTAAAATATACAGTATCAAATATTAATTACAGAGCCACAATATAAAATAGTTAAAAGAGTGTCAGCACCCTTCCAATGGTTCAGTGGTGCAAATGTATTAACCACACAAGATCAAGATTAAAAAGCAAATGGCTAATAAAAACAAGTTGTCGACGCAGCGTTTCGGTTTTTATGATGACACCTTCATCAGGACAGGGTTTTTAAAAACGAACTCTCATTACATTAGAGATGTATTCCTCTGTAGGCAATTCGAGGAAAGATTCCGTAAATCATCACAGGACACCATTTAATAATATTGGTGTAAATGGTCCACACACATCTTTGTGTCTGAAACTTCACTTTTTCGTGGAGTTTTCTTTATTAGAAGGAAAAAGGAGCCACCGTTATAAGGGACTTTTTGGAGTTCTCCTTAAGTACAGGGGATCAGCCTAAAGTGTAGCACGTGACTGGATGACGTCAAGCTCTTTTTTTTGCGTGCTGCCTTTTCTGTTTATTCTATTCGGAAGGTTTATTTTCAATTTACCGCCCTTGCGTTCAGTATTCGGCCTCCCTGCTCCTTTATCACTCCTTTTCGTCAGTATCTGCAACCTTCGGATTGTAACATATTTATTATTCTGTTTATCACTCTGTGGCTCATTACTGAGCGTTGTGAGATCGCAGTCATAGGGTGGCGTTCTGTGAAACTCTTAATGTATTTGTGACCCGGCTTGGTCCCTACATCGTCTGGATATTAAGGACATACACATTACCTTTGCCTTGATAAAGTCTTTCTGATAAGACGAAACATGTGTCGGCAAGTCGTGTGCTGGGAATTTTTATTGAAGTGATTTTTGGAATAAAGACAATCAAGATCATTATATGTCTTGGATCCTTATGTCTTGGACCAGTGTTGTTGTTAATATCTCTATACCTGAGTTAAATGGGGTTACTTATACCCATGAATATGATACAATCTTGATGACTATAAAGTGACAAGGGGTGTGCTGTCATAGTTCTTTTTCTTTGACTGTTATTAATAATGTCTTCCTTCACAATGTCTTTTTATTTTGAATGCACCAAGAACTATGAATTAAAGCGGCAAGTTGCAAAACCAGATATGCTGTATCAGAGACCGAGGTGTAAATATAAGTATATATTATTGATTTGTCAAACGATGCAATGCTCATTCAGAGCTAAATAATGTCAATGGAAACATGAACTCGTGATTTATTTTGAATCAGTAATGGAAAGTTTTATTTAAATTATATTGTTTGTATCTAATGACAAGATGGCGATAAGTATAGTTTTTTTAAGTGAATAGTGGTCCTTAACGTATCATTTGAAAAAGTAGAAAATAATTATAGACAGCAATGTGTGCTATAAGTAAGGAAGTTTCCAACCGGGCACTAATGTAATCAATCTTAAGAAAAATGCAAAAGGATAATAAATGCACAAATATATAGTGGGATACAGGGCTGTATCCAGTACATATAAAACATAAACATATAAGACAGGATCAGGAAGAATTGAAGAGGGAAGGGGTTTTTATTAGGCAAAATATGAGGAGGGGACGCTGGTATTCAAAATAAAAGTAAACCAGACTGTCCTCATATAGTCGCCAGCATCTTTTAGACAGCAAGTTAACTGATCCCAGTGAGCTTGCTAAGGAGGCGGACTAGCACCAGGGTCCACAAGGGGGTGGTAAGTACCCCAGCCAAGGGTGGATAGGGTCCCCAGCAGAAGAGTGGAGGGGACAAGGGTAATCAAAAGGAGTCCTCTAAAGGGCCCCAAAATAGTTCCCAGGAAAAGGAGTCCCAACCCCCCAAGCCTAAGAAGTCCTGGCCTCATAAGGGCAAACAGGACAACAGATCACCGCCTACTTGTTATGCATGTAGGGAGGTGGGGCACGTTGCCCCTAAATGTCCCAACAAACCTCCAGCACCCATTGGTGCTCCAGCCCCAGGGTTAGCCAGTGTAGCTTTGGGAGGGGATTTGATTTCCAGTGGGGAGGAGGGGTTAGCAGTGATGACCCTTGTCTCTTTAGGAGACCAAGAGATGGCCCAGGAAACCTTGCTGCCCCTTAACACTAAGAAATAAGGGCAGAAGGTGACCATCAATGGAAAAGAGATAGAGGCTCTGAGAGACACAGGGGCCAGCGTGACATCTGTAAGGTGTCAGTGGGTGTCTGAAGAGCAGATCATTCCCAACGTACTCCGTCCTGTGGTGGCAGCTGACAGTTCAGTGCGCCTCTGCAAGTTGGCACGTGTTCCCTTTGAATGGGGCGGAGTCTCTGGTATTTTGGAAGTTGTTGTCAGTGATGCCTTGCCTGTAGACTGTCTATTAGGTAATGACCTGGAGAGCTCTCCATGGAAGGATGTAGAGCACAGAACTCATTTGGAAATGTTGGGCTTTCCTGCGTGGATCTGTGTGACCACACGTGCTATGGCAGCCAGTAGGGGTGAATCAGCAGAACTTGAGCCTGGAACTATGGCCCAGGGACCTGCCAGGAGAGGAAGGGGCAGAGGGCGCGGGAAACCAGCCCCCGCCGTTCCCACAGTCCAGGAGGAAGTAGAACCTGAGGGGGATGCCCTGGAACCTACAGGGGAGCAGGTGGCCGAACTGGGGGAATGGCCTGAGCTGACCGATTGGCAGCAAGAGGGTGGTCCCTCCAGGGAGGAATTCTGCCACGCTCAGATGGAGTGCCCTTCTCTCATTGGTGTGCGGCAACAGGCTGCAGACCAGGCAGCAGGCCTAGGGTCCAAGGAACATTTGATTTACTGGGAAGATGATTTACTTTATAGTGAGCCTAAGTTCCCTGAGCCCAGTGCAGCCCGTGTGCTGGTGGTACCCGAGCGCTTCAGGAACTTCCTACTGGGTCTGGCTCATGACGTGCCTCTCGCAGGACATCTGGGGCAAGACAAGACCTATCACAGGCTTGTCAACCACTTTTACTGGTCCCAGATGAAGAAGCATGTCGGTGCCTTTTGTAAGTCTTGCCAAACTTGTTAGGCCAGTGGCAAGAGCAGAGGGAAGTGCGTAGCACCCCTTTAACCCTTTCCTGCGGTGAGCACCCTTTTTGAGCGGGTGGGCATCGACATCATGGGGGCCCTGGACCCCGAGACCGCCTTAGGCAACAGGTTTATCCTGGTCTTGGTGGACCATGCCACCCGGTACCCGGAAGCAGTCCCTCTCAGGACAGTCACAGCCCCCGTGGTGGGCCGTGCCTTAATGGGGATCTTTTCCCGAGTGGGGTTCCCGAGAGAGGTGGTCTCCGACCGGGGTACAAACTTCATCTCTAGGTACATGAAGTCTCTGAGGGAGGAGTGTGGGGTGACATACAAGTTCACCACTCCTTACGATCCTCAAGGAAATGGGTTTGTTGAAAGATTCAACCACACCCTAAAAGGCATGATTATGGGCCTAGAAGAACCCATGAGGCGGAAGTGGGACGTCTTGTTATCATGCCTGTTGTTTGCCTACAGGGAGGTGCCTCAGAAATCCTTAGGGTTCAGTCCCTTTGAATTACTGTATGGCCCACTGTCAGAGGATCTCTCACTCTGGTAAAGGAGGGGTGGGAGAAATCCCGTGGGAAAACCCCCCAGGATGTGTTCAGCTATGTGCCGGGCATCCGCAACCAGACCAAGCGCTTCAGGAAGCTCGCTCAAGAGAACCTGGAGGCTATCCAGGAGGAAATGAAAAGATGGTACGACCAGAACACCTCTCTGGTTGAGTTCCACCCTGGTCAGAAAGTGTGGGTGATGGTGCCGGTGGAGCCCTGTGCACTCTGTTACAAGTGGACCGGGCCATATGAGGTGGTAGAGCCCAAGAGCAAGGTTACCTACTTGGTTAACATGAAGACTCCCAGGCAGCCCCTGAGAGTGTTGCACGTGAACCGCCTCAAACCCCACTTTGAGAGGTCTGAAGTGACTATGCTCATGGCTACAGATGCTGGAGGGGAAGAGGATAGTGATCCTCTCCCTGACCTCCTGGCAACCAAAGAGAAAGATGGGTCAGTGGATGGTGTGGTCCTCTCGCCCACCCTGACCCCAGAGCAGCAGAGGGACTGTCGCCAGGTCTTGGGTCAGTTCGCCTCCCTGTTCTTCCTGACCCCAGGTGTCACCAACTGGTGTGTCCACGATGTGGACACTGGAGATAGTCTGCCTGTGAAACAAAAATTTTACAGGGTGGCTGACAAGGTCAGAGCTAGCATCAAGGAAGAAGTTTCCAAGATGTTGGAGCTAGGGGTAATTGAGCCCTCCAGCAGCCCCTGGGCTAGCCCAGTGGTCTTAGTGCCTAAGAAAGCTGCTACGCCTGGTGGCCCTCCAGAACTCTGTTTCTGCGTGGACTACCGTGGGCTCAATGCGGTCACCAAGACTGACGCACACCCCATCCCCAGAGCTGATGAGCTTGTGGATCGGTTGGGAGCTGCCCAGTACCACAGCACCTTTGATTTGACTTCAGGGTACGGGCAGATTGCCTTAACTGTGGGGGCCAAGGAGAGGTCAGCATTTTCAACGCCAGAGGGGCACTTCCAGTTCCGCGTCATGCCCTTTGGGTTGAAAAATGCCCCTGCCACATTCCAGAGACTGGTCAACCAGGTATTAGCAGGGCTGGAGCAATTCAGCGCTGCCTACCTGGATGACATTGCTGTGTACAGCTCCACTTGGGAGGAACACCTGAAACACCTCTGTGAAGTGTTGAAGGCCCTGCAGAAGGCAGGCCTCACTATCAAGGCCAGTAAGTGCCAGATAGGGCAGGGATCAGTAGTGTACTTGGGACACCAGGTGGGAAGCGGCCAGGTGGCGCCCCTACAGGCAAAGATTGATAACATCCTGGCTTGGGAACCCCCCAAGACCCAGACGGAGGTGAGAGCCTTTCTAAGTCTCACCGGGTATTACAGACGGTTCGTCAAAGGATATGGCACCATTGTTACCCCTTTGACAGAACTAACATCTAGAAATCAGCCCAAGAAAGTGAATTGGACCGAGGCCTGTCAAACTGCTTTTGATGCCCTCAAAACTGCCATGTGCACAGCACCGGTGCCTAAGGCACCTGACTTTTCCAGTGAGTTCATTGTGCAAACAGACGCTTCAGAGCAAGGCGTGGGAGCAGTACTCTCACAAATCAACGACGAGGGCGGAGACCAACCTGTAGCTTTCATTAGTAGGAGGCTACTCCCCAGGGAACAGCAATGGAGTGCAATTGAAAGGGAAGCTTTAGCTGTGGTCTGGGCTCTGAAGAAGCTGAGGCCCTACCTGTTTGGGACTCACATCCGTGTTCATACCAACCACAGACCCCTCAGATGGTTAATGCAGATGATGGGTGAGAACCCAAAATGTTGAGGTGGTCCATTTCCCTACAGGGGATGGACTTTACGGGGGAGCACCGCCCTGGTACAGAACACGCCAATGCTGATGGACTGTCCAGATTCTTCCGCCTTAGTGAAGAGTACTCCCAAGAGGTGGGGTAGTTCTCCCCACTTTCAGCTGGAGGTGACACCTGTTAGACCTGACACTCTTGGCGTGGTTTTCCCCTATTGTTTTGCCTCTGCCTCCTGTATTTTTGATGCTGTGCTGGATTTCGTTTTTGCTGGTTTAGATGCTTTGGACACTCTGCCACTAATGTCCAGTGCCAGAGTGTAAGTGCTCCCTATGAAAATTGTCATATTGATTGGATGTACCTGATTGGCATATTTGTATCCCTAGTAAAGTGTACTAGATGTACCAGGGCTGGTGAGGACAGATGCTACTAGTGGGCCTGCAGCACTGATTGTGCCACCCACATGAGTAGCCCTAAAATGGTGTCTCAGGCCTGCCACCGCAGTGCCTGGGTGCAGTCAGTAAACTGCCATGTCCGCCTGGCCAGTGTCCCCACTGGCTGGGCCTAATCCTTCCCTTTCTGTGCACATCAGTCACCCCTATGGAAGGCTCAAGGTACCCCCCTGGGCAGGGTGCAGTGCATAGGAAAGGAAGAGCGTGTACTAGTGCAAATAACATGCTCTGGTAGTGAGCAGTAACCTTTTTGTGTGCTCACTGCTGCAAGATTATCTTGCTCCATAGACTAACATGGGGGAGGCTGGTCCCAATGTATACCAGCCTATCTTCCCATAGGAACAAGATGGGACATAAGTGATTGATATCCCTGAACTCAGAATTTAATAACATATCTTTTAGGAAAGGTTGTTTTTAAATTCTGTGTTTGAGAACAGTACTTTTAGAAAGTGGCTGTTCTCTTGTCTAACCTTTCTGTGTGCCTGGGCCTGCTTGTGGAATGACTGTCTGGTTTGAGGGTAACAGGGGCTGGGGAGCCCCCAGGAGGTTGTCTGAGTCAGCCTGTGGTTGAATGACTGCATCTGCAACTAGAGTGGTCGGAGGAGATAGCACCTGGGAGTGAATAGGGCTGTGCCTGCCTGCCACAATGCTGACTCTACCTCCTGCTGGGCGACTGTCACCTCTGCCCCTCACACTGAAAAGAAGGAAGAAGACAGGAAGCCCAAGTGCTCCAGCAACACCCAGAACTGGTTTAGACCGGGCTCAGGGCCCACTTGCCCAAAGACTTCAAAGACTTTTAGGGGTATAAGAGAAGGACCCCTGACAACAGAAAATCAGATTCTAAAATCAAGAGGAACCTCTGCTGGAAGAAGGACCGCTGAAGAACTGAAGCAAGATGGCCTTGCTGTGTGCTCTAAGGGCTGACCTGTTCTGCTGTTCAACTGAAGCTGAGTAGAAGAGGGACTTTGCTGTGTGCTGTGACCCTGCCTGCTTGACCTACAAAGACTTTGCTGTGTGCTGTGTCTTCTAACTGAATCTCCAAGGGCCTGAGAAGAGCTGGCCTCCTGTCCTGGAACCCAGGGTTAAAAGGTTCCCAAGTATCTCCAAGCTGCTGTAAAAGATCGTGTGGTGCCTTGCCTCAGCGCGTGTTTCTGACTGCTTGCCGTGGGAGAAGATCAATGTGCTCATCGGCACATAATCAGGGGTGACCGGGGGCTCGTGATGCCTCCCTGCTTCAAGAATCACCCTCCACGAACTGGTGGCATTGTGGGCGGTCTAGTTATGACCTGTGGCCCTAAAAATCTCTTGACGCCGTTTCACCTCCACTGCCCGGAGCCAGAAACACCCTCCGAAGTTTGCCGTTCTTGGTCGGGGCTGCGGAGACGGAGAACGAAGCCGCCGCGCTCTCATTGGCCAACGAGAACGAGCCCCCTCAGTGAACGCCATGCTAGGATTGGCCCAGCGCCGCCGCGTCATCACCGAGGCCGCGTCCTGATTGGCTGCCGGCGTCCGCATTGTTAAGGGCTTGTCCCGGGAGCCGCACTGCCATTGGCTGACTCCCGGGTGTATGCAGAGGCTCGTCTGTGGAGCCGCGACCTCATTGGTCTGTCCCCAGGAAGCCTTGTCCACGAGCGCCGGAGCCGCGAAGCAGGAGAGTGACCCGTCCTTGCCGAGGGAGCAACGCGAGTGTTTACCGCCCCCGTCCTGCCGTCCCAGATCGTAGTGACAAGCTAGCTCCCCGCCGCTTGCTGGACTGCCGAGAGCGGGCGGAGAGCTGACGGGACCGGCCGGAACTTTGTGAAAGGCTCCTCCCCCACCGGGATTGTCCCTGAAAGTGCGATACGGTGAGGCCCCCTAGCGGGGCTTGTGCAGGGCTAGCGAAGGGCTGACTGGGGCCTATGATACAGTGGCATTGTTTTTGGTGCCAATTTTAAAAGACTTGAGACTGTTTTTAATAAGAACTTCCTAACAAGTTAAGCGCAACCATCGAAATTAAGTGCAACCTTTTGATTCAGAGCTATCATCTTGTAACTATTTTATTTTTACTGCTGAAACTAGATAAAGATATATTTTTACATATACTTACCTGTGTGGTCTCGGTTTGTGGTGGATTTGGGGTCATTGTATGTGTTAAGTGCAAATATTGTACACATTGCCTTGGGGATAAGCCTGTCTGCTCGTGCCAAGCTACCTAGGGGGTGAGCAGGGGTTATCTACAGTGTGTTTTCCTTCACCCTGACTAGAAGCAAGGGTCCCTACTTGGTCAAAGGTACTCACCTCTGCCAAGTAGAGACCCCCAGTTCTAACACTACCTGTTACTTACACAGCACATTGCCAATAGGGTTACCTAACGCCTACCTTAGGGGTGGCCTATGTCTACCTTAGGGGTTGCCTATGAGTAATAAAAATGTGCTTAAGGCTTGGTAAGTAGTTTTAAATGCCAAGTTGAAGTAGCAGTAAACTGTGCTCACATGCCCTGCAGTGGCAGGCCTGAGACATTGTTAACGGTCTATGTTAGAAGGTGGTTCTGACACTAGGGGTGCCCGGATTTTTTGCTTTTTGAGAACCTAATTGTTGAGCTTTTCCTGAGGGGGAGCCTCATAATCTGGGACTCACCCACAGTGAACACATAATGAAGGAGACTGCATGGAGATTTTACTAGTGTCCCCCTGGCTTGACTAGGCTGCTGCGGAGCAGCTGGAGTATGGGGCACCATGCTGGTTACATGCAGACACATGTGTACATGTGTGTGCACACGTGTAGGGGCTGCGCAGGGGAGATTCCTAGCGTGCGCACTCCAGGAGCAGCTACAGAGTGAATGGTGTGGCGGGACTTATGCAGAATTGGGTGGTGACATGGAATAGGCTTTATACACTGGAAGGAAACATGCCAGGGAAAGTCAGTGTGTTTTACAGTGTTTTTCACTTCATTATTCCCTAATGAGGAGGTGGAACCCATGGGATAGGGTCACTTCCATAAGGCCTACCGATTCCAGATACGCACTAAAGCGGATGTGGAAATAAGTATTCTGCAGAGTCCTCAGATCTATTTGTACTGCTTTTGGGTCATACAGAACTGTCATATTTCTCTGACCAGACCCAGGCTGAGGGTTGACCTCAGCTTGATGGATTGATAACCTTTCTTCCAAAAGCTAAGGCCTCCTCTCCACAAAGAAGAAGATGGGTGGGTCTACAGGCTCATCCACTAGCAGCTGTCGCTGGGTGCCAGGCACCAGGCTGCACCAAGGAGGGAAGGCAATGAGGGGGGGAAGGTGTTGGCCATGGGGCCAGAGACACTGGACGACGCCATTTTTAACAAACCCAGAGGCTTGACAAGAAGGAGGGAGAAGGGGCAGGGAAATGATGTGTTGCTGTTTGATAGGACAGACCGAGACTTCCTGCAAGCCCCCTACTCAACTTTTAAAAAGTACTTGCACAGGAAGAGAAGCTCTCTCTGGGGTATGGTCTGCTGAGGCGGAAGGTGCTAGACCCTGGCAATGGGCAGATGGAAAGAGAGATCCCCTGACTGTCAACCAGGTCCCTAACAGCACCAGAAGATGTCCCCAGGACCGGGGAGCAGGAGCAGGGGCCTCTGCCCAGGGAGAAGAGAGGTGCAGGGAGCCAGTGAAGACTGCTCCCTGCAGAATGCACCCACTTGGAGACACCCAGAGGGTGTAGGAGAGGGCTCCCAGTGACTGGGGGGACACCACCAGGAGCAAGAGGACACAAAAATGGGGCAGATCGGACCCCCAGGGGCTGAGATATGACCCCCAGAAGGTAGGCACCCTTTGACCCCTAAGAGACCGACGACAAAGCACGTGGGGCTCCGTCGCCGGTCTCAGAGATGCACCTGGGGTGGGTCAGGTCCCAGGGGCTGCCCCCCAAAGAAGTAAAGCCGGGGTGGTCCGTCGCGCACCTCGTGAAGCTGCCCCCGTGGGGTGCCAGGAGACCACTATGACCCCCGCTGAACACTAAGCCGAGGAGCGCCACCCGGGAGCCCAACGCCAGGCCCCATGTGAGGAGGCAGGGGCGGGAGGCACCATCGCACCCCCGCGAAGAGGACTGGAGGGGACCGGGACCCCATCCCCGGGCCCACAGTCAAGCCGGGGAGCACCGTCGAACTCCCCTTGGAAATGCCCAACCGAGGGCCAGGAGCCCACCCCGGCCCCCGCCGAAGGTGGAGGAGGGGGGAGCGCCGTAGGGCCCCCCGAAGAAATCCAGGGACCCCATCCCCAGGCCCGACAACGAGGAGAAGGCTGGGGGAGTGCTACCGCACTCCCCCGATGTCCCAACAGGACTGCTGGAGGCGGCGTCTGCCCACCAGAGCGGGCAGACCAGAAGTGCTCGGCTGGCTCCCGCAGCAGCACAGATTAGTGCTGGCCATGCGGGGAGCCAGCGGGGGCAGCCAGGGGTGGGCTCCCCAGGCTGCCCTCCAACATAGAGGCAAGTGGGGGTCCCGGGTGGGACCGGGACCCCCGGAACAACGGAGTCGGCCGGGAGTAGGCTCCCCAAGCTGCATCCTATTACCTGGGGGTCCGGGTGGGACCGCCCCCCCCACCAAGGCCCAGGAGGCGGCGAGGAGCACCAGAAAGGTTTTCGCGGCTCTCCCCAGCACAGCGGGATAGCCGCTGCTTCTATCTGCGGGCCTACCCATAATGCCTTGCAGGCCAGGATCGGCCTGCAGGGTCAAACAGCGTGTTCTTTGCTTGGGCTGGCCCCAGGAGGATGGGGTCACCACCACATGAATGTGCGGGTGCTGGGGGAGCTGCTGGAGAAGCGCAGTCTCCCCCTTGCACAAAGAGAAAAGTCCCACCCTAAGTGTCTTGGGGATTGGAAAGAATAACCCTTCAAGGGCTCAGCCTGCATTTAACATTTTTTGGGCTGGAACTTTTATTCTTCAGCTGAGGGTGAATTGAAAAGTGCTTCATGGAGTGAAGGGCTGAGTAGGGGATGTCTGGAGAAGGGCATTCCCTGGAGGTGAAGAGATGTACCATAACTTCATTTACTAATGGGTATTATTTTTTTAGGGGGACTAAAGTTCATGTTTTTAATGTGAAGTACATGGTAAAGGTGATGTCATAAACAAAGACAGTTAAGAAGTGAGACTAGAGGTTCTCTAGGGTCATCCCTTCACAGGCACTCATTGGGTTGTCTTCCCTGTACAAGAAGACTTTCACTCCTTTAATCCAGTTGTTCACAAGGTTCTTTATTTCATTCAATTTAGATGGTATTGATTATAAGCATACTTTGTTGTCCATCATTAAGTGATTCACATGTTCTTATAGTTCAGACATTGTCATTATAAAGCATCCAATGCATTTCGGGCATTCAATGGCATGCCCTTCATCAGGGAAAACGACACTGTAAAACATAATAAGGTGCTGTTACTATTGGGTAAATTAATAATGTAACATGCATCTGAAATTGCATCAAAACTATTTGGTGTATAAATAACCTACAAACAGTATTATCAACATACGTCAAAATATATTCAGTGCTTGTATAGTGGGTGATCATGGTGTGCATGCAAGGTGATAAAGAGAAATTGACAAGGCATCACTCACATGACTGGTTTATCCAGTTTGCGGTGGACTTTGAAAAAAAGTGAAACAAAGCGGCTCTATGAGCACACAGAAATCAACTATTGTGAACGCTCGAAAAAAACTGGGTTCGTCTAATCTACCCGACTGACCTTAGTGAAGGTATGTATGCGCTCGGGTCCGGTTCTCTCCTTCAATCGCGCCGGTACGGTAATTGCTGGTGGCGCTCTTGATAAACAAAGACAGGTCATGTTATCAGACACCACAGCTAGGGCGTCTTGCTGTATATGCATAATCCTAATCTGGTGATTTCATCTGTGATGCCTGGTGATTTCATCTGTGATGCCTTTAGGGGCTGTATTTGCAAAGCATTCTAATGATTCCCAAATGTGCTGAGTAATGTCATTCTAAAGTGTGTGTAAACATGTATTCTTGCTGCTGCGCTTAGGTGAAGAACCCAGACTGTTAGCCTTTAAGATGTAGAGGTGCATACTTTATGGTCAGTAGGAAATGCTCAGTCAGAGTCATGTGTCACCAAGGCAGGTGTACCCCTGTTTAATGCTTGTTGAGGTAGTGGGGGGAACACCACTGGGATGGTGCCAGTGCGCAGGGCCCTCGCTCCAGGTTATGTTCAACTAATTGCATCGGGGGCAAGATGATGTGCATACATGGGAGTGGTGGTACTAGACCCCACCCCCCCTGTGGGAGGGGTGGTGATGTTATGCAATGTCCCAAAGTAATTCCAACAGCTTATGTATATTTGTAAATTGGCGAATAGTATTTAGTAGTGTGTGTGTTTAATAAATGTACTCTTACTTTTATAAAGCAAAGTACTGACTGGACAAAAAATTATTGAGTGTTACTTCTGCACACTTGCAAATGGCAATTACTAGCCCACACCACCTCCCTTGAGAAAGCCTCAGACTGCTCTGCAAGGCTACCCTCTGAGAGTCAGGTGCTACAATTGGGTGTTTGGTTCCCAGTGAAGGACAAATGTAGACATGTTATTTGTGCAGGCCTCACAGATGCTGCCTCGTTTTCCAACAGTCTACTTATGTTAGTGGCACAAGCAGTGCTGAAAGTCCATTAGTAGAATGTAATTTATAGACCCTGGGCACATGTAGTGCACTTTACTAGGGACTTATAAATAAATTAAATATGTAATTGGGTATGAGTCAATGCTAGCCTGTTTAGGGAGAGAGGACATGCACTTTAGCACTGGTTAGCAGTGGTAAAGTGCCCAGAGTTCTAAAACCAACAAAGCCAAGGTTAGAAAAAATAGGAGGAAGGCAAAAAGTTTGTGACAACCCTGAAAAAAGGGCCATTCCAAAACTTGCTATCTTTGAGAGCCCAGTCTTTCCTTTTTTTGCTGTGCAAATAATGTGCTTGAAACCTCACAAGGTTTTGAGTGCATCACATGATAGGGTGGTCATGCTTAGGGTGTGGTCCAATAAATATTGCACCTTGATCCAAACATCTAGCTTGACTGTGAGACTTCATCTGCCCAGGCCCGTGGTTTGTTTCTCTTCTGTGAATCCCATGATTTCCACCAAATTAATACTTGAGCGGATTTCTAATGGACGCTAACAGATTGTTCAGGCCAGCGGCCCTTTGACTCATGTTATTAGGACCCTTCTGGCCCGTGCTGGAAGGGGACATATCACAGACAGCAGGCCCAGTCCTGTTCTGTTCTTCTCAGGTCCTGATGTATTCTGAGGACCTGGGGATGACTTGGCACCTTTATTGTAATCACTTGCCACTTGCTGGTGAATCCTCTTGGGCATGTTCTGACCAATGGGTAAAAAAAATCTCAAGGTCAAGCCTTCCCTTAACAGATAAACAAATGAACTGTTAAAAGCACCTACTTGGTCCAATAAAAAACTAACCTCAGTGTACTTAAAAAAATACAGAGAATTTTTGGCCAATAACCTAAACAAGGAATTCCCATATTAAAAGTTAAGTAACAGCTTGATTAGAATAGCTATTTAAAAAGAGAATCCTTAATCGTGCTTGGAGAAGCAGCAGCTGAAATAAGCAAGTGACTTTTTTTAAACAACTAGCTGCTTTCTAAAAGTTTTTGCGCTTTTCAATTATCATAAAAAATGAAATAAACTGACATGAGTTGAATGTTTGCAGAGGCCATGCTTTTTATCAAGGTCTGCAAGAATGTGTTGGAGAATTAAAGAATGGTTTTAATAGCATCTCCTCTTTGATTTTCGGACATGTAAATAAGATATTCTCGGCTGACCCATCATGATAGACATAAAAAGAGCAAGAGTTTGCTATGAGTGCAGGTTCCCAAGGCGGTGCGCAGACATTTTAAGGCAAGATTCTCATAGGAATAAGTATGTACAAATCATGCAGAGGAGCACAGCAGGTCATTTTGCTGCGCTGCATGATAGAGAAAGGGCAGGAATGTGCTGTATTTAATATAATACGGCACATTCCTGTCTTTTCCCTGTGCTGATGCATAATGTGCTGCTTTTTGGTGCAAGAGTCAAGCTGATTTATCGAATCTGTAAGAAACTGGTCACAAGGCTCGATTACCAGCATGCAGGCACCACCGACATTTAGCTATACTCGGGCTGAACTGTTGACCATTGGGTATAGGGTCGATGTCTGTCCATGTGATCGTGTGGACCCCTTATCCGGCCCATATGTTTGGGCCTGTAAGGGTTGGTCCCTAGACAGGCCGGCTAGGATTCGATCTCTGGAAGGGATTGTTCCGACCACGCGCAATAACACCGCGTGCCGTGTGCTTCGGATCTGGAACCTTAACGTGAGGTCATTGGTCAAACATCACCAGTTTATATATGACCTCATTGAAAAGGATTCCCCCGATTTACTCTTCTTTACCGAAACCTGGCTCCAGGACTCGGATACCGCTATCCTTAATCTTACCTTTCCATCGGAATATACGGTGTTCACATTGAATCGCGCCACGAGAGGAGGTGGCATCGCCATGGCAGTAAAATCGTGCTTCCCCTCGGAATGGAAAGCCCTCGGTTTGCCAGCCTGTGAGAGTGCCCTTTTTAAAGTGGCCTTCAGTCATCATTTCACGCTTAGCGGTATCCTTATTTACCGCCCTCCAGGCAATGACACCGTCTTCAAGGCAGCTCTTGCCGATATGGTAAGTTCTCTAGCGCCCAGCTGTGCGAATTTTAACATCATTGGCGACCTCAACATTCATTATGATTGCAGGTCGTCCACAGCCATAGACACCTTGCTTGCGGACCTTGAAGCACTGCAACTTGTCCAACTTGTCACACTCCCCACTCATACTGGGGGACACATCCTTGATCCCTTCTTCACCACTCTTGAGAGGGCGAAGGTGTCCAACCCGATCCCGGTTGGCTTGACTGACCATTTGCTGGTGGAAGTTGTCTGTCCCATTGACGATCCGCCATTCAAATCTGTGGATAGGCTGATTCTAAAAAGACACTGGCACAAGCTTAAACTTGAGGAGTTTTACAGGTTACTGGAGAAGAAACCCCTGAGCCCCATTTTGAATGTGGAACGAGGTTACAAACTGTTTTGCAAATGGATTTCGGATGCCCTTGACTCCCTCATACCTATGTGCTGGTCGAAATGTCACTCTAAGGTACCTAGCCCGTGGTACAACGACTCTCTTGCCGAGCTTAAGAAAATCTGCCGGAAAACTGGGAGGGAATGGAGGAAGTCCTACGATCTCAGCCTGAAATCCTCTTATTTTGCCAAACTTAAGACCTATCATAGGGCAATCTGCAGAACTCGTGCCGCATTCTATGCCCAGGAATTCCAAACCAGTACTAACCCCTCAAAATTAATTTTCAAGGTCCTTAAAGACCTTATGAATAAATGGGCCACTTCGGCAGAAATCTGCTCTGACTCTCATTGTGAAAGTCTGGCATCCTTCTTTCTAGAGAAAGTGCAGGCTATCTACCGAGGATTTGACTGGTCTCTGCTCGATCCAGAGCCAGCTGGTCCTAACTCCCTGGCTTGTGAGACTCTGACCTCCTTGCCTGACCTGTCTATGGAGGCTTTTGACACGCTGAGCCTCAGGATCAAATCAGGCTCCCCTGTGGATCCGCTGAAGCCAGCTCAAATCAGGATCCTTTCCCCCCTGTGTCGTGTCCCGATACTTTCCTTGATCAACCTGTCGCTTTCATCCGGAATGATCCCCTCCTCGTGGAAGCAGGCGGTAGTCACCCCAGTTCTGAAGAAGGCAAATTTAGACCCGCTCCTGCCTGAGAACTACCGCCCCATATCTCTTCTCCCCTGGACCGCCAAAGTCACTGAGGCTCATGTAAATTCCATTCTGTCTGATCATCTTTCCAGTAACCATATACTGGACCCGAGTCAGAATGGCTTCCGGGCGGGACACAGCACCGAGACCGCTTTGCTCTACATGATCGAGCACCTGCGCTTGGTGCTCAACTCCGGGCGGACGGCGGCGCTCCTTTTACTAGAGCTGAGCGCCGCATTCGATACCGTGTCCCACCGTGTCTTAATTCAGCGCCTAGAGGAAGCTGAAGTAGTGGGGACTGCTCTTCAGTGGTTCCGCTCTTTCCTCTCTGATCGGTCCTTTAAGGTGGCTATACCACCCGGCAAGTCCACCTTCCATCCTTTGGATCTGGGGGTTCCACAGGGCTCTCGTTGAGCCCGACCCTGTTCAACCTCTACGTGAAACCGCTAGCTGCGATCGTCAAACAGTGGGGTTTGACGATGACCTCATATGCAGATGATACGCAGCTGGCGGTGACACTGAGTGGAGACCCTGAAATGGATGCCCCCAGATTCCGAGCTGGACTTGTGGCAGTAGCAAATTGGTTAAGAACCAATTGCTTACAACTGAACGCCAAAAAGACCAAAGTCATGGTTTTGGGGAAACTTGCGGAGCTTTGGGGAGACCAGTGATGGCCTCCAGAATTGGGCGTCACTCCCGTTCCAGCTTCCGAAGTAAAGAACCTAGGGGTATGGCTGGATCCGGCGCTTACCTTCACGGGCCATACGAAGAACGTTGCAGCCACCTGCTACGGCATCTTGCGAGGCTTAAGACCGATCCTTAAGTTTTTTGATCCCTCCACCCGGCAGCTCGTGGTCCAGGCCTCGGTTCTATCTCGGCTGGACGACTGTAGCGCGCTGCTGCTGGGGATAAACCAGGCTGAGGGAGGCATCTAGGCTACAAAGGGTGCAGAATGCTGCGGCACGGGCCATTGTTGGCCTTCCCAGGCATTGTTCTGTTTTCAGCACTATTTCCGCCCTTCACTGGCTGCCGGTCAGACAAAGAATTAAGTTTAAGTCGATTTGTCTGGCCTTTAAAATCATGAAGCTCTCTTCGCCGCCTGCACTCGCTAACTTGCTTATCCCCTATGTCCCTTCGAGGTCCCTGAGATCGGAGGCTCTTCATCTCGTGGCCTGCCCCCGTTTTAAACTCAGCATGATGGGTGGCCGCTCCTACCGAGTGCTTGCCGCTGGTTTGTGGAACTCACTCCCGGTGCACATTCGAGCTCTGGATAATCTGACCGCTTTTAGGCGTGCTATCAAAACCTTCCTGTTCTCTGTACCTGGTTAGCCGTCTTTTTCCTCTTCCTGATTGTTATGTTTTAGTACCTGTTTAAGCGCTAGGACGCCCCTTTGCTGGGGCAGCTGTGCGCTGTATAAATATTATTAACATCACATAACATACTTACAAGCCCTATCACCACAGGAATGTCACTTTTTATGACGTTCCTGAAGTGATAAATTCTTCACCTTATTTACAAGGTGATGTTAAACCATGTTAAGTGGCTAAACAGTGCCTTGTAAATAAGGCCCCATTTTAAGCTACACAAAGGGCCCGGTTCCGATACAGTTTGGAAATCATTCCGACCAAATCAGTTGGGGAATGGTTTCCAACCTACTTGGATCCGGAGAGCCTGACCAACCGATTACGATGCATCCAGATGCTTCCAGATACGATTCGGTTGGACTCCTATTGAGTTCAATGGGAGCCTATGTTCTGACTGAATGCATAGGCTCCCATTGAAGAAAGAGGTGGCACAGGGAAAATAGGCACCCTATGGCAGGCGCATCCTGGTGCCTGGCACACTAGGCATGGCGAGTAAGGGGGACCCATGGTTCCCCAAAGTCTGAATCCGACTGCCGATTTGAGTCAGTCGGCACGATTTTGTAATAGGTCGTTCGGAAATATGGCCTCCGTACACCTCGGTCATTCCAAATGTCGTTGAGTTCAGATTGGGATATTCCTAATGCCTAACTTGCATCATGCTTGGTCGGTTGGAAACCTTTCTGATTCGGTCCGAAAGACACTTTCCCGATCTGATTCGGATGGAGCAAATGCCGTTAGGGGGCCTTCCTTTTTTTTTTATTCCTTTTATTAAAAAGTTTTTTTGACCTTTTCTTCAACAAATTATACATAGCACAGCTTTATACAGTACATCCAGATCTTGACAGCTTATAAAATATATATATTCATTGCAATTGAATTTCATTACAATATACTAGTGTATGGTAAACTGCATGCTCTTATCTATAAGAGAACTAGCATTTCAGCCTGGTAAACCCTCTTTCTAGATTAGGAAAGCAAAAAAAAAGAGAAAGTTAAGAATAACTTAAAAATAGAGACCAAAGAAAAACACATGATCCAGTATATACACCCATCAACAGTGGATTCAGTTGTTTCAGATACTCAGGTCAAATCCAATCCCTCCTTCCACCTCCTAATAGGATCCCATATTCTCAAGCCAAGCTGCTTCCCTCTCCTACCTTTCCGTGCATAGATTGATTTTTCCAAGTTATAGGCAGCCAAAAGATTAGACAGCCACATTTGTAATACTGGCGGACTCTTATCCAACCAAGCCCTAGCTATACCTAATCTGTAGACTGCCATGGCTATAAACATGAATTCCCGCTGGGAGGTGTCAACCTCTGGGCTAATCCCTAATACTATCCAGGTTGGCGTGAGTGTTATTTAAATGCCAATTGATGTATCTAAGAAGATCTCTATATCTCTAATAGGAGTATGCAATTGGGGGCAGGTAGCAAAAATATGTGCAATATCTGCTTCTGGGAAATTACACCGAGGACAACAAATCCCCGTGGTACCACCCCATTTTGCTATCCTGGCTGGGGTAAAGTATAGCAAATATAGTGTTTTATAGTGTTGTGCCTGCAGAGGGGCTGAGCAGAGAATTGTACGACCCAGGTCCAATGACTCCTGAAACAAGTGTGTTTCAACACTCAATTTCTCCGCCCATTTATTACTATATTTGTGTATATCATCTGGTTTACCTGCTGCTAAATTTGCATAAAAACTACGGATTGTGCAATCACAACCTTTCCTTATTTTGTCCAAGATTTCATTACTACCAAACCTTGTAGGCCCTCCCTGCTTAGTATTCAGAAAGCTCCTGACCTGCAGGTATTTAAAAAAATCCCTACTGCCACTACCATATTTGTTTATTAACTCTGTAAACTGTATCACCCCAGCTGAGTCCAAAATGTCATAAATCTGAACTACCCCTTTATCAGCCCAGCCAGCCATAGGTGAATCTGCAAAGACTGCCTCTGGGAAAGATCTATTTCTATACAACCTCGTGTATCTATTGTATCTCCCCAGGCCAAACTTTTTCAAAAAAGCATTCCAGATCTTAATAGCAGCGCAGACTGTCTTGAACCTCGTCCTCTTATAATATGCAAAATTAGTGCAATTTAATAAACAATTTTCCACCTCTACCCCAAAGACCGCTGCATAAACCTCCGTGGAATTGCTAGTAACCCTTTGGTCTAGACCACCACCTAAGATCGACACCCCTGCATAAATTGTATAGCTGCCGCCCAATAATATAACCTAAAATCAGGGGTACCCCACCCCCCTCTCTCTCTGGGGAGGGAAATAAACCTATAAGCCCTCCGTGTTTTACCCTGGGCCAAGATAAAACTATGCAGGATTGCCTCCAATGTATTGAACCAACTGGCTTCAAAATATAAAGGAATGGCTCTAAAAAAATAAAGAAATTTAGGCAGGACCAACATCTTAATGACATTGGTGCAATCCACAAGGGATAGATGCAAGTTATTCATTCTCTCTAAATCTACCCTTACTCTAGTCATTAGAGGAGCTATATTATTCTCCACCACCTTATCCAAATCTGCCAGGATCTCAACCCCCAAGTATACTGCAGAGCTAGTGACCCGCACATCGTTACAGCATGTGTAGATACTTTTCACTATCTGGGTCGTAGTTCTGTTCAGACTGTAGCCAGAGACCTGCCCGAACAACTGAGCTTCGTCTTCCACCTCCCTAATAGCTATAGTCAGATTGGGCGTTAAAATAGCCACATCGTCCGCGTAAGCGAGTGATTTTACTTCTCTACCATTTATCCTTAGTGGTGGAATATCCGGATTAGCTTCTAGGCTTCGCAGCAGAGGATCCAAATATAGTGCGAACAGTAGGGGAGAGGAGGGACAGCCTTGTCTAGTCCCCCTGAAAATCTTAACCACTGTTGAATACCCCCTGTTAACCCTGATCCTAGCTGTTGGTTCTTTATACAAAGTCTGAATAGCCTTTATGTAGCCTTCTCCTATGCCGCACCACCTCATAGCTGCCCACAGATAATCCCAGGAGACCCTATCAAACGCCTTTTCTGCATCTAGGAATAACGCTGCCATAGGGTCTCCCAGTATTCCTGTCGCATCAAACATTGTGATTACCTGCCTGACATGCTAGGTAGTACCTTTACCAGGGGTAAAACCATGCTGTGATGAGCTTACCAAACTCCCGATGATCGTAGCTAGCCTTTTCGCTAATATCTTAGAAACATTTTTTGCGTCGGCATTCATTAATGTAATTGGCCTATATGATCCCGGTGATAATGGGGGTTTCCCTTTATTTAATATTACAATGATATCAGCCCACCCCCCATGAGTTAGGAATCGATTCCCCCTGCTGTGCCTGCACCATGATGTTAAACATATCAGAAACCAACACTCCTAGGAACACTTTATAAAATTCTACCGGGTTTTGATACGGGACGGCAGCCTTACCTGAGGGGAGGCTGCCCAAAGCTGAAGTAAGTTCCTCTGGCTGAATTGGTGAAGCTAAAGCCACTTTTTCTTCCTCGGGCAAGCTCAGGGGTTGAATATCTCTAGGGTATCTCTCTATATCCACGGCCCCCTTATACTATCCGGAGTATATAGGTCCGTGTAAAGTTGCCTAAACACTTCTCTCACCATATCTGGTTCAGAAACAGAGTTGCCCTGGCCATCAGTGATCTCCTTGATATCAGATGCAGCTAGTCTCTGTCTAGTACGGATAGCTAGTATATGGCCTACTCTTTCGCTTAGCTCGTATGCAGTTACCTTTTTAGTAAGATAATTCTCTGCAGCTTTCTTGGCAATACATTCTGTAGCTTCTGCTCCAAGCGTGACAATTTTAAGCAAATGTTGCTCCAATGGAAGATGTTGCTGGATATCTAAGAATAACTCTTCTTCTGCCCTAAGGAGATTTTTGCACAGTTCATCTGCCCTAGCTTTCTCCCTCTTCTGCTTATGCAGTGCAAAACTCAGTGTCTTTCCCCTGATCCAAGCTTTGAAAGCATCCCAGGTGCTGTCCCTCAGTTTATTTCCCAGAAATTCTTAATCCATACCTCCATATATTTACGGTATGCCTCATCTTTCAATAATGCTCTTTCAAAGGTCCACTGTGTATCCCTTCTTTGTGCCTGGCCTATTCTAATCATTAGAACCAATGGACTATGATCTCAAACATCCCGGGGCAGTCTTTCAATCTGAGAACCCAAAACCAAAGAGCTGAATATCAAAAAGTAATCCAGTATAACCATAACTTTTTGGAGGGCCGAGAAAAATGTGCTACCATCTATATGCGGCTGTAACTTAATCCACGGATCTACCAAAGAATTATGCTGTACCATGTCTGAGAGTGCTCTATATGTTTTCTTCTTCCTCCCTGCGTAGTGCCCCCCTAGTTGTGTGAATGGACTAGCGAGGTCATGAATATTAAAGTCGACGCAGCAGACAATTGGCTCAGGCCACTGAGCCAGCTCTGTATCGAAATATTGGAAAATATTGGGATCATCCTCCGTAGAACCATAGATTGTAGCCAGCGTGAACTTCTCAGTTTTATAGTTTATTTCCAACAACACCCACCAACCCCATTGATCTTCTTTCTTCCTATTAACAACCACGTCTCTGTTTCTACCCAACACAGCTACACCTCTGGTTCTTGTCCCCTGCTTGGTGTTTGCCAGTAGTGAGAACCCCAGCTGCTCCAAGAGGTAACCCTTCGCCCCCTCTATGTGTGTTTCTTGTAAACAGACCAGGTCTAAGCGAAGTGGTTTAAGCAGTGCAGCAACTCTAAGTCTTTTGTTCGCATCATTAAGCCCACAGATGTTAATCAATGCAATTCTACATGTCATTAGAATACATTAAATGTCTTGCCTACGAGTAGAACCAACTCATTAAGTATACAGAAATGACAAAGAAAAAGAACCATACTATAATATGTGTACTGTGAAAGCTGTGCAACCTGTGAGTGCCCGCCCCTTCCCATCCCCCCTTTACCCCCCTCACTCCCTTGAGCCCCCCCCCCTGTCTAAGGGCAAATAGGTCAGTCAGACCTATGTGTGGCAACCCTTGAGGGCAGTAGCCACCACCCACCCTCCTCCCGTGTGACTCCCAAGTGTATTTTTAACATTCCTGACCTCAAGCCAGAGTAGAAGCCTAGTTTTAGGGCCCCTGAGACTTCTCCATTCTAGCCACCCTTTTGCTTCCTCAACTCATTAATATATTCCCGAGCCTTAATTTTGGAGGTAAACATCCTTACATGCCCCTTGACAATAGTCTTTAATCTTGCTGGGTATAGCAGGTATGCTTCATGCCCTAAATTCTGCAATGGCGTAATCAGCTGTCTGAGCCGCCACCTTCTCCTCTGGCCTTGCTTTGTATATTATCTCCTGCCTTGCAAGAAAATTGCCTACATACACCAGTATCGCTCTAGGCTTTGTATATTGTGGGGCCCCACAGGATTTCCTCTGCACTAAGGGAAACCGATGTGCCCTTTGCACTTCGCTTTCCCAATTCCAGGTTGTGACCTCAGGAAAAGCTCCATTTAACATCTTAACCACATATGCCCTGGCATCCTGCCCCTCCAATCCTTCTGGCACCCCCAAAAATCTTATATTGTTGCGCCGCTGGCGATTCTCGAAATCTTCCATTTTCCATAGGGGGCCTTCCTAACTGCATTGGAATCGGTCCCTTAGTGTGAAAGGAGTGGGCGTTGCAGTGGGCGCTTTGCTGCAACACCCTTTGATTTTGACGCAGCCCCTATTTACAAGGGTGTCATAAATAGGAGTCACCTCAAAAAATAAGACCATGGAAAACCTGTTCTTAACATGGCACAACGAGGAGAAATACTTAATTTCCCCTTGTTTTTGCTGTTTCTATGTGGGCCGCACAATGCCACACATTCCCAAGTTGCTCATATATATACTCGTAAGAGTAATAGTGGGTGAAGTTCATTCACTTTACACGCTGTCGGTACACAAAAAAGGCTCTTGGCTTTGCTCTGAGCCTCAAAGCCCATCAAGACATGGCTCCTTTTATTAGTTCCTGTCATTGTTGCTCATTATCAGTCATCCATCTGTGACATGTAGCACTCCAGCATGCAGACATTTCAGCCTAATAAAATATCACACAGTCAGATTCATGTTATCTTACATGTAGTATTATTTTGCACCACTTTCGAGACAATATTGCCACCAATATGTTTTTGCCACATAGGATTGTCACATATACACTATTTGACTTATATCCACATCTTTTATCTGTGCTTACCTGCTCTACCCCCTAGCCCCGGTCCTACGCGGCTGAGTGCTGATTGTTCGGAGGGCTTACGGGGAGTTCAGCCTCACTTGCTGTTGGGTCGGCGCTCTAGCCTATGCGCCCCAGACCTACTTAATTTCATGCTCATGCACCATCGCGAAGCAGGCGCCCCAAAGGCGCGTCCGTCTGCGCTCGTCTGCGCCCGTCCGCGGCCGGCCTGGGCTAGGGGCCAGGCACTATGCAAATTCTTTTGCGTATGCTTCCCAAGAACTAGTCGCACTTCAGGGCAACTGGGTTCTTCCTGGCCACATTCTTTTACGCATTAAAGATACTGGTATTTTAAATCCCAGCCCCACTGCATCTTTTCCACTTCACATAGGCCAGTCGGTTCACTCCCCGCCCCATGATATGGCATCTGTACCTCCCCAGGCTCCCTTGGCCCAGCCCGTCCCCACCACAGTGTCAGCCTATCTCCTTAATACTCGTTCTATAGTCAAACATCAGCTTGAACTTTTCACATTTGTGGATACTGTTAAGCCTGATATGCAGTTTCTCACTGAAACATGGCTCTCATCCGATTCCTCCCCAGATATTTTAGCAGCAATCCCTGACCCCTATTATATTTTACGATCTGACCGCCCGGATGGGAAAGCCGGAGGTGGCGTTGCAATATTTATTCATTCCAATTTTCAGTTTCTGCCTATGCCTTTCCAGACTATTGTAGCGGTTAATTTTTCGTAGTTCGTCCCCCCTACACCACTGCTCCTATAACTTGCGTTCTTTTTTATCGCCCACCGCAGTCTATGCCCTTTTTTCTTCAGGCAGTCGAGGAACTGTTGGCTACGCTTGTTGTAAATAACTCTCGCTTATTAGTGTCAGGGCAATTTCAATTTTTGTCCCTCTCACCCACGGGAGGACCCCCACTCTAAAGAGTTCACTGACCTGCTTTGTAATCTGAATCTTTCCCAGCACTTACACTCCCTGACTCATATTCATGGTCACATCCTGGAACGGGTTTGGTCAATTAACTTGCACATTTCTACTCCTACTATCAGCCCATGTCCTTGGTCTGACCATTCCTTCATCTCATTTTCCTTCGACCTTGTGGAGGCTAGTAAACCCCTGCTGCCTTCTAACACCTGGGCTCGAAATTGGGGACGAGTGGACATACCACTCTTCTGCTCTGCCCTCTCATCCTCACGTCCTAACCTATTTGACCTCTCCCCCCATTCCCAGGCCATCGCAATTAATAACTGGCTTTCTTCAGCCTGCAATCATTTGGCCACTCTAAACGCCTCAGGACTCGCCGCCGTTATGATTCCAATAGATGGTTTACCCTCGAGCTAAAATCTAAAAAGTTGGTTCTTAGGCAGGCTGAACGACATCGGAGGCTTAGGTACTGCCCTATTTTAAAATCACTGTAGCTTACTTTGCTACATTACTATTACTATAAGAAATCCATTCTTCAGGCTAAATCGGATTATTTCATCTCTAAAATTCTTCTTTAAGCTAGTAAGCCTAAAGACATTTTAAAGATTGTCCATTGTGGAACAGGAGCCCATATTACCATCGATGCCCAGGCTGCTGGCGCTGTGCGCCTCTTAGTTCCCATTCTGAATAGTTACCAAATAAAGAGACGGGCGCTGGGAGCAGGAATCACAAGAACAGGATTTATTACTCATGAGGAGAGCCTGTCATTTACGACACGAAACAAGGTGTCATCGGGAGGTGCTCTAACAAGTGAGCTGAGACATCGTCTTTTATACCTTACAAAAAACTTAGCATTACAATCACGACATTGTGAAACAAGGAAAAGACATCCCCATAATCCTCGTGTCAATCCTACCCCACTTATGTTCACAATAGGGACCCTTGACCTGCTGATAAGAGGGGAGGGTAATCACGCAGCTGAGTGTTCCGCCAATTTTTAGGATGTGTGCGCCTGATCGTAGCCCAGGGGGTGGGGTGGTCAGGATCAATAGTGGGTCTTTTGAAGAGGAGTGACTCCATACAATAAGCAGTAAACAGTATCTCCTGGCTTAGGCGATGACCTCAGACATGTGTGGACAGTCAATCGCGGAGGGAGGGTTTACTAACAGAGGGGTTATTCATGAAAGGAAAGGAGGTGCTGGTCAGGCGCGGCCGTGACTCCCAGGGACAGGGTCTTGCAGAAGAAGAAGGTTTATGACTTGCCCGTGTGAGGGAGAAGGGGAGGGGGGAAGCCAGGGTGTGCACAGGGACAGAGTCGCACAGAGAGAGGTCTTATGACCCGTACATGAGAGAGCGGGGGCAGTCAGGTGCAGCTGGGGAGGGCTATGTCAGCTGAGGCAAAGGATGCCTCTTCAAGAGGAAATGGGGGGTTTGCGTGGGTCAAGCAGAAGGGTTGCCTTTCAGGGCAGGGTCGCGCAGAGGGAGAGGGTTTCATGGTCTATGTATGTGAGAGAGGGGGGGGGGTTCAAATACGCGCAGAAGGGAAGCCGGTGATTCTAATGAGCGGGAAAAAGGCCAGGGTGAAATGAACGTCGCTTATGTACATCAATTTTTCTAATTTTCCACAGTCGCCCCTTTTTACATAACAGAGTTCATTTTTGTAATTGATGGGGGTACATATAAACAGGCGCGGTTGAAGAATTAGCATTTGTCAATACTAACATTTGGCATATAATCATGGACAGTTGATGTGATGGGCAGAATGCAGCACATAGGAAATTGCATTTGTCGAGTTCCTAACATTCAAACGCACTACACAGCATAAATGTTTCTGACTTAAAAATGTGACCAATGAACATTTTGACCAAGTAGTTGAGGGCGGAATTCAGTTCAATACGCAAGATCTCTTCGTCACAGTGTCTTTTTAGCAGTGAGCCATCACTGGTAGGCTCTAGTCCGTGTCCTTCAGTTGGTGCTGTTGAGCACCGGCGGTGGAGCTATAGGTCCAGCTCGTATTTAACCTTTCGCGTTGCAAGGTGCGGTCTGTCCTCTGCTGTTAGACCACAGTCCTGTTCCCTAACCAATCCTTTTAGTGGCGCCTTATGCTCGGCACCTATATTTCCGTGGCAACACCCTATTCCCACCTGAATGCTGTTCTTCCTTTTGGCAAGAAGTCACATGGAAAAGAGGGTGTGTTGTTCAAATAGTCGATAGGAGAGAGGGCGGAGTGGGGTCAGATTTCCTGGGACACACCAATGGGACCAAGGGAGCAAAGGATAACAAGCAGGCAGGCCCATCAATCGGGCTTGAAAAGGGGGACGAGGCTTCAGGCACACGTGGGTTAGCAGACTGAGGGCTTCAGGGCAGCCCGTCAAGTTTCATTTTCCACGTTTGGATTTGCTGTCTCGTCCCGTATCTTGTTGCTCTGCAGCTCCACCTTTGGTCGAGGTCATATGTGTCTCAAGATCTGCAGCCAGGCTGTACGTCACGTCCGACCCTTCTCCTCCGGTGATCGTAAATCTTTGAATAGGTACAAAACAAGCGTTAGAGAACTGGTCAGGAGAAGACATTTATGCATGTGAATTCTTCCCTCAATCCTACGCACTTGGGAGATACGCTCATCGGTCACAGTCAGACGTTCATTACCAAGCAGTGCATATGTCAGCATTCCTACTGAGTTCATGCCAAGTTTTATTCATCGTCTATTCATGTCACATATGGAGAAAAGTCAGACTCTTATCAACTGTGCATTTCATCAAACTCAACATTTCGGAACCTCCAGGGAGACTCGTCTTTCTAACCTGAGCCTTAACAGTCTAACATTTCCCTTTAAGGCTGGCTAACCTTTTCAAACAGGGCGGGGGCGCTATCATCGAGAGTCAGGGTAAAACAGGTTTTTCTCGAGGGACGACAGTTACTCATGGTCATCATGTTTATATCCGGGACAGCAGCTGGGGTCAATCAAGTGGGGCGGGGATGCTTCGGGCATTCGCGCTTGGGTGCAAAGGGGTGGGGCAATCTGGGCATTGGGGGTCAATCTAGACGTTGGCGTTCGTCTCTGATGAACTAAAAAATAAGGTGCCATTGACATACAGTTCCCCTATAAAAGGCCAGATTGGGGGACTTTAGTCGTCTTACCTGTCCTTTCCTTCTCAGCCAATTCGAGTTCATTCATTTTGCAGAAAGGAGAGGTAGTAATATGGCGAGATACGATCATTTTAGTTTCGGTCAATTTCGCTGAACACCTTCGCGTTCAATAAGTATCCAATGAGACTGGTGCCGGTGGGGCACAATTTTACCACAAAAAGGAAGAGGAAATAGGGAGACTCTCATAGAGAGCGAGAGTCGTCCGCAATCTAAACGAGCCATTCGGTACATGTATGACATGTAGAGAGAGAGAGAGAGAGGGAGAGAGAGAGAGAGAGAGATAGATAAGGGGGGGAGAGAGAGAGAGAGAGAGAGAGACGTGTACGAAAATAGGTCATTTAGTGCGCTCACAACACAGAACAGCAGGGGGTCAGGTAAGGGAGAGACGCAAACAGAGGGAGGACATAAATCCCTACAGTACACACACACAAACTCAGACGAAGGAAGACAGTACATGTATTACATATATAAGACATTCACGACAAAACATAAAACAAATATTGGCCAGAAAGATCTATCTTTACATCCTGCGTATCTTTAATATCCTATTTACCTACGTGCTTAGCTCTTTTTACCTTTCCCTCCTTTTCCCTCTCGCTTGCTATCTTTGCGAACGTTCTCAATTGCCAATACTTACGCCTCGGTCAGCCGGTCAGAAATTAACCTGGTCGGGCTATTTACCCACGGTTGGATCTTAAACCATTTTTCAGTTTCTTCCTTTGGTGGGAAGTTCTCCAGGCTGAGGCAACGGCAGGTTTCGATCGGGAGAACAGTCGGACAGCTTGGTTATATCTATAAGAGTGTGAGAAGGAGGCGGTACATTTTGAACATCAGCAACGTTTCTAACTTCCCAGATGGGTGGTGCCTTGGTAACCCTTACCCCATCACTCTTCTTTGTCCTTTCCCTATCTAGTTAAACATCTAGTTACATTATCTAACGTGCTATTTCGAGTCAATTTTCGTCATACAGTACCCGTCAAGTTTCTATGTCAGTCCATCCTCCCAGTCGCTACGTTCTAAGGAGGGACAGTCATGTTTAAGTCTACGTCTTTAAAAAACTCATCAACATAAGGACTATGCTCATATTCCCTTCTTCCCTTTTCGTCGGTTGTTCGATCATCGCTCTTCCATACTTCAGCCGACGTTCCGACGCGACCTGCAGAAGGGAGGAGAAAGAAGGGGGTGGGGGCAGCATTCAAACCACATCAGCATGCAGTAGACCGAAAATGTTTTTACCTACCACATACTCGACCTATCTCCACGTAGTGCATTTCTCTACCATCTCGGCGTTGTGTGTAGTGTCAGATAGATAATCATTGACGATCTGCGTGTCTACATGAGTCACTTGGTCGCGACCCCTTTAGGTTGCGTGCAAGGGTGGCGGTCTGGTGGCATTTCTGTGGTGTCGTTTAAGGGCGTCTAAAACACTTTTCCGGCTGCCTGTGACACATAATGTAGCTGCTAAATATCGGGCCCTTTTTAACCTTCAGCCTTAATCATACTTATTCTTCGCTCACAGTAGTAATACATTCAAAACTCATTAATGCAACCGCTACAATTATACTTTCTTTTTCAAAATACCTTTAATAAAAAGTGTTGGTGTACAAATACGGGCCTACAACCCAGTGGACCGGCCACGGAGCAGACTGGAACTGTACATAAGAGGAACGAAGTTGGTGGCCGTTCATTGCATAAAGTGCAGCAGTGCAATAAAATCGTATCGAACTTTCCTACAGGGCAAGCATGATGCATGTCAAGAATTCAGTTTTTCAATTAATTCATTAATTAATTATCCAAATGCTCACTCAGTGCCTACATTACACCAATTCATTGCTCCCAATCATAATTAGTACCCACCCTAAATCAGTTCATTGTCCCAACACATGATCAATATCTGTCTTACATTGCTTTCTTCTCTAAGCACATAATCACTATCCATCTTATCGACTTTCATTGTCCAAAAAGTGCATACATATCTCGGAGCATCAAGATTTGAGCAATCCGGGTGAACAGGGAGTTTGAAAGTTTCGTTTCGTGTATCGGCGCCATTTTGGGCGAGGTCAGGCAGGTTCCAGTATAGTCAGAATGTCTCCAATGACTCGTGGTTGGACCAGAACCTCTTTTGGCAGTTCAAAAAGTTTTGGTAATGGGGTGGCAGACTAACAATATGAATCATTAGTCAAAAAAAAAGTGGGGAGGGAGGCAACAATCTTTTCCTACCGGGTCATTCTGGTGTTCCACCGGAACTGAACAAATCTGTATCTTTGCAGGATTTTAGTCATTTCCAAACTGAGGCTGGCGCCGGCAGGAGTGCGCTGACGTCTCGCGGCTCCATCGGAGGACGGGGCGCCTCGTGGAGAGGTCGGCCCCCCGGGCTCTTTTAGAATCTTCAAGGTCGAGGAGTACAGGGCGTGTGCCCGTCCCGGGCAAGGAAACCCGCTTTTTGATATGGACCCCTTCTTCAAGCAGGAGTGCTGGGGTGTCGCTGGAAGCCTCCACCTGGAGGGAGGTGGGGGAGGCTCGTTCGCGCCGCCTCCCCCTTCCAGCGACCCCGCGCCGTTTCCTCGGCTCCAGCGCTTTGGTACAACCGTGCCAGGCAATGAAGATGGGGGGGGGTCGGTGGCTTGAGGCAAGACATCTCCCCCTTTGACATGTGGCGGGACTACCTGCAACTATCCAGGGGTGGCCGTGTGGCCGGACTACCTGTCACTCTCAGGCGTCGACATGTGGCGGGACTACCTGCAATTATCCCGGGCCGAGTGCAGTTGCAGCCATGATTGCGCAAAGAAGCGCCGCCGTCCTCGCCTTGGCTTCGGCCTTCGATGAAAGCCGGATCAGGCGAGAGAGGGGGGGGGGGTCGGTGGCTGAGGCAAGACAGCCCCCCCCATGGCCTGCAGGGCAGCAGAAGAGGGGAAAAGGAGAGGTCATTACGATTTTTGGGCCGTCCGCCCCACAGCCTCCCCTTCCGACTGCGGCCAGGCGAGCCCTGCATGCATCGAGGCCTCGCCTTCCGGATGGGCGTAACCGCGGACCTGTTGCACTTCGGGAGCTTCCGGAATGGGGGTAGGTACCTATTGATTTGTATCTATTTCATGTGACCATTATTTGGGCGTGGTGGGCAATGAGGCAGACATGTTTGGGGCAGGAATAGGCAGCGGAACCTAGCTACCTCATGGCTGTCTTGCTGTCAAGCTTTTCGCCATTTTATATTTCTTATTACGAACTGTTTCTAACGTTTCTTATTCTATTTTTAGCGAAGTTGATAACTCATCAGTGGCCTACTGATTTCGCTCGACTCTTCTTCTTATATTTTTATGCCATAACCTATTATAAGCTATAGCGACTAGTCCACACTTAATGAACATGTCCTTATTAGGTGTGCCCTCCAGTGGAGCTGGATGGTTCATCTCTAATAAGCGGTCCGGGCTAAACAGGCTACCAATCAGTGGGGAGAAGATAGGCATGACGGATTACAACGGGGACAAAAGTCTGCACTACCTATCTTATCACGGCGGGCAAAGACTAGACAGAATATTTCTATTCTCCGTTGTTTGCAGGCGGTGAATACCTCAAAAGAACCAATCTCGAACAATCAATGTTCGATCAATCAAACAATCAATGGGGAGAATAAGTAGGTACGACGTGTTAAAGGTTTGCGTTACCTACCTTTTCGCTACCTGCAAAGAGAGACCTTGTTCTTCCCTGTTTGCAGACAGAGAATCTCCAGACAATAATCCACGAACAACAGTTCGGGAAACAGTGGGGGAGGAAGATAGGCACGACGGATTACAATGGGGACAAAAGTCTGCGTTACCTATCCTTCACTGTTTGCAAAGAGAGAGCCTGTTGTTTCTCCGTTTGCAGACGGTGAATCTCCAGAGGTACCAACAAAAGAGTAATACTAGTATTATCCAAATCAAACAATCATTTCACAATTTGTCGCATTAACGCGACCTTACCCGGACCGGACCGTGTGGGCAGTTCTTCGCCTTCCTCCTTCCAGCGCCCGATCGTTCTCTTACTCCATGATTTTACCGCAGCAGTCCTGTGGGATTCCAGTCAGGACAGTAGGTCACTCGAGAGAGGTCCGTTCAGAATCGGTGAAGTTCATTCAATCGGCAGCCGGACGAGGGCCCTCTCAAGGCAGGTATACTCCGATCATTTAGATGTTCACCTCTTCGTCTGGATCTCTCTTACTGGACCTTATGTCACTGATGGACCCCGCGTTGGGACGCCAATTGTGGAACAGGAGCCCATATTACCATCGATGCCCAGGCTGCTGGCGCTGTGCGCCTCTTAGTTCCCATTCTGAATAGTTACCAAATAAAGAGACGGGCGCTGGGAGCAGGAATCACAAGAACAGGATTTATTACTCATGAGGAGAGCCTGTCATTTCCGACACGAAACAAGGTGTCATCGGGAGATGCTCCAACAAGTGAGCTGAGACATCGTCTTTTATACCTTACAAAACACTTAGCATTACAATCACGACATTGTGAAACAAGGAAAAGACATCCCCATAATCCTCGTGTCAATCCTACCCCACTTATGTTCACAATAGGGACCCTTGACCTGCTGATAAGAGGGGAGGGTAATCACGCAGCTGAGTGTTCCGCCAATTTTTAGGATGTGTGCGCCTGATCGTAGCCCAGGGGGTGGGGTGGCCAGGATCAATAGTGGGTCCTTTGAAGAGGAGTGACTCCATACAATAAGCAGTAAACAGTATCTCCTGGCTTAGGCGATGACCTCAGACATGTGTGGACAGTCAATCGCGGAGGGAGGGTTTACTAACAGAGGGGTTATTCATGAAAGGAAAGGAGGTGCTGGTCAGGCGCGGCCGTGACTCCCAGGGACAGGGTCTTGCAGAAGAAGAAGGTTTATGACTTGCCCGTGTGAGGGAGAAGGGGAGGGGGGAAGCCAGGGTGTGCACAGGGACAGAGTCGCACAGAGAGAGGTCTTATGACCTGTACATGAGAGAGCGGGGGCAGTCAGGTGCAGCTGGGGAGGGCTATGTCAGCTGAGGCGAAGGATGCCTCTTCAAGAGGAAATGGGGGGTTTGCGTGGGTCAAGCAGAAGGGTTGCCTTTCAGGGCAGGTTCGCGCAGAGGGAGAGGGTTTCATGGTCTATATATGTGAGAGAGGGGGGGGGGTTCAAATACGCGCAGAAGGGAAGCCGGTGATTCTAATGAGCGGGAAAAAGGCCAGGGTGAAATGAACGTCGCTTATGTACATCAATTTTTCTAATTTTCCACACCATGACCTGTCCACTTCTGCAAGAGCCACCCTTACGCCTTCCCCCTCACAAGCCCTCTGCAACTCTCTCATCGAGTATTTCATTGACAAAATCAGCACAATCAAAGCAAATATCCCTCTTACCTCACCTAACTTCTCTTGCTCTGACCTTTCCTCTAACCCTTCCTGCCTGGAACAGTTCCCCCATTTATCTAGGGAAACTTTCTTTTCCTTACTCACCAAAGTCAAATCTGGTTCCCCTTCCAACAGTTGACCTGTTCACCTACTTAAACAGGTCTTCTCTGTCTGTCCGGATCCCCCTTTATCACTTCTTAACAATTCCCTCTCATTGGGGACGGTCCCTGACCTCTTCAAATCTGCTAAAATTATTACCATCTTGAAGAAGGCAGGGGCCGATCCGTCCTCCCCTTGCAATTGTTGTCCCATTTCCTTGTTTCCCTTTTTGGGGAAAATCTTGGAGAGTCATGTCACAGCTTGCCTTAGCTCCTTCATCGAGAATACGCATTTTCTAGACCCTCATCAGGCAGGCTTTGGTCCTGCACAATCCGCAGAGTCTGTCATCCTCTCTGTGTTGGATGAACTTAGATGCGGAGCCAACGCCAACTCTTTTCAGGCCTTGGTCCTCCTGGACCTGTCAGCCGCCTTTGACACAGTCGATCACACCATCCTGATCGATCGTGTCAAATGTGCTGGCCTTCGGGGACCCTCTCTGGCTTGGATCTCCTCGTTCTTGGAGAATCGCAAGCAGGCCGTTCAGCTGACCGGCTTCTCTGCTGCTGCCCGCCATATCACTTGCGTGTCCCCCAAGGTTCTTCTCTTTCTCCCCTTCTTTTCAATCTGTACATTCTTCCTCTCACCTCTGCTCTTCAAAAATTGGATGACACAGCGTTTAATTACGTGATGACCTCCAACTTATTTTCAATATCTCTTCTTCTTTTTCTGTTCTCAACTTTTAACCAGTTATGACTTTTCTCAGCGACTGGATGAATTTCAACCACCTTAAGCTCAATCCTGACAAGACCGAGCTAGTGCTTACTGGTGGTGCCTCCAGTCCCAGGTCCTCTTCTTTTTGGCCCTCCTCTCTTGGCCCCCCTCCCTCTCATTCAGCTTCTGTCAAGAGTCTTAGAGTCTGTAGTGATCTCTCCATGCACTCTCAAATCAGTGCGGTGGTTTCATCTTGCTTTCTTAATTTACATATCATACGTAAAATCTCTCGTTTCTTTTCTAATGCGGCACTGAAACTAATCTTGCTAGCCATGGTCATATCACGTCTGGATTACGGAAATGCTCTGTATGTTTGTATTCCGGCATATAAGCTTTGCCGTCTCCAACTAATCCAGAACCAGGCTGCCAGGTTAGTCTACAAATTCTCCAAACACTACCATGTTACCCCACTTTTAAAAGCATTACATTGGTTACCTCTTTCTGAACGCTCTCTTTTCAAACTCGGCTGTTTGATCTTTAAGGCTTTAACCGGCACAGCTCCTGCCGTTACAGCCGCCAAACTTAAGGCTTACGTCCCCACCCGTGACCTTCGGTCTTCTTCTAAATTCCTTCTGTGCATCCTCCGTTGCAGAAGGAAGAAACATGGGGGTATGAGTTTCTCCTTCTTGGTCCCTCCTTTTGGAATTCTCTACCCCTAAGCATTAGGACCACTGCTTCTTACATGGACTTCCGCAGGGCTCTGAAGACTTGGCTCTTCTTGCAAGCTTTTGCTGAGTAGGCTGCCCCCCTACTCCCCACGTACTTCCGTCCTCAGAGCCAAGAAACCGTCTGGTCTACGAGCGCTTTTTAAAATTTTTAACTTTATATCTATAGTAGTGTGCCAGGGTACTTACAATTGCAATGTATATTTGCTGCAGTGAAGAGGGTCATATCTTGCTCTACAGAAAAGGAGTTCATTAGGCTAAAATATTCAGGGATTTACCAACAGGTGGAGCACCCCAGCGAGCAGAACTGCATCATATATTTTTAAATAAATTGAGCAGTTTTGTTTCTCCATGCTCCGGTGCACTTTCTGCTGGCTAGCGCCAACACAGGCACCCTTTTTCAACAAAGTAGCGCAAATAACCAGTTCCATTTCTTTGTATCGAAAAGGATTTTACATCGGGTCTGTGTAACGCAATTCCAACGCAAACATGTTGTTAATCTGGGTCTCAATTAGTGTAATTTACTGAAAAAAAACAAGTACACTGGCCAAATTTATTTCAAATAAAAAAAACGAATAGAGATGTATGCAATTGACTGGTTGATGCTGCTTGTCACAGAGGGCCACAGGGAATGAACAGAGATACTACAGTGGGGATAAATAATCCTATGTAACAGAGAATTTAACAATCACTTAGAGAAGCTGATCAACACCTGATTAAGGGGAAAGCATAAAGTGAACTGCTAGCAATATAGAAGTTTCAAGAAGCAACAGTAAGGAACATTTATTTATTGCCTGTATAGCTACTATAATAGTCTGAAGTCTTGTCACATGAGCTAATATTAGTCAAATACACAACGCATTAAAGCAGCTACCAAAATCAAGTCACAAATCATTATTAAGAAGATCGAACACAATGCTCAGTGTTTTATAGCATCCACGTAGGAGCTAAAGCTTTTTCGAAGAAAAACTGCTTATTCTTGTGGTATTTTAAAATCGGTGGTGCAGAAAATAAAAGGAAGATATTTCAGAGACACAGTGCTGTAATTTCAAACAACAGGAGGGAGATGCAGGCCGAGTAAACACGTCACTGTTTGAGCTTCCAACTGGCATGTTGCCTGTGTTCCTGAGGACATTTATGATTTAACCTCACCTCATTTCATGATAAGTGGACAAAAATGTCAGCGTTGTACTTGAAACTATAAAATGGATAATGGTCGGGTGGTAAAATGCAGAGAACATTGACTCTATTATCAGATAAGTGCCCATTGTGGACTATTTCTGAAAGGTGTTCTTGTAGAAAATAGAAAATTCCCTGCCACTAAAGGAAGGACAAAAATACTCATACTAGCACACCAATATATTAAACAGTAATTCGTATTTCGAAAAGATTATTAGAGTGGGGAGATGATAATGGATAATTCACACATGAGCAAAACAGAAACTCCAATAGCACCGCAATCATGTCTGGATCATGCCAGGTTCACTGAAATAATTTTGTTGAAAAAATGTGGAAAGGTCACTTGTTAAGAACAACCACCCGAAAACTACACATTTGTTTCATCAGAAATAAGAACTGTAATGCTGCTGTTTCCCCATGAGATTTTGAGAACACGCATTCAGAGAGTTAAAGGTTGCACGAATTATGTTGCTAGTTTGTTGTCTATTTGTTGAAATACAATCCTTTGGCAGAGGGGCAGTTGGTTAGAGTTTATGTATCATAGGTCTGCAGTACATTTTATTTATGCGTGCATTTATGCACGTTTAAATCATTAGAGGTTCATTTCTTACATTCGGCCGCAGTCGCCTTAGCCTACGCGCAGCCAATTATGTACAGACATGGTAAAAATAAAGGGAGATAAAATAAACAGAACAATAAAACGATTCATCACCATCATCAAATAATTTCTATTGGGTCAAAATGACCAAAAAAGCACAAGGTAAAAAACTGATTAAAAACAGATCACACACAATAAAATCACAAAGATAAAATACTGAGTTGCTTATCATCATTGCCGTTCCATGACGTCATAACTGAGCCATACTGCATACTTTTTCCATAAACTCCTCACCTGAGTAGGAAAGTTCAATACTGCGTAATAGATTGTTGGACACTCATAGCGTTGTAAAACAGTAAACCTTCTTGATGTGTTTTAAAACATTCCCCTGCTAAAAACATGATTCTAAAAGCTGAATATAAAGTGCAGAATAGCATAAAGGGCCTAGTGGACTGTATGGCCACTGTATCACCTAGGCAGCAGGGTAATGAAACGAACCGAGTTCCAGTAAAGGTAAAAGCCACCAAGAAATGAAGCATTTTTATTTGAAGGCAGGTTACATAAAATCTATGTTCTGGAGCCTTTATCCATCATAGATAATGCTCCATACCTTCACAAGTTGATAAAGGTATAAACGCATGGACGGTTACCATGTCCAGAGATTTCCTCGAGTCTCATCTCATCTCTTTGGTCATGGTATGTGTCCTTTACCAAAGCCTTTGTGCGTGAGCCAATCTCTCTAGTATTCTCAAAAACACTAGTTAATCCCAAGTCAGGAAGGGTATTTTTTATGTACGTGATCCATGGGATGTCTAGCCCCTTTGTCTTTTTCAGACAATCCTCTACCAATCCCCAAGTGAAGCTTAGCTCCAGAGTAGATCACATTTTAACCCACAGCAAGGTAGGTGCCAAACCCACCTTGTTTCTATAAAATTAAGGCCTATTTCCTTATGAGTAATATAACTTGATGTGGATCTGAGAGTTCCTAAGAGCCTTGCTAAAAACGTATTTTTTCCTGCCTGGAGGGTCTTTACAGGTGTATGTCCTCAGACTCCCGCACCATATGTACCCACCAACAGACATTTACTTCTGTATAGCATTATCAGTTCTTTGGTGGGACTGTGCCCTAAATGTTTTGCAAATCTAAACATAGATTCATGGGCTGCCTCCATCAACTGAGATTGTTGAGGAATCAGACAGTCCGTTTCAAATTTGAACCAAACACAATGCCAAGGGAACTAAAATTGATTGTTTTCTTTATCAGTGTATGACCACCAAATAACAACTTTCAGCAGGTGGTCTTTCGCCCGCATCTTAAAATGTAGGATTTTTTATTATTTACATTGAGGTTTAACCCATGCATACAACTATAAAACCCACCTAAAAGAGCTTGTAGACCATTTTCAGTATTAGCCAGGAGGATGGCATCATCTGGGTGTAATAAAACCGGGACTAGACGTGAACCAATTTTTGGGACACAGGGGTACAGTCTGTTAAAAAGGAGTCAAGCCTTTTCTCACCGCACAGGTAACTTAGATAGGGGGAGTCTGGATGCCTAACTGGGAGTAACATACTCTCATATGCGTATCTTGGTGAAGACTGTTTAGCACATGCAATAAGAATGAATCTACTCAGGCAAGTCCCATGATGTCCCACAATTTATTTCTATCTACTAAGTCAAAGGCACAGGAGCGGTCCATAAAGGGCATGCGTATGGCTCCACTCCTGGCCTTGACATATTTACCCAGGATTATGGAAAGGGCGTGTTTATGATGCCCTTGCCTGGGTAAAATCCAAATTGCACGCCGGGTAAAAGAGAGTTTTCACTCACCCCAGCTTCTAACTTCCCTAAAATGACCTTACCAAAGATTTTTCTCTAAGAGTTAAGCAGTAGTCGGATGGAATATTCTTATTAGCTTCTTTATATTTAGGAACTGTGACTGACTGCTTCCATGATTCAATTGACCCCCCCCCCCAACTATTATAGATCTAAAAACATTTGTAAGCAGTGTGGCCCAGAGATCTAAATTGTGTTTACAAAACTCTGCTGGTACCCCATCTGGACCTGCTGCCTTTTCTGATGCTGAGCGGAGTATGGCTATCCAAACTTCCACCACAGAAATGGATTTTCTAAAATCCACTAGTGCCATGCTGGTTGTAACAGGCTCAGCATGGAGCCTTTTATTTGTTTCAGGCATTTCTGGGCAAAATATTTTGCAAAATGAGCAACCCATTTGTGATTCATTATATGGCAGTCAATACGTGACTCTAGCTTTTTTGTGAATAAGGGCCTATTCACTATTTCCCAAAAGGCTCAGTTGTTTTTCAGGCCTGCTGACTGTTCCAGGTCGCCTCAGGCCTTGGTTCTTATTTCAGCCTTTCTATTTTTGATAGCTTTCATGTATTTCCTTCTGGCCTCCCTCCCCTCATCTGCATCCCACTTGATTTTGTTAGATGCTTTGTTTATTGCTTTATAGGTGTTTGTACATTCTGAATTAAACCATGTGCAAACAAGGCAACATATCGTAGTGAATCAGATAATTGAATAACGAATCCCTGTGAAGTTTTCACTCACAGTAGCTGGCTTGCAGTTCTCTCCCAAGCAATTCAAAATTTCCAAAGGGCGTTTGCTTACAGCTTCTATGAGCCTTTTACTAGGAACGACATGTCACCATTTTCTATGCACCTCCTTATTTTTTGGTATGGGGCATAGGCTGTGCTTTGCAGGGCGTATGGGGAGCTAAGGGTGCGTAGGCAAGCATTGCAGGGATGGGATAATGATTGCTAAAAGAGGAGGGACAGAGCTTGCAGTTTTTTATCAGCTGGGCCAAAGTATCCAACACTAGAATATGGTAACGATAGTTCCTTTGCATCTCCCCACAGAGGTTGGAACATTTATCTGGTTTTCTGCCATTAAATACATTGCAAAGCTCAGGTTATTAGCTAATATTAGCCTTGTAATGCGTCCCCATATGCTGAGTGCGTAAAGTGACCAGAAGGCTAACCCGGCCCATTAAAAATTCCACATACATGGTTTACACTGCAGAGACATTTCGTTAGAATAAAATCAGCCAACCATAATAGAGAAACATACTTCAATTCTTTAACTATTTTATCGTGGAGAATATGATCCAACTTCTCTATAATCCCCACCGGTTGAGTCTTAAAGTAATAATAAAAAAAAGGAATTAGGATTATTTCAAACTGTTTGGGATACGAAATCTTCACCAATTAAAAATAAGGATTAAAAAAACAATTCATTTACTTGAATATTCTCCACTGTGGTTGATACCAAGATTGGGAAACCGCCCTTCCCCATGTCAACATATGAAGGAACAGCAGGTGTACAAAATTACCTGAACCTATTGACTGTGATATGTTCATAGGCCCATGTTTCATGACAACATATGATCCCAAAGGTTTTGACAAAAGGTAACCAATCATTGTTGGAAATCTTTTGGCGGATCCCTGCCACTTTCCAGGAGAAAATCTGAAAACCCCTTACAAACTGTGTGGGAGGGCTATTTTGAGGTGGAGTGGCAACCATCTGGATCTGGGGGTTTGTTTGAAGAAACCATCAAAGCCAGGGGATCCTTGATATTCCCAATACCCAATAAGCCTTCATGTACTGACCCTGTTGTGCCCTCAGTGACATGGCAACTCTCTCTCTTGGGTGAGAGCACAATGGTTGGCTCAGGTCTGGCAATGTCTTTAGTCTGGGGCGTTTTCCTTTGAACGGGCAGTATAAGGATCAAGTCAGTCATTTGTATCCAACTCTGAGAGTATATGGAAGCTGTAATGGGTGGGGTTCCCATGAGCTCTCTGAGAGGCTACACTTGGGTGAGTGAAGGAGACCACCCTTTCACCCTGGACACCCCATGCAAATACAAATAAAAGTAACCAAAAGGGACAACAGAGAGCAGATCAGGAGAATCCTTAACCCTATTCTTAGTACCAAATCTGATCAAACATTGCGCCAACTCTGGGAACCTGCAGCTCACCACGATACAGACCCCTGCCAATGCCTTTGGAGAAGGCCTGACCCAACTGACTCTCTTCACCATGAAGATGTCGTCAAACTCCCAATTAGTCAGTGCGGAGTTTGTCACTAGCCAGTGGAAAACATTATTTTTCAGAGCCTTGAAATTTTCAAATGTGTGTGCTGAGACAGGAAGTACCCCCACCAAAACTGATACATAGGGGCAACACTCTGGCCGCAAGTGCAAGGCTTGATGTGCATGTGGTTGACACAGCTTCTGGGGGTGAAAATGATCACCGTTGGCTGGTGAATCTTTTGCTCCGCCAAAACTTGGTCTGGATACCCATCAGGTCTCTTTACTGCGGTGGTGGGCTTAGTTAAAGAGGAGATGGGACCCGAGTTACTGTGTAAAATCGGGGGATGGTTATTAGACACCCATGAGTTTCTCTGAAGCTAGAGTTGTTTAAAGGATTGCATCATGTGGGAACTTAAAAGCTAGGAATGCAGAGGCAGGCTTACCCTTAGAGATTAGTTCCTTAATCACCCATTCTAGGACATTTAGTCTATCCAAGATAAGGGCAATGGCAGAAGTGAGGCTCCCCCTTTAATTTTTCTACTAACCTTTCCCCAAACACACTTAGCTCCGTCTGGCCAATGTCTTGTATCACAACTGGAGGAGTTGGTTGATGCATGGGTTCCGAATTCTGTTAAATAAACCAATTTTTAGGTTTTAGCCCTGGTTTTTTAGTCTTAGCTGGGTCTGGTTTTAGATTCCTCTTTTTCTCACCACAGGCTCACATGGACTGTTGATAAAGCCAGAACGGGACCAGGACCAGAGCCAGAGCTGGGTAAGGTATGAGTGTAGGTGAACTAGATACACTCTGTACGGATCCCCCTTCCACAGTTACCCCCCCTGGACCAGATACAACACCCCAGTGAACGAAGTTCCTGAGATTGCCTCAGTATGAGCTGATCATACAGGTTGTAGTAGCAGAGATCTTAACCAAGAGGAAATAGGGCTTAAGTCCTCTCTACGATCCAGCGACATCTGTCTCTCAGCCAGATTAATCTCCTTTGAGACTATATTAACAGCCCATGCCAGGAATGAGCCCAGAGTAATTCCTGAACCAGTATGATTTGAGGAATTATCCTGCCAGTGTTGCAGCTTGCATTTACTAATGAGCTGGTGGAACAATATCAGCAATGACTGAAGGCAAAAGGCTATAAGTCAACCAATGACAAACACCCATCACTTACCACCCACACACACACACCACCAATCGAGGTGTCCAAGTTTCAGCTCACAAGCACCTAATAGACTCCAACCCAGCAAGACTTCAAATAGTCTCTCACAGATTTGATAGTCTTGGACCACCAATAGTCTTGGTCATATACTGTTGCTTTCTGTAGTTGCTCCAGAGGGTAGAGTAATCAAGTAAGGGACAGTGGCAATAAGGGTCACAGTGAATTAGGCATGAATTGAGCATGAACAAACTGCAAAATATCACCCATTGCCCTACGGTACATCTGAAGCTCACCCATCTCCACGGATGGGTCAGGCCCACTGACGGCAGGCGCTAAGTGCACTACAGGCAGGCAAAGTGACCAAGCTCCTCAGTGGCCTCAGGTGCCAAAGCAATACAGAACTGCTGACACATACCCCAAGCCCTCGCTCCATCGGTCTCCCTCAATTTCTCTCACTCCAGGCTGATTCACACCAGGAATCATTGCGGGTACAGTTGGTTGAAACTCCAGGAGGCCCTACATTCAGCTGAATCCTGAAACAGGCTCCCCCACCTCCAGAGCCCAGGGCTAGGAGACCAGACCAGCTGCACAGCAATAGCTCCCATTGTGGCTATAGGATGAACGCCTTCTCAGCATGCGGTGCGTGAGTGCATTAGTGCATGGATGGGCACAAGCATGGTAGTGGGAGGAGGCAAGATGTTTCTAATAATAAAACTATTCAAATGGGAGCATCCGGGCATTAATGTGCTTTGCGCTGGAAGAGATTCTGAAAAAGTAAAATATTTGTGTGTGAGTTAGGATGTGGGTCCAGGTTGCATGCCTCTTGGACCATCAGATTTATTTATGGACTGCTTATTGTGCCCCTTTGGCACTCAAGGTGATGAACGCTCTGTACATTGAGAAAATGACATGGCGCATTTTATCACAGGTAAGTACAAGTATGTAACACTACTTAAAAAATATGATTATTCTAAACCTATGCCTTTACCTATCTACCTATATCCCTGTCCTATTGATTTTGTTTTTAGCTTAACTGCAGTACCTCAGGACTACAGCAGCACTCAGTGCTGCCTCTTATGTATTTTCCATATAGTACAGTGGTAACGCAGTGCTAAGAAAAAAATAACTTGTCTTGGAAATTGCATGACCCAGGGGGCTGGCCAACAACAGAGCCTTGGTTGCTTACGAGGGTATGGGAACTGGACCTGGTCATAGGTCAGACCCTGTGGCCAAGCCAATGCTGCTCGCAGCTGATGGCTGATAGAGCGCGGGCTCACCTACTCAGAATTTTACCATACTCACCTGGGCCCATAAACAGTACACGCTTTGAACAGGTACACCTACGCTTTAAACCAGTAGTATTTACTTTTAGGACCTATACCTTGACTTACCAATCCTAGTCACCGATTCCCAGAGTCCTAAGGGATCAAGGGAGTTAGCAAGAAAATAGGTAGTAAATAAACATGTGCACTCATAAAATAACCACAGAAAGATTTAAATGCTTTATCTAATTATTTCTTTACATGTCAATGTCCAAACTAGATTAATCAGAGCTTGATCAAAACAAGAATAACATCGAAGCAAGATGATGTGAAAAATATTATGAAAACGTTCTTTAAGCATTAAAACAATGGAAGGGTAAGAAAAGGGAAACAGTACAATGACATACCCACGCAATTTTTATATTTACCTAGAATGGTGTGAAGACCAACCCTGGCCACGGGATGGGATAAAAGTACAGGACCCCCGATAGTGCAGGTGTCAACTGGATAGAACAGGTGCAGACCAGAATCAGGATAAGTACGGACCAAATTGGATCAGGACAGGACCACCGCTGATCAGGACCGGCACCCACAGGTAAAGTGCAATGCCAGAGACACACCCCTCTCTGCAGCTAACATTCGGACCCCGATTGGGTTATTGAATCTTCTCCCTCAGGAACCCCGATTGGGTTATCGAACTCCTTTCCAAAACCCCGATTGGGTTATGGAATCTTCTGACAGAGTGGTCTGCCAGCATCTCTGCTCCTGAATCTTTTGACAGAGTGCTCCGCCAGCACCTCTGCTCTCGATCGCCTATTGAGTGTGTTGGGTCAGTGACAGATCAGCTATTCGGACAAGTCGGACAATCAAACTAACTAAGCCTTCCTTAGATATACCGTTTTCCAGGGCAGTGTACCACCCCCCCAATGTTGCAAATGTGTGTATTCCCTCAATTTGATTAGTCAAAAGACGAGGAGAGGTCATCACACCATACCAGTTATGAGGTCATGCTCTTCAATATTCAGATCAATATTCCCGCCCAATATTTTATTTTCCCATGCACTTTTATTCCACCCAGCAATGAATGTTCCAATAGTAATACAATGTATAATTTAACATCCTCTTGGAGGGTCAGGAGGTCGAGTTCTCATGAACATGTTCTAGTGAGTCAGGAGTTGGCATGGATTCAATGCCCTGGCTTGTAGACTCGGGTGAATTTGGCGCATGCCCAGTATTAACATTTGCCATACATTAAAAAAAATAGACGTTCAATTGAAAAAAACAAAGGTTACAGTGATGCTATAATTAGGTGAATACTGTGTAAAGCGGGTCATATAGCAAACTGTCACATGCATTGGATGATGTCATCAAAGAGCACAAGTTATAGTTAGCTCAGTAAACTATAACTGGAGAATTTCATTGTGTTTTGTTTTAATTTCTAGCTGCTATCTCCACCTAATTATAACAGAATGTTTACCTTTGTTTCAAATCATGAATTTCTAAGGTTTTTTAACACAAAGCAAGATATTATTACCAGACCTAACTATCATTTTACTTTACCCTTCGTTTTTTTAATGAATTTCTGAGCAGTTTTCAATGTAAAGTGTTATCATATTACCCCAGCTAACTATAATGTCACTTTAACCTTTGCTATTTTGTGAATCTGTAAGATGTTTTTAACACAAAGTATGATATTACTACCATACCTAACTATAACATGAATGGCCTGTAGCAAACCCTTCCTGGGATGGTCAACTCAACCCGGTGCATGACCAATCAATGACACAGTCACAATATCAGTAAGGCAGCTATACTGGCTTTTAGCCAATGGGTCACCACATGAATATATAAAAGGCAGGCTATTGGCTTTATTGAGGGGTGACCACGTCAATATTCAAGCAAAGCCTATTTTACTTTGTTAAGGGGTCACCACATGATTATATGGAGGCAAGTCTACTGGCTTTGTCAAGGGGACCACCTTCATTAAACAATAATCATGTTTTAAGTAAACATTAAAACAATAGAATACAAACCATATTGAGTTATAGGAAACAAGGGAACCCGATGGTAGTACATTAGGGACCTTGGGCATTTAACTTATTACAAAAAACAGTGGACCCTAGTAGTATGGGAGATCAGGGTAAGAATAGACACAAACTGGAATAGTATTTATGTCCTTTGTCTAGCCGGACAGGAATTTATTTGGCGATTCACACAATCAGAAAGTAATGTCAAGGGGGCACAGCCCGTGGCCTACAGTGAACAAGACAAAACAATAAGTATAGGCAAGAGCGAGCAAATCGGTCTGTATACTTATAATCAGTGAACAGACTTGATTGTAGTTTGAGTGACCATTGTACATAGCATTCACAAGCATATGCAGTACATATGATCCTATTGTGTCGATGACGTTTCGATGCCCAAAAACAAGATAAATGGCATCATCTTCAGAACAAATATATAAATCATGTTTGTCTTAGAATTATAAACAATTGCCTTTCATGCAAGGCAGATCCTTAGGAGGGGATGTAGTACAGGTCGAGAGGAGTGTTTCAATTAGGATCAATGATAGTGTGGATTTCAGGATATCCCGCTTTTGAGTCAATTAGACCATCCAGATGATGGCTCGAGTTGTGCCTGTTGCAGAATCGCAGGACGTGGCATCTCTGGCGGGGATTCCCGCCAGAGATCCCAGAGATGCCACTCCCCCAGTAAAATACATGGGCATTTTGTGAATGTACTAACTCCTGAAGCGGAAGCCGGGAGTCACTCTGCTTTTAAAAACCTGTATGTTACTGCTTATTATTTGATTTTAAATCACTCACCCTCTGTCACTACTCTGGTTTCTGCAGCAGATTGAGCGCTGCTTGACACCAGAGACAGACTCTCCTCGCCACCTTCCCGCGGAGGTCGCAGGCCACGCCCCCTTTTCGGAGGCCACGCCCCCACCAAGACTACATAGGCTCGCTGATTGCAAGCGCCGCCATTTGTGAATGTACTAACTCCTGAGGCGGAAGCCGGGAGTCACTCTGGTTTTAAAAACCTGTATGTTACTGCTTATTATTTGAGTTTAAATCACTCACCCTCTGTCACTACTCTGGTTTCTGCAGCAGATTGAGCACTGCTTGACACCAGAGACAGACTCTCCTCGCCACCTTCCCGCCGAGGTCGCAGGCCACGCCCCCCTTTCGGAGGCCACGCCCTCTTCTCACCCCCCATAAATCATGTGCCTCTTTCGGACGCGCAGCGGACGAGCGCAGTGGGCATGCCGATTGCGCGCCGAAGGCGCGCCAAAGGTAAGCCCGTCTGCGCCCGTCCGCGTCCGAACGGGGCTAGGGGCCGGCCACTCTGCCCACTCCATACAATATTCTTCCGCACAGCTGGCCAGTCTCCAAGGCCCGTGGCCTCTGGATGCTATTGCGATAGCACGAATCAACAAGCTGGGCCTGTCCCCCCCACAAGCTTCCCCCTACTCCTATTCCTCAACCTCTTCACCCGCCTTCTGTCCTGGCTCTGCTCCATCAGCTCGTCCCCCCCCCACCGCCTTATCTGCCTTTTACCTTAACACCAGGTCAGCAGTCAAGCATCACCATGAACTCTCCACTCTACTGGACCTACACAAACCCGACCTCTTATATCTCACAGAGTCCTGGTTTTGTGGTAGCTCCCTTCCCTCCTTATTAGCCATGCTTCCTGCCTCCTATTATGCTCTCCGAGCTGACCGCCCCCCCGGTAAACCGGGAGGTGGCGTCGCCCTGATTGCCCGCAGAGACATCGTTTTTCAACCTCTAGCTTTCTCCTCCATTGGCTCATCAGACTTCTTGGTGGCTCGTTCACTTTCTTTCAGTACCCCGCTCACCTGTGTCCTTATGTACCGCCCTCCCTCTTCCTCTCAACTCTTTTTTCCGAGCTTCCAAGATTTGGTGGCCACCCTAGTAGTAAATAACTCTTCCATCGTAGTACTAGGGGACTTCAACTTTTGGCCCTCTGACCCGTCCGAATGCTCAACATCTAAAGAGTTCGTGGAGTCTCTCCGCTCCCTCAACTTTGTCCTCGCTGTCCACGCCCCAACCCATAGCCAGGGCCACATCCTTGATCAGATCTGGTCCCTCAACCGCCCGGTAACTTCGCTGTCTATCTCCCCCTGCACTTGGTCCGATCACTTCCTCATCTCTTTTTCCCTATCCTTTAGCCCAGCCCTTAAGCCCTCCCTCCCCAAAAACATCCGGGCGCGCTCATGGAACCGTGTGGATGTGGCCTCCCTGTCTGCCACACTCTTCACATCCAGCCCGGATCTTCACGGGTTGCCATCTGTCGGACAAGCGGACTCTATCAATGCATGCTTGCGAGCTGGCTGCGACTTAGTCGCCCCCCTAAGGTGGATATCATCCAGGCGCTCCAACGACGCAAACGGCTTGTTCAATGAGGAACTGAAGGTTCATAAACTTAACGTCCGCCGGGCGGAACGCTCCTGGCGGCGACACTACTGCCCGATCCGTAGAAACCAGTACATCACCCTATTGGCCTTGTACAAAATAATCTAATTTGGCAACCAAGAACGCCTACTTCTCCTTCAAAATCCTAACCGCCGAAAATCGACCCAGAGAAATCTTTGCTATTTTGCATGACCTCGCATACTCAGACAGGGCCACCCTTAAACCCTCCCCCTCTCAGCACCTTTGTGACTCCCTCAATTCTTTCTTTCTTGACAAAATCGCCACTATCAAAGCTAACCTCCCCCCCTCCCCCTCCTTTGTTAGCCCCCAGGGTCCCACAGTGGCAGCACGTCTCAACTCCATCCCTCTCCTTACAGAAGATTCTTTCCTTTCTCTTCTGCCATTGGTTAAGCCCGGCTCCCCTCTAGACCCCTGCCCAGCACATATCCTGAAACAGATCTACTCTGCCTGTGTTTTGCCACCCCTCACCCTTCTTAATAGCTCACTATCACAAGCCATTGTCATTTCACCCCTTAAATCAGCCGTTATTCTACCCATCCTGAAAAAACCTGGCGCCGACCCCTTGGTTCTTATTAACTATCACCCGTGACCCTTCCATGGACGGACCATTTTCTGGTCCCTATCTCCTGGGAAATTCCCACTACGAACCCCCGAACCTCTAAAATTCAGGTAACCGACCGACGATGGCGCAAACTGGCACCTGAGAAATGGGCTGCCGCTCTCACGGACTCCATCCCCGAGCTCTCCTCCGACCCTGCCATGGCTGACAAGCAGTTTAATGAGTGGATTACCTCCTCCCTAGATACACTGCTCCCAAAAACTGCGACCCTCAAACATCCTAAAAGACTATCTCCTGCTCTATGGTACTCCCCAGAGCTCAAAGCTCTGCGCCAGGAGTGTAAGAGAACGGAGCGCTTCTGGAGAAGAGACAAATAGGAAATTAACAAAAACATCTACTCCACCTCTCTTCTATCCTATAAAACCGCCATCTGAAAAACCAAATGCGCTTTCTTTCAGGAGAGAATAGAGAAAGCTGGATGCTCCAGTAAGGAATCATATGCCATCCTTAAAGAGCTTCTAAAAACCCCAGAACAGGGACCGGGAGACCCCTCCGATCCTAAAGCCAATCAGGAGAAATGCCAACAACTGGCTAATTTCTTTCATGACAAAATCCAAACAATTCTGGCTTCAATTCCCCCCTCGAGTCCGTGCGAAGAAACCGTTCTCTCATACCCCACATCACCCACTTGTCTTTCTTCGTGGGGCCAAGTTACAATGGAAGAAGTAGGAAACACGCTTACATCCATGAAGAGCGGATCCCCCAGGGACCCCGCCCCACTCCGGATCCTTAAGGAGGTAGCCCCCACGATCATTCCCCCCCTCACTCATCTGATTAACGCCTCACTCCAACAGGGAGTTGTACCCCCGAGTTGGAAGACGGCTGTCGTAAAAGCCCTATTAAAGAAACCATCCCTCGACCCTGAAAATCTGGCTAATTACAGACCCATCTCCCTACTCCCAGGAGTCAGCAAAATTGCTGAAAAATTGGTCAATAGGAAACTCTCACAGTTTCTGGAGGTCAATAACAAGCTAAAAAGTTCCCAGACGGGCTTTCGCCCAGGACAGGGCACTGACATCGCCCTCCTGGCAGCGGTAGAGGAGGCCAGAGCGCTATTGGATGGGGGAGGATCAGTGGCAGTGATCCTCCTCGACCTAAGTGCGGCGTTCGATACCGTTAACCACCAACTCCTCATCAAAAGACTCAAAAGAGTTGGTGTGGAAGGCTCAGCCCTATCCTGGCTTTCATCCTTTTTAGCCCAACGGACCTACCAGATCTGGGAGAAGAACGCCCGCTCCTCCGAAATGCCCCTCCAATGTGGTGTTCCTCAGGGCTCCTCCCTGAGCCCCACATTATTTAATATCTATATGTCCACATTGGAGGAGGTCATCACCCCATTCGGAGTGAGCGTCGTCAGCTATGCTGACGACACACAACTAGTGGTGTCTCTGTCCCACCCCAGACAACAAACAGCTGACCTACTCAACTGCCTTACGCAGGTCCACTGTTGGATGAATAGGTCAGCCCTAAAACTTAATGGGACGAAAACGGAAGTCCTTCTTCTTGGCCCGAAAGGAATCTCACTCTCCCCGAACATCTGGCCAGCCTGTCTGGGTCCACCCCCTGACCCAAAAACAGAGGTAAAAAGTCTGGGTGTGTGGATCGACACCGACCTCTCATTCACTGTACAGGCAAAGAAGGTAGCCGGGACCTGCTTTGGGCTCCTGAAATCTCTGAGGAAAGTCCTGCCCCTCTTACCTTTCACTTCCCAAAAATTGTTAATACAAGGCCTAATAATATCGAGGCTTGATTACAGTAATGTAATCTATCTAGGCGCTCCTGAAGCAACCCTCAACAAGCTTCAGAGAATCCAGAATACCGCTGCCCGGATCATCACAAATACCCCTGCAAGAACCTCCGCCAAACCTGCTCTCAAACTCCTCCATTGGCTCCCCATAAGGGAGCGAGTCAAATTCAAGGCCTTATGCCTAGTCCACAAATCACTGCAAAATCAAGGCCCCCCAGTCCTCAATAAACTCATCACTCCATATAAAGCTACAAGATCCCTCCGTTCAGACACAGAAAACTTCGTTACCACCCCCAGATTCAGGAAAGCCCGATCTGGAGGAAGACGTTTCTCGGTCCAAGCTGCTCGCCTCTGGAACTCGCTCCCCCACGACTTGCGACTCGAATCACAATACCTGCGCTTCAGGAAGCAGCTAAAGACTCATCTTTTTCCCTAATGTTTTATGCCTTCCCCTTATTCTAAGTCTCTGTCCCCGCCCCCACCCCCCCCCCCCTTTTTTGCCCCTGGCCCGCTGTACTGTAGAGTTAGGGTTCCTAGCGCTGGGATACCTCAGGGTGACTATGCGCTCTACAAAATAAAATAATAATAATCCTATGGCCCTGGTCCTCCTCGATCTCTCCGCCGCTTTTGACACGGTTGATTATGCCATCTTACTTTCCAGTGTCAGAGCGGCGGGAATCAAAGGCTCGGCCTTGGTCTGGCTGTCCTCCTACCTGCGTGACCGCACCTAAGCAGTGCGATTGGGTGACTTTTCGGCGGACTTCCGTGTGGTTCAATGCGGGGTTCCCCAAGGCTCCTCTCTTTCCCCCCTGTTATTTAATTTGTATATCGCCCCTCTCATCTTCGCCCTCCAACAGCTGGAGGTCTCCGTCTACAACTATGCGGATGACCTCCAGCTCATCTTTTCCCTATCTTCTTCCCCCGAGTCAATATCCAATTTCCAGTCTGTTATGATCTTCATCCAGGACTGGATGAATCACAACCACCTGAAGCTAAACCCAGACAAAACGGAGTTGGTGCTGACAGGTGGTTGTTCTAGTCCCTGGTCTTCACTCTTCTGGCCCCCCTCCTTAGGCCCCCCCGATTCCTTCTTCCTCTGTAAAAACTCTTGGATTCAAACTGAATGACCAACTCTCCCTTCATTCCCAAGTCAGCTCTGTTGTATCCTTATCCTTTCTCTCCCTCCGCACTATCCACAAAGTCTCTCGGTTCTTCTCTCCCTCCGCACTCAAATTCATAGTCCTGGCGATGGTTACCTCCCGCCTCGATTATGGCAATGCCCTCTACTGTGGCATGCCCGCGTACATCGTGCGACGTCTCCAGCTGGTCCAGAACCAGGTGGCCCGCCTGGTATTCAATTTGTTCAAATCACACCACGTCACGCTCTCCTCAAGTCCCTACACTGGCTCCCCATACTGGAACGAGCCCAGTTTAAGCTGGGCTGCATCATTTTTAATGCCCGGGCCGGCTCTGCCCCTGCTTTTATCACTTCCGAAATTCACTCCTATGTTCCTCCCAGGGAGCTACGCTCATCTACCCAACAACTGCTCGTAGTTCCCTGATTTAAACGCAAAAATTGGGGAGGCTCCAAATTCTCCACTCTCGCTCCTGCTTTCTGGAACTCCCTTCCGGCGCACCTAAGATCCTACCCCCCAGTACACACTCTTCCGCAAGGCACTTAAAAACTTTCTTTTTACATAAGCCTACTCACCTTAAAACCCCTTCTATGATCCTGTCTTTCTCCCCCGCAGGGTTTCAGTACTTGACAGCTCCATGAAACCGCTCAGTGTACGCGCGCTTAAGAAATATTTTAAACTCAAACTCAAACTCAAAGCCCCCCGGCCCTGGGTAACCTCTACTCCCTGTGGCTTTAAAAAAATGGGTCGGGGGCTCAAAGGCTCCTCCAAGCCTTGGGGATCAGCACCCCCGGGGCTTTTTATATTGTGGGAGGGGCCCGCGTGGCTCTTCTCTTGGAGCCGTCAAGGGCCCTGGGGACCACCACCCCCAGGGGCAGCTTCTGCAGTGTCTCCGGGTGCCTACTCTCTGGACACTGTTGTTTGCTATGGCTGGGTGGGAGCCGAGTCTCCTGCCCTGCGATAGCAAACTTGGTTTGTAGTTTCAAAAGAGAGAACGGGGAAAGTGCTCTCTCTTTCAAAATGCAAAGCAGATTGCTTTTCCCCACGGGAAGCTGTATGTTATCAGTTTCCCATGTGGGAAATCAATGCAAGCTTCCGAAGGACGCGGGGAGCCGGCTGGGACTGTGGGGTCATTGGGGTCCCCCCACGGTCCCTAACGTTATATATAGACCCCGGGGGATGGGGTCCCCAGGGAGAATAAAAATAAGTGGTAGGTGGTAATTTTTTTTATGGTAAAATTAGGCGTCTCTAAGTTTTGGAATATCGACAATCCCGTCTCCCACTAAAATTGGCACAAAGTTTTTAGTGAAGCCCACACTGTGAGGCGTTTCACAAAATGAGAAACAGCAGGGTCTGATTGGTATCGATAAAGAATTGCCCACTGTTGAGTACAGAGTAGGCAAATTGCACATGGGGTGTTGTGCCCCAGTGGCTGCTGCTCGCGCCCTCTCTTGAGGTTAATTGGAAGAGTTGTGTACTCTTTTTGCTCCTACGGTACGCAGCGCTCCGTAGTCTCTGTTTGCTACCACCTCTGTTCTGTAGAGGCCCCTAGGTAAATATGATGGCTTCCCTACATAGCCAGCACCTCTGAAAAGGTAGAAGAGCTGCTAAAGAGTCAGCCCGGGTATTACACTTTCAGTCATAAATAACATTCTTTTCTTAGTAAAACTTTGTGCCTCGGCACTTATTCTTTTACAAATTAAGTACTGTCTTAATGTCACATGTGAATTGGGCACGGAAGGGTACAGAGACGTTTTGCAGTCTAGGAGAGCGCCACCTTCCTGGGTATTATTTTCTAATTGTTCGAGGAGTTGAGGCTAACCTAAGTCCGGGGATTGTTATACTCAGGATTTTATTTAAATATGCAGGGTGTGCCTTTGCAGTCCCTGAAGCCTCGGTGGTGCTAGGCAGTGCCTTATTTGTTTTGTAATTACACAAGCAGTACTTATGGTGTTATAAAGTGATACACTCATAGAAATATTGCAGTTGTATAATTACCAAGGATTTATGTGCCTAACAGTTAGTTACATTATTTTTTGTAGGTGCACGGTCATGTTAAATAGTATTTAAAATTTTCTATAAATGGATGATTATCACAATAAATTATAGTCAAGTGTTGTCACAAAAAGAATACTTATACACTCAGTTATTTATTTCTTTATTTATTTATTGAAAAGTTACCTTTATTAAAACAGAAATAAATTGAAATGTAATTTTAACAGAACAGTATAATAAACAAAACGTGGATTGGACTCCAGTGGAAGCAGCGTAGGTAACCTGCAAAGATAAAAATGAAATATAAGTATGTATGCTATGTGGAAGAGGTAAAGAAAGCTAGTTCAAATGAAAGGACCATAGTGAAAATGGAAGGGAGGGGCAGTGGGTGGAAGTGAGAAGGGAATGGAGAGTTAAAAGAAGAGAGGCAGGAGGAGCTAGAGCGTCGGCCTATTGCACTCAGCCCTTGCTCTTTATCCTCTGTCACCCGTTTGTCTAGAATGCAGAGATCTGCGAGATAGAGTGTAGTTTAAGAAGTCCTTAAAATAAATACATGAAGGCAGAGATTATGGGCCATATTATGAAGGAAGGGAGATAACATTATCGCCATTTTAGCGGCAGGAAACTGCTGCTAAAGTGGCGATAAGGGGTTCATAATATGCTGTTGTGAATTCCCTTAGAGGCACATGTTTTGGTGTGAACCTGGGATTCTATGGGAATTCACAAGGGCATATTATCAACCCCTTATCATCGCTTTAGCTGCAGTTTCCTGTCGGTAAAGTGGTGATAATGTTCTCACTGTTCTTTGATAATATAGTCCTACATTATTAGTTACTGGAAAATCGCTTGTATTCACCTATGCACCCAGAGTGCCGCACCCCAGTCCACACACCGAGGCTTCACAGCTCATCTGCCACCACTGGTGTGTCCCACGACGTGTTGGTGCAAGCTCCGAGTCCGGATACATTTGAATGGAAGAGCAGGTCTCCACAATGGAACGGTGTCTTGATACTACCATGTAAGGTGTTAGAATGCTCAGGGCATCATTGCAGGAAAGAGTTTCCGCTCAGACCCTTTCAGCCAATCAATGAATTTTTTGTAAAGGGAGAAATAATTTAATGGTGGATACCTCTGGAGGTAAATTAAGGTTTATTTTAAGCATGATAGAAAATAGGAGTTGAGTGCATCCTTCGTTTATAAAATACAATCAACCGTTAGTGGTAATCGTGGTTTAGGAGGAGTTGGAGTGCCCACGAATACACAAGGTTAAATAATAATGTGTTATGGTAAAGTTTAGATAGAAAGGAATAGAGTGCATGGTAGAAGGTTAATGTTTGCGTGTAATGCAGTAGCGGGAGCCTGTGTGCATGTACACTCAGTAAGGAGCTAACTACAGTGTCCTAAAAGCCAACACCACATGTCTGTACGGCAGCGCTGCCTGCTGGCTCAGGTCTATAGTACGGTCCAGTAAGTCCTTAAAATTAGACCAATGTGACTTAATGAGATCACGGATCACAACATAACACTAGACAATATTGCTTATTTGCATGTGTGCAGTCTGCTTGGTGCAATCTGCCTGATGCATCTCGCAACACCGCTCTGAAGAGGTGTCTGTAGGGCAGCACTGCCCGCTGGTTCAGGTCTACATTATGGTCCAGCAGAGATGAGACTGAAGGAAGTGAGAGATCACATCATTATGCACAGCAATATTGTTTGTTTGCATCTGCGTAGTGATGCTGATGCATCTCACTCCTCTTACGGCACCGCATTCAATTCGAGGCCCTGTGCACCTAGGCTGCTCTGCTTACCTGCTGCAAACACTACAATCAACAGAGCTCACAACTTGAATTCTGCTTTGGATTTACACTGCAGACAGCTTTGAATTCAACCTTGATTTATTAATCTGCACTGTAGACAGCAGGGTTCACCGTAAATAGAGAGAGCAAAACCCTGCCAAAATAGATGACTAGAGGTCCTCTAAGGGATCCACAACTGTTATATATGAAGCAACATTAACTATGCATCAGAGCCAAGGACATCAAATATGTGTAAGTCAGTCCATACTTTTTTTAGAAATATAAATGTATTTATTTTTATAGAATCTGACATTTCTAAAAAGCATTCGGTATATACATACATAGAGTTCAATGGATAAGACACATGACATTTTTCATATCACATAAAAAGAGAAAGGCACATTCATAATAATCAATGTTCCACTCACTCCAGGGCAGTTCTAAGAATTTAACAGACACTCATACCTTCAGGGGATCAATCAGATTCACAAACATTCAAACAGTTCAATTAAATAAGTATAGCATGGCCTGCAACTAAAGAATGAAATTATAGTTGCATGGACGGGGGTGCAAAGGTAAGAAGGCAGATTAGATGGAAGGCTGTTGTCCTCAGGGACTCATATATTGCCGTTCTTAAGAAAGATCCCGAGGCGCGTTTCGGTGTATGGAACCTTCGGCAGGGCGAGCAAATACAGCCAAGGAGGGGAACAAACATGCTGCGGTTAACAAGATTTCAGTCGAATTAAATGTTCAAAGGGTCCACATTTTCCAAGTCTTTTAAAAAAGGATTTTTGTTCAGCCGAAAAGAATATCCTATTTTCTTTCCTTTAAGTAACTGTAGCGGCATCCACCGGTAGAATTGTTATTCTTTAATATCGAACTTCGTGCTTCAAGAGATCAAACACTGATAGGTAATAATCAGTTACAGCCGCGTCTGGTATATGCGGTCGGGAGGGTCGTCGAGCGGGCTTCACAGCATCCAGCCCGTAATGAAAAGTTGGCTCAGAGAGGGAGAATCCCGAGATAGTTTTTAAGTAAGAGCGCTTCCAGACTGCAGGGGATAACGTTCTCGTCCGATTGCGGTGGGAAATTAGGCTGTGGCTCACAACTTGAAAAGAGAAAGAGAAACAGTGTGAGAGAGAGGAAGAGCGCAAGAGAAAGAGTGAGAGCAAGACAGAGAAAGAAAGAATGAGACAGAGAGAGGAAGAGACAGAGAAAGAGAGAAAGTGTGAGAGAGAGAAAGGAACAGATGTAGCAGGAGAGGGAGTGTTGACACTGACGAAAATCTTCGCAGCTCACCTTTCTGCACCAGTGTGTGTCCAACCACATGCCGGGTAATAGTGCACCCTCAAGATAAGTGATCTGAAATATAGTATACAATTAGTAATCGCAGAGTACTTACAACTGCACACGCATATTTCTATGTTACGCCTCTGCAAACCCAGGCTGCTGTATTCCATCAAGTTCCTCTACAAGGAGGTGTCTGGGCGCTCTCTTCCACCCAGGGTGCTGTATGCAATCCACTCCAACTGTACAGTGGTGACTTTCCTTTACTGCACAACCAGACTTCTGCACCTCATCCACCTGCAGTGCCCGAAGGTGAGTGCCCGTTCCTGCGCACCCAGACTGCTGCACCCCATCCACTCCAACTGCCAGGAGGTGATTGTGCATTTCTATGCACTCAGGTTGCTGCACACTATCCACTCTCACTGCTCAGAGGTGACTTCACGCTGCTGCGGACAGAAGCTTCCCTGCTCAACTTCTGCCACTGCTGTGTTTCAAAGAGGGTCCACCACGTGCCGAAGCGACCTTCACGTCATCGCAGATTCCACAGGTGTTGAACTCGGGTTGTGTTGGGGGGGACGCCAGTTTGTGAAACACAACCTGTTAGATAGAAAGGAAGATAAGATTGTGCGTCATTCGTTCATCAAAGAAGAGCAGAAGAGAGATAGTGAGAGAGTGACACTGAGGAGAATATTCGCAGCTCACCTTTCTGTCTCCGGTGTGTCTCTCACCACATGCCAGGACGTACTGCACCCTGAAGCACCACATCTAAAAGATAGTAGAGAATTCGTAATTGAAGAAAAGTCCAGTGCGCAGGAATGAAAAGACAGAGACAGTAATTCTGAGCATGTGAACTGATCATCAGAACATGTGTTGTATGCAACAAATTCAAAGCAATAATGACTGAACAGTCATTAATTTCTACTTCTCAACCTTTGCATCCTTAAAACATAACATTCCGAAAGCGACGCGAAGCAGCCAAGACTTGTGACAAGAATGTCACGCTCATGTGTCCATACTTCGGCGCTCGTAATACGCCTTACCTCCTTAAAAGCAGCATTTGCAATGCTATAGGTCTCGCATTATTAAAGTTTGAGCTATTGGTGTTGAATGATTTAACAATGCCAATAGCTCAAACTTTAATAATGCGAAACCTATTGCATTGCAAAAATGATATTGCAGAAACCATTATGTATGACACTGATTCTTTAACAGGAATAACACAAAGGAAGATGTTATGGCTGATAATTGCCACAATCTTTATGTGAAGTATAATAACACCGCCCTCTCACACCACTCCCCCCATTAAAAACACAACCATCTGCTATCAACAATTACTAAAAGTAGTAATGTTTTCCATCCGGTTAGAGAAAACAAGTGGTGTGCAGCCACACACGTGGTTTCAATTATCATGCCTGTGTCTGGGCAAAATAATTGAAACCCCATGTCCTACTGGTGTCTATTACGCGCAGGAAACGTGTAATAAACACCAATAGGCCACCCCATTTTCTCCCTGCGCTGCGCACTTAGGCCTCACAGCTCACCTTTTTGTGGACAGGGCACGTTCTACATATTGCAGTCCCAGTCTGCCACCAAGAAGTCTCACATTTGGTGCTGAGTATTGATATCACTATGGCAAAGGACATACTTGTGCACCCATCATCATTGCAGGTTGCTCACCCGCTCAGTTCTTGCAGTACCACTAACTCAGTGACCAAAGAGGGCACTCACATGGTGGTGGGCCCCCCTGTTCGATGGTTTGGGCCTACATGAGGTGTCTGAACCACCAGGACGGGTCATCAGAGCGCATGGGATGGGAGCAACTCTAAAATGGCGTAGAGCATGTGCGCCTGGTATTTTTTATTGGTAGGGTCACGTGTCTGGTGACACCTGTGCTGATTGGGTGTGGTGTTGGTGTATACCAGCCATGAGGGAGTGGCTCTGGCATTCTGACTACTAGACCTGTGACCAGCAGATCACTACAATGAAAATCTGGGCCATGTAGCGTAGTCTTCGTTTCCTGTAAACGTAAGCAGTGTGGGCTGGCATGACGTATGCCAGTGCTGCGTGTATGTATGTATGTATGTATTTTTGAGCTTATATAGCGCACAGCTACCCACAAAGGGTTTCCCGGCGCTTGCTTAGGGAACCCGTCCTGGTATTCCCCTGTGAGATAACCCGGCAGGGTATCCACAAGGTGAAAGCCAGGCATCCCGCCGCGAGGGGCCGTTGTGGAGATTAAGCAAGCTATTGCCCAGAGTCGCAGAGTGTGAAACCGTGAGTCGAGAAGGCACCGGAGCGAGAGAATTATCGAGTCCGTGGAATTTTTGAGCCCAAGACCCGCCGAGGCGGGGAATTGAACCCTGGTCCAGGGCCGATCTCAGCTTCCGGGTCTGCCGCCTCTAACCCCTGAGCCACACTTCTCCACAGCCTCTGCGTGAGGCTGTGAAGAATGACTCCGGAGCTATGGGCGTGGGTCTGTCGTGAGCTATATGAGAAATCAACTAATTTGAGTGTCTGTGTTGTAGTGCTGCCGTCACCCGGGTCTTAAACGCAAATATGTCATTATGTCAGTGAAGTCCCACAACCTGGCCAACATGGAAGGTACGGGGCATCACTAACCCTATATTCATCCATAGTTCCATACATAGCAGATGGTGGACATGACGCATTTCTGGGAATATGAATGTTTATTGCTCATTCAGTGGAGTGCTGTACCTATAGCAATACAGGGCTAGGAAAACTTCAGGTTGCAGTTTTTGGCACATGCAGGGCAGCTAATTAGAGTGAGGCTCGTGGTCGGAGTTAGACTTCCCCAACATATATACTTATGTGGTGGTCGCGTAGACTGTTGAACATAGTGCTGCAAATCAGTGTTCGAGTCTCAGAGTTGCATCCACATCCTGTTATTGTAGACAAATCTTGTAATCTCAGTGTGCTTGAAAGTGTAATGTAAATACCGTGCTCATGTAAAACGCTGAAATACTTTTTGGTCGAGTTCCCGCTATATAAAAATTAACCCTGGGCGGAGTTGGCGGAGTGGGGCTTCGCGGAGCTACGCGAAGTGGGCGAGAAACTACGCCCACCTCCGCACTCCGCGTAGCCCCACTCCGCAAACACCATCCGGCCGCCAGCCCCGCCACCCGCCTCCCGCCTCCCTCCCGCCCTCCCTAAATACTTTAAATGAAAGGAATAAATTAATTTAAAACGCACTTACCTTGCCGGCCGCTTCCCGCCGCGTCCCCGGGGCTCGCTATCTTCCGTCTTCTTTCGTAATGCGCATGCGCGGGCGGCCGCGCATGCGCATTTCTCACGAGAAAATGCGCATGCGCGGCCGCCCGCGCATGCGCATTACGAAAGAAGACGGAAGACGGAAGATAGCGAGCCCCGGGGACGCGGCGGGCAGCGGCCGGCAAGGTAAGTGCGTTTTAAATTAATTTATTCCTTTACTTTAAAGTATTTAGGGAGGGCGGGAGGGAGGCGGGTGGCGGCCAGCTACGCTCCGTTTGCGGAGTGTGCGTAGTGCCGCCTGGCTCCGCCGGCTCCGCAAAATGCGGAGTAGGCGGCACTACGCACACTCCGCAAACGGAGCGTAGCTGGCCGCCCACCCCTAATAAAAATGCTTAAAAAAAAAAACTCCGGCAATCGCAGGCACTTTTTGCTTGCAGTACTGTAATGATCCATTTTTTACGTTCCTATTTGTAGAATAAGCGAGAGAAAGTTACATAACCAAAGTATTTGCTACAGCCAGAGGTAAGATGGTTGCATACACTGTTTACAGCACAATGTAATGTGGTAGGGCCCAGGGACAGCGTTTTACAAACATAATAAATACACAGACACAGATAGTTGAACAGAATGTGGACACGTGTGCTCGACTCCATTTTATTACCAGGGTCACATGTCCAGTGATGTCTGTGCTGGGTGAATGTGGGGTGAGTGTAAGTCATTCTTTTGGGAATCATTGCTGTTGTTAACAAGTACAATAGTAATAATCAAATCATACACAGATATTCCATCATAAAGGGTTTATGACGTGTGCTGCACAAAGGTAGGAGCATTACATGTGAAATAATACACAAAAGATTCTATCATAAAGGGTCCATGACTTGTGGTGCACTGAGGTAGTGTGCTCAAAGATGCAGCAATTCGTAGTTCGGCTGATTTTACAGGAATATTTTGCTCAACAGTGAAGGAAGGGGGCGGGCCTGAGGTAACATGTGTGCAAACACGCCCTGTGGTGCATTTTAGATTGGGGAATTAATTCCTCTTCAATCCTGAGGTCCCCTGTGAGCTAACTAGCCCACCAGGTACCTACATTATGCGCCAGGCAGCTGTGTTGCAGAGACGTGTTCAGAGGGCACGCCCACTTTTAACAACACTCTGCAACAGAGCTCCGTGGCACTTACTGGAGATACCTGTTGGACTAGTTGCCCCCTAGGGGGCCTCTGGTTTAAAGAGGAATTAATTCCACAACTTAAAATTTGCCACAGGGCATGTTTGCACTCACATCACCTCAAACCCCTCCCCCTACCTTCACCACTGTGCAAACGTGCCCTGTTGCGTGTTCTAAGTTGGGGGATTAAGTCCCATTGCATACTGGGGGTCCCTGGGGGGCCAACTAGCCCACCAGGAACCTCCAGTATGCGCCAGGGGGCTGCATTGCAGAGAGGTGTAAATAGGGGTGTTGCCTCATTACACCTCTCTGCAATGCAGCCCCCTGGTGTGTTTGCAGAGGAGTAACTAATTCCCCTTGCATACTGGAGGTCCCTGGGGGCCAACTAGCCAACCAGGAACCTCCAGTATGCGCCAGGGGGCTGCCTTGCAGAGAGGTGTAATGAGGCCACGCCCCTTTTTACACATCTCTGCAATGCAGCCCTTTGGTGCAGCAGAGGGGGAACTAATTCTTTTTTAATACTGGGGGTCCCTGGGGGCCAACTAGCCCACCAGGAACCTCCAGTATGCACCAGGAGGCTGCATTGCAGAGCGGTGTAATGAGGCCATGCCCATTTTTACACCTCTCTGCAACGCAGCCCCCTGGCATGATTGCAGAGAGGGAACTAATTCCCCTTGCATACTGGGGGTCCCTGGGGGCCAACTAGCCCACCGGGAACCTCCAGTATGTGCCAGGGGTCTGCATTGCAGAGAGGTGTAATGAGGCCATGCCCCTTTTTGACTGACACTTAACTCCGTGGCGCACAGGTTTATATACGATATAATACAATGCAAGATGCAATCACACAAGAGCATAAACTTTAAGTAAACGTTACAAACAATGTTTTAAGACCTAAGCAACTCAAGTTCCCGGTTCTGCTTGTCACTCGACCCTTTAAGTGAATCACAAATGAATCCACAGAATTCGGTTTACAAGCAGAGAAAAACACAGCTGCGTGTTTGTAGAAGGACAGTTGTGAAACAGGAGAATGCATGAGACATGTAACGAAGAGCAGCAGATAAGATAGCTTAAAGGAAACAATGGTGTGAACCAACACATAGTCTGGACGGGGATTAATCAGCTCAGACAAGAATTAGTGTACTCAGCCAGACCCTGACACTCGTTAGTAGACATAGGCAAAGAAGCCACCTGACACGCAAAGGCAGAAATGACAAAAACATCACGTTCGCCGAGTTGCCTGAGTGAGGGCAACATAAAATGTAGGCGATCACAAAATGGAGGTCGAGAATGAACAAGTTTGTAATTTACAGAACCTCAGCCCTCCTTCTGCCATTACTCAGGCAAAAACCAACCAACTCATGCTAACCTGAGTCGGAATCAACACTGACATTCATGAAATCCTCAAGCTGTTGCTGCACCATCATCCTAATATTCTCTGTCTTCTGTGTCGCAGATTGTGGAACACATAAAGTAGCCAATAGGCCACAAACTGCAGGACCACATTGGATGCATAAGCAACAGGAGAATATGATGGCCAAAATTGCTCCAAGGAACGTTAGAATCTTCCATCCCCAAGTTGACAATATTCCCCAAAACCATCCCATCAAAGACCAATCTCCTTCGTCTTGATAAATCGACTCAGAGACTGTATGCAATTTGGAAATGGCTTGGTATACTGCCGGGGCATCGTCTGGAATATAAATGCAGCAACTAGATCCGATCAATCTACAGACACCACCTCGGTCTGCTAGGATCACATCTAGCGCAATTCTATTTTGCAACGTCATAAGACGGTCAGCCTGAAGCTTTGCCGTAATGTTACCTAATGCTCCTGCAGTAACATTGATAGTGGTCTCGACAACTCGAACCAATTGCCTGATGTGTCTACTATTGACCATCAGGCCCCAAAAGGGAAGGAATCCTTTAAGGAAATCTCCTCCCTCTTGTTCTGCTGTGTCTTTGGCATCAATTACACCTCTGCTATGTCTAACTCTGTGGTGGTCTGACGGAGCCGTATATGTGGGGGGAAGGAGGAAAGCTATGTAACAAGTTCCAGAGAAGTTGGAAGGGAGCCAAGTGTAAGCTCGGTCATTACAGACAAAATATGTTCCCTGGTACGGAGCTAACGAAGGGAAATCAGGGGACGTGAAAATGTACGTATATAAGCATTTCTACTTGGTATCAGCTTTCTTTCTATTCACTTGGAGACAAAAATTACCTTGATGGGGCACAGTCCACACTGGAGAAGACTCACCCTTCTTAGCTTTGTCACCAAGGATAGAAACATAGTGGGTAACATTACACCCATCATAAGCTCTCTTCTCATGTGATGGAATCGTATTCTTCTCTATAATCTTAGCCATTACCACTATACCTTTAATCAAGGAGCTATGGCTAAAGTCCAAACCATTCCCGGAAGTCCTACAGGGTTTCTAAGTCTGTTGTGGTATGCGGCTGAAAACATAGTCAAATAGGCCCAAGCTGAACCTTCGTATGAAAAAGGAAGAACAAAATATGGCATCCCTTTCTGTGAATTGTGTGGCATGAGTCCGCACACCCAACAATCAGTCATATTGATGGCCAACTGATGTTGGTGCAACAACTGAATAAATGTGTTGTTCATATATTCAGCTCTGCGTATCTGTTCATGAGGGTGTAGAGTATGCATTTTATGTGAAAAGACAGAAAGGCGAGAGGGCAAAGAGTTTGTAGAATTAGCAACATTTCTTGATTGCAAAATATGTATAATCCATCCTGTGCAAGTTAATAAAATACACAAAAACATAAGAACACATAGAGTTATGCCAAATCAACTACACAATAATTTACAATATTTCAATCTAATTTCCTGCTTCCTATTTTCCCTACCTACAATTTTTGCACCATCTATCGCTCACGGCAATCTTCCTTAAACACTCAGCTACTCAGTTCTGTATATCCTGAGGCACTAGCCAATTGCTAAGAGATCAAAAATCAGGTTACAGTCTGAGACTCCTACCGTGACCCTGCGACGGAGACAGATGGCACATCTAATACTAATATCGCATCAGGGAACAAGGGGGCAAAAAGGACCCAAAAGGAATGTCTTTAAGTAATAAAAAGAAGTGTTCAAGAATGTCCAGCTCTTCTTATTGGCTCTCGGTCTTAGGTTGTAGCGTGTTTTGCTCGGCACGGTCTGGTCCTGGAATAACGTTTCTGGATTTGTAGACTCTATCCAACGATGTAAAGGCACAGCAGCTTGAAGAATATCATCATCTGCTTTTTCAGACTGAGTCCCATAGATTTGAGTGTTGCTGAAAGGAACGAAAAAGGGAATCGCTGCAGTGTCCCATTCTCTCACACCACTACGAATCCACTGGTCAAAGGGCAACGGCAGTGGCACCTTTTTACAGTGCACGCCATGCACCCAGTTGTGTTTGCCAACCACTTTCACAGCCGTGAGAGTCACGAGCAAGACTTGCTTAGGTTTTGACCAGCGATGCTCCAAATTCTTGGTCCGTTGAAAGTTTTTAACACAGACCCAGTCACCGGGCAAGATGGTGTGACCTGGGTCTGTGGAGACCTCCGGCAAAGCACTTTGCACCTGTTGGCAAATAACACTCAATTTAGTAGTCAGATCATGCAAATAGTCAATTAACAGAGGATATGGTATGTCTGAATATCTTTTGGGATGGGGACGCCCCAAACATTAGCTGGGCGTCCAAATACTACTTCATATGGGCTAAGCCCCATACGAGAGTGCACAGTAGTTCTGGTAGAAAAAAGAGCTAAGGGCAAGGCATCAGGCCAAGAAAGACCTGTGCTAGCTTGAATCTTGGCTAGTTTAAGCTTGAGTGTACCATTGTAACACTCAATCAAATCCGCTGACTGTGGATGGTTTGCCGCATGAAATGTTTGTCTAATACCGAGACCAGAACATACTTTTTGCATAATCTGGCCCACAAATTCACTTCCATTGTCACTCCAGACAATGCGCGGCAAACCAAATCTAGGGAAGAACTCCTTAATCAACACTTTAGCAGTCAACAGAGCAGTGTTATCTTTCAAGGGGTAGGCCTCTATCCAGCGGGAAAAGGCACATACCACCACCAGAACATACTTGAGGTTGTTGCAGCGATCCATGTGAATGTAATCGATCTGCAACACCTCAGATGGATATGACGGGGGAGCAAAATGACCTGCCAGAGTTGAGGTACCCTTTCCTGGGTTATGCATTAAACAGACAATACAATGTTTAACCACGTTTTCTGCACATTTCGGAATTCCTTCATTCTGCCACACCGGAGCCAAAAGCTTACATATGCCTTTTGCACTAATGTGAGCTGGACCATAAGCCATAGTCACGACCGGTAACACATAAGCGTCCGGTAACAACCATCGCTGATGCTCCGACAACTCCGTCCAACAACCCATTGAATCTAACATTCCTGTACTTTCTTTCCACGTACTCAATTCCTTTTCAGTAGCCTCTCCCTGAATCGTTTTCACACTCTCAATCATGTCTTCACACATTCCAATTTCCCTAACCCAATTTGTAGGACCCGCCACATACATTCGACTAGTGGCGTTTCTAGCTGTGGTTTTCGCTACCTTGTCTGCAAATGCATTCCCACGACCCACATCATCTGTGACTTTCTTATGTGCACTGCACTTTATGATCGCTATCTGTGCAGTTAAGGTAAGTGACTCAAGAAGATCAGTCACTAACTGACCATGCTGAATCTTTGTCCCGTGGGAGGTAAAGAATTAAGCATGGGCGAATTTTGCGAATCTCGCGTTCGCGAATTTTGCGGATTTGCGAACTCGCAATCCGCAAAATCCACGAATTCTTGCGAATTTGCAGATTTTTTTTTGTGTTCGCAAGGATTTCTGCCAGTTCGCGAGAGTTTCGTACCAGTTCGCAATTGCAAACTTACATTTCGGCGTGCAACGGTCGCGATTATGTTGTTTCTACGTCTGGTTCATCATCACAGGTTCCCAGCACCCTCTGTTTCACCACTGCAACCCTCTGTTACCTCAATGCCACCCTCTGGTTCATCATTACTGTAGATTATGGGGGGGGAAAGCAAGCACACCAGCCCTGCTTCAACTGACATGAATTAATTTGGGGTTAGTTTATTAATGTGTCACTGTTTTAAAATTCCAGTCTGGCACCTGCTTCCTTATCTGTAATTTTGCTTTCTGTTGCAGTGCATTTTTTTTCCCCAGGACCTTTGTGGCCTACTTGTAGCTATTCTATGAGCCTGCTGTGAGGGTCAGAGCAGGGTCATACAATTGTTGCAACTAGCAACTGAATTCTGGAGGGGCCCCAGTCAGGAAGCACTACAGGGAATTGTTACTAATGATGAGTTTGAACTCTTGCCCCTGCCGAGTGCTTTCAGTTTTGAAAAACTCGTTTTTCTGCAATTTCGCTGGGTTCGCGGGGCGTGAACACGCGCGAGATTGGATTCGGAAGCCGCAAATTCGTGCGAATATGCAATTTGTTTTTTTTGCGGTGTGTTAGTTCGCAAGGTTTTGTGCGTTTTTGCGAGCCGCTCGTAGCGCAAGGCGAGAAGTTACCCTCGCGGTCGTTCAAGGGCGCGGCCATCTTGTTTGCCTGACGTATTTCTGTTTCCGGGCGCGAAGTGTAATCTCGCAAAGTCTGCAGCTTGCCAGTACAGTTTCTCGCGTGTTCGCAAGGAAAATCTCGCGCGAACTTACCCGCGCGGTCGTGAACGGGCGCGGCCATCTTGTTTCTCATTCATTGCTATGGTTCTGGGCATGGTCTTTGCATCCTCTGTCAATCTCTGCCATCCTTTGCTTGTTTGAAGTTTTTTTTGATCTATTTTACTTATTATCTATCCCTCTATTTTTCTAGCCCTATATATTTGTGTTTACTGCTACTTTTGGTTAATTTTAAACTACTTTTTTAAACTCTTTTCTTTTCTTCTCTTCCCTATTCTATTTTCTTTATTCCTTTCCGCCCAGACCATGGTGAAGGGAGCCAGGAAGCATTCAGAGAAGAGGAAGGGTCCCGCACCCCGTGCGGGTGTTTGAGGGGGGAGCTAGTGATGCCACGGGAGACCTTTAACCCGGAGGAGGTGGGCTAACTCATTTTTTATGTTCAGCGCCGCTTCCCCAGGACCATCATGGGAGGCGGCAAGATCAGTGCCGGGTACGGGGCCGGGAGCGCCGGAAGCGGTGGGAGAAGGTGTGCCAGGCCATTTACCACCACTCTCGGGTCTGGCGCACCTACAACCAGGCCACCCACCGCTGGACGGATGTCCTGACCCGTGAGCGAGATCTGCTCGACCTCCTTGGCCTTGAGATCCCCGGGCTTGGTGAGTAGTAGTAGCTATTTCTTTACTACTATGTTTTCTCCTGCTGTGTTATTATATTGCAAATTTTTGTTTTTTACCAAGAGCAATAATGCTGCTCATTACATTGTAGGTAAATTATATTTCAAAATCTTCTGTGCATTTCAGGTACACTGCTCTCCTTCTTCTCAGTAGTGTTGCGACTATGCTTATTTGTTTTAGATTTTGTGTTCATTTCATTGGCCTGTGAAATTATGTATGAGTGTAGTTTAAAGAACTGCATAATGCTACACACTAAGGTTCAAATTTTTAATTACCGGCGCATCCCTGCAAAGTAGCAGGGCTGCGCCAGTAATTGTGCGTCACGCCACCATCACCCATGGTGCACCGTGTTTACAATGCGGCACACCATGGGCCCAAAATGTCACCAAAGCGTTACGCATCTGTGCCGTAAAGGCGGCGCATTGCTGGAGTTGCGTCGCAACGATGGTGCAGCTCCATCAATGCTCTGGGGTGCCCTATCTCCCCAATGCTGCGTCAAGCCGTACGTCTACTTCAAGCAGGCGCAGGGTTTGAGTTACGCATCATTGTCCTCAAAGTGACTGATTGAAATCTTGTAGATTTCCCTCAGCCACTTTTAGGATGCGTTCCTGCGCAGGAACGCCCTCCCTTGCGCCGGAACGCCCCCTATTGGCGCAGGGCTTTACAACGTGATGCATCTCCCATATGCGTCACGTTGTTAATATACGCCGCACCATTGCGCCTCTTTTGTGCTGTCGCTACGTCACAAAAGTCACAAAACAATGGAGCAAAAGAGCCGCAAGGGGCTTCTAAATCAGCCCCTACAGACTCAAGTCCAGTCCTTCCTTTGTACACATGGCGATAAGAAGAAATAGTGGTGGTGGATTAATAGTTTGAGTATTTTAATGACTGGTTAATGTAGTAGGAAACTTTAGTGTTGTCGCTGATCTTCAATCACGATGGACTTTGGCTGTCACTTTGCGTGCTGCGGACTGCTGCCTGCCAATCCTAGGCAAACCTTTTTAGTACTTTGTTTAGTGAGTTACATAGGGTAGTTTCCAATTCGACGGTCCGCAAATCAAGCAATACTAAAGTAATAACGTAGTCGACCACATGAGATTGGTCAATAATATATCCCGTGGAGTCGTTCCCTATTTGCTATTTCGCAAAAATATTTTGTTAGTCCTTTTGAAATGTTTGATTTGGTTGAGAAATATCATCCATGTTTTCTGTTTTTCTTTCTTTCATGTTGTACATCAGCTTCCCCCAGGGGCAAGAGGAGGACACAGGAGGAGGAGGAGGAGGGTGCTGTTGACGATGCAGGCCAGGACCGGGCAGGTGAGGGCTCCTTTGCTGGCCCCAGTAAGTTTTAATTTTAATATAGAGTACTTATTTTTTCCTAGCGTTCCTCATTCGATTTTTTCTAAATCGTCTTTGATCTTCTTGTAGACAGGATCTAAATTCTTATCCTGCCTCGACTATGACTCCGTGTGGTATTACTAGATTATTCTTATTAGTCTGTCTGTGTAGCTAACTAAGATTGCACATTTGGCATTTCCATTGGACTCCCATTCTAGTCAGCAATAGCTCTATGCACTGAGTGCAGTCCTCTGGGATTGTCCATAATGTCTTTTCAAGTATTCTAAATGTTTATGCTTTGACCATTGCCAACAATAAAAAGGTGAAAGACCACCAAGAAAGAATAAGATACTACTTTACTTTTGGTTTGGATAGGAGGACAATCCATTCTACTACTGATGCAGGGACAAATCTGCACAAACAGAACTATGGACACTAAATAATGCATTGCTTAGCTTATCAATTATAATAGGTGCTGTTAGACTTTCCACATACCTCAGTGATAACAGACTTTGTAGTTGAACCCCCAATCTCCTTACGGACTAGATAGTGTGGCAGAGTCATTTAGCTCCCAAAGTCACCGATGGCAGAGGCACGGACTCATGCTTGCAAAAATTCCAAAACCTTTAGCTCATCCACTCTAGTCTGGAGGACCAAAAACCACAGAGTCTATTTAAGTTTAAAAGCTTTATTAAAAGTAAACACATTTATTAAAATCAAGTTTGTCATAAAAGTGAACGTGTAACTGAAAATGGAAAAGTGCTTAGTGCTGACGATTAATTGGACACATTTTTTGTGGTCGAGCCGAGCTCTCACCTGGTTTGAACTTGATCCTGCTCGTGTTCTTAGAAGTCAAGCTTCTGTCTGTTAGGAGAAAAAGTAGTGCGTGTTAAAAAGTAAAAAGCAAACATTCATCAGTTGTGCCAAAAAGTGCAGCAAGACAACAGCCTTCCCTGGAAAAAGGGCCATTTTTACTTTAGAGTACACAGTCATAAATTATTAAATTGTATACTGTTTTTTTCACATTTCTTTCTTCCTCCTAGACCAAATATTATATAGTAGTGAGTGGTGTATTCTAACATTATTAAATGTACTTTGTAGGTGGAACATCTGGAGATGGGGCCAGCGCGGAGGTGGTGGTGGCATTGGACGAGGAGGACAACTCTGGGGAGGAGGAGGTGCAAGTGCCGGACAAGGACATGCCTGTGAGGGTTCACACGGTGGTGGCGGGCAGAGGTAAGCTATACATTCCTTAGTCATTGAGATTGAAGACTGCAGAGTGTGATTTCTGCATGGGTGTATTCTAAATAAACCAGGTAGTAGCCTCCTCTAAATGTACTTCGACTTAGCTGTGAAGTTTTTGGCGAGAAGAATCCCAATCAGATCTGAGGTGAACTTAATGGATGGGATGAACGAAAAGCGAAAGAAGGGTGTAAGTAAGTGTGGAAGCACGAGAAATGTAATGATGACTGGCAAAGAAGAATGATATGTGTTTGCTTGGTCCCCGAGGTGGCTGGGAAGGAAAGAAAATGGTATGGTGCATGGCTGGGTGAATGATGAAGCAAGGATGGGTGGAAGGAGAACAGCCTGGGTGGGTGAGACAGAAACTGTATGTGTGCATATACTTTGAATGGATGGATGCCTGGATCATTCATGGTACTATCTGACTCTTAGATAGCATATGTGTATCTAGAGAGAGTAGACGGTCACTGGATGAACTAAGTGTTACTTTGAAGAGCATGTAACACCGCACCCGCACGTCCGTTCCAGTGTAGGAAAGGCAAGGAAAAGAAGTTGTAACGTTGTCCAAATACTACCATGAATAGTAGCAGTAGTTTGTATTGCAACTGCAAGCACAGCATATATCCGGTTATTACGGTGGACACTCCCTACCTCTCTTAATAACTTTAGTTTAGTAGTAGTACGTCATTCATGTGTGGGGGTATCACTGTTCACTCAATATTAAGCAAAGCCCCTAAAGTCATCCCATATGTCATCAAATGCATCCCATGTGAAGTGATAGATAATCAGATAATTTAGCTTCTTCATTTTCCTTTTCTAATACTCATTTGCACTGTAGGGTGAAATCTAAATTAATTAAGCAGTAGCCCTTTTAACAGAGTATTCTCAGTGCCACCCGTAATAGAAAAGTAAGAGCTTCACCACCTGCATGTACTGGACCGGTACAGTAACGCAAGTCTGTCTCACTCACCATGGTGTGCATCTGTTTTTCTCGGGTGCAAGTTCACTGCGCTGGCATTATGCCGGCTTGCATAAGATAACGTACCAATTTTCCTAAACAAGAGAGAAGAAGAAGAATAAGAGTGGTGTACTGTCATAGTCGACTGTAATGGAAGTCCATAGTGCTCGTAGAATTTGTTCCTTAAACTCCCACTAATGTTAGAGCAAGGATGAAGAAGTCGGAGGTTACATAGATACTGTCCTCAATAGTTATGTACTGTGCTTTCAATTTGCTACTTGTACTGTGACAACTTTCTGCTCAATCATTTTGTGTTAATCCTAAGGAGTATTGGTTACAGACTATGTCTTTCTTTTTTCATGTAGTTGCTCCTTCCAAATCCAAGACACCATCAAGGAGGAAGGAGCTGGCTCGAATGGCCCAGCAACGGAGGCTGGATGCCCCTGTCGCTGAATATTGGCGGCTGGTGGCCCTGGAGGAGGAGGAGACGCAGTCTGGTACAACAACAACGTCCACTGGGACAGCTGCATCCTCCTCCGTGCGGGCTGCCAGCCAGCGCAGTGCTCCAGCGGTACGGAGCCGGGCTACCAAAGCCAAACGCCACCGCCGAGCAGCAAAGAAAGCAGCTGCCCCTCACAGGATTTGCAAGGCACACCGGCGCCACTTATCCCTCAGACTGTTGTACCTGGAGCAGGAGGTCCATAACTATAAGAACTTGGTTGAGGGCCTCCGCTTCGAACTTGCCACCCTCCGCAAGGAGCATGATGCCCTGGCTGCTAATTCCAACAGCACCCTGCCATAGTGTCCCTTGCCCCTTTTTTAGAGACTTTTGGGGGGTGGGAATTGGGAGTTGGGTTTTTTGGGGACTTTTGAATGACAATCGTTGGGGTTAGGGAGGGTCTTGCGGGAGATTCTTTTGTTAGGGCTATAAAAATATACTTTTTGAAACTTTATCTGACCATACCTGTTTTTTACTGATTTTGAGTCTGGTGGGTGGGGGTTTAACAGTAAGTTTGTTTTCCTGAATAGTCCTAGGACTTTAGTAGTACTACCGTCAATCCAATCTCTCGTCTCTCCTAATACTCCATTATACTACCTCCAACCAAACGCCTATCTTACCTGTAATTTCTGTTTGCAAGTAGGGCTAGGCCCAGGGCTGGCTCCACGGGAAACAGCGAATAAGGTTGGCAATCCTGGGCGGATAAAATTTCCTCATAGCGGTGGTACTAGTGGTGTGACACAGTGGGAGTTGCATGCCTATGAAAAAAAAGAAAATGAAATCTGGTTTGTCATCCTGAGCAATACAACGGTACAATAGAGAATATAGCAGGTGACAGGAGTACACTAGAACAGTGCCACATTGTAGCCTAACAAATGTTAAAGTATAACTAATTCGGTTGAAGTTCTTTGACATTAGCCATGGGTCTTTGTCAAGCAGAGTAAGAATATATCCTCGGATTTCTTCACCAGCCTGTTGCTATCACCTTATCCTCCCCAGCAAGTGTGTGGATTTATTGCTGTAATTTAGTCACACATCAATGAAAACCACACAGCCCGGGGGAAGAGGGTTAGGGTTTGAAAAATGGATGGGTACGGGGGTTTTTGGGAAAGGTTTTGGGAGACAAGAAAAAATAGCACAGCATGGACAAACAATTGTGAACATAAACAAATCTTTGGGTACAAACCTATCCATCAATCTTGTCAGTGAAAAGTAAGTAGTACTTTCGACAACTGTGGAAGAAAGAATGCGACAGTACAGGGCGTGTGTGGAATTATTGATAACTATATTCAACATAAGGTCTCTGTTGCCAGATACCTGAGAGCCTTGCTGGTCACTATAAATCCATTCACAACACTCAATGGGGTTGGTCTGGAAGGTATAGTAGATAGAAAAGGAGAAATTGCTCTTTTTCTAGGTGTCCCCTCACTCACCAGGGTTGCCCCTTGGTGACATGCTTCATCATTGGGGCCATCCCAGTCCTCTACGGGCTGGGGCGTGCTGCGACTTGCGAATTACGTAGGAGCACTTACAAATGACTATGTGTGGTGCAGATGTGATAGTGGAGTGGACTAAGTGATGTGTTAAGGGATCAATTTAGAAGCAGAGAGAGATCCAATAAATGCAGTCACAGTCAGAGAAAAAGACAAAAGATAAAGTATCTGCATGTTGTAGTTGTCCTGTTGAATTTGGTAAGTAAGTTGCCTGCAGAAAAAAAATCCTCTTATTAGCGGCACTCCTCCATTGCAGCCGACGCTTCGTCCATCGATGTTGGTCACCAGAAGACACCCTGTAAAAAAAGCACAGCATGGACAAACAATTGAACATAAACAAATCTTTGGGTACAAACCTATCCATCAATCTTTGAAAGTGCATGCACTACTGCATGCATGTCAGTGAAAAGTAAGTAGTACTTTCGACAACTGTGGAAGAAAGAATGCGACAGTACAGGGCGTGTGTGGAATTATTGATAACTATATTCAACATAAGGTCTCTGTTGCCAGATACCTGAGGGCCTTGCTGGTCACTATAAATCCATTCACAACACTCAATGGGGTTGGTCTGGAAGGTATAGTAGATAGAAAAGGAGAAATTGCTCTTTTTCTAGGTGTCCCCTCACTCACCAGGGTTGCCCCTTGGTGACATGCCTCATCATTGAGGCCATCCCAGTCCTCTACGGGCTGGGGCGTGCTGCGACTTGCGAATTACGTAGGAGCACTTACAAATGACTATGTGTGGTGCAGATGTGATAGTGGAGTGGACTAAGTGATGTGTTAAGGGATCAATTTAGAAGCAGAGAGAGATCCAAGAAATGCAGTCACAGTCAGAGAAAAAGACAAAGGATACTGTATCTGTATGTTGTTGTAGTTGTCCTGTTGAATTTAGTAAGTAAGTTGCCTGCAGAAAAAAAATCCTCTTATTAGCGGCACTCCTCCATTGCAGCTGACGCTTCGTCCATCGATGTTGGTGACCAGAAGACACCCTGTCCCCTGCCTGCCTGATGCTGAATTGTGGCTCGCTAATGTGAAGCCTGACTCCATCCCTTTTTCCCCATTGCACAGACTGAAACCCGGCCTGTAATTATTCAACGAAAAACAGGAAGTGATATAATATTACAACACCACTGATAAATAAATATAAGGTATGTAGGCTGTGGAGTGCAAAAAGTCACACTTTGATTTTCATAGTAGACAGTACAATATTTTTGAAAGTGCTTACTCTGTCAGAGTCACCTTTTGAAGGATAAATAAGTATGGGCAAATTAATGTAGCCGATCTTTCCCCTCAAGCTAGGTGCCCTGTAAACTGTGTTTTAGAACAAAATTAGATCTTCCCAGCAGTGCTCCCACCCAGACCCTTACTAAAGCCAGTCGCAAAAATGTAGAAGACCCCCAATCAAATCTCAAAAAACTAGGCCTAGCAGAAAACTGGTGACAAAACGTACTTTGAAAGTAAAAGTAGGCCCAAGTACCCCCTTACCCACCGTGGATTGCATTCAAACCACTTGCAAGCAACCAAGCAAAAGTATCAATAGCCAGCATCGCTCCAAGACTCGAAAACCCCCCCACCCAAACACATGCAATAGAAATACTGTTAACCCTAACGAACCCTAAGTTAAGAATAGTGGCAAAGGCTTTCTTTAACTATGCCAAATCCCCCCTTTCCCACCATGGATTTTCTTCAAATGACTTGCAACCAAAATTACACATTCTCACGAGTGCTCTAAGACCCCAGAACTCAGTTGCAAAAATCTAGAACACCCCGAAACACATGCAATCCTGCTGCTAGGGCTAACCCTAACGAACCCTAAGTTACAAAAATTGCCAAAAGGCTTTTCCGCGAGGATTTTGTCCCAGCCACTTCTACCCGGTATTAGACCTTCCCAGGAATGCCCCAAGACCCGCCAACCCACCCGCCAAGAAGCATAACACCCCCAAACAGGCCAAAAGCAAAATCTCATACTTGCAATATTTCTCGGCCTTCGGTCCAAACGCGCTGCGTAGCTAGGCCATAAGTCGGGGTTGCCACCACGGATTTCCTGAAAAGCAAATGCAATCAAGATTAGAGTGTCCCAGAAGTGCTCCCAGACCCCGAAACTCACCCACAAACACCAGGAAGCCCCCCAAACAGGCCCCTGAAAACGCTACATTGAGCAAAATGTCAGAAATAGCAACAAAAAAAATCGACGTGGATTTTGTCCCAACCACTTTTATCCGGTATTAGAGCTTCCCAGCAATGGCCCCAGAGCCGTCAACCCAGAAGAAAACGAGTAGAAGACCCCCAAACAGCCAAAGAGCAAAAGTACAAAAATGGGGACTTTGTCATTTTTTTCCAAATTTCCCAAATCACTCCGCGCGCGCTCTGCAGCTAGGCCCTAACTCCCCTCTGCCACCATGGAGTTGCTTCAAACCTCTTGCAAAGTAAAGTATATATAGCCAGCAGTGCGCCCAGACCCCGAAACCCACCCACAAACACCAGGAAGCCCCCCAAACAGGCCCCCGAAAACGCTACATTGAGCAAAATGTCAGAAATAGCAACAAAAAAAATCGGCCTGTATTTTGTCCCAACCACTTCTACCCGGTATTAGACCTTCCCAGGAATGCCCCAAGACCCGCCAACCCACCCGCCAAGAAGCATAACACCCCCAAACAGGCCAAAAGCAAAATCTCATACTTGCAATATTTCTCGGCCTTCGGTCCAAACGCGCTGCGTAGCTAGGCCATAAGTCGGGGTTGCCACCACGGATTTCCTGAAAAGCAAATGCAATCAAGATTAGAGTGTCCCAGCAGTGCTCCCAGACCCCGAAACTCACCCACAAACACCAGGAAGCCCCCCAAACAGGCCCCCGAAAACGCTACATTGAGCAAAATGTCAGAAATAGCAAAAAAAAAATCGGCCTGGATTTTGTCCCAACCACTTCTACCCGGTATTAGACCTTCCCAGGAATGCCCCAAGACCCGCCAACCCACCCGCCAGAAGCATAACACCCCCAAACAGGCCAAAAGCAAAATCTCATACTTGCAATATTTCTCGGCCTTTGGTCCAAACGCGCTGCGTAGCTAGGCCATAAGTCGGGGTTGCCACCACGGATTTCCTGAAAAGCAAATGCAATCAAGATTAGAGTGTCCCAGCAGTGCTCCCAGACCCCGAAACTCACCCACAAACACCAGGAAGCCCCCCAAACAGGCCCCCGAAAACGCTACATTGAGCAAAATGTCAGAAATAGCAACAACAAAAAATCGACGTGGATTTTGTCCCAACCACTTTTATCCGGTATTAGAGCTTCCCAGCAATGGCCCCAGAGCCGTCAACCCAGGAGAAAACGAGTAGAAGACCCCCAAACAGCCAAAGAGCAAAAGTACAAAAATGGGGACTTAGTCATTTTTTTCCCAAATTTCCCAAATCACTCCGCGCGCGCTCTACAGCTAGGCCCTAACTCCCCTCTGCCACCATGGATTTGCTTCAAACCTCTTGCAAAGTAAAGTATATATAGCCAGCAGTGCGCCCAGACCCCGAAACCCACCCACAAACACCAGGAAGCCCCCCAAACAGGCCCCCAAAAACGCTACATTGAGCAAAATGTCAGAAATAGCACAAAAAAAAATCGGCCTGGATTTTGTCCCAACCACTTCTACCCGGTATTAGACCTTCCCAGGAATGCCCCAAGACCCGCCAACCCACCCGCCAAGAAGCATAACACCCCCAAACAGGCCAAAAGCAAAATCTCATACTTGCAATATTTCTAGGCCTTCGGTCCAAACGCGCTGCGTAGCTAGGCCATAAGTCGGGGTTGCCACCACGGATTTCCTGAAAAGCAAATGCAATCAAGATTAGAGTGTCCCAGCAGTGCTCCCAGACCCCGAAACTCACCCACAAACAGACGGAACCCCCCCTAAGAGCACCTCAAAGGCAAGCAAGTCAGCAAAAACACTAAAAATTTGGCGCCTCGGATTTGGTCCAAACCACTTTTATCCGGTATTAGAGCTTCCCAACAATGGTCCCAGAGCCGTCAACTCACCTGCAAAAAGGTAGAACAACACCCCCACAAGTGCTGAGTCTTTCTTCATTGGGCGTAAACCAGCCCTCTGGTTTGATGGAAATAGGAGTCTGGAGGAGGAGGATAGAGGAGCATGTTCTTCTGAACTTGTGAACCTGAGGAATGCAGACTGTGGCAACTTCAAATCAATTAGCAAACCAGTGAAGACAGTTCTGCTGATGGGCTTGTTTTTGTGATTATCTGATTAAAGTTTGAAATATATTAACCGTGCACAACAAAGAAAGACAGACACACAGGAATAAAAGTGAATAAGGACGAAAAAGAAAGTTATTGATTCGTTGTCTCATTTTCAGGGCTCGGTATACGGTCCAGGAATGAGAATAAGGCTTCGTCATCATACTCTGCGAATTCAGGCAGGGTGAGCTCAGTGTCACCTGACAGAGTAGAAATTCCCTCATCTATGTTGCTGGCCACCTCGTCTTCATCAGGCGCGCTTTCTCGTACTCTGAAATCTGGTGGTATGAGGTGCTGATTCATCTTGATCATTGTTAACCTCTCCACATTTTTGGGCGAGAGGCGGCTCCGTTTGGGAGTTACAATGCCACCAGCAGCACTGAAAACACGTTCAGAAGACACGCTTGCGAGTGGGCAAGACAAGTAGTTTAAAGCCAGGTTGGTGAGCTGTGGCCACAATCCTTTTTTCCCATGCCAATACGCCAATGGGTCAGAACTAACATAGACCTCTGTTGAGTCATTCAGATAGTCCTTTACCATCGACTCAAGGTCCTCATCCAAGGTTCCTCCACTTTGCTTAGCTGTTGCTGTGCCTCTGACCTTTTGAGAACCAAACCCACGCAGAGCTAGCCAATCCTCTTCAGCCTCCAATGTTTCTGTTGTGTATGGTGCAGATGATCCGGTTGCCGGTGTCTTTAACGGCTGAGAGGTCACTTGTGCCACAGCCACAGGTGCAGAAGTGGATTGTTTTGACTGGGGATGGCCTGCTGATGTACTGCCATTTCCTTCAATTTTCTGCCGTTCTCTTTCAAACCTCTTGGCTGACAAGGCTAGCCAACGTTTGTACTTTGGAACATGTTCATCATAAAAAGGAAAGAATGCTTGGCCTGCCAGCGCCTTTTTGTAGCGTGGATCCAGAATAGTAGCACAAATGTAATGCTCTTCTGAGTGGATCATTTTAAGACGTTCATCACCTTGTAGGAGCTCTAATAATTTCTCAGCCAGAACAAAAGAGTCTTGGTTTTTTACATCTTTTTCAAACACAGAACACACCTCCTTCAGTTGGTGCTCCAGCATGTACAACAATGGGATAGCTTTTCCCAAATTACAGTCCTCCTTGCTGACTGCACGCGTGAAGAACTCAAAAGGACGAAGCATGCGTGTCAGGCTTTGAACTATGTTCCATTGCGCCGCACCCATCCTCAGGTCCTCCTGAGCTGTACCCTCTGTAAAGAAATATTGATCGAGTACCGTATACTGCTCATACAGACGCTGAAGCATGTAGAAGGTTGAGTTCCAACGTGTTACCACCTCCTGGATGAGTGCTTTCACTGGCATTTGACGTTGATATAGCTGGCTCCTCAGCTGCTTCCGGGCCTTAAAAGAACGGCTGAAATGGTTGCACATTTTTCGGCAGGTCTCCAATACTCTGTACGCTGCACTGCCTTTATTACCCAAGAATTTTTGGACAACCAGGTTTATACAGTGCGCCAAACACGGCATTCTGAAATAGTCACCCAGCTTCATGGCCTTAACTATATTGGCGCCATTGTCCGTGGAAACATAACCAACCTGGCGTTTTTTTGGGGACAGCCAGTTAAGGACCTTTGTGTTAAAGATATCCAAAATGTTTTGTGCTGTGTGACGTTTCTCCAAACCAAACATGGCTAGTGTTGCATGTTGCCAAGCAGCTTTAAAAACAATGTCCGGGTCAACACCTGTGTTTAGCTTTGCTTTAGCCCCTGAAAAAGAGAACCAGTGTGCAGTGATGCACATGTAATCAGCGCCTGCGCCACTGGTCCACATGTCTGTTGTCAGATGTATAGTGTGAACAGCACTCTTCTGCAAAGCTGCCCCAATCACCTCCAGAACATCTTCATGTAGTGCTGGAACCGCAACTCGGGCAAAATAGAACCGGCTAGGAACCTTCCATTTAGGGCAGAGCGCTGCCACTAATTCTAGAAAACCAACCCCTTCTACAAAAGAAAAAGGGAGAAGGTCCAGAGCTAGCATTTTAGCCAGCTTAGTGTTATACAGACGCGTCAGTGGGTGGTTGCGTTCATATTGCGCTTCTGTAAACAACATCTTTTTAATGTTGCCCTGGACCAAGGATTTACGGGATGATGATGATATCTTCGACGCAGTTACGCTCGCTGATTAACTTTTCCGCCTTGATGTCTCACTCTCTCCCACACTCTTAGTTTGGCTCACATGGGGTGTGCTGCTGACAGGGGTACTGGGTGTAAGTGAAGTGTTTGAATCGTCTTCTTCCTCCTCGTCATCATCAGATGACAAATCAACGTTTTCATTACGTGCAATTCGGGCTTCCTTGACCGCCTCTAGGTGCGCAAACCATTGGACAGGGTGCGCTCTCTGAAGATGACCTCTCTGGCCTCCGATACCATAGTTGGTACCAAACTTACCACGACTAACTCGAAACTTACACATGCTACAAATGGCTACGTTTTCCATTCTTGGGCAAACACTAAAGAAGTCCCAAACTGGAGACTTGAAATGTCTTTGGGGGCCGGAGGAGGCGGCGATACTGGTGGTGGTGGTCCTGCTGCTAATGCCAGATGAAGTGGAGGATGTGGATTGCCGAACTTCAGTACGTTTTGTACTTTCACCACCACTAATTGAGGTCGAGGTGGATGGAAGTCCCTTCTTGCGAGGAAGAAATATGGAAGCGGTAGGTGTTGGTGTACTATTTAACTCCAAATCCAATGATTGTTGTGTTTCCATTGACTCCTCGTCGACATCATCATCACGCTCAGCAGCTTCTCGGGATAGGGTCAAAATGTCTCTTTGCTGCATGCCCGCTGGGGCTGCAGTGACCATTATGATGACTGGATCGTCGTCGTGAAGGGCTTCATCAGCAGCAGTATGCGTCACTTCTTGTTGAGCCTCATCACACTCCATAGCTATGAGTTTTTCGACGACCTTCCTTTACGCTTAGGTATCTTTGTCAGATCATGGTGTGCCTCACTCTCAGGCTGCCATGGTGGTACCCATTCGTCATCCAGATCATCAGTAGGAGGTGAGCTTGAAGAAGATGTAGACACCCCCCTTGATCTTTTCCTTGCTAGGGATGTGGAAGACAATGAATGATCATCAGGAGGAGTGGCTTCCTCAAATGATACCTCGGTCTGATTGTCAATTTCCTGATGTGCCCCTACTTCGGGAGGAACAACTATTGTGGGCACTTGTGACCCTCCATACACCTCTGCTTGCGCATCTCCTTGCGCTGCCTCTCCTTCCACATGTACTTGGGCTTGTACTTGCACATGGTGTTGTTGTTGCGGCTGTGGTTGTTCAACACTTGTCAGATGACTTACAACAACCTGTGTTGATTCAGGGACATTGCTGCTACTTTCTTGTGATTAGCCAACATCACTGGTCGATGGTGATTGGAGAAGTAAACTGACTGCCTCTTAAGCACTCAAGGGCTTTGACTTAAGTTGGCGTGGTGGTGGAGGCACTGAACCCAATGGAGCGGGGGTGCTGCTCCCAGCTTGGTCCCCAGCAGATCCTGCTGCTGCAGGCGTACTTTTTTTTTTGCTCCCAAAAAACGTGGCGGTTGGCACACCAGCCTGCTTGGTAACTTGCTTCTTCTGCTCCTTACTAGCAACTTTCTTGCTAGAGGAGCTACGGAGACCTTTTTTTGGGGCCATCTTCTTGAGAGCAGGTCAGACAGCAGGCCGCAGTTGCACGAATTGTACAGTTGTCTGAGGCCAGACGTGACGTCGCGTGACGTTATGCTGCACACATACACCGCTGCAGGACTTCTTCCTGGCACTGGTGGTTCTCTTGAGTCTTGTGCACCTAAAAACAATGGAAGACAGAGGAACATCAGTTCAGGTATACAACCCAAAAAAATAAAAAAAAAACAGAAAAATCAGCACAATCCCATTTCATCCATGCCCTCCATGATGTTTAAGTTCAAGACACCCCACAGAAAGACTAGGCCCATGCTAGACTCAAATACCCCTAGTGAAAAGGCCACAAGTACAGCCCCCAAAAATCGAAAATCACTGAAAAATCAGCACAATCCCATTCCATCCATGCCCTCCATGATGTTTAAATTCAAGACACCCCACAGAAAGACTAGGCCCATGCAAGACTCACTACCCCTGGGCATAAAGGTTGAAAAGTAGGCAAAATGGTTGCAGGCCTAACAACAATGCCTACATTTACAATGGCCACTTGCCTCTCTGCACATGGCCAGGCCCTGTAGCAGCATTCAAAATGGCCCCCAGCCACATGGCCTGTCCCTCCCCATGAACACCCCCAAAAATCGAAAATCACTGAAAAATCAGCACAATCCCATTCCGTCCATGCCCTCCATGATGTTTAAGTTCAAGACACCCCACAGAAAGACTAGGCCCATGCTAGACTCAAATACCCCTAGTGAAAAGGCCACAAGTACAGCCCCAAAAAACGAAAATCACTGAAAAATCTGCACAATCCCATTCCATCTATGCCCTCCATGATGTTTAAATTCAAGACACCCCACAGAAAGACTAGGCCCATGCAAGACTCACTACCCCTAGTGAAAAGGCCACAAGTACAGCCCCCCAAAAGGAAAATCACTAAAAAATCTGCACAATCCCATTCCATCCATGCCCTCCATGATGTTTAAATTCAAGACACCCCACAGAAAGACTAGGCCCATGCAAGACTCACTACCCCTGGGCATAAAGGTTGAAAAGTAGGCAAAATGGTTGCAGGCCTAACAACAATGCCTGCATTCAAAATGGCCACTTGCCTCCCAGCACATGGCCAGGGCCTGTAGCAGCACTCAAAATGGCCCCCAGCCACATGGCTTGTCCCTCCCCATGAACACCCCCAAAAATCGAAAAACACTGAAAAATCAGCACAATCCCATTCCATCCATGCCCTCCATGATGTTTAAGTTCAAGACACCCCACAGAAAGACTAGGCCCATGCTATACTCAATACCCCTGGTGAAAAGGCCACAAGTACAGCCCCAAAAAACGAAAATCACTGAAAAATCAGCACAATCCCATTCCATCCATGGCCTCCATGATGTTTAAGTTCAAGACACCCCACAGAAAGACTAGGCCCATGCTAGACTCAAATACCCCTGGTGAACAGGCCAAAAGTACAGCCCCAAAAAACGAAAATCACTGAAAAATCTGCACAATCCCATTCCATCCATGCCCTCCATGATATTTAAATTCAAGACACCCCACAGAAAGACTAGGCCCATGCAAGACTCACTACCCCTGGGCATAAAGGTTGAAAAGTAGGCAAAATGGTTGCAGGCCTAACAACAATGCCTGCATTCAAAATGGCCACTTGCCTCCCAGCACATGGCCAGGGCCTGTAGCAGCACTCAAAATGGCCCCCAGCCACATGGCTTGTCCCTCCCCATGAACACCCCCAAAAATCGAAAAACACTGAAAAATCAGCACAATCCCATTCCATCCATGCCCTCCATGATGTTTAAGTTCAAGACACCCCACAGAAAGACTAGGCCCATGCTAGACTCAATACCCCAGGTGAAAAGGCCACAAGTACAGCCCCAAAAAACGAAAATCTCTGAAAAATCTGCACAATCCCATTCCATCCATGGCCTCCATGATGTTTAAGTTCAAGACACCCCAGAGAAAGACTAGGCCCATGCTAGATTCAAATACCCCTGGTGAAAAGGCCAAAAGTACAGCCCCCAAAAACGAAAATCACTGAAAAATCTGCACAATCCCATTCCATCCATGCCCTCCATGATGTTTAAATTCAAGACACCCCACAGAAAGACTAGGCCCATGCAAGACTCACTACCCCTGGGCATAAAGGTTGAAAAGTAGGCAAAATGGTTGCAGGCCTAACAACAATTCCTGCATTCAAAATGGCCACTTGCCTCCCAGCACATGGCCAGGGCCTGTAGCAGCACTCAAAATGGCCCCCAGCCACATGGCCTGTCCCTCCCCATGAACACCCCCAAAAATCGAAAAACACTGAAAAATCAGCACAATCCCATTCCATCCATGCCCTCCATGATGTTTAAGTTCAAGACACCCCACAGAAAGACTAGGCCCATGCAAGACTCAAATACCCCTAGTGAAAAGGCCACAAGTACAGCCCCCAAAAACGAAAATCACTGAAAAATCAGCACAATGCCATTCCATCCATGCCCTCCATGATGTTTAAGTTCAAGACACCCCACAGAAAGACTAGGCCCATGCTAGACTCAAATACCCCTAGTGAAAAGGCCACAAGTACAGCCCCCAAAAACGAAAATCACTGAAAAATCTGCACAATCCCATTCCATCCATGCCCTCCATGATGTTTAAATTCAAGACACCCCACAGAAAGACTAGGCCCATGCAAGACTCACTACCCCTGGGCATAAAGGTTGAAAAGTAGGCAAAATGGTTGCAGGCCTAACAACAATGCCTGCATTCAAAATGGCCACTTGCCTCCCAGCACATGGCCAGGGCCTGTAGCAGCACTCAAAATGGCCCCCAGCCACATGGCCTGTCCCTGATCAATAAACATTTCTTCAAAGCGAGTGAAGAAATCCGAGACGCTTCCATCTTTCTTTTGCTTGCATGCTGCCAGTTTATCCCAATTTACTCGCACTGCAGGCATCATTGTCTTCATTAATTCAATTATTCTACCTGGAAGGGCCGTAATCAAATCCTCGGGTTTCGCACCAGCCACCTGATTCGCATCCGCAGCTCTAATAGCAGCCCAATCACCGCCCAATTCAGCCACATGATTTTCCTTACGAATCCGTGCCCATATGCCTTGTGGAACAACATTTCCAAACAACATATCAATGTCAGCCAAATTCATAATACAGGCGTCAGCCGTTTGGGACAATTCTTTATAATATCCAGCAGGATTTTTATGGGGTCCGGAAGAGTTTGCTTAGGGGTTAACACTTCAGATCTTTTCCAGGGTTCGTGGACCCATATACGCTGGAAATGAGCAGGGACATGGGGTGGACCAATAACCGCTTCTCTCCATACGGGAGGAACTTCTCGCATTGGATATTTCTTACTACCTTGTTTATTGGTGGAATCAGCTTCGGAAAGAGACAGGGACAAGAACATCGTTCGAAATGCAATCAGTCTATTCACTGCCTCTTCAACTCGAGATCCTACAGTAAAACCTTTATCAAAATCAGCTTGCAACTTTAATAGTTCCGAAGGAACTGTATCTAGCTCCATATCTGCCCAACCTCTAATAAGAGTTTGACACATGACATTAAAAACATATCTCTGCGTGGGCTCTCCCCATTGATAAAAGCAACTCATGATATCTTCGGTACTATATTCTAACCCATGCTCGATCCATTTACGAGCGAGAGAAGCCAAAACTACTTTCTCGTCCATCAGGGGAAGTTGACAACGAGATTGTCGTTTAGAGAAAGCTGGAGACATATTTAAAGATCCAAGAAGAGGAGAGAAGAAACTTGAAACAGCATCTGCTATCCTCCTCTGTGAAGTAGGAGAATCCCTTAAGAGGATAGGAGGCATTACAGATGTAGTAGACAGCGGGGACTGAAACGTAGCAGATTGAGGAGTAAGAACGGAAGAAGACGGGGGCTCAATTACAGACTGGGAAGACGGAGCAGAAGCAGGCAAAGAAGTATTAATAGGCTGAGCCGGTTGCTGAACAATCAGTAATTGAACAACCGCTTGTTGAGCGTCAGGAGGGGGTAACGGAGGTGCATTAGCATTTTGAACATAGGGCGGAGGTGAATTTAATAAACAAGACATTAGGGACTCTTCTTCTAATTCCTTATTTTTATCTGAAACGGAAGTAGGCAACATCGGATAGCACTTATCTATCGCCATACGATGTTGTCTCTCCGATACCTCCTTCGCATCATCTACTTCATTATCTTTAAACTGTTGCGCAGCCTGCAAAATCGACATATCTTACGCTTTCTTATCCTTTTTTGCTTGTTTGCTTTCTTTCTGTTTGGCTTTTTTACGCCAAAGACGAAAAGAGTCAAACATTGCCGGCCGGGCTTTTCTTCTAAACAGAATCGCTTCCAAATTATCTAATATAGCAGGGTCAAAGCTACCATTTTGGGGCCATCTCAAAGTTCCACTATTTTTCTTGTATCGGACCCATGTCTCGTTAAAGGTAATGGGACCTATACCATGTTTCGAAATAAATTCATAAGTAGGAGTTCCAACGAGAGAGATTGGACACGATTCCTCTAACTGGGAATCCCTTGTACAACCTAAACAACAAAATCTTTTAAACTAACTCAGCCCAGGCATCGTGACTTCTCTAGACTGATCACAAACAACAAGGGGTATAGATCAGAAAAACAGTACAATCATACTCACCCCTTGGCTTCAGCTATTGCAGTACCTGAATGTATCAAAAACAAAACAAAACAAAGGTCTGTTGGAGCGACCCACCAAATACTTAACTAAGGATCGTTCCACGCCAGGGAAGGTCCGTCTATCGTCTCGCTCTACCAAACATTCATCAGAAGGGTCCAAGGCAGGGCGACAGCGAGGGCAGCAGCCGTCGGAGAGGAGTAGCCGCGCTATCAAAGACCTTCGGTCCACTTCCGACATACAGGGGTCGATCGCGTGGTGCGCTTCCTCCGGAATTTTCTTGCGGGGCTCCTCGCGACCCTCGGGCTTAACCGCTACCACTGAAGTCGCCCCACGTGGGCGCCAGTTGGATAACCGGACCTTTTAGGTTCGGTGGCGCAGGGTACGCCTGAAATCCCCGGGATTCACCTGCCTTGTCAAAACATAGACACGGACTCTTCGTCTGGCGTAGAAGATGATATTTATTAGATGCAGCTAGTACAGTGGTCTTAGAAGTCGTCGGTATAACGAGTTTCAAAAGAGACTGCCACTTAACTCCGTGGCGCACAGGTTTATATACGATATAATACAATGCAAGATGCAATCACACAAGAGCATAAACTTTAAGCAAACGTTACAAACAATGTTTTTTTTTTTTTTTTAACATCATTTTTATTGCATCACCAATATAAATGTACAGACAATATATTCAGCAATAAGAACACAACATGTACAGGCTTAGTGTGGTCCAGTCGATCTCCATCCGGGAGGTTCACCTCGATCTCGGCGCGGGCGACCTCATCCCTGGCCATATCTTGTAACTCCTTACAATGTCCGACCGCGTCCTCAAGCACATAACCCTGGGATGCTTTTGTGGTTTTCACCCCTCCCCCTCCCCAAATTTCGGTACCCCAACATCCCTCCAAAACAGCCTCCTACCCGCCCTCCCCCGTGGTCGCTCTGCACTTGGTTAATAGTGTAAAAATGTCCGGTGTGTTGCAGGAGGAAGTAATCTTTCGCTAAGGTGTGTTCTCCTGTGTAATGTTAGGGTCTGCTCCATCTAGGTCGCTCTCGCCATCCTGCCCCTCATCGTCCACATCCCGGAGCGCCTGCACCATCACCTCCCATGCAGTCGCCCTTTCCAGTGCCTTCTCGTCGTTCAACCTCCAGGCCATCTGGTATCGTAGGGTACTTTCACACGCGGCCCATCTCAGACACTCCCCATACCATCTTTTATACGTGGGCCCCACTCTGGACTTCCAGTTTCTTGTGATCTCTCGCTTGGCCAGGATAAGCCCTAGATCTATAAATTTACTAGTCATCTTATTCCTAGGTGTGTGCGGGAACCAATGAAGGACGCCAACTGCTTTAGTAAACTGGATATCCCTGTCCGTCGCGGCGTTAAGGGCCCGCCCGACTTCCTGCCAATAATCGCCCAAAAAGGGGCAATCCCACAGCATATGACACAAATCCGCCCCAGCCGTGTTACATCTGGGGCAAGCAGCGTCGGTCGCCCCAAAATACTGTTGGATTTTCCCGGGGGTGAGGTATGCCCTGTGAATGACATAAAAGTGAATCAATTGGAACCTGGCATTCCTCGAGCTCTTCCGTGCCCGCCTTAGCAACTGGCCCCAGGTCGTGTCTGGTATCTCCACCTGGAGGTCCAGCTCCCACTTGGCCTTCAGGGCTGCCAAAGGCTGCAAGGCCTCCCGCTGCATCCTAGAGTACAGGCACGTGACAGCCTTAAAGGTTCCCGCCGCCATCATGGCGTACTGGCAGGCCATCGAGGTGCCCGGTTCCTGCAGCCCTTACCCCCAGTGGGCTCGCATGGCGCCCGTGACTGCTGTGTGTAGCAAGTAGTCGCCCCTCGGGAGGTCAAATCGCTCCTGCAGGTCCCGAAACGGCAGCAACACCCCACCTTCGTAGAGGTCACCCAGCATTTGTATTCCCGCCTCCTCCCATCCTAGCAAGCGCGACCAGTCACCTCCATGTGGGAGGGCGGTGACCATTCCCAGCGGTATTTCGGGGGCATACATAAGGCGGACACCCGCCCGCTTACGGGCCCGGTCCCAGCAAAGCCGGAACGTCTGCTCCTCGACCGTCAGGTCTCCCACCCGGAGTTTCTGGTGCAGCGTAATATAGGCCAGAACGTGTCGCGGGGTGCCTTCCACTCTCGCGTCCTCGGGGCCTCTATACACTCTCGCCACCTCCTGAGTAAAAGTCTGCAGCTGCGCGGCTAGGTAATATCCTTCAAAATCCGGCACTGCCATACCTCCTTCATCTTTGGGGCACAACAGCGTGTCGAGCGCTATGCGCCTCCTACCCGTGCCCCACAAGAACGCTATGACCAGTGACCTCAGGCGTTTGAAAACAGAGCTCGGGACCCATACCGGTAGTGTCCTAAAATAGTACAAAAGCCTGGGCAGGGCTATCATTTTAAGCAGGGAAATTCTACCAGCCAGGGAGAGCGGCAGAGTTGCCCAGAAGTCCATGGACCCCCGCAGGGCGTTAATACAGTGAGTGATGTTGCCATCCAGTAGGTCGGACGGGGCGTGGTAAACATAGACCCCCAAATAATGCAGACAGCGCGGTTCCCACCGGAGTTCCTGAGCAGTGAGTGGGCACAGTTCTCCCGGCCTCAGGGGAAACAGACAGGATTTAGGCCAGTTGACCCTCAGGCCCGACAACCTACCGAACTGCCCCAGTAGCCGCCGCGCCCCCTGGAGCTCGGGGCCCGCATCGGCCAAAAACATCAGCAAGTCATCTGCGTACAGGGAGATGAAGTGCGGTCTCCCCCTAAATGACAAACCTGCGTAGTGGCGGCCCAGTCTGGCTTCCGCAGCGAAGGGTTCCATCGCCAACGCGAACAGGAGCGGGGATAGGGAACAACCCTGTCTAGTACCACGCCTAATCGGGTATTGTCTCGAGATCAGTGTGCCCACCCGGACCCTCGCTACCGCCTCGGTATAGAGGACCTTGGTCCACCTTATATATCCGTCCCCCAGCCCGAAGCGACGCATCACCTCATACAAGTATCCCCATTCGAGGCTGTCAAATGCCTTCTCAATATCAATGGATAGGACAAATGGGGAGACGGCGTCCGGCCAGTCCGCACCCATCAGTCTCGTGAGTCTATGGATGTTATGAGTGGTGTTGCGTGTCGGTATGAAACCGCACTGGTCACCGTGAACCAGGCCTGTCATGTGTACCAGCAATCTGTTGGCCAGAATTTTACTGAGGATCTTGTAGTCCGTCGTCAACATAGACAACGGACGATACGAGGATAGCGCCGCACCCTCTCTGCCCGGTTTCAAGAGCGGGATCATGAGAGCCTCGCACATGGAGCCCGGGAGTCGGCCCTTCTCCTGTGCCTCGTTGTACACCTCGCGCAGCCGTGGTGCAAGGTACTCTAGGTATTTGCCATAAAATTCGATCGGTAGTCCGTCAAGGCCCGGGGTCTTGTTCCTAGCCATCTGTTTTACAGCACAACCTATTTCTCCAAGAGAGATGGGCCGCCCTAGCTCTTCTGCCTCCGAGTCCTCCACTCGCGGCAACTGTAACCCGTCCAAGAACTCCTCAAGCTCCTCCGCCCCTCCCGTTCCACCACTCTCATAGAGCCCCTCATAATAAGCACGAAACTTATTCAGGATCCCGGGTTGAGTGCGGCAGGGCTCCTCCCCTGGCTCCTGGATCCCCATGATCGGCACTCCCCCCCGGACTGGGTTAGCAAGCCAAGCCAACATCGACCCCGCCTTATCACCTTCCGCATGCGCCCTTGTCATGTATGCCTTGTGGTCGAAGCTACGCAGCCGCTCTAGCTCTACCGCCAGCCCCTCCCGTGCCCCGCTAAGCCCCTCCTGCAGTTCAGGGTGATTCGGGTGCCTCTTCTCGAAATCCCTCAGCCGTGTCTCAGCCTTATCCAAGTCATCCAACAGAGTCTTCCTAGCTCCTGCCGCGTGTCCAATACAGTGTCCCCGCACCACCACCTTGAACGCATCCCATTCAACCGCCCTCGTGGAGGCCGAGCCACTGTTCTCCTCAAAATACCTCTCAATGCGCTCACTCAGGGCCTCCCTGAACAACAAATCGTCCAGGGTGTCAGGTTGCAGGCGCCATGTTGGCACGCAGTTAACAGTCACCATCCATTCCAGAGACATCAACAAGGGGTTGTGGTCCGATATCTTCCTGGCCAAGTATTCCGCCCCTCCCACCACGGGGAGCACACACTTCGAACAAAGAAACACATCCAGCCTCACATGCAAGTCATGCAGGTGCGAGTGAAAGGAATAGTCCCTAGCGGTGGGGTGCAACGCCCTCCATGCATCCGTGAGGGCCCAGCTCTCTTGCCATTCCAACCTACGCTTGGCGACCCTATGTACTGGGGACGCGCGCAGCGGGGGATGGGACCTATCTAGGAACACATCCTCAACCGAGTTGAAGTCCCCCCCCAAGAGGACCGGCCCTGCCAAATAACCCGCCAATTTGCCCGAGATGGTAGACAAGAAGGCGGGCAGGTCTACATTAGGAGCATACACATTACAGAGAGATATCACCCTGCCTCTCAGCCTCCCCTCCACCGCCACATATCTGCCCTCCGGGTCCACCGATGACTTTGAGACCTGGAAGGGGACCCCCGCCCGTATCCAAATCAATGCCCCCCTTGCAAATGCCGAAAATGTCGTGTAGAATAGCTGCCCCCTCCAGCGCCTTTGCAAAGCCGCCCCTTCTTGCTTATTTAGATGTGTCTCCTGCAGGAACGCTATATGAACCCCCCTACGCTTGAGGTACGCCTGAACTTTATGTCTGCGCATCATGGACTGCATACCCCGCACATTCCAGGTCACACATTTCAACGCCCCAGTACTAGCCATCCCCCCCTACACAACCGGGCCATACAGCAAAGAACAATGTCCTCATAAGTCCCGCGACCACGGGCCCACCCACCCACCCTCTCCAAACAGGAAGCCGAACCCCTCCAACAACAACTACCCCCCGAGCCACCCCAACTGCTCACAACTCCCACCCCCCCAGGACAGGCCCCCCCGCAACTGGAAGTACCCCCATCCAAACCAACACTCCCGACCACCCCTCAAGGAACGGTGGTAATGGTCGCAGTCCCCACTGCGATGACCTTAGGGGCCAGTAAGGCGCGGCTCAATGCGATAAGACCTTAAAACAAATCAGCCCCGCGCGCTCCACCCCACAATCCCCACATTACAGCTCCCCAAAACCTCAATCAATAATGGTCTACTGCTGCGGGCCCAGTGCCCCGGTGTCCAACCAACGAGTCCACTCCACCAGTTCAGTTCAACACGCCTCCAGTATCTCCCCCGAAGTCTGCGGCGTCACAATAGGGCCCCGGGCTCCACCAAATTCCGATTGTCCTGTCTCCGAGCCCGTGCCCGGGTCCTCCGATTCCGTGCCCTTCCCGGACTGAGTCCTGGCGGTCCTAGATAAGTCCACTACCGCCTGTAGCGCCGCCTGCCTCTCCGCCTCCGTCTGCGACACCGAAGGTTTCCCGGTTCTTTTGCGGTTCCTCCTGATCCGTTGGGACTGCCTGATCGGCTTCGCCACCTTAGCCTCCTCCTCCCTGGCCTTAGCACCGTCCGTTCCCGCTTTATAAGTGTCCCACCAGTCCCAAGCGTCCGCAGAGGTCGTGAAGAATAATGATTTCTCATCCACCACCACTCTTAGCTTGGCAGGGAACAACAGGGAGTACTTGATGCCTTCCTGGCGGAGCTCCCGCTTGAGGGACAGGAAGTTCGCCCGGAGTCGCTGCGTCTCAAATGTGTAGTCCGGGAACATGGTGACTCTGTTGTTGTCCACTTGAAAGGGCCCTGCCTCTCTCGCCCTCTGTAAGAGCCAGTCTCTGTCCCGGTAATGGAGCAACTTGAACACCACCGGGCGAGGAGGAAGGCCCAAGGCTGGCGGGCGCGCTGGAACTCTATGTGCCCGTTCCAGGGAGAAGAAGGGGGACAGACCTTCTGGTGCCACCTCTGTCCGCAGCCAGTTATCAAGGTAGCCCACCATGTCGTCGCCTTCAATTTTTTCCGGCAGGCCCACTAGGCGTACGTTGTTGCGCCTGTTTCTGTTTTCTGCATCCTCGGCCCTCCTTTCCAGCACCTTCAGGCGGTCCATCACGTCTGCCATCTGGGCCTTCATCGTTTCTTGGCCTGGGGCTAATTCCTTAACCGTGATCTCCACGGATTTCACCCTGTCTCTAAGTTTGTCGTGGTCAGCCTTCAGGAGGCCCAAGCCCGTCGCCACCTGAGCTATATCTTGTTGCAGGGCGTCCTTTGTGGTGGCGATGGCCTCCAGGATACGATCCTGCATCCGCTGCAATGCCGCTTGGTCTCGCTCCGCTCCCTCCGCAGCCTCAGTATCGGTCGCGCCATCTCCCTTCCCCTTCGGCTTCCCCATCTGGGCCGGGTGGCCGGTGGTCTCCGAGTAAGTTCCTGGTCGCCCTCCGAGTGCCGTCGGGTTCCGTCCTCCGGCAGGGCTCCCGGGCTCAGATTTGTCACCAAGAAGCAGGAAACACTGAGCGATCGCAGCCCGGCCAGCGCCAGACGTGCCAGGGGCCCGGGGCTCTCGTCACTGGGTCACTGCCGCACCGTCGTCGCCCCTACCAGGGGGCGGTCCTCAGCCACCGCCCGAGGGTGCGCCCAAAGTTCACTCGGCACCCGGGGAGAGGCGCGATGCAGCCGCCAACACCCCTGATTTGTCAGGGAGCAGTCCTCAGTGGGTCTCCGGGCAGATGTCTCCGTCGCGTCCGATCTCATGCCCTCGCCGCCATTTTGGGGTCCGCGACTTCTCGCCTGGGTTCAACTTTCAAAGTCGAAATACTGCTGTGGGATGGCTCGGTGTCGTCCTCCGTGGGCCCCGGACCCTCCGCAGCACCTTCCAGTACCGGATGGTATCGGTTACCTCGGGGTCCGATCAAATTTTCAGGATATTTTCCGGGATCGGGCACGGAGCTCCGAGCTCACGCTGCCTACCTCCTCGGCATCCAAGCCACGCCCCCGTTACAAACAATGTTTTAAGACCTAAGCAACTCAAGTTCCCGGTTCTGCTTGTCACTCGACCCCTTAAGTAAATCACAAATGAATCCACACAATTCGGTTTACAAGCAGAGAAAAACACAGCTGCGTGTTTGTAGAAGGACAGTTGTGAAACAGGAGAATGCATGAGACATGTAACGAAGAGCAGCAGATAAGATTGCTTAAAGGAAACAATGGTGTGAACCAACACGTAGTCCGGACGGGGATTAATCAGCTCAGACAAGAATTAGTGTACTAGGCCAGACCCTGACACTCGTTAGTAAACATAGGCAAAGAAGCCACCTGACACGCAAAGGCAGAAATGACAAAAACATTGCGTTCGCCGAGTTGCCTGAGTGAGAGCAACATAAAATGGTGGCGATCACAAAATGGAGGTCGAGAACGAACAAGTTCGTAATTTACAGAACCTCAGATACTGGTGACCGCCAGTAGGTAATATATATATGTATATATATTACCTACTGGCGGTCGCCAGTAGGTAGTTATAGTTAGGATTATTTTCAATAGGAAAATCACAACATTCTATTGGGAATAACTGTGGCGCCGGTTGAGGAATCTGCCTGAAATTTTCTTCAAATTTGCCTAGCGGCGCTCCGGTCCTTCCCTGAAAGTTTGGGGGATTCGTCAAGCGGGGGCTGAGATAAAAGGGGGGTCCCAAAACATGTTTTCCCCATGTTAATTTCCATAGGACGGTCGATCTCACTTTTAGCCCGAACGGCTGAATAGATTTCCACCAAACTTGGCAAAATTGTTGGGACTGGTAGCACGATGTGCCTTTGCTATGTCTCAAGATATGGGCTCCAGTGGATTTTGGGTAATTTAGGTTAAAAAAAAATATATATCTATAAGCGCGCCCGGTACGCGCACCGGGCGCGCAACCGAGTTCGCGAGCGGAGAGCTGATTGGCTCTCGGGTGTCTGTAAACATTCCAAATTGTCCAGAGCGGCTGCCATCTTGTGTCTCAGTAGGATCGAGACACAAGAGGTGGCAAAAAAAAAGGGGGAAATGAGCAAAAGGGGGCAGGGTCGACCCCCCCTGAGACCCCTAGGTTTGATGTGAGGGCCATAAAAGGGCCCGCAGTGCAAAAAAAATAATTATTTTTTTCGATTTTCGCGGGGGGAGCGCCCGGCACGCGCACGAGAGAGCGTACAGGAGAGCGTAGCATGGGGAAAACCCAGTTCATTCACTGCGTCACCTCTACGTCCCTTTCATGCGTCAATACGCCCCTTTTGCATACATTACACCTGACGTAGGTATAATGTGGCGCAGGGGTTAATAAAGTGACACATCTACCTAGATGCGTCACTTTTTTAAATATGACTCAATAAGGTGCATGTTTTACACTGCTGATGCGTCACAAAAAGTGACGTACCGGTGGCGTAAAAGTGACGCATAGCCTCATAAATGAGGCCTTCAGTCTTCTACTCATGCGTCATATTAAATATATGACGCATTATGTTGCAAGTACTTACAGATACGTCAGTATTTCAGACGTATCTGTCAGCGCAAAAGTGATGCATTGCTGGAGTGTGTCACAAAAATGATGCAACTCCAGCAATGCATCCTTTCACATGGGGCCAGGCCCATGTGAAAGGGCCTGCATCAGTCTTACGCCTGCTGTGAAACAGGCGCAAGATTTGGGCGCAACAGCGTCATAAAAGTGACGCCGTGATATCTCATAGATTTCACTGCGTCACCTCTACGACCCTTTCTTGCGTCAATACGTCCCTTTTGCATACATTACACCTGACGTAGGTATAATGTGGCACAGGGGTTTACAAAGTTTCGCATCTACCTAGATGCGTCACTTTGTAAATATGAATGAATAAGGTGCATTTTTTACAGCACTGGTGCGTCACAAAAAGTGACGCACCAGTGGCGTAAAAGTGACGCATGGCCTCATAAATGAGGATTCAGTCTTCTAGTCATGCGTCATATTAAATATATGACATATTATGTTGCAAGTACTTACAGATATGTCAGTATTTCAGAAGTATCTGTAAGCGCAAAGTGATGCATTGCTGGAATGTGTCCAGCAATGCATCTTTTCTTACCATTCCACACCCCGTTCCATTTCTATTATTATTATTATTATGTTTCTTATATAGCGCCTGAATCGACCCCCGAAGGGGTATCTCCGCGCTTGCCTTGGGAACCCATCCTGGCTTTACCCTGTGAGATAGCCCCTACAGGGCATCCCCAAGGTGAAAGCCAGGCATCCCGCCGCGGGGGGGGGGGCGTTGTGGAGATTAAGCAAGCTTAATGCCCAGAGTTGCAGAGTGTGAACCCATGATTAGGTCAGGCACCGAAGCGAGAATTATCGAGTCCATAGACATTTGAGCTCAAGACCCTGCCGCGTCGGGAATCGAACCCTGGTCCCGGGTCTGACCTCTGCTTCAGGGTCTGCCTGCTCTAACCAGTGAGCCACACTTCTCCACATTTTCTTTGAATATCCACATTCCCCATGTTCACTCTCCTTCTCCTTACTTTTCTTCCCAACACTCACCTTCTTTCAGTCCCCCTACTTCACTTACTTTCTCCTCTCATACCTTTCTGTTCTTTCTTACTCATTTTCCTTTCCTTTATGAATGCACTCCACTTCACTTACTCTTTTTCATTTTTTTAAGAATATAGCTCTTTGATGAGAATTGGAGGTAGTTCTGAAAATACCTTTTTTTTCTTCTTTTTTCTTTTTTTAGAACAAAAACAAAAACAGGGAATGGAATCTGCTCAACAGGAGCAAAAAAAAAAAAATTTAGGGCTGGGAACGGCACGATGGTTCTCCAATGCTCGAACCATGAGCAGAACACTTTGCTCCCCATAGCAAAGTAGCTGATCACAGTCTCTGCATTTAAAGACGCCTTTGTTAAATACAGGCTGAATGTTCGGAACCATCTCTTGTGATCTCCCCCTCACTGATGTTGTTGGTCCTCCGGTTGATGTAGAGGCCCCATCATTGGGAACCTCTTGTGCCAGAGCCCTGATACTTTCCCGGGCAAAATTCTGGGGGTGCCTCCTCTCCACATGGCGAATCATTGTGGAGTTCCCAAAAGAATATTTTTTAGTGGGGTCACCCGTGACAGGACTGTGTGACAGATTCCGCACTCCACTTTTGGAGCATTTACCTTCTTCTGGTCATCAGGTATGTAAAAAAAATTCCAGATGAAAGGTTCTTTGACTTTTGGCTGAGGAGGCTCTTCATCGATGAATTCATTGGAGTCATCTTCACTGCTGGATGGTCTGGCAGCCATGATAATCCAAGATATCCAACAAAGAACCAAGAGCAAAATGGGAGGTCTTTCAGTCACAAAAGTGAAAGAAGAAGTCAAGGAAATGGGTGGGGATTTCATTCTTTGTAAAAAAAAAATGTTAGCAACCAATGAAAAGTGTTATGTTAAGGTCACATGACTTGACGCGCTTACGCTGCGAGCACCGAAGCGCTTCCTGGGGTACTTACGCGAACGTAGGCGCTTCCGAGGGCGCATGCGTGGCGTGAACGAAGGCGCTTCCGGGGGCGCTTACGCGGCGCGCCTAAGTGACGTTTTGATAGTTTCACAGAAACGCAAAATCATTTTCATTTCCTTATTCAAAAATACTGCTTTTATATGTATGGTACTAAATGTCTTGCGTTATTATTTACTTTTCATTCATATTTTTTTACACGAATGCAAGTAGCGCTCTGGGTGCGCTTTCCGGAGAGTTTACCAGTGCGCGCACCCAGAGCGCCGCAGAAAAAAATTATAAAAAAAAAAAAAACATTTAAAAAATATTATTATATAAAAAAAAATTAATACTTACACAAAACAGCAAATTAAAAAAAAATTGTAGGTTACAAACTCGATATAGAAAGGAATTAGCTTTAAAAAAAACCTTTGATATTCAGTGAAAAAAACAGAGGTTTCACAATCGTTATGGTTAGGAATTAGCATTTTAAAAACCTATTAAATTCACTGAAAAAACCATAGGTTTGACACCAGTTATAGTTAGCTGGAAATTTTACTGACATAAAACCATTGAAATTCCCACGTTATAGTTAGTTGGACTCACTATAACTTGCGCGCCTGCAATGCACTGCTGATGACGTCACATATTACATCACTCATGACATGGTCAGCGGAAGAGGTAATATTGTCATATGGAGCAAGGTGGAATACATGAAAGAAGCATACAGGCATCTTGGCGACAAAGAGTGTTACATCAGAATGGATATGAAATCTTTAGATAAAATACATGGGCAATACAAAAATGAGCTTAACCAATGGAAACGGGATGGCCTAATTACCAAGGATGAACATAACTTTTTGTGGAAAGAACACCCAACCATACCGAACATTTACTTCATCCCCAAGGTCCATAAAAAAGTGTCACCTACACCTGGACGACCCATTGTATCTTCCATTAACAGCATGTTTGAGAATACCTCCAAATATATTGACCACTATCTTCAAGAGTTTGTAACAATTTTACCCGCCTACATTAAGGACACTATGGAATTTCTTTTCTTGCTGAACGAATGCAAATGGTCTGAGGAATTGCTGTTTATAACTATGGACATAGCAACGCTCTACACGCGCATTGATCGTGCTGATGGTCTCAGAGTGGTAAAATTCTATCTAAGCAAAAGACCCATTGAAATGTACAATCATAATTGCATGATTCTTAAGATGATGGACAAATGTTTGAACAACAACATCTTTTTGTTTAATAACTCCCTGTATAAACAGCTCAGAGGAGTGGCAATGGGTTCATGTTTCTCCCCCAGCTACGCGGGGCTCCACGTGGGCTGGTGGGAGGAACATGTCCTCAGGGTCCATTTTGCCTCAACCTGTAAAAATCATATCTTAAGATACTGGAGGTATATAGATGATGTGTTTATCATATGGCAGGGATCTACAGAAGAAGCAGTGAATTTTGTTAATAACATCAATGACAACGAATTCAATCTAAAATTCACAGCTAGCATGAGTAAAACAGAGGCGGATTTTCTAGATGTACATGTGGCAGTCGATAATAATGAAATATCAACTAGCATTTTTAGAAAGGGTACATCTGGAAATACGATCCTCCATGCTGGAAGATTCCACCCCAAACATACGTTTGCAAGCATACCTTACGGTGAATTCTTACGAATTCACCGTACTTGCAGCTCTTCTACTCTTAGAGATGTACAGCAAAAGGATGCCAAATGCAGACTCATAGCTAGGGGCTATTCACCATTACTGTTAGACAAAGCTAATTCCCTAAACCGTCTAGACCTCCTTAACCCAAACAGGAAAAATGCTAATACTGAACCTGACAGCACGATATCCAAACAAATCAGACTCATCACTGGTTACAGCAGGCACGCCAAGCAAATCAGCCAAATTATCAGACGTGAGTGGTCTATCATCATGACCGATTTAGTTCTGAAGGAAATAATGCCCAAAACCCTGACCATCACTTTCAGACGCGCATTTTCAATGCGTTATGAATTAGTCACCAATAGCCCTGAGACCAGCAAAGTAAAGAACTGGCTATCTCCTAAACATGTTTTTTTTAAGTGCAGTTCCTGCCGGGCCTGCACTTTTGGGGTGAACACCACATCATATAACACTCCCTTTGAAAAAACTCCGGTACCACTTAGGGCCCATTTCACATGTCGCACTGAGAATGCGGTATATGTGCTACAATGTAACTGTAATCTAGCGTACGTGGGCAGTACAAACATCCAGCCCATGTCCGCATTTTACAGCACATAAGGGCGATTGTCAATACGGACTTAACATACCCCGTAGCCCGACACTTTGCTACTACTCACAACAAAGACCTTACCAACTTGCAGTACTTTGTTATTGATGCAGTAGAACAGTCAAAAAGGGGAGGTGATACAGAGAAAAAACTACGACAGTTGGAGTCCATGTACATCATGAAACTAAATAGTAAGACTCCTGGGGGTCTTAACATGGGAGAAGATCTTAGTAATTTCCTCTAAATCAGGTCTACATGATATTGAAGTCCATGCTTGGAATTCATATTCAAAGACAACATTTATCTCACCTCTAGATACATATTTATAGAGCAGTCCCTACCTTCTAAAACCAGGTTTTTTTATGATCATCAATTAAGATGCATTGTTAAAATAAGTTATCTGGAATTTTTCACAATAATCATGTCTATTTATTTTTCAACACACTGTGCACTTTTTTCACACTGCCTGTTGCGTAACGGTACAGGGAGTGTCTTCTTCTTTTTTGCAAATGTCTCTAGCAAGATATTTTCCACCAATGCCTACTAGTTGAATTCAACTTTTACAGATATAATGTGCCTAACTACGCATTTTTTAGATACATTCCTGGGTATTACTAGTGCATTAGTGCACAATGATAGATCATGCATATTACTTGTAATCCTGTATTGATTGGACATATGTAATATTCATGCCACAATACTATTGGAGGGCTCTTTGTCCTGCATAGGACTGTCCCACGGACAGATCCATCTTTTTTACAATTTGCACTATGCACTTTATCCGTATTATACGGTAAATTTTGGCACATGTCAAATGTTTACATGTTTGAAGCACAATAGCACTTTAATTGCAAAGTTGCACTAATCATCGAGATATGTTATCAGTACTTTTTTCGCAAAATGGATGCATAGAGTGATACGAGTATTTGTACAGTATAATTGCCACCATTACATACATCTGTGAATAATTGCATAATAACAGATTCGTATATTTATGTCAACAAATGGACAAATGAAACTCTATTTTTAATGTATGGCATTCCTAAATTTGTGTCCATCACATGGGTTGCACCTTGTATGTAATTATATGCACTCTTCGTCTGCACTATTTATTGGCCCCAGCTATGCAAAAAACATTTTAGCTTTTATATGATGTACGAATTTTGATACGTCATGTTGGGCATATCTATTTGGTTAAATAGTGTTTAATAGTGTGTTTCCGTATTATAATTACATTGAGCTTTGTTCTGTGTACATATTTCCAAAATGGCAGAACTGTTTATTTACACCCAGTGAAGCATTCCACAACAGAAGTCCATTGTTTGTGTTAATGACTATGACTACACAGCGAGTTTGGCGCGCATTTTGTACTATTATGTATATTTAAATGGTGGATAGACTATGGCAATTTGTCAGTGAGCAAGGGCACAGCCGGTGCCCGAAACGCGTTTGACGAGGCTTTGCACCCTGCATGCACGAATACCCTTCATCACGTGAAAACTACTGCAAGTTTGGCCGTGGCGTCATTCCAGGTGTCCCGTTTTTCTTGTCTGCACGGAAAGTGCTTGTGAGACAGATTGGAGTTCATATATATATATATATATATGATCAAGGCCTCTCTGGGGCTGAAAGGCGTCATGGTGGTGCGTGGTGCCATTCTGGAATAAAACACTTCATGCACGAAAACGTAGCGGTATTGCCCATACAGGGCTTGATTCATATTCTTTTGTTATTTCATAATGTTATGTCATGTTATGCTAAGCTGTTTTATAGCGCGCACAATTACTGCCGGAGTATCCTGGCGCGGGATAATCTACATGCGAAGGACTTTGCATGATGAACTGTGGCCTTTTAGTTAGTCATTTATTTAATTTTTGACCAGAAACAATTTGATTACATAATATTAATCAATTGGAAAATAGATATGTAGCGATGTGTTTGTTCTTTCTGACTATACAGAAAAAACACTCTAAAATGGCCGCCAAAGAAATAGTGATGTTTTTGTCCGTCTTCTATGTTAATGAATACTCAGAAAAAAATGTGATTGTTTTTTTGAATGCTTTAAATGGCGGCAAACCTTGTAACCAGGTTGACACAGGGGAAAAAGGCACGTTCGTCGAAACGCGTCCTTTTTTGTGCAATAAATTAAATCTTTTCAACTGACCACGCGAGTGCGGCCGCTTCCTTCCTTGGTGTGGGGAGCTTTTGGAGCAGATTTGTTTGCGGAGCCACCACTGCGTTCTTGGACCGCACCCACTCCTGAGTGCTCGTAATCTCGGCCGAGGTGGAAAAAAGGAGCTTGGCTTTTGCCGTTGGAGCACCGCTGCGAAACGAACAACTCAGCGCTACGGAACTGTGGGAGACAACAAGGCGGGTGAGATCTTTTCATTGCGCCTGCCCGATTGCCGTTTCAGTTACGTGATATAAGAGCACGCTGCGCTTAAAGAACTGTTTGAATAATCAGCAGTCGGAGTGAGTGGCTTGCAAGCGACCTCAATTTCTCGCCTGTAAAAACGCCCATTCAACCTTCTTACAAGCCCCCGCCTAAGCCATAGACTAAAAATGTTTTCCGACACCGCGAGGAATGCAGAAGCAGATGATGCATTTAAATGCAGTCCTATGCAACGCGCTGACAAAGTTACAGCAAATGAAACCCCTAATTCACTACAGGCGTTGTAAAATTAATTGGAAAAACTTACGGAACGTGAAATCCGAAAATGGTTGGAAGCGACCTCACTGCAACGCTATCTTGAGGTCAAAAGAGTACCACGCGGATTACGTATTTACACTATTCCTTCCTACGAGAATCCGGACCCTGCGCTTCTCGAAGAGTGGTCAGAGTACACCGCAGAATCCAGCGCTGGTATGCTAAAGATTCTCATCAAATGTGCCTGGAGTGACAGGGAGAAATGTCTGCAGGAAATAGTGGAGACAGAGGCTTTAATTGATGCAAATACTGAAGTAGCTGACAAACCTGAACTACGTGAAAAAATGAAAACTCGCTTGATCGCATATCATGATAAGATCAAACTTAGAAAACACACGAAATTCAATTGTGACGCAAATGATTACGAACAAGGCAAAATTCTCACCTTTGCTCGCAAATATGATGCCCCACGAAGAGCCCTGAGAGGAAGAGGTCTAAAGAGCACACAGTCTAAAGAGACATCAGAGTCAGCCGTGAGCACAGATACAGAGCAATCAGGGGATGAAACTACTGGTACAACCACATATCTCTTAAGTGGCAGAGGGCATTTTTTAGAGGAGTTCGAGTTAATGCGCAACTCCCAAGAAAGAGGGGGGAGAGGCAGACCACAGGCTCAAAAAAGCCGGCAAAGCCAAGTAACAGAAAGACAAGAAGGGGCGGCAGATACAGGACTACAATTAGGAATGGCCACCCAAACACACAGTCAGAGAGGCCTGAAAAAGTGAAACGATCTGCAGATCTCTCCATCATTAATTTGACACAACACAAGCTTTCTAAAGACCAAGAACGCGTATTGAAAAAAGGAATTACTTTTTGCCCATCTAAAAAATTGGAATATACCCAAACTCATATTGATCTATATATTTTCTCACGCAAATTGAAACTGCAAAAATTCTTTAAGTTAAGAGGTGAAAATCGATCACCCCAGGCAGTAACACCTGATGCTCATAATGAACCCTCTTACTTGACTGGCACTGACCTTGGAGCAATGCAACTTATTGCCAGACAAGTACCAACGGACTCTCAAGACCCTAAATCTAATGTGACGGAAGCCATAAGATTTGGCTTTAAACAAAGATCAGCATCTACGAATTTCAAACCAAAATCGACCTTTACACAAGTTTCAGCTTATGATGCTATTGATGTATTTGAAGAGTCAGTAAATCAAGATCTCTTGAGAATGAGAACGACTACATTGCCTAATCCACAATATAATCTAACCAGAGGAGAACAAAAAGCCTTGAAAGAACGACGGGATAATGATAAGATAATATTTAAACCCTCTGACAAGGGTGGCAATATGGTTTTGATGACAAGAGAATATTATACGCAGGAGGCGATGCGTCAACTGTCGGATGACAACTGCTATCAAAGAATCAGTAGAGATGATTACATCAAAAACATTGATCACTATCCCTAGCTGCTCATGAAATGGGCAGAAAGAGGTAAGATAAACGATAAGGAACATACATTTCTTGCTTGCCCTTATCCTGTAACATCTACATTTTATCATTTACCCAAAATACAGAAGGACACCAAACAACCACCTGGCAGACCGATCGTCTTCTCAATTGACTGCCTAACTGATTATATGTCCCAATATATTGACTTTTTCCTTGCAGACTTTGTCAGAACTTTGCCCTCATGCATCCAAGATTCCACTCATTTCATTAAGAACATTATGGATATACCTTGGGAACCTGACATGTGGATGATTACATTAGACATAACTAGCCTATATACTGTTATTGATCACCAAAAGGGTATACAGGCAGTCCGGTATTTTCTTAAAGGGAGATCTCTTGAATATTCCGAGCACAATGAAATGTTGTTAGAATTTGTAGAATTTGTTCATCACAACAATATCTTCCTCTTTGATAAGCAACATTACCGGCAAATAAGGGGGACCGCGATGGGCACCTGCTTCTCCCCCAGCTACGCAAATTTATTTGTGGGCTGATGGGAGAAGCAGGTGGCCTGGGCGGAACCTTTTAATGAATATGTGAACTGCACTGTATCATGGCATAGGTACATTGATGATTTGTTTATCCTATGGAAGGGCCCTAAATCACAGTCAGAGGCATACATTGACCAACTCAATAAGAACTCTCTTAACCTCCACTTCAGTGGACAGATGAGTCAAACCACGGCATCCTTTTTAGACCTCCAGGTTTTCATTCAGGATAATAGACTTTGCACGAAGCTGTTTAGAAAATCTAAAGCCGGCAATTCGACTCTTGAGGCAAGCAGTAGCCATCAAACATCTCTGAAGGAAAGCATTCCATATGGGGAGCTAGTTCGGCTCAAGAGAAATTGTTCAAATAATACAGATTTGAAGGTCAGGGGATACAAGAGTGGGTTACTGAGTCAGACTTTGGAGAAAGTAAGGAAAATTCCACGCAATAGCCTTTTGAAAGAACGAAGACAACCCATTGAAAGTGATGTAAAATCAAATAGATTTATCACCACTTTGTCTGGGGAAGCTGAGGGACTAAGAAAGATACTTTACAGGAACTGGCATATACTTAAGGCAGACTTAGTAATTGGTAAAGAGCTACCGGAACAACCACAGATAACTTTTAGACGCAGTAGATCATTGAAAGATCATCTAGTCAAGAGCTATTATCAACCAGTTCCCTTTTTCCCCAGACTACATGTTATGACAGGATTCTTCCCATGCTCTAAATGCAAGGCATGCAAGAACAGCCCTAAGGTTCAAACATTCCAGTTGCCAGGCAGAGGGGTTATTAAGAAGATAAATTATTTATTAACTTGCACTACACCTTTCTGCGTTTACTGTTTAGTATGTCCTTGCATGAAAACTTATGTTGGCAGCACTAAACATCCTGCCAAAAAGAGAATTCTAGAGCATGCTAGGGCCATTGAAAACAAGGACCCCACCTATCCGGTGGCGAGACACTTTTCTGAAGTCCATCACAGTGACCGTACATTGTTAAATTATTTTGTATTGACCACGTCCCAGTGAGTGAACGAGGTGGAGATAGACTGCGCAGACTGCGCAGACTAGAATCGAGGTATATCATTGACCTGCATACCATTATTCCCTTCGGTCTTAATTCAGAAGAACTTTCAATACATCTTGGATAATAATATCATATTTCTTTGGATCCTTTGGGCCGTATGTATATATACCTTCTCTGCAAGTAGTAATGAAAAATTCTGATGCTCTGAGTGGAAATTAAGGATGTTATTGTTGAATGTTTATATTGTATTGAATCATTTTTCTTATCTGCATGAATTAGACACACCATCGAAAAAGTGGAATTGGCCATACAGGACTCAATCATGTAGCGGTATTGCCCATACAGGGCTTGATTTATATTCTTTTGTTATTGCATAATCTACATGCGAAGGACTTTGCATGATGAACTGTGGCCTTTTAGTTAGTCATTTATTTAATTGTTCACCAGAAAAAATTTGATTATATAATATTAATCAATTGGAAAATAGATATGTAGCGATGTGTTTGTTCTTTCTGACTTTACAGAAAAACCACTCTAAAATGGCCACCAAGGAAATAGTGATGTTTTTGTCCGTCTTCTATGTTAATGAATTCACAGAAAAAAATTAGATTTTTTTTTAATGCTTTAAATGGCGGCAAACCTTGTAACCAGGTTGACACAGGGGAAAAAGGCACGTTCGCAGAAACGCGTCCTGTTTGTGCAATAAATTAATTCTTTTCAACTGACCACGCGAGTGCGGCCGCTTCCTTCCTTGGTGTAGGGATCTTTTGGAGCATATATATATATGATCAAGGCCTCTCTGGGGCAAAATGCATCATGGTGGTGCGTGGTGCTATTCTGGAATAAAACACTTCATGCACAAAAACTTACCGGGTCCGGGTTTGTCTTTTCCTGGAGCTGGGTAACTAGGCGACGGAGTTCTTTGCATATGTTTTACCTACTGGCGATAGCCAGTAGGTATATATAGTTAGGATTTTTTCTCTATGGAACTTTTGAAAATTCTATGTCTAATAACTTTGGCGTTTGTGGACGGAATCGGCTGAAATTTTCAGGAAAATGGCACATTTTGTTTCTGAGCAGCCCCTGAAAATTTGGGGGGGTTCCATCAAGGGGGGGCCGAGAAAAAAGGGGGGTCCCAAAACACGTTTTTCCCATTCATTTTTCCATAGGGCCTTTGGCCTCACTTTTAGCTCGAACGGCTGAATGGATTTACACGAAACTTGGCAAATTTATAGGGACTGTTAGCCCAATGTGTCTTTGCTGGGTCTCAATATATGTGCTCCGGTGGATTTTGAGAAATTAACGTTTAAAAAAACAGATATATCTGTGACAGCGTCCCAGATAGCGCACCAGATCGCGTACTTTTCGCGTAACGTAGCTTTGCGTAGCGAAGCTGATTGGCTCTCCGTTGTCTGTCAACATTCTAAACAGTCCGGTGCGGCCGCCATCTTGTCTCTCGGTAGGATCGAGAGACAAGAGGAGGAGAAAAACGAAGGGGGAATTTAATGAAAGGGGGCAAGGTAGATCTTTCTTGACCCCCTAGGAATGATGTTGGGGTTATTAAAGGGTCCCGTGGGGCAAATAATAAAAATTAGATTTTTCGCGGTAGAAGCGCTTCTCGGTTCGCGAACCGGGTCGCAAACAGTGATGTCACTGACCATGTCATGAATGATGTAATATGTGACATCATCAGCAGTGGATTGCGGGTGCGCGATATATAGTTATTGCATCTAACTATATATGCGAATTTCTATGGTTTTGTGCGAGTAAATTAAGGTTTTGTAAATGCTAATCCCTAACTATATATGGCCTGTGAATATATATATATATATATATGTATATATATATATATATATATATATATATATATATATATATATATATATATATATATATATATATATATATATATATATATATATATATATATATATATATACATATACATATATATAAATACAGAGGGAGAGAGAGAGAGGGGGGGTACCTAATGGCACTCTTCTTCTCCATTGACAGAATGTTTTGGGGTTTTCTAATACCTTTTGCTCCGTTTCATTAATCTTCACAAAACTTTCAGAAAAAAAAGTTCATTCGCCCTAACTTTTTCTTGGAAAATTTCAGGGTGATTCATCAAGCCAGGACGGAGAAAAAAGGGGTCTCTAAATGTAAAATTCTTATGCATTTTCCATGGACTTCTTTTGACAAGGCTACAGCAAAACTGCGAACGAATTACACAAGTTTGGCAGGAACCTAGATTTTGGTCCCCAGATTGTGTTTATTGTGAATTAGTGTTAATCCATTCAGTAATTTTTCTAGACATTAAGGGTCAAATATAATTTTATATTTGCACAGTTGGGTTCACAAGAGTCGCGCGGGCCTGCTTTGGGAGTGTGGATTTAAAAATGGAGGCCTGTGATTGGTATAGAGGCCCTTTTTTCCTGTGAACCTTCACGCTCTAGCGGGAACAAGAGGCTCCCACGAGTCTAGGGAGAGAGAACGCTCTGATTATCTGGCTGTTGGATGGTTAGAAATTAAATGTCAACTATTACTGTTTTCTGTGATATATTCAAGGTGTTGTGGAAATGAAATAAAAATGCTATATAGGGGACACAAGAAAGGCAAGCTGTCCCCTTAAGTTTAGAGAGGAGGTGTCTTACGGATTAACTACTGAGAAGTAAATAAATGCATATTGTTTTTAACTAATTTTTATGACCTTGAGGGACTCTCCCGAGATCGTAAATAGTAAAAAGGGATAGATCACTTCTAAAGACATTCCTTTAGCAGGAATGCATATTGTGGTCATTGTTTTTTAGAGGAAGTGTGTAAGAGAGTAAATGGTTAATTCCTATTTTCCCAAAAAAGTTACAATCTCACAAGACTCCCACAGTATCAGGTAACAAAACTCTGGTGCAAAAAATCAGGGGTGTACAACCAGTAGCTCGGGAGCTACAAGTAGCTCAACAGCTTCCTGGAATGGGCTTGTGAAGAGTAGCTCAGCCCAGTAGGTCATAGGGAGCATCTGGTCACATTGAAGAGGTAGTAAATCTCTTTTTTAAAACCTTGGAGTAGTAGTCGGCGAAATCAAATGCAGGTACTTACACCACCAAATAAACACAGACTGTGGCAGACTGAGGTAATTGGACATGACTATCGATCTCCATTTGCAGACTAACAAAGTTGCATAGCGATTGATTGTGTTGCAGGCCTTTTTTTATCAATCACGCTTTGTAAATGAATATTTGGCCAAGAAAAAAAGACTAAAGGAGCAGGAATAGAGAGGCTTGAATGTGGTTTTGTAATGGGTGGGGTCACTCTTGGTGATCATATATGAGGAGGTCAAATTGAAATCTTATCAATTGTGGTAGTGTTGTAGCAGTGAAGTCTTGAGTAGCTCAGGATGATATACAAGGATCAGAAGCAGCTTCAATCATCGAAAAGGTTGAACATCCCAAAATATATGATACCTATTACAAGACAATATGTTCAGTGAAAAAGCAAATTCAATTATAAAAGTACGCTCTCGCAAGTGGCTTGTGAGCGTAAAGCAGCAAACACTGCCCCCTTGAAATGGGCATGAAGAACTGTGCGCCTGGCTCTCACGAGAGGCCTGCGTGAGTCAACCACAATATATATGAGAGCATCATGGCTCTCAGAAGTGTCTTGTGAGAGTTATCAAGAAGGAAAAAAGGGATACATAGTACAAATTACATACATATGGAAAGTATAGGGTAGCTCTGAAAGATTTAACAATATTTAATTTTTTGTATTGTTCATAAGAAAGGGATAAAAACAACATTGCATTCAAAAGAAAGAGGAGAAAAATAAGTTAAAAAACACAACTAGAAGCCTGTCCTGTGCACCCATGCTTTTCTTAGAAGAAAAAGTAGTATCCTTGCATAAACAGTAAAAAAAAGGGCTTTGTTCAGGTATGCTGGGTTGGTATCTGCTTGCACTGTGAGTACCTGTTCAAGCACACTGTCACCAGGTTGGAAAGATGTGGACACCCCTGAGGAGTTATCAAACTGCAGCACAGCTTAACTCAGCCTGAGCAAGCCGTTCTGGGTGCATAGCTTGCAAATGTCAACACATCTCAGTGGTACTCATGCTATATTGCTTGAAAATAGATGTAGATAGTTAAAACACATAGTTTACAGTATAGGAAAAACTTATCAGTGTCGTTTTGAAATATAAATATGTCGCTTTGTTGCAAGGATCCTGCTCATACACAGAACTGTGCACAGAGACCTAGGACATCAGTGAATTGTGGTGCACCAGAAACTCACCTCAGTACATGGAAAAACCCCAACCAGCTAGCATCAGTGTCACATAGGCTCGTCGTTTTATAGCAAAGTAACCAATGATTAGACAACCTAGAACATGCGACTTAGGACCATCTCAGGAATTGTGGGAAGTGAGAATACTCTTTTGTTTTACTCTCATACCAGTCGACAACAGGAGTAAAAAAGAGACAAGGTAAGGTTAAAATATTTATTTTAACGACGTGTTCTCATGTGCAGTATTTTAGCCAACATAGGCAAACATATGATTGAAAATAATATGGTCATCATGGTTACAAATCCATAAAATACAAAAGGAGAAATCTTATTACAATGATGGTGAAAACAAGTCCTATAGCACCTAGTGTAGTGTAGTTCCTAGTTTCCCACTAGGCCCTGCGCATTGGAATAACATAAACAGTAGTATCGACGTGGAACTGCTTATATTCCAGGCCTCCACTGACTATGCTAAACTTAATTGGGTTGTGTTACCAACTAGCTCAGAGGTCACTGGAAACTTTCTTCTCTGCATAGGAAGTGATCAGCTTCCTTGGCACAGACAAGAAGGGATTCAGTTTTCCAACAACTGTGCAACATGACAACTTTGCTCCTCAGATCAAGAGTCGTTCTCTAGGGTCGTGTGAAACAATAGACATAGATTTCACTCAGTCAGTCTAGTGCAGTTTACTTTCACGAGATGTAGAGAATAGAGAGACGGGCGTTTGTCAATAAAGGGTTAACATTTATTGAACAGTCTTTCTTCTCGTACAAGAGAAATGTATTGCCACAATTGCAATAATTGTTATTATAAAAAGTACGTACAGTAAGATAAGTATTGCGAAATAGAACTGTAAAAGCATTGATATGGTTTCTTAGCCATACAATGGTTAAAAGTAATAAAACATATATACAGTCATATATACATTAGGCTAACATACTCAACTGGTGCTTCTAACTAAGCCTACCCCAGTGTGCCTGACCTAAGCCTAACACGTGAAAAGGGGAGTAAGTAAGTAGCTTAAGTTAAGTTGGTTTTGCCAAGGTTTGTTTCAAGAATTCTCGTCTAAGGGTTTAGTCAACACCATACCTCTGAATAGAATGATGGAGGATTGGTATCTCCTTCAGGGGTCTCTCTCGATATCCCAGTCACCCGCAAGGGTAAACCGGAAGCGCCGGGACTGGATTTCTCTGCACGAGAAAGGCAGCGGCTTTCTTCAGCGCGTCGAGGAAGGAGGCGGGGGACAGCGTCCGCGGGCAGCTGGAATCTGCTGGATGTCTTCGCAGAGGACGGCTGCTCGGCTCCTCAAGCGTACTGCACCATAGGTCGCGCTGTAGCGGCGATAATGGTAATCAGTAGCTTCACCACCACAGGATAGCAGGCTGCAGCGACAGAGTGCTAGTTTTTACCAACACAGGGTCATGCAGGCAGCCAGCATCAGCAACAGGCAACGAACTCACAGCTCGTATCTCTCGCTCCTTGCTTAAGGCAACGTTGGTAATATTTATACCTGACAGGTGCCGGGTTTGACGCAAGTTTGCTGGACATAAGACGTCAATTAAAGATGTCACTAGGAAGTGACAGTTATCAGTTGCTCATTAGAGTTCCATTACTAATCAAAACATAGCAAGCGGGGATTTCCAGGTTTGCTAAGTTTTTATCTTGTTGAAGAACTCGGAGTGTTATCTAGGAATATCAGATAGTGACTGCTGCTCTGTCATTGCACTAATTGGTCGCAAAGGAAGCAGCAGAGAGTCATGCTGGAATGTGGCTCTGTTCGTGTGAGGCCAGAGATGACTTTTCAGAAAATCGCACTTGAACGGTTATGCCAATATAGGGAATAAATGGATTTATAGCCGAATAGGGGCATAAGGTCACAGTATCGATCAGGAACTTAGATAAGCACGCAACACCCACTCCACGGGTAATGTCCATCAAAATTACTAAAACTAAGCAATTAGATGCATGTGTAACATTGCCCACCCCGAAATACATAAATGCATTCGAAATAGGCGTACTTGTAATACATGGAATATAGGTACTGTACGTTTTTTTGAAAGCATAGAAATCATTCAAAAATTATTGCATATGAACTCAATGAACGATTATGCATAGAGAATTACACATGAAGTATCTCTGACAGAAGAAATGCGAGATAAATCATCACATAAAAATGCATTGTAATAACATGTGTGCTAGAGGCTGGTGTTATGTTGTTATGTCTCTAGATGTGTTTAGAAATAGAAGTGTGAAGCTTCTGTTCTCTAAGAATAGTTTTTACGTTAAGCAAAGAATTGTTCGTGCCAAAAAAAGGTCAATATTAGAAAAATTGTCCAATTCAAAGAATTATTGCTTGAACGGGGAAAAATAGATTTCCAAAGCTCTTGGCAGTTATTGTTGATCAAAACTGAAGGCCGAATTCAGAGTTCATGGGAACGCAGTGTGTCAGAAAAGCTTCTAAAAGTTATTGTTTCTCTACGGGTGAGAACATCGTATCAGACAGGCTCTCAAAGAATTGGTCTACAAATTCAGGTGATAGTTCAACCAAATTAGATAGCGCTGTAACTTGGCAGGTGTGAGAATGATTGCTGTCATCGAAGGCAGGACCAGCAATGCTCACAGAACGTTGTACCTGGGTGATGTTGCTTTTGTCACTCGCTCCACTGTTACCACTTGGCTGTAGTACAGGAGTCTCCACGAATGCCGTCATCAGGATTGGTAGCCGCTGGGGACAACACAATGCGTGAGCCGTTATTGGACTGAGCAAAGTATCGACGTCCATTGGTACTGCTGATGGAAGTGAAAGACAGATGTCCAACACACATTCATCTCCGCAAAGCATACACCGTAGCACAGGTAAAATGCAATTTTGCCATATCGGTCTGAATGAAAGGAACCAGGTCATGTTTAGATCTCTCAGCCTGGCCAATCCGAGGACGTCAGTTATCCTGTCCCTGTAGCGCATTGCTAGGATTGTCTCTTCCATTCCCATGGGAGCTATGTCTGAGCCGAGGCTTGCCATAACGTAGCAGGAGGGTCAAAAATAGAATCCCTGCAACGAGTCCCAAAAATAGTGGTATGCCGCCAAAAATGGAGTGCACAAAATTAGGAAAGATTCCCAAAATTGCCTGGAAGGGTGTTAGCAGTCCCGTAAAGACTGTCTTAAATATGCCTGGGATGCTTGTTGCACTAGACATGTTAAGGAGTTGGCTGCACATTTCTACGAAATGCACGGGGCAATTTGTTGATAAAAGGTCATGGACTTCAGTAGCCGTCCTTGCGACTAGAAGATCATACGTCTCTTTAGATGACGTTATAGGCACTGTTGTCTGTAAAAGCACAGATTTCATTTTGCTTAATGTATCAATTCGTATAGAATAGAGATTCAGACGAGGCCAGAGGGGAGTCACTATGTCTGGAGGCCCGCTCGGGAACAATGCTTGCATACAGCATTTGACCATGGACGTAACATGTACTAGATAACTTGTCCCTGGCGCGAGGCCACAACACCTGTGATCCGTTCTAAGAATGTAACTCCCGTTTGCGAGTTGCATAAAGAAGGACTCTATCTGAGTTGCAGGTGTGACTAGCTGGTGGCATGAAAGGTTGTTTGAATTTCCATCACATGCTCCGTGTAAATTAATACCCTGACACAAAAGTATACCGCTTAGTGATTGTTTACAATTCTCACCACTAAGAAATACATTTTTGTCGCTGTCACTATAGCAAGAATGAGTGTATGGTAATTTCCATATGGATTTCACATATCCTTTACCCAATTGTTCATACTGGCCAGCAGGTATGTATTCAAGGCACTTTTTAAATCGGAAAGTTGTTATCGGAATTGTGATAATTCCGTGTATTATCCATTCAATGACAGGACTCTCTGACATTGTCAATGGTAATCTCTCGAGTTTTTCGATGCTCAGGATTGTATAGTCTGCTCCTTTCTGTGCCAAACTGATCTGTTTATCAGTAAGGTTAAAACTGGAAAATAATGACGTTATGTTGATTAAACGCCAAGGCACATAGCCTGAACGAAGATTTTGCAGCGTCCAGCCTAGTTCTATAATAGAGCGTAATTGAGACTGGCCATGTTGTAACATTAGCAAATCTCTGTCTATCACATCAAAGGCAGAGGATACAATATTGTCCAACGAATATATTCTGGAAGACAGAGTCGTTAACCCATTGTCTACCACAGAAAGTGATTTCTCCAAATTAATACGATCAATTTCTCGTATTTTTTCAGCAGTTTCAATTTGCTTTACTTTCCAAGCCTCGTTGTAAGCAGCATAGATACTGGTCGCTATGAAACGCTTTTGACGCTGTTTGCATGGTCCAAGAATGAAATCGCGCAAATCAGCACCATCTTTTAATAAAGACAAGTGTTGCTTAATTTCAGCCAGTGTGGATGTAGTTAGCCATTCTAGGCAGAGTTTCCCTACACTGTATGTCGTTATAATCCCTGGATGTTGTCTCTGGGAGTATCTAGGGTCTAATCTGGTCATTTTTAAACCCTGTGTTTTATTCAGGAATCTATCTTGACAGCTATTTGTGTCAGTAGGCCAGATTAACCATTTTTTCCAATCAGGATGTGTTCTGTTGAAATGTAAAATTTGTGACACGTCTAATTCAATATCTGTGTTTGCATTTTCAGGTATTGGCTTTGGTATAGACGGTGATTTAAGGTCTTTGATCTTAGCTAGGCCAAGACAAGATGTTTGGTGTATTGTGTCATTTAAAAACAACATTTGTTCTGGTATCATGCAGGTTCTAAATAGTGCTTCTATGCCTTGCACCTGCCAATCTTTTGTACCCCAAATTGTTTTCGTTTCAATATTATTTTTCCAATAATCATAACCAAATGTCATCATTTTGTCATAAAATGCTTCTGAATATATCAATTTAGAATTTGTCAGCATTGTTTTCATTCCTGTTTTATCTAACAGTTTATAATAAAACGTTTCTGCATCACTTGTATTAAACCCTGAGAAGTATTTGTATCTCTCAAAGAATGCTTTAGAACTGCTTTTAGGTGGTGTAGAACAATGTCCCATTGGTTATACATAAAAACATTTCTAGGCTGTGCAGATTTATGCAAGTAATGATCCCCATAGTGGGCGTAACAGAATAATTGCTCATAACTAGATGAACCTTGTAAATAATCATGATCTGTGAATCTAGCTGACATTACTAAATCAGACATCATGTCATTAATACTGTTAAAGTCCCAATCATCAGAGAATGTACTTGGTGTCACAAAGTCACTTAAGGAAACCTTTAGTTGATGAGGATACTTCAGGATTTCGACCGGACCATAGATCTCATAGTCTGTTTTCTCCCATACTACCCCACCAGGTATTGGAATTGCCGTGACATTTACTGTTGACAGTTCTCTTTTCTTCACGTGGGATGATCTGTGTGGTTTCAGGACTAGGTTGATGTTCTGACTTGCTGTGTCCATTCTAATATATTTTCCTTCAATGAATTTTCCCAAACACAGTACCATGATGAGCCAAAGCAGGAGGAAAAATACACCTAGACCGAACCAGAACTCTAGCCAAGGGGAAACAAGGTAGATTTCCTTCAGTTGATGAAAGAGTTCTGTTGCTTTTTCTTTAAAATACTTTTTTGTTTCTGGCATCACTTCGGGCTCATTTAAATCTTCAGAGAAGTTGTCGAAGTTGATGAAATAACCAGAGGCAGTTCTGTCAATTGATGGGATTGTTCTTTCAATCTGTCTCTCGGTAGCACTTTCTGATGCCACATCATTGTAGACTGGTGCTGTTTCTTGACGAACTGTTTCAATCTGTGTTTCAAGAGGCACGAGTTCCATGGCATTATTGCATAGTCCTTCATTGTGCACTGCAGGCTGATCGAATGTGATTAGTCTTTCAGTTTGAACCTCTTGGATTGTTGCAAGTTTGGGTATTCTGTTGTTTCTTGGGAGTCCACTGGGCCTACTGTTGATTATAGGCCACATGCTTGTGGTTTTACCAGATCGATAGACACGACTCTGTTCTCCTTTTTACCAGCAAGGGGCGGTAGCACAACTGATCTTGTTCCGGTGACTGCTAAGACAGGTACTGCTTTTCTGTAAGAAGGCCCAAATTCCTTCTTAACCGCGATCTTTTCTCTGACTAGATCCCCAATCTTTGGAATCCAGACAGGCCTTGCTGGGGCTGTTGCGGGTGGTGCCTCGTCAGTGGTACTTGGCTGTTGCTTTAACTTTATGTTGCTTAATGATTTTCTTGTTTCATTCAGTTCCTGTAAAACAAATGCAGAGAAAGCGGTCAAATATCTGCTTTCTGGTGCAATGTTTCTTCTTGTACCACTGACATCTGACTATCGAAGTCCTGAACGTTCATTCTAATTCCGAACAATAGTTCGTATGGGCTGAAACCTTTTAGAGAATTTCTTGGCATGTTGTTAAGACTAGTCTGGACACTTATTAAATGTTTGACCCACCCAGCGCCTGAACCTAATACCTTCGCTGTTATAGATTGCTTTATGTCACAGTTTTTTCTTTCTACCACACTATTCCCTTCAGGATGCGACGGACAAGAATACCGCAACCCAATTCCCATGCTGGCCATGGCCTCCTTATAGGCTCGAGAGCTGAAAGCAGGACCCTGGTCAGAATGGAACGTGGTAATTGCGTATGTGCCGATAAAGACTCGCAAATCTTTTATAACAGTTCTAGGCGTCAGCCGAGTGCTGGAGGACTCATTTTTAAAGTGCTTTTCATCTTAACTAATTAATAGGACGCAGGTTGGGGTGCAGGCAGCGTTACGCTTTTTCTGACTGGTAGCCAGTAGCAAGGTTCGCTACTGCGATCCCTATTGCAGTTTTCACAGTTGTTTGCATATATTTGGTGTTCTACACTCATTCCCGGCCACCAGTATGCTGATTGTAATTCAGTCAGAGAAACCTTAATTGTTTGGTGTCTCAGACCCAAACCCATATGTGCATCTGCTATTAAAAATATTCTCCTGTTCGTGTTTGGAATTACTCTATCCCCCACTCCAGGGATTCGAGCAAAAGGAACGGAGTTTGCATCGATTATGTATGCATAATTGAGTGGATAGTTTACGGGTAGTGCTGCACAGTCGCCTTTTACGGTCGTTTTTACTGCCAGCATGGTTTCCCCGTCTATGTATTTATCTGTACGCTTTTTTGTGGCTACGGAAGCCGGGTTAGTTGCTTCCGCGGTGGCTGTTTTAGCCAATGAATTCCCTGCAACGTGAACGCCATCACGTTGAAGACTCTGTGCGTGAATCACGTGAGTCTTTTGTAGTTCTTTACTTAAAAGAGCTACTTCGTTCCAGAGCAATTTATGCTTTATTGTGGCACCTGTGTCATCTTTGTAATTGTTTTCGATCCAACTCTGCAGTTTATTGTTGTAAGAGTTGACGCAAAAATGAGAATCGCACACTATAAGTGTGGGGAATTCGCGTTCTGCATTTTCGAGCTCCATCTTTAAACATCTGATTTCAGTTCTTTGAGCCGAACAGTACTTTACTGATTCAGTTTTTGTTATTTTCGGTTTGATTTTACCGCACAGCCAACGACATTTAATGATCGCACATGCTGCATCGTAGGATTTTCTCTCTACGTTGAAATGCTGTACAGAGCTATCTGTATAGATTATACAGGCATATAGTGGGAGAGGCAGAATTTCGATTGGCAGAGGATATTCTTCTTCATACTCTAAATCATTCAGTTCTTCGTATTGCGGGGCGAAATAGTATTTCACGTCTTCCGCTCCTAGAGAATCTATGCACTGTATCCATTTTGGATCCAGTGACACCGTAGGCAGGTTTACTGAGCTGAATAGCGCTTCGAAGGCGGATTCGCTGTGAGGATGTTAATCCTTTTGCCGTGTGCTAGTTCTCGTTCATTTGCTAATGCGATTTGCACTGCGTTCACAGTTCTTTCTGTGTGACTGAATGTTTTTTCTGCTTGTGTGTACAAGTGAGATTTAATTGAAATTGGTACCTTTTCTCCCTCATTAGAGGTTAGGTATGTGAATCCGCATCTTCCTGGGATGACTCGGATTACAAGATCGATCGTGTTGTCACGTGTATCTAATTTTGTTTTTGCTAACATGTCTGTTTGCAGTGATCTCAAAATTTCTGTGTGTTTTTGAGTCCAATTGATTTGTTTAAAATCAGGTTTAATTAGTTCGTAGAGAGGTTTAACCCTCTCTGCGTAATTTAGAATGTAAGTTCTTCCGAAATTCAGAAAACCTAGAATGGATTGTAAATTCTTCAGCGTTTTTCGAGCTTGGAGTACAGCGCACTTCTCTAAGAAGTTGTCCGCTAGGCTTTTCCCTTCACTTGATAATTCGTACCCTAAAAACAGTACTGTCAGATGGGCAATTCGGGAATTTTTAAAGTTGAATTTGTAACCCTCTGCTGCGAACCCAAGTATAATGGTGTTCACTCTTTTCAAATGAGTATCCAAGTCGTCGTCTGTGAGATAAATATCATCTACGTAAGATAATGCTTCATCATCATAGATTTGTAGTAACTCTGTTACCCTAGCTGAAAATAGTCCTGGGCTGTTCTTGAACCCCTGTGGGAGTCGACAGAATTTTTTCTGCGACCCAAATGCAGAGAAAGCGGTCAAATATCTGCTTTCTGGTGCAATGTTTTGACAAAAGAAACCATTAGATATGTCTAATGTCGTTTTATATTTTTTCCTAACTGTGTTATTCATTAGGGCTGCACTATGCGAGTTTTGTACTGCAAAAGTTTTGCAACATGTATTAAGATGTCTGTAGTCCAAAACTAGACGATATGAATTGTCTGGTTTGGAGACAGGAAACAAAGGATTGTTCATTTGAGAGGTGCATGTTTCAATCACCCCCTGGTACTCAAGTTGATCTAAGATCTCCCTGACCTGTTTTTAGCTTCTTGCTTTATGGGATACTGCCGTTGGGCAGTTGGTTCACTTTTTAGTTGGATTTTGTGAGGCGGTGAATCCTCATCCCATCCTACATGATTTTTATACAATGCAGGTGCCTGGGCCACTGCCCATTTCCTTGCATATGTATATTTTTTGTGAATCGGTATGTGATTCGAGAAGGCAGGCATAATTACTTCTTCGCCACGAGGGCACTCCCTGACAAACTCCGGGGGCCAATCTTTTTCAGCTAACAGAATATCATAGCCTTTTGAGAGCTTATCCCAAAATAGACCCTTAATTTTCCTAGTCTTATCACCCTCCATACGCAATGTTATTTCGTATATTTTATGGGGCTCGCTAAGTCTGGTGTCGGCAGTTTCAACCTGAATGTATTCATTCGTGTCCACTGTCTCCAGATGACTCATCAAGATCTTGCGCGCTATACTGATCTCTGCTGCACTGTCCAACATTGTCAATGCCCACTCCCCGTTTTTCAACTGTGTCCTCAGTATTCTCGGCATGGTTGATTACTCTAATACTGGCTACCTTCTTTTTAGGAAATTGAGATTTTTTACTCTGAGCAGGTTCCTTGTCTTTGGACTTGGTGTGCTCTCCTGGGTCTGACCGTCCTCTTCTTTCCGAATTCTGTGGAAGAGATCGAGAGGGACGTGTATCAATACTTTGATATCTATCAGGTTTTTTTATATTATCCCTATTTCTAAGGTTATATCTTTTCTCAGAGGGCTCCCGTTGGGGAGACTGGCGTTCTCGAGTCGGAGTTCTTTCCCTCCGTCGAGGAGACCTTCCTCTGGACTGGAAAACTTTTTCCTTGGGAGTGGATTGTTTATTTCCATCCCAGCTCTTTTTAGGAGTGTTTAAATTATTTTTAATAAATAATTTTTCAGGATTTTCGAGCAGTTGGGGTTTTACCGGTTTCCCACCCAAGCTGTCTCTACCTAATTCTTCATAGCATTTTTCTATGATTTTTGCTAGCTCAACAGGATCTTTTATATCTGTTTCCTTCAACTTCTGGCGAATCACCACAGATGCTGCTTCTCCCTTTATGTTGGCTAATAATATAGCTGTGACCTGCTTGAAGTCTTTCAGTAATTTCATACCTAGATTTAAAGCGGGCTCTGGACCGAATTCATTTTGAATCTGTTTTAGCACTTCTGGAATTACCGCCATAGACGGAACACCGTGTGTTTTTGTGTAAATGGAAGCAAAGACTGTATCCCAAGTGTCACAGTCCTCCACGTGTGGTGCGATTCCCATAGGAAGGCAGATGGTCAAGATTCTGTGTTTCTCAATAGGGGTAGTATTAGGAAATACTGCCTCTATTTGAGTGATTTTCTGGGCTAACCAGAAAGGAATTTGTTCCCGTTTTACGGGTGTTTTACCCAGACATGACTGTATGTTCTGTGGTGTAATTTTATTTGTGTTCCCCTGATGAGGGGTCAGCTGTGGTTGGACTGTTGCAGTCCGCATTACATATTGGACTAATTGCCTATGTATTTTAACTAGTGTGTTTAGCTGTGCTAACAGCTCTTCCTTAGACATTTTTGCAATGTCAGGATGTGGTGTGTAGCTGGCTAGAACCGGCCACGTGGCTCCTGGTCTACCTAGTGGACTGAGCCTAGTTATGTGATCATTGTGTTTTAGGGCGCCATTAAACCAGAGCAGGTGCTCTTGAAATTTAAGTGGAATTTCAATCTCCTCGAAAGGAGCGTACTCTTCCGGAGGTTTCTCTATTTTGTAATAGTGAAACTCTTGTGTTCTAGCGTTTGCCGCTGGAAAGTTTATCCATGAATAGAATACCTCTGTCTGCCGATACTCGTGAGCCTCTATCACGAAAATTACTGTACCACCTTGAGGTGTCAGTCCGTTTTCTATAAGTTTTAAAGTTATAGATTTTCTTAACTGGACCGGGATGATAATAGCACCCGGGTCTGTGTATTCGGGACCTTGCTGAGTCGCATCTACTGTGGCCCCAGAGGTTCCGTTTTCTACTGACATTTTAAAAAATGCAGGTTTTTCAGAGTAGGTCTCCAAGGAGACAAAGATTAGGTGCACAATATTTTGGAACACTGTATCCTTCAACGTTGAATAAACCGGAGCTTTACATAGGAATCTCTTCCTACTAAGGTCGGGCGGATTTTAACCTTTCACCCACTCCAGACGTCTATTGGAGTTTTTACGGGAGAAAGGGGTCTGTGAAATATGCACGACTGAGTTACTCTACAAGTCTTGCGTTAGTTTATCGCCTTACCAAACGTTGGGCGCCATGTAGTGTAGTTCCTAGTTTCCCACTAGGCCCTGCGCATTGGAATAACATAAACAGTAGTATCGACGTGGAACTGCTTATATTCCAGGCCTCCACTGACTATGCTAAACTTAATTGGGTTGTGTTACCAACTAGCTCAGAGGTCACTGGAAACTTTCTTCTCTGCATAGGAAGTGATCAGCTTCCTTGGCACAGACAAGAATGGAAAGGGGCGACCAACTCGGTCCCCCGAACGTATGGCCGAGTGCCTCGATCCCCCCGGGAAGCCATTTTTGGGCGGGAGGCGCGTCTCAGCTGGTATGCCCGAAGCGGCGTAGCTGGGGCGCGCTCGTTCCCGCCCTGGAGTGGGCTGGCCTAGACACCGACGCAGCCAGCCACGCCCTCAGGGCAGGCAGGGGCGGGTATACGCCCGCCCTGAAGACGGATAAAAAGGGACGCAAGACCAGAAGACATCCTCTTGTTCTTGTGCTCTGAAGCTGCACCTCCTCGCTGCACGTGAGCTCGGGACAGAACGAAGAGCCAATTTTGAGCGTTTTAATCTTTCTTTTTGTCTTCTAGATACTTCGTCTGAGAGATGCCCAAGAAAGGCGCGAAGAGAATGTCAACTGACCAGATGGTTCGGGCCCTTATGAAGGACATGTCCGAAATAAAGAGGCAGTTGGCGGAGCGAGACGGGGAGGAGGGATCGGGGCGTCCACCGGCCGGAGGGAGGCCAAAGAAGCCGAGAAGGGGGCCGGTCGGGGGAGACGTCCCGGTTCCCTTTTCCCCGCTCGAGGCGCCAGTTCCGGTACCGGCCCCGGTACCGAAAGAAGGGAATCCGATTCCCGTCGTAGTCACCCCGACATCTGCCGAGGATATGCCTCCCGAGTTGGCGGCACAGTTAGCAGCATGGTTGGGGGACAGTAATGGGGGCGCCATGGCTGCCGAAGCGCAAGCACTCATAAAGCAGTTGCGCGAGAAACGTGATACAGCCAAGGTGCCCGCGCCGGATGCGGCGATAGACAAGCCACGAGGGGCGGAAGCAGCGTCCGGTGCAGGTAAGCGGCCATTGCCGATCGCGAGGGATGAGTCAACACCCTCTCGTAGAGAAAAATTGGGGCAACATGTTCCTTTGGCTATAAAGGAAAAGATTTGGGCTGGGGAATACGTAAACATTTTCTCCTTGCTTGTTGATCATTATGAAGTTGAAACTGTTAAGAGTCAGAAGGATCTGATGCATCCAAGTGTTTGGCGCGCAAAAATGGCCGCCTTTAAAGTGAATGAGAATATTGGCAATTGGGGCAATGCATGGGGAATTTTTACGTCAATTTTGGGGGAACGTAGGCCTGAATTGCTCCCTGAGTTTCCAGTATATCAGTCACGAATTATGGGGTACTCGATATCGCACCAAGGTAACCAATGGTTCTGTTATGACAACCTGTTCAGGAAAGCAATGGAGCATAACAAAAGTTTAACCTGGGACTGTTATGATTCTTTGACATGGGATAAAATGAAAGAATCCGGGATGTTGAAAATACCGTTGGTGGGGAGTACTGTGGGTGAGTTCTCCCGCCAATATGGGGGGACGCCCTTTCGGTCGGGTACGGGTACCGACGATTATCCGAGACCCGCTGGCAACACAGGGAAGAGGGGTTTCTGTTTCAATTTCAACAAAGGTAAATGTACTAGGCCCCCGGGATCCTGTAAATTCAAGCACGAATGTAGTGGTTGCGGGGCCCCCCATCCTGAGTCCTCGTGCAGAGCCAAAACGGGTGAAAATGGGGGTAGAGGAGGCGCCAAACAGGTCTAATGTAGTCCGAGGGGCGCCCTTACCAACCCCGATTGATACCTTGGCGATGATTCCTTGGCTCAGCGAATACCCAGATCGTACTTCTGCTGGGGTGCTGCGAAACGGTTTTTCATATGGTTTCCGCATCCCGGTGGGGGACTTTCAGGGTGTCGGGACGTGTAAGAACCAACTTTCTGTCTTACAGCATACGAATGTAGTTCAGGACAAAATCCGGAAAGAGGTTATCCGAGGTCGGGTTGCCGGCCCGTTTAGGGTTCCCCCGGTACAGAATTTTGTCTGTTCTCCTTTAGGGGTGGTCCCCAAAAAGGACCCAGGTGAGTTTCGATTGATCCACAATTTATCAGCTCCTCATGGCCTTTCTGTGAACGATGCAATTGATCCAGGGGTATGTTCGGTGCGGTACGCATCATTCGATGAGGCCGTAGCCATGTTGAATCGCCTGGGGCCCGGGACGCTGATGGCGAAATCGGATATCGAGTCAGCGTTCCGTTTGCTCCCGGTACACCCGGACGACCAACGTCTTCTGGGATTCGTGTTTCAAGGTTCATATTACATGGATAGGTGTATGCCGATGGGGTGCTCTATATCTTGTGCATATTTTGAGAAATTCAGTAGTTTCTTACAATGGGCTTACACGAAGGAAACGGGTTTTCGAAATGTGATGCATTACCTTGATGACTTTCTGTTCCTTGGGGTCGCTGGGGATGACGAATGTGCCCGGGCCTTGACTGAATTTTGTGTATTAATGGATCGATTTGGCGTGCCATTGGCACCAGGTAAGACTGTGGGTCCCACGACTTGCCTCGAGTTTCTGGGGATCGAGTTGGACTCTAGTGAGGGTTGTTTTCGTTTACCAGCCCCCAAAGTATCGAAATTCAGGGCAGCCCTGCAAGTGTGTATAAATGCTTCTAAAGTTACGCTGCATCAATTGCAGCAATTGGTGGGGAAGTTGAACTTTGCTCTAAGGGTGATCCCGATGGCCCGCCCTTTTTCCCGTTCAATTGCCCAGGCGATGGTCGGCCTAAAAGAGGGTCATCATCGCACGAGATTATCGGCCGAGGTCCGCCAAGACATGCGTATTTGGTTAGCATTTTTGGCGGATTTCAATGGTCGAGTCGTCTGGAACAAACCGGCCTTGTCCTCTGAAGAGCTTGGTCTATGGACGGATTCAGCGGGAAGCATGGGTTTCGGCGCCATCTTCGGCACAAAATGGTCGGCACAAAGGTGGCCAACATGGTGGCATGAAGAGGGGCTGACGAGTAATATTGCTTTCCTTGAACTGTTTCCCATTTTGGTGGCCCTCAGAACGTGGCCCGATGGATTCAAAAATCACTCCGTCATATTTTGGTCTGACAATATGACCGTTGTAGACTGCATCAATAGTCAGGCAGCACGTTGTAAAATGATTTTAAGGCTGCTTAAAGAAATTGTCTTACTGTGTATGCAACTGAACGTGGTATTCAGAGCAAAACATGTCCCAGGGGTGATGAATCAGGCTGCTGATGCACTGTCTCGTTTTCAAATGCAGGCTTTCTCGGGTTTCCTTCCCTCAGCGGACCCAGAGCCGGCACCCTTTCCCGAAGCTCTCTGGTCTCTCGGTGCCCCGAACTTCGTTACCTCGTGGGAGAGAGTCTAGCACCAAGGACGAGGAAGGCATACGAAGGGGCGTTTCGGGCTTATTTAGCCTTTTTGGGGACTGAGAGAGGGGGGCTTTGGGGGCAAGAGGATTGGGTAGTACATTTTCTGATGTCCTTGCGTAGGGCTGGGAAGTCGGTGGCTACAGCCCAGAGGCATCGTGCTGCTATTTCCTTTGTTGCCAGGGCTCATAATATCCAGGACCCGACAGCGTCTTTTGTAGTACAGAAAGCGCTGCGTGGGTGGCAACGCCTTGAGGGTCGCAGAGTAGACGAGAGGCGCCCGATAGGTCTGGATAGGTTGTCCCAGTTGCTGGCCACACTCCCCGCCACATGCTCGTCTCAGTTCGAGGCCTGTTTGTTCCGAGCTGCTTTTACGCTTGCATTTCACGGGGCAATGAGGATAAGTGAGCTGGTGGCAAGGAACAAGCAGGATGTTGCGGGGGGTCTGTGCCGGGAACACGTTCAGATCAGGGGTGAGACGATGACTGTATCCTTTGTCAGGTCCAAAACCGATCAAGATGGGATAGGGGACTGCGTAGTCATTCGCAGGATTCCAGGGTCCTCCATGTGTCCGGTAAAGTGTTTAGAAGACTACCTAGCACGAAGGGTGGCATCATGGGGAGGGACATTGTTGAGACACGCTGACGCCACCCCACTGACGAGATTTCAGTTTCAGCGGGTGCTGGCGATGTCAATTACCGCAGCGGGCTTGGACCCGGGCGAGTTTGGGACCCATTCCTTTCGGATAGGGGCTGCCACCGAAGCTACAGCCAGGGGTCTTAATGTGGAACAAGTAAAACGAGTGGGGCGTTGGTCCTCCAATTGTTATAAGAGGTATGTGCGGTTGCACATGTTGTGAAGCTGTAATAATGTACTCACGCTTCTTGTCTTTGTTTGGTTTTCAGTTACGCAAGCCTTCGAGGCGGGGCGGACTATGCAGTCGACCCAACACCAGGCCAGCGGTCAGACATCACCGGCTGTGAGAAAGGAGGTGTGGGTCGTGGGCCACTCATACGTGAGGCGTGCCGCAGACGTATTCGAAGCAGGTGACATGATTCACGTAGCTGGGGAATACGGGTACAGAATGTCCTTCTACGGAAGGGGCGGTCTCTGTATTGACCAGTTTCAGGCATTCTTTGAGGGTTTGTTAGGGCGGACGAGGTCACCGCCGTCTATAGTCATAATACATTTAGGGGGCAATGATTTGGTCACCACCGGTAGACGACTTCTCCTAGAGGCAATGCTTTCCACTGTAAGTTGGTTGGCAAGGAAAGTTCCGGGGTGCATAATTGCGTGGTCTCATATGATCCCACGAAAAGTGTGGCGGGGGGCTTTTTCGATTCATGCTTTGAACCATTCTGTTAGAAAACTTAATAACAAAGTGAATAGGTTGTTCCGTTCCAGGACATTGCATTCTATCTCGCATGGTTGTATTAATGAGGACAGTATGTATTTAAGGGATGGTGTGCATTTGTCTCGGGTGGGAAATGAGTTACTCATAGGAGACTTCTTAGCATGGTTAAAAACGTTGAAACATGACCTTTAGGTAGGACTTTTGTGGGGGGCCCGGATAGCCGGTCAACTATCCGGGCCTGTGGCGGTAAGGTCATGATCGGTGAGCACTAATTAGTAGATCCCTATGAGTGGGCGTCACCCAACACGGATGGGAGCGCTCGGGAGAGGTGGCCATTGGCCCCTCAATGGGGAGGCGGTCCCTTCTAAGGATGGGTCGCCGGAAGTAAAGGAAAGGCGGTCAAGGCCCCTTCCTTTGTAGGAGGGGTTACAGCCCCCTCCTGGGGAATTTCCCGGGGCCAGTGACATCTGCGACGGCAGATGCGGTAAGTTGTGTGGGGTTGGGATAAGGTCCACGATACCTTCTAGATACCTCACACGAGTATTCGAACGACCTTTAACTGGCGTCGAGTTTTTAGGTGCCCCCGTCAAGTCAAGGGAAATTGGTAGTAGTTGCACTTGAGGTACGCCTCCGTGCTGTCGCCCATCCCAAGTGGGAGGGGTAAGTCTGGTTAGGGATCTTGACACCGGTTATGACCTTGCCGTTGGCCCTTAAACGTTAGGTTGTACAATTTCAATATGTCAAGAAATGTTTTGTAGGTTGCTAGTTCGGCTAGGAGAACCTCTGTATTAGAGAATCTGTTAAGGTTAGCCAAACATCGCAATATGGTAATGAAATTGTACATAACATGAAACGTTTAATGTTTTAATTTTGTTTTAATAAATACGGCCGGGATGGTCACTCCATCCCACTTCCAAAAACTTCAAGAACTGTTTCCGGTTTCCCTCCTTTTGGGGATTGTGTTGAGAGGGGGTGGCGGGTATCTCGGCCATATGGAAAGGGGCGACCAACTCGGTCCCCCCGAACGTATGGCCGAGTGCCTCGATCCCCCCGGGAAGCCATTTTTGGGCGGGAGGCGCGTCTCAGCTGGTATGCCCGAAGCGGCGTAGCTGGGGCGCGCTCGTTCCCGCCCTGGAGTGGGCTGGCCTAGACACCGACGCAGCCAGCCACGCCCTCAGGGCAGGCAGGGGCGGGTATACGCCCGCCCTGAAGACGGATAAAAAGGGACGCAAGACCAGAAGACATCCTCTTGTTCTTGTGCTCTGAAGCTGCACCTCCTCGCTGCACGTGAGCTCGGGACAGAACGAAGAGCCAATTTTGACCCACCCACCAGCCCCTGAAGACAGCCAGTTGTGTATAATAAAGTTGATTAATTTTGTTTCTGTTTTCATTTACAGGTTGTAGTGCCATGTTGATTTTGAGTTAATAAAGAATGGTCGTTTTTGAGTATGTTTGCCATTAAAGATATTCAGTTTAGTGTTGAATTTTGATACATGCTCTTTCGGTCATAGTGGCCAATGTATTCTTAGGTTAATTTGCACTGTCGTATTTATTTTGGTAGGCGGTAAGGTCATGATCGGTGAGCACTAATTAGTAGATCCCTATGAGTGGGCGTCACCCAACACGGATGGGAGCGCTCGGGAGAGGTGGCCATTGGCCCCTCAATGGGGAGGCGGTCCCTTCTAAGGATGGGTCGCCGGAAGTAAAGGAAAGGCGGTCAAGGCCCCTTCCTTTGTAGGAGGGGTTACAGCCCCCTCCTGGGGAATTTCCCGGGGCCAGTGACATCTGCGACGGCAGATGCGGTAAGTTGTGTGGGGTTGGGATAAGGTCCACGATACCTTCTAGATACCTCACACGAGTATTCGAACGACCTTTAACTGGCGTCGAGTTTTTAGGTGCCCCCGTCAAGTCAAGGGAAATTGGTAGTAGTTGCACTTGAGGTACGCCTCCGTGCTGTCGCCCATCCCAAGTGGGAGGGGTAAGTCTGGTTAGGGATCTTGACACCGGTTATGACCTTGCCGTTGGCCCTTAAACGTTAGGTTGTACAATTTCAATATGTCAAGAAATGTTTTGTAGGTTGCTAGTTCGGCTAGGAGAACCTCTGTATTAGAGAATCTGTTAAGGTTAGCCAAACATCGCAATATGGTAATGAAATTGTACATAACATGAAACGTTTAATGTTTTAATTTTGTTTTAATAAATACGGCCGGGATGGTCACTCCATCCCACTTCCAAAAACTTCAAGAACTGTTTCCGGTTTCCCTCCTTTTGGGGATTGTGTTGAGAGGGGGTGGCGGGTATCTCGGCCATATGGATTCAGTTTTCCAACAACCGTGCAACATGACAACTTTGCTCCTCAGATCAAGAGTCGATCTCTAGGGTCGTGTGAAACAATAGACATAGATTTCACTCAGTCAGTCTAGTGCAGTTTACTTTCACGAGATGTAGAGAATAGAGAGACGGGCGTTTGTCAATAAAGGGTTAACATTTATTGAACAGTCTTTCTTCTCGTACAAGAGAAATGTATTGCCACAATTGCAATAATTGTTATTATAAAAAGTACGTACAGTAAGATAAGTATTGCGAAATAGAACTGTAAAAGCATTGATATGGTTTCTTAGCCATACAATGGTTAAAAGTAATAAAACATATATACAGTCATATATACATTAGGCTAACATACTCAACTGGTGCTTCTAACTAAGCCTACCCCAGTGTGCCTGACCTAAGCCTAACACGTGAAAAGGGGAGTAAGTAAGTAGCTTAAGTTAAGTTGGTTTTGCCAAGGTTTGTTTCAAGAATTCTCGTCTAAGGGTTTAGTCAACACCATACCTCTGAATAGAATGATGGAGGATTGATATCTCCTTCAGGGGTCTCTCTCGATATCCCAGTCACCCGTGAGGGTAAACCGGAAGCGCCGGGACTGGATTTCTCTGCACGAGAAAGGCAGCGGCTTTCTTCAGCGCGTCGAGGAAGGAGGCGGGGGACAGCGTCCGCGGGCAGCTGGAATCTGCTGGATGTCTTCGCAGAGGACGGCTGCTCGGCTCCTCAAGCGTACTGCACCATAGGTCGCGCTGTAGCGGCGATAACGGTAATCAGCAGCTTCACCACCACAGGATAGCAGGCTGCAGCGACAGAGTGCTAGTTTTTACCAACACAGGGTCATGCAGGCAGCCAGCATCAGCAACAGGCAACGAACTCACAGCTCGTATCTCTCGCTCCTTGCTTAAGGCAACGTTGGTAATATTTATACCTGACAGGTGCCGGGTTTGACGCAAGTTTGCTGGACATAAGACGTCAATTAAAGATGTCACTAGGAAGTGACAGTTATCAGTTGCTCATTAGAGTTCCATTACTAATCAAAACATAGCAAGCGGGGATTTCCAGGTTTGCTAAGTTTTTATCTTGTTGAAGAACTCGGAGTGTTATCTAGGAATATCAGATAGTGACTGCTGCTCTGTCATTGCACTAATTGGTCGCAAAGGAAGTAGCAGAGAGTCATGCTGGAATGTGGCTCTGTTCGTGTGAGGCCAGAGATGACTTTTCAGAAAATCGCACTTGAACGGTTATGCCAATATAGGGAATAAATGGATTTATAGCCGAATAGGGGCATAAGGTCACAGTATCGATCAGGAACCTAGATAAGCACGCTTAACACTCTCCCTATATAGGAACTATGTATTATAAACTATAGAAGGTCTCTTAGGCTTGTTCTGGGGGACCCCATTACCTTTCCGCTCAGTAAAAGTAAATTACATATGGATCAGCATAGACTCTCTGCATTCCTGGAAACAGAAATCTTCCAACAGTTTGAAATCATGGCTAGTGTGTGATAATAAGGACCCCAGAATCTTACTTGGCTCACAGCTGCTAAAATGCTGTGTCAAAAAAACGTTACCCGAACATGTCGAAAAAAAAATAACATATTTTGATAACCTTGATGGCTTTAGCACTCACTGTGCAGACTAGTGGCATAATGTACGTTTAGAGATGTCAAAAGCAAACCTTTTCTTATGTGTAGACCTTCGTGTAGGTTAACTTACAAAAACCTCTAAGCAGTGTTGTGTGCAAAAGCAGCAAAAGGTAAAATGGCGTTTAAACTTCTGATAAGCCATGCTAACATAACATACACTCAAAGCAGGCCCTAGGCCATACAACACCCTCCCTTGATCAGGGGAACGCACAATAAAGGGGGCAAGATTCATAGAACGCAGAGTTCAAATTCGAATGAGACAGGACCAATTCAGGAATTTTGCCAAACTCTATAATTGGGAGTAAAATCCGAATTAAATGCAAAATCAAGTTAGTGAAAACAATCACGGGTGGCCATGGTGTGAAAAAAGACCTAAAAAATTAAGAAAAACATTAAGGCAGTACAGGGGGACAAAAAAATTCTTCAAGAGTTCATTGTGTATCTATGAAGCAGAATAAGTCACACTTCAATCAACAGCCTCCAAAAGGAAGTCATTGTCATCATCAATGAACATATCAGCCATCCAATTAAGTAATGGAAATGAACATACATTCGATTGCCGGAGCCTCTAGCATCATCAGAGGACAACTCGGGCTTACTTCAAGGTAACTGCGCACCAGAAAGCCATTGGCAGCAGTCCAAATGTTCCAATTGCCTAGAACCCCATGAGCCACTGTGCAGACCATAATCCCGAAACTAGAACAATCTATTTCATGAGCGGCTAAGGGACACTAATCCAGGTCCCATTCAAATCCACAATCCAGGAAATGGAAAACAGGCTGCACGCAAGTGAAAAATGAAAACCGGAAAGATAAACCATACGCCACACTCAGAGTCTCCAGAGGCAGCGATCCATAGTATTCCAGCATCCGGTTTCGAAGCTGGAGCAGCCGGGGCAGATCGTCGTGGGGCACAGACTGGGCATCCATTCTGGAGCAAACAAATTAACAGCAGTATGCCCCAAGCGAGAATTACCGGGAAACCGACAAAGACACTCGAAAAAATCAAATGAAAAAATGCAGGGATCACACCAAATATAGTTTGAAATGAGGTCAAAAGGCCAGAACATACTACTTTAAAAAAGTGTGCCAGGCCAGTGGTCAACGAGGCATTTAAGATTGTGTGAACCAAAGCACCAAAATGCAGGGGCAGGTCTGTATTTAATAAAGCATTCACCTCAGTACAAGTATTTGCAACATGAAGGTCAATGACTCACGTGCAGATGTAAGGGGGACTTCCATCTGTGACAAAAGAGCTCTTATTCGACTCATCTTGTTGAACTCTGCTTTCAAGGTCAGAATTGAAGGCCAGATGAAACATTGAGCCTCCCATGTGGAGGAGGAAACAAGACATTCTTACTGCAAACCACAAGCTGGGAAACTGTAACAATATAAGGAATACCAGCAAGCATACCACAACAATCTTCTTTATTTAATAATAAATAACTACTGTTTGCAAGCAATGTGAAAGTCGTGTAATAGCCGGGGTAGGGGGTGCCTTTCAAAACACACGCAACATTTGGCACCTGGACATTGCAACAACCATGTAATTGCAGATTTGTACAGACTAATTAATGATCTGGTGTGGACGTGCAATCTTCACCTTTCACATAAACATCCTTTCCTTCCCTCAGGCACCTATATGCGAACGGGGGATTCAAAATTTCATGAACATAAGCACTACCTAATGGTTCAAATCTACCTATGGCATAGTGTTTCATGCAAGTCTCAAATTTAAACAGGGCAAAAGGTAGAGTTATCAACCCATGAATAAGCCAAACAGCAGATTTCGATTCGGCCACTGAAAATGGTAGCAGCTCCAGTTTTTCAATATGCAACAGCGAAAACATGGGATCCTTCATTGACATGAATTGTTGTTTAACAGTCAAATTAAAAGGCAAAAATAACAAACTTGTGTTCACGTAATCCCAAGGCACCTTGCCATTTTTAAACGTTTGAAGAGTCCATGCAAACTGCATAACAGAATGCAATTGATTCAGCCCAGGGTACAGTACAGCAACGTCTTCTTGCACAATATCAACAATAGATCAAACAATATTATCCAATGTGTAAATGCAGGAGGAAAGGGTATTAATGCTATTATTAACAACGGCAAGCACTTTTTCTAAATTGGCTTGATCTATAGCTCTGAGCCTAGAAGCAGCTTCAATCAGGGACAGTGTTCAACCTCGTAAGCAGCATATATCCATCTTTTCAATCTGCCTGCTGGAGAACCTTTAACAAAATCATTTAAGTCAACAGTGTCAGTCAGCTTGGACAAATACAACTTAACAGATGCAAAGGTCAAATGACCGAGCCAACTCTGACATAATTTGCATACAGAATAGGTGGGGACTGAATGTTGAGTCTGAAAACGGGGATCTGCTCTAACCGCTGCATAGCCAGGGGTCAGACCCAGAAAATGGTGCTGGCAGGAATCTGCACTCTTTTGCCATAGCACCAGCTAAGGAGCATTTAATTTTTTTAAAGTAGCCAATCCAAAGCAGGTGGTTTGTGAAATAGTAGCATTCAGAAAGAACATATGGTTTGGGATGAGACATGCACGATGCAAAGCCTCAGTGCCTTGCACTTTCCAACTTTTAGAACCCCAAACAGATTTAAGATCAATTGTATCTTTTCACAGTTCATAGCCCCCAACAGCCAACTGGTCAGTAAAGGACTTTGTATACAGTAGTTTAGTGTGGTTAAGTCTAACCTTGGAAGAGGACTTCTCATTCAACTTAAAATAAAATGCATCAGGGTTTGATTGATTAAAATCAGTAAAATAAAAAAAGTTTTTCAAAAGTGTTTTTGAGCTCCCTTCCACTGGGGTGGGACAATTTTCCCACTGTGTGTAGTTAACCACATTCCTAAATGAATTTATTTTATGCAGAAAGTGATTGCCAAAATGCTGGTACCAGTACAAATCACCATAGTTTGCAGACTCTAAATACAAATCTTCAGCATCAAATCCAGCATAATATTTCAAATCAGAAAACAAAGCCTCTACTGCCTTGACGGCCTCGATGCCCCAATCATCAGAGCGAATATTTTGTTTAACCACATCCCCCATATAAACACGGAGTACATTGGGAACATTAATAACCTCTTTGGTCCCATGAATCTGGAACTTTGCAGCATCCCATAGAATCCCATCTAAAACGGGACAAGCAGTTATATTCACAAATGTCTGGTCCCTCTTCATTTTGTGCGAAGAGGAGTGGGAAGCCAAAGTTCCATCAATTAGTTTAATCAAAGTTCTTTTTTGAAAGTAGTGTCCATTAATAAAACGAAAAGAATACACCACAAATCCAATGGATATGAACAAAAATATTGCAAAAAGTACCAGCCAAATGTAAGTCCAAGGGGGAATCAAAGTAGCAAAAATCGAAACTTTTGAAGGGGCCTTTGATGTTGTAGAGCCAGTGTCAAATAAAAAACGGGATTGGTTAGCCACACAGGTCTCCAAATCAGGCATAGACAAGTCAGTGGGGTAAATATATTCAGTATCATTAAGAGGGTCACCATCAGTTGAATTCAACAAAGGATTTACAACTGTATGCATTTCAATGACAACATCAGGCCCGATGACAGGATCCGGGACTAAAATACAGTGTTGCACCATTGCTGGACACGAAACGGCAGGAGTCATACTATGAGGAATCGGCCACCCTGTGTAATTTGACATTGTCAATGGAGATGTACCTGTTCTCCTTTCGCCCAGGAAGAGGAGGTAAAACGACTATTTTTGTACCCTGCACGCCAAGCACGGCAACTGGAGTTCAATAGGACGGACCGCATTCTTTCTTGTTGTTGATCTTCTCTCGGACCAGTTCTCCAACTTGGGGTAGCCAGCCGACTACTGGAATCTGCAACACAGCATCAGATGTGGAGGGCAAGTGTTCTTTTGGAAGACTGCCTCTGGTCTTTTGTAGGTTCCTCAAAGCATTCGAATGTTCATCTACGTCAAAGGATGCGGCCGCCCCGCCATGTCTGGACCATCAAGGTCCGGGACAAACATTCTGTTGCCAAAGAGCATTTCGTATGGGGTCCACCGACCCAGAGACCTTCTAGGGAGATTATTTAGTTCAAGTTGTATGCTATTGAGGTGGGTAAGCCAGTCTCTGCCAGTACCTAATACCTTAGCTGTCAAGGACTGCTTTAAGTCACGGTTCATTTGCTCCACAACACTATTACTCTCAGGCCACTAAGGAGATGAAAATTTGACCTGGACCCCAATGAAGCCATGGCATTCTTGTATGCCTTAGAGGCAAACACTGGACCCTGGTCCGAATGGAAGGTACTACACACAAAAATTCCTACAAAGACACGCAAATCCCTTACGACAGTTCTGGAATCAGCACTCCTTTGAGGCCATAGCCACACAAAGTGGGTACAAGAGTCCACCGCTACTAAGATGTACTTATACACAGTATCAGTTGAGAAAGGACCGCAGTGATCTAAATAAACACACACAGGTGGTTTATTAGATATATACAACTGAGTTTGGGGCAGACATGCAGCAGTAGAAGGTTTAAATTGCTGACAAATGCCATATCGAAGGACAGAATCACGCATTTGTTTGGACAAACCCCACCACCAATACCGTTTCTGAAGAAGAGAAACAGTAGCTGACTCGCCGGCATGCGCCGAAGCCATCCCGGCGTGGGCTGCTGTAATCAAAGCCTGCCTGCGGTCCACGTTGGGTATTAACCTGTCACCAACGTTGTTAATTCTCACATAAGGAACTTTATCAGGGCTTAAATTATAAGAGTATTTAGAAGGGAAATCTCTAGTGTAATTACCTCCTTTCTCTGTTGCGGCAATAGCTGCCAAGATGTCATCATCATTCTTACTTTTGGAAAGTGTAACCGCTGCTACTGCATATGTTGCAACCGCTGTCTTTGCAGCTTTGTCCGCTAGACAGTTGCCAACAGCGTGAACTCCAACACGCTGGTGACCCAGAGTATGAATTACAAAGACAAGTGGCAGCTGTTCCTTAAGCTCAGCCTCCCGAACCCAGATAATTTTATGTTTTATTGTGTGCCCCTTGGAGTCACGATAATCATTTTGAGTCCAGAAGGGTAGATTGTCATTGTAGGATTGAACACAGTATTAAGAGTCACTTACAATTAGAGTGGTCACACTGAGGTCCGTGTACTCCAATGAAAGCATCAGAGCACGGAGCTTTGCCAATTGGGCGGTACAGTCCCCTAATGTCTGAGTATGCACAACATCAGACTTGAATTCACCATTCACCATAGTACCAACCACAATTGCGCAGGCCGGAGAATATGCGTGCTTTGAACCCGTAGCTGCTTGCGCGCTTCCGTCAGTGTAAATGGTACAACGGAAATCCTCAAGTGGGCATATAGTCAAAGGAGCAGGATGAAAAAATTCATACTGCAAGTAATCTTGAGTCTGCAGTGAGGAATCAAAAATGAAAATAATATTCGGAGATGTCAAGGACCTGGCCCATTGTATCCAAAGAGGGTGCAAAGCTTTGGAATTTGGTACACTGGCTTTCGTCACTGCCTCTAAGGCAGGGTACGGAGTAACAACCAAAATGTTTTTTTCTGCGACAGTGCACGTTCCTTAAGAATCACCATTTGCACTGCTGTTAAAACTTTTTTCACAGTGGAAAACCGCAACTCAGCAGAAGTGTAAAAGTGTGACTTGTAAGCGCTATGGACTGTTGCACCCTCATTAAAAGTGAGGTACGTGAAACCCGCCGCCCCTGGCACGATTCTTTTAGATTCAAGTAGATCAGCCTGCAAGGATTGCAAGATGGCTGAATGTTCATGCAGCCAGCACGATTTGGAAAAAGAAGGTTGTATCAAAGCATAAAGAGGCTTGATACGCTGGGCATATTCGGGAATGTAGGTACGCCCGAAATTCAAAAAGCCCAGTAAAGTTTGTAGTTTCTTCAGTGTTGTGGGAGCTTGCAAAAGTGCGCATTTCTCCAGGAAGTAAGGAGCTAAACCTCTACCTTCATTGTTGAGCTCGTAGCCCAGGAACAACACTGTGTACTCTACAATGTGAGATTTTGCAAAGTTAAATTTGTAGCCAAAATCCGCAAAATTGCAAATTATACTGTCCAATTGGCACAGATGCGGCCATAATTCGTAGTCTGTGAGATAAATGTCATCCACATACAAACATGCATCTGTGTCGATCCCCTCCAAGAGTGCAACAACGCGAGCTGCAGTGAGGCCAGGACTATTCTTATAGCCCATAGCCAAATGGTGATTTTGGCTTGTTTGGTAAAAGCTGTCCATTGACTACTAAGTGGGGACAGGTTGTGGGCAAAAAAAACATTGGATATGTCAAGTGTGGTTTTGGACCGTTTACGCACGTGACTATCCACAAGAGCAGAACTGTGGTTATTCTGCACCGCACACGTACGGCAATGTGAGTTTAAGTGGCGGTAATCCAATACCAAAAGGGACAAACCACCTGGTTTGGTCACAGAAAAAAAGGGGGTTATTCATATGAGACACAGACGTCTCAATTACACCTTGATATTCCAATTGTTCAAAAATTTCCGCAATGGAAGCTTTTGATTCTCGCCGCATGGGGTATTGAGGTTGAGGCTGTGGCATCGACCGCAAAGGAATATCATGTCGGGAGGAAAATGTGTCCCACCCACAGTGAGTACAGTACAAAGCCGGCAGAAGCACCTTAGCCCAATCTTCTGCAAAATGCAGCGCCTGCACGAAGCTAGGGAGGATTACCTCCTCCCCTTTGGGAGCCAGTTAACCTCCTCCACCAATATATCATAGGTAGTAGTACGATTTCCCCAAAATACCCCACAATTTCATGAAGTCTGTCAGGGGGAGCCACTAGTGTCAGCTGTCTCAACTACAACGAAGGTGGCAGTCGCTGTCACCTTCAGTAGTGGACCCAGGGCCTTTCGCACTATGGTAATCTCCGCCGAGCTGTCCAACAGCATCAGTGCCCATGTCAAAGCTGCAGTCACACTATCTGTGGCATATCTCGCTGTTACTGCAGCAACATTCTTCTTCTGAAACTGGGCTCTTTGTCCCTGTGACTCGTCCTGATTGTCTTTTCCGTCAGTCTTGCGAGGCTGCTCACGGCTCTGTTGGGCACCTCGACCTCTGCCGCCACCTCCTCCACCGGTGGGTAAGACCGATGTTTCCTGCAAAGAGCGAGGAGAACGTTGTTCAGTAACCAGAAATCTATCAGGTGACTTAATAGTATTGTGGTCGCGCAACTCATATGTACGCTCAGCAGAGGCAGGTGAAGGTGAAGCAGGATGGGACCCCTGTTTCTGTTTCCCCTGCTTTTTGTTCCTACTCAAATTTTGTTTCTGAACTTTTGGGCGTTCATCTTTATCAGATGATGCTTGTTGAGTTTGCTTCTGTGTTTGTTTTATAGCAAAAAGCTTAACACCCAAACTATTACGGCCAACGGTCTTATAAGCCTAATTCTCAGTAACTGACGGGGTTTGTCGGTGTCGGGGACATCGCGCAAAGCATTAGATACATGGAAACTCACTGCATCCCCCTTAACATTTGCAAGGACGAGATTGTGTACCATGTCAAACGCTCCCACGAGTCGCATTCCCAACTCCACTGCCGCCTCCGGCCCGTGTTCATCCTGAACACGCTTAATGACGGAGGGATGGACAGCCATTGACGGGGTACGGAAGCACCTAGTATAGACTGCCGCAAAAATCACACCCCAAGTTGTACAATCATTTATGTCTGGCACTAAGTCTTTCTGCAAACTTATGGTGAGGATTCTGTGCTTTTCCACAGGAGTAGTATTCTGGAATACTGCTTCCAGTTGGTCTAATTTCTCGGCAAGCCAAAAAGGCATCTCATCCTTATCCTTGGGACGCTTGCCCATGACCGCATTAACAATTACAGGACTAAGCTTCAGCCCACCCCCACCAACTGGATGCGCTGCACCACCCGGGGCCCCACCTGGGAGTTTGCGAGTAATGTAATGAACCAGACCCCTAATAACTGTCACAGCAGAGGCATAAAGGGGTCTTAGTTGCGAAGCTGTTAACTGCCCCGCATTAGGATACGGGGTATAAGCAGCTAAAACAGGCCAAGTAGCACCTGGGATTGACAACGGCCCTTCTCTGACCACCGGTATTACATGTCGGAGGGCGCCATTAAACCAAACGGCATGCTACCAAATCGAAATCGGAATTTTCACTGTCCTATATGGTGCGTACTCTGCAGGCGGCGGAGCTGGGGTGTAAGTGTGAAATACACCAGACACAGCATCAACCGCAGGAAATATGACCCATGAGTAGAACAACTCAAACGGGTACACTGTGTCAGCTGAAACAACAAAAACAACTGCCTGCCCTTCCAATGAAATTAGGTAATCCCGCAAATGATTCCGCACAGCCAAGGGACTGTGTGCCGGGATATCAACCGTGGCCATAATGACACAGTGATAGAGAAGCAAAATGCAATAGAAAAAGGCACAACTGGGTAGTAATTCAATTGAAAACCTTTTTTTTAAATATCAAGCTTGAAAAGACCTATGTAACTATAGGTAGGTTTTATCTGTCACTACTGTCAACCGGAAACAATTGTGAGGAGGTTGTACACTGATATAAGCACTACACAAGTGTCTCACAATAAGACCACACTCGTTGACGGCGCCAGGTTGCTAGGATCCTGCTCATACACAGAACTGTGCACAGAGACCTGGGACATCAGTGAATTGTGGTGTTACAGAAACTCACCTCAGTACCTAGAAAAATCCTAACCAGCTTGCATCAGTGTCACATTACCTCTTCGTCCTATAGCAAAGTAACCAATGATTAGGCAACCTAGAACATGCAACTTAGGACCATCTCAGGAATGGTGGGAAGTGAGAACACTCTTTTGTTATATACTCTTATACCAGTCCACAAAAGGAGAAAATAAGAGACAAGGTAAGGTTAAAATATTTATTTTAACGTTGTGTTCTCATGTGCAGTGTTTTAGCCAACATAAGCAGATGTATCATTTAAACTAATATGGTCAGCAATACAAAAGGAGAAATCATATTACAATGATGGTGAAAACAGGTCCCATAGCACCTAGTTTTAACACCCTCCCTATATAGGAACTATGTATTATAAACTATAGAAGGTCTCTTAGGCTTGTTTTGGGGGACCCCATTACCTTTCCGCTCAGTAAGAGTAAATTACATCTGGATCAGCACAGACTCTCGGCATCCCTGGAAGCTGAAATCTTCCAAGTGTCTGAAATCATGGCTAGTGTGTGATAATAAGGACGCCAGAATCTTACTTGGCTCACAGCTGCCAAAATTTTGTGTCTAGAAAACGTTACCCAAACATGTTGAAAAACAACTAACATGTTTTGATAACCTTGACGGCTTTAGCACTCACAGTGCAGATTAGTGGCACGATGTAAATCTAGAGATGTTGAAAACAAACCTTTTCTCATGTGTAGACCTTCGTGTAGGCTAACTTACAAAAACAGCTAAGCAGTGTTGAGTGCAAAAGCAGCAAAAGGTAAAATGGCGTTCAAACTTTTAATAAGCCATGCTAACATAACATGCACACAAAGCATGCCCTAGGTCATACTACAGCTTATGTAAAAATACATACAAAGACTATGAAAACTGTGTTTGGAATAATTCTATATATGTGAGTTACAAAAACTAAGAAGTTGAACATTCTCAATGAAAACATTGTTGAATAATTAGTATCTTTGTATTTTTAAATATTCTTTCAATTGTAAAAAATTCTTACAAATTCACTGAAAAAAACAAAGGTTACGCTATAGTCAGGTGGATTTCTTAATGACAACATCAACATTTGAGATGTCATCCTTGATATTATAAATGATGTCATAGAACATGTCATGAGTGATGTCATATGTGAGGTCATAACCAATGCACGACAGATGCGCAACTTATAGTTAGCGCTGCTAACTATAACTGCTTTCTGTGTTTTTTTACTTCAAAAGGTTAACGTTGTCACTGAGCAATTCACTCCAATATAACACTACTTTAACCTTTTTTTTGTTTTCTGTGAATATGTATTCACTGAAAAAAACATAGGTTACAAGGACGTAATAGGTAGTAAATAGAATTTTTAAAACCTTAGAAATTCAATAAAAGAATCAAAGGTTACACGGATGTTATAGTTAGGGTCCGATTTTACTCATACAAAACCAGAGAATATCATTTTGATTTTGCCAATTTAAGCACTTTCGCCTATTCTGTTATGTCTGACTATGTTACAAGAGTTGAGACAATTTCTCATTTGTAGCCAAGATCTGCTGTACATTAGGGCTTTCAAACTTAGAGTGTGAATATTCCAGCATTAGCAGTATATATGTGACATAATTTGGGCACTGGACAATCATTTAGAGTATAACCCTGTGCCTACTTAAAGCAATTACCATCTGGGCTACCATCAGCCTATATCAGACGTCTGACGTACTCATAGTTGTATAGAGGCACTGCCCACAACTTCATCTAGAATTGTCTTTAGGAGTTAGTCAGAGTTTCACCTTTTCACTCACATTTATTTACTATATACCTGTGACATTTAAAACACACTTTCGCCCTGTGGTACAGCCAACTGCGTTAGTACCATTCCTTTACCACAATTGTGATATTTATTACTCCAGTGCTGGTACAAACGATTATACACAAAGGTATAGCACTGTGATTTAGTAATTTGAATGTGACTTGTATAGCACTGGCATAGCACTGTGATTTAATAATTTGACTGGGACTTGTTAAGAACATATGTGTCTGGGCATTCTCAATCCTATATAATCATTGTGGTTGTATGGCAGTTATAAGATGGCCGCCATATGAACCCAGAAGTGTTACTGCCTTATGTGACTTGTATAGGACTGGCATAACACTGTGCTTTAGTAATTTGACTATGCCTATGGTTTTTTGTCATTTCTCAATTCAGGTGAATGATGACCTAACATACGCCATGGCCAAACACATGGAAGTACATCAGACTACGGATGGCAACAAATGAAATACTGGGGACTGACTACAATCCTGTTAAATGTCAGAGGAGGTGACAAAACCAAACAATAGAGACCCTTGGAATCAAGAATGATCATCAGGTCCCAAACCAAACAGCCAACTGGATTAAATGGGGACAAAGAACTTCATGTGCACTTGTAAATAGTTACCAGAATCACTCCCACCTGAATTGAGAAATTACACAAAAAATGAAAAGAAAGGGCACTTAACTGGCAAGTGAGAGAAATGTAAGGAGATAGTGATCATGAATTGTGCTCTTGCAAATACTCCCAGTACTTGTCTCAAATTGAAAAATGAATCAACGGCACTGAGCTGGTAAATAAAAGGAACTTTTTGTAAATGAAGGTCAAAATGTAACAGTTACGTGAACATAATGCTTAAGGCACTTTGTCATTACTAATCTAGCTGATACAACAAACATGGATTCACAAAAGCTATGTTTTAAATGTAAAGAATGTGCACTTTATTTATTATCAATTTGGCATTATAAAACCACATTTCCCATAATGCATCATAATGGCAACATGGGCAGTTGTGTATATAGACGAAAAATGTGGATCACCGCTAACCGTGAGCAAGATCAGAGTGGTCTAAGCGCGTTGGTTTAGGAGAGGACTTGATGGTGTTGGCTGTATCATACAGAAGTAAAAAGTCTTGATACCAATCTCTTGGAGAGTGAGTAATTCTTTCTATTTGGTGATAATACATATTACAGATCTCAATTCTTTGTCTGCAATACTCACACCATTCGTGAGCGCACTGAAGACAGTCATGGTTATTCCAGAGGCAATGTGTACAGCATTTGCGCAACACCCCCCACGCACCAGTGACACAAGGCACACCACAAAGGAGACAGCACACAAGGTTAGAAAAATATGTTTTGTATTGTACATCACAAATACATTAGTTCCTATAAATGGCATTGGTGTATCACATAAACAACGTTGTATCAACAACAGAAGAAATGAGCATATTTATCAATGAGCTTTAAGAATCATTCTGCCCCCAATATGAAGGTCAAGTTTTAGTAAACACGGTCGTACTAACTTTGCAGATGGTTGGGGTAATGTGAAATGGCTAGACTTCACTTTGCATATAAAATGGAGGTCACCTTTTAGTAACCACAGTAGTACTAACCACGCATTTAAGCTGGGTAATGAGGAATGAAACAAATGTCACTGTCTCACAACCCTGTGGGGAAAAACACTGTGGAGCAGCACAGCCACCGCACCGTCACCCGAACGCGGGCTGCTGGGACGGCAGTACTGCGGGAGACTTGCACTGAAACGAAGGTGCAGGTGCCCTGAGGGAATGCTAAGGCTACACCGGCCATTTCACGGTACCTGTTACCAACAACAAGGAGTCCCACTCCCTCCGACTGCAGGCTCAAGCTGCCATCTGCAGCTGAGGCGTGGTCATGACTTCAGCGGAACTGGCCCTGGATCTTTCGAGTGTCTTATGCCTAGCGGGGGAACTCAGGAAGGCTCTTATGACCATAGCTCGTCCCAATACATTTTTGGCTTTTTGCAGAGTCCTGCTGGCCAGGCAGCTGCTCTCTCTCCGCAGCTGCCCATCTCTCCCTCGTGGTGTCTTGGAAAAGGCTCCACAGCAGGGAGCAGGGCGCCGCTGGTTCCACGGGCTGGGACAAAACTCTTCCAGGGTGCTGGCACAGTTAAAGGGGCACCGACCTTCGGAGAAGTGGCAGAGGATGGCGGGGAGAGCCCAGGGGCGCACCAGCTCAGTGCAGGTACGGGGAAGAGCTAAGGGAGCTCCAAAGTATACCATGCCCCACTAAAAATTTCAAAGAGCGGCAATCAGAGCTTACTGACATGCAGGGCTCTGTACAGATAGCAGTTGGGTCCAAAAATGCACAGTGCCAAGGAAAGCCGGCGGAACCCCCAGGCCCACTGGGCTCAGTGTAGATAGTGGATTGTTGGAAACTTTGATGTCCCAGACTTTCTTGAACAGGAGGACAGCACACAAAAGCCCCTGGAGAATCTCAGTCAGGATATCACAGCAGGCAAAAAGAGTCAGTCCTTTTCCTCCACAACAGAAGCAGCAACTGCAGGCCAACCTATCTCTCTTCCCCAGACAAGGTGGTGCTCCTTACACAGTCCTTCTGGTCTCTTTCTTGGAAGGGTCCCCTAGTTTTCTTCAAGCAATCTAAAATCATGGGGTTTCAGGTCCAACATTCATACTCCAAAATGTATTTTATCTCTTTGTGCCATGAGTCTCTAGACCCAGTCCAAACCAGTTCTTTATTCACTAGTGCAGCATGACCACAGGAGATGGAGACAGCATTGTGCAAAAGGGTACACAGTCTATTCAGGTGCAAGTAACACTCCTCTCACCACTCCAAAAGAAGACCAGGTCTATTCATCCAGTCCTGAATTATCCAGGAATGGACAGGCACACCTCTACCCCCCTTAAGGGCCTGTCTACAGTGAATGCATATCGCCAGCTCCTGCCACTCCAAACCTAGACAGTCAATCCACAACCAGGAAGAGGCATACAGGATGGTTGAACAAGAAAATGCCCACTATCAAAAAGTAGCATTTTCAAACTTGAAATTTAAAAACACCTTTACAAAAAGGTATGTGATCAAATTCTAAGTTCAGGGAGTCCAAACTTGAGGGTTCTATCTGGTCCCAAAGGAAAGTTATGCTTGCAAGGGATTTGCACAGAAGTCCCCATGTTATTCTATGGGCAGATAGTCTTACAATAGTGAAAGAAGGAATTTCACTGTTTCACTGTTAGGACATGGCACACACCGGTATATGTCCTACCCTTCTCATACAATGCACCCTGCCCCTAGGGGTACTGTGGGCCTGCCATGAGGGTAACTTTCATGTAAGGAAGAGGAAGGTTTGGGTCTGGCAAGTGGGTGCACTTGCCAGAACAACTTTGCAGTGACAGACTGCTTCAGACACCACAGTGGTAGGTACAAGATATATTTACGGGGCTACTTAGGTGGGTGGCACAATCAGTGCTGCAAGTCTGCTGAGTAGCATTTGAGTTGCCAGCCCGGGAACACTTAGTGCACTGTACTAGGGAATCACAAACAATTGAAACCGGCCAAGTAGGGATAGCCAATCAGAAATTCCAATGGTTCAATGGTGGGGCCCATCCAGGAAGGTGTTTTCACATATAGTAATCTGTGACCATGAGGAGATGGATTAAGATACTCCAATTGCTGGGCTCAAAGTTAAAGGAAGTGGCATCAAGAAGGGCCACATCGGACGGTGGGGCGGATGCCATGGTGAGAGCTGTAGTGAGATATGGTCTGCTCCTCTAAGAAAGGTAAGCCATTCTTGCCACATCCAGGACAAGATTATGGTCAAATGTTTCCATTTGTTAAGAATCAATTTGCATGCCTGAGTGAGCATTAGGTCTAGTAAGCAATGAGCATCCGTCATTTTCCGTTTTTATTAGGGGATCCAGGTAGCTCAGGATTATGTATGAGAATTCCTTGGTGGGTTTAATGATAAAAGTGTGTTTAATGCAATCAAAGATAGTATCTCAATATGTTTGTAGGATTGTTGCAGTAGAATAGCATGTGGGCCAGTTCTCCCTTATACAGTTTGCAATTCCAACATTTACGAGTTTGACTAAGGATACGTTTGTGGAGTTTAGAAGGGGCCCAGTATGCTGTATTAATAATCGTATATTTGGCCTGGGATAGTGAAGGCGAGATCTTGTTTATAAACAGAGTCCTATGTAGGCACTTCCAGTCAAAACTATTGCTGGTGTTGAGCTCATCTTCCCACTTTAGTTTGTTTCAAATGTGGGCCTTATGGGCGTTCCTTGGTAGGAGTTTATATAGTCTAAATACCATGTGACCGGATTTAGGTTGTTGTCAGTGTGCTAAGTGAGTGGCTAATCTTTTGTATTGAGTGCTTTTAATTTCAAGTTTTTATTGGAGTCCATAGTATCTAGACTAAATTGTGCTTGTACGTTAGAGAACGGCAGTGGTAGATTACCTTCATAAGTGTCTTTTATTAGATTGATACCCTTGTGTGACCAGGCAGGCCAATATGATAGTAGGACCTACATTTTGAATTTGGGGTTATGCCATATTGGAGTTATTCACTTTGGTTTGGGAGTGATGGTATAATCTCAAGAGAACGTTTTTAGTGTTTTGTAAGTGTTCTGTAAGATGTATTTACAATGCAGGAGTTAGGATGGTGTGCACTGTCAGGATTGCATTGAGTGGCATGTCATTTATGAGTGGGTTTTCCACTTTAACCCATACCAGTTGATAATCCAAATCATTAACAAACCAGTTGGGGCCCTTTTTACAAAGATAGGTTATTTGGTAGTTTCTGAAGTTCGGGAGGCCTTGTTCAGCTCTGTATTTGGCCAGTCTAACTTTTTTTAGTGAAATTCTAGGTTTCTTGCCTTGCTAGAAAAATGTGTTATCGATCTTTTTTAAGAAGTCTTCAGATAGGGTCATAGGTAGCATGCAAGATAGTCAACCAGCAGTATACTCATAATTTTTTATGTTCCTGCTCTTCCCCACCATGAAAGGAATTTAGATGATCATCCGTCAAACAGTGAATTAATTTTGTTAAGTAAAGTGCTTTTGTTGATCTGTAGGATGGAATAAGATCATTGGGGAATTATTTTCCTAAATATTTGATACAGCCCGGTTGTATGCCAACCCAGAGATTTCTTGTATGTTTTTGTAACCCTGGTTATTAAAAAGTTTAACTTTGGACTTATCTTTATTAAGTATGTAACTGAAAACCTCAAAGAATTCCTGGATTGATGAGATTAGGGCAGGTATGGTGGTGTGTACCTTTTTGAAGACTACTAAGATGTCATCTACGTAGGCAGCAATTTTGACTGTGGTTTTACAAATGTGATGCCTTGTTCTTCTCTCATGTGGTGTAGAAAAGGTTCTAGTCCTAATAGGAATAGATGTGGTGTAAGGGGGCAACATTGTCTGGTTCCCTGTTTCAGTTGTAGAGAAGAGGAGATAGTGCCAACTGCTCTGAATTTTGCGATTGGATTGTGGTAGAAAGTCATAATCTTGCTAATCAGAGGTTTGCTTAGGTTGAATTTCTCCAGGACTAAGTTTAAGTACGATCAGTCAACCTTGTTGAACGCTTTCTCTTCATCCATTGTAATAGTGACTGTAAGGAAATTTTATTAGTTTGGCTCCATGGCATAAGATTTTAGTGTCATCACTGCAAAGTCTGTGTTTCAGGAATGCTATTTGGAAGTGGTGAATCACTTTGAATATACATTTTTGTAGAAAGTTAGATAGAATCATGGCATACATTTTACAGTCCATGTTGATTAGTGAGATTGGCCTATAATTTTTGAGAAGAAGGGGATCTCGGCATCTTTGGTGTTACTTTTATGATAGCTTCTGCTGGGGTACCTGTGCCTTGACCCAACATTGCCAAGTGTGTGTGGAGTCTTAAGAGAGGTGGGCTTAAAGCTGCGGAGAATGTCTTGAAGAATTTTGCATTATAGCCATCAGGAATTGGTGCTTTGCTGGTTTTTAGCTTTTTAATAGATTATTTTATATCCTCTGGGGTAATTGAACCATGAATTGAGTCTTTCTCTATTTCTGATAGGGTAGGCTGTGCAGCTTCTTCTAAGTACAATTTGCATTTTGTATAGTCTAATCTGGTATTATTTTCAAATCGTTATTGGTAGAAATCTTTGAATTTATCCACAATTCTACTCAGGTTGATATGTGTGGTGCCATCCCCATATTTTATTGCATTGATAGAATATTTTTGAAGTTTAAATTTTAGAGTAGATGCTGAGGATTTGCCGGCTTTGTTGGATTCGCATAGTCTGATGCTTTTTTGTTTGTTTACCCAATTGCCTGCTCTAGTGCTTATAATTTTCTTATGCCTGTATTTCTTGTTCACTATTTTATTTAGGGTAAGGTTGTCTCTGGTAGTGATGTGTTGTCTTTCTAGCGCTATGATTTTTTCCCCATACTTAGAAGTTTGTTGTATGAATCCCTCCCCTTACTGTTACCTTTAATGCTTCCCATCTCACAAGATCAGTAGATTTGTGGAGCACTTCTTGTAACCCGTGAGGGTATTCAGGTGGTGGCAGTGTCAAGCTGATTAGCCGAATAGCCTGGCCTTCAGAAACCGTTGGAAGTCTGGAAGAGAGATGGAGTGGTCCAGAGATGATACACTACCATCCTGTGAAGAATTCTCTTCTTTCTTTACTCTAAAGACAGACACGATCAGGAAAGATCTCCTCTCTGATCTAAGACTTTATTCTAACCCCCACAGCAATATGTCCCTTGCTCTAATAAACAAAGCTTCCTGGGCATCCTTCGAAACTTATACTGAAGACTCTATCGGCAAGATTCTAAGTACTCTGAAACCCTCCAATCACCTATCTGACCATCTACCCGCTAACGCGGTACATGACTTTATCCCATTACTTCTCCCGCTTTGGACCAAAATCATAAACAGCTCTCTGCAACAAGGATGCATCCCGGACCCCCTCAAAATAGGACAGGTTTCGCCCATACTGAAGAAACCTTCAGCGAACCCCTCCGAATTGTCTAACTATCGTCCTATCACCAATATTCCTACTTTGGCCAAACTCCTAGAAAAATGTGTACATCTCCAACTGACAAAACACATCGAGCACTTTCAACTCCTCAATTCACACCAATCAGGCGTCCGAGCAGGTCACGGCACGGAATCAGCTATGACACATATAATTGATGATGCACTGCAAATTCTTGATCGGAATGGCACCTGCCTCCTCATCCTTCTCGACCTCCCATCAGCATTCGATTCTGTCAAACATGAGAACTTATTTGACTTGCTAAATCTCAGAATGGGTATTTCAGGGACAGTACTCAAATGGTTCACCTCTTTTCTACATAACCGGACTCAGAAATTCAAGATCAACAACAATATGTCTATCCCAGGTCCTGTAACTCTAGGTGTCCCTCAAGGATCCTCTCTTTCCCCTACCTTGTTCAATCTAGTCATGGAACCACTCACCGCACTGCTTCAAGCATCTAATGTACAGTTTCACATGTACGCGGACGATACCCAGATCTACCTTAAAATTCACACCCTTGATGACATCAAACTTCTCAACACAACGCTCAGAAACACACAGTCTTGGCTAACAGAGAATCATCTCAAACTTAACGCCCTAAAAACAGAATTCCTCTTAAGTGCTCCTCCTTCCAAAGTCCCCATCACTCAGTCCTGGCTTAATCATCTCACTGCACTTAACGTCCAACCTACTATTGTGGATTCAGCAAAATCATTAGGCATTACCCTTGACTGCAATCTCAATATGCATCACCACATCAGCAATGCTACGAAAGGTGCTAATTTCCAAATCAACACATTAAGAAAGCTGAAACCTTTCCTACCCGCTAATGACCTCAGAACTGCAGTCCAAGCCCTAGTAATCCATCAAGTGGACTATGGAAGCGTTACCCTCTGTGGCCTCCCCCTTCCGACTACCGCACCACTAAAAGCCTCTATCAATGCTGCAGCCAGACTTATCACAGGCTCAAAAAAACGGTCTCACATCTCTCCTGACCTCAGATCCCTAAACTGGCTACCATACGAAGCTAGAATACACCTGAGAATAGCGTGCATGACTCACAAGGCCATATACCACAACTCGCCCAGTTATCTCGCTCAGAAACTGACAATCTCGGGTGGCACAAGAGATACAAGATGCGCAAATAACCTTCTTATGAAACCCCAAAGATTCCACAAGATAAAGACATATAAACACTCCTTCTCTGGGATGGCCCCCAGGATATGGAATTCCCTTCCTCCAGAAATCAGACTTATCCCATCCACGGCTTCCTTCAAGAAAGAAGTAAAATCCCTACTCTTAGGTAAATTCACATGAATTTAGTCTAATATACCTTCGTCTCATTATGTCTCCTCCAGAAAACTTTGCAGAGTTGATCTCCCATACACCGCTGCAACCTTCACCTTGTTTCAGCTGCTTAATTTGTTTTGCGCATCTATGCTGGACATATTTTCTGAACGTCAGCCCACCTTTACAACGTTGCTACCTCACCTGTTTTTACATTTGCCTAATTTGTTTGCTCATATTTGCTTGATATATTTTGTTTAGCTTTCATTCTTTATTACTGTACAGTTGCCCTCCTTTACCTTGTTGCCACCCCACCTTGTTTACATTTGATCAATTTGCTTTTGTTCAACTTTGTTTTATATCTTGTCTAGCTTTTTATCTGTTTTTATCCCACTTGTGTGTAAAGCGCTCTGATATCCGCAAGAATCTTGTTTGCGCTCTATAAAACTTTCAAAATAAATAAATAAATCTGTTAGGCCATTTTATTTATTATCTATAAGGAAATTCCTGATAGGGTTTTCAATAATATGCCTGTTGGTTGGACATGATAGGATTTTGTCATTACATTTTCATTTGGATTGTTTTAGACTCGGAGCAGGGTATGAAAATGATAAGGTAACACAGGAGTGAATTGAGATCACTTTTGGTTCGATTGTGGTCTGATCGACCTTACTTAGGGAATTTCTTGATATTAGTAGATAATTGATGCATGAGTACAAATTGTAGGGAAATGAGTAGAATGTGTAGTCCCTTTCCGTAGGATTCTCCGTTCTACATGCATCAATGAAATTAAACTTAGAGCATAGATTTTAAAAGTGCTTTATATGATTTATTTGATTGGAATGTACCCAGTGAGTTGATAACCACTACTGGATCAATAGATAAGTTAAATCCTCTGCCACTAATGTAAATGTGTTTATATTTATATAGCGCCTTCTACCCAGAGGTCTCGTAGCACTATATTCATACCACTGTGGAACCCTTCCTGGCTTTCCTGTGAGATGTCTACTCCTGGGCACCCCTAAGGTGAAGCCAGGCATCCAAGCGCTGCTGGGGCCATTGTGGAGATTAAGCAAGCTATTGCCCAGAGTCACAGAGTGGGACCCATGATTAGACTAGGCACCGAGGTGAGAATTATCAGGTCCGGGGATATTGAGTCCAAGAGCCGCCGAGGTGGGAATTGAACTCTGGTCCCGGGCCAGACCTCTGCATCAGGGTCTGCCGCTCTAACCATTGAGCCACGCTTCTCCACTATCAATGTAGCCAAGTCTGGTATCCCCTTGATTTGTGTGGAGAGCTCATCTCAAAAGGAGGGCTAATCTTTGGTGGGAGCATATATCTTGACCACAAAAAACTCTGTGTTCTTTTTGGTTAATTTGAAGATAACCCATGTCCCCCATGTGTCTGAGAGACTTGATACTAAATCTAGTTTGGATTTCCTGGAAATCAGTGTTTGAACTCAATTTTTCTTAGCAATCACAGTGAAGCATGCTACGCCTGGGAAGTGGTAATTCTTAAGCGTGTTGATCTGTGTTGAATCAACCTTGGTTTTGACATTTTTGGATTGGGCGGTTGATTCCTTCTACGTTTAGGGAAAGTATTTTAATGTTTTGTGATGGGGAAGTAATCTGAATAATTCAGTACGATACAGGAACCCAGAGCCTCTTCTTCTCATTCCGGTATTCCAATGATATGTAAGTTTCCACGTCTAATTCTATCTTCCAGCTCTGAGAGGTCCATATAAAGGGCTGAGTGGTGGTGTTGAGCTTTACGATGGTTGTCCTCATTTTGGTCTCTGAGTCCTCTAGATTGATAATTCTAATCGCTGCCTCTGAAATCCTGGTAGTAGTTTCTCTGATGTCCTGGAGGATTGCACAGATCTCACTTTGCATGAAGTTGCGTTATCTTTAGTGGATTTAGCCAGGTTGTAAACATCTACAAGCTTTTTTAGGATCATCTCCATGGTAGCATTAATGTTGTGTTTGCTGTTGACTGGGTTGGGCGGTTCTGCTTTGACTCTTTTCAGCCTCAATTTTTTTGCTTTTTTCACCATCATTGGGTGGTTTATGAGTTCTTGATGAGCAGCTTTTAGTACACCCCGTTTTAGTTGTTAGTTGCTTGCTAGAGTACCATTGATGATTAATTTGTGAACGCCACACTTTACTGTTGTGTGGTTCTTAGGCCGATGCTATTTTATTTACTTTAGTTTTTACTCTCTTGAGATCATTGATTAATGGTGCTTCGGAAGCACAACAGGGTATTCTGCATATACCTCAAGGAGGCATCAATTTGGATACCCATGCTCTTTGGTTAGGAGCTTCCCATCAAGGGTCAGGGATTTAGGCAAAGGTCGGTGTTTAGATGACTGCAGTTGTGTGGATCCCATCAAAGGACTACTAATCTCACTCTTTAGCATGCAGTCTTTTTCCTATGTTGTACATTGCTTGGGCAGGTACTCTGTTCTGTGTAGCACACTCTAAGGAGCGTACTCATATGCTGTTCGTATTCTACTTTTTCGGATGCCTCCATGTACTCAGAACTACATTCTGGTGTTTAATGTAATTTTTTGTGAGTTCCTTGTGAATTTGGTTTGCTTTTTGCTCTTGGGGTTGTCAATATGGTCTGCATAACCTTCTGATTCTACATAGACTACGTTTTTATGAGAGCTCCTAGAGTATATTTGACGCCCCCAAGGTGCTTGTTGCTGCAAGCTTGTTTGCACATAAACGTTAAAGTCACACTATGCACACAAAACCTTCAATGTGTGCTCAGGTTGAAATCAGAACTTAGTACCACTGTGAAGATGCTTGGTTGTGGTTAATGCTTTGACCCAGCGGGCATTATAGAAAGGCTTGCTGCTGTAGAGGGTCCGTTCGATAAAAAGGATGAGTTTAAGGGGCGTATTACATGGTGAGCTAGCCTTGCATCATTAATTGATCGCCATTTTAAACACCAGTAAGTAACATGGTATTGCTGCAATAATGGTTTGGATAGAATTCTGAACAGAACGCTTCAGAGCCTGTTCCACTCAGCATTAACAGGTGACGTTATTATCTTGTTTCAAGATGCAATGTGCGCTGAGTGGTTATTATGCTTCAGGGACCATAGCATTGTTGGAGGTCGCTGTTCACCCGACTGCATGCACAGTAGTTTGCAGCAATGAGTGCCTGGTAGAACAAGTCCTTATAGTATCTGTAGCAGTATGGTCAGGATACCATAGAGGATCACTGTGGCAGAGAGTGTGCTCGCTGATTGAAAGTGGTACTGGATCATGCTTTGGTTCACATTATATGGAGAGTTAATCTTGGATCACTAGGTAATCACCATTTTAGGGTCAGGCAAGTTGTGTAATGTTGTTGACACTATGTACTAACTAGCTTGCAAGGTAGACCACTTCACCTAGCACAAAAGATAAAAGCACAAGTCTTACCTTTTGTTTTATGTTGTGCCTTGATTGATGAACGTATTTGGGAAACTGTAAGGTTTGCCAGAGTTCTCTGCTCTCCCATCCATGTGGGAGGTAGCACGTAGACAAGTGGCCTGCACGAGTCTTGTGTGCTGTCTCTGACTGTAGAAATCGATTATATTTCATTTTTATTGCTCTCGGTCATGTAGTCAAATTCAAAGACGGAACGATTTAAGTTTTTCTGCCTCCCTGGATCGGAGCTCCAGGCTCACCCGCCCTTTTCCTCATGCTCCAAGCCACTCCCCAGCTATAGATTCATACTTATCAGCATCTACAGGTGAAACTGTGGTGCAGATTGAGCCCACAAGGTACAATGCAGTGAGCTGACAGCCTTTCAGTATGGACTATCGACTTACACTTTCAATGCCCACTCACATTATACGCTAGTCAATCAGTCAGTCACCACTGGTTCCTGAAGGGTTCCTTCTGCAGCAGGCCATCTGTGCACATATACTGGGCCTCTTATCCGTGATGCAGAATAGCATCCTTATGTACTGTTGGTAAGACTTACTCACATTAAAATTCCAAACCAGGTAGTCCAAACGTGAATAGCCAGATGATTAATAATTTCCTACAGTTGTGTACAGTATTCCTTACTTGTAAGTGTTCACAATTCAATATGTCATTCTCAAGTATTTTCCTTCAAACTATATATGTAAATAATTGCAAGAAAATGATTTATTTGTGTTGGTGGATGGTGTCCATGAGAAGTAAAAATATCCTCTATCTTATTACATCCAGGAGAGAGTTCAGTAATTTAAGCCTGAAGTCAACACCTGTTAGATATGGCATAGAGCAAGCAAGCTTGAAAATTTTATAGGCAAAATAACACAAACACAAGAAAAATCGTATAAGGGGACCCCAGGATATACATTTTTAGAGATTTAAGTGAGAAAAGAGACAAGGAAAAGTAAAGTGTCAATGACAGTCAATGATTGTGTTAGTACAGGAGCAAGGTGCAATTTCAGGCTGACCTAAATACACCTCTGGTTGGAAAAACCAAACTGATTGGTCCAGGTGAAAATTTCAAAGTAAAAGTAGAAAATGTTTCTAAGTTCCATAGGTTTGGAGGAAATGTTTTCAAAAGTTTCCAAACTTTCTTCTGGTGCCAAAACACCCACAGCAGCCTACTTCAAAGGCCCCCATAACTTCAGAGAAGACATTTAAAAAACTCAAAGAGTGTCAGGCAGAGGCCTATGGCAGAGTGCAGTCCTGGCGAATTTGTCATGGTCAGCTGGATACTTGAAGAAAGGGAACTCTTAAATCTTGTTGTGACACTGGGCCGCCCAGGAGGGCAGTCAAACTCACCCTTGAAGTGCACATTTATGTCCTTGGTATAAGAGGCACCATATCTAGTCGTTTAAGGCTCCTCTGACATCACACACAGCAGGTCCAGTCCTCCTATATTCTTCTGCAGTCCATATAGTGACCATATTTATGCCTGGCAGTAGGTAGTGGGTAGGGATAACTCTGAACATTCCACAACCAATGGGATAAAACCTCCAAGGGGCAACACTATCTACTTTTTTATTAGTTTATTTTTGCTTTTCGGCAAACAAGCCCAAAATAACGTGTGAGTGCATTTTCAAAATAGTGAATGTCTTTGTCCACAGTAAACCTGGGATCCGAAAGTTGTCACTGTGTAAGGGAGAACACTATGGTAATCACTAGTGTCCACCCATATCTAACATTAAAATGTACCTTGAAGCAGACCCTGTAGACCCAACAATCAAGGAAACAGGTTTATGAAAGGACAAAGGCAAAGTCGTACAGTACCCAGACAAGGGATATACAAAAATTGTCCTGGCAATAAGGATTTGACACAGCAGAATCAACAGGATGCCTAGAACTCCCTCTGAAGTTTTTGCAGAGCTCATAGGAGTAATCTGCCTATTCAGATGAACCTATTGTTGTAGCTCCTGAGAGGAATTTAACATCTTTCATTGGCAGAGGATAATGCTAATTATCATCCTGAAAGCTCAGGCAAGTAAAGGATAACTTATTAAAAGTTACTTTTCCTTAATAATTATTACAAATCTGACTTCAACATTGAAATTAATTTTCAATAACTATTAAAAATATAAATGTATTATTTATCTAGCTGGTTCCCTTCCAAAATTAGCAGTATTAGAATTTTAATCTAGACTCTGGCTTTCTACATGGGACTTCTGGGCCTGCCACAGTGAAAATATCTTTAGGGCCTTGTCACTGTAGGGATATGTTAATATTACTTTTTTACATCCCCCTCCTTTACATACTGTGCGTCCTATACTCTGGGAAAGAAAGCCTATGTAGGGTTGACCTATTAATATTTAAAATGCATGCTTTTACCTGTCATAAAGCGTTATATTTTGGAAAAGGTTGCACTGCATTTTTAAAATGCAGCAGTACTGCTACAATGGTAAGTCTGAAGCCATGTTCTCCTTATAACACTTGTGTATGGTATAATAGGAGCTACAGTCCAGATAATTAACTATTTTTCATGCTGTGATTCAGTCTCTACTCCCTATACTACAGTCTCATGGGAAAGTTAAATACACCAGTCGGGGATTAGTCGATTTCTACATGTTGTAGGATCAGAGCACATACAACAGGCACAGGACAGCAGTGATCCAGTGTGCAGAGTCTAAAAACAAACAATGAAATTTAGCAACAAATGGGGATGACCAGAAAAAGAGTGCAATTTTATCACAATAGGTTTACATAAAAATTAATAGAATTAGTAGTGTAATATTTTATTTAAATACATACACTATTTTGTCATTACTACTTTTTGTCCACAAAGAACCATCGACACAAAGTGTCACTGGTGACACACTTGGGGTCCTATTAGGTACGCCGGTCCCGCCTGCCGTATTAGGATGCACCCGCCACACTGGCGGGCACATCCTGGTACATTAACATTGCAGAAGGTACTGCTGGCTGCAGCACCATACTCAATGTTAAAATCCCAGGTTGTGCATTGCCATGCACAATGTGGCAGGCACTGCGCAGTGCCTGCCGACTTGTGCATGGCAATGTCGGGGTACAATAGGTAGCCACCAGTGCAGACCCCCACCCCCTGGGGGCCTGCAACAGGCCCCAAAGTAATTTCCTGCATGCCTTTCCATGGCGGAGTCTCCTCCATGGAAAGACATACTCACCACAACCAACATAATATGGATGGTGGTGCCTGCAAGGCATGGTGACGGTTGCCAACCTGTGGAAAAAGCGACGGATGTCCGCAGCCGTACCCCCGCCATAGTAATATTGTTGGGGGTAAATTGTGTTGTGATGGTGGGTGGATCGCCATGGCTAGCCGGGCAGTGGCGATCCGCCCGCCATCATTTTTACCCCCAATGGGTGTCATTATGATGGTGGACGGATCGCCACTGCCGACCGGGTGGTGGCGATCCGCCTGCCGTCATAACGACCCCAATTGACAGGACAAGCAAAGTGCACAGTTCATAACCTCAAACAGATGGAGGAAATACACCTGACTGGAGAAGATGTACCTGCTTGACAACTGATTTTGATGCACCTGAGGGAATGATAGAGCCACCAATTCCATCTGCCTCTCTTTCTACAGATACAAACACAACTGCAACAAACAAATAGTGCTTTTTAATGACTCACTATACTTCTCCCATTAAGATGCACTGCAATGCTGTGTAGTAGACAACTAAGCGGATAGCATGTGAGAGGGATGATGCTGCAGTGGCATAACATTTATGATTTTTTTTTAAACATGCTGAGAGTGCAGAAAACCTAGCTTAAAGCTAATTGTAAACGAATCCATAGGGTAGGTCATTACAAAAACATGGTTCAAATGGCTTTAATTACATGAAGCATAGTATGTCAGACATTTCAAACACGATACAAACACTATGTTGAGCTGAAGAAGTTGAAGCACAGAGATGACAATAACGCCCCTATGACACTTGTCTTCAGTCCTTTGGTTGCTCTGTAGAGCATTTAGCAGCAGCTACATCCATCATGTTGTTATATTACTTTATGTATATTTGCAATGCGTACTCTCAACCATGAGGGTATCCTGGCATTGAGCAGGTGTGTGTGCTTACCCCTACATAGGGTAGGTTGGTTAATTGCAAATCTACTCCTTCAGCTCCTTGCGAAATCTAAAAAGAAAAAAGCAGGCTCAGATGTGGAGTGGGAATTGTTTCAATGCTTTAGGAGAGATGGAAGAGAACAACCATCCTCCTTATGTGATTCTGAACAAGTTTGGAATGTCTGCGAGTAGCAGTCCTATGGAAGGGTGTTGCCTGGTTGGCTGGCAAAAGGAAACACAACCGTTCAGGAAGGTTAGACCTGAGTTGTGATGTGCCTTGAAGGTATGTGTGAGGAGTTTATAATTAACTTGTTTATGTGTTGGGAGCCAGTAAACTCCCTGAGGTGTGGTGTGATGTGTATTCTGTTTGGGAGGTTGAGGTTGAGGTTGCGGTTGAGTCTGACTATCGGATTATGGATAGTTTGTAGTCTTCACTGAGTTGATTGGTGATGTTGGCATGTTCCTGTAGTAAAACTTGCTGGAGAAGTGAGCATAAATTACATTTTTCTGGCATACTTGGCTGCCATGTAAAGATCTTCCTCAGCCTCTTCAGGGTTTGGAAGCAGGTTGCAGTGATGGTGTTGACTTGTGCAGTCATGTCCAGTTTTCTGTAGATTATGATTCAGAGTTTTCTGGTGTGGGTGCTGGGTGTGGGTCAGTTTTTGGCTGACTACTGGTTGGAGTCCCCTGACAAGATGTTCTTGTTAAAGATCACTACTTTTCTCTTGTCTGTATTGAGCTTGAATAACAATTTATACAGTTGTCCCTGTAGGAGTAGTTTCAACTCTATTTAATGAATTACAATGTTGCTACAAAAGTGGTCAATATTTAAACAGGAGCAAGGAAAACAGATTTAAACTGTTTTTTATTACTCAAAATATTCTTTATATCTTTTTTGTACACAAATCTAAAATATGGCAACAGAAATACTACTATGTTGGCAGAGAAATTCTCAGTAGTATCAGGCAACTTTTTATACATATGAAAAAGTAAATATCATGTCCAAGACAGTACTTATCGCTATACAGTCATTTAGTAATCAAATAATGATACAGAAATGAACAAAACGTTGCCAGGCATCGACGTTTCAGTCCTTAGTTGGTTAAAACAATCCAAGGAACCATCTTCGGGACCATGCGCTGCACATATTAATCTAAAAACAAATATATATAAATACTATGGCCTTGCCACAATAGTATCGTCCACCCAGTCCAAAGAAGATTGAAACTGAACCTGTGACAGACACCGTAAGAGTGAGACTTAAACTATCCACCAACACCAAAGGACACCATCATTAACGTGCCATCACCATGAGCACATTAAAGTACACACATTACACACACAAAATCTGGAAAGCAAAAGGGCTTACCCAGGACCTCCAGCCGGAAGTCATGAGGTTATGCACTGCATAAACCTAATGTCTAAACAAAGAAACAACCATAAGTATCAAGTCACCCATAGCTCACCTCACTACAAGATGCAAAGTGACACACCATGTCATTCCACCTACCTATAAATGCTGTTAATATCTCCAGTAATCTCATGTGTTATATACCAGATGTGTAATTCAGGCGTTAGTCCAGAATAATCACGACACCTACAAATTACAATTCAAGTAACAGTTAGAACCTCCAGCGTAAGTTTAATCTAAACGCTAATGAACTGAAGCCCCTAAGCCTCTAATCTTTAGTCAAAAAGGTGTAATCAGACTTACTCAATGGCGTGAGGGAAGCACCACTGTAGTAGACCGCTCCGTGTCAGCGTCTCAACTAAACACCGGAGGAGGGTCCTGTGGTGGTAGGTCTGTGGTGGTGCCGGACAGGTATTCTGAAACTGATTAGGGTGTTTCCTGTCCAGGTCATAGTTGCTGGCCTCTCAACAGTTATGTTGCTGATTCAGGAGAAAATTGGGTGCAATAGTATTTGTTGTGCTGGTAGCATGCTAGGTGAGGAGGAGGAGGATTACAAAGTTTACTAAAATTACCAGAGAATTTGGGTCAGTGTGGTCTTCTAGGTGAGGTCTATCATGTGTAGACGCTCCTAAAATCTACAGGCTAAGTTCACTTGAAGAAATGGTGACATAACAAGGACATTAGTTCAATTAGTGCTTCAGAACAGATGAAAAACTTAATGCTGGAATTTGGGCTGGTCTGCCTGACAGTAAGCAAGGATCTAGTGTAAGTTGTTTCTCCATGCAAGATGAGAGTGCTTGTACTTGTAACAGGAACAGGAGTGCTGAGGTAAAAGTTACTATTAGCCAGGTGTCCATGACCAGGCAAATCTTTAAAGAAAGTAACTTACACATGTTTTTATGATATATTTGGTATATATATGCTATAAAATCATCCTTTTCCATATTTGTAAGACATTACTGTTTATTAATGGAAATATTTGGAAATTCCTGTGAATTCACAGCAGTTGATACAAATCAAGAATTGTATTTATTTGTGGTGTTTTTCAGTAAAATAAATATGGACATCAAAAACAAATGTACTTAATTTCACGTTTATGAGTTCTTCCTTCTGCAGACCATAAAATATTGTCCCCATATGCTTGAAAAAGGGAGGAGGAACCTGATTCTCATATGGTTCTCCAATTCTCTCCTGTTTCTAATCGCTACACATGGAAATGCTTTGTAGCGCTGCACAAACTGCAGTAATTTTACAGGATATCCCTGGTTGGTACTCCAAGGCACCACCACCTTTATGCTGACAATTAAATGTACCCTTTAACAGGCCAAGGTTTTTTCAATGACTAATTTTCTTTGTATTTGTGTTGCATGTAAGCAATGTTCCTTTGGTGTTCTTGATGTAAATGTGGTGGAAGGGTCCATGGCCACACTGCATAAGCACTATCACTTGCAACACTCAAACATGATTTGTATTGATGTGTACATGAAAGCTGAATGAATGGCATAGCAATGTGAAATATGAAACTCACCTAGCAAAACACCTATATCCCATGTCTCAACGTGTAAGATGTACAGTTCACAGTAATGAAAAAAATGAAAGTACCATGTGTACTCCTAGGGTAACACACAACAATATCAGGGATTTTATATTCAGCACAGGGTGCTACCTGGATGTTAGGAAGGCGGTGGCTTCCTTGTTCTTGAAAGGCTTCTATAGTAGAGGGAGAGGCATGTAAGTATTTGTGTGCCATCTACACAATACAAAATACATGCCATCTGATAAAAAAATATATCGAGTTTTTTTATAAATCTACTGAACTGTGTGGAAATCTAATATATATAATTATTCTGGTTAGCATTTGGAAAACGTTTACATACCCTTGAAAGAGCACTCTGATATTCTGCCTGCTCAGCTATAGTGCCCTCCTAACATCCTGTTGATAGGAGAAGTATGTAGTAAAACACCTAAATATGTAATGGAACTGCCTGGAGCCCTTCAGTGTGCCTCCATAATATATCCAATTCATTAAGCCAAGCATAACATCCCTGCTCAGTCTGTATCTACCATAAATCCCTCCTCTGTTGAATAAAAAAAGTGATTCTTTGTCTAAAAAAATTCCCTCCTCTCTTCTCCTATGCAGAGCTACCAGGGCAAGCCTACTCACCACCATTATATAGCATCCAGCCATTGAAGATGTCAGGGCTGGATTTTCATGGGCTTCAACACCTTCCAACTAGTTACCATCTGCTTCCATGTGTAGTCTGCATATGTTATTTGGTTGTTTTGTGATGATTTGTTATTTGCGACTCCTCTGTACATCCAAAGTGTGTTCCTCTAGTACTGGGAAAGATTATTTCCAGTGCAGACTTAACCATGCGTGCCATTTCAATGCAAGTCGGAACAACGCTTGCCTTAACCATGCATATGCCCCCCTGACCACGCATATTCATGGTTAAGGTAGTCAGCGCTCTAGGTGCAGAGTGAATTGGAGAGAAGAAGAGCAGGAAAGATTGTGACAGGAAGGACTGTGACGCAGATTGGTAAGTAGGGTTGGTGCTTGGAGGTCAGGTTGTTTGTAGGGCTGGTGGCACATTTTAGGGCTCAGGGCAGGGATCCTGGGTCGGGGTAGTATTTAGAACTGTGGCTGAGTTTTAGGGCTCAGGGCTGGGGGGGTACAGTTTTAGGGCTAGGGGAGAGTTTTAGGGCTCAGTGCCCAGGGGCTGGGGTTAGGGTATGTAGTGAGCTATCCGGCAACTGTCACACATTGTATCCAGTTCACACTCCCGGCCGGGCGCAGATGGGAGGTTATAAATAAAGGGTCGACATCCGCTCATGCTGTGCCGTGTGTGATTGCCCCCAGTTATTAGGCCCCGACTGATTCCCTGATGTGCCCCTCCCTTATCAACAACCCCGGTCTACATTGGCGACGAGGGGTGTTTGGACCTGCCGCATGTCTGCCGGATGCAGAGAGTGAGGGTTCCGACAGAAGCGGTGGTGGTGACCCGTTCCCCTGCAACTGGTTGGGAACTGCGGTGTCGTAGTCCCGGTGCGGAACCTCAGTGGAGGGCCGCTCCACGCGTCAACGGTATCTAACAAAAGATTCACTTTTAGAAGACTTGAATTAACAACTGATTAAGAAAAACAATAAACTTCTAAACCCATGCCTTGCACTTTGCAAGCAGGTCCTTGATGCTGGTTCATTGATCACTGTGTTATATTAGAAGGATTTACATAAAAAGTAATCGCCATGTTATACAATGTGCTTGGCAGTAGACATAGCGGGTCTGAGCAAGGGACTCACGTCTGACCATACCCTGTCAACTTATGGCGAACAAAGCGGTACAAAAGGGGGTGGTGGTGGATGGAGCTTCTGAACCAATCAAACACTCACACCCAGTCAACAGATCTGGGTTTAACCCATCACCGTTCTTTAGCCCACTCTGCCACCCCAGTTCAGACATGGCCATATGCAAATCAGTCTGACCCTGTGCCTCATGGGAACAGTCCATCCTGAACTGCCAAGCCATGCCTTTTCTTGGACCGGAAACAAGCTTCCTAGGACCGGTTTCGGGCATTCCAGCCGTCTTCAGCCAGGCTTACTTGAATCCAGTGGCAAAGTGAGCAAGGGACTCACGTCTGAGCATACCCTGCCAACTTATGGCGAACAAAGCGGTACAAAAGGGGGTGGTGATGGACGGAGCTTCTGAACTAATCAAACACTTGCTCCCAGTCAACAGATCAGTAGACATAGAGCATGGTTCAAATGGTACAAACCTTAAAATTCCACATTGGAAGCTAATATAGGGCTGCGTACAGCCATATCAGTTAATGCGGATTCACAAATAAAAAAAGTCTTTTAACTCACTTAGCAGTAGAGAAGGAACACAAGCTTCTAGTCAACACATTTTTAAATTAAGTTATTCTTGCAGTGCATGATTTCTGAAAACAAGCGTAAATAAGAATGGGCTGCGGTCTGTTCTGAGGCAGCTACACTGGATTCCGCTAAGCTTACACTTTTCAGAGCTGCTATTTTCAGCTCTGAGCAAAGACAAAGCCGGGTAGTGAGCACTGGACATTTTAAGAAACCCAAGTATTCTGCATGCAATTACTTACAGTATCTCACAGGGCCGGACTGGGAACCAAAACCGGCCCTGGCAAAGTGCTCGGCCGGCCCCCCTCCACCCGTGGGGGGAGGTTGGGGGGGGTGCCGCCGGGCTCTCTGCCAGGGCCGGTTTTCGGCTTTTTTTGTTACATTATGCTGCAAAAACGGCCCTGTAACAAAAACGGCCCCCAGGGGCCCCAAACCGGCCCCCACACGTGCGGCGCACCGGGGGATTGCCCGGTGCCCGCTATGGCCAGTCCGGCCCTAGTATCTCATATGCCTTTTAATGTCCAGTATGATACACGCAGACAGTGTCTCAGCGGCTCCAGTTACTCTACTGATAACTGTTTTTTATTAATTACCATCTGGGACAAAGGAAAGAGCTCCCTGTGGAGCATCATGGAGGTCGAGAGGATGTGGCACAGCGGCCAGAGCTGCTGACTCGAGAGCTAGGGATCCGGGTTGAAGTCTCGTCGGCCCAACATCCTGTGATTCTGGGTATATGACAATCTCACTGGCGATAAATTGCGCTATTTAAGTGTTGTGCAAGAGGAAAAAACAGAAAGAGGCACAACTTTATGGAAAATATAGTTCCATCAAAGTGTATGTTAACAGTATTTCTGCGCCAAGAAACTGATGAGAAGAAGAGGAGGCACAAGCATTGGAAAATGTGGGGAGGGTAAACATGCTACAGCCAATAGAAAGGGAGGAAACTTATGTGACAAGCCTAGGAACCAATGAAAATCCAGTAAAGCGAGGGGACGCAATGTCAATCCCTTTTATGATTTATATTAAAACCAATAGATTTCACAAGCACTATGTAGGCAAATCTGAATGATTGTTTCTCATGCCGCAGCTGGAGCATAACCATTAAAGCAATTGGTTCATATTTCTATGTTTTATCTACAAAAAGTTGAGACCTATAAGGGAGCTTACATAAAACCAACAATACCACTGACAAATTCTTTGGGCTGCTAAAAAGTAAATGTTGTTGTTTGCATGTGTTGGGGGGGATTCTAATTGAATTTGTTTAAGACTTGGCACCTCATTGTGCTTCACGACATTGTGCAAAATATGGCAAACATACACATTGTATCGTTGAACATTATTTACTACTCTCTCACTTGGGGCTTTTACTAATTTAGCAAACATTTACAGTCTCCTTCCCCTCTAGAAGAAATCCATCACTTTCTTTTGCATTGGCTTCATTTCATCCAAGGAAATGTATAGTTTAGCTATTGATCGATCTGCCCAGGTAAAGGTGGTTGTGAACTTCAGGGATATGATATACGCTTGGGGTACTGGGATGTTCAAAATTATGGACTTTCTATTGTTTATTTTAAACCCTGAATTCTTATCAAAGAGTTCTAGTTGTCAAATACCGTCAGGATTGAGCTATTGCGATCCATAAGCGTAAGATTGACGAATGACATTATCAGCAAGTAGGCCAATTTTATACTCAGTGCCTCTGATCAGATGTCTTTTGTCTCTGTGCAATATCCATGTTAATGGGTATGGGTTCAGCCATCAGTACAAATAGGAGGAGTGAGAGAGGGAACCCTGCCACATGCATCTGTGCATTGTAAATAGGGTCAAACAGACGTCGTTAACATGGACTGAGGCCACCGGGGATCTGAGTGCAGCCATTATCCAGATTTTCATTCCCCACCTCAAGTCTAACTTGTCCAAGACCACCATCAGAAAGCTCCAACTGAAGCAGTAAAATGCATTCACTCAATTGAGAGTTAACAAGCGAGATAGGATCTTTTTCTTTGTTATTTTCTCTGTTAAATGTGCTAGCCTTCTCACAATAGTGGAGTGGTGTGGCTCACTGGTTAGAGGCGGCATACCCGGAAGCAGAAGATGGCCCGGGACCAGGGTTCAATCCCCGACGCGGCAGGGTAGTGAACCAGGGTCAGCGGACTCGATAATTCTCGCCTCAGTGCCTACTCTAACCAGGGATCACACTCGGCAACTCTGGGCATTAGCTTGCCTCATCTCCACAACGGCCCCCCACAAAGCCGGGGATGCCTGGTTTCACCTTGGAGATACCCAGGAGGGAACATCTCACAGGGAAAGCCAGGACGGGTTCCCAAGCGGTCTATAGTGCCAGGACGCCTCCGGGTAGCAGTGCGCTTTACAAGACACACATTATCACTTCCCTGTCTTGATGAATCCCAGTTGATCAGAGTTCACCAATTTGGCCTTTAGAAACCATAGGCAGATCCCTAAAACGTTGGTGAAGAGTTTCACAACACTATTTAATAAAGGGATTGGTGAACATTACCCACAAAATTCAGGTGGTGCCTGCTTTATGGATAGGGGTGATTTTGGCTTTGCACATAGAGTGAGTAAACCTTGAAGACTCTGAGAACAAATTGAACAGGCCTGTTAAGTGTGCTCCTAGGTGTGGAAATACATTCTTCTAAAATATGACTGCAAAAGCATCTTGCCCTGGGATATTTCCCACTGGCTCTCTACATGTCTCGTCCTGGGGTCTTTCCCACTGGCTATTTTGTCTCTCAATTTATTTTGATTTAAGTAGTATTTTTTCTGAAAGATTTGTTCTGAGGGCTCTCGATTGACCCCTCAAGATCGCTAACTGATGATACGTTCTTCTAGTTGACACACTGTACTATTAATAAAAGTGATGGGTGGAATATTTGAATGAATCTCAGCCACTTGTAGTCCATTGTTATTTTGCACAACATGCCATCCCTATTTGGACCCACCCATATGCAACTCAGGCGTGACCCTGCTCAAAGTGAAAAATCCAACCTGAACTGCAAGACCAGGACCTCCCTGAACTGGAGCACAAGTTCTGCTTTAGGGATCTTAAGCACTTGTCTAAGAAAGGGATCCTGTCCTATGTTAGATGATTAGATGTTAAGGAAAGTGAAAGTGAAAGTGCCACTCTTAAAAGTACCAGTAGTTTAACATATGGTCCCTCCTTATCTTTTTTGTCCTTCACTTCTCTCCTCACTCCATGGACTTTACAAAGGATTCCTACTCTTGCTGATTTCATAGTCACAGAAGCCCAATATTGATTAGGATATGATTATGTTTCATGCAAAAGTGTTCTAGGGGATCATATGAGTCACCTGGAGCAGTACTATATTAGGATATAGTCTGAGAATGTAACTCCATACTTGTAGGCATCTATTGGGGAATTTAAGCTCTTAACATTTTGGGATATTCATTTAAATGATGTTTGTAGAGTGTAGAGTTGATTGTATATCTGACATCCACTCGTTTCTGTCCTTCTCTGTCTGCCTCTCTAACAGTGGTTAATTTGTAAAAGAGAAAGTGCTGGGGCTCTCCTCAGGAGGCAGCACTAACAGAGAAATGTGCTGGTGCAAACTGACTTCTCACTAGAGCCCTGACACTTACTATTCTGGAGAGGACTTGGCCTAATGGCTAGAACTGCCAATTTTGGAGCTGGAGAACCGGGTTCGATTCTCGGCGTGGCTCAGCATCCTGTGATTCTTCTGGGGGAAGTCACATGCACTCCAAATGATTTTGACCTCACTCTATGGACTTTACAAAGGATTCCCGATATTGCTGATTTCATAGTCACAGAAGCCCAATATTGATTAGGATATGATTATGTTTCATGCAAAAGTGGTCTAGGAGATCCGATGAGTCACCTGAAGGAGGACTATATCAGGATATAGTCTGATAATGTAACTCCATACTTGTAGGCATCTGTTGGGGAATTCAAGCTCTTAACATTTAGGAATATTCATGTGAATGATGTTGGTAGAGTGTAGAGTTGATCGTATATATGACATCCACTCGTTTCTGTCCTTCTCTGACTGCCTCTCTATCCGTGGTTAATTTGTAAAATAGAAAGTGCTGGGGCTCTCCTCAGGAGGCAGCGCTAACAAGAGAAAGGTGCTGGTGCAAACTACCTCCTGTCTAGAGGCCCAGCACTTACTATTCTGGAGAGAACTTGGCCTAATGTCTAGAACTGCCGATTTCGGAGCAGGGGAACCGGGTTCAAGTCTTGGGGTGGCTCAGCATCCTGTGATTCTTCTGGGGGAAGTCACATGCACTCCAAATGATTTTGTCCTTAACTGGTGCTATAAGCACTGGTGCTGAAGATTAGATGGTGGTGCTGAGCACCGGAAAACACTGGCTCAAATTAAGCACTGTCACTCTCTTATCCCTTCCCAATTAATCCTAATACCAGGAAAAAACACAAGAAGGTGCACATGGCCTAGCTAAAACCTGTACCTACCCGTAGCTGATCTGTAAATATTTTAGTCAGAGAAAGAATTAGGCTCCCCACCAATAGGGACATGGAGAATGAGGGTGTTTTGTGAGGCTCTCACCTGCAAAACTTTTTGTGGGAGCGAAAAAGGACATGATGACAAGTTCCCACCTTCCCAAACAGGACACGAATTCCCAAACTATGTCAAACCTCACTGTGACCCACCAGGAAGAGGAGATTGAGATATCCACTCTATTTATAATATAAATATGCCGGAGCATGACCAAACTCTGGAACTTGCTGATTGTCATATAATGTTATATTGTCATATAACATGAATTCATCCGCTTTCTGTAGTAAATATTTTATGCCTTAAGAAGCATAAATCTTTCATAGTAGCCGTTTACACATTCAAGCTGCACTAAATATTTTAAGTTTCAATTTCATAAACAATTCATAATATAGATAGAACAACTGAAAGCTCAAAAGCCAAAATTACATTTATAAATAATAAACCCATTTTTCAGGTGATTTTCGATGTTCGAGTCCCAGATTCTAGGCACATAACCATGAGAAGCCAATTACAGTCAGTTAAGTTCAAAATATATATATATATATATATATATATATATATATATATATATATATATATATATATCACAACAACTCTTTTCCCGAAGGGGAAAACAACGGGTCGCACAACCAGCTTGGATTTAAACAGCAATCCTTTTTATTTCTTTAGTTCAAAGGGCAACAGGCGCATTGATCTACGCGTTTCGGTGTCACTCCACCTTGCTCACGATCACCGGGTTTGCCCCACCCTCAAACATTTAAACACATTTTTTTCAAAAAAAGGTATTTCCTGTCACATGTTCTACTAAGGATTCTGGTCCTTGTAGTTTTACCGATTGTTTAAACAAAAAACTATTAATGAATGTGCAAACCAATCAACAATTTTAAATCTATAAATAATTGTTCAGTGCATTAACTCATGCGCCTTCCAATAGGCTTATGTCTCAATATTTGTGCTGCCTCCCAATAGGCTGACTTTTACTAATGATTTTTGCTGTACAATGTGCATACAGTTCTCATTCAATTGTCTTTTCAAAGGTGCACATACAATTCCTCCGATTGGTTCAACCCATTCGGGTGCAGGGTCCTCAGGTTGATAATAAATCTAGATTCAGCTTGCCTTAACTTTTTCACTCGGTCACCTCCCCGCTCACCTTTGGTTATTGTTTGTATGCCATAAAATCTCAGTTTTTGCCAATCACCCTGGTGTGATAGTTCCATATGTTTGGCTATGGCATTTGAGCGGTCCTTATGGATTGTAGCCCTCATGTGCTGTAAAATTCGATTTTTTAGTTCCACAGTTGTACTTCCCACGTATTGCATGGGACACGGGCATTCCACTACGTATACAGTAAATGGTGTTTTGCACTTTATGCATTGTCTGATTTGCCATTTCTTTTTATTAGCCAACGTAATTTCTTTTGTTTGTTTGGCTATCTGGCACATTTTGCAGCCATGACATTTCATGAATCCCTTGGTTTTCAGCCAGTCATCCTGTCGTTTTTTCTGGAAGTGGGTGTGTATTAGGTGATCCTTCAGGTTTTTAGCACGCCTATATGTTATTGTGGGGTGCGTTCCCATGAACTCCTTAACGGTGTTGTCCAGTTGTAACAGTTTCCAGTTCTTTCGGAGGATTTTACCTATTTTTTCACTTTCTTGTGAGAAGTCCGTGATTAGGCGGATTTTGTCCATCTCGGTATCATCCTCTTTGTTTTTTCTCTTCAAACATTCCTCTCTTGTTTTTGTGTTGGTTTTTATCAGGCTGTTTCTGACTGTTTGTTGTGGGTATTTCCTTTTTATGAATCGTTCCATTGTCTTTCTGCTGTTCTTGTTCCACTCTTCTTCTTCACTGCATATCCGACGGATTCTCAAAAATTCTCCGTACGGTAGGCTGTTGAGTAGTGTTTTCTGGTGGAAGCTGGTAGCTTCAAGTCTGGCATTCGTTGACGTTGATTTGCGGTGGAGAGTTGTATGTATCTGCTGATTCTTGACATAGATTTCTGTGTCCAGGAATATGATTCTTTCCTTGCTCATATTGTAAGTGAATTTGAGATTTTTCACGCTGTTGTTCATTATTTGAAAGTATTCCTGGAATTCTGATTCCGTTCCGTCCCAGATTATCAACAAGTCATCGATGAATCTCTTCCAACTCACAACTTTGTTTACAGATGTTTCATTTATTGAGTTCCACGCTATTTCCTGCTCCCACCATCCCATCGTAAGACACGCGTATGATGGACTAAAGGAAAAGCCCATAGCCGTCCCACTCCGTTGTTTGAAGATTTCTCCTCCGAATGTGAAAACATTTTGTTCTAGACAGATTGTAAGCATTTCTAGTAGCATCTGGTTATGGTTATTAAATTCCAGATTTCTTTCCTTCAGGAAGAAGTTGCATGCTTTGACACCCATGTCATTGTCAATGTTGGTGTATAGACCAATCACATCCATTGAGACCAACCAATAGGATTCCTGCCACGGTGTGTCTAATAGGCTTCGCAGTAGATCACTCGTGTCCTGTATGTAGGAGTTTAATTTTGATACAAAGGGTTTTAGGAAATGATCGACATATTCCGCCATTGGCTCCAACAGTGAGCCCTTTGCGGATATTATTGGTCTTCCAGGTGGGTTTTTTTGATCCTTGTGAATCTTTGGCAAGAAGTAAATAGTTGCCAATATAGGGTGAGTCACAGTGAGGAATTTTTGTTCCATATCATCAATCAATCCTTTTGTTTTCCATGAATTCAGTTTGTCATCGATTGTATTCTTTAACTCCATGGTTGGATTGTTTTTCAATTTTTCGTAGTGCATATGATTTCTGGAGCGCATGCAGCATGTTACCCTGTGTAGAATAGTAGCATGCTTATTGAACTTTTGTCTTCTTGTGCTTTTTTTTCAGTCCTCACAGGAAGTGTTAGGAACAATAGTGAAACCCAATGTGACCCACTGTGGTGAAACGGATTAGCACAAAGCGAGTGAACTTGATGCTTACGGAGAATCTTATGAATGCCGGGAGGACTCGGAGAACAGATACGTTGCCACAAAACAGGAAGTATATCTGTACGGCGAGAGGCTTTAGAGGTGCAGTGCGCAATCTTATAGGCCACATGCTCCATCTCTTAAAGGGATCGCACACCCGTGAACCCGTGTTCGGACATTCCTGACATGTGTGGTATTGGGGTAAGTGCCACTAATCGAGTGCTGAAAAATATGAGTGGATGTGAGAGGTTCCAAATCCCACTACCCTTTCCCCAGGCCCTCTGTGTCTCCCATCCCACTCCCATTAGCTTTACAGACACTAAACACTTTTAGTCCATTAAATGCTCATCAGCAATGCTTTGTTCCACAGAGTCAAGGTGTGGCATTCTTCCTCCTCGCTCTACCATTTGTCCTCAGATGTTGGCTTACTTCTGCCTTTACTTTTTTTTACTTAGGTTTAGGGCTCTTTGGTTCTTTGCTTGCTATCTGCCACTCTAGTCACAATTCTTTCTTCTGCCATACCCTTAGTGTTAGCCCCTGTAGGCTCTTCTTTGCTGAAATCCAGAAGTGTTTTGCTTCAGTCAATGAGCTCACCACCTTTTGCTTGCCTTTCCAAGTAGACTTTAAGAAAAATGGATGGCCCCACATGTATGGGGTGGCTTTTTCCCTAAGGAATGAGATAACTGGGAAGACATCTTTTTGTTTTGTAGCGTAATGTTGGTGAGGTCTTGATAGACATTAAGGTTGTGTGCCTTGAAATCTAGGGCTCCATTCTACCTCACATTTCTCATAATTAGTGCTTTCTCCTCAAAGAAGTGAATCTTGGTCAGAATCTCTAGGGGTTAATCTTTGTGATCCTGGTTTATGAAGACTCTATGGTGCAGTCCAGACCCTCCAGGAGCTCCCAGGTGTCCTGCAGGAGCTTATGCATAAAATAATTATTGTCATCTTCTTCTACTTCTCTGGGGACCCCCCCCCATGATATGGATGTTGTCTGTTGTTTTGCTTTATAAGTAGAGGTATTCTGTCCCACATATGAATGTGGTCCTCAGCTCCAGGTACGGCACCCTGTCTCCAAGTTATGATATTAATCTTTTCAACTACTTCACACACATCTGGAGCTCCATTTTGATTGAGCATATTTCAGTCAAAAAATGGGCTAAATAGTAACAGTTTATTTGGCGGTAATGATAATCATCTCCTTTTTTGGGTGCACCAGTTCGCTTTCCTTCTGTACCTCCTGTAATTTTGCCTAAGGATCCTGAGGGTCCTGCAGGGGACACATGTCTGGATCGAGTATTCCTCGGGGTCCATCTTTTCATCACAATGAAGCTACCAGGGCACTAGTGTACAATTGCTGTTATTGAATCTTGAAAATTGCTGTTATTGAATCTTGAAGGTTCCCCTCCTAGGATCCCCTAGTCTAGGGGGAAATCTTTGTGATCCTGATTTATGAAGACTGAGGGCAGTTGAGACCCTCCAGGACATCCCTGGTGTCCTGTAGGAGCGTACACACAATATTCTGATTGTCCTCTTCTACTTCCCCTGGAACACCCTGATATGGATGTTGTCTGTGCGACGGTGATTCTTACCTGTAGTTCAATGTTTTGATCTACAAGTTGGCCTATTCTGTCCCGCATATTATTGTGGTCCTCAGCTGCAGGTCACTCACTTCTCTTGTCAGCTCTTGAGGTCCATTTTAATGTAGTGAACTTTTGAGTATATTTGTATGTGTGTTCTTGTAAAGCGCACTGCTGCCCTGAGGCGTTGTGGTGCTGTAGTCCGCTGGGGAACCCGTCCTGGCTATCCCTGCGAGATGGTCCCTACTGGGTATCTCCAAGGTGAAACCAGGCATCCCCAGCGAATGTGGGGGGGCCGTTGTAGAGATGAGGCAAGCTAATGCCCAGAGTTGCCGAGTGTGATCCCTGGTTAGAGTAGGCACCGAGGCGAGAATTATCGAGTCCGCTGACCCTGGTCCACGACCCTGCCGCGTCAGGAATTGAACCCGGTCCCGGTCCATTCTCTGCTTCCGGGTCTGCCGCCTCTAGCCAGTGAGCCACACCACTCCATTTCAGACAAGAAGTAGGCTGAACAGTAATGGGCTATTTGGTGGTAATGCTATTCATTTCCATTGTTCAGGGCAGCCAGTTTGCCGTCCTCGTGTGACTCCTGTAGCTTTGCTTAAGGAGCCTGAGGGGTCTGCATGGGACACGTTTCTGGGATTGGTTATTCCTTGTAGGTCCCTTGTTGCACTATTCTGAAGCTGCTCGGGTACTAATGAATAATTGCTGGTTATTGCAGGTTCTCCATCTATGATTTCCCTGTTGAAAGGTTTTCCCACTGTTTTTGGCCAGATGAAGTGGGCAGTTCCCCAGAATGTGTCTATTACCGGGCCACACCAGTCTCCACAGGGCTGAATTGTTCCTTGATGCTGCAGCTAGGAGGTGGCTCCCACGTCCTGACTTCATCTTTCTTGGGATGTGAAGGCCAGATCAATCAATAGGGTCTCTCCACTAGCTGATTGCTACCTAACTTCCTGGTTGTGGGCTCTGGGCTTCTCTACTCCAACCGTCAGGACTCAGGACTTCTCTTTAGGACCTGTGGTTTTCCCTGGGCTCTTGCTGCCACTAATGGGAGCAGGCTTCCCTGTCTATTTTAGCAGAGGGAGATGAGTTTGCATTCTTTGTGAGGGGCCTGCCTAGCACCTCGTGCCCCACTTACCTACAACTTGGATTGGGTTATAAAGGCCATGAAGGCCTTTCTCCATATGACCAGCCCTCTCTTGCAAACAGTCTAATGTTTGTTACATCAGCGGTAGGCCCGTCCCCATAGATGTTTGCGGCGGCCAGTGCCATCTTACCCATGCTGGGTTCTTCGCCCTTTTGCCAGGTAACTTCTGACAGGTCTCTCACTCATGCTTCTCTCTGTCAGTGGACGGCATCCGCTGGTCAATAGCAAAGGTCCAGGCTGCTTCACTCATGGGACAAACATAGTCTGAGGCACCAGGATTTCCTTCCCAATCCCTATACCACCTGTGGGATTGGAGCCTTTCTTCACTGCCCTGTCCCCATCATTTGGGCATCCAGGTGGACTGGTGGCTGCTGATTTGGCAGGGCCTGAGCAGAGCTTGGGCTCCTTGTGTCCTGTGCCATACTGGCCTGGTCACGTCCCCCCTTCTTTTTATTTTCCTGGACATGCTTCCAATAAAACTTTAAAAGTTAACTACCTCAACAGCATGCTAAGACTTGAGCGATCATGCTGAATACACAAGTGGGGCTCAGTGACACCGGTACACAGTGATTGTGCTAACTTAATTTGTTTTTAATGTTTAACATCTGAAATTTCCCTCATGTGTGCAACTGAATTCTGCGAAATACAGCTTATGTCAATGTTTAAGTTTGCCTCAGCACTACCTACTCATTTTGGAATGGTTCTGAAAACGGTTTTGAAAATATTTCAGATAAAAAGAACAAGCAAAGAAAATTTGCCAGCAGAAGCTGTTTGTTACAGCGTGCGGGGTTAAGAAGCCATCATTTATAATGCTGCTTTCATAACTTATGGAATCCAATTTCATGAATACACATGCAGCGTCTAACTAATGCATAATTACTTGGTCCGCTTCACCATCTTTCGGAGTTATTTGTAAACCACAGATTAGCATTTATTCGTAGAGACAATGGCAGCACAAGTCACGAAATAAATTATACCGAACAAGCTTGTTCCGTTTACTTCTTGTGTAATCCCTGTGAAATGAAGGGGCAATGGGACCATTATTCTCGTAAATCAAAAGCAGGCACCCTTTAATTGCTGTAACAGGATGAGGGCAAAAAGGAAAGAAGTGCAAAGACCATGAAATGGCTGCTTATTGCAATGGTCAAGAAGTCAGAGTTTACTGAACCTCACATGACATTTAGGGCCATATTTATAAAAGAGTTGCATCGCTTTAGCACCACGCAATGGGATGCAAGGGCGATGCAACCCTTCGGCGGGATTTATCAATCCATGCAAGGCCAGTGTGCTTGGCCCCGAGTGGGTTGACAGAGCTGGAGTAATGCAATGCAGTGCAAATCACTGTGTCGCGTTATTCTGCACCGGGGAGGCATTGCATGGGTGGTATATCAGTGTTCCCACGCAACACTCCTCAATTTTGACGCATTCTCAGATTTGCCATTACTGTCAGGCCTGGGAATGTGCCAAATTGTTATGCCTTGAAGGCGTAACGAGGAAGAAAATGTTTATTTCTCCTCTTTTTTTCCTCTTCCTATTTGTGCTGCAGCACACATGTAAAGAGACTTTCAGCCAGATGTAGGTAAATGGCATTTACCGATTCGTAAATACCGAATTTTACCGATTCGGTATTTACAAATCGGTAAATGCTATGTAGGTATTTTTACTGATTCATTTACCGAATCTGTAGAATTCGGTAATTACCGAATCGGTATTTACCGATTCGGTAATTGCCATTGATTCCTATGGGCCCATAGGAATCAAATGTCAATTACCGAATCGGTAAATACTGATTCGGTAAAATTCGGTAAAATTACCGAATTGACAAGGGGGACAGGGTGTCACTTTGACACCCTGTTGCACCCCTGATCCAGGCTTGTGTGCCATGTGACGCACATACATGCCCTTAGGGCATGTCTGTGTGCCACATGGCACAGGTGTACATGCACAGATGTGTGTACATAGGAATTCGTTATTTACCATGCAATAGTATTACATGGTAAATAACGAATTCTTAGGGGCCTGTGGCACTGTTTACAGTGCCACCTACATATTAATTTACCAATTCGTTAAATTTTCCGAATTGGTATTTTACAGAATTGGTAAATTTACCGAATTCTGTAAAATGTTGGCCCCCTACATCTCAATCACCAAATACCGGTTGGTAACGGCCGAAATCGGCCGTTACCGACCGGTATTTGGTGACCTACCTCTGGCCAAAGTGCCTCAGGGGACAGGTTTTGTGCAGGAAGTTGTCCCTGCTTGCATAAAACAATCCTGCTTGATGCAGGCACCCCTGCACCATAGCGCAAGTGCGCCTTCGTTGAAGCTACGCAGCACATTGTGCGCTAGTGCCAATGCTGGGAAAAGGCAGGAATGTGTGTTATTGTGTTAAATAGGGCACATTCCTGCCCTTTCTCTGTCACGCAGCAAGGTGGCTCGCTGCTCTCCATCACATTATGATAACTAGGCCCCAAATATATATCACTATAGTCACTGGGATGTGCCAATGTGGATTGGGGTGAGTAAAGTATACAACTGCAAATGAGAGTTCAGCTAAGTGTATGCAAAGGGTCTTGGATATCATTTATCGTACATTTGGTGTCAATTAGCTCGAATAAATGTTATGGTGTTAAATAGGATATTTTCTATCCCCCAGCAACTATATTCACCCAACTGACAAATAAACAATAACCAATAAACCTGACTGCTCTATCAGGATTCAAGCAAGCCGGGCCGAAGAGGCTGAAATGCCAGAAACCGGTCCCCGGTAGCTTGTCTCCTTTCTGGTAAAGAATTGGCTTGGTAGTTTAGTCTGCCCTGTTCCCATGATGCACTGGGCCAGGGACAGACTGATTTGCATATAGCCAGGTTCTGAGCTGGGATGGGGCAGTGAGATAAATAACGGTGATGGATCAAGCCCTGATCTTTAGACTGGGTAAGAGTGGTCTGCTCAATTCAGACACTCTGTTCATCACCACCCCCTTTTGTAAATCAATGCTGGGAAAAGGCAGGAATGTGTGTTATTGTGTTAAATAGGGCACATTCCTGCCCTTTCTCTGTCACGCAGCAAGGTGGCTCGCTGCTCTCCATCACATTATGATAACTAGGCCCCAAATATATATCACTATAGTCACTGGGATGTGCCAATGTGGATTGGGGTGAGTAAAGTATACAACTGCAAATGAGAGTTCAGCTAAGTGTATGCAAAGGGTCTTGGATATCATTTATCGTACATTTGGTGTCAATTAGCTCGAATAAATGTTATGGTGTTAAATAGGATATTTTCTATCCCCCAGCAACTATATTCACCCAACTGACAAATAAACAATAACCAATAAACCTGACTGCTAATCAAGGATTATCCATCTGCATTTTGGATTTGAGGAAGCTCTGCTATTGCGTCATCTCCAAATAAATTGATTACCAACCATGATCCTCAATACACACAACTGTGAGGCAAAAGGTTACTGCACGTGTGAGGTAATTTACATTCATGTACAAAAAATGAGACTCAAGCCAGGTGATGTTTTGCACCCTACTTAGACAAGTGATGAAAATGGCGAAGTAACGTGTGCAAATGTTTTATGCTCAATTTGCATATGGTATCACCATATTGTTTTCGCGCACAATTTGCTTGTGGAATCACCACACTACCTTCATCTAAAAAATATATATTTTGTACCAATAGTTCAAAGTTAGTGAAAAACAGCAGTTCGAACACCACAACGGAGGCAATTTGTGGTCATCTTTTTATCTGAGCTATTATTAATAATGCATACTTTATTTTCGTTTATCAAGACTTCACGGTGCCTTGTCGAGTGCTATATTAAACTATCCTAAACATGTTTTCTCTTCTTACCTAACGTAAAGGAATAGATATGTGGGATTGTGTCAGGTACACAGTAAGAGAATACATTCCAAACATTAACCTACTCACTCATGTGTTATGATCTGCTTATTCTAATTATTAAATAATGCACGCAAAAACAAAGGGCTTTAACATGATTTGATTGACTTATTATTTTTTGTTTCATACTTTATAAAAAAACACACTTTGAACTGATTACTGATTTTAAGATCGTGTTATGGTTTCTCAATTCTAAGCATGTAGAACAGATAATACATGTATACTGTAGTTATTTTAACGCCGGTGCAGGGGTCCAAGGGCATCCTGTGCAAACAGTTTTAACATACACAAACCCTCTGATTCGGTAAATCAGAGAAGGGGTTTTGCGAATGCTAAAGCCATTTTTGGAATGTACAAAGACAGTTTAACGATTTGGAGGAGGTTTGCTATATAGTCAAATGTGTTAGGCAAATTTTAGAATCTGTATTTTGAAGGGGCTGGTCAAAGGCCCCCCCTCCAAATACCGACTCCTGAAGGTATGAATGTTTTGTGGCCAAAATCCTGTGGCAAAATATTCATATTTTACCAGCACATCAAAGATGGTGGTAACGCATTTGCAGAATGAGAAGGGATACTTTTTCCTTTGTGCATGTTTAAAAAATAGATTTTTGGGGTGTAGGCAGTGGTCGTGACCACTGCTTACTAGTAAAAACATATTCATAAAACATTTCATTTCTCTTTATTAATGCATTCTGTGTACTATTTAGGAAAACAAGCTGCATTTTAAAAGAAATCATTGTTTTATTGGAAAGCATTCACAGGTATACTGGTCTTGATTTTCTTTGGAGACTACTCCACAAGTTGTATTTCAGAAAATTGATTATAGAAATATCAACAAACAAAATATTGTGTGCAGGTTAGTACATATCTACATACCTTAACTATATATAACTAACACACAGAAACACACACAGACACGCACCCACACACACACACTGATTTACAAGCCTCTTGCACCGCCATGGAGTCACTTTTTTGATGCAACGGCGGCGCAAACAATGCAGCACATTTTCAACGTGGCGCATCTAGGGAGATGCCTCATGTTGTAAAGCGCTGGTAAACATAATACCTGCGCCAGGTTTAATGTATGCAGGCTAGGCGTTCCCACGCAAAAAGCCATGCAGAACTGATGCAATTAAATTTACAACATTCCACTGCATCACCCTTCGCCTTCACTGCGTCAAAATCCCTACGCCTGCTCAGACCAGACATAAGGAATGATGCATGGCTTTTTGTATGGTACTCACCTATCTGTTGCAGGCCCATTTCTGGAGTTGCGTCACTTTCATGAGCAACTCCAGCAATGTGTCACTTTTGTGCCAACAGATGCACCAGTATTTCTGAGGCATTTCTTAATCCTTGTACCATGGAGCACTGTATTGTAAATACAGTGCATCCATGGTGGCGCAAGGACATTTGGCACTGGCGCAAGGAAACTGACAAATCTCTGCAGATGCGTTAGTTATTTGTAAATCTGCCCCATAGAGTTTAGCTTCATATATGTTGAGTTCAGTATAGTAACACCATACTTACTGATATATTCTTACCTTGTCAATATTTCACTCAATGATATTTTTCATGCAATATTTTCGTTGTACAATATTTAAAGCTACATTGTCCAGTACCATACATTAACACATATCAGAAAATCCAGGGAATTCTAGTTCACACTGGCGTTTGCATAATTGGGTCCATGAACCACTGTAAAAAATCGCCCATTGTAGATCACAAGGGAGTTTAAGGGATAAATCATAACTCAAGAAAACTCCAGACATATGCATGGAGACATGCAGCTATGAGTTTCCTGCTGTAAACCAGGGATTATTTATGCTCAAAGAAGCTGTGATGCCTGGCCATTGCAGCCTGGCACTGCAGCATGGAAAACAATAAACATGTTTGCTGCAGATGTCTTAATTTAGACTAAGAACCTGATTTAGAGTTTGCAAAAGACACACAGATGATGGACAGAATGCCGAGCAAATCAAACATTCACCCCAGTCACTGGATCTAGGTTAAATCCATATTTCTTTTGCTCGGCATGCAACCTTGTGCCTCATGGGAACAGTCCAGCCCGAACTGCCAAGCCAGGTCCTTCCTGGACCAGAAACAAACATACCGGTCATGAGCAAGACTAGCTTGAATCAAGTAACACAGTGAGCCTGGGACTCATGTCTGGGCATACTTGGCACACTTAGGGGGAGAAAGCAAAAGATACACAGACGATGGACAGAATGCAGAGCAAATCAAACATGAACTCCCAGTCAATAGGTTAAATCCATCTTTCTTTTGCTTTCAGGTTTGGGTGTCACAGCTACCCCCTATTACGTTTGAATTATATTGTGAATTCCAAGTTTCTCAAATGTGACAATTGTACTTGGCACATGTCAGAAATTGGGTTGTTAGTTTGGGAGTGGGTACCCCTACTATCCCAATAAATATAATCTTGTTAGGTGACAGTACACTTCTAAGAGACCCTGCTTAATCAATGATAGCAATGGCACAATCAGCAGGCAATTCCCCATAGAAATGTGTGATGAGTTCAAGCAGGACCAGGCAATTTTAAAGTAAAGAAAAAACACAATACACACCCTATACCAGTTTAGGAGCTTCAAGAAAAATGTAATTAGCTAAAAGATACCAAAATGATTAAGAAGTGAAGATATGTTTTTTTTACATTTAAGCCAAACAAAGAGGGTTAGGAAGACACAAAGCATTCATTTTAAGGCACAGTTTGCAATGATCTGGGACTAAGAATGATTTCTGGCAAATCACATCATTCAAAGCTGTTACTCACACATGTATAGGTTTGTATGGCACTTCAAGTATGTCAGCATTGGCAGGAAGGAGACTGAAACCAATGGTGGTCCCTCAAATTCAAATTCTTCATCCATGACTTGATGGCAATTAAGCAGAAGGACAATCAGATTAGAGATTTCTGATGAAGGAGCCCCAAGAGGCTCTACTGTCGGACACACAGCATCTGCTCATGTCTAAACAGGTTGGAGGAAGCACAGGTTAGTTGGGGAGCTGGCTAATTAATGACATTACCCTCCCTAAACTTAAATCTAAATGCACCCATGTCTGAAAACATCCGTAAGGATACCAGCGGGCATCAGATCTTTCTACATATAGGGCTCCTGCTGGGTTGCAAGATAAACTTTGTCCTGGTGGCCCACTTGGTGTATTTGACGTTAGCTCCATCTTAGTGGGACTGAAATCCCTTTAAAGGTCCCATTCAACTGTAAATTGTTGCTTTTCACTGGCATTTCACGTTTTCCAAATGCCTTTTGCCTTAAAAAGTTTGAAAAATCATATCTCTGGTTCCCCTTATCCTGTTTTAATAATCACACAGTGTTTTGACTCATTACTTTGTTTTTATTTGTCTAATTTGGTTGATAATTTTACTGTGTTGTGCACTTTCTACTTATCTAGTTCCTTGCTGAAATGAAACTGTATTTAATGAGTATTATCATAGTTAAGGATATTCTCTGGGTTTAGCTGATATTGATTCCTAGTTGACAACTGAGCACATTTACTCATACTCTCATCCATACAGCAAACTTTTTTCTATGTATGTGTGTATGTTTGTGGTATTTCTATAGGTTGAATCAACTAAAAAGGCAGCAGAGACACAATCAAAAACAAGCATAAAGTCAACAAGTAAAAGGGGAGGTAACTCGTGTGTGGACTTTTAATGCATTTTTTAAAGCAGAGTTGCATCTTTATTTCTTTCCTAAACTGGAGCAGCATTGGGGGGGAGGTCTGTTGGATACGGACATGATGTTCCTGATCCTTGGTGCATAGATAAAAAAGGCCTACTGCCTTATTTTTCCTTTTTTACACATACTAGTCTACAGTCTAATGGAGTTCAGACTGTGGGTGTGCAAGAATTAACAGCATCACCAGCGGTCTCATGAAAAATGGAGGTGCTGTTTACGAAGGCTCTGCGCATACAGCTGGTTTTGAGGATAATGTGGGTCAGCAAGGGTAGCCAATAGAATTCCATATGGATGGGTGTGATGTGATCCAATTTCTTCAAGCCTTGAATGGGACTTGCTGTGGCATGTAGGATGCCTTTAAAGAAGGCTACTGTGTAGTCTGGAAAGCTCTGGGACAGGACATTACTACCATTCAGATGTGAGAGTGTGAGGTCTTGGACAGGAGTTGTGAAGTGGCTTTCTGAGAGAAACAGTTTCACCGTTTCTTAGAACAGATATCTAGTAACAGACAGTCTTTGTGTTTTTGGCAATGTGCTTCCTAAGGTTGAGGTTGGTATCTCAGGTGAATCCAAGTGGCTAATGGAGTAAAACCCTCTTGCATTTACTTAGTCAATCATACATCATTGTCCACCTTTTACAATATGGCCTGCACCTGTGCAGCTCAGGTAAGTAGCCCCACGGTGTTAACACTGTGCACATGCACATCTATGTGGGATGCGCAAAGAATACTGATCTCTAAACCAACCTGGTACCTCTGCACAGGCAGCCTGATACAGATGGAACCATGTATAAGCTAGTTAAGGCTTGTGCGAGTCACTTTAATTTGGCATGCAAAAATAATGCCCTCCTTTCTTTTTGACTAAAATGTAAGCTGCTAGTGGTTTCCTGATTTTACAATTCGGTGAATACTGTGTCAAATACAATTTTTTCATTGATTAAAAGTAGAGAAAACCCAAATGTGACTGTTCCAATGGATTAAAAGGCCCTGAGCACAAATAAACCACCAGATGACAGAGGTAAAATTTCAATAGTTTAGTGAGCATCACGCAGCACACCACTTTCACTTCAAGCTCACATTCAAGTAGCAAGGCGGCTACAGACCTGGAAAATACAGGCAATTTGTGTAGTCTTCTTTGAGAGACATGGGGTGCTGCTGCTGAGGGATCTGGACCAGCCTACCAGGAGCTGGGGGCAAGAGGAATGGTCTCCTAGTTCTTCCTCAGTGAAAAGAGAACAGTCAACATAAAAAGCTACATCAAGAAATTCCCAAAAATGTACAGGCCATAATACCATGCAGAATCACTCCTCAGGAGTACAAACGAAAAACCCTATCTAAAAATCATCAACCAGGCCAGAAGAAAAACTGTTCACAGAGTACACAAAGAGGAGGGCCACTGACACTGTGGATCAGCCAAGGAGAATACACCATAGTGCTAGGATTACAACACACCCAAGGAGGGCCAGAGCCCCAGGGGAACCAGATTGTTTAGTAATCTCATAATCTGGCATTCCCTCAGACATCACCTCTTTCTACCCCTGACTGGCCCAGAGGCAATGGCTTCCCCGGCTTACAGAGCCTCCAACTTTGCAACTGCACTGAACATCTTCACAGGAGCTGGAGGAACAAACTAGTGCCATAGAGGAAGGATTGTGTTCCTACGCAATCCATGCAGACAGCTTTTGTGGGTATCCGGCGGGGACCAGAACACCCATTCTTTGGAAATATCAAAAAACAACTGCAGGTCAGAAGAGCACACCATAAGGCCCTGCGGATCAAAATAACAATGTGAATATTCCACTGGATGTGAATAGGAGGATCATGGGCACCATGCATAGTGTTTGTTGAGTGCTGATGGAAGCTAGAAGAGTTTCAGGAGCCCAACAATCATTGTGAACTGCAACCCTCTAGGTCTTTTGGGTCAGAAAGAGTGACCCTAGGAATGTACTGTTCACTTTTCAAGCAGTACTTGAAAAGGGACTTTTTGTAAAAAGCTTTGTGGTATATGGGCTTTTGTGGATTTGTCCTCTGAGGTTGCTAGGCAGCGTATACAACCCTGATACTGAATTGTCAGTTGCTTCATTTTTAAGATAGGTGCAACTGAAAGTCAAAAGAATTGTTTATTTTTTAAACCAATTAGAAAGCAAAACCTAAACGGTGCAGCTGCCCACTACTTGCTGGGGAGCTGTGAAGCAAAAAACTGCGACAGGGGCTCTCACTAGCCCTTAGAAACAAAACTGCACCAAACATGGGGAGCCCTCTAGGCTCTGAGATAAAACCTGTGCTCCGCGTTGGAGCCCTCTGGCTCTGAAACAACTGATTTGCCCCCAGGGAGCCATCTAGGCTATAGCAACAACTTCTGTGGGGCGTGGGAGCCATCAAGGCTCTAAACATAGCGTGTCCAATGTCCCTCGTGGAGACTCTAAGAATCAATGGGGCCTCATGGGAGCCTTCAGGTTCCTTAAACAAATATGGACTGGGTTGGAGCCATCTGGGCTCCGGGAAAGGATAGGAGGCCCATGGGAGCCACACAGGATCGAGGAACCATGGCGTCCTGAACTGTAGCCCTGTAGGCTCTAAACTGAATGTACCACTCCTGTTGGAGCGACCCGCTGCCAAGTGGGGCCGCTCGAGAAACTACCAGCCACAACCCTGAGCCCTCTCTTACCAGCTCTCTCTCGGTGGGGTCTCTACTGCGCTCTCCAGCGTTAGGGCAGGATTCCACCTCTGGGGGCTCCTTCCACCGCATGGGAGTCCCGCAACACTCCGGCTGCTTCCTGCTGGCGGCCGACTTGCTTTGCACAGTGTGGGGCTTCCCTACTCATGGGAGCCCCGCCTCGCCTACTTCACCCGGTACCCCATCTCGGGACAGGGTCTTCGTGTAGGGCCCTCGAGGCTCGGGCAACCGTCCTGTTCTGGGGCAGCATCCAAAAAGAGCGCGGCGGCGGGCGGTACTTCCCTTCACAACCGGAAGTCCCACCCAGCATCAGGCACTACGGTGCCTGACTTCCTGTTTTCGGCCCGAGGGCCGCGGTGGTGATTTTCGGGCAGAAAGGAGGGGTGGGCACCCTCGGTACTAAAATAAAACATAGAAGCGGGGTCGGACCATTTAAAATAAAACAGGCATAATGTAGCAACAATGCCCAGCCCAGCGCTAGAAGGAGGAGAAGCGCTCGCTAGGGAAAACGCGCTCCCCAGGTTGGCATTTTCAAGGTAAAAGACAGCGCTCCCATGTTTGCCAAAGGTCCTGGAAAGTTTTTAAGGGCAAAAGTCCAAAAAGGGGTCCCAGCAGCAAGCAGGGACATCCAGGAAAAGGTCTCCAGGGCAAGGAGATTGTCTCCCAGCCATCCTCAGGCCAGGCAGAAGGGCATCCAGGGGCTGGGCAGGGACCAGGGAGCCAAGCCTTCCCCTGAGCCCCAGTAGCAGCACGCCCTTGGTAGATTCAAGTAGGAACAAGAACATTTAACATGAGGTCACAGCCTCTTTTTATACACAAAATCCCTTTGTCTATAGGGTGCAGGGTGGGGGAAAAACCAGACACAGCTGGTTCTGGAGCACTCTGTTGCTCAGCCTCTCTCCCCATTCACTGGCCAGGCTAGGATCATCAGTCGCACCACAGGGGGCGGAACTAGCATTGTGTAGGGCAAGCCCAGCCCTATTCAGGTCCAAGGTGCACCTCTCCCTCACATCAACATGCTGATCTCTCCGTTCACCACCGGAGCAGACCCATCCTGACTCCTGGAGCCAGGCACACCAGCCAGCTCCAGCCAATCACAAGCCAGACAGCCAATTCACATTTACTACACAAGCAGACCAACTACTAGAAGTGGCACTTCCACACTAGACACATGAACGCCACACACATCATCGCACAGCATTCAATCTCATGAGTTTGCACATACCAAACTCAACCGTGCACTCCCCACGCATCAGGAATTACCATGGACACACATATTCCCCATGCATTCCTATGGGAGGGCAGGCCACTCTCACACACGCACTCAGAGAGCGCACGCACTTTACACTGCGCCACAGTGCTAAAGTGCTCAAACACCAGAAATCACTATAATGATGTAACCTTAAAAGACAAAAAGTTCAGTGGTACCGGATAGAAGGGCCAAGTCCAACACTCCTCCACATGTTCCAGGGGTAGGTGGTCTTGTAGATGTAGGCAGGGTCCTTATAACAGATGTTTTATAAGCCCTGGTGGTGGAAAAATTGCCCGGTTCAATTTCCCAATTGCAAATCCATAGTCACATTGATTAGCATGGAGAAGTGTGGCTCAATGACTAGAGCGGCAGACCCTGATGCAGAGGTCTAGCCCGGGACCATGGTTCAATTCCCCGCCTCGGCGGGTCTTGGGCTCAAAATTCCATGGACCTGATAATTCTCACCTCGGTGCCTATTCCAATCATGGAGTCCCACTCTGCAACTCTGGGCAATAGCTTGCTTAATCTCCACAACGGCCCCCACAATGCTAAGGATGCCTGGCCTCCACCTTTGGGGGTGCCCAGGAGTGGACGCCTCACAGGGAAAGTCAGAATGGGTTCCACAGCGGTATTCGTACAAGCGCCTTGAGACCCTTGCGGGTGAGTAGTGCGCTATACAAGTATCAATTTACAAGAAGTCATTGATTAAGAACTAAAGAAAGGGTTGATTTAAAATGTCATTCAAGAACTCAGTAGAATGTATTGATAAATCCAACAATATGCTGTTATTGAATTTATCCTGAAATATATTGGCAAGAAGTTATAAGGTGTTTTTGTATGTGAGCCAAAATTCAGCGTTCTAGTGCTTTGACCTGATTGCCAGAGTTAATTGGATTAGCCAGGCTGCTTTGAAGATGTAACAAATGATCCCTAGGGTTAGGGAACACTTTTGGGAGTAGAAGGTCCTGGCCATAGGAATGCCAGAGCCAGGGGGAGGGGTCGTAAACAATATTATGCAATTGAAGGAGGAGGCTGGCAGGAGAGTCTAGTTTCATTTACACCCCTACACTTTGAACCCAGCCAGATTTTAGGATTAAGGAAGGAATGAGCAGATACAAGGGTGAGAGACTATGGAGATTAACCATCTTGGAGGTGTGTTTAACTAGCTTTTGATCCTCTGCTGAAAATTCGGATATATTGAATGTTGGAAAAATAGTGCTTTTTGGGAGACCATTGTGCACGACTTCAGAGGAAGTGGTCATGATCTGGGGTGTTGTCCTCCACCTCATTGGACAGGAGTGTCCTCTTGCTTGACCCCCAGAGAACACTGAATAAGTATCTGAGAGGGGCAGTCCCTCTCAGACCTGCTGCTTGAAACTTATGAAAAAGACGAGTTGAGAGTTTGATTAGCATCAACCAGGCCCTGCACTCTAACTGACTGCGCCTGCTGCACACTCTGGAATTACAGCCCTGTGGATCAAACCTGCTTCAAAAGGACTAAAGAGAGGACTTGCTGCAAGTTACAGGTTTACAGAGCTCACCTGCATCAACTGCACTGAGAGCCCTATGCCTGGAGTGTCTCTATTGGACTTTTAAGGGTGTTGTACAGGTGCATTGTTGGAATTGTGGTACCAACCAAGGACCATCTTGAGATTTCAGACCCTTGGATTGTGTTTTGAACACTTTGGTCCCTCAAGAGGAACTTCAGGAAGAAATTCCAGAAGTTTGGTTAATTATTGTGAAAAAGCTCCAGAGGGTGACTTGACTCCAACAGAAAGGTAATCCTTTGAACCCTCACTGAATCCGGCCTGCTGGAGGAGGTTGCATGATGACTGGTGAGAAATCCTCCAGAAAACGTTTTAAGTGTGAAGGTAAAATCTAGACTGGGCAGTCCAGGTTAGTGTATACGACCAGGGCTCCATCGCAGTCTCCTTCAAACTTTGGCTTTGTCCCATATCCTCTCTTCCCTACAGTGGACATATTTTGTTTATGTGTCATTTTATAGATACAAATATTATTATTATTATTATATTTAAGTTTATAAAGCGCTCAGCTACCCGAAGGTTTCCCGGCGCTAAAACCAACTAATAAAGAGGGGAAGTCAGAGGGGAGGAGGCTACATGTTGAATAACCAATTTTTCACCTGTTTGCGAAAGCTAAGGTAGTTGGGCTCTTTTCGTAACTGAAGGGGAAGAGAATTCCATAGTGAAGGGGCTAGCCAGGCAAAAGAGCGACCTCCCATTCTGGCTTTTCTGATTCTGGGCACTGAGAAAAGGTATTGGCTAGATGAGCGCAGAGTGCGGGGGGGGCAATGGTGGTGAACCAAGGATGTCAGATAAGGTGGGGCCCGGCCAGTGTTTATTTTGTGCATGAAACAGAGAGCCTTGAATTTCGTACGGTTTTCGATACGGAGCCAGTGTAGTGAGCGGAGGGAATTAGAGGTAGGAGAAGTGTTGGGGAGTTTGCAGAGCAGTCGTGCTGCCATATTCTGGACTGTCTGCAATTTGCGAGTCACCTCTTTGCTGGCACCCAGAAGAAGAATGTTGCTGTAGTCCAGCCTAGAAGTGATTAAGGCCTGGACTACAGTTTTCTGGGTGTCCGCAGGCAGCATCCAGATGATCTTGCGCAACCACTTAATGATTGTGATGCAGGTGGAGGAGGTTTTGACCACATGGTTTTTCATTGACAGCTGGTCGTCAAAGATCACGCCTAAGTTGCGTGCTGATTTAGAAGGGGTAGGAGGAGTGCCCATTTGAGTGGGCCAGTGTTGGGGTCCCCATAGAGTGGTATTGTGGCCAAACAGCAGAAGTTCTGTTTTTCCACCGTTCAGTTGCAGTTTGTTGTCCAACATCCAGGCTGCGATGTTTCTCAATCCTGAACATAGAGCGGATGAGGGGGCAAGAGAGTCAGAGGAAAGAGAGTAGATGATCTGGGTGTCATCTGCGTAGGAGTAAATAGTGAGCCCAGCTTGCTCTGCAACAGATGCCAGAGGTCTGACGTATAAGTTGAAGAGCAAGGGGCTCAAGATGGAACCCTGTGGGACTCCATACGCAGATGTAAAAGTTTGGGAAGCGGATGATGAAGAGAAGACTTGGAAGGTTCGGTCGGATAGGAAACTGACAAGCCAGTTAAGGGCTGAACCGGTGATGCCAGATGATCGGAGGGCGTTGACAAGAATGGGGTGGGAAACCGTGTCAAATGCGGCGCTCAAGTCCAGCAGAATGAGTGCCACGGTTTCCCCCCTGTCAACACGGTGACGGATGTTTTCTGAGACTCCCAGCAGAGTGGATTCCGACGAAAAGCCTGATCGGAAGCCGGATTGTGACGGATGTAGGATTCCCCTTAGCTCAACGTGGGTGGACAGTTGAGAATTAATGTGCTTTTCTAAGATTTTAGAAAATACCGGAATAAGCGAGATGGGACGGAAGTTGGCTGGAATGCTGGGGTCGGCATTAACTTTTTTTAATAACGGCATAATCATCGCGTGTTTCCATGCGGAGGGTACAATAGCTTCTCTAAGGGAGGAATTTAGAAGGTCCATAATGGGTTCTAGGGAGGATTTGTCCAGTTTTTTTAGAATTTGAGGGGGAATAGGGTCCAGTGGGGAACCGGATTTCATTTTACTGATGATGTCGGAGAGGGTCTCAATATTGAGCGGATCCCATGTGTCGATCAGCTGAGTGACCGAAGGACAGGTATCAGATGGGGGCCTAAGGTCACAGGAGGGCGTGGGTGGAGAGGGGGGGATCGATGAAAAGTGGATGGGACTGTTGTCCTCTGGTGTCCCTAGATCGGAAGATGAGATTGTGGCAGGTAAGTTGGGTAGAGAGGGAAGGGGAGATGAGTTCTCAAAATTTGAATAGATGTTATCAATTTTGGCGACAAAAAATTCGGCCAGTGAGTTACACTGTACCTTGTTGAGACATGGAGGTTTGGGCTGACACAGTGCGCCCGAGAGTTTTTGTACTGCCTTGAAGAGTGCCTTTGGACGATTTTTTGCTTCAAGGATGGTATGATTGACATGGTCAGCTTTAGCAGTTTTACATAGGAAGTGATATTTTGTTAAGGCAGCTTTATAGGTTTGCTTAGAGCAGGAGTCATATTTTATGCGCCATTTGCGCTCCAGGCTTTTGCAGATGGTTTTTTCTTTTTTTAAGGCTTCAGTAAACCAGGGTGCAGGTGGATGATGAAAATTGTGCCTTTGCATGCGCAGGGGTAGGCATGCGTCGGCAGCCTGTGCAAGCCAGCTGTTTATAGCGGCAGAAGTTGCAGTACTAGTATCTTCCATGAAAGGTCTAGTTTTCTCGAGACAGGAATTAAATTTGTTCAGGTCCAATTTGTTCCAATTTCTGGATAATCTAGGTTCTGTAGGGTTAGAGGGAGTGGTCGATTTCTGACCTAGTTTAATAATAAAAGACACTATGTAGTGGTCAGACCATACAATGGGAGACGGAGCCTTACAGTCAATGGCCTCTAGATTAGAAAGGATAGGGTCCAAAAGGTTACCTGCTTTATGCGTAGGGCCATAGTTGTGTAAAAGAATGTTTAAAGCAGCCAGATCTTGTAAGAGATTGCTACTGATAGTACATGAAGGATCATTCAGGTGTAGGTTGAGGTCGCCGATAATGGAAAAATTTGTAGAGCTCTGGATTAGCGGTGCTATATACTCCGGAAGGGAGGCTGCCCAAGAATTCGCTGGGCCCGGGGGGCGGTAGATAAGCAGCCCAGAAAGAGTAAAATTGGGAGAAAGTGAAAGCTTGAACAGACCTGCCTCACAGTTCGGTAACACAAAGTCTTCCCATTTGCAGGAATATAATCTGTTGTACACTATGGCTATACCTCCACCTTCTTTCTTGGGCCTATTTTTCCCAACATAAGTATAGTTGTCTGGGAGAGCGGCGGCAATATCCGGGCCAGAGTGGTCTTTTAGCCATGTCTCTGTGAGAAAGAGAGCTGCAGGTTTCTCCGAGACCAGAAGATCGAATATCTCTCTCTTATGTTTGCCCAGAGATCTACAGTTTAGATTGATCAGTGTTCTAGTTGGGGTCTGGTCAGTGACTGTAATTTTGGGGCGTAAGGGAGGGAAGTTCGAGGCGGCTATGTTGGTTGTAGAGGGGAGAGAGGTAAGAGGGAGCCCGCAGATAGAGCAGGCACAAGGGGCGCAGTGAGGTTTCAAGGTAGTGCAGTGTTCGTGCTGGGGAGGCATGAGATTGAGGAGGGTTTCCCTAGAGTAAATGTAAGATAGCCCTGGGAGTAAAGGGGCAGGGGCCGTCAGCCCGAGTCCCGGCCCGTCGCGGACGGGCGCAGACGGGCTTGCCTCAGGCGCGCCTTCGGCGCGCAAACGGCGCTCCCGCTGCGCTCGTCCGCTGCGCTTCCTAGGGTTGCACATTTATATATGTGTGCCGGAAAAAGGGTGAGGATATGGAGGGGCGTGGCCTAAAAAGTGGGCGTGGCTAGCGGCCTCGCCGCTGATGGCGGCGGCAAGAGTGCAGGGTGGACACAGGTCCCCAGACAATAACAGGTACTTTTTAAGATCAAATACAAGTTAAAAAAGAGTGTACAGATGCTGAAGAGCTTCCTCCCGGCTTTCCGCTGTCCTATTTTTATCAATAGGTGCTGGGTTTTTATTGGGTGGTGTGGCTTAATTATTTACTGAATTGGTGTTTTTAAATTACACACCTGTCTTTAAAGTTAATCCCGCCTGCTCGCAGGCAAACAACCAAGGGTTGAGGATGAGAATAATTTTCTAAGACCTATTCTGAGCCCAATATTGTGTTAGTGGTATTTTGTGCCAGTGGTATATGCATATCTGCCACTATTAATGATCCACTTTCCAACACTTGTATTTTCACAAATCAACTCAGAGGTTTGAAGTTCATTGCAAAAACGAGCAGCTATCTTTTGATTTCCAATGTACATCCTCTTTCAATGACAAAAGGTAACCGCCATTAGAATCACAGACCAGCACAGATGTCAGAGAGGGCTGGAGAAGGAACCAAAAGAAGCACAGGGAACTATTTTTATACTAACCCAAATCTGTGTGAGATTCAAGCATTCACACTTAAGTTGTGTGCATCTTTATTTACTAATGGTGGTATGGACTATATATGTAAACAGGGGCTCGGACCATTGACAGCTAGGCTCCTGTAACACTGCAGGAACTCATGGCAGCTCGTTAATAAAAAAAACTATGCAGTTCTCTTTGCCACCCTTCCGAAGCTCTCCATAGCGCACGTCCTCTCGTTGTATGTCTCGATTCTGTTTCCACTTTTGCTTTAACATTTTATTTTCCGAAGTGGAATTTTAATTAATTTGCTTCAATTTAAATGTGCCCGATTTAATATCCATTGTCTCCAACTAAGAAAGAGGCACTTAAATTAAAACTTATAAAAAATAAAGAATGCAACCTCTGTGGCTGAATTACCACATAGAGTTGGGTAAAAATAAAACAGAGGAGCATTTTTCCTGAGACTGTCACATCATTAGCAAATTAATATCCGCACGGTTTCATCAGCGGGACGAGAAAATAACTTGCACATGATGCGCAGTAGTAGGACTCTGAGCAGTAAAAGCTGCATCCACACTGACGCCAGTGCTTAATTTGTAAAATGTTAAGTGCAGGTGCTCTAATTTTTTGGGAGGACACACCCACTTCCCTGGCCTTGCCCACTTCATTCTGTGGCCCCACCCACATCTTTTATCACTCCACCCACATCCTCAAGCCTCAACACATCAGAGCCACTTCCTCACTCCTTAAGTTCCACAAGAAACTTAAGACACATGAGCAACTCGGGCCTCTCATCTACATAACTGCCCAAGTGCCTGAATACCCTCTTGGGTGATTAGTGCACTATACAAATCCATATAACATAGTATAATACAAAATATCGAAAGCCTGTGACAATAAACTAAAAGTGAACTCAAATTAGAGAATGGGTGTAAATCTCAAAATTCATCTTTAGGAAAGGCCATTTGAGGACTTGATGCAGTTTTACTAGAGAAAGGAAGGGATAAAAGAAGGAACATATTACAGAAAGCAGCAACAAATGCAGGCAGGAAAGGGAGTACTGCAATTAGGAATAAGTAAGTAATGGATGAAAGAAGAAGGAAAGAAGAAAAGAATGTGAAAGGAAGGGATAGAGGGAGAAAGGAATGAACGATGTGCAATGGATGAATCGAAAGAAGAAAGGAAAAGAGGAAGAAAAGCTGATGGAAGGATTGAAGATAAGAAAGGAAGACAAGAAACCGCATGGTGAACGTTGCGCTCAACAAATACTTTTTAAATTAAAATTAAATTAAATTAAATTAAATTAAATTAAGACATTAAGGAAGGGATGAAGGAAGGAGCAGGAAAAATAGGAAACTAAGGAACGAAGTGAGGAAGAAGAAAGAAATGCACCAAAGGAGGAAGGACGGACGGGGAATGAATGAGGATGTAAGGAAGCAATAATGAAAAGAGGAAAGACGGCATGGCTGGAGGATGAAAAGACGGGGTCAAAGGTGGGACCGACGGAACAATGACAATGTAATATTGAAAAGGAATTAAAAAACAAAAGATTAAAATAAATTTCTGTGTCCTTATTACACCATGTGTGTTTGTAAAGCACATACTCACCAGAGCGAGACTTAACACCTAATTAAAAATGTTATTCAAACTCAATGGCACTAATGTTATCAACCTCAGAAAGATGAAAGACTGAGTGCCACATCATTATTTAAATTTATGACCAAGATCAAAGTGGGATGGGAGGAGCTGAGGAACCCCACACGGCAGAGGTTGTACTCGCTTTTTCTGCAAGATTCCCTGTTGACCTAAGCGCAGGCATTGGTGGCTTAATTAGAAGGCGATGTTATTTGCCCCTATTTTCTCCCGGTTGTCTTTTGTGATTCGTTTTCATGATGAATCAACTCGGCTGGAGAAGAGCCAAGGCTCGAGGTAAGAGTACAGGTAAGTGTGGCGAAGTAAACACGGGCCACCGCCAAACACATAAAGGGGGAGATAAATCGAAACCAGGCCAACCAGAATGCTGACCAGCCAGCTAAGCATGGGCGAATTTTGCGAATCTGGCGTTCGCAAATTTGCGTATTTGCGAACTCGCAATCTGCAAAATCTGCGAATTCTCGCGAATTTGCGGATTTTATTTATTTTTTGTGTTCGCAAGGGTTTCTGCCAGTTCACAAGGGTTTTGTACCAGTTCTCAATTGCGAACTTACTTGTCGGCTCGCAACAGTCGCGACTATGTTGTTTCTACATCTGGTTCATCATCACAGGTTCCCAGCTCCCTCTGTTTCACCACTGCCACCCTCTGTTTCACCCATGCCACCCTCTGGTACATCAATGCCACCCTCTGGTTCATCATCACTGTAGATTATGGGGGGGGAAAGCAAGCACACCTGCCCTGCTTCAACTGGCATGAATTAATTTGGGGTTGATTTATTAATGTGTCACTGTTTTAAAATTCCAGTCTGGCACCTGCTTCCTTATCTGTAATTTGCTTTCTGTTGCAGTGCAATTTTTTTCCAGGACCTTTGAGGCCTACTTGTAGCTATTCTATGAGCCTGCTGTGAGGGTCAGAGCAGGGTCATACAATTGTTGCAACTAGCAACTGAACTCTTGAGGGGCCCCAGTCAGGAAGCACTACAGGCAATGGTTACTATTACTAATGATGAGTTTGAACTTTTGCACCTGCTGAGTGCTTTCAGTTTTGCAAAATTCATTTTTCTGCAGAACAGCAACTGTAATGCCCCAAACAAACAAAGGCAACTGAACTCTCGAGGGGCCCCTCGGGAAGTACTACAGGGAATGGTTACTAATGATGAGTGAACTTTTGCACCTGCTGAGTGCTTTTCTGCAGAACAGCAACTGTAATGCCCCAGACAAACTTACTTGTGAAAATTGATTTCTAATCCAAAAGTGACCCAAAGAAAGTCAAAAGGCCTCAAATCCAAAAAAGTGCAGGCACATGTCAACCTGAGGAGTTATTCTGATAAAAATCATCATTTTCAGAAGGTCTATGATGCTTGCTAGTGGATTTCTTGTGCAGAATTGCAAATTTTGTAATTCCGCGAGTGCGAGATTGTTGCTGCCCGCCGCTCCTACATGTTCGCAATTGCGAACTCTCGCGATGCGTCGCCAAACTCCCGCGGGATCCCGCAGCAAGATCCAAAATGGCGCAGCACTTGCAAAATATCGAGAAAAACAACTCAGCAAACGCTGAATGACGGTAAGTGAACGCCGCACGCCGCAAAATCGTATCACCAAGAAAAAAAAATCCGCTGCGTGCGAATTTGCGGATTTTCGGTAAATTTGCGAGCGTTTGCGTATTGCGAATTTACCGAAAATCCGCAAAATCCGCGAGCGGAACGGATTTTCCGCCCATGCTTACAGCCAGCACTACGGACCCAGCAGCCCTTGTAACTCAAGAATACTCTGGATATCCAAAACCACTACAACTCCCCTTTGACACCACTTCGACACCCTTTCCGTGCTGCAGCCACAATCACAGTCCCCTCTGCCCTCGCTAGCACCTTGCCCAACAGCCTGAAACTCCGCCCACTAAGCACCACTGTGTACCACACCTCACAATGCCTGACTCAACAGGGTCTCTCATGCACCTTTATACACATAACTTCGTCTCGTGGAATCCGCCCCATTACTTTGTGATATGACCTCGGCAGTGGCCGTCCCAGATGAGGGAAGCTGGTAGCCGGAAGCAGTGGGCGTGCTCTTGGTAGCTGACTCCTCTGTGCACCAGTGCGCTCCCAAGAAACTCCCGACCCCACCCTACTACTCACAGTGGAGAGACCCCCACCTACTCCCAAAAGAAGCAAGGAGGCTGGGAACGCAGCAGCCAAGCCTTGAACCATAACGGCTTAGCTCGAGTTAGCAAGTTTAAGAGGCTAGGTGGACTGGAGCTAATAGTTTTTAATGGGCAAAGGCAGGGGGCAGCGGAGACCAAAAGGCTGTAATCCTAAAAGCCAATGCCAAATATCAGAAGGCAAGGCGGATGGCTTGAAGGCTTGGGGCACAAGGAGAAATGGGAGCATGGAAAAAGCTGCTGGGCTGAGTGGGGATGCTGGAATCACTGGGATGTGCGTGTACTGTCTCACCTTCCATCAACCTAGGTCAGACGACTGATCGGTGATCATATGTATGCAGTGTTGGGGGCCCTGGCTGGGGGTGTTCCCACAGGGGGAATTACAAGGCGGGCGGCCCTGCGGATTCCATCAGAAATTAGAAATAACTGGCAGACTCACAAACAGGGAGCTCTACATCAGCCAGCCAGTTATTTTCTCATTTCAATTTCCCCCAAATTTCAATGAAGCCTGAAAATGGCTGGGCCTGACCAACAACAGTCTGTTGTTGAAGTACTAGCAGCACTGCTGCAGGTAAAGTTAGTACGGGTGACCCCCATACCGTACGTTGTCGTTACCTGTAGGAATAGGCCGGCCGGCAGGGACTCGGGACTCGACGACGACACACTGGCTTCGCCGGCGGGCCTGCGCTGCCTTTAATACCTGATTAGGCAGTACTAGCACTACAGGCCAGGCCGACGCCCGCCAGGCTGATTGATGCTGCCAGCTGCCCTCAACACGCCACAGGCCAACTTGGCATTGGCGATGACTCTCGTTGTGGCCATAGCTGCCAAGGTTTCAGATTGCTTATGTGTGACATTTTCATAATTTCATTGTAATTATGAGTGACATTCAACGACTATGAGCGACACTTTTTTTGCAAGCAAAACAAAGCAATGAAGATGAAGGAAACATATGAATATCGGAAATTATACCCATTTCTGCAATAAGAAACTCTAAGAACATCTTAAAACTGCTGCAGCAGAAATGGAAGTGCCCTAGAATGTGAGAGAGGCCCCAGCATGCAGCCTGAGCCAGCCTCACTGACGACGAACTCCACATTGTGCAGATTGCAGACAGTCAGTGCAATGCTGAGCTCAGCTCAGCCGTTGTAACTTTACTTATAGGGCATGCTACTGGCTCAGGAAGTTAGATAAAATATATCTGTGACACTCACTCCCCCCACCATTACCGGCTTTCTCTCTTGCGCAGTCACCACAGACTGCTTCAAAGGCAGCTTGTTTTATTCCGCTCCAGCACTGCCCCTCAGATAGCAGTGCTGCTGAGAAATACCCAGTGGAATAAAAGGCCCCACCAGCCCTGACAACTACAAGAAATGTTTTGTATGTTTCCATTACCATCCTGCTCGGTGGGTTACCCTAGTTATTGTCCTGTGGGTTGTACTGTTTCAACAGTAGACCCGACAGAATTAAAACATTACTAAAAAAAACAAATACAAAAAGGCCTCTCAATTAACAACAAACAAACTTGCAATTACAATACCAGTGAAACTAAAAGGGCACAACAGCTATATAATGTTGTAAATGGTAGCAGTGAGCAGGTCTAATGCTAAATAAAATACAATCATGCCTCCTGACTCTTAATAAGCAGCAATACTCACTCTGTGCCCAGGTGAGCATTCTACACGTGTCATTCACCAACTTTCAAATAACAAAACACCTGCCTGACATGGCCATCATTGCTTTTCTAAATTATTTCCTCAAGTATGAAATAAGCTAAGCGTGACAGAAGCAACAGGGCTGTCGAATACCTTGTCTGGCTGCTTTCCTTCCGCATAACGTAGCCATCAATTCCCGAAATATGCTGTGGAACAAACCTTGGTGTGACGATAACCGCAATCATTTTAAGGAATCAAATTATATTCACGTTGCTTTACTGTGGGCCTAAATAAAAGCAATACAGTGAAGATTCAAAGTGAGTCCCGAACTTACCTGGCATTGTGGTGCGGTGCTTCTTTTCTGGGTGCCACACAGCTGACCTGCCTTGAGACTGTTAGGGCTGGCAGAACAGGAGGGTCTTTCTCCATCATGTCAGGAGTGTTGAAGACGTGTGAACTGTCTGTGGTGAGTTGGGCACAGCTCGACCTGTGGCAGACAGAACAGGCAGGCAGGGTCTGCTGAAAACGGGATATCCCGGGGCTGGTGCAGCAGCTTGTGGGCCGACAGAGTAGCACAGTAATTTTTAGAGACAGCACCGGCAAATTATGCCCACTAGGACCACCAAGGGTGCGAGAAGCGCCATTTGTTACACCGAGAAAAGGTTAAATGCTAGTTGGAGCAGCCATTTAGAACATTTAGCTGTGTGTGCACCAGGCCTGGAATAATAATAAATATTCCAAAATAACAAACAGTGTTACGCACGGCCTGGTGGGAACTTCCTTCTGTTTTACACGAAGCACATAAAACGGGAAAAGAGGCCCCAGTCCAGACACTGGCCTGTAGGCAGCTGATCGTGCTGACACAAAAAAAACAATTCAACTTGTGGATTCGCACTCGCCTGGCTCCGAGTCTCACAGTGACAGGGTCACTTACCTAAGAGGCGTGTCACTGTACAGCTCAGTGTATAAGCTAGCTGCCGCCCGCCCGCGGCCCGCCTATATCCTCAGACTTCACTGCACAGACGAGTCCCTCCCTCAGCAAACGGGCATGGACAGTGCGCCACCACGACATTAGACTAACCGAAACTCAGCAGTAGGCACAGGGGGGGACCCAGGGAGAGCCAGGCGCGAGCTGGTCTTTCCCTGGGTGCGTTCGCGTGAGCAATCAGGAAGCAGGTGGGGTTAATTAGGGGAATAGATAAGGGGAAGTCAGGCTGGCGGTTGGGAACTGCGTAGCGGGAGGCAAGGGAAGGAAGGTTCGTTTTGCTTCGCGTTTGTTTACCTTTTTGAAAGTGGGCCATGGAGGAGGCGGCGGAGGTGCGGAGGGCCGTCCAGACGTTGTGTGAAGCCGCGCGTGAGGACCTGCTTCGGCCCGGAGTGCCGGCGGAGGCGTGGGTCGGGCTGGCCCGCCCCCCTCGCAAGGCTGCAGAGGGTGTGTCCAGGGCGGTGTCTGCCTGTATGTCCCCCGGTTCAGAGGAGGAGGAATTCGGCGATGCGGCCATGCCGGCGGCTTTGCCCCTGCCGGTCCCGATTCCCGCAGCTCTGGAGCCCCCGCCGGGTGCCCCGGGCGCCCACCAGCAGGTATGTTTTTTACCTTTACAGAGTGCTGGTTTGCGTGGGGCGCCCGGGGGGAGGCGGGGGCGCTCTGTGGGCTGGCAGGCCCAGCGCTTGAGTGGTCTCACTACAGGCAAGTCAAAGAAGCCTCCTGCGGGTCCTGGAGCGAAGCGGGGGCGGAGCCTGGACTCCAAGGGCCACGCCCGGGCTAATTTCCCTGCTACTGTTTCTGGGGGCCCCTCCCCTTCAGTGCCTGTCTTGGCAGACGGGGTTTCACCTTATTTGTGGGTCAATGGGCAGTGCTACCTGCTCTCTCCTGCCACCCCTGTGCTTGGTTCAGCCCCCCCCCCTTTACAGTGTGATTTGGCTCAGGGCTGCACTGACTTTGGACTCCCCACTGCTGCACTGCCTGTTTTTTCCCTCTCTGGGGCTCCCTCCCAGGCCACTGGCTTGGACACCGCAGGTGCTGTGCCCCCCCCCTTCGCCTCCCCTGGCCATTCGGTCCATGGATCCTGCTACGGTTGGCCCTCCTTCTGCTTCCCTGCAGCCCCTGGCATCCGGTGGGTTGGGTTTGGACCTCGGGGGGGGCGCCTTCTGTTCCCAGCCAGGTGCTGTTCCCGGCTTCTCGGGGGCAGCCTGGTGCCCATCAGGGTGTGTTTGCGACCGGGTCGGGTGGTGGCTCTGGTTTGGCGTCGGTCGCTAGGTCCTCGAGGGGTGTTTCCCTTGCTGATGTGGGGGGGGACAGTTTTGCTGATTCTTCATTGTCTGGCTTCAGCGGCCGCAGTTTTCAGGCTGTTCCTCCGGCTGGGCGGCTGTTGGCTGGTTCTACGGGCTCGGGAACTGTCCCTACGGCTGTTTCCAGTGGTGGGCTCACGGGGGAGTTATCTGGAGCGGATCTCTCTTCTGCAGATTTGCGCGAGCAGAGCTTTCAGGACATTGACTGGCAGTTTTATGATGGGGGAATTGGTGATGGGGCTCTGCCAAGTGTCAGTGCGCAAGTTTCATTTTCTGGAGAAGCTTTCTATTCGGATTTACAAGATGATGATTTGGAAGAAGGGGAATAGAGGGATAAAGATGTTGGGCTTTTGGCAGCACGGGCCCAGAGGGGTGGGCTGGGGCAACCCCCTGTTTCTCGTATTTTGCAGGAGTCACGTGCGGACCATGCAGCGGTACGTGAGGCAGTGAGGACTAGACCTTCAAAAGGGGATCATGTTGATTTTCAGCAGCAGTCGGCGCAGTTGCCAAGAGGTAAGGATGGGTGGTGGGCCGTGTGGAAACCAAGGGAGAGTCTCCCTGTTAAGAGTACAAGATCAATTGGTACGGGTGATGGGGTTATTGGTGAGCGAGTCGCTCTGGCACCGAGGTTTGAGCGGCCTGTGATTTCTAATGTTTCTAATGTGCAACCTACAGGGGAAGTTTCTACAGTGGGGGATGGGGTGGCTGCTACCACACCTGTTACGGAGGATAGTATCCTGCCTAAAAGATTGCCTTATTCTGGGGTGGGGATGCCTTTGGGGTCCCATTTGTCTGAGAAAACTAAAAATCGCATCTGGTCTGGTGAATTTGTGGATGTGTTTCGGCTTCTCCATAGAGATGTCCAAGCTAAGGAAGGGTCGAAGGAGGAGGAATTAGAATTGGCTCGGAGGCCTCGAGTCCCGAAGTCGATTGAGAACTGGACTTCGGCCTTTTTAATTTATGCCAGCGTTTATTGCCAGCGTCATCCGGGTAAGGCGGTAGACATGTTTAAATATGCTGATGTCATACGTAAAGCTCACAGTTATTTTGGAGGCTTTGCCTGGTTGTCGTACGACGAGGAGTTCAGGGCCCGTATGAGTGTTTTTCCAGAGCATTCATGGGGTGAGGTTGATGCGGAACTGTGGCTACAGTGGATGGCATCTTCTCACCCGCCCGCTACGACCCACACGGCTAGCGGACAACCGGTGCACTATCGTCCCTTTCCATTTCGCCCCACTCTTGCTGGGGCGGGGGTTTGGGGCAGAGGACAGTCATCCTCCTCTTGCGCGTGCTGGCATTTTAACAGGGGTTCGTGTAACTGACCAGCTTGCAGATATAAGCATGAGTGTGCGCAGTGTGGGGGGCGACATGCTCTCACCCAGTGTTTTCCCGGACAGCGCGTTGGAGACCAGGGGAGGGGTTCAGGGGGCAGAGGACAACCTCCACACTTTGTACATAAGGGCTCCTACTCCTATTAAGCAGGATGTTCTGGATTTCTGGTTGGTGGACTATCCTGATTTTGAGGCTGCTAAGATTTTGTCCTGGGGTTTCAGAGTTGGGTTCCGGATTGGGTATCAGGGTCCCCGGGTGGGTCGGTGGTCTGATAATCTGAAGTCTGTGAAGGAGTGCCCTCAGGTTGTGCAGAAGAAGCTGGATGCTGAGCTTGCGGCGGGTCGGATTGCCGGTCCTTTTCTGAGTTGCCCTCTCCCTGATTTGATCGTCTCTCCGTTGGGTGTGGTACCAAAAAAGGCGGTGGGGGAGTTTCGCCTTATCCATCATCTGTCTTGGCCTGAGGGTGCATCCATCAACGATTTCATTGACCCAGCTGACTCAACTGTGACTTATGCTTCCGTGGATGATGCCTTGCGGCTCGTTCGCACGGCAGGTGTTGGGGCTTTGCTGGCAAAGAGTGACATTCAGTCGGCTTTCCGGCTCCTGCCCATTCATCCTTGGGATTTTGGTCTCTTGGGCATGCATTTTGATGGCTGTTTTTATGTCGATAAAGTATTACCCATGGGCTGCTCGGTGTCATGTTCCCTCTTTGAGACCTTCAGTACATTTCTGCAGTGGCGCTTTACTTTTGTCAGCGGCCACGTCCTGGTCTGCCATTACCTTGATGACTTTCTTTTCATTGGTGAGGGTCAATCTGGGCAGTGTCAGTCGGCTTTGGCAATCTTTCAGGCTCTGACCGAGGAATTGGGCGTTCCTCTGGCGCCGGATAAGACCCGAAGTCCTTGTACATCCCTGACTTTCTTAGGGATCGAAATTGATACCATGACTATGATGGCGCGATTGCCTGCTGCTAAAGTGCGGGAGATGTCTGATTTCATCAGATTGGTGTTGGGGGAGCGTAAAGTGGTTTTGCGGACAGTCCAGAAGCTTTTGGGGTACCTCGATTTTGCTTGTCGGGTTGTTCGGGCGGGTAGGACGTTTTGTAGACGTCTGGGCCTTTCGATGTCCGGCGCCAGCCTTCCTCATCATCGGGTGCGCATAACAACAGCTGTCCGTGCTGATTTGACTGTCTGTCTGTCTTGCAGGATTTCAATGGCGTGTCCTTGTTTTTTGCGGACGAGGACATTGTGTGGCAAGTGCAGCTTTTCACGGATGCAGCAGGAGCTCACGGCTTCGGCATCTTTTGGGAAGGTCGTTGGTGCGCGGCTAGCTGGCCTGTGCACTGGAAGGAACAGGGTCGCAGCATTGCGTTTTTGGAACTCTTCCCATTGCTGGTTGCTCTGTGTATCTGGGGGGAGGAATTTCAGAATCGGTCCGTCTTGTTCCACGTGGATAATATGGCAGTAGTTCACCTTGTTAATAACCAAAGGGCCCATGATTTGCGTGTTTTGAGGCTCCTGCGCGCATTCATGTTGCGGTGTTTACAACTGAATATTGTTTTTAAAGCTCGGCATGTTCCTGGAGCCACTAATTGTATCGCTGATTCTTTGTCTCGCTTTCAGTGGTCCGAATTCCGCAAATTGGCTCCCGGGGCGGACCTGGAACCAACGGCGATCCAACAGTACGTATGGGAATTGGGGGATTGAGGGTACACCATTTGGTCGAAAATTCAGTGGCTGACTCTACACGGAGGAGTTATGTGAAAGCCTGGCATGAGTTTTTGCAGTTTGGTGAGGAGATGGCGGGTCCGGTCAGGGCTGGGTTATCTGATGAACAATTCTTATTGCAGTTTGTTTTACATTTAGCGGACAAAGGCCTCTCTCACACGACCATTTCTGGCAAGTTGGCCGGGGTGTCTTTTTATGGTCAGCTTTGGTGGGGGAGGGATCCTGTTGGGGGGGTGTTGGTTCGTAAAGTTCTGAAAGGGTTGGGTAGGCTTCGGGCTGGTGGTCAGAAGCTGCGGCAGCCGGTGACTTTTGATTTGCTTCAGTTGCTTTTATCGCAGTTGGAGGTGTGCTACTATGATGCTTTTGAGTGTCAAAAATTTCGTTTGTGTTTTGTGTGGTTATTCTTTGGGGCATTTTGGGCCTCTGAACTGCTGGGTTTGCGGGGTAGAGTGGGTATGACCAGCAGTGAGGTGGTGGTGGAACATGACAGGGTGCGGCTGTGGCTGCGGATGTCCAAAACTGATTAGATGGGGAGGGGTAAGTGGGTGTTTCTGGGTAGGAGTTGTGTGTCTGCATGCTGCCCTGTGGGGGAATGGGAGGTTTTTGTGTCCTCTCCTCATTTTACCCCGGGGGCAATTTTTTGTCATGCTGATGGCAGCCCCATCATTGCTCCTCAATTGTTAGCTGTACTACGCAAGGTTTTGTTGGGCCTGGGGAGGGATCCTTCTCAGTTTGGCACCCATTCATTCAGGATTGGTGCGGCGACAGCGGCCGCTAGGTTGGGGTGGGATTGGTCCCAAATTCGTCGTATTGGGCGTTGGCGCTCTAAATGTTGTGAAAAGTATGTGAGAAAATAGTCCGCCTTTGCTTTGCCTAACATTTCTTTTTCTCCTAGGTCCTTGGCCCTCAGTCGCTGGATCCAAAAGGAGGGTGTGGATCCTGGGGCACTCTTTTGTTAAAAGGGCTGCTGTAGCCGCTGCAAGTCAGCTTTGTGGGAGATCACTTGGTTTAAACAGTCTGACACATAAAGTCTCCTGGCATGGCACGGGGGGCATGCGCTGGGGCGGTCTTTTTCCCGCCTTGGCTTCTTTGGTTTCGAAGGGTTGGGGGGGCCCTCCGGATCTACTGGTGCTGCATCTTGGGGAAAACGACTTAGTTTCTCTATCTGGTTTGACTTTGCTAAAGTTTATGAAACAAGATCTCGAAGTCATCAAGACCACATGGGTGAGCACCATGCTGATATGGACTGAGTTCGTGCCTCGTTTGCAATGGCGTGGGGCGAGGAGCTATTCCGCCCTGGAGAAGGCATGACGCAAAGTGAATACAACAATGCAACTTTTTTGTCACCATTTATGTATATACAGTTTGGCTCATTATCATTTGAAAGTTTCAGAACCACATTTATTCTGTGAGGACGGTGTCCATCTGTCTACATTAGGCACTTCTTTTTACCTTCTGGAGCTCAGGGATTTGATTGCCAAAGTTCTTCAGGTGCAGTTGTGGTGTGCTCCTTCCCTTCCGCTTTTAGGTGGGGCAGGAAAACGCTAAAGGTTTTCCTGGGTGGCGGTTTTTACTAGTGGGGTGGGCAGCCTGGAGCGGGTTGGCCATCCTGAAGGGTAGGTCGTTGGGTAATCCTAGGGGTAGTAGTCAAGAGTTAGTTTCGGGTTCTGTTAGGTAGGGATGTTTAGGCATACTGTGTAGATTTGAATTTTATGAAATAAATAAATAATGAATGTGGTCAAGAAATGTATTATGCACCTGTCTTAAAATAAAGTGGCCTTTTTTGCTCCGTGAAGAAGTGTGGACAGTGATTTCTTGCGCGAGGGGGGACCCAGGGAGAGCCAGGCGCGAGCTGGTCTTTCCCTGGGTGCGTTTGCGCGAGCAATCAGGAAGCAGGTGGGGTTAATTAGGGGAATAGATAAGGGGAAGTCAGGCTGGCGGTTGGGAACTGCGTAGCGGGAGGCAAGGGAAGGGAGGTTCGTTTTGCCCCACCCACCCTCCCTTTATTCCTTTAGTTAGGCTTTTTTATTTTGCGGTGCTCTAGGCGCTGCTCGGGTATTCGGGCTTTGCCACTGTTAGGACAGGTGTCTTTGTTCTTTTAGGAGGCAGTTTTTGCTAGTGGGGTGGGCAGCCTGGAGTGGGTTGGCCATCCTGAAGGGTAGCTCGTTGGGTAATCCTAGGGGTAGTAGTCAAGAGTTAGTTTTGGGTTCTGTTAGGTAGGGATGTTTAGGCATACTGTGTAGATTTGAATTTTATGAAATAAATAAATAATGAATGTGGTCAAGAAATGTATTATGCACCTGTCTTAAAATAAAGTGGCCTTTCTTGCTCCTTGAAGAAGTGTGGACAGTGATCTCTTGCGCGATGAGGCTTCACATACGCTCAGTTCGTTCGGGTTGGATCTGGCGGTAGCGGCCGCGATCAAGACAACCCGCCAGCGCGCTGCAGGCCTCCACTAGTACCCCAGCGGTGGCAAGCCAGGTGGTGTCGTGCTGCTGCGCGTGCTGTGGTGATTATGCTGGAGCGTGGTACTGGCAATGTGGGGGAAAAATCTGCGCACGTTGCCATAGCCGCACAGCCCCTACCCCATCCTGACCAAATCTCGGCCCGCCCACCCACTTACAGGCAAGTTAATGGAACTCAGGCCAGGGCAGGCACTGGCAACACTCGGAACCTCTAAGGCAGGGCCGTCAGCCGGCGAGGCCCGTAGCCAGTGCGCGTGCCGCCCTCAACACATTTAACATTTATTTAGATCAGGAGGTAAATGGTAATGCAGGAATTTCTTTCGTTGGGGGGGGGGGGGGCTCAGGTCTGGAGAAGATTAAAACACGCAGGCTGCACAAACTTTAGGTAAATAAAATAGAAATGTGATGTGCACGCGTCAGTCTGTGCCAGCCAGAGTGTAGACCCGGCCCTGTCAATTAAGTGCCAGTGCTAAGCACCTAAAAGCACCGGCACAAATTAAGCACTACCGGGTATTTCCAGAGAGATTGTCCATATATGTGAAGATATTGAGAGTTTTTCTGAACCTCATGCTTGTAGTGAACAGACAGAAATGTATTTAAAATGAAACGTATTTAAAATGAGTGGGCATTCCGAACACCGTATTACCAGTGCCCAGAAAAAGTTCAACAAAAGAAGACAGTATGTCGATGGCATTGGCGAATGGACCACCAGGATTGAAAAGTCATATCCCCTAAAGTCCATACCGCGCAGAGGACCATGCCACGCTGATCCTGCCAGACACGCTGAGAACGACTGAGCTTCTATAGAGAAGTTTGGTTTCTGTTATTCGGCCTTGTCACTGAGCAATCTTCCTAATCCAGAGCAATGTGTGGTCTGAGGTATGCACTACATGAGCAACTGTGAGTAAATGTAGGGTGCACGGGCGCGCGCACCATACAGGAAACAGCCCATATGATTGCTACCTGGGACATTCATTCATTCTTTTGGGGTAGCGGAAACTTAGAAGTATATGTCGTCCTAAATATTTTTGACTTACGGAAACATTGTCCTGTTGGTAGAAGGTCCTTTGTTATATTGTACTGTACACTGACAGCCAAGATGCAAATCGTAGGAAACAGCATCTTAGATAAACACATATCCGTTTCTGAATGGAAGAAGGCTGAAATTAGAAAGATGCTATTGGGTATTCTGATCGAGGACAGGCCCGCCACATAATAGGGAAAATTACTAAATGTTTATGGGTTCTAGGAGACAACTATGATGAAATTGAGGGTAATAGTGATAAGTCCAAAATGGCTGTCTATAAGGGCTTCCTTCAGGGGACTTTTTAAACGATCGTGGCACCTGCATATGCACGTTTGCACAAGGATCGCAATTATAAGTGGTGCAATGTTTATGGCACCCCATCATTAACAGGTGCAAAAACGTTTGCACACATCTTTCATTTCGGCAGATAAAACCTGACAGCATTTAAAAACGGGAAAGGCACTATATATACTAGAATATTTCGATTTTGGTGCAGACAGCACCGAAATCCGCATGTTAAATCCTCAAAAAGTCAGACTGGGCAATATGTATTACAACCTCTGTCTCACATCTGACAGAGGAAACTCTTAGTCAGGCCATTAGTGTAATAGATTCACTCATACATATTTTATGTAAGCTCATTTTATTTTAAATAGATTATTACTGAGTGGCACTTTAGAGTTTAAGAAAGGCACTTGAAATGGCCAGGCTTCACTTAATATCATGCTGGATCAAGTGGTTTTGTTTAAAACAAAAACCCTCAATGATTACAAATGTTCCTGACCAGGGTCGGATCTCCTCCCTAGAATCATTGGCTTGAGCTTGTAATTACGCTGGCCTGGATGCTAAATGCCAGCTCTGTAATGCTGCTATGAGGCGGAAAAATGAAAACTGATTTTGTAATTGACATGGCACGTTGGATAGTTTGATAGGTCAGCTGCACTGCATGCTGGCTGTTGAAATTTCACATTTCAGATGTAAGCCTGAAAGAGAGATTTCCTTCCCATTAATCTGAAACACGAAGTAAAATGGGCTTAGACCCAGCCAGTGTGGTTTGATAAGCTTATGCCTGCCTTAAAAAAGGAAATCAGTTTTTGAATTAATAAGCCAAAATTAACACTTTGAATAAGTGAGCTGCGACGTAATTCTGCACAGCTGCTTCCTGTTTTAGTTTTATTTATTTTTACAGTGTACACAACATACTAAATTATATCCAAACATTTGTCTACCAAAATTGATGAAACAAAATAAGATATGACTGACAAAGTGACCGAAAGATACAACCCAGTTAAAATTGGAAGGCTGTAAAAAGTAGATTATTATTTGAGGTGGGTAAATGCCCACCTCAATTAATAATAACAGTTCTTGTCAGTGGGAACCCTCAACGTGATTAAAATAGCCACTGGTAGCTATGGCACAGAGTAGACAGGCATAATTTAGGGCAATATGTACAGTATGTGTCCAGTACTAAAATAGCAATACAGTCAAACAGCAAGCAGTAAAATTCCCAAACTGGAATAAGAAAAATGTAACAAACAAACTGACACCAACACAACAAACATTCAGTAAGGAGAACTTGATATATTAATCCTTAAGGGTTTTTGAGTAGAATTAGCACCAAAGAGATCTAAGCATCAAGGTAGTCTAAGGAAGCGGTAAACCGGGACCTAGGTGTGATATAAGGCGGACCACAAAGGAGCCCTAGATGGATAAGCTTAGTGGAGTGGCCCTGGCTGAAGTCTGATAGTCAAAAAGTTCAAAAACCTTTCTAAATCCTACTTCAAGAAAGGCTTTGACACTTATTGAAGATAAACATTGAAATGTTATCCAAGTTTCAATGCAAAATCGGACTTTGTGAATTTTAGAGTAGAAAAATACTGCCTACATCGCTGAAAGTTTTCTAAAGCAAAATGGGATTTAGCTGTTTTTTCTGAGTTGAGGGGATCTTTGACACAGACAAAGTGGAAATCCAGGCCAATGCTGATGAACTTTTTCCATCAGGCCATGCTGAAGATCTGGAGTTGTAAAGGAAAAGTTTTTAAAAGTTTATAAACTTTCTTCTTACCACTTGTGTTCCCAGGGGTCCTTCTTCGCAGTTTGAAATTTTGTATGTTATTATTAATTGGTTCCTCTTCATCGTGCTGGAACATGTAGGGAGGTGTGGAGAAATAATAATACTTAATGCGTCAGCACGTAGCTGAAGGATTTAAACATATCTCATTTAGCCTACACAGCGACACACAAACTAAAACTGACATGCTGCCTATAATTGCTATGTTCCTTCTTATTGATTCTGCAGGTACTGAACCTTGATTCCTTGTTCGTTATGTACTAAAATTGTAATGCATTTGAAGATTGCTACCTGTTCTTGTTCTTATCCTGCTACAACTGCTAATGTCGTCAAATTAAAATATACCCTAATACAAAATAAAAATGGTTTAAACCAATAAGTGATCCTGTCCACAAGTGGCATTTAACTTCCAGGCCCTGAGTACATTCTCCTTAACATACACTAAGGACTTGTAGGCAACTTAAATAAGTCAATTAGGGATAAGCCAATGTAAGCATGTTTAAAGGGGCAGCACATGCCATTTACTTGTGTTTAGCAGGGGAAACACTTGACAGAGTTCCAATTCCAGCAAACAAAGTGCCCAGAAATAGGTTAAAAATCAGGGTGACCAGGCAGAACATGCAGCTTTTCTACAAATGCCTTCCCTTCTTATAAATTTCCTGAATATAATCACACTGATGTCCTTCAAATATCATCTGGCAGAGTCCCAGAGATTATAGCTAACAATGTGAGCCGGCATTTCCATTTTCATCAAATCTGAGTTCATGGAACACTTAGTAGCACTTAATTGCTGCACAATTGAGCATGATATGCAGAGTTCCTAGTGTGTTCGTTCTGCAAATATACTGGAGAATTTCCTTAACCCCTCCCATGCTGTTGATGAGCTCAGCTCGTCATCAGCTACGGTGCTCATGTGCTGATGACGAGCTGAGCTTGTCATTGCCGTTAGAACACTCACACGCGGGGATAATTCCCCTGCTTTGCTGAGCGTTCCAAGGAATGGGCGCGGCCGTGACGAGCTCAGCTCGTCATCAGCACTGGGGCGCTGTGTGCGCCCCCCTGCCCCCCAGCACAGCGGGGGAATTACCCCAGCTGCAAAGGGGTTAAAGATGCTAATATACCAGTTATATCATTTTAAATGTATCCTGTTTCAATACCTGCAGTCAGTAAGCCCCAATATGATGCTGTCAAATTTCAAATATTCAGGCTTAAAATGAGCAGCCAATCAATGCACTTATTGCAGCCTGGCATTTTGGCACATGTGAAGACCCACACAGAAGACTGGCATTATCCTGCTTGATTAGAGCCTTACAAGTGTTTGATGTTGAGTCTTGTCAATAAGAGAGATGCGTTACTTACGCTGACTGTTGAACTTGGCCATTTCTGCAGGGCCATTCCCAGACATTTTACTTTCACCCTCCACTTTTTATGAATTTGTTTTTGTTGGCCTTAAACCTCGATGCACTTTACCACTGCTAACCAGTGCTAAAGAGCCTGTGCTCTCTCCTTGAAACATGGTCAAATTGGTGGATACTCACTTGGTATATTTAATTTACTTAGTAAAGTGGTACTACATGTGCCCAGTGTCTGTAAATTAAATGCTACTAGTGGGCCTGCAGCACTGATTGTGCCACCCACATATGTAGCACTTTAAACATGCCTATGGCCTGCCATTGCAGAGTCTGTGTGAACAGTTTTAAACTGCCATGTCGTCCTGGCAAGTTACGCCCTTTGCTAAGCTCAAACTTTCCTTTTTAACACATATAAGACACCCCTAGGGTGGACCCTGGGCAGGCCAGGGAGCAGGATGCAATGCATTTAAAAAGCTGGACATGTACTTTTATTTAAGCTGTACATGTCCTAGTAGTGAAACGCTTAAGCTATTTTTTTCTACTGCAAGGCCTGTCTCTCCCAAAAGAAAATACTGTAGTTACACTATTACATTATATATGCATAATTTCCAAATGGGAAGAGATGCTCAGATCACTTTTTTGTCTATGGAATTAAATAATTAAATTCTAACTTAAGGTGACAATAGATTTTAAATCCTGAAAATACCACTTTTTAGAAAGTTGACATTTATTTGCCTTAGCCATTTGATGTGAGTGGCTTTTTTTGGGACACATGACTGGGTGCAAATGAAAGTTGGCCTCCCTGGCAGTCACACAATAGTGGGAAGAAGTGTGCCTGAATGGGCTATCAGCTGGCAGGATGGAGGAGAAGGTAAGCACAGACAACCTCTTACTTACCCCGAAAATCAAACTTAAAAAACATGGTGGTCTCTGTTTTTCTTTTCTGGCCCCCAAATTCTAGAACTCCCTCCCGCCCTCTTTCCGACATTGTCCCACCTACGATTGCTTCTGTAGGACGCTGAAGACGTTCCTCTTCCAGTCAGCATTCGAGTAACTCCTGCCCTTGCCCTCCGCATTTGTTATGAGCGCCATGAAACCGTTCGGTGACCGAGCGCGGTATAAATAATTTTAACATAACATAACATAACACAGCCTCGCAACTGAATGGTTCACTGACAAAAGATTGAAACAACGAATATCATGAGCCATAAATATTGTGTCAAAAATATTGTTATCCTATTCTTATAACGTAAATAACAAAATCTTTAAAAAAATATCGTTATGCACTGATATAGAAGAAAAAATATTGTTTTTGATATAAACATAGTTAAACATAGTAAACATTAAATATATCAAGATTACACAGTAATATAATGTAAATTAAATAAGTTTAAATAATTTAAATGCGAGTATGTATATGTAAACATATATAATTTAAAAGTATTATTAAAATAATTATTATTTATAAATCTATTTACTAATATTTAACCTTAAATATATTACAAATATATATATATATATATATATACAAGTATGTGGTGAAAGCAGAGACTAATTTCAATGTGCGCACCTGAACAATGGTAAAGAAATATGTCAAGCAATGTACAACACATTTAATCCAGAGGTCGAGTTGAGTGAAACAAATGAGGGATGGTTATTTAAAATATTACTAATGTTTGTCCAGAGGATTATTAATAATCATGTGGCTAGTTCCGCTCACATTGTTTGGCGCAAATTATCACTGCTAAGGGAGTAATGGACTGAGTGTCCATGTTAAGAGTAGAGGCTCTAGCCACATGATTATTAATAGTCCTCTGGACAAACATTTTGCGCATTGGCAATCACTCTCCAAAATCATTCATAGAGTTCTAATTGTGTCGCGTAAATGCTGCGATCCGGGAACTCACAGTGCATTGTTTGGAAGTAAACTGATCCATAAAACTACTGAGCCCACAATGCATCTTAATAGCCATGTGGTGTCTACAGTTATTTAAAGTAAACAGTAATGATGGACTATTGTTTGTTACCGTGATCAGGGACAGCTTCATGTCCGAAACGCGTAGGTGGGGAACCTACAGAAAATAAACCAATTATTCAACTTACGAAGTAGTGTGCGGCGTTTTTCTCTTCTGAGAAGTATTTGCTGAAAGTAATTACCGCGGGGGTGTCCTGAACCCTGCCGCCGGCACCAGCTACTTGTGCTCCTCTCATCTTGGGACATTTGCTCGTTGATATATATATATATATATATATATATATATATATATATATATATAGAGAGAGAGAGAGAGAGAGAGAGAGAGAGAGAGAGGGGGAACTATCTATGTATATAGATATAGATATCTATAGCTGTATATATCTATATATATCAATTAGGGCTCCCGGTTTTCCGTTTAAACGGATTTTTACATATAAATACAGACGGAAAACGTTTTGGTTTTTGTCTGTATTTATATATAAAAACGGGAAAATACTTATAAAATAAATGATCCTCCTGCCTCGGTGCTCCTCTGTAAAATCCGAGTCAGAGGTGCACAGGGGCGGTGCTGCCCTGAAACTGCTCCAGAGAGGGGGGGGGAACTGAGAGCGCCGTGTCTGCAGAGACACCCAACCACCCTTCTCAGCAGTAGATCACGCAGATAATTGTCGGAGCATTGCAAGCAGCCGATGTCCATTAAGAGGTGTGAAAACACCCCAGGACATCGTCTGCAGTTCCAGTAACATTTTGTTTTGTGTTGTGTTGTGTTGTGTGGGAGGGGGGAGGAGGTGGGGGGGCTGGGGGCCGAAATGCCTTCAACAACTATTAGCACAAAGCTTTTAGGGTTCAGAAGAACTTCACCCTTTGTGTAAACATTATTTTATGTTTAGTACACAGACAAGGCATGTGCACACTGTCACAGCACCAGTCAGTGCAGGCACGAGCAGGGGATCTCTGATGCAGAACTATAAAGATGGATATTCCTTTCCTGTGCTGACAATGGTAATTTTCATCCTCCCCTTAAAAAATGTTATTTTTGGAACCGTACCGATGGTGGGTAACAGAACAACGACCCAGGTTCATTTGACCGATAACTGAAAACGATTGCAAGGCAGCAGCGCAAACAAACATTAATGGGTTTATCATTGGTTTCTCGGTTCTTTGGGTGAGTTGAAACCCGATGTCCCAAATATCATTAGCAAATGTTTAGGATTGGAGAAGTCTAGTGTATTCTGTTTGTTTCTTTGCTAATATTATGCCTGGTGAGAACGTTTTTATGCCGCTCGGGTGCCTCTCCTCGCCTCAGCCCTCTACCCTTGCTCCCCCTTCCCATCCCCTCCACTTCCCTTTCAGCACTCGTGTAAACCAAGGAAGAGAACAACAGCACTCTGAAATAGGACACTGCCAGCTTGCGAAGACACTGACAAATAAGGCTGCTTTTTATCACTCAGTGCTTTTCTTTTGGCTAGCACACTGGTTGGTAATGTACAATGGCCGATCAGGTGCCTCTCCTCGATTCTTGCGCTGGTCTGTGCCTTACAGATGGTGCATACACTTGTGCATTAATTGCTAAGCTGCATATCCAAAAATAGTATTTATGAATGGACGGCATGTTTTCAAAAGGGACATTTTTACATTAGACGTGTTTAAGATCTTTCATGTACACCACGTTCTGTAAACACTCTTTAGAAAGTTGTTATGGTTCAAGGGGACATGTGGTTAAAAAGTGCAGCGCATTCTTAACAATTAGAAAGGGCAGAGCTTTCCCACGAAAATCTATACATTCAATCCATATATTCCATTTAGAGGCATGGTGCAAGAAGCCCAAAATATTCAGGGAGCCCCCATTTCTTTAAAGGCCTATGAATATCTGAGATATGGGATGCTGTGGGGACCCACATATGATCTGATATTCTCCAAGCAGACACTCTCTGTGATGGTCGATTAAATGTGAGTAAAAGAGGTAGTAATGCGTTTACATTTTGCAAGACAGCTGCGCAAATGGGACCTAATCAAAATCATGAATTAATGCATCTTTTCTTAGAGGACAGGGAAGAAATTGACTCCCAATATGTAAAGTGCACTAAGCATAGGCTCTAATAAAAAAAAATAGCTATAACAACCTAGTGCAAGTGTGCATGTCAATTTAAATAAATGTGGAAAAATACAAGCTTTAGCGCTTTTTTTCTTGCGTCAAAAAATAGATGTGGATAAATACAGATAATATGACCCAAAAATAAATATGGATAAATACAGACGGAAATGTGAAAAAAATAAATACCATAAAACCGGGAGCCCTAATATCAATATATATAGATTTATATTGCTATAGATTTCTATATGCATATAGATATATAGTTTTATATATATATATATATATATATATCTATATACGCAAACATTTTTAAACTGTAACATAGATATCTATATACACAATACACTTTAAACTATAACAAATGAACTCAAAACATCTTTAAATACATACCATTTTAATTAAACATAAAAAAGTAAATATATATCATATTATATATGTAAACATTACATATTACTAAAAATATATAATACATATTACATGCATTAATAAATAAAAATAATACAATATTAAATACACAGAAACATCATAATATTAAAATTTAAACAATATAAACAAAACTATTAAATTGTGGGAATAATACAAATGCTATTCCCAGTCCAATCTGTGCAGCAGTAGGGAAAGAGTTGGACTCAGGAGGAGTAACATTTATTATTCCACTCCAGTCGATGCAACAGTAGGGAAAGCATTGGACTCAGGATGGGTGCAAATTACTGTTCCCACTCTAGTCAGTGCAACAGTAGTGTAGTGTAGTTCCTATATTCCCAATAGGCGCTGCGCATTGGAATAGTATATACTATAGATGTGACGTAGGACAGAGGTCTACTTGGTCTCTATCGAATATACTAAACTTAATAGTGAGTGCCAGTTAGCTCAGAGGTCACAAGAAGCGTTCTTGAATACAAAAGAAGGGATTACTTTCTGACAACCACATAAACATGACAACTTTGTTTCCCAAGAATAAGAAATATATCTCTAGAGTGGCGGAATCAATAGACAGCTATTTCACTCAGTCAATCGTGCATGCTTCATTTCAACAGAAGTGCAGAGAAATAGAGAGACGGGTGTTTTCAATAAAAGGTATTTATTGAACAGTCTTCTTTCTCATGCAAAAGAAATGAACTGAAACAACCGTGATACACAGCATGAAGTAAAGTGCGTACAGTAAAAAGAGTATTACAAAATATTATTGTGATAGCATGGTAATGTTTCTAAGCCATAGATAAAAACATAAAATACATGCATTAATAAATAATGACTAAAAGTACTCAACTGGTGCTTCAAAAATACGCCTACCCCAGTGTACCTAACCTAAGTCTAATACAAGGGAAGTAGTAAGTGAGGTGTAGCTTAGTTTTAGTATTCCTTGCCAAGAATCTATTCCAAGAATACTCTAAGGGTCTAATCAGCTCCGCACCTTTGGGTTAGAATGAAGACGTCTGGTATCTCTCTCTCTCAGGACTGTATTTCCCAGCAATCCACAAGGGTAGCCTGGAAACACTGGAGCTGGATTTCTCGATTTCTCAGTGCGTCAGCGGGAGGGTCGGCTTCCTTCGGCACTTGCTGTGGCAAGCTGTGTCGTGTAGGTAGATAGTCGAACTGCACCAAACCACTGTGTGTTTGCCTGGGCAAGTGTGGGCATATTTATACCTTGAAGGTGCCGAGTTTCACGTAAGGTAGGACATAATAAAGTCATCAAAGACTCAGTTCTTTGAAAACTCCATGATTTCTTGGATAACTTAATATTCAAGCAAGGGGAATTTCCTGACTGCTGAAGGCGGGTTTTTCCAAGAAATCGTTGTGGATTTTCGGAACTAGTGGAAGTAGCCATGCCGTAGTAGGACTGCATGGGCTAAGTCTAAAAATGGTTATGATTTTTATGCCTATATAAGGAGAGGGTGATTTATACCTATATACTGGCATGAATCGGGAAAATTACACTAGGGTCCTAAATTCATATGCATTTGAAAAGGCTGTACACGAAATGAGCATAAACTGTACGCATTTGAGAAAAGTGTTTACATAAATGATATATATATGATATGTAGCATGAAATGATTATTGCTAACCTAATGAATCACGAAATTACATTTATGAAATGGCTCTTAAGTACAGAAAAAAAGTTGAGACCATCTCATAGCATAATATTTAAAATGTTTTAGTTTGGGGACAAGGCCGAATATTGTCTCTAGGAAGTGTTCAAAAATAATTTCTTGTTCTCTAAGAATAGTTCTACATTAGGCAGATTATTCTGTGCCCAATTTTTTTTCTATTTTGGATAAAGTTCAAATTGAATCGTAGAAAAATAGAGTTCCCAATAGAAAATGTTTGTTTTGAAAAAGCGAAGGTCGGATTTCAGAATTCATGGAACGCTGTGTTCAAGATTCAAAAGTTATTCTCAGTGTAAGGAGAAAACATCAGATCATCTAGGCTGGCTAAGAAACCGTCTACCGTAGTAGGCGAAAGGGGAACTTCTTCAGTTAGTAGATCAAATGTGCACAGATGAGAAGCATCGCCATCAGCGTTAGTCGAATTAGCATGGTTCCTGTGTGCCTGTTGTTCCACGTATCTTACCCTCAGTTAGACTTGCCGGTGAGACCTCAATGAATGCCGTCATCAGGATTGGTAGCCGTTGGGCGCAACACAATGCATGAGTCGATACCGGACCTAGCAAGGCATCAAATACCAATGGCAGTACTGATGGAAGTCTAAGACAAATGTCCCACACGCATTCTTCTTCGCAAAGCAGGCATCATAGAACAGGTAAGATGCAATCTTGCCAGATTGGTCTGAACGAAAGGAACCAAGTAGTATTCAGATCTCTTAAACGAGCCAAGCCAAGAATCTGTGTAATTCGGTCACAGTACCGCATGGCTAGGAGCGCGTTCTCCATCGTAGTCTGCCTATAGTTGGTGACTGGACTTGCAATATTGGAGCAGAAGGAAAAAAAATATAATTCCTGCTACTAGTCCCAAAATGAGCGGCAGGCCGCCGAACACAGAGTGCACGAAATTTCAAAAAATGCTGAGGACTGCTTTAAAGGGTGCTAACAGTCCCGAAACAATCGTCTTAAATACATGTGCAATACCACTCGTATCAGACATGTTAAAGATACGACCTAACATTTCTATGAAATGTATTGGGCAGTTTGTTGATAATAAGGTATGTATCTCTGCAGAAGTCCTTTTAACTTTCAGATCATACGTCTCTCTGGACGAGGTCAGTGGCACTATTTTTTGCACAAGAATGGCTTTCATTCTGCTAAAGTATCAATTTGTATAGTAGAGATATTCAGTGAAGGCCATAACGCCGACTCCCTGTCTGTCTTGCTTTTTGGAAACAATACTTGCATACAACAAGTGACCCTGGCCTACACACCAGCTAGATAGGCTTTTCCTGGCAACATGCCACAACAGCTGTGATCATTCAACATTATGTAGCTACCATTGGATAGCTGCCTAAAAACTGGATCTATCACTGCTGCTGGTGAACCGTGCAGATGGCAAGAAAGGTTATTTGAGGAACCCTCGCATGCTCCATGTAAATTAATACCTTGACATAAGAGTGTACCGCTTAGTGAGTTCTTACAATTTTCACCACTAAAAAATACTTCCTTTTCCTCACTCCAACATTTGTGTGTGTGTAAGGTAAATTCCAGGTTCACTTAATGTATCCTTTGCCCAACCTTTCATACATGCCTGCTGGTAAATGTCTTAAGCAATACTGGAACTGTAAAATCGTCACTGGTATCTAGATGGTGCCATGTATTATCCATTCAATGACGGGTTTCTCAGAAATAGTTAATGGTAATCTTTCCAGTATTTCTATGCTCAGCACCGTATAGTCTGCTCCTCTTTGTGCCAATGATATTTGTTGATCTGTAAGGTTAAATACAGAAAACAATGACGTGGTGTTGATTAGATGCCATGGCATATAGCCTGAACTTGGATTTTGTAACGTCCAGCCTAGCAGCATTATAGAACCTAATTGAGACTGGCCATGTTGTAACATTAGCAAGTCCTGCTCTGTTATGTCCATGGCAGAGGATACAATGCTGTCCAAAGAATATATTCTGGAGGACAGAGTCGTTAACCCATTGTCCACTACAGAGAGAGCTTTCTCTACATTAATACGATCAATTTCTCGTATTCTTTCTGCAGTTTCCATTGGCCTGACTTTCCATGCTTCATTGTAAGCAGAGTATATACCGGCGTATATGAAACGTTTTTGACGCGGTTTACGAGGTCCAAGTAAGAAGTCTCGTAAGTCAACGCCTTCTTTAAGTAAAGTTAAGTGTTGTTTAATTTCTGTAAGTGTGGATTTCTGTAGCCACTCAAGGCATTGTTTTCCTACACTGTATGTTGTTACTATCCCTGGATGTTGTCTGTGGGAATATCTTGGATCTAGCCTATTCACTGTGAACCCTTGTGTTTTGTTCAGAAATCTATCTTGACAGTGATTCGTGTCTGTGGGTGAGATTAACCATGTTTTCCAATCAGGATTAGTTCTGTTCTGTTGTTTAATCTGTTTTACGTCTACCTCCTCATCTGTAGTGCTATTACTATCAGGTGTGGGCTTAGGTATGGACGGTTTGTTTAAATCTTTTATCTTAGCCAAGCCAAGACAAGATGTTTGTTGAACAGTGTCATTTAAAAACATGATTTTCTCTGGGATAATGCAAGCTCTGAATAAGGTTTCTAAACCTTGCACCTGCCAATCTTGCGCCCCAGACAGCTTTTGTCTCAATGTTGTTTATCCAAAAGTTAAAACCTAATGTAGACAGCTGAGCATAAAAGTTTGCAGAATACATTTGTTCAGTATTAGTCAACATGTTTTTCATTCCTGTCTTATTCATACTTTTGAAATAAAACGTTTCTGGATTTGTGATATTAAAACCTGATAAGTAAGGAAACTTTTCATAAAATGTTTATGAGCTGCCCTTTGGCGGCGTTGGACAATGTTCCCATTGATTGTAAGTAAAAACATTTCTAGGGTTTGCAGATTTGTGCAAATAATGGTGACCATAATGATTAAAACAATACATTTGTTCATAATCTGATGAACCTTCTAAGTATTCATGTTCTGTGAATTTAGCTGACATTCCTAAATCGGTCATCATGTTATTAACAACTTCAAAGTCCCAATCATCTGAAAATGTGCTGGGTGAGACAAAGTCACTCAAAGAAACCTTAAATTAGTGTGGAATCTTCAACAGTTCCACCGGGCAATAAATGTCATAATCAGTTGTGTCCATGCTATACCACCAGGTATAGGAACGGCTTTGATGTTCACTGATGACAGGTCTCTTCGCTCACAATGAGATGATTTGTGAGGTTTCAGGAGTAGGTTGATGCTCTTACTTGCTGTGTCCATTGTACTGTATTTTCCATCTATCATCTTTCCCAAACTTAAAACAAGAATGAGCCAAAGTAGATGAAAAGGTACACCTAACAAAATCCAAAATTCAACCCATGGTGAAACCAGGTATCTTTTTTCAAGTTGATGAAAGAGTTCTGTTATTTTTTCTTTGAATGTTTTATTTGCTGGCATTGTTTCAGGTTCACTGGGATCCTCAGAAAATGTATCAAAGTTGATGAAATAGCCAGAGGCTGTTCTGTCAGTTGTTGGGATTGCATCCGGATTGTATGGAATCGTTAGAGCTGCTTCTTCCTTTGTCATATTTGTATAGTCAGAGGCTATATCATTGTAGACAGGAGTTTCTTGATGAACTGTTATTTGGGTCTCAAGAGGCACAAGTTCCATGGATTTGTTGCATAGTCCTTCTTTTCTCACTGCAGGCTTATCAAAGGTGATGAGTCTTTCAGTTTGAACCTCTTGGATTGTAGCCAGATTTGGTAGTCTGCTACATCTTGGGAGTCCACTGGGCCTACTACTTATTATCGGCCACATGTTGTGGTTTTACCAGGTCGATGGATGCAGAGCTATTCTCCTTTCTACCAGCAAGGGGCGTCAGTAATACTGTTCTTGATCTGTGGATTGCTAGTACAGGTACTGGGTTTCTCTAAGAAGGCCCAAATTCCTTCTTGTCCGCAATATTTTCTCTGACTAGATCCCCAATCTTTGGAATCCAGACAGGCCTTGCTGTGACAGGTGGTTTTTCTTCAGTGGTCGTTGGCTTTTGTGTTATGTTGCAAGTCCTGCAAAACAGCCAAACGGTCTTTGATATCAAAGGGTTTTTGTTCCGCCACTGAAGTTTAACGATCTAGATCCTGTATGATCATTCTAGTACCAAAAAGTAGTTCATATGGAGTGATTCCACCCAGAGAATTTCTTGACAGATTGTTAAGACTACGTTGGACACTTATCAGATGTTTGACCCACCCGTCACCCAAACCTAATACCCTAGCTGTTATAGATTGCCTTATGTCATGTTTTTTTTCTTTCCACTACCACATTTTCCTCAGGATGGAATGGACTTGAGTACCGCAATGCAACACCCAAGCTGGTCATGGCCTCTTTGTAGGCTCGAGAGCTAAACGCAGGACCCTGGTCAGAATGTAGCGTGCCGATTGCGTATGTGCCAATAAAGACTCGCAAATCTTTTATAACAGTTCGGGCGTCAGCCGAGCGCTAAGGCCACATCCAAATGAATCTGTCCTAATAGTCATGGGAGCGCATTCGTCCATGGTGAAGTTTGCGTGTAGATAGTCTAATGCTGTCTAACAATGGTGTCTGAACTGGGCTGGCTACACTGTAGTCAGGTATGTGGTGGTTTTCAAAGCTATGATCTCTGTGACAGACATCGAAATTCATTCCAAATTCGTAAACTTGGACGCTCATTCCTGGCCACCAGTGTATCTCTTCTAATTCTATTAGAGATTTTAAGATCCCTTGATGTGCCAGACCCTCTCCCATATGTGCTTTGCGTACCAAAGCACATCTATTTTTGTTTTTGAATGAGTGATTGCAGCTACGGAAGCCATTTGCACAGCTGCCTTCGCGGCTTCATCAGCTAATGAATTCCCTGCAACGTGAACGCCATCACGTTGATGACTCAGTGTATGGATCACGTGAGTCTTTTGTAGTTCTTTCTGTAATAGAACTACTTGTTCCCAAAGCATTTTGTGCTTAATTGTGCCACATTTTGCGTCTTTGAAACCGTTTTGAACCCAGTTCTGCAAGTATTCATTGTAAGACTGGACACAGTAATACGAATCGCACACTATGAGTGTGGGGAATACCCGATTGGTATTTTCAAGCACCATCTTGAAAGCCTGTAGTTCAGCTCGCTGAGCTGAAGAGTCTCTGAGTCATTGAGTTTTAGTGACCATTGGTCTAAATTTTCCTTCGTGCCAGCGACCTTTAACTATCGCGCACGCAGCACTATAGGCTTGTTTACCCCCAATAGCAGGTTGTGCTGATCCGTCTGTATAAATTATACATCCGTAATGTTCTAGAGGCAGAATCTCTGTTGGCAAGGGACATTCGTGTTCGTATTGTAGATATTCTTGAGTTTTCAAATAAGGGTCAAAAACGTATTCGACGTCTGTTGCAGCAAGAGAGTTAACCCATTGTATCCATCTCGGATGTAAAGCTTTAGCATTTTTAATGCTCGCTTTCGTCACTGCCTCTAGGGCAGGTATAGGTGTAACGATCATTATGCGTTTACCATGCGGAAGAGCTCTCTCTTTTGCTACTGCAGTTTGTACCGCTGTCAAAATCTTTTCTGTAGAAGTGAATTTCATTTCAGCTTGTGTGTACAAGTGTGATTTATAAGTAATTGGTACCTTTTCACCCTCATTAAAGGTTAGGTACGTGAATCCTCATCTCCCTGGGATGATTCAGATCACAAGGTTGTGCATGTTGTTGCGTGTTTGTAATTGTGTTTTTGCTAACATGTCTGTTTGTACTTAACGCTAAATTTCTGTGTGTTTTTGAGTCCAATTAGTTGGTTTGAAATCAGGCTTGATTAGTTCGTAGAGAGGTTTAACCCTTTCTGCATAGTTTAGAACATAAGTTCTTCAAAAATTCAGGAAGGCTAGAATTGACTGCAAGTTTTTCAGCATATTTGGAGGTTTGAGCAGTGCACATTTCTCTAGAAAGTTTGCTGCCCGGCTTTTGCCTTCATTTGAAAGTTTGTATCCTAAGAATAGTACGTTATGGTGGGCAATTCGTGATTTCTTAAAATTGAATTTGTACCCTTCAGAAGCGAAACAAGTATTATGGTGTTCACCCTTTTCAAGTGCACTTCCAAGTCGTCATCCGTAAGATAGATGTCATCGACATAAAATAATGCCTTATTATCGTACGTTTGTAGTAACTCTGTTACTCTGGCTGAAAATAACTCTGGACTATTCTTGAATCCCTGGGTGAGACGGCAAAATTGGCCTTGTGTCCCCAAGATTGAGAAAGCGGTCAAGTACATGCTTTCTATTGCAATGTTGTGACAGAAGAAACCGTTAGAAATGTCTAATGTCGTTTTATATTTTTTCCGCACAATGTTATTCATCAGTGCTGCACTGTGTAAATTTTGTAATGCAAAAGTTTTGCAACAAGAGTTTAAATGTCTGTAGTCCAAAACTAGATGATATGAATTGTCTGGAGACAGGAAACAGAGGATTGTTTATTGACGAGGTGCATGTTTCAATCACTCCTTGGTATTCAAGTTGATTTAATATCTCGCTGACCTGTTTTTTAGATTCCTGTTTAACAGGATATTGCCGTTGCATACTAGGTTGAGTTTTTAACTGTATTTTGTGGTGAGGAGAATCCTCATCCCATCCCACGTGATTTTTATATAATGCTGGAGCCTGAGCTACTGCCCATTTTCTGGCATATGTGTATTTTTTATGAATTGGAATGTGATTTGAGAAGGCTGGCATAATCATCTCTTCGCCATGTGGGCACTCCCTGACAAATTCAGGTGGCCAGTCTTTTTTTTTTTTGTCCTCATAATCGCCCCTGGTGACCATATAGTGACAGACAAAATAAAGGAGATGGCAGAAACACTGACCCAGTTATACTGGGGGGAGTAATAACGATTTCTATCTGGGTACCCCACAGTGCATAGCGTCAACCTCTTATTCGTCACATGGTACCATCTAGGCTAACATGCTGCTATATGATACCCAATTCGTAACCGAAATCACCCTATAGGGTATGTATAGCCAAAGGAGATCCTTCCAAGCAGCGTAATCATAGGACATGGGGGGAAAAAAAAGAAAAAAAAACCCATGCCATTACATTCCATGATCACCAATTCAGTAGAAACCAAAATCTTCTCTTATTTGTGTTCCCAGATCTGATCATATCTAATTTTGAAATCTGCAACATGGAAGCACGCCAATCTGTTAGAAGTGGTGGTGTCTTATCTTTCCATCGTTTACATACTTCTCTTCTAGCCAACAGACAAGCGTAGAAAACAAATTTTTTACCCATGCTGCTCAGCTCTGGAGAGATACCAAAAAAGACTAACATTGGGCAGGGACTAACTTGAGACCCTACAGCTAAGGAGAGGGAGACACAAATCTCATTCCAATATGATGTTAGGGATGGGCACTCGAGAAACATATGTACATCTGATGCGGCTACCAAACCACATCTGGGGCAAGCAAACAAAGCATTATTTGGAAATTTTGATAACCGTAATGGAGAATAATATACCCTGTGTAGTGTGAACAGGTGGTTGCGACGAAGCCATGAAGGTTTCACAATGTCCCCCAGAATTTTAAACGATTCTAGCCACAAGATCTCCGTATCAGTTTTAGTGATATATGTGTCCCAGAGCGAGTGGGGGAGCAAAAATTCGCCATCAGACTCGTCTATCATAAGAATATACCAAAATGTGATCTCTTTCTTAAAGGGTAATTAATCTATCAGATGGGATACCAGCTCGCTCTCAGCACCTATTTTAAATCTTCCCCTGCCCTGATTTTGAACGTGTGCCCAGCTCTCTGAATTTGGAGGTATTTAAATCTTGAGAACCGCGTTCCTATTCTTAAACTCAAAGCCTCCCGTGAAAGTAACGTGCCATCGACAAACAGGTCCCCCCAGATTGCAAGACCCGCCTCTCTAACAGGTAGAGCTAGACTATCCAAGAGCCAAGAAGAAGAGCCCGGAGAATCCCAAAGGGGCGCTCTGCTGAGGTAGTAGTCAAGTCTGAGTGCACGTCTAAAGTTACTCCATGTTCCAGCTAGATCCCTCAGTACCTTAAGCTTTAGCTTTTTGAAATATTTGGGATCACCAAACTTTAACAAAAAATTTGCGGGCCTAACTTTTTCCCCTTTAAGAAGAGCTGAAAATAGTCTCCCTCACCCAGTGCAACTAGGGGTCTTTAAAAGCATCCTGACATGGGAGAGTTGAAAGGCCCATCCATAATACTGCAGGTCTGGTGCCGCCAAGCCCCCTTTTTCTCTGCGACGTCTTATCTTCTTCCAGGCCAGTCTGGGTGTATGACGGTTCCATATAAATGTGTTTATTTCAGATTGGAATTTTGCAATCATGGATGGATCAAAAAAAAGAGGGATAGTGCTAAACAAAAACATAATCTTGGGTAAAATAGTCATTTTAACCAGGTTAGACCTGCCTAACAAGGAGATAGGGAGAGCTGACCATGTTTTCATCAACCTACGGCACTCCTTAGCCACAATGGCAAAATTTAAGGGGACAATCTTATTAATATCCGCATAGATATTTAAACCCAGATACCTCAGAATAGAACTAGGCTGTGCCCCTGCCACCGGCACAGGATGATTCCAAACCATAATATCGGTTTTTGAAGCGTTGACTTCATAGCCAGATACTGCCCCAAACTCTTCTGCAATGGCTATCGCTGTTGGAAACGCCGAACTCAACTCGGATGAGAAAATGAGAACATTATCCGCATATAGTGCGACCTTCCACTCCCACCCTTCAAAAATAAAAGGTTTTATATTATGGTTATCACGAATTAATTGGGCAAAAGGTTCTATAAATAAATCAAACAAAAGAGGGGAAAGGGGACACCCTTGACGGGTTCCACGCGTAATACTAAATGGCTCTGTTAGTTCCCCGTTAACCAATAGTGAGGCGGTAGGGTTTCTATAAAAGAGTTTTACAGCTCGCCTAAAGTTATCCCCTAGGTTAAACTTTACCAAGACCTCCGATAGGTACACCCAATTTACCCTATCAAAGGCCTTGGTGGCATCAAGCGTGAGAACTGCCAGAGGAAGAGATGTAGACGTAGTCATGTCTATTGTACCGATAAGGTCATAAGTCAGCTCATATAGCTGCCGGTCCGTTACAAATCCCTTCTGGTCCAAATGTAAGATGTTATTTGCCACCGCTCCGAGTCTATTTGCTAACACAGATGCAAAGATTTTATAATCCGTATTAAGAATTGAGATCGGTCTATATGACCAGCAGTTAGTTGCTGTCTTGCCCGGCTTTAGGATCAAAGTTATGAAGGCGTTATTCCAAGACGTGGGGGGCAAGACCCCTTCCAACAAAATGTTATTAAATAGATCCGTTAAATAGGGAAGGATTGTTGAACAAATTACTTTGTAGATTTCAGATGGTAACCCATCGGGTCCTGAAGCCCTACCTTTTTTGCTATTAAGAACAGCCGACCGTACTTCCTCCAATGAAAAAGGGCATTCCAAAGCATTTCTTTGTTCTGGCGATAAGGCAGGAAGGGAAATCCCTGACAGCCATTCCATTGCTTGATTGGGTTGTACTTTCTTATCTTCATGATATATCTCACTAAAAAAGCTCCTGAAGGCCACACTAATTCCCTCATCAGTAGAGTGAATTACACCATCCTTACTAATGGCACTAATGTTATTTCGGACCCTATCTGTCTTCGCCTTCCAGGCCAGTAGCTTACCCGCCAGTCTTGTTCAGCTAGAAGAATGTCATCACCCTTAGATAGCTTCTCCCAAAAGAGTGCTTTTATTTTTATGGTTATGTCCCCCTCCATCCGGAGCATTACTTCATATAACTTATGGGGTACACTAACCCTGGTGTCGGCAGTTTCAACTTGAATGCAGTCATTCAAGTCCACTGTTTCCAGATGATCCTTCAGGATCTTGTGAGCTATGGTGACTTCTGCTGCACTGTCTAGCATTGTATGGGCCCACTCACCGTTCTTGAGTTGTGTCCTCAAGATCCTCGGCATGTCTGATCTTTACGCTTGCTAGCTTCTTCTTGGTGAATTGAGTTTTCTTATTTTTTGGAACGTGCTGGTCGTCTTTGGACTTCATGCGTTCTTCCTTTTATTCTGATCGTCCTCTTCTTTCAGATTTCTGTGAGGAAGTCTGAAAGGTACGAGAGGAACGAGTATCAGTATCTTGATATCTATCAAGTTTTCTCAAATTCTCCCTATTCCTGAAATTATACCCGTTTTCAGAGGGCTCCCGTTGGGGAGACCTACCTCCCCATTGGGGAGATCTTCCTTTGGACTGAGAACGCTTCTCTTTAGGAAGCGTTTGTTGAGTTTTTTCCCGCTTCTTTTTAGGAGTAGTGAGTATTTTTTATAAAATAAAATACAGGATTTTCTGTTAGTTGGGGTTTTAATGGTTTTCCACCCAAACTATCTCTACCTAGTTCTTCATAGGATTTTTCAATAATTCTTGCAAATTCATATGGTTGCTCTGTTATATCTGTTTCTTTTAATTTTTGGCGGATTGCCACGGCTGCTACTTCACCTTTAATGTTAGCTAATAGTATAGCAGAGACCTGTTTGAAATCTTTTAGAAATTTCATACCAAGATTTAAAGCAGATTCTGGTCCGTATTCATTTTGAATCTGTCTTAGGACGTCTGGTATTACCGCCATAGAGGTAACACCATGTGTTTTTGTGTAGATGTAAGCAAAAACTTTACCCCAAGTGTCACAATCCTCCACGTGTGGTGCAATCCCCATTGGTAAACAGATTGTCAGAATTCTGTGTTTTTCATGAGGTGTACTATCAAGAAACACCGCCTCTATCTGAGTAATTTTTTGGGCTAACAAAAACGGAATTTGTTCCCTTTTTGCGGGCAATTTATCAATGACTGATTGTATAGTCTGTGGTGTAATTTTGTTTGTGTTTCCCTGGTGAGGGGTGTGCTGTGGAATCCTTACAGCAGGTTGGACTGTTAAAGTCTGCATCACATATTGTATCAACTGTCTATGTATTTTAATTAACAGTTTCAGATGGCCTAACAGTTCTGAACCTGTCATTTTTTTCAATGTCAGGATGTGCTGTATAGCTGGCTATGACCGCCCATGTTGCTCCTGGTCTACCTAGTGGACCAAGCCTGGTAATGTGATTTTGATGTTGTAGGGCGACTTTAAACCAGAGCTGATGCTCTTGGTAAGTTAGTGGAATTTCAACGTCCTCGTAAGGAACGTATTCCGCTGGAAGTTCCTCTACTTTGTAGTAGTGGAACTCATGTGTTACTGCATTTGCTGCAGGAAACTGAATCCATGAATAGAATACCTCTACCTGCCGATATTCATGTGGTGCCTCTATGACGAATATAACTTTACACCTCTGGGTGATAGGCCATTTGTTATAAGTTTTATAGTTATGGTTTTTCTTACATTTGCCGGGATGATTATAGCACCCGGGTCGTTTTGTTGCGTTCTTGTGTCGTCTAAAACTGCTTGAGCTGCTACTGTAGCTCTTACCAATTCCTTGTCACTATTCATTATTTTGTTTACTGAAAGTTTGCAGAACAAGTTTCAAGAAACAAAGATAAGGTGCACAATATTTTTGGAACACTGTGGGGCATATTACCAAGCAATAGCGATAATTATGGCTATTGCTTGGTTAGAGGCAAAAATGTATCGCTGAGCTGCGGAGATTTTTATCGCAGATAAACCTTGGTATTACCAAGGTTTATCGCAAATGCGATAAAAATCGTCCGAAATGCATTAATATCGCTGAAAAGTCAGCGATATTCATGCATTACCGAGCTAATGCTCTTAGCCATGTTATCCACCTCCCATTGGATAACATGGCTAAGAACTGCTCAGGGCAGGTGTTAGCTTTTGGAGATATGCACGCTTAGCGCGAATATCTCCATAAGTTGGTAATAGGAGATAGCGATGTTAGCGACTGTTTCCAGTCACTAACATCTTGGCATGCCCACTTTGCATGTCATTAGTGATAAATATCACTGACATGCAAAGTGGGGCCCAAGATGGTCGCTATCTCCTACTAGCTGTCGCTAACTGGTGTTAGCAAAAGCTAGATAATAGGGAGATAATTTTATCTCCGCTTTCTTGCTTTTAAAGCCAAAAAAGCGGAGATAAACCCCCTTGATAATATGCCCTTGTATCCTTCAGCGTTGAACAAACCAAAAACTAATACATAGGATTTTCGAACTACTCAGTTTTGGCGGATATTTCCCTTTCACCCACTCCAAACGTCTATTGGAGTATTTTACGGGAAAAAGGGGGCTGTGTGAAAAGCACGACTGAGTTACTCTAGTATCTAGCGTTAAATTATCGCCTTACCAAACGTTGGGCACCACGTAGTGTAGTTCCTATATTCCCATTAGGCTCAGCGCATTGGAATAATATATACTATAGATGGGACGTAGGACTGAGGTCTACTAGGTCTCTATCGAATATACTAAACTTAATAGTGAGTGCCAGCTAGCTCAGAGGTCACTAGAAACTTTCTTGAATACACAAGAAGGGATTTGTTTCTGACAACTGCATAAACATGACAACTTTGTTTCCCAAGAATAAGAAATATATCTCTAGAGTTGCGGAAACAATAGATAGCTATTTCACTCAGTGCAGAGAAATAGAGAGACTGCGTTTTCAATAAAAGGTATTTACTGAACAGTCTTCTTTCTCATGCAAAAGAAATGAAGTGCTACAATCGCGATACTTAGCTACTTAGCATGAAGTAAAGTGCGTACAGTAAAGAGAATATTACAAAATAATATTGTAATAGCATGGTATGGTTTCAAAGCCACAGATAAATACATAAAATACATAAAAACATACATTAATAAATAATGACTAAAAGTACTCAACTGGTGTTTCTAAAATAGGCTTACCCCGGTGTACCTAACCTAAGTCTAGTACAAGGGAAGAAGTAAGTGAGGTGTAGCTTAGTTTTAGTATTCTTTGCCAAGAATCTATTCCAAGAATTCTCTAAGGGTCTAATCAGCTCCGAACCTTGGTTTAGAATGAAGAGGTCTGGTATCTCTCTCTCTCACGACTCGATTTCCCAGCAACCCGCAAGGGTAGCCTGGAAACACTGGAACTGGATTTCTCGGCAGGAGAAAAGACCTCGTCTCTCTCAGTGAGTCAGTGGGAGGGTCGAACTGCTCCAAACCACCGTGTATTTGCCTGGGCAAGTGTGGGCATATTTATACCTTGAAGGTTTGACGTAAGGTTGGACATAATAACGTCATCAAAGACTCAGTTCTTTAAAAACTCCATGATTTCTTGAATAACTTAATATTCAAGCAAGGGGAAGTCCCTGACTGCTGAAGGCGGGTTTTTCCAAGAAATCGTTGTGGATTTTCGGAACTAGTGGAAGTAGCCATGCTGTATTTGGACTGCATGGGCTAAGTCTAAATATGGTTAGGATTTCTATGCCAGTATAAGAATAGGGTGATTTATACCTATATATGGGCATGAATCGGAAAAATTACACTAGGGTCCTAAATTTATATACAACAGTAGGGAGAGCGTTGGACTCAGGAGGGGTAAAATTTGCTATTCTTACTCCAGTCTGTGCGACAGTAGGGAAAGTGTTAGATTGCGCAAGGGCAATATTTACTATTCCAACTCCAGTCTGTACAATAGTGGGGGAAGAAGTGGACTCAGGAGGGGTAAAAATGACTATTATTACTCCAATCTGGGCAACAGTAGGAAAAGTGTTGAACTCATGTATTATTCCCACTCCAGTCTGTGCAACAGTAGGGTACGTGTTGGATTGCAAAGGGGTACAATTTACTATTCCCACTCAATTCAGTGCAACAGTAGGGAAATAGTTGGACTCAGGACGGGTGAACATTTACTTTTTCCACTCCAGTAGGTGGAACAGTAGGGAAAGTGTTAGATTGCTGAGGGTAACATTTACTATTCACACTCCAGTCTATGCAACAGTAGGGAAAGTGTTGGAATGTGCCCGGGTACAATTTACTATTCTCCCTCCAGTCTGTGCAACAGTAGAGAAAGAGTTGGACTCAGGAGGGGTAATATTTACTATTCTCACTCTAAGTCTGAGCAACAGTAGAGAGAGAGTATTTCACTTCAAACAAATACAATACTCTAACAACTGGATTAAAAAGCAACAAAATATAAATATTTAAATATAAATATATATATAAATATTTTAAAAACAAAAAGATTACATATTTATCACAATGTTTCATTCATATTTTATATTAAAACGAAAAATAAAAATATCACTAAAATACCACACTATATTTTCACAAACATTACAGCCAACACATATATAGTTATTTATGAATAAAATGCCTAACACAATTAATAAACAAATTAAAAATAACACATTTTTTAAATAATAAATAACAATTTTTACATTTATTATTACCTAATATACTTCTTACCCTAAACCTCTACAAAGAAAACAACGCACACCTAAAACAAATGTAATTTCCTTCCCACCCTTTATCCCTACAAACCCAATAACACATACCTAATATATAATTAAAAGAATAGTTTAAATATATAATTTAGATCATTATTTATCAATTAAAAAATTTATAACAATTAACAAACACTAATTTCGTTTTATTTAATCAACTTCCCAACCTTTACCCCTACAAACAAAACAACCCACACCTAATGTATACCATAAAATAGTCTTAATTACACAATTTACATCATTAATTATCAATTGAATAATTATTAATAGTTAGCATTAACTATTATAATAAATTCACTTCACACCCTTTACCCCTACAAATATCACAACCCGCACTAACAATATTAATAACACATTTAATTAATTGCACAGTTTACATAATTAAATATCAATTACATATTTATAAACATGTATTATTAATTATAATTAATTTACTTCCCAACCTGTGCCCCAGTAAACCCTACAACCTTCCATAGCACTAAAAACACAAATAAACTATTAAATGAAAGGTAAAATTAAGTAAAAATGTACAAACTATGGGCCTTATTATGATGCGGATGAGCGACCGATCGCCATCGCAAGTGGGACAGTTTAACAAGTAGTCAGAGATCCCACCCTCCAGATGTGGCTGCTACTGCCATGGAGGTGGTCGGAAACCTCCCTTATTCTAATTCGGATTGTGCGGTGGCCTGGAGAAGGGCTGCAGCACAAGCTGCAATAAAAGAAAGGGTGTTTTTAAACATCCATGCACTGTGTGTCATGCACCAATACACATATTTGTCAATTACTGCACAGTATTTAGTAGTGTGTGTGTTTAATAAATGTACTTTTCATTTTTCTAAAGACAAAGCACAGACAGAACATTCATTTATTGACTGTTATTGTTGTGTTGTTTGAGTTCAGAATCCTTAGAAACAACTGAAGACAGGGGGTGTTTGACAAAAAGGGAACAGTTTGTTTAAATAAACATAGCAGCTGGGAGAACAGTTACAGGGACTAGGACTAAGGCCTGTCTCAATTTACTTTTGGTTTATTTCCTTCTTATATACAAAATACTCATAATCAACAAGAGAGAGAGGGATATTATAGAGAAAACACTCTTGGTCCCCCAATATGTAGTATAAACAATAAGAGAGTGTGACTACTAAAACATCAAGAGTGGGAGCATGGGGATAGACATATAAATCTATTTAGATTTATATGGAAGGCCCTCACTCATCAACCTGGTTGGTGACATGCTTCATCATCGGGCCCCACCGGGAGAGACCGAATGCCTCCCCGGTGTGCTTCGATGCCAGAGTTACTGCGGAGCTGGGTTTTTTGTGTTTGTGAAGGGTGGAAGGGTGTCAGTGTGATTTACTAAAAAATGTCAAGATTGTGTCACAACATTTTTTTATTGGGTGGCCAATCAGACATATTAAAAAAGACACCACTTCACCAACTGCCAAAGGTGACACCTGCTTAAGATTAAAATCTGGATTCACACCACCATCCCACGCAGTGCCTGCAGAGACAATAGCTATTGAACAAGCAGTTTTCCATGATATAGAAACTTACCAAGAGCCTACCACCTTCAAAAACTTCAGTGGCCTAGAATAGCAAGCCCTACAGGACCTTCAGAATAATAAAGATATCACTCTGAAACCGGCCGACAAAGGGGGTGGTATAGTCATTCAGAACACCAAGGATTATGACAAAATCTGCCTTAACCTCCTAGGTGATGGGAAGAACTACACCCCACTTAGGAAAGATCCATCACCTGAGCTTAAAACACGTATCAGTAACTTGTTCAAAGAAGCTAAAGAGAATGGTCACACATCCGAACACGAACCAAAATGTTTGACCACAGGGGATAGTGTGATACCATACTTTTACACACTACCGAAAAATCGTCAAATGGTTACTATAGGTGGGTCTTGACCTTGCATGGACACAGTGTAGTTAATGGTGAATGTGTCCAGAGGTCAGGCATGGAGAGCACGTGATCACTCCGTGTGCTAGGTCCTGAATATTTATGTTTTCCTAACTCATGTGGCATGTGACTTTATGGTGTAATTATGGAGAACGCATACCCCCTCCTGCCATGTGTACTTTACTGCAATCTCCCTTGACCATTGCAATGCCACTGCACCTATCCATGGAATTGATCAAGAGTTTCCTAACAAAGTGTTTGCCTGCTAGCTTTACCATCCCACCTGTGAACCTACTAATCAACAACACCTGGGCCTAGGTCTGAAGGCCTTCCTAACTACATACTTGTGAGTGGAGGTTGATGTAGAGTTCACAGCAGGTGATTCAGTTAATAAAGACAATATTTCATTTTTATCAGTGAACACACAGATTTCCCTATTAATATTCCCCCTCTAGTTGATTTTTCAACTACACTACCTGACTCATGCATTTTGACAATTACGGTGCTTGGAGAATGTTGTTCTTTAACTTCACGGTTGACAGCCAATAACTCCCTATTTACTTGCAACCTACCCAGTTTGAGTACTGTACTGTTACAACAGATGATCCCCAATTGTATAATCCTGCATACCAATAGAAGCTGGCAACAGTGATTTACATAAACTAGATATCCAGCGTGGGAGCCCGGAGAACCAATTCAAAATCCACTCCTGCTCAGTTAACCTTCCTCTTCATGCTTGCTTCTCTGTAGATTATGAGGTGCTTGAATGGAAAGCATCAGTAATCCATAGTCCATGCTGTTCTCTGGGAAGAACGTGCAGCAGGGGGCACTGATCTTGGCACAGACCCCTCCCTCCATTGCTGTGATTATGTCCAGTAAATAATTGTGCTGCATTACAATGAGATGGATGGCCCACATTTTTCCCTTGATCAAATGGAGGCTGAGCTCAGTGATGTTCATTATATTGAGCGTTTCCCATTTGCAGCCTGTGGGTGTTAGCCTTTGTCTGCAGGGTACAGAAAGGTATCGAACCCTAGCTTTACTTCCATGAACAGCCTAATTTCTTCTGGAATGTTTTTGAACTGAGCCCAGCCAAAACAGTGCCCCATTCTCCTTTCACAAGCTTTGTGCAGCATGGTGATCCTCTTTCCTAATGGGATCTGGTACAAGCCTGTTAGCTCTTCTCTAGGAATGACCAGGGTTATACCCTTCTATGTCCTAGAGCTGTAAGTGTTAATTTTTCAGTTGAGTTAGTGCAAAGACACCCTTGGGTATACGAGCTCTTAAGAAAATAATTTATTATAACGCATGCAACCCATTCACCTTTTTATCCCCGAGTTGGATGGCCTTCCACAGAAATTCCATGTCAGGAGGCCATCTATTGTTTACAAGGACAGCCACAGATACACCAAGAGTCATTCTCAGACCACAGGTGGATGCCGGAGCGGAAGTGTTTGTGCACTGAGTTGGGTGCTTCGGTACTTCTAAAAATGTCTTTTCTGGGAAATCTTGAGGCCAAGAGATAGCTTTCCCTATGGCAGTCTTCCTATGAATCCTGTCCCGCTCAGTATGGATATCTGTGGGTTCCATGAAGATGTATAGTGCTGTTGAGTTGGTGTCCTATCGGGTTTTGTTTACAATTACCCCACGTGGTTCTATCTTGTTGGCCTTATGCTGGATAAGTAGAGGTGTATAAGGCATTTTACTTTCACAGGGGCTACTTCTTGGGACAAGAAACATCTATCTGCACCTACCGTGTGTGGGATCAATGAAGCAGACATAACAGGACCTGCCTGATGCTTGGGAGCCAACTGAGGTCATGTGCTGATACCATTTGTTATGTTAAAATTGCGCTGTGCAGGGCAAGTGAGATGCTAGTGTTATGTTTAGTGTAATTGTAGGTAACATACAAGGACCATACATAACCATATAAATATACATAATGTTTGTTGTGATACTTCAGTTTGAATTACGGGTCCTCTGGGAGTCATCTGTACTCCTACAGGGGGGCATTTTTTTTCTGACCAGTTCAAAACTCTTCACAGTATTTAGTTCAAGGGTGTCATCAACATGGATAGATTTAGCTGCACGTTTGAACAGTGAACCCATGTGGACATTGAGCAGATCCCTCGCTGACAGCCAGTGAGTTTTACTTCCTTCCATTGGCATAAGTTCAAAACTTTTCTTTTTCCCTTTGGTTCATGGAGGCTGACAAAAAATCAATGTTGATGCACTTGTTGTTTTTGTGATTATCTGTTTTGAAAGGACTTGGTAGCTTTTAATTTAGCTAGTCACATATGCTGCACTATTAAGGGTTTTGGAGGCCCTGTATTTTACCACAGGGTGTGATCCCATCAACCTACTAGAGGCGATCTAGAGAGGTATTGGAAGGAAACCCCTATTTGAAATGTCGTTCAGTGATTTTGGGAGTGAGGGTGATTATTATTGTTTACACCAGGGGTCTCCAATCTTTTCGGTATTGAGAGTTACTTCTGGTCAAGGAAAGTCCCCAGGATCTACTCGCATATTTTATCACTTGTCGAAGTAGGGACCCTTCTTCCTAGTCAGGGTAAGGAGGATACACTTAAAAAATAACCCCTGCTCACCCCCTTTGGTAGCTTGGCACGAGAAGACAGGCTTATCTCAGAGCATTGTGCCTACATACAGTAACACAGTGAAAATCCTACAAATAAGCACCACACCAGTTTAGAAAAATATGCAAACTTTATCTAAACCAACAGGACCAAAAATGACAAAAATCCTACATACAATACTAGTTACTAGTTACTAGTTACTGTGCAAAATAACCTTTAAATTGCAATAAAAAGGTGAAAATACAATTCCTCCGACTCTGTAGCTCCATCACGGGACACTGCGATGCTGATTACGACAGAGCCTAACAATTCCAGCCAACCACGTCGATACAGGTTAGCTAAAGTGCTTCTTCTAGCAGGGGACACAGCACACAGCAAAGTCATTCTCCTTCCCTTGGAAGAAACAGACACTGCAGGCCAATCCCAGGTAGCACACAGCAAAGGGGCAGTACTCCTCCAGTTTCTGCAGCTCTTCTCCTTGGCAAAGGTTCCTCTTAATTTGTCAGAAGTGATCTAAAAGTCTGGGGTTTTGGTCCCTCTTTTCATACAGCAAAACCCTTTGTTCTCTGGAGGCAGAGAAGTACTGTGCTCAGTCAAAACCAGTTCTGCCCTCTCTGGTGCAGCTTCCTGGCAGGAGGTGGAGACAGCATTGTGTCAGGCATACCAGGCCTATTCCGGTGAAAGGAAACCTCCTCCCCTTCTCTAAATGCAGCCTAGGTCTATTCAGCTCAGCCCTGACTCATCCAGACCCCCTGGAGCCACTGCTCATCCAAAGCACCTGTCATTCAAAAGCCAGACAGTCAATATACATCGTAGCAGAGGCACACTGGATGGCTAAGCAAGAAATTACCTACTTTCTTAAAGTGGTATTTTCAAACACAAAATGTATAAATAACCTTCACTAATAGATGCATTTTGAACATTCTGAGTTCAAACATACTAAACTTTATTTTCCTACCTTGTTCTCAGGGGTAGTTATGTTTATAACATGTTATAAGCAAAGTCCCCATTCTATCTTACTGGAACAGATTACCTTGCAATAGTGAAAAACGAAATTTACAGAATTTCACTATTAGGACATGCCACACACATCAGGGTATGAACTACCTTTTACATACAATGCACCCTGCCCTAGGGCCTATGTTAGGGGTGACTAAAATATAGAACAGGGAATGTTCAGGGACTGGCAAGTGGCTGCACTTGCCAAGTTGACATGGCAGTCACAGACTGCACACAGGCTCTGCAATGGCAGGCCTGAGACACACTTTACAAGCTGCTTCTGTGGGTGGCACAGTCAGTGCTGCAAGCCCACCAGCAGCATTTGAATTACAGGCCCTAGGCACACATGGTGCACTGTACTAAGGTCTGACAAGTAAATCAAATAAGCCAATCATGGAGTCACTAATCAATATATCAATTTAACATAGGGAGCATTTGTACCATGGCACTGAATAGCAGTGGCACAGTGCCCAAAGCATCTAAACCAGCCAAACATATCACAAACAGAGGAGGCAATCAGTGAAAAATGGAAGGGAGACTCATGTCAATGGTACCAGGTCTAACACCACCTCTCAGTAATCTCACTGTGTAAGGCTTACTGGAGGTAACAGGTGGGCTAGTTGGCCCCTAAGGACCCTCAGGAGCAAATGGGACTTTATTCCTCCTACCAAAAGTATGCCAGGAAGTACATTTGCAGAGTAGTGGAGAACAGGGTGGGGCCTCCGACGAGTTGGCGGCTTTTGATTTTAAAAAATATTTTAGGAAGGGGGACTGTGCACCCCCCCTCCATTGATCCTTTTGGGCCTGGAGGACACCATCCCCCAGGACCTGACATATTTAAAAAAAAAAGGGAGGGTCCTCCCTCCTGAGGCCAATTTTGGCCCCGGGGACCCCACCTCCTACACATGGCCAATTTTTTATTTTTATTTTTTGTCGATGGAGGGGGCTGGGCTGCCCCCTCCCAGGGCATTTTCAGCTCCGGGACCCCATCCCCCAGGGCCAGGCCATTTAAAAAATATATATTTTCTTTCCTGGGGAGAGGGACCATACTGCCCCCCTCCCCAGGCAGATTTCGGCCCCGGAGACCCCATCCATGGGACCTGGCCAATGTTTTCCTTTTTTCTATTTTTCAAGGGAGCGAGCCGAGAGGATCCCTACCAGGCCATTTTTAGTCCGAGGACCCCATCCCTGGGGCCAAGCCATTTCTATTTTTAATTCATTTTCCTTTCAGGGAAGGGGAGCCACATGGCTTCCCTCCCCAGGCTGATTTCAGCCCTGGGGTCTCGATCTCAAGGGCCTGGCCCATTTTCAGTAATGGGGACCTCATCCCCCAGGTCATGGCCAGCTGGTTGGGGACCATGGAGGGACCCTGAAGGCCCCCATGGCCCTGACCAGGTCCCAACTCCGGCGGGAGGTGGCATTGCTTTTTACACCAAGGGAGCTGCTAAGATGCAGTTCCCGGGGGTAAAAAGCAATGTGAGCTCTCTTTCAATAAGCAAGAGCATTTTTTGCTCTCGCTTGTTCAAAGCAAGCACACTTGTTTGCTATGGGATGGCGGGAGCAGTGCTCCTGCTATCCCAAAGCAAACTGCATTGTTCAGTGGGTGGGCACCCTGGGACATTCCTGGAGCCGGCGCTGGGCTGTGGGGGGCCATGCACCCCCAGCATTAAAGAAAAAAAGCCCCGGGGTGGGAGTGGTCACCAGGGCTGCGTGGGCTCACGCGGGCCCCCACATATCAATGTCTAGTGCCCCAGGACCTGGGGCCTAAAGTTGTGCAGGAGCCTGCGATTCCGTTTTTTTTTAAAGTTCATCCAGATTCGTAGATCCATCATGAATTCCGCAAAAATAGTTTTTAAAAAATGCTTGTTTTTGGAAATTAGGGGTCCCTGTGGGACTGAACAGGCTTATGGAGTCAGGGTGTTTCTACCCAGCCTCCTTTTCTCTTTTTTAACCTTTTTTCTTGTGATTTGGTTAAAAAAAGTCACAAGTTGGATACCAACACTTCCTGGTTTGAAGCGGTGGCAACCAATCAGATCTCAGGCACAAGATCAGGAGGGTTCGCAGATCCCCACCAATCACAGTTGTATATCTGCAAAATCTTTAAATTTCTCAGGAACTACTGAATGGATTTAAACCATTTAGCAAGAGCTACCTTCCTGCCAAATTTCATCTAATTCCATTCAGCTGTTCGGGCTGTAGCTGCGTCAACAGTTTCTTATAGACAATAACATGGAGACAAATGTTACACTCTTCCCATCATGTATCAGGACAGTACTCACAGCAGTATTCCAAAGCACACTCACAATGCAGTTCTTCTTTTATTGAGAGCTCATATGTGTTGAAAACTATCGAACGAGCATGGCCGATGCTTTTCAGCTGACGTCTTTCACCGTACCATGATTATGACATTCTCCCTAACCAAATATACAGAAAAAAATTCCTTTGTCCATTTCATCAGCTAGACAACTAGACTGCTTATGTAATCATTATTTTATGGCACTCCTAGCTGATAATGCTCTTTCTTAGGGTAAACCATGTTCCCATCCCACCCCATTCTGCTGGGCTCTATCTATTCTCCATTCTGTAAGGAGATAAAAACCTGTCTTCAAGAAATAGCTATGTCACGAACTCTCTTAAGTATTATGCTTTACACACATTGAAAAAGCCATACTAGCAGTATCTAGTGACAGTGAGCGCCACAATGGAACAGACAGTAAAACAGCAGCACCCAAAAGTCCTATCCAACATGCTGTGACATAGACCTGCAGGCAGAGTGTAGTGACATCATGCTCTGCCCATTCAGTGAATGTCTTATTAGGAAGATGCCAATTCACACAGATTGCTAATCAATGTGATCAGTGAACATCTCCTCCTTCAGAGAGCTATCAGACAATAGTCATTGGAAATTTCTGCAATCTTGAGCTTGTAGTGTCTGAAATTGTTGAATTTTTCAGGAGCAGCCCGTACAGGTAAGAGCAGTGAGACAGTGGGGCAGTGAGGCAGGGTAGGGGATTCTCGACAAGATAAAATTAAATAAATCAATCATTTTTCCTCTTGCTGTCTGTCAAGTCGCCCCACCACTCTTACCTGCACAGGCAGCTCCTGGAAATGAAAGATTCTGTTCATCTTCTGCAATACGTGTTTAGCTAGGGGAAATTGAACAGGGCCATGAACAGGGCCAATTGTTTTAGTTAAATGTCTCTGGATTTTGTCAAATCTACTTTTAATTTGGTGATAAATTCTAGCACTAAACATTTAACATTGTGTTTCTACACAGACGTTTTGGAACTTGTTATCTCCTTTTGAAGACTGCAGTGAACTCAAGTATAAGAATTCTCTACTACTCCTCCGAGTTGGATGTTAACCCATCTCATATGAAGTAGAGAACCTTTCCTCTTTTCAGCTACAGTTTACTCACACAGATGCAGCCATAAAATAGATTGTGCCTCTATCAAGACACATTACCAGTAGGTTTCTAGCCTTGTGTTTATCTTTTCCTTTAGTGTCCTGAATGTAGTGTGCAAGCTGCCAGTTTGTTGACTTTATTGCCTTTGCTAAAATGTATTTGTATATTTTTCAACAGGAGTTGTCTTGCATCAACTGACCAGAGAGTGCAGTTCAGAGTTTCATTTTCTACATGCTCTGTAACAGAATGATTGATTGTATTTTCTTCAATGTGTCCTGTTCATATTATGTTTGAAAGCTTTATTGAAATAAAGAGTTAGCAATACAATAAGGTGACAACAGCTGAATAAAATGAGAAAGGGGCATTCATAGGAGAAACAAAATGAAATCAGCTGGTGACACAATGAAAAAGCAAAGCATTTTTAAATTTTAAGGGAGGGGGTGGAGGGGAGGGGAAGGGAAATTAGAAACAATGTAAAATACAGTTAAGACTACAATATAAAACAAGCAAATTAAGTGATGGCAAAAAAGTACAGTAAATGCACTAGTAACTAGTAAATGCGCGAATTAAGAACATTATCAAAACATGAGTAAACAAGAGAAAAAAGAAACCTTCATTAGTGAAATCTGAAGCATGAAATTACAAGCAGGAGTACAATTGATCAAGGAGGTTTAAAATTGTCAGAGGAGAGTGAAGTGTATTTCGTTTTGGTAGATTGATCTAAGTACAAGGTGAGAGGTAACCAGTAGAGTTCAACATTGCGAGAGGGCTTGCAGGTGGATGCAAAGGCAACATCCAATCTATGAGAGTGACATAGTAAGTTCCACCAGGAAATTATGGAGAGTTTGGTCAAAGACTTCCAATTGGAGGCGATATGTTGGAGAGCAAGGGCTAGCATAAGGTCAAAAAGACCACGTGAATGCGGGGGGAGGTCAAAAGTCTCCGAAAGGCTACCCAAAAAAACCAAAGAGTAGAAAAAGAAATAGAGAAATTAAAAATACGGGAGATGCGAGACCACACTTGTGTCCAGAATCGACGGACAGAAGGACAGAGAAAGAAGAGATGATAAAGATCAGCATTGGGAGCATCACAGGTCCACCAGTTGGCTGTAGAAGAAGAGAGAAAATGAGAGAGAGAAAGAGGAGAAAGGTAGAGTCTGTGATAGAAAAGAATAAGGATTGAGTGAGAGATGCAGTGCGGGAGGTCTTCAAGGATTTAGCCCAAAGTTTGTCCCAAAGAGAGGTCGGCCACGAGCAACCTAAGTCTTTTTCCCAAGAAAGTTCCAGTTTAGATTTGGGACGATCAGGGTCAGGAGCTGAGAAGTATCGATAAATGAGAGAGGCCTTAGGAATAGTAGAGAGGATGGTGAGTAAAGAGGAGAGTGAGGTGGGTAGTTCATCTGATGGTAAAGAGTAGTATCGATCAAGAACGGTGTCCATGAGAGTGTAGTATTTCTTTGCAAACGAAGGAGGACATTGAAACTGGGCCTGAAATTGGGGGAAGGAACGAGGAGATGAACCGTCAAAAAGATGGTGAACCCAGATGATACCCTTTGATCTCCACGAAGCCCAGGCAACAGGTCTATTCCGTATTAGAATGAGTGTGTTATACCAAATGTGTGACAATAAAAAGAATTCACGAGAGACAGAGGTCTCCGGTACCAGGGGTCGCAAGAGAGAAGAAGTATGTTTGAATAATGGAGGATTAAGACAAGGAGCCTTGGCAGTAAAGCGTATTACATCATGAAAGGAGTAAGGACACAATAACTCCCGTTCAACCGATAGCCACAGGGGAGCAAAAGGGGCCATGTCTTGTGATAACCAATGGGAGGCTTGACGAAGAGAGAAGGACTTATGATGAAGACGGAAATCTGGAAAATTAACCCCACCATTTGACTTAGACTTACGAAGGGCTGAAAGAGATATACTAGCTTTCTTCTGCTTCCAGAGAAATTTAGACAAAACAGAGTCGATGCGACGGAAGTAGAGAGTTGGAATATGCACTGGGAGCATGGAAAGTAAATAAATCAAAATCGGAGCAATCATCATTTTAACCAAATCGAGACAACCCCACCAGGAAAGGTATATGGGATTCCAAGAAGATAGTAGAGAGTCAATTCTAGAAATGACTGCATTCATGTTAAGTTGGATAGAAGTTGAGATAGAATTAGAGAAGAGCACGCCAAGATATTTTATTTTCTTACTATTCCAAGCAAAGCCAGTGGATGCAAAGAAATGTGGAAGGCAGAATTTAGTTATAGGAAGGATCTCCGTCTTATCCGAGTTTATTTTATATCCTGAAGCCAGGGAAAATTTCTCAAATTCATCCAATAAGGAAGGGATAGAAGTAGTTGGATCTGAAATGAATAAAAGTATGTCATCCGCATATGCCGATAATTTAAGCTGCTGCTCACCGTATGGGAAACCAGAAATGGATGCATTGTTACGAACAGAAGAAATGAAGGGCTCAAGTGCTAAAATGAAAAGAAGAGGGGAAAGAGGACAGCCCTGACTTACACCTCGTTTAAGGGTAAAAGGGGAGGTAAGTTGACCATTGACAAGGACTGATGCTTTGGGCATAGAATATATTAAAGAAATGTAGGAAATAAATTTCGGACCAAAGCCATGCCAATTCAGTGAAGCCATCAGAAAGAACCAATCAACCCGATCAAAGGCTTTTTCAGCATCGACCGAGATAGCCGCAAGAGGGATAGAAAGAGAGGAGGCCTTGTTGAGAACATTGAGGAGGAGTCTGGAATTGTCTGAGGTGAGGCGGCCCTTAACAAAACCACATTGTTCCTTCCCAATAAGGTGTGGCATGAATGGGTCAAGACGAAGAGCTAATAATTTTGCAAAGATTTTATAATCCACATTGACTAGGGATATTGGTCGATAATTCTTACAGAATTTTGGGTCCCGACCTTCCTTAGGTATGAGGCATATGGTAGCATCCTGAAATGAGCCTTGAGCCAGACCAGCGGAGCAAAAAGATTGAAAAAGAAAAAGAAGTTTGGGTAAGAGAAGATCAGAGAAGTGTAGGTAAAATTCAACTGGAAAACCATCAGGCCCTGGAGTCTTGCCCTTGGTTAGAGAAGACAGTGCAGTGGATAACTCAGAAAGGGTAAAATCTGTATCAATGTCCGAGAAATTAAGTTGGGAGGTGTCTGGTTTAGGCAAACCCTCAAAATATGATTGGAGGAGATCTGGGGTAGGGGGGTTCTCAGGAGAGTATAAAGACTCAGAGAAGGACTGGAACTGTTCCAAAATGTCTTTATCTGTGTGTAAAAGGACATTGGAAGGGGAATAGATAGAATCTATGAGAGTTTGTTCTTTACGCGATTTTAGATAGTTAGCAAGCAATTTGCCCGATTTGTTACGCCCTCCATAATACCGTGCACTACTTCGCAGGAGGAAGGAGGAGGCTGAATCCGTAGTAAGTTTGTTAAATGCAAGTTTAGCTTGAAGAAGTTCAGAAGGCATAATGGTCGGAGAGGAGGTGTAAAATTGGTGTTCAAGTGACTTGATATGAGCAAGAGTAACCTTACACTTTTGGAGAAACTTTTTCTTTTTTTTGGATACAAAGTCAATAATAAATCCACGAGCTGTGGCCTTGAAAGAGTCCCAAATAACATGGGGAGAAATATCAGGGTCAGAGTTAAGCTGGAAGAATTCAGACATGAAAGAGCGAAAAGAGGAAGAAAAAAGAGGATCTGTAAGTAGAGAAGAGTTAAAGCGCCAACAAGAAGATTTAGGAGTTGGAGGGAGAAGATCAAAATCAGTGACAATAAGGGAATGGTCAGAGATGACAATAGGCTCAATAGACGAGGATATAAGATTTTAAGATAAAGAGGAAGAAAGAAAAATATAATCTAAACGAGAAAAAGAGGCATGTGGTGGGGAGAAAAAAGAAAAATCTATAGTGTCCGGGTGTGTGAGCCTCCATGAGTCCACAAGGTGAACTTGTGTGATAGTATCAAGAAACTGTTTATGGGGTTTGTGGGGGGTGAAGCGAACAGAGGACTTGCGGTCTAAAAAGGGGTCAATGATCTGATTACAGTCTCCGCCCAATAGGAAGGAATCATCTTTATGTTGGATACATTTTGCTGTAATCACGGGCCAAAAAGAGGAATCAAAACACGTAGGGCCATAAACATTGAATAAAGTAATTGGTATGTTATTAATAAGCAACTTGACTAGAATCCAGCGACCCTCATCATCTTTTTCCTCAAGAATTACTTTACATTTGTGACGTTTGTGGATTAAAATAGCAACACCATTCTTTTTATGAGAGGCTGAAGAAAAAAAAACAGTGCCAACCCACAATCTTTTTAGTTTCAAAGATTCAACGTCTGAAAGATGGGTTTCTTGAATGAGAACAATATCAGGATTATAAGAGGAAAGGTGGGAAAGTACTCTCAGCCGCTTAATAGGATGGTTAAATCCTTTCACGTTCCATGAAACAACTTTGAAGATCAAAACATATTAAATTGCTCAAAATTGAAAAGTGCTAGAACATACAGTACAAGCAATAAGCCAAACATTAGCGAAGTAGAAAATAAAACAACCATTAGAGTAGTAGAAGAAAGAATAAGGAAAAGTAGAAGAAAAAGGGGAGAAAGGAGAAGGGATAGGAAAAGAGGAAGGAAAGATAATGGAGAAAAAGGAAAAGGGTCTGTGGAAGGAAGAGAGGAAAGAAAAGAGAGAATGCATAGAAGACAGTACAAATCCATAAGGATGACTGCAAGAAACATACCTGAAGGGAGGGGTACACAAAGGGAGATGGGGAAGTGGTGATGCGGAACAAGACGGGTAAACTAGGATCAGAAGCACAACCGCGCCGAAATCTCACAGAAGTACAAAGGATGACACATGGTGAAGGGGAAAACTGAGACACATCTGTATAGGGAAGGAAAGAAAAAAAACAATTAAATCAGGAACATATTTCAGATTTTCTAAGTACTATGAGATAAGACATAAGTAATGCAGGAATCCAATATAAAGGAGGTCAATTGAAAAACTGTTCAATGAAGTCAAAGAGCAGAACAACAAAAAATACACAGGGATTATAATAGTATTTATCAGCCACTATTGGAAGGCGAGGATTCCATTCCATCGTTGTTGTGTAGAAGAAGGAAATTACGGAGTTCGCCAGGTTCTTGAAAAGACCAAGACTTATTCTGATGAGTGACTCTGAAGGTACATGGGTGGAACAAGCCATATCGGGCCCCTAGAGAGTGCAGAGATGGTCGTAGAGCCAGAAATTCCTTGCGCCTAGATGCGGTGGCATTAGAAACATCTTGAGATATGTAGATACGTTGACCCTGCCAGGATAATTGTCTTTTGGCTCTAGCAGCAGATAGGATGGATAGTAGATCCGTGAATTTCAAAAAAAGGATGATAACACCACGAGGTTTGGCAGAGGTGGACGAGCGTGCTCCAAGTCTGTGAGCCCTTTGTATGCTGATGGACGTGGACGGTGGCATGTCCAATAACTTCGGAAGGAAAGAGGTAAAGAAAGTGACTGGATCATCACCCTCAAGAGTTTCCGGCAAACCATAAACGCGAAGGTTTTTCCTTCTATTTCGATTTTCCAAATCCTCTGTGTGCCGTTGTAAAGAGAGGACAGTCTTTTCTTGAGACTCAATGCGTTGCGTGTTAGAGTGGACCTCGGGAAGTTGTTGTTCTATGGAGGAGATGCTGGTGTCCATTACCTCCCATTTGTCCTTCAAAAGTTGCATATCTCTGCTCGTGTCCTCGATGAATGGACGCAACGCACGGATCTCTTCCAGAATAAAGTCAATGGAAGGTGAAGGAGAAGAATCTGGTGTAGGAGAGTTCTGCTTCAGCCTTTTGCCAGACAATGCGGAGGGTGATGACTTATTTGATGGTGGATTGCCTGAAGAAGAGCGTTGAGCGGAGGAAGTCGCCATCTTGATGGATTGTGAGGAGGCACCCAAAGTGGAAGAACTCACAGGAATCTTCTCAGAGGGAATAGACACAAATTTGGGTTTGCGCAACCGCACCATATATGAGATTGAGTCAATAAGAACACACCTGTCAAAGGAATTTATATAGAAACTCCATAAAGTGAAGAATAGAGAATTCGAGCCACCTGAATCTCAAAGGTTAAGGTTCTGGTATATTGAAAACATTGAAAGTTCCATCTAGAATGTTCCATACATAGCCTTTAATGAGTCAGTATACATCAATTCAATTGCAGTTAATATTTACTATATCAGCATTAGAGACGCGGGCTCCCTTTATTCTTGTGTGCTTGTCTGGCATCAGATGACAAGAAACATAAGATGTTATCATGCATAGGATCAGGCTGTATGCTTAGTTAGTTGTACTTGCTAATAATCTAAGTTAAAGCCCAACGATAAAATCCAAGAGAGCTTTAAGTAAAAAGTATGGATCCCTCAGAGAAAAGAAATACGACAAACCTGAGAAAAACGGCCAGCCTGAATTTTGCATCAACACGAAACGTTATGGGGTGTGAAGAAAAGCTAATATTTGAGCATAGCAACCAGATGCCCGTCATAACGTCGTCATGATATGAAAGTACCACACTATGTCGCATAGAAAAACTTGTGCATGCCTCAGTAACAGATATCCTGTGGAAAACCATATAACAATAACATTAGGACATGTCGAAGGTGTTTATCGGTAGAAAGCAGGAGTTCTCAGCTACAGAAGTAAGAGTAGGCGACTAGCAGGATGCAGGCAATTTGCAAAAGGCAGGAACCGCGACTCTCAAATCAGCCGCGGTAATCCTAAAATGGCGGCTGCATCACTTCAAGGTGAAAACGCGCCTGAACATGAAGGAAGGCGGCAACAGACATGAAGTATCCCCCAAAGCTCACCTCCAAGGTCCTTTGGAATAATGCAGGCAATGAAGTGAGGAAAGTCTCCTCAGAGAGCGGAAGGGTAAAAGTCTGTCTGAGAACCCGCTGACGGTGAAGCACTTCGCAAAATGGCGGGTCTCGGCATCGCGTTCCTGATATCCGACTCCAAATCCTCAGAGAAGGTCTGAAAAAAGCACCATGAGGTACCAACTGCTCACAACATGTTCCGGTTTGGAAATCCGGTGAGTTGTGATAGATACAGCCCTCTTCACCGCCGGAAAGCCAGAAGGAGGTAATACGGCACGGAGGAGCTCTTCACCTAGCCATCCATCCTGCGCGGCACCCAAGCCACGCCCCTGTCCTGTTCATTTTAGATCTATAATTTCGCACTCAGAAATATTTCTGAGACTAAATTGACCTAAACTCTTTCGAAAAATTCTATAACCTCATGTAATGATTATGGATGGTAATGAACCACTGGTTTTAACCAAGGAATGCTGCTCATATTATATTTCTTTCAGTGTCTTCTGTCTTCCTATTATAAAACCCTTGTCTCAGAAGCAATGTGATCACTTCAATGCAAGATGTACAGAATAGTACAGGTTGAAACGTTGGACCTAGATGTGATTTAAAAAGTATATTTCAGTTTGACCATAACAAAACAGAACACTTTCAGGATCGTGTAAATAGTAAGTAAACAGAAATCATAAAGAATTCAGAGAAAATCATGTCATATAAGGCCAGATGTAATTAAATCTTATTTACCGACTCTAAAATAACCGAATTTTAACATTTTGGTATTTTAGATTTGGTAAATGAGATGTAGGTAATTATTCGATAATTTTTACCGTATCAGTAGGATTCGGTAATTACCGAATTGATATTTACCAATTCGGTAATTGCCATTGATTCCTATGGGCCTTGAGGCCCATAGGGATCAATGCCAATTACCGAATCGGTAAATACCAATTCGGTAAAATTGCCGAATCATCAAGGGTGGCAGGGTGGCACTTTGACACCCTCTTGCACCCCAGATTAGTGGTTGTGTGCCATGTGGCACACAGACATGCCCTAAGGGCATGTCTGTGTGCCACATGGCACAGGTGTAAATGCACATATTAGAATTTACACAGGAATTCATTATTTACCACCAACTAATAGTTGGTGGTAAATAACAAATTCTTAAGGGCCTGTAGCACTGTTTTCAGTGCCACCTACATCTAGATTTACCAATTCGGTATTTTACCGAATTGGTAAAATTTAAGGCCCCTACATCTCAATCTCCAAATACCGGTCGGTAACTGCCGAAATCGGCCATTACTGACCGGTATTTGGCGACCTACATCAGGCCGATAGTTATATACCAGTGCTATCTTATCTGTCTGTACTTCTTTTGGTTGTTCCTTACTTGCACATGCTCTATATTGCCCGGGAAGAATACTGGGATTGGAAACAATACATGTGTAACAGCTCCCAGAGAATATTTGGTATTGCCTTCATGTATAATTTTGTATAAATAAACTAAATACATGGAAGAGTATGCACACGTAAAAAATGCATCCAGGAACCAGAGTGCACTGACTGAAATCAGAGAATCTGTAAAATATCAGTGGCCTGGTTCATTTGAGCATAACTATTTTGGGAAAAACTAAACAAACAATGATGGCCAGGGGAACATTCCAGAGCACTGACTAGTGTAGTTTTAGATGTATCAAGTAAGAACACAAAAAGAGGTCTACAATTGCCCACCTCAGAGCATGGTTTGCCACCAATGAACCACAAAAATTGAACTTCACATAAGAAAGGCTCCAAGAGGCAATACAAACCTAAAGACCAAGTACATAGCACAAATGTCAGACAAAAAACAATTTAGAATGAGAGGAGATCTTTAAGTTTTCTGATCCTTTATTATGGAAGTTAGAATGTAGAACAAGTACAGCCAAATAGGTACAGACAACACGTTTCACCCTTTGAAAGAGGTCGGCCTCTTTTGAATCTTACGTTGCCGTGCCGGAATATACATGGACTTAATGGGTTAATTGCGAGGTGTGGCGGACGTTTCCACACTCTCTATTGCTGTTCAGGCCTTATTTACATCATGGACAGATTTCCTCATTGAGAATCTGCACGTTTACAGTATTATATATCTCTCTGAGATGATCTCGATCTAACGAAGAGATACCTGAATGGTGTCTATAATCGGACTAGTTCACATTTAGGACTCTTCGCAAAGTACACAGTGAGCCGTACTCTCTACTTCTGCAGATTTTATGAAAATATAGGATCTAATCATCTACAGGAATAATTCCCCTGTTATACTTGCCCTGAAGAAGCCTGCAAAGGGTGAAACGCGTTGGCTGTACCTATTTGGCTGTACTTGTTCTACATTTTATCTTCCGAAATAAAGGATCAGAAAACTTAAAGATCTCCTCTTGTTTTTTTGTCTGGCATTTGTGATATGTACTTGGTCTTTAGGTTTCCATTGCCTCTAAGAGCCTTTCTTGTGTATAATTATTTTGGGCATGATCAAAGACAACATAGCATCCTTGTTGCAGTTCTATTCCAAAGAGAGATATAAAATTCCAAAAATGAAAGCATTCCTGCTACTTCATATACTCTAATGTTAAGTCTTAATGCAGCACATTATTTTCCAATCCTCCTTTAGGTGTGATTCTAGTTATATGAGGAATGTATCAGGGCCAATCCGATTTACAGACTTGGTGTATAGATGGGAATGGGGTAACACTCTCTTAGGAATGTGGGAGGATATTCAACCTGAACTATTTAGAAGATCTCCATGAACTATTATAAAAATAGTTGAAAGTAACAAACTACCTAAGGATCGTTGCTTAAATATTATTTTGCAAACATAAGCATAGTAAACCACTGCCTGCACCATCTATATTGGGCTCAAAATAGTTGTCTGTTTACTTAACTGTAACAGACAACTGATACTTGTCCAGGTCACAGACTGTACTGAAACAATCAATATTTACATTCCTTTAGTGCTACGTTATATGTTTACCAGTTTGTTTAATATTTCAATTTTGCACCACTGTTAATAATCCACGTCCAATTTGCATTGAGTATATCCTCTAATGTGTAATTCCTCCAAAACCTGAGATCAGTTAGACCTCGTGCTGCGTACCATCTTATGTTTATTGCACAACTGGGGAGGCACGCCCCATAAAATTGCATCATTATTAAGTCCTTCAAAAAAGTTGAAGTATGGTAATGTCCAAGCGAAAAGTGTTGTTACAATGACGAAAGTTCATTCGCAGAAATCTTGTACACAAATTGTGTAGAAGTCCAACAATGTTATTGGTTAATTAGTCTAAAATAATCTCAAAATCCAATTGCTAACCCATTTTGTTCTATATGCAGAACTTCTTCAGGGTAAATAGTTTTCGATTTCTCCAAACATTAGTCCACTGAGTTTACTTTTGATACATCATAACCATTTTCAGTGTAAACTCAGTGACAGTAATTTTCATAACACTCAGCTGTGTGTACTGTATTGGTTTCAAATGACAGCTCTCATCCGCAAACTATGCCTTTTAGGATTTGAAGTCAATAGAGGTAATATATTTACAAAACAAATAAAATAATATATAACTCGCATACATGATATGTAAGTATTGACTATTAATGTCAATTTACTTTTTCATGGTGCTTTTTCCATTTTAATCTTTTACAAAATTATATCTTTCATTCCCATTTAGTTGTTTTTTTTCGTTTTGGTGTCAATGTGGTAATTACATTTTTATATTGAGTGGGATTGTCCTTCTGTGGTGTCTTTGACTTTTAACCAACTGTAATGATTTTAAACGCTTTCTGCTTTTTCTCTAAGTTTTTTTTGTTTTTTTGTTTTCAAAAACCTTTTTGGAGAAGAATCAAGGCAGACACAGTACATCGTGCAATAGTGCAGTGCAATATACAAAACGGAAAGCAGGTCAAGCGTCCATTACTACTTAGATGTCAACTGTCAACATAGTATATTAACATGAAGAGAATGTCACCACTCCATCACTGCAAGGACCCTCCCTCATGGGAAAACACAGATTGAGCGTTGTCAGCAATAAAGGGCTAAGGAGAAGGGGGCAGAAGCACACAAAGCAGGGGGGAGAGTCAGTCACTGACCAGCACTGGCGGCTGCCGTGGACCCAGGGCCGGATGAGACCGCGGGAGAGGCAGCACCACTAGGGTGAGACCGGGAAAGGAGGTAGTCAATCAAAGGGCCCCAGATATCAACAGGTCGGGACCTAGCAGGCATCAAATCCCAGAACTCTGAAAGGAGAGTTTGACACCAAGAGGCATCCTCTCAACCTTGGGAGCCGCCCTGCGACCCCAACACATGGCCACCCTACGCCTGGCAAGGACCAACAACACCTTGATCAGGCGGCGGGAGGCCTCAGAGCAGAACCTGACAAACCCGAGAAGGCACAGAGGAGGATCGGGGTGCACCATCGCACCAGTAATGTCAGAAATGGTAGAACACACCGCCCTCCAAAACTCTGAGACCCTCGGGCAAAGCCAAGCAAGATGAGCAAAATCTGCCGCAGGAGCGGCACAACGCACACAATTATCTCAGGGAGTGAGCCCGAGCCTGTGAAGCTGCACCGGGGTTCGGTAACGCCTATGCAAGCACTTGAAATGAATAAAGCGAAGCCGGTAATTTGGTGACAACTTCTTCGTCTGATTACAGCAATAGAGCCAGTCCGCTAGCGAGATGTCGGTGCCAAGATCAGCACCCCCATGCCTCCCGAGCACGATCAGAGGAGATGGGGGCGGACGCTAGAGTGAGGGCATATAGTTTGGTGACTAATTTGTGTGGGGACGAGGACGTATAAATGAGATCCAGAGCCGGCATGTTGGCTGGGGGTTGAGGGAAAGTGGAGTGCAGCCTCCGGCACGTGGCACGCAGCTCGTAAAATAGGAGCGTGTCCCGTGCCCTGATGCGTCAGGGAGTGTAAAGAAGATGTTCTCTGGATAGAGGTCTGCCACCGTCATCAGGCCCAGGCACGCCGCACTCCTGGACATGCTGGAGGCCTGAATTGAGGGAAAATCCGGGTAGTTAACTATGGGCACGGAGTTAGCAGAGAGCCAATGGAGGCCGGACAGCCGACGCAGGCCAGACCAGGCCCATCGAAGCATCTCAACCGTGTCGACCTCAGCCCGAGGGCGTACCGTGGGCACAAACAAAGCTGTGGACAGAGGCCAGGGAGCAGCTATATCCGTCTCAATGGCGATGTGAGGCTGATAAGGGGAGGGGTGGATCTAAAAATGCAGGAAGCTGGCCTGAGCGCATAGGGCATACAGCTTGAAGTCAGGCGCGCCCATTCCGCCGGCAGACATGGGCGAAGTACGGATATCGTAGGCTACTCTTGGTTGTTTACCCGCCCAGACCAAAGAAATAATTAGGGAGCGTAATTTGCGAAAAAAATGAGCGGTGAGGGGGATAGGGATATTTAAAAACAAGTAGAGAAATTTTGGAAGGACAACCATTGTGGCGATTGCAATGCGGATCGCCAAAGACAGTGGGAGGCAGTGCCACAATTGAATCCTGGATTCCAGCCAGACTACGGCACAGCCAAATTCGATCTCCACATTTCATCCAGATCCCTACTTAGCCAGATGCCCAAATACCGCGTGGGACCGGAAGCCCAAACAAATGGAAAATCGAGTGAGAATGGCACAGTGGCGTCGGTTAGTGGGAAAAGGACCGACTTACTCCAGTTTACCTGGATGCCCGACAGCCCACCAAACCGAATGATCTCGTGGACAAGAGGGCTAAGGTTCTCTTGGGGAAGACAGACATAAAGCGTAATGTCGTCCGTATACATTGAGACGAGCAAGGAACGGGGCGAGAAACCAATACCCCTGTGGGTATGGTGCTGTCGCAGCCTGGCCGCCAGGGGCTCAATCGCTATAGCAAAAAGCATGGGCGATAGCGGACACCCTTGACGCATGCGAGGAGGGAAATCGCTGGTACCGAGGCGTGCTGAAGGGTTGGTATACAGCAGCCTGACGTTGTGCAGGAAGTGGTCACTGAAGCCTATACGCAGCAAGGTGTAGAATAAGAAGGTCCACTCCAGCATGTCAAACGCCTTTGTGGCGTACAGCAGGGCAGCCACGGGCGGTAGGTCAGGATTAATTTGATGCAATAACAAGAAAATCGTGCAGAGGTTGTGGGAAGTCGCCCTTCCAGGGATGAAACCCGATTGATCGGGAAGGGCAATGGTGGGCATAAGTAAAAGAAGACGGGAGGCGATCAACTAGGCAAAGATTTTGTTGTCTATATTTATTAGAGACAGGGTGCAGTAGGAGTCATGGCGGTCGGACGGCTTATCGGGTTTAAGGAGAAGGATTAACTGCGCCTCACGCAGGGAAGGTGGGAAGGAGCCGGTGTCAAGCAAGTGGTTATACATTGTAGCTAGGTGTGGTTCCAGGAGATCGGCAAATGTTTTGTAGAAAGAGGCAGGCAGGCCATCCAATCCAGGTGCCTTGTCTCCGGGTAAACTATTAATGGCTGCCAATATTTTGTCTCTGGAGAAAGGTTCATCCAGGAATTTACGATGGTAGTCTTCCAACCAACCAATGCAATGGAATCGAAATATTAACCAAAGTCCACCCATGGCAGGGGAGTGCCAGCGGAGTAGAGCTGCGAATAAAAGTCGAGAAAGCGGGACTTAATGTCATCGGGGGAGGTAGTCCTATCCGAACCACCGTCACTCAAGGCCGTGACATAGGAAGCTGCGTGCGGTGGGCAAGGAAGATTGGCAAGGGTAAGCCCGGGGCGGTGCCCCTCACCAAAACAGCGCATCCAGCCCACCCTACCCAGAAAGGTCAATTCGCGACCAGCCTCGTCGGACAATTAAGTGTGTTTCTGATGCAACTGCGCCAGTGTCTCAGACTGGAGCTCGCAGCCTGGGAGGCATCCAGGTCCCTGATTTCCCCCTCCAGCTTTGTGAAAGTTGCACGAATAGAGCGAAGGGCTCCTGCCTGCTTACAAATGCACTTGCCGCAAATGACAACCTTAAACCCCTCCCATATGGTGGAGGCAGACTCCACCGAGCCCACATTGAGATCATAGTAATTAGTGTTCGAGGTCTGAATGTCCGCACAGAAGACGGAGTCCCGGAGGGTGTTAGGAGGAAGGCGCCAAGTAAAGGCCTTCTGCGGAGCATAAGGAGCGCGAAGAGAGAGCTGGACAGGCGCGTGGTCAGAATAGGTGCGAGCCATGTGCCTCACGTCAGAAAGCCAGGACAGATCATCTGGGGAGGTCAATCAAAAATCTATACGCGACCAATAGCCCCGTGTGCCAGTGAAGCAGGTGCCCTCATGCGCAACAGGATAGGAATGGCACCAAATGTCATAGAGAGCATTACCGGTTAGAATAGATGAAAGAGCTATGGCAGTGCGTGGATGGGATGAATGGAAAACTGACCAATCCAGAGTCGCAGATATGGTAACATTACAGTCCCCGACCCAAATTATCGCCGCAGGACCGCAAGAGGAGATGAGGTACCAAACATGGTTGAAGAAGTCAGCGTTGTCACAATTGGGGTCATAGACCGCGGCAATCGTAACAGGCTATGCCAGCAGAAAACAGTGAAGAATTACATATCTGCCCTCAGGGTCAAGGATTACCCGGTCAGTCTGCCAGGGAAGGCCCCGCTGCATCAGAAAAGAGACGCCCCTGGCATATGAGGAGTAAGTGGCAGAATGGGAATCACCTCAGTGCCTGTATTGGAGTTTGGAGATAGTCCCTGGCAGCAGGTGCGTCTCCTGTAGGAGACATAAGTCAACTTTATGGCGTTGCAAATGGGAATTAATCAAGCGGGCTTTGCGGTGGTCATTCAAGCCCCAGATATTCCAGGACCAGCATACTAGATCAACCATAAGGAGACAATAGTGAAAGTGCTACCCCGCGGCGCAAACAGCAAGCTCTACAGAGGAGCGCAGAGAACATAAGGAATAGAAGGAAAGGAGGGCAGAGGCCAGCAACTCAGACGAGGGGGGAGACAGACACACTGGATCGTCCCAAAGGAGAGGTACACAAGAGGGACAATAGAGGAGAGGCGTGCAAGCAACTAATGGACAGGAAGGGCCTAGAGCGCAAATCACAGCAAGGGACAATGAGAGCCCAAGTACTGACAACCCACAAGGGAGGTGGCATACCGGGGGGAGAGGGACCTGAAGAGCAACAGGTTGACCGACAAACCAAGCCCAGTGGGCAGGAGCAGAGCAAGTCAAGGAGCACAATAAAACCTAGTATACAGAGTTAATAGCAAGTGACCAAAGCAGCAAGCATGGTACAGTGTCAATGGTGAAACATGCAAATATGGTATGGAGCAGCAACACGGTGGCAAAATGAAGCCACATCTTCAATAGAGGAGCAAAACATCCCCTGCCCCATTCCAGCACAAAAACCACAGACCAAAAACCCCCCACACCCACTCCAACCCCTGAATCAGGCTGAGAATACCACCCACCCCACCCCAGGGACCCAAAACTTGGAGAGGGTAACAAAACATCATATGTGGGAATCATCCCAGTGGGGGCATGGCAGGACTCAGTGGACCCCCCTGCAATAAAGCAGGGTGGCCAAGCTCAGGTTAGACAGCGATTTAAAATACAGATAACATGCTGATCAAAAGACATAGTCTGCGCAGTCAGTCAGTGTCACTGAGGTGGCAAGCACCATCCAGTGGGAACATAGGAGAAGAGGAACGAAATTCTCTACCATTCTCTTAGCAGAAGCCGGGGCCTCCCACAGGACGGTAAAAATGAAGGTGCCAAACTAGAGTGGAATGGCGATGACAACAACAAGTCTCATGTGAAGCAAAAAAGAGAGGAAAAAAAACCCATAGGCAACTACAGTTAGTTACGGTCTGCAGGTTCGTGCAAAGAACTAAAGGAGGGTAAAAAGATAACAATAGTGTCTGCTGAGTTAGTCGTTGTCACCGAGGCGGCCAGCCCTGTCCGGCTGAGACATAGAAGGTGAGAAGCGAGCACGCTTGTCCAGTTTTTTCGCAAACTCCAGAGCCTCTCTAGGATCAGGGAATACCAGTGTTTTTGTGCTCTGCCGAACTCTGAGTTTCGCCTGGTAGGCCAGGGAGTAAAAGACCTTGTGCTTCTGAAGAATGCGCTTTGCAGGGAGGAATTCTCACAGAGCAGCTTAGACTGTGAGGGTGTAGTCTGGATAAAAGTAGAGTATGTTATCCTGATGGTTGATAGTGCCCCTGTTACAAGCAGCTTGAAGAATAGCATTGCGGTAATGGTAATTTAAGATCTTGGCGATGATGCGGCATGGAGGAAGCCCGGGACCGGGGCGGGGACCAAGGGAGCGATGGACACATTCCAAAGTGAAGACAGGGGAAAGAACGCCACTGAAAAGTTCCCTGATCCGTTGCTCCACAAAGTCCTCTATCTTCGAAATGTTGGTGGACTCCGGGCGTCCGGTGACGCGGAAGTTACTTTGACGGGAGCGGGCCTCCAAGTCCTCATTCTTATCCAGTATAAATACCAAAACTTTATCCATTTAGAGGAGCTTCTGTCTGTCTTGAGTGGCAGCATCCTCAAAGTCCGACACTCTAGATTCGACGTGGAGAATTCGGTTGTCATGGGAATCAACGTGGGCCTTCACCGTATCCAGATGGGCTGAGAGTTGGTCAAGCTGGGCAGCTATGCCCATCACAGTTGATTTGACGTCCAACATGATAGCCTTGAGGTCGTCCTCATGGTTAGAGGGGGCCTCCATGGTAGTCAGCACTCTCGGGACCGCAACCTCCTGACGCACAGATTTTGGGAGCTCAAAGGCAATCTTAGGTTGTTTCGCATCGCTTTTTCCAATGATGAGAGACCTCGGTGGCGGGGGCAGGCGCACACGAGGCTGGCAGCGATCCGGAAAGAGGTAGGTGCACACAGACCCCAGCAGCTGGCAGCGAAGAGCAAGAAAAGGCAGGCGGGTCCAACCAGTGGGACCACCAGGAGGTGAAGTGGGAGACACCCCGCCGTGTGTGAGGAACTCAAAGCACCCAGAAGCTGGAGAGAGCGTGGAACCATGGGGCACAATCAGAACAGGCTCCCTCCACAGCACCCGGCACTGGAGGAAGGCAAGCAGGAGACGAGATTGATGTCAGATTTAGGAAAGGGGAAGAGAGGACCAGGGGTGGACCCAGCGTGCCGCAGAAGTCTGGAGGAGACAGATGTAGGGCCCAACACTAGGCCGGCAACGGGACCCCACAGGAAATGGTAGCCAAAAGAATCCACAGCCAACCGCCCAGCACCCAAACAGGGGGGCCACTCAGGCAGGAGGCAAACCACAGTCAGGTCCCCCAAAGCAGGAGGTGTCCGGGGGCACTCGCAGCCGCAAACACCCCACCAAGTTGAAAAGGGCTCCACACCTGAGGGTCACAATGAAGGTCAGAATGGCAAGTAGAAGCCAGCCGGAGGCCGAGATGGGGCCAAACACAAGGCGACACTGGAAAGTTAGGAGGCCCCAAAGTAGATGGCCACAATCGCCCCCCGCAGGCGCCAGGCGATGGGGTACGGTAGCAGCGGAGATCTGGTCTCAGACGGCAGGTTAGCAGCAAGCAGGATACAGACGGGCCCCTGAGGAGACACCGCAGCCCAAAAGCAAGGGCAATGAGGGTCCCAGGCCCATCCGGGCCACAACAGCAGACAGGCAGGGGGTCAGCACAGCACCTGGTAGGGTAAGGCGGGTGGGAATGCACGGGGTGATCGCGGCCCCCGTCACCGGGTCCAGAATCCATAGGCCTCCATTAACGACAGCCAAAGTGGGCGGGGCAACGATTTACAAAAGGGGGTGGTGATGAACAGAGTGTCTGAATTGAGCAGACCACTCTTACCCAGTCCAAAGATCAGGGCTTGATCCATCACCGTTATTTATCTCACTGCCCCATCCCAGCTCAGAACCTGGCTATATGCAAATCAGTCTGTCCCTGGCCCAGTGCATCATGGGAACAGGGCAGACTAAACTACCAAGCCAATTCTTTACCAGAAAGGAGACAAGCTACCGGGGACCGGTTTCTGGCATTTCAGCCTCTTCGGCCCGGCTTGCTTGAATCCTGATGGAGCAGTGAGAAAGGGACTCATGTCTGAGTATACCCTGCCACACCTATAGTGGCCAAAATCGATTTACAAAAGGGGGTGGTGATGAACAGAGTGTCTGAATTGAGCAGACCACTCTTACCCAGTCCAAAGATCAGGGCTTGATCCATCACCGTTATTTATCTCACTGCCCCATCCCAGCTCAGAACCTGGCTATATGCAAATCAGTCTGTCCCTGGCCCAGTGCATCATGGGAACAGGGCAGACTAAACTACCAAGCCAATTCTTTACCAGAAAGGAGACAAGCTACCGGGGACCGGTTTCTGGCATTTCAGCCTCTTCGGCCCGGCTTGCTTGAATCCTGATGGAGCAGTGAGAAAGGGACTCATGTCTGAGTATACCCTGCCACACCTATAGTGGCCAAAATCGATTTACAAAAGGGGGTGGTGATGAACAGAGTGTCTGAATTGAGCAGACCACTCTTACCCAGTCCAAAGATCAGGGCTTGATCCATCACCGTTATTTATCTCACTGCCCCATCCCAGCTCAGAACCTGGCTATATGCAAATCAGTCTGTCCCTGGCCCAGTGCATCATGGGAACAGGGCAGACTAAACTACCAAGCCAATTCTTTACCAGAAAGGAGACAAGCTACCGGGGACCGGTTTCTGGCATTTCAGCCTCTTCGGCCCGGCTTGCTTGAATCCTGATGGAGCAGTGAGAAAGGGACTCATGTCTGAGAATACCCTGCCACACCTATAGTGGCCAAAATCGATTTACAAAAGGGGGTGGTGATGAACAGAGTGTCTGAATTGAGCAGACCACTCTTACCCAGTCCAAAGATCAGGGCTTGATCCATCACCGTTATTTATCTCACTGCCCCATCCCAGCTCAGAACCTGGCTATATGCAAATCAGTCTGTCCCTGGCCCAGTGCATCATGGGAACAGGGCAGACTAAACTACCAAGCCAATTCTTTACCAGAAAGGAGACAAGCTACCGGGGACCGGTTTCTGGCATTTCAGCCTCTTCGGCCCGGCTTGCTTGAATCCTGATGGAGCAGTGAGAAAGGGACTCATGTCTGAGTATACCCTGCCACACCTATAGTGGCCAAAATCGATTTACAAAAGGGGGTGGTGATGAACAGAGTGTCTGAATTGAGCAGACCACTCTTACCCAGTCCAAAGATCAGGGCTTGATCCATCACCGTTATTTATCTCACTGCCCCATCCCAGCTCAGAACCTGGCTATATGCAAATCAGTCTGTCCCTGGCCCAGTGCATCATGGGAACAGGGCAGACTAAACTACCAAGCCAATTCTTTACCAGAAAGGAGACAAGCTACCGGGGACCGGTTTCTGGCATTTCAGCCTCTTCGGCCCGGCTTGCTTGAATCCTGATGGAGCAGTGAAAAAGGGACTCATGTCTGAGTATACCCTGCCACACCTATAGTGGCCAAAATCGATTTACAAAAGGGGGTGGTGATGAACAGAGTGTCTGAATTGAGCAGACCACTCTTACCCAGTCCAAAGATCAGGGCTTGATCCATCACCGTTATTTATCTCACTGCCCCATCCCAGCTCAGAACCTGGCTATATGCAAATCAGTCTGTCCCTGGCCCAGTGCATCATGGGAACAGGGCAGACTAAACTACCAAGCCAATTCTTTACCAGAAAGGAGACAAGCTACCGGGGACCGGTTTCTGGCATTTCAGCCTCTTCGGCCCGGCTTGCTTGAATCCTGATGGAGCAGTGAGAAAGGGACTCATGTCTGAGTATACCCTGCCACACCTATAGTGGCCAAAATCGATTTACAAAAGGGGGTGGTGATGAACAGAGTGTCTGAATTGAGCAGACCACTCTTACCCAGTCCAAAGATCAGGGCTTGATCCATCACCGTTATAAAGTGGGCGGGGCAACACAGTGACAAGGCCCCAATACAACGGACCCGGTGGTACGGCCAGCAAACCCCCAACCACACCAGCACAAGCCCCCCCCGTTGCGGCGCCACTCACCAGGGACAGGCTTCACAGGTTCACGGACTTCAGGGCCGCAGCGGGAGGTGCCGAAGGGTCACGCCTCCTCCAAGGGAGTCGCCGCAGCCCACACAGGAGCCGGAGCAGAGGCCGGCCGCCGCCTCAACGCGATGTGTCTCAGCCGCCAGGCCAAGCAGCAAGACTGAAGCAGCAACAATCGATCGCCCCTGTCGTGGAGAGTCAAATATCAGCGTTGAAAAACAGGTTGGATGGGAAAGCCTGGAGGATGGTGTCGGATATTGAAGCTTGGCTGGCAGAGCCCACTAAAGTGCCGCCATTTTGAAGCCGGCCAAGCCACGCCCCCCTCATTTTCTCTAAGTTAGGTCTGTCTGCTCTGTGTCATACGTCCCTGGGGTTGAGCTCATGTTTAAATAATTATTGAAACCTTTGACTGTACCAAAAAGGTTAGTGATCGAAAAACACATCTGGGGCATATGAAAGGTGCACTGTCCATGATAATGCTGTGGTGCACATTTAATTAGGTGTGCAAGGTGCAAACAAGGATAGTACTCTGGATTACAAATAATGCACAGGCCTGACTGCACCTACAAACGTATGTTGCCATAGCAGCACCACATTTGGGAAATACAGGCCAACTGATTGAAGTAGCTGGTCCTCCTGTCATAGTGTAGGTGGCACCTGGCCTGCACTTTCAAGGGGGACAAAGATTCCCCTGCAGGAGGGTGCAGTCTGTGAGTAAACTCACATGAAGGATATTTTGTGGGGAGGGCAAATTAGAAATCATCTGGGAAGCACTAACTGGTTACCACATTTTTGTGGCAAACATTTAGTGCACCTCTTGATGCCTCTTTGCCTTGGATCCCATAAATATCATATAGTGCGTGCACAGAGGCAGAGTGATTCTCTCACGGGGCCAGGCCCAATAGAAATGAGGGAACCCACTTTTCTAGTAGCTTCTTTAAGATAGAGCTTGTGCTACATGTGCACCAGCGCTATCTATTTTACAGAATGCTCCATACAAGTGTATGTGGCTTTATCTATAAGTTCTAAGTGCCCCATAGCACAAAAGGTACTTTATGTAATACGGCCGGTCTGCTAATGCGCTGTAATATAATGTGGGTAATACATACTTTTAAAGTGTGAACATAGTTACATTGCAGCAGAGCACTGTACAGAAGATGAAAATATTTATGAGCTGAGATGAAGGTTGAGGGACTGAGAGTGGATTTGGGGGTTCCTTAGACAGCTGACGTCATGAGATTATACTGTAACAGGTACAACTTGAAATCATCAGCTTTTCATAAGCAGAGAAGGATTTTGGCATGTCAAACATAAAATGGGCTATGCATGTATAAGCACCAACAGCCAGATTCATCATTGTAAAATCGGCTCGCAAAGGGACAGATTCTGAGAATCTGGCCCTTTGCAAGCGCAATTTTTGCATTTGGGATTCATCATCCCAAATTCAAAAATCGCAAATTGCGAAATCGCTAAATTGCGAGGAATTGCATTTAAGGAATCTCTATTTGAGATTCCTTAAATGCAATTCATGAACCATTTTTGAATTGCGAAATCGCTATTTTTGGCCGCTATTTACCGCGAAGTCTGACTTTGTGGTAAATAGCGAAAACTTTGAAAAATGCACTTTAGTGCATTTTTCAAAGTGTTATGTTACACACACACATGTCCTTTGGACATGTGTGTGCGCAACATCAGTCTACATATTCATTTCAGGGGTGCTACAGGGTGTCCTTTGGACACCCCTGGCACCCTTGAAATCGAGTCCTTAATTGCGATTAGCAAATTGCTAATCGCAAATAAGGAATGCATGGGGAGTCATTCCTTATTTGCGATTAGCAATTTGCTAATCGCAAATAAGGAAGCTGTAGAAATCGTAAATAATATTGCGATTTCTACATGAATCCCGTTTTGCGAGTCATTAATAGCGTTTCCTTAATATTTGCTATTAAGGACTCGCAAATCGGGACATTGATGAATCTGGCTGCAAGTGTTAACCTTTTGCTTGTAAAGAACATTCTCTTTCAACAATGAATTCCTTGCATTGATTCTTCAAACGCACCTTCATTATGTCGGTGTTTCAACATAAAGAAAGAAACTGAAATAAAATATATATTTTAATGCATAAGTACTACAGCAAATCTATACAGACTTATAACACTAGAACATTCTCTAACACTGAAAAATATTGTTAACATGACACATAATTTCTGTCATATCCGGAACTTCAAACCGGAGTGCAGTTGTTCCATGCCTTTCTTTTCTTTTACAGGATTATTATGTTTTTCATTAAACAATGAATATTCAAACAGGACCTCCTTCTGCATGCTAATGCTCTCAAGTCTACTGCTTTGGCTTGCCAGCAGCCATTGTCAAAATCAATGTGAGTGGTTGTTGCAAATTAACCTAGGGCACCAGTCTACTTCTGTACCACAGTGATAAACAATGTGACTGATCAGATGCGCCAGTTTTCAAAAGCAACAGAATACATTATTGGACTGAGGAACAGATTATCAGCATCAATAAACACTGCAAATTGTACATCTTCACACAAAACACGTATATTTGTTCAAAAACAACCCCGATTACCTAGGATTTATTAGTGACTTTCTGCCATGTTAATTGTTTGGAATATGATGGCAGGAACAGTGATTTTCTGTTCTTTAAAGCCGGTATGTTCGGCTTGATTTCAAGTCCTATGTCTCTAGAACAATACATTGAAATGTTTCAATCCATCACTTACAATACAGTTGTACCGTGAATTATATCTTATGTAATTTTCACTGTACAAATGCTGTTAGCTAACGAATACCCTCTGATTTTTATCCTGTTTTTAGCATATATGTTTAGGTCTTCACTATCCAAGACCTTTTAATTTGTTTAAAAAATAGATGTGCAATATACATATTTCATGGGGCTTTCAGACATCTTTCTTTTTCTATCATTCACATATTGCTTTCACTCACTACAGCATACAGCATGGGGCAGCCCACTTTCGGCACTGGATCACTTTGATTGACTGCATTTTGCTTTTTCTCAAGGAACACATCCACACACAAGCTAGTTCCCTTCTGTGTCAATTTCTTTTTAAATGTATTAATTTGATATTGCCTTTGTGTTTAGAGTGTGATGTGACAGCTGTTCCATGCTTTATCCGTTCCTGTCTCCTGACAATGCTGTAGTAAATTCCTTCTTGAGTGTCCTTTGTTTAATGTTTGACTGCTTGTACCTTACAGCATAACAGATGCATCTGTTTGAAACTGTTCTTAATTAAGTTATTGAAAGCTTCAATAGTATACATGTGAATTCATAAGCAGACGATTCTTCTGGACTTAATTTCACCAACAGTACTTTAATAAACTTTACTCAGGAAGAAAGCTAGCCTTTATCGTATTCAATTTGCAGTACTTTTTATGGTCTGGCTTGACAGTGCAGCTTTCACCAGACAATTATGTGAGTACCACTAGAGAGGGTCTTTAGCTCCACCCACATGTTGGTAGCCAGGAGTAGATGTTTTGATTGGGCAGAAGTTGTGTGGTTCCACAAAAAAGTGCTTGCCCTCCACCAGCTGTGATCATTGTGTTTATTTATCCATCTGGCTGTGCTTGAACTTTAAGGGACACACACAAGACATTGAAATGCTGTAAGAGTGCCTTAGATAACTAGATACCTTATGGTGTTTGTCTTTCTCTGTCAGCAGCACAAAAGGGAGAAGGGCAGCCATTAACCTACATGAATTTTTAGATCTAGCTTGACAGTGCAATTGTCACATGACCTTTTACACCAATATTATTCTGCAGTTTCTTACTTACACACACATACATATGCTATTAACTTTCCATGAAATCCAGACCTATTGGCATTGTGAAAGATTGGTGTTATTGTCTTCTTTACTTTCCTTTCTTCTAACTTCTGCCTTTGTTTCTTTGTTAACTTCCTTCTTTCTTTCTTTCATTCTCTCATTCCCTTTAACATATTTCTTTCCTTTTTCTTTCTTTCTTTGTTTGTTTATTTCTTGTCTTCTGCCTTTCGTTCTTTCTGGCATTCCTTCTTGCCTTACTTTTTCCATCTTGTTTGCCTTCCATATTTCTGATCTTCTTCCTTTCTTGCCTTTTTTCTTTCCTTCTTTCTTTCCTGACTTATTTTCTTCTTTCCTTCTTTGTTCTTATTTCGATATCACACGCAATATGCTAGCAGCCGAAGGTACAATGATTGGCTCTATTTAGGTCTGTTTTAACCAAGACTGTTTGATTTCACTAACATTATGTGCATTACATAGTTAATTAAAGGGGTTTTCAGCCATACTTCATCCATTTTCCTGTGGTTGTGCCATTCACATTTTTCTCCAACCCACTTGATCATGTATCAAGCAGCAGCCTGACTGTCAAACCACCTGAAACATTGGCTGACTTCACTAAGAGTTACAGCATGACGCCCTTTTACATGGAGCACATCTGCACACAATGTAGTACCCTTCAGGACCAAGGAGAACTATGGTGATATGTGCATTTTAAGACCCAAAACATGTTTTGCCTTTAGGCAATATTCTTTTTAGATTGAAAACCTCCCGACAGCTTCACAAATAATACAGTTTTGCAAAAGTCATGAAAAAACAAAACAAGAATGGCTAAAAGGCTGGCAGACAATGCCAGACATATTGGCTTTGGCAATGCTTGTTATATTAAGGGCTCATGATCTAGGACATCAGAATGTTTACTGGTTCACTGGTAGGCCCCAGTTGATGAGAGTAGTGTTACCATTTACTCATTCCTCATATTCTTGTTTTAATTTTTAGGATAATTTTATGTTGCTCCAGTGTGCCCAGGCTCAGTTTTCAATGTATACATTTGAAAATAAATGAGATTAGCAAGGTGTTATCAAGCATTTAGGCTGATGCATCCCCTTTCTTTCTATCCGCGTTATCTCAGTCTTTGCTGCATGATTTTTAGAGTCTGTTTATGAGTGGCCAATGTAGTATGTGGCAATGGTTGCACTGATAAAAGTGAGACATCAAGCTGTTTGGAATTTCTGACTTTTTGGGAAATAGCATATGAATATAGTTACACATTGCACCAACATCTACATGTCCCAATAATATTAGACATTTACTGCATTTTAAATTCTGATTTGACCTGCCGAAATTTATTGCACTTGTTTGTTTGTTTGTTTCAACTTTATTTCGGCTGACTTTAGCCATAAAAGCAACAAGATAAAAAACATTACATAACAAATAATCCCATGGGCAAGTTACAATAATTTGGGGCTGTTAGAACCGGCTGTCTCTAGTTGGCAGAGGTATGTACTTCTGACAAATAGGGACACACCTTTTCTAGTCAGGGCAAGGGGATCACACACTTAGATAACCCCTGCTCACCCCCTTGGTAGCTTGGCAAAGCAGACAGGCTTATCTCAGAGGCAGTGCGTTAAGCATTTATGACCACATACAGTAATAAAGTGAATACACTACAAATGGACACGACACAGTAGTATTATAAAAATAAGGATTTTTATATAAGGCTTAGCACAAGACCAAATAACGACAAAAATATACCACAGTCTTAATAAATACTCTAGGAAGGAAAAATAATAGTTCAAGTGTAGTTTCTTCTTAGCACAAAAGTCTTTAGTATCAAAAGCAACTCTTCTTCTTTAAAACACAGTTCTTGGCAACAATGTAACTCCCACTGGAGTTACACGACTTCGAGGCAAAGTTAATCCAAAGGTTCGGCGTCGACCGCGAGGAGCGCTACGTCGAGCCCGGAGTCGCACTGACCCCCACAACACAGTACCTTGGAAAAGCGAAGCACACGATGATCAGCGGCGTCGAGATGTCCGGCGTCGCGTCTCCGGCGTCGATCCGGCCTCGGAGTCGGGGCGACCTGCAGCGGCGCCGATCGAAGTCGGGCAGGAGCAGCGCTCACGAGGCGAAGCAGGATGCGGCGTCGTCGTCGATGTCGATGATGAAGTTGCGAAGAGTGAGCAGCGCTCACGGCGTCGAGAGGGCTTCGAAGTCGATGCGATCAGCAGCGGTGCAGACACGAAGTCACTTGGAGCTGGAGCCGAACTCGCTACTCACTGGCGTTGCTGCTGGCGTCGATCGGGCCCGGCGGCCGGCGTCGGGGAAGCGGGACACTGGAGCCGTTACTCACGATGTCGAGCTGGATTCGGCGACGTCCGTCGGCGTCGAGATTGCTGGATTCTTTCAGAAAGGCTGGATTCACAAGTTCCAGCAACAAGCACTTTTAGCAAATGATGAAGTCCTTTAGCCCTGTGACTTCAGCAGGAGACTGGCACTCTTCCAGTCCTTGGAGATTTTCTTAGCAAAGTCTGAGAGTACACACAAAGTTCCTCTCTCCTGGTTCCTTGGCAAAAATAAAGAAGCAATGCAGGATTCCCCCCAGCAAACAGCACACTGGCAGAAGGGGTAGGCAAGTCCTTGGATCAGCAGGCTTCTTGTCCTTGGTTTCAGGGTTCCTTGTCAGAAGTGATCTGAAGTCTTGGTTCAGGGGTCCTTCTCTTATACCCCTTTTTGGCTTTGATCCCTTTGTCCATGCAGGGGAATTTCCCAACATCCTGGGTTTGTTGTGGGTGTAGCCAGGCAGAGGCACCTGGCCTATTCACTGTGCAGGGCAGAGTCCTCAGCCGCCCAGTAGGAGGTGGAGCCAGCATTGTCACTGGCAGGAGCAGAGCTATCAGCCTCCCGGCAGGAGGTGGGGCTAGGATCGTCCCTGGCAGGCACAGAGCCATCAGTCGCCTGGCAGGAGGTGGAGCCAGCATTGTATCAGGCAGGGCAGGCTATCAGAAGCTACTCTCCCCCTACTCTCAATGCAAATGTCCCACTCATCCCACACTGACTCAGCAGATCTCTGGAGCCACCCAGCTCCTGTCACACACACACCAAACCAGCAGAAACCAGAAATAGTTAGACAAGAAAATAGCCACTTTCTAAAAGTGCTATTTTCAAACCCAGAGTCCAAAAACCATCCACACAGATGGATGCGTGATTAAACCCCGAGTTCAGGGATACCAAACTCGACATTGCACCATGCTCCCCGAGCCAACTAGGATTATAACATTAATAACCCAGGCAGCCCATTCTAACTAATGGAGAGCAGGTTACCTTACAATAGTGAAAAACGAATATGGCTGTAATTCACTATTAGGACATGCCAACCTTGTCAGGCTTGTCCTACCTTATGCTTACAATGCACCCTGCCCTCAGGCCTACCATAGGGGTGACTAACATGAAGTTAAGGGAAGGTTTGGGGACTGGCAAGTAGGTGTACTTGCGCAGTCAGCGTGACAGTACCAGACTGCACGTAGGTCTAGCAATGGCAGACCTGTAGACATACTTTTACTAGGCCGCTCCTGTGGGTGGCACAACATGTGCTGCAGGCCCACGAGCAGCATTTGTATTTACAAGCCCTGGCACTCCTGGTGCACTAAACTAGGGACTGACAGTAAACCAAATAAGCCAAACATGGAATTCAATCAATACAGTAATTTAACATAGGGAGCACTTGCACTGTGGCACTGATCAGCAGTGGCACAGTGCCCAAAGCATATACCAGCAAAACATCGGAAACAGTGGAGGCAAACAGAAAAAAAGTGGAGGAGAGACTCAAGCCAATGATGTCAGGTCTAACACGTGTCCCCTCCAGCTGAAATGTGGGGAGAACTACCCTTCCCCTGGGGAGTTCTCATCACTAAGGCGGAAAAATCTGGACAGACCATCAGCATTGGCGTGATCTGTGCCAGGGCGGTGTTCCACCGTAAAGTCCATCCCCTGTAGGGAAATGGACCACCTCAACAGTTTTGGGTTCTCACCCCTCATCTGCATCAACCATCTGAGGGGCCTGTGGTCTGTCTGAACCCGGAAGTGAGTCCCAAACAGGTAGGGTCTTAGCTTCTTCAGCGCCCAGACCACAGCAAATGCTTCTCGCTCTATCGCACTCCACTTCTGTTCCCTGGGAAGTAACCTCCTGCTGATGAAGGCTACAGGTAAGTCTCGGCCCTCTTCATTCACCTGAGCTAGAACAGCCCCCACGCCATGCTCTGAAGCGTCCGTCTGGACAACAAATTCTTTAGAAAAGTCGGGTGCCTGGAGTATAGGTGCTGTGCACATTGCAGCTTTCAGGGTGTCAAAGGCCGTCTGACAGGCGTCAGTCCAGATCACATTTCGTGGCTGCTTCCTGGAAGTCAGCGACGTCAAGGGGTGCACAATGTTACCATAATCCTTGACGAACCTCCTGTAGTAACCCGTGAGACCTAAGAAGGCTCTCACCTGAGTTTGGGTTTTGGGCGGTGCCCAAGCCAGGATGGTATCAATCTTGGGTTGCAGGGGGGCCACCTTGCCGCTCCCTACTTGGTGCCCCAAGTACACCACAGAACCCTGCCCAATCTGGCACTTACTGGCTTTGATTGTGAGGCCTGCTCTGCGCAGGGCCAACAACACTTCCTGGAGGTGGCGCAAGTGTTCCTCCCAGCTGGCGCTGAACACTGCAATGTCGTCCAGGTAGGCGGCACTGAAATCCTCCAGTCCAGCCAAGACCTGGTTGACCAACCTCTGGAAGGTGGCAGGGGCATTCTTCATTCCAAAGGGCATCACCCGGAACTGGTAGAGCCCATCTGGTGTGGAGAATGCTGACCTCTCTTTTGCCCCATCAGTTAAGGCGATCTGCCAGTACCCAGACGTCAAATCAAACGTACTAAGGTACCGGGCAGCCCCCAACCGATCTATGAGCTCATCAGCTCTGGGGATGGGGTGCGCGTCAGTCTTGGTGACTGAATTGAGTCCTCGGTAATCCACACAGAACCGAAGTTCTGGTGGAGCACCAGGCGCTGCAGCCTTCGGGACCAAGACCACTGGGCTGGCCCAAGGACTGCTAGAGGACTCAACCACCCCTAAGGCAAACATTTTGGAGACCTCCTCCTTAATGTATGCTCTGACCTTGTCAGTCACCCTGTAAGCCTTGTGCTTCACAGGAGTGCTGTCTCCTGTGTCCACATCATGGACACACCAATGAGTGACACCAGGAACCAAGGAAAACAGATCAGGAAATTGCCCCAACAGGTGGCGACAATCTTGCTGCTGCTCAAGGGTCAGTGTGTCAGAGAGGACCACACCATCCACTGACCCATCTTGCTCTTTTGCATACAGGAGGTCAGGAAGAGGCTCACTCTCCTCCTCCATTCCAGCATCTGTAGCTAGGAGCATGCCCACTTCGGACCTTTCTAAGTGGGGCTTTAAACGGTTGACATGCAGGACCCTCAAGGGGTTCCTGGGAGATTTCAAGTCCACCAAGTAGGTGACATCGCTCTTCTTCTCCACAACCTTAAACGGTCCAGTCCACCTGTCCTTGAGCGCACAAGGTTCCACAGGGGACATAACCCAAACTTCCTGACCAGGCTGAAGCTCAACCAGAGTGGCATTCCGGTCGTACCACCGCTTCATCTCTTCCTGGCTGGCCTCCAGATTTGCCTGAGCAAGATCTCTGAAGCGCCTAGTCTGGTTCCTAAAGGCCAGCATGTAACTGTATACATCCTGGGGAGGTTTCCTGGGAGATTGCTCCCAGCCTTCTTTGACCAGACTCAAAGGTCCTCTTACCGGGTGACCATACAAAAGCTCAAAGGGGCTGAACCCTAGAGACTTCTGTGGCACCTCACGGTAAGCAAACAACAGGCATGGCAAGAGGACGTCCCATTTCCGCCTCATTGGTTCTTCAAGACCCATGATCATGCCTTTAAGGGTCCGGTTGAATCTTTCAACCAACCCATTACCTTGAGGGTGGTAAGGAGTGGTGAACTTGTAGGTTACCCCACACTCCTTCCACAGAGACTTCATATAGTTGGAAATGAAGTTGGTGCCCCGGTCTGACACCACCTCTCTGGGGAACCCCATTCGGGAGAAAACACCCATCAGTGCCCGTCCCACCACGGGGGCCGTCACTGTTCTGAGAGGGATGGCTTCCGGGTACCGTGTGGCATGGTCCACCAAGACCAGGATGAACCTGTTGCCCAGGGCTGTCTTGGGGTCCAGGGGCCCAACAATGTCAATCCCCACCCGGTCAAAGGGGGTACTGACCACTGGAAAAGGTTGGAGGGGAGCCTTCTGCTTCCTTCCGCTTTTCCCACTTGCCTGGCAAGTGTGACAAGTTTTACAGTGGATGTCTACATCCCTTCGCATCTGAGGCCAATAAAAATGGGTGACAAGCCTGTCATAGGTCTTGTCCTGCCCCAGATGTCCAGCTAAAGGAACGTCATGAGCCAAACCCAGTAGGAAGGCTCTGAAGCGCTGGGGTACCACCAGCACACGGGCTGACCCAGGCTCAGCAGCCTTAGGCTCGCTATACAGGAGGTCGTTCTCCCAGTACACAAAATGTGACCCTGACTGATCACCTGAGGTTTGGGCTGAGGCCTGCTGCCTCATACCCACAAGAGAAGGGCACACCTTTTGTTCAGCACAAAATTCTTCCCTGGAGGGACCACCATCCTGCTGCCAATGGGTCAGCTCGGGCAGGTCTCCCAGTTCAGCAACTTGTTCCCCTGTGGGCTCCAGGGCATCCCCCTCAGGGTCTACCTCCTCCTGGACCACGGGAACTACGGGGGACGGTTTCCCGCGCCCCCGGCCTCTTCTCTTCACAGCTAGGTCCTGGGCCATACTTTCAGGCTCCGGGACCCCATCAACACCCTTACTTGCTGTCATCGATCGAGTGGTTGCACACACCCACTCTGGCACACCCAACATTTTCAAGTGTGTCTCCCTCTCCACCTTAGCCCAAGGGGAGTCTTCTAAATCATTGCCCAGGAGACAATCAACAGGCATGGCGGGCCTTACAGCAACTTGAAGAGTACCTGAAACTCCCCCCCATTCAAAGGGAACCTGAGCTACCTCACACTCTTTCTGGGAGTTGTCAGCAGCTATCACAGGGTAGAATGCGTGGGGAACCACCTGCTCTCTGGACACCAAGTGACACTTGACAGCTGTCACACTCGCTCCGGTGTCTCTGAGAGCTTCCACTCTATGGCCATTAATGGTCACCCACTGCCTATATTTATTAGTGTTACTAGGCAGAGGGGGTGGAGGGACCATTTCCATGTCTCCTAGTGAGACCAGGGACATCTCTGCGGGACCCCTCCCACCAGGGACAACCATCTCCTCCCCTCCCAGGGCTACACTCGCCAACTGACGGGGGGGTGCACGCGGCGGTGCATTCGAATTCTTCATGGGACACTGGGGATCATAATACCGGTGTCCCACCTGCCCACAAACGTAGCAGGTCATTGGGCCCCTATGAACAGGTTTACCTGTCGGGGCCCCTGGCTTCTTCACAGGGGGAGGCTGGGAACCTTTCCCTTGGTTCCCTTGGGGATTACTTTGGGGCCCTTTCTGGAACTCCTTCTGTTTACCCTTGTCCCCCCCACTCTTCTGCTGGGGACCCTGCCCACCTTTGGCTGAGTCTCCCACTGGACCCTTGTGGACCCTGGTACTGACCCAGCGGTCCGCCTCCTCAGCAAGTTTTCTAGGGTTAGATATCTTGCTATCAATAAGGTGCTGGCGCAGCTCTGGAAAACAGTTATTAGACAAGTGCTCCCAAGCAAACAAATCATAAAGAGCTTCATAACTTTCCACTTTGCTGCCCTTTACCCAACCATCCATGGCTCTGCAAAAATAAGACACATATTCAACCCACGTAGTACCAGGCAACTTCTTACATTCTCTAAAGGCTTGTCTGTACTTTTCCGGGGTTAGGCCATACCTCAACATTAAAGCATCTTTCATATGAGCATAAGACGCCCTATCTTCAACAGGCATGTCTAACAGGGTATCTCTCCCCTCATTCACAAAGCGACCCCACAACCCCGCTCCCCAATCCTTCTCAGGGACCCGGTGGGCCAACAATGCTAACTCATATGCTTTAAACCACTGGCCAATATCTTCATTCTTCTGATAATCTTTTATCACATCTTTGGGAAAATAAAACCTACTTTCTGCAGGCACAGATGGGATGCTGCCACCAGAGGGATTCAATTCTAACTTTTTAGCTTGGATATCCAGCTCCCTCAACCTGGTTTCACGCTCCAAAGCTAACTTCTCTCTCTCAAATTCTAACTTTTTGATCTCCAAATCAGCTTCTCTTCTACCTCTTGCATTTTCTAATTCCAACTGCCCATTTATCTTAAGCCTTGCCATTTCCATGTTGTAAGCTCGCTCTTTCGCCCTTTCTTCTCTTTCTTCAGGGGAAAGACCTTTGGAGGAAACACTGCTACCGGGAGAGGACACAGGCCCATTCACTGGCACCTCCTCATCCCCTTCCACTGGCGGTACCACCACCGGATCAGTGGGATCTCTGGACTCCAACCAGGCCTTTAAAGCTTTGAGATAGTTTTCCTTAAGCTTGAGGCCTTTGGTAGGAACTTTAAACTGCTTGCAAAAGAATTTCAGCTCTTCTACCTTGTAGATGTCGATTTTAGCTCTATCAAATTCCTCCACAACAACAACAGCAGGGACAGTGACTCCGTTGTCACTCATGGTTAAAACTGGCAGTGTTCAGAAAAAATCAAGCTTCAGAAAAGCGGAGAACAAAAATAGAATCCTTCCAAATTAGATTGTGGCTGCGCTATGGTCTGCTTTCACTATGTAGCGCACACTAATCACTGCACATGGGTCATAAATGCAAAGTTCAAATCCTCACCGCTGACCCACCAATGTTAGAACCGGCTGTCTCTAGTTGGCAGAGGTATGTACTTCTGACAAATAGGGACACACCTTTTCTAGTCAGGGCAAGGGGATCACACACTTAGATAACCCCTGCTCACCCCCTTGGTAGCTTGGCAAAGCAGACAGGCTTATCTCAGAGGCAGTGCGTTAAGCATTTATGACCACATACAGTAATAAAGTGAATACACTACAAATGGACACGACACAGTAGTATTATAAAAATAAGGATTTTTATATAAGGCTTAGCACAAGACCAAATAACGACAAAAATATACCACAGTCTTAATAAATACTCTAGGAAGGAAAAATAATAGTTCAAGTGTAGTTTCTTCTTAGCACAAAAGTCTTTAGTATCAAAAGCAACTCTTCTTCTTTAAAACACAGTTCTTGGCAACAATGTAACTCCCACTGGAGTTACACGACTTCGAGGCAAAGTTAATCCAAAGGTTCGGCGTCGACCGCGAGGAGCGCTACGTCGAGCCCGGAGTCGCACTGACCCCCACAACACAGTACCTTGGAAAAGCGAAGCACACGATGATCAGCGGCGTCGAGATGTCCGGCGTCGCGTCTCCGGCGTCGATCCGGCCTCGGAGTCGGGGCGACCTGCAGCGGCGCCGATCGAAGTCGGGCAGGAGCAGCGCTCACGAGGCGAAGCAGGATGCGGCGTCGTCGTCGATGTCGATGATGAAGTTGCGAAGAGTGAGCAGCGCTCACGGCGTCGAGAGGGCTTCGAAGTCGATGCGATCAGCAGCGGTGCAGACACGAAGTCACTTGGAGCTGGAGCCGAACTCGCTACTCACTGGCGTTGCTGCTGGCGTCGATCGGGCCCGGCGGCCGGCGTCGGGGAAGCGGGACACTGGAGCCGTTACTCACGATGTCGAGCTGGATTCGGCGACGTCCGTCGGCGTCGAGATTGCTGGATTCTTTCAGAAAGGCTGGATTCACAAGTTCCAGCAACAAGCACTTTTAGCAAATGATGAAGTCCTTTAGCCCTGTGACTTCAGCAGGAGACTGGCACTCTTCCAGTCCTTGGAGATTTTCTTAGCAAAGTCTGAGAGTACACACAAAGTTCCTCTCTCCTGGTTCCTTGGCAAAAATAAAGAAGCAATGCAGGATTCCCCCCAGCAAACAGCACACTGGCAGAAGGGGTAGGCAAGTCCTTGGATCAGCAGGCTTCTTGTCCTTGGTTTCAGGGTTCCTTGTCAGAAGTGATCTGAAGTCTTGGTTCAGGGGTCCTTCTCTTATACCCCTTTTTGGCTTTGATCCCTTTGTCCATGCAGGGGAATTTCCCAACATCCTGGGTTTGTTGTGGGTGTAGCCAGGCAGAGGCACCTGGCCTATTCACTGTGCAGGGCAGAGTCCTCAGCCGCCCAGTAGGAGGTGGAGCCAGCATTGTCACTGGCAGGAGCAGAGCTATCAGCCTCCCGGCAGGAGGTGGGGCTAGGATCGTCCCTGGCAGGCACAGAGCCATCAGTCGCCTGGCAGGAGGTGGAGCCAGCATTGTATCAGGCAGGGCAGGCTATCAGAAGCTACTCTCCCCCTACTCTCAATGCAAATGTCCCACTCATCCCACACTGACTCAGCAGATCTCTGGAGCCACCCAGCTCCTGTCACACACACACCAAACCAGCAGAAACCAGAAATAGTTAGACAAGAAAATAGCCACTTTCTAAAAGTGCTATTTTCAAACCCAGAGTCCAAAAACCATCCACACAGATGGATGCGTGATTAAACCCCGAGTTCAGGGATACCAAACTCGACATTGCACCATGCTCCCCGAGCCAACTAGGATTATAACATTAATAACCCAGGCAGCCCATTCTAACTAATGGAGAGCAGGTTACCTTACAATAGTGAAAAACGAATATGGCTGTAATTCACTATTAGGACATGCCAACCTTGTCAGGCTTGTCCTACCTTATGCTTACAATGCACCCTGCCCTCAGGCCTACCATAGGGGTGACTAACATGAAGTTAAGGGAAGGTTTGGGGACTGGCAAGTAGGTGTACTTGCGCAGTCAGCGTGACAGTACCAGACTGCACGTAGGTCTAGCAATGGCAGACCTGTAGACATACTTTTACTAGGCCGCTCCTGTGGGTGGCACAACATGTGCTGCAGGCCCACGAGCAGCATTTGTATTTACAAGCCCTGGCACTCCTGGTGCACTAAACTAGGGACTGACAGTAAACCAAATAAGCCAAACATGGAATTCAATCAATACAGTAATTTAACATAGGGAGCACTTGCACTGTGGCACTGATCAGCAGTGGCACAGTGCCCAAAGCATATACCAGCAAAACATCGGAAACAGTGGAGGCAAACAGAAAAAAAGTGGAGGAGAGACTCAAGCCAATGATGTCAGGTCTAACAGGGGCAGAAACAGATATACAATTTATCAACATTATAAATTATGCCCTAAAACCTACAATCTACTTACATAAATAAGATAAAAGTTAATCTAAAAGCCAGAGCATAACATAATTTGGTCACGTTACCCAATAATTGATGTATACAGAATATACAACGAAGGTCATTAAAATCTAGTCAATTGCACTATAGTTTTAACCCAGCCTTCTTCCTAATCAGGTAAACATTGTATAGAAACCTAGTTATACAGAACACCACCACCTGAGAAGTGTTGGACTTCAATATGCGTTCGGCTTCATTGCATGACCTAACACCCATGTTTCTACATAGAGATCTAATCCAACGAACCCTGGGTGACTTGTATACCGGGCAAAAGAAGAGTAAATGAACATCATCCTCTTTCGCCTTATGTGTACAAAGAGTGCACAAGTCAATACCCTTGTTTCCCCCCCACCTGGACGTATTTGCATTTATCTGCAGGACCCCATATCTGAATTGCAGGAATAAGGTTTTTGCTAACGGTGGTCCTATCTCTTCCATAAAGGGTTCAAAGGAAACAGCATCTTTAAAGGTTGGAAACTTCTGGGTTAATGAACCAGTGGATGAACTATGCAGTGTTGTATTACTGATATAAGACCAAAATGCAGACTTTACAAACGTTTTACAAGAAGGTGTCAGGCTCAAGGGCTCTTCCCAATAATGGGATAACCCTAGCCTATTTGCCCAGATTGAAATATCTTTTAATCAGGCAATGTTCTTGTACTCATCAATCTGCATGATTTCTGTCAGACCACTTCTATAATTGATCAGCTCTGGGATAGTCCATATCCTAACCCAATACAATAAAAGCCTTAAAATTGCTTGGTGATCTGTACGTTTGATAGCAACATCCAGAAAAACAGGTACTAGGGGAGTTCTAGACGGTATTTTGAGCAATCTCCGTATAAAATTGTTTTCATCCCGTTCAAAATTCTTTTTACAGGATGGCCCCCAAATTTCAGCCCCATAAAGTGCAGCTGATTGGGACTTTCCTTTAAATACTTACAATGCTGATGTGATAGCCTTAGATTGGCTACCACCATGTACTTTTAGAAAAGGCATCGAGTTTTGGCGAAAAGCTAGCCTGCTCTTTTCTAGATGCCCCTTCCAAGATAACTTGCTATCCAGCATAATTCCCAAATAATTAAAACTCCCCACATGTTCCAGTTTTTGGTTATTTAAGGCCAGATGTTTCTTAAACGATTTTTGAGGGTTTATGGACATGTATTTGGTTTTTGATGAGTTAATTTCTAGTCCCTTTTCCACGAAATAGCTATGGAAGGAATTCACCAGATTTTGGAGTCCCTTTGGGGTCTGTGAAATGAGGATGGTATCAACAGCAAATAATAATGCTGGGATCGCTTTGTCCCCAAGTTTTGGAGAATCATGATCACAATTCCCCAAATACATTGGAATATCATTAACATACAGCGAGAAGAGCGTAGGTGCCAAAACGCAGCCTTGGCGTATGTCCCGTCTCACCGGTATGGCCTTTGTTACCTCCCCTCCCTTCCCCCATCTTACTTTGGCGTAATTTCCTGTATGAAGTCTGATTAGTTCTACAAGTAATTCGCCTGGGACCCCTATGTTTTTTAATGTTTCCCATAAAAAAGTGCGAGGGACAAGGTCGAAGGCAGCCCTCAGATCCATAAAAGCAACATACAGACTGCCCTTCCTTATATTAATGTATTTCCAACAAATACATGTAAACCTAAATACTTGGTCTATAGTGCTAGTTTTTATTCTGAACCCTGTCTGATATTTAGACAGTATCTGGGTTTCTTCCATCCATTCTAAAAGTCTATTTAAAATGTGTCTGGCAAACACTTGGTCATTATAACATTTTGCCACTTATAACTATTTGTGCAGGGATCACTATTTAACATGCCACGTGTAATCAGGGCCTCAGCAAGTAAGTTTCAGCAGACCAAAGCTTTCTCGCAAAGCAGAAATCCCCTTCATTCTTCCTCATTTTCAAGGTCCTTTGTCCAGGATGATGTGCTGCATTGTTGCTGTGCTGAAGATGTATGGAACAAGAACAAAGTGATGGAACTGCAACATTCTTGGAAACATACAATGTTCTCATAAGGAGCAGGATCAGTACTGATTTGCGTTATGCAGATCTTTTCCTAGTGTGGCATGGTGGGTGAAAAATGGAAAAGAATGTGGATAAAGTGATTGCCAGTGGCTGTGATTGGTTAAAGCATTCCATCCATTACCTTTTTGCATGCCTTAATTAGTATATGTGTATGCTTTTGGAACTTAAAAAGCACAACCATAGATAGCTAGAAACTGACCATGTTGTAAAATAACTGGATGAGAACGAATCAAGACTATATACAATTTAGGAGTGAGTAGCCTTCTAGTTAATTAATTAATTTATTTTATTACTGATTAATATACATATCATTTTAGACCTTAAAAGGCAACTAAGTGCCAGCACCAGCCACACAATAGGTGGTATCCACGAACAGAAGAGATCTGTCGTTACCATATTTCTAAAAAGGAGAGGGTGGGCTGTCAGTCTACAATCATCAGGGAGGCCTTGCACCAGGCTCATATCATATAGAGGAAATTCCTACCATCAGTGTACAGCTACTTGGTGTCTGATATAAAACATCTAGCATGCTGCTGCGCTAGAATATGGTGTTTCAAGTGACATTGCCCTCCCCCACTTACCTTCTGTCAGCATCATTGCTACATGAAAGCTTCTAGTAGACATCCAGTTAGCGCACCTTCCTTAAAGTAGGGGAAATGTGGGTGATCTTGGCTACATTAACTAATGCCCCAACCGCATATTTGTTCATTACTTGCAGTTTTTCAAGAACTTCTGTCTGCATAAATTCACAACCAGTATTGCAAAAGCAATCTAAATTATGCTTGCAAAGATCTTCATTCATTAAAAAGCATGAGAGACCCATTTACATGACGTCACTGCTAATAATCTACATAGCGAGGCCACTATGTATTACCTTTGGAAGGGGTTACTTTATCCCTACAGTAAACAATCTCTGCCACCAGCCTTTGACCCATGCAAACATTTGAGCTGTGGTGCCCATTGCCAGTGGAGAGACTACAGGACAAAGACGCCACTTAACAGTCTCCTCTGCACACCAAGGTATCCCTGGGAATAACTAGATTTACAGTGGAGATTTTGGTTTGTACTCCGGGGCTGCTACCTTGCTGGACCAGGCAATTTGGTATTCTACTATTTGAATCGCCCTGTTGGCTTTTAACTCAGCATCAGATAATGAGATACAGCTCGTCTGAAGATCGGACAATCTGGTGATGCATGTTACAATAAGCCTCAAACCCCAAACAGACATTCTAGAATGTGTGTTGATGGTGATTATAAGTAATGTGGGACTGAGTAATGCGAACTCTCTTTTTCTTCCCTGGAGGACCACTATAGGGAAAAGGAAATGCCCTGCTGTCAGGCGATTATGTCTGTGAAAAAGGGGCTGTACTAACTGTTTAATTAAAAGGACAGTACCACAGCAACCAAAAAAAAAAAAATATTCAGCATATACTACTAAAATGAATAGGGTCTAAAAATGTATGGACCGAATTGGAGACTTTCTAAAGAAATGCCTCAGCTATGTTTTTGTTTTATTAGGTCTTCGTGCTACTGCATTCTGTGGCTTCTAGTGCCGGTGGTCTGCACAAGGGTGTTGTTTCCAGTGGGGAATAGTATAGATACTAGGGTATTTTATAATATGAAATCTTCTACAGGATTCAAAGTAACGAACACCTCACCAAACTTAGTATCTCTGAAAAGCACTAATAAAACTGAAATGTGGTGATGTGAGGAGGTTACATCAGCAGAAATAGAACTGTACTGTCTGTCCAAAGGAAAGATTACTTCAATAAAATGGGTCAGTATATACTGCTTAAATGAAGTCTGAAAAAAGAAATGAAATCTATGATCAATTCTTTGCAGCTTTGTATGAGAGTTACCACAGTCTGTGCGAATGTTTTACACGGTTAAGTTGTTTTAGTCTTGTATTAATATGCCTGTATTAATACCCCTTTGGAATCTTTACAAATGTCATCTCAATAGCCGAAACGTCCTGCTTATTAAGTAATACCAGAATGCTGTATATGTGTTAAGTTCTAAAAGACCCACTTCTTGGGTACTAGTCTCACAGTTGTTCTTTTCTAAAGGGATGTCTAGACCACCGAAAGCAGATGATGTGCTGTTTATTTTGTGCACAATTGTCAATCATATATGGAACGACAATGTTGGAGTCTGACCAGTTGAGACAGGGCTTCCCAACAACATTTAGTTTACGAATATACTGAACGTCTACATCACAGATGAGTAACAGACTAGTCTCATTTGCCAAGCTCTTTCCCTGGCTGCCCCTTTTTTCTGCTTGTAGCCTAGTGCTGGTGTTAAGAGTTTGAAGACGAGTATAGTTCCTTGCTAAATCTAATCATGGCAAACACAGTAAGATGACGGATGGAGTGCTGAAACTTTTCAGACACTCACCCCCAATCAGAGATCTGGGTTGAATCCATCATCAATCCTCTGCTCACTAAGCCACTCCAGTTTGGACCCATCGATATGCAAATCAGTCTTGACCCTGTTCCTCATGGGAACAGTCTAGTCCGAAATGCTGACCAGGTCCTCCCTGGACCGGAAACAAGACTTATTTGCATATTGCTGGGTCTGAACTAGGGTGGCAAAGTGAGCAAATGAGCGATGATGGATTAAACGCAGATCTGTGACTGGGGGTGACGGGTGAGCGTCTGGTAGATTTCACGCGCTCCATCCATCATCTCCTTGTGTTTGCTTAGATCTAACCATGAAAAGCGCAGTAGAGAAGGCTTTTTTTGGGAACCCCCCGCCAGTCTGTTTGGTAGAAAATAATATTTTGCTAAACATACTAGCAAGGCTAAATCTTTTTAACAAAGGGGTTTGGATTTTGTCTGTGGGCAAGTTTGACAGGTTTCAGACTACAGTCTGCTTGTGCTTCCCTCCACGTAATATTTTATATCAAAGCTTGTGGGCACTGTACCTGCGTTGACAAACTCTACAGCACAGGGAACATTCAACCCAAAGGGGCCTATTCTCTGAAATCACAAACCAAACCTCAGAAAGTCTGTGCAGAAATAACTTCAAATGGTGAATATTAGAGGACCTTTTGCAACTGCTTGTAGTGTCTGAAAGATCTAGCCCTTACTAAATATTCCTTTAAGTTGGATTCTTATATGGGTGATTTTTTTTAGCACTTCTCACGTATCTATTATTTGTCCTTTTTTTCCCCTCCGCAAATATATATGCCTTTGTGTGATTTCTAATTACTACTTTATGATCATGTTGAGGTGACCTAATTAAAACCCATAGCCACACAAATTCTCATGTTATATAGGAGGGACTCTATTTCAGATGGAAACATCACTCCAAGAGGCTTGCCACTTTTTGCAACTATCCCAGTATGTTGTTCTTAGTAATGATTTCCTTGAATCAACAGTTTCACAGCTCCATCAAGGTAGAATCTGACCTAAGCTTCAACTTTTGACAGATGCATGACTTAGCAACACCACAGATGGTGACAATGAACAACTTCAGTTTCCCTCTCAGAGCCTCTAGTGAATTGCAGTGGCACACAAAAGCGCAGTTGCGACCTATCCGAATGGGCCAAGCGGCCACTCCTACTCACCTTTTGGCACTTGAAGGAATGTCTGTCAGGTTGAGCAAAGGTCAGCCTGACAGACACTCTTAATTTTCAGGTCAGGCAGTCAGGAGCAGTAGCGGTCGGCAGTAGGTGTTTCTATAGGGCGGTGACGTGGGTAGGAGGAGGGGCAGGGTGGGGGGAAATAATGTATGGATTACGGAGTTTTACAGGTAAGTAAACATTTAAATACATAAAACGAATTTCGTTGCGCGCACTGCATCACATTTGGTGATGCAGTGTGCGCAACGAAATTCGTTTTATGTATTTAAATGTTTACTTACCTGTAAAACTCCGTAATCCATACATTATTTCCCCCCACCCTGCCCCTCCTCCAGCCCACGTCACCGCCCTATAGAAACACCTACTGCCGACCGCTACTGGTCAGGAGTAAGACATGCGCTAGATGCGTAAGCTTCTGGCTGCCTGAGCTGAACTTTGCTGGGCAGCTCCTGTGGGCGTGACATCTTAATCCTGACAAAGCAACAAGAGGTCCTCCCCCTCGTGATGAGGAGTAGAGTCACTGATTGCCTCGGACCTGGGCACTTCAGTTGTGAGTCCTAATGTGTCAAAGGGCCGAGTGTCAATCACTGACACCTCGTCACAGAGAGGGTGTGGTCAGCAGTCTCACTGACCCCCTCCCACTCTGTGATGTGTGAGGGACTGCAACCTTCCCTCATTGGCTGACCTAACATTAGCCATTGAGGGAAGGCAGCAGTCCCAACCCTCCTGTGACCTCTGAGGTTTGGGACTGCTTCTCTCCCTCATTGACTGACAGAAGGTCAGCTAATGCGGAAAGGCAGCAGTCCCTACCTTCCTGGGATCTCCGAAGCAGAGCTGATTTTATTTGTAATGTTTGGTGCGTGCATGCATGAATATTTGGGAGTGAATGTTATGAATGTGTGTGTGTGTGTGTGTGTGTGCATGTGTGTGTGTGAAGGAACCAAAATATTAGACTAATGGACTATACTGACCAATAGCCTATATACCTTATTCATAAATAATAAGCCAGTCGGCAATGGAGAAGGTTCAATCGTTTATTCTGCAGATACAAGCCCTGACAGGGGAGCCTCAGTCTACACGACCCTCGGAGGTGCGCAGAGGAGACTGACTACATACAAACAGAGCAAAGCATATATACGTTCACACACAGCACGATGTCACCTTACTATTATAGATACAACTTGTCAGTGAGCCAGCAGGAAGACCCATATAAGTCACAATTGATTGCTAGCAGCTAGGCCTAAACTATTCCGGGGGCAGGTCAGTAAGGTGCCTCCCTTTCTATCTGTAGCTAGGTGAGTACAGGAAAGGACTCTGCTAGAATGTGCGCACCCCACAAGACCTACGAATGGAATGAACTGCAGTCCACGCTACGCGTTAGCATGAACACTCCGTGATCAAGGGCATTTGAGCCCGAAATGCATTGGGGATAAGTTTATGCATCAGCTCAATGGACCCATACTGTCACTGATATGTTGTGAATATCAGTGTGAATAATCGCCAATAAAGCCTTTAAAACTGTGAACTATACATTCATTTATATTGCGAATCATTTCCGTGATCGCCCCCGGTGTGCCTTAACAGGGGATGTATCAGAAGTCCTTCTGTATACACAACTCAGCACCCCACAAGAAGGGCAGGTGTGACCTTGGGTTTCCCTGAGCTACAAACTAACGAGTGGAGCAGACAGCTAGGTCTGCCATTGTGGTTTCGTGCAAAAAGCCTAATCATGTGGTTTCAGGGAAACAGTGCTTGACACAGAGAAACAAAACAAAATGGCTCCGGTCACACCAATAGGTTTAGGCTACGCTAAAGTGAACTGTTCCCTATTATAATAATATAGTGTGAATAATGCAAGGCTAACGTGCGGTTATAGGGTTATATTGTATATATTAGGCCAATAACATGTATTTATTGTATTTATATCCCATCAAACGGCCCTTTTGGCCTACTATAGCCAACATAACTAAATCTATTCTACAAATACTCCCTCATCAATCTGCATAAGATCTGAGACCTCCTTCTGAATCATTTGCTTGTCCATTTTAGCCTGTCAAGAGATCTTCAAGGCGGACGTTATTCTGGCAGCACAGAAAGAACAGCAAGCCGGGCCACAATGGAGACACAGGCAGCAAGTAAATATGACTCCAAAGGCTCCAGCAAGGATCATAAATATCTTCCAACCCCAAGTAGATAAAAGACCCCAGAACTATCCACTAAGGGACCAAGTACCATTGTCGACATGTGCTTCACTAGCTAACCGGTGTAGTTTCTGAATTGCAAGGTGTATGGTAGGGGCTGAATCGGGAATGAAAACAAAGCAAGAGCTGCCGATCACACGACAGGCTCCACCCCTATCTGCTAGGATGACATCAAGAAACATTCGGTTCTGGAGCGAAACAAGCCTCGTAGCCTGAAGCTCAACAGTGATATTGTAAAAATCCCAGCTGTGTTCTGAACCACGTTTTCCACTATTCTCGACAGGCGTCGTATACTACGACTATTGAAAATCGGTCCCCAAAAAGGAGTGAGACCTTTGGAAATATCTTCAAACTGTTGTAAGGAGGTGTCAGTCTGGTCAGTACTATCAGAATCCAAGCTCCTAATGCTTCTATTATATTCTACTTCTCGTCTAGCTAGTTGATGTGTCGTATGGTAATCAGATGAGGCAATATAAACTGGGGGGTAGAGGAATGAGAGGTAACACTGTCCGGCCCCTCCCCGGGGAAGCCAAGTATATGCGTTTTCTCCGCATACAAAATATACATTAGGGGGGTAATCAAAGGAGGAGAGCTGAATGTGTGCAAGATGTAAGTATAGTTACATCTACTGTGTCCTACCTTAATATGACCTTGTCCCTGTATGCAAAAGGGGGAAGTGCTATTTATGATGGGAATTGGCAAAGCTTTATCATTAGTAACATTTCGTTCTTTAAAATGCTGAAAATACATGGTAGAGTTGAAAAACTCGAAATCTTGCATTTCCTCTTGTAACCAGGTAGCATGTTCATATTCAGTATATACATTCATACAAGCATTTGGGTCCAAGGATCCCTCTCCCCCATTTCCTCCAGCATCAAATCCTTGGTGTCGTTCTATATACTTCAGAATCACCTCATAGTCTTTTTCAGTATATATCTTAGGTTCAGCTATATAGTGGGAATACATCAATGACAATATTTGAAACCAGGCTTCGCAGCTAGCTAAATGGGACAAGGGCAGGAAAATGAATAATTCATGCTGGTGCATTACTGACGGGAGTAACCCACAGACCCAACAAATCGTCTTGTTGGAGGTACTATGGGTCTGATGTAACATTTCAACAAAAACATTTTTAGCATAAGTTTCTTGGTGTCTAGCCTTATGTGGAGGTAAAGAATAAAAGAGATGTTCTTCTGGGGCAGGGGTAGTTCCTAACAATTTCTGTACAGGGTGCTGAAATTCTAAATACACAAATACACACATTAAAATTACTGTAATCACAACAATAAAAGCAACGAATGCCACCTTCACTCTGGTGGTCCATCCGGAAAATGATTGCATATTATCAACATATTGTCGAGGGGCAATTGGTCGTTCATCCTCCATGACAAATCGGGCAAAAGGAAACATACTCTCTAATAGTCCAAATTCTAACTCGGATCCCCTCTAAGAGTTCAAAAACGAATCTTTGTATCCACAAAGCGCACACACCACCAGAGGGTTCTTTTTTCCACTGAGGGATCTTCTCCCTGTGTCCGTCAGAGTCTCACAGGCAGACTCCTATTGTTCATCAAAAGAACAAACTGTTGTGTTTCCAATAGTACAACCACAGCCCTCAACTCAGTTTTTCTTTCTGAACAGAGCTATTAACACAATGTTCCAAGCTCTCAACGGGTTCAGTCCAGTGTCTCGCTCAGTACCCCAGTAAATATATCCGATGTTCCTCAACTCAAGTCTCTGTCTAGCTCCTACCATTGGAAACTGGGGTACCGCGCTGCTTTCGGGGCCGCAGGTCGTATTTACAACGGCCAGGTTGCTCCTGCTCAGAAAACAATTCTGCTGCACGGGCATCTGGTGCATGCAAAGCTTGTGGTGCCTTGGAAATGACAGCCTCCGCTGATTGGGCTGTCTCACTTTCAACAGTGGGCAACTCCTCACTCGGTTGCCCTACTTCTTGGGCATCTGAAAAAGGCACAAAGCTTTGAATCAGCTCTCCTTCCTGGCTCGGAATTCCTTCTTGATTTTGCAAATCAAATGGTAAAAGCAGCGGAAGACGTTGCAGATGGCTGACGTGGATCCAGTGCTTTCTTCCATGCACTTTCACCGCTGTTCTTCTGTTCTTGTAGCCAGGAGGATCTGATAAGGATAAGACCACCTGGGCTCCAAACTCGATTTCCCCCTGGTAGTTCTTCACCAGTACCCACTGGCCAGGTTCCAATCGATGTCCAGGACCCTCCGGTAGTGGCTGCAATGTGTCCGATACCTGTTGATGAATAGAACATAAATCTTTAGTCAAAGCGTACAGGTAGTCTGTCATCAAAGGGTAATCAATATCTCTAAAGGATCGGGGTCTGGGAACTCCCCACACATTGGCAGGTCTGCCAAATATAACTTTGTAAGGGGAAAATGCAGTTCTAGTGTGAGGGGTTGTTCTTAGAGATAGTAATGCCAATGGGAGGGCATCCGGCCAAATTAATCCGGTTCTCTCATAAATCTTAGCCATTTTTAATTTCAATGTGCAATTATATTTCTCGACTAGTCCAGCCGCCTGAGAATGTCTGGCGGCATGGAACTTCTGTTTTATCTGCAATCCTTTACAAACACTCTGTACTAGCTGAGCATTAAAATGAGGCCTGTTGTCGGACCAGATGACACAGGGCAAGCAATACAGTGGCAGGTATTCCTTAACCAGGGCTTTGGCAGTTGCAACTGCAGTGGCTTCTTTAGTAGGGTAGGCTTCAACCCATTTGCTAAAAGCACATACCACCACTAACACGTATTTTAAGTTATTTACTCTTTCCATCTGGATGTAATCAATTTGTATTACCTCAAAAGGTAAGGTCGGTGGGGCAAAATTTCCACTCAGAACAGATTCTCTATCTCCTGGATTGTGGCGTAAACACACTGGGCAATATTTCACTATATGTTCTGCGGTTTTGGAAATGTTTGGGTTATTCCATACTGGATCTAATACAGCACAAATACCTTTCGCGCCTATGTGGGCTGGACCATGGGCCATTGTCACCACAGCATATACTAATGCATTGGGCAGTAGCCATCACTGTTTTTCAGATAGGTCTATCCAACAATCATTCTTGTCCAGTTTTCCTACTTCGGTTTTTGAGCAATCCCTCGCAGTCTCGAGTTGAAGAAAACAACATTGTTTTCTTCAACTCGAGACTGCGAGGGATTGCTCCAAAAACGACCCGAGACTCGTTTTCTACTTTCAAAAATAGCACGTTCGTTTGCCTGGAAATAAGGATACCAGTATTACGACATCGCTTGATCAGCTCTAATTGCTGATAAGAGCTACGGCAGGGGGTTTGACTTGATGAAATACTAGTCCTGATGATGGTCTTATAGATGTCAACAGACAAGATCGAAACGTCAACCCACTTCATCAACTCCTCAGCTTTCATGCACTGAAGGACACCTTTATCCATCATTGATTTTGGTTTTCTTCATTCAATTCTTTAGGAGCTGATTAAATGTTATGAACTGATTAGTAAATGTAGATACGCTGCTTTTCATGACTTTTATTCAAAGTTTTGTACTATTATTCGTCCCCAGGATTTGTTCTTTATGATTTACTATAATACAATTTACTTTAAACATAACCTTTTCTGGCTGTGTGCTTCTTCTCTTCTTGCTCCATTTTTACTACATCAAATATATTCATTTGAAAAACTGTTCACTAATGTTAAAGTAATCCTGTGGATACATTGGGCTTAATTATTTAATGAGCCTATGATTTAAATATACGGAGATCATATTGAACAAGTTAAGAAACAAAATCCCTTGTAGTCAGCCTTTACATAAACTAGCCATTGCCCAAGCCTACAAGGGTCTATTGGGTTTTCCCACGTCCTTAAAACACTTGATGATAGTCACTTTCTCTGGCAGTGTCAAGGTGTTGATCAATTAAGGGGCAATGTTGGATTTTCTGGCCATGCGTAGTAAAGAAACCCCTCTTCCTCCACAGCCTCCCAAAACTATAGGCCATGCCGAAGGCGTACTGGCTGTCCGTAAAAATATTCACTTTCAATCCTTCACTCAATTTACATGCTCTTAACAAGGCTATTAGTTCAACTGCCTGGGCTGAGTGATGAGAGATCCTTGTGGTCTCCTCCACCGTTTTCAATGTCGTGATAGCATAAGCAGCTGTCGCAGTGCCATCTGGTAACTTAAAACAAGAGCCATCCACATACAATTCCCCTTGAGGTACAGATAAAGGGATGTCAGTAAGATCTACAAGTCCCTTCGTTTCTTCTTCTGTTCTAAATATACAATCATGAACATCGTTCTTTTCAACATTTGAAGGGAGAGGTAGTAATGTAGCTGGGTTCAGAGTGGCACATCTTTTATTCGTGATATGAGGTGCAAACAAGGCCAGCTCGTACCCTGTCAATCTAGCACTTGTAAGGTGCTGCATCTTAGTTCTGTTCAAAAGGATGTCCACAACATGCGGTACCATGACTGTGAGGTCTGTATTGAAAACTATTCCCTCTCATTGCCGGATGGCCACTGCTACTGCAGCTGTGGCCCTCAGGCAACTTGGAAGGGCTCGTGCAACATTATCCAAGACAGATGAAAAGAATGCACAGGGTCTTTGCTTCCCACCAAAACCCTGTGTTAATACTGAAAGCAAACAACCATCCACCTTGTGCACATAAAGGGAAAAAGGCTTTCCGTAATCCGGAGTACCCAAAATAGGGGCAGAACAGAGAGCAGACTTTAAAGAATCAAAGGCTTCTTGACATTCATCCGTCCAGGGTAAGGGTTCATGCACATCTTTGGATGTCAAATGCAACAAGGGTTTAGAGAGGAGTGAATAGTTAGGAATCCACTGGCGACAGTAAGAGGTTATGCCAAGAAAAGCACGAACATCACGTTGAGTACGAGGTAGAGACATGTTAGTTATTACAGATATTTGTTCTGGAGTTAATTGTCTCCTCGCTTTCGACAGTAAGTGGCCTAGGAAGGTCACTTCCTGTCGACAATATTGGAATTTAGAAAGGGACACTTTATTACCTTTGTCAGCCAAATATTTCAATATTTTAACTGTGGCCTCCTTGCAGCATTCCTGTGTGTCGGAGGCCACCAAAATATCATCCACATACTGGATGATCGTGTTCCCCGCAGGCAAAATTAATTCATCGAGGACTGCTTTCAAGGCTTGGCTATAAATGCTAGGACTCTCTGTATAGCCTTGAGGGGCGCGTGTAAATCGAAAGCTTTGGCCAGCTAATGAGAATCTGAAGATATGCCTGTTATCACGATGAATCAGAATGCTAAAGAAAGCATTCTTTAAATCGATTACTGAAAAATACTGAGCTGTAGGGGGAATCATTGTCAGCATAGCAGTTATATCAGGTACCACCGGATATTGTGGAACTATAATTTCATTGACTTCTCTAAGGTCAATTACATAACGATATGTATTTTTATAATCCGGGGCACCATAAATTGGAGTTTTCTTCAAAATCGGTAAAATTGGACTATTACAAACATTTGCAGCTGTCTCTTCAACCACCCCACTCTGAATGAGGTCACGAATAATGTGCAACATGGCCTGTTCACCTTCTGGTGATATTTTATATTGTGGAATGCAAGGCATCTGGACATTAGGTTTCAGGGTTATTGACACAGGGGCTATTCTTAACAGACCAACATCAGTGTCTCCTGTAGCCCACAGTGTCTGAGGAATCGTAGAGAATTTAGGGGGAAGGCTTTCATTTTTGACAAAGTATTGGGCTGCATTTGGGGGTGGTTTCTGCATTGTCAAATAGACACCATCGGGGGAACAATACATTTGTGCATGTAACCTTTTCAAAATGTCGAGACCCAAAAGGTTTTCTCCACAATTTGAAGTTAGAAGAAAAGGTGCATGTATAGAAATGGGGCCTACAGTGAAAGGCAAAGGTTTAGAAACAGGGCTTACCACCGGTATTCCAGAGAATCCCACTAATACATTATTTTGGCCAGACAGAGCAGCCCCTGGGACCAGTGTATGGACAACTGAGCTATTCATTGCCCCAGTATCCACTAGAAATGTTCCCAATGTTCCCAACAGTTCCCCTTGTACATAAGGTCCCTCCTGGTCAACTGGTACTGTAAAGTGGCCCCCGCTCTGTCCTTGGCTGTATCATGCATAATCCTGTCCGTCATACCCATCATCCCTATAATTTTCATTGTAGTACTGTCTGGTTTGGGGATTGTCAAAATAATTTTTCCGGGAATCCTCATGTTGCATCTCCTCTCGTCTCATGCTATTTCAATCTATATTCCCTCGACCCCTTCCTCGTCCATTCTTTGCCTGCAACAGAGGGCAATCCGCCCTCCAGTGCCCTTCCTGTTTGCAATAGGAACATGGATTTATACCAATGTTCGGCGGACCTCCGCTACCTCTTCCTGCCATCGCACCCCTCTGAAATGAACCACGCCCACCCCGTCCTGCGCTCTGTCCTCTGCTAACTTGCTGCAACAGAACCCTAGTCTTCAAATCCTTAGTCTTCTTTTCTGACTTTTCTTTACTTTCATTCTCTCGATGTTCATATTATTGGGCCATACTGAGAATTACTGACAGGCAGCCGTAGTCCACGTGCTCTCGGCTGCTTGAAGACGGGACATAACTTCAGGAAGTAATTCGTAACAAATCGATTCACAAACAACAGTACCTCACCTTCCGTGGATAGGTCTTGCCCACTAAAGTCTATAAAGACTTTCTCATATCTTGTAAAGAAGTCTGACACACTTTCATCCTCCTTCTGTCTATAGGCGGTTAATTTGTCCCAATCAACTTTTCTAGGATGGAGGAGCGTCTGCATGTATGTAATAATTTCAGCTGGTACTGCTAGTACCTCATCTCTAGGTTTTTCTCCTGGCTTTCGTTCCTTATCCCAGGTTTTTAGTTGGTCCCATGTCCCTCCCAACTCGGGGGCATGGTCCGTGTCATGTATTTGTCTCCAAATGTCTACCGGGATCAAAAGGCCAAAGAATAACTCGATATCGGGTATTGTCATGATAGCGGAATTGGCGGCCTCAGTCAATTCCTTATAGTAAGCAGTGGGATTTTGTGGGGGTCGGGGAGCTGAGCTTTTTGAGTGAGGACCTTGCTTCGTTTCCATGGGGTGAAAACCTATTGTTCCTGAAGCCTAGCATCCTCGCGAGGTCTACTTACTATGCCATTGCCATCCCTTACTTCAGGTAGTTCAGGATAAAAGAGGGGATGCACCTCTCTCATGGGGTGCTACGCTCCCCAATTGGCGCACTTTCAGTGCATTCGTTCGCGATAGTGCACTAGAGATGCTACATTATGGTATACTTCATCCGCTTGTAATTGAGATTTAAAAGCTCGACCTCTTATGTCACACAGTACCTGAGGAGGTATTCCTTCCTCGAAACACTGCTCCCATAGCGAAATCAATCGGATTGCCATATTCTCCAACGCCAGTTGCTGTGCAACCGGCTCGAAATCCTTCTTAGTACTCCAACTGTCCTCCAAGGTGTAAACAACGTTCCGCATCCACTGGGATGCCTGTATCTCTATGGCCTTCCTTTCTTCCGCACCCAATAACGACCTAGTACAGACTCGCTGATCACTCAAGTCCGGTCTAAGACGTTTGGGCGTGGTATCTAGACACGCCATGTATCGGGGATCTATGGCGGTCTGGGTCGGAGGGGAGAGAAATACCGGGTGCAAAGGGGAAGGGACAGCCGCGTCCGGCTGTAGGGATATCAAAGGTGAGGTAGTTGGTCAGAGAGTGGGACGAGGAAATAACGCACCTCGCACAGGGGCCGTGGCAGCCGTTACCAGTGCTCCAGCGGCCGCTGCTGCTCCGATCTGGCCGGCTCATAGCAAAGGCACGGCTGGGTACAATCCCTGTGGGGCATAAGGAGGAGGCGGTCGAGCTTCTAATAACTCCTCCATTTCATCCCCGGTCTCAGGTCGAGTCATATAACTTTTGTCCGTTTCTAAACGGAACTGCCTATACATTTGTGCGATATTCTCTTCCACCTTTCCTTTGTCATAAGCTATAGCTTTCTGGGTGATTGTCTGTCCTGATTTAAGCTTTCCCAATTTCTCTTCCCTTATCCGTCGTCACTTTGCCTCCTTCAACCATAGGTTCAAGGAGTCAAACATCGACTGGCGGCTTTTTTTCATAAACAATTTGTTTTGAATGTAAGTAATCTTTTTCTCATCAAACGACCCTGTTAAAGGCCATTGTAAATCAGAATTATCTTTAGTGTATTTGATCCAAATTGTATTAAACAAAATCAGTGTAAGACAGTGCCTTACATACATATCAAAACAGTGGCTGCCCTCGGGACGGGCAGGCTGTCTTTCTTCCAGCCGTTTATTTCGCTGACAGCAGCACCCAAAACATATTTTGATAATATTCACACAATTCTATTCATATACTCCAAAAATCATTCACATTTGGACGCGTCCTCTTCACCACTCACACTCTCATAGTCTCCTATTTTCTTGCAATAAAGTGCTGTAAAGTGAAGCAAGGCAATAAAGTTTCAGTACTGGTTACTCGTTCTATGCAAATGACATGTCTTCAAAACGAACAGAGCCCGTTGACTCCTGTTCGGGGAATCGATTCAAAAGAATTCCAGACCAACAAAATATAACAACAAAAGGAACAGTTGTTAGACTGTTCTGAGAGCACCTCGTAGGCGAACAACGAACCCTCTTACAGGCCATCCCATGGTCCTGATCTGGTTGAGCCGGGCGTCTGGGCACATAGCACCAGAACCCAAGCTTACCCAGTTGCTCCCAGGGCTTTCCCGGAGATGATTCGGCAGAACGAGTAACTCAGTACTCCACTAAGGCACCAGGTGTTATCTCAAGTTCTCTCCAAATAAGTCCGTGAGGTATCTACCCGCGCAGCCACTTCGCCACAACGTCAGACCCTCAGATCCCCTCGTGGTCCGGTTTCCCCGGCCACCTTCAAAAAAGCAGTTAACCGCTACCAAGGAGACACTTATTCCAAGTGTTTCTTATCCAATGCAACCAAAAGTCACTCACCTGGTGCACTCAGGTCGATTGCGAATTCTCCACTGCCGACTGCTAGACAGACCGGTACAGTCTGTTTGTCTCTCGGGTTAAGCCCGTAGGACTCCGGCGTAGGGTCTTCAGCAGCTGGGAGGGATACTGGGCTCGAGAATGGGATTTATTTTCGTACCACAAAACGGGTGTTTCAAATCAGGATTCTCTTTCCGTCCAACCACTCAGCCAGAACTCTTCCCTATCTCTTCTACTCCTGCTTACAGGAGGGGACGACCCTATCGCGGAGTCTCGGCGGAGTCACCAACTGAAGGAACCAAAATATTAGACTAATGGACTATACTCACCAATAGCCTATATACCTTATTCATAAATAATAAGTCAGTCGGCAATGGAGAAGGTTCAATCGTTTATTCTGCAGATACAAGCCCTGACAGGGGAGCCTCAGTCTACATGACCCTCGGAGGTGCGCAGAGGAGACTGACTACATACAAACAGAGCAAAGCATATATACGTTTCACACACAGCATGATGTCACCTTACTAGGAAAGATACAACTTGTCAGTGAGCCAGCAGGAAGACCCATATAAGGCACAAATGATTGCTAGCAGCTAGGCCTTAGCTATTCCGGGGGCAGGTCACTAAGGTGCCTCCCTTTCTATCTGTAGCTCGGGGAGTACAGGAACGGACTCTGCTAGAATGTGCGCATCCCACAAGAAGGGCAGATGTGACCTTGGGTTTCCCTGAGCTGCAAACTAACGAGTGGAGCAGACAGCTAGGTCTGCCATCGTGGTTTCGTGCAGAAAGCCTAATCACGTGGTTTCAGGGAAACAGTGCTTGACACGGAGAAACGAAACAAAATGGCTCCGGTCACACCAATAGGTTTAGGCTACGCTAAAGTGAATTGTTCCCTACTATAATAATACAGTGTGAATAATGCAAGGCTAACATGCGGTTATCGGGTTATATTGTATATATTAGGCCCATAACATGTATTTATCATATTTTTATCCCATCATGTGCGAATGCATGAGTGTGTGAATGTGTGCATGTGTGGCTCCCACCCCCTTCCTAGTAAAAGTTTCGGCCACCACAGCAAAGAAGGAGGGCATTCTGTGGGAAAAGGGATCTGTGAAGTACACCTCACACTGGATTAGACACAGAGGACAGAGGGACTCACTATATATGCAGTAATCCTGCTGAGCATGGAGCAGATATATGAGCCCATTTGTTTAATGATGAATTCTCACTTAAGATAAAAAGGATTAACCCACTAGGACCTCCGGTAGGCTCATTCACACTCCAAGTCTGGTAGTTCACAGAGGATCATTCTCTTTGTGATTTTGCATCCCTCAGAGAAACAAAAAAAGCCCGTAAAATACTCTGTAATTGGTTCTTCATATCCATTATTGAAGATAGAAGATGATGGAAAAGTATACTTTTTTAAACAGATGGAAGGCGCTTAGAAAGTCAATCATCTTAGTTGGCTTCTTGGTCACCCCATTGATCAAGAATTATGAATAGTCAACAGTAGTATATGTTTAATGCTTATCCTTTGCATGAAGCAAATTTGGTCAATTTAGAAGAATTCAAAACCTGCAGAGATGCCCTCAAAGACATCCTTAATATAAGTAGAATCTAAAATCTGCCTTAGTTTGATCATTTACTATTTAATTCTCATTAGGAAAACACTGGTTGGGGCCCCCTGGATCTAGCACCCTATGTTAAAGTTTGGCCTGGGCACTTTAGCATGGCTTCATTTTATTTTTTTGCTTCTACTAGTCACTGGAAAAAATATTTTTAAATAGGTTCATGTGGTTGCAGTGTACAGGCTATACAATACAAATATATCTGCCGGGAGTACGATAAAACGAGTGGTAGGGTGACAAATTTATATAAAAAAATGTAAATGTTGGCTTCTGACTCACCCGCTAGGTTCTCAAGGCGCTGGGGGGGGGGGGGGGGGGGGGGGGGGGGCTGCCACTGCTCGAAAAGCCAGGTCTTGAGTTGCTTCCTGAAGGATAGATGGTCCTGGGTGAGTCGTAGGTGGGTGGGGAGCGTGTTCCAGGTCTTGGCCACCAGGTAGGTGAAGGATCTTCCTCCGGTGGAGGTTCTGCGGATCCGTAGGACGGTGGCGAGGGTGAGGCTGGCAGAGCGGAGCTGGTGGGATGGCATGTAGAACGTGAAGCGGTTGTTGAGGTATTCGGGGCCCAAGGCGTGAAGAGCCTTGTGTGCGTGGGTGAGGAGTCTGTACGTGATCCTTTTGCTGACGGGGAGCCAGTGCAGGTCCCTCAGGTAGGCGGAGATGTGGCTGAGTAAGGGATGTCCAAGATGAGTCGTGCTGAGGCATTCTGGATGCGCTGAAGTCTTTTCTGTTGTCTGGCGGTGGTCCCAGTGTAGAGGTGCAGACAGCTGGTGACAAGGGCCTGGGTGACCGTTTTCCTGGTTCCAGTGGAGATCCACAGAGGAACTTACAGAGCACGCGGAGTGTGTTGAAGCAGGAGGAGGTAACGGCCTTAACTTGCCTGGCCATCGTGAGGGAGGAGTTAAGGATAAAGCCCAGGTTGCATGCGTGGTCCGTGGACTTGGGTGGTTGGCCCAGAGCAGGGGGCCACTAGGAGTCAACCCAGGCGGAGATGGATGGGCCGAGGATGAGGACTTCTGTCTTGTCTGAGTTCAGCTTCAGGCGGCTGAGCTTCATCCAGTCTGCGATGTCTTTTATTCCATCCTGGAAGCTGGCTCTGGTGGAGGTGGGGTTGTTGGTGAGGGAGAGGATCAGTTGGGTATCGTCGGCATAGGAGATGATGTTGAGGTTGTGCTTGCGTGCGATGGCAGCGAGGGGGCTCATGTAGATGCTGAAGAGGGTGGGGCTGAGCGAGGAGCTTTGAGGTACGATGCAGATGATCTTGGTGGCTTCTGCGAGGAAGGGCGGGAGACGGACTCTTTGGGTTCTGTCGTAGAGGAAGGAGGTGATCCATTCCATGGCCTTTCCTTGGATCCCGGGTGGCGGAGGCGGGTTGTCAGGGTGCGGTGGCAGACCGTGTCGAACGCAGCCGAAAGGTCGAGCAGGATGAGGGCGGTGGTTTCTCCGTTGCCCAGCAGGGTCCGGATGTCGTCAGTGGCCGCGATGAGGGCGGTCTCGGTGCTGTTGTTCGCTCGGAATCCGGACTGCGATGAGTCGAGGGAGCCGTTTGTCTCCAGGAAGGCTGTCAGCTGTTTTTTGACGGTTTTCTCGATGACTTTTGCAGGGAAGGGGAGGAGCGAGATGGGGCAGAAGTTCTTGAGGTCTGAGGGGTCTGCGGTGGGTTTCTTCGGGAGGGCGCTGATCTCTGCATGCTTCCAGCTCTCCGGGAAGGTGTTGGATATGAAGGAGTTGTTGATGATGTCCCGAAGTATGGGTGTGATGATGGAGTCAGCTTTGTTACAGATGTGGTGTGGGCAGGGATTGGCTGTGGAGCCCGAGTGGATGGTGTTCATCGTGTGGGTGGTATCTTCCGTGCTGACCTGAGTCCAGGTGCACATGGTGGTGGTGGGGGGTGTAGGTTCGGTGGTGGGGTATGTGTTCTGAGCGCCGAAGCTGTTGTGTATGTCGATGATCTTACGGTGAAAAAAGGTGGCCAGAGAGTTGCAGAGGTCTTGAAAAGGCGTGATGTTGTTGTCGCTGGTGTTGGGGTTGGAGAGCTCTTTCACGACGTTGAAGAGTTCCTTGCTGTTGTGGGTGTTGTTGTCCAGTCGTTCTCTGAAGGATGACCTTTTGGTGGTGCGGATCAGCTGGTGGTGTTTGCGGGTGCCGTTCTTGAGGGCTGTCATGTTATCCATTGACTGGTTGTGGTGCCAGGCTTTCTCGAGGTCACGGCAGGATTTCTTGGAGTCTTTGAGATCGTTGGTGAACCACGCGGCTTTCTTGCTGTTGAGGTTGCTGTGAGAGTTTTTCAGTGGACCAAGGGTGTCGGTGCAGTCAGTGATCCACTGTGTGAAGTTGCGGGCTCCTTCGTTGGGGTCCGTGGTGTTGGTGGGAGGGTTTATTCACAAGGAGGTGGTGAGTTGGTCGGTGGTGATCTTTCTCCAGCATCTTCGGGGGGTTTGTTGAGGGCGGTGGTGAGCCATTGTTTTCCTGAAGTTGAAATGTACGCAGCTGTGGTCGGTCCAGTGGAGCTCAGTGGTCTGGCTGAAGGAGATGTGGTTGCTGGAGGAGAAGACAGGGTCGAGCGTGTGGCCGGCGTAATGGGTGGGGGTGTTGACCAGTTGCTTGAATTCGAGGTTGGCGAGGTTGTCTAGTAGGGCGGTGGTGTTGTTGTCCTGGTCGTTCTCCAGGTGGAAGTTGAGGTCTCCTAGGAGGATGTAGTCGGCGGAGGCGAGGGCGAGCGGGCTGATCAAGTCTGCGATGGCCTTGCTGAAGTGTGAGCGTGGTCCCAGGGGTCTGTAGATGAGGGTTCCTCTGAGGGTGGTCTTGGGGTTAGTGTGAATCTGGAAGTGCAGGTGCTCTGCGGTGGCGAGGGTGTCGTTGGTGTGGGTTGTGATGCGGATAGTGTTTCTGTGGGTGATGGCGATGTCTACTCCGGTCTGGTTGACGCGGTCCCTCCGGATGATCTTGTAGCCGTCTGGGATGGCAATGGCGATGTCGGGGGCTGAGGAGGCGTTCATCCAGGTTTCCGTGAAGAAGGCGACGTCTGGTGCCGTTTTGTCCAGGAGGTCCCATAGTTCGACAGTGTGCCTGTGGATGGAGCGGGTGTTGAGCAGGATGCACTTGAGGTGGTTGTTGTTGGCGGCTGTTTTGGCTGGCGCGGTGGAGGACCGAGTGTAGGTGAAGTAGCAGGCGTGGCAGATGAAGGCTCATGGGTGCGTTTCGGGGTGGCTTGGTAGCAGGCTGGATGTCGGCCCGTGTTGAGTGCGTGGAGGGTGGTGGCGTCGTAGCTCAGTCGGGTTGGCTGGCTCTGGCGGGGTCCAGGGGTTCTGGCACTGGTCGTGGTCCAGGTGCGCAATCGGCATGCCCGCTGCGTGTGGCCGCTGCACGTAAGCGCGGTCCCCGCCATTTATAGCCAAGTGGGAGGGGGGAGCAGCTGGAAGGCGGGAGCGGGGCGGCAAATGGGGAGCAGGAGACAGGAGAGGGGGCGGGGCTGCAGGAGAGAAGCAGCGGGGAGCAGAGGGGGGAAAGAGCGGGAAAGCGCAGCGGGGGAGAGCGAGGGCAAGCCTGGGCGAGCCTGGAGATCGGGGCAAGCCTGGGAAAGCCTGGAGAGCGAGGGCAAGCCTGGAGAGCAGGGGCCCTAAGCAGAGGCGGCAGCAAGAGGGCCAAGCAGGCAGTGGCAGCAGAATCTGGGCACACGCGGGCCGTACGGTAGTGGAGTGACCGGGTAACTCACACTTAATGTTCTTTTGTCAAATATATTCGAGTCACATTCCAAGTGGGTCATACCACCTCCTATAAATCTGGGTATACACTCTACCAAGCAGGTCATTTGACTTGCAAGACAACATTGTTATCTGTTTTGATAATTCACAAAATTATTATTTGCTTGATCCTTTCTCTGAATGTACTCAGAGTTAGCCTGGTGAGATCATATACTTTATTTATGCTTTGGCTTCTTTATTTCTTCAAATTCTGCTTTCATGCAGTTTATGAATTTTCAATGCATGTAAGTTCTTGAATATAACAGAAATTAGTTCTCAAACAGTCTGATGTGCACACATCACTGCTCCAATACCGACATTATCTTTTTTGACTCTGTATACTGAGAATTTTTTCCCAATTATTATTTTAAATTACAACAAATAATTTTAATTGAATATAAATAACTGCATATGTTTTCATTATTTTTTGAATTTGCAACTGAGATTAAACATTGCTGACTGATTGACTATTCAATTGAAAGTCTATAAGTTTCTACTCAGGGCTGAGACAAAGCAAATTACATTTTAATACATTGATGTTCCACAGATAAAAACATCTCCCTTATTCAATTAGAGGACTGAGATATCCTTATACTCAAGCCAGTTGTAATTTAGAATGCAAAATGTTTATATGTAAATATTCTGAGCCTGTAGAATGGAGTTATGGAATGAACAGGAATGAGCAGTTGGAAGCTGGTTGATGTAGTGGCTTGGTCGTTTCACGTGTCCGACTAAATTACAATAAAAGCACTTGCACTTCATACATTTTGTGTGCAGCTTCACTTCAAGGACCAACCCTCGAATTTTGACCAAGAGGTAATGGAGTTGAAGGTGGAAGAAATAAGTCTGCATCATGAGGCAGAGAACCTCCGACCGAACATCACTAGGAGGCATCTGAGGACTCCATGACTTCCATTTACTCTCACCTTGGGGTCAGAGATATTTTTCTGGTTAGAATACCAGAATGAAGTTTCCTAAATAAGCCCCAGTATAGTCTTCCAGTGTCTCAAGTTTGCTACCAACCTGTAAGACAGGACTCTCACTATAGTTTTTCAGAGCAGCTGCAGGAAAGTGTCCTAGGGGATATCATCTCTGGTGAGGGTGCCCAAAGGGGTATGCTGTCTGGCCTGATTTGCCAAAAAGGCCTCTCTGCTGACATCAACACCATCATCCTCATTCATCAGGGAAAATGTACATAGCATTAAAACGTTATAAAGCATCAGAGCAAACAATGGTAAGGAAAAGAGAATATGATACATCAGAAAATACGGTTAGGTATCTGTCAGAATGATACATTTTTCTCTTGCATTCCTATTGACTTCAAAAAGTCGTTCCAGGTTGATGTTGAATTTAAAGATATGCCTCCCACTGTGACTCTTCTCTTTTGAGCATACAAGGAGCAATATTCAAGTAGAGTGAAGTATTATCCAGCCCATAAGAAAGGCACCTTTTCTTAAAGGCAATTTAGAAAGTAGTACTTGTGATAGTAAACTACATAACTCAAACTTACCAAATCAAAGCAAAGGGATAAATATGGGTTTTCCAAAGGTATCACTAACCAGCCTAGCTGTAATATATTCCAAAACCCAGATTTAGCGTTGTGAGCTTTAAATGAGGTGCGACAAAAGCAGTGTTTCAAGAACCCACTTTATTCATTTACTTTCTGCCTCTTAACTGCACCCGCACCCGCGCCGCCCCTCCCGTCCTCTTCCTGCCATGTCTGACCATGTCAGGGCACCTTTTGGTGGTGCTGTGTGGTGTTTTGCGGTAAGCTCTCAGTGCTTCATTGAGCGCTGGTTGTATGTCACGCTGGGACAGTTCAGTTTGTTGTATTGTTTTCTTCATGGTGGCCATGAAGCGCTCAACCATTCCATTGGCTTGGGGCCATAGTAGGGTGATTTTCCGATGTCTAAAGTTCAGGTGGTGTGCGAATTCTGTGAACTCATGTCCATTAAAAGATTATCCATTGTCCGTTTTTACTGTCTGTGGACTCCCCCATGCTGTGAATATTTAGTCAAGGATGGGTATGACTGCAGGTGCTCTTGTGGACGATAGTTGGTATGCAATGGGAAAGCAAGAATATTCGTCCATGACGACAATGACACATTTCCCAGATTTTAGTGGGCTGAAAAAGTCAACAGCTACTTGTTGGCAAACACCGTCTGGGAGATCAGACATTTGCAATGAGGCGTGTGGCTCTTCTCCCCCCACTAGTTGGCATTGCGGGCAGTCTTGAAGCGTGGCTTCTGCCATCTGTTCAAGAGACGGGAACTAGAATCTCTCTCTTTTTTTGTGGCTACTACACCCCTGTGGCCTTCGTGGGCCAGATTGATGGTTCCTTGTCACAGTTGCTGAGGAATGACAACCCTCCTGCCTCTCAGTAGCAATCCATCTGCACTGATTGTGAGGTCATCCTTGATGTGTTTGAAGGATGAAAGTTCTTGCATTTTGATAGCAGTGATGGTTTGGGAGGTCTCCAGATGTCTCCATGAGTCTGCTCGGATGCGCTGCATAACATCTTGGAGTGTGGCATCCTTGGCAGTGGCTTCTTTAATGGTGTCTAGTGGATCGGCAGGTGGGAGCGCTTGGTCAATCACAAAGTGAAGGTATTCCTCAGCCAATGAAGTGCGTGTCTGTGTCAATGTTTGAGGATGGAGTGAGATATAGTCCGCAGGGTTTTCTGCCTTTCTCGGTTTGTGGGTAATGGTGTAGTCTTGCAGGTGGATCCCCCACCTCTCGATCCTTGGCGGCATCTTCACTTGTGGGTTGCCGAAGATAGTAATTAAGGCCTGATGGTCGGTAATAAGGGTGAAATGCTACCCGTAAACAAATAAGTGGAAATGTTCGCATGCCCACATAACAGTCAGATTTCCTTCTCCAGTTGCGAATATGCTTTCTCTGTGTCGGTGAGACTGCGACTAGCATAGGCTATGATGTGATGCTGGTCTATTTCGTCATCATACTGGCCAAGGATGGCACCTATTCCCACGGGACTAGCATCAACTGTGACTTCCATTTTCCTTTTGGGGTTGAAGTAGGCTAAATGGGTGGCAGAGCTTACAGCGCCTTTGATCTTTGATCTGAATGTTCGCATGCCTTGGACCAGTGAAAGGGTTGGCCTTGTCTTGTTAGTTCTCTTAGTGGGTAGCTGATGGTTGCATAGTCTTTAATGTATCTGGCACTATAGCTGGCCATGCCCAGGAATGACCGAACGTCACTGACGTCCCGGGGTTGTGTTGTGTCAGCGAGCTCAGACACTTTGTCTGGGTCTGGTCTCATGCCATCTTTAGAGAAGATGTGGCCACAGAACTTGAAAGTTGACTTGTGGAATTCACACTTGTCTCTGTTGAGAATGAGGTTGGAGTTTAGAAGGGCATGGCACACGTGGTCTAGGGCTTTATTGCATTCTTCACATGTCGTGCCACATACAAGTATGCTGTAGTTGAATGAGTTGGGAATGTGGTGGACCACCCGCCGCGGAACGGATTCTTGAAAGATTTACACTGCTGGCGAGATGCCAAAGTTGAGGCATTTATATCTATAGAGTCTTTGATGAGTGGTGAATGTGGTGATGTATCTCGATTTCTCGTGGAGTTCGAGCTGGTGGTATCCTTTGTTGAGGTCTAATTTTGAAAAGACCATTTCTCTGGTCAGGCGGGTAATCATGTCACTAATGTGAGGTCCGGGATGTCTTTCTTGTTCTATGTCTGTATTCGGGGCGGGCATGTCCACGCAGAGGAGTATGTCCTCGTTTGGGCACGACTACCACTGGTGACACCCAGGGGGTGGGTCCGGCTGATCGTTCTATGATGTCTGCTCTCAGCAGATCCTGAAGCTCATCATCGACCGCTTGTTGAAGGTGAAATGGTACTTTCCTGTGGTGTTGGGGTAAACAGTCAAAATATTGAGTAAAAAAGATCGAATGGACATAATATCGAGTTTAAAATATAGAATGGACAAAATATCGAATGGACAGAATATAGAAACAAAAATATAATTTTTGAGGTAAGTAATGTAATATCGAATGTTAAAAATATAGATAGTTAAAATTAAAGTATATAATATAGCTTATTGAAATTATCGCATTTTTAATAATATCGAATTTTTACAGTGTTTTTATGTTATTATATGTGTAAAAAGTGTGTATTTATGTTATAATTTATTTTAAGTATTGAATTTAGTTTTTTTTATTTTTGCGTAATTTAATTCTGTAGCGGGTTGTGGGTTTATAGGGGAATAGGGTGGGAAGTAATTTCATTATAATTATTTAAATATGTAAATGTATTTATTGGTATTCATTTGTAATTAATTTTTAATTAAGTTATATTTGTAATTAATTAGATTTTAATTGGCAATTAATTTTAATTATTTGATTAATTGCTAATTATGTTAATTTTACTAATTTATTTTCTGTAGCGGGTTGTGGGTTTATAGGGGAATTGGGTGGGAAGTAATTTATTTATAATTAAATAAATATGTAAATATATTTGTTGCTATTCATTTTTAATTATTTGTTAATTAATTTATATTTTGTAATTAATTAATTTTCAATTGGCAATTAATTTAAATTATTTGATTAATTGCTAATTATGTTAATTTTACTAATTTATTTTCTGTCTCGGGTGGTGGGTTTATAGGGGAATAGGGTGGGAAGTAATTTATTTATAGTTAAATAAATAATTCAATTTATTTAATTGTATTTAATTTGAAACAATTGTTAATTGATTTTTAATTGTTAATTAATTAATTGTTAATTTGTAATTAATTTGTATTAATAGGTAACTAATTGTAATATTTAAAGTTAATTTGTCATTTTAATTGACTAATTATTACATTATGATACATTGGTAATTACTTTTGATTCATTATTTATAGATATTAATTTAATTTTTATTAAATAATATATGAAGTATTTACTTTCCTTACTGTTGCACCCTCTGGAGTGGGAATAGTAATTTTTACTCCTACGCTATCCAACGTTTTCCCTACTGTTGCACTCTTTGGAGTGGGAATAGTAATTTTAACCCCTACGCTATCCAACGCTTCCCCGACTGTTGCACTCTTTGGAGTGGGAATAGTAATTTTAACCCCTACGCTGTCCAACGCTTTCTCTACTGTTGCACTCTTTGGAGTGGGAATAGTAATTTTTACCCCTACGCTATCCAACGCTTTCCCTACTGTTGCACTCACTGGAGTGGGAATAGTAATTTTTACCCCTACGCTATCCAACGCTTTCCCTACGGTTGCACCCACTGGAGTGGGAATAGTAATTTTTACCTCTACGCTATCCAACGCTTTTCCTACTGTTGCACTCACTGGAGTAGGAATAGTAATTTTTACCCCTACGCTATCCAACGCTTTCCCTACTGTTGCACTCTTTAGAGTGGGAATAGTAATGTTAACCCCTACGATATCCAACGCTTTCCCTACTGTTGCACTCACTGGAGTGGGAATAGTAGTTTTTACCCCTATGCTATCCAACGCTTTCCCTACTGTTGCACTCACTGGAGTGGGAATAGTAATTTTTACCCCTACGCTATCCAACGCTTTCCCTACTGTTGCACTCACTGGAGTGGGAATAGTAATTTTTACCCCTACGCTATCCAACGCTTTCCCTACTGTTGCACTCATTGGAGTGGGAATAGTAATTTTAACACTCTTACTATGCTACGGTAATAATATTGTATATTTTTAAATAATAATATGTCAATATATATATATGTTTTAACAAATCAAATTGTATAATTTTTTTATAACAAATTAATTATTAATATTTGTAAGGTTATTTAAGTGTTAAGTATAATTTAGTTATTTATTTTTTATAGTTATTTAATTTTACATTAATTTTAATAAATTGATATTTTTATAAAGTACAACATTTAAAACGATATTTTTGATTCGATATTTTAGTACTTACCTGTTTGTGGATAGGACTTCGATATTTTTCTAGTTGATATTTTGGAGCAATATTTTAAATGACAATATTTTTGTAGTTGATATTATGTCCTTGTCGGGTTGTGGATTTATAGGGGAATAGGGTGGGAAGTAATTTCATTATAGTTAATTAAATATGTAAATGTATTTATTGGTATTCATTTGTAATTAATTTTTTATTAATTTATATTTTGTAATTAATTAACTTTTTATTGGCAATTAATTTTAATTAATTGATTAATTGCTAATTATGTTAATTTTACTAATTTATTTTCTGTATCGGGTTGTGGGTTTATAGGGGAATAGGGTGGGAAGTAATTTATTTATAGTTAATTAAATAATTCAATTTATGCAATTGTATTTAATTTGAAATCATTGTTAATTGATTTTTAATTATGAATTAATTGTTAATTTGTAATTAATTTGTATTAATGGGTAACTAATTGTAATAATTAAATTTAATTTGTAATTTTAATTGATTAATTATTATATTATATTAAATTGGTAATTACTTTTGATAAATTTTTTATAGATATTAATTTAATTAGTATTTAATAATATATGAAGTATTTACTTTCCTTACTGTTGCACTCTCTGGAGTGGGAATAGTAATTTTTACCCCTACGCTATCCAACATTTTCCGTACTGTTGCACTCTTTGGAGTGGGAATAGTAATTTTAACCCCTACGCTATCCAAACCTTTTCCTACTGTTGCACTCGGAAAATATCCATCATTTTGCATTTTTTATAACTACTACTTTTTTCCTGCATACTTTTACTCCGCAAACTTTTTCATAGCAAATTACTTTCCCTCCGCAAATAAATTTTTCCGCAATTCAAATACTCCCCCAAGCATGTACTCCGCATTTAAATTAACCTTATACAACCTTATACCGCTTCCGAAAAGAGTCACAAGGGATCTGTTTTATGCATGCAATTAAGTGATACAACATAGCAGGGTGTGACAAAAGTATACGCTCTACGGGGATGCATCAACAAGCACATTTTAGGGTGCGTGACACTGCACATGTAGTAAAATAAATGTAATACAAAGCATTTACCTCGCATTTTATAACGTGGATTTACTTTATTAATTTATAAGTGATGTAACATATTTAAATGCGGAGGAAAAGCTTTGTATTACATATGTTGAAAAATATATGTAATACAAAGCTTTTACTCCGCATTTTAAAACTTAAAAAAATTTAATTCAAATAATTAAAGTAACATTTTAAACTTACCTAATGTTCGGAGATTCTTTCACAGCCGCATTGCTCTTCAAAAGCCCTCTACATTAGTATAATTATTTATTGAAATAATAACGCGAAAGAAAATATTTGAAATAGAAAATGTAGGTAGAAAGTAAAATTAGTAGATGTTTGACAGAAGCAGTTCGTTAGGTTACATTTTTATTGTCTTTCTTCTTTGTTTAGTACTATGGAGGAATATGAGAATCTGATTCCAAAAATAGGTTTTTTATTTCCAGCGGCGCGTCGACGGGATCGGATGCAGATAGTATGCAGCAATTTCAGGTAAGTTTATTAATAATAGTTTATTTTAATAGTGTCAGTCTATTGTGTATTTTCATAAAATGTAGGATTGCACATACTATTTTCCGTTGTAAAAGCAGTCGTCATAAAAACATGCATTATAAATGCACTTTTCTCCTTTAGAAACCTTTTCTTTCGTTATGTTTGTTTCGTTGTGAAATATTGCGGAGTAATGGTATATGCGGAATCAAAATTGCGAAGTTTCCGTATACGGGATAATTACATGCGGAATGTCATCACATATTCGTTGCACTCTTTGGAGTGGGAATAGTAATTTTAACCCCTACGCTGTCCAACGCTTTCCCTACTATTGCACTCTTTGGAGTGGGAATAGTAATTTTTACGCCTACGCTATCCAACGCTTTCCCTACTGTTGCACTCACTGGAGTGGGAATAGTAATTTTTACCCCTACGCTATCCAACTCTTTCCCTACTGACTATTTTTGTAGTCGATAATATGTCAGTGATCCTTGTCGGGCTACTGGCGTGACTTGCTCGTTGATGTGCAATTTAACTTTGACGTTGGCTAATTTTCCTAGGCCTGAGAACAACTTTGGGAATTTGTTGATCATGTCGGGTGAGTCATCCACTTTGAATAGGATCTCTACCAGCCTCAGCCGTTCTGCTCTTGGTAAGCTGAGTAGGCAGTTAGCAGCGTCAGGGCCCTCTATGAAATGAATTTGAGCCTGAATTGATCTGTTCTTGTAGGTTAGCATTGTGGGAAAACGTCCTAGGCATGGCAGTGGCTCCTTGGACATCAAGGTGTAAACGTGCACTGCAGCTGGTTCTAGCTTCGGTTTTCGGCACATCTTTTCATATTCCGTTGTGCAGATATAGTTCAGTGACGCTCCCGTGTCCAGAACAAACTTGTCAGAGTAGTTTCCCATTGCAATATATAGTCTGGGAAATTTCTTCAGCCGGTCTGGGCCGGCCACAATGAATACATATTCATCACAGTCCTGTAATATGGGAGTGAGTGCAGGCGATTTCCTTGATGTCGACCTGTGAGAAAGATATGACACCTAGGACTGAGTGCTAGACCTGGATGAGCTGGTTTATCAGTCTCTTCTTCCGTGGACTGCCCTTGCATGGTGATGTGTCCCAGCACTTTGTCTGACTGGCCTAGTTTCTTTACGCCTGGTTTGGCACATAGCTTCTAAGTGATTGTCTCTCCTGCATCGGTGGCATTGTTGGCCCAGGGCTTGGGCAAGTGCCATTGTCTGGGTATTCCAGGCCGCATCGGTAGCAGTGCGGCAGTTGTTTCTGGGTCTTACTGTTTCTGGTCCCACTGTGGGACGAGCTTGTAGGGTTGTCAGGGCTCCAATGATCCGGCCGACATCTTGTGTTTTGTCTGGGATTGAACTCGAAGGGATTGATCCCACTTTTCTTTTTTCCCGGCTTCCATTTACTTATGCGTGTGAGTTCTTCAATGTCGTCGAGCGAGTAGTGTTTCTTGAGGAGTCGGCGTTCCAGTGATTTGGATTGGCATCCTTCGATGATGTGTAAACGAAGTGCATCCTCAGTGTTAAAGTTGTTGAACTCGCAATATCGTGCCAGACGCTTTAGTCGAATTCATCGAGTTCTTGGGACGCAAGATTGAAGGTGTAGCGTTCATAGTCTAGGATGTGCTCATGGACACATTTTCTGTCCAGAGCGTCCTGAACGTCTGTATATGATGCAGTGTCTGCCAGGGCAATTCTTTGATTATTTGTCCAATGTCTTTGCCCACTACGTTTTTTATCGCTATAAGTTGATGGTCAGGATCATCTATTCTTGAGCCTTTCATAGAATCTTCAAAATCTTCTATGCAGTTTTTCCACTTGGGGCTCATACTGTTTCCTGAAGTTAATATCAGAGGTTCGGGGGGATGCAGGAACGATACCCCCATCAGTATGGGCCCTTGTGGGGCGGCTGAAGCTGGGCCAGGTATTCCATTATGCGTGGAGTCAGGTCGAGTGGACATGGAGATAAACTGCGATCTTTACTGAACCTTATGACACTTCTAATGGCTTTGTAGGGCTTTAAACTCTATTTTTGGTGGGCTCAGGGTGCTTTGGCTGACCTCAAAATGGCCGCCAGACTGAGACCAATGTCTTCCTATGGGGCGTGCCTGACTTTAAGATGGCCACCAGACGGGATGCCTGTATGCAGTTGGAGAGATGAGAAAACTATAGTTCTTACCGCAGTGCTGTGTACCATTAATTCATTTGGGGCCTCAGGAACTTGCCTCCCAGGAACTCCTTGTCAGGGCTGCAATGCTGAGCCGATCGGCAGCATTTATCTGTTCATTGAGAGCACATCTCCTTCTGTGGCTGGGCACTCTTTCTGTTGTGTATAGTTGGAGGGGGGTGTCTTAGTATCCCGCCCTCATCGCCAGATTTAGCGTTGTGCACTTTAAATGGGGAGCGACATGAGCGGCGTTTCAAGAACCTTCTTTATTCATTTACTTTCTGCCTCTTAACTGGGCGCGCACCTGCACCGCCCCCTCCCGTCCTCTTCCTGCCATGCCTGAACCGGAAGTCCGGGACTTGGTCAGGCATGGCGACACAACGCCTGAGGACTTTGTAGTGATCTGGCCCCCTTCCTGTTGTGGCTATTGTAATCGTGGCACTGCACTTCTTTCACTGAAAGCGTCTGGGTGCCTCAATAGACTGATATGCTGATTGGTTCCGCATTATCTCGAGGGCCCGATGTCAGTTGATAGTCGAATACAACTGTAAATGATTTGAGTTTGCCCAAACTGAGATTAGATTTCTGGTCGACAATATTCTATGTATGAATTTCATATTTGGTAAGGCTATTTAGAGAATTTTGGATTTGGAATAATTTGTAGATAGGCAATTGGTCTTCCTTTGTTTGTATGATTTCCACTGATCTCAATGTTGTAAAATAGTTCTGCTGGAATGGAAAAGTCAACTGCATGGTAAGGATGTGCACCTCTTCCCTGAGTGCCCAACTGTATTGCTGTCTGGATCCCTAGTGCTGATTTCTTTCTGTTATAGGGAAACACGGATCATCCGTGTGTGCCACGGCATAGGCCTGTCTCATGGACTGCACTCTTATTGAACCAGGAGGGACGCCCCAAAGTGCAACCCTCATAGTGGTGGAAGGCTACTGTCTTCACCAGGAGTAAAACAGAACAAGCACAGTAGTGGCAGCATACCGTGTGATGATCAATAGTAGTGACCAGGTATTTTTTACCCTGGGTAACTGGAGGGAGGTCTACAGGCTCAATTACCTCTTTAAAGGTTCCACTGCCTTGTGTTTTACTCACCCTCGGCCTCCATTGCGTTGATGTAAAAGTGCATGCATAGTTAAAAGGTGTGGAATGCATGTGAACGGGCAAGACATCCACTACAAAAAGGGTGCAGTGTGGAACACTGAGCACAAGGTAAACGTTTGTACATTGGCAGAAGGCATTTAAAGTCATGCACTCTGGTGCAGTACTGAGAGACTGAAGTGTTGAACAGTGTGCAGAGAGTGTGTGCATGTGCTGCATGTGAAACTGCTGGTGGTAGCATGGTACAGGGCACATCAATACTAGACAGTGGAGTGTGCTGTGGATATAACCTGAGTATAGACATGGCTGCACTGGTACATTGCATGAAGGACCTTGGGTTTGGTTTTGGGAAGCCCTGGCCTGCCTGCTGAATACATGAGGAGTAGAGGAATCTCCCCAAGACAGAATCATAAATTGCTGCACTACTGTGAGTTGGGTAGGACAAGCACTGGGTGATAGAGAGTCAGGCTCTTCCTGTGCACTTCAAAGGGCTCTTTGATTCAATGACAGATCACAAGGAAAGGGGCTGGACATATCTCAGGAAGAGGGAGATGAGGATCATAAATGATAGGAATTATGGCCCGGGATTAACCTTTGAAGCACAGATCACTTTGGTGACATCCAGGTGTGAACTTTGGTCACTACTATGAATTTTGCTGTGGGTTAATCAGCTTCAGAGTCTTTCCTGCTGTGACAGACATCTTTCAGAAGAAAGGATGAAGGGGAGAGATGTCCATATCCAAGATCTCCAGCATAAAATGCCAACGGTTGAGACCCTAAATCACATTTGGAGACTGGAAAAGAACCATAGACAGGGGAGTGTGAGTTCCCATACTTTGTCATCTGGTGAGCAGCCAGCTGGGCAGCATGAGATGGGGAAGCTCTGTAAGACTTCTGCCTGTGTCCAGTACTAGGGGCGTAGCCTGCTAGTCTCCCTGCTAGGTGAGGGGACCATCACCCAGGGAAACCAATATCACCTGCCCTGGAGTCTGGAGCACCAGTGCCTGCCGACTCCCCAAGACCAGTGTGCCCATGAGGGAGAGAAGCATGTTGGAGGAAGCGAGATCCAGTGGAGGGCCCAGATGTGTGAATCTCCTTTGCAAAGTGTGAGGAACTGTGCCACACCAATCAGGTCTTTGCCCCCCGTGCTGCATTGTGAAGTCAAGTGACCTCGTATGACATGAGTGGCCATCAGGCACTGAGGACTGTGCCTCACCAATTGGGTCATTTCCCAGTGCTACGTTGTAAATATGGACAGCCCTGTGTGCCAAGAGGGGTCACTGTGCCCCCAAGACATGGCCACAACAAGCAGACGTTGATTGTGTGCAGCGTAATGAAGATTGGTGACCTTGTATGAGTGGAGGGGCTGCCAGGTACTAAGAAACTGTGTTGCATCGATCGGGCCATCGCCCGAGCATGGGAAGTTGCAGCAACCCCGTGTGCCAGGAGGAGTTGCAGTTTAGGCAACTTGAGGCCCACATGACCAGTCAGTGAGGTTTGGTGGGCAGACCCTGTATTCTGGCAGGGGCCACTCAAAGCACTAAGGCCAGAGATCCAGGTCATAGCCAGTGACCCAAAGTGCTTCGACAAGCAAGTTGAGGGTGGCTTTGATTCCAAGGAAGCCCAAGGACAGAGGAGACGCCGTCAGAGCCTGCCAGAGCAATGAAACTGTCCGATCTTTGTGCAAGGAAGAACAAGACTTTCCACGTGTGGCCGAAGAGCATCAGGATCCCCAAGCATGGCTCAGGAGGGAGAGCCTGCACCTGCCAGGAGCTGCGCATATGAACGCATAAGATATAGAACAAGTGCTGTACTGTCCGGTATGTGGGTTCAAGAGAGATACTAGGAACAACAATAGGCTTGAAACAGAGGCAGAAACTACCAAGTGGGAAATAGTTAAAATGGGATTACTTAACAGCAGATCCCTACCCAAACACGCAGTGAAAATCAAGCTACTGCTGGAAGAAGAGTGCCTAGAGGCTCTCTTCATTACTGAAATTTGGCTTAGAGATAGTTCAGCCCCAGATATTGCAGAAGCATTACCCCCTGGCTATAAAATTGCCCGCATCGATAGGGAAGGAGCAATGGGAGGAGGACTGGCTATCATACACCAGGCACAACTTGAATGCACAATATCTCCCCTTACTATCAACAACTGCGAAGCCTGTGGCTTCATACTATCCTTCTCTGCAACAAGCTCCTTCACAGGAGCGCTAATCTATAGGCCCCCGGGACCCTCCACTGGGTTCCTGGATTCAGCTCCAGACCAACTGGCAAGTATGCTCATAGAGAAAAACTTAATAACAGTGTTAGGTGACTTCAATCTCCACTTGGATGATCTCCATGACTCCTGTGCTAAGAGGTGCCTAACCGACATGGAAGCTTCACAGCTCCCACAACTGGTCCCCTCCGCCACACATGAGAAAGGACACCTTTTAGACCCCATTTTCTCAAATGACCAAAGACTAAAAGTATCAGACCCAATCTGGATGCCATGGACAGATCATGCCGTGATTCCATTCCACCTCCAGATCCCCAATACAGTACCTAACAAAACCTGTATAGGTACAGGACGGAAATGGACCAAAAGTGTACCGGAGGACTGGATCCGTGATCTGGAATCCTCTTCACCCCCGAAACTAAAGATCTGCACGAGGCCCACAGTAACTGGCATAAATGGATAAATAGCTCTATCAATAGGAACTTCCGGAAGCCAGGCCCCCTATCGCATAAAAACACCAACCGATCCTCCTGGTTCTTTCCCACGCTAGTTTTAGCAGAAAAAGGACTGTAAAAAACTAGAACGAGAGTGGAGGAAGTCGTATGACCCCGAACAAAAAACAACATCTAGAGTCGCCATACGGCGCTATCAAACAAGCATCCGGAAAGCACAGGCCATCTTCTATGAAGAAAGAATTGGCAAATCCTCTAATTCTCCAAGGGAACTTTTTAAGATTGTAAAAACCCTCACTAGCTCAGTCCAAGAGCCTAACATCCCAGAACATTCCAAGGAAAGGTGCAATTGGTTGGCAAAATTATTTAAAAACAAAATTGAAATCATCTATAATTCCTTCCAGCCCAAAATCCCAGGGCCATTGGGAAACCTCCACCTCTAATCACCCGAATTTCAGACCTTAGTTCCGCGGGACGGACCAGTCCTTATGACTATCCCCCCCCATAAAATCAGATCAGGTATCCGCACTACTAAAAAAAATTAAATCAGGCTCTCCCTTAGACCCAGCGCCTCCCAACATTCTCGCCCAAGGTGGGGAATCAGTCACCACTCAACTGAGGAACCTCATCAACCTCTCGTTTGAACAGGGCGTGATCCCAAAGGAATGGAAATACGCCATTGTCAAGCATCTGCTGAAAAAAATCACACCTGGACCCAGTTGGATTGTCTAATTATCGTCCAATATCCCTCCTGCCAATAGTGGGCAAAATGGCAGAAAAACATGTGAACTCCGCAATCTCCACCTTCCTCGAAAACAATAATGTCATCCATCAAACACAAATGGGGTTTAGACCCAAGCATAGCACTGAGTCAGCACTGTTAGTGGTCACTGAAAAACTCAAAGCCATCTTAGACCAGGGAAAAATGGCCGCTGTGGTGCTCCTCGATCTGAGCGCTGCATTCAATACGGTTGACCACACAGTACTAACCCAGAGAATGGAAGAGGTGGGCATAAAAGGTACAGCGAAAGAATGGGTGGCCTCTTTTTTGAGGGACAGGTCCTTCCAATGTGTGGAGGGTGGGTTCAAGTCAGTTCCCTTCCCAGCACCCTGGGGAGTGCCTCAGAGCTCATCCCAAAGCCCTATCCTTTTTAACATTTACCTTAGTCCACTAGCCCTGATTATTCAAGAATTTGGTATCTCCGTCATGTCTTACTCGGATGATACACAACTATTTTTTTCTATTTCAGACACCTTGAATTCTGACCTCCGACAGCTTGTTCCCTGCCTCGAGAAAATCAGATCTTGGATGACAGACTGTAAAATTAAATTAAACGGTGACAAAACTGAGCTGATGATTCTGGGTAACAACCTCAATCCCCACTTGGACATCCCATGGCCCATCAGCTAGGGACTACCTCCTTCACCCAAACCAGCCATAAAAAACCACGGCATGTGGCTAGATAAAAATCTCACAATGGAGATTCAGGCTAAAAAGCTATCCTGTGCCTGCTTTGGGACATTGCGTCTGCTCAGGAAGATCATGCCCCTACTCCCAGAGGATGGTAAGAAAACAGTGGTCCAGGCCCTGGTGGTCTCAAGGCTGGACTACGGCAACTCCCTCTTTCTGGGTTCCCCGAAATATGTAGTCAACCGTCTCCAAGTCGTCCAAAATGCAGCAGCACGGCTACTACTAAACATACCCAGACGTCAGGCAATTAAACCCAGACTGAAGGATTTACACTGGCTCCCTGTTCAAGCCAGATTAAATTGAAATCCCTCAACCTGGCTCATCGTGCCATGCATGGAAGGGGCCCCTGCACTCATTCAAAACCTGGTCACCCACTATACTCCCCAACGACAACTCAGGTCCAGTTCAAAGTTTCTCATGAAGAGCACTGTAACCAAAAGAGCCAGATGGGGGGAAGGACTTTCTCCCATTTGATACCTAAACTCTTGAACAGCCTAGATCCCGACATCCGATCTATCCAAGAAGAAACTCAACTTAAGACCTGGATTTTCCCACAGGACTAGTCTCCCTCTCTCGCTGTACTGCTTCCTTAGTGCTGAGATGCCAAAGGGTAGTCATGCGCTCTACAAATCCCATAAGCATAAACATAAACATAAACATTTCATCCCGCCTTTGTCTTTCTGGGTCAGGACCGCACTGCTCTGCTGCCAGGGTTTCACCGCCAGATTGGGTAAGCTGAGAACTGGGCCCCAGGGGGATAAAGCCCCTTTGGTTTTTGCAACCCTAACTGAACTCTAAGGGCCCCATTACGATGTCGGGCGGATTGCCCCCACCAGGCTGGCGGTGGCTACCGCCAGCCTGGTGGGGGCAATCCGCCCGACATCCACGCTTGTTTTCCCCCCTGCCATATTAGTATGGCGGAGAGGAGGACGGCAAGACCGTCTGCCACTTTTCCACCCCGGTCGCCTTGCGGCCGGGGCAGAAAAGGAATAATATGGTGGCAGTGTCTATTAGACACTGCCAGCCATATTACGATGGGCCTGGGCAGGTGCCTCTCCGTGGCGGCGATGCCGCCACAGAAAGGCATGCGGTCTTCACTTTGGGGCCCCCTGCGGGCCCCCAAAGTGAAGGAGGGGAGGGGTGTGCACGCGGGGGGTACCTGTGGTACCCCCCTGCATTTGCATATACAATGCGGTAATCACCGTGCGGTGCATGCCGCATTGTGTATGCAAATGCATAAATGCATTTATGGCATTGTGGCAGGCAGTGCAGAGAGCACCGCCCGCCACAATGTTATAAATGCAGGATGTGGCCACCACTGTGGCGGCCGCATCCTAATTCCACCCACTGGACCCCCGCCCTTATGGCGGGTGGTCTCAAGTCCCGATAGGATGGCGGGCAGACTAAATCCACCCGTCATCCTAATGACCCCCTAAGTGTTTACACCTTATTTACTGAGTCCAAGAGGGAGAACGCCGTGAACTGGGCCTAGTAGTTTATTTTCCGTGGATGTTGCTGCATGCGAGTGTTACATGGGCACTTAGTAGCCCATGAAGGGGCCTGACAACTACTAGAGTGCCTTCCTCAAGGGGGACTGTGCTATTGCTTATTGAATGTAATTTGCTTTGCCTGTGTAGAATTAGAATTAAACTACTTTCAACAAAAAGAGGGGTTTGACTGGACATTGATTTATTGTGTGCACTGCGTGCATGTTGAGTTATGAGTGCAATGAACAGTCTCTACACTTCCCTTTGAGGGAACCTAGACTGCTCGCGCTATGTTACTAATGTTACCAATGAAGAGTCAGCTGCAGTAGGACCAATTAACACAATTGTGTAGGATCCACAGTAGAGGGAGCCCTGGGACATCAGGAGTAAATGGCCTCAACTACCTTGGCCCTCTTAACAGGACTCTGACAAGTTATTCTTTTTTAGAAAGACAAACTTACCACATAGCTGCCTCTGCAGCTATGAACAGGAGTGACTTTCTTTTCTATTGTTTGCTGAGCAATTATATGTTGGGCTAGAGTGACGAAAAGTCGAAATGGTGCACACAAGAATTGCCTTTATTCTGCAAGCCATTCAACATTTTTTTTTTTTAATGGTTCCGATTTCTTGATCCACTATCCTATTTTAACTTCAATAAAAGACCAGTATCAGCATAAGCCCAATAAATCACACTCACAACATAAGTGCATCCAATTGGCAGATAAGTACGGCTCGGACAGTTAAAAGTAGACTGGCACTTCCATCTTGCAGCTTTTCTGATGTGCAGTTTAAACCAAAAGTTGTCAAATGTTGTACCTTTATATTAGCTGGGAGGACCATCCTATGCATCTTTCGTTACAACTATTCGATGTGCTTTTCATTGTTGTAAATTCTTATTCCTTGCTCTCATTCCACTGCAAATACATCAGTGTTATCAGAATCGTGACACAAGCAGGTGGTGAATTTGCAGTTTGGACTGTGCTTATGAGTATGTCCTGTTTTTTAAGTCTGGCAAACAGACAACTACTTTTTAACTCACGCTTTCTCTCTATTCCTGTTTGTCACGCTTGCCACCCCCAAGGAGCATTTCAGTCTTATTGTGATTTTATTTGTTTTTACATTCCGCTGGTGATGTATGACCTTGAATTGTAGTGCATATAAGGGACTATTTTCTCTCCCCTCTACCTCTCCCTGCTCAAACCTTCCCCCTCACCCTTCCCGAGAGAATGCAATTTTATGTAGACCCTATTCTTTGTAATTCCATTCATGAATATGTTTTTAACTCCTTAAAACACTACTGGAGCCTTGGAATTTTTGCACATTTGTATGCATTGTCCTGTTATGTGCAAAAGGTGTACAGAAGTATCATCCGGGTAGGAGACGATGGAACAACAGACTGATTGGGTAGGTAGGATTGACAGGAGACTTGTAGCAAAGATATGTGTGTGCAATCCACAAAACAGACCAAGCGGGCTCTAGGTAAAGTATGTAGGGATGGGGAAAATAGGCGGGAGCACCAAGGCCCAGCGCGCAGACCACCTGACGGATAAATGTGTAATAGAAATAGGTCTTTTGATCCAGCTGCACTGCCCTCTTCATTAGCCTTTCCAAGCACAGAACTGATGAAAGACCAAACGAAAGGGAATCCTTGAATATGGGTGTACGATACCTTTCCCTCCTCTCTCCATGATAACAGTTATAGAAATAACTGAGGAACCCCTAACACTGCTTCCATTTCCTTCCTAATCCTCTCCATGCAAAGAGCTGTGTGGAGGAATGGGGCAGCGACATTGGGACATCTAGTGGACAGAGCCCAAGGAGGTATCCTGCAAGTGAGCATTCTCACATGAGGGCACATGAGTTTCAAGCTGTGATGGAGACTTCATTACTGTAGAAAAGTCTGGAATATTTTGATTATGAGTTTTTACAAAATGTCTGTTTTCTCTCACACTCCCCAGCACCTTCTTGACCCTAGCCCCTAGTGTATCAGTGGGTGGCAATCTTGAAATCGTTTTTTCCCCAAGATGGCTGCCTGTGGGCATGCATGTGCAAGAGTCGGGATCATACAGTGCTAAATTACAAGGCCGGATTTAGGGCTGGTGGCACCTGATGCGATATTTATTTTAGTATCTTCCATACCTTATGACCATCTCCTCAGATTCCCTTACTACCAATAGGCAAAAGTGCCTCTCATCTCTCCAGTTACAAGTTATTGCTAAACACAGCGCCCCCTTCCACCCCTCATGAGACCTGCGCCCCCTCCACAGGTCAGCACCAAGTGCGACCGCACCACTTGCACTGCCCAACGCCGGCCCTCTGTGAACGATTAAGTGCGGGGACCAAAATGTAGCTGAGAAGCAACTATTTAATGTTCGCATGCCAAATGCAAAGGCTTCATAGCCTCATGCATCTTTAATAACCCAGCACCAGACACATCCTACCCCTATATCTCATTTTTTTAGGTTCTCTTTCATTCCTGCTTTCTCCTCTTGTCACTGTTTTTCCATATTTCTCTTCCTCATTCTCACTCTATTGTACGCCTTTCTCTTTCTTTGCACTGGGTCAAAGTCTGATAACTATGAAATATGTGCTTGTCCCCAAAAAAGAGTGCCAGTTGGTTCTAATTAAGCACTGGCATAGTGCATGTTTGACTGATTTCCTTATGCTTTAAGAAAGTCTATCCACAGCGGCCATCCTTGAACTTACTTTTAATGCATAGGCAACTCACGATTTGGGGCATCTTTCCTGTGCTGCCCTTTAAAGGGCAGCTTAGTGTGTTGTTATTCCTCAGCTAAGCACAAGTCAGCACATTTGAGTTTTTATTACATTAGGGTAAAGCAATTACACTTAAACAGAAGATGTATTGGCAATAAACGGAAGGACTCCCGGAAATACTCGACAATGGACTGCAGAGAAAGTGAGTGTACAACTTGCGTGCAGCTTCTAACAGAATCCTTTGATGATCCAAACACCAATCCTTTCAACTAGAAAATTAAATTGACTCCAACAAATGTAACAACTTCCTCTAGCACTCTAGCACTGGATAATCAGTCATTGGTTTCTATATATTCTGCATTGTTTTTATTTTTGTGCTAATGTTAAATCGTGTATTCAACTTGCAGTAATATTGACTTGCACAGAAACATTTATTTTAAAAATAAGTACTTAATTATGTGTGACAAGTGATAGTAAAGTAGTAAACCACATAAATTAAATGTATAATTCAACATGAATACTCTCTTTCAAAATAACTGTTGCTTTACCACCATCTTAATGCTCATCCTTCCTAGTTCCTTAGAGAGCATTTCGAAATCCCCAATCCATAAGCAAACTGTAGAACTTCCTCGCCAGCTCCATATTTCCTGTAGTGAGAGAGAAAGCGCATAATTCTTCAGCTTATCTTGGTCCAGTGCCATAAAAGTCAGTGCAGACAAAAGAAACAAAATCCAGAACATTTTAGCTGGTCCCAAACACTTTATGACACAGACAACTGCATGCTTGCAAATGTGTCCACCCGATGAACAGATGTGCTGGGGCTGAGTAAAGGTTAGACTAGTGCCCTCCCTTAATTGCCCCAGATGAAAAGCAATAACGACTATCAACTTTCAAAAGCACTGTAATGATTTGTACTTTTTATGACAGGTCATGTTAAGCATTTTCTAAAGAACCAGAATAAAACAAGCATTGGCACACACAATATGTTTCACATTTCTTAAACAGGCAATACCAAAGATAATAAGTTTGGCTTTTGTCAGGGGAAGTATTTGATAGTGGTCGGGTGACTTTGTGTGAGTTGTTCCCAGCTGTCTGAGGAAGAAAATAAAATATCATAACGAAGCAACCTCATAGGCTGCAACAATATGAAAGATGTGGATAGTGCCCATTTGTTGAACAGACTTCATTAGAAGGTAAACTGTACACACACAAAAAGGAGTCATAGAATGATGTTTGCCTTGCAAGCGTTGAACTGAAAAGGTATAACCAGCAAAAATTGGGTAGAAGATACTTTTCAAAATGGGCTAGTATGTTTGTGCAGCGGTATGAAACCCTATGCTTGCACCGTCTTTACATTGTAAACAAACAACCTATAAATCTAAAAATATCTTACCAAGACAGAAAAGTAGAACAAATACATTTGCAAGGGTGATTATTGAATACTTTAAGCCTGCCATAAAGTCACACAGAACACACATCCTATACAAAACAGTCATACACCTGCAATCAAAATGTCATCATGCCAGTAAAGCAAATATATAAAAAAAAACAGATCCTCATTCTAAATTACAAGCCACATGTTACTTTTCTTCTTGAGTCTTACAAATAGATCACTGACACCATCACCAAAGGGAACACAACTGGGGCAATATAAATGTAATCTGCATTTCTTAGTAGTTAATCCCAGATTTGTAACCTTTTCTGGAAAACAGTTGTTGCTGGACTAAGAATCCTGGGCATGTGGGTCGGCCATGAGGACATAGTAAATTACTCCTTCCCCATGCTGGAGAGGCCACCCACCTAATGCATAATGACTGCCAAGCAGGCGGTCGGTTATAAAGGCATTGGCAGGAATCGCCATCACCGAGGATCCTGTCAATGCATTTTACTGTTTCCTCCGGAGTTGCATTAGAAGGCCACAGCCCTGTAGCAAACAGTATTATTTTTTCTTTTCAAAAATAAAATCCTGAAACAGAAAAGACAAATTATAATGCTCTCCTTATGTCCCATCAGTGGACTGTAGCACTTATTGTGTCAATCAAAGAGCGGACAGCGAAAACATGGCTTCAAGCCTACCCTGTGTAGTCTGACAGTTGCAGCTTGAACTCTGCTGCCCAGACCTGACAAAGACACTCTTATCACAGGTACGAAAATCTGTTTTTAAAAATAATTATTTTTTTATATTAAATGAATCACTAAACACACGTAGCTGCCCACATGGAAGGGTATATAATATTTAAACGTGGAACATGTGTGAAACTGGCTCATAAAAATACACTTCAGTCTGTACCTTTTGACCTGTACAGCTACCGATTGAATTCAAAGACTAATTTTGATATATTATACACATCTGATCTAATGGTAAAGTCAGGTTGGTACGAAACCCAGTCGGAGGAAAGCTACACCTAAATCTGTTTAGAGCAACCACAGAGAAAGGTACTGCTCATACACTGGCAACACCTTTGGGTTGGCACACAAGCTCTGCACAAGAGAAGAAGGTTTCCCCATCTTGAATGTTGAGAGTTAGGGGCACTGTAGGATTGTTTGCGGTAAGGCAACTAGTCACTACTGAGAAGTGGGTAGTGTTGTCCACTGGAACATTTACTCCATTGGTTAAGGAATGCCCCAGAATTACCTCACCTAAGTAGCTGGTGCCAGGCATCCACTGATACCCTCTTGAGAACACTTACTGGATCTGCAGAATATCAGACTAGGAAGGGACCTGCTGTGTGTGACTGAAGAGGAGCCCTGAAGGACTATCCCTGCTCCCTCTTGCACCCATGTTGGCTTCCGCCTCTTCCTCATCTCTGAGCATATCAGAAAAAACGACTGAGCCCCAATTTGCATTTGGCATTGGGACTTAGAATTTTTTTGCAAGAAATTTCCAAAGCTCCAGAGCTCTAACTGTAACAACATGTTACAGGTATCTGGCCTTTGGTTTGACAGTGGCTGCTACAATTTCAGCGGTGGCCCACACAGGCTAAGGGTATTATTCTCATATCATCAAGTTCTATTCTGAGATGGGACTTAGATGAAATCTTATTGTTTTTCATCATCAGAATAAAAATAGTTCCTTTCAGAAGTTGAACTTTTTGACTTCCAGACATTCGCCGGGACCAACCGCTTGTTTTATCTGACAAGGACTCCATTGTGGTCAGCCTGAAATCACACCTAGGTCCCAGACTACCACTTGATAAGACTATGATTTGCCCCATGCGATTTTTTAGTGCTAATTTTAATTACAACTTGAAATATATTCATAACTCCATTTACCCTTATTGGAATTGTTGTCATTTCAGTGTAATTTTGTTCATTACATTTTTCTCTAGTTTTCTAATTTGTTTTGGTATTTTAATTGATTGGTGTTTTGGATTTATTATTGTTATGCTACATCTTAAATACTTTACATATTGCCCTAAAATCAGCCTGTCTGCAATGTCACATAGCTATCAGGGGTTGAGCTCAGGCTAATTTAATGACTTTGAGGGTTCAACCTGACATGAAGCAGCTTTATTAATCCTTGAGGTGGGCAGTTTACCTTCCCAAAAAATAATATATATTTTTATATTAACAAAACTACAAATGCCATGGCATTGATAAAAAGCCAACCCTTATTAATGGAAAAACAGGAAAAACCAGTGACAGACAGTGGCTAATGTGTTCTGACCCAAAGTTAATTCTCTTTTAAAAGTTTTGATCTTATTATGACTCACAGATAGACATAGCTGTTTGTTGAGAGACCTAGAAAATCAATACAAATATATATTATATTCCACAAATACAATGTTGCACAATGTTTCTTCCAATGCATTTCAAATAGTCCCAATCAAGTCTGTTTTATGTCCATAGTGATATCTGTGGTAGGTGTTGCCATGTTTTAGACACTAGTTCAAGGTGCATTTTGAAGAGAAGGGCGGTTCTTGGTTATTTTAACTCATCCTTGCTGCCCTATTTGTGGATTCTATGGATTTCTACTGTAGCTTTAGCATTTAACATTTTTTTTACAAAACTATCATTCCGCATTTGTCAAAATGACAATCAGCCACTGGTGAAGCATCCAAACAAAAACCTATACACAAGTAGGCAACCTTTTGTGTCTCATTCCTTTACCTATGGTGTTTATGTAACCTACTTAGAGATGATACCAGAGATGTTTGAAATTCACACAAAGTACTCATCAACTACTATCTTTAAATATATAACTAATGTAGACATGATCTCATGGGGACACTGTAAGTCTCCCAGGGTGGCAAGAAGTGTTTGGATTTAGCTTCACTCTACTAACTGCTTTCTGTACGGTCAGAGATGGTCAGTACCTTTGTGATTCTATTCCAAGGGCTATATGTCCTTTTTGTTCCCGGCTTACCCTTCAGCCGCAGGAAGATCAAGAGGAGGTCTTGCTTTGTATATCTCTTTGGCTGAAGAGTGAAATATATTGGCTCTGTCGACGGACAACCCATGTTTACGATCCCTGGTATTGAGTAAGGGGTGCCACTAATTGGGTATTATCAAATTTTATAATTCAGCACCCTGTGCAAAGGGTGTGTACAATAGGTCCCTGTCGGGCTCTTTTTTAAGGAAACGTCTTAATGCTGCTTTAAAAAATGTTATAATTTTCAGGGATTTTAATATTTCTCCATGTGGTGACCCTAGGACCTCTAGTCTGGTAGATTTGGGTTGCCCACGTCTGAGGGGAATTAATTTCGAACACACCTCACAAGGTGACACACTGACTTTTACATGATTTTGATTTATTGTCCCTTATGTGCTTAATTGATCCCCGTAGGAAGGCCCTCATGCCATCTTTTAAAGGGTGGGGAGGTAGGTCATTTATTGACTTCATATTGGTATTGACACCTGTACTTAAATCATTAAGGGGATTCAACATTAGAGCCAGTGCATACAGCGACCACAACTCATTGTGTGTACAACTCAGTAGGCCCTGACTGACACATAGAGGGGGGGTCAGGCAGAGTGGGGTGTTGAGACAAATAGTTGGTGGGAGGCGACTAAAATGGACCCAGATATCCCCAGATGCTTTTTTGAGCTAATAACTGTCACATGTACTAAAGAGTAAGCCCTGTGCACTACTCTGTTAACGGCCCCGGGCAAGGTCATCAGTGCCTTTGATACTATATCTGCCAAAATAAGTCACCTTTTAAGTGCCCCGGCTCGTCGAACGGCTATTCATACACCTAGATGGTTTGATTCTAATTGCTCCCGGGCAGCCAGGAAGCTGAGGGAAGCTTTAAATAAGAGCCAATGAGACTTGATTTCAGTTAGAATCTGCTGAGGGTAGTATAAGTTGGAACTGGCAAGACACAAGTCCATGTTAACCCCTTCGCTGCGGCGGCAATTCCGCCGCGGCGCTGGGGGGGGGGGGCAGAGCGGCAGCCGCATGCTCGTGATGGAGCGGCTCCGTCACGAGCCGCGGTTGCGCTGTGCTCATGACGGAGCGGTTCCATCATGGCCCAGCCCGCATAATAGAACGCGCCACGCAGGCGCAAAATCAGCGCCGCGCAGGCGCGGCGGCAGGGCCATGACGGAACTGCTCCGTCATGAGCACAGCGCAACCGCGGCTCATGACGGAGTGGCTCCGTCATGAGCATGCAAGGAGTTAAAGGAGGAATCCTGAAGGGAGCTAACTGAGGCTAGCACATTGAGGGAAAACCACCTAAACCTCACCCAAACACCCATGACTCGCCACATACGTGCAATCCTAAAGGTCGGTTATACTGTGGTAATCATGTCACGGCCATGGACCTAGGTGGATGCAACCTAAATGAAGCTTACTGAGAGCTCGGTAATTGTCAGCTCCATGGGCATCCTGGTTCCAAGAGCGGAATGCTTACGTAACCTTGTTGGTGAAATAATTGACAAACAGAAAGGGAATGAGAGCCGGAGCGTCTTTGTGGTTCCGAAGGTCAGGCTAAAGGGCACCTTGTACTCAAGGACTTACTTGTGGCTTCTTCCGTGCGGTATAGTAACCTACTTGGACGCCTTCGCGGAGCCCGGTGCTAGTAACCGGCTATACCCGTGCAGTAGCTGAAATTATACTCGATCTCCTGACTTCCTAATGTGGGCGTGGCAAGGGTCACATGGAGGCATGTTGGCCAATGGGAACGGAGAGCACGGTCATGGGCCAAAACCAAGGGGTTGCCCTAGTTACAAATCCTAAATACAGGAAAAAAGGAATGGGCCAAACCTCTTTTTTCATTCCAAAAAGCTAGGAGCATCAAGGACTACGTGGTCAACACCAGACCCATCATAAGAACCATGGAAAGCAAAACCGTACTTAATGCCTGGGGCCTACCAAAGATCACTGGCCATTACAAGTGTGGCAACTGTAGCATCTGCCCACTAACGGCCAACACAAAAACACTTCAGCTAGAACCTGGAAGAATCTGGACCATATGGTGCCACACGAATTGCAACAGTGACAACATTGTATACAGAATAACATGTCCCTGTAACCTCTATTACATAGGCATGACCAGTAGAAAAATAAAACAACAGATCTGTGAGCACAGAAGCACGATCAGGTGTAAAAAAATCCATGATGAAACTGACGGAACATTTCTTGTCTACTGGCCATACCGCTGATGACCTGCTATGGACCATTATCGAACAAGTCAACCCTGGAAACAACCTCAACCAACGTTTGTTTGAAAAAGAACAAATATGGATTTATAGACTGTCCACCCACAAGACTGGTCTTAATGATAATATCCCCTGGAATTCAATTATGGGGTAAGGCACGCCTCCCCAAAAATCTTACAGGATTACATCTTCCTACCGGGCATTTTTCAGACCGGGGCTGACTATATGTCCCCTTGCCCGTGTGATAATGTACTAAGATTGACATATGTCCCATTGAAAAAAATTCTTGTTAATATGTACCAGGAATGGCCACCTGTCCTGACCATGCTCTACAGAACATTTCCGTTCTTCTTTCCCCACTTGCCTTTTTCCCTCTATGCTAGGGCTTTTCCCTTGCATTTATTAGTGAAAGTCCCGCTTTCCGACTAGGAAGATACGCGGTAAACAGCGGCAGCCGACACCGGCTTGTCAATACCTTTTTCAATGCTTTATTGCTGGCTGACAGAAGCACGGAGCTTCGTAACTAGGGCAACCCCTTGGTTTTGGCCCATGACGGTGCTCTCCGTTCCCATTGGCCAACATGCCTCCATGTGACCCTGGCCACGCCCACACCAGGAAGTCAGGAGATTGAGTATAATTTCAGCTACTGCACGGAGAGCCGGTTACTAACACCGGGGCTCCGCGAAGGCGACCAAGTAGGTTACTATACCGCAAGGAAGAAGCCACAAGTAAGTCCTTGAGTTCAAGAGGCCCTTTAGCCTGACCTTCGGAACCTGGAAGACGTTCCGGCTCTCATTCCCTTTCTGTTTGTCAATTATTTCACCAACCAGGTTACGTGAGCATTCCGCTCTTGGAACCCGGACGCCTATGGAGCTGACAATTACCGAGCTCTGAGTAAGCTTCATTTAGGTTGCATCCACCTAGGTCCATGACCGCGACATGATTACCACAGTATATCCAACCTTTAGGATTGCACGTATGTGGCGAGTCATGGGTGTTTGGGTGAGGTTTAGGTGGTTTTACAACATGATTGTTTACGCAGCCATTTATCGATGCCGCTGAGGTGATCTTCCGAATCTCCTCTGTCCCCCACAACGCTAGCGCCAGGCTTTTAACCACGAGCTGTGGTGGGACAACAATAGACTGATATATGGATGTTAATAGTACTGGTGCCGCACCCGGGGTGTGGCACATCCGCTCTTTGCACGTCCATTTTTCAGCCGGCACTCGTGATTTAGACACCGCGATGCGGGTGCAGTTGTTATGAGCATGACTTGGCACGCTCTATATGTTACATGTACAACAATTGTTTGTCTAGTGTTTTTGTGATCCCAACCCCCGTTTCCCTGAATTTTTCTTTTGCAGGTTTTTCTTCCAGACACGGGAGAAGACTACTCTACAATTTTGTAACGGTCCATAAGTTTGTAGTTCCAGTTGATTAATTGATCGAGGGCCGGGCACGCCTTAGCGTGTGTGCACCACCCAGGTCATTTACATTGGTCCTGACAAAAACCGACAATTGCAAGATGGTTGGAACATGTAGACCTGTATTTTAATCACATAACACACGTTGCGATTTTAATACACCACACTTCTTGAACACCGAAGCCTACCTAATTAGACATAGGTGTCATAGCTCTTTTTAATAGGGTGTCCAATCACTCAGGAATAAAGTCCACGAGTGAGTAGCGTTGGCCCCTTTTTAAATCACTCACTGTATTTCTAGCACTGCACATATAAAAAAGAAAAAATACCCGTTCCACTGTAATCAGGTGTCGAAGCACACCCTGGTGGCACTCGGCCTTCGGGGTGGGACCCCGATGATGAAGCATGTCACGAACTAGGTTGGTGAGTGAGGGGTTTTCTTCCAAAAAAAAGGATTTTCTGCATCCTCTAACAGGTTGGGCACATCGTGCACCATTGAACCTTTTTCTGTTGTAGAGGATTTCTCTGCAAAACCTCTGGGGGGCACTCCTCCATTTTGTTGTTTAAAATATTAAGAAGGGGACCAGGAGTTCCCTCCCTACACATACGTAGAGCACCCTTTCTCTCTCTGTTTGTTTAAAATAATATAGCTCCATTAGCAAGCAGGTAGCATGCTACCTGCCTCTTGGCCGAAACTGTTCCAACCATGTGACTGGCTTTCAATGTTTTCCAGAGGAAGTATGGGCAATGTGGCTGTTGTCTGCACTGCTAAAGGACAGGCTTAACAATTGTGCAGACCTGCAAAATTGGGCTTTTTTTTCTTTTAAAAGTGCCCAGTCTTCAGACTTCACGTCTGTGTGTGAGGAAGTAGGAGGGAAAGGAATAACATTGGTTACTCATTGAGGCAGTAGTAACTGTCTAGAAGCACCAGTATACAAGTAAGAGACACCAGCCTCACAATGTAGTTGCTTGAATAGGGCAAGGTTTCCACAACGGTAAGAATTAGGGATGGGTGAGTTAATTGATAGCATTTATTGGAGGAGCTCAAGTCTGTCAAAGCCTCATACTGTTGAGGAAGAATTATCTTTGATTTACCACCTGTCTCCAAAAATCTCCAGTGAATTTGCATAGATATTTACCTCTGTTTATTGGATAGCATAACTATTTACGTCCTTCTGCCCATGATTTACCCATTTTTTTTGTTTTTGGACCCTTGGATTTCTGACCTCAGTAGTAACCTAGGGCTCTAAGCCTGCTGCTGTATTTTCTGTGTATAATAGAACTTCCATTCCGTTCCTTCATGGTGCACCCACTCCTACTGTAGGTTACCAGAGACATGAATTGAGGTCACTTGGTTGACACAGGGTTGTTTATCGTATTATTGAGACGTACCTCATGGCTGACAAATGGCCCATGTCCTATGTGACACTTTCAGCCAGTCTTATCATTACAGAATGAAGAACTTTGGATACTGTGTAAAAACTACCCCTTTTTTGTTATGGTTCCCCATTTTCCATGCTGAACAGCAGTAAAGCACAAGTAGTTCTACCTATAAAATATGTTGTACATTGGAAATTCCTATTTGGTCTATTTGACCTTTCTAGAAGCCCACCATTGATGGTTCCTAACATTCACCCCTGGCCCAAAGGTTAGATTTTATATGTAGGCTGCAGTGTGTCTTTACACTACCCACATGTATGTCAAAGTCCACTCTTCCAGGGAGCACCACTGTGCTTATGCTGATTGCTGATTAAATGACCTGTAGCAACACATGGAAAGGGAAAATATGTTTGCCATGTAGGCAAAGCCTACTATTACATATTTAGATGCCACCCCTAAAGTGTGGCTAAATCACCCACATGACAGTGTGTTACTATTTGAACATAAGTTATACTAACTATTGGGGATTGTGTGCTTTTTACAGTGAAATAAAACCCCAACTCTATTTCGCATGCGGATTTTCTGCTGGACCTTTAACTGAACAGGTTTGGATGGGATTCAAATCTTTATTTGCTATCTCTGCTTGGGAAAATACTAGAAAAATGCCTGGTCTCCGGCAGTCGCCCTGTGACTGTGGGTGTACCTCAAGGGTCGATTTTGAGTCCGTTGCTCTTCAACCTATACCTGACTCCCTTGGCTAAAATTAATAAATCATTTGGCTTAGAAACTATGTCATTGCTAATGACACCCAGCTGCTGATCACGTGCGGTGTAGACGCCACCGACACCTGCACTCATTTTAAAAACTGTATGGTTGAGATCATCAGCTGGATGCGGGGAAATAAGCTCCAACTAAATGCGGGCAAGACAGAAATTATCCTGTTTTGCAAGGCAGAGAGGTGCCGGACCCGGGAGTGGTGGCCCGCTGAATTGGGTGTATGTCCTACCCCCAAGGCGGCGGTCCGCAACTTGGGAATTATTATTGACAGCATTCTGTCCATGAAAAATCATGTAGCCAGGGTCACTGGTACCTGCTACGGAATAATGCACCGCCTCAGAAAGATCTTCAGGTGGCTCCCCATTGAGGCCAGAAAACCCTTGGTGCAGGACCTTATCATTAGTTTGGATTATGGTAACGCCCTGTACCACGGTTTGAATGGGGACCTACTGGCGAAGCTACAGATTTTGCAGAATACTGCGGCCAGACTAGTGCCGGACATGCCGCCTAGAACTGCTTCTTCGCAGTGTTTGGAAAAGTTGCACTGGCTTCCCATTCGGCAAAGAAGCCAATTTAAGATCTTGAGCCTTACCCACAACACACTGTATCACAAAGGGCCTCGCTACCTCCAAAAAAAACGTAATTGGTATGTTCCGAAAAGGCCCTTAAGGTCTAGCAATAAGTCTCTGCTGACTCAACCTCGTGTGCGCTCCTCTAGGTACGGCCAACGCTCTTTTTCCTACCTCGCCCGACACTTCGGAATAAACTGCCCGCTCACCTCCTTTCCATCGTGGAGCACCAGAAATTCCGTAAGGCACTGAAGACTTGGCTTTTCTCAAGCAGGACCCCCTGTGTTGTGTATGCCTCTTTTCTCTTCTGTCTTCTCTTTTTCAGTTCTCTTATGCTGCAAGCGCCTTGAGACCTCACGGTGAAAAGCTGCGCTATATAAGAACTTCTGACATTGACATTGACATACTTAATTTTCTAAATGTAATTCAATGATTAATTCTGATTTTTGTAACCTAGGTAGGAAGGTCATTTTCAAGAAATGTATATTGTACTCCCTGAGACAAAACTGGCCTATTTTTGATGAAAATCATATACCTCTATCACCACCTCCTCAGATCATTTTAGAACACAGGAAGAGTTGCCCTGAAAAAGAAAGCCCAGCTTGAAGAAGGTTCTTGACTAAGGCTGGAAGAACAGCACTTTCTTAAGAACTTTTGAATCTGCCTGGATGCCCTCATGGGTGAAAAGCTGTACCATACAAATCGACATACCATAACATTCCTGCTGACACCTAGGGAATAAAACTGTACTTGAAGGGGCAAATGGTTTGCCTCTAGGGACGCACAAACAGAACTTTGCCTAGTTTCAAGAGAGCCCAGCTTACCACAGATGATTTGTCATTGAAAGAGACCTGGCTGGAGAGTCACTTGGTGCCTAGTAGCCTGCCCTGAGGAGGTAGCATCTACAGGACTGCCCAGAAGAAGTTGGGGAAAAATAGGATTTGGGTTCTGATTTAAAGTTTGGTGGATCGTCGTGACAGATACCCATCTGCCTCATTAGACGTGTGTTATAAGGCAGATGGGTTATCTGTCAATTTTGTGAAACAGTACTCATTTGCCAAACTCTAGTAAAGTGCACCGAAGTGTGCCAGGGCTTGTAAATCAAATGCTAAAAGTGGGCTTGTAGCATTTATTGTGCCACCCACATGAGTAGCCCTGAAACGGTAACTCAGACCTGCCACTTGCCAGGCACTAACCTTCCCTTTTCTTACATGTAAGGCACCCCTATGGTAGAACCAAGGTACCCCCAGGCAGGGTGAAGTGTATGTGAAAGGTAGGATATGTACTGCTCTGTGTGACTTGTCCTAGGAGTGAAATACTGCCAATTTCATTTTTCACTATTTAAAGGCTAGATTGGTAAAATGCTTTGTAACACCTTACAAGCATTAATTCACTTTGGGCCAAGATAGAGAAATAAAGTTTAGGTTTTCTGAACTCCGAATTTAATAAACATCTTTTAGTTAAGGTGGTTTTTAAATTGCGTGTGAAAATGATTTTTTTTTAAAGTAGGCATTTTCTGTCCCTTTCTGGATGACTCAGAGCTGGGCTGAATGGACCTTGGCTGAATTTAGAGTAGTGGGAGGAGTTTTCCTGGCACCTGAATAGGTCCAGTCTCCCTTGCACAATGCTATCTCCACACCCTGCGGTCATACCACACCAGTGAGGACAGAACTGGTTTGGACTGGGCTCAGAGTCCCATGCACAAAGAGAACAAAGACATTTTAGGGTATAAGTATTAGACCTAAAACTCCAGAACTTTAAACTACTTCTGGAATCAAGAGGAACCTTTGCTAAGGAGAAGAGCTGGAGAAACTGGAGAAAGATTACTGCCCCTTTGCTGTGTGCTCTCTGGGGTTGGCCTGCAGTATTTTTTTCTGCCAAGGAAAGCAGAAGGAAAGCAGAAGGACTTTGCTGTGTCTACCTGCCAAGGGCTCGAGTAGAGTTTGCCTTCTGTTCTGAAGTCTCAGGGAAACAAAGACTTCATCCCCAGCTCCCCTGAAGTACCTTACTGGGAGTTCTGACCTGCCAAGAGGTACCTGTGTTGGGTCTCTGGAGTGTTTTCCTGCTGTTGGGAGCTGGAAAAACAACATAACTACAAAAAAATTGATGCATTGCTTTTCTTGCTGCTGTTGTCCGACGCAGCACCGCTGTGCGAGAAGAATATCCACGCATCGCCACGCCGCTGTAGAAACCAAAGCAGTGCCTGTCGCCTCTGCAAGAACTGATGCATCAAGAGATTGTGGCTGAAGAAACTAATCGACAATGCTGCATCGATCGATGACGCATCCTGGATTTCCATGCATCGTACCTGTGCGGCAAGATTTCCAATGCATCACCCGCGGATCAGAACCATCTTGGAATCGACGCATCACTTCCCCCAACACACCAGATTCGACACATCACTTCCCCTGCATGCAGCAGAACTGTTGCATCTCCTCCCATTGTCTCAAGAACTGACCTATCTCTTTGTTTTTCAACGTTTGCCATCTCTTCGGCTATTTGGCCATGTGAATGATGTCACTATTACAGGTACTTTGAGAGAAATTACACATCCTTCATTTTCTATGGGCCAATTTGTTTGAAACCTTTATAAAGTCATATACTTATTACATGTAAGCTGGATTTTTGTTGTTTTGGGCTCGTTGAGTTTAGGCAACAATACTTTATTTTTCTAAAGTGGAGTAGTGTCCATTTGTGGTGTTATCACTGCATTACTGTGTGTTTTGAGTACAAACACTTCACACATTGCCTTTAGGATAAGTCTGTCTGCTCGTGCCAAGCTACCCAGGGGGTGAGCAGGGGTTATCTAAAGTGCATATCCCCTTACCCAGACTAGAAGCAAGGGTCCCTATTTGAACAAAGGTACCTACCTCTGCCAACTAGAGGTACCCATTTCTAACAGACACCAATTAGCCATCCATTCTATAACTTCCTTCAGGTAAGATGCAAATTGTTGTACTTTCAAGCAGTTTTCTGGAGGAATGGACAATACTACTGGGGTATTGCCTGCACATGTGACTAATGAAAGGCCAAATGCTTGTATAATCTTCATCAGAGGCCGCATATAGGAAATGAAAATAGTCAGGGTCAGTAAAGAGTCCTGACGTACTCCACATTTCAAGGAGTATGAATTTCAATAGCATGTTTAGTCTAGCATTTGGAAATTCCTATCCTTAAGAAAAAACATAACCCAGTCTCAGTGTAAGGACTGGGTGGACTAAAGTGTGGAATGCAGTCCTTAGGTCTAAAAGTATAACTGCTGTAGAACCACCTTGGTCCAGGAGCATCTTAAGTTTTTCTTTTACCATCAATAGTGACGTTTCAGTATTGTGTTGTGGCCTAAAGCCAGTTTGAGTAGGGTGGAGGATCTTATTAGATTCTAGAAACAGCAAAAGATGGTGGTACATATACTTCTCTAGTAGCTTTACTACTCCTAATAGTAGGAAAAAACATCTGTAGTTTTCGGGAAATAGCGTACCCAGGTTATTTTTTTTTTAGCAGAGGTTTCACTACTGCATGTTCCTATGAGGAGGGGACAACCCCGCTCTTGAAAGACAGATTTAACAGTTCCTACAGGACTGGGAATATGTGCTCCACCTCCTGCTCCAAAATGTATTGTGGGCCAGGATCAAGAGTTGAGCCAGGTTTAACTGAACTAAATAGTGCCGAAAGATCTTCTGCACTAACAGCAGGGAAGGTCGATAGAAATTCTCCAGGGGTGTCGGGCTGCCAATGAGTGGAAATATGTTCTGGTGCCCATGTCCTATTGGAGAATGATGAGCAAATATCTGTGACCTTTTTTTTAGGAAACAATTGGCTAGGTCATTGCATCGTGCTACCATGGGTCCAGGTAGCGTGATCACCGGTCTTGGCGCAGTGAGTGAGGTAACTATTTGAAACATTTCTCTAGTCGTGTTGGAGGGCTTATCTATCATAGATGCATAATAGGAGGATTGGGAATGTTTTCTAATCTCTGAAAGGAATTTTTTAATGCTTTTTTTTATTTCTAGATTCATAAGACTTTCTCTTTTTCCTCTCCAATATTTTACAATCCTTTTTAAGCAACAGTGGGTGCAAATTGAACCATGGAGACCATCTGCATTGTCGAGCACCTTTGTGTAACTTAAGTGGAATGGTCTGGTCTAAGGAGTTATTGATCGACTCAGTATATTTGTGAATTGCAGAGGGGATGCTGTCACCTAATTCAGGTATGGAATTGCTGAGGATGCCTTTCCATTTCTAAAGATTTAATTTAGTTCAGCTACGATCTATTCTTGTAGTCTGTGTTGGATGAATATTCATTGCGTGGCCAAGCAGAGTAATTAATATTTGATAATGATCTTACTGTATAACTGGCAAGAGTTTTATTATCTGCCAATTAGGAACATTGCTAAAGACTGGTCAATTAGATGTTCTTTCTCATGGGTAGGGCCAACAACTTTTTGAGTCAACTGTAAGGATGCTAGCTCAAAATTGTCAGAATAAACATACATTTATTAAAAGTTTTGTAATTTAATAGAAAATATGGTAAAAATGTAACATTGTATTTTCTTGTTAACCGCATCGCTGCTGCGGTGATTTTTGTGCTGTGCTGCACCATTAAAAAAGCAATGTTACATGACGAGCTCAGCTCGTCATCAGCACACGCCACCCGTGGCTGATGACGAGCTGAGCTCGTCATCAGCATCGAAGGGGTTAAACAGAATCTACAAAACATAAAATACCTATATATAATAAAAACACTGAAAAAATGTAATACAATTTTACAGTACTTTTTAATGTATAAAAACGAATAATTAAACATGTGAAAAAATTAAATTGGTTTAAACAAATTGCATAAAGTATGTTTTAATAAATTCTATAATAACTTGTATAACTTAATGTACAATAAGAGGCCGATTCACAGAGGGCATCAGTACTTGTGGCAAAACGTCCCGTAGTTGTGGGGGGAGCCTGCACTCATGGCAGTGTCTTCACAATGAGAAACTGCAATGAAGAGGTCTCGCCAACAGTGAGGGGCCCCTACCATGACTACAGTGCCTCTGCCATGATTGCGGAGGCCCTGTGTGAATAGAGCCATATAAGCCTACTAAATGCATATATTTAGGGCCTGATTACGATTTCGTCCGCCCGACACCGTCTTGGTCCTAATTACAATGTGGCTGAACATTATTCGGTCACATACTCAAAGTTCTCAATGGTAAACCGACTGTAACACAAGCTCCCATTGAGAAATGGGAGGTGTTGTTCATCCCTGCACAATAGGTGCCCCCTCGGCCCCCAACCAGAGGCTGTACGCACAAAGAGGCCCTGCTGGGAGCCCCCCAAACATGATTTCCAACATGGTTACAATGTCGGACAGGCCGACATGGAAACTATGTTGGAAACCATGCATTGTAATCTCAAGGGCAGAAAGGCCTGCCCTGATTTGCACATAGCTGTGTCTGAACTGGGGCAGCAAAGTGAGCTAAAGAACGATGGTGGATTCAACACAGATCTGTGACTGAGGATGAGTGTTGGAAAACTTTCAGAGCTCCGTCCATCATCTCATGGTGTTTGCTTTGTTTGCCCTTAGTTGGCAGGGTATGCTAAGATCTGGGTCCCTTGCTCACTTTGCCACTGGATTCAAGCTAGCCTGGCTGATGAGGGCTGTTAGCCCGAAACAGGTCCCAGGATGCTCATTTCCAGTCTAGGGAAGACATGGCTTGGCAGTTCGGGCTGGACAGTTTCCATGAGGCACAGGATCAAGACTGATTTGCGTATAGTTGTGTCTGAACTGGGGTGGAGTAGTGAGCTAAAGAACAAGGATGGATTCAACCCAGATCTGTGGGTGGTGTTGAGAGTCTGAAAAGTTTCAGCGTTCCGTCCATGATCTCATTGTGTTTGCTTTGGGATTACAAGCCTGCTCTGATGGGCTCGATGAGAAGTTGGCATGCACCTTCCCAAGAGAACAGAACTGCTTATGAAGCAGTGCTGCCACTCATGAACTGGAAGCCCCATGCCTTTGACCTTCTAGGTTAGCAATCCCAGCACCCCAGCCACACAGTCTGTCTGCCACAATCTTGAGGCACATCTAGTGCAGCTTCAGTTGCATCTTCGCCCTACAAGACGTCCCAGTCTCTGCCTATCCTGTTTATCCTGCCTAAAGTCAGCTTTGCACACAGACTATAGACTTAAAAGCATATTTACGTATACTGGAATCAAAGGAACACACAAAAACACACATTCAAGCAATCAGAGGTCAACAGATCAAGTCGAATAGGGAAACTTTTTTACGAACATGCAACACACATAGGAACGGCTTACCATTATAGAAAAATTCCATCAGGACATTTTGGCCAGCCGGAACTATCATTACCGGGTTTAATTTTCTCATTGAATTCCTGCTATTATGAGTTAATTCCCACGGAATGGGGAATTAATGCAGGTGCTCCGTTTTAAGGGTGAATTTCTGGATGGTGTTCTCAGTTCCATGTGGATTGTGGCAGGAGGAAGGTGGGGAGGGAAAGGAATGGTCATGGCAGAGGAAGCATTGCATGCCCCCCCCCCACTCTCCGATACCCCCTCCCTCCCCCCCCCCCCCCCCCCCCCCCCCCCCCCATTGTCAGAGAAAAAGGACACCACACAGGGACCTGGGGATGAGGCTTAGCAGCTGCTGGAGCCGAGGCCTCATGCCTTTGTACGGCCAGGATTTTGTTTCCGGTAAAATCATACCTGTCGTTTCCCCCTTGGGAAAATGGGTGGGATACCATTGTGGTCAGGAGGAGAGGTATTTTACCTGGGGATATTGTTCCGCTGACTCCTACTAAGGGACAGAAAGGTAAAGACGGTGACACTGACAACACCAATACAGGCACACATATAATCACCAACTACATGTATACAAGTACACATGCATAATCAAGGGCATGAGTAATGCAGGCCTGGTATGTTGATGATAAATGGTTGCACGAGTGCGAGTGAAGGGTGGATTCAGGAACTTCAGGTGCAGATCTCATTCATACATGGATTTGCAGACAAGTTAGGAATGACTGAGGCATGCAGTATTTGAGCAAAGCACTTACCTTGACATTGCTAGACGTAATTAAACAGATGATGTTAAATATTGATTGATTGCAGTGTGAAACAAAGCCAATATTTAAGATACAATCATATGGCAAGTACTCATTTACATAGCTTTTCCACCAAAATGTTGTATTAGCAATCATGCGTGCTGGTGGATGGTAATGGTGGAAAATGTCAGACTTTTCTAGCCATTGTATTGCTGACTGTATGTTGTACAGAACGTTCTCCGGTGCACTGTGAGGCTCCTATTATAATCACTCATGCAGCTGTTACTCACTATGTGGACTTTCTGAGCCATTTACTGTATCAATCTTTGGGTGCAATTTAGCTAGATGCTTGTTGGTCCAAGATTGCCATGAAAATCTGGAATAGGAGCTGTGATTTAGAAATCAGATATTGGGCTCTACAAATCTTGATTTAGAGATTTCCAGCTCTCCACAAACCTTTCACTATGGAATGCATTCTGGTGCAGCATGTGAGAGCATTCGGAATGATAGAACATGTTCTTTCTTGATAGTGGGTTTGTTGCACATCATACCGATGTTATTATATACCACGATCTCAGTGAATTTTTTTTCCCTTTATAGAACACTGACAAATCAATACAAATTGTAGATTTTGGCGCAGGATCTTTTTTCAAGAAATTTTCATGTTGTTGGGAGCTGGCAAATTATTATAGAAATTATGAATTGCAATGTGGCTTGTGACATGGGATATTAAAAAGCGAAACATAATTTGAAGACCTACACTTTAAACAGAGCTATGTTAACCGTAATATGCATTATTGCCTGAACGCTGAAGGAAAATCACTTCCTACATATTAATAACTCCCGTAAAATGGATTTAGCTTTTTCTTGATTTCTCCATTATTTAAATGTCGACACTTTAATACGCGCTCTCACTATAAATAACTCAGATATATTAGAAACAGTGATTCTTAAGTAACTAACATTTTATCTAAGCTCTGACTTTCGCCAGAGCGCATCAATAAAAACAATGGAGCCGATGAATCACCCGGTCTAATTATCCATTGTCTGCACGGTGATTAAGGACAATAGACAAAAGTTTTACAGGATACAAGCACCGCCATTAATTTCTAACCTAATACCAGATACTAATTTATAACAATATGTTGGCTTTATACCTCTTAAACATTTATAGCCTGAAGGTGTTTTGCTTTGTGAGAACTATATTTGAGTTCATTTTTTTTTATATTTAACTCACTGTATACACGAAGGTAGATTATCAGTAAGAAGCAGAGGAGCGCCTATATGGCTAGGCTGAGACAGTGCATGCTTTCTTTTCTGGCACAATTGAAGCTTTGCTTAAGGTGTGCATGAAAGTTCCCTTAAAGATCCACACCAAATCATCTGTTCAGAAAACAAGAGCACAGGCAGGCATGTATTCTTTCAAAGATATTCTTTGCCATCTTCATCTTACGCTATTCTGCCCACAAGTATGTGCAATGTAATAATTTTGTTTAGCAGGGACATCAAACACTGTTTATGGTAAGACTTTTCATTGTTTATTTTTTCAGAAAATGTTTTTGTTTTCAAGTAATCATGACAAAGAAACAAAGCACAGTGCTATCACACGAGTAATCCATTCATCCAAGAGTTCAGTAATGCCCTTAAGAATACATAGGTCAATAATCTGGCTGGACCCCGATGATGAAGCATGACACCAACCAGGTTGGTGTGTGAGGGTTTTTTAAACAAAGACTGCTTGTGCCCAGCTGATACAGCTACACTTACAGGTGACATGGAATACTAACTAGATTCCAACACTCCAACACAGTGGGCCAGTCTTCGTTGTTTACTTGATCATACCTCAGGGGTAAGGACTCGCCTCTAACAAAAACCCTTGCTCTCCATTTTGTTTATCCCACCCCTTCCCAAGATTTTAGCCAGGCAATCCCTAGCCTTGTAAAAAGGTTCCTACAGTTTGCCTCACCAATCAATCGCTGCTCGCCATTCGGCAATAGAGGGGGGTGGGGGTGCGCTAATGGGGTTTCCAATGTCATGTAATGTCTTCCTTAACTATTATCATACCATTCCCAATTAGGGCGCAGTTTCCTCATGTCCTCTAAGATTCCCAGACAGGTGACACGAGGGGCGCCATCTCCTCTCTCCCTAGTTCAGGCTTCAAAATGGTCAGTGGAGTGAAGGGTAGAACCAGGAACGTCCTGGGAAATCCCAGAATCCTTCAGAAGGAAATACTGGGAATCAGAAAAACCTTCAAAGAACAACAGCCCAGGAGCAGAGACCTAGGAGTACATCCAAGGGAAACAAAAAAGCAGGCGGTCGTAGAGGAAGCAATGAGATGAATTGCAATGAATTCCACAGTGATCCCAGCTTGCTAAAGTCACATGACCTTGAAGGATCTGGAAATTACAAGAAGAGAAAAAGTGATATCACATGAAGTAATAGGCACACATCTTGGATGGGAATGCAAGACCACATCATGACCCAACTGAGCTATGACACGTTAAACTAGTCAATGACCAGCTTCTTAATCCCAGAGAAAGGGTAGACATTTGGAGTATTCCAAGGGCTGGGCTAAAGTGTGCTGCAGCACCGGAGCCTTTTTCAAGCACTCATTCACTGATTCTGACTGTTACAGTCACTCATTTCATCATCTTGGGAAGGCTACAAGTTTGTGTTTGCAGCATATGTATTCAATATTATTACCTACAGGCTGCACGCATATCTGTGATAGAAGCATCACACTTCTATCTTATCTGGATTGCAATGTTTGATTTGTTGCCCCACACACAGGTTTCACTGAGATATATTTCTGACATTCAAACCTGTGACCTGTCAATTACAAACACTATTGTGTGTTGTGCTTCAATGCTAACCAACTAGGTTTCCTCTTTAGAAATACCAAAACATACATACGTCCATACTTGCATGCATACTCTAAAGCCAGTGACCTTACTCACAGGCTATAGAGTATGTATCTATTGTCCACGGAATGTAACCTGTAATTTACAGGCTACCAAATTATCTTAAATCTTAATCCACGGTACCAACGTTCTGAGGTTAGAATGTGTGACCAGCAGATTACAGAAAGGTTTCTACAGAAATGAGGGTAACAATCAGTACTATTTTCAGCAAAAAAAAGAAGAAGCTGGCAGCTGTCTGGATTTATCACTGAACTCTCCACCTTTCATAGACATTGAACATTTGAGAAATAAAGAGATTCCATAATGTGATAGGGTCATGAAACTTCTTTTGTTCTGGACAAAAGTTAGCTGTGTGATTGGACTCATTGAATCAATCTCCGAAGAAGGCAGTCGTGGCTCACTTATGGGGATGAGGCAGCAGCTAGGATTTTAGCAGGACCTTCCCTGTTGGGGGAGGCCACTCTTACACAAGCACTAACACAGGTGGATGGTTGGGACACTCGCACCGAGCTAAAAAGGACACAAGTCAAAACCATTTTACATGGGGCCATTTTGACAGAGTATTTAAGAGCTAACGCGGCCCCATAAGGACTATTGGTAATCAATGAACCACTCATCTTCCTGGAGGATGCCTCCTTCAGGAAGGACTGGTCACTGATTGCCTAGAGATGCACTAGCGTTTGGCTCATTCTTATAATTGATACTGCCAAAAAGAATATCAGATGACATCCTCATATATTTCCAAACAAGTCAAAACAATTTGAAGACACAGATTCAAATCTCGGTCTTTAAAAAGTAACTTGATGATAACAATAAAGGGGTCAATGAGTACAAAGATTACTTAGTGAATTCAAAAGTGAGTAAACTTCAAAAAGATCTGAAGGTATTCTCAAAAAAGAAGGTCTACGATTCTACCCCATGTGAGTGATGAATATGCCAAACGTAAAGAGAATCGGAACACACGAAAAATTGCCTCTAACAGATAATTACAGAAACATAAAGTTCAGGGAGTGAGAGCAGCAATTATTTTACTGCCCTGGGTACAGGGCAGAGGACGTGATGGGACACAGATGCCCATACCAACAAGGGTATCAATGGGGATTTGGATGGCCACCAATGTACCCCCCAGGGAACCTGTACACTACTATCCCAACCAGTATCCTCCTTTTTTAGGGAGAGGGAAAGGAAAACAGAAGGGCCAGAAGGTCCAGTGGGAGGATATCAATCAGCAGGTGACACGCAGCATGTCACGAGACATAGAACCACACAGCAGCAGGGATCAAACCTCATTATGAACTTGAGTGAGGTTGAACTCACAGTTGCACAAGAAAATGCATTAACAAAAGGCCTACGTTTTGTACCTACGAATCAGGTAGATACCTCTAAATTGAAATGTAAATTGGCCGGTTTCTTCCGGAATGTACGCCTCAAGGTTTTTTTCAAAGGAAAAGAAGGAACCGCTAATGAGGACAGAGACACACAGTTTAGGAATAAATCAACCGTTGTCTCAACACTAGGACAGCTACCCCCAGAGGTGGGTGTTTTTGAGATAGCTGTTTTGAGAGAGATAGAACAGTCGGAAACTACTAACAGAAACAGGAGTTTTTTCAATCTTACTACTCCAGAAAGAGAAGCCCTGGAAGAACTGAGAGAGGACCTGACAATAGTAATAAAATCCACAGACATTGGTGGGGCAATTGTTATTCAAGGAAAAGAAGGTAATAACAACGAATGTCTGTGCCTCTTGAGTGACAGAAGAAACTACACCATCCCTGAAAATTATCCCATGAATGATCTAATGAGTGAAATTAGGACCCACGTAGAAGAGGCTGTCTCACATGGCTGGATTAGCCAGAAGGAGGCTATGTTTCTATGTAATCAAAATCCCACTGTACCTTACTTTAACACCTTACCAAAGCTACATAAACCAACTCGCCCCCCCCCCCCACCCCTCCAGGGTCCCCCATAGGTTCAGGGATCAACTCAGTACTCAGACCTCCATCCAAATTTTGTGATTTCTATCGCCCCATAGTGCAGAAAATGCAGGCGTATTTGAAGGATACTCGAGAGGTACTTAACCTCATTAAGGACCTAGAATTTGACCCTAACAATGAAATACTGATTGGACTCAATATCGGGTCATTGGATACAAACATCACCCAGAGAAAGACCCTGAGGGTGATTGAGAACATACCGTTTTCAGAGGATTGGAACTACCAGACACACAGAGCTTTCATTCTATGCCTGATAGAACTAGCCCTCACTAAGAACTTTTTCCAATATGAAAATACATTTTTTCTACAAGTCCATGGGACATCCATGGGGAGTTCTTTTGCCTCAAGCCTAGCTTGTCTCTATGTCTCAAACTTTGAGAGCGAAATTATCCTCTCACAGAACAACCCTTTCTTCAACCAAATAAGAGTTTGGAAAAGATATGTAAATGATGTGATGATAATCTGGAAGGGGAATAAGTCTACAGCAGAGGAAATTCCGGTGTGGCTAAATGAGAGAAACCCATATCTGTTTTTTACAGGAACAGTGACAACTGACTCTCTCTCATTGCTGGACCTGATCATCAAGGCGGAGAATAGTGGTTTAGTGAGTAGTGTGTTCCATAAACCAACGGATAGGAACAACTTACTATGATTCATGTGTATGCAGTGTTGGCGGCCCCGGCATGATGTTTGGTTGCTTGACTTGGTGTCGAGTGGACACCATTGTCTGTGACACCAAGCATGTCTTCCAACTGCGTTGTAGTGGTGCGCTGTGCCGATTAAGTCCGCCTAGAGCCTTCTCACAGAGCCTTCTAACACAATCTTTATAGACACTCACTGGCCTAAAGCAATATCTATGGTGTTGTCATGACCGCGGGCCACGACGGGCTAACATAGAAGCCCTTCACATCTCTCTGTCAGTATTTCGGGAGTGAGATGTCTTTGTTATATGTATTTTTATGCAGTGGGTGTCTCATGGCAGGTGTTTCATACCGCTTTACACACCCTAACAGCATTATTCCTTTTACTGTATTTTACTCCAGGGTACTTACTTTTGAAGTTACCTAAACATGGGAGGAGACCGATGAGGCAACACATTCTAAATTAGTAGGGTGAGCCAAAGTATCTCTTTGCCCCTTTGCCTCTATCCCGCATTCTACGCCTGTCCAAGAGTTGTAGTGGTCACCCACTAATTGTCCCTAATGTTTTTTTTTTAAGTTTTCTTGACTATTGTTGTACCCTCTCCCCTTTTTTCACCCCACTCCAGATCCCACTAAGGATTGGAAGTACCTTCGGCCTGCCATTGAATACCATGTGGATTAGGTAGTATTGGCCTACCACATTGTGTAGATAGTTTTTAATTTATAGGTCCTGACTAATTGCATTGCATCACTTTGAGCACGAAGCATGAAACATGTTGACTGCTAAGTAGAGCACACTTCCCTGGATCATAGTACCGGATAGTGATCTCTCCTAAGTTTCTTTTAATAAGGTAGTTAGCCACACAATTAAAAGTGCATAGTGGACTACCTAACCTTTTTTAACCATTTCACCACCCCCTTGCATCTACACCTAACCTAGGGCCCTCACACCCACAGCACCAACTGGCAGGGACAAAAGAGCTCCGATAAAGAGCCCCTTTTAGGGTGCCCATCAAACATTGCACCGCCAGTTTGACGAGGAGCAAAACCCAGATGATGAAGCATGACACCTAGCTTGCTGGGTGTGTGAGGGTTTTAGTCCTGAAAGGGAGAATTCCTCTCCCGTCCACCTTCACTACCTGGGACCTGGTCCTATCTTTCTTTCACTCATTTGGGGTACAACGCCTTTGGGGAACTGCATACTCTTCTTTGTTTACTGGATCCCATGCTCTCCATGCCACTGGAGTCAAGCTCTCCAGGCTGATGAGGACTAAAAGCCAGAAACCGCTCCTAGGATGCTTGTTTCCAGTCTTGGGAGGACCTGGCCTGGCAGTTTGGGCTGACTGTTCCCATTGGGCACAGGGTCAAGACTGATTTGCCTATGTCTGGGACCAAACAGGAATGGCATGGTGAGCAAAGAACAATGGATTTGGGCCCAGATCTCTGTACTGGGGTGAATGTATATCATTGTTCTGCATTCTGTCCATCAATTGTTCTTTTTACATTTGTCACCCTGAGTGAGACAGGTATGCCTAGATGTGGGTTTCATGCTCTCCATGCCACTGGAGTCAAGCTATCCTGGCTGATGAGGACTGAAAGCTCGAAACCGGTCCTAGAATGCTTGCTTCCATTTTTGGGAGGACCTGGCCTGGCAGTTCGGGCTGCACTGTTCCCATTGGGCGCAGGGTCAAGACTGATTTGCATATGGCTGGGCCAAACAGGAATGGCATGGTGAGCAAAAAACGATGGATTTAGGCCCAGATCTCTATACTGGGGTGAATGTTTGACATTGTTCTGCATTCTGTCCATCAATTGTTCTTTTTGCATTTGTCACCCTGAGTGGGACATGTATGCCTAGAAGTGGGTCCCATGCTCTCCATGCCACTGGAGTCAAGCTATCATGGCTGATGAGGGCTGAAAGCCCGAAACCGGTCCTAGGATGCTTGTTTCCAGTCCAGGGTGGACCTGGCCTGAACGTTCGGGCTGAACTGTTCCCATTGGGCGCAGGGTCAAGACTGATTTGCATATGGCTGGGTCCAAACTGGATTGGCATGGTGAGCAAAAAAACAGTGGATTTAGGCCCAGATCTCTGCACTGGGGTAAATGTATGACATTGTTCTGCATTCTGTCCATCAATTGTTCTTTTGCAGATGTGGTAGGAAAGGGCATTATTCCAGAATGTGTAGGCAAACCGAATTTTCTGATACGTCTAAAAATAAGATAAATGTAGTACAAGTGTCTGATAATTGCAATCCGGGAACGAATAAGGTTTTGGTTGTGGATGACATTTTCAATCAAGTTTTAGTTGGAGTAAATGAGGTGTCTCCTAGGCTGGTAAATGTAAATGTAATTGTCAAGGTATTTGTAGAGCGCACTGCCACCAAGCGGTTTCCTGGCGCTATTACTCATACCGCTGTGGAACCCTTCCTGGCTTTCCCTGTGAATTGTCCACTCCTGGGCACCCCCAGGGTGAAGCCAGGCATCCTAGCGCTGTTGGGGCTGGTGTGGAGGTTAACAAGCTATTGCCCAGAGTGGCAGCATGGGGCCCATGATTGGAATAGGCACCGAGGTGAGAATTGTCAGGTCCGAGGAAACTGAGCCCAAAACCCGCTGAGGTGGGAATTGAACCCTGGTCCCGGGCCAGAACTCTGCATCAGGGTCTTCCACCCTAACCATTGAGCCACACTCCTCCACAGCTAAGACCCACTGCTGTGTTTAATATTTGAGGCAAAGATGTTACATTGATGGTGGACTCTGGTTCAATGTTTACCATTATTCCTGAGTCTCTTTTTCGAGCCAAATGGGAGGGGGTTTCCTTGTGTGACAAAGATATCAACCCTGTTGGTTATCAGGGCCAATCCATTGATATTATTGGGTACATGTTTGGCCAGATTTCCTTTGACACCCGTAGTGTCCCGGGAAAGATTTATGTTGCCAAAGAGTGTCCCCCAATACCGGGTTGAATGCACCAATACGATCTTTACAATGTCATCAATCTCAGGTCCCCTAATCAAATTATGGTGGTGAACGAAGACATTCAAGTTCAGTATATACTTCAAGATGCTCTTCAAGTGTTTGGCGACAGACTTGGTTGAGTCAAAGGGTATCTACACAAGATCATTCTCAAACCTAATGTGTGTCCTGTACAAAACAAACTCAGGAAAGTTCCATTGTAGGTGAGGCAAGGTCTTAAGGGTTTGTTTGATGATTTGTTAAAATCTGGAGTCATTGAACCAATGGAGGCTTCCTCTTGTATTTCTCCAATAGTTTTGACTCTTAAGTAAGATGGTCAGCTTTGTTTTTGCATTGATCTTAGGTCATTGAATCGTGCTATTCTCACAGACACTTTCCCTCTACCTAATATCAATGAACTATTGCAATCGTTGGGAGGTGGTAAGTACTTTTCCAAGACTGATTTGAGAAGTTCTTACCACCAGATCAAATTACATCCAGAGTCCAAGCCCCTCAAAGTATTTATTACAATGCAAGGCACTTTTCAGTTCACTTGTATGCCCTTCTGGCTAGCCTCAGCTGCAAGTGTCTTCCAAAGAATGATGTCAAATATGCTCAAGGGCTTGGCTGGTGTAGTCTACTTTCAGGAGGACATACTAGTTTCAGGAAGGACCATTGAGCAACATAATGCCACACTCAGGCAAGTCTTGTGGAAGCTTGAGCAGCAGGGTCTTAGAGTTAACAAAAAAAATTCAGTTTCTCACAGATCAGGTTGACTATTTAGGGTTAATGATATCTAGTGGTGGAAATTCTCCTAAAAATAATCTTTTGGAGGCTATAAAAATGCTCCAGTACAAAGGGAAAGGACCATCTCAAGTCTTTCCTGGGCCTTGTGAAATATTATGCCAAATTTGTTTGTGAATTTGTTGATATGTCTGAACCTTTGAGGAAATGTCTTTGTAAAAGCTGCAAATTTGAGTGGTGTAGTGATCAATCTGATACTTTCTCAAAAATAAAGGGTCAGATTTGTAATGCTGGTATTCTTGCTCCTTTCATTGCTTCCTGCAAGTCGCTTCTCACAGTTAATGCCTGTCTTACTGGCATTGCTGTGGTATTATCTCAACTACACAGAGGCACTGAAAGAACGATCGCATTTGCTTCGAGAACTCTCACTTAAGCCGAAAAGGAACTACTCTTGCTGCAACCTGTGGAGTGGAGTATTTTGGAGTATATTTGGGGGTAATCCAGATTTGTATTGAGGATAAATCACAAGCCTCTAGTGAAAATCTTGTTGGCAGGAGGTGCAGGAAAGGGGTCAGCACGTCTTGCCAGGTTTGCTACGAGGTTTTCAAGAGTATCTCTAAGATGTTGAATTTATTCAAGTTTTGAGAAATTTACAATCTGATTGTTTATCACGTACGTCACTTGAAAGGGAAATGGTTGACAAAGATGTGGTCAACAAGCTGGAAAGTGAAGAAGCTGTTGCCTTTGTAGTTGATATTTGTGAATGCAGTTTGGGGACATTTTCTAATACAGTGGTCTGAGGCCATGGTCAGTGATTCTATTTTTCAAGATGTCATTGTTCTCATTAAGAAAGGTTCACCTTGTGAAAGCATGGTGTCTGCAGCTGTTAGACCTTATTGGAAACTTTTGAATGAGTTGTCTTTAAGTGGTCAAGATGTTGTTATGAGAGATGTGCCCTCGGCTGCTTTCAGGTGGCACATTTTAAGGCTTGCATTTAAAGGCCATTTGGGCCAAGGTATGACCATCAAGCGCACAATGCAAGAATTCTGGTGGCCTGCCATGAAGGATCAAATTAGGAATTGGGTGGTTAATTGTGCCCTCTGCAAGGGGAGTGAAAAGAGACTGAAAGTTGGTTCTCAGAGTTCAATGGGTCAGATTAAGGATCCTGGCGAGCCTTGGCACACTATTTGTCTCGATTTCATTGGTCCTCTATCTGAGCTTTCCCTTGACATGCGGTTTGTTGCTGTGATTGTGGATGTACACTCGAAGTGGTTGCCTGTTGAATTTTTGAAAGATGTTACCACAAATTCTCCGGTTGCAGTATTAGAAACCTTGTTTTTGCTTGAAGGTATTCCAGAGGTCCAGAGGTTTTACTTACTGACAATGGTATCAACTTACTTCTGGTAAGATGGGTTGCTTTCTTAAGAAGTATGGTGTTAAACATTCTTGTACTTCTCTTTACAATCCAATAGGTAATGGAATTGTGGAAAGGTCGAACAGACTAATCAAAGGCACTATACAACTTGCCTTGGCGAATGGGCTAGCTCCTAGAATTCTTATTCAGGATATGCTGTGGGCTTATTGCACCACTCCTCATATTGTTACCTTGAAGTCCCCATTTTTGATTATGACAGGGAGTTTTCCTTGCTCTCGTCTTGTGCCATCTTGGCTCAAAGGTTGGGAATCTTCTGGAGGTGAGCATGCCTTTGACATTTTTCCTGCTAAAATATCTGTTGGTGACTGGGTCAAACTGAAATTTGGTAGGATTAAAGGTGGTCTCACTAAGTTCAACGGTCATTGCAGCGTTATCAGTGTGGGAAAGTATTTTGCTGTGATTGAAGGAGGAGAGCGTTGGAACCTGCGCAGAGTAGCTTTGTACCAGAAGGGTAGTAGTTCTATTTCCAAGTGTTCCTCAGATGATGGAGGTTGCTCGGGGGCCATGTTCATCCCTGATAATGTTGCTAGCGATGATTCACATTCCTTTGATCTGTTGTTTTTTTCCCAAGGAATTACGGACGAGGGTCCTGTAGGTATGTCTCATTCTCCTGGTGTTGAATTGTCTGCCAGAAGTCGCAGTCCACCTCTGTATCTTCAGGATTATGTTAGATTTTGAAATTTTCACCATGATGTTTTTTCTTTCTTAGTTTTGCTATTATTTATTTTGTTCTCCTGTGGTCATTTCTCCTCCTGTTTTCTTTTCTGTTGTTCTAAGGGAGAGGATGTGTTGTGAAGTTACTTACCTTTCTTTTTACATTGTCACTTACCTGAGTGGAGCTTTCATGCTCACCACGTTCCATTCCGCATTCCTAGAATGTGAGGATGACGGCACTCCATGATTGACAGTTGCATCTGGGTCGTTGAGGTGGTTGAACGCCAGGTTGTGCTTTTAGTAAAGAACTTCATCTTACTCTCTGTCTCCTAGTCTTCCTTTGAAGAATCCTTCTCAACAACTTCCTAGTAGATCAGGAAAGTCTCTGGCTTAACCCACATTAATTTGTTTTTATATCATTGTTGTATGATTGAAAATGTTACATTCATAGCACCTAAGCACTATCCTATCAATCAATCAATCAATCAGTTGTTTATAAAGCGCGATACTCATCCTACTACACAATTATTATTTTGCCGCCACTTTGCTAATGCTAGTGTCACCTGGAGATGGTGCGACAAACTAGATTCATGAACAACAGCATACAATTATGACTGAATAGTGTACAGTGAACAAATGGAAAAACCTTAAAGAAATAGTGGCAGTTTTGTAACCTAGAGGAAGATTGGGGGAGAATAGCATAAACAATTACAATGGGAATAAACAAATAACATTCTACTTGGCTACATGCAGCAGTAATGGCAGACAGTGAAATGTGCAGGGGCAGAAGGGTGACATCATTTTTTAAAACATGGCTTCTAGGCTGCAAAGAAGGCCAAGATAAAAAGTGTTAAAAAACACACTTCTAACCATCAGAGAAAATATGTTTCAAAGACAATAGTACTATATCAGTGTGCATATGTATAATCAAGTGTGAACCTGTATTCTGCATATTGTTAATGATGCACAAAAATATAAATACAAAAAAGTCTTTCACATGGTATCCTAAAATGTACAATGTGGATTGAGTAAATGGGGCGGGGGCACCAACACAGGATACATTTCAGCCCTCTGCACACATGCATACAGAAGCACACCGGCTTTCGGGATGTAAAATGGCGAGAGAGGCAGCTTTGTTCACCTAAATGGAATAAGGCATATGATGGGAAAATTATGTTCAACATCTTACACGGCAGGAGTGGCTACTAGGTACTGTTGTTTTGCAGTAAAAATAAGGCAGAAATTGGCTTTTGGACAATAGAAAAAATAATTTGCAATTATGACATACATGGACAACTGCTACATTGCAATAGCTTGTGTGAGGGCAATTTCAGATGTTTCCGGAGCATTCCCTAGCTCACTGTTCTGGACACGTGCATTATTCATGTTATATTCAGAGAAGCTTTTTCATTGAAGGAAACCCGTCTCATTTTCAATAAGTGAAGGACCATTCGACAATATATTACATGCTGTAAACTCATTAATTCCACTCTGTGAGGCCGGCTACTTTATTTGAACAGCTGTCTCAGCATTGTTTGTGATTAACGACTCCGCCTCATTATCTGTGCCCCACAATTTATTTTGCAATTTAATCTTAATTTGATTAGGCTTTTAATTCACTTGTGCAGACAAACCTTTAAATTAAGCTGGAGTGTGGCATAAATGTATTCTTGTTACTCTGTAAGCCCGACCAATGACAAAAGAGACTCACGAATTGCCTCCAATTTAGTTATGATGGAAAATTCCCTGGGAAAATGTTCCAACTGAATGCCCAGTGAATAAATCACAGGCACAAGTGGCACACCAAGGATGTTCAGTCTGCATTTTGTGTTATGAGAAATCTACATTTTTCATTCAAAGCGCCCAGTTCTTCAATGTCTATGGCTCAACGTGAATAATGTATACATACACTGCCTGCAGGATGGACTCTACATGTAAATGTTCATCATTTTTACTAAATACAAACATTTTGTTGTGATTCACTCTGATAATAGTCCTAGTTATCTACTGAATTGCAGAGGTAAGCACATAGTAATACAAGAGTAAGGCAGACCTATTCACATAAGAATTATTGGGTGCATATGTGCTAGGGATTAAGCAGAATCCGCTGTTTTTTGGGGGGTTTTAATCCTACCTTCTTTTACATACACCTTCTTCTCCCCAGGCTTTATTTGACTTTCACATCTTTTTCAATTGCACGGTTTTGAAATGAATACTCTCAAAATAACAAGGTTGTCAGTGGGTGATGATGTATTCTGCTGTGTAAAAAGGGATAGTTTAGTCGGAGACTGATTGTTCGCTACATGAAGCTGCCGAACATTTAGATCAATTAATTCTTATAGGGTGGAGAACCACTAAATTAATTACTGAAAGAAGACGAGGTACATACAGCAAAGCAGCTCAAAAAGCATAAAAGTGCATTAGGAAAAGAATGGTTAGGAGAAGGATTGCGCGGAATGGTAAAGGTAAAACGCCAAATTTTAGTACTTCACAGAATGATTCCTTTTGTTTTATGCGTCATTCAAGTTTGGTTATGTTACTCCGTGATTTAGAAGAATTTATTTCATTGTAGAGGTTTTCTGAATTTAGGGAAAACTACATGTGATTGATTTCCATCCTATCCTTATGCCGTGATTTTTAGAGGCTTGGGGCAACACGATTTTTTGTCCTATCCCATTGTAGTCAACCTCGTATGTTTTTTTTTGTGTCTCATTTGTACAGCACTCGGGTCTTATCATTGCTTCATTAATGATATTGGTGTGTCAAAGTTGAGCTATTTTACTACCTCTCTTTTGCTGACATTGACGTCTATGTGTAAGTGCTGATCTATCAGGAAGGGTACATCTTTCTCACCTTTCTTATCCTTCTACCTGTTTGGTGTATTCTTTTCCCTCACCACCTCCTGGCTAAGGCGCGTTCTAACTCTTTCAAAATACTTTATCCTTCTCCTCTTTCTAAATCCCTATAAAAAACGTTAAACATAGGAATCAGTAGAGGGTACTTTGAAACAATCATTGCTGAACATGACCACTGTGATTGGAAAGAGCTAGTCATGTGATCTTTTTTCCCCACAACACTGCACCCTGTTCAGCCACATTTACAAGGCAATTCAACATTCTTGTGTCTCAAATATTCTGTCTGGCCACAAACTGAGTGTCTCACTCCACTTGCTTAAATGGTTCTCTCTGTCTTTCTCCAATGGTTCTCTCTAAAGGTAAGACTTACATTTAGCCTCGCCAGTCTGACCTTTGCAGCCTTGCTACCAGGACACCTCACTGGCCTTCACTCCATGTTGCATATCTCCGGGCGGGCCATGTTACAGGCTTGGGATACACAGGATCCTCCTTCTAGTTAGGAGGATTGCCTAGCAAGGGAGAAGTGGGTGGGAGTAGTTTAAATACCCTCCATCAAGTTCAATATGGCTGACGGGAGTTCCCAAGCCTCGTGGGAGCAAACACACAATGTGAGACATCGTAAGGCTTCATGGGATATGAAATGCTTATTAACATTCAGGGCTATACATTCACCACAGCACTGCGTTAATTCACACTCCACTCCACATGCAATCAGGTACCTTATGGCACATGCTTTGTATCACTGCTCCTATATACATTGAATGTGTTTCCTGACTTCTAACAGACAACTATGTGCTCTGTTTTTCTCGCAGCACTTTTTTTTGGAGGGGCGGGGTGTTTGAGGGTGCTATTAACTTGCCATAGCATCTTCGGGAATCTAGCGCTCGGGCAATGTTTTGTATTGCGCAGTGCAGCAATTATACTCCCCTCTACTGTGTCATCTATCTCAGTCCACCCTTCTTCATGTAGTGGTTCCTCCGGGTCAGTATTGCGATGTAAACTGTCCCAGCACCGAATGCGGATAGCTCAAGTGAGTGCAATGGGTGGGATATTGTGATTCCCCACATAGAACGTTCTAGCTAGAATCTGAGTACCCAATGACAAGGATCAGACTCTGAGGGAGGTCATTCCATCTCTTGGGTGTAATGTAGGAGAATGAGCGACCTCCCGTTTTGGTTTTGGGGATGCTGGGAATGTGTGCGAGTGAGAGTGAGGCAGAGCGTAGCTGTATAGTTGGTTTGTAAAAGTATATGCCCTGTGTTGTGTAGAGCTTTATATGTGTATAGAGAAGTTCGAATTGGCTTCGCTTGTGAATGGGAGCAAGTGAAGTTTCGAGAGATGTGGTGGATGTGGGGGCCGCATGGGAGGTTGAGTATGAGTCTTCCTGTGCTGTTTTGGATGGTTTGGAGACTGTGTAGAAGTTGTTTGGAAATTCCAGCATAGAAAGTGCTGCTATCGTCCTGCATGCTGGTGATAAGTGCTTGTGTGATGGTCCTTTTGGTGTTCTTAGGCAACTATTTGAAGATCTTTCATAGAATACATAGGATGTGGAAGCAGGAGGTGCACACTGCATTGACTGGAGCCATCATATTGAGCTTGTGTTTAGGATGATCCCTACATTTCTTGCGTGTCCTGTTGATGTGGGTCCTAGCTCTGACGGCCACCAGGTGGAGTCCAGCCCCATAGTGAGGTTTTGATGCCAGAGACAAGTACTTGCGTCTTGTTGGAGTTGAGCTGCAGGAAGTTGACAAGCATCCAGCCTGCTGCCATGGTCATGCTGTTGGTGAAGTTGTTTCTGGTGGTGGTTGTCTTGACCATCAGGGAGAGGATGAGTTGGGTGTCATCGGCATAGGAGATGACAGTGAAGTCTTATGGTGAAAGATGTTGGTGAGCGACATCATGTATCTGTTTAAAAGTGTGGGGCGGTCTTTGTGGGACTATGCGTTTTGAACTCTAATGTAAAGGGTGGCAGCCTGAACATTTGGGTTATCCCCATGAGGAAGGAACAGATCCATTTGAGAGTCAGGGTGGTGCTGATTGGTGATGTTCTCAGTTTGTAGATGTGGTGGAGGCATGAGTCTTATGGGGCGCGTGAGTGGATGGTCTGCATGATTGCCGCTGTGTCATTTCAGGTGAGGGCTGCACATTTGGTCAGTTTACCATCTTGGTTGGTGGTGGGTAGGTTAGCAACAAGGTCTCTAGGGTTCGGGTGGTGTATGAAGTTGCTGTAGATGTTTGCGATTTTCTGTGGAGCAAGTTGGATTGGTTGTCACATATTTGTTGAGAGTCTGCGATGTTAATGTGTGTGGCTAAGTGTACAGGTGAAATCTTTTGCAATCGAGAATAGCTCATTGCAGCTGATGGAGCTTCCTTCAATGCAGTCCACTGGCACTTTTTTCTTGTTGTCTCCTATTTGCTGGTGATAGTGTCGGAGTGTAGCCTTGTAGGTAGTTCTGTCTGTTGTGCTGGGGCTGGCTCTCCATTTTCTTTCTAGCTGTTTACAGTGTTGTTTTGTGTCTTGGAGGTCTTCTGTGTACCAGCTGGCCTGCCTGTTTGATCTGCTATGCTTGTTGGATTTGATTAGTGTGAGGGAGTATGCATAGTTTTATATCCAGATGTTGTAGTTGTTAATGTCCTTGACGAGGTTGTCTGTGGGGCTAAGTTGATCTGTGCTAAGGGCGCTGCCGCAGTATGCTTCTGTGATTTTGCCTCAGCTGTGGCTTGGAATGCTGAACTTGGTAGGGTTGTTGACTTGAGGTGTGTTGATTTGGAAGTGGATGATGGAGTGGTCGGACCATTTGAGTGGTGAGGTGGAGTTATATTTGATGCTGTCGCTTGTGGTGAAGATGGGGTTCAGTGTGTGTCCTGTGGTGTGTGTTGTTTCTGAGTTGAGCTGGTGAGTTTGATGTTGCTCAAGCTTTCAATGTGTGCTGTGGAGCAGGGGACGTTTTGTTCTTCCAGATGAAAGTCGGCAGCACAGATGAGAATGTAGCCCTGGAGTCGATGGTGAGCAGAGTGATGCAATTGGTGATGAGGTTGGTAAAAGTGTCCGTCATCCAGTAGGTCGGTAGGCAAGGGTATGATTCAGGGGGATGTTTTCAGAGATTTGCAGCTTGAAGCTCAGGTGTTCCATGAATGTGGTGACGTTCTCAGTGAATGCTGTGCACTTGATGGATTTCTTGTAGGTGATAGTGAGTCCTCCTCCTGGATTGTGAAGGCGGTCTTGTCAAGCGATCTTGTAGCCTGCTGGGATTACCAGGATGTTGTTGGGAGCAGATGAAGGGTTGAGTTAAGGCTCTGTGATGAAGAGGTTGTCGGGGGCATCACTACTCAACAGGGCCCATATTAAAATTCTGATTTTCCTGAGCGACTGTGTGTAGAGAAGTGTAGTGTAGTTCCTATATTCCCAATAGGCTCTGCGCATTGGAATAGTGTATCCTGTAGTTTAGACGTAGGACTGAAGTCAACTAGGTCTCTACCGAATATACCAAACTTAATTGTGTGTGTGCCAGCTAGTTCAGAGGTCACTAGAAACTGTCTCAAATGAACAAGAAGGGATTAGTTTCTCACAACCACTTAAAACATGACAACTTTGTTTCCCAAGAATAAGAAATAAATCTCTAGAGTCGCCGAAACAATAGATAGTTATTTCACTCAGTCAATCGTGCATGCTTAGTTTCACCAGAGGTGCAGAGAAATAGAGAGATGGGCGTTTTCAATAAAAGGGTTTTTATTGAACAGTCTTCATTCTCAAATATAAGAAATGAACTGCTACAATCGTAATACTTAGCCTGAAGTAAAGTGCGTACAGTAAAAAGAGTATTACAAAATAATATTGTAATAGCATGATATGGTTTCTAAGCCATAGAATACCTAAAATGCATAAAATACACACAGTGACAAATAATGACTGGAAGTACTCAACTGGTGCTTCTAAAATACGCCTACCCCGGTGTACCTAAGCTAGGTCTAGTACAAGGGAAGAAGTAAGGGAGGTGTAGCTTAAGTTTAGTATTCTTTTGCCAATAATCCATTCAAAGAATTCTCTTAGGGGCTAATCAGCTCTGTACCTTGGTTTAGAATGCAGGTGGTCTTGTATCTCTCTCTCTCAGGACTCGATTTCACAGCAACCCGGAAGGGTATCCTGGAAACACTGGAGCTGGATTTCTCAGCTGGAGAAAGTACAGCGTCTCTCAGTGCGTCAGCTGGAGGGTCGGCTTCCTTTGGCACTTGCTGCAGCAGGGCGTCGGGCAAGTAGATAGTCGAACTGCTCCAAACCACTGTGTGTTTGTTTGGACAAGTGTGGGCATAATTATACCTTGAAGTTGCCGAGTTTGATGTAAGATTGGACATAATAATGTCATTAGAGAATTGATTATCTGAAACCTCCATGATTTCTTGGATAAATTAATATTCATGCAGGGGGAAGTCCCTGACTGTGGAAGGCGGGTTTTCCCAAGAAATCGTTGTAGATTTTCAGAACTAGTGGAAGTAGCCAAGCCGTATTAGGACTACTTAAACTATGTCTCAATATGGTTGTGATTTTTATGCCTAAAACGCTATACAACAGAAGCATGCAAGTGAGTTCGTGTTGACATGCAGGTTTGCTGTGGCATGTGTTGTAGGGTGGGGGTGTTAAGGGTCTGGTTAGTATTTGCATGAGGGCTGTGGGTGGGTGGGTGGGTGGATGTTGAGAACCAGCAGTGGGTGCAGGTGAAAGACCCTACCATGGTGTGCAGTGTGGCACAACAGCAGTTGGAGGAATGGCGTCTCGGGTCTAGGATCCTAAGGAGTGCTATGGAATATCAGTGAGCAGTGAGCAGTGAATGGACCAGGGTCCCTGGTTCTGGGCGGGGACCAGGTGCAGACAGGCTCAGAAGTGCTTACCTTTGGAGCAACAATGGGTGTCCCACTGCACACCACCACTGCACATGTTGGCACAGATTCTCAGAGGAATTCAAGGGTCATAGTATCCACGAGTGGCTGAGACTATTTTACGGTAATTTTTTCTAAGCCTAGGGGATCACCTGAATGAAGGATACTTTGTTGTTTACCATAACGTTTTTTTTAAACATTAATTGGATCCAGGTATTTTATCTAAAGAAAAAAATCAGTTTTTAAGGACTCCTTCAGGCCAATCCCGCTTGAGTTTGAGTCCGCCCTGATAGCACAATCTCACCAGAGTGGGATCAGGTGGCCTATGATGAAGCATGTCACATTACGTGAGTGAGCCAACATTGTTCAATTCTTGGAATTGGCATTTTTTGCTTCGGAACACTAGTAGCAGTAGGTAGTTAGGAGTACATAACTAAAGCTAGTGATACAGGTTCCTATGACCTTCAAGAGGGCATCACAAAACTTTTGCGTTTTATGTGTTTATTAAGAGGCAGGCGTAGGCCTTTCTTCTAGCCTCTTTTTCTCCCTCTTGTGTCTATGCTACCTACAGTTGTGAGACATATGATGAAGGATGAATTCTATAAGGGCACATGATTGCAAAAGGTAAGGCTACATAACCTAAAAGCCTTTTGGTTAAATACAAACACATGTAAAGATAGTCATCGTATACATAGAGCCAGCAAAGGTCCCCTGAAATGCCAGCAAATCAAACAAGACTACTGACCAGGCTGGCTGCCATGTTTTGGATGCCTTTTTCTTGGTTGAGAACATATTTAGGGAGACCAACAAAAATTACATTCCAGTAGTCCCGATTGGAGGTGATTGCAGTCTAAGTGATGAGTTTTCTGAATTTCTGTGGAAACAGACAGAATATTTCCAGATTTCTGAAATACAATAAAGAAGAGAAAGTTTTGTTTCTCCTCCAAAAGCGGCAGCTTAGAGCCAAAGGATGCACACTTATGGCAGCATTTCAAACTTTACATAATACACTGCTACCAATGGTGAAACAGTATCTGCAAAATTGCTAGCAATGCTAACATATGAAAGTGAAGCACTGCATGGTCGGACTCAACTTTGCTAGACAATATACTCTCCAAAACCTTGAAAACTAAGTCATCGCCAGACCAGATATGTTTAGAGCATGATATGCTCAAACACACCATAGGTAGACAGGGGCATACAATACTACCATAAATTAAGAGCAACAACCCAAAAATCACTTAACAAAGGGCTTTGGTCATAAGTACTAAAATGCCTGGGACACACACCTGCAAGGACATACTTGGAAATGTCTCTGCATTCAGTCCAGATAAACTTTCTTTGGGACATGCCAGTCGTATTTACAACCTTTAAAAAATCCCTGAATAGTGTGATGAAAAAGCTATCACTAAGGGCCTAATTACAAGTCTGATGGTCCACGGACCGCAAGACTGGTGGGGGCATGGCGGTGGTGGTCTTCCTACACCCTATTACAATTCGGGCGGGCGGACCGCCATTGCCCTGCTGCAGCCGACAGGGAACCGCTATTTCCTGGCAGTGTTGAGGCAGTCAGGAAGCCGCAATATGCTTGACAGGACCGCCACTGTCCCACTAAGCATTTTATGAGTTTCCTCTTCGCCACAACGGTCCCTCCTCCATGGCAGAGAGAAAACAAAGGGGATACTACAGGGCCCCTTGTGCCATTGCTCCTTGGGGTGCAGGTGGGTGGGGGGGCACAACATATGCCCACCTGTGTGCAGGCACCTCAGTTCCAATGCATGGACTTTACAGTTTATGCTGTGCAGGAAATGTTTTTGGCATGCCCATTGTGGTACCCATTTTCAGGTCACCGCCATGGGAATGTTAAAAACAAGCCGCCAGTCATGAGAAATACCCAAAATCTGACTGGCGGCCTGATCACTGGTTAGGCGGTGTGATGGCTGGGTAGACCAGGAGCTGAACTGCAAAGCTCATAATCAGGCCATAAACGATGAAAAAGTGTCACAAAGAAAAAAAACACACATGGATGCTGCTGAATAGTTATAACAAGAGCTCAATCATTCTTTGGAAAAGGACATTCATTGTTTCTAAAACACAGATTAATGAATTTTCAATTTGGTCATCTTCATCACTTAACCATACTCAACTGCCGCTTAGGAATAATGCAATCATGACCTGCAGATTATGTGGGTTGACAATGGAAGACTTGATCAACTTTGCTTGCATATGTACAACTCCTATGAAGGACAGGAGGGAGCTACTATGTAACGCCTTTATTCAGCATAGCATTCGATCATGTAGGCATACATTAATAGCATGTTTTGTTCAGTTAGTAGGAATTCTTAACTGTTGAATTACAAACTTCTTTTTAAGAACTGAGTACAAAGGATAAGCAATCTAATATGAACATCAAGGTACGAACTCCTAGCAAGCCCTGAATTGCCGTCCATAATTTTCCCTCAACTTACCTAGTAAGTTTCAGGCAAGATCTAAAAGCAGACTCCTATGCTTCATACGCATTTTTGTACCACATCAACTCAAGGAATAAGTAAGCAATCAGGCATAATGTCCTCTACTAACCTTAAAATACTACTTAGTCTTGGACTCTACGACCTAAAAACACTTATGTATTTTTACACTTTGATTTGTGTTAAAAAAAGTATAAAACTTGATATTTTTTAAATGTTGTGCTTTGATTTGTATATGCAATGATTTTATTAACTTATGCATAATAAAACTTGATTTTGATATTTGATTTGTTGATACAAGTGTATTTCTGTGCTGTAGGTGCCAAATTCCCAAGGTTATACCTAATTTTCGAGGTGAAATGTGGAATCGATGGTAATTACTGTACCTGGTTAATACATCACCCCCAAACGGATGTCTGACGTTACAACGCATGCTTTTACCACGCATGCTTTTACAACGTTGTTTTTACATCGCATCCCATTACAACGCATAGCGCTTTGGGGTGCTGGATAGTGAATAGTTTAATTTACTATTCCAACTCCAGTACCCGTGGACACTGGGGAAGGTGTTGGATAGTAAATTAAATCTATTCTCTATCCTAGAGCGCCCCCCAGCGCAATGCCTTGTAATGGTTTGCCTTGTAAAATTTGCGTCGTAAAGGCACTGCGTGGTAAAAGTTGCATTGTAAAGGATGTTTTCCCCCCAAACACCTCCCTCATGATCAGGCTTTAAACTATGACCATGGTCTGCTAACGAACTAAATTGCGATTCAGGGTTAGACAGAAGATATGTTCTGAGTGACAAGACAAAGCTTTCAGCCTTTGAGATCCAGAGAGGTGAACGTTGAGGATGTGCTGTTGGAGTAGTCTTCCAATTCTCATTTTCAGGTCCTCCTCTTATTCACTTCCACCTGTTTTTTGCTGACTGGTGCCCACACAACCTACCTGCAACATACCATTCTATTTTGTAGATTTACTCTTTCGATTTGGAATCATGCTTTGCGGTTTTGGAAGATTGGGAGAGCTACCTCTTGATTACCCATTTCCCAACTTCTTTAACTCCATTCTTGATAGCCACCACTATTTATTAATTTATGTGAACATTTTTATAGTTCTTCAAATACGAATAGGTATCCAGGCACTTTCCAGCATATGAATGAGGGTCACAATTCATTGTCAGTAATAACGGTAATAGTTTACATGGTAGATTATCAACATGTTAGAAAACAGTTATGCAGGTATGCAAAGTCAGGATATTTGGTAAAGCTTATTGATACTCTTATAATTAGGTAGGAAGAGATTAGGGAGAGGAGGAAGTGGGTAAAGTAATCAGGGTGTTAAGAATTTATTAAACAAGTGGGGATTGAGGTATTTCCTGATGGCCATGAACGGCAATACTTTCCTCATGGATGCTGGAAGACACTCCATGGTGTATCAGCAGTACCCAATAAGGATTGTTTGTTGGCAATGGATATTTTGAATATCTGTACTTCCAGAAGGTGAGAGTCTGTGCTTCACAAGTATCTTGTACCACCATAGAAGAACAGAAGTCTTGTGAGGTATTGGGGGTTCTAGTACTTTAATGCCTGGTGGATAACAGCACACATTTTGAAATGTATCCTACCCAACAAAGGTATTCAATGAAGGCAGTGAAGGTCATTCAGAATCCATTTAATAAGATCATGTATTTTGTTCCATCAACCAGCATTTAGTTCCAGAGATGGGAATTATGGAGGCCCCAAGATGAGCACAACCCTGTTGAGCCTTTTGTTCCATCATACTAATTTGAGGTGTAAGACATTCAAGAATCTTTAAAAAACTTTTTTTTATTTTTTCACTTTGCACTCCTCTAGCATAATATGTCATTTGACTCTATTTTCCTTTTTCCTCCCCATTTATGAATTGACTTAACTTTGGCAGTTTAGTAGTCAACTTGAAGGTCAAACTCACTTAAAGCAGTTTTCACAATATAGCATAAGACACCAATAGTCCCTTCTAAATATCATCTTCAATTAACTATGTACTGATTTGGGAAATAGTTCTACTGTTCCAAATAGTAGATCTGAACAACCCACGAATAGGGTATGTTTGCAAATAAATGTAAAGGTGCAGAATTTTCCAAATGACGAAACAGTTGAGACATTCATGAGTTGATGAAATCAGTGTTAAACTAATGATTTGGAAATGTATTCCATCTAGAATTATTAGTCCAGTGGAAGTACTCAATGGGGACCATGATCTACCCCAATATACTCTGCAGGAGATTGTCACAAACCTTGTACTGAAGACAAGGTGATTTATCTCCCAGGAGCCAACTGCACCTTTCTTCTGTTACAGGGCCTCGACAGTAAGACCAGAAGCCAGGCAATCCTGTGGAAACCGAAAATCCCTTGGGACTGCCTCTTAAGTGGAAGACTAGGTGGAGCATACTCGGAAAAAGAGGAGACCGGAGGCTGGGAAAGAGATCTACTGTATATTTGTCCAGGCGGCGTTGTGCCAAGAGACTCCAAGCTACCAGTTTTGGACTTGGCGCTGGAGGAGTGGAAACAGAAAGAACAGGAGGCCTGTGCGAATATTGAGAAAAACTCCACTGCAGTCAGTGAACAGAAGACAGGTTCAAATGGCAGGTCAAGTCAGACGCCTAGTCACATTCCAAGAGGGACATGGCTTAGTCTGGTGTGTGGAAAGATCGGGAATAGAGCTGGTAAACAGGAGGAAAAGTCCTGAACTGTAGGTGTGGTATCGGGTTCCCAAGGCCTACATGCTCCGTAGATAACCCACTTACACTGAAAGAACTGTTGGCACGGAAACTGAAAAGTACAAAGAACAAGTTTATTAAGACCCCATGGGGTGGTGGTACATTCCTACAGCACCCTTCGGTAATGCAAGACGTATCACACCGAACGTTGGTGTGATTCGATCTTTTATACAGTTTACAGGTAATAAAAAGATAGGCGGTAAAAAGTTACAGAGCTTTATGTACATATATGGTCATTTTTGGAACACAGCCAACTCATGGGAGGGGTTACAATCTCACTGGTCAGTTTGGGCGGCACATTCCTGAGGGGTGACTGGTCAGTTGGGACTGCGCATGTACAGGCTTGACCGTTACTAAAAATAGCCTGTTGCTGGGCAAACTCGAGTGGTCAGTGGCACGGACAACGGACTAAAGGGCACGCTGGCCACGAGGCCGCTCATGATCTAAGATGGCCACCGTAACATACAAGATGGCGTTTTCTAATATAGCCAAGTTAAGGAGAATAACGTGTAGCAAAGCCAAACGCTAACCCAGCCATCGTCAAATTACGACAGATGACCCTTTTAGTGTTTAGCTGAAGCTACCTCATAGTGGACATAGTCCGGGTATTCATCCTCGATATTAATCAGCATTATTTGAGCAACTTCTTTATGTAGTACCATTTCATTCTGAGCAAGAGTACGTCTGGATGGGATGCAGGCTGATAAACACATGGAACATAGGGCAGGACCACATTGCATACATAAGCATATGAAAAACAGTACCCCAATAATGACACATAGAATTGTTAACAGTTTCCAACCCCAAGCTGTAAGCGTTGACCAGAACCATCCTGACAGAGTCCAAGTTCCATTGTCTGGGTGTATTTCGGCAGCTATTTTGTGCAACTTCGAAATGGCATCATAAACAGATGGCGAATTATCAGGTACGTATACACAGCAGCTGCTTCCGATGATTCTACATGCCCCCACACGGTCAGCTAGAACCACATCTAGAACCATTCTGTTCTGAAGCGTAACAATCCTAGAAATCTGGAGTTCTTCAGTAATATTCCCTAGTGCAATAGCAGTATCATTGGCTACAGCCTCAACAACACGGGTCAATCGTCGTATTTTCCGACTATTCAAAGCAGCCCCCACAAAGGAGAATAATCCAAAATTAAAGTCCACATATTGTTGCAAAGCGGTATCAGTCTGGTCGATGTCGTCCAGAACAACAGTACGTTTAACACGATTCAACACGAAGTCGTGATAAAGTACATAGTCATTATGATACATTGGTGGGGCAATGAATACAGGGGGCAATACAAAGGATACGTAACAAGTACCTAACCATCCCAACGGGAGCTGATGATAACCTTTAGTTCCACAGATAAAATAAGTATTACGAGATGCCACAAACGATATGCCATTCGGACTGTCAAATGTAAGTGTAGTGTTGCATTCACTTTTTCCAACCGGGATTGTACCTTTATTACGTATGCACAAATCAGCTTTAGTTGCAATAACATTAATAACATGTGAACTGGATACGTTAATGTTCCTTTGGTTGCTGTAAATACGGGGTGCAGATGCATTGTCGGGGCGGTATTCCTCCCATTCAAATCGAGTACCCTCAGCTCGTGGATACCCATCCCGATCATGATAGCAAATTTTATTCAAACGAAAAAGCACCCCCCCTTTCGTTGGCCATCGCAAAGTGAATAAAAGAGTGTACCAGGCATTGCAGGATCCATTATGTGAAAACGGGAGTGGAATGAGTGGAGTGCCCCCTTTCTTCTGATGACCAGGCAACATCCCACACACCCAACAATTGGACGTATTTGTCATATTAGGAGTATGATGCAGAATCTGAATAAAACTATTGTTCAAATAAGTCTGTCGGTGTCGTTCTTCATGGTAGGGTAAGGTGAAGTGAAAATGTTCAGATGGAGCCGGGGTAGTCGGCAACAAATGTTCACGCACAGGCACCACAAGTTCAACTACCCAAGCTATCTCTGCTATTACCACAATTGTCAAGACGAATAAAATGGCACCAAGTATTCTTTTATCTTGCGATGCAGTGGACGCCATAGTTCAAAGAGTTTACAAAGTCTCAAATAGTTCGAAAAGTTCACAAAGTCTCAAATGTACATATATATATTCCTAAAAAAAGAAAAATACGGTGCTGAGCTCCGAGGTAGCCGCTGTTTTCTTCTCCGGGGTCAAGACGGGTGTCGCTACTCTTGGCAGAACTGATCCCCCCCCTTGAGATTCCCGGTCTCCGTTTCACAAACCCCAAAGCGGTAACCAACCAGTCTCTAAAACCAAAAAAAATCTTCTTATCGTGGCCGCAGATTGTAACGCTGTCGTCCAGAAACAGTGTGGTCCGGGAAGGCTCCCTCGACTTCGGACGACGTCACAGCTGGGCTCTTTTCTTTATCCAGAATCTCCTTGTAGTCAGTCAACACGGCAGGATTCACCAGGTCCGGAGAGACACGCCGGCAGTGAGTTGAGTGTATCCACCGCTTTCTGTTGGTCACCCGTACAGCTGTTCGGGTAGCCAGGAGGACCTGCTCGGGGCCACGCCACCTCGGTTCGAAGCTGTTCGCCCTCTCAAACGACTTCAACATCACAAAGTCACCGGGACGAAGATTGTGAGCCTCTCCAGTAGAATTGTCAGGGAGCGCTTCTCGAACCTGTTGATGAATAGAAAGCAAATCATTTGTTAATCGTGCCAAATAGTCGTTCATCATTATACAAGGCACATCATGTGTCAATCGCGGCTTAGGCACTCCCCAAATATTCATAGGCCTTCCGAACACCACTTCATACGGTGTGAGGCCTGTTCGAGAGTGGGGCACTGATCTGAGAGAGAGCAATGCTAGCGGTAAAGCATCCGGCCACTTCAATGACGTAGATGCTACAATCTTAGCCAGTTTTAGCTTCAACGTAGCATTGTACCGCTCAACAAGACCTGCTGACTGAGGGTGGAACACAGCATGGAACTTCTGCTGGATCCCTAACCCCTTCAGCACATACTCCACAATTTTCCCGACAAAATGAGGCCCATTATCGCTCCACAAAAATTTGCAAACTCCGAAGCGAGGAAAATACTCCTTAAGCAACACCTTAGCTGTTGTCAAAGCTGTATTATCTTTCGTGGGGAAGGCCTCAACCCATTTGCTAAAAGCGCATACCACCACTAGGATATACTTAAGGTTATTGCAGCGCTCAAGCTGGATGTAATCCATTTGGAGTACCTCAAATGGTGCAGAAGGTGGAACGAACCCTCCTTTCGGAGTATGGGTCCCTTTTGCAGGATTGTGTTGTAAACATATCAGACAGGTCTGCACTACTCTCTTGGCTGTATTGGCAATCTCGGGATGCTCCCAAACTCGTGATAACAATCGAGTGATCGCAAGAGCTCCCACATGTGCTAATCCGTGAGTCATCTGAACCATCGCTTGCAAGTAAGCTGCAGGCAATTTCCATTTCTCCATGTCTTTGCTTCTCCAACAACCCTCATCATCTAGCACCCCATCTGCTGCCCATGCCGCGAGTTCTGATTCAGTAGCTGATTTCTGAATATCTAGTATCTCTGCTCTAGCATCATACCATCGCTCAGCCTGTGATTGGGTCACGTACATGGGGGAGTCAGTTCGAGACATAGCCGTTTGTCTCGCTATGCTGTCCGCAAAAGCATTTCCTTGGCCCACTTTATCAGTGATCTTTTTGTGGGCACTGCATTTAATAATCGCTACTTTCTTTGGACAAAGCAACGCGTTTAGGAGATCACGCACTAGTTCTCCGTGCATAATGTGTACTCCATGAGAAGTCAAAAACCCACGTTCTCTCCAGAGTAGCCCAAAGTCATGCGCTACTCCGAAGGCGTACCGGCTGTCTGTGTATATGTTCACACATAGGCCAGCACTCAATTCGCAGGCTCTTGTCAAAGCTATCAGCTCTGCTGCTTGTGCCGATTTCTGTGGTATTCTATCTGTTTCTACCACTGTCTTGAGTGTCGTGATCGCGTATGCTGCGGAAGTCGTACCATCTGGCAGCCTCAAACACGATCCATCAACCCACAGTTCCCCATCCACATCTGGAAGTGGCATATCCTGTAAGTCGACACGACCCTTTGTCTGTTCCTCGGTCAGGAAAACACAGTCATGATGTTTTTCTTCCTGACCCTCCTCAACCGGATAGGGCAATAGAGTGGCAGGGTTCAGGGTAGCACATCTTTTCAGTGTGATATGTGGCGCCAAAAGTGTAAGCTCATATCCTGTCAAACGTGCACTCGTGAGATACTGGGTTTTCGTCTGATTCAACAGGGCATCAACTGCATGGGGAACTAACACCAATAATTTGTGCGATAAAACTATTCCCTCACTCTGTCGTATAGCTACCGCTGTTGCTGCAACTGCTCGAAAACACCCAGGTAACCCTCGTGCTACAGGGTCAAGCACCGCCGAGAAGTATGCGCATGGCCTTTGTTTGTCCCCGTGTGCTTGCACTAACACTGATAACGCGCACCCATCTTTCTCGTGCACGTACAACGTGAAAATCTTTGTATAATCTGGTGTACCTAACACGGGTGCAGAACAAAGGGCTTGTCTCAATTGTTCAAAGGCATTTTGACATTCATCTGTCCACTCAAGGGGCATTGGTGTAGTTTTGGACAGTAATGCTAACAAAGGTTTAATGATGTACGAAAACCCCATGATCCACTGTCTACAGAAGGACGTTAATCCTATAAAAGCACGTACATCTCTCTGTGTGCGGGGGACTGGTGTATCTAAAATCGCCTGGATTCGATCTGATGTTAATGCACGCCCCTCCTTAGACAAAAGATGACTGAGGTAGGTCACCTTGGGTCTACAGTATTGGAGCTTCTTCTTCGAGATTTTATGATTATGCTGAGCCAAAAAGGAAAGTAAAGCAAGCGTACTCTCCTCACATTGTGCATAAGTGTCAGCATCCAACAAAATGTCGTCGACATACTGAATAAGGGCAACTCCAGATTGCAACTGAAAAGAATCAAGCTGTCTTTTCTAAGCCTGGCTGTAGATACTCGGACTCTCTGTGTAACCTTGAGGAACACGACAAAATCTATACGATTTATTATTTAACGTGAAGCCATACAAATATCTGCTGTCAGGGTGAACAGGGATAGAAAAGAACGCATTTTTCAAGTCAATAACACTAAATGTTGTTGCCGTTGGTGGCACCAGTGTAAGCAATGTTGTGATTTCAGACACCACCGGGTATTGGGGAATGACAATTTTGTTAATTTCTCTCAAATCAATAATAAAACGATAGACTTTGTCGTCAGTATCTTTCTTAAGGATCGGGAGAATAGGACTGTTACAAACATTGTAGGGAACCTCCTCCACCACTCCTGCAGTTATCAAATCTTGGACAATCTGTGTCAGGGCAATTTCACCTTCCCTGGAAATCTTATACTGTGGCACACGTGGCAAAGAGACTCCCTCCTTTACAGTAATTCGAATAGGTGGAATACGCATCTCTCCCACATCCGTGTCTGAGGTCGCCCATAACGTATGCGGGAGAGAGGCCAAGGCTGCAGTGTCTTGTATAGTACAAAACCTGTCCGATTCAGGGTAATTGTCATTCAAAATAACCCGCACTCCCTCGGGAGCGCAGCGTATAGTTGCTCGGAAGTATTTAAGCAAGTCAATGCCCAAGATGTTATCTGGTGTATGGGGAGATAGCAAAAATTGACCAAAACTGAAAAATTAATCGAGACAAAGTGCAAGGGGTTTTGACAATGGGCTAGGGGAGGGTGTGCCATCAAACCCTACACATGTTATCATTTCGCCAGACAGGGGAGCCCTCGGAACCAAGTTTTTTGACAAAGCCCTACGAGTAGCTCCTGTGTCGACTAAAAACTGATCAGTAGAACCCAAAATGCCCGCTGATACATATGGACCACTCTGATCTACTGGCACTTCAACTGATTCCTTACCCCATCCTACGCAATCCTATGCATGTACATAATCCTGATGCTCCACATTCTTGCCTTCCGATATCTGGTACTGATTCCGTCTATCAAAAGTGTTACGCTCATCCTGGCCACAGCACCTCTCCTCAAACCTGCCACGATCACCTCCACTACCTCTCGCCCCCGAATAACTTCCCCTCGACCGTCCACCTCCACGACCACGCTGACTACGTTGCTCACGAAGTACCGGGCAATCATCAGCCCAATGCCCAAACTCCTTACAATAGGCACATTGATCCTCCGCTATATCCGTGCGCCCATATGACGCATTACCCCCTCCTCGTCTGCCTCTATCATTCCCTCTAGATTGCGTTCCCCGAACCTGCGCCAACATCACCTTTGTTTTCAATTCCTTCGCTTTCTTATCAACACTTTCCTTAGCCTCCAATTCCTGTCGCTCATAATACTGAGCCATAGTTAACAAAGAAGCAGGGGTCGCCGTGGCCCAGGAACTTTCACTCGATTTTAATCGTTTTGCAATCTTTGGTAGGAGATTAGCCACATACTTATCTACAAACAAATGCCTACCCGTATCGTCTGTTAACGATTGACCACTGTAATCGTGAAACGCCTCTTCGAAGCGTGTAAAGAAATCTGAAACCGTTTCATCTGACTTTTGTTTACACGAAGCTAACATGGTCCAATCAATCTTTTTGGAAGGAACAAGCGTTTTTAATTTAATCAAAATAGCCGCCGGGAGGTTTAGAATCAACTCACATGGCTTGCATGCAGGTTCCCTATCTAAATCAGCTGCGTTTATTTCTTTCGATGTTCCCCCAAGTATTGTTTCATCATTATTTTTACGAATTAGTCTCCACATGTCAGGCGGAAGAATTAACCCAAAAAACAAATCTATATCAACCAGAGTCATGACACAAGACGAAATAGCCCCTTCAACCCCTTCATAAAATGCTGCCGGGTTTTTACGAAGGTCAGGCAAAGAATTTTTCAACGCCATAACATCCGCTCTATTCCAAGGCGTATACACCCAATTATATATAAAATATCCCTTCGCATCCTTTGACATTTTATCATCATCTGTACCCTCCCCTTTAGGCGGAACATACAAAGGTGCGGCTTCACGCATAGGCATAACATGCACGTTAGAATTCTTATCTGAACCCCGGTGAGAACACTCCTTAGCCTGTCGAGTGGTCTCCGACCCGGACTCCTTATTCTTTTTCCGCTCGTCCCGCAATCTGGAAGTCTCATCCCGCAGCTGGATCAGTTGCTTGAAACATGTATCAACATCTGCAAGAACAAATATACCTTTATCTAGATTCTCATGATGAACTGATACAGCCTTAGGTTCTAAAGTATCCGAATATTTACGGTATGCGGCAACAACTTCATCAGCCAAAGTAGACAAAAAACACATCAAATCTTGCTCTGTCCAGTTACTCCTCTCGGCAACAACGTCAGACACAGTTACAGAATTCTTATTCAATTTACGGGCCCAACTACGCAAATCCGCGGCTCTTTCCGCAGATAACCTGACACTCGACTTGCTCCCTTTCCCCAACTTGTCCTGTTCATCATCGTCCGAATCCACAGTCGGAGCCGTAGGTAGAACATACGGAGGCAGCGCTCGATCTAGTAACGAAAAATCATCAATTTCATTATTAAGGACAGGATAAAGCGGTCGACGAATAGGGAATTGACCAGTCGTTTGCAATTTGCGTTCCCGTTCCTCCCTCTCTCTCTTTTCCTGAGCCTCCTTTTCCTCAAGCTGTAAAGCCTTATCACGAGCAGCCTTGCGCTGCTCTTTGTCCGCCAAGGCAACCTCACGTTTCATTCGTTCACGCACCGCTTTCTCCCACATTCGCACACAATCAAACATATTTTGTCTAGACCTTCGTTGAAACAAACACTGCTCCACAAACTGAACCTTTCGCAAATCGAACGACCCATGTAGTGGCCATTGCAATTCAGGATCGGTTCTGGTGTATTTATGCCATAATTTACTGTACATTATAGGGGGAAGACCAAATTTGATGTACATTTCACGGTTTGGAGTTCCTTCTGGGGGAGCCGGCTGTGATTCCGCTAACCTAATTGTGGTACCATTCCCAAGACAGCACATCCCTCGGAGTGTGCTTAAAACAGGCATGTTCAAAAGGTATCGCGAAAGCGTGATACCGTATAAAATGGCACTTACAATACTTCCCACAAATGTGCCGCTCAAAGTAGAAAACAAGATTAGAGAAACATCTCTACATGCCTGCCTAGGTGAAGTGCACTACACATATGAATTCAAAGTTCACAAATTCACAAATGTTAGCTAACTCAAATCAAAGTCACAGTCACAGAACTTCGGCAAGCGTCCGTAGACTACCTTACAAATCATAGAACTTCAGTAAGCGTCCGCAGACTACCTTACCGATCACAAATCTTACCCAAATCTCAAAGGTCCAGATTCCAACTGCCAAGGTCTTTAATCGAATCAGCCAAACGGCACTTATCCAGCAACGCAGACGATCAAGAACTCAGTCGGAAACCGGCGCCACCTGGAAGGTCAGATCGGAAGGAAAGGAAGAAACACCGTGGGTGCCAAGACTCGGGTCACTCAGTGGCAGCGTACGCGTCCATGGCGAGTGTCCAAACCTTCGTCACGACCTCTCCTTCGGGCATCCGAGTCGCCGATGAGTCCCTTCGTGGTCGCCAATTTGTGGTATCGGGTTCCCAAGGCCTACATGCTCCGTAGATAACCCACTTACACTGAAAGAACTGTTGGCACGGAAACTGAAAAGTACAAAGAACAAGTTTATTAAGACCCCATGGGGTGGTGGTACATTCCTACAGCACCCTTCGGTAATGCAAGAAGTATCACACCGAACGTTGGTGTGATTCAATCTTTTATACAGTTTACAGGTAATAAAAATATAGGCGGTACAAAGTTACAGAGCTTTATGTACATATATGGTCATTTTTGGAACACAGCCAACTCATGGGAGGGGTTACAATCTCACTGGTCAGTTTGGGCGGCACATTCCTGAGGGGTGACTGGTCAGTTGGGACTGCGCATGTACAGGCTTGACCGTTACTAAAAATAGCCTGCTGCTGGGCAAACTCGAGTGGTCAGTGGCACGGACAACGGACTAAAGGGCACGCTGGCCACGAGGCCGCTCATGATCTAAGATGGCCACCGTAACATACAAGATGGCGTTTTCTAATATAGCCAAGTTAAGGAGAATAACGTGTAGCAAAGCCAAACGCTAACCCAGCCATCGTCGAATTACGACATAGGGGGTGGGAATAGAAACAGATAATGATTTTCTTTTGAGAAGACGGGAGGGGCAGGTAAATGGTACTACCCTCTCATTCCGAATATTTCTGGAAATTCTTCCTTCCAACATTTTTCCCAACCTTATTTGTTTGAAGCACCTTTCTTATTAACCCCACTTCCTGTGAAAAATTCTCTAAGGGATCATTAAACTAGCTTTCACAATAAAATATAAAAAAACATCAAAACAGTGACTTACTTGACTCTCCTTTCTGTCGAGGGTACCGGTGAACAGGAACTTCCTTAGGACATAAAGAAAGGAAGAGAAGAATAAGTTTATAAATTTGGGACTACTTTTTCAAAATACTTCAGAATAAAAGACATTGAATCAAATCCTTTCAGTGATTGGTTTTGGTATTAAACCCACTAAGAAGCTGACAGAGATGTATTGAAATGGCAAAACAATTATGCTGTGACCGTGTCTGCTCTAACCTCTCTCTTCTCCTAGCCCTTTAGCTACATCGGATTACTGGTGGCAAAGGGATGATAGCACACTTGTAGTTTTGTTTGGGTTCCAGTAGCCTCTGAGGAAATGTAAGGATGTCTGGAACATCTAAAATATGTTAGATCAGTCATGTTAACCTGTGGTGAGGATAGAAGAAAAGAAGAAAATCCTAGGGTTCAGACGCATTACTTGGAACATCTTTTGACAATTTTGAGTCTTTTGTGAGAAATTCTGGAGGGCTTTGGAGCTGGTCTATGTCTTTAAGTAATTTGACAACTTTTTCAAAAGTTCCCTTCTGTGGTAGAGAACCAATGTCATGGAGCTAAGGAACAGTAAGATACATATAAGAGGGGACCCCTCTAATATTACTTTAATGTCAGGGAAGAGAGGGGAGAAAAAAGCACAAAATACTAAAGAAGTTCCCTCAAGACCTAAATACTTTTCATTATAAACATAGCTTACATATATTTACCTTTTTCATGCATGATTAGTATTGTATAGTTTTTTTGTGGTTTTATGATGCAGGGTTTGTTTTTTCCTTCAAAATTGTCTGTTGTAATATGTATTTTCACAAAATAATATATACCAAAAAATGATGAAAATATTTTTAAGAAATGAAAAAAGAATAAATAAAAAATTATGAATTTATAAGAAGTACAAATGATATACAGAAGAATGATGAAATAAAATACTGAAATGAAAATGAACTATACTATCTCTATTTGTTATTTTTGTGCATGAATAAGGTAAATATATGTAAACTATGTTTATAATAAAAAGTGTATAGGTCTTGAGGGAACTTCTTTAGTTTTTTGTGCTAAGGAACAGTAAGGTCAAAGGCATGATAGGCACCTCTAAATTAGGGCAAATTCTTGATATGCCATCCTTTGCCAAACACAGCAACTATGTAATGAGACAAAAACAGAAATTAAAATCCCTTATGGAATGTGACCAACCAAAGTTGACCATAGCATATCAACAATGAGAAGTACAATAGAAACAGAGCCAACAAAATGAAAATATGCCTAATTGGCCACAGAAGCACAAGCACACAGACAACAGCCAGAAAAAAATAACCACAGGAGAGGAGACAAGGTATTGGTCAAAAGAACATGCTTTGGTCCTAAAGTTCTGAGTAGCTGTACGATCAACAGAAAATCAGTAAGTAAAAATATATAAACCATCCCTAAAAGACAGAACTTCATGATCACCCCAAAAGAGAGAGTATGGCTGCATAGTATCCACAAAGGGGGACCAGTCGTTGAGAGATGAAACTAGACATATAGAAATGATATGTATACTCCATCCCAGTTAATTACAAATTCAAAATGCTAACATGATCTCACTTTAGAGTAAAACAGAAATACCTAAACAGTGTGTGCTACAGAGGCAGAGGAGGTCACAAGTGATTGGTACAGAAACTACCACATGAATCTTGTGAACAAGACTATTTCCTTAAAAAGATGCAAGGCCCTCTAAACACACAATGTTGTATGCTTTATCCTTGGGTCCTCTCACTACTCACCCCAAAAAGGATTCCTTTTTTATGGAAAGGGGCCAAGACAGATTGAACACTTTTGTGGATGGAAAAGTGTGTATTGCTATTACACATCTCATGGAGAACAGCTACATATGCAAGTCCTTAAAGCAGCAGTCATTTTGTACTGCTAACAATGTTTAAAAATTAAAACTACCAAAGGCAGAATAAGCCTGTGTTTTTTAATTGTATTATTTTTGTCTCCTGTGACAATGCTAAAAACAAAATGGTGTGTTACATTCCTAACTCATGAGTGTTAATGTGTCTATCCCTGATTCAGGGGCTTACTGGTTTACAAGGCACGGGGCAAAGTAGGCAGCTATCCACTCACACCAGACACGAGAGGCAGGGCCAATCAGCACATCCAGTAATGGTTAGTTAGCCCCACCTTCATGATCATATCTATAACGTTTAAGATATTGCACCTAAGTTTAGTCCTCATTATAGATAATGGGGTAACCCAAAGAGTCAACCAGATTTCGGTACAATACGGGTATACAAAGGTAGTCAGTGACTAATTTGTAGAGATAAATCCCAATTTGGGACAGCCTTGTGTCGTGTGAGACACTACAACACTGGTACTATATACATCATGAATAATTCTAATTTCTGTAACCTATACTGTGATTACAACCATGCATACAATGCAAAAAACACACACAGAACAGCGCCACTAAAGCCAATACTTGAAACACATTTATTGAATTAGAAACAGGTGGTTGTATAAGCAATAGGTTGCAAACAGGAGAGAGGAAGGAAAGGTTTAGGGGAGTGGTAGTGCTGGATAGTGAAAAGGGTAAATCATGGAGACACAGATACGTAAAATGTGATTCTTTCAATCATTCCTGCTAATCAAAACCAGTATCAGAAGACCTGTCCGATACAAAAACACTTATTTACATGTAATCTGTAAATAAATCTTGCAACAAATGCAAATTTGTAGTATACAATAGGGGGACACACGGGTACAGGTCTTGTGTAATGGAGGGTGATTTGATTACCAGGAATGTTTGAAAGAATCACATTTGACGTATCTGTATCTCCATGATTACATGATTGCTATATTACACAGTTGGGTTCTTTATTGAGGTACATGACCCAGAGCAAGCAGAACTATTCTAACGTTTTTATTGCAAGAGATTTAAATGTTCATATGTGCGGGGATCCTAGGTGTGTGGGGGGTTAAAGGCACAGGATGTGCATGTCACTCTGGCCTGCATACCCTTCAGGGCTCTATATTTAGAGCTATCTTGTATGAGTTTGACCTAATGTCTGCTATGAATAAGTTGCCCCCGGACAAAACAGATGTCTCTCCCACTTTTACTGGGTGAGGGTGCAAGTACTTTATTGATTTTATTATTGTGTCTACTCTCCGCCTTTTTATTCTTACATTTTGGAATTCTCCATCAAGGTGAGTGTGTATAGTTATCATAACCTGGTGTGTGTGACGGCCGGATGGCCCTGGGTAACAAAGTTAATTAAGGGTGGAGCAAGTGGGTTCTTGGAAACTGTGGAAGGGGGAGGAGACTCCTGTGGGGTCAGATTATTCCAGACCAGTGCTACGAGTCCCTGTTTACCCTATGTAATAATGAGTTTGTCACCTGTCTAGATAGTGCGGCAAAAGTTTCAGACATCTTGGAGGCCTTTGGAAGCATATCTGGAGCTACAGTTAACCTATTGCGGCCCGGTAGGTGCTTGTCTCATATAGGCCTGCGATGGCTCAACTCAGAGTGCTCCCGTGCCTCCAGGAGACTGAAAGAGGTCTTGAGTGTCACACCAGAGACCCCTGGTCATCAAGAGATGTGACAGACATTACAAGGCTGCAATGTCAAAGTGCAAGTGCACCCTGAAAGAGTTGTTAGAGGCCAATACCTTGGGTAATAGCTCCAAGTTCTGGAGTATTATCAATAGTCCCTACCTGGCAGGTGATAGTGCTAAATTATTGGACGCCAATATCACTAAGGGCAACTGGGTAACCCATTATGAGGGCATGTTTCAGTCAGATCCAACCTCGAGGGAAGCCCAAGAAATTGCTGAGGGTAAATCTGAGGTCATATTCACAGCACAAGAAGTAAGAGCATGTATTATGGGGCTGTCTAAAAACAAGGCCCCTGACCCTGATGGGATCACCTCTGACCTTCATATTTTTTATTTGGATATCTAAGTATTGGAAAACCGCATTTCAGTCAATGTGTATTAATGTGATTTGTAAGTCATAGGTATTGTGTCTCCCTCACTGAACGTCAAGTATGTGAAACCCATTGCCCCAGTATTATACATATCACCAGGTTTGTCGCATTGTCATGTGTCAACAAGAAGTTAGTAGCAAGCAGGTCTGTTTTCAAAGACTGCAGAATTGAGGTATGTTCCAAAAGCCAGCTGGCCAAAGAACATTTAGGTTGTATCAACGCATATAGCGGTTTTTATAGACTGGCCAGTATCGCGAATGTATGTTCTCCTGAAATTCCAAAATCCTAGCGGAGATTGTAGCATTTTCAGTGTAGAAGGAGGTCACAATTGTGCACATTTCTCCAGGAAGTGGGGTGCTAACCCCCTACCTTCATTGTTGAGCTTGTAGCCCAAAAAGAGCACCGCAAATTGTGCGATGTCGGATTTTGCGAAATAGAATTTGTATCCATAGTCCGCAAATGACAAAATAATAAGGCATCAGTTCATTTTCCATCAAATCAATGTCGTTAACGTAGGAGAACGCATCAGGAACTATGCTATGTAGCAAAGACACAACAGGTGCAGCAAAAGCCCCCGGGACTATTCTAATACCCCTAAAGGACCCATTACCTGGTGAAAATTCGGAACTTTACATGTTGTATTGGAGAGACATACATCCAAAGCCCAAAAGAAATGGCCCCACTGACAGTAGAACACAGGTTGCACGCAAGTGAAGTGGTTGAAGTTCAAGTTAAGGGATTTAGAGAGCGCTCGATCACCGTGCGGTTTCTTGGCGCTAAGGACAGGTGGCCCAAAAGAACAGGGAAGGTCAACTAGGGTGAAAAGGCTTGTGAGAAGAGGAAGGTCTTAAGGGCTTTACGGAAATCGGGGTAAGCTGGAATGGACCTGATAGTGATTGGGAGGGCATTCCAGAAGGAAGGAGCCAAGGTGGAAAACTTCAGGTCCCCTGATTTCTTCTTCCTAAAGTGGGGAACGCATAGTAAGAATTCAGAGGAGGAACGCAGGTCTCTGTTAGGGACATATGCTTTAATTTTAGAATTAATGAAGGCTGGTGCAGTGCCAGCCAAGGCATGAAAAGTCATACAACCCATCTTGAATGAGGAGCGCTCAAGAATGGGAAGCCAATGCAGGGCTTTTGACAAGGGGGTGACATGGTGAAATTTGGGAAGTTTGTAAATCAATTGAGCTGCATGGTTTTGAATAAGCTGAAGCGCCGAAGATTGTAGGCGGGGGCGCCAGTGTACAAAATGTTGCCATAGTCAAGGCGTGACATGACCATGGCCAGAAGAATGAGCTTGAGGGCTGCAAAAGAAAAAAAGCGGGAGATCTTGCGAATGGTGCGGAGTGTCAGAAAGCATGATGAAATCACAGTGCTAATCTGTGAGCGCATTGTGAGGTCATTGTTGACTTTGATCCCCAGGGTTTTTACTGAGGGAGAGGGTGAAGGGGGGGACCAAGGGAAGAGGGCCAAAAGGTAGAGGTCCAGGGGCTGGAACATGCCACCCGTAAGTACCAGTTCGTCTTATCGGGGTTTAACTTGAGGTGATTACAGTTCATCCAGTCACTGATAAAGGTCATGGTGGTTTGGAAATTGTGAATGAAAATGGGGAGTGGGGAAAGATTAAAGATCAGCTGGAGATCATCGGCATAGTTGAATACCGAGACATCCATCTGTTGCAGGAGAAGAATGTAGAAATTGAAGAGGAGGATAGAAAGGGAAGAGCCCTGAGGTACCCCACCGTGAACGGCACGTGTAGGAGCCGAGAAGTCTGCCAGCTGAACAGCCTGAGTATGGTTCCCTAGAAAGGAAGTAGACAAAGCGAAAAGTCAATCCATAACTCATGCTAAGCATAGCTAATGGCAAGCATCAAAAAAGTTGTTGAATTCGGTCACGGTACAGTTGCAATTGGCCTGATCTGTGCAGTACCACATGATGAGCAGCCATTGCGTAGTAGAAGCAGAAGGATCAGTATTCCACCTACAAGCGCCAGTAGCAAAGGAAGCCCTCAAAGACACTAGAAAAGATAGAATGAATAAAATCTGGTATTACTACAAATATTGACTGAAAAGAAGTCACAAGGCCGGATCCCACATTCTTAAAAAAATGAAATGAGCAAGGCCTTTGGTGTCAGACACATTAACTATTTGGTGTATAAGCTCCCCAAAATGAAGTGGAAGGTTAGTGTTCAGAAGTGACTGAATCTTGCTAAATGTCTTAGCCACCTGCAAATCGAAGGTTTCTTGAGCTGAATTGAGGGTCACGTCCTGTTGGAATAAAAGTGCTTTTAGCCTGCTCAACTTGTTGAAATCTGTTTTCAAAGTTGAAATGGAAGGCTAAATCGAACTATCTACTTTCCCATACGTGGGGTGGAAAAAGCACATTGCTACAACAAGTAACACGTTTTAAAACTGTTCCTAAATACAGGATTCCTGCCAGTAAACCACAGCAGTCGTGGTTATTCAGGATGAGATAACTGCTGTTTGTAAGTAACTTATTTTATTTATTTTATTTATGGGCTTGTAGCGCGCCGGCATCACACCCGAAGGTGTATCTCCGCGCGGAGCTGTGAGGTAAACAGGTCGAGCAAAGCACCTCCTAGAATAGTACTGTCTTTAGGTGTTTCCTGAAAGCTGAGTGACTCAAGCATTCTCTAAGGGAGAGGGGGAGGTTGTTCCAAAGACGTGGGCCCATGATGGAGAGGGCACGGCCTCCCTGTCTGGTCTTGTAATGTCTGGGAACCTGAAGTAACAGTTGGTTACTAGACCTAAGATTGCGGGAAGGACGATGGTACACAAATTTATCTGCCAAGTAGTGGGGTCCCAGATTGTGTAGACTCTTGTGTATCACACAGCAGATCTTAAATTCCACCCGTTTCCGGATGGGAAGCCAGTGAAGGGCCTTAAGGAGGGGGAGGGACGGCGTTCTAGGAGGGGTGTTAGTTACCAGCCGTGCCGCGGTGTTCTGCACCACCTGCAGTTTATTGAGCACTCCTTCATTGGCTGCTAAGAATAGGCCATTGCAATAGTCCAGGCGACTCAGAACGAGGGCCTGGACCAGGGTCTTCCGTGTATTATCTGGTAGAAGGGGGAACACTTTCCGAAGGAGGCTGATAATGTGGAAGCAGGACCCTGCCGTAGTGCTGGCATGATGGAAAAGGGTAAGGTCATGATCTATACGAACCCCCAGGTTTTTTGCTACCTGTTTCGGGAGCGGGGCCCGACCCAGGCTGGAGGGCCACCAGTCGGGGGTCCACAGGATTCTTGCCTCTCCGAATAGCATGACCTCAGACTTTCCCACATTGCACTGGAGAAAGTTCTTGGCCATCCAGCTGGCGATTGCAGTCATGCCGTTGGAGAACGATTGTCTTATCTCCGGGGTAAAGGTCTTAAAAGTGACAGCAGCTGCGTATCGTCAGCGTAGGAGATAGGTATAAACCCGAAGGACCTCGTCATGTTGGCCAAAGAGGAGACATATACGTTAAACAACGTAGGGCTAAGACAGGAGCCCTGCGGGACTCCTCTGATGATACTGGCAGAAGTGGAGCTAAAAGAGCCCATATTCACCTTCTGAGTACGCTCTGAGAGAAAGCTGGTGAACCACGCCAAGGCAGAACTGTCAATGCCTATCTCCTTTAATCTGGTGAGGAGAATGGCGTGGGATATGGTGTCGAATGCTGCGGATAAGTCCAACAGCACCAACACCACTGACAGCCCTCTGTCCAGGGACAGGCGTATGGCATCCGTGACGGAGAGAAGGGCAGTCTCGGTACTGTGCCTAGGCCTGAACCCGGACTGAGAATGGTCTAGACTGCCGGTCTGCTCAATGAAGCTGGAGAGGTGGTGATTAACGTGCTTCTCCGTTAATTTGCCGATGAACGGCAGAAGGGAGATTGGCCTCAGATTGGTCATGTCCGACAAGGGGATGGTTGTGTTTTTCCTGATAGGTTTGACCATGGCCTCCTTCCACTCCCGGGGGACCAATCCCTCCGACAGGGAGCGGTTGATCACCGTCAGAATGGAGGGGCTGAGGACACCCCCAATAAGGTGCATGACACGGGCAGGTACAGGATCCACTGGGCTACCTGATTTAATAGTCCCAATCAGGGAGTTGACTTGGTCCAAGGTTATCTCGGGGATGAAAGATAGCGTAGCTGGAGCAACGCAGGCTATTTCAGATTGGAGACTGGAAGAGGAGTCGTATTCATCCGCGGATAGGCTTGATTGGGAAATATTCCGATAAATGGCATCAATTTTATCGGAAAAAAACCCAGCAGTGTCATCGCACAGTTTTTGGGTCAGCACTTCTGGGCTGTCGCAAGCGACGGGCTTGGTGAATGTGCAGAGAACCTGGTACAGCAGCAGCACTTAAAAGCAGGAACTATTGATGGGACTGGAGTTCCTTTAAAAACAAGCAAAATTAGGCCGCAATACATTACAAGTGCTGTGTAACTTAACATGTTTACAAACCAGGGAATGTCCTACTGCAGAATTGCAGGCCTCCCCTATTAGGAAAACTTCCTTATCATCCCCTTGACATCTGTAAGTGAAAGGAAGGGACCATAATTCAGGGAGAAAAGAACTACCCAGGGGCTCAAAGCAAGTTATCTGAAAATGTTGCATACATGATTTAAATTAAAACAAAGAACATGGGAGAGATATTACCACATGAATTAACCAGACAGCAGAGTCAGTTTCCGGCACAGAAAATGGCAAGGGCTCCAACTGTTCAATGTGTAATAGCATGTATGCAGCATCTTTCATGGACATAAATCGTTGTTTATCAGTTAAATTAAAAGGTGAGAACAAAGCAGTAGCATTTAAGTAATCCCAAGGGACTTTTTTCCATTTTGACAGTTTGTACAGTCCATGCAAACTGCATTACTGATCTTAATTTATTTTGACCATGATACAACACATATACATAATTCAGAAAAATATCAATAACAGAAGACACAATATTATCCAAGGTTTAAATGCGTGAGAACATGGACTGATGCTATTGTCAACTACAGCAAGACGTTTTCTAAATTTGCCTGATCTATTTGACGCAGATGAAAAGCTGCTTCTGCCTGCGAACGTTTCCAAATTTCATTGTAAGCAGCATATAGAAATCTTTTATTTCTAGGGGCTCTAGGACCCAGGATAAAATCAGCCAAAATAATGTCGCTCGACAAGAGGGATGAATGTTGTTTTACTGACGACAAAGTGGAATGTTCCATCTATTGTTGGCATAATTTACCCATGGAATATGTGGTGACTGTTTGAATTTGAAAAACAAGGATCTGATCTAGTCTGCGTAAAACCAGGAGTTACATTAAAAAAATGCATTTGGCATTTGTTTGAACTTATTGGCCAGACCAACCAACTTGATTGGTCAATTTTAGAAATATTGAAAGTGTCATTGCGAAATAAGGCTTGTAATACATCAATGATATAATTAGTCTGTGTGCTCCAATTATCATATTTCTCTAAGGACGGAATTGATGGAATGTTTAAATTTTTAGCAGTTACCAAGCCAAAACAAGTGGTCTGGTGAACTGTATAATTTAAAAATAAAATTTGAGCCGGAATAAGGCATGCACGATGCAGAGCTTCAGTTCCCTAAACATGCCAAGCTTTAGTGCCTCAAATTGATTTTAAATCAATGGCATATTTCGATTGATCATGACCTTGTTTAGCCAATTCAGATCTAAAGGAAGAGGAGTAGATCAATTTAGTATGTGTTAGAATAAATTTAGGCTATGATGTTGAATGCAATTTTAAAAACTATGCCTGTGGATTAGACGTGTTGTAATTGGTAAAATAAGCAAACTTTTCCCGAAGTGTTTTAAAACTCTCTTGGATGGGAGTAGGACAATGTCCCATTGGGTGTAATTAAAAACAGGTTGTACTGTGCTTGTTTTATGCAAGTAATGATGCCCATAACGTTTATAACAAAATAAGTTAGCAGAATTGTCAGAATTGAAATACAAATCTTCAGCATCAAAATCAGCATAATATTTCAAATCAGAAAACAATGAATGTACAGCTTACACATACCAATCATCAGAATGTATGTCCTGTGTTACCACATCTCTTAAGGAGACGTGAAATATGTCTGGTATCTTAAGCACTTCAGTCAGACCGTGGACTTCAAAATCTACTTTATCCCATACGATGCCATCTGCAACTGGAAAAACCAAAATGTTAACAAGAGCTTGATCACGTTTCCCGATATGGGAGGATGTATGAGGTACCAGAACTCTGTCAACCAAGTTCACAGCACAGCGTTCTGGAAAATAATGACCATTGATCCGTAAAAAGAACACAGTCACAAATCCAATCACTAGCAGAGGAAAATAAGAATAAGCACTAACCAGATGTAGGTCCAGGGTGGGCCCAAGTAAGTCTTTTTGAACCAAGAGATAAAAATACACAATTGTGTTGGTGGAAGTGTCAAATTGGAAGACGAAGAGGATGAGTCAGAAGAGAAGCTGGCATGATCTCCAAAGTAATCACTTGCAGTTCTGTTAATTACAGATGGCAGTGCCGGGTCAGTGTGATGTTGTTGAGGACTGATCAGCATCTCACTGTTCGACTCATCTGTAGGATAAATGTACTCGACATCTGTATTGGAAGATGGAGGCATGACGGGTAAAAAGTGAATAGCAGTGTCCATCTTTTCTCACGCGCACGGGCATTAGCGGAAGAGGAGGAAGTCAGCAGATTCAGTGAAATCGCGTTGCACGAAACAGCAGGCGTGACACTATTCAGAATCAGCCCAGGCGGTGTAACTTGTTATTGTCCACTGAGTTGTATCTGTTGTTTTTGCAACCAAATAAAGGTGGCAAAATGACTGTACGAGTACCCTTCAGTCCAAGCACTGGAACCAGTACGCGATAGCAGGGACCAAATCCTATTTTGTTCTGCAGCTTTTCTCGTACCAGATCGCCAATCTTTGGAAGCCAGCAGGCTACTGGAATCAGCAGTGCTGCATCATTGGAAGAGAGAAAATGTTCCTTTGCGCAGCTGTCAGGTGTCTTTTCTGGGTCCTGTAACATAGTAGAATGATTATCTACATCAAAGGTTGCAGCAGCTGCCACTACATCTAGACCATCAAGGTCTGGCACAAACATTTTAATGCCAAAGAGCATTTTGTATGGGGTCTGCCCATCCAGAGATCTTCTAGGGAGATTATTAAGTGCATGTTGAACTCCATACATGTGGGCCAGCCAGTTCCTGCCAGTACCTAAGACTCTAGCTGTCAAAGATTGCTTTAAGTCACGGTTCATTCACTCAACTATGGAAATGCCCTCAAGCCTATATGAAGACGAAAAATATACCTGCACCCCCATTGACATCATTGCATCCTTGTACGTCTTAGAGGCTAACGCTGACCTTGGAAGGTGCCACAGACAAACATCCCAACAAAGACAAGCAAATCTTTGTGGCATTTTGAGCGTCAGCACTGCTTTGTGGTCAAACACAAAGGAATCTAGTGCCCGAATCAACCTCAACCAAAATATATTTATATGCAGTATCAGAGGAGAATGGACCACAGTTATCAAGATACACACAACCAAAAGGCTGATTGGATATTCACAGCTGTGTTTGTGGTGGTCGTGAGACTGTAGAAAGCTTAATTTGTTGACAAATGTCACAGGAAAGTACATAATTACGGGTCTGCTTATATAAACCACGAAACCAGTAAGGTTGATGTAAAATAGAAACTGTTGCAGACACTCCGTCATGCGCAGAAGCCATGCCTTTGTGTGTGGCAATGATAAAATCAGGTCTGCAGTCCATGTTTGGAATCAGCGGATCCCCAACATTCAGAATTGTAGCATAAGGAACTTTTTCGGGAGATCAATGATAAGAGTACTTTGAAGGGAAGCCCTATAGAGGAGCAGTTCCATCCTTCGTAGCAGCAATTGTTCCATCCTTTGTAGCAGCAATAGCTGCCAGAATTTAATTATCAATCTTAGTCATGGACCTTGTAACTGCTGCAACAGAACAAGGGTCTACTGCAAACTTTGCTGCTTTATCAGCCAAAGAATTTCCAAGAGCATGTCCCCCCACATGCTAATGGCCAAGAATATGGATAACCTGTGTGAGTGGGAGACGTTTTTTAAGTTTTGCCACTCAAACCCACAGCATGTTATGCTTTATTGCGCTGCCTTTAGAGTCTATATAGTCATTTTGTTACTAAAAGAATAAGTTGTAATTAAAAGACTGGACACAGTAGTAAGAATCGCATACAATAAAAGTATTCACATTTGGATCAACAAACTCAAGAGTCAAGAACAGGCAGCTCCGCCAATTGTGCTGTACAGTCCCAAAGTGCGTGGGTGTGCACTTTGGAAGTCTTAAACTCTCCATTGACAATCGTACCAGCCACAATAGCGCAAGCTGCTGAATAAGCATGCTTAGAACAGACGGCCGGTTGAGCCGAGCCATCGGTATAGAAGATACATTTGTATTCATCCAAAGGTAGCAGGGACAGAGGAGGAGGATGATCATGTTCATACTGTAAGAACTCCTGTGTCTGAAGAGAAGGATTCCAAAATAAACGTGACATCAGCCAATGTCAAAGATACAGCCCATTGAATCCAATGGGGATGTAAAGCCTCAGAGTTTGGCACACTCGCCTTAGTCACTGCTTCTAAAAGAGGGAGAAGCATGATTATAAGAATGCTTACCTTACACCAGAGAGCGTTCTTTCAAAATCACCATCTGTACCACTGTCAAAACTTTTTCAGTATTGGAAAACCGCATTTCAGCCGATGAGTATAAATGTGATTTGTAAGCCATAGGTACTGTGTCTCACTCACTGAACACCAAGTATGTGAAACCCACCGACCCCGGTATTATACCTATCACCAGGTTCATGGCATCAGCAAGCGTTAACAAGTAGTTACTAACAAGCAGGTTTGTTTGCAAAAACTGCACAACTGAGGTATGTTCCAGAAGCCAGCTGTCCAAAAAAAATGTATTAACGCATATAGCGGATTGATATGTTGGGCATAATCGGGAATGTTTGTCCTCCCGAAATTCAAAAATCCCAGCACAGACTGAAGCTTTTTCAGTGTAGAAGGAGGTCGCAATTATGCACATTTCTCCAGGAAGTGGGGTGCTAACCCCCTACCTTCATTGTTGAGCTTGTAGCCCAAAAAGAGCACCGCAAATTGTGCGATGTGTGATTTAGCGAAATTGAATTTGTATCCATAGTCGGCAAATGACAAAATAATGCGGTTGACTCAAACAAAATGTGGCATCAGTTCATCGTCCATCAAATGAATGTCATCAACGTACGAGAACACATCAGGATCTATGCTATGTAGCAAAGACACAACACATGCAGCAAAAGCCCCGGGGCTATTCTTACACCACACAGGCAAACATGTACATTTTTTCTGATTTCCAACATCGGTGAATGCTGTCCAGTCACTGCTCTCATGAGCTAAGTTGTGACTATAGAAACCATTTGATATATCCAGTGTAGTTTTGTATTTTTTATGGATTAGTGTGTTCACTAACTCAGAGCTGTACGTATATTGTGCCGCAAATTTACGACAGTGACTATTCAAATTTCGATAATCTAAGACAATGCGATACAATCCGTCAGGTTTTGATACAGGAAAAAGAGGATTATTCATCAGTGATATGCAGGATTCAATCACACCCTGATACTCCAACTGGGTCAGAGTATCACAAACAGGAGCCATAGCTTCTTGTCTGATTATATTGTGACTGTGACATAGACAGTAATGGGATCTCATGTGCTGGTGAAACTCTATCCCAGCCCACCTGATTATGGTACACCGTCGGGGCAAGGGCCAAAGCCCACTCAGCTGCAAAAGCCTTTGCATGTTCCTCAGGGACATGTTGTGTAAAACTCGGAAGTATCACTTCTTCCCCTTTTTGAGCAACTAGCACAAAAGGTGGTGGCCAATCTGCCTCTGCTAACAAAATGTCATATGAAGAGGTTAGATTCTCCCCCAAAACTGCTCTGATTGTACGCTCTATATCACCTTCAATTTGGAAAAATATTTGATATAGTCTATCTGGGGGGGGAACCCGGGTATCTGCTGCTTCTACCCTAATGAAGGTATCAGTTGCTCTCGCCTCCAGACAGGGACACAGTGCCTCCAACACTATAGTAACCTCCACTGGGCTGTTGAGCAGAGTCACTGTCCATGTCCAGTCCATGAGTCGCGTTCTCACCGTCTGAGGCATATCCTGCTGTTAAAGCTGCAACTTTTTTTTCTGATGCAGGGGGTCAAAAACTAGGCAGGTCCTCTTGTTTGGCTTTAACGTCAAACTGTTGAGGTTGATCGCGCCCCTGTTGTGTGGCCGGACCTTTGCCACGATATTGGTGCTCCCCACCACCTACGTGTGAGTCTGATGTGTCCTATAAAGAACAAGGAGAGCCCTGATCAGGAACTGAAATCTATCAGGAGTCTTAATTAATTTTTGTGTGGTCGTGCCAATCAATCATAAGTATGCTCAAAAGACTCAGGTGTTGGCGACAGTCCTTATCAGCTTGGGCCTTTTGCAATTGAGATTGCATCTGCGTTTGAGTAAATGGATTAACTCCCAGACTATTGCGGCCTATGGTCTTATAAGCCTTTGCAATAATGTTTGGTAATTCGCATGGCTTGTCTGCGTCTGTGACAGCCTCCAAGCAGTTAGCCGCTTGTAAGATTACAGCATCAACCTTGATATTAGCAAGGATCATATCAGCAACCGTGATGAACACCCCTACCAGTCTCATCCCAAACTCCAGAGCCGCCTCAGCTCTGTGCTTATCCTGAACACGTTTTATCATGCATGGGAGAACGGTCATGGAGGGAGTGCTGAAACGCTTCAAATACACCGCTGCAAACACCTTGCCCCAGGTGTTACAATCAGGCAATTCGGGAATCAAGTCTTGGCAAACTTATAGTCAAGATCCTGTGTTTCTCCACATGAGTGGTATTTGGAAAACAGCCTCTAGTTGTCCAAATTTTTCAGGAAGCCAATATGGGAACTCATCCTTATTTTGTGGACACTTGCTCATCACTGAATTAACTATAAGGGCACTGATGGTTACGCCACCAAGTCCAGCGGGTTGTGCAGCAACGCCAGGTGGTCCCACCTGAAAGTTGTGCAACATGAACTGTTTGACAACTCTATGCACACGTATCAAGGAAGTATATAATACACAAAGTTCTGCAAGTGTTGCAGTTTTCAGATAAGGCAGGTTTGAGATATACCCAGCCAAAATGGGCCACGTGACCCCATATATCGATAAAGGGCCTAAGTGTACCGGTGTTATTGGGTGAAGAAGGGCACGATTAAACCAAATTTGGGGTTGCCAAGCTGTGAGCGGAACCTCAAGAGTACTATACGTTTGATAGTCTGTGGAGTCGCGGTGGCAGTATACTCGTGAAACAAATTATCGGCTCCATTGACTGCCAGAAAAGTGACCCATTAATATAATACCTCAAAGTGGAAAGCTGGATCCGCCTCCACAACAAAGATAAGTGCTACACCTGCATCTGGTACTCCATTTTGTTGTAAATAAGCCTGAGCAGTGTGCAGTAGGAGATGTTATGGCAACCACCATAATGGATAAGAGAGAATAATAACCTATGCGTGGCAGCACAAAAAAGGGTTAAAAGATAGAGAAAGACTTTTTTACATATCAAGCTTGAAAAACCTATATAAAATATCACACTATAGGAGGCTACACCCTCACAGCTGTCTCCAGAAACAGAAGTGAGGGGATCATGGACAAGCACAAGTGCTACTCAGGAGTCTCATAGATAAGAAACAGACCAAACGTTGGTGACGCCATGTTGCGGGCAATTCTGCACATTCGCAGAACTAAGCTCAGGAAAACAGGACCTCGGTGTATAGGGGCTGTACCTTCCTACCAACTTAGCACCCAAAATCCCAAAACCGACGTACTAAGTAGCTATAGTTTCTCATTCGTTCTGCGACAAAATCGCGAAACTACAAATGAATGGACAACCCAGAACACAACACTCGAAACTCTCTCTGGAATCGCGGTAGAAAGACATACCTTTTCCATCCATCTCTTGTGCTTGTCCACAATAATGATAGTTAGAGTCACTATATAGTTTAAAATGTTTCTTTTAACTATAATGCTCTATAATGCAGTATGCGAGTCAATACTAGCAGCAAAATGCATAAACCTAGCACAGTTAGGATTGTTATAATACCATAGAATATGAAAGGGGATGTCATTATATTTAGACAGTGAAAAAAGGACTATAAGGACTCACTACCCTCTCCTTGGTAAGTTGAGGTTTATTATATGAAGGAAGATCTCTGGGTTTTGTCAACAGACCCCGTATCTTAGAGCCTAGCTGGTAGCTTTACATCATAGGAACAGCGTAGCTCTTCTCCAAAGAACAGTTTCCCTCCAAATGTGTGTGAACAACATGCAACACCGTAATATCAGAGCATGTGCTCTCTAGCAGTGCAGCTGTGTGTAGCTTGTTTTTGTCTAGGTAATAGGGACTGACTAGAACAGAATAACAAATGTAAGTAACCCACAGTGGGTTTCCCGGCGCTTGTACGAATACAGCAAGGGAACCCTTCCTGGCTTTCCCTGTGAAGTGTCCACTCCTGGGCACCCCCATGGTGCAGACCAGGCATCCCTCGCGTTGTGGGGGCCGTTGTGGAGACTAAGCAAGCTATTGCCCAGAGTTGCAGCGTGGGACCCATGATCAGAATAGGCACTGAGGCGAGACTATCCGGTCAAGGGAATTAATGAGCCCGAGACCCGACGGGGCAGGAATGGAACCCTGGTCCCTGGCCAGAGCTCTGAATCGAGGTCTGCCTGCTCTAACCATTGAGCCACACTTCTCCAAGGGGCATGTTTTTCAACTGTGTACATTGTGATCAGACTAAACTCCAGGAACAGCAGAGAATGCAGAGAGTAGACCGTTCTCATGTGAAAGACACAAACAGAGTCTTGCAAAATAAAGTCATGTAGTAACATGTGCAAAGCAGCATCATGGTAGCAGAGCTCATGCTAACTTAGCAATGTCAAGGATTAACCTAAGGGCCATATTACAACAGTCTCAAGCCACCGTCAACAAAAATTGTTGAATTTGTCCCAGTAGTCTCTTGGACATTTCTTTTGTTCTTCTGGAAATTCGTGGGTTTAGACTACCAGTCAATGATTGCACTATTCTCATTTCTTGGAAACTTTGCTCCTTGTTCAAAATTTCCAAGAAATGATAAACGTTTGGGTGAGGTTGTCTGATTGATTTATTAAAGGAGTTGTGCCATCCCTCTATGGCATTATTAGTCTTTGCTCCTCCCTCTAAGCAGGTCGTGTAACACTTCCACCACTTCAAATGAAACCTTGTATTCATCTTCTGACTGGCCTGCTTAGATGGCAAATCCATCTGTTCTCAAAGTAATTTAGTAGGATGCCCAAATTGTCTTTATTTGTCGTAAAATAGTTAGATTCAGTAACTGATCAGTAGTATTCATCAACACAGTGAGGAGGAACAAAGCACAAGGCAGTGAACAAAACAACCTTGAATTTGGGTATCAAGGTACATTTTTGGTATGGTGTTAATCATTGATAATTTGCAAACCTTTATCACTTTTCCAGGACTTTTATTTTGTGTTCTAGATTTTAGCAATATTAAAAATTCAGTATAAGTTGAAGGTTGCTTATCAGGGAGTAAACTGTACACTAAGGTAAGTTCAGTGTTATTAATGTAGCGTGCACAGTGTATATTTGGGTGAATGGATGGGGTATGGATCTATACATCCCATCTATCATCCAAATAACACTAGCCTCCAATTTTACAAGGTTGCGGGGTGTGTTAAAGATCAGTATTCTTTTCTGAGGGTTTTTGTTGTCATGCAAAAGAAAGGATTCATTTGTAACAGTTAGTTCAGGAGGAATTTGAATATCATCATATGTTTGGAGTGTTACATGTTGGGGTTACTTGCATGTTTTTTTATCTGTATACTTCTGTGTAAGTTTGGAATTGTGGGCATACAACTCCCTACATATATAGGAATGTGTTTTGATACCACCCTAAAAAGTGTGCCACAGGGTTCATTGGAGGTGGATGCAACTGCTTTCATTTGCTTTATGCTTTCTCTAACCTTGATCTCCATTGCAGAGGCAGAGTGGTTATGCGTTGTGGTCCTTTTAACAGTGTCACCAAGAGTAACTACTCTGGCTGTGCTATGGGATGAGTAATACTGCACAAACCTGCAATGACTCCTGGGCTCAGTGAATCTCTCCTTACAATGAAGGTAACCACTGTTCTTTAGGAATCAATTTCTTCTTTGAGATTTCACAAAGTTGGCTTGTCTTCCTGATGGTATTTTGTATTTCTGCAAAAGAAATGAGAAAAATTGTTTTTGTTATATTTTTTAAAATGAAAGTTTAATCTGCAAAGAGAACATTGTTAGTTTTAGGAACCAATCTGTTTATTGGTAAGGAGTCAAAATGGGATAACATAGCCTCCTGCCTACATCCAGTGGCTGGCAGAGCGCATCTCACGTAGCAATACACAGCTTTCATGCCAACAACCAGGAGGCCGGCAGCGTTGTGGCCGGAATGGCTCCTCACAATGGTTATAGACTTCTTACTTTTCATGGTAAAGAAACACATGAATAATTAAAGGAAGGAAAAACGTATAGGGAAAACACTATAAAGAACAACCCTCACACCTAAATCCTCCTTATCCCTGCCCCACCCTCTTCTGCACCAGTCGTTGCCTCCCTATCGGATGCAAGGCCCCTGAACAGAAGTGTAGATGGCATGCCACTCTTTAAATTGTATTCGGCTGTGCGGCAGCATGCGCATCCCTAGGTAGTAATTTAAGGATTTACAAATATTTAGGGCAAGTGATTTCTCTCATGTCCTTGGACAACAGCTGCAGAAATGGAGCTCATAATTATGCATAAACCTCCCCCTTTCCATCCACTACTAGGGACATGCGCACCATAGTCAAAATATGCCACAAGCAATGCAACCAATACACAAATTTAGGAATGGCCTTGGTGCCCCATCGAGCTAGGATAGCTTGTCTTGCTGCTAACATGCTAGCACTATTTCATAGATCGCAATGGGAAAACCCGAGTGTGTAAGAGTCCAAGGAGAGTGTGTTCCAGAGACCGGGGTAAGGCGGTAATGAAAGCTTTGTCTATGTTATTAAGGACGTCAGTCCAATAGCACTGAAGTTTGGGACAATGCCATAATAGGTGTGATAGGGTACCAAACATCCCACATCCCCTACAGCATAGCTCAGATTTGCTTTGTCCCTGCTGTGAATTCGCATTGGGGTATAGTACCAGTATGAGAAGAGGTTAAGGTGGATTCTGCCCCAGCAGTGTTGTGTGCAGTGTGATGTGTTCTGTAGAGTATATGTTCCCATTCCTTAGCAGAGAGTAGCCTACCCAGCTCCTTCCCCACCAGATTTGCGCCTTCGTGTGCTGCTCAATGGGTTGCGCAGTAAGCATAGCGTACAGTTCAGAGATAAGTCGGCGATCCCCTTTTTTGCAAAGCAGCCATTTTTTAAATGCAGTAAGGGGGCGGGACATATTGTTGTAATTAGAGGGCGTAGTGATCCAGTGATATAGTTGGCAGTATGCATATTCGTCAGTCGCTAGGAGATCATAGTCTCTCTTGAGCTGCGCAAACGCGGTCAAACCTTCTGTGTCAAGGAGAGATCTCACCCTTTTGCATCCCTCCTCTCTCCATCATTGGAACACCACTGAGGCCTGTCCTGGGTGAAGCCTGGGTTATCCACAATTGGAGTCATAGGCGAGGGAAAGAAGGTCCATCCCTTCTTGATAGCCACCACATCCCAAACCTTCAGTGCCAGGAGGTGACAGGGGAGTAATATAACCCCCAGGCCCTGTGCTTGTGTGGCAACCAGAGTTCCCTCCAGATGTTAATTCCAGCTACCGCCTGGTCCATAAAGTTCCAGTGCTTGCTGGATAAGGATCTGTTCCATTCCATGATGTAGCGGAGGCAGGAGAGCTGGTAGTAGCCACTAATCAAAGAGAGACCCACTCCACCCTCATTCTTTGTGCGGACCATTTAGGTTACCGAGATGCGTGGCTTCTTTCAACCCCACACAAATGTGTTGATACGGGTTTGCAAATGCGCTACCGCCTGCGGTGGAGGTGTGATGGGGATCATTTGTAATATATAAAGAATGCGCGGGAGAACTGTAATTTTCACTGCACAATCCTCCCAAACCATGCTAGTCACAGTCGTGACCAAGCGTCCAGTGCTTTGGCTGTGTGTTCCAAGAGAGTTTAGAGCAACCGTCCGGGCAATGGTCCGCACAAGGCGGATGCCCAGGTTTGATATGTATTGCTGGGTTCACTGGATCAGGAACTGTTGCTGCAGACCATGGACCATAGCTGGGGGATCGACAAGTTCAGGATGTTTGATTTGCCCAGGTGGACTTTAAACCCAGACATCTCCCCAAAGGTGAACAACTCCTCAAGGAGAGCCGGCAAGGTCGAGTGAGGATTGGTGAAGAATAGAATCACATCACCTGCATATAGACTGATCTTTTGAACATCAGCCCCGAATTTCAAGCCTTCGATGCGCGAATCCGCGCTCATACGTTGGGCCAATGGCTCCATGTAGAGCGTGAATAAGAGGGGGGATAAAGGACAACCTTGGCGAGTCCCCCGGAATATTGGAAAAGCAGCTGATTTGTTGCCATTTACTCTCATAAATGCCCCGGGCGCACTGTAGATGCATTTGATCCACCTTATGTAGTTCTCCCCAAACCGAACGCAATGCAGGGTATCAAATAAATAGGCCCTACCCACTTCGTCGAATGCATTTTTGGCATTAATAGATAAGCAGAAAGCCTGCCTACCCAATCTCTGCATGCTATCCATGAGGTGAAAGAGACGTTTCGTATTGTCCCCACCTTGTCTTGTAGGGATAAAACCTGCTTGGTCGGGGTTTATTAAGTCCGCCATTAGGGGATCTTTGTGTCTAGGTTGAGGCCAGTAGGACCCACATTCTCGCGGGTATTTAGAAAGCTTTAGAATGACTGAGATATCTGCCTCCAACATGGGCGGCTTTACTGTCCTCGTCTCCAGAATTAAACAGTTTAGTTAAAAAGGGAGCCAGCTCTCTACAAAAGGTTTTATAAAAGGAGGCCGAGAAGCCGTCGGGCCCGGTGACTTGCCAATTTTTTATCGGGATATCGCTGTAATTACTTCCTCTATTCGAATGGCAGAATCAAGCAGTTCTGCTGTTGTTTAGGGGAAAGGGTAAATACCACAGATTTTCAAATATAGAAGAGGATCCCGTGCCGGTGGGTCCTGCCCAGTGTACAGGGTGCATTAGAAGGTGCGGAAGACTTCCACTATGTGTATGTCTGCGCTCTGTTCCTTCCCATTCTGATCCCTGATCGCCTGAATCAAAGCCGTCTACGTTTTAGCCCATAGTCTGTGAGCCAGGAGCCTGGCACACTTATCGCTGCTAAGATAGAATTCATGGTGGAGTCGAAGGAGGGCAGACTCCACCCTGTCGAGATCCAGATGCTTGAGGAGATGCCTGCGTTTCTCCAACTCCCTCCATACCCTCGGCGCCCCAGTTCGTGTGTGTACTGACTCTAGTTCATCTACACCTTTCTCTAGTTCGCTGCACTTCTCTTTCTGTAGCTTGTTTTCAGCTGCAGATATGGCTATGAATTCACCCCTAGTGACCAATTTCAGGGCTTCCCACACCACAGAGAGTGACGCTTAACCCACGTCATTGAGCTGTAAATAGTCCTCTGAATCCAGGGGGGATCGCATGTAAGGTCTGTGCAGGACCATGTACAGCGATGAGTGCATGATCTGACAAGGACCTGGGTTCAATCATAGCGGTGTGCAGTTGACGCACTAAGGGAGTGGAGGCCAGAAAATGGCCAAGTCGCACATAGGTTATTTGGCTGCTGAGTAGTAAGTGTAGTCCCTTAACCCGGGATGTTGGATATGACAAACATCATGGAAGCCATTGTCTGCTAGCCATTCTCGGCCCCGTGGGGAGAACGCCCCCACTTGGTTTGATCTTTGTACTGATCTGTCCAACTCCATATCCATGACTAAATTAAGTGTTCCTCCTACCAGTATCGCTGCATTTTGTGTTGCAAAGAACTCTGTGAGGGCAGTAAGAATAAAGGATTCCTGTTGTGTGTTTGGAGCATAGAGTGAGTTGAGGCCAATGTTAAGTGTAAACCACCCCACTGCACCCTAACTGCGAGCAGGTGCCCCTTGATTTCCACCACAGTTGCAATGACATTGCCCAGGAAGATTGTTTTGACCAGAATTGCTACCCCATTTTTATTGGACGGACCCATAGACCAGAATTGCTGCGGGAAGAGCCTAGCATGGGAGGAGGGTCCTCAGAAAAAAGGTGCGTCTCCTGGAGGAGACAAATATTGCCTCCTGCATTTTCTAGCAAGGAAAGAGCAGCTGATCTTTTCACAGGGTTGTTTAGACCCCGCACATTAAGGCTAATTATCTTAAGGGCTTTCCCCATCGGATGTGTGTGTAGGTGCAGCAAGTTGCAATACCAGCATCCCGCTATCTAGGCCTACATCGATCCAAAGGCCCATGTGCCTCAGCGAGGAAACAAGACAGGAGGACTTACTGGTGCGGAAACCCCAACAAGAAATAACAACCTGATATATTATCAAAGGAAAAAAAGATTTCAGAACAGCTACTAAGAGCAAGGAACGACAAAAGTTTGTCAGAGGATAGAGAACCAAGGAGGTCATGACTCGCTCAGCAACAGGTGGCGCAGAGTGCATCATCCGTCCCCACCCACAAGCAGAAAGCTTGTCAGCGAGCATCGGGGACAACCACCCGTGCCCCCCCGCCCGGTAGCCTGCCACGTTACCCAATCCGGTGCAGTCCAGTTGCTCAGATCATGGGGTAGCCCGGCGTTCCGACAGCTGCAAAAGGGAGGAGAGCATTGCTTCTTGCTCTTTGGGGTCATCGTTGCCTGTTCGGGCTTCAGTTTGGAGGCTGGCTTGACAACACGCTGCCATCACTTTGATCCTCAAGAAGTGCGCTCTTTGGGCCTCTCTGCCTGCTTCGCTGTAATTGTGCTATCGAGCACAAGCACCTCAAGGGCCTCATTGAGAGAGAGAATGCGGTGCAATTTCCCCTGTAATTTAAATATGAAGTGGAAGGGATGGCCCCAGGAGTATGGGATCCCTTGCTCATGGAGATGGGAGATGACCAATCTGAATTTGAGCAATGTGGAGGCCTTCAAGTCCTGAAAAATAGCATGTGTCTGGCCCCGGAACTGGATTGGGTGAGCCTCCCCCGTCCTCCAAATGATCTTTTCTTTTAATTTGAAGTTATGGACGCACACAAGGAAGTCCTGCGGTGGTGCTTTGTTTCCTCGGGGAGGCCCACTCTGTGGACACATCTGTTTGTCTGGCGTTTTATCTTCACCCAGTATCTGCTGGAACAGAGCCCCGACATAAACCCTTATATTGTCCCCGTCCTCTCGCCAGAGTACACCTGGGATCAGTACATTATTCCGCCAAGAGCGGTTCTTGAGATCTTTGGCATGGGCTTGTAGATCTAAATGTTGCTCCTCTTTCTTGCCGCCATGATGCAAATACAGTGTGTCCATTCCCCTGTCTCCCCCGGTCAGTCACGGGGACCCAGAACCCTTGAAACGGCCTGCAGCTAGGTTATTTCCATCACCAGCCACACTTGGCGAATGACCTCCTCTGTACAAGCTTGCGGGCGTCCGCCTGTGGCGTTACATCGTGGGGAGCAGCAGATTCCGGGCCAGGGCCACGCGTCACAACACCCAGGGTCCCCGCCGCCAGATACAGGCTCACTTCTATCCTGGCCGGGCAGGCCTCAGGAAGACCATCCGGCACACAACTGCGTCGTGCTGCCAGGCCTCACCCTCTCACGTGCAAAGGGCTGATGACTGACCTGAGTGCATGCCCTGTGTGGGCTCTTCTTTCACCTCACCAGGGTGGGCCAATGCAGTACTGGGCCTTAGTGTTCAGGATGCACCCTAGGCAGGCCTTGTCAGGGCCCACTCTGCCTCCTGGGCCCACCAGACTCGAAATGGCGTTCTGGGCTGTGCAGCGCAGGCGGACGGCTGCCTCCGCTGTCATTGTCCATTTGAGGCCGTTGCTCCGTGGTCTGGGGCCAGCCCCCACGAGTCTCCTTGCAGTCTATGGCGATAGAGGGCCACGTGCCCCAGGAAGCCCAGTGTGCCTTTTGTTCCCTGGTGTGTCAGGGGCTCACTTCCTCTCCCCGAGCTCTACCAGGCCGTAAGCAGGGCCCCCAGTTATTCTTTGCTGTTTGGGGGGGCTCCCACTGTCGGTTTCTGCTGCGGAAGGCCACCCTCCGGCGTGGCGGAGTCAACCCCCTCACACCACAACACAGTCCGCTGTTGGCCGAATGCGCTGTAAGTGTGATACGCGATGGCGGCTCCCACAAGAAGGTGGTTCCCACGGTGCACCACATTCTGGCCTCCACCATACTACTGGCCCTCACCTGCATCAGATCAGCTGCCCACGGCAACTCAGCTGCCCCGGCCCCCTCCGTGCTTCACCGCAGTCAGCGTCCATACATCGGCAGATTCGTGCTCCTCCACAGCCGGGCCACACCACTTTTGGCGCTTCTCCCGGTCACAGGCTCTCCTGCTCTACTCGCCGAACCTCCGCTCTGGCCCTCGGATCCGGCTCCAGCAGGGATCGGCTGAGGCGCTGGAAACTAAGCAGGCAGGTACGGAGCTGCTCACTGGTGCCACCCGGTCCCGTTATAGTGCTTCAGGGAACCAGGATTGGGCTTGATTACAAGGCTAAAGAGTGGCAGCGCCAGAGGGATACAATCCCTCATCCTAACTAGCCGCCATCTTGGCCATGTTTGTTTTACATTTTTCACAATGTATATTTCAGAATACATGTTTTACAATGTTTTGCTATTATTATGTGCTTTTCTAATTTGAAAGTTCTGAGCAAAAAACTAAAAATTGTTTAAAAATTTGTTGGTTGTGTATTAAATTTTCTGAGAACAGGTTGTTTACTACATTGTTTGATTTAGATTTTCCTAGCTGTGATTTTTTAATATGGTTTGTTGTTGATTCCTGTTAAAATATAGAGAGTCATTTTATATAGTTGAAGTAGTTTGCCTCCTCTTAGTAAGGTTCCTGTGTTGGCTTGTTTGCTTTTTGCTCATGAAGTTTGGTTTCTTCAGCTGTTTTTGGTGATTTTGCACATCTTGTTGATGTTGGGTAGGTCTAAAAGAAAAAGTGGATTTTTAATGAATGATGTTTACTTGGCAATTTTTGCTTTCTAAAAACCAAGATGTATGTCAATTTTGGTTTCAACATTATAAGCCTCATTACGATAACGGGCGGAAACTTGCCGCCCGACACCGTCTTGAATGACTCACTCACGGTCAGCGGTTTCACCCAACCGATTGCGATTAAACCGAACACTGTTCGGTCGGAGTCCCATTGTTTCCTTTGGGAGCCCCTGTTATGCCCGACAACACAGGCTCCAATGGAGAAATGGTGTGTGTGTGTAAAACCCTTCACCATGTGGCAGGGACCCCACGATGCCAGCCACACAGTGCAGGATTTTGCAGGTGGGTCCCTTAGGTTCTTCATCGGCCCCCAACCAGAGGCCGCAGCATGAAGGCCGCCCTGCTAGGGGCCCCAATAGACACTTTCCAACAGCCTTTTTATGTCAGACAGGCTAACTTGGAAAGGATGCTGGGAATCGATCAATTGGAAATACTGTTCGTAGAGATGCACAATGCAGTTTCAAATAACACAACTTCTCGAAGGGCCAGTTAGAACCGATTCGGAAGGAACACGCAGTTTACAATCCTACCGCAAACATCGTAATCGGTCGGGCGGATTGTAAACTGACCGAGTTGGTCTGAAGGGTTCCGACACGAACTTAGAAATTCTGACTCTCAGGCGGAGGCTTTCTGCCCAACATCGAAATGAGCCCCTATGTTTCTGAACTATTTTACCTGTGAAAGGGCTTCAGATTGTTGAACAATTGTTTGAGAGGATGTTTTGTAGTCCATCTGATGAATTTGATTTTATTGATTTTAGATGGAGTTCATTCGAGCTGTGTAAAAAAAGGATAATGATTGTCTGTATTCACATTTTGTTGTTTATATTTAATAAAGCAAGAAGTGACCAGACCGTTCATGAGGCAAGCACCCTGTGGAGTTTGAATATAAATATTGCCCCCCACCATTGACTAGCACCTTCTCTGAAGCAAGCACCCTGCGGAGTTAGAATAGTAAGTTTACAACCCATCACTGACCATCATATTCCCTGATGCAAACTCCCTGCCAACTTAAAATAGTTAGTTTGACCAGCACCTTCCGTGAGGCAAGCACACAGTGAAGTTAGAATATTAGTTTTGCCCCCCGCACTGACCAGCACCTTTCCTGAGGCAAGCCCTTAGTGCAGTTAGAAGAGTAATGTTGCAACCCCAACCCCACTGACCTGAAATTTCCCTGAGGCAAGCACCCTGCAGAGTTAGAATAGTAGGTTTGCCCCCTGCCACTGATCAGCACCTTTTCTGAGGCAAGCACCTTGTGGAGTTAGAATAGTATGTTTACTCATCAACACTGACCAGCACCTTCCCTGAGGCCTTCCCTGAGGCAAGCAGACTGAGGGATTAGAATAGTAAGTTTGCTTCCAGCTACTGACCAGCACCTTCCCTAAGGCAAGCACCCGGTAGAGTTAGAATAGAAAGTTTGTCCTTCACTAGTGACCAGCACCTTCCCAGAGGCATGCACCCAGTGGATTTAAAATACTAATTTCATTTTACACCACTGACCAGCACCTTCACTGAGGTAAACACCCAGCAGAGTTATAATAGTAATTTTTCCCCCACAACTAACCAGCACCTTCCCTGGGTCCAACACCCGACGGAGTTATAATACTAATTTTGCCCCCTACAACTGACCAGCATCTTTCTAGAGGTAAGCACCCTGCTGAGGTACAGTACTAATTTTGCCTCAGACTACGGCCCAGCATTTTTTTACAATATATAATAATTATATAACAATTAAACTTTCCTTATTTATTTTTAGCTTATAAAAATACTTTTGCATAAACTTACTGATGGATTTTTTCAGAGAGTTAAATTAATTTTGGTATGTGCATGTATTCGAAAAACAAATTTACAATGTACGGTTGAGCTTTGATCCGCTTAAAATGAAATGTGATTTATGTTGAGCATTCTTTTACTTTATTTAGAAGATGAGTATCTTTTTACTGTACCTGTTTCTCCAAGATTTGAGATTTTACTATATTTAGAAAAATAATTTTAGGTTTAGATTAATTAATTATTCAATGTCTATCTGAATGTGATCTACAACTTTCACTTACTTCAGTCAATAGATGTCAGTGTTTGAAGTCGAAGCTCTCACAATTCTTCAGCTACTGCAGATGTGTGTGGTCACCAGGGAAGACAGTGAGAACAAAGTAGTGGTTTTCTTAAATGTATACATTGGTTTGGGGTTAACGAAAATGTAAAAGAAAATATGTATTGAATTCTATTTTTCCGCGTGATTTAGAACCGGACAGAATATTTATAAATTATGTTGTGTGTAAAATGTACTTTTAAACGTTTCGTTTTCAGAATTCTCTAATAGGGGGCGCAAATTACCATGAAGTTGAACTTCATGGTAATTTGCAAAAACTTTGAAAAATGCACTAAAGTGCATTTTTCAAAGTTCCATTTTACACACAAACATGCCCTTAGGGCAAGTGTGTGTGCAAGATGTACCCATATGCAGATTTCAGCGGTGCAACAGGGTGTCCTTTTGACACCCTGGCACCCTTGAAATTGCAATCTCAATTTGTGATTCTCTAATTGAGAATCGCAAATTGAGATTGTCTTCCCATTCATTCCTATGGGCCTCTAGGCCCATAGGAATGAATAATTAAATTGTAAATATGTGAGCATAATAAAATGTCTACAAAAGGATGAGATTGTAAAACGGCACATTTACACACAATTCGTGTCTATGTGTGATCTTAGTACTGACACAACATTTTTACCTATTACAAGATGGCTGCCGTAGTCGCACACCACGTGATCTGCGAGGGAGCGTGCTACAACGGCGTCCGAGCCTGCACGGGAGAGTTTTAAAAGGACCCACCTGTGGGGGAGATGCCGAGCGGGGAGTTTCATTCTGGACGCACTGGTTGAAGGTCCGCTATGGGTGTGTTTGAGTGCTTGAAGCGAACCGCTAAAGGAGCAGAATGCGGGTGTCCCCAGGAGCATACTTGGCATGTTTATGGTGTACCAGAAGGAAGTGGTATGTTGGGACGAGTGTTTCGGAACATAACAACTGTCCTGGTGGCTAGGTGCATTCTGCTGAGGAGCATCAATATTGTGATACGAATAGGGGGCAGAATTAACTACCTCACAATCATGCCTTACGAGCTAGTAGTCCACAGTAGTGAGGGGACCATTAATTGGGTGTAATAATCCGAGGTGGAGTGAATTTGACTATAAGAAGAAACATGCAAAACATTTGAATAAATAGTAAACTCCATAGGCCTTGAACTGGGAGTATAAATGTGTGCATCCCATCCACAGGTTGACGGAGTGCGACTGTATCAGACGTGGATGCATACATGTTCTGTATACTGGTAGCTGCAGGTATGCCAGAGAGTGGCAATCACCAGGTAAAATTTTATGTCGAATGAGAAAATTGCAATGCAATTTTATTTGTGTTCTTTGGGGCAATTACTGATCAGTGTCACTCTGTTTTTGTCCTTACATGTTGTGTCTGTGTCTGTGTTCCACAGGTTTTATTGCTGTGAAGTCACAGCAGGGTGTGGACCGACCCCCAGCCCTGAAGAAGTTGCTGATACAGATTGACAGGCAATGAAACATGTTGGCTTCATATATGCTAAAATGATGCTCAACAGTAGCTTGTGGTTTTTAATGTGAGCAAATACCAAGCAGCGAATAAAGTTGATCATAGTGCTAGTGGTGCCTAGCTCAGTTTTAGTGGGTTGGAACATTGAATTCAGTTGTTCTAGCCAAGGGGGGATCGGGTTGTAGTGATTTTTGTGTAGTTGGTTTCACCGTTAAGTTACACACATTACTTACACGTTATTTATTTTTAGGTGGGAAGGCACCAATGATGATAAGTGGAACACACTGACGAGTACCTGTCAGCAGTTCCCTGGTGGTTGTTTCCATGAATATGTCTCTTTACCCCGCAGTCTTTCTTCCCACAGGGAATCACAATGCGGTTGTTACCACGACCGTGTTGTGCTTCTGCATACCATTACTCCGCAAGTAGGAACAACGGCTTGCGAAGGGGGGGGGGCGTTGGATGTTGGATTAGTATAATTTACTATTCCAACTCCAGTCAGTGCGGACACTAGAGAAGGTGTTGGATTTTAAATCCAACAACCTCCCCCCCCTCCGCAAGTCGTTGTTCCCACTTGTGGAGCAATGGTATGCGGAATGGGAGGCAACCTGTGCCCTTTTTTCCTCTGTGCTCCTGTTGTGTAATGGCAATGACTGCTTCAAGTGTGCCTTGCTGCATCTACTCAATCTGAACGGTGCTAGGAGGTAAGCATCTTCTGTGGTAATATTATAGAAAGAAGCTTGTGTCTGGCACTAAGGGGGCAAGGACTTACAAAGTGCAATCTTGAGCGATGTGGGTGACCTAGGAGCAGTGATGGCTTCACTGAGTCATTCAGCTTGATGTGAAAGTGGGAAAAGTAGCTTTGTCTTGTACAGGGAAAAGAGATGTAGCCAGACTCCAAGAGTGAATGAAGGCCTAAAAAGGTTATTTGGATGTGCTGTGAATGTTTAAATCTACTTGAGAGAGCAGTTTACATTGTGAGTGGGTAGGGAATGTATAGTTACCAATCGGTTCTATTCTGTGCCATTGTTCAATCCAGATATATAGGTGGATAATTTAAAACACAATTATAATTATTTTTTAAACAGAAGTGTGGCTGTTGTGCCATGGGGCTATTTTTGTCTTGGCTTCCCTTGTGATTATTCCAGTGTACTGCATGTCACATGGGTTTAGGTAGATACAGATCTCATTTGTAATATTGCCTCCTTTTCTCTTCTTCAATTCCGCAAAAAGAAGTAGCACCTTGGGAGCACAGACCTACCCTCTCTGGTGATTAGTGTACAAATCGACATAACATAACAGGACAAAACAAGTGGTGACCTTAGGTTTACCTCTACAGTACTATGTAGTTCTGAATGCTTACAAACATTAACATCCCCACACGGGAAAAAGCCAGTAGAAGACAAATCCAGCGATGTGTCCAGGTATATGAATTCATGTGTTTCCTCGTGCTTGTATGTGTACTCTGTGGTCTCAAACACGTGTACCTATTTTATATGAGAATAGTGTTTTTTCACAGTTTCTGGATCCAATTTGGGGGATTCTCCTTTGTTTGCTGATTATTGTTTTTGCTTCAATAGACAAGGAGGAAAAATGCATAATGCAAGTTAGACTGTTGTTAGTGTGTCTTTAATAGTGACGTTACATTGGTGTTTTTGGCACACATTTTAGTCTGTTCTGTTTGGAAAACAATTTCTCAAACTGGTCATTAAAGTGTTCCCTTCACAACAATGTATCCTCATTTTCGTGTACTGATGTTAAGAGGGATTCACCCCTCGTGCTTCGGGGGATAGCTCTCAAAGCTTATAAATGTTAACAACAAGTTCTTGTCCGCAGGTTTTGTAGAGTCCTGGATATGTAACTACCTAGGTTTAGACAAAGTGTGCCTATGCATGATGCAAGTAAATCATAGATGAGCCTTGCCTGCCCATTATTCATTTTTCACCAATAGGCTACTCTGTAGGTAAATGCACTATGTTGTCAGGCAGTGCTGCAGCAACAACAACGCCACTGAGCTCATAAAAACTTAGGGTGAGCCTTCAGTTATTCCCCCTCCTGTAGAAGCGATTTGATAATGAAGCTCACGACATTGATTAGGTGGGAGTTCAGTGTCCTCTTTAGTGGAAACCTATCATTCATACAATAGTACAACTGTTTTTGATTGAGAACTACATGCTTAAATATAGACAACATAGCACATTTGAAAGTGTGACATACAGTCCTATTTACAGAATGGCTGGCAGGATACTCTGGCATAAATGAGGCGGATGCTGCATCTGCCATACTTACAAGCACATTTTAGCCTATGACACTTGCAAAACAGCAGAAGGAATATCTGTCGGATTTTAAAGTAGTATCCCATCTGCTAAACTCTACATGAGGCTCATAGTCGTCTTCTTAGGACCAGGGTACCTTTATAGCTTTGGAGGACACAAGCACTTTCAATTAGACACTTCTTTAAACACATCCAGCTTTCCCAGCTCAGGTTTAGTGTGACTGAGACTTTGGCCATCCTAGAATTACTACAAAAAAATAGGTAGGCCAAGACCTGGTAATGTTTACCTCATTGATTCGGAACTGCCCAGGAGTCACCCCTTCTCACTAGTTGGTTCAAACCATAAACGTCACGCCCTGAAAGCAACCCTCCTCAAACACTACTCGAACTGCAAAAAATCAGATGAGGACTGAACTTGCGGTCTGTGACCTGCGGGAAGCCCAGAAGGACTGGACCATCAACCTCTTGCAGCCAGGAAAAATAAATGGACTATAAAGGGAAAATGTGCTTTCCTCATGCGTGACTACAGGGATGCAAGAGACTTTTTCGCTGGAGTTTCCAGCAGACCAGTAGCAACTGGGCCTGTATTAGATCTTGCTGAGAGTCTCTGCAGTAGATTATTTGGACTGTAAGAGCTGCCCCTAGGTCTTGGGTGCCTTAGGGTTGACCCAGAACAGCTTCTCCAGAAGCTCTTAACAGATGGGACTTAAAACACTAAGGGGCCGATTAAGATGTCATCTGAAAACTCTTCCGACTGAATCAGTTTCTGAATCGTTTCTGATCGAATTGGGATCTGTGAGTCCTACCAAACATTTACGATGCTTCCGGACATCGTTTTGTTGGACTCCCATTAACTTCAATGGGAGCCTGTGTTCTGAATGGCAACAAACGCCCCAATGGCAAAAGGGGTGGTTGGGGAATATCTTGCAACCAGTGGCAGGCACCCCATGGTGCCTGTCACACTGTGCATGCATGGCAAGAGGGACCCATAAGTACCCCCACGGGCTCGATTCAGAGGGCCCTGGGTGAAGGGGGCCTGCTACAGGCCCCCAAATTTAGATTCCGACAGGCAATCTGTGTCGGCACAACCAATTCGGAAAGGCTGTCCGAATCCGACATCCTAATCACCCGACTGGAAACGTTGTCCGTATACAGATATGATTTGGCCCTGAATGACTCAGTTAAACCCAATTCCTTTGGAAACCAAGTTGGACAGGCCAAACATTTTCCAGCCATCCTAATCGGTCATTGGGAAGTGTCCAAGTGATTTGGAATGTCTGGTTCCGAATCGGATTCAGATGAATTGAATGCCGGTCGGAGCCTTTCCAGGGGACATCGCAATCAACCCCTAAGTCAGAAGGAAAGTTTTTGGCCAGTAGAAACCTAATTGGTTTAACCGATCCACGCTCCATCGCGGTGGCCAGAAATCTCACCTAGGTCTCTGTCTCCGTTGTTCATAGACCTTGAGCTTAGTACTTTTTGTTGCTATTTTTCCTAAAACTTTTAAAATTCATACCTTCGGTTACCCCTATTGGATTTTTGTCATTTTAGAGTCCTTTTGTTTATTTCATTTTACTCTAATATTCAAATTTGGTTTGGGAATTTATTGCTTGGTATTAGGACGTTAGCAATGTTTTGGAACTGCATAGATACTTTATATATTGCCCTAATGCTAGCCTGTCTGCTCTGTGACATAGCTACCAGGGGGTTTAACTTGACCTTGGGTTAATTTAGCGACCCACAAGAAGTGTTGTTTATTGAGGGGGCAGCTATCTACCCAAAATAATAATCCACCCTCTTTGAGGCCTGAAATGTAAATAAAGAAAGCTGGCTTATTGACCCTAGAATCCTTTGAAAAATAGCATAAAAACAGAAAGGTGATATTCAAAATATCCAAACATAAAGAGTGCGTAAAACTGTACAGTGAGTACTAAATAAAAAAAGGTGTGGAGAATCAATAAACAATACATTAAAACACCCCAATATGTTTGTTGAGAAACAACAGTTAATTTATGACCAAAGGCAAAGTCAGGTGTATAGTCTGTCTGGTAGAGAAAGCACTGATGTTTCAACCTCTAATGTCCAATTCATGACAGGGTCATCATTAGGACGGGACGAGGAAGCTGCCCGCAGAAGTCACCACTCAATAGGAGCAACCAAGTGGCAAAATCACAGCTTAAGAAAATAAGAGTGTATTATCAGTTTCCAACGTAAACAGCAAATCCTGTCATGCACAGCCTAGATCAGGAAAGGAGAATCAATGGCCACCATTGTTTCCAATGAACTGTTGACCATACTTCATCTAATGCTATGAGTACCGATGTTTCTCACAGTAACAAACTGACTAACATAGGCCTATTCATTTATAGGAAACCTCGGCCCAGATGGACTAAAAACTTTTGCAATCTCAAACCATGTGATTTGCAAAATCGCTGGGTTTGAGAGGGCAAAATTCCTTTTCTAATGTACAAATCCCATTTTATGAGTAAGATTTTTTTTTCCGACTTGTACAATGGGCTTAGTGACCCATATCGAATTGGAATTTTGGTGGGTATAAACAACATGTTTCTTCATAACTGTGATTTGTAATGCAATGGTTTGTACAGGCAAGACTAGTGGTAAACCATTGTACAATCTGACACCTCAACGGAGCTGGTAACTGATAGGCACAGTGGAAGGGGTCCCATTGCGAAGCCATCCCCTTTGAGAACCATGGCGCCAGCCTCAGGGAAAATTGAACCCTTTTACCTTTTATTTAAAGTAGCAATTCATTTAAAGAAATTCTGTTTGGAAATGCAAACACAGGGTTGGTGGTCAGCTGTCCCTTGCAGACTGCCATCCCTCTGTTTCTAGCCATTTTCAGAGGGGGTTGCAAATTGTGACCTGTCTAATTCATATTAATTAGGCATCTCATTACCTAGGTCACTATTCAAAACCAGATACTGGTCGCAAAAGTCAGTGCACAGTCTGCAACCACCTTTTGCAACCCGTATATTAGTACATCGGGCCTGTTGCCCTTGCATAGGGAAAAGGTAGAAGGCACTGTGCAGGCTTAACTCCCGGCCATGTGTAGGACAGGTTCCAAAGCTCTCAGCGAGGCTATGGATGTTATTCTCTCCCTTGAACACAGAATCAGAGATAAGCAAAGATGAGTTATTGGGCGGCTCTGAAAACTGGAAAGAATCTGCCTTGAGTGCCGGGAGGGCTGGAGGGCCATGGAGTATTAAATTCCAATTCATCAGGTACGTGTTTGTGCATTTATATGCACTACTGGCTTATTTCAATTGCTTTAGGCATACATAGCTATGGGATTGGACTGCTTCATGTTCGCATGTACTAAGTAATGCTGAAGTTGGCCTTATTCTATCTAATTGAGTACAATCCCCTGTAATGAGATGCACAGCAAGCAGTGTGCACACAGCGTTGTTCAATTTCATTAAATCAAAGGCAATAAGAATTGTCCCAACTGATCCATAACAAATATGTTTTAATATGAACACAAGCAGGCAGGATCACAATTTCGATCAATGCAGAAAGGAGGATTTAACATCCAGAATTATAGGTAGATTACTGTAAATAATGGACACGGTTATACCAAGGGTTTCTCGGTGACATATAATATACAATGATGGCGAATCTTGGGTTCTCCATGGTGAACTCCGAGGAGCAAAACATTCCTGTTATTCTCTGCTTCCTATCTATAATTTCACTTTATGTGTGGGTCCCATATCGGTGTATTATCATTGGCTTTAGAATTATGGCATTCTATAGTTAGGTATTAGAGTGTGCTGTTTTAAAACATGTAAAAACAATTGTACATTGGATACATATAAATATAGGTTTATTTGGAAATATACTCAGCTTTTCTTTTGAGGTATTACCTCAAATGAATTGGAAAACCCTCTTAAGGAGTTTGAGCGTTGGAAAATGTAAATCTGTCTGCTATATTTACCTACGGTGTGAAGTTGGGGTCAGCACCAACGAGTGCTTGAAGATTATTCACAGACCTGTAGCATGCAGGTAAAGGGAACCATTCCATAAACCAATAAAGGACACGTAGGTAAGAGGTTCAGTTCCAAGTCTGGACTTGGTGCTGTTCATCTCCTGCTGGTATTTAGCTGCCAGTGGTCCTGGGAAAAGGATCCGGTATACATGTGCCTGAGTCCTATTAATGAATGCAGCATAAGCTGACTGTATGCGCATGCTTGTAGCAGGTAAGGTCAATTCATGTATCAGTCAAAACAGGGAACTACAGGAGCAATTGTGAAGTCCTGTGAAATCCCAAAAATGACTAAAGAGACCCACCGAAATGCCGTACTGCCAGTATTGAAGACAAAGAGGAGAGTGCATGATGCACCATATCAAATGCTGAAGGAACGTTTAGCAGAATGGGTGTGGATGCTCCATTTGCAACTTCTTGCATTTTATGTTCATCCCAGGAACCAACAATGGATGTTCAGTCCTATGTCGACAGTGAAACTGAGATCAGAATGTTATTGATATAAAATGTCTTATATTGCTTTTCTTACCACTCTGGAACTCTCTCCCCACTCCCTTACATTCAGGATCTCCACCGCGTCCCACAGGCCTTGAAGACCAGGTTGTTTCTCAAGTGCTGGACTGGTTGTGTGCTGGTTATGACAATTAATGCATGCACTCTTAGCACTTGGAAACCTTACACTGCGTGTAAACTTTACAAATGTTATCTAGCGTGAGACATGACAAGACATGGCATGAAATCTCAAAATAAGCCATGAATTGTGTGTATACCAGCAAATTAATCAAATGCGAGAAAAAAAATGCTTCGCAGTGAGTTTGTAGTTCTCAGGTTAATTGATTTTAGTCCATGTTCTTTCACATTGAATTTATATAGAAGACTTTTAGGTTGTTTTGAACGGGTCTATCTAGTTTAAAAAAAATGGCGGATGGGGTTTCACTGGCACTGCCTCGTGTAAACATCATGCTGGGTTCATAACTCAAATACTAGCCTGAAGGGCAATAGAACATGGGAGGAAAACAGAATATTGCCTTTTTACAATTTTCAAAATAGTGGTTCGGTAACACTTACAGTGTTGTGTGCTGTTGCATTGTTTGTCTCCAGAGTAGAATAAAACAGTCATACATTTTTGCCCCAATGTTCCTCCCTCAAGAAGTTTCTATTGAGGTTGACACTGAAGAAGCAATACAGATGCATGGCATGGTGGTCAATGGATGCTTTAAAGATGTCGCAAATCCCATAACCTGTGAAGACAGCATCAACTAAGAGATAGGTTGAGTGGATAGGTCCTGTGACGTGTTGAAACAGCTACTTGGATTCCAAGTTGGAGAAAAGAGCCTGAAGTCCTACACGATGATCAATTTGAGTGATTGAAGACAATGATGGTGAGCTATAGTATGTAGTTCTCGATACCAGTGACTTTAGTAACACTATGAGGTGTTAGAAACAGGTAAAATGTTCAATGACACATCCCCTGGATCGAATGCAATAATTAAATGTATTGTCACTTTAGAGGAGGCAGAACTGATTCTGCTGTTAACCGGACGCCATATTCTTTCGAAAGAAATATACAAACCAAAAGGTGTTTGCATTTAAGTGCCACACGATATGATCAAAGAAGCATTTGCATTCAAACATGAGCTAGCTCATGTCTCAATTACTTTTTCTGATTCTTGATCTACAGTGAAAGATTTTCCATATTGTTTTTCATTGAATGTTAATGCAGGGAAGCAATGAACATTGATAACAGCAATGTAGCACAAAATGACATGTCTGAACCACGAATTCTCTATGCGCAGCCATCAAATACCCCTCCAGTTCTCGTTATTCTTCATCTTTTGCAAGGAAGAAGGCACGGTTAGGAATGAGGAATCCCAAAATATTTACCCAAGTGCAAAAATGTGGCAGCTCCCCCGGTAAAATACTAGTGGCAGCTATGTTATAAAGCTAAATTGCAAAAAACACAGTTGATGGACAGAATGTAGGACAATGTCATACATTCACCCCAGTACAAGGATCTGGGCCTAAATCCATCGTTTCTTTGCACACCACACCACCCTGGGTTAGACACTGGCTATATGCAAATCAGCTCTGACCCTGTGCCTCATGGTAACAGTCCAGTCCGAACTACCAAGCCATGTCTTTCCCAGACCGGAATCAAGCATCCAAGGACCGGTTTCTAGCTATCAGCCTTCATCAGCCTGGATAGCTTGACTCCAGTGGTGTGGAGAGCCTGGGACTCACGTCTGAGTTTACCCAGCACACTCAGGGTGAAAATTGCAAAAAACACAGTTGATGGACAGAATGTAGAACAATGTCATACATTCACCCCAGTACAAGGATCTGGGCCTAAATCCATCGTTTTTTTGCACTCCTCACCACCCTGGGTTAGACAATGGCTATATGCAAATCAGCTCTGACCCTGTGCCTCATGGTAACAGTCCAGTCCGAACTACCAAGCCATGCCTTTCCCAGACCGGAATGAAGCATCCAAGGACCGGTTTCTGGCTATCAGCCTTCATCAGCCTGGATAGCTTGACTCCAGAGAAGCAGGCAGTCCTTCGCGTTATACCAGGGAAATACCCCTTCACATCGCAAGGACATGACGCAAGCGGCCCTGGCTTTTTAACTAAAGGGCTTCACGTAACCAGAGAAGCAAACAGTCCTCTGCGCTCGAATAGTGAAACATGAGTTCACACCGCAAGGACAAGACATAGGCGCCTCTGGTTTTTAACAAACAAAGAAAAGAAAAAAACGCTTTATAGGGCTCAACTATTTTGGATTGCCCACACCCAACACTTACAAGTTTTAGCACCAGGAGTATTTTACCTGTAGCCCGATTTAGACATGCGATTTTAAAATGGACATATAAAGTCAGCATCTCCTCTTACATCGCACTCTGATATGGAAAACAATTGAAATCTAACTACCTCTAAAAACGGATTTTTAGGGTGATTATATTGACCCCTGTACCATGGCAGATATCAAATGTAGTCTTGATAAAGGTGGATAAAATTGTGGAAAACCACCGAAACGCGTCGACGCACCACTTAGTATAATTCACGACTCGGACATCTCTGTCGATATACTGTATTGTGGTGTGCATAACTCAGGTGTCAGAAATAGAGTCCGAATATGCACCCAGTATTGTACGAGTTCAATGTCTTACTGTTTTTCTGTCTCTGTGTCTCAATTTTGCTGGCCAATATTGAATGTCGATCATTTTTTACTGTCCCTCTTTTGTTTTAATTTGTGTTGAGAGGTTCCTCAATTGTCCACTCTTTTAATGTTTGTATTACCAATAAATTGTAAGAATTCTTTTTACATACGTGAATCTTGTTATTGTTTTTGACCTTCTAGCTCAATTAATTCAGTTCTGCTCAAGGGAATCTCTCTTGTTTTATCGGTTGGTTAACCCTATTTCCCTTGATTATTGTTAAGGGGTACCTCTCACATTTACCTCCATACATTCATCCCAGTACAATGATCTGGGCCTAAATCCATCGTTTTTTTGCACTCCAGATCTTTTGACTGGGTGTGAGTGTTTGATTGATTCAGATGCTCCGTCCATCACCACCCCCTTTTGTACCGCTTTTGGCCGCTACAAGTGTGGCAGGGTATGCTCAGACGTTAGCCCCTTGCTCACTTTGCCACTGGATTCAAGCAAGCCGGGCTCAAGACGGCTGGAATGCCAGAAACCGGTCCTCGGAAGCTTGTTTCCGGTCCAGGGAAGACATGGCTTGGCAGTTCGGGCTGGACTGTTCCCATGAGGCACAGGGTCAGACTGATTTGCATATAGCCATGTTCGAACTGGGGTGGCAGAGTGGGCTAAAGAACGGTGATGGATTAAACCCAGATCTTTTGACAGGGTGTGAGTGTTTGATTGATTCAGATGCTCCGTTTATCACCACCCCCTTTTGTACCGCTTTTGGCCGCCATAAGTGTGGCAGGGTATGCTCAGACGTGAGCCCCTTGCTCACTTTGCCACTGGATTCAAGCAAGCCGGGCTGAAGATGGCTGGAATGCCAGAAACTGGTCCTCGGAAGCTTGTTTCTGGTCCAGGGAAGACATGTCTTGGCAGTTCGGGCTGGACTGTTCCCATGAGGCACAGGGTCAGACTGATTTGCATATAGCCATGTCAGAACTGGGGTAGCAGAGTGGGCTAAAGAACGGTGATGGATTAAACCCCGATCTTTTGACTGGGTGTGAGTGTTTGATTGATTCAGATGCTCCGTCCATCACCACCCCCTTTTGTACCGCTGTTATAATTCTAGGCAAAGTATGTCAAGATAAGGGTACCCCAGACAATTTCCTAAATCAGGGTGTATTAGTCGAATGTGAACAAAACAAATTAGGAAAGTTGAGAATAATCGTGGACTAAAACAATAAATGCAATGTACATACACCCTTGGGTATTAGGTATCAAAATTATTTTTTATTATTTATATAGACAATTAGCTTCATATACAGGTCAAAAAGAGAAACAAAGTCAAGTTGTTCTACTCTATGGTCAATATTGCAATATAATTACACATTTGAATTGCGTAAAATGGTCATGTTTCCTATCGTGAGTCAAGACACTACTTAATACATTTTTCACAGTGTCAGCAGTACATGTTTTTAGGTATAGAGATATTCCTAATAATTCAATCTTAAACTAGAAATGTAAATAATCCAAGAATTATCATTCCAATTTATATAGAGGACATTCATTTCTAGCATGGCTCTTGAAAATCTTTGTCCTACATGCGTTTCGGCTGTAAGCCTTCATCAGGAAGCCATGTATATAGACAATGAGACCTAAAAAGGGTGCATGCAAACAAAGGACATTTATCAATAATATGCAACGGTCCTACTATATTTTGATGCGCAAAGGAGTGGGTCAAAAAAAATGAAAGTTAAAACACTAGTTACATAAATGGGCACAAATTCAGAAATGATAAAACAATGAGAACCAATGGTGGCAGTGTTAACAGATCAGCATTACCTAGTTCCCATCACCAAGTGTCAGAAACTCGGGATAAAGAATTTAGAGACTGGAATGAGATAGAAGAGTAAAGAGGAGATGTCGAGAGTGAAGGAACTCATAAGCAGTCAGGGGAATCCAGGACTGCAGTTGAGTGCAAAGAATAAAGTGTGCACAAGAAGGTCTCCGAAACCTTAAAACTCTCGCCGAGTGAGCTGATATTATGTATTACTACAGTAAAGGGATTACCTCGTGGAGTATAGCAGATGGTCTCCCTTCTAAAAAGGTGGAAAGTTGGGGTACGTACTGTTGTGATGTCATGAATTCTATCAAGGAGGAAAGAATAATTGAATTAGACCTGTGAACGGTGGAACCACACTCAAATAGTATAAGCATAGTGACTCTCAGAATTGACACTGGTTAGAGCATGTTACCTCTCCAGTACATAGCCCAGGTCTAGGAGTAAAGAGAAGAATATGAGAGCCTAAGCCGTCCCGTTGGTGGAATCCAAAGTGTGCCACATGCTGGTATATGTTCATGACACCAAGTTAGTCAGTGTGTAAGGATGGATACACTGCGGTGTAAAACAACAATTGAAATGGTAAGATAAGGCCATCAACACACAGAAGCAGTGAGCCGGCAATGCTGCAAGTTTGGGTGCCTACCTGAATCAGTAGGTCCTAGTGGTGGACCTGAAGAATATATTTGGGTCGTGAGTTGCTGAAAGATCCAGTCTGTAGTTTTAGTGGCAAGATAAAAGGATTACATGTAAAAGAGGAAAAGATAATGTAAATGCATTTATGGGTGCGCTTAGTTTAATTTAACTAAGTTAGCAGGATATGTACAGTTCGCGTAGGGTTAGCGTGATAATTGGTGGGTGACCAGGTGCAACACTTGGTCTACTCCACGGCACTAGCTGAGCTGCTAACTGAATAATAGTAAAGAAAATGGTCCAGGAGGACTCACAATATTAGTGTGAGCTGGTGAAAGGTATGGAATAAAGAAGTAACATGGAAATACATGGAATGACTGCTTAGCTGGAATAAGGAGGCCCATATATTGGACAAGAGAGATATATTTGTGTCCTTTGTTGTGGGTCGATATAACACAGGGCCCTTATTCCATATGTGAGGAAACAGACACACTAGAGGGGAAAGTTTAAGCATTCTGATTTGTGGGCGCGCCTGGGAAGACGCCACATGCTGCTAAGTGAAGCACGATTCTCATAAGGTAAATACAAGCATTTGCAATGCATTAGGTCTCGCATTTGTTTAGAGTTAGAGCTATTGCCATATTAATGGAAATGTTTGTTTTTAGCACCTTTAAGTGCCCTTAAGTAATGTTTCACTGCTGCCAGATTGAAAGTGAACGACATGTTTGTTTATACTTTGGTAGAAGTGAGCATCAGGTACTTGAGGGATAATAGATAGCGAGGTGGGAAAAGATACGAGTCCTGTTGCAGTTTCTGAATGTGACTTTCAAAGTACAGCCCCCTAGTGTCCAAATAAACACACAGCACGCAGGAGGAGGAGAAATGAAAGGTGTAGTCTAGAGGTGTTGGAGTATGAATATACAGGCTAAAAGAAAGGGAAGATGAGCACAGGGAGAGTGGAGGAGACATGAAAAAGGATACCGAACATTTACAGTGATAATTAGAACACTCAGTAGACTCTGTGGCAGAAGAGAACATTAAAAGCTGAGATCTCAGATGGGTGGTGGGGCGGGTAAGCAGTGTTGTGGCAAGAGCGAGGGTGTGGTAGAGTACAGCATAGGGAGATTACGTAACAGACGCAGGGAAACTGGTTTTGAGTCCATGCAGGGACGCTCAACATCCTGTGATTTTGTGAAAATCACTTAATCTCCGAGTGCCTAACAAAAATAAACGTGTCCGTCTGTAACACAACTGGTGCTCCTGTAAGGAACTCTGATACTTTCGAGTCAACACTGCAGGGAAAAAAAGTTTAATTCATTTTTATTTTAACTAAATAAATAAAGAGCTGCGACCTCGGAAGGGTGGTGTGTTTGAAATACCAACCTTGCTCTTCAAAAACTGCAGTGGATCCCGACCAGTCTCTTGCCCCATGCCCCTCTGCAAGCATCCAACATGGAGAGATACAGAGCCCTGCTACAGCGGGTTATCAAACTCAGGAGTGGGAAGCAACCAACAACAAGGGAGGAGTTGCACGATGGTGTGTAGAAGTAAAGGTGCCGCAATTTAGGTGCGAGGTAGAGGAATTCATAGCATTGTAAGTGCTTGAAAGGTCCTGGGTATCATTAGGGGTTTCTGAACAAAGGTGCTCACCTGGTACCACCCACTACACCGAGGGACAGACACTGCCCCACCTTCTCAGTTCCCAAAAGCATACCATGCCTGCCACTCCTACATCTGCAGAAACTCTCTTGCCCCTGGGTCCTCTAACCTTGACCATTCCCAAGAACCCTTCCTGCACAGACGTACCCCTTTATCTAGTTTTTACCCACATTCAAAACACCCACACCACCTGTGGCGCGACTCACCTCACGGGTACAGGCACCGTGGTGACTAGAGGTCTAGGTCAGAACTGAGTAGAGAGATGAAATCGCAGGACGGCCCTGCAGGAGGGATACCGCCTTGGGCCCTGGTGCAGCGACGCGAGAGGCCGGGTTGTCCTCTACTGTGGCCCACCGGTCACAAGCGCATGACCCTCAGAGCTTGACCCTCCATGGAACCAAAGAACAGGGAGACAGACAGAGAAGAAGGTCCTTAGCTACTGGTGGACGTTCGGGGAGCAACACAGCACAGGGGACAGGGTCCGGGGGGGATTGTGTGGGCTCGGAATGCTTTTGGGGAAAAAAGCAGCCCAAAACAGGCCCAAATTCTACAGACAGAATCCTGTTGCAAGTGCAGTCTCCGTAATTTTGTGGATGGACAGCTTGTGCTCCGTGGTGGTTGAAAGAAAGAACAAGGTTGGAGGTTCTTATAACAGTCAGTCTGGGATGGGAGTGATAAATCCGATCCCACACAAATGTTTTCATACAGTTTACTACTGCTATAACATACACTACTTTAAAAGGGAAAGATGACATAACACAGAAGCTTATGCCCCTTTGTAAGAAGATTTGGTAGAAGTGTTACTGTTCTACAAAACTGGTTTAATTGTATGTTGTTCGTCTGCTAAGTAGCACTCACATCGGTACCGGCGCTATCTTAGTGTGAACAGCCCAATGAAAATTAGGGCATAATTCGTAAATCTGTTTCATACATACACATCACCAGCGACAAGTGCAACCATCAAGACAAAACACGTATTTAGAAAGAAAAGCTTTGACGCCTGCGCTCTTACTTTTTGCTTCACATTTTCCCATGTGGACAAACATAAGGTCTCCCTCTGACACCATTTCACGCCTCTCTACTCTGCAGAATTCTTCAATGCAGCTTCGTTCTTATACAAGAGTTTGCTTGTAATTAGCAAGAAGTGCGCATGATGAAAAATGCCGTGGGGTGGGACTTCCGTTTCCTGCTGGAAGCCCGCGCCCACAGAGTGGCTGGCCAGGAGAGGAGCAGTGGTGACGCGGGGCTCCCATGCCCAAGAGAGAGCCCCGCGGTGGCGGCTGAAATCCGGAGTTGCGCCGATGCGGTAAGTGGGGCTTAGTTGTAGTGGGGGTGGCGGCAGGGGAGGGAGGGAGTGGGGGATTTGTGCGCGTGTGTGGGTGTAGCTGTGTGTGTGCGCGTGAGTAGCTGTGTGTGTGTATGTATATGTGTGACTGTGTGTCTGTTAGCTGTGTGTGTGTATATGTGGGGCAGTGTGTCTGTTTAAGTGCGTCCTGATGCATTGTGCCTGCGTGGGTGTATGTGTGTGAGTGTGGCTGTGTGTGCGCACAACAAAGAGGTATGGCTGACCCTCGAAATCTGGAGATGTGCACGGCTCCGGGGGGCTGGGCGTGCGCGCCCACGATGGGAAATCGACGCGCGTGCCCCGGTCTGTCTCCCTTGAGACGCAACTTCACGACAATAGGTCTTGAGAGCGAGACCTAAAAATGCAATAGGTCTCGCCTTTTATTAACTTAACTTTGCTTTGCTATACAATACCATTAGCAAAGCAAATGGCTTTTACTTAATCAAAGGCGAGACCTATTGCATTTTCAATGCTTGTTCTTTTAGGCTACTGCATACTCCGAGGACACAAATCCTCTTCCTGATTAAAGTTACAAATTCTTTAGCATTGCCTGTCCATGTGTCCTGCCTTCAAGGAGGTAAGCAACAAAAACAAGTGTTTTTATTTTCACCTGAATGGGACAAAGTGGAAGTCCTTGTGCTAGGTAAAACTATTGATTATGAAGTTAAGAGGCCAAAAAGTCTTGCCAGTCAGCAGAAAAGTGGGTGTACTAATCAATGACAATCTACTAATTAGAAGAAATGTACCAAACCGATCACTGTCATTTGAGGATTCTGACAACAGTTTTACCATTGATGCCTACATTTTCTAACACACCTATCAATCGGGGACACATGAAAGACAGTCATAATTTGTACTGACATTACTACTTTTAGATAGGCACTACTGTCAATGAAGCTTGCATTTCAGAGTATCATTTAAAAATCAACAGAACGCTCACTTTGTCCTCAAGTGTCATTTGAAATGATCAGTTGCCTAGATGCTAAGACAACAGTAAAAAGTAATTAGTTGAATAAAACATAATATTGTGTATATCTTGACTCGAATGCTTACTCACTGCTTCGATTGAGCCAATATGAAGGAATTTATATCTTTTGATACTACTGTACGAACCTCAACCTAACTATTTAAATTGTGGTTTCCTTTTAGAGAACTAGCAGGCCACAATGTAGCTGAAGACGGCAACTAAACATCAACACATAATTATCTAATTATGTCTTGAGTAAAAGACTGTACGCACACTGTAATGCGGCACAGAACCGATAGTCCTAGTACTGTTGCTCTAATCAGGGTAACAGTGTACATTATCTTAAGCTCCCATGGTCTCTATGGAACACTTTTAGTGCAGTATAATTGCAAACCACTTCAGAAACACTATTTGTGCATCTTAGTTTAAACCCTATGGCCACTATTGAAGCTGTATAATTGCCAAGACCGTTCTCCAATTCTAGAAGAGGATGCTCGATCCCTAGTAATCTACATTTAGCAGGCACATTGTGGATCAACATGAAAATTGACATCTTGTAGCCGGGAAAGGAAAGCTTATGAGAAACAGAAGTGTAGACACAATACAGGAGGGATGTACAGAGCTGCATCACACAGATTTACTGGCACGATTATTAAAATAAGCTGCACCCTTGTTCCTGCTAGGTTGTGGGGCAAAACAACACGGTAGGAGTTCTCTGCACACTTTAGATCACTCCTAACAACACCACCCTGCAACGTCATGCCAGAGTGGGGTGCCCGTCACTCAAGCACATACTGTGGGGTGCTCCCAGACATTACAGCCACCGTGAGATTCGACCACCATAAACGTAGGATGTAACCATGGTGGGAACACCCTCTATATACAGGGTGGGGTTTTACGCCAAACAGCGAGCACGGCCACCCACAAACACAACAACACAGACATCACTGCTCCACAAGATACTGTTGTGATTCGGTTAAGCAGCCGGCACGGTCCTTCTTGGAGCCTCAAGTGCACACAGTCGTTGACATACTCGCATCCCCATGGAGATGGCCACTGGAAGCCATGACTCACGGGCCACCCCATCTGTGCCGGTCTCTGATAAACCACCCACCGCCTCTCTACTACAGCTAGCACTGCAGGCAGCCAGGGGGTAGCAGCCAGTCCCTGCCACAAAAAAAACGCGCACACATCGCGGGCGGCATGAGGCAGTACTCAAGCCCAGTGTTCTAGGCTGCAGTCTGAGGGAGCGTGGACACAAGAGTATAGCGAGGAATCCCCCTGGCTGGCTCCAGAATACAAGTCTGCTGAACAGTGCAATGGGAGGCGCGCAGCCCTAGGGTAGGGAACAAGGTGGAGGTAAAAGTCTTCTGCTGTTCCCTTCCTGGTACGAGGAGCCCCTCGGGGCTTCAATGACAGGCCACCAGAAGATTTAAAAAAATATATATATAAAAATAAAAACAGCGCCTGCGCGTCCTTTATTAATATAGAAATTAAACTGATAGCGCGAGCTTCTGGAGACCAGGGTACTCAGCGACAGAGGGGGTTGAGGGAAAGACCGGAAAGTGACGTATGGGGAGATGCGACTGGAGGATCCGTGCACTAGGGGAAACAGAGCAGTTCATGAGTGATTAGGCACTAGACCGCGAATGTATATAGCAGGAGCCATGATGGGTGTTGTAAATGCAAAGAGATTAAAAGAGAACATAGCCCCATTATTTCCGAAATTCGGGGCGGGAGAAAGGGCGCTGCCATCGCTTAAAACAGGAGGTTAACAGTTTCTGGAAAGCTGCAACAAGTAAGTTACCCCACGCAGATGGAAACAATAACAAGCCGTGAGCGTGCAAGCTCCCGAACTTCTGCCTTTGAACTAACTTGTGCCTCTTGTATTGCGACATAACCGTCAGGCTAAATCTGCGCTGCCCGAAAACCTTGCCTCAGCCTGACCCGCCCGCCAGTCTCCAGCAGCCGACCGCACGTGATTCTATCTACAGCGGGGCTGCCTGGAGGAGACCGGCGAGGGGCTGGAAACTACAACACCCAGCAGCCCTCACTGGGGTCCAGCGTCATCAGCGAGCGCCAGTTGGCGCTGTAAATTGCCATCAAACCCATCCCGTGGGACGCGAGCGGGACGCCGGGCGAAGCCCGCGCAAAGGGCGGGCCCTCTGTGGCCCTCAGGGGCCTGAAGTGGACGGGACGGGCCACCCCCTTAACACCTCCCCATAAGACACCCTGCAATAAGGTAACCCGTTTACTAGATACACGGTACACAGTTATATGTTTATATCTTAAGGATGACCAAAGTTAAGAACACTCCGATGGCAACGAGATCCACATCAAGATTAAAATCTGTGAGCACACCACTACCTACCATAACTGCCATAGACCTTATGTTACAAAAAACTATTAGCTTAGTGGCGGACGCCATCCAGGACACAGAGAGACGACTTTCCTTGACCCCAGACCTGTGTTTCCCAAATCTGTCCTTGCACACTACTGATAACATAAATATTTTGGATGTCACAATTAACTCTCAGGAATCATTATTAATGCAGTCATTTACATATTTGCCAGGGTTGCATATTAAGAACAATACCCCGAAACCCCTGTTTACATGCCCTGCAGGGAACACCATGGAGAGTAGTCCTCTGGTGTCGACTAGCCATGGTAGCAACGTAAGCTGCTTGCATACATCGTCTTTAGATCTAGAGGTTCAACTAGTGGAGGGCCAAATGCCTGCTACTCAACTGGCCCGTGCGATAACTCATGACCCAACAAGTATAACTCAGCATCATAAGAAAAAACGAAAGACAAAACACCTGTTGAGAAAAACCTATTGCCCAATAGTCAAACCGAAACACTCAATTAAAGACATGTGGCAAAAACTTAGACAGGGGAAATCTTCTGCAACAACCACAATTGGGACTTCTTTGACACCCACTCAAGACCCGGATACACTCCGAAATGAGAAGAATAATATTGAGAGCATTTCGGTCAAAGATCAGACAAGGCAAATAGATCAGATATCCACAATGAAAATATCCCTCCTGAGTGAAATAGAATCTATGGTTAAATCTCTTACAACCCATCAGTAAACAAGTTATCAACATAGAGAAGGCTCTAGGAAAATTCGAGAGAGCACAAAATGAAGTATCCTCTAGCATTCTTAAGATGCTAAAAACGCCTAATTCAACTTCTATCTTCGTTCCAGCAAGCAAAACCCTCAAAGCTAATAACACTAAAATTGTGAAAACTACTAATGACACAACAAATAGTATTGTCAAACAGACATCACCTCAGCGACAGGGATCCCCAGCTACATCCAACCCAGTAATAACTACACAAGTAGTGTCCAACCCACCGCAGGTAGTAGCCACACCTGTGAATAACACACAAATCGTACAGGTACATGACGAAGCTGATGATAGTGAATGGGCTGCGGAGGGTCACTCTCCAGAATCTGATATAGTAAATGTGGAGTCATTGAGACACCCCACATTATTAACGTCGAATATTCCCATTAAGACAGCAGGGACAAATCAGCCTAAACCGACGATACCAAAAAGACCTATCCATATAAATCTTCCACCTGAATCTAACGCATACACAATTGTCATGATTGGGGTCCCCAAACTGGCTGATAACAGGGGGGAGACCTATGCGGAACTAAAAAATAAGGTCATGCAATGGTTAACCACACACAGGCCACTTCCCTCTCATATAAACGGGTACATTTCTCATGTGAAGAGAGTAGATTGGGTGGGCTCAAGATTTAAATCAACAGAGGGAGATTGTATCGTAGTTAATTTTAAAGACAGACGAGTGGCGAAATTCATCATTAACTGGAGGAGTCCCTCGACAAATAGCCTGATCCGCACGATGGGTTTAAGCTACTTCTACCCCTATAATACAAATGGGCAAAGTAAAAATCCCCAACCTTATCATGGCCATGAGGGGTCTTTGGAGCCCCAAGCCCACCTTCAATCACAGGCACCCCCTCTCGCTCCTAGTCAGGGGACGCCCTTAGACTTTGAACAACAAAGACATGCACAACATTGGGAAGGTAGATCATATAACCACCCCCCTCAAACAACGTATGAGAGAATGGAACCCGCACAATATACATATCGATGAGATCATGCATATCCCTACCTGTTTCAAAATCAATTTGAGGTTCCAACATCAAATAGATACGATGCCCTGTATTCCTATGACTATTTGGACGAGAAGGATTGACTGACATCTGTCCTGCCCCCTAGTACTTTACCCGACCTGTCAAATTGCATGGAACAAACTAACATAATAAGTACTGATGAACCAACAAGTACTTTAGCCCTCTCAAGAGTGGCACCAGCTATCAATACAATAGAGCCCGTAACACCTTTCCTTGAGAATCTTTCCTTACAAGTAGCACCTACTCTCTCCACTCTCGAATCAGGTAGCTCTTCTTCTATTATAGCCCATAACCTGCTACATAGCACTAGAAACCAACCAGCAGCTGTAACAAGCCGATTTAATCAAAACCCGTACTTGTTTCCTAACACGACCCAAGAGCTACCGAATGATCACGATATACTTAACACCATAAAAATCTTGTCGTGGAACATTGCAGGACTGGCCGCAAAAGTAAATGACCAGACGTGGATGAAATTTATCAGGAAATTTGCTATACTGTGTTTTCAGGAAACATGGCTCACAGTTAATAATGTCTTCATTGAGGGGTACCAGAGTTTCTTTGTCCCAGCAACTCCATCACCCAGTGGCAGATCAAAGGGGGGCTTGGCAACATTCATAAGCCTCTCCCTCATCTCCCAGGTCAAAACCAAACAATTGGAAAGCAGGAACATTCAGGTCTTAGAGCTTAGGAAGGGTAAAAAAGCACTAACCTTGGTCAACTTTTATAATTCAGTAACATCATCAGGAGAGTGCAACATCATCAAGCTCCACAATTACCTGCGAGACGAATTGGTAAAATTGCCACGGAATAAAATAATCATTGGTGATTTCAACGCACATATCTGTGGAAATCCGACCGAGACAACCTTGGACTCTTTGGGATGTGGGAACAGGTCAGGACTTCATTTTGTTCACTGTCCACGAGGTACTAATGTGAATAATCTAATAGATGACCTGAACCTGAGTGTCGCTATGTCCCTGAAAGATGATTCCTTCATCTTTGAAGTACCAACTTATAAAGGCTCTGAGCATGGCTCTTTCATAGACCATATTCTTCTTTCTGTTGATCTGGCAAATTTAGCCTTAAATTTCAAAATACACGAAAGCATCTTTAGTGACCACAATCCAATTTCAGTTGAACTAGGAGAGGGTCTTTTTGAACTATGCAAAAATCATAAAGACACGGGTGCTTTAAAGTTGATCAACGGAAATCGCCGTTTAATATGGTCCATGATAAACAGTGAAACTTTGTATAAGTCTGTTAAAACGAGTTGCAAACAGGAACTCAATCTTTGTGTCTCTGAATCCACACCACCTGAAACTATTTTATCTGCTTTTGCTGCTGTAGTTTAAAGGATCGACCAACTGCTATCTGTTCCAATAAAAGGCCCAACTGTTTATCAGCCAAGATGGTTTGACCACGCTTGTTCGGCAGCTAGTCGAAATCTGAAAATGGCTCTCAAGAAAAAGCCAAGGGATTCTACACATATTAAAATCTTGCGATCTGAATACAAATCAACCTTGGCATCCCGTAAAAAGGACATAAAATCAAATATCTGGGAGTCTTTGCTTGACCCAACAACTCTGAGTAGCAGCTCCAAGTTCTGGAGCATAATCAACAAGCCGATGTTTGATGACCCCAATGCTGCCAGTCTTGAAACTAATATACCTGAGAATGAGTGGGTTTCCCATTTTAGTTTAATCTTCAAGAGCGATGATCCGGACATGATACAAGAAATTAAATTCCCAGAAGAATCACCCCAGCAATTCACAGTTAAAGAAGTCGAAAAGGGGATCCGTGGCTTAACCAGTAATAAGGCCCCGGGCCCAGATGGCCTTCCCCCAGATTTATTTAAATCAAACATCTCACTTTGGGCCCCAATCCTCACCGCGGTTGTTAACGCTGGTGTCGCAATCGGGGGCCCAAAGTCCTGGGGGGCCTCAACCATAGTACCCGTTTATAAGAAGGGTGACAGAAGCAATGCAGCATGTTACAGGCCCATCTCCCTGATAAACTCAGTTGCCAAAGTAGTGGGAGGAACAATTTTAAATAGGCTGACCACGTGGGCTAAAAATAACAACGTAATGTCACCCGTTCAATACGGGTTCAGACCAGGGCACTCAACAATAACTCAATGCCTGAATCTATACCTAATCAGTGGCAAGTATACCTTGGCCAGAAATGGAACTTTATATATGGCCTTTATGGACCTTTCATCGGCCTTTGATTGTGTTGATAGAAATAGACTCTGGGACGTCCTATTTAAAATGGGGGTCGAGAAGAATCTGATTAACGTTTTAGCCGACCTCCATAGTGATACGCGAGCAAATGTTTGCTATACCAAAGACCTGAAAGTTACTAGAGACTTCAAGATAAATCGGGGGGTTAGGCAGGGCTGTATTTTAGCGCCATTTCTTTTTAATTTATATATTAATGGTCTTGATGTGCACCTTTTAAAAACAAAAACTGACTATCCACACATAGGGAGAAAGGGCGTACCTGTTCTGCTCTATGCAGACGACACCGTCCTTATCTCCAGAACTGCACTAGGCCTTCAAATATTACTTGACTCTTTCTTCCTATTTATGAAATCACGGGGCCTGAGCATTAACAATACTAAATCATTTGTTATGAAGTTAGGATCTGGTTTAAAAAAGTCTTATCCCTTCACTGTCAATGGGGAAAAAATACCAATAACAAAGACTTTCTCATACCTCGGTGTAATGTTTGACCACAAACTCACATGGGGCCCTGCAGTAAGGAAGAAGAAGGGAGAAACAGCAAGGACTAATGCTGCAATAACTGACTTTGCGCGTAAAATGGGAAATACACCAGTGGTTGCTTTGATGAAACTGTACCAAGCTAAAAGCACCGCTGTGGCCTGTTACGGGAGTGAAATTTGGGGCTTTGTCCCTGTGGGCGACCTTGTAACATCTGAAAACAATTTCCTAAAACAAGTATTATGTCTACCTAAAGGCACAGCCAATTTTTCTATTCACGAGGAATTGGGTATGCCTTACCTAGTAGACAAGATTGCTGTAAACCCCTTGTTGTGCTGGTTAAACTGCTGGTTGAATGATGATATACCATTTACCCAAAACATCCTTCTCGAAGCACTCAACTGGGAAGGGAAATTTAAGATACCCTGGTTAAAATATATCAGAAACTGTCTTCATGATCTGGGTCGGTTGGAACTTTTCCTAGCACCACAGCAAGTATCCAAACATGACGTAACTTATGTGAAGGACAGTTTCCTGTTGAATCGACAGCTTGCTAGGGAAGAGTTAGAGCTCAAAAAAGGTAGCGTGAGGAGGCATGTCTTGACAAAATCGTGTATGCAAATTGAACCCTACCTATCCTGGCCCATCTCTAGATATGAGCGTTTCCTGTTGTCCAGATTTCGCTTTGACTTATTTCACTTGATGCTAGCTGTGCCTAATGGGGCCCACAGGGGACAAGTGTTGCCAGCTTGCGGCTGCGACAGTAAGTCTCCGCAAGATCTGGCTCACTTTTTATTTATATGCACCTACTACATGATACCACGAAAACTGTTTTTAAAACCCCTTTTTAAACAATTGAACTTTGTGCAAATAAGGCCTGCATTACTTTATCTTCAAATGCTACACTGTGAAAGCACCTTGTTTCTATGTAACTTCCTAAAAACAGCCCTGAAATTTAGAAAAAGTATGGAAGGTTAACCGCTATTTGAATCATCCCTCCCCCGGAAATATGTTTCAGATAAACAGTATATTTATATTTGTTTTAGAAATATATGCTCTCTTGCGATTTCTTGCTCTTGATGAAATGTCTTTTTAACATTGTCATGTATATATATGTTTTTTATTGTAGTTTTATGACTGCATTGCATACAGTCGAATAAAGGAATTTTGAATTGAATTGACTGGAGGATCCGTGCACTAGGGGAAACAGAGCAGTTCATGGGTGATTAGGCACTAGACCGCAAATGTATATAGCAGGAGCCATGATGGGTGTTGTAAATGCAAAGAGATTAAAAGAGAACATAGCCCTATTATTTACGAAATTCGGGGCGGGAGAAAGGGTGCTGCCATTGCTTAAAACAGGAGGTTAACAGTTTCTGGAAAGCTGCAACAAGTAAGTTACCCCACGCAGATGGAAACAATAACAAGCCGTGAGCGTGCAAGCTCCCGAACTTCTGGTTTCGGGATGTGCACGCTCACGGCTGTCGTGGGGCGGGACTTCCATCTTTGCAAAAAGCCAGCGCCCATGGAGTGGATGACCCAGAGGACCGGTGGCAGCAGAAGTCAGGAGTGGCGGCTGAGGCCGCTGATGCGGTAAGTGGGGTTTGGGGGGCTTGGCACGTGTGTGTGTGTCTGTCTACACGTGTGTGAGTGTGTGTGTGTCTGCGCATGTGTGTGTGCGTGCCTTCGGCCGGCCTGCGTAAGCGCGTCCACAGACCCTGGTAGGCTTGTGCACCACTCTGTCTCCTTTGAGAGGCAACTGGGTGACAATAGGTCTCGAGGACGAGACCTAAAAATAGATACATAATATAGCGAGACAGCATCCCTACTATACGGGATGAAATAGAGGATGGTATATATAAATAGGGAATGGGGGACAAAATAGGCTCACGATGTAGCCGTGGTAAAAAGGAATGGAGAAAAATGCAGTAATGGCAGCCCATTTCTTTAAAGTAGCAGGAGCATCATAGAATAGTGTCGCACTTTGCTGAGACGACAATGGATACAGGAGTAAGCTTACCATATATTTGGATGGGTAGGCAGTGAGAAAATGTCCTAAACACTGCCAGTGGCTTTGTCAAAGACCGGGGGTCTTTATACATATATACAGCAGGATAGGTCCTCCCCTCCCCTGCGGGGTATAGCAGCAGCAGCCACCTCTAAGGGACTGCGGGCATGGGCGATGGGTTGGGACCTTAATGAGGTGTGGCGATTGCACAACGAAGGGTGTAGGGAATATTCCTACTATTCATCTTTATTATCTGCACACACCTTTGCGCATGTTTTTTTGTTCTGCACCTTTGGTGTCCATGATGACTGGAGCGGAATACCTCGGACGGTCCCTTTCAGACCATAGCCCTTTGCTAATGGGGTTTGTTCCGGTCAGGAGAGGGCCCCGGTTCCATGTTGGCTGCTGGTTCCGGGGTTTCTGGAGGATGATGGCTTCCGCCAGGGGCTTGCTGAGACCTTATCTGCCTATTTCTTGGTCAACCAGGGAACCGCCAGCTCTCTGTTGGTGGAATAGGAGGCATTTAAGGTGGTGGTGTGTGGACATTGCCTGGGCAAGACTGTGGGCACTTGACAAATGATCACCCTGGAATTGACGGATTTAGAGGCCCAGATTCTGCTCCTTGATAGGGGAGCAATGGGAACAATTCCAGATCTGGAGAAATTAGCGGAGGTGAGGAGGCTTTACAACGCGACTTGGGACAGACTGATAGCTCTTGATTTTTAACAGTATCAGACCACACAGCACAAGGAAGGGGGCAGAGCTAGGAGACTCCTGGATTGGTTAATTAGGCCCGAGAGTAGAGGTTCCCCCATGGTGAGCATTACAGACTTTCAGGTTCGTGTTCTCTCCTCCCCAAATTATTCAATGATGCATTCAAGGTCTACTATGAATCGTTGAATGGTTCCCCGGGACTGACTCTGGGAGAGGAATTGCAGACATATTTGGAGGCACAACAACTGGTTCAGGTAGAACACGTTGTACGGGACCTGTTGGCTTCACCTATTAAAGCTGGCGAAATAAGGGCAGCTGTTAGGGAGATGGCTAGAGGGAAGATACCTGGGACAGATGGCCTCCCAGACGAATTCTATAGTGCTTTTGTTGATACGCTGGCCCCATGGAACAGATGCACGCCGCCGTGCTCCATGACATGTGCCTGCTGCCCTCACTCAGGAATGGCGGGAAGTCCTAGCGAGCCCAAAAAAGATCTCAAGGAACACGGCCTTTAAGGCCCTCTAATTCAATGCCATGCATAGAACTTACCTCACTCCGCATAGGTTGAATGTGGTTTATAATAGGGATGATCAGTCCTGTGCTAGGTGCACATTGGGGAATGCAGACTTTGAATTGCCATCTAGAGAGTCACTTGGTGGCCCTATACTGTTGATAGTTGTTTATTGGGACATGGAACAGGGCTAACACCTCATTGATAATACAGGACATGAGCACGCAGATGTGAAATGTCGAATGGGGGAAATGTAACACATTGCTGCATGTACGATTGACAGAGTTGGTCTCAGGGAGCACGAACATTGGAGGTGATGTTTTGTGGTATTTGCCAGGGTGACACCCTGTCCCTTGAACGGAGATACTATCTTTGTATAATATTATGCTATTAGGTCCATGGGTATAGTGGCGACTCTCCTATGATGATAATGCATTTCTGTACTTGAAGTCTGTTAACATGTCTTTTTAAAATGTAATAACATTTTTTTTTTTTAAAAAGAAAAAAGAAAGGGATGCAGCCTAAGGCTGCCAACAAAACCTTGTTGGCTGAATCAAAAGGCCCTCAACAGACTTATGGCCAGGTCAACGGGATTATGCCTTATAAATTGGTCCCATGGGATTTCATTGTTCATCCCATTTTGGTAAGTATTCAGAGTGAAGATCCAATATACTTCTCTGCATTTGCGTATATTTGTACATATGGTGCCCGTGTTAATGTGGATCTTTTCCAGTATAAGCCACCGTATGTCCTCTGTGGTGTGCTGTGCTTCCATATAGTGTTTGACCAATTGAGCTTCGATTTTCTGGGTTCGAATGGCTGACCTGTGTTCCGTAAGTCATGTGGACATGGTACGTGCTTTTTCGCCTACATAGCCCTTATTGCAGGGGCACAAAATCAAATAGATAAGATTTGACGTTTTGCTGTTCGTTAAGGTGTTCAATTGTGCGCTGATGTTGTTAAAGGTGAAAGCCTTCGTTTCTATAGCGAACTGGAAAGCTACACAGGACATACATTTAAAATTTCCAGTGGGGAATGTGTGGCCTGAAATGGATGTTTGGATGGTATTGGTGGTCTTGGCTGGCATATGGGATACTACAATAAGATCTTTGAGATTCTTGTTTTTTCTGTATGCAAACAAAGGCTTAGGTAATTCACTGCCTTTTGCTCTGGTGGCATTTAAGATGTGCCAATTGGACTTGATAATTTGGCGATTTTTTTCATTCATAGTTGAGTGTCTTGTTACAAATACCAACCAATCATTTGTACAAATACCGTTCTAATCGTTTAGGGTACCCTCGGGCTACAAATTTTGCGTTCATGTCTGCTGCTTGGATAATAAAGTCCCGTAAGTTGGTACAGTTCCTACGAAGCTGTAGGAATTGTACAAACGGGATACTGGTCTTTTGTATCCGAGGGTGATAGCTCTCAAAGTGCAGTAAAGTGTTGCGGGCTGTGGGCTTAATGTATAAGTCCACTTCTAGATGGTCCTTTATATTTTGGATAGTAATATCCAGAAATTCCACCTTGTTCTTACTGGAATTGACGGTGAAGAAAATATTAGTATCACATAAATTGAGCCAGGATACAAATTTGGTGATATCTTGGGGGTCAGATGTCCAAATAAAGAAAACATCATCAATATATCTGGACCACGAGTTTACTGATTTGCTAAATGGATCAATCTTGTTGTAGATGTACCGTTGTTCATATAGGGCCATATAGATATTTGCCACCGTAGGGGCATAAGACGCCATACTTACTCCTTTTGTTTGTTTGAAAAGGGATCCATTAACCCTTTCGCTGCTGATGACGAGCTCAGCTCGTCATCACCCACGGGTGTCGTGTGCTGATGACGAGCTGAGCTCGTCATGGTGCCAGCAAAAGTGCAAAATCCAGCACAGGGCAAAAATCCCAGCAGCAGCCATGTGGTTAAACTCAAAGGTGTTTTTGGTCAGAACTATGTTAAGACATTCGATGACACACAGTTTAGGGCAATCAATCTCAAATGTGTCCATAAAACATGTGACTGCTTCAATGGCTTCTGTCTGTGGAATGTTAGAATACGGCGCCTGCATATCCATGGTGACCATAGTATGTATAGAGGTATTGAAATGTAGGTGTTCCACCTTGTTGATGAGATCTTGTGTGTCTCTAATATATGATTGAATCTTAGGGACAAAAGGTCTCAGGATGGTGTCTACATACTTGGATATAGGCTCTGTGACAGACCCAATGGTGGTAACTATGGGTCTGTACGGAGGGTCCTGGCTGTGTTTATGTATTTTGGGGACTGAGTAGATGGCCGCCATTTTCGGATTTTGGATGTTGAGGTATTGCCATTCTTTTTCACAAATGAGGTTCTGTCTCAGTGCTTGTGAAGTTATTTAGAGCACTAGTTTCTGCACTCTTTTGGTAGGATCTCTTTGGATGGCGGTATAGTGGAGTTTGTTGTTTAACATGTGTTCCATTTTAAGGATATATTGTTCCCTATCTAGTACAACTATGCCTCCCCTTTATCACAGCATTTGATTGTTCAATTCCTGTTTTGGGTGAGGGATTGAAGTGCCGCATGTTCTTCATGAGATATGTTGAATCTAGGTGGGGGATATATTTCATGGCTGCTGTCAGTTTATTGAACACCACGTGTTCAAAAATAGATATTTCGGGCCCTACTTGTTCCAAGGTGGGGAGAAAGGTGGATGCTGGCTTTAGGCCTGACCTGTTGTCCATATTTTGTGTTTGATCGTCTTGTCCTTCATCTTCTGCAAGGAAGCAGACATGGTTAGAAATGAGGAATCCAATAATATTTACCCAAGTACAAAAATATGGCCAGTCTGCCGGTAATAAACTAGTGGCAGCTTTATTAAAGATCTAGGCAAAAGCAGATGATAGGTAACAAACTATAACCCAGAGAACTTCATTTTGAAGGAAGAAAAAAAAGACACCACACAATTGCATAGAAAGCTAGTTACATTTTGAATTCAACATCCTCATTTGCAGAATCAGATTTACTCGAAATTTCTAATTACAGCCTGCATTTACGAATAAAGAAAACGTACTGGCATGGTGGATTATCCACCAATGGAAGTTCAGGCTTTAGGCTTATCTTGGGAAAGGGGTGCCTCAAAGGGGGCGTAGGGCTGGAGGGTGAGTGGGTGAACCTGTATAATTCGGTGAATACCTTCAAACCTGGTACTGTATTACACTAATTGTCCAAGGGCACAACAGGCATGTCTGATCACTTTTCCATGGGGCACTTTGAGAATAAAAAAAGAGATCGCAGATGCTTATGCGGCCTCCATCTTCAACACAAACAGCACCAGTCCTACATTTGTGCTGTCTCAAGGTGCAGTTCCCCCATCTGCATGGGAGTATGGCCCTGTGCAAATAACAAACCTTGCCTCTGTGCCTGCACACACTACAGCCATGAGCAGAGCCATAAAGGATCTATTAAGGGGCATACATACTTGGTGTCACATTGAAGCCATCTTTAGCTCCCTTATGTTACCTACTGCCCACCACCTACAGAGCATCTCTGGCTCCCTTATGCAGGGTGGTTACCACTGGGTTAGACCTGTCATATTTAGGGTGGTCTTTCCAAATACTTTTTTCCTTTTGCCTCCCGTTTCTGCTGATTCTTTTTGTTGGCCTTAGGACTCGAATCACTTTACCACTGCTAACCAGTGCCGATGTGCATGTGCTTCTCCCCTAAAACATGAGGACATTGGTGTGTACCCTAATAGCATATTTGGTAAGTCCCTTGAAAAGTGATATACCATATAGCCAGGGCCTCTACTTCAAATGCTACTAGGGGGCTGCAGCGCTGATTGTGTCACCCACAGATCTAGCCTTTTAAACCTGTCTCAGGCCTGCCACTGCAGTGCCTGTGTGTGCAGTTTGCTGCCACTTTGACTTGCTGTTTAAAACTACTTGCAAGGCCTTAAACTCCCCTAATATTACATATAAGTCACCCTTAAGGTAGGCCTTAAGTGCTGAGTGCCATGTAATTAAAAGGTAGGGCATGCAGTTTTATAATTTGCTTATCCTGGTAGTGACAAACAGACTATTACAGTCTAATTCGTTTTTCACTACTGTGAGGCCTACTCCTCTCTTAGGACAGCATTGGGAGTTCCTTTATACACTTTTAAGCTGTAACTCATGATCAGAGAGGAGTAGCTTTTCAATGTTTCATATCTTTGGTATGTAATGATAAATCCTCCTTACCGGTTAAGTTGGATTTAACATTACTGTTTTAGAAGTGCTACTTTTGGAAAGTGAACATTTCTCTGCACTTACTGTTCTATGTCCCTGACAGCCTGTCTACAATACAAGTCTGGGGTGGGTGACAGCTACACTTTGTGCCTTGGCTTTAGACAGAAACAAACACAGCAAGGTGAGGCTTGTCTGCATTCTGAGCACTATCCTGCATTTATCTGCATTCTGATGGGTCTTCCTGGCAAGGAGGAATGGGAGGAGATGACACTTGGACTTCAAAAGGTAGTATCCTGTCCACACACAAAGCACAGATGTACCCATCACAGATAGCCTGACAGACCAGGATGGGTTGAAAGGGATCCTTGTGCACTTCAGAGAGCTGCTTTGAAGTTACTCCCAACACCAAAGGCACTTTGGGCATAAGTATTGGGTCTCTGACCCCTGAAATCAGACACTCCTGAATCTTGAACTGAACCTCTGTCAGGACTGCTGTGCTGCTTCAAGGACTCAACTGGACCTATTTTCTGAAAGTGCTGCTTTTCTGCTTGTTGCCCTGCTGCCTGCTACTCTCTGACTCTGATGAAAGAGAGCTGGACTCTGACTTCCCTTCAAGTGATCTCCAAAGGCTTGCAGTTGCCTCCTGTTTTCTGAAGTCTCAGGGACACAAATGACTTCCTGCAATTCTGCTTGTGCTGCTGGACTCTGCCCTCTGCTTGTCCCTCTCTAATTTCTGGGCCTCAGAAGTGAGTGCTGCATCTGTTTTGCTACAAATCCGAGGCATCATCACCTTTGCATTGATCAGAACCGATGGATGTCCCTTTGAATCTGACACAGAGGCTGTTCGAAAACAAGAGGTTCTACAGCCTGGGTGGCCCGATTAAGACACTCTGCGTGGCTCGATGAGGATTAATTGCCTTTACCTCAGTGAAGCTCAATGACGATGCAGCAACCCAACTTCGTGGAAAGATTGAGGCATCGTGCCCCGAGCGTCAACTCTTTGCTCCACTCAAGGTACTTTCTCAGCGGGCCCTGAGTGAGGCCTGTAGCCAGCCTTCCCTCCATCATGACTGCAAGTAACCTTGACCTCTAGTGGCTTCTAAGCACTGTTTTTGCATTTAATTTTGAAAAATGTATATCTTAACCTCTACTAATTGGATTTTTGTTGATGATGATAAGTATGATAACATGTTTTGATAAGATGTTTCGTTGATGATAAGTATGATAAGATAATATGTGGGCAAGCTGGTGAGAACCTACCAGTCGCTCCTCCGGTGGTGCACGTGAGATACTTTCTCATTTCTCCACACTTTTTTTCTTTAAGGCACGCTTACATTTAATTTTTTGAGTGTTGTTTGTTGAGTGATCCGACTGACGACTCGTTTCTCCTTTATGGTTGTTTTACATTATTAATCAATTAGGCATAGGGGATTAGGTCAGAGTGCATAAAAAAGCATCTGAGTTTGGGAAAAGATATGAATATTGTCCCATACCAACCCAAAACACTTGTAGAATTAATGAGAGTGCCCAATAGTGCTAGGTCTTTAATATTCCCAGAATATCATAGCCAAAATATCACCTGAGAAACATATAGTGTCCTAAATATTGTTCACACAAATATCACCCAACTGAAGTTAATGACAGAAAATCTACACCCAATGGACTGATTTGTACACAATATTTAGAACATAATAGTTATAGACATTATTTTTGCTAACAGTATTCTGGCATTCATCTTTCCCATGACTAGGAATTCATCCCACTCCATCTCCAGGCATAAGGTGACCTACACTGCTGATGCTGAGCTTTAGTGTGCCATCCTGTACTCCAGTTTACCATCCAATGGAAAAAGTCATAAAACCCACCCTGCCTGTGTTTTCACACACTGCACTCCAATACATAAGATGTTCGCTGCCACGTATCCCATTCACCACACTGTCTACTCCTGTCTATACCCCTCACACCTCAAAAATTAAGAGACAGTTGCAGACCATAAGCAATGCCACATTTTTTGTTGCAGGCAGTCCTGCCCACTGGACATTCAGCAAAGTTTCCTGACTCGGCAGATGGAATTTAAATATTACCTGCCCCACAGGCAACGCAGTATCAAACTCCCCAGACTGGCTTGCCACAATTTAGTGCATAGGTTCCATGGACTGCAATCCATCAGTATTAAGTGAAATAATCTGCGAGGAAGAGAATCTGGATGCTGTCCATATATGTGAAACAAAACAATTAATTTGGCATTAAATAGCTGCTCTAAACAACTTGTACTTTATTTACATAAGCATTATCTGGGTGCCTGCGTCAGTCTAAATCGAGCTTGAAACAGATTTAGCAGTCCTCAGTAGAGTGATTTCACTGATTGATTGGGTCTGTCATTACACCTCCAGGTGGATCAGCTGTACCATATGCAGTTTTCTAAAGAAAAGGTGTCTCCACAAACCCTTTATAGGTCTACTGTTCTTAAACTAAACTTAAAAGGTTTGAAAAGAAATAGAGAACTGGTACCAGAGATATTCCCTTTAATTTCATAAAATGAAATAAAAGCACAGATAATAAAAAAAGTTGTACTGCCACGGACAGTAAATATGTATGTATGTAGGTGTTTAACTGGAAAAAGGAGGTATATTAGTTTACTGCAGTGATTCACTCACAACTCTAGCCAGAGCAAAAACAGACACATTTAGGTGCATTAATAAGGGTCCTCAGTTTTCTCAAATCAAAGCAACTAGCATGATCTTGAACAATCAGCAAAGGTATCATTTATACATTAAATCTGACGAGGCAAGAAAGTATTCTAAGGGAATGGGTGACATAAGAGCAAAATGGTACATTACTCAGTGAAGATGTCCTCATTCCATAGATAATCTCTGGTATTGAGAGCATCATTGTTCATGCATTCAGTGCTGCAGAATTATTTTTGCTGCTGTTAACAGCACAAAGTTGCCTATAACCTCTTTCCTAGTTAGTCCTTTTTTTTCTTACATTTCTATCATAGTCCTCATCCTTGCCCTTGGTGGCTGTGGTTTTATCAGTGCTCTGGGGCATGAAGTAAATGATAGAATAGAGAAAATGCTGCACTTTGCCATTCATGTACTGCACTGTTCCAATGGCGTGTACTGCAAAGAGTCTATAATACCATGAGGTAAGAAAATTATGTTTGTATTAACATTAATTGTGGTGATGGATGCTTGTTTTTCTCTGCTCATTCTTTATCATTTGAAATTATTTTGATTATGTTTTGCTTTGAGGTGCTAGTATACCTAATATGCATTTCGCAAAGTAGAAGGAGAATAATATTCAAAAGTGACAATAAAATATATTGGAAATCCCATACCAGTGTCCTTCTTTCTTCTAATTGATAACACTCTCCTTACATTACATATTGGTCATATCTATAAAGATTCCCTAAAAAGCCTATACATTTCTGGTATGCCACATAAAAACTATATGCTACTGAACAATTATATAACATTATTCATATTTCAAGCTATGTCTCAATTGTAGCTTTAGAATCAAAAGTGCAAAGTTTTGAAAGGGTATACAGAGCAAACCAAAGAGATGTTTTCTTAAACACTTTAGAGAGAACATCCCCTAGTCATCTGAAATGAGGGATTGTTCCATGGATGGAAAGATACTTTTGCATAGGAAGAGTGTGCTCGGCATTCATCTCAAAAACATTTCACAAGTCCTGGGTTGATGAACCTTCAACAACTCCCAATGACAAACATGTTTTTAAACAATCTTATGGGCTTACTCATAACCAGAATATCCAGATGTCATAATAAGGGATGTGACTACGATCCAGTAGAACTGGTTGAATCTACCTCTGAAGCAGAAAAGGTTGAGTTCGATCTAAATCTATAACTTGCAAGTTCCATGGGGTCTGCAGAATGACAATAGACCTCTTGAGCACTCCTATATGCTTAGCATTGTTATAATAAACTCCTAAGGCAGCCTCCTTTATCTTTGGTTCTGTAATGTGACACAATAACTATCCAAGAGAAAGAGTGAGAAAAATAAAACTAAGGGACAAAGAGCAACAGAACCACTGAAGACTGTGATGAGGATGTTAAGCTTTGGATTATTCTACTGCATACCGGCTAAAGTAATCGTTAAACATACACATTCTTTAAATGTGAATCTTGAAAACTAAAGCTCTCATACATCATTATCTCATGCCCCTAGTTAGACTTTGTGTAGTCAATTTAGCGTTTCAGCATTTTTATTTGAATCTGATCATTGGCACTGTGTTCCTATTAAAGATGTGGGTGGTTTTGACAGCCGAAAAGTGGAGGATAGAAAATTTGAATAAATATGAAAAAGTTCTATAACAGTTTCAAAATGATTGTTGAAGAAAATATTTTTAAAAACCAGTGATACATATATAATACAGTTGAAAGTAAGTGTGTTGCTCCTAACCAAAAAGCCATTAGAAAACAATAAGGAGAATATTTAGGGATGTTACATTCATTGCGGAAGATATCAAATGTATAAAAATAGCTTATTTTTTTAATGCCTAAGAAATCCACTCTGAGTATTGTTGGCATGAAATTACTAATAAATTAAATGTTTTATAATTCACCGTATTTTCTGCAGTTGTACCTTAACTGTTCTTTTACAATGTGTTGCAATACTATCCAGGTGTAGCAATGTTAAAAAGAGAGGGAACAATGATGTGCCCTGCATTCCCTTTGTCAAAACTACATTTGTACCAGACACTATGCCATAGCCATACATTCTGTCACGTGCAGGGGGAATGTAGCTGATAAAAGAACCATATATTACCGGTCCACTATCAACACTGCCTCCAAATCCAAAGTATTTACAATTTGGAGGGGCCCAGTCTTTATCGCAATGGCAATTGTTATTGCTATTGCATACTCCATGTCCGCTGCACATGGTGCCTATATCACAATTGAAACCTAGAGCTGAAAGAGGGAGACATGTTCTGTTTATGCAAACCTTTCCAATACCACAACTTGCACCATCATCAACTGCTCCAATATCAGGTACTTTATTGTCATAATCTGTGGTTAAAGTCCAGCACCATCTAGTACCGACTGGTATTTGATGAATAATTGTATTCTTAGGATAAATAAGCAGTTGGCTTATATTTTCACATTGGACTCTACCACACATAACATTGTCTTCTTCACATTTTTGTAGGGCACTTTCTGTTTTGAAGCCACAGTTCCCAAATCGTCTACCCTGGCTATTCACTCTTACAAAGCACTCGTTTCTAGCAACGGTTGCATCTTCTCCAAAAAGAACTTTGCAATGTTTAGTGTAATCATAGCATTTTTTGTTAATACAGTAGGACTTGTTATTGTTGCACGCTGTTCCATCCTGAGAATGCACATCTTCTGGACACAGGTTTGATACTCCATTGCAATATTCAGCAAGATCACACTCAGAAGTAGGCTCCCTACATGGCATTCCACGCTTAAGCAAGGTACATTCGCTACAGCATCCACCAGTGCTACACTGAGCCCCCTTTCTGAATTTACATGTAAAATCACAGCAGGGATCAGCAGCACATTCATGCTGGAAGCCACAGTCACATTGCTCGCCTTTTTCTACTTTCTTATTACCACAGTATGGTATAGTTACCAATGATTCAACTGATGGAACATTCTGAAGGCACACTCCACCATCATTGGCCAAGAATTCTTCGTAATCTGACATACTGCAGTCACTCCATGCAACTTGCCTTGGTTTATAAAGACCCATGATGCAACGGCCACTGGGGCATCTACAAGCTTCATTTCGCTCCACATCATGACGTATCCCAATGTTATGGCCAACCACATGAGTAAATGAAAACGCTATATCTGATATTAAATGCTGGGCATTGAACACAAGAATTCCTGTTGCAAGGCCATCTCCACTGCATACTGTTCCTAAATTTGCATGCATATCTCCTTCATGTTCTAACTTGCTTGAAAACAAATATGTCAAGTCCAAATTAATTTGTGGTTTAAAACGTTTTTCATTCCATATGGAAAATTCATGGGCCACTTGTTTAGTGGTGTTTGAAAACGGAATCAAATCCTCTCTTGACCAGATCTCTATTCCCGTCAACACTATTTGTAAATGTAATGGTGCGAACATTGCATTCGCTAAATTTATAACTTCAACTACTTTATTTGTCACTACGGTACTGTTTGAGTGAAACGCTCTGTAACCAGCATTATCTACAACTATATAGGTTTCCAGATACCTGGCACTTTCCAAATCTGCCAATGGTTTGTGAGGTGCATGCTTCATTTCATATGGATGCGTTTTGTTTGGAAAGTTTGCTGTGCATCTGTCAAGCTTTTGGTCAACATCCTTGACTTTATAAATCAGATGCTGAAACGTGGAGGATATGTCTACAGGTTCAATTCTGTAGTTTAACGATTTAATCTGTAAAAATCCGGTGAGCCCTGAACAGGTGCTGAGGGCTACAACAGAAATTTTAATCCCAACGACTGCTCCCTGGTAATAACAATACAATTCAATCAGCTCCGGCTCTTTAATCATGTGGTCTTTGTCCCTGTAACTAAAAACAACAAAATCTGCCGAAAGCAACGCCCGGTTGACAGCTAGATGTACTATGTACTGCTGCCCATCAGCGGAGATTTCATAAAATACAGTGAGTTTGGTACCATCCTCAGGCAAAAGCTTTCTTGGTACCGTAAATTCAAACGATGATGGCATTTGAGAGGGGCCCTTAACTTGCTGAAGAAGACCGAAGAGTACACTGAGGCTGAGCACTCGCCGCAACGGCTCAGAGAAGCGAGGTGAGGGAGAGCTGCTCATGGTGTCAATGAGTTCACTCCGAAGCAAAAAGTGTAACGCCGGCTAGAGACCATGGCTCCAGACTTGGAATTCCAGTCCTTAGTTGCTTTCTATACTGCTCCCCTAAAAATCTGGTGAAGGTGAGGTCTGTATCGGCACCCCTCTGCAACCACATCTACATGCGGAGGGCGGGTACGGCAAACACCCAATAACTACGCAGCTGTTGTTGGTCTTCCGCCTGGGCTTCCTTCCTGTACGGAGGGGAGGCACACCTATCTACGTATTCATTAGAACCCTATCTCTCCAACCTGTCACAAACTGCCGCGAGGGCGTTTTAGTACAAAAACGTCACCTCCGGGCTGTGACCGCGCCCTCGAGCAAAATAGTCTTCAACAGTCACAGACCATGAAAGCCTGAGGAGGGTGACGTCATTCGCACGCTACTTCCTGACGGTCGAAGACTTACAAGAATAAAGACTGCTGTTCGCCGAGACCTTGACGTTTTTAAGTAGAGCTGATGCGTCTGAAATTCAAGTAAAGATAGAAGTCCCGTAAAAAGAACTGCTTTGCCGCTTTCCGTTCGGCAAAAGGTTACGTGATAGGCGATTAGGGCAGCGCAGACTTTGTAAAACATGTTTAGACCGAGAAGCACAACGATTTTATATCGTAGACGGATGCGATGTTAGCTTTAACATGCTGTTTAGAAAATTAGGGGCCGTACCGTATAAAGTGGACACAATAAATGCCGATTAAAAAAAATCTCTGCCACCGTTTTGCGCTGACTTTTGTGTTAGATAGGTGAAGATCTGGAGCAGCAAAATTGAATCTGTTTAGTTTTAAGTGAGCCGGTGTGCATTTGAAGGAATGTGCTGCTCTTGGTTGGAAATGTACGATACAGAAACTCAACGAAAAACAAAATAAATACCAGAACAAAAACATAACGACGCTACACAATAAAACAGGCAAGTTGGACCGCAACAGAGTTGCAGTGCAAAAGAAGAGCACAATACGTTTATGAAACACAAACATAAACACATTACTGCAACTGATTTGCACAAGACAGTGTCGTATCACCACCTACACAGCTTTCATAACATGGTGGTAAAAGGCATTTGCAGCAAGCACAGTCAAAAATGCTGTGTTCCCTTTCCTGTGTGTTATTGCATTGTGGCATGTTTTACATTTATATCTTCTTTTTCACAGAAAAATACCACCATTCCATGGTTCCAGCGTTCCTGGAGCAATAATTTTGTGGACCACTAGGTGCATGCACCACAATCCTTTCTATCCACGTATCTCTACAAAGTACTGTATTTATTGTATCACTTTTCTAACACCAACAGGGGCATATTTTAGCCAGTAAGATTAGGAGGGTGTGAATCGGATGGTAAATGGGTGAGATGACCAAGGGTCAGGATGGAATGTTCCCTGATTTCCTGTGGAGAAGTGTGGCTTAATGGTTAGAGCGGCAGACCCTGATGCAGAGGTCTAGCCCGGGACCAGGGTTCAATTCCCCGCCTTGGCTGGTCTTGGGCTCAAAATTCCACGGACCTGATAATTCTCGCCTCAGTGCCTATTCTAATCATGGAGTCCCACTCTGCAACTCTGGGCAATAGCTTGCTTAATCTCCACAATGGTCCCCACAACGCTAAGGATGCCTGGCCTTCACCCTGGGGGTGCCCAGGAGTGGACGCCTCACAGGGAAAGCCAGGACGAGTTCCACAGCGGTATTCGGGGGCGTGGCTTGGACGCCGATCGGGATGGCGGCGTGAGCTCGCAGCTCCGCGCGGAATCCCGCTAATTCTCCTGTTTTTGCACCCTGGGCGACCCGAGATCGACTCTCCCGCACTACGACGTGCGAGGGGACCTCTGGGCACGGACGGAAAGTTGCTAGGGGACTGCTGGCCCCGAGGAGACCGAGTTGGGTGACGGCCGAGGTGTTGCCGAGAGTGAGAAGAAAATGGCGGCGATGAGGTCGGGCAGCTCCGGACATCGACTTTGAGCCGAGTTGTCGCCGGCTGGCGGGAGGCCCTGCAACCGATCGATCGAGGCATTGGGGACGAGGCGACAGCTCCGGAGGTCAAGGGACACTGATTCGCCCTGCCCGGACTTTGGGGACCCTCGCTGGCCGCCATCTCTATCTTCTCCCTTCCCCCCCCAAGCTTCCGAGGGGGTCGGCCGAACGGTGCTCACCACGTTGGCATTGGACCTGAGGGCATCGGTGGTGGCACTTGATCCTGATCAGCATCGGAGAGTTGGCGCCGAATCACGAGTGCTGGAACTGGACAGGCTTGTTGGCCTGTGACGCAGTAACCTGTAATGGCGGCGGCCGGAGGGCTGGTACCCGCGGAACGCGGTGAGGGGGACCTAGCAGCGTCGTCTCAGATGGGTGAGACTCCCCCGCCGGAGTTGGACCAGGAACAGAGGCTGAACCGACGTCTAGACGCCATACTTGATGTGATCACCTCGACCAAGGAGGCGTTGCACCAGGACATAGCACAAGTGGCCTCGGGACTGGGACTACTGCGAGCGGACCACGCGAAGGTGGCGGATAGGGTCAAGGACCATGATCAGCTGTTGTTGGACCTGAAACCGTCGGTGGTGACCACGGAACACAAGATCACAGACATACTGGCCCGGTTGGACTCGCTGGAACGACGGGCGGAGGATGCTGAAGGCCGCAATAGACGGAACAACGTGCGGGCCGTAGGCCTGCCGGAACGAATTGAGGGGGAGGATGCGGTGGCCTACATGGAGAACTGGTTTCGTACAGTGGTGGCACCGGAGGGGCTTACTCCTTTCTTTACTCTGGAGCGAGCCCACAGGGTGCCTGCTCGCCCGCCAGGGCTTGGCCGCCCCCCCGACCGATGGTGGTGCGGCTCCTCCACTATAAGGACCGGGACCTCCTCATCCAGAGGGCTAGAATGGCAGGCCCGTTTGAGGTGGAAAACAGCAAGGTCACGATCTTCCCGGATTACACTCAGGCGGTCCAGAAGAACAGGGCATCGTTCCTAGCGGTGAAGAAGGAGCTGCGGGAAGAGCGCATACAATATTCCTTGCTCTTTCCGGCCAAGCTGCGGGTCATACTGGACGAGACTACGCACTTCTTCCTGACTCCGGACGAGGCATGGCAGTGGCTGGAGTCGTATAGAGCGGGGACGGACAGGCCGCATAAAAGTAGGCGAGATCTGCCTAAGCAACCCCGGATCAGACAATCACAGTTCATCAGGTCCCGCAACAGGCGCCAGCGGGAGAAACGGGAAGCTCAAATGGCTGCGGAAAAGAGAGATGCGCTCGCAGCGACGGCGGCCATCACGGGATCGCAACGGAACAGTGACTTGGTGGAAACGGACTCCGGTGGGGAAGGCAGCAGGACAGGAGAAGACCTTTCAGAAGCGGAGAGCTCGAAGGGGCCGGTGGTAACCCCCCAGACCTCTGATGGGATTTTTTGCGGTTGAAACTGTGTTGGGACTTGGACAAGACCTTATGGTAGGGCGGTATCCTGTTGGTGATGAGCGGGTTGCCGGGAGGGGGGCTGAGTGCGCAGAGTGGGATGAGGACGCGGGGTGTGGGCTCCGCTAGCTGAGGTCGGCGATAACCCACCCCCCTTGGGCCCTTAAGACCTCCTGTGGTGGAGACCACAGGCTAGGAGAATGGGTAGTTGGTTCGAGGTTTGGATTGGGGCTGACACTGGGTTTGTAGGCTCTGTCCTGGGGAGTGGGGTTTGGGGTGTTCTTCTGTTCAGGGTTTGTTTTGGGGGGGGCAACTGCTTTGGAGGGGATGTGAACTCTCGTTGTTTGACTCGGACTGATCGATGTTGGTATGGGGACGTTACCTAACTTGAAATGCCTAACGTGGAATGTCCGAGGGCTGCGGACTATGGTCAAACGCCACAAAGTGCACGCATATCTGGTGCGCAGGGGGTCCAGATTGCTATGCTACAAGAAACCCATCTGACCAAAAAAGAGTGCGCTGCGTTGCAAAAAAGATGGCGGGGCCAGGTGTTCGGCACCACTTACTCAGCATATGCCAGGGGCGTATTGATTTGGGTGAGGGCAGGGATACCGTTCCAGGTGCTGAATCAAGTAGTGGACCCTGATGGCAGGTTCGTGGCGGTGGAAGGGAGGTTGTATGGAAGGGATGTGGTTCTCTGTTGTGTGTATGCGCCAAACACTGATCAGGCCCGATATTTTGATGGCCTCTCTGGGTCCTTGGCCTCTTTCCTGGCGGGCTTGGTGGTGTTAGGGGGGGACTTTAACTCGATCACGGATGTGGCGCTGGATAGGTCCCATCCTCCCCTTGTTGACTCCCCGGTGCGCAAGTTGGCCATGCACAGGAAGGACTGGCAGGACAGATGGGGGTTGCTGGATGTTTGGCGGGAGCAGCACAGAGACGTCAGGGATTATTCCTTTTATTCAGCCCTCCACGCACTACATGTGAGAATAGACTCAGTGCTCTGTAGTGGATCCCTAGCCCCATTGATTTCCCACACGGAGTACCTGGCTAGAACCATCTCGGATCATAACCCCCTATTGGTACATATCCAGTGGCAGCGGGAGCGCTCAGCGATACCAACATGGCGGCTCCGTCCAGACACATTGGAGGACTCAGTATTTAGGGACACTGTCCAGCAAGGCATCGATCATTACTTTGGCAAGAACGAGGGTACGGCCACGAGCAGGTCCACTGAATGGGATGCGATGAAAGTGGTGGTGAGAGGGGTGTGTCTGGGTAGGTTCTCGAATGCTCGTACGACTGTGTTGAATGCACTTGTGAAAGCGGAGGAGACTTTGAGAGATTTGGAGCGCCGCAGGCCGGCCAGCCCGGACTTACAATCCCGGTTATTGGAGGCGAAGGAAGTGTTGGTTGAGGTGTTACGACTACAGGCAATACGCCATCAGAGCGCACGCTGAACGGGACAAGGTGGGCACACTCTTGGCCAGACTTGCGAACCCGGAACTCAGGGGCTGCCCGATCCTTAGCATTAGCAACGCACGGGGGGAACTGGTGTATTCCCAGGCGGTGGTGTTGGAGTGCTTTCGGGTGTACAGGAATTGTATCAGAGTCAGTTGGGAGTGGAGGTCCAGGAAATTGCGGAGTACCTAGGGGCGAGGCCGCTTCCGGTCCTAGATGTGGAGGACGCGAAGGAGCTGGGCGGCCCGATCACGCTCACTGAAATACGGGTGGCCATTAAACATATGGCTCGTAATAAAACGCCAGGGGTGGATGGGCTACCAATAGAATTTTATCAGCAGTATGTTGATACACTGGCCCCCAGGTTGCTGGTGGTGTACACGGAAGCCTATGAGACAGGGGGTTTGCCTGGGTCCATGCGTGAGGCCTTGATAGTTCCGCTCCTAAAGCCCGGCAGGGATGCAACAGACGTGAGGTCCTATCGCCCGCTGTCCATGTTGACGGTGGACTACAAGATCCTGAGCCGGATTCTAGCTACTAGACTGGCCCCACACATGACGGGCCTGGTGCACAGGGATCAGGCTGGGTTTATCCCCACGAGGAGCACGGCGCTGAATATCCACCGCCTGGTGGGGATAATGGATGCCATCTTGGATGGGGACGGGGCCCAAGCGGTCCTGTCCGTTGACATTGAAAAGGCCTTTGATAGTCTGGAATGGACTTTCCTGGACGAAGTGCTGGGAAGGTTTGGCATAGGTGAGGGGTTCCGCCGATGGACGAGAGTCTTGTATTCCTCGGCTACGGCGTGGGTACGTCTGGGTGGTCTGGTGTCCGCGGCGTACCCAGTGGGTAGGGGCACGAGACAGGGGTGCTCCCTTTCCCCCCTATTGTTCGCTCTGGCGATGGAGCCTTTGGCGGTCCATGCTAGGTCGGGTGACAAATACACGGGGATAGACAGCGGCGGGCAGCGGCATTACATCTCGCTGTATGCGGACGACCTACTCCTGTACCTCGGCGATACGGAGCGGGCCCTGGAAGAAGCGATGGACCTGTTATCAGAGTTTGGCCGGCTGTCGGGCCTTAAGGTCAACTGGGCAAAGACCTGTGTGTTTCCACTGAGAGCGGAGTCGCCCAACCCTGCTCGCGACTTGGGGGTAGTTTGGGAGCCATCTTGCTTCACCTATCTGGGAGTCCGTATTTACCACGCGACCGCGGACCTATTGGAGGGCAACATAGGTCGGTGCATTCGGGCACTGAGGGGCAGCATGTCCTTCTGGTCGACCCTCCCTCTGACGGTTCTGGGCAGGATTGCTCTCTTGAAAATGGTGGCACTTCCCCGCCTACTGTACTACTTCCGGACGCTACCTATCTGGATTCCTCAGGGGATTTTTAGAGACCTGAGAACGATGGTCATTGGTTTCCTATGGGGCCATGGCCGCCGTAGGGTGGCTCTAAGCACGCTGCTTCGCCCCAAGATTGAGGGGGGTATGGCCGTGCCTGACTTCGAACTATATTATTTGGCGGCGCAACTGCAGGTCCTCACGCAACATGTGGCCAGGGTGTTTAGGGGACCGGAAGAGTACCGAGAGCTGGGGATACAACGCCATGTGCTGTCCTATATAGTCATGCAGCAGAGACTTGAGTTGCGGGGCCTCACTATGGAGGAACGGACACTCAGGCTGTGCTGGCAGAGGAGCCTTAGGAGAGCGAAGGCAACGCAGCCTTATGCGCCCGAAATTCCGATCGGTATGCTAACGGCCCTGCCACACGGGGGCGATTGGTCCCCATTGCTGGATTGGGAGGAGGCGGGCCTACAGGTGGTAGGCGATCTGTACATCGATGGGGCTCTGGTACCCTTCGAAGTGCTTCGGGAACAGTTCGGGTTGCCTGACGGGGGGTTCCTCCTGCATGCGGCGGTGGTGGCTGCTATACAGAAGCACTGGAAAGGAGGGCTCATGGAACCGACCACGACTATGGCGTGTCAGTATGTGGTGATGGCAGCGGGCACCTTCAAGGCGGTAACATGCCTCCACAACAGGATGCTGAACGAGGGACTGGAACCGCTCCAGGGGCTCAAGGCCAAATGGGAAGCGAGTGTGGGCAGGCCCATCCCAGACACGGCGTGGGGCCATATTTTACGGCGCACGTGGAAAGGCACGAGAAACGCGCGCTTCCAACAAGTACATTTCTATGTGCTTCATAGGGCCTACCTGACCCCCGAAAAAATACGGCGGTATTTCCAGGTACAAGACGCTCGGTGCCCGCGGTGTTCGTTTTCAGGAGCGGACATGGACCATTTGTTCTGGGGTTGCCCGCGTTTGGAGGCCTATTGGGCGGAGGTAGGGGACCTTCTAAATGAGGTGACCGATAGGGAGGTGGATTTCGATATGGTGGCGTGTTTGTTACTCTGGTTCCCGCACACCAAACACACCAAGGTAACGAGCAAATTTATTGATTTGGGCCTGATACTGGCGCAAAGGGAAATATCATGGCATTGGAAGTCCAAGGGCGGGCCGTCCACACGGAGGTGGAAGAATGAATTGTTGAGGTGGTCTGAATGCGAGAGTGTGCTCCGGATGAAGCAGGCTGTCAAGCTTGGCAATGAGAATGCCTTGGATGCAGCGCGTGCGTGGGAGTTGGTGGTGCAAGCTTTGCGTGACTCTTTAGTAGAAGATGAGGATTGAGTGAATCGGGCCTGTGGACACTGCGAGGCGTACTAACTCGGAGTGGACATTGACTCTGTAGCGGGATCCATACTACACATCAGGAAGAAGCACACCATTAGCAGTTGCCGGGGTGGGGACATAGGGGGATTGTTTAGTGGGAGTTCGGGATGGGTTGGAAGCCTAGGGGTTGCCTGTCCGCGAGAGCAACTTCGAGTTACGTAGGGCCAGTGGGGAGCTGCACGAAGAGTGGGATGGCTAAGGGGAGTGGCCGGGAATGGGGGGCTCTATAGTGCTCGGGGTGGGTTCGGGAGCGGGTAGTAGCATTGATCGCGCAAGTGGAATGGCTGACGGTAGTATTGTTGAGGGTGGGGGGGTAAAATGCGGATACGTAAAACGATCTTTAGACCATGGTCCCTATGGGACACCCACCGTGAGGTTTTTCCTACTATGTAGAGGACTATGCCGCCCGGCCTCCGGGATGCGGGCTGAATGGCTGTGTATGGTATACGTTTTACTGTTGATCGGGGGGGACGTCACGAGTGGACTGGTTGACTAATTGTATTCTGTGGTTTCTAACTCTGCAATAAAAAAAAAAAAAAAAAGAGTTCCACAGCGGTATTCGTACAAGCGCCTTGAGACCCTTGCGGGTGAGTAGTGCGCTATACAAGTATCAATTTATAATTTACAGTAGGTGGGCCTCTGAGCTCTGAGGCTGATTTAGAGTTTAGCAGAGAGCGCACTCAGTCACTTTTACTGGGTTCTCCGTCACCATTACTCTGTGAGGTGGCGATAGTACCCTGTCCGCCAAGGTCAAGGTCCGCCAGTCTGATTTTTGAGTCTGGCGGAGCTCAAGTTGTACCCTGACGGAGTACAATTTACGCTGTCGGTGTAAAACTTCCTCTGACAGCCCGAATGAGTAGGAGCCATTGACGGTAAGTCATCCGTCCTGTTTAGAGAGGATTGTCAGATGGCTTTTTTTTTTTAACTCTCTGTCACCACAAGGTATATTTTGGTGGTGGGGGACAGGGGAAAAAATCACCTTCAAACCATGGAAGAAAATTTATTTTGTGTCGGTGTCATTAGCTTTTTACATTTTTTTATTACAAATATTCCTGCCTTAGGAGTTGGTTTTTAAAAAACAAAAAACTTTGGAAAAGTTTGCTGCTGGCGGTCATGTTTGCCAGTACAGACATAGGGCCACCTGACCTGGGTACAAAACCAATATTGTATTTAATGGGGGAAGCGGAGTCACACCCCAAAGACCCCACGCCGAAGCTGCATCCCTGAACCTCAATGGTGTTAGACCTTACGCAGTGCTGAGTCCTTGGTGTTTAGTGCTGTCTTTGTAAACCTTGGTTGGGTGGATAAAGTGAGTTGATGCTCCATCTGTAACAAGAGGACCAGAGCTGGTACCATCTTTATTTGCTTTTATGGAACTTTTCAAGTTTGCAGTGTGCTTATGTGTGACATGCCAATGAAACATGCATAGATGCCAATACACCTGATACAGGCAGGTCAATTAGTCAGACAAAAATATCTTTATTTTGTCTTTCACCCACCTATATTTGCCTCCACTTCAGTGGAAGTCAATTAGGAAAATACATTTCCCAACATTTTGCTTTAGAAGTCACACTGTACCTCAGTGTTGAAGCCTAAGTTTTTTCAAAATAATGACTAAAGTGGTTTTATATCCACAAGGTCGATTTCACACAATACTAACTTTTTGTTGAGGCACTAGATTACTACCCTCATACGGATTGAGCAGCCCCTATTATCATCCTAGACGCTGAGAAAGCATTTGACCTAGTGTAGTGGGAGGTAATATTTGCCATTCTCAAATGTTTTGGGGTATCCATGAAGTTTGTCACACTGCTGCAAAATGTATATGGGAATGCTGAGGCGGAAGTGATAATTCACACATGGTAAAACGAGTTACAATTGAAGGTAGCACAAGACAGTGTTATCCTGTGTCACCACTTCCTTTTGCTCTTTTCATCAAGCCTCTAGTCGCGGTAATTAGATAGGATCCATCCATTGAAGCTCCTTTAGCAGGATCATCCAAAATTAAGCTATATGCAGATGATATAATTCTTTACTTAGCTGCCACCGAACAAATATTTGTAACACATTTGATAAGCTCTAGACATTTACCAACATTGAGGTGTATAAGGTCAATAATAGCAGATCTGAAACGCTACCTTTTCATTGCTTCCCCCAAATACTGCTCATTGAAATATGATAGCATTACTGTACTACTCGCCTTATAAGATACTTGGGTATTTATGTCTTGCATGATTTCTCAGAACTCTTTTCTTTAAATTATATTGCGACTCTGAATAAAGCACGGGCACTTTTATTGAAATGGCATAATCTCCGACTTTCCATCTTCAGCCGTGTAGAACTAATTAAAGTGGCAATATTGCGGTTGTTCTTTTTATATTTTCCAATGATTTAATAAAAGTTAAATATCAGTTTTTTGTTGAGAGTGATCAAGCAATTCAACACTTTCTGTGGAAGGATAAACAAGCTCGCATTAACCTTTACCATCTTTACCACATATCCAAATGTATTATCATTCCACTATACTTCCCCGGTCTGACCCGGGCCATGGGATCTAACAGTATCTCTGTTTTTATCTGCAGTCTTTGGTCCAATAAGTTTAAATTCAGATACCCATTTTCCTACAAATCCCATAATTACCCAAGAGGATTCGCTATAAAGTAACACATATATTAGAATATAGATTCAAGCAGATCAGAGAGCAAATTGTTTCATCCCCAGATGAAAATCAGGAATGTACAGAGTTACGCTCAAGTATAGGCACTGCTGTTATCAAGAAATAGGAAAGGGCAGTGACTACTCTGGTGGTAAGAGGCATGAAAACTTGAGATCACCTAACCTCCAGTTTTCTCGCTGTTCCTCCAGTGTTATTATTTACCTACCAACAAATTAGACTTTTCTTTAATTGCAATCTGGTTGAGAGGGATTGGTATTCGGAACAAAATTGTAAAGCTTACATCGTAAGCAGAGATAAAGGAGTAGGGAACTAGTATTGTTTACCCCAGCAATAATTAAATCAGAGGCTGGTATCTGCAGCATTAGCTAAAATTAAGACTACTCTGCTATAATTTTAGTACAGGCTACTGCGGCTGCTAAAACACCATGGCTCATAAAGCGATTTGGGGTGCTAACTTTAAGACAATACATTTTTACTGTAGATAGCAGCTTTATTACACTGCCAGCCATCTCAAGAAAATGTTCCTAGCTATATTTGCAGAACGTTTTAGGTGCGGCCAAGAACGGTGGCATTGGCTGCGTATTTGTTTCACATGGCCCCTGTTATATAACGTTTGGTGTAGAATATTCATCACTCAGTAGGCAAGGGCAGAGTCAGGTAAGGCCGGGACCTTTACAGACACTAGTTGGTATGTTAACTCCAACAAGACAAGCCTTGGTAAGACCGAGCAGGTGTGTGGAATTTAATAAAATATATGTCTAAGGGGCAGGTTGCTTCATAAATCTACTTGTCCTGTAACAAAATCCACTTGTCCCTTTGGTGCCATGTAGTACAGTGACAAATTATGGCAGCAATCTCATTAATAAGAGCTCTGATTGCATGTTTTAAGGGTTTTCAACAACTCTCCTATAAGCTTTTCCCATACTGAGAAATGTTGGAAATTTACTCCTGACAATGGCAGATGTAAACCTCTCTCCAGAGTTGGGAAAAAAGTGGTTGGAGGGAAGTGAACTTGTAAACACTCCGATTTTCGCATGAGGAAATCTACACATGAGTTCAGAAATATTTTCTAGGAGTACTATTTCTTGTCCTACTTTTGTAAATTCTTGGGAATTCATGAAAGCTGTATAGCTGCACTTAATTCTAGGAGATATACTGTGGGTGCACTTTTGAGACTTTCTTTAATAATTGGGCCCCTATTTTGGTCTGCGTTGACCGTGACCTTTTGTGTTTATTAAAATTCTGCCTCTCTCTCTCTGTATCGGCTTACTTCACTGTGACTGACAGCAATCTGCTCTTTCACAAGGAGTATATCGGCACACAAAGTAGTTTTGTTGAGGGCCAGTACCTACTGTGGCAGTGTGTGCTTTAAGAGACCAAAACATTTTTTTTTTATTTTGCCAGTGTTCGTTATAATGGTGAGGGGCCAGGAACTCCCACACCAATGAGGCTTTACAAAAACCATGCCAAAACAAGTCACACATTGACAAAACTAAAAAGCTGATCACCAATTTCAGACCTACTGGCTTTGCAATTGCTAGCTGGTGGCTCAGTGAACTAATGCATCCACTGTGGGGGCCTGTGTTCGACTTCATGGTCACAGGTTCAAATCCCGGCGGGTCCACTCAGCCTTTCATCCATTTGAGGTTGATAAAATGAGTACCTTTGGGTTGGGTAACAATATACATATGTTATTTCAGTGCCAAGATGCCCCGTTGCTGAGGTGAAAGTGCCCCTTATAAATACACATGTCATGTTATGTTATTTTTGTTTCCCATAATCTTACTGAAACTGCTTACACCGATCTTCTGTTATGAATATTTTTGGGAAATGCTAGCATGCATGGGAGTAAATGATGCTGCAAAAAAATGGTACCTGAAATTTGACAGTAGTTTAGCAAAATGTTTTTTTTTGCTTTAAACATTTTATTTTGAGAGCAAATAATCATCAATCTTGCTTTCAAGCTTCTACAAATATGTGCATCAAATCAGAGAGCATTATGGGAGCATTATACACAGCCTCATATTGCTAACATTTTAAAACGTGTGTAGACATTTTTGTACTGGAAACACTGTCAGTAGTGCAGTCAGCATTTGAAACAGTTACTTAGAGTTCTCATCCTAATAATAAAGGCTTTCAATTAATGAACCATAAATACAGGTTTGGACAGCATTAGCATATGGACAATAATATTGCCTTAACTGCAGACATTTCCCTTTCCTGATCCATAATGTGTTACTATAAACTGGCAGCCAAAGGGTTTGTGCTGCAGGGGGTTGGGCCTACTTGTCCCAGGGACAAAATACACATGAAGACTTATTGCCCTTGACGCCAAACAATATGTCCTGGGTGTAGAGCTATAGGAATTCCACATCCTTGGAAAGAGACAATTTTTGTTCATAGCCTTGTTGGTCACCCTCTCCCTAATTCTAGTGGGGGCCAGCAAGGATCTGGGTTGGTGGGCTGGGGCTGAGGGGGTAAGGAGTTATAATCGGAAACAAAATCACTTACCTCTTCGCCGCACTGTCGAGCTCATCTCTCCTCTGCCGAACAGGAAACAACCAGGCTCCCCTGAGCCAATCAAAACGCTGCAATGCAGTGCTGTGATTGGTTTGCATGCAGTGGTTCAGCACTCAGACAGGGATTGGGGGCCTGGACATGTTCTCCATGTAGGCTGTAATGCAGCCTCCATGGAGAACAGGCTAAAGTGCACATGAAGCCCCACCCTCATGCTGCTGAAGTAGGGAAGAATAAAATGATAATAACATTGCATTATTATCATTTTATTTTTCCTTTCTTTTACTGCTGCACAGCGGCAATGGGGGGACGCTCCTCCTACTTAGCGGAGGAGCAGCCACTGACTAATTCTGCAGCTATGGAAATCACCCAAAGCACCTAATTTTCAATTATGGGTGCATAAAAAGCAACAAGTTAATAGGTAGGAAAATGTATATGCTCAAAGATGTGGGGCATTAGGAAAACATACGGGAATTTGGGAGGATATGGAATAATATGGGTCTAGGAAAAGTTATTATGAATTTCTTCTGATTATGGATATGGCTCATAAATAAGGGCATAAGGATTTAATCAATTTGAAATGACGAATAAAATAAAAACCTTAAAAAAAAGGGTGTGGTGGGGATCTTTCCAATTGTACAGCCCTCACAGTGAACCAAAAATATGTGGGTTTTTCCATGTGCTGTAACCGAGCCTTATCTGTGGATGCATGTTTTCCTGCTCAAATGTTAATATTTATTGTGAATGCTTTCCAGCTATAGTTCAAAGAACCAAGGTTCCTAAGTTCCTTAATTACGCTATTCTCAAGGTCAGTATTCTCAAGGGAAACTAAGCTTGAATAAACGCATTATGAAAGGCTTCTAATGCACGTCACTATCAATGAAACAATTCAAAGAAGGGTATTGCAAGGCATTTTATTGGCAATTATATTGTTCTGTTGGCACATGCCAGAATATTAACACAGTGGCCTACCTCAGATTAATCCTCTATTTCAAAGAACGCAAATGTAACCCCTCTCATCACACATTGTTTTCCTGCCAACCTGCAGCACATCAATTATTTTTCTTTTAACAGTCAAAATTTGTTAACATATTTTTTTCAGGAGAGCCTTGCTTCATTGAAATAGGAAGATTGTTCAGTTGTGGTTGTAGGAGAGAACTAGAAGCTTATTAGTACTGAATTTGTAGTGCATCTGATACACTGAGACCTTTCTCTTGAGGCCTGATCTAGATCTGCATGCTAGATGTAAGAATCGATCTGTGGCCTGAATTCCAATTGGCCGGAACTGGCCAAGTAGTTCGAGCTGGACTGTTCGCATTGGGCGCAGAGTCAAGACTGATTTGCATGTGGCTGGGTTCAAAATGGAATGGCATGGTGAGCAAAAAAAAAATGGATTTAGGCCCAGATCACTGTACTGGGTTAATGTATGACATTGTTCTTCATTCTGTCCATCAATTGTTCTCTTTTGATTCATCACCCGGAGTGGGACAGGTATGCCCCAACGTAGGTCCTGTGCTCTCCATGCCACTGGAGTCATGCTATCCTGGCTGATGAGGGCTGAAAGCTCGAAACCAGTCTTAGGATGCTTGTTTCCAGTCCAAGGAGGGCCTGGTAGTTTGGGCTGCTCTGTTCCCATTGAGCGCTGGGTCAAGACTGATTTGCATATGGCTGGGTTCAAACTAGAATGGCATGGTGAGCAAAAAAACGGAAAACTTTAGGCCCAGATCTATGTACCAGGGTGAATGTATGACATTGTTCTGCATTCTGTCCATCCATTGTTCTTTTTGCAGTTGTCACCCCGAATGGGATGGGTATGCCCAGACATGGGTCCCATGCTCTCCATGCCACTGAAGTAAAGCTATCCTGGCTGATGATGGTTGAAAGCCCGAAACTGGTCCTACGATGCTTGTTTCCATTCCAGGAAAGACCTGGCCTGGCAGTTCGGGCTGGACTGTTCCCAATTGGCGCAGGGTCAAGACTGATTTGCATATGGTGGGTCTAAACTAAGCATGGGCAAAATTTGCGAATTCGCGTTCTGCGAATTTGCGGATTCCCCTCGAAATCGCAAAAAAAATCCGCGAATTTTCCCGCGAAATCACAGATATTTTTGCGATTTGCCATGGAGTACTTTCTACTGGCTAATCCAGTAAGTGCTCCCTCATTGGGTAGATGTATAGTGCTTTTACTACACTGCAGCTGCATAAAGGGCCAGAAGATGTGTCTCCAGTGACCATGTGTGCCTGTAACACAGGCACAGGCACACATGGTCACTGGAGACACATCTTCTGGCCCTTTACGCAGCTACAGTGTAGAAAAAGCACTATAGGGCAGATTTACAAGACGCTTGCGCCTCTTTTGCGCTGCAGTTGCGTCACTTTTGTGACGCAGCGGCAGCACAAAAGATGCGCCATGGTGCTTGGTATTAACAACGTGACGCATCTGAGAGATGCAAACACAACAGGTGATGGACCGAATGTGGATCAATGTCACACACTCACCCCAGTCCAAAGATCTGGGCCCAAATCCATCGTTTTTTTGCACTCCACACCACCCTGGGTTAGACAATGGCGATATGCAAATCAGCTCTGACCCTGTGCCCCATGGGAACAGTCCAGTCCGAACTACAAAAGCCATGTCCTTCCCAGAACGGAATCAAGCATCCGAGGACCGGACCGGTTTCGAGGTAACACCTCTCATCAGCCCGGCTAGCTTGACTCCAGTGGTGTGGAGTGCCTGGGACCCACGTCTGGGCATCCCCAGCGCACTTAGGGCGGAATATGCAAACACAACAGGTGATGGACCGAATGTGGATCAATGTCACACACTCACCCCAGTCCAAAGATCTGGGCCCAAATCCATCGTTTTTTTGCACTCCACACCACCCTGGGTTAGACAATGGCGATATGCAAATCAGCTCTGACCCTGTGCCCCATGGGAACAGTCCAGTCCGAACTACAAAAGCCATGTCCTTCCCAGAACGGAATCAAGCATCTGAGGACCGGACCGGTTTCGAGGTAACACCTCTCATCAGCCCGGCTAGCTTGACTCCAGTGGTGTGGAGTGCCTGGGACCCACGTCTGGGCATCCCCAGCGCACTTAGGGCGGAATATGCAAACACAACAGGTGATGGACCGAATGTGGATCAATGTCACACACTCACCCCAGTCCAAAGATCTGGGCCCAAATCCATCGTTTTTTTGCACTCCACACCACCCTGGGTTAGACAATGGCGATATGCAAATCAGCTCTGACCCTGTGCCCCATGGTAACAGTCCAGTCCGAACTACAAAAGCCATGTCCTTCCCAGAACGGAATCAAGCATCCGAGGACCGGACCGGTTTCGAGGTAACACCTCTCATCAGCCCGGCTAGCTTGACTCCAGTGGTGTGGAGTGAAGCTAGGGCCCACGTCTGGGCATCCCCAGCGCACTTAGGGCGGAATATGCAAACACAACAGGTGATGGACCGAATGTGGATCAATGTCACACACTCACCCCAGTCCAAAGATCTGGGCCCAAATCCATCGTTTTTTTGCACTCCACACCACCCTGGGTTAGACAATGGCGATATGCAAATCAGCTCTGACCCTGTGCCCCATGGGAACAGTCCAGTCCGAACTACAAAAGCCATGTCCTTCCCAGAACGGAATCAAGCATCCGAGGACCGGACCGGTTTCGAGGTAACACCTCTCATCAGCCCGGCTAGCTTGACTCCAGTGGTGTGGAGTGCCTGGGACCCACGTCTGGGCATCCCCAGCGCACTTAGGGCGGAATATGCAAACACAACAGGTGATGGACCGAATGTGGATCAATGTCACACACTCACCCCAGTCCAAAGATCTGGGCCCAAATCCATCGTTTTTTTGCACTCCACACCACCCTGGGTTAGACAATGGCGATATGCAAATCAGCTCTGACCCTGTGCCCCATGGGAACAGTCCAGTCCGAACTACAAAAGCCATGTCCTTCCCAGAACGGAATCAAGCATCCGAGGACCGGACCGGTTTCGAGGTAACACCTCTCATCAGCCCGGCTAGCTTGACTCCAGTGGTGTGGAGTGCCTGGGACCCACGTCTGGGCATCCCCAGCGCACTTAGGGCGGAATATGCAAACACAACAGGTGATGGACCGAATGTGGATCAATGTCACACACTCACCCCAGTCCAAAGATCTGGGCCCAAATCCATCGTTTTTTTGCACTCCACACCACCCTGGGTTAGACAATGGCGATATGCAAATCAGCTCTGACCCTGTGCCCCATGGGAACAGTCCAGTCCGAACTACAAAAGCCATGTCCTTCCCAGAACGGAATCAAGCATCCGAGGACCGGACCGGTTTCGAGGTAACACCTCTCATCAGCCCGGCTAGCTTGACTCCAGTGGTGTGGAGTGCCTGGGACCCACGTCTGGGCATCCCCAGCGCACTATATGACATTGATCCACATTCAGTCCATCACTTGTTGTTTTTGCAATTGCCGCCCTAAGTGCGCTGGGGATGCCCAGACGTGGGTCCCAGGCACTCCACACCACTTGGAGTCAAGCTAGCCGGGCTGATGAGAGGTGTTACCTCGAAACCGGTCCGGTCCTCGGATGCTTGATTCCGTTCTGGGAAGGACATGGCTTTTGTAGTTCGGACTGGACTGTTCCCATGGGGCAACAGGGTCAGAGCTGATTTGCATATCGCCATTGTCTAACCCAGGGTGGTGTGGAGTGCAAAAAAACGATGGATTTGGGCCCAGATCTTTTGACTGGGGGAGTGTGTGACATTGATCCACATTCAGTCCATCACTTGTTGTTTTTGCAATTGCCGCCCTAAGTGCGCTGGGGATGCCCAGACGTGGGTCCCAGGCACTCCACACCACTTGGAGTCAAGCTAGCCGGGCTGATGAGAGGTATTACCTCGAAACCGGTCCGGTCCTCGGATGCTTGATTCCGTTCTGGGAAGGACATGGCTTTTGTAGTTCGGACTGGACTGTTCCCATGGGGCAACAGGGTCAGAGCTGATTTGCATATCGCCATTGTCTAACCCAGGGTGGTGTGGAGTGCAAAAAAACGATGGATTTGGGCCCAGATCTTTTGACTGGGGGAGTGTGTGACATTGATCCACATTCAGTCCATCACTTGTTGTTTTTGCAATTGCCGCCCTAAGTGCGCTGGGGATGCCCAGACGTGGGTCCCAGGCACTCCACACCACTTGGAGTCAAGCTAGCCGGGCTGATGAGAGGTGTTACCTCGAAACCGGTCCGGTCCTCGGATGCTTGATTCCGTTCTGGGAAGGACATGGCTTTTGTAGTTCGGACTGGACTGTTCCCATGGGGCAACAGGGTCAGAGCTGATTTGCATATCGCCATTGTCTAATCCAGGGTGGTGTGGAGTGCAAAAAAACGATGGATTTGGGCCCAGATCTTTTGACTGGGGGAGTGTGTGACATTGATCCACATTCAGTCCATCACTTGTTGTTTTTGCAATTGCCGCCCTAAGTGCGCTGGGGATGCCCAGGCGTGGGTCCCAGGCACTCCACACCACTTGGAGTCAAGCTAGCCGGGCTGATGAGAGGTGTTACCTCGAAACCGGTCCGGTCCTCGGATGCTTGATTCCGTTCTGGGAAGGACATGGCTTTTGTAGTTCGGACTGGACTGTTCCCATGGGGCAACAGGGTCAGAGCTGATTTGCATATCGCCATTGTCTAACCCAAGGGTGGTGTGGAGTGCAAAAAAACGATGGATTTGGGCCCAGATCTTTTGACTGGGGGAGTGTGTGACATTGATCCACATTCAGTCCATCACTTGTTGATTTTGCATCTGAGAGATGCGTCACGTTGTAAAGCCCTGCGCCATCAGGAGACGTTCCGGCGCAGGGGAGGGCGTTCCTGCGCAGGAACGCCTCCTAAAAGTGCCTGAGTGAAATCTACAAGATTTCACTCAGTCACTTTTAGGCCAATGCTGCGTCAAAACCCTGCGCCTGCTTGAAGCAGGCGCAAGGCTTGACGCAGCATTGGGGAGATAGGGCTCCCCAGAGCATTGCTGGAGCTGCGTCGCACTTGCGTCGCAGCTCCAGCAATGCGCTGCTTTTACTGCACAGATGCGTGAGGCATCTGTGCCATTTTTGCCACATGGTGCGCCGCATTGTAAATGTGGCGGACCATGGGTGGCGGAGCTGCGGTGCACAATAACTGGCACATCCCTGGGGATGCGCCAGTTATAGTAAATCTGCCCCTATACATTTAGCCAACGAGGGAGCATTTACTGATTAGACAGTAGAAAGTACTCCAGTTGAGTAGAGATATTGCACAAAACGGTGGCATCTTTGTGGACAAACACGCAGGGTGGGATTCATTCTGCCCCCTGTTAGACTCGTTTTTTGTGCCCTTCTGCCCTCTGTTAGACTCGTTTCCCCCTTGTTTTTCTGCCCTTCTGCCCTCTGTTAGACTCGTTTTTTGTGCCCTTCTGCCCTCTGTTAGACTCGTTTTTGTGCCTTTCTGCCCCCTGTTAGACTCGTTTTTGTGCCCTTCTGCCCTCTGTTAGACTTGTTTTTCCCTTGTTTTTCTGCCCTTTTGCCCTTTGTTAGACTGCTTTTTGTGCCTTTCTGCCCTCTGCATCACCACATCATCACTCAGCGCTACCCCAGCATCACTCAGCACCACCACATTATCACTCAGCACCTCCACAGCACCACTCAGCACCACCACAGCATCACTCAGCACCACCACATTATCACTCAGCACCACCACAGCACCACCCAGCACCACCACAGCATGACTCAGCACCACCACAGCATCACTCAGCACCACCACAGCACCACTCAGTACCACCACAGCACCACTCAGCACCACCACAGCACCTCTCAGTGCCACCACAGCATCACTCAGCACCACCACAGCATCACTCAGCACCACCACATTATCACTCAGCACCACAACAGCACCACTCAGCACCACCACAGCATCACTCAGCACCACCACAGCATCACTCAGCACCACTCAGCACCACCCCAGCATCACTCAGCACCATCCCAGTATCACTCAGCACCACCACAGCACCACTCAGCATCCCCACAGCACCACTCAGCACCACCACAGCACCACTCAGCGCCAACCCAGCATCAATCTGCGCAACCATTCAACAACAACTGGTTCAAATATGTTCTCTCAATGTTTCAAGCTTTATTACAAATGTCACTAAAAGATGTTAATATTTCACTTCTGTTCTTGGATTTTCATCACAATAAAATACACTGAACATAATCTTCACAAAAGTTATTTACAAAAGTTTAAGCTATTGCCATTATAAATTGAAATCACTTTTATTTAAGTATTAATTATTTAAAAAAATTAAAAGCCATTGTAATTTGTAATATCAATACATCTAAGTCACGTAAATACAAATCATGTTGCATTACAAATGCTATAGGTGTCACATTTGCGAAAGTTATAACTATTGGCATTGTAAATGACAAAGCTATTAATTTAGCTATTTTCAAAACCAACACATAAATAAAAAAAGTTGTCATTTACAAGACCAATAGCTCAAACCTTCCCAATGCGTCTTGCATTGCAAATGCTTGTTTTTATATCTGTCAGTGCTTCCTGTTGATGTTTAATTTTCGTGACAGGCGCCTCATTGCCTACTTGTAACTATTCTCTGACCCTGCTTCAAGGGTCAGAGCAGGGTCAGAGAATAGTTGCAAGTAGGCAACGAGGCGCCAGGAAGCACTTACAGGCTTGCAGCAGCAGGTGCCCAAGTTGAAGTTAAATTCTTTGTAACCCTTTTGTAAAAGGTTACAAAAAATTAGCTTCAACTTTTGCACCTGCTGCTGTAACCCTGTAAGTGCTTGGCTGAAAATTCGTCCCGCTGATTCGCGGATTTTACCGCGATTTCGCGAGATTCGCGGATCGCGAAATCGCTGAAAATCCACAAATTCCGCGAGCGGAACAAATTTTCAGCCCATGCTTAGTCCAAACTGGAATGGCATGATGAGCAAAAAAAACATGGATTTAGGTCCAGATCTCTGTACTGGGGTGAATGTATGACATTGTTCTGCATTCTGTCCATCAATTGTTCTTTTTGCTAAATTCCAAAATGGCATAATATGTGGTTAGGAATCTTGAATTTACTGCCACTCGTGGGTCTGCCCTTTGCTTCTGCATCCCTGTCTGTAGCACAAATCAGCTCTTCTTTATGAGCTGGGTTGTTCCACTCACTTAGACTTGCTGCAGAAGCGATTCTCCACTGTCAACATATTTTAAATGGGCCTGTAAAAATTGTGACAGTCATATCTTGAAGTCTATGTATCAATCAATCAAAAAGGTGACTTGTAAAACACGACTACACACCCATAAAGGTCTTAAGGCTCTGGGGTGTGGGAAGACCGGGGGGGCTGGTCCACTGAAGATGCTGTGGTTCAGTTGAAGAGCCAGGTCATGGGGTCCTTTCTGAATTGAGGCAGTGACAGCGATTGCCTCAGGTGGAGAGGCATTGTGTTCTAGGTCTTTGCTGCGAGGTAGGAGAAGGATCTCTCTCCACCCATGGTCTTGCAGATACGTGAGATGGTAGCCAGGGCCAATTGGACATAGCGGAGGCCTCTAGTGGGTGCGTGGAATGTGAGGCGGTGGTTAAGGTACGCAGGTCTCGCGTCATGTAGACCTTTGTAGGCATGTGTGTGGAACTTGAAGGTGATTCTTTTATTGACTGGGAGCCAGTGGAGGTTGGTGATGTAGCTGCAGCACAGGAGGTTGAGGATGAGTCTGGCTGAGGCGTTCTGGATGTTCTGTAGTTTCTAGAGGAGTTTCTGGGTGATGCCGGCGTAGAGTGCTTTGTCATAGTCGATTCTGCTACTGATGAGAGCATGGATGGCGTGTCTTTCAGAACGCAGTGGGGATACACTTAAATATCTTGCGGGGCAGGCAAAACGTGTGGAAGAAGGATGATGAGATGGCATTGATCTGGCGGCTCATGGTGAGCGAGGAGTCCAGAATGATGCCTAGGTTTCGTGCGTGGTCTGTGGGTGTTGGGGAGGGGACTTTCCAAGTGCTGCTGGCCACCAGGAGCTGTCCCAGGTGGAGGGGTAGAGCCCATGATAATGACCTCAGTCTTCTCACAGTTGAGATTTATGCAGCTGTTCTTCATCTATGTGGTGACAGCCTTCATTCCTTCATGGAAGTTGGTCTAGGCAACTGTGGGTTCATTGGTGAGGGAGAGAATCAACTTGGGGTCATCGGGATAGGAAAAGATGTTGAGTCTGCGTTTCCTGATGGTGGCTGCAAGCGGGCCAATATAGATGTTGAAGAGAGTTGGGCTCAGAGAAGAGCCCTGAGGCATACCGCAGTTAGTCTCTGTGGGTTCGGAGTGGAACTGTGGTAGTCTGACTCTCTGTGTGGGGGCAATGAGCAAGGAGCAGATCCATCCAGGGCTTTGCCACAAATGCAGGCATCATGGAGTCTTGTGCATAACGTGCAGTGAGGGATAGTATCAAAGGCAGCAGAAAGGTCCAGGAAGGTGAGGACTGCAGTTTTGCTTCAGCCGATGAAGCTCTGGACGTCTGCGGTGGAGAGGAAGGCAATCTCTGTGCTGTGGTTGCTTCAGAAGCTGGATTGGGAGAGGTCCAGGATGTGGTTCACTTCGATGAACTTGGAAAGTTGGGCGTTGATCGCCTTCTCGATGACCTTTGCTGGGAAGAGGAGAAGACAGACTACTCTGACATTCTTGAGGTCCGTCAGGTCGGCAGAGGGATTCTTCAGCAAGCAATTGATATCTGCATGTTTGCAGTCTTCTGGGAAGGTGGCAAGGTTGAGGGAGCAGTTAATGGTGCAGCAGAGTTTGGGGGCAGTATTGGTGATGTGTTGTTGAAGATGTGGTGCGGGCAGGAGTTCGAGGGGGCTCCAGAGTGGATGTATTGGCTAATTTTGTTCAATATATCTTCATTTTGCAGGATATGTCTTACAGTTTTATCTTGATCTAAAGGCCTTTTAAGGCCTTTTATGAACAAGTGGGTTCCACTTACACCCCTCAAAGCACCTGTTTGTGCTTCTGTGCCGAATGAGTTTTACAAGCTGAGTGTTACTCATTGGTAGCATCTTTAAAATGGACTTGAGTCCCAACCTCCGGTGCCCACATTTTAAAACAAGGTCTTCTGCTGTGCAGCTGAGTAAGACACGTTGTGCTAGTTATACGTGAACATATTTATGTTATGTTATGTTATGTATTTCTAGAGTGCACGTACACCCATAGGTTTCTTAGCGCTATTTTCAGGGAGACAGAAGTACAATTCTTATGCGTAGGACTGCTTAAAGAGCCATGTTTTCAGAAGCTTTCTGAAACCCAGAAAATTGTCACAAATCCTGAGTGACAAAGGGAAGGAATTCCAAAGGATAGCCGCTAGGTAATAAAAGCAGCTGCCTCCTTGCCTCTTTTTGTTAAACGAAGGGGTGGTGGCTAGGCTGAGATGAGAAGACCGTAAGCTGCGCGGAGGCTTATAGTAGGTTATCATATTTCTTATGAATTTAGGACCATTGTCATGTAGGGCTTTAAAAGCCCTCCATCCTGTCTTAAAGGCGATCCTTTGGGCCATCGGCAACCAGTGTAATTTCTCCATACCAGGCCTTGCTGACTGCCATTTAAGTTGTTTCCAAATCAGTCTGGCCGCCTGATTTTGGACCATCTAGAGTCGTTTTAAAAGTCCCACTGGGAGACCAAGATAGAGGGCATTCGAAAAGTCCAGTCGAGAGAGTACGAGAGCTATTACCACTTGCACAAGTGCCGAGTGGGTCAGTAGGTGAGCAATTTTCCTGATTTTTATTAGTTGGAAGAAGCTGGAGGATACCACCGCTCTCACCTGTCCTTTGAGTGAAAGGTCAGCACTGATAACCACACCCAAGCTTTTAACCGAGTTGGACGCCGTAGGAGGAGAGCCCATATCGGACGGCCAAAAGTGACGGCCCCAGCTAAGCTCTCTCTTCCCGGGCAATACTATTTCTGTCTTGCCCGGGTTGAGTTTTAGATGGTTTAGGTCCATCCAGTGCTTTATATGTAACATTGTTGTCTGGAACTCAGCTACAGAGTACCGGGAATTCAAGGGGATTATCAACTGCAAGTCATCAGCGTAATTGAAGATGGTAATTTTACGGTCCTTTAGAGAGTGTAACAAGGGTCAGAGGTAGGGATTGAATAAGAGTGGTGAGAGCGATGAACCTTACGGCACCACGCAAAAGGAAGATATCCTTGGGGCTGTAAATGTTCCAAGTCTCACTGATTGCGTCCGATTGGTGATAAAGGACGCTATCCATCTAAGAGCGGGACCCCTGAGGCCGGCCTGTTCGACACAATTCAACAGTATGTTATAGGCGACCATGTCGAACGCGGCCGACAAGTCAAGGAGTACCAGAGCCTGATGGATGCCCTTGTCTGCATTAATTCTTAGTGTGTCCTGGACTGCAAGGATCACAGACTCCGTAGAGTGTGACGGGCGAAAGCCGGCTTCGTTCGGTTCCAGATAATCTGAGGATTCTATGAAGTTTGAAAGACATCTAGACACGTTGGCCTCAAGTAATTTAGAGAGAAAAGGGAGAAGAGATATAGGCCTGTAGTTGGTCAAATCTAAGGGGTCTGCCCCAAGCTTTTTTTATAAGTGGAACGATCGTGGCGTTTTTAAAGTTACAGGGGACTTTGCCTTGTGAGAGCGAATCATTCAGAAATGGAAGAATGGTCGTTGGTAGGGCCAGACAAATCTCTTTCAAGATATGAGGTGGGCAAATATCGTGTGGTGACCCGGTTTTGACACGGGCAAGGAGCTCCAATAGAGTTTTTGAGTCAATAGTGGGGAGGGCATCGAGAATTTGTGGGTTATTGTAGATGTCATCTATAGATTCCACACTAGACGGACTATGGATGCTCTTTTTTATAGTGGAAACTTTATCTATAAAGAACTCATTAAGTGAGTTACAGAGTTCTTGAGTGGGGACTAGGATGGGGGCGGTTCTCTCGCTATTACATAGGTCATTTACTATATTAAAGATGTCCTTTGATTTATTTTGAGAACTTAGTATTTTACTTGAGAAGAAGTCAGCTTTACTTTTTAGAATAGTTTTTAGATAGTTTCTACAGGCTGTGACAAACTCGTCCTTATCTTGTGAGTTGTATTTAGCTCTCCATTTCCTTTCCTTCTGGCGTAGATCAAGTTTTAATTTCTTCAGGTCAGAAGTGAACCATTTATGAGCATCCCCACCACGTGTGCGAGTGAATTTCACTAGGGGTGCATGAATGTCTGTGGCCGCTGATAACCAATCCCGAATTTTTCCTTCCATGATGTCTACATCCTTGCAGGATGTGGGTAACGTAGACATCAATGTGTCTGTAAGGGCAAGAGAGTCTACAGCTTTCCATTTTCTAGTGACACCTCCTGCCAGAGGTAAAGGTTTGATATAGCCCTTTATGGTAGTAGTGAAGCGGATTAGATGATGGTCCGACCATATACAAGGTGTAATGACAGGGGGTGAGAGTAAAAGGTTAGAAGACCATATTTGGTCGAGACTGTGACCCTTTTCATGAGTGGCAGAGTGAATGTGCTGTGCCAGGTTAAGGTTTAGAAGTAGTTCCTGGAGTTCGACCGCTTGGGGTCCGCCTGCATTGCATATTTGGGGTTGGAGTCGAATGACTACCAAGATGGCTGCATTATAGTATGACCTGGGCTTGGTGGAGCCATGTACAAAATTCAATTTTTGGCCAGGCTGAGTACCACTGATTGGGAACCATGGGCGTTGGTGATGACACAGCTGTGAGTGTGGCTTGGCTCACTGTGTGAGGAGGACAGATGATGCTTGCCTGGGAGGTCCAAGTGCTTGGGGTACCTAGCTACTTAATCTTCAATGCACGATGTGGACTGCATCCACTTAAAGTGTGTTGAGTTTAGGCTAGCAGGTTTCCAATCTTAGATGGTATTGTTTGCTTTTGGGGGCTTCCCAGGTACAATATCACATCCTGGATTGACATTTAGCAGTATAGATGGCCTCTGGGTCTTTGCCTATAGGCACATTGACTGCTGCCTCTATAACGTAATGTGATGTAAAATGATTTGTAGAGGGCAGACTGATCACCCTTGAGGGTTTCTAGGCACTGAGTAGGTACACATGGTCAGTTGAAGAGCCAGTCCTTCAGTTCCTTGCAGAATGTTGTGAGCGTGGTGCATGTTCTATTGTTCTGAGGGAGGGCGTTCTAGATTTTTCCTGTTATATAGGTAAATGAGCAGCTTCCTGACCTATTCTGCAGATGCGAGGCATGTGTGTGAGTGATAAGAAGGTAGATTGGAGGTTCTTGGTTGGCTAGTGGAAGTGTAGACAGCGTTTGAGGTAGGCATGTCCCTTCATGTGCAGCTCTTTGAATGTGAGGGTGAGTATTTTGAACAGGCAGCATTTCTGGGTGGGGAGCCAATTGAGTTCTTGGAGGCGAGCCCTGATGTGGGTGTGGCAGAGTAGGTTAAGATACTCAATTGAGGTTCCTAATCTTGGAATCACTATGTACTAGTCCAGATAGAGATAACTTGAAATTATTATCCCAAATGGAAATATGGTGGATTAAAAAATTCTATACAATCATCCCATCAGGTTTAAATGACAAAATAGACATGATTTGTTTTACATAGCACATAGCTGAGAAAGAGATATGTTCACAACAGTTAGTTGATATTCACAGTTGCATCTAGACCGGTGTTCAACGACACTGGAGATTGAATATATTAACATATAGCAAGTAAAACTATGAGGTTTTGAAGAACTGTACTCAGGATTTAGAATATGGAAATTAAAAACAGTAGTTCATTTGATAATAACTTATGCAATATGTTGTATCATCACAGAAGTGATACAGGGCTGTAATTATGAGGTGTAGCAATATGAGCTTATTATGTTTATTGCAATCTTCGTTACTCACAGCACCCTATTTTGGAACACTGTGCACGGTGGTTCATTTCGAGTACAAGGGCACTTATATCTTTTATTTCATTACTTTATTGTCATCCAGCGCTTTTCGTAGCACAAACATATGACTCATTTACACGGCCATTCTTTAGGTCTTTAGCATGTCACAGGAATCAGAATCTTTGTCTAACAGAAATGTTTTCAAAGGTCATATTCCTGTTGAATCTTAGTACACATTAGCGGTGTACACATTGGGACAACACGTTGTTTAAGGCTTTCAGGGGTCCATAACGAGCAGCGGCCTTCCACTCACTAGGGTGTGGATCGATGATAAGATCTCTTCGAGTACCACACCAAACGAGTGACAGGCATATGCTTTGGCACTCTGAGGGTCCTCAGGAAGACACTGGACTACCTGCCATTGACAGCCAGGAAAACCATGGTCCATGCATTAATAACATCGAGCCATTGATACCCTGGCCCCTCTAAAACTATACAAAGAGTATCCCTCCTCTAAACAAGAAAGTTGGTATACTCAGGAGTTAAGGGAGGAAAAACAGAAATGTAGGCAAGCCGAGAAAAAATGGAGGAAACATAAGACTGAGGAGACTAGAGCGGTTTTCCTTCATGCTCAATCTAAATACTATAAAAACATCAGGCAGGCTAGAAAAAATCGCCTTTTGCAACAGCTAGAAGAAGCTGCTAACTGTCCCAAGGAGCTTTTTAAAATCCTTCAAAACTTTGTTAAACCCGCCGCATGTGAGAGCTCTGATGAGTTCTCACAGACCTTATGCGACGAGATATTATCTTTCTTCGAGAGTAAAATAAACACAATATATGAAAAAATAGTGGCTGCCAACAACAGCATGAGTGACATCAATAAGATCACACCTCCATCCCCGCCTAAAGATAATGCACATCCACTATCATCCTTCCCCTTAATTGAAAGTACAGAGCTCCCTCATCTCATTACTCATATCAAATCAGGATCTCCAAATGACCTCCTCCCTGCTAAGATGGTTCCTCCTCTGATCCCTCTCCTGGGCCCTTTTATACAGAATGTTATTAACATCTCCCTTACTAAAGGACAAGTCCCAGCAGATTGGAAAAGGGCGGTGGTAAACCCAATACGTAAGAAAGCGGCATCCCCATGGACCGACCTTTCCAACCTGCGTCCCATCTCACTCCTGCCATACATCAGCAAGATAGCTGAGAAGCATGTGAACACGTATCTGTCACAACATCTCGAAGCAACGGAGGGCCTGGACTATTCTCAATCTGGTTTCAGGCCGAACCACAGCACCGAATCAGCCCTCCAAACAGTGACCAATAACATCAGAATGGCACTGGATGAAGGCAGCTCTATGATTCTGGTGCTGTTGGATCTCTCCGCCGCTTTTGATACGGTGTCTCACAAAGTGCTTCTTGAGCGACTAAAGGACGTAGGACTGGAAGGTGTGGCTCTGGCATGGATGGAAAGCTTTCTGTCAGGCCGTTCTCAAGAGGTTAGGCTGGGCTCCCACAAATCCATCCATAGGGAGCTCAATAAGGGAGTGCCACAGGGTTCTTGCTTAAGCCCGACACTTTTCAACGTGTATGTGGCTCCCCTGGCCAACCTAGCAAGATCATTTGGGTTTACGCCGGTGTCGTATGCCGATGACACCCAACTCCTCTTTCCCTTTAAAGACCTGACACCTGCAATAAAAAGATCTTTTGCAGAGGGAATGAGAGCAATATCTGCATGGATGTCATCAAACTGTCTCCAATGCCACATAGGGAAAACGGAGGTCATGTTGTTTGGACAAGCAGCAACACACTGGACACCTGACTGGTGGCCCCTGGAATTAGGTCCTGTCCCTAGCCCTAAAAACACGGTGAAAAATCTTGGAGTGCTATTAGATCAGACACTCACTTACAAGGACCACGTAAATCAGGTGGCTAGTACCTGTTTTCGAGCCATCGGAATGCTAAGAAGAGTGTTTCCCTATCTGCCAGATTGCCACAGGAAAACACTTGTGCAGGCATTAGTCATCAGCAGAGTGGATTACTGTAACGGCCTTCTATTAGGAGCAAATGAAGGGCAGTTTAAAAAGTTACAGGTGATCCAAAACACGGCAGCAAGGGTAGTCCTTAATGCTCCCCCCAGGACTCCCTCCCTCCCGCTGCTGATTAGGCTCCACTGGTTACCAGTGAGGAAGCGAGTGCAGTTTAAGGCCCTATGCACTATCCACAAAAGTGTGATAGGCAAAGGCCCAAAATATCTAGCCAAAATCTTCCAGCCATATGCCCCTGGACGAACCCTGCGCTCAGGCAACCAGCAGCTTCTGCAGGTGCCTAGAATAAAAAAGTCCAGACAAGGAGGGCGAGCTCTAGCCCATCTAGGACCAAAGCTTTGGAATTCCCTACCTCTCGAGATGAGATCACTCACCAATCATCTGACCTTCCGTAAGGTCTTAAAAACCCATCTATTCCCCAGTAACTGATTCCCCTCCGTTAATATGTACCATTCATCTATCCATAATCATCTGAGGATATTCTTACTGGCAAAGCGCGGAGATACCCCTCCGGGGGTCTATTCAGGCGCTATAGAAGAATATAAAATAAATAAATAAATGGGAATGTCCTCTACTTGGGAGCCAGCGCTAAATGCATTCAAAGGTTGCAGCGTATACAAAATGCTGCGGCCCGCCTGGTTTTGAGGCTGCCGAAAAGAGCCTCTTCAAAGAGAGCTCTGAAAGCATTGCACTGGCTTCCAATTAAGGAAAGTGTGGCATTCAAAGCCCTCTGTGTGGGGGCCATCGCATTCTACAGGGGAAAGGACCCACTTATCTTTACAACCTGCTTGCACCCTACCACCCGACCTGTCAACTTAGATGTAGCGGGACGGGGATGGTGAGGGTTCCTAAATTCAGCAGAGTAAAAATGGGAGGACGTTCCTTTCGTGTCCTGGTAGCTCAACAATGGAACAGTCTTCCTCTGAGGCTCCGGCTGGAGAAGTCGGAGCTAACATTCCGTAATGAGCTGAAAACATATCTGTTTCCTAAATATTAGGATGGGGCTATGATATGGCCGGTGGGCAAAATTAGCAGCTGAGTGGCTTTACTGGGTTGTCCTTCAGCACGGGGACAAACTAGCAACAGTGTAACCAGGCGCTTTATACATTTTTATTAATTCATGTTCATCAGTCTAGGCAGTACATTTTAGGAGTTCTTAGTATTTTGGTAAATTTCAAAAGATGGCGATTACCGCATTGCCAAGTTAAAGAGCACCTTATTATCGCAGTCCTGTTTCTATTTGGGCCAAAAAGGAGGGCAGCACAGACCACAGACTAGCTTGTTGGTGTGAAAAAGTCTGTTTTTTTGGAAACAGGTTCATCTTACATACATGTTCCCTTGGCCTGTGCCATACAAAACTAAACCTCACTAAATATTGTCTTCCTACTTTACCCCCCACCCCCACCCCTAAACATTTGATTTGATTTGATTTGATTTGTGGTTTTGTAAAGCGCGCATATGCCCTTGGGCGTCTTGGCGCTGCAGAAGGAGACATGGTCCTGATGTCACAAAAGCTGGATTTTAACGGGGGTTGAACAGCCATGTCTTTACTGATTTCCTAAATGACATCAGGGAGGTACAGTTCTAGATAGCAAGGGGAAGTCGATTCCAATCTTTGGAAGCATGCAGTATAAAGCTTCTGCCCCCCCATCTGGCCTGTTTGAACCTAGGAACTTGTATAAGTTTTGCCTGGCTAGATCGTCGTTCTCTTGTGGGGATGTATGGCTTAAGGTGGGTTCTGAGGAACAGGGGTCCGGTGCCCTGGAGTGCCTTATATGTTAAACATAGTGATTTAAACCTTATACGTTTTGCCAGTGGGAGCCAATGTAGGGTATCTAGATGGTGTGATATGTGCTCTGTTCTTGGGATGTCTAGGATTAAGAGTGCTGCTGAGTTCTGCAGGCGTTGTAGCACACTGGGGTGACATTCGGTCACACCCAGTGGGGCCCGATGATGAAGCAAGTCACCGACCAGGTCGGTGAGTGAGGGCTTTAATAACAAACCTAATGGGCTTTGTTGATTTCTTGTGCTCCGTTTATACCTAACTAACACAGGAACACTCTTTTATTGTTGTTTTCTGATAACCTTGGGGACTAAGAGTGTCTTCTACTCTCCCTATCTCTCTTTTTGTTGATCTGGCGTTGTAGTTTGGTCAGATGTTGTGCCTGCATACCAGCGTATAATGCGTTCCCGTAATCGAGTCTTGATAAGGCTAAGGTAGTCACTACAGTTTTACGGTAGTCCAGAGGAATATATGGCACTAGTTTCCTGATCATTTTTAGGATAAACCATATAGTGGATGCTAATTTGCTGGTTTGGGCATCAAAGGTGAGTCTGTTATCTAGCATGATGCCTAAGTTTTTGACTTTAGTTACAGGTGACGGACGATTGCCCAGATCCGCAGGCCACCAGTCTGGTGACCAAATTCCTGCATTTGTTCCTAGTAACATGACCTCGCTTTTGTCCCCATTCAGTTTTAAACAGTTCTGATCCATCCATTGGCTGACTTGTGTCATGCAGTTTTTGAATTTGTCTGCGGTATCTGAGCTGTCATTTTTGATTGACACAACAATTTGTGTGTCATCCGCGTATGACACGGACAGGAATCCCGAAACCCTGATGATTCCAGCTGGTGGTGCTACATATAAGTTAAAAAGCGTGGGGCTCAATGATGACCCCTGCGGAACCCCAGAGGGTGAGTTGAAGGGCTTGGATTTTATCTCTCCTAGTTCTACTGTGAAAGTTCTATTATCTAGGAATGATGCCAGTAATTTTCGTGCATACTGATGTACTCCCGCTGATGCTAGTCGATTCAGGAGCGTGTTGTGGTTTACCGTGTCGAAGGCCGCCGAGAGGTCTAATAGAATCAAGGCGGCCTACCCCCTGGCGTCCAACACACTCCTTAACTCTTCGACCGCCATCAGCAAGGCTGTCTCAGTACCGTGTCCCTCACGGAAACCGTACTGGGAAGGGTCAAGGATGTCTGTCTCGGCAATAAACTGGGCAAGCTGTTTATTCAAAAGCTTCTCAACTAACTTTGCACCAAAGGGAATCCTAGCTATTGGCCTGTAGTTTCCTGGTTCTTCTGGGTCTAGGTTGGATTTTTTAACAAAGGTAATACCGATGTTAGTTTCCAGAGATCGGGATAGGAACCTGAGTTCACTATGTGGCCCATGAGCTCGACCATTTTCTCACTGAGCAGTTCTGGGAAGAGGTGGAAAATTTTCGGTGGGCAAGGGTCTGAATATGCCCCTGAATTCATAGTCATAATTACTTGGTGGACCTGTTCTCTCTCAGGGATGTAGAATTTAAAAGATGGTTTAGATGTTTCTCTGGGGACCAAATTTACAGTTTGGTCCCTTTTGTCTGGGGTAGGGATTTGTGGGTTGGTTGCATTAAAGGATTCATAAACCCGGGTCACTTTGTCGATAAAAAACTGACCCAAAGTATTGCAGAACTCCGTACTGGCTGGCATATTTGTGTTTGCTTTTATTTTGGATAATTGTTTACCGTGGAAAATAATTCTCGACTAGAGTTTTTTGCCTCTTCTACTTTTATGGTGAAGTACTGACTTTTTGCTGTAAAGATAATTTTTTTATAGATGTTCAGGGAGGTTTTATATTCGATTTTACTATCCAAGTCGTAGCTTATTCTCCATATCCTTTCTAGTTTTCTGCAAATTAGCTTCTGGGTCCTTAGATTCTCGGAGAACCAGGGTTGGGAAGGTTGTCTTTTCCTGAATATCGCTTTTTTTCAATGGTGCAGCTATATTTACTGCTGCTGTTATCCATTTTGATATTTGGTCGGTGGCTTTGTTACTTTCCAGGTCCAAAGTAGGTGCATGTGACGCAAGGTGTTCTTGTAATTTAGAAGTATCTAATTTTGACCAGTCCAGATAAGAGGTAGGTTTATCATGATTCTGGGGAGGCACTATTTCCTCTACATGACCCAGGGTAATAGAGAAAATTATGACTTTGTGGTCTGACCATGGGACGGGGAGACAGTCTATTACTTTAATGTCTTTGTTAGATGTAAAGATACCATCTAGGGTGTGTCCTGCTTTGTGCGTGTCCTTGTGCACTAATTGTACGAGGGCCATATTATTAATTGCGTCAGTCAGCGCTGCTGTCCCTGTATCGTCATTCTTTTCCAGATGGAAATTAAAATCCCCCAGAATGGTAAAGTCAGGATGTTGCAAACTGGATTCTAAAAAGGGGTTCAGTGTTGCCATCAAGTTGGTTTTGGCTTTAGGTGGTCTATAAATCAGTAGACCATTGAAGGTATAATTTTGTGTTAGTTTGATGTGAAAAGACAATGTTTCGTCAGCCCAGATCTCGGTAATAAAAATTACATCCAGTTTTTTTCCTCAATGAGGTCTGCTGTTTCTGAGTTGTCTTTCACTAGTGATCGGGTATTAATGAGTCCAGCTCTAAAGGATTTTATTGCAGGTATGGTGGAATGAATATGTGGCGTCATGCTTCTACAGCGTGTGAACTCAAACTTGAGTTGGCAATTTGCACAGACTTTGGTTTCTGATAGCGGAGAAATAGGGCTACAGCAGAGTTTGGGTCTTAGTAGGAGTAGCTCTTTTGCAGAGTAGATTGTCCTCCCTCTATGGGGGTTAATTTTAACAGGGGTCGTGGCCCTTGGCCCAGTCCCGGTGAGGACGGGCGCAAACGGGCTTGCCTTTGGCGCGCCGACGGCGCGCGCGCTGCGCGAGTCCGCTGCGCGGTGTTGCAGTGCTCATGATATATACTGAGAGGCGGTGTCAGGGGGTGTGTCTCGCTCAGCCCGGTCCGCCCTCCACTCAAACAGCCTCAGCTGCAGTGGACCAGGGTCGGAGGGGAGGCGTGCGGCGCAGGTAAGGGCAGTGAAGCTATTCAATCAGCTTGCTTTCTTACAAGTAAAGTGCAGGTTGGAAATGAAAGTCTAAAATCAATTTAAAAGGGCAGTGAAGCTATTCAATCAGCTTGCTTTCTTACAAGTAAAGTGCAGGTAGGAAATGAAAGTCTAAAATCAATTTAAAAGGGCAGTGAAGCTATTCAATCAGCTTGCTTTCTTACAAGTGAAGTGCAGGTAGGAAATGAAAGTCTAAAATCAATTTAAAAACACGGACAACCACAAAGGTACAACTTGCACCAGCGCAGACTTACTTCTGTTTCTCTCGCGCCTGGGGAAGTTAATGGCCTTATGTATTGCTTCTGAGGCGTGTCAGGGGGTGTGTCTCGCTCAGCCCAGTCCGCCCTCCACTCAAACAGCCTCAGCTGCGGTGGACCGGGGTCGGAGGGGAGGCGTGCGGCGCAGGTAAGGGCAGTGAAGCTATTCAATCAGCTTGCTTTCTTACAAGTAAAGTGCAGGTAGGAAATGAAAGTCTAAAATCAATTTAAAAGGGCAGTGAAGCTATTCAATCAGCTTGCTTTCTTACAAGTAAAGTACAGGTAGGAAATGAAAGTCTAAAATCAATTTAAAAGGGCAGTGAAGCTATTCAATCAGCTTGCTTTCTTACAAGTAAAGTGCAGGTAGGAAATGAAAGTCTAAAATCAATTTAAATGGGCAGTGAAGCTATTCAATCAGCTTGCTTTCTTACAAGTAAAGTGCAGGTTGGAAATGAAAGTCTAAAATCAATTTAAAAGGGCAGTGAAGCTATTCAATCAGCTTGCTTTCTTACAAGTAAAGTGCAGGTAGGAAATGAAAGTCTAAAATCAATTTAAAAGGGCAGTGAAGCTATTCAATCAGCATAAACCAAATTTTACTTCTGATCTAGGATGCCGGTTCCGTAATTAAGAACCAGGGGAGTCCGCTCACCTTGTTTTTAACTAATGCGGGCTGGGCATTATTAAAAAATTTTCTAAAGGCACAACCTTTGCATTTTTTAATTGTTAAATACACATTTGCACTATCACATTTAGTCACCTCCTAATTTGGGCACTGTTGCACCCACCACATCCTGCTCCGCTGTAATCAGGCGCACGCTGGGGAGGCATTCGGTCACCCCAGCGGGGACCCGATGATGAAGCATGTCACCAACTAGTGGTGAGTGAGGGTCCTTCTAAGAATTAAGGTTCTTTCCCTCCACCCACTATAGGGTGACCAGCAAGCGCCCTGACTTTCTTCCAGTTGAAGATAGTCGCTCGGGCCCTCTTCGGGACGGTGTACAGACAAAATATCGACTCCAAAATATCGACTGGACATAATATCGAGTTTTAAATATAGACTGGACAAAATATCGACTGGACATAATATCGACTACAAAAATATCGTTTTTCAGGTAAGGGAAGTAATATCGACTGTATAAAATATAGATAGCAAAAATATCGAATTTTTAATAATATATAATATTTTATAGTGTATTTCTATGTAATAATATGTGTGAATAGTGTGTATTAATGTTATAAAATATTTTATTAAATGAATTTTGTTTTTATAATAATTGCGTAATGTAATTCTGTAGTGGGTTGTGGGTTTATAGGGGAATAGGGTGGGAAGTAATTTAATAATAATTAATTAATTAATATATGTTTGTTAATATTTTTAATTAACAATTAATTGATAATTAATTAATATTAATTAGTTAATTAATTAATATAATTTTGAACATATTTTGTATTAGTAATTAATTGTTAATTAATTAATTGTAATTAGTTAATTACATTAATTAGAGTAAATTTTTAATATATATAATTTTGTGTTATTTTTAAGTAATTAATTTGGAAAAAATAATATTAATTATTAAAATAATTACAGCTAATGTTCTAATATATTTACTTTATTGTTATTGTTAATTAATAATTAATTGGTAATTAAATAATATTGATAAATTTTGGGTAAAGGAGCATTTTTAGGGTTCAGGGTCAGTTTTCAGTTTTATGGTAAAGGGGTATTTTTGGGGTTCAGGGTCAGTTTTCAGTTTTTGGGTAAAGGGGCATTTTTAGGGTTCAGGGTCAGTTTTCAGTTTTAGGGTAAAGGGGTATTTTTAGGGTTCAGGGTCAGTTTTCAGTTCATGGGTAAAGGGGTATTTTTAGGGTTCAGGGTCAGTTTTCAGTTCATGGGTAAAGGGCTATTTTTAGGGTTCAGGGTCAGTTTTCAGTTCTTGGGTAAAGGGGTATTTTTAGTGTTCAGGGTCAGTTTTCAGTTTTTGGGTAAAGGGGCATTTTTAGGGTTCAGGGTCAGTTTTCCGTTTTTGGGTAACGGGGTATTTTTAGGGTTCAGGGTCAGTTTTGGGTTTTTGGGTAAAGGGGTATTTTTAGGGTTCAGGGTCAGTTTTGGGTTTTTGGGTAAAGGGGTATTTTTAGGGTTCAGGGTCAACAAATAAGATTGTAAAAAATTATTTTTTATTATTTTCATTTATTATTTAATTATTATAATTTAATTTAAATAGTTTTAAGTATATTTTAGTAATTAAAATTTAATATTAATTTAATTTAACACTGTTTTTAATAAAGTCGCTATTTTTTACATCTATATTATTGTTAACAATATTTTGACTGTCGATATTTTGTCCACGATATTTTGGCAAGTCGATATTTTGTCCCTCAATATTATTTCAGTGATCCCTTAGGGACATTGAGACTGCCCCGCTGTGCATACTACACGCGTGTGAGTATTGTTCACGCGTGCAGCACACAGTGGAGCTTTATTTCATAAACCTTTGAACTTATCACGTTTGTCACTTTCCGTTTGCACCTTAGTCACTCCTTCGTTGTTTACAATAAACATGTTCTCCCCTGCAACAATTATAAACACAACTTGCAATTTCCTAACCTTTCTACAACTACCTAACTAGGTAAACTTCTTATGTTCTTTCATAACTGTAACTATACATCATTATACCACAACTGACCTAGGAAAAACGCCACTCAGAAAGTCGACCCCAGCGGCTTTCCAACCCCCCATTAGGACTCCTGACGCTTTGGGTATCTGCACACCCCTATCGCCCTGTCCAAAGCCTCCTTCAACTGCACTATATACAATTCCATGCCATAGCAGGACACATGCACCCCATCTTCCCTGAAGAAATATACTGCCGCATAGCGCAGCTCGGGATGTTCCATCCTTCCAAACCCTTCTTTGTCACAAAGAACTCTCATGACCCTATTAATCTTCCTCCGCGCCCTATCTATGGCCGCCGGCCGTTCAGCCCCTCTCCAACACCTCCTCGGTATAAACTCAGACCATATCACATGGCAACCAGACCATTGCCGCTGAATCTCTAGCAAATCCCGCTTCATTTGTTTCAGCAACGCCAAGCCTTTGCATTGCACCAGATCATATTCCCCTAAATGAATAACTAGAACATCTGTGCAAACTCCCCCCTTAACTACCTTACTCAGCACTGGAATTAACTCATGCCACCTCATGCCTCCTTCCCTTGCCAATAACAACGAAAAAGCCTAGGATCCAATTCTAGATTCAAATTCCTGGTCTTGTCCCATTCATATCGCTCCGCTCGTTTCACAAAAGAGTGTCCTAAGATGAGAATGGACAATCCTGCTACGGTCGGTCCCGCCACTGCACCTGAATATGTGAGACAAGCGAAAACAAGTCAACCCTCCTCCTTCCCGAAACCCCGCATCCTGATGTATGTCTTATAACAGTCCGATTTCGAGCACCCCAGTCGCATCAAATCCTCCCTCGCCCACCCCTTCTTCACCGCGTCCCAAACAGTCTGGGATACTCACCCATAGCGCGAAGGGTGTGCCAAAGAAACCAAAGTAGTTGTGCCACTGACACCTGGCTACCCTCGGCCCATCAAAAAACTTCACCCGCCTCATCACTCGCCCTGGATGCCAGCATCTCACCCCACACCACGGGGCACACCACCGATGCGCCACAGGTCCCTTCAAAACCCACTTCCCGTTGATCAATCTTCGAGCGCCGCAAAAAAACTGCCACCTCCCTGGTCCGTAACTTCAACTCCCCCCACTGTACCCCCTGTTTCCCTCTTGTCCCCAGGAACTCTGACACCCGAATAGCCTCGAAATACATCCACGACATTAGCATGGAAAATAGAATAGCTTTCTCTCTTTTACGGTAAATCTCCGGCATGAGCCTTATCAAGCCAACAAAAATCCCCGCCGTTATGGGATGGCACAGCGAGGCATTGGCGCCCCATTCCCGCGCCCACCCTTCCAATAAACGTGCACCCAGTTCAACCGCCGACGGCGCATAGCCCCATCACAATTTTCCCATGAATGCTATGGCTGACAGCTTGCCCGCGATCGTCACCTTGGATATTCCTTTGTCCAACATTGCCAAAATGGAGTGTACCACCTACTCACCCCTCACCCCATGACTTGCCACGTCGCCCCACTGTCCAAAAAGTTCCATCAAGCCTGCTCGTACGCCCTCCACGTTGAAACAGCCACTGACCCTCTTAGCAGTTAAACAACCATTTCTCTCCTACTTACCACATCCCTGTCGGCACCAGCGTCTTGCATTTGTCTCCCTACGTGGCTAGCCCATGGAACCTCTGCCACTGTGCACAAGACAAAGCATCCGCAATGTCATTGTCCACCCCGGCACATGCTGGGCTTGAAACACAATGTCATGTTCCAAACATTGCAGCACAAATACCCTCAACAACTTGAGCACCTGTAGGTCCCTGGCCGACTGCCTATTCACGACTTGTACCACCGACATGTTATCCACCTTGAAAATCACCTTTTTGTGTGCCAGCTCCCCTGCCCACTATGAGGGTCAAACCTCAGCACACCACTTCCCCTGCCAATAGACTCCAGAACCACCCACCCCCACAGCGTCCAAGGAGATGGTGGCGTCCCATTCCCACTCCTCCGGGTGGGTCATGGGAATACCATTAAATCATTCCAAGAATGCCCGCCACATGAGCAGGTCTTCTTTTGTACCCACCAACAAGCGCAGATGATGGTTGAAGACTGGAAATTTCTGTAACTGCTTTACCTACTATGCTAATAAACAGATTTTCAAAAAAAAAAAAAACAAGCGCAGATGATGGTGCGGTAGTATTAAACCGGACAGGGACTTGCCCATACATCTGCAAAAGGTTCGCCGCGCTCGCACCACCCGGCATGCAAAGTTCAAGTGCCCTAAGAGAACGTGCACCTCCCGTACCATCACCTTCTGCTTGGCAAACATTGTTTCGATCAACAGCAGTATGTACACCTTCTTATCTCTCAGCAAACAGGCCTCCATGGCTACTGAGCTAGTTCTATTCCCAGAAAGGACAGCACCGTGCTGGGACCTTGTGTCTTCTCTGGTGCCAGGGGCACACAAAGGTAGCCCATGAGTTGTGTAAAACTGTCCAGCTGCTGCTGGTAGTCTGCCGAACCGGGCAGTCCCACCAGGACAAAAGTCATCCAAGTAGTGGGTCACCGTCTCTTTGCCTGTGTGCCACGAAAAAACCCACTGCAAGATAGGGCTGAACCGCTCAAACAAAGCCCAGGAGATGGAACAAAGCTGTGTCCACGAAGATGGACCCCTCAAACTGAATCCCCAATAGTTAAAAATCCTCCGGGTGTACCGGGAGCAGCCGAAAAGATGACTTGATGTCGCATTTTGCCATGAGGGCACCTGTCCCCCCTGTTGCGACCAGCCGCCGTGCCACGTCCACAGAGGAGTAAGAAACCGATGACAGATAGGCCGCTATGTAATCATTGAAGGACGCCTACGCCGGCCATGACAGATGCTGAATCAGCCAATACTCTCCGGGCTCCATCTTTGGCACCACTCCGATATGGGAGATAAGCAGGTCCCGAATAGGGGTCACTTGAAAACACCCCGCCATCCACCCTTCCTGGACTTCCTTTCGCAGTTTATCCCATACCACCGCCCCGTGTGCGCTGGCAGATTTTAGATTTTCGACCCATCTGGCAGCTCTCGGACCCTCAAACCCCAGCCGGCAACCCTCCCGAAACCCATGTAGGAGCAGTCCTGCATCTTTGGTCCGTGGATAAGATGCCAAGAAGATTTCCTGCCGGTCCTGTTTAACTGGCGTATGAGCCTTTCCCCAGAGACCCCTGTCCTCTCCTGCCCCCCCGACTGTTGCCCCACCGGCACGGACCGCTAACCCTGACTGCCGCCTCCCGTCCCCCAGCAATGCACCACAGGGTGCCACCCTGCGCATTTGGAGCATTCGTGAATGCAATATTGTCTTGCACAAGCGCCCTTATTGTAATCCCAACACGCTCCCACTGTGGCACCAACGGTATTCCCTCCCTGCCCCACCCCACCGCAGGTGGGGCGGGTTTGAAAGGGGCTGTGTATATCGTTTTACCAAACTTTGCCCCCCCCCTGATCTGCTGGTATAGATCTGAATTGATTTCCCCCATTTTGCCTCCGGGTTCCAGGCCAAGCGTGCTCTAAACTCTTTGTCATAGTGCAACCACGCGTAACCCCCGTACGTGACCTGTGCCTGCCGGATCACGTCCATGTATTTAAAGAGTGCGACAGACCGTTTCCGGGTACTTTTAGCAGTACACAATGGCAAAAATCAAGAAACCCACCGACCAATTTTCGATGTTCAGGGGCACCCTCGGCCGCTTAGCCAACTCCAGCTCCTCCTCTTAAGACCCCTCCTTTACCATCGACTCACGATGCAGGAGCTTTAAGATATCCAGGTACTCCCCTTTCCATATCTTCTCCTTGGTGGCCAATGACAAGTGTGCCCCCAAGGGCTTCATAATGCCCATATACGACAGCTTGCGCACCGGGACCTCATGACTCTCCTTACCTTCCTTACCCTTCTTGCCATCCTTGGGTATCCCCCATCCGCCTTTCCCCCCGTGGCCCCGCTCGCGCCTGGACCTTCTCCTCCGGCCCCACCCCCGTGTCCCGCACGTACGTTTCTTTATTCAAACGCACCCCCTCTTCCTCCCCCCTTGCATCTGTGCTGACCAAGACCTTGTCCTGCATGGCTTACCTGGCGTCAAGGTCGGCATCCACACTGGATCCCGCCGCCTAACCAGTTGAGCAAGGGGTGCTGTCACTCTCTCTGTCTCGGGTCTCTTTCGCGCACCCTGTAAGAAACTAGGAAGAGCATTACTCTGATCCCCCATCCTGACCCTCCCCCGCCTCTCCTACAATATTTCTCCTTCCTCCACACTCTCCCTACATGAGCGGAGCAGGTCACCCAAATCCAAACTCTCTCCCCTCTGCCACTCCTCTGGGTACCGATCTGAACTGACGAACCTCTGCCCCGTCCCCCGGTGGCCGCATCGAACCGTCAGGGTGGGGCTGGTGGAGACTTACTGCCCGCCTCCTGTAGGATGCTACCGTCAGGTCCCTTGTGGGAGTGCGACCACCCACATTAGGCAGAGCCGGCCCATCCTCTCGGTGGATTGGAGCTGCATGCTTCTCTCCCGAGCACCTCACCATGCTGTCCTACCGAAAGAAAGAGGTGGAGTCCAACATGCTGGGGTTAAACCTGTCCCCTAAGCTGCCAAACCCACCAGCGTCCCCCCGGGAGCCCCATGAACCCCCCACACCCACCGCACTAGACAAATGGCCTCGCCCCATGCCAGGGTAGACCGCCAGGCCCTAGGGTCAGGCCCCACTCCCCTGAGCGCAACACCCCCCTCCCCCCAACCACCTGCTCTTTCCTCCCTGTCACTTCATACCAAGGACTCCAGCCCCCGGTGGACCAAGCCTCCCCCGGCACCCTTGCACCCCCTCGACACCTGACGGTCCCGCCGGCTCCCCCCAGGCCCCAGTGGCCAGCCACCTATTGCGCCGGTCCTCAGATGCTCTCCCGTGCTGCTCCCCCATGTCCAAAGCCAGCATGGACCCCCAAAGTGGAAAATCCCTGCCGGCCCCCCTGCCTCTCCCCCCTCCTGTCACCCAGGCGTCTCCCTCCCACCGATAGTCTTGGGGAGCCCCCGCTTCTCTCCCACTTGGCCCCTCCCCCACACTCGGACTTCACAGCCTGGCCTGTACACCCACACCCCTGGCATCCCCCCTCGGACCCTCTAATTCCCCATGTCCCCCCTTTCTCCCTCCCTCCCTCCCCTGCCCCTTCTCCCTTCTCTGTGCTGTCAATAAGCAAGAGCGAAGACCCCCGCTGTTCCCAGGGGCGGGACCCCTCAGTGCTTCGCCCCTGTTCTGGGACCACTACACCTCTCTTATTGCCCCGTTTCTGCTTGTGGGTGCCACCCCCACTCGCCCGCTTCACCCTGATGCTGAAGAAAAGATCGAAGAGACCATGGATAGATTAAAATCAAGAGGGTATAAAGACTCTACATTGAAAAAATGCAAAAGATGAATGGATCAAAAGACAAGAGATGAAATTTTGATACCAACGATAAAAACAAACCATGAAGAACAAAAACCACGCTTTATTACGACATATAGTAAAGAAAGTGGGAAAATCATGGGAAAGCTGAAAAAATATTGGCATCTGATTGAAAAAGATCCAGATATAGGGAAATTACTGGGATCTAAACCTACAGTAACCTATAGAAAAACAAGATTGTTGAACGATATGTTAGTAAAAAGTCATTTCTCGCAACAACCAGACAGCAATTGGTTATTGGATCAACAAAATGGATTCACAAAATGTAATTCCTGCAAGGCGTGCAAAATTGGCAAGAATAAAAAATCAATGATAGAACCGAATGGCAACACAATTGTGTTAAATGAGAAGATCACATGTACCTCACAATATGCGATATATAATATTGAATGCAATTGTGGCAGCAAATATATTGGAAGTACGACTTTCACTCTGCTTAAACGCATTTTGGAACACATTAGAGCGGTGAAAAATAAAGACACTTCAAATGCGACCGCCAAACACATGATGGTATGTCAGAAGGGAGATTGGAGATCAATGTGTTATTATGGTATAAAAACTGTTACTGTTACGTTGAATGAACGGGGTGGGAACAGAACTAGAAAACTTCGCCAAATGGAATCAAAATATATTGTGAGACTCAAAACTAAGACCCCAAGAGAATTGAACTATGACGAGGAGCTTTACACACATTTGGAATAATATGAGTGATAAGATCTGAACTTATAAGGGGCATTTTTGTTTTGATGAATTGACTGTGGATACTATATCCTGTGAACAAGTCCGAACTGTGAATAATTGCATCAAAATACTAGAAAAATCTGTATTTTGGGTAGAATAGAATACAATTGGCATAAGTAAATGCCAATATAAATATGAGTACTACACTCGAAAAACAGCATGGATATACAAACATATAATAGCAATGATAGTGATTTCATCTACTAAGATATGACATGTTGAAAATACCAATACTAAATTCTAATGTTATTAACAAACGTGTATAATGAAAAAAGTGTTGCAGGTTATGTCAAACTGTAGATGAAAATCCTCCACGAAAGACAGTGATTGAAAATGAAGTATTTTCTTTGTAAATTCTTGGATACTAATGAATGATTGTATAAAATACACTACAATGCCCAGAATGCCACATAACGGCCATCTGGGCTTAAATAGTGTAGAAAGAGAAGACTCACTGACCATGAGCAAAGCCGAGTAGGCAGAAACGCGTTGGTTGGGATCTGTGTGAATAAATTAAGTTAATAACTTTCACTCCGGAGTGTTGTGCATTTTTGTATGCAAAAAAAAATATATATATATATATATATATATATTCACTGAAAAAAACATAGGTTTCACACTAGTTATAGTTAGGAATTAGCATTTAAAAAACCTAAGAAATTCACTGAAAAAACCATAGGTTCGACACCAGTTATAGTTAGGAATTAGCATTTAAAAAACCTATTAAATTCACTGAAAAAAACATATTTTTCACACCAGTTATAGTTAACTGGAAATTTTACTGTCATAAAACTATTGAAATTCCACGGTATAGTTAGTTGGACTCACTATAACTTGCGCGTGCAATGCACTGCTGATGACGTCACATATTACATCACTCGTGACATGGTCAGTGACATCACTCATGACATCACTGATGACACCATCCAGTGAATGTGTGTCTTTCTGAAAAATAAATATGTTTTATATATGTATATGTAAAGGTCGATGGAAGAATAAATGTTTAAATAAGTGTCTAAATAGATATTTTTTTTTTAAAAAATTGATTGGTTAACTGGCTTATTAAGTGTATCTTAGTGCATACATATATTAGCGAGTAATGTTTAAATATTTAAATATATGTATCAGTGTTTCACTTTGTGTATAAGTGGCTGCATGGGTTGGTGAGTAGCTACATGTGTGTGTGTATATGGGTTATTAGATGTTTATTTAGTATCAGTATGAGTGTCAGTATGGTTTGGTGGGGGTATTACTTAGCACATAGATGCATCAATGATTGACTCACTATTTGCATGTGTTTTGAAGACAGCATATGTGCAGGACTGTATGGGTGGATGAGTGTGTATATGTGTGTGTTAGTGAGTGAATGGCTGTCTCACTAGTGTCTTTATCAGTAACAAGATATGTTTTAATCTAGTATTTGTGAGTATTGATGTATATAAGTGAGTATATGAGAGAGTGAGAGATTGTAAGAGTTCCTTTTTAAATAAGTATGTGTTTCTATAAGTGATTGTTTAAGTGCGTAAGTATGTGTAAGTTTCCTTAGAAGTAAGGTAGTAGTTTGTGTATAGTTGTATATGCAAATAAATGGATGTTCAATAGTTTATTTGCATGTGTGAGTAACTTTTGGATGACTGTCGGTGTGTAACAGGATGTATAGGTGTATCACTACATATGATGAGTGAGTATATGTATGAGTGACTATATAGAACTGTTGGTGAATGAGTGGATGTGTATATAGATGGTGTAATTTCTGAATTGGTTGTTGTAACTAGTATGGGTATCTCCATTTTTTCGAAAATGTTAGTTTCTATTTTTGAATATGTGTTTCAAGGGTTACATTACACTGAAAGGAGGTCTGTCACTCTGTCACAAGGATGGTGTCATCAGTGATGTCATGAGTGATGTCACTGACCATGTCATGAGTGATGTAATATGTGACGTCATCAGCAGTGCATTGCACGCGCAAGTTATAGTGAGACCAACTAACTATAACGTGGAATTTCAATGGTTTTATAACAGTAGGTCCACCACCACAGTTTCTTGGAGGACAAGAAGAAGAGGAGGAAGAAGAGGAGGAGGAGGAACAACCAAGCCGCTTCCTGCCTGAAGAACCAAGGCAAACGCACGTTAAAGTGCACTTTATTTGGCAATTCTTTTCTTTTCCTGCAGACCAGAAAAAGGTGAACGCCCCCAAAGTCACCTGTCTTATTTGTGGCAAAGTCCTCTCCAGGGGCAATCCCAAACTGAAATATTCTTTTGGTAATTTTACCATGATCCGCCACATGGAGAGGTGGCATCCCAATAACTTAGCCTAGGCTGAAGTACAGGAACTTCGAAACAACCCACCCCCTGTGGCCAGCACCTCCTCTACTGAACACTCACTTTCTGGTCCTGAAGGACGCCAAATGGTGCCAAATATTCAACAAAAAATTTGGCACCCTCAAATTTGTTTGCCTTTTCTGTGGCAAAACATTATGTTATGGTGAACTTAGTGTCACCTTAATAAATAATGCTGTGGACAACCACCAATGCAGCAAGAAAAGGAAGCAGTAATTCTTTTCTTTTTTTTGCTCCTGTTGAGCCATTTCCAATTCCCTGTTTTTTGTTTGTTCCCTTAAAAAAAAAAATATATATATAAAATTGTTCAAAAATACAAAAAAAAATGTTCAGAAAAATAATAAAAAAAATATAAAACAACAAAAAGAATAAAAAAAAAGTTCTTTTCAGAACTACCTCCCATTTATAAAATATTGCTAAAAATTTTAAACTCTGGCATTCTTTTTTCTCTTTTGTGCGCTTCCCGGTGCGCTCCCCGGTGCGCGTACCGGGCGCTCCCTCCGCGACAATCGGAAAAAAAATAATTTTTGTTTTGCCCCGCCGGGACCTCTTGTGTCTCGATCCTACCGAGACACAAGATGGCGGATGCTCCGGACTGTTTTGAATGTTTACAGACACCTGAGAGCCAATCAGCTTTCTGTGCGCAAGTCGCGTGGCGCGCCCAGAGCGCTCCCCGGTGCGCATACCGGGGCGCTGCCATAGATATATATATATTTTTGAACCTAAATTACTCAAAAACCACTGGAGCACATATCTTGAGACATAGCAAAGGCACATCGGGCTACCAGTCCCTACAATTTTGCCAAGTTTGGTGCAAATCCATTCAGCCGTTCAGGCTAAAAGTGAGTTTGACCGCCCTGTGGAAATTAACAGGGGGAAAACACATTTTGGGACCCCCCTTTTATCTCGGCCCCCGCTTGACGAATCCCCCCCAAACTTTCAGGTAAGGACCGGAGCTCGACGAGGCAATTTTGAGGAAATTTTTAGGCAGATTCGTCAAACGACGCCAAAGTTATTCACAATAGAATTTTGAGATTTTGCATTGAAAAAAATCCTAACTATAACTACCTACTGGCGACCGCCAGTAGGTAATATATATATATATATATTACTCAAAACTCCTTTGTGAACTTCTTCAAACAAAGAACAAAAGCACCGAGCCCAAACTCCGTATTACATGTGAAAAGGGGTTTATTTAGTCATAAATCAGCAGTCCTGCCCATATATATATATATATATATATATATATATATATATATATATATATATATATATATATGTATATACAGTGAGTTTGACTCTATCCTTGAATTATGAGTTATGACTCACCGAACTAAGCAATATATGCACTAGCACTCTGATTTTATGTAGGTCACGTGTTTTTATGCATGGGTTTCCACCCACTGGACGCCGATAAGAGTGTTGAAATAAAATTAAGATCATATTTATCCAATATACAGCTGAATAATGCAATGTAGGTGCACAGTACCTCATTAAAGTGGTTTTCTACTTTGTCCTTTTTTAACCCTGAGGAAGTCGCAGGATTTTTCCCTTTGAGCAACCAAAGACGTGTTGGCTTATGAGGCTAAAAGATTTCAAACAACGGCCCCTCGCGTCGGGATGCCTGGCTTTCACCTTGCGGATACCCTGCCGGGGTTATCTCACAGGGGAATACCAGGACGGGTTCCCTAAGCAAGCGCTTAGAAACTGCTTGTGATTTGCGCTATATAAATTCCTGTACATTTACATTTACATTGTACAAGAGAATTAAAAAAAAGAGACTAAATAAAGAAGAAGATCATTGTAAATCTTTGAATTTTATTATCAACATTGTTTGTTAGCGTGTGCTTGAGGGTGATCTGTTTACACACTTTGTAATGTCAATATCTACATTGCTATGCAAGGGGTTATGGTAAAAAACCCAAAAATGTTATCAATTGTAAAACAAAAAAAGAATATAAATAAGTGTGTGTATGGTTGCACACGTGTGTGCGGCCTGAGCAAGTAGGGACACAGTCTAACTCAGCCCAGTTTCTGCGCAGAGGTAGCCTGTCAAAGATGGGACCGTCAATAATTTGGTTATGGCCTATAAACACTTTATTAGTTAATTGGCCTTGCAAAAAGAAATATCCCCATTTCTTTTAGACAGCAGTATGACACTGCAGCTTCTTACTGTGAGTCCGTGTGCTTCACTGTAAGTCTGAATTTCTTTTCTATATTCACACTCTAAGTGAAAGCTGCACAAAATATTACCTTCCCGTTGGATAATCATAGAGAAATGATTAAAGTCGCTTTCTCAATGTTTAGAAATGTCCATAGTGTAAATATAATATAATTTGGCCACATACTTTAGGTTTTGCAATATTTTTCTGAGTTAGCCTTTAATGACATTTTACTTTTAACGTACCTTGCTGGGCCGAATCAGTTACTCTGTACAGCAGGCAGATCAAAGCCTGCCCCAGACAGAAGGCCCATTTTAGTGGTAATAATCCTTCTCATAGAGGAATAGGGTGGTGGAGAAATCTGCATTAGCTGATTAATTTTCACCTGAGATACACGCCTGGGCATGCCTTTCCCACAGGTACAAAAAGGGGCTTCCCGATCTATGACAGCAGTCTGTGCAAGCTAGGGACATGGTGAAGACCCAGGGGAGACCTGTTGCAAACCAAGAGTTAATTAAATTTTGCCATCGTATAAAAATCTCATTGTGTTGTCCAAGTAGCTGGACCAGCCAATGGGTCGCTCCTAGAAAGTGTCAGTTTCAGGGATGGAGGAGTCATGTGGCATCTCTGGATTGGGCAGTGATGCCCACCTTCTAGAGTGATCCAGCTCCACTTGTAAACCTCTGCACAAGGGACAAACTCTGAGAAGAAAAAAGTACTGCAGAGGAAGAGGAAGGACAAACCCTGTGTGGAAAATCTCCTTACTGGAGTAAACGGACACTCCGGAATTCTATTTTATTGGAATCCATTGACCTATTCAGAGCCAGAGGCACCGGTCTTCACGCCCCGTCTGCAAGACAAGAGAGAGTATGATTGCTGGGGACCCTGAAGGAAAGGATTCATTTGACTTCTATGGTCCTGTTCTGGCCGGAGATGCCCTAGGAAATGGGCCCTAGCCTGATCCCCATTTTACAGGTGTTAGCAGGTGCTGTAGTTGGCCTTGAGTGTCCGGGGTGCTGCTGAAGGTCGACTCGTCACAGGCTTAGGGCCTTGTAGCAGGAGGGCGGACCTGTGCTCTTGGCATCAGAGTATGATGCAGGGTAAAAGAGGAAAATTCCATCAGGAAATAAAAAAATGTAGTACCATGATACCCTAAACCAACACTCTTGGTGCCTGGAGCTTGCTGCCTTGTGAAGATAGCAAACAACACACTGTCGATCAGCCGAAAGGGCCCAACGAAAACTGCGCTTATCCATCCCACTCATTGTGAACTGCCAGGCGGGCCCCCAGTGCCTTGGGCTGAGCAGACCCATACTGCAGCTGGCAATTTCATAAGTAAGCCTCAGATCGAAGGCCAGGATCCCAGAGGCAAAAGTGGTGCACATAGAGTGCTGAGCACTCATAATCTATTCACACCCGGATGGCTAGTGCCTTGGGGAAGGACACCTGGTTAAAGGCTGGGTAATAAGGGCTGCACAAGGAGCCAGCATCCCATTTTGAGCAGTCCCATCTGCTCCCACTCCCTCCCCTCCACATGTCTGTGTCCAGAACAAGCGGTGGAGCAGTTTCCACAAGCTTATGCTGCCTGTGCAAGCAAAAGGTGGGCGAGAGAGAGAATGGGAGAGTGTCATTGCCCAACAGGCTGCCATGCCAGCAAGCATGTGTAGGTTGGTGAGGAAGGGAAGCAGTCGACCACAGGCGGACAAATGTGGAAAATATTCTTGAGTCTTAAATCCATTCACCTAACCACTGTACTTTGATTATTCTGCCTTGGGCATACCGAAGATGGAAAGTAGCATCAACGCTGTCCAAAGAATTGTCGACTTCCTCTGAAGGGATCAGCACATGCATTCAATAGCCTCATTCCTAAGGCCCCAGGCATGTTGCACTGAATTCAGGGGTTGAGAATAAGGTGATGGCTGGTAACATCGCCTAATTTCATACGTGGATGTGACCGTTCCAAGGACCAGATCTACAAGAACAATTTTGTGGGTTACGACTTGAATTGGTGCTAAATTTGATATAACCAATCTAGTATTATCTTTAACATAAATCAGCCTGGGTCTGAAACAGTAAATCACATATGCTGGTTTGTTTTTCAAGCATGGCTTCAGGGAAAAACTTCCCAGTACCTCCTCGTAAGTCTTCCTCGCCAACAGAGTTACTAGTGAGCTTTAGCTCCACACCAGAAGAAAAGAAAAGATGTGGCGTGGAAGACAATACTCGGAGTAATGAAGATTACCGGTAAGTAACCTGGGCATTCACCTGTAACCAACAATAAAGAGGTAAGGTTTGCAGGCATTCTGCTGTGAAAAGCTACCCACCAGACCAGGCTTTTGCCCCATTTGTTCCCGTGTTTGCCTTCGTTCATGCTGAGGCTAGTACATTTTGATGTCACCAACTCCTCTTTCGTTATTTTTTTCTGTAATGTATTTTTCCTATTTTCGATGCCATCACTTGTAGTTCTCATTGAAAACTGGCCGAATATCAAAACCTTACTGGAGTGCTGACTTCTATGTATTTTACAATACAGTAGCACATCTTGCAAAGCAGTTTTTGAAAAACTTGACAATGTCACATAATGCTGCGCTTTTCTCTTGATGTTGTGTCGATAAGACTGTTAACTGGCTCCTAACTCGGTCTGAGGCAGTGAGAGATTTTTACCCTTAAATGGTCGAGTAAATAGCCGGTGTGTGTGAAAATGTGAACATGCTAATATAACTCTGTGTACACACGGCTGCTTAGAACCTGGGGGTGAGAGAGCTGCACTATTTTGATATCACCAAGTCAATCCCCCACAGATCCCTTTCTGAATTATTTATTTTCATCCCAAGTGCTTGGCATCACGTATCCCCCGCAGTGGCTGTCGCAGCTAGACATAATCAAGTCTGCAACCCAAGTCCGATCTGTGCCTCCGCTGCATCCTCTGGTAAATTGGTCTTACAAGTTACACTATCGATTAGCTTTGGGCTTGACTTAGTTCTTCCTTGGAGGTCACAGAGACCTTGATAAAGTAATGCCGGCTGCCTAGGATGGCATTGACAAGTGTTCATTTGCTTTCTTCTCACACTGTGTCTTGAATACGGTTTCTGTCAAACACTCTGGTGATGACAGAGCCCGCGACAAGTCGGATTTTTGTCCATTCCTGGTGCATGTGGCGTGAGTGTTTTTTCTTAAATTCTCTTCCATGCTTGTCATTCCTATATTTCCAACATCAGTTATTGCATTACTAAGGGTTGTTTCCCACCATACTGGGCTACTGCTCACAATTAGGCTGGAGAAGTTCATATGAAACGAAAGGATAACATTCTAAATCGTAATCTTTCATTAATCATGCCATACTCAACCCTTAATACACGCTTGAGCGCACGACCAATGCGAACAAAATACGTTAAAAGTCCTTTATTTTAGAGGCAAAAAGAGTTATCGTGATGAGAGATGAAGCAGTAAACAAAGAGGGATGTCGAAATAGAACTATTCTACTTTAAATTCAATTTGACGAATCCAGTATGTGAAACAGACAGGACATAACACATTAGGGTGCATTTTGTGAAAAAATAATACATTGAAACAGTTTGTACGTTAAACCATCCGAAGTTGTCGATATTTTGCTAGCAAAGCTGCAGTTTCTATGGGGTCCTTGAGTGTCATATTAACAGGGACTACAAATTAATGGTACAATAAAAGCCTCCCTGCGTGAATCTTTCTTCGAGGGCTTGTTATAGAGTTCTGCGACACATCCTGGCATGCCTAACGTTGTTTTGAAAGGGTCCCAGGCTCTGTTCAGGGATCTTTGTTAACTGTATATGAGGCCTTTGTATGACATGGCCTGGGTTGCAATGTCCACATTAAGCAGTGGCATTGCCAGTGTGCAACGCCCCATAACAAAAGAAAGGAAAATGGGACCGCAAGAAGGCCATAATAACAGTGCAGGCCCCAGCGCCACTGCACCTGCATCATCAATGAGAGCCATGCCCTTGACACGGAATCAAAACAGCTAGGGATCCAGGGATGCCAGTGAATGTGGGGCCTGAATACCAATCTCGCAAGCATGAGCCTATGAACAGTCGCTACGCCCCTTTTGAAAATTTACATCCCATTTTTTTGTGAAATGAGCTAAAACCCACTGGATTTACAGGCAGTCATGAAGCAAGCCTTCCAAGAATTTAGATTATACCTTCCACAGAACGTTTATCACTACAGTTTTCTACTGAAACTGGCTGAAAAGTTATAGGTTCTAAAGTTTCTTGTCCGGATGGGAATTTCCCTGCATGGTGAACCTATGTGCTCTCTGCCAACTGTGTCTATTTAGCATCCTATTTACCCTCTCCCCCCCAACCCTCACACGAATCTGATGTATGCATAGAGGCATGTACCTGTCCATTGGCATGGGTGAGGTTCTGGATCTGTCATGTGCCCTGGGGAGGTGTACCAAGTGTAGCCTCATTATATTGACCTGAACTACTGCCCCTGTAATGAGTTTAGCATGAAGAACATTGTACCATGATTTGGGAATCCATAGTTGTGGCCAGACCTTTTTTCCATGTCTCTTGGACTCTTGCTGGCTCACTTGTGTCAAGTTCCACTTTTATGTACTAACCCAGATATTAACATCCTAATTGTATGTTGTTTGTGTATGTGCCCTGTATAGTACAAGTATTGTGTGCATGAGCGAGCCAGAGTGATGGAGCACTGTGTGATCCATTTTGGATGCTACTTGCCTAGCCATGTGCAAAAGATGGAGGTGAGATTGTTCTCCCAGACAGTTGACGTGTATTAAAATTTATTGCTGACTTTCCTGCAACAGGAGGAGAAGAAAAAGACTCTAGCTTGGGGAGAGATGAGACAATGATCTTTTAGTAAGTCAAATCGACCTTTTGCTTACAGAAGCTCGTGATTAGTCTTCTGTAGCACCTCCATTTGGACGGAATAGGTGGAACTGCAGTCTCTGTTGTTGCAGGACCTTCTTTTCAGCACATACCATGGCTGCTTCAATTGAAGCCACCAGTCATCCGCACTGGATTCCGTTTGCTGTACTTGAGCTGCTCAAATAGATCAAAATAAGGAGACAAACATAATTTTTAGCTTCCAATTTCAAATAAATTCACATAGCGTTTTAACAAATTGTTTGCCCTTTAGCTTTTTTATGTTGATGTATTTTATACATCTGTGAATGTTTTTTAGTTTTCTGAACAATTGCAGGCCCCCTGAGTAGCTGTAGCGGACCCCCAGGAGTCTGTGACCCATAGGATAAGAACAACTGCTCTATATAAAGTCCGTCTGGAGAGCCCTCTGGAGAGAATACTTGAAAGGAGAACCATTCTAAAGCAGTTCTGAAAGTGCAGACAGTGGACTTAAATATCCTGTCTGCTTTTGCTCTATAAAAGTGGGACTCTCTTACCCACTTGTTGTGTCAGTTCCAGGGTATGTTTGACCTAGGAAAGGAGCACTCAAAGAACTGCTGTACCACCAGAGCAGGTGTTTGCTCGTCAACCAGCTTCCATGGTGTGAAGAGACATCACCAGTAATCATGCTTTGCTGGAAGAAGCTGCCTATTTGACCTCAAGTGCCTAGGCTTTAACCAGCCTATTGTGAGAGGAAAGGAGCCTGCCAATTCTCAAGGAGGTGTGACAGTTAGGGTATAGCCAGAAGCAGCAACATCCCATTGTTGGTGGGGTCTTGAGGTTCCGAGACAATTTGGACCCGTGTTTTCAATATTGTCGGAAATACATAATATTGGTATCAGCGAACCGCAAATGATCCATTTAGCATATCCTGGTGTTTTCGCTATGCTACGAGCAAGAGTACTCCTGTTATAAACACATTTCTGATCTACCCATGGCATCCATCTTAGATCATGGCAGCCATTTTGTGTTTCTTGCCCTCACATACGCAATAACCTCTGATCATTTCATTTCAATTAAGGACACGTAGGCTTAACCGGCGATTCACCTCTCTAGTGACACGTGCACCTTAGAACAGAATACGCTGTAGCTGCATGACTCGACAAAGGCTACCTCCTCTGCCCGAGGCTAGTCCTGCTATACTGGTTCTCGTGGTCGTTGGCCTGATCATGATTAGGCGGCCGAAGCTGGTAGCCTTGCCCATTTACAACCCTCAAACATCTCTTATCCTGCTTCTCTATCTTCTACACCTGGCTCTGCTCCTTTCCTTCTGGGCCTTTATTAGGGGGAGGTAACAAAATTTACGATGAGGCGGTCCGGGTCTTGAATGAAAAGTTGACATGAGATTATGATGGAAAAGTGGGAACCCCTCGTTCGTAATGTTTTGACATCAGATATTGTCAACGATTCCTGTGCAACGCCAAATATTTATTGTTTAGGACACAAAGGTTTGGGAATGTACTAACATGTAAAGAATTCGCCCGAAGCCTAATTTTTAGTATATAAGGAGAAACCCACTTTGTACAAATCGAACAGGCTCCTAGATACTGCCCATGCGTAGTTTCTGTGACTTCTGTGTCCCTGCAGTAATAAACCTTTGGTCTTTGACGCCACCATCGAGAAGCCCGTGTTTCTGTTTATTTGTGCACCAAGGCAGGTGGAACTCCGGGGTCTTCGGGTGTTGTTCCCTGACACCTCTGGACGGAACCAAAAAGTCCAGAACTCCAATTGGCGCCCAACGTCGGGCGACGTCATTCAGTACCGGTCCAAAAGCCTGAAGAGTTTGAGAAGCTTCGTGTGAAGATTCCTGAGGGAGGCGCCCCACTTCATCGATCCCGGCATATCGCAAAAGTGGCCCGAAGTTCTCTTCCACGAGGGTTCCCGTTCAGGACGGCTGCAGTGGGCCGTTGCCTTGACCGTCGCCCTGTCTTGGACCCGAGGTGCAGTCCTTAGTACAGCGAAACGTGACGGGTTTCTCCTTGGTGACGTCTTCAGTACCTCAGTTAAGTATTTAGTGGTTGCTAGTTGATTACTTCGTGAGGGTTGTTAAAATCCTTTTTGGTTCTTGGTTTGGTTTGGTTTCGTAAGATTATCACTGGTTATTCTGGTTACGATAATCTATTTGGTTTAGTTTGGGTATCGATACATCAGTTCGTTTTTGGTAGGCCTAAACTCTTGGTTCAAGTGCGCATATCTGTTTCTTGTTTTGTTTGTTCTGTGTTCCGGATTATAAAATGGTAAGTCGGAAAAATTGTATGTTGTCTTGTTTTGGTTGCAACAGTGATTCACGATTGGAGGACTCATGTCTGGTTCCTCCAATTGGGACTCCCCTATATGATTTGTACTGTAAGCATGGTGTGGGTCCTATATCTTATAATGAGGTGTGGGTCCGATACACTGAAAGGGATGGTGTCCTTAGTTGGCCACTACATGGTAGTTTTGAATCAGAAATTCTTGATAATTTAGAAGCGAAATTGTTTAGGAAGAAAGCCCGGCCGGCAATGTTTGATTCTTTCCGTCACTGGCGAAAAGAATCCAAACAGAGAGAAATTAAAAGGTTAAAGAAAGAACAAAAAGAGCAAGAGTTGACTCTAGAGCAGGCTGTTAAGCAGCTGCAAGTCAACGAATCTGAGAAGGCCGTAGAGGTGGCCATTAGAGAGCATAATTTGAAGATCGACAAGTGCTATCCTGCCTTGCCATCGAGTACAACTAAGATACTAGAGGATCCCGAAAACGATCCTCTGTTGTCTTACTTGTTACAGTCACCTCCACCGTATGCACAGGGTGCTACGGCTCCACCCGTACAGAATGTTCAATTTCCGGTTGCTGGACAACCTGGTATTCCTGCTCCTGCCCCTCAGAATCAAGTTCCTGTATCTCCTATAATTAATGTGAATATTCCTTCGGCACCTCCGCTTCCTGGGTTGCCAACTTCGTTACCTGTACCTGTATCGCTTACGCCTACTATTCCACAAGCTGTCTTACCTGATACTCCTACTGTCCCGCTATCTATTCCTACTGCCTCTGTGTTCTCTGCCTCTGCTAGTATTATGACTCCGCTTACTGTTCGTCGAAGAATCACTGATTCCGTCTCTAATATTCTGTCTCCTTTCTATAAAACCTTAATTAAGACTCCTGCCTCTGACTCTGTACAGAGACGCAGTCAGCTTCCAAGTACTGAGGAACGAGGAATCTTGGATTCCACGGCTCTTAGATGGATTTCGAAGAGTAGGAGATATAGTACGAGAGATGTACTAGATACTTTTATGCAGTGGAAGGAACCAACGCAACGATATGTTTTTGATGAGATGTGCTCCCTGTTGCGTGATGAATTAGAAGAAGATGATTCTGAATCGAACTTAGAAGAATTAATTAATGTTCAAAAAGAGTTTGCTGCGGGTATGATAGTGGGTCAAGATATAAAAGAAGCGATGGAACTGATCTTAAGTTTTAGAAATGATCCATCTCTTCGTTCACCGAGAGACTTAGAGAAAAGTAGTACGAAGCGGACTGGCCAATATCCAATGAGGGAGGTTCCTCCAATTTGGCGCGAAGCTGTGCAAGCTGATGCGGTCCATGGTATTGCAGCCGTTCCGGCGCAATTCCAGAGAGTGTGGATACACATTCCTTGGAAGCAAGCTGAATTATTGGCAGTAAAACAGGCTTTGCCAGATCCGCGTAAAAATCCTGCCGGATACTATAAGGAGTTAGCATAAACAGTTGAGGCTTGTGTCATGAATCTAGCGGACATAGACATGTTATTTGGGAATGTAGTTCCGCAACCAATTTGGGCTAAAATTCGTAGAGAGAACCATCCAGTTGCCCTAGGTTGTGATTGGGCAGCTATTATTGCCGCAGACGGTCAGCAAACAGGTGGCTCCAAACCCGAACCTCTAGTTGCTAATCTTCCAGGTAGGATAATTGACTTAATGAAGACTCTGATGCCAGCATTGCGCGTTAACTGGGACAAGTTGTCCGCATGCAGGCAGAAGAAAGACGAAAGTGTCTCCGACTTCTTCACGAGGTTCGAAGAGACTTTTGTAGATCATAGTGGTCAGGATATGAGCACAGAAGGAGGACAGAGATTATTTGTCGATAAATTTGTACACAACTTGCTACCAGAGCTCTGCAACAAATTGAAAGATTCCGAGAGTGCGTGGGCTGTCTCTACAACTGCGCAAATACTTGCAACTGCACAGTATTATGAAAATAGAGATAAAGAGGAGAAAGAGAAATCAGATAAGAAAACGAAAGATTTAAAAACTAAGGTTCTTTTGCAACAGGCGTATCCGCCTCGCACGAATCAGACTAATACACAGCAAGGGTCATATCAAAGGATAGATTATAGTTCACCGAGGCCACAATATCAATGGAATCAGTGTGCATACTGTAAGAAAGAGGGTCACTATAAGAATGAGTGTCCAGTTTTAGCGCAAAATAACGCAGCAGCTCAGAGAGGTCGTGGTGGTTTTGTGCAGAATTCTAGAGGTCGAGGACGAGGTGCTATGCCTCCACAGACAAATGATCGCCCTTCCAATCACTTTGATCAATGTAATGGACAGTCTGCCCAGCAAAATAGATCTCAACAGTATCATGTTGAAGACTATTGTGAAGTGGATGAGGGATTTCAGCAAAATGGGTACTAGGACAGCCATGGACAGAGAGAGGGAGTAGTATCAGTTCCAGTGGATCAGAGTGGGCCTTATGTCGCAGTAGCAACATCAGGTGTAGTCGAACCGTTTCTGTTGGATACTGGTGCCGCAAAAAGTTCTATCATTCATGCGAAACTCCCTGGCGCACCTTTGTCCGGCTTAACAAATGTTTCCGTAGGTTTTTCAGGCGCCCCTGTTTACAACCCCATATCTGGTCCTTTGTCTATTTCTGTTGGACCGTGTCAATTGAAAGCACCCTTGATTTTGACGACGGGTTGTAATGAAAATCTGCTTGGTTTAGACTTATTAAAACGCCTATATGCGACATTGTACTGTTCTCCGGAAGGAGTACAGCTTACATTGGGCAAAAGAATCACCTCTCCGATGTACTTGTCAATGGATGCACTACCGCCAGAGCTGCGTTCACTCCCTGATACTCTTTGGGCGACTGGTCCTAATGATGTAGGCCTTTTGGAAATACCACTATATGTAGTCACTTTAAAAGCAAATGTCAAATTTCCACGAATACCTCAATATAAAATCTCTAGTGAAGGTGAACGTGCACTTTTACTGATTGTGCAAGATTTGATTAAGAAAGGTGTGGTTGAAGAAACTAGAGGAAATGTCTGTAACAGTCCTGTATTACCGATTTTGAAACGAACTGATCCTACGAAACCTCCAGTATATAAGTTTGTCATTGATCTTAGGGAGGTTAATAAGATTGTGGTCCCGCAGTTTCCTGTGGTTCCAGACATTACTGCCCTGTTAACATTGATTCCTGCTACAGCCACATGGTTTTCAGTCATCGACTTGAAGAATGCCTTTTTCAGCATTCCGATAGCCGAAGAAAGCAGAGATATTTTCGGCTTCTGTCTAGGAGGTCGAAGCTTCAGATTTAAACGCGCTCCACAAGGCTATTGTGAGAGCCCATCTATTTATAGTCAAGCGTTAAAAAGTCAGTTGGATTCCTTTGTCCTTCCTCAAGGTTCTGCACTAGTGCAGTATGTAGACGATCTTTTAGTGGCTGCCGATGACAAGGAAACTTGCAAAGCAGCTACGATTTCGTTATTGCATCATTTGTCCAATTTGAATCACAAGGTGTCACCTTCGAAAATGCAATACTGCCGCCAAGAAGTGACCTACCTAGGTCATCTTTTGTCAAAGGAGGGAAGGAAGTTGACCCCAGAGAGAATAAAAGCAATTACGCAGATGAGTGTTCCTCGCACACAGAGAGAAGTACGTGCCTTTCTAGGTATTACCTCTTACTGTAGGCAATGGATCCCACATTTTTCTCTTTTAGCGAAACCATTGGTAGCCTTGACTGGGAAAAATGTTCCGAGTCCGGTACCGTGGTCTGATGAATGTCAAGAGAGTTTTTCTGAGTTACGAAAAGCATTATGTTCAGCTCCTGTATTGGGTACACCTGATTACAGCAAGCCATTCACGCTATACGTTCACGAGAGAGAAGGTTGCGCGTTGAGTGTTCTGACACAGAAATTTGGTGATAAACAACGCCCTTGTGCGTATTTTTCATCAACATTGGATCCGGTAGCTAGAGCGTTACCTAGTTGTTTGAGAGCTACAGCGGCAGCTGCGGCTTCCATTCGACAATCTGCTGGTTTGGTGATGAACAACATGCTGGTGGTTATGGTTCCTCATGCTGTTGATACACTCATGAATCGAACCAAGACACAACACCTTACCAGTGCGAGATTATCTGGTTACGAGCTGACATTGCTAGCGAGTCATATTCAGATCAAAAGATGTAATGTATTGAATCCAGCAACGCTGTTGCCGGCTAATCAAGAGTCGAGTGATTCCGAGCCCCATGATTGCTGTTTTAGAACCGAGGAAGAGACAAAAGGACGAATTGATTTAAAAGACACTCCATTGTTAGATCCAGATGGCACGTTGTATGTGGATGGGTCATGTTTTAAATTGGAGAATGGTGATGTGACTGCTGCTTATGCGGTAACGACTTTGAGAACGATTGTAGAGACTGCAAGAGTGAGTCAGAATTCTGCCCAAGCTGCAGAATTAATAGCTCTAACAAGAGCGTGTGTTTTAGCTAAGGGAAAGAGAGTGAATGTGTTCACAGATAGTCAGTACGCATTTGGCGTGGCCCATAGTTTTGGCCGTTTGTGGAAAGAAAGAGGTTTCATTACGTCCCATGGGACTAAGATTCAACATGGTCAGTTAGTTAACGATTTGTTGGAATCTCTAACCTTGCCGACTGAAGTTGCAATTGTGAAGTGTAGTGCTCATAAAGCAATCACGGATGATGTTGGTCGTGGGAATGCTTTTGCTGATGAAATTGCTAAACAGACAGCTAGAGATATGATGAGTAGAATGTATGTTGCTACGTCTGCAAGATGGGTTTCTGAATCTGGAATGTGTGAAGATACAGTGGAAAGTGTGAAGGAGATTCAAAAAGAGGCAACTGAGGAGGAAAAACGTGCATGGAAAGAAAGTACGGGCAAGTTGGATTCGAGTGGGTGTTGGATTGACTTGTCGGAACAACAGCGTTGGATGTTGCCTGATGCGTATGTGCTTGCAGTGGTGACAATGGCGCATGGAGTAGCGCATATAAGTTCTGAAGGAATCTGTAAGATGTTGGCTCCAGTCTGGAAGAATGATGGGATTAGTAAATGTGCAGAGAGAGTGGTGAAAAATTGTATGGTATGCCTTATGCATAATCCTGGCAAGGGAACTCCAACTCCTGCTGGTCACTTCGCTCCACCTACTTGCCCCTTTGAAGTGATTCAGCTAGATTTCATACACATGGATCGCTGTAATAATTTAAAATACGTCCTGGTGGTAGTCTGTGCTTTTTCCAGATGGATCAAAGCATATCCACTAAAGGACAATACTGCCCTATCAACTGCCAAAATTCTTCTCAAGGAATATTTCCCTAGATATGGTATGCCACGGATTGTATGGTCAGATAACGGAAGTGAGTTTATAGGGAAAGTTATGCAGAGTGTGTGTGCCGGTTTGAACATTAAACAAAAGTTCCACAGTGCAAACCATCCCCAGTCGGCTGGTTTAGTAGAAGGCTACAATGGCACCCTCAAACTAAAATTAGCTAAAATACAGGCATCCACAGGTTTATCCTGGCTGGACGCACTACCCTTGGCTTTGTTATCCACAAGAGCAACTGTGCATTCTAGAGTAGGGCTTAGTCCATATGAGATTGTCTTTGGCCGCCCTGCAAATGTATGGGGTGTGCCAAGGCCTAAGGAGTTTTGTTCTCTAGAATATCCAATGTTAATTGATTACCTTTACGACTTGACTGCTAAATTGAGTCTTATTCACCAACAGGTTTTCGATGCATTGCCAAAACCTCCGGAGAGTCCAGGGCATCAGCTGAAACCCGGCGACCACGTAGTGGTCAGAAACTTTGCGAGGACAAAGAACCTTCAACCGAAGTTTGTTGGCCCCTTCCAGGTGCTGCTTGCGACGAGAACCGCTGTTCGTGTAGCTGGTCGCAAGCACTGGATTCATGCATCTCATGTCAAATGTGTACCTTTACCACTTCCTTACGACGACTGGGTGAAGAAGGGAATTGGTGCCTCCGAATTTGAACAAACGCCAAAGTTCATCCCTTTCAGCGATGCCGAATTGATTACCGACACTCCGAACTCTGACTCTCCTCCTGAAAAGACTCCTCTGAACTCTGAACATTTGTCCTCTGCATCAGAAAAAACTCTGTCATCTGCGAACCTGAACACTGCAACAGCTACTAGTGATACGTTATTTGCCGATCAAACAGTTCCCGCAAAGCAAAGATATAACCTACGACCTCGTAATATGGACAAATAAAGCAGGAAACTGCCTATTATGATATTTGAAATATTGAACTTTTGCCTTCAGCCAGGAAGTTTGCTATTGTTTTATTGTTTTTAAAATTGCCTTGCCGTCTGGGTAGCCGTAGGGTCGTGGCTGTGTGCCTAGTTGAATTTGCGGGGGTCTGACACAAGGTCGATCTTTCTGTTGGTTCTGGGAACTCCCAGGGCTGATAGAGGAATTTTCATCTACGTACACATCATCAGTGGTCGCGAGCGGATTGTAGAAGATGGAGCTTCCTGCGCTGCAACGAGAAAATGTGATTTATGTTCGCAGAAACAGACTTTACAGAATTCTTCATAGTAAATGTTTCCTAATGCAATGTGCTATTACATTTCTAATTGTTTTGATAACGTTGGTGGGTGGAATCGTCTTTGGTATAAATTTGATCTTTGTGCCAGTAACTACAGTACCTCCCCTTGATCCTGCTACTTCTACTGTTTCTTCTATACACTCATTTCACTCATTTCCTGAACATGAGCAAGCTCGACGCTCAGAATTCATTAAAAATACTTTTGTACAGCTCTTGCACCAACACCAACTGGTAGTTAACACTACAGACTGCTGGGTGTGTGGTTTGATACCCCACACCATGGATAAAGGTATTCCCTATCTGGTTTTGCCTTTCAGCTATAATGGATCATTTCAGGCCCTTCAAACCATCTTTGCTTATGCCCTTGAAACCTATCCTCCGCGTCCACCACGTTCCACTAAATATAACTCTGCCAACAAAGCTTTAGTCCAGGGAATTATTGACATGATAAAGGACGTCAATAATACTCCATCTTACCCTAGAGACGAATTGCGAGTATATTTGAGTTGGAACTCTTCAGAGTATCGCCTTAGTTTGGGAGAAAGCAAGCGTAAAAGCTCAACTCCAATTTGGGTCGTACCTCACCGAGGTCAGGTCTGTTTGCAAGGTAATGGGAGAAATCCAAGAGTTCAGCTAGGGAGGAGTGAGTGCGTAGAGACTTACGTGTTTCCGGCTAACTCTTCCCCTGCTTTTCTTACTGCTAGGGGTACTTAATTCATCTGTCTAGACAGAGCGTATACATGGTTGCCTGCCGACTTTTCAGGTTCATGTTATATTGCTCGACTGTTGCCTCCAACATACACTGCTTCATCCGATTATCACAAGACCAGAGTAGCGAGAGGTGTCTTCAGCAAAGAAGATACCGCTGGTCAGGAAGCTGGAGACTTCTTCAAAGGTTTCCTTCCGTTCTGGGGACCTATGGCCAATAGTAGAAACATACGTCAGCTAACACGGGTAGTTGAATCTACTATCACCGAAACTGCTGGTGCCCTTAGCAATTTGACAGCTGAGCTTCAGGCGGATAGACTCATGACGTTGCAGAACCGTATGGTTCTAGACGTAATACTTGCAGACCGAGGTGGGGTATGCAGAATGATCCAATCGAGCTGCTGTGTCTTTATTCCTAATAATGCTCCAACAGTCTATGAGGCGATCTCGAAGCTACACAAGATTTCCGACTCTATACACGTAGACAAGGGAAACTGGTCCTTCATGGAGTGGTTTTGGACTCTGATATCAGCGTGGGGATGGAAGGTTCTAATGGTCATTGGTGTCATCTTAGTATTCCTATTCTCATGTTGCCTGATTATCCAGTGTGGTCCAGCTTTGTGTAGTCTTTGTGCTGCAACCTGTTTTAGAAAACCACCTGCGTTTGGAGAAAAGGCACAAGAAAGGATGATGATACAACAACATGTCACTGACCTGATGAGCATAGAACTAGATTCTGACATAGACTGAGTAATTGCCTATGTAAGGGCAAAAGGAGGGTCTGAGGTTCCGAGACAATTTGGACCCGTGTTTTCAATATTGTCGGAAATACATAATATTGGTATCAGCGAACCGCAAATGATCCATTTAGCATATCCTGGTGTTTTCGCTATGCTACGAGCAAGAGTACTCCTGTTATAAACACATTTCTGATCTACCCATGGCATCCATCTTAGATCATGGCAGCCATTTTGTGTTTCTTGCCCTCACATACGCAATAACCTCTGATCATTTCATTTCAATTAAGGACACGTAGGCTTAACCGGCGATTCACCTCTCTAGTGACACGTGCACCTTAGAACAGAACACGCTGTAGCTGCATGACTCGACAAAGGCTACCTCCTCTGCCCGAGGCTAGTCCTGCTATACTGGTTCTCGTGGTCGTTGGCCTGATCATGATTAGGCGGCCAAAGCTGGTAGCCTTGCCCATTTACAACCCTCAAACATCCCTTATCCTGCTTCTCTATCTTCTACACCTGGCTCTGCTCCTTTCCTTCTGGGCCTTTATTAGGGGGAGGTAACGAAATTTACGATGAGGCGGTCCGGGTCTTGAATGAAAAGTTGACATGAGATTATGATGGAAAAGTGGGAACCCCTCGTTCGTAATGTTTTGACATCAGATATTGTCAACGATTCCTGTGCAACGCCAAATATTTATTGTTTAAGACACAAAGGTTTGGGAATGTACTAACATGTAAAGAATTCGCCCGAAGCCTAATTTTTAGTATATAAAGAGCAACCCACTTTGTTCAAATCGAACAGGCTCCTAGATACTGCCCATGCGTAGTTTCTGTGACTTCTGTGTCCCTGCAGTAATAAACCTTTGGTCTTTGACGCCACCATCGAGAAGCCCGTGTTTCTGTTTATTTGTGCACCAAGGCAGGTGGAACTCCGGGGTCTTCGGGTGTTGTTCCCTGACACCTCTGGACGGAACCAAAAAGTCCAGAACTCCAGTCTCCAGAGGAAAGAGGACTGTGGAGAGCGATCTTCATGCTGCTGGTGATGGTGGGCATTGAATGGGGTTCCACTCTGGAACTTCGGATCTGGGGCTGCCTGGTCTGCTGCAACCAAGGGATTGTACAGACAGCTATCTACACCTCTGCAACCAAGAAAAGTGTGCCTAATGAAGCCCATTCACAACTGTTTAGGCTGCTGTGATCAGAGAAGGGCGACCTTGGCTGTTTTCCTTGGTGTTGCGATCCTAGGGGGGCGGGACTCACTTGATCCAACCCATCACTAGCAATGTCCAGAATTCAGCAAGAAGCCAGTTATAACCAGGCCCGTCCCATGAGGCCTCCCCAGTTTCTGGTTTACCTCACTTTCAGCAGAGAACTCTTAAGTTGATCTTAGTTATCTATTACGTAACCCATAACCAGATGACTGGTGGGAGAATGCAGCTGCTACCCTGATAGGATACCTAAAACTTGCCGCAGACCCCTTGAGGCAACCCTTACCACCTCTCACAAAAGAACAGAGGGCACAGCCTGGGAAGAGGAGGTGAGAGGAGAACGCTGCAGCACCTCAGGCTTTGGGGACACATTTTTCCTTATTTCTCTGAGATTTGCCATTGCGTAGCCTATGAAAGACACACCACGGCCTAACTTTCTGGGCCTGCAACCCCATCAACCGGCCTAAAACACTGGGCCATGGAGCGACTCCCTCCCATGGGACACGTGGACATCCAGCAGTGGCAAAATGCACAACACACATCCTGGTGCAGCCCTGCCACCACATGCTTACCAGCTTCAGCTGTCAGGCTCAGTGATTTAGCTGGATCTCAGACCCACTCTAGGCACCGGAGACTAGGGGCACTTACCATAGACAGGGTGCTGCCAGTAACATCACAGCGGCAGCCATCTTTACAGAGGGCACCTCGTTTCTCTGCTACTTCAATTATTATTGGCTGGTAACAACTAGAGAAAGGGGACATGGGAGCCCATACTCCAGATTATCTATGGGAGGTACAAACAATACTGACTAAGGAGGCCACTCTGCTCTGGGCAATTAGACTTTCAACAACTGCACACCCCTCTCTAGCCTTCGACCTTCACCTTACACTCCTATATAATTTCCGACCTCTCTCACATCTACCCTAAAGGCCATAACTACTTCTGCATACAATATGTTGCTCGAGGAGTTGAGCATGGCAAATGAACGTATCCATTCCTGTGCAATACAGCAGAAGCCTTGTGAGACATCTTCCCTATTTGTCAAAACGATATCACAGTGGCCTCCTGTGGCACATGTCTAAACCGAAGGACACCTGTCAGCTTCTCTTCTTGGAGGCAGTCTCCAACTCAAAGACGCATGCTGCAGCACATTTATGCAACATGGCTAGAGAACCACCGCCCATCTCTTCCTTAGCCATCAACACATTACTACTCAAACTATAGAACATCAAAACTTCCATCTGCTCCATAAATGAAGCAGTTTCCAAAACAGCATCGGAGGTGCAGTCTCTTCAATTTGACATTGTCCCTTTCCCCACAAACTGGATACCACGGACGTCAAGCGGAAGCACATAGCATCCTGACGTGATGGATTTCCAAAATGGTCACCAGAGATATGGACCCTGAAGCGCAAGGTGACCTATTAGGAAGACAGGAGCAGACAAGATAATGGCCTCATCTCAGGGGTTACTGAAAAAATTGAAGTAGTAAATATGATTGCATTAATTGGCACCTTCAAGCCGCAGCTCCTTGAACTGATGATCATCCTGCAGCTGGAAGTACAGAGAATCCACAGGGTCAAATCTCGTGCCTTCTCCACCTCCCAGACACCCAATCCTTTCTTAGCCTGTCTCCTGCGGCACCAACAGGCACAGCAGATCATCCTGACGGAAAGGTAATGTTGACTTCATCCAAATAAGTGCAGGCTCCCACCCTTGCAATAATGGAAGTATCTCCAAATCACACACAGTTTATGGACAGCTATGGGTAACCTGGCTTGTGCCCTGGAGACTGACCCAGTCCTCCAGTATATCACAAGATACAAAATATTAAACAGACCATGTTAGGGCTTTTTACCATACTGTTGAATACACATTTTTTACAACCAACTGCATACAGCTTGCTTCTTTGGTGGGCAACCAGATTAGGCATTTCCATTCCCGATGACGAGTGACTTACAATTCTTGAGAGCCATGACAAACCACTGCAAGAAGCCAGACTTGAATTTAGCTACTTTCAGGTACTCCATCAACGGCACTGGTTGCCAGCTAAGCTCCTTGGGGCACAAATGCAAAAAGGCTCCAAGTGCTGGAGATGCTCTGCTCCAGACTGCAATATCATGCACATACTATGGAACTGCACTACCCTTTCGCATTACTGGGGATCGCTCTGGAACTGCTTCAGAGTGAATTGGGGGTGACAACCCAACTTACAAGTCAACTGCCTTTACTTCATGACACAGTAGTGCTATCACCAATGCCCCGCCATGCTAATCAATGACTATCCATAGCTTTGCCATTGGCAAAAGTACAGCCACTATGCCACCCTCTTACTGAACATGAATTTCAGATATGCACATAATGGCTTCATATGAAAAGAATATATATAAAGTCAATGTCCAATGACAAAAAATTGAAGTAATGGGTACATTACTTCACTCATAAGCATCTGTGAATGATTAAGGGTTGCTATACCCAATGATCGCATAACAGGATGATCCTTCTCAGTAGCCATTCTGACCACTACAGACCCAAGTGGCTACTTCAACTATTATGCCCATTTATGTAAAGCGGAATTCAGTGAAGCTTAAAACATCTAAATTAAACTTTCGTTTGAGTACAATAAGTCAAATGTTTCTAAGGTTAATATTAGTTTACCTTCAGCAATCTATGGTGGTAATGAGATTTCCCCACTGTTACAAGATGACTTTAGAAGTATAACTCTCTCCATGATCAGGCATTCATATTGAGCCATCTTGGTATGACATATTTTCATATATGCATGGAGTGACAAAATATAGATTAATCGAATGTACTTGAATGGATATCCAACTTACTTTTAGGAGAAAATCTCTTAAACATTAATGCACTTAGCAGAGTCCTTGAAGCAGTGACGCCACTATAAATATGAGCTTACTGTCCAAGTACGACCTGATTTGGTTGTGTCTAAAATGAAGGCTATGAATGAAATCCTTCAGGAATATGTATTGGCACCTACTCTATTCAATATTTTTATGTTAGACTTGTAATCTTATATCGATATACATGCTTGTCTATTTATATATGTGTATATGATCCAGGTATGATTTCACAGATCCATAAAGATCTCAAGGAACATTTACCTCAACTTCATTCATATTATGAGAACTGTTTTGTGATCAACAGATCTAAAGATCTCTATCATTAATACTTCATCATTGGAATCTACATTTCAAACACAGTATGAACTTTTCACTCTTATTCCCCTATCTGCAGCTTATCTGGTTCTGGTTCAGGGTTTCCACAAATTCAGTTTGGAGCAGAGTTTGATGATACATGATTGACACCTTAAAATATTTCAAGGTAAAATGTGGAAGGGAGTTCTACACTCCCACATTGAGTCCTTATTGCTGTCATTGTGAGAGAATATGATGTAATTCCTCTGGTCCTATGTGGTTATTAAACTGTTCTTGTCTTTTGCAACGTCCTTATTCCTGGAGTGTTTATCCTCTTTCTCATATGTTGCTTCTTTGAAGAACAGGAACGTTGGACATGATGACTTGTATTAATTGAGAATAGTTTAATCCAGGCATCACTGAAAGAGCCTCTTTTCAATTTAGTTTTGCCAGCTGTGTATAAAAAATATTTGAAAAATCTTCTTAGAGTCAATTTTTAAATGATTACAAAGTATCTTGCAATGCTCATCATTGTAAATAGTTTAAAGCCCTGAAACTCTGCTACTCTACTTTATACCATGGGTGGGTTTCTTCCTTCCCCTTTTCCTTTAGGGATTTTAGAGTAATCTAAAAAAATCTACATTGCTTTTTTGGCGGTCTTTTCTAATGCAATCAGGTCAATTTTGCTTTGGCACTTTACTGCCTAATTATTTAAAAAACCTGAACTAAATATTTGAAATCTTACTTTAATGTGGAGAGACAATTACTCATTTAAGCATACATTGACAATATGTGTCAGCGGGGAACATCACTTACAACGCATTTATTACAACGCACTACCATTACAACGCAACCATTACAACGCAAACCATTACAACGCATTGCGCTGGGGGGCGCTCTAGGATAGGGAATATATTTAATTTACTATCCAACACCTTCCCTACTATCCACGGGGACTGGAGTTGGAATAGTAAATTAAATAAATCACTATCCAGCGCTTAAAAGCACTATGCGTTGTAGTGGTATGCGATGTAAAAACCGCGTTGTAACAGCAGGCGTTGTAATAGCCTGCGTTGTAACGACACCAATCCGTGTCAGCAGGTTTTCTTACGCTTTTAATTCTTATTTTAATATCTAATATGTCTAATTGTGAGTCTGAAATGCGTTGCGTGGTTGATGCATGTTATATTTATATGAATGTGAATAATATATCTTTGTAAACTATTAATTTAAATAAATAAACTACATGATACAAAAGTAAACTGCACATTGGTAAATAGAGATCACAGTTTAAAAAGTGAGAATACAAGACACACAAATTCATAAAATGTATTTAGATATGTCATAGTGAATAGGTAAAGGACTAATAAAAAGTTCAAATTGATAAAAGGACTCAGCACTTACTTTACGGAGGGAGCTGCATCAGTCTAGGGAATCCAGGGTTCAGTCCTCATTATCCTGCTCGGGGCTCTGTAATTAAAGGCAGATGCATACATTGTGTGCTTCATTGCCATTCCTTAAAAACCAAATAGCTTGTCCTCACTTGCAAACAAATTGACGATTTACTAAAAAATGTGAAGCCTGGACTGTGATTGTGACCGCTACCTTACATCTCGATCAGTGTTGACCATTCCTGCTATGCCCTGTGCTGCTGAAGCAGATTTTAAACCACAAGCAAGTGATACTTCACTTCTAGTCAAGTCAGGACAAATACCCTTCTCTTTCAGCGACCAAAGTCCAGTCCTGCTGATGACTAGTATGCGAGGTCCTCCTGTAAATTTGAAAATGTACCATTGAAGGATCATTTTTGCTTGCAGGTCACCTTTACTTTGGCATTGCTGACCATCCTTTTGTGGAAGGGATATTCATTCATTTGTGTCAGCATGGGAAAGCACTCTTCAATATGGTCTCTTGTGTAATACATAATTGGCGTGAGGCTGCCTATAGAGTTGAAGGAACAAGGTGATTGACTAAGTGGAGTGAAGGTGTTACACAACCATTAACCAAAGACAACAAAATATTTGGGACCTTCATCCCCGCTTCTGGAGAAGTTTTGCAGCATTGTCAAAAAGCACTTGTCCGTTTCCATCCTTGGGAAAGTGGGTGAGCAATTGACATTCTTGATTTTGTATGTAGTTTCCTCTACTGTCCATGTTCTTTTATTCTTACCCCTTCATTGACTTCTTGATTTAATTTATTTTCCCTTAACATTGGATTTTGAGTTGCCAGTCATCTTTAAAAATGAATAGTCATGCAGTGCCTTTCACTGCATTAGCACTGGGAATATTCTTTTGAAAATTCCCTTCTACGCCTAAATTATTCTATTTACAATGGAAGGTTTTATTGATTTGATAAGATCTCAAAAACCCATGGTATTTAAAATCAATGTACCAAATAAAACCCTCGAGTAATTTGTGTAACTGGTGATACAGATTATCGCCTGTGTGGAGAACATGCAAACTGTTCATTTCAGTGGACAGGGATGTGCCCATGTTAATATTATAAACTTTGCACAAAAAAAAAAAAAGATTTGCAAGCTTTTAAGTGTCACTAGTGAGTTGACATGGACAGACTCGCCTGTCATTGATAAACTGGTGTATAAACAAACATGCAGATTCAATTTAGCCTGCTTCCGTGCTTCACCGAGGAGGTCTCCGGGCCCTCGGGTGTCAAAGATGGAAGTGACAGATCCCTGCCGGTGACGAATAACCCCTGTCTCTTGGAATTATAGCATAGCTTCTCATGTCCTCTCCAGGAAACTAGGAGGCCAAGAATCAAGAGATGAAATGACTGGCTTGAAATTGGCTACTAAGTGTGACAGAAACATGTCATAAGCTTTCTTTGGAAGCTGATGAATTAAATCAAATGTCATTATTTGTATTTTGTCTAGAATTTCGAAATATGTAGACTTTGCTCTGTATGGGCTTTAATGTTCAATGTATAATTATTTTACAGAAAGCAGCTATCGAGGGTCAGCTGTGTATTATTTACACACACAAGCATTCGTTTGTCACGTTAAATTCATTTACATATTTGCCTAATGTCCAAAAGCTTGGAAGAATTCAATATGCAGGCCACATTGCTCATGTGCTCGCACTTTGGCATACTTTAAATAAGAAGTTCTGTGATAGAATGCATAATTCGCTTTTACGCTGTGCGACCGCACGTCTCCCTTCAAAAATACAATCTGAAAGTCTCATGAAATAAACCGTGTTATATTTTGTTAAAATATAGGCCCACATTATCATAATGTGAGATATCACCAAACTTCATGGAAAGGGGCGACCACTCGGTCCCCCCGAACGTATGGCAGAGTACCTCGATCCCCCCGGGAAGCCATTTTGGCCGGGAGGCGCGTCTCGGCTGGTATGCCCGAAGCGGCGTAGCCGGGGCGCGCTCTTTCCCGCCCTGGAGTGGGCTGGCCTAGACACTGACGCAGCTGGCCACGCCCTCGGGGCAGGCAGGGGCGGGTTTACGCCCGCCCTGAAGACGGATAAAAAGGGACGCAAGACCGGAAGACATCCTCTTGTTCCTGTGCTCTGAAGCTGCACCTCCTCGCTGCACGTGAGCTCGAGACGGAACGAAGAGCCAATTTTGAGCGTTTTGATCTTTCTTTTTGTCTTCTAGATACTTGGTCGGAAAGATGCCCAAAAAAGGCGCGAAGAGAATGACGACGGATCAGATGGTTCGGGTCCTCATGAAGGAGATGTCCGAACTGAGAAAGCAGGTGGCGGGGCGAAATGGGGAGGGGGGATCGGGGCGTCCATCGGCTGGAGCAGCCCCTGGAGGGAAAGCCAAGAGGCCGAGAAGGGGACCAGCCGAGGGGGACGTCCCGGTTCCCTGTACCCCGCTCGAGGCGCCAACCCCGGTACCGGTGGAGGGGAATCCGATTCCCGTCGTGGTCACCCCGACATCCACTGAGGATATGCCTCCCGAGTTGGCGGCACAGCTAGCAGCGTGGTTGGGCGACAGTAGCGAGGGCGCCACGGCTGCCGAGGCACAAGTACTGATGAAACAGTTGCGCGAGAAGCGAGATGCAGCCAAGGTGCCCGCGCCGGCTGCAGTGATAGAAAAGCCGCAGGCCCCGGTTGCGACCACGGAAGCAGCGTCCGGTGCAGGTAAGCGGCCATTGCCGATCGCGAGGGATGAGTCAGCACCCTCTCGTAGAGAAAAGTTGGGGCAACATGTTCCTTTGGCAATAAAGGAAAAGATTTGGGCAGGGGAATATGTGAACATTTTCTCCTTGCTTGTCGATCATTATGAGGTGGAGCATGTTAAAGGTCAGAAGGATCTGATGCATCCGAGTGTTTGGCGCGCAAAAATGGCCGCCTTTAAAGTGAATGAGAATATTGGCAATTGGGGCAATGCATGGGGAATTTTTACGTCGATCCTAGGGGAACGTAGGCCCGAATTGCTTTCTGAGTTACCGATCTATCAGTCACGAATTATGGGGTACTCGACGTCTCACCAGGGTAACCATTGGTTCTGTTATGATAATCTCTTCAGGAAGGCGAAGGAGCATAACAAAAGTTTAACCTGGGACTGTTATGATTCTTTGACATGGGATAAAATGAAAGAGTCAGGAATGTTGAAAATGCCGTTGGTGGGGAGCAATGTTGGCGAGTCCTCCCGCCAATATGCGGGGACGCCCTTTCGGTCAGTTACGAGTACCGACGATTACTCGAGATCTGCCAGTAATACAGGGAAAAGGGGTTTCTGCTTCAATTTCAACAAAGGTAAATGTACTAGGCCACAGGGATCATGTAAATTCAAGCACGAATGTAGTGGTTGCGGTTCGTCCCATCCTGAGTCCTCGTGCAGAGCCAGAACGGGTGAGAATGGGGGTAGGGGAGGCGCCAAACAGGTCTAATATAGTCCGAGGGGCGCCTTTACCAACCCCGATTGATACCTTGGCGATGATTCCCTGGCTCAGTGAATACCCAGATCGTACTTCTGCTGGATTGCTGCGAAACGGTTTTTCACATGGTTTCCGCATTCCGGTGGGGGACTTTCAGGGTGTCGGGATATGCAAAAATCAACTTTCCGTCCTGCAGCATACGACTGTAGTGCAGGATAAGATCCGGAAAGAGGTTATCCGAGGTCGTGTCGCCGGCCCGTTTACTGCACCTCCGGTACAGACTTTTGTTTGTTCTCCTTTAGGGGTGGTCCCCAAGAAGGACCCGGGTGAGTTTCGATTGATTCATAATTTGTCAGCTCCACGTGGTCTTTCTGTAAATGATGCAATAGACCCAGAAGTGTGTTCGGTGCGGTACGCATCCTTCGATGAGGCCGTAGCCATTTTGAATCGCCTGGGGCCCGGGGCGCTGATGGCGAAGTCAGATATCGAGTCAGCGTTCCGGTTGCTCCCGGTACACCCGGACGATCAGCGTCTCCTAGGTTTTAATTTTCAGGGTTGTTATTACATGGATAAGTGTATGCCGATGGGGTGCTCTATATCTTGTGCCTATTTCGAGAAATTCAGTAGTTTTCTGCAATGGGTCTTCACAAAGAAGACGGGTTTCCAACATGTAATGCATTACCTTGATGATTTTCTGTTCCTTGGGGCAGCCGGGGATCTCGAATGTGGCCGGGCCTTGGCCGAATTTTGTGTATTAATGAAACAGTTTGGTGTGCCATTGGCACCAGGTAAGACGGTGGGTCCAACGACTTGCCTCGAGTTTCTGGGGATCGAGTTAGACTCCAGAGAAGGTTGTTTTCGTTTGCCAGCTGACAAAGTGTTCAAGTTCAGGGCAACCCTGCAAGAGTGTCTAAATGGTTCTAAAATTACGCTGCATCAGTTACAGCAGTTGGTGGGACAGTTGAATTTTGCCCTTAGAGTTATACCGATGGCCCGCCCCTTTTCTCGTTCAATTGCCCAAGCTATGGTCGGCCTAAAGGAGGGTCATCACCGCACGAGACTATCGGCTGAGGTCCGCCAGGACGTGCGTATTTGGTTAGCATTTCTGGCGGACTTTAATGGTCGAGTCATATGGAACAAACCAGCCGTATCCTCTGAAGAGCTGGGGCTATGGACAGATTCTGCAGGTAGCATAGGTTTTGGTGCCATCTTTGGCACAAAATGGTCGGCACAAAGGTGGCCGACATGGTGGCATGACAATGGTCTCACAAGTAATATTGCTTTCTTGGAACTTTTTCCCATTTTGGTGGCCTTGAGAACCTGGCCAGAAGGGTTCAAGGATCACTCTGTGATATTTTGGTCCGACAATATGACTGTGGTCGAGTGCATCAATAGTCAGGCAGCACGATGTAAACTGATTTTAAGACTGCTCAAAGAGATTGTTTTGTTGTGTATGCAACTGAATGTGCTGTTCAGAGCAAAACATGTCCCAGGGGTACAGAATCAGGCGGCTGATGCACTGTCTCGTTTTCATATGCAGGCTTTCTCGGGCTTCCTTCCCTCAGCGGACCCAGGGCCGGCACCCTTCCCCGAGGCTCTCTGGTCTCTCGGTGCCCCGAACTTCGTCACCTCGTGGGAGAGAGTCTAGCAACACGGACGAGGAAGGCATATGAAGGGGCGTTTAGGTCCTATTTAGCCTTTTTGGGGTCTGATAGAGAGAGACTTTGGGGCCACGAGGAATGGGTAGTGAATTTCCTGATGTCCTAACGTAGGGCTGGGAAATCTGTGGCTACGGCTCAGAGGCATCGTGCTGCTATTTCCTTTGTTGCCAGGGCTCATAGTATCCAGGACCCAACGGCGTCTTTCGTTGTACAGAAAGCGCTGCGTGGGTGGCAACGCCTTGAGGGTCGCAGAGTAGATGAGAGGCGCCCGATAGGTTTGGATAGGTTGGCCCAGTTGTTGGCTACACTCCCTGCCACATGTTCATCTCCGTTTGAGGCGGTGTTGTTCCGAGCCGCTTTTACGCTAGCATTTCACGGGGCGATGCGAGTAAGCGAACTGGTGGCAAGGAACAAACAGGATGTGGCGGGGTTTGTGCCAAGAACACGTTCAGATCAGAGGCGAGGCAATGACGGTCTCCTTTGTCAGGTCCAAGACCGATCAAGATGGGATGGGTGACTGCATAATCATACGCAGGATTCCCGGGTCCTCCATATGCCCGGTAAAGTGTTTAGAAGATTACCTAGCACGAAGGGTGGCAGTATGGGGGGGGACCTTGTTGAGACACGCGGACGCCACCCCACTGACGAGGTTTCAGTTTCAGCGGGTGCTTGCGATGTCAATTGCCGCTGCGGGCTTGAACCCGGGCGAGTTTGGGACCCATTCCTTTCGGATAGGGGCTGCTACAGAAGCTACAGCCAGGGGTCTTAATGTTGAACAAGTGAAACGAGTGGGGCGTTGGTCCTCCAATTGTTATAAGAGGTATGTGCGGTTACACATGTTGTAAAGCTGTAATGATGTACTCACGCCTCTTGTTTTTGTTTGGTTTTCAGTTGCGCAAGCCTACGAGGCGGGGCGGACTTTGCAGTCGACCCAACACCGGGCCAGCGGTCAGACATCACCGGCTGTGAAAAAGGAGGTGTGGGTCGTGGGCCACTCATACGTGAGGCGTGCCGCGGACGTATTCAAAGCAGGTGACATGATTCACGTAGCTGGGGAATACGGGTACAGGGTGTCCTTCTACGGAAGAGGCGGTCTCTGTATTGACCAGTTTCAAGCATACTTTGAGGATTTGTTAGGGCGGACGAGGTCACCGCCGTCTATAGTCATAGTGCATTTAGGGGGCAATGATTTGGTCACCACCGGTAGACGACTTCTCCTGGAGGCACTGCTTTCCACTGTAAGTTGGTTGGCGAGGAGAGTTCCGGGGTGCACAATTGCGTGGTCCCATATGATCCCACGAAAGGTGTGGCGGGGGGCTATTTCTATTCCTGCTTTGAATCACTCTGTTAGAAAGCTTAATAACAAAGTGAGTAGGTTGTTCCGTTCCGGGACATTGCATTCTATTTCGCATGGCTGTATTAATGATGACAGTGTGTATTCGGGGGATGGTGTGCATTTGTCTCGGGTGGGGAATGAGTTACTCATAGGAGACTTCTTAGCGTGGTTAAAAACGTTGAAGCATGACCTTTAGGTAGGAGCTTTGTGGGGGTTCCGGATAGCCGGTCAACTATCCGGACCTGTGGCGGTAAGGTCATGATCGGTGAGCAGTAATTGGAAGATCCCTATGAGTGGGCGTCACCCAACACGGATGGGAGCGCTCGGGAGAGGTGGCCATTGGCCCCTCAACGGGGAGGCGATCCTGTCTAAGGAGAGGCCGCCGGAAGGAAAGGAAAGGCGGTCAAGGCCCCTTCCTGTGTAGGAGGGGTTACAGCCCCCTCCTGGGGAATTTCCCGGGGCCAGTGACGTCTGCGACGGCAGATGTGGTAAGTTGTGTGGGGTTTGGGGGGAGGTCTACGCTACCTTCTAGATACTCACACGAGTCCTCGAACGACCTTTAAGTGGCGTCGAGTTTATTGGGGCCCCCGCCAAGTCAAGGGAAATTGGTAGTTGCACGTGGGGTACGCCTCAGTGCTGTCGCCCCTCCCAAGTGGGGGGGGTATTTCTGGTGAGGGATCTTGACACCGGTTACGACCTTGCCGTTGGCCCTTAAACGTTAGGATGTACAATTTCATTATTTCAAGAAAATGTTTTGCAGGTTGGTAGTTCGGCTAGGAGAACCTCTGTATTAGAGAATCTGTTAAGGTTAGCCAAACATCGCAATGTGGTTATGAAATTGTACATTAATATGAACTGTTTAACGTTTAATTTTGTTTTAATAAATACGGCCGGGGAGGGTCACTCCCTCCCTCTTCCAAAAACTTCAAGAACTGTTTCCGGTTTCCCTCCTTTTGGGGATTGTGTTGAGAGGGGGTGGCGGGTATCTCAGCCATATTGTCTTTTAGTTAATGATGATGGATTATAGGCGAAGGAAACTTTCATGTTGTGAAACGTGGAAAAGTTGCATGACTGTCTATTTGCTTTCACAAACACATTTGGACTCACCGATTATCTCGACGACCCTCTTCCTGGCCCACCTAGCCCAGCACTCCTGTTTTTGTTCTGGGGATTGTTTTGTCCTGGATTCGGTTATCTGGGATGCCAGTGGTGGGCTTGGCAGTGTGTCTGCTTCGTTGGAGCAGGTGTGAGAGATAGGTCACTCGCTTCTTTTGAGATGCATGAGCTGGGCTGCCCTGGCTGTCTTCAGTCTGGGTTTTCTTTGTCCGATGGGGCCCGTTTCCTGAATCAGATCCTGCTAGATTCTGTCATTGCAGCAGTCTGGCAAGGTTTAGTCTTTCTGTGTTTTTTGGGGGCCTAAGTGCCAAAAACCTGGGGGCTGTTCCTCAGTTCCTGTTGGGTACAGCATAGCCCTGCTTTGAGTGTTGTGATGAAACTGCTCCTGGGCTGACCCCTTTGCCTTCTGATCAACCTTTGGGTTTGAGAGTACATGGATTTGCCATGGTCTAAGGGTGAGATTACAGCAAGACGCGCCCCAAGCCAGGCTTCCATAAGACTTGTTTCTTTGTGGGGGGGTTTTCATTGCTCAGTATGAATTAATTTCGGTCTAGGGAGTATGGTGTATGCTTCTTACCTTGAATATTGTTTTCAAGTGTTCCTGTGCCCTTGGACTTGTCTCAGCGACACTGTGTAATTTTGTATGAGATTCATCACAGAGGGTTTGAAGGATCACTATGAAAGATCTATTGTTATCATAATTCATCTCTATTTTAACACTTTAATGACTGCTAGCGGATCATGCTGAGCTTCTGCTTCTTCCCTTTTCCTCTACAGAAGGGTAGCCCTGGGGTACCATTCACATCAATATATACGTAATCTGTGATCTCTTTCACATAACTCTTGTGCTTTCTAAATTTTGACCACTCTGTGCAAGGGGCTGAGCAGATGGTAACCTATGCCCTGTCTTCTATGTCCTTGATTTTTGTGGCCATGTCCACCTGCTGTGGCAGGAATATTTTTAGCATGCAGGGTTTTTGGGTTGGACTTCCCCCATTTTTGCCTTCCTCTGGGACAACAGGTAGAATAGAGGAGCTAGCGGACCTCAACATTTATATTCACTAGTTTTCTCTCCACGTGGTGACTTGACTCCATTTGTTGCAATGCACAAGAGTGTGATGGAGGAGGGTTTTAAAAAATAAACCTGCTTGGATTAAGTCCTCAGTAATATTTACTAACCGTGTGCTGTGAAATTAATGTGCAATAACACAGAAAACATGGGGAAATCTGTGGCGCATGCATGTCCTAATGCAGAGACTATGCATGAAAGACTAGGCCGCATTTGCGTTCTGCTTTAGAATAAAATACAAATAAATGCTGCTTTTGCACAATAATGTTCTTGCTAGGAATATGACGTGGGGTAGTGCAATGGTGGGTGGTAAACAGTGAGAAGTATATTTCATGAAATTAATAATGTCTGTATTGTTCATTGTAGTGAAGCAAGCATGGGCCTACATTTCAGCATGCAAGTTGACGGTTAAAGAAATAAATATGAATAAATAAACTGAAAATCAATTTCTGAGAGAGAATGGAAAAGAATATTGTATGTCTACCGAGTAACGGAAGGATGGCCGTGAGAAAACAAGTGGAAGTGTACAAACGTCTTCCGCAGAAGCGGCAGAGATGAACAATGGAAGTGTAGAGACCTGCAACATGTTACTTGCTGGAGGAAATGTGTATTTGTGAGACGTGGCTAACGTAATGTGAAAAGTGTAAAACAAAGAACGCTATGGAAATTATGAACATGACTATGGTTGTGTGATAAAACACCCCCCAAATCAGCCAATGGGAGACTGAGTTTCGGTAAATGTTTCAACAAATGTGGGTTGGACATGTAGGTTTTAGGGATTAATTAAGGTGCCCTGGGGGTGTGGTTTTGAGCGATTAAGGAGAGTACAAGGAAGCTGTGCTAGAGGGAGGGTGTACAGTCAAAATATCAAGTTTTTAATATTGATTAGCAGTAATATCGAGTAAAAAATATAGAATAGACATACTATCGACTAGACAGAATATAGAGTCCAAATTATCGAATAGAATAGTATTAATATCGAATAGAATAGCATTAATATCGAATCAAAAATATAGAATGGACAAAATATCGACTGGACAGAATATAGAATTCAAAAATATCGACTGGACAGAATATAGACAACAAAAATATCGAATTTGAGGTAAGTTAATAATATTTTTATTATTTGCTTAATATAATTCTGTAGCGGGTTGTGGGTTTATAGGGGAATAGGGTGGGAAGTAATTTAATTATAATTAATTAAATATGTTATTTTATTTATTGGCATTTATTTTGAATTAATTGTTAATTAAATATTAATTGGTAATTAATTAAAATATAATTGGTAATTATTTTTAATTGATTCATTGAAACATATGTTAATTTTAGTAATTTATTTTCTGTAGCGGGTTGTGGGTTTATAGGGGAATAGGGTGGGAAGTAATTTAATTATAATTAATTAAATATGTTAATTTATTTCTTGGTATTTATTTTGAATTAATTGTTAAATACTTGGTAAATAATTAAAATATAATTGGTAATTAATTTTAGTTGATTAATTGTTAAATATGTTAACTTTTGTAATTTATTTTCTGTAGCTGGTTGAGGGTTTATAGGGGAATAGGGTGGGAAGTAATTTAATTATAATTATTAAAGTATGTTAATTTATTTATTGGTATTTATTTTGAATTTAATATTGATTAATTATTAATTGGTAATTAATTAAATTATAATTGGTAATTTATTTTAATTGATTATTTGATTAATATGTTAATTGTAGTAATTTATTTTCTGTAGCGGGTTGTGGGTTTAGAGGGGAATAGGGTGGGAAGTAATTAAATTATATTTAGTTAAATGTTTTATTTATTGGTATTTATTTTGAATTGATTGTTAAATAATTATTAATTGATAAATATTTAAAATATATTTGTTAATTAATTTTAAATAATTGATTAATTGATAATTATGTTACTTTTATTAATTTATTTTCTGAGGTGGCTTGTGAGTTTATAGGGGAATAGGGTGGGACGTAATTTAATTGTAAGTAATTACATTTTAAAATTTTTTATTTTTTGATCTAATTTTTTTAAAATTTGAAATTGTTAATTATTTATTGTTAATTGGTAAATAATTTGTATTAGTAAGTAATTATTAATAATCATTTTTATTTGTTTTTTTAATTGATTAATTAATATATTATATAAAATTGTTATTTATTTAAAGTAATTTGTAATTGGTATTAATATTTATGTTATTTTTAATTATATATGAAGTATTTAGTTTTCCTACTGTTGCACTCACTGGAGTGTGAATAGTAATTTTTACCCTCCCACTATCCAACGCTTTCCCTACTGTTGCATTCATTGGAGTGGGAATAGTAATTTTTTACCCCTACGCTATCCAATGCTTTTCCTACTGTTGCACTCACTGGAGTGGGAATAGTAATTTTTAATCTCCTGCTATCCAACGCTTTCCCTACTGTTGCACTCACTGGAGTGGTAATAGTTATTTTTACCCCTACGCTATCCAATGCTTTCCCTACTCTTGCACTCTCTGGAGTGGGAATAGTAATTTTTACCTCTAAGCTATCTAATGCTTTCCCTTCTGTTGCACTCTCTGGAGTGGGAATAGTAATTTTTACCCTTACTCTATCCAATGTTTTCTCTACTGTTGCTCTCACTGGAGTGGTAACAGTAAATTTAACCCTCTCGCTATCCTACGTTGAAAATATTGTACGTTTTGTTAATAATATGTATATATAGGGGGAGGTTGCTGCAAATAAACAGCGTTGCCCATAAAGAAGTTGGCCTGGACCTCGTTTTTGCTGAATGTATGAACGAGAATCGTGTGGAAATATATATATATATATATATATATATATATATATACATATATATATATATATATTAATTACCTACTGGCGGTTTCCAGTAGGTAGTTATAGTTAGGATTTTTTTCAATGTTAAATCTCAAAATTCTATTTGGAAACTTTGGCGCCGGTTGACGAATCAGACTGAAAATTTCCTCAAAATGGCCTCGCGGAGCTCCGGTCCTTCCCTGAAAGTTTGGGGGGGATTCGTCAAGCGGGGTCCGAGATAAAAGGGGGGTCCCAAAACGTGTTTTCCCCATGTTAATTTCCATAGGGCGGTCGATTTCACTAAGGGTGGGCGTAAAATCCGTGTCGCGGGCGAATTTGCGGATTTTCCGCGATTTCGCGATCCGCGAATCTCGCGAAATCGCGGTAAAATCCGCGAATCAGCGGGGACGAATTTTCAGCCAAGCAAGGGTTACAGCAGCAGGTGCAAAAGTTGAACCTAATTTCTTTGTAACCTTTTACAAAAGGGTTACAAACAAATTAACTTCAACTTGGACACCTGCTGCTAATTGCTTCCTGGCGCCTCGTTGCCTACTTGCAACTATTCTCTGACCCTGCTCTGACCCTTGAAGCAGGGTCAGAGAATAGTTACAAGTAGGCAATGAGGCACCTGTCCAAGGAATTAAACCTAATCAGGAAGCACTTACAGATATAAGAAACAGGAAGAAGGGAGAGGATGGCAAATGCACCCATTTTGAGTTGTCTGGAGGGGTTAAACTAAAAGAGACCTTTACAGCACAATTTTCATATGCATTTTGCTAAAAATAAAAAGCTGTATGTTCTGTAGGGGCAACTCAGAAATCTGGCCCTTCAGAGATCCGGCCTCTCTTTCTTTCTCTCGTTTTATCTATCTATCTATCTATCTATCTATCTATCTATCTATCTATCTATCTATCTATCTATCTATCTATCTATCTATCTATCTATCTATCTCTCTCTCCCTCTCCCATAAACGACTGCATGGGTAACTTCGCTATGCAAGCGGCTCGCGAAGAAGCAAAAATCCCGGCGAACACGCAAAAAACCCAGCGAACACGCAAAAAACCCCGCAAACATGCAAAAAACCAAAAATCCGCAAATTCGCACAAATTCGCGAATTTTGCGGATCGCAAATTCACAAAATTCGCCCATGCTTAGATTTCACTTTTAGCTCGAACGGCTGAATGGATTTACACCAAACTTGGCAAAATTGTAGGGACTGGTAGCCCGATGTGCCTTTGCTATGTCTCAAGATATGTGCTCCAGTGGATTTTGAGTAATTTAGGTTAAAAAAATATATATATCTATAGGCGCGCCCCGGTACGAGCACCGGTACGCGCACCGGGCGCGCCACGCGACTTGCACGCAGAAAGCTGATTGGCTCTCGGGTGTCTGTAAACATTCTAAATAGTCTGGAGCGGCCGCCATCTTGTGTCTCGGTAAAAACGAGACACAAGAGGTGGCAAAAACAAAGGGGGGAATTGACCATAAGGGGGCAGGGTAGACCCCCCTGACCCCCTAGGTTTCATGGTGGGGCCATTAAAGGGCCCCGCGGGGTCTCAAAAAAATTTTTTTTTTCAATTTGCGCGGGGGAACGCCCGGTATGCGCACCGGGAAGCGCACCAAGAGGCGCACCGGGGAGCGAAGCACGGGGAAAATCCAGGACCTTATTTATGAAGGCCTTGCAACAGTTTTGCGCCGCCTGTGCGTCACTTTTTGTGACGCACCAGCGGTGTAAAAAAATGCGCATTGTTGCGCTATATTTAAAAAGTGAAATATCTAGGTAGATAGGTCACGTTTTAAAACCCTGCGCCACATTATACTTGCGTCAGGTATAATGTTTGCAGAGGGGGCGCTCCCCCGCAAAAAGCTTGGTAATAGCGACGCAGTGAAATCTATGAGATTTCACTGCGTCACTTTTAGGATGCTGTTGCGTCAAAATCTTGCGCCTGCCTCACAGCAGGTGTAAGACTGACGCAAGACCGTTCACAAGGTGCTTTCCCCATGTGAAAGGAGGCATTACTGGAGTTGCGTCACTTTTGTGACGCACTCCAGCAATGCGTCACTTTTGTGTTTACAGATACGTCAGAAATACTGACGTATCTGTAACTCCTTGCGACATGATTCGTCATACATTAAATATGACACATCTGGAATGTCGTAAGGAGTGCGCACAGAAAAGTGACGCATCGCACCAGCGGTGTAAAAAAATGCGCCTTGTTGCGCTATATTGAAAAAGTGACACATCTAGGTAGATGGGTCACTTTTTAAAACCCTGCACCGCATTATACCTGCGTCAGGTATAATGTATGCAGAGGGGGTGTTCCCCCGCAAAAAGCTTCGTAATAGCGACGCAGTGAAATCTATGAGATTTCACTGCGTCACTTTTAGGATGCTGTTGCGTCAAAATCTTGCGCCTGCCTCACAGCAGGTGTAAGACTGACGCAAGACCTTTCACATGGTGCTTTCCCTATGTGAAAGGATGCATTACTGGAGTTGCGTTACTTTTGTGACGCAATTCACAAATGCGTCACTTTTGTGTTTACAGATACGTCAGAAATACTGACGTATCTGTAACTCCTTGCGACATGATTCGTCATACATTAAATATGACACATCTGGAATGTCGTAAGGAGTGCGCACAGAAAAGTGACGCATCGCTGTTTTCACGCAGCGATCCGTCACTTTTCTGAAATGAAGCCTCCAGTTTATTCACTGTGTCACCTCTACGACCCTTTCTTGCGTCAATACGTCCCTTTTGCATACATCACACCTGACGTAGGAATAATGTGGTGCAGGGGTTTACAAAGTGACGTATTTACCTAGAAACGCCACTTTGTAAATATGAATAAATAGGGTGCATTTTTTATTGGACTGATGCGTCACAAAAAGTGATGCTTTGGTGGCGTTAAAGTGACGCATGGCTTCATAAATGAGGCCTTCTCCCTTCAACTCCAGCAATGCATCTTTTCTTATCCTTCCACACCCCTGTTCCTTTTCAACATTTTCTTTGAATATCAACATTCCCCATATTCACTCTTCTTCTCCTTACTTTCTTTCCTAACACTCACCTTCTTTCAGACCTCCTACTTCACTTCCTTTCTCCTCTCATAGCTTTCTGTTCTTTCTTACTCATTCTCCTTTCCATTATCAATGCACTCTTTTTCACTTACTCTTTTTTAATTTTTTTAAGAATATAGCTCTTTGATGAGAATTGGAGGTAGTTCTGAAAAGAACTTTTTGTTTTCTTCTTTTTTCTAAACAGGAACAAAAACAGGGACTGGAAACTGCTCAACAGGAGCAAAAAAAACAAAAAAAATTAGGGGTGGGAAGGGCAGCGATGGTTTTCTAATGCTCGAACCATGAGCTGTACACTTTGTTCTCCAAAGGTAAGCAGTTAATTGCAGTATCTGCATCTGAGGGCACCGTGGTTAAAAGCAGGTTGAATGTTCAGAACCAGCTCTTGTGATCTCCCCCTCCCAGAAGAAGTTGCGCCTCCGGTTGATGTAGAGGCCCCATCACTGGGAACCTCCTGTGCCAGAGCCCTGACACTTTCCCGGGCAAAATTCTGGGGGTGCTTCCTCTCCACATGTCGGATCATTGTGTAGTTTCCAAATGAATACTTTTTTGAGGGGTTACCCCGCGACAGCACTTCTTTGCAGATCCTGCACTCCACTTTTGGAGCTTTCACCTTTTTTTGGTTAGGTGGGATTTTAAAACATTTTCAAATAAAATGTTCCTTAACTTTTCGTTGAGCAGGCTCTTCATTGATGAATTCTGGTTCTTCATCACTGCTGGATTGTCTGGCAGCCATGGTAAAACTAAGAAATAGTCTCAGTAAAGCGGTGTGTCCACAGCGCATACTCAGTACACACCGGTAGATGTAACCGAAAAAGCAAGGGCATTTGATAAGATAAATTAAGTTGGAACTTTTGCAGTTAGTAAACTGCTTCTGTTCCCACCGTCTAGATGTCCCGACATCAATGCTTGTTGAGTGGACCGTTTGTGCACATGCAGCACAATTCCCGCAGGGATGATGACCCACCACAGGTGGCAGGTCCCATAGAGTGCCTACTTGATGGCTTTTCTTTGGGCCAGGCCTGGTGTGTACTAGCCGGTCTTTGAGACTTGTTCCTCTTTTGTACGCAAATAGAGGTATAGGAAGATTGTCCGAGCCAGTATTGAGGATCCTCCAATGTTGTTTTACAATTTTCTTGATGGCATTTGACCGTGTATTGAATGTATTTACAATGCTATCCTCTCATTCTTCGGTTTTGGGAGAGCAACTTCTAGAAGAGATTCGCGATTGTTATTTGAGGCTCTTTTTTTGGAATCGCGAATCAATTTCTTAGGATACTTCTTGTTGTCTCTCAAACTCTAGGTGAGTGAGAGGCATTTACAAACTAGGAACAATTGGGTTCTGTATCTGTAAAAAAAAATTCTCAGGTACATTTACTATAATAGTAATGGAAACTCATGACAGTTAACCTGTGTTAACGTGGTTCTCTCTGTTTTCTCTTATATGTGTTCTTCATACTTGATGCTTTTCTCCTGTGGCAATCAGCGTCTACTTAACAGGAGTGTTTGAGAAGGCCTTATCAGGTGATATCCTATATTTGTTTAACTTTTGTTTTATACACATTCACGTTATGGAAGCAGTAGCAAAATATAAATTTGGTCCTGAGGAAGCAGGAGATACACATTGTATCTACAACTGCAGAAACATGTCGACCTCCACTTACAGGCAGTAGATATTTGTTTAAACTACTGTTTATTTTGCTGTTCACGTTTTTTAACCTTGGAAGTGGTTTGCTCTCTATTAAAATTTCTCTTTGAAACCACTATCCATTTTTAATCACTCACTTCACTAGTCATTCTTTGTGCACTGCTTTTTCGGTTACATCTACCGGTGTGTACTGAGTATGCGCTGTGGACACACCGCTTTACTGAGACTGGCCCAAATGATGATCAATAGGGCAGCCCAGTTAGAGTAACTGATGGGATTCCATATCACAGAGTGATGGGTCCTAGCGCATCAGGTAATGACCAAGACACATTGTTTGAACACAGAGTTTTTGAGTTTTCCCAGACCCACAGTTGTTATTTTTGTATACAGTGTTTTGTTAAGGGGCTATGAATGTGAGTGGTCTATAAAAATTTCCCTTGGACCCTACCCTCTCTGATTGTGTTGTGAAAACTAAGAAATATCCAGGAGCAAAAATACAGGTCTTGCAGTCACAAAAGTGAAAGAAGAAGTGAAGGAAATGGATGGGGATTTCATTCTTTGTAAAAATAACTGTTAGCAACCAATGAAAAGTGTTATTTTAAGGTCACATGACTTGACGCGCTGCGCGCACCGGAGTGCTTCTGGGGCACATACGCGGCGCGAACGTAGGCGCTTCCGGGGCACATACGTGGCGCGAACGTAGGCGCTTCCGTGTGCGTACACGCGGCGCGAACGTAGGCGCTTCCGAGGGCGCTTACGTTGAGCGCCCAAGTGACGTCATCATACTTTTACGGAAATGCATAATCATTTTCCTTATTAAAAAAAACTGCTTTTATTTGTATGGTATGAAATGTTTTGCATTATTATTAACTTTTCATTCATATTTTTTTCACGAACGAAAGTAGCGCTCTGGGTGCGCTTTCCAGAGAGCTTACCGGTGAGCTTACCGGAAAGCTTACCGGAGAGCTTACCGGAGAGCTTACCGGAGCTCGCACCCAGAGCGCCCCAGGAAAAAATTATATAAAAAAAACCTCAAAAATTACTACTTACACAAAACAGCAAATTATAAAAAAAAACATAGGTTAGAAACTCGATATAGAAAGGAATTAGCATTTAAAAAACCTATGAAATTCACTGAAAAAACCATAGGTTTCACACCAGTTATAGTTAGGAATCGGCATTTAAAAAACCTATTAAATTCACTGAAAAAACCATAGGTTTCACACCAGTTATGGTTAGCTGGAAATTTTATTGACATAAAACCATTGAAATTCCCACGTTATAGTTATTGGACTCACTATAACTTGCGCGCCTGCAATGCACTGCTGATGACGTCACATATTACATCACTCATGACATGGTCAGTGACATCACTCATGACATCACTGATGACACCATCCTTGTGACAGAGTGAGAGACCTCCTTTCAGTGTAATATAAGCCTTGAAACACATATTCAAGAATAGTATTTAACATTTTCAAAAAAGTGGAGATACCCATACCAGTTACAACAAACAATTCAGTAATTCCACCATCTATATACACATCCACTCATTCACAAACAGTTCTATATAGTCACTCATACATATACTCACTCATTATATGTAGTGATACACCGACAGTCATCCAAAAGTTACTCACACACATATTCACACGTGCAAAAAAACGAATGAACATTCATTTATTTGCATATACAGCTATACACACACTACCACTTTACTTCTAAGAATACTTACACATACTTACTCTCTTAAAGAATCACATATATAAACACATACTAATTTAAACAGGAACTCTTATTCTCTCTCACTCTCACATATACTCAGTTTTATAAATCAATACTCACATATACTAGATTAAAACATATGTCGTTACTGAAAAAGACAATAGTGAGACAGTCGTTTACTCACTAACATACACATATACACACTCATACATCCATACAGTCCTGTACATATGCTGTCTTCAAAACACATACAAACAGTGAGTCAGTCACCAACCCATACAGCCACTTATACACAAAGTGAAACACTGATACATACATTTCAATATATAAAAGTTACTTGCTAATATATGTATTCACTAAGATACACTTAATAAGGCAGTTAACCAATCAATTCTTTTAAAAACAAACATCCATTTACACACTTATTTAACCATTTATTCTTCCATCGTACTTTACAAATACATATAAAAAAAATATATTTTTCAGAAAGACACACATTCACTGGATGATGTCATCAGTGATGTCATGAGTGATGTCACTGACCATGTCATGAGTGATGTAATATGTGAGGTCATCAGCAGTGCATTGCAGGCGCACAAGTTATAGTGAGTCCAACTAACTATAATGTGGGAATTTCAATGGTTTTATGTCAATAAAATTTCCAGCTAACTACAACTGGTGTGAAACCTATGGTTTTTTCAGTGAATATATATATATATATCTATATATATATATATACATATTCACTGAAAAAACCATAGGTTTCACACCAGTTATAGTTAGGAATTAGCATTTAAAAAACCTATTAAATTCACTGAAAAAACCATAGGTTTGACACCAGTTATAGTTAGCTGGAAATTTTACTGACCATGTCATGAATGATGTAATATGTGACATCATCAGCATTGGATTGCGGATGCGCGAAATATATAGTTAGTGCAACTAACTATATGTGGAATTTCATTGGTTTTATATCAATAAAATGTCCAGCTAACTATATAGGAGGAATTTCAATGGTTTTTTATATGTTAATTCCTAACTATATAAGGCCTAAAACCTATGGTTTTTAAAGTGAATATATATATATATATATATATATATATATATATATATATATATATATATATATATATATATATATGTGACGGAACAGCACTCCAAACATGAAGAACTCAGAGGCCAGAGGGATTGCAGGATAGACAGCTCGCTTTATTCACAGGCAAAACAGTGGCGGCGAATGCATTTCGGCTCAAGCGGCCTTCCTCAGCGCCCAATCACTGTGGCATGTCCTCCCCCAATCATCATCTTCCTGTTTCAAATATTCTCCAGCATTTGAGTCCCCTCCCCCTTTATGTATATATACCGTAGCAGCGGACTAATTGCCTGGCCCTCCACCATACCCTCTGTGCAGTCACGGAACAACAAGAAACCACAAACCTGAATCAAGGTCAGAGACGCTGCCACTTTGAAACGTGCCTCGAAATGACTAACGAAAATACAGAGGTTGGTGGATGAAAGCATGGGGCAAGAGGAATTCTTAAAATGTTATTGCACATCAAACTCGTCCCGAACACTGCACCAAGGCATGACATTTGCGGCATTATGAGACTGGTAGTCCCCTGTTATTTGCAAGGGATGCGTGAGGTGCAGGGGAGCCAACCACCACTGGATGAGGCGGAGCCGATTGAAATAAGAAGTGGGAGGAGGAAAAATGTCAGGACTCAAAGCATTTGACAAAGGCGTGTTGCGGAAACCGGTTATGCTTGCCTGTGAAATAAAATCTTGAAAAACGTTTGAATTATATATATATATATATATATATATATATATATATATATATATATATATATATATATATATATATATATATATATATGTATTAAAATTATTAAAACAAAATCCAAGTTACATTAATTATTTATACATTTTAAGTTTATTTAAGCATTTTAAGTATGTTTAAATTAATTATATTTATTATTATATTACTTTTAAATTACTTTTAAGATATTTGAAAAATTCGATATTTTGACTGTCTATATAAATTTTACAACAATATTTTGGAGACGATATTTTTGTACTTACCTGTTTGAAGATAGGAAGTCGATATTCTGGCATTCTATATTTTTTTCCAAGATATTTTGGTAGGTCGATATTTTGCTGCTCGATATTCTGTCAGTGATCCAGAGGGAGATCGTAGCGGTCCGTCGCTTTGCTGATAGAGGCCTACCTGTTTCCTATTCCTGTCCTATATCCAGTATCCTGATTAATCTTTGTTCCCTGAATCTGTCTCAGAGGACCCCTGCTATCCCCGTGACCGGGGGTGGTATTTCTCCAACATTACCTTAGGTTAGTATGGCTAAATGATATGTACTTTGCATAATAATTGTCTCTGAAACTACTGTCTCTTCGCCTATCCACTCCTTCATTTGCATTTATTCATTTTGATATGAGTTTGACACTGTTTGCATTGATAATGTTCTCTCTCTCTGTGATTGATGCGTTGCTTGCTTTGTGAACCTGTACATGTTGAGATTTTTATCTTCACATTATTTGGTGATAAACATTGTTAACCTTGCACTGAGTTTGTGATTATTTAGTAATATAGATAGATAGATAGTACTTATTATCACCATCAACTTCTCAACTTTAGGTTCATCGACCAGTGGAAAGGAGTTGATATGCAGGCTCAGTTATGTATTTAGAGTGTTGGATACGAGCCTGTATAATGAAGAACTGATTTTGACAAACTTGAATCACAGCACATTCTGGGATTTGCATGAGTTGGGTAAATGTGTAAGGGCCTGTATTTGATTTATTATTGATTATCGATCCTTGATTGGTGCTGGATCAGTTTTTGGTAGCAGAGGATGGTTAGTTATTGACTAGTTTTGTAATAATGATTGATTATTTGTTTTCTAACATGAAAAGTTAGTGTTTTGTTCTATGTTATCTAGAAGTTTGGCTACAGAGTTACCTGAGATCCCGGGATAATGTTATTTTAGCCTGGAGAAGGCAGAAGAATAGTGTGGTTAAGGTATCACACTCGAAGAGTACTCTGTCTGTTGTCCTAATACTGAACGGCGAAAACCTGTTGGTGTTATTTTAGGGACTATTCGCCTGAGAGTAGATTTTTGTGTGTAATTGTGAAGGGTCCACTTCCGAAACTCTGGCCTTACATCTCCAAAGGAGTACCAAGACCTCTTTCCATGAGAAAGTCCTCTTCCTAAACTTTGGCTAGTATCCCTAGAGGAGTACCAAGTCCTCTTGTAGCTTGTTTGGGTGTAGAATAGTGCTGGTCGTTATTTTACTTGAAGTGAAAGAATTTCTTTTTGAAGTGAAGATTATCTCTTTAATTAGAGGAACAGACAAAGTAGCCTTGTTTTGTGTTGTTATTAACAAGAAATTGGTTAAGAAAAAACCTAGAAAATACATTGCCGTATTATTTGTAAAGGGAGGGTCAGTAGAAGGAGTAATACTGACGTCATAAAAGGCTGTACTGGCATTGGTCAGTTAGCGGGTGCTTAGAGAGCTGTGATTGGTTGAAAGTCCTGAGCTGCCTTGGTATCGGTCGAGGTACTGATTACATAGAAGTGTTCTGATTGGTTGGTGAGGGTTGTGTTGGTATTGGACAACCTCTAGGAAATAGAATAGTCCTAAGTACTAAGAGTTTTGTTGTTTATTGAAATATATTTTAGCATAAAGAGTCGAAAAAATGAAGATGGTAAATAGGTAAGAGAGTTTCTTCAGAAAGGACAAACCGATAGTAACTAGAGAGGGAATTCCTATTCCACCTCTAAGACCGCCTGCTTCTTTTATGATGTTGGTGTGTGGTTACCATACGTGTACATGGTTGGAGAATTGGGTGGGATACACGGAAGATGATGGTGTTTTGGCCTTCCCAGAGCATTGTACATTTAGGGGCTGATTCTGATGCGCTAAAATCCCCTATGAATAGCCGTATGGAGCATATTTCCCGTACGAATCGTACACCTTAAACGTCCCCATACGTACGATGAAGTATGATTCGAACCCAAATTAGATCTTCGTACGAAACGTATGAAAGACCATACAACCTAATAATCCGTACAAATCGCATTCGGAACACGCAGTACGCGATGTCTGTACGGATCGAAGCAGCTTTTTCCGACCCAGCAAGTATGATTCGTCACGTCAACACTCCATTCGACTCTTTTTCTACGGGATCTCAAAACGTCCTTAAAAGCAGATATTGACTCGAAACGCATACGAAACGGACCCCCCGGGTACGCAAGTACTCCCCATGATTGCACGGGTACGGTGCTTCGGGGTATGATGCGTAGGGGTACGGTGCTTTGGGGTACGGTGCATATGGGTACGTTGCTTAGGGGTACGGTGCATAGGTGTATGGTGCGTGGGGGTACGGTGCTTAGGGGTACAGTGCATACCACCATGATTGCAGGGTATGGTGCATATGTGATTGTGTGGCTCTCCGTACGAATTGCTCATACAACGTTTTCTGTACGAATCACATTCTCGTTCCCCGGTCCGGATCGTACTTGTCGGGTCGTACAGCAAGTTTATGATTCATACGGTTCACCTTGAGGGTCCGTATCGTACGGATTTTCCGTTGCTTTTCATACGGTTCGCAAAGATTTGGACGTATTTTTTCCCTTTGGATCGTATTACGTGATTCGAACGGATTTGTACGATTCGTACGGAAAGGGCTATGAATTCGAATCATCGTACAGATTAGTTCCCAGAATCAGAATCGACCCCTTAATGTAAGGAATTTGGAGAATTTGAGAGGGCAAATGAACTCACTAGAAACAAATCCTAGACCCGTGGTTCCCAAACTGTGCGCCGCGGCGCCCCGGTGCGCCGCCCTGAGGTGCCAGGGGCGCCGCGCACACGTTGTGGGAAAGTGAAGTTTTGTAGAACGTCAGCTGTAAATTACGTGCCCCTGCATATTCGGTGAACATGCTTTCACAGGCATAGTCCTAGACTCCATTTTACATGCAGCGCTGACCATTTCAGGTGCATGCGTTGTTGCTGTCCACCGTGTCTCGTGGGAGCCTCTCCATCACATCTAATGTTAGTTGTTACACTCAGTACTAAGTTTTGTGTTTGACTTTCACTGCTTGCCTAATTTCAAGTCGCTCAGTGGCGCCCGCTTTTGTACTCTGACATTGATGTTTAAAAAAAACTAGCAAAAGGACACGGTCATGGTCATCGATTCATTGTTCTCCACATTAGTAGAACGTTTAATCAAACGCCATGCTGATGTTCGTCCCAACCTCTGTTTCACACTCGTATCACCAGCATTATTTTTACTATAAAAATAATGCTTGTAGTGCAGGTGTAAAACGGAGGTTGTGCCGAACATCGGCATGACGTTTGATTAATAATTGTACTGAAACAAGGCAGGCTGCACGGAGTGCGTGTTAAAGTTTGCAGGGGCCTGTGTTTATTGTGTTGTTGGGTGGATCACGAGCCGAAAGAATTGGTGCAGTGAATGTTGCAACAAAAGAGCTCACTGTGTGCGAAATCCTCACAATTAAGTAAATCTCATATTGTAAAGGAGCAATATTTTATGGCAAAAGTCCGGATAGATCTAAAAAAAGTAATGTTAGTTGATGTGTACTGCCTTTATTCAAAGAGTTATAAAACAAGAATAGTAATAATACAAACCTCACCATATTATAAAAAAACACTTAGTTTAAAATTGTGGATCCTAGTTCATTTCGTCAGGTGATTTACTGCTCTGAAGAAAAGATGTACCAACGTGCCTTCAATTAAAAGCGGAGTCCAAAATAATGGGAACACTAACAGGGCAGGTAGCATCACATGAAAGTGTACAGTGAGTAAGGTTATGGTAAATGCTAGAGTGCAGCGAGAGTTATGGAAATGTTTGAGTGGACAGAGACAGGGAAATGCTACAGTGGGCATGGGGGCCTGGAAATGCTCGAGTGTGGAAGAGTCCGGAAATTTGGCAGTGTAGAGAGAATGATGGAAATGCTGGAATGTAGCGTGAGTCAGGGAAGTTCTGGAGAGTAGGGAGAGTTTTGGAAATGCTGGTGAGTCCCAGAAATGCTGGAGTGTTGGGAAAGTCAGAGAAATGCTGGACTGTATCGAGATTCAAGGAAAGGCAGTGTAGCAAAAAGTACAGAGTTTTAATTTTCCAGCTTTCTGGGGAAACTCGTGCACACAAGCTGGAAAATTAAAATACTATATATGTGGTATGGCATGGCATGCTGTTGCATGGGATCAACGCATGCAGGACTCTCTTGCTTATCATTGCCATGCTGTTGCCAACATTTATAAAATGCAGTCCAACGATGTAATGAGCTCCGTAGAGCCCGCCTTTTTACTCATGCTTCACATGAGAACCAAACATTTTATAAGAGTGCCAGACTACAGGCTGCTTTTTTAGGCATGGGGGAGGGGGGGAGGGGTAAGAGTGATTTGCCCAGCTCAGAATCACAGGGTGTTGAAAGTTGGCATCTTTAGCTATTAGGCCACATCTCCTCCTCAATCATGAGGTTAGACATGAAGGGTGAGGATAGTGTGTGAGAATTGGGGAGTTGGCCAGTTTTTACTTGACGTGGTATCACAGAGCTTGCGATTGTTCTAGAATGTATAACTAGTTTTACCCAAAATATTTACTGTGTATCTTTAAAATCCTATTTATCCACTTTTTGAAACAGGTTTTCCTGTTGTGAGTTCAGTCTTCTCCCTTTTACAGTAAAATTATTATTCAAATACCATGCTGATCTTCGCCCCAACCTCCGTTTTACACCTGTATCACCATCAGTATTTTTACTGTGAAATTTACAGTACAAATAATGCTGGTGGTAAGGGTGTAAAACGGAGGTTGGAGCGAAGATCACCATGGTATTTGATTAATAATTTTACTGTAAAAAGGTGGGCTCCACGGAGCTCATTACATCATTGGACTGCATTTTATAAATTTTGGCAACAGCATGCCATGCCACATATATAGTATTTTCATTTTCCAGCTTTTTTGGACTGGGGAAACTCGTGCACAAATTAGGATGAAACAGTCAAAGAAAGAGGAATGTAAAGTGAAGCAGGATGCTATATTGGTTTTTGTTAATAGATGATAGGCCATTTCAAAGTGCATGGTCAAGATTTTCTGAAGTGACTGAAGTTCCTATGGACATTTTATTGATTTCTTTCTTTCAGCAAACTGTACTGTGAATTGTATCAATTACTTTAGGAAGCCGACAGTAAGTACTCCCGAGGTCGTGCTTACACCCCCTCACCCCCCTACCCCCTACCCACCGGTAAAAAAAAAAGGTGGGGAGCCACGGCCAACAGACAATTAGGTCAAGGGAGCCACGGGTCAAAAAAGTTTGGGAACCACTGTCCTAGACCTACACAGTATGAAGCGCTAAAGGAATGGGAACATGAGGCATACAAACGAGAGAAATATAACAAAGGAACTAGAATCAGGAATATGATATCTAGATATGCTGAGGCAAGATGGGATGATCAAATGAGAAGATGGAGGAGAGCTGTAAAAGTGGATGGCTTTTAACAAGTTTTAGTTGTTGAGGAATCGACTGTGGGCAAAAGTAAAGTGAAAAAGAAAAATGCAGAGACATCAGGATTACATTTTAACCCAAGTAATTCTGATGATGAATTGTTAGATGACATCTTGACTAAAAGACCTCCACCATATCAGGAAAACTCAAGTGAAATAGTTCCAAATGCACCATTATTGGGAACCCCACTAATTTTGCAGGTTCCACAAGTCCCGGTAGTTACTAGAGTAGTACAAGAGAGTGAAATTGACATCTTGAAAAAGGCGAGAGGGGAGTTGAAATAAAAAATGTATCAATTGAATCTGAATGCGGAAGCATTAAGAGTGCCGGTAACAATTGGTCTACATTGTATGAAGAAAAACTGAATATATTGAGAGTACATGCATTGAAAGTCCCAAGGAATAGTGTCAAGAATGAGGTGGTAACAGTAGCTGATCAGGCTGGACAAACTGAAACAAGTACTTCATTAATTGATCTTCCAGTTTGTGAGTTGATAACTGAAACCCGTAAGAAGGGTGTGCAAATGGATCCGAGGAGAGTAGTGCAGAATGACACTCCAGCATCAGGGAGTTCAATGGGTCCTTAGCCAGATGAGTTAGATGACTGGCTAATGGGGATGGAAAAGCCCAACCGAGATAGATGTGAGTAAACTGAGAGTGGATTTGGAAGAAATTAATATTGGTACAATAAGTCCAGATAGATTGAGTACTTATCGAGATGAAGAGTTATTATTCTTGTGCAAAAATATTACTTGGAGAGCAAGAAATCTTTATGATAAATTGGCAGAGGCTGCTTTTGAATATGGAGTATGCGTAGAGAAGTCAAGGGAGTTACAGAAAATGTTTAGACTGGATTTTACTAAAAAGGACTTGGAGAGTTTGAATGCATCTGGCAAAAGATTGCAAATAAATGAGTTGTTGAGCATCCTGAAGAACTGGGGAGATGTAGAACGGTGGAAAGGTAGATGAGCGAAAAAGAAAAAAGAAATGAATACTAACAAAAATGTGTCTTTATTTCCATTGAGGGAGACAGGGCAGGCTGAAATGGTGTATCCAATGAAAGAAGTTCCAGGTGGTGGATATAGTCATGTTCCTTGGTCGAGACATGATATATTATCCTTTACTAATGACTTTCCTAGACTAAGGGAAACAACGGTTGAGTGGTACAAACAAGTAAAGAGGTTGTGAAAGTTTCAAAGGTTTAGTATAAGGATCTAGATGGTTTGTTTGAGATTGTCGTTCCAGCTGATTTATGGACTGAGTGTAAGAATATCCTAGAAATACGAAAACAGGTGCACCTTCAGATGAGGTGATGAAAAAACTGGGTAATAACTTTCCTGAAAAGTAAAATTTACCCAACGGAAATGGATTGAGTTAAAATAGACAGGACAACACAAGAACCAAAAGAGAGGGTACATGCTTACTATGAAAGGTTGTTACATGTATTCAAACAGTATGGTGAGTTTGGGAATATCGGAGATAAAGATATGGGATATTTTGTGTATTGTTTTGTGTTTGTATTGAAACCAGAAATTAGTAACATGATTCAGCAACATTTGATTTGTTGGCAGAGTAAAAAAGAGTAAAAAAGATTCTGAGGTATGCAAAATATTGTAGTGATGAGTCGAGGCACAAAAAGTTAAAAGAGAAAATGATGAGGCACAAGTAAAGGTGGCAGAAAAGCAAGAAGGAAACAGTGATTCTCAAACAGATTATCAGATGAAAGGTCAGAATCAGAATGGTCAAGTATCCAGTGGTGGTAGAGTAGAGGTAAAATGAATAAAGATGAGATGAAAAAGAAATATCCTTGTCATGCATGCAGAAAGTTTGGACATTGGAAGAACGAGTGTAGATCTGTTCTGACGAATAATGGGGTGAATCAACATTTAAATCCACAGATGCAGAATGAGGTGGTTGTGAATCAACAACAACAGCAGCAGGCACTGTTCCCAATATGCTGCGTGCGAGTGCGCGCGCCCACCTATCTTCCTGTGAGCGCGCACTCCCGTTTCTGGAGCGCGCACACACTGGGCACCCCGAGAGAATTCGCACTGCTGCTTTAAAAATCGAGCGGCGCGAAAAGCACTTCCTTGATGAGGTTTTCCCAGCAGGAGTGCAGGTAAGGCTGTCCTGGGGCACCTCCTGCTGTATGTTTTTGGTGCGGCACTGTGCGGGGAGACTGTGGGCTATTGTTTAGGTATTCATGTTAATCACAGCCCCGTCACGAGCTGTGATTAACATGACAACTTAAACAAAAGCCCAGAGTCTTCCCCGCCCCGCGCTTTACTAACAAAAGAGTAGAGCAAGTTTAAAAACACAGCGCTGTGTTTTTAAACTTGCTCTTCTCTTTTGTTAGTAACTGTTGGAGAGCATTGCCTGACCTTCTCAGTATAGTGTAATAGCGCCTTGTGGTCTCCGCATGGTGGGACCCCAGAATTCTCTCCAGTTAGTTCCTCGTGAGGTGAGAAACCCGTCCTTGCGCGCCCCGTATGAAAGCTCCATTACTTTAATTAGGTTTGAAGGGTTGAGATTTCAAATGCAAATCGGGGTCCTTGCATATGTAATTGTGCAGCTGCAGTCTCGGAACATGCCAACAGATATCAGCTGAGGTGCCGGCCATCGGTGACTCAACTCAAGGCTGGCGAACAGGCCTTCAACGTGTCAAAACGCAAGGCCTACTCATTAACGCAGGGGACTGCTGATTTGTTAGGCAAGGGTTAAACATGCTGTTGCTTGTTTGAGCGCAAAAAGATTTACTTCTAAATGCAAAGTATTTTTCTGAAAATCCCAGTACCTCGAAAACATGCCGCAAAGGCGTGCATTTTGAATCAAACTTTACACTTTATCTACTCACAGACGAGTTTCCTCTGCAGTCACAAAGCTGAATAAAAAGAGGGGCAAGAGAGGCCCCGTTATAAACAACCAGAACAGTGTGGTTGGGACGTTCTAGGAAATGTGAGATGACATTTTTAGCACGAATTTGTCTGACTATATAAAATGCTTTTTACATTAAGGAAGCCTCAATACTGCAGATATTAGAGCGCTAACCTGTTTCCAGGCACTCTTTGTTTTGGCAGATCAGGGAGCTAAACTAAAACGTATTTCATGCAGTTTGATAAAGTAAGGAAGTCAGTATTTCATCTTCTGTGTACATGGTTCACATTTTCACAGCCTGGCTGCAGGGGAGGATATCGTATCCCTTCCTGTGGGACTGCATTCTGCTTTAATAGTAGTCCTGCTCACATATGTTCAATTCATCTAAATCACATGCTTCTCCAAAGAGTAGCTTTCTAGCTACCTGTAAGTAGTTCACATGCCCAGTGCAAAACAAAAAAATTATTTTCAGAGTTCATAAGTTGATGTTTGTGAAAAATGGTTGAATTTCCAATTTAACCATTCCAACCTTTTAGTTCGTTAAACATATACACGTATTATTTCAGCACCAAGATAACACCATACAGATGCTATGTTATGTTATATATAGAGCTGATATTTCAGTAATAAACAATGCAGCGTTGGAGACTTATTTTGATCTTGTTGCATTGCAGATATGGCTGTTAAGTGTTAACTAGATACAGAGGTTTCACACTGATATTGGCTATTTTCCAATCCTGGTGTGGTCACTAATGTAATCGTGTCTGGTGTGGTCTCTGTTACAGTACTAATATTAGTGAGTCAGGCTGATTTTCTCTGAACATAAATAGCTCTTATTGGACAAATGGTTGGAGACACCTGTCTGACCCTTTTCACCACCCCATTCAGTTCCACCACCCTTGGCTGTCTTCATCTTTAAAGCCTGGGTTCCAATTGACCTCTGGAGTGTGCATGACAAGCTCATGTGTTACTGTGGCCCATATGGCCATGTTATCTCTCTCCTTGCTTTGATCTGAGGCTGTCATGTCACCTTCCCTCAGTGGATGCTTCATTGTATGTTTTTTTTTTATAGGCACACACCCAGAGAGAGCAGCACACTGCTGAAAGTGTGTGAAAGCCTAAGTGTTTGACAAAGAGGCTGAATATTCATTGATGGTTATTCCGAATGAGCACGTCGTCCACTTGTGCCTTCTTCTTTTCTATTTAATTCTCTTCCTGCTCCTTCTTCCATGCTCTTTTCTAAATTCTAGGAAAGTTGTTTCACTCCATCTCTCTCTAACCATCAGCTGAAGAACTGCAAGTACTTCAGGCAGTCTATGGACCCTCAGCCATTTGAGTCTTGTGCTTTTCTACAACCTGAAGTGTACTTGCCTGTGTAACCAATTCATGTCATGGCGTGTGTATCCAACTTGCAAATCTGCCTTAAGCCCCTTAACGTGGGTTGTATATGTGGAAATGCACCATCTGTTCAGTTTTTTAAATCACAAGTTTGGAGTGATATTTGGCTCTGCGCGCGGTCTGGTTCCTGGCGCACACAGCCATGGCTGCAGCGCACAGAGACCCTACACTGCCGCACACAGAGGAAAAAAATAGAAGGAACATTGGCAGCAGGTAGTTACTGCAGAGTTACAGGTGGCACAAGATAATATGCCAAATAATGTGAACACTTAAGTGCAGAGATACATTGCTAACACTGGATTTCACGCAGATGAACAAGTTGGTAAGAATCAAAATGTGCAAATGGTTTCGCCATACTTGTTGCAGTGCAATGAAAGTGATTCAGACTCATCTCAATGACAGTGCCTGAGGGGGGAGGAAGAGTGCGTGTTTGGCACATCTCTAGAGGTAGATCAGTCAGGTCCATTTGTTGATGGGAATGTAGAAGGTAATGATATTACATTCCTGTTAGACACTAGTGCCTCCTGTTCTACTGTAAGAACAGCAGGAATTCCAAACCTACCCCTCTAGGGAGAAACTATCCAAGTTGTAGGAATCTCCAATAAGTATATTAAAACTCAAATCACAAAGCCAAAAGAAGTTCATATTATAAGATTCAGAGACATGCATCTGTTCGTGCTTTGTGATATGAGTCCGATGAATCTTTTAGGGAGAGATTTGCTTTGTAAGATGAACTGCACCATTTATTGTTCACCAGATGGTATTGCTTTTCAAACACCAGATGAGGATGTTGCATTTAAGATGATGATAGTGAAGCAAGGGATAAAAGTGGATGAGTAGTTTTCACTTCTCACTGAAAAATATTTGCCTGCAGAGTTGAGAAATTCAGTAAGGTCTGATGTATGGGACTTTACAGGGAAAGACATTGGTTTGATGAAAGGTATGGATCCTATTCAGGTTACGGTGAAACCGGGTAGAGCATATCCAAACACACCTCAGTGTAAGGTGAGTCCTGAAATACCAGCAGGAGTTATTCCTGTGATTGATCAAATGATCGAGCAGGGTATTTTAAGAGAAATACTAAGCATTCCTTATAATTCACCTATTATGGAAATTAAAAAGCCAAGTGGAAAATATAGAATAGTGCAAGGTTTGCTCAAGATTAATAAGGTTGGGGTAGCCTGTTGTCCAATAGTGCCAAATCCAGCAGTGATTCCTTATCAATTTCCCTGTGATGCAGAATGGTACCCAGTGATTGATCTGTGTCAAGCATTTTTCTCGATTCCTTTACATCCGGACAGCCAGTATTTATTCGCTTTCCGGTTCGGAGACCATGTTTTGGCATGGTGCAGAGTTCCTCAAGGGTACACAGAGAGTTGTTGAATTTATAATCAAATTTAAAAAAGTGTTTAGAGACTTTGGTCATGCTAGAAAAATCAGTTTTGTTTCAGTATATTGATGATCTAATTGATGATCTAATGGTGGCATCAAAAAACACGAGAGGCATGTGTGACAGATACCGTAGTAAACCATTTGGCACAAGGTGGGCTCAAAGTGCCACCAGCAAAATTACAATTTTGTAAAAGGGAGCTCCAATATTTGGGACACAAGATAGAGAAGGTAGTCAGGAAAGTGATCAGTGTGATTCAGCAAATGAACCCTCCTAAGACTCAGAAGGAAGTTCGAATGTTTTTGGGAATGGTTGGATACTGCAGACAGTGGATCAGTGGTTTTTCGATGATTGCAAAACCTCTACGGAGGTTGACACACAAAGATGTGACTGATCTGATTGAGTTGGATGATGAAAGCATAAAAGCGTTTATTGAGTTGTGAGATAGTCTTTGTCCAGCACCTGCATTGGGAATGCCAGATCATGCAAAAGATTCTGCGTTCTACTGTTGCGAGAGAGATGGGTGTGCACTTTCAGTTTTAACTCAAAAGACATGGAATGGCACGAGGTCCAGTGGCATATTTTTCTGCTACTTTGCATTCAGTGGCTGCAGAGTTACCGGGTTGTTTGAAGTCAGTGGCTGTAACTTGTGTGATTCTGGAACAGAGTGAAGCGATTGTGATGGGACAGCCAGTAAAAGTATATGTGACACACTGTTGAGATCCTATTAACAAGAACTTGAACTCCGCACATGACCTATAGTAAGCTGACTAGGTATGAAAGAGTAATATTGGGTCTTGAGAATGTGACCGTGGTGAGATGCACAACAATAAATCCGGCAACCCTTTTGCCTATTTCATCTTGTGAAGAAGTGAAAGATGAAGAAGATCGTGATTGTTTGGATGTGACAGAACTGTGCATGAAACCAAGGCCATATATTAAGGATACACCGTTATAAAATCAGATAGTGTGATGTTTGTTGATGATCTTGTCTGAGAAATGTATTGGGTTCTGCCTATGCAGCATGCACAGTGGCTGCAGTTCTAGAAGCATCCTGTCTAAATGGGGTAAACTCTGCACAATTTGCTGAACTAATAGCTCTGATTAGAGTATGTATAATTACCAAAAATCTGAGAGAAACCATATTTACTGACTGTCAATATAGTTTTTGGTTGGTTCACGATTTTGGTCAGTTATTGATGCAAATGGGATTTCTGACTTCTTTAGGTTCTTCGATTAGACACTGTAAAAATGTGAAAGATTTATTAGACACTTTGCAATTGCCCAAGAAGATTGCGGTGGTCAAATGTTCTGCACATAAGTCAGGAAATGATTATGTGACGAATGATAAGAGATACGCTGATCAAGTAGCGTGGTTTTGTGCACAAAATTCAATTGCCATCAACAGAGGGGTGGAAAAGAAAAATGCTAATTGCCACCTGATGTTTTCCTCTTTGGAAACTTGGGATGAAATTAGGCAGTTGCAGGAAGAGGCAGGTTACGAAGAAAAGGAACTTTGGATTAAGTCAGGCTGCAAAAGGAGAACAGAGGATGAACTATGGATGTATACAGATGAAAGACCAGTTATGCCAGATTGTTTACTTTCCCAGATGGCAAGGATATACAATGGAATTGCACATGTTGGAAGAGATGCAATGATCAGGCAGTCATGGTATAACCCTAAATTCAGTGTCATTGCATAGAGTGTATGCCAAAGGTGTGTTACATGTCAGCAGCAAAATCCAGGCAGAAAGACAGTTGTTAGTTGGGGATGAATTGGAAAAGCAGCAGGACCATTTACAAGGCTTCTGCTTGATTTTATTGAGCTTTCCCCATGTAATGGACTAAAATATGTGTTAGTTGTTTGTTTATTTTCTTGTTGGGTAGAGGCCTATCCAACAAGAAGGAATGACAGTCTTACAGTTTCAAAATTGCTTCTGAAAGAATTAATACCAAGGTTTGGATTTCCAGTCACTTTAGAAACAGATAGGGGATCACATTTCAACAATGAGATAATTCGGATGATTTGTGCAGCATTACAAATTGTGCAAAAGCTGCATTTTGCCTATGGACCAGAAGCATCTGGAGTAGTCGAACAAATCAATGGCACTATAATGTCTAGATTGGGAAAAGTGTGCGTATCCACAACACTGAAATGGCCTGATGCTTTTCCCCTGGTATTGATGAGTTTTAGAAGCATTTCTGATAAAAAGACTGGATTGACTCCTCATGATGTTCTGATGAGAAGAGCAATGAGACGAGCGATTGTACCAGCAAACAAACTGATGAATATTTCGGATGATTTAGTGCTTGATTATTGCAAAGGATTGGTTGATCTGGTGCTTTCTGTGTCTTAGCAGGTTGGAGAAATTGCAACCACAACACAGCCGGATCAAGCCCCTGATCTGCGTCTAGGAGAGTGGGTTCCTGTCAAGAAACATGTGAGGAAGTCGCGTTTAGAACCCAGATGGCATGGACCATACCAGATTATACTGGTGACAACGACAGCAGTGAAGTGTGGTGGTTTGCCAAATTGGATTCATGCAAGTTATACAAGGAGAGTCCCAAGTCCACTTGAAGAAGGTGAGCAGCAGCTGGTCAATAGAAAAAGAAACCAGAAGCTAGAGGTTGTGAAGCTAAAGAATCTAGAGTGACAGATGCTGACGAGCATTTATATGATAAACAACCAAGCAATCATAACATTCAATCATAACATTTGTGAAGTGCACCACTCACCCGTGAGGGTCTCAAGGCGCTGAGGGGAGGGGAGCGGTGCTGCTTCTGCTCAATTAGCCAGGTCTTAAGTAGCCTCCTGAAGTTGAGTAGGTCATGTGTCTGCCGTAGAAGGATGGGGAGGGTGTTCCAGGTTTTCGAGGTGAGGTGGGAGAACGATCTGCTGCTGGTGTTCGCTCTTCGGATGTGGGGGACAGTGGCGAGGGCAAGGTTGGCGAGTGGAGCTGGGGATTTAGGGTGTAGAAGTTGAGTCGTCTGTTGAGGTATGTCGGTCCGGTGTTGTGGAGTGCTTTGTGTGCGTGGGTGAGGAGCTGAAAGGTGGTCATCTTTTTGACGGGAAGCCAGTGCAGGTCTTTTAGGTGGGGTGTGATGTTGCTGCGGCGAGGGATGTCGAGGATCAAGTGTGCGGAGGCGTTCTGTATGCGTTGTAGTCGTTTCAGGAGTTTGGCTGAGGCTCCTGCGTAGAGGGCGTTACTCTTGTCTAGCCTGCTGCTGATGAGGTCCTGTGTGACTGTTCTTCTTGTTTCGGTGGGGATCCACCTGTAGATCTTGCAGAGCATGCAGAGGTGTTGAAGCAGGAGGACGAGACGGCGTTGACTTGATTGGTCATGGAGAGTGTTGAGTCGAGGATGAACCCTAGGTTGGGTGCGTGGTCGGTGGGTGTCTGTGCTGCTCCCAGTGCGGTCGGCCACCGGGGGTCGTCTCACGCCGAGGGAGTGGAGCCCGGATGAGGACTATCTTCTTGTCTGAGTTCAGCTTCAGGTAGCTGATCTTCGTCCACTCGGCGATGGCTTTCATTTCTTCGTCAAGGTTGGTTTTGGCGGTGAGAGGGGTCCTTTGTGCGGGAGAGGATCAGCTGCTATGTAGATGTTGAACAATGTTGGGTGGAGGGATGATCCTTGGGGTATGCTGGAGATGATCTTGGTGGCTTTGGATCGCAAAGGGGGAGGCGGACGCTCTTGGCTCTGCTGGAGAGGAAGGAGGTGGTCCAGTCCAGTGCTGTGTCTTAGATCCCAGTGTGTAGAGGCGTGTGCGTAGGGTGTGGTGGCAGACAGTGTTGAAGGCGGCAGACAGGTCCAGGAGGATGATGGCCACAGTTTTGCCGCTGTCCAGTAGGATCCTGATGTCATCAGTGGCAACGATGAGGGAAGTTTCAGTTCTGTGGTTGCTGCGGAACCCGGACTGGGACGGATCCAGGATGCTGTTCTTCTCAAGGTAGCAGGTCAGTTGTCTGTTGACGGTCTTCTCAATGACCTTTGCTGGTAATGGGAGCAGAGAGATGGGCCAGAAGTTCTTAGGTCCTTGGGATACGCCTTGGGTTTATTGAGTAAGGCGTTGATCTCGGCGTGCTACCAACTTCACGGAAAGGTCGCGTCTCTACGGAGATGTTGATGGCTTTGCGGTGATGGGGTGCGATGGTGGAGCTGGCTTTGTTGAAGATGTTGTGGGGGCATGGGTCTGACGGAGAGCCGGAGTGGATGGAGTTCATAATTTTGATGGTGGCAATTGCAAACAAAACAGGTGATGGACCGAATGTGGATCAATGTCACACATTCAACCCAGTCAAAAGATCTGGGCCCAAATCCATTGTTCTTTTGTACTCCACACCACCCTGGGTTAGACAATGGCGAGATGCAAATCAGCTCTGACCCTGTGCCCCATGGGAACAGTCCAGTCCGAACTACAAAAGCCATGTCCTTCCCAGAACGGAATCAAGCATCCGAGGACCGGACCGGTTTCAAGGTAACACCTCTCATCAGCCCGGCTAGCTTGACTCCAGTGGTGTGGAGTGCCTGGGACCCACGTCTGAGCATCCCCAGCACACTTATGGCGGCAATTGCAAAAAAAACAGGTGATGGACCGAATGTGGATCAATGTCACACATTCAACCCAGTCAAAAGATCTGGGCCCAAATCCATCGTTTTTTTGCACTCCACACCACCCTGGGTTAGACAATGGCGATATGCAAATCAGCTCTGACCCTGTGCCCCATGGGAACAGTCCAGTCCGAACTACAAAAGCCATGTCCTTCCCAGAACGGAATCAAGCATCTGAGGACCGGACCGGTTTCGAGGTAACACCTCTCATCAGCCTGGCTAGCTTGACTCCAGTGGTGTGGAGTGCCTGGGACCCACGTCTGAGCATCCCCAGCACACTTATCGCGGCATCCGGTGTCTAGCGCCCTGGCCGCGGCGCTACACCTCTTCCCTGGTGTTGTGAAGGTGGGATGTCGTTGGTGTTGGACCTGGGGTTGTAGAGCTCCTTCAAGATGTTAAAGAGCTCTTTGCAGCTGTGTGCATTGTTGTCTAGGCGGTCTTTGAAGGAAGTCCTTTTGGCGGATTTGATGAGGTGATGGTGTCTGCAGGTCGTGTTCCTGTGGGCTGCGTAGCTGTCTGGTGTCTGTTCGTGGTGCCATTTCTTCCCTAGTTTTCGGCAGGTTTGCTTGGATGCCTGGAGGTCCGTGGTGAACCAACTGGCTTTCTTGTTGGTGAATCTGATGGAGTGTTTCTTGCGCGGGCGAGGATGTTGGCGCAGTCGTTGATCCACTGTCTAAGGCGGCGGTGTTGGGGTCGGTGGGGTCAACGGGTGGGCTCTGGGCGAGGGTGGTGTTTAGCTGGTCTTCTGTGACTTTGCTCCTGCTTCAGTGACGGATCTATTGAGTGCAGTGGTGCGTGGTGGGTTTCCGGATGTTGAAGTGGATGCAGCGATGGTGGTCCAGTGGAGTTCGGTGGTGTGGCTGAATGAGACATGGGAGCTTGTGGAGAAAAGGGGGTCAAGCGTGTGGCCAGCAGAGTGGGTGGGTGTTGTGACAAGCTGTCTGAGTTCAAGGTTGGCGAGGTTGTCAATCAAGGTGGTGGAGTTGGTGTCGTTGTTGTTCTCGAGGTGGATGTTCAGGTCCCCGAGGAGGATGTAGTCTATTGAGGCAAGAGCGTGCGTGCTGACGAAGTCGGCAGTGGCGTCACTGAACTGTGGCCGTGGTCCGGCGGGTCTGTAGATGAGTGTTCTTCTGTGGGTGGTGTTGGGATCAGAGTGGATCTGGAAGTGCAGGTGTTTGGCTGTGCTGAGGGTGACGTCAGTGCTGGTCGAGACTCTGAGGGTGTTACAGTGGATGATGCAGATTCCTCCTCCTGTTCCGTTGGTGCGGTCCCTGCGGGTGATCTTGTAGTCATCAGGAATAGCTATGGCGATGTCAGGTGCCGAAGAGGGGTTCAACTAGGTCTCCATGAGGAAGGCGACATCTGGGGAGGTGGAGTCGAGGAGGTCCCAGAGTTTGATAGAGTGTTTCGTGGCGGTGCGGGTGTTGAATAGAATGCATCTGAGGTGGTCACGTCCTTTCTCGGTGGGTGGTTTGGTGGCTCGGAGACTGGCAAAGCTGCAGCTCCGACAGGAGAAGGGTCCTTAGGTTCTCTTCAGGGCGGCCAGGAAGCAGGTTTGTGATCATCTGGTGTTGAGTGAGTGGAGGGTGCTGGCATCATAGCGGAGATGGGTGTCATGGCGTTCGCGGGGGCCAAGGGTTCTGGTGCTGGGAGCGGTCCAGGTGTGGACGGGCGCAAACAGGCTTGCCTTAGGCGTGTATTCAGCTGGGAGGTGGGAGCGGACAAATGGGCGAGCAGGGGCCAGCGCTGCAGGGGACGCAGCGGGGGGAAAAACGGGAGGGAGGAACGGTGAAGGAAACTGAAGGCAAAAGGGCACAGGGCACAGAAAAAGTACAAGAGTGAAATGAAAAACGATAACACGAATAGAAGCAAATAAAAACAATCACAGTACGATCACAAATGCAGTGCAAAAAAGAGCAAAACCTACGTAGGAGGAACGGCGAAGGAAACAGGAGGCAAAAGGGCACAGGTCACAGTGAAAGTACAAGAGGGAAAGGAAAAATGATAAACCAATAGAAGCAATTAAAAACAATTACAGTACAATTACAAAGCAATATAATAGAGCAAAACCTACGGCCTACCGCTGGCCACCAGGGATAAAGCGTAGGTGGTAGCCTGCGGGTGGAGGAGGGTCTCGAACTCTGTCAGCAGCGGCAGCTGGACTCAGGACACGGGCACACAGGTGGTGCTGTGCGGCATCAGGAGTGACCTGCCTTTAAAAGAGTCAAGGGACGCTCCCCATAAGTCAAGTAGAGTGGGCACCAGCTGCTGGGTCTCGTAAGACTGTTGTGTAGCAAGAAGAACAGAAAGTTACTGAAAATAAAGAGCAAGTACAACTAAGAGAAGGGCTAAATAAAAGAACTTGTGAACCAGAAAAACAAGATGAAGAAGACGTTCAAGCTAAGAGAGCGAAAAAAGGAGACAATTGGCCAAGTGGAGTGAAAAGACTGAAATACACTCTTGAGAAGAGAAAAGCAGATCAAATAAATGAAGTTTAAAGTCGAACTGAACAAGAAGAATCAGAGAAGGAATTAGCACGAAAAACAAAGAGAATAGGAATTTAGAGCAAGAGATACACAGCTCCAGAATGGACATATGTAATATAGGAAGAAATTGAAAATACAGATCAATTAAGAGGAAAGCTGGTATTGGTATTGAGCAAGTTGATGAAAGCAAATTGAAACCGCCTTAAAAAGAACTGCGAAAAGTTAAGGTGCAACAAACTACAGTCAAAATAAAATTGAAAGATCAAAAAGATTTGGTGGGTTTTTTGTTTTTTAGAGAGGTATTAGTTTTTCTTGGATTTTTTAAAAATAATTTTTATAGTATACAAAATGGCAGAAGCTACAATGACTGTACATCAAAAACCTAGTCTAAAACGTAGATGTATTACAGCTTGCTTATTTAGTGTCCTACTACTATTGTTGATGTGATAAATATCAACTGTTATTGTGCTGTTCTAATGGTAACTAATAAAAAAAATAGTAGTAATAATATAGTGAAAGGGTGAATTATGTTAGTAAAGAAATACCTAATACTAATTTAGAACAGATAGATGAAAGTATTTATCATCATGATAAATCGATTAGTGCTTTCTCGTTAAATGTCTGAGTATGTCGACACAATGGGTGTGAGAGATTGTTAAGTGTGCATGCAATTACCTTCGTCTGGCTCAGAGGGAGCGACTTACCATCACTTACCTTTAACGTATGGTGTGTCGTGTAGTGTATTAACAAGTCTGTTTTATGTAACAGGGAAGTTACAGTATTATATTCAAACATAGATTTAGTATTTTCAGAAATTTCTATTGCAGAAATGCAGAATACATGGGAGAACTTTCTCTTGTTACTCAGACACTAGATATGCTCATAGACATAATCTTACCTGACGTTTGCAGACTGAAGAAAAATATTTCATTAACATAGTAGAAGATAGAAGGCAGGATTTTCAAAGAAAAGCTACTGAACAGAAGTCATATGTACCACCATGGGCATTCAGAGAGGGAAATTATAAAAAGGCTGAGACTTACGTTGCAATGTCTCTGGATTGGTATCATAAAGCGAAAATTTGTTTGCTTAGACTAAAAACTGACTATAATAACTATTTCATTGGTACTAGCGAATGTGTGCAAACCTTTTTAAAAACTGGTGGATGGGGATTAAAAGGAGGAACTGATCCTGTTTTTCCAGGAGTTTATTATGTGTGTGGTAAGAGTCCCTTCTATGGGTTGCCTGCACATTTGTAAGGTAGTTGTTATTTTGGACTCGTTTTCCCCTAGGTATATCACATTGATAGAAATAATATAATCAATGAAATAAAGCATGGACTAATACACGAAAAGAGAGAAATTTTTCCAGAAATAATTGGTGATATTTTTGGTGTACTGATACCTTCAGTTGGTGGTGTTCTGAATTTGCATAAAATTCAAAAATTGTCTACAGTGGTTGATCGTTTATCAACAGATACTGCTGGTGGGTTCTTAATGATTGATACTGAAATGGTTGCAATTAGATCAATGGTTTTACAAAATTGTCTTGCCCTTGATATTTAATGGGCAAAAGAGGGCGGAGAGTGTGGCATGTCGAAAATTCAACACTGCTATACTTTTATGCCTGATAAAAGTAAAGGACTTGAGGGGTATATTAAAAGCATTACAAAATTACTTGAAGATTTGACCAAACTAGAGGTTGATAGTGTTTGGGAGAAACTTGGTAAGAGTTTTTCCTCTGTAGGTAAATGGTTTTCTACATTTTGGGAGTAGCTTATTCAAGAAAATATGAATACCAATTATTTCAATGGCTGTAGTGATATTATCAATAATAATGGCATAATAATGTTGCAAGTGTAGATATGGAAAGAAGGAGATGACCGTGTCGCGCAACAAACGGAGAGCCAGGAAGAGAAAGAGAGATGAGATAGAGTTAGAAGACATGAGAGGAAATTATTATGAAATGATAAAAGATTTAGATTAGAGAATGATGAAGAGAGAAAGAGGTATAGATCTATTAATAAAAATAAAGGTGGCAATTGGTATGATGGTTATTTTTGTGATGGCTCAAAAATGCCATCAAAGGGGGGAATTGATGGAGCAGGGTTTTGAGAAAATAGAAACTGCTCGGATTAAGTCCTGCAAAAACACGAAAAACATGGGGAAATGCTTTGCCCATGTGTGCACTAATGCAGAGACTGATACATGAAAGACTAGGCCGCATTTGTAATCCGCTTTAGAATAATATAAAAATAATGCTGCATTTGCACATTAATGCTTTTGCTTGGAATATAACGTGGGATGGTGCAAAGGTGGGGGGTAAATAGTGAGAAGTACATTTCGTGAAATTAATAATGTCTGTGTTTTGTTCATTGTAGTGAAGCAAGCAGGAGCCTACATTTCTGCGTGCAAGTTGAGGGTTAAAGAAATAAATATGAATAAATAAACTGAAAATGGAGCTCTGAGAGAGAATGAGGAAGGCAAAGGTTGATAACATTCAAAGATGTTGTATGTCTGCCAAGTAACGGAAGGATGGCCATGAGAAAACAAGTAGAAGTGTACAAACTTCTTCCGCAGAAGCGGCAGAGATAAATAATGGAAGTGTAGAGACTTGTATCATGTTATGAGCTGGAGGAAATGTGTATTCATGAGACTTGGCTAAAGTAATGTGAAAAGTGTAAAACAAAGAATGCTATGACAATTATGAACATGACTATGGAGGTGTGACAGAACACCCCCCAAATCAGCCAATGAGAGACTGAATTTCTGTAAATGTTTCAACAAATGTGGTTGGACATGTAGGTTTAAGGGTATAATTGAGGTGCCCTAGGGTGTGTGGTTTTGGAGTGATTAGGGAGAGTGCGTGGAAGCTTGCTAGAGGGAGATTGTCGCTGTCTGTTGCTTTGATGATAGAGGCCTACCTGTTTTTTGTCCTTTATCCAGAATCCTGAGTAATCTTTGTTGCCTGAATCTGTCTCAGGGGACCCCTGCTATCCCCGTGGCCAGGGGGTGGTATTTCTGTAATATTACCTTAGGTTAGCATAGCTAAATGATCCGTACTTTGCATAATAATTTGCAAATGTATGTTGTCTCGGAAATTACTGTCTCTTTGCCTATCCACTCCTTCATTTACATTTATTCATTTTGATATGAGTGTGACACTGTTTGCATTGATAATATTCTCTCCCTCTGTGATTGAGGCTCTGCTCTTGCTTTGTGAACCTGTACATGTTGAGCTTTTTATCTTCACATTATTTGGTGATACACATTGTTAACCTTACACTGAATTTGTGATTATTTAGTAATATAGATAGATAGATAGATAGATAGATAGATAGATAGATAGATAGATAGATAGATAGATAGATAAATAGACAGATAGATAGATAGTACTTATTATTACCATCAACTTCTCAACTTTAGGTCCATTGACCAAAGGAAAGGAGTTTATATGCAGGCTCATTTATGTATTTAGAGTGTGTCACACCCACAACTAATTCCACAGGAGCTGAAGATGTTCCCAAAGCCCCACCACCAGCGCCGCCACCCAAATAATACTTCTAGGTGAAGGCAATAGTAGGGGGAAAGGGGAAGTGGAAGAAAAGAGAGACAGCCTCTTCACAGGGAACCTGAAGTCCTCTGCCGCTGGAATGTCCTCTCTGCATCTGCAAAGGGAAAACAAGAACAATCAAACATGCAACACATGCACCAAAAAATGCTATATTTCCACTATTGTATAGTTCAATTACCCCTAGAGACTAAAGGTCATTGCCTCTCTCCTATAGAAGTTTCTCTTTTTGGAATCTTTTTAAAGAAGTATTTTTTCTTTTATTTTTCTTTCTGAGGACTACAATGTTCCTTCTTTAGAAATGGACACACAAATGCTCTTTACTAAATTTGCTGAAAGTTCCAAAATAAATGTCTTAGTCTTATATCTTTGTGCGTGATGTATCCTTTTGCTGCTCAATTATGACACGATAGTACCTTAGTATTCTGCTGAATCTTCCTCTATGACGCTGCTTACCGAAGGTTCAAAAAAGGTAGGTATTTCTTGTTGAGCGGGCTATAAGTGAACACATACAAATATTCTCATTAGATTATTATTCTTAAAAGCCCATGGTCGCTTCTGCTCTTTTCGTTGCCTGCAGGTTAACCTAATACATTGCGAATGCATTACAGGAAAAGCTTCTTCACAAAAAATATCAGAACACTACAAGCGGAATTCCTTGGACACTGGACATGCTATTCTCTGCTCAAAAAGTCAAAATTTACTCCTCAGGAAATAACTGCCGGTGAGGAGACGGTATGCTCATTTCGCTGCCACAGTAGAAGTGCGCAGTTCCTTCTCGAAGTATGCGCATTGGTCTCTCTGGTCGTTGGGAGCTTAAAAAAAATAGACCGCCAACCCAAAAACAGTGAAATATTATTGGTGCTGGCATTTTCTCTGCATGAGTCTCTTAACATTCTCATGAACAGTTTCAAAATTAGGTTGGAGGATATCGGTTGCCTCCTCCCAAGGGCATATTTAGCTGCCTTCCTTAAACTACAGTTCTTTCTTTTCTTTGTCTCAAGAAGGCTGACACTTGCCACAGTGGTCTTGACAGTACCTCCCTCCAAAGGGGGGTCTCCCATTTTTGGTTTCTTTGGGTAGATTCTATGGAAGCTCTTAACCAATCTTGGAGCATGGATGTTAGAGGACGGCTCCCAAGATCTTTCCTCTAGTCCAAAGCCCTTTCACTCTACCAAATAGTAGAATTTGTTCCAAGAAAGTTTTGAATCAAAAGTTTTACTAATTTCAAATTCTTCCTCTGACTCAACTCTAATCAGCAAAGGCGATCGTTTTAATCTCTCTTTTTTATCAGTGACACATGAAAGACTGGATGGATTTTCATCTGTTTGAGGAGTGGACTGATTACTTTTTGGATTTTAAAAGGACCAATGAATCGTGGTTGGAACTTTCTATTTCCTTTTAATCTAGCAATGAGGGTTGACCTTTAAGAAAAAGCTCTTTGGAAGACCAATTGTTAGGGTCTCAATTTTTATAAAACGAAATCTGAAAGCACGAGTCAAGGAATGGCCCACACATTCACCCGATGTCCATATACTAAATATGAAAGGAGTAGTACTAGAGTGTACTCCAATTACCACTGCAGTAATTAACCTCTACGTTATCCCAAAAAAGAAGGCAAAAACCATGAACATTAAGATGATTACCAAATTGATCAAAGAATATCATTATGAGCACCCAGGGCATGAGTGCATTTTTACCAGGGACTTCAACATGAGAGATAAGGGTTGTCTAGAGCAAAATTAAGGGGAGAGTGCGAGGAATATCATGGGGTCCGTGAATCAAATGGGGCAGATGAATAGGAAATCACAACCTACTTTTAAAAACATCTTCCCGCTAGATTATATCTTCCTGAGCAAGGACTTGTTGAAGAGGTGTGAAGAATATAAGGTGCAACATACTACCGCAAGCGATCATCACCCACTATCCATCTTTGTTAACGCAAGTGCCACATTGCACGAGGAGCATCTCCAGGTGGTCAAATGCTCACTTCAATTAGTGAGACAGCATCAAGAACAAAAATAAAACAAATACTTTCCAGCAGGGCCAGATGAAACCAGTGTAAACTGGTATGCAAACACTTGGCCTTGAGAAGAGCTGGACAAAAATAATGGATATGTTATTCGAAGCTCTCATTGCAGGAAATCAACCCACACAACAAGGTAAATTTATTGGAATGAGATCCCATTTATCTCCTTGAAAATAAAGAATTCAGGGAGAGAAAAAAGAGGTGTCACCAGGCAGAGTTACAGTATAGGAGAGAGAAGTGCCCACAGATGGAAACAAATCTGAAAACATCAAGAAAACTGCACAAAAACATATTGCAGCTTATACAAACTTAAATGGAGGAAAAATGTATACTCCCTGCTAGTGCCTAATAAGGACAGGGAATTTTGGAGTTATGTCAAAGGCTCTAATGGTGGAAGCCATATAGAGAATGCAGTACCTGCCAACAAATGGGCAACCCATGCAACAAAGCACTATGTTGACTTAGATCAACCTTTGGACAATACTATGGATGCAAAGGGCAACCATCCTGACAAATATGATGTAGAGTACATTGCCATAACAGAAAAAGAAACCCTAATCACCCTTAAGGACATTCAGAAGTACGGGGCTCCTGGACCTAACGGGCTACTCTTAATAATTCTGGGCTGCTCACATGCACAGCCTGTACAATCAATGCTATAATACTTCAGTGGTACCAGACTCATGGGAAGGCTCCAACTTGCACCCCATCTGTAAAAAAGGAGAACTATAGACTGATCATGTTGTTGGATGCTGATAGGAAGGCATTCACAAAAGTGCTCCTGAAAGAGCTAGAGGCCTGGATAAACAAAAATCACATTATACCTGCTGGAAATGGCCCTTTTTGCAGGGTTATCCCCAAACTTTTTGCTTCTTCCTCCCTTGTTTTTCCTGTCCTGTGGTTGTTGGCAATAGGACTCTGGGCACTTTACCACTGCTGATCAGTGCTAAAATGCAAACGCTCTCTGTGTAACATGTTATTGTGATCGGTTATCCATGATTGGCATATTTGTATTACCAAGAAGTCCCTAGTAAAGTGCACTGAGTGTGCCAGGGCTGGTGATTCAAATGCTACTAGTGGGCCTGCAGCACCGATTGTGCCACCCACATGAGTAACCCTAAAATGGTGTCTCAGGCCTGCCACCGCAGTGCCTGTGTGCAGTTGCTAGCTGTCATGCTGACCTGACCAGTGTCCACACTGGCCAGGCCTAACCCTTCCCTTTCTGTACACATTGGACACCCTTAAGGAAGGCCCAATGTACCCCTCTGGGCAGGGTGCAGTGTATGTGAAAGGTAGAGCATATACTCGTGTGGGTGACATGCTCTGGTAGTGAATTAAAGCCATTTTTGTTTTTCACTATTGAAAGGCTATCTTGACCATAGGCTATAATGGGGAATGCTGTGTATAATATTTCCCTGCATATCTTCCCATAGGAGCAAAATAGAAAATAAATGTCTGGTATCCCTGAACTCAGAATTTAATAACACATCTTTTAGGAAGGATGGTTTTTAAATCCTGTGTTTCAAAGCAGCACTTTTAGAAAGTGGCTGCTCATTTGTCTGACCATTCTGTGTGCCTTTGGCTGTTTGTGAATTGACTGTCTGGTTTGTGAGTGACAGGGATGGGGGATTTCAGGGGATAGAATGAGTCCGCCCAGTGGTGAATAGAGAGATCTACATCAAGATGGGAGGGAGGAGTTGTACCTCGGACCTGATTAGGACTGTGCCTGCCCCCCACAGTGCTGGCTCCACCCGCTGTGGTGCGTCTGATGTCTCTGCCCTGCACTGTGAAAGGAAAGAAGAAATCATGTCAACAAAGTGCTCCAGAGCTGTGCTTTCCCTCCACAATGCTGGCTCCACCTCCTGTGTGGCGTCTGATGTTTCTGCTCTGCACTGTGAAAGGAAAGAAGGATTCATGTAAACAGAGTGCTCCAGACGACTGAACTTTAGATCATCCTGGAATCAAGAAGGAACCTCTGCCAAGGAGAAAGCTGGAAGACTGAAGAAGGAAGACTGTCCTGCTGTTGCTTTGCTGGACTGACCTGCAGTTGCTTTGCTGCCAAGGAGAGGGGAAGGACTTTGTTGTTGCTTTGTCCCCTGGCTTGAAGAGATCTCCAAGAGCCTGTTGTGAGCTGGCCTCCTGTTAAGAAGTCCCAGGAACAAAAGGACTTCACACCCAGCTTTCCCTGAACTTTGCTGGGAGAGTTCTACCCCTCCCTGAGTGCTGAATCCGACCGAGGGGCATCTGGAAGATGAGGCCTGCTGTTTGGAAAGCTGGAGAACAAGGAACTAAGACTATCTGCAAATTTCCACGCATCGCTCGCTTGCGGAGTGCATCGCCGTCCCGAAGATCGTCGCATCGTGCCTTTGCTAGACACTCCCTACGGAACCTACGCACCGGAATCCATACAAGGTATCGCCTCCCTTCCCATACAGACCGGATTCATCGCAACACACCCGCTGTGTCCAGCGGGGTTGTCGCATCGCCTCTCCAGGGTCTCAGGAGTGACGCATTGCTTGGTTTTCACCGCACCAGCTTCTGATTCGGAACGTTGTCGCATCTAAAGGTACTGTTGACTAAACGTGACGCAACTGTGAACTATTTTAACGCAACTGTGGAATATTTTGACGCAACCCTTAAGAACTCTTTTGAAACCATAATCTTGAACTGTGTATGTTGGATTTTTGTTGTTTTGGTCTTGTGTAGTATAGTTACTGTGTTACTGTGAGTGTTGGTACAAATACTTTACACATTGCCTTTGATAAGCCTGTCTGCTCATGCCAAGCTACCAAGGGGGTGAGCAGGGGTTATCTAAAGAGTTTATCCTTCTTACCATGACTAGAAGCAAGTGTCCCTATTTGGACAGTGGTACCTACATCTGCCAACTAGAGACCCCCAGTTCCAACAATACCTTAATATCAGACAGGATTTTCACCCAACTCATATACGTTGGACAACTTTATCACCTTGTCATATTTGGCAACCAAGGTCACAGAGGTCGCCTCCCCACCATTCTATGCATGTTTTGTCAATTATAGTGCTGCCTTTGATGGTATTTACCATAACATACCCTGGAGAAAACTTGCAAAGTGGGGCATCCCGAGGAAACTTCTGGCGGCCATTATGATGCTCCACACCCGCACTTGGGTTTGTACTAAACTTACGCAGATACATGTAACGGTTAAGATCCATACGAACAAAAGGTTAAAACAGGGCTGTGTTATTGCCCCTACATTTTTCAATGTATCCACTGTGGATTTGGGAGAGACGCTTCTGAAAGTCAACATCTTTCCACCCAAACTAAGCCATGGCTCCCGATTATGCAGTATGCGGATGATCTGGTTTTACTGCACCAAAAGAGATTTGGCATGAAAAGGACATTGGAGACATTACACCTATATAACATGGAAAACAAACTTCAATATAATGCCACAAAAACGAAGGTGCTGGGGTTTCACACATAAACCAAAAAAAACTGCTGGTATGGTATATTTGCCCATTAAGGATTGCCACCGCTAACAAATACAATTATCTGGCAGTACAATTCTGTGACACAGGTAGTTCAACACTGCAGGCCAAGGCACTCGAGGTCAAAGCGGCTAGGGTCACACCTGGACTATGCAAATTAAATCATACATTTCAAAGTCATTCTGGAGAGGGTATCCGATGGGTAATGCAGGGAAAATTAATTCCAAAATTGACTTATGGCCATCTCCTCTTTCCGGGATTGCTTACCAAAGATTTGGAGTTATTGCTCATCAAGGCTTTCAGAAAGATTTTCATTCTTCCATATTGAACACAGTGCACATTGATTCCGCTGGAGTTCAATATCCTAATGATGGACATGAAATTAAAAAAAGTTATAGTCAAATTTTACCACATTGTGATCAAGGCAAGTTCTGACACAATCGGGGAAGCACTAAAAGCAATTTTCCAGGAAAATAATAGCCACTGGACCAGGTATCTCACGAAGGCCATCGAGTCATTGTGCCTCCACCAGATTTCATAACCGACACATCTTCAACAATAGCCAACCTTAAAAGTTTATTAAAGAAACAGGGCAAGCGCATTCCAAGGCAACAGGATCTTGCGCGGATTACACATATTCCTGGCGCAGAGGGTCTTGTCTACTCACACAAAGTCACATCATGTCAAATATATCTGAAGGCAGTGCTGGGAATGCAAGCCCCACAGAACATACTGAGACCAGGCTCCTAACATTGTCAATATGGGGTTATAGGGGCCCCTGGAAAAACATACTGCCAGGAAACAAGAGATGACGTTTATGCCAATATCATACAGAATCAGCTGAGCACATGATTTGTTGCTACCCAGCTTTGCTGGGCCAGCGGCAACTATATCTAAGAACAATGTTCCTGCAAAATGGCGTAAGATCATGTAAAGAGGTCCTAATTTTCATTTATACCACCATGGTACCGATGGCCCTTCACGAATTGGCAAGTTTTGTGTGGTAGCTGGAGGAATATACAAACATCGCAAGACACTAAGACGAAAGTCTACAAAACAGAAATGGCTGATTGTTGATTGCCGCAGTAACACTTTTTGTTGGAACACCTTACATGAACTGGCAATAAACGATTTTACACATGCACCTTGCACCTTACGATCTCTTAGGGAGGTTGCACTATCCAAGGGACCTGGGCGTAGCTCTGCACCTACACTTAGTGTCCTCTTCATTTCTGGAGAAATTTCCCAGTGGGAACTTCTGCACAAATAACGTGTCACATGGATTTACGTGTTTCACCTGTACCACAGATTTTTTAACACTTTCTTTTTCCTTTGGGAGGAGTACTATATTTATCTTCTATTATATGCTTTTTACAATAGTTTTTTGCTGCCTACATCGTGGAAGTATATGGACCTTTGCATACTTTTTCTGACATTTGGATGCATCAGGCTTACTCACTTTGCTTTTGGGCATGAGTCCCTCTGAGATACATGTATGACTGGTCTGGATGCAAAATATCGAGGGACTTAAAGCAACCCTGGAGAAATCCTTGCAATCTGCCAATGCATGCTCACATATAATATAATGATATGCATGTCTGCATGACACAATCCTGCACAACATGCACCCTTAGTTTTTGGTTTTGCCTAGTGATGCCTCTTTTTGCATTTGCTACACAAAATAACATTGAGTTATTTGCTTCACTCAGAAGCTGTCGCTCCACCACGCTCCCTGGCCACTTAAGTATCTGTGCTTCGTTTTGATAGCAGCGCGCATTGCTTGGTTGTAGCATTTCCTTGTGACGCTTTGAAGCCCATTTCCTCTGTGCATTATTTCTATCGCAGCGCTTCATTGAGATCAGCTGTTCTATTGACATAATTGCATGCGAAGTGCCTGTAGCATATCATAAGCATCGCTTAGTATTTTGAAGAACATATTCCTCAGCGCGCTTTATAATCATAGCGCTTCATTGCTCCCAGTGCCCATTGCTGTAACTTTATTCGTCCTGCGCCTGGAATCATCCTGTTTATCTTGCGGCCATTTTGCTGTTTGTTGTTCTGCCTCCTGGCCCGTCCGTACACCCCGCCCCCCGCCTCCCAGCTGACCCTCCCTCGCCCCTCCCCTTCCACTATCCACATTCGGGCGCAGCAGTTACGTGCGGCGATCGCGCCCCAGTCGCGCCGAAGGTGCGCCAAAGGTAAGCCCGTCTGCGCCCGTCCGCACCTGGACCGCGCCCAGCGCCTGTCCCCCTGGTCCCCGCTGCTCCCATCCCACTAGATTCACATACGATGCCGCAACTCTCCTCACCCTCAACCCCGGACGCACACCACAATGCTACGAAGCCACCCCAGGACTTACCCAAGGCCCATTCGCCTGCCTCTCCTGCAAGTTCAACTGCTTCAGGACCCTCACCAAACCCACTTCCTCCACACACAGCTCCGACTCTAACCGCCTGAAGTGCATCCTGCTTAACACCCGCTCGGTCCACAGACACGCAACTGAACTCTGGGACCTACTCGACACTGCGTCACTGGACATCGCCTTCCTTACAGAAACATGGATGAACACATCATCAGCACCCGACATCGCCATAGCCAAACCAGACGCTTACAAGATTATCCGAAAAGACAGCACCAATCAAACAGGAGGAGGCATCGCCATCATCCACAGGAACACCATCAAAATCACCACCAGCTCCGACGATAATCTTGCAACCGCCGAACATCTCCACTTCCAAATCCACACCGACCCTAGGACCACACTTAGAGGCACCCTCATCTACAGACCTCCAGGTACCCGTACTCAATTCAGCGATGACATCACCGACTTCATCAGCTCACATGCCCTCGCCTCCGAGAACTACATTATTTTAGGAGACCTCAACTACCACCTTGAAAACAAACACGACAGCAACACCAACACCCTTCTGGACAATCTGGCCAATCTCGGACTCAAACAACTTGTTGACACCCCCACCCATGCAGCCGGACACACACTCGACCCTATCTTCACCTCCAGCAAGCATATCTCCTTCGATCGCACCACAGCTCTCCATTGGACGGACCACAGCTGCGTTCACTTCAGCTACAAAACCACCCTGAACCACAACCGCTCACAACCTATTCCTCGGAGAAACTGGAACAAAATCACCTCCGACCAACTCCTCACATCACTCAACCAAAACCCTCCCACCCTCTCACTGGACAAAAACCAAGCGGCCACCAATCTCAAGCAATGGTTCACCCACAGTGCCGACGAATTAGCACCCCTGAAAAAGCACCAGACCAAATCAGCAAGCAAAAAGGCTCCCTGGTTCAATGATGACCTTAAAAAATCCAAGAAGCTATGCCGCACCCTGGAGAAAACATGGAAAAAACCACAACCACCGACAACATGGCCACCCTCAAGGCAGCCACCCGCAAACACCACCAACTGATTCGAACCACCATGAAATCAGCATTCAAGGATCGTCTCGACAACAACACTCACAACAGCAAGGAACTCTTCAACATCGTCAAAGAATTCACCAACCCCACCGCAGCATCTAACAACATCACTCCCTCCCAAGACCTCTGCGATGCGTTATCCTCCTTCTTCTACAACAAAATTGCCGACATCCACAACAGCTTCGAGAATACTCCCAGCGATCAACCCTCCCCACCCCCCTAAGATCCTACTCCGCCAACTAACAACCTCAGCGTCTGGAACCCAATCACCACTGAAGACACCATCCGCCTAATGAACTCAATCCACTCTGACTCGCCAACCGACCCCTGCCCCCACCACATCTTCAACAAAGCTGACTCCATCATCACACCCCATCTCCGTGATGTCATCAACTGCTCGTTCAACTCTGCCACCTTTCCAGAAAGCTGGAAACACGCCGAACTCAGCGCCCTTCTGAAGAAACCCACAGCAGACCCCTGTGAACTTAAAAACAACCGACCCATATCCCTCCTCCCATTCCCGGCCAAAGTCATTGAGAAAGCCGTCAACAGCCACCTCGCCGCCTTCCTTGAATCCAACAACTCCCTCGATCCATCTTAATCCGGGTTTCGAACCAAACACAGCACCGAAACCACCCTCATTGCAGCGACTGACGACATCCGAACACTACTGGACAACGGAGAAACAGCGGCCCTCATTCTACTCGACCTCTCCGCCGCTTTCGACACAGTCTGCCACAGCACCCTTATACAACGCCTCAGCAACATCGGCATACAAGGAAAAGCCTTGGACTGGATCATCTCATTCCTCGCTGGAAGAACTGAAAGAGTCCAACTTCCCCCATTCAACTCAGAGGCCACTGAAGTCATCTGTGGCGTACCACAAGGATCTTCACTCCGTCCTACCCTCTTCAACCTCTACATGAGTCCACTCGCTTCCATCGCGCATCAACACAACCTCAACATCATCTCTTACGCCGACGACACCCAGTTAATCCTTTCCCTCACCAAAGACCCCAACACCGCCAAAACCAATCTTCACGAGGGCATGAAAGAAGTAGCCGAATGGATGAAACATAGCCGCCTAAAACTCAACTCAGACAAAACGGAGGTGCTCATCCTAGGATCTTCCCCCTCTACCTGGGACGACTCTTGGTGGCCCTCCGCTCTGGGCACAGCACCCACACCCACAGACCATGCACGTAACATTGGCTTCATCCTAGACTCCTCTCTCTCGATGTCCAGACAAGTCAACGCAGTCTCATCCTCCTGCATCAACGTACTTCGCATTCTCAAAAAGATCTTCTGCTGGATCCCCCTTGAGACAAGAAAGACTGTCATCCACGCACTGGTCACGAGTCGACTGGATTATGGTAACACACTATACGCCGGAATCACAGCAAAATTACAGAAAAAACTCCAACGCATCCAAAAAGCATCAGCGAGACTCATATTAGACATCCCTCGCCAAGATCACATCACCGGACACCTAAAAGACCTCTACTGGCTTCCCGTCAACAAAAGAATCACTTTCCGCCTTCTCACACACGCACACAAGGCCCTCTACAATCTAGGACCCGAATGCCTCAACACTCGACTGTCCTTCTACAAACCCACCCGCCAACTTAGATCGTCCAATCAAGCCCTCGCCGCAGTCCTGCGCATCCGAAAATCCACCATGGGTGGCAGATCCTTCTCCTTCCTTGCTGCCAAGACCTGGAACTCCCTCCCCACTCACCTCCGCCTTACTCAAAACCACATCTCCTTCAGAAAAGAACTTAAAACCTGGCTATTCGTCAAATAATGATCCCAAGCGCCTTGAGACCCTCTGGGTGAGCAGTGCGCTATATAAATGCCCGAACTTGAACTTGAACTTGAACTATCATTGGGCCATAGCACCTTTTGATGCTGTTCATTTCTTTTGGGCTACAAATCTTTCAACAATTTTATTGTTTTTATTAGATGCCTGTTTTATGACGTAATTTACATTGTTCTTGTAAAGGATTTTAGGTAATCATACAATAAAGATTTTACCAGTAAAAAGGGAAAATTAAATGTTTTACTAAATTGTGATATACTGTTACAGATTAGGCAATGTGCACTATTTATGTTTCTGGAATTTGTTTATCAAATACTAACATATTTCCATTCTTTTGGTTTCACAACAGTGATTGCATTGATACATCTTTAAATGTGTCAATATACTTGTAGTGCCACAGAAATACTTCTTTGACATACTCATGGAGAGGCTCTTCATGCTAAGAGCACTTGATATATTTTGCCACCAATTTTTTTTCCCAGGAGGGGATAGTGAAGAGCTTCCATGCAATTGATTGTCGCTTTGCTGTGGCAACTGATCTGCCATCAGATGCCATTTTATTTACAAAGGGTTTTGGAAAGCAACAACATTAGATTTAGAAAAATAACAAAAAGGTTTTGAAATATGAATAGGGTATTATTTTAACACTGTTAGTAATTGTTTTTTCACCCACTGGTGAAAAAGTGAATATTTCTACAATACATCGGTTATGGTATACAACTACAAAATCTGAAAACAGTAAAAAAGGGAAAATAAACTCCATTACTAAAATGTGAAATACTATTGTAGCATCTACTGTTTTGTTTGAAACGTGAAAGTAAGTGTCTCATAGAGGCACGAATACAGATATACACATACTGATCAACCCAGTCAGTGAAGTAGTGTGGCTCACTGGTTAGAGGCGGCAGACCCGAGAGCAGAGGACGGCCCGGGACCAGGGTTCGATTCCCGGCGCGGCAGGTTTCTGGACCAGGGTCAGCGGACTCGATGATTCTCTCGCCTCGGTGGCCACTCTGATCAGCGATCACACTCGGCAACTCTGGGCATTAGCTTGCCTCATCTTCACTAACGGCCCCACCAGACCGCCGGGGATGCCTGGTCTCACCCTGGAGATACTGTGAAAAGAACAAGGAAAGTACCCTACCGCTTGATGAGAGGAGGTCCTAATGAAAGGATCCTATTTCGATAGAGAGAGGGGGTGATTAACACAGTGACTGAAGCTGAACACGGCAAAATTATGTCATTCCAGGAAGAGTCAACAACATATTATGAGAAAATATATATTTTTTTTAATTATTATTCTTATTTTTCTCCTTTAAATATATTCAAATCACATACATATAAAAATTTATACATTAACAGGTTATTGAACAAAGCACAAGAACAAAATTTCATTCCAAAGTTAACAACTGCCCATACTTCATACACACTACCACAGTCATTCACACAGGGGTTTTCCTAACTAAGGTACAGACATTCAGCTCTCATTAATCCAATTATCTAGTCCTGGTATAGACAACAATAGGACTTAATTTGGTTGTCTAACGCGGGAGATTGTTTAGATCCAGGTAGATGTTATTAATACGGGTCCCGATGTAATTGGAGAGGGTTGCCGTATTCCTGGGACAATGTGCCGACGCGCGTTTCGGTGTACAGCTAATGTGGCTACACCTTCATCAGGGCCAGGGTAGTTCGTTGGGCAGAAAATAATGATAAAAATCTGTTTAGTTATCCTTGGTGCACCAGTAGGATTGGGGCCACCTTGAATATTTATTCATAAGGACTGACTCTTTTTCATTAGTTCCCAATATTAGAGGACTCCACGTATAATCCTTCTGTAGATTTAATAGTGTCCTACTTTGTTGACCACACCATAATCAAACTTCGACATCCAACCCTCGACAATCGTTTTTTAGCATTGTTTGATAGTGCTGCGAGTTATTTAGTTCACTTCGTGGGTAGAGACTGCTGGGCAACCGATGGGACGTGGGCGTTCCTGCACTCCCTGGTATCTTTCCTTGCGGTACCCCTGGTCAGCTCTAGACGTGCATATCGGGTATACATGTAGCTTGAAGAGAGAACCAGTCACGTTCCTATTTGGGGGTTCCACCGACTATGTTTCAGTCAAACTCGGGCTGCAGAGTCTGCAAGTCCCGTCTATATGTCGGTCATTCTCGTTAATCTGGATTCCGCCGGCTGCCTCGGTCGGCCAACTGCGTGGTACTGGACACTCAACCTGGAGATACCCATTAAGGGACCATCTCTCAGGGAAGCCAGGAAGGGTTTCGCAGCGGTCGAAGCACCTTGGGACCCTCCGGGTAAGTAGTGCGCTATATAAATGCCTATACATTTACATACACACATACATATGTGCAGCTCAGCCACTCACATATCCATTCACTCACCAATACAGTCAATGACAGACCAAGGGCCAGATGAAGGTGGCCAAATACTGAGCGTTAACACACAAATTCACAGAATTTCTGCATTAGCGACCCGTATTTGGCTCAGAGCAATGTAGGTGAGTTGAAACCTACTTGCATAATAAGGAATTGCGATTCCTTATTTTGCTCTTGCATTTAAGGAATCGGAAATACCAATTCCATAAATGCAATGTAAGTAGCACTAAAAAAAGTGCGCTTCAGCCTTAAGGAATTGCTAATTCCAAACAACTTCAAGTTGGTGGTAAGTAGCGATTTCCTTTAAAAAAGCACTTTTTTGCTTTTATTAAAGTGCCATGTGGCACACATCCATGCCCTTTGAACACCCTGGCACCCTTGAAATACCTTCCGCTATTTGCAGTTCTGTATTACCGAATTGCAATATCTTCCCATTCATTCCTATGGGCCTCCTAGCCCATAGGAATGAATGGCTAGGTATTACTTACTAACGAATCTCAATTATCGATTCGTTATTAAGGAATCTTAAGGAATCACTAATATTTTAGCGATTCCTACCATCATTCCATTTAGCGAGTCCTTAATAGCGATTCGGTATTAAAAATACTTACTTTGCCATACAGACACTGACACATCCACTCACTCACTCAAATATGTACTAACACAGGCACTAACTCATACATACAGCCACTGACACACTTATTCATAAAGAGTCTTATGCACCCACTCGCTCACTCATGCAGAAAGTCATTCATCTACTCAGTCACCCGTATAAACACTAAAATACCCAGACACTCTGCCATGTAAGCACTGGTGCACCTAATCACTAACCCATACAGCTATTAAAACTTCTACCCACACACCAATAGAGCCACTTATACATACTCACTCACAAATACTCCACCAATGCATTCACTCATTCAACCACTCACATACTGTTTCACTTACCTACACACATATTCACTAACACAGTGATACAGAAACTCAGAGACTCACTCACTTATACAGCCCCTCACACACCCTGTCACTAACTCATACAACCACTCATACACAGTTACTAACTCATTCAACCACTCTCACATACACACTTTTTGACCCATACAGCAAAAAACACATATACATTCACTCATCCATGTACCCAGTCATGTACACACTAACTTACTCATGCACCCTTTTACTCACCCATACAGACACCCAGTCACTTACTCACTCATAAAATCACGTGCACAGTCAGTCACTCAATATACACACAATCAGACCCCCACTATTACACTTGTACAGTCGCTCACACACTCATTCACTCACCCATTCACGTAATCACTCACCAACTGTCTCACCCATTCAACCACTCATCTCATCACTCACCTATATTGCCACTTATTCACCCAGTCACACTCCCCTATTGTGCTCATGAACACACTCATTCAAACAGCCACTTATATACCCTTTCACTCAGACAGCCACTCACACAGCCACCCACTCACCTATACATCCAATCATACACCCCCTCACTCACCCATACAGTCACTCACTCACCCATACAGGCACTTAAACAGGTACTCACTCACCCCTACAGACACTGACACACCCAAACACTCACTCATACATCTAGTCATGTACCCACTAAATCCCTCATACAAGCACTCATATACCCACTCAATCACCCATACACCACTCATGCACTCATTGATTCACCCATACACAAATAATACACTCAATCACTCACCCAAACATCTACTACACACCCACTCAGTCACTCATGCTCTATTTACTCACCCATACAGCTACTTACATACCCAATCACTCATCCATACAGGGACTTGCACACCCATTCACTCACACATAGCGACACTCAAACACACAGTCATCCACCCATACAGTCACACACAGATGCTCACTCACCCATACAACAACTCACACACCCACTCACAACCTCAAACAGGCATATACACAGGCACTCACTCATCCATACAGGCACTCACACACCCAATCAGCCACTCCTACAGCTAGTTACACGCCCACTCAATCACCCATACAGGCACTAATGCCCCCACTGAAACACCTATATACCCACTCTTGCACTCATTTACTCACCTTTACACCACTCATACATTCACTCACTCATACAGCTACTGACACATCTACCAAACTCACTCATACACTACCCACACAGATACTCACATAGCCACCCACTCACCTATACACCACGTATGCATCCATTCACTCACCCATATCCCACTCACACTTCCACTCACTCACCAACCCATACAGCCACTGACATACCCTTTCACTAACCCATAGAGCTGCTCACACACCCACACAGCCACTCCCACACCCACTCACTCACCCATGGAGACACTCACACACCCACTCATACACCCTGTTGGACTTAGCCCTTTTTGCAGTGTCATCCCTGAACTTTTTGCTGATCTCCTGTTTTTTTTCTGACCTGTTTTTGTTGGTTTTGGGCACTTTACCACTGCTGATCAGTGCTAAAGTACATATGTTCTCCCTGTAAAGTACTGTAATGGATTAGTGAATCCATGATTGGCTTATTTTATTTACTTGTCAGACCCTAGTACCATTCACCATGTGCATCCAGGGCCTGTAAATCAAATTCTCCTGGTGGGTTTGTAGCACTGGTTGTACCACCCACAGAAGCAGCTTTTAAAATAAGGCTCAGCCTGCCATTGCAGAGCCTGTGTGCAGTCTGGAACTACCATGTTGACTTGGCAAGTGCACCCACTTGCCAGTCCCTAAACCTTCCCTTTTCTACATGTTAGCCACCCCTAAGGCAGTCCCTATGGCAGGGTGCATTGTAAGTAAAAGATAGGGCATTCCCTGGTGTGTGTGACATGTCCTGATAGTGAATTACAGCCAATTTCATTTTACCTATTGCAAGGCTACCTGTCCACATAGGCCTGAATGAGCAGTTTGATTATAACATCTTATAATCCTAACTGACCAAGGGAACATGGTAGAGAAACACATTTAGTATGCCTGAACTCAGAATGATAAAATACATCTTTTAGTGACGTTGGTTTTAACATTCTGTGTTTGAAAATACCACTTTTAGAAAGTGGGTATTTTCTTGCCTCACCATCCAGCCTGCCTCTGCTAGGTTGTGTATTGCATGCCTGGTTTGTGAGTGACAGGAGGACTTGGGCTCCAGCAGTCAGATGAGTCAGGGCTGGGCTGAATAGGACCTTGGCTGAATAGAGAGTGGAAGGCAGAGATTTCCTTTCACTCCCCTGAGCCCTAATAGAATATAGTGTAAGGGGGTAAGATTTCCTTTCAGGTACCTGGGCCAGGTCTGCTTTCAGCAACGCTGTCTCCGCCTCCTACCAGGAAGCTGCACAGAACTGGTTTTGGCGAGGAACAGGCACCCTCTGCCTTCAGAAGACAAAGGAATTACTAGTATAAGTATTGGAGCCCTGACCCCAAGACTTTAGATCACTTCTGGGAATCAAGATGAACCTTTGCCAAGGAGATTAACCCAAAGAAGCTGAAGGAGTTGACTGCCCCTGTGCCAGTGTGCAATTTACTAAGGTTGGCCTGCAGTGGTTGCTTATTTGTCAAGCAAAGCAGAAGGAACTTTTATTTGAAGAATCTCCAAGGCTTTAACTGTGCTTGCCTCCTGCTGAAGACTCAGGGATGCAAGACTTCCCCCCCAGCTGCCCCCTGAATATCCTTATTGGGAAGCGCAACTTAATGAGAAGAAGAGTGTCGCTTCCGCAGCTGTTGACGTCGCATCATCGGACAAGCTTGTGGTCACAGCAAAGGTCACCATCGCATCACTGAAGCGTGTCTCCATCGCAGATGTTTGTCATTGTATCACCGGAGAAGTGTGGCAGCACCGCAAGGGTCGCTGCCGCATCACCAGAGACGCATGTCACAGGGCCTGTCGTGGCTCAAAATTTCCAGAGTCCGCGCATCCCCTTCCCATCGTCTCATCGCATCAAAGATGCCATCTTGTCGCATCGCACCGGATCGTTGCAGTGCATCGAGGCAACATCTTGACGCATTGCAACCGGGATGCACCACGAGATTGTTGCATTATCTCCTCCCCGGTAAGGAACAGACGCATCACCTACTTTGCACAAACACTGAGGAACAGACCCATCCCTACCCTGAAGCAAGGAACCAAAATTTTGTTCCCCCTGCAAACCTTTTGTTTATCTTGCATTATGCATCCTAAGGCACTTTTTGAGAAACGTGTCACATTTACCATCTAAAGTGAACTGAGTTCTTTCTACCATCCCAAAGTCATTTCCCTAATACTGTACTGTGGATTTTTGTCTTTTAGGTCTCGTGTTAAGTCTATATAAAGAATACATATTTTTATAAAGCCTGTGTTGTGTCAATCTGTAGTGTTTTCACTTTATTACTGTATGTGTTCACAAATGCTTTACACACTGCCTCTAAAATAAGCCTTCCTGCTTGTGCTAAGCTACCACAGGGTTGAGCAGGGTTTATTTAATGAGTGTAGCCCCCTTACTCTGACTAGAAACAAGGGTCTCTATTTTGACAAAGGTGCAAACCATTGCCAGCTAGAGACCCCCAGTTCTAACACACCCATACATCTACTCACACACATTCACTCACCCATACAGACACTCACACAGGAACTCACAGACCCATATGACCATTCACACATGCACTCACTCACCCATACAGGCACTCACACCCACTCACTCACACATACAACCACTCACACTCATTCACCCATGCAGTTGCTCATACATCCAATCATCTTTACACTAACACACACACTGACACACAGAACAAGATATATTCACATTGTTACAAGAATGTATATAATATATAATTATTCTTTCTTAAACCAGAATTGGTGGTTCTAACAAGAACTGTTGTTTTTAAAAAACTTTTGTAAAACATTTTCTTTATAAAACGTAGTGTCTATCACTTTTTTGGGGTGTTTTTTTGTTTCTTGTTAGAAAATAAAAAAAAGTGCTTCTTAACTGAAAGCACAAAACTTGAACAAACAACTGGGAAAAAACATTAACACTTATGAGTGTTGATGCTGACATCTAGATCAGGGATAGATTGCTCCCCCATGCTCAAGACTGCCTTACACTTCAGACAAAACTGTGCAACACCAGCAAATTCCAGGAACACTGGCTGGAGGATCAGTAGAAAGTTCAGGAGCAGATGAAGTGCCCGGTTGTGCACCGTCTCCAGCAGATGTTGCTTGCTGGCTGATCTCTCGCTCTGTTTCTGCTCTTGCGAGACGTGTGGAGTGCATTGTTCTTGGTTGCTTCATCATACTACTAGTCTTTCCAGGAGAACTACTTTTCAGATCCTCTGGAGAGAATCTTCTTGAAAATTATGCAAAATACTTTGCAGGCTTTCACCTTTTTTTCTCTAGGTGGAATGGAGAAACGTTCCCATACAACAGTTTCTTTTTTCAGTCTCACAGGCTCATCTTCCTGGGAGGAGTTGCCATGATCGTCTGGAGTCTGGGGAGCAGCAGATGCCATTTTTGTTACCCAAAAACAGGGACTTCAAGTCCAAATAGAGTTGGGACCATGATAGAAAGGTGTTTAACTATCAAATCCAATTGTTTCTGTGTCACAAAGGATTTGTGACGCCATTTTGCTCACGTAGAGGTGGCATCACGAATCCGCAAAATGTATTAAAAATACAGTTAAAATGTTTTTTCTCTATAATTATACTACTTTCATTACTTTATTAGTAAACCTCTTACTGTAAACAAACCCTTTAAAGTGTATATATGTGTATTTAACTACTGCCAAGACTACGCCAGAATCACGAGTCTCCTGCAACTCCAGAAATATGTGAAGGCATGGTTTGCGATGGCATCGCAGTTCCAAAAACCTATTAAAATGACCTTTAAATGTTTTTCCTCTATAATTATACTACTTTTATTATTTTATTAGTAAACTACTAACCTAAAACAAAACTTTTACAGTGTCTATATATCTGTTTCAGGATCCTTTTAAACCCTCCCCGGTCTCTGTCCATGGTGACTAATGCACTTGAGAAGGTGTGCGTGTGCCAACCATTGGCCGGCACATGCACTTAAGGGGTTAATGATGCTTGCTGTGGTTCTTGAAATGCAGAGAGAGCTTTTTTGGTATTATGTTGTTCATCCTTTAATGCCCTTTTGCACTTATGTGGATAGACTGCTTTTTGAAAGTTCATTCCAGTACAGGTGGTGAGGTATTCTTACCCGTGCATAAAAAGTGGTCAGAATGCATTGACCACCTCATAATCAGGCCTTATGTAACACAGGTGGAAATATACGTGGTGAGAGTATACCAAAGTGCCTTGATGGAGCAAGGATTCGCATGTTAAGCGACTTGCTTGTATTCATGAACCTCGAATAACGTTAATAAAATAACCAACATGTTGTTTTACTAATTTTGCACATTTTTCATCATACGGGGTGACAGAGTGAAGCTTGCTTATGTGTTTATTAACCTTAATATGCTTGCATATTAAAATGGCCGCTGCTATGCGGGAATTTAGACTGCGCATGCGTCGGTCATAACCATGTGACGTGCAGTATTCAATGTCTTGGTGGGAAAACAGTTGCACATGCGCAATGAAACTAAGATGGCTGCTCTGTGTTCTCACATGCTCAAAGCTTGCATTGCTGTTTTCGCTAAGCTGTTCGTTCTGCTTAAAACATAATGCTATAGTATTATAAAGTAATGGGTGTAGTATAGAAATTCATGGTATACATTGAAATAATTTTTTCTATGTTTTAAAACTGTTTCTTTTCCATTTCATGTACATTTCGAAACTTGGCCCAAAATTGTAATGCTGTACTCCATCTTGAATGAAACTGCATCTGCGCGAGATCCGCGAGTCTCCAGAGCAAATGACCTTTGAATTACAGCCAAGGAGCTGATTGACTGAAGAGATGCTCCTGGGAACCTGAACTGTGACCCAACTGAACGAAGCTGAACTGTACTACAGTCGCGACAAATGTATACAAATATCGTATTCACCATTGTTAGCTGAAAGGCATATGTCATGAGAACCTGGAATTTAAGGGGCGGATACAGAAATTGAATATTAGGCCTGAGAAAGTTTAAAATTTTGGTGGTGTGATGACCTTATCTCCTCCTTTGTCCAATCAAAATTGGGGATCCTTACACTTGCAACATTGGGGGGTGGTACACTGACCCGAAAAACAGTATAACTAGCGTAGGTTTAGCTAGAGAAATTGTCCGACTTGTCTGAATAGCTGACCTGTCACTGACCCAACGCACTCAATAGGTGACTAAAATAGAGAGCTGCGGAGCACTCTGTTGGGAGGTTCCAGAAACCCATTTCGTGGTTTTGACAATTGAAAGTGCTGGGGAAGCACTTTTTTGGGAGGTTCGAGAACCCAATCAGGGTTATTGGCAGATTCCTTGAAGAGAGGGAGTAGCACAGGCGTTGCAACCGAAGTTGCAGGTGTTGGTCGTACCCTTTGGTGAACCCGGTCCCGATCCAAATTCTGGGGTTATCCTGTCCTGACTGTCCATGAGCTGCATCTGCTCGCCTACTGGCACTTAAGTCCTTGAGGGTTCTTCCTGTCTTTTCCAAAACTGACCTGTGGCCAGGGTTGGTCTTCACTCTGTCCTAGGTAAATATAAAGTTTGTGTGGGTGATTGTTTTTCTATATTTGCATTCCAAAATTCTCGAATATTGCAAAGCTTAATTGCATATGCTCCTTTTCTCTCCTGTCCCTTTGTAAACGAAATATTCATGGATTACTGACCTTAGCATGTTCCATCTTTCAACCTACCTATAGTCAATTGCTAAATCATTTTCTACTTTAGTATATGTTCCTTTTTCTTACCTTCCCTTTAGGAGATAAGCTGAAATTAATAGTGTGTTCCAAATCTTACCTACCCTATAGTATTGATCTTGAATTGCAATAAGTTCTTCTTTAAAACTTCTGCTTTTCATTGCAAAAGTCTTTGGGTTTAGCATGTTCCTTTTCTTTACCCTCCTTTAATCAAGTTGCGAAATATTGTTATCTAAATATAGCATGTTCCCTGTTCTTACCTTCTCTTTATTATAAGTTCTTAAATGCTTAGCATTCTCTATCTCTTGCATAGCTAAACGTTATTCATGATTTTGATTATAGATAGCTTAATATGTTTTAATCTTATGCTCATGACATATGATGATGAAGATGATTAGATAACACTTTGAACCTACCCAGAGTCTGTGGTTATTTCATATTTTTCCAAATGTTTTCTAACTGTTCTTGACTACCTGATTTAAAAACTCAACTCCCTTATCCTATGTGTTTAGGTTCCTAGTATCTATTTTGCTAGGTTATAGATATAGGAATTTGTAGTATAGAATCTCAAGTTATACTGATAGTAGAGCATGAGTTACCAAGGTAAATGATTAAAGTATATAGATTTTGAAATTATGGACCCAGGTGAGTATTAGGAAAAATGTCCTAGCTGGGTGACCTGCGCGCTCTATCAGTATACTTTTCTGGTAAGCAGAGGAAGGTTAGGGATTAGTTAAAGTTTGGTAGTTAGTTAGTTGGTGGGTTAAAATTCATATTTTATTGATTGATCAAATGTGTTATGTTGAAATGTTGATTTGATGCTGCTATATTGAAGTATATGTTCTAACTAAAATTCTGCGTACCTGTTATATGTTTTGTCTGGAATCCCCGGGGGCAGAATAGCGGATGGCAATAGAGAACACATCGCAGTGAGGTCAGTGGCTCGAGGAAAATTAGTGCATGGTTAGGCAGAACTGGAAGCACTAATTAAGGTTTCTGTACGAATGATTGAATAAGTGATAGCAACGAGTTCGCTAGCAAAACTTCTATTGTGATATAACATAGTAAGGGTCATACGGAAGGAGTAGCAGGTTCGTCGGGGCTTGATTGATAGCAAAAGGGTTCGCTGGTGAAACTTTAGACTTAGTATATATCCCTAAGTGGATGAGTCGAGGGAGTAGCAGGTTCTCTAATGCTTGTATGAAGGATAGGCAGAAGAGATCTATCCACAGTATATGAAAAGTAGACAGAAGAGGTTTACTTGCAGTGAAATAAATCTTTCCTTTCTAGACACTCGAATACAGTGGCAAATGTTTCACGTTGTAAATTAAACAAAGCACTTGTACTTTAAAGAAAGAAACTGAGTTTTCGTTACCTTGTGAAGGAGGGAGTCAGTTGCGGAGCTGCGCTGACGTCACTCAGTGCCACGCTGGTATTGGTCGAAACAGCGGGCGTGTAGCTGAGATAGTACTGTAAAGGAGGGGTGAGCGCAGGAGCGTGGGAACTCATCTCTCGAAAAGGCTGCGCATCCATTGGTCGAAATTATTTGCAACCACAGTGTTGATTGGTTGCCGAGAAAAATAAGACGCGCTAGTATTGGAAGTGATTTGTAAACACGGAAAACTTGTGGAAACTATATGTGGTATCCAACTTTTCCAGAGATTAGACCTGATCCCAGAAACCAGGGGTTTGCTTTTGAACAGTCGATACGAGGTAGACCTCGCAAAATATACAGAAGCAAGAGAAAAATGACTTTTGTAGACAAAGTTAAAAATTATTTCAAGAAAGACAAGCCGATTAAAACTAGAGAAGGAGTTATTATTCCCCCACCAAATACTCCTGCATCCTTTATGATGTTTGACAGAGGTTACCATTATTGTGTATGGTTAGAAAATTGGGTGCAATATACCAAAGATGACAGAATTTTAGCATTCCCTTTAAACGGTACCTTTAACTGAAGAATTTTGTTCAACTTGAGAACCCAAATGAATGATATACATCCCAGACCTAGATTGACACAATATGAGGCATTGAAGGAATGGGAAATAGAAGCTTTTGAGCGGGACAGACCTAGAATTGACAAAGGGTTAAGTACGTTTTACCCAATAGGTAAAAGAGAAACCAAAGAGAAAAGAATGAAAGAATGGAGACAGAATATGTAGTGGAAGGACTTTACCCAGTACTAATGGTAGAGGAACCTGTGGGAGGTAAAATAACTGAGAAAACTAGATATTTAATGAATAGTTGGGATTCCGATGATGATTACATGGAGGATTTATTAATGAAAAATCCACCGCCGTATAGTGAAGAAACCAGAATAGTAAACCCAAATAACCCATTCGTTAGCCTCCCTGTAATGAGGGGACAAGTACATCAAATCCGACTGCTCCGTTTTTTAAGCCACCTTTAATTCCGCAAGTGATTCATGAGACCTCCATTGAGAGGGTATTACAAGAAAGAGAGAAGGAAGCTTTACATAAACAGAGAAGTGAATTAATTCAAAAGATTTCCTGATTAAATACAAGTCCTGAGGCTTTAACAATTCCAGTAACCATTGGTCCAGTTGTTCCACTGTACGGAGATAAACAAGCTAGTCCAAAAGCTCCCGTTATAACTACATCAGTAGTACAGCCAAGAAAAGAAACCCTGATAGTAGATGATCAGGCAAGTGAATGTGAATCAGTAATTTCCTTAATGGATTTACCAATACGAGAGTCTGAAAGTGGTTCCATGAGAAAAACCACTCCTGTACCCGCAAGGGAAGTACAATTAGAGACTTCATCAGGAACGAGAAGTGCCACTGTAGTAACTCCTGAAGAAATAGAGAGATGGACCCGAGAAATAGAGAGACCAAAAATACAGCCCAAGCCATTAGACTTATATAAATTAAGAATTGAAATAGAAGAGTTAATGTCGGGAAATGACGGTTTGGAAAGATTAAACACCCTTAGTGAAGACGAATTGCTGTTTGTCTGCAAAAGCATCATTAGAAATACGAGAGTGTTTCACGAAAAATTAATGGATGTGGCAGCTAGCATGGGAATTGACATTGGCAAATCTAAAGTGTTGCAAAAGCTTTATCGAGTAGAATTTTCTGACAAAGATTTAGAAAACATGAATGTGTCAGGGAAAAAGGTCCAGATTAGAGAGCTGATGAATGTGATGCAAAAATGGGGTGATCTAGAGAAATGGAGAGCAAGATGGGCAAAGAAAAATGAAGAGGTGCGGTCAAGACAGTTGGCTTCAAAATTTGTTCTAAAAGAGGCAGACAAGGTAGAAAAATGATGTCCCATGCGAGAAGGACCAGGTGGAGGATATGTACATGTGCCATGGTCCAGACAAGATATTGTATCATTTAGAAATGACTTCCCAAAATTACAAGAAATACCTGTAGAGTGTTACAGGCAGGTCGAGAGATTTGTGAAAGTTTCAAAATGCCTCCTGAAAGATTTAGATGGTTTCTTTGACATTGTAGTTCCTGTGGATCTGTGGACAGAATGTACAATTGCTGTTGATTGGCCAAATGAGTAATACCCTAGAGACCCAAAAACAGGGGCTCCTTCCGAAGATGCTATGAGAAAATACAATCAGGTGATGTTGTACCTGAAAGGAAAGGTGCCTGCAAAAGAGACAGATTGGACTTGAATAGATAGAACTACTCAGAATCGTGATGAAACTGTACATTCATACTATGAGCGTGTGTTACAAGTGTTCAAGACACACAGTGGCCTGGACAATATTGAAATGAAAGATATGACCCACTTCATTTATCGATTTGTGTTAGGGTTACGGCCTGACATCTCACAGTGGATTAAAGACAATAAAATATGTTGGCAAGCTAAACCAACTGATGAAGTCCTTAAATATGCTAAATACTGTGAAGATGAGGTAGAAAATAAGAAAAAGGAATTGAATGAAAAAGTCATGTGGGAACAAGTAAAATTAGCAGAGCACCAAGAACAGCAGTTAAGCAAAATGACAAATATTCAGAATCAGAGCCCTGGGAGTGGGGGAAAACCGAGGTTAAAAATGAGTAGAGAAGAGGCCAAAAGAACATTCCCTGCCATGGGTGTGGAAAGATGGGGCACTGGAGGGATGAGTGTAAGGCTGAGCAGAATGATAATGTACAAATTAATGATTTAAATCCACAGGCGCAGAATGAGGTACCACGGAAGACCCGGAAACAGGTAAAACAAAATCAGTTGCCTCATGCACCTAGGCCAAATTATAGGAGCAAAGCACAGCAGGGCAGAGATACCGAAGTTTGGGAAGGAAGGGAGGATAGAAATGCAGCAACTTCGCAATTCCTGTTAAATGTTGCATAGATTCGTTGTTTGTGATTCAAGTCCCGTGAACTTACTAGGACAAGATTTGCTGTGCAAAACGAACTGTACCATATTTTGCACTCCAAATGGTGTCGAAATTCAGACCCCAGATGAAGACGGAAACTACAAATTATTGCTAATAAGACCCGACTCAGAAATTAAAAGACTGACAATACAAGTCTTACCTTAAGAGCTCCAACAGACAGTGAAACCAGAAGTATGGGATTTTACTGGAAAAGATGTAGGATGAATTGCAAATGTTGACCCAATTAAAATAACCATAATAGAAGATGCAATTTACCCAAATACTCAACAGTATAAAATGAGTAAAGAAGTAAAAGCAGGGGTTGCTATTGAAATAAAAAGATTGTTGGAAGCAGATATCATTCAAGAGGTGTTGAGCAGTCCTTGTAATTCGCCCATAATCGGAATAAAGAAACCAAGTGGAAAGTACAGGGTAGTACAGGCCCTGCGCAAGGTTAATAAAATCGTTGTTCCTTGCTGTCCTATTGTGCCAAACCCTGCAGTGATCTTGTACCAAGTACTGTGGAATGCTGGAGGGTTTACTGTTATCGATTTATGCCATGCATTCTTTTCAATTCCATTGCATCCAGACAGCAAATTTCTTTTCTCGTTTGAATTCGACAGTCATGTTTACGTTTGGAATTGCGTTCCTCTGGGGTACACAGAGAGTCCTTCGATTTTTTATCAAATTATGAAAAAATGCCTTGAATCCTTGGTATTTCCTGGAGAATCAGTTCTGGTGCAATACATAGATGACCTTCTAGTGGCGTCTAAAAGTGGGAAAGACTGTGTCGTTGACACCATTGTCTTACTGAACCATTTAGGTGAAGGGGGACATAAAGTGTCACCAGACAAACTACAGTTCTGTACCTCCTCAGTGAAATATCTGGGGCACCAGATAGAGAGAGGTATCAGGAAGGTTCCCACAGAAAGGAATAAAAAAATTCAAAACATGGAACTGCCCAATACTCAGAAAGAAATCAGAATGTTACTTGGAGTTGTAGGATACTGTAGGCAGTGGATTGTGGGGATTTCCAGTCCTAGCAAGACCATTGATAAAAAGGACAAAAAAAGGAGCAAAAGATCCAGTGGAGTGGGATGATGAAAGCATGTCAGCTTTTACAAAATTCTCCTGTAACTGTATATGTTCCACATGCAGTTGTAATTTTATTGACCAGAACCAAAACTCAGTATCTCACACCTAGTCGGCTGGCTAAGTATGAGAGAATTCTTGTAGGTGCAGGTAATGTAACCATTGCCCGGTGTAATATTTTGAATCCAGCTACCCTACTACCAAATTCACTCACAACAGAAGTGAAAGGAGAAGTTGAGCATGACTGCCTTGATCTGACTGAGTATAGCACTAAATCACGCCCAGACATAAAAGAAGTGCCCCTAACTGAGGAAGATTACAAGCTTGTAGATGGCTCATGCATGAGACATGAGGACGGAGGCTTACGTGCTGCTTATGCAGTATGTACTTTGGGAGGTCCAGTGGAAGCATCCTATTTACATGGAGTCAAGTCTGCACACATAGCTGAATTGGTTGCATTGGCAAAAGTCTAGATATTTGGGAGGAACATGAAAATAACCATATACACTGATAGCCAGTATGGTTATGGGGTTGTGCATGACTTTGGCCAATTGTGGCTGCAAATGGAGTTTCTGACTTCTTCAGGTACTCCTATCAGAAATGGACATTTTGTGCAAGAGTTACTGGAAGCAATCCAGTTACCAAAAAGAATTGGCAGTGGTCAAGTGTGCTGCTCACAAATCTGGCGATGACAAAGTGACAGCAGGTAATCGATATGCTGACCAATTGGCCCAACATTGTGCAAAGTACAAAATGGCTATTAATAAAAAGATGGGGGTAAACGGAAACAGCTGCCAACTTCTGGTGCTTGAAGGAATAAAAACATGGGAAGAAGTGAGAGATTTGCAGAATGCAGCAGAACCAAAAGAAAAGGAAAGATGGAGAAAATGTGGTTGTCAGAGAAGGAATGAGGATGGTGTCATTCTTTACCTTGATGATATGCCTGTGTTGCCGGACTGTCTGCTTGTTCCTATGGCTAGATTGATACATGAAGACACACATTTGGTAAGAGATGCTATGATCCGCATTTTTAGACAGACATGGTTCAAATCGAAATTCAGAAACATAACGGAGGCACTCTTCCAGAGGTGCCTAGTTTGTCAGCAATTGAATCCCGGAAAGAAAACTGTAGTTTTGCCAGGAAAAATTGGAAAAGCAGAAGGCCCTTTCATACGATTACAACTTGATTTTATTCAGTTACCTCCTTGTCGAGGAATGAAGTACGTCCTTGCCATTGTCTGCCTATTTTCAAAGTGGGTGGAAGCTTACCCTACTCGCAGAAATGATAGCATTACTGTAGCCAAACTGTTACTTAGGGAACTGATACCACGGTAGTGTTTCCCAGTCACAGTTGAATCAGACAGAGGTGAGCATTTCCATAGCAAAATAATAAGACAAATTTGTGAAGCTTTCAAAACTATGCAGAAACTGCACTGTACATATCGCTCAGAGGCTTCTGGAGCGGTAGAACAACTGAATTGCACAATCAAATCGAGATTGGGAAAAATGTGTGAATCTACTCAGATGGAATGGCCAGATGCTTTGCCACTTGTTTTGATGGGACTCAGAAGTATTCCAGACCAGAACACAGGCTTGAGTCCACATGAGATACTGATGGGAAGAGCAATGCGGCAAGCATGGGTGCCAGGATACAAACTGATAAGCATATCTGATGATTTGGTACTAGAATATTGCAAGCAACTGGGTGACCAAGTGCGGTCTATCTCTCACCAGATTGGGTAAGACACCGTCGCAAGACCAACAACTCCAGGACATGACTTGAACCCAGGTGATTGGGTTGTAATAAAAAAACATACTCGGAAGAGTTGCCTTGCACCGAAGTGGGGAAAACCAAGACAAGTAATCCTGGTTACTACAACAGCTTTAAAGTGTGCAGGTGTGCCACAGTGGATCCATGCCAGCCATGCGAAGAAAGTGACTGAACCTGAAGAAACTGAGGCTGAAGGTTGTGCAGCTGAGGGGTCTCCAGAAATTGGTCCTGAAGTAGCTGAAGAAGAACAACCGAGCTCCAGTCAAGATGATTGGGTCCCAAAAATCGACCTGACTCTAGATCTAATAAGAACAAGAAGACAAACCTACTAAGATAGAGAGTGGGATAGAGAGGACGAGACAGGAATAGAAGAAGACAATCAGATCATCGAAATCCAAATCAAATCTGATGATGAGGAAGATCAGATAGGGAAAGAACAAATTATCGACACTCCTCCAAGAACTCCAGAGCCTGAAAAAGGGACAGATAGAAATTAGAGCAGAAGTTCAAGCGGAGGAAAATCAAAAGTTCAAAGTGCTTGAACAGGATCAGATAGCAGTAGATAAATTTGTTCAGGAAGAAGAAATTGAAACAAAACAAAGCCAAATCCAGCATATACCTGAACAAGGCCAGCTTAGCAACCAGACAGAAGAAGCTGAAATAAGACCTAGGACTAGTCAGACAGGAAGAGAAAAAGAAGACAATGAAGCAGATGTGCCACAACTGAACGAGAATAAAAGAGCACTTGAAGAAGGCCAAAACACAGTGCCAGTTAAGAGATTCAGAAAAGGAGATAGAGTACCTAGATTTGTCAAAAGACTGAGACTAAAATTAAAGACTATCGACGAAGAACTTGAACAGGAAAATCAAGACTCTAGTAAAACTGATCAGTCTGTGATAAAGCCTAAGAGAAGAAGTGCTCGGATAAAGAGACTGGATAACAAGTATCAGAGTCCTAAATGGACTTATCTGGTGTTGGAAGACTTTGAAAACCTTGAAATAAGTGACGAAAGTGATGAAGTATTGATTACTGACCAGACTGACGAAGAAGTGAAACCAACCTGAAAGTTGCCCTGAGTAAGCAACCTGTGCGAAGTTACAAAGAGCAGTTGAAATTTCTTTTTAGTCAAAAGTCTGATTCCTCTGTGAATGGAAGACCGAGAAGAAATATTTGTAAAACATGCTGCAAAGTATGTTTATGTAGTATATCATTAGTACTTATACTATGGATAGGACTAACAATAACTATTCCTTACATGTTGAGTAAAGATACTAATTTGTACCCTACTAAGCCAGTGACAAATGACACAGAAGAGCTGCAAACAAAAGATACACCACAAAGAGTAGGTACACAGAAGAAAGCACTTAGCCTTAGACAAACTAAAATGGACTTAGACGCACCAGATGAGGAAGGACTGCACTATAATAGTATCAAAAACAGAACTCATTTAAATGTATTTGCAAACCTTTTAGTACATTAAGTAGAAGCAATGGACATAGAGAACTGTTACGTCTGTATGAAGCTACCTACTTCCGTAGCTGAGGGTGTGACCTACCATCACTTGCCACTAACATATGGAATTTCCTGTAGTGTTTTAGCTAGTTTATTCTATAAGAGAGGACCTTTAAAGTATTATTATTCTAATTCAGATGTGATATTTTCTAAACTTCCTATTCGTGGAAATCTAAATCCTGTACATACTAAGAGTGATGTAACACGTTATATGGGTGAATACTTTCTAACTATAGGTACAATATAGGTACAATAGATTTAGGTGACACACATAGAGATTACATGAACAAGAGAAATTTTTTCTAAATGTGGCAGAGAAAAGAAGAGAAAGTTTCCAAAGAAAAGCAAATGATAAAAAAGGCAGAAAACTCCTAAATGGGTTGAAAATATAGGGAGCACCTCAAATGTTGGAGCTAATTCTGCTATGTTGCTGGATTTCGAAAAGAAGGGGAAACTTTGTCTTCACAGAGAAAAGACTAGTTATTATAATAACCTATTCATTGGTTCCAGTGAATGCGAACACAATTACAAGGTAATTGGAGGTTGGGGTTTCAAAAATGTGTCAGAACCTGTGTTTCATGGAATTTATTATATACGTGGGAACAAGGCTTATTTCAAATTGCCAGATCATTGGTATGGAATCTGTTATTTTGGTATTGTCTTCCCAAAGATATACCATGTAAATGAAGTCACTGGAAGCAATGAAAACACGAATGGATTAATACGAAGTAAAAGAGAAAGTGTGGGAGAAATAATAGGTGATATATTTAGTGCATTGATACCTACAGTGGGAGGGGCTCTGAATACACATAGAATCTGCAAATTGTCAACATTAGTAGATCGGTTATCAACTGACACTGCTGGAGGTTTCCTGATGGTCAATACCGAATTTGTTGCAATCAGATCTATGGTTCTACAAAATCGACTTGCTCTTGACACCCTATTGGCAAAGGAGGGCAGAGTCTGTAGAATGTTAAAAGCGCAACATTGTTGCAAGTATATTCCAGACAAAAGTGTTGAAATTAAGAAGTATGTGAAAAACATCACTACTTTTGAAAAAGAGCTTAAACCACTGGAGGTTGATAGTGCCTGGAAGAGACTAACTGATGGTCTCTCCTCTTTAGGTAGTTGGTTTTCTAATCTAGGTAAAAGTCTTGTGAGTAAAATACTGATGTCAATAGCGGAATTAGGTTTATTAGTGTTCATTATAATAATGTGCTGCAAATGTCGAAAACACAAAAATAAATATACTGTCAATAGGAGAGGGATAAAAAGAAATGTTGAAAAACTCGAACTAGAAGAAATGAATAATCAAATTTATGAAAAGAGTGAACAATTCTCATCCTAATAAAGATGCAGAGAAAAAGCTAAATAGAAATTTTGAAGAGATTGAAATGGGTGAAATGTGAAAAGTTGGCACCTGGTTCCATTAATAGTGATGATAGTAAATATCATCAAAGAGGGGATTGATGGAGCAAGGATTCGCACGTTAAGCAACTTGCTTGTATTCATGAACCTCCAATAACGTTAATAAAATAACCAACATGTCGTTTTACTAATTTTGCACATTTTTCATTATACGGGGTGACCGAGTGAAGCTTGCTTATGGAAAGGGGCGACCAATCGGTCCCCCCGAACGTATGGTGGAGTACCACGATCCCCCCGGGAAGCCATCTTGGGCGGGAGGCGAGTCTCGGCTGGTATGCCCGAAGCGGCGTAGCCGGGGCGCGCCTTTTTCCCGCCCTAGAGTGGGCTGGCCTAGACACCAACGCGGCCGGCCACGCCCTCGGAGGCAGGCGGGGGCGGGTTCACGCCCACCCTGAAGACGGATAAAAGGAGCGGAAGCCAAGAAAGCATCCTCTTGTTCCTGTGCTCTGAAGCTGCACCTCCCCGCTGCACGTGAGCTCGAGACGGAACGAAGAGCAATTTTGAGCGTTGTAATCCCTCTTTTTGTCTTACAGATATCCCGTCTAAGAATGCCCAAGAAGGTCGGAAAGCGGGTCGGTACCGAGGAGATGCTCCGCATACTCATGAAGGAGATAGCCGATCTAAAGAGAAAGGTTGAGGCTAAGGACGGGGAGGGAGGACCGAAACGGCCTTTACAGGGAACAATTCCCGGTGGAAAGAGCAAGAGGCCAAGAAGGGGAGCACTTGGGGGGGAGACCCCGGTTCCCGAAGCGCCACGAGAGGAGCCAACCCCGGCGCCAAAGGAGGGGAATCCAATCCCTGTGGTGGTCACCCCTGCGAACAGGGAGGATATGCCCCCCGAGTTAGCGGCGCAATTGGCAGCGTGGTTGGGAAACGATAGCGAGGGCGCCACGGCTGATGACGCCCGGGCAGTGATGAGGCAACTGCGGGAATCTAGGGAGGCTGCGAAGACGCCATCTTCTGTTCCCTCACAGGTCCCGGCGGTTGGAAGTACAGCAGGCCCAAGTTCGGCGACAAGCGTGGGGTCTACTTCAGGTAAGCGGCCATTGCCGATTGCGGGGGGGGAGTCTGAACCTTCTCGAAAGGAGAAGATTGCCCAGCACGTCCCACTAGAAGTCAAGGAATTGATTTGGGCGGATAAATATGTAAACATGTTTTCATTGCTTACCGACCATTACGAGATCGAGCATGTAAAGAGTCAAAAGGAGCTCATGCATCCGAGTGTTTGGCGCGCAAAAATGGCCGCCTTTAAGGTCGACGAGACCATTGGTACTTGGGGCAGAGCGTGGGGAATTTTTACTTCCATCATGGGGGAGCGCAGACCTGAGTTGTTGACCGAGTTACCCATTTATCAGTCACGTATTATGGAGTATTCTGTGGCATATGGGGGCAATCAGTGGTTCTGCTATGATAATCTGTTTAGAAAAGCTAAAGAACACAACCCGTTGTTGTCTTGGGATTGTTACGACTCTGTGTCTTGGCAAAAAATGGAGAGTACAGGGATGTTGAAGGTGCCATTAGTAGGGAGTAACGGGGGGGAATCCTCCCGCCAAAACTCTGGGACGCCCTTTCGGACGGGTACAGGTAACGAGTTCCACACGAAGCCGAGTGGCAACACAGGTAAAAGGGGGATCTGTTGGAATTTTAACAGGGGCAAATGTACCAGGCCCCAGGGGTCATGCAAATTCAGACATGAGTGTGGGGGGTGCGGGCAGCCATCCCATCCTGAGTCCATGTGCAGAGCCAAAACGGGTGATAACGGTGGTAAGGGAGGCGCCAAACAGGTCTAATATAGTCCGAGGGGCGCCTTTACCGACCCCGATTGATACCATGGCAATGATTCCTTGGCTCAGCGAATACCCAGATCATGCTTCCGCTGGGGTGTTACGGAACGGGTTTTCATATGGTTTCCGCATCCCAGTGGGGGACTTTCAGGGGGTACCGGACTGTAAGAATCAAATGTCGGTCTTACAGCACACGGCAGTGGTGCAGGTAAAGATTGGGAAAGAGGTGACTCGAGGTCGTGTCGCCGGTCCATTCGATTTGCCTCCAGTTGCTAATTTTGTGTGTTCTCCTCTAGGGGTGGTTCCCAAGAAGGACCCGGGTGAGTTTCGGCTGATACACAATTTGTCAGCCCCACATGGTCTTTCCGTGAATGACGCGATAGACCCGGAAGTATGTTCGGTGCGGTACGCATCTTTCGATGAGGCCGTTGCCATGTTGAATCGCCTGGGGCCCGGGACGCTGATGGCCAAATCGGACATCGAGTCAGCGTTCCGGTTGCTCCCGGTACACCCAGACGATCAGCGTCTCCTTGGTTTTCAGTTTCAGGGTCGCTATTACATGGATAAATGTATGCCAATGGGATGCTCGATTTCATGTGCCTATTTCGAGAAATTCAGTTGTTTTCTGCAGTGGGTATTCACGAGGAAGACAGGTTTTCAACATGTTATGCACTATCTCGATGACTTTCTGTTTCTGGGGGCAGCCGGGGATTCTGAGTGTGGACAGGCCTTACATGAATTTTGTGTTCTAATGAATCAATTCGGTGTGCCATTGGCGCCAGGTAAGACGGTGGGTCCCTCGACCTTGATCGAGTTCCTGGGGATCGAGCTCGACTCGGTGGAAGGTTGTTTTCGTTTACCTAAAGAAAAAGTGTTAAAATTCAGGTTATCCCTTGAGACATGTATTCGTGCAACGAAAGTGAACTTGCATCAATTGCAACAGGTGGTTGGTCAGTTGAATTTTGCCCTAAGAGTAATGCCGATGGCACGGACCTTTTCCCGCTCGATTGCACAGTCCATGGTCGGCTTGAAGGAAGGACATCATCGTACGAGACTCTCGGCAGAGGTTCGCCAGGACATGCGCATTTGGATTGCATTCCTGGCGGATTTCAATGGTCGAATTGTCTGGAATAAACCGGCAGTGTCTTCCGAGGAGTTGGGGCTATGGACAGACTCGGCGGGAAGTGTGGGTTTTGGCGCCATATTGGGTACACAATGGTCGGCTCAAAAATGGCCGTCATGGTGGCATGAGTGCGGGTTGACGAGTAACATTGCTTTTCTCGAACTGTTCCCTATTCTGGTGGCCTTGAAAACATGGCCAGAAGGGTTTAGGGGTCACTCTGTGGTGTTCTGGTCTGATAACATGACCGTGGTTGAGTGTATCAATAGTCAGGCAGCACGTTGCAAATTGATTCTGAGACTGCTCAAGGAAATTGTGTTGTTGTGCATGCAACTAAATGTACTGTTTAGGGCGCGACACGTGCCGGGGGTGATGAACCAAGCGGCTGATGCGCTCTCTCGTTTCCGTATGCAGGCCTTCTGGGGTTTTCTGCCCACAGCGGACCCGGTGGCGGCACCCTTTCCCGAAGCTCTCTGGTCTCTCGGTGCCCCGAACTACAAGACCTCGTGGGAGAGAGTTTAGCACCCAGGACGAGGAAGGCATATGAAGGGGCGTTCCGTTCCTATTGGGCCTTTTTGGGTACTGCCGGGAGGGAGCTTTGGGGTCTGGAAGAGTGTGTAGTGAGATTCCTGCTCTCTTTACGTCACGCAGGCAAGTCAGTAGCTACGGCCCAGAGGCATCGGGCCGCCATTTCCTTCATGGCAAGGGCTCATGGGATCCAGGACCCGACAGCGTCTTTCATTGTGCAGAAAGCGCTACGTGGGTGGCAACGCCTTGAGGGTCGCAGAGTAGACGATAGGCACCCGATAGGTCTGGATAGGTTGGCCCTGTTATTATCCGTGCTACCGGTAACATGTTCATCCCAGTACGAAGCAGGGTTGTTCCGAGCCGCATTTGCATTAGCATTCCATGGGGCTATGCGGGTAAGCGAATTGGTGGCAAAGAACAAGCAGGATACGATGGGGGGACTGTGCCGGGAACACATTCAGGTGAGGGAGGAGACGATGACGGTCTCGTTTGTCAAGTCCAAATCCGATCAGGATGCAATCGGGGACTGCGTAATCATCCAGAGGATCCCCGGGTCTGCCCGGTGCCCTGTTGGGTGCGTAGAGGCATATTTAGCACAGAGGGTGGCAGCATGGGGGGGGACCTTGTTAAGACACGCTGACGCCACCCCACTACGAGGTTTCAGTTTCAGCGGGTGCTTGCGATGTCGATTTCTGCCGCGGGCTTGAACCCCGGCGACTTTGGGACCCATTCCTTTCGGATAGGGGCTGCTACGGAAGCTACAGCCAGGGGTCTGAATGTTGAACAAGTAAAACGTGTGGGGCGTTGGTCCTCGAACTGTTATAAGAGGTATGTGCGGTTGCACATGTTGTGAAGCTGTAACGATGTACTCACGCTTCTTGTTTTTGTTTGGTTTTCAGTTACGCAAGCCTACGAGGCGGGGCGGACTGTCCAGTCGACCCGACACCGGGGGGCCAGCGGTCAGACATTACCGGCTGTGAAAAAGGAGGTGTGGGTCGTGGGCCACTCATACGTGAGGCGTGCCGCGGACGTATTCAAAGCAGGTGACATGATTCACGTGGCTGGGGAATACGGGTACAGTGTGTCCTTCTACGGAAAGGGCGGGCTCTGTATTGACCAGTTTCGAACATTTTTCGAGGGTTTGTTAGGGCGGACAAGGTCACCGCCGTCTGTAGTCATAGTACATCTTGGGGGCAATGATTTGGTGACCACTGGTAGACGACTTCTTCTTGAGGCGATGCTTTTCACGGTAAGTTGGTTGGCGAGAAGAGTTCCAGGGTGCACAATTGCATGGTCCCATATGATCCCACGGAAAGTGTGGCGGGGGGCTATTTCTGTTTCTGCTCTGAATCATTCAGTAAGGAAAATTAATAATAAAGTGAGTAGACTGTTCCGTTCAAGTACACTGCATTCTATTTCGCATGGTTGTATTAAAGGGGACAGTATGTATTCGGGGGATGGTGTTCATTTGTCCCGGATGGGGAACGAGTTACTCATAGGAGACCTGATAGCCTGGCTAAAGACTTTATGAAATGACCTTTAGGCAGGAGTGTTGTGGGGGGTCCGGATAGCCGGTCAACTATCCGGCCTGTGGCGGTAAGGTCATGATCGGTGAGCAGTAATTCGAAGATCCCTATGAGGGGGCGTCACCCATTACGGATGGGAGCGCGCGGGGGAGGTGGCCAATTGGCCCCTCAACGGGGAGGCGGTCCTGTCTAAGGAGAGGCCGCCGGAAGGAAAGGAAAGGTGGTCAAGGCCCCTTCCTGGATAGGAGGGGCTACGGCCCCTCCTGGGGAATTTCCCGGGGCCAGGACATCTGCGACGGCAGATGGGTAAGTTGTGTGGGGTGCGGGAGGGGGTTTACGCTACCTTTTTAGACACCTCACACGAGTCCTCGAACGACCGTTAAATGGCGTCGAGTTTATTGGGGCCCCCGTCAAGTACAAAGGGAAATTGGTAGATGCACTTGAGGTACGCCTCTGTGCGGTCGCTCCTCTCACAAGTGAGGGGGGTATTTCTGGTTTAGGGATCTGACACCGGTTACGACCTTGCCGTTGGCCCTTAACGTTAGGATGTACGATTTCAAGTCAAATGTTTTGTAGGATGTTAGTTCGGCTAGGAGAACCTTTGTATTAGAGATCTGTTAAGGTTAGCCAAACATCGTAATGTGGAAATGAAATTGTACATTATATGAAACTGTTATTTTAATGTTTTCTTTTGTTTCATATTTTAATAAATACGGCCGGGAAGGGTGACTCCCTTCCCGCCTTCCAAAAGCTCAAGAACTGTTTCCGGTTTCCCAATTCTTGGGGATTGTGTTGAGAGGGGGTGGCGGGTATCTCGGCCATATGTATTTATTAACCCTAATACGCTTGCATATTAAAATGGCCGCTGCTATGCGGGAATTTAGACTGCGCATGCGTCGGTCACAACCATGTGACGTGACGTGCTGTATTCAATGTCTTGGTGGGAAAAGAGTTGCACATGCGCAATGAAACTAAGACGGCTGCTCTGTGTTCTCACATGCTCAAAGCTTGCATTGCTGCTTTCGCTAAGCTGTTCGTTCTGCTTAAAACATAATGCTATAGTATTATAAAGTAATGGGTGAAGTATAGAAATTCATGCTATACAGTGAAATCATTTTTTCTATGTTTTAAATCTGTTTCTTTTCCATTTTATGTACACTTCGAAACTTGGCCCAAAATTGTAACACTGTACTCCATCTTGATTAAAACTGCGTCTGCGCGAGATCCGCGAGTCTCCAGAGCAGATGACCTTTGAATTACAGCCAAGGAGCTGATTGACCGAAGAGATGCTCCTGGGAACCTGAACTGTGACCCAACTGAACGAAATTGAACTGTACTACAGTAGCAACAAATGTATACGAATATTGTATTCACCATTATGAGCTGAAAGGCATATGTCATGAGAACCTGGAATTTAAGGGGTGATACAGAAATTGAATATTAAGCCTGAGAAAGTCTAAAATTTAGGTGGTGTGATGACCTAACCTCCTCTTTTGTCCAATCAAAATTGGGGATACTTACACTTGCAACATTGTGGGGTGGTACACTGACCCGAAAAACAGTATAACTAGCGTAGTTTTAGCTAGAGAAATTGTCCGACTTGTCCGAATAGCTGACCTGTCACTGACCCAATGCACTCAATAGGTGACTAACACAGAGAGCTGCGGAGCACTCTGTTGGGAGGTTCGAAAAACCCATTTTGGGGTTTTGACAATTGAAAGTACTGGCGAAGCACTTTGCTGGGAGGTTCAAGAACCCAATCGGGGTTATTGGCAGATTCCTTGCAGAGAGGGAGTAGCGCAGGCGTTGCAACCGAAGCTGCAGGTGTTGGTCGTACCCTTTGGTGAACCCGTTTCTGATCCAAATTCTGGGGTTATCCTGTCCTGACTGTCCATGAGCTGCATCTGCTCGCCTACTGGCACTTAAGACCTTGAGGGTTCTTCCTGTCTTTTCCAAAACTGAACCGTGGCCAGGGTTGGTCTTCACTCTATCCTAGGTAAATATAAAGTCTGTATGGGTGATTGTTTTTCTATATTTGCATTCCAAAATTCTTGAATATTGCAAAGCTTAATTGCATATGCTCCTTTTCCCCCCTGTCCCTTTGTAAAAGAAATATTCATGTATTACTGACCTTAGCATGTTACATTTTTCAACCCACCTATAGTCAATTGCTAAATCATTTTCTATTTTAGTTTATGTTCCTTTTTCTTTCCCTCCCTTTAGGAGATAAGCTGAAATTATTAGTGTGTTCCAAATCTTACCTACCCTATAGTATTGATCTTGAATTGCAATAAGTTCTTCTTTAAAACTGCTGCTTTTTATTGCAAAAGTCTTTGGGTTTAGCATGTTCCTTTTCTTTACACTCCTTTAATCAAGTTGCGAAAGATTGTTATCTAAATATAGCATGTTCCTTGTTCTTACCTTCCCATTATTCTAAGTTCCTAAATCCTTAGCATTCTCTATCTCTTGCATAGCTATACGTTATTCATGATTTTGATTATAGATAGCTTAATTTGTTTTAATCTTATGCTCATGACATATGATGATGAAGATGATTAGATAAAACTTTGAACCTACCCAGAGTCTGTGGTTATTTCATATTTTTCCAAATGTTTCATAACTGTTCTTGACTACCTGATTTAAAAACTCAACTCCCTGATCCTATGTGTTTAGGTTCCTAGTATCTATTTTGCTAGGTTATAGATATAGGAATTTGTAGTATAGAATCTCAAGTTATACTGATAGTATAGCGTGAGTTACCAAGGTAAATGATTAAAGTATATAGATTTTGAAATTATGGGCCAAGGTGAGTATTAGGAAATATTTCCTAGCTGGGTGACCTGCGTGCTCTATCACCTTATTGTTCAGCATAACCGCATTGTACATGATGCACTGGGAACATTGGTTTCAACACGGAGAGTCATTGTGATGGCACTTGGAAAAAGAGAAACATATTGAAATTTATTGAGGATGTGATTCTGGCACTGTATCGTAAGCATGGGGAGAAATTAAGGTTTAGGACATGAAAGGGTATTTAGGTTCAATGGTACCAGTTAGAGAAGATGAGGTTTTTTTGGTGTGAGTGTATTACAATAGCATTATGTGCCAGATAAAAAAATTTAGTATGTGTTTGCAAAGCAAATGATTTGCAAAATATCATGGTTTGCGACCACAAAGTACATCTGCACGATGTACAAAAGTAATTTTAAGAATAGGAAAAGCCTTCTCGACTCGCAAAAGGGCTTTTGTGACCTACTCTGAATTGCAAGCAGAAGAAGGAGTTAAAACAGTTTTCTCCTCCTATATGTTAATAGCAGTGACACAAAATGATGGTTTATGGACAAACAAAGGTGGTCGCAAGCCATTTATTTACCGATAGATTCCATAGCTGTCCATTGGGACAGCTTGCCTTTTGAGAATCATAGTGAGTGGCCAATCGAAGGCGGAGCTTAGCATTCTCTCTCTGATGTGTTCTATGGGTATCAACATTTTTAAGCAGCACCTATCCTTAAAAAGAACATGATTGCTTAAACATATTTTCATCCAGGAAATGGGTTCTGGGATGTCAGTGGCTTAGCAAGGAGGGGTGGTCCGCCCCGGGCGGCACAGGTTTCGGGGGCAGCGGCCTCCCCTCCGGTCTTACCTGCAGCTGGTAGCAAAACACAGAAATCGCCACCAGCATCCACCCCCTCACTCTTATATTCGCAAACGCAGGTGCCGTCAAAGGCTGCAAAAGGCCCAGCTATGTCACTGTGGGATGTAGATCTGCTGTACTTCCAGACCTCCATTCCTGCATTTGCAGCAGTTCATAGGAGGGGAGAGAGTCACAAAATGCCTTCTGTCTCATTAATATTCATGAGACATGAGAGTTTGTGACTCTTGGCTGATTAGTACTTCAGTTGCATCGCAAAATAAACCTTTGTATATTTAACACATAGTGGTATTCAAACAGGACTTAGTACATCGGGCTCTATACTCTCAGTCCATAAAACTGTATGTAGATATGAAAATTAAATTTTTAGGGTTACCTAGCCTGTTCTGCACAGAAATTAACAGTACAGCCATAATTCTCAACATTTTGATATAAAGGATTTGAGTTTTAAGCATCATCTTAAATAATCGAAAATCTCCTTGCAGGCTAAGCAAATAGTTGAATGGTTCCATTCTTCAAACTGATACACAACTCTACAGCAGCGTTCTGGTTAACTAGGCTATTTGGTTTTGCTCAAACAATATTATGAATTTATAGCATTCCCTAAATGTTAGTATAACTCAAGCTCATGTTGTACATTATATATTGATAAAAGCTGAGAACATATGGATTCTCCTATTACCCCTGAAATAAACGCACATTTCCTCACATATGCATGCACACTCAATTTTGAAGAAGCGTATTTGCCCTTGAGACCCATCAACAATTTAGGGGCTATAAGAGTTTAAGAACATCTGGAGTAGTAGGCAGATTTGTATTTGCGCAGATGAATGTGTATCCCACCAGGGTATCATTTCTGGCGGTTACAACCGGTAAACCAAAATCTTCAATCATGGGCTTCTGTTCAAAGTAGCCCAATAACGTTAAATAAATGTATTTTTAATTAATCTGTATTTGTGCCTGTAATTTTACAATTTACCAAAGTGTTTAAACGTCCATTTACAGATAACAACGACTTTGCTAAACACAATTACCAATTCGTATTTATATTTCATAGACTTATGAACTATAAAATAATGGATTTAAAAGATTCAGTTCAAATTTGTACTAGCATTAGTGCAAAGAGACTTGTCAGGGATTTTACATCGCATCCTGGCGGTGGGTTGTTTTTGTCAAGCTGCCTAATTTCGATAGCACAAATTGTTTCACTTAGTCATTCTTAAGTGGCAATTAAAATCTGGAATAAGTGTCCAAAATTCATTAGTCAACCTACGTGTAGCAGGGCATCATATGACATACACTAGTGATGCTGAAAGAGAAAAGCTTGAAAGATGGATGTGGGGGACGTGTGACCTTACGAAATTGGATGGGAAACGAACACAGATGAAATCGCTTGTGAGAAACGTGTATGCTACAACCGACATCAAACATTGGCAATCCCAATTTCTGTCTTTTAAGGAATGTTGTATGGTAATGTTAAGCACTGAAGTAAATAGCATAGGAATAGATATTGATTTATGTGGAAGCTCAGAACTGTAGAATAATATAGGTGTAGGTTAAAAGGCCAGATGACAGTTGCACTCTCAAGCCAGACCTAAACATTCATGTAAGTTAATGACTGCCTTCCTCCCATCTCTGTTGCCGCTGGAGAAAACACCTTAAATTATCTAGTTAACACTTAATAGCATTATAGATGTGTGTGTCCCTGGAAGTTCAAGCTCAGGCCTCTGAATAAATAAGCAAAATGATCACAGCTGTGTGGCGGGCAAGCACATTTTTTTGTGGAAGCTCACAACTTCTGTCCAATCAAACATGTAAATCTGGCCCCTAACATGTGGACTGAGCCAAAGCTCCTCTCTATAGTGATGCTCACATAATTGTCTGGCAACAGCTGTGCTGCCAAGCCAGACCATAGAAAGGATATGTTGTGCTACTGGCTAAAACTGTTCACCTATATTTTGTAACTTGAAAATGAGGTTGTAAATAAGGTTATACATTGGTTGCATTTATGTGACATTGTTTGTCACATCATGTACAGTCTATCTCAAATAATGTGCAATTCTTAAACACAATGTAAATGGGTAAGACACCGATAGGCAACATTTACAGAATTGCCTCAAAGTATGCAGATGTCACATTTAAAAAAAAGAAAATGTGTGTGTGCATGAATTGCATGCTTTATGCGTCTGGGTGAAAATGCGATTACTATGTGAAGCTGCTTAATGCACATGTAAATGGACGTAATGTGACTGTATAAGAGCACTAAGTCGATTTCAAATACAGAAGTGGAGCATGCAAATGTTTATTTGTGAGTTTTATAATACGTAGTTGGACGTATGATGTGTAATGAGACACCCTTTACCCTACGAAAAATATGTATGATAGACCAACAGTAAAACACCGGCATACCATCACAGCACTGTTGAGTGGAAAGCCAACCCCCTCAGACATTGTTGGAAGACACATAAAGATGGTTAAAAGACGAAGAAATAATCTACCCCCACACAGCCTGGGAAAAGAAGGCAAGCATTTTCCTTGCAGCGCTAGACAGTCACTTCTGCTTCTTCATGTTATAGAGTTGTGAGCATCCATAAGTACACGCTCGTTACTGTTACACTGCAGTCATGTGTAATTGCTTACACGGACGCCAACCCCTACCCCCTCCACCTATCCTCTCCCCCCTCCCCCCGAGGTCGGCGCCCCATCCACAGGCCAGCGCACAGCGCGGCTGCACCAGTCACACTGCCCTAAAGCCGGCCCAGTTTGAAGGGGTGGAAAGGGGGCCATATATAAGGGGACTACGATTTGCCAATAAATCAAATGGAGTGTAAATAAGATGCACCACTGGTACAGTAAAACATGTGTAACTGAGGTAAAGGAGGCAGTTCGTGCCTCAAACATTTTTAACCATGGTGCACGGGACACTAAGAATTAATTATATAGGTACATACCTACGAGTGCTACTCTCTAGGGCATTCATTTGGGAGCAGGACATGTGGCACTATGTGAGACATGTCAGTATTGGATTGCGTAATACTGTGGTTGATCCATTGCTCACCATTTCAAAATGGTGTTGAATATAATGAATGGTGTTGAATATAATAAGTAAAAGGTGACATGCAACACGAATGTTCTTAATTATGCCAGTGGGAGAGTAATGTAGCTTGAAATATATGTCTGTTTTCACAGGTGTGCATAAAAATACACACATATCTTCCAAGTGAAGCCCGTGAGGTGAAAACAGAATAAAGAGAAAAGTGTGACTACTCGGCAACATTCATTTTAAAATGTGTAATAGATAAACAGCCATTGGCGATGTGCTAGCGTAATTTTATGAAGTATAATAGTACTAAAACGACACCGCTAAGCAAAAAAACTCCCACTGCCTATTTTAAACATATGGCTCCTTCATGGGTAAAAGGACTATTTTAATTATGGTTTGCATCTAGCCATTACCCCCTCATGGGCCCTCCCCGTCCCAGTCCTTACCACGTGAGGCAGTCCTGCCTCCACCCAGCCAATCAAAACGCCAGAAATCCAAAGGTCGAAGGTGACATAAGCCCCTCCCACCCACCGCCATGCCTGTTTTTTTTCTGCTCCGACGGCTGTCGGAACGCTGGTGCTCCCGGTTCCTGCCTCTGTTCCTGTTTGCTTCTGGGTGTTTTGGCGGTGCCGTGAGTGTTTCTTTAGCATTTTTAAATGCTTCTGTTTATGGTCTTTTCATGTTTTTACCAGCGCGGCCGCTCCGGTCCTCCGGCCGGCCACGCTCCTGTTCTGGGGTCAGGATGCTCCCCGTTCATGTGCTGGGCTGGGGCGGGGAGCCATCCTGGTGTTCTGGCCCCAGGTCGTTCCGGCGCTGGTGCTTTAGTGCAGTGGCCGGCCGCTGCGGCCATGTTCTTCATATGTGGCTGTGGGTGGAGACTGCAGGGCTGCCCTTTTTTGTTTATTTTCTGTTCTCACATATGAGATTACTGTTTGGGGCAGTGTTTCCTGGAGGTTGCTGGGCACTTCCTTTCGATACCACCACCATTGTGTGTTGGGTGTTTTCCTGGTGCTCGCTTCGGCAGCACATTTACTAAGCTTGGAACGATACAGAGTAGATTAGCATGGTCCCTGCACAAGGATGACATGCATATTTGTGAAGCGTTCCATATATGGGGTTTACTCCTTTACTCGCCATGTTTGAGGGGACTTCCTCTCCGGTGCATCCACGGAGCTGTTGCTCATTGGTATGTCATATGCCTCTGGTGTCACAGGCTATCATGTGCTGAGGGTTCAAGTCCTGCCTATGCTGTCACTGTGACTTGGGATGTTCATTTTCGTGCTGTGCTTTGGAAATTTGCATTCTCTTTGTCCACGTAGCATCTTTTGCAGTTTTTCTTGGACTGTTTTGCGCTGTCTGCGCTGCTGGTGCATGCGGCTATGCCATCATCTCTTGTTGGTGGGATCGTGGACGTTTTTTCCCTGTTGGGGTATGCGTTCGGGGATGGTCCATGAGATTTCTGGCGTTTTGTTGCTGGGTCTTTCTCTCTGATTCATTTGCTCCGGCGGGGTTTATTCCCATTTTTTACCGGCCATTTCGTGCTGTCCTGTTGGCTGTACTGGCTGCGGTGTGGCTTGGCATTGCCATGCGGGGTGTTCCTCTCTTTTTGGGGACACGATTTCGCCTGGCGGTCTTTGTCACCTGGTATCCTCCATTTTTCTTCTTTTTTGCACCTTCTCCCTCGGTCTTCGGAGGCTTCTTCCCTGGAGGTCCGGGTTGGGCTGTTGGTGGATTCCGCTCTCGAGAGTTCGTATGCTGCTTCTCTTTTTTGGGGTGTGTGCTTGCTCTTTTTCAGTCTGTGCTTTCTTAGGGGTCCCTCCTTCCGGTCCCGGATGGTTGGGCCTTGTCCTCGGCTACCGGGGCGGCGGGGGCTTGTGAGGTTTCTCTCTGGCCTGCGTTTTGGTGCTTTGCCATTCCCCTAGTGCCTTGGTTCTATGCCTGCATTTTTTGCACTACGTTTGGTTCCCTGCCTCTGGTATGTTGTGCCCGGGTGGAGTCTCCGTGGCCTGGTGGTTGCATCTCTTCCTCTTCGGTTATGTGTTCCACTCCTGGTGTTGACCTGCTTGTGGGTCGCCTATCTCCTTTGGTGTCATTGGTCCGGTCTGCTTTGAGAATGGTGATTCTTGTTGGTCGTCATTCTTGGTTGCCGGTTTCCATTCCGGGCTGTCCCCCTTGGTTCCTTGGGCTCTTGTGCACCTCGTGTCCTTGGTGTTTCTTCTGATGACTTGTTGGGTCCTTTGTCTTGCTGATTACGAGGCTCTGGTTCCTCTCTCCCCTGGTCTGGTGGCTTTGCTCTCCTGGTGTGGGGGGTGCATTTCTGATTTCCTCTCTCCTCTTGTTGTCCTTGGATGCCTGTCCTTGGGTTGGGGGCCCCGTTGGGGTCCTTGGTGGCCGGCTTGTCTGTTGTTCGGGCTGGCGCTCTGGGGGCTTGTTGTTGTTTGGGCCTTCTTGGGGGGTCCCGGTACGTGTCTCTGTTCCTGCGGGCTTCCCTGTCTAGTGTCTGGGCGGCGACTTCTCTGTTGTCTTTCAGAGGGTCTTGAGAGGCATCCCTGTTACGGTGGTTGGTTTCTTTACTGGAATGGTACTCTGGTTGTGCCTTCTTTTGGTGGCTTAGGCCGCTTCCTGCCGTTTGGTGCTGTCTGGTGCTTGTTTCGACGGGACATGTCCTTTTGTTGGGACGTTGCGTGGGTGCTTGGGACTGTGCGCTGGTGCTTGGAATGGCCCTGTGCTGGGTTGTCTTGCTGCTTCGTGTAGCATTCCCTCTGTCTGTTCCTCTGTTCCAGGTCCTTTTGTCTTTGGTTTGGGTCTCTTGGTTTGGTCATTTTTGCTTCCCCTCCTGTTGCTCTTCTCCCCCGGGTTTTGTTCCGGGGTGGTCTGTCCTCGGGGGTTGCTCTCCCGTTTCCTTGGCCTTCTGGTTTTCTGTATACCTTCCCTCCCGTTTTTCTCCTCCCGGGCGCTCTGCGGAGGTTTGGGGGGTGTCGGTGTTGTTGGGTTGGCCTTGCTGTTTTTGGTTTCCGCTCCTGCTGTTGCTGTTGCTGTTGGGAGTCGGATTTGGCCAGCCTCCCTTGCCTCCGGCTCTGCTTCTGGGTCCGCAGCTGTCTTTGCCCTGTCTTTGGCGCTTGCTTCTGACTGTCTGTCTCTTGAGCGGCTGTCTTTGGCGTCTTTGAGCTGTTCTTCTGTGGTGGCCTGTGGCATGTGTTGGTCGCGTTGGCCTTCCGCTCTTTGGAGCTGTGATGCACTTTGGGGCTCTTTTGTTTCCTGGTGCTCTTCTCTTGGTCGGAATCCATGGTGGGGTTCCTGTTTCTGTGCTGGTTTCTCCAGCTTGGGTTTGTTGTTGGGATTTTTCCCCTTCCGCTTTGTCTGCTCGTTGACGGCGGTTTGTGCTTGTCGGGGCCTTGGGGCTTCCTCGGTGGTTGTTGCCCTTTGGTGGGTCGGCTTCTTTGGAGCTTTTGCTTCGTTGTCCGGGCTCTCCTGTTCTCATTTCTTCTTTGGGCCTTGCTTGCTGTTTTGCATGGTCTGCGGTTGCCCCTTTCATGTCCTTGTTAGTGGTGGACGTGTTGTGGTTGTCCACTGCGGTGTTTTTTTTTGCTGACCTTCTCTTCCGCTTGTCGGTTGGGTGGGTTGGGTGCCTTGCTCGTTTTGTTTCCTTCTTTGCAGTTTCTGCAGGTTTGAGTTGTTTTGCGGCTTAGATCGGGCTTTTCTGCCTGTTTCTTCGTGTTTCCTTTTGCGGCCGGAGGTGTTGCTTCCTGTTTTGCCTGCTGTGGGGGTTTCTCCTGTTCCCCTTCTTTGGGTGTTCGCGGGGCTCTTCTGTTTTGCCTCCGATGTTCACTACAGTCTCGGGTTTCTCCTAACCTGTTTGTCTCCTGTGGGTTCTGTGTCTGCTTCCTGTGCTGATGGGGCGGGGTCTCTATCCTGGTGCTTTGTCGGGCGGCCTTTTGGCCGTCCCGTCGCACTTTTGTGCGACTTTCTCGGCTTGATGTTTTTCTTGCCTCTTCTGACGATTTCTGTTGGCGTCTTGTACGCTGCTATTCGTCGATGCTTTATTGTTTGAAGTTTTGTACTTTTGCATGGATCCCTGGTGTCCTGCATTTTTTCTTCTTGGTTTTCTGCTTGTGAGTTCCTCACGTGGTAAGGACTGGGACGGGGAGGACCCATGAGGGGGTAATGTCTTATTACTTACCGGTAATCTTCATTACCCCGATTAGGGTCCTCCCCGTCCCAGTCCTCTTCCCTCCCTCCCTCCCGCTGTGTTTGTGTCTGAGTCTTGTTGATAACAGGCATGGCGGTGGGTGGGAGGGGCTTATGTCACCTTCGACCTTTGGATTTCTGGCGTTTTGATTGGCTGGGTGGAGGCAGGACTTCCTCACGTGGTAAGGACTGGGACGGGGAGGACCCTAATCGGGGTAAGGAAGATTACCGGTAAGTAATAAGACATTCAACAGCATACTTTACATAGACACCTTTCTGCCTAAAGTCCTACAATAAACTCACTAAAACTCACAGAAATCAATGTTCCACCCTCATGTGCAACCTTCTTTCATCAACACCACAGAACGAGAACAATATGACAGTGTTCCGCTCTTACTCACTGAAGGAATCTGCCTTTTTTTTGTGTTCTCCCAAGATTTCTTTGACCCGTATCTCTGCCATTTCTAACCTCTGGGCAGTGAAAGGTTGAAGAATGAGCTTTCACTGCCTGTGTGTTTCTCCTTTAACCTCAATACCCATTTTGATAACCCAATTGTCCAGTTTGACTTTAATGTAAGGCCAAAGTAAATTGGTGCCCAAAAGTGTATCTGTGGCAAAAGGCAAATTTCCATTTAGGCCACAGCAAAGCTCTTCATCACCGATATCGAGGACAAACATTTTTGTAAAAAGACTGACAAGGAGCCACATGACACTGTGGACAAAGGTGTACTTTGTATAGAGGCCAAATCCAGCTGTACAGTGCTCAAATTTAAAATCATCGGATCACTGACAAAATATCGAATGACAAAATATTGTGTGATTAAAATATCGGGACATAAATATCGATGTCAAAAATATCGATGTCCTATCTTCATAATGGTAAGTACTAAAATATCAAAGAAAATATATAGTTGTTAAAAATGTTGATTATTAGAAAATTTTAATAATTATAAGTAATAAATCCAATGTAAAAATAAATTAAACAGACATATATAAAATGTAATATTACTTAACCCCTTCCCTGCTGCGCGAATTCTGCAGCGGTGCGGGGATTTAATTAGGGGGCGTAACACCTTGCGTGCTCAGGACGCCCCCGGCCATCCTACGTTATGCTGGGCACGTGCTCAGGATGGCAGGTGGGCTGTACGAACTCCGCCCACTAATTATTTCTTCTGCACAGGTGGGGAATTTGCGCTGCACTGCGGAATCAGCGGCGTTCGGGCGGCCCCGGCCATCCTGAGCACACACACAGTGTGACGTAGGGCGGCAGGGGCCACCCTGAGCACACAGGGGGTTAATAATAATTAATAAATAATTATTTTTATAAATTATAAAATGGTAGAAAAATATTATAAATACATATATATTAAAAGACTATATATAATATAAATTAAAGTATTCTAATATTTATTAATTTTTAAAACTACATTTTACACTACATTAAGTGCAACAGTAGGGAAAGTGTAGGATAGCCACGGTGAATAATTTACTATTCTCACTTCAATGAGAGCAACAGTAGGGAAAGTGTTGGATATCGAAGGGTGAAAAATTACTAATACCACTCCAGCAAGTGCAACAATTGTGAAAGTGTTGGATAGATGGGACATAAAAATTACTTTTCCCACTCCAGCCAGTGCAACAGTAGGGAAAGTGTTGGGTAGCGTTGGGGTAAAAATTACTATTCCCACTCCAGGAAGTGCAGCAGTAGGGAAAGTGTTGGCTAGCGGAGGGGAATAATTTACTATTCCCACTCCAGCAAGTGCAACAGTGGAGAAAATGTTGGCTAGCGGAGGGATAAAAATTACTTTTCCCACTCCAACGAGTGAAACAGTAGGAAAAGTGTTGGATAGCGGAGGGGAATCATTTACTATTCGCACTCCAATAAGTGCAACAGTAGGGAAAGTGTTGGATAGCGTAGGGGATAAAATTACTATTCCCACTCCAGAGAGTGCCACAGTAGAGGAAGTGTTGAATAACGTAGGGGTAAAAATGATTATTCCCACTCCAACAAGTGCAACAGTAGGGAAAGTGTTGGATAGCGTAGGGGTAAACAATTACTATTCCCACTCCAACAAGTGCAACAGTAGGGAAAATGTTGGATAGCAGAGGCATAAAAATTACTATTCCCACACCAGCAAGTGCAACAGTAGGGAAAGTGTTGAATAGCGGAGGGTCAAAATTACTATTCCCACTCTATCAAGTGCAACAGTAGGGAAAGTGTTGGATAGCGAAGGGGAATTATTTACTATTCCCACTCCAGCAAGTGCAACAGTAGGGAAAGTGTTGGATGGCGGAGAGATAAAAATTACTATTCCCACTCCAGCGAGTGCAACAGTAGAGAAATTGTTGGATAGCGGAGGGGAAATAAATTAGTATTCCCACTCCAATGAGTGCAACAATAGAGAAAGTGTTTGATAGCGCAGGGAATAAAACCAAAGATTACAGTTATTGAACATAAATCGACAAACAAAATAAAAACAATATAATTACCAAAATTATTTATCAATTGATAAATGAATATTAATGATCAACTAATGATTAATTTATTTAAACTAAATTACTTTCCACCCTCTACCCCAATAAAAACTAAAACACAAACCTACAAATATTTACACAATTTCCATAACTAATTTTACATTATTAAATGAATAACAATTAAAAACAAATCATTGATTTAAAAAAAATCTTCCCAACAACTATAAACCCCACAACTCACACTTCGAAATTATTCCACAATTAGCATATTTAATATTTAATTACTTTATTAGCAATAATTACTAAATAATTAAGAAATTATAAATAATTTACCTCCCACCATATTTCCCTATAAATGACACCACCGATGTTGTAAAACATGACGTAATTAACATAATTAGTTAAAAATTAATTAACTAATTGATAAGAATTAACAAGCAAAATAAAGCCAATTAACAATACATTAGTTCATACAATTAACACTATAAAATAACATTAAATAAATATTATGTTAAAAATATAAAAAAATGTATTAAAATCCAATGACTTTCCTCCCTACTCCCCTATCAACCCACAGCCCACTCCTAAAAAAATGCCAAAATTAACATAAATACCAATTCATTATTAATATTTAACAACCAATTAATAAATAATTAATACTAAATTAATTACCACAATTAACAAAAAAATTAAATAAATATTCATTAAAGAAAAATATTAATTAATTATAATTAAATTACTTCCCACCCTACTCCTCTATCAACCCACAAATGGCTTCTAAAAAAGACCCATTTAATATAATTACCATTTAATTAATAATAATTAAAAACAAGTAATACATAATTAATAATAAATGAATTACCTCAATTAGCAATATGAAATATTAAATACATAAATATTAATAATTAAAAATATTGATTAATTAATTACAATTAAATACTTCCCACCCTATTCACATAAAAACTCACAACCCACTTTGGAACTAAAACGCAAAATGTAATTATAATGAAATTAATAACTTATAAAAATTATTAATACATTTATTATAATTAAATTACTTCCCACCCTATTCCCCAATAAACCCACAACCCTCTATCGAACTTAAACTTAAAATGTACTTACAATAAAATGAATAACCTCTAAAAATGTTTCACATATATTAAAAAACAAATGCAATACTTAGACAAAAAAATAAACTACATACATTTAAAATACATACTAAAATACAAAACATTAATTTTAAAAAACGGTTATTTTAACAACTATGGGCCCTATTAGGATTGCTGACAGACTTTAGTCTGCCCGCCACCCTAGCAGTTTTGGGACTGTCCGCCAGTTGTGCGGACACACAATGTGGGATGTGACCGCCACGGTGACGGTTGCAGTCCGTATCTTCGACATTGTGGCGGGTGCTACTGTTAGCAGCACCCGCCTCAATGCCAAAGAGGCACGTGTGCATTGCCATGCACAAGGTGGCAGGCACTGTGCGTTGCCTGCCACCTTTGGCATAGCAATGTAGGCGGGTACCATAGGTACCCCTCATGTGCAGCAACCCACCCCCCCTAACCTCCAGGGGACCCGTAACGGGCCCGATGCAAATCTCTGTATGCCTTTCAAGGTCAGTTTTGGCATGCATCCTAATCTGGTGGACGATGCCTGATAAGCACACCACCATTTTGGGACCCCTGCACCGTCCGCCAGGCATGGGTGTGATTGCTGGCGGCGGACGGTCTTTGCGTCGTCTGCGGACACTGTTATGTTCCCACCACCATTATAATCGGGCAGTGGAGAAATTATCTTTGACGGTGGAAAGACCGCCACCGCAGGGCCAGCGAATGCCACCGCCAGGCCTGCGTTGGTGGTCCTTCTGCAATCCTAATCATCCTTTATATTTTTGCAAATGATATTCATTTTTGTAAACAATATTAATGACTACGATATTGTTAAAAATGATATTACTTACCTTACACTTGATATTCTTTACCACGATATTCTGACAGTCGATTTTTTTTATCCTGATATTTTGCAATCGATATTAGTGCAAGTTGACAATAAAAACTCAATATTCTGACTGTTTAGAAAACAGTGTTTCTGGTAAGTCTGTTATAGGAGCGATTAGAATCCCATTCTTGCAACATTGTACCACTAAAACAATAAATACAAATCAATTCACATTCAGGATTGGAGTTACGTTTCATTTAGCACATTAATGACTTCTAAAAATGTTAGTAAGTTATTGGTTAACTAGAGTCTGCCTCCATGAGTGAGATGATAGACAGTGTGCTTTTCTTTGATCAGGGAAGTGGTACAAAGGGCATTCTCAGGGGGGGAGCCACGGGCAAGGGGAACACAAACCATTAGATTATATCCTTGTTCAATTCATCTATACTTAATATAATAAAGAGAGAGCCCAAACCCTTGAGGTGGGTAATCTCGGGAACCACAGCACCAATCACAACACTCAAGACAGCGTTGGAAAGGGCAGTTGCAGCAGAAGGACATAGGCTATGCAGACGCCCACCATATATATTTAAAAGGTAAAAGAACCGTGCAAGCAAAGTAGTCCCTTGTGGGCGTGTCTGCGTTGTGCTGTGGGCGTGACAAACGCTTGGGGCGTGTGGTACGCTCCGCTTTTCATGCTATGTCTCATATTGTGTGCTAATCCCACCCTGCTCCCTTTAAATACACCTGCACCCCATAATCATAACCCACCCTTACTCCTTAAAATACCCCAACACCCTAAACACTAACCCATCTTAACCCTATAAATATACCCTGTACCCCAAAACCCAAACCTATCCCTAAACCCTAAAAATACCCCTGTTCCCCAAAACCCAATCCTAGCCCTGAACCCTATAAATACCCCTGTACCTCAAAACCCAAACCTACCCCTGAACCCTAAAAATACCCCTATACCCCAAAACCCAAACCTAGCCCTGAACTCTAAAAATACCCCTGTACCCCAAAACCGATACCTATTCCTAACCCTAAAATTACTCCTGCACCCCATAACCCAAAACTATATCTGAACCCTTAAAATACCCAAACACCCCAAAACATAAACCTCAGTACCCCAAAACATATACACCTATACCCATACTTACCTTATCCAAACATTTAAAAAAAAAATGCTTTTACCATTCATGCATTTACAACGAATTTTGTTGTAAATGTATGTGTGGTAAAAGCATATAAAATGTAATGCCATGCGTTATAATGGCATTGCGTAGTCATGGTACTTTTGTAATGAAAGTATGCGGAGTGATGGAATGCGGAAAGAAAGTTGTGGAATAATGGGCGTTTACCCTCGCCCGGTAAGTACATTGGTGGCACGGCGGCCCACAACTCCAACAACATACTCAGATTTTTTCACCACCCATTTGAAAAATGCACAGGTCTCTCTCATTGATGGCCAGCACCGACATAAACTTTTAGACACACCTCCCGCCACAAGTTCTAGAATTGTGAACTTTAGAGCTGGGGAGCTAGGTTTGAATCTCGGCATCAGCTCAACATCCTGTGATTCCAGGCAAATCGCTTTGTCTCCCCGTGCCTACCACAAATGAATGTGTTCTTCTGTAGTGTTAATAGTGCTCATGCCATGTTGTCGAATTTGCGCTATATAATATTGCAAGGAAAAATAAAGTCGGGAAACTCGAGTTCACACACAACTGAACGCGCACTCTTAAGTGCATCAGTAGTGCACTGTGAATCGGAGCGTTTAACAGGCGTGTCACAGATAAGAAATGCTATCAACACGAAATCCTACAAAACAATATACTACTTGCCGGCAGCAATTCATACCCGGAGAACGTCGGGACGGGCTGCTACTTTAATTATAAATTAACAGGAGAATAATCAGTAAGCTGAAAATCGTAGGCAGAGATTGTGTGGGAATGTTCGGTGCATTCATTTTTGGAAAGGATTAGGTTCAAAGGTCGCACCTATAAAATAGTTCTCTTTTTACTTACAGTTCAAAATGGTTCTTGAACAGAGAATAAAATAACACTCACTTTCATCTGAATGACAAAACCTTTTCTATTTCTTGCTGCCTACTGAACTGTAGTGTGAGCTCTGACACCATGCTGTGTAGTGCTCCGCTATGCTGTGCAAAGGCAAGAATTCCTCCCATCAACTTTTGTGTGTTTGATCTAACACCCTAATTTATCAAGGGTATGCATAGATGTGGGTCCTTTTCTCTCTATCCCACCACAGGATCAAAGTTGAACCTCACTGGCGATGCTGAACAAGGGCAAATCTTGGCCAGGGTTCATATGGTTTCCTTCTAGAGAGACCCTTGCTTGGCAGTTTTGGAGGGACTGTACGTTCCATGAACAGAAAAGTCAGTAATAATTTGCATGTGGTTGGCTTGTGTCTATAGAGCGGCACAGTGGGAGAAAATCGAGGAGTAGAATGCTGCCCTAAGCCATTGCAAGTGGTTAGACTAATTGCAAACATTCCTCCCATCACGTTTTTGTTTGTTTGATGCAAACAAAAATGGTCTAAAAGTTGAAGCAAGTGCAACACGAAATGGTATTAAGTCTTGTAGCACCAGACTAAGATAATTTATACAAAATGGGCTGAACCAGGTTGAATGTGTGCAAACCCCCTATGATTACATGGAAGGCTAGTTCAACTAAAGTCAAGCAAAAAGCGTAATCAGGCTTCATACTTATTGCCAAGTGAAAAGCGTAGCAGTAAAGAACTGGTGCCCCCAAGGGGCCAAACTGTAAAAAGTACAGCTAGAACAAGGGTGTGCCTTATGTTCGCAGAAAAGAAACTATGTTAAATAGGACAAAACATTTAAAATCTAGTTACAATATCTTCCACTACCTACATAAAATGTACCTTAGTTTTGTATAATCTTAATCTTTAAAGAATGTTCTTGTAACTCATTTGATTGGATTTATTTCTTAACTTTAATGTTGCTTTAGTGCTGCTGCTAATAAAACACACCCACTGTTTGTGAAGGAATACTGCATGTCCACTTGTGCCAATATGTCATGGGTAAGTCCGGTATTCCTCATAGAAACCTACTTTTACTTTTTAGGGGCCGATTCCGATCTCGCTGGGAGAAGCCTCCGTCTGACTCACATCCGGAGGGCTTTCCAACCGACTCGTGCTCCAGGGCTCCGAGTGCCCGAGTACGATGTGAACAAGTGCTGACGGACACGGGTCGCTCGGACCCCCATTGAAGTCAATGGGAACCTGTTGTAGGACGCATACATAGGCTCCCATTGACGAAAAAAGTATGTTGCGCACAAGGGCGCCCCCTGTAGTGGGGACTCGTCTGTACCATCTGCACCATTCATGCATGTGTAGGGGGGACCCTTGGCTCCTCCCCTGTGATCAACTCGTATGACTACGGGTGAAGGGGGATCCGCCGCGGACCCCCAAAGTCTCCTTCCTGAGGTGTTTACATGCCGGAGGCATCGACTCAATCCAGCGGTGCGAATCGTGCATCGTACTGGCTCAGTCGGAAATCGACTCCATTGCATGGTACGGTTTGGTCTCAGACGAGACGTACGAAGCGGTTCAGACCCAGAAATGATTCAGTTGGTGATTTCGAGTTACTCACATCGTACTTGCTTGCTCGTACAGCTGTATGAGTTGGTCGGAAAACACGCAAATCTGTCCGTATCGCATTGGTAACCCTTCTGAGCGAGATCGGATTCGGCCCCTTAGTAGTAGGCTTTTTAACTTTGTGGGAGCTCCTCAACAGCTCAAATCATGAATGAGAACCCTCCTCTCCTTAGTTTCCAATCTAGTTTTTCTAAACTGGCACTACAGGTTGTGCGCCAAATGTCTATGGTCCCTTTCCACAAAGAAACCAACAAAGGAATATTTACAACTACATTCACATGCGACAAATGCCATTTTTATGCCACTGCTAGTAAGATTACTACTTTTGGAGAATGTGATCTGGAACACATGTGTAGGTGTTTTTTTATTTGTTATATGGTGTTTTGTTGACAATACATGGGAACCTGTGGAGTGACCTCCTACACAGGCTGTTTGGTTTACGTATGAAATACAGTCTGCATTAAGGGATGGCTGGTTGGTCCTGTGTGTTCCCTTTACAAGCTCTCCTTGGAGGTTACCTTGTTTATAAAGTGTTGTCTTGTAGAAGTTGGGGGCTTATTTACAAGCCCCTTGCGCCTCCGGTCTGTTACTTTTTATGACGCCCTGGCAGTGGTGCAGGGTTTAGACCTATATTTATGAGGCCATACAAAGCCACTTAGCATAGCTTTTCGTGTCCTTGTAGATAAGGGGGTCGATTCCGATTTGGGAAAAAAAGCGTCCGTCCGATTTGTATCCGGAGCCCTCTCCATACGAATCGTACACGTCCGTCCGAATCGCGCAGTACGATCCGTACCTCGTCAATCCGTCTGAATCATCGCGAACCGTCCGAATTGCAAGGGTGAAACTGGACGACAAGGACCCTTCACAGTGAACCGTGCGATTCGTAAACATGCTGTACGACCCGACAGGTACGATCCGGACCGGGGTATGAGGACGCGATTCATACGGTCCACGTCAGGTAAGGCGGTTTGTATGGAAAAGCACACAATCACATACACACCGTACGGTCCGTACACCCCATGATCGCGGACCCCTGCGATCATGGGGTGTACGGACCGTACGGTTGTGATCGCAGGGTGTACGCACCGTACACCCAGCGAACATGGGGTACGGTGCGTACACCCCATGATCGCGGGGTACACACAGGTGCGCCCCGGCGATCATGAGGTGTACACACCGTACCCGGGTAGGGGCGTTCGGTACCTGTTTGGGGGCGAACTCTGCTTTTATGGCTGTTTTCAGCTCCTGTAGAAAAAGGGTCGTACGGTGCGTTCCCGACAGGAATCGTACTTGCTGGGTCGGAAAAACCTGCCGCGCACCGTACAGATGTCGCATACAGTGGGTTCCGAGGGAGATTCGTTCAGGGATGTGATTCGTATGGTCTCTGTATGATTCGTACGGAGTCCAGCTCCTGGTACAAATCGTACTTCGTCGTACGCATGGTGGGCGGTGCAGGGTACGATTCGTATGGGAAAAATGCTCCGAATGGCTATTCGGAGCGGTTTTTCTAAAATCGGAATCGACCCCATACTGTAAGGCAACGCAGCGCAAGCTGCTGGGTTGCTGGCTTACACTGTGTCAGAAGGGCATTCCATTGGCATTGCAGCGGGTTTTCTCACGCAACACCCATGGGTTTAGACACATTCCCAGATTTACAAGGATCTGTAAACCTAGGAATGCATTAAAACTGTATGCCTCCCCACGGTCGAGCTGTTACAGGGAGAAATATCTTTATTTCTCCTCATTTCTTCCTCTTCTCATAGAAAGGGGAACACGCCTCCATGGATTGTTTCTGTGCAGGAAGGTATTGATTCCTGCCCAAAAACAATCCTGCCAACAATGTAGACACACTTGCACCATGGTGCAAGAGTGCCTGTGTCAGCGCTAAGCACCAAATTGTATGCCAGAGCATGTTTACAGGACAGGAATGCACTGTATCGTGTAAATATGGTGCATTCCTTCCCTTTCGAATTGGCGTAGGGCAGCACAGCAAAATACTTGCTGCTCTGCCCTACACCTATTAATTGTAAATGAGGCCTTAGGTCTGCTGACTTGAACTCCTTCAGAGAAAGGTGTGCAAGTGGAAAAAGTTTACGGTGATTGATGAAAGGCAGATACTGCACTTTTCTCTAGTGTGATTGACTCCAGCAGATATACAGAAATAATTGATTCAGTCTGCTGACTTAACACGGTTCTTATAGGTTAAGTGTAAACTGCTGGGCAGGATGGGGTTTCTGATTTGCTAGGGAAAGCCAGGCAAAACCCACCACTCTGGTCAAGGCAAGTAAACACCAAAGAAAAACGGTGCTCGCCCCATGGTAGCTTGGCAGAGAGCAGTTAGGCTTATTCCTAGTGGCAATGTGTCAATCGGTTGTGCAATGTACTGAAGCCAGCAAAGCAATAACTACAACACAAAGCAGACTCCACACAGGATTATATGAAAATGTATATTGTATATTGTACACAAGAAAATAGACCAAAATTACATAATCATAAATACTTTTCTTACTATTGAAATCCTGAGATCATATTCAATATTCTGTCAAGGCAGAACGACATATGTCATGACATCGGGGCATAAGAATACATGAATCATCAATATGGTGCATTTCTGACAATGGCAGAATCAAATCAAAATATGTTAGAACATCAGGGCATGAAATGCAGCAGTGCAGTTATAGCAAGAAAACACATGAATACCATGCTTCACTGTAATGTCTAAATCACCAAATATCACCAATAAGGTGGGAATCATGTATTGTCACTAGAAATCTCCACAGCCATAATACCGTGTTGGCACAGAAATTCTCACCCCTATTAGAGAGGCTATGGTACTCTTTGGTAACCCTTGTACATTGAATTCAGGCAGGGGTAGGCCACAGGCGCACCTGTGAGCCTCCTGTGAGTAATATGGTAAATGCCATTAGTTTACTTTCCTCCACAATGAGACAGGGCATCTATTTATGTCTCGCTCCATAATTGTCACTCATCCAATGACTCCCTAAGGTATGTGCAACATGGGAGGGGGCCCTCACACACTTCAAGGTGCCATGCGGATACCTCCCTGGGTCCCGCATCACACAGTGAGAGGCAGTTGCCCTTGACCGCACAACACAGCTGCTGAGACCAACTTGGCTTTCCGAAGTGTGAGCCGCTCCGACATTGCAGCGTGTCTGTAGTCTGGGACCCTCCGGGGCTTCTAAGACCACTGTTTAGAAATACCAACAAATGGAGCGGCTCTCGGTGAGTGTTAGAAATGGGGGTCTCTAGTTGGAAAGGGTTTGGACATTTTTCCAAGTAGGGACCCTTCCTTCTAGTTATGATAAGGGAGTTACACTACTAAAATAATCCCTGTTCCCCCCTTGGCAGCTTTGCATGAGCAGTCAGGCTTATCTTAGAGGCAATATTTAAAGAATTTGCACATAACCAACAGTAATACAGCGACCACACTACAAAAGGACACCACACCAGTTTAGAAAAATATCCAATATTTTTATATATTCAAAACAAGACCAAAAACGATAGAAAAATCCACCATAAAGTTTTCAGAAATCTTCAGTAATCAAAATAGACTCAAAATGTTGTTCCTTGAAGTCGATAGCTCCATCTGCGGCCATCACGGCATCGTGAACAACAAATCCAAACAGTTCTGGCTGACTGCGGCATTGCAGGTCAGCTACGGTGTCAGGAAGACTCACAAAACAGTACCTTTAGAAATTTAGGGCGTCGGCGACCTCTCGATGAGCCCCAAAGGGCCGGCGTCTGCAGGCGTTGGTTCTGGAGGTTGGTGCAGGAGTCGTCGGGCCCTTGAAGTCACACGCATTGCAGATCGAACTCCTTGTGGTTAAAGTCCAGAGCTGCGGCATTGGCATGTGTCGGAGCTGCAGTGCGAAGTGCAGCGGTGCGGCGTACGGTGCCCTCAGGGAACAGTGCAGGCAGAAACTTGGTGGCGGTCATCCAGTTGCATCAGTGAGGCCAGGGCTGCTGTGTGAAGTGATGCTGTGCTCGTTGATGAAGCACTGTCGGCGGCTGATGAGCTGGAGTCGATGGTGCTGGCGTCAGTGGGCCAAGGCTGCGGTGCGGGATGAGGACTGTAGGTCATGTATCTTATGGGTGGTACCCTCAAACCACGGTGCAAGCAGCGGCGTCACTGTCAGCATGGAGCAGCATCGTTCGGGATAGCAAGACAGCATCGTGCAGCGAGGCAGTGTGAAGTGCGGTGCCCACAGGGCACGGTGCAAGCAGCAGCTCGATGGTGGCGTCGAGTGGCTTCATCGGTGAGACCTGGGTTGCGGTGCGTCGTGCAGCAGTGCCCTCTGCGTTGCCTTCAAGATACGGAGTCAGCAGCAGCATCGTAGATGGCGGTGGGTTGCTTTTTCTTCTGTTGCAGCAAAAAACACTGTCCCCAGTGCTGATATCCGAAGAACTTGCAGTATTTGCTGTTCCTGAGACTTCTTGAACAGGGGGAAAGCTCTAACTCAAACCCTTAGAGAAACTCAATAAAGAACTTGCAGAAAGTTCAGTCCAGTTCTTTCACTGCCCAAAACAGAAGAAGATACTACAGGCCAACACAGCAAAGCACTCAGCAAAGTGGTGATTTCGCCTCACAGCTTCTCCAGCTCTTCTTGGCAGTCTTCTTGGTTCTAACGTTCTGGGGTCAGGGCCCCAATATTTATACTCCAAATTTCTGGGTCCTCTCAGGCAGAGAATGTCTGTGCTTAATCAAAACCAGTTTGGTCCTCTCTGACAAAGCTTCCCAAAAGAAGGCGTGGACAGCTTTGTCTGCAGCAGACCAGGCCCATTCAGGTTCAAAGAAATCTCCTCCTACTACTCTAAATGAAATCCAGGTCTATTCAGCCCAGCCCTGACTCATCCAGACTCTCTGGAGCCACTGCACATCCCCAGCCCCTGTCACACCAAAGCCAGACATTCAATACACATCCTAGCAGAGGCACACAGGGTGGCTAAGCAAGAAAATCCCTTCTTTATAAAAGTGGTATTTTCAAACACAGAATGTAAAAATCACCTTTGCTAAAGGATGCATCTTTAGATTCTTAGTTCAGGCATACTAAGCTTTATTTTCCTGTATGGGCCCAATGGGAAGTTATATTCATAAGATGTTATAAATTAACTCCCATGCTTTCCTATGGGCCAGATAGCCTTCCGATAGTGCAAAACTAAATTGGCAGTATTTCGCCATCAGGACATGCCACATACGTCAGGGCATGTCCTACCTTTTTACGTACACTACACCCTGTCCGCAGGGGTACCTTGGGCTTACCTTTGGGGTGACTCGCATGTAAGAAGAGGGAAGGTTAGGGCCTGAAAAGTGGGTGCACTTTCCAGGTCGACATGACAGTACTAGACTGCTTACAGACACTGCAGTGGCAGGTCTAAGTTACATTTGAAGGGCTGCTTGTGTGGGTGGCACAACCAGTGCTGGAAGCACACTAACAGCATTTGATTTACAGGCCCTGGGCACACACAATGCACTGTACTAGGGACTGAGAAGTAAATCAAATAACCAATTATGGAATCACCAATCCATAACAATAATTTACAACTGGAGCACTTGCACTTTAACACCCAACAGCAGTGAGAAAGTGTGCATAGACACTAAACCAACAAAACAGAGTCAAATCTGTGAGGGCAAACAATAAAAAGACTGGGGAAACATGCCAAAAGATGCGAAGTCCAACAGTGAGGAAAGGACAATTGAATGGCTGGTGGCGTCCTTGTTGAGGTGGCTTGCAGGCTCCGGGCACCTACAGACCAGAGCAGACGGGTCGGTCTGCAACCAACAATGGTGGTAATTTCCAAAGAAGGCAGATTCAGACCAGGGTGGGTGATGAATGATGACCAGGGTCTTTGGTGCTCTCCCTCTCTATGGCTAACCAGTCTCGGTGCGCTGCTCTGGCAGTGACTTGCTTGGCACACACACTGTACTTCCCGGGCACGTCTCACAGGGGGAAAAGCTCAGGACAGTTAAATGCTTCCAAATCCAGGTGCGCTGATCTGGGAAAACAACCCAAAAAACTATTATTAGACAGAAAGCTAGAAAATTTCAAACATTTACCCCAGTAGAGAGATCTGGGCCTAAATCCATAGTTCTTTTGCTCCTGATGCCATTTCAATTTAAACCCATAAACCCAGCCAAATGCAAATCAGCCTTGACCGTGTTCCCCATGGAACAAGTCCAGCCCGAACTGCCAGGCCAGGTTCTCCTTGGACCGGAAACAAGCATCCTAGGACCGGTTTTGGTTTTTTACCTGTCACCAGCCAGCCTATGTGGATTCCAGTGGCATGTTGAGCATAGGACCCATGTCTGTACATACCTGTCCCACTCGGGTGACAAATGCAAAACAGAACATTTGATGGACTGAATACTGATCAATGTCAACCATCCACCCCATTACAAAGATCTGGGCCTAAATCCATAGTTTTTTTGTTCCCCATTCCCTTCCAGTTTAAACCTAGCCTTATGCAAATTGGTCTTGACTCTGTTTCCCATAAGAACAGTCCAGCCGGAACTGCCAGGCCAGGTTCTTTGTGCAGTGCAGCAATCCCTCACACAGAGGTTCAGTCCCTGTTCCAAAAGTGCTTTAAACTCATGAGGTCAGAGCCCCAGTATTTATACTCCAAATGTCTTTGATGTAGAGGTGACTTTAAAGAACCCTTAAAATCCACAAAACCCCCATTCAACTCAGCCCTGGCTCCAGACGTACAGTGGGGAGTAAATCAGCTCTTTGTGTGAGGGCAGGACATAACCTATACAAATGTAGGTTCCCCCCTCCTCCCCCTCAATTCAAATGTTATTGCTTGATTTCTAAAAACCATAACAAAATGTTTAAACCATTTAGCTCATGTGTACACAGACAAAAGTTTTTAAAAAAGAGAGAAAGGAAAAAAGAGGACCCAGGTTAATGCAAAAACAGTGCAGTAATGTTGCTGTAAAGTGGGTTGTGGTTAAAAGATGTCCGAATATTGAGATTGTTTGCCTATATAGTTCGAGGTTTTGGGTAACAAAACAGTAATAGCGTAGTTTTTTAAAAAAGTCTATAAAGGAGACAAATGAATGTGACAGTTAGTTTTAAAAACTGAAGACGATGATCAAGTAGGCCATGCTGGAGGAGCCGAGGCTGCTAACATTTTGTTACAAAGAGGTGGCGAGACCAACTGGCGGAAGATTTGCTACATTATATTTCCCCAACGATTTGGCAGCTCTGATGACAAATTTGGTGAACCGAATGTTCAGCTTTATATTTTCTAAGTTCATAGCTGCTATTATGGCCTGACAATATGTGCAGGGGCCTAGTTTGTTCCACTCCTCCCACAATAAAGTCCTTCTGTCGTTGAGCAGAGCGGGCATGTGCAGGCTATATGCTCCATGCTTTCGGAGTGGTAGCCTCACTCCCTGCATTTAATACTGACACTAGGGCGCCTCCATTGTGACAGGCTCTTTACAAAAGGCCACTCTCCCAACCTTAGGACCATGAACTTAACCTTCCAATAGAAAGTATGTACTTGATAGATAGGATGACTCAACCCCTGGTTTGAAGTTGAGATACCAGCCCAGGCGTGTTTCCTTCTAGTTTTTCCCTGTCGGAGTGAGAAGACCAGAGTCGGACACTTCGCTTGATTACGGTCTTCAGTGCCTGTTGTGATGGGTTTGTTCACCAATATTCCGTGACTCTGAGTAGCTGTAGGAAGTGGGCCAAGTGGTGCTGATATTTTTGACTAGATGTGCTGGTCAATATTTCATTCTAAAGTTTCGCCTCAAGACTGCCATCCCGGAAGTTGCACAGACTTTTGCAGAACTTAATAAATGTGCCAGCCTCAACACTGTTATGATCTAGCAGGCCAAGTTCTAGCCTGACTTGTGCTGGGGATGAAGACCTAGGCAGGCGCCATGCTCATTTAAAGATTATGGTGGTTGATTTGATTAATAGAATGTTTGTTGCGCCCCTCATAATCTTGTGACCATATGATAAGGAGTTGGTGATCTTAGCCTTCATCACCTTGAGCAGTAGAATTAGGTTTGGCCCAAGTAGATGTTTTGAAAGTTTTGCCAAGGTGACCTCAAGCAACAGTGATTTAGCCTCGACCACATCTTTTTGCTTGGTGAAGGAACCTCTGGAGTCAAGGAGAGTTCCCAGATATTTATAGTGTGGCGCTGTGCTGATGCTTTTATTGTTGAAAAACCACCCACTTCTCTGCTGCCTCTGTTTGCCGAAATGAATTATTTTCGTTTTCGACACATTCAGTTTGAGAGCATTATCAATTGCATAGGGGAGTAGTTCGTCGAGTAGTCTCTGCAGGCCTTCCTTTGTGTGGCTCAGTAACACAAGGTCGTCAGCGTATAAAAGGTTGCTGATGCGGGTTCCATCCAGTTGAGGCGGTTGGGAGTTAACCTTGTCAAGTATGAAGGATAGGTCCGAGATGAACAGATTAAAAAGAAGGGGTGCCAATACACAGCCTTGTTTAACACTGCTTCCTGTTTGGATATTTTTTGAGACATAAGACCCATCTCCCAACTTTATTCTTATCCATGTTTGGACTATAGCATTTAAGAGGGCAGGGGTATGCCCCAGCTCTCTAATTTTAGCCCTAAGCGGCCAGGTGGCGCCCCGGTCAAAAGCCGCCTTGCAGTCCACACAGCAGCAGTATAGTTGTATACGACGAATGTCTGCCTTCTCCATCAAGACGATTAATGTCAATAGGTTGCTGGTTGTGCCTGAATTAGCCACAAAGCCGGTCTGATTAAAGGGAAGGCGCTGTGTTTACACAGCCCCGGTTGACAGCTCTTCCAGTAAAATATTGGCATAGTATTTGGATTCGATATCAAGAAGGGCGATCCTTCTGTAATTTTTTGGGTTGTTTCTTGTACACCTCTTGTAGATGGGATGAATGATAGACAGTGCTCAACAACTCCATCTAGTACTTGGCTGATTGATGACTGACTGGATCTCACTTTCTTCTTGTGCATACAATGTCATCAAAGGCTTAACTTGGTGAGTTAGTAAATTCAAAGTCGCATTCAGACTGGAAGGGGGTGCGAAGTGGCTAGACCATTTGTATATGTTTTTTTTGTGGAATACATGTAGTCTTATTTAAATGGGTGGATATGGGGCCACATCCAAAATGATTCACTTTAAAAGTTTGCCTTGGTACATTCTCCCACTTGTTTGCCATTATAAACTAATGGGGTTTTCCTAGAAAACGTCAAAGGATCTGGGAACAAAATCAGTTTAAGCAACAACTGGTCCTGATGTACCTTTTTCTAGACAGCAAAACTGTCCAATCCAGACGGTCATTCATTAGGTTATTCTATACATAGAGAAATACACCAGAGAAGAAAAACAAAGACAACTATGTTTATATAACAAAAAATTGTTTTAGTTTATATGATTAATTATAAATAGATCATATTCATAGGATCATCTTTACAATACGAGTTTGTCAAAAAAGGAAGGAGTGTAAAGAAAACTGCTCATGCGCAGTGGGAAGAGATAGAAGAAAAAATCGGAAAAATAAGGAACATGGTTTCCTAATTAATATACAACACTGGTGGGAGAGGTTTTTTCGTAAAACTAACCAATGTTGAGGCTTTTATACATTATCATTTTAATTAATTATTCCTTGACTGACCTGTTTTCACAATATTGTCATCTGGTAAGGTATGCTTCATCCTAGGGGTTAACAAGATATATTCCAGGCAAAAGGAGAAAATTGTCGAACTTTCGACCCGCCATGGGCGATGAGAAAAATGTCTGCATCTGCATGTGTGTCTTCATAAGGACATAGAGACAACCTAGACATACTAAAATGCCAAAAAGAACCTGACTCCCTGATGTATTCATAAACTGAAACTGAAAAATACTAAAAGAATCACTGACTGTGGTTCAAGATAGGAGAATTCGTAACAATATGTACTCCATGTCGATTGGGTAGGATCCTATTCACCATGATAGCAGCCAGTTATTCCACTTTTTTATTTTCAATCTCACCTACAGACTGCTTTTAGCTATTGTTGCCAAACATCTAATGTGGACAATAGTAATACTTACAGTCTATTGCTTACTATTGGTTGGCTTTTTTTTTCACTCTCATTTCCTTGGATCTTATTGTATGGCTTTTCTCCCCCTTCTTTTGTTTATCCTAACCCTGGAACTCAGCTTCTTTACAATCGTTTTGATTGGATGACATGTCTACTTCCACACACTGAAGAAACTTGCAGCACTCCATGCAAGTGTTTGTGTTTTCTTGCTCTTTCCCTCGTCTTATACACAAAAATTGCCTATGTACACACTTCTAATTATCATCAACATTCGTGTAAGTATATGATCCAATGCAAAAAAATGTTGAAACAAAGACAGCACTGAAAAGTACATTTCTTGGCACTAGGTATCCATGGGTTTCAAGGTTTTAATTGTTCCATAGCCAGCCGACACGTGCTTCGTCGAGTTCAGAACAGAGCATTCGCGACTCCTCAGGGCTTGCTATTGTAGCATAGACCACTCCAAGGTTGCTCCACCGGTAATATTTCCGACCCGGCAGGGCCCGTGACATTGCTTGCCAATCAGTGAAGTGAATAAACGTTAAGATAAAGACCGGTGCACACGGAACCAAGTGTACCGGGAGACTGAACAAGTCGCACACGGCGCCTTTCTAATATTGCATAATATATAATTGTCACACAATGTCCTGCAAGGTAAAAGTTAGTAGACAGTTATGAATAGCATGCACATAGCATTGCTGCAATGGACAAGAAGGAGATTACTCATTTTTTGAATCAAAAAATAGTTATTCATTTTTTTGTTATAACATTCATTTTGTGGTTGGTAGTACACAGTTGAGAACAGCACTGCAAGAAATGTATTGACAACCACATGAAACTTGGTGCAACAAACGTGGATAAATAGTGCAGGTGGTGACGCAAGTGAAAAGAGTGAAAACAGCGTAGTCGGCGCACTGTGTATAGAGTGCAATTTTTCTACAGTGAGTGGCTAAAGACGGCGCATGTGACATAGTGACATCACAATTAATTAAATGGATTTAGAGCCACTAAGAAGAAGTGCGCCTATTAATTAGGCTGTTGGGTCGACGGCGTTTCGATACGGACCATATCGGATCATCATCAGGACTGGTTGTCTGAATTGAATAGTGCTTGAGTAATCCTTTTGAATTGGAGTACTTGTATAGGTGTAACTTGAGAAGCCAGGGGATCACCGGGGATCTCTTCGCTGGAGTGATCCAGTTGAGGCTCACTGGGGGTTCCAAAATGTATGGAACGTGCCTGTGGCTCAGCCAAGTTGGAGAAAGTTGTTTGGAGGCACCTCAGCGTATCAGCCAGCCGCGTTAGTCAGCTATGCTTGTAGCGCTGCATTACTCGCCGCATCCGTGTTACTGTCGGAATGAATGATGCTGTATTTCTAATATTGCAGCACCGTTTGTGGGATATCCACTCCAGTGTTGCGATAGAAGTTTCCCGGCTACTAAGAACGGTCTCCTATGTTTTTGAGAACACCACTTACGTCTCAACGCCACTGCAACGTCTATCCCAAGAGTCTCTATCGGAGTCACTAGCCCGGATGCTGTACTCACACCTATAACTTCTTCAATAGACTCACACAGTATAAATGGTTCTTGGAAACCAGGCAGGGCTACACCACCTGCATAATATCTATGTACAAGGTTCATCCCATACGTCATTCTCAAATCCAACAATAACTAATACAAGAAACAAGGGACAAAGGAGCCCTAGATACTTTCTGTATAAGTACAGCACATCTTACTAATGTTAGCTAGAGGGAACCAAAACTTCCAAGCTGACATACTGACCAGGGACGCTGAGGCTCCTGCATGCAGACACTCCAGCTGACAGTGGTCTGGCACATCCCTCGCGGGGTGTCCAACTCGAGATCAAGACGGGGTCCCCCACACTCTCACTTCAGGTAATGGGGTTAGACTAAAACCGAGAGGGATTCTTGGCTTCACACCTACTCACATGCTAGGTACAATTAGGTACATCTAGATAGGCATTGTAGGGGTATGCACACTTTTATCATGCATTTTATATTCATGTATGTATTCAAGAATATTGCAAGATGGTGGAACCTGTTTCTTCTGTGTAAGTCTCTGAGACCAAATAAATGAGAACGGGTGACTGAACGAAAAGTAGTACATTGTTTCCACGATTCTGAGGGATCAGGGTCGTCATGTTCTAAGGTTGCCTGAAAGTATCCTCTCCCCGATAAGAGGAGATTCTAGTGGATCTGTGAGCTAGCTAATGCAAAGAGGCTAATATTCTCGGTGGGGGTGATCAGAGCCAGTCTGCCACCAAACCTGTAGTTCATGTTAGCCAGAACATGCAGATCCTGTATACGTAATATAAGAACTACACAACACCTGTGTAACTTGTAGTTACAATTGGGTCTCTCTGATTAGCATATTTGATTTACTGGTAAGTCCCTAGTAGAGTGTACTGAGGTGTGCCAGCACCTGTAAAGCAAATGCAACTAGTGGGCCTGCAGCGCTGATTGTGCCACCCACATGAGTCAAGTCAAGTCAAGTCATAAGATTTGTATAGCGCACTACATACCCAGAGGGTTTCAAGGCGCTTAGGAAGGGGAGGAGGATTATTTGTCAAATATCCACGTTTTAAGCTGCTTTCTGAACGCTAGGTGGTTCTGGGTGAGGCGAAGGTAAGCGGGGAGTGAGTTCCATGTTTTAGCAGCCAGATATGAAAAGGATCTGCCTCCCATGGTGGTCTTGTTGATGCGAGGTACAGTGGCGAAGGCTTGGCTGGAAGAACGTAGTTGGCGGGGGGGGTGTAGAAGGACAGTCGTGAGTTGAGGCAGTCTGGTCCGATGTCGTAGAGTGATTTGTGTGCGTGGGTAAGCAGTCGGAAAGTGATCCTCTTATTGACGGGTAGCCAGTGGAGGTCTTTAAGGTGACCAGAGATGTGTTCGTTGCGTGGGATGTCTAATATGAGCCTGGCTGAGGCGTTTTGGATTCGTTGGAGTTTCTTCTGGAGTTTCGCGGTGGTACCTGCGTAGAGGGTGTTTCCGTAGTCCAGTCGGCTCGTGACCAGAGTGTGGGTGACTGTTTTCCTTGTTTCGGAGGGGATCCAGCGAAATGTTTTTCTGAGCATGCGAAGAATGTTGAAGCAGGAAGAGGATACGGCGCTGACTTGTCTGTTCATTGAGAGTGAAGAATCCAGGATGACGCCAAGGTTCCGTGCGTGGTCTGTCGGGATGGGTGCTTTTCCGAGGGCTTCCGGCCACCAGGAGTCGTCCCAAGTAGAGGGGGATGTACCTAAGATGAGGACTTCTGTTTTGTCTGAGTTCAGTTTCAGACGGCTTTGTTTCATCCATTCGGCGACTTCTTTCATTCCTTCGTGTAGGTTAGTTTTGGCGGTGCTGGGGTCCTTGGTGAGAGAAAGGATCAGTTGAGTGTCATCCGCGTAAGAGATGATGTTGAGGTTGTGTTGGCGGGCGATGGCCGCGAGGGGGCTCATGTATACGTTGAAGAGGGTGGGACTGAGTGAGGATCCTTGAGGTACGCCGCAGATGACTTCAGAGGCCTCGGACTTGAATGGAGGAAGGCGGACTCTCTGGGTTCTTCCGGTGAGGAACGAGGTGATCCATTCAAGTGCTTTTCCTTGGATTCCGATGTTATTGAGGCGTTGTAGAAGGGTGCTGTGGCAGACTGTGTCGAATGCTGCAGAGAGGTCGAGGAGGATGAGGGCGACTGTGTCTCCATTGTCCAGTAGAGTTCGAATGTCGTCTGTTGCTGCGATGAGGGCGGTCTCAGTGCTGTGTTTTGCTCGGAAGCCAGATTGTGAGGGGTCAAGGGATTTGTTGGCTTCGAGGAAGGCGGCGAGCTGGTTGTTGACGGCTTTCTCGATGACTTTGGCCGGGAATGGAAGAAGCGAGATGGGGCGGTAGTTTTTGAGTTCGGTGGGGTCCGCTGTTGGTTTTTTCAGAAGGGCGGTGAGTTCAGCGTGTTTCCAGACTTCTGGGAAGGTAGCGGAGTTGAAGGAGCAGTTGATGACGTCTCGGAGGTGCGGTGCTATGACGGAGTCTGCTTTGTTGAAGATGTGGTGAGGGCAAGGGTCTGTGGGGGATCCAGAGTGGATGGAATTCATCAGGCGGATGGTTTGCTCAGTGGAGATTGGGTTCCAGGCGTTAAGGGTGTTTACGGGGGGAAGATGGTCAGCAGATGGTAGGGTGGTTTGGTTTCCGGGTTGGTTGTCAAAGCTGTTGTGGATGTCTGCAATCTTGTTGTGGAAGAAAGAGGCTAGGGAGTCGCAGAGGGTTTGAGAGGGGGTGATGTCGTTGGAGTTGGCCGAGGGGTTGGAAAATTCCTTGACGATGTTGAAAAGTTCCTTGCTGTTGTGGGCGTTGTTGTCAAGTCGATCCTTGAATGCTGTTTTCTTGGCTTTTCGGATCAGTTGGTGGTGAGTGCGGGTGGCGCTTTTGAATGCGTCCTTGGTGCTGGTGGTTGGGTCTTTTTTCCAGGCCTTTTCAAGGGAGCGGCAGAGTTTCTTGGATTTCTTAAGATCATCGTTGAACCATGAGGCCTTCTTGTTGCCAGGTTTGCTTTGACGTTTTTTCAGTGGTGCTAAGGTGTCGGCGGTGTTGGATAACCATAGGGTGAGGTTGGCGGCGGCTTCGTTGGCGTTAGAAGAGAGGGCTGGGGAGTTACGAAGGAGCGATGCAGAGATTTGGTCCGTGGTGATTTGGTTCCAGTTTCTTTGCAGGGTAGGTTGGGAGTGGTTGATGGGTTTCGGCTTGTTGTAGGTGAAGTGAACGCAGCTGTGGTCGGTCCATAGGAGATCCGTAGTGTGGCTGAAGGAGACATGATTGCTGGAGGTGAAGATGGGGTCGAGTGTGTGACCTTCGATGTGGGTGGGGGAAGTGACTAGTTGTTTAAGTCCGAGGTTGGCGAGGTTGTCCACGAGGGTGGCGGTGTTGTGGTCGTTTATCTTTTCAAGGTGAAAGTTGAGGTCTCCCAGAAGAATATAGTCTTTGGAGGGGAGTGCGTGTGGAGTGATGAAGTCCGTGATGTCTTCACTGAATTTTGCGCGGGGTCCTGGTGGTCTGTAGAGGAGGGTGCCTCTGAGTGTGGTTTTGGGGTCGATGTGGATCTGGAAGTGAAGGTGTTCGGAGTTGGCGAGGTTGGTGTCAGAGCTGGTTGAGATGCGGATAGATTTCTTATGGACGATAGCGATTCCTCCTCCTGTGTGGCTGGTACGGTCTTTGCGAGTGATCTTATAGTCTTCAGGGATGGCAATGGTGATGTCTGGTGCGGAGGAAGCATTCATCCATGTTTCCGTAAGGAAGGCGACGTCTGGAGAGAGGGTGTCTAGTAGGTTCCATAGGTCAATGGCGTGCCTGTGCACCGATCGGGTGTTGAGAAGGATGCATTGTAGGTGGTTGGGTTCGGGAATCTGTGGTGTAGTCGTAGTGGAGATGTTGTCGGTGCCGCAGAATTTGCAGGAGTAGCAAGAGAAAGGTCCATGGGTGTGGCCAGGGGCGGCTTGGACGCAGTTGGGGGCGCGACCGGGGTTAAGGGCTAGGAGGGTGGCGGCATCGTAGGTAATGCGGGGGGGATGGGCAGCGCGAGGGGCAGGGGGTCTGGCGCTGGGCGCGGTCCAGGCGCGGACGGGCGTAGACGGGCTTACCTTTGGCGCACCTTCGGCGTGGCCGTAGCGCGTGGACGCTGCGTGTTGGGACATCTGGCATTTGAAGGATAGTGGAGGGGGCGGAGCGTGGGAGGGGCTGCTGGGAGGCGGGGAGTGGGGAGGAGACACGAGTGACCAAAGCCAAAATGGACGGGCGGAAACCGAACAGGGATAGCAATCACAGCGTCTAAAGTAAATAAAACACTTTAAAGCAGCGCGATATGCAAGGAGATGCCTTGCGTTATAAAGACAATTGAAAAAACGATACCAGAAAAGCCCTGAAAAGGTATGTCAGACCTGCCACTGCAGTGTCTCTGCACTGTTGTTAACTTCCATGGCAACTTGACAAGTGCACTCAATTGCCAGGCCCTAACCTTCCTTTTTCTTACATGTAAGGCACCCCTATGGTAGGCCCAAGGTACCCGTCTGGCAGGGTGGAGTGCATGTTAAAGGTGGGACGTGTATTGGTGTGTTGGACATGTCCTGATAGTGAAATACTGCCAATTTCCTTTTTCACTTTTTAAAGGCTATCTTACCCCATAGGATAGAATAGGAAATACTTTGCAAAATCTTACAGGTATAAATTCCCATTGGGACAAAATAGAGAACTAAAGTTTAGGCTCCCTGAACTTAGAATTTAATAGGACAACTTTTAATAAAGATGTTTTTTTACTTGGGTGTTTGAAGATGCCTCTTTTAGAAAGTGGGCATTTCCTTGTTTAACCATTCTGTGTGCCTCTGCCTGTTTGTGTATTGACTTCTCTGTTTTTTGAGTGAAAGGGACTGGGGATGTGCATTCACTGTAGACAGCCATTAGGGGGGGGGGTTTGTGGTGTGCCTGTCCCATCCTAGATGACTCAGAGCTGGACTAAATAGACCTTGGCTGAATTTAGAGTAGTAGGATTAGATTTCCTTGCACCTGAATAGGGCCTATCTCCCATACACAATGCTGTCTCCACCCCCTGTGGACAGAACGGGTTTGGACTGGGCTCAGAGACCCTTGGACAAAGAGAACAAAGACATTTTGGGCTATAAGTATTAGACCTAAAACCCTAGAACTTTAGATCACCTTAGGACTCAAGCGAATCCTTTGCCAAGGATAAGAGCTGAAGAGTTGTGAACAGGAGTACTGCCCTTTTGCTGTGTGCTGGGTAGGGTTGGCCTGCAGTTGCTGTTTTTGCCAAGGAAAGGAGTCAACGGCCTGTGAGTGTTGACCTCCTGTTCTGAAGTCTGAGGGACACAATGACTTTACCCCCATCTTCCCTGAAGTCTGCTGCTGAGAGTTCTTACCAGCCAGAAGGCCCCTGTTCCAGTTCTGGGCCACTGGAGGTAATGCTTGCTGCTGGGAGCTGGACGAAACCTGAAGAACTAATAAAATCGACGCTTCGCTGTTCTTGTGGCTGTTGTTCTGGCGCAGCAGCGATGTGCGAGAAGAGTTTCCATGCATCGCCGCACCACTACCAAAACCAACACAGCGCTGGTCGCCCTGTAAGACCCGACGCATCAAGGGGACATGGCTGAAGAAATTGACGCAGTGCAGCTCGACACAGATGCATTGATTGCGACGCATTGTACCTGTGTAGCAAGTTTTCCTGACCCATCACCCATGGACCAGAACCAGCTTGGAGTCGACGCATCACTTCCCCCTACAGACTGGATTCAACGCATCACTTCTCCTGCGTGAAGCAGAACTGTTGAATCGCCTCCCCATGGTCTCAGGAACTGGTGCATCTATTTGTTTCTTTACGCTTCCCACCTCTGCGGCTGTTTGGTCTTGTGAATTTTGAAGCATTTTGACGCATCTACAGGTACTTTGTGGGAAATCACACATCCATAGTTTTCTATGGACCAAATTGTTTGGAACTTTTCTAAAGTCACATTCTTATTACATGTGTTTTGCATTTTTGTTGTTTTGATCTTCTTGAATTTAGATAAAGATACTTTATTTTTCTAAACTGGTGTGGTGTCCAGTTGTTATCTTATCACTGTATTACTGTGTGTTTTGAGTACAAATAATTTACATATTGCTTTTGGGATAAGTCTGTCTGCTCATGCCAATCTACCCAGGGGGTGAGCAGGGGGCATCTAAAGTGTGCATCTCCTTTACCCTTACTAGAAGCGAGGGTCCCTATTTGGACAAAATTACCTACATCTGCCAACTGGAGACCCCCATTTCTAACAATAGTTCATAAGAAGGCAGCTCTTGTACACCTAACATGTGTTTCTCTGTAAGAAAAGCACTAGTTAAGGACTCTAAAATTATCTTTGATAGTGCAATCGTTCATTATTAATAAACTTCTGATTTGATGGTCCGCTGTATAATACCTATACAATTTCTGATGATATTGGCACATCACTGATGCACCTTCAGCTCTGTTGTGCTTTTGTGCTTCGGAAATTCAGAAACCAGGGGTGATTATTTTAAAGACTTTACATAACTATAATCCTGACTGGGGGTTATTAGAATTTAGAGGGATTCTGAGCACATTCATAGCGACCTGGTGTTGAATGACTAAATGTGATATGACTAGATTTTTACAATGTTTGTGTGGAGTGAACTGTAGTCAGTGGTGTGCAGATATTGTCAGAAATGTTACTGCGGATGATACAATTAACCTTCTAATCACTGCTTATACATGATGAATTTATCTTATTAAATAAGAAGAACAAATGTTAATTCAGGTTAAGAGGAATTACCTTGTAGGCTATGTTGAATACAATATAATTCCACATACTTTTATAATTGTGATAATAATTTACTCACTATTGCTCCAACTTGCATATTACGTTTAAAAACAATATATACAGATATCGTTTTAAGAGGCCTAGTAATTGCAATATGCTACCATGGCACTCTTCCCTAAATGAGAAAAGAGATTTGATGCACTTTTTATATATTTTTTTAATGTACTACTTCAAGATAGGTGTCTGTCATCTTGGAACACTTAATTAAACAAAAAACTAAAAGAGAAAACAAAGATGAATTGCACACCGCTAGCCCCTCCTCATCATTGCGCATGCATTATGTTGCATTGTGATCCTGAGGGAATCTAGGCATCATGACGCATATGTGTGCAGGCATGACGGCACATAGGGGTCCATTCCGATTCTGTAAATTCCCCTACGAATCGCTGTACGGAACAATTTTCCCGTACGAATCTTACACCTTCAACGTCCCCGTACGTGCGATGAAGTACGATCCAAACCCATAGCAGATCTCCGTACGAATCGTACGAAAGACCATAAGACTTAAAAATACATACAAATCGCATTCGGAACACGCAGTACACGACGTCCGTACGGATTGAAGCAGCTTTTTACGAACCAGCAAGTACGATTCATCATGACAACACTGCGTACGACTCTTTTTCTACGGGAGTTTAAAACATCCGTTAAAGCATATTTCGACTCGAACCATGTGCGAAACGGACCCCCCCCCCCGGGTACGCGTGTGCACCCCATAATTGCAGGGGTACGGGGCGTAGGGGTACGGTGCATCGGGATACGGTGCATGGGTGTACCATGCGTAGGTGTACGGTGCATGGGTGTACGGTGCATGGGTGTATGGTGCGTAGGTGTATGGTTCGTAGGGGTTCAGAGCTTAGTGGTACGGTGCGTAGCCCCATGATTGCAGGGGTACGGTGCGTATGTGAATGTTTAGTTCTCTGTACGAATTGCTCATACAACGGTCTCCGTATGAATCGCGATATCGTTCCCCGGTCCAGATCGTACTTGTCTAGTCGTACAGCATGTTTACGATTCGTCTGGTTCACTGTGAGGGTCCCGTATCGTACAGATTTTCCCTGCTTTTCGTATGGTTCACACACATTTGTACGTATTCTTTTCCTACGGATCGTACTACGCGATTCGGACAGATTTATATGATTCGTTCGGAAACAGCTACGAATACGAATCGTCGTACGGATTTGTTTCCCGAATCGGAATCGACCCCATATTGTGTGTGGCAATAAGGTTATTTTTGCTTATATTTGTGGTTGCTCTTCCACAGCGGCAACAATAGCATGATGTTGTAGGGTACTGTAATTTACAAAGTGCACATATTGATTTGAAATGACTACTAAAGTTCTATCAGACATGCAGTTTTACTTATAAACCTAAATGGCGCACAAACTATAATAAGTGAAAATCAGGTTTCAGTGTATACATATATCATTTACGCATTACACTTGTGTCAAGCTTATTTTTATGCTGTTCAAAGCTTTGTTTCCATCACACTTTCGAATTGCAAAAAATAATCCAAAATTACACAATAACAAATTACAAATTTCCCTCATGATGCAGTTCAAGAAAGAAAAATTAAACAGCAATCTCAATGTTAAAAGAATAAGCAGCAATTTGTCACAACAAACAACAAATGCAACATAATAAAAACAAAATCTAAAGGCCTCTTTTGTGCTCATTCCATTTCCGACCTGCTGTAAGGTTATTTTGTGGGTGCTTCAGCTCCTCCCGCACCCCTAATTTCGGCGTCCATCCGCTCATGCCCACTCTTTGAGAGTATCACTTTGATTTTGTGTAATTTGCTTTAGCTTCCGGTCAGGTTCAGATATCAGTTGAAATATGCCTAATCGGTGAAAAAGCTTCTTATAATATTGTTATTATTTGTTTAGAACCTGCTTTGTGTGAGCTTCTCATTCTATGTAAGTTGTTCACATTAAAATCAATGACGATTTGACCACAACAAAATACTCTACTTGAACAATCTGGATGCAAATCTGACATCTAAGTTTTGTTTCATTTAGAATAAAAAATGTCATCTTATCTTATCACAACCGTGTGAGACTGTTCGTCCAATTTAGCAAACTGTTTTCTACTGTTCAATATGTGAAATATCCTTTGCGGCACTTACCACCTGGTAGGTGGGTATTCCCTGCCGTGGCAGGAATGTGAGTTACATTTGTTTTAATTATCGCAAATGATTGTAAACCAAGAATCTCTACTGCCAAATGTAAAAGTGTCCAGTTTATTTTAATTACCAGACTATGTTCATCCTGAGGTCTGAGCCTGCCTGTGCATGACTGATGCTACAGGAGCTGCAGAGAACGCATCTATTATGGGCTTGGGAGCCCTGTGTGACCTGGAAAATCTCAGTATATCAATACATTGTGCAGAAAAGTGCACTTAATGCATAGAATAATCCCAGGCTATTTGCAATGAGTAATTAGAATTAGTAGGCAAGTAAAGTGTTTTTTTTCATTGTCGTCCGATCTTTTACTGCTGACAATCATGTTCGAGCACTGCAAATACTATAAGTTGCCTGAGCCTTGGAATCGTTAAAATTAAATTGATGAAGATGCATTGCCCCAAATGAGGCATTTTTCTGAATTTACATAAAAAGTGCTTTTATACTAATTACTTTGTTTCTGATGTAGAACAGCCATTCACATTAGCGTGAATGAGTCTCTTTGGTAATGTATGCAGTAGGCAGCAGCTGCTGATATGAAAACCAAGCCAGGAAAAGCCACAGAAACATGCACACTGTAAAAAACAAAAAAAAACATTTATGTGTTTCCTGAATTATTATAATTATGTTTCTTACGCTGGGAAAACAGTTGCCTTAACTACGTATGATTTGCAATTCCACATAGCCGAAAATAAAATGTTCAAATCTAGTCGCTATTAAACATGCCTCTCTTTATCCTTCTTTGCCAATTATAGCCCTTACTGTTTAGTACTGAAAATTGTTGCTGATGGATTACTAACTTCCATATAAGGTAGGTAGTCATCTGCCGCGCAAGAATGTTGGATTCAATATTTTAAGAAATAGACCAGGCCCCTGCTATGGGAAGGTAGTGGTTTAGGGAACAGATGGATCAAATGAGATAATGACAGTGGGGAATAATTGAAGAACAAAAAGGAATGAAGGAAAAGGGCCATTGAGCCCATAATGTTCCTTGGTGGTGTGTAAGAATGTATGCTACTTTTTTTAAGGCCAGAGTGTATTTGTGTATATGATAAATCTTCATTCTCAAGACTCCGGGGTAGACTTCCGTTGTTGTAGGTTAGCAGTGCTGGAGATTTCAGGTTCTGCTGGTAGCTTCTGGCGAGGGAAGGAGCTGTAACTCAAGCTATAATTATGACAAGCATTTGCCTTGCAATTGGGCTCATCTTTGGGACCTTATATGTATTTAGCTATGCAGCATATTAGCCTGGGAGCTGCAACATCTTCTGTTCTTTACCATTGAGGGAGAGTAAGCACCAAACTGAGGAACACCTGGAGAGAAATATTGACTACCAGGGAGAAATGGTATAGTCAAAGCTCTGTTTTTAATATAAAATTGGGGCCTTCGGTGGTCATATCACTGAAAATACAAGATTATTGAAGTGCTCGTGGAACATAAGGTTCTATGGCATGGAATCTAGAGAATAGTAAAGTGATTCTTGTATGTTACAGTCTCCTGCTGGTCGTTTTGTATCAAAAAAGTTAAATAGAGGCGATTGCCAGAAAAATAAAAAAATAAAGTCCTCTAGCAGGAAGCAATTCTAGTATTTTACTGACCTCTACTGGCCGTTTTCTATCAAGACAGTTAAATAGAGGCAGATGAATAAAGAGAAAGCAATCCTAGGATTGTACTGACCTCTACTGGTCGTTTTCTATCAAGACAGTTAAATAGAGGCAGTTGAACAGAAGAAATAGTCCCCAAGCAAAAGTGGAAGCAGACTAGTCTTGGAGATGATCTCCAGAACCCACAAAGTACATGCAAAAGATCTTCCAGAAAGCACAAGCACTGTCTAGGCTCGACCTAAAAAAGATTGTAACACAAATTGGAACTTGTTACAAGCCTGCACTCGCATGTCTTCTTAAATATTCATAAAAGAATGACTATTGGAAAGGTTAGCCTCAGTAGACTTCCCCGGAACATTGCAAGGTACATCTACTTGTCTTCTTAAGAACTCCAGTTGGTAGTATTTGGTATAATCCCCTACCAAAAGCTCGTGATGTATAAAACAAACCCAAATGTATGATTTAACACTACAAAACAGGCATTATTTAATTAACTTTAAATACCCTTTCTCCTCTGACTTACAAGTATTCCACTATTGTATTCATTCTACCTCCATCCCTAGGGATACTGGGATACCTGGTGTATCATCCTAACCTTTCTGCGGCACTTCTATCCGGACATTTCAATATTGTTTAGGTGCTGCCTTGATGAGGCATGTAAAAAAGGGCATCAAACAATAGAGTGATGGATGTAATGCTTGAATTATCTCAGGCACTGGCAATCGCTCGGGCCACATCCCAATCCATAATTTTTCACCCACCCTACCACCTCTGTTTGAACACAGCCACATGTAAATCAGTCTCGACCCTGCTCCAATGGAAAAAGTCCAGCCCAAAATGCCAGGCCAGGTCCTCCCTGAACCGGAACACAAGCAAATCGGGACCAGTATACAATGACCCAGGTGCTGCTTAATTTTGTAGGTATGCGCATGGATTAAAAATGCATGTGAGGCCTACAAAACGACACATGTATTTTTAAAAAAACATACGTATCCAAAACTTATCAGTAAACAAAAAAATAAGAGTGCAAACAATATTTAAAACAAAAAATATGGAAAAACAGACTGCTTGAGATAGTTGGAAAGGGTATAAGGATAATACAACATGGGATGGAGGGTGAAGCAACACGCTAGGAGGAGGTAGAAGCAAGATGGCAAGTAGGGGAACAAGAAGCAACATGAGGGAGAAGACACGTTAAAAAGATCATCATGGAGCGAGAAGCATAAATATATGACATATCAATGTGGAGGGGCTAGGGAGAAATGCACATCTGGGATATGCTGAAGAATAAGTAAAGCTGAATTCCCTTTAGGTAAATAGATCTATCTTTAATCAACAATCTATCTGGCTGCCACACTCATCACATATTACTCCCACCACACTCAATTGTCCACCATATAAACGATTGGACCATATAAAACAAGGAATAACACAGGTCAAATAAAAATAAATGCATTCATTTATTCGTCATTTTTTGAAAAAGATTATGGGCTTCAGTGTAAAACACCTTCCATATACAATACATCTTATTGATACTAAAGCAAGACAAATTAAAAATCAATCAATAATACATCATAAAAGGAAGAGAGTAAAAACAAATTAGACAAATAAACTATGGGCCCCATTAGGATGTCGGGCGAATCGCCACCGCCATGCGGGCAGTGGCGATCCGCCCAACATCCTTCCCCGCCTGCCACCCATTTCCCCCACCATATTACTATGGCAGGGGGGGACCACGGCAGACGGGAAGACTGTCCACCGCTTTTCCGCCCAGTCGACATGTCAACAGAGGAGAAAAGGGTTCTATATGATGGCGGTGTCTGTTAGACACTCCCATCCATATTAGGAAGGCAGCGGGAATATGCTTTTCCGTGGTGGCGTTGTTTTATCTCTGTAGGGCACTATTATGTTCTATTTTTAGTTTAAAATTGTGTCTGATATATATATAAAGTGTATATATGTTTGTCTTTTTTAGTCAAAAGTGTGTCTATTTAATAAAATTCAGTCAGCCACTTTCAGGTTCAATACATGCTATTAAATCTTACCTTGAAGTCACCCGTTAGACCATGAATAATGTACTATTGCTATATTGCATTTTGTTTTCATAGGTGCCTCTACAAATCAATTTAACTTATTATAGAAAGTATACAATTCTGTCTTGATAAAGATGGAAGTATAATTTCGACAATCGAAACGGGTCGCCGCCTCAAGATATATACGCAATCCGCCATCAAAAAGGCATGGTTTAGAGTACTAATTATTGAACCACTGATTCCGGGCCCCAAATTTTGTTACAAGACGGATGTGTAAGATTTGAAGACATAGGGGCCGATTCCGATTCGGTAAAATCCCTAACAATAGCCGTATGGAGCATATTTTCCGTACGAATCGTACCATTAAACGTCCCTGTAGGTACGATGAAGTACGATTCGGACCCAAAGCAGATCTTCGTAAGAATCGTACGAAAGACCATACAACTTAAAAATCCGTACGAATCGCATTCGGAACATGCAGTACGTGATGTTCATACAGATCGAAGCAGCATTTTCCGACCCAGCAAGTATGATTCGTCTCGTCAACACTCCGTGCGACTCTTTTTCTACGGGAGCTCAAAACATCCGGAAAAGCATATTTCGACTCGAACTGTGTACAAAACGGCCCCCCGGGTATGGTTCGCACAGCCCATGATTGCAGGGTACGGTGCATACACCCCATGATTGCAGGGGTACGGTGCGTAGGGGTATGGTGTGTACACCCCATGATTGCAGGGATACGGTTCATAGGGATACAGTGCATACACCCCATGATTGCAGGGGTACAGTGTGTAGAGGTACGATGCGAACACCCCATGATTGCAGGGGTACGGTGTGTAGGGGTATGGTGCATACACCCCATGATTGCAAGGGTACGGTGCATATGTGTTTGTGTGGCTCTCCGTACGAATCGCTCATACGTGATGTTTTCCGTACGAATCATGTTCTCATTCCCCGGTCCCGATCGTACTTGTCGGGTCGTACAGCATGTTTACGATTCCTACCGTTCACTGTGAGGGTTCGTGCCGTACGGATTTTCCCTTGCTTTTTGTACGGCTCGCAACGATTCGGTCGTATATTTTTCAAACGAATCATACTTCGCGATTCGGACAGAATTGTACGAGTCGTACGGAAAGGGCTACGGATTTGATCGTACGATTGGTTTACCAAACCGGAATCGGCCCCATAGGGGTCGATTCCGATTCGGTAAAAACTGCTCCGAATAGCTGTTCGGAGCGTTTTTTCCATATGAATCGTACCCTGCAACATCCCTCGTACATACGACGAGGTTTGATTCGTACCAGGAGCAGGACTCAGTACGAATCATACAAACACCGTACGACTCGAATCTCCGCACGAATCTCCCTCGGAACCCACTGTACGCGACATCTGTACAGTTCGCGGCTGCTTTTTCCGACCCAGCAAGTACGATTCATGTCGGGTACGCCCGTACGACCCTTTTTCTACGGGAGCTGAAAATAGCCGTAAAATCAGAGTTCGCCCTGAAACAGGCATGGTATGGCCCCCCGGGGTATGGTACGTACACCCCATGATAGCAGGGGTACGCTGCGTAACCCTGTGATCACAGGGTGTACGCACCGTACCCCGCGATTTTGGTGTGTACGCACCGTACCCCATGTTCGCTGGGTGTACGCACCATACACCCTGCGATCAAGGGGTACGATGCGTACACTCCGTGATCGCAGGTGTATGCACCGTACCCCTGCTATCATGGGATGTACGCACTGTATAGTGTGTAGGTGATTGTGTGCTTTTCCGTATGAATCACCCTTACCTGACAAGGACTGTACGAATCGCGTCCTCATACCCGGGTCCGGATCGTACTCATCGGGTCGTACGGCATGTGTACGAGTCGTACGGTTCACTGTTTCAGCCTTGCTATACGTACGGATCATGACGATTCAGACAGATTGAAGAAATACGGATCGTACTGCGTGACTCGGACGGACGGGTAAGAATCGTACGGCGATGGATCCGGAAAAAATCGTATGGACGTTTTTTTTCCAGGATCGGATTCGGCTCCATAGTGTATTTGGCTAATTTGTTTTTACTCTCTTCCTTTTATGATCTATTATTGATTGATTTTTAATTTGTCTTGATTTAGTATCAATAGGATATATTGTATATGGAAGGTGTTTTACACTGAAACCCATAAAAAAGACGAATAAATGAATGCATTTATTTTTATTTGACCTGTGTTATTCCTTGTTTTATATGGTCCAATCGTTTATATGGTGGTCAATTGTGTGTGGATTGGGATTGGTGGGGTGCAGTGATGATCTCGCCTGTCCTCATCAGCTAAGCTTTGTGTTACTGTGCACGGGTGGGTAAATTAATTTACTAGTGCGTATGCATTGCGCAGTGCACACACGCAATAGAAGTAAATTAATTCTCCCAGGCCTGAATTCACCCAGCAGCCAGAAGGCCGCGTACACTTCCTTCAGCACGCAACAACTCTAGACCAAGCAGTCTCTGCCCTGCGGCCCCTCACATAGGGAGTGATAGTTATGTGTGACCACCACCATTCCCGTCCCTAGCCTAGGGCGCAGCCGCACGTGCAAACTTAGGGAGAGAGCAATGATCTGCACACCCGCCCCAGGTTTGCCCGCCTGTATTTGTAAACCCGCCCCAAGGTTAGACTGGCCTATTTACTGCTGCTGCAAATCCTCAGCAACAATGCAGCAAGAAACGCGACCCCCAGGAATTTCCTCGCGGCGTACATATGTGTGTTTTTTAAGTTCTACACTGGGCAGCCCCCCTACCCATGCTGTCAATGCTTTGTTTGTTACCATGTGACATCAGATATCCGTGTCTAAGTTTACTTTTTGTCCTGAGTGCAGGCCATGGATGGATGTTGTAAAGTAAACTCCATCCATGGCTTGCACCCAGCGAGATGATATGGACTAATTAAAATTGAACAGTTTGAATTCATTTCATGTACGATGCGTAACATCTAATTTTTGAAGCAATGCTCATGTTGGTATTTTACTGCATATTTATCAGGACATTCATATTTATACTTTTTTTTAAGTATTTAAAATATGCACACAAGAAAGGACATTTTTCATTATTCATTTATTATAATTTTTTTTAAATATGCTAAAGTATGCTTAGCATGTAGGCTTGCTTTAAATGTGAGATTAGTTTAATGGCAACCAAAGAGCACTATGGGAGTTCTAGGTTTTGAAAGGGAGGAACCGGAGTGCAGGGGATGGAAGGGTTGAATCAGGTGGTTTAACTTGAAGGATAGAGGAAGGAGTGAATCAGGTGGTTTAATTTGAATGATAGAGGGAGGGACCGGTGGTTAAGGGAGTGGATATAAACAGACGATTGTGGGTGGATGGTAGCTTTCATTTGACAACGGAAGTCAGGAGCAATTGTTGGCAGGTACGTTGGAGCTGAGGTTCAGAGCGGTGGAAGGCAGTAGAATGTGGAGGGGAGATAAAGAAGCATGTATGTGGATGTTAAAAATATTAGATTCTGAGAGGTGAAGAAGTGCTTTTGGAATGTTATGTAAATGAGAGTATGTATGAGCGTGAAAGTAAGAGTAGGTTTAAAAATTTTGTTTCTATGATTAATGGGGAATGTGTTTGAGTGGATAGTTAGCGAATGGTGGTAAAAGGAAAGGTTAAAGATAAATAGGATGTTGAGTGTGCGTGCGAGTGATAAGAATGGATTAGGTGGTTTACTAAGAACTATTGAGGGAGGTAAGAAACCGCGAGGAAACGGATGTGAGCTGTTGATGTTGAAATGTATGTAACATTAATTTAAATGGAAGCTAAGAGCGTTCATCACTGGCCAGTATGGGAGAGTCGTAGTTGCTGTAGTGTAGTGGATTAAAGCACTATGTATTGGGGATGGATTGATTGTGGATGTTTGCAAAGTTAGATTTGAGCGGTTTTGAGAGGCGTGAAGAAAGGTGATTATACTGTTAATGTAAAAGGGTGCACGCAGGAGAGTGTAGACCAGAGATGGATTGAATATATGTGAATAAGCAGTGGGGGATGTATGTGAGTAGATTGTCAACGATATTAAGTGAGAATAAGAGATTAGTTGGTTAGTTTACAGAGTGTAGGTTTAGTCACATGTAATATTTTGTATTTGAGGTTGGGGGATTCAATGTATGGTGTGTTATGTGGGTTAACGAACAAGTTTTTTTACTAAGGATTTGTAAAAGATGGGTGCATTAAAAATGTGTTTTTTAGCAGGTTTATTTGGGTATATGGGTTGAAAATTAAATTATGATGTTGAATAATAATGGAAAACATGATATATGTAATATAAATGAATGCCTGTTGTTTACTTACAGTTACTCCTGAAGAAGGGCCTGTGATGCCCGAAATGCATTGGGTTCTAATAAAAGAACACTGCTTTGAACTGTACATGCGTTGCTATCGTGTTCTTGCACGAGGTCTGGATAGGGCACAACTTGAGTGCTTGAAGTTTGTGTTACAGCATGGCATCATACAGGTGGTTTAAAAATGAAGATTGAAGAAAAAACATGCATGAAAATCGGATGAACATTGATGAACTTTGGTTTATATTTAATGATGGTAAAATCATACTTCTTTGGCAGTGGGACTGGGCTGGGGTGACAGCTTCACCCCATACTTCTTCTGTGAAGTAAAATTAGACACAGAAATCCGATCTCACGTGGTAATAAACAAAGTGGAGGTGAAGGATGATGCATGCTCCGATTGTTACTGGATTAAGGAAGGAAAGTCGGCATTACTGCATGCTCTAGAGTGCACTCCATTCATTTAGCCACACATCTATCACACAAGGAACATGGCATATTAAAAAGAAGAACACATGAAGGTTTCCACCAGTTACACCAACTGTGGTGTTTCTTTTTAGTATATATCGATCGATAAATAAAAATGTTCTAAATAATAAATAAACAAGCTTTTCACAATAGCAGTTTATTTACACAATTTAAGCAAAGGAAGTGCATTATGCATAGTAGTGTGTGCACTTTCTGCCTGTTACATGCATGGGTTACAGTGAGGATAACCCTTGCACAGACATCATAGGCAGGGGTAGATGTAGTGTGAAGAGGCTCACTTTGATTGTTGGAAAGCTAAATTTGATAACATGTGGCCACAGTAGGGTGCTTAGGAATAATTTTATTATGATTGTGGTGTGGATACTATACCATGACAAGTGCATAGGTTCAACTATATTGCTGTATATATGTGAACTATTGGGTGGAGAAAGAGGTAAACATCTGGGCCTTTGAAGCCTTGTCAAGATATAAACATAAGTTTTAGCAGACCACTGCTAGATGGAGTTACCATATGACAGGCAATATTAAATCCGCCCAATAAGGCGTGGAGCCTCCACATCTTATTGGGCTGATTTAATATTGCGAGCAATGGCCCCCATGCTAGCGGGACTAGTACTCTTCATCCCAGTGGAAATAGCTATGTTCAGAAAAGTGTGACAATGAATAGTGATACACTATCCATACACTTACAAAAGTAGTTGCACTCGCAGCACTTTAAAATCTGTACCCTATGTTAAACATTCAAAATGATACTGGGACTTCATGGGGAGATGCTCTCCAAGGATGGTGAGCTGAAAATTAAATGTGGCTAGTTAGCCTGCAACACTTATTGTGCCATCAACTTAAGTACCCTATTTAAACATGTGCAATTGCAGTCTGCCTGTGCAGTTGTAAAACTGCCATTGTGACCTGGCAAAAGGAACCTAAAAATATTCCCTTTTAATACATATTTCATTAGGATGTCACCACTAGCGCAAGCCCTGTCCGTGAGAAAGTTCATGCAATTAAATATGTAATGAAAAATGTGCTGTAAAATGCACCATTTTGGTCTGTCTTTTTCCAAAATTGTCTTGGGGGGAGAACCCCCCCCAACCCTCCTAGTTGTGGTCGGGCTCGCTCGCTGCTCTCGCTATGCGCCGGACGGGGGCTGGTCTGGCAAAATTTGCCAGGGCTGCTTTCAGTTCCCAGTCCAGCCCTGAATAGGAGTGTCAGTAAATCAAGGCAATGATAAGCAATGGGTGGGCTGCAAGCCCTTGCATGTTCTTGGTAACCCCTTCATATGCTTTCCCAACCAGACAGCTTGTGCTGGCTTGATCTAAAAAGAAAACATGACACACTAACCTACATGGCTTGCTCATTCTCATGCAGGATTATACAATATATGAGAGAACACAGAAATGCCCTGAGTGGCCCACCCCCTTTGCTACAGGGCCCACAATGTCAAACAAATATTACCTTAATTTGCTCACAACTATTTGTGGATGATCCCTTTTCTCTCAGGTGATCTTGAAAATATATACACGACAACCTTTACAAAGTTTGCTTAGGCCTATTGTTGAAAATCGAGTCCTGCCTTGGCCAGTCTTCTCATAAGAAACCTGCTTCTGCTTCTCTACTACTTGTGTGCTTCATGTCTTGTGTTCTGCCTGTGGTGATCTCAGTAAAATTGCAAAGTACTAAAAGCAAGCCCTTAACTGGAAAGCTGAATACTAAGATTAAGAGGACGCTTGCCTTCAATGGTAACTGTTCACAGGCGTTGACGGACACTTGAGTGACACCTACTGACCTGTGATGTGCCCAGTGTGTTGTCATTTTATAAACAAACTAGCAGCCCGTCCCGACGTTGTCCGGGTATGAATTGCTGCCGGCCAGTAGTATATTGTTTTGTAGGATTTCATTTAGATAGCATTTCTTATCTGTGACAGGCCTGTGAAACGCTCTGATTCACAGTGCACTGCTGATGCACTTAAGAGTGCGCATTCAGTAGTGTGTGAACTCAAGTTTCCCTACTTTATTTTTCCTTGCAATATTATATACCGCAAACTCGACAAGATGGCATGAGCACAATTTACATAACAGAAGAACACATTAATTTGTGGTAGGCACGGGGAGACAAAGCGATTTGCCTGGAATCACAGGATGTTGAGCTGATGCAGAGATTCGAACGTAGCTCCCCAGCTCTAAAGTTCGCAATTCTAGAACTTGTGGCGGGAGGTGTGTCTAAAAGTGTATGTCGGTCCTAGCCATCAATGAGAGAGACCTCTGCATTTTTAAAATGGGTGGTGAAAAAAATATGAGTATGTTGCTGGAGATGTGGGCCGCCGTGCCACCAATGTACTTACCTGGGGAGGATAAACACCCATTATTCCGCAACTTTCTTTCCGCATATCATCACTCCACATACTTTCATTACAAAAGAACCATTACTCTGCAATGCCATTATAACGCATGGCATTACAGTTTATATGCTTTTACCACGCATACATTTACAACGAAATTCGTTGTAAATGCATGAATCATAAAGCATGTTTTTTTTAAATATTTGGATAAGGTAAGTATGGGTATAGGGGTATATGTTTTGGGGTACTGAGGTATGTTTTGGGGTGTTTGGGTATTTTAAGGGTTCAGATATAGTTTTGGGTTATAGGGTACAGGGGTAGTTTTAGGGTTTAGGGATAGGTATGGGTTCTGGGGTACAGGGGTATTTTTAGGGTTCAGGGCTATCTTTGGGTTTTGGGGTATGGGGGTTATTTTAGGGTTCAGGGGTAGGTGTGGGTTTTGGGGTACACGGGTATTTTAAGTGTACAGGGGTATTTTTACGGTTCAGGGCTAGGTTAGAGTTTTGGGTACGGGGGTATTTTAGGGTTCAGGAGTAGGTTTGGGTTTTGGGGTACAGGGTTTTTTTTAGGGTTCAGGGCTAGGTTTGGGTTTTGGGGTACAGGGGTATTTTTAGGGTTCAGGGCTAGGTTTGGGTTTTGGGGTACAGGAGTATTTTAAGGGTTCAGGGCTAGGTTTCGGTTTTTGGGGTACAGGGGTATTTTAGGGTTCAGGGGTAGGTTTGGGTTTTGGGGTACAGTGGTATTTTTAGGGTTCAGGGCTAGGTCTGGGTTTTGAGGTACAGGGGTATTTTTAGTGTTTAGGGATAGGATTGGGTTTTGGGGTACAGGGTATATTTATAGGGTTAAGATGGGTTAGTGTTTAAGGGTGTTGGGGTATTTTATGGAGTAAGGGTGGGTTATGATTATGGGGTGCAGGGGTATTTAAAGGGAGCAGGGTGGGATTAGCACACAATATGAGACATGGCATGAAGGGCGGAACATAACACACGCCCCCAGCGTTTGTCACACCCCCAGCACACGCCCAAAGCACAACGCAGACACGCCCACAAGGGACTACTTTGCTGGCACGGTTCTTTTACCTTTTAAATGTATATGGTGGGCATCTGCATAGCCTATGTCCTTCTGCTGCAACTGCCCTTTCCAATGCTGTATTGGGTGTTGTGATTGGTGCTGTGGTTCCTGAGATTACCCGCCTCAAAGGTTTGGGCTCTCTATTATATTAGTATGGATAGAGGAAACCATAAATGTGGCGTCTACCAGCTTTTATATAGCATGCCAAGTTCATCAGAGCACATAACTTGTTTCAGATTAATTGTGAGTGCTGAGGATGGAAAGAACATGTACACAGAAACCGTGTTGCCTTCATATCACAATATTATAGCACAGTCTCGATACCTGAGCCCCCGAAGCTCTCACACATCAGATTGTTGTATGATTTGCAATCCATCTAAGCCTTGTGGGTTGTGCAAGTAAAGTCTGACACAGGCGGAATAAGAGATCAGTTGAAACAAACAATGTTAATCACACAAATCACCGTCTGTAATTATCTGCTGAATTTGTGATTTGACTTACTCATAATTAGGCTTTCCTGTTTTCAGTTTCTATTTTTGGTAAATTCTGGTGGGGTTTTTTCAGTTTTTTCAATACCTTAAAAAAACTGTGGTTATCAGTGGTTACACATAATCGTGCCATTATAAACAACAGAAACAATGTTATTCCGGTGTTTATGGAATTTTAATTTAATTGTAATTATTGCTTGCTTTCTGCACTGATAGTGTGTCGGTATAGATAGCATGTGCATAGGGTATATGAAGTCCAAATACATTTTTTACTGCATCAGAATGGACTACAAAGTTGATAGCTTCTTCATTAACTCTGAAGATTGTAAAGATGCTTTCAGCATACCATCTAGCACGTGACAAAGATCTCTTTAGTTCAGTTCATAAATCTTTATTCGAATTCCAAGAATTTATAAAAACACAATCAACAAATTTATCATAATGTTATAAAATCCTTATATATATATTTTTATTTAGACAAATCATTTGATACACCATAATAAACATCAAACGATTTAGCAAGGTTTCCTTGCAGAATTGAAAAAGTCAGGGATTGTTCATCATCTTGCGGGCTCGGGTGGCAATTCTCAAAAAAGTGCAAGTGCGATAGACTATTTCTTTATTATCTAAAGAAAACAGCATCTGGTAAGATTTTTTCAAGGAAACCGGTCTATGTTTTTAAATAAAAAGGAGTTAAAAGCCATTTCACATATTTTAAATGATATTTACAGAATAAGAAAAAATGCAAATCAGTTTGTGCGCTCACTCCATCGCAATGACATAGTGTATTTACTAGGTTTGGCCGATAGCCAAGAGGGAAACATAACAAGAATCTTACAGTTCCAGCTCTCAATTGAAATAAGAGGCTTCTTTCCCAGTTAGTCATTGCAAGGTAAGATATATTGGTAAGGGGTACCTATACAATTCTTTGGACATTAGCTAAAAACTGAGGATTTCTTAGATTCCATACTGATCCTTTCTGAATTGTAAAGTGCATAAAGTGTGTTTTTCAGGTCATTCTTGTCTAATGAGTCGTCTCTGCTCGGGTCTAGAAAGAGACTACCTTTATCAATGCTACATAGACTCTGATAGACCCCTGAGAGCCAGGGAATATCCATTCCTCTCTCACATTTAAGGCAATCATTTATAATTTCTTGTGTTAAGGATGCAGATTTGTTCCTCCAAACTGAGAGCCAAAATAGAGCAGGTCAAGCACTAATAAATTCATAAATAAAATGTAGGTTAAGTTCCATTTGGCAAATGTACTGGGCGGTGGAGATTGGAACACCCAGCAGCTTTCTACACAATTGATTTTCTTCCTGCTGGATGCAAAGGCTCTTCACCAGCCCAAGACAAGGATCTCTTACAGGGAAGCACTTCAGCTCAGGTGTCGATTTTGACAGACCATCATACAACTTTTTCACATACGTAGCTGAATTAAATGCAAGCAATACCAGTCCAATCTTTATTGAACTTGGTAGGAACCTTTTTCAGCAACATTCCAAGAGACACTGCATTCCATGTTTTTACAAACGTCTAGTGTCATGTTTTCACCCCTATCTCAGATGCTTGGTGACAACATTCTTTTCACATATACCTGTCACTACATCTTGCATTGAATGTTTAAAGCTTGGGGCATTTGGCAATTCACTTACAATCAATACTGACTGACAAGAAAAGGAGGCTGATGTATCAAAGGATTTCACCCATTCTCTGTCTGTGTGTAAACGTGATGGTACATATTAGCAAAGATTCTTATGAAAGCAGCCATTTTACCTATCAGTGAAATCAAATGTAGAAAATATCAAATATGATTTTGATATTTCCAGGTTCTCTACAGTTTATCAAATAACTAATTAAGCTGTAAAACATGTTTCTAAACACTGCATCTTTAGATCAAAGACCACAAAACTGAAAAAAGCAGAAGGAAGAAGAGACACTGTTTTAGTGACATCCCTAAACCACAGAAATCAAGCAGAATACTGTTAGCTAGTCTTTCTTCATGCTACCATGTATAACAAAGTTACATTGTATTGGCCCCTTCAGAAAGAAAAAAAAATGTCTCTTTCACTCGCCTTTTCCTTTCTTTGAATGGCACTTAGTTTGTGGCTGCAAAGGTGTTTTTTCAGTGTTTATATATTTACACAGGTGATGGCTATTTACCTTTCGGTAGGGTTTTGTCAGTTAATATAGGTTTAAACCTAAAACCAGATAGCCTACTCATAATATTACTGCATGTACTACATCACCATTCTAGTACTAATCATGCCTTACCATCACAAAGCTGGTGCTAGCAGAAAAGCGTTAGTCCTAGCTTTACAACGCCCTAGCTTCAGTTCCAAATGACACGATCTAGAATTGAGATCCAAGAAGACATTTGGTCCATGATGTTCGAAATTTAGATGTTTGCAGATAAGCACTATCTGCGAGTATTATGTACAGGTGAATGCAGCTACGGAAATGGGGTTATGCAAGTGGTGCTCATCTGCTTCTTTTTTTTAGCTTTCAGCTGTAGATGATGTTCTGCATCATCACAGCATCAGGTTGGGGAAGAGGCACTTGACTGAAAGATGGTTGTGTCAGTGAACTAGAGCAGCACAGTGATTCGGTTGCATGCCAGAACATTCAGGTGCATAGAGTGGAGCTGAACATGGCTTATTTATAGAGTGACGCCAACGTTGGCCACGACTTTCTGAAAGATCTTTTAGTCTTGCTAGAGTTGTGGCGCTACCATGATACTACAGTACTCCAGGGAGCATGAGCATCATTGCGCCACTGGGACAACAAGATTTGTTTTTCTCTTCTGTTCCGATAGCTAATCTGGCATACACCGACAGTGTCTATTTAGGGATTTTGGGGGCCGGGGCAAGCTTTATTTTGGGGGGCACTTGTTCGGAATGACTTTGCATGTTACTACCTATTTTCTACTAATCAAAGTATATATATATATATATATATATATATATATATATATATATATAGAGAGAGAGAGAGAGAGAGATAAATAGGTAGATATGTATATAAATAGATATGTATATAGATAGATATGTAAATATAACAGTGCTGGTTGTTTAGAAGGTGATTACCAGCAACGAGGAAGTTTTCCTGGCGGCGCAAACACACTGTTGTTTTATTTCCTGGCTGTAACGGCATGGCAGCTCACTTGAGAAAGACTCGGACCACAAGTTCCATCAGGCCACACCAGGGCGGGAACTTCATTATTTAGCCTGGTGCCCAACTTGTCATGCTGCTGCCACTGAAATCCGGTGCCTTTAATAAAGTGCGTGTAGCACGAAACGCGTCAGGCAGGAAGAACTTGTTGCCGCTGTGTTAATTTCCCCGCTGTTGCTTAAAATAAAGAATGTGGCTGATACTTACCTGTTCCGTGGACTTCTTCCATCACAGGCAACTCTTTGTTTTGGTGTTAAGCGGCCTGCCTGAGCCGTGGAGGAGAGTCCTGGGGCTGCGAGCAGCCCACCATCAAAGTCACCAAACGACACCTTTGAATTGGGGAACAGTGCCGGTTGTTTGAAGGTGATTAGCAGCAACGAGTAAGTTTGCCTGGTGGCGCAAACACACTGTTGTTTTATTTCCTGGATGTAACGGCATGGCAGCTCACTTGAGAAAGACTTGGACCACAAGTTACATCAGGCCACAGAGTGGCCACGCCCACCAGGGCGGGTCCTTCATTATTTAGCGTGGTGCCCATACTTGTCATGCTGCTGCCTCTGAAATCTGATGCCTTTGATAAAGTGCGTGTAGCACGAAACGCGTCAGGCAGTATGAACTTGTTGCCGCTGTGTTAATTTCCCCGCTGTTGCTTCAAATAAAGAATGTGGCTGATCTTACCTGTTCCGTGGACTTCTTCCATCACAGGAAACCCTTCGTTTGGGTGTTAAGCGGCCTGCCTGAGCCACGGAGGATAGTCCTGGGGCTGCGAGCAGCCCACCATCAGAGTTGCCAAATGACGCCTTTGAATTGGGGAACAGTGCTGGTTGTTTGAAGGTGATTACCAGCAACGAGGAAGTTTGCCTGGTGGCGAAAACACACTGTTGTTTTATTTCCTGGATGTAACGGCATGGCAGCTCACTTGAGAAAGACTCGGACCATAAGTTCCATCAGGCCACAGAGTGGCCACGCCCACCAGGGCGGGTCCTTCATTATTTAGCGTGGTGCCCATACTTGTCACACTGCTGCCTCTGAAATCCGGTGCCTTTGATAAAGTGTGTCTAGCACGAAACGGGTCAGGCAGGATGAACTTGTTGCCGCTGCGTTAATGTCCCTGCTGTTGCTTCAAAGAAAGAATGTGGCTGATACTTATCTTTTCCGTGGACTTCTTCCATCACAGGCAAACCTTCGTTTTGGTGTTAAGCGGCCTGCCTAAGCCGTGGGGGAGAGTCCTAGGGCTGCGAGCAGCCCACCATCAGAGTCGCAAAACAACGCTTTTGAATTGGGGAACAGTGCTGGTTGTTTGAACGTGATTACCAGCAACGAGGAAGTTTGCCTGGCGGCGCAAACACACTGTTGTTTTATTTCCTGGATGTAACGGCATGGCAGCTCACTTGAGAAAGATTCGGACCTCAAGTTCCATCAGGCCACAAAGTGCCCACGCCCACCAGGGCGGGACCTTCATTATTTAGCGTGGTGCCCATACTTGTTATGCTGCTGTCTCCGAAATCCGGTGCCTTTGATAAAGTGCGTGTAGCACGAAACGCGTCAGGCAGGATGAACTTGTTGCCGCTGTGTTAATTTCCCCGCTGTTGCTTCAAATAAAGAATGTGGCACATACTTACCTGTTCCGTGGACTTCTTCCATTACATGCAACCCTTCGTTTTGGTATATATATATATATATATATATGCATTTTTATTTATTTTAATTTTAATAAACTTATAATGCGCACAGCTACCCTCAATGGGTTTCCCGGCGCTAGGGACAGACTAAAGAAGAATTAGCAGAGTGAAATTGCAATTAGAGAAACCTCTAACATTACTGCTGAAAGAGCCAAGTTTTAAGACCCTTACGAAAACGGAGAAGATTACATTCCATCTTGAGGGTCACGGGTAAGGCATTCCACATCTTAGGCCCCAAATGGGAGAAAGAGCGACCTCCCATTTTAACCAGCCTAAATCTGGGAACGGCGAAATCTCTAACCAAGCCCTGTAGATATTTAGGAGCTAAGCCTTGTTTAATTTTAAACAGGTGACAAAGGGCTTTAAATTTAATTCGGCTAGGGACTTTAAGCCAATGAAGGTCGTGAAGTGCTGGTAAGGCGGAAGCTCTCCTCGGAACATTTTGGAGAAGCCGGGCAGCCGCGTTCTGAACAACTTGGAGTTTTTTAGTTGTTTTCTGATCAGCTCCAAGATAGAGAACGTTACCGTAGTCCAGGCGTGAGATCACAAGTGCCTGGACCATGGTTCTCTGTGTCGAAGAAGGTAACATCCACAGATTCTTCTGAAGCCATTTTAAGATGACAAAACACATTGAGGCCACCTTCACGGCCTGCTGTCTCATAGTAAGATTCTCATCAATGAGAAACCTGAGGTTGCGCACCACGGCCACGGGCAGAGGGGTGGAACCCATGTCAATAGGCCAATGGTGGGGGCCCCATAGGTCCTTACCCTTGCCCAATATCACCACCTCGGTCTTGTCACCGTTAAGCTTAAAAAATTTCTCTTCATCCATTCAGAGACTCGGGTCAGACCCACTTTCAGTGCGGAAATGTCACTGCCCTCCTTGTTGGAGAGAGAAAAAATTATTTGGGTATCATCGGCGTAGGAATATAAAGTGAGACCAGCTTCTTCAATGATGGTTGCTAAAGATCTGACATAAATATTAAATAATAGGGGGCTGAGTATTGACCCCTGAGGGACTCCATACGCCGATGAACACATTTTAGAGGAGGCAGAGGCAGAAAAGACCTGGAAAGTGCGGCCATTTAGGTAGGAGGCTAGCCAGGCAAGAGCAGAACCCTCCACTCCCAGGGACCGTAGAGTTTCAATGAGGATGGAATGCGACACAGTGTTAAACACCACACTCAGATCAAGTAAAATGAGGGCAGATGTTTCACCATGGTGGACACTGTGCCGCAGACTCTCGGTCACACCCAGTAGTGTGGTTTCGGTAGAATGATGTGCTCTAAAACCTGACTGGGATGGATGTAAAAATCCCGAGCTCTCCACCAGATGGGTTAGTTGTGTGTTAATATGCCTCTCCAGGATCTTAGAAAGAATAAGGAGCAATGAAATGGGCCTGAAATTTGAAAAATTGGCTACATCCACTCCAGCTTTCTTCAACAAAGGGACAATCTTGGCATGCTTCCATTCCTGCGGAACAGTGGATTCCAGTAGCGACCGGTTAAGAAGTCGCATTAACACACGGCGTGGGCCGAGGTCTAATTGTTTGAGGAGTTTGGCCGGTAACGGGTCACGTGGAGAGCCAGACTTAATACTGTTAAGGCAAGAAGAGAAAGAGGTGTCATCAAACAGCAGCCAGTCAGTAAGTTTGGTCGAAGAAGAAGGCAGAATCACAGGAGTCAATACAGATAACAATGTATCATCAAAATCAGGACAGTTAAGCGATTTGTAAATGCGTTCTACTTTCCTATAAAAAATTCTGCAATAGAATTGCACTGAGCCTTGTCTAGAACGGGAGGAGCAGGTGCCTGGTCCGCACCCGTTAATTTTTTCCCCACCGAAAAAAAGGGTGCGGGGGCAATTCTGGGCAATAGTGACAGTGTTAACCATGTGTGCAGCTCTGGCCAATTTACAGTGATGATGATAGTTTTTAAGAACTTCCTTATAGGCCACTTTACGGGAAGGGGAGTAAAAACGTCTCCACTTCCTTTCAAAGGTCTTACAGTTGGATCTCATACGTTTTAGATCGTCAGAGAACCAAGGTGCCAGATAGCGATGAGAAGAAGAAGTCTTGAGTGTCATAGGGAGGGACTCATCAATAGCTGCATTTAACCAGGTGGATACTGCGGCATTGGACACAGATACCGATAACTCAATGTCAGGTAAAGTACTCATCAAACACCTGTTAAAATTGGGTATATCGAGTTTACTCCATCGACGAATATACTCCTTCTTATTGCTGTTATAACCGGACGGTAAGTTAGTCCGAAAAAAGGAGAAATAAACAGCAAAATGGTCTGGCCATTCTAGAGGGCGAGCAGAAAAAGGACATTCATATGGGAGGTTGGAAAGGACAGGATCTAATAGATGCCCGGCAGTATGAGTAGGCCCAGCATTACACAAGTGAATATTAAGAGCTTCTAACTCCGACAAGCACTGTTTACTAACGTTGCATTGACCACCCTCAAAGTGAAGGTTTAGGTCGCCAAGAATAGTAAAATTGGCGGCCTTCAGGAGAATAGGAGCGATGGTTTCTGCAAAGGATGAGACCCAGGCGTTGGAATTACCAGGGGGACGATAAATCAGGAGACCTGACAGAGTGAACTGGGGACTAGTAGCTAACTTAAAAAGTCCAGCTTCACAATCTGGCAAAGGGAGGGACTAAATTTGCATATATAGTTGGATTTTAATATTATGGCAATGCCACCCCCTTTACCAGTATCTCTGTCCTTCCTGACTATTGAATAGCCATCAGGAATGGCCATAGCAATGTCTGGACCAGAGCTTTCATGGAGCCATGTTTCAGTAAGAAACAAGGTATCAGGGTTCTCTTGAGCTATAAAATCGTAAATATTTTCTTTATGCTTAGGGAGTGACCTACAATTTATACTCCAAAAGTGGAGTTTCTGACAGGGGATGGTAGGCTTGAGTACACCAGATCGTCCTCTAGATTTGCCACGCTTATGTAGACGTTTCATGGAGTTACATAACAACATCTTTCCAGTGCAAAACCACAGTTTGTACAACTAAAGTTGTTCATAGGCAAAATGCAGGTAGAGCAACATATCAGTGAAACATATCTGAGAGCTTTCAGCTCCTCACTTGTGTAGATGATAGTAGGACTGGGAGAAGCGATGGCAGATGTAAAGGAAGCAGAGTGGGTAGCCCCTAGGCCCGTCCTGGCGTGGACTGGCGTAGACAGGCTTACCTCTGGCGCACCTCTGGTGCGCCATGGGCGCGCACACTGCGCGCTGATGCTGCGCGTCTGCATGTCAGCCCTTAAGTGGGGTGTGGTGAATGTCCCAGATAAAGACTAGCACGCTCCCCAAGATGGTGTCTTGGGAGCGTCACGAGCCCTGATCCCACATCTAAGATGGCGGACAGGGGAGAAAGACAGAGCACGGAGCTCACCAAAGTGGTGAGTGATTTCATAATTAGTATGCAGGCTATGCGAAAAAGTTTTTACACAAATGCTGAGCGGACTTTCCTATCAATAATACATTTAAAATTGGGTCGTTTGTTTTAAAAAGATGAAATGCCGGTCGGCACTTCCAGCAGCAGCGTTATACTTCAACAGGGAGTAGCGCTAGTATAGAGGGATGCGCGAGGCTTCAAAGCCCATTAAATAGCGTTTGTTAAATGTCCCAGATAAAGACTAGCACGCTCCCCAAGATGGCGTCTTGGGAGCGTCACGAGCCCTGATCCCACACCTAAGATGGCAGACAGGGGGGAAAGACAGAGCATGAAGCTCACCAAAGTGGTGAGTGATTTCACACTTAGTATGCAGGAAATGCGAAAAAGTTTTTACACAAATGCTGAGCGGACTTTCCTATCAATAATACATTTAAAATCGTATTGTTTGTTTTAAAAAGATGAAATGCCGGTCGGCACTTCCAGCAACGTTATACTTCAACAGGGAGTAGCGCTAGTATAGAGTGATGCGCGAGGTTTAAAGCCCATTAAATAGCATTTGTTAAATGTCCCAGATAAAGACTAGCACACTCCCCAAGATGGCGTCTTGGGAACGTCACGAGCCCTGATCCCACACCTAAGATGGCGGACAGGGGGGAAAGACAGAGCACGAAGCTCACCAAAGTGGTGAGTGATTTCACAATTAGTATGCAGGCAATGCAAAAAAGTTTTTACACAAATGCTGAGCGGACTTTCCTATCAATAATACATTTAAAATCGGGTCATTTGTTTTAAAAAGATGAAATGCCGGGCGGCACTTCCAGCAGCAGCGTTATACTTCAACAAGGGAGTAGCGCTAGTATAGATGATATAATATGCATATATGTTCGTATAAACTCCTTCTCATTCGGCTTGTTTTTTTAAAAGCACCAAGAAAGAGCGAGGATCATCGAATTTTGTCATGTTCTATTGTTTATTATTTCCAGCTATGACGCATTTCGTCCCTCACGGGGGACTTGACATTTATAACATAGGGTTTACATTGTTGTTTTGTGCTTGACAATATGTTCTTCATGTCTACCATTGCTTTAAGTGGATGTGACTATATATATTGGTGTTGCAATGGCACCAACCAGATTGATAAAGGCTTCAAGTAAGCCGATCACGTCTCTCTCATCTTGGGGTCGAGGTTGACCTGAGAAAATAAAACATGCTGTATCCTGACAGCCTTGAGTCAGTGCTTTCTTCTGAGGAAGTTTCTATGGTAGGTCGATGGTGTGTATATATATATATATATTCACTGAAAAAAAACATAGGTTTCACACCAGTTATAGTTAGGAATTCGCATTTAAAAAACCTATTACTTTCACAGAAAAAAACAGGTTTCACACCAGTTAGAGTTAGCTGGAAATTTTACTGACATAAAACCATTGAAATTCCCACGTTATAGTTAGTTGGACTCACTATAACTTGTGCGTGTAATGCACTGCTGATGACGTCACATATTACATCACTCATGACATGGTCAGTGACATCACTCAACCTATGGTTTTTTCAGTGAATTTAATAGGTTTTTTAAATGCTAATTCCTAACTATAACTGGTGTGAAACCTAAGGTTTTTTCAGTGAATTTCATAGGTTTTTTAAATGCTAATTCCTAACTATATATAAGGCCCCAAACCTATGTTTTTTTCTTTGAATTTCAAAATTTGGTTAACAGCAAATGTCTATAGCTATGAAATGTAATATTTTTGAAAATGATTGAATCCTATATTTTATTTGTATTTTAAACAATGTTTTTTTTTTAATGACCCTGTAGCTCTCCCGGGGCGTGCCCCGGTGAACGCCCCGGAGAGCGTAGTCGTTTGAAGCGCCCTGGTGCGCGAACCGGGAAGCGTCCCGTTAGCGCCAATGTCGCGAACGAAAACATGATCATGACGTATCGCGTAGCCGCATCCGCGTGATACCCACAGCGTAAACGCACCCGGATGCACTCGAGTGAATACGCTCGCGCAACGTAAACATCCAACGCGCTTACGTGACGCGACCCGGGGCGTGCCCCCGGGCGAGCCCGGGGGCGCGTCGCGTAAGCGCGTCGGTCATGTGACCTGAAAATAACACTTTTAATTGGTGCAGAACAGTTTTAGTTTCATAATGATGAAATCCCTGGTCTTGTGACCTGAAAATAACACTTCTCATTGGTTCAGGCCTTTTTTTTCCAAATTATGAGAGACCCCACCTTTTTTCCTTATTCTGACTTTGTCCTTTGACTGAGGAAAACCTGATTGTACCTCTCTGTACCTTTTTGATCTATATAATGGCTTCAGTAGCAGCAGCAGCTGGTGCATCTGCACCACCACCACCACCACAACCACCAAGAGGGCCACCTCAGGATTACATTGGTGGTCAACAAGAGGAGAAAGAGGAGGAGGAGGAGGAGGAGGGGAGGAGAAGATGGCTTGAAGAACACAATACCCCATACCAGCCAAGACCACACATTATATGGGAGTTTTTTTCGATCCCAGAGGGGAAGAAAAAAGTAAATGCAGCCAAGGTGACTTGCCTAATCTGTGGCATGGAACTTTCTAGAGAGAACCCGAATAATAAATATTCATTCGGAAACAACACAATGATTAGACACATGCAGCGCAAGCATACAATAAACTATTCTGCTGCAGAGATGAGGGAACTGGCCAGAAACCCTCCCTAAACTACAAGCAGCACCTCGAAAAGAAAGCAACTCACTCCGTCGGGACAAGAGGCAAGAGAGACGATGCCTTGCATTCAACCACGGTTTGCAGATTTCCGTATAACCTGTAAATATTGCGGGAAGACCATCTCCTACGGAGAACAGAGTGTAAAGCTCATCGTCCTTGCTGGGGACAACCACAAATGCCCCAATAAACCCTAATTATTTCTTTTCTTTTCTTTTTTGCTCCAGTTGAGCCATTTTCAATTCCCTGTTTTTTCGTTTCTCCCCATGAAAAATACAAAAAAAATATAAAACTGTTCAGAAAACCCAAAAAAAGTTAAAAATGTTCAAAAAAACAATAAAAAAATATAAAAAGAAGAAAAAAAAACAGTTCTTTTTAGAACTACCTCCAATTTATAAAAAAAGGCGACATTTTTAAAAACTCTGTCATTCTTTTTTCCCCATGGTCCGCTCCCCGGTCCACTTCCCGGTGCGCGTACCGGGCGCTCCCCCCGCGCAAATCAAATTTTTTTTTTTTTGCCCCGCTGGGCCCTTTTATGGCCCCCACATCAAACCTAGGGGGTCAGGGGGGTCTATCCCTGCCCCCTTATGGTCATTTCCCCCTTTTTTTTTCCACCTCTTGTGTCTCGATCCTACCGAGACACAAGATGGCTGCCGCTCCGGACTGTTTCGAATGTTTACAGACATCCGAGAGCCAATCAGCTTTTCGTGCGCACCTCGCGTGGCGCGTCCGGAGCGCTCCCCGGTGCGCGTACCGGGGCGCTGCCATAGATATATATATTTTTTGGAACCTAAATTACTCAAAATCCACTGGAGCACATATCTTGAGACATAGCAAAGGCACATCAGGCTACCAGTCCCTACAATTTTGCCAAGTTTGGTGGTAATCCATTCTGCCGTTCGGGCTAAAAGTGAGTTTGACGGCCCTATGGAAATTAACATGGGGAAAACATGTTTTCAGACCCCCCTTTTAGCTCGGCCCCCGCTTGACGAATCCCCCCGAAACTTTCCAGGAAGGACCGGAGCTCCGTGAGGCAAATTTGAGGAAGTTTTCAGGCAGATTCGTCAACCGGCGCCAAAGTTATTCCAAATAGAATTTTGAGATTTTGCATTGAAAAAGATCCTAACTATAACTACCTACTGGCGACCGCCAGTAGGTAATATATATATATATATATATATATATATATATATATATATATATATATATATATATATATATATATATATATATATATATATATATATATATATGTATATATATATATATATATATATATATATATATATGTATATATGTATATATATGTATATATATATATTTTTTTTTTTTTTTTCACAATTTTCCCCACAGAGGAAGGTGGAGCCGCACACGACAACCAGATTTGCCAATTTCCTTTATTTTCAATTGCTTCTTCAGCGCGGCATTGTACAAGACGTGTTTCGTTCTTCTTAGAACTTCTTCAATTGCAGAACACCGCTTTTCCGGGAACGCCGGCTTGTTACCACAAGTACCCAGTGATTTAGTTGTTTTTAAGCCTCCAATGGTCACTTTCGGCAGGTCACTTCCTGTTGTTAGGCATTATGGTACATGTAGTGCAAGCGGCTCCCCGACTCTTTTAAATGTTTTTCTGCCCTCCAGTGGGTACGGTGTTGTTTCAATGCCGACAATGTTTTTCATTTTTTCCTGGACCACTGTCCGACAACAGGTTTCCCCAAATCAGCTCCTTTAAAAGCATGTTTGAGTCCAATACCGGGTGCCAGTACCCGGGAGCACCACAACCTCCTAAGCCGTTTTACCGGAGCAACAAAAGAGGTTCAATTTGGAGGGTGTATGGCGCTCTTGATGGCAGCGCAGTCTCCTTCGGCGGAACCAAGCCGATAATTTATTTTCACAATTTTCCCCACAGAGGAAGGTGGAGCCGCACAGGACAACCAGATTTGCCAATTTCCTTTATTTTCAATTGCTTCCTCAGCGCGGCATTGTACAAGACGCGTTTCGTTCTTCTTAGAACTTCTTCAATTGCAGAACACCGCTTTTCCGGGAACGCCGGCTTGTTACCACAAGTACCCAGTATATATATATATATATATATATATATATATATATATATATATATATATATATATATATATATATATATATATATATATATATATATACTAGCAGCCCGCCCCAGCGTTGCCTGGGGCACTAGGGGGCTGGGGGCAGCATTTCAGGCTTGCGTGCACTCCCGCACCGGCCCCCGCACGCCACGACATTTCCACTCCTCCCCGTGCTTCACTCAGCCGCACACGTTCCGCCTCCTCCCAGCGCTCCCGCGCTTCACCTACCTCAGCCCGACTTTACCGCTCCTCGTTCTGCCTCCTCACATCAGCCCGACTTCACCGCTCCTCGTTCCGCCTCCTCCCATCAGCCCGACTTCACCGCTCCTCGTTCCGCCTCCACCCATCAGCCCGACTTCACCGCTCCTCGTTCCGCCTCCTCCCATCAGCCCAACTTCAACGCTCCTCGTTCCGCCTCCTCCCATCCCTTCTCTGAGCCGCACACGTTCCGCTCCTCCCCGCGCTTCATGTATCTCAGCCCGACTTCACCGCTGCTGTCCACCACTCCTCCCCGCGCTGGATGATGTCAGCACGCACGTCCACATTGTTAGCGCACACGGCCGGCGCTACTTCTTAGGGACTACTTTTTTTGTATTGTTTATTTTTTAAATAACGTTTATTTTTATATTTTTTATAGCCTATGTCCATCTACAGGACCCCCCCTTTCCAACACTGTATTGGGTGTTGCGATTGGTGGTGTACTTTTCGAGTTTACCTGGCTCAAAGGACACAGTTCTATCTTTATAATAGTAGTATAGATATATATATATATATATAATATATATATCCTCACCAACATTTGCTTCGTTAGGAGCCACAGACCTGAGCACGGCAGCCAGTGTTTCGGAACAAAGCTTTCTGATACTTAAACTCCCACACCTTCTCCTTTGTTCTTGGCATGAAGTACACTGGCGCAGGCTGTGTGTACAAACTGGTTTTATTCCATGAAACATGCAGGCAAGAAGCTCACACTTCCAATGCATTTCAGCTCAGCAAGCCTTGGTCACGGGAAAAGTCTCTCTGTTTTGAAAATGCCTATGCGGTTTTTAAAACGCCCACGTAGGCACACAAGTTACTTCCTCCCTGGAGGAAGTACACCTGGGCATTTAGTGATCATCCCGTAATAAGGTGCCTGGACCCGATTATATCCCTCTGGATCTTTTCTGGGACAACATAGAAGTGTAGGCTCTGGTTTTGGCCAGGGTGTTAAACGCAGCAGCAAGGAAAGGGATGCCGCCTTCTTGGTCAACTGCCTCCATTATTCTGATTTTCAAGAAGAGGGATAAGGATAAACCCTATTGTTATCACCCCATAACCCTCATTGACTCCTCAGTTAAGGTTCTGGGTTGGGTTTTATTGACTAGGCTTTCCCCTTGGGCTGTCACGATTCGAATAATCTCTGAAGTACACTTTGGTTTCCGTTTGGGAAAATCAACCACCTAGCAATGTCTTAACCTCTACTTATCAGTGTCCAAATATTCGATAGCTCAACCTGGTGCCCTTTTTTTTTAGGTTTTATGGACCTTCTGATCTCCTTTGACCGGGTGAACTGAAGTAAATTGTGGGACCTACTTAGTTCTGTGGGAGTCGAGCCTGATATTGTGGCTTAACTATTGAACCTTCTTGCCCACACTACAGCAGCAGTCAGATATTCACAGGGGACGGCCATTAAAGATAATTTTAAAGGCACTAGAGTGGTATGCGATGCTTGCATTCTAGCCACTTTTTTATTTACCATCTAAAGACCTAGAATCTGCCCTCTCTTCATTACAGTCTCATTGCCCCTGAGTGGGCAGGAAAACATTGCCAGTTCTTTTATATGCTCATGATGCAGTGATGATGGTACGCACACCCATGGCCCTCCAAGTTCTGATCAATAGGGTTGTTTCTTTTATCGACAGCTGGACAAGACGGCCGACTTCACAAAATCGTAGGTTTTGGAAGTTGGCCCTCAGGCGACTCAGTTTAAAACTTTTAAGGCAGGATTTCACACCTTAGTACTGGTCCCAGCTTTCCCCTACCTTTTGTGATGCGCCACTTAATTGGTAACATTTGATGGAGGGAAAGTTGTTTGACATGCATATAGCTATGGCAGCTATTGTCCATTATGCCCAGAGATTGGTTTCTTTGTCACCAGGGCTAATTTGAAAGTTATACCAGGCTATATGTATCTCTAATGTCTTGTACGGTAGAAGAGTTTGGGGGTATACAGCAGCCAAAAAGTTCCAGGTCGCTTAAAACACATTTTTAAAGCACATTTTAAAAGTCCCACAGGGCACCACCTCATTTACTGTACATGAAGAACTAGGAATCAATTACATAGCTGATTTGGTGGCAGTGACGCCCTTGTTGTGTTGGGTGCATATATGGTCTAGTTTAACCACCCGATCACTTTAGACTGAGACTGTTTGTCACTAGATAGTGCACTCAAAATCCCCTGGCTATGATATGTAAAGGAGTCTTTTATGGCTATAGGCAGGGCAGATATTTTTCTTAAATTTGACACAGTGAGGCCTCAGGACCTGAAAATCGTTAAGGTGCTGTTCTTTAAACATGCCACTGCTCACCGTGAAAATATTGGGCTTATGAAACCAGCTGTGAGAGGGCATGTTTTGCCAGAATCCGTGCAGGGCATGGAGAAATACCTATCTTCCCTTACAAGCGCTTCTGACGTGCCTGTCTGATTTTTTACCTACCACTGTGATAGGGCTGTGTGGCTGCGATGCTAGGTCTTCATAGGACACCTTATACTTTGTCCTCTCATGTAAATATTTTAGCTACTTCAGGAGATTGTTTCTTAGACCCCTTTTAAAAGCTATGAAACACAAGTCCGTGTTCCACTTATTGATTTGCAGCTTTTTTCCCAATGACCATACCCTTTTTGTTGTCACAAATCTCCTGAGGGCTGCTTTTAGATAAAGAAGCTCAAGATGTGACTGACGGCCACTTGGACTTTGCGACTTCGCACAATATTTTTTAATGAATTATAACTGTAGTGATGTTCTTTTAAGGTCGAGACTAGAGCCAGTGCGTATGCACTGCTCTGAGAGTCTTATTGTAGTGGAGTAGGTAATACAAGCCCTGCTCACTCTCTGACCACATTTGCTATTGGCTTGTGTCATTATCTGTCCTAAATGCTGGCTTCTGATTCATTAACAGGCTTGTTATTCCCCCCTTAGTACCACCTCCGCTTCATTTGTCACCTCCCATTGCGACTGGCCCCTTTTCTTCGGTTGTTACACGGTACAAGTTATTTAGACTGTGAGCCCTATTTTCTTTAATGAAGTTCTCCTACTGCAGGCACAGCATGCTTTGGTGCCTTCTTTCCCCCTCCTGTCATCGTGCCTTCCTAATCTCCCCCACCCTCCCTCCCATTGTCCATGCCTTCTCCCCCTCCCTCAATCTCATTTCGTGCCTTCCTCCTGCCTGCCCTACTGTAGTCTGTGCCTTCTCCCCCCGCCCGCCCTCCCGTTGTCCATGCCTTATCCCCCTCCCTCCCTCCCATTGTCTGCACCTTCCCCCTGCCATCCCTCCTGTTGTCTGTGCCTTCTCCCCCCCCCCTCCCTCTCATTTTGTGCCTTCCCCCTGCCTGCCCTCCCGTTGTCCGTGCCTTCTCCCCCTCCCTCCCTCCAATTGTCTGTGCCTTCCCCCTGCCTGCCCTCCTGTTGTTCATGCCTTTCCCCGCCTGCCCTCCCGTTGTCCATGCCTTCTCCCCCTCCCTCCCATTGTCTGTGCCTTCCCCCTGCCATCGCTCCTGTTGTCTGTGCCTTCTCCCCCCACCAGCCCTCCCATTGTTCGTGCTGTCTTCCCCCTGCCCGCTCTCTCATTGTCTGTGCCATCTACCCCCATTCCCCCTCCCGCTGTCTGTGGTACCTACCATTTGCAGTGCAGTAGGTCTTGCGTAAATGCGAGACCTATTGCATTGGAAATGCTTGTGTTCGGTTAGCTGTGTGCGTTCCAGTCTCCGGTTCTTTCAACTTTATTTAATGGTCAAACGCCGCCCGTTAAAATTGCAACAAAGGACCACGGATGGATATCTGTTTTAGATTACAGTACAGTGAATTGAAATTGTTGACAGGTGGTCACTGCCCCAACCGAAGCAGAGTGCTTCTTAGTTTGTCACGTTATATACGGAGCAGAGGCCTGGACCGGTACTGGCGAGTGCAGGAAGAGGTGGAGCATGCTCAGGTGAGTCAGAAAAACATAGAGCTGCCCCTTTCTTCGCCTCTGATATCTGGCCGATGCCCTTAAGGCTGATCTTTCACTTCTGAGATCTCTCTGCGACCTGGCAGCGATTCCTTTAAAAATCAAAGATCCTGTGCTGCATCGCCTCATTTTGAATATATTCTTATGCATTATCAAGTCCTACATTTAGAGGCATCATCAATCCTTTTTACCGTGAGAACTTGTAGTCCATCCAGCCCAAAGTGAAACCAAATAAGCAAACATAAAGTGATTTAACACATTTCCACATTATATTTTACATAAAAACGCCTGTCCTGGGGCCTCCAGGTTTGTAACTGATGTCATTCTATGCCAGTGGCCTTTGTTATTGCAGTTATTTACTGTGATCTAAATACTGCTATATATAGTGCTATTATGTAGATTAAATATTGAACACTATTTAGCTTATGGACAGATGAATATTATGGGTTAAGGGATGTAACTAACAAATATAGTTGCCAAAGGAAGAAATTGGACTCCGACATGCTGATCCGCTATGAGTGATATTGCAGTAAGATGTTGGCAGGCGGCTGCTTCCTGGTTTGTGTCACTCGTTGTTTATCTGGTTAATGAAGCTGGCTATCTTTTAAAGAGTGCTAGCATATCATCATCTATGAGTCTGAAGTAGAACGTTCCTTCACCAAGTTTACATTCATTTGCAAATGAAGTACCACCTTGAGCATTCATTTAGCAGTCTCACAGTCTCGGGATTGGGAGTTCCAGTATTTCCTTGAATTCATTTGGTATAATTGCTCTCTTTATTACAGCGGGGTTTTAACCTCTACAAAGTTGCATATCACATTAAAAGCTGCATTTAAATGTCCAATGCATTACATGCTGCACAATAGGATATGACAATTTACCAGAGAGAAGGTGAACTTAATGTATCTTATACTTAAACTTAGTATTAAATATAGGTCGTGAGTGCCATGCCATTGTAATTCTTGTAGTGCTTGCTAAGGGGAGCGACAGTATTAGAGTTCGCAACTCTAACAATGTACCGTTCACATCTACTTAGCTGAAGTACATTAGTTTATTTACCTATTTTTAACTGTTTTAATGTGCTCAGTTCAGGAGCATTCAGTTCACACTTGCAGGCAAAAACATTTTTATAGGAAAATGTATGTTTTTAGACAAATGCTACAAAAATAAAATGAAACATTGTCACTTGGCTCCCCATAGAGCCAAACTTGCTATGCTGTTGACACTGACACTGTTCCAGCACTTACAGTTTATCCAATGCAGCAACGTGCCATCTCTTACTTTTTGGACATAATTGTAAGGGCAGATTACCGTTAGAGACGCACAATTTTTTAAACTGGGCACCCATATTTTAGGTCAACACATGACTGTCAGTACATGTTTAGTAAAAAAAAAAGTCAATGTTTATGCCCAACCAGTCATATTGATCTAACTCAAACAAGGATCGATTTATATAAATATATTATGAAGATTAAATTGACTAAAATATTTGCTGAGAAACCAAAGGAAGGTAAACAACAAGAGCCACACAGGCAACCATGTATTGACCTCCTAGCAGAAGACAAACTCACTTTACACTACTCAATATATTATCATTTGAGGAAGAGTTAACAGAGGAAATAGAGATTGACTTTCCATCTTCGGGTGCTAGAGAAAGTGGTTCTTCTACCCCAATCTACCCCCTGGAAATAAAATTCATTTGTTTCATGAAATGATAATACAGGATCTCTATCGAATGGAAAATACAAAAGGGAAGCTAAATCTATCAAAAGAATAGAGCTGAATAGGTTGCAGGAGGATAAAACAATTGAAATAAAGCCTGCAGACAAAGGTGGAAATATTGTGGTATTGAATAAAGTGGATTACATCAACGAGGCAGAGAGGCAAATATCAGATCGTAAATACTATAGAAAGCTACAGCTGAATCCAACTAATCAAACACAAGAAAGTCTGATACAGAAACTAGACGGTTGGATAGATCACGGGCTACTGGATGAAGAGGAAAGAAAATATCTAACAACAACACATCCTGTCATGGCAACCAAATACTTCCTCCCTAAGATACACAAAAACAAGACCAACCCACTAGGTAGGCCAAATGTTTTGGCAAAAGGGCCTTTGTTTGAGCCAGTGTCAAATTACATAGACCGTTTTCTTGCGCCTCTAGTTAAGGATCTCAATTCATACTTAAAGAACACAACAGACCTACTGAAAAGATTGAATGACATACCATGACAGGAAACATGTACAACGGTCACTATGCGAGTATCATGCATGAAACTGAAATAAATGCCTTTCGATACTTTCTGGGAAAAAGGAACATCCAGTTTAGGAACACAATGAAAAGCTACTAGAAATGATTTCAATGTGTCTAAATAACAATATCTTTTGCTTCATAAAGGAATTTACCAGCAACTCTGTGGGACCGCCATGGGCTTTTCCTTTTCGCCCAAGTACGCTAATCTTAAAACGGGGTGGTGGGAGCAGAAATATGCTTGGTCTGTGGAACATAATGTATTCATGGACAAGATTGTAATGTGGTTGCGCTTCATAGATGATTTGTTTTGAATTTGGGATGGTAGTACAAAAGAATTTGAGGACTACCATGTGGCAAATTTCTCCAAATTTGGGGAATTTGTACTCTGGAGGATGAATTTGAGAGATATAGTGGAGAGGCAACACATTGGGGCAGATTTATGAGGCCGTTGCGCCTCTTTGCGCCACAATTGCGTCACTTTATTTGACGCAACTGCGGCGCAAACAATAAGCCCTATTTACAACGTGACGCATTTAGGAGATGCGTCACGCTGTAAAGCACTGCGCCATAAGGAGGCGTTCCTGCGCAGGGGGGGCGTTCCTACGCAGGAACGCCTTTTGAAAGTGGCTGAGTGAAATCTATGAGATTTCACTCAGTCACTTTCAGGACAATGCTGCGTCAAAACCCTGCGCCTGCTTGAAGCAGGCGTAGGTCTTGACGCAGCATTGTGCAGATGGTGTACCCTCGAGCCTTGCTGGAGCTGCGTCGCGCTTGCGACGCAACTCCAGCAGTGCGCCACATTTCCGGCACAGATGCGCCACGCATCTGTGCCGTTTTTGCACCATGGTGCGCCGCATTATAAATGTGGCGCACCATGGGTGGCGGAGCTGTGACGCACGTTAACTGGCGCATCCCTGGATCCAGCTTTGGATACTAGAAATTGGAACCCTTGACACTACTACTGTAATTAAATATCTCAGGACGTTTGGACCTTTACCTGGTAAGCCCATTTGGATCTACTGCATCTAATAAAGATTTGGTAAGCCCATTTGGATCTACTGCATCTAATAAAGATTTGGTAAGCCCATTTGGATCTACTGCATCTAATAAAGATTTTACATAGTGCTGTCTGTTTCAATTTTTTAAGTAATGGCAAAACAAAAGCAAATGGGAGACAGGGTGAGAACTTCTAAGTCCCTCTAGAACTCTACTTTTGATTGCTTTCTCTCAAGACCTGCCAAGGCTATAGATAAGGAAATCCTAGTTGCTGAGCATTGCCTACCCCTTGAGGTGCGTTTTGCTGCAGCCATAAACTTGGATCTAGTACAGATTGCGTTGACAAGGGACACTGAACTAAGAAATCATGTTAATGACCAAATTATATTAGAACCATTGCCCTCTGAGAGGTCTTCGTCTCAACCTTTGGTATCTCCGTCATGTGGTCCCCGAGTAAAATAGAAGATGGTGAAACATCCGGAGCTCTTAATGGTTGTAAGGACAAGATCCAAGAAAAATACCCAGGAACCAATATCTGAGAAGCACAGTGGCCCAAAGCAAGTAGCCCCAACCGTATTACATTTTCATTTGATGTCTACCGATCCCACATGCTTATCTTTGCAAGACATTGAAACTCTAATGACTCGCCTAAAAAACAATATTAAATAATCTTTTGTCAATATTGGGCAGGCTTGATAAACTGAAAACAAGTGTGGGATCCATCCAAAAGTCTCTTGCCTGCTTAATTTCTGGGAGAGGGAGAAATGGGCAAATATGACCAAAAAGTCAGGAAGGGGGTCACCTCCTTGCGGGGAATCCAATACCAAAGTGGGGAGCCATAGTAGAAATTTAAATCAACCCTTGCACATGCCCAACCCTTAAATAAATAGGTGTGATTTGTGGGCAGCCCTGCCAAAAACTAGAGAATTGACACGTACTAATCACTTGGCTTGGAATGGGCAATCTCCTAATATCACTGGGCCTAACTTATGCTTACTACACTTAATGGGAACGAAACTAAACACACAAGGCAGCCTCCTGCCCCTAATTGATGACTCAGTTGTCAGAAACGACCCAGCTAATGAGGTGATCCTACACCTTCCTCCAGAGTGCTGCACAGATGTGGCGATCCTAACGAGAGTCCTCTCACTACATGGTAATTCTAAGGTAAAGTCTAGCCCACTGAACAATAAAGTATGCTACTGGCTATCCCAAAATACAAAGATTTCCAATCCAAACTAACATAATATTTTGTTCGTAAGACGTGTAAGCTGGGTTGGTCCTCTACGGAAGACTTCAAATGGAGACTGTAGTGATTAACTGTAGATCCCCAGTCCTTGCAGGGCATTTGATTAGAAGTGGCAAGAATCTACCTGATGAGGTCTTAAGACAAGGGATTGATATTGTGCCACTTGTTTTTTTTTGTATAGGCATCTTAAACCCATTGGTCCAATTGTCCCACAAAATGTGCACATTGCCCAGAAACCAATGATGAGACAGGAGCATTTTCACCTGGAAACTTGAAATAGATACCAAGCGCTTACTGACCTGGACATTATGGTCTCACTAAACTCTGAAACTGCTGAATCATTAATGGCCCGTGCGGAAACCCCCGCTATTCAGCCTGAGTGGCTTACTAGAATTAACATCTTAACAGAAACAGCGCATTGTGGCCCAGTTATCAAGCTCAGTCACACTGCACTTAAGCAAGACCTAAAGAGAGCACATTCTATGACTAGAGGCCAGCTTCAGGAAAGTATAAATACTGACCAGCAATTGGAGATCATTTCATGGAATGTTGCGGGAATAATGTCTAAACTAACTGACCCAGAATGGGGTACATTTGTGGATAGATTCCATATGGATCACTGAAATAATATCGAGGGACAAAATATCGACTTGCAAAAATATCGTGGACAAAATATCGACAGTCAAAATATCGCGTTTGTATCTACAAACAGGTAAGTACAAAAATATTGAGTACAAAATATCGTTTACAATAATATAGTTGTAAAAAATATCGACTTTATTAAAAACAGTGTTAAATTAAATTAATATTCAAATTTAATTACTAAAATATACTTAAAAATACTTAAATTATCTTATAATAATTAAATAATAAATGAAAATAATAAAAAAAATGTTTACAATATTATTTGTTAAAACATATATATATAGTAACATACTATAATTAAATAAGATACTATTATATTACCGTACGATACCAGAAGTGTAAAAAATACTATTCCCACTCCAAAGAGTGCAAGCGTAGGGAAAGCATTGGATAGCATAGGGGTTAAAATTACTATTCCCACTCCAGTGGGTGCAACAGTAGGGAAAACTGACCCTGAACCCAAAGAATACCCCTTTACCCAAGAACTGAAAACTGACCCTTAACCCTAAAAATACCCCTTTACTCAAAAACCCAAAACTGACCCTGAACCCTAAAAATACCCCTTTACCCAAAAACTGAAAACTGACCCTGTACCCAAAAAATACCCCTTTACCCAAGAACTGAAAACTGACCCTGAACCCTAAAAATACCCCTTTACCCAAAAACTGAAAACTGACCCTGAACCCTAAAAATACCCCTTTACCCAAAAACTTAAAACTGACCCTGAACCCTAAAAATACCCATTTACCCAAAAACTGAAAACTGACCTTGAACCCTAAAAATACCCCTTTACCCAAAAACTGAAAACTGACCCTGAACCCTAAAAATACCCCTTTACCCAAAAACTGAAAACTGACCCTGAACCCTAAAAATACTCATTTACCCAAAATTAATTAATATTATTTAATTATTTGATTACCAATTAATTATTAATTATCAATAACAATAAAGTAAATATATTAGCACATTAGCTGTAATTAATTTAATTTAATAATTAATATTATTTTTTCCCAATTAATTAATTAAAAATAACAAAAAATTATATATATAAATAAATTACTCTAATGTAATTAACTAATTAATATTATTTAATTACCAATTAATTACTAAATAAAAATATGTACAAAATTATATTAATTAATTAATTACCAATTAATTTTTAATTAAAAATATTTACAAACATATATTAATTAATAATTATTATTAAATTACTCCCCACCCTTATCCCCTATTAACCCAACATCCCGCTCCAAAACATTAACTACAATTTATATTACTATTAATAAAAATAAAAAAAAATTAACCTTTTTTCTACATATTATACATATTATCTATATTTTTTACTTTGACTATTTATCAATATTTAGTCTTGTCAATTTTTTTGAGTCGATATTTTTGTACTCGATATTTTTTTATCATTATTTTATTCGATATTTTGACCAACGATATTTTTGTTATCGATATTTTATTGTTGTCGATATTTTTAACTCAATATTTTGTCCATTCGATATTTTGGAGTCGATATTTTGTCTGTGCACCATTCCATATATGTTTGTTCCAGGAAACATGGGCGACCGAGCAGTTATATAGATTGGGGCTCAATACATTTAGCATTGAGGCAAGGCAATCACTAGATGGCTGCCCAACTGGTCCATTATTGATCTGGGTTAAGACTACTCTGCCTGTAAGGTTAATCTACAGGACGTTGGTTCAGAGGAGATTCTTGGTGTAGATCTGATATCTTTAAACAAGAACATTTATCTCAGATTATTTAACATATATAACCAGTTTAGTAGCCACCAGAAGCCCTCTAATATGATAACAACTCTATCCAACTTTTCTTGATACTTCAAGTAAAAAGTATCACCTCATCGTCGCTTGGTGATTTTAACACGACATTTGAACCAGTTGACTTTGTACAGGAAATAGTGCAGGAGGAAGAGAAAGCTAGAAGGGTAAATAAGCTCCAGAAATCTGCCATTAAAAGATGTACCAAGGTTGGGCAGCAAGTATTGTCTTTTACTCTTGCCCACAGAGTACAAGCCTGAAATGGGCAGACACGGTTTACTTTTAAGAGGAGGAATGTCAAAAGCAGAACTGAATTTATCTTGTTAGACCTCGACCTACGACCAAATTTTAACGGCATGACTGTATTAAGCCATGAGGATGGCGACCATAATTCCCTTTTATTGACGCTATCTGGTCCTCCAATTCTGTATGGTAGATCCTGAAAGACGGTGGCCCCTGTTGTCACTACTAATAAAAACAGGAGAGTTAAATGGCCCCAGATATTGGCTGATGAGAATTAGCTTCTGAAAATCTATACAGAGGTAGCTCAGACCATTCCGGTCTTGAGTACTCCAAATAGAAGTGATGCTGGTATTATGGGTAGTTTCCAGCAATTAACATTTAGCTTAAGATCCTTTTTTAATTAACAGTGTAACTTTACTACGACTAAATAGAATACACTGAGGTTTGTTGTCAAACTAGGGATGATCTAACTGTGGCAGTTAAGAAAGGGATACAGATAAATATAAAAAATAGAAGAAAGATGTATAAGAAGGCACAGGTTGAGGCGAAAAGGGAGGCAGAGAACTGGTGCACACTTGTAGAGGCTTCAAGACTGAAGGATTGACAACTTTTTTGGCACCTTCTGTCAAAAGGTACAACTAAGCAGATCAGTGAAGTTGATTTTCACATACAACCCCATGTCTGGGAAGAGTATTTTCTGAAACTCTATTCGGGTATGGTCTGTGACCCAGGGAGGGATGGCTGTAGACTTAGCTGATGTCTGCAACCTAGAACCAGCACAGGATGATGCAGTTTGGTTTACAATTGAGGAAACCGTCTCAGCTATTAGCTCTCTCAAGACTGGAAAGCGCCAGGGCTAGACAGACTCCTGTGAGAATTGTTTAAAGCGGATCCCTCTATGTGGGGACCACTGTTACAAACAGTTTTTAATGCTATTCTACAAGGGGGGGTAATCCCTGCGACCTGGAAACGTGCTGAAATCATCCCCATTTTTAAAAAGATAGATAAGGGGGATCCAGCGAATTACAGGCCAATCAGCCTTATAGATGTTTCCCAGAAATTGTTAGCAAATTTATTTTAACTCGGTTGCAAAGCTTGATAGAGGAGAATAATATACTATCCCAATCTGCAAGCAGGATTAAGTGCTTCTACGACTACTTGAGAGCAGGTATTTGGATTTCTTCTGCTTATTTGGAAAGAAGTGACAATGAGGAGGGGTAACCTATATGTCATGTTTGTTGATCTCAAAACGGTTTTTGCCTCAACAGACCACACTAAACTCTGGGCTGCCCTTATGGATCTCGGACTCCCTAGTGATCAACTTAAACTCTTGGTTTATCTGCACCAAGACAACTATGCCAAAGGTAGGTGGAACTCTGATGGTAGTCATACCAATAACATTCTAGTCTCTAAGGGCGCAGAAACGGGTTGTGTCCTTGCCCCAACCCTGTTCATTTTGTATATGAATGGGCTCATAAGCGAACTTTATGATTGTGGAGGCGACCCTCCTAAATTAGCAGGCAACCCCATACCCTCCTTGCTATTTTCAGATGACAAGCTGCATATATCGAAAACACCAATGGGTATCCAGAAGTCCTCACTAAATTTAAAAAAGCATGTAAAGATAGGGGCTTAGAAATACATTAAGCCAAAATGAAATTCATGGCTTTTAATCCCTATAAATCCACCAAGGGTAAAGGCAGGTTGGGCTGCCAATTTTTAGAGCAAGGTTAAGGCTTTTTATTATCCAGTAGTCCGAATTAGTGATGGCACAGCATGGACACCCCAAATAGAAAAAAGTCTAGTAACTCTTCAACATGTGGACTGTGCAATTGCAAACAGGGTAAAATGTTTAGTTTCTCACCCCATTTCTCTGATCTTAGAATGACATCTAGCAAAAGGGCTAGGCGCGGCCCTATGCGGGGCAGAAGTGTGGGGTCTGGAGTGCCTAAAAGAACTAGAGGTTGCTCAGAACAAGTTTTTATGCACGATACTCAACCTCCCACTGAACACACCCTTATTACTGCTACGCCTTGATCCTATTAGCTATTTTGCTATTCTTAAGGTACTTCTGTTTTGGGTAAGATTATGAGCCAGTAGTAGCCAGTTCCCTGTTATGGACGCAGTAGAGGAATTATTAATTCTACAAAAACAATCAGGGCGCTTGGATGGTTCAATAAGGTTAAGGACTTGTTTTCTAAACTTGGGCTGGGGCCATGTGAGAGGACCCAAAGTCTATTACAAAAAAAGGTACCCTTGCTAAAACAAAGGTATTGGGCGTATGTTGATTCTTCTTGCACTGATGGTAAGGCATTTGGCACTTTAACTTCCAGCTTTTTGAATGTCAAGGTCTGTTTTAACTTATATCTGTATATGAATGACGTTGAACCCCGCAAGCACATGAACTGTACATCAAATTTAGGTATGGGGTTCTACCACTGAACTCAAAGGAAAGTAACTGGGTAAACGTCACTGTAACTTCCATGTGCCCATCATGTCACTCTACGCCAGAGACTTTAGAACATTTGATCTTTTTTGCCCTACCTATGTAAATCTTAGGAAAACCTGGTTAATTCCTGCTTGTCGGATCACTGACAGAATTTCCAGGAGCAAAACATTGACCTGCCAAAATATCGTGGACAAAATATAGAATGCCAAAATATCGAATTCCTATCTACAAACAGGTAAGTACAAAAATATCAAATCCAAGATATCGCTGTAAATAACATAGTTTGTTAAAATATTGAATTTTTAAATGTATTAAAAGTAATGTAAAATTAATAAAATAATAAATATTATTAACTAAAAAAAACTTAAAATACTTAAATACCTTAAAATTAATGAATAATTAATGTAAGTTAACAAAAACATGCATTTTTATTTTTTTAATACATAGATATATTAACTAAGGGTAGTGGAAGGGTAAAATGTACTATTCCCACTCCAGTGAGTGCATCAGTAGGAAAACAGCTGGATAGGGGGACGGTAAAAATTACTATTCCCACTCCAGTGAGTGTAACAGTAGGAAAACGTTGGATAGGGTAGGGGTGAAAATTACTATTCCCTCTCCAATGAGTGCAGCAGTAGGGAAAGCGTTGGACAGCGTAGGGGTAAAAATCACTATTCCGACTCCAGAGAGTGCAACAGTAGGTAAAGCATTGGATAGCGTAGGGGTAAAAATTACTATTCCCACTCCAGAGAGTGCAACAGTAGGGAAGGCGTTGGATAGTGGGAGGGTAAAAATTTCTATTCCCACTCCAGAGAGTGCAACAGTGGTGAATGCATTGCATAGCGGGAGGGTAAAAATTACTATTCCCACTCCAGTGAGTGCAACAGTAGGGAAAGCATTGGATAGCGGGAGGGTAAACATTACTATTCCCACTCCAGATAGTGTAACAGTAGGGAAAGCGTTGGATAGCATAGGGGTAAAAATTATTATTCCCACTCCAGTGAGTGCAACAGTGTGGAGTAGTGTGGCTCACTGTGGAGTAGTGTGGCTCACTGGTTAGAAGCGTCAGACCCTGAAGCAGAGATTAGGCCCGGGACTAGGGTTCAAGTCCCGACGCGGCAGGGTCTTGGGCTCAATGTCCGCGTACTCGATAATTCTCGCCTCGCCGCCTACTCTAATCAAGGGTCCCACGCTTCAACTCTGGGCAATAGCTTGCTTAATCTCCACAATGGCCCCAACAACACTGGGATGCCTGGCTTCACCTTGGGGGTGCCCAGGAGGGGCATCTCACAGGGAGAGCCAGGAACAGTTCCACAGCGTTATACAGCGCCGGGACGCCTCGAGGTGGGGCAGCTGTGCACTTTACAAGTATACTACATTTACATTTACATTTACAGTAGGGAAAGAGATGGATAGCATAGGGGTAAAAATTACTATTCCCATGACAGAGAGTGCAACAGAAGGGAAAGTAATGATTTAATATTTAAATAAGAATAAATCAATTATCAATACAAATAAAAAATTCTTTAAAATGAATTACTAATTACAACATATTTAATACATAATTAAATATAAATATCGATCAATATTATTTATAAAAAATGAATTACCCGCCAAAAATTAATTAATAACCAATTAATTGTCAATTCCGAAAATGTAATAAGTAATAAAAAATACCAATTAATAATTATTTAACAATAAATTAATTATCAATACACAAAATTATTTCAATAATTACTTAACTACACTTCAATTACTTCCCACCATATTCCCCTATAAACCCACAAACCACTCCGAATAATAAATTAATCCAATTAATATAATTATCAATTAATCAATTAATAAAAATCAATTCCCAATAATAAAAATTAATTAACAATTAATAATTAATTAACAAGCTGCAGCAATCCAGGCGTGTGGCGCTTTCTGGAGGTACCTGGTGGGCTAGTGGGCCCCAAGGGACCCTCAGGAATAAAAGGGACTTGATATACGAACTTAGAATGCGCCAGGAGGAGCATTTGCAGAGTGGTGGGCAAAGGGGGTGTGACCTGCTATGAGAACTTACTAATCCTGCTATATGGGACTTACTGGAGGTAATAGGAGGGGTAGTTGGCCGCCGAGGTTGTCCTTGGGGGCCAACTACCCCTCTTGTTATCTGCAGTAGGGCCCACAGAGTGGGATTGCTAAGAAGTCTAAGGAGGACATGCCCCCTTTCTCCACCACTCTGCAAACACGCCTCCTGGCAGACTACGGGATAGGGGATAAAGTCCAATTTACTCCTTAAGGGACTTTGGGGGCAAGAAGCCCTCTTGGTACCTCCTCTAAGTCCTATGCAGTGCAATTCCTGAGCACTGGTCAGAGGCCCAGCACCCTTTCTGTACCTCTGACTTGCAGGTAGTTTTATACCCCTCCCCTAATATGTACTAAGGCCTTACAGAGGCGTTCATGCCAATCAAAGGGATACCCCAATGGAAAGTGTTCCCTAGGGTATGTAGGTGTTTTCACTGTACTCAAAGTATCTTTTTGCATAGCACTGGCTCTAGGCCGGGTCAGTTACCACCAGTACCCGTCAGCAAAAAGTTGGGGGCACAGGATAATTTTTCACCAAGGCCTCTTTCTGCTTCTTTGCTGGTTCTTTGTGCACATGTCTTGCTTTTTTCTGCACCTTTCTTTGTCTTTCTGCACTTCTGTTGCCTCTTTCTGGATTTCTCTTGGTTCTTTCTGCGCCTTTCTTCCTCTTTCTGCACGTCTTACTTCTGTAGTCATAGTTAGAAATTAGCATTTGAAAAACCATTGAAATTCACTGAAAAACAACACAGGTTTCAGGGACATTATAGTTAGTAATTAGCATTTAGAAAACCTTTGAAGTTCTTTGAAAAAACATAGGTTTCAGGGACGTTATAGTTTGAAATTAGCATTTTAAAAACCTTAGAAATGTGTGGTGAGGTGTCAATCCCCTCCACGTTGCACCGGGGACCGCCACCTCCCCAGGGCTCTGTTTACCTGTAAACATGTTGTGTGGGGGGAAGAGCCCCCACAAACACTCTGGGTACCACCACCTCCCTGGGGCATAATCGTATTACCAATGCGAGGATCCGTAGTGGACCCTCAGGCACCGGGGACCACCACCTCCCCTGGGCTTGTAATAGTTGGTAATGGGGCCATGAGGCCCCCCTCCTGGAGCCTTTGATGGCCCTGGGGACCGCCACTCCCCAGAGCCGGCTCCTGCAATGTCCGGGGTTCTGTGGGGGCCTTGGGGCTCCCACCACAGTACCCAACAAAAATGGCCGGCCCTGGGAGATGGGGTCCAAAACAAGAGAAATTTGACTGTTATAGTTAGTAGAGATAACTATACCTCACACCCCGCAATGCACTGCTGATGATGTCACATATTACATCATTCATGACATGGTCAGTGACATCACTGATGACATCACTGATGACATCTCTAATGACATATATATATAAAAAATTCAAGCCCAGCCCACTTCTCGTACATATAAATAGGATACCGAGGATGCCACATGTCCCAGGTCTTCCACACTGCCTCAGGTGAGATGACTGCATCCACCTCGCATTTCACAATGCGCAATAAAAAAAGATATCCATGAGTTGTACACCATCCTGACAATCAACACTGAATATGAATTGTGAACCCTACTGGACGTCGTGTTTTGAAAGGGATCCATGATGTGTACACCATCCTGCAATCAACAGTGCATCTGAATGGTGAATACTGTTGCCTGTCGTGTTTGGACACACAACAATGACAGCAGGTGAGCAGTGGGGCCTGGGTGCACAAGAGCTGCAATTGAGCACGTGCTGCGTGCAGGATGGGGTGCATCAGCCTGGCTGCGCAGGTGCTAACAAGCGATGTTGCCCTGTGTAATGATGTTATCTCTGACCTCATTCAGTCACATCTTTGTCTCATTTTAATGCCCTGCTGGACTGTACTGTAGGCTCTGAAGCACTTGGCAGCGCTGCCCTACAGACACGTGTTGAGCGCGGTGCTGCCGGAAGGGTTGGGTGCATCAGCCTGGGTGCGCAGCTGCAAACAAGCGATGATGCCGTGCATAATTATGTCATCTCTGACCTCATTCAGTCACATCTTTGTCTCATTTTAAGGACCTGCTGGACCATACTGTAGGCCTGAGCCAGTGGACAGCGCTGCCCTACAGACATGTGTTGAGCGCAGTGCTGCGGGAGGGGTGGGATGGATCAGCTTGTGTGCGCAGGTGCGAACAACCGATGTTGCTGTGCTTAATGATATGATCTCTGACTTCGTTCAGTCACATCTCTGTCTCATTTTAAGGACCTGCTGGACCTTACCTTAGGCCTGAGCCAGCTGGCAGCGCTGCCTTACAGAAATGTGGCGTTGGCTTTTGGGGCACTGTAGTGAGCTGATTACTAAGTGTACATGCACACAGGCTTGTGCCACTGCATTACACGCACACATTATACTTCTAGCATGCGCTCTGTTCCTTTGTATGTGAACTTTGGCATAACATATTATTACTTAACCTTGTGTTTTCTCGTGCACTCCAACTCCTCTTTTAACCACGAATACCAGTAACAGTTGGTAGATCGTACTTCAAGAAGGAAAGATGCTCTCACTGGCGTTCTCTATTAAGCTTAAAAAAAACCTTCATTTACCTCCAGACGTTTCCACTATTATATTTTATCTCCATTTTCAGAAACTGAATTGGTTGTGCCAAAATGGGCGGAGTCGGTGCTCACCCCGTGATGATGACCTAGGCATTCTGACACCTTCCATCGTGGTTTCAAAACACCGTACCCAATGTGAGACCTGCTGTGCCACCCTGAGAGGCACCCCGGATTTGGAGCTTGCACCGGGACGTCGTTGGACACACCGGCGGTGGCAGGTGAGCAGTGAAGCCTCGGTGCACAGGAGCTGCAGTTGAGCACAGTGTGGCGGAAGGGCCTTGGGTGCAGCAGCCTGGGTGCACAGGTGCAGGCAAGCGATGTTGCTGTAGATAATAATGTAATATTTGGCCTCATTCATATGGTTCATCTTAATTACTGGATGGGCCGCACTCTTTCTCACGGAGACCAGCTTCCCAGACACACAGGTGACAGGAGGTGAACAGTGAGGGCTGGGAACAACTTAGCAAGATCATTTGGGTTTACCCCGGTGTCATACGCCGACGACACCCAACTCCTTTTCCCTTTTAAAAATCTGACACCTGCAATAAGAAGATCTTGTGCAGATGGAATGAGGGCAATATCCAAGTGGATGTCATCAAACTGTCTTCAATGTAACGTAGGGAAAACAGAGGTCATGTTGTTTGGCCAAGCAGCAACATACTGGTCACCCGAATGGTGGCCCTTGGAATTAGGACCTGTTCCCAGCCCTAAGAGCACGGTCAAAAACCTGGGAGTACTATTAGATCAGACACTCACTTTTAAGGACCATGTAAATCAAGTGGCCAGCACTTTCTTTCGGGCAATTGGCATGCTAAAAAGAGTGTTCCCTTATCTACCAGACTGCCACAGAAAAACACTTGTGCAGGCGTTAGTCATCAGCAGAGTGGATTATTGTAACGGTCTCCTCTTAGGAGCTAATGAAGGACAACTCAAAAAGTTACAAGTGATCCAAAATACAGCAGCAAGGGCTGTCCTTAATGTACCTTTTAGGACTCCCTCTCGCCCCCTGCTGACCAGACTCCATTGGTTGCCAGTGAGGAAGCGAGTACAGTTCAAAACTCTATGCACCATTCATAGGAGTATGATAGGTGAAGGTCCAAAATATCTGGCCAAAATCTTCCAGCCATATGTTCCTGGACGCTCCTTGCGCTCCGGTAACCTGGAGCTTTTACAGGTACCCAGAATAAAGAAGTCCAGACAAGGAGGCCGAGCGCTGGCCCATGTGGGACCTAGGCTCTGGAACACTCTCCCTCTTGAGCTGAGATCTCTCACCAGCCATCTGACTTTCCGGAAGACCCTAAAAACACACCTATTTTCCAGCTATTGACTGTCCCCTAGAAATATGCACTATCCTCTCTGATTTAACATCTGGAGCTGTATTCTTACTGGTAAAGCACGGAGATACCCCTTCGGGGGTCTATTCAGGCGCTATATAAGAATATAAAAGTAAAAGTGCAGTAGGCCAACGCTCTGTCTCCTCCTCCCTCTGTGCTTTTGACTTTCTCTCCCCTTCCACCCACCTCCTCTCTGTCCCATTCTCACTATCTTCCTTTCATTCTGACTACCTTTCTTTTTCTCTTGGACATGATGTTTCTTTTTTGTCTTGCACGTTTTGTACTGTGCTTCCGGAGGAGTCCCACCCATTTATTTCATGTTATACTATTGTTCGTTGTAATAAAGTTGCGTTTCCGTTTATTTGTGTTGTTTTAGTAAATATTTTTTTTCCAACATATAAATGAGTGTATACATCTTCTTTTTTAACAACACTTGTCTGTAGTTTATTGTGAAAATTGTCTGTTTATAGGAGGTTATAGGGGAAAACATTTGTAATTTTGCAGTGCACCTACCAAAAATAAACCAATAGACCATTACATAAATGAAGCCTGAGTAATTATACAACTTCACGGGTTTTATGAGTGTATCACATTATAACACCATGAGTACTGCCCATGTGATTACAGAACCAATAAGGCACTGCCTAGGACCACAGAGGCTTCAGGGACTGGCGAGGCCCACCCTGCATATTTAAATAAAGCCCAGGAAGGTGGCGATCCTCGGACTTCAGTTGGCCTCAAAGCCCCACAAACAATTAGTAAACAATACCCGGGGAGGTTGCGATCCCCTAGGCTGCGAAATGTCTCTGTGCCCTCCCGCGTCTAATTTACATGTGAGATTAGGGTCCCCAGTCCTGCAGAGACCCCGCAGTATAATAATAGGATTGGCCCCCGAACATTACCCACCAGGGGGCTCATTGAAATGACCAGGTGAGACCCCGCTTCCATTTTTTTTCTTCATTTTTACCATTCGGATCACCTCTATTAAGCTCTATTGAAGCGATACGAAGTTTTCTTCCTCTCGCTTCAACAAGACAAACAAGGATTTGCTATCACTGGGTGAAAGCCATGCACCCGCCCTCTAATAGCAAACATAAATGTCCCGCAGATGCACACCCAGGTACCTTGTATGAACTGCACCTGGGAGGTGGCTCTCCCTAGGGCCATGATGCATTGGTTACTGCATAACTACAGAATTAGTATAAACGCCTACTAACACAACTTGCACAAGTGTAGTACAGCGACCAGAGTCTACTGAAAAGGCAGAGGAAGCTCAAAATCTAAAAAAAATAAATCCTACCAGAGGTCGGATGACATAGTTCAATGAGCCGACGACCCTGGGATGAGTAAAAACAGCTTCACAAAGAAAACCGGTCTTAAGCACAACACAAGCAAGCTTGAAATATTGGTGAGTGCTGCCTTCTGTTTACCTTCTCCCTCTCGTTGCCAAATTTATGTACTGAAGAGGCAGACAGCAGTGGATCAGATAAGTACATTTATTGCAAGAAAACAAGACAGCTTAAACAGCATCCAACAGGAGCAGACAGCAAGGCAACTGTCTTCTCCAGCACTGTGTACAAAGTCTCCAAGGTTCCCCTCATGACAGCCCTACATTCTAACAGTACATACTTACATTCTACTATGACTTACATTGCAATACTACACAACGCACATGACTTTACCGCAATTTGCTCATGGTTTCATCCACGAGTCTTGAGATAGGTAGGAGTGAGTACTTTGCTTCCCACTCCCTGTATTGTATAAACGCAAACTAACACTACTTCTAGAGGTATGCTACAGCGCCCAGAGCACATCTCTTTACTGCAATGGGCTCACAGTATAATCCCCTCGTCTTCAGACCAGTAGGGATGAGTAGTTCGCTTCGCAGTCCCTATATAATATAAACACTTACACAGTTATACTACAGCGCCCACAGCCCATCACTTTACAGCAGTCAGCTCGGTTTGATCCCTGAGCCTTCACACCAGTAGGCGTGAGTTCTTTGCTTCCCCCTTCTGGTATAGTGTAAACGCAAGGTAGGGGTCGGTAGTTTGCTTCCCACTCCCTGTATGGTATAAACGCCTACTAACACTACTTGCACACATATGCTACAAAGACCAGAGCACACTCGGTTTGATCCCCGACTCTTTACACCGATAGGCGTGAGTTCTTCGCTTCCCACTTTTGGTATAGTGTAAACGCACGGTAGGGCTCAGTGGCTCGCTTCCCACTCCCTGAATGGTATAAACGCCTACTAACACTACTTGCACACGTATGCTGCAAAGACAAGAGCACATCACTTTACAGCAATGAGCTCACGGTTTAGGCTCTCGGTTTCACACCCCTAGTATAGCAGCATCTCATTTCAGCACCATGTCACTCTGAGCAACACCGCACTTTCAAACCGGTAGGTGTGATTACTTTGCTTCGCACTCCCCCACAGAGGTTACAGTGCTCCAAACCTCCTCTTTTCTACTCTTTTTGCCCTTTTTTCCCCTTACTCGCTTCAATGGAATCACAAAATGGCGGCCAACACTTCCTAGTTGCAACTACTCACAGCCAATTAGCAGCAAGCTTGTGCTCGTAACGCCCCAACCAATCAGATGGCAGAATTCCCAAATATCGATATCTGTAAATGTCCATATTTCTCAGCAACTACTGAATACATTTACACCAAATAAACAAAAGTGTGCCTTCTAGACCAAAACCCTTCTCCCTGCCAAATTTGAGGTAATTCCGTTCACCCGTTCAACCTGTAGCCTTGCCTAAAGTTTCCTATGGAAATTAACATGGAGAAAACATGTTTTGGAACCCCCCTTTTATCTCAGCCCCCACTTGACAAATCACCTCCAGACTTTCAACATAGGAGCTGATATGGACAAAGAATTAGTTTGGACAATTTCATGAAGATTCTTAAAACGACGCCGAAGGTAATATATATATATATATATATATATATATATATATATATATATATATATATATTACCTACTGGCGGTCGCCAGTAGGTATATATAGTTAGGATTTTTTCTCTATGGAACTTTTGAAAATTCTATGTCTAATAACTTTGGCGTTTGTGGACGGAATCGGCTGAAATTTTCAGGAAAATGGCACATTGTGTTTCTGATCAGTCCCTGAAAATTTGGGGGGGTTTCATCAAGGGGGGGCTGAGAAAAAAGGGGGGTCCCAAAACGCGTTTTTCCCATTCATTTTTCCATAGGGCGTTTGGCCTCACTTTTAGCTCGAACGGCTGAATGGATTTACACGAAACTTGGCAAAATTGTAGGGACTGTTAGCCCGATGTGCCTTTGCTGGGTCTCAATATATGTGCTCCAGTGGATTTTGAGAAATTAACGTTTAAAAAAACAGATATATCTGTGACAGCGTCCTGGATAGCGAACCAGTTCGCCTACTTTTCGCGTAACGGAGCTTTGCGAAGCGAAGCTGATTGGCTCTCCGGTGTCTGTCAACATTCTAAACAGTCCGTAGCGGCCGCCATCTTGTCTCTCGGTAGGATCGAGAGACAAGAGGAGGCCAAAACGAAGGGGCAAATGACCATAAGGGGGCATAGTAGATCCTCCCTGACCCCCTAGGTTTGATGTGGAGGCTTTAAAAGGGCCGCGCGGGTTTTTTAAAAAAAACCGTTTTTTTTACGTGGGGTGCGCCCGGTACGCGCACTCGAAAGCGGTCCAGGGAGCGTACTATAGGGAAACAAGAATGAAAGACTTTTTAAATATTGTATGTTTATTGATTGTTCGTTTTTTAAAATTTTTTTTAAATTTTTATTTACGTAGCAACATGTAGGTACCAATGCAGAGTGTAAAAATAAATAAATGCCGTCTCCTTTGTAGATATCTTGCAAGTTGTTTCAGAAGTTATTGTGGTATATGGAATTCATACCATAGTCTGTCTGGAAAGCCGAAACAATATGGAGGCAGGAGATGATAAAGAGATGTTAAATACACATTGGAGATAATATAGTTGGAGAAAGGAAGTAACTATGAGGAAATTTACTACGTAACATAAACAAGTTTTACAGTATACTATAAGTCTGACTTTACATTATAATCAATTTGGTACTAGTTTATGAATTACATATAAAAAAGATTAAAGACTCGAACAATTTTTGATTATTAAATATAAATTTATTTTTCTGATTTTTCTGATTCTTTTTCAATATTTAATAGACTGTCTAATATTTGACTGTCCGAAATGTCCTCTTGTTGAGTGAACATAACTTCCCACATTTTATCTTCCTCATAATGAAGTAAAAAATCCACAGATTCTACACATTGTAGAAGTTCTTGGTCTCGTGATTCGTCCATGAATTTCAAGTCAATGCGTTCAATGATTTTCTCATTGTTCATCTCTAGGGCAATTTTCAAAGGAAACGTTCTGTTTTCCTTCCTTTTTTGTGCTGTAATTTGCATAAAAAATAAATATATCAGTAGAGATGAGGAAAATAATTATGCATTTCCGTAAAAGTTTGTTGACGTCACTTCGGCACGCAACGTAAGCGCCCTCCGAAGCGCCTACGTTCGCGCCGCGTTTGTGCGTTTGCGCCCCGGAAGCGCCTACATTTGCGCCGCGTAAACGCACCCGGAATCGCTCCTGAGTGCGCAGCGTAAGCGCGTCGGGTCATGTGACCTTAACATAACACTTTTCATTGGTTGCTAACAGTTTTTTTTACAAAGAATGAAATCCCCACCCATTTCCTTCACTTCTTCTTTCACTTTTGTGACTGAAAGACCTGCCTTTTTGCTCCAGGATATTTCTTGGTTTTTCAATGGCTGCCAGACAATCCAGCAGTGAGGATGACTCCAATGAATTCATCAATGAACAGCCTCCTCAACGAAAAGTTAAGGAGCATTTCATTTGGAAATTTTTTATAATCCCACCTGGACTAAAAAAGGTTAATGGTCCAAAAGTACAGTGCAGGATCTGCAAAGAAGAGCTGTCTCGAGTTAATCCTTTGAAAAAGTAATCTTTTGGGAACTTTACAATGATCCGGCATGTGGAGAGGAAGCACCCCCAGAATTTTGCCAGGGAAAGTGTCAGGGCTCTGGCACAAGAGGTTCCCAAAGATGGGCCCTCTACATCAACCGGAGGAGCAACTTCTTCTGGGAGGGAGCAATCACAGGAGCAGGTGCCAAACATTCAACCTGCATTTAACCATGGGGTCGTCAGATGCAGATACTGCAATCAACTCCTCACCCATGGGGAGCAAAGTGTCCAGCTCATGGTTCGAGCATTGGAGAACCATCGCTGCCCTTCCCACCCCTAATTTTTTTGTTTTTTTTGCTCCTGTTGAGCAGTTTCCATTCCCTGTTTTTGTTCCAGTTTTGAAAAAGAAGAAAACCAAAAGTTCTTTTCAGAACTACCTCCAATTCTCATCAAATAGCTATTTTCTTAAAAAAATGAAAAAGAGTAAGTGAAATAGAGTGCATTGATAATTGAAAGGAGAATGAGTAAGAAAGAACAGAAAGGTATGAGAGGAGAAAGTAACTCCTTGCGACGTGATTCGTCATACAGTAAATATGACACATCTGGAATGTCGTAAGGAGTGCGCACAGAAAAGTGATGCATCGCACCAGCGGTGTAAAAAAATGCACCTCGTTGCGCTATATTTAAAAAGTGACGCATCTAGATAGATGGGTCACTTTTTAAAACCCTGCGCCACATTATACCTGCGTCAGGTATAATGTATGCAAGGGGGGCGTAAAAGAAGAATACATTTTACAGTTTTTGATATTTGCTATTAAAAAACCATTGAAATTCACTGAAAAAGCCATAGGTTATAGACCATATATAGTTAGGGATTAGCATTTACAAAACCTTAATTTACTCGCACAAAACCATAGAAATTCGGATATATAGTTAGTTGCAATAACTATATATCGCGCACCCGCAATCCACTGCTGATGATGTCATATATTACATCATTCATGACATGGTCAGTGACATCACTGATGACATCACTGATGACATCACTGATGACATCTCATTTGACATTACTGATCACATCACTGATGACATCATTCATGTGATAATACGATGAACCTCTTCAGACTCTAATATAACCTTAGATACACTCAGTGTAAACAGACACTCACAGACTGTCACTCATCCATGGAGTTACTCACACACCTAGTCAGTCATGCAAAGAATCAATCACACCTCCATTTCCTCAACTATACAGTTATACACACCTTACTTATTCAAACATATACTAACACATACTTACTCTCTTATACAATCCCTGATACAAGTTCACAATGATCCATACAGCCACTCACAAATTCACTGGCTCTTATGCAGAGTTATTTATATATGTCAACTCTCACATGTAAAGTGTTTTACATATGTACTTACTTTGCACTGAGATATCCATTCACTCACCAATACACTCATGCACACAGTCAACCGCCCATACAGCTGTTTCCACACGCACTTTTGAACCTATACATCAAGTGAATCAACTGCTCACACATCTATGCACAGAGTCATACACCTCCCAGCCACCCACACACACTCAGTCTCCCATACAAATACTTGGGCAACCAATCAATAACCCATATACTTAATCATAAAGCTACTGATCAACACAAGCAGCAGTTTACAGAACAACAGACATAATGATGCACAAATTAAGACAGTTTACTCACTAACCCATGCACTCAGTGAGACACATTTAATCACTCACTCATACAGTCAGTCATGCACCTACTAAATCCTTCATCCAGACACTTATGCATCCACTCATTCTTCAATATGTAAGACATATTTTAACTTTACAGAAACATACAGTCACTGAATGTTGTCATCAGTGATGTCATCAGTGATGCCATCAGTGATGTCATTTGAGATGTCATCAGTGATGTCATTTGAGATGTCATCAGTGATGTCATCAGTGATGTCACTGACCATGTCATGAATGATGTAATATGTGACATCATCAGCAGTGGATTGCGGGTGCGCGATATATAGTTATTGCAACTAACTATATATGCGAATTTCTATGGTTTTGTGCGAGTAAATTAAGGTTTTGTAAATGCTAATCCCTAACTATATATGGTCTATAACCTATGGTTTTTTCAGTGAATATATATATATATATATATATAATATATATATATCCTTCAAAGCAAACTCCGACCACTTCCAACTAACGTCGGCGAAGAAGGAGACTCAGACCACACAGCTTGTCAGGTGAGTTTTCTGTTTTCAAAGATTAGCAGCCTGTAACAACGCGTTTCGGGCCAATAGAGGGCCCTTGATCACACACATATATGTATATATATATGTATATATATATATATATATATATATATATATATATATATATATATATATATATATATATATATATATATATATATATATATATATATATATATATATATATATATATATATATATATATATATTACCTACTGGCTATCGCCAGTAGGTATATATAGTTAGGATTAATTCCCTATGGGATTTCTGAAAATTCTATGTCTAATAACTTTGGCGTTTGTGGACGGAATCGGCTGAAATTTTCAGGAAAATGGCACATTTTGTTTCTGAGCAGCCCCTGAAAATTTGGTGGGGTTTCGTCAAGGGGGGGCTGAGAAAAAAGGGGGGTCCCAAAACGCGTTTTTTACATTGAGTTTTCCATAGGGCGGTTGGACTCACTTTTAGCTCGAACGGCTGAATGGATTTGCACGAAACTTGGCAAAATTGTAGGGACTGTTAGCCCGATGTGCCTTTGCTAGGTCTCAATATATGTGCTTCAGTGGATTTTGAGAAATTAACGTTTAAATCAAGATATATATCTGTAACAGCGCTCCGGGCAGCGATCCGGTCCGCTTACTTTTCGCGTTTCGGAACTTTGCGCGCAGAAAGCTGATTGGCTCTCCGGTGTCTGTCAACATTCTAAACAGTCCGGAGCGGCCGCCATCTTGTCTCTCGGTAGGATCGAGAGAGAAGAAGAGGTGAAAAACGAAAGGGGAATTTAATGAAAGGGGGCAAGGTATCCCCCTCTTGACCCCCTAGGAATGTTGTTGGGGTTATTAAAGGGTCCCGTGGGGAAAAGAAAAAAAAAATGATTTTTCACGGTAGAAGCGCTTCACGGGCCGCGAACTGGGCCGCAAACTGGTAGCGAAACGGGAATTCGCCATTTTGTGCTTCGTTAATTAAATTACTAGGTATAAGGGGGTGCGGGAGACGTATCCTAATCCCCTATGTTTCCTGAGGGTGGCTGAGGAGGCTGATATATGTTGATACATCTCTTCCAGCGGCTGTGCGTGAGCTTTTTTTTTTTTTGCTGCGTGACAGTCCGGAGCGGCCGCCATCTTGTCTCTCGGTAGGATCGAGAGAGAAGAAGAGGTGAAAAACGAAAGGGGAATTTAATGAAAGGGGGCAAGGTATCCCCCTCTTGACCCCCTAGGAATGTTGTTGGGGTTATTAAAGGGTCCCGTGGGGAAAAGAAAAAAAAATGATTTTTCACGGTAGAAGCGCTTCACGGGCCGCGAACTGGGCCGCAAACTGGTAGCGAAACGGGAATTCGCCATTTTGTGCTTCGTTAATTAAATTACTAGGTATAAGGGGGTGCGGGAGACGTATCCTAATCCCCTATGTTTCCTGAGGGTGGCTGAGGAGGCTGATATATGTTGATACATCTCTTCCAGCGGCTGTGCGTGAGCTTTTTTTTTTTTTGCTGCGTGACAGTCCGGAGCGGCCGCCATCTTGTCTCTCGGTAGGATCGAGAGAGAGGAAGAGGTGAAAAACGAAAGGGGAATTTAATGAAAGGGGGCAAGGTATCCCCCTCTTGACCCCCTAGGAATGTTGTTGGGGTTATTAAAGGGTCCCGTGGGGAAAAGAAAAAAAAAAAGATTTTTCACGGTAGAAGCGCTTCACGGGCCGCGAACTGGGCCGCAAACTGGTAGCGAAACGGGAATTCGCCATTTTGTGCTTCGTTTTAATTGTTTAGAGACAAAAATTATCGCCGCACATCGGCCACAATGCATGAATATCGTTGAAAAGTCAGCGATATTCATGCATTATCCAGCAAATGCTCTTAGCCGTGTTATCCACCTTCCATTGGATAACATGGTTAAAAACTGCTCTGTGCGTGAGCTTTTTTTTTTTTTTTTTTTTTTTTTTGCTGCGTGACGTTTGTTAACGTTCGATTCGATGGAAATCAGGAAGTGTTGACCACCATTTTGTCACTGCGAGTAAATATTTTGTTATAAATGAATCCTTATTGATAAACATTGTCTGCGCCATCTTGCGTTTTGTCCAATGCCACAATTTTGTCGTGCACGGCAGCCATTTTAGATGCCTTGACCAGGGCCACTCTCTGCACGCCGCCGATTCTCAGCATGGCTCCCCACCCTCGCACGCATCTCCCCCACGCAATGGTCACCCCCGCTCTCTCTCTCATGCATGGGCCATATACTTCCCCCATCTGCGCTGCTCTTCTCTGAGAATCACACCCTGTGCCCGCTCGACACCTCCCTTTCACCCTATTCACTACCGCACCCTCTGACACTCCTCTTCCTCTGTGTCCGATTGTCCAGGCCGGACCTAGGCTATCACCTAGCCCTGCGGATGTAGTTTATGGCCCCAGCTGTAGAGTATCCAGACATGCCAACCCTCCCGATTCAGGCATGAGACTACTGATTTCAGTGCTAGTCTTTCGCTTCCCGATTCCTGCAAGGAAAAACCTGGGGGCATATTACCGACAACTAGCGGTAATTTTTGTCTCTAACTTGTTTAGAGACAAAAATTATCGCCGCACATCGGCGAATTTTATCGCACATAAACCTTGCTATTAGCAAGGTTTATCGCAAATGCGATAAAAAACGGCCGCAATGCATGAATATCGTTGAAAAGTCAGCGATATTCATGCATTATCCAGCAAATGCTCTTAGCCATGTTATCCACTTCCCATTGAACAAGCGCATGGTCTTTTAAAGATTTGTGAAGTACTCGGGGCGGCGGTGTGTGTGTGCCCTCTTTCAGGAGCGGGCGGGGGGGCACTGCCAGCAATTTGCAGGCCAGGCAGTGTTCAACACGTGCATCACCCTTTCTCTGCCTGCTATTGCGCTCCATGCTTCGGAAAGGTAAGAAAAAGAACGTGCATTTGAGTTTGAAATGTCCGATCTTGTAGCAGTACACTTGCAAAGCCCACACATGACAATAACCCGATTCAAGGCCCCATTCACCCGATTTTTAAAAAAAATATAGTACTCCAAGACAGTTACATTTTAAAACTTTATTAACATTTAAATATAACGAACGCAACAAAAACTGTAAATATATTTAACCATTTTTTTAAATTAACCAGAACTATAACGATAACAACAACATCAACAATAATATAACTTTTATGCCTAAATTACGCAAACATTTAGCTAATCTGCTAAAGGGGGGAGTCGCAATTTCTTTACAATAATCAATAATGAAAAATCCACATCAATAGGGTTGCCCGTTTTCTCGATGCAGCACTATAGTGCAATATACACAGCACCTGGGGTGTCAAGAGTGAACAGGTCTTTCTTTGTTCCTTAAGATGTTATCTCCGAGAATGCTGATGCATTGGTGTCTGTACACTTCTTTGTCAATTCTGTCAAGATGATAACTGCTTTATGAACAGACGATATCTTTGTTTAGTCATTAGTGTTAAGTGTGTCTGAAACTACAGTGCCCTTCTGTTTTTTTTTCTTCAGGCTCTACAGAGTTTTGTGTGTTGTTCTTTTGAGCGACAATTATTCCAGAGGTTTCAGGTTCACTTGTTTTGTCCTGCAGTGAGTTAACAGCTTTCGAGAGTTCATGTTTATTTGCTATGTCCTGCTGTTCGTCAACTGCTTCAGAGACGTCAGCCTCATTTTTTATGTTTCAGTAGATCCTGGACCTGCCCGGCCGCGCCCAAAATGGCGCTGGTGTAAATGGGACTCGTAACTGCTTGTTCTGTACTGGTTGCCCAACCTTGATATCACGAGATACATATGCAGTTTTGAAGCACATGGCGGAGGCTTGTCTGCTGTAGTGGGGCGCCCCTAAATCGTTTCAGTCGCCATTCCGCCCGCTTTTGCTACACTGTGCCTTTTCCGCCATTCAGCTGTTTAGCGCCCGCTCTTACGGCTACAGCGTCTCGCTCACCATGTAGTTGAGTTGCTCCCACTCTTGCGGTGCAGCGATAGGCGGCTGCCACAGGACTCTTAAAATGGCGGCCGGCTCTTCGGATTTGGGCCTGGTCCAGTAAAATGGCCCTGGGACACCTTGGAACTCGGACGCTTGTCTGCCAGGGCTTGGGTTCCATTCTCGAAAGCGTCCCCTCAGCCTTGAAGATTGTACAAAAGTCTTGGGGGCCCTCGGCTTCCGGTGGGGAGCGGCTGCCATGATTGCTTGCGGAATGGCCACGACGGAGCTACGAGATGGTGGTGCTCTCATGGTGACGCCAGCTTCAGTCTGAAACATCCAGAAACAAGGTGGGGCTTTCATCGTTTGGGGAAAAAAAATGTTTTAATCCAATGAAAAGTGTTATTTTTAGGTCACATGACCTAGTCTTACATAATTAGGAAAAGAAAAGTAAAATGAACCAATGAAAAGTTTTATTAACAAGTCACATGACCTGTTATGCTTACGTTACGCGCTGCGCGGCGCGCTCTGGATCGTTTCCGGGAAGCTGCGCCTTGCGCACCGGAGCACATCCGGGTGCGCTAACGCGTCGCGTCATATGACGCATTACGCGACAATGCAGGTGCAGAATATAGTCAAAATGTCTCCACCAACCAGCGGTCGGAATACAACCGCTTTCAGCAGTCCAAAAAGTTCGGTCAAATCTTAAGAGCGGGAGCAACTCAACTACATGGTGAGCGAGACGTTGTAGTCGCAAGAGCGAGCGGTAAACAGCTGAATGGCGGAAGAGGCACAGAGTACCAAAAGCGGGCGGAATGGCAACTAAAACGGTAAAGGGGCGCCCTACGACAGCGTGTCTTCAGGTGAAACGGATTGTGGGACAAGGTCCAGAATGAAAGATTCTTCAAAAGGGAAAAAATTCCGCCGGACCCCGGGAGCCGGCCGCCTATGCCGGAGGCGATCTCAGGCCTCACCAGGGCAACACGACTTGGGGAGGGGGCAGGAGCCAAGCGCCCCCTCTCAGTCCGCGCCATCTCACCGCCCCTCGGGGGCCTCCGTCAAGCGGTTTAGGGAGGCACCGTATCACATTGTTTTCCAATGCAGTCAGGTCCACAAATGGACCCCACTTACTTTGAATAGTGAAGCTGCAGCAGGTGCAAATAAGGTTTAAACAGTGTTACAAGAGCTGCTTAGAACTCTGAAGTATGGCACTCTACAACCAGGACGTATGCCATTTATGTAAGGCAGTGACATGGAAGCAAGTCAGGGACAAAAAGCATGAACGAACAGTCACGTATGAAAATCTTATTTGGAGAAGGGGTAGAATCCAAACGCCCCCTGCCAGTTCGCGCCACTACACCGTATGTGGAAAATCTGAAGCCATCATTCTACAAACTCTCAACGCTTGTAATCAGTGCATGAGTTTCATGCTCGATCGATTGAGCTAGCCGGATCGGGCAATAAAAAGTATAAAATAGTTATGTAAATAGTTATTTAATAAAATGTTTTACTCTGTTTCTTTGCTGGTGTGTTGTGTATATTTATAATATTTACATAGGGTTTGCCGTTATTTTGGGCGGTGTGGGTGGCGGAGTCGAGCTGTTTTGCAGCCCTCATGGTGTGGAGCTCAGTTCATTTCACTATTTTCGTATTTCTCATGAAGGGTTATTCCTAATGTTTGTATTTTACCGAGGTCAAAAAGAGATCGAATTAGTGGTCTACTGATTTTGCTCGATTACTTTTATTTTTTTACACGATTTTTCACTATCTGCAAAGACTAAACAGAGTATTGCGACTTTGTGCTTGTTTGTAAATAGAGAATGATCCAAAGAGAACCAATTCTAAAACAGTAAATGCTTGGACAACAATCAATCAAATGGAGAGACAAGCAGGCACGACGGATTACAACGGGGGCAAAGGCTTGCCTTAACTACCGTTCACTATCTGCAAAGAGAGAGTACTACTAAGACAAAAGAGGGGAGGTGGGGGTGCAGCGTTCAAAGCACATCAGCGTGCATAAATACGAAAATGTTTTTATCTATCACGTACTTGACATTTTAAAGCTTTTCATATTTGCTATTAAAAAACCAATGAAATTCACAGAAAAAACCATAGGTTATAGTGGATATATAGTTAGGAATTTGCATTTACAAAACCTTGAAAATTCAATGAAAAAACCATTGGTTTTAGGCCATATATAGTTAGGGATTTGCATTTACAAAACCTTATTTTACTCGCATAAAACCATTGAAATTCCATATATAGTTATAAGCGCTAACTATATATCGCGCACCCGCAATCCACTGCTGATGATGTCACATATTACATCATTCATGACATGGTTAGTGACATCACTGATGACATCACTGATGACATCTCAAATGACATCACTGATGACATCACTGAAAACATCTCATTTGACATGACTGATAACATCACTGATGATATCATTCATGTGATAATACGATGAACCTCTTCAGACTCTAATATAACCTTAGATACAATCAGTGTAAACAGACACTCACAGACTGTCACTCATCCATGGAGTTACTCACACACCTAGTCAGTCATGCAAAGAATCAATCACACCTCCATTTCCTCAACTATACAGTTATACAAAATTTACTTATTCAAACATATACTAACACATATTTACTCTATTATACAATCCCTGATACAAGTTCACAATGATCCATACAGCCACTCACACATTCACTGGCTCTTATGCACAGTTATTTATATATGTCAACTCTCACATGTACTGTGTTTTACATATGTACTTACTTTGACATGTAGCACTGAGATATCCATTCACTCACCAATGCACTCATGCACACAGTCAACCGCCCATACAGCTGTTTCCACATGCACTTTTGAAATCATACATCTAGTGAATCAACTGCTCACACATCTATGCACAGAGTCATACACCTCCCAGCCACCTACACACACACTCAGTATCTCATACAAATACTTGGGCAACCAATCAATAACCCATATAGTTACTCATATAGCTACTTATCAACACATGCAACAGTTTACAGAACAACAGACATAATGATGCACAAATTAAGACAGTTTAGTCACTAACCCATGCACTCAGTGAGACACATTTAATCACTCACTCATACAGTCAGTCATGCACCTACTAAATCCTTCATCCAGACACTTATATATCCACTCATTCTTCAATATGTAAGAGATATTTTAACTTTACAGAAACATACAGTCACTGCATGTTGTCATCAGTGATGTCATCAGTGATGTCATTTGAGATGTCATCAGTGATGTCATCAGTGATGTCACTAACCATGTCATGAATGATGTAATATGTGACATCATCAGCAGTGGATTGCGGGTGCGCGATATATAGTTAGCGCTTATAACTATATATGGAATTTCAATGGTTTTATGCGAGTAAAATAAGGTTTTGTAAATGCAAATCCCTAACTATATATGGCCTAAAACCAATGGTTTTTTCATTGAATTTTCAAGGTTTTGTAAATGCAAATTCCTAACTATATATCCACTATAACCTATGGTTTTTTCTGTGAATATATATATATATATATATATATATATATATATATATATATATATATATATATATATATATGTATATAATCTACCGGCAGTCCCCAGTTATAGTTTTTTTTAAAAAATACTTTATTTATTGCATTTGTGCTTTAAGAAACATGAATAGTACATTCTCACATCCTGCAAACACAAAAAAACTGAGAAATGGGTACATTCTCAGAGATGACAATCAGATTAAAGAAACAGCATATGTTAGTCCATAATAATGCATGTCCTACAATGGAAGCAGTAAGTGGATTCAAGGTTAATCATTCAGGGTATGTCGTGAAAGTTCAGTGATGGCCCATGTAGAAGCGTGCAGAGAGTATCATATGATCATCAGGACAGAGTATCCACCAACAACTTCAATGTTCCCACAGCGCCCGCCACAGAAAGTACTCTCGCAGACATCAACGTGCATCCCATCGGGCTAAGAAAGTAAAGAAAACAATCAGCACTGCGCACGTGTCTCACCTTTGTCACTATCAAGCTCTGCAGTCTCTTGTCTATTTGCACGTTCTGACAGATATATCTGTAACGACCCCAAATATCTTTGGGCCTGCTCCGAATAGGTTGTAATTCGGCATAGACCTCATTCTCTTCTTGGCAGTAAATAATATCATTTAGCCAATCCTTAAATTTCTGAGCTCTCCCTCTCCCCCATTGACATGCAATCCTATGTTTCGCAAGCAGCAGAGCGATATCAAGAAACTTTCTGGTGGGCTTGGGTGTAAACAACGTGTATCCTAGGAGCATGATGAGTGGGTCCCTATCAAGTTCCACTTCCAGCATGATTTGCAGTGCAGCATGTACCTGAGTCCAATACTCGTATACCCCTGGACACTCCCATGCCAAGTGGAAAAACCCCGCTCCCTCTGCATGACATCTTTCACATTTATCATTGTCTGTAAGTCGGAACCGTAACTTGCTGGCTGGTGTGTAATAGAACCTTTGCAGAAATGTAAAATGAATAATTTTGAGTCCACAGCTAGATGATATATTGGCAGTAATGCCACAACAGTAGCTCCTGCGCTCTTCAGAAATCTCACTACCTATATCTGCACTCCATGACCGGCAAGCAGCACTCTCCACACCCCTGCGTTGCATTCTAATATCATTGTACAGTCTGGATACCAGATGACGACCATCCGACGTCGTCAACATAGTATGTAGTGGTAGCACTATGTCCGGCTCATCAGGGTAGTGCAGCAATACTTCTTTCAATGCTTGACGTAATCTAACATAATAAAAACCTCTAAAGGTGTGGGATGCACATTCTGGAACATCTGTTCCTGTGTGCGAAACTGCCCATTCAAAAACAGGTCTCCCCATGTATTAATCTGAAGGCGCCTGCACATTAATTGGAAGCCTGTTTCCTGTAGGATAACCATCCAAGGATGCTAGGCGAGTGGCATACATGGAGAGTAGAGCAGGTTGGTGTTTAAGACCCTCGCTATCCTTCTCCAGGCGTCTATTGTGCAAGTCACCGTGGTGTACGGGGTCTCCAGAATTTCAACGGAGCCGTGAATCAAACCATTGAGAGGAAGGGGTCGAGCTATCCAATCCTCAACCGCTAACTGCGACATAAAAGGTATTGGATTAATCCAATTAAACGCATATTGCTCTTGTGCACTCATATAATATATCTCAAAGTCTGGGACATCAAATCCACCCTTGCCATAAGGCTGTGTAATGATGAACCATTTCAACTTCGGCTGTCTGCCACCCCAAAACAATCGAAGAAGTACCGAACATAGTCTTTTAAAAAAATATGCACCCGGAAAATAAGGGATATTTTGAAAGAGATAAAAGAAACGTGGCAATACCACCATTTTGATTAGGGATGCTCTGTCCACCACAGACAGTGGCAGCGCCATCCAACGCATAATGTTATCGGCCCATTTAGTAATAGCAGTGCCATAATTCAATCTAATCGTCTCTTCCCTATCCGTAGACACCATAATACCCAGGTATCGAAGGTCTGACCCACACCACTGCAGCGGGTAATCCAGCAGAAATCGTGCAACCGCCGGTATGAGTTGAAAGAACTGCGACTTTTTCCAATTTATTTGTATACCTGATAAGCGTCCAAACACCAGGAATTCGCGAAGTGTAGGATTAAGATTAGTTTGAGGGTCCACGACATATAGGGTTATATCATCCGCATATAGTGACACTCCAATTTGACGTTGAAAACATTTAAAGGCACTCGCCCTATGTAGTTGTCGAATGCGACATGCCAACGGCTCAATCGCGATGGCAAAGAGCAATGGGGACAGAGGGCATCCCTGTCTGGTGCCTCTTGTGATGGGCATCTGAGTAGACAGTCCTCCATTAACAATAATCCTTGCAACAGGTCTAGTATAAAGCAATTTAATCCACGCTACAAACAGTTTGGGGAAACCCATTCTGTACAATATGGTGAAGAGAAACTTCCATTCAACTGAGTCAAACGCTTTGGTAGCGTCAAGCAATATCGCAGCCACCTGGAGATCTGGAGCTATAGTATGAACCAGAGAGAAGAGAATACCCAAATTTTGACTAGTGGACCTACCAGGGACAAAGCCGGCTTGATCCGGCAACACAATTTTATGCATAATGAGGGTCAGCCGAGTCGCGAGAACCTTAGTCAGAATTTTGGCATCACAATTAATGAGCGAGAGTGGTCGATAGGAGTCACACTCCGCAGGGTCCTTGCCGGGCTTCAGAAGTGACGTTATCACCACCTCACGCATCGAACCAGGCAACACACCAATCTCTAACGATTCCTCAAATACATCCTTCAATACTGGTGCCATGATGTCTATATAACATTTATAGAACTCAACTGGTAAGCCATCGAGTCCTGTCGCTTTACCGTTGTTTAGCGACATTATTGCATCCTTTATCTCATCCACTTCCAGTGGAGCACCAAGGAATGCCCTGTGGTGATCACTCATCCAACACAGTGCTATATCATCTAGAAAATCATCGTAACTCACCTCTCGTTTTTGGTGTGAGGTGTATAGCTGCCCATAGTGTGCCAGAAAAAGGTCTTGTATCCCTTAAGAATCCTGAGGCTGACACACCCCGCCACCTTCAGTATTAATCTCTAAAATGTGCGTGTTACATTGTGGGTTACTTGTGATCGTTGCTAACACCTTGCCCGGTCTACCCCCTTCGCAATACTTTCTTGCAATCCAATGTTTCCCCCTAAACTTGGCTTCCCTGGCTGCTTCCTCTTTATATTGTGATAGCTTTTCTCTAAACTCCTTATGTATACTTGCAGCAGCGCCTTGCGCCATCTGTACTTCCAAATTTCTCAACTCTATTTCCAGTTTCTTGACAGTATCCTTATTGACCCTCAATACCCCAAAACTCTTAGATATATAGTACCCTCGCACTGTGACTTTAAATGCCTCCCATATCATTTCTACACTATCCACAGAGCCCTTGTTCCTGGGAAAGAAAGCCTCAATCTCCTCACCTAGCTCGGTTTTAAAAACCGTATCAAGCAGAGCTGTGGGTAGAAGTCGCCATGGGGGAGGTGGTCTACCATAGCCAGGCATACCAAGCTGTACCAAAACCGGGCAGTGATCTGAGTTCACCACTCGTTCCAATGCTAATGTCCATCTTTCCACTGTTATTACGGTGCTTCTGATGGCGGGAGGGCAGTTCGTCGCAGCTCACCACTTGCGTTGTTTCAATGCCAGGACCAGCACCGGGTGCGGCAAGGGATGCAGCACCACGTGTAGCGCAATTCTATCGCCATCGTCTTGGCCCCACCAGTATGTAAATTCTCCAAGGTCAGCTGTCGCTGCAGTTTGCGTGTAGATTGTGGTCAGTCCGGAATATGACACATTATAGGATCCGTGACAGGACTCTATCAACTCAGTCGTCAGCAATGCCCCACTGTGACCGAATACCGCAACAGACTCTTCTCCACCCTTCGATGCGGGTCTGCCAGCCCAATGCTTACTCTTCCGAACAGCCCATATGCAGCTCCACCCAGCCAAGTCCTTTCGTGTATCACCACCAATGAGTGGAATGCAGGCCAGTCCTGTATAGAGTTAAACTATGCTTGAGATCAGTTCTCTGTACTATGCGCCACATCCACTAGAAAGACCACTCCCGGTAATCTCCTCATTAATAACAACAGCCAGCCAGCTTCATACGCGGTCTCACCGGGATCTTGGGGCGATATTCAAAGGTCTTACTCTACATATGGTTGTACGCCGCCACAGCCGAGCACAATGGCTCCTGCCGGGTGCCTCGTGCTCCTCCAAGCTCAGATCCCCTCAGGCAAAAGATGCGTCCGCTTTTGAGTGCACATTAATTTGTAACAGGGGGCAAGCACTGCAATAATTCCCTCTTCCGAGTCATGTACCTGCGTGCCAATCCTAATTGCCGCTCCCGTCCTCTGTCCTTCTGCAATGGGCGTGCAGCCTGCGCCACACATGTGCAGCCACGGTGTTTGCGTAGCCTCCGTCCCTGGCAGCGGCCACACTCAGACCTCCAGCTTCAGTCCCAGACATTCCTCAAGGGCTCCGCTGCGGCAGTTCCCGTGGTCCGTTTTGCCTGAAACTTTCACAGAGGGCAGAACAGGATACCGTTCACATTCGTAGGCAATTTTAGCCGACTCCGTTACCGGTTAAGCAGGATAAATGCCGGATTGTGTACCAGGCTAAAGAAGCCTCACCCTTAGGCGGCCATTCTGCACTGCGCCCTCTAGCGCCCCGCAGTTATAGTTAGAACTTATTATCCATAGTAAATCTGCAACATTCTATGTGGAATAACTTTGGCGCCAGTTGTTGAATGTGCGTGAAATTTTCCAAACTTTCAGCCAGCTTAGTTACGCTCCTTCCATGAAAGTTTGGGGGTGATTGGTCAAGCGGGGGCTGAGAAAAATGGGGGGCCCAAAACATGTTTTCCCGATGCAATTTCCCATAGGACCTTTAGCCACGCTACAGCATGAACGGCTGAACGGAATTGCTCCAAATTTGGCAGAGAGATAGTCCTCAGTTCAGACCTGTGCCTTTTGCTTATTTGGTGTAAATCTGTTCAGTAGTTCCTGTGAAAATGACATTTAAAAGTACATATATATCTATGGGCGCTGTGGATCCGTGGATTGTGCGAGGATTGGCATTGCAGCATAAGCGCACCATCCTGATCACGCGTTCAGTGCTAATTGGCTGTCAAGCAGTTGTAAACATTTGAAACCAGGAGCTGTTGGCAGCCATTTTGTGCCTCGGTAGAAGCGAGGCTGAGGAGGAAGTCAGTGGAATATGTGTTCAAAACAGAGAAAGGGGGCAGGCTAGAAATAATTGTACCCTCCAGACCTGCTTAGGGGGTCCCAGAAGGACCCCTAGGGCCCACATGTTATTTTCTTTAAACGGGATGGGTGTAGGGTGCCTGGACTGTGCCATAAAATAAATAGAATTAAAAAGAGGGTTTTTTCATAATTTGTCTCCGGGGGGGTTAAATACCGGGGGCAAAATTATCAAATTTTATGTGGGGCCCAGAGGTGCCCCCCAGCCTTGGGGATCGTCAGTGCCCGGGCTAAAAAAAAAAAATGGTGGTGGGAGGGGTCGAAGGTCCTGAAAGCCGCGGGACCATCACTCATCCGGGTTTCTATATTGTGGGATTCGTGGCTCCCCTCCTGGAGCACTCGAGGGCCCCGTTACCCACCGGGGCTACAAAAAAAGTATGGCTTGGGAGGGGGGTCTCTAAGGTCTCCATAGCCCCGGGGACCACCACTCCCTGAGGCTTTATGTATTGTGGGAGGGCCAGTTCCTGCAGTGTTCCGGGGTGTCCATCCCACCCTCCCATAGCAAGGAAATCTGTTCTCTCTTTCAAAATCAAAATCAGATTGCTTTTCCACATGGGGAGTTGTATGTCAGTAGCTTGTGATGTGGAAAAGTAATGCCGACTCCCAAACGTGTGTAAGTTGGGCATCAAAGGCGCTGGAGTCGCGCTCCCTACAGATTATGAGTCGTGCATCCAGCGCGTGCACACCAGAGGGTCGCACTGAGCGCTGTGCTGGGTACGCGACTTGTAATTTTACCGTAAAAAAATTAGCCCCTATCAGTAATTTCTAATATCTCCGGGGATCCTATCCCTGGGTCTTATAAAAAATGTTGGGGACCGTGAGGGGAGCTACAATGCCCCCACGGTCCTGTTGGCTTCCCGCGTTCTTCAGGAATCTGGATTGCTTTTCTGCAAGGGGAGATACTAACTTGTAGGTGGAAATGCAATCTGCTTTTTATTTTGAAAGTGAGAACAGATTTCTCTGCTCTGTCTTTCAAAATGCAAACTAAATTTGCTATGGGAGGGCGGTAGCCATGAGACTTCCGCCCTCTCAAAGCAAACAGCAGTGTCCCGGGAGTAGGCACCCCGGGACACTGCATGAGCCGGCCGTTGAGCGTTGCGGTCTCCAGGGCTCTCGAGGGCTCTAGGCATTGGGTCACGCAGTCTGTCTCTCACAATACACACATTTACGGGGGTGGTGGTTCCCAGGGCTTGAGGGGGGTTGTTAAGGACCACAAACTTCTAATTTTGTAGGGGGGGCCTTGGACGCGAAAGTGGTGCAAGGTGGTTGTAAATCTGGTACACAGTGTTTTGTTTTACTTTGCTTTCCTTTTTGGTCTTGTAGAGGATCCAGGGTTAATATAACGGTTTTTGTACAGCCAGTACCTTTCAACTCTACCCCCAAACGGCTTTCTGCCTGTTACCATAGTAAGTAACAGTTCATGCAACACTTAAATGAGCCCAGAGGTTAGAAGTTCCCCACACTATGTTGGTAATGGAAAAAAGTTACGGTGCTGGAGTTTTTAAGCTTTTCCATCGGAACCGTTAGTCGTAGGTATAGACTCTGGTAAAGATCTGGTAAAGAGTTAGACTTAGAATTATACTTCAAATTATAAAAATATCATTTCTATTGGGGACCGCTACCCCACCAAAAAAAAAGAATACTTTTTTTTAATTTTTTTAATAAAACAATAAATCACAGGAAACGTAACTTAAATATAACAATACAATAAATACCTAGAAACATAACTTTAACAAAACATTATAATAAACAAAATGTGATATGGACTCCAATAGAAGTACGGTATGTAATCTGCAAAACAAAAAAGAAAATTGGTGTTTAAAATTAGATCGATGCGACTAAATGAAGTCAAACATTACAAGTCAAATTAACAGTTGAAGATATTTCCTTCTTTTAACGTGTGCAGTGTGTCTGATACATTTCACTTGTCTTGTAGGCTTGCGTTCAAGCAGTGTCTGTATGGAAGTGCCTACTGCTTCAGATTTACATTTCAGATCAACAGGTCTTTAAAATGATTCAGAGATGAGACGAAATTAGGTGAGAGATCAAGTCATTATGCAGGAAAATATTCTTTAGGGCTTATTTACAAGATTTTTGCGCCAGTTTTGTGTTACTTTCCTCATGTTGAAAGTGACGCAAAAGTGGCGCAAGGGGCTTGTAAATAAGGGCTTTCATTTGTAATTCATTTAATTGGAGTTAGTGTATATCTAGGGCGCTCTGCTTACCTTCTGTAAACACTGTGACCAACAGAGTTCACAACTTGAACTCAGCTTTGGTTCTACACGTCAGAGTGGACAGCAGCATCCATAACTTTAAAAGAGAAAGAGAAATGATGTGAGAGAGAGAAAGAGAGAGAAAACGACATTAAAACTGTGAAAGAGTGAAAGTTATAGATGGAGCAGTTAACAGTGGAGAAAATACTCGTAGCTCACCTTTTGCCTTGGTTTAGTGTCAAAGTACGTGCTGGTTCATAATGCACCCTCCAGTTTAGTGATCTGAAATATAGTATATAGAGTTAGTCATAGTATAGTACATACAAAAGTGGCGTAATGGGCTTGTAGATTTGCCTCTCAGACTGCTGTAATCTATCTATTGTCACTGCTAGGAGGTAATTGCACATTCCTACGCAGTGAAGCTGCTGCACACTACCCACTCTCTCCTTTCAGAGATGACTTGTCAATGTTTCGGAAAGAAGCTTTTTAATCACCTTGTGCCATTGGTGTGATTCAAAGAGGGTGCACCATGTGTCTTAGCAGCCTTCTCAAACGTTGTTACGATGGCCACGCATCTTCGCAGAATCCTCGAATGTTGAGTAGGGGTGGGCGGACATTTCCATTCCGCCCACGGAATGTCCGATAATTTCCACTTTCCGCCTTCCGCAAAGAAGGCGGAAAAATGGTGCAAATTTCCGCACAATCCAGAGCGGAATGGAAATTGGCTGCCCGCCTTATTAATTATATTTTAAAGCTGGAAATACATTTTTAAAAAAAGGTACCTTATTATTGCACCACAAACTTCCCGGTCTGGCTTCTTCTTTGAAACTGCGCATGCGCGGAGCCTGCACATGCGCATTCCTCTCCAGGAATGCGCATAATAGGTGGGCGGGAAGGCGGGCGGGAACCAGAAGGCCGGCAGAAGGCGGGCGGGAGGCGGGCGGGCGGGCTCTGTGAAACCAAAATATCACAGAGAGGCACGGAGATTTGGTCAATCTCCGTGCCTCTCCGCGATAGTCCATTCCGCAAATTCCGCTCACCCCTAATGTTGAGTTTTAGAGGTGTTGGGGGGACACCAATTTGTGAACCGCAACCTGTTAGATAAAAAGGAAGTTAACATTGTGTGTAATTTTTTTATCAAAGGAGTGAGGAAGTGAGAGACTGACTGCAAAGAATATTTCCAGCTCACCAGTGTGTTTTTTACCACGTGCTGGAACATAATGCACCCTTAAGCTCTACATCTAAAAGATAGTAAAAGAAAGATGTTATGCTTGGTAATTGTTACTATCCTAATGTGGAGTTGAATAACATCAACCTTCCACATACGTTCCCTTTCACATGTAAAATAACTATTTGTAGAGTTTATATTCCGGACGTTTGAGCGATTATAAAAATGTTCCTGCTATTGGAAAAAAAAGTACATGTAATTTGATACACTACATAGGACTGCGTTTGTCTAAATCGCTGCGTCGCTTTTTGGTATCCAGTCTGCTACAGTCCTTCCACTCCATTCCATGCACACCCAGACCTCACTGCTCACCTTTTCGTGGACAGGACACCTTCTGCATCATTTAGTCCCGATCTGCCACTAAGAAGTCTCATATATGTTGCCGAGTCTTGATATCGGTATGGCTAACGAAATACTCATGCTCTCATCATCATCGCAGGTTCCTCACCCGCTCAGTGCTTCTGATACCACTAACTCAGTGACCAAAGAGGCCACACATGTAGTGGTAGGCCCCCCTACTCGGTGGTTCGGGCCTACATGAGGCATCCAAACCACTAGGACAGGCCATCACAGTGCTTGGGATGGGAGCAACTCTAAAATGGCGTAGAGCACGTGAGCCATATCTTTTTTATTGGTATGGTCACGTGTGTAGTGACGGATACTCTGGATGGGTGTGGTGTGGGTGTATACAAGCCATGAAGGAGTGCGTTTGTGCCTTTCTGACAACTAGAGCTGGAACTAAGAAATCTCTACAATTAAATATGGGCAATGTTTCGTTGTTGTGTTTTCCTGGAAGTGTAAGTGGAGTGGGCTGGCCTGACGTATGCCAGTGCTGCGTGAGGCTCTGAACCATGATTCTGGAGCTTTGGGCTTGGTCCCGTCGTGAGCTCTATGAGAAATCAAGTGATTCGGGTTTCCGTTTTGTAGTGCTGACGTCACACGGGTCTTAAAAACAAATGTGTCATTATATCTGTAAAGTCCCACAACTTAGCCAACATGGAAGGTACGGGGTATCACTGTCTCTATATTCGTTCATAGTTGCACACATAAAAGATGGTGGACATGACGCATTTCTGCGATTATGAATGTTTATTGTACATTCAGTGGAGTGTTGTTGCTGTTGTAATACAGGGTTGTGAAAGGTTTGAGTTGTAGTTTTGGGTACATGAAGGGCAGCTAATATATATACGTATGTGGTTAATCTGGGACACTGTAGAACTTGGTGCTGGAAATCAGTGTTTGAGTCTCGGAGTTGCGTCCACATCCTGTTATTGTAGAGTAATGATGTAATGTACGCGTGCCAGAAAATGTATAGTAAATACGGTGCTCATGTAAATAGCTGATATAGTTTTGGATTGATTTTCCGCTACATAAATATGTTTTTTGTTTTTTTTTAAAAAGGAGGAATAGCCCACACTTACTGTCACAGGTAAGATGGTTGCATATGCTATTTATAGCACAATATAATGTGGTAGGGCGGAAGAGCAGCATTTTACAAACACATAAATACACAGAGACCGATAGATAGTTGAAGTGAGGACGGGCACATGTGCTCAATTCCATTTTATTACTTTGTTGTTGGTAACAAGTAGAATAGTAATCATGATATCATATACAGATATTTAATCAGTTTATGACTTCTGCTGTACAAAGGAAGGAGCATTGTATGTGAAATAATACTCAGAAGATTCTATCGTAAAGAGTTCATGAGTTGTGGTGCACTGAGGTAGGGGCGATTTGTGTGAAGCCAGCGATGATGTGTGGTCCAGGCAGATCAAACTGGTAAAAACGTGGTTTGACTATTGAATTTTGCCTTAACAAGAGCATGTGGCGATTATTTTCGGTGTACTGAGTTAGGGTACATCTGGTGTTTATCGTGTGCTCACCCTGCAATGATGCGTGGTCTGAGCGGGCTGTACTGAAATCATTCACTATTGCATACTGGACTGTATGAACTTTGAGGGGGAAAAAAACCTACCATTGATGGTTATCAATTGTTGTGCAAACTATACTCCCCATAACAAATTAAACAATTACACTTCATGCAGAGCATTCTAACTTTCACAAATTGGGGACGTATGTCTAGTGGCGATGTTGAAGGTGATATCCCAGAGGTACTTGGTATTGCCGGTGGTGGAGGTACATTTTGGCGCAATCTTCTACATTCTCTGTTATCATAGTTCTCAGGATGCAACGATTGAAGGTACATGAGCATACTAGCAGAACAACAGCACTATTTTTTTCTCTGCTTTAAATAATTTGAGGCTGAATTTAATGCTGTCTGTAGTGTAGATGAAAGTGTAGATGAAAAGGTAAATTCAAGTTGTGAACCCTACTGTACACAGTGTACATGGAAGCTAGTAGTCAGTACAGTTATAGAATAATGCTTTTTTCACTTATTTTAACAAAATCTGAATACATACAGTATAATTGTGTCTGCATTAAATACATCAAGGTTGAATTCCCTACTGTCTATAGTGTAGATGCAAAGGTGAATTCAAGTTGTAAACCCTGCTGTCCGCAGTGTACATTTTAGGGTGGAGTGCATCATCGGCAATTATAGTGGAAGTGAAGGATCGAACATGTATGCAGTGTACATTTTATTATTCAACTATATCTATAAGTGATATAAAAAATTGATGAGTGCATCCCAAAGGGATATTGTGTAGGGTGTGATAGGTGTTATACTTAGTTTGGTTTCCACTGAGTTAGTGGTACCTGAAACAACAAGGTTCTGTGGAGCCTGCGATGATGTGTAGACTGGGCAGGCCTTACTGATAGTGATGTTTTTTGTCTCGTGAATTCTGGCTTATTAAGGCCAAGTGGCGATATAATGTAGGTTTGAGGGATGTTACTTTATTTGGTACTGTGCTTTATACATAATGAATGAAAAATCAATTAAATTCTGCTTGAATACGGTCATGTCTCGATAAATTATGGTGAACTGAGTTACTAGTACCTTTGGGACTGAGCGTGTACGTAACTTGCGATGATGCGCGGTCTGGATAGGCTGCACTGGGGATAATGTTTTTTGGACTACAGAATTTTGCCTTAATAAAGCCTCATGGTAATTATTTATTTTGTACTGAGTTAATGGTACGTCTGGTGTTTAGCGTGTGCTCACCCTGCGATGATGTGTGGTCTGAAAGGGCTGCACTCAAAACATTGACTGTTGCATACTGGACTGTATGTACTTTGAGGGGGAAAAAAAGTGCCATCAATGGTTATGAATTCTTCAGCAACAAGATTATCTGAATCAGATGATTCTTCCAGTTGTGTAGACAATTTTGTCTCCAAAAATGAAATTCAGGTTTCCAATGAAAAAAAAGTGAGGTTCAAATTGTAACCTATGTTATCCACAGTGCAGACTATCATTAAGTTTACCTCTACACTTGCAGAGTGAAATTTATTATTCAAGAAAATCTATATGTGATATAATAAAAGTTAGTAAAGGAAGCATAATAAAGGGATATTCTATAGGTTTTGATAAATGTTATACTTAGTTTGGTATTGTAGTCTGCAAATGATAAATCAACAGTGTAATTAATGTAAGCTCTGATGACTGCAGTGTAGGCAGGAGTAAGCGATTAGCAAGAACCCACGACTACCTGACAGTGATTAGAGCTGCACAGTATTGGTAATTTAGTGTGTGGAAAGAGTTAGTGGCACCTGAAGCAACAAAGTTCTGTGGATGATGCGTGGTCCAAACAGGACGCAATGGTAGCAAAGTCTTTAATTCTAATGAATATTGGTTGTCCATTCACAGAATTAAGTTTAAGTATATCTCCAAAAACTATGATATATTTTCTTCTAAATAAGTCATCTCATTTAATGCGGTCACGTGGCGATGATTTCTGGTGCACTGAGTTAGAAGTATCTTTGGCGCTGAGCTTGTACGTACCCTCGATGATGCGTGGTTGGTGGGGGAGAGGCACAGTAATTGAAGTAATGTCTTTTGTTGATTGAATTCTGCATGAATTCCATTTAAAAGTGAGAGTATGCCTTACTGTGACATAAACCTTTTCACTGTTCTTTGCAATGATTTATGGTGCACTGAGTTAGTAGTATCTTTGGCGCTGAGCTCGTACGTACCCTGCGATAACAAGTGGTAAGGGGGGGCGCATTCTGACCAATGTTTTTTCTCTATTGAATTCTGCTTGAATATGGCCACGTGGCGACGAATTATGGTGCACTGAGTTAGTAGTACATTTGGGACTGAGCATATATGTAACCTGCGATAATGCGTAGTCCCGGCACTGGGAGCAATGTTTTTTGCCTAGTGAATTCTGCCTTAATAAGGCCAATTAGAGATGACTTGTGGTGCCGTGAGTTAGTGGTACCTGAAGAACTCAGCGTGTGCGCACCCTGCGATGATTCGTGGTGCGGGCGCGTCGCACTGGTACAATGTCGCTTGGCTATTGGAATGCGTCATGTGCAATCGCCATTCCACCTGAATCGTGAGCCCACACACTGTAGATCAAAGGCAGTTGTCAGCACAGATATCGATGAATGATTTTTTTTTTTAATGTAAAAAACATCTGAACATATACAGTAGAATTGTCTCTACATTACATAAATCAAGGCTGAATTCCCTACTGTTCGTAGTGTAGATGGAAAGTTGAATTCAAGTTGTGAACCCTGCTGTCGGCAGAGTAAATTTTGGCAAGAGTCCACAGAAACATTGATGAATGCTTTTTTGACACATACGTTAACAAAATCTGATGACACAGTAGAATTGTCCCTGTCTTAATAAATTGAGAATGACTTCAGTGTTGATTGTAGTGCTTCAGCACTTCTGGTATCAAGTGGTAAACTCTGTTGATTGCAGTGTACATTTGAAGGCAGTACTTAGTACAGACATAGATGAACGTTTTTTGTGGCATCCATTAATAAAATTGACTCTTCCTTTCATAAATCAAGGCTAACTTGCATGCTGTTAGTAATTGTCTTTGTATTAAATCAATGAAGGCTGAATTTCCTACTGTTCAAACTTTAACAAAATCTGAGAACATAGTGCAATTGTCTCTGTTTTAAATAAATCAAGACTGAATTCATGTTTTCTGTAGGGCGTTTGCGCAACTGGTTTCAAGTTGTCAACTCTACTGACCGCAGAATAGATTGAAGGCAGTTCTCAGCACAGATACTGAAGACAGTCTCGATGGAAACCACTAGTCGATACTGACATAAGTCTGCGGTGGTGTGGCGCTGAGTTTGTAATCGGCCTGTATCGAGGAAGCACGCAGTCATGGCGGCAGCCACGTGGCAGGGTGGGGACATTCGCTGCAGTGCAGTCTCTTCTCTTTGCAGAAGTGAACCACGCCCAAGGCGTAGCCTAATTATTTATAGTTTACGTTGACGTTGTTTACCTTGGACTAGCCCACTCCGCTTCTGTTTCAAAGGAGGGGGATGAACACAGGTACATGACTGTAATATTCCCCAGTGTCTCTGATAATATGGTTGCGTCCACTATTCAGTATACTACAAATATCAATGGTATATGTACACACTGAAAAGTTTTTGATTTCTATAGTGAATTGTGTATAGTATTTCACCGGCAGTCTTAGCGTTGTGTACATTATTGTTGATGTTCGAGTTCTGTCCCTTATACATACTAGGTTGCCACAACTCTGTAGATTGAGCTAGTGTGCTATTGAGGAAATATATTATTTTGGAAAGGTCCGTAGTACTGTTTTTCGCTGCCTCTGAGGAAGTAGGGGGGCGGGGTCCATTGGTATGGTTGTGGTGATCGTGGTGCTGGGTATTTTGATTTTGTTGGGTGTGGGAAGTGTATAATTAGAAACTCTATCACATATTGCTCTTTAAACATGAGTGTGAGTTGAATGCAATTCACGCAGTACATATTCGATGTTCTTACAGTACTTAAATGTTGATGTTAATTTGTTAGTGATAAGTGGAACTATTGCCTGATTTTTAGGTAGCATTGCAGATTTGGTTACTTGTTGAAAATGTGGGAAAGTGGTCAACATTATAAGTAGGAATTGTCATTTAAAAAACTTTCAAAATTCACTGAAAAAACCATAGGTTTCAGGCAGGTTATAGTTTGGAATTAGCATTTAAAAATCCTTTGAAATTCACTAAAAAAAACATAGGTTTCAGACAAGGAATAGTTAGGAGTTACCATTTAAAAAACCTTAGAAATTCACTGAAAAAACCATAGGTTTTAGGGGTGTTATAGTTAGTTGGACATTTCACTCGTACAAAACCATTGAAATTCCCACGTTATAGTTAGTTGTACTAACTATAACTTGCGCGCACGCAATCCACTGCTGATGATGTTACATATTACATCATTCATGACATGGTCAGTGACATCACTGATGACATCTCAAATGACATCACTGATGACATCACTGAAGACATCATCCACGTGACAATCTGATACATCTTATCACACACTAGTATAACCTTTGAACACTCATTATAAAATATGAAGTATCATGTTTGACACCATTGGCACAGTAATACAAGTTTCTAAAAACCCACTTAGTGATTCCTACATCTACATACACATCTAAACACTTACCTATATATTCACTCATACATGCTAACAAAGATCTATAGAACACTATTAAATATACATAGGCTTTCCTGTTTTCAGTTTCTATTTTTGGTAAATTCTGGTGGGGTTTTTTCAGTGTTTTCAATATCTTAAAAAACAGTTGTTATCAGTGGTTTCACATTTTTGCGCCACTAAAAGCAACAGAAAAGGTGTTTTTCTGGTGTTTATGGAACATTTTGCTTTTATTATTGCTCTCTTATTGCACTGAAAGAACATGGTATATAGACAGTGTACTTATAGTGTATATGAGGTCCAAATAGATTTTTGCAAATTAATCTTATTGTAGTACACCATACAATACTTCTTCAGTGAGTCTTTGGGTCATGTGCGCTCGCCCTTTCCTTCCTATGTAAACTTCTGTGAAAAGGCCCTCTCAGCATTCATAGCCCCTTGAGCTGAGAACCATCAGCTAAGGGACACAGTTGGAATGACTCTTTCTTTGATGCCACATAAAGCACAAAATGATAAATATTTGCGTTTTAGTTCGTGTGCACAAGAAACCAGTGCACCAGAATAGACTAAAAAGTCAATAGCATCCCTCATTAACTCTGACGATTGTAAAGATGCTTTCAGCATACCATCTAACAAGTGGCAAGGATCTCCTACAGGGAATCACTTCAGCTCGGGTATCAATTTTGACAGGTCCTCACACAACTTTTTTATATACATAGCTGAATCACTGCAAATACAAACAATATCACTCTAATCTTTGTTGAACTTGGAAAGAACCTTTTTTGCAGAGCATTACAAGTGACAATGTGTTCCATGTTTTCCAAAAGTCTGGTGTCATGTTTTCACCACTATCCCAGATGCTTGGTGATATATATAGTTGTCACTATACCTTGCATTGAATGTTTAAAGCCTGAGGTGTTGGCAATTCACCTACTATCAATATTGACCCACTAGAAACTATGGTCTGATGTGTTAAGTGTTTTTACACATTCTCTGTGGGTAAATGTGATGACACATATTAGGAAAGATTTTTATGAAACCAGCCATTTTACCTATCAGTGAAAGAATCAAATGCAGCCAAAACATCAAATATGAGTTTGATATTTCCTGATTCTCTATAGTTTATAAAATGATTAAACTAGACCTACAACATGAAACTAAACTCTGCATCTTTAGACCAAAGGCCACAAAACCGAAAAAAGTAAAAGGAAGAAGACACAATATTTTAGTGGCATCCCTAAAGAACAAAACTCAAGCAGAATAATGTTAGCCAGTCTTTCTTACTGCTAGCTTGTATAACAAAGTTACATTGTATTGACTCCTTCGGGAAGAAATAAATGACACTTTCACTCTCTTTTTCCTTTCTTTGAATGGCATTTAGTTTGTGGTTGTCCAGGTGTTTTTTCCGTGTTTATATGTTTTCACCGATGAGGGCTATTTTTCTTTCAGTGGGGTTTTATCAGTTATTATAGGTTTAAACCTAAAACCCCACAGCCTGCATATACACCTACATCGACATTACACACTAGCACACATCCTATTCACTTATGCAGTCATCCTACTCACTTATGCAAATAATTGATCATACCTACATTTACTAAGCTACACACTTACTCAAAAACCACATTAATTATTCATAAAGTTAGAAAGTCACACTTAGTGTGTTATAAAATCACTATTAAGTATACTTATTTATATACAACAACTGTCACATACACTGCCTTTTATATTTCTAGTTTGTTGAACATGTATCATTGAGAAATATATTTACTCATCACCACATCCATAAAGAGATTCACTCACCCAAACAACTGTTTCCACATACAGTCTTAACCTCATATGCCTACTAAATAACCTATTCATACATCTTTAGACAGTCACAAACCTCCCACCCAATCACACACACATTCATTCACTATCCCATACAAATACTCACTTAACTAATTAATAACTAATATAGAATTTCACATAGCTAGTAACCAACTTATGTAGTAGTTTACACAACAAGAGATATAGTGATACAGGTATTCACACAGTTTATTCACTATCCCATATATTTAGCGAGACAGTTTAAATGTGTCATTTACACAATCATATTGCTACTAAATCCTTCATTCAGAAACGTATACATCCACTCACTCTTCAATGCAGATGAAGAGACTAATGGTAGTGTAAATGGGCCAAGGAGACTGGGCAGTTGGCAATGCCATGAAACAAACACTAAAGCTGGATAGCTGATTGGAATAGAAGGAGAGAAATAAGTACTTGTTCTATGCTACTATAAATTCAATATTCATGATAATGTACTGTAGCACTGGTAGTAGATTTTTATTGAATTTGAATAATTCAAATAGCTGCAGAAAGATAAAAAGGTTAAAGACTATAAACAATCATAATAATCAGATAACATTGTTTACCCCTTTCTAAAAATTAACAATGGTTGTAAAATAGCACACGTTATTTATGAAGCTTGTAAAAAAAGTTTTTTTAATGGGAAGAGTTTAGTGTAGCAGCAAAGCTGAGATATTCTCTTTGAGAATAGGTACTGTCTTACTGCCTCACTACAGAATGACATTTTGTTATTAAGCCTAATCTGTTTTATATCGATATGTCACTCTGGCTGTACAAGTGGGCAACAGGACAGAAGATGCATAAGAACAAATTTCTCCTGATTGTTGTCGCAAATCTTGAACCTTTAGCTTCTGTATGATTCGGGCCACCGTGAAGATCTCAAGTCTTTTATTGGAAAGAGTATGAAACACTTTCAAAGTACTTTCTGACGTCTAGATTTGTTTAACAGTTCAAAAAACAATATTGAGCATTCAGCGAGTTTGAGAAATCCATGATTAGAGATGAGAAACACTTTTTCTATACCTCCAAGGTACCTTCCACTCGTCTTAACAAGATTGGCACTTTAAATGCGGTTTTAAAAATCATTCTTGAGGGTTTGCTTTCCCATAACCTGCCAATTTCAAGAGCTAAAGATAGCGGTCCAGGAATTGATATTGTTTACTCCTCCTTCTATATTTGAGAACCAGAGTATGTATGGGCTTCACCAACACAAAATGGACACGTTCACCAGGGCTGTGTCTATGGCAGTGCTTAATTTGTAAAACAGTAAGTGCCAGGGCTGTCATCAGGAGGCCACTGCAGCTTGCACCACGCATTGCCCCAGACATGCTGCCAATGACAGAGTCAAAACATCTAGTAACCATCATTTTCTTTTAATTGTGATAATTCCGACAATTTCAGCCTTCCAAAGCTAAATAAATGGCTTGAGCGCCACGTAATAGTAATTGTTTATGTATATTGAATTCATAATTAACTGTTGTGGGAATGTCTAAATTAGCCAGTCAGTGTCACTTTGTGGTAGACTGTCAAGGTCCACTGCTGACAATTAAGTGCAGGTTCCGCATACCGGAAACCACCGACTCAAATTAAGCACTGGTCTATTGGAGGTGCTGGAAGCGGCAGAAGGGAAACAGTGCATCCTTGTTCCAAGGAGAGAGAACCCACTGCATTAACCGACAGGACACCCATACTACTGGCGATGGACACTTCCAAGCGTACTCTGGAGACTTGAATCAATGAGTTGGGATTGGATGTAATGCTCCTGCAGTAGGATCTGTAAAACACATTGAATAGAGCCACATAGACTAAGGGCAGAATTGGGGAGTTTGAGGACTCTGTATGGGAATTACAGACAAGGTTTGCCTTCTTGCCTCCTTCAATGTGGTGCTGCTTGGCAGGGCTGAGGATGGCAAGAACAGGTCCCACCACAACAATATATGTCTGGTAATCTTCCACAAGTACGTTAAAGGCACCAAACCTGAACACTTCCTCCATCAATGGCTAAGCTCATGAATCCTGGTGGATAGCTTGTATTGCGTCCCAGGCCTCTGTTCATCTAATCTAGCCACAGAAGAGAATGACTGATTAACATCTGGGTTTAATGGGTGCTGGTGACTCTGATGGGCTGAGGCCTTCTGTACAGAAGATGCCATGGATTTGTGGATCCACTGGGCTGGAGAGACGTGTGATGCTACTCCCCTTTTTGTGGGTTTCTGTATTTTTTAGTTTGTGTAATTTCTACGGGGTGTCTGGGATGTATGGCTTTTTACAACCATTTGACAGATGCTACTGTTTATGAGGTATGGGGTGGGGGTTTAAAAGAGATATCTATTGCTGGCTGCTGTTTGTTTTTTGCACCTTGATATTCTTTTCTTCTTTTTATTGGGCATCGCTATAGCCCTCCTGCTGCTGGATCTGTGTGAAGTAGGGTTCATTCATACTCAATTGTATTTATTTATAAAGTTTTATATAGCACGAACTTGACCCAAGAGGGTACCAGGGCGCTTTACATTTAGGATTGTTGCGTTACAAGTTACATCAGATACAAAAGCATAGTAAGGAACAGTACACATAAAACAATGTTACAGTAATTCGAAGAAGGAAGGGGAGGAAGGAGTAATAGCGGGGAGACGAGGAGGAACAATGCTCAATGTCTGGCTGGGTAGGTGACTGTCAAAGGGAAAAACCAGGGCCAGACTCCTCACTAGCTGTCAAGCAGCTCCACTGGTCATCAGCCATGTTGCTCAGGTCTCAGCATTCAGGAAAAGTCCATTTTTAGTTTATTTAAATGCAAAGGTTATATGGCGCTATCTAGACCCGGAGGTAACAGAGCGCATAACCAGGGGAGGTTTACATCATAAGATACATCAAAAAGGATTATAAAGCGAGGGCCAGACCCATAGGTATCAGAGCGCTATAGCAGAGGAAGATTGCATTACAAATTATATCAGTTAAAATAGCGTAGTAGGAACAGTAAACAAACAACGGGAGGAAGGAGTAATAGCAGGGAGACGAGGAGGAACAATACCCAATGTCCGGCTGGGTAGGTGACGGTCATAGTTCTGCTCAATCTGGACCCCCCCTTCAGACCTCACCTCCGTGACATTGACTTGGCTGGATCCTATCTCTGTCGAGGTTTTGTACAGGCCCATGGAATCAGGCTCTCCGTTTTACCCTATGCCAACAAAGCAATTGCTAATATGGGATGATGAGCTGGGTATACACTCAAAATATCGAGTTAAAAATATCGATTTGCATTAATATCGAATTAAAAATATAGAACGGACACAATATCGAATTGACAGAATATAGATAACAAAAATATCGAAAAGAAAAGAAGTAATATCGAATTCAAAATATAGAATGGACAAAATATCGAATGGACAGAATATAGTTAACAAAAATATTGAATGGACAGAATTTGAGGTAAGTAAGTTAATATCTATTTTTAATATTATCCAATTTTTTTTAAAGTGTTTTATATGGTAGCATATGTGTGAATAGTGTATATTTATTTTATAATTTATTTTAATTAATTAATTTTATGGTATTTAATTTTTGCGTAATATAATTCTGTAGTGGGTTTTGGGTTTATAGGGAAATAGGGTGGGAAGTAATTTAATTATAATTAATTAAATATGTTAATTCATTTATTGGTATTTATTTCAAATAATTGTTAATTATTTTTTAATTGGTAATTAATTAAAATATAATTGGTAATTAATTTTAATTATTGATTAATTGATAATTATGTTAATTTTATTAATGTATTTTTTGTAGCGGGTTGTGGGTCTATAGGGGAATAGGGTGGGAAGTAATTTAATTATAATTAATTAAATAATCAAGGGGAAGAGGTGTGGCGCCACAGCCAGGGTGACTGACTCCGGAATGTGGGGATCACGGTTCGATCCCCGGAGCCGGCGCAGGGTAGCCCAGCACCATGTGACTCTGGGCAATAGCTTGCTTAATCTTCCCGATGGCACCCAGTGCCTAGAGACCCTAACGGGTGATGGTTCACGCTTATGAATTGTTAATTAATTAATTAAAATATAATTGGTAATAATTTTAATTAATTGAAAAATTGATAAGTATGTTAATTTTATAAATTTCTTTTCTGTAGCGGGTTGTGGGTTTATAGGGGAATAGGGTGGGAAGTAATTTCATTATAATTAATTAAATATTTTAATCAATTTATTGGTGTTTATCTTGAATTATTGTTAAGTAATTTTTAATTGGTAATTAATTAAAATACAATTTGTAATAAATTTTTATTAATTGATTAATTGATAATTATGTTAATTTTACTAATTTTTTTCTGTTGCGTGTTGTGGGTTTATAGGGGAATAGGGCGGGAAGTAATTTAATTGTAATTAATTACATTTTTTATGTATTTATTGTTTTTTTGTTTTAATTTTTAGTTATTTATTAATTGTTAAATAATTAATTGTTAATTGGTAAATAATTTGTATTAATAGGTAATTTTTTTAATAATTAATTTTTATTTGTATTTTTAATTGATTCATTATTATATTAGATTACATTATTAATTACTTTTAATTAATTTGTAATTGGTATTAATATTGAATTTATTTTTATTCATATATGAAGCATTTACTTTCCCTATTGTTGCACTCACTGGAGTGGGTATAGTAATTTTTACCCTCCCGCTATCCAACGCTTTCCCTACTGTTGCACTCACTGGAGTGGGAATAGTAATTTTTACCTCTATGCTATCCAAAGCTTTCCCTACTGTTGCACTCTCTGGAGTGGGTATAGTAATTTTTACCCTCCCGCTATCCAATGCTTTCCCTACTGTTGCACTCACTGGAGTGGAAATAGTAATTTTTACCCCTACGCTATCCAGCGCTTTCCCTACTGTTGCACTCACTGGAGTGGGAATAGTAATTTTTACCCCTATGCTATCCAATGCTTTGCCTACTGTTGCACTCACTGGAGTGGGAATAGTCATTTTTACCTCTACGCTATCCAACACTTTTCCCACTGTTGCACTTTCAGGAGTGGGTGTAGTAATTTTTACCCTCCCGCTATCTAGTGCTTTCCCTACTGTTGCACTCTCTGGAGTGGGAATAGTAATTTTTACCCCTACGCTATCCAGCGCTTTCCCTACTGTTGCACTCACTGGAGTGGAAATAGTAATTTTTAGCCCTACGCTATCCAACGCTTTCCCTACTGTTGCACTCACTGGAGTGGGAATAGTAATTTTTACTCCTACACTATCCAACACTTTCCATACTGTTGCACTCTCTGGCGTGGGAATAGTAATTTTTACTCCTACGCTATTTAACGCTTTCCCTACTGTTGCACTCGCTGGACTGGGAATAGTAATTTTTACCCTCCCGCTATCCAACACTTTCCCTACTGTTGCACTCACTGGAGTGGGAATAGTCATTTTTCCCCTACCCTATCACACACTTTCCCTACTGTTGAGCTCACTGGAGTGGGAAAAGTAGTTTTTATCCCTCCATAAGGAGAAGGAAATAGTTACAATAGGATTGGTTTTGTGAGCCACTTTTCAGGGGTAAGCAATAGGATTAAAAATGTGATCAATCGTAATTGGAACATTCTTAATTGTGACTAATATGTTACCTTAGAGCAGAGGTCTTCAAACTTTTGGATGCGAGACCCCCCTGTCAACATTTTCAGGCGTAAGGACCCCCTCCTGACAAAAATTTCAAAACCCTGTGTGGGTGACAAGAGTACCCAAGTGACTGCACGGTGAGCGATGCAACAGTGTGAGAGTAGGGTAAAAGGAGTGCCTGCAGGGTGAGTGAGGTGACCATATGAATTTAGGTTCGGCTGTAAGTGCAGAGTGGGGCAAATTAATGCATGTTAGTGATGGCCTTGTTTGAGTGAGCTACAGATTGAGCAGTGAGAGGGGACAGGTGAGTGAAGTGTCACATGAGTGCAGGGTGAGTAGTGTGCTCATGTGACTGCAGGGTGAGGTACAGGGTGAACAATGCAAGCGCATTGTTAGTGCAGAGTGATCACTGTGAGTGCAGGGTGAGCGGGTGAATGGTGTGAGTGCAGGGCAAGCGAGTGAATGATGTGAGTGAATTGTGATCAGTGTGAGTGCATGGTGATACGTGTGAGTGCAGGGTGAGTGGGTGATCAGTGTGAGTGCATTGTGATCACTTTGAGTGCAGGGTGAGTGGGTGATCAGTGTGAGTGCATGGTGATCAGTGTGAGTGCATGGTGGTCAGTGGGAGTGCAGGGTGAGCGGGTGAGTGGTGTGAGTGCATGGTGATCAGTGTGAGTGCATTGTGATCACTTTGAGTGCCGGGTGAGAGGGTGATCAGTGTGAGTGCATGGTGATCAGTATGAGTGCATGGTGATCAGTGTGAGTGCAGGGTGAGTGGGTGATCAGTGTGAGTGCATTGTGATCACTTTGAGTGCAGGATGAGCAGGTGATCAGTGTGAGTACATGGTGATCAGTGGGAGTGCATGGTGATCAGTGTGAGTGCAGGGTGAGTGGGTGATCAGTGTGAGTGCATTGTGATCACTTTGAGTGCAGGATGAGCAGGTGATCAGTGTGAGTACATGGTGATCAGTGGGAGTGCATGGTGATCAGTGTGAGTGCAGGGTGAGCGGGTGAATGGTGTGAGTGCATGGTGATCAGTGTGAGTGCATTGTGATTGCTGTTATCAGTGTGAGTGCATTGTGATTGCTGTGAGTGCATGGTGATCAGTGTGAGTGAATTGTGATCAGTGTGAGTGCATTGTGATCAGTGTGAGTGCATTGTGATCAGTGTGAGTGCATTGTGATCAGTGTGAGAGCATTGTGATCGCTGTGAGTGCATTGTGATCACTATTAGTGCATGGTGATCAGTATGAGTGCAGGGTGAGCGTGAAAGTGAAGGCGAGAATGAGGATTGAGTTGTCTGAATGCAGGGTGCATTCCCAGAAACTTGAAGCGTAGGATTTCAGATATAAGTTAAACTATTGCTATAATGGCATTAATCAGGGACCGAGGGTGGAGGAAATAAATAATGTGCTGATAAAGCTCATTATTTTGATGGCCCAGAAATAAGCAGACACCTAAAGCTGTATTTTTAGCACTTATCTGTGAATACTTAGAACAGCAAATATAAATAGAAAGCACTTTTAATTGTGTTCTAGGGCTGCCTCAATGATCCATGACTGATAATTAAAGAGAACAAAGACAGAAAAGTCACATAGCTAATTAATACATACGCTTTTTATTCATAACTCTATTTAGTGTCAAGAGCAGGTCTCTGCGGGCTCTTTAAACAAAACACGGCAAGCATTTTTCTTTTGGCTACCCAACTTTATATTTCTTTTCAATAAATGCATTCTCACACTACAGCAGTAAGTGTAAAAATACAAATGTAAGGAATAGAGCGGGGGCCCAGGGGGCACTGGAACCATTAAAAAAACTAAGCCTAGGTAACCAGTTAACAAAGGCTTGTAAATATGCAAACGGTCTTTAAAGACCTGTGCAAAGCTCAGGCGGCCGGAGATAAGACTCCAGACACCTCCCAGCCGAGCCCCCAGCAGCGCGAGCTGCACTGCAGCAGCCTGGGCTGAGAGACACTACGGGGAAGAAGGGGGGCTGAAACTATGGGCCTGGGCAGAAGTGTGAAGGGAATGCTTGACCCCCTTCCTATCACTCCACGGCCCCCCTGGGGGTCGCGCTCCACAGTTTGAAGACCCCTGCATTAGAGAGACCGTTTTTCGCCTTTTGGGCGTAATAGAAATCAAAGGAACACCTCAGTACATACATATGGAAAGGAAAACCATCTTACACAGGTGACTAAGGATAAAGTAAGGGTTTTTTTAAACTACCGGTGTGGAGGCTGTAGTATCTTTGACCAATGTGTCAGAGACAAGAGTGTGGAGTGCCAGGACGTCAACTTTACAATGAGGTCCTTCAACATTTATTGAAGCAAAAATGTTGTTTGCCTCATTATTTATCCATGCGGATAAGGATAGGTAGAAGAAACTAGTAGGGGACTGGAGGGGAGACTAAATGAGCACAAACCCGATATTAGGACTAGGAAGAGTAATGCTCCCCTGATGAATCTCTTTTATAGAGAAAGGTCACGAGAACAATAATTTCCGTTGTATTTTCCTGACGAAAGTAACAGGGAGGAAGAGAGGTGCCAATATTGATGCCAAAAGGAAACTTAGATAGCAGTTTTTATGTGAAAGTTAAATACCATGAAACAGGGGTTGAACAGGAGAGAAGACTGGAAACGTTTTATTGGGGGATAGCTGGAGGGACTACTCTTTTTTTTTCTTCAAATCTTTATTTTCCAGTTTTATACATTCATGGTCAAAATGTAAAGCACACAGTGGTACTCAGTGAAGGCATATACATAAACAAATGCAATGCAATAGAAAGTGTACATCACAACCCATGGCATCAATAGGCAATGGAATGAAGAGTTAAGTTAAGTCACAACAACGATCCACCCACAAGGCTCTCTAAGCAGTAAGCATGGTCCATCCTCCCGATCAGACCCTGACTCAAACAGCAATAATATACTAGTGTCGCTAAGAAGAACAAGCAGACCACAAGAGCATACTCCCATCCTACGCTTCTAACCAAACCCCTCAGGAACAATACCATGAGCAATCTGAATGTCTGCTTCATTGCACTTCTTTGTGATGTATACTCTGTATGGGCCCCAAATATCCGCAGGACATGAGGAGCTTGGCACTAATGTTGCGTATTCCTCGCAATTCACATTGCAGAACGCTAAACTGCGAAGCCATGACTGCAGGGAGGGGACTTTTCTACTACGCGATACAAAAGGGGGTGATGGACGGAGCATTTGAACAAATCAAACACTCACCCCTAAGTGTGGCAGGGTATGCTCAGACATGAGTCCCTTGTTCACTTGGCCACTGGATTCAAGATAGCCTGGCTGATGAGGATTATGAATCCGAAACCGGTCCCAGGATGCTTGTTTCCGGTCCAGGGAAGACATGGCTTGGCAGTTCGGGCTGCACTGTTCCTATGAGGCACAGGGTCAGACTGATTTGCATATAGCCATGTCTGAACTGGGGTGGCTGAGTGAACTAAAGAATGGTGATGGATTAAACCCAGATCAGTTGACTGGGGGTGAGTGTTTGATTTGTTCAAACGCTCCGTCCATCATCCCCTTTTGTATTGCTTTGTTCGCCATAGGTGTGGCAGGGTATGCTCAGACGTGAGTCCCTTGTTCACTTGGCCACTGGATTCAAGATAGCCTGGCTGATGAGGATTATAAATCCAAAACCGGTCCCAGGATGCTTGTTTCCGGTCCAGGGAAGACATGGCTTGGCAGATCGGGCTGCACTGTTCCCATGAGGCACAGGGTCAGACTGATTTGCATATAGCCATGTCTGAACTGGGGTGGCTGAGTGAACTAAAGAATGGGGATGGATTAAACCAAGATCAGTTGACTGGGGGTGAGTGTTTGATTTGATCAAACGCTCCGTCCATCATCCCCTTTTATATCGCTTTGTTCGCCCTAAGTGTGGCAGGGCATGCTCAGACGTGAGTCCCTTGTTCACTTGGCCACTGGATTCAAGATAGCCTGGCTGATGAGGATTATGAATCCGAAACCGGTCCCAGGATGCTTGTTTCCGGTCCAGGGAAGACATGGCTTGGCAGTTCGGGCTGCACTGTTCCCATGAGGCACAGGGTCAGACTGATTTGCATATAGCCATGTCTGAACTGGGGTGGCTGAGTGAACTAAAGAATGGTGATTGATTAAACCCAGATAAGTTGACTGGAGGTGAGTGTTTGATTTGTTCAAACGCTCTGTCCATCATCTCCTTTTGTATCGCTTTGTTCGCCCTAAGTGTGGCAGGGTATGCTCAGACGTGAGTCCCTTGTTCACTTGGCCACTGGATTCAAGATAGCCTGGCTGATGAGGATTATGAATCCAAAACCGGTCCCAGGATGCTTGTTTCCGGTCCAGGGAAGACATGGCTTGGCAGTTCGGGCTGCATTGTTCCCATGAGGCACAGGGTCAGACTGATTTGCATATAGCCATGTCTGAACTGGGGTGGCTGAGTGAACGAAAGAATGGTGATGGATTAAACCCAGATCAGTTGACTAAGGGTGAGTGTTTGATTTGTTCAAACGCTCCGTCCATCATCCCCTTTTGTATTGCTTTGTTCGGCCTAAGTGTGGCAGGGTATGCTCAGACGTGAGTCCCTTGTTCACTTGGCCACTGGATTCAAGATAGCCTGGCTGATGAGGATTATGAATCCGAAACCGGTCCCAGGATGCTTGTTTCCGGTCCAGGGAAGACATGGCTTGGCAGTTCGGGCTGCACGGTTCCCATGAGGGACAGGGTCAGACTGATTTGGATATGGCCATGTCTGAACTGGAGTGGCTGAGTGAACTACAGAATGGTGATGGATTAAACCCAGATCAGTTGACTGGGGGTGAGTGTTTGATTTGTTCAAATGCTCCGTCCATCATCCCCTTTTGTATTGCTTTGTTCGCCCTAAGTGTGGCAGGGTATGCTCAGACATGAGTCCCTTGTTCACTTGGCCACTGGATTCAAGATAGCCTGGCTGATGAGGATTATGAATCCGAAACCGGTCCCAGGATGCTTGTTTCCGGTCCAGGGAAGACATGGCTTGGCAGTTCGGGCTGCACTGTTCCTATGAGGCACAGGGTCAGACTGATTTGCATATAGCCATGTCTGAACAGGGTTGGCTGAGTGAACTAAAGAATGGTGATGGATTAAACCCAGATCAGTTGACTTGGGGTGAGTGTTTGATTTGTTCAAACGCTCACCATCATCCCCTTTTGTATCGCTTTGTTCGCCCTAAGTGTGGCAGGGTATGCTCAGACGTGAGTCCCTTGTTCACTTGGCCACTGGATTCAAGATAGCCTGGCTGATGAGGATTATGAATCTAAAACTGGTTCCAGGATGCTTGTTTCCGGTCCAGGGAAGACATGGCTTGGCAGTTCGGGCTGCACTGTTCCCATGAGGCATAGGGTCAGAGTGATTTGCATATAGCCATGTCTGAACTGGGGTGGCTGAGTGAACTAAAGAATGGTGATGGATTAAACCCAGATCAGTTGACTGGGGTGAGTGTTTGATTTGTTCAAACGCTCCGTCCATCATCCCCTTTTGTATCGCTTTGTTCGCCCTAAGTGTGGCAGGGTATGCTCAGACGTGAGTCCCTTGTTCACTTGGCCACTGGATTCTAGATAGCCTGGCTGATGAAGATTATGAATCCAAAACCGGTCCCAGGATGCTTGTTTTGGGTCCATTGAAGACATGGCTTGGCAGTTCGGGCTGCAATGTTCCCATGAGGCACAGGGTCAGACTGATTTGCATATAGCCATGTCTGAACTGGGGTGGCTGAGTGAACTAAAGAATGGTAATTGATTAAACCCAGATCAGTTGACCGGGGGTGAGTGTTTGATTTGTTCAAACGCTCTGTCCATCATCCCCTTTTGTATCGCTTTGTTCTCCCTAAGTGTGGCAGGGTATGCTCAGACGTGAGTCCCTTGTTCACTTGGCCACTGGATTCAAGATAGCCTGGCTGATGAGGATTATGAATCCGAAACCGGTCCCAGGATGCTTGTTTCCGGTCTAGGGAAGACATGGCTTGGCAGTTCGGGCTGCACGGTTCCCATGAGGGACAGGGTCAGACTGATTTGCATATAGCCATGTCTGAACTGGGGTGGCTGAGTGAACTAAAGAATGGTGATGGATTAAACCCAGATCAGTTGACTGGGGGGGAGTGTTTGATTTGTTCAAATGCTCCGTCCATCATCCCCTTTTGTATCGCTTAGTTCGCCCTAAGTGTGGCAGGGTATGCTCAGACGTAAGTCCCTTGTTCACTTGGCCACTGGATTCAAGATAGCCTGGCTGATGAGGATTATGAATCCAAAACCGGTCCCAGGATGCTTGTTTCCGGTCTAGGGAAGACATGGCTTGGCAGTTCGGGCTGCACGGTTCCCATGAGGGACAGGGTCAGACTGATTTGCATATAGCCATGTCTGAACTGGGGTGGCTGAGTGAACTAAAGAATGGTGATGGATTAAACCCAGATCAGTTGACTGGGGGGGAGTGTTTGATTTGTTCAAATGCTCCGTCCATCATCCCCTTTTGTATCGCTTTGTTCGCCCTAAGTGTGGCAGGGTATGCTCAGACGTAAGTCCCTTGTTCACTTGGCCACTGGATTCAAGATAGCCTGGCTGATGAAGATTATGAATCCAAAACCGGTCCCAGGATGCTTGTTTTGGGTCCATTGAAGACATGGCTTGGCAGTTCGGGCTGCAATGTTCCCATGAGGCACAGGGTCAGACTGATTTGCATATAGCCATGTCTGAACTGGGGTGGCTGAGTGAACTAAAGAATGGTAATTGATAAACCCAGATCAGTTGACTGGGGGTGAGTGTTTGATTTGTTCAAACGCTCTGTCCATCATCCCCTTTTGTATCGCTTTGTTCTCCCTAAGTGTGGCAGGGTATGCTCAGACGTGAGTCCCTTGTTCACTTGGCCACTGGATTCAAGATAGCCTGGCTGATGAGGATTATGAATCCGAAACCGGTCCCAGGATGCTTGTTTCCGGTCTAGGGAAGACATGGCTTGGCAGTTCGGGCTGCACGGTTCCCATGAGGGACAGGGTCAGACTGATTTGCATATAGCCATGTCTGAACTGGGGTGGCTGAGTGAACTAAAGAATGGTGATGGATTAAACCCAGATCAGTTGACTGGGGGGGAGTGTTTGATTTGTTCAAATGCTCCGTCCATCATCCCCTTTTGTATCGCTTTGTTCGCCCTAAGTGTGGCAGGGTATGCTCAGACGTAAGTCCCTTGTTCACTTGGCCACTGGATTCAAGATAGCCTGGCTGATGAGGATTATGAATCCAAAACCGGTCCCAGGATGCTTGTTTCCGGTCTAGGGAAGACATGGCTTGGCAGTTCGGTCTGCACGGTTCCCATGAGGGACAGGGTCAGACTGATTTGCATATAGCCATGTCTGAACTGGGGTGGCTGAGTGAACTAAAGAATGGTGATGGATTAAACCCAGATCAGTTGACTGGGGGGGAGTGTTTGATTTGTTCAAACGCTCCGTCCATCATCCCCTTTTGTATGACATTTCTACTACCCCATAATAATGCCACCTCTCGTTTGACCAACAGAAAACCAAGGGCAACCATTTTTCTGACCCTCTTGGGGAAGTTAGCTATGTATCCCAACAGTTCAATCTCAGGAGTGGGTACCAATGTCTTTGGGAGTATGTCACCTAGCGTGGCGTTCACCTGCACCCAGTAACGTTGTATCTTTGGACAGGTCCAGGAAAGATGAGCAAAGTCAAAAAATGAAGCAGAACATTTCTGGCATTGGTGGGGTCTAGCAGGGTCTATCTTGTGGGACCATGCTGGGGTGTGGTACATCCTGCAGAGAAACTTGAAATGTAGCAGCTTATGGTTACTCTGCAAGAAACAGGGAAAACCAAGTTGCTCAAGCACTCTCTAAGAAATTAATTATCTAGAAATTTTCCAAGAAGTATTGATTTTCAAGGTTTTCACACCAACATCAACTAAGAGTTCATTTGTAGTTAGAGGGCTTCAAAATATGGATCCAAAACAGTTGTGGTAGTTCAAAATCTTTATTTTCCAAAACACATTAAGAGTTTTCCAGCTTTGCACCGCCGACACGTGTTTCGCCTACTCAGAGGCTTTTTCAAGGCTGGAAGCATAAAAATGTTTACAATAAGTATTTCTACTTATGATCTAACAATATACAAGTTCCCTAATTTTATACAATAAAACTTAAAGATTATTATATGGTCTCATATTTACAAAATTTACAAGGACTTTCAACAGTCTGTCTTGAGAAAAACCACTAGAGAAAGAACAGCTTATACTACATATCAACTAGTTATATTACTGCTGACATTGCCAAAAGGTCAATGACATGATATTACCTAGTTCAAAAGTTATACGGTACAGTACATTTCAAAACGTTTAAAAGATTCAGACATTCATGATTACAGTCCCCTGATAACCTCTAGTTGGGAAAATTGTGCAACACAATAGTTTCATTGATTATTTCACTCCCCCTATTCGCAGTAAGTTCCCCAAGGGATCCAAACCCGCCTTGCATTCAGGAAACACTGGCACCTTTTACAACTTGATAAAGATTTGGAAAAATACGTAGGCAAGAAACCTCGTATTGTTTACAAAAAAGGCAAAACATTGAGAAACTGGCTCAGTCCCTCGATCATCAGAAACCCTGTATCCAACAATCATGTGCTGACTGGTACTAACCAATGGATGCCTATTAAACCTTGTGGCTTTTACAAATGCACCATGTGCAACATTTGTCAATTTGCTCTAGACAAAAAAAAGACTTTCTCATATAACACTAAGCAAATCTACCACATTAGACACTTTATCAACTGTAATTCGAAGTTGGTAGTATATTGCATCATATGTCATTGTGGATTGATTTATGTAGGAAGTACCATTCGCCCACTAAAAGAAAGGCTACAGGAACACATCAGAGCCATTCGTAACAATGATGCCAGATACCCATTAGCAGCACATTACAACAAGGAACACTTAGAATTAGAGGTACTAGGTATTCGTTTCCATGGCATGGATATGATCAGACCAGACCCAAGAGGAGGTGATAACACTCTGGCCCTCCGCAAACTTGAATCCCAATGGCTAATCAAGCTCCGTGCGGTTGATTTGGGACTCAACATTGACAGAGAACTACATGTTTTCCTCAAAGAATAGCTTGACTTTTCTGTTATAAATGGGACTCAACTGTAATTCAATTGAAGTTTTCTGTGGTTCTTTCATTATTATGCTATAATACAGGCCAACTAGTTGACTTCTCAGTTTCTGTATGTACCTGTACTCTGCTTATTGTGTAGTTTCAGCAACTCCAATTATCATGTTTGAATTAGGTTTGACACTCTGCGAAGACAGAATATAATATTATTTGTCTTTTATATTCTTTGTTGTCTCGGTATACATCCTTTGTATGACTTTTGGTTTTTTACTATGTACACGCGGATATTTCCCTATCTATCATGGCGACTTTTGTTTAGTGTCTTTGCTGAACCCTCGTCTCACAACTAAAGAGAAAATGTACACGCCGCCAATCTCTTCCTTTACTTTTCCCGTTCCAAGATGGCGGCCGCTATTTACGCCGCTTGGATGTATGTCACGCATTATGTAACTATGGTTAACTAATGCTTACTTCAACACTTTATTTGCCATTAAACCGGACATCCCTTACAAATCTTAATAAACTTGTTGGTAGGCAACACGCTGGCCATATTTTCACGCTGACGGACATTCTAGCATCAACACTTTCTAATAACATTTAGTCTCCAAACAGTTGAGTCATGCCTTGGATTCACCTGTAGACACTTCAGGGTATTCACTTCGCCCTTTATTATTATTAAGGCACTTGTTTTACCGCACTTTCTGCCATTATAAGATGGCCGACACATTTGCTGGTTCAATACCGTTTCGGATATTGGGTCGGCTTGGGCACTTTTCCCGCGCAGACAATCCCACCGCGTCTACTATTTCATTTAAATAGAACGCGGGAAATCCATCTTGTTAGCGGCTAGCAGTGGTGATTCGCCCTCAATTCTGACAACTACAAGGTAAGAGGAGGGTTATGACTTGGAGGGAATACGCGATGCTAGACATAATTTTTTTTAAATTTTTTTTAAATGTTATACGATCGTAGATTCCATTTTTCATGTGACATCGTAAAAACTTCCTTTCAGCTGTTGCTGGCATAGAATGAGTGCCCTTACTAAACCTAGTCTTATATGTGTGTAAATTCGAACAATAATGGAGGAGCTATGGTCTCCCCTCCATGGTATCACATAAAATTGCCTGGAGCAACCTTATTGTGGGACCTTGAAATCCACACCCCGCTTTCTAGGCTATTCCACTGCGCTTGCCGCTCAAGGTTTACTTTTTGTGCATGCTCCTAATAAGAGTAATCAGTCACAAAGTTTAAGATGACTCTCTTTCCAATATTTGACCTCAAACCTACATGCACTAAACACATATATATCTTATTACTTCACAGAATTATCAAGGTCCAAGAATATGACTATGTGAACATGTGATTAATCTCCACGCAGCAAGTCGCACTACCTAACGAAGTGAGTAGTCATAGGATGAACTTATATGATTGAAATTATTATGCATTCTGTACGATGATTTTTGGACGCAAGGGCGTATTTCTTTGATATTAACATTGAGAACCTACCAGAAATAACTAGAAGTAATAAGTGTTGGAAGTGTAGTTTTCGCACGCCCCGGCCTGTCTGTCTGGAACTTTTTTGACTTCTGCCTTCTGTATCTGTTGACTAAATTAGGTTAACTCTTAATACAAGGGAGGTCACTAGGTCCACCTACCTCTAAGCAGTTTACTTTTCTGTAACCAATACAGATGAGTGTGGAATATCATAACTAGGTCGTATTACATTACTAGTTCTGATTTATCCATGTTTATATTGGTTCCTTGGATATTATGTTAGATGATTAAAACTAGCATGTTTCCGTTCTCTGTATTACAGGACATAGCTATATGACTGTCCACGTCATAAAGAAATGCAACGTGGAGCTTAAAATTACGGAGTGACAAAGGTGACTCGAATCTCAGGAACACTCCATTGTGATCACTATACGCAATAGGTAGGCCACATTAATTGTTCTAATCTACTTTTCTCTATATTCACTACCTTATTATTTCTAAAAGTGCCCTTCTCTCTATATATCTTCACTCCACCAGGATTTCTATTCTCAACACCACTAATTTGCATCCTTGGCTAAATAAGATCTTCCCGACCATCACACCTGACAAGAAATATAATTGGTAGGTCGATAGTTGGATAGTGTCCAGCTCTTGGAACTATAGGTTTGTGGCTCTTCCTCTCAAGGCGGGTTTGGATCCCTTGGGGAACTTACTGCGAATAAGGGTAGTGAAATAATCAATGAAACTATTGTGTTGCACAATTTTCCCAACTAGAAGTTATCAGGGGACTGTAATCATGAATGTCTGAATCTTTTAAACGTTTTGAAATGTACTGTACCGTATAACTTTTGAACTAGGTAACATCATGTCATTGACCTTTTGGCAATGTCAGCAGTAATATAACTAGTTGATACGTAGTATAAGCTGTTCTTTCTCTAGTGGTTTTTCTCAAGACAGACTGTTGAAAGTCCTTGTAAATTTTGTAAATATGAGACCAAATAATAATCTTTAAGTTTTATTGTATAAAATTAGGGAACTTGTATATTGTTAGATCATAAGTAGAAATACTTATTGTAAACATTTTTATGCTTCCAGCCTTGAAAAAGCCTCTGAGTAGGCGAAACACGTGTCGGCGGTGAAAAGCTGGAAAACTCTTAATGTGTTTTGGAAAATAAAGATTTTGAACTACCACAACTGTTTTAATCCATATTTTGAAGCCCTCTAACTACAAATGAACTCTTAGTTGATGTTGGTGTGAAAACCTTGAAAATCAATACTTCTTGGAAAATTTCTAGATAATTAATTTCTTAGAGAGTGCTTGAGCAACTTGGTTTTCCCTGTTTCTTGATACTAGCATTTAGTTGCTTTGTTTAACACCCCTGGTGGTGGGTGTTTAATCTGGTTCTCAGTGCACCTCTTCATATATTTCACGTACAAACTTGTTCATTGGGGATAGATATTAACGGAGGGTGCGGACGTTTTCTCTCTTGGAGAAACACTACCACCAATATTGTTGCTTAAATTATGGTTACTCTGCAACACTGCTCCCATTGGTCATCAGTGATAGGCTGAAGCACATCAACTTCCCATGCTGATTGAGTTGTAGCGTCAGAGAACTGCTGGGACATCACACATTGTTTATACAATTTGAAAATCATATGCGCGCCGGTTGGACTCTCTACAATTAAGGACAATGGTGGGGTCGGTTCAGGAGCAACAGGAAAAGAAGAAAAGGTGGCTCGCAACATGGAATTCATACGTCTCATTACAAAGGTATCCATAAAGGAGCATCCGCGGAACCGAGCCTCCTCTGACAATGAGAAAGCATGATTGTCTGGAAACAGGTCGCCAATCGTATGAATTTGAAATTTCTCCAATGTGCGCTGAACCAGATCCTCGCCCGTAATGGGAAGCAGTGGTGGGTTCGGTAGAGGCAACGCCGGGTAGTACAACTGGTCTAGACCCAACAGTCTTCATAGCCTGTCCCAAGCCCAGCAAGTGGTAGATACAATCTGGATGTCCCAAGGGTCTCTTGGGATACCTTTGGGTAAAATGGCAGACAATTTCTGCAGAAGTACCAAATCGGCTTTCGGCTTCAAATAGGGGAAACGTGCGTCTGGGTGGTATAGGAATAGCAACCTTATGCAGCCAAATAATATAAATACATGTCCAGAACCCCAAAGCCTTCCCGCTCATACGGCAGGGTCAAAGTCTGCCAGTTCACACGCGGCCTCTTATCCCCCCAAACCAGTCGCAAAAGGAGTTGACGCAGCTGAAGAAAAAATGCTTGGGTAAGAGGAATGGGAATGTTGTTACAAAAATACAGAAACCTTGGGAGGATAACCATTTTGATAATGGCCACTCTGCCAGCCATCGACAAAGGCAGCCATAACCACCTCTCAACCTGCGATTCCAGTGAACTAATTGCCCGGCCATACTTTAGCTGGATGATAGTGGCAGTGGCTAAATGTATGTAGACTGCAGGATACTTGACTGCATCTTGGTACCACTCAAGCGGGAATTCCTACTCCCATGCAGTCGTGCTGGTAGTCAACGGGAAAATCACAGATTTGTGCCAATTAATACTAAGACCGGAAAACCTGCCAAAGCGAATAATTTCTCTGATAAGTTGTTCGAGGTTAAGCTGGGGTAGTCTGACGTATAAGATTGTATCATCGCATACAGGGATACCAAAAGAGGGCCAGTGCGAAACTGTAAGCCACGATGTAAGTGTTTCTCTTAAAAATGCCTCACCAATGGGTCCATTGCTAAGATGAAAAGCAACGGAGACAGGGGGCAACCCTGTTGCGTGCTGCGAGACAGATGAAAAGGCTCAGAAATAGTACCATTAAGGCGAAGTCTAGCTGTAGGCTGAGTGTACAACAGAGCAACCGTAGAGATAAAACACTCATGCATACCCATGCGAAGCATCACGGACAGAACAAAGGGCCACTCAAGGGAGTCGAACGTCTTCTCTGCATCAAGGAGCACCGCGGCGGCCGGAGTAGCAGGGTCAATTCTATGCAGCACCATAAACAAGGTCTGTAAGTTGAGCGAGGTGGACCTGTGAGGGACAAAACCAGACTGGGCTGGTGAAATAATGTATTCCATTAATAAAGACAACTGAATAGCGATCACCTTCGGCAATATCTTATAATCGAGATGTAGCAGGGACAACGGCCGGTAGGAGCCACAAAGTTTAGGGTCTTTGCCCTGTTTTGGGAGAAGGATAATGACCGCTTCTTTGAATGTTGGAGGAAGGACACCCACTTTAAGCACCTCAGCATACACCCCTATCAGTCTCGGAGTCAATATATCTTTATACGCTTTTTAAAAATCTGCAGTAAACCTGTCGAGACCGGGCACTGAGGAACACCTCAATGCATTGATTGCCTCAATAACCCTCTCCTGGGACATGGAGATGGCCAGGAACTCTTGCATATGCCTCTCCAGGTATTCCAACGCGATTTCCGCGTGGTACTCCCCTTGTTCGCAAAGGTCTCCGGTGACCTGGGGGGTATAAAGTTTTAAAATAAGAGAGGAACGTGTTACATATGTCCGGAGTGGAATGTAACACCTGGTCGTCCAGGCCCATGATTTCAGTGATATAGGCTTTATCATGTGGGGGGCGGAGTGTGTGTGTCAAAATCTTACCGGGGCAGTCACCCTCTCCATTTCACCTTGCGATATATTGTTTGCTGACATATAACAATTCTCACTCAGTGGCTACTCGAAACTCCATCAGCAAAGCTAAATGATGAGCCTCCTTCGTCTCTGATACCTCTTCTAACAGTTCCCGATCTAAGGCTGCGATGTCTGTCTTATTGCGGCGTAAAGTGGAACGTAGAGCTTTCAGGACCCCCGCATTTTTGGCTATACAAACACCACTGATATAGGCCTTAAATCCCTCCCAAGCACCGCCCAGGTATCCACCAACCCGGTGTTAATCTCAAAGTAATCCTCAATAGCCTCCCTCACCTCCTCGAGAAACACCTGATCTAGAAGGGCCTTCCCAGGAAATCGCCACTGCCTCTCATAACCCCCAGGTTTGGGAATGTGGGACCTAAGTATGATCGGAGAGTGGTCCGAGAACGAGCGCAGTAACATATCCAAACCACCAAACCATCCAGCGGCCCCAGGGGAATCCAACCAATAGTCTATTCTAGTCCAGGTGTTATGAAATCCAGAATAGTGAGTGCATGCTGCGAGATGTGGGTGATGCGTGTGTTCAATATCTATCAAGCAGAAGTGTTTACATATGTCCTGAAGCGCGTGGTGTGAGCGGAGTTTGGAGTCCAGAGAGGAGGAGGTGCTATCCCTAGAAGGATCTAGCAATAGATTGAAATCTCCTCCCATTATCAGTAGCCAAGAGTCCAGGGCCAGTAGGCGCACTTGTAACTCGTGATACAAGGCAGGCGGATGCAAGTTAGGACCAATTGATTTGAATTGAATTGTTTATTTTATTGTTCAGTAAGTTAAAACCATAACAATATACCAAATTATAATATTAAAAGTCTGCTACAAATAAAAAATGGTGTCTCTATAAAAACATAAAATCTTAGAAGATTATACAATTGTAAAATACTTTTCATATTATTAACATGATTTTACATTCAGTGCATGCTCATGAATTCGTAGAAATGTAATCTTTTTACAATTCATTTGGCGGTCATTGGAGTCTAGTCCACATATGATACCTCTCCTGCACGATCTTGTGCCTCTGTCCTGAAATGCTCGCCTCAATATTGTGGTTCGCGCTAGTTGCAATGTCTTACAGTGACATACAAGATAAATGAAGTCTTCTTTTTTATAACTACAATGCCGGCAATTTTCATTTTCTTTTGGTTTCCAGTGAGGGGCTTCCACAAGAGTAGGGAACTGTCCGAACCATAACGTTATTAATTTCCTGTTTAAGTAAATGGAATAGGTGGAGTCTAGATAGGCCGCTTGTTTCAAGGTTTTGTATGTATTAATCAGTGTCCACGAGTGACTTCTTGTTCGAAAAAGATCTTTATCGGTCAATAATGAGTGGAACTTTGCAGCTTTATTTATTATTAATTTGAATGCTTGGTAAGGCATTTGTTTACTCCACAGTTCCCTTGTATATGTCATCTTTAAGGAGTATTCAAGATATTTGTATGCTGGTGAATATTTATCTTGATCCATTTCCTGCCATAAGGATTCATTAAGGAAGTTTTTTTCTTTTGTTTTATTTGATACGATACTTTAATGTATGTGTGGAGCCTTCCCAATGTTTCATTCATTAGCCCAAACTCCAAGCGCATTTGAGCTGGTGAGGCAGTCTTCGGAAGTAGAAGAACCTTTTTGTAAATACGCGTAATTAGACTGTTTAGGACCATAACTATCTACCAGAGCAACATTATGCCCCATCAAAGAGCCAGCCACAATCAACAAGCAGCCCTCTCCGTCAGTCACCACCTTGTGCCGAGGGAAAGGAACTCTTTTATGTATAAATATGGCCACCCCTCTTGCATAACTACTTGGAAAAATATCTGTGGGAACCCCAGTTTGCCGCTATAGGAGGTGCATCGGACTTGGACAAGTGTGTCTCCTCCATGTAGACTATGTCGATGCTGTGCCTTGCAATGCAATTAAAGACTTGCCGACGTTTTTGTGTATTGTTCAACCCTCTGACATTCCAGGACATCAGAGAAATCCCGGAAGGACTGGGCTTTCAGCTTAATTGTGCCATGGAAAACTATTACAACAATCATGTGGCTACTCAAATCAAACCAGCGCCATGTACCAGTGACCTGTGTAATGATTTCTAAAGATCCATGAAAAACCAGCAAATGTCACCCCCCCCGCCGCCCACCATCCAGCCCAACTCCATCCCCTGCAAGGCGGAACCCAACCCCACTAACCAACTGGTGGTGCAATATGAGCAAACGTTGCAATACTGAAATCGCATTTACACACCGTAAACTTGGAATATTTAGCAAAAAAATCTCGGTTTTCACCATTAGGCGCAGCAAAGCCACGCCGGCCGGGCACTTCTGAAAATTGTGGTCACATTTGGAAGAATTACAGATATGCTACTAACACAGCAGATCCTAAAAGATAAGTGCAATAACGAATCAACCAGTCCCAGGATTAGAGAAGAGCTCAATGCTGGCCTCCGACCCACTTTGAGGGGGTGATGTCGCACGTGCAGGTGGCCGCCGCTCCGGTATTGTTTTTTTTATATTCCTGACAAAACTCCTGTGCCTCAGTCGGGGTCTCAAAGATGCAGAATCTACCGTCCACATCCACCTTCAACCTGGCCAGGTAGAGCATACCATATCTAAGACCCAGATTCTTCAAGGTGGCTTTCACTCCATTGAATTTGCACCTCGCATCTTGTGCCATGACAGTGAAGTCAGGGAAAAATGATAGTTTACTCCCCTGGCACTGAACCTCTCCCCGTTCACGGGCAGACTGAAGAGCCGTATCTCTGTCCCTAAAGTTCATGAGTCTGGCAATCATGGGTCTCAGAGGCGGTCCGGGTTTAGGGTGGGGACCCAACGATCTATGTGCCCGCTCCACCACAAAAACCTGTGTGAAGAACTCCCTACCAAACAAATCCGTCAGTAGTTGCTCCACAAAGACATCCATGCGACCAGTGGTGGCAGTTTCTGGCACGCCAATAATGCGGACGTTGTTCCGTCTACTGCGGGCTTCCAAATCTTCATTCTTTATCGCCACATCTTTCAGAATCCTTTCCAATCTCTCAAGTCGCTTCTGCGATTGCGCCGCTCTGTCCTCAATATCTGAGACCCTCGCCTCCGCGACATCCAACCGCTGGTCATGCACCTGGACCTTCGCGCCCATGTCGGCCACTCTCTTGTCTAACGCATCATATCTGCCGACCAGGGCCTTGACACCAGCCCTCATCTCCTTAAGCATAGCCGCCGCAAGGGATGCAAGGGACGCCAATGCCCTGCATCTCATCCACTATGTCTGGAGGATCATCAGAAGTGGCGCCAGGGACCTTATCAAATTGCAGCATTCTCTGCTTAGGATCCTTCCTTCCCATGCTTCAGGGAGGCCATCTGCGACCCCAGGCGCAAGCGTAGCAAGGTAGAGATGGATAAAAGAGAGGGCCACAAATGGGCAAATATACTGAACAACACTTCCCTCAGGGCAGGGTCGCACAATGCAGCTCCGCAACGCAGGGGGTCTGTGTGCCAGAGTAAAAGGGTGTGGTAGCAACACTGGGCATGCAATAGATCAGTGTCAGTGCTCCCAGGGGTTAGAAGAAATGCTAGGAGATGTGAAGCAAATTTCGCTGGTCCGCCTACCCGGAGCTTGGCAGGGGGGAGGAAATATGCTGCTCGCCCAGCAAGTTCCACAGGTGGTGAATATGGAATAAACGCCGAGGCCCCCAGCAAGGCAGCCAAAGTGATTTATGAGCATATGGCCCTCTCTCAATGAATTAGACACAAAACAGCAGAGATCAGCAATACGTTAAACTCGAGGGCTTCCTCCTCACGGTGTGGCAGCAGTAGCGTCAAAACCCCTGACGGTATTGTCTCCCCACAGCCGCCAGTAAATGCGGGTTGTTTGGGTGAGTAGGGACAGGATCAGCTAGAAACCACAAACAGAATTGAGAAGGGAGCAGCAGCCCGTAGGGTCGATGTCTCTCATGACTTCCGGGTCTGTTCGGAGAAGATGTAAGGGAGCCGGCACACCCGATTGGGCCCAGCACCTTTGCAGCCCCCGTGGCAAGAATCGGTGCACCCTCTCTAACCCACCACACCCCCGCCGGAAACCCGCACACCAAGACCCAACGCAACAGATCTCGCAAGGCTGCTAAAGCACACAGCGGGACCCAGCACACAGCCCTAGCAGGGGGCATGGGTGATGGCAACCAAGCAGTCGGGAGGGGAGGGGGCCGAACCCGGCACTGGGCAACTACCCGCGGCCTCAGCTCACCTCGCAGATCCAGTGCAGCTCGTCTCCCGGCTGCGTCACACACTGAAAGGCCGCTGGGCCCGCACTCGGGTCTCAGCAGCGTGGGCTCGGGGAGAAGCTGCTCTGCCCCTCAGATCGGGTCGTCCCCGGCATCAGATTGCTCCACATCATCTCCCAGGTATAATGGAAAGGCATCCGCTGATAAATATGAAGCCTACATCGATGAAAGCAGGTTTAAATCGTGCCCGGCCAGCGGAGCTTCAAGCACGGGCGGCCATCTTGGTCCCCTGTGTGGCCATGCCCCCGGAGGGACTACTCTTAATAGTGGACTAATCCCACTGTGGCAGAAGATATGATTGGCTGGATGATAGCAGATGAAATAAGGGGATTTATTATCCTGGAAGGGATGAAGTATGAGTTGTTCCAAGTTGGTACCCACAGTGATAAGAAATTAAATCCCTGTTTGGAATACTATGGGCCCAATATTAGCATTGTGTATACTGGGTTTTAATAGACTGTTGCATTCCTGAGGTCAACAGGGTCAACCAATGAGAAAGACCTCTGTATTATCTGGGATATTATAAGCTATGTGCCCAAATTTTTCAGAGTTTGTTAACAAGGATATGGAATCTATGATCATTAACTTCTATATAAAGAAAAAGACGTTCAAAAATAATGCTCATGAAGGTAGGGAACAGGATCCCTGATTGACCTACCCAGAGTCTAACATTGTAATGGGGCAATATTTGTGGATAATTTGTTTATTTAACTTGAGGTGGATGGCTTAAATAAGGCTTCAGCAACAATGAGACATGCAGCTGTATGCTTGATTTGATGGTATACAAAAGGTTTCAAGAAGGCAGTTATGATTATTAACATCCATATCAAGAATAAGTCATTCCAAGATGGCGTCTATGACAGTAGGAAATAGGATCCCTAATTTATGTTTACCAAATGAAATATTATAATTTGGAAAATATTGGCAGAGGATATGCTTCTGTAATTTGAGGCGGATGGCTTTGATAAAGGCCTCGGTGACATTGAGATATGCAACTGTAGGTTTGATTTGACTGTACACAAATGGTTTCAAGATGGCACTTATAGAAGGAGCCTTTTAGGGAGGTCATTAGTCACATGCCTAAGCCCTGTGATTTGTAGTCACAGGTGAGTTAGCTTGAGGATAGTTGGTGCACATATTTAATGGACTTTTTAATCACTGAGTCATATTTTGAGTAGGCTCCAGGAGTGAACCGGATGAGGATTTTTGAGGTGAAGAGAACAGGAAGTGGTGCAGATGGACGGACAGGGTCACAGGGAGCCTGAATAAGATCAGTGTGATTTTAGAGGCCCCCTTTGTTCTCGGTCTATATTTTTTCCATACAAGTTTTGGGGTGGCTAGAAGCAACAGGGAGCACTTTCTTGAGTGGGAGCGTTGGAATGAGGAGATATAGGCTACTTTGACTGGAAACTAGAGTCTGGGAAGATAGGTGATATGTGAGTAGTATAGATATTAGCCCATAGACACACCTAAGGTAGTTGACATTTGGTGCTGACGGAGGTTACAGTGTTTTGATGATATTGAAATGAGATTTTTAAATAAAAAGTAGAAGACTTGGACTGCTCAGATCCTGAGTATCATACCTTGATATATAGGTAAGAATCAAAAGACAAAGTGTACTAGAAACAGCTATAGAGAACACCGATGACATGGGGGATATTTATTGAAAGTTTAAATCATTTCCACATATAGGCCAATGTATTGGAATGACAATTGATACCAGGAAGAGCGAATAGTTTATTGAATATGTCATACTTTGGCTTAACTGAGGGAGCAATTTAGAACCTTTTATCAATGAAATCATGCTATTACCAGGCGATGAGGATTTAAAAGAAGAAGCAGAATAGATATATTAATAGGAGATTAAGGGACATACATCTCTGATTATAGTTTTTTTCTTCTTCCTCAGTCTACAGTGGGTGATATGAATGTACTTGCCACATGCTTGATGGAATACTGATTACTGTTGTCCATTTTATAATCTGAAGTTTGGTGAAGGATTTGAAGCAGTAATTCTGCCAATGTTATCGCTGTGGAACCTGAATGGGGCCACTGCGGGATAGCATGATGAATGTATGATGGGAGATGAGTATTTATGGATGGATATGTCTAAGGTGAGGGTGAATTTATATGACTTCATGAGAGTATATCACAAAAATATTTATAGTGTGGGACCTGTATTAGTCCATTGAGTGTTAGAATAGATTATGAGTCTTTGTTGATTGATTAGTTTGGTGTGATGGTCAAGATATATGAGTGCCATGGAAGTTGTGCGATGCACTTGGTTTTAAAAAGACTTTGTGAAAAAAACTTTCAATATTTTATGTGTGTGTGACTTACATTAAATGATGTATATCATATGTTTTTTTAGATAGACCATTTTGAAATAAAATGTGTACGAGACAGAGTTGTTTGGGCTGTCCTGAAGAAGGTGGTTATCATCAATATTTCCACCAAAATGTGTTGACGTATGCATATGCAGAATATGCTATACACTAAGAAACTTTACAGGAGGAATTTTTTTATCATGGATCCCTGTTGATCAGTAGGAGTGAAATAGACCAACAGTTGCGTCTTGATTGTTCTCCCTTGTATTTTGTTTCTGCGGGAAATGGGGTTTTGAATATTGTTTCACTCGTTGCGATGCACATGTTTCTAATCTATTTTAGGGTATTTTAGTATTGAACATACAAAACAAAAGAAGATATTAATATTTTTGTATTGTTCAGAATTGTATGATTAAAACTGTATTTTTCACAATCTCGTGTGGTACCCATTTATGGTAAGAAGGTGTTTGTAATGTAGTTTGCATGGGTAATAAGTTTGATGGTTTTTGATTTGAAAGTGGTTTATACATTCATCCTATGGGGAACACTTTCAATTCTGCTGACCTGGTGTAGGCCTTATAATGCAAGCAGTTTTTCATAGTGTAAGTCTGTAATGCTTACGGAAGGTCTGTTGTGCTTACACTGTGTACAAAGTATTGGGGAAATCTGCCCTATGGTACAAGTTTGCCCTAAGAAAACCTACTGAGTGCAGTGAGGTACAATTCTGGGGTTAAACATGCACCCCAGTATAAATTTACAGTTCTTAAAATATTACATATACATCATATGTCACGTTAAGATTTGTCATTTTTCTCTGGCTCAGATCAGAATTAGATTCTAGGCTGTTTCCCCTCTATGAGCCAGGTTAATTACACTGTTCTGCAGCATAGAAGGATAAAAGGCCTCCCCACCCAATAGAGCAATTTAGAGAACTTGACCTAGATCCTGGGAAAGGAAGGGTTGGGGAGACAATCTGCATCTGATAATTGAACTTGTCAAACTGCACCTGGTCTTGGACAGCCCAGGTGCACTGGAACAAAGGAGCTGAACCAGCTCTCTGGAACAAACACAGTAGAGGCTTACCTTTAGGATTTTGTGGGAAAGGGTCATGCAGCTGTGTAATCAAGGAGCTGAGGGCAATCAGTGGAGGTCCTTCTGCAGACAGTTTGAAGTCTCCATATTGGTTTGTCTGATAATTCTGTGAAAGAACTTTGGGACAGGGTGATGTTTCATCCTAGGAATGGCCAGGGTGCCTAGCCTTTAGAGCGTTCCACACCCACTTCAAAGCCCCTGCATAATGGAAAAATAATTGAGAATACCCTGGACCTTCGAAAAATGACAACCAAAGAACACCCAGCTAGAAGGAGTATCCACTGATGCCCTGCAAAGATTTGTATATAGAAACAAAGTGGTCCTCGAAACAACTCAAAAACCAATTGATGTATTTCTTATTTTTAGAATGAACAGATTTAATCTACAACTGAGGAGTGGAGATGTATTATTTGCAAAAAAATTGTATTAATTCAACATACCCAACACAAACAAATCAAAAAGCAGTCATATTTGATTATTCTGTTATATAACAATTTTTTTTTACATATTCCAAAAATAATTGATCGAAAGAAAAACTGCGAGATGCAGTACGCAAAGAAAGGGGGTGCTCAAGTGAATTGAAAAGAGAAAAATAGCTCAAAGGACAAGGTTAATATAATTATGTACAACTAAAAATACACATTTTCCAGTTGAACAACCAAAAGCCTACCCATATACTTCTATATACATAATTTTGCCATACAAGAGGGGGACAAGGGCAGGGAAAAGTAAAGGTGTAGGCCTCAAAACGATGGGGGCATAATCGTCTACGTTTCGACCTTAACACAAAAAGGGGGAAATTCAAGGCCTCTGCTGCGGGTCTTCTTCAGGACTGGGGTCAGGGGGGAAGGGCAACGGGACCACGGGTAATGTGAAGGGGTCACGCCAATGCGACTGGACGGGCCACCTATTATTGATGTGTCAATTGATATCCAAAGGTTGATAGATAATTGGATGCACAAATGAATCCGGGCGTTCATACGTAAATGTCCAAGCCTTAATCCAAAAGCGACTAACCATAGGGAACCAATCGCACATAGGGAATCATAGGAAACCTGGTGAAGGCAACCGAAGCCTGGTAATTAGAAGGGTCCTGATTCGTATCACTCCGCTTATAAATTTTTCCCAAAAACCGCCCAAAGGAAAGTTTCCCAGACGGCAAACTAGAGCAGCGTCTTGCAGAGGTTTCCAAAACAATGGGGCGTGTCCTGTGTTACACATAATGTAAGGCCCTGCAAAGATTGAGTGAAGGACTTTGACTCAAATTGGCCCCCAGAGTCTCTCCAGGGCCAGTTTAGCTGGTCCCCTTACGCCACGTCAGAAACAGTTATCAAAATGGACTTGCTTGGGGACCCAAGGTGGTTCCTCTAGGACATCTGTGGACAGGTTTTGGACTCCACTGACCCATTGGGCCCCAGAGTAGTGCAGGGGGAGTATGCTTTGTAAGTATGGGCGGAACTTTCGTTCAGCTCGCGGAATTTGCGGATTTTCCACAATTTCGCGAATCGCGCGAAATCGCGGCAAATTCCGCGAATCTGCGAGCGGACAAATTTTGCTCAGGAAACACTCACAGGGTTACTGCAGGTGCCCAAGTTGAAGCTAATTTCTTTGTACCCATATAAAAATGGTTACAAAGAAATTAACTTCAACTTGGGCACCTGCTGTAACCCTGTAAGTGCTTCCTGAGCGGCGCCTCATTGCCTACTTGCAACTATTCTCTGACCCTGCTCTGATCCTCGAAGCAGGGTCAGAGAATAGTTACAATTAGGCAACGAGGTGCCCGTCCCAACAATTAAACCTCAGCAGGAAGCACTTACAGATAAAAAAAGCAGGTGCCCGAGTTGAAGCTCAAATTCGGTAACGCATTAGAAATAGCCCAAGAATCTAGTGAGCACGGTCAATGCTAGGCAGGTGTGCTTTCTCCTCAGATCTACCGTCTACAATTAGCTGTAATCCGTGATGGGGGTCTAGACATTAACTAGTTTCTTGAGCGCAATCCCCCTGTACTTCAAGTGACCAGCACTTACTGCTTTCTCCTCATTTGCTGCTCTGATCGGTCTCTGACCCTTTAGAAACGAGAGGCATGTGAACTCGCACAGAAGCCCCGCCCGTTTGGCCCCTTCTCACATGCACTAGGCTAGGCAACCTCTTACCTCCCTTTCCCCCACTGTGATTGACAGTTCATTCGAGGGACCTCTGCGCCTATGGGTGCGGTGGCAAAGTTACAGACACACGTGGTCACTGAAGACAACTCTTTTGGGCCTTTACGCAGCTGTAGTGTAGGGAAAGCATGATACATTTACTCAACGAGGTAGCCCTTACTGCTTTCTCCTCATCTGCTGCTCTGATCGGTCTCTGACCTTTATAAACAAGAGGCATGTGAACTCGAAAAGAAGCCCGGCCCCACACATACTAGGCTATGCAACCTCTTCCCGCCCTTTCCCCCACTGTGATGGACAGCTCACTCGAGGGACCTCGGCGCCTATGGGCGCGGTGGCAAAGTTACAGACACACGGGGTCAACTCTTCTGGGCATTTACGCAGCTGTAGTGCAGGAAAAGCATGATACATTTACCCAACGAGGTAGCACTTACTGCTTTCTCCTCATCTGCTGCTCCTATCGGTCTCTGACCTTTATAAACAAGAGGCATGTGAACTCGCAGAGAAGCCCGGCCCCACACACACTAGGCTATGCAACCTCTTCCCGCCCTTTCCCTCACTGTGATGGACAGCTCACTCGAGGGACCTCGGCACCTATGAGCGCGGTGGCAAAGTTACAGACACACGGGGTCAACTCTTCTGGGCCTTTACGCAGCTGTAGTGTAGGAAAAGCACGATACATTTACCCAACGAGGTAGCACTTACTGATTAGCCAGTAGAAAGTACTCCAGTTGAGTATAGTGCAATTGATAAAAAATCCGCGATTTCTCGGGGAAATCCACAAATTCGCAGATTTTTTTGCGAATTCGTGCGAATTCGTGAACCGCGCCCATGCTTAGTGCTTTGCTGGCTTATGGTGAAGGGACTCTGCACTATGACCCCTCCAGCAGGAGAACAGCACTGGGAACCTGGGAAAGGACAGGTCTGGTGCAGGGAGTAAGAAATTGCAACTCGTCCATAACAAGCGCACCTTTAGAGGATAGTAGGCCTGAGGAGAATGTCCTAGTGGTCAGAGCTTATTACCCTTCATCAAAAATAGACCTTACAGGGCCCGAGATCTAGCTCATTCCCCCAGTGGTTGGTGGGAGTAGGCAGAGACCAAAGAATGTGGCACTTCACTTTCCTTTTACAAAAATTCCCCAGGCAGGTCCAAGTCCCTGGCGTCAGTGCAACATTATTATTTAGTTCTGATAGAAGGGGTGTAAATGGGCCCCTACCTAAGCCAACATTTTTCCCAAGCTCAGATGCGTTGACGACGGATGTCTGTGTTTTGATTTTTAGCGTCTTTTGATGTTACAGGAACGTTAACATTGTTGAAGCACTGATTAGTACACTGGTACTGAATAAAGATAGAATGCGAAAATATCGCCACTACACAATGAATATCACTTTTAAATCACAATAGTGAAATGTTTATGAGATAACAAGATGGTGAAATGAATGGGCACTTTGAGGTGTGATGGCTGGAAGCGCCCAGAAATATGGAAGAGCATGGGTGTATTCATACGCACATCACCTGGGGGAGACAACGTCAGCTACAGTATTGAGTTGCTGTGTTATGTTTTGTTTCTCCATGTTTCCTTCTTTTTGCAGATTGAGAAGAAGGAACAAGAGCCTTAATACTAAAGATAAGTGTATCTTTTTTTATGAAAAAGGAGCAGCTATCTGTCCTTTGTATATCACTGGAGCAGTGTAACAATTTTCTTTTGCCTATACCAGGGAGGGATCATCTACACACATATAGCCCTGAAGAAAGCCTAGGACCTTTTATAGGCCATTAATTAGGCTGAAACATGTTGACACAAGGGTCTTAGGACCAATAAAACATCCAAATAACCCTTTATATATGCTTCTTACTTTTAATATCCCATGCTCTTCCTAGATTAAAGGGATACTGGGAACAGCCTGAGGAGTTTTAATCCATTAGACCCTCTGGCCAGATCTTACAAGTGCTCCCTGAGATAAGGTTGAGCCCACCCTGACTTTTAGGAGACAGGGTGACCTGATGATGAAGCATGACAACACTAGGGTGTGTGAGGGTAATTAAAACAAGAAGGAACTTTATTCTTTCCCACAACCCAGTGGGTAACATCTAGGTCACTTCATCAAACATTCACCCAGGGCTGTCGATTCTCATAAAGGCACACCAGCAATATTTTTTAAAATAATATTCAGTTTTTCACTGCCTCCCATAGCTGTATCATCGGCGCACATCACAATTAATTTATTAAGGATTGTTCCATTTTCTCCTTCATCCCTTGCCTGCCATAGGAGTCCCATAGACAAACACAAGCAATTTTTGTTTAAGGATTACTCCATTTCCTTGCTTGTCACAGGACTCTCATACGCCTTAGAGTCACAGTAACCTTTTCGATCTGTATGTTATTGAAATATTAACTTTATGCAAGGATTGGAATGGATACACTATTGTTAATTGTGTTGATTTCACTAAACTATATTGTCAGTTGATTCAAACCACAAATGCCAGATTTCACTGAATAATGTTCTTGTTTGCTTGTTTTTAGGTGCACAAGATACAGCATTCATAGTTCTGTCAAATAGAAGGCAGCAGTGACACACCACCCACCTGAAGTCCTAATCCAGAGCTAAGAAAGAATTCAAAAATGGCTCCAAAGAAGGGAGTTCCTGCCAAGAAAGTAGCCATTAAGGAGAAGGATATTGGTGTATCTGCTACACATTTCTCTGGGCAGCAAAGGCTTGGAGCAACACTCCTGCACCATTGGCACCACCCCAACCTAAGGCTAAGCCCAAACCCATGTCTCTCAGAGATGCAGCCACTGCAGTCATGGTAACAAGCAGTGATTCTGAATTGGATTTGTCTCAGCTGCAAAGTACCCAATTATGGTAGAAAAGTGGACAACAGGAGCTGGAGCCAGCAGCAGTTCTTTCTGAAGTAGGAGTAGAACAGAAGCTTTCACTTCCTGCATAGTGAGATGCTGCTCTTCTTTAACAATTGGCTTCACAATCTCCAGCAAGAAAAATAAATGGTACTCCACCATCTTCTTCAAGGCCCCCTTCTGATGATATGGGCATGGATTAGACCTGGGCCGAGTCCGAGACCCAACCTGAGAAACAAGGGAAAATAAAAGTTCCTGAAAGCCTTAGTGAGAGTGATGGAGATGAGCCAGTATTTGTCAGTATGGAGGGCAGCTCAAAGGACAGAGAGATGTGCCCACCAATTTAACCTATTCAGAGGGATGTGGTTCCAACACCTTCTGCTTCCATATTTGTAAGACCACCGCCGAGACATGTATCCACCGCTACCACAGTCTCAATACACCCTACATAAAGGCAAACAACACAGCTACCCACCTATAATTCTTTAGATATTTACAGTGGCACACTAAAATAATTCTCCTGCCTCGTTTGGGACTTCTTCAGGATTAACCAGCTGGAGGATAGCATTGCAATAAGATGCTCACCCAAGTGTTTATGGGGATAAGGCAGGTTTTCGCTATGGTACTGGACACCAAACATCACATCTGACAAATTATTATGCAATCTGATGAGAGAAGCACCTAAAAAAGATAGCTGGCGGTGGTGTTAATTAAAGACGGGAAACAGCTCCGTTCACAGTGATAGAAGTAAAAGGTGGTCAGAAGACTCAGATGCAGACACTGCCGCCACATACAGTGATTTGCTCAAGATGTACATTGAGTCTACTACCTTCAGGTTCTCTCCGGAAGTCACTTGTGTCACTGGCTCCACAAAAGAAAAAAATCCAGCTATTATTATGTGCATGTTTAGGCAGAAGGGTGCCCAATAAATGCAAACACCCAATGGCACGTTTGTACAATGGGAAGCTAGCTAAAATGTTAGTGGGATCTCCTCCTTTTTTCTTCTGTGGAAGGAGTGGCATCTTTAGAATTTGTTGCAGCTATCTGCCCAAAATGCAAGGTTTCCATCCAGGCCTTATTTGCCATCCTGATGTGCTGCAGTTGGTTAGCCAGGTTCTGCAGCAGAGTGCTGTTCACACTTTCCACATGACAACAGGCATGTGGAACAGTTGCCATGCATCTGCTTACATGTGTATCACTGCACACTGGATCTCCTTTGCATGGGTTAGGCAACAGCTATTTTCAGGTCACCGCAATGAGAAAGGTTTAATGGCATTCAACGGCATACAGTAGTAGCAATGTTCACCATTTATAAATCCCACACATCTGTAAACATCTTGGAAGAGTGTAACAGCAAGGTGTTTGAATGGCTTTGACCCATTGTCAGAATTGGATCTGTTTGCATGTACAATGGCAGTAATATATGTTCATGACAGTTAGGGAATATTACTGGGTCCTGTGTTTGATCCATTGCATCAACCTGATTGTGCAGAACCTTCTCAAAAGAGGACACAGTCAGCAACATATTGGCCTCCTGCTGAAGAATCTGCACTTATTTCAGTCATTATTTTAAAGCCCGTTGAGAATCATTCAGTGTTCTAATAGAGTACTGGTTAGTGCTATTATACAGGAGGTACCAACATGCTGGAATTCAACCTACTCAATTCTGCACCGTCTGTTTGAGCTGTACATATCGATCATTGAGTATGCTCTTCAAAGAGGAGGGAATGCAACTGGGAAAAGCATGACAATGTGGGTGGACTAAAATGGGGCTAGTCAAGTGCCTGACACAAATGCTACTTCCTTTTGAGGTTTTCACATGGGAATTCAGCAAGTAGTGCAGAACGATGAGCCAGGCAATCCCATTGTTGCATCTGCTACAGGTGCAAAGTTACTCCAGAAAGAACAGAGAAACGTATGAGTTCATGCAGTGCTTAATCCTTCACTTCACTGGGAATCCAGACTGCAAAGAGAAATGTTGTCCTCTAAAAAGTTCTTATGTGCCAAATGTTTGATCCACAGTACAAACAAATATTGCCCAGTTTCATTCCTTTTTCAGAAGGGGATGTTTCTCTTTACAAGACTTGAATTGTTGATCAAGCAAGACTCCTGAAAGAAGAATGGCTGGAAGTTTGAGGCCCAGACTGACATTATAGCTCACAGTCTCCAGAGAGGGTGCAGAGCTGTAACAGCCAACATGATCATCATCTCCAGCAACAAAAGAATCTAACCCAATCTCCGCAACGGCTTGGTTTCAAGTGGCAGGGCTTAAGCCCTGTTCATAGGCGAAGGTAACAGAGGTTGAGCAAATGGCAGCACCAATGATCATTTAGAGTATGACTATCTGGATGACACAAAAGTGGTCTACATGGATCAAACCCTTTGTTCTATTGAAATGGGAAGATGCAGCAATGGCCAGAGCTCAGCAGGCTAGCAATAGAATTTCTGGCTGATATGGTAGCCAATAGTCTTCTGAGCGTTTGTTCATTACAGCTGGTGCAGTTGTCACAGTCTGAAAGTCCAGTCTCTTGCCTTAAAAGGTGGAGAGATTCACCATGAACCAGCACTTCATACCCCAAGACTACACTCTGCCTGAAACAGCCCTGGAGGAGGATGAGGGCAATTGGTCTGATTCCAGTGTGTTTGTTGATGAACTTTTGGGAAACACCCCTGAGTGCGAGAACAAACTTTACTTCCCCAATTAGGTGGCCCAGAACAGTACTTGCATGTATATCGTCAAGCTGCTTTGAAAACAAATAATAGAGAGAAGAACAGGTATATATTAGTTGTCTGGCTTATGCTGACCCATTTAGGCACAGGGGAAAAGAAATGTTAAAAATTGAAAAGATATCCAATATATAGGTTAAAGAAGCCATTCACAACAGCCTAGTAGTATCAAAATTATACATTTATTTATTTTGACATTTCAAAGGTTTTCTTTCGGCATATAAATAATCTCAAGCAAGAAAAACGCTGGTGTACAAAGACAATACATATAAACCAGACAGGTGGCAACAACAATACAAATCACAAAAATGGAACACCATAAACATAAATACTGTGTCCTTATAGGACATTTTTAAGCAGCAGAGAAGCGTCAATGGCGTTTCGACCGATGCGTTATTTAACGGTCATCTTCAGGACTCAAAATTTGTTCTTGAGCAAGAGATCTGTACAATAAAGGATACAATTTTAACAATAATTCCTAGTAATTTTTACAGTAATGTCAAAGTAGGCATCTCATGAAGAAAAGGGCGGCTGAGTGAAGGAAGGAACCCGTGAAAGAAAAAGGATTTTAGAAAAGATTTGTAACCTTGTTCCACACCACTAAGTGAAAGGGAAACCTTATCCCGATATTCATAAAGAGAAGGCAAAAATACCTTCAACTTTAAAAGGTGAGGAGGTAAACCAATTAAGAATTTAGGTCCTCCAGAATCACTGTTCAGTAACTAAAAATTACCAGAAGGAGACAAAAATCACATACGCTACACGTTTATACCAGAAGCAAATCAATGTTTATATGTATTTTCTTTGTACACCAGCGTTTTTCTTGCTTGAGATTATTTATATGCCGAAACAAAACCTTTGAAATGTCAAAATAAATAAATGTATAATTTTGATACTACTAGACTGTTGTGAAGGGCTTCTTTAACCGATATATTGGATATCTTTCCAATTTTTAACATTTCTTTTCCCCTGAGCCTTTTTGTTTGATATAATAAGTATTTGTCCCGGGTTCGGGGTTTGTGGACAGCCCCTGTGGTTGTTAATCGCCCCATTTAGGCACATCACAGTAGAATCGACCTGTGTGCACACAAGACGCCTCCATTGGCTTAAAGGACATGAAGACAAAAATGTCTCCTATCCTATCTTTCTTCTTTTCTTATTTCCCTGGCTGGGCTGCTACTGAAGATCATCATTAATTATACAAGAGTGCTGTTCTGTATTGCTTCTATGGAAAAAGGGATACAATTGGCAAACAGGTAACTATTGCACCATTGAGTGATATATTGAGTGATTGATTATTCAAGTGGTGGATGAGAGGGTGTTGTAACTAAGTTTTAAATCTGATTTTAAATGCTTGATGCCTCGGGAGGATTCTGGCTGAATGATTACCTTGCTTTCACATTTCATTATAATTACCTACACGGTCCACCCCTTTCCTGTACTCAGGTTTGTTTTCCAGGTACTTCAGAGACCAGTCATGTTAGTTAATAAAACTACCCCAAATGCACAAATCATTTTGTTGTTCTAATACATCAGCACTACTGGTCTATCCCATTCATGACCCAATGGAATTCCACAACAGCCAGAAGTAGGAGGTTGAGAACAATACCAATCTACTTAAATGGGAAACAAACAACATGACTCAAAGAGGAGTGGAGAAAGTATCTTAATTAGGAAAATGCGGAGTATGGGGCTGGCTCTAATCGCAAACTCTAATTAAGTGGTTGTGGTCTGGGTGGGGGGACTGTCACTGGACACATGTCACATAATGGATGCACACAGCTAAATGTCAATCCCATTTGTGAGCTTCTCACTTCGTAGTTAATCAAATATGACTGCTCCAGTTTATGCTCTGTCCTCCTGATCCTCATTCGCCAAGAAGCTTACCTTGACTCTATAATATTGACATTTACTCTTTTGCATTCCACACGCCTTCTCTTCTTCTTCTGCTCGAAAGATCCATAGCACTGACACTGATGCTTACCGGAAAGGTTCAGTCCTGCACCCAAAATGGCCCTTTCAAGAAGAAGAAAAAGATACACCGTCTATTTTTGGATTTGCAGTATAATTTTTCTTTACTTCACAATAACAATTTGTAGAACTGATTGATTGATTATTCATGTTGGGCTGGGAGAGTGTTGCAACTAAGTTTTAAATCTAATTTGTAATGTTTGGGGCCTGGGGTATGACTCTGCCTGAATGATTGCCTTTTTCAGGTTCTTCAGAGACTAGTCAGTTTAGTTAATGAAACTACACAAAACGCTCATTCTTTTGCTTTTCTTTTTCATCAGCACTACAAGCCTATCTCATTAATGTCGGAAGTTGGGAAAAACTACCACAAAAGCCAAAAGAAGGAAGTTAGGGACAATACCGATCTCCTTCAATGGAAAACAAACAGCAGGATTCAAAGAGGCCTATTCCCGTGGACTGTAGAGAGGTGCGTTGATTAGGAAAATACTGAGCAGTGGGCTGGCTCTAATGTCAAACTCAAATTAAGTGGTTGTGGACTGGGAGGTGCTGTTAGTGGATACATGTCACAAGATGGGCACACACAGCTAAACGTTATTGACATTTGTGAGATTCATCAACCAGATATATGCAGGTACTTATCTGGGATTGGTGGTAAAAGATTGTTCTCACTTCTCAGTGAATCACACATTACTGCCCCAGCCTATGGTCTGTCCTCTTGATCCTCATCCACTATGAAGCTTACCTTGATTCTACAATTTTGACATTTACTTTTAATGCATTGCACAAAAGAATCCTAACACTGACACACCAGCTCACCGGATAGGTTCAGCCCTGCATCTAAGATGGACAATCCAAGAAGAAGAATGCAGATGCACTATAAATTCTGGGATTTATGCATTATCATTTTCTTTAATTAACAATAACAATTTGTAGAACTATGTGGGTCTTCCCTATTTTGTATTTTTCAACCCTAGGTAAAATAGCAATTAGATTTTGTGTTTCTCCGGAGCTAAAAGACTGTTTACATTTGATAACTGAACTGTGCTGTTTCTTCCGTGAGATGTCATCAGTGATGTCACTGACAATGTCATGAGTGATGTAATATATGACATCATCAGCAGTGCATTGCGGGCGCGCAAGTTATAGTTAGCTCAATTAACTATAACAGGCGAATTTCTCTGGTTTTATATGAGTCAAATGTCCAACTAACTCTAACGACCCTGAAACCTGCGTTTTTCTTTCTGTGAATTCCTAAGGTTTTTTAAATGCTAATTCCTAACTATAATGTCTGTAAAACCTATGGTTTTTTCAGTGAATTTTGAAGGTTTTTTTAAATGTTAATTTCATATTTTAATATGTATAAAACCTATATTTTTTCTAATAGTTTTTTAATATTTTGCAACTCTATCATCCTTTTTTTAAACTTTCCCACAAAATATGTATATCTTTTTTTAAACAAAAAATACAGTCCCGTACAGGTAGTCTACCAAGCTCGATCAACACGTCAATCCTATCCACCACATTTAAATGATCCTCATTTTGTATCCGACGGGTTTGTGACACCGCCTCCCACTTAACAATATGTACGTATGATGTCGCACCAGCTGCTACTGTGGTATTCGACTGGTACGCACAACCAAACAGCACATTACGTCATGTACATAGGGGTGGCACATGCAGCACGTTCTAAATGCGATGAATTCACGCTACCACGCCCTGTGTTACATCAAAGACTTATGATGTAGTGCCACATATGCCATTCCATCTTTTTTAAACAGTTATATATTTCTAACTGTAATAAATTTATATTGTAGTAAATATATTTTCTCAAAATCACATCAGGTGCGGTCTCTTTGCGCACTGGCTGCGCGATTACCATGTGACCATAAAAAAAGCATTTCATTAGTTCATAACATTTCCCATTGTAACAGAAACTGCCACCCATTTTAGCCAATATCTGTACTGGATTTCATGAGACACACCTCTTCTACTTAGAGAGCTTTGTTATAAACTTTTTGCAATATACACATATCTTACACTACACACAACATGCAACCATCATTTTTATCAATATTTATGCTCTGCAAAGTAGCCTTCCACCTATGATAGCCATACACCTAAAAGTTACATTACGGAAATTTTCTCCAATATCACAGGTAACATGGTTGCATATGCTGTCCACAGCACAACTTAACATAGTACGGCCCAGAGACAGTATCATGCATAGATAATGAAGACATGAACACAGATAGATAGTGGAAGTGGATACGGGCACGTATGCTAGACTCCTTTTTATTACCATGGTGACATATCCAGTGATGTCTGCGCTGGATGTGTGTGGGGTAAGTGTAAACCAGCCTTCAGGGAATGGTTGCTTCTAGCATCAACTACAACAGTAATCAATGCATCACACACAGAGATTCAATATTAAAAGAATCAATAATTTAATCTGCAGTAAGGTAGGGATAGTAGATGTGAAATAATACAGAAATAATTCTATCGTAAAAGAACAACCACTTGTAGTATACTGACACACAATCAATACATCTGAAATAATACACAAAAATATTATATCATAAACGCTCCATCAGTTCTAGTGCACTCACATAGCCACATCAAAAGCATTCAGTATGTGCACAGCCACCGATAATGCGTGCTGTGTACAGGCCGTATTAGGAGCAATATCTGTTGCCAACAACACTGCATCATCTGCAATAGCAACTCAATCTGAATTATGAACACTGCTGTTAGCAGTGTAGGCCACAGAGAGCAGTCAGCAAGGACCCACAGGTACATAAGGTTACTTAACCTGCCCAGTTTGTTGTCAGTGAAGCAAAAAAAAGCGTGTGCAGAGCCTGCAATGATACATATGCATGGTGCAGACGGTACCCATTGGAGCAATGTCTTTTCCTACAGGACTACCTCATCTACAATAGCGACTCAATCTCAATTGTGATTACTGCTATCTGCAGTGTAGGCCAGATTGAGCAGTCAGCAAGGGCCCACAGCCAAGTGGCATTTACTTGAGCTCTACAGTTTGAAATACGCAAACCAAAAAAAAGTGTGCAGAGCCTGCAATGATGCATATGAGTGGTGCAGACAGTACACACTGGAGCATTATCTTTTCCTCCAGGACTATCTCATCTACAATAGCAACTCGATCTTAATTGTGAACACTGGTGTATGCAGTGTAGGCCAGAGAGAGCGGTCAGCAAGAGCCCACAGCCACATCGCATTGACTTGAGCTCTACAGTTTGCAATATGAAAAGCAAAAGAAACGCGTGCAGAGCCTGCAATGATGTGTGTAAGTGGTGCAGACGGAGCGCACTGGAGCAATGTCTTTTCCTACAGGACTGCATCATCCTCAATATTGACTCAATGTCAAATGTGAACACTGAAGTCTGCAGTATAGGGCAGAGAGAGCCTTCAGCAAGGGCCCACAGCCATGTGGCATTGACTTGACCTCTACAGTTTGCAATACACAAAACAAAAAAAAGTGTGCAAAGCCCGCAATGATGCGCATGAGTGGTGCAGACAGAACACACTGGAGCAATCTCTTTTCCTGGATTGGTGTCGTTATAATGCAGGCTATTACAATGCCTGCTGTTACAACGCGGTTTTTACATCGCATACCATTACAACGCATAGTGCTTTTAAGCGCTGGATAGTGAATTATTTAATTTACTATTCCAACTCCAGTCCCCGTGGATAGTAGGGAAGGTGTTGGATAGTAAATTAAATATAGTCCCTATCCTAGAGCGCCCCCCAGCGCAATGCGTTGTAATGGTTTGCGTTGTAATGGTTGCGTTGTAATGGTAGTGCGTTGTAATAAATGCGTTGTAAGTGATGTTTCCCTCTTTTCCTACAGGACAGGACTGCATCATCTACAATACTGACTCAATGTCAAATGTGAATAATGAAGTCTGCAAAATGTACCAGATCAACGTTACAGACCTCCCCCAACCGCTGACTACCTCTGGAAGAAACAATTGGCTGGAGAAATTCTAACGTTCTGGCATAAGGCTGGTGCCAGAAGTATCAGTGTGATGTCATATTTGAGGTAATAAGCAGTGCATTGTTGGGGGCATATGTTTTAGTTAGCTTAGCTAACTGCAAATGCTGAATTTCTCTGGTTTTGTACGAGTGAAATGCCACCCTAACTATAATGTCCTTGTAAACTTTAGTTTTTTCAGTGAATTTCTAAGGTTTTTTAAATTCTATTTCCTAACTGTAACATTCCTGTAACCTTTGCTTTGCTTCAATGAAATTCTACTTTTTAAAATTTTTATTTCCTAACCATAACATCCCTGTAACCTTTGTTTTCTCTGTGAATTTTTTAATTTTAATTTTATTAGTATAACTTTCTTGTAACCTTTGCTTGTTTTTACTAAATTGCTAAAGTTTTTTAAATTATGTTTACATAATGGTCCGACCATTCCCTGATTACCTTTTCTGTTCCCCTGAGGGAGATTAACACCCCCTCTCTCCCCAAAAATATATATGCCCATAGCTGGAATAGGGTTGATCTGGCCGCTTTAGGCCACTCCCTAGCCTCCTCCGCCCCCATATTGACAGATTTGCCCCCCAAAAGGCAGGTAGCTACTCTCGAAAACTGGCTTTCAGAGGCCTGCAATCAAGTTGCGCCTCTTAGACGAGTCAGAATGCGTCGCCCTCACGATGCCAATAGATGGTTTACTAATGCTCTAAAAAACCACAAACTAGCACTTCGGCAGGCTGAGCACCATTGGCGATGCAGATACTGCCCAGACCTTAAACTTCTTTATCTGACTCTCCTTCAGGCCTACAAAAAAGCTATACTCACCGCCAAGTTGGAATACTTTTCCCAGAAAATCAATCAGGCAGCAAACAAACCTAAGGAGATCTTTACGATTGTGCATGAGCTTGCTGCCTCCGACAGAGTCTCGCCTAGACCCATTCCCTCCCAATCCCTCTGTAGCACCCTTAACGACTACTTTACTGAGAAGATCATCACCATAAAGCAGAATATCCCTTTAGCACCTCCTCCACTACCCCCGCCCCCTCCTCTCTCGATCAATTCCCTCTGATCTCAGAAGAATCCTTCCATACCCTCTTGGGTAAAGTTAAAACAGGTTCCCCCGCTGACATTTGCCCGGCACATATTCTGAGGGAGATTTTCTCTTACTGTCCAGCCCCCCCTATTACACTGCTTAACACTTCCATCACCTCAGGAATTGTACCTGATGGTTTCAAATCAGCCACGGTTATCCCTATTATAAAAAACCCGGTGCCGATCCCACTGCCCCCTCCAACTTTAGACCCATTTAGCTCGTCCCACTCTTGAGCAAGATCTTGGAGAGTCATATCACCTCCTCACTCTCCACCTATATTGAGGCTCATCACCTCCTGGCTGAACACCAGGCTGGCTTCCGACCTGTACATTCCACGGAATCTGTCGTTCTCTCAGTGGTTGATGAGCTCAGATGTAGCGCCGACACTAATTCCTCCCAGGACGTAGTCCTGCTCGATCTGTCTGCGGCCTTTGACACGGTCGACCATTCCATCCTTCTTGACCGTGTCAGGGGTGCCAGCCTCCGGGGGTCTGCCCTGACTTGGCTCACCTCTTTCTTAGCAGGCCGAACTCAGGCTGTTCGACTAGAAGGTTTACTTGCACCTACCCGCTCTGTCTCCTGCGGGGTACCCCAAGGCTCCTCCCTTCCCCCCTTCTGTTCAACCTGTACATACACCCCCTTATTATTGCTTTACAGGACATGGAGGTCACAGCGTTCAATTACGCTGATGACCTCCAGCTCATTTTCAATCTCTCCTCTTCTCCTGATTCAGCCTCCAGGGTCCAATCAACTCTTACTTTCATATACAACTGGATGAACCTCAATCAACCTAAATTGAGCCCCGATAAGACAGAGCTGGTTCTCATCGGTGGTCCCTCTAACCCCAGGTCCTCTGCTTTTTGGCCCCCCTCCTTGGTTCCCCCGTCTCCCTCTGCGTCTGTTAGAACCCCAGGCATCAAAGTCAGCCAGGACCTCTCTCTTGCCCCCAGATAAGCTCAGTAGTCTCCTCTTGCTTTCTGTCCCTCAGAACCATCCGTAAAATCTCACGGTACTTCTCGGTTGAAGCCCTTAAACTCGTTGTCTTGGCAATGATTCTTTCCCGCCTAGATTATGGCAATGCCCTTTATGTGGGCATCTCAGCCTACGAACGCCGTCGCCTGCAGCTCATCCAAAACCAAGTGGCTCGCCTCATCTTTAGACTCCCTAAATCTAGTCACACCACCCCTCTGCTCAAGACTCTCCATTGGCTCCCCATCAAGGAGCGCTCGCTCTTCAAGCTGGGATATCTGACCTTTATGTCTCTAGCTGGCACCGCTCCTGCATTCATTAGATCCAAGGTCACTGCATATGGTCCTGCTAGAAATCTTCGTTCCTCCACCCAGTTCCTTCTCCTTGTCCCCCGATTTCGTAAGAAGAAATCGGGTGACTCCAGGTTCTCAACACTTGCCCCCGTCTTTTGGAACTCACTTCCTCTGACAATTAGGTCCGTTCCCCCCTACCTGGACTTTCGGGTTGCCCTGAAAACCCATCTTTTTTCTTCTGCCTATACTCTCTAATTCTCACCCCCTTCCTTCCTCAGTTTCAGTTTCCGCCTGCAGCGCCAAGAAACCGCCTGGTAGTAGAGCGCTATATAAAACCCTTTAACTTCAACTTCAACTTCTAGTAAAATGTCTCTCTCTCTTTTTTTTTAAGTCAATTTTCATTATTTTTTAATGCTGTGGTAGATTGTTCACAGGAGGTCTGCTAAAACCACAGGCTATGGCCAATCCCCTGGATTATTATTAGTTGATATGGTATCGAAAAAATTATGAATACTTAGATGCAAAATATGACAATAAAGGTGAAAGTATTCCATTTTTAGAAACTACATTCAGAAAGTACTTTAAATAATACAAAAATAGTAAGGTGAAAGCAGTGACAATGATGCAAAAAATTGGAAACCATATAGTACATAGAGTTAAAAAATAGATGGCAGAGGAGTGACAATTGCAGTAAAATGTAAATAATGACAGTATATTTTTTGGAAAAAAATAATTGAACACTTAAAGGGTCATTAGGATGATGGGCCGACTTTGCCCGCCCGCCATCCTCGTGGTAATGGGGACCGCCCGCCATAAGGGCGGGGGTCCCGAAGGGGGGTATTAGGATGTGCCCGCCACAGTGGCGGGCACTTTCTGTACTTTTAGCATTGTGGCGGGTGGTGCTCTCTGCACCGCCCACCACAATGCTAAAAATGCATTTCAGCATTTGCATTTACAAAGCGGCAGGCATCGCGCAGTGCCTGCCGTTTGTGAATGCAAATTACCCCCCGTGTTCACCCCCTTACTCTCCTTCACTTTGGGGGCCCGCTCGGGCCCCCAGAGTGAAGTCCGCCTGCCTTTTCGTGGCGGCATTGCCGCCTTGGAAAAGCATCTGCAGACGCCCATCCAAATATGGCTGGCGGTTCCCCCGCCATTGTAATGTGGCGGGGGGAAAAGGGTGGCGGGCGGGCATTTATGACGGGCTGATCGCCACCGCCACCATGGCGGTGGCGATCCGCCCGACATCGTAATGGGCCCCTTAATATTTTATATATAAATGTTATAGCTGCATTATAATTTTTATAACAACATTGCAGACCCCCAGATTTCCTGCAGAATTGGAGGACTTGTCCTTACTTCCAACTCTATGGTACTTGTTCCGATCACATGGTAGACACAAACTTGCGGATCCGATCCGAAGATTTGTCGAAATGCAAAAAAATTATTTTAGGGGTATAGGAAGTTTATTATTACATTATTAATCTGTATATTTTTACACATTTTGTTAATGTTTCTTTTCATTTTCTTGGTAAAAATATTTTATTATTATGTGAATCTGAGTATTTTTGATAAAATCCACAGCGTCATTCAACAATAACGCCCAAAGCTTCATTTCTATTGGTTCCTCATGGACCCGGAAACAAACAGCACACATTCAGCACAAAACAGCACATTTAATATTTTATGTAGTGGCTTGTGAGTGGAACTCGTAGTGCTTGTAACTGTCTCTATATGGGTATAACTGTGGCTGTGACACTCTCTATATGGGTTTGTGAATGGGTGTGAGAGTGTCTGTATGAGGTGTGAAAGGGTGTAACAGTGTCTGTATCGGTTTGTGAATGGTTGTTACAGTGTCTGTATGAGGTTGTGAATTGATATGACAGTCTCTGTATGTGTTTGTGAATGGGAGTAACAGTGTACCTATGGTAAATGAACGGGCATGACAGGGTGTCACAGAGTCTCTATGAGTATGTGAATGGGTGTTACAGAGTCTCCATGGGTATGTGAAAATGTGTGACAGAGTCTGTATAGGGTTGTGAATGTGTATGATAGTGTCTACATGGGTTTGTTAATAGGTATGACAGTGTCTGGTCAGGTAGATGAATGAGTGTGACAGAATCTGTAGAGGTTTGTTAATGGGTGTGACAATGTTTGTATGGTTTGCCAATGGGTGTGAGAGTGTCTTATGAGGGTGTGAATGGGTGTGCGCCTTGAGACCCTCTGGGTATGTAGCGCGCTATGTAAATTATTTTGACTTGACTTGACTTGACAGTGACTGTATGGGTTTGTCAATGGGTGTAACATTAGTATGGCATATGAATGGGTGTGATAGTGTCTGTATTGGTTTCTGAATGGGTGTGACAGTGTCAGTTTAGGTACATGAATGAGTGTGACAGTGTCTGGGTTTGTGAATGGGTGTTACAGTGTCTGTATGGGTTTGTAAATGGGTGTCACAGAGTCTGCATGGGGTTGTGAATGGATACAATAGTGTCTGTATGGGTTTGTGAATGGGTGTAACAGTTTCTCAACGGTATGTAAATGGGTGTGGCAGTGTCTGAATGGGTTTGTCAATGGGTCTACAGATCCCCTGTGGAGTTACAAAGGGACACACTGAGCCCCTGCACGGGATCGGCGGAGTTCGCAAATGATCCCAAAAGATGGAATTGGGAGCATTTTCATGGCCAAAATACATTCTCACCTCTCATTCAAAGCATACACAAGGGTTCAGGAAACCTCTCACCTGACCCCTTCATTTAACTTTCACTCAAGTTTTCAACCTCAGAGACTATTCCCTGGCAGACAAAATGACAGCCATAACTTTTCCGTGAAGGTTTGCCCAGCAAGTCAGGAGTTTGCTAGTGCACGTAACTCCATGGGGGCCCCCTGGGGGATCCCGAAGAAATCTGCGTCCCTATAGATACAAATTTATTTTCGAGCTAATCTCTCCCACACTACTCACCAGACTTACAACAAGTCAAAAAAGCACAATCTGCCAACCAAAAGTTAGCTTACTGTCAAATATGGTATAATTCCGTCCTGGTGTACGGGCTTTAGGCGTGTTTAAACGTCCTAAGGGAATTAACATGGGGAAAACGTGTTTTGGAACACCCTCCTTTTTCTCCGCCCCCGCATGAAGGCCCACCCTGAAACTTTTCAGACACAAGCTGAAGTGGGTGTCTAATTATTTTGGAAACTTTCGTGAAGATCTGTGAACTAACACCAAAGAAATAACTGAAAACTGTGTTATATATATATATATATATATATATATATATATATATATATATATATATATTCAAACCAAGATTGCCCATGCAGAGGATGTCACGCATGAAAGGGTCGCGCACACAGCCACCGGTAACAGGATTGTCAGCCAGCCCCTCAGACCACACAGCGTGACTGCCAAACGCGTTTCGAGGATGTGCTCCTCTTGTTCACTGGCTCATTCCAATCATGTAGCGAAAAGCGAAGTTGAGTGGAAACAGCCTTTATTAAGTACTCAGACCCGCCCCTGTGGGCGTTAACAGAACAGGGCATGCTGGTCTCTGTAGTATCGCCCATCGTTGTTAGGTCCAAAGTTCCATGCAAAACCCGGTTGGGTATCGCTCTCGCATTTGGAATGTTCACAAACAATGTCTTACCCCAGTGGGCGTGGGGGCTGAAAGGGCAGCTTGCAACCCTGTCTTTAGGAAACCGGCAGTTAGGCCCCCTTCATTCCAAACGGCGCTTGTCATGTCTTAGCGCCATGGAGCCACCAATTTGCAGCAGGACATCCTCGCGGCTAGGCCAGCCGCTAAGTAATTCAAACCAAGATTGCCCATGCAGAGGATGTCACGCATGAAAGGGTCGCGCACACAGCCACCGGTAACAGGATTGTCAGCCAGCCCCTCAGACCACACAGCGTGACTGCCAAACGCGTTTCGAGGATGTGCTCCTCTTGTTCACTGGCTCATTCCAATCATGTAGCGAAAAGCGAAGTTGAGTGGAAACAGCCTTTATTAAGTACTCAGACCCGCCCCTGTGGGCGTTAACAGAACAGGGCATGCTGGTCTCTGTAGTATCGCCCATCGTTGTTAGGTCCAAAGTTCCATGCAAAACCCGGTTGGGTATCGCTCTCGCATTTGGAATGTTCACAAACAATGTCTTACCCCAGTGGGCGTGGGGGCTGAAAGGGCAGCTTGCAACCCTGTCTTTAGGAAACCGGCAGTTAGGCCCCCTTCATTCCAAACGGCGCTTGTCATGTCTTAGCGCCATGGAGCCACCAATTTGCAGCAGGACATCCTCGCGGCTAGGCCAGCCGCTAAGTAATTCAAACCAAGATTGCCCATGCAGAGGATGTCACGCATGAAAGGGTCGCGCACACAGCCACCGGTAACAGGATTGTCAGCCAGCCCCTCAGACCACACAGCGTGACTGCCAAACGCGTTTCGAGGATGTGCTCCTCTTGTTCACTGGCTCATTCCAATCATGTAGCGAAAAGCGAAGTTGAGTGGAAACAGCCTTTATTAAGTACTCAGACCCGCCCCTGTGGGCGTTAACAGAACAGGGCATGCTGGTCTCTGTAGTATCGCCCATCGTTGTTAGGTCCAAAGTTCCATGCAAAACCCGGTTGGGTATCGCTCTCGCATTTGGAATGTTCACAAACAATGTCTTACCCCAGTGGGCGTGGGGGCTGAAAGGGCAGCTTGCAACCCTGTCTTTAGGAAACCGGCAGTTAGGCCCCCTTCATTCCAAACGGCGCTTGTCATGTCTTAGCGCCATGGAGCCACCAATTTGCAGCAGGACATCCTCGCGGCTAGGCCAGCCGCTAAGTAATTCAAACCAAGATTGCCCATGCAGAGGATGTCACGCATGAAAGGGTCGCGCACACAGCCACCGGTAACAGGATTGTCAGCCAGCCCCTCAGACCACACAGCGTGACTGCCAAACGCGTTTCGAGGATGTGCTCCTCTTGTTCACTGGCTCATTCCAATCATGTAGCGAAAAGCGAAGTTGAGTGGAAACAGCCTTTATTAAGTACTCAGACCCGCCCCTGTGGGCGTTAACAGAACAGGGCATGCTGGTCTCTGTAGTATCGCCCATCGTTGTTAGGTCCAAAGTTCCATGCAAAACCCGGTTGGGTATCGCTCTCGCATTTGGAATGTTCACAAACAATGTCTTACCCCAGTGGGCGTGGGGGCTGAAAGGGCAGCTTGCAACCCTGTCTTTAGGAAACCGGCAGTTAGGCCCCCTTCATTCCAAACGGCGCTTGTCATGTCTTAGCGCCATGGAGCCACCAATTTGCAGCAGGACATCCTCGCGGCTAGGCCAGCCGCTAAGTAATTCAAACCAAGATTGCCCATGCAGAGGATGTCACGCATGAAAGGGTCGCGCACACAGCCACCGGTAACAGGATTGTCAGCCAGCCCCTCAGACCACACAGCGTGACTGCCAAACGCGTTTCGAGGATGTGCTCCTCTTGTTCACTGGCTCATTCCAATCATGTAGCGAAAAGCGAAGTTGAGTGGAAACAGCCTTTATTAAGTACTCAGACCCGCCCCTGTGGGCGTTAACAGAACAGGGCATGCTGGTCTCTGTAGTATCGCCCATCGTTGTTAGGTCCAAAGTTCCATGCAAAACCCGGTTGGGTATCGCTCTCGCATTTGGAATGTTCACAAACAATGTCTTACCCTATATATATGCACACCAATTACCTCCAAGATTGTGAAGTAAGCCAGGACACACGGAGTTCGTTGCAAAATTTAATGGCAGAATGAAAAAGTGCGACGCGTTACGCCGATAAGGCTTGCTCACGCTCGTCAAACCAAACAATGACAGCCATTTTTAAAGTGCTGAAAACACACCCAGTGAAAACAGTTCTTCACAGAAGTCTTTGCAGGGTCGCCATATTGTACTATGTTAATAACATACATCAATATCTCCCATTACAAAAACAGAGCATAATATAGTGCTGGGGCTAGACATGGGTGTATTGTAATGAATACTCGAATATTGTCTACAAGAGCGCGATATTTATATAGTGCGTATTTACCCATCAAAATATGTTATATAAATCAACTTAGTCATTCATATAATTTCAGGCACGATAATTCAAATGCATATACAAATAAATTGCAAGAATAAATCATGTAAACAATTAGTCTCATATATTGCAGAGTAGCGATCACGGGTTGTTCGTTAAGTCCGTAATCTAAGCGCTCATTGGATGCTCCAATGTAAAGGCATGTAAGGCCCCTTTTGATTGGATCCCGTTGCTGGGAAACAGGATAGCAACAAACGTCTCGTTGAAAAGGTATAACCCCTAGAACTGAGCCCGAGTGGGCATGTAAATACAATTGCATTTGTCCTATTGGCTGATCACAGATGAGCAAACAAGTTGTAATAATTGCCACAAATACCGCCCCAATGGGCTAAAGTCAGTCTGTGTCTGCGCAGAATTCAATGTCAGTTCAAAAAAGAGAGAGTCCTCGCCCAAGTGGGCATGTATATTGTACTTCCAAATAAGGTCCCCAATGGGGTAGTGTTCAAATTCCAATCAAGTCATAGTATCCAGCAATACCTCACAACATCTGTGAAAAAGAAGGATTATGTGTAAATAGGTGAATTAAAAATAACAATAAAAATATTTAAAATACAGACAGCGTATATTCAATTGAATTAATTCAGATATTCATATTATTCTTCATACAAATGAACGGCCAGTTCCTCACTTGTGTTCAATCCCACAGGGGCTAAACATTGAAAATCAATAATATATCTGGACTCCAGTTTCCTCATAGAGAGTTCATGATTACCACCTCGTACCCCTAGATCCACACAATCAATGTCCACCATACGTAATTTTGTTTCATCCTGCATGTGACAGTCAAAAAAGTGTCTGGCGACCGGATATTGTTTGGTGTGATTCCGTATCGCTCGCAGATGTTCTAACACCCTCTTTTTGGCCTCATGTTTAGTACTGCCCACATACCACTTGTTACATGGGCAGATTAGCACATACACACTGTATGGGGTATTGCAAGATAATTTCTTTTTGATGGTGAATTCCCTTGTTGTACCGGGTATGATGAGAGATTTACAATCTTTGCTGAATTTGCATGCCTTGCATTTCTTACAGCACGCAAATCCAGCAGACGTGACATGAACAGATGAATTCTTGTCGGTCACGTAATTGCGGCTGAGCTCGTCACGTAAGGATCTGCCTTTCCTAAACGTGATCTGTGGATTGTCTCCTAGATATTTTTTGAGGTGGTCATCCGTATTTAAAACATGCCAATGTTTCTTAAATACTTGTCTCACATCATTGGATTGGCCAGAGAAAGTTGTGATAAATCTAATGGTTTCAGATTGCATTTGAGGTGGTTTAGGGACTAATAGTTCCTCTCTCGTTTTGTTGCTGCTGCGTTCAATTGCTTTGGCAATGACTTTATTGCCATACCCTCTCTGTCTAAACCTTTGGCACATGACACTTTCCTCATTTTTGTAACCTTCTTGTGTGCTGCAATTGCGTCTGGCGCGCAATAATTCCCCGTAGGGGATGCTGTACACAAGACTCTTAGGATGGCAGCTGGATGCTTTGAGGAGGCTGTTTCCCGATGTGCTTTTCCTGAAGAGTTTAGTGGTCAAGATGTTGTTGACCACTTCTACTTCCACATCCAGGAATTCCATCTTCCTCCTGCTGATATGTTCAGTAAGAGTCAGATTCAATGTATTAACATTGAGTTTGTCAATAAATTGTTTAGCCGATGAATCATCGCCATTCCAAATGAAAAAAATATTGTCAATGTATCGCAGCCACAGAGACACGTTGTTGAATTCCGCCATCTCTTGGACAACCTGCTCCTCCCACCAGCCCATGAATAAATTTGCGTAGCTGGGGGCGAAGCAGGTTCCCATGGCCGTGCCCTGTGACTGGCGATACATGACGTCATTAAAATAAAAAAAATTGTTCTTTAGACAGAAGTCTATCATAGATAGAAGCATTTGAGAATGCAGTAGCAGAGAGATTGATCTGGAGTTCAAGTAATGTTTGACTGCTTTAAGTCCATGTTCATGTTGGATACTTGTGTATAAACTAAATCCAAGGTGACCAATGTAAAGTCATTTTCCCAATGGATGCCGTTGATGATGCTCAAAAATTGAGTGGTGTCTTTGACATAAGATGGTAATGCCACCACAAAAGTTCTTAAATAATGGTCAATGTGAATTTTTTAGCTCAATTTCAGATGATGAGTCAGAATCGGACAGAGACCTTTCAGGGGGAGAAGGGGAATCAAAGAGGACGAGGACGTGGAAACAGAGGAGGAACCGGAGGAACAAGAAAGCAAAAAAGAGGAGGATTAAACGCCACAGAAGCTCCAATGGGAATGTCGACAAGGAGCAAGAACACGAAATGAACAAGACAGTGGTGAACCTCTCACGCCATGTGCTTACTGAAGGTGAGAAAGAGATCTTGGCACTTGGCCTTTCCTTCTGTCCATCACAGAATATGAACTTTGCCCAGACTCGTATAGACTTGTTTTTATTCGCTAGGAAACTTAAATTGAAAAAATGGTTCTGTACCAAAGTGAAAGATAAACCTGCTGCAGGGGCCAACAATACACTGAGCAACCTTGATGTAGAGGACATTCTTTTACTAGAGGAAATTCATGGTGATGATGTAAATATGACTGATGAACCTGATTGGGAAAGTTGGGGTTTGGACTTAGATAAGAATCCGGGGTCCAAATTTAAACCTAAGAGTGTATTTTTACCAACCATTCAATGTGATGCTATTGATGTGTTCGAACGAGGAGTACTCAAAGATCTTATAAAACTCAGATACAAAAAAAACCCATAAAATAACAAGAACTTATCCCAGGCACAACTAATGGCCATTGATTCCCTAAAATCAGATAAGGAGATTGTTATAAGACAATCTGATAAGGGGGGCAATGTTGTGGTGTTGGATAAATGTAAATATATCCAGGAAGGTCTGAGACAGCTACAAGACACAACCTGCTATTGTACATGTGACAGGGATGATGTATTAAGATCTATGGGGAACTTCAGGGATCTACTGTTGGAATGGAGAGACAAAGGTTTGATTGAGGTAGAGGAATATCAGTATTTGTATTGCGCCATCCTAAAGTTCCAATACTATATCTCCTCCCGAAACTCCATAAGGATCCGGACAACCCCCCTGGTCGTCCGATTGTGTCCTCAATAGGTTCTTTTCTAGAACATACGTCAAAATACATTGACCATTATTTAGGAACTTTTGTGGGGGCATTACCATCTTATGTCAAAGACACCACCCAATTTTTGAGCATCATCAACGGCATCCATTGGGAAAATGACTTTACATTGGTCACCTTGGATGTCAGTAGTTTATACACAAGTATCCAACGTGAACATGGACTTAAAGCAGTCAAACATTACTTGAACTCCAGATCAATCTCTCTGCTACTGCATTCTCAAATGCTTCTATCTATGATAGACTTCTGTCTAAAGAACAATTTTTTTTATTTTAATGACGTCATGTATCGCCAGTCACAGGGCACGGCCATGGGAACCTGCTTCGCCCCCAGCTACGCGAATTTATTCATGGGCTGGTGGGAGGAGCAGGTTGTCCAAGAGATGGCGGAATTCAACAACGTGTCCCTGTGGCTGCGATACATTGACGATATATTGTTTTCATTTGGAATGGCGATGAGGCATCGGCTAAACAATTTATTGACAAACTCAATGTTAATACATTGAATCTGACTCTTACTGAACATATCAGCAGGAGGAAGATGGAATTCCTGGATGTGGAAGTAGAAGTGGTCAACAACATCTTGACCACTAAACTCTTCAGGAAAAGCACATCGGGAAACTTCCTCCTCAAAGCATCCAGCTGCCATCCTAAGAGTCTTGTGTACAGCATCCCCTACGGGGAATTATTGCGCGCCAGACGCAATTGCAGCACACAAGAAGGTTACAAAAATGAGGAAAGTGTCATGTGCCAAAGGTTTAGACAGAGAGGGTATGGCAATAAAGACATTGCCAAAGCAATTGAACGCAGCAGCAACAAAACGAGAGAGGAACTATTAGTCCCTAAACCACCTCAAATGCAATCTGAAACCATTAGATTTATCACAACTTTCTCTGGCCAATCCAATGATGTGAGACAAGTATTTAAGAAACATTGGCATGTTTTAAATACGGATGACCACCTCAAAAAATATCTAGGAGACAATCCACAGATCACGTTTAGGAAAGGCAGATCCTTACGTGACGAGCTCAGCCGCAATTACGTGACCGACAAGAATTCATCTGTTCATGTCACGTCTGCTGGATTTGCGTGCTGTAAGAAATGCAAGGCATGCAAATTCAGCAAAGATTGTAAATCTCTCATCATACCCGGTACAACAAGGGAATTCACCATCAAAAAGAAATTATCTTGCAATACCCCATACAGTGTGTATGTGCTAATCTGCCCATGTAACAAGTGGTATGTGGGCAGTACTAAACATGAGGCCAAAAAGAGGGTGTTAGAACATCTGCGAGCGATACGGAATCACACCAAACAATATCCGGTCGCCAGACACTTTTTTGACTGTCACATGCAGGATGAAACAAAATTACGTATGGTGGACATTGATTGTGTGGATCTAGGGGTACGAGGTGGTAATCATGAACTCTCTATGAGGAAACTGGAGTCCAGATATATTATTGATTTTCAATGTTTAGCCCCTGTGGGATTGAACACAAGTGAGGAACTGGCCGTTCATTTGTATGAAGAATAATATGAATATCTGAATTAATTCAATTGAATATACGCTGTCTGTATTTTAAATATTTTTATTGTTATTTTTAATATGGCCGAGATACCCGCCACCCCCTCTCAACACAATCCCCAAAGGAGGGAAACCGGAAACAGTTCTTGAGTTTTTGGAAGTGGGATGGAGTGACCATCCCGGCCGTATTTATTAAAACAAAAAATTAAAACATTAAACGTTTCATGTTATGTACAATTTCATTACCATATTGCGATGTTTGGCTAACCTTAACAGATTCTCTAATACAGAGGTTCTCCTAGCCGAACTAGCATCCTACAAAACATTTCTTGACATATTGAAATTGTACAACCTAACGTTTAAGGGCCAACGGCAAGGTCATAACCGGTGTCAAGATCCCTAACCAGACTTACCCCTCCCACTTGGGCTGGGCGACAGCACGGAGGCGTACCTCAAGTGCAACTATTACCAATTTCCCTTGACTTGACGGGGGCACCTAAAGACTCGACGCCAGTTAAAGGTCGTTCGAATACTCGTGTGAGGTATCTAGAAGGTACCGTAGACCTTATCCCAACCCCACACAACTTACCGCATCTGCCGTCGCAGATGTCACTGGCCCCGGGAAATTCCCCAGGAGGGGGCTGTAACCCCTCCTACAAAGGAAGGGGCCTTGACCGCCTTTCCTTTACTTCCGGCGACCCATCCTTAGAAGGGACCGCCTCCCCATTGAGGGGCCAATGGCCACCTCTCCCGAGCGCTCCCATCCGTGTTGGGTGACGCCCACTCATAGGGATCTACTAATTAAGTGCTCACCGATCATGACCTTACCGCCTACCAAATAAATACGACAGTGCTAACTAAAACCCAGAATACATTGGCCACCATGACCGAAAGGGCATGCATAAAATTCAACACTAAATCTGAATCTCTTTAATGGTAAAACGTACTCAAACAGACCATTCTTTATTAACTCAATATCAACATGATACTCCAACCTGGAAACGAGAACACAAGCAAAATTAATCCACTTTATTACAAACAACTGGCTGTCTTCAGGGGCTGGTGGGTGGGTCAAAATTGGCTCTTCGTTCTGTCCCGAGCTCACGTGCAGCGAGGAGGTGCAGCTTCAGAGCACAAGAACAAGAGGATGTCTTCTGGTCTTGCGTCCCTTTTTATCCGTCTTCAGGGCGGGCGTATACCCGCCCCTGCCTGCCCCGAGGGCGTGGCTGGCTGCGTCAGTGTCTAGGCCAGCCCACTCTAGGGCGGGAACAGGCGCGCCCCGGCTACGCCGCTTCGGGCATACCAGCCGAGACGCACCCCCCGCCCAAAAATGGCTTCCCGGGGGGATCGAGGCACTCAGCCATACGTTCGGGGGGACCAAGTTGGTCGCCCCTTTCCATATGGCCGAGATACCCGCCACCCCCTCTCAACACAATCCCCAAAGGAGGGAAACCGGAAACAGTTCTTGAGTTTTTGGAAGTGGGATGGAGTGACCATCCCGGCCGTATTTATTAAAACAAAAAATTAAAACATTAAACGTTTCATGTTATGTACAATTTCATTACCATATTGCGATGTTTGGCTAACCTTAACAGATTCTCTAATACAGAGGTTCTCCTAGCCGAACTAGCATCCTACAAAACATTTCTTGACATATTGAAATTGTACAACCTAACGTTTAAGGGCCAACGGCAAGGTCATAACCGGTGTCAAGATCCCTAACCAGACTTACCCCTCCCACTTGGGCTGGGCGACAGCACGGAGGCGTACCTCAAGTGCAACTATTACCAATTTCCCTTGACTTGACGGGGGCACCTAAAGACTCGACGCCAGTTAAAGGTCGTTCGAATACTCGTGTGAGGTATCTAGAAGGTACCGTAGACCTTATCCCAACCCCACACAACTTACCGCATCTGCCGTCGCAGATGTCACTGGCCCCGGGAAATTCCCCAGGAGGGGGCTGTAACCCCTCCTACAAAGGAAGGGGCCTTGACCGCCTTTCCTTTACTTCCGGCGACCCATCCTTAGAAGGGACCGCCTCCCCATTGAGGGGCCAATGGCCACCTCTCCCGAGCGCTCCCATCCGTGTTGGGTGACGCCCACTCATAGGGATCTACTAATTAAGTGCTCACCGATCATGACCTTACCGCCACAGGCCCGGATAGTTGACCGGCTATCCGGGCCCCCCACAAAACTCCTAGCTAAAGGTCATGTTTCAACGTTTTTAACCATGCTAAGAAGTCTCCTATGAGTAACTCATTTCCCACCCGAGACAAATGCACACCATCCCCTAGATACATACTGTCATCATTAATACAACCGTGCGAGATAGAATGCAATGTCCTGGAACGAAACAACCTACTCACTTTGTTATTAAGTTTTCTAACAGAATGGTTCAAAGCAGGAATCGAAACCGCCCCCCGCCACACTTTTCGTGGGATCATATGAGACCACGCAATTATGCACTCCGGAACTTTCCTCGCCAACCAACTTACAGTGGAAAGCATTGCCTCCAGGAGAAGTCGTCTACCGGTGGTGACCAAATCATTGCCCCCTAAATGTACTATGACTATAGACGGCGGTGACCTCGTCCGCCCTAACAAACCCTCAAAGAATGCCTGAAACTGGTCAATACAGAGACCGCCCCTTCCGTAGAAGGACATTCTGTACCCGTATTCCCCAGCTACGTGAATCATGTCACCTGCTTCGAATACGTCTGCGGCACGCCTCACGTATGAGTGGCCCACGACCCACACCTCCTTTCTCACAGCCGGTGATGTCTGACCGCTGGCCTGGTGTTGGGTCGACTGCATAGTCCGCCCCGCCTCGAAGGCTTGCGTAACTGAAAACCAAACAAAAGACAAGAAGCGTGAGTACATTATTACAGCTTCACAACATGTGCAACCGCACATACCTCTTATAACAATTGGAGGACCAACGCCCCACTCGTTTTACTTGTTCCACATTAAGACCCCTGGCTGTAGCTTCCGTGGCAGCCCCTATCCGAAAGGAATGGGTCCCAAACTCACCCGGGTCCAAGCCCGCTGCGGTAATTGACATCGAGAGCACCCGCTGAAACTGAAACTTCGTCAGTGGGGTGGCGTCCGCGTGTCTCAACAATGTCCCTCCCCATGATGCCACCCTTCGTGCTAGGTAATCTTCTAAACACTTCACCGGGCACATGGAGGACCCTGGAATCCTGCGAATGACTATGCAGTCTCCCACCCCACCTTGATCGGTTTTTGACTTGACAAAGGATACAGTCATCGTCTCACCCCTGATCTGAACGTGTTCCCGGCACAAACCCCCCACCACATCCCGTTTGTTCCTTGCCACCAGCTCACTTATCCTCATCGCCCCGTGAAATGCAAGCGTAAAAGCAGCTCGGAACAAACAGGCCTCGAACTGAGACGAGCATGTGGCGTGGAGTGTGGCCAGCAACTGGGCCAACCTATCCAGACCTATCGGGCGCCTCTCATCTACTCTGCGACCCTCAAGGCGTTGCCACCCACGTAGCGCTTTCTGTACCACGAAAGACGCTGTCGGGTCCTGGATATTATGGGCCCTGGCAACGAAGGAAATGGCAGCACGATGCCTCTGGGCTGTAGCCACCGACTTCCCAGCCCTACGCAAGGACATCAGAAAATGTACTACCCAATCCTCGTGCCCCCAAAGCCCCCCTCTCTCAGTCCCCAAAAAGGCTAAATAGGCCCGAAACGCCCCTTCGTATGCCTTCCTCGTTCTTGGTGCTAGACTCTCTCCCACGAGGTAACGAAGTTCGGGGCACCGAGAGACCAGAGAGCTTCGGGAAAGGGTGCCGGCTCTGGGTCCGCCGAGGGAAGGAAACCCGAGAAAGCCTGTATTTGAAAACGAGACAGTGCATCAGCCGCCTGATTCATCACCCCTGGGACATGTTTCGCTCTGAATACCACGTTCAGTTGCATACATAGCAAGACAATTTCTTTAAGCAGCCTTAAAATCAATTTACAACGTGCTGCCTGACTATTGATGCATTCTACAACGGTCATATTGTCAGACCAAAAAATGACAGAGTGATTTTTGAATCCATCGGGCCACGTTCTGAGGGCCACCAAAATGGGAAACAGTTCAAGGAAAGCAATATTACTCGTCAGCCCCTCTTCATGCCACCATGTTGGCCACCTTTGTGCCGCCCATTTTGTGCCGAAGATGGCGCCAAAGCCCATGCTTCCCGCTGCATCCGTCCATAGACCAAGCTCTTCAGAGGACAAGGCTGGTTTGTTCCAGACGACTCGACCATTGAAATCCGCCAAAAATGCTAACCAAATACGCATATCTTGGCGGACCTCAGCCGATAGTCATGTGCGATGATGACCCTCCTTTAGGCCGACCATCGCCTGGGCAATCGAACGGGAAAAGGGGCGGGCCATTGGGATCACCCTTAGGGCAAAATTCAACTTCCCCACCAATTGCTGCAATTGATGCAGCGTAACTTTAGATGCAGTAATACACATTTGCAGGGCTGCCCTGAATTTCGACACTTTGGCAGCTGGTAAACGAAAACAACCCTCACTAGAGTCCAACTCGATCCCGAGAAACTCGAGGCAAGTCGTGGGACCCACAGTTTTACCTGGTGCCAATGGCACGCCAAATTGATTCATTAAAACACAAAATTCAGTCAAGGCCCGGGCACATTCATCATCCCCAGCGGCCCCAAGGAACAGAAAGTCATCGAGGTAATGCATCACATTTCGAAAACCCGTTTTCTTCGTGTAAACCCATTGTAGAAAACTACTGAATTTCTCGAAATATGCACAAGATATAGAGCACCCCATCGGCATACACCTATCCATGTAATACGAACCTTGAAACATGAATCCCAAAAGACGTTGGTCTTCCGGGTATACCGGGAGCAAACGGAACGCTGACTCGATATCTGATTTCGCCATCAGCGTCCCGGGCCCCAGGCGATTCAAAATGGCTACGGCCTCATCGAATGATGCGTACCGCACCGAACATATCTCTGGATCAATTGCGTCGTTTACAGAAAGGCCATGAGGAGCTGATAAATTGTGAATCAATCGAAACTCACCTGGGTCCTTCTTGGGGACCACCCCTAAAGGAGAACAAACAAAATTCTGTACCGGGGGAACACTAAACGGGCCGGCAACCCGACCTCGGGTAACCTCTTTCCGGATCTTATCCTGTACTACAGTCGTATGCTGCAAGACGGAAAGCTGGTCTTTGCACGTCCCGACACCCTGAAAGTCCCCCACCGGGATGCGGAAACCGTATGAAAAACCGTTTCGTAGCACCCCAGCAGAAGTACGATCTGGGTATTCGCTGAGCCAGGGAATCATCGCCAGGGTATCAATCGGGGTTGGTAAAGGCGCCCCTCGGACTATATTAGACCTGTTTGGCGCCTCCTCTACTCCCATTTTCACCCGATTTGGCTCTGCACGAGGACTCAGGATGGGGTGCCCCACAACCACTACATTCGTGTTTGAATTTACAAGATCCCGGGGGCCTAGTACATTTACTTCTGTTGAAATTGAAACAGAAACCCCTCTTCCCTGTATTTCCGGCGGGTCTCGGATAATCGTCTGTACCCGTACCCGACCGAAAGGGCGTCCCCCCATTCTGGCGGGAGGACTCACCAACAGTACTCCCCACCAACGGCACTTTCAACATCCCCGACTCTTTCATTTTATTCCATGTCAAAGAATCGTAACAGTCCCAGGTTAAACTTTTGTTATGCTCCATCGCTTTCCTGAAAAGGTTGTCATAACAGAACCATTGGTTACCTTGGTGCGATGTCGAGTACCCCATAATTCGTGACTGATATACTGGAAATTCAGGGAGCAATTCAGGCCTACGTTCCCCCAAAATTGACGTAAAAACTCCCCAAGCATTACCCCAGTTGCCAATATTCTCATTCACTTTAAAGGCGGCCATTTTTGCGCGCCAAACACTCGGATGCATCAGATCCTTTTGACCCTTAACAGTTTCGACCTCATAATGATCAACGAGCAGGGAGAAAATGTTTACGTATTCCCCCGCCCAAATCTTTTCCTTCATTGCCAAAGGAACATGTTGCCCCAATTTTTCTCTACGAGAGGGTGTTGACTCATCCCTTGCGATCGGCAATGGCCGCTTACCTGAACCGGACGCTACTTCCGCCCCTCGTGGCTTGTCTATCACCGCATCCGGCGCGGGCACCTTGGCTGTATCACGTTTCTCGCGCAACTGTTTCATGAGTGCTTGCGCTTCGGCAGCCGTGGCGCCCCCGCTACTGTCCCCCAACCACGCTGCTAACTGTGCCGCCAACTCGGGAGGCATATCCTCAGCGGATGTCGGGGTGACTACGACCGGAATCGGATTCCCTTCCTGCGGTACCGGGGCCGGTACCGGGGCTGGCGGCTCGAGCGGGGAACAGGGAACCGGGACGTCTCCCCCGACCGGCCCCCTTCTCGGCCTCTTAGGCCTCCCTCCGGCCGGTGGACGCCCCGATCCCTCCTCACCGTCTCGCCCCGCCAACTGCTTCTTTATCTCGGACATTTCCTTCATGAGAACCCGAACCAACTGGTCAGTCGACATTCTCTTCGCGCCTTTCTTGGGCATTTTTCAAACGAAGTATCTAGAAGACAAAAAGAAAGATTAAAACGCTCAAAATTGGCTCTTCGTTCTGTCCCGAGCTCACGTGCAGCGAGGAGGTGCAGCTTCAGAGCACAAGAACAAGAGGATGTCTTCTGGTCTTGCGTCCCTTTTTATCCGTCTTCAGGGCGGGCGTATACCCGCCCCTGCCTGCCCCGAGGGCGTGGCTGGCTGCGTCAGTGTCTAGGCCAGCCCACTCTAGGGCGGGAACAGGCGCGCCCCGGCTACGCCGCTTCGGGCATACCAGCCGAGACGCGCCCCCCGCCCAAAAATGGCTTCCCGGGGGGATCGAGGCACTCAGCCATACGTTCGGGGGGACCAAGTTGGTCGCCCCTTTCCATTCACCTATTTACACATAATCCTTCTTTTTCACAGATGTTGTGAGGTATTGCTGGATACTATGACTTGATTGGAATTTGAACACTACCCCATTGGGGACCTTATTTGGAAGTACAATATACATGCCCACTTGGGCGAGGACTCTCTCTTTTTTGAACTGACATTGAATTCTGCGCAGACACAGACTGACTTTAGCCCACTGGGGCGGTATTTGTGGCAATTATTACAACTTGTTTGCTCATCTGTGATCAGCCAATAGGACAAATGCAATTGTATTTACATGCCCACTCGGGCTCAGTTCTAGGGGTTATACCTTTTCAACGAGACGTTTGTTGCTATCCTGTTTCCCAGCAACGGGATCCAATCAAAAGGGGCCTTACATGCCTTTACATTGGAGCATCCAATGAGCGCTTAGATTACGGACTTAACGAACAACCCGTGATCGCTACTCTGCAATATATGAGACTAATTGTTTACATGATTTATTCTTGCAATTTATTTGTATATGCATTTGAATTATCGTGCCTGAAATTATATGAATGACTAAGTTGATTTATATAACATATTTTGATGAGTAAATACGCACTATATAAATATCGCGCTCTTGTAGGCAATATTCGAGTATTCATTACAATACTCCCATGTCTAGCCCCAGCACTATATTATGCTCTGTTTTTGTAATGGGAGATATTGATGTATGTTATTAACATAGTACAATATGGCGACCCTGCAAAGACTTCTGTGAAGAACTGTTTTCACTGGGTGTGTTTTCAGCACTTTAAAAATGGCTGTCATTGTTTGGTTTGACGAGCGTGAGCAAGCCTTATCGGCGAAACGCGTCGCACTTTTTCATTCTGCCATTAAATTTTGCAACGAACTCCGTGTGTCCTGGCTTACTTCACAATCTTGGAGGTAATTGGTGTGCATATTGTAGGCCTGTCGGTGGCCTAACCAGGACCGCGCCACGACAGCCCAAAGTGCACATACCGGCATTGGAGGAGAGAGAAAAAAAAAAAATATATATATATATATATATATTTTTTTTTTCTTTTTTTTTACCACAAAGTGATCCTGCAGACAGATGATGCGCTTAACAGCGTGTGCTCAGCTCAGGGGTCGGATCCTGGCCCAAATAAAGTTTATGTCACAAAGGGAGCGGCACACCAAATTTCTGTTTGAAGCCTTTTAATCAGAGCTTCACCCCACCAACGCGTTTCAGCCTCAGAGGGCTTTGTTCACGGTCAGTAAGTCCTTCTACTATTTTCTTTTTATACTAGCCCATACTAGCCTTAGGTGGCATTATGGGAGTTGTAGTTTGAAAACAGTATTAACACAAAATCACATTTAAAAGAAAGAAAGACCGGTGTGTCATTAATTTCATACACAATTCTTAACATGTTAAATCACATGGGTCAAGTTAATTTCATTTTATGATTGGAATAGTTCCAGTTTTTATAGTCAGTTATGTGGACACGTTTCTTGCACCTATTGCTCAAAGCATGCCCTCCTACATTAAGGACACATGAGAATTTTTAAGAACACTCCTTAATGTAGTCTGGAATGAGGAATACTTCCTAGCCTCAATCAATGTGGTATCTCTCTACAAATAGATCAGACATAATGTGGGGATAGAAGCATGCCAGTACTTTCTAAAACAACGCAGCATCACCACATTGGAACACACCAACATGCTTTTGCAAATGATCAACATGTGCTTAACAAACAATGTATTCCTATTCAATAAGGAATTGTACAAACAAGAATGTGGCACCGCCATGGGCATCTCATTTTCGCCGAACTATGCAAATACCACCATGTTATGGTGGGAAAAGACCATTGCATGGAATAACACCAATCAGAGAGATGTAGATCGCATTATTTTATGGGTGCGATATATAGACAATTTGTTTTTAATTTGGCATGGATCCGACATAGAGTTCCAGGATTATTTCTCAAAACTGAACAGAAATGATTTAGGACTGCAATTCACCTGCACAACAAGTAGGAAACAAATCGAATTTCTCGACACCAAAATCTATATATCTGAAGGAAAACTTAAATCAACACTGTTCCGCAAAAAAACAGCCACCAATAGTGTGCTACACGGGACAAGTTTTCATCCAAAATCCCTGTTGAAAAGCATTCCATATGGTGAATATATAAGGTTAAAAAGAAATTGTTCTGAACCTGAAGATGCTGAAATGAAAATCCAAGAGAGTAAATTAAGATTCAAATCAAGAGGATATGATGAACGAACTCTGAAAAACTGCAAACATAAGGTTGATCAAAAAACACGAACAGAAATCTTGATTGAAAAACAAAAAAAATAAATTGAAAAGGATCCACCAAGATTTGTGACCACATACAGTAAGGAAAGTGGAATCATCGCCAATAAAATGAAAAAGTATTGGCATCTCATATCTGGAGATCCGAACATTGGAGAACTAGTGGGTAAACAACCTGCAATCACCTACAAAAAAAACATCTCACTTCATGACCTCCTGGTGAAAAGCTACTTTGAAAAAAATCCGGAAAAAAAACTGGCTACAAAACCAACGAAAGGGTTTCCAACCATGCTCAACATGAAAAGCATATAAAATAGGAACTAGCAAAAAGAGCTATGAAGAACCGAATGGCAACATCATGCACATCAACCAACAGATAGCATGCATGTCTAAGAATGTGGTATATATCATCGAGTGCAGATGCGGCAGTAAATATGTGGGTAGGACCACCTGCATGTTTAAAAAAAGGATGTTAGAACACATCAGGGCGGTCAAAAACAAAAACATGCTCTATGCAACTGCCAAACACATCAATGCTTGCCAAGAAGGACTTCGGTGAGAAAGGCGGGAATGGAAACGGAGGGGTTGGAGACAAATAGCAAAATGTCATCCGCATAAGCGGCTAGTTTGATGTGGGAGTTTGACAGTTGGAAACCATGGATGGAGGGATTTTGACGGAGCTTGGAGAGGAAGGGTTCTAAGGCCAGATTAAAGAGAAAGGGAGATAAGGGACAGCCTTGGCGAACACCTCTTTTTAAATCAAAAAAGGAAGATATTTGACCGTTGGCACAAACCGCTGCGCGTGGGTTAGAATAAAGTAGTGAAATCAAGGATATAAAAACAGGACCGAAACCAAACCAACGGAGGGTGTGAAAAGATAAGTCCATTCGACCCTATCAAACGCCTTTTCGGCATCCAAGGCAATGGCCGCAAGGGGATGGGGTAAAAGGCGAGATTTAGAAAGAATGTTGAAGAGGAGTCTGGTGTTATCAGTGATAAAACGACCTTTGACAAAACCCGACTGTTCCTCACCCAAGAGGTCTGGAAGAAGAAGGTCGAGACGTGCCGCAAGAGACTTTGCAAAAATTTTATAATCAATATTGACCAAAGAAATTGGCCTGTAGTTTTTGCAGTGTTGAGGGTCCTTCCCCTCCTTGGGTATGAGGCAGATATGAGCGTCTGAAAAAGAGCCTGAGGAGGAACCCAAGGAAAGGAAGGAGCCAATAAGGGAATGGAGTCTGGGGATAAGGAGCTTTGAAAAGTGGAGAAAAAATTCTACTGTGAAGCCGTCCGGCCCAGGGGCCTTGTCTTTTTGGAGGGTTTGAAGCGCTTTGAGTAGTTCTTGTTGGGATATATCAAGTTCTAAGTGAGAGAGGCCAAGTGGGAAGTGAGATGGTTTTTGAATGGAAGAGAAAAATGTGTTTAGAGAATGGGAAGAAGGCTGAGTTTCAGAAGAGTATAAGGTCTTGTAGAAGGTAGAGAATTCAGTGAGGATGGCTGCATCTGTGTGTTTGAGATGTGAATTGGCGTCGTAGATTGATTCAATGTTTAATTTATTGTGTTTCACCTTGAGATAATTGGCTAAGATCTTGCCAGCCTTATTTTTGCCTCCATAGAACTTGGCACTAGATTTTAATAAGTACAAAGATGCATCGTCCGTAGATTTTTTGTTAAATCTCATCTTAGCGCTAACCAGGGCGGTTAGAGTTTGCTGTGAGCGAGAAGTAAAATAAGAATGCTCCAATTTCTTAATATCCAGAAGAATAGCCTTAGTAAAATCGCGAGCAGCTCTGCGTTTTTTAGCAACAAAGCCAATGATGAAATCTCTTGCCGCCGCTTTAAAGGCATCCCAAATGGTGTGTTTGGGGACAGGGGAGTTATCATTTAGGGAGAAAAATTCATGGGAGAAGGAAGTGAAGGAAGTAGTAAATTTAGGGTCTAGAAGGAGAGAATTGTTGAAACGCCAACGTTTAGGGCCAGTTGATTTGGGTAAGATGTCCAATTGAACTAATGTGGGGGCATGGTCAGAAAGTAAAATTGGGCCAATTTCCGCGTGAGTGAGAGTTTGGGCAATGTTGTGGGTAACAAAAATATAATCAATTCGGGATTGGGAATGGTGACATGGAGAATAGAAAGTAAATTCCTGAAGTTCTGGGTTACATAGGCGCCAAGCATCAGTGAGTTTGTGTTGGGAAATAGCTTGAGAGAAGGATTTGTGAGATTTGTTAGGGATGAAGTGTGCTTTGGAGTTCCTATCTAGAAAAGGATCTAGGGGCTGATTGCAGTCTCCTGCCAGTATAAAATTATCATCAATGAATCAGGTGATGTGCTGGGAAAATGAGTGCCAGAAGGTGGGATCACCAGTGGTAGGGGCATAGACGTTCAGGAGAGAAATTGGAACATTCTTAATAGAAAGTTTGGCATATATCCATCGGCCTTCAGCATCTGATTCCTGAGCAAGCAGGGAATGAGAAAGAGCTTTGTGACATAAAATAGCAACGCCATTACGTTTACCATCCCCAGGAGAATAATAAACATCACCCACCCAGCTTCTCTTCAATTTGACAGATTCTTCAGCAGATAAATGGGTTTCTTGTAAAAAAGCAATGTCCACATTCAAACGTGAAAGATGAGATAAAATTCTTTGACGTTTGATAGGGAAGTTGACGCCCTTAACATTCCATGTAATTACCTTTAGAGACATATCATATCAGAGAAGAGGAAGAAAACAGAGGAAGAGAAAGAGGTGCAAAGGAGACCCAGAGGAGTAAAAAAACCAAGGAGAATAAGAAAGTCGATGAAAGTCAGTGCAGTATAATAATGAGTAAAAGAATGAGGAAAGAGGAAATAGGGTGAGGAAAAGGAAAATAGAAGCAATCGATGTGGAAAAGATGAGAAGGTAGTCCAAGAAATAGTTAGAATAATAGGAAGAAGATGGTAATAGAAGAGTATTCGAAAAACAAGAGAGAGAGACACCTGTGAACCAAAGGAAATTGGGGAACTTAAAAGTGAAAAAGATACAAGAAGGGAAGTGAACATCCGGGAGGAAAGGGAAAACATACTTACGAAGGGTAGAGATGGGGAGGGTCGATCACCAGGGGGAGGATACGCGAGGAAATGGATGAGGGGGGAGCGCCAGGCAAAGGAAGCAAGCGTCCAATGCAAACAAACCAACAGGTCGGGGGAAAGACGCCATACATAATGTAAAACCTGCAAGGAAAAGGGAGGAAAACCAATAATGAGTGAGACGAATGAAAGAAGATGAGAACAAAACAAGAGTGAATGACAAGAAGGTGTGTGAAGAAATAGTAGTGAACAGTACTAAGTAACGAACAGGGATACAAGAAAAATGACGGAGGGTGAGGGGGAGAGCAGGAAAACTAGAGTCGCTGGAAAACATGGCATAAACAAACAGTAACACATTCAACAGTGCACGATGAGCATGCAGATTAATTGAAACTTCAATGCTGCGTCACGTAGGAATCATGGCGGGAAAGCTGACGAAGAACTGGAAAAGTCCATATCAGGGGCTTGGGTTGCGTTCAAAAAGCTTCGAAGACGAACAGGATCCTCATATGTCGTAGTTTTGCTGTTGTAGGTCACTCTGAATAGGCAAGGGTGGAAAAGGCCGTATCTGGCTTGAATTGCATGAAGTTCTGGTCGCATATCCAAGAAGGCCTTGCGGCGACTAGCTGTGGCTCTTGCATAATCCTGCGCAAAGAAAAGATTGGAGCCCGACCATTGTAAACGAGGTGAGGCACGAGCTGCTGAGATAACTTTGAGGAGGTCAGTATATTCTAAGAAGTACATGATGACACCTCTTGGTCGTGAAGAAGGAGAGGAAGTAGAAGGGAGAGGACCCAGTCTATGTGCACGCTGGATGTTAAGCGTAGTACCCTCAGGCAGATGAAGAAGCTTGGGCAAAAATGATTTGAAGAAGGCAATGGGATCAGTCCCCTCACAATTCTCCACCAGGCCGTAGAGACGAAGATTGTTGCGCCTGTTTCGGTTCTCCAATTCTTCAACTTGCTTTTGAAGAGAGGAAATTTGAGACTGCATGTGTGATACCTTGGAAGATGACTCTTGGAGAGAAGTTAGAGAGTGTTCCACTGTAGTCACTCTGGCATCCATCTAAGACCAGTTGTCAGTAAGAACCTGCAACTTAGAGTTAGTTTCTTCCATGAAGGGCTTGAGAGCACGGATCTCTTCCAATAACAGCTCCATAGATACAGCCGATGTGGACCCCGTTGGCGATGAAGGATCTTTTTTAAGGCGTTTCGTCGTGACTTTCCCTGGAGGCTGGATAGGCCGCTCCGCGTTCGACTGCGACATTTGAGTAACGAGGGCCTGAGAGGCCTCGAGGTGTGCCAATGCAGAGAAGACTCTTGGTTTTTAATGAAGACACGACGTGGAGTTTTGGGGGTCCGAGGGAATGCCTTCCTTTCCATAAAAATGAAGTAGGAAAGAGTTGTTGGTGAGGAGAAAAAAAAAGAAAAAGTCTAATAATATTCACTGCTTGTCCAAAGGCAGCGAAGAGTATGCGTTGAAATTCTTGACTGGAAAACTGCACAGGATGCAAGAATGCCAGAGAGTCAGAAAGATGGGTGGAGCAGCGACCAATTCGCTATTTGGAGGAGTTAGCGCATTGATGATGAGAGCAAAGAACCACCATGGCGATGAAATAGAGATAAGTGGCACGTTGTGGAGCAGAGGAGGTCCGTCAGGTGGAGGATATCTTAAAGACAAGGAGAGTAGGTAAGGAGAGCGTGCAAAAACAATGCTCAAAACTGCCCCAAGTTGTTGATAGTATCAAATATATGAGCATGAGAGAAAGCAGCGCTTTTAGCAAAGAATTGATTTAGTCTGAGTGTACAGGCAGGGTACTTGAGGAAAGAGAAGTTCACTTGCTCAAAATGGCTGCCAAGGACATGAAAACGCGAGTTAAACTCGCTAAACTTCGTTGAAGAGCAGCTTATGTCATACTTATGCAACAGTGAAGCATAGATGCAAAAGATACCTCACCAGGAAGAGTTGGTGATGCGTAGGTCTCTGAGGCAGACTCGCATGGTCAGGAAACGGGAGCGCCGCAGTTCGCGCTGACAGGATACAAAATGGCGGACGCAGCTATCACTCAGCCGCGTCCGCTGCAAAGTTGGCAAAAGTGGCCATTCCGCTGCTTGAATGAGCCCGTATCTGGAAGCACTTTGTGAGCTGCAGGCGCAGATGATATGGTGAAAGCGGCGAAATCCCCTAGCGACCGGGAGCGCTCACATCTGCGCTGCCGTCCTCGCCGGGCGCCAAGCCACGCCCCCATAAAAAATAAATATTAATATTGGAAATCCATTAAACGTTAACTTGTATCAGCAAAAATGTAAAGATCATTTCGTATTCTCTAGCTGAAGTGGCAATACAACTCCAAGAAAGAAGCTAGTTGGTGCTCTGCAAATCTGCTTGCTGTTGTTCCTTATTCCTCTTCTCCATAAATTACCATCCCTCTAATGAATTAACACCCGGTCACCGCTGGAAGGTATTCTCTTCCATGGGATAAATTAAGTGAATGGAAGGCATAATCTAACATCTATGGGCAGCTACTGAGACCTTCAGTCTCTTCCTTGATGACTCACTTATGGCAACAAGTTTATCTGATTCGCTTAGAGAAGCCACTCTGTCCATATGGTGCTATAGCACCATGAAACCATTTGGTGTACGTGCTCAATTAACATAACATAACAAGTTAAATTATAAAAACAGACAAATATATAGCCTCTGCAGCTGAAAGTTTGAAACAAGGGAAGCACCATCAATTGAGTTCTAGATAATGTTGAGGGAATTCTGACTTCAAAGAAGTAATTTCTTTCTTTAAGGACTAAGGGATATGAATGAGTGGGTCTCACAAATGTAATGAGATCTGCACACCTGGCATAGTAACCTCATATTGGTACCAAGTTAGCTTGCCTTTAAAAGGTCAACTGGATGGATGTGAGAACACTGACAAAGTGAAACCAGGACCTGTCTGCTAGAAAGATAAAGGATAGACTGCATTACTGTGGTCAAGATGTTTTGTGTCTATGAGGTCTAACATCACAGTTTAGTTTCCAGGAGAGCCCAATGGGACCAGTAACTAAGGCCAATCCCCTGATGCCAACAAACACGAGATCTTCATCAACTTAGCTTAGAGTATCTGTGGATTACAGGCAGAGACTGTTTCAGGTTTAATAAAAAAATGTATGGATTTTAAAAACAAATTAACATTACCATTCATTAACTTGTGTCCCATTCTCCTCCCCATGCCCTAAACAAAGAGAGACAATGAGTCACACCGTCGTGTGCAAATAAATATAAATTCATACATGACATTAGATTACACTTAAACAGCATAATTGGTACTATTGCATCAAATTATAGCAGATCAGCATCACAGACAAATCTAAAGACTGTTAATCAACTACCTCCGTCACTTCTTGTCCTGCGTTCGGATTTCTAATAAGTACCATTCTGTCTTTCCTCCCTGTTCCACTCCTGTTCCACTCCATTGTATAGCTACCTCTGGCGTACATGACATTCAGCTCGTACCCACCTTGCACATTCCCATAATCATTGCTTTCATGTGGGCAGACATTTGGACATCCATCTTAGTACTACACACTTCATTGCCAGAGTTAGTCTGAGTTCCAGTACCTTCTCCACATATTTAGCATGTTTATTATGGGTGATTAGTCTTAGTCCTAGTTAGCACATCTGTATCGTTGGCTGTATTTGCAATTCGATTGGTATTTATGAAGTCTGAATTACTTTACTCCATAAAGCACTCACAGCAGGACATGTCCACAATATATGATTATAAGTTCCCTCTGTTATTCTACATTTGGGGCACTGTTCTGATCTGGAGGAATCTAGGGCCCGATGTAGGAGCCCTAATACCAGTCAGGAACGGCCAATTTCGGCCGTTTCCGACCGGTATTAGGGTTTTCTAATGTAGGAGCATGCTTTACAGAATCGGTATTATACCGAATCTGTATTTACAGATTTGGTAAAATTACCGGATCGGTAAATACAGACTTGGTAAAAATACCGATTCTGTGAAAGCACATGTAGGTAGCACATCTTTGAGTGCCGCAGGCCTTTCAGATTCGGTATTTTACCACCCAATCCAATTGGGGGGTAAAATACCGAATCCAGGTGTGCATGCACATCTGTGCATGCACACCTGTGCAATGTGACACACAGACATGCCCTTAGGGCATGTCTGTGTGCCACATGGCACACAAGTCCGGAATTGGGGTGCCAGAGGGTGTCAAAGTGACATCCCCTGCACCCTTGCAAAAATCGGAATTTACCGAATCGGTAAATACCGATTTGGTATTCACCATTGATTCCTATGGGCTTCAAGGCCCATAGGAATCAATGGGGGATACCGATTCTGTATTTACCGAATCGGTAAATACCGAATCTTACAGGTTTGGTATTTACCGATTCTGAAATACCTACATGTGCCCCCTTCTATTTTACCACTTCTTAATACCGAATCGGTAAAATTCGGTATTTTAGAAGTGGTAAAATAGAATTACCTACATCTAGCCCTAAGTCTGTGCAGCCATTGTGGCATGATGTAATCCCTATGTACCCATTTATAAAGTATAAATTTCAATCGAGAATACTCTCTTGCAGTTACCCAATATAGATGACAGTCGCCTTGCCCTAACTCCATGCCCATATCACATTGCCATTGTGTCTTCAGTGTATTTAGACAGGTAGTTGGGTGCATGATATCAACAATGATAACTTTCGAGTGATAAGTGTTCCCTCATCTTCCATGTCTAGGAGGGTGTGATGCAGAGGCTGTCATTCTCACATCATTCAGAACATATGGACTCCACAGCTGAATTGGGAACCCTAACCGTCCCTGGCAAACAGCTCAGCCGCTTTTGTTACAGTGGACTGATATTGCAGCTATACTGCAAAACTGGACCCTGGTAACAAAAACAGCACCCTAGGGGTCAAAAACCAGACCCCACCCTGGAGGTCCACCAAGGAATCACCCAGTGCCCACTATGTCCAGTCCAGCCCTAATGGGCTCCAACAAAACACACAATATTCATAGCCCTGTACATCTTAGTATAGCTTCCTTAGCAGATACAAAAGAGTTCCCTACCCTAGAAGCTATTAGATGGCAATCCCTTACTGACTCTGTAAGGGATTTGCTTACACAAGAAGAAAACATAGGGGACAATATATATTAGATGGGCTTCTGCTCCGTACCCCAACAGCCTTGTAGAAATACAAACAACATATACTAAAAAAGAATAGCTCCCACTGGATCAGCCCAGAGCAGAACCTCAAGCTCCCTGTCATGAACACTGGGGACTTGCCAGAAGTCTTTGTTCTATGGAAATATGATGAATACAATGAGACTTGTTCAAACTCTTCCAAAAAGGCACTCTGGACCTACCTAAATTGAATGTGGAGGAGAATGGTATAAAAGAAAAAAAATATCTAGTAGGCTTCTTCACATCGGCAGATTTGGTTAAGCACAACTTCTGTATTCTGGTCTACAAAACAAAATGTAACCTAACAGTTTCTTTTGAGTACTTTCATAAGCTAGATTTTATTATCGCTTTGTTTTAACACAACCTAATTCCTGGTTTTACACAGTGGCGTAACATAGGCCCCCAAGACTCGCTGTGTGGAGGTCTGAGCTACAGGGAATCCCCTCAGCACAGTACTCTGCCCTGAGAACTCCTGATTGAATCTGGAGGGGGGACCTCCAGGTATCTTTCAGGAAGGGCCCCTCAAGTTTTTTTTATCGCACTGGGTTTATAAACACCTCTTTTCAGTTACTCTCCTAAGATTTGTTATCACATGTAAGTGCATCTATGAACAAAAAATGTCACAGTGATTACTCTTCATACTGACATCCCCTATAGAGAGCATGATAATAATGTGTGTTAAAGAACTCACCCTAAAATGTCTCAGTATCAAAGGAGGTGGGTTAACAGGAAAGTAAAGCTCATAAAATATGCAGAAAGTTCAGTCTTTGACTTCCTATGATTCCCAGTTCACCAATGTTCATTCCATAAAGAGTCACGAGTCAATCCTTGCAAGAGAATATTAAACTTTAAGAAAAGGCAGTCATGGGTGAGAGTACCCCCTCCTCCCCGACTCCCACGAGTAATAGTAGTGGCAGGATAAGCAGAAATCCAAGGAAACATGAACAAAGTGTGGCTTCAAAAATTCCAAGGGTTCCAAGACTGCGGCAGCAAGTTTGGAAAATGAAGGATTCACTTTGCTGTAACCTTTTGCATTGAATATTCACTATGGAAGCTACCATGAAATCTCTCAAGAAGGTATTTCCAAATCTTGTGATATTTCATTTTAGTTTTAATTTCACCTTGTGGTATCCTTGTCTACAGTGACTGTCATCTTGGATGAGGTATCACTGCAAATATACTCCTACAATGGAACTGCGTTAAGGCATTTTGCAATAAAATTCATTTCCCCTCTAGTACAGCCTTTGAACCCACCTCTGTATTTCTCTTTAAATATTTCCGTATTCATGACACTTCCCCATACTAACAGGATCATTGCAGGGGTATAAAGTTATATACATTTGCCTAGGAGGTGGAATCCAAAAGAATTCTTCACCACACTTCAGTGCCTGGATACTCTACCCTACCAGGTGATAAGCTGCACTATACAAATCCATATAGTATAACATAACACTTCAGGAAGAATACACTTTTGTAGAAGTTTGAGTATGACACTCTTAAGAGGCCAACAGTGTAAGCCCTTGGGAAGAGCTAAACCACTTTGCAATTGGGAGTTCTACATTGAATCCAAAGTGGACTTGAAAAAATTTCTATTTATAAATACATTTATTTTTGTAGCTGCTATATGTATTAGGTGTTACTTTTATCCGATGTGATGGTCCCCAGTTAATTTTTGGAAGGGTGGAGGCCAAGAAGGCCTTTCTAGGATTCCAAGTCTATATCTATATCTCAGTGGTGTGCATTAATCTATCTCCCTGTGACAGACTGTTTGCAAACGGATGAATGGCTGTGATTATTTGTTTAATGATAGAGAATATATTTTGTATTTCTATAGAGCGAGAGGGTGGGGCAATAGGGCGAGGTGAAAGAGTACTGTCCGGTTCCAGTCTTTGCACAACGTAAATTCCTGAACGTTTTTGAAGCAAATTGGTTGTTAGCCTCCTTCCAACTAGTTGCGGTCATTGGCTTCCTAGCCTCAACTAACAACGCCCTGATTATCTGTCCAAACAAGAAACTTTTTCTAGCTTTGAAATCCCCCCAGGCATCTTTGTGATATTCTAGGGAGGAGAGTTGAATCTGATGGTTCCTCTAATATACACATTTCATCTTTGCAGCTATAGTGTGAGTGCTGCTCAAAACCTGCATGCAGGCCAGGATACAACTTTGTATCTGCTATTCACAGCAATGATCTACCCAAGCTAAGTCCCAGTTTACACTAGTGCTTGGTTTACCATGAACTCAGCACTGTAATTGTATTAAATTATTCACACGTTATTGTGCAGGACAGATTGACAGATGTATGCCTCTGACCACACTTGTGGACATCCCAGAGAACTAGGCTGCATATTCTTGCTCAGGCTCAACAGTGGCATTCTACCCTGCCATACAGGGACCTTACCCACACCATTAAAGGCCACACGACAAAATGGTAACAGTAGAAGCTAAGATCATTAAAAAAAAGTATTACCAGCCGCTGCATGATTGAGTCCACCCATAGCTTCACTCATGGTCCAAGAGACTGAGAGCTGAACCTGCAGCTCTTTACCTCCTGAACTCTGATGAGATCGAGCACCTGAATCAAGGGGGTGCCACTGGAGCTGACAGGACTCTTCAAGGGGGTGCCACTGGAGCAGACAGGACTCTTCAAGGGGGTGCCACTGGCGCAGACAGGACTCTGGTCAGGGCGTGTGCGGGAACACTCAAAACACATTAGGCAGGAGGCCTTGAGAACATGTACAGTTGCAGATATCAATGGATGCCGCATGCAGATGTCCGCACCGTCCCAAACGGATAACTACTTCCTTCTCCCACTGTTCGAGCCTCTGTAGACTAACCATATAAAAAAGCCCTTGTTGCACGCTACACACCACGTCAGCATTTTTAGGGCAACCCCACTTCTTCTCTTGTGGTGGGGAAGAGTCTAGTAGCTACTTTTGAACCCACCCATGGGTGTATGTAAAGAAAGACGCAGGTTCTATGCTATAAAGAGATTCTTACAAGTGTTAAGATAAGTAGGAAATGTAAACTGTAGTCTGAGCCAATGAAAATAATGCATGATCCTGTGGTCTAGGTTTATCGCATAGTGGAGCTCTTTCTGAAAAATGTTCTTTCAGCCGTGCATGTCTGCCCTTACCTGCTTGTGTATCCTGCTGAACTGTACACCCACAGCCAGACTTAGAGGAGGTGAGCAGCAGAACAGTACACAAACCCATCTGCCTCCTTCATTGGTTGACTGGGTGTGCTCCAAGCCACAGACCCTGATGGTTAGGCCACCAGTAGCACCAAACTCAAACGTGAAAAATTTTTTTACTCCCTTTGACTATGACCTAAAAGCGTACCATGTCTAGAGGACTTAAGAACATCAAGAGGCCTAGAACAGCTCGAGAAAACCGAGAAGGGATCTGGGAATGTCAGCTCCATTTTTAGTGCCCTCAGTGGGTGGGAGGGACTAACATTCATTACATTTACCAAATGGTATCCTGTCTGGTAGGTAGGATCCACCTCATTAATCAAAATTATGACTATGGAGAGTGTCTGCCGATACCACTAAATCAAACTTAAATCTACACACAATGTGCAGCGAGGAATTGAAACATAAACTTCATTTTAAAGAACGGATTGGATGGCAAAACCATTCAAAATATGTAAAATCATCAGCATGTTTTTCATTTCATTTGCAGAAATTTCACATATTCAGAGCAATGTATTACTCTTTAAGAATAGTTGTGCTTTTGCTTCTACGTTGCTAAAGAGAATAATGTGTGCTAATGCATTTTGTATCCCTTTGTTCAACGCTTCGCTCGTGGTTTCCAAAGCACGGTGTCTTTCCTGCCCTTTGCTACCAATGTCAAGTTGACCAATGAAGAGACATGAAAGGCAAACGTACCACCTGGTTGAGGGCTATAAAAAGATGTGAAGACTTCCAATGTTATTTCTCTGTAAAACATGGCTGTACCCCACCGGTGTTATAAAACACATAAATTGCAATGCTTAGCAGCAAGCAACAAACAGCTAGAGAAGATGTTCTTCATATGCTCAGGGAATATTAATTAGGTCTCCAAGAGGAGTAGAGAAAAACATTATGACCTGCTGTGCATTCAAAGTGACAAAATAATTGAGCAAAATATTCTCCGGGAACATGACAACCATCTTAAGCAGGAATAACTAAATCACAAATGACGAAAAATGATTATTAGCCCAGAGTCGTGTCTTTAAAAATTGTAATAATATATATTAAATGTGTGAATAAAGAGAAATGCCAGTCTACTTGTTAAATGCAAAAAGGTGTTATTCTGTCCCCACGGCATTGGCTGATTGTGGATTCAACAATTACATTGTCTAATCAAACACACGTACATCCTTATTGCTGCTGTTGTATTTCATGTCACTCTTTGTAATGATAATTTTGTTTACCCTAATAAAATTCTACTTGAACTTAAAAAAACACACGTACATGCGTGCAAACGTGTGCATGCATGAACAAAACTGATCAAGTTGCAAAAGAGACGTCGGTACTGGGTTCAGCATAGATGGAGCTTAGAAGTGATTGTCTTGTTTACCTGCGATGCTGGATACAGAGTTGGCAATCCGTTCTGATGAACTCTACAGGATTCAATACATTGGACCAGGAGCTGTGTTTCACTGAGCAGTGTGTTGTACCATTGTGGTGCATACATTGTAAGTATAAGTAATAGCTTTACTGTATATATGTTATTGTAATTTAATAGGAATTAAACAAGGTTTTCACCATGTTCCATATTAGAATAGAGAATAGATAGGTTAGGAGGAATACTGGGGGGTGGAATGTTGTTGATATGAGAGAGAAGCGATTCTGAAGGATTGGCTGGTTTTCTTTTTGGTGTTCCTGAGGACCTTCTTTACTTGACTAAACCATCACATGCTTTCCGGCATTGGCTTCCTGAGATTCCTACTTACAACACAGTTGTCTAGGAGCATCGTACAGCCTTGGCAAAAAGACATGTGATCTTGGCAATGCCCGACACGCAATGGCAAGGAATTGTTAACGGCTTCTGATATTGGGCTGAAGTCCTTTGGTAGGTCATAGGAGTTGTTGACTCTCTTGGGCCCTCTGTCTATCCCAGTGCACGCCTTTTCCTGGACATGGTTTCTGAAAAGATGGCAGATAAAAGTCACTTAGGAGTAGCAGATGGTATCCCTGCGTTGCTCTTTATTTCTTCTAGTGTTGCAGTTGTTACTACTGGTGTTGGGTCACAAATAGGGTTTGCAAAATAGCATACTGTTTCCTTGCCATGATAAACACGTAGGACGGCTCGGGACCAGGGTTCAATCCCCGACGCGGCAGGGTCGTGAACCAGAGTCAGCGGACTCGATAATTCTTGCCATGGCGCCTACTCTAACCAAGGATCACACTCGGCAACTCTGGGCATTAGCTTGCCTCATCTCCAAAACGGCCCCCCACAAACGCCGGGGATGCCTGGTTTCACCTTGGAGATACCCAGGAGGGAACATCTCACAGGGAAAGCCAGGACGGGTTCCCCAGCGGTCTATAGCGCCAGGACGCCTCTGGGTAGCAGTGCGCTTTACAAGACACACACATTTACAAGACACACACATTTACATTCACAAAGGGTCTCCACACTCGTGTCCAAGCCAAATAAGTTGGGGGGGCGCCTTTGCACTCGGGCAGAGCATCCACAATTCTCATGAGGGAGATTCTGCTCGTCTGCCCAGAGACTCCCCCATGACTGCGAGCCTCCACCATGAGGCTTGAGTTCCTTTGTGAATCAGATCCACACTGTACATATAACTCAACACAGGTTGTACTACCAGGTGAAAAGTGCGACTCTTGCAAGGTTTTTACAGTCCTCATGTTTGTGTTGAGTCTCTAAGGAGAAAAATCTAAGTTTGGTGCAAAGTTCCAAGAAAAATATCCATGCGATACAGGTCAGTAATTGTGAAGTCTGCAACAAAATTGTTAAAAAATAAAAATGTGCAAAACCCTAATAGTGAAGACGGAGCAGGAACAGAAAGTAAGCGGAGCTCTGAATGCCAACCTTACATCATGTCGTTTTTACACCTGTAGCAAAAAAGGGGTTAAAGGTGTAATCTCAGCAGAATGAAATCCTAAATGAAGTCACTTCTGCACCTCTTAACATTCACGGGATTTCGTCAAGGGACCTACAGGAAAAAAGACACATGTGTCAGGCTGTTGAATTCTTTTTTTCAGAGATAATCGAAACAGGGAACGATTGAAGGTTGTGGAGAACCGGCTCCTTGAGGCTGGCTCACACGAAGAGACAAAGATGGAAGGACAGACGCTTTCACGTCAGTGCCAGTAGAGGGCGCACAGCACCTCCTCGTTAATATGAAAGGGCTACAAACTTCACTCTGCGTTATATGACCATGGCCCGGCCGACCTTCAATCCAGATTTGGCTTCTACTCTCCTGCCAGGCAGCTTCGTTCTTCTATTAATCTACTGGCAAATGTTCCAAGGGCCCTCAAACAGAGGCCCGTGGTAGCTCCCTGTCCCGTCTGGGTGCTTTCGCCTGGAATCCGCTCTGGTGGAGCTTCGAGCTGTCCACCCCCGAGCATATTTTGGAGGAAGCTGAAGACATGTCTCTTTAGATCAGTTCTCCTGAGCTGTTAGTCTCCCTCCTAGGCACGGACCGGGACACTCGGTGGACTAGCTGTGTGTGTTATAAGTGCCCATAACATAACATACAAAGTAGCAAGATAGTGCCTGACTACTTTCTGTATGGTTTATGTCTTCAGCTCTCACTTAGCTCATTGCTGTATTGCACATCTTCCTCCTTTGGTTTTTGTTCACTTCCCCAGTTCAACTTTCTCCTGGTCTTCTGTTGCTTCTGAGATTTGGGTGTTTGACATCTACCCTGAAGTACTCAGTAAGTTCAAGCTGCCTACCCTTCCTTTCATATGTATGCGTTCAGGTGTGTTTTCTATATATATCGATTGCCACTTGTTATTATACGGCATTCAGACCTGAATCCGAGATTGCTCATTACAATACCCGCCCCTCCAGGTGTGCAGAGGGATTCCCTGTGATGCCTTCTCGCTGGTGTGAAGTGTCTCTCTCGCCCTCCCTTACCGCTTTACTGCTCCATCCCCGTTCCAGACTGATCCACGAGATTCCACCTTCCTGAAAGTCCATATTGGGAGATGGGGGGATTACCACATGAGTCCAGAGCCTGGCACTCCTGTGCAGAAATGGGCGCATTCGGTGAATCCATGGGTGGCAGTCACACTGAAGCAGGGAGTAAGTAGTGTGTTCACATCAAAGTACACGTTTGAACATGTACACTGACTGGTTTGATTCCAGGTTGAATATTCTATTGAAAGAGTATTCTTAAATGCTTCATTAACCCTTCAAAGTATTCCCATTCTGCACTCAAATCTGCTGTAACTTGAGTTTGGTGGGCAGTAGACATAGCCTCCCCTCTCATAGTATAATGTAATTCGAAGCTCAGGTTTATGTTGCTGCTTTTATATGCCACAGAATGACGATGTGTGCTGAGGTACACAAACCTCACTTGATGAGCTTTTTTCACCCAACCAAATACCTCAGAAATTCTTGGAATCTTTGCTGCAAGTTGTTGACAGGTGGGTTAATTAGTACATGTACAGATCGTGCTAGTTTGCTCTATTCTATGTAAAAAAGCAAACCTCGAATAGTGTGCTTGCATGTGTTTCACAAGAGGTCTTGATCCGAGTTGTTTTAGCTCTGAGGCTTCCAGTAATATGTGCACAGGACTGTCTCCCTCTGCCATTACCACACCCCCAAGGACCCAGCCTTCCTCACCCAGCAACCCACTGCAGAGAGCCTGGTGAAACAAGCCTAAACCTCCAAGATTAATCCGGGGGCTTTTCCTACCACACCACCAGATACTGGATCCAAGAGGTTGAACTCCTATGGAAAAACGATATTCTCTCCCACTGGCTTTGATCTGTAGTCCATGAACTCTACATGCCTATTGGAATGTTATTACCATACTGTGTTGGCTACGGTAATGCAAGTGCTGCCTGTGGATGCCTGAGGCAGGCTTTCTCAAGCTATTGCTGACTGGAGTGATGCAGTGAAGTTCATGATAAGATGTGGATTCAAAAAGACCGACTATCTGAGCAGAGACATTGCTTCCTCAGTGGCTCTCTGGTGTCATGGCTGGCTGAGGACAACTGGGTTCTTGAGGGATAGCCGGCCATCCTTTATGGACATGCCCTTCAACTGCACTTCTGCAGAGGTGGCTCAGAGACAAACATCTGGTCAGTTACTCCATCCCACTCTCACAGTAGTGACAGATGGGTCACTTCTAGTTTGGGGAGCCAGCTGGGTGAAGGTGAGATCAGAAGACTTTGGCCTCCTTGTAAATCTCAGCTCCCCATTAACCTGTTGGAACCAGTTGGAACTGAGAGTGATTCACCTGACATTGAAAGCTTTTCTTCCTTCTATCAAGGGAAGGCTGGTTCAGATGTTCATGGACAACACCAAAGCCTTGTGGTGTTCCAATAAGCAGGGAGCTGTGGAGTGGTGGACCCTTTGTCAAGAGGCCCCACATCTCTTGACATTGCTGAAAAAGGCTCTCTGAATGCCAGAGCAGACACACTCAGTCATCACTGACTCACATATCACAAATGGCATATCCATCTTTAGGTGGTTCAAGGTGTCTTCAGAGATTGGGGAGAACCTTGGTTAGATTTATTTGTGCCTGATGAGAACACGCAATGTCAGCACTTCTGCACTCCGGAGTTTTCCAAGGTGGCTCCCACTAAGAGACGCCTTTCATCTCCAAAGGACCTCAGGACTCCTGTATATCTTTCCCCTGATAACACTCTCAGTCAGAGTTTGCATTAGGATATTGAACAGCTGTGCCCAATTCATCTTCGTGACTTTGACTTGAGCAAGGGCATTTTGGTATCCCAAACTATTGAGCATGAGCATCCATCTCTGTTCAGGCTTCCCCTTTGGAAGGATCTGTAGTCACAGCAACAGAGCAGGATCCTGCAACCAAACCTGCACACTTTCAATCTACATGCGCGGAAATTAAGTGGCAACAGTTGAGGGTAATTTATCTCCCTCGGAAGTGGGTGACATTATTCTAGCATCCCTCCAGAAAAATCATTTTCGCCTGTCAATTGGACAAATTTGTGGCTTGATATGCTGGCAGATCTACTGATCCTATGTTTGCACTCATGTCTCAATCATGTTTGTTTGCCTTATCCCTTGCTTGGCAAGGCATTGTTTTAGGCAGAGTGAAAGGGCACCTTTATGCATTTCATCCTTCCTGCAGTTGCCCGATCAACCATCCCTGTTCAGTCACCTGTTGTGACTCGTTTCCGGAAAGGTTTACAGCCCATGTTTGACCTACACCTTTCTTCATACACCAATGGGACCTGACTGTAGTTTCCCCTTCCTTATGCAGTCACCATTGCAGACTATACACAGCTGCCATCTGAGACTACTTACCATGAAAACAGTCTTGTGGCTATAAAATCAGCCAGGAGGGTTATTGAATTTCAGGTTCTTTCTGTTCACACCGTTATGCACAACTTTTCTCCTGGATAAGCTGGTCCATAAAGACCCTTGCCTCTTTCTTGCAAAAGATGGTCACACCTTGTCACATTCAGCAGTAAATCACACATCCTACTCTCTTTGCCCCACCTCATCCTATTAAGGGAGAGGAGAGGCTCCACCACATAGATCCAAAAAGAGTGTTGTCATTCAGAATCCCGCAGGGTTCTTCCCTGTCCCCCCTCCTTTTTAATTTGTATCTTTCCCCACTTATCCGTGCCCTCCGGCAGTTCAATGTCACAGCGTTCAACTACGCTGATGACATACAACTAATTTTCAACATTGATTCCTCTGCTGATTCCACTTCTACTTTCCAAAACACCCTCTGCTTTATCAGCAATTGGATGAGCTCAAACCATCTGAAGCTCAACCCCGACAAGACCGAGCTGGTTCCTGTCGGGGGCCCTTCCAACCCCTGGGACTCCTCCTTCTGGCCGGTCAGCCTCGGCAGCCCACCCCGCCCTGCCAACTGTGCCAAAAGTCTGGGAGTCGTCATCAGCAGCGACCTTTCTATGACGCCCCAGATCAGCGCGGTAGTCTCCTCCAGCCATTTTCAATTAAGGAAAATTAGGAAAATCTCCCGGCTACTTACTTTCGAGGCCCTTACCCTAGCCTTGCTAGCGTTAGTAATATCGAGGCTTGACTATGCCAACGCGCTCTATGTTGGCATTCCAGCCTACCAGCTTAGGCGGCTTCAGCTCCTTCAGAATCAGGCTGCCCGCCTGACACACTCTCTCCCAAGAGATCAACATGTTCGCCCCCTCCTGAAGAGCCTCCATTGGCTCCCGGTGGCCGCCCGCTGCAGGTTCAAGCTGGGCTGCATCATTTTCAAAGCCCTTGCCGGTCAGGGCCCCCACTTCATCTCTTCCCTCCTTCAACCCTATGTTCCCCCTCGCACTCTCCGGTCTTCCCAACTGGCCCTGTTATCCACTCCCAGATATAAGAGGAAGAAACATGGCGGGCTTAAGTTCTCCTATCTGGCCCCCACTTTTTGGAATTCCCTCCCTCTGCCCCTCAGACTGTCCACTCCGTACCCCAAATTCAGATCTTCTCTCAAAACTTTTCTTTTTACCGAATCTTACCAATAAAACGTCCTCTGTTGCTTCTTCATCTGCTCTCTTCTTTATGGCGCCAAGAAACCTAATGGTATTAGCTGCGCCTTACAAATTTCTTTAACATAACATAACATAACATAACATAACAAAGCCAAGCAGCCCAAGATGGCGGTACCATAGGCTACCCTCTCCCGACCAAGGAAAGTCATCCTGTACTAGTCCCCTGCAATCCTGTGTGATCAGGCTATGGAATCATGCTGGAGCGCCCACCAGGGATAGCGGAATAGAGTGGGTGAGACCAGACCTGGACCCTAGCCGCACAGAAGACGCAGAGCTGTGCAGTGGCACTGGCAAGCTACCTGTAATGCAGAGGCCTTTGAAATGGTTCCCCTGCAATTCAGCATTAGACTGTGGCACAGCACGTTAGGAAACGCTTGGTGGTCTGGAGTGGGAGTCGGGCTGGACTGCCCTGCCGGTATCCATGACGGGTGTACTGCTTGTGACATAGCGACCCTGCTGCGGCCCGCCAAGCCGATATAGAGCTGAGATGCTGTGACTGATAGAAGAAGTAGAAAGACGACTGGAGGCCCGGCGACTGGAGAAAGTGAATCAGAGAGCTGAGCCATCTACCTGTCACCTCTCAATGCAGGTACTTTGACCAAATCACCAGAGGGATCCATCAAATATGCCCCTTATCACTGCTCTTGTTTGTACTAGCTATATATCCACTGGCCCTACATCTCTGCTGGGTGGTGTCAACAATCGGGATCCCGATAGGTCGGATTACGCTCTAGGTGTCCTTGTCCTCTGAAGATATGCTTCTGTACCTCATAGACCTTCCCTTGGGCATGCACACCCTGGTTACACGATTCGGCTCCCTGTCAGGTCTGCTGATCAATGCCTCCAAGTCCTGCAGGTACTCCTTCTACGGCACTTACAGAGCACCGCCCTTCAGTTTGGTGCCTTACAACTGAACACAGAACCGGGTTCCTTCTGTTATTTAGGTATCCAAATCTACAAAGACACACAAGATATCCTGAAAGGCAATCTGGTACGCACAATTAATTTCCTGAAGTCACAGGAAGCCTTCGGGTTAAATTACCTTTATCTATGGCGGGTCGGCTAGCTATGCCCAAGATGGTAATGTACTACGGTTGTTGTATCATTTGGTGAATCTCCTGTTAGTGGTCCCTGCCTGGGTATTTAAACTCTTGAATTTCATACTGATATGCCTGATCTAGGAGGGGGGAGTGGTCATACGATTACATTGTCTAAACTCCAGTTGCCAACAACTGAAGGGGGTATGGGGGCCCCAGACTTTAGAGCGTATTGTACAGCTGGGCAACTACAATGGTTGAATATATAACGTTACTTCGCATGCGTTTACAATGCATGCCTTTTCAATAAGGTCAGTACAATGACCGCATTGCTACCATGCGTATCATTACAACAACTTGCTGAAGGGCCGCTGGAGTTTGGAATAGTATAATTTACTGTTCCAATTCCAGTCTGTGCAACAGTAGGGAAGGTGTTGGATTTAAAATCCAACATCTAAAGCCCCTGACACCAAGTAGATATAATGACTTGCTTTGCAATGCTATGTGTGGTAACGCAGTCATTGTACTGACAGCATTGTAATGGCACCGCGTTGTACAAACAGCATTGTAAACGCTGTTTCCCACAATGGTTACCATACAGGCTGTCTGGCCACAATCTATTTGAGAATAGTTATACAGCCACACAACTACAGCAGGGGAAACTACATGCATTACTTTGACCAGAGTCCATGAAACCACTTATAGACCCATTGTTGTTAAGGAACACTATACACTACAGGAAAATGGCCCTAAACTTCACTAACACGTCCACCCCATGTGCACCGAATATTCAGCTTTGTGGTCTACCAAAGCTATGGGGATACTGACGACGCCCAGACTAGCCCCCTGGGAGAGGGCTGGGTTGATGACAGGCAGATACCTGTTTCCAGACAGAACCCTTATGCCACACGCAGAATTTGTGCACACTTATGGGGTACTAAACACATTATTCCTAACCTACACTTGCATTCTCCACTATGGCTGCCAATACTGGATAGTAGAGACCAAAGAACCCCCCACATATGAATTACTTTGGGCGCTTCACACAATGGGTCATGGAAGCCATTTAGTACGTTGGCTATGTTAGGACCTAAGAGACCATCTCAGGATTTCACTAGTCCCTCGAAACAGAAATGGGAATCTGACTTGGCGAGATAAGGATATGGGTCACCATTCTTGAATACCAGAAACGGATGATTTGTAATACCCTGTTTAAGTTCATACAGCTTTTTATATTACATAGAACATATTTAATGCCGTGCAAATGAGATACAATGTACCCAGCGGCCTCTTCAGAGTGCCCACGTTATTACACATTCAATGTGAAATTTATCCATATGATCTGGTCATGACATATATGTCCAGTCTAAAACAGCTAAAGTGTTCCGGCACTTTACGGACCTTTCCTTACTATTGGTGAAAAGAATGTTAACACATTTGTTCGCAAGCTGGGGGACTCCTGTGCAAAGTCATAATCTTGATAGGGCCAGAGACAGTAGTTCTTGGCTCCACAGACCTTGTCTCTAGTATTGTATTTTGTCTTGGTAAACAGTCACTGACCTTTTTGGGTAATCAGTAAACAATTGGTTATCTGTTATGTCTGTCATTTGCATGTTGAGATCATGAAAGAAGACACATGTCCACATATCATGGGTGTGATTACTTGCCGTCTGTGTCCCATAGGGAGGAGATATCGCCAGAGCCTCTACTTCTAGAATGAGGTCTTTGCCTGACACTTCAGAATAGGGGCCCTGGCACCAGAAGAGAAAATGCTTTGGTAATTTGACTTGTTTCCCGATCAGTTCTGGTGTTTCTGCTATGATGGTATAGTCTGCTCTAGTAAACGCTATAAAGTCTATGGGTCTAGCCCTCACCTGGTCACTGACTGTGGGGTGTGCAACTATTATCATGATGTATGCATAGGACACTGCTGATATTGAACATATCATCATCCCATCCTCTTCAAAGTGGGTGGACAATTAAATGTTGCCATGTGGTCACGTTCTAACAGGTAAGCAGGAACTGCCAGGGCGTATAAGAGACTACCGTCAACATATCTCCCCCATATTTCCATCTCCACAGGTTTAGTCAATGAAACCTTCATTACAGCTCCAGTAACCCCTGTGTGTCCATTCATACATCTAACAGTGGAAGGCCTTTCTCATGGATACAGGATCTTGTGGCCTCAGTGTCAATGGGTTACTGATTAGACTAGATACATGAGACCACTCTGTGGGTACCTTCATTGGACATATCCTCCCATGTAATTTTGCTAGAAGGGGCATCCTCCCCAAACAGTTACCCCTCCTTGCGAGTTCTGCTGTTGTAAGGTGGACTGCGTTGTCAGGTGTGGCCCGGTCTGCATTTGGTGCATGGGTTGCTATAGTTACTGGGGCTGCAACTGTTGTTAATATTGCTGTTGCACTTGGGCTGAGCGAGATATGTCACTTGGGGACTCATGGCGGGTTGCACCATAATGCCACTAGTTGGTGCCACTTGTTAGCCATATGTTGCCCGTGTCTGGGTATTATATTCATTCGATACTACACACACAACAGAGCAGACCAGGTCTAAAGATGGTATGTGACTTTACCAGTCTGTGATACAGTTGGAAGCACGTGTGAACAATTGTTGTTGAAAACAAACTGCGATGTAAAACACAAAATTATTGAAAACAAACGCTATGACGATTCCCATCAGACCACCCTTTTGGTGGAGTTTACATCATGTGGGAATTACTGATCAATCCATACGACTGATATCCATCCATGATGCCGCTGCGGGGATGGATATCAGTGATCTAGCCCTGATGTTTAATCCTAGACTAGTGTAAATAAAGTGCAGTGCTCAAAAAATATGTATTGTGACAATTAAAAGTGACTACACAGTTTCTAGAACATTGAAACAGAATTCGATGTGTCAAAGGTTAAAAACACGCCGGGTAGTAAAGACTACCCTATGGCGCTATGCAGAACGGTCGACATGTTTCAGCCAATGGGGTACTGCCCCGGCTTTCTTCAGGACCTTAAGACATGGAGAAGCTACTGCAAATGCACGTATATATTAAGTGAAAAAGTGTCAGTAAATGTAATTAAAGAAGTTACATATCTACCAGGAACCTTGAGCGATAATTTTACCCACTGGAAGGAGAGAAGTATGTCTTCTTCCTAATGTAAAGACAAAAAGTCTTATTATTTGCAGCAACACCAGATAACACACATACAACCGCATGAATACACATATGACCGCATAGACAGACACACCTGCATGAATAATTTACATTCTGCATATTGGAAAAGCATATTAGCTAAATCACCTAGAGGCATTTCCTCATAGTGATACTCACCCAGCTTTGTGTGGGTGAAGACCTCACCTCACCCGGCGACCGCTCGGGAGTTTGAGGCCCCGCTCTATAGTGTAGAAAAAAGTAACACATTCAGCACACAACTGTAATTTGCCCAACCTAATTATTCTACACATATAACCCAACAAACGTGTGACAGACACCACCTGTTACACCAAGCGCCAAATTACCTAGGGAATCCCATGGACTATTTTGAAATCTCACATGCTGCGACCTCTAGCATGTCACAGAACACCATATAGACACATAGGTGTGCCTATAAATATATACTTATTAGATAATTGCTGAGGACAACTTGCTCAAGAAGCATAAAGGATAGCTTGCTAAGCCACCTGGAGGCAAAAAAATCCTTTGAGTGCCTAGAGACTTAAATCAACAGAGTCCCAACTTATGAAAAGACTTCTATATGGTTAAAAAGACATTTAAGTTCTTACTAGTCCTATCTACTTAACAGGAGTAGGCTAATCTATTCCCCTTCGCAGGAACTGACTCATGTGAAGAGAGACGAATAGAGAAGACGTGTGGGAAGAGACCCTAGGCAGCTCACCTATCCGTCGGTGCCCCGGATTGGAAACCAAGCGGAAGTGGAGGTGAATAAGATGCCGCCCTTCATCTCTTTATAATCGCCATTGATTGGATGTAAGCGCGAGGAAAGCCACTGTTTCCTCGCGCATGCGCAATCAATGGAAAATGCGAAATCATGGCGCATCACTTCACCGCACATCGGCCACAGAAAAGGAATCCCTGAAAACTCCCATCATGAATCGCTTCAACATGTGCACAGTGAGATGTCTTTGCCAGACAATGGAACGCATTTGGTCAAACAATGTATTCATCAAAGTATACGACCTTGGCTTCCGCACATGGCCCGAAGGGAGACACTATTCCCTCAGGCATGCACGCGAAGACTGTCAATGAACCGAACTCGGCAGTATGCAAATAGGGTCTTTCTCAGTGTGAAAAAAGCCCGGAGAGAGAATGGAACGTACTACCCATTCTCTAGATGGTTACATTTAGTAGCACATCCTTTCTAGAATCACTCCACATCGGGATGCTTATATAAAATATATATTGGTGGTAATGCCCCTGATGCTGAGATGTTGACTCAAGGAGAAAATACGTCTGAAATGAGTCAAAATATGAAGGAGCCTGACTCTGCCTCATATGTGGTCAACTGAAAACATACTGTAGTATACTAAAAACATACTGTAGTTTACATGGAGAAAACCCGCTTGTTGATGGAAAGTGAACAACATATTATCATCACCAGGTGTCCGAAAAGGGATGGGTTGGACTGGGTGGACAGATGGGGAACATGCACAATTCAGTTGGGTGAGCTAGAGGTGCAAACCAAGATTTGTTTGCATCCATTCTTTAATGACTGGTATAGTCACATAGCATCTTTAGACCTGGTCTGCTCTGTTGTGTGTGTAGTATCTTGTGAATAGGGGATTCAGCAGACAGGTCGTTAAACATTCCCCTTGACCCATCACACTTTGTTTTTTAGTATTTAGAGCAACTTTCAGTTGCGTGTCTATTAAAGAATGGATGCAAACAAATCTTGGTTTGCACCTCTAGCTCACCCAACTGAATTGTGCATGTTCCCCACCTGTCCACCCCGTCCAACCCATCCCTTTTCTGACACCTGGTGATGATAATATGTTGTTCACTTTCCATCTACAAGCGGGTTTTCTCCATGTAAACTACAGTATGTTTTTAGTATACTACAGTATGTTTTCAGTTGACCACATATGAGGCAGAGTCAGGCTCCTTCATATTTCGACTCATTTCAGACGTATTTTCTCCTCGAGTCAACATCTCAGCATCAGGGGCATTACCACCAATATATTTTTTATATAAGCATCCCGATGTGGAGTGATTCTAGAAAGGATGTGCTACTAAATGTAACCATCTAGAGAATGGGTAGTACGTTCCATTCTCTCTCCAGGCTTTTTTCACACTGAGAAAGACCCTATTTGCATACTGCTGAGTTCGGTTCATTGACAGTCTTCGCGTGCATGCCTGAGGGAATAGTGTCTCCCTTCGGGATGGGCGGAAGCCGAGGTCGTATACTTTGATGAATACATTGTTTGACCAAATGTTTTCCATTGTCTGGCACAGACATCTCACTGTGCACACGTTGAAGCGATTCATGATGGGAGTTTTCAGGGATTCCTTTTCTGTGGCCAATGTGCAGTGAAGTGATGCGCCATGATTTCGCATTTTCCATTGATTGCGCATGCGCGAGGAAACAGTGGCTTTCGTCGCGCTTACATCCAATCAATGGCGATTATAAAGAGATGAAGGGCGGCATCTTATTCACCTCCACTTCCGCTTGGTTTCCAATCCGGGGCACCGACGGATAGGTGAGCTGCCTAGGGTCTCTTCCCACACGTCTTCTCTATACGTCTCTCTTCACATGAGTCAGTTCCTGCGAAGGGGAATAGATTAGCCTACTCCTGCTAAGTAGATAGGACTAGTAAGAACTTAGATGGCTTTTTAACAATATAGAAGTCTTTTCATAAGTTGGGACTCTGTTGATTTAAGTCTCTAGGCACTCAAAGGATTTTTTTGCCTCCAGGTGGCTTAGCAAGCTATTCTTTATGCTTCTTGAGCAAGTTTTTCTCAGCAATTATCTAATAAGTATATATTTATAGGCACACCTATGTGTCTATATGGTGTTCTGTGACATGCAAGAGGTCGCAGCATGTGAGATTTCGAAATAGTCCATGGGATTCCCTAGGTAATTTGGCGTTCGGTGTAACAGGTGGTGTCTGTCACACGTTTGTTGGGTTATATGTGTAGAATAATTAGGTTGGGCAAATTACAGTTGTGTGCTGAATGTGTTCCTTTTTTCTACACTATAGAGCGGGGCCTCATACTCCAGAGCGGTCGACGGGTGAGGTGAGGTCTTCATCCACACAAAGCTGGGTGAGTATCACTATGAGGAAATGCCTCTAGGTGATTTAGCTAATATGCTTTTCCAATATGCAGAATGTAAATTATTCATGCAGGTGTGTCTGTCTATGCGGTCATATGTGTATTCATGCGGTTGTATGTGAGTTATCTGGTGTTGCTGCAAATAATAAGACTTTTTGTCTTTACATTAGGAAGAAGACATACTTCTCTCCTTCCAGTGGGTAAAATTAGAGCTCAAGGTTCCTGGTAGATATGTAACTTCTTTAATTATATTTACTGACACTTTTTCACTTAATATATACGTGCATTTGCAGTAGCTTCTCCATGTCTTAAGGTCCTGAAGAAAGCCGGGGCAGTACCCCATTGGCTGAAACATGTCGACCGTTCTGCATAGCGCCATAGGGTAGTCTTTACTACCCGGCGTGTTTTTAACCTTTGACACATCGATTTCTGTTTCAATGTTTTAGAAACTGTGTAGTCAATTTTAATTGTCACCATACATATTTTTTGAGCACTGCACTTTATTTACACTAGTCTAGGATAAAACATCAGGGCTAGATCACTGATATCCATCCCGCAGCGGCATCATATGGTCGGATGCGGTATGGATTGATCAGTAATTCCCACATGACGTAAACTCCACCAAAAGGGTGGTCTGATGGGAATCGTCATAGCGTTTGTTTTCAACAATTTTGTGTTTTACATCGCAGTTTGTTTTCAACAACAATTGTTCACACGTGCTTCTAACTGTATCACAGACTGGTATAGTCACATACCATCTTTAGACCTGGTCTGCTCTGTTGTGTGTGTAGTATCTTGTGAATAGGGGATTGAGCAGACAGGTAGTTAAACATTCCCCTTGACCGTCCACACTTTGTTTTTTAGTATTTAGAGCAACTTTCAGCTGCGGGTCGATTAAAGAATGGATGCAAACAAATCTTGGTTTGCACCTCTAGCTCACCCAACTGAATTGTGCATGTTCCCCACCTGTCCACCCCGTCCAACCCATCCCTTTTCTGACACCTGGTGATGATAATATGTTGTTCACTTTCCATCAACAAGCGGGTTTTCTCCATGTAAACTACAGTATGTTTTTAGTATACTGCAGTATGTTTTCAGTTGACCACATATGAGGCAGAGTCAGGCTCCTTCATATTTTGACTCATTTCAGACGTATTTTCTCCTCGAGTCAACATCTCAGCATCAGGGGCATTACCACCAATATATTTTTTATATAAGCATCCCGATGTGGAGTGATTCTAGAAAGGATGTGCTACTAAATGTAACCATCTAGAGAATGGGTAGTACGTTCCAACCTCTCTCCGGGCTTTTTTCACACTGAGAAAGACCCTATTTGCATACTGCCGAGTTCGGTTCATTGACAGTCTTCGCGTGCATGCCTGAGGGAATAGTGTCTCCCTTCGGGCCATGCGCGGAAGCCGAGGTCGTATACTTTGATGAATACATTGTTTGACCAAATGCGTTCCATTGTCTGGCACAGACATCTCACTGTGCACACGTTGAAGCGATTGAGGATGGGAGTTTTCAGGGATTCCTTTTCTGTGGCCGATGTGCGGTGAAGTGATGCACCATGATTTTGCATTTTCCATTGATTGCACTTGCGCGAGGAAACAGTGGCTTTCCTCGCGCTTACATCCAATCAATGGCGATTATAAAGAGATGAAGGGCGGCATCTTATTCACCTCCACTTCCGCTTGGTTTCCAATCCGGGGCACCGACGGATAGGTGAGCTGCCTAGGGTCTGTTCCCACACGTCTTCTCTATACGTCTCTCTTCACATGAGTCAGTTCCTGCGAAGGGGAATAGATTAGCCTACTCCTGCTAAGTAGATAGGACTAGTAAGAACTTAGATGGCTTTTTAACCATATAGAAGTCTTTTCATAAGTTGGGACTCTGTTGATTTAAGTCTCTAGGCACTAAAAGGATTTTTTTGCCTCCAGGTGGCTTAGCAAGCTATCCTTTATGCTTCTTGAGCAAGTTTTTCTCAGCAATTATCTAATAAGTATATATTTATAGGCACACCTATGTGTCTATATGGTGTTCTGTGACATGCAAGAGGTCGCAGCATGTGAGATTTCGAAATAGTCCATGGGATTCCCTAGGTAATTTGGCGTTTGGTGTAACAGGTAGTGTCTGTCACACGTTTTTTGGGTTATATGTGTAGAATAATTAGGTTGGGCAAATTACAGTTGTGTGCTGAATGTGTTCCTTTTTTCTACACTATAGAGCGTGGCCTCATACTCCCGAGCGGTCGCCGGGTGAGGTGAGGTCTTCACCCACACAAAGCTGGGTGAGTATCACTATGAGGAAATGCCTCTAGGTGATTTAGCTAATATGCTTTTCCAATATGCAGAATGTAAATTATTCATGCAGGTGTGTCTGTCTATGGGGTCATATGTGTATTCATGCGGTTGTATGTGTGTTATCTGGTGTTGCTGCAAATAATAAGACTTTTTGTCTTTACATTAGGAAGAAGACATACTTCTCTCCTTCCAGTAGTTAAAATTAGCGCTCAAGGTTCCTGGTAGATATGTAACTTCTTTAATTACATTTACTGAAACTTTTTCACTTAATATATACGTGCATTTGCAGTAGCTTCTCCATGTCTTACGGTCCTGAAGAAAGCCAGGGCAGTACCCCATTGGCTGAAACATGTTGACCGTTCTGCATAGCGCCATAGGGTAGTCTTTACTACCCGGCGTGTTTTTAACCTTTGACACATCGATTTCTGTTTCAATGTTCTAGAAACTGTGTAGTCAATTTTAATTGTCACCATACATATTTTTTGAGCACTGCACTTTATTTACACTAGTCTAGGATAAAACATCAGGGCTAGATCACTGATATCCATCCCCGCAGCGGCATCATATGGTCGGATGCGGTATGGATTGATCAGTAATTCCCACATGACCTAAACTCCACCAAAAGGATGGTCTGATGGGAATCGTCATAGCGTTTGTTTTCAACAATTTTGTGTTTTACATCGCAGTTTGTTTTCAACAACAATTGTTCACACGTGCTTCCAACTGTATCACAGACTGGTATAGTGACACACCATCTTTACACCTGGTCTGCTCTGTTGTGTGTGTACTATCTTGTGAATAGGGGATTGAGCAGACAGGTCGTTAAACATTCCCCTTGACACTCCACACTTTGTTTTTTATTATATTCATTCCTCTTTTTTCGACCCACAGTCCCTAATAAAATGTCCTGGCTTCCTGCCATAGTGGCTCATCTGTCCACTCTTGAGTGTGTTCGGTCTTATTCCCCCAAAAATTCCTCACTCTCGTTTTCCCTTCATGTTATTTATTCACCTGGATATATGGTTTGGGTTGTATTGGGATGCCTGCAGAAGGCATTCAAAGGGAGATCTCAGCTAACTGAGTAATGGCAGTGGCATTTCCTCCCTTTGTTTTCTTGGCCAACTTTAGCTGGACCAATTTGGCTGCTGCTTTTTCTATTTTGCCTTTCTCGCTGTTTTCCTTTTCCTGCCTCTTCTTGCATAATTGCACTATATGTTCTTGTGTCTCTGTCCATGGTTTGGCGTCTAAGGTCATTATGCTGTCCTGTCTGTGCTGCACTTCAGCTGATAGCCTCTTTTTTACTATATTATAAAACAGTATGGCATTTCCTCCAGTCATATCCCAACTATCCGCAACTTCCTGTGTCTATTTTTTAGTCATTCCACTTTGGAATTGGGCAGGATCCTCATTTGACTGCATTGTCTGTGCCATAAGAGACCCAATCTCAGGCCTGTCTGGATACATTTTTCTCAGTTGTTTCATAAGAATCCATCTATAATTATTGAAGGACGATCTGTCAAATATAGAATCAGTCACATCACTTGCAGTACTCCTGCCTTCTTAAATAGTGTATCTGTCTCATGTCCTGTAAGGAAACATAATAGGCTCTTGATATCACCTATTGCACGAGTACTTCCTGCAGTATGTTTTTCAAGAGCTTCTAACCACTTCCAAGCCCCTTCAATGAGGGGTGGCATTTGTTTGTTGAGGTTCTCTTTGTCCACATGGGATCAGGGCGCATAAAGTTGTACTCTCATCCTTTATATACAAGGGCCATTAGGGCAGGGGTATGTTAACTAAGCCTTTCAGAATGCTGTGAATCATACTTTCTGGTATGCTTTTGCCATAAGTATGACTTCTTGTCATAAAGTATTAGTTCCTTTCTGGATCACCTATGTGCTGAAAATTCACATCCCCACATTTGCCATGTTTTGGAGTTAAAAAAAACTCATCTTACAGCCACAGTGTCATCATTGGTGCCTTCTGTCCAACCTGCTAAGTTGTCAGTAAAAGGGACACATTGTAGCAACTATTTTCTACCTTAGTCCCTATCTCATTTGGATTGAGTCCTTTTCTGTCTGGCAGTACAGAGTGCACTGGCTGCTGACCCAAAGTGTCCTCTCAGAATGTCACACTTCTTCCAATGTCAAACGTCCCTGTGTAAGGCTGACCATAGTACCTATTAAACATTCGATCTCAGTTTTCCTTTTTGCTCAGGTGAGGTCTGATATTCTCAAATCGTCGTAATTTTCACCTCCTTCCAACTGTGAAAGGTAACCCCTTTATTATTCTAATAAACCTTATATCCTTTCACGGCACTTCCTTGCACTAGTTAGGATGCCATCTGTTTGTTTCTTATTATCATCTAGTTCAGCTTGCCCTCTGTGGAAGAAGGTTTCCAAGAATGCGGCATGGTCCTGATGCCCACCCCCAAACCATACTTGTGCCAATTTTCCCCTGTCATTCCTTTTGGCCAATGAGTCTATCACCCTGAACCCCTACCCATTCTCCTTTCCATGTCTGACCATGTTGCTGTCCTAAGGTTCCAAAGACACCTGCTGCTAATGTTCAGGAATCGTCAGCCTTCTCTGGGACCCATAGGCTGACGAGATAAGTGAAACCTCATCATCTCTGTCCCGTAATTTCTTATTGCTGTCATTTTCATTATTGACTTACTCCTGCTGTTCACAGGACTTATTGTCCATGAGTAAGGTGAATCGTGCATTCATCAATCCCACATATTTTGTTCCAACACTGTCCTTTAGGTCTCTAAGGGTATTAGTGTTCCTAGGTTGGGGTGTCATTTGGACTAAGTAAAAAGACTCTGCAGGAGACCCAGAGGGTGTGGTGAGTACTGGGTTGCAGAAACCTACTTGGTATTTATCCGATCATACCATATGCATCCCTTGAGTTTTAAGGGCCTATAGTTTTCTCGCTAGTGTCCGGTATGGTGGTGTGGGGGCTGTGGGAGAAATTATGTCATTTGAGATGTTATCAGTGATGTCATCAGTGATGTCACTGACCATGTCATGAATGATGTAATATGTGACGTCATCAGCAGTTCATTGTGGGGGCACGAGTTATAGTTAGCTCAACTAACTATAACAGGGGAATTTCCATTGTTTAGTATGAGTGAAATGTTCAACTAACTATAACGTCTCTGATACCTATGGTTTTTTCAGTGAATTTCTATGGTTTTTTAAATGCTAATTACTAACTAAAATGTCTGTAAAACCTATGTTTTTTTCAGTGAATTTCGAAGGTTTTTTAAATGTTAATTTCATATTTTAATATTTATAAAACCTATAATAAAAATTAAAATACAATATTTTTCAACTCTCTCATCATTTTTTTAACTTTTAAAATCATGTAAAATTATATATCTTCCCCAAAAAATATGTATATAATTTTCTCTTTTTTTGGGAGAAAACTAAAGGTAGTGTACCAAGCTTCATCAGCACGCGAATCCTATCCACCATATTGAAATGATACACATTTTGATCCGACAGGTTCGTGGCACCATGTCCCGCATAACAACATATACATATGAGGTCGCGCCAGCTGCTAGTTTGGTATGCGATGGATACGTCATGTATGTATGGGGTCACGCCCGCTGCGCATTGATTACGCGATGAGTGCACCCTGCCAGGCCCTGTCTTACGTCATAGACGCATGGTGTCGAACCAGGTATGCCATTCCCTCATTTTTTTTTTTATGTCTCAAAAGTATATGTTAATAACTTTAAAATGTATATGAGAGCAAGCAATAATCTAAAAAAGTTTAACCATATATATTTCTAACTGTAACAAACTTATATTATTGTTAATATATTGTCTCAAAATCGCGTAGAGTGCAGTCTCCTTGCACGTTGAGTGCGCGATTGCCATGTGACCTTAAAAAAAAGCATTTCATTAGTTCATAACATTTCCCATTGTAGCAGTTGTAAAACCGCAACCCATTTTAGTCATTCTCTCTACAGAATTTGATGAGACACAACTCTTCTGCTTAGAGAGCTTTTTTGAAACTTTTTGCTATGTACATATATCTTACACTACACACAACATGCAACCATCATCTTCATCAATATTCATCGTTTGTAAAGCAGTCTTCCACCTGTGATAGCCATACACCTAAAAGTTACATAACCAAAGTTTTCCCAAATACCAGAGTGCGCGATTGCCATGTGACCTTAAACAAAAGCATTTTATTAGTTCATAACATTTCCCATTGTAGCACTTGCAAAACGCCATCAATTTTAGTCATTCTCTCTACAGCATTTGATGAGACACACCTCTTCTGCTTAGAGAGCTTTTTTGAAAGTTTTTGCTATGTACACATATCTTACACTACACACAACATGCAACCACCATCTTCATCAATATTCATCGTCTGTAAAGTAGCCTTCCACCTGTGATAGCCACACACCTAAAAGTTACATAACCAAAGTTTTCCCCACTACAAGAGGTAACATGGTTGCATACGCTGTCCACAGCACAATGTAATGTAGTACGGCCCAGGGGCAGTATCATGCATAGATAAAGAACACACAGACACAGATATATAGTGGAAGTGGGTACGGGCTCAACACCTTTTTATTACCAGCGTCCAATATCCTGTGACGTCTGTGGTGGATGCGTGTGGAGTGAGTGTAAACCCGCCTTCAGGGAATGATTGCTGCTCTTATCAACTACAACAGTAATAATTGGATCACACACACAGACATTCAATAATAAAATAATCAATAGTTTGTGCTGCAGTAAGGCAGGGACAGTAGATGTGAAATAATACAGAAAAATATTCTATCTGAAAAGAACCACAACTTGTGGTATACTGAGACACAATCAATAGATCTGAAATAATACACAAAAAGATTGTATCATAAAGGGTCCATCGGTTCTAGAACACTCATATAGCTACATCAAAAGCATTCAGCATGTGCACAGCCAGCGATGGTGTGTACTGTGGGCAGGCCGTACTAGGAGTAATATCTGTTGCCATCAACCTCGTAGCGGTGTAAGCTGCACAGACCTGACTGACACTTTCGCCATTCCGGAAGAGAACCACACCCAGAAAAACGTGCCTTTTATTCATACCCCTACGCTAGCCTTGCGTACCCCGAGCCAGCCCACTACGCTAAAGACTTGGGGGGAAAGAGGGGTGGCCACGTACGAGCTACATTTCCGTAATCTTACCTACTGACTGTACTATCATGGTTGCTTCCACTGTCTACTTCACTCAATACACCATCAGTATATGCTGGCATGTACATGCCTGTGCTCTGCAAACTCAAGTCTATCCGGCAAATCCCCTCAACACTTTGCATTGTATACGTTTATAATCGAGAATCACTTGCCACCTTTGTACATACTCATCTCTCCCCGCATTTTACATTGTGTAACAGAGGTGCCATGCCATGTTTGGTTTGTGTACATGGCTAGCCACGGTTTCCACAGTACGTAGTGTAGTTGTGTCTGCTAGATCTACATGTTCTTTGTCATGTTCTATGTGATTATACAAGGTAGCATGTTTATTCATGAACAGTGTTTTCTCCCATTTACATAACTCTGTCTTAAAGAGCATACAGAAGTCTTTCTCACAGGTGAAAAGTGCGACCACAATGGCAGTCATTCATTACTATGCAAGAATGTCCACCGGCACAACACTTCTAAGCTTACAGCCCCCAATTTTGTGGGCTTTATTGAAAGCACGCCAACTCCCACAATCAGACCAACATTCACGCAGCTTTCTAACGGTAGTTATCTGCTTCTCAATAACTTGCACTCCTACAGAATGTGAGCTGGCATACCGTATGTCCTTACTGTTTCAAACCGAGTAACTTCCCGTGGCATTGTCTATTCCCACCCACCCAAAATAACTCCCAAAATTCAACTTGGCCTTCAATCCCTACTTTGAAAACAGATTTCATTAAAGTAACTAAAAACTAAAGCGCTTTTGTTTAGAACAGAAGTGCCCCTCACTTCTGCAAAAGAAATTTATCGATTGCAGATAAAACGAACTTCAAGTAAAATACTGTCCCTTTTAAATTTGAACCTCCCATTACAACCTGTGAATAGTTACACAATTTTTAACACATCTCACACTCAAGGTCTGGCAGGCTTTTTACCAGGGTCTCCTCCGACCTTCTCTCAGGCTTTCAGACTGTTTTTGGTTTAATACCAGACTTCATTCATTCGATCATCTCTAGAATAACAGGAACAGTGTCCATAATTCTTGCTCTCTGTCCGGTCATCCGACTACAAAATTTGCTTTAAAAAAATGTCTGTGCTCCCCTTGGTAACAAGCATGTCCGTCAGAGTACATCTCTACATGAATCAATACCGTGAAGAAATTGAACTACTTTTTGATGCCTCCCTCTTATCTATTATTGGAGCCAGCTACAAAATGACATTTATTTACACATATGCAATCTGCGTGTAACCATCGTTTTATTGCAAAACTTGCCTATTCGCTGGGGAATAGATGTATGCCTTGCCAACATCCCAACAATCGCTCCCTATATCCAGCAGGTAATGCAGTATCTTGAAAACCTTGAACTTGATTGTTCAGGCAGTGGAGCAATGGTGGATGCAATGCTAACATGTATCGTGGCGGAAAGGTAATTCTGCGCAGCTGCGAAAGATCTTCTGCAACATATGACCTTTCACAACATCGCAGATTGCCTGACAATTCACATTGCCGCTCCAACATTCAAGGAACATTACTGTCCCTTCGAGGATATGAATTGGATCGCTTCGCTTCTCTCACACGATGGCAACAATGACCTCTTAGAACATTACGCATCTCAAGCCGCTGAAGCACTTCCGCACTGCAATTTCCAAGACTTGTAAGAAACTTATGTTATTCTTCTATTGAAATTTTATATCTTTTTTGACTATTTCCTTTAACCCCTTAAGTGCTGCGTCAGGGCGTTGGCCGACGGCAGCACTACCTCGCCAGTGCTGCACACGTCCATTGAACGTTCATTCAGCACTAGTTCCAATGGACAGCGCAGCACTGGGGAGGGAATTGCGCCGCATTTAAGGTGTTAAAAAATGTTAATACACTTCAATTGTACTACTTTCATACAATAATTTTCTAAGTGTGCTCAGGGATTTGAACTCTGTTTTCATTATTGCTCCATTACGTCTCCACTCTAACCAGAGATCGGTGATGTATGGCCTAAAGAAGTACGCTATTTACTTGCTAAATTGGCCTAACATCCATTTTGAAACCATGTCTATTCTTTGTGCACACGTCTCTCTGCCTGCCTGTTATCCACAAAGCCCTTTCTCACAAATTTATTCATCCTCAGCCTCTGCTCACAAGCTGGTGATCAAAATAAAAAAAACACAACATTTTATAGGAACTGGTTGGCACAGTGTAGTAATCGTATCCTACCTTTATTTTCAGTATAGAATTTACTCATCCATGTCTAATAGCTATTATTTATGTCACATGGAACTGTAACATGTAATATGGAATTCACTGATGCAGGAGCTTCAATTTGAATACAGCAGTAAAGTGGTTGGAGTTTGCCTTAGCTCGATGCCTTAGCTCTCTGTACAAGAATATTTTTTTGAAACAGCTAAACACAATAATGTATGGTTTGACCAGAAGGGTACTGAATGTGCTTCTCATAAGCACAATGTTTGTCTTCCTCCTCAAAGTTCCAATGTGGGTAGAACTATTACCAATTCTAACACGCACCAGATTGAATGTACTGTACAAGATATTTCTGACTGTTGCACTGTTGATAATTTTGTGTTACAAAAAAAGAGTACCAGGGTACCTAAGAAGTTTGATGATTACATTTTTCAAAATGTTTTTTGTTTGTTTGTTTTCCTAAAGGATACATGTGGTAATGGTATGCTACCTTTATTTTCATTGTAGAAATTTGACTCATTCAAGTCTAATAGGTATTGTTTATGTCATATGAAACTTTAACATATAATGAAGAATTCACTGATACAGGAGCTTACGTTTGTATACAGCAAAAGTGGTTGGAGTTTACCTCAGCTGAATGCCTTAGCTCATGCACCAGTGGGTCCATTCCTGGCACTTAAATAAGCACACTTTTTATATAACTTTCAAACTCCATCCCTTTATTACACACAGCTACTTTCTTAGACACACCTGATTTCACCATTTGTCTTCTGTGGCATTGCAACATTCTGAGTCTTCAGACCGGTAGGGGTGAGTAGTTTGCTTCCCACTCACTGTATAGTATAAACGCATACTAACACTACTTACACAGGTATGCTACAACGGCCAGTATCCTACAGCACCCGGGGCACATCAGTTTACAGCATTCAGCTCACGCTTTAGGCGCACACTTTCATCCCAAGTGTACCGGCACCTCACCTCAGCACCATTTTGCTGTGAGCAAAACAACACTTTCACACTGTTAGGGGTAAATACTTCGCATCGGCCAGTATGCTACAATGCCCAGAGCACATCAGTTTACAGCACTCAGATCACGCTTTAGGCGCACGCTTTCATCCCTGAGTGTACCGGCACTTCACCTCACCACCATCTCACTGTGGGCAAAATAGCACTTTCGCACCGGTAGGGGTAAATACTTTGCTTCACACTCCCTCTATAGCACATCCTAACCACCCCACAGATCTCACAGTACTCCTACCCTCCTCTTTCCTACTTTTTTTTGCCATTTTTCCCCCTTACTTGCTTCAACGTTAACATGAAATGGCTGCCAACACTTCCTAGTTGCAACCGTTCGCAACCAATAAGCAGCAAGCTCGTGCTCATAATTCCCCAGCCAATCAGATGGCAGAATTCCCAAATATCGATATCAGTAAATTTCGATATTTCTCAAAAAATACTGAAAGGATTTAAACCAAATTAACAAAAGAGTGCTTTTTAGACTAATACCCTTCTTCCTGCCAAATTTGGGGTAATTCCGTTCATCCATTTGACCTGTAGCCTTGTCTATGGAAAATAACATGGAGAAAGCACGTTTTGGGAGCCATCTTTGTTCTCACCCCCCCCTTGAGGAATCACAACCAAACTTGCATCATAGGAGCTGATATGAACAAAGAATTATTTTGGAAAATTTCATGAAGATTCATCAAACAACGCCAAAGTTATAAGCAAAATAAAAAATGTTCTTCTTATGGAAACTTGGTCCTATCTATAACTACCTACTCGTGACTGCCAGTAGGTAATATATATATATGTATATATATATATTGCAGCTACGGCACTCTCTTTAATTATCCAAGGTATTGGAAGCACTCCGGCTCACCGCACTCCTAATCAGCAAGGCTTCCGCTGCAGCCCAGCAGTCTGTGACCTCACGGAGAAGTCAGGATCACGGTATTCTTGGCTTCAGGTTCAGCTTTGCAGGAGTTACTAGTGGTCAAGACGCTTGGGGACTCGGGAGAGGAGAAGACTCCAGCAGCTGCACAGTCTTTTCATTTTACAAGCGTCCACATTCATCCAGCACTCCACGAGATTACAGTGGTTTCAGGGGGAGTAACTTACCTGGCTTTCCATGACTGTTGAATGCTGGGAGTTGTAGTTTGCCGACGCAGCTACAACGCTTTTCCTTCAATCAACCTGACCCACCTGGATGGCCACCAATGGCAAGATGCCGTGTTCAACTTAAAAACGGATTGGTGGATTTGAAGGTGTAACAGGCATTTGAAAAAGACATTGCTGTCGAAACGCGTCATGCCACACTCTGCTGGAATAAAATCCTTTCCTGAAATCCCCGCTGTGTCTCTCCGGTTCTTCTATGCAGGAATCGTCTTTTTTTCATTCAAATTGCGCGTCAGCCCCTGGGCGCGCTGGAGTAGACCCGTCTTCTGAAGTGGCCGGAGGCACAAGGGCAGCTATGGCACTCTCTTTAATTATCCAAGGTATTGGAAGCACTCCGGCTCACCGCACTCCTAATCAGCAAGGCTTCCGCTGCAGCCCAGCATTCTGTGACCTCACTGAGAAGTCAGGATCACGGTATTCTTGGCTTCAGGTTCAGCTTTGCAGGAGTTACTAGCGGTCAAGACGCTTGGGGACTCGGGAGAGGAGAAGACTCCAGCAGCTGCACAGTCTTTTCGTTTTACAAGCGTCCACATTCATCCAGCACTCCACGAGATTACAGTGGTTTCAGGGGGAGTAACTTACCTGGCTTTCCATGACTGTTGAATGCTGGGAGTTGTAGTTTGCCGACGCAGCTACAACGCTTTTCCTTCAATCAATCTGACCTACCTGGATGGCCACCAATGGCAAGACGCTGTGTTCAACTTAAAAACGGATTGGCGGATTTGAAGGTGTAACAGGCATTTGAAAAAGACATTGCTGTCGAAACGCGTCATGCCACACTCTGCTGGAATAAAATCCTTTCCTGAAATCCCCGCTGTGTCTCTCCGGTTCTTCTATGCAGGAATCGTCTTTTTTTCATTCAAATTGCGCGTCAGCCCCTGGGCGCGCTGGAGTAGACCCGTCTTCTGAAGTGGCCGGAGGCACAAGGGCAGCTACGGCACTCTCTTTAATTATCCAAGGTATTGGAAGCACTCCGGCTCACCGCACTCCTAATCAGCAAGGATTCCGCTGCAGCCCAGCAGTCTGTGACCTCACGGAGAAGTCAGGATCACGGTATTCTTGGCTTCAGGTTCAGCTTTGCAGGAGTTACTAGCAGTCAAGACGCTTGGGGACTCGGGAGAGGAGAAGACTCCAGCAGCTGCACAGTCTTTTCGTTTTACAAGCGTCCACATTCATCCAGCACTCCACGAGATTACAGTGGTTTCAGGGGGAGTAACTTACCTGGCTTTCCATGACTGTTGAATGCTGGGAGTTGTAGTTTGCCTACGCAGCTACAACGCTTTTACTTCAATCAACCTGACCCACCTGGATGGCCACCAATGGCAAGACGCCGTGTTCAACTTAAAAACGGATTGGCGGATTTGAAGGTGTAACAGGCATTTGAAAAAGACATTGCTGTCGAAACGCGTCATGCCACACTCTGCTGGAATAAAATCCTTTCCTGAAATCCCCGCTGTGTCTCTCCAGTTCTTCTATGCAGGAATCGTCTTTTTTCATTCAAATTGCGCGTCAGCCCCTGGGCGCGCTGGAGTAGACCCGTCTTCTGAAGTGGCCGGAGGCACAAGGGCAGCTACGGCACTCTCTTTAATTATCCAAGGTATTGGAAGCACTCCGGCTCACCGCACTCCTAATCAGCAAGGCTTCCGCTGCAGCCCAGCAGTCTGTGACCTCACGGAGAAGTCAGGATCACGGTATTCTTGGCTTCAGGTTCAGCTTTGCAGGAGGTACTAGCGGTCAAGACGCTTGGGGACTCGGGAGAGGAGAAGACTCCAGCAGCTGCACAGTCTTTTCGTTTTACAAGCGTCCACATTCATCCAGCACTCCACGAGATTACAGTGGTTTCAGGGGGAGTAACTTACCTGGCTTTCCATGACTGTTGAATGCTGGGAGTTGTAGTTTGCCGACGCAGCTACAACGCTTTTCCTTCAATCAACCTGACCCACCTGGATGGCCACCAATGGCAAGATGCCGTGTTCAACTTAAAAACGGATTGGTGGATTTGAAGGTGTAACAGGCATTTGAAAAAGACATTGCTGTCGAAACGCGTCATGCCACACTCTGCTGGAATAAAATCCTTTCCTGAAATCCCCGCTGTGTCTCTCCGGTTCTTCTATGCAGGAATCGTCTTTTTTTCATTCAAATTGCGCGTCAGCCCCTGGGCGCGCTGGAGTAGACCCGTCTTCTGAAGTGGCCGGAGGCACAAGGGCAGCTATGGCACTCTCTTTAATTATCCAAGGTATTGGAAGCACTCCGGCTCACCGCACTCCTAATCAGCAAGGCTTCCGCTGCAGCCCAGCAGTCTGTGACCTCACGGAGAAGTCAGGATCACGGTATTCTTGGCTTCAGGTTCAGCTTTGCAGGAGTTACTAGCAGTCAAGACGCTTGGGGACTCGGGAGAGGAGAAGACTCCAGCAGCTGCACAGTCTTTTCGTTTTACAAGCGTCCACATTCATCCAGCACTCCACGAGATTACAGTGGTTTCAGGGGGAGTAACTTACCTGGCTTTCCATGACTGTTGAATGCTGGGAGTTGTAGTTTGCCTACGCAGCTACAACGCTTTTACTTCAATCAACCTGACCCACCTGGATGGCCACCAATGGCAAGACGCCGTGTTCAACTTAAAAACGGATTGGCGGATTTGAAGGTGTAACAGGCATTTGAAAAAGACATTGCTGTTGAAACGCGTCATGCCACACTCTGCTGGAATAAAATCCTTTCCTGAAATCCCGCTGTGTCTCTCCGGTTCTTCTATGCAGGAATCGTCTTTTTTTCATTCAAATTGCGCGTCAGCCCCTGGGCGCGCTGGAGTAGACCCGTGTTCTGAAGTGGCCGGAGGCACAAGGGCAGCTACGGCACTCTCTTTAATTATCCAAGGTATTGGAAGCACTCCGGCTCACCGCACTCCTAATCAGCAAGGCTTCCGCTGCAGCCCAGCAGTCTGTGACCTCACGGAGAAGTCAGGATCACGGTATTCTTGGCTTCAGGTTCAGCTTTGCAGGAGTTACTAGCGGTCAAGATGCTTGGGGACTCGGGAGAGGAGAAGACTCCAGCAGCTGCACAGTCTTTTCGTTTTACAAGCGTCCACATTCATCCAGCACTCCACGAGATTACAGTGGTTTCTGGGGGAGTAACTTACCTGGCTTTCCATGACTGTTGAATGCTGGGAGTTGTAGTTTGCCGACGCAGCTACAACGCTTTTCCTTCAATCAACCTGATCCACCTGGATGGCCACCAATGGCAAGACGCCGTGTTCAACTTAAAAACGGATTGGCGGATTTGAAGGTGTAACAGGCATTTGAAAAAGACATTACTGTCGAAACACGTCATGCCACACTCTGCTGGAATAAAATCCTTTCCTGAAATCCTCGCTGTGTCTCTCCAGTTCTTCTATGCAGGAATCGTCTTTTTTTCATTCAAATTGAGCGTCAGCCCCTGGGCGCGCTGGAGTATACCCGTCTTCTGAAGTGGCCGGAGGCACAAGGGCAGCTACGGCACTCTCTTTAATTATCCAAGGTATTGGAAGCACTCCGGCTCACCGCACTCCTAATCAGCAAGGCTTCCGCTGCAGCCCAGCAGTCTGTGACCTCACGGAGAAGTCAGGATCACGGTATTCTTGGCTTCAGGTTCAGCTTTGCAGGAGTTACTAGCGGTCAAGACGCTTGGGGACTCGGGAGAGGAGAAGACTCCAGCAGCTGCACAGTCTTTTCGTTTTACAAGCGTCCACATTCATCCAGCACTCCACGAGATTACAGTGGTTTCAGGGGGAGTAACTTACCTGGCTTTCCATGACTGTTGAATGCTGGGAGTTGTAGTTTGCCGACGCAGCTACAGCGCTTTTCCTTCAATCAACCTGACCCACCTGGATGGCCACCAATGGCAAGACGCTGTGTTAAACTTAAAAACGGATTGGCGGATTTGAAGGTGTAACAGGCATTTGAAAAAGACATTGGTGTCGAAACGCGTCATGCCACACTCTGCTGGAATAAAATCCTTTCCTGAAATCCCCGCTGTGTCTCTCCGGTTCTTCTATGCAGGAATCGTCTTTTTTTCATTCAAATTGCGCGTCAGCCCCTGGGCGCGCTGGAGTAGACCCGTCTTCTGAAGTGGCCGGAGGCACAAGGGCAGCTACGGCACTCTCTTTAATTATCCAAGGTATTGGAAGCACTCCGGCTCACCGCACTCCTAATCAGCAAGGCTTCCGCTGCAGCCCAGCAGTCTGTGACCTCACGGAGAAGTCAGGATCACGGTATTCTTGGCTTCAGGTTCAGCTTTGCAGGAGTTACTAGCGGTCAAGACGCTTGGGGACTCGGGAGAGGAGAAGACTCCAGCAGCTGCACAGTCTTTTCCTTTTACAAGCGTCCACATTCATCCAGCACTCCACGAGATTACAGTGGTTTCAGGGGGAGTAACTTACCTGGCTTTCCATGACTGTTGAATGCTGGGAGTTGTAGTTTGCCGACGCAGCTACAACGCTTTTCCTTCAATCAACCTGATCCACCTGGATGGCCACCAATGGCAAGACGCTGTGTTCAACTTAAAAACGGATTGGCAGATTTGAAGGTGTAACAGGCATTTGAAAAAGACATTGCTGTCGAAACGCGTCATGCCACACTCTGCTGGAATAAAATCCTTTCCTGAAATCCCCGCTGTCTCTCCGGTTCTTCTATGCAGGAATCGTCTTTTTTTCGTTCAAATTGCGCGTCAGCCCCTGGGCGCGCTGGAATAGCCGCGTCTTCTGAGGTGGCCGGAGGCACAAGGGCAGCTACGGCACTCTCTTTAATTATCCAAGGTATTGGAAGCACTCCGGCTCACCGCACTCCTAATCAGCAAGGCTTCCGCTGCAGCCCAGCAGTCTGTGACCTCACGGAGAAGTCAGGATCACGGTATTCTTGGCTTCAGATTCAGCTTTGCAGGAGTTACTAGCGGTCAAGACGCTTGGGGACTCGGGAGAGGAGAAGACTCCAGCAGCTGCACAGTCTTTTCGTTTTACAAGCGTCCACATTCATCCAGCACTCCACGAGATTACAGTGGTTTCAGGGGGAGTAACTTACCTGGCTTTCCATGACTGTTGAATGCTGGGAGTTGTAGTTTGCCGACGCAGCTACAACGCTTTTCCTTCAATCAACCTGACCCACCTGGATGGCCACCAATGGCAAGACGCCGTGTTCAACTTAAAAACGGATTGGCGGATTTGAAGGTGTAACAGGCATTTGAAAAAGACATTGCTGTCGAAACGCGTCATGCCACACTCTGCTGGAATAAAATCCTTTCCTGAAATCCCCGCTGTGTCTCTCCGGTTCTTCTATGCAGGAATCGTCTTTTTTTCATATATATATATATATATATATATATATATATATATATATATATATATATATATATATATATATATATATATATATATATATATATATATATATATATATATATATGTATTACCTACTGGCGGTCGCCAGTAGGTATATATAGTTAGGATTTTTTTCCTATGGGATTTCTGAAAATTCTATGTCGAATAACTTTGGCGTTTGTGGACGGAATTGGCTGAAATTTTCAGGAAAATGGCACATATCGTTTCTGAGCAGCCCCTGAAAATTGGGGGGGGTTTGTCAAGGGGGGGCCGAGAAAAAAGGGGGGTCCCAAAACGCGTTTTTCCCGTTCATTTTTCCATAGGGCGGTTGGAATCACTTTTAGCTCGAACGGCTGAATGGATTTATACGAAACTTGGCAAAATTGTAGATTTGGTTTGCCCGACGTGCCTTTGCTATGTCTCAATATATGTGCTCCAGTGGATTTTGAGAAATTAACGTTTTAAAAACAGATATATCTGTGACAGCGTCCTGGTTAGCGCCCCGGTTCGCGTACCTGACGCATAACGGAACTTCGCGATGAGAAGCGGATTGGCTCCCCGGTGACTGTCAACATTCTAAACAGTCCGGAGCGGCCACCATCTTGTGTCTCGGTAGGATCGAGACACAAGAGGTGGAAAAAACAAAGTGGGAAATGAGCATAAGGGGGCAGAGTACATCCTCCCTGACCCCCTAGGAATGATGTGGGGGCTATTAAAGTGTCCCTTGGGGCAAATAAAAAAAGTTCAATTTTTCCCTGTAGAAATGCTACCCAGTATGCGAACCGGGTAGCTCAATGGTAGCGTAACGGGAGTTCGCCATTTTGTGTTTCGGTCGAATTTAATCACAAGATGGAGGAAAAACAATGTGGGAAATGGGTATAAGGGGGCACGGGAGACGTATCCTGACCCCCTAGGTTTTCTGAGGGTGGCTGAGGAAGCTCATATATGTCAAAAAAATTTAATTCTTCGCGCGGTTAGCTGCCGGTACGCGAACCGGGTAGCGAACCGGGAAGCGAACATAATTGAGTTCTGTTACTTTGCTAGTAAAGAGAAAAATGTTGAAATTGACCCAGTAGAAGAAGGTAATGTGGAAGAGAGTGTACAGATTTCTAATATAGATAAGTTTCACAAGGAAATTTCCATCTTTCAGGTGAAATCAAGTGAGAGGCCTAATTTCACTTGTGTGTGTTGTCGACGGACTTATTATAAGAATCAGACTAACTTAGTGGATTTATATGCAAAGAGTGAAATGGAAAACAATAGTGAATGGAAGGATTTTGCCACATACTTGATGGTAGAAAATTGTATTGATTTGGGATCGGACCAATGTATGTGTACTTATTGTTTTAACAAATTAAACCAAAACCGGATGCCTGCTAAAGCGGTTCATAATAATCTGGAATTGGTTAACATTCCTTCTGAATTGAAGGATTTAAATACTTATGAATCTATTTTGATTCAAAGTGTGCATCCCTTTCAGGCTATTGTACGAATGGAGCCAAAGACAGGGAAATTGCCTCCATCAGATTTACAGAGAGGATTAAAGGGAAGAGTTGTTTATTTGCCTTTAGATTTGAAGAAAAACATTAATACAATTGGAGTAGAGAAAGTGGAGGAGGAACCTCTGGTTATCCAATTAATGGGGTTCCGACAAAGAGTAAGAAAATCTGGCAAGATTTAGTGGATGTTAGGAAAGTCAAAAAGGCAACATTGTATTTGATAAAAAACAATGAGTACTACAAGAATGTATGTGTTGCAAAAGAGGAAGTAAGTGAAGAAGAAGACACCGAATTGTGTGCTGGACAAATTGAGAAAGTAGAAGCCTCTAAAAATGAAGAAATATATGAACATTATAGTGTTCATCCTTTGCATTCCAAGGAAGTCATGGGGAATGCTATTGAGTTGTTTTAAATGAAACAAGCCAAAGGGAGTCCCATTAGTGTTTGGGAGGAAAGTTTGGAAGCTCGGTGTTTTCCACAGTTATTTCCCACAGGTCGAGGAGGACGATATGATGAGCGACCTGATCAAATTCCTGCTTCTGAATACCGGACTTTACGATTGTATGGAGAAGATCCTAGGTTTCGTCAATGCATTCCCTGTTTGTTTCATCTACTGTTTGAAAGTGATCTGTCTGGACTGTCTTATGCAGTGAACCACATCTTGAAAAGTGGTGTACAACTGCGAAATATCTTGGCAAGGGACTTTATGGATAAAGTCAATGTGCAAGACAGTATTTTGGATTCTCACCTGATTAATCTGATGGAATGTCAGCGTGGTACCAATGAGTATTGGTACCGTCGTCATGGTGACTTAAAATGTATGCTGAGGAACTTAGGAACTCCCGCATGGTTCCTCACTCTCAGCTGTGCTGAGTATGGCTGGGAAGACTTACTTGAATTTCTACGAGAGGCAAATGGAAACATTGAAAATATTGAATTCAAGACACCCGGAGAACTGTGCTCTTTGGATCCAGTGAATGTATGCAGGTACTTCAATCATAGATTTGAAGCTATGATGTCTTTCATCACGAACAAGAAAAATCCACCTCTTGGAGAGGTGTTGGATTTCTTCTGGAGAAAGGAGTGTCAAGCAAGAGGTGCTCCTCATATACATATGCTGCTATGGATCAAAGATGTACCTAAATTTGGAACAGATCCGGATGACTTAGTGATGAATTTCATAGAACAGTATTCTACATGTGCTGTTCCAAAGACAAAGGAAGACAAAAGTCTAAGAGAACAAGTTTTACGGTTTCAAAGCAAAGCAATCGTTGTGGAAAGTACTGTCGTCGTAAATTCAGAAACAAGAACAAGTACTATACAAAATGTCGTTTTGGATTTCCACGATCGGTGATATCTAAAGGAAGAGTGAACAATTTGATGTCTTCGCTGCGACATAATGTGACGAGGAAATCACCCAAAAATACATGCAATTTGAAAAGAAACGAAGAGTCGAAGAACATCAACGACTACAACCCAGTGATTTTGTCCATGTGGAATGCTAACATGGATATACAGTTTGTGGCTGACAACTGTATGGCTGTGGCTCGGTATGTGACGTCATACATCACAAAAAAAGAAAAGACAGAACTCAAGGATATGTGGGAGGACATTTACCATGAAAAGAGCCTCAGTAAGAAGTTGTACAGTTTCAGTCTGAAGATGTTGTCGCATCGAGAAATCGGAGCTTACGAAGGTTCTGATCGGTTATCTTCAGCAAGTCTCCATGCCAAATCTAGGAGTATCATTTGGGCAAGTCTTGGTCTTGCTGCAACGCGTAATCGAGTTCTGAAACCTGTACGGGAAATTGAGTATTTGGCGTAGAAGGAGCCAAGCAGTACAGATATTTTGAAGACCAACATGTTGGATACATATTATCCAAATAGAAGCAGTCACCTGGAGAATGTTTGTCTGTATGAGGTTCTACAAAATTACATTTTCAAGAGGAACATCAAAGAAGATATTGATAAAGGAGTGTATGCTGTAATTGGAAGTGAGGGATGTCTGGTCAAGCAAAGAAAATGTCTATTGGTAAATCATCGAAAATTGGATTGTGAATCTCCAGAAAGAAAAGAGTTTTTCTATTTAGCTCTTTTGCAACTTTTCAAGCCTTGGCGTGCAGAAGAGGAACTGCTTGGAGATTTCCTCTGTTATGAAGACTCTTTCAATGCAGCCAAGGAGTCCATAGAATGTCCTGTTTTTCCAAAATATCTAGAAATAATGAATGCAGAAATCGAGCAGGAAGCAACAATTGCAGCTGAGATTGCTAGAGACAGTTCTCAGGACAGTCAGAGTTCTGTTTCATTGAGTCAGGATCCACTAGGAGGACCAGTTATCGAAAATGAAGCTGCCACTGCCATGATTGAAGTGGAAAGAGCCATGGCACATGCTCAGGAGGATGCGGTTAACTTAGAAGATTTGGAAAGACAACTCAACGTTGAGCAGAGGAAAATATATGACAAAGTTACCAGCCAAATTGATCATGGATTAAGTCATGAGAAGAAAGAGTGCTCATGTACGTCGTTGAAGCCTGTCCGACTGTACGTGAGTGGAGAAGCAGGAACTGGAAAAAGTTTCCTCATTAAAGCAATTTCATGTTATCTGCAGAAAAGGACTGAGTCATCGCTGTCTTGTGTTGTCACCGCTCCAACTGGACTGGCAGCACATAACATTAAAGGTATTACTTTGCATCGGCAACTGATGCTGCCAGTGGAGCATGATAACAAATTACAATACCACAAGTTAGCGGGAGATGCTTGTTGTGAAGTATCTAGAGTCCTGAAGAAGATGAAACTTCTTATCATTGACGAAGTAAGCATGGTTTCCAATGTCATGCTTGCCTTTGTGCATTTGAGAATGCAGGAAGTTCTTAAAACAGAGTATGATGTGTTATTTGGTGGCAAACACATCATTGTTTTCGGTGATCTTCTGCAGCTGACACCAGTGAAAGGACAACCAGTGTTTAAACTGCTTACGCATGAAGATACCAGGAAGTGCCTAGGGAGCATTGGCAACGTTAACATATGGTTAAACTTCAATTATGCTGAGCTGCGTGAAAATATGCGTCAGGCGAAGGATGAAGATTACAAGAATATTCTACAAGATGTTAGAATCGGGAAAGTAACTGAGCGTGGGAAAGAAGCTTTACATGCACGATTACTGTCAAATTTGTATCCAGAAGAAGACGTTCTGCCAGAGAATATTTTTCATAAAATTACTGAGAAGAAATCTGGAATATGTTTGATGCCAACTCTTGAAGAATGTTCCATCTTCAACAACAAAATGTTGAATGTAGAAAACCAAGAGATTGTGAAACTGGAAGCTATTGACAGAATAGAGTATATGGGAGCAACAATTATTTTGTCTGAGAATTTGAAATCTAAATTGGATTCATTAGAGAAGACTATATCTAAAACTGCTGGTTTTGAAAAGACTCTGAATGTGTGCTTAAATTGCCGTATCATTTTGAGAAGGAATTTACATGTTGAAAGAGGTCTGGTAAATGGATCAATGGGTAATGTTGTTGATTTTGAGAAATGCAGAAATAGAGATGGAATTGATTTTTTAAAAATTAAATTTGATGGCATTGAGGAAGTACAGCTAATTGGTCGTTGCACAGCTAGGTTTTTGCTTGTAAAAGACTTATTTGTTCGCCGTAAGCAATTTCCTGTTTGCTTGGCATATGCGGTGACAATCCATAAATCACAAGGTTTAAGTGTAGACAGTGCTTTGCTGAATATTGGCAGTTCTTAGTTCAAAGAGGGTATGGCTTATGTAGCATTGTCACGAGTCAGAACTTTATCGGGTTTGTACTTGATTGAGTGTGATGTCACAAACATTTGTGCGGATCTAGATTTGTTTAAGGAATACAATAGGTTAAGAAGAGAGTATGCGCCACATTTGCCTCAATATCCTTTGTTTGAGAAACGTGTGGTAGGCCGGAAACGAAGAAATATCACTAATAGTAAGGAGGTTGTAGCAAAAAGACCAAAAGTCGATGAACCCAAAATTGTAAGCAGAAAGAAAATGAATTCTGTTGAAGATGTTGTTGGTTTTCAATTTGAAAATAGTTCTGGTGTCAACTGCTATGCTAATGTAGTAGTTAATGTTGTCTTTTCTCTAGAAACTTTAAAAGAACAGATTGTGATCAATTCGGATCAAAGTTTTTGCTGTTTGTTGAATTCTGTGTTAGAGAAATGTAGCACTGATAGAACAAGAGTAGAAAGTGTGTCTGAAATTCGAAATCTGTTAGACAAATGTTCAGGTCAAACACAATTCTCTCAAAATATTCAGCAAGATTGTCAGGAGTTTTTAATGTATATGCTTAATGTATTGCAAGATGAAGGTGTAGATGTAGATCATCTGTTTGGCTTTCTTATCAATGGCAGCATGACTGCGAGAATTGTACGTTATCAAGTACTACTAGTGTAGACTCAGAAAGATTTATATATTTAACTTTGCCAGACAGTAAATCAGTATCCTTTAATAAGCTAGTAAAAGCAGCCGATCAAAACATGGAGTGTAGCCAATGTAAGTCTGCAATGCTGTCCACATTATTTATACGAAGATATGGCCAGTATGTCATTTTAATGTTCCAACGATGTAGGCCTGTTGGAACAAAATTGACAACTTTAATTAAAAATGTTGTGGCTTCTCAGTTGTCAATATCAGGAAGGAATTTTCTAACTGCAGCAATTATATATCATGAGGGTCCTTCAACAACATCAGGACATTACACAACTTATTTGAAGTCTGGAAACGGCTGGTCATTCTGCAATGATTCTGTTTTAACTTTCAAAAAAAGATTGCCTTTTCACCTTAAAAATTCTTACCTGGTGTTCTTACAACCAAAATTTTAGGGAAGGAATCTCGGGATTTGTTCTGAGAAATTTTAAGAGGTTCTAATGGCTCCTACACTATATAGCCTTGTGGATAAGTGTAGCACAGAGCAAAAATTGTTTGTTTCAATAAGCTAATTCAAGCAGCAGATCAAAACAAGGAGTAGAGGTAATGTAAGTCTGCAATGCTGTCTACATTATTTATAGAAAGTTATGGGTGAAATGTCATTTTACAATTCCAACTATATAAACCGGATGTAAATAAGTTGTCAAGTCAAATTAAAAATGTTTTGGCTACACAGTCGTCGATTTCAGGAAGAACATTTGTAACTGCAGCTATTATATGATATGATGGTCCTTTGACAACATCTGGATATTACACAGCTTATTTGATATGTAAAAAAGGCTGGTCTTTCGGCAATGATTACCATTTGACTATGAAGCAATGTTGCCTTTTGACTTGTTTTCAGAAGTGAGAATTTAGGGTAGGTAACTGGACTATAATGATTTAGGTGTTGCTGTAATTTAGTGTGCTGTTTTAAATTACTTTGTATGTCACATTTTTGTTAAAACGATGGAGCTTATCTTTCAGAAAGTGGCGGGCAGAAAATAATAACAGCACAACAGAGTATAAGCTGTTCATAGGACATCCTTTGACGTCATGGAAAGTAAGTTGCTTTTAAGGAGTTCTGATTTCTGATTGGTTATATTATATGGGTTTTTTAAACACAATCATCTCGATTTTGGTTTTTTTTCCCCGCTGATTTATGATGAATACCTTCAACTCACTGTTTTTAGTGAAATTTGATATATTCTGAGAACAGCAAAAATAAATCATTTAATATGTATAATTAATTCTGTACTTTGAATTGTGATTTTTAATATGTACTCATCTTGTCTCATGCTCACTCATCTTTTACTATCTTCTATCAATTTTAAAATTTTTGTTCTTTCATTCACAGATTGAAAGTATAAAAATAACAAGTGACTAAGTTAACGACAATTATAGGGTAAGTGTTTAGTACTCATTCCGTTACATCTCTATCACATTTAACTTTTATTAGTTCCACTGCTTCATTTCTTTAACCCTCAGTTTCCTGCCTTTGCTACTTCACTCATTCCTTTTCTATTACTTACTTATTCTACGCGTTCCACTCCTTTTCTCAGTCCCTCTGTTCTCACAGTTCCTCATTCCTTTTCACTCAGTCTGTTTCTCTAACACAAACTGTCACTGTCTCTTCACTCTTTTACAAGTTGTTCTTTATGCTTTCTCTCCGTAGTTCATGCACAGTATCTTATTTTCATTTCTTTGCTGTTTCAATTATTCTTTTTCTATCACTTCTTCTTTTCTTCTTTCTGTTTTTTCTCTCTGTCATTCCACATGTTTTTATCTTATTCACTATGATACACCTTGTTTTAATCCTATTTACTAACACTCTCTTTTTTTTAACACCTTCCCTCAAGGTTGTTGTTTTAGTCCGGTTCTATCCCTACTTCTTATTCCGCATCCTTTACTCTGTTTCTTTTTAATTTGAAGATTCATTCACATTCTCCAAGTAACTCTTGTTTATTATTCTTCTACACTCTTTTTTCTTTCACTTCCTTTTCTATTTTCTTTTTCTCAATTTTTCCCTCTTTGTATAATTATCTATTATACAGTATCTCTGTGTTACTCCCTCTAGCTGTCTTTCTTTTAACATTATTCTCTCTGTCTCCTTCCCTTATATACACTATTTTTTTTTTCTTTTTTTTGGGGTTCGCTTCCGGTTCGCGTACCAGGGCGCGAACCAGGAAGCGAATCAAAAAAAAAGAGAATGCAAGAGTGCTAAACATTTTAGCAAATTTTTATAAATGGGAGGTAGTTCTGAAAATAACTTTTTTTTATTGTTTTTGTTGTTTTATATTTTTTGTATTATTTTTCTGAACATTTTTAAATTTTTTTGTATTTTTTGAACAATTAAAATTTTTTTTTGTTTTTTTCAGGGGGAAGAACGAAAAATAGGCATAAGAAACGGCTCAACAGGAGCAAAAAATAAATATTCACTTTTTGGGGCGTTTTGAGCACTTGTGATTTTCAAATGCTCTGTTCATTAAGTTTACGCTCATCTCGCCGTAACAAAGCAAACCCCCACAATAAATACACACCAGCTTGATGTGTGCAAAATTAGTTTGGATAGTGGGGACAGTCTCCCTCGCCTCTGGTCCCGAAAGACTTCCTGCGTTGAGGTGGTGGCCACAGGAGTTGGTGGGTTTTCATATAGGTTACGCACCTCCGCCACACTGTAATTTATTGGATGCCACCTTTGCATGTGGCGATGCATAGTATAGTTCCCAAAGCTATACTTTTTATCTGTGTCTCAGGACAGAACTTCTTTACATATCAGGCATGCAACATGACGGGCATTCACCTTTTTTTGGCCTTGAGGAAATGTAAAAAACTGCCAAATGAAATTGTCCTTGCGGTGTGATTTCCAGGGCTCTTCAGGCAAAAATACTATGTCATGTACATCCTGTTCTTCTTCTTCCTCCTCTTCTTCAGGGTTGGGAATGAACTGGGGAGGTGGTCCTTCCTTCCTAGGAGGTGGTGGTGGTGGTGGGGGTCCACCAGCTGCAGCTACAATTGAAGCCATCTTTCAATAATCAAAATAGGTCTTCCTCTCACAAAGTTGAAAGTCAGAGTGAGAAAAAAAGGAGGGGGCTTTCATCATTTGGGAAAAATAAATGTTCTAAACCAATGAAAAGTGTTATTTTTAGGTCACATGACCTAGCCTTACATCATTAGGAAACCAAAAGTGAAATCAACCAATAAAAAGTGTTATTTTCAAGTCACATGACCTGTTACGCTTACGTTACGAGTCCCGCTATGCACCCGAAGCGCTTCCGGGTAGCTGCGCTTCGCGCCTCGGTTCGCGTTCCAGAACGCTTCCGGGTGCGCTAACGCGGCGCATCCTAAGACGCATTACGCGGCAACGCGATACGTCGCGCTTACGCGACGTGTCACAATGTTGTTTTCTAACATGGCAGTTGCGCTAACGGAACGTTTACCAGTTCGCGGAACCAAATTGAGCTAACGGGAAGCTACCCGGTGTGCAAACCGGTAGCGAAACAAAAAATAATAATTAAAAAAATATATATACATAAAAAAATTATATTAAAAACATATAAAATATATTTTTCCATTAAAATAAGAAGACAATTTACAGCTTTTGATATTTGCTAATAAAAAAAACATTGAAATTCACTGAAAAAACCATAGGTTATAAACCATATATAGTTAGGAATTAGCATTTACAAAACCTTAAAAATTCACTGAAAAAACCATAAATTATAGACCATATATAGTTAGGGATTAGCATTTACAAAACCTTATTTTACTCACACAAAACCATTGAAATTCGCATATATAGTTAGTTGCACTAACTATATATCGCGCACCCGCAATCCACTGCTGATGATGTCACATATTACATCATTCATGACATGGTCAGTGACATCACTGATGGCACCACTGATGACAACTCAAATGACATCACTGACAACATCACTGATGACATCATTCATGTGATAATACGATGAACCTCTTCAGACTCTAATATAACCTTAGATACACTCAGTGTAAACAGACACTCACAGATTGTCACTCATCCATAGAGATACTCATACACCTAGTCAGTCATGCAAAGAATCAATCACACCTCCATTGCCTCAACTATACAGTAATACACACCTTACTTATTCAAACATATTCTAACACATATTTACTCTCTTATACAATCACTGATACAAGTTTTCAATGATCCATGCAGCCAGTCACACATTCACTAGCTCTTATACACAGTAATTTATATATGTCAACTCTCACATGTACTGTGTTTTACATATGTACTTACTTTGACATGTAGCACTGAGATATCCATTCACTCACCAATACACTCATGCACACAGTCAACCACCCATACAGCTGTTTCCACATGCAGTTTTGAACACATACATCTAGTGAATCAACTGTTCACACATCTATGCACAGAGTCACACACCTCCCAGCCACCCACACACACACACTCACTCTCCCATACAAATACTTGGGCAACCAATCAATAACCCATATAGTTACTCATATAGCTACTAATCAACACATGCAGCAGCTTACAGAACAACAGATATAATGATGCACAAATCAAGACAGTTTAGTCACTAACCCATTAACTCAGTGAGACACATTTAATCACTTTCTCATACAGTCAGTCATGCACCTACTAAATCCTTCATCCAAACACTTATACATCCACTCATTCTTCAATATTAAGACATATTGTAAGTTTACAGAAACATACAGTCACTGGATGATGTCGTCAGTGATGTCATCAGTGATGTCACTGACCATGTCATGAATGATGTAATATGTGTCAACATCAGCAGTGGATTGCGGGTGCGCGATATATAGTTAGTGCAACTAACTATATATGCGAATTTCAATGGTTTTGTGTGAGTAAAATAAGAATTTGTAAATGCTAATCCCTAACTATATATGGTCTATAATCTATGGTTTTTTCAGTGAATTTTTAAGGTTTTGTAAATGCTAATTCCTAACAATAAATGGTCAATAACCTATGTTTTTTTCAGTGAATATATATATATATATATATATATATATATATATATATATATATATATATATATATATATATATATTACCCACTGGCAGCAGGTAAGTTTCACACTTTATTCAGTAAAGACATGCAGCTTCTCTTCCCTCTTTGTTGTCCCGGGCCTGACGCGTTTCAAATCGGTATTGCTTTTCATCGGAGGCCGTGTCAGCAGGCTTCGGTACAAGCTTTCCACATTCACAGCCGTGCTTTTAAATTGTTCCTGGCTTCCGGTGTGCCACTGATATCAATTACAGCTGCATCCTGGGAATCGTAGTTCATTTTGCCCAATTATAACCCTCTAGTGGGTTATCCTGTTGACACGTAATCTGGCACATTAATCACTTCACCCTCCAGTGGGTTAGGAAAGGATTACGCATGGCTTAATTGATTCCCCTGCTGTTACCTTCCGAACATAAAGGTTTCACTCGGTGGGTATTTTATTATTTGAAGTGGTGTGTCATCTCAGCGGCATGGAGACGCTGCTCATATCTCTTTCACAAAAGTTCCCCAAAGGTGAGACCGCACTCAACAGCAGGTAAGTTTCACACTTTGGGGCCGATTATAATGGCGGACGGACCTGAGTCCGTCCGCCACCATAGAGTAGAAGGGAACCTCCGCATGTTCCCTCCTGTGCAATTAGGATGTGACCGCCACCCTGGTGGTCACATCCTCTATTTTTACCATTGCGGCGGGTGCGGCTTCAAGCTGCTTCCGCCGCAATGGTAAAAATGCATACATTGCATTTGTATGCAGAAAGCGGCAGGCACTGTGCGGTGCCTGCCGATTTCTGCAAACAAATGCAGGGGGGAACCATAGGTACCCCCCATGTGCACCCCCCACCCCCCTTCACCCATGGGGCCCGCAACGGGCCCCCGCAGTGAAATTACACATGCTTTTTCATGGCGGAAAACCCGCCGCAGAAAAGCATTTTTAACAGCCCATCCTAATATGGCTGACGGTGTCTGAGAGACACCGTCACCATATTAGAGCTTTTCCGCCGCGGTTGTAAGCCGGGAGTGATAAATGGCTTTTGTCATTTTACAGCTCGGCAAGGACAGCACTGTGTTAGTCCTATGCTTAAAGAGTTTGCTGTAGAAATGTCAAAAGACTTTGTCCTTTTCTATCTCGGCGTGGATGGCACTGTGCTAATCCTATGTTTAAAGACTTTGATAGAAAAACAGACAGTTGAGGTGAGCAGATCTAGAGTGTCTATATACATGTGTACATATGTATGTATGTATGTATGTATGTATGTATGTATGTATGTGTGTGTGAATATATATATATATATATATATATATATATATATATATATATATATATATATATATATATATTCACTGAAAAAAACATAGGTTTGACACCATTTATAGTTAGCTGGAAATTTTACTGACATAAAACCATTGAAATTCCCACGTTATAGTTAGTTGGACTCACTATAACTTGCGCACCTGCAATGCACTGCTGATGAAGTCACATATTACATCACTCATGACATGGTCAGTGACATCACTCATGACATCACTGATGACACCATCCTTGTGACAGAGTGACAGCCCTCCTTTCAGTGTAATGTAACCCTTGAAACACATATTCAAAAATAGAAACTAAAATTTTCAAAAACATAGAGGTACCCATACCAGTTACAACAACCAATGCCCCCGTGCATGTTTGAAGAGGGGGAACTAATTCCCCTTGCATACTAGGGGTCCTTGGTGGCCAACTAGCCCACCTGGAACCTCCAGTATGTGCCAGGGGGCTGCATTGCACAGAGGTGTAATGAGGCTATGTCCCTTTCTACACCTCTCTGCAATGCAGGCCACTGGCGCATTTGCAGAGGGGGGACTAATTCCCCTTGCATACTGGGGGTCCCTGGGTCATATCTGCCCAAACACCGATATTCCGAACAATTGAAAATGACTTTTCTTGAGAAACATTTGGATTTGGATTATCATATCCTATACTTTGGAATTTTTGAAAGACTGACTTTGAGGATGCTATAAATTACTCAAGTGTGCCCGAATTGTGTTTGTAAAATTGATTCCTAGTCACTTTGAATAAGAATGTACTTACGTCTCGTCTAACATTTGGAAGAAATATCTAGTTATATGACAACAGGGTACCGACATAACTTGAAGGAAATAAGAACGCCCTGAAGAAGTTCTGTTGTACAGAACAAAATGTTTCGGCTGGCTGTGGTACATAAACTTAAGGAACATAAAAGCATTTGAATATACACCAAGATTCAGTGCTTCAATAAGGAATCTAAGTGATATGATTTGATTGGACTTATTGTGCAACTGGTGCTGTGCCAAACTTTGGAATATTCTTCACTACTGTCTACTACTTACTCTCTCCTACTCCACTACTCTCAAATACTCACTCTCTAATACTCATTCTGTACTACTCTACTACTCTCTCTCTACTACTCACTCCCTACTACTCACTATCTACTACTCTCTACTACTCACTCTCTACTACTCTCTCTCTACTACTCACTCTTTACTACTCACTCTCTACTACTCTCTCTCTACTACTCACTCTCTACTACTCACTCTACTACTCACTACTACTCACTCTCTACTACTCTCTCTCTACTAGTCTCTACTACTCACTCTACTACTCACTCTCTACTACTCTCTACTATTCTCTCTCTCTGCTACTCACTCTCTACTACTCTCTACTACTCACTCTCTACTACTCACTCTCTAGTACTCACTCTCTACTACTCTCTACTACTCTCTACTACTCACTCTCTACTACTCACTCTCTACTACTCTCTACTACTCACCCTACTATTCACTCTACTACTCTATACTACTCACTCTCTGCTACTCTCTCTACTGCTCTCTACTACTCACCCTACTATTCACTCTACTACTCTCTACTACTCACTCTCTGCTACTCTCTCTACTGCTCTCTACTACACTCTACTACTCACTCTCTACTCTCTATTACTCACTCTCTACTCTCTACCTCTCTCTACTTCTCTCTCTACTAGTCTCTACCTCTCTACCGCTACCTCTCTACCTCTACCTCTCTACCTCTACACCTCTACCTCTCTCTACACGCACACATATACACATATATATATGCATATATAGGAGGAGTTAGTACTATTAAAGAAGGGGAGGTGAAGTTTTGTTTTGCGAAGGGCGTCTGACGAAGGCACTCCCATGCCGAAATGCATTATGCCCTACATCCTTAATTAAAAGAAGCTTTCTAAAGACCCCGCTGTGTCCTCTGATCCCTTCCTACCTGAAGTGGTTGTTTTGCTGCCATGCATTTATATATATGTATGTGTATGTACATATATATATATATATATATATATATATATATATATATATATATATATATATATATATATACATACATATATAAACATATATAGAATCTGTATATCTATATAAATACAAATATAAATGCATGCATACATATTTATATATGCATACAGATGCATGTTATTTACATGAAAGTTTAAAAAACACTAATAAAAGCAAAGCTAAAAAGCCACCTCATTACAAACAGAATGGCTTTAACTTAAACGAGGGTGAGATCTATTGCATTTTCAATGCTTGTTTACTTTGGTTCCATCAAGAAGGCATTCAGATATGTCACACATTTGCCATAAATTCTGAATGTTAGCACTCTAGTTGCTCATTAGATCACTGTAGTACAGCTACTGCTCACTAGGGAAGTCTGCTGCTGGTATTCAAAGTGCATGTTTCAGTCTGCATGTCAGAATTTTTTTAATGAAATAGAAGAGGATTTGAGAATTCACTCAAAATGATCCCTAATTTTTCTTTCTGAAGCACTAATCATACTTTCTATGGCAAAATGAACCCCCTCATTTTGTTCCTTTTTAAATTAAATGTTTTCAGACTTACCACTTCATTCCAATCAAGATGGCTTCTGGTGTGCCATACTTTTGTCATAAGTAAGACTGTTAGCACTCTAGTTGTTCTTTAGAACACTCTGGGACATTCTGTCTTTGGGCTATACTTGGGATACATCTGGGTGATATTTGGGCTACATTTAGGCTCTTTGTCTCTGGTGGCCATCTTGGGAGACTGTATGTCAGAATTGTTTAATGAAATTGAAGAGGATTTGAGAAGTCACTCAAAATGTGCCCTAATTTTTCTTTCTGCAGCACTAATCATACGTTCTATGGCAAAATATACCCCCTCATTTTGTTCCTTTTTAAATTAAATGTTTTAAGAGTTACCACTTTATTCCAATCAAGATGGCTTCAGGTGTGCCATACCTTTGTAATAAGTAGGACTGTTAGCGCTCTAGTTGTTCTTTAGAACACTCTGGGACATTCTGTCATTGGGCTATACTTGGGCTACATCTGGGTGATATTTGGGCTACATTTGGTCTCTTTTGTCTCTGGTGGCCATCTTGGGAGACTGCATGTCAGAATTTTTAAATTAAATAGAAGAGGATTTGAGAAGTCACTCAAAATGTGCCCTAATTTTTCTTTCTGCAGCACTAATAATACTTTCTATGGCATAATATAAGCCCTCATTTTGTTCCTTTTTAAATTAAATGTTTTAAGAGTTACCACTTTATTTTCATCACGATGGCTTCAGGTATGCTAAACCTTTGTAATAAGTAGGACTGTTAGCGCTCTAGTTGTTCTTTAGAACACTCTAGGAGGCTGCAGTAGAACACAAAGGAATCAACTGACAGTCTCTGTCCTTGTTGGATGTACATGTTTTACTGAGAATGTCAGACTTCATTCTCACATGACTGAGAAAGATAATGTGAATTTACAGAAAATATGCTTTCAGTTTAGCTTATAGATCCCCTTCCAAACCACTGTGGGAAAATCATGAGATATTAGTTTTCTTTCAAACATGATTCATGATATCACAGCAGAAGGCTTTTTCACATGGTAAAATCACATTTGAACACACCAAAATTCCTAAAATGAGCATGGTACCATCAACAAATGATTTATAATGTAACTAAAGTCCTAAAACCCTCTATTAACTACAATGCTTTTTAATGAGGTGCTATCATGTATATTGGTCCCAAGATGGCTGCCAACACTTTATGGATGAAGTGCTGACAGCCAATCAGATCAGATGTGTGGTTAGGCTCTGCCCATATATATATATATTTTTAACCTAAATTACTCAAAATCCACTGGAGCACGTATCTTGAGACATAGCAAAGGCACATCGGGCTACCAGTCCCTACAATGTTGCCAAGTTTTGTGGAAATCCATTCAGCTGTTCGGGCTAAAAGTGTGTCCAACCACCCTATGGAAATTAACATGGGGAAAACACATTTTGGGACCCCCCTTTTATCTCAGCCCCCGCTTGACGAATTCCCCCCAAACTTTCAGGGAAGGAGCGGAGCGCAGTGAGGCAAATTTAATAAAAATTACAGGCAGATTCCTCAACCGGCGCCAAAGTTATTTCCAATAGAATGTTGCGGATTTCCTATAGAAAACAATCCTATAGAAAACAATCCTAACTAGAACTACCTAATGCAAAAAAGAAGGAGAGAACTCTGGATAGTTCTCCAGTTTAGGTGCAAAGCAGCTCCTGTTAGAGCACTCTCAACACCAGCGACACTTTAGATCTGCTCACCTCAAATGTCTGTTTTTCTATCAAAGTTTTTAAGCATAGGATTAGCACAGTGCTATCCACGCCGAGATAGAAAATGACAAAGTCTTTTGCCATTTATACTGCAAAGTCTTTAAGCATAGGACTAGTGCAGTGCTGGCCTTGCCGAGCTGTAAAATCAACAAAGCCATTTATCACTCCAGGCACAATATTACAGCACAATATTATAGCTTTGAATTGGTAAAATACCAACTCAAGCCAACCTGAAATGTGTAAAAGCAACCCCTGACACAGTGTTTCACTCTAATTAGAGCTCTTCAGAGAGGTATAGCTTTGTCCAGACACAAGGGAGCACCCAGTATATATATATATATATATTACCTACCGGCGGTCGCCAGTAGGTAGTTATAGTTAGGACCTAGTTTCCATAGGAAATCCGCAACATTCTATTTGGAATAACGTTGGTGCTGGTTGATGAATCTTTGCAAAATTCTCTAAGAAGATGGGGCGCTCCACTCCGCTGCTATCCTGAAAGTTTCGGGGTGATTCGGTAAGTGGGGGCCATGAAAAAGGGGGGTTCCTAAACGTGTTTTCCCCAGGCAATTTTCTATAGGGACCTTCAGACACAGCTACAGCCCGCACTGCTGAACGGAATTACACCAAATTTGGCAAAAATTTAGAGTTTGGTTCGCAGATTACGCTTTTTGTTAAATGGTGTACATCCATTCAGTAGTTCCTGAGAAACTCAAGAGTAAAATCATAGATATATCTATAGACAAAGTACCGTACGTGCACCCTCCCGAGCACAAACTTTATGCTAATTGCCTGTCAACACTCCAAACCAGGAAGTGCGATCTTGTGCCTCGGTAGAACCGAGGCACAAGAAAGCAGTGAAAGAAACCACACAAAACACGCAAGGGGGCAGGGTAGAAACACCCTGATCCCCTAGGCCTGATTAGGGGGTCCCACAAGGACTCCCAAGGCCCCCAAAAAAAAAAAAAAATATATATTTTTTTTTTAATTGCGGGATACATGTACGGTACGCGTATCCCGCCAAAAAAAAAACCGAAGTCTTCTTTTTTTTAATTAGCCCCCGGGGGCAATATAGTTCATTATAATGGGGGTCCAGAGGGTTTTTTCAGTGAATTTTTAAGGTTTTTTAAATGCTAATTCCTAACTATAAGGTGGATGTAACCTATGGTTTTTTTTCAGTGAATTTTTAAAGTTTTTTAAATGCTAATAACTATATATATTTTCATAAATTCTAAATGACATACTAGGGCAATATTCATTGGTCACTTCCCTTCACATTCTTAGAGGAGATAAACTTTCATTGTGTTTTTTTACTCTACATTGTGACTTCCCGACTTAAGGTGTGGGTTTGCAAAAGTGGCATGAGTGTTCTGTTCTTACTCAGGGTAAATTCTAATGACACTGGCACAGCCATCCTTTTGTTGCAGCAACTGAACCTACACTGGGAGACCCAGTCTGAAGTCCTACTCTGCCTTTTGACCACTTTCGACTGTTTAGTTAAGTTCCATCTGTCTTCCGCACTTACCACCAGGATGCTAAATATTGTGTCAGGCAATTCATATACAATCTTTTATGTGAATACCACATTAATCCATATTAAAATGCCAAATGATGACTCTTTTAATAAAAAAGGAATAGAGTCAGCACTGTCCACATCTTAAAGGTGCCAAACTTTGAGTCTTACCTGTAACCGAGAATGAGCAGAACTTTAATGAAATCGGTGTCAGCTTACCTTTTTTGAAGACGCGCAATGCACTCAATGGGTGTAGGTGGTATTCCAGATGGTGGCAATTGGTGAGGCCAAGTAGAACTCATGGCTGGCTCGCAAAAAATGTTAGAGGGAAATCTGCTAAACAAAAACCAAGGTACAAATGGCAAAGTAATGTAGGTTTAATCAAAATCAGCTAGATCAGTCGACTCCGGGGAGGCTGAATCCTGATGTCAGAAGTACTGCACGGAGGCAGTACTATTTATGTGCCATAACCACAAACTGACAGCTTCAAAAGTTCAATAAGTTACTAAAGTAAGATAATCAGAAATCCCCCATGTGGGGTTTTGTTCTCAGAATTCAAGTGAAGCAAAAATCCGTTTACCTGACCGCACAGCGCATGATTAATTATTGCTAAATGCTAATTTTGCCAAGCTATCTGATCTCCATGTGTGGAATATTTTGTGAAGCTATCTGACCTTTAGGTGTGGACGTGTGGTTTCTGCAGAAGTATGCACATCTGTGTCAGTATGTTCTAACGCAGAATAAGTCACCAGGTGTCTTATCCTGTGTACATGTTCATGTAGGGTGTGAAAAAAACACAGCACTTAGAGCGGATACAAGTTCTTATGTGATTGGTGCATCTTGGCTCATTCCGCTAGCAGATGAAGATTGTGGTGACCTATTTTATGACCTATTTGTTACGATGCCTTATATGCACTAAGCACCAAATGTTGTGTCAAGTTTCCTGAAACTGAAGTGTGATGTGACCTGTCTATTTTTGCTAAACGCACTGCTTTTCACCACATATTTGTTTCCATATATGGTCTTGTCACTGATAGCATAAATCTAAAACTAGCTCTAACCTGAAATGTCCACAAGGGGTTCTGGGGGGCTCAGATATGTGTGGGTCTCTAGGCGATGCATCCCATTCTTCCCTCGAACAATAACATATGCTATAGTACAGTGGGAGAAAGTGTTTCTTCTACTAATACCCATGGTTTTGTCCTAACAATTCTAATCCTTTCCAGTGTGGGTTGTATCAGGGCTGCCATTTTATGTATCATTGACTTTGTGGGAGGCCAAGTCCCTCCTTCTGTCTGGCTCATGCAGACTCTCTTTTTCCTCAGCCAGAGAGAGGGTCAGATAGCATATTAAGATACATTTCAAAGGGATATTGGTAGATCATTTGTCTTATTTTTATCTTTATAGAAATGTACCGAAAGAAAGGAAACTATTTTCAAATAAAGCAAATCTAAATGGTTGGTTTTTCCTGCCCCTTATATTATGACACCTACGACTAGGCCATCATATAACATCTCAAAGGACCTAGCTCTTCCTTCTCTGTGGAGGAGTATGTCAGTTTGCTGCTCTCCAAATATAGTTCATTGAAAAGTCATAACCATTGCTCAGTGGGTTAACACACCTTTTGTGCTGTTCTGTGTACCACGGTCTGCAGGCTTGGATGTCAGTAGCAACAAGTGTATTTCTAAGATTCATAAATTGAAAGCTATACAATCAGGGAGCTTGTATTCTATGAGTCGTATTGTGATGTGTTTCAACACATCACACACCAAGACAAGGTTCTTCGAACAGGTGGTGTGAAGTTTTTGACAGACTGGCAAATTTCACAGCTAACGATGACCCCTAACATTATGATAACATGACTGAGTTGAGCAATCTTTTCACAGTGACAGCTTCTGCTCCACATAAGAACATGGATCACATTTTTCAAGTGTCTGCGTACAACAGTCTATAGTACTCTACCTTGCATAAAGAATAACAAATATTTTAAGAATTCTCAGTCACCTGTTAATGCAATAACTCAAACATTAGTACAATCATAACAAACAAACAATAACACCAACATTAGTACAATCATACATATTAAAATGGACAGGAATCAAAAATGCCAAAGATAAATATACAGGATAAATGTAGCTGGTGACCTATTTACGTCTTACTAATAACTTAGTTTCAATTAAAATTATTTCAGAACTATACGGAAAGCTATGGCCTTTCTTTGCATCTAGGAAAAAAATGCAACTTTTTTATCTCCTTTCGGCCAATTTCATTCTGCATACACCAGACTGATGAGTCTGCGTATCGTATACCTTCTTGCTTCATGAAGGCAAATATTCTCCTCCACAGTAGGCAGAGCTACAGGAAGTGCCTCAAGCCCTCTTTCATCAAACGTGGATCTATCACATGTTGCAGGCAATAGAAATGTGCAGAAATGCCTTTTATTATGCAAATCATTCACTTGCACTGAAGACTCTCCAGAGGCAAATATTGAACTTCTTCAGTCTCTCAGGGCTCAAGTCACAAAGGGCCCCCATCTCGGGATGGAGGCCTGCACTCATGGCGTGACACCGCAGTGAGAAACTGCAATGCAGAGGTCCGCCTCAAGTGAAGGCCACAACTGTAGGGCCTCTGCTACGAGTGCGGAGGCTCTTTGTGAATCAGGCCCTCAATGTCTGCCTTTTACATATTGTTCACCTGCTTTCTCTTATTGGCAGTTAGAAGAGCAACATTCATACCGCATGCTTGAAAGAAGCGGAGTCAACCCCAGATTCTTCAAAACGTCTTCCGTTAGACTTAATGATTTACGTCAGTGTGTTTACAGCACATTACATAATACTCCAACTATAGGGTGGTGGTGGAACCTTGACGTTTCACTATATTGCTTAACTGAATTGTGTGGACTTTGTCCACGATGGGGTTTCAAGAGACAGCTAGTTTGAGTAGAGAGAAGCGATTAAGGAGCAACAAGAGCTTCTTCTATGAAGCTGTTTCATGTGTTGCAATTTGCCTTGTGCACTGTTTTCCTCCCCAGATCTCTACACCATAAGTTATCAAGCTTTCTGACATTACTTGAACAATGCTGTCAATCTGGGATGAGAACAGTATTGCCATACCTTCTCATAGATTTTAGTTCAATACTGATTAATCCTTGGTGCATTTTACCTTCATGTATAGGATCCAGGTGAGGTTTTCTTACAAATGTTAATTCCTATGTAAGAGGAAATGTATACCACCTCAAGCAGATTATCCTTTGGTCCAAAATCCTCTAGTCTTCCTTTGCCATGATGCCAACAAAACAATATGTTGTATATTTTGTTCAATTGTTCCTACATTGTAAGCATTCACATTGAATCTCTTCAATCTAGAGTTGAGATTGAAGGGCCTTTGGTGTGTGGACATGGAGCATAACAATAACTCACAGAGAATGTGTGTGCTCATTAGAGTTTGGTGGAATGATTGAGCCATCATTAAGTGGAAAACTCAGCTCAGAATTGCCCCACCACAGTGGGGCAACAATAGCCTTTTCCTAGACAGTAGCCTGTTTCGCAGATGGCCCCAGCTTCAGAAACCCGTGACCTGATATTCCATCTCCAACTAGGAAACTATGTCACAGTGATGTTCACTCTTCAATATTTATGGTGGGGTGACCATTACTAGATTTCCCTGCCTGGGAACAAGGCCCTGATTATGATGGCGGTGGGACCGCCACCTTCAGCCCGTTGGTAGTCCCACCGCCATTGGACCGTGGAGGTCCGCCCACCACATTACAATGGTGGGTGGATGGTTGGCAGGAAGAGAGACCGACCGCCATGCATTCGCAGGGCTCAGGGAGCCCACCAGTGCAACGGAGGGACTTGAATCCCTACAACAGTGGTGATACCTGCTCAGGAACCGCCGTAGAGATTACAATGTCCCTTTCCACTGGCAGATTCATGGCGTTTAACCCACCATGAAAAGGCTGGTGTAAAGGGAGTCTGGGGACCCCAGGTGGGCCTCCCCTTATAATAACCCCTTCCCCCCTTCCTCTCAGGTTTGGGTTCTGGGGGGCCGGCACTATGTGGCCCATATTATGATGTATGCGTTGCATATGCCTTCCCATGGCGGAGACTCCGCCATAGAAAGGCATACAGTAAATGGCTTTGGAGGCCAATTGAGGGCCCCTTGAGGCTGGGGGGTGAGGGGCCGCAATTGGGGGGTACCCATGGTACTCCCCTTTATTGGCATGCACAAGGTGGCAGGCACCACGCGGTGCCTTTCACGTTGTGCATGCCAATGCACAACAAGAAACTTTTACATTGCGGCGGGTGTTGCTTACAGCACCACCCGCCGTAATGTAAAAGATGCAGGATGCACCCGCCAAGGTGGCGGTTGCATCCTAATTGGCCCAGCGGGACCGCCACACCTCTGGCAATTGGTCACGTTTTCTGTTACAGTGGCGGGTGGACAAAGTCCGGCTGCCATTGTAATAGGGCCCCAAGTGTGAAATCTCCCTATGTGTCTGGGCCCTTGATTGTTTGTTTTTTAAATACAAACTTCCACTTTGGAAGTTTAGTTTTGAAAAACAAACAGAAATTCATTGCAGCCAGGTTCACCATTTCCATCAGCCTACAGCAGAGCAACCACACCAGCAGCTTCACTGTAAGATTAGAGGTCCCTGCCTAGCTTGCCAAGGCTTTAAAATGAGCGAATGTCTCTCTAATAAGGAATGTGGCCAACAGTCTTGTAGTAATTAAATAAAGAGAGAGGATATGTTGTAATCTTCTATGTTTGCTGTGGATTATGGAGCACTGTGTCTTGTGCGTTCCACCTTCCTTGGTAGCTGTTAAGGTTCCACTCTCTGGCAGTTACTTGCTGACCAGCCAGAGGGAGAGCCACAAATATCCACCTGGAAGAACTTATCGAAATAAATACAACATTTAATACTTTTGAGACGTCCAATTGAAGTTTATTCAATTACTACAAGTATCTGCTAGTCCGGCAGTCAAGCAGGCAATTCTGCAAACTTAAAACAAGCTTCTCCGTTGCTGTCTCACACAGAGTTAGGATCTCTTACTTTGCAAAGTATAGGGAAGTAATGATTAATATTATCAAAACATTTTGCTCCAGAGCTTCATAAGGAGCAACTGTGAAAAGAATCTGACAAGCAATGCCACTATGTTTAATTGACTTTTTGGCTTGTCTAGTGTGTAGAAGAGTTTGTTTTTTTCTCAAAGGAATGACAAAGTCTCTTTTCAGATTGGGACTATCAAATATCTCTACTTCCAGACCCTAGGAGGGGGCAATCTACCAGGAGTATCCACCCCACACTCCATCACACTGTTGATATCAATTGTGCTTTTTGACACTATTTTCAATTCACCCTTTAAAAAATTGTATCCATGGTTCCCCTTACTGTTTGTCGTTTTGGTGTCAGTTTCCTTAATATATTTTTCTCTTTTTATTTTTAAATTGGAGTGGGAATTGTATTGTACAGTGTTTTCATTGTTGTTAAGTTAAGCCTGTCTGCTATGAGCCATAGCTACTAGAGATTGAGCTTGAGTTAATATTACTGAAGCCTTTGCTGGACCTACCAAGATAGTGACTTTGATGTATGCTGCAGATCCACCCCACTAGTTGGTGTATTCAACTCAAGTTACTTCAGAAGGGCTTTGACAAAACAGATTTCCCAGTTTTATTCAGTTATCTTGCATTCTGAAGCCCTTTGTTCTTTTCAGTGGCTTGACTCATTTTTTGGTACTCTGATCCTTTTTTTTTTTTTTTGTAAAATTTTTATTTGTATTTTGCAAAGTTGAAAGTAGAAAAAGAGAGGAATAGAAAAAAAGACAAGAAAAAGGAGAAGGAGAAAAAGGGAACAGGCGACATTCTGCCACATAACCCCACACAGGGGGTGTCAAAGAACATTATTGCAAAAAAGATAAAAGGAAACCCAAAAAGTACATCAAGAGGGACGGCAGCCAGCAGAGTCAATAGGAGTGCTAATGATATGGACCTTCAGACCACATTGTCCGATGTGCGCACCCATGTCCCAGCGGCTAGTGCAAAGTTCTCAGAAGAAGAAGGATGTTCCAATCTCGATCATAATCATAGTGTCCGCTTGCAAAGGCGCATCAGGTTGCAACTAAGAGAAAAACAACTACCCCAACCAACACCCCACCTCCCCCCTTTCCCCCCACCCAGTGGTGGCGACCATCACACATGCAGAACATCATCATACACACCGGTGATTAAATTTGAAAGAGGTGAAGCGCACGTAGCGCTGAGGGGCAAACTGCCGAAGGCAAACCACGTGACAAAAATCTCACCAAGGGGCCCCAATTGAACATGAAGTTTTTAAAATTCCCCAGGAAGATTTCTGAGAGTCGCTCCATACTCAGTAGTCGCCATAGCCGTGCGTGCCATAGGGAAATGGCAGGAGCAGTCGGACTTTTCCAAGCGGCAGCCAAAGTCAGCTTGGCCGCCCCCAGGCACAGCCACATAATGTGCTTATCAGCTCTAGTCTGGTGTTCAAGCTGCGGGTCCCTGAGGCCCAACAAGACAAAGTCCATTGAATCCGGGAGTGGGTAACCCAGCACATCTTTGATTTGGGAGAGGATCTCGGACCAAAATGGCCGGATGGTGGGGCTGTCCCACCAGATGTGGCTGAAGTCACCCAACATCCCGCAGCCCCGCCAACACCTATCTGAGGTAGTCGGGAATATTCGGTGCAATTTGGATGGATACAAATACCAATCGAATATAAGCTTCATATGAGCCTCTCTGAGATCAGTAGAATGGTTATGTGCCATCACATCCCGCCATAAGCCCCTCCATTCGCTGTCGGAAATGTCCCTCCCAAGAGTACTCTCCCAGTGATCTATATATCGAGGCCGAGGCGACATCGCGGTGTCTAATAGCATCCCATTCAAAAAAGAAATCGCCCCCTTCATGGTGGATGTGCGAAGAATAAAGGTCTCAAATTTCGTCAAAGGTCTAGTAGCTGCATCCACCACTCCAGGGGACGTCGCCCAATGCAGAAGCTGAAGGTGGCGAAAGCGCTCTGTAGGCAGAACACCGTAGTCCCTCATACAATTATGGAAAGTAAGGGGCCTGGCACCATGAAACAGGTGGGTGAGGGCCCTACAGCCACCCTCCCTCCAGACACCAAAGGGACTCTCCGTCAACGCCGGAGGGAAGGCCGGGTTGAAATCGATAGGGGTGAACAGGGATGGGAATGTGGTCCACCGATCATCGCCACTGACTGTGTCCCAGACCTTTAACACCGTGCTGGTAGGGGTGCTAATGTACGCGTTCCTGGGCCGGTCCATCTTAGGTTTCCAAGCTAGATCCCAGATGGAACGTCCCGCAACGCTTCGGTCCATATGGAGCCAGTGTTTCTCCGAAAGCTGTTGGGACCATTCCACCAAAACTCTCAATTGGGCAGCCTTATAATACAAGTGCATGTCCGGGAACCCCACCCCCCCCCTCCAGTCGCGGACGTCGGAGAACCGCATACGAAAGTCGCGCCCGACCACCCTGCCAGACGTATTTCAACATCAAGGTCTTAAGCCGACGGAAGTAATCCATTCCTATCGGGATGGGTAGGACTTGGAAGAGGTACAGGAATTTAGGCAGGAGGACCATTTTGAGCGCATGGATCCTACCCAACCACGAGATATATTTTGGTTTCCACCGCTCTAATTCCGCACGTATCGACGCCAGCATCGGAGGGAAGTTGGCTTGAAACAATGCGCCTATGGTAGAGGTCAGCCGTACGCCCAGATATAACAGGGAGGAAGCTGACCACGAGAGTGGCGTAAGCGACCGGATCCGGTGCACCTCACCAGGCGGTAGGGTTAAGTTCAAGATGTATGACTTATCAAAGTTGACTTTGAACCCTGCCACCGTTTCAAACTCAGAGAGCACTGCATAGATATGGGGTAATGACAACGCCGGATCTCGAATTGACAATAATACGTCATCAGCGAAGAGTGAAATCTTATGTTGCTCACCCGTAAAGGGGAGGCCCAAGATCCGCTCATTCTCCCGGATCGCTAATGCCAGCGGTTCTATGCTAAGCGCAAAGAGAAGTGGCGAGAGCGGACAGCCCTGGCGTGTTCCTCGGGAGTGGTGGAAACTCCCGGACCTGTGACCATTAACCAGCACCCAAGAGGTGGGACCGTTGTAATTGGCCTCAAGCATTCTTATGAATCGGGGTGAGAACCCGAAGGCCTCCAACGTGCGGTGTGTAAACCCCCAATCAACAAAATCAAAGGCTTTTTCTGCGTCAAGCCCTACTAACACCGCTGGTATGTGAAACCGCTCAGCCTTCTCAATCAAATGGATTACGCGCCGCAAGTTGTCGTGGGTCTGTCGACCTTTTATAAATCCAGACTGATCTGGGTGGATCAGAGCCGGCATCAAGTCCTGCAGTCTGCCAGCAAGAATAGACGAGTACAATTTAGCGTCCAGGTTAAGGAGCGCTATCGGACGATAAGATGCACAGTTGGTAAGATCCTTCCCTGGTTTGGGGATAATAGTGATCAGGGCCTCGGCCATGGTGTCCGAGGTTCTACCCTTAGAAGCCATTGCGTTGAAAATGGAAACTAGGTAGTCGCAGATGTCGGACGCGAATGTTTTGTAAAACAGGGCCGTGTAAACGTCAGGACCGGGGGCCTTATGTAGTTTCAAAGCCTTAATGGCGTCCAGTACCTCCTCCCTAGAGATGGGGGAAGACAGCAACTCGTTCCATTTCCTGGAGACCTGTGGGAGAGGAAGACCACCCAAAAACGCAGACTGGGCCTCTGGATCTAGGGCGTCACTCGAGTAGAGATCCGCGTAGAAGCGACCAAAGATGGCCGCCTTGTCCACATCCTTATGCCGAACAGAACCTGTATGGTCCCGTATACCCCCGATGTAATCCCTCTCGCGCTTATCTTGAAGCTGCCGGGCAAGGTGGCGCCCAACCTTATTCCCCTGGGAGTAGGAGACACGTCTAAGACGTAGGAAGGTAAATTCAGCCCGGTTGTTTTATTGGGCTTTCAATTTCCTTCGTACCGCCGTAAGCGGGTGGAAGGTCACCCTAGAGGGGTTCGACTTGTGCGCCTGCTCCAGGGTCGCAAGCTCCGATTCCAGAGCTTCCCTCTCCGTCCGCCGAAGTTTGTTAAGATTCGCGTTAAGGGCGAGGCAGGTGCCCCGTAGTGAGGCCTTGCACGCATCCCATGTGGTATACACTGACGTGTCAGAAGGCGGGTTAAGAGTAAAAAAGTCTCCTATAGCCTTTCGCAGCTCCTTACAGGACACCTCATCCCGCACCAGTGCAGCCAGAAAGTACCACTTCCGCCAGCCGTCCCCCCCACAGACCAATGCAACCCAAGCACCACTAAACTATGGTCCGACAATGAGAGCGGGAAGATATCAGCCATTCGAATATCCCCCCTGAGGGCCTGGCTAACAAAAATGTGATCTATGCGGGAGTACGAGCGATGGACGTGAGAAAAGAAAGTATAATCCTTGGCCTGAGCGTGTACCCACCCCCCTCCAGCAAACCAAGAAACAAAAAGACAGAGCACAAGCCCCTAAACCTGAACCAAGCATTCAGCAGTTCCAATGGGCCACGGTTCACAAGGTCCACATCAGACAGGAATCGGGGTGGGGGCACCAGTTCGGGGGCCCCCAGGGCCACGGCCCGGGGTGTCTTCTCCAAAAGTACCATAGTACCCCGGGACCTTAGGAACAGAGACCCTCCGGCGCCCAACCATCAAGGAAGTCGGGGATCATGCTGCTCCAGAGCTCTGCTGAGTATCTGCAAGCGTGGCCGAGGCCACCCACGCTACCGCAGCCCCTCTCTCCTGCAAGCTAGCAGTGCGGTCCAGACGCCCCCGCTCCGGGGAAGAACCAAATCGATGCCACAAGGAAGATCAACGCCGTCGCCTCGATGGGGAGGGATGAGTCGCCTGAGAGGAAGGAACGTCCTCCATCCCCAGAAGATCCTTCGCGGCCTGTAGGGAGCGGATTTGCGCCAGTCTGTTCTGCCATCGGAATATTATACGGAAGGGGTGCCCCCAGGAATACGAGATGTTACGCTCCCGCAAGAAAGTCAAGTCAAGTCAATAAATTTGTATAGCGCGCTACATACCCAGAGGGTCTCAAGGCGCTTGAAGAAGGGTGGGGAATTACTTGTCAAATATCCACGTTTTAAGTTGCTTTCTGAATGCTAGGTGGTTCTGAGTAAGGCGAAGGTGAGTGGGAAGTGAGTTCCAGGTTTTAGCTGCCAGGTAGGAGAAGGATCTACCTCCCATGGTGGTTTTGTTGATGCGAGGTACAGTGGCGAGGGCTTGGTTGAAGGATCGTAGCTGGCGGGAGGGGGTGTAGAAGGACAGTCGTGTGTTGAGGCATTCGGGTCCGATTTCGTAGAGTGCTTTGTGTGCGTGGGTTAGGAGCCGGAAAGTAATCCTCTTATTGACGGGGAGCCAGTGGAGGTTTTTCAGGTGACCAGAGATGTGTTCTTTACGCGGGATGTCTAATATGAGCCTGGCTGAAGCGTTCTGGATGCGTTGGAGTTTTTTCTGGAGTTTTGCGGTGGTACCGGCGTAAAGGGTGTTTCCGTAGTCCAGTCGGCTCGTGACCAGAGCGTGGGTGACCGTTTTTCTAGTTTCGGTGGGGATCCAGCGAAATGTTTTTTTGAGCATGCGAAGAATGTTGAAGCAAGATGAAGAAACGGCGTTGACTTGCCTGTTCATCGAGAGCGAGGAATCCAGGATGACGCCCAAGGTTCTGTGCGTGGTCCTTCGGGATGGGTGCTTTTCCAAGGGCCTCTGGCCACCAAGAGTCGTCCCAGGCGGAGGGGGAGGTGCCTAGGATGAGGACTTCTGTTTTGTCTGAGTTCAGTTTCAGACGGCTTTGCTTCATCCACTCGGCTACTTCTTTCATTCCTTCATGTAGGTTGGTTTTGGCGGTGTTAGGGTCTTTGGTGAGTGAGAGGATCAGTTGAGTGTCGTCAGCGTAGGAAATGATGTTGAGGTTGTATTGGCGTGCGATGGCCGCGAGGGGGCTCATGTATACGTTGAAGAGGGTGGGGCTGAGTGAAGATCCTTGTGGTACGCCGCAGATGACTTCAGTGGCCTCTGACTTGAATGGTGGAAGGCGGACTCTCTGGGTTCTTCCGGTGAGGAACGAGGTGATCCATTCCAGTGCTTTTCCTTGGATTCCGACGTTTCTGAGGCGTTGTAAAAGGGCGCTATGACAGACCGTGTCGAAGGCTGCGGTGAGGTCGAGGAGGATGAGGGCGACTGTGTCTCCATTGTCCAGTAGAGTTCTAATGTCGTCTGTTGCTGCGATGAGGGCGGTTTCAGTGCTGTGCTTGGCTCGGAATCCGGACTGTGAGGAGTCAAGGGATTTGTTGGTTTCGAGGAATGCGGCGAGCTGGTTGTTAACCGCTTTCTCGATGACTTTGGCCGGGAATGGAAGGAGTGAGATAGGGCGGTAGTTTTTGAGTTCGGTGGGGTCAGCTGTGGGTTTCTTCAGGAGGACGCTGAGTTCGGCATGTTTCCAGCTGTCACTGGGCAGAATTCTCTCCTTTTTTGAAGCGTAGATGCCGCTAAATGTAAATGTAAATGTAAATGTATAGGCATTTATATAGCGCACTACTTACCCATAGGGTCCCAAGGCACTTCGACCGCTGCGAAACCCTTCCTGGCTTCCCTGAGAGATGGTCCCTTAATGGGTATCTCCAGGGTGAGACCAGGCATCCCCGGCGGTCTGGTGGGGCCGTTAATCAATCAATCAATCAATCAATCAATGACACTTATAGAGCGCGCTACATACCCGTAGGGTCTCAAGGCGCTTGGGGGAGGGGGGGTGCCGCTACTGCTCGAACAGCCAGGTCTTCAGCTTCTTCCTGAAGGAGAGGTGGTCTTGGGTCAGGCGCAGGTCGGTCGGGAGGGAGTTCCAGGTAGGAGAAGGACCTTCATCCTGTAGTCGCTCCTCGGATGCGGGGGACGGCGGCGAGGGCGTGGTTGGCTGATCGGAGGTGGCGTTTGGGAGCGTAGAAGTTGATCCGGCTGTTGAGGTAGCTCGGGCCTTGGTCGTGTAGGGCTTTGTGTGCGTGGGTGAGGAGGCGGAAGGTGATTCTTTTGTTGACGGGGAGCCAGTGAAGGTCTCTCAGATGTCCGGAGATGAGGCTGGTTCGTGGCATGTCGAGGATGAGTCTGGCTGAGGCGTTCTGGATCCGCTGGAGTCTCTTCTGGAGCTTTGCGGTGGTACCGGCGTAGAGGGCGTTGCCATAGTCCAGTCGGCTAGTGACGAGGGCCTGGGTGACGGTCTTCCTGGTCTCGGTGGGGATCCACCAGAAGATCTTCCGTAGCATGCGTAGGATGTTGAAGCACGCCGAGGAGACGTTGTTGACTTGCCTGGTCATGGAGAGGGAGGAGTCCAGGATGAAGCCCAAGTTGCGTGCATGGTCTGTCGGTTTGGGTGCGGTGCCCAGGGCGGGAGGCCACCAGGAGTCGTTCCAGGCGGAGGGTGAAGAGCCCAGGATGAGGACCTCCCTCTTGTCAGAGTTCAGTTTCAGGCGGCTGGTCGTCATCCACTCGGCTACCTCTTTCATCCCTTCGTGCAGGTTGGCTCTGGCGGTGGCGGGGTCGTTGGTCAGGGAGAGGATCAGCTGGGTGTCGTCGGCGTAGGAGATTATGCTGAGGTTGTGTTGGCGTGCGATGGCCGCGAGGGGGCTCATGTAGACGTTGAAGAGGGTGGGGCTCAGAGAGGATCCTTGAGGGACGCCGCAGATGACTTCGGAGGCCTCTGACTTGTACGGTGGTAGGCGGACTCTCTGTGTTCTTCCGTCGAGGAAGGAGATGATCCATTCCAGCGCCTTGTCCTGGATTCCGACATGGCTGAGGCGCTGTACTAGGGTGCGGTGGCAGACAGTGTCGAATGCCGCGGAGAGGTCTAGGAGGATGAGGGCCGCTGTTTCTCCGTTGTCCATCAGGGCTCGGATGTCATCGGTGGCGGCGATGAGGGCGGTCTCGGTGCTGTGATTGGCTCAGAAGCCGGACTGTGAGGGGTCGAGGGATCCATTCGTCTCGAGGAAGGCGGCCATCTGCTTGTTGACGGTCTTCTCGATGACTTTGGCTGGAAACGGGAGGAGCGAGATGGGGCGGTAGTTCTTGAGTTCGGTGGGGTCCGCTGTTGGTTTCTTGAGTAGAGCGCTGAGTTCGGCGTGCTTCCAGCTCTCAGGGAAGGTGGCGGTGTCGAAGGATGTGTTGATGATGTCTCGCAGGTGGGGTGCGATGACAGCGTTGGCCTTGTTGAAGACGTGGTGAGGGCAGGGGTCGGTCGGTGATCCGGAGTGGATGAAGTTCATCGTGCGGATGGTGTCTTCGGTGCTGATCGGGGTCCAGGCGTGGAGGGTGGTGGTGGGGGGTGGTTGTTCGGACATGGTGTGCGTTGGTTGGTTGTTGAAGCTGTTGTGTATGTCCGCGATCTTGTTGTGGAAGTATGAAGCGAGGGAGTTGCAGAGGTCTTGCGATGGGGTGATGTCGTTGTTTCCTGCGCTGGGGTTGGATAGCTCTTTCACGATGTTGAAGAGTTCCTTGCTGTTGTGTGCGTTGTTGTCCAGCCGGTCCTTGAATGCAGTTTTCTTGGCGGCGCAGATCAGCTGGTGGTGCTTCCGAGTGGCCAGCTTGAGGGTGGTCCTGTTGTCCGGTGTAGGTTCCCTTCTCCAGACTTTCTCGAGGGCTCAGCAGTTCTTCTTGGAGCTCTTGAGTTCATCGGTGAACCACGGGGCTTTCTTGCTGCCGGGTCTGCTGGGCGGGGTCCTCAGCGGGGCGAGCTCGTCCGCGCAGATGCTGATCCACTTCGTGAGGTTGTCGGCGGCCTGGCTGGGGTTCGCTGAGCTGGCAGGAGGGTGCTGGCTCAGGGAGGTGGCGAGCTGGTCTGCTGTGATCTTGTTCCAGCTTCTGCGGGCGGCCTGTTGCTGGTGGTGGTGGGTCGTCGTTCTCTTGAAGGTGAAGTGGACGCAGCTGTGGTCCGTCCATTGAAGCTCTGTGGCGTGGCTGAAGTCGATGTCTGTGCTGGAGGAGAAGACTGCGTCGAGTGTGTGTCCGGCGAGGTGGGTGGGGGTGGACACCAGCTGCTTGAGTCCAAGATTGGCGAGGTTGTCGAGCAGGGTGCTGGTGTTGCGGTCGTTGTTGTTCTCCAGATGGAAGTTGAGGTCCCCCAGGAGGATGTAGTCAGCGAAGGGGAGGGCATGCGGGCTGACGAAGTCGGCGATGTCCTCGCTGAATTGGGTGCGTGGTCCCGGGGGTCGGTAGATCAGGGTGCCTCTGAGGGTGGTGTTCGGGTTGGTGTGGATCTGGAAATGCAGGTGTTCGGCGCTGGTCAGGGTGTTGTCGGTGCTGGTCGTGAGACGGATGGTGTTCCTGTGGATGATGGCGATGCCTCCTCCCATCTGGTTGGCGTTGCGGTCCCTCCGGACGATCTTGTAGCCCTCTGGGATGGCGATGGCGATGTCGGGAGCTGAAGAGGCGTTCATCCAGGTCTCCGTGAGGAAGGCAACGTCAGGGGCTGTGGCGTCTAGGAGGTTCCAGAGTTCGATGGCGTGTCTGTGGACGGAGCGGGTGTTGAGCAGGATGCACTTGAGGTGGGTGCTGCTGGTGTTCGACTTGGCGGGTGCTGGTGCGAGGCAGGTCCGGATGCAGGTGAATTTGCAGGCGTGGCAGCTGAAAGGTCCGTGGGTGCGTCATGGTGTGGCTTGGTGGCATTCTGGGAGTCGGCCGGTGTTGAGTGCGATGAGGGTGGCGGCGGAGTACGTCAGGCGGGTAGGTCGGGGTCTTCGTGGGCCAGGGGTCCTGGCGCTGGTCGCGAACCGGTCGCGGACGGGCGTAGACGGGCTTACCTTTGGCGCGCCTTCGGCACACAATCGGCGCACCCGCTGCGCGTGACCGCTGCGTGTTCGCACGGTCTCCATATAAGGCGAAGTGCGCGGGTGGGCGGAGCAGCTGGGAGGCGGGAGCGGGGAGGGTACAGAAGTGAAGATGAGGCAAGCTAATGCCCAGAGTTGCGGACGGTGGTCTCTGAATTGTAAGGAGGTGATGGCTCTAGCTTTCCGGAGGATACGCTCCTTCGTTTGAAAGTCATGCACACATACGAGGATGTCCGGGGGGGGCCACCCCCTCGCCTAGGCAGGCCGACTCTGTGCACCCTATCCATTTTAATTTCCTGCACGTCCTCCTCGTCCAAGATCTGCAAGAACAGGGCCTGGACACACTCTTGCAAGTCTCCAGCCTCACCGTCCCAAGGGACTGCCCTAATGCGAATATTGTTTCTCCTGGAGCGATTCTCCAAGTCCTCCGCGTGGGCCTGCAGGTCCAATTTCTGTTCCGTAAGGCGAATAATATCCTGTTGTAGTTGGTGCACATCATTCGCCACACTCAAGTCGTGATCTTCCAGGGTGGCCACTCATTCACCAATGCCATCAACATCCCTCCTTACCTCCCGGAGATCCGATGCCAGCTGGGCGCGAAGTTCAGAAATAGCCTCCTTGATAGAGGCGAATAGCTCCGACATGAAAGCCTTGGTGGCGGGCGCCTCCTCATCCGACTGCCTGGACGAACCACTTGCCCCTGGTGAAGAAGGCTGCTGCGACGATTTGGAGGCCCCGTCCTTGACCGTCCTCCCTTTGCGCGGTACATTGGACATCTCGGAGGGCCGGCCGTGCCGTGGAGTCAAAGCTATCGCACCCCCACCGGTACGAGGAGTGCTAAGGAGTAACTGCACCACGGGCGGCGGCCGCCTGACCAAGATGGCGGCTCAGGAGCTTCCCGCCAGAGTCCAAGAGTCAATGCAGGGACAGTGTCGTCCAGCAATAAGTCCCGGGTTCTCCGCCTCAGTCAACCGGGGCCACGAAGGCAGCGCCCCTGCACCAGCCACGTGCCCCCTCCAGACCTCCAAATTATGCTGCGGCCGCCGGTGAGAGGACAGCGCGGGTCAGACAGTCAGCTCGCAGGGCAGAATAGGCCTCCAGTTCCGCTCACATGCCGGACCGGGGTCCACAGCACAGGGCCAGTGCCTCTGGTTTGCAGTCGCTTCACGCCACGGGCTCCCCCTTAGAGTGTTAGGTTGCTCGCAGGGACGAAGAGGACACCCCGCCTCCCCAGTGGACGCAAGTAGCCGTCTCCGCGCCGTCCAGTAACAGCCGCGCTCAGGCCGCACAGCTCTGCTGAGGGTCCGAGGCGCACCCTCCACGTGGCCGGTCGTCCGCTGAGGTCCTCGGTCCGCTGAAACAGAGCGCCCAATACCGCCTCAGAGCTTCGATGGTGCGGAGCAACACTGGCGGCGATAAGGGGGCAGGAGTGAACCGCTGCTCTGCTATGCCATGCCCAGCCGGCGCCGGCTCCACTGCACTCACAGGCCGGCCTCCCCCTCACGCAAGGCCGATGCTTAGTAGGCCGGGCGACGACCCACCCGCAATGGCGCTCTCCGGTCTCTTATGGCCTCGCCGGGGACTCCGGACCTCTCCACTCGATGCCGGCCGTCTCTGCGAGCATCTCAAAGTCGATTGGCACCCCGCAGCCGATGCTGTACAATGCTTAGCAGGTCGGGCGCCGCAGCGACTCGAAAGCACGTCTTACTCCAACGCCATCTTGGCCACGCCCCCTCTGATCCTTTTTTAATGTTTTTGGTTTGGGATGTTTTCTTAGTTCTGTGAGGTGGGCTCTGCAGTCAACTGTCAAACTAGATGTTTGACAGTTCAACGTGGTTGAATGACAGTTCCGGTCCGGATGTGGCAAGTGCCCTCCCTGATAATTACACAATAATAATGAGAGACGGAACTCCCAGGAAGGGTGGTGAGATCACTATCATTTATAACAAGAGCTATTCATGTAAATTTGAGGATTTTCCTCTACAGGAGTGTGAAGCTGCCTTGTTTAAACTTATGCTTTCTCCCCAACTCACTCTATCTGGGGCCTTGATTTATCGTCCCCCAGAACCAGCTGGTGCCTGGGTGCCCCAGTTGTCAGATCGGCTGGCTCCTTGGCTTCTTAAACTAGCCAATGTTACCGTTTTGGGAGATTTGAATCTTCATTTGGAGAACATTGATTGCTCAGCAAGCAGGGCACTCATTGCAGACCTTTCTGCATTGAATCTTCCTCTTTGCAATGATGGCCCCACTCACAGCGCTGGTCACTTGCTGGACCCTATCTTTTCTAACCTGCTTGGCATTACATGTTCACCTGCATTGCCACTGAGTTTGTCAGACCATTATGCAGTTAACTTCCAATATAGTAGCTTATCTAAACTGCCACGTCTGCTTCCCGAATTACCCGGTCGGCCTAGAAATTGGGGAAAATTGGACACAGCTAAATGTAATCAAATTTGGTTAAACAATGCCCCTGTGCAGGATTCCATTTCTCTTACTTCTTTGAATAGTATCTATAATTGGATTGCCTCTGCGGCCAATACGTACCTGCCATCGTCGGCTAAAAAATTTAATGACCATCGCCCCCCTGCCCCATGGTTTACGGAGCAGTTAAAAATCGAAAAAAGCAGATGTAAAGTGATGGAAAGAAGTTGGAGAAAGATTTATGCTCCAAAGGCCAAACAGATTTATAAAGCCGCACTGAAAAAATATCATGCATTGTGTAAAAAGGCACGTGCTGATTATGTTTCCTCATCTATTTCGGGGGCAAAAAATTGCTCACGGACTCTGTTTTCTATGGTTAAAAAGATGGCAGGTGTTGGGACTGAACCTAGTCCGCCTGTTCTTGATGAACCTCAATGTAATTCCCTTGCCAAGTTCTTCAAAAGAAAAGTTGAACAAGTCCATCAGCAACTAGGGGGAATTAATGTGTCAACCCCGGGCCTGCAAAAATTTTACTAGTATTAAATTGGGTTCTCCATGTGATCTGCTTCCAGCCTCAGTGCTTCTTCAGATGGAACAACCTGCTCTTGAAGTAGTAATGGCGCTACTAAACGCTTCTCTTAGAGAAGCACCGATGCCCACTGTCTGGAAACATGCAATGATCCTACCTCTGTTAAAAAAGCCAAATGAAGATCCGACCATGCCATCTAATTTTAGACCCCTTTACCTGCTCCCGACTTTCTTGAAGGTCTTAGAGAAACACGTTAATGGCCAGTTATCTTCGTTTGTGGAAGCATCTCAATTTCTGCACAACTCGCAATCAGGATTCAGAGCAGGGTTCTCCACGTAGACCACTTTGCTAGGCATTACTGAGATGTTACGCCAGGGCTTGGACGCCAGCGACACAGTTGCCCTTATTTTATTTGATCTAAGTGCCGCTTTTGATACGGTTTCTCATACCATGTTACTTGAATCTTTACAGGCACTGGGTATTGCTGGGACGGCGCTCAGTTGGGTGTCTTCCTTTTTAGCGGAACAAACATTCCAGGTGTTTTCCACCAGGGCCTCTTCAAAGTCTTATTCTTCCCCGTACTATTCTGAGCCTGCTGTTTTTCAATATTTATGTGCAACCATTAGCAATGATTGCGGAAGCGGCAGGGCTTGCATTGTTTTCCTATGCTGTGGATACACAAATCATCTTTTCATTATCAGCAGGGAGGAAACAGGACACTTCTAATCTGCAATTAGGCTTGCGCAGGATTGCAGCATGGATGCAACTAAATTTGCTCAAGCTCAATGGGGAAAAGACGGAAGTACTCATTTTTGGAAAAGGCTCCGAGCGTTGGACCCCCCAACATTGGCCAGCTGAAATGGGACCTTTACCCACGCCTTCCTCTCAGGCACGCAATCTAGGCTTTATTATTGACAATAAATTGTCAATGAAACAACAGGCAGTTCAGACAGCAGCCCCCTGTTTTACCATCTTAAAATGGTTTAAAAAAATAATCTGGATGCTCCCTTTAGACACCCAAAGAACAGTCGTCCAGGCTCTAGTAACATCTCGCCTGGACTATGGTAATATTCTCTTCCTGTGGTCTAACACGGGGGTACTATGTAAGCTTCAGGTGGTGCAAAATTCTGCAGCCAGATTGTTCTGCGGCCTTCCCAGAATGTCCAACATGGGAAATGCCCTGGGAGAACTGCATTGGTTAAGGTAGAACACCGCATATAATTTAAAGCCTTATGCTATATGTTCAGAATAAAGAACGGCTCTGCCCCCAAATATTTACAAGATCTGGTTCATAAGTACCACCCCCGACAACTGCTTTGCTCGTCATCAGGAGAACTGTTTAAAATCCCGAGTTTAAACTGTCGGGAATGGGAGGTCGCTCCTTCTCTCTTCTTGGGCCAAACTTATGGGATTCCTTACCTGATTGGATGAGGAGGGAGAAGCTGTTTCCCGTCTTCCGGAAACAATTAAAAACCTGTTCTTTTAATCTACATTGCTAATTCCGATATCTCCTAGCTTCTGTTATGGCCTGCACTGGGAAACCCTTGTTGGGTAGCTGTGCGCATTACAAAATAAAATAACGTAACATAAAATGTTGTTTGGCTTCTTTTATGGTGCTCTTGTCATGGGCATGCAGATTTCTTCAGTTTGTGTCCAATATTCCTCAAAGTGTATTGTAGCCACATGCTTTTGGCTAATACACATTTGGTAAACATGTGTACACTTGCCTTTCAATGTTCTTGTTAAAAACTTGTTCCCATTGGTTTGTACAATAGGTTTCTGATCTACAATTCAGTAGGAGTTTATGATGGCTATTCCATGTTTGGGAGACTTTCTGTTCTACAACAGGTCTGTCCAGAAGTGCAATATTTGGTTGTGGGGTGGTAGGCGGATTACTGAGCTGTTGGTGAATGCCTTGGTAAGAGTTTTATATATGCTTGTCGTCCTATAGTCTTTCACACCGCTGTAGCAGAGACACAAATATGTGCATTTCTCAAGTGAGTCTACCAGTAAGAACCAGAGGTGTAATTACTTTGCATAAAAGTAGTTGTTTTGTCCCACTGCAGTTTATTTTGTGTCAGGGTTAATCCTTAGGTTGTTGTAGAATGTGGTTCAGCAAATAATTTCTCAGCATGCGTTTATTTCTTTCATTGCATACGTAGTTTATTTCTGTGCCTGTTGTTGAATTCAGTAAACCTCATGTTATCATCCCCCCCCCCTGGTTTGGAAAGAAGAATCTCCACCTGTATAGCGTTTATTTAGTCTGATTTCCTTTCACTGATCTTTTTCTCTTTTCGCTATCACTGCTTCTGTGCTCTGTATCTGAGTGTCTGCTGTCTCTCTACCTCCTTATGTCCCTTTTTCACTCTCACTCTAATGTTAGTATCCTTGATTCAACCTCCTCCCTGGCTCTGCTTTATCTCTCTCTCTCACTCTCTATCTCACTCACAAACACACAATCGCACACACGCACACTGACTCTCTTTATCAATCTTTTTCCCATTCCTCGGTTGGTTTTAACACTCTGGAATTATGCCATTTGCTATTAATAATCCACATTTGTAAAGAGCGAACACTCACCCGTAAGGGTCTCTAGGCGCCTGGGGCCGTCGGGAAGAATAAGCAAGCTATTGCCCAGAGTCACATGCTGCTGGGCTAATCTGCCGTTGTTGGTGGGGATCGAACCGTGATCCCCAGATTCCAACGTCAGTCGCCCTGGCCGTGGCACCACACCTCTCCTTGAATGTAGCCTTTAAGCAGGTTTTGGATGCATGTGGGCTAAAAAATTGGCATATGTATTCTCTCACAGACTGTGTTATTGTGGAATTCGCATTGCTGCTATGTAAGGTAAGTAGAGTGTTATAACCCTTCAGGAATTTGTTTGTTATTACCCAATAATGAAATTGTTGATTTCCTTTGAAGCCCATGCTTGGCTCCCTGGTGCTTCAAGACAGCCAAGAAGAAGTTGGGAAAATACATCACTTTCTGCTATGTTAGAAGAACCTTGAATGTCAGATCAAGACTGGAAGAGCATTTGTTACCTTGACCATTTCCCCCCCAAGACATTTTATTTCAAGAACAGAGAGAGTCAACTGAATAACCTAATCCACCATGCTATTTGAGGCAACAACTGCATGAAGGACCCAGCCTCTTGAGAAAATGAAGATCAGAAAATTGAAGATGTTCCAATACACGGGGACACTCTTTAGCTTTTTATATAATTTAATTGCAGCTATAAGGTGAAAATATAGAAAATCATTGTAAACGATAACGAGGCCCTTATACCTCTTCTGATTTCATGATGACTGGTCCCCCTAAGGATTTCCAAAAGTAGGCAGATGGAAATTGATCTTGGGGAGTATATTTTTCCTCAAAACGTTTCAGAGCATTTGCCTCATTTGCTGGAGAAATGCACCATGTAAACACATTCCAAAAGAGAGAGACTGAGCATCCATCAGACGTATTGCCTGTGCCTTGCCCAGAGTTTTTCCTTTCACGCAAAAACTGTTCCCCAGCATTTCCCACCAATCCAAACGAAACTTGTGGTACCCAACTAGACACAGCCTGTGTCTTCAGGCAGCTGGACCTGGCTCTCTTTGAGGTCCAATGAACTACTTTATATTTTAGTGCTGAACCAACTTATTCCAGCCCAGATTCTTTGGCATCAAGCCTTCCTTTTCCCCCTACCTTTCAGCTTGATTAGCGTTTACAGAGGGTTCCCACATAACATACATGACTTCTCTGATGCTCTGCTCATCTACAATTTTCAGGCCAGTATTGCCAGATATTTTATTGCTTTAACTAAATGTATGTTCAAGGGTGAAGGTACAAATAATGATCAAACACAACCCCAAACTCTAAGCGATCTCATAGGTCAATTGACAGTGGGCATCCAGAAAACATTTGGACGTATTTCAGTATTTCAATAATAAAAAAAAACATTGACCTTCAACAAAATGTCTTTTTAATTTATCCTTCAAGGAGGATTTTTTTTATTGTTTTAACTTTGAAACCAATGTTGTTTTTGTTTGTTCTATACAAGTATATTGTTCTTAATCCGGGTGTGGACCTTTACGTTTATTATTTCTTAAATTGCACTGTTATTTGTATGTGCTGTGGGATCACTGAAATAATATCGAGCCCATTTATATCGACTTGGAAAAATATCGATGAGAAAATATCGAGGGACAAAATATCGAGTTTCTATCTTTATACAGGTAAGTACAAAAATATCGACTCTAAAATATCAACTTTAAATAATATAGACTGTCAAAATATCGTTTTTTTTACATGTCTTTAAATTAAGTTAAAACTAATATAAAAATAAATATATTTAATATAAACTTAGTTAAAATGATTAAATAAATGTAATATTAATAAATAATTATTGTAAATTACAAAAAAAAATTAATATATATATATATATATATATTACACTCGAACGTTTTCTATTCCAGAAAATACGTAGACGACACACCAGGAGTCTGCTGTGCTGTGGAAATTTATTGGCAGCAAAAACAAACAACGCGTTTCACCTCACGGCTTGCTCACGTTTGCTGTGGATTCTAAAACATAGTCCTTTTACATTGTTTATGCAATGATCATAGAAGTAGGACTATCACATTAACACCCAAAGTGCAAAGTGCGGGAGACATGTTGGAATTGGAAAATTCTCAATTGCATTTCATTAGAATGGTGTCATTTTTACCACAAAGTATGTTGTTTAAACAAAACCAGACATTTTGTATGTTTTCAATGATTGTGCCCGTTAACATAAATAACAACTATTTCGTTATGACAGGTTTTTTAAATTATCGTTTTAAGTCTTGGAGTTTGTTGAATACATCACAAATCCTCGCACCTTAATCTTTCTATCTAGCCCAAGTGGGCAATATAACAGAAAAAGACAGAAAATCATGCCCCAGTGGGCGAACTCTGAAGTCGCTAGAGTCTTGCCCCAGTGGGCCAATGTTCCAAACAAAATTAAATCCAAATAGGTAAAGCAAAGTCAATCATACCCCAGTGGGTTGAGTCCAAATTTTTGGCATTTTATGCTTATTTTCAATTAATCGTCCCAAAAGCGACGGATTTCATTCATATCTGTCTCCAAAGTGGTTCAATAATGTGGTTCCACAAACGGGCAAAGTACGTTTTCTATCACATTCTGTTTGCTGGTTGTGTGTGACACCTCTTTGTGTTAGAATTCCAAAATCCAACATCCTATCAACAAAATCTGTGAATTAAAACATGAAAAAATTACGACATGTAAAAAATTACGTTAAAAAGAAACGACTTACAGTCAGCAGCTTAATATACATTAATCAATTTCAGTTCTTTACTCATTCAAATTAGCAATTTCGTTTAATCCTCAAGGTGTACAGAAAGCTCCTCATGGTTATTAAGACCCTGGGGATAGGTTGTTTCGAAGTCGATAATATACCTTGATTCTAACTTTCTAAGATTCAAAGTTCTATTTCCTCCCCTGATCCCTAGATCGATCTTATCCAGCACTACCATTCGCAGCAAATTTTCGTTTTGAAAATGGTATTCGAAAAAATGCCTTGCTACCGGGTACTGTGTGTTGTGATTTTCGATGGCCCTTAGGTGCTGTAACACTCTCTCTTTTGCTTTGAGTGTGGTGCTTCCTATATACCACTTGTCACATGGACAGACAAGTAGGTATATGCAGTACATTGTGTTACAATTTACATTTTTCTGTATAGAAAACACCCTGCCTGTGCTGGGGACCGTCACCTCTTTTAGTTAAAACTGTTGCGGCAGGCTTTGCATGAGTTACAGCATTTAAATCCTGGTGGGTCCTTCAATTTTTTAGTGCTAGTTACTGAATTCGGACTCAGTTCATCTTGTAAGGATTTGCTCTTTCTGTATGGTACCTGTGGATTGGAGTTGAGGTGCGGTTTGAGATGTTGGTCTGTGAGGAGCACATGCCAATGCTTCATGAGAATCTGTTTTACATCTCTTGCATGGCCTGAGAAGGTGGTAATGAGTCCTTAGGTCTATTAGTGTCCAACAGATCTTTTCTTTCTTTTGTATTTACCCTTTCTATGGCTCCTTCTATTGTTTTTTGGCTGTACCCACGGTCTTTGAAACGTTTAGTCATGACCTCCTTTTCTTTTTCAAAAGCTTCAGTCGTGCTGCAGTTACGCTTAGCACACAGCAATTCCCCATAGGGTATGCTGTCTATGAGGTTTCTGGTGTGCGCACTCCTTGCATTAAGGAGACTGTTGCCTGCTGTTGTCTTTCTATGGAGACTGGTCACTATTGCAGTCCCTTGAATCTCCACATTGATGTCCAGGAATTCTATCCTTGATTTGTGTATTTGTTCTGTGAATCTGAGGTTGATAGTGTGGTTGTTCAACTCACACACAAATTTCTTCACTGATTCTGTTGTGTCATCCCAAATCATAAAAATATCGTCGATGTACCTAAGCCACAGGACAACATTGGTGTTAAAATTGGCGATCTCGCTGGACACCTGCTCCTCCCACCAACCCATGAAGAGGTTGGCATAACTGGGGGCGAAGCAGGTGCCCATCGCCGTGCCCTGTGACTGTCGGCACATCAACTCGTCAAAAATGAAAAAGTTGTGAAAGAGACAGAATTCAATGAGTTTGAGCAACATCTTGGAATGTTCCAAATAGGCAACAGATCTCATTTTTAAGAAGTGTTCTACTGCTTGTATGCCTGTGCTGTGTTTTATACATGTGTAGAGGCTGTTGACATCTAGGGTGACCAAGATGTAAGTTGGCTCCCAGATGATGCCCTCAATGCTTTTCAAGAAGTGTGTCGTGTCTTTGAGGTAAGTGGGTAGAGCTGTTACAAAGGGTCTTAAAAAGTGATCAATATATTGAGATGTTTTTTCTAGCAGTGAACCTATTGACGATACAATTGGTCTCCCTGGTGGATTAGTGGCGTTTTTATGCACTTTGGGGAGAAGGTATAGGATAGGGATTCTAGGATGGTCACATTTTAGAAACACATACTCGTCCCAGGTTAACAGACCTTTCTCTTTGAAATCATACAACATATTCTCAAATAGAGCCTTAGTTTCTCTGAAATCAGCGAAAGAGCTTTTTGCATAACAGTTTGTGTCTTCCAGCTGTCTCTGCCCTTCCGCCAGATAGTTCTTTTTATCTAGAACAACCACATTGCCCCCCTTATCCGCATAGCGGATAACTATGTTCTCATCTGATTTGAGGCTGGCAATTGCATTATATTGCTCAGAAGACAGATTCTTTTTTTTATTTGGTAAACGGTTCTGTCTAAGTTTTTTTAGGTCTTGTAAGACTCCCTTTTCAAATACTTCCACTGCTTCACATGCAATCTGGGGGATAAACCTGGATTTTACTTTAAAGTTACTCCCTGGATTCTCACAAGTGCTCACGTCATCATCATATAAAAAATCACTTTTATCAACAGTGCCAGATGAAATGATTTCCAAAAGTTCAATGTCATTCAAATTCAAGTTATTCTCAGGTCTCATTTCTACAGTTGGTGGGGGTTTTGGGGGATGTGTTTCAAACCACTTTTTTAATTTGAGTTTCCTCGCGAAATAAAGCAGATCAATTCTAGTTTGTGCATAGTTTAGATTATTACTGGGGCAGAACGATAGTCCCAAAGAAAGGACCTCATGTTCATGTACAGTTAGTGGTCTATTAGTTAAATTTATTACCGTCATTGTTGAGTCTTGCTGCCCCTTGTTTCCACTCCCATGGGCTGTTTTGCGGCGTTGTTGCCATATTTTTGCTTTTTTGTTCCTTTCGGTCTTCCTCGAATTCCTTTCCCTCGTCCTTTTTGATTTCCTTGGTCCTGATGTTGGTCTGTCCGTCCCTGATTTATTACTTGGAACTGTAATAAAAAACGCTTTCTTATTTCTTCTTGATCATCCACAGTATTCTGGTTGAGACCTGCCGTTGTGAGATCCGTCATGCTTCCATCTGAGACGTCACTTTCTACAGGTTCAGTTTGTACTGTAGGGGATATATATATATATAAATACATATTATTAACTAAACATATATAATATTTTTACCGTAGCATAGCAAATTGGTTAAAATTTATTGTAACAACTACAGTAAATTCTACAGTAGGGAAAGCGTTGGATAGCGTAGAGGTAAAAATTACTATTCCCACTCCAGTGGGTGCAACAGTCGGGAAAGCGTTGGATAGCGTAGGGGTAAAAATTACTATTCCCACTCCAGTGGGTGCAACAGTAGGGAAAGCGTTAGATAGCAAAGGGGTTAAAATTACTATTCCCACTCCAGTGGGTGCAACAGTAGGGAAAGCGTTGGATAGCGTAGAGGTTAAAATTACTATTCCCCCTCCAGTGGGTGCAACAGTAGGGAAAGTGCTGGATAGTGTAGGGGTTAAAATGACTATTAATTAATTAACAATTAACAATTTTAATTAATTTACATAATTAATTAATTATTATTAAATAACTTCCCACCCTATCCCCCTATAAACTCACAACCCACTACAGAAAATAAATTACTAAATATTAATTATTTATCAATTAAATATTTATAATTAAATACCAATTATATTTTAATTATTTGCCAATTAATAATTAATTAACAATTAATAATAATTTACATTATTAATTAATTATAATTAAATTACTTCCCACCCTATTCCCCTATAATCCACAACCCGCTACAGATTTATATTACACAATTATTAAAAATTATTAATAACTACCTTATTTTAAATTTTTTTTTGTCTATATTCTATCTAGTAGATATTATGTCTAGTCTATATTTTTGATTCGATATTTTGGCTATTAATATCGATATTACTCTATATTTTTGTAGTCTATATTATATCTGGTCGATATTTTGGCTAGTCTAAATTTTTTACTCGATATTTTGTCCTAACAATATTTTGGAATCGATATTATGTCAGTTTACCGATTTGGATATATATATATATATATATATATATATATATATATATATATATATATATATATATATTCACTGAAGAAACCATAGGTTTCAGTGACGTTATAGTTAGTTAGACATTTTACTCGTACAAAACCAGTGAAATTCGGCCATTATAGTTAGTTCAGCTAACTATAACTCGTGCCCCTGCAATGCACTGCTGATGACGTCACATATTTCATCATTCATAAACTAACTATAACAGCCGAATTTCACTGGTTTTGTACGAGTGAAATGTCCAACTAACTATAACTTCACTGAGACCCATGGTTTTTTCAATGAATTTCAAAAGCTTTTTAAATGCTAATTTCTATATATGACGTCCCTGAAATCTACGTTTTTTTCAGTGAATTTCTATGTTTTTTTTAAATGCTAATTTCTAACTATAATGTCCCTGAAACCTGTGGTTTTTCAGTGAATTTCGAAGGTCTTTTAAATGCTAATTTAAAGTATAACGTCTCAACAATCTTTTTTTAAAGGTTTTTAATACTTATAAAAATAATATAATGTTTTCTCTTTTCTAAAATATAAATGTTTTTTTTAAGTGGATTTGCATACTGATCGCGTACCTGTCTCGATGGGTACTCAAATCCAAGTATTTCGCTTCCTTATTGGTTAAGTCATGTACGATGTGGGTATCGTACACAACCGGTGCACGGTTCTCGGCCCGCGTAACTTCAAGTGGGTACTTTTGGCAGTCGCACCTGGTGCACGAATCCATCGCAAATCTTTGACTTTTAGAATTATATCTATATAACTTTATTATATATAATATACCAAGATAATATTTAATATCATTGTAAATATCATGCATCTGTAACTGGAATAAAGATATATCATTGTTAAATGTGTTTTTCGGAAATAATGCCAGGTGCACGCACATTGAGCGCCCTACCTGTTCTCTTTTAGATCTCTCCTGCACATCTTTTTTTTTGGGACCTTCAAAAATGACAGCTGGACAACCAACACAGCAGTTTCCACCAGAGGATGAAGAAGATGTGGAAGAACCTAGAAAAAAGAGGTATGATATCGTTGTTTGGCCTTTTTTAGTATCCCACCTGGCGAAAAAAAGTAAATGCCAGCAAGGTGACATGCATTGATCTGCCACAATATATTGTCATGGGGGTCAGAAAAAAAATACATCTGTGGCACGTCGTCCATGCTCAAACACCTGCAGACGATGCAGCCTCAACGGCTCCCAGAGGAGCAACTGCGTTGCCAGCAAGAAAAAGAACAACACTGCTGGACCCAGTACCTCTTCTGCCGGCACAACTGCCACAATGAACATACACCCTGATTTGGCTCAAGTAGAGCAGTGCTGTTTGAAGTGCAAGAAACATTATGTGCTGGGGAGCAATGAGTAAATGCTGTCCTGGTTGCAATTCAGAATCACAAGTGTTACATTTTTTTTTGGTTTACTCAATGAGTTTTAATTGGATAATGTTTTCAATGTTTTTCTTGTTGATTCTGTTTTTTCTTTTTTTTAACAAAAAACACCCAAAATTCTTTAAAAATATAAAAATATTATAAAACAAAAAAAAGAAGAAAAGAATGGTTCTTGTCTGAACCGCCTCATTAGTTTAAAAAAGAAACATTTTGGAAGTGTTGTATGAATTGTGGTAAGTGGAATATATGGAGAAGTGTACAGGTAGTGTATATTTGACTGAAGGAGTGCATTGATAATGCCTGATTGATTGCAAGAGTGCAGGACTAATGTCTGGGTGATTGAGGTATGCATGGCTAGTGTCTGAGTGTTTGCATTAGTGGAGAGGTAATGTCTGGGTGATTGGAAAAGTGCATGAGTAATGCCTGAGTGATTGCATGATTGCAAGGGTAGTGCCCGATTGATTGGAGGAGTATAGGAGTAGTGTGTGATGATTTTGTAAATACATGGGTTATGCTTGCGTGATTGCTTGACTGCAGACGTAATGTGGGGGTGATTGGAGGAGTGCATGAGTAATGTCTGAGTGATTACATGAGTACAACGGTAGTGCCTGGGTGATTGCAGTAGTGGAAGGGTAGTGCACAGTGATTTTGTAAGTGCATAGTTTAGGCCTGGGTGATTACATGAGTGCAGAGGTACTGTGTGGGTAAATGGAGGAGTGCATGGGTAATTCCTGAGTGACTGCATGACTACAAGGGTAGTGTATGGATGATTGGAGTAGTTCAAGGGTAGTGCGTGGTGATTTGATAAGTGCATGGGTAACACCAGGCTGACTGTGTGAGTGTAGAGGTAATGTGTAGGTGATTGGAGGAGTGTATGGGTAATGCATCAGTGAGTGCTTCAGTGTATGAGTAATGCCTGGGTGATTGCATGAATGCATGGGTAGTGCCTGGCTGAATGGAGTAGTGCTAGGGTACTGTCTAGTGATTTAATACATGCATGAGTAATGCCATTTGATGAGTAGTAGTAGGGTGATTCCATGAGTGCAGTAGTAGTGTGTGGATGATTGCAATACTGCATGGTAGTGCTTGGGTTATTGCATTGCATGAGTGCCTCACTGATTGCATGGGTGGAACGGTAATGTGTAAGTGATTGGTGGAGTGCATTGGTAATGCCTGACTGATTGCATGAGTGCAAGGGTAGTGCCTGGATGATTGCATGAGTGCATAGGTAATGCATGAGTTTATTGCATGAGTGCAAGGGTTATGTCTGGGTGATTGCATGCATGCAGAGGTAATGTGTGGGAGATTTGAGGACTGCATGCCTTATTCCTGTGTGGTTGCATGAGTGCAAGGGTAGTGCCTGAGTAATTGAAGGAGTGCATGGGTAATGCCTGAGTGATTGTGTAACTGCAAAAGTAGTGCCTGGGTGATTGAAGGAGTACAATGATAGTGCATAGTGATTTTATAAGTACATGGGTAGTGGCTGCATGATTGGTGGAGTGTATGGTGACTGGCTGGGTAATTGGAGGAGTGTATGGATAGTGTCTAGGTGATTGGAGGAGTGCATGGTTAGTCCATCTCTGTTCGGATAATTAACAAAATCAAAAACCATTCCCATTTTCCCATTGCTCCATTTACTAAACCATTTTCTACATCCAAAGTACGCCATAAAATTTCCCTACAGTTTGCACATACATATAAAGTCTTTTCTAAACCAACAGTTTTAGATATAGACTTTTCCAAAGAATCCAATTTTGAATAATAGTAATTCCTTGGTGTTCTATTTATCAATGGCTTCCATTTTAATTCTTTGTTGTTTTTCCAGCTTCAACAGTTCTTCATTGAATGTAGAACACTCGTGGAATGTTGACATTAGGCAAATTATAGACTTCTTTTCTTCAATTTTTTTGTACACTTTTTGAGGACATATATTTTCATTTGGAAACAAGTTTGTTAGTAGCCGACTTTGTAAAGCTTCTTTACCATGTTTTGTCAAAACACCAATTCCTATATCTTGACCAACGACCCCGCCTCAGCCAGAGCCAACCTGCACGAAGGGATGAAAGAGGTAGCCGAGTGGATGACGACCAGCCGCCTGAAACTGAACTCTGACAAGACGGAGGTCCTCATCCTGGGCTCTTCACCCTCCGCCTGGGACGACTCCTGGTGGCCTCCCGCCCTGGGCACCGCACCCAAACCGACAGACCATGCACGCAACCTGGGCTTCATCTTGGACTCCTCCCTCTCCATGACCAGGAAAGTCAACAACGTCTCCTCGGCATGCTTCAACATCCTACGCATGCTACGGAAGATCTTCTGGTGGATCCCCACCGAGACCAGGAAGACCGTCACCCAGGCCCTCGTCACCAGCCGACTGGACTAAGGCAACGCCCTCTACGCCGGTACCACCGCCAAGATCCAGAAGAGACTCCAGCGGATCCAGAACGCCTCAGCCAGACTCATCCTCGACATCCCACGAACCAGCCACATCACCGGACATCTGAGAGACCTTCACTGGCTCCCCGTCAACAAAAGAATCACCTTCCGCCTCCTCACCCACGCACACAAAGCCCTACACGACCAAGGCCCGAGCTACCTCAACAGCCGGATCAACTTCTACGCTCCCAAACGCCACCTCCGATCAGCCAACCACGCCCTCGCCACCGTCCCCCGCATCCGAAGAGCGACTACAGGAGGAAGGTCCTCCTCCTACCTGGCCGCCAAGACCTGGAACTCCCTCCCGACCGACCTACGCCTGACCCAAGACCACCTCTCCTTCAGGAAGAAGCTGAAGACCTGGCTGTTCAAGCAGTAGCGGCACCCCCCCCCCCCAGCGCCTTGAGACCCTACGGGTATGTAGCGCGCTTTATAAGTGTCACTGATTGATTGATTGATCTTGAAGAATTTGTCCATAATGTTCATCACTTGCTTGTTGCATATTCTTAATAAGTTATTTGTATTCACAATGCGACCAAATGTTGACATTTCCAATACTTGTCAAAGATTTTCTAGTGTCTTTATGACAAGTGTTTTAAAAACTGGTTGCCCTTTTACAGGAGTAAGTTGTAGTAGGTCACTGAATACAATAACATGTTTTCCTTCTCAATAAAACAACATAATCTGTTTTTTAAAATCTGCTGCATTCTTATATGTACAAAGGCAAGCATTACGTTTGAGACAATGCTAACCTCATCAATGATCAGAAGTTTCATTTCCTATAGTACTCTTGAAACTTCATAACAAGCTCCTCCAGATAGCTTGTGATATTCCAACTTATTTTCATGTTCAACTGTTAGCATAAGTAATCAATATATTGTAATCCCTTCAATGGTATGTGCTGCTAACCCAGTTGGAGCAGTTACAGCACAAGATAAATGTGATTCAGTGATTTTGTGTAGATAACTGATCAAAACTTTAATTTAGAAACTTTTTCCTTTTCCAGCTTCCCCACTAACGTACATTCAATTAGGTTTAGATGATGTGCATTGTCATTCTTTTCTTATGCACAAAACCATGCTGTACCTGTTGTGTAACTTGCAAATATATTTCTTTTTGTTCAGTATTTACGCCCGGACAATTGTTGCCTGTTGCCAGTTGTTTCTGCCACTGCCACACTGGTACCTGCCTTTGAAACAGCCCCGGGGGAGGGCTGCAACGCTCCTCACTACTCCTGCGGGACGCCAGCGGGAGAAACCACAACTCCCAGCAGCACCCAGCTGTCACTGAGCACTGCGTCATCGCAGTAGCGCCAGGAGGCGCTACAAGAACTCTTGTGGGCCCCCGCGGCACGGGACGCCCGGGAAATTGTTGCCTGTTGCCTGTTGTTTCTGCCACGGCCACACCGGTACCTGCCTTCGAAACAGCCCTAGCGAGGGCTGCAATGCTCCTCACTACTACTGGGGGACACCAGCAGGGGAAACCACAACTCCCAGCAGCACCCAGCTGTCACTGAGCACCTCGTAATTGCTGTAGTGCAGGAGGTGCTACAAGAACTCTTGTGGGTCACTGCGGCGCAGTAGGCGCGCGGGTGTGCCCGGGCACCGCCCGGGCTGCACCATATCTTTTAGTACTTGATTATATTGGTTGCTGTTAAGTATGAGTAAGGGTACTCCCAAAGGGCAGGGGGTCCAGGGGTCGTGGGTACTCTCGACGTTTTCCTTATCAGGGCAGAGTCTGTCTTAATCCATGAAATTGAATTGACCCAAAGGAGACTTTCTCAGGACACACGTCGAGCCTCAATAGAAGTCGCCATAGGTGGGCCCCTTCCCAATCCAGTCACTTTGGTTGAATGTCACTTGGATAGTACACCCCAACCGGTTCTTGATCACCTGACAATAATCTCAGAAGATCCGCTTATCATAGACATGGAAACCTCACCTACACTCTTACCCTCACCCAGATTGCGACTCGATCCCTATGGCAAACACAGGCAAGGGCTAGGTGGGGCATGGCTCCAGCCACCGCTAGGAAAAGAAAAGGCGTGGGTCTACCTCTTACCACACAACAAATTAGCAAAGTGGCAAAACAAAAGGTCCCGTTCGTGGCAAGAAAGGCCCCCCCAGAAGAGGTAGTCGTTACCAGTTCTCCCAGCCCAAGTGTCCCCAGACCCCAATGTTCCTGTAAGCAGTCCCCAGTTGACTTGGAAGATCGTATATTGGTCAAATTAGAGGAAAAGTTGATGGTGCTGCTAAAACTCCTACTAAACAAATTTACAGACATTGACACTAGATTGAGTAGGATTGAGCGACAACTCCTTTCCCCAACCAGTTCATCCCCAAATGGAGGTTTAGTAGCTCAGGGGGGACAGGGTACACGTTTAGCTCCTGATTTAAATCTGCCTCCTACAGCCGACGACGTTACTATTAATGAAGGCATACAGGCTCCCTTACCAAACATTGTCAATGTCCCTTCAGCGAAAAACAATTTTTGCCCATAGGGATGAAATATCTGGGGGAATTCACAAGGGTCTGAATAGGGGTGGCCCAGCTAATGTTTATGGCAAGGGACATCTTAATTTACCTCCTGAGTCCACGCCTTACACTGTTGTGCTTTCTAACGTTCCATCCATAGAACCCAACTCTGAGGAACACTGGCTACATTAAGGCAGGGTACTTCATCTGTTGGATACAAAAACAGGGTTGGGTAGTCAACTGTTTCAGGACTTTAAAATGATTTGCAGGGTCTCCTGGATAGGAAAATCAAATAAAACCAGCAGGGGTGACTGTATAGTTTTGAACTTTGGGTCCCCTGAATTAGTAAAAACGATTCTAGAAAGGGCGGTTATAAGACATCTGGGCAGGGAAGGGACTCATATCTTACATTTGGGTTTTTTGTATTACAATCTCCCCACATTACTTGCGCCAAGACGTGATTATCCGGCTACTGGTCATTCCCAGGGGATGTATGAGTACAATGTGCCGACCTATAATCAATTTGATCCGGCCCTTTCAGAGCTGGACATACAGGACTGACAATCACATAGGCTGACCAATGTCAATGAATGTGAGGGAAACATACTAGAGGACATATTAGGCTCTCGATTACCTACCTTGATGGAGAAGCTAGATGTTCAGGAACTAAGGAATACACAGTCACCTCTATCAGCTGACCATCAGCCACAGGTAGAGGGCGATATAGGACCCACAAAAACTGCCCGTAATGACAAACGTAATACTGTCCACAATCCTAAGAGAAGTAAAACTGATTTCGACCTTAATGTCCTGAGTTAGAATGTAGCAGGCCTTGAATCAAGGTTAGTTGACATAAACTGGTTGCGTATGATATCTGACCAAGATGTCATAATGTTCCAGGAAACATGGGCCACACATGATTTGCAAATAGAAGGGTTCCATTGATTTAGCCTAACAGCACCCAAGCCCGATTTTGGCCATGCATCTGGGGGTTTGTTTATTGGGATTAGCATAGCATCTGGAGGGAGTATTAAGGTTATACCCACCAATAGTACCAATATATAAATATTGGAATATAAAAGACGACTCCCTTTTAATTTAATTAACTTTTACAATAATGACTTTTTTTCAGTTCCAAATAGGAACTTTATCGAGCTTTTTAGAAACATTTCCAATTTAGACAGACAGCAAGGTTCAGATGAGTCTATTGGGATCTTCTTAGGAGGGAATTTTAATGCTAAACTTCCAACTGAACCATATGGTATAAATACACTATACGTGGATCCCGCTGTACGAAGGGGTTTGGAACTAGATACCTTCATGAGTCAGCATATTCTTACCAATGTAATGGATATTGCTGGCATTGAATCCATTGCACAAATCAGTAGGCACCGACATTCAAAGGAAGGGGGTTGTTTCTCAACCATTGATTTTATTTTTGTTTCCCCTTGCCTCGCAGACTGTCTACTGGCCGCTGAGGTTCACGTAACAGACTTCGGCGACCATAACCACCTTAAAGAGGTAATAAGATTAGCATCCCACCCCGTGTACACCACCTTTTATGGAGCAAGGAACTTAACTCCCTCAACAGATAAACTAAGATTGAAATGGAGGGGGGTTGATAGCGGTAAAAAAAACTTCTGAATTTGTCAGAGGGGTATATGCATTTAATTACCTCATGGCTATCAACTGAAGGTTTATACTCAAGGGTAAATGAAGATTTCACCAATCTTTGTTGAGTGATAAGATCCCTCCTGTCAGTACAATTTTTCCAGGATGAAAAAGAACCGAGGCGGTTTGATCCATCCACGCCCGTCCGCACCTCGTACACACTCAGCGCCAGCTCCCCTGCTTGTTCGGCTGGAGAAATGGTTAGGCTGGAGCCTTATTCGAGCGGTAAGCTCCTTAGCCTTAATACTTGTACTCCACAACCGAATTGTATCTGCATTATCCGTAGTTTAGAGGTTCGACATAGCGGTTTGGTATGTCAGGGCTGTAATACCCATCTACCAGAAATTCTTTTTCAAAGTAGGGCAGAACTGGCTAACAATTCTAGAGGTCACTCGCCTGTGGATACCAAGCTATTTAAATGTGCTTTAATAAACGCCAGATCTTTAGTAGAGCATAGCACTGAATGTTCCACCTTAATTGAGGATGAACTTATTAGTATTGCTTTTATTACAGAGTCCTGGACCGATCAAGCTTCTGGACCAGATCTGGTAAAAGCAGTTCCTCCCAATTATTTAGTGCACACACTAAACAGGTCCCATAAAAAGGGAGGGGGTTTAGCTATCATCTATCATAGGGGGATTGGTGCATCTTTTGCTAATTCTACCTGGGAATACTGTGAAGCACTTGAATTCTGTTTCCAGCTTTCACATCAGCATACTTTTAAAGGGACTCTGGTCTATAGGCCACCAGGTCCAGGGAACAGATTAGTGGTTCAAGCTTGTAATTTACTCGAAAGCAAACTTTGCTCTGATGCCTACACTTTGCAAGGTGATTTTGACTTTCATTTGGAAAAGGTGAATGATCCTGACACCTGTGGCTTATTAGATTTTTGAATAGTGTCGGCCTTAGTCAGAAAGTCAAGGGGGCTAGGCACACAGCAGGTCATGTGCTGGATGGAATTTTTTGTAACAACACCAAGCTTGACTTTGTGAATATGCTCCCTCTGGCTTGGTCAGATCATGTTAGGGTTTGTGCACAGCAAAGAGCATGTCCCCTCTCATTGCACTAGTGGTATCTGTAATAGCTCTCTTTAAACATACTACTGAAAGCCTTTCTTGTAATCTCAGCCCCTCCCTAAGACTTCTGTGTATGTTGCTCAATGTATTCTCATGTTTAGACATTGCTGTCTTGTTGGCACATTGGACCTTGCTTTTACCAAGGCTTATTTAGAAAACATTGGACATTGCTTTTACCAAGGCTTATTTAGAACACTCCTCCCTAGGCCTTGTGTTACTTCAACTCATTAGCATAATACCTGAAGCTCTGCACACCTGCTTGTGTGAACCACACCCAGTTCTTCCAACCACACCCAGCTCTTCGAACCACACCCAGCCCTGTCTATAAAAGGCAGCCCCTGAGCCTCACCCAGTGCTTGTGCTCGTCTACCTCCCACTTACCTGATAACATATCCTTTGGTGCTGGCACTCCTGCTCTCTCCAGACCTTCATTGACTTCAACGGGCACAGCTTCTGGCTCTTCCTTCTTTTGGTTTCCGGCTACTTCTTGCCTCAGCCCCTCTTCTGTCCACTGCAATCGACCTGCAAAAGAGAAAGAGGTCAAGGTTAGACTGATCAGTATCCCTTTTCAGCAACAAGTAAGTGCAAAACCTTTTATTACCTGAAAGAACTTTATTGGCGATTTCTGGATTCATGTAAGGACAATTTGGAACAAGATATCTCCCACAAACTTTATGGTTCAAACCCTTTGTTACAAGAATACTTTGTGGAACTTTGTGAAATAAACATTGTTTTACATGGAACTTTTTTAAGAATCGAACAGAGGAAACCATTGACAGCTAGGCAAACAGTAAATCAAGGACTTGCACAAATTACCTGCTGTATTTTGATGTAAAAGTACAGGATTTTGTTTTATAATAAGTCTGGAAATGTGTGAAAAGTGAGTTTGCTGTTAAGAATTTAGGCTTTAGTTATATTAAGGTGAATGTTAGACGTTGGTAATTCTGCTAATGATATTTGTTTGATTTTACAGACGTTTTACAGTAATAGAAAGCACATTCCAGAAGAGTAACAGATTCCAAACCTGGAAGCTTGAGACCAGGATCCAAGAGGTACTTTTAGAAGAGAATTTCTAATAAGATTAAGGTTTAGTCAGGAACACATTTAGGGATAGGTTGCACATATCTGTTCTTTGTTTATGTTTCATTAGGCACCAGTTTCTATAGAAGTCAGAGAGGGCTTCAGATTTTACCAGCTCTTCCACAGTGGAAATGCAAGAATGTTGTTGTCTCTCTTTTTTTATTTTATCCGCTTCCACCATTCCCTTAAGCTTCTGGTTCTTAGTGCACTGTTTTAAAACTTGTGTGCTGGAACAAGCAGTTTCTGGGTGGGGTCGGACTGTCTTCAACTTCCATCAGAACTGAACAGAAACTCAGGTGAGCTGGGCTTTGACGGATCATAAGGTGGTATTGTTCAATGTAGCGGTAACCAATAGGGATATGATGAAACCAGTGGCGAAGTTCTCTCTTGGTAAAACCTGGAACAAGATAATTTCAAAGGACTTGGTGGACCTTTTGTCCCCCTCAGTACCTGAACAGTCCCTGGATCTAGACCAGGCAACTTCAAAATACAACAACTGGCTGACGTCCGCTAGGGAAGTCTAGCTTAATATAAACTCAGACACTTTACTAGACTGCGTCCTTCGGCCCCGTGGTATTCCCAAGAGCTCAGGGACATAAAATTGGTCTGCAAAAAAGCAAAAAGAGTGAGGAGACAGAACTATTCAGCCTCAGCCCGGGCAGATTATAAGCAGACCCTGGCAAAATATAATTTACTACTAAAGCAAACTAAACAGGAATGTTTTGCAGATCAAATCAAAGAGGCTAAAAACTCGATGAAGGAATTATTTAAAACTGTAACTAAAATGGCCTATCCGGCCCCTCGCTTATTGTGGCCAGTCAAGAGCTGAGCGATGACATCGCAGAACACTATATTTGTTTTGCTGGAAAGTGCTATAACACAGCACCAGCCTCTGGCTGATTCCTGTATTTCCTCACCAGCTTACAATACCATCAGTTTTGACAAATTCCTTCCAGTTTCAGTCGTCGAAACCTCCAAAATGATCATGTCGGCTAAATCTGACTCTCCGTTGGATCCTTTTCCTTTTCTCTACCCTTAAATTAGCGGCACAACCTGTGGCCTTAAATTTAACTTCTACATTTAACTTAATGTTTGAGGTAGGTTATTTCCCGAAGATCTGGAAAAATGCCTCCTTACTGCCCTTAACCCTTTCGATGCTGATGACGAGCTCAGCTCGTCATCACCCACGGGTGGCGTGTGCTGATGACGAGCTGAGCTCGTCATGTAACGCAGCTTTAAAAAAAAAGCCGCACAGCGCAAAAATCGCTTTAGCAGCGATGCGGTTAATAAAGAAGCAGAATTTAGATCCAAAGGTTTGTAATAATTTCAGACCTATCTCCAGACTTCCGGTACCAGCCAAAATAGTAGAAAAAGTCATGAACACCCAACTTAGCGCTTTCCTAGAAGCCTCGCATAGCCTTAATCACGCGCAATACGGGTTTTGGGGTGGGCACAGCACGGAATCGGCCCTTTTGAAATCCACAGATGAGATTAGAGTTAGTATAGATCAGGGAGGACATTCTGCACTGATAATGTTGGATCTCTCTGCGGCTTTCGACGCGGTCCATCACAGATGGACAGGCTGCATGAGATCGGAGTTGACGGGGCAGCCTGGAGGCTGCTTAAATCCTTTCTCTGCGATAGGGTTCAAATGGTGAAATTGGGAAGCTATACTTCCAAACCCTTCTCGCTACCCTGTGGGGTTCCTCAGGGATCCTCAATCAGTCCGACTTTATTTAATGCCTATGTGGCTCAATTGGCTCCTCTGATCGAATTGTTCGGGTTCAATTTGACATCATATGCAGACAACACACAAATTGTGGTGTCACTGCTTCCGAACAAGTCTCATGATACAGCTTCTCGTTTTCAGGATTGCTTATCAGCCGTAGGTGGGTGGATGAATCAAAACTGCTTGAAACTTAATTCAAGTAAAACGGAGGTGATCCTCTTCGGCAACAATGCAAATTTCTGGTCACCCAGTTGGTGGCCGTCAGAATTGGGTCCTCTTCCTCAACCAGTGTCAAAAGTAAAAAATCTAGGAGTCTATATAGACAAGAAACTTTGCCTTAAGGACCAGTTGAATGCTGTGATGTCCTCCACCTTCTTTATCATAAGGTCCTGTAAAAAAATCCTTCCTCTTCTTCCTTCGGCCAGTCGAAAAACCATTGTCACGGCTCTTGTTATGTCACAACTGGACTATTGCAATGGCCTGTATTTGAACATGCAAGAGGGCCTATTAAGAAAACTTCAGCTCCTGCAGAACGCGGCAGCCCGACTATTGACGAAAACACCTAAATGTGCGTCAATCTCAGCTGATCTAAAGAAGCTTCACTGGCTGCCCGTCAAAAAACGGGTCCATTTTAAGGCTCTATGTATAGGTCATAAATCTTATGGGCTGAGCCCTAAATATCTTAGACAAAACCTTCACTGGTATGTGCCGTGGAGAGCCCTGCGTTCATCAGAAGCAAAATTGGTCCAGGTTCCCCGGGTTAGAAGAGCTAACTGGGGAGGCAGACGTTTTATGCTTGGAGCATCTAAGGCATGGAATGAGTTACCATTGCCTATTAGACACATCTCGAACCATCTGGAATTCAGGAAAACAGTAAAAACTTGGCTGTTCCAATCCTTGTAAACATGGTTATCTCTCCCTTGGTCATGCCTCGGTTTTGACACTAATCTTTAGCGCCAGGACACCCATTGGGTAACAGTGCACTCTATAAATGGCAATAACATGAACATCACTATTGTTCGGAGGCCAATAGGAATCTACGCAAGGCGTTAACCTCTAAACCAAGGTGCCTTGCAGATGTAAGAATAGCCAGGAAGAGGCATAATACAGCGATAAGCGAGCGGAAGGGCGTTCTCCTTGGTGAACGCTGGGAAGCATTATCAGAGTCAGCTTGTGGAAAGAAGGGTAATATATTCTGGTCCGCAGTCAGGAACTTGCGAAATATGGGCCAGCAATTAACACCAGTCAGCTGTACTATTTCCAGTAAGTCATGGGAGAACCACATTTCCCAAATGTATGCCACTCCGCCACATGGTTCAGATCATTATGTGCAGTGCCAACTATGTTGCCTGCAGATTACACTGTTTAAGGTAGAAGAGGCAATTGCACAGAGCCTTGGTAATAAGGCTCCTGGTCCAGACAGGCTCACTATAGATTTAATCAAATGTAAACAAGAGTTTTGGGCCCCACTCCTCTTGAATGTTTTTAATAATTTACCCCAAGCCCCTATTACTAGCACCTGGGCCACGAGCATCATTGTCCCAATTTACAAAAAGGAGGATAGATCGGAACCTATTAACTATAGACCAATTTCTTTGCTTGATAACACACTAAAGATTTTGGGTCGAGGTATATACAATAGGGTCTTAAAATGGACAGAGAAAAGTGGTATATTAGAGCCATGCCAACTGGGTTTTCGAAGTAAGGTCCGAACAACTGAACAGTGCCTAAATCTTAACCTGGTTATCAGTAAATATAATATTGCCTGATCTTCCCCAGTTTATTTGGCCTTTATGGATGTATCTTCCACTTTCTATTTAGTTAATAGGTCTAAACTCTGGTCTATTTTGTTGGATTATGTCTTGGATGAGTCCTTGGTACAATTTTTGGCATTTTTGCATACAGATCTCAAGGCATAAGTCAGGATTGGCATGGGTTGTGAGGTCTCGGGAGCCATCAGGGTAGGAAGGGGAGTCATACAGGGGTGCGTTTTAGCACCCCTGCTTTTTATTATTTATATTAACGGGCTGAGTATTTCCCTGAAATTGTCAACTCCGGACATCCCGATATTTAATTGTAAACCATTACTGGTACTCCAATACGCAGATGATGCCGTCCTTATAGGTCGCACGCCAAACTCCTTGCATATTCTGGTTAAGACCTTTGTTGAGTACATGGACGGCCTGGATCTACGTGTAAATTGAAAAAAATCTTTTATTATGTCATGTGGACCAGGGAAATGCCAGCTCAACTCTATATTGGTAGGGAACGAAGGATTCATCTCTACTGGTATTTTTCCATATCTAGGGATGGTCTTCGCTGTAAACGGCTCGTGGACTGGGCATTTGGCCCACTCCACGAGCAAGTTCTCAAAGGCCATCAATTCTATTTTAAGTCTCCCCCGCCCGAAGAAAACAGGTGCTATTCAAGCTATCTTAAGAATTTTTAGATTGCAATACGTTACAGTAGCCACGTATGCGGCTGAGATATGGGGGTTGGTGAAGAGTCACTGCATCTAGCAGGAAGAAAATTGGTTCTGTAGAAAGCTGCTGGGTGTTCTAATCTCCACCTCCCAGTACATCTGACATAGGGAACTTAACCTAAATTTTATTTGTGATTTTATGAGTGCTCGACCTGCTCTATTTTGGCTCTCATTTTGGAGGAATAAATCTGCATCCTTAACGCAAGAAATTATAAATGATTGGTTTAAATGTGAGAGAAGAATAGATATTCCCTGGCTCTCGGGGGTCTATCAGAGTTTATGTAGTATTGATAAAGGTAGTTTCTTTCTAGACCCAAGTAGAGCTGACTCATTCCACAAGAATGACCTGAAAAAGCACTTTATGCACTTTACAATTCAGAAAGGCTCAGTATGGAATCTAAGAAATCTCAGTTTTTAGTTACATGTGCAAAGAATTGTATAGGTACCCCTTACCAATATATCTTAATTTGCCAATGACTAACTGGGAAAGAAGCCTCTTATTTCGATTGAGAGCTGGAACTGTAAGACTCTTGTTATGTTTCCCTCTTGACTATCAGCTAAACCTAGTAAATACACCATGCCCTTGTGATGGAGTGAGCGCACAAACTGATTTGCATTTTTTCTTCTTTTGTAAACATTAATTAAAATATGTGAAATGGCTTTTAACCCCATTTTTTTAAAAACATAGACCTGTTTCCTTGGAAAAATCTTATCAGATGCTGTTTTCTTTAGATAATGAAGAAATAGTCTTTCGCACTTGCACTTTTTTGAGAATCGTCACCTGAGCCCGCAAGATGATGAATACATGAGTCCCCTCGCAGCCATCGCACGACAGCACAACCTCAACATCATCTCCTACGCCGATGACACCCAGCTGATCCTCTCCCTCACCAACGACCCCGCCACCGCCAGAGCCAACCTACACGAAGGGATGAAGGAAGTAGCCGAATGGATGAAGAACAGCCCCCTGAAACTGAACTCGAACAAGACGGAAGTCCTCATCCTGGGATCCTCAACCTCCGCCTGGGACGACTCCTGGTGGCCCCCCGCCCTAGGCAGCGCACCCAAACCAACAGACCACGGACGCAACCTGGACTCCTCCCTCTCCATGACCAGACAAGTCAATGCCGTCTCCTCGTTGTGCTTCAACATCCTACGCATGATACGCAAGATCTTCCGGTGGATCCCCACCGAGACCAGGAAGACGGTCACCCAGGCCCTCGTCACCAGCCGACTGGATTACGGCAACTCCCTCTACACCGGAATCACCGCCAAACTCCAGAAGAGACTCCAGCGGATCCAGAACGCCTCAGCAAGACTCATCCTGGACATCCCCCGTCGCAACCACATCTCCGGACACCTGCGAGACCTGCACTGGCTCCCGGTCAACAAGAGAATCACCTTCCGTCTCCTCACCCACGCACACAAAGCCCTGCACAACCAAGGACCAGGATACCTCAACAGCCGCCTCAACTTCTACGCTCCCAAACGCCAGCTCCAATCGACCGGCCACGCCCTCGCCGCCGTCCCCCGCATCCGAAGAGCTACCGCAGGGGGATGGTCCTTCTCCTACCTCGCCGCCAAGACCTGGAACTCCCTCCCGACCCACCTCCGCCTGACCCAGGACTACCTCGCCTTCAGGAAGCAGCTCAAGACCTGGCTGTTCGAGCAGTAGCGGACCCCCTTCCCCAAGCGCCTTGAGACCCTCCGGGTGAGTAGTGCGCTATACAAATGCTTTGATTGATTGATTGATTGATTGATTGAATAATCCCTGACTTTTTCAACTCTGTATGGAAACCTTGCTAAATCATTTGATGTTTATTATGGTTTATCAAATGAATTGTTTAAAAAAAAATTATATAAGGATTTTATAACATTATTGTAAATTTGTTGATTGTGCTTTTATGAATTCTTGGAATTCGAATAAAGATTTATGAACATGAACATGAACAGTATTTATTTGTTCTTCCAAGTTTCCCAACTCAATAATATCCTGTTGTGCTTGTTGCATTACTGTTTCTACTTCATTCATATTGATTGCTGCTTCATTTTCAAGAATTGCTTGTCTTAGTGGATCTTGACTTACAGGAGCATAACTTTGACTATCTTGAGAACTATCTCTAGAGATTTCAGCTGCAATACTAGTTTCTTGTTCAATCTCTTCATTCAACATTTGTAAATATTGTAGGAAAACTGTGCATTCAATGCTATTTTTTCATGCATTAAAAGAAACTTCATAGCAGTCAAAATCTCCAAGTGATAAATAGAAAAATTCCCTTTTATCTGGAGTTTTGCAACTGAGTTTCCTGTGGTTAATAAGATTTCCTTTGGCATGTTTTACCAAACATCCTTCACATCCAATTACTGCATATTTGTCTTCATTTATATTTTCCCTAACATTTCTCTTAAAGCTGTAATTTTGCGGTACTTCATAGAGACAAATTTTTTCCAGATGTGGACTCTTTTTGGAATAGTATGTATCCAAAATATTTCTTTTAACAATATCTGTACTTTTCAGTTTTGTTCAAAGTTAAGTATTACATTTCTTGTACAGATTTCAATACTCGATTTCATGTTGCAGCAAGACCTAGACTTACCCAAATGATTCCTCTTGACTTTGAATATAAACTTGCAGATGTCAACTGATCTGAACATTCGTAGGATCCAGTCTCTCGAAGGGAAAGCATCTTTAAACTAAAGCTGTACAATTTGTTATTAAGAGTTTTCTCTTGTGAAATTTCTTCCCACATTTCTTTCAACTCCGTCTTTTCTGATTTGGTTATATGTGATGTAACATACCGAGCAACAGCAATCGAATTATCTCCAACATATTGGATATCCATATTTGCATTCCACATCGGCAAAAAAATCACTGACTGTAGTCATTAATATACTTTGAACCTTCAGTTCTTTTTATGTTGTAAGTATTCTTCAGAGATTTCTGAGTTATAATATGTCTTACTACTGACATGAAACTGTTGACTCTCCCTTTCAAAATTACTGGACGCAAGAATCCAAAACGACATTTTATATAAAATTTTCCCTTTGACTTATACGTCCGTCAACAATATTTCCCATATCGATGACTATGAAACCATAAAACTTGTTGCTTAAGGTATTTTCTCCTCCAGTTTCTGGAATACCACAGGTAACATAGTCTTCAATGAAAGACAAAAAATCTTCATCAGAATCCATTCCAAATGTAGGTGCATCCTTGATCCATAATAGCAGGTGCATATGAGAAGCACCTCTGGCTTGGTACTCCTTTTTCCAAAAGAAATCAATGCCTTCTCCAAGAGTTGGTTTATTTTTATTGCAGATAAAAGACATCATAGCTTGAAACCTATGATTAAAATATCTGCACACATTTACAGGATCCAAGGAACACAGTTCTCTAGCTATGTTCAATTCAGTGTTTTAATATTTGAATTTGCTTCTCGTAGAAATTCAAGTAAATCATCCCATGCGTATTCAGCACAGCGAAGTGTAACAAACAACGTAGGTGTTCCTAAATTCCTTAACATACATTTCAGTTCTCAATGATGGCGATACCAACACTCATTGGTACCAGGTTGACATGTTATCGAATTAATTAATTGAGATTCTAAATGATCATCTCTTTGTTGAACTTTGTCCAAAAACTCCTTTGCAGAAAGATGTGCAAAATGAACTCCTGTTTTTAATATGCAGTTCACTGCATATGAAAGTCGAGACAAATCACTTTCAAACAGAAGATGAAATAAATATGGAACATACTATGGAAATCTTGAATCTTCCGAATACAGTCTTGATGAATGGTATTCTGAAGCTGGAATCTGTACTGCTCGTTCATCATATGGACCAACTTTTCCAGTGGGGAAGAGCTGTGGAAATCGATGAGCTTCTAAACTTATTTCCCAAACACTCATGAGAGTTCCCTTCACTTTCTTTATTTGGAATAACTCAGTAGTATTTCCAATGACTTCTTTTGAGTGTAAAAGATGTATGCTATATTGTTCATAAATTTCTTCACTCCTGGGTTTCTCAACTTTTTTGAATTTGCTAGTTGCAATTTCTTTATCATCTCCTAAAGATATTTCTTGTTTTTCCAGATATAGATTTTTATAATAAATATTGTTTTCCATGAGATATTTCATAGCCTTTTGAACTTTGATGACATATACTAACTCTTGCCTTATAGTGTGACTCATTCTTGGTACACCATTAACTAAAATAACTACAGGGTCAGTTTCCTTTCTCTCTACACCAACAGTTTCAATATTTTTCTCAAAATCTAAAGGTAAATTCACAACTCTTCATTTTAAACCTCTTTGCAGACCTATTTTAGGCTCCCTACAAACTATAGCCTGAAACGGGTGCACAGATTGAATTAGAATGGACTTATATGTATTTAAATCCACCATTTCCGAAGGAATAACTACCAACTCTAGGTTATTATGTACAGCTCTAGCTGTTATTTTGTTCTCTTCTAGTTTGTTCTTACAATATTTACAAATACGTAGATTACTACCCAGCTCAAAACAACCTTCCACCAACAAATAAGCACCAAATTGCTGCCACTTATCATTGTTTTCACTTAACCTTTTTAAAAATACATCAACATTCCTAGTTTGACTTCTATAGTGAGTAAGTCGACAACAAATACAAACATAAGGGCTCATTAGGATCACGGACGGACTTGAGTCCGTCCGCGACCCCAGAGTAGGAGGGAACGTCTGCATGGGCTGCGGCGTTCCCTCCGTGCAGATTAGGATGTGACCGCCAGGGTGGCGGTCACATCCTCTATCTTTAACATTGTGGCAGGTGCAGCTTCAAGCTGCACCCGCCGCAATGTTAAAAATGCATGCACCGCATTTACGTGCACAAAGCGGCAGGCACCGCGCGGTGCCTGCTGCTTTGTGCACGCAAATGCAGGGGGGTACCATAGGTACCCCCCATGTGCACCCCCCACCCCTCCCTTCACCCAGGGGGCCCGCAACGGGCCCCCGAAATGAAGGTCCGTATGCTTTTCGATGTCGGAAAGCCGCGCGGAAAAGCATACATTTCACACCATCCTAATATGGCTGGCGGTGTCTTATAGACACCGCCAGCCATGTTAGAGCTTTTCCGCCGTGGTCGGAAGGCGACCACGGCGGAAAGGCTGTGGACGGAGTTCAAGACCCACCGCAATCCTAATATGGCGGTGGGTCTTTCGAGGTTCCACAGCGGTTTTCCCGCATCCTTCGGGCCGACGGTGGCTTCCGCCGGCCCGGAGATGCGGGAAAACCGCTATCATAATCGGCCCCATAGTTTGGTTTTTCACAAGAAATTACCTTAAACTTTGTAATTTCTTCTTACAAACTTCTCAGTAGTACTATCTTCCATCTCTTCTTCAACACTTAGGGGCATATTATCAATGGATTTATCGCCGCTTTTTTGGCTTTAAAAGCCAAGAAAGCGGAGATAAAATTATCTCCCAATTACCTAGCCATGTTGGGCCCTGCTTTGCATGTCAGAAAAATGTATCACTAATGACATGCAAAGTGGGTGTGCCAAGATGTCAGCGACTGGAATCAGTCGCTAACATCGCTATCTCCTATTCCCAACTTTTGGAGATATTCGCGCTAAGCGCGAATATCTCCAAAAGCTAACACCTGCCCAGGAGCAGTTCTTAGCCATGTTATCCAATGAGAGGTGGATAACATGGCTAAAAGCATTAGCTCGGTAATGCCTGAATATCGCAGATTTTTCAGCGCAATTCATGCATTATTGCCGATTTTTATCGCATTTGCGATAAACCTTGGTAATACCAAGGTTTATCTGCGATAAAAATCACCGTAGCTCGGCGATAATTTTTTTGCGCTAACCAAGCAATAGCGATAATTATCGCTATTGCTTAGTAATATGCCCCCTAGACTTCTCAAACTCTCACTTTCTCTACACTCCCCTTCAGGACCAAAGTAACGAAAATCTATATCATCAGAAATGTTTTTTTACATCCAACACTGAACCCTGCAAAAGAGCAGTGTTTATTTCCCTTAAAGAGAATGCAGGACTTTTTATACATAGTACACTCTTCCTACTAACTTACGCATTTCTGAATGATGTACTGCTAACATTCTCAGATGATGGAAACGACTTTGACACACTTTTCTAGAAAGACAAGCCAGAGAATGACCCTCTAAACCAGTATTTTTTCTGACTTTACAAGGATCTAGTCCTTGCAACATCATAAATTTCTGTTTAACAATTTTTTTACAATAGTCTCATAAGAAATTACCTAAAATATCAATAGATTCCTGTTGTATACTACAAATACTACTACAATCCCAACTAAAAACTGGAGCTTGTCAATGTCTCCCTTCAACTTCTTCAGCTACTACTTCTTCAACAATTCTAGCAACCATCTTTTCTTTTTCAATTTGACAACCGTTCTTAACTTCATAAGAACAACCACTGGTATCAACTGCATGGACTAAAAAACTTCTGAACTAGTAGTATGCTTCCATTCACCCAAAACTTTTTTGTAAACGTTAGTTCTATTAACAAGTCTTTTGCTTTTATTTTTGTCGTTCATAAACTGCATTGTTTTGTTCAACATCTTCATTCTTTTTAAAACTAATATAAACAATCTTCTTTTCAATTCAAAACTCAAAAACCTTTTTCAACTACTCTTTCAATCTGTTATATTTTCTTGTAAAATACAGATCTTCTTTTACATTTCTTGCAATCTTTCAATACATTTTGTAGTACTATACTTTTTTACATACTTATATTGTTTCATCCTCCTTTCAACATAGATTGTTTTCCCATTTCCTGATTTCCCATGAATTTGTACTTTTTTCATTTCATTCTGCTTAGTTCTACAACTTTTCTTTCAGTTTTCCTTATTTTTAAAATTCTTTCCAGTTCCTAAACGTCTTGTAGCAAATTCTTTAGTTCTCTTACCAGAAGACTTATTCTTCAATGTCACATGTTGTACTTCATCTAATTTCTGCTTTCCTCTCTCCTTTAAATAGTACTTTTTTATTGTCTTTTCTTTTCAAATGTTCTTGCTATAGCAAATATTTCTTAAAAGTAATGGAGAATATCTAAAAGAAAACATTTTAAAATTAATGTAATATTATTAAAATAGTTATATACAAGTATTCTTAACTATTACTGAATAATCTCCTTCTATTTAAAAGGTAGAAAAAAATACATATATGGTTTTCGGAATATGGAGAGACTTACACCTGAGACATTATAAGCTTTTTTATATATGTGCCTAGGCCCAACACTTTGAGCAATACTAGAATAGTAAAGCAGAAGAACAAAAGTGACGTTTAAGTCATGTTAGAAAATGGAATGCAACAGATGTGCAGAAAGAAGCAACAACACTGCCATAACAAACAACAGATGTACAGAGGAAGGGAAGAGTTGTATAGAAAGAGGCAAGAGCGACCCTAAACCCCACCAGGTAGGTTGCACCCTCTCCGCACAGCACCCCCTGTGTCTCCCTGCCCCAGCTGCCGCTGCTGAGGAAGTTCAAGGCCCTCCACCACCCACAGGCTACCACCTGCGCCTCATCCCTGGTGGCCAGTGGTAGGCCATAGGTAAGTTTGTTCATTCTCTGCTTTATTGCTTTTATTGTATTGCCTGTATTTTCATTGTTGTGTCTGTGACTGCTGTTGTCTGTCTTCCCCGCTGCCTGTTTGTGATATGTGCCCCTTTTTCTTCCCTCTGTTCCCCTCACTGTCCCTGTGCTCTCTCTGCCAGTTTTTCCCTTCTGTTCCCCCTCGCTGCCCCTGTGTCTCTGTCGGGTTTTCCCTTCTGTTCCCCTCGCTGCCCCTGTGCCTCTCTACCCGTTCTGCCTAATGTTCTTAGCTGCTCCTGTATTTCTGTGTTCTATATTTTGCCTCTGTGCCACTTGTTCTTTCAGTATTTCTGTGCCCTTTTGCCTTCCGTGCCACTAATTTTTCCCTCGTTTTTGTGCCCCTTTTGCCTTCTGTTCCACTCATTTTTTGTGCTTTTCTACCTTCTGTGCAACTCATTTTTCCCTTTTTTTTGTGCCCCTTTTGCCTTCTGTTCCACTCGTTTTTTGTGCCCTTCTGCCCTGTGTTCCACTCGTTTTTTGTGCCCTTCTGTTCACTGTGCTACTTGTTTTTCCCTTTTTTTGTGCCCCTTTTGCCTTCTGTTCCACTCATTTTTTGTGCCCTCCTGCCCTCTGCTCCACTAATTTTTTTGTGCCCTTCTGCCCTCTGTGCCACTTGTTTTTCCCTCGTTTCTGTGCCCCTTTTGCCTTCTGTTCCACTAAATTTTTATGCCCTTATCCCTTCTGGGAAAACCGCCCTCGCAGTTGCGTCCCCTGTGGCCCGCTCCCCTGATGGCTCACTGCCCATTTGCTGCCCCCACCTCCCACCTCCCAGCTGCTCCTCCCTCCCACCAACCCATATGTGCCAGCCGCTGTGCAAGCCTGTATGCGCATGGACCGCAGCCAGCGCCGAAACCCCTGGCCCCTGCACCCGCCATGACCACCGCCACTACGACGCCAGCACTCTGCATGGTCTCAACTCCGGACGGAGCCACACCTGCTTCAAGGCCGCCCGAAACGCTCACACGGCCCCTTCACTTGCCGGAACTGCAGCTACATCAGCCTCAGAGCAGACGAACCACCCGCCAAGAAAGACCCCAACCACCTCCGATGCATACTACTGAACACCTGCTCTGCACGCAAGCATGCTGTCGAGCTCTGGGACCTGCTTGACACAACATCCCTGGACATCGTCTTCCTGACAGAAACATGGTTTAATGACTCCTCCGCACCCAACATCATCATAGCCATTCCAGATGGCTACCATATCACCCGCAGAGACTGCACCAACAGAGTCGGAGGAGGAATCGCCATCGTCCACAAGAACAGCATTATGGTTTCGACTAGCACCGACAACGTGCTCAGCACTGCCGAACACATGCATTTCCAGATCTACACAGACCCTAACTCTATCCTCAGAGGCACCCCCATCTACCAACCCCACGGATCCCGCCCCCAGTTCAGTGACTCCATCACCGACTTGATCAGCATGCACGCCCTGACCTCCACCGACTACATCCTCCTCGGAGACCTGAACTTTCATCTTGAGAACAGCAACGACAACAACTCCACAACCCTGATCGATAACCTCGCCAAATTCGGACTGAAGCAACTCGTCACAACGCCCAGCCTCTCCGCCGGCCACATGCTCGACCCCGTCTTCTCCTCAAGCCTGCACCTCTCCGTCAGCCACACCACCGAAGTCCTCTGGATCAACCACCACTGCATCCACTTCGCTTTCCAGAAGCCCACCACACACCTCTGCACTCAACAGATCCACTGCCCCTGCTGGAGCAAAATAACAGAAGACCAACTACATGCAAACCTTGCTCTCAGCCCACCCACTAAACCCTCCAACACCTACGACGCTGCCCACAGACTCAGATGCTGGGTCGAGGACTGCGCCAACACCCTTACCCCTCTGAGCAAACCGCCCCACAGAGACACCAGCAAGAGGGCCAGCTGGTTCACGCCAGAACTCCTAGCCTCCAAGCAAGCCTGCCAGAAACTAGAAGTAAATGGCACAGTGAGCAAACTCCAGAAAGCCACGCAGCACACAAGGACGTCATCCGCAACCACCACCACCTCATCAGGGCGGCCAAGAGGACCTCTTTCAAAGACCGCCTCAACAACAACGCACACAATAGCAAGGAGCTCTTCAACATCGTGAAGGAACTCTCCAACCTCAGCTCCAACACCAACGACATCCCGCCGCCGCAAGCCCTGTGCGACTCCCTCGCCACCTTCTTCCACCGCAAGATAGCAGAAATCCATGACAGTTTAAATATCCGGAGAGCCCCAACAGACAGCAACATAACAGACCCTCCGCACACCATCGACCATGACCCCCTGCTAGCCTGGGCCAGCGTGAGCATCGATGACACTATCAAGACCATGCGCACAATCCACTCCGGCTCTCCGTCAGACCCATTCCCGCACCACGTCTTCAACAGAGCAAGCAGCTCCATCGCACCCCACCTGTGCAACGTCATCAATCTCTCCCTCGAGACCACAACCTTCCCAGAGATCTGGAAAAATGCCGAGATCAGTGCCCTACTCAAAAAACCTAAGGCAGACCCAAGAGACCTCAAGAACTTCCGGCCCATCTCTCTGCTCCCCTTCCCGGTCAGGGTCATCGAGAAAACGGTCAACAGACAGCTAACCCGATACCTCGAAGAAAACAGAATCCTGGACGCTTCCCAGTATGCAGCAACCACAGCACCATGACTGCCCTCATCTCCGCCACTGATTACATCAGGACCCTGCTGGACAACGGCGAAACCGCAGCACTTATCCTCCTAGGCCTCTCTGCCACCTTCGACACCGTCTGCCACCGCACACTACGTGCATGCCTCCATGCCGCAGGGATCTGAGACAAGGCTCTGGATTGGACCACCTCCTTGCTCTCTGGCAAAACCCAGAGCATCCACCTCCCCCCATTCTGTTCCAAAGCCTCCGAGATCATTTGCGGCCTACCCCAGGGATCCTCCCTCAGCCCGACGCTGTTCAACATTTACATGGCCCCGCTCGCACACATAGCCCGACAGCATGACCTCAACATAATCTCCTATGCCGACGACACTCAGCTAATCCTCTTCCTCACCAAGGACCCCATCACCGCCAAAGCCAACCTCCATGAAGGAATGAAGGCCGTCGATGACTGGATGAAGACCAGCGGTCTGAAGCTGAACTCAGACAAGACGGAGGTCCGCGTCCTCAGCTCCAATCCTTCAGCCTGGGACGACTCCTGGTGGCCGATGGCACTGGGGGCAACCCCACACCCACCGTCCACGCACGCAACCTGGGAATCATCCTCTTTTCAATGCTCTCAATGACCAAGCAAGTCAAGTCAACGCCGTCTTCTCCTCCTGCTTCAACACCCTCCGCATGCTCCACGAGATCTACAGATGGATCCCGACAGATACAAGAAAGACAGTCACCCAGGCCCTCGTCAGCAGAAAACTCGACTACGGAAATGCCCTCTACATGGGAGCTCCTACCAAGCTCATCAAATGACTACAACGCATCCAAAACGCCTCGGCATGACTGATCCTCGACGTACCATGCCACGGCCACATCACCTCCCACCTGAGAAACCGGCACTGGCTCCCCGTCAACAAGAGGATATCTTTCAAGCTCCTCACCCACGCACACAAGGCACTTCATAAGACTGGCCCAGCCTACCTCAACAGACGGCTCTCCTTCTACATCCCCAACCGCCAGCTACGCTCCACAAGACATGGAAAACCCTCCCACTGAGCCTACAACAGACCCAAGACCAACTGACCTTCAGGAGGATACTCAAGACCTGGCTGTTTGATCAGTAGCGCCCCCCCCCCCCCAGGGCCTTGAGACCTTCGCGGGTATGTAGTGCACTTTACAAATGATTGATTGATTGATTGATTGAGTACAGAAAGAACCAATTCATGTGCAAGCAAACAAAAAAAGGATGCAGAAAGTGGCACAAGAGGTACAGTACAAAGAAAATGAAGTACAGAAAGAAATACCAGAGATACTGAAAAAGGCATGAAGGGTGCAGAAAGAGGCAAAAGAAGTACAAAAAGCAGCAACAGAGGCAAGTGAGGTGCATAAAGCCTGCTCTTTCTTCTTTCTGTACCTCACTTGCCTTTTTTCCGCACTTCTCTTGCTTCTTTCTACATGTCTGTTGATGCTTTCAGCAATTCTCTTGCCTCTTGTTGCATTTTTGTTCTTTCTTTTTGCACATCCTACCTCTTTCTGTACCTCTCTTGCCTCTTTGTGCACCCCTCCTACCATTTTATGTACCCCTCTTGCCTCTTTTTGCACCTGGGTTTTTTCTTTCTGCACTGCTCTTGCTTCTTTCTACACCTCGCTTGCCTCTTTCTACACCTTTGTTGCTTCTTTCAGCAATTCTCTTGCTTCTTTCTACACTTCTCTTTCTTCTTTTTGCACCCTTTCTGCCTCTTTCTGTACCTCTCTTGCCTCTTTGTGCACCTCTGCTAACTCTTTCTGCACCCCTCTTGCCTCTTTTTGCACCTCTGTTTGTTCCTTCTGCACTGCTCTTTCTTCTTTCTGTACCTCACTTGCCTCTTTCTGCACTTCTCTTGCTTTTTTCTGCAACCCTTCTGCATATGTCTGCACCCCTATTTCCTATTTATTCAATTCTCTTGCCTTTTTTTACACCTCTCTTCCCTGCATGAGTAGTGCTACCTGATTAAAACAGTGCATGGGTAATACATTGGTGATTGTATGAGTGCATACCTAGTGCCTGGGTGATTTCATGAGTGCAGCAGTATTCCTTGCATATGTAGTGGCTGGAACACTAAAAGACTGCATGGGTAGTACTTGGATGTTTTTTTTATTACTGCATGAGTGTTGGGCCTAGCAAAATATAAAGCAGCAGAGTATTATATCACTCAAATACATGTCTCTGCATATTGTTCGAACCGTGCATCATATATAAAAGAAATATGTATACAATATTTTATAACTCCATGAGTACTGCCTGGGTGATTACAGAAGTACGAAGATACTACCTAATGATTACATGAGAGCAACAATAGTGCCTGGATTATTTTATAAGTGCATGAGTACTGGCTAAGCGATTACATAAGTGCAAGAGTAGTACATACGTGATTGAAAGAGTGAAAGATAGTGGCTGGCTGAATAAGGAACTGTATACCCAATGCATTGGTAACTGAATGAGAACAAGGGTAACGTCTGGGGGATTAAAGGAGTACATAGGTTACACCTGGGTGCTTGCATGACTTCAGGGGTAATATCTGGGGATTTAAATACCTACATAAGCAGTGACTGGGAAATTGTATAACTCCATGTCTACTTTTTGGGTGATTTCAGAACTACTGACATAGTGCCTGAGTGAATAAAGGAGTGCAAACGCAGTGCCTGGGTGATCTCTTATTCAGTAATGCCTTAGTGATTACAGTAGTAAATATGTAGTACCTGGATCATTTCAAAACTGAATGTGTAGAACATGGCTGTTTTCTTAACTGCATGAGTGTTGGACCTAGCCAAATATAAAGCAGCACACTATTACAAGATTTAACCATATGTCTCTCCATATTGTTAAAAGCCTGAACACATACATCTCTATCTTTTCAAATCATCATCAAATCTAAAAGAAATATGTATACAATATTCCTGGAATATACTGAAACCTAGAAACTGAGACATATAATAGATTTGCCTCAGTGATTGCATAGCTCTATGGGTGATTGTATGAGTGCAAGGGTAGTCACTGGGTTATTTTACGAGAACATGGATAGTGACTAGCTAATTGTATGAGTGCACATATGAACAATAAGTATAAAAATTGCACCTGAAGTCATAGAAGAGTCATGGAGTAGTACCTAAGTGAATAGATGAGTGCAACAGTAGGGCCTGTGTGATTCTATGACTGCAAGAGTAGAGTGTGAGTTATGACATTACTGCATAGGTACAGCCTGCATGACTGCATGACTGTATGGGTAGTACATAACTAGTGCCTGGGTGATTGCATGACTGCAGGTATAATATTTGGGAGATTACTGGAATACATAAAAAGTGAGTGGGTGATTTTATAAATGCATGGGTACTTCTTGAGTAATTACATAAGTACCAAGGTACAGCCTGAGTGAGTACATAACTTCAAAGATAGTGCCTGGGTGATTTTTATAAGTGCATGAGTACTGGCTGAGTGATTACGTAAGTACAAGAGTAGTGCCTTTGTGATCAAAAGAGTAAAATATAGTGTATGGCTAAATAAAGCACTGTATTTGTAATACATTGGTAATTGCATGAGTACAAGGGTAACGTCTGGGGGATTAAAGGAGTACATAGGTAAAACCTGGGTTATTGCATGACTACAGGGGTAATATCTGAGAATTTACATGATTACATAAGAAGTGACTGGGTAGTTGTATAACTCCATGGCTACTTTTGGGTGATTTCAGGACTACTGACGTAGTGTCTGAGTGAATAAGGGAGTACAAAGGTAGTGCATGGGTGATTTTGTAACAGGATGACTATTGGCTGAGTGATTACATAAGTACAAGGGTAGTGACTCCATGATTGAAGTAGGGCACCAATATTGGCTCAGTGATTATATAAGGGCATGACTAGTGGCTACGTGATTGAAAGAGTGCATGGGTAATACCTTGTTGATTACATGAGTACATAGATAGTGCCTAGGTGAGTGAATGAGTGTAGCAGTAATGCATTGGTGATTACAAAAGTGCAAGTGTAGTACCTTGCTCATTCAAAAACTGCATGGGTAGTCATTGGGTGTTTTCATAACTGCATGAGTGTTTGGCCTAGCCAAATATAAAGCAGCACACTATTATATAATTCAATCATAAATCTCTCCATATTGTTAAAAGCTTGCACACATATGTCTCTACCTTTTCAAATCATCATCAAATCTAAAAGAAATATGTATGCAATATTTCTGGAATATACTGAAACCTAGAAACCGATAAAAATAATAGCTCTGCCTCAGTGATTGCATACCTCTATGGGTAGTGCTTGGGTGATTCTAGGAGTGCAAGGGTAGTTACTGGGTAACTTTACGAGAAGATGGATAGTGACTAGCTAATTGCATGAGTGCACACATAAACATTAAGTGCATAGATAAGTGTAAGAATAGCACCTGAAGGCATAGATGAGTCATGGAGTAGTACCTAAGTGATAAGATGAGTGCAACAGTAGGGCCTGGGTGATTCTATGACTACAAGAGTAATTACATGACTGCATTGGTACAGAGAGCATAACTGCATAACTTTATGGGTAGTACATAACTAATCCTGGTGATTGCATGACTGCAGGTGGAATATCTGGGAGATTACTACATAAAAAGGGAGTGGGTGATTTTATAAGTGCATGGGTGCTTCTTCAGTAATTACAGAAGTACTAAGGTACAGCTTGAGTGATTACAGAAGTGCAAAGGTAGTGTCTGAGTGATTTTATAAGTGGACGAGCAAGTAGACACATATCTCAAAACTTCACAGATACACTTAAATTTTCAAACAAACACTGAAAATGATGCAGTATTTATGAAATATAACTTGGTTCACATCATAAAAATTTCTCAAATAAATTACATCTGTACAAACATCTCAGACTTCACTTTCAGGCTACTGCTTAACCATTCTAAAAACTACTTTTAATATTACACCTACCCAAATACAAATTAGGAAACCTTGAAATATCGTTTGTAAAAGTCTCACCATATTACTAAAACCATACACGAATATGTCTGTACCATAATACTATTCAAACCTTAAAAATTCACAGAACAAACTTCCAATTGCAAGCAAACATCAAACATTATGCGGCATACTTCAACAATATCTCTCTAAAAACTTTTTTTAAAAGCCTAGTTAATAACACCTTATGTCAGCATCTTTTACACCACACTTTGTACTGTATCTTCAACATTCTACTAGTACTCACACACAGCCTACCAAATAAAAAGCAACAACACCTCTTTGTTATACATTGTGCACCTTCAAATGTATGACATATGAAAATACATATACAAGTAGAAACATACTCCAGACAGAAGTCCATACATACCTTAAAACTTTACAGATTCAGATTCAAATTTATAGCAGCAACAAAAATGATGCAGTATACTACAAATGTACATATCCACACAATAAAACAAATTAGCATAATCACTAATCAATACTCCAATATACACATAATACTATAATGAATCTATTTCAAACAACATTTAACTACAATAAAACATATTAAAATAAACATATCTATATTTAATATTCTATTTCAAACATCACAGTTATTGAATAATGTGTTAAAGTTTAAAAATAAACCTAATACATAATACACCTCACAAATTTATAACTCACCTTTCAAAACAATTTGTAGAATTTAAAATATCACAAACTCATACAAGATTTTGTTATGCACACAATCAATTAATGCAGCAGTCTCAGCAAAGTAAAACCAGTAATGGCAAAGATTCATTCTCTTTCTCCATGCAAATACATGTAAGTAACATATCACATACCTTTCTACATTATTTCAAACTATAAAACCCATTTCTATTAGTTAAACATATGAACCCTTACCAACTGACTTCTAAAAGTGCCCAAGCTGGTTCTGGAATTTTTTGGGAATCGCAATTCCACCGTGCAACAATGAAATGGAACCGCGAATCCATACGGGAGTTCAAAAATATATTACAAATAAAAATACCACTATTTTTAAAGAACACAACACTTCTAAAGAAACTGCTGTCTTAGGAAATCTTACTGTAATAAGATTTCACTTATATATGAATTAGAATAACACATTATAAGTCCACAGTTAAGTTGCAATCCTTCCCCCATTCGGCTTAATGCCAGTTTCCATAGTAACAGTTTACCATATTTTCAAGTTCACCACACAAAGTTACAAATGCAAACAGCAGGTGTTGTTGACATTTCTAAAATCTGAGCTTATCCTATCTACTGTACCTTTCAAACATGTTTTACTAACAAATAAGAAGCATGCTTTTAAAAGAAAGTAACAAGCACCCTATTTTTGAACGTACAATGGTCTTAACTAGGCAATCAATTCTCTAATTTTTAAAAAACAGCATCTTGTCCACCATTTTACATACCTCTCTTTCTACCAACTGACTACCTCCGCTAAAGACATCTTTCCATTACTTCCAGACATAACTTCAAGATGCTCACAGTGTGGATTGTTGGACACAGCCATGTTTTCTGGTGCAAACGGTATGCTGAACACAGAGGTATTGACAAAGCGTAGGTCTGGAAATGCTAATGAAGGACAACTTTGCTCAATTGATTTTGCTTTTATCTAAAACTGTCTTTGTGTACTCTAACAAATACCAAAGACAGAAATCGAAGTGATGAAATCAATTCTGTCCACAAATTGAAAAAGCTAGAAAGAATGTCAATAAAACTGTTTCTGCTTACCTCAGAGACCATAGGATGAGCTCCATATATCACAACAATCTACGTTTTGATATGAATGACATCTACTGAAGTGATGGAGTATACTTCACAGATCAAGGAAACTCTTTTTCAACAACCTAAAGTTCTGTATAAGCACTTATATGTAGCTACAACAAACTCATAATAAACACTGGGGCTATTTTTAGAGAAACCCTATAACCCAACAGTGAATCTTACCTATTAAAAACATACATATATTTTTTTTTAATTTTACTTGGAGTCGCGAACCCATTGCGTTTACACTGGAGGACGCAATAGAGTTGTGTCCCCGGTGCAGCGTTTTTCTTGGAGTCGGGAACCCATCACGTTTACACTGGGGGAAACGCTGGATGCAATGGAGTCACGACAGCAAGAACATATGGAAAAAAATGTCCCCCATTCTGAATAGTTTAATGTTGCCTCTGGCACCCCATCCTCTGAGGCCCAGCCACTTCATATATATTTCTCTTTTTTTAATTTTCAAAAAATATTACCCCCCTTTTCCGCCAAAGGGCTTTACTTTGCCCTGGGGACCCCATCCCCCGAGGCATGCCCTTACCATTGGGGACTGTGGGGGGAGCCCGAATGCCCCCACGGTTCCTGCCTGCTTCTCTCTTCCTGCAAGCGCCAGCATTGCTTTTGTACAAAGGGAACTGCTAACATGCAGCTCCCCTTGCCCAAAAGCAATTTGCTTCTTGAAAGCAAGATGCTCTCACTTCTAAAAACCAAACCAGTGTTTGCAATGACAGGGCGGGAGCCGCACAGCTCCTGCCCTGTCACTGTAAATAGCAATGTCCCAAGGGTGAGACCCCCGCGACATTGCAGGAGCTGGCCCGGGGGGGGCAGTCCCCAGGGCCATAGAGGGCTCCAGGAGGGGGGCCGCACAGTGCTTCTCCCTAAATTTGAATAGCCCCAGGAAGGTGATGGTCCCTGGGCTTGGGGGGGCCTGAGAGGGACCCACCTCATAATTACAAATGCCCTGGGGAGGTGGTGCTCCCTGGGGCACCATTATTCTTTTTTTTAAAGTTTTCCTTGGGGTTGCAAACCCATCATGTTTACAATGGCGGCTGCGCTGAACGCGATGGAGTTGCGACTCCAGCACACAAGAAAAAAGAGAATGCCCCCCATTTTGAATAGTTTATATCGGGCTTGTAGACCCCATCCCCCAAGGCCAGGCCACTTAAAAAAAAATTATTAAAAAAAAATATTACCCGCCCTTTTCCCCCAAAGGGCTTTATTTTGCCCTGGAGACCCCATCCACCGAGGTATGCCCTTACTGTTGGGGACCGTACGGGGAGCCCCAATGCTCACACGGTCCCTGCTGTTTACCCGTGTCCTGCAAAAGCCGGCATTGCTTTTGGACAAAGGGAACTGCTAATATGCAGCTCCCCGTGCCCAAAAGCAATACTGATTTGCTTCTTGAATGCAAGAGCAGGTTTCCTGCAATGACAGGACGGGAGCACCCCGGGACATTGCAGGAGCCGTCCCTAGGGATTGATGGTCCCCAGGGCCATCAAGGGCTCCAGGAGGCAGCCCCCCTTCCTATATTTGCATAGCCCCAGGGAGGTGGTGGTCCCCAGGGCTTGAGGGGCCTGCGAGGCCCACCTAAATAATAAATGAAACTCCAGGGAGGTGATGGTCCCCGGCATTGGGGGGCCTGCGAGGCCCCGCTTATAATTTTTGGAAGCCCTGGGGAGGTGGTGGTCCCCGGGGCTTGAGGAACCAGCGAGGCCCCCACCTCATAACAAATGCCCTAAGAGGTGGCAGTCCTCGGGGCTGCGGGGATCTCTGCTGGCCCCCGCAAATGAATTAGTGATTATCCCTGGGACCTGGCCCCCACGGTGGCTTATAGGAAATGAAGTGCGGAAGCCCTCCCTTTGTTTTGTTTTATTTTCGTGTCCGGATTCGTGCGACTAGTGCGCAATCGGCTGTTTTTTTTAATTCTTTTTTTGTCCCTGAGGGTCCTTGTGGCACACCCCTATGGAGGCCTAGGGGGTCAGGGTGTTTCTACCCTGCCCCCTTTTCTTCATTTTTCACTGTTTTCCCCCTTTTTTATGTTACTCGGTACTGAGTCACAATATGGCTGCCAGAGTGTTTGCTCGGGAGGGTTCACAAATCCTCCCCGGTGCTCAGATATCGATATTTTTATTTCTTAAATTTCTCAGCAACTACTGAACGGATTTTGACCTTTTAACAAAACGAGTGCTTTCTGAACCAAGAAAAAACATTTTGCCAAATTTGGTGTAATTCCGTTCAGCAGTTCGGGCTATAGCCCTGTCTAAATTTCCTATGGAAATTAATATGGGAAAACGCGTTTTGGGACCCCCCTTTTTTCTTGGCCCTCGCTTGACAATCCACCCCAAAACTTTAAAGACAGGAGTGGGCCAAAGATATTGGCAACAGAAAAAACATTTTTTGAATAGAAACGAGTCCCTAACTATAACTACCTACTGGCGACCGCCAATAGATTATATATATATATATATATATATTCCACAAATCCATCATCCGATAGAGAAAGTCAGCACTCACAAAGGATTTACTTCCCAAATTCCAAGGTTTATTTGTCAAATACTCGCATTAATGCACAACACCAACGCGTTTCGCAACTCACTGTTGCTTGTTCACGGTGGTGGAGCGCCATTGGACTACGAATTTTTGAGCCAAGGCTGTGAAATATATATATATATATATATATATATATATATATATATATATATATATATATATATACTTAGTCTTCACCCACCACGACCCTGGTCGGAGAGAAGTGGTGATGAGGACATGGCTCCTCGCGTTGGGCTAGCGGCATTGCTGCCAGTCCCCACAGAAATGACATTTGGCCCAAGAGGTTATGCGGTAACGGGGACGGAAGGAGACGCTCTGTTTCAACATGTGGGGACAAGTAAAAGCAGCGCACACCGTCCTGCTTACCGGCTTTCCGCATCACAGCGTCGCCTCGAGACCCAGAGCTGCATTCTGGGTCTCGTAGTTGGAGCACCGACCGTGCGCCCTACAATAGGCGGGGCCAACTTTGGGAGGAGTAGCCATATGATCAGCAGCAGGACAAACCACAGGTGTGGAGACTTACCCCTTTCCTTGCTTCAACTGGGCGCTGACGAAGGCACACGAAGCCGAAATGCATTCGCCTGAAGTGATGGACTGAAATAAAGCTTGATCCGTTTGTTCCCCATGGAGGCCTCCGCCTTTCTTTTCTTGGGCGGGTATTTCTTGGACATATATATATAATTTTTTTCTGCCAAAAAATTTCCCAAACTGACAGACATGTTTCACCCCCTGGCTTGGTCAATGTCACTGCTGCGGCTCCTGCCAAAAAAGAAAAGAAGAGTGGGCTCCCACACTTCTCTATTATTAAGCCCCCGGGTGTACTAAGTACCAGGGGCATGCAACCATTGATACTTTTAAGAAATTGGGTCTCACGGACCCCCATGCCCTGTGCACCGACTCCTCCCCAGGGCTACTATAATAGAACATGGGGGGCATTTGCAGACACCCGTGCCCTGGGGACCACCACCTCCCTGTTGCTATTTAAATGAGTAATGGGGGGCTCAGGATGATTGTATGGGGGGCCATTAAGAGATGGAAAAGGGATGGGGATAGAACTGAGCATTGGGGTACACCAAGAGTAACTAGGGTGGGTTTGGAAAGCCAGGAGTTGATTTCAATTTGTTGCAATCGGTGTTGTAGGTAAGATGTTAACAATTTTAGAACTGTGCCAATGAGACCAGAGTGGATCTTAAATGTCTCAGGTAATGCTGGGTGATTTACAGTGTCATAAATAGCTGATAATTCAAGTAGGATAAGCAGGCATGCGTCACCTTCGTCTAAGGATCTGTGGAGGTCATTGAGATATGGAGCATGGCAGTTTCTGTGCTACAGCCTTGCCTGAGTTCTGATTGGAAGGTGTCATGTTAGTTAGGTTGTTGTAGGACCCACTTCTCCATAGATTTGGCTTGGAATGGGAGGTTTTAGATAGGTCTAACGTTGTTGACAGCATTGGGGTCTGACCCTGGTTTTTTGGGAAAGGGGGTGATTTGTCCTAGTTGGAGGGAGTCAGGTAAACCGTCTGAGGCGAAAAATGCATTAATGATTTTTGTCCAGACCGGGGAAATTATGTGGTTGAGATTTTGTATTATTGTAGATTGGAGGGGATACTTATTGTGGAAAGTATAGGCTTTACGTTAGCAATTATATTGAATACTTCATTTTGTGTCATGGATTTGAAATCAGACCAATTGGCATTGATTTCAGTTGAGTGAGATCATGGTTGCCATTAGTTTTTTAGGAGATCATTTGGTCATTAGTAGGTTCTGGTGGTGGGGTGAAATTGTAGGGAGGTGAGCCAGTGGGGAAGGTTGTGAAGGGATGGCAGATTTCTGACTTGAAAGAAGAATTACTACATTTTTTTCAGTGAAGAAGCTGGCAATTTCTTCACAGCGTTCTTTAGTGGCTGTTATTTCATATGGGGATGTGAGGGTGATTTGTCATTTAACAATGTTGAAGAGTCCCATGCGTCTATTCTTAGCACGGTCAAGCATGTTGCAAAAGAAGGAGAAATTTCTCAAAAAATGTGCTTCTTATATGAAAGCGGTGGAGTTCTAAGTAGTGCTAGGTGCATTGTCGAGGGGTTCTGTCTCCATGTCCTTTCTGCCTGTCTGAGTTGTCTCCTCTCATTGTTAAACTCTAGGATAAACTAAGATTTGATTGAATGGATCTCAAATGTTTTAGTTCGAATGGTGCTATTTGGTTGAGAACTTCAGTCATTGCTGTATTATAGTGGGCAGTGAGGTCAGCAACATTATGAGTGAGAGGGTGCCTCTGTAGTTGGGCTCGAATACTGGATTCCAGCTCCGTTATTATGACTTGTTTGATGTTTCTCTTCAGTGCTTAGGTTCATCTGTTAAGGCTGAGAAGGATCTGAAGTGGGTATTGATATTAAACAATTTGAGATGGTGGACGGACCGGTCAGTGGGTGAGACTGATCTATGTGAGACCAGCTAATTTTAGTAATAAACAAATCTAGAGTGTAGCCTTAATTATGTGTTGGTACATTGCGGAGTTGTTTAAGGTCATTTATTTCAGGAAGTTTGATGAGATTCCATACTGTGGTGCCTTCTCAGTTGTTCCAGTGAACATTGAAGTCAACCAAGAATGTCCTTCATGTAGGTTAGGGAGAACCGTATTCATAGGTCAGTTAACTCTTCTGCGAAGAGGGTGCAATCACCAGGAGGGTGGTAGATGGTGTGTAGTATGAGAGGAGAGGAGCCTTTGACTGTAAGTTCAGCTCCAAGGTATTCAAAAGTCGAATATTCTGTGTTTTTTAAGATGGAAAGATGTATTCCTTCTTGGTGAATGATAGCTAATCCACCACCTGTTTTTTATGTCTGACATGTCTATTGATGGTGTATCCAGATGGTATAAGCAGGTCTGGTATGGGGGTACAGTGGTCGTTAAGCCAGGATTTGGTGAGGAAAGCATTATCAATTTCTTCACCGAATATAAATATTGATATTGTTGAGCTACTGATCTACAGTTGAGAAGCAAGCATGCATGATAGAGGGCAAGGATTATTATTAGTAGAATGTAGTGTTGTAATGGTGATGTATTGAGCAGGAGGTCTGGGCGAGTAAATAATTCTAGGAATTCTATTTGAGCTCTCTATTAGTGGGACTGTGGAGGGAGTGTTTTGGACCATATTCTGGTTCTTTGTGAGGTAGAATTCACTGATAGCATCGGCTTCCAGTGCGGATGTGGGGCTGTGAGCTAAATGGGGTCTGGTCTGTGGGGCTGACAACACAAGAGAGTAGAGCGCCAGAGGGAGCATTGTATGGCGGTTGAGAAACCTGTGTGGGGAGTCAATTTATAACTACCAAGAGTGTGAGAACAACCTAAATTGGCCAGGCTTCAGCGGTTCTGTCTTAGATGCAAGATGTCATTATCTAGGGAATTGAGTTTTTGCTCCATTCAGTTCAGGAGCTGGATATGTTTCTCATTGATGCTTCCAGCATTGAGAGTGGGAATGTACATGACAAGTCCTGAGTATAAGGGAGGAGTGTGCACTATGCATTGGGTGTGGTCAGTGTCATTGCGACTGGAAGTGTAGATAGTCTGTGTGAACTGTGTAGGGTCTACACTGGTAGGGTGGGGTACATCCCCTGAGAGTTCAGTAGCAGACGATCTGTAGTTGGGGCTCGCTCCACCTGGCTTGGGGTGTGCATCATTGAGTTTTTTCATCATGTGTCTGCTGGTTAGGGTGAAACCATAACAAGTCATTCTAGTGGGTATTTGTTGGTGGTGTGTGTTAATGGGGGCGGCAAAGTTTCTAAGAGTGTCGGAGGGTGTCACAGAGTTGTATAGAAAATCAGTGGGGAAAAAAAGGCGGCCAGTTCTGGGTTGATGGTCCAAGGTAAGGGGGAGAGAGTAATTTGGGGCACATGGCCCTGTTGTGTTAGTGAGTTAAAAAGTGACGAAAGTGTTGATCAAAGATGGTGAAGTTTGTATAAGTATGTTCCCTGTCCTGAAATGGGAAATAGTGATTTTCCCTCTAAAGGTTGGGGAAGGGGACCTGGTGAGTTTTGTTCCATAGGGTATTTTGATTGACTTAGTAATTTGTAGGTGGAGAAGGTAGATGTTTTTTCTCTTTGCCAGGCATTTGGAATAGAATACAAAATTGCTTTTCTTGTTGCCGTTGGTCATGCTGTGGTAGGTATTGGCCATTAGTGTTTCCGGGTGCTGTTTCAGTAGTCTGTGTTTGAAATTCTTTTTTGCGTTACTGCAGAATTTTTTAGGATGTGATGCTCCATGAGTTGGGGCCATATTTCACGAGTGCAGTGTTGAGGAGTTTGTTGGGGAACATTGCTTTTTACATTTAGAGTCTGGTTACAGTTGAACAGCAAGATAAGGGGAAGTAAGGGAGTAGCTGGAAGTCTTAGAAGGCTGGGCCTGGGGCAGTGGAGGATTGAAGCTGTAGAGTAAGCAATACATTTGGAAATGGTTTGGTTGGTTAGATGGATGGACAGGGCACTGTGGAGGAGAAATGTTATAAAGTGAGCAATACGTTTTGCAAATTGGAAATGCTTAGGAGTTTTAATTGTAAAATTCATATATTTGCCAGTTGACTGGGAATAGAGTAGTTATAGAGGTATACAATATGCACTTCTAAATCATACTCAAAACATCAGCTAAGTAAGGAAAGTGCTCAAAACATCAAGTACTAAGGGTGAAAAATAAATAAGATGGACAAATAGTAAATGGGCAAGAAAATAATGTGGGATGTAGGCCCACATGCATCAAGCATTTTTGGAGTTGCAAACGGTGCGATTCCTTAAAATCGGCCGTTTGCGATTCCAATAATGCTTTTTGGAATGCATCAAGCATTTTTAGAAATCGCAACATTTTTGCGATTTCTAAAAATGCGATTGCTTTTAAGAAATCGCAAATTTGCGATTTCTTAAAAGCAATGCAGGAATACTTTTTAAATTGCGAATTCGCAATTAGAGGGACAAATTTACCGAGTAGTTGAACTACTCGGTAAATTTGCAAAAACTGTAAATAATGCAGAAAATGCATTTTTAAAACATTCATGTTACGGACACACATGTCCTTAGGACATGTGTGTGTGCAACATGATGCGAAAAATACATTTATGGGGTGCATAGGGGGTCATTTAGTCCCCCCATCCCACCCTTGAAATGGATTGAGGAATTGCGATTTTCAAATTGCGAATTCGCAATTCCCATTCATTCCTATGAGCCTTTTGGCCCATAGGAATGAATGGGAATTGCAAATTCGCAATTTGAAAATCGCATTTTTTATGCGATTCGGTAAAAATAGCGATTTCTACCGAATTGCATAAAAATGAAAAAAATAATCATGCATAGGCTTTTGCGATTTCTAAATTGTGAATCGCTATTTATCGCAATTTAGAAATCGCAAAAGCCGAGATTGATGCATGTGGGCCGTAGTTCCTAGTTAAATTATGGAGGTATACAATATGCACTTCTAAATTTTAAAAAACTCAAAACCTCAGATAAGTAAGGAAAATACACAAAAACATCAGAAAAATTAGGATAAAAAGCAAATCAGAAGAACAATAGTAAATAAGTGGGACATTGTTCATAGTTCAGGCCACTAGGTTGAGTTCCAGGCTAAGTGAGGATCAAAGACCACATGAAGAGAACTGGGCGGAAGTAGCAGCATAATAAAATGGGGCAAAAGTAAGGGAGGGGCAACAAATCCAAAATGCAACCAACCAAACGCTGCATTCATTCAGGACTCCACCTATCCTCCAAGTCATCATCACACGCCAAAACTTTACTCAGGGTGAGGGTGTTGCAAAGCATTTAGTCCTGGCCCACTTTAGCTCGCAACCACCAGGGGCCCTCACTTCAACGTAGACTCCGGGTGCAGTCTACCACCCCAGCAGCACTTGAATCTAAAAATGGCCAAAGAGGCGAACCCAAGCACTGAGCTCGATGAGAGGTGTTGCAGGCAGGACGGGCTTCAGGTTGGGGTTTGTCTGGCCCGAGTTGCTGTCCTCTTCATCAACCTAGAGACTGGTTGTCTCTAACATCTCCTGGGCAACTGGTGAGTCCTAAATGACTGTCATAGTCTTCCCGAGGCTTGACACAGCCAAGAGCCCACAGGCAAGGCTGCCCACAGGCAAGGCTGCCTGCAGTCATAGATCCACAGATGCTTCCCCCATCAGCCGTCCAGCATCTGGCAGCTGCCCTCGTCGGTGACGCACCCACCACTCAGGTAGAGGCCCCTCAACCACCATTTTGCAATCAGAGTGCCTCATTGTACAACACTGCATTGGGTACAACTGCAGATGGAGAGACGGTAGCAATGTGTGCCCTGCCCTTCACTACAGACGCAGCCAGCAGACTTGCACACTGGTATATAGATAGATATAGGACTGGACAATGGCAATGAGGCATCAGCAGTGTCTGGAGCACCAAATTCAATCTTTGGCAGCAGCCAATAAGCCGTTCTGGCACTCCGGCAGTCAGCAGTAACACTCGCCAAGTTAAAGGTCCTGGGCATAGGGACCTCGATAGAGTCTAGAGCCTAGTCAGCACTGTGGCTGCAACTCAAACCACCGGTCTGGTACCCTGGAAGTTGGCCTCCCCAGCCAATGGGACTCACAAGCATTGGGGACACTCACCTGGCTTCTGCATTTGTTGACTGCCTCACTATGACTGGGAGCGTGGACTGTAGGGCAAATAGTCTACTGGGATGAGTTGGAGGACCGCTGCTGATAGCAGTCTGGGTACTTCTGCACTATATCCTAGTCCCATCAAGTAATCAGCTTGACTCTCAGAGCAGAAGCATCGGCGTGCATCACTTTTCACACCGGTAGACTTACTGCCGAACATCAATTATTCAGTTCTCTCACCCTCAATTCAATCAGTGTTAATCCAGAACACAGAATCCCACTGGATTTGTTACTCTTAGCCAAAGAAGAGTGGTGGATGACTGGGCTAAAACGGGGATTTACAAGCGATGTGCATCCATAGCCAGGAGCTTCCTTGGAAAGCTCCTCTCCATCGGCCATCTTGAACACATCATTTTCAAAATGAGGTTCTGTATGTGTGCAGATTTAATAGGGTTTTTACTTGTCACACTGTAGTACTTGCTGCTCAGCCAGTGTGAGTGCATTGTGGAATGTTGGAATGGATGATGCTGTGGAATGTTGGGTGAGTGAGGTTGGCAGTTGAAGGATGGGCTGAGCAGCAGGAAGACTGCTCCTCGTGGGGCTCTCTGTACCTGTAAGTTGGAACTATCTACCTTAATAAATACCATCTTAAGTTACCCGCAACCAGGATCTTCATTTTCACTACTACTCACACCTTGTCCTTTGCCAACTACTTGAATTTTATGTTGACTTGTGCAAAGTTCAAAGGGGCCGGATCTCATGTTCCGGATTGATAATGACACCTAGACATTCGTAAAGGAAAAGAGACAGAGTGGCTCACCCCCAACCTCCTGGCCTTCTGACCATAAGGCACAAGGGTGAAAAATATACCACATCGCTCATACCACCACCGTCATGTTGCGTGATTCCAGTGGTCTTCTTCCTTTAGTACTTCCCTCCTCCGATCAGCAGCATTGGGGCTACTGGTTCCTCTGCTCCACTCCCTCTGACTCCTCTTCCAGTCTGAGTCCCAACAAAGTGTTTCTGAGGGGATTAAGTGGCGGTATTGATGAAAAGTGATTAGTGCACACTGATGCACAGGCAGTATATTTAACCCAAGCAAGAGTTGAACTGGGCTGATCTAAAGCTCCCCTCTGTGTACATTTTGTTAAAAAAGGAACACGTTTCATATAGTTTGAATGCGATATTTCTTTTTTTTTTAACTAAAAATGATCCACATAGAGGCAAATAAAGACGAGGCTCCGTGAATGCCCTCTAAAACACTTTATGCTGAAGTATTAGAAATAAATAAATCGTTTGTGCTGAAGGGTTGGCTCAATGTGCAATTTTTGAAATAGCGGTGATATTAAAATGTAATGGCAAAGTGTGCTGTTTTTTGATGTTTAAGGAAATGGCTGTGCATCATCAGGACTTTTGAACGTTTACAAGACAGAATATTGATGCTTTTACCGAGGCGCTTGAACTCCTCTGATTGTACACAATCAGTAAAATAATCGCTCTGTGCTTTGAAGCGGTAGTAGGCTAAATAAAAAAAGAGCACACGATTTAACTGTCCTCTCTAGTCTTTTTCTTAAAAACGGTGAGTGTTTTCTCCGTTTGATTTTTTATTTTTGGTTCATCTTGTCACCGTTCAGGGCAAATATTAATGTAACTATGATACATTCTTTAAACGTCATATTTCGGGTCTTCTATATCCAGTGATGGAAATGGCGGCCAAAAACGAGCAACTCTCTCACCCTGCTACATCCTGATAACATTTCCCGTCTTTGTTGAGATATTAAACGCTGATGGTTTATTCCAAGGCCTTTTATATACTCTGTCAGTCGGTTAACAAGATTTGTGTTATCTGCGCCATGCAAAAGAACTGCCTCAGCAGAATCCAAAATATGCTCCTGTTTTCCTTGCCAAATCATTGGCGCAATTGGCACAGAGAGCGCCGGGAACAGAACAGCATGTGAGTCTCCCATTTGCAAGCTGTGATTAATTGCAAACTATAGTACATTATGCAAACCTTTCTTTACAGTTGCAAGGAATATAAATAAACCCAAAATCAAACGAAAACGTAAAATGATGCCTCTAAATGCAGGTTACTTTGAATGTTTTTATTTTAAATACTACACTGTCTAAGAGCATGACGTAGGATATTTTATTCCACGCATTGGCTTGTCTCTGGTCCCTTGGCAGTCTAGCACTGAATATGCATATTTGAGAAATGTTACTGGAAGTCGCAAAGCCCTTGCGTAAAAATCAATCTAGTCTTTACCATATATTTGGACAGTCATATTTTTTAGCATTAAAGACTCTAGAGATAAAAACGTATTATGAACCCCATTTGTTATGTTTATTATTGTTTTTTATTTGGAATTGTTACACAATTTGGAAATAAATACTCAGCAGCATTTTATTATGTGTCTGGGAAGCAGAAACACCGAGCATGATTTGCAGTGAGGTACGCCCATAACAACGCTCTTTACATCCAAAATAAATACAATTTATTTTACAGTGCACTTTTCTAGTGGCTTTTATGTAGACATTCAGTTTACGAAGTAATTCACGAGCAAACTTCTCAAAACATGCAGTTTGTTATCCTTTTAAAGCAATAAACATCAGACATTCTAGCTTAGATGACTTCTTTGTTTAGGGAACTCATATTTTTTTCTTGCTAGACTTCAAAATTACTACTTCACCTTTCTCCATTAGAATATAGCTATCGGGTCTTTAACCCTAGCAACCGAAAATCTTTCTTACCCAACTAATGGTGTCATCTTTCCAGGTCATATGTGGTTTTCCCTTTAATTGCGATGGTTAGCATGACATTCTCCTATATTTTTTCAAAAACGCTAAGTTTATAATATGGGTCAAGTTGAACAAGAAGTGTGATTGTGAGCAAATGTAATTGGGAAAGTTATAATTGCTAAATCTTATGGCGTATAAAGATATACCATAACAAAGACATAGGCTTCGATTATGGATTCAGCGTAGTGTGAAGTACCACGTGCCAGGGTAAGTAGCACATAAATTGGCCTTCCAGTCTGATCACGAGTTAAAAATAGCATGCAAGTATTTATCGCACATGCTAAATACTGCATGTCCGAGCGAATGTGCACTATTTATCAAATGTACTATTTACTACATGTGTTATTTACCATATGAGGAAACTCCTGGTAAATAATGTCCGATTACAAGTTTGAGAGGTAATTGAAAACTAATGGAAAATACCACTTTAAAATTTCTTTTGTCAAAAGCAGGTGGCAAAAATTCCTGAAACTGCATGAAATTGAAGAAAAGCTGATAAACAATACGAAAAGACAAAGACCAACACAACAGTTCATAAAACACATTATATGCAAGTGAGATGAAAAAAATAACACACACCAGTCCATAGGACCTGACCTTGCAGCCTGGCACAGGTAAAGCACACACAGGTTGATGGCAGCATCTCACACTTCCACCCACAGTTCCCCACTATGGATCTAACATTGCTAAGCCAATCTATCATGCTATGCCAGATACATATTCTGTACAGAAAACCATGCAGCATGAGGATGGAAACCAGGCCCCAAAGCCTCAGACTCAAATGGAGCAGCATTGCAAGTGGAGATACTGGATTGACAGGGTAAGGCTGTAAACCCTAAACACGAGTCAAACTGAAATCCTGATCACATGCAGGTTTGATATGGGCCCCATACAAACATACTTGCATAATTAGGGACATCGTTGAACCCAACACCGGGATCCAGGGCCATCCGCCTTTCCTGCAAATTCTAGCAGTGCTAAAATCCTTTGAATCAGGTACCACACAATGGACAGTAGGATTGGTGTATGGCTTTTCTCAGCTAACCCTCAACAAAATACTCATCCAAGTTATGGGTGCTTTGCTGAGAGGTAGTGGCCAACATATAACATTTCCCATGAATACCGACACAGCCAATCCTGGAAAAGCACACTTCTACACCAGAGTTGGATTTCCTGGTGGTCAGGAGCCAAATGACTGCTCCTGGTGGTCTCACATACAGAGGATCAAATATGATGGCACTGTAAAATAAAGCATACCATTAATGTGCAAATCCTATCTAATGCCGACCTGTGTATACTAAACTGCTATTCTAGGTATCTTGCTCAACCCACAATGCCATGAACAAAATTGGTCATGCTATGGCGACCACTACATAAGTGATTGATTGTGAGTAAAAGACAAATCAATCCTTTGTCTTCTAGATTACAGTGTACTTTAAATGTTGTAGTCCAATCTCAGTACATCAGCAATATCATTAGAGAGTTTTTAGTACCAGTGAAAGCAAATATAAGAAGTATTGTGAATTTGTGTAATAAATTACATTGGTCACTATTCATAATGGTGATGATTCTCAGCCAATTCAACTTTTTAACAAGCAAATGTAATATAATTGCAGCTCTCATGACTCTTTCCTTGGATTCCCCTGGCTTCAAGACCTTCATTCACCTGTTTCACACTGGACATGTTGAGAATGGTCATAACTTTTTCTACCCGTAACTGAGGTAAAGCTGAGGTGGAGAACCACCACTAGTTGCCATGCATTTGTGCTCATGCTTCACGACTCGCTTACATACCTAAGATTACAAGGCTTCATGATCTGATTTTGATGTTCTCAGCATCATATAGGTATATTGATAAGGCATTGATTGTGTCCATTATCCTCAGGCATTATCTTGTTTCAGTGGCGTCTTCAGAAGGAGATGGCACTGAAACATGGCATGATCTATATGAGAAATTGGGATGTTGGTTGAAGTGGGTGTGACCACTGGTCAAGCAACAGCCACAATCCCTGTCAGGGTGAACCACAAAATTAACTAAATTTACCAGTGCTTAACCCTCTGGTAGCTTGGCACAAAGCAGTCAGACTTAACTTATAAGCAATGTGTAAATTTTGCATGCAGCACACAAACAGTAATAAAGTAAAAAAAATAGAACTGAAGGAAAATCCTACACCAATTTAGAAAAATAGAGTACATTTTAATAAATAATTTGACACCAAAATGACACAAATCCAATACAATCTGTAGAAGGGGAGATATGCAAATAAAGAAATTTCAGGTATGTAAAGCTCTTAAAAGCGCAAAGTGCCATTTCTAGGTTTCTGGTTGTGCGAGACCGGATGAATGTCATAAGTTCAGGCTGACTGTGATGGAGCATGGGCCAGATACAGAGAGCATGTTAGTCCCACAGAGCCACCACCAAAGTACAGTGCAAAGCATTCTCTTCGTGGTAGAAGAGGCCCGGGAGGAGCAGGGAGAGCTTCATAGATGGTCATTGATGTACGACAAAGAGCAGTCTGAGAATCACAGACGGCCCTTGGTATAGCAACAAGATCCTGGCAGGCTTCGTGGATGGCCTTTGCTGGATCTTCGCATTGACGGTCACTGTGAGCTGTTGATCTTGTATCGCGAAGCGCAGATCTTGTGCTGTCAGGCATCAATGGTAGTAGCTGTGGGGCAAAATTTCAGTCGCAGGCGGTGCTAGTGGCAAGAACTTGGCGCTAAACGGGCAAGTTCATGTTTGAGAAGAGCCCACAAATTCAGGATTTCACCTTTTCCTTGGAGAGGAGATCAATTAAGGCCACACCAAGGGTCCAGGGCCTGAGGGGCACCACTTGGAGGCCAGGAGCTCACTCCAGTAGACTCCAACAGGGCCCAGGCAGGTCCAGATGCAGTGCAGACAGCAGGTCAGATAGGCAGCTGCAGGGGGCCCTCCGGAGCTTGTTATGTTCCCGTAGCCCAAACAGGATGCCAGTCTGCTGACTCATGGAGTCGCTTAAGCCTGGGATGAAGGATATATGTCCAGATTTCCTTCTCAGCAGGAAGGGCAGCAGGCAGCGGAGAAGCAGGGAAGCAGGTAAGCAGGACAGCAGAGTGGCAGTCCTTCTGGAAGCAAAGCAGCATAGCAGTCCTTCAGTAGTATCTACAGGTCCAGGAGTGTACAGAATAATGGGTCAGGGCATTCCCATTTTATACATGGTGCCTTCTTTGAAGTAGGAGGAATTTCTAGAGAATTCCCTTTCGAGTGCTTGAAGTTTCCTGACTCCCCTCCCCTGCTCTAAGCTGGCTGAATGACCAATGCAATGACATCAGCTCTTTCATGTGAAGGCAGAGCACAGCCCATCCAGTAGCAAGTGAGACTGTGCCCAGCATGCCCACTCTTTGTAATGTGTCACTTTCTGTCTGGGTGGAATAAACAAAGTCTAATGTCCAGCCTTTGAATTGCAATGCACCATACATTATTAGCTACCTAGGGCCAGGATAAATCCAGGGTAGACTAATCAATACCTTGATGGGCCTTCCTCCTTGGTTACAAGAATGGGGACAATGGCCCTCTACTTCATTTAACTTGTCAATTCCATACCTTTCTTAATTCAGTTGGATCCCTCAGTTCACCTTCCTGAGCCATTGAACTGACCCACAGGGAACGCTTCTCTTCACCAGTGTACCCCATCCATGTAGCAACTAACTTTAACCTGCTTTCAGAACTATCCTAGTAGGCAGACAATGCGACCCTGGCCAACAAAGTGATGTGGCCCATTCCACCCAGTGGATCAGACTTCTATCCCAACTCAAGGAAAACTCTGCCCATAAGGACAGAAATCAACAGAGTCCACTGACATCTGGCAGTGTCATGGGCCGGACCCTGGGCCATCCAGGGTTCTCTAGCTTTGAGGCTTCTCATGGTGTTGGGCAACAGCCCTGGGTGTTAGGCACCCTTGTTCCACTTTCCTTCCCACCAGTTCACGGGTGGTAGCCTCCATCACAAGGTCTGTACCTTTAGGCTGACCAGGAGTCAGGCATTATCCTTTCTTCCCCTTGTCTCTGTACTCTCCCTATGAGAGTAGTATCCTGAGAAACCTGAGATTTCAGGGTGCCCTGGGTGTCTGCCCTTCCTTGCTGTTGTAATACAGATGGCAACACATTTCGCAGAATGCCATCATTGAGCACCTAAGGACTAACTGTGACCCTTCACTGGTACACATCACCACCCCACTACAAGAATACCTGAGCCATAGAGCAGAAAAAGTCCTGCCCCTGGACCTCGGTTACCTTACACACTAGACCAGTGCACTGATTTGGGGAACAAAACCTTTCAACTACTATGGTCCAGCTGGCCTGGTGTCCCTCAGAGCAGTGACAGTGACCCCACTCACTTTGACCAGGTGGAATTGTCAACTCCCACTCTCAGGATCACAAGTCCATCCTCCGAGTCCAACTTCCAAGTAAGAGGTATTAGGGCATGCTCTAACACCTTACCTGTAAGGCCACATTGGCCACCACTGTAGAGGTGCCACCAGTGGGTGGTTTCTTAGGACAGATAAGGCCCCCCACTTGTGTCCAAAACTGAGAACAATCAAACCACAGGGTTGGAAAAGGGGCACCCTGGACCACTGCTCACTGGAGCCTCCTCCCTGTTTTTCAAAAGGGACATGGGTACTCTTTCCTCCCACTATATTCTGGGACTTTTCTGTTCCTTCCTTGACCTCCCTCTCTCTCTGCTGTGGGGAACCTGAACCACCCTTATGGGGGGGTCCCTCCCCAGTACCTTTATAGACACTCCGCTACTAATCCAAAGGTCTGCCTACTTAGCAAGCTCCCTGCGATCAGTGAGCTTATTGTCAACCAGGTGTTGGTGCAGCTCTGTAAAACAGGTATTAAGAATGTGCCCCTCAGGATCAAACTATAAAACCCAATTCAGTCATTGATCTCACTCCCCCTCACCCAGCCATGTATTTTCTTGCTGAAATAATCTAAGAAATCCAACAAAGATTGGTTTGGGAAGTGGTGGCTATCCCTAAACCTCAGGTTGTGCCTCTCAGTCACCATCCTAAATGTTGATAGTAAAATGGCATACATAGGGGAATACTGCGTCTGTTCCCTGACCTCTAGTGTTAGAGGTTATCCCTCCCTACTATGAGCATGTTTTTCCACAAGCTTATTCCCCAATCCCCATCTGGGTCCTGTGCATTCTAAAGTCTACGCCATAGGCAGAAAACTATGTATCTATGGCATCTCCAACCACATAACTGGGCACCAAGTCATATGGTATGTAGAAACTCACCTCCCCAGGGGGCACTGAATGCACACTGCCACCATTGCTGCTGGATTCTGGTTGCTTGGCTCTGATGTCCATCACCCTCAGCCTAATCTCATGAACCAGTCTCTTTTCCAACAGAGCCAGGTTCTCCTCCATTTTAAGCTTGGCCTGCTGCAACCTGAATTCTCTTTCAGCCTTCCTGTCCTTTAGCTCCTCTACGGATAGGTCATTGGAAGACACAACACTCTTCAACCTGACAGGGAGCTCGATTCCTGGGGTTTTGGTCTCCTCCTTTGAGTGTTGCAGCTCAGGACCAGTGCCTAGGACCTCCTCTTTCTTCCTCATAGACTCCTCCTCATCCTCCGCCATATCCAACATCTAGCGGGCCTCCTCATAGTCCCTGAGAGCCTTCTGAAGCTCCTCCTTCTGGAAGATTTTTTGGCTGGAAGCACCCTCTCCCTACATAATCCTTTGAACTCAGCAGAAGTATAGCTCTTTAGGTTGCAAAGCTTAAACTGCATCCTTGCAAGTATGGTCACAAGCACAGATAGTCAGGTAGAATGGGAGTACGTTTGAAAAAATCAAAAGAGGCAATTGAGGAGAAATTAAGAAAAATAAATTTTGTATCAAATTATTTAGGTGGTGTTTCAGTGTTACACAAAATTATTGCATGGTGCTGCACAAAAACAAGTAATTAACACCACCTCTGCCACCAATGTGAGAAATTGAGTTGTTGGTTGAGGAAGGTGTGAGCTCTTCTCAAGCAACAGCCACAATATCTGTCAGGGTGAACCACATAGGCCACTCAATTTACCAGTGCTTAACTCTCGGCTAGTTTGCTACAAGAGCAGTTAGGTTAAACCTACAGGCAATGTGAAAAGTATTTATGGAACACATAAAGAGTCATAAAGTGAAAGCACAGCACAAGTAAAATCCCACTCCAATTTAGACACATAGAGTAGAAGTTGAAGTTGAAGTTAAAATATTTATTAAGCGCACAATAACCAGGTGGGTACTTGGCGCTAGGGATGCAGACCTAGGAGGACAGGGGGAAGGCGCTAGAGCGGGAAGGCTGGTGAGAAAAGTAGGGTCTTCAGCTCTTTGCCAAACTCAAGGTAGGAGGCAGAAGAGCTGATAGTGAAAGGGAGGGTGTTCCAGATGGTGGGGGCAAGGGCAGAGAACTTCAAGCCCCCGGATTTTTTTCTTCCTAAAATGAGGAACAGAAAGGCGGGACTGGGTGGTGGAGCGCAGCTCTCTACTAGGAATGTAGACTTTCATTTCGGAATTGATGAAAGCTGGAGCGGTTCCAGCGCGAGCCTGGAAGGTCGTACAGCCCATCTTGAAGAGGCGCGTTCCCGGATGGGGAGCCAGTGCAAGGCTTTAAGTAGGGGAGTGACGTGATGGGATTTAGAGAGACCGTAAACAAGACAGGCAGCTTGGTTTTGGACCAGTTGAAGGCGCCGGAGATCATAAGCAGGAACCCCACTGTACAGAATGTTGCCATAGTCCAGGCGTGACAAGACCATGGCCAACAGAATCAGTTTGAGAGCAGAAAAGGAGAAAAACCAGGATATCTTGCGAATAGTGCGGAGAGTCGGAAAACAAGATGAAACCACTGAACTAATCTGGGAATGGAGAGTGAGGTGTTTATTGAGTTTTATCCCTAGTGTCTTGACTGAAGGGGAGGGTGAAGGAGGGGTACCCAGGGAAAGCGGCCAAAACAATGGGGTCCAGGGACTGGAGCTGCCACCTGTAAGTACCAGTTCGGTTTTATCTGGGTTTAACTTAAGGTGGTTACAGTTCATCCAGTCCCTGATGACAATCATAACTGATTGAAAATTGTGAATGGAGTCCGGGGAGGGGGAAAGATTGAAAATAAGCTGGAGGTCATCGGCATAATTGAATACCGTGACCTCCATCTGCTGTAAAGCAAAAATGAGAGGAAAAATGTATAAATTAAAAAGAAGAGGGGAAAGGGAAAAGCCCTGAGGAACACCACATTGAACATTGCATGAGGGAGCGGAGAAATCGGCCAGATGGATGGCCTGCGATCGATCCCTCAGAAAGGAGGTCAGCCAAGCCAGGGCAGGACCCCTGATGACGGCCGCCTCGACACGGGTGAAAAGGATGGAATGATCAACCGTGTCAAAGGCGGCGGGCAGATCAAGGAGGACCAGTGCCTGGGGCAAGTTAACATCCATCTCCTCTCTGAGTTTGTCCATAACGGAAAGGACTACAATTTCGGTGGAGTGGAAAGGACGAAAGCCCGCCTGACAGGGGGCTAGGCTGACGCTATCCTCCACAAATGCGCTAAGGACTTTAGTGACGTGCCATTCCAGGACTTTGCCTAAGAACGGGAGAAGGGATATGGGGCGGTAGTTGGGGAGGGAGGAAGGCTCGGCACCAGGCTTCTTTAGAATAGGGATTATGATTGCAGATTTGTGGAGGTCAGGAACAAAGCTCTGTGCCAGAGAGTCATTGAGAAAAGTCAGAGGGGGCAGAGGGCAAGCCAAAAAGATCTCCCTCAAGATATATGCAGGGCAGATGTCAGGGGGGGAACCTGACTTGTCCTTGGCAATCAGAGACAAAAAGGTTTCCCTAGTCAGGGGGGTATTTGGTCCAGATGAAACAGATTGGGCGGAGGTTGGAAATCAGTAAAGGAAGGGGAGGGCAGTGGAATATTAGACTTAATAGCAACGATTTTCTCAATAAAATAGTCATTGAGAGAATCACAGAGGGATTGCCAAGGGGAAGGTTTGAGGGTGACCCTATCTGAGTAGGCTAACTCATGGACAGTGGCAAAGATTTCCCTAGTATGGCTTTTTTGTAATCTTTAGAAATGGAAATGTACTGTAATTTTAACACAGGGCAGTAGGCGCATCTCCAGGCGCTCTCTGCCTGCCGCACTGTGAGTTTTTCTCCTTGAGCTCGTCGTTAAACCATCTATTAGCGTCATGTGCACGCCTGGTTCTTACGCGTCTGAGCAGGGCCACTTGGTCACAAGTTGTGGACAACCAGTTGTTGATGGTGTCTGCTTGAGATGAGGGGGAAAGCTCTGCGAGGTTGGGACAGGAAGCTGAAAGGGAGGAACAGAGAGAAGGCACGTCTACATGGTTCCAATTGCGGGCCCAGGTGTTTCTAGGAAGGGGAGGTCTTTTGACAAGACTTTGGTCAAGGAAAAATGAAACCAGGGAATGATCGGACCAGGAGCAGGGCATGACAACCGGGGGGGACGGTGATATTCAGTGCCCAGAGCTGATCCAAGATGTGACCTCGGACATGGGTGGGGGTATGAATATGTGATAAAAAGTTTAAACTAAGGTGAAGTTCAGTAAAATCTTTCAACATAGAGTCTTCAGCAGGATCGGAAAGCCAAAAGTTGAAGTCCCCAAGCAGCAGGACAGATGAGTTGTTCACTGCTAAAGTTGCCAATAGATCTTGGATAGCGGAGATAAAGTGCGGTGTTTGCGTTGGTGGACGATAAACAAGGTGATAGGGACTTGAAAAGAGGCAGAGCGAACAACTAAACAGTTGGCCACCATGATGGAGGGGGATGATAACAGTTGAAAGTGAAGTCGGGAACGAACTATCAGGGCGACACCGCCTCCAGCCTTCCCCACAGGCCGGTCGGCGCATAGGGCATAGTAGGAGAAAGGGATTGCCGCTAACACGTTTGGAAAAGAGTCTGGGCAAAACCAGGTTTCTGTAAGAAACAGAAGGTCTGGTTTATAGGTGTCTAGGAGGACAAAGAGTTCAGAATAATGTTTGACAGCCGACCTAGTGTTGAGAAGAAAAGCTGAGATTGCAGGTGCAGGGCAGGGCGAGGCGGAAGGCCCCCAGGCAGTCGCTGAGGGGGGAAGTGGTGAAGGCATATTTGCAGGGAGAGAGGGGATGGGGTTGAGTAAACGGGCATAGTGGGGTGCCCCTAGCCCCGGACGGCCACGGACGGGTGCAGACGGGCTTGCCTTTAGCGCGCCTTTGGCGTGTCCACTGCACGTGCGCATGGGGTGAGCTTTAAGAAGGTCAGGAGCGCAAGAACTGCAGCGCTGACCCATGAAGCCTCTAATCCCCCTATCCAATATGGCGCCAGCCACCTCGTCAGCCCTCCGGTTTCAAGCGGCACTCAGCCGTACCGGAACGAGGCTAGGGGAGATGGAGGATGGCAGGTACGAAATAAGCAGTTCAAGAAAAAAACAAGAACAGACAGTTTTTAAAAATACAGCTTTTTAAAACAAAATGCCAGGGCAAGCCTCCACGCACGACCGCAGCTGGCGCGAACCCTCTGCCACCGGGTTATGTCTGTCCGCTGCTCGTGTGCATGGGACGAGCTTTAAGAAGGTTAGGAGCGCGAGAACTGCAGCTCTGACGTATGCAGCCTCTAATGCCCCTATCCAATATGGGGCCAGCAACCCCATCAGCCCTCCGGTTTCAAGCGGCACTCAGCCATGCCCGAACGAGGCTAGGGGGGCTGGAGGATGGCAGGTAAGAAATAAGCAGTTCAAGAAAAAAACAAGAACAGACAGTTTTTAAAAATACAGCTTTTTAAAACAAAATGCCAGGGCAAGCCTCCACGCACGACCGCAGTTGGCGCGAACCCTCTGTCACCGGGTTATGTGCGTCAAATAATAAGGGCAGGTTGCAGTTTAACAAAAGGTAGGATATGTACTTGTATGTTTTAAATGTCCTCCTAGTGATAAACAGCTAAATTATTTTTTCACTGCTGTGAGGCCTACTCCTATCAATGGCTAACATTGGAAATTCCTTAAAATAGCTTTGAATTTCTGAATTGAAAGGAGTAGCTGCATCATGTTTCATATCTTTGGAATGGCAAGGATAAATCCTCCTCACTGGTAACGTCAGATTTACCATTACTATTTTAGAATTGCAAGTTTTAGAAAGAGGACATTTCTCTGCTCTTACTGCTCTGTGTGCCTCCACTCTACTGGCTCCCCGTCAAGGTGAGAATCACCTTCAAGGTACTCACCCAAGCACACAAGGCCTCCATGGCACCGGACCAGCATACCTGAACAGCTGACTCAAATTCCATGCACCCCAAAGGACCCTACGATTAGCCCAGCTCTCCCACGCTGTGGTCCCCTGCACCGAAAGACCAGATCGTATCCTTCCTCGCGGCCAAAGCCTGGAACGCCCTGCCGCTCCACCGCAGACAGACAACATGGCTCTCTATCTTCGCAAGAAACCTCAAAACCTGGCTCTTTGACAGACCCCCTCCTTGATGGAATGAATCTTGACCCCCCTACCCTTAGCGCCTTGAGACCCTTACAGGTGTGTTGTAGTGCTTAACAAACCCCTGATTGATTGATTATGCCTTGCAGCCTGTCTCCAATACACGTTCTCCAATACACATCTGGGCTGGGCTGGGTAACAATTACTTTTTGTGCATTCCCTCCATAAGTCCATAATCACAGAAAGGCTGAGTGTGGCTAAGTACCTATTTACATACATCTGCATGATGATGGCCCTTCTTGGGTAGAAAGAGAGGAAGGGACTTGCACTTATACTTCAAAGGGTAGTGGCCTGACCCCATACTTTTGTACAGATCTTACGACTGGCGGCTTACTTGAACATAACGTACTCTATCCATTTAAAAAGGAAACTGCTGGAAATATAGTGGCCCACTGTTGTGCACTTTATGTGGTCCTCTGAAGCAGGATTTTGTTCATCTGATCTGTATATGTCCCATTTTAAAATGAAACCGTCTTTTACTGTTAAAAAATCCTTTTAATGTCAGTGGCATACACACTTGTAGATCTGTCATATTAAGGTGTCTTGTTCCAATTGACCCGCAACGTAAGTGTAAATTGGTAAAATGTTTACTTTTACATGAGAAATTACCTTGAATTGCATTTAAATTGTATTTTATCAAAGAGAGGAATATTCTTGATGCCCTGTTTAAAACCGTTTTATTTACCGGTAATTGGTTTTTCTGGCGGACATTAGCAAATCTAACATGTATATAACATTACTGTCAATACCATCTTGATATGATTTTATCAAAAGCTATAAACCCTATTAATGGCAATTAATGATTTTAATATGTATATTATATTTTCCTCTATGGATTGCTGAACATTATCAAAATTGTATAGTTTTAATTAACTTAAACAATAAAGAATTTCACCCTGCTCCCCACAGATAGTCTGGCAGACAAGACATGGTTGAAAGGTATACTGGTACACTTCAAAGCCATTTTTGCAGTCTCCCCCACTTCAAAGTCATGTTTGGGTATAAATACTGGACCTCTAACTACTGCAAATCAAATACTTCTGGACATACACATGAACCTCTGTCAGAAGAACTGCTGTGCTGCTCAAAGTACTGAACTGGACTGCTGATCTGGAAGGCCTGCTTTCCTGTTTGTTACCCTAATGCCTGCTGCTCTCTGACCTGGCTAAAGGAGAGCTGGACTCTGCCTTCTTCCAAGTGATCTTCAAGGGCTTGTTGGCTTGCCTCCTGTTGCTTGAGACTCAGGGTTTTTAAAGTCTCTACCCATGCTCTTGTGCCTGGTTGACTGGAAGTGGCCAAAATACTTGCAACATAGAACCAGCGTATCAACCAATTTGTAGGAGTAAAATCGGCGCATCATTTCACAACTAGAGCTTAGCCTCCAGAGATCGGTGCATTGGAAAAGCATCTTACTGGTGCCGCAGCGTGATAAGACCAATGCATTCCCTCTACTGTATGGCAGAAAATGGCACATTACTTGATTCCTCACAACTCCGGCACCCATCTTCGGTACTCAATGAATGTAGAAAACCAATGCATCTCGCTGCTTGCGACCAGGAAATTTACTTTGTTCGCCAGGGCTTGCGTGGGTCCTGTAGCCAGACAACTTTCCATCATGGTCAGCCCGAACTTTGACTTTGCCCTGGTCCAGCACTAATTAAAGTAACCTTTTTAGTTCTAATTACTTCTGAGTTGTTTACTGCAACTATTTCTTTGAAATTCAATATCTCAACTTCTACACCTTAGATTTTTGTTGCTTTGGCCTTGTGTTATTTATAAAGTCATATATTATTTTTCTAAACTGCTGTGGGGTCTTTTTGTGGTGTTTTCACTGTGTTACTGTATGAGTTATTGTACAAAAACTTTACACAAGTTAAACCTGCCTGCTCTGCACCAAGCTACCAGAGGGTGAGCACAGAATAATTTAGGTTGTATTATGACTTACCCTAACCAGGACTGTGGTCCCCTCTTGAACAGGGTCCATAACACTGACAACTAGAGACCCACTTTCAAACATTGGTAGCAGCAGTGGGATAGGACTAGTGTTTATGCAGAACCTAGCAGAAGTTTGGTGTGAATTACCAACCACATCTAGACTATTTTAATATTTCTTCTTTTTCCTTTCTTTTATCTTTGAACCATCCTATACATCATGTCTCTAGTTGTTTCTGAAAGTGGAGCCATGGCGATTGTGCTAGCCAAGCTAGAGGATTGTACAGTAAACCAGTTGAAAAGCTTCTGCAAGGAGATGGGCGTACCTGCCTGTGGAGCACCCCAAAAGGTGGAGTTGACATGGTGCTGAGTGCCTAAACAGAAGCCCACCACAAGAGGAATTATGGGTGGTGGAGTCTGGTAGTGGCTCCTCTGGGGAACCACCAGAAATCCCTGAAGTGGAAACCCCTGAACGTGTGCTCCCTGTTAGAGCAGGATGCAGTGTCTCTTCCCATGACCCACCTCCAGAGCAACCGGCTGAGAGGTGGGGTGAGGGAGTATTCAAGCAGCAGTTATAAAATTAAAGATGGAAGCCGAGGAGTGGAAGGCTCTCAATAACTCAATCAGTCAGTGTTTGCGTAGTGCAGCACTGTCAACCCTAGTGGTATCTGGGTTCTCTGGGGGCAATGTGTCTGTCGAACAGCTAGGTTTTGAGTCTCTTTCTGTGGTTCATCAGGGAGTGTGTCTTTCAAAGATAACGGGGAATAATTTTTAGGTTTTGGCCGTGATGTAGGAGTGGCCTACCCTGCATCTGCCCCAGATGCGGGAGGTGCGCATCCGGGCAAGTGAGAAAGAGTGCAGGTGTCTTGCTGGTAGATGGAAGATAAGTCGGTGGATGATGTAGGCCAGTCTTTGATCGCGTAGCGCTTTGTAGGCATTCATGAGGATCTTGAACTGACATCTCTGGATGGTGAACCAGCGGACGTTTCTGAGGTGGGGGTGATGTGGGTCCGTTTGGGGAGGACCAGCATGAGTCTGGCTGTAGCATGCAATCTGTATGGTCTTGGGTATCCTGAGGAATTGGGTGGAGATGCCAGCGTAGAAAGCATTGCAGTAGTCATTGCCATGAAGCTGACAGAGCCTTAGCTGAGTCTTAGCTGAGTCTAAAGGAGCTAGAGATTAAGGTTTGTATAACCAAGCACTTGGTGCCCAGTTATGTCCTGGGAGATGGGACTGCTTGGTCGGTGGATTGTGTAGCTTAATGGCACTCCAGGAAAATACGCAGTGAGTATAAACGAGAGAGGCAGACAGAAAAGTCCCAGTTACAATTATGAGAAAACCCCACTTAAGTAAGGGCTTGTTTACGCCCCATTCGTAGCTGACAACAGGAAGTTGCAAGTACCTTAAATGTGGATCTTGTGTGTATAAGTCATATATCCATCAAGAACAATGATGACGTGGTATAGTAAAACCATTCTTTGGGGGCTAAGTAAGTCCCTCTTGCCAGCAACCATTCTTTGCTGGCGTAAACGCAAACAATAAAGGGAAAATGGGGGTTTTGTTACAATCACTATATATGTCATCCCCATGTAATACTATTAAGGAACGTTCCCCAAGTTAAGGGTGCGTTTCTCAGGAGTATAAAGTATGCCACCGCTGAGAGCTCCTGGGTATCCTAACACAGGCTCTTACCTCCGTTCAGTACCAGTGCTTCCTCCAGCATCTATGCAGAAATGTTTGGCCTGCTGAGGTCCCATCCTAAAGACTGGAAAGACTACAGACATAGTCATAGGACTACACTGCTTACTCTAACAAATCAAAGAAATGGCATCAGCCATCTTGAAATGGAATAAAGTTAATGTTTGGAAGTACCGCTGCCTCCAAAAAGCTTAGTGGATGGTGCAGTTCTAAATCTAAAGTGTATCAAGGATCATACACCAACATACTGGGGTATTTATATGGTCACAAATATAATGTGAGGGGCCATTCTGTCTAACATCCAATTCATACGTTATGAAACAGATGCATAATAGTATGACGAAAACTGTCGGCCATCTTGGAGCAGTGAATCTCCACAACCTATGTTAAATCCTATGTAGTATTGAGTGAATGAGTAATAAAAAGTTATATTGAGGTCAAAACCAGTGCTACCTATGGCAACATTGGAGCAGAGTCGAGGGAATACATTACAAATCTCATGAAATTGTGTCCAAACCGCTCTAGGACAAGAGGTGTAAGCAAGAGTAATCATAGGACTGTATTAGACACAGATCCTATAGACACAGTTCTGTGAATTATCAAGAGTATGTACTTTTTGAGAATTGTAATATATAAATCAATGCCTGAATAAAAGCAAAGTGTTGGAACATACATAACATATTCATACAATACAAAAGTTTGTTAAGGAAGGTCTACATGCTTGATTTGAAAAACAGGTTGCCATTCAACTGTTGACATTGTGAGAGTAAAGACATTTCATTCAGTATAGAAGAGCCGGATTAGAAGTAGGAATCGGGTTATAACGAGTATAACATAATTCAATAGTTTGTTATTTCTTACACCGGTCTACAAGTGTAAGCAAGAGAGCAGGTTGACAATTTATTACTTCTAGCATTTACAATGATAAAAGGTTGAAAGTGAGTATAAGAAAGGTCGGTCAGCATAGAAGAACCATGTTGGAGACGGGGATACAACGGGGGTAGTGACGTACCCAGATGAGTAGTGTTGTATGCAGTAGCGTAGATATACTATTTCTTGGTGAAATGATGCACAAGAATGGACAACAAGTACTAGACTCCCAAAAAGTAATGTAATTCATGATCTGTATTCAAGCCCATCTCAAAACTTTTCAATCGCATAATCCAAGTTGCTTCCCTCCTCCTCAGGTGTCTGGGTACGGTGTCAAATCCAAAAATAGAGAAGATTTGTGACTGTCCACAGCAGGACAATCCATATGTGCATTGTCACAGGGTATCTAGTGTCATCCTGTTTGACTGCCCTGACACGTTCTACAATGCCGTCCTTCAGAGCCCTAATATTGCTGCCAATATACTTTTATTGGTATTTGCAAACAATTTCAAAAATCACATAGTTGGTCTGACAGTTGATGTTGGTGTTTATCTTGTAAGTGCAGTGATTGGGGCCAGAAAACTCCTTCTTTTTATCTGAGGCCCATCTACACGAGGACCTTTGAATCTCAAGACATCCCTAGGCAATAGGTTTGTCCTGGTCTTTTTCAACCATGCCACCCACAACCCAGTGGCAATCTCTCCGAGGACAGGACTGCACCCATGGAGCTCTGACAGGGATTTTTACCTGTGTTCTGTTCCCCAAGGAGATAGTATTTGACAGAGCCACTAACTTCATGTTAGCAGGAGTGTGGTGTAATATCCAAGTTCAACGTGTCCTATCACCCCCAAATCAACAGGCTAGTTGAGAGATTCAACAAGACTTTAAAGGTCAAGATTATGGGCCTATTGAATACAAGACAGATTTCCACTAGACCTGTATAAGTCTCATGGGCTGACCATGAATTATTTTACTGCATTCAAGTCAAAATTTTAAACATACCCACATTTCACGTATGTCTGTATTTTTGGCAAAAAAATATTTTGGATCATTTCAACATGTTTATTATATAAAGGAACCGTTAAGTACATACACAATGTGTTTTTCATGAATCCAGAGTGCACACTTCTTTTACAATATAATACATTTACTTTAGATAAAATACAGACCTTTTTAAAAGTTGATTTTTTGAAACTATACAATCATATAGAAACAATTGTTGACATATGTCTTGATCTGTCTCCAACCAACAACTACACACATTCACTTTATCACTACACACAACAGAGCACATTCACATACACATTTCATTTATAGCCATCCCAAATACAGGTTACATACACAGGTGACTACAATAGAGGGAACGCTTCAAATTTACTAACAAAAGGTTCTTTTACATAATGAATATGTTTAAAATGACCCAATTTTTTTCCCAAAATAAAGAAATAAGGGCCAGATGTATGACTATTTCAATTTGCGACTCGGAAATTGTGTTGTTTTGCGAGTTGCAAATTCAAATTTACCACAGTGTCTCAGAAACTGTTTGCAATTCGTAATGAGGTCGCAAATTGCCTGCCTTAATAATATTCATGAAGGAGGTGCAATTTGTAACCCCATTGGGAATAGCTAGCACTCCCAAGGTTGGAGTCATGCTGGGGTGAGCAGACCACCATGTCTCTAACTGCTTTGAAATATTTTGTAATAAAGCAGTTTTTTTTCATTGCTGCCCATTTTCCTTAAAGGTAAACAGGATGCATTTTAAAAAATCAAAAACAAAATGTTACTGATTTATTTTTTTAAGGGTAGGTAGTGGTCTGCTGGACCACTGTCTGCTCTAAAAAATATTTTAAATGCCAGTCACAAAGGAGAAGGGGTCCCCTGGGGACCCCTTTCAGTTTGCAAGTGGGTTACCACCCATTTAAAAAGGGTGGTAAACTGTGAGTGTTTCAAAACAATCTTACATTGAAGTGCGAGTCACTATTAAGAAGGGACGCCCTTGGCACACTGCTTCCTAACAGCTAATCGCAAACCCTATTTTGAGAATCAGTAATATGTAACTGAGTCACAAAACAGGGTTTGTAAATAGGGCAGACCTATTTTATGGTCTCAAAGAGGCAGATTTCCCGTTTGCGACCACAAAAAACGGTCAAACATCTGGCCCTTAAGTGAAATTTATGCAAGTTTAATATTTTGCATGTCAGAAAATAGTTTGTTATCAGCCCATAAAAACGTATACAAGCCAGCAGAGAAGAAATACAGGTCTATTGGGAAGCAGTCTTCTGTTAAAACCCCCTTCCCTTGTTTTCAGACCTTAAAAGTATTCATGAATATGGGTCTGCCTGTGCCCATGAGACATAAGTGGGAGGTCCTCTTGCCATGCCTTATCTTTGCCCACAGGGAGGTGCCACAGAATGGAGTAGGGATCAGTCCCTTTGAACCCCTCTATGGCGACCCTGTTATGGGAAAATCTTAGCCTTGTCAAGGAGGGGTGGGAGCAAGCTCCTAAGAAACTCCCCCAGGATGTGGTCAACTACATGCTGGCCCTCTACAACCAGATGCACCACTCCTACAAGACGTTAAAGAGTAACCTAAAGGCCAGCCATGAGGTGATAAAACTCTTGTAAAACCAGAAGACACCCTGGTGGAGTTTTAACCTGGTCAAAAGGTATGGGTCATCGGGCCAGTGGAGTCCAGAACTCTCTAGGACTGGTGGACTGGCCCATACTAAGATGAGGAGTGTAAAGGGGAGGCCACCTGCTTGGTGGACCTTAAGACTCCTACAAACCCCATAAGTGTGCTCCATGACAACAGGTTAAAGCATCACTTTCAGAGGTTTGAAGTGGGCATGCTCCTTCTGAAAAACGAGGGTGTGGAAAAGGAGATTGAACCTCTTCCTAACCTCGTCTCAGCACAGGAACATGATGGGTCAGTGGAGGTTGCAATCTCTCTGTCACACTGACCCAAGAACAGCAGGGTGACTGTTACCAGGTGTTGGGACATTTTGCCTCACTGTTTTCCCTCACCTCTAGAATAACACACCTCTGTGCCCATGATGTGGAAACAGGAGATAGTCGTCATGTACAGAACAACATTTAAGTGCTGTCAGAAAGGGTGAGAGCCTGCATCAAGGAGGAAGTCTCCAAGATGCTGCCTTTAGAGTTGATTGAGCCCTTAAATAGTTCTTGGTCCAGTGCTGGTACCAAAGATTGCCCCACCCGGTGCCAAAGCAGAACTCTGATTTTGCATGGACTACAGAGGATTCAACTCAGTCACCAGGACTGATGTCCACCCCAGAGGCTGGGCGCGGTCAAACTCCTCAGTACTTTTGTTTTGACATCAGGGTACTGGCAGATTGCTTTGACTGAGAGAGCAAACGAGAGGTCAGATTTTTCCACTCCAGAAGGTAAATTCCAAATCTGGGTGATGCACGTTATATTAAAGACTACCTCTTGGCTTGTAAGGAGGCTTTCTGGGTTGCCTACTTAAATCACATTGATCTCTTCAGCTCCAGCTGGGAGCAACACCTGCATCACCCACATGAGGTGCTTCAGGCCCTGAAACAGGCAGGCCTCCCAATTAAGACCAGTAAGAGCCAGATTGGGCAGGATTCAGTGGCATATTTTGGACACCTGGTAGGTGGAGGCAAGGTGCAGTCCCTTCAGGCCAAGATTGAAACCATTATGGACTGAGAACTACCTAAACCCCAAACAGAAGGTCTTTAGGGGCTATTACCATAGATTTGATTGGGGCTCTGGGGCCGTTGTTGGCACTTTAACTGAGCTGACTTTCAAGAAGCTGCTCAAATAAGTGGCCTGGACAGAGGCTTGTCAGCAAGCCTTTGCTTCTCTCAAGGTAGCCATGTGCACAGTACCTGTGCTTCAGGCCCCTGACTTCTCCAAGGAATTCATTGTGCAGATTGATGCAATAGAGTATGGCATAGTCATAGTCTTAGCAAAGCTGAATGAGGAGGTCCTACACCAACTTTTAGCAGAAGGTTACTTCCATAGAGGTGAGGTGAAGTGCCATTGAAAGAGAAGCTTTTGCTGTGGTCTGGGCACTGAAGAAGCAGAGACCACAGCTTTTTGGAACTCACTTTCAGTTTCAGACAGACCACAAGTCCCTCAGATAGCTCAAGCTGACGAGGGGTGATAGTCCTAAACTCTTGAGGTAGTCTATCTTTTACAGTGAATGGACTTTACAGTGGAGCATCACCCAGGTACTGTTGATGCCAATGGTGGTGGTCTCTCCAGAATCTTCTATCTTCATGAAGAGAGCTCCCAAGGGTTTTGGTAGCATTACCCACTTTCAGCTCGTGGGGACACATGTTAGATCTGAAAGCCTTAGGGTGGTGTTCCCCCACATTTTTGCCAGCCTCACTCTATTTTTCTGTTTTCTGTTTTTGTTTTTGCTGGCTTTAGGACTCAGCACACTTTACCGCTGCTAACCAGTGCTAAAGTGCATGTGCTCTCTCCCTAAAACATTGTAGCATTAGGTCATCTTCAATTGGCATATTTAATTAACGTATATGTCCCTAGTAATGTTCACTACATGTGCCCAGGGCCTGTAAATTAAATGCTACTAGTGAGCATGCAACACTGGTTGTGCCACCCGCCTAAGTAGCCCTCTAACCATGTCTTTGGGCTGCCTTTGTAGGGCCTGTGTGTGCAGTTTACTGCCACTTTGACTTGGCATTTAAAAGTACTTGTTAAGCCTCCAATTCCCTGTTTATTACACATGAGCCACCACTAAGGGAGACCATAGGAAGCTCTAAGGGCAGGGTGCTGTGTAGTTACATGTACTGGTTTGTTAAACATGTCCTAGTAGTGACAAACAGCTAATTTCGTTTTTTGCTGTGAGGCCTACTCCTCTCATAGGCTAACATTGGGAATCCCTTAAAATACCTTTAAGCTGTAATTCCCAATTAGAAAGGAGTAGCTGTTTCACATCTTTGGAATGGTAATGATAAATCATATTTACTGGTAAAGTCGGATTTACCATTAGTATTTTGGAAATGCCTCTTTTAGAAAGAGTAGGTCGTGTATGCAGAAACTGCTGATACATCCCCTGATGAGGCACTCCGGGGGTGATCAATAATATGATTCACAACATAGGAACAGGATTAGTTCTTTTATTCTTTGTAAGTTTATCCAATGTCTTTAAACTGATATTAGCAACATATCCGAGCAGTGCCCCCCTATTCTTTCTTTTAGAAAGAGGACATTTCTCTACTCCTACTGCTCTGTGTGCCATGCAGCCTGTCTCCAACACACATCTGGGTGACAGTACCCTTTCTGCATTCCCTCCAGACAGCCACAGACACAGAAAGGCTAGATGTGGATGAGTACCCATCTACACACGTCTGCATTCTGATGGCCCTTCCTAGGCGGAGCTCACATTTAAACTTTAAAGGGTAGCTACCAGACCCCACTCAAAGGGCTGATTACCCTCAGAGATATCCTTGCAGTTGCAAGGGATTCAGGTGCACTTTAAAGCCATTCTTTGAAGTCTCCCCCACTTCAAATGCATATTTGGGTATAAGTACCGGGTCTCTGACCTTAGCAAATTAGAAACTAATGGACCAACACCTGAACCTCTGTCCAAAGACCTGCTGTGCTGCTCAAAGTACTGAACTGGACTGCTGATCTGGAAGGCTTGTTTTTCTTGTTTGTTACTCTAATGCCTGCTGCTCTCTGACCTAGCTAAAGGAGAGCTGGACTCTGCCTTCTTCCAAGTGATCTTCAAGGGCTTGTTGGCTTGCCTCCTGTTGCTTGAGACTCAGGGTTATCAAAGTCTCTACCCATGCTCCTGTGCCTGGTTGACTGGAAGTGGCCAAAATACTTGCAACATAGAACTAGCGTATCAACCAATTTGTAGGAGTAAAATCGGCGCATCATTTCACAATAAGCCTTAGCCTCCAGAGATCGGTGCATTGGAAAAGCATCTTATTGGTGCCGCAGCGTGATAAGATCAATGCATTCCCTCTACTGTATGACAGAAAATGGCACATTACTTGATGCCTCACAACTCCGGCACCCATCTTCGGTACTCATTGCATGTAGAAAACCAATGTATCTCGCTGCTTGCGACCAGGAAATTTACTTTGTTCGCCAGGGCCTGCGTGGGTCCTGTAGCCAGATAACGTTCCATCATGGTCAGCCCGAACTTTGACTTTGCCCCGGTCCAGCACTAATTAAAGTAACCTTTTTAGTTCTAATTACTTCTGAGTGGTTTACTGCATCTATTTCTTTGAAATTCAATAGCAAATTAGAAACTAATGGACCAACACCTGAACCTCTGTCCAAAGACCTGCTGTGCTGCTCAAAGTACTGAACTGGACTGCTGATCTGGAAGACCTCCTTTTCTGCTGGTTGCCTTGCTGCTCTCTGAGTCTGCTAAAGGAGAGCTGGACTCTGCCTTCTTCAAAATGATCTCCAAGGGCTTGTTGGCTTGCCTCCTGTTTCTTGACACTCAGGGATAGCAAAGCCTCTACGCCAGCTCCTGTGCCTAGCTCACCGAAGTGGCCCAGATATTTGCAATACAGAATCTACGCATCAATCTGGTTGCAGTAGTAAAATCGGCATATCGCTTCAGAACCGGCACTTTGCCTCCAGAGAACAATGCATTGAACGATGTATTGCTGCTACGCCAGCTTAGTGAGATGGACACATCCCCTCGAGTGCATGGCCAAAACCGGTACATCGCTCAACGCTGCTTAACTCCGGCACCTGTCTTCAAAGCTGATGCATCACGCTCACTTCATGAAGAAGATTGACTCATCTCACTTCCTGTGACCAAGAAAGGTACTGTGTTCACCGGGGCCTGCAGCCAGGTGGCACTCGTTCACGGTCGGCTCGAACTTTGGTTTTGTCCTAGTCCAGCATGACCTAAAGTAACCGTTTTAGTGCTACTTCCTTTGAGGTGCTTTACAGCATCTCTTTCTTTAAAAATATAATATCCCAACTTCTACTCATTGGATTTTTGTCATTTTATCTTGTTTTATTTATAAAGTCATACTTTATTTTTCTAAACTGTGGTTGAGTCTTTTGTTGTGTTTTTACTGTGTTACTGTATGAGTTATTGCACAAACACACTTTACACATTGCCTTCCAAGTTAAGCCTGTCTGCTCTGTGACAAGTTACCTGAAGGTGAGCACAAGATAATTTAGGTTGCGTTTTGACATACCCTAACTAGGATTGTGGTTCTTACTTGGACAGAGTGCATACTCACAACAAAGGGGAGATCTTGTATCTTATCATCGCTAAAGATAATGCCACCAACTGGAATCTATCATCCCTTGTGATTGGACCGACCACCACCAGGTCATCTTCCGAATCACCACTCCCTTGAGAACCACCACCTCACAGGCGCTTAAACTGAAAATCGCACAAAGAAACTTGAGAAACATCGATCTCACTGAATTAACATCACTCAGTGATAACATCCTAACATCCCTGGAGAATCTGGTTGAGGTACAAGAACTCATGGACCACTATAACAGCTCCATGAAAAATATTCATGATGCAACTGCACCCCTTCAACTAAAAGTATACCCACAAAAGTCATGGAACCATGGTATAATGACAACCTCAATTCTGAAAAACAATTTCAGAGCAGCAGAGCACAAGTTGAGAGCCTTCCTAATGCTGGAACACCTCATACAACTAAGAACTCTAAGGAACATTTATCACAAAAGAATCATATGTGCAAAAAACTCAATTCTTCAGAAATCTAACAAAAAATTGCCTCAAAAAACTGTTCGAGCTGGTCAAACTACAATCTACAGACCTACCCAACCCTGCACAAAAAGAGCCCAATCTACTGCCCAATAGTGAAGAGTGTGCTTGCTTTTTCCTGGAAAAGACCAATAACTTGATAGCACACCTTACGACTCTATGACAGCAAACTCACTAAACACCAATCTCCATAAACGGCTCCCCTGACAAAGCTGATCCCTCGCATCAATTGGCTTACGCCCTTAAAAAAAATTCCTCTTCGTCAACAACTGACCAAAACATAATTCTTAGCATGTTTTCAGACTTAAAACCCTCAAACCACTTTAGTGATCCCCTTCCCTCCATCCTCCTCAAGGATATCAAAAAGCTGATTCTTTCACTCTGCACTAGAATTGTAAATGCCTCACTAAGTCTGGGTAAAATACTGGACTATCTAAAAGATGGACAGTAACCCCTATTTAAAAAAAAACACTGGCTGATCCAACCAACCTTGACAATTTTCAACCCATTTCCAGCATCCCGACACTGGCCAATTCTTGAAAATAGTGCCCATGTCCAACTGTGCAATCACATTGACCCTTTCAACCTATTTCACCAGCACCAATCAGGCTTCCACTCAGGCCAAAGCACTGAATCGACACTGACCTATATAGTGGATGATGCCCTAAAAATGTTGGACCATAACAAATCTTGCCTACTAATCCTCTCGGACATCTCCTCTGCCTTTGACTCGGTAAAGCATAAATACATTCTTGACTTACTTGAGTAAGGATGGGATTGTCTGGGTCTGTCTTAAAGTGGGCCACCTCGTTTCTGCAAAACAGAACACAAAAAGTCAAGGAAAATCAATCCCTTTTCAACACCACGCTTGTTACACTCGTGGTCCCACAAGGCTCCTCTCTTTCCCCCACTATCTTCAACCTATTCATGGAAATCCTATTTGAAATGCTATGGGCTGCCAACATTCACTATCATCTATATGTAGATGACATCCAATTGTACTTCGAAATCTATTCTCCTGAAGACGTCGGATCCCTTAATCCCATCCTTCAAAACAATCAAAATTGGTTAGCATGCAACCATCTCAAACTCAACACTCAAAAAACTGAATTCCTCCTAATATCCCCATCTAAGCAAATACACTCAAGAAAGGATTGGATTAAGCATTTACCAGCTTTTAATTACACACCACAAATCATTGAATCAGCCAAGTCAATAGGAATAACCCTGGACAAAAATCTTAATATGCAGAAACACATCAGTGCCACCACCAAAGGAGTAAACTTACAACTGAGTATACTACGTAAACTAAAACCTTTCCAGACTAAAAAACTGGTGGTGCACTCATAATCCCCAGTTTGGACTATGAAAATGCTACTCTCATTGGCCTGCCTAGGGCCACAACAGCCCCCTTAAGGGCTGCACTCAGCTTGGCGGCAAGGCTCATCACTGGGTCAAAACATTACAATCATATCTCCCCTGACCTTAAATCCCTCAACTGGCTCCCCTATGGAGCAAGAATCCAACTCAAAATTGCATGTATGACACACATAGCTCTACATTTCAACACCCAAACCTATCTCGCAAGCAAACTTGAGCTATCAGGAGGCGCTACATCCACCGGAAGTGCTTCCCCCTCCTGCTTAAACCACAACGTTTCAACAAGAAAAAAAACTATAACAGATTATTCTCAGGCATTGCTCCCAGAATTTGGAACGCCCTTCCCCCTGATATAAGACCTACTCCCTCCAGTATCTCCTTCAAGAAAAAATTAAAACTAGTATTAATGAATAGATTCCTGGTTTAGATCCTCAATCTCTCTCCTCCATTTTATTAGTTGGTGTTCTGCTACACTGTATGTACCTTTACCTTGTTTAAATGTTTTATTGATTATTGTTCTCCTCATAGTGCAAAACACTCTGATACCCGCCTGGGTCTAGGTCACGCTATATAATACTTTTCACAAAAAAAAAATACCGCTATTAACTAGAGACCCAATTTCTATCAGTTTTCCATATGCGAATGCAAACAAGGGGTGGGTGGTCTCTTGTTCCTTCCAGAGCACTATTCCTCTGTGCTTGGAGCCAATCACAAGGGACTGCAAAAAGTTACCTCTCTGATTAATATATTTTAAACAGGCCATATTACAACCCCTTGTGAATAACCTCGTACATAATTTGCAACACAAAATCAGTGACAGGTAGCAAACAGTCAGTGCACAATATGCAACCACTTTTTGCAACGTGCTTCTTAGTGCAAAATACCCCTAAACTCATTATTTAAATTAGGAACATTAATAGAAGGAATTGTTAATTGTACCATTTGTTGACTGTTCAAAAATGGAGTCATACTTGAATTGCACTCTTGTCCCCAGCATTTTTTGATACTTGAGACTTCTTTTCTTCACCGGACTGTTTTCCAGAGCACAACATGTTGATTCTCGGAATAGTATTTTTTATGATAAGCCTGCTGCTTAATCAGTTAAAAAGCAACAAAACTGACCTTGGCTGGAACGGGTATAGTCTAGTCTATAAATCCACGAGACCCTGTTTACGGAAGTAAGGACGAAACCACAGCAAGTCAACCAAAGCGAATCTGCCATACGCATTTAATTTTTCTGCATACAGAAAAAAAATATACATATTCTTTCTCCTTATGTTTCCTGGTTGAGTGCGTTTGCCAGAATGTGGAGGCGGAGAAGACGAATGTGCTGAAATAGCCAAAATAATCCAGTAGAGTACCACATCATCCGTCAGAAAAGTCGCTGCCAATGTTCTGAGCTGCCGCCGTGACGCCCACACCCCACAGATGTCACAGTTGTGCCACCTGATCCGGTGTATTCCCAGTGCAGCTGAAGAGCGCTTGGCAGGCAGTGTATTTGTGCTCTTCTAATCGCAGAATGTAGTTCCTTTATCTGAGCCTGGCGTGTTAAACTAATGCCACGATGACTTCTCTTTATTCACTTTTTTGGCAAGCAGCAGGATATTCAGTTAGTGTGCAGTTCCAATTAACGTCTACAAAGGATCCAGAAAAATCGCGCGCTTCCCTCTCATGGAAAGGATGCGTAGACCGGTGATTCAGCCTGTTGTAATGTCGTGATATTTTACAATTAAAGCGCCTTTGCCGGGGTGAACAACGGTCAGCAAAGTTATTAAAAATGCTCGGTATTCGAAAAAATGAAAATTCCATAGCAGCGCCTTGAGGTTAGATGCAATCACAGGTCACAGGTCACTGTGCAACATAAGGAAACAAAATACGTCCGCGTATTATTAGAATAATGCGCTGAAGGCACGTGCCATATTATGGCAACGGAGAGTGTATATGCAAATACGGTATGTAATGGGCGATTGGTTTCTATACAAAGGAAATATAAAACTGTATTTATGAATTACATTTATGCTAATCTGCATTGCTACAGGCTGGAGAATTTGTTTTGCAGTTTTATGTAGCGCGAACTCGACACGACGCTTTAGAGTAGCACTAGATACATTAGACAAGGAAACATTCATGTTTTTTTTTTAATTAATTTTTTATAGGCACGTGTAGATCAAGTGATTTGACAGAATCGCGGGTTGTTGAGCGGATGCCAGACTACAACCTGGCTCCCCAGTTCCAAAAGTCTGAAGATCGGGCTTTTATGCTACTGCCCCCTCCCCCCCCCTTTCCCCATGAATAATGATAATTCATCACCAAATGAAACATCAACTTCGACAGTCACCGGCTCTTCCTAAATTCCTCGAGAGGGGAAATTTAGCCTGTTTTTACTACTTCATTTGTAGAACGATAAGTGCCAGGGCCATGTAATTCTATAGGAATCCGCTTCAGATGTCATCGTCCCCTGCCGCTGCCAGTACAGCCAAATGTTATCACATTCCCACAAAAGGGACCATTTGAACTGTTCACAAACATTTGTTCAATATGCACTGGTTTTAATTGATAAACGCTGTACACATGTCCTATATTTCTAAAGGGCCATTCAGCACCAACATGTGGCAGACTGTCATAAGGGGTGCTTGGGGGGGGGGGGGTGACCGACCACCGGAAGGTTCCCCCCCCCCCCTCACCCTCCCCCCGGGCTGTTTGGGAGGGGCGGGGGGTGGGAGGGGGCTCGGACCATCGAGCTTCCATTTTGTTTTTCGGGCTCTCTTTTGGGATTAGTATTAGTGAGTTAGTGTGCATTTTTAGTATTTAGTTATTCGTAGCTTACCTTCAAGGATGGCAGCGGACGACGTTCATGTTTTGGAGGCTTTGCGGCTTTTAAGTGAGGCTGGCTGCTGAGATTTAGTTTTGGGCGAGGGGGCCGGGCCGTCGCGCCACCGCGGCTGGCCTCGGCAGGAGTAGCTGAGGCCGTGGATGCCTGCACATCGCCGAAAAAACCAAGAGTGTCGGCGTTGGTGGAACTGGGCCGCCCGCGTGCGCGGAAGTCGGCCCCGGTATGGCGAGCACAGACTGAAGGGGCAGGCGCTGTGATTCAGGTAGGCTTCGGGGAGCGGGAAGGCGGGAGAGGTTTCAGCAGAGGGAGCATTGAGGTTTTGCCGGTGTTTCAACAGGCGGCAATTTCTGGGAAGGAGCAGAGAGCGTTAACGGCACCCGCATGTGGTGAGAAGCACGGGCGGGGCCAAGTCGGAAGGAAGCGCTCCGCGTCCCTGTCAGCAGATGGGGGTGTGGAGGAAGGCAGGGAGAAGGAGAGGGGGGGGGGAAGTTGTTTCCCCCCCCCAGCGTTTCACAGCGAGTTGACGTGATGCGAGGATTGGGGCATCATCAGCAGGTAGTGCACCCGGTATGGCTGGATTCTGCAGCACCAGGTATTAAAGGGAAGACAGGGGTTTTGCAAGGCCGGAGAGCCGCACGTCAGACATTAGGGGCATACTCAGAGGTGGCAGTGGATTTGAGAGAGGGGGGTGAGTGGGCCACAGAGTCTACATGCCCGAATACATCATCACAGGTGGCTTTTGGTCAGAGAGGGAAGGATACAGGCGCAGGGCCCAGCGGGGAGAGTATGGGGGGAGGGTTTCTGTTAGCCCTCTTCTTTTTTCCCTGTATCCGTCTGGAAAGAAAGCATTTTCAGTGGGGGAGAGCTCCCCTGGGGAGGAGGAATGGGCACAGGTAGGAGGGTGGGGGGGCTACAGTCACTGGGGATGGGTCAGGGTCAGTCAGAAGGCAGAGGATGAGGGGGTTGTTAGGCCACATGATTTTTCTTATGAGGATAGGGATTCAGCAGCAGGAGAGCAGGCATGGGTGGGTTTAGATGTTTTCCCTTCTTGGTCTGAGGGTGTATGGGGCATGGGGGTAGATGGGCGTGGGGATTCAGTGACATTTACACGGAACAAGCCCCCTTTTAAGTTGGCAGAACAGGTCCAGATGCCTACAGGGGTTATTTCTGAAGCTTGGAGGTTGGCAGGGAGGGCAGGAAAGGGTGAACATTTGGCTGCAGTTTCTGCGCCAGCGGCGCTGGCGGGTTTGGATTGGAGTGAAGGTGAGCTTGAGGGGGACCCCCCTCATTCAGTTTGCCCACGGGTAAGTAAAGTTACAGAGGGTGTTCTAGGTCAAGACAGTACAGGTGTGGTAGGGAGAACTTTGTGGTTTGGTCAGAGGGATAGGTCAGCTGGATTGTGGCAGGCTCCCAGTACACCAGTCCAATGTGTTTCTTCACAGGGTAAGGTCCGTCGTGCATCGACAGACTCGGTAGTGCGTGGTGCGGCCCAGATGCACCGAGGAGAAGGGAGGGTGGAGCCTAGCGCGGCACATCCCGAACCGACGGGGGATCCCGATGCGGCCAGCGCACGAAAGTCCGGCGTGACTTTGCTGGTCCCAACAACCAGCAAGACCCGATGGTCAGCTGGCCCACTGGATGGCACTCTTCAAGTCAGTCAACGTGAGGGGTAGTATCAGTGAGTACAGTCGGCTCCCCCATTTGGAGCAGTTTCAGAGGCCGCTAGGGCTTGTGTTTGCAATGTTGGGTCAAGTAAGGCCCGTAATGTTGGTTTTGTGTTTGAACCTCTACAGATAGAGTAAGCAATGGTTTTGTATTATGATGAAGACAGCCCAGAGGAAGGGTAGTTGAAAGATGATGAGGAGGGGGGGAGGTGCCTTCTCATATGCCTGCTAGTGTTTTACAGGCAACGCAAGTGGTGCAGCCGGCGGTGTCGTTGCGCTCCAGGAGAGAGTACGGCCCCTCAGGGAGGGCTCCCCAAACAGTGGACCCAGTTGAACAGTTGGCTTGGAGGGTGGCACCTGGACAGGCACCGTTGCTAGAGCCAGATGAGCGTACTGTCCCAGGGGCCAGACCAAAGATGGTGTCGGTGGGGACTGGGGGTGATAATGTATGGGAGGAGCCGGGTGTTAAGCTCCACAAGGGAAAGTATGTTAAAGATCAAGGTGTTGGGACTGTGGGGAATGTGTCGCCAGGCGCTAAAGTTGAGTCTGGGATGAATACGGAGCCAGAAGTGTCAGGTAAAGACCAAGTACCGAGTAAGGAATTGAAGTTAAAAAAATTACCTTATATGGGAGTGACTAAGCCTTTGGGGGCTCATTTGATGCTTGCAACAAAAGAGAGAATCTGGAACGGTGAATATGTAGAGATCCTAAAGCTCCTGCACAGGGAAGTGCGATCTAAAGAAGGGTCTAAGGAGGAAGAATATGAACTGGCCAAGCGACCTAAGGTGCCGCTAACGATTGAGAATTGGACGGCCGCCTTTCTAATATATGCCAGTGTATACTGTGAGAAGTTTACTGAGCGCTGTGTGGCCATATTTAAATATATGGACTTGATTCGGAAAGCACAGATTACGGGGAGTGGTTATGCATGGGCTCAGTATGATGAGGAGCTCAGGGCTCGCATGGCTTGGGACCCGGAGGCAAAGTGGGGTGCATTAGATTCTGATTTATGGCAGCACACAATGGGGGTGTCAGCTGGGAGGAAGACGATATTCACGGCAAGCGGTTTACCTTTGGTTTACCAGCTCTTTAAAGATAAGCCCTCCAGGGGAGGGGTGGGATCTGCAGCAGCCACTCAAGAGGGGTCAGGAGCATGCTGGGAGTTCAATAAGGGCATGTGCACACAAGAGTATTGTAGATTCAAGCATGAATGCTCCCAGTGTGGAAAGAAGCACCCTTTGGTTCGATGTTGGGGACTCAAGCCGCAGGGAAGTCAGCAGTGGCAGCAGGCAGGTGGAAACGCTGCAGGGCCTTCACAGCAGTACTAAGGTAGTAGGGGAGCTAAGGGAGCTCAGGGGTCTGGGCCCAAATGCTCCTTCGCCAGTGAGTCTGGCAGTTTTGAGGGCTGGTTTACAGGACTATGAAGATTTGAGAGCTAAGCGAGTACTGTTGGAGGGTTTTGAAGAAGGGTTTCGTTTGGGTTATGAAGGGCCTCGACAAAGGCGTGGGCAGGAAACTTGAAATCAGCATTTGAGCATAAGTCAGTGGTACATGAAAAATTGAATGAAGAGGTGCGAGAAGGTAGGATGGCGGGCCCTTTTCAGGATTGGCCATTGCAAGATTTGATTGTGTCACCGATTGGGGTGGTGCCCAAGAAAGAAGTCGGGCAGTACAGGCTCATTCAACACCTATCGTGGCCTGAGGGGGTTTCTGTCAATGATTTTATTGACGAGGAAGCATCCTCAGTGTCTTATTCCTCAGTTGACATTGCTATGTCACTTGTGAAGACCGCGGACGCAACTGCAGAGATGGCGAAATGCGACATAAAATCTGCATTTCGTTTGCTTCCCGTGCATCCGGATGATTGGAATCTTTTGGGAATTCAGTTTGAAGGTCAGTGGTAAGTGGATAAGGCTTTACTGATGGCCATGTCTTGTGCTCTGTTTGAGTGTTTCAGTACCTTTTTGCAGTGGTATTTCATTCAACACACTGGTCAACGGCTGGTGACACATTACTTAGACGACTTCTTTTTTGTGGGCTTTCTGGGCTCAGTGGAGTGCCGTTGGGCGTTGGAAAAATTCCAGGAGCTGATGGGTGAGCTGGATGTACCTTTAGCACCAGAGAAAACGATGGGTCCATGTATGACCATGTCTTTCCTGGGCATTGAAATTGATTCTGTCAGGATGCAGGTGCGATTGCCAGTGGACAAGAAGGAGACTATGTTGTTTTTGTTGGAAGAAATGCTTTTTAAAACCAAGGTGGCGGTGAGGGACATACAGGTTCTGCTGGGACATCTCAATTTTGCCTGCAGGGTAGTTAGAGCAGGGAGGATTTTTTTCAGGAGACTTGGGCGTGCGTTGTCAGGTCACCATTTGCCTCACCATCATGTGCTCTTGTCGGTTGGGGTGACGGAAGATCTGCGTATGTGGAGAACATTTCTGCAGTCATTTAATGATATACCATTGGCCAGGGAAGAGGTTTTTCAATCAGATGTTCAGATCTTTTCAGATGCGGCAGGAAGTGATGGTGTTGGTTTATACTGGCAGGGCAAGTGGTGTGCAGAGAGCTGGCCAGAACAGTGGAAGAATGGTGGGAAGAGCAACGCCTTTTTGGAGCTTTTCCCGGTGTTGGTGGCATTGACTTTGTGGGGCAAGGAGCTGGCACATAAGAAAGTGTTGTTCAGGATTGATAACATGGCTGTTGTTCAAATCATCAACAGACAGTCGGCCAGAGACGAACAGGTTTTGAAGCTGTTACGGGTGTTTGTACTTGGTTGCCTGAGACATGATATTGCATTTAGGGCTCTGCATATTCCTGGTGTGGACAATGACATTGAGGATGCTTTGTCTCATTCACAGTGGCAGAGATTCCATGGGCTGGCCAAGGAGGCAGACAGGACACAGACACCAATGCCGGAACATCTGTGGTATATAGGCAACGTAGGGTTGTACAACTGGTGGTAGGTTCATTGTCAGTTATTACTCGCACAGCCTATGCATTGGCCTGGAAGGAGTTCTTAGCATCAGGCGCACAAAAGTTTGCTTATTTTTTTGGTTTGACACATAAGACCCAGCCTCTTATTATTATAGGCTTGCACCTATTCCTGTAATGAAAGATATGCTAACAAACACCAAGCTGATAAACTCTGCTTCCTTTATTTACCAATTGTCTGTACAAGGTTTAGACGTTTGGGAAGACAACATATACAGAAAATCCATTTGGGGGACATAATAATGGTAGGTTCATAGAACTGAGGCCCACATTCAGAGCATGGCGCATACCACAACAAATCAGTTTTCTTGAATAAAACAGTGCAACAGACTTCCTGTCTTGGAATAGCCATGATAAAGGATTTGAAAGCACCCCATATTTCTGCATTCGCGTCTTTTGAGAATTGGCTGCACTTATCAGTGAGGATATACTATTTACCATGATACGTAATGGTTCAGACCCCAATTGGAAAGGAAGGTTGAGTTAGCCTGTGGACACAAATGGGTGCCAATCTAGGTTCCTGGACAGCACCAGAAGATTTAGGATCTATAGGCTTGATCAACGATACGTACAATCAGACCACTGGGGAGTGGTGACATCATATAGTGTTGGTAAGTTGTGCGTTCATTGGGTAAAAACCTCAAAACGTTGCCAGATGAAGAAAACACTTGTCCCTTCTTTCTAATGACATAGATCTCAGGGTTTATCTCTTAGGTCCCCGGAACCCAAGCCAAAAGAGCTTCTTGAACAGAATGTACAATGAGCTATGGAAAATGCCTCAACAGGAAGCTACTGAGAGATTGTGCAAGATTGACAGGATTCATTTAGAAAATGCTTTTGCTGTGGTTGACAATGGTAAGACCACATTATCATCCAGAATGTATTCACTGGGCAACATAGTGTCTTCTGCATTTGACATAATACAGCAAGACATGTCTATTTTACAGCATGGACAGCCACAACTATGGTCCATTGTAATACTGAGCTGGAAACTGCAAACACTATGTACTGGTCCTGTGCCATGGCGTTAGATAAATAGTATGAGTCTTTTTTCTGCATATGACCAAAACAGAAAGACAGATAGAAATGGCATGCTGAGATGCAAAATATACTATGTTGTACATTGAAAAATTAGACCAATTACCTTTCACCGTAGCTGAGACACCATCCACGGACCGGATAATCCATGGTTACATCTCCATACCGATCACGACTTTCCAATTCCAGTATTGTCTCAAATACCAGCAGATAGGCAGATGTGAAGTACTAGGGGAAGGATATGTGCATGAGTACTGGGGATTATCATTCAGGTTTAGATGCAGGAATGGGGACACAGAAGTTTCCTTTAGTGCTTCCGACTGTGAGTATGCTTTAAGAGGGTCCCTAATTTGAAAGACATTTCTCTTCATGGAGCAAGCAATGCTTCAGTTGCAAACTTGTCTTGTTATGTGAAAGGTTTCCTGGCTGTAGTGATTCAACCAGTCTTCAAGCTGCTCATGTATGGGAGCTATTTGATGCTGAATGATGAAGGTTGCTGTGGAACGGAACTCAGTATCTCTTATCTGTAACAGTTAATTCCATAGTCTCTTGTTGCACACAAGTACTGTTTCCAACTGCCCGCACAGCTAAGGAGGCAACCCTAGGGCCTTCGATAAATGTTTCCAGCATATGTTTCAATTCGCTGAGTAAACTGAAAGCCATGTCTTTTCAAAAGGATTGGACCTTAACATCAGTCAGAGAGACATTTTATCTCTAGGTTGCAAGATCTTTGTCCGATATATACACTACTCCACACTAACTTTCCACTGCATTTTGGGGAGCTGGTTCACAGTGTTGTTAGTTTGTTTAATTTGAAGGGAATAGTGCACTTTTATAAATGTATCAGCTCTGAGCTGGTTAACACCTTTCAGATGATTTTTGGAGTTATATCATCTTTCATACACTCCGTGTTGGGAAGCGATTTTTGGAGGGGTCCTGCTTGTTCTGCTACTTGTGGCGGGAATCCGCATTTTCATTTTTTGGCTCTGCAATGGGCGTCCCAGGTTAACATGAAATAGAGACAACACTGCTTGTGCTGTTATGCAGTGAGCATATGGCACACTGCTTTGCCACACCTTGACTTCAAGAAATGAATGAGCACTGGTTCTTGTCTTTTAGGCCTGTATGATTGCATACAACCTGTATTCCACTGTCTGCTTTACAACTATGAATGCAGATTGGATCTATGCCTAGGAACACAATCAGTTGCACCACTGGACATTGAGGTACTGATGAACCCCTTAAAGCCCCATGGATATTGTTATACACAGCTTATTCCCTGCTGATAAATGCATTCTTCGAGCCACCCAGGGATGCTTTGGCTCCTAATTAAACAGACACCGGCTCTACAATACACTTACAGGATGCAGTACCTCCCTCAGCAGGAGCTGTGGGAACTGGATGGAATCACCTTAGCTCCATAAACATGCTTCGAAGTGCGCCTCTGGGATAGTCATCTGTGGTTGTGGGCAACAGCAATGTTGTGTCTACCACCCGGAACAAATTATCAATTTGCTTTTCCATGTGGTGGGAACCATTCGATCTGTTTTTTAAACAAAATGAATCAAAACAGCTTTTGCTTTATTTCTGCTAGGATTTCAAATAGCATAATGACATTTTAAGGCTTTTTATGAATATTTTAAAGGGAAGCTTGCTTTTAGATGATTTTTAAAAAAGGTTTTAGACATTTTTTAGTACAATTTCATAATGGCCTGCTGGCTTTTAGATAGCTTTTATGTATCAACATTTAGCATGAGGAGTAGGTGTTATGTGCCCATGCTAGGGCCATGTAGCAAAGCTGCTCATTTCTTACATTGTCCCATTTTGCACAATAGCATGTCTGCCCTGACCTTTTGCACATATTTGCATGCACAACAATGTTGGATTAGTTTCTCTAAAACTACTTTGTTTACACATCAAGCTTTGCACAACATTCTGAGGAAATATAAAATTTTATGGTCAGAAATGTTCCCTAACGTGTACCCCACCGTCTCCATGTACGAGCTTAAAGTGCATGTAACTTCCCTCCTGTGCCAGCTATGGAGACGCAAATACATTTGCGTCCAACGTTAACATGTCCTCTTTCAGATCCATCATGAATGGATCGATAATTCAGTTCCTAAGTATGCCTTGCCAATGTCTTTTCATGGTGCACTCTCACGTTTTTCCCTAGTCAGGGCTAGGCCCTGATTTCTGCCATCAAGCCTTTCTGTTCTCTGCCTCCTGAAAAGCTGCAACGTGGGATGCTCCCTGACCTCTGTCCTACTCCCTGCGTGGCGATGGGTGCCCGGCTCGGCCTGCTTGCCTGCCAAAGACAGTATTTTGCCTCCAAGTTATCAGTATAGCCGAGTTCAGCTCCTCGAAAACACATTCCAGTCTAGCAGAATAGATAAACAATTCCCCGGCTGCAGAGCAAAGGGCCCGGCCTCTCTGTCTCCATGCAAAGTAATTCATTGCTCCTGTTACCATGGTAGGCCCATGGCTCCTCGCATAACACGCAGACACGTAGGCACATATGCACTCAGTATAGAGTAGCCTCTGCCCGAGAGACCTTTTCCTTCTAGATAATATGGTTCCTTAAACACAAGATATCAGATATGATTTAGGAACGAGTTGATCTGACATGCCAGACTTCTGTCTCTCCCCTCTAGGGCTAAATGTCAAGTCCCCTGCACCCTCCAGCCTCACGTCAGTCACACGTCATGCTGCTGCGCGCGCATCCTTGCCACAGATTTCTGCTGACACTGCAAGATTCCACTAGGTATCCACCCACTTGTGACACCTTCATATGACGTTTCCTAGCACACGCCCTAGTGCACGCCTTCTGATTACGTATTGCTATGCACATGTGTCCTTATCTCGTTTTCTCTCAGCTGTTACGCCTTCTGTATTGGTCACCATTCTGTGCATTAACTATAAAAGTTATGTTCTGTCAATAAAGTATGCTCTATCCCTTCCTGATCCTTTATGGTGACAGGAACATGATATCCAGGTTCGAACCATTCCATTTTATGGAATAAAACCCACTTTGAAACTCAGCTGCCACGGACTTTGTGTCTCTTTATTTCCGATTGAGTTATTATTATTGAACTTTACCGCATAGAAATTCAGACGGTAAATTACTATTTACCACATAATTTTGGCGCCCGAATAGGGACCCTCCCCCACCCCACGCGCCGGTAGGTGCGTTGCAGGCTTCGCCCCCTGCTCCAGCCGAGACTGACAATTACGCGTACCTGCAGGATTTCCTGTATCTCCCTCAGGCCTACGGAGGTGACGGAGACTGCGATCAGCACCCAGACGAGGCGGTGAGGAGTGCGGAGGATCCCGACCAGAGCCCAGCCAAAGAGAACAAGGTCCGAGGTATCTAGAGGCCCACCAGTTCCGAAGTACCTACGTCACGAGTCGAGTCCAGTCCGGTCCAGCCCAGTCGAGTTTCCGAGGCCTCTGTTCCGTGCTTCCCGGTGAGTACCGTTGCTGGGGATGCATCTAGACGGGTGCATTACTATGTATCCGGTAAAGACGGGTTTGGGTACACAGACCCGGTCTGCACTGTTTTAGCGGTGTATCTGTACTGTTTAGCAGTATATCAAGAGATTCAAGGTTTCGATTTTTGTTCTCGTTTTAGAGTTCTAGTTTTAGAATTCAAGGGTAGTCTATATGTGTTCAAAATGTTTTCATGTGATTAATGTCGTGGTATGAGTGATGTTTGATATACATTACTGTGTTTTCTGTGTCGAAAAGTGTGTTCAGGTTCAAGTAAGTATCAAGTACCAAATATCAAGATGCCGTTGTTCAGCAAATTAAGACAGATAGGAACTAGGAAAGGGATATTAGAGGAAGCGATTCCTGTCCCCCCTAGGGACACTCCCGGAAATTTTATGTACCACAAACATGGCTTCGAGGCCATACTATACCTAGATTTATGGGCCGATTACACTAAGCATCTGGAAGAGAAATATAGATGGCCCGTTACAGGGACATGGGATGCAGATTGCATCGTGAGGGTAGAAGAAGCACTATGGAAAAAGAAAGCCAGACAATCACAGAAAGATGCCATAGAATTGTGGCATAAAGAATCTCATAAACGAACAGAAAAAGAATTCAGAAAAGCCGAGAAACATAGGGAGGATTCAGAAAAAGCCCGAGAAAATGAATTAGTTGAGGAAGGTATACGAGTCAAAGCAGAACAGGTAGACCAACAGCGAAATACTCTTGCGAATGGTATGTATCCTCTCTTGGCCGAGGGTTTACCTAAGGCCACCCCGGAAGTACCGAAAGACCTGCCCCCTCCATTAGTTCCGACTAAAGTACGCCACAAGACCGCAAAGGACATATTCCTTTCTTCCTATCTAGACGATGTAGCTCCCGCATATACAAATCCACGTGTCCAGGCACCACCCGCTGATGGCACTCCGCCCCGAAATGACCAACCACTTCCGCAACAACAAACTCCTCCTCCCGTTCCACATCCTGTGCCTGTTCCCCCAGCCCCAGTTCTTCCTGCACCTATTATTCCTGGCATGAATCCACTGAATCCCTTTTTACCTGGCACCTCAGGAGGTGCGACAGGAGGTTTTCAGACACCGCCACAAGCACATAGACTGACTTATAGGGATTTCGCAAAACAAAGTACACCCCAGACAGCGAATTATGACATACTTAAGGAACCTCTCACAGACTGTAGATATGATCCAGTACCCGGTAAAGACAACAGAATGATGCTAGCATCAGTACGTCTACGACGAGTTGCCAACCACTTAATGTTACTCCCAGGAATGATTGATCATCTAGACAGAATATATCATTTTGTCCAAACGGGGGTAGGTCCTGAAAGTATTGGCGAGGCCCTGGCATATCAGAGAGTCGACATCCAAGGCATGATATTATGTTTCTTCATAAACTGCTTGATAAGAGATCAAGACAGGCCTGGCGTAGACCAAGATGAGATGAATGCACTTAACAAATGGGGTCAGAATATAGCAGATGGAAAACATGATAAACAGAATTGTATAAATAGCATGTACAAAAAGATCCGAAAAGCAGTAGTACAAATACACGAAAGAAGACAGCCTGAAATAGGAATAGATTCAGACAAGAATGAATCCTCGGGGGAAGAGGAGCAACCCGAGACAATGACACAAACATTGCAATTACCAGCTAAAGAAGTGATAGCTTATGTAGGTAAGGGAAGACACTTTAATAATAATATGCGTCCAGTACGTCCAGAAAGTAAGAGAGTTTTTCAAGCAGCCATGTCAAATCCAAGGACTCCTGAACATTTGTTTCAGGCTACCGATAAAATACTTCAAGATCGAATGGGGTACCATGTACTCAATTCTATGGATGAACAAGAACTAGCTCGGTCCGCCATACAATGGGCTGACAATTCTAGTACGTGTAATGATGATGTGGTAGCTCAGACGTTCTTGAGCCTTTCCCCTGATGAACAGAAATTAGCTAGTGTATACATGATTCAGCATCTCGTTAGTCTGTTTAAAAGCCAACATTCTGATCCAGGTCCCTTACCGGACATATTGGTAGAACTGCTCTCTAATAGATGGAGAGGTCTAGGTACCGATCTAATTAAAGAAATTCTAGAACAGAGACTCAAGTATAATACGTTCCTGAAACCACAGTTTATGTCAGCCCCACCACCCCAAGAAAGAAAAATGTATTACTTCGACAGACAGAATCCCTTACGAGAAGTACATCCAGTGAGAAAAGAAGATGACACACTAGAACGTGTATATGTATATACACCCCTCACTAAAATAGAATTGCTAGAAATGAAGAAGCTAGTACCCTGTCACGATAAAGACCCTGCAGGTTTTCACCGAGAAATAAAAGATATGCTACTCATGGGTGACTATACATATTCAGATATTATGAAAATGTTAAAAGTACTGTTGCCAGCCGGCATTTACGAGAAACTCAAAGAGAAAGAATGGGAGGTGGGAGATAAAAAGATCAATTGGACCGAAATAGAGGACGAGGAAAATGGTCGTACTCCAGGGGTAGGCCTTGGGGAAAAAGCTAAAGCATTACCAGGATTAATTGTACAAGTTCTGCCAAGATTATTGACCACGAAAAAGGAAGACTGGGACGCAATCTCAGCCTGTAAACAGAAACACGATGAAGACACTAGTGATTATTATTCTAGATTCGAGAAATGTTTTATTATTAACAGTGGCCTGAAACCAAGTAGCGAGTCATACCCGCACCTTTTTGTAACCAAATTAGTCGAGAATTCCCTGCCCCAGGTTAAGAACTGTGTATATAAAGTCGAGAGCACCTGGCAAGCAAATTCACCATCCCAAATGTTACAAATGTTACAGTACCACCAGAACAGAATTAGAGAAGAACAGGATCACGAACAAAGACGTATGAAAGATACGAAAATGAAAATGTTAGTTGCTCAGTCAGTCCCAGCTGATGGTCAGAAAAGGGGTATGACACAGTCTAGTAATTCGGCGGCTCCCGTTAAAGGGACGTGCAACTATTGCAAACAGCCAGGTCACTATGTAAATGAATGTGCCGTCCTGAAACACAACATATCCACAGGTAAAACCAAAGAGAGACCCCGTCAGCCTAGACAGGACCAGATCCAACATCAGGTCCAGCAACATGTTCCACAGAACACACAGCCAATGCATGCTCCCCAACAGACAGTACAGACGGTAGCAGTACCACAGCCTCAGCCTATTGCCGCGGCACAGCAAGTTTCATAACAGATGTACCAGTATGCCCAATCTGATTATCCCGATTATCAGCGATACACATGAAACAGCCTAGAGAGGGAAGTTGGCTTGCCTCTTATTGAAGTACCTGTAGATCAAGATGGTCCTTATGTACCTAGTCAAGTTTTAGGAAAGGATAGAAAGTTTCTGATTGATACAGGGGCAAGTCGAACAACGATAAGTCACAATGAGGTTCCAGGGGCACCCCTCTCAGACACACAGAATGTTTCCCTTGGTTTTTCAGGACAGCCTATTGTTAATGAGGTATCGAAACCCGTTCCCCTGGCAGTTGGTCCATTGTCACGTACTACAGACTTACTACTCACGAAGTCATGTCCAGAAAACTTGTTAGGTATCAAGACACTGAAGGCTCTAGGAGCGGTCATATGTTGTTCTCCGGAAGGAGTTAGACTATTTCTGCGTGACTTTAAGGGTCACTATGTGTTACGAGATTTTGATGACAGATTGAAAAATGTACCAAAGCATTTATGGGCGAAAGGCCCAACTGATGTAGGTTGTATGCACATTACACCATACCGTGTTACACTCAAGCCAGGTGTTGTTCTGCCCCGAATCCGACAATACAAGTTACCACCCGATGCTGTAGTGGCTTTACTGGAAATCATTGAAGAGCTCATTGCACAGGGAGTGGTTGTCGAAACCGACTCCAATCTATGTAATTCCCCTATCATTCCGATTCTTAAACGTACTGACCCAAATGCACCACCTGTTTATCGGTTGGTGATTGATCTGCGAGAACTAAATAAATGTATTGTGCCACAGTACCCTGTGGTCCCCGACATCTCATCCTTATTGACTGCTATTGATTCAGAGGCTACGTTCTTTACTGTAATTGACCTCAAGAACGCCTTCTTCAGTGTCCCCATTGATCCAGAAAGCCAATATCTCTTCGGATTCTGTTTAAATGGCCGAAGCTTCAAATTTGCACGCGCACCTCAAGGATTCACAGAAAGCCCCAGCATCTACAGCCAAGCATTAAAAAGACAACTTGACAGTATTCAAATGCCAGTTAACACTGCCTTGCTGCAGTACGTCGATGATCTGCTGATCACCGCTCGTAGCGAACCTGAATGTGAACACGCATCACTGACAGTCTTACATTTTCTAGCTGACAAAGGACACAAGGTTTCCCCTTCAAAGTTACAATTCTGTGTTCAGCAAGTGGTGTACCTTGGGCACTTCCTGTCCAAGAGGGGGAGACAGCTAACACCTGACCGCATCGAGTTAATTGCACACTTACCGCAACCCACGACACAAAAGGAAGTGCGGGCCTTCATAGGCCTCACCTCTTACTGCCGACAATGGATTCCCCAGTACGCATTTCTAGCCAAGCCACTTATACAGTTGACAACACAGGAGGCAGCGACTTCGACTGCCCTCCCTTGGACTCAGGAACATACACAGGCTTTTGAAGAATTAAAGAAAGCATTATGTCAAGCACCAGTTTTAGCAACACCATGTTACAGCAAACCTTTTACACTTTTTGTTACAGAACGAGATGGTACAGCATTGTCTGTTCTCGCACAAGATCAAGCAGGTTCACATAAGCCTTGTGCTTATTTTTCAAGTACATTAGACCCAGTAGCCCAGGCTCTGCCTGCGTGCTTAAAATCAGTTGCAGCAACAGCCTTAGCAATCCGACAAAGTGATTCCATAGGGTTAGGACATCCTCTGACAGTACAAGTTCCACACTCTGTGGAAGTTCTTTTAAACAGAACACAGACTCAACACTTGACTATAGCACGATTGACAGGTTATGAATTGACATTGTTCCAGCCACACATAGAAATCAGACGCTGTAACATACTCAATCCTGCCACACTGTTACCTTCAAACATTACAGATCCAGCTCCACATGACTGTATAGAGATCATTAATGCAGTAACAAAGCCCAGACGAGACTTGACAGATGTTGCACTGACTAACCCAGACCTGACACTTTACGTGGATGGTTCATGTATGAGAACAAGCACAGGAGAGTTAGTGGCCGCATATGCAGTGACCACTGAAACTGAAGTCAAAGAAACCCACCGTATTGATACATTGTCTGCTCAAGCTGCAGAGCTTATTGCCCTGACCCGAGCCTGTATAATAGCCAAAAACAGGAATGTTAACATATACACAGATTCACGTTATGCCTTTGGAGTCGTACACGACTTCGGTGTGCTCTGGCAGGAAAGAGGTTTCTTGACCTCTCACGGAGCAAAAATACAGCATGGTCCCCTCATTCAAGCACTTTTAGAAGCAATACATCTGCCTTCAGCCATAGCCATCATGAAATGTAAAGCACATACTAAAGTTACCGATACCATTTCCCAGGGTAATGACCTGGCAGATCAAACCGCGAAACACACAGCTCTGACTCATACATCCGCAGCTGACATGACAAAGACAATAGTTCCGACATCGACACATTGCATGACAGTTAAGGATCCCGCACTAGACGTAATTGACGTACAGACACATGCTACTCCAGACGAAATAAAGAAATGGACTGAACTAGGAGGGGTCCAGACAGATCAGGGATGGATGACGAAGGGAAAAGCCACATGGTTTCTCCCCGACTCTATGGTTCAAGTTATGATCAATACTGCACATAGTCCAGCACATCTGGGAGAAAAAGCCATGTTAGACAGTTTACAGAATCTCTGGTACAACAAACATTTACGAGCAGCAGCAAAACAGAAAGTGCGTACTTGCATGATCTGTTGTCAGTTCAATCCAGGCAAAAGTATTCCCGTAGAGCAAGGTGGATTTAATCCTCCCGATTACCCTTTTGAAGTCCTCCAGATGGATTATATCCAGATGGAACGATGTCGAGGATTCAAATATGTCCTCGTAGTTGTTTGTGCACTTTCCCGTTGGACAGAAGCATATCCAGTCCCAGATTACACTGCTCCGACCACTGCCAAGCAGCTGGTTCGTGAATTCTTCCCACGGTACGGTTTGCCTCGTGTCGTGTACTCAGATAACGGCCAGCCATTCTCATCCGAATTAATGAAGCAGGTTTCCCTCTTGCTAGGATATCAGTGGAAATTCCACTGCGTCCGACATCCCGAGGCAGCAGGTCTCGTGGAACGTCACAATCAGACACTGAAAACTCGTCTTGCAAAAATATGTGCCGAAAAAGGGGTCGACTGGATAGTCGCCTTGCCAGTTGCATTATTTTACATGAGAATGGTTGCGCACTCGAGAACAGGGCTATCCCCGTATGAGGTGGTCTTCGGTAGGCCACCGAATATGTGGGGGACACCTATACCAAGAAAGTTAACTGATGTTGATAGTAATATGTTGACAGATTACCTTGCCTCCTTGATGTCTGCACTACAATCATGTCGTTCACAGGTAGCTGCAGCCTTTCCCGACAACACCGAGGTGAAGCCGCACGAGATTACACCAGGAACATTCGTTTTTGTGCGCAATTTTGACAGGAAAAGCCCGCTGGAGCCCCGCTGGCAGGAGCCGAAGCTCGTCTTATTGACAACGAGGACGGCCGTGAAACTTGAGGGCCGAAAAGAATGGGTCCATATGAGTCATGTTAAGAAGCTTTACGGAACACCGCCAGAGACTGACTCATCCTCCCCCTCTAAGGACTGCCCAGATTCCAGTGACTCTAAACTCCCCCTGGTAGAGAAAACTCCTCAACAAGAATATCGTTTAAAGCTGAGGTCTAGCAAGTCAGACAGTTTAATTGTTTAAGTCCTCCCCTAGGTGAATCGGTTAGACAGTTTCTGACATGTATCCGTTAGACCCCAATAGAGAGAGAGATAGACAGAAACAGCTCAAGAAACGAGAATATTGTAAATCTCTTCGTAGTCACTGTATTGTGACATTATTGATTATGTTTTTTCTGAGTCTTACGATTATTGCTGCAAGTATTCTATTACATATGTATTTCCCTCTCTCCATACATGCACATTTCTTTTCAAACAGCACTGTCGAGCATACTTTCAGTGAACTACCCCCTCATGAGTTATCTTACCGACTTGCGCTGCGCAACAATACCTTCATCAGTATGTTACATCATTCTCATCAGACCAGCAATGCTACCAATTGTTAGATATGTGGCCGACTTCCTCCCTATCAGAAATACAAGGGAGTTCTGCCCCTCTTTCCGTACCGGTTCACACACAATGGTTCCTGTGGTGCATGGTTTAGTTTGATTAATTCCTTAGATTCAGATTCCATAGTTTACCAGGGCAACTGGGTATGGGGAAATCTGAACACAGTTCTGCATAAAGCATGTTACCCTAACAAGGAGGGTCTCCCACAAAGGACAGGGACCGATCTAGAAAATGAAGTATATGGATTAGGTAATTATACACTCAACCTCATGATTCTAAATGTTCAGTCTGATACAGGACCAGACTTACCCTCTATGTCAGTACTACCCGTCAAAGGCGAATTATGTGTCAGAAAGAATGGTTCAGTACCTCTAGGTCATAGTAAATGTACTACTGTGATCGAATTCAGTGACAAAGGCAAGTCTACATTCAAAGCTACCCGCCATTCCTATTTCATTTGTGGTCATACAGCCTATATACGTTTGCCACTAGATTGGGATGGGACATGTTACATTGCATTCCTTCTGCCACCTGTTTTTCTAGCTCCACCTGATTATCATAGAAACTCCCGACTAGTACCTAACAGACCCAAGAGAGATCTCCCGCTTGTTGACTATACTGAAACGGCATGGGAACGATACACAGATTTCAATAAAGGTTTCTTTCCCTACTTAGGTGCTATCTTTAATAGTAAGTCTATACGTCACTTGACCAGAACCCTCGAAGCAGTAGTGAATGAAACTACTTCCGCCCTAGGTAACTTGACCGAGGAACAGTCTGCTATGAGACTTGTCGTTCTTCAAAATCGTCTCGTCCTTGACGTCATCCTGGCCGATAGGGGCGGGGCCTGTAAAGTTCTCGGATCGAGCTGCTGTGTTTTCATTCCTAATAATGCACCATCAGTATATAAAGCCATTACACGCCTCCATAAGATTGCAAGTCAGATACACCAGAATCCAGGTACTTGGACTTGGTCCGGTTGGTTCTGGAGCGTGTTGTCAGCCTGGGGATGGAAGGTCCTATCCTTCCTCGGAATAGCTCTTCTCATAGTATTCAGTTGTTGCCTATGTATACAATGTGGGCCGGCGATTTGCGGCCTGTGCGCAACATCCTGTTTTCCTCATCCAAGTCCGCGTTCTAAATCCCGTCTAAAAAAGGAAGAGCAAATTATGTTATATGAACAAATAGATGGACTAATGAGGATTGATGTATCATGAAGGGTCCGTAGGGAACAAGGAGGGAATGAGGAAATATAACATTTTATGGTTAGAAATGTTCCCTAACGTGTACCCCACCGTCTCCATGTACGAGCTTAAAGTGCATGTAACTTCCCTTCTGTGCCAGCTATGGAGACGCAAATACATTTGCGTCCAACGTTAACATGTCCTCTTTCAGATCCGTCATGAATGGATCGATAATTCAGTTCCTAAGTATGCCTTGCTAACGTCTTTTCATGGTGCACTCTCACGTTTTTCCCTAGTCAGGGCTAGGCCCTGATTTCTGCCATCAAGCCTTTCTGTTCTCTGCCTCCTGAAAAGCTGCAACGTGGGATGCTCCCTGACCTCTGTCCTACTCCCTGCGCGGCGAGCGGTGCCCGGCTCGGCCTGCTTGCCTGCCAAAGACAGTATTTTGCCTCCAAGTTATCAGTATAGCCGAGTTCAGCTCCTCGAAAACACATTCCAGTCTAGCAGAATAGATAAACAATTCCCCGGCTGCAGAGCAAAGGGCCCGGCCTCTCTGTCTCCATGCAAAGTAATTCATTGCTCCTGTTACCATGGTAGGCCCATGGATCCTCGCATTACACGCAGACACGTAGGCGCATATGCACTCAGTATAGAGTAGCCTCTGCCCGAGAGACCTTTTCCTTCTAGATAATATGGTTCCTTAAACACAAGATATCAGATATGATTTAGGAACGAGTTGATCTGACATGCCAGACTTCTGTCTCTCCCCTCTAGGGCTAAATGTCAAGTCCCCTGCACCCTCCAGCCTCACGTCAGTCACACGTCATGCTGCTGCGCGTGCATCCTTGCCACAGATTTCTGCTGACACTGCCAGATTCCACTAGGTATCCACCCACTTGTGACACCTTCATATGACGTTTCCTAGCACACGCCCTAGTGCACGCCTTCTGATTACGTATTGCTATGCACATGTGTCCTTATCTCGTTTTCTCTCAGCTGTTACGCCTTCTGTATTGGTCACCATTCTGTGCATTAACTATAAAAGTTATGTTCTGTCAATAAAGTATGCTCTATCCCTTCCTGATCCTTTATGGTGACAGGAACATGATATCCAGGTTCGAACCATTCCATTTTATGGAATAAACCCCACTTTGAAACTCAGCTGCCACCGACTTTGTGTCTCTTTATTTCCGATTGAGTTATTATTATTGAACTTTACCGCATAGAAATTCAGACGGTAAATTACTATTTACCTCAAACATCATGTACATGGCTCTTGTATGCAGTATGTAGAAATGTTGTTTCTATCTTCATCCACGGGGTGGCAGGGTTATCTACAAATCCATAACAACACCAGTCAATATGCGCACATCACAAGGCTGCTTTCTATTATAAATAAAGAGCATCCCATTAGATTGGTAGATGCACTTCAGCTGACACTGAGGGTTCCTGAATGCTGAGAATTTTGCAAGCAGCAGTCTGACATATATATGAGGAGTGTCCACTTTGTGACCAACACAGGGTCTCACATTCTCCCACCAGTTAATGGGGTTGGATCATGCATTTGGAGGGATTCTTGGCTTCTAACCTACACACACTCAAGGTACACTCAGAGGAGGATTTGCATAGTAGGACTACACCACATTACTCCCTTGTTTATATGCCTGCATATATACACAGTGTTAGCTCCATGGTAGAACCATATCTACTATTTACGCTTTTTGTGTTTGTAATCACTTTTATTTGCTTCTGTCTACTGATTATCGCAGCAAATGTATTCTATTCAAGAATATCGGTGCAATAAATATATTGAAAACATCCCACTGTGTATTCTGTATATTTCTTTGAGCACAAGTAAGCATGAGTGACTGAGCGAAAGGTTCTGATCTGCTTTCATGATCCCTGATGGGTCAGGCTTGTCATGTTCAGTGGTTACCAGAAACTATTTGCACACTACAAAGGTTAAGGGGGCTTATGGTGGCACTATGAGCTATCTGCGCAGTAGGCCAACGTCTCCTGTGGGGATGCCTGGAATCAGTCTAGGCACCTTGTCCAAAGTTTATGTTGTCCAACAAACATGCAGGTCCTACGGATTGGTAGGAACTAAATGACAGGGGTTGCTTGGTAACTTTGCTTGGCAGTTCGGGCTGGACTGTTCCCATGATGCACAGGGTTAAGGCTGATTTGCACATGGCCATGTCTGAACTGGGGTGGTTTGGTGAGCAAAAAAACTATGGATTTAGGCCCAGATCTCTGTTCTGGGGTTGAATGCATGACATTGTTCCGCATTCTGTCCATCAACTGTTGTTTTTGCATTTGTCACCCCGAGTTGGACGGGTATGCTCAGATATGAGTCCCGTGCTCTCCACACCACTGGAGACAAGCTATCCTGGCTGAAGATGGCTGATACCCAGAAACCGATCCTCGGATGCTTAAATCTGGTCCAGTGAAGACGTGGCTTGGTAGTTCGGGCTGGACTGTTCCCATGAGGCACAGGGTAAAGACTGATTTGCACATGGCCATGTCTGAACTGGGGTGGTGTGGTGAGCAAAAAGAACAATGGATTTAGACCCGGATCTCTGTACTGGGGTGAATGCATGAAATTGTTCTGCATTCTGTCCATCAACTGTTGTATTTGCATTGGTAACTTTGCTGTAGCAGCACTTGGCTTGAGGCATTACTGATTGCTGCACATTTCGTGGTGGTGTTTGAGACACATATACTATTTGTGGGTTTGACTGTGGCTGTACTGCTATATTCCCCGGCTGATTGTATACTCCTGTCCTTTCATTTTGTTCATCCCATCTCTTAGTTCTGCAATCTCTGATGACATATCCATATCTGTGACTGTAATTAGATACTTGTCCCATCCTTTGAAGACCTATCCTGCCTCTTCCTATTCCTCCTCATCCTCCTTTACTACTTCCTTCTGCAATTACATTATCCTGCTGTTGTGGGTACTGAGGGATGGCTGCGAATACAGCTCGCTCTGCTGCTCCTTTCTTTTCCAGCTTTTGCTGTACCAACTTTGTTGCTGCTTTCCCTGTCACTTCCTGCTTGTTTCTCTATTCCCCCTGCTTTTTCAAACAAACATGTGCCTGTATCTGTCCAAGGCTTGTCTTCCAATGCGAACTATGTTATCAAGATTATCCTGTACATGAGACGGTAAATGTTTCTTTTCTATGTTGTGAAATAACACAGCCTTTTCTCCTGCTACTTACCGACCCTGACCTACTTGATGGGTCAATTTTTATTTCACCCTAATGAGAAATTGAGCAGGGTTCACATTTGGCTGCATTGATTGAGCCATGAGGGACCCAATATCTGGCCTGTCTGGATACATTTTCCTCAGCGGATCCCTAACTAGTGTCCTAAGTTAAATGGCGATCCATCATAGCTAGTCTCAGAGAGTGTAGCGTTTCTCCCGTCAGTTTCATCTCTTATAAGAGAGCTCAGCAAACTTTGTATGTCTCCTACTGCCAAGGGAATGCCTGTAGTCTGCTTTTCAAAAGCTCTAATCGCTTTCCCTGCTCTCTCTGTAAGCAGCGTTAACAATTTCTTAAGCTTCTTCGTATTCATCTGTGGCCAAGGAACATAATAGGGTGCCCCAGGTCCCTTGTGTATCGGTCCATCTGATGTACAGGACTGGCAGAATGTTGGGGATTGTACTGCCTGGCATATTTTTGCCACACACATAAGCATTTTTGCATGTAGGGGTAATCCCAGTCTGGATATCCCTCGCGATAAGTAAAAGCAATCTTTAGCATTTGCCATATCACATAACTCAAAGGACCCTTCTTGTGGCCATGACTCATCTTTGGAGCTAACCCTTCAGTCTATTCTGCCAAATTATTCACATATGGCACAGTACTGTGCCATGTATCCTCACCTTCAGCAAGTATCTCACTAGAGGTGAGATCTGTGCTGCACAAAACTGAGTGAACACTTATTTGCTGCACTGGCCTACCAGGAAGTGTCAATCCTCCAATAGCCTCACAAGATCTGATCCTGGGGTTTGGCTGGCCATGTCTTCCCTGAAACTGCAACCGCTCAACCTCTATTCCTCAGGATTTCCTAGCTTAGCAGAACATGTCTTGCTCTCCTTCTCTAGTATCAATGTGAGTAGGCAATCGCCATGAATCCTTTGAATGTTCTAAATCGATAAGGGGCCTTTCTTAAATGATAATATAAATGGAGCACCTAGCCTATGGGGATCTAAGTATTTCACCCATTTTATCTGCACACTTATGTGTAGACTTTATTCTATATGACATACTCCCAAAACTTTCCTGCATCTGTCCTGAAAGGTAATAATACCCTTCTCTCCTTTCTTTTCTTGCACCTCTTACCCTCGCTTTGCGACAACCATTCCTTGGCACTCTCTGGTGAAACTATCCTATTCCCTTACTCCTTCTGCCAAGGTAGTAGATTATATTCAGTCCAATCTCTTTCTTTGGATACTGACTATTGCATCATACCAGCAGCCTTGTCCACATAGTCACACCATCTCGCATAATACGCATCTCTCACTTTGGGGTAGCATTCATTCTCTAACTATGTGTCTCTTTTCTGTAACAAGTGTGATGTGGCTGAGGAAACATTTGACTGGTCATCACTGTCTCCTGGACTTTGCTCTTCATCTCTATTTTCCTGGAGAGAAGCTGGATCTAAATGCAGTGTGAACTGTGCTTCTAGTTGACCTGAACACTGAGAGTCAACGATCATTTTTTGCTGTTTGGGAGTGCTGGTACGTCTTTGCTTTGCCATTTGTGGGGCAACAGGAAGTTCTTTTGAGAATTGTGAAGGAGTCTCAACTTTAGGGTTCTCACATCCCACTGCGGCTGCCTCAATGTTTATATACCAAGTACCTTCAGTGAAGTAATCATAGGGTCATATGGAGGTGGAGCAGTGAACAGGGTACTAGGGGTATCAAGCTTTGAGGAGTCCTTGGACTTCTCATAAAAGACTCTCCATAAAGTTAAGATGGTTTCACACTTGTGCAATTTGGCTCCTGCAAATTTACTTTTAAGATGCATAATAACATTTTCTAATATTTTATCATCAAATGTCCCTTCCTTTGGTCAGGGATATGCATTTTTCTAAATGGATTTAAACCAGTCCTGACAATATTTTTGTAATGTTCTCTGATAATGTGGAAAATAATTTTGCATGTGCACTAGGGGAGTCTCCATAATTTCTCGTATTTCTAACAATTTTCACGATGTAACTTTTTATTTGTTTGGTCAATATTAAAATTTCTTTTAAAAGCTTCGCACTAATCCTTATAAACAAGAAAATGTGTCAATGCATCAAAACAATCAGATATTAAACTGTATGCATCACAATAAGATTATTCAACAACAAATTCACTCTGTGGCCACTTTTTCATACACACGCACATGCATACATTCACCATCAACATTTAAAAACACTTCCAATACTTCTAAATGTGAATCATCATTGTTCTACTCTGCACAGTAAATGCAGTCAACAACCATTGGCCACTTCCCTCTATACTTAGAGAGGATAAACCTGAAACCATGCTTCTCGCAGAGCATGGAATGATTTCTGGACATTAGGATTAGGTGGCAATTTGAGTGTACAGATCGTGCCTGGAGGTAAAGTGTAGTGACATCAGCCTTTAGGCTGTTCTTCTATGTCAAATATTGGAACACATATTGGCAACCCAACTTCAGATCACCACATTGACCACTTCCAATTGTATGTTGGGATAAGCATGTTAACTGACTATGTAGCGCTTTGAACTTATTATTGTACAACACATGTACACAATCTTGCATGTGATACCCTTTTCTCTCTTATATCCTTGTTCATCTGTATGTATCATTGCTAAAAGAGACATGTCATATAATATATACAAAAACATGGAACAAAATCCGCATTGTCCTTACCTTAAAGATGGTAATCCCTAGATCCTACCCATCCCCTGTGAATAGGCATAACTTTAGAGAACACTGTGTATGCTCACTTCCTCAAAGATGCTCAATGGTCTAAACAGTCCGCGCAGACAGTGCTCCGGTGGTAGCAGTCAGTTATGGGCAAAAGGAACCCTTAGGGTGGCTCACCAACTATTACAGGTTAACTGAAAAATAATGGAAAGCCAGACTCCTCTTTGCTATGCAAAACATCTCTTTATCGTTAAGCAGGAAGAGCAACCATCTTCACACAAAGTAAACTGCTGGTCTCAATTCACTGCTTCTCAGATGGCTATTTTTAAACAAATTTATACAAGGCTAATTATACAAGTTCAAACAATGACTCACGAGGCAGCTACACATTGGTGTACATTACTTATAGAAAAACATAAGGTCACCTGTGTCCCTAGACTTTAAACTAATTCTCTACACATCCAATATTACAGTTAAGGATTGCTTACCAAAGTAAGCAATCCTCTACTTTTAAATGCATGTGTGTTTGGGTTGAATGCATGTGTATTTGTGTGTGTGCTTTATCATTGTGCTCCTAAAACCTCTTATCAGATTCTGTGCATTGTTGACTAATTCAATGGCCTGCTCTAATCATGTTTCAATCTATTTGTGACACAGAATATTTGCTGTCATGCCTGTGTGCTAAGGCAATAAATTCCTTAAAGCCTGTCAAAAACAGATTTTCCCTTAACTGTGACCTTACAGGCTAATCACTCTGTTCTCAAGTAAACTCATCACCTCTTTTTCTTCTTCACGAGTTTTTGGTCTGCACTGCTCTTTCACAATGTATAGTTGTGTGAGGCTCTCTGTTGTTACCTGCTGTTGGTACGTGATTCATATATTTTATTTTTTCCCATAACACTTCTAGTTTACCAGATTGCAACAAAGGACAATGATTTCATAACACGGTCCGAAGCACATCCGGTAGAACGTCACTTTTAAGCATCAACTAGACCCAGGCAGACCCGGTCGTGAACCCAGGCGGTGAGTGCGGGAAGGGGAAGGGGGAGGTGGTTTAAGCCAGCTCCATCTGATGGACTAACCCACACCCCACCCCCCCTTGTCCTCAGACACTTCCGCACACTGTACACGCTGTACATAGACATAGACGAGGTTATTGATAAGCAGCGAGTAAGTGTTCACGCAATCCTTGGAGTTAATTATAATTAATAATTACCAACTGCCAGTAGCCGCTGAGCCGCTGCATACAAATCTCTTTCTGGAACTGGTTCTGGTACAACCGAGTAAAGTAAAGAGACGTTCTCTTGACGGCAGAGGCAGATTGGCACAGCAGTAAAAAAAAACTAAAGAAAAAACAGACCAGATACAACTACACCAGTCCCATTGGTTCCACTGGTAGCAAGGGGGCGGCTTACGTCAATTCTACATCAATTCTTCTTGGAATAATGAGGTCTGGTAGGACACAAAAGAATCCACCACAACCTACGAAACGGAGAACCAAATCAAAACCATCTAACAATAATACCCAGTGTAGTGTAGCTAATCTATCCACAACCCCATTGATTCCACCAATTTACTCAATATTTGGCTCAATGAATCCTACTGGCAAATTCTCGTTTTTGAAAGACCCAGTCGCAGCAATCTACACAATGCCAGCAACGCCAAATGGTCTCCAAAAACCACTGACACCGTGCAAAGTAACTCCACAGACGGCTGACATATCAACTTCCTCGTCTCATCCAACACTTAGCACAGTGCACACCATCGGAATCGAAGAACTAGGTAAGAGTAAGCCAACAGCCCAAGAGGCGCATAGGCCAACATACCAGGGGACCAACAAGCCCATAATTCAAACATAAGCTCAAGTACATACAGAATGGGGAGGTCACGGACAGGAGCAAGAGCAAGCAAAGCACAAAACATTGCATGGTTCCATGGACAGGATTACGGACAGCACCTCGTAAAACCCATTGGGAAAATCCACAATGCATATAAGCCAAACTAGAGTAATAAGGACAACTATATTACCAGCACTACTAATCAGCGACACTAATCCGGACCAATCAGGGGCGGGGAGCCCCCCCGGGTTCAGGGTACGACGGAGGATGTAACGACATAAGCAAACCAGACGCAGTGTATAAGGAAAAACCAAATAAGCATTCAACGCCTAGACAAGAGTCAAGATTAACTCAAGAAAAGGTCAATTTCAATAAAAAGAATGAAGGATGCGACTCGTGGTTGGCATCTCAAACCTTTTTTGACAACAAGGAACTTCTACAAGCATTGAGCGCAATGTCAACCCACGACAAACAAATCAAAAACACAAGTGAAACAGACCCTAAGCAAACCAAAATATTCAATAAGCCTACAACTTCATCTAACGATGCGCAAGAAAAAACTCCAGCTGGCAGCCATACATGCAAACAACTGATGTTAGAACTAGAAAAGGAAAACATAATTGAGATATCAAGTGGGTCGGAACAGGAAGTACAAGTACCCACGGATCCATTTAATAAAATATATCAAGAAGCTCGACAGGAAATAACAATAATGGAGATATCGAGCATATCGGGACTGGCTGATCTAGCATCCTCAAAAACATTTAAAAATACTTGTCAATCGACTGAACTAAACATGGAACATCAAATTGACATGGCACGGGAAACTGTTGAGGAAAATATAAAATGTACAATGAACACACAAAATTACAACACCAACCAGTGCCAGTATGCAGAAAACCCCCTCAAGGGAAAACTTGACCCCAATCATAATTTGGAATCCATAATAAAACTACATGGCGCTCTGGGGAAAATATTAGAAACATCTATTAAAACACTGAATATGCAGTCCGATAAACTCAATATTCAAATAAATCTTATGAGTTTAATCGCTGAACATATTTCAGACATAAACAATAAATTCGTTATCATGGCAAATACACTTGCAAACTTCCAGAACCAGAATAATATTCAGGCCCAGCCCCCAAATTGCAAATGTTGTCCCATACTTGATAAATTAAGGGACCTACCAACAATACTTAAAAACATCTTACTGGAATATAAACGTTCAAATTATGAGTCGGCTAATATGGCACACCATGGCACACTTGAAGAAAGAGATACTATTTCCACAGGCCACCAAAAAGTCACGTCCAATGATGAAATAGTTAAAACAGAAAAGAAGATGGAAAAAAATCCCCCAAAAAACATCACAACAATCAACAGACCTTAACTTTTTACAAAAAAATCCAATAAATATAAAATTTGGAGAATTAATTGAAGAATCAATACCACCAAAGGATGAATCGCCGGATCTGATCAAACAAAGTCATCCACTGATCATTGAAATAGATCAACCAAGACTGGAGCAGATAGAAATTACTAAAATCCAACAGCCAGTCCTAACCAAACGACAAAAAAAATGCGAGAAAAGCCAGAAATCAACAATTAAACATTAGACCTGCAAACAAGCAGACCTTGGTCAATTACCCAATTTTCAACCTTCCCAGGAACCCAAGAAAACTCCAAATCCAAACTACTAAAGAGGAAAAACATGAGTCTACCTTAACGGGTAAGAATCAAAGAAAACTCCAAAACCAAAGTATTAATGAGGAACAACATCAGTCCACCTCTATGGAAGTACATTCCAGTGGGAAATCACTTGTGCCAAGATTAAATACATCTGCATGCACAGAGGGGAGTAATGATGATGAACTTGTGACCTACTCCCCAGAAAGGAATAGTGTAAACCAGAGGCTTGAGAATGGCGATCACGAACTAACACGAACAAACAAAACAGCTGGGAGCCCAATGGACCTATCCAAAAACACTGGGAACAAATTAAAACAAGTAGTTCGGACAACACAGCCTGAATATGGACAGACCATAAAGGACTTAGATAATAGTTCTAGCAGGATGGGAAAACAAGGGCACCCAAGGGAGGTAATCGTCAAAGCCTATAATAAAAAACAAAAGGTATCCCTCGTCCAGCAAACAATGGGCGGTCCTAGAGCAAATCACAACAAACTGGACACCAAAAACTCTAGGCAAGTTAAAGTGAAAGTGGTCAAGAGCTCGCAAGACCAACTATTAGTCAACATAATCATGGATCAAGAGGGCCCAAAGATTACTGGTGGCACGGAAAAAGAAACAAGGTTGTGTCCAGTCTATTTGACAACTGCCGATGAACATGCCATAATCATTGCATCAAGCAGTCTGAACAAAGATAATCCGAAAGTACTTGCAAAAGTAAATGAGTCTCCAGAGCATATCGGAAAGGATAATAATAAAAACAATGTAATAAACCTACCCAATGATACTAATATTAAAGAAAAAAAAGCCGTAATGAGACGATGGACAAACAAGCAAGTATTGACTCCCTCCATGCAAATACACAACAAAACATTGAACATAAAAGGGAGGATACTACTCATTCCAAATTATCAATCACAAGGCCCACAAGACTACCTGAGTAGGGGAAATATCTTACTACTGATGGCTGAAATCCCAAGCCTACAACACATAACATCTGCTGACCTAATGGCAATAGAGTTTGTAAACTCCGGTAACAACACAGTAAAGGAAAGTACCCTGGCAACCTGGAGGAATGTAGAAATTGTCAATGAGATACTACATGAAACTACTAAATTTGAGAAGTGGGGAATCACTCTCAAAGAAGACGTAACACAAGGTACCCGTCCCCTCTCCTAATCAAAGGCGCTGCAAGAGAAAATATTTCAACAGAAAAAAGTAACACATAGTCAGTACTGCAAGGTGCCAAGGGAGCGGAAAACCCAAAATCTGAACACCAACAAAGATTAAACAGTGGAATAAGAGAAGAATTAAATTATAAGCAGGGTGGTAACATCGACCAAACCCCCATAAAGATTCTATCTTGGAACATCGCTGGAGCAAAAGACATCTTAAGAGACAAAGGAAAAACGGAGTCCCGGGACACGTATGAAATATTTGTATTACAGGAAACATGGCTAACAGCCCCAGTCGATGTCCCAGTTAGAATAGGCCATCATATTTGTGCTACTCGAACTCAGCACTATGGACGATCTAAGGGGGGTCTGTCTGTTTATATTTCTACGGTACTAAAAATCAAGTCATCCCAATTATCCGCAACTACCGCTGACATACAAATGATAAAATTGGAAATGAGTCAACCCGTTAATACAGGAGTTATCATACTCATCAACATATATGCTCAACCGAAAACCAAAACAAAACAAGAGCTTTTAATAAAAGTCAGCAAAGTAATAGCAGAATTTTGTCTTGATCAGCCAACCTGGAAGATAATTCTCACCGGAGATTTTAATGCCAAATTACTACACCCCCATGAAGACAAAGACAACATCATCACAGCTAACGAACTATGGGCTGTAGAAATGCAGGTGATCCCATTGGCGAAAAGAATGGACAAAGTGGGTCAGCAAATGATGTGGGATCTTGAACAGCTAGGTATGCACGTGTTAAACGGGAGAATAAAAAAGGACAGACCCGCAAATTGCACCTACATTGGTCCTAGCTCAAGCTCAATTTTGGACTACACTATAGTCTCCCTTCCCCTCTTAGGGCTAATCAAGAAGTTTCAAATTATATGCTCTCCTGATAGTGAACACTCGGCACAGCACATTGAAATTAAAATAATTCCTCCCAAACATTTAGAGGTCCCAATATTAGCAGGGGAAATATCAACAATAAATTTGAAACGTTTAAGGCGGATGAGTGTCACACTACCACAAATAGCGTTGGATGCAAAAAATGTAATGCAAACGCTTGTCCCAGAAAACCAACTGACTGTTGAAATATGGACCACCTTCTTGAACAAATTACCAAAGGTAGGAGTCAATGTCAAAATGAGGCATAATGGAAATAAGAACAGCCACCTCAGCCAGACATAACGTGCTTTGAGAAGGCGTTTGAGACAGTCACTGAGGAGAGTACAAGGTCATGGTTCTCAATCCAAAGTAAGGCAGGATGTTCGTTCCCTAAAGAAATTATACAAGAAACAAATTTGGAATGAGAAAAAAAATGAGGACATCAATTTTTGGACAAAAGTATTGTACAACGCAAAAAAACAGACTCCAGAGCATTCTGGTCGCAGGTAAATTCATTGAACAGAACCACAAATACTATAAGTACGACCTGCATCTCGGAAATGGCATGGGTACAGTATTTAATCGATACATTTTCAATAAACCCCAAGACGCAGCCATCATTAACAGTAATCTCTGTATATTAAAGTTCAAACGCAGAGATTCAGTCCACAACTGTGTTTGATCTGGTACATATCCCGTATAAGAAGCAGGTAGGCTTAGGCCAAACATCTCGAGTATATACAGAAGTAGAAATACTGCAAATAATAAAGAAAAGTAGGCAAGATAGCGCACCAGGGCCGAACAGCGTCCCCCAGGCAATTTACAAGCAAGATCTCCATTATTGGGCCAGTAACTTTAACAACCTGTTCCGGTCGATCAATGACACCAGTCGGATTCCAGAAAGCTAGAGAGATGCGATCATCAACCTAATATACAAGGGCGATTACGGAAAAAATTCTGCAAATTTCCGCCTGATCGTGCTGATTGATGCCGAGGCTAAATATTATGTGTCACTGGTGTTAACCGACCTTGCAAAATGGTCTGAGGATAACAACAAAATCCCCGTAAATCAATTAGGGTTTCGCCGTGGCATAGGCACCTTGGCAAACGCCATAGCAATAAGCCTGATAGCCGAAAAAAGCCTACAAGAGCATCAAGCATTACATCTATGTTTTGTGGACTTTAAGGCGGCCTTTGATCGTGTTAGCCGAAAAACATTATGGGCCAAATTAAAGCAGCAGGGTCTGCCGGATACAATCTTAAACCGAATAATGGACCTTTACACCAACACCTTGATGCAGGTTAAGGTCGACAATGGCCGAAGGCTAACACGGAAGATCCCAACCAGTGAAGGATTAAAACAAGGCTGTGTCTTGGCGCCCCATTTTGTTTAATTTATTCATGGCTGATATGACACCAAGGCTAGATGAGATCAATGCACATCATCCACGGTTAGGAACTTTGCCCCTCACACATCTATCTTACGCAGACGATGTTGTCCTTCTCAGTCAAACTAAAATAGGACTACAACGTCTCATGCATGAATTGGCTGAATATACTAAACAGAATTTAATGGAAATAAACAGTAAAAAAACTAAGGTCATGATAATAACGTATCGTCGTATAAAACAGCTGAATTTCACAATTGATAACAAGAACCTGGAAGGAGTGGATAGCTACAAATACCTGGGGATTCATCTGGATAGACGGTTCACCTTCTCCACGCACTTTGATGCTATTGAAAAGAAAGGAAAAGCCTTACTGCATGCATTTAGCATCTTGTCCAAGCAGCTAAAAGGCCCTCTGTTCACACCCCTTCTTACAGTTATTAAAGCCAAAATTCTCCCAACGATAGCTTATGGCAGTGTGGTACATGGTGGAAGAAGTGCACCGCTACTAGATAAAATCCAAATAAGAGTGTATGAACGTGTATTCAGTTTACCATGTGATGCTTCACCAGCACAGGTACGCCTCGAATCTGGATTACAGTCCCAAATATCACATAAAAAATACGAGACAATCAAATTTTGGTATAACATCTAGTCCAATCGCGAAATAGAAATTAACTCTGCTATTTGGGAAGCTCTACAAAGCAACTCCAAATCCCAGTACGCACTCTAAGACACCGAGCACATGCTTGGATGATAATACAATCCTACAAAAGGCTGGTACCAGCTCCCTATATAGGTCTTGCTTTTCCATCGCATTTAAAACTAAAGTATCTACAGCTACGCATGGGAAAACGGCCAACAAACGCTGACAAACCTGGCTGGAGGACACCAGGCCTGAAGGACTGTACTCTATGTGGTGCGGCAGCACAAGACATTATCCACCTAATCTGCATTTGTCAACGAAAAAGGATTTTGCACATGCCGCTCAGCGATATTACATGCGTTGAACTCAGCGGATCCACAATTAATTTGTCGAATAATCAAATATGCAATTAATTTTGGAAAAAAAAAAGCCAACACAAGCCTGAACATTTGAATATTGAATTTGCACTGGCTAATTTAGAATAGGTTTCCGAAACTATTAGGATTCCAAGAATACCTGTGTTTTTAGCGTTTTAATTAACGTTTTTTTTAAATTTTATTCTTCTGTATACCAGTTCACATAGGAAAGTTTTTTATAACTTATTACTATATTGTAACGGTTTTTATTAACTATACAATAAAGAATTATTATTATTATTATTAAGATTTCATGACTGTGAATTAACATGCCTACAGCTCAAGCTGGTTAGAGGTGAATGGTAACAAATCTAAGCAAATATGTTCCCCACTAAAGAGAGGGTCAGATCTTTGAAAGGTGAAGTAAGACTTCAACCCTTAGTGCTACAGTTTGTTGGCGCCAACCTACTCCGAAAATACCTAAATACATATTTACTGCATATGTGGAGCTCCCTAGCAAGCAAAAGTTGAATTTGCTTGGAACATTGATAATCCATGCCTAACACCTAAAATCATATCATCTCATCATACAGTAGTCCTCTACTTATGTAAAGAACATAGGGGCATATTATCAAGCCTGTGCGCTAAAATTATCGCCGCTTTATCGGCCGAAAACGGCCGATAAAGCGGCGATAATGGACTTGATAATATGCTCTGTGGAATTCCAATCGAAGCCCATGTTAGATGTCTTCACATCTAACATGTGCTTCGATTGGAATTCCATAGAGCATATTATCAAGCCCATTATCGCCGCTTTATCGGCCGTTTTCGGCCGATAAAGCGGCGATAATTTTAGCGCACAGGCTTGATAATATGCCCCCTAGTCTGTATCTTAGTTGTCTATATGTGTCTATATGTCCTTGGTCACGTGCTCCCAGTACTGAATTTGAGCAGATGGTTGTAGGTGGTGGACACAGGGAATGATTTGGGGGACCTTGAATTATTTTTCATTAGCAGAATTTGACCCAGAGCAAGACACATACTACTGATCATCTGAAAATATTTTCAATAAATCATTTAAATAAAACATTGAACATGTTTATGAGTATGTTTTACCATCTTTCACGTCACAAAGTGCAAGCATAGAGTCAACTGCAAGAGGTCCTTGCACTCCAGTTGACATACTGCTCAACATCATAGTGGATGACACAATATAGTGAGTTCTCCTCAGGTCATGAATTCAAAACCCCGGAGATTTACTGTGGTTTATAAAACTTGTTGAGGGGGGCTCTGTACAAAATCTCAAATGTTGGGTTGGACGCCAAGTCAAGTGCCCCAAGGACTCCATAGCCCCTGCTGGTTCCCCAGCCGTCAGAGCTTATATTTAAAATAGGCAGGAGCCCAGCCTATTTTGTTTAGAGGGACTTTGAATCCAAGAAATCTCTACAGATCTATGCTTGCATTATTAAAAGGGTTTTAGTCCTAGGGGTCACCCCAACCAGGCTTACAGTGGCAGAGTAATCCTGCAATGTCCTGGTTCTTTTTTTAATATTTTTATAGGCAAAGTGTCTGAGTCCCCAATTCCTATAAAGACTGCTGCCACATCTTTGCTGATGTGCTGGCAGTCAATCAGAATTAATCTTGATCTGTTGCCATCTGCAGCTTTTCCACGAAGTGATATATACATAAATTCTAAACCTAAGTTTCTCAAATACTAGTGGGATTACACCAAATCGCAAAAAGCATGATTTCTGCCCAAAATCTAGCATTTTGTGTGTTATTACTGTTCAATTTTTCGATGGAAAATTGCATTGGGAAATAAGTGTTTTGGGACCCCACTCTTTTCTTGGCCCCTGCTCTATGGCTCACCACAAATCTTCCCAGTAAAGAAGCTGAGGAGGTTGTCTTCTAAAGTATAGCGCATGTGCAGCTCTAAAACACAATATTAGTGGACATTTTACCATGAAGATTTTACTTTGTCTCCTAGAAGCCTTTATTATCCTATGCCTCTTCACTCATAATATATGCAAATATCAGCAGCTGTTGTTATGTCCAAGGCACTAAAGGAAGTGAGGTAAAAGATGTCTTATTTTTTATTAAAGAGACAATAATCATGGTTAAACTAATATTCTGACTGGAACAGACACGAATATTACTCTCTAAGACAAATGCATCAAATGTAAAAAAAAAGCTTACACTTAAGGAGATTTTGGCAGTGGTAGGGGCCATCGCTGTGTACCGTCCCCTATCTGATGAGAGTAATACTGATTTCTATAAAACCTTTGGGGAAGAAGAGACATAGATTTGAATGAAAATGATGATAACATTTGGTAAGTAGGCTGACTTGCGGCTACACCTGGGCAAGGAAGAGACTGGTGAAAGGAAAAGTTAAATGAGTGCATTGTTGTTCAAAACATTTGTTGAAGAATTCTTAGAATAACTAGAAACAATGCTGGAATAGGATAATTGCAATATAAAAGATCATGCATATTTTATAACAAAAAGAAATATTGGCAAAGTGTATGGTTTGCCCAAATTTGCAGAGAGTTAATGCAAAAGAGTCTATCTAAGAAAAGTACTTTTAGTTCTTCATTCAATCTAAACTCTTGAAATCGAAAAGATACCATACTTCTGACCTCCACGTGAGGTTGGTTTATGCCAAAAGCGTGTTTCTGGTTGGGAAAATAGCAGGTAGAAGATAAGGGGAATAAACAATCAATTGTAAAGACATCAGACATCAGACCTTAACAGGGAAACCTGTTGGCTTTGGCAATGTATTTTTTTTCAAATAGCCACTAGAACACGGCGAGCGACAGAGGGGCAAAGGGAGATGGGAAACAGCACTCAGGGGAGAGAGCAAGAAAACACATGCACATCCATGAAGTAGTTAAAGGAAAAGAAAAGAGTAGTTCTCTAACTGCATGCAACATAAGCAGTGATAGGATTCAAGTAAACCAATCAGACAAAGATGTTCCTGGGAAAGACAAACACAAGAATCTGGAGGAAAGTGATCAAATTAAGAGGGGACGACTGAGATAGTCAACAAATTCATCTAATCATAAGCAAGGGCCTGCCCCAAAGCTCCCTCTATGCATATTGTAAACTGTATTTTAGCCAACGGAAAACTAAAGCTCTGTGCAACCAAGACCGACAAAGGAGGCAATTAAGGAAAGAAAATGTAACACACTCTGTAGGGACAATGACAAAATCTCTTTCAGTGGCTACATAAAAGCCTTGCATATATAGGAAAATGTGTTTCTCTCCAAACCTCAGGATTTTATTTATTTTTATCTTACAGAGTTGTATATAGCACAAACTTGATCTGAAGGTATCGGGTTTAGGACACTTTATATAGCACCAGTTGCGTTACATGAGGACACATTCACTTTTGTTAGGCACAGGGAGTTTAAGTGATTTGCCCTGAATCACAGGATGTTAACCATAATTGCCAAGGCTCAAACCCAGTTCCCCAGATTTGAGATCAACCACCCTAGCCGTTATGCCAACTCTTCTCCCACTATGGATCACTCTCAACAAGCAACAATGTATTTGGTTATCAGGAGGTTGAAAATTCACATATTCCTGACCATCCAGTTGTCACTCTACTCAATTTTTCTCATTCAGTTCAGTTCAGTTCATAATGTCTTTATTTCGATAAAAATAATCATAAAAGACTGTACAACCAATATTTAAGGGACTTGGAGCATAGAGAGAAGTTCACAGGTTAGTTCCAAACAGATGTTGTTACATAAGTAGGCCTCAGTATCAAATACATAAAATTAGACATTTTATTTAAAATCTAAATATTATAATAAATGGATGTTTGGATTGGGATAAAAGTGTTATAATACACAATAAGATCCACTGTTGAAAATGGTAAAATGGTAATAAGAACAATTTTCCATCCCAGCCATCAACTCGTGACAGATACACGTTAGTAACTTAGCAGCTGTACAAGTTACCTGAATCTTTTGGCTCAGATTACCCAAGCCCAGATGAAGAATTTGGCCATGGCAATAACAATGGACTCGTGAGTGGAGGTCTGCAGAATTCTTAACGCTTCCATAGCAGGTCCAATACCCATGATCAGACAAATGGGTTTGAGCCATTTAGACCTGGGTAGCTTATAGGCGGTACATACAAATAAAACTTGGGCTACAGATTCAGTCTGATCTCTGCAGAAATTGCACAGGTCAGACGTGGGCATTAGCCATCTATTTTTATACATGTTCGTAGGAAGGGAACCCAATATTGAACTGATGGTAGAGTTTCCTATCCAGCGGTCTTAAGATAGTGTCCCAGTAGGGTTCAAACACAGATTCCTGATTCTGCATCAAAAAATCTCTGGTCAAGGCTGGCCTTGTGATAGATGAGAAGTGCTTGAGCTTGATCATATTCCAATAGGCTGCCTTAAGCTCCTTTTTTGGCGGGAATGTATTAGCTTCCGGGTTTTCCCACAAGGAGCTCATCCCCATTTAGCTTAGTGTATTTTTTATGTTCTGCAACCATTTGATCTTGCTTAAGCATCCTACCCCCCTAAAAACCAGAAGGGGTTTAGCATAAATAGAGAGCTCTGAGATAACTCAAAGTCTTCTCCAGAAAGCCATTGGCCTGTAACGAGCGAAGTCCTCGAAACCTGGACAGACCAGATCCAAATTTAGAAGTAACAGTGGTGTTGATTGCGGGAGACTTGTGATGCCTCTGACAAATTTGTTCTGAGCCTTAGCCAATGATGTTAGATTGTCAAAACCACACAATTCTGCTCCATATAAAGTTGAAGTGACAACTTTGGAGTTATATATCTTGAGGGCGGGGCTAATGGCTTATAATTGAGAGCCTCTGCTCTTTTATAAGGGCTCCTGCCGACTGGGCGTGTTTTAAGACTAGCCTGTCTATCTGGGGCTTCCAGTTCAGTTTCCTACTTAAAATAATCCCCAGATATCCTTCAGTCTGTTCTAGGGGGACATTGCTCATGTATACCCTGCTATTAATAGCTTTATACTAATGGAGTTCCATGAACTTTGTCTTGTCCACGTTTACCACCAGCTCATGGGCCTGTCAATACACCTAAAACCTAGAGAGGGCGGCCTGTAGCCCCTTCTGGGTTTTGGATAGTACTAGCATTTTGTCCGCGAACATGAGCAGGGAAATCCCCAAGCCCGCTAAAGTGGGAGCATCGGTGGGGCATGTGGAATAGTACTGAACAATCCTATCAATAAACAGAGAAAACAGGGTGGGTGCCAGGACATATCCTTGGTGGATAGCCTTTAGAACAGGAAATCTATTGGTTACCTCGCCTTGTGGGCCCCAGCGGACCTGCCGTGATTGGAATCATGCAGTTTAACTAGCATAGCTAGCAGCTCCGGTGGCATCCCCATGTCCTGGAGCGTTCTCCACAATTTTTTTGTGGGGGACCAAGTCTAAAGCAGACTTTAAGTCAATAAAGAATGCATATAGGGAGCCCCCTCCTATAATAACCACTTGCCAGTATATCATTACAAACCTAAGGACCTGGTCAATGGTACTAGTATGGGAGCCGAAACCTGCTTGCAAGGGAGATAAAATCTCATGCCCCTCCATCCACACCTGAATTCTGCGGAGTACCAGCCTGGTAACTATTTTCTGTATTGAATCAATAAGGCTGATGGACCTGTGGTTGCCGGGTAAAGAGCGGTCATCCTTTTTATATATTGGAGTGATACCCGCTCCTGACCAAGTATCAAGGATGGAAACACCACTGGCTATAGCGTTGGCTAAGAGCATGATGTAAGTGACCCTGTTCCCCTTGTAATTCAAAAACAAATCCGCCGGGATACAATCAGGGCAGGGAGCCCTGCCTCTTGGAATCAATGGGAGACTGACTCGACCTCTGACCTATCAAACTTTAGGGAGGTAGACGGAGGATCCATTTGGAAATTTACAAAAGTGTTGTTAGGAATGGAGAACTGGGCTTCGTAAAATGAAGACCACATTTCTGGTGCTACATGATCTACTGGGATTTGTGGGGTTCCACAGCTTCCCCACTTAACTAGGTGACAGAATTTTATCATATCTTTCTCCTTACTGGCGGTGAGCAAATCAATCCTTCGCTCCGCATCCCAATCCTTCTTTGCTGTTCATTGGATGGCTTTATACCTAGCCCTAGCCAACCTAACCTCTCCCATATTGGGAGATCTAATGGCCTTTGTTAGTAACTCTCTACAGGATTTGTTATACCAGGTTGCTATAGTTTTATCTGATTTTTTTCTTCCATGGGTTGGACTTGATAATAAAGTATTTTAAATTAAGAAACAAATCACTGTGAACTTGTGACACAATGAGGTTAATATCCTCCTGAGTATCGCAGTTGTTGAGAGGAGCTATTGATTGGGCGACCATAGCCCTCATCAGCTCAAGCTCCCCTTCATTATCAACTAACCTGGCCCATCTAACTCTCCTTGTATTGTTCGAGACCAGTACTTCTGGAAATGTATTCACTCCTAGCTTTTTGAGGTTATCCTGAAAACCCAGGAACTTTATTGACATAATTAATGGGTCATGAGCACTTTCGATGGGCTCCGATACCAGCATGTCTTGTAGGGATGGCCACAATTCCATGTTAAGAATGATATAGTCTATTCGACTTCTTCTACACTCATCATTAAAAGTGTGTGCTCCGTTCTGGTCCAGGTGGGTCCTCGCATCTACTGCCCTCAGTCCTTTTTCCAGACACAGCCCTTTGAGTTGCAGTGCCGCCTCTCTCCATTTCTTGATTGGACTGAAGTCTAGAGGTGGAATGTTCCACTGTGTATCCTCATTGGGACTCAGATTGCCATCCTCTCTGTCAAGAGGTTTCAAAGGTGCAATTGGAATCTCCTGCATTAATCAGGTTGCACCCAGCCCTCTGGTTATCCAAAAAACTATCAAGAAGGGCGACCACCTCCGAACGCCACCCGCCCGATAACCCTCTGGCTTAGATGTTAATTAGCAGGAATTCACCTGTTTAACCCAGCCTAAACCGGAGGGTCATGATGTCTGGGCTGTCCATGGATACTACTCAATGGTATAGCCCGAGGGTTGTCTTACCCAGCAAATAAGTCCACCTATAGGTCTCCCCTTTCGACCCCCAAGTGCTAACTTAGAGAAATGTAGATACCCAGGGTAATCAACTTCATCCAAGGACCAAGTCTCTTGAAATGCCCAGATATCATGCTGATCAATCAGCGCGGCCCAGTCATTTGATTCAAGTTTGGACGGAAGCCCTGCTAGGTTCCAAGAGCCCACAGTAATGATGGGGGAGCTTGACGGAAGCCCACCGTAAACGGGTACGGAGGGGGTTCTCAACCTAGCCGAGACACCCTTAGTGATCATCTCCCTGTTAATGCCATTGTCAGCCAATCTTATGACAACGAGATTGTTCTTATTACCCACATAATGCAGGCAATGTCAAAGTTAAAGGATCCTATGTTGTCAAAACTAGCTTTGATAGAGGACAGACTTACTAGAATAGAGCAGGAGTTATCCAATACCAACGCAAATCATCCCAACATCAGCGCGGCCCAGTCATTTGATTCAAGTTTGGACGGAAGCCCTACCCCCAACTTAAATTTTAAGCAGATTGTATTCCATTATCAGAAATCAAAATGTGATAGGATTTAAAAAACAATTTATAGCGGGCATTTATTGTTTTCGAGGAAAATATTAATAAATTGTTAATATTAATGAAACACACAAAAGGTGATGGGAGGAATGCGTGCATTAAGTCAATTCTCTGACAGTCACTCAGGCTTGCATTCTAAACCTATCGTTTTTTGACCAACTAATTTCGGACCCACCATATGCAAATCAGTCCTGCCCCTGAGCCAATAGGAACACTTGATCCCAATATGCCAGGCCAGGTCCTCAAAGAACCGGAAAACTAACAACCCAAAGAGTTAATAGCTCTTAATAATGGATATTTGGGGAATTGATATTAACGTCCATTATGATGCACTTTAAGACATCAAGGTAGGTCAAAACCTGTTAATTCAAAGATCACTTTCAATTGAGAGATTAACTATTCTTTCCAAATAACATCCAGCACATGTGGTGGAACTTATGCACCCCAACTATATTAGGCTTTCAAATATATTTTAAAAAATTTGTAAATGGTCACTTTAGAAGTGGAGGTTGAAGATCTGTGTCACGTATTTCTGTGCGGTTACATGACAAATGGTACATTTTATGGAAAAATAGTTTAGTTATTTTGAACTTGGTTGGATTCAAGACCATATTATAGAGGAGTGTCTTTAGAGTTGTCCACATTACCACTGGTATAAAAATGTGCAGGTTTACATTAGACATTTTTTTACGATTTTTCGCTACCGTTTGGCGCGCTGCGACCACTATGTATATTTGGTCAATTTTGATATAGTCTTTCAGACAGACATAATGGTAGGCTCCAATATTCCTCTGATCCTAATTAAGAATAAATGTATATTTACCGTTATAAAACATGGATCCTGCATCAGAGCTGTCAGACGTTAGAGCAGCTTTTAAAGCTAAATAGCATTTCCATTTAATTGTAGGGACAACTATCCCAGATGCAAACATCGGGGTGTTGCAAGTTTCATAATCATCCAGCAAACAATCGTTGCAGCTGCTTTAATGTCATGTTAGCAAGCATTGCTTTTTTCTAAATTGACATAGGTATTACTTTCGATTTTACCATACTTCTGCAGTCTATTTACAGTACAAGTCTCTACAGATCTAACTGCATTTTCTTGACTAATTCCATACTGCAGTTTTTCCACTGTGATGCACCAAGAATACTTACTAAGCACTTTTCCCAAGTGTCCAAGATGGCACACTTGGCACATTTTTAATATTCTGGGTAGGGCAATGGATGATGAGTACCTGACTCTCGGTAATTTGGTCCTAGCACACAATCTGAAGAAAATGGATTGAACGACGATTCTGTGGTATTTCTGTGTTCTTATTTGGCCCATATATTACACTGCCCAGATTGTCTCAAAAGAAGAAGGCATCGGTAAGGGTGCAAAGTGGTAGTGTCTTGTGATGTAGAGCAAGAAAGCAGAGGCAGAGTCTATTCAGTAGCAGCTACCTGATGCCTCCTACGTGACTCTGATGGGCAGAATATTGCAGCACCCTTTCAGAGATGGTGTGAAAGATGAAAAATTAATTAGTCCCTTGATGAAGGGATACATTAAAGTGAACCATAGTTTTACATTAATTTTTGTGTTTCACCTGCTTACAAATAATATGAGCCCACTAATCATAATGAAAGGCAGCTCCATGATGCACAGATGGTTAAACTAAATTGTCTGAAATTCAGCTAAACCAAATGGATTGCAAATGAAAGAGTACGTGTCCCTTCTGATGTAACTCATACATGTGTAATGGTCCACTGGCCTTCACCTGTTCACAGAAGCCGGTTCAGAGAGTTAAATCCTAGAACTGGCTCTCTGAACTGGGACGTGTCTATCTGCTCTGCCCCTGCTTGGGTAAAGTGTTTGCTTAGGACAAATATTGTGTTTGGAAATTGAGCGTAGAAAGCAGAGACCACGAGCATCTGCTGACTACCTCAAACAGTGCATGTTTGACAAAAACAAGATGACAGACTTAGGCTCTAGGTCAGGAGGCAGTAGCGTAAGAGATTGGCTAAATATTAGCATGGTCATGTGCGTCATGTATAAGGTAAATGTACACGTGGAAATATTTGTGAAATGCTTACACCATGATGTTGTTGTTAATGATTAATGTGTCCATGTACACGTGGACATTTTTGTGAAATGCTAACACCATGATGTTGGTGTTAATGATTAATGTATCCAGGTTCTGTAAAATGTATATAAGGACTGATTTCCTTTCTGTAAAACTAGATCTCTTTGCAGTCCTACTGGCAAATTGTCTCAACTGCAGTTCATTGGCAATAAAAAGCCACTCTTGGAGCCTTTGTGTGTGTCCATCTTACTTACCCTTAAAAAAACGTGCTTTAACAGATGGTGCTGTGACTCGCTGGAGACTGTTGGTCTCTGCAGGGGTTAAAGTACTGCGGTCTCAGGACTCTTCGGGGGCCTTCCAGTCTCGGTGTATGCTACGCAGCTGCTGATTGGACCTGGTTTCCTGCAAGGCCCAGACGAGAAGGCTCCCGTTGATAAGCCTTTGACATCAGACACCAGCTGCTCCCTTCGTGCCATCAGGTGATTTTTGCCACAACAAGAAGGACGCATACAACGGCGTTAATGGTCAGATGATCAGGTAGGCAGTGCTAAATGCACTGAACTCAATTTTATAAATTGAATGTTGTTTTTCTGATACCTCAAAGGGTACACACTGGGATTCATTAGGGGTCCCTAGGGGAGGTCTGAGGGCGCCTTTAACATAGGTGCCTGAGGAAGGCTGTCCAGTCTGTGAAAGATCGTGAGGATCCCAAGGACAGAAGAGGAGCCGTGGGTGGTTGCCTCAAGGGGGACCGAGGGTGGTTGCCTCCAAATAGAGCATGCCTATGCATTCAGCTCTGAAAGACGTCTATAAATATATGCATATGGTTAAAATAGGTTGTACAACGGTGTTTTTCTAGTAAAAAAAAAAATGCTCAGTAAACTATTTCCAAGTACCGCCAAAGGGAGTAGGACAGCCTTAGATGTCACTCAACTGACGCCTCCTCGTGGTACACCAGCATGGTATGTGGCACGAAAAAAAGGGTACCCTACAGCTGTTCATCTAGATCAGTGGACTCATTATACCAGGAAAAATCCTGATTTACAATGGCCAGAATATGGCACGTTTGATAGAGCTAAAATGTTTTATTTAGAAGATTGTTTAAGGGAACGTGAAAAGAAAGGGAAGAAATTACGTTTATTACAATGGGATGCATTTCATGCATGGCGATCATATGCCGCTAATCGATGGTCAGGGAAACCTAGGACAACGAAAGGAAAATCGATGGCACATGATAGGGAGAAGGCACAAGAAAGATGTGTAACAAGTTGTAGTGAAAAAGAAATGGAAATAGACAAATGCTTCACAGTTCACAAACCAATACCAGATGTTTACCCCACTCTACCTAATGCTCCCTTAGAACAGGAAGATGCAGAAGATCCTGTAATAGAGGCATTATTAACAACTCCACCACCATACAGTCCGCAAAAAATGCAAGCTCAGTCAGCAGTATACACACAGCAAGTTATACCACAAACTAGTAAGAAAATACCTTTACCACAACAAGGTACGCCTGGTTCTCACACAGGAAGAAAAGGGTTACGGATAAAAATATCAGAAAAAGAACACAGAGTGGTACAGGAGTGGGTTAAAAATGTTATGAAAAACGGTACTTCTCTATGGCAAAATGCAAAAAGCTGCTTCCAACTGATTTCACGTCTGTACTTCAATGCAGCGCTTTGGACATTTTTAGACAAAAATGTTTCTTCTGGTTTAAAGATTGGGAGAACTATTGGCCTGCTGAAGGCGGGTACCCCCAACCTGACAATTTTCCCGTACTCATGTCAACAAAATATTAGCAGTAATAGACGATGTAGGGGCACCAAGCACAGAAATATTGGATGCTGTCCAGATATTAGCTGAATGGCTAGACACGCTACTATTACTAGAATGCAAATGTGCAAAAATTAAAAAAACTAAAGAGGAGGAAGCTAATACACTAACAAATTTGTGTGTTCTTTCTCCTGCTCACACCATGCCTTTGAGAGAAGTACCAGGAAGTCAGCCAGGACACACTACTATTAAAGTGCACACACCATGGTCTAATGTTGAGTTACACAGATTTGCGCTTCAGTTTCCAGATATTAGACAAGACAGAGAAGAATGGTATAGACAGACAGAAATAATACTAAGAGTTGGCACTCACACCCTGGATGGCATAGAACAAATGTTTTCTATAATATTGCTACCAGACATTTGGGGAAAAAGAAGGAGAGAGGATGATGAATGTTTAAAGATAAAATGGGAAGATATAACTTCATAAAAAAGGGAACAAGGAGAGGATATATCGGATGATATTAAAGACTTACCAGCAAAAATAATGGCTAAAGTAAATACACTGGTACCAAGAAAACAAATTGACTGGTCAAAACTAAATGGATGTATACAAGATACTGAAAAAACTATCTCTGCGTTTTTCGCTAGAATACAGAAAGTGTTCACAGCTTCAAATGGTTTAGACAGTGAAAAAGAGGCAACACAAAGCGCACTTGTCTCCTGTTTTGTAAATAATTTAAAACCTACAATAAAGAAAGGGATTCTAGAGTACAATCCAACTTGGTCATGCAAACCTCTGACAGAGATTTTGCAATTAGCACAGTGTTACGAGATGCTAGGGAAAAAGGACTCGGAAAGCAAAAATTAAAAACAAAAGTTTTAATTCAGCAGATAAACCAGTATAGCGGCCGAGGACAAAGAGGCAGGGGGAGAGGAAGAGGCTGTGGGGGCCCACAAAGGTAATTTTCGGTTTCCCAACACAGCATACCACCACAAATGAACAAACACACATACAGGGATGCTTTAATTGTGGGGAACATGATCATTGGAGAGCTCATTGCCCACACCCCGTCAAACAGTCACAAAGAGGGGGTGGGATGGGGAGATCAAGAGGCCAGGGAAGGAGCATGGGAAGAGCTGGATATCAACAACAAGGATGTGACTCACAACCTGGCCCAACAGAGTATCCCCCCAACACAAATTTCTTTGATGATGAACAAATACCAAAAATGCAGGTGCATCACCCTTATGATGGGATCTATCAAGAAGGGCCCCAAGGGGAATGGGACTACTATGTTCGATAGGGAGGCCCGAGAGAGTTAATACAGAGGATGTAATCCCTGTAGATCCCACTGGACCATATGTAAGGGGAAAGATTGAAGGTACACCTGTGGAATTATTAATAGATACAGGGGCCACCAATTCCTCCTTGACAAAGACAAAGTTTCCAGATGTTCCTCTCTCGGGACAAATAAATAAGTCAGTGGGATTCACCAACATACCTGTAACAAGTCCAATTTCGGCACCCTTGAAATACAGTATAGGCCAAATACAGGACACCCATTCATTTCCAATATCAGACAAATGTGCATTTAATTTGTTGGGATTGGACTTGCTAAAAAAATTGATGCAACAATTAAGTGTAGGGCAGATGGAGTTTTCTTGGAAGTAGATGGACAGATGACAGAGGAAATGGACAACTGTTTACTGTCAATAGGAATAAAAAATATACCAGCACAAATAATGGACCAGATAGATTCGAGAATATGGGCAAAACATAAAAATGACACAGGGAGAATGAACATCACACCTGTAACAATTACAGTCAAACAGAATGTGAAATTACCAAGGATACCACAGTACAAAATAGCTCCAGAAGGTCTTAAGGGGTTGCAGGATATAGTAGCTGACTTACTAAAAGAAGAGATTGTGAAAGAAATAACAGGCAGTCTTTGCAACAGCCCAATTCTACCGGTCCTGAAAAAGGGGGATGGAAATACTGATGAAAAGAATTACAGATACATAGTTGATCTCAGAGAAATAAATAAAATAGTGGTGCCACTGTTCCCGGTTGTCCCAAACGTAGTATCAATATTGTCAACATTGTCACCAGAAATGGCATATTTTTCAGTAGTCGATTTAAAAAATGCCTTCTTCTCAAATCCAGTAGATGAGGGTAGCATGTACCTCTTTTCATTCTCTGTAAACAGAAAAAGTTACTGTTTTCACGGTGTTCCCCAGGGGTTCACAGATAGCCCAAGCATTTACAATCAGGCCTTGAAAAGAGAACTAGACACATTCAATTTATCACCCAATTCTGTGCTAATACAGTACATAGATGACCTGCTGATTGGTAGCACCTCTGACACACAATGTACAACTGACACAGTTAATTTGTTAAATTTCCTAGCTGAACGTGGTCCCCAAGTTTTCCCCTGAAAAAATAAAATTTGTTCAACAGGGGGTGTCCTATTTAGGACACATCCTGTCGAATGGGCAGAGAAGATTGGATGATAAGCGCATTAAATTGATTCTACAGACACCAGTGCCACGCACCCAAAAACAGGTGCGAGCCTTGCTAGGAATGGCCAGTTATTGTCGACATTGGATTGCTAACTTTTCCTTGCTTTCAAAACCTTTATTGGCCCTGACCCACAAGGACACGCCCGAACCCCTTTAGTGGTTGCCAGAACATGAACAAAGCTTCCTTGCCATTCGGCAAGCTCTCTGCTCTGCTCCTCCTTTAGGCCTACCAGACTATTCTAAGTCTTTCCAACTCTATGCTCATGAGTCTGACGGGTGTGCTCTTGGGGTCCTCTGCCAGCAGTTCGGTGACCACAAAAGACCATGCGCATATTTCTCTGCCACCTTGGATACTGTAGCCAAGGCTTTACCTTCCTGTATACGTTCGGTTGCAGCAACTGCTCTATCACTACAACGTGCAGAAAGTATAATAATGGGACATGAAGTCGATGTATATGTTCCACATGCTGTGGAGCTGATACTGAATAAGACACGTACTCAGCACCTCACAAATGCCAGGCTCACGCAGTATGAGATCTGTTTATTTGCAGCACATGTAACACTTCACAAGTATACTGTTCTTAACCCTGCCACTCTGTTAAGTTCCCACTGATGATCTAGTGGACTCAGACCATGATTGTATTTTGTTTACTGAGGAGCAAACAAAGGGTAGAATAGATATGACTGATACACCCTATGCAGATGCTGAAGGAGAATTGTGGGTGGATGGGTCCTGCCTTAGAACAGAGGAAGGCAATACATCAGCAGCCTATGCTGTTGTAACAAATAAAACTGTAGTTGAGTCCTGTAAGATACCTGAGTTGTCTGCACAAGGCGGCCAAAAGTGTGGCAGGGTATGCTCAGACGTGAGTCCCTTGCTCACTTTGCCACTGGATTCAAGCAAGCCGGGCTGAAGACGGCTGGAATGCTAGAAACTGGTCCTCGGAAGCTTGTTTCCGGTCCAGGGAAGACATGGCTTGGCAGTTTGGGCTGGACTGTTCCCATGAGGCACAGGGTCAGACTGGTTTGCATATAGCCATGTCTGAACTGGGGTGGCAGAGTGGGCTAAAGAACGGTGATGGATTAAACCCAGATCTTTTGACTGGGCATGAGTGTTTGATTGATTCAGATGCTCCGTCCATCACCACCCCCTTTTGTACCGCCTATGTGTTAAAGGGCCACCTGGGGCTCTATTTAGAATACCTTGACCAGGACCTCTGTGCCACCTATTAAAGCCTCCCACAGTAGGTGATATGTGGCCGTAGGGATCAAGTCAATCAATAGCATCTAAAGAATTAAAAACATCAAATCAGTTACTTATGGGGACAGGGTAATTAAATTGGCCAAAAGAGGGACATTGCCCACACTGGTCAATACGCCTAGAATCTGGTGTGGGTCGGTAAAAATAGCCCAATGAAAGAACTTGGATGTTATTCTTTGCATCACTATGCCCTGCCCATGACATTATGTGTTGGACTAAGCTGGCTAGCCTAGAACTTAGAGCCACGCAGTCAACTCAAGAGACTTTACTGACTTCCCTACCCATGGAACTCTACGCACCATTTTAAATTCCGTGAACAATTGGGTATTAAGCCCTGTCCTTGAACTCAGCAGAAGTTCTGCATTGTTTCGCAGGATGGACCAGTGCTCCAGAGTACTGGATGCCAACTCAGGAACGTTGCCTAAAACAACTGTGTAGGGTGTGGCTTCTGGGTGTAGGTATATGTACCTTGGCTCGTGTGGAACACCCTCTAAAGGACGGTGAAAAGGATAAGGGCTATTGTCACTCACAGCCTTCAGCGTACCCCGGGGGGCTGAACCACCTCGGGATGGTATTGTTGGTTGGCAATTACTCAAGTTTGACTCTGTATGATTGAGTACAGTCGTGGCCGGGGTTTCTAATCCCCTTTTTTGAAAACCTCCAACCTCCTGGTGTTGAATGGCACCCCCACCACCCATCGATGTGTTGGGATGATTCTCGTTGTTATTGGATAACTCCTGCTCTATTCTAGTATTTCTGTCCTCTATCAAAGCTAGTTTTGACAATATAGGATCCTTTAACTTTGCCATTGCCTGCATTTTGTGGGTAATAAGAAACGTCCCATTGTCATAAGATTTGCTGACAATGGCATCAACAGGGAGATGATCACTAAGGGTGTCTCGGATAGGTTGAGAACCCCCTCCGTACCCGTTTACGGTGGCCTTCCTTCAAGCTCCCCCGGGAGGGTTAGAGCTGACCTTCTGAGTGACGTGAGCTTTCCTGATCTTCATAGGAGGTTCGTCACCCTCACCCTCTTCCCCTTTGGCATCCCTATTTGCCCTTGTTCCCATGGTAATAACCTTGGTTAGAGTGGGAGGGGCTTCTTGGCACAAGAGAATCGATATGGATGGAATAGTATGACCAGAAGTTGACAGACTACAAGAAGCGGAAGGTACGGCTATGACAGGATTCATATGAATTAGTGACATTAATTGAATTGGAGGTGCTACAGTTCCTATAGCTAAACGTAGGGGAGGTTCTACTGAGAGCCTGCGCTCTGTACGCTGAATCTCATGAATCAGCGCAGATTCAGCCGGGACAGGAAGGTATTGAGAGTTCCCACAACATCGAGAGTTCCCATATCTATATGGTGAGAAGAAGGATTAGCTAGCACAAAACACTATTCTCACATTATTTGGCTTTTATTTTCTATTAATCAATTTTCCTCACTGGATGTTTCAAATAGTTTTTTTACCCATATTAATTAACAAGAAGAGTAGATGCTGGATTAAGACTATTTTTCTGTATCATCTGGAATATTTCAGAGAATGATGTCTGTGTGCTCTATTCTTCCACTAAATGCCTTACCTCTTCCGGAGATGTATGTGCTAGTATTTCAGTATTTAAATACAGAGAATTTATTATTAGGCATTGCTCTGTGTTACTTCCCTTATCAAGAAATAAAATAGGTAGAAAGCATCCTCTAGCTCAGGGGACCCCAACCTATTGTGAGCAATGAGCAGCATTTGAATGTTAATAAAAATGATGGCTAACATCTACACCATGAAGGAAATTATCAGAAGACATGAGTTGGGAAAATCATTTCAAATTGATTTAGTACTGTAACATACATAATGTCTGTTATACCTAGTACCATTGGCGTGGATCTCCCTTTCATTTTTTGCTGTTGTCTCCTCTATTTTTAAAATGTTTTGCTGGTTTTAGTTGTTTTGTGCACTGTGCCACTGCTATTCAATGCCAAAGTGCAAGTGCTCCCTGTTGTAACTTGTTGTAATGGATTAGTAATCCACAATTGGCTTATTTGATTTACTTGTCAGTCCTAGTACAGTGCACCATGTGTGCCCAGGGCCTGTAGATCAAAATCTGCTAGAGGGCTTGCAGCACTGATTGTGCCACCCACAGAAATAGCTTGTAAAGTGTTTCTCAGGCCTGCCATTGCACAGCCTGTGTGCAGTCTAGTACTGCCATGTCAATTTGGTAAGTGCACCCACTTACCAGTCGATACATGTTAGCCACCCCTAAGGTAGGCCCAAGGGCAGGGTGCAGTGTATGTGAAAAGTAGGACGTGCCCTGATGTGTGTGGCATGTTCTGATTACAGCCAATTTCGATGTCACTATTGCAAGGCTACCTGGCCTCATAGGCCAGTATCGGCAGTTTGAATACAACACTATATAATCCTAACTGGGAACATAGTAGAAAAACGAATTTAGTATGCCTGAACTCAGAATGAAATAATTCATATTTTAGTGAAGTTGGTTTTAACATTCCAGGGAGAAGAACCAGAGAATCTACAGACGTTTTTGACTGCCCCTGTGCCAGTGTGTAATTGCTGGGGTTGCCAAGAAAAGGAAAAAGACTTTTTATTTGCAACTTTCATCATCTTGAAGAAGAATCTTCAAGGGCTTGAACTGTGCTTGCCTCCTGCTGAAGTCTCAGGGATAAAAATACTTCACCACCAGCTCCTCCTGAACTTCCTTGCTTGGAATTCTGTCTGCAGAAGCCTATGTGTTGTTGGGAACTGGAAGCGCGACTCAACGAGAAGAATCGTGTCACATTTGCAGCTATGTGTCGTCGCATCACCTAAGAAGCATGTCACAACCTCAAGGTTTGCTGTCGCATTACTGGAGAAGCGTGTTGCGGCGCATGTTGCAGCTCCAAAGTTACGGAGTCGTCGCACGGCCACGGGGCATGCACGCATCATCTTCATGTCAAAAAAATTACATCAAGGGCACCATCTTCTCGCATCACACCAGATTTTCGTATCACATCTAAGCTCCATCTTGTCGTATCGCAGCCGGGCCACACAACGAGATCGTCCCATCACCTCCTCTCTGGTAAGGAAGAGACGCATCGTCTACTTTGCGCAGACACTGAGGAACAGACGAATCACCTCCCCAGAAGCAAGGAACCAAAGCATTGTTCTCCCTGCAAACGTTTTGTTTATTTTGTGTGACGCATCCTAAGGTACTTTGTGAGAAACATGTAAGCTGGTTCACCTTAGACCTCAAGGAGAAGAAATTGGCCGCACGGAGAGCCGAGCGAGCATGGAGAAGAGCGTATTGCCCTGCTCTAAAAGCCACTTACTTAACTGTCCTCAAGACATACAAACAAGGCATTCTTGACGCCAAAACTGAATTCTACTCCAATAGGATTCTGGCAGCGGAGTCCCAGTCAAAAGAAATTTTTGCCACTGTGCATGAACTGGCCTCATCGGATAGAGCCACGGCTACGATTCCCCCCTCCCAACCCCTCTGCGACTCGCTCAACGATTTCTTCATTGAAAAGGTCGCAAAGATTAAAACCAACATTCCTCCCTCATCCTCCACATTCATCAATCCCTCCCCCCTTCCACCATTTCTAAACTAACCACCATTCCCCCCTGACCAAAGCCACTCTCCTCCCCTTGCTTCAAAGGGTGAAGTCGGGCTCCCCCCTGGACTTTGCCCCTGCCCACATCCTTAGAGAAATCTTTCTAGCTTGTCCCACTCCGCCCCTCACTCTTCTTAATGATTCACTTAGCAATGGGGTCGTCCCTACTCCCCATAAATCCGCGGTCGTCATCCCTATCTTAAAAAAGGCCGGCGCCGACCCATCATCCCCTTCTAACTACCGCCCCATCTCTCTTTTGCCTTACTTGGGAAAGGTTTTAGAAACCCACGTGACTAGCACCCTGAGCGCCCACGTGGAGACTAATCACTGCCTCTCCCCTTGCCAGGCCAGGCTTTCGGCCCCTTCACTCTACGGAGAAGGTGGTGATCTCAGTGATGGACGGGCTACGTGAAGGCATTGACACCAACCTCCCACAAGCCCTCATCCTCTTAGATCTGTCCGCCGCTTTTGACACGGTGGACCATTCCACCCTTCTCACCCGTGTCAGGGCGGCGGGCATAGAGGCAGCGGGCATTCTCGTGGCTCGAGTCTTTCCTGAGCGAGAGGGCTCAGGCGGTCCATCTTGCTGGTTTCACCGCTGCCTCCCGCAAGGTAGCGTGTAGTGTTCCCCAGGGCTCTTCACTTTCCCCTCTTTTGTTTAATTTATATATCTACCCCCTCATTTTTATGTTGCAGCAGCTTGAGGTCACGGTGTTTAATTACGATGACGACCTCCAGCTAATTTTCAACCTTTCCCACTCTCCCTCATCCGCCCAGAATGTCCAAACTGCCATGCTGTTCATTCAGGACTGGATGAACTGCAACCACCTCAAACTCAATCCGGACAAGACAGAGTTGGTCTTGACCGGAGGTGGTTGCAGCCCCTGGTCCCCGTCCCATTGGCCCCTTCCACTTGGTGCTCCCCCACTCCCAGTTCCCAAAGTCAAAACTCTAGGTATTCTTCTCAATCCCCAACTTTCTGTTCACTCTCAGGTTAGTTCTGTTGTGTCCTCTTGTTTCTTTTCCCTCAGGACAATCAGGAAGATTTCCCGCTTCTTTTCCCGCCCGGCTCTAAAAATCATCGTGATGGCAATGGTGCTCTCACGCCTTGATTATGGCAACATAATCTACAATGGCGCACCGGCCTATGCTATACATCGCCTGCAACTAGTGCAGAACCAGACTGCTCGCCTGATTCATGGCCTGCCTAAATTTCACCGTGCCACCCCCCTTCTGCAGGCGCTGCACTGGTTGCCTGTGAGAGAGCGAGCCTTATTCAAACTCGGCTGCCTCACCTTCCAGGCCAGAATGGGCACCGCCCCTGAGTTTATATGATCTACCATCAAACCCTACATACCAGGAAGAGAACTTCGCTCCACTCACATGGCACTCCTGACCACCCCGCTCTTCAAAAAGAAAAAGGCTGGTGGAACAACATTTGCTGTCCTCGCCCCAGCTTTTTGGAACTCCCTCCCCGTGGGACTTCGCACTTTATCTTCCTACACAGAGTTCCGGAAAAACCTTAAAACCCTACTCTTCTCCCGAGCTTTTGCTGCCTAATCCCCCTGGCCACTGACGTTGGTCGCAATCTGTAAAGCGCCATGAAACCGCTTGGTAAAAGCGCGCTAAATAAATATTTTTTAATTCAAATTCAAATGTAGCATTTTCCATCTAAAGTGAACTTAGTTATTTCTACCATCTTAAAGTAATTTTCTTAATACTGCATTCTGGATTTTTGTCATTTGGTTCTTTTGTTATTTTTATAAAACCTGTGTTATGTCCATCTGTAGTGTTTTACTGTATTACTGCATGTGTTCACAAATGCTTTACACACTGCCTCTGAGATAAGCCTTCCTGCTTGTGCCATGCTACCACAGGGTTTAGCAGGGGTTATTTAGGAGTGTAGCCCCCTTTACTCTGACTAGACGCAAGGATCCTTATTTGGAAAAAGGTGCAAGCCATTGCCAACTAGAGACCCCCAACTGAAATTTTAAGCAGATTGTATCCCATTATCAGTAATCAAAATGTGATAGGATTTAAAAAACTATTTATAGCAGGCATCGATTCTTTTCGAGGAAATATTAATAAATTGTTAATATTAATGAAACACACAAAAGGTGATGGGAGGAATGCGTGCATTAAGTCTATTCTCTGACAGTCACTCAGGCTTGCATTCTAAACCTTTCGTTTTTTGGCCAACTCATTTCGGACCCACCATATGCAAATCAGTCCTGCCCCTGAGCCAATAGGAATACTTGATCTCAATATGCCAGGCCAGGTTCTCAAAGAACTGGAAAACTAACAATCCAAAGAGTTAATAGTTCTTAATAATGGATATTTGGGGAATTGATATTAACATCCATTATGATGCACTTTAAGACATCAAGGTAGGTCAAAACCTGTTAATTCAAAGATCACTTTCAATTGAGAGATTAACTATTCTTTCCAAATAACATCCAGCACATGTGGTGGAACTTATGCACCCCAACTATATTAGGCTTTCAAATATATTTAAAAAAATGTGTAAATGATCACTTTAGAAGTGGAGGTCGAAGATCTGTGTCAGGTATTTCTGTGCGGTAAAATGTAAATTGTAAATGTAAATTGATACTTGTATAGCGCACTACTCACCCGCAAGGGTCTCAAGGCGCTTGTACGAATACCGCAGTGGAACCCATCCTGGCTTTCCCTGTGAGGTGTCCACTCCTGGGCACCCCCAAGGTGGAGGCCAGGCATCCTTAGCGTTGTGGGGGCCGTTGTGGAGATTAAGCAAGCTATTGCCCAGAGTTGCAGAGTGGGACTCCATGATTGTAATAGGAACCGAGGCGAGAATTATCAGGTCCGTGGAATTTTGGAGCCCAAGACCCGCCGAGGCTACATGACAAATGGTACATTTTATGGAAAAACAGTTTAGTAATTTTGAACTTGGTTGGATTCAATACCATATCATAGAGGAGTGTCTTTAGAGTTGTCCACATTACCACTGGTTTAAAAATGTGCAGGCCTACATTAGACATTTTTTTACGATTTTTTTCTACAGTTTGGCACGCTGCGACCACTATGTATATTTGGTAAATTTCATTACAGTCTTTCAGACAGACATAATGGTAGGCTCCAATATTCCTCTGATCCTAATTAGGAATAAATGTATATTTACCGTCATAAAACATGGATCCTGCATCAGAGCTGTCAGATGTCAGAGCAGCTTTTAAAGCTAAATGGCATTTCCATTTAATTGTAGGGACAGCTATCCAGTGTCATAATTCTATAACTATCCCAGATGCAAACATTGGGGTGTTGCAAGTTTCACAATCATTCAGCAAACACTCTTTGCAGCTGCTTTAATGTCATGTTAGCAAGCATTGCTATTTTCTAAATTGACTTAGGTATTACTTTGGATTTTACCATACTTCTGCAGTCTATTTACAGTACAAGTCTCTACAGATCTAACAGTGCATTTTCTTGACTAATTCCATACTGCACAGTTTTCCCACTGTGATGCACCAAGAATACTTACTAAGCACTTTTCCGAAGTGTCCAAGATGGCACACTTGGCACATTTTTAATATTCTGGGTAGGGCAATGGATGATGAGTACCTGACTCTCGGTAATTTGGTCCACGCACACAATCTGAAGAAAATGGATTGAACGACGATTCTGTGGTGTTTCTGTATTCTCATTTGGCCCATATATTACACTGCCCAGATTGTCTCAAAAGAAGAAGGCATCGGTAAGGGTGCAACGTGGTAGTGTCTCGGGTTGAAGAGCAAGAAAGCAGAGGCAGTCTGAGTCTATTCAGTAGCAGCTACCTGATGCCTCCCACGTGACTCTGCTGGGCAGAAGATTGGAGCGCCCTTTCAGAGACGCCAAGCCACCAGTTAAGAGGATCACTCTTCACCCCCTCAGACCAACATATGTTTTTTTGTGCTTTCCTCAGAAAACATCACAGGGGTAGCAAGGTCAAAGTAGTAGGCCTCCGAAGTAAAATAATTTTTCAAAAGAAATACATGTGAGTGCAGTATAACTATGTGGATCATCTTCCAAAGCTTCAGAACTACACTTCGTGGACTGCTGCTGTAGGCTCTGCTTATATTTTGAATTTGGGGGACATTTTTAAGTACCCCCTATATATTTTATTTTTTCTGAAGTCTGTAGTCCGAATCAAGAACTAGTCTAAAGATGACCTTAAGCACGAAAAGAGTACAATGTTCTATGCAGGGTTTTTTGCTCTGGCTTGAGACTGTCCTAAGACAGTCTTAAAATTTTTCCACGCTAAATGGCACTACGTGGCGTCGGACAAAACGTTACTCAATTATTTGCATGTGCCTTGGCTTAAATCTTTGGTGTCATTATCAAAACCTGCTAAAGAACTTTAATGAATTACACCTTTGGAATCTTTTCATGCACTTCTTCAATGCTGCAGTGCGACGCAAATCCATTTTTTACATCAATCCTTATTTACAATACAATTCTTGCCAGGAAAAATGTGCCTGTGAGAGATACAAAATCTTTGCTGCAAAAACAAATGCAAGAAAAGAAACTCTTTTGAATAGGAAATATTTTCATTAGCGCAGGCAATATTTCACATATTTGCTTTTCGTAAGCACGACCGTGTGGGTATGTTACCTGCAAACACTATTTGGTGTTTGCCGTTTGAATGGAACCTTTTTAATGATTTCTTTTTTTAAAACAAGCAATTCTTTCTAATTGCATGACCGAGCGATGGTAGGTAGTGTAATGTCTAGCAAGTTACCAACACCTCTCTACCAGCCGAGAGTTATACAATTACACAAGAAAACAAATAAACAACAACACAAAACAGCCGTGAAATTGCGATGTAAGGAAAGCTGGCATTGGCGCTAGCCACAATACAGTTTTTTTTATTTTTTTTTTAGATCTGGATCTGAATAGACCAGTATAGCCATAATGGAGTTCTCTGTAGATATGTTAAATCCATGTTTCTCATTACTTTGCTGACATTTATGAGTGTTCTCACTTTCCCCAGCTTTAGGTAAAACTAAAACTAAGCAATATATTCGTAATTAGTGTGCAAATGCACAAAGTCAGGCAAAGTTCAAAGCAAACCACTGCAAAGTGTTCAATAAGTTGAATGAAAGGTAAAAATCACATCATTTGCTAAGAATCAATAATATGTGAAACAGTTCAATCGTTTATGCTTTGGGGCAAGTGTTTCAATTTGCTTTGCTCATCTGTGTGCATAAGAATATGACACCGTCCAAAAGTTCGAATCAAGCCTGATGCAAGACAATTTTGTTACAAAAGAGTAAGCACGCTTTTAATACGGTATATGGACAATTGGCGCCAGTGCCATAGTCACGGATGCCAGCATAAGATGCTCAGTGGTGCGTGCAGGATGTGTGCCTTCTGTACTTTGCCAGGCTCACAGCGCCGTGCTGGCAGATGCCACCAAATTCTGCAACATTCGGTGGGATCAGCTGCAGAGCCATTTTACTAATATTCCCTGCCAGGGGGCTCGGGGCACTCCGTGCTCTTGCGAGATTCAATTCATCTCTGCCGGTGACCGCATGCGCCCATTTTGATCGAGAGGCTGCAGTAAACACAATAAAGCAGCCCACTTTGTAAAGACACACGTCTGTGAGTGTGGAATAGGACCTGGCTCCTACTGAGCCCTGCTCTTCGCTCCTGGTGTCCTCTGGCATAAATAAAGCCCCAGCCTTCTTTAGAGAAAAAAGTGCCTTTTGCTTCAAATTACAGGTTGGCATAGCTGTTACACTGATAGTATTGTAATCAAGGTCTTCTTACATTAAATGCTGTTGCATCTTTAACTAGAAATGCCCATTTGATGCATAATGAGGGAATATGAGAGACCAAGAGCAGTGCTTAATTTGCAACAAAAAAAAGTAAGTGTCAGGACCCTTGTCAGGATGCCTCTGCAGCTGGATCCACCCACCCATTGTCACTGCCAGCACTTCCAGTGTCAGTGCCAACACAGCTCCTCCTGACCCTAGGAACCCTTTAGTTACTTCTATGGGTAATGTATGGAAGAAGGATTGAGCACTGACTCCTACACTCTATTGGGTGATTTTAATTTTCACTTGGAGGCAGACTCAGAACCAGATACAGCACATTATTTAGATATGATGAATGGTGCTGAGCTAAGGCAGCAAGTACTCGGGCCCACTCACGTGGCATTGCACACGTTGAATGGGATCTTTTCAAACAACCCACATCATTCCTTTACAGGCCTGCTGCCCCTAGTGTGGTCAGATCACAGCTGTTTTATTTGAGGTGGCCATCCCAAACTATCAGGATACGGCCAATCCCCCCCTCCTCCCCCCCCCCCGAGGAAACTTAAGGAAATTCGATCCTGGAACAAAATTGGAAGGAAAGAGTTAACAGAGTTGCTGGGGTTCACCTTAGGTCCAATGCCAGTAGATGTGGAGGAGGCCTCGTCTGCATACACTTCTTGGCAGGAAGATGCTTGTAATAAGTTAGCCCCTTAGAAATTACTCTATCCCAAAAGATCACAACCATCGGCCCCTTGGTACTCTCAGGAGCTTAAAGAGCAAAAATTGAAATGTAAACAATTTTAACGCGCCTGGAGGAAGGAGTACAAAATAACAGAGAGAATCAGGTACAAACAAAGTCTGTTGACTTATAAACAGCTACTTTTTAATACAAAATGAGATTTCTTTGTTGGGCAAATTAACCAGGCCATAAACTCGCCCAAAGAGCACTTTATATAGTAATGAGATTGGCAAAACCACAACCAGCAAGTGCTCAAAGGAGCCAGGAATTATGAGATAAAATTGCAAACTTTTTACTGGAAAAAGTGGACGTGATCTTCTCCACTTTTAAATGTTCTACCAATGATGGGACAGCGGGCTTAACAGAGGGTCATAGGCTGGGCCCAGGACGACAGCCTATTACGAGGTTGCACCAATATGCATTAACAAGACATGTAAGCTCCTTATGTCAGTAAAACTAGGCTTCCCATATGATCCCTGTCCAGTAGCAATGGCAAAACTGCCTCTACATCCGATCGCCATGTCACTTACCTTCCTATTTAAATCCATGTTTGAGGAAGGACATTTTCCCACTTTGTGGAAAATCGCATTAGTCATGCCACTTCTAAAAAAAATGAGCCTAGACAGAAAGGACCCAAATAGTTTCAGACCTATCTCATGTCTTCCATTTCCATTTAAAATGATTGAGAGACATACGATCACACAATTAAGTACCTATCTTCGCGATGCCAATGTTCTGGACCCCACGGAGTACGGGTTCCGAGAAGGGCATTGCACGGAAACTGCACTCCTTTAATCTACTGAAGAGATTATGGTGGCCTTGGACCAGGGAGGAAAGGCTGTCATGATCATGCTCGACCTTTGATACGGTCCATCAGGGATTATTGTTGGACCGTTTACTGGCCTGCGGAGTTCAGGATAAAGAATGGACTCTTTTGAAATCCTTCCTCTCAGATAGACAACAGATAGTTGCATTAGGCGATTTCTATTCTAGACCTTTCTCGCTGTCTTGTGGAGTGCTGCAAGGGTCATCTTTGAGTCCCACACTTTTTAATGTGTATGTGTTGTCTCTAGCTCCCTTGATTAAGTCCTTTGTCAACCCGTAAGAGGCTCAAGGATTGTATGGAAGCAGTTGGTACCAGTTGGAAGCTGGATTTCCAGAAATTGCCTAAATCTCAAAAGTAAAACTGAGGTCATCCAGTTTGGAAATTACGTTAATTTTTAGACCCCAAGCTGGTGGACAGACACTATGGGGTCTCTCCCGACTCCCTCTAGTAAAGGGAAAAACTTGGGAGTACTATTAGATAACCCTGGCTGTAGTTTGCGTAATAGGTCTATGCGTAGCTACGCGAAGTGCACTTCGCACTGCGCGCACTACACGTAGCTACGCTAATGCAGTAGGGAAAATGCTGTTCGCACTGATTGCACAGTGTCAGATGCTTGTCCGCACTGTGCTATCATTGCAAACAGCATCTTGCACAGTGCAAGCAGTCGCTTTCTGCCGCTCAAGTAGATATGTACTCGAGCGGCATCTTTCTCAACGCGGACTGGTAGTTTCTCAATGCGAGCGGTCGAGAGCATACGCGACCAATCGCAATGGGAAACCTGACCTCCCCGCGTTGAGAATCTCAACGGGAGGTTTAGTTTCCACTCTCGCGTTCGGCAACTTGATGATCCTGATTGCAAACGAGGAAAAAGCCTCGCCGGGATGTTGATTTTGCTCGCTCGTGGTCACCAACTTGACGTTGAGGACCGCGAGCAAGCAAAAAATACCCGCTACGCTATGCGTTTTTGCACTGTGCTATTTGCACTTTGTGTAGTACGTAGTAGCGCAAACTACGCACGCGCGGCGAGCGTAACATAGTCCTATGTCCAGGGTTACTATTAGATGACGGGCTTGACCTCGGCAAGCAAGTCAATGCAGTAGTCTCTGCTACAACATACATTCTCAGAACAACAAAGAAAATGTTGCCTTTTCTGCCGAAAGACAGCCAGCGCACAGTAGTGACAGCATTAATTATGTCAATATTACACTACTCTAACAGTCTATACCAGAATATACAGGAGAGATATTTGCAGAAAAACTACAAATGTTGCAGAATGCAGCTGCTATATTGCACACTGGGATTCCAAAATTTGCACCGATATCAAGGGAAATAAAAAGACTTCACTGGTAGCCCATTAGGAAACAGGGGCAGTTCAAGTCCCTGTGCTTAGTTTTTAGAGCCTTACAAGGTACCTGTCCCTACCATCTACAACAACAATTTCAGTGGTATGGGCCCAAAAGGCCATTCGCTCCTCAGGATCAAAACTAGTGATAGTATCACTTGTAAAAAAAGCTAGGTGGGGAGGCAGAAGCTTTGCCGCTGGTGCGGCAAAGGCTTAGAATCAGCTCCCTTTCCATTTGAGGAACGCTAATGATTTACTTGTCTTCAGGAAAGCCCTCAAAACATGGCTGTTTTGTACTACATTGGGCATATATGGTTTGGCTCTTGGAGGACTGCAGCTAGTGCCAGGACACCTTGGGGTAACCATTGCTATTTATAAGCATTCCTAACATGACATAACATAACATAACAGCTCCTAACCATCACACTCCTCCAAGATGGACAATTGAGTCTATTACAGGCCCCCAAAGCAATAAGAATGGCTTGAGCAGCAGATATTAGTACTTTTCAAGTATATTAAATCAGCAAATAACTGTGTTTGTGCTCATCTCTATATTAAACAAATAGTGCAACCATGTGGAAGGCTTTCATAAGTGCCAGTGTTGACTATTAAGTGCAAGTGCAGAGCACCGAAAACCGCAGGTTCAAATTAAGCATTCCAGAAGTAAATGCAGGGAAAAGCTACAGTGTTGTATGTGGTGTTTGAGGCTGTCCTTTAAATGTGTTGTTGTGTTATACAAGGTAACAGACAGCTTGTATTCTTCTGTGTCTATCTGACTGAGTGAGTAGTGATCTGTGAAGATGAACGAATGCAGTCTGCAGTAGAGTGCTGTATTCAAGTGCTCAGTCAGTGTCTTACAGTTGGAGGCAGAAGTTTGAATGAGAGGACACCCACACCTAATGGGAGTTACTACATGCTGCTATAACCAACAGGAGTAAAGAAAAACAATCATAATAGGGTTTGTAAATCATGTTTATTTTGATTAGACAAGGATGAACAAACAAAATAAAAAGTAAGGGCATTCAGATCAGGTCCTTTCAGATACTTGTTGCTGTGCTACAGCTACCTTAATCATTGTTTGCCTATGGGAGTTCTTTCTCTATAACAGCATACAGATGTGTGCTCTGATGCTATGTGTACATTTTGGCTTATGGTGCTGGTAGCCATGCACTACAATAGAAGAGGCACACAATTTGCTGCAGCAGCAAAAGTAGAGCAGGAGAAGAAGCTCTTTTTTCCCTGCATTCGCATAAGAGAATGTTGAGGCTCACTCAAATCAAAATCAAATCAAATGAGACTTTATTTCGGTTAATATTTCAAACCATAAAAAGTACATACATTGATTACATTTCCAAAATTGCGCAACAATACATTATTAAAAAACATTATACACAAATATCATTAAAAATCATCATGATTGTTAGTTAGCAAAAGTGTCCTACTGGTCCTGATCATAGGTCTAAGCAAGTTCTTATTCTCAGTGCAAGTTTTAAAAACGACAAAATATGGAGTACACAATCCTGGTGCAGGAGCTGCAAATAGATCAGGGCAGGTCTAATTTGTTTAAAATCCAATGTTCTCAGCAAATCAACAAGAAAGTAACGTCTGGGATAATCATAAAACCTACATAAAAATATAAAATGTAGCATGTCCTGAGGAGACTTCCCGTCGCAGCCACAGGGAGCTACATGCTTGCTAAAAATGTCTGATTTGGGTCTTATTAAAAGCTGCTGAAAAGTGTTAAATCTGAACCTAGTCAGCAAGAACTTTTCATGTGAGCTAAAGGCGCAAGCCAGGTAAGGCTCCATTCCACCACACGACTTTAGCATGATAAACTTTCTGACACTTGGTTTCAGCACTTCCACACTTTCTCTGTCCGCCAATTTAAACTTGAGAAAGGCTCTTTTAACCGCTGTTATGTCCCCCTTCACAATGCCACTCGGATGGGAGAACAGTTTAGGGCACCCCAGCATTTCAAAGCAAGATTTCAAGTATTTTAGCCAGGGGATGCGCATACAGCTATCCTGAGATGTTACATCCCGTACAATCTGGTGAGTGAGTGGTATCTCTTTGTTAAGCCACAGCGAGACCCAGCAGATCAGGGGCTTCAGTGCTAGGTTATCGCATAAAACGGTGTCCCTAACTCCTCATGCACAACAAGGTTCAGGGTACTTGCAGGAACACATAGTAACCGTTTAAAAAAGGTGTTTTCGGTAACCTGTAATTGAGTATTGGACACATAGCCCCACAGTTCACTACCGTATACCACCGTCGCTACAGACTTGGCATTATATAACTTAATCATTGCAGTTATTGGTTTCTTTCCTATCTTTTTCGCAAGATTAAGGATAGTTCCATTAACCCTCAACATATCATTCTTCTTCTTCACCAGATGAGGGGCCCAACTTAACTTCGAGTCAAATAGCACACCCAGATAGGAAAAAGTCTCTGTGACCGGAATGGGGCTATCATCAAGCTTAACTCAATAAACCTGGTCTCTGTGCTACCCACCTACACCAGCCTGAACACCATTTCTCAGGAACTCAGTCAGAGAGTGGGTCCAGGGACAGATAGAATCACATGAGCCACAGTGCTACCAACTAGAGCAAAGAGTGTGTGCTCTTTGATCAGGATTCCATCTTTGCAAGACACATGCTAACAACATCTGTGCCTCCACAGCTACCATAATCTACAATGGGTTTTGTTGGGTAAACCCATTGCCTAGAGAACCAAATACAATAAATGATACAACACAACCTCTTTTCAGAAAAAGTAAACAGAACACAGACTAAAGGTTACTTTTTAGACACCAAACAAAACACACCGCAAATACTAGTTCTATTGTTCATGTGAAACACAAACAGCATAGATACTGTGACTTTCATAAGTCAAGTGTCATAAAGTAAAATGTAGTGCAATAGATGAATATACGAGACGTACAGATTACAACCACATATACATAATATGAATCAATGTGGGTCTGTCCTTCTACAATGATATCACATGTTCTAACAACACCCTTAAAAGGCCATTTTTCTTGCTTTTGGCCGGGATGAGGAGACTATGGACATGAACTGAACAAGAAGCATCAACGTTTCGACCCAAGAGTATGCGGAAATCAACAAGCATCATAGCAGGTTTTCCTCAGGACTGATAAAAGTGTGGGCAGCCTTTTTTGGGGAAAATAATTCAAGGTGAGTGAGGTAAATAATTTAAACCAATATGACGTGGCCACAATTATTGGTGAACTCACCAATTCAGCATACAGTCAGACTTCCCTCAGGGTAAGTATGGCATGCTTAAGGGATGGAACACTGTCATTCAGCTACAATGACTTTAAATCAGTCTAAAGGAGATACAGAAAGTTTATTGAGTCATCCTCATTGTGTCAGCCGAATATGTAATTTTAAAAGAAAAAACAAAGTGGTAAACTTTCCACGGGCATATAGAAATTATGTTGAAGCCTTCAAATGATAGGTCCATAGGTCCAAGAATTTAACGATTCAATTTTCATTTTAAATAAAGTAGGGAAGAATGATGAACACAATTTATAAAGATACATCGAGAAAAAACACACTGGTGGTCAACTTACCACAGTTATGTTTGCATTAAAAAGGCAATTCTCAAAGAAGGTTCCACCATCTGGTTAAAATCTAAAAAGTGAAGGAGGGCAGAGTTTGAAAGCTAACAGGGACAATTTCTTAGAAGACTGTCAGCAGTGAGACAAAAATGTGGCCTACCTTTACATCGGCAAGGCAATAAATGCCCTAATTCATCAGTGAGGTGGAGACGCCCGCCATGAAAACCACAAGTCATTAAATAGAGACGATACACGAGCGTGCACGTTGAGTTGGCAGCAGCTGACTGTTAATGTGTGTCAAGCTGCAGGTAGAACCCAGAGTTGGCCTGGTTAAAGGGTGGGTGGATAATTTGCCAATCAGCTCGAGTACGATTTCTGTTTCTCCTCCATTATTTCGAACAGTTCCTGGACACCAGTTTACAAAAATGCTACAACATTAAACATTAATGAAACCAACCTAATGAATTACACTGGTTTTCAAACAGCGCTTATGATGTCCCGAAAAATATCGTTTTATCTGAAATACTTGGGATATTTCAAGCACACAGGAAGCAATTGTTACCTTTTAATAAAACGTTATAAAGTATCGTCCAGGTGTGAAAAACAAAATAGGATAAAACAGTAAAATCGCAAATTCCTGGAAACAGTTGGGTGACAATTGATCATTACAGATAATGACATTTAAGCATTAAATGGCGCATAAGTATGAGTGGTATACAGGTTTTACAGACCAGAGGTAGCAGGTATTGTAAAAAAAAAGAGGGTATCTATCTGGGCAGATATGTTTAGAAATTGTAAGGTTCCCTAGTACTTAAGTGAGGTACAATGATAAGAAGGGGGGACACAAAACATTGGTTCATGCTGGTTCTTAAGTTGTACTTGCTTACGGCCATTGGAAGGTGTATTGTACAAAGGTGGTACAATTGTATCACCATATCAACCCACAGTGAATGCCAATCATAATAAGCCATAGAGGCTACATTGAAATCTTTATGTGAGGATAAACTGATCCATCTGCCTGTTGGTTTCTTCAAACTCATTGAGGCCCTGCATAACTGTATCAAAAACATGCATCCATCTACATTTCTTAACGTTCAATATTGATGAAATGTTACCACCTCTTGGAAGTTAGCAAATCTTTTCCAGTACCCACTGATTAAAGCTCTGTGGGGTGGCCTATTTTATGAAAGTGTTCAGTTAGCGGAGCACCCTGCACTTTACACAAATCCTGCTGCAGTATTGCAAAATTCTTATTTTCACTTTCAGGGTGGTCTGGCCCACATATATCTTATAGCAGGGGCACCCTTAATTTGTAAGTTTGCATGCTTTACAATTGCTGCGTTTGAAATGACCTGTTAAGGGTGGCAGACTCAATTGTGCCCTAATATCAGGCTTGCAAGGTGTTTCCAATTATGAACTAACCACATATTCTTTTAAAGTACTAGCCTTATTAAATGAAAACAATGGTTTCTCAGTCAGGTTAATCGTATCAAGCTCTCTTCCATGCCCTGTGTAGCAAGCATTTTGGGTAACCTCTTTCTATCAATCTCAGAATGTGTATATCTGCTTCATTAACCCCTTCCAAGCGGTGTTAATTCTCCCACTGTGCATTTGGACGGCCCCTGGCCATCGAGCGCACACGCCCACCGCGATGCGTGATGGCCCGGGGTCATCGTGAGCACCGAAGGAGTTAAAGAAGTTAAATTTATGTAAACAGTTATGTTGTAGTTTTAAAAACTGTCCATATGGTAGGTTGTCTCGTAAAGTTCTAGGGTGATGGAAGTTGTCTCTTAGCAGTGTGTTGCATTCAGTGGGCTTTCTGAAGGGAGGAGTGTAAATCTTGGCATCCTCTATCTTGAGAGAGAGTTCCAGGAAACAGATCATCTCTCTGTCATCGTAAATTTGATGTCATGTGACCTTCCATTCAACCAATTGGTGAAGTCAATTAAGTTTAATTCATTCTCTGTCCAAATTATCAGAACATCATCATTGTAGTACTTCCACAACGTGATGTTATCTTTTAATTGATTTTCCGCGTTATATATGGTCTTATCTTCATATGCGTCCATGAACAAATTTGCTAGACTAGGGGTAAAACCAGCTCCCATAGCGACTCCTTTACACTGGTAGAAGTATTTATTCTGGAAAACAAAGTAGTTGTTGGTCATAGCAATGCCCAGTAAATCTACAAGCAATTAAATGAGAATCCAGCATGGGCTTGGTCGTCTTTCAAAAACTTTCTGCACAGCTCTAATCCCTAATCCTGTGGAATGTTTGTATTGAGTGATGTTACATTGAGAGTTACTAGGTACTGTGTTGTGGAGTCAAAGGATTCATTCTCTACCATATGAATGATGTCCATGGTATCTCACACATAAGATTTTGGTTCAGTGATCCATGGCTTCAGGAAGCTATCAATATATTTGTTCGAGGGTTCAAGAATGGACCACACCCAGAGTCTATAGGCCTACCTGGGAAGTGGTCAGGACTCTTATACATTTTGGGAAGGGTGTAGATGGTAGGTATCTGGGGATTTTTCTTATTAGGGAAGTTGTACTCAAGCTCACCAAAGAAACCTTCATCTAGTCCTTTGCATGTTAGTTTCTGGATGAGTTTCACTACATCCTGGGTAGGATCTTTATTGATATTGATCCTAAGGTAGCCCTCCTGGGCCCCTCCCTGTTTATTAATCCCTGCACATAGTCATGAGTGTTTTGACCGAGCTCTGCACCCCCTTTGTCAGCTGCTTTAAGAACAATAGACTGATTGTATTGTATTGTAGTGTAGCTAGATTTATAATGCGCACAGCTACCCACATGGGGTCTCCCGGTGCAGCAGAAAGGTAGTGGTGAAAGGGTCAGGCAATCGTCACTGCGAAAAAAGCAAGGTTTTAAGCTTTTTACGAAATTTCGTAAGGGAAGGCTTAAGTTTTAGTGGGGCAGGAAGAGAATTCCACAGTTTAGGGGCAAGACAAGAGAAGGAACGACCACCCATTCTCGCCAGTTTGAAACGTGGACTCTGTAGTAATCCACAACAGGAGGTTGATTGAAGAAAGGAGATTTATTGTAGAAGAAACAGCTTAAACAACCACAAGCATTAAGATACAGGCTCCTACTGTTCAACTCCCAGACATGGAATGTTAAACAAGAAAGAACCATAACAATTCTAATGTAACCTAGCAGGAAGGAACACTACACATCTTCCCCCTTTTGAAAAAAAAAACAAAAAAAAACAAAAAGAAATAATCAGTGGAAATAATCACGTAACTTAACAGGAGAATGTTTTATCCGAGAACTTCTCCTCACAGAGTCATTCATGCAACATTCAACCACATTTCCAGAGGGATGCTTGTCAGAAACAGCAATAGGACAGTCCGCTTCCACAGGACAAGACTCCAAAAATTCATCCCGAGAAACCATCTCAGAACAAGACTCAACAGAAACAGAATGAGGTTCCAGTCCAAAAGTATCCAACATATTAGAAAAGGAAACATCATCCAACACACTGGAACTAGAATGCGAAGCATGGCAAGAAACGTGTAAATCCAATGCCTTACACATGGAAATCCTTCTGAAATTCCAAATTTTCCCTCCATCAACTCTCACAGCTTTGGAAAAAACTTCAGTTACCTTACATGGATCAGACCATTTCCCCCATTTGTTACCAAAATTCCTACCAAACTTTACACGAGCCCAGTCCCCTACATTGATCTTCCTAGTGTAGTTACCAGAGCGAGAAGAAGTATTTTTCATTTTCTCCTGATATGACAAAACTTTACTCCTGACTTTACTAAGATCACAAGGAGACCCACAAGGAACTTTTTCCTTCAACCACCAAGGTAATAACCTTGAGCCTGGTTTCCTACCTCTCAAAATTTCAAAAGGAGACAGGCCAGTTACAGAGTTAGGGGAGACCCGATACGACAACAGAGATGCACGAAGCGCCTCACGCCAATTTAAATCACTCTTAACCGCAAGCTGAATAGACTCCTTAATAACCCTGTTGAAGCGTTCGGTCTGACCATTGGCCTGTGGGTTGTAGTTTGACACTCTTTTATGTACAATGCCACATCTTTCCATGAAAGAAGAAAACTCACCACTAATAAATTGTGGGCCATTGTCAGAGACAATCTCAGCTGGAATGCCCTCTCTGCAAAACACCTCATCAAGGAATTCCACAACCTGGGCTGAACCAATTTTATTCACAACCTGTAATTCAGGCCATTTAGAAAAGTAATCGATCAAAACTAAAATAAAAACATCCTTATTGTTGGAAAGATCAAGTGGGCCAACGATATCCACTCCTAATTTCATCCAAGGAGATGAAGCAAACTCAATAGGAGAGACACCTACTTTGAGAGGCTTAACTGACTTGTCACTTAAAGCACAAGGAGAACAAGAACTGGCCCACTTCTCGACCATGCTATCCACACCAGGCCACCAATAAAACTCACGGATCCTACGTGTAGTGCTAGACATGCCCATATGGCCTTCATGAGTCATAGAAATGATGCACTTTCTTAAACCAACAGGAGGGACAATTTTGTCACCTCTGGTAATAAAACCCTGATCAAACATGATCTCATCTCTTACTTTGTAAAAAGATAATTTGTCACCAGAAAGTTTACGCTCCTCTGGCCAACCATTTTTTAGACAATCAACCACATTAGACAAATCAACATCCTTGCACATAGCTTCTCTCCAATCCGTTTCTGAAATAATGTCAACTCCAGAATCACTCCTCAGATCTTCAATAGAAAATACAACTTCTGTGTCACTCACAGAATTGAGAAGAGCATCCTGCAAAGGTAATCTGGACATGCAGTCAGCATGCACATTCAAATGACCTGGAATGTACTCCACAATGCATTGGAACTCCTGTAATTTAGCAGCTAAACTCGCTGTCAAAGTTCTACCTCCACCAGCCGCCAACATGTTGATTAAAGGCTTATGATCAGTTCGCAAACGAAACTGTGTGCCCCAAATAAACTGCCTGAAATGCTCAACAGCCCATGTGCAGGCCAATAACTCTTTTTCGATAGTAGAATAGTTAAACTCAGCACCACGAAGAGTCCTTGATGCATAAGAAATTACAAATTCTTCACCCCTACTTTTCTGCATAAGAACAGAACCTAGTCCAACATTGATCGCATCCACACACACAATGCATTCTTTACCCATTTCAAACGGTCTTAAAAAATGAGCATTTACAATTTCCTTTTTTAGCAAATCAAATGCAGACTGTTGCTCAGCATTCCATAGAAATTTTGCATCCTTTTTTAACAATAACCTTAAAGCATGTACTTTTGATGCATAATCTTGCACAAATCTGCTATAGAATTCAGTTAGTCCCAAAAATGACACTAATTGTTCTTTAGATGAAGGGGAAGGAGCTTTAAGAATACTATTTACATGGTTAAGCTTTGGTTTGATGCCCTGAGACGATATCTCATGTCCAAGATACTCCACTTTGTCCTGTCTAAATTTGCATTTTGTAAACTTCAAAGTTAAACCTTTCTCCTGAATACGATTAAGAACAGCATTTAAATTGTTATCATGATCCTCAAAATGTTTTCCATAAATCAAAATATCGTCTGGAAAAGCAACAGCACCTTTGCAATTTTCCAAAACCTCTTTCATGAGTCTCTGGAAGACAGATGCTGCACTGGCTAAACCAAAAGGCATACGCTGATATTGAAACATGCCCTCAGGTGTTATAAAGGTAGTTAAAAACTTTGACTCATCATGTAATAGTACTTGATGGTAAGCACTCGCTAAGTCTATTGTGGAAAAAACACTTGCTCCAGAAAGCATTGCAATCAATTCATGAATGTTGGGTAGGGGATGCCTATCCACCCAAATTTCTTTGTTGAAACTCCGAAGGTCGACACACAAACGGAGTTCGCAATTGCTTTTAATCGATAAAACAATAGGCGAAACCCAAGGAGAAGATTCAACTGGTTCCACAATATTTTTAGCAACCAAATCATTCAAAATTACTTTAAGCTTATCACGATATGCTAATGGGACATTCCTCACTCTGTGCCGAACAGGTATAGCACCATCTTTAAGAATAATGCGATGTTTGAAATCAGCATATTTACCTAACACCTCAGAAAAAATAGCGGGAAATCTATTTTTAATTTGGACAGTAAACTCATCATTTCCTGGTGGAATAACATACACAGGTGGTGACGCATTCGGGTCCAAGTTAATGCCCAGTTCGTGCTGGTGTGGCCAACTAAGAATTGATGCCCCTTTAGTGGAAACATAAACTTTCCCTCTTGTTTTCCTATCTTTGAATCCAATGTCCGCCCACATGAAACCGACCAAATCAATTTTATGCCCTGTATAGCCTCCAGGCTGTACGTCTGATGGGAATAACTTTATAGTGTCCCAGAATTTCTCAAAAATGTTCTTACCAATTATACTGTACCATGCACAGGAGTCAATGAGCATGAAAATCTCAACATTATTAATTAAAATGTTGTCACTGGGAAAACCCTTACATTTAGTATCACCAACACATAGTAAACTATTAAACCAGGATTAACCCCCGGGTCCAACTCCTCTTCACCATAAAATTCACTTTTTGAGAAGATTTACACATTTTGTTGAAATGACCTGGTCTTTTACATTTCATGCAAATTTTATTCCAAGCAGGACAGCCTCTATAACTTCCAACATGGTCATTTCCACCACATCTATAACAGACTATCTGTTTTTTTCCTTCAAATGGTCTATAATCTTTTTTGAAACTTTCCTTCTTGTTCGGTACAAACTGTGATCTCTTAAAATTAGAGGTATCTTTTACAACTGAAACTTCAGGAATTACCACATTGTTCTTCGCTTCTTGCCCTCTAATCTCACTCACAAACAACTCCGATTGTTCGATCCCTTTCGCAATATTTAGAACAGCTTTAAGAGTAGATTCAGTTCCCATCCATAACCGTTCTTGTATTTTTTTACTCTTTGTTCTCATCATAATTTGATCTCTGAGAACTTGATCAAAGTTTATTGTTTCAAAGGCACACGAACCAGTAAGGGTTCGTAAAGCAGCTACATAGTTCTCTATTGATTCGTCCTCTTTTTGTGCACGGGAATACAATTTAAACCTTTCCATGACAGTATACATTTTTCTTCCAAACCTACTACTCATTTCTTTAACTACTACATCAAAAGCATTTATATCCCCTGCACCCTCAATAGGCGGTAGATTCTCTAATTCTTTGAGCCCTTGTCCACCCAAACAATTTTTTAATAAAGCCAACTTCCTTTTCGGAGAACACCCATCTTCCTCAACTACAAAAACCTATGCTATAAAAGTTGGAAACCATAGATCCCATTCTACTTTAGGATCACCTGCTAAAGGTTGAAAATGTGCAGGAGAGATAATATTGTTAGACATCTCAAAATAGTAATGGTACTGTTAACGTTGCTTTAAATTACTATTGTCTGTAAATAAAACAAATCTGTAAAACAGCTTACAACTAAAAGGAGCAATTGTCTTTTTTACACTCTAAAAAAAAATTGTCTCTCTTTATAATACAGTGGAAAATAGAAGGTAAAATAAATAACAAACTAAAATAAAAGAGGTTGTCACCGTAGTCTGAGTATGCTTTCATGAAATTGCTGTTGTCCTCTTCACATCCGTACACAAGTAAAGGTTTAAGTCTTTTCAAAATACTGTTTATAGTTATTTTCTCCTAAACCACGTTGGATGACAGAAAATTAAATGTTGTGTGGAATCGCCGGAAAAGACTAAACTAAAATAGCAGGTAAAAAAAAATATAGATGCTTTGGAGATATTGGCGTTCCTGTACTCGTGAAATTATTCCCATTCCAAAATGGCGGCACGTTACGTGATACACGTTATGTGATGACGTACAACGTTCCGCAACTCTTTCTTCGGATCCTTGCGTCTCAGTGACGACGGCTTCCTATTAATGACGGATCTCCCATGGATTCATGCCATGGAACACTTCGGTGACTTGAAAAAATGCGGTCCCGAAATTAACGGTGAGTTTGAAAGAGAAGCGTAAAAGCAAAAATAAGCGCTAAATCCGATATTTTAAACAGGATTTAACTAAAACAAACCCAAATTTGTTGATGCCGCCAACTGCAAATGGAGAGCACTTTCACTCCAATTTTCAGTGGGACAATTCAAACACTCCCTCGAATATGTAGACACTCCCGCTGGTGCAATCAACACACGTTTAAGAGAAAACAGCCGCTGGTGCAATCAATGTACACTCGCTTTCAAATGAATAAATACCTTTGTGTGAACGCTGTCTTCAGTTCTTCTCTTCTTCGTTAGGGTTCAATTTTCCTCTTTTTTTTTTTGAATAATGAAATTAAAAAAAATAAATCCAATGAAGGTGATGTTCTCTTCCAATCCCATCCTCGTCGCCAAAATTATGTAGTAATCCACAACAGGAGGTTGATTGAAGAAAGGAGATTTATTGTAGAAGAAACAGCTTAAACAACCACAAGCATTAAGATACAGGCTCCTACTGTTCAACTCCCAGACATGGAATGTTAAACAAGAAAGAACCATAACAATTCTAATATAACCTAGCAGGAAGGAACACTACAGAATCGAGAAGTTCCCTTGAGACGAGGATCTGAGAAAGCGGGGAGGAGAGTAAGGTTGGACGAGAGATTGGAGGTAGGCTGGGGCTAGCCCCTGCTTGATCTTATGCATGAAGCAGAGGGCCTTGAACTTGATTCTACTTCCCATGCGGAGCCAGTGCAGATCCTTAAGATAAGGGGAGATGGAGGATCTCCAAGGAACTTTGCAAAGTAGACGGGCAGCCGAGTTCTGGACAAGCTGGAGTTTCCTTTGAGACTGCGCCGTAGCTTCAAGGTAAAGTACGTTACCGTAGTCCAGGCGCGAGATGACTAATGCCTGGACTACAGTACGCCTTGTCGAGTCCGGGAGCATCCAGAGGATTTTACGAAAACACCCTAGAATGGAAAAACAGGTGGCTGCCACTTTGACTACTTGGTGCCCCATAGTTAGTGACTCATCCAAAACAAAGCCAAGATTCCGTACCTGTGTAACAGGGAGGGGTAGTGGGCCCATTTCTGGTGGCCAATGTTGAGGGCCCCAGAGGTGTTTGTGTTTGCCTAGGATGACTACCTCCGTCTTGTCTCCGTTCAATTTTAGGAGATTGGCCTGCATCCACTCCGCCACTCAGCTAAGTCCTAGTTTGAGAGCAGACGGGGCACACGCCTTAGCCGGAGAAAGAGAGAAAATTATTTGAGTGTCGTCTGCATATGAGTAAAGGGAAAGACCAAAGTCTTCCACAATGCTTGCCAGGGGCCTCACATAGATGTTAAAGAGCATAGGGCTCAGTGAGGACCCCTGGGGCACCCCATGCACAGATGATCGAACAGAGGAGGTAGAGTTAGAAGAAAAAACCTGGAATGAGCGACCTCTCAGAAAGGAAGAGATCCAGGCCAATGCAGGGCCAGTCACCCCGGCAGTCTTCAATGTATTCAAAAGAACATGGTGTGAAACAGTGTCAAATGCGGCGCTTAAGTCTAAAAGAATAAGCGCCGCGGTATCACCCTGATCGAGGCGGGCGAGCAAGTTCTCAGTGACCCCCAGAAGGGTGGTTTCTGTTGAAAAATGGGTACGAAACCCAAATTGAGATGGATGTAAGAAGCCGGTAGCCTCGATATGGGAGGTAAGATGGATATTAATATGTCTCTCCAGAATCTTTGAAAAAATTGGCAGTAGAGAAATGGGGCGATAGTTGGAGTATATCTTGGGATCAGCACCTGGTTTTTTTAAAAGTGGGATCACCATGGCTCTTTTCCAATCATCAGGGACGATAGATTCTCGTAATGAGGAGTTCAGAAGCTCATGAATGATCAGGAGCAGATCAGGAGAGATCTGTCGGAGAATGGTAATAGGAATTGGGTCAAGGGGAGAGCCTGAATTTACCTTAGCCATGCTTTCTTAGTGATTCCAACCACTGTCTTTACGAGTTATTGATATTATATTTTATGTTTTACCTATCACCTAGAATATCCATGATTTCCGTAAATACAATCTATTTGTATGCCAGAATTTTTTGACTCACTAGATGCACATCTGGGGTAAATGTAGAATCAGGTCTAAAGTTTTTCGCTGCCGGGTGTAGAGAAGACAGTTGATTATTGGTGAAGAAGTATTTTTTTTAAACAAATTTTATTGAAGATTGTTTACAAGGTGCAGGCCTCTGTACTCCAGAGGTAACCGCAGGACATTATAACCACATCAAATAATGCGCAATCTTGTTTTCAGCTGAGAGAATAAGTAAATGATTATGAAATACAAAATGACACATGCCCCCCCAGCCCCTTCCCATACCCCAAACCCCCTCCCTCCTCCGTCCCCGTCCCCCCTTGACTCCCCCCGTCACATGGTCGTCTTCCCCGTCTCTGGTTCTTTAACAAATTCCTGAACACTTTGTGTTTACCTGTCGGCATCCACTCATTCCACCCCTACCCGCATGTCTTGAGCTACCTTAGGCTCTAGCCAGAGGCCTCTAAAGTCGGCCCACCTCTTCCAAATTTTATAGTGTTTTTGTGGACAGACTCTGGCCACGAAAATTGGTTCTTCCAGTCCCATGCAAAAATCAGGCCTCCTCTTCCATGTCGCAATCGCCGGGGCTCTGGTCTCTTTCCAGGCTCTCGCTACATCCTTCTTGGCCAGCGTAAGGCCGAACAGAAGCAAGTGCCTTTTGTACACATTTCCTCCTACCCCTTCCATGACATGTAGAAGCCCCAGTGGTGGTGTACGAGGGAGTTCCCACCCCAGCACTTCAGACAAGCAGTCCAACACTCCTCCCCGAAATCCAGCCAGGGCCGGGCAGCTCCACACTGTGTGAAAGAACGTCCCCGCCTCCTGTCCACAACACATACAGTCCGGGGACGCTATGAGACCCGCCCTCCATAAGCGAATCCTGGTAAAATACGCCCTATGAAGGTACTTGTATTGTATCAAATGAAGGCGTACTGAAATGGCCCCACCCCGAGGCCCTGCCAGTGCCTCCCTCCAAACCTCCTCATCCAGGGCCCCCACATCCAACTCCCAGGACTCCTGCAGCTTCTGTAGTACAATGCGTAACTAGGATTTGTTATATACTGGGTATCTTTTTGGGACCTAGCTCACCCATAAATACCTTGGCCTCTAGAGGGCTGAACTCAGGCAAAGATTCCAGTCCCTCTAAGCTCGGGGATAGGGCATGGCGGAATTGGAGGTAGCGAAAGAATTGGGTGACCTGCATACAAAACTCCTGGCTTAATTCCTGAAAAGACTTAAGGGTCACCCCTGATATTACATCCCCCAGTGTGGATATCCCAATGTTATCTCACCCCCCAAATCCCTGTAACGCAGCTAGTCCTGGGAATCTGCCATTACGCCAAAGGAGGGTTTCAGCCGTCAACTTGTTCCACCATCCCTTGCGCCGCAAAGCTTGCCTCCAAAGTTGAAAGACTAACTGCGTGCCGGGTAGCAGCAGCTTTCGTAGCTGCGCCGCATACAGTAACGTGTGAAGCGAGGTGCTCCCCATGAGAGTGTTGGCTTCATTGACTCCCAGACTGTGCTCACCTCATCTACTGACCCTACATTGTCTGCCAAAAAGTTGGCGATGGCCTATCCCATATGCTTCTGATAGTCTGGTTGCTGCATGTGCCAGGCGGAGAGGCGCCATCGAAACGGCCTCCTCTCCCTACTTAAGCCTATGTCCACTGTAATGGGGGAGTGATATGAAAGTCCCCGTGGCAGGATAGCCGCTGCTTCCACCCTGTGTTGCAACGCACCCGGCACAAAAAGGTAATCCAATCTAGAAAAGGATTTATGGACCGCGGATATATATGTGTGCCCCCTCATATTGCCATGTAAATGCCGCCACGTATCCAGCAAGTTCAGATCTCGCACCCTACCATGAAGTTTCGTGGGGGTACAAGCCACGCCGCCTCCCCCAGTACAGTATCTATTCCTCTGGTTATCCGTGACATCATTCCAATCTCCTCCTACAACCTGTAGTGCATCCGGTAAGTCAGCCCAAATACCAAGCAGCTTTTCAATTAGGGACCATTGTAGGGGAGGTGGGGCATAGACACTCCCTAACACTATTGGTTCCTCACCTATGGTACCCTTAATGATGGCATATCTACCCTGCACATCTATCCACTGAGAGTAATGAACATAGGGGAGCCTGCGGTGAACAAGTATAGCCGCCCCCCTCGAGCCCCTCGTGAACCCTGCATGAACTACAAATATGAAAGCCTGGTGTTTTTGTGCCCAGAAGGTGAGTTTCCTGGAGTAAGAGCACATCTGCCCCTGCCCTCTTCGCCTGCCACAACACAGCCCCCCTCTTTATCTTATCCCTGATGCCCCGGACATTCCAGCTGAGGACTCTAAGGGATCCCCCAGACCCCAGGGCTTTATGTTCAGACCCTGCCATCACTGGACATCGAAGGTGAACTTCCAGCCAGTGGACCCGACTCGTACCATCCATACAACCATCCAGACTCTCATGAGACCATGCAAACCCGCCCCCGACCCTGCCCCCCTCCTCAAACCCCAACTGTCCCCCCCTCCCCATAACCCCACCCCCACCATACCTCAGCAACATTGAAGTAACTGTTGCAGCGTAGTATGTCGCCAACCCCCAACGGGAGGCCGGAAGCTATCTACCCCAATGGATCCACATTAACTATCCCCCCACCTGCGCAAACTCTACTACCCTCTAACTCCTCAGGGTGTTGCCCACCCATAACGTCCCCCCGCCCGCTCCCTTGTGCCCACCAGTACCTTCCGTGACGTGAGGATCAGCACCAGCAGAGCCACCTATCCCCATTACTATACCAGTCTGTAAAAGTAAACTGGATACAAGTCCATCGACATATATCAGGATATGAAGAGTCTCAGCCAGGTATGTACCCCCAAGTCAGTGGGGTGCTGCCTCAAGTTCCATCAACTTGGCTGTCCGGGGCTCCTTTCCCCCCTTTCGATGCACTCTCGGAGGTTGTGTGCTGTTGGGACCGGGACCTCCCATTGTTCCTCCGCCTAGTCCCCTGAGAAGCCTGTGACTGCGGTCGGCCTTGCATGGAATCAGTCTCCAACCCTGGGGGTGTGCACATTCTAATCTGCACTGTTTCGTCTGTCCACTGAAACACCTCCTCCGGGGTATTGAAGAAGTGTGTGCACGACTGGAATATCACCCGCAATCTGGCCGGATACAGCAAGGCGTATGGGAGTTTCAACTCACGCAGGCGGGCCTTGGCCGCCGTGAAGGACTGCCGCTGTTGCTGCACCATGCGGGTGTAGTCGAGGAAAATCATGATTCGATGGTTCTCATAGAGTAACAGCTCCTTCTCTCTGGCAACTTTCAGGATAGTGTCCCGGTCATGGTAATTTAGGAGTTTAGCGATCACTGGTCGTGGCCGTGCACCCTCCGGTGGTTTCTGGATGAGGGCCCGGTGTGCCTGCTCGATCACAAAGCAGCGGGAAAGCGACCCCTCAGGGAGCCCGCCCTCCAGCCACTCTGTCAAGAAGCCCTCCATGTTGCCCTTCTCACAGCCCTCAGGCAGTCCCACAAGGCGTAGGTTGTTCATCTCGCGCGTCCCTCTGCATCTTACTCACGCGGAGAGCCAGGCCCTTCTGGACCGATTCCATGGTAGCCACCTTACGCTTTAGAGCATCCACATCATCTTCCACTCCGGAGAGGCGCATTTCAGCCTCCGTGATGCGGGACACCGCGTTCCTCAGGTCCTGGCGCAGTAGTGTCACATCCGACCCCACATCACCTATTTTAGTGTCCAGCATATCACGGGATTGTGTTATGGCTGCCATAGGGGCGGCGTTGTCCGGCCCGGCCTTCGGTCGACCACCAGTCGCTCCCGCACTGCCACCGGGGCCTGTGAATTTGTCAATAAGGCCCTGTTTCGGGGGAGCCCCCCACGCCGCCTCCCCACGTCATTATTGCGGGCTACGGGCACCGGCCTCCACAGGAATCGGCTTTGGCACCTTCGTATAGGTATCTCTGACACCGCGAGTTATTCGTGTGCGTCTTTCCCCACTGACCGGGTAGCCCAGGACCACCCTGGGTGATTCACAATTTCACCTTCAAGTTCGTGACTCGGGGGCGCAAAAACTGGCCTCAGATCAGGTGCCCCGCTCTATGTGCCTCCCTGCTGCAGTCCGACCCGACTGACAAATGGAAGAGGGTTGTCTCAGAGGTCCCGGGCTTCGCCGATGCCCCCCAATGCGCCACCCACGTGGGCTACAACAGTGTTCTCCTTGCAGGTCCTTAGGAGGCAGTCCTCCAGGGACCGGGGATCCCGCCCAGCACCGTCTCCGTGTGTGCACTCCAATTGAGGAGGGTCAGAGGTTGCCTACGACGTGTGTCCCTCAGCTCCAACTAGGCCGTAGACTGAGGATCACCTGATGTTCCCCAATACAGCCCTGGTACTGACCCAGTTGTCTGCGCGGCCGATTTCCACCAGGTGCGCAGTGGAGTCCAGCCCCCCACATGTCTCACTGTCTGTGTTGTTCCGCTGCTGTCCGTTGCGGCGCAGGGGAGGGAGAGCTTCGGGCCAAAGTCCAGTCCTGCCTCCGGGTGTGCGCCAAAATTGAGGTCCCGGCATCACCTGCAATTGTAGGCCGCTCTACGGTTCTGCCACCCGAAGCCTTGGTCGCTTGCCTGGAAACACTGTCATCGAGCAGCGCTGGGGTCCGAGCCGCGCAGCCAGTCTTCTGCACTGGTCCCGACTGTTTGGGGACCAACACCCGCACTGCTTCTGCACTTCGCCGTTGCCGCCGGGACCGCGAAACTCCAGGTCCCTGCTTGACTCCCCGATGTAGGCCTTACTGCTCGAGGTTGCGATCCAAACTCCAGGTCCCTGCTTGACTCCCCGATGTAGGCCTTAATGCTCGAGGTTGCGATCCACGGCCTCCGGTGGGCTATCTCGGCCAAGGATGCTTGTTGGGCTCGGCGTTAGTATCCAACACTGGAATCACTGAGTGGGGGCACTTAGGAGCGAGGGGAAGGCAGGATAAATTGTTGGATTATGGCATGGCGGGACGGAGCGTCTCTAAGCTGCGTCCGCCATGATGTTGCGCTAAGCCACGCCCCGGTGAAGAAGTATTTTAGTCATATTTTCATGAAGAATTGCTGTAATTCCAACTTAATGACACAGAAATTAGGAGGGACCATGGAGATTAAGGAAAGGCCGTTGGATAGAATGTCTCTTCCTGGTTCGGTTCAGTTCAGGTAGACTGTAGTCCAAGATGTTAAAGATGGGGTGTGCATGTATCAGTGGTAAGAGTCTCCGATACCCCTCTATTGGTTTCAGTAGAGGTAGAGGGCAGCCTAACATCTACCACCTGTATGTCTGATGTCTGAGTTTCCCCATTGTTCTCTAGAGGGTAGAATCTTACCCTTGTGTTCCCTCTCTGTGTATTCCTTCCTCTGTGCCAGGCTCTGGGCCTGTCGCAGCTTTGGTCCTGACCACTGCCTCTGTTTGACATCCATGTTCCATCCTCTAAAAAAGGAGACCTTGGTCCCTGATTGTATGGGTAACTGTTGATACTTGTGGTGAGTCTATCTATGTCACTCTCTGACTCACTACCCAGGGATGAGCCCGAGAAGGCAGCAAACCTTCTTGATCCCTATCTGACCCTATTAGTGTTGTAGCCCTGAATGTCTTGTTGATAAAACTTCTCCGATAGGTAGGGATAAGTCCCTTCCTTGTCTTATCCTCTGTCGTCTTTACCTAATTTGTCAAGTTTCTTATTTAGTGTGGTTGTATTAAATTCCACAATGGGTTTTTCTGCACATTCCAGGGCTTCTTTGGCATTATTGAGGGCCCTGTCCTCAAGGATCTCATTTTTTAAGTCTGCTATCTCTATGTAAGCTTTTTAACATTTTCCAAGCAGTCTCAACCCCTAGCACCATCCAATGTCTGGAGCAATATTTTGCCACAAAGCTGAAACCCTCTCGGAATTTGGGGATGTCTAGACAAATTGCTGGTTCGTGTTTGACCTGAAGGCCCTTGGGGATAATGTTGGACCATAGATATTTTGTCAAAAGATGCTGTGGAGGCGGAAACCTATTAAAACATTTTCTAGTCTATCTAGTTTGGATAGTTTTAGTTGTGGTAATTTTATCACAAGTTTGTTTTTTCTCAATGTAACTTTATATAGCGTGTTCATCATTCGCTCCTCGTTGATTAAATATTGCTTTTAGATTTAAAATGAAAATTGAATCCTTAATCTCTTGGACTTATGGACCTATTGCTTAAGGCTTCAATATAATTTCTATTTGCATGTAGTAAGTTTACCACTGCATTTTTCTTTTAAAATTAAATATTCTGCCAATATAATGAGGGTGACTCATTAAACCATCTGTATCTCCTTTAGATTGATTGAAAGTATTTTTAGCTGAATGACAGTGTAACAGCCCTTAATCAAGCCATACTTACCCTGTTGGAAGTCTGACTGTATGCAGAATTGTTGAGTCTACCATTAGTTGTGGCCACCTCATATTGGTCTAAATTATTTACAAAAAACACACCTCACTCACCTTGAAATATTTTTCCTTATATAGGCTGTCCACACATCTGTTAGCAGTCCTGAGGAAAACCTGCTCTGACGCGTATTGATTTGCGCATACTCTTGGGTAAAAACATTGACGCTTCTTGTTCAGTTCATGTCTGTAGTCTCCTCACCCCAATACCAAGAAAAATGAACTTTTAAGGGTGTTGTTAGAACATTTGATATAATTGTAGAAGGACAGACCCACAGTGATTCATATTATGTCTACGTGGTTGTAACCTGTACGTCTTGTATATTAATCTGTGGCACTACTTTTCACTTTATGACATTTGACTCACGAAAGCCACTGTATCTATGTTGTTTGTGTTTTCTAATTTGTGTAAGTAACAGCCATACACTAAAATAGTAAATATTTTACATGAACAATTGAACAAATGTTTCATTTGGTGTCTAAAAAAAATTATCCATTAGACTGTGTTCTGTTTCTTTTTTATAAGAGGTTGTGTTGTATCATTAATAGTATTTTGTTCACTAAGCAATTGGTTTACACTACAGAACCTATTGTAGATTGTATTACCAATACCTAGGTTCTGAGGGACACAGGGTTTATGCCTTTCTCTTTAATGGTCCACTGTTACCATGGCACTTCTTCAATATTCAGAGCCCAGGCAGCCACTACACCATTTTAATACATGGGTGATAATGATGCATTCGTACTTTGCAATATAGGAACATTCATACAGCTTCATATTGGGCAGTGGAGCTGCACTTGAGAGGGAAAATATTCTCATACGTGACTTGTTCTGAAGGATACATCCCCACGTTTCTCTAGGTGGATGCCAAGTGGGGCAGCTAGACTCATGCCGATGCTTTGGTGTGGTGAAGACCAATGGTGGGAGTGGCACAGCCAGGAGGAGTCAAAGGGAGTGTAAACTCATTGAAGGCACAGTGCAACAGATATTGAAGTAGACAAGACTGGATAGTAACAACGTAAATGCTGTTCCATTTTTTGCTTTAACAGGGCATTTCAGAAACGACATGCTTCTCATCCAAGGTCGAAGGGCCATGGGAAAACTATTTTCTTCAAGGAGAAATCCCTTGCCATGCACCCTCTTCATGTTTTGGGTTAGCCATTTTCCATTTCACTCTAGAAAGTGAGTTACATAAGCCTTTTTCTGTAGTATATTATCTAACTGAATCCTGGGAGAAAAAGGGTCAGGTGGAAGTTCCTGAATACTTTGAAACGGATGTATGACGGTACAACGCGTACCGTCACAACGCATCCCTTTACCACGCATCCCTCACAACGCAAGTCGTTACCACGACTTGCGTTGGGGGTGCGGATTTCGAATAGTATCATTTACTATTCTAACACCAGTCCCCGTGGACCCTAGGGAAGGTGTTGGGATAGTAAATTTACTATTTTTAATCCTTTAGCGCCCTCCAGCGCAAGTCGTGGTAACGACTTGCGTTGTAAGGGATGTGTGCTAAAGGTACCGCGTTGTAAAAACTTCGTGGTAAACGATGTTTACCCTTTGAAACGTATGAGTTTGTGGCATTCATAAGCTGACAAGGCAAAGCACCTGAGGCAGACGAATTACATAACAGTAAAACTATGTACATCTGACAGGTATTCTTTTGTGGGCAGCAGTGAAGCATATATGAGCCATTTATCAGCATAAATGAGAATTATGGCCCCCAATAACTTTGGAATCAGGTTTGAAATTTTTCTGGGTATATGTTATAATACCTGGATTATAGTTGGGGTGCAAAGTAGCAGGGTGTTGCAATGTGATTAATTACTAAATGCAGGGAGGGAGCTACCCCTAGTAATAAGGTCACACCCATAATTTAAGATCCATTAAAGGTCTCAATAAATGATTCCCTTGCTCAACCCTTCGTATCTGGCTATGAACGGGCAGACTTAACTTAGGTGTTGAAAGCATTTAAAAACACCAATACATTAACTTAGAGCATACAAATCCAACACTCATTTATATAATTGGAAATGTGTTTATGTTTAAAATGATGCCAAAATGACAAACATACAATGTAGGAACCAGATATATGAATTAAATATTAAGGAATAAACACTTTCTAGTGCCTAAAAGCTGAACATGATGGAGCGCAGGTTGGATACACTTAGTGGTAGGGCCCAGTCAAGTTTTTACCGTCTGATGTAGTCACTTTTTTGGAGATTTTTCTCTCAACGTCAAGCAAGGCTCCTCGTCAGGCGATGCTACGAGTTGAAGATGGCCGCTTGGCTCAGCGCAAAAGCTCGGTCAACTCCTGGAAGTCTTGTCAATGACAAAAACCTCTAAAGCTTCAGCGGGGCAAACCTGAGTCTCGGTCCGTGTCGCGATTTGACATCGCCGACATAACTCTTGTTGTTGGGTCGGCCACCTTATGGAGCTTTTTACCCAAAATTCTCCAATCTTCTTCAAACTTCTGGATCTTTTTCCAGAAGGTCCTTTTGGTATTCCAAAATTTCCACAACACCAGTCCAAGGTCCAGAAGGTCTGAGTTGCTCCTTGGAATGTTGGGACTATGTCTTCCACAATGCACCTGAGCAAATCCTTTAAAGTCCAGCAGAAGGTGGTGGTCATATGGTTTCCTTTTGCAGGAGATGATGCAGGTGGAACTATTTTAATCTGTTGCTTTCAGGGAGGTCACTTTTTAAACTAAGACAAAGTCCTTAGGGATTTCATTCCCACAGTGTGCTGCAGGTGAAGTCATTCAGAGTGCAATCCTCTTAGTATAGGTTAGGATTCCAGATCCTTCTTCTTGTAGTTTCAGCACAGATATGAGTTGCTGGGCTGTTCTCCCTTATTTATCAAGTCTCCTTGGGTGACAAGCAGGGGGTGCAAGGTGCCGTCCTTAGGTATGACAACTTCCTCCAAGTGTGACATATTCTTGTCTCTGAAATCACTATTCCTTTAAAATCCAAAATGGAAAAACTCTCTCCTGGAGTTGTAGCTCCGGGAGGAGCAGGCAGCGGTAAACACAGAGAAAAACACAGAGATAAACGGCGAGAATAAGAACGCGCAGTACGTGGAGAACACGGAGAAAAGCTTGGAGTACGGCTTGGACCCGACCTGGGCCAACCCAGGGTCGAGCTACCGGCGCGGTGCGGGGCTGAGTGGTCCGGTGGCGGTCTGGTGGCCGAGCGGAGGTGAAGGTGAAGGTGTAGTCACTCAGGACGGGGGGTTAAGCAGGTTGGTGCAGCTTCCCTGCTACCCCACTTTCTTCGTTTCACCCCCAGCACCTGTATCGCTAAAGCCATTTCCCCCACCTGTGGCCTCTCTGCAGCCTGCAATCTTTACTTACTCTCCTTACGCATCTCTGCTGCGGGGGTTTCTTGACGGGGTACCTTGGAATAGTATTGGGGGGCCCCCACCCCAGCCACACCCGAGCCACAATTAAGGCAAGACTCTTCAGAACTGTATACAACCGACTCTGGAATGTTCAGTTAACCAGAGAGACTGCGAGCGCGGCTGCCATTAGAGGCAGCTGCGAAGTAAGAGCCCGGGGGTGGTGGTCTAGGCCGGTCTGACTAGGTCCGACTCTGCCAGTGGCCCCCCCTGCGTGCCCAGCTCGCTCCAGGTAGACCTTCAGTGGCTCTCCAACAGAAGGGTGCAGACGCCGGGGGAAAACGCCTGACTGATTGTCATTGGAAGGAAAGTGACCGGGCAGAGAATCTGATTGGGAAGCTCCCTGCAATCTGTGCTGCCTAAAATTGAACGCCCCTGTCACAAAAGTCACACATGTAGTTCGCTTTGAATCCGCATAAAAGCAACACATAGAAACCCCATACTCTGTGTGAGGTAGAGGTGTCAAACTGCCATATACCACAACGCCTGACGGCAGCTGATCCAACCTTTTGTGAGCAGTGCCCGCCTACACCGAGACCACAAGGCAATAAAGTAAAAGCAGCAAGCCAGCAAGCCAGTAAGCCAGCAGGGCAACAAGCCTCAGCTGCAGACCGGGGGGGAGGGGGGGAGGGGGTTGGAGAGCACACGCAGTGCAAGCAAAGAAAAACTTCCTACACTTGGCTAGCCCTAACGAGTTGGAGTCGAGGATATCGAAGCAGTGGGCTGCGAAGCAGCGGTAGGGGGTACGTAACTTCACCTGCCCCCTCCCTTATTGGAGACTCGGCCGTCCATACCCACCGCTCTACACCATCGCAGTGACTCCAGTAAAACTTTGCAGCGACCACTTTGCAATAGGAAAACAAGTAACAGTGAAAACAGGGAAAAACAATGAGGACCAGAAATTCGTCCTTACTGCAGGTACAGGAAAAACCTCGTCCCCACAGAACAGCCAGGACGCGGAAGGCAAAACTTTTCTACCCCCCAGGTGTGGGTGGCCTCTACCCCGGGCCTGGGCTATCGGAGGGGGGAGCTCCGGGATCACCTGGTGCCACCGGTGCAACGCCAACGTTCCCGGGATTACCAACTGCGTTCCCAGCACTGACATCGTCGCAAGCAGGGCAAGATGGGAGGTGTTATAATCCAGTTCACTCAATTCCCAGTCCCGGGGCAAACATCTCCCTAGGAAACAAAGACTTAAGAGGCTTCTTATACCCCCTGGCAACAAGTTTAGCTGTACCAACTAGACCTTCAAGCTGCACACCGCCAAACAAAGCCATAGAGGACGGCCTATCCCCCAGTCCCACTGCCACACTGGCTCCAGGAATACCCCTATCACCAATAATAACCACGCTACATGGCGGAATATCCCTCAAGCCAGAGGTCCCGAACAGGGTCGCATCCAGACCCGACTTCACCATATCAACAACTCCTATTCACCACTCACCGGAAGACCCTCACTCGAACTCTATCCTAAATGGGGCCCTTACGGCTGATATATTGATCAGCACATGCAGCGAAACCCCGGCAACAGGGGAGCACATGCTTGACGCAACTAGTCACACACATGAAATCTATGAAGGAGGAGGAACCACAGAAACACTGGCCCGGGACCCCCCACCTTCGAATTTGACGCACCAGAGCCCCCGGGAACAATATAAAACGGCCCTGCTTCCATCGCCAATGAGTAGAAGCTCGGATAGGGGGGAGAGCCTCCCAGTAATTACAGATCATTTAACTCTGATCAACGAGACACTCATTTCTATGACAGGTGCGGCAATAATGCACGCCGACAAGCTCGATGCCCAGATAAACATACTACAAACAGTCGCAAACTTAATTAATGGAATCAACTGTAAACTGGACCATCTGAATTCCCTGATTCGCAGAGCACAGGACAGCACACACTTCAAGCCTGAATCATGTAATTGCAGTCCAATCTTGAAAAATTTAGGAAAACTTCCAGACATCATGACCACACTAATTGAGGACCTCAAGAACGAAGTCGGCAAGACCAAGGATCCGATCTCACAGGCCCCAGACCCCCACCCTCCAAAAATAGAAGGTTTAAGAAACTCAACAAACCATTCTACACAAACTAATAAAGTAGACAAAACCGCCTGGGAGGCTCCACCATCCATGCTCAGCACGAGCAGGCCAGACGCCATCATGACCAAAACAAAAAACCACGAGCCCCAGCATATCATCACACCAACCAGCCCAGACTTCCACACCCTATCCAGGAAAAACAAGAAACAATTAAAAAAACTCAACAAGGCAAATAAAAACAAATCTCTCTCGCCCAGAACCTTCCGGGAATGGCTACGGCCTGAGAATGAGACGCCCGCCTACATCGTGATTCAGGAAACAACCAAACTGGGAGCAACCGCCAAAACACCAGAAAAAAATCGAGCCAAACGTCGAAGTCACTCATTCTACTAACACAGCAATAACCTCACTTGCAACCCCCCAGCCAGCTTTAACAGCATCCCACACAAAACAAGCAATGGACTCACACGGACAAAGCTCAGCGGAAGCAACTCAAGCAAACTCAAACAGACACGACCCTCAGGTCGCCGCTTTATCAATGTTCACGACGGGCCGCGCCTCTCAAGCGCCTTTGATTGCCACAGACCTCAGGGAAATTGAACACCCGCCACTTACCATCAGCGCCCCCAGCTTGTCACAGATGGAGGTCCACCAGCGGCCATTGGGGCCATTGGGGTTAAACAGGCATGCAAAATGACCGTCCACCAGACACAGCACAGATACCACAAACAGGCAGCCGGTGGCGGACTCAGTCTGCCGAATAAATCACCCCCAGGATTGGAAAATAACCTTGTACCCCGACTATGTCTCCCAGGGGATGTGGGACATTCTCAACCGCAGTAATCTACTAACACTTTTTGCAAACATCCCAGGGTTGGAGGGAACAAAAACCACAGACATTGAAACCGTCTCCTTCCTCTCGCCAGATGCGGAGGTGAAAAACGAACCCACGGAGTTAACCTTCATGAGCCCGCACATGGCCGAGGTTCTGAAAAGCCAGTATAAGTTATTGGAAAGCTGGGGCATAAAAAAATAAAACCTATGCGCGCACAAAAATACCCCTTCATCTTAAAAACTCACACCGCGCACTTCCAGATGGGAAACATAGATTAGCGAATCGGAGGGACCCCACGCCTGTATGCCCACACCACTGACGCGCCACACGTGGTGCCCATCCTCCAGGAGTCCAAAGGTGCCACAAACACTGGTCCACCCATCAGCACCCCAATTAAAATAACAACTAATTCGAATCAGGGTACACGCACATGTGCAACCCTGGGACGCGCGAGTAAAGACTGGTCCTGGCTGCCGCTAGCACTAAACTCAAGATCCTTACACAGCCACGATGCCTCGGGCCTACCCCTCTGCAATACGACCATCGCTCAATAAAAGCCCCCAGACAGGGACCGCCCCGGATCGCCTGAAAATCATGACTTGGAATGTCGCAGGGCTCAGGTGGCTGCTTCTCAATAAAAACGCTGTGACATTCATGGAGGAGGCAGATATCATCTGCATACAAGAATCCTGGCAGCTCCACCCGCTTTCATTAAGAGGATACGCAGAATATGGAAAACCTGCAAAAAAGCCTAACATATTCGGAAGACCGTCGGGGGGGAATTGTGTCTATATAAAGCATTCACTCAACCTGGAATTCGTGGTAATTCCCAATCTCCTGGACAACCTCCAGGCGGGCATCCTGAAAGGCTGCCGCCTGATAAATAGAAACTTTGCGTTTTTATTAATTATCCTCTACCACAATCCACATGGGCCCATATCCAACTTGGCCACGCTGACAACCCACCTTGAGTCCTTAATGCTCCAATACCCGGACTTGGAATGCATCATTCTTGGCGACTTCAATATCCATAACATAGGGATATTAACCACACAATGACATCTGCCTGGGGCCACCATCGCTCTGAATGATCTACTAAAAACGTATAAGCTGGCGACAGCGCACTCGGTCCTCCTAAAGATCAGCCCAAGGTCCTTTGTCGGTCCTACATATAACAACCAAACAACAATCGACTACATCATCCTAAGTGAAAAACTACAACCTCTTATGTCAAACTTTACAGTTCATCCGCGCAGCGATAGCGACCACGCCGCCTTAACCATCACATTGAATCTCATAGCGGACACTCGCCACAGACTCGAATACATTGGAGCATCTAACGGCGAAGAACTGACAAAGTTGCCTAGAAGAATCAAATGGGTACAGACCTCAATCACAACTTTTAACAATTGGGCAAACCAGTGGCCAGGCTGACCACTGAATGAACAGAAAAAGGGCGTAATAGCCACCTGGAATGCCATCACAGGGACCCTGGCATGTGATCCTTCGTGGAAACTCAAACAGCACATTTAACAGGGACTCCCCACCTACATATGGACACAAGGCGTAAATCAAAATCAGCGCCAAACAACTGAGCAAGAAACGCTAAGTTTTCCGCAAAAATGGCACAAGCCCATTGAAGAAACAACTTCAAGAGGCCAGCAAAAGTCACTCCAAGAAGGTTTGGGAGGCAAAACGCGACCACTGCGAAGCACAATGGCTGAAAATTTTTGATTTGCTGAGCCCAGGAAAATCGCAGGAGTTTTGGCACTACTTAAGCACCCTGGGGCGAGGCACAAACCACAGAGAAAACTCCCTTGAGGCTCCTATCTGGGCCGGCCACGTAAAAGCCCTTTACATCGAAAACGGCTCCGCCACCAAGCAAAATGAAACATCTAACGTTGGAGCTGAGTTAGACCCAACCACCGAGATGACAGCCCTGCCGGGAAAACTGTTGGTGACCAAAATTCTAAAAAATATCAGACAAAATGGCGCCCCGGGCCCCAACGGCCTTCCTGGACACTTATTCAAGGCAAACATCGACCTCTGGTCCAAAACCCTGACCCACCTGTACACTGAATGCTGGCTCCTGGGGGATGTCCCAGATTCATGGAGAGGTTCGCTCCTACAGCCTATCCACAAAAAGGGCTCCAAATCTGAACCATCAAACTATCGCCTGATCGCCCTTCTGGACATCAAGGGAAAAGCCTACGCCAATGCCATCTTGAGGAACCTTACAGACTGGACGAACGCTGAAGGTCTCCTCCCATTCTGCCAAACCGAATTTAGACCAGGGTCCGCCACAGTCGATAACATCACTGCACTTTCTTATCTGGTCCACCACGCGCGGAAACGCAAAAGCCCTCCCTTATTCGTCTGCTTTATTGACTATTCGGCGGCGTTCGACGGGGTAGATCGTGCAATCCTGTGGAGGAAGCTGGCCCAATGGAATATCAATCCATCTCTGTTGAGGGCGATCCAATTCTTGTACCACAAAACGTGGGTAAGAATCTAACTCTCGAGGTACCATGCATCTGCAAAGATCAATACGGACCGAGGTCTAAAACAAGGGTGCGTGCTAGCCCCACTGCTATTCAATTTATACACAGCGGACATGGAGAGAGCCTTGACTGGGGCAGCATTGCTCATCCCTAAGATCGGCGGGACAAAAATTCACTTCATGCAATATGCCGACGACCTGGTGCTCTTGGACCACACGAGAATTGGGCTACAAAAGGCGCTGACGACACTTGCCGTATATAACGATAAAAATAAGCTTGCAGCAAATCCATCCAAGTCCAAAGTTATCATCTTTGGAAAGTACCCAAAGAAAAAATCATTACAATGGAGGCTTGGCCACCTTTTGCTGGAAAGCACTCAGCGGTACACTTACTTGGGCATTTGCTTCCAGGAGTCGGGGCTCTCAAGCGCGCACCTAAAGATCATCCAAGGCAAAGGCAAAACTATTCAACAACACCAGTCCTAGTTCTTGTGGCAATATTCATTTATTGGACTGTAAACATCCATGGTCGAAATTCGTTACCCAAGGGATCTCTTTAGTCTCAAGATAATCCAAAAATGTTTCAATCTACTGCCTCTTTAAAACAACAACCTCTCTGATCTATACAAACAGGACAGCACAAACAAAAAATGTGTGAAAAGCGAGATGGCACCTCACGGGCGCACCACCAATGGGACCCCTGGTTGGTACTCACCAGGATGGCCCTGTTCTCATCATCGGTGCCATCAAGCTAAAACAAAAGCGTGTCTCGAACCCCAAAAATAAAAAGACAGTGGATGGTGCAGTGGACACAACTTATATGTGACACAACTAACAACATGTAACATTTAACATATAAGTCACTGCGCAACTAGGACAATAAACTTTACTTTCGTTCCTTTCTTTGTTGCAAACAGTAAACACACATATACTAAAAAAGGAGAGAGTGAATACTACCTATCGATTCACTCTCTACTTACAGCCGACATGTTTCATTGCCTTGGTTTCTATCAGGCAATTTCTTCAGGGCAATTCACTTTAAATGCCACTGCAAGAGACACTGAATCTTGGGTGCCTGCACGCAGTTTTGCCTCTCATACCAGTCATGAAGTCATGAAAATTCGGAATCCAGCCCCCTTAGGTGAGCATGGTCCTAACTCCCCGTTAGAGAAAATTACGGTGTCAGAGTAGCGGTCGGCGTCCTCTCAACCCTCGAAAGGCAAAACTATAACTTACGATATTTTCAAGCTGAACGCCTCCTTATATAGCCTGTCTACAATGGCCATCCAACGAGTACTCAAAGCCAAATTAATGTCGGCCCTAAACTTTGCTCTCCAGGCATTTCCGGGCAAACTGCACAAAGATCTAGAAAAAATTCACTGCAGAGCCTACAAGAGACTATTTCATCTTCCGAGGTGTACCAAAAACACTCTTGTCCGCCTGGAGTTCTCACTCAACCAGCAATCTTTGGAAGAGATGGCCGCCCTAAGCAAATACTACTTTCTAACAACGACGGCTAAGGAGAACACACTTAAGGCAACCCTGAATTGTATCTTCAGAGAACCAGGGAATCCCTGGTCGGCCACTCTCAAGGCGGCGAAGGACCATCTCAATCTCGCCATAGAGTCCTGGAATCCCGAATATGTCAGCTACACCGCCATCAAACACTCCATCAAAAAACAAGTGCGCGCGCGGTCATGGGAACTGGACCTGAAGTCGTTGGCAAAAAAAGACCTTCATGAGTCCTTGTGCTTACCGCACATCCTGCACAATCCCAAACACCATCTTAAGCAGGCCATGGGCCGCGCTGCCCTTCACAAGATCCTAGCCTACAGACTACATCCGCTGCCTCTCAAAGAACTATACGCCTTCGGCACGGTCGGCTCAGGAGTCTGGGAATGTAGGCTCTGCAGGTACAAACGTGAGTCACTGGCTCATCTACTATTCTGCTGCCCGGCCCTGCGCATGGCCCGCAGTCTCTATCTCAGGCCAATTCTAAGACAATCAGGAACCCGCACCGCAAAGGAGGCGACCATCCATCTTTACACCTTGACAATGGTAAAGCACATGGCCTCCTTCGGAAAGTTCATTCACCAGACACGATCCTTGCTGATGGCCCCGGAGGGCCTGCCTTTATAGTGACTTTGCAGACCCATGCCTCACCACGAACCTTAGTCATCGTAACCCCACCCCCCAGGCGGCACAAACTCCCTTGGTTTTAATTTTTGAAACTTTGTAACCTTGTATTTTTTTTATGTAATGGTTTTGAGTAACTAAACAATAAAAAGAATTCATTCATTCATTCATTCATTCATTCATTCATTCATTCATTCATTCATTCATTCATTCCTGGAGTTAAAGATCTGGCTGAGCCAACCCACTGGCATGACTAGGTTTCGCTAACACTCCTCTCCGAGTACATCTGCTAATTCACTTACTGGGGCTTCTGTCCGGCTGGGGGTCCAAGAAGTGACGTTGCCCTATCCTAACTGTCATTCCCTCTTTGAAGGCCACTTTGGATACCCAGCCCCCTTGAAAAATATATTTAAAAATACATAGAAACAAACTACTCCAACAATGTTTGCACTAAGAATGTTCAATTTCTTAGTCTTTGCAATTTCATACTCTTTGTATGTATCTGTTACATAAACATCCTATTTATATTTCAGAAAGACACTGATCTGTTTTTCCTATACTCTAAACTACCTGTTTTCACTATGTACATCCATGTTTAAGCTGTGCGATTAATCTTGCAGGAGGCTCTCAGGTGGCTAGTGGGAGTGTGGTAAATAAATATTTACCGTCGGAATTTCTATGCAGTAAAGTTCAATAAAATAACTCAATCGGAAATAAGAGGCAAAATCCGTGATATCTGAGTTTATAAGGGTTTTATTCCATAAAATGGAATGGTTCGAACCAGGGTATCATGTTCCTTTCACCATTAAGGATCAGGAAGGGATAGACAATACTTTATTGACAGAATACAATATTTATAGTAAATGCATATAATGGTGATGGATACAGAAGGCGTAACAGCTGAGAGAAACGAGATAAGAATACATGTGCGTAACAGAAAGGCGTGCACGAGGGCGTACACAGAGGTGTGTGCTAGAAACGTCACATGAAAGTGTCACAAGTGGGTGGTTACATAGTGGAATCTTGCAGTGTCAGCAGAAATCTGTAGCAAGGATGCGCGCGCAGCAGCATGACGTGTGACTGATGTGAGGCTGGAGGGTGCAGGGGACTTGACATTTAGCACTAGAAGAAAGACAGAAGTCTGGCATGTCAGATCGACTCGTTCCTAAATCGTATCTGATATCTTGTGTTTTTAGGGAACTATATTATCTAGAAGAAAAGGTCTCTTGGGCAGAGGCTACTCTATACTGACTATTAATGCGTGCATATGTGACTACGTGTCTGCGTGTAATGCGAGGGGCCATGGGCCTACCATGGTAACAGGAGCAATGAATTACTAGCATGGAGACAGAGAGGCCGGGCCCTTTGCTCTGCAGCCGGGGAAATGTTTATCTATTCTGCTAGACTGGAATGTGTTTTCGAGGAGCTGAACTCGGCTATACTGATAACTCGAAGGCAAAATACTGTCTTTGGCAGGCAAGCAGGCCGAGCCGGGCACCGCTCGCCACGCAGGGAGTAGGACAGAGGTCAGGGATGTATCCCACATTGCAATTTTCAGGAGGCAGAGAACAGAAAGGGCTCGATGGCAGAAATCGGGGCCTAGCTCTGCAGGGCTAGGAAAACGTGAAAGTGCACCATGAAAAGACGTTGGCAAGGCATACTTAGGAACTGAATTATCGATCCATTCATGGTGGATCTGAAAGAGGACATGTTAATGTTGGACGCAAATGTATTTGCGTCTTCATAGCTGGTCGAGGAGGGAAGTTACATGCACTTTAAGCTCGTACATGGAGACGGTGGGGTTCACATTAGGGGACACAATTGACCATAAAAATTCATATTACCTCATTCCCTCCTTGTCCCCTACGGACCCTTCATGATATATCAATCTTCATTAGTCCATCTATTTGTTCATATAACATCATTTCCTCTTCCTTTTTCAGGCGGGATTTAGAACGTGGACTTGGATGAGGAAAACATGATGTGGCGCACAAGCCGCAAATCGCTGGCCCACATTGTATACATAGACAACAACTGAATACTATGAGAAGGGCTATTCCGAGGAAGGATAGGACTTTCCAACCCCAGGCTGATAACACGCTCCAGAACCAACCGGACCAAGTCCAGGTGCCTGGATTCTGGTGTATCTGACTTGCAATCTTATGGAGACGCGTTATGGCTTTATATACTGACGGTGCGTTTTCTGGAATGAAAACACAGCAACTCGATCCGATGACTCTACAGGCTCCGCCCCTATCGGCCAGGATGACGTCAAGAACAAGACGATTTTGAAGGACAACAAGTCTCATAGCAGACTGTTCCTCTGTTAAGTTGCCTAGGGCGGAAGTAGTTTCATTTACCACTGCTTCAAGGGTTCTGGTCAAATGACGTATTGATTTGCTATTGAAGATAGCTCCTAAATAGGGAAAGAAACCTTTATTGAAATCTGTATATTGTTCCCATGCCGTTTCAGTATAGTCGACAATCGGGAGTTCTCTCTTGGGTCTATTAAGTACTAGACGGGAGTTCTTATGATAGTCAGGAGGAGCTAGAAAAACAGGTGGCAGAAGGAATGCAATGTAACATGTCCCATCCCAATCTAGTGGCAAACGTATATAGGCTGTATGACCACAAATGAAATAGGAATGGCGGGTAGCTTTGAATGTAGACTTGCCTTTATCACTGAATTCGATCACAGTAGTACATTTACTATGTCCTAGGGGCACCGAACCATTCTTTCTGACACATAATTCGCCTTTGACTGGTAACACTGACATAGAGGGTAAGTCTGGTCCTGTATCAGACTGGACATTCAGAATCATGAGGTTAAGTGTATAATTACCTAATCCATATACTTCATTTTCTAGATCGGTCCCTGTCCTTTGTGGAAGACCCTCCTTGTTAGGGTAACATGCTTTATGCAGAACTGTGTTCAGATTTCCCCATACCCAACTGCCTTTGTAGACTATGGAATCAGAGTCTAAAGAATGTATTAAACTAAACCAGGCACCACAGGAACCCTTATGTGTGAACGGATACGGGAAGAGGGGCAGGACTCCCTTGTATTTCTGATAGGGAGGAAGTCGGCCACATATCCAACAATTGGTAGCATTGCTGGTCTGATGGGAATGATGTAACATACTAATAAAAGTATTGTTGCGCAGCGCAAGCCAGTAAGATAACTCGTGCGGGGGTAGTTCGCTGAAAGTATGTTCGACAGTGCTATTTGGAAAGAAATGTGCATGTATGGAATAGGGAAATACATGTGTAACAGTAAACTTGCAGCAATAATCGTAAGACTCAGAAAAAAACATAATCAATAATGTCACGATGCAGTGACTACGAAGAGATTTACAATATTCTCGTTTCTTGAGCTGTTTCTGTCTATCTCTCTCTCTATTGGGGTCTAGCTTGTACATGTCAGGAACCTGTCTAACCGCTTCACCTAGGGGAGGACTTAAACAATTAAACTGTCTGACTTGCTAGACCTCAACTTTAGACGGTACTCCTGCTGAGGAGTTTTCTCTACCAGTGGGAGTTTAGTATCAGTCTCTAGGATGGGGCCGGGCTGGGAATCTGACTCTGGCGATAGTCCATGATATTTTTTTATATGACTTGAGTGGAGCCAGCCCTTGCGGCCCTCCACCTTCACGGCTGTCCTTGTAGTTAATAAAACAAGCTTCGGCTCCTGCCAGCGGGGCTCCAGCGGACTCCTCCTGTCGAAGTTCCTCACAAAGACGAGGTCCCCCGGAACAATCTCGTGTGGCTTCACCTCGGTGTTGTCGGGAAAGGCTGCAGCCACCTGTGAACGACAAGATTGTAGTGCAGACATCAAGGAGGCAAGGTAATCTGTCAGCATATTACAGTCAACATCTGTGATCTTACGAGGCAAAGGCGTCCCCCACATATTCGGTGGCCTACCAAAGACCACCTCGTACGGGGATAGCCCTGTTCTAGAGTGTGCAACCATTCTCATGTAAAACAATGCAACTGGCAAGGCGACTATCCAGTCTACCCCTTTATCGGCACAAATCTTAGCAAGACGTGTTTTCAGTGTCTGATTGTGGCGTTCCACGAGACCTGCTGCCTCGGGATGTCGGACGCAGTGGAATTTCCACTGATATCCTAGCAGGAGTGATACCTGCTTCATTAACTCGGACGAGAATGGTTGGCCATTATCTGAATACACGACACGAGGCAAACCGTACCGTGGGAAGAATTCACGAACCAACTGTTTGGCAGTGGTCGGAGCAGTGTAATCTGGGACTGGATATGCTTCTGTCCAACGGGAAAGTGCACATACAACTACGAGAACATATTTGAATCCTCGACATCGTTCCATCTGGATATAATCCATCTGGAGGACTTCAAAAGGGTGATCGGGAGGATTGAATCCACCTTGCTCTACAGGAATGCTTTTACCTGGGTTGAACTGACAACAGATCATGCAAGTACGCACTTTCTGTTTTGCTGCTGCTCGTAAATGTTTATTGTACCAGAGATTCTGTAAACTGTCTAACATGGCTTTTTCTCCCAAGTGTGCTGGACTGTGTGCAGTGTTAATCATAACTTGAACCATAGAGTCGGGGAGAAACCATGTGGCTTTTCCCTTCGTCATCCATCCCTGATCTGTCTGGATCCCTCCTAGTTCAGTCCATTTCTTTATTTCGTCTGGAGTAGCATGTGTCTGTATGTCAATTACATCTAGTGCGGGATCCTTAACTGTCATGCAATGTGTCGGTGTCGGAACTATTGTCTTTGTCATATCAGCTGCATGTGTATGAGTCAGAGCTGTGTGTTTCGCGGTTCGATCGGCCAGGTCGTTACCCTGGGAAATAGTATCCGTAACTTTAGTATGTGCCTTGCACTTCATGATAGCTATGGCTGATGGCAAATGTATTGCTTCCAATAATTCTTGAATGAGGGGACCATGTTGGATTTTGGCTCCGTGAGAGGTCAAGAAACCTCTTTCCCGCCAGAGTACACCGAAGTCGTGTACGACTCCAAATGCATAACGTGAATCTGTGTATATGTTAACATTCCTGTTCTTGGCTACTATACAGGCTCGGGTCAGAGCAATGAGCTCTGCAGCTTGAGCAGACAGAGTATCAATACGGTGTGTTTCTTTGACTTCAGTTTCAGTGGTCACTGCATATGCGGCCACTAATTCTCCTGTGCTTGTTCTCATGCATGAACCATCCACGTAAAGTGTCAGGTCTGGGTTAGGTAATGCAACATCTGTCAAGTCTCGTCGGGGCTTTGTCACTGCATTAATGATCTCTATACAGTCATGGGGAGTTGGTTCTGTAATGTTCGAGGGTAACAATGTGGCAGGATTGAGTATATTACAGCGTCTGATTTCTATGTGTGGCTGGAACAATGTCAATTCATAACCTGTCAATCGTGCTATAGTCAAGTGTTGAGTCTGTGTTCTGTTTAAAAGAACTTCCACAGAGTGTGGAACTTGTACTGTCAGGGGATGTCCTAACACTATGGAATCACTTTGTCGGATTGCTAAGGCTGTCGCTGCAACTGATTTTAAGCACGCAGGCAGAGCCTGGGCTACTGGGTCTAATTTGGCGCCCGAATAGGGACACCTCCCCCACCTTACGCGCCGGCGGTGCGTTGCAGGCCTAGCCCCCTGCCACAGCCGAGACGGACAATTACGCGTACCCGCAGGATTTCCTGTATCTCCCTCAGGCCAACGGAGGTGACTGAGACTGCGATCGACACCCAGACGAGGCGGTGAGGAGTGCGGAGGATCCCGACCAGAGCCCAGCCAAGAGAGCAAGATCCGAGGTGTCTAGAGGCCCACCAGTTCCGACGTGCCTGTGACGTCACAAGTCGAGTCGAGTCCAGTCCGGTCCAGTCCAGACGAGTTTTCCGAGGCCTTCCGTTCCGTGCTTCCCGGTGAGTACCGTTGCTGGGGACGCATCTAGACGGGTGCATTACTATGTATCCGGTCAAGACGGGTTTGGGTACACAGACCCGGTCTGCACTGTTTTAGCAGTGTATCTGTACTGTTTAGCAGTATATCAAGTAATTAGTGTCTTCAACGGTTCGATTTTTGTTTTCGTTTTAGAATTCAAGCATAGTTAATATGTGTTCAAAATGTTTCTATGTGATTAATGTTGTGGTGTGAGTGACTGTTTGATATACATTACCGTGTTTCTGTGTCAAAAGTGTGTTCAGGTTCGAGTAAGTATCAAGTACCAAATATCAAGATGCCATTGTTTTCCAAATTAAGACAGATAGGAACTAGGAAAGGGATACTAGAGGAAGCGATTCCTGTCCCACCTAGGGATACTCCCGGAAATTTCATGTACCATAAGCATGGCTTAGATGCCATCTTATATCTAGATTTATGGGCCGATTATACTAAGAACCTAGACGAGAAATATAGATGGCCCGTTACAGGGACATGGGATGCAGATTGCATCATGAGAGTAGAAGAAGCGCTATGGAAAAAGAAGGCCAGACAATCTCAGAAAGACGCCATAGAATTGTGGCGTAAAGAATCGCATAGACGTACAGAAAAAGAATTCAGAAAAGCAGAGAAACATAGAGAAGATTCAGATAAAGCCTGAGAAAACGTACTAGTTGAAGAAGGAATACGAGGTAAAGCAGAGCAAGTAGACCGACAACGAAACACCCTTGTGAATGGTATGTATCCTCTTTTGGCCGAGGGTTTACCTAAGGCCACTCCGGAAATACCAAAAGATCTGCCCCCTCCATTGGTTCCGACTAAATTATGTCACAAGACTGCAGCAGACATTTTTATTTCTTCCTATTTAGACGATGTAGCTCCTACATATACTACTGCACCTGCCCGAATGTCTGACTAAATATCGAAATCAAAAATATCGACATACAAAAATATCGGGACAAAAATATCGAAGTCAAAAATATCGGAATCCTATCCCTAACAAGGTAAGTACAAAAATATCGAAAAAATTATATCGTAGTACAAAAATATCGAAATTAAAAATATCGTTTTTTTAAATGTATTAATAATAATGTTAAAATAATTATAAAATACATATAATGTTACAAATATTAAATAAAAATATTAAAACATAATTAAAAAATTAAAACTAATACATATACATTTAAAATAAATTAAAAACGTAATAATTTAATGTAATTTTATATTTTGTAATTTCATTTAATTGATTTAATTTAAATGTATTTAATTTTTACCCTGTACGACTGTACCCCAAAAACCCAAAACTGACCCAGAACCCTAAAAATATCCCTTTACCCATGAACTGAAACTGACCCTGAACCCTAAAAATACCCCTTTACCCAAAAACTGAAAACTGGCCCTGAACCCTAAAAATACCCCTTTACCCAAAAACTGAAAACTGACCCTGAACCCTAAAAATACCCCTTTACCCAAAAACTGAAAACTGACCCTGAACCCTAAAAATACCCCTTTACCCATGAACTGAAAACTGACCCTGAACCCTAAAAATACCCCTTTACCCATGAACTGAAAACTGACCCTGAACCCTAAAAATACCCCTGTACCCATGAACTGAAAACTGACCCTGAACCCTAAAAATACCCCTTTACCCATGAACTGAAAACTGACCCTGAACCCTAAAAATACCCCTGTACCCATGAACTGAAAACTGACCCTGAACCCTAAAAATACCCCTTTACCCAAAAACTGAAGCCTGACCCTGAACCCTAAAAATACCCCTTTACCCATGAACTGAAAACTGACCCTAAACCCTAAAAATACCCCTTTACCCATGAACTGAAAACTGACCCTGAACCCTAAAAATACCCCTGTACCCATGAACTGAAAACTGACCCTGAACCCTAAAAATATCCCTGAACCCAAAATTAATTAATATTATTTAATTACCAATTAATTATTAATTAACAATAACAATAAAGTAAATATATTAGCACATTTGCTGTAATTAATTTAATTTAAAAATTAATATTATTTTGCACAATTAATTAATTAAGAATAACAATAAATTATATATAAAAATTACTATAATTAATTTAATTAAATAATTAATAATAATTAATTACCAACTAAGTAATCATTATAAATATGAAAAAAATTATAATAATTAATTAAGTAATTAATAGAAATTAATTACCAATTAATTATTAATTAAAATATGTACAAACATATATCAATTAATTAATTATTATTAAATTACTTCCCACCCTATTCCCCTATAAACCCATAACCCGCTACAGAACATATTTATCAATTAATAAATTAATTAAAAATAATTTAAAATTAATTCTCAATTAATTAATTAATAATTCCTAATAATTAATAATTAATTTAACATAATTAAATTACTTCCCACCCTATTCCCCTATAAACCCACAACCCGCTACAGTAGTAAAAGACAATATTTAATAAAATAACATTAAAAATAAATAATAAAACATAATAAATACAATATAATATACACTAAATTTATTTAAAAATTGATATTAGTAACATCAAAGTTATTAATTTCGATATTATTAACATCGATATTTACAACTTCGATATTACTGATATCATACCAATGTCGATATTTAGACTGTCGATATTACTTACCTTCGATATTTTTGTATATCGATATTTAAACTTCGATATTTTTGCATATCGATATTTAAAAATCGATATTTTGTCTGTGTACCCACCTGCCCATGTACCCGTACCACCTGCACCTGCTGACGGCCTCCTACCCCATGATCATCCGCCCCCAGGTCCGCAACACCAGATCCCTCCAGTTCCGCTACCCGCACCCGTTCCCGTTGTCCCCCCTGGTATCCAACAACTGCATCCATTAAATCCTTTTGGGACTGGCGTGGTCCAGGACCCAACCCAGCTACAGCAAGTACCGACCCTACAGCCAGGTTATGCTCAAGCCTCCGGTTCAGGAGGTGCTACAGGAGGTTATCAAACCCCCCCACAGATACACCGAGTTACAATGAGAGATTTAGCAAAGGCTCGGACACCGAAAGGCGTTCCGGCCGAAGTACTTAGAAGAGAACTTACAGACTGCAGATATGACTCAGTGCCTGGTACGTCAGGACCCATGTTGTTAGCGTCCATACGTTTGAGACGCGTTACAGATTATTTAATGCTACTACCAGAAATGCCAGAACATCTAGACAAATTGTATTATTTTATCAGAACAGGAGAAGGACCGGAGTCTGTTGCTGACGCCATGTCACGTCAGAAAGTTGAGACTAAAGGTTTACTAATGCGATTTTTGGTTAATTGTTTAATAAGAGAACAAGATCAGGCAGGCTTTCCGCAAAGTGAGATGAAAAGACTGATTAGATGGAGTCAGAATATGGCGGAGGGTAAACATGATAAGGAGAACAGTATACATATTATGGTTAAAAAGATCCGTAAAGAAATAATAGACATACATGCCCAGCGAGCACCTGACGAAGATCTTGAATTAGACGATCCACCTTCCTCGCAAGAGGAGGAGGAAACAGAGGATCTAGCGGAAACCTCGCAACAGTCAGACAAAGAGATGATAGCATATATAGGTAAGGGAAAATACCTTAAGAAAACAATACGTCCAGAAAGCAAAATAATCTTTCTCTCTGCTATATCAAATCTGAGTTCTCCTGAACATATGTTTCAGGCTACCGATAAAATACTTCAAGATCGAATGGGGTACCACGTACTCAATTCCATGGATGAGCAAGAACTAGCCCGGTCCGCAGTACAATGGGCTAACAATTCCAGTACATATAATGATGATGCAGTAGCACAGACGTTTTTGAACCTTTCCCCTGATGAACAAAAATTAGCTGGTATATACATGATTCAGCATCTCATTACGTTGTTTAAAAGCCAACATTCTGATCCAGGTCCCTTACCGGATATATTAGTAGAACTGCTCTCTAATAGATGGAGAGGCCTAGGTACTGATTTAATTAAAGTAATTCTAGAACATAGACACAAATATAGTGCTTTTCTGAAACCTCAGTTTATGTCAGCTCCACCACCCTCAGAAAGAAAAATGTTTTACTTTGATAGACAGAATCCCTTACGGGGAGTACATCCGGTCAGAAAAGACGATAACACACTAGAACGTGTATTTGTATATACACCCATCACTAAAATGGAATTATTGGAAATGAAGAAAATAGTGCCTAGCCATGATAAAGACCCCGCAGGTTTTCACCGAGAGATTAAAGATATGTTACTCATGGGCGATTAAACGTATACAGATATTATGAAAATGTCAAAAGTACTGTTGCCTGCTGGAATTTACGAGAAACTAAAGGAGAAAGAATGGGAGGTGGGAGACACAAAGATTGATTGGGCTGCATTAGAAGTTGAAGAAAATGGTCGTACCGCGGGTTTAGGCCTTGGGGATAAAGCTAAAGCATTACCAGGTTTATTAGTACAGGTTCTGCCTAGACTGTTAACAACTAAAAAGGAAGACTGGGACGCAATCTCAGCCTGTAAACAGAAACACGATGAAGACACTAGTGATTTTTATTCTAGATTCGAGAAATGTTTTATTATTAACAGTGGCCTGAAAACAAGTAGCGAGTCATACCCACACCTCTTTGTATCAAAATTAGTCGAGAATTCCCTGCCTCAAGTTAAGAACCGTGTTTTGAAAGTAGAAAGTACATGGCAAGCAAATACGCCGTCCCAAATGTTACAAATGTTACAGTACCACCAGAATAGAATTAGGGAAGAACAAGATCATGAACAGAGGCGTATGAAAGATACGAAAATGAAGATGTTAGTTGCTCAGTCAGTTCCAGCAGACGGTCAGAAAAAGGGTATGACACAGTCAAATAATACAGCGGCTCCCGTTAAAGGGACATGCAACTATTGTAAACAGCCAAGTCACTATGTGAATGAATGTACGGTGCTGAAATACAATATAGCAACAGGAAAAACTAAAGAGAGACCACGTCAGCCTAGACAGGACCAGGTCCAACACCAAGTTCAGCAACATATTCCACAGAACGTACAGCCAATGCCTGCTCCACAACAGACAGGACAGACAGTAGCGGTACCACATGCACAGCCCATTGCCGCGACACAGCAAGTTTCACAGCAGATGTACCAGTATGCACAATCTGATTACCCTGATTATCAGCGATACTCATGAAACAGCCTAGAGGGGGAGGTTGGCTTGCCTCTCATTGAAGTTCCTGTAGATCAAGAGGGTCCTTATGTACATAGTCAAGTATTAGGAAAAGATAGAAAGTTTTTGATTGACACAGGGGCAAGTCGAACAACAATAAGTCACGACGAGGTTCCAGGGGCACCCCTCTCAGGCTCACAGAATGTTTCCCTTGGATTTTCTGTAAGTTCTCTTCTAAGTACTTCGTCCGGAACGCCTTTAGTATATGTAGGAGCTACATCGTCTAAATAGGAAGAAAAAAAAATGTCTGCTGCAGTCTTGTGACGTAATTTAGTCGGAACCAATGGAGGGGGCAGATCTTTTGGTATTTCCGGAGTGGCCTTAGGTAATGTCAGGAAAACTTAAGCATGGATTATAATTCCAGGAAAAAACATGTTAAATGCAGAAAGAATCATGCTTGTGCAGAAATGTGCTTGGAGGTAGCAATGCTTATTTGGTATTTGTACAAGTGCAACGTTTTTTCCAACAGGTTGAAGGGTGCTCATGCATATTCATGAGGGAAGCATGTTGAGCAGGTGTGCTCAACCGATATTTCCCCACACGTGTAAAAAGCCTATAAAAGGCTTGCCGGTTCCTAAACAAACGCTTCGCTTCTCAGCTTCAGCGCCGCTTAGGAGCCTCCAGGACCCGTCACCCAGCACCCGGCCCCGCCCGCCCTCCAGTTGGCAGCACGACTTGCCTGACTCGCCTGCTCCCCTTCTCGGACCAGGAGCAACCCCGAAGGAGTTTCCCGATCATCGGAGCGACCTGGCTGCTTCTTCGAACTCCGTCAAGCAGCGTACCAGTGTTCCAGTCATTTCCGGTTTTCGAGCGCATTTTCGAGTCGGAACTCGTTCCTGGTGGGACCCGCTCCTCTCTTCCGGTCGCAGGACATTGACTTCCTACCCTCACACGGATTGAAGTAAGACTATTCCGTTTATTGAAACTTACCAAACAAACCTTGGCAAATGTAAAAACGAAGCTTGGCAATAGCAATGAAAAACTAAAAACTCGAATCTTGATAAATGCTAAAAGAAAAGGATTTTCTCTAGATGAACATTGTAGCTGATTGTGTGGACATTGTAGCTGATTGTTTGATAGTTTGAACTTGCATAACTTAAGAAACGAACTGTATGTGCACATAGTGGTAATGCAGTGACTTAAACTGCATAAGAACTAAATGTGAGATTGTAACCAAGGGATGGTTAATCACAATAGTTGTTAGGGGGCCAGTATTTGTTCTTTGTTTCTCTTCACAGAACCCCCAATTATTGAAGCACACGAAACAGTGTAAGGTAAGACAAGGTTGCATGTTGAGTGCAGTTTACAGTTTAACTAACCAGTTCACTGAATTGTTGGTAAGCAGTTAAACCCAGCAATTGTTTACTCAGTGTGTTATGTTTTGAAGGTACTATAAGACCTAAGCAGTTCGGAGAATTCTAGATGATGTTCATTTACTAGCATGAGAAGCACAGGATTGGGGCTTTCTAAAAGTTGGTATGTACCTAAGCTTCTTAATGTATATGTTGAAGGAAACTGTTGATTTATAAGAAACCAAAAGTGATTGGTGTAAACCTTTAATGCAGCACTGTAATCTGAGAATCAAGACTACAAGAGAAAGTCCAGAGTGCTTCAAACCAGAGAGAGACACCCATCTCCCAGAAGAGATCCAGTGTTGTTTGTCTCTCTCTTTCGCTTTCCTTACCCCCATCCACTACCCCTTTCCGTCCCCCACTTTCCTGTCCCTTTGGGGGTCAGCAGGTTGTGCCAAGAGTTTTTAAATCCTTGTCACATTTGCTGGTTCCTGAAGGTATTGGGACTAGTCAACTACAAGACGGAAGAAACCTGGACTCCTGAGGTGGCGTCTCTGACAGAAAGAGAAGCCACAACTGTCCATATTCCCTCTTGTAATTGACTATTCTCATGGAAGACATGGATGTTACTCAGCTGGTAGATTTAGTAAGAAAGATGAATGACGAGATACAGGATTTAAGGTTAGAAAATCAATCCCTTAGACAAGAATTAGATCACACCAGAGAAGGCTTCACTTCTTGGAGAGACAAAGAGGAGCCAAAAAAGCCAATTCTAACACCTCCCAAATTCGGGGTCCCTTTCCAGAATCCAACACCTAGTACAGGAATAGGTCAAGGGCAACCAGCTCAAATCACAGTAGTCTCTCCACAGCCTGTTCCTTTAGCTAATCCCGAGCGCTTTTCTGGCGACAGCTCTCACTTCGCAACCTTTATGAGTCAGTGTCAGTTACACTTTTTATGTAAACCTCAAGTGTTCACTTCAGACACCTCTAAGGTAGCTTTCATTATTTCTTATTTAGGAGGTGTAGCGGCCAAATGGGCCATGCCTCTGGTGGACAAGAATGATCCATTACTACACAACCTAACACAGTTCAGAACAGCCATGTCTAGGTTATTTGCCAAGCACGTCTTTTTGCAAGCATCTGACAATGAGTTATTGAATCTTCGCCAGGGCTCTCGAGACCTGATTTCTTACGTGACCACTTTTAATCGATTGTTAGCTGAAACCCAGTGGCCAGAAGATAAAAGGATATCCTTGTTTTATCGGGGTCTTAGGGAGGAATTGAAGGACTCTTTGGCTCATATTGTAGATCTCCCTGATGACTTCACAGAATTTCAAGATCTCGTAGTTAAGTTAGACCACAGACTGGGTGAGAGGAGAACAGAAAGACCTAAGTCAGATTTTAGGGCCCTGCACTTCAAGTCTGATAGGAAAAGTGCAGAGGTAGATAAGAATGCTCAAGTAGAACCAATGCAGATAGGGGGAATTAAAGGACCTTTGTCGCAAGAGGAAAAAGATAGGAGAAGGAAGGCAAACCTATGTCTTTATTGTGGGAAGTATGGTCATTTCGCCAAAGAGTGTCCGATTCGACCAGTTAAAAAAAAGCTCCTGGCTACAATTCAGGATCCTCATTTGGAGTCGGAAAACTAGGTTTCTCGAGGGAAAAAGAGACCGATCCCTCGGGAAATAAGACTATGGAGGTCTCAAGATATGTTACTAGTATAGCCAATCACATACCCCGTCATTTCACAATAAGGTTGGTTTTGGTCTTGGCAAATCAACAGAGGCATAGTATTCCTGTTTTGATCGATTCTGGTGCCACAGGAAACTTTTTTGATTTAGAATTCGCTAAAAGGTTAAATCTAACTAAAATCCCAAAAAAGGAACCTGAACCCGTGCGGGCAGTGGATGGTTCAGCCCTTTCATCTGGTTTGATCAGATTTCACACTCCTCCTCTACTTCTTCTATCGGATAATGGCCATACTGAATTGACAGTTTTGACCTGATTGACACTCCCGCTTTTGGAGTTATCTTAGGCATCCCATGGTTAGAACTTCACAACCCAAAAATTGATTGGGTGAAGCGTACTGTAACTTTGGATTCTTTACATTGCAAAAAACATTGTTATCAGGAGAATAGAGACCCAAACCTACCCCTTGTCTGTGCTGCTACGCAATCGCAATACGACTCGGTGGAATTACCAACCGAATTTCAAGACTTTTCGGATGTCTTTGATCCTGTAAAAGCAACTAAGTTGCCCCCCCACAGGGTTTACGACTGCAGAATCGATTTGATCCCAGGGGCAGTGTTACCCTGTAGTCGAGTCTATGCCCTCACCGAGCCGGAAAATCAATATCTACGTACCTACCTAGATGAGTTGTTGGAATTAGGCTTTATTAGACACTCAACCTCGCCAGTCTCGTCCCCTCTATTTTTTGTTGCTAAAAAGACTGGTGATTTGAGGGCCTGCATCGACTATCGTGCAATCAATAAAGCCACTATAAAAAATCGATATCCACTCCTGTTGATTCCTGTGCTGTTAAATCAAGTCAAAGGGTCAACAATTTACACCAAATTAGATCTTCGTGGGGCATACCATTTGATCAGAGTCAAAGAAGGCGACGAATGGAAGACTGCCTTTCGTACTAAATTCGGCCTGTTCGAATATACAGTGATGCCTTTTGGTCTCTGCAACGCCCCGGCAGCCTTCCAGTACTTCATAAATGAGGTGTTGCATGAACTACTGGACGTTTGCGTCATTGTATATATCGACGATATTCTAATTTTTTCCAAAACTCCAGAGGAGCATGTTTCACATGTTAAATCGGTTTTACAGAAGCTTCGAGATAACTCACTGTTTGTGAAACTTGAGAAATGTGTTTTTAACACAACAAAAGTGGAATTCCTAGGTTACTGGTTGTCCCCCGAAGGTATAGTCATGGACCCTAAAAAAGTAAAAGCAATTTTGGATTGGCCAACTCCTACTTCTATCAAAGAGGTACAAAGAATTCTGGGGTTTGCAAATTTCTATAGGAGATTCATCTTGAAGTTTTCTGAAATCGTGGTACCCATAACCAGCCTTCTACAAAAAGGAAAGAAATTCCTTTGGAATGAAAAAGCCGAACAAGCGTTTGACCTTCTGAAAAAAGCTTTCACGTCTGCTCCAATCTTAACACACCCAGACCCGGACAGGCCCTTCTTTGTGGAAGCAGACGCTTCTCAAACCGCAATTGGGGGAGTTTTGCTGCAGAAGGTTGCTGATTCAGGAAGTTTCCATCCTATAGCTTTCTTTTCCAGGAAACTGTTGCCGGCGGAACAGAATTACACGATTGCTGAACGGGAACTTTTGGCAATCAAGGCTGTCTTTCAGGAATGGAGACACCACCTTCTAGGGGCCAAACACACTATAACTATATTCTCAGATCACAAGAATTTACAGTTTTACTCAACAGTGAAGGCATTCACACCACGACAGATGAGGTGGTTGCAATTCTTTAGCGAATTCGACTTCATAATCACTTACAGGCCTGGGACAAAACAATTGTTGTCTGATACTCTTTCACGTTTAGTTTGCGAAAAAGACAAGAAAACTAGAGAAGGGGATCAGAGCATAATACCAGTAGAAAAAATTTGTGCAGAAATCACTCAGTTAGACTTTCTATCTTTACTCAAGGATCAACACAAAGATTTGGATCCAAAAGATTGGCTTGCACTAAAACAGACTTCAGTAATAGATGGTATATTCTATTTTAAGAACAAGGTATTCCTTCCAAAAGAAGATTTAAGAAAACAAGTGATTAAGTGGAACCATGATTTGGCTATGGCCGCTCATCCAGGAATTAACAAGACCACGGAATTGTGCCAAAGGCACTTTTGGTGGAAAGGTATGAAATCTGATATCCAGCAGTATGTCCAGACTTGTCCGGTGTGTGCCCGACAAAAGCCTTCACACTCACTTCCGGTTGGCTTGTTGCAACCAATGGAAATACCACCTACACCCTGGCATACTATTAGTTTAGACTTTGTAACAGAATTACCAGCATCGTCAGGGATGACTACCATTTTAGTAGTAGTGGATTTGTTGTCTAAAATGGGTCACTTTATTCCACTACCTAAACTTCCATCTTCAGTAGAGTTCAGTAAGGTGTTTATAGCTAACATTGTGAAATTACATGGTCTTCCGCAAAAAATTATTTCTGACAGAGGGCCACAATTCCTGTCTAATTTTTGGAAACAATTGAGTAGTCACCTAGGGATTGACTTAGCTTTGTCATCAGCTTTCCACCCTCAAACTGATGGGCAGACCGAGAAAGTTAATCAATACCTGGAACAAAGTTTGCGTTGCCTAACCACCACTTTAACTACAGAATGGGTAGATGCTCTGCCTTTAGCGGAATTCACTTATAATAACACAATGCACTCAGCCCTAGGTTGTTCCCCGTTTTATTTTCTTACTGGCCAACATCCTAGAACTCTGCCTGTAATTTTCCCTGAGAAACAGAACAGTATGCCAGCAGTTGCAGAAAGGCTAATTAGTTTACGCAAATTTCAGGAGAACGTAAAACTAACCTTATCTAAACAAAAAGAAGAGATGAAGCATTATGCTGATCGACACAGAACGCCTGCCCCAACTTATAAACCTGGGGATCAGGTCTGGCTATCGACCAAGAACATACAGATTGAGGGACCTAAAAAGTTAAAACCAAGATTCATTGGCCCGTTTTCCATAGACAGTATAATAAACCCAGTTTCAGTAAAACTGATCCTTCCCCAAGACTATAAGATTCATCCAGTATTCCATGTGTCCCTGATTAAACCCGTGCAGCCTAACACCCGCCCAGATGCTCCTCCCCCTCCTCTTATAATAGGAGATCATGTTGAGTACGAGGTCAGAAAAATACTAGACTCAAAAAGATTTAGGGGACGTTTGTACTATTTAATTGACTGGAAGGGCTATGATAGTGCAGAAAGATCCTGGGAACCTGAGAGCAATGTTCACGCCCCCCGTTTGGTCCGCTCTTTTCACGCATTGAATCCTGGCAAACCACGACCTCTGAGAAGGCCTTTGGGGGGGGGAACTGTCAGGAAAACTTAAGCATGGATTATAATTCCAGGAAAAAACATGTTAAATGCAGAAAGAATCATGCTTGTGCAGAAATGTGCTTGGAGGTAGCAATGCTTATTTGGTATTTGTACAAGTGCAACGTTTTTTCCAACAGGTTGAAGGGTGCTCATGCATATTCATGAGGGAAGCACGTTGAGCAGGTGTGCTCAACCGATATTTCCCCACACGTGTAAAAAGCCTATAAAAGGCTTGCCGGTTCCTAAACAAACGCTTCGCTTCTCAGCTTCAGCGCCGCTTAGGAGCCTTCAGGACCCGTCACCCAGCACCCGGCCCCGCCCGCTCTCCAGTTGGCAGCGCGACTTGCCTGACTCGCCTGCTCCCCTTCTCGGACCAGGAGCAACCCCGAAGGAGTTTCCCGATCATCGGAGCGACCTGGCTGCTTCTTCGAACTCCGTCAAGCAGCGTACGAGTGTTCCAGTCATTTCCGGTTTTCGAGCGCGTTTTCGAGTCGGAACTCGTTCCTGGTGGGACCCGCTCCTCTCTTCCGGTCGCAGGACATTGACTTCCTACCCTCACACGGATTGAAGTAAGACTATTCCGTTTATTGAAACTTACCAAACAAACCTTGGCAAATGTAAAAACGAAGCTTGGCAATAGCAATGAAAAACTAAAAACTCGAATCTTGATAAATGCTAAAAGAAAAGGATTTTCTCTAGATGAACATTGTAGCTGATTGTGTGGACATTGTAGCTGATTGTTTGATAGCTTGAACTTGCATAACTTAAGAAACAAACTGTATGTGCACATAGTGGTAATGCAGTGACTTAAACTGCATAAGAACTAAATGTGAGATTGTAACCAAGGGATGGTTAATCACAATAGTTGTTAGGGGGCCAGTATTTGTTCTTTGTTTCTCTTCACAGAACCCCCAATTATTGAAGCACACGAAACAGTGTAAGGTAAGACAAGGTTGCATGTTGAGTGCAGTTTACAGTTTAACTAACCAGTTCACTGAATTGTTGGTAAGCAGTTAAACCCAGCAATTGTTTACTCAGTGGGTTATGTTTTGAAGGTACTATAAGACCTAAGCAGTTCGGAGAATTCTAGATGATGTTCATTTACTAGCATGAGAAGCACAGGATTGGGGCTTTCTAAAAGTTGGTATGTACCTAAGCTTCTTAATGTATATGTTGAAGGAAACTGTCGATTTATAAGAAACCAAAAGTGATTGGTGTAAACCTTTAATGCAGCACTGTAATCTGAGAATCAAGACTACAAGAGAAAGTCCAGAGTGCTTCAAACCAGAGAGAGACACCCATCTCCCAGAAGAGATCCAGTGTTGTTTGTCTCTCTCTTTCGCTTTCCTTACCCCCATCCACTACCCCTTTCCGTCCCCCACTTCCCTGTCCCTTTGGGGGTCAGCAGGTTGTGCCAAGAGTTTTTAAATCCTTGTCACATTTGCTGGTTCCTGAAGGTATTGGGACTAGTCAACTACAAGACGGAAGAAACCTGGACTCCTGAGGTGGCGTCTCTGACAGGTAAACCCTCGGCCAAAAGAGGATACATACCATTCACAAGGGTGTTTCGCTGTCGGTCTACTTGCTCTGCTTTAACTTGTATTCCTTCTTCAACTAGTACCTTTTCTCTGGCTTTATCTGAATCTTCTCTATGTTTCTCTGCTTTTCTGAATTCTTTTTCTGTACGTCTATGCGATTCTTTACGCCACAATTCTATGGCGTCTTTCTGAGATTGTCTGGCCTTCTTTTTCCATAGCGCTTCTTCTACTCTCATGATGCAATCTGCATCCCATGTCCCTGTAACGGGCCATCTATATTTCTCGTCTAGGTTCTTAGTATAATCGGCCCATAAATCTAGATATAAGATGGCATCTAAGCCATGCTTATGGTACATGAAATTTCAGGGAGTATCCCTAGGTGGGACAGGAATCGCTTCCTCTAGTATCCCTTTCCTAGTTCCTATCTGTCTTAATTGTGGAAAACAATGGCATCTTGATATTTGGTACTTGATACTTACTCGAACCTGAACACACTTTTGACACAGAAACACGGTAATGTATATCAAACAGTCACTCACACCACGACATTAATCACATAGAAACATTTTGAACACATATTAACTATGCTTGAATTCTAAAACGAAAACAAAAATCGAACCGTTGAAGACACTAATTACCTGATATACTGCTAAACAGTACAGATACACTGCTAAAACAGTGCAGACCGGGTCTGTGTACCCAAACCCGTCTTGACCGGATACATAGTAATGCACCCGTCTAGATGCGTCCCCAGCAACGGTACTCACGGGGAAGCACGGAACGGAAGGCCTCGGAAAACTCGTCTGGACTGGACCGGACTCGACTCGACTCGACTCGTGACGTCACAGGCACGTCGGAACTGATGGGCCTCTAGACACCTCGGATCTTGCTCTCTTGGCTGGGCTCTGGTCGGGATCCTCCGCACTCCTCACCGCCTCGCCTGGGTGTCGATCGCAGTCTCAGTCACCTCCGTTGGCCTGAGGGAGATACAGGAAATCCTGCGGGTACGCGTAATTGTCCGTCTCGGCTGTGGCAGGGGGCTAGGCCTGCAACGCACCGCCGGCGCGTAAGGTGGGGGAGGTGTCCCTATTCGGGCGCCAAATTAATGTGGTAAATAAATATTTACCGTCGGAATTTCTATGCAGTAAAGTTCAATAAAATAACTCAATCGGAAATAAGAGGCAAAATCCGTGATATCTGAGTTTATAAGGGTTTTATTCCATAAAATGGAATGGTTCGAACCAGGGTATCATGTTCCTTTCACCATTAAGGATCAGGAAGGGATAGACAATACTTTATTGACAGAATACAATATTTATAGTAAATGCATATAATGGTGATGGATACAGAAGGCGTAACAGCTGAGAGAAACGAGATAAGAATACATGTGCGTAACAGAAAGGCGTGCACGAGGGCGTACACAGAGGTGTGTGCTAAAAACATCACATGAAAGTGTCACAAGTGGGTGGTTACATAGTGGAATCTTGCAGTGTCAGCAGAAATCTGTAGCAAGGATGCGCGCGCAGCAGCATGACGTGTGACTGACGTGAGGCTGGAGGGTGCAGGGGACTTGACATTTAGCACTAGAAGAAAGAGACAGAAGTCTGGCATGTCAGATCGACTCGTTCCTAAATCGTATCTGATATCTTGTGTTTTTAGGGAACTATATTATCTAGAAGAAAAGGTCTCTTGGGCAGAGGGTACTCTATACTGACTATTAATGCGTGCATATGTGACTACGTGTCTGCGTGTAATGCGAGGGGCCATGGCCTACCATGGTAACAGGAGCAATGAATTACTTGCATGGAGACAGAGAGGCCGGGCCCTTTGCTCTGCAGCCGGGGAAATGTTTATCTATTCTGCTAGACTGGAATGTGTTTTCGAGGAGCTGAACTCGGCTATACTGATAACTCGAAGGCAAAATACTGTCTTTGGCAGGCAAGCAGGCCGAGCCGGGCACCGCTCGCCACGCAGGGAGTAGGACAGAGGTCAGGGATGTATCCCACGTTGCAATTTTCAGGAGGCAGAGAACAGAAAGGGCTCGATGGCAGAAATCGGGGCCTAGCTCTGCAGGGCTAGGAAAACGTGAAAGTGCACCATGAAAAGACGTTGGCAAGGCATACTTAGGAACTGAATTATCGATCCATTCATGGTGGATCTGAAAGAGGACATGTTAATGTTGGACGCAAATGTATTTGCGTCTTCATAGCTGGTCGAGGAGGGAAGTTACATGCACTTTAAGCTCGTACATGGAGACGGTGGGGTTCACATTAGGGGACACAATTGACCATAAAAATTCATATTACCTCAGGAGACTCACGAGACTTTAAAGTTATTAATTTTGTTGGGATCCATTGTACACAGATGTTTTGCATGTTGTCAGCTATTAGTAAATGTTAATTTTTAATAACAAAGTCAGTAGAGTATGTATATTTATTAATTATTTCATTTAGAAAGTTATGACTCTCAGGAGACAATCCGAGACGCGACGAACAAAAAATTCCCTGTGTGCACTACGAGATGGCTGTATTCCTGCCTGGCTCTCGTAATCTACCAGTGAGATTGTACAGTTGAAATTAAGTTCACAAAAGCATATTTTTGTCATTTTGAAGAAAGTAAGACAAGAAAAGTGTTGTTTATAGTAGAAAACAGTTGATGTATTATTGCATTTGAAATAATAAGAAAGTTCTCTTGCAAGACACCCGCGAGATACAAGGAAGGGGAAAGAAATCCCAAGGAAGAATCCCTGCTACACAAACTCCAGACCATCCAAATCACTGCTGCCATACTCGCCCTTGGCATCCCACAACAGAAGCACATGACCCTCCACTGGCTCTGCGTCAGAAAGAGAATAACCTTCAAGCTACTCACCTACACCTACAATCCCCTCCACAACATCGGACACAAATACCTCAATGAAAGAATCTCCTTCCACGCACCCAAAAGAATCCTCCGCTCTGCCTACCTCACCCTAACAATGACCCAATGCATTCACAGAACCAGAGCCAGGGGAAGAGCCTTCTCCCACTTTGCAGCCAAATTTTGGAACAAACTCCCAGTCAACATCAGACGCTCTCCCACCCTGCACACCTTCAGGAAAAGCCTCAATACCTGGCTTTTTGGCCAACCCTGAGCTCCACCCCCCCACCCCAGCGCCTTGAGACCCTCACAGGTGAGTAGTGCACTTTCTAATCCCCTGATTTACTGATTAATTGATTGTGATTGGTTCATATAGTGTCTTTATTTAGCAAAGAAAAATTCTTCCTTGTTGCTTCATTGGATATTCGATTTTACTGTGGTTAGACTTTTTTGGCTAGCTCTATGACATTGCTGATTTTCTGTCACTAGACTGTCATCCTCAGATTCATATGAGAACCTCATTTCTGTGCAACCTAGCCTTCTCAGCCACCCAAGCAGTTGTTGGTGTGGAATGTTTTGAAACGAGGCATGCTGAGGAAAAAGTATCTGCCAAATATGTGATTTGCAAAATATGAAATAAGGAGTTCAGAAGGGGCAGCCGCAGCATGCAAGACAGCATGAGTACCGCTGGGATATATCCGCATTTGAGGGATATGCACCGTCAACACCTGGCTTGGGCTGAGTTAACCACTGCTATAGAGCTTGATAACTCATATGGGGCATACACATCATGTACCCAAATACCTGACTTCAGGTGTTAATGTTATGTTATGTTATGTTATGTTATGTTATGTTACGTTATGTTGTGTTATGTTATGTTATGTTATGTTAAAGTGTGGTCTTATAGAGTGGTCAGCTACTCGGGCAGAGTGTCCCGGCGCTTTAAGACCTGTAGGGCGAGGACCGAAAAACTCAGAAGGCTACTGTCCAAACAGCCATTTTTAAACTCCTTCCTAAAGGAGAGCAAGTTGTCTCGCTTCCTGAGGGACAGTAGCAGTTTGTTCCACAGTTGGGGTGCCAGAAGTCTATATGAACGGCCCCCCAAACGGGCTTGTTTAGTTGCAGTAACAACAGCCAATGCCTTGAAGGCAGATCGAAGGCTTCTGGACGGATAATAGAAGCAAACTCTTTTCCTTAAATAGAAGGCGCCAGTGCCATGAAGGGATTTAAACGCCAAGGTAAGGGTCTTAAAAAGAATGCGTTTACGCACCGGCAACCAGTGGAGCGAGTTTAAAAGAGCAGAGATGTTGGACCTACGACTGAGGCCAAAGATTGCCCTTGCGGCCGAGTTTTGGACAGATTGTAGACGGGAGAGGAGATACTCTGGGAGGCCGAGATAGAGTATGTTGGCGTAATCCAACCATGATCCAATCAAGGCCTGTACTGTAATCCTTCTATGGGCATGTGACAAAAAGGGAAGGAATTTCCTGAGAATTTTTAGAAGGCCAAAACATTGCCCTACTACACTGAGAATCTGGGGTTTGAGAGGCTGTCCATGATCCACTTTCACACCCAGATTTTTCGCCATGGAGGAAACATGTCGGCAGGCCACCTGAGTTTCCAGTTGGAGTCCAGGGGACAGCCGAAAAAGAGAACCTCTGATTTATTAGAGTTAAACTTGAGTTGATTCAATTGGAACCACGAGAAGACAGCCTCGAGGCAGCTCATGATGTTAGCGCCCTTGAAATTTGTGTTCTTCTCACAAGTGAAAAGAAGTTGCGTATCGTCGGCGTAGGTATATACTCTGGGCTCCAAAAGACTTGACCAGAACAGCCAGGGGGGACATATATATATTAAAAAGAGTAGGACCAGGATTGATCCCTGTGGGACTCCCACCTCCAAAGGTGGAACTGGGGCTGAGAATGGAGGGACCCAGATTGATTGTTGGCAGTCAGATAGAAAAGACACAAACCAACTGAATACCGTCCCCCTCAAACTGATCTCCTGGAGTCTTGAGAGAAGACGGTTGTGAGGGGCGGTATCAAAAGCCGCTGACAGATCTAACATCGCCTTCCCACCGTTATGTCCAAGGCCTCCTTAATAGATTCAGTAACCTCCAGCAGCGCCATTTCCGTGCTCCGATTTGAGCGAAACCCAGACTGAGTATGATGGAGGATATCCTGAGCCTCTAAAAAATTTGAAAGGGAGGAGTGGACATGTTTTTCTACAACTTTGACAAAGGCCAGGATTAACGAAATCGGTCTATTATTAAGATGGAGAGCGGGGTCAAGGTTGGTTTTTTTTAGAAGTGGGAGGATATGAGCCTTTTTCATAGTGCTAGGAACAATACCAGTTTAAGAGAGAGATTTAGAACCGGATTGATGATAGGATTGATGACATGCGCTATCTTGACCAGGAACTTCGCTGGGCATGGATCCGCCGGCGAACCAGATTTTAATTATGATAGAAATTCCAGTGATGCTTGTGGGCAGAGGGGAGGAAAGTTAGTGAGCAAATGGCGCTCTGGAGTCAAAAAAGGGGCGGGGAGATTGGGCCTAGGATTATTTGGTGGGCAAGTCAACATAAATGAGGCTTGTATGCTTTTAATTTTGTTAGCGAAGAAGTTGGCCAATTGTTTATCCACAGTTCTGAGGGAGAAAATTTGGATATTGAAGTAGAATGGGAGGTAAATTCCTTGACAATAGCAAAGATTTCCTTACTAGTATTTGCTGCTGCTTCAATTCTTTTAGAGAAATAAGACTTTTTCTCAGTAATGATGTCTTTATTGTAAATTTTAATGCGTTCCTTATAAGCCTCTTTTAATAAACCATCATAGTTTTTGCGCCAGGCTCTCTCAGCTTTCTTACAAAGCCTTCTACTTTTGAGTAGCGCAGGAGTAAACCAAGGAGCCGAAACACGTGTATTATGTTTGCGACAAATGAAAAGAGGAGCCAGCTCATCAGGACGTTGTGTGAGCCAGGACTGACAAAGATCTAAATCACAGTCCAGATCTCCTGTAAGTTGGCAAGGATGCAATATCAACGATTCAGCTAGCATATCAGGCGACACACCATGGAAAGAGCGAGTGGCAGTGGTCTGCAGACTAGAGCCGCTAATGGCCATTTTGGTCACATGCGGGATGTCGAAATTCACTAAATAGTGATCCGACCACACCAGAGGTAAAGGAAGGGAAGAAGTATTAGGAATAGTAGAGAAAATTTGGTCCAGAGTGTGACCCTTATTGTGAGTGGCTGTGGTAAGATACGGGATAAAGCCAAAGGGAGTTGTAACGTCCAGGAGTTTAATGATATCTGCTGCGTCCGCCACCACCATATGGATGTTAAAGTCTCCCAAAAGCAAACAGTGCTTAAACTTCATAATTATTGAGAAGATGGCAGTATGAAGTTCATCGTGAGAAGATCCTGCCTGGCCAGGTGGCCTATACAACAGTAGACCGGAGCATGAATGATGGGGCGAAAACGACAGACAGAAACCAAGAGACTCCACCCCATGAATGTCTTCCGTAGGAACAATTGAGCAAGAGTAATGCTATCCACCACAGTTGCAACTCCTCCTCCCTTGCCCACCGCCCGGTCCTTCTTCAAAATAACATAATTTTGGGGGAGAGCATTAGATAGATCAGGCCCAGAAGAATCCCCAAGCCAGGTCTCAGTCGGAAAAAGACACGCGGGGTTAGAATCAGTTAGTAGATTGAACAAATCAAAGGCATGTTTGCCCAAGGACCACGTGTTAAGTAACATGCATAAATAATTTTTTTGCAGGTTTTCCTCAGACATGTCCAAAGCATCAGGATACAGGAAACCCTGGATTTCCATACTAGATGGTTCATTAAAGAGTCTCCAATCACAGCAAGTGCAGGGTAAGTCGCCCTTGAGATTATTGGGGAACACAGGACAGCAACAGCCGATATTGTCTCTTAGAGTTTTTAAATAGTCTGACTCATAACTGAGCATATTACCAAGATTGGTGGCTGAGGATCCATTCATTCGCCCAAGAACCGGCGCCTCAGGGACACTGACGGGCGCAAACGGGCTTACCTAGGCGCACCTTCGGTGCACATTAGGCGCGCCCGTTGCACTCATCCGCTGAACGTCCTCAGGGGCATTCAAAAGATATAGGATATGGGAGAGAGGAAGTGAGTTAGAGTGCACTTAAGACTAGCGTGCTGACCGCAATTACACCCAAGATGGCGGGCGCGCTCTAAACAGCGTTTTAGCCAGAGTGCAAGATCAGGGAGGGCTAAAATGCGAAAATGCTCGCTTCAATGTAAGTGCAACAAAATGTTAGACAGTAGCATCGGAATGTTAGACAGTAGCATCGAAATCACACTGTCAGCAAGATTGATTTTAAACATAAGCATCAATGACACACTGTCACAGAATATTTAAAATGCAAAGCCTAAATCACAAATGTATCAACTAGCCTAGTGCGCGCGTTCCCGGCTGAGCCTCAGGAACAGGTCTAAGGCAGCGCTAGAAGGAGGGTGCTTTATGGTCAGAGGGCGCTAAAGACTAGCGTGCTGACCACAATTACACCCAAGATGGCGGCTTCGCTCTAAACAGCGTTTTAGCCAGAGTGCAAGCTCGGGGAGGGGTAAAATATTAAAATGCTTGCTTCAATGTCAGCGCAACAAAATGTTAAACAGTAGCATCAAAATGTTAGACAGTAGCATCGAAATCACACTGTCAACAAGATTTATTTGAAACATATGCATCAATGACACATTGTCACAGAATATTTAAAATACAAAGCCTAAATCGCAAATGTATCAACTAGCGTAGCGCGCGCGTTCCCGGCTGAGCCTCAGGAACAGGTCTAAGGCGGCGCTAGAAAGAGGGTGCTTTATGGTCAGAGGGCGCTAAAGACTACATGCTGACCACAATTACACCCAAGATGGCGGCCAGACTCTAAACAGGTGTGTGTTTCTCCATCTCTTGTGAGGTCGAACATCGAGTGTTTTCAAGGACAACAGGTCTGCATTCTTGAATGTGGTTAGTAAAGTATAGAAACACAAAAACCTGTACACTAATACCCTTCTCCATAAACAATTTTCTCTACCTACCTTTTTCCCTGTGATCTTGCGAGAATTTTACAATATCATAAAATGTTTTTAAATCACAAAATATAAACTCCTTAATTACAATACTTACAACATTTACTTTCTTCTCCAAGGAGTTTAGAAAAAAGTGACCACTTCTGTACCAGCTTTCCACAGTACGAAAGCAGTATATAGTAGAGAGTGAGGAGAGAACAGACTTTTCAAAATCTCCTCATCACAGGATAACCACTCTACATAGTAGAGTAAAATAGGCACTGGCCATTCCACTGAGACCTCCACCCAGGACAACAAGGAAGGGCAATGAAGTACGGAGAATGACTGGCCTCAACACTAAGAACTCTCTTGTGGATGAAGGGTGTGTGATTTAGGATGTAGGAAACACCTGGCCTCTACACTGAGACCTCGATCAGATTAAAGGTGTGCATAGTAAAGTGTGAAAAGTACTGGCTCCACCACTGAGACCTCTCTTTGGGATGACCGATGTGTGTAGTAGGGTGTGGGGAGGGACTGGCCCCTATCCTTAAATCTCTCTCTTGGATGATAGGTATGCACAGTAGGATGTTGGAAGGGACTGGCTTCTCTGCTGAGACATCTCAGTTGAATGACTGATCTACAACTAGGGCGTGGGATGAAATGAGCTCTATACTGAAAAGTTTCTCTTCGAAAAGTTTCTCTTGGAAGGCAAGCATACAGACTCTCCCCAAGCACACAGTGTTAATTTGGTAGTGTGTCTTGGAACTGGCCTGCCCGCCGGCTACCAGCAATTGCTGAGTATATTTTGTGTGTTTGGGGACAGTACACACACATGTACACTTTTGAAGAAGAAAGTTTGGTTACAAGTCTGTCATATCCTCAAGGAGTGCAGTTAATGGCTATCCAATTGCATTATAGTGACTGTCTTAAATTGTCTAAACTGCACTCACAGCAAATGTCTTTTGTTGACATAGTACATTTAACTGAAAATAAAGCTGACACATTGGCATACATTATAGATGAAGCTGTGGAAATGTATTTATTGAAGGTGACCTATATGAGCAAAAGCGGGAACAATGATGGGCACTTGTTTCGCCCACACTTATGCATGCTTGCATGTTGGCTGGTTGGAGGAACAGGTGCTCTGTAGAGAACATGCAGAAGATTGGAACAACCACATAATAATGTGGGTTAGATTCATAGACGATTTATTTGTGATTTGGAGGGGCACCACTGACTCCACTGAGCAGTTTGCTAATCGTCTAAACAGTAACGGTTTGAATTTAAAGTTTACCCACACCATCAGTAGAAGCAGCATAACATTTCTAGATATATAATTGTGCATTGAGGCAGGTATGCTAGAGGCAAAACTTCCCAGGAAGGAGACAGCAGGGAAAACAACCCTACATGCTTCTAGTTTCACCCGGCCCACACCAAACTCAGTATTTCAAATGGAGAAAGGCTGCGAGCAAACAGAAATTGCAGTACACCACCTAAAAATGCCAAGTGTAAGAATGAGATGAGCCAGAGAGTCCTTGAGAGGGGCTACTACAGAACAGTGGTTGAGGAGGCGCGTCAGCAAGCAAATAAGAAACAAGAGGTAATCCTATTTTCCAAGAAAGAACTGAGGGAGGAGAAAAGTGATCCCCAGGTGAGATTTCTGACCACGTTCAGCACCCAAAGCAAAGAATTCAGGAATCTAGTTAATAAAAATTAGCACATACTCAAAACAGATTTAAATAAAAAAGGGGGTAACCCTGTGTCCCTCAGAACCTGGGTAAATGTGGTTAAATACAAGGTGGTTCTGTTGGGTAAGACAAATCACTTTAACAACGCTGATCAATGCAAATGCAATGGTTAGAAACTCTCTGAAACAAAGGAGATGAATACTCAAGCAGTATAATGATAAACTTTTCAATGATGACATTGGATTCTTAAAACCGACCGTCAAACACAAGTAAGAATTATGTGACAATTGGTGACAAGTGCTTGATGCATGAGGCTATGTACAGTTAAATCAAATAACAAATATATACAATTATAAACAGGGGTTAAGTTGGCCAGAATCTTATTTCATATCCAAGGAATCCTACTGTTAATTTAATGGATCCTGGAGTTGCTGGACCATAGGTGAGCGTCGATGTTTCGACCCTAATGCGCCCCAGTTGGTGGTCGCGTCGGGTCTTTTTCAAGACAGGTGTGACCACCATGTAAGTATCCTCTACTCACCTGCTCATTATAAGTGCAGCGCTCTATGCACTTTGTTTTAACCTCACCTCTCTGAAACACTTACTTTTATACATTTCAGACTGTCCATCCCCACACACCTGACTACCACAACTTATTCTACTCCCTTCAGAGGAAGTGAGATAAAGATTATGGGTGCCTACAGCTGCAAGACTGAATTTGCGGTCTATGTGCTAACTTGCACATGCAGCTTATAATACGTGGGGAGCACACAATTGCAGGTTCATAAACACATCCTGCAACACATAAGGGCAATAACTAACAGTGATCGGTCATACCCTGTAGCCCGACATTGTGAGATGATGCATCAGAATGTCCCTACACAAGTCAAGTACTTGTAGTAGAAGCGGTACCAAAGAATAGGAGGGGTGGTGATCACATAAGAACACTAAGCAAGCTCAAAACCAGATATATTCTCACACTTGACAGTATGGGCTGAATTATGACGAGTAATTTCACTCATGTTTATGATATGTGTACTGAAACAACTGTTTATATTTGGGAGTATTTATGGAATTAAGCGGTTCCCTGACTTACTCTTTCCTTGCAAATGTGGCCTGTTTCCGTTAGCATTAAGAATAGCAAAATGGTATTAAATGGCACTAGCTGGATTTAATTGTTATTGGAAGGCATGACTCATGACAAAGATGATTGGAAAATAGTTGATACATGCCATGGATAAGTGAGCAAATGAACTATTTTTCCAGTACAAGTGCATTAAACAGGCACTTCCCTATGATTTTAATGGTAGTACCATAGATTTGATGAATATGCACTTTAACTTGAATCAGACACTTGTCTTTATATTTCTTTAGTATTGAAATTTTGAACTGCTCATATGTGTAGTTTATGCACTTAAGATTTGCAGTGGGCGCTTATCTCTTAATTTGGATATGTCTATGAAATATGTCTTTTGCACTTGAAAATATTTAATGCCACAATGAGTTAAAATCTTCAAGTGACTTTAACTTGATAAAATGAATTGTAATTTGTGAAACAGAAGTAAATGAGTTTTTCTTCCCTGGCAGTTTAACTTCCAGAAATAAAAGGCCATCCAGTGGTACAGAAACATTATTTGATCAAGGCCATCTTGACGGCCGAAATGCGTTATGGCTAAACATAATTAAAGCAGCCTGAACAATCGTAGACGAGTTGGCTCTGTTTGTTCTGAGTTTGTCAAGCGTGAAGTATATATACATATATATGCACAAGGGGTGGTGGGAGGAGCTCTTCCTATTAAAAGAACACACATCATTCATAAGAAACAACATCAAAGTTTGGTGGAGATTCATTGATGATCTCATTCGAAAATGGCAGGGAACCAAAGAGGATGCTGAAAATTGTATTGCCAGTCTTAATGTTAACCAACTTAACTTCCATTTTACAGGAACAGTTAGCGCAGAGAGTGTGAATTTTTTAGATGTACAGGTTTCTATCAGAGAAGGAAGAATAGAAACCAAACTTCACAGAAAGCTTACAGCTGACAATGCAATATTACATGCAGGGAGTGCACACCCTGGCATTTAATTAGAAGCATTCCATACAGTGAAATGCTGCCTTTAAAATGAATCTGCAGCTGCGAGGAAGATCTAATACAAGCACAGAATAACAGCAGGAGCAGATTGTTAGACAGAGGTTACACAACCCAGTGCATGATGAGGCCATCATACCAAGCAATACAGTCCCGAAGGAACCCCTCCTAAAATAAAAATCCATAGAGGCTAGCAATCACAAAAAAAAAGATGCTGACACTTTTAGGTTTATTTTAGGGTACAGCAAACAAGAAAGAACCATCAGAAACATCATCAAAATAAATTGGCCCCTAATATTAGGAGATCCTATAATAGGTCCCCAACTTCCCAAAAGACCAGCCATTACCTACAGCAGGGCACCCTGGATGAGGGATATCCTGGTTCAAAATGACCCTGGCAGTCAACCAGTGGAACCTGGCTTTCCCAAAGAAAGGGGTTCTTTAAATGCAAGACATGCAAAGCATGTCAATTTGGAACCAGCCGAACTACCCATGAAACACCCTTTGAGGAAAAAGAAAGACCCATCAAAAAAACCTTTACATACAAATCCAACGTTGTGGTTTATGTGCTGGAGTGCCCTTGTGGCCTATGCTGTATAGGCAGTACCATACTGCAAGGACGCAGGAGGATACTCCAGAACACAAGAGCAACACAAAATAAGGACCCATCCTACCCGGTGGCTAGACACGTCAGTGAATTTTACAATGGAGACCCTAAAGAACTAAAATACTATCTGATTGACGTTATCGTCCCCTTCCCCCCCCCCACAAAAGAGGAGGTGATAGGGAGAAAGCCCTCAGACAGTTGGAAACATGGTATATCTTCATCCTTGATTCTAAGTACCTGAATGGGTTGAATGCTACTGAGGAATTATACACGTGCTTGTAAGTCTAATAAAAGGACTGTTTTTCAGTTTGTATACATTTAAAATATAGAATAACAACAATACCTTTCAGATCATCTAACCGCCACAAACATGAAAACCACAGGGTTCCTGTAGCTACTGTCAAACGAAGTTCCCCAATTTTTAATTTATATGGGATAGATAGGTTTTACACTCATTTTATATCATGAACTTAATGCAGTGAGCACTTTTATACCTTGCACTAGCACTTTTAATTTTCAGTCATAAGATGTTCATGTTAATAGTTCACATCAATAATATACTGTAACTTGTATATTCACAGATTACATTTCATGAATATCAAAGAAGTTTCATTTGCACAGTTATATAATGCTATTTATACCTGGATGTCCGCATGAGTTATTATTCATCATGAGATTTATCGATTTTAAGAAACCCAGAGGTTTTTTTTAAATGCATTTTAACACCCAACAGTACTGTATTGATTATATGGCATATTTTAGAACATTGGTGTATAGGTTTTAAACATGTTATATTTGTTATGATATTCATACCAATATCCGTTCATGTATTTCTTAACCTAACAACCGAGCCTAATTTGCACCATGAAATCTGTAGTCTATTTCCATGTTTTATACCTTATGGCCCACCTCTCACAGCTGGTATGGGACTCCTTGAAAACTGCAAGCAAACCGGGTCTCATATGAACAGCATCTCTGGCTATCTTGCTTGACACCTCAAAGATCCAAGGATGACAACACAAACAAGACACTGGTTAGGAGCAGCACTATCAGTAGCTAAGTTATGCATCTTACGACTTGGAAGACCGTGGTACCAGAGCATGCAGACTGGTTCGTTTAAATGATTATGATGTCTTTGTTTGAAAGGGTTATGCATGCACTTTATAAAAGTCAGAGGTTTTTGTCATGATATGTAGATATTTTATGACGGATTCTTGGTTGTAAATGTACAAATATTGGTTATTGTTTTAGATGGAATGAACTGTTATACTTTATGAGAACAGTATCCTACAGGATAGATCAGGGAGGGAATAGGAATTAGTTGCAGTGAAAATGTGTTCATATGGAAATGTATTGCGATTAACCTAAAATATTTGGGATTTATAATACAAAAAGAAACAATACATAATTTGCAAAAAAAATTGAATTGTTTTATGAATGAGAAACACCTAAGAGATAACAAAAATGAAAAATTTAATTAATGACCATATCAATTTGAAATCACTAAATGAATCCTGAGATCTGAAAATCATTTAATTATAATTACAAAATAAAAACATTTAACACTAACATTTAAAATAAAATCTACAAGAAAAACCATTATTAAAGTAAACATTTAACATTTCGATACTACAGCAAAACACTTCAAGAATTATATACCTACCTTAGATATAATGGTCCAAAATATTTTGTAGTCACATTTTCAAAATGATATTAAGGTCAGATAATATTTTTATTACAATCTTCTGAAGGAAAACCTGTTGTGTGCTATACGAAGTCAGGTATTCCTCGGTCTTCTTTTTTTTAGCATTTAGACATACTCTTCTTCCTTCAGTTCTTCTTCAAGGTTTCAGAATCTTCAGTGGTGGTGAAGTGCCATTTTATCCTGGGCACTAGCTAGTTAGTGGGAGAAGTTGGCCAGGTATGTGATGCTCACTAATTCTAGTGATCACCTTGTACCATGCCGAGCAACCCTTATGATGATTGGGTGTAAGTCAACCTTATAGACCAGCTATCCTAGTAGCGTGGACAAAGCAGTCTTAGGCTAAACTCTGTAAAGGCATGTGAAGCAAGCTGTTTTACCATACACAATCCACTTGAATAGCAAATGAAAGGACACCACACAGATATATATGAAAATATATATATATTTATTTACCACAAAATCCCCTCTACTCTTTATGAGCACAGAAGCAAATGCGTTAAAACAAAACACAGTTTAAATACACAAAAGTTGCAAAATATGGATGAGCCCTAGGGGCCACCTAAACCATATACTAAAATAGTGGTATAAGAACCACCTAGCTGAAAGTAAGTAGGCCTAGGGCCTTGGGAATCACTGGAGCTGATCGGGACTAACAGTGAAGAAGTCGGGAAAGGCCCGCGGGACTCGGGTGCAGTGCGAAAAGTGCACGCATATACCAATGTAAAGTCAATGGTGCGTAAACGTTACAAAGTTAGTTATTAAGGAACCTTCTGGCTGACCTAGAAGGACAAAACTTTAGAACTAGGCACTAGAGGTGTGTACCAGTGTAGGAACACCGGCGTTGCTGAGTTACCTCACCCACAGGAAGCGGGTGCACAGGTGCGAAGTAGTGTCGGGTTTCGTCACGCAGGTCGATGGTGCTTGGAGCTGAAGATGCTGCAGGCGTCGAGACGAGAAGAGTTCCGGTGGATCCAAGGGTGGATCTGAAGTGGTGAAGACCTGAAAGCAGAGGGGACAATGTTCAAAGTCACTAGCCAGTGACTACCGTGGAACCAGGATGGAACAGGCGATGTTGGGTGCAAACAGGCGATGATGTGAAGATTGTCTCTGCAGCCATGTGGATACGAAGAGGCCGAGGACGTCCAGGCATTGGTCACAAGCTGTCCCACAAAGGCTCTAGCTGTTGGCAGTGTTGGCTTCTTGATCGGAGAAAACAGGCCTTGGCTAATACAAGCCATGCAGGCATTGATGCAAGCTTCTCACTCGGACCAGCAAGGTCAGAGCGGGTGCTCCTTTTTACAGGAGTGAAGGCAAGTCTGGAGCAACCAGACCCGCAGTGTAAATTGTAGATTTCATCGCCAAGATGGCCGATGACCACGTGGCAAGTGGCCGGGATGGCGTGTCGAGTGGCACGATGCAAAAGGACCCCACGCAAATCGTGAAGATGCTGCGGGGCTGAACTTTGGTGCAAGGGCTGCTGGGTGTGGGGCTTCTCAATCCCCAAAGCACAGCGTCGAGGGGACCTCGGGTGCTGCGCAGTCAGCTTCTCGGGGGTCTTTCGAGATGTCCGGTCCCACGTCTCTCGGTGCCTCCACGGGTCCCTTCTTTGCAGGGACTCTGGATCGGGCTGTGAGAAGTCTGGGAGTCTGGGTCTCGTCAGGCTCTGGGCTCGGGCTCCGGCAGGAGGCGGCGGCAGGGCAGACGTTGAGTTGCTGGATGGTGCCTGTATTCACAGGGTGGCCACTCCTAGGCCACAAGGGAGATGCTCTTCAGTCTTCTGTGCAGCAGAATGTCGAAGTCCAGTCGTCTTCTTATTTTCAAGTTGATTCAGGATGATCTGAGGTGCTATGGCACTGCTCCCACTCTTATTCCCAATCTGAGGGGTGGATCACCTGCTAGGTCCCTCCTCTGGGTGGAACCAGGAAGGGGGGCGGTTACACCCCCTTTCCTATGTCCAGCTCCGCGTCAGGACTAGGGCTGGAAGGCCCCAGCACCGGTTTGGACTGGCTTATGCACGAGGACACCTTGTGTGCCCCGGGCATGTCTGATCCTATTCAGCCCCGTCCTACCCAATACACAAAATCCAGTCTGGGGTGGTGATCGTACCTCCCGAGGCAGGAAACCCTTTGTCCAAGCCTCCCTCGCTGGAAGGACTCCCAGCAGCAGGAGGTCAGGCTTGTGTCTGTGGTGGCAGCATCCATTTTGTGATGCTGAGGCTCGAGTTTAACTTTAACCGGGATTCAGGTTATGTACATGTTGTGTCCCTCTAGAAGGGTGGAATGCTATCCCCTTCAACAGAACTGTCGAGGGGATAGTATCCCAAATCGTATGACACCTTACTCGACATGTTTTGATAAAGCCAAACCAAAGTTAGCATATGACCGCGAGGATTATAATGCACTTAAGAGTATATGGTATGGCAATATCCCGGAACAGCTAAGGGAGCTGTTCCTGACAGCAGCAGACAGGCTCAGCTCATGCTAAAGCACCATCTCACATGAAACCACGCACTCTGCCTCCAGGATTGTTAAGGCCTGCCATAGGAGTGACTTATAGTTTAACATGTGTCCAGTTAGGGTTAGATATAGGGATACTATATCTAAGTAAGAGGTGATTACACCAACTTACCCCAGCTGAGTGATCAGCCAGTTGTGTCAAATATGGAGGCCAGGCCAGGGGTGGCACAATACATGCTGCAGCCCCTGGTAGGCCTTGGCTACACCTATGCCCTGGGAACCTATGGTACACTGTTATAGGGGCATATAAGGTGTACCAGTTCCAATTGTGTATCCACCTAAGGTACATGGAGTCCATTTTAAGGAGAGAGCAATCAGCCTGGGGCCCTGAATAGCAGGATCCCAGGCCAACTATGTAAAAAACTAGCTAAACACCAGGCAAAAAGTTTGAGGGTAACCATAGTCAGATATCCACCTTCCTACAGTTAGTTATTGGAAAATTCCCTATAACCAAGCGTGGCTCAAATCCCCCAGAAATTCTGAAAAATGTTTAAACTTAGGGCCTCATTAATAGTATTTTAGCGTAGGGCAATGCAGCAAGGCACCTTAATTCACTGCCCTACCCCAAAGTGAAAGGGCATGAATGCAGTGTATTTAAGCAATACAGGGTATTCTTGTCCTTTCTGCCTGCTCTGGTGATGTTTCTGCAGTCTAGCTCCAACATAGACACTCTTGCACCCTGCAGGCAGTATTGTTTTTATTCAGGAAGGGGTAACATCCAGCACAAAAACTATCCAAAGAGGAAAATACGAGGAGAAATAAACCTATTTTTCCTGGTTACTCCTCACCTCGGGAGGCGTACAGATTTGTCCCTGGGACTAGATCACTTTGAAATCTGGGGCATCATCAACTTCTATGTGTGTTGAATGGGAAAACCCTTCTCAATTCCAATGGAACACCTCCCTGGTGCAGGTAAAGGTGACACAGCAATTTGCACTGCTTCTTCTTATTCGTGATTTATGAGGCCACACAAAGCCATGCAGGGTGGCATTGTGTGGCTTCATAAATCTTTATGAGAGCCCTTCATCACGCATCCACCACTTTATATGGTGCATAAATGATGCTGTACTCTCATAAATAAGACCGTAAATGAGCTAAAAGACTCAAAAATGGTTACATTTGTTTTATGATATTTAGAATCAAGATTTTAAAGTTTTTAGGCAATAGAAAACACAAGAAGCACATTGAAAAGGAGGCTAAGAAAATTATGCCCTGGAGAACATATAATTCCAATTATATTTGTGCTCCTACCTAACACTTCCAAGCCTAGTGTGCCTAGTTTGGGTGAATCTGTCAGAATCCCCGTTGTATAATCTAACTTGCTAGTTACCTGTGCGTATGTTTTATCTGGGAGCCCCCGTTGGCGTAGAGCTGGGCACCATCCTTTTCAGGAGGTAAATAGGATGCAGCTGAGCTGGAATTCCAGCATGGGGCAGCTTCGATAGAGTCAGTAAAACGTTCCTGTAACTACATAAAGAAGTGATGTCCTTTATATGATAAACTTCACACATGTGTCCATGCTGAAGTCCCATTCAGGCTGCAATTATTGTTTCTATCCTGACAAAGCTATTGCTAATTGACCAATAACAAAAACAGCAATTTGCGCAGTGAACTTAGCTTTAGTACAGAATGTTCAAGGCTCTGATAATATGACTATGGATATGTATAAATGTTGAAAAGTTATTTCATGAAACATTATCCCACACAAGCATGCAGGCAAATGTGTGTCAAATGTCAACTTTCAAGAAGAGATGTCAACTTTAAACATTAGCATGTAAAATGTTGGTGTTCTTGCCTGGCCCTAATGTGACCACATGACACCAGTATCAGGGTACCAGTAAAGATCAAGGGTCTGTCAATCTTTTTCCGCCACCTGTCAGGTGGACACTTCTGATTTCTTCAGGTGCCATTCTTTTTTTGCCAATGATCTTTTTATTTTTTATTATTTTCAGTTTACATAACAATCACTGTATAACTGTAATAGTAACAACCGTTGCATGACAGACGTTCCTACAGTACATTGGTATAGAGGAAACAGTCATTCCACATAAAGTCAGTTGTACAATTAAAAGAGACAGTGCATCATATTTCAGTGCATCATCACAAGAATATCGACAATGCTTCATATTCGTAGTGATCGACCAATATATCCTGAGGGACTATTTGGCTAGGATCTGCCTCTATCGTGGGGTCTTGAGTATCTTCTACCAGGTCAAACCCAGAATAACTCATCCAGCATCCCCAAATATTTCAGAATTCTGAGGGCAGCCCCTGCTTTTGTAAGTGACTTTTTCAGGGGCCATACATAGTTTCATCCCCTCTCTCTATTCTTGGATTGTGGGAACCTTGGCTGCCCCATCGCCTGGCTGCATCACGTTTAGCCACAACTAGGCCCAGAGAACTAGAGAGTTGTTAGGATCTAGAAACATCAATGGCATTTGGGATACCCAGAAGGGCAAATTAGGGTCCGCCGGGAGGAGTACCTCTAGGACCAGAGCACCCTTCCAAGCCTCCCCTTCCTCTGTGGGTAAGGGGTTCCCCTGCCTCTCCACTGCATTTTGCATCACTGCTGCTGGCTATCTTTAGGTCTGGCACCCTGGTTCTGAGACAGTCATCACTCTGATCTTGAATCCCCCTGCAGATGTAAGATCTGCCATTCCTCTTTCGACACCCAAGCCTCTTCTAGCGATTGAATGAAGTGTGCCTTGCCTTGATAAAGGACTTTTAGTTTTACAGGGAACAATACCATGTATTGCAGTTGAAGGGCTCTTAGTTCCACTTTTACAGAGTCTAATGTACATCTCTGGCATTGAACCTCATTGCTATAATCCGAGAACAACGTAATTCCGCTGCTTTCATATGCATATGTAATCTCCCCCTTGCGATGTATGGCCCATAAAATCATGTCCCAGTTCGTGAAGTTCAGAAACATTGCTATGATGTGTCTGGGTGTGGCCCCTGAGGGAGGCTTGGCCCTTTATGCCCTGTGTGCCCGTTCTATTAAGTGGCAAGTCCTGATCGGGTGAAAGCGTGTCTTTCATCCAATTTTCCAAAAATATCAGTACACTAGTACCATCTGAACCCTCCGGAAATCCTAAATAACTAAGGTTATTTCTGCATGCTCGGTTTTCTGTGTCCTCCAGGTGTCACATGGCATCTTAGTCTGTGCTGGAAAGGTCCTCCACCCTTTTCCAGGGATCCTGTATTGTGTATTCTACCTCCAAGTTTTGAGTCTCAGCCTCCATTACTTTCTATGAGACATTGCATAGGCCTTGGCACAAAAAGGACACTTCTGAGCAACCCTCCCCTATCTTGCCCGCCTGTGTCTCTCTTGAGGATTCTATCTCTTGCAATAGTATGGCATTACTTGGCAGGGGCTGTGTGCCCTTTTCAGTATCCACCGGAGGCCCCACAATTTTGGTATAGTGGTCAATCTTTCCTGTCACAGGTGTCTCTGTCCTTCCCCATGATATTGGATGATCCACAGTATTGTTGGTAGTGGGGCAAGAGTCAGGTAACCCTCCGTTGATAATCACACATATGATATTAGTGACCACAGGAGGAGGCAAGTGGATGTCCTCTCAATGTCTAGGTCTGCCCAGACTTCTCCATGACATCCGTTAGGCAGAGTCACTGATGCCTGATATATGTTATGTTATGTTACGTTATGTTATGTTATGTTATGTTATGTTATGTTATGTTATGTTATGTTATGTTATCTTATCTTATCTTATCTTATCTTATCTTATGTTATGTTAAGGTGGATTTATAGAGCGTACGGCTACACAAAGAGCGCTGAGACAGGGAAAAGATGCAGAGACACAGTCAGTGAAAGAAAAGACGAGGGCCCTAAAAGTGAGGTGATCAGCCTGCTTGTTGGAACAGCCATATTTTCAGTTTCTTTCTGAAAGCCAGAACATTTGCTGTTTGCCGAAGCGGTAGATGGAGCCTATTCCAGGACCAGGTCTTAAGTGTTTTGCTGAGGTGAGGGAGGTGATGCAGCGCATAGGCATTAGTGACTAACCTCAGTGGGTGCGGATCCCGGACCATTGTGATATTGCATCAGAACAGGGCTTTCCTCACTGAGGGCAATCAGGTCCACTCACCATTGCTATTGGGTCCACACTGGGCCTCAACCACCCAAAAGTACAGCAACACCATACACGATGTCCTCCACTGTTCCACTGTGTATCCATGGATGGGGGAATTTTCTGCCTTGTTCACATTGGCAACCACACTCAGCACTCCCGCAGCTAGAGTTTTGTGAAGGAGCTGCTGGCTCCAAACCTCCTGCTGTACCTGCCCCATCTACAGGCCTAGTTACCCCTCGCTGTTCCCCGTGTGACCTTCAGCACTGCTGTTCCTTCATGGAGGCCATCTGCATTCCAGACCCTCACCTCCTGGGGATCACCCCACGTATCGGTCACGTGGCTCCTATTGCTCACGTAGTCCCATATTCTGGGTGTTTCCCCTCCGAGTGGTGCCAGCTAGACAGCCATGTTTCCAGACAGTACATGTGGGCCTCTGCCACACAACGGCACCACCAGGACATCTATCACCATGCCCACCTGCGATCAATAGCAGCCCAACCAAGACATTCCCCTTCGCTATGCTTCCACACCTCCTTAAGACCCTCCTCCATCCATCCCATAGGCCTAATGTACGCAGTTCCTGTCACCGTCACAGCTCTCAGTACAGCTAGAGACCCTTGCAGGGTAGGGCGCAGGCCCTGCATCTCAGTACCAGAAATTCTTCGCAGGCCGCCTTGCACTCTGTCACCACTGACACAGCCATTGGAGCCGAAAGTACGGGATGTCAGCAGTCGGGTCCCGGATAATTTCGGTCAGTGCATGCCAGCTTTTTTATATTTCTTTCATCCAAACTGTGCATCTCCCAATTTCACAGTTCTGCGGGGTCTCAGTGCTAAAGCCCATTGGATGGCCACTCAGTGGTGCATTGTCATCATATAGATCACCAAGATAAATGTAAATGTCCCTGATAATGGGAGGATTCTTGTCAGATTATTTGACCTTGGCCAGATCTCACAGAGAGTGTGACTTAAGCGGTCATACTGTTGCCCATACCTTCTAATGAGGTGCCATACGTATCACTTCCTGGCTAGTGATTGGAAAATTCCCTACACTAAAGTCTAGCCACACCCCATCAATAATGAACGTCCTTTTTTTGACACTCCTGTTCTTACTTTAATGTAAACCTCCCACAATCTCTAACATAAGGTTGTTCTTGCCCTTGTTTCCATTGAAGGAGCCTGGTGCCCCTTTTCAGGCCCACCACGATGGCAACAAGGGAAAAGCTCCTCTCCCTGTCTTGGGAAAAGCTGTCCTTCCTGCTGGCAACAGAAATATATGTCTACGAGCTCTGGTGTGCAATAGTGTTAGAAATGGGGTCTCGAGTTGACAGTGGTTTGCACCATGTCCAAGTAGGGACCCTCACTCTAGTCAGGGTAAGGGAATTACACAGCTAAGATAATCTCTGCTCTCCCCCTTGGTAGCTTGACGCCGGTGCAGGCAGCAGCCTCAATGATGAAGTCAGCGTCAATAAGTTGCTGTCATTTGCAACACCAAGTATGCAATGTAAGTGAAAGCGATGAATCATGCTCTTCTCGAGTGGTGCACTTGGCTCTGGTGCAGGCAACCGCTTCGCTTGACGGTGTAGATGTTGCTTTTCTTGAGTTGCAGCACGAGTCACACAATTCCAAGGGCCCACAAACTGGAACTGGCACTACTTGGAAATCAGGACTCTGAGCATTAAAGTCCAGGTGCTGTTAACAAGACGCAGGTGAAGTCTTTGATGGTCCTGATACTTCTTAACAGGAGGCAAGCACATAGAAGCCGGATTCAGAAAACAAAGTCCTGTACTTTTACTCCCAAGGCAGAAGCAGCAAGCATCAGGCCAGCCCAACAAAGCAACAGGCAAAGTGGCAGTCCCTCCTACAGCATCCAGCTCTTCTTCCTGGCAGAATGTCCTTAGTTCAGAAGTGTTCCGATTTGAGAGTGTCAGGTGTCCAATACTTATACTCTTTTCTGCCTTTGAAGTAGGCAAACTTCGAAGGAAAATCTTTGTAGTGCACAATACCCTGACTTTCCCCGATCCGTCCCCAAATACACTACAGTGTTGTGAAGACAGATTTGAATCAGTAGAGGCACAGCCCTATTCAGATGTTAGTGATAACTCCTACAACTCTAGCTCAGGAAGGCCGTGAGGATATGAAAGGCGCACCTCAGCTCCCTTGAGCGACTATCTAGAGTGAATGCACAAGAGCCCAACTGCCATTCTAACCCAGACGTGGATTCTACAGACAGGCAGAAGAACAGAATGGTTAAACAAGAGAATACCCACTCTCTAAAAGTGGCGTTTTCAAACCCACAATTCAAAAACCAACTTCATCAAAAGATGTATTTTGAAATTGTGAGTTCAGGGACCCCAAACACCAAATCTCTATCCGCTCCTCATGGGAAATTGCACTTTAACGATATTTCAAGGCAATCCCCATGTTAAGCTATGCGAGAGATAGTCCTTGCAATAGTGAAAAATGCAATTAGCAGTATTTCATTATCCGGACATGTAAAATACAACAGCATACGTCTTACCTTTTAACTACACTGCCCCCTGCACCTGGGGCTGCCTTGGGCCTACATTACTGATGATGTACATGTAATAAATGGGAAGTTTTGGACCTGGCAAGTAAATGTCCTTGCCAGGTCGAAATGGCAGTTTAACACTGCACACACAGACACTGCAGTGTCAGTTCTGAGACAGGTTTGCAGCACTACTCATGTGGATGGCAAAATCAGTGCTGCAGGCACACTAATAGCATTTGATTTACATGCCCTGGGCTCATCTGGTTCACTTTACTATGGACTTATTAGTAAATCAAATATGTCAATCATGGAGAAACCAATCACCAATAAAATTTACACGGAGAGCATATGCACTTTAGCAGTGGTAAAGTGCCCAGAGTCGTAAAGCCACCAAATGCAGGTCACAAAAAGTAGGAGGAAGAAGGCAAAAAGGTTTGGGATAAACCTGCAATAAGGACCAGGTGCAAAAAATTGGAATTCTATCACATGGTTTCAACTTTGAAATATCCACTTGAAAAGTCAGGACTGTTGTAATAGCCCTTCAGACGGTCATCTTCTCCTGTATCCACCTAGTTGATTCATCCCTCTTAAGTGGTCAGCATTTACACCACATGGGCAGTCCTGCTCTTCGAAGTAGCTACATTGTCCTTCAGGAGGCCACCAGTTCACGTCTAATCTGTTTGCTCTTAGACAGTACAAAGCACTCTTTTGTAGAGGTTACTTTCCACTGCTTTTTTCCTTTTATATCTACTTTTCTTTTTACAAAAACTGGATAATAAATTTCAAGTAGGTTCCCATTTTCTTAAAATTCACATTTCAGACACCAATAGGCCTGTTTATGGAAAATACAACTTAGGCCTAATTTTGATGTCAGTGAGCGGATTACTCTGCCACAACGTGAGGGATATACCGACCACTGAAATATAAATCCCATAGGATATAATGGGATTTATATTTTGGCAGACGGGATATCTGCCACCATTGTGATGGAGTAACCCATCCACCAAGACCTAAATCAGGCCATTAGTCTACACTGTGTCGAACAGCATTTGGTAAATTTCCACTACATGGAAATGCTTATCTTTATTATTTATTATGTCCCACTTTTATACATTAGGCAGCCATCCCTGTGGGTTTTCCGTGTACACAAAGGGGTGACTTATCAAATTCATAATAGTAAGTTTTCTCCAGGAAATGCATATTTCCTTGACATGTATAGAGTGTAGAGTACAAAACTGTTATCTCAAACAATACAATTAATATATATAAGTGTGTGATCTAAATGCACACTGCAGCTCACATTTGACATTTAACTTTCACGCCACTGTTACATTTCTTGCACCAACTTATCATGGACTTAACTGAAAGTTTAGCATACCAATTGAAAGGAACTAATATTACAGTAAACATTGAGGTACCGACCAAATGAACAATTCTTTAGGCTAAACTGGAGCTAGTTCATAAGTGGCTCAATGGTGTAGTAACTTCCTAAGTTGGAAAGGTCTGTGTGTATCCCCTCTATGCTCTATCTCTGAAGTCATGGGTTAAAATGAAGTCTTACAACATCATTGTATTCATATAAATGGTATTCCTAAGGGACACTTAGCCCTCAGCGTCATTATGGGACCCACTCCTTTCCAGTATCTAATGGGTTTTATAAAAAATAAAAGTGAGCTCCTTTCACGTAGGAGTTTCCAAATTTGAGCCTTTTATATTTTATATGAATTGTTCCAGTTTAAAAACAGCAATGAGGCCTCTTTCTCAGAATCTCATGGAAGTTAAAGAAATGGAGGGGTTAATGCATAAATAATACTGCCTTTTAGTGAGCCATATTAAACATAGTTCATGCAGCAAGGTTGTGTGGTCTGCTTGAAATTGAAAGAGTTGGATTCAAAATCTATTTCACTAATTTATTTTGAAACATACTTTTTATTCTAAATTTTCTGTGAAAAGGATATGTGGTGAAAGAAAAACAATGCCATGATTGTATAAAAATGCTGTTTATAACTCACATGTGTGCTGCATGAAGCAGCACACATGTAGGTTACTAAACGGCATTTTAGGTTTGTTTATGTGCAGGAAGGGACACCTCCCTGTACATGAGCAAACCTCCCTGCTCGCAGACACCCTTGCACTCTGGTGCAAGGGTGCCTGCGTTGGCGTTAAGTCGTGAGACTTAGCGCTGTTGCAGGGGGAAATGCTAGGCTGCACCACATTCTTGAGAATAGAGTGCAGCCTAGCATTTCAGAAGTGGCAGGAAGAGGCGTGAAGCCAGGGAGGCTAACGCCTCTCATCGCCACTTCCTCGTGTAAATGCCCCTGTGTATTTCTGTCAAGCAGTTCTTGGAGGCTAGGTGTCTGGATTAGACTTTGGCGGATGGGATGCTCCATCACAAGCACCATATTATAAGTGTTATTGCATATAATGCACTTGCAATATTGAGGACAAGAAGTCTGTTACATTTATGATAGAGTATCCCATCTGCTAAACTCTAATTTAAATTCTGACGAAGCTGCGAGAAGCCCAAGAAGTCCAAGTGAGGTTTCTTCTTTCCCTGCAGGAGGAACCAGAATATTGTTGTCAGAATATCGTTGGAATAAATAAATAGCTTTTCCAAAATTTCATTTACTAACATATCACTCCATTGAAGTTTATAATAGAAAATTGACTTCTAACGGAAAACTATTTTTTAAAACAATATTTAGCACACATTATGTCAGACAATATTTGTATACAGCGCTCTGATATGTAAATATGTGAGAAGAAGCAACCCTCTTTTGATTACAGTAACAATATGTTATGATCATTTAAGGGTAAGCATAACAATCGGTTTCCTGGTAGTGATGGTGCTCAAACTAGCCATACTCATAATCATCAACTGTGGAAAACTAATGTTTATGCTCATGGGTCATTGCAGAGCGAAGTCCAAGAAATGTAGAAGTACCTTTGTCTGGGATGCATGTTCGGTATACAGAACAGACTGATGTAATACAATTTCGTTGGAATAGAGTTTTCTATGACTGTGTGGAAGTGTGTTTTCTATATATGTAAGGCAGGCCACATTTCTCTGTAAAACGCCATCTTGACCAAAAAGGAAGCAATTTCTATCAATCTATTTGTGTTTCCGCCCTCCCACTCCTGCACCCATCCTTAGCTTACAAGATTCGCAGCACAAAGTGCAGATGAAAGGTACTAGGATATTTTTCACTGTTCTTATTGTATTATCAATGGAGTAATTACCTTAGCTCGGATGTAACTGGCAACAACTGTTTTTTTACTGAGACCTATTCATTCAAATAGCATGACTGTAAAATGTAATTTTTTTTTTCGAAAATTCCTGGAATTCATTCGTATAAAGGGTGTTGAATAATTATTCATATAGGGGGATAGTGCTTAGGTATTAAGGTAATGTGACAATTATTTTCCGTGTGCTCTGATTTGCTGAAGAGATGATGATTTGGCTCACACCATGATGTTTCTGTAAATGTTCTAATTTCATATCCAACCATTGTGTAAGAACCTTCGATTTTGAGAGATTTGGAAAGACTTTCCTGTTCTGCTAGAAATGCTGTCCAATTATTGTCAGATTTTTCTGCCCATTAAGACTCCTAATAGTTTCCTGATGTGTGTATATTTGGTCTAGCTGCATTTGGAAGCCTTCATGGCATTGGCTCTGTACCACTTGTATTTGAATTTTGGAATAACACTTTCTAATTTTTCATTTATCTAGAACTATTAATTGGGCTCACTTACTTTCATTCAATTCCAAATTATTGATGTATTATATTTTGGTTGGTTTTGGGAGGTGCTTTTACGGGGACATATTGGCCCATGAAAGGTTTGCGTTGCAATAATAGGGTGTACTTTGGCAGTAAAATGACATCTTAATGTAAAAGCTGCGCTAACAATGGACAAAGTATGGGTCTCTCCTAGCTCCCATACATATAGGTTTTGTACAATAGTGGGCAGAGCTAGTTTGTACGGTTCCACTTTCCAGCAAATGTCACTTGGCTGCATATGAACTCGATTGCCGGGAAGTGCTGCACACATCTGCTTACAAAAATCATAAGTTCGACTTGACATTTTTTTTTACTGGACCACATTTGCATTACAAGCCGAAGTGGGCAGGATGTCATTGGCTACATATTAGTTTCCATCAGTCTTTTCAGACACGTGGAATTATGCAGAGCAGCCTCCTTCCACACCTGCGTGATCCCTTTCGCCACTTCCGAAGGGCGCAGAACTATTCAGTGCAAACAGTCACAGCTGTACGTTATTCTCTTCTATCCTTTCCTGTAAAGGGCTCCGGAGACAGGAACATTCCCATTTCTCTATCCTTAACTGCCACTGTGCACCCACAGTCACAGGCCCTTTATGGTGCATTGCGACTCACAGTCATGCACTCCTCGCAAAACTTTGGGGCATATTTACATGAAAATGGCACAGCACGGTGCAGCAAGCAAGTTTTTTGCACATAGCTATGTCATTTTCAAAACGCAGGGATGCACAATATTAACTAGAAGACGTCACACGGCACTTATACGCTACCACACGTTATTTGCCGCTCGGGCGATTTGAGATTTGGAAACTCGGGAGCAGATTTATGAAGGACTTGCGCCGCCGGTGCGTGACTTTTTCCCATGTTAAATATGACGCACCGGCGGCGCAAGGCCTTCATAAATCTGCCCCTCGGTTCTTATATACGGGACCGGGCCAAGACAACACATTTACGTTAAGGAAGAAATACGAGGCGGCATCTTGTTGGATCCTTTGAAACCAAGGACTGACTTTCCTGATTCCTTTATGCTGCCAGTAACCTACAGAAGAATGACCCATAATTAGAGAAATCCACAATTTGCTGCTTGAGATCGAATATATATCTCTGCACGGCCTGATGCCTAACTAAACTACGAAGCCAAGACTGCGACTGACTGACATCATTTCATCCCGGGCACAGGACAAACCGTCTGGTTACATCCCCAATATACTTCACGTCTTTTCATTTTGAAAGAACGCTATAAATCTAATTACCCTGAGGAAGCTCCCCTTGAGGGAGAGAAATGCGGTGGCTGACGTATGTTGATAAATGTGGAACTTTTTGACAAGAAAACTTGAATAAAGAAGACACTTGTTGCATATAAACATTATTCTTTCTGGACTCCTCTTTACTATGTGCACCCCCAACCCTACCCATAAACAATATTAACTAGAATACGGTACATCCCGGTGGTCACCCCTGCGCTGTCTCTAAAAAAGCTGCCTCCTGCCTAGCACCATCGCAGTCACTCTTGCACCATGATGCAAGGGTGTCTGGATTGCTAGGATGTTTTTGCTGGAAGGGGCATCTTCCTGCACAAAAGCAATACATATTTGCATTTTGCTCCTAGCAGCCTACATAGAAAGAGCAAAAAATGGACAGATATAAAAGTATTACACTTTGTTGAGCCACATTAACACCTCGTTTTGAAAGGCTTTTGTGTTTGGTGCTGCCTCAGATTGACAGATCCTTGTAAATCTGGAGCGGTGTCAAAACGCCAGAGGTGAGGCTGGGAATGCCCACTGCAACACCCGTTGCTACAGAAAACGGAGTTTCAGAGGGCCATATTTACAAGGCTGTGTTAAGCCACGGAAAGTGGCTTAACACTGCCTTGAAAATATGGTCTTTCATATAGCGCCACCGAAGCGTCAACAAAAGTGACACTCCAGTGGCGCTAGGGGCTTGTAAATATGCTGCATTGTTCTAAAGTAAAAAGGCCTATTTTTCACCTGCAAGTTGTCTTCTCACAACTGGAGTTTGCAGTTATGCCATGCATAACAACAGCTCATGCAAAAAGCCTCCTCAGATGTTCTTTGACATCTATTTTTTTAAACATGTAAGTAAATGCAAATCTTTGCAAGGCACAATATAAACCTGGTATTTAAGTAGACAATAGTGCAGAGCTAATTTTATATAACTCATATTCTTAGATATTCTTTCAGTGCAGTTGCATTATTTTATGTGGTAAGATGGATATTATTGTGATGACATGTTGGCATTCATCCCCAAGGAAATAATGAATCTTTTGTTCAGATCTCTCATTAGAATGCTAGGCGTTTTTTCTTCACTGAATTAGTCAGTACAGTAGATTATTAGTGAAAGAATGTACCATAAAAGGAACGTTACCATTATTGAAATGCACAACAAAGAGGTAATCAGGATAACAAATTACTATCTAATTAAATGAAAATTGCCAGTGTGATAACCACTGATTGAATAAAAGAGTGTCTATTATTTTTGCTATTCTACAATGAAAGCATTTGCATTTTTCAATTAACTTTTCATTTTTCTCCCCATAGTATTTTTTAATATGTGTATTATTTATCGGCACGAGTTGTCTCTTGAGATTGTATTTAGGTCTGAGGAGAGAAGCTCTATTCTTGCTTGTTGTTTTCAGGCGAGTTGTGCCATTCATTACGGCACATTCTTGGAGAATAATGCCATTATAAAATGCGGGATGGACACTTTCACATGCCTAAAGGAATGTATAGTATGTACATCATTTGTTAAAACATGTGTTATGGTAAACTACGGTGCTGATTTTCCTATTCAGGTTAGAAATGTTATTTGATACCTTAAAGGTTCAATTTGCATTTTTTTCATTTCTTTATCGTAATTTCTGATAAGCAGTCTTCATACAATATTCAATCCACGGCGTGTACTATGTAAAAAACAAAGAGTATAACAGGCCATTTTGGAACAGAGACGCAATCAGCTTCGCGAATCAATGTTTGAATGTAGGTCTCACCATAGCAAAGTACTAAAATAAAACACACCTGTAAAAAATGCCGTCCAAGCTCTTGGTCATTTGTGAAGTTGAAAAGTACAGAGCACAGCACAATGAAAGTACAATTTACAAATAATAATAAATGGAGTTGATTACATCTGTAAAAGGCTCATTTATCAGTTATGCAGAGTTCGATCAGAATGAATATGGGTCGGTGGGCTAATGACTCAGCCCGCCAACAAAATATGTGCATTAAATAAATGCTGATATTGGATTGTTCTACTCTTGTGGTTCTGTGTTCACTGGAATTATGCAAAAAAAACGTTAAATGTAATGTGATTTCACATTTGGATTCGTTGAATCCTGTTGCAAAATGCTGCGATGAGCACAGAACTGTGTCGTTTCCGTTTAGTTGCCATCACGAGGGCATGCTCCCTCCTCTGTATGTTGTGCTTTAAACTCGAGTAGCTGACCTGTAAAGTTCTGTGGGTCCGGTTAAAAAAACACCTGGCTCAGCAAACATAATGAAAGAACATATACTTGTGATCCAGCGTCACTATAGAAATTCTGTCTCACATGCGTCACCATTCACTACCTAATACTCACCAAACTAATCAATAACTAGGCCCTTGCAAATAAGACAGAAAATCATGAAGCTGAATCATGTGGCCCAATTAATCACACTATCAAACTCATATTTACATATTTACAACTGCAGTATAACATATATATTCATAAATTTATCAAGAAACATTAATTAGACCACTGAGGCCAACGGATAGAAGCTAATGGTAACAACTCAATATTCAAGTCCAGCTTGACGTTTTAAGTCTTTTATTTTAAAGTTTCAAAGTTTCAAAAACTTTATTATCTCATTTATTAATTTCAAGCTTTTTATTATTTCAGTTTTATTCATTAAATCATTGGCTCAAAAGGCCTGGCACTTCAAAATTGAACAGAAAATGAAATAAAGAAAACATCAACCCTATTCCCTAAGTTAACTTTTTGACCTGAAAAGGAAACAATCTGTTAAGCCTTACGTGTCCAAAGGAAAACGGACAGCACTTCGCACTCAGGAAAGAGTCAGCCCCGCTCCCCTCAAGAGGCCAGATTTTTATACTTTTCTAACTCACTAATCTAACTAAACAATATGTTTTAATAATTTCCAGCACCCTGATTGGTTGCTGACTGTCAGACCACCAAAGCCACCTCTTTCCAAAGTGACAACGTCATTTCATCATTGTTCATTGACATGAAGCGACACCAGCTTCCGAGGGTTTGATACAGTTTCCAAAGTTGTTTCACTGATTTCCTCCAAAGCTCGACCAAACCATCCCTTGTCACTTCCTTGGCCTTGTAGAAATAACATCCAGAGCACATAACGCACAAGTCTTTTTGTTTAAGCTTCAGTTCATTCCAAAGAATAGCTTTCATGGAAAAGTTCCAATATGACTGTGCTTGGCTCTGCTCACGTACAGGCTAACCAACATTCTCCAGAACTAGGCCTCAAGCCTTTCTCTCGGGCTAGAATTTAAACAAACACAAAAGAATGATTAATTCAAGTAAAATAAAGCCTTCTGTTACCCACCCTACCATTGCTAATAATTAACCCATTAATAAATGACACCTAGCAGAAGCAAACAAATAAAGCAGCACATTTAATATCTACCATTCTTCATAATGTCCAGCAGAAGTCTTTATGTATCTGAAAGAATAAAAAGATGATCGAATAATACACAGACAGACAGTCACGACATAAAACAAACATATAAGCACATATAATGAAAGCAAAAGTCATAAAATGTCCAGCCGCATTAATAGTGACAAGGACAATAAGACAAACAGGACAATATTAATCATGAGTTACATGACAAACTCGCAAATGCAACAAGAGCACATGTTATTAATCCCACGTGTTTGTGTGTGTGCAATCTTACTCTAGGTTGAATTAGTAAAACAAATCATGCAACAATTCATTAATAGATTAATTCATGTTACAGGGAATAAACTTTGCGAGTCTGAATAAAATAATTTCTGAAACTCGCTCCATCAACTCCCTCATCTGGTGATTTAAAAATCACCAAACAACACCCAAAAATTTCAGGAAATTTTAAACCCAATTTAGAGACATCACATTTTTTATTCTCTCGGTATTAGTCTCCCTAAACCCCTGTTCTGCTGTCTGATCATCTCTTTCAAACTGAGCCCTTCGCATTTCTTCTAACTCCTATTCCTTCTCCTGTTCCTTTCTGAGTTTGAAAATCCTCCTCTTTTCTTTCTGATGCTTCTTCCTCTTGTGAATCATACAGCTAATTTTTAGCAGCAGTATCACTATAATGATGGCAATTACTGGATAGAACACTTTGCCAATGATGGAGCTACCAACTTCTGAAAACCATTCTTTTATTGCCTCCATTCTTTTGCCTATTCGTTCTGTGAAACTCTCTTCTTCCAGGGGTTCTATTTCTTGGTGAAACTCAGTTATATTTTTAATTAGCGACTCTATATTCCGACTCTTGTCAGGAATATAAGTACAGCAATGTTGGACATGTAACACCCCACAGACCCCTCCCTCTTTTGCAAGCAGAATGTCTAATGCAAGACGATTCTGCATAACCATGCTCCTTGTAGCAACAAGTTCTGTGTTGACTAATTGGAAACCACTTGCAGTATCTGTTGACAATCTATCTACAATTGTAGAAACCTTTCTGATTTTGATTGAATTCATGGTAATTCCTACCATAGGAATGACAGCACCAAAGATGTCTCCCAGGACTTCTGTAAAACTTTCTCTTTTGTACCTATTCAGGTTCAGGTGTTCACCAAATTCAAAGGTACCCTTTTCATTTCTGTCAACATGAAAATTTTTTGGAAAAGCTAAGCCAAGATAGCATGTCCCATACCAATGGTCTGGGAGGCTAAAATATGCTTTATTGCCACAAATAAAATAAATTCCAGGAAAAATTGGATCCTTACCACCCTTAAATCCCCATCCCCCTATGATGCGATAAGTATCCTCACATTGACTAGCACCCACAAAATAATTATCGTAAAGTGTGTTATCTCTCCTAATGCAAAATGTACCACTAACTGGTTCATCTATGTGTATACCAGCATTTGTGTTAACACCATTAAGCTTTGCGTCCTCCTTTTGCCAGTATTTTAACTTGGCATGTTTAAGCATCTCATTTCTTTTGTAAACAGCCCTTCTCTCCTCAACCATGTTCAGGAAAGTCTTTTCTTCTGCTCTCATTTTGCATTTTAAATTATTTCTATATGCATACTCATAGTTGAGTTCATTAGTAACTAAAAAGAATTCCCTCATCTGTTTCGCAGGTTTTACTTTGTTCAAGCTATTTACAACTTTGAGGTTTGCAAAAACCTCATCAAAGTCTGAATAATAATATTCCAGACGACCAGTTTGATAAAACAAGCTAGCAATTACACTGCAAGTAATGCCATAAGTGAGAGGTAACATATTATAAGTCACTCCCTCTGAAACAGAAGCAGGCAGCTTCACGCAAACATACCAATCTTTAACATTCATTAATTTAACATATTTGGACAGAAGTCTTGAAAATGAATTACTTGAGAAATCTCCAACAGATCTATCTTGATGAAACTCTGGATCATGCTCAATAACTCTGCTAGACTTGCCAGCATGTTTCTCATGTTTAGTCTCTACCTTACTAGTTATATTAGTCTTAACCCTTTCGATGCTGATGACGAGCTCAGCTCGTCATCACCCACGGGTGTCGTGTGCTGATGACGAGCTGAGCTCGTCATGAATATATGGCATCCAGAATATTTCAGCACAGGACGGGAAAACTGCCAGCAGCCATGTGGTTAAGTTTTTGCTTGTCAATACCAAAAGGGTAAACTACAGCTAATATTAACCAAACTAGAATTAATAAAACCACACAAATTGAAGTCATTTTGCAACATCTTCTTAGTATTGAACACCTTGAAGTATCTGGTCTAGGCATTCTGAAAAAAACGATTTGAAAACAAAAATATAAAATAATGTAAATCAACTTAACTAAAATGTGAGTAAACTATCAAAACTATATCCCCCCTTTTACATTTTTTTTTTTTAGAATAAAACCCTAAACAGCTTTTCTTCGACCTTGTGTCACATAGATATGTGATTCCAACTAAACACAACTTCTTCGACCTAAGGTCACCTAACACATTTTCTTCAGCCTAATGCCAGGAAACAAAGACCCTTATCTAGAATTTAAACAACCTCAATCTTTGTCACTGAACTCTTCCAAATCTTCCTGACTACTGCTTTCCACCTCTACAATTGGTGGTATAATTATATAGGTCCACTCTGGAGACTTATACTTTTGATTTGGCTTAATTACTCTTTTTGTCTTTCGAGTGATTACTTAAAACTTTTTATTTTCGTTTTTCTTATCAGAATCACCCCCCTGACTAGAAACTTCATTGATCTGTTCTTTTGATTTCTTCACCAGTTTGAATTTCAAATTATCTTCAGGCCAAATATCTCCTTTCCTCAGGATCTTTTTCTTTGGTACGCTTTCGTTACATTCAGCATTCCAAGCTCTTTTTCTGAATTTTCTTATTTCAGATTCTTCATCACTCTCATCAGTATCTGTATCTGAGACTTCAAATCTGTACCTAGGAACTTCTTTACTCGGCAACTTCACTCCATTAGGAACAATATCCTTACAGCTGGTACTTGGTAATTCTTCCTCTTCTTCAGGAATCCCCTTCAGCTTCCCAGTTTCAGGCTTCTTGCTCCTGTACAAAGAGTTACTCTTTTGCTTTTCAATACTCTCCTGGATTAGATTTTTGTCTTGCTCAGAATCTTCTGCTTCTGAATCTCCCTTTTCTTTTTGAGATTCTTTTTCTAGCAGGTCTTCATCAACACCTCGATTTCCAGTTTCGATATTCAGATCTTCTTCATTCAAGTTCTGATTCTCAACTAGATTTTCTTGATGTTGATTTTCTTGCTGATCATCAGACTCGGGATCTTCTGGATCTCCTTCTGAATCTGAATCAGTTGTCACTTCACTGTCTTCATCAGGATTTTCAGGAGGTGGTACACGAAATGTATGGCTGGCGTGCACCCACCTCTTCAACCCCTTACACTTAACAGCATTAGTTGTGACCAAAATCACTTGCCTTGCCTTCTGCCACCTTGGTACTAAACAGTTTCTTCTTCGATGGACTTTAGTCCTCACCCAGTCCACGGGCAACAAGTCATGCATTTGCACTTTCTCCTTTGAGATTACATCTGTTCCCACCTGATGAAATACAGAATTTACTACATCAGAGAGATTTTGGCAATATTCAATGATTGCACTATCATTAATACTCAATAATTTGCCAACTGGAACAAATGCTTGCCTCATTACTCTACCCATTACGATATCATGGGGACTAAGGCCTGTCTTTTTCTCAGGAGTACTTCTTAATGACATCAGAACAAGTGGAAGAGCATCTGTCCATTTTACTACTGTGGCTAGACACATTTTTGAAATTCTATTCTTGATAGTTCCATTTATTTGCTTCTGGCCTGTAAGCACAATGCAGCTTTTGTTCAATGTTCAAAGCTTCACAAATCAGTTTCATCAATCTGTTTTCAAAATGGGTTCCACAATCACTTTCAATGGTCACTGGAAATCCGTACCTAGGTATGATCTCCCTCAAAAGCAATTTTGCCACAGTGACTGAGTCATTGTGACGAGTTGGGAAAGCTTCTACCCATCTTGAAAACAGAGAAACAAATACTAGTACATATTTTAGCCTGTTATGCATCGGCATTTCAATGAAATCCATCTGTAATCTGGTAAAAGGACCACCCTCCCGTCCTATGGTTCCCATGCTTACAACAGTTTTCCTATTTGGATTCATCTGTTGACAGGTCAAACATCTTTGGCAAAGTGACTCTGCAATGATTCTGAACTTTGTACTTAACCATGTTTCCCTGAATAGTCTGATCATAGAATCTCTCCCTAAATGCCCTGGACCATGGTACATCCGTGCCATGTCAGCAATCATACAGTCTGGCATTACAGGCCTTCCATCTTTGTACACCCAAATTTCATCTTCCTCTCGCTGTCTACATTCCTTTTTTAACCATGTGTTTTTCTCTTCATCGTCTGCCTCATCTTGTAATTCTTTTACCTCCTGCCATGTTTCAACTACAGAAATTAGCATGAGAGAATTCAACGTATGACTTTGGTCTTTTTCCCGATTGATTGAATAATTGTTTTTTGCGCAGTACTTTGCGATTTCGTCTGCATATGCATTTCCTTTAGTGATGTAATCATCACCTTTCTTGTGTGCTGCACATTTGACAACAGCAATTTGCTCTGGTAACTGAATGCCATCGATCAATCTCTTGATCAATTTTGCATTTCTGATTGGTGAACCTGCAGAGGTTAAATAACCTCTTTGAGACCATAGCTGTCCATAGTCATGAACCACGCCGTATCCATACTGACTATCAGTCTCTATGGTTACCCTTTTGCCAACTGCCTTTTCACAAGCTCGAATTAGACCAATTAGCTCTGCAATTTGAGCAGAACGAATTCCATCAAGAGGTGAACCTTCAACAACATCCTAAACTGTACATACCGAGTATGCTGCTCTCAGAATCCCTTCATCAGTTCTCAAACAGGACCCATCCACAAAGTACACTATGTCTGATTAAGGCAAAGGAACATCTTTTATGTCCTGTGGAGGTTTTGTGCAGTAATCTACAACATCCAGGGATTCATGATCAATGTCATTTTCATTATTTACCTCAGTAACAACTCCATCAGGCAACAGTGTGGAAGGATTCAAGTTCATGAATCTTGCAATTGATACGTTATCTGATCCCTTAATTGTTTTCTCATATTTTGACACTCGCACGCCGAGGGCTTACCGGCGTTATCCTGTTAGAGTTGTGGACACCGCTGTAGCTGTTGCTGCCTTCCACTACAACTAGCCGCACCCGCTCCGCGGGTGCCGCGTCGCAGCTCTGGTCCGTGAGGCTGTTGGGAGCACGTTTGCTCACAGCCCTTGACAAACACTCGAGGGAGCAGGGCCACGCTCTAATCACCAGCGCTGCCGCTGCAGGGACTCAAAGATCCAGGAGTCCCTGTGTCCCGGCACACCTGCAGACCTCTTGCCCCTCCCACCCCCTCGCTTCACGCCCCCACAAAGGAACGCCTCCACCCCGCTTTGCGGGAGCACGCGGGAGCATCGCGGGAGAAGCCCGGGACAAGGGCGGGACCATCTGTGGCCATCAGGGGCCAGAAGAGGCCGGGCCGGGCCATATCTCTTGGCTCTCCCAAGAGGGAGGGCGAATTGCTAGAACATGGCCACAGGCACAAGAGCAAGTAAGTCAAGGAAAGCTGCGGGAGACGTCGTTTTAGGCACAATGGACCAATTTATTAGCCGGGCTGTTTCCATCGTAGAAAAGGAGATAATCCTTGCTGAACGAAGATTATCTCGGGACTCCAGGGGTCTATCTCACAAGCGCTCATCCTTGGGCGCTCTCGCCTTAGCCCCCAGTCCAGTAAATGTGCCTACTACACCATTGGTCACAATTGATTCTCCGGACATTGACGAGAGAGTAAGTCGGATCAGGGCAAGCCTAGAAAGGGTAACTACCACTGCACCAGTCATTGCTCAAGACTTAATACACTCAATTCCTCTTGACCAAACTGACCCTTCGCAGGGGGCCCAAAATTGTGATCCTTACCCAGAGACCAATAATGCCCGTAGCCCCTCAGCGCGATCTAATGAAGCCACACAACCTCCCCCCATAGTTGTATCCATCGAAGCTAGCACCCCCTCAGCATTAGTTCAGGCAACTATCCCTACTGGGAAACCAGCCCTAGGACAAGTTGCACAAAAAAAGCGAAAGCGTCCTGCCAGTCCTCGGAGGGGGGGGTCTCATAAGCCATACAGTAAAGTGAGTAGGCAAAATGCGCCCAAAGGGGGTTCTACCACAAACCATGTCCCACACTCAAACACCAGAGATATTGCACCTGAGGGCATACTAGGCCCGTTGGCTTCTCTAGGTTCCACCATACCCCCCCAGGCTGTGCACACCGACTCAGATGTTGAGAACTTAATCAGGTCCGTGGTGATGCCGCTCGTAGATAAGATTGACAGCCTCACGCGTAAACTAGCTGCCCTTGAGCTGTCAATGCTGGACAACTTTTACGCTGTGAAATCACTGGTCAAATTCCATGCTAAGGTGCAGGGTGAAGAAAATGGTGGGCTAAGGAGTGGAGCTGTCACCCTAGTTCCCTCTGAGTCTGTACCTCGCCAAAAACCGCCTGCACCTGGGGAGATCCCTCAGTCACTCCAACCCAACACTGGAACCAGCACTGTTCCGAAAACTCCCGCTCCTGAGCCCAGCTTGGGCCGCCAAAAGAAAAAAGCCACTACCCAAGTGCCCAAGGCTCCGAAGGTTAACTTTGCTCCTAACCCCAAGCCTATAGCCCTTAACTCTAATACAGTGGGAAATTTGCCTGCCACGTCTAATGGAAACGTAACTCCATCCTTTTCCACTCCAGGCAACCAGGCTACGCCTAAACCCCTAGCCAAACCCTTAACTAAACCTCCGGCCACAACACCAGTAGATAGGGTAAAAAGGCACACACCCAATTCTAGCCTCCCCCCTGGTTGTAAACCGTATGTGGTAATCTTAACGGGTGTCCCGGAGCTTGAAGAGGGTTCAGTTGAGCTATATTCTGATCTTAAACATAAGACACTCTCCTGGCTCAAAGTAAATAGACCCCTCCCAGGGCACATCGACGGCAGAATAGCCTATGTTCGCCGTGTAGGGTGGATCGGTAATAGACATAAGGACCTATCTGGGGACTGCGTACTAATCAACTTTAATGATCCGAGAGCAGCAGGCATGATATGCAGCCAGCAGTCGCATTATAACTTTTGCGACATTCAAACTAGAGATTTGGGGTACTTTTACCGCCCCCCTCCTTCGTCAAGGCACAAGAATTTCTTGCCGGATGAGGGTAGAGGTGCATGGTTCCCGCGCCACCCAACTCTAGACGTTAGAGCAAGGGCATGGACACCGACACAAGTAGCCCCCCCGCAGGGTTGGGGTTGGTGACTTGGTGATAAAGTGGTAACAAACACCCCCTCACCAAGGGCTATTACACCACGTACAGTTGAGAGGGTCCCCTCTTCACCAGCCAACATTTCTGTGCCCCAACCCATGCCCAACCCCCCTATCCCTTCACCCCCAGGCTATTGGACCGGGCCCATTGAGCCCGTGGATGGAGCACAAACTATGGCTGCACAGGGCGTGGAAGCTGGATGTGTTGAGTCTCCAAATTGCCCTATCCTGAAAACCATTAGCTGGAATGTGGCAGGCTTAAACAACAAGTTGGATGCCCCGGACTGGGTGGCGCTCGTTGAGCCCCACGCAGTCTGTGCATTCCAAGAAACGTGGTGCGTGGAACCAAGGCATAGAGTAGGTTATGCTACCTTCTTCGTCCCGGCAGGTATACCAGCCTCAGGAAGAGGGCGCCCATTTGGAGGCCTCCTAGTCTGGGTAGATATAACCTTAGGCTGGAGGGTACACCATCACCCCCAAAAATCTCCAGACCTTATGCGGCTCTCTGTAAAATGCCCAAGGAAAGCCGTTAAGCTGGAGATTTTTAACATCTACACACGTGGGGTTTCAGGGAGGGCTTTGTCACCAACCCTTACTGCGTTGGAGGCAGCCTTAGGGGAGTGCCACAGAGACTCCCTAATCCTGGTTATGGGGGATTTCAACTGCACATTTGAGCCCCTGCTAACCGATGAATCGCTGGACCTGCACGACGAAGATTCAAGGAGAGGCGTTCCGTCTCTTGATTTACCTATCGTCAAAAGATGGACACCTAGAGTTGTCCAGCTAAACTCCCTCACACTTGAGTATGGCTTGAGAGCAGCCAACGGGAGAACACGCTCTGACCTAGCGGGGGCACACACATATAATAGGGTGGGTCACTCATCCAGGATAGATTACATTCTTCTAAATTTTCCCTTGTGGGCACACACGAAGGACATGATAGTCTTACCTTCCCTGGATAGTGATCATAACGCGCTCTCACTATCCCTAACACACTGGTGGAGGGACAGCGGCTCATCTTATGGAGATCGCGATGTTCCTGAGCAAAGGTCATCGGCGGGGTGGTCCCCTCAAATTGTCTCAGACGCCTAAGATGGGACAAAGTGGCTATCGACAAAGAAAAACTATCCTGCATCAAAGCCGTCACTGCTGCAGCCTGTGAACTTCTGGAAAGTCAGCCTCCCAGTCCGCTCAGGACTGCAGCCGTGTTTAGCGAGGTTTCGACGTCGATTGGGGATCTGTTCATGGTCAGTTCAAAAAAGGGGAGCAAAAAACTTGACAATCGACAGTGCAAATCAGGCTGGTACTCGTCGGAGTGCCGTGCTGGAAAGAGAGCCCTAATACTGGCAGTAAAGAGCGGTGATCCAACTCTAATAGCTAACAAGCGCAAAAGCTACAAATCTGCGCTAAGGGCAGCAAGGAGAGATTGGGAAGATGCCTTTTGGCAGGAACTCCGTGCCGCCAGTGTGGAAAAAAATGCCAAAGGCTTCTGGGACTTATTGCGAAAGAAAAACAGACCCCTAGATACTGTCATCACATGCAATATAACCGAGGAACAGTGGCTTGCACACTTCTCAAATCTGTACACAGCACCTGAAGTAGAAGCAATGGACTTCCCGCTACCACAGATCCTTCGAGGTGATGGGAGTTATGAGGAAAGTCTGTTTACCAGGAAAGAAGCTGAAATTGCTATAAAATCCTTGGTTCCCCGTAAAGCAGCTGGTCCTGATGGCCTTCCTGGCGACCTCCTCCGCGCAGACCCGGATGATTGGAGTGTACTAATCGCATCTGTACTAAATGCTGCCATGGCAGGGGCCCCCCTCCCTACTTCATGGAAGGCCGCTGAGGTGGTACCCCTGCACAAAAAAGGTTCACGAGACGACCCAGCCAATTACAGGCCGATCAGCCTGATAGATTGTTCTCAAAAGGTAGCGGGCAAGGTCCTCTTATCTAGAGTACAGCAATGGGCAGAGGAAAACCTGATACTTTCGGACTTCCAGGCTGGGTTCAGAGCTGGCACAGGAACAATAGAACAATCGCTAAGGCTGCTCATGATTTATTGGAAGACCGTGACGATTGGGAAGGGTACCTTATACCTGGCCTTCATCGATCTCCGAACGGCTTTTGACTTGGTACCCAGAAACAACCTTTGGAAGGTACTGAGTGACCTTGGCATGCCACCCTATCTGCTTCATTTGATCATGAGGTTTCATGAAAAGAACTATGCCCAAATACGCTGGGGGCCAAATGGTCAAAAGACCTCAAAAATAGAGGTGAATAGAGGTGTGCGAAAGGCTGCGTACTGGCCCCAACTCTATTCTCCCTCTATGTGAATGGGGTGGTGGACTTCCTAACAAAGTTACCAGCAGATGCCCCCCGTTTGGCAGGCCGTCTAATCCCTACCTTGCTCTTTGCTGACGACACTTTACTACTGTCAAAATCCCCAATGGGCCTCCAGCAGCTTCTTACTGGATTTGACGATTTTTGCAAGCAGAGAGGTCTCTGTATCAATACAGATAAAACAAAATATCTCATTCTGAATCCCCCGCAAAAACTTGGACCCCCTCCCACACTGGGGTCCGTTGCTCTGGAAAGGACTAAGACGTTCGACTACCTGGGCATCCGGCTGGTGGACTCCATGAAATGGGACTGTCACTTGACCAAAATGTTATTGAGTTTGAAAAGAGTGACCGGGGTCTTGTTGAAAGAGCAGAGAGCAGCTTCTACAAAACCAATAGCGGCAGTTATGGACATTTATTCGGCTAGAGGAGTAAGCGCAGCACTCTACGGGGCAGAGCTCTGGGGGATGTCAAATATGAAAGAGCTAATTCGAGCAGAGAACACCTTCCTGAGAAGTCTAATGTTTCTTGGCCCATCTGTCCCCATCTTACCCTTACAACTGGATATGGGCTGTCGGGTGATCGAAGACCAAGCAAAGTTACGTCCCCTGTTACTGTGGGCCCGCATCTGGAGAGTACCTGAGCTCTCAAGCTATGCGGATGGCCTTCGGGAAATAATCAAATCCCCGGGTTGGGCAAAAATAAAATGGCTAAGGGACATCAAGGCCCTACTTGCCAACCTGGGGCTGGAAGAAGCGTGGCACCAACAGACAGCCCCGCCCAAATCCACGATAAAAAAACTTTATTGGCAGTGGGTGGTAAACAGAAGAAACTCTTCGACAACGTCATGCAAATCGACTAGAAACTTCTTGGAAATCAAAGATGTCCCTATCAGAGAATTGTATTTGGATACTATCTCTGCCCCATGGGAAAGAGCATTGTACTTTAAATTCAGATTAGGTCTTCTCCCTGTAATGGAGCTCACATGCCGCTGGAAAATCCCTTACCAGACTGCTCCATGGTGCCCCTTTTGCCCTCAGCGGCGTGAATCTGTCCCTCATTTGTTATTCGAGTGCCCTGCCTACAAGGTTCCTCGTACGAAATGGATGAAACCGATGTGTCTCACCTTGGGCACCAGACATTGCAATGTGGCACTAAGAATACTACTTACAGACACTCGTACGTTTTTTGCATGCGCCACCTCGAAATATCTTGGGTGGGCATGGCGGATCCGGTCAAAAAGACTTAGGCAAATTGTTTAATCATGATTTTAAAGTTATGGCCCGTTATTGGCCTATCTTTTTTAGGTAATTTATTTAATCCCGCTAACAGAAATGGCAGGGAAAAAATAGTTGATTCCTAGCACGTAGGGGTTTTTATGCTTTTTATCTAGCAATGTTAAAAATTGAATTTACTCTGTATGTATGCTTTTTAAGATATTTTTTATGTCGAAATAAAGCCTATTTGACTTGACTTGACATATTTTGTCAATCTGCTACTTGTCAAATGTTGGGTTTTGCTTCTAGTAAGAAGAATTTCAACTGAATGAGGTACATATACTTTTACAGGAAATCCCATAATGATACCCTCACTTGGTTCAAGACTTACACTTGTTGCAGCCACTGCTTTTAAACAACCTGGCAAAGCTTTTGCAACGGGATCCAAAACAGCTGAGAAATATGCAATTGGCTTTCTCAACTTTCCATGTCTCTGAATCAACACAGACAATGCACAACCTTCCCTTTCGCTGCAATACAGTTCAAATTCTTTCTCATAATCTGGCATACCCAGAGCTGGAGCTTCACATAATCTCTTTTTTAATTGTTCAAAAGCTTCCAGTTCAATTTTTGACAATCTGATTGGATCTTTTATGTCTGCTTTTGTTAGTCTCTGAAGTGGTTTTGCAATTACTGAAAATCCACTAATCCATTGTCGACAGTAACCAACCATTCCCAGAAACATTCTGACCTGTCTTTGTGTTGTCGGTGGCTGAATTGCTCGAATCATTTTTATTCTTTCAACTGTCACTTTTCTTGTTCCTTTTGCAATTCTGTGACCAAGATACTTTACTTCTTGTTTACAAAACTGCAATTTTGCTGGTGACACTTTATGTCCCTCATCTGCCAAACGATTTAAAAGAGTAATGGTATCAGTAACACAATTTTCTCGTGTTCTTGCTGCCACGAGCAAATCATCAATGTACTGTACCAATGTGGAATTACCAGGCAATATCAGATCTTCCAGAGACTTTTTTAACAACTGATTAAAGATAGATTGACTTTCAGTATACCCTTGTGGGATACAACACCATGCTAGGATGTGATTCGGGAACCTGAAAGCGAAAATTTGCTGGCTTTCTGGATGCAATGGGACTGTAAAGAAGGCATTACACAAGTCAATGACTGTGTACTATTCTGCATCATGCGGAATCTGATAAAGAATTACCGCAGGGTTTGGAACAATTGGGCAACATGGAACAACAATCTGGTTAATTTTTCTCAGATCCTGAACAATTCTATATGTTCCGTTTGGCTTTTTAATACCCATAATCGGTGAATTACATGGGCTACTCTCAATTTCTTTTAGCACACCTTGACCTATGAATTTTTTTAATCACTGGAATGATACCCTCAATTGTCTCAGCTTTCATTTTGTATTGAGGAACATTTGGAAAATCTATTCCCTGCTTTACAGTAATTTTTACTGGATCTACATTTTTCATAAAACCCATGTCATTTCCAGTTAAGTCCCAAATTGCTGGATTAACTGGCTTTTTAAGCTCCTCTGGCAAATCATTTTTATCAAAAACAGGAAACAGTAATGTTTTTTCTTCATCAACCATTAACATTGTCAATTTATAAAGCCCATCTTCTTCTGATGTTTGCATTTCAATGCCGTCTGGTGAGCAATATATTTTGCAATTCATTTTGCATAATATATCACTACCCAACAGATTCACAGGACTACTGTCACAAACTAGAAATCTGTGTTTATCTTTGTAGTTCCCTATTTCCACTTTAACTGGTTCTGTTAAACTTGTTTTAATTTGCTGATTAGCTACACCTACAACTTGGATTGTCTCACCAGAGAGAGGAAGGTTCTCTATTTCCGCTGATCTAACAGTAGAACGGGTAGCACCTGTGTCCACAAGGAAAGTAATATCCTTATCATTCACTTTCCCATTAACAAATGGACCGTACTGATCTACCTCAAGAGTGGGTCCAAGCACACACTCTTCTTCCTCTCTCAGGCACCGTCATGAGTAATCTTCTGAAGAATCACTCTCTTCTTTGTCTTTAAGCCAAAATTGAGAAGCATTTGACATGTTAACTTTTGACACATTATTTACCAAATTACCTCCACAGAAACCTGTTTCAGGTGTAAATCTCTGAGCATTAGCACTATTAGGGAATGGTGCTTGTGGTACCTGACTCTGCTGAATTTGGCTCTGCTGTATCTTGCTTTGCTGAATCTAGCTCTGCTGATTTGCTATCTGTCGCTATAGCTGTCGCTGCTGACTTAACTCGTTTAACTGTTGCTGTAGCTGTTACTGTTGCTGCTGATTTAATTCACACTGCACCTGTGGATTCAATGAATTATTTTTAAAATTTCTGGGCGGGTTTTTACACTCGCGTTTCCAGTTTCCAATTTCGCCGCAATTAAAACATGGGAGCTTTTGTTTAAGCTCTTCAACATTTACATTAAATTTCGGCTTATTATTAATATTGAAATTGTTGTTGAATTTCCCTTGATTCTGCTGCTGCATAGAAGCTAACTGCTGTTGTTGCTGCTCTGCTACCTTCACTTGTGCCCACATCGTCTTTTCCTTGAGATTTTTCTGTTTTGCATCTATTTCATCACTGCAATATTTTGCCTTTCTCAGGATGTCATCAACTGAAAGTGATTGCCAGCAGACAATTCCAATTCTAATCATATCGCCAATTTCAGGTCTCAGGCCATAAACAAATCTGTAAATGAAGTGGCTCATATCTTTTTCACTTAATTATTCGTAGCCACTATACTGTTTGAAGACTAACAGTAACCTTTCGTAAAATGAATGAACTGATTCTTTTGGTTCCTGGTTTGTTCTGTCAATTTTAACCCAATCCACTTCCTTTGGAGGAATTTTCCCTTTCAGCCAATAAATTACTTTATTATAAATGTCCATGACATCTTTTGATGGGGCACCTGTAATTGGGTCTCGGGGAGGTTCTTCTTTTGGCCAATCCACAGAAATTTTGCATTCTGTCCAAAGATCTGATGGGACAACAATGTCAAAGAATCCATCCAGATCAATCCACAGAACTTTTGACACTTTTATAAATCTGTCTACCTGTCGATACCACTCAACTGGCTTTTCTCTCAATCGTGGGAAATCATTGGTAAACAAAGAATATCCTGTCTGGACCAAGGAACATGGACATATCCTCCTCCTGCTATTTCCCTCGTTGAAAATTCTGAAACCACTTCATTTCTCAACCTTTTATCCTGTTCTTTATTCTTTGACCATTTTATTCTCCATTTACCTAATTCACCTAATTTCCTGAGAAAACTTATTAATTCTTTTATATGGGCCATTCTTCCAGCAGCATTGATATTGTCAATATCTCTTTCAGAAAAATCCACTCTGTAGTGTTTCTGCAAATGTTTCTGTTTACTTAAATCAATTTCTAATTCAGCAGCCATTTCTTCCAGTTGTTCATACCTGTTCTTCGTTTTCCACTGAATGCTTTTACAGATAAAGAGGAGTTCATCATCCTGATACAACTTCAAATTGTCAGTACCAATTGTGCCAATGATTAATTCTTCTAAGTCAGCCTTTAATTTTGCAACATCAAGCTTTTTATAATCAGGAGCTTCAGGGGACAATGCATTTTGAGATAAATCTATTCTGTTTAGACTTTTCTCTGATAGACCTGAATCTGATTCTGCCACAGATGGTGTTTGCGAACCTGACAGACTTCCATTTAAAGTTAAATTTGGCAACATAAATTTTTCCCTATGTATCTCTGAAAGTTCCGAATAAAATCTCTCAGCTACTTTCTGAATTTCTGCATTTAATGGAACTGTCAAAGCTGAATGTCTATTGTCTCCCTGATCGAAAACTGGTACAACAGCACCAATAGTTACTGGTACTGTTACTGCTTCCATGCTTTTTGTCAATTGTTGATTTAAATCTTCCTTCGCTTTATTGTAACTGGAAATTTCTTGCATGTCAGCAGGTATTCTTTCCTGATTTCTCACAAAATTATTTCCTGTTGGGGAAATCTATTTTCTCTAGGTGTACTAAAATTATTTACTGACCCTACTCAGGCAATTTAAAAAATCTAGGAGAGCCTTCCTCTGCTTCTCTAGGAGGTGCACTTGGAGAAGTTCCTGTAGAAACTCTTGAGGTAGATTGAGAACCTGCTTGATAAGGTGGCGGTTTGCGTTTAGTAGCATAAATGTCTTCTAAAACTGCATCATCTAATTCCTCATCAAGTCATTTTCAGCTCTCTTTTGTTCTAGATCTTCAGTAATCATTATTCTCACTGGATACAGACCATCATACATGTCTGCTTTTCTCCAGCATCTCACTTTGTCTTCATGTGTTTCTCTATTTAAAATATATTTAGAATTTCTAGGTGCAAAACATTTGCTTTTACGCTCAAGTTCCATCATCTCAACCTCCCATTCAACCAGTGCCTCAAATTGTGTAGGTCTAGGCTTCGGCACAAGATCCATCATCTTTCCTCTCAGATTTCTCAAAACTTTCATATTAAATGACCCATCTTCTGGCCAGGCTAATACGCCATAGTTTTTAGTATAATGCATCCAATTATCGAACCAAATTACAGTATGATAGCCATATTCGCCTTCCATATAGGCTGCGGGTGTTTTGTACTTAGGAAGTAATTTACCACCACGCGTTTCAATTTTCTTGTCAGGTTTAAAGAAATTTTTCACTTTCTGAAACCATGAAGGCTTTTTTATCTCACTATCATTCCAAAAACTCATGTTTTAAATCAAAATCATTTATTCCGAAAGCTTCGAAATGTTCTCTTGGTGTTCCGCTATTCCAGCCAATCCGTGCGCGAAAGACACCAACAAGCCAATCAGGTTAAGCCACGTCACCACTTTGCTCCTCCAATAGAAATACAGTATTCAGAACTGACTAATCTGGTACCAGCCCGTCACTGTCACGTGAGCCAATCAGTGCGCTTTCTGTGACGTATGTTAGCCAATCACAGCGCGAACCAAAATGACGTATGCTGCCGCTGCAGCTTCTCTGCGCGTTACTCCGTAAACTCACCCCTCCTTCACAAAACTTTTTCACGGCGCCATTTTAAGCAAAACTTTACAATGAATTTTAATTAGTAACTACAAATAAACAAACCACTTGTCTGTTTCGCTAACAAAGTGATAGTTTTACAAACATTCAGAACTTTCTCTCCGCATAAAATAGACGACGCTATTTCTATACGATCATTCACGCATTCATACGAAAAACCCTAATCATTCACACACGAGATATTGGCAGGACTTGAACCGACCACAGAAAACGCCAAACGTTAATAAGAATAGACAACGCTATCTCACCCTTCTCTCAAGCTTGGATAAATCCTATTACTCTTTTCACAAAAAGTTTTAAAACAGGCTCACCAGGTCCCTATGCTTAATGCAACGATTTAATAGGCAATCCTCACTATAACATTTAACCAGTCACATCACATCTAAGGTCCCTAAACTTGTGTTGTACGTCCACAACACGTGATATATTCTATGACACAATTTTGAAACAGAACAAATGCACTGTGTAACTCTTCTAGTCACACTACTCTTTGCCGGCAAATAACTAGGAATTTTTTCACACTGCTGGAAAAAATCTTTTCGACTACATACAACAAGTAAACAAACTTAACAACAATTTTAGACATGTAGCCTATGTAATATACATGTGACATGTATGTTAAAATAGTAACCATCCTCTGCTACCAAAAGAATTGATCCAGCTTCACTATAGAAATTCTGTCTCACAAGCATCACCATTCACTACCTAATACTCACCAAACTAATCAATAACTAGGCCCATGCAAATAAGACAGAAAATCATGAAGCTGAATCATGTGGCCCAATTAATCACACTATCAAACTCATATTTACATATTTACAACTGCAGTATAACATATATATTCATACATTTATCAAGAAACATTAATTAGACCACTGAGGCCAACGGATATAAGCTAATGGCAACAACTCAATAATCAAGTCCAGCTTGACGTTTTAAGTCTTCTATTTTTAAAGTTTCAAAGTTTCAAAAACTTTATTAGCTCATTTATTAATTTCAAGCTTTTTATTATTTCAGTTTTATTCATTAAATCATTGGCTCAAAAGGTCTGGCACTTCAAAATTGCACAGAAAATGAAATAAAGAAAACATCAACCCTATTCCCTAAGTTAACTTTCTGACCTGAAAAGGAAACAATCTGTTAAGCCTTACATGTCCAAAGGAAAACGGACAGCACTTCGCCCTCAGGAAACAGTCAGCCCCGCTCCCCTCAAGAGGCCAGATTTTTATACTTTTCTAACTCACTAATCTAACTAAACGATATGTTTTAATAATTTCCAGCACCCTGATTGGTTGCTGACTGTCAGACCACCAAAGCCACCTCTTTCCAAAGTGACAACGTCATTTCATCATTGTTCATTGACATGAAGCGACACCAGCTTCCGAGTATTTGATATAGTTTCCAAAGTTGTTTCACTGATTTCCTCCAAAGCTTGACCAAACCATCCCTTGTCACTTCCTTGGCCTTGTAGAAATAACATCCAGATCACATAACGCACAAGTCTTTTTGTTTAAGCTTCAGTTCATTCCAAAGAATAGCTTTCATGGAAAAGTTCCAATACGACTGTGCTTGGCTCTGCTCTTGTACAGGCTAACCAACATTCTCCAGAACTAGGCCTCAAGCCTTTCTCTCGGGCTAGTATTTAAACAAACACAAAAGAATGATTAATTCAAGTAAAATAAACCCTTCTGTTACCCACCCTACCATTGCTAATAATTAACCCATTAATAAATGACATCTAGCAGAAGCAAACAAATAAAGCAGCACATTTAATATCTACCATTCTTCAAAATGTCCAGCAGAAGTGTTTATGTATCTGAAAGAATAAAAAGATGATTGAATAATACACAGACAGTCACGACATAAAACAAACATATAAGCACATATAATGAAAGCACATGCCATAAAATGTTCAGCCACATTAATAGTGACAAGGACAATAAGACAAACAGGACAATATTAATCATGTGTTACATGACAAACTCGCAAATGCAACAAGAGCACATGTTATTAATCCCATATGTTTGTGTGTGTGCAATCTTACTCTAGGTTGAATTAGTAAAACAAAGAAGTGATAACAAAGTAACTGGCTAGTATTAATTCCACTAGCAGCGTCCACTGGGAAAATATTAGTAAACTTACAAATAATGTCTCTGCTATATCTACATGTCCAGTGAAAATCAAAGATTGGTACTATGTCAGGTCTAGGGTACCACGCCATCCTTCAGAACCTTGCAGCTGATTTAATCTGATATACTAAACGACACAGGAATCTACCCTAATTAATACAGTGCAACATATGAAAATGAATACCCACAAACAATAATGTTGGCCCTGATGTCCCAAACCTTGGGCAACGGAATGCTTCCCGACACCCAGCTGCAAAGAGTCACAGGAAGTCGCTGTTTTATGCAGCACCAAGTTTACTATGCAGTGTGAGGGGATTATGATATTGTCTGTGTCCAAACTTAGATATCTGAGGTGAGCACTACCAGTGTCACAGAAATGACAAATGATCCTGCTGGAAGGATAAAAGTGCAGGAAAGGATATGGACTGTTGAGGAACATCAGAGGAGAGTGGAGTACCCACTCAAAATGGCATCATTGGGGAGCATGAGAACAGTGGGTTGACGATCTTACTCAATAATTTTTTTTAATAATTTTTTTTATTGGCAGCACAAGATACATGACGAGAAAAGAAGAAAAAAGAACATTTAAATTCATTCAGTTTTACCATCCAGATAAACAGTTCAATATAAACCAATCCATACTGATATATAATTCATAACAGTAAAGAAATATTCAGCAAAACAAAAAATTGATATTAAACATGATAGAGCCCGTACAATTAGAGGCTTAACAGTAGTTTAGCTTCATCACCAAATGAACACGCAAAAGAGCAAGGTAAAACATTTCCAAAATTATATAAATGTTCCCCAAATTTTATCACACTTCATCGTTGCTCGTAATCCCCTTACTTTAGCTAACGCTAATTCCATAGTGTAAATTTCATTAACAAGCGTCCACCATTCCATAATATGCAGAGGTTTTGGAGAGATCCAAACCCTTGCAATGGTCAATCTAGCACATGCAAATAAAATTGTAATTAAATCTTTATGTGGGCAATTTAATGATTGTATACCTAATAGAACCGTAGTAACTGAAAGAGGGGAGAAAATATTCTGCTTCTGATTAATAATAATTTCCATTCCAGACCAGAACTCCGATAATGCGGGGCAAGAAAAAAGCATATGTTCTAAGTCCGCCGCCACAAGATCACATTTGGGGCACTTAGAACACTCATTTGCTAAATTATTTGATGACCACATGGATATTCTTTGCGGAGTATAATACAAAAGACACATAGTTCTATATGATTGTAGTCTTAAACTAGAGGATTGGACCGCACGGTTAATACTACAAAAAGAGGCAGAGATCTGGTTAGATGTTATATTAATACCCAATCTAGTAGTCCATTTATGGCAAGTTTTATGCAATCATCAGCCTTTTGTTGATTGAGACATTTATAACTAATACTAATTAGCGATTTTTTCCGATCAGAATAGATCCAGGTCCAAATGTCTGAGTCAGAGACATCAGACACCTTCATTTTACGGTCTAAAAAGTCCCGAATTTGAATGTATTTAAACTGCTTGGAGTTGTTCAGTTTGTAAAGAAATTTAAGCGATGTAAAATCTAAAAATCCATCTGGGCCCTAGAAATCTCCTAAGGTATTAATCCCACATCTGGACCAGCTGGCCTCCGCGGCATCATTAAAAATTCCGGGAAGTCCAGGATTACCCCATATCTGTAATCTTGAATGATAAAAAGAAGTTTTACTAATAGTCAAAATCAAATTCCATATTCTGACGATCTCCCTGGCAGTCTTAAACTTAACCCGCTTGAAGTAATTTGGGTCATTAACTCTTGCCAAAAACTGATTACAATCTGTGCCCAACGTAAACTAAAAAAAGTAAAATTAACTATTGAGTGTGAGCAAACTTCGAAGACGACCCAAAAAAGTTGCAAAAATATATAATTTAAAATCAGGGAAGTTTAGCCCTCCTTTTTCAATTGGTAGTTTCAGCAAAAAAATCGACCTACGAGCTTTTTTGTATCCCCAGATATAACTACTACATATCCCATCTAGTTTTTTAAAGAAAAAGTTACTAACGCGTAAGGGAATTGATTTGAATAAATAGAGACATTTTGGTAAGATTTTCATTGTAATCAGATCAATCCGTCCAACTAAACTAAGTGGGATCTTATGCCATTTTTTCAATGAGAGTGCAACTTCTTTTAATAAAGAGTCATAATTAAGCTTAGTTATTTCTTTTGTATTCGAGGATACTTTTACACCCAAATACATAGCAGTCCTACATATACCTTGGACCTTGACCGAGGGTTTATAATGCACTATGACCTGTGTTTTATTTATATTTCATTTACATCCGAGATAGCCCAGAATCAATTAGCTTCCTTTGTTATCCCTGGAAGAGCTTTTTCCACATCAGTAGTGAAAATTGCAATATCATCCGCATATGCGGTTATTTTGAGGACGTTTGAGCCATATTTGTAAGGGATGATATTGGACTGGGTCTGTAGTGCATTTAAGAATAGTTCCATAGAGAGCGCAAACAACAAGGGTGACAAAGGGCACCCTTGCTGAGTGTCCCTAGCTACTGAAAAATCTGAAGAAATCATGCCAGCATAGCTAATTTTTGCAATGGAATGGTCATATAACAACTGCATCCATCTTAAGTATTGGCCCTGAAAGCCATATGCTGTCATCACAGCCCATAGATAGTCCCACCCCACTCTATTGAATGCTTTCTCAGCATCTAAAAGACCCATTCCGAGTGGGATGGAGCTAATCGTTGCTACGTCAAAGGCAATTATTGCCATATTTACATGGGCGGTAGTATTCCTCCCCATAACAAATCCGTATTGTTATGTGTTAACTACCTTTGGCATGAGGGGAGCAAGTCGCATAGCTAAGATTTTCGCGAATGCTTTTGCATCCGCGTTGATTAGTGAAATGGGTCTATATGACCCACACTCATCAGCAGGTTTATGTTTTTTAAGAAAGAATACGATCTTAGCTATGTTCCACGAGCCAGGGGCTTTTCCCGTTTCCCCAATTGAGTTTATAACTAAGCTAAAAAGAGGAGGTAATTCCTGAATGCACGTTTTATAAAGTTCTATAGGAAGCATATCCTCCTCAGCAGCCTTGCCAGAAGGAAGAGAAGTCATCGCAAGCTTTATCTCAGTTGGAGTAATATTTTCAGCCAATTGTCCTATTCCTTCTCTGTCTCCTTGGTCCGTAAGATTAATATTAATATATGACGATATGTTATTCGTTGTAGGGAAGTTTACCGGGGTGTATAAGTTACGATAATAGTTAACAAATTGTTCTAGTATCTGTCCTGGTTGGTTATAAATTATAGCATTCGTTCCTTTAATAGACTTGATTAATGTGCTAGCCTTTTTATCAGCAACTTTATATGCTAAATTTTTTCCAATTTTGTTGCCGCATTTCGTACTGGGATAAATGGTATTTATGTATTTTAACACTAAATCTCTCCCTAAGTATCTTTTTTGTAGCAAACTGAAGGCTAACTAATTTACATTTTAATTCGACAATGTTTGGAGTTCCTTGATGAAGTGCTTCAGCCAGGTCATTTTCCAATAACAAGATGTTAGATGTCATAGTTTTAGTCTCATTCTGACGTTCTATATTCTTTCTGTAGATGTATTGCTGTGCAAAAACCCTAATGCTAGCCTTACAGGAATCCCAAACAAATATAGGTGAAGTAGAGTTTAAATTAATTGTAATAAATTAATTAATGTGTTCTTTAAGTTGAGAAATAAATGCTACATCGGAAAAAAGATATCTAGGAAATGTAAACTGTCTTAACCTTGCTCCATTGTAAAGATATTAAATTCAGAAAGAAAGGGATTGTGGTCTGATGTAACTCTTGGGCATATTTCAATAATACTCGAATCTAAAATGTTATCTGCTGCCCAAACCATATCAATTTGTGAACGTTGTTTATGGGGTGCAGAGTAATATGTATATCCTGCTAGCTTAGGATGTACTATCCGCCATACATCCTTCAAATTATGTAAGCGACTTAATTCTAATATGGCGGCTCGGGTTGGCATTCGCTGGAAGGCACCCCGCCTGGTAGTGTCCATGTCATAATTCATTACAAAATTAAAATCTCTCATTATTATCAGTTCTCCTTCCCAATCTAATGATTCAACATTCAACATATCATACATAGATAAATCATCAATATTAGGTCCATATACCACACAGAATACATACTTGCAACATTCAATTTCTATTTGAGCAATTGCACATCTACCCCTTTTATCAGCAGCCGTTTGGATAGTTTCAAATCTTAGTTGTTTTTGTTTCATTATTGCAACCCCCCTAATAGAAGCGTTAAGCGTAAAACATACTATTAACTCATAACCTAATTGCTCTAATAACTTCCTGTCTTTATAGCAAATATGCGTTTCTGATAACAAAACTTGGGGTTTATACATTCTTAGCTCCTCTTGAACTAGACACCTCTTGTTTTTACTGTTAAGGCCAGCAACATTCCAAGCAATACACCAAATCCGATACATTCCTTAAACAGATTACCTTCCTCTGTTTTATTAAGTACCAAAATATAAATATTCCATCATAATCTTGTTTGAAAAGTTTGAATCTCGTGCTGTCATTTTTATAATTTTTTACCCTACCAGCCCTGAACCCACCCCTCCCACCCTATTGTCCCTTGGGGGAGAGCACCCCTCTGTGTTTTTTAACAACTATCCTAAAGTGTATCAAACCATTCTAATATGGTAACAAAGCTTCTAACTGCAGCCTCCTCGCAGTAATTAATAAATATATATTTAAGATTCAGAGGCTGACGCTTAAGAAATACAGTCCATTACCCCACAGCCTTCATCAGCCGTTAGCTCTTTTTGTGCTTACCACCAACCTCCTTAGGCCACACATCAGGAGATTCGATGCGGTGTTCCAGGCACACTGTATGACTGAAAGAGACTGGCAAGCCATGCTCAGAAGTAGCAATCAGTATTTTAAAGCCTCCATGTACCACAATCCATAAGTCACCCATCAAAGTGGGCTTCATTCCAACAATCAAAAGAAAATTTCTTTCTGACTATGGGTAAATGTCTTCCATTTCACAATTAAGTGAAAACAATATGTCATACCATTTTAAAATGTAGGAAAAGCAAAGCTTAGAAGCAATATGCGTTATGCCTGAAAACCTGTCTCTTTTATAGTGTGTGTAGTAAAGCGGAATTCATTTAAGTTAGGATACACAAGTAGCAGACATCCAGCTGCCACCAGGTGTAAAAACTAGGCAATAAGAGGGGTCCAACTCCATTGTTAGTCTCGAGCCCGCTCATTGTTTCTTTTTTCTGTTTTTGGATTTATTTTCTGAATCAGTACTTTTTTTTGGGGTTCACCCGTGTAGGAAGCTGGCTCTATATATACCATACCAAAATGAGGTATAGTGTGCACAGAGCCTATTGGAACTCCAAAGGTAGGCAGAAGTAAAAGTAGCTATCACCTTGCTCTCTATTTGTCGTAGTGTGGGTGAGCAGTAAGGCTTTATCAGAGGGTAGTGTTAAGCATTTGTTGTACAGACTCAGGCAGAAAATGATGTCACACACTCAAAGACTGAACTCAGACAAATTTGATTTGTATAAAAATATTATTTAGTTATATTTATTTTCTAGAACCAAGCAAGCCAGGCACAGGTAAATGTAAATGGTACTTTTCATGGCAGGTTGACCAATACAACCATGCTGAATGAAAATGTCCTTGTTATAGATTTATGAATACTTTCAATACAGTGGAAAGTACTGTTAGATTATTTTTGATTACTTAATGGATTACTTTTTCTACTTTATTGTGATGTGCCTAGATATCACACTGGGACATTTGCTAGAGAAAAGGTAAGTAAAGCAGTTTTTAGATATTTGCAATTTTTCAAGTTCTCATACAAAGGCAACTCCACACTTGGAACAATTTTCACAAGAAAGCAGTCAAAGCAGGCCTATGGAAGGAAATTAGGTTATTGGTTTCAAGGTTAGTACTTGGGTTTGGGAGTTTGTTTTCTGGGGTTAGAACCAGGGTTCCACCAGGGTGAAGGATGCACTCTCAAAGCACCCTCAGCGGCAATTGGGTGGCAGGGTGCAGATTGATGAGGCCCATTGTTAACCAATGGGGGATAGGGGGCCTCCAGTTGGTGGCTGCTTATGATCAGGCGACAAGTTTGTGGGATCAAGGCTCCTGGTGTTAGGCTTGGGGCAAAGGGGGTTGCTAATGAGCACCCAAAGTACACCCACAGTTGCGCAGGGCCAGCTGAGTGCAGGGTGCTGTTTTGAAGTTGGGTGCTCTGTTGCTTTGAACTGGGATTCTCCGGTTGCAACTAAGACTACAGGCTCGGGGACGAAGATCTCCTGGAGGTGACCACCAGTTGGAGAGATAAGTTGGGAACCCTGGGGATGCTTGGACACTGTTGGGTGGTAAGTAAGTCATTCTTTATTGATCAGTTTATTAAAACCATTGCAATCAGCATGTTTACATGTAGGTGAACATAAAATAAAATGTGTGTCTAATAAAACATTGCTATCAAACATTTCAGTAAAATTAACTTTAAAATATTCTGAGAACATCTTGAAGCTAAAAAATATAGATTGCAAGTCGTTAGGCTTTCGCTTATCTAAAAGGAAAGTCATTGTGTAGAGAGGAAGAGTCTTATTCTCGTCCGTACCGCAATGGGCTCTTGGAGCAGTTTTGCGCAGAACCTTCTAAAGCAGGGGTCTTCAAACTGTAGGGCACGACCCCCAGGGGGGCTGTGGAGTGGTGTGAAGGGGGTCGCACAGTCACACGTCTGCCCTGACCTCCACGGCTTCTGTCCCCCTCTTCCCCGTCCTGTGTCTCCGCCCGGGCTGCTGCAGTGAAACTCGAGCTGCTGGGGGCTCGGCTTGGAACGTCTGGATCTTATCTCCACAATGCCTGAGTTTTTCACAGGTCCTTAAAGACCATTAGCATATTTCCATGCCTTTGTAAACTGGTTACAGAGGCTTAATGTTTTTTATGGCTCCAGTACCCCCTGGGCCCCCACTCTGCCTATTCCTTACATTTGTATGTTTACACTTCTTGCTGTAGTTTGAGAATTCATTTAATGAAAAGGAATATAAAGTTGGGTTGCCAAAAGAAAAATGCCTGCTCTTGACACTAAATAGAGGTATAAATAAAAAAGTATGTATTAATTAGTTATGTGACTTTTCTATCTTTGTTCTCTTTAATTTTCAGCCATGGATCATTGAGTCAGCCCTAGAACACAATTGAAAGTGACACACATTAAAAGTACTTTCTATTTATATTTGCTGTTCTAAGTATTCACAGATAAGTGCTAAAAATACAGTTTTAGGTGACTGCTTCTTTCTGGGCCATCAAAATAATGAGCTGGTAACCCTAATCTTAAGACTGGAAGTTTGTTGCAGGATCAGCACATTATTTATTTCCTTCACCCTCAATCCCTGATTAATGCCATTATAGCAATAGTTTAACTTATATCTGAAACCCTACACTTCAAGTTACTGGGAATGCACCATGCTTTCAGACAACTCACTTCTCATTCTCTCCTTCACTTTCACGCTTACCCTGCACTCGCAGCGATCACAATGCACTCGCACTGATCACCATGTACTCACACTAATCCCCATGCACTCACACAGATCGCCATGTACTCACACTGATTGCCATGCACTCACACTGATTGCCATGCACTCACGCTGATCGCCATGCACTCACAGCGATCACCATGCACTCACAGCGATCACCATGTACTCACAGCAGTTGCCATGCACTCACAGTGATCACATTGCACTCACACTAATCACAATGCACTCACACTGATCACAATGCACTCACACTGATCACCGTGCACTCAAACTGATCACCCTGCACTCACACTGATCACCATGCACTTCCACTGATCACCCTGCACTCAAACTGATCACCCTACACTCACACTGATCACCATGCACTCACACTGATCACCCTGTACTCACACTGATCACCCTGCACTCACACTGATCACCCTGCACTCACACTGATCACCCTGCGCTCACACTGATCACCATGCACTCACACCATTCGCCCGCTCACCCTGCACTCCCAGTGATCACAATGCACTCACACTGATCACAATGCACTCACAACATTTACCCGCTCACCCTGCTCTCACAGCAATCACAATGCACTCATACTGATCACAATGCACTCACACTGATCACAATGCACTCACACCATTCACCCGCTCACCCTGCACTCACAGTGATCACAATGCACTCACACTGATCACAATGTACTCACACTGATCACCATGCACTCACATTCACCCACTCACCCTGCACTCACATTCACCCGCTCACCCTGCACTCACAGTGATCACAATGCACTCACACTGATCACCATGCACTCACACCATTCACCCTCTCACCCTGCACTCACAGTGATCACCCTGCACTCACACTGATCACCCTGCACTCACACTGATCACCCTGCACTCACACTGATCACCCTGCACTCACACTGATCACCATGCACTCACACCATTCACCCTCTCACCCTGCACTCACAGTGATCACAATGACCTCACACTGATCACAATGTACTCACACTGATCACCATGTACTCACATTCACCTGCTCACCCTGCACTCACATTCATCCGCTCACCTTGCACTCACAGTGATCACAATGCACTCACACTGATCACCATGCACTCACAACATTCACCCGCTCACCCTGCGCTCACAGTGATCATAATGCACTCACAGTGATCACAATGCACTCACACTGATCACCATGCACTCACAACATTCACCCGCTCACCCTGCTCTCACAGGGATCACTCTGCACTAAAAATGTGCTTGCATTGTTCACTCTGTACCTCACCTTGCAGTCACACGAGCACACTTCTTATCCTGCACTCATGTGACACTTCACTCACCTGTCCCTCCCTCACTGCTCAATCTGTAGCTCACTCAGACAAGGCCATCACTAACCATGCACTAATTTGTCCCACGCTGCACTTACAACCGAACCCAAATTCATATGGTCACCTCACTCAACCTGTAGTCACTCCTTTTACCCTACTCTCACACTGTTGCATTGCTCTCCGTGCAGTCACATGGGCACTCTTGTCACCCACACAGTGCAGAATTTTCTACTCACACAATTTAGTCAAGCCTGTCGCATAATTTGGTACTCACCTGCCCCATAATTTCAGTAGCCCTGCCTAGAGGTTTAGAAATTTTTGTCAGGAGGGGGTCCTTACGTCTGTAAATGTTGACAGGGGGGTCTTGGCATCCAAAAGTTTGAAGACCTCTGTTCTAAAGGATGTGATAAAATGAAAAGCAAGCCCATGGACTCCCTGCAGCCTTTACAGATTCTTGAGAGTTTGTAATCCGTCGTGGCTTGAGTTTGTGGTAGGGGCTTACTGGGACGGCAGTCGTAATTAAATGTTGTGTAGGTGAGTTTCTTCTGGGCTCTCCCTTCTGTCATTCTGCTTCTTTTCAGCTTTTTCCAGGAATTTTACCTGATGACTTGCTAATTGGATGTTTTTTCCATCGAAACATGCTTTGATTGCCTGCCGGCATGTCCTCATTCCCAGTTTCTCTAGGGCTGGCTTTAGATGTTGTCGGCGCTCCTTATCCAGGCCTTTGAAGATGCATATTAAGTGAAGGATGTCCTCTTTTGTATCCCCACATAATCGGCAGCTTGATGTCGTTTGTGGCCGTTTCCACGGGGGAAGATGGTTTTGTGATGGAAGGATGCCCAGCCTTAGTCGTATAAATTTCTCCTTTGTAGACCGTGTGTAACCAGCTCCTAAGTAGCTTCTGCATGAGCTACTGGTGTAGTTTTGGATGACAGTCCAACCGTGTTCCCTTTTAGTTACTGCTGCTTTGTCCTCTATCAGTGACATGATCCTTATAGATGTATTTGCTAGTTTTTTGAATGAGTTATGTGAGATATTGCTCTTCCAAGCATCTTGTAGGTCCAAAGTTTCTATTGAATGCTTTAAATAGGTTGCGGCAGCACTTGTGTTTCTCCTTGATAGCTCATTCCAGAGATGGTGGTCCAAGGATGAGGCATCGGCTCCCCGTATTTTATGCCAACTTTTGGCATAGGCACCCATTCTTTCTATTCCTTGGTTCCTCAGGCCAAATTCAAGTCTTATTTGTGCTTGGGAGGTGTATTTAGGCAGATTGAATAACATTCGCATTGCCCTGGCTGTTGTATTGTTCAGTATCTGTGCGTCCCTTCCTCTGAGGCATTCACTTCCGTAGGTGATGTCCGGTGTTAGTTTTGCTTGAATTATTTGTAGGAGTGGAGTGAAACTGCAGCCGGATACTATCTTTTTGAGATTTCTCAGTGCAACCGATATTGCGGTTCCTCTCCTTGATATTGCTTCCTTCTGAGGGAGGAATGTCCCCTTTCTGTCAACAATTACACCCAGATATTTGTATCTGTCCACGGTTTCCAATGTTAGGCCTCCCATTTGCCAGAGAAATTTGGGTGTGGCCATCTTCACATTTATTCTCATGGCTTTTGTTTTGGAGAGGTTTATGCTGAGGCCATTCGTAGCCCCATGGGTGTATGTTGTGTTGATTAGGTGTTGTAGCCCTATCGAAGTGTGGCTAATAAGCACGATGTCATTGGCGTACATCAAGTTTGAAACAATAAGTCCTCCTAGTTTTGGGGAGTGAGGAATGCATTCATCTAGCATTGGAGAAAGATCTGACATAAAAATGTTGACAAGAGTCGGGGCTAGAACGCACCCTTGTTTGAGGCCCTTCGTCATCGGTATTTTTCTTGACAGGCAGTCTCCTGAGCCCAGCTTGATGTGTACCCATGTGTCCATGTGTAAAAGCATCAGTTGTGATACTAACGTTGTCGGTATTTTCCTGTTAACTAGCTTCTCCCATAGTAAGTTTCTGTTGATGTTGTCGAATGCTGAAGTGAAGTCAATGAAGCATACATAGAGGGGTAGGATGGAGAGTTTGATGGCTTCTATTAGGAGAGTTAGGGCCAGAATATTTGTCGTTGTTCCTGATTTTTTCCGAAAGCCTGTCTGGGTGATGGGGATTACAGCATTTTCATTCACCCATTCTCTGAGCTCCTCGAGTAATAGACCAGCATAGTATTTGGCCTCGTTGTCAATTAAGGCAACAAGTCTATCGTTTTTTGGATCATTTTTGCTGCCTTTCTTGTGAATAGGAGCTATTATTGAGCCTTTCCATGAGTCAGCAATTGTTTCCGTTTCAAAAATCTGTTTGAATAGTGACAAGAGAGCTGCTCCCCATTCTTCTGGATTTTGTTTGTACAAGATGGGAAGTATTCCATTGGGGCCTGGCTCCCCCTCTGTCTTTCCTTTTGCTATCCTGCTTATTATTTTTTTTTCTGTAAAGCTCATTGAAGTTAGCTCTGTTAGTTGTATGCTGTCTAAGGTTTTTCTATTGAGTTCTGATGGCTTCTTGGCAGAGTTCTTTGTTGTTATATTGAAGTGGAGCCGTAAATATTCAGACCAGGCTTCTTCAGTAATATGAGAATTTATGCTGGGTATTCTTGAGTCCTGGAGGTCATTCACTGTCATCCAGAATCTTCCACTGGTGTTGTTTATTGTCGGATGAGCCACCCAATGCTTTGGGACATCATGTGCAGGGTTGTCTTTAGGCATCGGGTTTTCTTACAAGTTCCAGTCGCGGTCAGGGGTATCCTCCAGAAAGGGGCTGCAGGCGTTGATTGAATATTCGAGGCACGTCAGAGATCACCAGATCTCAGGTCAGGATTGCTGGGAAAACCTCCTTAGGTGTTGGGCCACCCAAACTCGGGCCATGGGCGTCAGGTGCAAAGTGGTGCAGATCCTCGGAAATGGCCAGAGCCAGAGTCTGTTGTTGAGCAAATCCAGTGCTCACAGGAGACAAAGTCTTGGTTTTGGAAAGTAGGGCAGGTCCTTCTGAGGGCTGCTGGCTGCAGGACACACAGAAATCTCACTGGAGCCGGTTTGAGGTGTGGACAGGATGGTAGGGCTGGGGCCAAGTCAATGGGCATTCTCCTTTTCTTAGTTTAGCATGGCTTCTTTGGTCCTTCTTCCTCTTTTACTTCTTTATTGATTTTCGGCTGAGGAGGCAAGGTTTGGTATTGCCCCTAAATACCAGATTTAGGGGCGTTACTAGTAAGTAAAGGTCAGGACCAATGGGTCTCTTCCCTGGGGTGAGTACACCCTCTATTATGCCACCCTCCAATAGGAGAGGGACATATGCCTTTCCCTGGTTGGCTGGGTCCCCCCATCTGCAAGATGACAGGGACTGAGAGCTGTGCTTCACCTCGCCTCCACCACCTGACTGGTGGGGTTGGCAAAGTTGGCACCTTCCACACTTGGTTTTCCCGTGGATTCTCCTGCCCAAAGTGACAGTCAGAACCGGTAGTTGCTGGAAGTAGCAAATGGCTGAGGTAGCTCCCAAAGGTGGCAAGCCTTTGAAGCTTCCCCTTTGTGGACCCTGCCCATACTGGGGGGAAAGGCTTGGCACCTCATCCCAGGATGTGCATTGTTTCAAACCCCCTAGAGAAGGAGGCTCTCCTCCCAGGGGTCCAGAAATATTTTTGGTGGTGGCAGCTGGCGAGCAGCCACTCAACCAGGACAGTAGAATTAGGTCACTTTTCAGGGGGCATCTCTTAGATGCCCTCTGAGTGCATTTTCATTAAATCACACACTGGCATCAGTGTGGGTTTAATGTGCTGGGAGGTTTGACACCAAACTTCCTAGTTTTAAGTTAAGCATTATGGAGCTGTGGGGTTCATAATGACAAATTCCCAACACTATATACTCGTAATGGCATTACTGCACTTACAATGTCTAAGAACTGGCTTAGACACTGTAGGGGTACAGGGCTCATGCACCTGTACCCTCACCACTGGTATAGTGTACCCAGCTGGATGGATGTCTGACCTAGTGGGATGTAGGCATGGCACACTGGGATGTGCGCCATGTTTACTCTTTATTTTGTTCTTGACCAAAACACACAGCTTGCAAGGGCAGTGTGTGTGTGTGTGTGTGTGTGTGTGTGTGTGTGTGTGTGAGGGTACAGAGCCTCTAAGGGTGTCACAATATTTGCTTGCATCCCTTAGAGGCCTTTCCTGCCCACAGTGCCCTTGGTACCCATAGTACCATATACAAGGGACTGACATGTGGCCAAAGAGTGCCAATTGGGTTTTGTTGTTAATGCAGTTTAGGGAAGAACATAGGCCCAGTATACCTGGTTGGCAGGAGCCCAAGGCACACTCAGTGAAAGTACATCAACAGTTTGTCAAAAAGTGGGAGCGACCATGCAAAAAGAGGGCACTTTCTTACAACCTACCTAGACTTTTTTAAGGCTAATATATATGAGCTAGTATGAAAAATCCAGTAGAGGCTCTGTTGATTGTGTAACTAAAGTCAATTCTTTTCTACGTGTATCTTCTCAAATGTATGAGGTAATTCACCAAAAAGTATGCTAACATTTTAAAACAATGCCACTGTGCAAGGAAGCCTGTCACTCTGTGCCATGACAAATAGTAAAAAACACTAAAATAACTAGGACAGTAGTTCACAGAATCTATTCTTTTGACTGGAACTATATTTAAAAGTGATTTATGTATCATCAAGCTGACATAAAAAGCAAGTCAGGCCGTAGCAAACTGGTACAATGGTTACATTTATTTCTAACTATTTTTGCAAGCATATGCCACTATAGAAAAACAAAACAAGCTCCTGCTTGAATGTTGTAGCCATATGCTTACAATACAATGTTTACATTAAAATAAAAAGTTAATCATCATGTATAATTTGAAAAGAACAGGTCTGGTGCTTCATGACAGGAAATGTTCTTTGAACAGCTATAGAAGCCCTCTTTAGTTTTAATACACATCATAGGAAATGATGGTTCTAATTGGTTCAATGAAAAGGTAATACAGGTTTGAATTACTCTAACCTGAATGCATATAATTACCACACAAGGATGACTAAAAAAGATTAAAAAAGGGAAAGAATGTAAGCATTGGTAAAGTCAAGTTTTGGCCCATCAGTCATGCCACTTAAGGGCACTTCTTTTTAAGAGGATATACACATGTGATCAGTCAAAGTACTATGAGTCACAGAGCAAGAGAACTAATAGCTGAAGTGGGGTAATCAATAGTCAAATGCTGTGAGCTGGATTGGGCTAAGGCAACACGTGAATGTTAGGTGAACACGACAATGGATGAACCATGTAGAATTAAAGACCTTAGGGGCATATTATCATGAAACGACGTGGCGTTAAAATTATAGCCGCTTTAGCAGCAGAAAACTGCAGCTAAAGCGGCGATAAAGGGCTTGATAATATGCCCATGTGAATTCCCATAGCAGCCCATGTTCTGGTGTGAACATGTGCTTCTATTGGAATTCTCAAGGGTATATTATCAAGCCCATTATCTCTCCTTAAGTGGCAGTTTCCTGCCGCTAAAGCAGTGAAAATTTTAACGCTGTTCTTGATAATATGCCTCATATTTATTTGTGTATATGTTGCTATTGCTGCCTCTTGGCCTGGTCCAAAAAGGTTTAATATAATGAGGTAACCTGATGTCATCCCATTGGAGTGGTAAGCCTCTCAGTAGTGAAAAACAAATGTGCGAATGTTTAACTACTAGGACATGTGAAACTTAAAAGTACATGTGCAACATTTTAAATACAATGCACCCTGCCCTATGGGCTATTTAGGGCCTACTTTAGGGAATGGAGTTTTGGGCTTGGCAAAGGAGTTATCTTGCCAAGTCAAATTAGACGTTTAAAACTGTGCACAAAATCTCAGCCACCCTTCGAGGTTGGATGCATCTTCCACTGTCTCTGTTTGGCCGTACTAATTTGATAAAGATGGTGATTTTACCAAAATTGACTTTTTTGTTTGAAACAATTCCTCTGGTATTCAAGAAGGATTGGCTTGCTAAATTACAGAGCGAGATTAGCTCTTTTTTATGGGCATCAAAAGGGTCTTGTCTCTCCTGGAAAAAGTTAAGGAGGAAAGCTAGTAAGGGGGATCTGGCAGGCCCTGATTTTCAACTATACGCGTGGGCCTTTTTGTTAAAAAATTGTAGGATGTTGTTAGGTACCCCGACCTCGCCAACGATCTGAGAACTTTTCTGTGTAATGCTCAAAAGCAGTAACTGTAATGAACATGGATTTCTCTTCAATTTGCGGACCCTAAATTCTTCAAGAAGGTCAGACTTAAGGTTCTATGGGATTTGGCAGAGCTTTGGTTCAAAATTAGGAGGCTATTAAAAATTCCATACTATAGCTATATGGCCTTGATTTGGGATGCTCCAGGGTCTCCGCCGTAGACGAAAGATGCTCTGGCTCTTACATTAAAGGGGGCGGGTCTTCAGATGTGGAAAGATTTATTTCCGGATGGTAAATTGATTTCTTGGGGCCAATGTCAGCAGGAGTGGGGGCGAAGCTTTTCAAAATTCAAATACTTGGAGATTCAGAGTTGGGCTAGCAATACAGACAATATAGTTGGAGTTCAAAATGACTTTGAAGAAAAATCTTCTCTGGATGGCTCCTTCAATAAAGAGGTGGCCCTATGGTATTGGCTGATATTGGAGATGGATGACGGTCCCTTCTTGCTTCCTGAAGCTCTATGGGGTGAATGCTTGCCGAAGATGGCGACGGAGAACCAATGGCAAGTAATAATGGCTATGTTATATAAAATAGTCAAATCTGCAAACTTAAGACGAAACCATTTGTTTACGATCCATAGGGCTTACTGGTCACCCAGCAGACTATCGAAATTTAGAGCTGGTGGTGTTGTGGACTGTCCCAAGTGCGAGAGCCCCAACGAAGATGATCTGCACATGTTTGTGTTCTGTCCGAACATAAGGCAATTCTGGGTGGACGTGAGTAGCTGCTTGTCCCAAGCTCTAGACCTGCAGATCAAGGGAAGCCCTGAACTAGTAATTACTGAGAGACATGACCTGCAAGGTAAGGGCACAGATGATAATGCCAAACTTATTTTTTATGCCATCTTGCTAGCCCGAAGAGAGCTATGTAAATTGTGGGTTTCATCGATATCTCCTGTAATATTGGACTGGTTACGAGCTATGAGATACATTGCTAAATTAGACACCTCAGATCATACAAAGAAAAAGCAAAGATTTTGGGTACCTTTTCTTCTACGTTTTGGGTGAGGGAGCAGGCTTTGGGGATAGGAGGAGCCATCTAAATAACATAAATCCGATGATTAAGCCTTCGCCTATCTCGCTGGTGGTCACTTTTTACCCAGGACGAGACTAGAGGATGAGGTGGCGGTACTTTTTGAGAAAGACATATTTGGCTCTGTGGTCCACACAAAGAGGGGAAGTCTGACTCAAGAATAAGTGCGGCACATGCCTCTTTCCTCTTACTGGCATATGAGATAAAAAGCCCAAGGGCGGTTTCCAGTAAGTAATGGGTGGCGAGAAGGCTAATGAGGGAAAAAAAAAAGAAACTGTGCACAGGCTGCACTTGCAGGCCTGAGACATGTTTTAAGGAGCTATTTAAGTGGGTAGCACAATAAGTGCTGCAGGCCCACTAGCAGCATTTAATTTACCAACAATGGGTATTTGGTATAAAACTGTACTAGGGCTAATCAGGTGTAAGCCAATTTTACTATGTTTTTGGGAGAGAGCACAGGCACTTTAGATCTGGTTAGCAGTGGTAAAGTGCAAAGAGTCCTAAGGCCAACAAGAGCGAATTCAGCAAAACTGGAGGGGAGGAGGCAAAATGTTTGGGGGTAGAACACCCTAAGGCTGACAAGTCTTATAGCAACCGTTCCTGTTACAACTGTTGCCTCGTCATAATAAAGAATTAATGGATTTGAATCCATTTAATTATGCTAACATGACAGTGTAACAATAAAAAAGCACTCAGGGGAATTTAGAATTACCAGTAAGGTATTCCCACTCATGTGGATGAAAATAACATATCTTGGATGGACTCAACCTCAAAAGTGCAGCTAAGATTTCTCTTTCTCATTTTCATTCTCCCTCTCTTTTTCTCTTTCTCTCACTCTCTTCCTTCCTGTACACTGGCCTTAACCTTGGCGGCCCCCCCATTAGGGCAGAGGAGCGTAGACCCCTGCTGCCAGTGCAGCAAAGTGAAAAATAAAACAGTAATAAAACGTATTACCGTTAGATTTTTCACTACTTCTGGCCTGAACAGTGTCTGATGAGGTGGGGGCATGCTTGACTGGCTGCAGGGGTGTGGTGTTCACTCCACCAGTTTACACTGCGCAAGTCACTTTGGCCGGCTGTCTTGCGACGGCCAGCCTGACATGGGCTGTCTTAGACAGCTGAGTCGAGAGCAGGCACTGGCCTTCTGTGCTTGCAGGAGCATGAGGCAGCCCACTCCAGCCAAACCTGGCTCTGATCTCATGCTATCATCTGCACCATGAGAGCAGCAATGGGATTTGCCGCAGGGGGGTGCCTGAGGCTCCATAAGGTGCCGTCGTGTTGATGGAAAACAGGAAAAAAACACTGAGGAGACAGATTTTTAAAAAATAATGGGGCAGATTTATGAAGGGCTTGCGCCACGTTTACGCCGCCGTTGCGTGACGCAACGGCGCGGAAACGTGGCGCATCCCTGCGCCCTATTTACAACGTGACGCATCTAGAATATGCGTCACGTTGTACAGCACTGCGCCATGAGGAGGCGTTCCTGCGCAGGGGGGGGGCGTTTCTGCGCAGGAACGCCTCCTGAAAGTGGCTGAGTAAAATCTATGAGATTTCACTCAGTCACTTTCAGGGCAATGCTGCGTCAAAACCCTGCGCCTGCTTGAAGCAGGCGTAAGGCTTGAGGCAGCATTGAAAGAATAGCCCCCCCAGAGGATTGCTGGAGCTGCGTCGCGCTTGCGACGCAACTCCAGCAATGCGTCACTTTTACGGCACAGATGCGTGACGCATCTGTGCCGTTTTTGCCCCATGGTGCGCCGCATCATAAATGCGGCGCACCATGGGTGGCGTAGCTGTGGCGCACTGTGGCGCATGTTAACTGGCGCATCCCTCGGGATGCGCCAGTTAACATAAATTTGCCCCTATCTGTATGGCCCCCACTGGGTTTGGCTCTCGGTCCCCTCGACGCCTCTCCTTAGATGAGGGTCACCACCTGCCACTGGGCCTTAATGCAGACTGTGGCAAGTTCATCTTTGTAAGCAAACAAGAACTGTTAAGACAAAAAAGGTCGGCCTCGCAAGGACAAATTTGCTTGTACAAGTGAGAGAGTGCGCAAACTGCAAATAGAGACAAGAGCATGCGATAGAGAAAAAGAGAGTGTAGTAGAGGGTGAAAACCTATGTATCTGTTATTAATGTAATTATTATTTACTCGTATTTGAGAGGCGAACAATCTTGCACAAGCATGGCGTTACCATGCCGTGTGTATTTATACGCGAGAAGAGAGCGCGCGGGGAGGGGAAGAGTCTGGAACGAAGAGCGAGAGGGGGACGAGAGGGAAGAGAGATACACGGACAGAATGGCTCAGAGGCGAAGACAGCGGGTGGAAATGCAAAGTGTAGAGAAAGGAGTGAGAGCAGGGGCGAAGTGTATGGAGAGAGTAAGACTGAAAGAGAGAGAGACGACAGGAAGACAAAATAAGAGAAAATAAGATAATTGAAAATGGGGAGTGGAATAACATAATTAGAGCGGATGGGAGAGAGAATGGGCGATTTAGGAAGACTTTCACACGTTTTGATCTCTTACTGGCAACGCTTGAAATAAAATGTGCGTGACAGTTACAATAATATCCAAGAAACCCCCTCCCCCAATCCTCTTTACAGAATGTACAACATAGCAGAATATTTGTGTATGACATGCTGGACTTTCCTTTGAATAGCTATGGAGTGAGACAGGGACATCAATTGCTGAGATTAATTATGTGATTTGAGAAGTTCACTGTTTAAATTCGACCTAAAACTGGCAATTTAAATGCGTTAAACCGCATTATGAATTGTTTTCCTCCAATTCACCCTCCATAATAAGGGTGCCTTCCATAAAACGCAATCCCTCACACAATAACATTCAGCTTTTTAAAAACGCCCATCTGTTTAGGGCAGATCAGTCTAGGCTGCGACAGAGGCCGTATAATAGAGTATTAAGTATGACACAACCACGAAGGCTATTAATACAGAGATTAAATGATGTGCAGCCTCTGTTAATAAATGTCAGCTTCAGAGACACTGTGGAAAAAGGTGAAGGGGCTATAAAAGCATGGGGACAGTAATCTAGTTTGTGCGCAGAGTAACACATTTAGCCCCTGCGACTGAACGACAGATGGCAGAAAAACACGGCTTTTTCTGAGGATAGAATTATCTGTCACAGACCAGCTTGTATAAAAACAGCCAAGCAACCAAAACAGAACTCGCAGGAGGTTGCAAAACGCGCTTCCAAGCAAACATCTTAAATACACAACCCATTAATCTCGACCAATCCATGTTTAATGCATGAACCAAATTACTCTACATTTGTAATCTCATGCAGGATGCCGAGCAGAATGGAACTAAAATTTATGGTGTATATGTTCAGTTTTTGACCTATAAGGTCCAGTGCAATTCATTTGCACACACAGCCCTAATCTCACAAGCTCAAATGCCAGCCTTTGACTTATGTTCTGTCAGCTAGTATGTGTGCTGTCTTATGCGATGATTCCTGTGTCTTGCTGACAGTTGCAATTTAGAGAACATAGCATTTCAACTCAATTAAATTCCGTAGAACGTTCAATATTGTTATGCAAATACCTGTGTTATTGAATTTAAAGGTAGCAATCAGAAAGGTTTTTAATCAAAATGCATTCTCCGCAAATCAATAGCATACAGTGTGGGACCATTAATGTATCCGCATTGTATATTATGCATGAAGGGCCTCATTTATGAGAAATGACGCATCGCTGCATGAATTCTCAGTGCGCACTCCTTGCGACATACCTGATGCGTCATATTTACAGTAGGACGTATCATGTCGCAAGGAGTTACAGATATGTCAGTATTTTTGACGTATCTGTAAGGCGCATAAGTGACGCATTGCTGGAGTGTGTCACAAAAGTGATGCAACCCCAGCAATGTGTCCTTTCACATGGGGGAAGCCCCATGTGAAAGGGCTTGCGTTAGTCTTACGCCTGATGTGAGGCAGGCGTAATATTTTGACGCATTTGAGTCTTAGAAGTGGCGCAGTGAAATCTGGTAGATTTCACTGCATCACTTCTATGACCCTTTCTTGCGTGGGAACACCCCCATGCATACATTATACCTGACGCAGGTATAATGTAGCGCAGGGGTTTACAAAGTGAAGCATCTACCTAGATGCGTCACTTTGTAAATGTGGCGCAACAAGACGCATTTTTTACACTGCTGGTGCGTCACAAAAAGTGACGCACCAGGGGCCTCATTTATGAAAAGTGACGCATCGCTGCGAGAAAACAGCGATGCGTCACTTTTCAGTGTGCCCTCCTTGCGACCCCAATGATGCGTCATATTTACAATATGACGCATCATTGCGCAAGGACTTACAGATACGTCAGTATTTCTGATGTATCTGTAAGCGCAAAACGGACGCATTGCTGGAGTGTGTCACAAAAGTGACGCAACTCCAGCAATTCGTCCTTTCACATGGAGCAAGCCCCATGTGAAAGGGCCTGCATCAGTCTTACGCCTGCTGTGAGGCAGGCGCAAGATTTTGACGCAACGTCGTCCTAGAAGTGACGCAGTGAAATCTCATAGATTTCACTGCGTCACTTCTACGAACTTTCTTGCGTCAGTATGCCCCCCTTGCATACATTATACCTGGCGCAGGTATAATGTGGCGCAGGGGTTTACAAAGTGACGCATCTACCTAGATGCGTCACTTTGTAAATATGGCGCAACAAGGCGCATTTTTTAAGCCACTGGTGCGTCACAAAAAGTGAGGCACCGGCAGCGTAAAAGTGACGCATGGCCTCATAAATGAGGCCCCAGTGGTGCAAAAGTGACGCAAGGGCTCGTAAATGAGCCCCGAACTATTTAGTGCAGTATTGTGCATAAAATGTAAGTTACGTGGTGTATCGTGTAGAATAGGATATATAGACATATTACAGCACATAACTGTCCTTCGGGTGGACCTCTGCTGGCCAGTGACAGCGTGCTTTTTGAGGGGGGGAAAAGAAGGGCACACAGGTAGGTAACAGTTCGATTACATCAGTACTGCCCCCTCTCCCCCGCAAAGAGAGAGATTCTAGTACCACCGAGAGTGCTCTTGAAATCAGCACACTTGTGTACTCATTCGTACTAATTTACAACGTTCAACATTCTCACAATGAACACTGTACACGGTAGTAAACAGTATGTTATGTCAAAATCTGAATAAAAAAGATAAAGACTACCAGCCCCATACTGTATTATGGGCAACAATTTAAATTGAGCACGATTGATGTTTCAGTTCCGTTTTCCGAGTTTTGTTTATTAGAAGTGCTTCACAATTTGCACGGGTGCCCAAGTTTTGCAGGAGCTGTTTCCTCCTGGTCCTTCTTAGAGAGAATAACGTGCAGTGCAGGGGAATACTATGCTCAAGAATTGGAACGAAGACCATTTGTGAATGCTAGTCCCCACTGGAAGGAAAGCTTGTAATGGGCGTAAAAACAATTTAATACTGCCCAACAACAGCATTTCCCTGGGAACTGGTTGTGCCTGTGTTTTTTCACGCCACTCATAAAACACTGCTCATCAGTGGCTGCTGCCTTGTAACGAGGGTGGTGGGGCGGGGGATGGATAAAAAATAACTAAATAAACTTTCCTTCACCGCCGCGCGAACTCTTCTCCATCCTCATAGATAAAGAGCAGCAGATAGCTGGTAGCACCAGAAGCACTCCGGCTCCTGTACTCTCCCAGCCAATCATGATTCTGCATGAGTAACGTCGTGATTGGTCTGAGCCTCCTGTTTCATCACTCAGGCAGCACCTGGGAGCCTGGGCATGTTCTCAACTGGGCTGTGCAACACAGCCTCATGGAGAACTTGCTAAGTATGCCTGACTGTTTAGCCGGCCAAGGAGGGCCGGACAACCCGCAAAGCACACTTACATGAGTGAAACCACTCCTTCCCATTAGCCGCTACTGCTGCTCATTCTCATAAAATAATGTTGTGCCCATGTTTTCATATGAAGATGTAAGCTAGAAGATGACGTTGTTTAGTCAATTTAGCAGTTGAGTGCACTGAGGATTAGTAAGTCTTAAATTCAAACTAGTTGGAGTGAGCATTCACAGTGGCTCCGGATAGTGGAAGAATTGGGATATCTGATAGGTTGTCAGGGAACTTGTAGAAAGTGAATGAAGGATACTGGAGTAAGTAAGTCAAGTATAAGTTTATTATCCACAGCCCCTCACCTAGTGCGGTGCGTAGGTAAGGAAAGAAATCTCAGGAATGACAGTTGGGCAGTTGGAGAGGAACAAGAGGGAGAGTGGAATGTTGGGGAACCAATGGGAAGGGTGGGGGGCCAATGGATGCTCTCGCGCAGGAGAGATGGGTTTTCACCGTCACGCGCAAAGGGCACGAGGGAGTGCAGAACTGGGATACAACAGAACTAACTTCTACAAAGAGGTAACACAAGTCAAAAAGACTGGAATCTCATTGCAGGACAGATGAGCTTCAGGTGCCGAGTAAGCAGAGGTTCGCTAAGCTGATAATTCTAGAAAATGTCTGGTGAAAGAACGTAACAATGAAGAAATTGCGGAAGGTTCCACTGAAAAGCATATTGTACTATGATTACCAAGTAGACAAAAGGAATTCCTCAGTTTATTTGTATCCACTAGGACAATTGTGAGACTTACCCGTATCAGATGGTCAGAAAGACTTACTTATATGTATCAAAACTGAAAATCAGGTCTACCCTTAGTTAATCATGACAAAATATTTCAAACACTGTTGAATCATTCTGTTTAAATTAGGTGCCTCCTATCGACTCACTAGTTACTGAATTTTGGTTCACTAGGAAGTTACAACAACAACATAAACAGATCTATTGTGCAAAATTAAGGAATTTGTATATTATAATATGGTTTAATCTAATAAACCATAGATTAATTGCATGGACATTAAGTCACTAACATGTCACTAAAATGTGACATGAACTGACCTTTGATACTGAATCATCATAGGAAGTGTTTCATGACCTTAACCATGCAACATTACAATGATTAACATTACTTCTATATTCAGCGCATAACTAATACAATAACACAATGCAGACACATCTTCCTATATTAGTGTGCGAAAAAGATATGTCAGGGGAACAAAATTCATTTGGTTTGTGTTACATGAAAAGTTATGTGTTTGTCTGAAGAGGATATAATTTCACATAACACAGAACAACACTGGAAACATAAATTATCTAATGCACACATTGTCAGTATTTATTAGTTACCCTAGTAAACTGAAATGAGAAATGTATTAATACATCATAGGGAAAGGAAAACAGAGAGTAAATAAATACAATAGTTATGTCCACATTGTTGGAAAATGGCCATCTCTGTAGGCTCTCTCTTCTAAACATGGTAATATCGGCTCATACCCAATTTGCATGTTACATTTAGGTATAAATCCCTAGTATAGTGTATTGCATGTGCTCAGGGCCTGTAAATTAAATTCTACTAGTGGGCCTGCAGCACTGATTGTGTCACCCATTTAAGTACCCCCTTAACCATGTCTTGGGCCTGCCATTGCAGAGTCTGTGTGTGATGATTACACTGCCATTTCCACCTGGCAAAATAAACATTTTGCCAGGCCCAACCCTTCCCTTTTTATACATATAAGTCACCCCTATTGTAGGCCCAGGACAACCCAGCATGCAGGGTGCAATGTATTTAAAAGACAGAACTTGCACATTTTTATTTTACATGCCCTGTGTTAGAAATGGGGGTCTCTAGTTGGCAGAGGTAGGTACCATTGTCCAAAAAGGGACCCTTGCTTCTACTAAGGGTAAGGAGGAAACCATCTGAGATAATAATCAGAAGGCAAAGTGTAAAGTATTTGTACCAACACTCACAGTAACACAGTGAAAACACCACAAACTGACTCCACAACAGTTTAGAAAAATAAAGGTATTTAATGTAATCGACACAAGACCAAAACGACAAAAATCCAACATACACAGTTCAAGAATATGGTTTCAAAAGAGTTCTTAATGTTGCAATAAAAGTTCTTTAGGTTGCGATAAAATAATCCACAGTTGTGTGAAAAGTTCACAGTTGCATCACATTTCAGACACAGTACCTTTAGTTGTGACAAAGTTCCAAAAGCAGAAGCTGGTGCGGTGGAAAACAAGCGATGCTTTGCTCCTGAGACCCTGTGGAGGCGTTTGCGACAGCCCCGCTGCAGCAGCGGGCATGTTGTGTCGAATCCGGTCTGTATGGGGAGGAAGGCTGCTTGTCTGGATTCCGCTGCGTAGGTTCCGTAGGAAGTTTGTTCTCGCATAGGCACGATGTGACGATCTTGGGAGTTGCGACAATCCCCGGGGCGACGATGCGCGAACCAGCGGTGATCTTCTCTCTCGCAGCTCCTCGATGCGATGGCTTTGGCGATGACTCTCGCAGCGACGTGATGCGGTCCGCAAGCAGGCGGTGCGGCGATCTCACCCAGCGATGACAGGCTCTGCGACGACACTCGCAGCGATGTTAGGCTTTCTGCACCGATCGGGTGCGTCCCGCAAACGAAGGATGCGAAGGCTCTGACAGCGGCGACAGGCGCTGCGACGATCTCGACCTTCGTAGTGCGGGAATTTCCTCGCACTGTTGGGGATGCACTCCGCAGCGAGCAATGCGATAACTTTTCTGTAGCAAAGTCTCTCAAATCTTGGTTTCCAGCTTCCCAGCACAGGTAAAACTTCCAGAGGCACCACACATGGGCCACGCACTCCAGGAAGGACAGAACTCTCTCAGTAGAGCTCAGGGGAAGCTGGGGGTAAAGTCCTTTTGTTCCTGGGACCTCAGAACAGGGAGCCATGAATTGAAGTAATCCTTTAATTAATCGAAGAGCTCAGTACATGTCATCCAGTAACTTCAGCATCACAGGAACAACTGTCCCTTACAAAAGATGCACAGGTCATGACATATGTAACACTCCATATTCTAGAAATGACATAACTAGTACAGACACTATTAAAGAAACAGTACTATTAAGAATGCAAACACAACACAGCTTTTCTTCTGGCCCTTGGAGATTCGTTCAAGCAAGGGGACAGAGCACAAAGCAACGTCCTTCCCCTCTCCTTGGCAACAAAGCTACTGCAGGTCAGCCCTGGCAACACATCAGGGCAGGCTTCCTTCTTCAGTCTTCCAGCTTGATCTTTGGCAGAGGTTACTTCTTGATTCGAGGATGATCTAATTTTCAGTTGTCAAGGGTCCTGTACTTATACCCCTAAAAGTCTTTGTTCTCTTTGTGCAAGTAGGCCCTGAGCCCGGTCTGAACCAGTTCTGGGTGTTTCTTGAGCACTTTGTTTTCCTGGCTTCTCCTTTCCTTTCAGAGTGAGGGGCAGGGTCGTCAGCCGCCCAGCAGGAGGTGGAGCCAGCATTGTGGAAGTCAGGCACAGCCCTATTCAGGCCCAGGTGCTATCTCCTCCCACCACTCAAGTTGTCAATGCAGTCATTCATCCTAGTGCTGACTCAGCCAGCCTCCTGGGGAATCCCCAGCCCTTGTCACTCTCAACCCAGACAGTCAATACACAAACAGGCCAAGGCACACAGAAGGGCCAGACAAGAGAACAGCAACTCTCTAAAAGTGCTGTTCTCAAACACAGGATTTAAAAACAACCTTTCATAAAAGATGTGCTATTAAATTCTGAGTTCAGGGATACTAGACTTTTATGTCCTATCTTGTTCTTATGGGAAGAAATGCTGGTAGCCACTGTAGCCAGCATCCCCCATGTTAGCCAATGGAGCAAGATAGCCTTACAATAGTGAAAAACGAAAATGGTTGTAATTTACTACCAGAGCATGTCACCTGCACCAGTAAATGCTCTACCTTTCACATACACTGCACCCTGCCCAGGTGGTATCTTGGGCCTTCCATAGGGGTGACCAATGTCCACAAAAAGGGAAGGGTTAGGCCTGGTTAGTGGGGACACTGACCAGGAGGACATGGCAGTTCACAGACTGCACACAGGCACTGCAGTGGCAGGCCTGAGACACCATTTTTGGGCTACTCATGTGGGTGGCACAATCAGTGCTGCAGGCCCACTAGTAGCATTTGTCATCACCCGCCCTGGCACACTCAGTGCACTCTACTAGGGACTTCTTGGTGATACAAATATGCCAACCATGTATAATCAATCACTATAATAATTTACACAGAGAGCATATGCACTTTAGCACTGATCAGCAGTGGTAAAGTGCGCAGAGTCCTATTGCCAACAGGTTCAGGAAAATTAAGGGAGGAAGAAGCAAAAAGTTTGGGGATGACCCTGCAAGAAGGGATAGTTCCAACACCCTGGCAGTGAAAAACTTCCAAATTAGTTCTTCACTACTTCAAGGCCTATCTCTCCCATAGGATAAGATTGGGATTACCTTATTATATTTTCTAAGTGTCATTTCAAATTGGGAAGACATAAGACCTCCAAGTCTGGCATCTCTGTAATCCTAATTTAAATCCTTATTATGGTGAATAAGTCAGATTTTATATGGCAATTCTGAAAAAGCCACTTTTAAAAGGTTGGCATTTTCCTACTTTAGCCAGTTTGTGCCTGACGCTTGTCTCTGATCACTTGTCTGAGGTGGGTGACAGCCTGCCTTTGTGTATTCCCCCTAGACAGTCACACAAAATGGAACCTTAGGTGTGATTTGATGGGCCATCCTGGGAAGATTGGGATGGAGGATCTGGACCTAGCCTCATTTATACCTGGATAGGTTATTTCTTTTCCACACACCAAGGGCTGCATAACCCCTATTAGTCAGTGCGGAGCCAGGGCAGTAAAGGAGGACACTTCAATTTAAAGGCATCTCTTTGAAGTCTCCCTCACTTCAAAGGCACAACTGGTTATAAGTAGTGGAACTCTGACACCAACACTTCAGTACACCTCTGGACCTGTGAAGACTCTACCAAGAAGAAGGAATGCTGAAGGACTACTGTTTTTCTGGACATCTGCCTTGCTGTGCGTCCCTACTGCATGCTGTTTCCCTGCCTGGGTGAGAAGGACTGAATCTACATCACTTCAAACAAGAGTGATGACAAGGACTAGGTGGCTGACCTCCTGATCTGAAGTCTCTGGCCCATAGAAAACTTCCAACCACCATGCTTCTGCACGAGGACTCTGCCAACTGTGAGTCTGCCCTGCCAAGTGGTGGCATCCTAGTCCTGGAACCTTGGAAGTGGGCCTAAGGTGCTTGTTCCAGCAGAACAACTGCATGAGCTGTCAAATCATCACATCTCTGCTTGGATCAGAACCAACGCATCGACTCTGCTGTGAGGATCGGAATTGTCACATAGCCTCTGCTGCATGGATTAGCAGTGACGCATTGCTGTTGCTATAAGGAATAGACCCAATGTGTCGCCTTCCAAACCACTGTGTGCCACACTTCCCAACACAATGTCCCGCATCTCCATTGACAGCAACCGCTTCAGCAATGCCAAAGCATCTGCATTGCAGCTCAAAGCTCATCGGAGCATATGCAGAGCCGCTGCTACGTTGATCAGGGCCAGCACATCACCACTGCTGTAGGGATCAGAGCCTACACATCGCCTCAACGATACCACACATGCTCGACGTCAGCGCACCCAGGATTAAGGTACTTTGGTTCAACTGGCCTCACTGGTTCCTACATTCAGACTGTGCTTCATCGTGGTGGGTCTGAACTTTGTCCCGGTCCAGCAGGCCAGATATCCCAAATAACACTTCTTGCTTCTAGGCACTATTTTCACCTCAAACTTTGAAATTCAATATTTTAGGTTCTACTTATTGGATTTTTGTTTGTTTTGGTATTGTTTTAATTATTACATTACAAGATATTTTAATAATCTGGAATGGAATCTTTTTGTGTGGTGTTTTCACTGTTTTACTGTTAAGTGTTCCAAAAAAACTTTACAAATTGCCTCTACGTTAAGCCTTATTTCTCTGTACCAGGCTACCAGAGGGTGAGCACAGGTTAATTTGGTTTTGCCTGCTTCTTACCCTAATTAGAATGTTGGTTGCTGCTTGACTCTGGCTCATATCCCAGTCAGCCTACAACTCAATTTCTAATACACATGAATGAATTGATATGGAACATATATTGAATACTGTAGGAAACGCCTCTTTATGCATGATCACCCCCATTTTTCTGACTCATGCTTCTGATTTTATTATTCTAGCCATGAGGCCTCCGCTAATCAAACCTGATTGCATATGCTCCGACTGCTAAAACATGGAACGGCAATGTTTCTCATTGGCATATCTTACCTATATGTCCCTTGTATATGGTACAAAGTTTACCTAGGGCTTGTAAGTTAAATGTTATTAGTAGACTGCAGCACCCACTGTGACACCAATACAGTGTTCATGTAAAATAAAACTGCAGGCCTAACATTGCAGCCTGTCTGTGCAGTTTTAAAACTGCATATTCAATATGCCATAATAACCCCTTTTGACAGGTCTTCTCTTAAATATTATTGTCAAACATAAGTAGGCCTATACAGGCTGAATACATGGGGGCAGATGTACAAGAAACTGCGCATTTATACAGATGCGTCAGTTTCCCTGCGCCTACCTAGGAAACCATTGAGACACCATGGATGCACCATATTTACAATACGGCGCACCATGGCGCAAGGATTGACAGATGCGTCAGAAATTCTGACTCATCTGTTGACGCAAAAGTGACGCATTGCTGGAGTTGCTCATGAAAGTGACGCAACTCAAGCAATGCACCACAACAGAGAGGTGAATCCTATTTAAAAAGCCTTGCATCAATCCTTATGGCTGGTCTGTGCAGGCAAAAGGATTTTGATGCAATGAAGGAGTAGAGTGATGCAGTGGAATGCTGTAATGCAATTGTTGTTTATTTGCATCAGTTCTACATGGCTTTTTTGCGTGGGAACATCAACCCTGCATACATTATACCTGATGCATGGAAAATGTGGCGCAGGGCTTTACAAGGTGACGCATCTCCCTAGATGCGTCATGTTGTAAATTGATTGCAATGTGGTGCATTGTTCTCGCCACTGCTGCGTCACAAACAGTGACGCAACGGCGGCACAAACATGTTGCAAGGGGTTTAAATCTTCCCCTTGGTATTTAAAGCGGAACCTGTAACAGTTACATTTTGAATATGTCTCGACAGTGAAAAGGCCCCAAAAGCTATTTTCACTGTAGCACTGTAGCAGGGTCTGCTGTTCCTTTGGAAGGCATTAAGATACTATATTAAATGTATTATGGTAATCTCTGGCTAAGTAACAGATACAACAATATTTTTAGACTTGTTGAATATATATTACAGGTCCAATTCAATAGTAAGGTCAGATTTTTTATCACTAGCTTGGGAAAGGTACATTGTAGAAAGTCTACAATTTTGGGAGAGGTACCCTTCCAATAAAAAGGACAGATTCTACTGTTCACAAAAATAACAATAGATTCCTCTTGTGATACTCATGTTTATTTTCACATCTATATACTCATCTTTTAATAGGGAAACCCTCATACATTTATCTTCCACACAGCTATCTATACACTGAAACCTGTTTCATGGAAAATATCTCATTTATTACATACAATGAATCCTTAGTACCTACATATATACTATATTTGATGATGTATACAAGTTATATACACTAAAATATCATCAAAACAACTTTTAAAAATACATTATACACAGTGTTTTCAATACCTTATCACTTTAATATTATCAAAAACAATATCCATTCTTTTCTGTATTTATATTAATACTAAATCCCATAATTCACATGAAGAAATGTTTTACTGCTAACTATCCCCCAAAAATACAAAGCAATCAAATAATGTCACAGGTTGTCGATGTGGCATTTCAGTGGTATACAAGTGGTTCACCCTGACTTCTTCAGGACAACGTGTTAAAAACCAATGAAATAGTCTAAAAAGATAAAAACATGTTCAGGACAAAGTGTGAAAAATCAATGAAATAGTCTAAAAAGATAAAAACATGTTCAGATATATGGATCATAAAAGGCAGAATAAAAGGCAGACAAAATTACAATAAAAGGGCTGGACTCAGTGATGCCAGAGCAGAGTGAGGAGTGGTTTCACTCATGTAAGTGTGCTTTGCGGGTTGTCCGGCCTCTCCTCTTTCATCTTTTTTTCCGCTTTTTACATTCTCTCTCGAACAGTTCATTATCCCATCCCAGATTTCCTTATAATATGTTGTGCATATTGAAGCTGTAATCATTGAAGATAATGTCCTAATGCAATTGTCTTTGAGACTCTGGCTCTAGGTACTTAAATTGTCCATAATCACTCCCCCATGAGTCCTTATTTTTCCTATTTATTTTGTAAAAACAATTATCCTAGGTGGCTAATAATCAAAACACTTACCCCACCATATCCTATTGTTATTTACAGTATGTCTCCCAGAGTTATCTCAACTGTTTATTGACCAACCGTTGGATCAAAGTGGACTTTTACTTCCTTTTCATATGTGTTTTAATTCACATCACTCATGTCTCTGCAACAAAGCAGTCCAGTGTGATTAACACTTCCTACAAAAATACCTTTCATTCATTAAAAGTGACATGTATAATAAAACTTACTTAGAAGGATGGTCTTTTTAATTAATATTATTTAAAAAGGATCACCCTGGTACTCTGAACAGTAAATCTTTTTTTGTTCTTTCTTTGCGCCACTTTTCATCAGGCAGATAGATCTCTGCATAAAAGTGAGACATAGATACATTTTTTTACAATAATAACATCTGTAAACCCTCTCACTGATTAAAACCACTCCTCTTCGCTTACCTTGAGTATCCCTAATTGTGTTCACAGGGGACTAATTCCATTACTTTTTCCCTTAGAGTACTTCACAGTAGTGAGCCTTTCTGCCAATGTATTACTCGGCTTTTTAATGATAGTCAATGATAGCCATCATGGAGCTTTCTTCACTTCCACCCTTGTGCTCTGTAAATATTAAAAATGGACCTCAATCTTTGTTGCATAAGATCAAAGTATTAATCAGGCAAGCTCACTCCCTTTTATGATTTTCATTTATTTTCTATGTGAACCCCTTATTCCTCAATAGTATGTTCAGAAACTTGTATCACCTCAACTGACTCTCAATCTGCAGAATCTTCCTCAAGGGAATTAATTATCTACCCTTCATTGCCATATTACATAGACTTTTTCAATACGGATAATCTTTTAACAGGAATACCCTCTGGTTTGCTACCTGGGGTAATGTTGTATCTACTCTACATCTGCCTTAACATTTATATCCTGTTTATAATTTTATTAACAACAACAGGATTTTACATATAAGCTAATCTTTTTACTAAAACTTCTTAAATGTTTTCCTTGCCCCCAGATGACCTATTATCACGAGGATAATAGTTTCAATTCAAGCGGCCCATTTATACTTCATAACAAAACTTTGTGAAGTTGCCTCCAGCTCTGTCGAACACTCCCAATATGTCGACACCTAGTGTCGACATTTGAAGCGTAAGCATTTTTATTAAGAAATATTGGTGTCCCTAATATATCCAGGTATTTACCTACTTTATCTCACAGTCCAGTCAGGCCAATCGGGTCTTCATTAGTCAAATAGCCGTAATTTGTAAGTCCCTCCTTTATAAACCCTTTGTGAGGTACGCCTGCGTGGCTATTCCGTGTCCCAACCCGCAGACATATTGAAGTCAGGCAGACTGTGCTATTCATTGATACTATTACACAGCCTTCTTCCATTTTCACTGTCTATTAATGTGTTTCAAGTCTACAGCTCAGGATAACGCTTACAGCGGCCATCTTTAAACTGACCCGATAGTGTCTGTGTTAGATCTGGTCTTAATAAATACTCAGATAACATTAAGTCTCAATGCTGTATCTCTCTAGTGATGAGATATAGATGACTGAAATTGCTGTTTACTACCGTCTCCACCTATTAATACTGTTTTTCATAATGATCGTGCCCCCTCTATATGTCACAAGTCTTTAAATATATCCTGTAGTGGCCACCATTACATCAGACACAAGGAATGCTTGTTAATCATCTGTTGCACATTGCAATTGTTTTTTAACAGATACAGCCAGGATTCTTCAAGGAACCTTATTAGTTACATTCCTTGAGTAATGTTTTTACATCAGATATTATGAAAAAACTATCTATCCCTTATTATGCAATATTAGCAGTGCGGTCTATCCCTATATTTTCAGGTAGGTTTTTAAAAATGTGTACATATTGAAATATGATTCCGCTTACTTCAGCAGTCGTTCCCACTCTTCTCTATTGTTGAGGCCATATTTATGCATACTGAACCTACTCGTGTAAAACTGTTTTCATTTTCTTCTTTCCTTATCTAAATCTCCTTCTTTTCATTGAACCTATTATGCTCTCCAAGATGCACCATTTCAGCTCACTTTCTTTACGTTTATGTTCTATTCAATGTTTCGTGAGAGGGGCATTCTTTTTTTCAGTTCTGATCGCTGATCTATGTTCATTTAGCCTTAAAAGCACCTCTCTTGCTGTCTCGCCTGCATATCCTTTTTTACAGGGGTACACAATTAAATATATTACCATGAATAATACTTCTTTGTTGAGGTTCTTTAGATTCTTTGTATGTATGAGCCAGGGCGTTTCTGATTGTTCTGTTTCTTCTATATGCAAAGAGAGTTTTTTCTACCCTTTCTTTGCCTACCTCATTCAGTAGGGACCAGCTCCCATTAATGAGGTTTAAAATATTATTACTCGTACATAAGATGTTTGTTACACACACTATTCTCTGTTAACTCTCCTCTTTTTTAGTTTTTGTTTAAAAAAGCTATCTCCATTATAATATTACACCCTATTGTAGGCCTGTGTTATTATTCTTTTGGGGTATCCTCTGCTAAGAAGTTTCCCTTTCAAGGTTTCTGCACGTATCTCAAAACTTGCCCTATACGTAGTTTATTCTCAATCGTAAGAACTGTCCAAAGGGTATATTGTCCTTTTGGCAGTTGGGGGTGATTGCTATTGTAGTGGAGAACATGTTTCAATCTGATGGTTTAGTAAAAAGTTCCACTTCTAAAATCCCATCTATGGCATTTACTTTAATGTCTATAAAATCCCAGTAGGATTGGCTCATTGTGGAAGTAGATTTCACATTGGGATCTTCTTAATTCATCCCTTCTATGAATGCAACAAAATCTTTCTCATTGCTGAGCCAAATGAAGAACACATCTTCAATGAAGCATGACCAATGTAGGACATTTTCAAAGAAAGGTGCCATTTCATTAAATATATGTTTTTCCTCAAATGCACCTACATTCAAACATGCCAGACTGGGAGTGCATGTTGCGCCTATGCCGGTCCCTTTAGTTTGGGAGTGGTACTCACCATGGAATAAAAAAAAATATTCTTCAGAATAATCTCCACAAAATCAAAAAATCAATCTGGCACGGGGTGTTAGATCTCCCTCTTTATCTTGTAGAACATTGCTAATCATTTCTACTGTATCTCTGAGCGATATTTGTATATAGGGCCTCAGTGCCTAAAGAGACCAACCATTCTGTTTCGGGGTCAAACCTAATACACTTCACTTTTTTTATTCTGTTGGTCGTGTCCTTTATGTATGAAGTTTGTTTTAAGACCACCTGTAGCAAAATAACAAGCATACATATTTACGTAAGGGCTCAGTGACAAAGTCTATACTGGACACAATGGGTCACATTGAGGGATCTAAGATATTTTTATGTACTTTTAGGAGACCATATAGGGCATGGGAGGGTTGGAAATTCATTGTAGATGAATTCATATTTCTCCTTGGCATATTAAATAATCCTCCCGAACTAGTCTTAAAAGTCTAACTATCCTCAGTCTGTAGGGTCCATTACCAACATACTCCCTCTTTTTTCACCAGGGTTGATTGTGATATTATCACATTCTTCCAGGTCCTTCCGGGCCTCTCATAGTTCTTTGGATAGGTTATTCTTTCTCCAGAATATTTCAGCAAAAAGATCCTCTGTGCCCTTCTCTATAACTTTTCAAAGGTCTCTACTTCTTTGCCTACCATCTGTCTTTGAGGAGTTCAGGTAGATAGTGGTTTAAGACCTGACTCATTCACGTCAGGAATTTGTTTTTTACCATCAAAGATTCTTTTAATTCTATCTTTTCAAAATAAATCTCCTATATAATTTTCTATTTCAAATCTTTTGGGTGGTGTCAAACGCTAAACTTCTTTCCAATACTTAATGCTTTTCATCACTACTTAGTGTCGTGGAGGATACACTTTTAGTGGGTGCTTTATCCACCATTAGTCCCAACTTTTGACTGTGGGTTCTCATATATTAGTTTCTTGAGGCTATCAGCTAGATTCATCATAGTGCCGTTTTGCGAGTCCTTAATAGCGATTATTAAGGAATCCCTATTAAGGACTTGCAAAACGGGATTCATGTAGGAATCGCTAAATAAATTGTGATTCCTACACATTCCTTATTTGCGATTAGCGAATTGCTAATCGTAAATAAGGAATAACTCCCCATTCATTCCTAAGGGCCTAAAGACCCATAGGAGTGAATGGGGAGTTATTCCTTATTTGCGATTAGCAATTTGCTAATTGCAAATAAGGATGCGATTTCAAGTGTGTCAGGGGTGTCCAAAGGACACCCTGTAGCACCCCTGAAATGTAATCTACATTGGTGTTGCGCACACACATGTCCAAAGGACATGTGTGTGTGTAACATGCAACTTAGAAAAATGCATTTAAATGCATTTTTCTAAGTTTTCACTATTTACCACGAGGTTTGACCTCGCGGTAAATAGCGGCCAGAAATAGCGAATTTGCAAATTAAAAATGGTTAATGAATTGCATTTAAGGAATCTCAAATAGAGATTCCTTAAATGCAATTCCTCGCAAATATGCGATTTTGCAATTACCGATTTTTGCATTTGGGATGATGAATCCCAAATGCAAAAATTGCGCTCGCAAAGGGCCAGATTCGCAGAATCTGGCCCTTTGCGAGCCGATTTTTCTTTCATGAATCTACCTGTATATTTTTTTGTTGATAATTTCCCCTTCCCCTGGCTCCCCCTTGTGGATTTGGGTTGTATCTTTCCTGATGTTGGTAAAAGAAAATTCATTTTTTCTACTTGGTTCCATTCCATCTTCTCTGTTATTACTCTTGTCTGGTACACTGTCTTCCTCTGAATCCGCACTCATATAAGAAGTGTCAGAGAAAGTTACATGTTTTTGTGACCCCTGGTATTATTTGGGTACCACTTTCCATGGGGTCCTCCCTCATTGATTGATCTTTCATAATAATCTTTCTGCAGATAGAGATATGCTCCTTTGATATTATAACTGTCCACATCCTTTCTTAATTTATTGGTCTTTTTATACACCAAGTATTCTTTCTATCCCAGTATATCTTCCTGTGTTTCTTCCAACTTTTGTTTTGCTTCCTCCAGTGCAGTGTTTTTCAATTGTGCTTCTAGCGTCTCAGTCAACAGAATATGCACAATATAAGGAAATCTGGGATGGGATAATAATCTGAAAGAGAGAGAATGTAAAAAGGGAAAAGAGGAGGAATGAGGAGAGTTATGCACTGAGCCTGTTAATGTAATGTTGTCTAACTTTTATGGTCCATATATCTGAAACATGTCTTTATCTTTTTAGACTATTTTATTGGTTTTTAATACGTTGTCCTGCAGAAGGTGGGGTGAATGGAAAGGGGCGACCAACTTGGTCCCCCCGAACGTATGGCTGAGTGCCTCGATCCCCCCGGGAAGCCATTTTTGGGCGGGAGGCGCGTCTCGGCTGGTATGCCCGAAGCGGCGTAGCCGGGGCGCGCCTGTTCCCGCCCTAGAGTGGGCTGGCCTAGACACTGACGCAGCCAGCCACGCCCTCGGGGCAGGCAGGGGCGGGTATACGCCCGCCCTGAAGACGGATAAAAAGGGACGCAAGACCAGAAGACAGCCTCTTGTTCTTGTGCTCTGAAGCTGCACCTCCTCGCTGCACGTGAGCTCGGGACAGAACGAAGAGCCAATTTTGAGCTTTTTAATCTTTCTTTTTGTCTTCTAGATACTTCGTTTGAAAAATGCCCAAGAAGGGCGCGAAGAGAATGTCGACTGACCAGATGGTTCGGGTTCTCATGAAGGAAATGTCCGAGATAAAGAAGCAGTTGGCGGGGCGAGACGGTGAGGAGGGATCGGGGCGTCCACCGGCCGGAGGGAGGCCTAAGAGGCCGAGAAGGGGGCCGGTCGGGGGAGACGTCCCGGTTCCCTGTTCCCCGCTCGAGCCGCCAGCCCCGGTACCGGCCCCGGTACCGCAGGAAGGGAATCCGATTCCGGTCGTAGTCACCCCGACATCCGCTGAGGATATGCCTCCCGAGTTGGCGGCACAGTTAGCAGCGTGGTTGGGGGACAGTAGCGGGGGCGCCACGGCTGCCGAAGCGCAAGCACTCATGAAACAGTTGCGCGAGAAACGTGATACAGCCAAGGTGCCCGCGCCGGATGCGGTGATAGACAAGCCACGACGGGCGGAAGTAGCGTCCGGTTCAGGTAAGCGGCCATTGCCGATCGCAAGGGATGAGTCAACACCCTCTCGTAGAGAAAAATTGGGGCAACATGTTCCTTTGGCAATGAAGGAAAAGATTTGGGCGGGGGAATACGTAAACATTTTCTCCCTGCTCGTTGATCATTATGAGGTCGAAACTGTTAAGGGTCAAAAGGATCTGATGCATCCGAGTGTTTGGCGCGCAAAAATGGCCGCCTTTAAAGTGAATGAGAATATTGGCAACTGGGGTAATGCTTGGGGAGTTTTTACGTCAATTTTGGGGGAACGTAGGCCTGAATTGCTTCCTGAATTTCCAGTATATCAGTCACGAATTATGGGGTACTCGACATCGCACCAAGGTAACCAATGGTTCTGTTATGACAACCTTTTTAGGAAAGCGATGGAGCATAACAAAAGTTTAACCTGGGACTGTTACGATTCTTTGACATGGAATAAAATGAAAGAGTCGGGGATGTTGAAAGTGCCGTTGGTGGGGAGTACTGTTGGTGAGTCCTCCCGCCAGAATGGGGGGACGCCCTTTCGGTCGGGTACGGGTACAGACGATTATCCGAGACCCGCCGGAAATACAGGGAAGAGGGGTTTCTGTTTCAATTTCAACAGAAGTAAATGTACTAGGCCCCCGGGATCTTGTAAATTCAAACACGAATGTAGTGGTTGTGGGGCACCCCATCCTGAGTCCTCGTGCAGAGCCAAATTGGGTGAAAATGGGGGTAGAGGAGGTGCCAAACAGGTCTAATATAGTCCGAGGGGCGCCTTTACCAACCCCGATTGATACCCTGGCGATGATTCCCTGGCTCGGCGAATACCCAGATCGTACTTCTGCTGGGGTGCTACGAAACGGTTTTTCATACGGTTTCCGCATCCCGGTGGGGGACTTTCAGGGTGTCGGGATGTGCAAAAATCAGCTTTCCGTCCTGCAGCATACGACTGTAGTACAGGATAAGATCCGGAAAGAGGTTACCCGAGGTCGGGTTGCCGGCCCGTTTAGTGTTCCCCCGGTACGGAATTTTGTTTGTTCTCCTTTAGGGGTGGTCCCCAAGAAGGACCCAGGTGAGTTTCGATTGATTCACAATTTATCAGCTCCTCATGGCCTTTCTGTAAACGACGCAATTGATCCAGAGATATGTTCGGTGCGGTACGCATCATTCGATGAGGCCGTAGCCATTTTGAATCGCCTGGGGCCCGGGGCGCTGATGGCGAAATCAGATATCGAGTCAGCGTTCCGTTTGCTCCCGGTATACCCGGAAGACCAACGTCTTTTGGGATTCATGTTTCAAGGTTCATATTACATGGATAGGTGTATGCCGATGGGGTGCTCTATATCTTGTGCATATTTCGAGAAATTCAGTAGTTTTCTGCAATGGGTTTACACGAAGAAAACGGGTTTTCGAAATGTGATGCATTACCTCGATGACTTTCTGTTCCTTGGGGCCGCTGGGGCTGATGAATGTGCCCGGGCCTTGACTGAATTTTGTGTTTTAATGAATCAATTTGGCGTGCCATTGGCACCAGGTAAAACTATGGGTCCCACGACTTGCCTCGAGTTTCTCGGGATCGAGTTGGACTCTAGTGAGGGTTGTTTTCGTTTACCAGCTGCCAAAGTGTCGAAATTCAGGGCAGCCCTGCAAATGTGTATTACTGCATCTAAAGTTACGCTGCATCAATTGCAGCAATTGGTGGGGAAGTTGAATTTTGCCTTAAGGGTGATCCCAATGGCCCGCCCCTTTTCCCGTTCGATTGCCCAGGCGATGGTCGGCCTAAAGGAGGGTCATCATCGCACAAGACTATCGGCTGAGGTCCGCCAAGATATGCGTATTTGGTTAGCATTTTTGGCGGATTTCAATGGTCGAGTCGTCTGGAACAAACCAGCCTTGTCCTCTAAAGAGCTTGGTCTATGGACGGATTCAGCGGGAAGCATGGGCTTTGGCGCCATCTTCGGCACAAAATGGTCGGCACAAAGGTGGCCAGCATGGTGGCATGAAGAGGGGCTGATGAGTAATATTGCTTTCCTTGAACTGTTTCCCATTTTGGTGGCCCTCAGAACCTGGCCCGATGGATTCAAAAATCACTCTGTCATATTTTGGTCTGACAATATGACCGTTGTAGAATGCATCAATAGTCAGGCAGCGCGTTGTAAAATGATTTTAAGGCTGCTTAAAGAAATTGTCTTACTATGTATGCAACTGAACGTGGTATTCAGAGCGAAACATGTCCCAGGGGTGATGAATCAGGCGGCTGATGCACTGTCTCGTTTTCAAATACAGGCTTTCTCGGGTTTCCTTCCCTCGGCGGACCCAGAGCCGGCACCCTTTCCCGAAGCTCTCTGGTCTCTCGGTGCCCCGAACTTCGTTACCTCGTGGGAGAGAGTCTAGCACCAAGAACGAGGAAGGCATACGAAGGGGCGTTTCGGGCCTATTTAGCCTTTTTGGGGACTGAGAGAGGGGGGCTTTGGGGGCACGAGGATTGGGTAGTACATTTTCTGATGTCCTTGCGTAGGGCTGGGAAGTCGGTGGCTACAGCCCAGAGGCATCGTGCTGCCATTTCCTTTGTTGCCAGAGCCCATAATATCCAGGACCCGACAGCGTCTTTCGTGGTACAGAAAGCGCTACGTGGGTGGCAACGCCTTGAGGGTCGCAGAGTAGATGAGAGGCGCCCGATAGGTCTGGATAGGTTAGCCCAGTTGCTGGCCACACTCCACGCCACATGCTCGTCTCAGTTCGAGGCCTGTTTGTTCCGAGCTGCTTTTACGCTTGCATTTCACGGGGCGATGAGGATAAGTGAGCTGGTGGCAAGGAGCAAACAGGATGTGGTGGGGGGTTTGTGCCGGGAACACGTTCAGATCAGGGGTGAGACGATGACTGTATCCTTTGTCAAGTCAAAAACCGATCAAGGTGGGGTGGGAGACTGCATAGTCATTCGCAGGATTCCAGGGTCCTCCATGTGTCCGGTGAAGTGTTTAGAAGATTACCTAGCACGAAGGGTGGCATCATGGGGAGGGACATTGTTGAGACACGCGGACGCCACCCCACTGACGAAGTTTCAGTTTCAGCGGGTGCTCGCGATGTCAATTACCGCAGCGGGCTTGGACCCGGGTGAGTTTGGGACCCATTCCTTTCGGATAGGGGCTGCCACTGAAGCTACAGCCAGGGGTCTTAATGTGGAACAAGTAAAACGAGTGGGGCGTTGGTCCTCCAATTGTTATAAGAGGTATGTGCGGTTGCACATGTTGTGAAGCTGTAATAATGTACTCACGCTTCTTGTCTTTTGTTTGGTTTTCAGTTACGCAAGCCTTCGAGGCGGGGCGGACTATGCAGTCGACCCAACACCAGGCCAGCGGTCAGACATCACCGGCTGTGAGGAAAGAGGTGTGGGTCGTGGGCCACTCATACGTGAGGCGTGCCGCAGACGTATTCGAAGCAGGTGACATGATTCACGTAGCTGGGGAATACGGGTACAGAATGTCCTTCTGCGGAAGGGGCGGTCTCTGTATTGACCAGTTTCAGGCATTCTTTGAGGGTTTGTTAGGGCGGACGAGGTCACCGCCGTCTATAGTCATAGTACATTTAGGGGGCAATGATTTGGTCACCACCGGTAGACGACTTCTCCTGGAGGCAATGCTTTCCACTGTAAGTTGGTTGGCGAGGAAAGTTCCGGGGTGCATAATTGCGTGGTCTCATATGATCCCACGAAAAGTGTGGCGGGGGGCTGTTTCGATCCCTGCTTTGAACCATTCTGTTAGAAAACTTAATAACAAAGTGAGTAGGTTGTTTCGTTCCAGGACATTGCATTCTATCTCGCACGGTTGTATTAATGATGACAGTATGTATCTAGGGGATGGGGTGCATTTGTCTCGAGTGGGAAATGAGTTACTCATAGGAGACTTCTTAGCATGGTTAAAAACGTTGAAACATGACCTTTAGCTAGGAGTTTTGTGGGGGGCCCGGATAGCCGGTCAACTATCCGGGCCTGTGGCGGTTAAGGTCATGATCGGTGAGCACTAATTAGTAGATCCCTATGAGTGGGCGTCACCCAACACGGATGGGAGCGCTCGGGAGAGGTGGCCATTGGCCCTCAATGGGGAGGCGGTCCCTTCTAAGGATGGGTCGCCGGAAGTAAAGGAAAGGCGGTCAAGGCCCCTTCCTTTGTAGGAGGGGTTACAGCCCCCTCCTGGGGAATTTCCCGGGGCCAGTGACATCTGCGACGGCAGATGCGGTAAGTTGTGTGGGGTTGGGATAAGGTCTACGGTACCTTCTAGATACCTCACACGAGTATTCGAACGACCTTTAACTGGCGTCGAGTCTTTAGGTGCCCCCGTCAAGTCAAGGGAAATTGGTAATAGTTGCACTTGAGGTACGCCTCCGTGCTGTCGCCCAGCCCAAGTGGGAGGGGTAAGTCTGGTTAGGGATCTTGACACCGGTTATGACCTTGCCGTTGGCCCTTAAACGTTAGGTTGTACAATTTCAATATGTCAAGAAATGTTTTGTAGGATGCTAGTTCGGCTAGGAGAACCTCTGTATTAGAGAATCTGTTAAGGTTAGCCAAACATCGCAATATGGTAATGAAATTGTACATAACATGAAACGTTTAATGTTTTTAATTTTTGTTTTAATAAATACGGCCGGGATGGTCACTCCATCCCACTTCCGAAAAACTCAAGAACTGTTTCCGGTTTCCCTCCTTTGGGGATTGTGTTGAGAGGGGGTGGCGGGTATCTCGGCCATATGGAAAGGGGCGACCAACTTGGTCCCCCCGAACGTATGGCTGAGTGCCTCGATCCCCCCGGGAAGCCATTTTTGGGCGGGAGGCGCGTCTCGGCTGGTATGCCCGAAGCGGCGTAGCCGGGGCGCGCCTGTTCCCGCCCTAGAGTGGGCTGGCCTAGACACTGACGCAGCCAGCCACGCCCTCGGGGCAGGCAGGGGCGGGTATACGCCCGCCCTGAAGACGGATAAAAAGGGACGCAAGACCAGAAGACAGCCTCTTGTTCTTGTGCTCTGAAGCTGCACCTCCTCGCTGCACGTGAGCTCGGGACAGAACGAAGAGCCAATTTTGACCCACCCACCAGCCCCTGAAGACAGCTAGTTGTTTGTAATAAAATTGATTAATTTTTGCTTGTGTTCTCGTTTCCAGGTTGGAGTATCATGTTGATATTGAGTTAATAAAGAATGGTCTGTTTGAGTACGTTTTACCATTAAAGAGATTCAGATTTAGTGTTGAATTTTATGCATGCCCGTCCGGTCATAGTGGCCAATGTATTCTGAGTTTTAGTTAGCACTGTCGTATTTATTTGGTAGGCGGTTAAGGTCATGATCGGTGAGCACTAATTAGTAGATCCCTATGAGTGGGCGTCACCCAACACGGATGGGAGCGCTCGGGAGAGGTGGCCATTGGCCCCTCAATGGGGAGGCGGTCCCTTCTAAGGATGGGTCGCCGGAAGTAAAGGAAAGGCGGTCAAGGCCCCTTCCTTTGTAGGAGGGGTTACAGCCCCCTCCTGGGGAATTTCCCGGGGCCAGTGACATCTGCGACGGCAGATGCGGTAAGTTGTGTGGGGTTGGGATAAGGTCTACGGTACCTTCTAGATACCTCACACGAGTATTCGAACGACCTTTAACTGGCGTCGAGTCTTTAGGTGCCCCCGTCAAGTCAAGGGAAATTGGTAATAGTTGCACTTGAGGTACGCCTCCGTGCTGTCGCCCAGCCCAAGTGGGAGGGGTAAGTCTGGTTAGGGATCTTGACACCGGTTATGACCTTGCCGTTGGCCCTTAAACGTTAGGTTGTACAATTTCAATATGTCAAGAAATGTTTTGTAGGATGCTAGTTCGGCTAGGAGAACCTCTGTATTAGAGAATCTGTTAAGGTTAGCCAAACATCGCAATATGGTAATGAAATTGTACATAACATGAAACGTTTAATGTTTTTAATTTTTGTTTTAATAAATACGGCCGGGATGGTCACTCCATCCCACTTCCGAAAAACTCAAGAACTGTTTCCGGTTTCCCTCCTTTGGGGATTGTGTTGAGAGGGGGTGGCGGGTATCTCGGCCATATAATCTGTGTTCCACTGAAATGCAGCATCGACAATCTGTGACATTATTTGCAGCCATGGCCCATGCAGCTAAGAGCGGTGAGGCCAGGTGGGGTTAAATTTCCTTGTCATAGTATGTTGAAATATGCCCCGCACCCAGCCCCACAGCCGCACCACTCTTATCTGCATGGGCCACAGCTGATTATTTGTTTGCTTTGTATTTTTTTGGGATAATTAGCAATAATTATCTTCTTGAGAATTAACACCATCGCTGCTAGTGATATTTTCCTCCTGTGCTGGTATTTTCAAAAGTCCATTGAATATGACGAGCTGGGCTCGTCATCAGCCTGGTAGGAGGCTACTTCATGACGAGCCCAGCTCGTCATGAGCCTGGAAGGGGTTAAGGTATTTTGTATTTATATAAATACAGAAAAGATTGGATATTGTTTTTGATAAATTTCAAAGTGATGCGCTATCATATAAACTGTGTATAATGCTTTTATAAAAACTTGTTTTGATGAGATTTTAGTGTATGGCTTGTATACATCATTGAATGTAGTATATTTCTATGTACTAAGGATTCATTTTATGTAACAAAGGAGATATTTTTGCATTTTACGGGTTTCAGTGTATAGATAGCTGTGTGGAAGATACAAGTATGAGGGTTTCCCTATAAAAAAATAAGTATATAGATATGAATATCACAAGAGGACTCTATCATTGTTTTTATGAAATTTTTAGAAAGTTACATTTTCTCTGCCTAATGCCTCTAGAAACCAATTTACATGATCTAGACTGTCAAGCAGGAGCTAAACAGCCTCGTAATGAGATGTAAATCATCTCCCAGAGCTGGGACAAAAGCTTTGGGTGTGGGGAGGTATTCCGTTCCTTTGGCAGAAGGGCTATCTGGGTTGTGTTGAGGAACTTGATTAATATCAAAGAGGACTACATCATCACCAGCAAATTCTAGCTGTCACCTAGTATTGTAGTAGTATTCTTTATCTATTCTGGCAATACCAGTGGGAAAAGTGCTGTCTCCAGAACTGGTCTGAAGAGTCCGCAAAGGAGGTGTTGCTATTTTACCTGCCCACATCTTTGGAGTGGGCACACAGCCTCTGCACTAGGGGAAAGGGTTTCAACATCTTGGATTTGGGCAGAGAAGAGCATTGTGTGCATGTTTGCATCAGGGCACATAGTAACTGCTGCAAAAGCGGGCCAGGAATCTCCCACAACAGACTGGTGCCAGGAATAAATTTGACATCCCTGGATACCCTCTTCAGACCTCAGCTGGATCTGTGGTAGCTAGAAAAAGGACTGCACCTACTGTTGAGACTTGTGATGAGACCTGAAAGGCTGGACCTGGTTCTACCTCTGCCCAGGACAAAGAAGCAAACTTCAAGGGTCAGTTGGCTGACCTCCTGTTAAGTTACAGGAACACAGCAGCTCATAGGAGCCCCTTTCCTTAAATGTAACTGCTAGTCACCACTACCAAAATCATAACAGCTCTTTAAGTTTATCAAACCTTTCTGGAACCAAGCTGAATTCCATTTATACGTGAAAGGTCAGGTTTACAAAACTCAAATGCAAACGGTAAGAGACATAAAAAGCTTAATAGTCCAGTTCATCGAAGCATATGATGTAATATTAGCTAAAGAGAACAGGCCTCTCAAGTCATCATATATGTGCTTGGGACTAGGGATGTCATAACTAAAGCATTCTCTCCTGTAGTACCCTGGGTACATTAAGTGTCAGACACAAGCAAGTGAGCTAGGAAAGTAGCACCTGATCTGGAGAAAAATCTAAAATGTTGGCATAAAGAAGAAGCTCCATGAATTATTTCTTTATAAGATTTACAACAGATTTAAGTAAAATGCACAATTATATCTGAGGATAAAAGGGCTATAAAACTAACCAACTGAGCTTCAAATCCATTTCTCATCACTCTCTATGAACACTAATATTTCCTTTAGTTCAGCCTGACAATAATCACAGCTCATTTGAGGACTGTGGGGAATCTAAGTGACCACACCAAAGCCATGCTGTTCAGAAAACACATATTGCTGCGCTGATGATCAATCAATCAGTCATTTGTTAAGCGCACTACATACCCGCAAGGGTCTCAAGGTGCTGGGGGGGGCACTACTATTCGAAAAGCCAGATCTTTAGAGTCCTCCTGAAGGTCAGCAGGTCTTGGGTCTGTCGTAGGCTCAGTGGGAGGGCGTTCCATGTCTTGGTGGCGAGGTGGGAGAAGGATCTCCCGCTGGTTGTTGTTCTTCGGATGCACGGTACGGTGGTGAGTGAGAGGTCAGCGGAACGTAGCTGGCAGTTGGGGGTGTAGAAGGAGAGCCGTCTGTTGAGGTAGGCTGGGCCGGTCTTGTGGAGTGTCTTGTGTGCGTGGATGAGGAGCTTGGAGGATATCATCTTGTTGATGGGGAGCCAGTGCAGGTTTCACAGGTGGGGGGTGATGTGGCCCTGTTGTGGTACATCGAGGATCAGTCGTGCCGAGGCGTTTTGGATGCGCTGTAGTCGATTGATGAGCTTGGTCGGGGCTCCCGCGTACAGGGTGTTTCCATAGTCAAGTCGGCTGCTGACGAAGGCCTAGATGACTGTCTTTCTTGTATCTGTCGGGATCCATCTGTAGATCTTGCGGAGCATGCGGAAGGTGTTGAAGCAGGAGGAGGAGACGGAATTGACTTGCTTGGTCATTGAGAGCTTTGAGTTGAGGATGATTCCCAGATTGCGTGCGTGATCGGTGGGGGTCAGGGCGGCCCCCAGTGCCGTTGGCCACCAGAAGTCGTCCCAGGTTGATGGGTTGGAGCCGAGGACGAGGACCTCCGTCTTGTCTGTCCGAGTTCAGCTTCAGACGGCTGATCCTCATCCAGTCGGCGATGGCCTTCATTCCTTCATGGAGGTTGGCTTTGGTGGTGACGGGGTCCTTGGTGAGAGAGAGAATCAGTTGAGTGTCGTCGGTGTAGGAGATTATGTTGAAGTCGTGCTGTCGGGCGACGTATGCAAGCGGGGCCATGTAAATATTGAACAGTGTCGGGCTGAGGGAGGATCCTTGGGGTACGCCGCTGATGATCTCTGAGGCTTCGGAACGGAATGGGGGGAGGCGGACGCTCTGGGTTCTGCAGAGAAGAAGGAGGTGGTCCATTCCAGAGACTTGTCTCGGATCCCTGCGGCATGGAGGTGTGTGTGTAGTGTGTTGTGGCAGACGGTGTCGAAGGTGGCGGAGAGGTCTAGGAGGATGAGTGCTGAAGTCTCCCTGTTGTCTAGCAGGGTCCTGATGTCGTCGGTGGCAGCAATGAGGGCGGTCTTGGTGCTGTGGTTACTGCGGAACCCTGACAGGGAAGGGTCCAGAGTTCTGTTCTCTTCCAGGTATCGGGTTAGCTGTCTGTTAATGATTTTCTCAATGACATTGGCTGGGAAGGGGAGCAGAGAGATGGGTCGGAAGTTCTTGAGGTCTCTTGGGTCTGCCCTGGTGTTTTTTGAGTAGGGTGTTGATCTCGGTGTGTTTCCAGCTCTCTGGGAAGGTCGCGGTCTCAAGGGAGAGATTGATGACGTTGTGTAGGTGGGGTGCAATGAAGCTGCTTGCTTTGTTGAAGACGTAGTGCGGGAATGGGTCTAATTGAGAGCCGGAGTGGATTGTGCTCATGGTGTAGACCACTCATTCTTCAATGTAAAGTAGTGTATTTATAATACATATTTAAATATCAAAGCAAACCACATTCACTGAATGATGTCATCAGTGATGTCATTTGAGATGTCATCAGTGATGTCATCAGTGATGTCACTGACCATGTCATGAATGATGTAATATGTGACATCATCAGCAGTGGATTGCGGGCGCACGAGTTATAGTGAGTACAACTAACTATAACAGGGGAATTTCAATGGTTTTGTATGAGTAAAATGTCCAGCTAACTATAACTGATGTGGGTGTGAAACCTATGTTTTTTTCAGTGAATATATATATATATATATATATATATATAAAGCAACCCAACTCCGGTATAGAAGAAGTCGTCTGCAGGGCGGTCCTTGGTCAGGGCACCGGAACCCTGTACAATGTCACACCAACACTTTCTCACTCGAGAGAGATCACCACGGACACCTCATATGGTTTGCAGAGAGTTTAATCATAGACTGCACAGCAATGCATTTCGACTTAACGTCTTGATCACGCTAAAGAAGCTACACAGTAACACACTAACATATACTGTTGTGAGTAAACATCAACAACGGACTTGCACCCAAGTGAAAAAATAATTCATAGTGGTTCCGCCATTTTAGCCTAGTCAAAGTGAAAGAGCAATTCATTCAAAATACATGCCCGCAGGTGTCCACTTCAATTATAAGCAGTTTGTCATGCTGAAATTTCAATGAAACAAAAAATTATTTAAAGCATGTAAAGCATAATGCCCGAGTGGGCAGTTCAGTTCTCTAAACATATTCCAAACAACAGTGGGCAGAGCGGAAGATGTATTATGCTTAGTCCAAACAGCAGTGGGCGACGCGGAAGGTCCTGCCCCAGTGGGCAAAATCTAGTACTATGTCACTGCACCCAAAGTCTTATATAGGCAAAGTCCAAACCACATGTCAACATAAATCGTGTGCCACCACCTGAAAATAAAGAAACAGTGCTCTAGTCATGTATATTATACACATATATATACAATATTAAAAACAGAGAAACGGCAGCAGATAAAACATAAGATCTTATTGAATAATCTTGCAGATAAAAGTATGCACAAGGGAAGATTATTGTAGGTGAATTGCTAATTCCTCACTGGAATTTAACCCCTTTGGCATCATAGTTTCCAGGTCTATGATGTATCTGGATTCCAGTTTGCGCAGGGCAAGCTTACGGTCTCCCCCCCCGGATATTTTTGGGGACATCATCAATTACAACCATCCACAACAACTTTTCGTTTTGGAAATGTTGCTCGAAAAAAGGTCGGGCAACCGGATATTGCCTATTATTGTGCCCGATAGCCCTGATGTGTTCAAGGACCCGTTTTTTAGCACAATGTATGATGCTGCCTATGTACGCCTTATTGCATGGACATAACAAGGCGTACACACAGTACATAGTGTTGCAGTTCAGTTTTTTCTTGATGGAAAGTTCTTTTTTGGTGCCTGCCATACGTAAGATTTTACAGTCCATGTTGTTACTACAGGCTTTGCAATTCCTGCATCTCGTGTATCCCCCTGCTGACGTTCTGGTTGTCTGCCCCTGAGAGGTTATAAAATTCGGGCTTAACTCGTCTCTGAGAGAATTGCATTTCTGGAATGTTATCTGAGGTTGTTGGTTCAGGTGTTTCTCAAGGTGCACATCAGTCAGCAGGACATGCCAATGCTTCTGCAGCACCTTGCGAACTTGTGTGGCCTGGCCAGAGAATTTGGTAATAAACCGGAGGGTGTTAGTATCTCCTGGGGCCTCAATGTCAGGGTAAAGTAGTTTAGTTCTATCTACTGCATCTACTTTTACACAGGCTTCATTGATGGTCTTATTATTGTACCCCCTTTCTCTGAACCGTTCAATCATAGTTTGTCTTTCCAGTTGGTAATTCTCATCAGAGCTGCAGTTACGTCTGGCACGTAAAAGCTCGCCATAGGGGATGCTATATACCAGTTGCCTCGGATGAGAGCTAGCAGCATTCAGAATACTGTTACCCGCAGTGCTTTTACGGAATAATTTTGTGTGCAGGGTGTCATCCACAACTTCCACTAGAACATCCAAGAATTCTATCTTAGTGTGACTTATGTGTTCTGTGAAACCTAGATTGTACTTGTTTTCATTAAGAAGTTTCACAAAATCCTTGGCGGATTGTAAATCGCCATCCCAAATCAAAAAAATTTCGTCTATGTACCTCAGCCACAAGACACAGCGATCATGATGTTCTAGCTGGGCGGCCACCTGCTCCTCCCACCAGCCCATCACCAAATTGGCATAGCTGGGGGCAAAGCAGGTGCCCATCGCTGTGCCCTGTAGCTGATGGTAGACAACATCATCAAACAGAAAAAAGTTATTTTCCAAACAAAATTTAATCATACTCAAAATCATATTGGAATGGGACAAAAAGGCGATAGAGCGTCTTTTAAGGAAGTATTCCACTGCTCTAAGTCCTAAGTCATGTTTTATAGACGTGTATAAGCTACACACGTCTAATGTAATCAGGATGAAAGTCGGCTCCCAGTGGATGCCATCAATGATGGTAAGAAAATGAGTCGTATCCTTGAGATAGCTGGGTAAGCTCACAACAAATGGTCTTAAATAGTGATCAATAAATCTAGATGTCATTTCTAACAGGGACCCAATTGATGACACGATGGGTCTCCCTGGTGGGTTCGTGGAGGACTTGTGAACTTTTGGTAACAGGTAAAGAACAGGGATTCGTGGGTATGGGCATTTCAAATAATTGTACTCTTCCCACTCCAAGAGACCCTGTGCTTGCCACTCACTCACTCACTCAGATCTAAAGAGGATGAGGTATTGTCAGATACCGAAAGGTGATAGGAATCTCACACGAGAACAATGGGAAGCCTTAGAAAATCTAAAATCGGACACATCAATTGTTATACGCTCATCTGATAAGGGAGGGAACGTAGTAGTACTTGATAAAGAAGCATATCTCAATGAAGGTATAAGGCAGTTGTCGGATGAGAACTGTTATGTGAAATCAGACAGATCAAGTATTCTACTCTCGCAGAGAAAGTATGGTGAAATGTTGAGTGAGTGGCAAGCACAGGGTCTCTTGGAGTGGGAAGAGTACAACTATTTGAAATGCCCATACCCACGAATCCCTGTTCTTTACCTGCTACCAAAAGTTCACAAGTCCTCCACGAACCCACCAGGGAGACCCATCGTGTCATCAATTGGGACCCTGTTAGAAATGACATCTAGATTTATTGATCACTATTTAAGACCGTTTGTTGTGAGCTTACCCAGCTATCTCAAGGATACGACTCATTTTCTTACCATCATTGATGAAATCCACTGGGAGCCGACTTTCATCCTGATTACATTAGACGTGTGTAGCTTATACACGTCTATAAAACATGACTTAGAGCAGTGGAATACTTCCTTAAAAGACGCTCTATTGCCTTTTTGTCCCATTCCAATATGATTTTGAGTATGATTAAATTTTGTTTGGAAAATAACTTTTTTCTGTTTGATGATGTTGTCTACCATCAGCTACAGGGCACAGCGATGGGCACCTGCTTTGCCCCCAGCTATGCCAATTTGGTGATGGGCTGGTGGGAGGAGCAGGTGGCTGCCCAGCTAGAACATCATGATCGCTGTGTCTTGTGGCTGAGGTACATAGACGACATTTTTTTGATTTGGGATGGCGATTTACAATCCGCCAAGGATTTCGTGAAACTTCTTAATGAAAACGAGTACAATCTAGGTTTCACAGAACACATAAGTCACACCAAGATAGAATTCTTGGATGTTCTAGTGGAAGTTGTGGATGACACCCTGCACACAAAATTATTCCGTAAAAGCACTGCGGGTAACAGTATTCTGAATGCTGCTAGCTCTCATCCGAGGCAACTGGTATATAGCATCCCCTATGGCGAGCTTTTACGTGCCAGACGTAACTGCAGCTCTGATGAGAATTACCAACTGGAAAGACAAACTATGATTGAACGGTTCAGAGAGAGGGGGTACAATAATAAGACCATCAATGAAGCCTGTGTAAAAGTAGATGCAGTAGATAGAACAAAACTACTTTACCCTGACATTGAGGCCCCAGGAGATACTAACACCCTCCGGTTTATTACCAAATTCTCTGGCCAGGCCACACAAGTTCGTAAGGTGCTGCAGAAGCATTGGCATGTCCTGCTGACTGATGTGCACCTTGAGAAACACCTGAACCAACAACCTCAGATAACATTCCAGAAATGCAATTCTCTCAGAGACGAGTTAAGCCCGAGTTTTATAACCTCTCAGGGGCAAACAACCAGAACATCAGCAGGGGGATACACGAGATGCAGGAATTGCAAAGCCTGTAGTAACAGCACGGACTGTAAAATCTTACGTATGGCAGGCACCAAAAAAGAACTTTCCATCAAGAAAAAACTGAACTGCAACACTATGTAATGTGTGTACGCCTTGTTATGCCCTTGCAATAAGGCGTACATAGGCAGCACCATACATTGTGCTACAAAACGGGTCCTTGAACACATCAGGGCTATCAGGCACAATAATAGGCAATATCCGGTTGCCCGACATTTTTTCGAGCAACATTTCCAAAACGAAAAGTTGTTGAGGATGGTTGTAATTGATGATGTCCCCAAAAATATCCGAGGGGGAGACCGTAAGCTTGCCCTGCGCAAACTGGAATCCAGATACATCATAGACCTGGAAACTATGATGCTGCAGGGGTTAAATTCCAGTGAGGAATTAGCAATTCACCTACATTAATCTTCCCTTGTGCATACTTTTATCTGCAAGATTATTCAATAAGATCTTATGTTTTATCTGCTGCCGTTTCTCTGTTTTTAATATTGTATATATATGTGTATAATATACATGACTAGAGCACTGTTTCTTTATTTTCAGGTGGTGGCACACGATTTATGTTGACATGTGGTTTGGACTTTGCCTATATAAGACTTTGGGTGCAGTGACATAGTACTAGATTTTGCCCACTGGGGCAGGACCTTCCGCGTCGCCCAATGCTGTTTGGACTAAGCGTAATACATCTTCCGCTCTGCCCACTGTTGTTTGGAATATGTTTAGAGAACTGAACTGCCCACTCGGGCATTATGCTTTACATGCTTTAAATAATTTTTTGTTTCATTGAAATTTCAGCATGACAAACTGCTTATAATTGAAGTTGACACCTGCGGGCATGTATTTTGAATGAATTGCTCTTTCACTTTGACTAGGCTAAAATGGCGGAACCACTATGAATTATTTTTTCACTTGGGTGCAAGTCCGTTGTTGATGTTTACTCACAACAGTATATGTTAGTTAGACGTTAAGTCGAAACGCGTTGCTGTGCAGTCTATGATTAAACTCTCTGCAAACCATATGAGGTGTCCGTGGTGATCTCTCTCGAGTGAGAAAGTGTTGGTGTGACATATATATATATATATATATATTGCCAAAACACCTTCCAAAGGAAAGAATCAGCCGCACATCACCAGCGAAGTTTGCATCCTGAATTTTTTCACAAACGGCAATCCTAACATGTTTCGTTCTTTCCCCGAACTTCTTCAGAGGTACGCCGTAAATGCTTCCATAATTGTCCATGAACCCACGTGTTTTTGTACGTGATTTTCAAGTTCTGTCCTCGGTGGACCGGCCCTCATGGCTCGTGGTGCTTTCTGGTACCTGTGGTTCACTTTTATAATTGTTTTAAACCCTCCAATGGGTGTTTTTGTTGCAAGGTCATTGTCTTATTGCTGCAGGAAACATAGTTCACTGTGCCCCGAGAATTACCATTTTAAGGCTTCCCTAGAACCATGCCAAAGTCCGTCTTTATATATATATATATATATATATATATATATATATATATATATATATATATATCACAGATGATGATTTAAAAAAGTACTTCAATGGGTAGACAAGGCAGAAGCAATTTATATCATTGATTTCAGAAAATCCCAAAATGTTATTTTTCTTGGCTATGAATTATCCAGTGTTTGGACGTGATTGATATCTGACCTCTTGGAGAAATGTTCTGCATCACAATACTTTCGACAGCAGTAGCATCTGTGTCTGTTTCTCTTGAGGACATTCTTGCCCAGTGCATCTTCAGCAACATTGGCGGTTCACTATTATATCTTGGGGCTCCTGGCTTCTGTTCTAAAAATGACCTGTTAATTTTGGGTTATCTCCACAAACAGAGGTTAGGTGAACATTTTCTGTGATGCAAAGTTCTTTCGACTGAGTTGTAGAAATTTGGCTAACGATGAATATACAATTCTAACACATGAACGCATAAAAACAATTGTGATTTTTTTCCATACATGAGGCTGCTACAAATAGATTTGTCATAGTTGTAATGTGCACTATTTACATTGGTGTTTTGTTATATGTTGAAAATGCATTTGGAATACTCTCACCCCTTGTATAGCTTAATTTATTGATATTATTAGGCTTGCTTCTAGCTCTTTTAGTACTTTTATTTCTCTGATGTATATATCATAAAGAAAATAGGGGTACTTTATGTCAAGATGGATAGAAATGTTTCTAAAACCTTAAAGAAATGTCACTATCTACATGATAAACCCTATGTCTGCTGTCAATTTATTGTGAATTCAGTAAAAAGCCATTAAAAAAGTCACCTTAATGATGATACCTCTATTCTGAATAGTGCACATTTAACTCTGCATCAAATATGACTGACAAAAGTCTCAATTTGATGTGATTTCAAGTGTCACTATTGTCCATGGATTTTCTACTCTGGACACCTATAACAACAAAAGGGTATACAAAGATTTACCAACATCAGACTGTTCATCTGTGTTGGTAAGATGTATGCTTCCATATATTCATTGGAAATTTCAACTCACCATCCTATGAGGCGAATTAATGATCTTGGCGTCTGGTGATTCTAATACTCTGCAAGAGAAAAAAGACAGAAAAAGGCTATTAATTTTTGGGTGCTATTTTCTTGGTGTATCACTGATAGATAAATATACATTTGATTTGTTTGCAATTTATAGTGAGAAATGGTTTAATTCCACTGCATTTTTTGTGGGTCTGGTTAGAATAGTTCCTTGCCATTTAGGAGGTAAGTTATCAGAATATTTTTTGTTCTTAGTGTGTGGGTAGTATATGCAATTACCTACTATATATATGCATTCATTTCTCTCAGGAGTACAGTGCATACACAAGGTCCCAGTCCATTTGTACTAGTGGGAAAATGGAAGCGTTAGACCTGGACTCCTTGGCGTGGCTTTCCCCTATCTTTTTGCTTCTGCCTCCCATATTTTTACTGGGCACTGAATTTAGTTTTTTTGGGTCTAGACACTTTGGGCACTTTTCCACTGCTGATCATTGCCAAATTGCAAGTGCTCCCTCTATAAATTGTGAATATGGATTGGTATTTCCATAATTGGCTTGTTTGACTTATTACTGAGTCCCTAGTACAGTGGACTGTGTGTGCCCAGGGCCTGTAAGTCAAATGCTGCTAGACAGAAAGAAGGAGTTTAGTATGCCTGAGCTCACAATGTAAAAGTGCATCTTTTAGTAAAGATGATTTTTATATTGTGTGTTTGAAAATACCACTTTAAGAAAGTGGGTATATTCTTGCTTTTTCCATCCTGATTTGTGGATTGACTGTCTGACTTTGGAGTGATAGGGGCTGGGGATGTGCATTCACTGTAGACAGAACTGTGGGGGTTGAGGTGTTTCCTGCCTTTCCTGGGTGAGTCAGCACTGGGCTGAATGGACCTGGTCTGCATTTAACGAATGAGGAAGATATTTCCTTGCACCTGAATGGAGCGGCGTCCCTAGGGTTTGTGTCACCCGGTGTGGGTAACTCATGGTGTCACCCCATCACAACTTACCGGATGGACCAACTCACCTTCTGCCTGCACCATGTCCCCTCTGCCTGCATCATCTCTCCCTCTGTCCGCACCATCTCCCCTCTGCCTGCACCATTTCACCCCCTGCCTGCACCATCTTTCCCTCAGCCTACACTATATCACCCTGTGCCTGCACCATCTCCCCTCCCCCTGCACCATCTCCCCCTCTGCCTGCACCATCTCTCCCTCTGCCTGCACCATATCTCCCTCTGCCTGCACCATATCTCCCTCTGCCTGCACCATCTCTCCTCAGCCTGCAACATCTCTCCCTCTGTCTGCATCATCTCCCCTCTGCCTGCACCACCCCCCCTGCCTGCACCATCTCTCCCTCTGCCTGAACCATCTCACCTCTGCCTGCACCATCTCTCCCTTTGTCCACACTATCTCCCCTCTGCCTGCACCATCTCTCTGTCTGCCTGCACGATCTCCCCTCTTCCTTCACCATCTACCCTCTGCCTGCATCATCTCTCCCTTTGCCCACACTATCTCCTCTCTGCCTGCACCATCTCTCCCTCTGCCTGAACCATATCTCCAACTGCCTGCACCATCTCCCCTCCGCCTGCACCATCTCTGCCTCTGCCTGCACCATCTCTGCCTCTGCCTGCACCATCTCCCCCTCAGCCTACACCATCTCACCCTCTGCCTGCACCATCTCCCTCTCTGCCTGCACCATCTCCCTCTCTGCCTGCACTATCTTCCCCTCTGCCTGCACTATCTTCCCCTCTGCCTGCACCATCTCCCCTCCGCTGCACCATCTCACCCCCTGCATGCACCATCTCTCTCTTTGCCTGCATAATCTCACCCTCTGCCTGCACCATCTCCCTTTCTGCCTGCACCATCTCCCTCTTTGCCTGCACCATCTCCCTCTCTGCCTGCACTATCTTCCCCTCTGCCTGCACTATCTTCCCCTCTGCCTGCACCATCTCCACTCCGCCTGCACCATCTCTCCCTCTGTCTGCACCATCTCCCCTCCGCTGCACCATCTCACCCCCTGCATGCACCATCTCTCTCTTTGCCTGCATCATCTTACCCTCTGCCTGCACCATCTCCTCTCTGCCTGCACAACCTCTCCCTCTGCCTGCACCATCTCTCTCTCTGCCTGCACCATCTCCCCCCTGCCTGCACCATCTCCCCCTCTGCCTGCACCATCTCCCTCTCTGCCTGCACGGTTTCTCCCTCACAGTTCTCGGCTTTTCTCAATCTCAAAGTGACTGAAATAAACACATGAAATGTGCTTTGAATTCGTGCGTGCGCCGCTGAGATAAGTTTAAATAGACACAGAGCAGAGGTGAGGCTGCAGAGCTGTGTTACATACACAGCGTAACCAGATGGTGTCACCCCATGTGAGGGTGTCACCCGGTGTGGTACGCACCCCCTGCACCCCCCTAGTGACGCCACTGCCGGAATGGGCCAGGTCTGCCTTACACAATGCTATCTCCACCTCCTGCCAGGAAGCTGGACCAGAGAGGACAGAATTGATTTTGATTGTGCACAAAACCTCTGTGCCACAAGAGAACAAAGAGTAATACTGTATAAATATTGGTTCCCAGATCCCAGAACTTTAGATTACTTCTGAACTCAAGAGGAACCTCTGCCAATGAGAAGACCAGGGAAAGTTGAAGGGGAAGTACTGCCTGTTTGCTGTGTGCTGTCAGGGGTAGCCTACTGTGGCTGTTTCTGCCATGGAGGGGATAAAGACTTTGCTGTGTGCTTTGTATTCTGCTTGAAGAAGATTTCCAAGGCTTGACGTAATGCTTGCCTCCTGCTCTGAAGTCTCAGGGACACAACAACTTCACTACCAGCGCCCTTGAACTTGCTTGCTGGGAGTTATGACCTGCCAATATGTGCCTGTGGCTGGGTTAAGCCTCAGGAGGTTGTTCCTGCTACTGGGAGCTGGAAAAGAGAAGCAGTGAAGCACTTGCATCGGTTTCTGACGCATTGCCGCTGCGCCGCTAAAGAAACCAATGCAGCGCCTGCCTGCAGCTGGAAAAATCGCTGCACGCTTAATCCTGTGCACCTATCTCCGAAGTCCGAGATCACTGCACCGATTCTGATGCAAGCCCTGCTGTACGACTGCAAGAACCAACGCATCATGGGACCGCAGATCCCCACACATCGCACTGTGGTGGCTAGGCTACAAGAATGCCAGGGCCCCAATAAGAATCTGACACATAAACCCCCTTTCAGTAAGGAACTGATGCATCACCTCACCTGGGTGGCTGTAAGGAACTGACACATCACCTTTCCTGAAGAAAGGAACTGACACATCACCTTCCCTTTGGCTATTTTTGTTCATGATTGTGATGAATCCAAGGTACTTTGTGTTGAAAGTGTCTCATCTATAGTTTGCTATGAACAGAACTGATTACATTTCAAGTACTGTATTGTGGATTTTTGTCATTTTGGTCTTGTTTGGTTTAGGTAAAGATTACTTATTTTTCTAAACTGGTGTGGTGTCCATTGTAGTGGTTTTACTGTATTACTGTATGTGTACCCAAATGCGTTAGCCCCTGCCTCTGAGATAAGCCTGTCTGCTCGTGCCAAGCTACCAAGGGGTGAGCAGGGGTTATTTTAGAAGCGTTTCTCTCTTATCCTTACCAGGAAGAAGTGTCCCTACTTGGACAGAGGTGCAAGCCCTTGTCAACTAGAGACCCCCATTTCCAACGGGGACGTATTAGGTAAGAACGTATGCCTATACATATATCCATTTATTCGATGACCCCTCAGTAATAAGTACTGTGCGTTCATTAGATACACTGCGAACACTGAACGCTGAAGGTATCTGCAGCCCAGAGGACTCCTGCTGTTATCGTGCGGGATCCCAAGGAGTTCATTTTTATTTTCTCCACTTCCTCCTTTCCTTGGGACACTGTGGTCACCTGGCAATTGTCTTACTCTTCAGGTTGTCACAGGGTCTGGTGGCGGACGGAATTTGCTTTTGACATTCACCTCTTGGTCTCACAAGATAACACAGCCACATCAGCTGTGGTTGAGGTGGCATGTCACAGTATCTACAGTGATTCCAACCAAGTAATCTGCAATTTACACATGTATTTCCACAAGGGATGTATTTGTCCTCATCTCTGTGTAAAAGTTACTTTGTAATTTCAGGCAGCTATATGTGAAGCAACTTAAACTGATTATTTCTAACATGTTCACATTGAGTAGAGCAAATAGGGGCAGATTACACAGTCCTTGTGTTGCACCAGTTCATTCGAGCTTGATCATGACCAATGATCATCCAAACACAACATATGCTTCTTGTCCTCTCTTGCTCTTATGCTTGGATGGTAGACAAGTGAGACCAAAAAGCTACAAAATGACCGAATGCGGAAGTAGCCCACTGTGACAGGCAGCAATGTTAGGGTGGGTACTGAGTTAGTCACACTGCGAAACACCAATGCAATGATATATATGTTTTCACTTTTATTTTCCAGAACGCAGAAAGGTGACAGATTGATCTACATCCTAATCTTCATTGAGGCAATAACAACACCCCATCCAGTTTATTTCCTATTTGTCTATGAAACGTACCTGATAATAAAGCATGCGTACTGGCACATCATTTCACAAAAAAGATAAAAATGTCACCCTATGTTTATTAATAAGTCGTCTGTCAATTCGGAGGGTGCTGATAGCAAATTTGTCAAGTAGAAGTAGAGAGTGAATTCTCTTTTCATTCGTCAACCCACAATTTTAACATATTGAGCTGCAATTATTTACAGCTTTTCTTTGAAGTTTAATTTCCTCTGTACTATGTATAGATTATTCTATGACAGAAGCGCAGCAACTGTCTAATGCCTTCTCAAAGATGTATATTTTCGTGACAGCAGATTCCACATCCAGATTATGTGCATGAAAGCGTGACTCATAGAGACCTCACTACACAATTATGCAAATATGCATTAATTATGCAATTACAAGCATACACAGCAGTGAAATTTAATTCATTACATTGGTTTAGTTCACTCACTGAATGCAATGCTATTAACTAATAACTGACCGCAGATGTCTTTCTCCTTTTGATTCATTTGCATTTTATGATGCATGGGAATGATAAATGATAGTAACAGCAGCTGACTCGAGCAGATGGAATGAACCTAATAGAGCCCTGGATGATTTACACCATTTAAAACTGAACATTTTGGCCATCAACGGGGTGTATTAAAATGTTTTGCATCATCGTAATGCTTCCTTTCTGCTGTATTCACAAGCTATCTGCTATCATTTTTTGCTTTGCGTTCATTGCAGTAAATTGCAATTTAGCTAAAGTCATATCTTTTGGGATGCCCTTATTATGTCGTGCAATTTGGGCTTTTATTTCATCATCATTGCCCGACAGGTAGTAGTCTAAGGCGCACTGTCTAGAATATGATTTCAATAAATGCAATAAATAGCTAGTTATTTAAAACAAATGTTATAGGACATGGGCTCGTGGCTTCGTGCTATATCCATGATTCCTTTTGAAAAGAACATAGCGTATGTCATTGTTTTATTTCGTTTTGGAACATTAAAGCCAGGTAAGCACTATCATGTTCAACTTTTAATTTAATTTTGTACAATTAGATTATGTGATTCGTGGGCCATAAGGACATGCTTCTTCGTTTTATTTCATATAATATTTGTTTCTTTTCTCATTGCTATAAAATGTAAAAAATATATTTAATCAACTTTTTTGTAAAATTATGATGTCCTGTTGAGGTTCATTTTCTAAATATCATGAAGTATTATTTATAAATTTAGTTCCACTTTTGGAGCAATAGTGTTTGTTTGTTATAAGATTGCGATATAGAGCAACCAAGTCCGGGGCTTATTTACAATCGCATTGAACTGCCAGTACGTCACTTTTTCCCATATTAAAAGTGATGCACCAGCGGGGCAAGGGGCTTGTTTTTTGGAGCCTGGCCACTAGACCATTATCTGTTGTAGTTGTCAGTTCTTGATATGGGCACTGCAAGTATACGGTTCATTCTTAATTGCATTTTCAGTAGCAGTAGGATTCCACAAAGGGCAAAGAACTTTTTTCGGGTGATGTAGTTCTCTGAATCCTGTGGTAGGTGAGAATTGAGGATGAGTCCCAGAGTAGTGGTAGTAGGCCCAACAAAGAAAGTCAGTCAATGAGGTGCAGTAGCCACAACCTACGGGCAGCAAAACCAACCGTGTGGCATCTAGCAATCTAACAGTGTTGGGCTAATTCTAACTTGCGTGAAGTCTCCAGACTCATTAGCTAATTGTATCCTCTAATTTTGTGTCATCTGCATACATATGGTATCAGTTATAAGCTTTGTATATAGCTCCTGTTCTCCTTCACCCCTTTCCTCTCTAGTTGCAGTGGTCTCTCCCATGGAACCTTGAGAGAGAGGGAACTTAGAATGTTGTGTTTGAGGCGTTTGCCACCGAGCTGCTCTGGCGACCTGAAGATGTTCTTTGCTTACTAGTGAATAAAGCTTTAGGACTTTCTTCTTGCGTCCACCTTACTTCATTTGGCAATGATTGTGGGATGCTGTGTAAAGGACAGCACAACATCTTTACCCCATTGAAATTATTCTTGTCAGAGGTGTACGGTTAACGGTGAGCTTATGTTGGAGTCCGTTTTCCTTGGACACATAGGGGGATTTCTCAGCATCCTTAATTGGTGTGTATACGAGGCATTTTTACATAATTTCCAGCACACCCTGAAGTGAGCGTGAATTTAGGGGCAATCACAGATTGAGCCAATCTACTTGCGCCGGGTAATCTCACAGGATCCTGTTCCACAGAAACTGTAGCTGTATTAAATCTATGTTGGTGAATTTTCAGGGAAAAGATTGATATACTGGAAGTTCTTTCCTCAGAAAGGTGTCCTGCGCACTTAGCAGTTTACCACGACCCCGCGTTGAAGGACCGTGCAGTTTTCAGACCTTAATTAAACATCGCGCCTGTACTTTCAATGAGAGGCTTTACCTGCCCGTTCTACGCTAGTCAGCGTCTGGATTTTTAGACCATTTTGAGGAGCCTGCGTCCTTGATCTATTCGTTTGCTCTTACCGTCATCCATTCCAGAGGAAGGGTGCGTTGAGCTACGCGGAAGTGGAAGGATCTCTGCCAACCTCTTTTTATACAGCTGAAGAGAAAGTATCTCCGCCCACCAGTTCATTTGTTGATGTGTTGAGGAGGCGGCTCCAGTGACTTCTTTGTGAGAGACAGCAAGGAAGTGTAAAGAGGTCGAAAGAGGACTGTCCTTTGGCATATTAAGGGAAATGTTGGAACTTTAGTATATCTGTGAAGAAATGACAGGTTTTTTGTTTCTTTATTTTTTCCAGGTACAAATCTTGGTCGATTTTAATCTAAGTATTGCAGTTATTCATGTATCAGGCTGAGGGTAATTTCAGAAAGGGTGCAGCCAGCACGAATCAGCCCCACCATGTATAAAAGAGTTAGAAGAATCACAAATACCCTGGTAGAGATGGCTTTGAATATTTGAATCATATCTAATAGCATTAGGAGGGGGCAGTTTCTCTTCGGTAATGAAACAACACATTCTTCTACATAATTTAGGGCTTCAAGGAAGGAAAGTAAATGAAGACATTACAGGAAGGGAACTGTTCGACGTGGCCCTTTTGGCAGATACACCCCGAAACTTTTTGCATTCTCCTAGTCTTTTTCTGTATCCTGGTGTTGGCGATTTTAGGCATCTGAGCACTTTAGCACTGTGTACAGTGTAAAGTGCGTGCACTCTCTGTGTTCGTGTGGTGAGGTGGGCCTCCCCTCCCATAGGAATGCATTGGGGATAAGTGTGTCCATGGTATTCCCTGGGATGAAGTAAGTGCAGGGTCGAGTTTAGTATGTATGAACTCATGAGGATAAATGCTGCGCAATGGTGTGCGCAGATTTACGGTGACTGGTGGAGAAATGCCACTTTTAGAAGTTGACATTACTGTGTGCTATGTGTCTGCCTGCCTGATGTGAATTTCATGTCTGGCTTGTGATTGACAGGAGCTGGGAGGTGTGGGTGGCTCCAGGAGGGGCAGGGTGAGTCAGCCCTAGGCTGAATGGGACACCTGGAGTAAGAGTAGTGGGAGGTGTAATCCCCTGACTCTAAATAGGCTGGTGTCTTCCGTGGTGAATGCTGGCTCCGCCCCCTGTGGTGTGTCTGATGACGAGCCCCCACCTGACAAAGAGGAAGAGGAGCTTGGAAAGGAAAGTGCTCCAATTACCCCCTGAACCAGTTACATCTGGTTCTGTCATCCCTTGCACGTTAGACAAAGAGAAAGGGTGTATAAAAAGATGGGCTGTGACCCCATGAAGGTGGTTCAGTTCCTGCTCTGGTGTGCTGTTCCTGATGGTGGGGGCTTGCTGCTGCTGGGGCCCAGGGGGGCTGCCATGAGGGCTTGCATCTATGGGCCCTGCATTGCCCCATGATCCCTAAAAACCTCCAGGACTTTTGTTGAACCTTGCACCTGGTGAGCGCTACAACTAAATTGACTGTTGAAGCATGGGAGGAACGCTGCAGGCTCCTGTACCCTTGAGCCCCTGGTGTGGGTTTGTGTTGGAGCAGCTCAACCCTGGGAAGCGCTGCATGATTTGCACCCCTGGGCAGCCGGCAGAGGAGCGGGAGCCCACCCCGCATTTGCGTGTTTCCCGGAGTGTGAGCATTGTCGTGGATTCGATTAATGGGAGCCTACCCCGTTTTACGCATAATTTGCAAACGTTGCCAACTCCACGTGGTTGTGCTGCCCACCTCGCATGGAGGAGCTTGTTTCATTTCGCGGTTGCCCAACCCGCTTATTTGCCTTTTGTGGGTGCCCACCCGGGGTTATGATTGGAGTGGTGGCGGGTGCACACCCCGCTTCTAAAGGATTTCACGTTGGAGAGCGGGTGCCCACCCCGCTCTCATGCTATGTGGGACAGTGGCAGATAAAACCAAAGCCGCCGAGAGAACTTTCCGGGCCGCTGCTGAGCGCGACCCATAAGACAGGCACCATTGCCTAGTTGTCGGCGGGCCTAGTATGTGGCCAATCACAGCACGGCCCAGCAAAGGCCCAGCAAAGAATGTGAAGACCTCGGAGACTGTGCTCCCTGTTCATCACCACCCCCTTTTCTAAATCGTTTTTGGCCACTATAGGTGTGGCAGGGTATACTCAGACATGAGTCCCTTTCTCACTGCTCCATCAGGATTCAAGCAAGCCGGGCCGAAGACGGCTGAAATGCCAGAAACCGGTCCCCGGTAGCTTGTCTCCTTTCTGGTGAAGAATTGGCTTGGTAGTTTAGTCTGCCCTGTTCCCATGATGCACTGGGCCAGGGACAGACTGATTTGCATATAGCCAGGTTCTGAGCCGGGGTGGGGCAGTGAGATAAATAACGGTGATGGATCAAGCCCTGATCTTTGGACTGGGTAAGAGTGGTCTGCTCAATTCAGACACTCTGTTCATCACCACCCCCTTTTCTAAATCGTTTTTGGCCACTATAGGTGTGGCAGGGTATACTCAGACATGAGTCCCTTTCTCACTGCTCCATCAGGATTCAAGCAAGCCGGGCGGAAGACGGCTGAAATGCCAGAAACCGGTCCCCGGTAGCTTGTCTCCTTTCTGGTGAAGAATTGGCTTGGTAGTTTAGTCTGCCCTGTTCCCATGATGCACTGGGCCAGGGACAGACTGATTTGCATATAGCCAGGTTCTGAGCCGGGGTGGGGCAGTGAGATAAATAACGGTGATGGATCAAGCCCTGATCTTTGGACTGGGTAAGAGTGGTCTGCTCAATTCAGACACTCTGTTCATCACCACCCCCTTTTCTAAATCGTTTTTGGCCACTATAGGTGTGGCAGGGTATACTCAGACATGAGTCCCTTTCTCACTGCTCCATCAGGATTCAAGCAAGCCGGGCCGAAGATGGCTGAAATGCCAGAAACCGGTCCCTGGTAGCTTGTCTCCTTTCTGGTGAAGAATTGGCTTGGTAGTTTAGTCTGCCCTGTTCCCATGATGCACTGGGCCAGGGACAGACTGATTTGCATATAGCCAGGTTCTGAGCCGGGGTGGGGCAGTGAGATAAATAACGGTGATGGATCAAGCCCTGATCTTTGGACTGGGTAAGAGTGGTCTGCTCAATTCAGACACTCTGTTCATCACCACCCCCTTTTCTAAATCGTTTTTGGCCACTATAGGTGTGGCAGGGTATACTCAGACATGAGTCCCCTTCTCACTGCTCCATCAGGATTCAAGCAAGCCGGGCCGAAGACGGCTGAAATGCCAGAAACCGGTCCCTGTAGCTTGTCTCCTTTCTGGTGAAGAATTGGCTTGGTAGTTTAGTCTGCCCTGTTCCCATGATGCACTGGGCCAGGGACAGACTGATTTGCATATAGCCCGGTTCTGAGCCGGGGTGGGGCAGTGAGATAAATAATGGTGATGGATCAAGCCCTGATCTTTGGACTTGGTAAGAGTGGTCTGCTCAATTCAGACACTCTGTTCATCACCACCCCCTTTTCTAAATCATTTTTGGCCACTATAGGTGTGGCAGGGTATACTCAGACATGAGTCCCTTTCTCACTGCTCCATCAGGGTTCAAGCAAACCGGGCCGAAGACGGCTGAAATGCCAGAAACCGGTCCCCGGTAGCTTGTCTCCTTTCTGGTGAAGAATTGGCTTGGTAGTTTAGTCTGCCCTGTTCCCATGATGCACTGGGCCAGGGACAGACTGATTTGCATATAGCCAGGTTCTGAGCCGGGGTGGGGCAGTGAGATAAATAACGGTGATTGATCAAGCCCTGATCTTTGGACTGGGTAAGAGTGGTCTGCTCAATTCAGACACTCTGTTCATCACCACCCCCTTTTCTAAATCGTTTTTGGCCACTATAGGTGTGGCAGGGTATACTCAGACATGAGTCCCTTTCTCACTGCTCCATCAGGATTCAAGCAAGCCGGGCCGAAGACGGCTGAAATGCCAGAAACCGGTCCCCGGTAGCTTGTCTCCTTTCTGGTGAAGAATTGGCTTGGTAGTTTAGTCTGCCCTGTTCCCATGATGCACTGGGCCAGGGACAGACTGATTTGCATATAGCCAGGTTCTGAGCCGGGGTGGGGCAGTGAGAAAAATAACGGTGATAGATCAAGCCCTGATCTTTGGACTGGGTAAGAGTGGTCTGCTCAATTCAGACACTCTGTTCATCACCACCCCCTTTTCTAAATCGTTTTTGGCCACTATAGGTGTGGCAGGGTATACTCAGACATGAGTCCCTTTCTCACTGCTCCATCAGGATTCAAGCAAGCCGGGCCGAAGAAGGCTGAAATGCCAGAAACCGGTCCCCGGTAGCTTGTCTCCTTTCTGGTGAAGAATTGGCTTGGTAGTTTAGTTGCCCTGTTCCCATGATGCACTGGGCCAGGGACAGACTGATTTGCATATAGCCAGGTTCTGAGCCGGGGTGGGGCAGTGAGATAAATAACGGTGATGGATCAAGCCCTGATCTTTGGACTGGGTAAGAGTGGTCTGCTCAATTCAGACACTCTGTTCATCACCACCCCCTTTTCTAAATCGTTTTTGGCCACTATAGGTGTGGCAGGGTATACTCAGACATGAGTCCCTTTCTCACTGCTCCATCAGGATTCAAGCAAGCCGGGCCGAAGACGGCTGAAATGCCAGAAACCGGTCCCCGGTAGCTTGTCTCCTTTCTGGTGAAGAATTGGCTTGGTAGTTTAGTCTGCCCTGTTCCCATGATGCACTGGGCCAGGGACAGACTGATTTGCATATAGCCAGGTTCTGAGCCGGGGTGGGGCAGTGACATAAATAACGGTGATGGATCAAGCCCTGATCTTTGGACTGGGTAAGAGTGGTCTGCTCAATTCAGACACTCTGTTCATCACCACCCCCTTTTCTAAATCCCTACAAGCTGCTGACAGGAGACTGCACCGTGGTACGATGCCCCGTGCAGAGGGAGTGAAGTGAGGTGAGGAGAGCCATGCCTGCGTCCGTGGAGAGGAAGCCAGGAGTCCGGAAGGAGGGCGGGAGCCTACCCCACCTCCGTTGGTGAGGAAGTAGCGGTGAGTGATAGAGGTGCCGCATTCAGAGACCCAGGCGGAAGCCCAACCCGCGGAGGGATGTCCACGGAGGAAGTCTGGAGCCTCGTAGGCTCCACATTCAAGTCCGGGTCCCAGGAGGGGGCCCGGGTGAAGCCAAGAGAACTAGTAGGAGGAACCCCACCTCCCAGCCTTCCGCTCTCTCCGTTCTGACCATCAACACCTGCTGCAGGTTTGGAGGGTGAGGAAGGCAAGAACCAGTGGCAGAAGGTTCTCCATAAATGTGGCCACCCTGTGGAATTCCCTCCCTCTGCACTTACGCTCGGAAGAGAGTCTTCTACGGTTCCGCAAACTTTAAAAAACTTATCTATTCCCTGTCTAGTTCCTGTGCCTATTGTGGTAGCGTATCTTTCTGGTTGAGCGCGGGGATGCCCAAGGGTAACCAGGCGCTATATAAAACCCGTTATTAATAATAATAATAATAATAATAATAATAATAATAATAACGGAGAGGAGCCTGCAATGTCCTGGTGACTGGGGCCTAACAGGAGGTAGCGTTTTTTGATTAAGGTGCCTTCCTCCATGCAAGAGAGATGAGGGTGGCGGAACCAAGCCTCAGTGAGTGGGGCTTTTCTTTGGCATTGTAGGAACCAATCGAGTGTTCCCAGGGCACCGTAGTGCCAAAGCACTTCTCCCCGCTGCCCCACCTGACAGTGGGCAGCGGCAACATTGCGCATAATCATTTAGAGAATCCCGTGGGATAGAATCCCAAGAGGGGACCCAGGAGGGCACAGTGAGTGCCAGTGATTTCCACAGCTACCCAGCAATTATTGGGCAGCTGCAACGTTTAGGCCAGTGCCTGTGTGCACTTTCTTCTGCTGCATTGGCAGCCAGCCCTGACATTGGGAAATAGGGCACCCAAGCCCCTTTGAGAAGGCCAGTTGGCCTGGGGGCAGTTTGGTGACATTGGTAGAGCGCCAGGTTCTACCAAATTGCATAATTTGTCTATTACTAGGAGTGTAGGCAAAAGAATGATTTAGGCCCATTGTATCTACTCTAATGTGTTTATTCTGGTGAAACCTAATGCGTACTGTGTTTATGCTAATGAGGTTTGGGCCTTATGTGTTTATGTCTAATGTAATGGTATGATGTTTTGGGGAGTGCCTATTTACGTAATGCATTTATGCTGATGAGGTTTGGGCCTAATATGGGTTTATGTCTAATGCTAATGTGATAGTGCTTAGGTCATTATGGTACCAGTAATTACTGGATGTGGTTTGCATTTACTTACCTGATCTGATCGTTCTGACCTTGGGCCGATTGTCCTGGTCCTGTATATAGTCCCCTGTGAATTTTGCCTGTGCCAGTTGGCGCAGTGTAAATTTGTGATTATGTTTCTAATGTGTTTCTGAGAATACAAAGGCTATTTTTATATACCCTTGTGTGGAGTTTCTTTTGTGGTGTGCCTAGTATGTTGCTGCTGTGTGTGTTGCACAAACACTTTACACATTGCCTCTGAGATAAGCCTGACTGCTCGAGCCAAGCTACAAAGGGGGTGAGCAGGAGTTATCTTCAGCGTGTAACTCCCTTGCCCTGACTTGAGTGGTGGTTTCTGCCTGGCTTTGGCGCAAGCCTTAGCCAACCAGAAATCCCATTTCTAACAGGAACCTAATGATGATAAAGAAAAAGAGGTTACTGGGGAAGATGTATATGAATATACCTTGATGAAATTAGAAGCTCACTTTAAAGAAAAAGTTAATGTAGTGCTGCAATGTCACACATTTTTAAAAGGGTTCAAAGAAAGGAGGAAAAAGTGTCCACCTATGTAGCAGTTTTAAGAGATGTTGGACTTGGCCCTTTTTGCAGGTTCATCCCTGAACTTTTTACCTTCCTCCTGGTATTTCTTCTGACCTGGTGTTGGTGCTTTTAGGACTCTGGGCACTTTATCACTGCTGTCCAGTGTAAAATGCATGTGCTCTCTATGGTAAACATGGTAAGATAGGTCTACACCTGTTTGGCGTATTTAATTTACCTATCAGTCCCTTGTAAAGTGGTATCTTATATACCCAGACCCAGTAAATTAAATGCTACTGGTGGGCTTGCAGTGCTGCTTGCTCCACCCTCCAAAGTTGCATTTCAAACCTTTCTCAGGTCTCTGCCATTGCAGGGCCTGCACGCGCAGTTTACTCCCGCAGTGACGTGGCACATAATGTAGGTGTCACGTCTGTTACTCCCCTTTCACTACATATCAATCACCCCTAAGGTAGACCCCAGCTAGCCCTATGGGCAGGGTGCGCTGTAGGTAAAAGGTAGGACATATGCCTTAACTGTTTGGCACGCCCTGGTAGTGACACACAGCCATTTTGGTTTCTCACTACTGTGAGGCTGCCCTCTCATAGGAATGCTTTGGGGATTCCCTGATATGTGTTTCAGTGATAATTGCTGGTATGAGAGGAGTAGCCTAATCACGTTTGGTATGTTTAGAATGGTGGTAATAAATGGTGCGTAAGTGTGTTTGCAGATTTATGATCACTATTTTAAAAATGCCACTTTTAGAAGTAGGCATTTATGTGTGCTTTGTGTCTTTGTCCCTGCCTGTTGTGTATTGCTTGTCTGGCTCTGGAGTGACAGAGGCTAGGTAGGTGTAGTGTCTTCAGAGGGGCCGGGTGAGTCAGCGCTAGGTTGAATAGGCTGATCTGCATTTGGAGTAGTGGGAGGAGTAGCACCTGGGCCTGAATAGGATTGTGCCTGCACTACACAATGCTGGTTCCGCCCCCTGTGGTGTGTCTGGGGCCAGAGACTACACTGACAAAGGAGGGTATTGTGCACATATAAGAAAATGTTTGAGCCCCCCCCCCCCAGAACTGGTTTGGACTGGGCTTAGGTCTGTGCCAGGGGGGTAAAATAAAGACATTTGCACCATAAATATTGGGGCTGTGACCTCATGACGGTGTGCTTACTTGGGATTTATGGATGAAGAAGGCTGCTGGGCACCAGGAGGAACCGCCACAAAGGACTTCCATCTGCTGGATGGCCCTGTGAGCTGGCCTGCCTGAGCTCAGCTCTGCCCCTCATCACTTTGGGATACCAAAGGGGATGATGGACGGAGTGTTTGAGAAAATCAAACACTCACCCCCAGTCAACTGATCTGGGTTTAATCCATCATCATTCTGTAGCTCACTCCACCACCCCAGTTCAGACAATAGCCATATGCAAATCAGTCTGACCCTGTGCCTCATGGGAACAGTTTAGCCCAAACTGCCAAGCCATGTCTTCCCTGGACCGGAAACAAGCCTCCTGCGACTGATTTCTGGTTCATAACCCTCATCAGCCAGGCTATCTTGAATCCCGTCGTAGAGTGAGCAAGGGACCCACGTCTGGGCATACCCTGCCAACTTAGGGTGAACAAAGTGATACCAAAGGGGATGATGGACGGAGCTTTTGAGCAAATCAAACACTCACCCCAAGTCAACTGATCTGGGTTTTATCCATCATCATTCTTTAGCTCACTCCACCACCCCAGTTCAGACATTGCAATATGCAAATCTTTCTGACCCTGTGCCTCATGGGAATAGTCCAGCCTGAACTGCCAAGCCCTGTCTTCCCTGGACCAGAAACAAGCATCCTGGGACCGGTTTCTGGTACATAGCCCTCATCAGCCAGGCTATCTTGTATCCAGTGGAAGAGTGAGCAAGAGACCCACGTCTGGGCATACCCTGCCATTTTAGGGTGAACAAAGCGATACAAAAGGGGATGATGGACTGAGCGTTTGAGCAAATCAAGCACTCACCCCCAGTCAACTGATCTGGGTTTAATCCATCATCATTCTTTAGCTCACTCCACCACCCAAGTTCAGACATGGCCATATGTAAATCAGTCTGACCCTGTGCCTCATGGGAACAGTTCAGCCCGAACTGCCAAGCCATGTCTTCCTTGGACCAGAAACAAGCATCCTGGGACCGGTTTCAGGTTCATAACCCTCATCAGCCAGGCAATCTTGAATCCAGTGGCAGAGTGAGCAAGGGACCCACGTCTGGGCATACCCTGCCAAGTTAGGGCGAACAAAGAAATACCAAAGGGGATGATGGATAGAGCGTTTGAGCAAATCAAACACTCACCCCCCCAGTCAACTAATCTGGGTTTAATCCATCATCATTCTTTAGCTCACTCCACCATCCCAGTTCAGACATGGCCATATGCAAATCATCACTTTGGGGCTCAGTGCTTGGTGGGTACTTGTTCCAATTCCCTCAGGGCTTGGGAGATTCTGCCCTGCAGTGTACAACAGACGTGGTGCTAAGAGAGTGCAAGATTCCTCGGAGGGGCCTCCCCTTTGCTGTGGGGAGGATTGCATTTTTGTACCCTTAAAAAGAAAGGTTCCTTCCCAATAGGAGGGCATCGTGGGGTGCTGTGCTGTTGTCCCCCCCTGAGCCCGAGACGTGGACTCTTTCCACGGTCCAAAGAGAAAAGCCTTCCGTGAACCGGATGTCAGTCAAGGAAAGTCTAACTGTGGGCATGGCTGGCCAGAGGAAGCTAATCCAGAGCGGAAGCCAGGGGAAGGCTAACCCTGGTGGAGAGAGTGGCTCTCGCAAGGAGGAGAGACGCCATAGAGCCAACCTTCAGGCAGGAGCCTACCCCACGTTGCTGTGTCTGGTTGTGATCCAAGAAGACGGCAGTATCCACTGAGACTTTGCTCTGTGATCCCAAAGGCCAATAGTCAGGAGAAAGTAGCCTGACTGTGGGCAGGGCTCCCGTAGTGACCTGGAGACCCCCGCTAGTTGGTAGTGGGCTGGGCCGGAATCCTCCGGCAGTCTATTAAGGCGGCAGTGGCCCACGGGTAGCTCTAGAGTCCGGACCCTCTCAGCAGCTGAGCCGCGCAGAGCACAGGGGCCCAGCTGGTTGTCCCTGTGGGTGTCGAGGCGAGTCCGACTCTCTCGGAGAGCGGAGTAGACTGTGGAGGTGGTGGGACTGCTAAGAGGTCCTGCGAGAAGCTGTGCTGGCATAACCCCACATACTGAGCAGCTGTCCTGGGTGGCAGTGGGCAGCTGCTCATAAGAGATGCACATCAGGGTCTTTCTTTTGCAGAGGTCAGGGGAGTGGCACCCCCATACCTTTGCTCATGGCATGGTGTCCCTGAATGGTATTGCACTGTGTATGATGCCGTGTATGCATAACCTCCTGTGTAGTTTTATTTCTGAGGGGCATGGAGCATTTATAATGTGTGCTCTCTATAGGGTTTCATGATAGGGCACAGTGGGTGTGATTTATGCCTAATGCTTTAGTGCATTGCTAATTTTGTGGAGGCACACTATGTTGTGCTGAGCACCCCTGTGTGCAGTAATAGTGATATGGTACTGCTACTGAGAAATTATACATAATAGGTTTATGCTGATTATAGCGGTTACCAGTAGTTACTGGTTGCTTTGTTAACTGTGAACTGTGAGAGATATGATAGTAGCCCGATTGGCCTTTTTATTTATATAATTCTTGTAAGGTCACACCAAGTGCCAGGTGGTACAGTGTGTATATGTGATTGCCTTCTAATGTGTTTTATGAGTAATACAAAGGCTATTTTTGATATAACCTTGTGTGGAGTTTCTTTTATGGTGTACCTAGTGTGCTGCTGCTGCATGTGTGTGTATTGCACAAACGCTTTACATATTGTCTCTGGGATGTGCCTGACTGCTCTTGCCAAGCTACCAAAGGGGTGAGCAGGGGTTATCTTAGGCATGTAACTCCCATGCCTTGACTAAGGTGGTGGTTTGTTAGACGCCTGCCCTGGCCAACCAGAAATCCAATTTCTAACAAGAGGTATGTCTGCAACTTGAAATTTTGGAGCGCTGACAAATTCTTTAATTAGTTATCAGTTTGTTAGATGCACAAATGACCAGAAGATACAAGAGGAACTATTAACTTGCAACCCAAATCTTTCTGAAGCGATTAAGATAGCGAAAGGAATATAACATACAGCTTTGTGTTATGTTTTTCACACTGAGCTGCCTATATAAAGCGCCGGGACACTCTTACTGAGTAGCCGTGCGCTATAGAAATAAAATTATAACATAACATAACATATGTATTAAGGAGATGAAATTAAGTAGTGTAACTCATAAAGAGAGAGAGGAAGTGAAGGTACTTGTTGAGAAGGAAGTTGTATATAAATTCAATGAAAATATTAAGGAATTACACAAACCCAAACTTGCAAATGTACGTTGTTACAGATGTGGTAATGAGAACCATTTGGCTAATAGTTTTAAATGTCCAGCAAGTGGTATAATTTGCAGGAAATGTAACAAAAGGGGCGACATTGCCAAGGTTTGAGGTGACAAAGTACATATGGTTTCGGATGCCGAGGGTAAAGTGGAGGAAACAAAAGGATATTTTTTAAGTAGAAACGGGAGTGGGTGAAGATAAAGTGCAATACCCAACATGTGATATTTGGCTTGATTGAGTATCTGTACAGGTCTATGCGATTCATATTCACAATACACCTTAATTGATGAGAAAACATTTGAGAAGACTTTTTTATGGTTTAACTCTTTTATTAAAGTTTCAGTAAAAACAAAACAAAAGACCTCAGTTGTCCCAGCAGGCAGAGCAAGACAAAGTTCAACACATCAAAGTCATACAAGACTCTAGTCAGAAAATGGAGGGCAACGATACAGATCATGTACAACCCCATAAACAAGAAATCATGTCCCACCCCCACCCAATCCCCTCTGTCTCTAACTCAAAATGGGAAGACCCCGCTAAAAAATGTGGGAAGATGAAAGCCTCAACATTGTATGGCCTTTCGTTTCCCCCCGGGTTTTCTCTGCTCGGGGATTGGAGTATCTTCCAACCGCAGAAGGCGGAGGTATCGTGGGCATCTCAGTTCTCGAAACTCCCCGATAAGTAGTGTCAAAAAGGGTCGCCACAGTTCTGGGAATTTGTCCCCCTTCCCTGCCTGCACAAGTGATAATTTCTCCATACCAAGCACCATCCACAGTCTATGGAGCCAACCTGTGTGTGGTGGGGCCTATGGTGTTCTCCAGTGTGCTAAAATGTTTTGTATAGCTGCCCCTAGTGCAATCGCGATGAGAAGACCCCTCCGTGATTTCAATGGGTACATCAAGGCATTAGGTAGTCCCAGTAGGATGTATGCAGGGAACCGAGGAAGTTGGGTATCAAGGTGAGAGTCTATATCATCTAAGATGGAGCTCCAATATCCCTGTAGGCGATCACAACTCCACAGCAGATGTTCCAGTGTGCCACATTCTCCACACCCTCTCCAGCAGCGGTCCTTAATGCGAGGGTCGAAGCGATGCAGGCGTTCTGGAGTATGGTACCAGTAGGTAGCTACCTTGGTAAGGGTTTCGGTCAGGCCTGTGTGGTATGCGGAGTGCCTAGCTCTGTGGTATATCCTGTGCCATTCCTTGTGTGAGAGTGTCCTCCCCAGCTCCCGCTCCCATCTGTTCCTCCCAGCATTGTAGGTGAAAGTGTTCGTGGTGAGGAGGTGTTGGTATAGGTCAGAGATAATTTTTTTATAAGACGTGCGAGTGACCACACACTTTTCATAGGGAGTGAGATGACGTTGCGCTCCTGGCCTGACCTGCGGCTGAAGAGCCCAGTGTCGGATTTGCAGGTAAGGTAACCTATCGTTCTCTGGAAGGCCATAGTCTTCTCTCATTTGGTGGAAGGAGAGTATACCGTTCAAGTTAAAGAGATGTCCCAGGGCTTTGCAGGGGGAACTCCGCCATGATGTGAATGCCTTAGGATAAAGGCCTGGTGTGAAGTCGGGGTTGGCGAATAGCGGAGTCACGGGTGATGGGAAGGATGTGAACTCATGTTTGGAGGCAACTCGATCCCACACCTCCATGACCGTACTAGTGATCTGGTAGGCGTAGAGATTGGGCGGTCGATACTGTTTGGGGAGAAACTGAATCCCTTGCAGGGGCATGCCCGCTACTGCCTGGTCCTGGAAAAGCCAATGTTTGCTGGATTCCAGTTGATGCCATTCCACTAAACTGCGGAGCTGTGCGGCATAAAAATAGAGTTGTAGGTCCGGTACCCCCACGCCGCCGTGTTCAGGCGGTAGGATTGCTATGGTATGTTTACAGCGTGGGCGTCGGCCCTGCCAAATGAAGCGCTCCAGTTCAGACTGTCTGTTGGATCCACCCAGTCGGCGGGCAAACAGGGAGTGTCTGAAACAGGTCAAGGATCTGCTGCAAGAGGGTCATCTTGGTGGCTGCTATCTTTCCTAAGCAGGAGAGGGAGTGGCGTTTCCATCTCCGGAGTTCTCCTCAGAGCTGTGTGCGAAGTCTAACATAATTCGCTTCTATGGTGGCGGGGACAGAGGGGCCGAGGAGGACCCCCAAGTATGGTACCGTGGAGCTGGACCACTGTAGTGGGTGTCCCTCCTCTATCGCGGCCAGTGTCTCAGGGGACACGGAGATGTTTAGGGCGACCGACTTGTCGGCGTTGATCTTAAACCCAGAGGCGAGCGCGAAGGTGTGTAGTTCAACAAGGAGTGCACGAAGAGATTAGGCGGGGTCGGCAAGGGAGAGTAAGATATCATCAGCGTAGAGGCCGATTTTATGCATGTCTCCTCCACATTTGATTCCCTGGATTAGGTCGTGTTGCCGGATTCTTTGCGCTAATGGTTCCATATATAGGGTGAACAGGAGAGCGGAGAGCAGGCACCCCTGCCGAGTCCCTCTGCTTATCGGGAAGCGGGGGAAGTGTGGCCGTTGATGCGCACTGTGGCATTAGGCAATCTATAGCAATTTAGAATTTGCGTGCAGAGAGTGTCATCCAAACCGAAGGAGTGCAGGACCTGTTCCAGATAGGGCCAATGCACCCGATCGAAGGCCTTTTCGGTGCCTAGGGCCAATAGCATGCAATCTGGTCGCGCGCGTGACCCTGCCTCGATAAGGTGGAGAACATGCTTTGTGTTATCGCTGGTCTTGCGCTGAGATATGAAGCCGGCTTGATCCGGCACTATCAGCTGAGACATAAAGGGTGCTAAAATCTATGTTCAGAAGCGAGATTGGCCTGTACGAGCTACAGCGCGTCACATCTCTGACGGGTTTGGGAATGACGGAAATTGCGGCCTCCAGCAACTCTGCAGGGATCGCGCCAGTCTGGGAGAACGTGTTAAAAAGGTCTTGTAGCAGGGGAGTAACCTGCTGGCAGAATATTTTGTAGAACGCTGCTGGATACCCATCCGGGCCGGGCGATTTGCCCAGTTTCAAACTGGAGATGGCTGACACCGCCTCCTGGAGGCCGATAGGTCTATCTAGAAGTCCGCCTGGTCCAATGCCGCCAGCAGTTTCCTCTCCACGCATAATGGACGCCAAGCCCCTGCCGCTCCCGTCCGCTGATGCATTTGTTGAGAAGTCTTTTTTAAAGGAAGAATATGTATTGGATGTACCGGACATTCATCCTAGGGGGGGTACAATAAAGAACCTATTCCTCTAGAGGAAATAGTGAGAATGTGTATAACATTCAAGAACAGGCACACAGTAGGTAAAGTTAATGTTACACAACGAGGGTTGAATTTACTGGGCTGGAAACACCAGAAAGAGTTTGGGATTTCTTTAGATCCCAACATAGTGGATCAGGTGTTGCTTGTGGAACAACCCACAATGGGAAGCAATTTGTGTAGGAAATTCTCAGAAGTATTTTCCAACCAACTGAGAAAATTAAATAATTGCATGCACAAGATCACACTCAAGGGAGGTGTCATTCCAGTGGTGCACAAAACCAGATCATTTCCACTATTAATGAGGGAACCTTTAAAGCTATAACAGCAGACACTCATGAGTCAAGGGGTCATGAAGGAAATAAAAAGCTCTGAATGGTTGGCACCTGTTAGAACTGGGGGTCTCTAGTTGGCAATGGTATACACCTTTGACCAAATAGGGATCCTTGCTTCTAAGTCAGGAAAAGGGGATTACACTACTGGATAACCCCTGCTCACCCCCTTGGTAGCTTGGCACGAGCAGACTGGCGTATCTCAGAGGCAGTGTGTTAAGCATTTCTGAACACACACAGTATTACAGTGAAACACTACAGATGAACACAACACAGGTTTTATAAAAATTTGTATTCTTTATATAGACTTAAGACAAGACCACAAGCGACCTATACACAGACCAGGACGCTTTGGGAATCATCTATACACAGATGAGCGCTGGCCACGAGAAATTAATTGACTAAAGTCCTACAAAAGAACAGGAGGTACTTTCCCTGTACTGTACTGAGTGGTTAGAGGGGGACACATCGATCATATCATTTTGAGCGTATCAGACTGTGAAAACATAGAAACTATATGGTGGCTGTCGCTATTCTTTTTCAGAAAATTACTAATTGAACCCTAAAGAAGTCACGGATGTGACGAAACGCGTTGGCAGCAACGAATTCTGTTATTTTAATTGAGACTTTGAATAAAGAAAATTTGAAAATGTCCAATCAACTTCTTTTGAGATTCTTATTTGTGGGAAGTTTTCTTCTGAACATCGATAACACTTGTGAAATATAGAAATCTGATAATTAAGTACATGTATACAAACCTTGGTGCGGGTCAATTTTCTGTGATAAACGACAAAACCCCACAATACTGTACGTAAAATAGACATAAAGATGGTAGAAGTTACTTAGTTTTAGTTGATGACAAATGCGACACAATTCTCACAAAAGTACCTGGATGCGTAATGCAAAACAAACAAAAGGCTTGCAGAGTTGGAGATGCGTTGGTACCTTGCTTCGGGGGGACGATGCGTTGCACCTCAATACTTGCACAGAGTAGGGGATGCATCTTGGTCCTTACCGGAGAGGAGGTGATGCGTAGATTCTCGTACTGCTGGCCGGTTACAATGCGGCAATATGGCGCCTCAATGAGATGCGACAATCCGGTGCGATGCGATAAGATAGCGCCCTTGATGCAATGACGGGAAGATGATGCGTGCATGCCCGGCGGCCATTCGGCAAACTCTGTAACTTTGGAGCCGCTACAGGCCCCCCGAAACGCTTCTTTGGTGATGTGAAGGTGACCTCTCCGGCAGCAACAAGCTTCTCCAGTGATGCGTTGGGTAACAGCTTTGATGAAGGCATGCTTCTCTGGTGATGCGATGTCGACCTCTGTGGTGGCAAAGCACTTCTCCAACGATGCGACCGCAACAGCTGCGACTGTGGCACGCTTCTTCTCGTTGAGTCATGCTTCCAGCTCCCAGCGACACACAGGCTTCTGCAGACAGAATTTCCAGCAAGGAAATTCAGAGGGGAGCTGGTGGTAAAGTCTTTGGTCCCTGAGACTTCAGTAGGAGGCAAGCACAAGTTCAAGCCCTTGGAGTAATATTCTGCAAGATGATGAAAGTTCTTTCTCCTCTCCTTGGCACTGAAGACACCACTGTAGGCCAACCCGGCAACACAGCACACTGGCAGGAGGGCAGTGCAACTCCTACAGCTTCCTTGGCGCTTCTCCTTGGCAGAGGTTCGTCTTGTTGTTCCAGAAGTGATCTAAAGTCTCGGGGTCTGGGTCCCCATATTTATACTGCAAAATCCTTTGTCCACTGAAAACAGAGAGGGTTGTACCTAGTCCAAACAATTTCTGTGCAGTCCTGAAGCACTTTGTTTACATGACTCCTTCTTTCCTTTGGCAGGGTGGGCCAGGGCCATCAGACACACCACAGGAGGTGGGGCCAGAATTGTGGAAGGCAGGTACAGCCCTATTCAGACACAGGTGCTACTCCTACCACCCATCTACATGCAGATAGGTCTATTCAGCCCTTTGCAGACTCACCCTGTCTCCTGGAACCATCCCAGCCCCTGTCACTCACAAACCAGACACACAATACACAAGCTTGCAGAGGCAGGCTGGTTGGTCAGGCAAAAAAACACTTTCTTTCTAAAAGTGGTATTTTCAAACAAAGAATGTTAAAACAAACCTTACTAAAATATGTATTTTATAATTCTGAGTTCAGGTATACTAAATTCGAATTTCTACCATGTTCCCTGGGTCAGTTAGGTTTCTAAGATGCTATATTCAAATTGCCCATTCTGGCCTATATGAACAGGTAGCCTTGCAATAGTGAAAAACGAAAATGACTGTAAATCACTATTAGGACATGCCACACACACAAGGGCATGCCCTACCTTATACTTACAATGCACCCTTCCCTTGGGCCTACCTTAGGGTTGTCTGATATGAGAAAAGGGAAGATTTAGGGACTGGCAAGTGGGTGCACTTACCAAGTCAACATGGCAGTACTAGACTGAACACAGGCTCTGCAATGGCAGCCCTGGGACACACTTTACAAGCTGCTTCAGTGGGTGGCAAAATCAGTGCTGCAAGCCCACCAGCAGTATTTGATTTATAAGCCCTGGGCACACATGGTGCACTGTACTGGGGACTGACAAGTAAATCAAATAACCCAATCATGGAGTCACTAATTAATACATCAATTTAACATAGAGAGCATATGCACTTTAGCCCTGATCAGCAGTGGTAAAGTGCCCAGTGTCATAAAACAGCCAACAGCAGGTCAGAAAAAATGCAGGAGGAAGGCAAAAACTTCAGGGATGACCCTGCAAAAGGGGCCAAGTCCAACAACACCCATTTTTATCACAATAAAAGATGGTGGGCAGCTTTGTGTGGATTTGAGGGCTCTTAATGCAAATATTTGGGTGGATAGACATTCTGTCCCACGTATACATGAAATGCTGATCACTATACAAGGTGCCACTTATGCTCGGCCTATCACCAGGTCATTCTCCTATCTGAGTTACAAATGTTAACAGCTTTTACAAACCCTTTTGGGAATTTTCAAGTGCATAAGAATGCCCTTTGGGCTAGCTACGGCTGCTGCGGCCTTACAGAGGATCATGCAAGACATACTAAAAGACTGTGAGAAGGCAATGTGCTTTCAAGATGATATTTTAATGTATGGTTCTAGTGAAGAAGAATACAATTGTAGAGTGGGAAATGTTTTGTGCAAAGTAAAAAAGGTAGTTTTCACCACAAGAGAAAGTAAATGCAAATTATGTGTCACATCAGTAGATTGCTTGGGGCACACAATATCAGAAAAGAGTATCAAATCTAAAATGGATCTGGTAGAGTCAGCGCGCAAGGTTCCCGGTACATGACCAAATACATAGGACATTTTTCAGTTTTTGTTCATCCTCTTAGGCACTTTTTGAAAAAAGGTACATCTTTCTTGTGGAAGGGTGAGCATGATGCAACATTTAAAGAGATTAAGAAAGCTATTGTAAATGCACCTCATATACGGAGCTTTCATGTTGATGGAGAAACCATAGTGACAAAAGATGCAAGCAGCCGCGGCCCGTGGAGGCAGTTGCGGTGGGGCAGAGAGAGGGGCAGGGTGGGGGGTGCTAAAATCCAGCATATGGATAATTGGAGGTAAGTAAACAATTTAATTAATAAAATGAATTTCGAAGCATGCCCTGCATCACAAAATGTCAGGGTCCCCAGTGGAAAGATCAGAAGAGTCCAGAGAAAATGAAGGTACAATAATGGAAATTACTGTTCCAGCTATTATAAAACCTGAGTGAGGAGCAAAGGTGGATAGAGATCTCCTTTTTAAAGCTGTTAGAGAGTCTATTGTGGGGGGATGGCCCTCCAGATGTAAAGATTTATCTGAAGAGATACAACCTTTTTGGAATGTAAGAGAAGAATTATCTCTAGCAGGGAACATAATCTTAAAATAAGAAACGATTGTACCATCGATTGGGTTCCAAGAAGAAATTATTAATTTAGCCCATGAGTGACATTTGGGGAGGAATTTAACCAAGTCCAAGCTGAGAGCAGAATATTAGTTTCCCTACCTGGAACACTTAGTGGAGGAAAAAGTCAAAGATTGCCATGCCTGCAGTTTAAGTTATAAAACCAAAAGTCAAAGAAGGACTCTTCTTATTCCGGTTGTTGTACCCACTGTTCCTTAAAATAAGACGGATTTGGATATTGCAGGACCCATCGCCGGACTAGCTACACAGGATAAATACGTATTAGTTCTTATTGATTACTATTCCCACTGTATTACCTCAAAGTTTCTTAACATGGTCACTAACAGGACCCTCACAAACTTCTTGATGGAGGTGTTTTCCCGTGAAGGTATTCCAGTCACTTTGATCACAGACAATGGGGTTCAGTTAGTTTTGGAGGAAATGAGGAACTTCTTTAAATACTCATCCATTACGCATGTTCGCACACCTTTGTATTGTCATGAGGACAATGGGAAGGTGGAAAGAGGCAATAGAATGATTAAAAAAATCCATTCAGTTGGAGGTAGCCTCTTGTAAACTTTTAGAAGAAACCGTAAGAAACATGTTGTAGTCTTATCACACCACTCCAAATTTGATAATAGGTTTGTCCACATTTGAGAATGAGGGGCAAGAAAGCAGGTTCCAAAGTCCCCACATTAGCTCTTTGAAAAGTAAAGATATTTTGATTAACACAGGTGTTGGAGAAAAAGTGAGAAGACAACAAGCCTTGTTTAAAACTTGTATGACAAGAAATGGAGAACAAAGAGGAAGGAGTAGAAAATAGGGCAATGGGTTCTAGTCAGAAAGCCCTACAATTTATGTCAAAGGAGGGAGAAATTTTACAAACCTGAGAAAATTAAGGAAGTCAAAAACCATGTGGTAATCCTTGAAAATGGGATAAATGTGGAGCATAGATAGATTTACCAGTTGTCCTATCAATATGCTCCATTTGGAGGTATCTGAGACGATTGTAGGTAAAGCCCCTTTTAATGTCGATCCCAGAGTAAGAGTAAAAAGACAACTTCATCCTCCAAGTTGGCACAAGCATTTCATGATGAGTTCTGCAGGTAAAAATCGTGGGAAATGCATGAATATCGCAGTAAATTCAGTGATGTTCATGCATTATCATGACAATGCTCTTATCCATGTTATCCACCTTCCATTGGATAACATGGCTAAGAACTGCTCTGGGCAGGCATTAGCTTTTGGAGATAATCGCGCTTAGCGCGATTATTTCCAAAAGTTGGTAATAGGTGATAGCGATGTTAGCGAATGTTTCCAGTCGCTAATATCTTGGCACGCCCACTTGGCATGTCATTAGCGATAATTACCGCTGACATGCATAGTGGGCCACTAAATTTCCGCTATCGCCTATTAGCTGTCGCTAACTGGTGTTAGCGACAGCTAGGTAATAGGGCGATAAAATTATCACCGCTTTAGCGGGAAAAATTCCCGCTAAAGCGGCGATAAGGCCCTTGGTAATATGCCTCATTATTGAAGGAAGATTTGTTATCACCTTTGTATATCGCTCCTGTTCTCCTTCACCCCTTTCCTCTCTAGCTGCAGTGGTGTCTTCCATGGATCCTTGGGAGAGAGGCAAATTAAAATGTTGTGTTTGAGGCGTTTGGCACTGAGCTGCTCTGCCAAGCTGAAGATGTGCTTAGCTTATTGCTGAATAAAGCTTTTGGAATTTCTTCTTGCATCCTTGTTACTTCAGTAGCCCGCAAGGAGGTCCTCAGAAATGTTAGTAGAACCTTATAAGCGTTGAAGAAAGTCAGCGACAGCACTGAAACAATGTGGGACAGCATGTAATATGTTGAACAAGTATATAAGTCTTACATTTTTTCTACTGGGATCAATCCCTCTCTCTCTCTCACACACATACACACACATGTACCACACAAACACATACTCTCCCTCTGTTGCTATATCAAAGACTCATTATTCATGCTTGTACAGCCCCCCTCTCTGAGTTCTCCTCCCTTTGTACATCTCCTAGACCCTTCTGCTTTTGTAGGAACACTTCACGTGGTACACCGAGGGTTAATGGGTGCAGGAGCAAGCAAGGTACTGATGGTGTGACTGTTGATGTGACTGTGCTCTTGCAGCTGTAAAACACAAACCCGCCTAACCATTCCCACCCTACTCCAGTCAAATAGGGTACCGTTCCTAATCACCACTTGCAAGAATGCATACAATTATGCAATGCACAGGCTCTATAGCAAAATCGAGGAAATCCAGGTGTTTATGCCTGAATTTCTTTATTCGAATGTTACTCTTATTAACCCCAACTACTTATTTAGACTCCCATGTCCCCTATTTAAGTTAAGGTATCCTTCATCTATCCCCACCATTGTCCCACGAACTATCTGTCAAAAATAGACTTGTGTTGCACTAAACCAGGGGGAGCACACCTGTCTGACTTGCATCACCCCAATGTCAAATGCTGCCACTTATGGAAACAGAAAAAGATATTTTATCCTACCCCTTAAGACAAATCAATTATCCATGTTGAATAAATTGGCACAAGGGCACGCTCCTTTGAGTCAAAGCAAAGGAAGAGAGGTACATTTTCTATCCAGCATGGTTACTATCTTTGGCGCGCATCCTCTGTGCACTGAGGGGTAGAATGGTTTAATGAAATCGACAAACATCTGCACGGGACTTTGAAGGGTTGGCAAGGCTGTGGCAAGCCATGTCTGATAGACTGACTGTGCCCCAGGCTGCAGCACTCTCAAAGGTGCCAGTCAGCCGGAAGGATTTCCCGATAGTTTACTCGCCTCTGTTCCAGCTGCTACAGAAACAAAAATAATTCCCATGAACCTCTAGCAATTCTGCTGACAAGTATGCTTCTCGCTTGATTTTGAACTTTTTTTCCGATAAATAAAAAAATAGTCTACAAACAAAATGTTTATCCCCAAATCTCATAGCAAAATAAAACGTGTCCTGCGGCTAGCGGTCTTCTACAGACACAAACAATGTATGCGTGGGATGTGTGGCATGTCTCCTATTTTAAAAGCTAGGAATAAAGCAAAGGCAATATTTAAAGATATTCGGTATGTCTTTTAGTTAGCAAATGCCAGAATGTACTGCCACGCTTATTGCTAATTGTGAAGTATTAAAGGCGACGTGCACAATGCTGTGCTTATACTTGATCTGCTTTAATAACCTTCCAATGGTCTTGTTTGTTCATATGGCCGAGATACCCGCCACCCCCTCTCAACACAATCCCCAAAAGGAGGGAAACCGGAAACAGTTCTTGAAGTTTTTGGAAGTGGGATGGAGTGACCATCCCGGCCGTATTTATTAAAACAAAATTAAAACATTAAACGTTTCATGTTATGTACAATTTCATTACCATATTGCGATGTTTGGCTAACCTTAACAGATTCTCTAATACAGAGGTTCTCCTAGCCGAACTAGCAACCTACAAAACATTTCTTGACATATTGAAATTGTACAACCTAACGTTTAAGGGCCAACGGCAAGGTCATAACCGGTGTCAAGATCCCTAACCAGACTTACCCCTCCCACTTGGGATGGGCGACAGCACGGAGGCGTACCTCAAGTGCAACTACTACCAATTTCCCTTGACTTGACGGGGGCACCTAAAACTCGACGCCAGTTAAAGGTCGTTCGAATACTCGTGTGAGGTATCTAGAAGGTATCGTGGACCTTATCCCAACCCCACACAACTTACCGCATCTGCCGTCGCAGATGTCACTGGCCCCGGGAAATTCCCCAGGAGGGGGCTGAAACCCCTCCTACAAAGGAAGGGGCCTTGACCGCCTTTCCTTTACTTCCGGCGACCCATCCTTAGAAGGGACCGCCTCCCCATTGAGGGGCCAATGGCCACCTCTCCCGAGCGCTCCCATCCGTGTTGGGTGACGCCCACTCATAGGGATCTACTAATTAGTGCTCACCGATCATGACCTTACCGCCTACCAAAATAAATACGACAGTGCAAATTAACCTAAGAATACATTGGCCACTATGACCGAAAGAGCATGCATCAAAATTCAACCCTAAACTGAATATCTTTAATGGCAAACATACTCAAAACGACCATTCTTTATTAACTCAAAATCAACATGGCACTACAACCTGTAAACGAAAACAGAAATAAACTTAATCAACTTTATTATACACAACTGGCTGTCTTCAGGGGCTGGTGGGTGGGTCAAAATTGGCTCTTCGTTCTGTCCCGAGCTCACGTGCAGCGAGGAGGTGCAGCTTCAGAGCACAAGAACAAGAGGATGTCTTCTGGTCTTGCGTCCCTTTTTATCCGTCTTCAGGGCGGGCGTATACCCGCCCCTGCCTGCCCCTGAGGGCGTGGCTGGCTGCGTCGGTGTCTAGGCCAGCCCACTCTAGGGCGGGAACGAGCGTGCCCCGGCTACGCCGCTTCGGGCATACCAGCTGAGACGCGCCTCCCGCCCAAAAATGGCTTCCCGGGGGGATCGAGGCACTCGGCCATACGTTCGGGGGGACCGAGTCGGTCGCCCCTTTCCATATGGCCGAGATACCCGCCACCCCCTCTCAACACAATCCCCAAAAGGAGGGAAACCGGAAACAGTTCTTGAAGTTTTTGGAAGTGGGATGGAGTGACCATCCCGGCCGTATTTATTAAAACAAAATTAAAACATTAAACGTTTCATGTTATGTACAATTTCATTACCATATTGCGATGTTTGGCTAACCTTAACAGATTCTCTAATACAGAGGTTCTCCTAGCCGAACTAGCAACCTACAAAACATTTCTTGACATATTGAAATTGTACAACCTAACGTTTAAGGGCCAACGGCAAGGTCATAACCGGTGTCAAGATCCCTAACCAGACTTACCCCTCCCACTTGGGATGGGCGACAGCACGGAGGCGTACCTCAAGTGCAACTACTACCAATTTCCCTTGACTTGACGGGGGCACCTAAAACTCGACGCCAGTTAAAGGTCGTTCGAATACTCGTGTGAGGTATCTAGAAGGTATCGTGGACCTTATCCCAACCCCACACAACTTACCGCATCTGCCGTCGCAGATGTCACTGGCCCCGGGAAATTCCCCAGGAGGGGGCTGAAACCCCTCCTACAAAGGAAGGGGCCTTGACCGCCTTTCCTTTACTTCCGGCGACCCATCCTTAGAAGGGACCGCCTCCCCATTGAGGGGCCAATGGCCACCTCTCCCGAGCGCTCCCATCCGTGTTGGGTGACGCCCACTCATAGGGATCTACTAATTAGTGCTCACCGATCATGACCTTACCGCCACAGGCCCGGATAGTTGACCGGCTATCCGGGCCCCCCACAAAACTCCTAGCTAAAGGTCATGTTCCAACGTTTTTAACCATGCTAAGAAGTCTCCTATGAGTAACTCATTTCCCACCCGAGACAAATGCACACCATCCCCCAGATACATACTGTCATCATTAATACAACCGTGCGAGATAGAATGCAATGTCCTGGAACGGAACAACCTACTCATTTTGTTATTAAGTTTCCTAACAGAATGGTTCAAAGCAGGGATCGAAATAGCCCCCCGCCACACTTTTCGTGGGATCATATGAGACCACGCAATTATGCACCCCGGAACTTTCCTCGCCAACCAACTTACAGTGGAAAGCATTGCCTCCAGGAGAAGTCGTCTACCGGTGGTGACCAAATCATTGCCCCCTAAATGTACTATGACTATAGACGGCGGTGACCTCATCCGCCCTAACAAACCCTCAAAGAATGCCTGAAACTGGTCAATACAGAGACCGCCCCTTCCGTAGAAGGACATCCTGTACCCGTATTCCCCAGCTACGTGAATCATGTCACCTGCTTCGAATACGTCTGCGGCACGCCTCACGTATGAGTGGCCCACGACCCACACCTCCTTTCCCACAGCCGGTGATGTCTGACCGCTGGCCCGGTGTTGGGTCGACTGCATAGTCCGCACCGCCTCGAAGGCTTGCGTAACTGAAAACCAAACAAAAGACAAGAAGCGTGAGTACATTATTACAGCTTCACAACATGTGCAACCGCACATACCTCTTATAACAATTGGAGGACCAACGCCCCACTCGTTTTACTTGTTCCACATTAAGACCCCTGGCTGTAGCTTCAGTGGCAGCCCCTATCCGAAAGGAATGGGTCCCAAACTCACCCGGGTCCAAGCCCGCTGCAGTAATTGACATCGCGAGGACCCGCTGAAACTGAAACTTCGTCAGCGGGGTGGCGTCCGCGTGTCTCAACAATGTCCCTCCCCATGATGCCACCCTTCGTGCTAGGTAATCTTCTAAACACTTCACCGGACACATGGGGGACCCTGGAATCCTGCGAATGACTATGCAGTCTCCCACCCCACCTTGATCGGTTTTTGACTTAACAAAGGATACAGTCATCGTCTCACCCTTGATCTGAACGTGTTCCCGGCACAAACCCCCCACCACATCCTGTTTGTTCCTTGCCACCAGCTCACTTATCCTCATCGCCCCGTGAAATGCAAGCGTAAAAGCAGCTCGGAACAAGCAGGCCTCGAACTGAGACAAGCATGTGGCGGGGAGTGTGGCCAGCAACTGGGCCAACCTATCCAGACCTATCGGGCGCCTCTCATCTACTCTGCGACCCTCAAGGCGTTGCCACCCACGTAGCGCTTTCTGTACCACGAAAGACGCTGTCGGGTCCCGGATATTATGAGCCCTGGCAACAAAGGAAATGGCAGCACGATGCCTCTGGGCTGTAGCCACCGACTTCCCAGCCCTACGCAAGGACATCAGAAAATGTACTACCCAATCCTCGTGCCCCCAAAGCCCCCCTCTCTCAGTCCCCAAAAAGGCTAAATAGGCCCGAAACGCCCCTTCGTATGCCTTCCTCGTCCTTGGTGCTAGACTCTCTCCCACGAGGTAACGAAGTTCGGGGCACCGAGAGACCAGAGAGCTTCGGGAAAGGGTGCTGGCTCTGTGTCCGCTGAGGGAAGGAAACCCAAGAAAGCCTGTATTTGAAAACGAGACAGTGCATCAGCAGCCTGATTCATCACCCCCGGGACATGTTTTGCTCTGAATACCACGTTCAGTTGCATACACAGTAAGACAATTTCTTTAAGCAGCCTTAAAATCATTTTACAACGTGCTGCCTGACTATTGATGCATTCTACAACGGTCATATTATCAGACCAAAATATGACAGAGTGATTTTTGAATCCATCGGGCCAGGTTCTGAGGGCCACCAAGATGGGAAACAGTTCAAGGAAAGCAATGTTACTCGTCAGCCCCCCTTCATGCCACCATGTTGGCCACCTTTGTGCCGACCATTTTGTGCCGAAGATGGCGCCGAAACCCATGCTTCCCGCTGAATCCGTCCATAGACCAAGCTCTTCAGAGGACAAGGCCGGTTTGTTCCAGACGACTCGACCATTGAAATCCGCCAAAAATGCTAACCAAATACGCATGTCCTGGCGGACCTCGGCCGATAATCTCGTGCGATGGTGACCCTCTTTTAGGCCGACCATCGCCTGGGCAATTGAACGGGAGAAGGGGCGGGCCATCGGGATTACCCTCAGGGCAAAATTCAACTTCCCCACCAATTGCTGCAATTGATGCAGCGTAACTTTAGATGCAATAATACACATTTGCAGGGCTGCCCTGAATTTCGACACTTTGGCAGCTGGTAAACGAAAACAACCCTCACTAGAGTCCAACTCGATCCCGAGAAACTCGAGGCAAGTCGTGGGACCCACAGTTTTACCTGGTGCCAATGGCACGCCAAATTGATTCATTAAAACACAAAATTCAGTCAAGGCCCGGGCACATTCATCATCCCCAGCGGCCCCAAGGAACAGAAAGTCATCGAGGTAATGCATCACATTTCGAAAACCCGTTTTCTTCGTGTAAACCCATTGTAGAAAACTACTGAATTTCTCGAAATATGCACAAGATATAGAGCACCCCATCGGCATACACCTATCCATGTAATACGAACCTTGAAACATGAATCCCAAAAGCCGTTGGTCTTCCGGGTATACCGGGAGCAAACGGAACGCTGACTCGATATCTGATTTCGCCATCAGCGTCCCGGGCCCCAGGCGATTCAAAATGGCTACGGCCTCATCGAATGATGCGTACCGCACCGAACATATCTCTGGATCAATTGCGCCGTTCACAGAAAGGCCATGAGGCGCTGATAAATTGTGAATCAATCGAAACTCACCTGGGTCCTTCTTGGGGACCACCCCTAAAGGCGAACAAACAAAATTCTGTACCGGGGGAACACTAAACGGGCCGGCAACCCGACCTCGGGTAACCTCTTTCCGGATCTTATCCTGTACTACAGTCGTATGCTGCAAGACGGAAAGTTGGTTTTTGCACGACCCGACACCCTGAAAGTTCCCCACCGGGATGCGGAAACCATATGAAAAACCGTTTCGTAGCACCCCAGCTGAAGTACGATCTGGGTATTCACTGAGCCAGGGAATCATCGCCAGGGTATCAATCGGGGTTGGTAAAGGCGCCCCTCGGACTATATTAGACCTGTTTGGCGCCCCCTCTACCCCCATTTTCACCCGATTTGGCTCTGCACGAGGACTCAGGATGGGGTGCCCCACAACCACTACATTCGTGTTTGAATTTACAAGATCCCGGGGGCCTAGTACATTTACTTCTGTTGAAATTGAAACAGAAACCCCTCTTCCCTGTATTGCCGGCGGGTCTTGGGTAATCGTCTGTACCCGTACCCGACCGAAAGGGCGTCCCCCCATTTTGGCGGGAGGATTCACCAACAGTACTCCCCACCAACGGCACTTTCAACATCCCCGACTCTTTCATCTTATTCCATGTCAAAGAATCGTAACAGTCCCAGGTTAAACTTTTGTTATGCTCCATCGCTTTCCTGAAAAGGTTGTCATAACAGAACCATTGGTTACCTTGGTGCGATGTCGAGTACCCCATAATTCGTGACTGATATACTGGAAATTCAGGGAGCAATTCAGGCCTACGTTCCCCCAAAATTGACGTAAAAATTCCCCAAGCATTACCCCAGTTGCCAATATTCTCATTCACTTTAAAGGCGGCCATTTTTGCGCGCCAAACACTTGGATGCATCAGATCCTTTTGGCCCTTAACAGTTTCAACCTCATAATGATCAACGAGCAAGGAGAAAATGTTTACGTATTCCCCCGCCCAAATCTTTTCCTTTATTGCCAAAGGAACATGTTGCCCCAACTTTTCTCTACGAGAGGGTGTTGACTCATCCCTTGCGATCGGCAATGGCCGCTTACCTGCACCGGACGCTGCCTCCGCCACTCGTGGCTTGTCTACCACCGCATCCGACGCGGGCACCTTGGCTGTATCACGTTTCTCGCGCAACTGTTTAATGAGTGCTTGCGCTTCGGCAGCCGTGGCGCCCTCGCTACTGTCCCCCAACCACGCCGCTAACTGTGCCGCCAACTCGGGAGGCATGTCTTCAGTGGATGTCGGGGTAACTACTACAGGAATCGGATTCCCCTCCTTCGGTACCGGGGCCGGTACCGGGGCTGGCGCCCCGAGCGGGGAACAGGGAACCGGGACGTCTCCCCCGACCGGCCCCCTTCTCGGCCTCTTTGGCTTCCCTCCGGCCGGTGGACGCCCCGATCCCTCCTCGCCGTCTCGCTCCGCCAACCGCTTCTTAATTTCGGACATGTCCTTCATGAGGGCCCGAACCAACTGGTCAGTCGACATTCTCTTCGCGCCTTTCTTGGGCATCTTTTCAGACGAAGTATCTAGAAGACAAAAAGAGAGATTAAAACGCTCAAAATTGGCTCTTCGTTCTGTCCCGAGCTCACGTGCAGCGAGGAGGTGCAGCTTCAGAGCACAAGAACAAGAGGATGTCTTCTGGTCTTGCGTCCCTTTTTATCCGTCTTCAGGGCGGGCGTATACCCGCCCCTGCCTGCCCCTGAGGGCGTGGCTGGCTGCGTCGGTGTCTAGGCCAGCCCACTCTAGGGCGGGAACGAGCGTGCCCCGGCTACGCCGCTTCGGGCATACCAGCTGAGACGCGCCTCCCGCCCAAAAATGGCTTCCCGGGGGGATCGAGGCACTCGGCCATACGTTCGGGGGGACCGAGTCGGTCGCCCCTTTCCATTTGACTCGTAATGCGATCATGTTCCTTGATGACATTCCTTGAGGGGTTGTCCTCCTTAATGTGAATCATGTTTACCTGAGGCGAAAATAGAAATAGAAAAATTAGCTAAATCTCTAGAAAGTTTCCTTTATGAAACACTTGCTATTTAATGCAATCTAGAGGAGCTAGGTATCTTTTACGACCTCACCTCTGATACCAATGTCATTTGTGCAGGTTGTTCTTTACTTTAACCCAAAGGGGTACTGTTTTCTAGAAACATTTTTTTAGCTATAACTCTAAATTGATCCTGCTGATTTGGTTATCTTTAGTTAATATAATCTCTCCTTGCTACAGTCCAGAGTGAAATGGCATAGAGTGGAGTGATGTAAAGTGAAGCACTATAGAGTGAAGTATCATACAGTAGAGTGGCATACAGTTGAGTGGCGTGGAATGGAATATTATAGAGTGAATTGGCATACAGTGGAGAAGGGTAAAGTTGACTTGCATAGAGTGAATGGCATAGAGTGGAGTAGTGTAGAGTGGATTGGCGTAGATTGGAGGGTTGTACACTAGAGTAGCGTACACTGGAATACCATACAGTGTACTGGCATACAGTGTTGTAGAGTTGAGTGGCGTAAAGTAGAACAGCATAGAGTGGAGTGGTGCAGAGTGGGGTTGAGTAAAGTGAAGTGGCATAGAGTTGAGTGGTGTACTGTAGAGTGGTGTAAAGACGAATGGCATAGAGTGGAGGACGTACATTGGAGTGTGGTATAGGAGAGTGGCATACAGTGAAATAGCATAGAGTGGAGTGGCATTGAGTAATGGAGTGGTGTGGAGTGCAGTGGGATACACTTGAATGGCAGAGGGTGGAGTGGTGTAAAGTGAAGGTCCCATAGAGGGTATTAGCATAGACTGGAATGTCATAAAGGGGAGTGGCATATAATGCAGTGGCATGCAGTGAAGTGGCTTAGAAAGGAGTGGTGTAGGGGGGAACAGCATATTGTTGAATAGTGTAAAGTGGAGTGGTTGTAGAGTCAAGTGGCGTAGAGTGAAGCAGCATAGAGAGGAGTGGTGTAGAGAAGAGTGGTGTATAGTAAAATAGCATACAAAGGAGTAGCATAGAGCAGAGTTGCTTATAATGGAGTGGCGTAGAATGGAACAGCGTAAAGTGGAGTGGTGTACAGTGGAATGGCATAAAGTTGAGTGGTGTTGAGTGGAATTGTGTAGAATGTATTGGGAGGAATGGAATAGAGTGGAATACCATACAGTGGTGTAGCGTAGAGTGGCATAGAGTTGAGAGAAATAGGATAGACTGGAGTTGGATAGAGTAGAGTTGGGTAGTGTGTAGTGGCATAGAATGAAGTGGCATACAGTAGAGTGTTGTAGAGTAACCCCGGGTAGGAAACTTCACTCCGCCGGCGGAGTTTTCCCAACTCTGCGCTCCGTTGGGAATGCAGAGTTCAGGCAGAACTCAGACTCCTTGGCAGAGCGGAGTTAGCCCCTGTGCCATTCTCTATCCTCTCAAGTCCCCGACCGGTGGACGCTCTATGTGTCTGTTTGGATACCCCGCCATTATAATATGGTGGGGGTAAATCAGGTTACTAAGGGGCTGATTTCAATGGCAGGCGGTCTGCCACCACTTGGCCGGTGGTAAGGACCGCCGGCTCCACGGTGGCGGACCACCCGCCATCAACCTCAATATTCCCACGACCACATAAGGATGGCGGTGGGAATGGTATTGGTACTGCAGTGGACAGAAAGACCATCTGCCGTGGTCCTGCAAGGCGGTCCTTTACCGCCGACCTTGCAGGACATGATACAGTGGGGGTATGCTGGCAGTGCCTTGCAGGCACCGCAGTGTGCATTTGGATGCCTATCTTTTTGGTCGGAGATTCTGCCGCAGAAAGACAGGCAGTGAATGCCTTTGGGGGCCTGTCGCGGGACGCCTGGGGGATAGGGGGTGGGGTGCTGCACATGGGGGGTACCTATGGTACCCCCCAACATATGCATGTACAAGGTGGCTGACATCGCACAGTGCCTGTCTCGTTGTACATACATATGTAAAACATGTCATTTTACATTGTGGCAGGTGCTGCCTCCCACCGCAATGTAAAAATACGGGATGTGCCCGCCAGTGTGGCGGGTGCATTGTAATTTGTATTGCGGGACTGTCGAACCTATGGTGGGCGGTCCCTTTTGCCAATGCAATGGCGGGCGGACTTTGTCCGTCCGCCATCGTAATCGCCCCTTTGGCTGGCAGATTGCCACAGCTGTGATGGCGGTGGCGATCCACTCCCCATCGTAATCAGCCCAATATTGTATTGGTAATGTTTATTATAAGGAGAGAGAAGGGAGCTGGATACATGTAGTAAATGTTTTTTATGTACTTTTGTTGTGTGTTAACCAACTATTTCACTCCATTACATGTTGCAGTAGTAGGCCCACATCGGGTCTAGTTTTTTTAAAACAATTTTTGTTTAATAAAGTTATAAACAATATATACATTAAAAACTTTAATAAACAAAAGTGTTTTCAAAGGTATATTTACTTTTTGTAACGGGTTTTCATAAAAAAAAGATTTTATCATTGTCATGGTTAAATGTATTTGTATTATGATTTTAAAAAAATTACCATTTTGGTAAATAGAAGATTTGATATTTTTACATCCACTTTGTGCAAATTACATTTTTTCGAGATGGATTTTTGGCGATGGATTATGGACCATGGAATTGAAATGGAATTGTTATCCAAATAGATTGGATTGCAACATTCAATTTTGTTGCGTTTTTTGGGTGCATTTTTAATAGGTATGCACAGCTTTTTTTTTTAATAAAACATGTGCATATTAAAAAAGTAAAAATCAGGTTATGGCTTTACCAAAAGGAATTTGGATTATTGGTAAGGAATTTAAAAAAGAAAAAGGACTCTTGGTGAAAAAATGGAACGTGAGTCCAACACCATCATTAGGACAGACCGCCTGCCATCCTGACGGAAAATGAGACCGCCCACCATATGTGCAGGGGTCCTGTGAGGGAGATTAGGATGTGCCAGCCACACTGTGGGGTGCATGCTGCATTTTTAACATTGCTGCGGGCGGTGCTTTCAGCAGCACCCGCTGAAATGCCAAAAATGCATGTTGTGCATATGCATGCACAACGTGGCAGGCACAGCGCGGTGCCTGCCATGTTGTGCATGCACATGCAGGGGGTACCCCCTTATGTGCCTCCTAATATACTGGGGGCCCACAATGGGCCCCCAACCTCGAAATCCTCCTGGCCCCCACCTGCATCCTCATATGAATGACGGTGTCTAGCAGACACCGCCACCATATTAAACACTTTTCCACCCGGTCGACTTGGAAAAGCGGTGGAGGGAAATGGGTGGCGGGCGGGCTAGGATGTAGGGCAGATTGCCAACACCATGCGGGCGGTGGTGATCTGCCCTACATCCTAACGGGCCCACTAGAGTTGAAAAAATAAGTAATCTGAAGGTAAGGAGACCTGACATTTATTATTAATTTAAAAATGTTTTAAAAAATGCCAAATGAATTAGTGTTATTTTTTAGGGCAAAACAGGCAAGTGAGAATATAGTGTTGGTTAATAATGAAGGATGTGTGTAAGATTATCAAGGTTGTCTGAAGCCACCATCAACGTAAATTTTTGAATTGCACCCAATAGTCTTTCAGACATTTCCTTTGTTCTTTTAGAAATACATAGATTCAGACTACCTGTTAATGATTGCGACATTCTCATTTCCTGGAAACTTTGCTTCTTTCTCAAAATTTCCAAGAAATGATAGAAATTAGGTCGAGGTTTGCCAATTGATTTATTGAAGGTGTTGTGCCATCCCTCTATGGCATTGTTTGTTTTTGCTCCTACCTCTAAGCAGGTCATGTAGCAGTTCCACCAGTCCACATGGAAAAGTGGCTTCCTCCTGCAACCCGACCTGCTTAAATGGCCAATCCATGTGTCTTCAAAATTATTTAGAATAGGTGCCAATTTAACTTCGTTTGAGGTAAAGTATTCCGATACTGTAATTGAAGTGTAGTACTCGTCTACACACAAGCAAAGGGCAATTACTTTTTTTAGTTCCAAGTGTAGTTTGCTATCTGAGATGTAATCATCAATTAAGGATTTTTTTTAATTGTTTGCCAATATGACTGTGAAAAGTGAAAAAAATCCTTGAATTTGGGTATCCGTGTACAATTAGGCAATAGTATTAATCAAAGTCAATTAGTACTTTTCTAGGACTTATGTTTGATGTTTTAGCTTTAATGACCGACAATAATTCAGTGTATGTTGAGGATTGTTTATCAGGCAGTAAACTGTAAATTAAGTGAACTACTGTGTTATTAATATATGCATGAATAGTAAATTATTGGGTGATTGGATGGGACATGCTTTTAAATGTTCCCTCCGTCACCCAAATATCACTGTTCTCCAACCTTACAAGATTATGGCGTGTGCTAAAGATTAGAACTCTCTTTTGAGGGTTTTTGTTGTCGTGCAAAAGGAATGGTTCATTAGTAACAGTTACAGAGAGTTCAGGTGGAATGAGTATGTCAGAATATGTTAGGGGTGTTACTCTTTGTGGGTTACTTGCCTGTTTTTTACGTTGTATAATTCTTCTCATATTAGAAATTGTGGGCATACTACTTGCAACATGTGGTGGAATGTGTTAAGCTACCTCCCTCAAAACAGCGCCACAGGGTTCATTGGAGGTGGATGCAATATCTTTAATTTCATTTATTGTTTCTCGTACCTCAATCTCCATTGCAGAGGCAGAGTGGTTATGTTCTGTGGTTCTTAAAACCACAGAAGTAACCGCTCTGCCTGTGCAATGGGTTTAGTATTGAACACACCTCCAATGACACCAGGGCTCAGATAGTCTCTCCTTATAATAAACATACCCACTATGATTGAGTAGATGGTTTCCCCAGCTTGATGTTTTATATTTGGCTTGATTTGATGTTATTTTCCGTTATGGATTGAAAAAGAAAAAAAAGAAAAGTAAATTTATTTTTAATTTCTTGTGTTTACCTGTTGAGGGGAAACAATATACAGTACAATTTATACAATGTATTGAACAGTTTATTGTATTTATCAATCAATCAATCAATCCTGGGCATTTGTATAGCACGCTACTCACCCGGAAGGGTCTCAAGGCGCTGGGGGGGAGGGGTCCGTTACTGCTCGAAGAGCCATGTCTTGAGGAGCTTCCTGAAGGAGAGATGATCCTGAGTCAGCTGGAGGTGGATCGGGAGGGAGTTCCATGTCTTGGCTGCCAAGTAGGAGAAGGATCTTCCCCCGGCGGTGGCTTTGCAGATGCGTGGTACGGCGGCGAGGGCAAGGCTAGTTGATCGTAGCTGGCGGGTGGGTGCGTAGAAGGTCAGGCGGTTGTTAAGGTACTTGGGGCCCTGGTCGTGGAGTGCCTTGTGTGCGTGGGTGAGGAGCCTGAACGTGATCCTCTTGCTGACGGGGAGCCAGTGCAGGTCTCTCAGATGGCCGGAGATGTGGCTGTGTCAGGGGATGTCCAGGACGAGTCGTGCGGAGGCGTTCTGGATGCGCTGGAGTCTTTTCTGAAGTTTGGCTGTGGTTCTAGAGTAGAGGGTGTTTCCGTAGTCTAGTCGGCTAGTGACGAGTGCCTGGGTGACCGTCTTCCTGGTTTCGGTGGGGATCCATCGGAAGATCCTACGGAGCATGCGCAAGGTGCTGAAGCATGATGACGAGACGGCGTTGACTTGTCTGGTCATCGAGAATGAGGAGTCCAGGATGAAGCCCAGGTTGCGTGCATGGTCCGTTGTTTTGGGGGTGGTGCCCAGGGCAGGGGGCCACCAGGAGTCATCCCAGGTGGAGGGCTATGATCCCAGGATGAGGTCTTCCGTCTTGTCTGAGTTTAGTTTCAGGCGGCTGTTCTTCATCCATTCGGCGACGTCTTTCATCCCTTCGTGTAGGCTGGTTCTGGTGGTGGCGGCGTCGTTGGTAAGGGAGAGGATTAGCTGGGTGTTGTCAGCGTAGGAGATGATGTTGAGGTTGTGTTTGCATGCGATGGCTGTGAGAGGGTTCATGTAGACGTTGAAGAGGGTTGGGCTGAGTGATGACCCTTGTGGTACGCTGCAGATGACTTCGGTGGCCTCGGATCTGAACGGGGGGAGGCGGACTCTCTGGATTCTCCCGGTGAGGAACGAGATGATCCACTCCAGTGCCTTTTCTCAGATTCCGATGTTGCTGAGGCGCTGTACTAGTGTGCAGTGGCAGACAGTGTCAAACGCTGCAGAGAGCTCCAGGAGGATGTGGGCCGCTGTTTCCCCGTTGTCGAGCAGGGATCTGATGTCATCAGTGGCTGCGATGAGGGCGGTCTCGGTGCTGTGGTTGGCTCGGAAGCCGGACTGCGAAGGGTCGAGGGATCCGTTCATCTCGAGGAAGGCGGCAAGCTGTCTGTAGACGGTCTTTTCGATGACTTTGGCAGGAAAAGGGAGGAGCGAAATGGGGCGGTAGTTATTGAGGTCGGTGGGGTCCGCTGTTGGTTTCTTCAGGAGGGCGCTGAGCTCGGCGTGCTTCCAGGTCTCCGGGAAGGTGGCAGTGTTGAAGGAGGCATTGATGATGTCCCGGAGTTGGGGTGCGATGATGGAGTCGGCCTTGAAGATGTGGTGGGCAGGGGTCGGTTGGTGATCCGGAGTGGATGGTGTTCATCGTGCGGGTGGTGTCTTCGGTGCTGATCGGGGTCCAGGCGCAGAGGGTGGTGGTGGGGGGCATTGGTTCAGTGGTTGGGTGCATGGTTGGTGGGCCGAAGCTGTTGTGTATATCGGCGATATTTATGGGTCTATTAGGATGGCGGGTGGATCACCAATGCCCGTCTGGCGGTGGCGATCCGCCCGCCATTTTCCACCACCCGCCTACCATTTCCCCCTGCCAAATTACGATGGCGGTGGGGACCCCGGTGGACGGAAAGACCGCCTGTCAGTTTTCCACCAGTCAGACAGGTGGCCAGGCAAAAAGGGCTTAAATATGGTGGCAGTGTCTTCAAGAAACCGCCATCCATATTAGGATAGGCGGCATCGCAGGACTTTCCATGGTGGCGACCCTGCCATGGAAAGCCTGGCGGAGTGCACTTTCGGGGGCCCATTGCGGGCCAGCAGGGGTTGGTGTTTCACTTGGGGGCTACCTATGGTAACCCCCCTCCATTTGCAGGCACAATGTGGCAGGCTCTGCATGGTGCCTGCCAACTTGTGCATGCAAATGCACGACATGCATATATTGCATTGTGGCGGATGATGATTACAGCACCGTCTGCCACAATGCAATATATGCGGGATGCCACCGCCACTGTGGTGGTGGCATCCTAATTTCCATAGTGGGACCGCCGCACCTATGGTGGTCAGTCCTGTATCTCGGTACGGTGTCCGCCCACCATCGTAGTAGGCCCCTTAATGTTTTCAACATGCTGCATTTCTAAATTTGATGAAATGTTTTTTTTTTTCAAAAGCTTTGTTTGGAGAGAAAAATGGTTATGTTGTTTTATTGATAAATGTTAGACCTGGCACCTTGGCGTGAGTCTCCCTTCCACTTTTTGCTGATGTGCCTCAGATGTTTTGCTGGTATTCGACGCTCAGGTCACTGCGCCATGGCCAATCCGTGCCGCAGTGCAACTGCTCCCAATGTAAAATGTATATGTGTAATTGATTTCCATGATTGGCTTATTGGATTTACTGTCAGTCCCCAGTAAAGTGCACCAGGAGTGCCAGAGCGTGTAAGTACCAATACGGCTCGTGGGCCTGCAGCGCGGGTTGCGCCACCCACAGAAGCCGCCTTGTAAAATGTGTCTAAGGTCTGCCATTGCAGAACCTGCGTGCAGTCTCGTACTGTCATGCCGGCTAGGTAAGTGCACACATTTACCAGCCTCTGACCCTTTCCTTTACTTCATATCAGTCACCCCTTTGGTAGGCCCACGGGCAGGGTGCATTGTAAGCATAAGGTAGGACAAAGCCTGATGTGCATGGCATGTCCTAATTGTGATTTACAGCCATTCTTGTTCTTCACTATTGCAAGGCTACCTGTTCTCGTAGGCCAGAATAGGCTGCTGGATTATTACACTCTATAATCCCAGTAGACTCAGGGAACATGGTAGGACGTCCAGTTTAGTATGCCTGCACTCAGAATAATAAAATACTTCTTTTAGTAAAGTTTATTTTAATATCCTGTGTTTCCAAATGCTACTTTTAGAAAGCTAGCTTTTACTTGCCTAACCATCACGGCCCGCCTCTGCTCGTATGTGTATTTGCTGTCTGGTTTGTGTGAGTGACAGGGCTGGGGGAAGACAGGTGGCGAATAGGAAGATTACACGAGGATGGGTGGGGGCAGTGCCCCTTGACTCTGAATGGGTCTGTGCTCTGCCACCTCAATGCCGGCTCCGCCCCCTTGGGAGCGGCTGACGACTCTGCCCTACACCTTGTAAGGAGAGAAGGGAAGACCGTCAACAGAGTACTCCTGGACTTTACTTCTCTTCACAATACTGGCTCCACCTCCTGCGGAGCGTCTGCGGGGCCTGCCCTGCTCAATGAAAGGAAAACCCAGACTTCGCAAAACAAAGTACTAAAGAGCTGAGATGGACTATGCAAAGGCCCCCCTGGCTGGGAAAGACAACATAAACGGTGTATAAAAAGAGGAGCTCCGTCCCTACAAAATCAGATCCAGTTTTGACCACGACCAACCTCTGCCTGACTAGAAGGACCAAGAGAAGCTGAGGAAAGGAAACCTGCAGTGGTGCCTTGCTGAGAACGGAGAGGAAAAGACCAGAAAGGACTTTGAAGACTTGTACCTGAAAAGATCTCCAAGGGCTTGATCTCGAGCTTGCCCCCTGACCTGAACCCCAGGACCATTGGGTTCAATTCTGCCTGTGCCCGTCTGCTGTTGGGCCCTTAAGTTCTTATCCCCTCGCCGGAGTTGTGACTCTGGTGCCTTCGCCCTCCTAAGGTGGTGACAGCTCGGAGCCTGGCCGCCCCGCCGCAGAGAACCCCGCTCAAGCTTGAGTAGCTCTCTGCTTCAGTGCCGGGCCGCCCGCTCTCCTGACACCTCGCCTGCTATGGAGCGCATTGTGCGCCTCTCATCTTCTCCCGCCGAAATCTGCACGGAGCGCATCTGGTAGCCTCAGACGGTCTGTATGTCGAAACGGACCCGACTGTCTCGCTTTGCCCTCCTGCATACCAAGGCCCGTGCCGCACCTCAAGAAGGCCTTCTGGACATTGGTACCGGAGGCCCGGTGCTGCACGTGTCTGCCCGAGAATGCGACGACCCACACAGATCCACAGGTACGACCTGGCGTACTAAGAAGAAGTATGTCCCACTGACCTGAACGGCGCCTCGCCCCGTGAGTTGCTCCAGACCCCGGATCACCACAAACCTCCACTGTCCCACTCACCCGCCTCGCACCTCGAGGGGGCTTCGACCTGGATAAATCCCCAGAGAACCACCGGCATCGTCCCGAGTCCGCCCTCACCTGAGGCCGCGCCTGAAACGCCTCAGACACCCGCAATAAGGTACACTTGTACTCGATCCCGAGTTCACATCGGATCCAGGGTCCGCAACGTTTGTTTTCCCTGTCGTCCATCATTCATCAACGCATCGACCCACAGCGCACCTTGCTGACAAAGAACACTTAAGAACGTTTTGCCTATTTAAATCTGGTATCCTCAATCGCTAAATGTTATATGGTCTTGTGATAAATCTGCAACTGAGTATTTTTATATAAAGTCTACATATTTTTGATACAACCTTACGACTGGTGTCCTTTTGTGGTGGGTCATTATATTTACTGTGTGTGATCATAAATGCTTAACTATCGCCATGAAGATTAGCCTTGTCTGCTCGCACCACACTACCTAGAGGGTGAGCAAGGGTTATTTCTAAAGTAGTGGGTCTCTTCCCCTGACTAGAGAAGTAGGTCCCTGATTGTCACAAGTGCATACCTGTGTCAACCAGAAACCCCAGAGTCTAACAATAAACATTTCTAGTTTTTTACCTTTTGACCAGAGTATGCTTGATGCTTTTATTATGGTGGACAGTATTCTTTATTAGTTGATTCTTAAGAGGAAAAAGTATTATGTGTTTTATCAGTCTTATGTTATTTTAGCCCCTTCGCCGCAGGGCTTATTCCCCTGTGTCGTGGGAGGAGGGGCCGCTTGCGGCGCCGCAGTGCTTGTGACAAGCTCGGCCCATCATTCAGCACGGTGGCGCTGTGCTCATGAAGAGCGGAGATCGTCATGACTCCCCCCACTCAATTGAACGCTCCTCACAGGAGGGAAATTATCCCCGCGTGGGCATTCCGCGGCAGTCATGATGAGCTCAGCTCGTCATGAGCACAGCACCACTGTGCCTCATGATGAGCTGTGCTCGTCATGAGCACCCAAAGTGTTAATAAAGTTTACTAGAGAGAGAAACATAGTTAAGTCAATTTATTGTTTATTGTTTTTGTAATGTTATCTTTTTTTAAAGGTTTGGTTGTCGTTTTCTGTTTCTTGACCAGGTTGAATTTTTTTGTGGTCAGAAAAAATATTTTGTTGAATTAACATAATATTTCTTTTAGGGTTCAAAAAGTTTACTACCATTTTTTTAAAGTAAAAATTACCTTGTGATGTCTCTTGTTTTGATGCTTGACTTTTAGAAATGTTTTGATGTTTAAAGTTGTAAAATATGGAAGGAAAAATATCTTTACATTGTTTTAGAAATGTAATTGGGATGTAATTCTATTTTGCTAACTTGTTTTTTCATACGATTTCATTGCTTTAGTCCTTTTTCGTGTAAATTAAAAAAATATTAGCTATTTAAATAATTTTCAGAAGGTCGTCTGTTGATTATTTTTTCAAGAAAATATATTGTTCTTTTTTACAGCTGTTAATGGATGCTGTAGGTATCTGTTGATATATTAAAATGTTTAATACATATTGATATATTTTTAAAATATTTATGACCTAAAAAAAATCCAGCACTTTGCCATAGGCAAGCACATGTTGGAGTAGGATTATTAATTTTGCATCCACCACTATCCAGCATTTTCCTTGAGTTAACCACCCCTTGGTGTAGGAATAGTAATTTCAAACTCACCACTATGAGGCACTTTCCCTGAGACAAGCACCCTTCGAAGTAGGGATAGTAATTTAAACCCCACCACTATCCTGCACTTTCACTGAGTTAAGCACCCTTCGGAGTAGGAATAGAAAATGTGCCTCCATCACTATCCAACACTTTCCATAATGTAAGGCTAGAGTTAAGGGACCCCTTATGCAAATAATCTAGGTCAGGGGTTTGAAATGAACACAACACTATCTATTTCCCTTGCAGACTATCATATTTTTATCATAAGACATAGTTCCTATACATTTCATTAAACATCCAAAGATGCAACAGTGAGAACTCAAATAATCTCAATATTTTATTTTATCAAAACATTTTCTTTTTTCATCTCATCTTTTATATTTTTATATTCTGCCAAAAAAACTATATTTTTATAAATTGTTGTTTTTGTTATATTTTCTTATTAAAAACACAATAATGTATTCTGCAGGATTTGTCAACTCACAAATACATTTCTTTTATGGCAGGGATTATTTATAATCCAAAGAAATATATAACAAATTCTAAGAAAAATGCATACAAACAAATTCCCCTGGTTAAGAATAAATACATACAATCGAACTACAATCACACCAGTTCATACATTCACACACCAACTACACTCATACAATATCTGTACACAGTTGAGTAATTTCTGTCAAGAGAGAACTCCTGCCCGCATCGGAGTCTAAATGTGGAACACGAGACTCAGCACACGGTCGACGCGCAATTCGTTGGGTTAAAGATATAAGACCACCTTCCTCAGGACCTTTCCAGATATCTAGCAATCAATTCCTAGGAGACCTATAAATACATAAAAAAATCAGCACTGTTGCACTCAGAAAAATGTATTAGATTTTATAACATAGGCACATGCTGTAGTCGGACCCAACATGAACAGCCATTTGTTCATACAAACCATATCACACTCAACCTTTCAATAGTTGTTATAAGTAGGAATAGTAATTTGAACCCCACCACTATCCTGTACTTTCCCTGAGGTAAGCACCCTTCGGAGTGGGAATAGTAATTTTGCCTCCATCACTATCCAGCACTTTCCCTGAGGTATACACACTTTGGAGTAGGATTAGTAATTTTATCCCCACCTCTATCCTGCACTTTTTCTGAGTCAAGACCCTTGGAGTAGGAATAGTAATTTTAACCCCACCACTCGTGCCTCCTCCGGGACCTTGCTTGCTTCATTCTGCACTTGATTTTTTCTGCACCTCTCTTGCTTGTTTAAGTACCACTCTTGCCTCTTTCTGAACCTCTGTTGCTCCTTTCTGCACTACTCATGCTTCATTCTGCACAACTCTTACTTCTTACCGCACCCCTATTGCCTCTTTCTGCATCCCTCTTCCTTCTTTCTGCACCCCTTTTGCCTCTCTCTCTACCTCTCTTGCCTCTTTCTGTCCTTCTATTGTTTCCTTCTGTAATTCTGTTGCTTCTTTCTTCACTTCTCTTGCCTCTTATACACAGTTCTTGCCTCTTTCTGCACCACTGTTGATTCTTTCTGCACTGCTATTGCCTCTTTCTGTACACCTCTTGCCACTTTCTGCACCCCTCTTACCTCTTCTGAACCTCTCTTGCCTCTTTATGCACCTCTCTTGCTTCTTTCCGCAGTACTCTTGCCTCTTTCTGTACCCCTCTTGCCGCTTTCTGTACCTCTATTGGTTCTTTCAACACTTCTCTTGCATCCTTATGCACATCTCTTGCTTCTTTCTGCACCCCTCATGCCTATTTCTGCACCCCTCTTACCTCTTTCTACACCTCATTTGCCCCCTTTGTGCATCTCTGTTCCTTCTATCTGAGCCTCTTTTGCCTGTTTATATCTGCTCATCTGTTTTCATTTCTTCACTTCCCTTAACTCTTTATAAACCCTCTTCTCTCTTTCTGCACCTCTGTTGCTTCTTTCTTCACTTCGCTTGATTCTTTCTGCAGCTCCCTTGTTTCTTTCTGCATCCCTGTTGCCTCTTTCTGCAACCCTCTTCCTTCTTTCTGTACCTCAATTGCCTATTTCTGCATCCCTGTTCCTTTTTCTGAGCATCTATTGCCTCTTTCTTCACCTCAAGTGCCTCTTTCCGCACCTCTGTTGTTTTCTTCTGCACCTCTCTGGCCTCTTTCTGCTCACATGTTTTCCTTTCTGTACTTCTCTTATCCCTTTCCAAACCCTCTTCTCTCTTTCTGCACTTCTCTTCCTTCGTTCTACACTTCCCTTGCTTTTTTCTGTACCTCTCTTGCTTCTTTCTGTACCAGTCTTGCTTACTTCTGTACCTTTGTTGATTCTTTCTGCACTACTCTTGCTTCCTTTCTGTACTTCTCTTATCCTTTTCCAAACCCTCTTCTCTCTTTCTGCACTTCCCTTACTTCGTTCTGCACTTCCCTTGCTTTTTTCTGCACCTCTCTTGCTTATTTCTGTACCTTTGTTGATTCTTTCTGCACTACTCTTGCTTCTTTCAGCACAACTCTTATTTCTTTCTGTACCCATCTTGTCTCTTTCTTTACCCCCCTTACTTCTTTCTGCACCCCTCTTCCTTCTTTCTGTACCTCTGTTGCTACTTTCTGTACTACTCCTGCTTCTTTCTGCACAACTCTTGCTTGTTTCTTTACCCCTTGTGCCTCTTTTTGTACCTCACTTGCCACTTTCTGCAGTTCTCTTGCCTCTTTCTGCAACTCCCTTGCCTCTTCACTTCTGTTGGTTCTGTCAGAACTTCTCCTGCATCTTTTTGTTTTTCATTTGCTTCTTTCTGCACCTCTCTTGCTTCTTTCTGTACTTCTCCTGCCTCTTTCTGCACCCCTCTTCCTTCTTTCTGCACCTCAATTGCCTGTTTTTGCATTCCTGTTCCCTCTATCTGAGCCTCTCTCGCCTGTTTCTGCACCTCTCTGGCCTCTTTCTGCTCATCTGTTTTCCTTTCTGTACTTCTCTTACCCCTTTCTTGCCTCTTTCTGAACATCTATTGCCTTCTTCTCTGTTTCTGCACCTGCCTTGCCTCAGTCTGCACACCTCTTGCCTCTTTCTGCACCTCGCTTGCTTCCTTCTGTACTTCACTTGATTCTTTCTGAACCTCTCTTAACTCTTTCTGCACCACTCTTCCTTTTTTCAGCACCTCAATTGCTGCTTTCTGCACCTCTATTGCTACATTCTGCACCTCGCTGGCCTCTTTCTACTCATCTGTATTCCTTTCTGCACTTCTCTTACCCCTTTCTAAACCCTCTTCTCTCTTTCTGCACCTCTCTTGCTTATTTCTGCAGATCTCTTGCCACTTTCTGCACCCCTATTGCCTCTTTCTGCACCTTTTAGGTTCTTTCTGTACTTTTCTTGCATCTTTCTGCACATCTCTTGCTTCTTTCTGCACCGCTCTTACTTCTTTCTGCACCCCTCGTCCTTATTTATGCACCTGAGTTGACTCTTTTTGCATCCCTGTTCCTTCTTTCTGAACCGCTCTTGCCTGTTTCTGTACCTCTCTTGCCTCCTTCTGCACCTCTGTTGCTTTCTTCTGTACCTCTCTTGTTGTACGCAAACCTCAGCTAGGCCTACTTAGTGCAAGGGGTACGCCCTTCTCTGCACGGAGTCCTCAGACCTTAGGAAGAAGTTGGCAATGAAACTGCAAAATACAAAAGCAAAGTTTATTAAACCTTTAAAGGTGGTACTACAGTCCACACAACACCCTTCAGTATTGTATAGAGTAGCACACCGAACTAAAGCACAAGGCCCCTTTTATACACAATGAGGGGGCTCAAAGAAGGCAGAACTGAAGACAAGAGCAGTTTCATGTCCATACAAGGACATATTGGAAGGCACAATCGATAGATGGGCGGAGTTAACAGTCTTCGTAAACTAGTAAACACATTCCTATCTGGAACTAATTAGTAACGGTCATAGACCCTACTTCGCATGTCTGGACATGCTGGAAGCAGGGAATGCTAAATATAGCCTGTTGCCGGGGAGACTTCAAGCGCAGTTTACAAGGAGGTAGGACAAAGCACAAGATGAGCACATGGCGATGTATGGCATACAAAATGGCTGCTACAAATACAAAATGGAGTCGGTACATTTGTTACGATAATAGTCAAACACAGCATGTCTTCTGCTAATGCTTAACCTAATCACTGTTGATTTACAACACTCGCCTCTTTCTGCTCATCTATTTTCCTTTTTGCACTTCTCTTACCCCTTTCTAGACCTTCTTCTCTCTTTCTGCACCTCTCTTGCCTCTTTCTGCACCTCGCTTGCTTCGTTCTGCACTTCCCTTGCTTTATTCTATACCTCTCTTGCTTCTTTCTGTACCTATCATGCCTCTTTCCGTACCTCTGTTGCTCCTTTCAGCACTACTCATGCTTCTTTCTGCACAACTCTTACTTCTTCTGCACCCCAGTTGCCTCTTTCTCTACCTCTCTTGCCTCTTTCTGTCCTTCTATTGTTTCCTTCCGCAATTCTGTTGCTTCTTTCTTTACTTCTCTTGCCTCTTCTACACCTTTCTTGCCTCTTTCTCACCCACTTTTGCTTCTTTCTGCACTGCTCTTGACTCTTTCTGTACACCTCTTGCCTCTTTCTCTACCCCTCTTACCTCTTTCTGAACCTCTCTTGCCTCTTTCTGCACCTCTCTTGCCTCTTTCAGCAGTTCTCTTGCCTCTTTCTGCACCCCTCTTGCCTCTTTCTGTACCTCTGTTGGCTCTTTCGATACTTCTCTTGCATCCCTATGCACATCTCTTGCTTCCTTCTGCACCCCTCTTGCCTCTTTCTGTACCCATCTTGCTTCTTTTTGCACCTCATTTGCCTTTTTCTGCATCTCTGTTCCTTCTATCTGTGCCTCTCTTGCCTCTTTCTTCACCTATGTTGCTATCTTCTGCAGCTCCCTGACTTCTTTCTGCTCATCTGTTTTCCTTTCTTTACTTCCCTTAACTCTTTCTAAACCCTCTTATCTCTTTCTGTGCCTCTCTGCACATCTGTTGCTTCTTTCTTCACTTCGCTTGATTCTTTCTGCAGCTTTCTTGTTTCTTTCTGCATCCTTCTTTCTGTACCCCAATTGCCTATTTCTGCATCCCTGTTCTCTTTTTCTGAGCATCTCTTGCCTGTTTCATCACCTCTCTTGCCTGTTTCTTGCCTTGTACAGAAACAGGCAAGAGAGGCTCAGAAAGACAGAACAGGGATGCAGAAAGAGGCCATTGTGGTGCTGAAAGAAGTAAGAGGGTGCAGAAAGAGGCAAGAGGGGTGCAGAAAGAAGCAAGAGATGTGCATAAGGATGCAAGAGAAGTGTTGAAAGAACCAACAGAGGTACAGAAAGAGGCAAGAGGGGTGCAGAAAGAGGCAGGAGAACTGCCGAAAGAAGCAAGAGAGGTGCAGAAAGAGGCAAGAGAGGTCAAGAAAGAGGTAAGAGGGGTACAGAAAGAGGCAAGAGGTGTACAGAAAGAGGCAAGAGCAGTGCAGAAAGAAGCAAAAGTGGTGCACAACTCCACCAAGAAAAGGAAAATTCTTCGAAATGAACTGTAGTCACCTGTATATATGTAGTCTATATTCAATAAGTCAATAATGCTGATACTCCACAGCACACACCACTATAAAGATATAAAGGATGTCTAAATGTTCACCTTTAAAAAGGTTAGGTCACATTATATATGGCAATAAGTAACTAAACTTCAACAAGGACCTCAGAGCACACTGTGCCCATAATCTTCTCAATTAATCGATTGTAAAATCATAACCATAGATATAAACTCCTTTTAACCTGTTCATTCCTCGGTTGAAATGGTTCAGTGGTTGATCCATATGAAAGGGGACCCTAAACACAGGGGGATAGCATTATTAAATGATCCCAAAGTCTGTAATTTGCACTATATAACTAACTGAGTCACTCACCAATATGAGTCATGTATTAAATCCTACTTTATTCAACCGCATTCCACATTCTCTATATCCTAAATCATTATATCTGAATATATAGTAAGTCCACACCTAGAGAAATAATTAAGATCACATTAAAAAGAGTATGTCCCATTCGAGCGTCCTCCTCGTCAAAGTATCGATGTAACAACTAACCCCTATTCTAGTAAGTAGATTGTAACAAGGACACAAAACTCTAGTCTTCGTAGCACTTGTAGCCAAAGTAAACACTCTAATAGTATCTACATATAAACATAAGTAAAAATGTAACTGGTAAACATGATCAAGAAGTTTATATTATCAATAGCTCCAAAAAATATTAGAATTTTGTCTATCACCTTAAATACTATTTATTAATAATATCCAAAAAGCCAAAGTAAATGCCCTAAAAAAATCCTGTATAAAACATAAATGTAAATACAATTTGTAACCCTGATAGTAAAGCTCATAATTGTACTAGGCAAGCAGTATATTACTAATGTCTCACCTCCATATTCGCAATCCTCAAAATCCACGAGTACGTGATCTAAAACAGCAAACCGTACATTACTGTTAGAGTCATTTTCCATTCAGTATTACACTGTCAAAACCTTACTCTGAGTGCGTCCTCACCTTATCCAGCATATCCCAATTCCTTCATCCAAAAGTCGCGTGCAATGCGGTCGCCATATTAGCACTTGAATATATGTGTAAATTACGGCAGCGCCATCTTGGAACGGTAAAACATCCCGAGAAACTTATCATATAAAGTCCAAAAACAATCTGAAACTATATTTAGAAAATGAGTGTATTTACCATGAATTCCATTGTTAAACATACTGTTAAAAGATTACTTACGGGAATGTAATCTAATTTATACACGCGAACTGCCGCTCCGAGTCCCCTTTCAATTTTTAACGAACCCAAATTACGATTCATTCATACTAAAAACTGTTTGTTAGATCACATCATTTCAAACTATACAAAATTCCTGTAGGTATATAAATTCTATATACCGAAAGACCTCAATGTAAAAGAGAAAGTAAATAAAATTAAGAAGTTATCCACCAATGAGTCTCGAACTCAAGATCCTCGGTATCCCATGCCATTACAGTAAATGTAAGCTACACTAGCTCAATAACATATGCCTCATATTCCTATGTATGTATATATATATAATCATCACTTCACTCCGGTCCCGGTTGAAGTAAACAAGAAGTATAAAAAATATAAATATACATATAATAGAATAATTGTTTATTTGTTGATTAATTAAAAAACTTTACAAAACAAAGTACATATCAAGCACATAGTCTGATTGAAGATATAAAAATACAATGCCAAAATATATATTGATAGACAATTGTTTAACTATTTTCCAGTTAGGGATTAAAGTGCATGATGCTAACAGCAAATATTATTCAATTGTTGATAGCAGTCTATCAACAATAAAGTGTGATTCGCTCATGTAGCTAAAACTAAATTGCAATGTGCTAGCAGCAAATATGCAATAACAGTTAGCAGCTGAGTAAAAAAACAAATTTGCACTTTGTCTATAACTATTAGCAGCAAAAATACGATAGTATTTCAACATCAATACTAAAGTGACTTATGCTATCAGCAGCAAAATGTAAAGGGCATTGAATTTTTCACCAACAAAGCTAAAGTACCTTATGCTAACAGCAAAAAGTTATTATTTGATTTTAAAAATAATCTATAATACATAGCACCTTTCGGGGATAAAGTGCACATTCAGGACTTTAAAATCATAAAATAAGTGGACATGATGAGCCAAGCGTAGTTATAAAAGTTGCCTTACAACATACAAATATTACACAATTTCAAAATGAATTAAAAGTGTCATAAAATAGCCCACATACTCCCTAAAAACAATAAAAATCATTTAATTTGGGTGTCAACCTTACATAGTTTCTTTTCCACTTTAAAAATGAATTGAACAAATTGATGTATAATATAAACATTGACACTACTTAAGCAAAATATTAATGCCGATCTACAAGTTCTGACTCCTATTTCTTAAATGATAGGTTTTAAAATTGTCTTCCATTCCAGAAACATTTTTTGACATAGTGTTACAATGTGCAGCAAAGTTTCCTCATACAGCCCGCAAAGCCGACAAATATTTGATGACCATTTATACTGCCATTTTCGGGTTCCATCTTTGGTTGAATATATGCCAAACCTTGATACGATAAATGTATTTTTAATCAAGGGTTTTAAATGAAAAAGTAAATAAGGTTGGACAAACATTTTCTCAAAAGAGTTTGCTATAGACCAGAATTGGATTTTTTTTTCAGCTCATCTTTATCCATTATTTCTGACAACAGAGCAACGGTTAAATTAATTGATTTTTTATAAACCGATTTACTCTTCACTTCATCTACCAGGTTAGGACATTCGAAGTTAAAAAGACACTCAGATAAATAATCCTGCCAGCTTCTCGAATATTCGCCCTTCGAGATCTCACGCCAGCATACATTTGCTGATGTGCCCTCATCAATTTGAGATAATGCCAATAATGTTTTTAAAAATGTAGCTTGGCGGACCAAGAGCTGTTTCCTTGAATGATATTCCAGTCTTAAATTAACGTGAGGAATCTGTCTAGGAATCCTAAAAACTGATTTACTGATTACCACTGTGCCCACAAGCAATTTTGCATCCCTACCCCGAAAAATTATTGAACCATAGTCCAGGGAAGGGATACGCTTTCCTCTCATGGCCTTAAGTAAGTGATCGTAATTGGGACATAGTAACTTATCTCTCAGTTTTCTAAAAGCAAAGGCAAGTGAGTTAAAGTGCTGTCTGAATGTCAATCCATCATCAAATGTGATTCCCAAATATTTATAAGATTTTACGCAGTCTATAGTAAAACCATTATTATTCCAATTCTTTACCCCTAATTTGCCTTTCCCCATTGACATTATTTTTGGGTTTTTTGTATTGATTGTTAAACCATTTTGAGTAACATATATGTTAAATGAATTTATTAGTCTTTTAATCCTATGATAGTTTGGCTAAGTAAAATTGTATCGTCTGCGTACTCTAAGTATTTAATTTCTTTACCCATCACAGCAGGGGAGTGCGAAATTACATCATTAAAATGGGCTGGGAGATCCGACATAAATAAATTAAAAAGGCAAGGAGCGAGAACACATCCTTGTTTTAAGCCGACATTTGTTTCAAGGCGACGGGTGGTGTGTCTACCGTCGCCAATTTTGATCTGTACCCAAGTATTGGAGAACAATAATCTAATCATTTTTAAAAGTGTTTCTGATATACTCAATTAATTAACTTAATCCAAAGAATATTTCTGGGGAGAGAGTCAAAAGCGGCTTTTAAGTCAATAAAACAGATGTACAATTTTTGTTTCCTACATTTTGCTCTTTCGCTGAGTAATGTCAATAAAATCAAATTAGTGAGAGTTGATTCACCCTTCCTAAAACCCATTTGAAAAATTGGAATCAGTTCTTCTCTTAGCACCCAAGACTCCAACTCCTCTAACAGACAACTTGCAAATATTTTCTCCTCTATATATGTGAGGGTTATTAAGCGATAATTTGCAGGGTTGTCCTGGGGGCCACTTTTATAAATCGGCTGTATAATCCTTCCCTGCCATGATTCCAGGATACAACCAGATTTAAGAAAGTCATTAAAAAGGAGAGTTAATAACTCTGGCCAATTCCTTATTTTAGCTTTAAAAAAAGCATTGGGGATTCCATTAATGCCAGGTGCTCCATTAGATCTGATCTTAATTAAAACTTTTTTAACTTTATCAACCGACAATGGCTCAATATGATGGGAGCATAGTGAATCACTGATACTAAGGGGAAGACACCCTTCTACTGGCTCCAATATACAGTGGTGGTGAAAACATTCAGCATCATCACTCGGCTGACTTTGAGGAGCTGTTCACTTTATTAAAATTTTTTATCCAACTTAATTCCTCTATATTGGCACTATTACTTCTAAAATTACCCTTTTCGAAATTATTAATAATGCCCCAGAACAGTTGCAAGTCCTTAGATTTACATGCAAAATGTAGTTTGGCCCAAGTTTCTTCATAATACAATTGTTTAGCCCTCCAGATTTCATTCTTATATCCCCTCTTTAAGTCGCTGATTTTAAGTGACATTAAAAAGTAGGAAGTCCCTTTTGCTTTTCTATACAGTGATCTTATTGTTTTATTAAGAGTTATTTTCATGTACAATAAGCAATGAGAAAACCAACCAGGGTTCTTCGGGTTCAAAATAACACCCCGAAAGGGTTCCTTGTTAGAAAATTCATCCAAAAGGGAATCACATAGGGGGGCCAAAGAGCAACCATAGAATTCCCTTCGGAGTTAGAAGCCTGAGCTTCAAAAATTAAATGAGAAAGAAATTCTAAAATATCCTTTTAAGTTTGGTCGCTCCATATCAGCCTTTTAAGATTAAAAGTGGTGGGGGCAGTTCTTAATATTATGGCTTCTGGTAAATACTCAAAGTGGCAACTAAAAAAAATAACTTGGGGACTGTGGTCACTCTCAATCCTTGGAACAACCTCATAACTTTGAACTAAATCAGAGAGTTTATCTGACAATATAGTGTAGTCAATTATAGAAAGACTGTCAGTTTTGTTAAATGTTATAATATGCTCCCTATCATGCAAAATCGTTAGGCTATATTTATTAAACTCACAATTAGACCATTGGTCCAAAAGATCTGATTGAATTTCCCGCTTTTTATACAATACAAGAAGAGTATTAAAATTCCCAGAAATGATCATCTGTGAGTTCACATGATCATATTATAGCACTTTCACCATTTCCCATAACTGGATAAGTTGTAACGATCTAACCTTTTTTTTTAACTTAAAGAAACTTTTTTAAAAATTAGCGATTGTCTAGCAATTAATTTAACACACTGTATCCATTTTACTTAAAGGTCAATCTCAAAATGTTCAACATCAAGACTTAAAGAAACATATATAGATAGACCACCACTTGGCCGAGCAAAAAAGGCCTCCCTAGAGGCGGAAATCAGGTATTCTAAATAGCCGATCAGTGGTATGCTGCTCATATTCCATGTTTCTTGCAAAATTAACATATCAAAAGATTTTAAAAAGCCTACAACATTTACAACCTCTATAAGCGATTTAAAACCATTCCTATTCCAAGAGCAGAGTTTAAAGGAAGTTGGTGCGTTAACTAAGGTACCCCAGCATCAATCTATCTTCGCTGTATTTTTTATTGATAGTGTAGACCGGAGCCAGCTCCAATCTTCAACTGCCTCGAGGGCCCTCTTTAACTCCTCACATACACCTGATCCTGGCTGGCAACTCTTGATTTTGATGACACATAGCCTGTTTAACTCTGATGATGGACCTGAGGTGCCTTTCAACACTCTAACTTGATCTACCTCAGTTAATTTTAGAGCCTCCTTCTTTAGAATTGGACTGCTCAACAATTTAATCGGGATTAATGGAGTCTCCAAACCTTAATCCCCCAACTTTCAAAGTTGTTAGCATTGGCTATTATTTTTCTAACAATGTCATCATTTAGCCAAGTCGTCATGGTTGTCTCCCTATTACCACCATCGATCTTAAACTCCACAGAATCCAGATCTTCAGATACTCCATCCTTTAGATCTGGGATTTCTTTTAGTAGTTTCAGAATGTTACCCCTATTCAAAATATCATGAGTACCTCCAGTAGAATATTCGGGACAAAAAACAACTTTTCTCTTTTCAACCAACACATCAGAGGTTTCTATATCGCCCCTTAACCTTGAATTAGCTAATACCCTCTTCCCAGCATACGTTGGCAAAGCTGGAACCGACAGGTTTGTTCGTTCAGTCTGGTCTGACGGCAATTGGACCAGAATACGAAGCCGATCCTCCTGTTCATTCATATTACATTGCAGGTAATTAGGATTTACAAATTTCCTATTAGGAGGTTTTTGATCTTGAATACAGGGCTGTTCACTCTGACTGTTCTGGTTTTGGACTCCCTGAAGGGCTATTCCATTGTCTCTAGACCAAACTGATCCTGTCTCCCCTGGATCTATTAATATATAGAAATCAGTGCAGTATTTTAATTTGAGCCAGAATACGAAAAAGGAAGGAAAGAAAAGGAAAAAGAGACAGAGGTAAAGCCTGAAAATTGTTAAATTACATGTATAGCATCAATTATTAAAGTGACAAAATCTATATAACACTAACTGTCAATGTTCAATTAATAAAGTCACATAAATCTGGTATTACAACCAGCTTGACACAATACTCATAGATATATCCCACTGCCAATATCCACAATCATATATTGGTCTCTTCAATATATTCAGTATAAAATAAATCAGCTCCAAGTACAAGGTCATGGCAGTTAACAAAATTAAATTCACATGAGTTTGATATTACAACAAACTACTCATTTACAAAACCACCAGTGTTACTAATGGCCCCAAAAATATTGTAATTCTGTATCTAAATTCAAACCTTGTTCCACCGCCCTCAATCTCATGATCCACATACATTCTCTTCGTCTTAATTGTAGGGTCCTATTTCCACCCCTCTTATCTAATTTAGTACAGTCAATACCATGGTAACTAAATCTGTGAGTCTGTGGGTCACCTTGATTCTGTATCATGTGTGCAGTAATGGGGTATCAAGTATCACCATTTTTAAGTGCACGAAAATGATCTACCATTCAGTCTGCGAATAGTACTTCCCACATAGATTTTTGCACAAGAGCCCACAATTACATATACGACAAAAGTCGTGTCACAATTGATGAATGAATTGATCTTATAATTCTCCATATTGTTGTAATTGAATTCACTTATCCTCCTTACTGCCTATCTACATGAGCTACAATTCCCACAAAAGAAAAATCCTTTCGGTTGACTGCTCAACCAATTTGTTTTTACTATCCTCTTCGGATAACTGGGACTAACTATGTTTGACAAAGTAGTCCCTTTCCTGAATGTAATACTAGGTTTTTCATTCAGGTGCGTGAGATATCTCCATCACTTTTCAAGAAGTGCCAGTATTTGCACAATAACCCATATAATTTCTGGTTGCCTTCTCCATAGTTAGTGACCATTCTCACTATTTTCTTTGTGTCTTGTGAAAGATGAGAACTCGTTTTGGGTTTGAAGGTTCCTTCCCTCCGTAGTCTACTGGCCCTTACTCTAGCTTCATTGAAGACCCTCTCAGAATATCCCCGGGCCTTAAAACTCAGTGTAATGTCTACCAAATTATCATTAAAATCTCGCTGTTCAGAACAGTTTCTGCATGCTCTTAACATTTCCCCGTAGGGGATGGCATTGATCTGACTCCTAGGGTGACAACTCCTTGCATGTAGTAATGCTTTACAACTAGTTTTTTTGTGATACATCCTGCTACAGAGTTTACCATCTTCAAAAAATAATTCAAAATCCAAAAAGACAAGACGTTCCATATGATACTCTGTAGTAAATTGCATGTTTACCTGGTTAGTATTTAAATAACCGAACCTCTCCAAATAAGGAGGCAATCATCGATAAAACGTCCCCAATGGTATAGATGATCAATCCATTTGCTCCCTTTGGAGCCCCAGATCCACTCCGCCTCAAACCACCCCATAAAGAGGTTGGCAAAAGACGGAGCGAATCTGGAACCCATTGCAGTACCAATCTTTGGTCCATACCATTTGTCATCAAATAAGAAATAGTTATTCTCTAATACAATTCTAGTCATCTCAAGTATCATGATGGTGTGATTGTAAAGTTCAGCTGGTCTTTTATTCGAAAAGCTTTCCAGGGCAAGCAGTCCTAACTCATGATCAATATTGCTATACAAAGAAACTACGTCAAGTGTAGCAAGTATCATGCCTGGTTCCCATACTAAGTCATTCATCAAATTCAGAATATGCTTCGTATCTTCAATATGAGATGTAAATTCTGTACATAAGGTCTCAAGTAAATATCAATAAACTGTGACATTTTCCCAGTTGGTCCATTAATACCAGAAATAATTGGTCTCCCTGGTGGTTATTGTCTATTTTTGTGCACCTTAGGTAAGCAATCCATACAGGGAGAACGTGGAAATTCAACTTGTAAATACATGTATTCATCTTGATCTTATAACGATTGCTCATACCATTCCTTTAGTTTACCATTAATCATGGATGTTACCTGATGCAATGAATTAGTTGTCACTCTCTCATAATATTTAGTATCATCAAGTTGAGAAAAAACTTCTTGATTATAGTCAAGTTTGTTCATAACAACGATATTACCTCCCTTATCTACCATTTTTATGACAATATCCGGGTTAGTAGTTAAGGTCCTCAATGCATCCCGCTATCTCCTATTCAAATTGTTTCTCATTTGAAATTTACTGTTACCCGTAATATCTCTGTCAATTAATTTGTCAAATCCTGGATTAACAGCTCTAAAAAAGGCATCTATCACATTGCCAGAGAATAATTGGGGGGTCCACTGTGATTTTGTCTTTAAGCCACTGGTTTCAAAGTAGCTTTGATTAATCTCAAGATCCAGCAATAACTTAGACATCGTCAATGGATCTTCCACACTTTTTGTTAAGGATAACAATATTTTAGTATCCTGAATATCTTGAATCGAAAGGTTACTCAATTCTGGTCTATTAATGATAGGTCTAAACACCTGCGATTGGTTTGCAAAGTATTTCTTTATTTTGAGAATCCTAACGAATCTGTACAAGTCAATTTTAGCCATAGTCCAATCCATCTTGGTAGTCGGGCAAAAGCTCAAACCTTTATTCAACACAGAAACCATATTCAGTGTCAGATCAAGTGAGGATACATTGATAATCTCTATCTCGTTATTATTAATAGTACTATTTTTCAATTCTTCCAAGAACGGGTTCCCTTGTCTTATTTTTGGATCTTCCTTTCCCTCTTGTTCCTCTCCTGGTCTTAATCCTCCTGTCTCTCGGAATCTCACCCCTGCTTCTCGATTGCCAATCCTTATCCTTCGAACTTCTTGCAAAAAATTATTTCCACTAGCTGTCACTACCTGTCCATCCGCAATTTCCTCATTTTCCCTGGTAGAGACATTGCTTGACGAGGAATATACATCACTAACACCAGAAGTCTCACCTTTCTTTTGTGAAGGCTAAATTTTGTTCATGATATAATCAAAACGGCTTGCGAACGTAAATATAAGTCCTGTCACATAATCATTAACATCCCGTTTCAATTTTCTAGCCTTCCTTCTCTTAATATCTGTTTGTAAGGCTATTAGAATCTCATCTAGTATTTCATAATTCTTCATCGTTGCCTCCGGTATATTAAGTTGTTTGATCTCATCTTCAACTGTCTCAATCTCAATAAGTAATTTCTTAATCTTCCTCTCAGCATTCTCTATCAGTATGTTAATCAAATTCCTAGAACTATTAGTTAATTCCTTTGCCCAAGAATCTAGTAAGTCTGGTTCCAATTCCTCGTAGGTTGGCATAATTTGTGACCTTTCCTTCCTTTTTTGTTTTCTGGCTCAAATTAAAATACTGCACTGATTTCTATGTATTTATATATTTTTATACTTCTTGTTTACTTCAACCGGGACTGGAGTGGAGTGATGATTATATATATATATATATATGCATACATAGGAATATGGGGCATATGTTATTGAGCAAGTGTAGCTTACATTTACTGTAATGGCCTGGGATACCAAGGGTTGTGAGTTCGATACCCATTGGTGGATAACTTCTTAATTTTATTTACTTTCTCTTTTATGTTTGAGGTCTTTCGGTATATAGAATTTATATACCTACAATAATTTTGTATAGTTGGAAATGATGTAATCTAACAAACAGTTTTTAGTATGAATGAATCGTAATTTGGGTTCTTTAAAAATTGAAAGGGGACTCGTAGCGCCAGTTCGCGTGTATAAATTAGATTACATTTAATTAAGTAATCTTTTTACTGTATGTTCAAACACAGAATTTACGGTAAATACACTCATTTTCTAAATATAGTTTCAGATTATTTTTGGACTTTATATGATAAGTTTCTCGGGATGTTTTACCTTAAATTCCGTGTTTTGCCGTAATTTACACATATATTCAGGTGCTAAGATGGCGACCGCGTAGCACGCGACTTTCAGATGAAGGAATTGGGATATGCTGGATAAGGTGAGGACCCACTCAGAGTAAGGTTTTGACAGTGTAATACTGAAGGGAAATTGACTCTAACAGTAATGTACTTGTGGATTTCGAGGATTGCGAATATTGAGGTGAGACATTAGTAATATACTGCTTGCCAAGTACAATTATGAGCTTTACTATCAGGTTTACAAATTGTATTTACATTTATGCTTTATACAGGATAGGGCATTTACTTTGGCCCTAGACCACCATGAGTTTTAGAGACTGGATCTTTTTGGATATTATTAATAAATAGTATTTAAGGTGAGCGACAACATTCTAATATTTTTGGAGCTATTGATGATATAAACTTCTTGATCATGTTTACCAGTTACATTTTTACTTATGTTTATATGTAGATACCATTAGAGGGTTTACTTTGGCTACAAGTGCTACGAAGACTAGAGTTCGTGTGTCCTTGTTGCAATCTACTTACTAGAATGGGGTGAGTTGTTACATTAATACTTTGACAGGGAGGACGCTCGAATGGGACATACTCTTTTTGATGTGATCTTAAATATTTCTCTAGGTGTGGACTGACTATATATTCAGATAGATTGATTTAGGATATCGAGAATGTGGAATGTTGTTGGATAAAGTAGGATTTAATACATGACTCATATTGGTGAGTGACTCCATTAGTTATATAGTGCAAATTACAGACTTTGGGATCATTTAATAATGCTATCCCCCTGTGTTTAGGGTCCCCTTTCATATAAATTATGGATCAACCACTGAACCATTTAAACCAAGGAATGAAGAGGTATACAGGAGTTTATATCTATGGTTATGATTTTACAATATATTAATTGAGAAGATTATGGGCACAGTGTGCTCTGAGGTCCTTGTTGAAGTTTAGTTACTTATTGCCATATATAATGTGACCTAACCTTTTTAAAGGTGAACATTTAGATATCCTTTATATCTTTAAGAGGTACGTGCTGTGGAGTATCAGCATTATTGACTTATTGAATATAGACTACATATATACAGGAGACTACAGTTCATTTCAAATAATTTTCCTTTCCTTGGTGGAGTTGTGCACAGTGGTGACTTTAGCTACTCGGTGACTTGCTGTATTTTTTAAACGTTTCTAACTTTGGCCATGTTTTGTTGGTGAAACTGTTAAATTTTCTCCCCCCTTTTTCTGGCTCTTAACATGCTCATAATGGAGATTGTTTACAATTTAATGTAAAAAAAAATGTGTTTGTATTGTTTTCATTGGTACATATATTAATGATGTTTTGGGTTGCAGCCCTGAGGAAGTCATTCAGCACATACAAGTGCATGACGAAACACGTGTTGGCTGCGCTTTTTTTCTTTAAAAATCAAGAAGATCTGCTTTGTCTTTGGAAAACTTACTGAGACTGAAAATAAATGGATGTCAAGGAAAGACTACTGAATTTAATTACTGGCACATGGACAGACTGGAATTTTATTTTGTATTTGAAATTTCTGGAATCTTCTGTACCTATTTAGGAGAATTGAATGTTGTCTATATATGTTATAATTCTACTCTTTAGTAAATAATATATGGTGCTCAGGGAGGATCTATATTTTAGTAACTCACAATAGTTGGTGTCTTATCATGCTTCAGGGACCACCAACACCCCACAAAGAACACCCACACTGCCATAGAGACACATGCAGATGTACATTCACAGTACAGAACCACGCCCAGGGGCACGCAAATAGCAGTCACACACCCATGTTGGCTTGGCATACGATGGTCCAGCCCACTCCCCTTATGAATCAAGTGGATGACGACAAACCTACATGTCCAAGTTCCAACTGGCTGCCTGCGGTGACATGTCTGCAACCGCTATACACAGCACAATGTAATGTTGTAGGGTCCAGGGCCCTCATGCATACAACAAGACCACAGGGACACACGCGGATATTAGGTTGAGCTGGCTATGGGCACGTGCACCCAGCCCCTTTATTGGCTGGGCCACATGTACAGTGACACCTGTGATGGATGTGTGTGGGGTGGGTGTAAGTCAGCCTGCACGGAGTGCTTGGTGCTGGCAACAACTTGAACAGTGGACACCAGTGCAATGGAAACGGAAAACACCTGCATAACAGAGTCAACTGCAGAGCAACATGGAGGGACTGGAGCAAGTCCAGAGGTCAGCCAAAAGGCAAACAGAAGTGTCCGTGAGTTGCAGTGCACTGTGGTTGGGGCACCAAAGCTGAGCGCCCTCATGTGAAGAAAAAGTCTAGGATTGTGTCCATTTGAGATATTCCTGGTGCAGATGCAGTGGGGTGTTCTAGACCTGCATCATCTTCCTCATAATCTTACCAGGTCTCCCAACTGCTTGAGTTGACATTGCTGCGCAACCTTTTCACAGAACAACACACAATCAGTAACGGTATGTGAGTTGCATTGCACTGAGTTTGTGGCACCTGGACTGTTGAGCAGGGGATCAGGCAGCTGATGGCATCCCCGACAGGTGCGACCAACTCTGTCAGTCTGCCAGTATGACTGTTTGGACACTGGCAATTAGCGGTTGGAGTTGGTCCTGGTGGTGGTGACGTGTGCCTCCTGCGTTAATACCACGTCCGGGCCGCTCAGGACTCGATTTCATACGTGAGCCCTGGTGGGCCGCAGTTGATACCGGACACAGGGGACAATGCAGGGCCACACACAAATGACATTGATGACCCCAAGGCCATCGCCTCAGAGACCTTCCAATATCACAGAAGAAAAGTTCCCAGACCTGACCAGCACAGAGTTAGTGGCCACTGATGCCCAGCGGATGGCACATTGAGAAAGCCTAACACCACGGTTAAAGAAAAATATATATTTATTCTATTTCATTTTTAAATTTCATTTTTATGCTCATATTGTTACAATATATTTTTTCAAAAGTAGGTAAAAAACAGACAGGTTGCCCCAAAGGGAGCGTGCAAAGAAAGGAGTGTGGTCAGAGAAATTGGAACAAGTGAAAGGAAAAGAAAATACACAGAGGTGGGCAAAAAAAATAATTATTCACATTATTTTACAACCAATATCGGACATGTAATTCGCCGTATACCTGGCCAAGATTTTGTTTACATTATTGCAATCACAACATTGTAATACATAAACCTATATATCCTATATTTTGCACTATCAACAATGGTGTTGCACAATTGGTCCAAGGTTATGTAAAGAAGGTGTCGACGTTTCGACTCGACTTAACCCAACGGTGATTTAAACCTGGGGATTGCGAGCCTTCATCAGGACTGTAGGGACAAACTGGGGCAACCAAGGGATTTTTAAATAACCCCTTCAGAATATAGCAAGCGAAGGGAGGAGATCCGAATCAACACTTCCCAACAGATATCCTTGAGCCCATGTCCTCATCCATGTAGAGAAGGTGATACTTCATTCGCATTCACTGGATAAATGATACCTTGATATAAATGTCTTGGAAAAGATCAAGCGTTCTCCTTGACGATTTCTGGTTGCTTGTGATACAATGCACCAAAATGGGAGGGTCCAAATTTCCGGACTCCTACTCCTGGATTCACGTAACTCTAATTTCAATCTACTGCTTTGCAGGTAAGTCAGTGGTTAAAACGAAATCCTAATCGTTTTCCCGATAGCCATTAATTGGAACGTTTTTACATCTGAGCCTCCCTGTGCTTCAGGATGGCGGCATGAATTTTTTTTTTGCCCACCTCTGTGTTTTTTCTTTTCCTTTCACTTGTTCCAATTTCTCTGACCACACTCCTTTCTTTGCACGCTCCCTTTGGGGCAACCTGTCTGTTTTTTACCTACTTTTGAAAAAATATATTGTAACAATATGAGCATAAAAATGAAATATAAAAATGAAATAGAATAAATATATATTTTTCTTTAACCGTGATGTTAGGCTTTCTCAGTATAATAAGTATTGGAGTACTATAGAGCAGACTAGATACTGTTGCTCGACTATAAGTATTGATTTATTATTGATTAAGTCAATTGCTATAATCTATAGGTTTAGGACCACTGTCTGTTTATATCAATGTATACCCAGGCCCATGCCTTATGGGCTACCCCATTTTCTTAATGGTCAGCGGATGGCACAGGCATCCCACCATGGGACAGTGACTTGCGGTGCACTGAGGTAGGGCCAAACGGACTGGGCAGACCCTCATCGATGTTGAAGGTGAATGTTGCAGAGTGTTGCAGAGGACAGTGGAAGGTGTCCTCCAGGGCATTATGCGGAAGGTCTAATGTTATCCAGAAGCAGCAAATGGTGGAGTGGAAAGCGACAGCTTCGTTGCCAGAACCAATTCGGTATCGGCTACATGAGTATGAAAATGACTCCCTAGTCCATAGACTCAGACATCACCAATGTAGGACCAGTGAGTGTCCATGAATGTCAGGGAACAGACTTAGTAGCACTGGGACTTAGAGGGGATGCATTCTGCGAGGATGCCAGTATACTGATATGAACTCCGCCATTGCTAAATCAAGACTCTGTGACCTACTGGACTGCAGTGCTGGCCTGAGGCAATGGTCAGCAGTGACCCACAGCCACGTGTCATTGTCTCACGATGCACAGAGTTAGTGACACCAGGGCAGTTGTCAGTAGTGTACGATCACCTCCATAACGATGATCCTTTTTTGCTGCTGACTGCAACGTGTCATCCTCTTACACCTCTCCTTGCAACCAATATGTACTCTGCCTTTGAAAAATCAAGACTCAGTTTCAATTGTCCGACCAACTCAACAGCAGTGTAGGTGGCAGGCATTTCCAGCAAGAGGCCACAGAAATGTGTGGTTGTGCTGCTATACATAGACTTGGTGTCACCACATCGAAGGGAGTATAGTGATTTAAAGTTTGCATTGCCATGTGTGCACGGCATTTGCATGATCAAGTCTCAGTCCCAAATGTGTGACCTACTTGTCAGCTGTGTCTGCCAGTAGAGTATGTAAACAATAAAGGAGTACTGCGGGCCTTGCTCGCGAAGGACGTGATGGTCATAGCAGGTTGCAAAGAGGTACAAATAGGAAATGTGTGCAGTCAATTGCCCCCTGACACGTGCGGGAAGCCAGCTGTGGCATAGACGCCTTGCTTGGCCTCCGGTTGTTCCTGCGCATAGTGAGGTATTCATAGCTAGTGGGGCACCAGGCTGATGGTGTCATCCATGACGGTTGTGAGGGACTTGGATTGGGCAGGCTGTGTGACTCCTCCGACTCGTGCAGATGTTGATTGGAGGGTACCAGTGGCCAAAAGGTGCTTCACGGCCAGCAGCTTGGTCTGAGGTGGGATGTTGGTTGTCCGCTGTGTTGGTACTGTCAGCCTGTATACAATGGTGGTCAGGATGCTTAGGATGTTTTTTCCATTTGAGCCTGTAGTGGCCAATGTCATTCTCTGGTGTTGGGTCTGTGAGGTTAGTGCTTTTTAGGAGGGTCGCTGTCTTTGTCTGTGCTGCCTCGGTGTTGGTCTGGAGGGATGCCGTGGGGCTCCGGGGGTGGGGGGTGATCCAGGGGGTAGTGGCAGTGGGTGTTGTGGCCCTCTTGGGTGTCCAGGCTGCGTGTTCTGTGGCTCCATGGCATCTTTTGTTCTTCAGGTGTGGCTCTAGGCTGGCCTCCCTTTTGTGGTGCAGGCTGTGGTCTGACTTTACTCCAGGTCAGAGCAGGAGTTAATTTCCTGCTGCTAACACGCCTTATCGCATGTTTTGTAGTTGTATTGCCGAACTGGCTGGTCGTTGAGAATGTGGCAGAGTGGTGTTGTCGTGGCTTTTTGTACGGTAACGCCTACTCTGCATCTCATTAGTGATAGTTGCTGGGGTCGTCTGTGGCAAAGTTTTTTTGCGGTGGCAATTGGTGGTAAACTGGTGTTATGGGCTGTTAGCACCAGCTTGTGAATTGGTATTAGTTTTATCGCAACTTTGGCTGTGATATAGTGCTGATAACGCGGCGATAGTTCCTAGAGAATATGCCCCAAAATCGGTTGCTCCTTGAGGCTTGCTGCTTCCATGATGTTTTGAATTACTTTATCTTCTTGATGTATTCCATTTTGAACGGACAATGCCAAGATTAATTCTGATGGCTGGCTTGTTTGTTTGCTCTTTCTGGACTTTCTCAGTCTTTTTATCTCCCGTTTGGAAAATGGCTTAGTTGCTTTTAAATGCCTTACTGGAGACTGCTTGCATTGATCTTGGAGTGAGAAATCCGAGACACCTGAGATGTCAAGTACACACAGTGGATTGGGTATGGGTATAATTGCCTTGATTGGTGCCGGGGTTGATTCTATTTCACTGCTTTTTTGACCCACTATAGATTTGAGACATTCCAAATCTATTTCCTTTAAAGCTTCTTTTTCTTTGTCTGTTAATGTTGCAAGCTTGGTTAAAATGTCCCTTGTTGTACCCAGTAATTCTGTCAATCGGGTTGGAACCAAAGCAAATTTATCAATTATTTGGGTGCAATGACAGTGTCACATTTGATAATCTGTTTTCTGGTCTTGCTGCACCTTCAGGATCATCACATTCAGCTGTGCAACTTTTGTTCAACCCCCTGTACATGTAATGCTAGTTTATTTGGGAGGTCTACTTGAGTGTCCAATTTGTCTGCGTGGAGGATCATTGCTTAACCAATTGTGTCAATAGTGTTTAGCAGTGAGGCCAGACCGGAGATGTTGATGGACAGCTTTGTACTACTGATAACAAGCGAGCAAAATGTTCCCAGTGAGGCAGGCACTCTAAGAATGGCTTGCTCAGACAGCCTGGGGATCTACTGGGTGATTCCTTATTTTGGGTAGATGGCATCATACTGGTGGATACCGGATAATTTAGTTGGCATGAGGTCACATAATTTGGTTTCACCTGGCAGAGATCCTGGCCAAAGTGCTCTTCTACTTCCGATGTATGGAAAGGTGAATCAGGTTTATATTGATTGCGAGTGTTTGGGTTAGCAGTCCCCTGACAAACGGGGGAGTGGGCTTCCAACAACGAATATGGCTTGCCCCAAGGACTCAAGGTGTTTATGTTAGACTGATGATGCGTTAAGTCACGTTTGATATGTCCGTCTTGTCCGCTGTATCCACTGTGTCCGCTGTATCCATATGAAAATTGTTGTTTGTGGAACTGACAAGGCATATCTAGGTGAGACGAGTGATAATGAATTAGTGCCTCAGTTACCTGTAAATTATTGCTTTGACAGGTTCCCGGAGAATGGAGAGCATTGGGTGTTAATAATTGGGGGCTTTGAGTTTATTAATTTTTGTCACCCATGATATCCGATCCCGTATGCAGGGGTTCTTTCATTTCTTTCCTTTCACCCTCATCACTATTGGTACTTCTGTCACCTAAAGGATTCATGTTGGAATCGTTTTGGGAATCTTTGTCATTATTGGTTAGGTTGATTAGGTTAGTAGATTTGGAGTGTTTGAGAACATGACGACTCCGTTTTTTTCCGTGGTTTTAATTGCAACCTTTAGAAAATCCATAATCAGTGCCCGTTTGCTGATGTTCAGGCAGGAATTGTTCCTATATAGAGCCATACGAGTTACTTTCATACTTCCAACACACGGCATGTTGGGCAGACTCTGTGGAATTTTTTACCATATGGTGCTTACCATAACTTCAGGTACGTCTGTTGTGGCTTTGAACTCGTGCCGTGCTTCTATTTCTTCTGCGTCCTCTATCTTTGGCGGGTCAGAATCTGCAGAGGAAATATATAGAGTTGTGCATTTGGGCCGTAGTATCGATCAAGGCTCTCTCCTTGTTTTTATCCTTTTAGTTTTTGGGTGTAACTTGTGGATGTTTGTCTTTTTTATCCCCTCCTCTTGTTCTCCCTGACCGCATTTACGGATTTTTACCAAATTATTTTAGCCCACACTCTGAACGGACTGTTGAGCTTGCCAGGCACCGTGGGACAGAAGCTGGTCACGGGAGCTGGGCTGGAGCAATGAGCGTCTGTGCGTCAATTTGGATTTGCGTGTAGGTAGTTGTACTATTGAGGTTGCTGGGGTTGTTATTTTTGCCGGAGTATATAGCCTTTGGCGTGGGATTGCATTCAGCAGGTATGGTGAGGACCGGGGGAGCAGCAGGGAACAGGTTAAGGGGATTCAAGTGGGGCACTCTAGGCAGGTCACAGGCTGCACCTGATCTGATCAAGCCACCTCTGTAAGAATGCCAGGGGCTCAGACTCACTGCGGCCTCTGACTAATGGCGGCTGCATTTGCCACTTTACCGCTTACCCCGGTGATGCCTGGTGCAGAGACTCACCCATGACAGCGGTTTTCCGTGTGGCCGTAAGGACCTTGAGCTGATGCTGGTGCAGCTGCAGCTGATACTGCAGTTCAGCATTGGAGCAGCATGGTGCACTCGGTGGGGTGAAACCCTTGCTCTATGGGGGGCTGAATCTCAGCCACAATTGGCACCCCCTGCCTGCCACCTGCGACTGAATGAATCTTTGTTATAGCACCGCTGTGTGGAGATCAGCGGGAGCCGCGGGCTGGGAGCTCACCCGCTCGCTCAGTGGTCGGTGTGAAAACACGGATCAGGAATCAGTCTGAGAGGATGTATTAGTAGTTCTGCCCATTCATAGTGACTTACCTGAGATTAAACTCAATGTGAAACCGTTGATGAATAAGTCAGCATATGTGCCTGAAAGTGAGCATATGGCTCCCTGAAACTTTTAACTACATGGGTTAGGTTTTATGCAGATAAGGGTTTACCCCATGGCCTAGCTACAAGCAACCTTAGGGGTATGTTTAAGTAGTAGAACAGCAGGTTAGGGCTTCTAAAGCAGTTTTAAATGCCAAGTTGATCTATTGGTAGAACTACATGCACAAGCTCAGAGTTCCAAGCCTGAGACATGTTTACAGGCCTACTTCTCTGGATGGTTCACTTGATAGTGTCAGTTCTTTACTAGATATCCTGATAAGTGTCTCAGTTCCAATGTGGGGGTCTCTTTTTATCTATAGTAACATTTCTTAGTACATCTCTGACTGTGTTTGGGACTCTTTGGCTCTGTAAATAAATATATATATATATATATATATATATATATATATATATATATATATATATATATATATATATATATATATATATATATATATATATATATATATATATATATATATATGTTTGGGGTGGCATAGATTGTATCATGAGAATATCAGTCATTAATGGATTATTTAAATTAGTGTGTCACTGCTTCCATTAGCACTAGATACATAGGTGTTGTTTCTGTGCAGGGGCATGCATGTTTAGATGCACTTAATACTGTCTGGGAGGATATATTACTAGTTCTCCCCCTTTTTTTACATGAGATTCACTTCAATGTGGAACACTGAATGTTTAAGTCAGCATATGTGCCTGAAAGTGTGCATATACCTCACTGAAACTTCTGACTACATGTGTTATCTTTTATGTTCATAGGAGTTTACCCTATAGCCTAGCTACAGTCTTCCTTAGGGGTGACTTTTAAGTTGTAGAACAGGAGATTAACGCTTGAGAACCGGTTTTAAATGGCAAGTCAGCCTAGCAGTCGAAGAGCATGCACAGGCTCAGGTGTACCAGGGCTGAGACATGTGTATAGGACTACTTCTCTGGATAGTCCACTTGGTAGTATTAATTCTTTACTAGATATCTTGATAAGTGTCTCAGTGCCTGTTTGAGGGTCTCTTTCTATATGTAATATGTTTTTTAGTACATCGTTGGCTGTGTTTGTGCCTGTTTAGCTCTGTAAATCTATATCTAATGGGTGGAATGGATTTTCACTTGGGTGTATCTTTCACTAATTGGTTATTTAAGTGAATGTGCCACTGCCTCCATTAGCGCTAGATGCATAAGTGTTGTGTATGTGAATGTGATAGAAGGTTTAAATGTTTTTAACAGAGTCTGATAGGATGTATTAGTAGCTCTGCCCTTTCGTAAGCACTAAGATGAGATTCAATTCGATGTGTAACACTCAATAAAGGAGTTAGCATATGTGCCTGAAAGTGTGCATATAGCTCACTGAAACTTCTAACTAAATGTATTAGCTTTCATGCACATAGAAGTATACCCTATGGCCTTGCAACATGCTACCTTAGTGGTAACCTTTAAGCAGTAGGGCAACAAGTTAAGGCTTTTGAAGCAGTTTTAAATATCAAGTGGGCCTAGCAGTATAACTGCATGCACAGGCTGGAGTGCACCAGCATGTTTAAAGGGCTACTTCTCTGGATGGTTCACTTGGCATTGTCACTTCTTTAATAGATATCTTGATACGTGTCTCAGTTCCTGTGAGGAGGTCTCTTTGTATGTGTAGTAAAGTTTCTTAGTACATCACTGGCTGTGTTCATGACTGTTTGGCTCTGTAAATCTATATGTAAGGGGTGGCATGGATTGTCTCTTGGGTGTATCAGTCTCTAATGGATTGTTTAATTGACTGTGTAACTGCTTCCATTTGCACTAGATACATAAGTGTTATGTCTGTGCATATGCATGAATGTTTAGATGCTTGTAATACTGTCTGAGAGGATGTATTACTAGTTCTCCCCTTTCATATGTGCTTACATGAGATTCAATTCAATGTGGAACACTGGATGTATAAGTCAGCATATGTGCCTGAAAGTGTACATATAGCTCACTGAAACTTCTAACTACATGTGTTATCTTTTATGTTCATAGGAGTTTACCCTGTAGCCTAGCTACATGCCTCCTTAGTAGAGCAGCAGGCTAAGGTGTGTGAAGCAGTTTTAAATGCCAAGTCAACCTAGCAGTATAACTGGAGAACTGGTCAGGGTGAACGCCTCTATTTTTAACTTTGCCTTTAAATTGGGGAAAAAACCTACTGGCGCCATGCTGCAACTCTATAATGCCAAATCGGTGGCCACGGCTACATATGGTAGTGAAATATGGGGATATGTCGGTGGTGAGCAGCTGCAGATTGTTGAAAATTCTTTTATGAAGCGTCTCCTGTGTGTCCCCTCAGGTACGTCCAATCTTGCAGTGCATGAAGAATTGGGGACACAATACATATGTGACATCTTCTCCATACGGCCACTCACCTGTTTGATAAAACTATGGTTGAATCCTGACATCCCATTGACACACCTGATTGTGATGGATTGTTTGTCTCAGGACAAGGCACTGGCTATCCCATGGATAAAATATCAGAAATCCAGTTTCGCTAGACCGGGGCATCCCGAATTGTTTGAAAATCCCAGTCATATTGTCAAGGGGGACCTGGAGGTAATGAAACGGGCCTTCCTCATGGATAGAAAGACCCAGAGGGAAGGCATAGAGCTCCAGAAGCCGAGTGTCAGAAAATATGTTATGTTGAAAACATGTGTAACTACCGAGCCGTATTTATTGGGTTCCCTGACCTCTCATGAAAAAATATTATTAACTAGGTTCAGGCTGAATCTTTTTCATCATCTGCTTATTAGGCCAAGAACTGCTAATTTTAAGAAGACTGCAGCTACCTGCGGCTGCGAATGAAAGTCTCCGCAGGACATGCTGCATTTTATATTTTTATGTAGTTTTTATGAATACCCCCGTAAGCGCTATCTGGTGACTCTTTTAAGAAATCTTACTTTTACTCAGATCAGACCGGCCTTGATGTATTTACAACTTTTGCACAATGATAGTATTCTCCAAGTTACTGAATTTTTTTAATTAACTGTTAAATATAGAAAATGTATGGATCTGTTATGGGCCTTACGCAATGTATTTTTCCAATCTCCTGGTCTTTATGTAATGATGAAATTATATCCTTCCAGCTCTGCACTTTAACATGATATGTGTTTTTAACAAAAAGTTTTATGAATTGCTAGCATTACTGTATATGTACTTTTATGGTTTTGAACAAAAACCGAAATAAAGTTTTATTGAATTGAATTGATTGTTTAAGTGACTGTGTCACTGCTTCCATTTGCACTAGATACATATGTGTTATGTCTGTGCATATGCATGAATGTTTAGATGCTTGTAATACTGTCTGAGAGGATGTATTACTAGTTCTCCCCTTTCATATGTGCTTACATGAGATTCAATTCAATGTTGAACACTGGATGTATAAGTCAGCATATGTGCCTGAAAGTTTACATATAGCTCACTGAAACTTCTAAATACATGTGTTATCTTTTATGTTCATAGGAGTTTAACCTGTAGCCTAGCTACATGCCTCCTTAGTAGAGCATCAGGTTAAGGCGTGTGAAGCAGTTTTAAATGCCAAGTCAACCTAGCAGTATAACTGCATGCAAGGTTCAAGCATACCAGGCCTGAGACATGTTTAAAGGGTTACTTCTCGAGATTCTTAAAAAAAAGTTTTATATATAGCGAAAACTAGACCTGAAGAAATCAGAGTGCGTTCCATGAGCACCATTTGAATTACAGACAGACACATTTATGGGTTTTTTTAGGCATGGGGAGATTGAGTGATTTGCCCAAAATCACAGGACTTTGAGCATCCCTGTTTTGACTCGAAGCTGATTCCCTAGTTTTAAGGTGGGCCGCCCTAGCTGTTAGGACACATCCTTTCCCAAGTCAGCCGAAGAGTAGAACTGGATGCGCTCCCACAAGTATACTAGGTCTCAGACATGTTCAAATAGATACTCTGGATGGTTCACCTGGTATTGTCAGTTCTTTACTAGATATATAGGTAAGTGGCTCAGTTCCTTTGTGGAAGTCTCTTTGTATATATATAGTAAAGTTCCTTAGTACATCATTGGGTGTGTTTGTGACTAGCTCTTTAAATCCATATGAAGGGTGGCATGGATTGTCTCTTGGGTGTGTCAGTCACTAATGGGTTATTTAGGTGACTGTGTCACTGCCTTCATTCGTGCTAGATACATAGAAACTCTGTCTGCACATGCAAATAAATGTTTAGATGCTTGTAGCACTGTCTGAGGGGGTGTATTACTGACTCTCCCCATTTGTATGTGCTTACAGGAGACTCAAATCAAGGTGGCACACTGGATAAATAATTGGGCTTATAGATCTGAGATTGTGTGTATAGGTCATTGAAATTTCTAGCTACATCTGTTACATTTTATGGACAAGGAATAGTACCCTATGGGCTACCTACAGACCTAGGAGTAGAACCGGATGCGCTCCCACAAGAATACTAGGCGTCAGACATGTTAAAATAGATACTCTGGATTGGTGATTTGGTAGTGTCAGTTCTTTCGCTAGATACCTAAATTACTGTCAGTCCCTATGTGGGGGCTGTTTTAATATGTAAGTACGTTTTTTGGTACATTGCTGCCTCTGTTTCTGACTGTATGGCTTTATAATTGTATATGTAGGGATAGCATGGATTGTCTGTTGCATTTGTTACTTATTATAGGGTTATTTAAGTGAGTGTGCCACTGCCGTTAGTGCTAGATACATAGGAGTTAGTTTTGAGCCTGTGAGTGAATGTTTAGATGTGCCTAAAACTATCCCAGAGGTGCATTAGTCGCTCTCTGCTTTTGGACATGCTTATACAACAGACAAATCAGGGTGGGAGAGTGAATGTATAACTTAGCATATAAGCCTCCAAGCATGCATATAGCACTCTGAAACTTCTAACTACCTGCATTAGCGTTTATGCACATAGAGTGCACCTTATAGCTTAGCTACAACCTGTCTTAGCGGTGAGTTGTATGAGGTACAGCAACCGTTTAACACTTGTCAAGTGGTTTTAAATGCCAAGTTGGCCTAGTAGTAGAACTAGTGCATACCTTCCAGTAAACCAGGCCTCAGACATGTTTAAAAGGCTATTTCTCTAGATGGGTGATTTGGTAGTATCAGTTCTTTATTTGATATCTGAATGAGTGGATCAGTCCCTATGTGTTGGTGTGATTCCATATGAAAGTAAGTTTGTTGGTACATCACTGCTTTTGTTTGTGTCTGATTGGCTCTCCAGTAGTATATATGTTACTTAAGAAAATTAGTTAGAGTCTCAATAAGTGGCAGATACATAAGAGTTGTGTTTTTGTGTGTGACTGTCATAATACATATATGAATGTCTGTCTTGCTGGATAAGTGCCTGCATCCATTTCCAGATGAGTGTGTTAGTTGCAGAATAGATGTGAGAGTGCATGTAATGCTGGCCATATGAGCTTTCTTTTAAGTGCAGTAGAAAGACACTAGAACATAAAAGTATATAAGTTATGTTTTTACTTGGGACTCTGCATATTTAATAAAGTATGGCGGTATCTGAGTCCCTCAGTTAATTGCTCTTTAAACATGTATGGTGAAACTGTCATGCCTTTTCATATGAGGAATAGAGGATCTGCTGCTGTCCAAGTGAGGAGGGAGAGAAATTCTAGGTAGAAAGTCAGAGTTCCAGGAATGTCAATGAGATTGGCGGTGGAGGCAGGTTGTGTATGTGGGTGTGTGACGGCGGAGGGGAGTGTGCAGTGATAATAGAGGGGAACGTGTCTGCTGGATTGGTGATGACGTTGGACATGGGGATGCGACGGGTGTTGTCAGTGAGGTAAGTGGTGGAGACCAGTTGTGCCTGTGAATGTGGGACATCTGAAGAGGAGTGTGCAGCGGTAGTAGGGGGAGAGTGACCACTGGATTGGAGATGACATTGGACAAGGGGGAAGTAAGGGTCGGGGGTAAAGGGTCTTTGCTGGAGAAGGAGGTAGTTTGTGAGGGAGAGTTCAGATTATCAGGGGTCGAGCGGAGAGTGCCTGAGGGGATTTCAGTGGCGGGAGGGCAGAGGTTAGAGCAGGGGTCTCCAACCTTTTGTGTTGTGAGAGCTACTTCTGGTCAGTGAAACTCGTCGTGAGCTACTAACCCCTAAGCAACTCGGGCATTTTTTTCCGAGAGACCTCACAAGCCCAGTTTCATTGACCTTAAACCTAATTTCTTCAGAGCCCATACTGTGGTTTGAACACAATACTGGACTAGGCAGCAGTTTGTGTGCCAGTGCACGGAAAGGAATGTGTGATATAATGTTAAAAATACAGCGCATTCCTGCCCTTCACCTTAGCGCAGCAAGGTGGCTTGCTGCGCTATGTGAAAGTTTGCTAAATATGCCCCCCAGAATAAGGTATTACAGCACTAAACGACATCATGAGAACTGTCACATGACTCAAGACTGTTTGCATGCAGGGTCTCGCCATTCACTCTTTAGTGTTGTGTTTGCAGCCCACAATACACAAGCATCAGTCTCTTCCCACACATGCACAGCCTGCATAAACTGTCCACTCTCACCAGGACTGGACTGGACTGGACATATCTTGTCTTAAAAAGAATCACCACATAGAATGTATTGCCTCTGCATGACTCAATGGGATTTCCTGAGCTGTTGTCTTGCGCACCCTTTTATATATTTAAAAACAATGTTCAGTTTTGGAAAACGAGATCTGCTACTTAATATTGAGCAACTGGCCATCTAGTTTTCTCCTTGAGTCTGACACTGTTGAGGATTGATTGTCCGGCTTTGTGAGAAGTAAAAACAAAATATGCAGGTATATCAGTGGCATGGTGGGGCGGGAGCTGTTGAGACTGGAACCCCAAGTTGATGAAATTGGGTCAAACTACTAAAGAACGCTGTACTGACTGTTTTAACATTTCCTATATTTGCACTTTAAAACACCAGAAAAAGTGATTAGCCCAGAATCAAGAATTTATGATGAAATTACCCCAGGTTTGAATTTGCAAAGAGGTCAGCAATTGAGCCATTCCACACGTCACTTCCAACATATAACACACTTGACTACAACTACATTACATCCACTCCTGCTGGGTAATTGCATAAAAACATGTATAAATAAAACAAAGGATTGTGTGGATATTTCTGTGCTGCACTTTGGTTTCTTCACTATTGTAAGTCGAACACCCAGCAGAATATAAGGCTGACATTTGTGGGTTACAACTGTTGTTGTCAGCAAGGCATATGGAGCGTCTTTAAGTGGGGAAAAACATGTATTTTCTGTTTTTGTTACAAGCTGCCAGTATCTTTCAGTACTTGCTTTTACCATTTATGTTGCACCCACTTTACTGTCCTCAAAAGATGTCACGCCGAGTTGGCCCTACCAACCTTCAAACCAGTAACTAAAAGACAAGCCTTTCCTGACAATTCTTGTCCTCTGATGTTACCAATCGGTAGGTAGCCCATTTGCTGCAGGGAGAGCCAAGCTGAGCCAGCCACCACCTCCCAGTCAGGTCCATGCCACTCCTAAGCCATGCTCCTTTCTCTATGAGCTCTTGACTCAAATACTTGACGGACTTCTCTGGTCTGCTCTAATGAATTCACTGGGCATCTGAGAGGAAAGGGCGGGCCACCTGTGTTAGTCAGAGTCCCTAAATAAGAGTTCAGCATTACCAATGAGGTGTCACACCTTCCCCCTCCCCACACACGCTCCATGACCCGATAATAACGTTTGTAATTCACTTCTTACTTACTTTTTTTTGGTGTTAATTGTAACCCGGCACTAAATTTTACTCCAAGCCGGTATAGTTATTATTAGCTGTTTTATTCGTGTCCATGTGAAAGCAATCACTTCACCAATATGCATTCTAAATCAGGCCTGCTCGAAATGAAGGAGAGGTTGATGGCCGAGGTTGGAGGGGGGGTTCGGGGGGAGGTAAAGTGGAGGCACTTCATCAAGAAGCGATTTAATTTACACATGAACTCACCTTTCATTGTTAAAAGTGCATCACAGTTTTTTTTCTTTCATCCTGTTGCCAGTTTACGGCCAGGCTTAGGAGATAACGATACCAGAATAGAGAGCTAAATAACTGCTGTCCCCAGGGAGATAGAGGGGAGGGGAAGCCGGAGGAAGTGCAGAATAAGAAGTGGAATGCGCGGAGAATGGGGCCATCACAGATCATTAACAGCTTTTTGAGAAATAATCGCCGCAGCTGCATATTCGAACGTATTGTGCTTTTTGTGCCGTACAGTGTAATTATTAATTAAACTACACTTCAGAATTGTTCTGAGTGTGCTCCCACGCTAGCTTACTTGCTCTGGTGAAGTAAAGGTGACAGGCTGTACTGCTGAAAGGGCAGATGGCGCGTGTCTCTGCGGTTTCTATACTGCTTGCGCGACCGGCAAACAGCTACTCTGCCCTGCTACATCTAATGCAGCTCCACACTAGCCGCACTTGTGACTCCCACAGTGAGCGCAGTGCCCATTAGGGAAAGGCAGGAGGCGCATAGATGCCTGGTCACGAGGTACAAGCATCACGAGCTACTCTCAGGGTCTCGGCGAGCTACCAGTAGCTCGCGATCGACCAGTTGGAGACCCCCGGGTTAGAGTCTGAGCTGTCAAGATCTAGATCGGTTTTGTAGTGTTTGTTAATTGTGACTTTGTTGTTCCTGGTGTGATCAGTTGATGTAATAATGGTGGATGTTTGGCAGCAGAGAGTAATGATAGGGGTAGTGTGATTGTAGTGAGTGATGGTGGATGTCCATGAGTTGAAGAGAGGGTCTTCAGGGCAGGGAGATTAGATCAGTACCACGTTATTAGTGAGGGTGATGGGGGGAGGGGAGATATGCTTTAATGGCTCAGTTGAGTTAACAAGAAGAGAAGTGTGGGGAAGTGGCGGTCAAAAGTGGTGAGGTGGCCTGTATGAGAATGGTCCAGTTCTATATCTGGAAATGGGGACTTCCCCTTTGAAGGTCGGGAAGATGGTAGTGGAGATTTTTTCACCATAGGGAATGATTACTGACTTGGCGACTTGAATGTGAAGAGAGAAGGTGGTTTTCCATTTAGTCAGGCATTTTGTTAGTTTTCGTGTTGCCGTTGGTCGCTGTGTGATAGTTATCTACAATGAGTGTTTCCGGGTGTTGTTTTAGAGTACTATGCTTGAAGTTTTTTTTTGCATTATTGGTCATTTAGTCTGGGTGGTTAATAGACTAGGAGTTGGGTCCGTAGAGCATGAGATTCGAGTTCTGGGTAGGGTTAGGTGGGCGCATGGTTGAATGGTAGAAATTCCGAGATACAATCAGGACTCAAGCCGAAGAAGAAATGCCAAGTCACAGTCTAGAATCAAGCAGAAGGCAGAGTGGTAGTTATCATACAATTATGTGCAGTATATACAATAAACTCAAAAGTGCCATAATAAATGCAGTATAAAACATTTATAGCAGTGTATATCCTAAACTCACAAGAGGCCGGGCCCTACCACCATGTTTTTACAGTAATCATCATTTGGCCCAATCCAGGAGGACTTCCAGGTAGATTGCAATAAGGTTGAGTCCAAGTGTGCCAGGGGAGTTACTGAGAAAACACCCCAGCTAATAATCTTCGTTCCAACCTACAAGCCATGGATCTATACCAAAAGGGCTTTCATGTAACCCACAATAAGGGTCATCTTCTTGATCACATCTACAGTAATGTAGATGATCTTTCGGTGGAGACCTCTATACCATTACCCTGGACCGACCATTTTTTAATACCTTTTACTTGGCGCACCAACCCCCCTTCCTCCTCCCACCACCTCACCAGGCATCGAGGAAGGAAGTGGCCCTCACTTCCCCTCCCTGCGTGGGAAGCCGCCCTCGCCAGTGACCCACCCAGGAAGGTAACGAACCCCAATACGGCCACCAACAATTTTGACAATTGGATCTCCAGCACTCTTGACCTGGTCCTTCCCAAACACTTTTGTAATTCCGTAAAAAGACCCAAAGCCACCCCATGGTACACACCCGCCCTCAGAATCATGAAATTAGCTTGCCGTAAATGTGAGAGAGCCTGGAGGCAGGACCACTGGCAGGACCACTCTCAACTCAGAAAGGCCGAGTACAGAGCTGCTATAAAGCTCTATAAACAGGAGATAAAGGCGGCACAAGCTTCTTTTTATGGAGGGAAAATCAACGCGGCCGCGAATGCCCCAAAGGAAATCTTTAAAATTGTAAAATCCCTCATTTCACCCCCTGCGGAGCGTCCCTCCGCTGAAGGCGCCCAAAATCGCTGCAATGACTTGGCCGTCTTCTTCTCCCAAAAAATCCAGACTATATATTCCTCATTCAGGGACGCTAACAACGATACGGAACCCCTCGTGCCCACAACCTCTGACCCCTGTGCCTCTTGTACACTTGATATAATCCCACTCTTGGACACTCCTGGCTTGGATAGACTAATCCCCAAGATCACATCTGGCTCCCCCAACGACCCAGCACCCCCTCAGACCCTCACTAAGGTCATGGACGTTATTCGCCCGGTCATATTGGATGTTCTCAATACATCCATCACCTCCAAATCCGTACCTCCTCCATGGAAGTGTGCGACGGTGAGGGCTCTATTGAAGAAGCCCAATCTCGACCAGAACAACTTGGCAAATTATCGTCCCATCTCCTTACTCCCCTGGCTGAGCAAACTGCTTGAGAGGCACGTAAATAACACCTTGGTGGACTACTTGAAGTCCAACAGCCTGCTGTGTGCCTCTCAGACAGGGTTTCGCCCTCTGCACGGGACCGAAACCGCCCTTTTAGCGGTAATGGAAGAGGCGAGAGCCGTGTTGGACCGGGGTGGAAAAGTCGCCATTATCTTACTTGATCTCAGCGCCGCGTTCGACACGGTCAACCATGCCACGCTATTACAACGACTGGCGGGCATGGGCGTGTCGGGCGCGGCCCTGGAATGGCTGACATCCTTCCTGGCTGACCGTTTCTTCCAGGTCTTTGAGGGTGAGACGGTGTCTCCCAAACACCCACTCAGGTGTGGGGTTCCCCAGGGCTCCTCCCTCAGCCCCACCCTTTTTAATGCCTACATGGAACCCCTAGACAAGATAGTCCACCCCTTCGGTGTGCGTATTGTCACCTACGAGGACGATACCCAACTGGTGGTCTCTTTAGACCACTCTGAGGGATCGTCCCACACCTTAGGCCCCTGTCTAGAGGCTGTTGCCAGATGGATGCAATCTTCCTGCCTGAAACTCAATGGGGAGAAGACAGACATCATCCTACTGGGCAACCCTTCTCCCTCTGCCCTTGCATCCATCTGGCCACCATGTCTGGGCCCGCCCCCCGTCCCTAAGCCCCAAATAAAGAGCCTCTGGATTTGGCTCGACAAAGCTTTGGACTTTTCAGTCCAAGCTACTAAGACCGCCGCCACCTGCTTTGGGCTTATGTGGATGTTGCGGAAGGTGCTCCCGCTGCTCCCTTTTCAGGCAAGAAGGGTCTTGGTCCAGGCCCTTATACTCTCTCGCCTGGAGTACGGGAATGCTCTTTATATGGGAGCCCCGATTTTCGTCACCCAGAAGCTCCAAGTCACACAAAACAGTGCGGCCCGCCTACTCTATAATCTTCCCCGCTGGCAGTCAGCGAGAAATGCCCTAAAGGAGCTTCACTGGCTCCCTGTAGTGGCAAGAGTACAATTCAAAGCCATGTGTATCTTACACAAAGCCTTCTATCGTACAGGTCCCGCAATCTTACATCCCTTGGTTACTCCTTATGTCCCGTCCCGCTCCCTTCGTTCCTACACCCTCCAGCTGGCCACTTCCACCACAGTCAGGAAAGCCCGCTGGGGAGGTCGCTCTTTCTCCCACACTGCGACTAAACTCTGGAACTCCCTCCCTCTATCTCTTCCAGGAAACAGTAACCACATGTCCTTCAAGAAAGCCCTGAAAACGCACCTGTATGTTAAAACCTGCTGAACTACCTTGAGCTCGCGTTAAGCAATCAGTCACAAGCGCTGCGAGGCCTCCGAGTAGTTAGCGCTATACAAGTGCAATTTTCATTCATTCATTCATTCATTCATTCATTTCATTCATTTCATTCATTTGGCAGAAACTGAGAAAGAAATCTCATGATAGAAACTCTAAGCACTTCTGAGAATTGGTCATTTGGTTAGAAAAGGGAATAGGGAAAGATAATAGAGATTCATATTGGCCCAGTAGATTGGGTACAACATTTTAGTGCCTTGTACAGTGCGATTCTAGTGGCAAATCCGAGCCTTCACAAGTATGCAAGGTCTTTTTTGAGGATTACTGCACACCTAACATCCTGATACTGAAAGCGGAAAAAAACTTAGAATAGCACAAAGAAACACAAGTTCCCTGGTTCCGACCTGGTGCCCATTTATTTTTCCCTGGAGGAGCCTCTGTTCTGGGTCAGAGTTTTTACTAAAATATTTAACTCACCTTAGTGCTGAATAAGATTCCGCTGTCTTTTTCGTTCAGCCATCCTTGTTCTGGTATTTAAGAAGGGATATCATCGCAGCCCTTCTAATTGCAACCCAATCTCCCTCTAGGATGGGGGAGAGAAAATCCCAGTGAAGGCCCTGCCTAATGAACTGCAAGGTTGTTTGGGAAATCACAACATCATGACAGAAGTACAAGCTGTTTTCTAGGTCATGGTTGGGTACAATTGATCAAGCAATATGCCTTTATGTAATTGCACTAGAGTTCACAATCAAATATAAATCTTCATCGAAGCTCACATTTGTGGATCTGAAGTCAGCTTTGGAACTAGCTGACAGGGAGAAACTGGGTAGTTCTCTAGTGTGTGCTGCAACCTAACCAATAAAGGGTCTTTTCGTTCTCACATAACAACATCAATTGGAAACATGACTTCTTTTCCAATTGCAAAACTAAAAATGTGCTTTATAGAATATTGTGTCCATGCCCTAAATTGTATATCGGAAAAACAAATCAGGAAGTCTGACAGCGGATCACACAACACAAATCTAGGATACTCAAAAAGGTACTTACTGCTCCATTGGTCAGCCATTGGATTAGCCAGAATCATGCAGAGAATTAATTACTGTGGACAATAATATCACAAATTGAAGCAGACCCCCATGGAGGTGACTCAGAGAGAGGCACTATTAATCGTAAAATTCAACACAGCAGTGGATAGGTTAAATGGAATGACGGAACTTTGTTGCATGTAGCATATCGACAGGCCAAATGGATGGGCTAATTGTGTACTGTGACTGAAGGTTTTTATTTTCATTCGGAAGGAATCAGCACAGGATTTCTGTGCAGAATGATCCTATTTCAAAGGGTTTTGTTATTTGTTAGAACGGAACTACATCCCCGAGAAGTCTCAGTAATTACTTCATCTGCGCACGCTGACCCAGACAAACCGGAAGCAACTGCGTAGAATCTTCCAGCCAAATACCAGCATTTCACTCTAAGAAGAATGCGTTGACTTGTGTGCCCCTTGCGCTGCCACTCCTCGAGTAAGGTATGTTATGATCGGTTGTACAAGCCACGTCTTGCTCGTGTGGTAGCGCTCGAACTTCTGAACCGCTGAGTGATTTCTTTCCTGTTTTTCCATTCCAGTCACAAATTAACCACAGTGAATTGGCACACGTGCCATCAGAAAACACTTTGGGAGTTATTAAGAAAACACTTTGGGAGAATAGTCTTTGGATCCCACGGTTGGGAAAGAGTGTTATTTGATAAAGTGAGTGTCTCTCTTCCCCCCTGTTTTGAAGAATTCGTCCTGTACTTTGACAATTTGGTCTCCGTTGAATTTAAGAGATTTGGACTACAGAATAGATATTCAATTCCTTTCTTTGCTTCATTCTAGAGTTTGAATATTAATAATACCGGGGCATAGTCTGAAAAGGATAACTAACATGGGAGGCCATCTGTTAAAAAAGAGATAAATTAAGAGTGGATTGTGCTGAACAAATGCAAGCTTAAAAGTATTCGGATATAAGTACTAACATGAGTGTGTTTTCTTTAAAAAATGTCAGCTCTTAATGAGTTCTGAGGAGAACCCTGCAAAGACATAATGTTGCATTTGAAACGTGTCAACAGGTGATTCACCAAACAAGTGTTCTGTACAAGGATTTTCTATGATGGCTGAAAATGTGAAATTAGTCTAAATTATTCAGTAAAAGGTTTTCATTGAACCCGATTAGTTCACTGCTTGGTCTTGACCTGATATAAGGATTTTCTAATGTGGGCGGGGAAATGCCAACCTACAGGGTATTGTTCTTTTCTCCTGTTTCATGAACAAGAAATTGGATTATTAATTACAGAACCAGAGCGTAATGTATTTATTTTTGCAGAAGGCGTTTTGTCAATGTATTTTGGAAAGGGGAGACCCCTCGGTCACCCCGAACGTATGGCTGGGTGCCCCGATCCCCCGGGAAACCTTTGTGGGCGGGGGCGGGTCCCGGCCGGTATGCCCATAGTGGCGTGGTTGGAGTACGCCCCCGCCACCGAAAAGGGTTGTCCTAACACTCACCCGGAAGTCCGTGCACCTCTGGGTGGGATGGGGATGCTGCCCCGCCTTCCCGCTGCAAGATAAAAGGTGCGAGAATCCAGGCAGGCGTCCTCTTGTTCCTGCACTCTGAAGGCTGCACCACTCGTCTCTCGTGAGCCCTCAAGGGAACAAGCTGCAATTTTTTGAACGTGTAATCCTTGTTTTTTCTGTTTCAGTCATCAAGGCGTAGCTGGAGTTCGAGTCGCTACTGGAAAACAGGCAGAGACAAAACAGAACGCAGATATGCCTGGTAAGAAGAGTGGGAAGAGCTCCGAGATGGAACGAATGCTCCGCACACTAGTGAACCAAGTGTCGGCGATGGACAGAAAATTTGGTAAAGTAGACCAGCTGGGTCGCTGCCTAGCGGCCCTCCGGAAACAAGTGGTGGCCCAAGCGGGGCCCTCAGGGCGACCTAAGAGGATCGTGGGGCCTGCTTTGCCAAAGATTACCCCAGGGGGGGATAAAGGGAAAAAGAGAAAGAGGAAAGCAGGTCCTAGCGAGATCCCAGTCCCGATGGAGGTCCCGCTGGTCCCAGTAGCACAGGCGTCCAGCCCGGTACCCACACCGGATGGGGGATTGACAATCCCTGTGGTTATCACACCGCTGGATAACGACCAAATGCCTCCCGAACTAGCGCTGCAGTTGGCGGCTGTGTTACCCTGGTTGAAGAAGGGAGCGGGGGATCCACTGCTGTGGAAGACCCAGCCGAAGAAGCTAGGTAGATTGTCGAGCAGCTCAGGCAGACAAGGGGGGCTGGGGCAGCAAACGTGCCTTCTATTTCTCCACAGGTGGTGAACCTGGCCGCGGTCGAATACCGGAATAAGTCGACGGACACGACCGGAGGTACAACAGAGACCGGTAAGAGATCGCTCCCAATAATGGGGGAGGGCGCTGTACCCTCAAGGCGGGAATACTTGGTGCAACATGTTCCTATGGCAACTAAAGAAATGATGTGGGCAAACAAGTATATCAATATGTTTTCATTGTTGACAGACAATCGTGAGTTAGAATATGCCAAGACTCAGAAGGATTTATGGCACCCCAGTGTATGCACGGAGCGTGGAGTTGGCAAACGTCTGCGAACTCTACTGGCAGAGAGGAACTCTTCACCCACCCCTACCAAGAGAAGGGGCTTCCCCTGTGCTGAGTGTTGCTTTGCTGGGCTGCCCTGTAGTTTCCGCCTCTGTCTGTGTGCAGTGGAAAGGACTAGACTTTGGCCTTGATGTGGTATCCTGCTTAAGGTGATTCTCCAAAGGCTTGAAGTAGAGCTTGCACTCTCTATGAAGTCTCAGGGACACAAAGACTTCTCCTGCAACTTGCTAAACAGCACCTGGACTCCTCTGCTGGATTCCTGATTTCCAAAGGGTACCAATTCCAGTTCCTGGGCCCTTGCAATCATGTGGTTGGTTCTACAACTCAAGAAAAACAACACAGATGTCGTCAGCAATGCTGCCAGAGATGCCGCAACCTGCACAGCGACTGAGACCGTGTGCACCGCTTTTGATGTCATTTAAGAGGTCATTAGGAATGTCATCAATTGTACGAGTGAAACTTGAGCCTCACTATATCATCTCTGTAACCTTTGATTTTTTCAGTGAATTTCTAAGGTTCTTTATTTCCATTTCCTAACTATAACATCCCTGTAACCTTTGTTTTTTATCCGGCCAATTTCCAAGGTTTTTTAAATGCTACTTTCTAACTATAAGGCCAATGAAACCTATGTTTTTTCTGTAAATTTCTATGTTTTTTAAAAAGTTTATTCCCTAAATATAACTACCCTGTAACCTTTGTTTTTTTTTAATTTTCTAAGGTTTTTCAAATTCTATTTCCAAACTATGATGTTAATGTAACCTATAATTATTTTGTTACATTTTAAAGGTTTTTAAATGGTATTTTTCTATCTAAAATGGCTCAATAAAGTTTAATTTTATAAGCTTGTATTTTCTTCAGTGGATTAATAAGCATTAGTTTTTTTGTTACATTTATTATATTCGCGACAATGTCGCGGTGATGTCGCAAAAGGTGCATGTTTTTGAGAAAGTCTACCAACTTGTTTCCTTTGAATAAATCATACCTCCCAGGGTTACAGCAACCATATCTTTATGACAGCTTAAACACATAGGCCCCCAGAAACATTAGGTTTATGCTTCTCCTAGGCCTGTGATCCATTGATTTAACCGATGGGCCACACATAGTGAGGAGAGGGCTTGCAGACTGTGTAATTACAGATCCAAATCATGGCTTCAACATTTGTGCTGCTGTCCTGTCTTAGATGCCCCTAGAAGAGTTCTCCTAAAGCCACTATATCAAAAAAGGGGCATTAATACATGTATGGAGGCATCTGCATATTGCTTTACACAAACAGACATTCAAACACTGGCAAGGTATGGAAAATATGTGAGAGTTTTGGAAAATCTACTTTCTCCCTCTATTGCCTCACCCAATCTGGTCCCTGCTCCTCAAAAACTTATTACAGACTATTTCACAGTATGTCCTAGTGTTTCCTTACTATACTAAGTCATAATGTTAATTTTTTCTCTGATTGTAATGCTTTTCTTCTGTTGTTAAGGCCACTATATAAGATTGCCTTGTCTGAATAAAGTGTTTTAAATGTGATGGTCAGTTCCGCTCTGCTCTTAATAATGCACAGACATAACAGAGGCATCTTCCATTGCAATGGTTTTAATTACCTGTGCAAAATCTAATATATCTAAATCAAGTCTTAACATGTATATAGACAGACTTTGCTTAATAGCACCCACTATGGGGCTTATTTACAAGGCCCTTGTGCCACTTTTGCGTAATTTTTAGCATGGGAAAAGTGACGCAAAAGTGGCGCAAGGGCCTTGTAAATCTGTCCTTATTTATTTTGTATATATTGGAGTTTGTGTGATGGTTTTCTGAAAAACCCTCTTCAATGTGGTGTTTTGTATATTTGCGGTGACTCTGTAGACCGCTGTGTAATCGGTAGTCACTAAGTTTCAAAACTTGGGAACAAATTGAATTAATATTTGACACAAGTTGTTTATTGATATACTCTTTAAACCTAACTTTTGGAAGTATTTTTTCAATTAAAAGCCTAAATTCTAAACATTCCACTACACATACTACTATATACAATGTACTTCTGTCAAAGCCAATATAAACTTATAATTTTGTACAAAGTTTCTTTAATAACCAGTTTTCAGACCTACTTTCCATTTTTGCGGTTATTTCTAGGGGGCCTTTTCCAAAAAGTCTAAAACACATATATCCACACATTTACAGTATTTTACACACTAGAGGTTTCTTACAGTATTCTCTAAAATCATATTTTTCTAGAGAGTTTCTATAAAAACCATCTCTAAAACCTATATCTGTTTTTGCAGTGATGCCAGAGATCACGATGACCTTGGTAATCGTGATCATCACAGATGCGTCAAAAAAATGCAAAGCAAAAGCAGGAATTTAATAGCTACCACCACAATAAAAAATTCTGGCTATTTTACTAATTCTAACCATCACACTAGACAAAATCATGATCTAATTAACTCTAAAAACACATACATCTCTATCTTTATAACAGTCTGTATTAATGATTCGCTCGGTTATGTGAGTGCATGCATAAGTCTCTCAGTGGGTCTTTCACTGCATATATAAGTCTATGAGTGGATCTCGGAGTAGACTAATGATTCTTTCAGTAAGTGTTTGGCAGTTCGGGCTGGACTGTTCCCATGAGGCACAGGGTCAGACTGATTTGCATATGGCCATGTCTGAACTGGGGTGGCAGAGTGAGCTAAAGAATGATGCTGGTTTAAACCCAGATCAGTTGCCTGTGGGCGAGTGCTTGCAATGTTCAACACCTTTGATTTTGCTTTGTTCGCCCTAAGTTGGCAGGGTATGCCCAGACATTGGTCCCTTGCTCACTTTGCCACTGGATTCAAGATAGCCTGTCTGATGAGGGTTATGAACCCGAAATCGGTCCCAGGATGCTTGTTTCCAGTCCAGAGAAGACATGGCTTGGCAATTTGTGCTGAACTGTTCCCATGAGGCACAGGGTCAGACTGATTTGCTTATGACCATGTCTGAACTGGGGTGGTGGAGTGAGCTAAAGAATGATCATGGATAAAACTCAGATCAGTTTACTGGGGGTGAGTGCTTGCAATGTTCAACACTCAGTCCATCATCCCCTTTGATTTTGCCTTATTATCTAATTAGACACAATGGGACATTGCTTATTTACAGGAAACACATTTACCCAAATCAGACTCCGCCCTCTTTGCTGCTTGTTGGAGAGCGCACAGGTATTTTGCCAATTGCAGCAACTATGCCAGGGGTACTGCCATCCTCATCCACAAAAGGCTCCCTTTCAGTATACGCTCTGTTGTAGGGGACGATGAGGATATATACACCATTGTCACTGGGACCCTCATGTGACATAGCACCGCACTAGTATGTGTTTATGCCCCGAACACTGACTCCACTGACCTTTTTCACTAATTGCATGTCCAGCTAGTACAGTTAGAGCTAGGGGTGCGCGGAAAGTTCCGCTCCGCCCATGGAATGTGTGGAATGGTGCCCACTCTGTGTATCGCGGAATAAGCAGCATCCCACACACTCCACAGCCCCCACCTCCCTCTCGCCCTAATAACAATTTCATAAGAAGCTTGAAAAACAATATAAAAGTAAGGAAACATCTTACCTTAACTGCAGCATCCCGGGGCTCCCCCTGCCGCCTTCATCGCAACTTCAAAATAAAAACTGCACATTCCCTGGCCATGCATGAATATGCAGGCCTGTGCATGCGCAGTTTTGCTGAAGAAGTCGTGATGAAGGAGGAAGAGGGAGCCCCGGGACACCGCAGCTAAGGTAAGCTGTTTTATTTACTTTTATATTGTTTTACAAGCTTTTTGTTTAATTGGTAATAGGGTGGGAGGGAGGCAGGTGGCACATAGTGGGGCTACGCAGAGTGTGTGCTGTGTGTGGAGATTGTGTCCCCCTCCATGGCACTCCACATAGCCCAACTATGCACACTACGCCCACCCTTAGTTAGAGCCCAGTTTTCTATTGGTGGGGGGGATTTCAACTTGCTCCTTAACCACAGATTAGACAGCACCACCACATCCACAGACACAAAGCCACTGGCACGCTGCGCTCTCTTAGACCTTTGCGAGCAGATATTGCTTCTGGATATCTGGCACCTGTACAATCCTGCCCTCACAGACTTCACATTATCATAACTGGACTAGAATAAACTTTTGGCTGGTTTCCCCTGGCATTTCCGGCTGGTTCCAGTCACTTGTGGCCCTTCCGAGGACGTATTCTAACCACTCTGTGGAACAGCTTCACCTGAGGGTCCCTCCTCTGGAGGGATATGAGCGGCAATGGTGGTTCCTGAACGGCGCCTCAACGATGATCTTCATGATGCAGAAGTGCGCAAAGCGATTGAAGACTACTTCATCATCAACACTGGTTCAGTTGATACATCAGTAGTCCTATGTGAGGGTTTCAAAGCCTACATAAGGGACGCCTGCTTTCCAAACATGCTGGAGAACTTAAGGATCTCCGCAACACACTCTCGCGCATTGAACGCGACCGCGTGGACTTAGATAACACAACGCTTCACTCTTCCGACACAGGTTCCTCGGGACGACGCTTGGCCTACCTTGTTGAAATCAGGGAGACGGCATACCATGAGATATTGTAAGTAGGCAAGTATCAGACTGCCAGGTGGTATGGTGAGGGAGAGCAACCTGGCAGGGTGCTCGAGCAGATGCTCCGGCCCCCAAAGAAAAAAGCCTACATCACCAAACTGTGCTCTTTCACGAATCAAACACTCACTTCCACCTCAGAGATTCATAACAAATTCCTGCATTATTTCACGGCCCTATACACTACTAAAATAGGGAGCGACCCCTCGACACAGGAAGCCTATCTGTCTCACATTGCACAGGTCTATCTTGAAAAAATTATGCAGGACTTCCTTGCAGAACCAATATCTGAAGCCGGTGTCCACGGAGCCATTGATACCGTCCGCTGTTCCGCGGCCCCTGGGTTGGACGGCTTTACAGGAGACTTTTACAAGGCCTACAAGGACCTGCTGGCACTGCAATTAATTGAGGTTTATGCAGAGGCCCTCCAGAAACAAATACTGCCCCCCACGCTTCGAGATGTGGTCTTTATATTCCTCCCCAAACCTGGCAAAGATCCGTCTTTATGCAGATCCTACAGACCTCTGTCCTCAGTAAACTTAGATTATAAAATCTTACCTAAGACCATAGCCAACCACCTCTCCCAGTTGATGGAATTTATCGTATCTCTGGCCCAATCGGGCTCCATCCCCCACTGATCCACCTCATTGAATCTTAGGACACTCTTTTCTGTCCTCCACAGAATTATCCCGGCGGTCCCTGCTGTCGCAATCCTGTTGGACACGGAAAAGGCCTTTGATTCTCTGGAGTGGCCCTTTTTCATCTCTGTTATATACCGCATGGACATGCCCATCGGATTTATAGCCACCACCGCATTACTATACAGCCGACCCACGGCGAGGCTGCACTTGAACGACAGCACACAGCAGGGTTGTCCCCTATCTCCTCTGTTGTTCATCCTGGCCATGGATCCTTTAATTCGCCATTTCCAGGAACAGCATTTACAGAGAGGCTTGCAATTTAACCCTGGCCCCCTCGTAGTTTCCCTCTACACAGATGACACTATCCCCTATGTCAAAGATCCCCAGATAAATCTAGAGCCGCTCATTAGAGAAATACTGAGGTTTGGCTGCTTCTCTGGCCTGGGCATTAATTGACACAAGTCGGTGATCTTTCTATTAAAATCCAGTACGGTTCCATGGGAATGTGCGTTTCCCCTTGAATGGTGCACTGACTCGGTCAATTATCGGGCATCCATAGTCACCTAGACAATGCACAGATCCTGTGCTTGAATTATGGGCAAGCAGGTAGCACCCTCGAGAGAAGTGGAGAGATGGCTGCATTTACCATTGTAAATTGTCAGCAGAGTGGTGATTCTTACGATGATAGTGCTCCCCAAATTTTTATGTGTTTTTAACAATATCTCCATAACCCTTCCTAACAGTTTTTTCTCAACTATATGTACACACCTTCTGAGGCTGGTCTGGGGTGGCAAGCAGGCACATGTTTGTTGGCAGGTGCTCACTCTCCCATATGACAGAGGGGTATACAGCGTCCCAGATTTACATTTGTACTAGTTGGTGGCTCAATGCTGCTACTTCTATGCATGGTTTCATCAGAACACCAGGATCCTGTTTCTTCGCCCAGATGCAGATTTGTCCTGCCTGATTGGTTGTCCACTATGCTGCTCAAGAGCGTTCTCAGAGACCATAATGACATACAGACAGTTTCCACTACCAGTTGGGCCTGGGATAAGCTAAGGCGTCTTACCGACACCACCGCATTATATTCCTCTGCCTTGCCTCTCCCCAAAGCCTGCTGGCTGCCAATAGCGGGTGGAAAACTGGTACAACACACCTTAACCAAATTCAATATTACCAAGCGGAGTGATTTATACCCAGAGGGTCATATATATTCGGTGTCAGATAGCGCCAGTTTCCAAGACGTAGCCTTTATGGACAGCTTCGTGCTGGGCAAAATCGGTTTGGCTCTTCGCGCCACATTACCTAACTTCCCCTTGAACCTGATTCATTCTCTCCTCTTACGTTGATTATCGAAAGCGAGAATGGTGCTCATCTAATATCTAAACTATATAAAACATGTGCGAGTATGAGGCCATTGAAAGACGACAAGGTCCGCAATGAATGGGAACTCGACTTATGTCACCCCATTATGGATGAGCAGTGGGCTAAGTTCTGCACGGTTACGAAGGAAGTCTCTCTCAACATCAGGCATAAACTTCTTCCTTTCAAGTTCTTACGTCAAATTTACTTTACTCCTGTCAAAGCACACAGACTAGACCTGTCCAGACCAGACCACATAATTGCCAGAAGTGCGCGGCTCCACACGTGGATTTTACACACCTCACATGGATTTGTCCTAAGCGCCAGGCCTACTGGGAACAGATACACAGCACACTAGGAGACATGACTAAATTGTCCCTTATCCCCACGCTGGAAGTGGCTTTACTGGGCTATACGGTAAACTTCCCCAGAAAGGTTAGAAGATTTGCATCTCTTGGACTGCTACTGGCCAGAAGAGAAATAGTCTTACAGTGGGGCTGCAAGTCAGCTCCTACTCTGCAGAATTGGCTGCACAGCCTGGCCTACTGTAACACTAACTTTGAGGTTGACGCCAGCATTATGCCCAGCCCACTTTCCACCCTAAAGACATTTGGAGCCCCTACCGATCCTATGTGGAGGCTTTGCGGCAGGCCTCCAGCTCTCAACTGGCACTGGGCATCATCCCAGAGGGGGTGGGGTTACAGATTTTCTCCTTTTATATTGTGATGCATATCCACACGGCTACCCACCATGCAAGTGACCTCTCCAATGTTTAGCCTTTAATGCTAGATGCCTCCAGGGTTCCCAGGAGCTGGGGATTGTCGACTGGTGGCCACAACTGGGGAACGGGAGAGGCCTACGGGACTGTTATTGTATTGATTTGCTGAGTCCTATACACCAAAAACTATTGACATGTTAGTCTTGCAATGCACAAATATGTTGTGTTTATTACTGCTTCAGGGATACTTAAACTGACAGTGAACTACCATGCCTGTAAAAGTTTGATATGTGAAAAATTGGAAAAAAGCAACAAAAAAAATGACAAGGACTTCATCGCCCAAACTAGGGATTTATTTTTAGAGGAGAGGTGGGCCGTGTGACTCCTGTCTTCCATGCCATTTACAGCCCCGGAGACCCCATCCCTGGAGCTTGGCCTCTTGTTGGGGACCACAGGTGAGCCCCAAGGCCCGCCGGCATTGCTTTTGGGCAGAGGGAGCTGCAAACATGCAGCTCCCTCTGCTCAAAAGCAATTCTTCTTTACTTCAAGGAAGCGAGAGCATTTTCCAAGCTCTTGCTTCCATGAAGCGAAGCAGTGTTTGCTATGGCTTGGTAGTAGCCAAGCCATATCAAACTGCAAAGTCCACATAACGACATTGCAGGAGAAGGCCCTAGGGGGTGGCGGTCCCCATGGTCAATTGAAGGCTCCTGGAGGGGGGCCACGTGGTCCCCCTCCCATCTTCTGTGTAGCCCCTGGGAAGTGTTGGGCCAGGGGGCCTCAATGGACCCCTGTGTTTACATAATGTGTGCCCCAGCATGGTGGTTGTCCCCAGGGCAATGAGGGGGGCTAAAGCATCCCACACTTTATTTTTAAAGATAGCCCCTTGGTGGTGGCAGTCCCCGGGCTGTGGGGGTGCACGTGGCCCCTTCCTTTCATGAAGATATCCCCGGAGAAGTAGCGATCCCAGGGGTTTGTGGGGCTGCGTGGCCCCTGCATTAAATGACTATAGACCCAGGGAGGTGGGAGTCCCCGGGGCTGGAGGGCTTCAGGGCCCCTGCATTTAATGACTATAGACCAGAGGAGGTGGCAGCCTCCAGGGTTGAGTGGGGGCAGGAGCCCCTCCCTGCATTTTTTTAAAAGCCCTGGGAGGTGGTGGTCCTCGGGATGCATGAGGGCCTGCATGGCCCCTCAGATTTCATGAACATAGCCCTGGGAAATTGGCGGTCTCTGGGGCTGTTGGGGTAGCGGGAGCGCCCCTATGCATATTTTTCACAAATAAAGCCCTGTGGAGGTGACAGTCTCTAGGCTGGGGGGACAGCGTGACCCCACATTTAATCACTATAGACCCGGGGAGGTGGCAGCCCCCAGGGGTGCTTGGGGGGCAGGAGCGCCTCCACAGATTTTTTCTTTAAAAAAAGCCCCTGGGAGGTGGCATCCCTGGGGCTGCACCGGGGGCCCACATGACAGCCTTCATTTCATGAACAGAGCCCCTGGAGGTGGCCGTCCCTGGGGCTGCATGGGCCCACATTTGGTATAAAACTTTTCCTTTGACTTGTACTTTCGACGACAGTATTACCCACAACGATGCCTTTGGAATAGTAAGAATTGTTGTCTAAAGTTTTTTTCTTCTGTAGTTTTGGGTATAGCACATGTAGCATATTCTTCAATAAAAGACAACACAGTATCATCCAAATCTGTTCTGAATTTGGGTGCATCTTTGATGGGAAGTGGGCTGCGTGGCCCCCCTCCTGTGCTCAATTCCGGGCACCGGGGTCCCCAGCCATAGGGGCATTGCTAATTATATATTATTATTTTATGGAGGAGGGCTGCAAAGCCCCCCTCCTGAAGCCACTTCAAGACCACGGGGACATCTGAACTCCATCTATGTATGTACCCCGGAGAAGTTGCCTTCACTTTGTGCATGCACGTTTGTGGTAGGGCATGCGTATTAATGTTACGCATGCGCACAATACGTCCCACCGTCTGACTATGTACCCCTAAAGTATTTCTTTTTATTTGTGCATGATCAATCGCAACATGCCCACTCACAGCTCTCACACCCAGTGACATCATGCTCAACCAATCATCCCTCTGCAAAGCATTTATAAGCTGCCAACCTTCTTGAACTTTTCCTATTCCGCAGTCACAGCCATTGAGAGTTTTCGTATCCACTTCTTCCTAGGTCAGCTCTTTTGTTAAGAGTAATTAAATTAATTAATCTGAACAATCTTCACATACCACGTAAATGCAAATTCATGTTCGATTTGGCGATGCTGTTTTTAAGCACGCTTTCCTGCTTTTTTATAATGTTTAAGTTGACTTTGTAAGTTTTGTTTCTGTGCAAATCACTTAATCCTGGTGCGATTGTTTAATTTGACAAGCGCCACGTGGCCGCTCGTACAGCAGTGTGCTACGTGCTGTTCAAGTGAATACGATGTCGTTTTTCTCGTGTAAGTAGTGCGTCATGTACCCCATGCATTGCAAAAGTAATGTTTTCGGCAAAAATGTATTTTAGCACGGTTTCCATCTCTTATCACTTAAATATTTTGCCTTGGTAGGCGATGTTTCTGAGCAAATCACTTAATCCTGCCGCATATAATTTTTTTAGTAGTGCGTCACGTGCTGCTCCTCCCCATGCATTGCACATGTAATTGATTGGTCGATGTTGTATTTTAGCACCCTCTCCATGTTTTTTAATAAACTTAAACTTCCTTTGCCCCCTGTTCTATCTCATTATACAGATATCTCAAGCATGAGGCGTACTGGTCGCCACAAGCTGTCCTGCCCATACACTATACCACGTGGTGGTGAACAACTCGACACACCAGATCCACTGACTGCTCTCCATATGTTATCAGCCGAAAATTGCAATGGACCTAATGGAGTTATAAGGTTTGTCTTTAACATTTCATGATCGAAAACCATTCTGAGATAAGCACTTGTGTATTTCATGTGTTTGCAGATGGATAACTATGTTATTGTCATGTTTTACTAGAATTCGTAGGCATTCTGAAATCAACTAAACGTAAAAAAAAGCATGTCCTCACGATTTTATTGCCCAAATATGTGATTTAAAATTGAACAATGTATGAGTTATATTTTTCTTGCTTCTATAAATATTTTTATAAAATATAAATCTGCATTGTGATAGTCTTATAGACGTTTCTTTCTGCAACCCATTCCTCATTTTAATGCTCGTTACACGTGTTCAGCCTGTATTTCAGATACAAAGTAAAAATTATTATTTTTTTTTTTTGTAAACTTGTATTTTAATTTTCCTTGCTATTTATTTCTGAATTTCTAGATCATGGAAGTCCAAAAGGGGTTCTATCAGATCAAGCCCAGGAGTTTGTGAATGAAGTGAGTGACCAATTTCGGCCTAACATTTGTATATTGCAATACTATTTCCTATTTTGCTGTCCAAATATAAACTCTGATGATTACTTTTCTTCCCCAATCCTATTGAGAACAATTGTTTTTATGAACATTTAAATTAAGTTTGGACATATGTACAAAATATACATTTAAACTCTTTTTTCAGTTACCAAAATGTTACATAAATCAGCAGCAAGTTACCAACATTGAAGAAAGTATATCCTCCTAATCCCGCTCATTTCACCGATGTCTCAAATATGGCATGAACTAGTTGTATGAAGCCACAGAGATTAACACATTTTTAACTGTATAAGTACTTGAGGGGTTTTTGGTGGCATATAATCTCAAATTCACACTTGTACGGATAGGTCTGATACAGGGTAGATCTCTGTATAACTAAAGGATGATTAGGTATTAGGATGCAATACAGAGCTCCCAACCTTCTTTCTTTTTTTCTTTAAGGATTCCAAATTGGGGACGAATATTAGGCTGTGCAGTAGAGGTTGATGGTGTTGCTCCACTGGTACTTGGGCCTCCTCATGAAGCAGGAGGAGCCTCTCTCAATCTACTTAACTCTTCCCTTGCAAAATTGACCGGATTCTTAGTCTGCAAGTGCTTCTGCATACTTGCAGTTCCACACCAGTCCTCTTTATTGGGGTCTCCTCTTGACAGCAGTCTTGCATAGGCGGCAAGTAACCTTTCTTGCATTCATCTTTTTTAAGACTAGTGAAAATTAATTTCAAAACATTCAATAAATACGGTGTCACTATGCATTGTGTCAAATACTTTATTAAAAATATGCAAAAAATGTTCCCTTTAATTGTTGTTAACTTCTTGACAAGAGAAGTTGAAAGCAGAAAGTAGGAGATGAATAACAGGTAGGACGTTATATCTCAAACTGCAAAAATTGATAAAAAGGGTGGACCAAAGTCTGCATGTACAATGCCAGTGGAAGCGTTTCAGGCACACTGCAAACATTTAAAAAAATATAAATATCGTCAAGTGTTACTTTGACTTATAATGTTTGACCTCATTTAGTCACATCAATCTAATTTTAAATAATAATTTTCTTTTTTGTTTTACAGATTAACTACTATACTTATTTTGGACTCCATATTATATGTTGTTTAATGTATTGTTATTTTAGTTATAGTTCTAGTTATTTATTGTATTGTTATCTTTTATTTATAGTTCCAGTTATTGTTTTAATAAAAGTTAATTAAACAAAGTACATATATCTGTTTTTTTGTGGGGGTAGCAGTCATCAATAGAAATTATATTTTAATTTGAAGTATCATTCTGAGGCTAACTCATTAGCAACATAGTGTGGTGAACTTTTAAACCTCTGTGCTCACGTAAGTGCTCCATGAACTGTTACTATGGTAACAGGCAAAAAAGCCAATTTTGGGTAGGGTTAAATGTTACTGGCAATACAAAAACCGTTATATTTACCCAGGATCTTCTACATCACAGAAAGGAAAGCAAAGTAAAACAAAACACTGTGTACCAGATGTACAACCCCCTTGCACCACTTTCGCGTCCACCCCCCCTACAACATTACAAGTATGTGGGCTTCAACGACCCCCCTCAAGCCCGGCAACCACCACCCCCTGAAATTTGTATATTATTGGACGCAAACTGCGTGGCCTATGTTTATAATGATTCAAATGCCACCTTGCGTGATGGACCACTAGGATGCAGGAGGCCTTCAGCCCCAGGAGCTGCAGCGTCAACCTGACCAAGACCCGGGATAAAAGCTGAAAGATCAGAATCAGAGCCTAAATATCCCAAAACCGCTGTTCAGAGTGAAAACCCCAAAACTGCCCCGAGTCCAGAACTGCTCCTATGAAGAGGAGCTTCTAAGAGGGGCACAGGTGCTACTTCGGCACGTTGATGGACAACGCCAGCAGGTGAAAGTGGTCGACCGTAATCTGGAGGTGGGAGATGACTGTCAGGGGATGTTTGCACACATACCACCTCAAGCCCCGCCCCCTACCTACACCACTGTGCAAGTTCTAAGTTGGGGGAATAAGGTTCATCAGTGGTCAAATTAAATAACATAACATTTGTGAATGTATTTAAGTTTCATATATATTCATAATTTCTACAATGTTTTTTGAGCCACTTGGTGCAGGTATTGGAGGAGTGCGCATGGTGACACATGCCAGTAACGTCTTGGATCGGACAAGGCACCATTTAATTTGTGGACATGGCACATTTGGTCTTTTATTGACTTTCAATCTCTAAGCTTAGTTGTAAGTTGTAGATAGGAAGAAATGAATGGGCACGTGAATACATTAACACACATTTATTTCTTGTTGCCTTCCTTCCGTGTTTTAAAAAACATCGTAGAAATTATGAATGTGTATGTAACTTGAAAACATTCACAAATGTTATGGTATTTAATTTGACCACCGATGAACCTTATCATCTAAATTATTTGCAGTATAAGATATATTCAAGTATGGCGGTTGTTTTCATTTCTGGTAATGACTGAACCTAAAGTCCTCTTTCTAAGTTGAACTACGAGAACTATGTAAATGCACCTTGTCACTAGCGCAAAACGTGTGATCAAGAAAGCTGAGTCTCTCGAAACGTGTAACGTTTGGAATAAAGACCTGCTTTATTCCGAAAAACCGAGAGCACATTATTATTCATATACAGATTGAATATATATATATATATATATATATATATATATAGAAGCTCCCAATTGCACCGGCAATCCCAAGGTACTCACCGGCGGGTGCAGATTCCGCGCCGATACTCGCGGTCGATTATTCAAGCTCAAACCATTTCCATCAAGAAATGTATAACGCACTCCGGGGGTAAGCGGCAAGATTTTATTTCAGCCCACAAACTTGTGTAACAGACGCGTTTCGGACGCAAAGTCCTTCATCAATGTTTACATTCTTGACCGTCTAGCAGCGCAATATATGCATTAGTTTACAGGTAACTGAAAACGGACAATTATTTCAGCACATGGGAACATAGCGGCCATCTTAAAGAAGGTTAAATAACACATTTTACATTGATGTAATATCATTTAGGTGTCACAAACCGCTATAGCCAGTGCATTAGGTGTATGTTGCCGTGTATCGGCAATTAACCAGCATTTTTACCCAGGTGCTATTGAGCTGCCCGTTTTAACAGTACAAGAGCACAAACATATTAGCATATATATGCACATGCAACAACCACATCTATGAATCTGATGATTACTGATCTTGGTATAAATGCATACTGTATTAAGTACCATAAATCAAGGCTGGTAATAAAAGACGGGCAGCTCAATAGCGCCTGGGTAAAAATGCTGGTTAATTGCCGATACACGGCAACATACACCTAATGCACCGGCTATAGCAGTTTGTGACACCTAAATGATATTACATCAATGTAAAATGTGTTATTTAACCTTCTTTAAGATGGCCGCTATGTTCCCATGCACTGAAATAATTGTCCGTTTTCAGTTACCTGTAAACTAATGCATATATTGCGCTGCTAGACGGTCAAGAATGTAAACATTGACGAAGGACTGTGAGTCCGAAACGCGTCTGTTATACAAGTTTGTGGGCTGAAATAAAATCTTGCCGCTTACCCCCAGAGTCCTTGATAGAAATGGTTTGAGCTTGAATAATCGACCGCGAGTATTGGCGCGGAATCTGCACCCGCCAGTGAGTGCCTTGGGATTGCCAGTGCAATTGGGAGCTTCTATTTGTTGTTTACCAAGGCACCGCGACACCAGAACAGGAGGAGGGACCATTAGAGGATGAGCTTGCAGCTGCCGGTAGACGAGGAAGACGACGTCCGTCACCGGTAAGCTGCGTTCACTATCTTCCGCCCTACCAAGTATCCGGAACCTGTTCTATTGCCTAGCTAAGCGTGGGGGTAGAAGTCGGCTTTCTCATGGTGAAGGTTCCCGTGTACAGCCATAATACCGCAAACATAATGTGCGACGAGAAGGACCGCCAGGAGGCGGCACTAGACATTTTTTTAAAAAGAGCACCCGGTTTAATCACCACGCCAGATGCCGGTGGAGGGGTGAAGATACTATCGAGTTCCCTGGCAAATTTATTTATGAAATTGGAAAGATGTAGTGAGAGGGAAGTAAGAAAATGGTGGGAGGTCACTTCCCTACAAAACTACATTGATGTCGACAGAGTTTCAAGGGGGCTGAGGATCTACACTGTTCCGGCTGATGAAAGTCCAGACCCCAGGCTGTTGGAACAATGGGCCGAACTCACAGCTGCATCATGCAAAGCAATGCTAGACCTGCTGGTAAAATTTGCATGGAGCGATCGGACAAAGGCATTAGAAGAAATCGCCTCAATTGAAAAAGAAATAGCCAAGGATACCGATTTGACAAAACAGGAACAACTGAGAGGGGAAATGAAAAAACAACTAATAAAATATGAACTCAAAATAAGTCTAAGAAAGCAAGAAAAATCCGAGCGCGACAAGCGGGATTATGCTCTTCGCAGGATTTTGACCTCCGCTAAGAAATTCGATGCCCCCAGGACAGCGATGAGGAAAAAGAAGAACACGCCACCAATCGCAGAACCTGCCACATCCGAATCAAGTGTAACTGATGAAGACCAATCGGGCGATAAAAGACCTGGTGTAACCAATGAGAATAGGAAGAATCCTTTTCATCAGGAATTCGACTTGATCCGAAAGACATGGCTCAGAGGGGGCAAGGTCAAGCCTCCAGAGGACGATGAAGAACCCGGAGAGGGGGCTGAAAGGGGAAGAGGAAAGGTAAAGACAAGCAATTACAACACCCACAAGAAGCAGGGCAGCAGGTGGTAGATACCAGTGAAAATCTAACCATCATTAATCTAACTAAAGACACTCTTACTAAGGCAGAAGAAGAAACGCTGCAATTAGGACTAACCTTCTGCCCGAACAACAAAATCGAGTATACCCAAACTCAAATTGACCTCTTCAAATTGACAAGAAAGATAAAATTGCATAAAGTCCATAAACTTAAACCAACAATTGGAGAACTAAAGAAAACGACTAAAAAGACAGGATCATATTCTACAGATGTACTTACTGTCGGAGATCTGAATACAGCCAATATGCTGGATGAACTTAAAACAACACAGTCATCACCCACTGTTGGCGAATGTAGAGGAATTGAGCAACAATCTCCCATAACCAACTCCCGTGCTCCCTCTCAATTTAATCCACAAATGCCTTACGACGCTATCGACTCCTTCTCAGAGGCAGTTACTCAAGACCTCATAAAACTAAGGACTTCATCAGCAACAAAAAACAAGAAATCCAAGATGAAAAGTAATTTTGAATAAGGGACAATCTATTGCACTTTCCAATATATCGAAAAAAGAAGGAACAATTATAAAACCCTGTGATAAAGGAGGTAACGTTGTGCTCCTAACAAGAGAACAATACTGTGAAGAATCTCTATGGCAATTGGAAGAAGTGGAGAATTATCAAAGGAGCAATAAAACAGAGTGCCAGCATAGTATCCAAGTTTACCATGATTTACTAACTAAATGTCGAAATAAACTGATGTTGGATACCAACGAATTTTTTTTCTTTGCAATCCTGAACCTGTCATTCTGACATTTTATCACCTTCCAAAGGTTCATAAAGATCTAGATTGTCCCCCAGGGAGACCTATCGTATCCTCGAAGGGAGGATTAACTGAAAATCTATCTATGTATATTGACTCTTTTTTATATAGTTTTGTTGTTGATTTAAAGTCCTATGTAAGAGATACCAAGCATTTTGTAGAACAGCTTGAACTAATCACCTGGGATACCACGTATGTTCTTATAACATTAGACATCACAAGTCTCTATACAAGTATTAGACACACACAAGGTATAGAGGCAGTCAGGTATTTCCTGAAAAAAAGACCCGCTAAATACATGGAACACAACACCATGTTGATTGAGCGTTTTGAGTTTTGTCTCACGAACAATATATTTTTGTTCGGTACTGAACTATTTAGGCAAATCTCAGGGACTGCGATGGGAACCTGCTTCGCCCCCAGCTATGCGAATCTTTTCGTTGGCTGGTGGGAGGAGCAGGTGGCCCTAGCAGGGGCAAACATCAAGTGGGCAGAACATGTCGTAGTATGGCGTTGGTATATCGACGATCTCTTTTTGGTGTGGAGGGCTCCACCACACAGGCTGAAACATTCATTGAGGACTTGAATAACAATAGTCTAAACCTGAGATTCACAGCTGACATTAGTACTTCAGAGGTACACTACTTAGACCTAAAAATCTTTGTAAATAGTGAGAGGTTAGAGACGGTCTTATATAGGAAACCTACGGCCGGTAATAGCATACTTCATGCTAAAAGCAGCCATCCCCCTAGCCTGATTTGAAGTATACCCTATGGGGAACTTCTCAGATTGAGACGCAACTGCTCACAGGACTCTGATTTCATAAAGGCAGCAGAAGAATGCGTCATGAGATTCCGCATAAGAGGTTATAACCAGGCAGAATTGGAGAAGACCTATAAGAAGGTAGCCAGAATTCCCAGGAAACATCTACTTGAGAGTAAGGATAAGAAAGATCAATCCTCCGAAATTAAAAATAAGTTTCGTATAATAACGACTTTTTCAGACCAGGCTAACACTCTAAGAAGGGTACTCACAAAAAACTGGCATATTCTCCATACAGACCCAATAATAGGGAAAGATGTCCCTTTGAAACCTCTGATAACTTTTAGGAAATTGAGATCTATCAAAGATAAAATTGTTCATAGCCACCTTACACCAGTGAAACCCAAAATGAGTGCGACACTTAAAGACATGAAGGGATTCTTCCATGTGGGAAATGCCGAGCATGTGATAAGAGCAAACGGGTCTTCTGATATAGGATCCCAGGGATGTCTCAAATGAAGCCCATCAAGGAGTTCATCACATGCACAACTCCCTATGTTGTTTACTGTCTTACCTGCCCCTGTGGACTCCAATATATTGGAAGCATGATCAAGAATGTGAACATGCGAATTTTAGAACATCAAAGAGCTATTACAAACAAAAATATGGCATATCCTGTAGCTCGACACTTCACAGAAGTACACCAAAGTAACAGGGAGCTGTTACATTACTTCGGTTTGGATCACATACCTTTAAATCCCAGAGGGGGGGATCGACTACTCAGTCTTCGCAGACTGGAGTCGCGTTATATTATAGACATGCAAACAAAACACCCACTAGGCCTCAACAGTGGGGAAGAATTAACTGTCCATCTAGGGAGATAATAGACACACATACGATCTGAGAAATGCATGTTAAAGGAAATGTAATGATGATGAACTCTCTCTTTTTTGAGCATGAACTTTGTGAAACCTGACATCTTTGAATGACTTTGACATAATGTGGGTGGCGAAGAACAAGATCTCTATGATAAAATTATTAGCGCCATTCCCCCTAAAATCAGTAATAATGTTCTGATAATTTTGAAATGTGAATATGAATAACAATTGTGGAATTTTGATTAATTCTTTCGCCCCTAGTCCGGCAAGGAGTGGTGAAAAGCCAATACACGGCTTTATTCTTTTTCTTTTATTACCAGCCTTGATTTATGGTACTTAATACCGTATGCATTTATACCTGGATCAGTAATCATCAGATTCATAGAGGTGGTTGTTGCATGTGCATATATATGCTAATATGTTTGTGCTCTTGTACTGTTAAGACGGGCAGCTCAATAGCACCTGGGTAAAAATGCTGGTTAATTGCCGATACACGGCAACATACACCTAATGCACCGGCTATAGCGGTTTGTGAGACCTAAATAATATTACATCAATGTAAAATGTGTTATTTAACTTTCTTTAAGCTGGCCGCTATGTTCCCATGCGCTGAAATAATTGTCAGTTTTCAGTTACCTGTAAACTAATGCATATATTGAGCTGCTAGACGGTCAAGAATGTAAACATTGACGAAGGACTTTGCGTCGAAACACGTCTTTTACACAAGTTTGTGGGCTGAAATAAATTCTTGCCGCTTACCCCCGGAGTGCGTTATACATTTCTTGATGGAAATGGTTTTCACTGAAAAAACCATAGGTTATAGACCATATATAGTTAGGGATTAGCATTTACAAAACCTTGAAAATTCACTGAAAAAACCATAGGTTATAGGCCATATATAGTTAGGGATTAGCATTTACAAAACCTTATTTTACTCGCACAAAACCATTGAAATTCGCGTATATAGTTAGTTGCACTAACTATATATCGCGCACTGATGTCATCAGTGATGTCATCAGTGATGTCACTGACCATGTCATGAATGATGTAATATGTGACATGATCAGCAGTGGATTGCGGGTGCGCGATATATAGTTAGTGCAACTAACTATATATGCGAATTTCAATGGTTTGTGCGAGTAAAATAAGGTTTTGTAAATGCTAATCCCTAACTATATATAGTCTATAACCTATGGTTTTTTCAGTGAATTTTCAAGGTTTTGTAAATGCTAATCCCTAACTATATATGGTCTATAACCTATGGTTTTTTCAGTGAATTTCAATGGTTTTTTTAATAGCAAATATCAAAAGCTGTAACATTTATTTTTATTCTAATTCAAAAATATATTTTATATTTTTGTAATATATATTTAAAAAAAAAAAATTTTAATTATTTTTTTTGTTTCCCTGCCGGTCCGCAAACCGGGCAGCTTCCCGTTAGCTTCATTTTGTTCCGCGATCCGGACCGCGAACCGGTAAACGTTCCGTTAGCGCAACTACCGCGTAAGAAATCAACATTGTGACGCATCGCGTAAGCGCGACATATCACGTTACCGCGTAATGCGTCTTATGGCGCGTCGCGTTAGCGCACCCGGAAGCGCTCCGGAACGCGAACCGAGGCGCGAAGCGCAGTGCCCCGGAAGCGATCCGGGGCGCGGCGCGGAGCGCGTAACGTAAGCATAACAGGTCATGTGACTTGTTTATAAAACTTTTTATTGGTTCATTTTACTTTTGGTTTCCTATTGATGGAAGGCTTGGTCATATGACCTGAAAATAACGCTTTTCATTGGTTTAGAACATTTTTTTTCCCAAATGATGAAAGCCCCACCATTTTTTTTTTCTCACTCTGACTTTTACAGTTAATCACTAACAATGTTCCAGGCTAATGTATTTTCCCGAGAAATCTACAACTGTCCAGCAAGTAAAATATTCCTATTTCGAGAAAAAAGGCGTTTCTTCGTCCCATGAGGGAGCCGTTGAGCAAAAGAGGCTCGGCCTGCTGTCTTAGTCGCTGATAGGCCTGAATATCAGATTCTTATCGATCACTTTATGTTGCAGGAGTGAAAAAAACAACAGCCCTTGACCATTTATCTTTACAGCATTCCTGCGAATTATACCTTTTAACCGTCATGTAATCGGGTTTGCTTTATTTCACTTGCCTTTTACTGATTCGAAAACAGTGGCTATTATTCAAAACTTTACCAATCTAGGTACTACTACCATGTTTTGTTTTAAAAACCTTTATTGTGAAAATGTCAGTATACAAATACGGGCCTATAACCACGTGGGCCGGCCACGGAGCAAACTGGAATCGTATATGATGAGGGGACATTTACACTGTAGAAGAACGTAACGGGCGGGCCATTAGGTTGCAAGAACTAAGGTGTCTAACAGTTGCGGAATCGGTGGATGTAAATTTTATAATTAAAGTACGACAGGGCCAGTTACAATAAAATTATCTAGATATACATTTGCGGGCAAGTACCATGGGTGACGTTAATTCGAACTTTCAATAGTACAGTAATCAATAACACATCAGAACTTAATATCAATAGGGATGTCCAAATGTTCAATCAGTACTCGTCCCCGCCCGCCATGTGCCTCAAAACTGCATACGTATCTCGTGATATCAAGGCTGTGCAAGGCTGTGCAACCAGTACACAACAAGGAGTTGCGAGTCCCATTTATACCGGCGCCATTTTGGGCGAGGCCGGGCAGGTCCAGGATATAGTCAAAATGTCTCCACCAACCAGCGGTCGGACCAGAACCCCTTTCGGCAGTCAAAAAAAGTTCCGTTAAATGACAACAGAAGAGATAGGCAACAAGAACCATCAGTCAAAAGAAGGGAGGGCAAGTTCTTCCCTACCGGGTCACGTTGGGGCTCCACCGGAACTGATCGAATTGGTAGTCTACAGTGTTTCTGGATGTTTCAGACTGAAGCTGGCGTCAGCATGAGAGCACCACCATCTTGTGGTTCCGTCGTGGCCATTCCACAAGCAATCATGGCAGCTGCTCCCCACGGGAAGCCTGCGGTAGTCGGGGCCCCGATGACTTTTGTAGAATCTTCAAGGCTGAGAGGATGCTTTCGGGAATGGGGACCATGCCCTAGCAGGCAAGCGTCCGAGTTCCAAGGTGTCCCAAGGCCATTTAGTGGACCTCTCCGTCTCCTCACCCACGCACACAAAGCCCTACACAGCCAAGACCCAGGATACCTCAACAGCCGCCTCAACTTCTACGCTCCCAAACCCCAGCTTCGATCGACCAGCCACGCCCTCGCCGCCGTCCCCCGCATCCGTAGAGCCACCACAGGGGGACGGTCCTTCCCCTACCTCGCCGCCAAGACATGGAACTTCCTCCCCACCCACCTCCGCCTGACCCAGGACCACCTTGCCTTCAGGAAGCAACTCAAGACCTGGTTGTTCGAGCAGTAGCAGATCCCCCCCCCCAGCGCCTTGAGACCCTCTGGGTAAGTAGTGCGCTATATAAATGCAATGATTGATTGATTGATTGATTGACCAGGCCCAAATCCGAAGAGCCTTCCGCCATTTTGAGAGTCCTGTGGCAGCCGCATCTCGCTGAACCACAAGAGTGGGCGCAATTCAGCTGGATGGTGGGCGAGACGCTGTAGCCGCAAGAGCGGGCGCAACTCAGCTGGATGGCGGGTGAGGCACTGTGCCGCAAGAGCAGGCGCAACTCAAGTGGATGGCGGGTGAGGCACTGTGCCGCAAGAGCGGGCGCAACTCAAGTGGATGACGAGTGAAACGCCAAGGGGCGCCCCACTGCAGCTAAGGAGCCTCCACCTGGGGAGGCGGGGGACGCCCGTTCGCTCCGCCTCTCCCCCCGGGGCGCCCCACACCGTCTTTTGGCGCAGCATTGTAGGATGGCCAGACCAGTGTGGCAACTTGCTGGACACCACCTCAGTGCCGTCCGGATCTCGGAGCGTTGTGCTGCCTTCGGCCTATTCGCACAACGGTCCACTACTGACGCCGCCTCACAGGCCGATGGATTTTGTAGGCTTTTTATAGCCCAAAGCCGACTAAAAGACAGCCCAAAGCAGCCCATTGGTGCTACTCCGGGGAGGGAGGGGCAAGGACAGTGTCAAGCAGACGGTGAATGCTTTGAGATGGATGTTGCAGCAGGCTGCCATGTAAATAGCTGTTTAAAATGTTTTTTTTTAACGTGTTTATTTTGTTGGAGCGTTGTATTTATTTATAAGTTATTAAAGTGTTATAATCCTACTACTTTGTTGGAGTGCTATATATTTGTAATGTGGCAACGAGCACAAAGATGTTACTGTATAACCAGAAAAAGACATAGTCCAATTGTGCATGATCTAGTCCAATCTGGTGACGCCGATAGTGGGTATCAGCAGACTTTCATTTGTATAGGGTTTGTCGGTTATTGGGCGGGGTGGGTGGTACGGCAGGCATGCTTAGGCAGCGAGGGCGGCGGAGCCGAACTACCTCGTGGCCATCCCGACCGCGAGCTTGGCTCCTCCCCCTGGTTTCATACTTTTTGCGGAGGGCTATTTCCTGGTGTTTCTTGTTTTAGCAGGGTCAGAAAGGATCCTATCAGTGGCCTACTGATTTTGTTCGATTCCTTTCGTTTTGCCATAATTTGCTAGGAAGGTACCGTGGCTAATCCGTATTTTATATATATGTCCTCTTTATTAGGGGTGCCCTCCGGTGGGGCCGGACAAGCTACCTCTAATAAATGGTCCGGGTAGAACCAAAACAAGGGCTAGGTGATAGCCTGGGACCGGCCTGGACAATCGGCCACAGAGGAAGAGGAGTGTCAGAGGGTGCGGTAGTGAATAGGATGAAAGGGAGGTGTCGGGCGGGCACGGGGTGTGATTCTCAGGGAAGAGCAGCGCATATGGGGGGAGGTTTATGGCCCATGCATGAGAGAGAGAGCGGGGGTGACCAGTGCGTGGGGGAGATGCTTGCGAGGGTGGGGAGCCATGCTGAAGATCGGCGGCGTGCGGAGAGTGGGTCTGGTCAAGGCATCTAAAATGGCTGCCGTGCACGACAAAAGTGTGGCATTGGAAAAAAGGCAAGATGGCGCAGACAATGTTTATCAATACAGAATAATTTTCCACAGAGAGAGCGGGGGTGGTCAGAGAGGGGGGTGTTCATAGCCCCAGGAGACGCGCTGGGGACCGGCGAGGGGCAAAGGCGCCATAGCGCTTTCAAAATGGCTACTGCTTGCTAGAGCGTACGTGCCTGAGTGGGGACAAGGTGGCGCCGATTATGTTGACATCGCAAACCAGATTTTAACTCATAGACATGGAAGTGAAAACTGCACCATTGCTCCCCCCCCCGACTGACACCCTTCTTTGCCTCAGCTTGGATCATCATTTGCTAAAGTGTTCGAAGACCCCATCGTGAGTATAAGCACAACCGGGGCCTTACTGCACACCCTGATAAAAACTACGCAGCAAGACAATCTCTACCTTCTCCCTTTTCTATGTTGCAACGCTTTGAAATGAACAATATATTTACTCGCAGTGACAAAATGGCGGTCAACACTTCCTCATTTCCTTCGAATCGAACGTTAACAGACGTCACGCAGCAAAAAAAAAATTCCGCTCACGCGCAGCCGCTGGAAGACATGTATCAACATATATGAGCCTCCTCAGCCACCCTCAGAAAACCTAGGGGGTCAGTATACGTCTCCCGTGCCCCCTTATACCCATTTCCCACATTGTTTTTCCTCCATCTTGTGATTTAATTAAAACGAAACACAAAATGGCGAACTCCCATTACGCTACCGGTGAGCGACCCGGTTCGTGGAACGGGAAGCGCTTCTACCGCGAAAAATCTAATTTTTTTTATTTGCCCCACGGGACCCTTTAATAACCCCAACATTATTCCTAGGGGGTCAAGAGGGGTCTACCTTGCCCCCTTTCATTAAATTCCCCCTTCATTTTTCTCCTCCTCTTGTCTCTCAATCCTACCGAGAGACAAGATGGCGGCCGGTCCGGACTGTTTAGAATGTTGACAGACACCCGAGAGCCAATCAGCTTCGCTTCGCGAAGTTCCGTTACGCGACAGGTACGCGAACCGGAGCGCTAAGCGGAGCGCTGTCACAGATATATCTGTTTTTTAAAACGTCAATTTCTCAAAATCCTCTGGAGCACATATATTGAGACATAGCAAAGGCACGTCGGGCAAACCATATCTACAATTTTGCCAAGTTTCATGTAAATTCATTCAGCCGTTCGAGCTAAAAGTGAGTCCAACCGCTCAATGTTAAAAACGCGTTTTGGGACCCCCCTTTTTTCTCGGCCCCCCTTGACGAACCCCCCCCCCCAAATTTTCAGGGGCTGCTCAGAAACAAAATGTGCCATTTCCCTGAAAATTTCAGCCAATTCCGTCCACAAACGCCAAAGTTATTCGACATAGAATTTGTAAAAATCCCATAGGAAAAAAATCTTAACTATATATACCTACTGGCGAGCGCCAGTAGGTAATATATATAAATATATGTATATATATATATATATATATATATATATATATATATATATATATATATATATATATATATATATATATATATATATATATATATATATATATATATATATATATATATATATATATATATATATATATATATATACTTCATGACAACAAATTTCCTTTAAAGAATCTCTTAAGTATTGCGCTACCTGATTCCGTCCACCACCCCTCTGCAATCCTTAGTATCCCCAGTCTACTTATGTAACTCCCCGTGACCTGCAGTGTGTCATTCCCTTAGTGACTCTGAGACCCAGTTGTCTTTGAATACTGCCTGAAATAACATTTTACAATCTACCTACAGCCTAAAGAAAGCTGTGGGTCTGTGTGCCATGAGAGGGTGAAAGGTGTTAACTGGCAATGAGACACATCTTGAAATTCTAAGGAAGAAATGCACCATAGCAAAGAAACTAGAAAACCAAGAACAAAATTGTCTGCAAACAAGCACTTTGAGTTGATTAAAGCTTTGGAAATGTGAAAAATAAATTCATTATATTAATTAATTATGTTTTGATTCCATATTCTAGACACTGTTCTAAAATACCTAACACTTAACTCCTATTTAGAAGATTTTCTGTAAAATAGTCTGATGATGTAGTAAACATGTTATGTCTCTGTTTGCCTGGTGGCAGTCTTTCCATCCTCAGAATGTTAAGATAGTCTGCAATGGCCTTTTATTTCTATGCCTTCCCTTTCATGTATCCCATGGTAGAAGAAGGTATGGAATCTGCCCTCCTCACAACATAATGCTCTCTCACCATAATTTCTTAACATGGTGACCTTTGACTGTGGCTCCTAAGCCCTTGGTTTGGAATCTAGTTCAACTCCTGTCTAGCCGCACCTACTTAATACTTGTGCCACCCATTCCAAGATGTGCCTCCATACCTTCTGTAAAAGGGTATTTTTATGTTTTTCTTCTAAGTCAGCCTGTCCGTGAGGTCAATTTTCAGGAGCTCCCAATCTTCTTTCATACGTGAGAATGACTTTTAAGGGCACCCTATAGAATGGGTTTGTGCATTCTGAGGCATTCTCTAGAATTTAAGGTGTTATTCAATCTTTCCATTCTAGAAGCACCATTTTGTCTAGAATGGGTTTATTATAATGTAATTCCCTTGATCTATGTCTAGTCTCCAGGGTTGAAGTCCAGTATTATTAGATCAATAAGGTTGTGGTCCAGCTGGGCTTTGTGACCTATTGAAGCAGAGTAACAACAAAGTGATCGAGCCATGCATGCATTTTGTGATACTGAATTAAATGTATAGTGAGTTTCTACTTTAAGTTGCAACTTCCATATGTCCTGTATTTTTCAGCCAGTCTGTACCTGCTTGTGAATATTTCCGATTTTGCCGGGATTTGATAGAGCAGTTCTTAAACAGACCTCTTGTTTAAAATATACTTAAAGTGGACTTTGAGTCCATCCCCTTGAGGTGCTTGGCTCAACCCGATGAGTGTCTATTTCTCACCTGATGCTATTAGCTGTTAAGGCGTATCTTTCTGGCTCTGATGCAGTGCTTACATTGAAGTGGATGAGTGATTCATTTTCAATAATAGGCCTCTCTGATCTCACCTGCTGGCTGCCCCCTTGAGCTCTGTTACTCATAAAGCGCTTTGCTCATGACCACCACCATTGTGTTTGTCCCTCCCTATCCCCCGCAACTTTCTGTGTGTTGCTATTTTTGCTTCTATACCACTGCAATGCTGTGTGGAAAGGAGCTTTCATTATAGTCTTTCTTTTCTTTCTATACCATAGAAACTGAAGAAGGATTATGGTGAAGACTCCACTTGCAATCTGTCCTTAAGCTGACATAGAAACCAAAATAGGGCCGTATCTGAGGCAAGGGAAGCCTTAGTAGCATTTTGTTTCTTGTGTCTTAAATGTACTACATGCACTAGCACATTAAACTTATGCCTATTGGTTTATTCAACAACTGTCTGTTTTGGTAACATTTCTGTTGGAAGACTGTCCAGGGAAAAAACTCAAAAAGATTCCCTTCATGCTGGTTATCCAAGTGGTGGCCAAATGTGACATAATGGGGCCAGATTTACAAATAATTCATGCAATATCACATTTATTAAAATATATCAATTTACTGCTCTATATTTTGATGGTACACTATCAGAAAACCTAGTGCAACAAACATTTGGCACATCAGTGAAAATGTGTCGGCATGAGTATATCATAGGTTTTGTTCTGGAAGTGTTCCCACTTTGGATGTGTCCTATACAATGCAGCAAACAGCCAAAGTCAGAAAGGTTTGGAGAAATAAAAGCATTTCTTCCTTATACACTTGTATCAAAGAGGCATATTTTTTGGTGCAAACCTGTCACCCATGTACCACTAATAGAACACCCCCCTGAGGCAACGTTTCTGCACAAACAAGTTATCCACTGGAAATTAAATCCAAAACAAACACGTTGTGCACGTTTGCGTGACTTTTGCGATACAAACCTAGTGTAAAATGTGTGTAAATCTCGGACACTTCTCTCCCATTTAGCTGTGGAGAAGAGGTGCTGAAATTAGTGATGTTTTCTTCTAACTGCCAACTGTCTTCTGACTCAGTAGCATATATTATTTACTCTTTGTACTATTTGGCTGGTGCCAGGCTAAACAGACACTCAATCAATCAATCAATCAATCAATCAAAGCATTTATATAGCGCACTACTCACCCAGAGGGTCTCAAGGCGCTAGGGGAGGGGTGTCCGCTACTGCTCGAACAGCCAGGTCTTGAGTTGCTTCCTGAAGGCGAGGTGGTCCTGGGTCAGGTGGAGGTGGGTCGGGAGGGAGTTCCATGTCTTGGCAGTGAGGTAGGAGAAGGACCGTCCCCCTGTGGTGGCTCTTCGGATGCGGGGGACGGTGGCGAGGGCGTGGCCGGTCGATCGAAGCTGGCGTTTGGGAGCGTAGAAGTTGAGGCGGCTGTTGAGGTATCCTGGTCCTTGGTTGTGTAGGGCTTTGTGTGCGTGGGTGAGGAGTCAGAAGGTGATTCTCTTGGTGACCGGGAGCCAGTGCAGGTCTCTCAGGTGTCCGGAGATGTGGCTGCGGCGGGGGATGTCCAGGATGAGTCGTGCTGAGGCGTTCTGGATCCGCTGAAGTCTTTTCTGGAGTTTGGCGGTGGTGCCGGCGTAGAGGGAGTTGCCGTAGTCCAGACGGCTGGTGACGAGGGCCTGGGTGACCGTCTTCCTGGTCTCGGTGGGGATCCACCGGAAGATCTTTCGTAGCATGCGCAGGATGTTGAAGCACGACGAGGAGACGGCGTTGACTTGTCTGGTCATGGAGAGGGTGGAGTCCAGGATGAAGCCCAGGTTGCGTGCGTGGTCTGTTGGTTTGGGTGCGCTGCCCAGGGCGGGGGGCCACCAGGAGTCATCCCAGGCGGAGGGTGAGGATCCCAGGATGAGGACTTCCGTCTTGTCCGAGTTCAGTTTCAGGCGGCTGTTCTTCATCCATTTGGCTACCTCTTTCATCCCTTCGTGGAGGTTGGCTCTGGCGGTGGCGGGGTCGTTGGTGAGGGAGAGAATCAGCTGGGTGTCGTCGGCGTAGGAGATGATGTTGAGGTTGTGCTGGCGTGCGATGTCTGCTAGGGGGCTCATGTATACGTTGAAGAGGGTTGGGCTGAGCTAGGAGCCTTGAGGAACGCCGCAGATGACTTCGGTGGCTTCAGATCTGAACGGGGGAGGCAGACTCTCTGTGTCCTACCGGCGAGGAAGGAGATGATCCACTCCAGTGCCTTCTTCTGGATTCCGACGTTGCTGAGTCGCTGCACTAGTGTACGGTGGCAGACAGTGTTGAAGGCCGCGGAGAGGTCTAGGAGGATGAGGGCCGCTGTTTCTCCGTTGTCAAGCAGAGCTCGGATGTCATCGGTGGCTGCGATCAGGGCGGTCTCGGTGCTGTGGTTGGCCCGGAAGCCAGACTGCGAGAGGTCGAGGGATCCGTTCGTCTCGAGGAAGGCAGCCAGCTGCTTGTTGATGGTCTTCTTGATGACTTTAGCAGGAAACGGGAGCAGCAAGATGGGGCAGTAGTTCTTGAGGCCGGTGGGGTCGGCTGATGGCTTCTTTAGTAGAGCGCTGAGTTCGGGGTGCTTCCAGCTCTCCGGGAAGGTAGCGGTGTCGAAAGAGGTGTTGATGATGTCCCGCAGGTGGGGTGCGATGACAGCGTCGGCCTTGTTGAAGACATGGTGAGGGCAGGGGTCGGTAGGGGATCCGGAGTGGATGGAGTTCATTGTGCGGACGGTGTCTTCGGTGCTGATCGGGGTCCAGGCGCGGAGGGTGGTGGTGGGGGGCGGTGGTTCGGTCGTGGCGTGCGTCGGTTGAGTGCTGAAGCTGTTGTGTATGTCTGCGATCTTGTTGTGGAAGTAGGAGGCGAGAGAGTTGCAGAGGTCTTGCGAAGGGGTGATGTTGTTGTTTCCGGCGTTGGGGTTGGAGAGCTCTTTGACGATGTTGAAGAGTTCCTTGCTGTTGTGTGCGTTGTTGTCCAGTCGTTCCTTGAATGCGGTTTTCTTGGTGGCGTGGATGAGTTGGTGGTGTTTTCGGGTGGCGAGCTTGAGGGCAGTCATGTCATGTTGTCCAGTGTTGGGTCTCTGCGCCAGGTTCTCTCGAGGGCTCTGCAGTTCTTCTTGGAGCTCTTGAGTTCGTCGGTGAACCATGGGGATTTCTTGCTACCGGGTCTGCTAGGCGGGGTCTTCAGAGGGGCGAGGTCGTCTGCGCAGTCGCTGATCCACTTCGTGAGGTTGGTGGCCGCTTGGCTGGGGTTCGTTGCGCTGGTGGGTGGGTTCTTGCTCAGGGCGGTCGCGAGCTGGTCGGCTGTGATCTTGTTCCTGCTTCTGCGTGCAACCTGTTGCTGGTGGTGGTGGATCGTGGTCCTTCTGAAGCTGAAGTGGACGCAGCTGTGGTCCGTCCAGTGGAGTCCGGTGGCGTGGCTGAAGTCGATGTCCTTGCTGGATGAGAAGACGGGGTCGAGTGTGTGTCCGGCGTAGTGGGTGGGGGTGGTGACCAGCTGCTTGAGTCCGAGGTTGGCGAGGTTGTCCAGCAGGGTGGTGGTGTTGCGGTCGTTGTTGTTCTCCAGGTGGAAGTTGAGGTCCCCGAGGAGGATGTAGTCAGCTCAGGGGAGGGCGTGCGGGCTGATGAAGTCGGCGATGTCTTCGCTGAATTGTGTGCGTGGTCCCGGGGCTCTGTAGATGAGGGTGCCTCTGAGGGTGGTCTTGAAGTTGATGTGGACCTGGAAGTGCAGGTGCTCGGCGGTTGCGAGGGTGTCGTCGGTGTTGGTCGAGTATGTTACTGTTACATCGCAACTTTTACATCGGAATGCTGTTACAACGCAACTTTTACAACGCTGGTTCCATTACATCGTATGCCATTACAACGCAGTACATTACATCGCAGATGCTATTACAACGCATGCCATTACATCGTAAGTATTGGTAAGTATTTAATTTTTTTATTTTATTTGTTATTATTTAATTTATTTAATTATTATTTATTATAAATACATATATATTTATGTTTTTTAATATTATCAATTAAATATATTAATTTAAGTAATTTTTAAATTAAGTATGAGTATAGGAGTATATGTTTTGGGGTACTGAGGTATATGTTTTGGGGTGTTTGGGTATTTTTAGGTTTTAGGGCTGGGTTTGGGTTTTGGGGTACAGGGGTATTTTTAGGTTTTAGGGCTGGGTTTGGGTTTTGGGGTACAGGGGTATTTTTAGGTTTTAGGGCTGGGTTTGGGTTTTGGGGTACAGGGGTATTTTTAGGTTTTAGGGCTGGGTTTGGGTTTTGAGGTACAGGGGTATTTTTAGGTTTTAGGGCTGGGTTTGGGTTTTGAGGTACAGGGGTATTTTTAGGTTTTAGGGCTGGGTTTGGGTTTTGGAGTACAGGGGTATTTTTAGGTTTAAGGCTGGGTTTGGGTTTTGAGGTACAGGGGTATTTTTAGGTTTTAGGGCTGGGTTTGGGTTTTGGGGTACAGGGGTATTTTTAGGTTTTAGAGCTGGGTTTGGGTTTTGGGGTACAGGGGTATTTTTAGGGTTTATTATTTTTAAAGTACGACTTTAATTAAATTAAATTAATTAAATAAATTGAATTTAATTAAATTTATTAAATTATATTAATTACAATTTTAAGTTTTATTCAATTATATTAATTAAATTAAATAAAATAAAATAATTACAATTATAAATGTAATTAAATTAAATTAATAAAATTATATTAAAATAATTAAATTACATTAATTCCATTTTTAAATTTAATTAAACTAAATTAAATAAATTAAATTAATTACAATTTTAAAATTAATTTCATTATATTAGTTAAATTAAATTAATTAAATTAACTTAATTACATTTTTTTTAAAAAGATATACTTACCTATACTTACGATGTAATGGTATGCGTTGTAATAACATCTGCTATGTAATGTCCTGCGTTGTAATGGCATCCGATGTAATGGATCCTGCGTTGTAAAAGTTGCGATGTTACAGCATGCGTTGTAAAATAACGCGTTGTAACATCATAGAGCCGTTGGTCGTGTTCCTGTGGATGGTGTTCCTGTGGATGATGGCAATGCCTCCTCCGGTGTTGTTGATGCGATCCCTTCGGACGATCTTGTAGCCGTCTGGGATGGCGATGGCGATGTCGGGCGCTGAAGAGGCGTTCATCCAGGTTTCCGTGAGGAAGGCGACGTCTGGTGCAGTTGTGACGAGCAGGTTTCAGAGCTCGACGGCGTGTCTGTGGACGGAGCGGGTGTTGAGCAGGATGCATTTCAGGTGGCTGCTGCTGTTGCTCGTCTTGGTCTTGGTTGGTGCTGGAGTAGTGCAGGTCCGGATGCAGGTGAACTTGCAGGAGTTGCAGCAGAAGGGTCCGTGGGTGCGTCTCGGGGTGGCTCGGTAGCATCCTGGGATTCGGCCGGCGTTGAGTGTGCCTAGGGTGGCTGCGTCGTACATCCGGCGGGTGGGCTGGGGTCTGCGGGGGCCAGGGGTCCTGGCGCTGGGCACGGTCCAGGCGCGGACGGGCGCAGACGGGCTTACCTTTGGCGCACCTTCGGCGCTCAGTCGGTGCTCCCGCTGCGAGCGGTCGCTCCGGGGGCGTCATAAGAAGGGAGCCGGGAGGGAGGGTCCGCTGGGAGGCGGGGAGCGCAGGGGCCAATCGGCAGGCGGGGGGCGGGGTCGCGGCAGGTACCGGAGGGAAAACCTATGCGGGCGGCCCTGCGGCGGCTGGGGCGCCGGGGATCCGAGGTCGAGTGGCCCTGCGGTGGCTGGGGCTCCGGATCGGCGTCAGGCAGGCAGCAGGTAAGGAGGCAGGCAGAGCAGGCGGGGAGCGTGGGGGCAACCAGGCCATGGAGGGCGCAGTGGTCGCTCCTGAGCCGAGGTCAGGGTCCCCTTAAGAAGGGAGCCGGGAGGGAGGGTCCACTGGGAGGCGGGGAGTGCGGGGGCCAATCGGCAGGCGGGGGCGGGGCCACGGCAGGTACCAGCGGGAAAACCTATGCGGGCGGCCCTGCGGCGGCTGGGGCTCCGGATCGGCGTCAGGCAGGCACCTTTCTGGTGGATGAATCTAATTTAGTTTGACTTTTAAACTGTCCTCAATAATCAATCAATCTATCAATACACTTGTAGAGCGCTCTACTCACCCGTGAGGGTCTCAAGGAGCTGAGGGGGGGGGGGCGCTGGGGAAGTGCTGCTAGGTCTTGAGGTGTTTCCTGAATGTGAGATGGTCATGGGTCAGATGTAGGTGGGAGGGGAGGGAGTTCAACGTTTTGGCCGCCAGGTAGGAGAATGATCTTCCTCCGGCGGTGGTTCTGCGGATCTGTGGGACGGTGGCAAGGGCGAGGCTGGCAGAGCGGAGTTTGCGTGTTGGAGTGTAGAACGTGAGGCTGTTGTTGAGGTATTCAGGGCCTATGTAGTGGACTGCTTTGTGTGAGTAGGTGAGGAGCCTGAACGTGATCCTTTTGCTGACGGGGAGCAAGTGCAGGTCTCCCAGTGGGCTGATATGTGACTGTGGCAGGGGATGTCGAGGATGAGTCGCGCGGATGCGTTCTGTATGCGTTGGAGTCTTTTACTGAAGTTTGATTGTGGTTCCTGCATATAGGGTGTTCCCGTAATTTAGTCAGCTGGTGACGAGGGCCTGGGTGACCGTCTTTCTAGTTCCGGTAGGGATCCACAGGAAGATCTTACGGAGCATGCGCAGGGTGTTGAAGCATGAAGATAAGATGGCGTTGACTTACTTGGTCATTGTGAGAGAGGAGTCCAGGATTAATCCCAGGTTGCGTGCGTGGTCAGTGGGTGTCAGTGCAGTGCCTAGTTCTGTGGGCCACCAAGAGTTGTCTCAGGTGGATGGGGATGGTACGAGGATGAGGACCTCTGTCTTGTCTGAGATCAGTTTCAGACGGCTGAGTTTCATCCATTCAGTGACGTTTTTCATTCCTTCCTGGAGGTTGAGTTTCGCGGTGGCTGGGTCTTTTGTGAGAAGAGAATCAGCTGGGTGTCGTCAGTGTATGAGATGATGTTGAGGTTGTTTTTGCGTGCGATGGTGACGAGGGGGCTCATGTAGATATTGAAGAGGGTTGGGCTGAGCAATGAGCCTTGGGGTATGCCGCAGATGATCTTGGTGGCCGCGGAGCGGAAGGGAAGGAGGCGGACTCGCTGTGTTCTGTCGAAGAGGAACGAGGTGATCCAGGCCAGGGCTTTGCGGAGGCGGGTTATTAGGGTGCGATGGCAGACTGTATCAAAGACGGCTGAGGGGTCTAGGAGGATGAGGGCGGTGGTTTCCCTGTTGTCGAGTAGGGTCCTGATGTCATCGGTGGCTGCGATGAGGGCGGTCTTGGTGCTGTTATTGTGTTTTTATCGAGGAACCTGAATCAATATTACCATTTTATGCCCTTGTACGGCTATAATCAATAATATCCCTATAATGGCATAAGAATCAGATCCATATTTTAGTAAATCACCCTTGCAGTCCAAGGCACGGCAAAAGCTACTTCCTTAGATTCCTAGAAAGTACAACGAGTTCTTTCAACACACCAAACCTCCAGCAACCTGGGAAATCCCTGCTTACTTTGTTTTGATTTGTAATAGAACTCCTGCGAGCACTGCAAGAACGGCCAGTTCTTAGTGACATCTTTATTGACGTCTTATGTCCAAACCTTACGTCAAACTCGGCACCTTTCAGGTATAAATATACCAACGTTGCCTTAAGCAAACACATGGTGGTGGTTTTGGAGCAGAGCAGCTAATCTCCTTGCCGAGAGCCCAGCAGACGCGAAGAGCCCACGGACGTTGCCCCTCCTCTTTGACGCACTGAGAAAGACGCTATCTTTTCTCCTGCTGAGAAAATCCAGCTCCGTCGTTTCCAGCCTACCCTTGCGGGTGACTGGGATATCGAGTCCTGAGAGAAAGATACCAGACCTCCTACATTCTATTCCCAAGGTACAGTGCTGACAAAACCCTTAGAGAGAATTCTTGAGTCAGATTCTTGGCAAAACCTACTTAATTTTAACTGCTACTTACTTACTCCTTCCCACGTATTAGGCTTAGGTCAGGTACACCGGGGTAGGCGTATTTTAGAAGCACTAGTTGAGCACGTTAGCCAATGTATATATGTATGTATATATTTTATCCATTTTATCCATTTTAAAGTATCTTATGGCTAAGAAACCATATCCATGCTTTTACAGTATTATTTCCTAATACGCCTTTTACTGTACGTACTTTACTTTATATTAAGTATTGCAATTGTGGCAATTCATTTCTCTTGCATGAGAAGGAAGACTGCTCAATAAATAATACCTTTTATTGAAAACGCCCGTCTCTCCATTCTCTGCACTCTGGTGAAACTAAGAATGCACATTTGACTGAGTGAAATAGCTGTCTATTGTTTTCACACGACTCTAGAGATTTACTCTTATTCCGAGGGTGCAAAGTTGTCATGTTTATGCGGTTGTCGGAAGCTGAATCCCTTCTTGTCTGAGCCAGGGAAGCTGATCCCTTCCTATTCATTCAAGAACGTTTCCAGTGACCTCTGAGCTAGCTGGCGCAAACCTAAATTAAGTCTAACATAGTCAGTAGAGACCTAGAAGACCTCAGTCCTACGTCTACACTGCTGTTTATGTTATTCCAATGCGCAGAGCCTATTGGGAAAATAGGAACTACACTACATGGCGCCCAACGTTTGGTAAGGCGATAAAACTAATGCAAGACGTTAGAGCAACTCAGTCGTGCTTTTTCACGCAGACCCTTTTTCCCGTAAATACTCCAATAGACATCTGGAGTGGGTGAAAGGTTAAAATCCGCCGGAACTTAGTAGGAAGAGATTTCTATGTAGAGTTTTTGGTTTAGTCAACGTTGAAGGATACAGTGTTCCAAAATATTGTGCACTTAATCTTTTGTTTCCTTGAAACTTGATCTGCAACAAAAAACCTCTCTGCCAGTAAAAATGACAGATAGTGAAGGGAGGCAGATAGAATGGCAGCTCAACTAATAGAGGAAGACACGAGTCTCCTACAGAATGACCGGAATGCTATCTTCATTCCGGTCAACATAAGAAAATCTATAACTCTAAAACTTATAGAAAACAGACTGACATCACGAGGTGGTACAGTCATTCTCGTGATAGAGGCACACGAGTATTCTATTCATGGGTAAACTTTCCAGCGCCAAATGCTACAACACACAAATTCCACTTTTACAAAATAGAGGAACCTCCGGAAGAATACACTCCTTTCGAGGATGTGGAAATTCCACTAAATTACCAAGAGCACCTGCTCTGGTTTAAAGGCGCCCTAAAACATAATGATCACATCACCAGGCTCGGTCCACTAGGTAGACCAGGAGCAACGTGGCTGGTTCTAGCCAGCTACACACCACATCCAGACATTGATAAAATGTCAAGCAAAGAACTCTTAGTTAAAATAAAAGAATTAACAAAGGTATATAGAGAGTTAGTTCACTTGGCAAAGGAGGATATAACTTACCTCCAAAAATTGAAAGAAACAGATATAGCAGACCAACCAATTGAACTTGCCAGAATCATAGAAAAATCCTATGAAGAACTAGATTGAGATAGTTTGGGTGGTAAACCGGTAAAACCCCAACTACTTGAAAATCCTGAAAAGATATTTATTAAAAATAATCTAAACACTCCAAAAAAGAGCTGGGATGGAAATAAACAATCCACTCCAAAAGAAAAAAGATTTCAGTCCAGAGGAAGGTCTCCTCGGCGGAGAGAAAGATCTCCGAACCGAGAACACAAGTCTCCCCAAAGGGAGCCCTCTGAAAAAAGATACAACCTTAGAAATAGAGATAATTTGAAAAAGCCTGATAGATAACAAGATATTGATACACGTCCCTCTTGATCTTTTCAGACTTCCGCGCAGAAATCGGAAAGAAGAGGACGGTCAGAACACAGGGAAGAGCACGTCAAGTCCAAAGACAAGGAACCTGCTCAAAGTAAAAAATTACAATTTCCAAGAAAGAAGGTAGCAAGTATTAAAATAATCAAACATGCCGAGGATACTGAGGACACAGCTGAAAAACGGAGAGTGGGCACAGACAATGCTAGACAGCGCAGCAGAAGTGACCATAGCTCGCAAGATCCTGATGAATCATCTGGAGACAGTGGACACAAATGAATACATTCAGGTGGAAACTGCAGATACCAGAGTTAGCGAACCTCATAAAATATACGAAATAGCATTGCGTATAGAGGGAGATAAGACTAGGAAGGTAAGGGGTCTGTTTTGGGATAACCTCTCAAAAGGCTATGACATCCTATTAGCTGAGAAGGCTGGCCACCAGAGTTTGTCAGGGAGTGCCCTCATGGTGAAGAAATGAATATGCCTGCCTTCTCAAATCATATTCCAATACATAGAAGATACATATATGCAAGGAAATGGGCAGTAGCTCAAGCACCTGCTTTATATAAGAATCATGTAGGATGGGATGAGGACTCCCCTCCTCACAAAATCCAGTTAAAATGTCAACCAACTGCACAAAGACAGTACCCAATTAAGCAAGAAGCTAAAAAACAAGTCAGGGAGATCTTAGATCAACTTGAATACCAAGGGGTGATTGAAACATGCACCTCTCAAATGAACAATCCTTTGTTTCCTGTCTCCAAACCAGACGATTCATATCGTCTAGTCTTGGACTAAAGACACCTTACCTCATGTTGCAAGACATTTGCAGTACAAAATTCGCACAGTGCGGCACTAATGAATAACATCATTCGCAAAAAATACAAAACATTAGACATTTCTAATGGATTCTTTTGTCAAAATATTGCACCGGAAAGCAGGTATTTAACCGCTTTCTCAATAATGGGGTCACAGGAAATTTCTGTCGACTCCCACAGGGATTCAAGAATAGCCCAGGATTATTCTCAGCAAGAGTAACAGAGTTACTACAAATATATGATGATGAGGCATTATCTTATGTCGATGACATCTATCTCACAGATGATGACCTGGATACTCACTTGAAAAGAGTGAACACCATAATACTTGGGTTCGCAGCAGAGGGTTACAAATTCAACTTTAAAAAGTCACGAATTGCCCATCTAACTGTCCTGTTTTTAGGATATGAATTATCAAGTGAAGGCAAAAGCCTCGCAGACAACTTCTTAGAGAAGTGCGCTGTACTCCAAGCACCAAAAACGCTGAAGAACTTACAATCAATACTAGGTTTCCTGAAATTCGGAAGAACTTACATTCTAAATTATGCAGGGAGGGTTAAACCTCTCTATGTATTAATAAAACCTGATTTTAAACCAATCAATTGGACTCAGAAACACACAGAAATTTTGAGCTCACTGCAAACAGACATGTTAGCTAAAACAAAATTAGAAACACGCAACAATACACGCAACCTTGTAATCCGAGTCATCCCAGGAAGATGCAGATTCACGTACCTGACCTCTAATGAGGGAGAAACGGTACCAATAGCTTACAAATCACATTTGTACTCACAAGCAGAAAAAACATTCAGTCTTACAGAAAATACTGTAAAGGCAGTTCAGACTGCTGTAACAAAAGAAAGAGCCCTAGCCCAAGGCAAAAGAATAACTGTTTTTACAGCAGAATCAGCCTTTGAGGCGTTCTTCAGCCCAGTTAATCTAAAAACGGTGGCACTAGATCCAAAATGGATACAGTGGGAAAATTCTCTTGCTGCAGAAGACGTGAAATACTATTTTGACCCGAACATGAAAAAACTGAAGGATCTGAAATATGAAGAAGAATATCCTCTGCCAATCGAAATTCTGCCTCTCCAACAGTACTCTTGTATAATCTATACGGACAGATTTGTACAACATTACGATGTGGATAATAAATCCTACGATGCAGCATGCGCGATTGTTAAAGGTCGCTGGCGCTGTGGTAAATTCAGACCAAAAATAACAAAAACTGAATCACTGAGAAACTGTTCAACTCAGCGAGCTAAAATCAGATCTTTAAAGATGCCGCTTGAAAATGCCGATCGTGAATTCCTGACACTAATAGTGTGCAATTCGCATTTCTGCGTCAAATCTTACAATAATGACTTGCAGAACTGGGTTCAAAACGATTAAAAAGATGACACAGGTGCCACAATCAAGCATAAAATGCTTTGGGAACAGGTAGTTCTTTTACAGAAAGAACTACAGAAGACTCACGTGATACATACTCTGAGTCATCACCGTGATGGCGTTCACGTTGCAGGGAATTCATTGGCTAATACAGCCACAGCGGAAGCAACTCAACCGGCTTCCGTAGCCACAAAAAAGCGTTCAGAAAAACACATAGACGGGGAAACCATGCTGGCGGTAAAAACGTCTTCAAAAGGCGACGGTGCAGCACTTCCCATGAACTATCCACTCAATTATACATACATAATTGATGCAAACTCTGTTCCTTTTGCTCGAATCCCTGGAGTGGGGGATAGAGTAATTCCTAACACGAACATGAGAGTCTTATTATTAGCAGACGCACACATGGGTTAATGTCCGAGGCACAAACAGATCAAAGAATCTCTGAAAGAATTACAATCAGAATACTGGTGGCCGGGGATGAGCCTGCAACATTATAAATTTGCAAATAGCTGTCCAAACTGCAACTTAGATCGCAGTAATGAGCCACCCGGAGTATTGACAATGGCCATTTCTGTAAGTTAGCATAAGGCTACCTATACGTAATATCCAGCGTCCTATTAATTCCTTTTAAGACTAGATTCACTTAAAAATGTGGCCCCAGCGCTCGGCTGACGCCAGAACTGTTATAAAAGATTTGCGAGTCTTTATCGGCACATACGCAATTGCCATGCTACATTCTGACCAGGGTCCTGCTTTTAGCTCTCGAGCTTATAAGGAGGCCATGACCAGCATGGGCATTGAGTTGCGGTACTCTTGTCCCTTCCATCCTGAGGGAAATGGGATTGTGGAAAGAAAAAACCGAGACATAAAGCAATCTATAACGGCAAAGGTACTAGGTTCGGGTGATGGGTGGGTCCAGCATTTAATAAGTGTCCAACGTAGTCTTAACAATCTGCCAAGAAATTCTCTAAAAGGTTTCAGCCGTACGAATTATTGTTCGGAACTAGAATGTATATTCAGGATTTAGATAGTCAGACTTCAGTGGTGGAAGATAAGAAAAAATGCTTTTACATCAAAGATCGTTTGGCTGTTTTACAGGACTTAAATGAAACAAGAAAAGCCCTGAGCAACATAAAGTTAAAACAACAGCCAACAACCACTGAAGATACACCACCTGTCCCAGCAAGACCTGTCTGGATTCCAAAGATTGGGGATCTGGTCAGAGAGAAGATAGCGGTGAAGAAGGAATTTGGGCCTTCTTACAGAAAAGCAGTACCTGCCTTAGCTGTCAACGGAACGAGATCAGTTGTACTACCGCCCCTTGCTGGTAAAAAGGAGAACCGAGTTGTATCCATCGACCTGGTAAAACCACAATCATGTGGCCAATAATAAGTAGTAGGCCCAGTGGACTCCCAAGAAATAGCAGAATATCAACATTTGCTACAATCCAAGAGGTTCAAACTGAGAGACTAATCACATTTGACAAACCTGCAGTGAATACAAAAGGACTATGCAACAATGCCATGGAACTTGTGCCTCGTGAAACCCAAATTAAAACAGTTCGTCAAGAAATACCAGTCTACAACGATGTAGCCTCAGACTGTGCTAATTAGAGACAAATTGAGAAAGCAATTCCAACAATTGACAGAACTGCGTCTGGCTACTTCATCAATTTCAATAACTTTTCTGAAGATCAAAGCGACCCTGAAGAAACGCCAGCAACAAAAACTTTTAAAGACAAAGTAACAGAACTCTTTCATCAACTCAAAGACACCTATCTGATTTCTCCATGGTTTGAATTTTGGATTGTGTTAGGTGTACTTTTCCTCCTGCTTTGGCTCATCATGGTACTTTGTTTGGGAAAATTCATTGAGGGAAGATACAGTACAATGGACACAGCAAGTCGAAACATCAACTTGGTCCTAAAGCCACACAAGTCATCTCACATTGAGAAAAGAGAACTATCATCAGTGAATGTCACAGCCATTCCAATACCCGGCGGGGTAGTTTGGGACAAAACGGATTACGAAATCTATGGCCCGGTCGAACTCTTGAAATATCCTCATCAGTTTAAGGTTTCATTAAGTGACTTTGTAAAACCAAGTACATTCTCTGATGATTGGGACTTTGAAAGCATAAATAATATGATGTCAGATTTAGTAATGTCAGAAAAATTTACAGAACTTAATTATTTACAGGGTTCTTCGAACTATGAACAGATGTATTGCTATAACCACTATGCACATCACTATTTGCATAAATCTGCTCAACCTAGAAATGTTTTTGAATATAATCAATGGGAACATTGTGCAACTCCACCTAAAAGCAGTTTGAAAACATTTTATGAGAAATTTCCATACTTCTCATGGTATAACACAAGTGATGCAGAAACATTTTATTATAAACTGTTAGATAAAACAGGGATAAAAACTATGTTGACAAATACTAAATTGATTTATTCTGAAACATTTAATGAAAAAATGATTACATTTGGTTTTGATTTCTGGAAAAACAACATTGAAACAAAAACCATCTGGGGTACAAAAGAATGGCAGGTCCAAGGTTTAGAAGCATTATTTCGAGCCTGCATAATCCCAGAACAAAAAATGTTCTTGAATCACACCATTCAACAGACTACTTGTCTTGGCTTAGCTAAGATTAAAGACCTAAACATACCGTCTATTCCAAAGCCAATACCTGATAATACGACCACAGATATTGAGATAGACGCATCTCATATTTTACACCAAAACAGAACACATCCTGATTGGAAAAAGTGGTTAATCTGGCCAACAGACATAAATGACTGTCAAGATAGATTCCTGATAAAAATACAGGGGTTCAAAATGACCAGACCAGACCCTAGATACTCCCAGAGACAACATCCAGGGACAGTAACAACATACAGTGTAGGGAAAATATGCCTTGAATGGCTACAGACATCCACACTGGCAGAAATTAAGCAACACTTGACTTTACTTAAAGACGGTGCTGACTTGCGCGATTTCATATTGGGGCCACGCAAACAGCATCAAAAACGTTTCATAGCAGCCAGTATATATGCTGCATACAACGAAGCTTGGAAAGTAACTCAAATTGAGACAGAAGAGAAAATACAAGAAATTGATCGTATTAATTTGGAAAAATCGCTTTCTGTTGTGGACAATGGGTTAATGACTCTGTCCTCCAGAATATATTCACTGGACAGTATTGTATCATCTGCTATCGATATAATAGATCAGGACCTGCTAATGTTACAACACGGTCAGTCCCAATTACGTTCTATTGTACAGCTAGGCTGGACGTTGCAAAATCTGTGTTCAAGCTACGTGCCATGGCGTCTGATAAACACAACGTCATTATTCTCTATCTTTAACCTTACTGATAAACAAATCAGTTTGGCACAAAAAGGAGCAGACTATACGATTCTGAGCATTGAAAAACTTGAGAGATTACCATTGACAATGTCAGAAATACCTGTCATTGAATGGGTAATACACAGAATAATCACAATTCCGATAACAACTTTCCAATTTAAAAATTGCCAAGAGTATATACCCGCAGGCCAGTATGAAAGGTTGGGTAAAGGGTACATTAAGTCATCATGGAAATTACCTTATACACACACATGTTATAGTGACAAAAACCAGAATGTATTTCTTAGTGGTAATAATTGTAAACGATCACTAAGTGGAATACTTCAGTGCCAAGGTATAAATTTACATGGGGCCTGTGAGGGGACTTCAAATAACCTTTCATGCCACCAGCACGGCACACCTGCAACGCAAATAGAGCCATTCTTTAGACAACTTTCTAACGGGAGTTACGTTCTAATAACGGATCACAGCTGTTGTGGCATGGTGCCAGGGAAAGCATATCTCGTAAGCGTTAGTTCCATGGTCACTTGCTGTATGCAAGCATTGTATCCAAACGTCCCTACTGATACAGAGACGACGATTTGGCCTCCCTTGAATATCTCTTCTATACGAATTGATACTTTAAGCAGAATGAAGTCTGTGCTTTTACAGACAACTGTGCCTATTTTGTCATCAAAAGAAACGTATGATCTTCAATTTTTCAATTTCAATTTATTTTATTATGTTTTGGCTCTCAAAAGAGGGCCACATAAAATACATAATACAAATTACAGACATAGGATAAGATACAATAGAATATCAAAAGACAGTTTACAAAAATTAACAACAGACAAGAATAATCAACAGCAGACACCTCCATATCTCATTAATAAATAGCTGAAAAACCTTTAAAAAAGTTAAAAATACAGAAGCAAAACATTTCATTTGGGGGGAAATACAAGGCCTGCAAGAAAATATTTACATTAGAAATGCCGAGTTGAAGACATATTGGCTTTAACCATTTCAGCCGTAATGAGCGCAGTACAGGACATAAAAACAACACATGAGTTTGATCCTGAACACTCATATTACATAGGTTACATATCGGAGAAGATCCATACCATTTAGATAAAAGGAGATTTAAAGGTAATAAATCATATCTTAGGAGAAACCATAGTCTTCGAGCTCCATGTGGAATATTCCATGTGACATATGGTTGGGCAAGCTTCATAGAATAAGAATTAAGAAGGAGATCACAACCCCTCTTTTCTTGTAGTACATTCTTATCCAATTTAAAGCAGAGTTCCCACGAAGCCTGTTTCAGCAAGGTTTTTAGCTGAGTCGTGGAATGTATAAGTAGAGTACTTTCATCCAACTCTAAAAGTGTCACAGCTTTTCTAAAATTCCTAACTATTTGAGAGAACTCTTTAAAGCTGCCCAACAATTCTCCTTTAAGAAGAGCTCTCAACGATCCCGGTTCTCCTCTGGCCAAACATGCCACCCATCTTACCAAAGCGCATAATCCCTGAACCCAACTACTCCTAAGGCCGAAATCAAGCCTACATGCGGCCACCGAGCAAGCTGTGTTAAGGGTAGATAAGGATCTTAATAGTTTTCCTTCAACTGTGTGGCAGAAACTCCAATGCTTCAGCTCTACAAGTTCTATTCCATATAAAAGCGAAGCAGGAATTTTTGCCCTAAACACCTCAAGTAAACAAGCAAAATGTCTTTTCCCTGTGGCAAGGTAAAGGGAACACAGACCTCTGCCATGTGCAAGGGCTTTACGTGAGCTATGATCAATATGGGGCTTCTCGCTCAGATTGGCCGAAATTATTTTACCTAAAAAAGTATAGGATCTAACAACCTCTAATTTCTGGCCACCTATAGACCATCCAAAATTTTCTGATCTGCATTTCTTTTTTCCTGAAATGCACATAATTTTACTTTTGGATGTATTTATCTTCATAAAATGGGACTCAGCAAATGAATGTAGAGCCTGCAGACGAATGGCCAAACCCTTAGGCGTTAAGTCTAAGATGAGGATATCGTCTGCATACAGCAAACAGGAAATAGGAATCCCCCCACAACCGGGGCAATGCCCGCACAAGCAGACAGGGAAGCAGGGAGATCTGCAATGTACAGGGAGAACAATAATGGGGCCAGAAGGCAACCCTGTTTAAGTCCATTCAAAGATGGAATTAATTGAGAAAGACCCCTTTCTCCACCTTGGAGCACACGACACCAGGTATCCGTATGAAGAGCACATACGAGATCCAGTAAGTGGGATGGCAAACCCAGTGCTGCTAATTTTCTCCACAGTTTGCGACGATCTACTTTGTCGAACGCTGTGGAGAAATCGATAAAAGCAGCAAACACCACCCCCCCTCGAACGTGTATGTATTTGTCCGAAATCACCTGGAGGGCGGTGAGATTATCTAATGTACCGTGCCCCCTACGGAAACCAGTTTGTTCCAGTGGTAAGATATTATTTTCTTCAACCCATTCATTAAGTAATGTTAAGATACACTTTGTTTTGGGATCTGGTTCTCCTGTTATGGGAACTTTGTCATGAGCGTTCCCTGCGTGGAACATTCTGTGGGGAAAGTTCTCTCCTTGGCAGTTGCTGCCGGGGAGCTGCTGCAGTTGGAAGAAATAAAGTACTCTCTCCTCACTTACCGGCCTGGAGATCTACTTCCTTTCAGTGGCGACGATTTCCAGCCTCCAGCCTCCCCATTGAAGCTCGTCGTGTTGAAGCTTCGCTTGGAATCTCCTGCTCCTGCCTCGTTTGCCCGTACTTCTGCTTCCACTCCTGGACTGGTTGTGTTTCCTGTGCCTCCGTTCCTCCGTGTCAATGTGCCATTGCTGTGCTCATTCCTGTGATGGTCTTCCCAGGTACTCTGTTAATTCACGCGATTGAATTATTTCTCGCGTCTCACGCATGCGCACCTCTGATTTGCCTGACCTTCAACTGGGACATGCACGCAACATTCTGACGTTGCGTGCGGCCATTTTGGATCATTTCCATGGCAACTTCCCGAATATTTACAGTTCGGCTCCTTCAATGCGCATTTCTTCTGCAACTTCGCTGATGCGCTCAGCTTCTCGTTAAATGCGTTTTGTAGACACACTCTACACCGTTTCAAGTACGTATCCTACATTTTCAGTTTTGAGTTATTTCTGAAGCAATTTTTTTTGTTGCACTCTAATTTCACCATTTCTCTGATGTGCACAGTTTTGGTTTCAAACATCGTTGAACAGCTTACTCATGACTGGCGTGCACAATTCATATAACCTGCTTATTTTGTGCATTCTCATTCTCTTTTGCATTGTTTTCTTGCAGTTCTGTTGTTTTTAATAATTTTGTGGGGCAGCAACTCACCCACGTGCCAATATGGATCACATTATTGCACCTCACCTTTTTTGCAATCTGCAGGTACGCCTCCTGTAAAATGGGATGATTGGAAAGACACTTTTGAAGCTTATTTGGAAGCAATTGACGGAGAAACTTTCACTTCTAATAAAAGAAGGCTTTATTGATTTATAATCTAGGGGCTGAAGGCAGGAGTGTTTTAAAAAACGCTACCCATAGAAACTGTAAGCACTTTAGTGACTGGTGGTGACAGTGGTGATTCCTTGTTAGTGGATGAATATGCCACAGCCATCAAAACTCTTGACAAACGTTTTAGTCCAAAAAGGAACATTGTTCTTGAACGACACAAATTTCTTCAGCGAGCTCAAATTCCGGGTGAATCAATTGATGACTTCGTAGCTGCGCTCAGAATTCTTGCAGTAAATTGTAATTACAGGGAATTTAGGGATGAAATCATCCGGGATCAGTTAATTGAAAAGACCTCCAACAAGAAAATTCAAGAGAAGCTGTTATCGTCTGATGATCCTGACTTAGAAACTGGGTTAACTCTTGCCAGATCTATTGAACATTCTCAATTTTGCGTGAAAGAAATGAGCAATCCTACCTCTTCGGCTGAGGTTAAACTTTTGAGGTCCACTTCCACTTCCAGACCCACCACCAAATCACCATTCATTACCAAGTCTGCTTCTAGTGTTCCTCGTTCCTCTGCTATGCCTTCTAACCAAACCAAAGTTATACCTAAGGATGTAGTATGTTTCCGTTGTGGCAGCACCACTCACCTTGGCAATGCTAAATTTTGTTTTGCTCTTAATCAGACTTGTTACAACTGCGGAAAGAAGGGCCACTATTCTAGGATGTGCAAAATTGCTTCCTCCAAGAAAAGTCAAGATCAAATTGTAAAAACCATCACTGATGACTCTGACGAAGAATGCTATGAATTGCTACTGTTGTCCTCCTCTGCATTTCTTGGGGATGTTGTGGTAGAATTAGCTGCTTTGGGGGGTATTCACAAAAGGAAATCACCTTCCTGCAAAATTTCTGTGAACGATACCTGTCTGACCTTTCTAGCTGATTCTGGTTCTCCCTTTACCATAATCAATGCTGCGGATTATGACACGTTAAACAATGTGCAGCTAGGGGAATCTTGTATAAAAATCTTTGCGTATGGTGGCAAACGGGTTGAAGTTTTAGGGAAATTTGTTGCTAATCTCAAATTTCATTCTGATCTTGCTTCTAGTACTGTATTTGTGGTTAAGGAGGGTGCCAACCTTTTAGGGTGGGATGATCAGGGCAATTTGAACATTGTGTTGGATCCCAATCATCCTGATATGGTGATTTACCGTAGTGAATTTTATAAATCTGTTCCTACCTCTTCTTCTCAAACCGTGACCCATTTGTCTGGTGTCAAATGGGAACGTATGTTTCCTGAAGTTTTCGACGGGAAGCTAGGGAAACTTATTGGTTTCCAACACCAGATTGTTCTCAAGAACGATGCTAAAGCTGTTGCACATAAGGTTCGCAAGGTACCTTTGAGTCTTCGTCCTGAACTCAAAAAAGAATTGGAACGATTGTGTGTGGCTGGTGTTATTGAGCCCATTGAGGGTTCTGAGTGGCTCGCACCAATTGTTTTAGCACGAAAATCGGACAACTGTCTGAGGATGTGTGTGGATTTGCGTGACCTCAATGCTAACATCTGGGTCGACCGTCAACCCCTTCCTAATATAAATGAATTGTTGACCACTTTAGATAGTGCCAGATTCTTTACTTCCCTTGATATTTCTTCCGCATACCATCAAATTGAACTCAGCAAGGAGTCTAGGCATTTGACCTCTTTTGTTACTCCTTAAGGCGCTCACCGTTACATTCGTATGCCCTTCGGCCTTGCCTCAGCTTCAGCTGTTTTCCAACGATTAATGAAAAACTTATTTAAAGACATTCCTGGGGTTGTGTTTTTTCAGGATGAGATCCTTATTCATGGCAAAACTGAACTTGAACATGACGAGAGAGTCAAACATGTTTTAAGCATCATCAAGGCTAGTGGGTTAACGTTGAGGGCGAACAAATGTAAGTTTTTGCAAGATGGTGTTGATTATTTGGGTCACCACATTTCGCATAAAGGTATCAAACCCAAATTTAAGATTATTGATGCTATTCAAAATGCACCCACGCCTACAAATAAGGATCAGCTGCGTTCATATTTAGGATTGGTAGAATATTATTCAAAATTTGTCAACAATTTTTCCTCCAAGACTGCTTCTATGCGCAATTTACTTAAAAAGAATGTGAAATTTGTATGGGATGAGGATTGTCAGAACAACTTTGTATCAATCAAGAATGAGATTGTACAGGCTGGTCCACTCAAACTGTTCAATATTAATGACTTATGCATTATTTCAACTGATGCTAGCAATGTGGGTCTAGGTGCTGTTCTTCTCCAGAAAAGAAGTGATGGTCGTGAGGAAACAATTGCTTTTGCTTCCAGGACTTTGAGGGGTGCAGAGGGGACTTATTCTACTATTGAGAAAGAGGCATTGGGATTGTGGTGGGGTGTGCAGCATTTCAAAAATTTCCTTTGGGGTAATGAATTCATTTTGAGAACCGACCACAAACCCTTAATTGACTTATTTACTACTAAGGGGGGTGGTGTGGCCACACCCCGGGTTGCCAAGTGGCAGTTTAGGTTGCAAGAGTTTCGTTATCGTCTGGAGTTTGTGCCTGGTGTTAAAAATCATGTTGCGGATTGCCTGTCAAGGTTGCCCCTTTGTTCTGAGAATGATGTCCCCATGCCTGATGATTTGGAGATGGTGTGTGCTGTGTGTTCTTTAAATGGCACTGTGGGTTGTGCCCTTTCCGAGCAGGAGTGGTTGGACGGTGTAACTGATGATGAGGTTGTTTTGAAGGTTATTGACTGTTTATCTGGTGTGTGGCCGTGTGATAAGGATTGTCCATCGGATTTAGTTCCTATTAAAAGGGTCAAAGACGAGTTATCTGTTGTGGATGGGTTGTTGCGTAGGGGCGGTTTACTTGTGGTTCCTTTTTCCATTTGCAGCAGAATTCTTGATTTGGCTCACGAAGGCCATCCTGGCATCCGTGCAATGAAACGTAGGGTCAGACAAGATTTTTGGTGGCCGGCTCTCGATAAGGATGTTGAGCATTTTGTTCGAGATTGTTGTACGTGTGTCACCAGTGACAAGTCTCAAGTGACAAGACCTTCTCCTATTGAACCAATTGTTGTTGGGGAATATTCCTTGGTCTAAACTGGGCTTTGATATTGCTGGTCCTTTTGGTCTCATTGGCTGCTCTCCCAAGTATGCTCTTGTTCTTATTGATTACATGTCTAAATGGCCTGAGGTGAGGTTTGTTGACAATGCCAACTCTTCATCCATTATTGATTTCTTTCTTGATGTTTTTCTTAGGGAAGGTTTTCCTGATGAGTTGGTTTCTGATAACTGCACTCAGTTAACTTCATTTGAGATGCAGGGTTTTTTTAAGGATGCAGGGATTAAGCACACTTGTACTTCCCTTTATCATCCACGCAGTAACGGTTTGGTTGAACGGTTCAACCGTGTGGTCAAAGAACATGTACAACTTGCTTTGGTGAATGGGTTGCATTGGCGCAAGTCTCTATGTGATATGTTGTGGGCTGTGAGAACTACTCCTCATGTCAGCACCGGTGTTGCCCCATTCACCTTACTTCGTGGTAGGGTGGTTGGTTCAAAACTGAATAAAGAGTGGATTCTAGAAGGATGGTCGATTCTGGTAAATTGTCTGGTGTAACTGATGTCAGAGCTGCTGTACAGGTGAAGTATGATACCAGGTCTGATGCGAGTTATTCCCTGGATGTCAAGGTGGGTGATTGGGTAAGATTAAAAAAACCTGGTTTTCTCTGCAAAGGTGAATCTCGGTTTTCATTTCCCAAAAGGGTGTCTGAGGTAAAAGAACGAGTGGTGGTACTGATGGATGGTAGAGTGTGGAATAAATCTTGCATTTCCATTATTCCTAAGTCTATGGTTAGTGAGGTCAACAGAAGATTGGGCACACATTCTCTTCCTGTTAAAGTGTCCTCCGATGCTCTTGTTAGGGATGATGTTGTTCTTTCTGGTCATGCTCCTCCTTCCTGTGTGTCATCTAGGCCTTCTAGGACTAAGCGTTTACCTGCCAAATTTCATGATTATAATATGCAGTAGTCTGAGATTTGTCACTGCTGACTTTCTTATGGCATGTGTTTTTCTGGACATGTTTCCTTGCTATTGTTGTGGCGTGTTTCTTTGTCTTATTCTCTTTTTGTCTATCTTGTTTCACATCTTTCTTTCATCTCTCCTGTTCTCTCATCCTTTCTCATCGTTTTGTTTTTCTCTGTCTTTCTATTGGAAGAGGGGAGATGTGTTGGGATCTGGTTCTCCTGTTATGGGAACTTTGTCATGAGCGTTCTCTGCGTGGAACATTCTGTGGGGAAAGTTCTCTCCTTGGCAGTTGCTGCCGGGGAGCTGCTGCGGTTGGAAGAAATAAAGTACTCTCTCCTCACTTACCGGCCTGGAGATCTACTTCCTTTCACTTTGCAAAAACTTTTCCGATTGAGTCAAGGAGAGCTATCAAACGGTAATTCATAGGGTTGTCCCTAACTCCCTTCTTAAATAGTGGGACCAGTATGATTCCCCTCCAAGAAGCAGGCACCCTTTTAGAGACGAAACAGGATCTGAACAATGGAAACAGTATCTTACTCCATAAGGACGGATCCTGCTTCAAAACCGATATGGGTAACACATCAGGTCCCATTGCTCCCGAGGAGCGCATGTTCTTAATGGCCATTTCTATAGTTTTCTCTGAAGGGAAGTCAATAGGACCCTCAGCTGCTTGGACAAACCCACTATCCTCAACCAATGTGCCATTCCCAGCATATAGCTTCGAAATAAAAGAGGTCCATACCTCTTCAGAGATGGGAATGGGAAGAGGGGTAGTTCTAACTCCACATCCCTTGCCAACTATTGACCAAAATTCTCTAGCCTTACCATGCACAACGGCTTCCCTTAAGCTTATCCATAAAGAGTCTTCTTTCTCTTTTTTAAGTTTCATTCTAAATCTGCTTCTCCTTCTTTTTAGCATCGATATTTTATTTGCTAAATCACCAGATCTACGTAGAAATTGCTCCCGTACTAATTTATTTATTTCCCTATTTAGGGGGAGCATTACACTAGGATATGAAACTTTTTCCTAGGAAAACTAGTCTTTTTTGCAACCAAGGTAATCTTCCTCATAAGTTTTTCAAAGTGCATGATTTCGGAACCCAGCCAATCACTTATTTCTAATATAGTTTCAGAAAGAATATCCTGCACACCCTTCATGGCACTTGGATTCCAAAAACATCTACCCGAGGATTTATAGAAATTAACACCTTTGTTATTAAATGACCAGGTATCAGTGGGAGGAGGTTGTAAAGAGATACTTAAAATGATCATATTATGGTCACTCAAAGCTGTTGGGGATACCATTAGATCCTGTACAAGCGAGAAAATACCATAATCAGAAATCACATAGTCTAGTATTGAGTTGCTAGAAGAGGACCTATGGGTAAATTTTGCGGGAGTGTCAGAGGGGAATCTCCCATTTAAAATAAGCCCCTCGACTGCAGACAGTTCTGTTCTTCCAACAACATCTTCCCTCTTTTGTTGGTTTTTATTTTATCTGGGAAGAGAGATTGTGGGATGAGATAAGCCTCTTCTTTAGATTTATTTCTAAATAAATTTAAACTAGAATTAGAAATTTTACAGTTCAAACCCCTGACAAGTATTACTTCAGGTGGGGGATATACCTCTTTAATCTGTTTAATATAAAGAAACACTTGCTTCAATAAAGTATTAAAACATTCTTCGGGAGGAATATAAGCATTAATAATTACAACAGAAAACTTATTGCCAGTGCTAGAGAGACTAACTATTGTTATTGCTTGGATGAGATTACTTGAATCAATATAATGAGAAAATCTCCACTGTAATTTATTGGACAAAAGACAAGCAATTCCCCCTTTAGCGTGTCCTTTCTTAGAGGGGGAGGCCGCAGCCTCAAGCACATAGTAGTCTTTCCCTGCACATATGTTATTAACACACCATGTTTCTTGGATGCAGATCACGTTAGCCTCCAGAGAAAATAAGAACTCTAGTTTCTCTGGGCTATTATGTATCCGGGCTGCATTCCAGGAAATGATTTTCAATTTATTGTTAAAGATGTTGAAACAATTTGGGATTGTCTATGATTTTATTAGACAAGGCACTATGAAGCCAATTCCACTGTTGATTATCCTCTAAAGGAAAAGAATTCTGAATTAGCGGGGGAGGCAATACCTGGGAAACCGAACGTTTACCTTTTGAAACCCAAATCTTTAAATCATTAAAAGAAGGAAGAACCCCATCTTGCCCATCATCCCTTTGAGCCAACCCATTTTGGTGTAGATTAACTTTTCCTAGAGAGAAGATAGGCAAGACGTCAATTCCTCTACATTGGGAATTCTCAGCCTGTTGTATTATAAGATTTACAATAATTTTGGAATAAAATTTTACCCTAATGCGTGACACACTATCTCCACCTAACAGGGTAACTAACTCAATATCACTCGATTGTATAAGTTTTAAACTTTCTAAATCTTTGAAACAATTGAGTAACCATGACCTATTTAGGGGCAGGTCGGAATCAAACAGTGGTAGAAAGTCCAAAATCAGGGTGTCAACATAAGTCATTGATACTTTCGTCAAAGAGAGTTGGGTAGGTACAACAACCTCTTCAGGAAATGAATTAGAAGGAGCTAGGGGGTTGAGAACCCCAGATACAACCGGGATAGGTCTTATCACCTCTGCCACTGGAGGGGAAATCAACCCTCCTCCGCCGTCCGGGGGAAGGACCTCCACAGAAGTAAGAGGAGTCTTAAAGGGAACCTTTTCTCCACAAGCAGAGGCGAGGGTATCAACATCTGGACTCGAGGGCACAGATTTAGTCTCACTAACAATATCATCTTTACCAGTTAAAGCAATAGGATCTTGAAAAATTATTTGCCTTTGTCTTTTCTTCCTGTATTTACACAAAGGTTTCCTCTTTTTTCCTTTGTTATTTCTATGTTTACCATTTTTTTCTTTCTCTTTTTCTTTATCATCATCATGATGCCCCTTTTTGTCTGGCACAAAAATTGGGAATAACTCATTTACAGTTTTTAAATCTGGAACAATCAGGCTTTCTTCCTCTATTTCAAGTTCAGAGGTCTTTACACAATTAGCTGCGGCAGAGATAGGAATTCCAGTGGAATCCTTTTCTTGGACTACCACTGGAATATTTATACCTAAATTTCCCGCAGAAACATTAACACACACCGTTGCCTTCTGAGAGCCCGCCTCAGGAGCAGGATCAGGATCAGGAATCTTTTCCGGAACTTTTAGCAACATAGTATTCAATATTTGTGTAACAGAATCCAGGATACAGTCAGAGCTTCCTACAAATTTGCCCAAAAGTAATAATATAGAGGCCAATAGATGTTCCAGGGCAATCAAAGATTCAGATATAGGGTCTTCACCCAGAGAAACAGGAGGACAAATGCCTGATAGATTAAGCACCGGGCTCCTGGAGACATTTAGCAGTGCAGACATGTCATGCGCATTTATAGATGGAGTACTACTATACAACAATAGTCCAGAGGGAGTAGCACCTACTGGAGACTTGATGGCCTCTGATTATTTCAGGCTACCACCATCCAAGTAACGACCACAGAGCTCTAGGTCAATGCTTGACAATGAAGAATCGCCTCCAGACGGAACATTAGGTACAGAGACATTAAGAGCAGATACATTATTATATTGCTCTCGCTCAACAATTGGTACATGTTGCTTAATATCACTATGAATTTCAGAGTCTTCACAACAGGCCCTACATGAGAGGAGTCCCTCACAATTGGAGAGGAGTCTGTATTGTCTATAACTCTTGCAGGTCCCACAGGCGAAACTATACCAGAGCCTTTAATTGCATCAACTGGCAAAATCTTATCAATGGGTTTTTCCCACAATTTCAAAAGCTGACATTGACCCTTCAATAGGGGGTTATTGACTGATTTATTTCTTAAGGGGTTGGATCTTGTTTTTACACAAGACCTTCCCCCCAATATTCTTCCAGATCGGAGTTTCTTTGTCATCATCCCCAACAAATTAGAAAATTAAACAATTTAAAACTTAAGATCCACAAAGAATGAGATTAAGAACAGAATTAGTCCATATAATAAATGAAACAATGGAGGAAAGTCTGGAGGAACATTCCAGTCAAAAGAGCAGTCCGTCGATTTTTTTTTTTTTACCACACAAAGTGCAGCTTCGTATCGAATCTTAGCAAATATTTAAAAGGAAAATGTTAATAACGTGGCCCAGCCCAGCCTACCTCAGTCACCTAGGGCCACAGAGGGCCCGCCCTTTGCCCGGGCTTCGCCCCGGGCGTCCCGCGAGGGAGGGAATGCGCCAATTTTATGCGCCTCCTGGCGCTTGTTGCTGGTGCTCGTAGGGCGCAATGCCCGCTGGGGCTTGTGGTTCCCCCGCCCTCCACACTGCGGCAGCTCTCCGGTATTCAGGGAGGCGTGCCGTGGGAGGCGGGATGCTGGGAGACTCCTGCAGCGGTAGCAAGGCGGCAGGTAGGAAATGCTGGCAGCTTCGTAAAACAAAACGTGGCTGAACAAGTTCAATCAAGAAAGTTCCCCCGCTCTGCAGGGAATGCCCCAATTTTATGCACCTCCTGGCGCTTGTTGCTGGTGCTCGTAGGGCGCAATGCCCGCTGGGGCTTGTGGTTCCCCCGCCCTCCACACTGCGGCAGCTCTCCGGTATTCAGGGAGGCGTGCGGCGGGAGGCGGGATGCTGGGAGACTCCTGCAGCGGTAGCAAGGCGGCAGGTAGGAAATGCTGGCAGCTTCGTAAAACAAAACGTGGCTGAACAAGTTCAATCAGGAAAGTTACCCCGCTCTGCAGGGAATGTGCCAATTTTATGCGCCTCCTGGCGCTTGTTGCTGGTGCTCGTAGGGCGCAATGCCCGCTGGGGCTTGTGGTTCCCCCGCCCTCCACACTGCGGCAGCTCTCCGGTATTCAGGGAGGTGTGCGGCGGGAGGCGGGATGCTGGGACACTCCTGCAGCGGTAGCAAGGCGGCAGGTAGGAAATGCTGGCAGCTTCGTAAAACAAAACGTGGCTGAACAAGTTCAATCAGGAAAGTTCCCCCGCTCTGCAGGGAATGCCCCAATTTTATGCACCTCCTGGCGCTTGTTGCTGGTGCTCGTAGGGCGCAATGCCCGCTGGGGCTTGTGGTTCCCCCGCCCTCCACACTGCGGCAGCTCTCCGGTATTCATGGAGGCGTGCGGCGGGAGGCGGGATGCTGGGAGACTCCTGCAGCGGTAGCAAGGCGGCAGGTAGGAAATGCTGGCAGCTTCGTAAAACAAAACGTGGCTGAACAAGTTCAATCAGGAAAGTTTCCCCGCTCTGCAGGGAATGCGCCAATTTTATGCGCCTCCTGGCGCTTGTTGCTGGTGCTCGTAGGGCGCAATGCCCGCTGGGGCTTGTGGTTCCCCCGCCGTTCACACTGCGGCAGCTCTCTGGTATTCAGGGAGGCGTGCGGCGGGAGGCGGGATGTTGGGAGACTCCTGCAGCGGTAGCAAGGCGGCAGGTAGGAAATGCTGGCAGCTTCGTAAAACAAAACGTGGCTGAACAAGTTCAATCAGGAAAGTTACCCCGCTCTGCAGGGAATGCGCCAATTTTATGCGCCTCCTGGCGCTTGTTGCTGGTGCTCGTAGGGCGCAATGCCCGCTGGGGCTTGTGGTTCCCCCGCCCTCCACACTGCAGCAGCTCTCCGGTATTCAGGGAGGCGTGCGGCGGGAGTCGGGATGCTGGGAGACTCCTGCAGCGGTAGCAAGGCTGCAGGTGGGAAATGCTGGCAGCTTCGTAAAACAAAACAAAAAGTTGCAAGGACAACGGCAGAGATACATACACTTTTATCAACTAATTGCCCCGTGCATTTCGTAGAAATGCTAAGCCAAATCCTAAATATGTCAGATGCCAGTGGTATCGCACATGTATTTAAGACAATTTTTTCGGGACTGGTAACACCCTTCGAAGCAGTCCTGGGCATCTTTCCCAAATTTTGTCCATTCGGTTTTTGGCGGCCTACCACTACTTTTGAGACTCGTAGCAGGAATTTTATTTTTGACTCTTCACTCTTCTGCTCCGATATGGCAAGCCAAAAGGCAGACAAGACTCCAGCAAGAATGGAAGAAACGATCCTAGCTATACGCTATCGGGACCGCATAACTAAAGTCCTTGGATTAGTCCGGCTAAGAGATCTGAATATGACCTGGTTTCTTTCATTCAGACCTATATGGCAGACCTGCATCTTACCTGTGCTTTGATGTATGCTATGCAGAGAAGAATGCGTGTTGGACACCTGTCTTACACTACAATCAGCAGTATCAATGGATATCGATACTTTGCTAAGTCCAGTAACGGCTCATGCATCGTGTTGTCCCCAGCGGTTACCAATTCTGATGACGGCATTCGTTGAAACTTCACCACTACGATTAGGTGGGAGTGAAGCAAGAAATAAGAGCAACATCACCCAGGTACGACCTTCTGTGAGCATTGCTGATCCTGACACCGATGATAGCAATCATTCTCACGACTGCCCGGTTACAGCATTTTCAACCATGGTCGAACTTTCACCTGAAGCTGTAGATTGCTTTTTTGCACATCTATCTGAAGTAATGCTCTTCCCTGAACAGAAAGAATAACTTTTTAAGCAAACCAGCACACAGCGTTCCCCTGAACTCTGAATTTGGCCTCCAGCTTTGATAAACAAAAGCTACTGAAAACATTTGGAACTATTTTTTCCCCTGAAAACAAAATAATTTTTTTCCAAACTCCAAAATATTTACCTTTTTTTTAGCACATGTACTCTGCTTAAAGTAGAACTGTTCTTAAAGAACAGAGCTTCTATTTTTAGTAATTCTAGAGACAAAATATTACCTCAGCCTCTGGCACACTTACAAGTAATTGCATTTATATGTGATGAAATAGTCTCAACCTTCTTTTCTGTATTGAGAGACATTTCATGTGTAATTTTCGCAAATTGTTCAGCTAAATATATATGCATCCTTTTTTTTACTGAATGATTACACTGCTTAAAAAATGTACAGTACCAATAATCTTTCATGTATTTCGCATACACCATTTCAAATGCAAAATGTATTTTGGGGTGAGTTGGAATACACATGCACCTTTTACATGTTTACTATTGCTTAGTTTTTAGTAAATGATGGGCATTAGATCGTGGAGTGGGTTTTGTGTTTTTATCTAGGAACCTGAATCAATATTACCATTTTATGCCCTTGTACGGCTATAATCAATAATATCCCTATAATGGCATAAGAATCAGATCCATATTTTAGTAAATCACCCTTGCAGTCCAAGGCACAGCAAAAGCTACTTCCTTAGATTACTAGAAAGCACAAATAGTTCTTTCAACACACCAAACCTCCAGCAACCTGGGAAATTCCCGCTTGATTTGTAATAGAACTCCTGCGAGCACTGCAAGAACGGCCAGTTCTTAGTGACATCTTTATTGACGTCTTATGTCCAAACCTTACGTCAAACTTGGCACCTTTCAGGTATAAATATACCAATGTTGCCTTAAGCAAACACACGGTGGTGGTTTTGGAGCAGAGCAGCTAATCTACTTGCCGAGAGCCCAGCAGACGCGAAGAGCCCACGGATGCTGCCCCTCCTCTTTGACGCGCCGAGAAAGACGCTGTCTTTTCTCCTGCCGAGAAAATCCAGCTCCGGCGTTTCCAGCCTACCCTTGCGGGTGACTGGGATATCGAGGCCTGAGAGAGAGATACCAGACCTCCTACATTCTATTCCCAAGGTACAGTGCTGACTAAACCCTTAGAGAGAATTCTTGAGTCAGAATCTTGGCAAAACCTACTTAACTTAAACTGCTACTTACTTACTCCTTCCCACGTATTAGGCGTAGGTCAGGTACACCGGGGTAGGCGTATTTTAGAAGCACTAGTTGAGCACGTTAGCCAATGTATATATGTATGTATATATTTTATCCATTTTATCCATTTTAAAGTATCTTATGGCTAAGAAACCATATCCATGCTTTTACAGTATTATTTCATAATACTCCTTTTACTGTACGTACTTTACTTTATATTAAGTATGGCAATTCATTTCTCTTGCATGAGAAGGAAGACTGCTCAATAAATAATACCTTTTATTGAAAACGCCCGTCTCTCCATTCTCTGCACTCTGGTGAAACTAAGAATGCACATTTGACTGAGTGAAACAGCTGTCTGTTGTTTTCATTCAACTCTAGAGATTTACTCTTATTCCGAGGGAGCAAAGTTGTCATGTTTATGCGGTTGTCGGAAGCTGAATCCCTTCTTGTCTGAGCCAGGGAAGCTGATCCCTTCCTATTCATTCAAGAAAGTTTCCAGTGACCTTTGAGCTAGCTGGCGCAAACCTAAATTAAGTCTAACATAGTCAGTAGAGACCTAGAAGACCTCAGTCCTACGTCTACACTGCTGTTTATGTTATTCCAATGCGCAGAGCCTATTGGGAAAATAGGAACTACACTACACTGTGGTTGGTTCAAAATCCGTACAGGGATAAGTCGAGGGATCCATTGGCCTCGAGGAATGCGGTCAGCTGTTGATTGACGATCTTCTCGATCACTTTCGCCGGGAAGGGAAGAAAAGAGATGGGGCGGAAGTTTTTGAGGTCTTTAGGGTCTGCTGTCGGTTTCTTCAGTAGGGCATTGATCTCTGCGCGTTTCCAGTTCTCTGGGAAGGTGGCGGACTCGAGGGAGTTGTTTATGACATTCCGTAGGTGAAGTGCGATGATGGTGTCGGCTTTGTTGAAGATGTGGTGAGGGAATGGGTTGGAAGGAGAGCCGGATAGGATGGTGTTCATAGCGTGGGCGGTGTCTTCGGTGCTGAGGGGAGTCCACACGCTTAGGGTGGTTGTAGGGGGCGTTGTTTCGGTGGTTGGGGCGAAGTCTGGGCACCAAAGCTGTTGTTGATATTGGCAATCTTGCGGTGGAAGAACATGCCGAGGGAGTTGCAGAGGTCTTGCGACGGTGTAATGTCGTTGCTGTTGGCGTTGGATTTGGAGAGCTCTTTTACGATGCTGAAGAGTTCCTTGCTGTTGTGTGTGTTGTTGTCCAGCCGTTCTTTGAACGATGTCTTTTGGTGGTGCGGATCAGCTGGTGGTGTTTGCTGTTGGCGTTCTTGAGGGCTGTCATGTTTTCTGTCATCTGTTCGCGGCGCCGGGTTTTCTCGAGGGTTCGGCATGATTTCTTCGATTCTTTGAGGTTGTCTGTGAACCATGGCGTTTTCCTGTTGCCGTTCTTGCCTAGAGGGTTATTCAGTGGTGCAAGGGCATCGGCGCAGTCGACTAACCTTTTTTTAAAAAAAATATTTTTATTAAAATGTTTTTCCTCATTTCCATATAATACAGCACAGCACAAAAGAAAATGCACCAACAATTTAAATGATATCAAATTAGCAAACTTCTGTCTTGTGTGGGCAAATCCTTAACACACATAGAAAAACAAAGCAGTAATAACAAATAAAATATTATCAACATGAGCAAACTTCTGTCTCATATGGGCAAGTCGCTAATACACATAGAAAACAAGTATCACGGGACAAACTTGACATTATTGCAAACATTCAACCCATCAACAATCCCTCCTTCCATCTCTGATTTGGATCCCAAATTCTCAACCCTAGATGCCTCCCCCTCCTACCTTTCCGTGCGTAAATTCCTTTTTCTAGGTTATAAGCAGCAAAAAGACTTGCGAGCCACTGTTGCATTCCAGGAGGTGTTTTATCCAGCCAGGCCCTGGCTATTGTGAGTCTAAAAACTGCCATAGCAACGAATATAAACTCCCTGTGGGAGACGACTGTGATAGAGCGCGCAGGTCACCCGACTAATTGTATTACCAAATATGCCCACTTGGGCCCATAGTATATTTTTATACACTTTTATCTTAATCAGGTAACCTACAAACTACTACCAATAACCCTATTCCTTTCTATTTATTTCAATGTACCTGACTTACCAATCCTCGTCACAGGTACCTAAGATCACAATGGATCAAGGAGCTAGCTGCAATACAAGTAGACAACACAATACAATATACAATTGAAAATGTTTGTACTCTTTTATAATAACCACAGACTCAGGAAGTTTTTAAAACCTTTATCTAATCATTATCATCATCATATGCCATGAGTAGAAGATTAACACAGATCAAACTATCTATAACTAGAATTAGAAATATCGTATAGCTATGAATAAGGCAAAGAATCATTTAGAAATCGAAAATTAAAGGGAAGGAGAAAAAATAAGAAACACGCTATTTTAGATCAACAGACTTTCACAACTTCACTAAAGGCGGTTAAAGAAAGGGAACATGCTAATCGAATTAGAGTTTCGAAATTCACTAACGGTTCAGAGGAAATGAAACTCATGCAATTTGATGTATCCAGATGTACTTATTCTCTATAGGGAGGGTAAGAATGGAACATAAACTATATAAAAAACATTTAGTTCTTTGACTAAAGGTAGGTAGAAAAGCGGAACATGCTAATACAATTAATACATGAAAAATCTCATTTATAAAGGGCAGGAAAAGAAAAAAGGAACATATGCAATGATGCTTTATTCGAGACGTTTTAGGAAAGCAAGTTTAGATAAACAATCACCCACACAGACTTTATATTTACCTAGGATAGAGTGAAGACTAACCCTGGCCACGGGTCAGTTTGGAAAGACGGGAAAGGACCCTCAAGGACTTAGGTTGCCAGTAGGCGAGCAGGTACAGCTCATGGACAGTCAAGACAGGATAACCCCAGAATTTGGATCAGGACCGGGTTCACCAAAGGGTGCGAACAACACCTGCAGCTTCAGTTGCAATGCCTGTGCTACTCCCTCTCTGCAAGGAATCTGCCAATAACCCCGATTGGGTTTTTGAACCTCCAGCAAAGTGCTTCGCCAGCACTTAAGGTTTCCCAAACCCCGAGTGGGTCTGTGGAAATTCGGACAGAGTGCTCCGCAGCTCTCTGTATCAGTCACCTACAGAGTGCGTTGGGTCAGTGACAGGTCAGCTATTCGGACAAGTCAGACAATTTCTCTAGCTAAACCTAGGCTAGTTATACAGTTTTTTGGGTCAATGTACCACCCCCAATGTTGCAAGTGTAAAGATCCCCAATTCTGATTGGACAAAGGAGGAGGTTAAGTCATCACACCACCTAAATTTTAGACTTTCTCAGGCTTAATATTCAGTTTTCGTACCCACCCCTTAACTTCTAGCTTCCCATGGCATATGTTTTACAGGGAACAATGGGGTACACACCAGTTATTAGAAATGTAACAAATTCTAGTACAGATCAGCCTCTTCGGCTACGTAGAAGTTCAGTTTCCCAGGAGCATCTTGGCCGTGGTTGCCAGCTGGCTAGGTTCCACTGCTGCATGGTTTTCTTTTCCCCCATCACGTGACTGGTACCATACGGGCTTCCAAAATGGGGTAGTAAGCACCTTCTTAGGCCCAAAGAATACGACACATGAAAAGCAAGCAAAAACAATTTAGAAACACAGAATGAAAGATTACACTGTATACCATGTAGTGCTATACTATATCCCTTACTTTATAATAACTATAGCATTAGGGTAAGTGCAGAACAAACAGCTTTGCAAAAGCGGCAATGCAAGCTTGGAGCATGTGAGATAACAGAGCGGCCATATCAGCTGTATTGCGCATGAGCAACAAATTCCCACCAGAACTGCGAGTATGTCACATCACATGGGTATGATCGACGCATGCGCGGACTAAATTCCCGCGTAGCAGCGACCATTTTAGAGGCAAGCGTATTAGAATTAGTAAACACATAGGCAAGCTTCACTGGGACACACTGTGTAGTGTAAAAATGTGCAAAATTAGTAAGACAAACGGGTTAATTTAGTCTATTACATTATTTGAGGTTCTTGATACAAGCAAATCACTTAACGTGTGAATCCTTGCTCCATCAATCCCCTCTTTGATGATATTTACTATCATCACTATTAATGGAACCAGATGCCAACTTTTCACATTTCACCCATTTCAATCTCTTCAAAATTTCTATTCAGTCTCTTTTCTGCATCTTTATTAGGATGAGAATTGTTCATTTTCTATAAATCTTATTATTCAACTCTTCTAATTTGATTTCATCAATATTTCGTTTCATTCCTCTCTTATTCACAGCATACTTCTTTTTGTGTTTTTGACATTTGCAGCAAAATATTATGATGAGCACAAATAAGCCTATTCCTGTTATTGGCATCAGTATTTTACTCACAAGACTTTTACCTAAGTTAGAAAACCAATTACCTACAGAGAAGAGACCATCGGTTAGTCTCTTCCAGACACTATCAACCTCCAGTGGTTTGAGCTCTCTTTCCAAATTAGTAATGTTTCTCACATATTTCTTAATTTCAACACTTTTGTCAGGAATGTAAGTCCAACAATGTTGCTCTTTTAACATCCTACAGACTCCGCCCTCTTTTGCCAATAGAGTGTCAAGAGCAAGTCTATTTTGTAAAACCATAGATCTGATCGCAACCAATTCGGTATTGACCATCAGGAAACCTCCAGCAGTGTCAGTGGATAACCGATCTACTACTGTTGACAATTTGCAAATTCTGTGTGTATTCAAAGCCACTGTCACTGCTGATATCAATGCACTAAATATATCACCTATTATTTCTCCTACACTTTCTCCTTTACTAAGCACTAATCCATTAGTGTTTTCATTGCTTCCAGCGACTTCATTCACATGGTATATTTTTGGGAAGACAAATCCAAAATAACAGCTTCCATACCAGTGATCTGGCAATTTGGAATAATCCTTGTTTCCACGTATATAATAAATTCCGGGAAACACAGGTTCTGACCCCTTTTTGAAACCCCAACCTCCAATTACCTTGTAATTGTGTTTGCATTCACTGGAACCAATGAATCTGTTATTATAATAACTAGTCTTTTCTCTGTGAAGACAAAGTTTCCCTTTCTTTTCAAAATCCAGCAACAGTGCAGCATTACCTCCACCATTTGAGGTGCTATCTATGTTCTCAGCCCACTTAAGAGTTTTCTGCCTTTTGTCATTTGCCTTTCTTTGGAAACTTTCTCTTCTTTTCTCTGCCATATTTAGAAACATTTTCTCTGGTTCGTGTAATGAACATGTTAAGTTATCTCTATGGGCTTCACCTAAATCTATTGTACCTGCAGTTGGAAAGTATTCTCCCATATAACGTGTTACATCACTTTTAGTATGTACAGGATTCAGATTTCCACTTATAGGAAGTTCAGAAAATATCACGTCTCAATTAGAGTAATAATACTGCAAAGGTCCTCTTTTATAGAATAAACTAGCTAAAATACTACAGGAAATTCCATATGTTAGTGGTAAGTTATGGTAGGTCACACCCTCAGCTACTGAAGTAGGTAGCTTCATACAGACGTAATAGTCTTCTATTTCCATTGATTCTTCGTAATGTACTAAAAGGTTTGCAAATACATTTAAATGAGTTCTATTCTTGATTCTGTGATAATGTAGGCCTTCCTCATCTGGTGCATCTAAGTCCATTCTAGTTTGTCTAAGGCTAAGTGCTTTCCCTTGTGTCTCTACTCTTTGTGGTGTATCTTTCGTTTGCAGCTCTTCTGTGTCTTTTGTCACTGATTTCGTAGGGTATAGATTAGTATCTTTACTCATCATGTAAGGAATAGTAATTGTTAGTCCTATCCATAATATAAATACTAATGCTACACTACATAAACATACTTTACAGCATGTTTTACAACAATTTCGCCTCGATCTTCCATTCACAGTGGAATCAGACATTTTGGCTTAAAAGAAGCTTCAAACCCTCTTTATAACTTTACACAGTTTGCTTACACAGGGCAACTTTCAGGTGGGTTTCACTTCTTCGTCAGTCTGATCAGCAATCAATTCTTTGTCACTTTCGTCACTTATTTCAAGATTTTCAAAGTCTTCCAACACCCGATAAGTCCATTCAGCACTCTGATACTTGTTGTTTAGTCTCTTTATTCGGGCACTTCTTCTCTTAGATTTTGCTCCAGACTGGTCAGCTTTACTGGAGTATTGATTTTCCTGCTCAAGTTCTTTGTCGATAGTTTTTAGTCTCAGTCTCAGTCTTTTGACAAATCTTGGTTCTCTATCTTTTTTCTTGAATCTTTTGACTGGCACTGGTGCCGCTCGTAGTCGCTTCTGTCCGTGGATTCTGAGACTGCTGTCTAACAGAGGATTGGAGAAGCTTTTTGCCTTGCTGGGTCCTAAGTGCGCTTCCTGCTGATCGACGGGAGACCGGGACTGCGAGGCCCACCAGGCAGTGCGTTCTAACATCTCGCACACCTGCCGCCTCTCCCCGGGTCTCCTCCCCTCACCTGCCTGCTTGTTTAAAGACGACTCGCGGCCCCCGCTCCGCGGGTGCCGCTCGTAGTCGCTTCTGTCCGTGGATTCTGAGACTGCTGTCTAACAGAGGATTGGAGAAGCTTTTTGCCTTGCTGGGTCCTAAGTGCGCTTCCTGCTGATCGACGGGAGACCGGGACTGCGAGGCCCACCAGGCAGTGCGTTCTAACATCTCGCACACCTGCCGCCTCTTCCCGGGTCTCCTCCCCTCACCTGCCTGCTTGTTTAAAGACGACTCGCGGCCCCCGCTCCGCGGGTGCCGCTCGTAGTCGCTTCTGTCCGTGGATTCTGAGACTGCTGTCTAACAGAGGATTGGAGAAGCTTTTTGCCTTGCTGGGTCCTAAGTGCGCTTCCTGCTGATCGACGGGAGACCGGGACTGGGAGGCCCACCAGGCAGTGCGTTCTAACATCTCGCACACCTGCCGCCTCTTCCCGGGTCTCCTCCCCTCACCTGCCTGCTTGTTTAAAGACGACTCGCGGCCCCCGCTCCGCGGGTGCCGCTCGTAGTCGCTTCTGTCCGTGGATTCTGAGACTGCTGTCTAACAGAGGATTGGAGAAGCTTTTTGCCTTGCTGGGTCCTAAGTGCGCTTCCTGCTGATCGACGGGAGACCGGGACTGCGAGGCCCACCAGGCAGTGCGTTCTAACATCTCGCACACCTGCCGCCTCTTCCCGGGTCTCCTCCCCTTCAGCCCTCGGCTTCGTACTTTAGGCGAACTCTGCGCGCGTCAGCGGGACGCGTCAGCGGGACTCATCCCGGGACAAAGCCCGGACTAAGGGCGGACCCTCTGAGACCCTCCGAGAACCGAGGAGACTGGACTGGGCACGTCACTTCGCCTCTGTTGTACCTGACTGTTACCAAACAGTAAGACTATAATTCCCAGAAATATCCGCACTCCTTTCTTTTAATTGTGCACTATATTCTCGTGATTCTGCTTGTTCTGGATATTGGATAACCTTTAGGATTTCACATCTCTCACTTTAAACAATGCCAAAGAAGAATGTTGTGATGGGGGGTAATTCTATTGAAAACTATATGGTACAAGTAGTGTCAAAGATAAATACCGAAAGGAGACAATCTTTAGGTCTCAGTCATTCCCCCAATTTATCTCCTTTAAGCCCTTCACTAGATTCACCCTGGTTAGATATTCCATCTCAGGCCGAGGGAAGTTTAATCCTAGACTCCGAGGCGCTTGAAAATGGTCCGTTAAACGTGAGTATAGCTCAGGACCAAGATACAGCCACAATCAATGTCTCGGACTCACAGATAGTAGACCCTGAAGAACATCATACTGTACAAGTCAGTGAGCAGACAACTATAGAAGCCAATCCTCCCGTTCTAGCTCCAGCTGCTCGAGCGATTAGAAAGTGTAGAAAAATCCAACTACCTCGCGGTGGAGTTAGTATAGGGAGGAAGAGGGCTGCGTCACCATTGAGAAGCAGGGAAAAAGGTAGGAGGAAATTAGAAGAGGATGATAAATTAAATATGGAAGAGGAGCTTATTTCCAGGTTGGTAGATATAATTGACACTAAATTCAGAGCCTTAATTAAACCGGTTGTGGCCAAACTGGATAAGTTAACCGCAGACGTAAAAAAGCTGGGAGTAGATCAAAAGAAGTTATTGGAAGAAGTGTCTAACATATCTGGTTCAGTTAAAAATTTGGCCATACCTGTAAAAGAGGTACTTGGCCACCAACCAGATGCAGGCACAATTCCTAATATTACAAGGGTAAATCTTCCAGACCAGACACTAAACACTGTATCCACTCAGTCGCCGTCAAGGGATATCCACCCCCCACAACCACGAGGTACAACTCCACCAAGAGCAGGAGAAGATATACTTCACTTTATTGAGGACGCAGCCCCTCTAGTGCTGGTTTTAGCAAATGCTCCCCCCTTAACACCGGACCAAACTGAATCACCCACGGGGCTAACAAGTAAAGCCTTGCACTGGCTATCGGGCAATATGCGGTTGGCCCCTTGGGGGAAGCAACAACTAGCTAGAGATATTAAATCAGCCAGAAGGGTCACTTGGATAGGCCAAAACCCCAAAAAATTTAAAGGCGACTGCATAATTATAAATTTTGTAAACTCTGCAGTCTTACCAAATATCCTTCCAAACATTCTACCACCACAACGAAGGAGTGGTACTATTATTCCTCTCACCCTGGAATTTTTTGGTAAGAAACAAAGGAGCATGACATACCCTAAGCCTAATCATACCTATACTAGACCAATATGGCCAGAAAAAACAAACGGTTGGGGCTTTGAAGTACCAGCAAACAACTGGGGCTATAGTAGGGACGGATATGACCAACAACCACGACCATATCATACAGATCCCTATTATTTTAATATCCCCACTTCAAATAGGTATGATATTTTCTCTGCGGAGGAAGGGCTGGATGGGGTAGAATGACTACCAGAAGACGTAGGCACAGTGAATGTGAATACTTGTAGTACTGTAATCCCTACTACTAACCCTCCTGTAACAGAGAGCTTGAATGTAACACAGTGTGGAGGTCAAAAATGTTTGGAGGGACTTCTATTGTTATCATGGAACATAGCCGGACTCTCTGACAAAATGCAAGATAAAGATTGGCTGCATTATGTTAAAAAGTATCCCATAATATGTTTTCAAGAAACTTGGGTAGTAGGGAGAAACCTATACATTGAGGGATATCAGAGTTTTATAATCCCGGCAACACCATCTGCAAGTGGAAGAGCTAAAGGGGGTTTGGCCATTTTTGTTAGTTTGTCGCTTATATGTCAGAAGACTGAACATAAATCTGGTAACAAAAACATTCAGGTTTTGGAATTTAGAAGGGGTAAAATCCAATTTGCACTGATTAATTTTTATAATTCTGTGAACCAGGCTGGAGATTGCAACATAGAAACTTTACGTGATTTGCTAGGGGCAATTGATAGCTCTCTGCCATGCTCTAAAATACTAGTAGGTGATTTTAACACACATTTATGTGGGAACCCTAGCGTGGGACCTGTTGGCCAGATGGGGTGTAACAGAATGGAAGGAATACACTTTGAACACTCGCGGAGGGGTACAGGGTTAAATGAATTAATGAATGAAAACAACTTGTTCACTGCAATGTCGACTGTACCCGATCAAGCTGTATTCCCAATCCCCACTTATAAAGGCCATGCAACAGGCACTTATATAGATCACATCCTCATCTCAGTTGACTTTGTTAATATCATCGAGGAGTTTAGGATCCTCGCGAGTATTTATAGTGACCACAACCCTTTGTGCATTACTTTGGGCATGAGTTTACTTGAAAAACACATCCCTCGCGAGGACCGTGGCCTTTTAGAATGCATAAATGGGAAGCGTCGCTTAAAATGGGCTATGGTGGATAGCGATCAATTTTATACCTCCGTTAGTGCAGTTTGTAATCAAGAATTAATGATTTGTACATCCTCTGCATCAGCCCCGTCGCAAATCCTGACATCCTTTAAGGAGATAACTAAAAAGGTGGAGTCTCTTTTAACGGTACCTAACAAGGGAAGGATAAATTCAAACTGCAATCCAAAATGGTTTGACAGTGTTTGCTCAAAGGCCAGTCGTGAGCTCAAGAAAGCCCTACATACAAAACCAAGAGACCCATTGATCATTAGGGGCTTGCGGAATGAGTACAAGAAATCACTGGCCACTCGTAAGCGAGCAGTCAAAAAAAGTGTATGGGAATTACTCCTAGAGCCAGAGACTTTAAAAAATAGCTCGAAGTTTTGGGAGATAATTAACAAACCAATATTTGACTGTCCTACCATTCCAAATGTGGGCACAAATATATCAGAGGACGAATGGATAGACCATTTCAGTTCTATTTTTATAAATAATACATCACAAGCAGAACACAATCCTGGTTTAGGCAGAGATACTTCTCTATGTTTCTCAAATGAGGAAATAGTTAAAGGAATTAAAGGCTTGTCAAATAATAAGGCTCCGGGTCCTGATGGACTTCCGCCTGATCTTTTTAAGTCACGTGAGGCACTATGGGCGCCGGTACTCACAGCAGTACTAAATGCAGCTGTCCTTTGTGGATGCCCTAAATCATGGGGGGTATCTACAATAGTCCCTATATTCAAGAAGGGTGACCGTAGCAGCCCGACCTGCTACAGACCGATATCTTTAATAAACTCTGTGGCAAAAGTGATAGGAGGAGTAATTTTAAATAGATTGACTAGTTGGGCAGAGGAAAATAATATAATATCGCCAATCCAGTATGGCTTCAGGCCTGGACATTCTACCATTTCTCAATGTCTGAACTTGTATCTCATAGTCGGGAAGTACACCAAGGCACGAAGAGGAACGATTCACATGGCGTTTATGGATCTCTCTTCGGCCTTTGATTGTGTGAACCGTGGGAAACTCTGGGGCGCCATGGAAAAAATGGGCGTAGACAAAAATTTAGTAAACCTTTTAGAAGACATACATTCAGACACCAAAGCGAATGTTAGATATACCCAGGACCTAAAAGTGACTAAAGATTTTGGAGTGTTTCGGGGCGTCCGGCAAGGGTGTATCCTGGCCCCGTTCCTCTTCAATCTATATATTAATGACCTGGAAGAGACCCTCTTAAGTACCAACATAGATTATCCATACATTGGCCGAAAAGGTCTGCCGGTTTTATTATACGCGGATGACGCAGTCCTTTTATCTAGAACGGCCAAGGGACTTCAAACTTTATTAGACTCCTTTTATACATTTATGAAAACCAGAGATTTAAGTATTAATAACACCAAATCCTATATAATGAAGGTTGGAGAAGGTTTTAAGAAACCAAATCGCCTAAATGTAGATGGAGTAGAAATACCTGTAACGCACACATTCTCCTATCTCGGGGTCCTCTTTGATAATCAACTTAAATGGGGACCCGTGATCCAGAAAAAAAAGGGAGACGTTTCAAGGGTAAACGCGGCTATACTAGATTTCTCTAAAAAGCTGGGAAATAGTCCAGTTGCCGCGCTACTCCAACTATACAAAGCTAAAAGTGTAACTACAGCTTGTTATGGCAGTGAGATATGGGGATATGTCCCGTCGGATGTACTCCAGATAGTTGAAAACAATTTTTTAAAACAGATTTTAAGGGTTCCAAGGGGTACAGCAAATTTTTCTGTGCATGAAGAACTGGGGGTTCCGTATGTCAGTGATAAACTTGCTTTGAATCCCATGTTATGCTGGATGAATAGCTGGTTAAATGACAATATTCCTCTGACCAAGCTTATTCTAAGAGAAGCACTTACATGGGATAACAGGTTGGAGATTCCTTGGCTTAAATATTTACTTAAATGTTTTTCTGATTTAGGCCGTCCTGAACTCTTCTTATGCCCGGAATCCATTACCAAATTGGATCTCATTTTTGTCAAAAATGCCTTTATTGACTTAAGAAAACAGGAAAGGGAATCATGTGAATTAAAAAAAGAAAGTGTACGCAACCACATACTAATCAAAAGCACTTTGCTTATGGAACCCTACCTGACATGGCAAATGTCAAGCTATGATCGATTTTTGTTAACAAGGTTCAGGTTCAACCTGTTTCATCTTTTGCTGGCGGTACCCAGGGGTTCTCATCGAGGTCAAGTGTTGCCAGCTTGCGGCTGCGACGATAAGTCTCCGCAAGATCTGGCACACTTTCTGTTTTTTTGCCCCTTTTATGTTGTACCAAGGAAGTTATGCTTGAAACCCTGTTTGAAAAAATTGAACTTTCATCAATATCGTCCTGCACAATTTTTTCTACAGCTGTTAAATTGTGATTACACTTTATTTGTATGTGGTTTCTTGAGAATGGCGATCAAATTCAGAAACAGTATGGAAGGATAACAATACTGATATGGTTATTTATCACTGCGGCCAAAAGAACATTATTTTTAAACGATTTTTAATATCTTGAAATAGGGATGTATTTTTTAACTCTGTGTTTTTTCTACTTGTAATTGATTATGACCTTTTAAGATTATATGTATGTCATGCTTTTTTCTGTAATGTAAATACTTTTATGGTTGTCAATTCGAACAACTGAATAAAGTTATTTGACTTGACTTGACTTGACTGGCACTGTAATTTGGCTCTCTTCAAATGCTCTTTTATTCTAGTTCAGTTGTGGCACATTTGCTTCTGTGTCTTCTTCTTCCCTTCCTGTCTGACTAGTTCCAGGTCTTATGTCAGGTTCTTCTGCCTGGTCACTAAACTGGCCTTGTTCAGGTATTGTTAGAAATGGGGGTCTCTAGTTGGCAGAGGTAGGTACCACTGTCCAAATAGGGACCCTTGCTTCTAGTCAGGGTAAGGAGGAAACCCTCTGAGATAACCCCTGCTCACCCTCTAGGTAGCTTGGCACGAGCAGTCTAGGCTAACCAGAGGCAATATGTAAAGTATGTGTACCAACACTCACAGTAACACAGTGAAACACTACAAACTGACTCCACAACAGTTTAGAAAAATAAAGGTATTTAATCTAAACTAAGACCAAAACGACAAAAATCCAACATACACAGTTCAAGAGTATGGTTTCAAAAGAGTTCTTAAGATTGTAATTGAAGTTCTTTAGGTTGTGATAAAATAATCCACAGATGCGTGAAAAGTTCACCGTTTTGTCACGTTTACTCACAGTACCTTTTAGTTGCGACAAAGTTCCAAAAGCAGAAGCTGGTGCAGTGGAAAACAAGCGATGCGTTGCTCCTGAGACCCTGGGGAGGCGATGTGACAGCCCCGCTGCAGCAGCGGGCGTGTTGCGACAAATCCGGTCTGTATGGGGAGGAAGGCCACTTGTATGGATTCCGGTGCGTAGGTTCCGTAGGAAGTTTGTTCTCACATAGGCACGATGTGACGATCTTGTAGGGGCTGCGACGATCTCCGGGGCGACGATGCGCGGTCCACCGGTGATCCTCTCTCTCGCAGCTCCTCGATGCGATAATTCTGCGATGATGATTGCAGCAACGTGATGCGGTCCGCAAGCAAGCGGTGTGGCGATCTCACCCAGCGACGACAGGCACTGCGACAACACTCGCAGCGATGTTCGACTTTCCCGTACCGGTCTGGTGCGTCCCGCAAACGAAGGATGCAACGGCTCTGGCAGCGGCGTCAGGCGCTGCGACGATCTCGACCTTCCTAGCAGCGGCAAACTTCTTGCACTGTCGGGGATGCGCTCCGCAAGCGAGCGTTGCAACACTTTTCAATTGCAAAAGTCTCTCAAGCTTAGTTTCAAGAATCCCAGCACAGGTATAACTTCCAGAGGCCCCAAAACTGGATCAAGCACTCTAGGAAGGATAGAACTCTCTCAGCAGAGTTCAGGGAAGCTAGGGGTGAAGTCCTTTTGTTCCTGGGACTTCAGAACAGGGAGCCAGCTCTTCTCAGGCCCTTGGAGATTCCTTCAAGACAGGGGACACAGCACAACAGCAAAGTCCTTCCCCTCTCCTTGGCAGCAAAGCAACAGGTCAGTCCAGCAGAGCAACAGCAGGACAGTCTTCCTTCTTCAGATTTAGCTTTCTCCTTGGCAGAGGTTCCTTCTTGATTCCAGGATAATCTAATTTTCTGTTGTCAGGGGTCCTGTACTTATACCCCTTAAAGTCTTTGTTCTCTTTGTGCATGTGGGCCCTGAGCCCGGTCTGAACCAGTTCTGGGTGTTTCCTGAGTACTTTGTTTTCCTGGCTTCTCCTTTCCTTTCAGAGTGAGGGACAGGGTGATCAGCCGCCCAGCAGGAGGTGGAGCCAGCATTGTGGCAGGCAGGCACAGCCCTATTCAGGTCCAGGTGCTAACTCCTCCCACCACTCAGGTTGCAAATGCAGTCATTCAGCCTAGGGCTGACTCAGCCAGCCTCCTGGGGAATCCCCAGCCCCTGTCACTCTCAAACCAGACAGTCAATACACAAACAGAGCAAGGCACACAGAAGGGTCAGACAAGAGAACAGCAACTTTCTAAAAGTGCTGTTCTCAAACACAGGATTTAAAAACAACCTTTCCTAAAATATGTGTTATTAAATTCTGAGTTCAGGGATACTAGATACTTATGTCCTATCTTGTTCTATGGGAAGAAATGCTGGAAGCCACTGCAGCCAGCATCCCCCATGTTAATCTATGGAGCAAGATAGCCTTACAATAGTGAAAAACGAAAATGGCTGTAATTCACTACCAGAGCATGTCACCTGCACTAGTACATGCTCTACCTTTTACATACACTGCACCCTGCCCAGGGGGGTACCTTGGGCCTTCCATAGGGGTTACCAATGTGCACAAAAAGGGAAGGGTTAGGCCTGGTCAGCGGGGACACTGACCAGGAGGACATGGCAGTTCCCAGACTGCACACAGGCACTGCAGTGGCAGGCCCGAGACACCATTTTAGGGCTTCTCATGTGGGTGGCACAATCAGTGCTGCAAGCCCACTAGTAGCATTTGTCATCACCAGCCCTGGCACACCCAGTGCACTTTACTAGGGACTTTGTGGTGATACAAATATGCCAATCATGTATATCCAATCATGATAACAATTTACCTAGGGAGCACTTACACTTTGGCACTGATCAGCAGTGGCAGTGTGTCCAAAGCATCTAAACCAGCAAAAACGAAATCCAGCACAGCCTCAAAAATACAGGAGGTAGAGGTAAAAAGATAGGGGAAAACCACGCCAAAGATGCCAGGTCTAACACGTGTCCCCTCCAGCTGAAAGTAGGGAGAACTACCCACCCTCTTGGGGGTTCTCTTCACTAAGGCGGAAAACCCTGGACAGACCATCAACGTTGACGTGCTCTGTACCAGGGCGGTGTTCCACCGTAAAGTCCATTCCCTGTAGGGAGATGGACCACCTCAACAGTTTTGGGTTCCCACCCCTCATCTGCATTAACCATCTGAGGGGCCTGTGGTCGGTCTGAACACGAAAGTAAGTCCCAAACAGGTAGTGCCTCAGCTTCTTCAGAGCCCAGACCACAGCAAAAGCTTCCCTTTCCATCGCACTCCACCTCCGTTCCCTGGGGAGTAGCCTCCTACTAATGAAAGCTACGGGCTGGTCTCCATTCTCCTTAGTGACTTGTGAGAGTACTGCTCCCACACCTTGCTCTGAAGCGTCTGTCTGTACTATGAACTCACTGGAAAAGTCCGGTGCCTTGAGCACCGGTGCTGTGCACATGGCAGATTTTAGGGTTTCAAAAGCAGTTTGGCAGGCTTTGGTCCAGTTCACTTTCTTGGGCTGCTTTCTAGAAGTCAGCTCTGTCAAGGGGGCAACGATGGTGCCATATCTCTTGACAAACCGTCGGTAATACCCGGTGAGACCTAAAAAGGCTCTCAACTCTGTCTGGGTTTTTGGGGGCTCCCAAGCCAGAATGGTATCAAATCTTTGCCTGTAGGGGCGCCACCTGGCCGCTCCCCACCTGGTGTCCCAAATACACCACAGATCCCTGCCCTATCTGGCACTTGCTGGCCTTGATAGTGAGGCCTGCCTTTTGCAGAGCCTTCAACACTTCACAGAGGTGTTGCAAGTTTTCCTCCCACGTGGAGCTGAACACAGCAATGTCATCCAGGTATGCGGCGCTGAATTCTTCCAGCCCGGACAGTACCTGGTTAACGGTTAACCAGTCTCTGGAACTTGGCTGGGGCATTCTTCAACCCAAAGGGCATGACTCGGAACTGGAAGTGCCCCTCTGGCGTTGAGAATGCAGACCTCTCTTTGGCCCCATCAGTTAAGGCAATCTGCCAGTACCCAGAGGTCAAATCAAAGGTACTGAGGTTCTGGGCAGCTCCTAACCGATCCACAAGCTCATCAGCTCTGGGGATGGGGTGTGCGTCAGTCTTCGTGACCGCATTGAGCCCACGGTAGTCCACGCAAAACCTGAGTTCTGGAGTGGCACCTGGCGCAGCAGCTTTGGGTACCAGGACCACTGGGCTAGCCCAGGAACTGCTGGAGGGCTCAATCACCCCTAACGCCAACATCTTGGAAACTTCTTCCTTGATGCTGGCCCTGACCTTGTCAGCTACCCTGTAAAATTTCTGTTTCACAGGCAGACTATCTCCAGTGTCTACATCATGGACTCACCAATTGGTGACACCTGGGGTCAGGGAGAACAGAGAGGAGAACTGACCCAACACTTGGCGACAGTCTCTTTGCTGTTCAGGGGTCCGGGTGCGCGAGAGGACCACACCATTCACTGACCCGTATTGCTCCTTAACTGCCAGGAGGTCAGGGAGAGGATCACTATCCTCTTCCCTTCATGCATCTGTAGCCATGAGCATTGTCACTTCAGACCTCTCAAAGTGTAGTTTGAGGGGGTTCACATGCAAGACTCTCAGAGGTTGCCTGGGGGTCCTCAGGTTAACCAGGTAGGTTACCTCACTTTTCCTTTCCACCACCTCATATGGCCCAGTCCACTTGTCTTGGAGCGCACAAGGCTCCACTGGTGCCATCACCCACACTTTCTGCCCAGGTTGAAATTCGACCAGAGTGGTATTCTGGTCGTACCATCTTTTTATTTCTTCCTGGCTAGCTTCCACGTTCTCCTGAGCGAGCTTCCTTAAGCGTTGTGTCTGGTTGCGAATGGCCAGCACATAGCTGAACACATCCTGGGGGGTTTTCTCACGGGATTTCTTCCACCTCTCCTTCACCAGTGTGAGATGTCCTTTAACAGGGTGGCCATACAGGAGCTCAAAGAGACAGAACCCTAAGGACTTCTGAGGCACCTCCCTGTAGGCAAACAACAGGCATGGTAACAAGACGTCCCACTTCCGTCTCATGGGCTCCGCTAGGCCCATAATCATACCTTTTAGGGTCCGGTGGAACCTTTCAACCAACCCATTTCCATGAGGGTGGTAAGGAGTGGTGAACTTCTAAGTTACCCCGCACTCCTCCCTCAGAGACTTCATGTACTTAGAGATGAAGTTGGTACCCCGGTCGGAGACCACCTCTCTGGGGAACCCCACACGGCAAAAGATCACCATCAATGCAGGGCCCACCACGGGTGCTGTGATTGTCCTGAGAGGGACTGCTTCCGGGTACCGGGTGGCATGGTCCACCAAAACCAGGATGAACCTGTTGCCTTAGGCTGTCTTGGGGTCCAGGGGCCCTACTATGTCTATGCCAACCCCCTTGAAAGGAGTGCTCACCACTGGGAAGGGTTGAAGGGGTGCCTTCAACTTCATTCCAGTCTTGCCACTGGCTTGACAGGTTTGGCAAGATCTGAAAAAGGAACCAACGTGCTTTCTCATCTGGGGCCAGTGGAAGTGGGTGACAAGCCGGTTCAGGGTCTTGTCTTGCCCCAGATGGTCCTGCAAGAGGCACGTCATGAGCCAGACCCATTAGGAAGTTTCTGAAGCGCTCGGGTACCACCAGCACACGGGCTGCACTGGGCTCAGCAAACTTAGGCTTGCTATATAGTAGGTCATCTTCCCAGTAGATAAAGTGATCTCTAGACGCTCCACCTGCTGCCTGGTCTGCCGCCTGTTGCTGCAGACCAATGAGGGAAGGGTATTCTTTCTGCGCCCGGCAGAATTCCTCCCTGGAAGGGACCACCTTTTTGCTGCCAATGGGTCAGCTCAGGTAGGTCTTCCAGTTCGGCCACTTGTTCCCCTGTAGGTTCCAGGGCATCCCCCTCAGGTTCTGCTCCTTCCTGGAGCGTGGGAACTGCTGGGTTGGGTTTCCCATGCCCATTGCCTATTCCTCTCCTGGCAGGTCTCTGGGCCACTGTTTCTGGCTCCAGTTCTGCTGAATCACCCTTACCGGCTGCCATAGCACAAGTGGTCACATAGATCCACGCAGGCAAACCCAAGATCTCCAAATGAGTTCTGTGTTCTACATCTTTCCATGAAGAACTCTCCAGGTCGTTACCTAACAGACAGTCTACAGGCAAGGCATCACTGACAACTACTTCCAAAAGACCAGAGAATCCCCCCCATTCAAAGGGAACACGCGTCAGCTTGCAGAGGCGCACTGAGCTGTCAGCTGCCACTACAGGGCGGAATACATCAGGGATGATTTGCTCTTCAGACACCCACTGACACCTCACGGATGTCACGCTGGCTTCTGTGTCTCTCAGAGCCTCAACCTCCCTCCCATTGATGGTCACCTTCTGCCCATACTTCTTAGTGTTAGAGGGCAGGAAGGTTTCCTGGCCCATCTCTTGGTCTCCTAGAGAGACAAGGGTCATAACTGCTAGCTCCCCCCAGTCACTAGAAACCAAATCACCTCCCAAAGCTACACTTGCTAACGCTGGGGCGGGAGCACCAGTGGGTGCTGGCTTCTTCTTGGGACATTTTGGAGCAATGTGGCCCACCTCATTGCAGTGATAGCAGGTAGGGGGACCTTGGTTATCTCTTCTGTCTCTATTGTCCCGCCTGCCCTTAGGGGGCCATGGGGCTGTCTAGGTTTGGGGGATTGGGATTCCTTTCCCTGAGAACTATTTTGGGGCCCTTGTGAGAACTCCTTTTGGTTACCCTTGTCCCCCCCACTCTTCTGCTGGGGACCCTGCCCACCTTTGGCTGTGGTATCCACAATTCCTCTGTGGACCCTGGTACTGGTCCAGCGGTCCGCCTCCTTAGCAAGCTCAATGGGGTCTGTCAGCTTGCTGTCTAAAAGATGCTGGTGCAGCTCTGGAACACAAAGACTACTCAAGTGCTCCCAACTGATTAAATGCAACAACCCCTTAAAATCAGTTACTTTACTGCCCTTCATCCAACCTTCCAGTGCACGTGAGTACTGATTCACACATTCCATCCAAGTCTCAGACTCTCTCTTCTTAGAGTTTCTAAACTGCAGTCTATACTGCTCTGGAGTAAGGCCATACCTGAGGCATAAGGCCTCCTTCATATTGGGGTAGGTCATGGCACCTGCCATCTCTAAGGGCTCTAGAGCACTCCTCCCAGAAGCCTCAAAATGTTTCCACAGGCCCGCCCCCAATGCTGATCAGGCACACCTTTCATCTTCAATGCAATTTCATACGAAGTGAACCAGGCATAAATATCCTCACTCCTATGGTAATTCTGAACCAGGTCTTTGGGAATATATACTTTACCCCCATGCACTGGCTGCGCGCTGCCACCATTTGAACTGGCATCCACCTCCTTGGCTTTAAGATCCAGTTCTCTCATGCTCAACTCATGAGCCAAGAGCAATTTTCTTTCTTCCAAGGCGTGGGCACTGTTGCTCTCCTCCGCCGCCTTTTCTCTCTCTTTATCCATTTCCAATTGCTTCATTTTCATTTTCAGAACTTCCAACTCATATTCTCTTACTCTCTGATTTTCTTGTAACTCTTCTGGGGTGAGGCCCCTGCTGGAATGGTTGCTGCCAGATCCTGAGCCTACTCTGCCCACTGGCAGATCTGTGACCTGAAAACCATTCTCTCCATTCACATCATCATTTCCCTCTTGTGCCTCCCAATGGGCCTTCAAGATTCTCTGCAGCTCCTCCTTTCTGTAGGCGCTCTTTATGGGGCACTCAAACTCAAGGCAGAATTTCCTAAGTTGCTCAACGTTGTATGAATACAAATCTCCAATGGCAAACTCCAATTCAACTTCTGCCCCCTCACTGAGTGCCTTTCCTTTCGCAGACATGATGCTTTGAAGAGTTACTCAAAAATAGAATCAAAAATCAAAAACCAGTAGTATGTGGTGGTGTAGTGGTCTGCACTCACTAGTGATGTACACCAATTACTGTGGGTCTAGTACAAATACAAGTTCAATCCGCACCGCTGACCAACAATGTTAGAACTGGGGGTCTCTAGTTGGCAGAGGTAGGTACCACTGTCCAAATAGGGACCCTTGCTTCTAGTCAGGGTAAGGAGGAAACCCTCTGAGATAACCCCTGCTCACCCTCTAGGTAGCTTGGCACAAGCAGTCCAGGCTAACCAGAGGCAATGTGTAAAGTATTTGTACCAACACTCACAGTAACACAGTGAAAACACCACAAACTGACTCCACAACAGTTTAGAAAATAAAGGTATTTAATCTAAACTACACAATACCAAAACGACAAAAATCCAACATACACAGTTCAAGAATATGGTTTCAAAAGATTTCTTAAGGTTGTAATCAAAGTTCTTAAGGTTGCGATAAAATAATCCACAGATGCGTGAAAAGTTCACAGTTGCGTCACGTTTACTCACAGTACCTTTTAGTTGCGACAAAGTTCCAAAAGTAGAAGCTGGTGCGGTGGAAAACAAGCGATGCGTTGCTCCTGAGACCCTGGGGAGGCGATGCGACAGCCCCGCTGCAGCAGCAGGCGTGTTGCGATGAATCCGGTCTGTATGGGGAGGAAGGCCACTTGTATGGATGCGGGTTCGTAGGTTCCGTAGGAAGTTTGTTCTCGCAAAGGCACAATGCGACGATCTTGTAGGGACTGCAAAGATCTCTGGGGCGACGATGCGCGGTCCAGCGGTGATCCTCTCTCTTGCAGCTCCTCGATGCGATGATTCTGCGACGATGCTCGCAGCGACGTGATGCGGTCCGCAAGCAAGCGGTGCGGTGATCTCACCCAGCGACGACAGGCTCTGCGACGACACTCGCAGCGATGTTCGACTCTCCCGCACCGGTCTGGTGCATCCCGCAAACAAACGATGCGACGGCTCTGGCAGCGGCGTGAGGCGCGTCGACGATCTCGACCTTCGTATCGGCGGGAAACTTCTCTCACTGTCGGGGATGCGCTTCACAAGCGAGCGATGCAACACTTTTCAATTGCAAAAGTCTCTCAAGTTTAGTTTCAAGCTTCCCAGCACAGGTACAAATTCCAAAAGCCCCACAACTGGATCAAGCACTCTAGGAAGGACAGAACTCTCTCAGCAGAGTTCAGGGAAGCGGGGGGTGAAGTCCTTTTGTTCCTTGAACTTCAGAACAGGGAGCCAGCTCTTCTCAGGCCCTTGGAGATCCCTTCAAGACAGGGAACACAGCACGACAGCAAAGTCCTTCCTCTCTCCTTGGCAGCAAAGCAACAGGTCAGTCCAGCAGAGCAACAGCAGGACAGTCTTCCTTCTTCAGATTCAGCTTTCTCCTTGGCAGAGGTTCCTTCTTGATTCCAGGATGATCTCATTTTATGTTGTGAGAGGTCCTGTACTTATACCCCTTAAAGTATTTGTTCTCTTTGTGCATGTGGGCCCTGAGCCCGGTCTGAACCAGTTCTGGGTGTTTCCTGAGTACTTTGTTTTCCTGGCTTCTCCTTTCCTTTCAGAGTGAGGGGCAGGGTCGTCAGCCGCCCAGCAGGAGGTGGAGCCAGCATTGTGGCAGGCAGGCACAGCCCTATTCAGGCCCAGGTGCTAACTCCTCCCACCACTCAGGTTGCAAATGCAGTCATTCAGCCTAATGCTGACTCAGCCAGCCTCCTGGGGAATCCCCAGCCCCTGTCACTCTCAAACCAGACAGTCAATACACAAACAGGCCAAGGCACACAGAAGGGTCAGACAAGAGAACAGCAACTTTCTAAAAGTGCTGTTCTCAAACACAGGATTTAAAAACAACCTTTCCTAAAAGATGTGTTATTAAATTCTGAGTTCAAGGATACTAAATACTTATGCCCTATCTTGTTCCTATGGGAAGAAATGCAGGAAGCCACTGTAGCCAGCATCCCCCATGTTAATCTATGGAGCAAGATAGCCTTACAATAGTGAAAAACGAAAATGGCTGTAATTCACTACCAGAGCATGTCACCTGCATTAGTACATGCTCTACCTTGTACATACACTGCACCCTGCCCAGGGGGTACCTTGGGCCTTCCATAGGGGTTACCAATGTGCACAAAAATGGGAAGGGTTAGGCCTGGTCAGTGGGGACACTGACCAGGTGGACATGGCAGTTCCTAGACTGCACACTTGCACTGCAGTGGCAGGCCCAAGACACCATTTTAGGGCTACTGATTGGGTGGCACAATCAGTGCTGCAGGCCCACTGGTAGCATTTGTCATCACCAGCCCTGGCACACCCAGTGCACTTTACTAGGGACTTCATGGTGATACAAATATGCCAATCATGTATATCCAATCATGATAACAATTTACCTAGGGAGCACTTACACTCTGGCACTGATCAGCAGTGGCCGAGTGTCCAAAGCATCTAAACCAGCAAAAACAAAATCCAGCACAGCCTCAAAAATACAGGCGGTAGAGGTAAAAAGAAAGGGGGAAACAATGCCAAAGATGCCAGGTCTAACAGGTATATGCTGTATTTGGCTTTGTTTTGTTTCAATTTCTTCTTCGTGAACATATTTATCTACTTCTATCTGATCCTGTTCAAGCACTTCGAACTTTCGGTTTTCTTCCGCTTGAACTTCTGCTCTAATTTCTATCTGTCCCTTTTCAGGCTCAGGAGTTTTTGGAGGTGTATTGAAAACCTGTTCTGTCCCTACCTGGCCTTCCTCATAATCAGATTTGATTTGGATTTCGATGATCTGATTATCTCCTTCCTGTCTCGTCCTCACTATCCCACTCTCTATCAAAGTAGGTTTTTCTTCTGGTTCTTATTGGATTGAGTGTCAGATCGATTACTGGGACCCAATCATCTTGACTGGAGCTCGGTTGTTCTTCAGCTACACCAGGACCAACTTCAGGAGACCCCTCAGTTGCACAACCTTCAGCCTCAGTTTCTTCTTCGTCTTCTGTCACTTTCTTTGTATGGCTGGCATGGATCCACCTTGGCACACCTGCACACTATACTGCTTTTGTGGTAACAAGAATAACCTGTCTTCTTTTTCCCCACTTCGATGCAAGGCAACTGTTCCGAGTATGTTTCTTAATTACAACTCAATCACCAGGGTTCAAGTCATGGGCTGGAGTTGCTAGTCTGGTGACAGCGTCTTCTCCAATCTGGTGGGAGATAAAACGCACTTGGTCACCCAGTTGCTTGCAGTACTCTAGCACCAAATCATCAGATATGTTTATCAGTTTGTGTCCTGGCACCCATGCTTGCCGCATTGCTCTTCCCATCAGTATCTCGTGGGGACTCAAGCCTGTCTTCCGGTCTGGAATACTTCTAAGTCCCATCAAGACAAGGGGCAAAGCATCTGGCCACTCCATTTGAGTTGATTCACACATTTTTTCCCAATCTTGATTTAATTGTGCCATTCAGTTGCTCTACCACTCCAGAAGCCTCTGGGCGATATGCACAGTGCAGTTTTTGCTTGATTTTGAATGCTTCACAGATTTGTCCTATTATTTCACTTTGAAAATGCCCACCTCTGTCTGATTCAATTGAGACTGGAAAACCGTACCTAGCTATCAGTTCCCTCAGTAACAATTTGGCTACAGTGATGCTTTTGTTTCTGCGTGCAGGATGAGCTTCCACCCTTTTTGAAAACAGGCAGACAATGGCGAGGACTTCATTCCTCGACAGGGGAGTAACTGAATAAAGTCAATTTGTAATCTTATGAAAGGACCTTCTGCTTTTCCAATTGTACCTGGTAAAATTACTGTTTTCTTTCCTGGATTAAATTGCTGACATATTAAGCACCTCTGGCAGAGTGCCTCTGCTATGTTTCTGAATTTGGAATTGAACCATGTCTGTCTAAAAACACGGATCATTGCATCTCTTCCTATATGGGTATCTCCTTGTATCAATCTAGCCATAGGAGCAGCATGCAGTCTGGCAACACAGGCATATCATCAAGGTAAACAATGACACCATCCGCATTCCTCCTCAGACAACCACATTTTCTCCACCTTTCCTTTTCTTTTGGTTCTGCTGCATCCTGCAAATCTCAGTTCTTCCCATGTTTTTATGTCTTCAAACTCCATAAGTTGGCAGCTGTTTCCGCCTACCCCCAAATTCGTATTGATTGATATTTTGCATTTAGCACAATGTTGGGCCAGTTGGTCAGCATATCGATTACCTGCTGTCACTTTGTCATCTCCAGATTTGTGAGCAGCACACTTGACCACTGCCAATGCTTTTGGTAACTGGATTGCTTCCAGTAATTCATGCACAAAATTTCCATTTCTGATAGGAGTACCTGAAGAATTCAGGAACTCTCTTTGCAGCCACAATTGGCCAAAGTCATGCACAACCCCATAACCATACTGGCTATCAGTGTATATGGTTATTTTCATGTTCTTCCCAAATGTACAGGCTTTTGCCAATGCAACCAATTGGGCTACTTGTGCAGACTTTCCTCCATATAAATAGGCTGCTACTACTGGACCTCCTAAAGTGCACACCGCATAGGCAGCACTTAAGCCTCCGCTCTCATGTCTAATGCATGAGCCATCTACAAACAGCTCATAATCTTCATCAGTTAAGGGTACTGTTCTTATGTCAGGGCAGGGTTTTGTGCTGATCTCAGTCAGGTCAAGGCAGCCATGCTCAACTTCTCCCATCACCCCTGCTCTGAGTGAGTTTGGTAGGAGAGTGGCTGGATTCAAAATGTTACATCGAGAAATGGTTACATTTCCTGCACCTACAAGAATTATCTCATACTTATTCAGCCGACTAGGTGTGAGGTCCTGTGTTTTGGTTCTTGTCAACAAAATTACAACTGTATGTGGACATACACAGTTACAGGATGTCCCATAATGATAGACTCACTTTGTTCAAGACTCATGCAAGTTGCAGCTACTGCTTTCAGACATCCAGGTAATCCAGCAGCCACTGGATCTAAAGTAGAGGAAAAATACGCTACAGGACGTCTTGTTAAACCATGACTTTGGGTGAGGACTGAAAGTGCACAATTGTCTCGTGTGTCACACAACTCTGCAATCTCTTTTGACTAATCAGGCATTCCTAATGCGGGAGCTATACACAGACAGTCTCGTAATTTTACAAAAGCTGTCATGCTTTCATAATCCCACTCCACTGGGTCTTTTGCTCCTTTCTTTGTCATTTTTATCAATTGTCATGCTAGGACTGCAAATCCCACAATCCACTGCCTACAGTATCCTACAACTCCAAGAAACATTCTGATTTCTTTCTAGGTATTGAGCAGTTGCATGTTTCGAATTATCCTAATTCTTTCTGTGGTAACTTTCCTGATACCTCTCTCTATCTGGTGCCCCAGATATTTCACTGAGGTGGTACAGAACTGTAATTTGTCTGGTGACACTTTATGTCCCCCTTCACCTAGATGGTTCAGTAAGGCAATGTTGTCAATGACACAGTCTTTTCTGCTTTTAGACGCCACCAAGAGGTCGTCTATGTATTGCACCAAGACTGATTCTCTAGGCAATACCAAGGATTCAAGGCATTTTTTCAGAATTTGATTGAAAATCAAAGGACACTCCATGTGCCCCTGAGGGACACAATTACAGACATAAACATGACTGTCGAATTCAAACGCGAAAATAAATTTGCTGTCTGGATGTAATGGAAATGAAAAGAATGCATGGCACAAATCAATGACAGTGAACCAACCATCATTACATGGTATTTGGTACAAGATCACTGCAGGATTGGGTACAATAGGACAGCAAGGAACAACAATTTTATTTACCTTGCGCAGGTCCTGTACTACCCTGTACTTACCACTCGGTTTCTTTATTCCAATTATGGGCGAATTACAAGGACTGCTCAGTACCTCCTGTATGATGCCTGCTTCCAACAACCTTTTTATTTCAATAGCAACTCCTGCTTTCACTTCTGCACTCATTTTATACTGTTTAGTATTCGGGTAAACTGCATCTTCTTTTATTGAAATTTTAATTGGGTCAACATTTGCCATTAGTCCAATATCTTTCACTGTGAAATCCTACACTTCTGGTTTCACTGTCTGTTGGAGCTATTCAGGTAAATCTTGTAATGTCAATCTTTTAATTTCTGAGTCAGGTCTTATTAACATTAGTTTGTAAATTCCGTCTTCATCTGGGGTCTGAATCTCAACGCCTTTTGGCGTGCAAAAGATGGTGCAGTTCATTTTGCACAGCAAATCTCGTCCTAGTATGTTCACAGGACTTGAATCGCAAATAACAAATGTATGCATTTCTTTGAAATTCCCTATTTTAATTTCCATGGGTTCTGTAACTGGGGTACTAATCAATTTATTAGAAACGCCCACTGCTTGGATCGCTTCTCGCGAGAGGGGTAGGTTTGGACCGTCTGCTGTACTCACAGTAGAACGGGTGGCACCAGTGTCCAATAGAAAGGTGACGTCATTTCCTTCAACCTTTCCTTCAATGGATGGCCCTGACTGGTCTACCGGCAAGGAGGCACCAAGCACGCACTTCTCGTCCTCCCCCCTCAGGCACCGTTAGAAAGGTTCATCACAGAGGAATGTATCATTCAACAGAAATTGCGAAGTTGCTGCATTTCTATCCTCCCTTCCTTCCCAAACCTCTGCTTCCTCACCCTGTTGTGCTTTGCTCCTATAGTTTGGCCTAGGTGCACGAGGCAACTGATTCTGTTTTACCTGTTGCTGTGTCTTCCGTGGTCCCTCATTCTGCGCCTGCGGATTTAAATCATTATTTTGCACATTATCGTTCTGCACAGCCTTACACTTGTCCCTCCAGTGCCCCATTTTTCCGCACCCATGGCATGGGAACTTCTTTCTGGCCTCCTCTCGACTCATTTTTACTCTTGCTTTTCCTCCACCCCCAGGGTTCTGATTCTGAGAATTTGTCATTTTGCTCAACTGCTGTTCTTGGTGCTCTGCTAATTTTACTTGTGCCTACATGACTTTTTCCTTCAATTCCTTTTTCTTATTTTCTAACTCATCTTCACAGTACTTTGCGTATTTCAGGACCTCATCTATAGGCTTAGCTTGCCAGCAGATCTTATTACCTTTAATTCATTGGGAAATTTCAGGTCTTAATCCTAACACAAATCGATAAATGAAGTGGGTCATGTCTTTCATTTCAATATTGTCTAGCCCACTGTATGTTTTGAACACCTGTAACAGTCGCTCATAATATGAAAGCACAGTTTCATCACGATTCTGAGTAGTTCTATCTATTCGGGTCCAGTCTGTTTCTTTTGCAGGCACCTTTCCTTTCAGGTACAACATCACCTGATTGTATTTCCTCATTACGTCTTCGGAATAAGTACCTGTCTTTGGGTCTCTAGGGTATTCCTCATTTGGCCAATCTGTCGCGTTCTAATCTAGGACCCCGATCAATACTGTGACCTTATTCCCCTATACGGCTATAATCCAGTTATTCCCCTATAATGGCATAAATGATCAAAAGTAATATTTCAGAAACTTGTCTCTGGCCTTACAAGATCAGAGCCACATTTCAGAATCACTTCCGCTGCAGCTCATTAATGCAAATGACACAGCAGAAGCCACTATCTAAGATTCCTAGATTACACTCCGAGTTCTTCAACAAGATAAAACTCAGCAACCTGGGAAAACCCCGCTTGCTATGTTTTGATTAGTAATAGAACTCTAATGAGCACTAAGAGACAATCACTTCCTAGTGACATCTTTATTGGCGTCTTATGTCCAAAAAACTTACGTCAAACAAGGCACCTTTCAGGTATAAATATTACCAACGTTGCCTTAAGCAAACGCTGCCTCAATGACATTGATGATAGCGATGGTGTGGTGAACATAGGAGCAGAACAGCTGTTCCCTTCAGAGCCCAGCAGATGCAAGCTGCCCACAGTCGCTGCCCCTCCTACTCCTCGACGCGCTGAGAGAGACGCTGTCTTCTCCTGCCGAGAAAATCCATCTCCGGCGTTTCCAGCCTACTCTTGCGAGTGACTGGGATATCGAGTCCTGGAAGGAGATACAAGACCTCCAACATTCTATTCCAGAGGTATGGTGTTGACTAAACCCTTAGAGAGAATTCTTGAAGCAAACCTTGGCAAAACCAACTTAACTAAAACTGCTACTTACTTACTCCCTCCCAAGTATTAGGCTTAGGTCAGGTACACTGGGGTAGGCGTAGTTAGAAGCACCAGTAGAGTACGTTAGTCAAATGTATATATGAATGTATATATTTTATTCATTTTAACCATTGTATGGCTAAGAAACCATATCAATGCTTTTACAGTATTATTTCGCAATCTTCATTTTACTGTACGCACTTTTTATAATTACAAGTCTTGCAATTGTGGCAATTCATTTCTCTTGCATGAGAAGAAAGACTGTTCAATAAATAATACCTTTTTATTGAAAACGCCTGTCTCTCTATTTCTCAGTATCTTGGTGAAAGTAATCTGCACAACTGACTGAGTAAAATAACTGTCTATTGTTTCACACGACTCTAGAGATTGACTCTTATTCTAAGGAGCAAAGTTGTCATGTTTATGCGGTTGTTGGAAAACTGAATCCCTTTTTGTCTGTACCAGGGAAGCTGATCACTTCCTATTCAGTCAAGAAAGTTTCCAGTGACCTCTGAGCTAGTTGGTAACAAACCCAATTAAGTTTAGCATAGTCAGTGGAGACCTGGAAGATCCGCACTTTTACGTCTATACTACTGTTTATATTATTCCAATGCGCAGGGCCTATTGGGAAAATAGGAACTACACTACATGGCGCCCAATGTTTGGTAAGGCGATAAAACTAACGCAAGACGTTAGAGTAACTCAGTCGTGCATTTTTCACACAGACCCCTTTCTACCGTAAATACTCCAATAGACGTCTGGAGTGGGTGAAAGGTTAAAATCCGCCCGAACTTAGTAGGAAGAGATTCCTATGTAAAGCTCTGGTTTATTCAACGTTGAAGGATACAGTGTTCCAACATATTGTGCACCTAAACTTTGTCTCCTTGGAGACCTTCTCTGCAAAAACCTTTCTGACAATAAAATGTCAGACTTAGAAAACGGAACCACTGGGGGTGCAGTAAATGCGACTCAGGAGGGTCCCGATGAAACTAATGAACCGGGTGCAATAATCATTCCGGCACAGTTAAGAAAATCTATAACGTCAAAACTTATAGAAAATGGACTGACCACACAAGGTGGCACAGTCGTCTTCGTGATAGAGGCACACGAATATCGGCAGACAGAGGTATTCTATTGTTGGATAAAATTTCCAGCGGCAAACGCTGCAACACATGAGTTCCACTACTACTTAGTAGGGGATCCACCGGAAGAGTACGCTCCTTTCGAGGAGATTGAAATCCCATTAAAATTCCAAGAGCATTTGCTCTGGTTTAAAGGCGCCCTAAAACACAATGATCATATTACCAGGCTCGGTCCATTAGGTAGACCAGGAGCAACGTGGCCGGTTCTAGCCAGCTACACACGACATCCGGACATTGATAAAATGTCAAGTGAAGAACACTTAGTTAAAATAAGAGAATTAACAAAGGCATATAGAGAGTTAGTAAAATTATTTATTAAAAATAATTCAAACACTCTTAAAAAGAGCTGGGATGGAAATAAACAATCCACTCCCAAAGAAAAAGTTTTCCAGTCCAGAGGAAGGTCTCCTCGACGGAGGGAAAGAACTCCGACTCGAGAACACCAGTCTCCCCAGAGGGAGCCCTCTGAGAAAAGATATAACCTTAGAAATAGGGATAATTTGAAGAAGCCTGATAGATATCAAAGTATTGATACACTTCCCTCTCGATCTTTTTTGCAGAAATCGGAAAGAAGAGGATGGTCAGACCCAGGAGAGCACACCAAGTCCAAAGTCAAGGAACCTGCTCAGAGTAAAAAAACTCAATTTCCAAGAAAGAAGGTAGCCAGTATTAGAGTAATCGAACATGCCGAGAATACTGCGGACACAGTTGAAAAACGGGGAGTGGGCACAGACAATGCTAGACAGTGCAGCAGAAATCACCATAGCTCGCAAGATCCTGATGAGTCATCTGGAGACAGTGGAAACGAATGAATACATTCAAGTAGAAACTGCCGACACCAGAGTTAGCGAGCCCCATAGGATATCCGAAATAACACTGCGTATAGAGGGTGATAAGACTAGGAAAATAAGGGGTCTATTTTGGGATAATTTCTCAAAAGGCTATGACATTCTGTTAGCTGAAAAAGATTGGCCCCCAGAGTTTGTGAGGGAGTGCCCTCGTGGCGAAGAAATTATTATGCCTGCCTTTTCGAATCACATTCTGATTCACAAAAAATATACTTATGCAAGGAAGTGGGCAGTGGCCCAGGCACCAGCATTATATAAAAATCATGTAGGATGGGATGAGGACTCTCCTCCTCACAAAATCCAGTTAAAAAGTCAACCAACTGCACAAAGGCAGTATCCCATTAGGCAAGAAGCTAAAAAACATGTCAGGGAGATTTTAGATCAACTTGAATACCAGGAGGTGATTGAAACATGCACCTCTCAAATGAATAATCCTTTGTTTCCTGTCCCCAAACCAGACAATTCATATCGTCTAGTTTTGGATTACAGACACCTTAACGCATGTTGCAAAACATTTGCAGTACAAAATTCGCATAGTGCTGCACTAATGAATAACCTAGTTAGGAAAAAATATAAAACAACATTAGATTTCTTTTGTCAAAATATTGCACCAGAAAGCAGATATTTGACCGCTTTCTCAGTAATGGGGTCACAGAAAAATTTCTGTAGGCTCCCACAGGGATTCAAGAATAGCCCAGGACTATTTTCAGCCAGAGTAACAGAGTTACTACAAATGTATGATGATGAGGCATTATCTTATGTAGGTGATATCTATCTCACAGATGATGACTTGGAGACTCACTTGAAAAGAGTGAACACCATAATACTTGGGTTCGCAGCAGAGGGTTACAAATTCAACTTTAAAAAGTCCCGAATTGCCCATCTGACAGTATTATTTTTAGGATACAAATTATCAAGTGAAGGAAAAAGTCTAGCGGACAACTTCTTAGAGAAGTGCGCTGTGCTCCAAGCACCAAAAACGCTGAAGAATTTACAATCGATTCTAGGCTTCCTGAATTTCGGAAGAACTTACATTCTAAATTATGCGGAGAGGGTTAAACCTCTCTACGAACTAATTAAACCTGATTTTAAACCAATCACCTGGACTCAAAAACACACAGAAATTTTGAGATCACTGCAAACAGACATGTTAGCAAAAACAAAATTAGATACACGTGACAACATACGCAATCTTGTAATCCGAGTCATCCCAGGAAGATGCGGATTCACGTACCTAACCTCTAATGAGGGAGAAAAGGTACCAATAGCTTACAAATCACATTTGTACACAAAGGCTGAAATAAAATTCAGTTCAACTGAGAAAATTCTAACTGCGGTTCAGACGGCTGTAGCAAAAGAAAGGGCCCTAGCACAAGGTAAACGAATAATAATCGTAACACCTTTACCGGCTTTAGAAGCGGTAACTTAAGCAAGCATTCCTAATGCTAAAGCTTTGCATCCGAGATGGATCCAGTGCGTTAATTCTCTTGCTGCAACAGACGTAGTGTACGAATTTGATCCTAACTTAAAGACACAGGAATTTTTACAATATGAATATGAATGTCCTCTGCCAATTGAAATCCTGCCTCTAGAAGAATACGGAAGTATTATATATACTGACGGATCAGCTCAACCCGCAGTTGGGGGCAAACAAGCTTACAGTGCTGCGCGCGCGATTGTTAAAGGTCGTTGGCACAAAGAAAAATTTAGACCAATGGTCACTAAAACACAATCTCTAGGAGATTGCTCAGATCAACGAGCTGAATTGGTAGCATTTAAGATGGCGCTAGAAAATACCGATCGCGAATTCCCCACACTAATAGTGTGCGATTCTTATTATTGCGTACAATCTTATAATGAATACTTGCAGAATTGGGTGGAAAATGCTTTCAAAGATGCAAAAGGTAGCACAATTAAGCATAAAATGCTTTGGGAACAAGTAGTTCTTTTACAGAAGAAACTACAAAAGACTCACGTGATACACACTCTGAGTCATCAACGTGATGGCGTTCACGTTGCAGGGAGTTCATTGGCTGATGAAGCCGCGAAGGCAGCTGTGCAAACGGCTTCCGTAGCTGCGATTACTCGGTCACAAACAAAAATAGACAGCGACATTCTACAAGCTGTCAGTGCGTCGGTAATAGATGATAAGAAAACACTCCCAAAAGGCTTTCCAGAAAAGTACTTATATTTAACAGATAACAATAATGTTCCTTTTGCTCAAATCCCTGGAGTGGGGGATAGAGTAATTCCAAACATGGAACACAGGTTAGGACTAATAAAAGCAGCACACGAAGGGCTTGCTTCTGCACACGCTGGTGTTTCCGCAACAATATCACTATTAAAACAGAGATATTGGTGGCCTCGCATGAGAATACAAACTAAGAAGTATGTATTAGAATGCGAAATATGCCAAAGAATGAAAGTATTAACAGTAAAACGACCAGCGCAGACACCCCTTCTCATCTCAGATAAACCATTTGCATGTGTTTACCTGGACCACTGTGGTCCCCTACAAAGGGACGGCAACTATAGATATATCATGGTCGCAGTGGATTCCTGTACGAGATTCATATGGATGTGTCCCCAGCACTCCGCTGATGCTAGAACGGTTATAAAAGATCTGCGAGTCTTTATCGGCACATACGCAATTGCCATGTTCCAGTATCCTGGATACTGGAACATGGGTCCTGCTTTCAGCTCTCGAGCTTATAAGGAGGCCATGGCCAGCATGGGCGTTGGCTTGCGGTACTCTTGTCCGTCACACCCCGAAGGGAACAGTGTGGTAGAAAGAAAAAACCGGGACATAAAGCAATCTATAACAACGAAGGTATTAGGTTCGGGTGATGAGTGGGTCAAACATTTAATAAGTGTCCAGTTAAGTCTTAACAATTTGCCAAGAAATTCTCTAAAAGGTTTCAGCCCGTACGAACTATTGTTCGGAACTAGAATGCACATTCAGGACTTAGATAGTCAGGTATCAGTGGTAGAAGATAAGAATACAGACTTTGACATCAAAGACCGTTTGGCTGTTTTACAGGACTTGAATGAAACAAGAAAATCCATAAGCAACATAAAGTTAAAGCAACAGCCAACTACCACTGACGAGGCACCACCAGCCCCAGCAAGGCCTGTCTGGATTCCAAAGATTGGGGATCTAGTCAGAGAAAAAATAGCGGTGAAGAAGGAATTTGGGCCTTCTTACAGAAAAGCAGTACCTGTCTTAGCAATCAAAGGAACAAGATCAGTAGTACTACCGCCCCTTGCTGGTAAAAAGGAGAACAGAGTTGTATCAATCGACCTGGTAAAACCACAAGCATGTGGCCTATAATCAACAGTAGGCCCAGTGGACTCCCGAGAAACAACAGAATACCCAAACTTGCAACAATCCAAGAGGTTCAAACTGAAAGACTAATCACATTCGATAAGCCTGCAGTGCACAGAGTGGGACTACGCAATAATGCCATGGAACTCGTGCCTCTTGGAACACAGATTGAAACAGTTCGTCAAGAAACACCAGTCTACAATGACGTGGCATCAGAATGTGCTACCGAAAGACAAATTGAGAGAACAATTCCAACAATTGACAGAACTGCCTCTGGCTACTTCATCAACTTCAATAACTTTTCTGAGGATCAAAGCAACCCAGAAGTGATGCCAGAAACAAAGACTTTTAAAGAAAAAGCAACAGAACTCTTCATCAAATCAAAGAAGTATATCTGGATGCACCATTGATTGAGCATTGAATTATTTCAGGGGTATTCATACTCCTACTATGCCTAATTTTAGTTTTAATTTTAGGAAGGTTTCTTACAATACAATGGACACAGCAAGTTAGAACATCAACTTAGTCCTCAAACCACACAGATCATCCCATGTGAAGAAAAAAGAACTGTCAACAGTAAATGTCACAGCAATTCCAATACCCGGCGGGGTAGTATGGGACAAAACTGACTATGAAATATATGGTCCGGTCGAAATCCTGAAATATCCTCATCAGTTCAAGGTTTCCTTAAGTGACTTTGTAAAACCAAGTACATTTTCTAATGATTGGGATTTTGAAAGTGTTGTCAGCAAGATTTACAGAACATGATTATTTACAAGGTTCGTCTAGTTATGAACAGATGTACTGCTTCTCGCATTATGGAGATCATTACTTGCATAAATCTGCACAACCTAGAAATGTTTTTAAATATAACCAATGGGAACATTGTGCTACTCCACCAAAAAGCAGTCCTAAAACATTCTATGAGAAATTTCAGTACTTCTCAGGGTTTAACACAAGTGATGCAGAAACGTTTTATTATAAACTGTTAGATAAAACAGGGTTGAAAACAATGCAGACAAATACTAAATTGATATATTCAGAAGCATTTTATGAAAAAATTATGACATTTGGTTTTGATTATTGTAGAAATACCATTGAAACAAAAACCATCTGGGGTACAAAAGATTGGCAGGTACAAGGCCTAGAAGCATTATTTTGAGCCTGCATGATCCCAGAACAATTAATGTTTTTAAATGACCCAATCCACCAAACAACCTGTCTTGGCTTAGCTAAGATCAAAGACTTTAACAAACCGTCTATTCCAAAGCCAATACCTGAAAATCCAACAACAGATATTGAGATAGACGTATCTAAAATTTTACATCTAAACAGAACACATTCTGATTGGAAAAAGTGGTTAATCTGGCCTACTGACACAAATAACTGTCAAGATAGATTCCTGAATAAAACACAGGGGTTAACAATGTCCAGACCAGACCCTAGATATTCCCAGAGACAACATCCAGGGATAATAACAACATACTGTATAGGGAAGCTGTGCCTTGAATGGCTAGAAACATCCACACTGGCTGAAATTAAGGAACACTTATCTTTACTTAAAGATGGTGCTGATTTGCGCAATTTTATTATGGGACCACGCAAAAAGCGTCAGAAACGCTTCATAGCGGTCATCATCTATGCGGCATACAACGAGGCTTGGAAAGTCACACAAATTAAAACGGCAGAAAAAATACGAGAAATTGATCGTATTAATTTGGAAAAATCACTTTCTGTAGTGGACAATGGGTTAATGACTCTGTCCTCCAGAATATATTTACTGGACAGTATTGTATCATCTGCCATAGATATAATAGACAAAGACTTGCTAATGTTACAGCATGGCCAGTCACAATTGCGTTCTATTGTACAGTTAGGCTGGACGCTGCAAAATCTTCGTTCAGGCTATGTGCCTTGTCGTTTAATCAACACAACATCATTGTTTTCCATCTTTAACCTTACTGATAAACAAATCAGCTTGGCACAGAAAGGAGCAGACTATACAATCCTGAGCATCGAAAAACTTGAGAGATTACCTTTGACAATGACAGAAAGTCCTGTCATTGAATGGATAATACACGGGATTATCACAATTCCGATAACAACTTTCCAATTTAAAAATTGCCTTGAATACATACCTACTGGCCAGTATGAACGATTGGGTAAAGGATACATTAATTCAACATGGAAATTACCATACACACACACATGCTATAGTGACAGCAACAAAAATGTATTTCTTAGTGGTGAAAAGTGTAAACATTCATTAAGCGGTATACTTTTGTGCCAGGGTATTAATTTACACGGAGCCTGTGAAGGAAATTCTAACAACCTTTCATGCCACCAACATGTCACACCTGCAACGCAGATAGAGCCTTTCTTTAAGCAGCTCTCGAATGGGAGTTACATTCAAATAACGGATTGCAGCTGTTGTGGCCTTTTGCCAGGGAAAGCATATCTCGTAAGCGTAACCTCTATGGTCAAATGCTGTATGCAAGCATTGTTTCCAAACGGCCCTGGAGACACTGAGACTCCTATATGGCCTCGTTTGAGTTTCTCTTCTATACGAATTGATACTTTAAGCAGAATGAAGTCTGTGCTTTTGCAGACAACAGTGCCCATCACGTCATCAAAAGAGACGTATGAACTCCAAGTTGCAAGGACAACATCAGAGATTCATGACCTTTTATCAACAAATTGCCCGTGCATTTCACAGAAATGCTTAGCCAACTCCTTAACATGTCTAGTGCCACAGGCATCCCAGGGATATTTAAGACAATTTTTACGGGACTGCTAACACCATTCAAAGCAATTCTAGGAATCATTCCTAATTTTGTCCATTCAGTCTTTGGCGGCATACCCCTATTTTTGGAACTTGTAGCAGGCATTTTTTTTTTACCCTCCTGCTCCGATATGGCAAGCCGAAACTCAGACATGACTCCTACAAGGATGGAAGAAACGATCCTAGCAATACGCTACCGGGACCGAATAACTAGAGTCCTTGGATTGGCCAGGCTGAGAGATCTGAACATGACCTGGTTTCTTTCATTCAGACCGATATGGCAGACCTGCATCTTACCTGTGCTTCGATGTATGCTATGCGGAGATGAGTGCGTGTTGGACATCTGTCTTGCAATTTCATCAGCAGTACCAATGGATATCGATACTTTGCTAAGTCCTATGATGGCTCACGCATTGTGTTGTCCCCAGCGGCTACCAATCCTGATGACGGCATTCGTTGAGACTCCTGTGCTACGACTAGGTGGTAACAGTGGAGCGAGAAATAAAAGCAACATCACCCAGGTACGACCTTCTGTGAGCATTGCTGATCCAGACTTTTATGATAGCAATCATTCTCACACCTGCAAAGTTACAGCACTATTGAACTTGGTCGAACTGTCACCTGATTTTGTAGACCAATTCTTTGAGAGCCTGTCTGATATGATGTTCTCACCCGAACAGAAACAATAAGTTTGAAAAGCATTCCGACACACAGCGTTCCCATGAACTCTGAATTCGGCCTTCAGTTTTGATCAACAAAAACTGCTGAAAAGCGTTGGAACTCTATTCCCCCGTTCACCATGAAAACTTTTTTTGAATTGAACATTTTTTCAAAATATTTACCTTTTTCTGGCACAAAATTCTTTGCTTAAAGTAGACCTATTCATAAAGAACAGAAGCTTCTATTTGTAGGTAAACCTAGAGACATAATAACTTTACATCAGCCTCTAGCACATGTTACAGCAATTGCATTTCTATGTGATGAAATTATCTCGCACTTCTTTTCAGTATTAAGAGATATTTCATGTGCAATTGTTTTTTGCAAAATCGTTCACTGATTACATATGCTATAATTTTGAATGATATCTATGCTTAATGACGTACAGAACAAATGATTTCATGTATTTAAAAATACGCCATTTCAAATGCGAATATGTAATTTGGGGTGGGTAATGTTACACATGCATCTTATTGCTATAGTTTTTAGTAGTTTGATGGACATAAATTCGTGGAGTGGGTGTCGCATTCTAATCTAGGACCCCGATCAATACTGTGACCTTATGCCCCTATACGGCTATAATCCAGTTATTCCCCTATAATGGCATAAACAATCAAAAGTAATATTTCAGAAACTCGTCTCTGGCCTAACACGATCAGAGCCACATTTCAGAATCACTTCCTCTGCAGCTCATTAAAGCAAATGACACAGCAAAAGCCACTATCTAAGATTCCTAGATTACACTCTGAGTTCTTCAACAAGATAAAACTCAGCAACCTGGGAAAACCCCGCTTGCTATGTTTTGATTAGTAATAGAACTCTAATGAGCACTAAGAGACGATCACTGATCACTTCCTAGTGACATCTTTATTGAAGTCTTATGTCCAAAAAACCTATGTCAAACAAGGCACCTTTCAGGAATAAATATTACCAACGTTGCCTTAAGCAAACGCTGCCTCAATGACATCGATGATAGCGATGGTGTGGTGAACATAGGAGCAGAACAGCTGTCCCCTTCAGAGCCCAGCAGATACAAGCTGCCCCTCCTCCTCCTCGACGCGCTGAGAGAGACGCTGTCTTTTCTCCTGCCGAGAAAATCCAGCTCCGGCGTTTCCAGCCTACTCTTGCGAGTGACTGGGATATCAAGTCCTGGAAGGAGATACAAGAACTCCAACATTCTATTCCAGAGGTATGGTGTTGACTAAACCCTTAGAGAGAATTCTTGAAGCAAACCTTGGCAAAACCAACTTAACTAAAACTGCTACTAACTTACTCCCTCCCAAGTATTAGGCTTAGGTCAGGTACACCGGGGTAGGCGTAGTTAGAAGCACCAGTTGAGTACGTTAGTCAAATGTATACATGAATGTATATATTTTATTCATTTTAACCATTGTATGGCTAAGAAACCATATCAATGCTTTTACAGTATTATTTCGCAATCCTCATTTTACTGTACGCACTTTTTATAATAACAAGTCTTGCAATTGTGGCAATTCATTTCTCTTGCATGAGAAGAAAGACTGTTCAATAATTAATACCTTCCTATTGAAAACGCCAGTCTCTCTATTTCTCAGCACCTTGGTGAAAGTAATCTGCACAACTGACTGAGTAAAATAACTGTCTATTGTTTCACACAACTCTAGAGATTGACTCTTATTCTAAGGAGCAAAGTTGTCATGTTTATGCGGTTGTTGGAAAACTGAATCCTTCTTGTCTGTACCAGGGAAGCTGATCACTTCCTATTCAGTCAAGAAAGCTTCTAGTGACCTCTGAGCTAGTTGGTAACAAACCCAATTAAGTTTAGCATAGTCAGTGGAGACCTGGAAGATCCGCACTTCTACATCTATACTACTGTTTATGTTATTCCAATGCGCAGGGCCTATTGGGAAAATAGGAACTACACTACAAATCAACAGCAATTTTACATTCTGTCCATAAATCTACAGGGATCTGCAATGTCAAAGAAACCATCTAGATCTTTCAGGAGACATTTCGAAACCTTCACAAATCTCTCAACCTGTCTGTACCACTCTACAGGTTTTTCTCGCAATTTTGGGAAGTCATTAGTAAATGACACAATATCTTGTCTGGACCATGGAACATGTACATATCCTCCACCAGGCACTTCTCTCATAGGATATAATGTTTCTGCCTTGTCAGCTTCTTTTAGGACATATTCAGAAGTCACTTGTCTTGATCTACTGTCTTCCTTTTTCTTTGCCCACCTGGCTTTCCATTTTTCTAAGTCTCCCAATATCTGTAACAGGTTCAGCAATTCTCTTATCTGCACCTTTTTCCCTGACACGTTCATGTTTTCTAAATCTTTGTCAGAAAATTCTGCTCTGTAGGGCTTTTGCAATACTTTGGATCTGCTAACGTCTATTCCCATGCTAGCTGCGGTGTCCATTAATTTCTCATGGAACACTCTTGTGTTTCAGGTAATACTTTTGCAAATGAATAGTAATTCTTCCTCACTAAGGGTGTTCAGCCTGTGCAGTCCCATGTTCCCAGCCATCAGTTCTTCCAATTCTATTCTTAATTTGTAAATATCTAATGGTTTTGGCTGAGGATATATTTTCTCTAGTTCTCGGGTCCATCGATCTATTTCTTTAGGAGTCACTACTGTGGCACTTCTAGTACCAGACGAGGACTCAATCTGGACTTCTCTTGCACCAATATGAATGTTCTTTCTCTGTGAATTGCCTTCTGGTTCCCTTATGGGTACATCCATCAGGGAAATTACAGATTCGCATTCACTTGCCTGATCATCAACTATTAAGGGCTATTTTCTTGGCTGCACTACAGATGGAGTTACAACTGGAGTCTTTGGACTAGCCTGTTTATCCCCGTACAGAGGAACAACTGGGCCAATAGTTACTGGAATTGTCAAAGCCTCAGGACTTGTATTTAACTGGGAAATCTTCTGAATAAGTTCAGTTCTCTGTTTAATTAAAGCCTCTCTCTCTCGGTCCTGTAATACCTTTTCCATGGTGGTTTCATGTACAATCTGTGGGATCAAGGGAGGGTAAAGATTCGGTGCACTGGGATTTGCCATACTTGGTCCCTCATTACATGAAGGCCTATAATATGGAACAGTCAGTTTGGACGTCCTCGACCCCTCATTACAGGGAGGCCTAAAGAATGGATTTTTTGTACTCAGGGACCTAGGTTCCTCATTATATGGTGGTGGATTTTCATTAATAAATCCTCCAGGTATTCATCCTCAGAATCACTAGTAGTCATTAAGTGTCTAGTTTTCTCTGTCCTTTTACCTGCCACGGGTTCATCTACAGTTAATACTGGGAACAGTCCGTCTACCATCATGTTCTGTCTCCATTCTTTCATTCTTTTCTCTCGGGTCTCCCTCTTTGCTTTTGGATAACATTTTGCTAACCCTTTTTCCATTCTGGGTCTGTCTCGCTCAAAAGCCTCTATTTCCCATTGTTCTAGGGCCTCATATTGCGTTAGTCTGGGTCTGCGAGGCAAATCATTCATTCGAGTTCTCAAATTAAACAAAATCCTACCATTAAAGGTACCTTCTAAGGGAAATTCTAAAATTCTGTCATCTTAAGTGTATTCCACCCAATTTTCCAACCATACACAAGCATGATACCCTCTGTCAAACATCATAAATGAAGCTGGAGTGTTTGGTGGTGGAATGATAACTCTTTCTCTAGTCCTAATTGTCTTGTCTTTCTTAAAATAATTCTTTACTCTGTTTACCGGAGTCATTTTTCTCTTGTTTCCGTACATTCCGTTTAGTCTACGACCTTTCCATTGATCTCTCACAAACCCTTGATATCTTAGATCAGGTTGAGTCTCGGGATGAGTCGGATACCACATATATTTTGCAAAGACTTAAATCGTATAAAAATACGAACTCCTGTTTACTCTATTCTTCCAATGCTAGTGCGTCTTTAAATTTTCGACAACCAATCAACACTGTGTTTGCAAATAGTTTCGACCAACGGGAGCGCGGCCTCTCCGTGAGACGCGTTCTCACGCTCCTGAGCTCACCCCTCCTTTACAATACCAGCTCAGTTACACACCCCTGTTTCGACCAATACCAGCGCAGCACAGAGTGACGTCAGTGCAGCTCCGTGACTGACTTCCTCCTTCACAAGGTAGCGGACACTCTATTTCTTTTTCTTAAAGTGCAAGTGCTTTATTTAATTTACAATGTAAAACATTTGCCACTGTACTCGAGTGTCTAGAAAGGAAAGATTTGTTTCACTGCAAGTAAACGTCTTCTGTCTACTTTTCATATACTGCGGATAGATCCCTTCTGCCTATCCTTCACACAAGCATTAGAGAACCTGCTACTTCTTTGACTCATCGGCTTCTTTTCGGGATATATACTAAGTCTAAAGTTTCACTAGCGAACCCTTTTGCTATCACTCAAGCTCCGACGAACCTACTACCCCTTCCGTGTGACCCTTACTAAGTTATATCACAAATGAAGATTCATTAACGAACTCGTTGCTATCATTTATTCAATTATTCATACAGAAAACACTAATTAGCGCTTACAGTTCTGCCTAACCATGCACTAATTTTCCTCGAGCCACTGACCTCACTGCGAGGTGGATTCTCCTCACCACCCGCTATTCTGCCCCCGGGGATTCCAGATAAACGTATAACAGTCACTAACGAGTTGTGTTAATACATGAATCAATATAGCAGCATGTCATCAAAATATTTCAAAAACATTTCATAACATTTCAAAGCAATTTTACATTCGATCGATCGATACTTTTAGCAGCAATAAATTTTAGCAGCAATTATATTTTACAGTTATCAGCAAGTAATCTATCTACCTATCTTAACTAGTCCTTAACCATATCTCTGCTACCAGAAAATTACTGATAGAGCGCGCAGGTCACCCGACTAATTATATTACCAAATATGCACATTTGGGCCCATAATATACTTTTATACACTTTTATCTTAATCAGGTAACCTACACACTACTACCAGCAACCCTACTCCTTTCTATTTATTTCAATAAACCTGACGTACCAATCCTCGTCACAGGTACCTAAGATCACAACGGATCAAGGAGCTAGCTGCAAAACAAGTAGACTACACAATACAATATACAATTGAAAATGTTTGTACTCTTTTATAATAACCACAGACTCAGGAAGTTTTGAAAAACTTTATCTAATCATTATCATCATCATATGCAATGAGTATAAGATTAACACAGATCAAACTATCTATAACTAGAATTAGAAATATCGTATAGCTATGAATAAGGCAAAGAATAATTTAGAAATCAAAAATTAAAGGGAAGGAGAAAAAATAAGGAACACGCTATTTTAGATCAACAGACCTTCACAACTTCACTAAAGGAGGGTAAAGAAAGGGAACATGCTAATCGAAGTAGACTTTCTAAATTCACTAACAGTTCAGAGGAAATGAAACTCATGCAATTTGATGTAACCAGATGTACTTATTCTCTATAGGGAGGGTAAGAATGGAACATAAACTATATAAAAAAACGATTAAGTTCGTTGACTAAAGGTAGGTAGAAAAGTGGAACATGCTAATGGACAATTAATGCATGAAAAATCTCATTTATAAAGGGAAGGAAAAGAAAAAAGGAACATATGCAATCATGCTTTATTCGAGACATTTTAGTAAAGCAAGTTTAGATAAACAATCACCCAAACAGACTTTATATTTACCTAGGATAGAGTGCAGACTAACCCTGGTCATGGGTCAGTTTGGAAAGACGGGAAAGGACCCTCAAGGACTTAGGTTGCCAGTAGGTGAGCAGGTACAGCTCATGGACAGTCAGGACAGGATGACCCCAGAATTTGGATCAGCACCGGGTTCACCAAAGGGTACGACCAACACCCGCAGCTTCGGTTGCAATGCATGCGCTACTCCCTCTCTGCAAGGAATCTGCCAATAACCCCGATTGGGTTTTTGAACCTCCAGCAAAGTGCTTCGCCAGCACTTAAGGTTTCCCAAACCCCGAGTGGGTGTGTGAAAATTCGGACAGAGTGCTCCGCAGCTCTCTGTATCAGTCACCTATAGAGTGCGTTGGGTCAGTGACAGGTCAGCTATTCAGACAAGTCGGACAATTTCTCTAGCTAAACCTAGGCTAGTTATACTGTTTTTCGGGTCAGTGTACCACCCCCCAATGTTGCAAGTGTAAGGATCCCCAATTCTGATTGGACAAAGGAGGAGGTTAAGTCATCACACCACCTAAATTTTAGACTTTCTCAGGCTTAATATTCAGTTTTCGTACCCACCCCATAACTTCTAGCTTCCCACGGCATGTGTTTTACAGGGAACACAGCAGTTATTACAAATGTAACAAATTCTAGTACAGATCAGCTTCTTTGGCTAGGTAGAAGTTCAGTTTCCCAGGAGCATCTTGGCCATGGCTGCCAGCTGGCTGGGTTCCAGTGCTGCATGGTTTTCTTTTCCCCCATCACGTGACTGGTACCATACGGGCTTCTAAAATGGGGTAGTTAGCACCTCCCAGGCCCAAAGAATACGATACATGAAAAGCAAGCGAAAACAATTTAGAAACACAGAATAAAAGATTACACTATATACCATGAATGGCTATACTATATCCCTTAATTTATAATACCTATAGCATTAGGGTAAGTGCAGAACAAACAGCTTTGCAAAAGCGGCAATGCAAGCTTGGAGCATGTGAGAACAGAGAGCGGCCAAATCAGCTGTATTGCGCATGAGCAACAAATTCCCACAAGAACTGCGAGTATGTCACGTCACATGGGTATGACCGACGCATGCGCAGACTAAATTCCCGCGTAGCAGTGACCATTTTAGAGGCAAGCGTATTACAATTAGTAAACACATAGGTAAGCTTCACTGGGACACACCGTGTAGTGTAAAAATTTGCAAAATAGTAAGACAAACGGGTTGATTTAGTCTATTACATTATTTGAGGTTCTTGATACAAGCAAGTCGCTTAACGTGCAAATCCTTGCTCCATCAACCGTATCTGGGATCACCCCCAGTAGTATCAGGGTTGGCGTAAGTGTGACTTTAATCCCTATAGATCTATCTAAAAACAACTCTATATCTCTAATAAGTGTAAAAAGTTGCGGGCAGGTGGCAAAGATGTGGACTATATCTGCCTCTGGTAGGTTGCAGCGTGGACAATTGGTCCCTGAGGTGCCACCCCACTGTGCTATTCTAGCTGGGGTAAAGTACAGGGAATATAGTGTTTTGTAATGCTGGGCCTGGAGTGGGGATGAACAGAGTATCGAACAACCTAGATCTAAAGAATCCTGGAACCAGCATGTCTCAATGCCCAGTTTCCCAGCCCACTTAGTTCCATATTTTTCGAGATCATCTGGCTTTCCCGCTGCTAGACATGCGTAGAAGCTGCGAATCGTACAATCACCACCTTTTTCTATTTTATCCAAAATGTCATTGTTACTGAAGCCTGCAGCCCTTCCCTGTTTATTACTCAAAAAGCTCCTAACTTGTAGGTATTTGAAAAGCTTCTCCTATCAATACGGAATTTAGTCTCTAAGTCCACAAACTGTACAACCCCCCATGTCCAACAATATCCCCAATCTTCATGATCCCTTTATTTGTCCACCCAGCTATAACCGAGTCCGCGAAGATCGCCTCTGGGAGGGACCTATTTTTAATAAGACGAGTATACCTATTGAATCCACCCAACCCAAATTTGTTTGAGAAGGCAACCCAAATCCTAACAGCAGCACCGACTGTCTTAAACCTTGTCCTTTTGTAGAAGGAAAGGTCAGTGCAGTTTAGAAGACAGTTCTCTGCGTCTGCCCCCAGAACTGTTGCATACACATCAGTAGAAATACAGGTAATGTTTTGGTCCACCCCACCACCCCCGATCAACCCCTGCCTGTACTGCAGTGCCGCGGCCCAGTAATACATTCTGAAGTCTGGGGCCCCCCAACCACCTCTATCCCTTGGAAGGGTGATGAACCTGTATGCCCCCCTTGTTTTACCGTGGGCCCAAATGAATCTGTTCAATACTAACTCTAATGCATGAAACCATCTAGCTTCAAAATATAGCGGTATTGCTCTGAAAAAGTAAAGAAACTTAGGTAGGATTAACATTTTGATAACATTTGTGCGGCCAACTAGTGATACATGAAGGTTGTGCATTCTCTCTAAGTCAGGTCCTACTTTAGTCATAAAAGGAGCCATATTCTGCTCTATGACCCCGTCTAAATCTGCAGAGATCTCGACCCCTAGGTACACTGCTGAACTAACTATGCTGCTATCATTGCAAATTGTATGGGGATTTTTAACTATCTGGGTCTTAGCCCTGTTGAGTCTATAGCCTGAGACCTGACCAAATTGCTGGGCTTCAAGTTCAACCTCACTAATAGCAAGGGTAGGGTTTGGTGTTAGAATCGCCACATCATCCGCATAGGCCAATGTCTTAAACTCCTTGTCATTCATGCTTAGAGGGGGAATGTTTGGGTTAGCCTCTAATCTGCACATGTATGGGTCCATATATAGTGCAAACAACAGTGGAGAGGAAGGGCATCCCTGCCTAGTCCCTCTGCTGATCTGCACCAAGGCTGAATATCCTCTATTGATCCTAATCCTGGCTGTTGGCCCACTATACAGGGTCTGGATGGCCCTAATATAACACTCCCCTATACCATACCATCTAATTTCTGTCCAGAGGTAGTCCCAGGAGACCCTATTGAACGCTTTTTCCGTGTCTAAAAATAATGCTGCCATAGGGTCTCCCGGGACTCCCGTGGCATCAAACAATGTAACTTCTTGTCTAACATGCTGTGTAGTGCCTTTGCCTGGTATGAAGCCATGTTGTGAGGGGCTGACCAAGCTCTCGATTACTCTGGCTAGTCTTTTAGCGAGTATTTGGAAAAAATCTTAGCGTCAGAGTTCATTAAGGTAATGGGCCTGTAGGACCCTGGTGCTAAAGGAGGTTTACTTTTCTTCAAAATTATTATAATGTCCGCGCCTCCCCATGAGTTTGGAATAGACTCCCCTTGTTGTGCCTGAAGTACTGTGTTTAAGATATCAGGGACCAGTGCCTCTTGAAAAACGTTATAAAACTCAATGGGGATCTGATCCGGGCCCGCCGCCTTTCTGAGGGGAGACTTTCAAGTGCTGTAGCAACCTCTTCCAACTTAATTGGTGATTCCAGGGCATTCTTCTCTTCCTCAGGGAGGATCGGGGGTGGGTTGTTCCTAAGGTATCCGGATATGTCTGCCGCCTCGTCGCCAACGTCTAAGCTGTAAAGATCTGCGTAAAAATGCGTAAAAACTTCCCTTACGCTCTCAGATTCGGACACTCTATTCCCTGATCATCTGAGATCTCCTTTATATCACCCGCTGAGTTACTGCCTGGTGCGGATTGCTAGTATATGGCCCACCCTCTCGCTCAGCTCATAGGAATTTCCTTTTTTAGTTAGGTAGTTAACGGCAGCTTTGCTAGCAATGCATTCTACTATTTCAGCTTTAATCGAGATTATTTTAGGTTTAAAGCATTTTATTAAGCATTCACAAAAAAAAGGACAAACAGTTGACACATGGGAGCAAGCGTCCGATACACCAGCGTGTTAGGGTCCTGTAAAAGCAGTGTACATTCAGATGCAATAGCTGGTGCGTATGCTACCACAAGGTGCTCCAAAGTGAACAAACCCCCCAACTCCCTACCTCCCCGAACCAAACCATGCCCCATTCCCCCCACCCCCGTCCAGTGCCCCAAAGCAACACCCGCCCACCCCTTCAAAGACTGCTCCCTTCTCTCCCTTGCCCTCACATCTAGGCTCGTAGGCCTTCCAAGTCTGCCAATGTAGTCAGCCTCAACAGGCGGAGGTATCTGGGGCCCGTAAGCTCTGTAAATTCCCCCACAAGCAATGAGTGAAACGGTTGCCATAGTTCATTAAATTGTTCCACCTCTCCCGCCACCATGAGCGACAATTTTTCCATTCCCAGGACATGCCATAGTCTATGCAACCATCCTGTGGTGGAGGGAAGTGTGGTAGTGCGCCAGTGAATAAGTATATTTTGAACAGCAGAACCAAGTGCTATCGCAATTTGCCTCCCTCTACGTGACTTCAGAGGATACATCAGTCCATTGGGCAAGCCCAACAGAACATACCCTGGAAAACGAGGCAATTCAATCTCAAAGTTGGAGTCAATCAAGTCTAAAACCTCCTTCCAGTAGGGAGTTAGTATCGGGCATTCCCATAAAACATAAGTGAGGGTACACGGTTGCCCACATGCTCGCCAACAGGTGGCGTCAATGTTGTGATTCATCTCGTGTAGCCTTTGGGGCGTGTAATACCAATATGTGGATACTTTTGTAAATGTCTCCGTTAGCCCAGTGTGATATGCAGAGTGTTGGGCCCTATATGCAATGCTGTCCCATTCCTTACGGCTCAAGGATCTCCCTAATTCTCTTTCCCATCGTTCTCTACCTGGGTTATAGATGTCAAAGGGGGAGGGCTGCAGGAATTTGTACAAGTCAGAAATGAGTTTTTTGTCTGAGGTGCGTGTTACAAGCCATTTCTCATATGGTAAAAGCTTCCGGTCTCCCGACTCTCGAGTCTGTGGTTGCAGTGCCCAGTGACGCACCTGCATATAGTGCAACCATTCCACCTCCGGCAACTGATATTCTTTCCTGAGTTCCGGGAACGGGATGATGCCCTCCGGGCCATACAGATGAAAAATAGCCCTGCACCCGGCCATCCGCCAACGTGCAAAGGCCCCTGGTTCCGTGCCATGGGCTAAATTCTGGGTTATCGATCAGGGGCGTGAACGGAGAGGGGAAGGTGGTAAGTGAGTGAGTCAAATTCGTGGCATCCCACACCCTCAAGAGGGCTCGTGTGATATAAGATGCATATAGATTGGAAGGGCGATGTATCCGCCGCAGAAAGGGCACTTCTTGCAAGGTCCGGCCAGCAACTGCCTGGTCCTGAAAGAGCCAGTGTTTGTCGGACTCCCATTTGCTCCACTCTACCAGATACCTTAGTTGGGCTGCCTGAAAATATTTACAGAGGTCCGGTATTCCGAGCCCCCCTGCCTCGGGTGCCAGAGTGGCCAAGGTCCTCTTGAGTCTGGGTTTACGGCCCTGCCATATGAAGCGCGCAATGTCCGCCTGAGTCTGAAGCAGCCATCCCTTTGAGGGCTGCAGTGGCAGGGCGCGGAATAGGTACTGCGCCTGCGGCAAGATGGTCATTTTCACCGCGGCAATCCTGCCCAGCCAGGATAATGTGCCCTTGCTCCAGCGACCCAGTTCCTCCTTAATTTTAGAGCCTAAAGTGGTGTAGTTCGCAGTCACCATGGCAGGTAGTGTAGGCGCCAGAAGAATGCCCAGGTAAGGGACCAGATCTTTCGACCAGTGCATGGGAAATCGCCTCTGCAAATCGGTTCTAGTGGCCACGGTGAGTGAGACGTCAAGGGCCGCCGATTTCCCCATATTCATCCTAAAGCCTGCAATGGCAGCGAAGGCTTCCATCTCGTGGATGCAAGCAGGGAGCGACCTCCCCGGATCCTCCAATGTCAGAATGATATTTTCTGCATACAGACTGATAGTGTGGGTGTACTCCCCCATCTTAACTCCCAGGGCATTCGGATTTTGATGAATTCTTTGGGCCAGAGGTTCCATGTAAAGCGCGAATAAGAGGGGGGATAATGGGCACCCCTGTCTGGTACCCCTTTCGTTCGCGAAGTGATGAGAACTGCAACCGTTAACCCATACCACTGCTGATGGAGACTTATAGCAGGTAAACACCAGAGTGCGGAATTTCTCGCCAATGCCGACTTTCGCCAGAACTCTCTCTAGATATGGCCAGTGCACCCTGACGAAGGCCTTCTCTGCGTCGACTGCTAATAACATCCTTTCTCCGGGTATTCTGGAGGCCTTCTCCAGAACATGAACTACCCTCTTGGTGTTGTCCACCGTCTACCTCCCCGGGACGAATCCAGCCTGATCCGAGTCCCCCAGACCCGGAAGATGAAGCGCTAAACGGGCCGCCAAGATCCCAGTGTACAACTTAAGGTCGACATTCAAGAGGGAGATAGGCCTGTAAGAGCCACATTGTGTCCGGTCCTTCCCCGGCTTGGGGATAACCGAAACCGTTGCCCTAAGCAGATCCGGGGGAATAGCTCCAGGCTCAGAGAAGGAGTTAAATAGGCACGTGAGGATCGGGGCCAGCGTGGGGCAGAAAGTCTTATAAAAGAGGGAGGTATAACCGTCGGGGCCCGGTGCTTTCCCGTATTTAAGCCTTGAAATGGCTGTGATTACATCCTCCACTCGAATATCCCTCTTGAGATATTCTGCCTGCTCCGGAGCAAGGGAGGGAAGGTCAATCGAGGACAGGTAGGTCTCCTCTGCCTGTGCCGACGGGGGTTCGCTCCTATAGAGGTCGGCATAAAATCGACGGAAGCCGTCAGCTATTTGGTCATCTTCCGTCACCGACTCCCCAGAGGGCGTCGCCAGCTCCTTCACTAAGTGCTTCTGAAGTGCTTCTCTAAGTTTATGTGCCAAGAGTTTCCCACACCTGTCCCCACCAGTATAATAAGCATGCTTCAAGCACAATGCAGCATACTCCCCCCTGTCCGTATCCAAGGCTGCTAAAAGCTTCCTTGCCGCCTTAAGCTGCTTCCAGATTCTGGGTGCCCCCGTCCTCTGGTGAACCTGTTCCAGTTCTCGCACCTTGCCTGTGAGTTCCTCACGTTTCCGCTGACGCTCCCGATTCTCAGCTGAGGAGATGGCAATAAATTCCCCTCGGAGCACCACCTTCAGTGCCGCCCACTGCGTTGCTAAGGAAGTGTCACCATTATCATTGTGCTCCTGGAATTCCCGAATTGAATCCTGAATATGTTTTACCACCGTCTGTCTGTGCAGCAAGGTATCTCTGAGGCGCCATACCACGCGCCTCGGCGATATCGGTGGCAATTGAAACTCTGCCATAACAGGGGGGTGGTCTGATAGAGAAAGAACCCCTATGGTTGACGCTATGGCTAAATCGGGGAACGGTTTGGAGACCAGGAGATGATCGAGGCGAGCGTAGGTCTTATGAGCGTGTGAATAATAGGAATAATCCCGGGTGGTGGGATGCAAGGAGCGCCAGAGGTCATGGAGATCCGAGTCCTCCAGCTGGCGTTTGCCTATCTGCGAAATCTCCCCAGTCTGCGGTCACCGTTGCACGGACCTATCCAGGGAGGATTCGAAGACCATATTCAGATCCCCCCCTATGATGATGTGCCTATCTGGTGTGGCGGTGATATCCACCACCACCGAATGTAGGAATTGTTCCTGGTGTTCATTGGGGCTATACATCGATCCTACAGTGAAAGTCAGTCCCCCGTACTCAACCCTATAAGCCAGGAGCCTGCCCTTCTGCTCAGCAAACTTATGTAGAATCTCCCGCTTAAACTTGTGGGATATCAAAAGTGCAACCTCAGCGGTCTTAGTGGTATTGCAGGAGAAGAATTAAGTGGGAAACTTATGGGAGCGCATCCTCTGGCAGTCTCTGGCCAGTAGATGTGTCTCCTGTAGAAGACAAATATCTGCGTGGGTATTTTCCAATAAAGAAAGAACCGCCCTTCTTTTGATAGGATTATTTAACCCCTTCACGTTAAGGGTAACCACTGTGAAAGCCGTCATCGGTGTGGATTAGACCAAGGCAGACGCAATGTGTCACGGCCTAAGAGGGGTAGGCACAGTGTAGGTGATGTGTAGAAGCACAGCCAGGCTGTGATGAGTAGCACTGTTGCACTGGACGGACCCCGTGATTCCCCCCAAACCCCCCCCACCCAACTCCCAGACTGCCCAACCCTCCCCTCCCCCTCCCAGCAACACCCTCCACTTCCCAACACACCCTTCATAAAACCAACCAAAGGATGTCTCCCCCTCCCTCCAACAAACCCCCAAAAGCCAAACAAATGTTAGTCCCAGTCATGCCCTCGGGCAAGTCTGTGATGAGTTACCAATGTGGACGTCCAGCCACTTACCCCCTTCCCCACTTCCCCCCACCCCCCCGCCCTCCAAGACCCGAACCTGCTATTCCAGTAAGGCTGTGGTGTTCTCCCCCGGAGCGTCATTATGCAGTAAGAGCCACGTCACCGGTAGCTGCGTTGCTTCTGGCCTCGGAGACCGCATCCGCCATGTTGGCTCTAATGGTGGGCGAGTCTGGCCTCCTGGGGTTGGCCGTTCCCCGTCTCCGTGACACCCTCTGCCAGCCGTCTCTGGGGCCGCGTCTCCCGCTCGGCGTGTTCGTATCTTCCTCCTCCGCCGTGATCCCCAGGACCTCACAGGTGTCTTGGAGCGATCGAAGTTGGTGCATCGTGCCGTTCCATCTAAAGATGAGGCGGAATGGGTGGCCCCAGGCATATGGTGTTTCGTGCTCTCTCAAAAAGTCTGTGGCGATCTTAAATGATTTCCGTTTTTGCAAAGTAATGGCGGACAGGTCTTGATATAGTCCCACAGAGTGGCCACGGAAAGTGAACCCAGATTGTTTCCGGGCCTCCGCCATGATGCCCTCTTTCAATGAGCAGTCTGGAAGGAAAGCCAAAATGTCGGGGGGGGGGTGTCGATGCTCGCCGTGGTGGGCCCACCCGGTGCGCCCTGTCGATCCTGACCGGGAATTCCGGTGGTTCTCCTAGGATCGCTCGAAACAGGTCTCTCAGGTAGCCAGTCACATCCGTGCCTTCATCCGAGGACGGAACCCCCCGGACTCGAATGTTGTTTCGCTGGGAGCGGTTCTCAAGGTCTTCGTTATGCATCTGCAGATCTAGGTGCTGTTCTCTGAGGCGCAGCACCTCCTGTTGTAGCAGGGCCAACTCCTCATCGATACGGTGGTTCGTACCCTCCACTTTGGCCACTCGTTCCCCGATCTCTTCCACTTCTCTTCGCATCTCCCGGACCTCGCCCGCCACTTCCTGTTTCAATGTCTGAAAATCGTCTCTGAGGGTGCTAAACAGTGACTCAAGAAACGATCTGGTGACCGGTGGCTCTCCTCCAGTCGAACTCTGCAAGGTCCCGGCCGGGCTTGCCGAAGACGGCCCCTTATCTCCCCTCTGTTGGGATCTGCTGAGCATCTCCGGGAGAGTGCGCTCTCCCTGCTTGTTGCCTTGGCCCAACGCCATCTTGGGTTGAATGCGGGCCGGGTCACCTCTCTCGTGATAGACAAGGGCCCGTGGATCGCCACCGGCACTACACCAAGCACCTTCTGAAGCTAGTACTTCTGGGATCTTCACGTGGGGGTCCGGGTGCGATAGCTATTGCAGTGTGCGCACTCCGTCTGTAGGCCTCACCAGCCTTCGTCTGTCGCGGCCTCCACTAGGCCAAGATATGATCACCTGTGACTGTCCCCTCTTTCCGTCACTGTTCGGGAGGCGTTGTGGCTTACTCCGTAGATGCGCAGGACTCCCCAGCCGTCGCCGCCATCAGAAGCCCTTCAGGGCGATTCCGCCATCCGTAGGCGTCGGCCAAATTCGTCGTGCGTCACAGCTCTAATGGCCGGGATTCGCTCTGGGCCCGACTACGCAGGGCGTGGGTCCATCGGGAACTCAGGCGTCGCTGCGAGCCTTGGCGTTCACGAAGTTGTGGAGTCCTGCCGCTGGAGAAGAAGCCGAGGGGGGAAGGCTCCGCACAAGGCCCCAGGTCCGCACCCTTGTCCCTTCGATTCCCTCCTGGGGACGGCCAAATGGGTATGCCGGGACTCAAGCGTCACACTCTGCCGCTTTTGCGGGGCTACTACGGTGGTTTCTCCAAATTTCCAGGACCTCTTGATCGAGGCGTTGCGGCGTCTCTACCGGCTGCTCACTCCAAGCGGCACTGGGCGCGGCGTGCGTCCGGCCGACGTGCTCTGGGGTCGGCCTCCTCCTCGCATCTCCCGGGTCGGACCTTCAACACCGTCCAACGGGCTGTCCTGAAGCTAAACGGAGGCTAGGACTCGACCAGCGTCGTCTCTGCACGTTCCGCTATCTCTCCCCGTGGCGTTAAGCTCCGGAGGGGGGAGAGAGAGCTATATTTCAGGGCTCGGGCCTAGTCGGGCCAGGGAGCATCGAGAAGAAGCGTCCTCTCACTCCGCCATCTTGGCCACGCCCCCTAATCGAGATTATTTTAAGTAGATGTTGTTCCAATGGCTTTTGCTGCTGAATTGCTAGATTCAGCTCCTCCTCTGCTTTAGTCAGGTTTTTTACAATTTCATCCGCTCTAGTCTTCTCCCCCTTCTGTTTATGGAGCGTAAAGCTCAACGTCTCCCCCCGGATTCCCACCCATACCATGCCTGGAGCTGCACTCCCTCTATTCATCTCCCAAACATTTTTAATCCAGGCATTCATATACTTTATGTATGCCTCATCTTTAAGCAAAGCTCTCTTGAAAGTCCAGAGGTTATCCTACTGTGTGCCTGGCCTACTTTAAAAGTTAATATCAGTGGATTGTGATCCGATACAATCCGAGGGTGTTTTTCTATTTGGGATCTGCCAAGAACGGAGTTAGATATCCAGAAATAATCCAATCTTACTAGGATCTTGAGGGGAGTGGATAAAAAAGTACTACCGTCTTTATGGGGGTGCAATTTGGCCCACAGATCTATGAAAGAGTTGTGTTTTGCCATAGCGGTCAAGACTCTATATGTTTTTTCTTTCTGCCAGCATAACCCCCCCTGGTTGTGTGTACGACCCTGATGGTCCATTAATATTGAGATCACCGCAGCAGATAATGGGTTCGGGCCATTGGGCTAGCTCTGCTTCTAAAAATTGGAAGATGTTGGGGTCGTCTTCGGTGAAACCATATACTGAAACCAGCGTAAACTTCTCACCCCTGCAGATTATCTCCACCATCACCCATCTGCCCCACTGGTTCTCTTTCTTTTAATTGACAGCAATATCTCTACCTTTACCCAATATAGCCACCCCTCTGGTCTTTGAGCTAACAGTGAAAACCCCAACTGCTCCAGCAGAAACCCCTTTGCCCCCTCTATATGTGTATCTTGCAGGCAAACAAGATCCAGACGCAGTGTTTTTAGTAATGCAGCTACTCGCAGCCTTTTGTTAACATCGTTCAGCCCACAGACATTAATTGAGGAAATTCGACAGGTCATTAAAATACATCGAATGGATGCCATGCCTTCGCTAACAGTTTCTTAAGTAAAGCCAAGAAACATATTGTGCCAAACAGGCAAATAGGTCACACATGTCCTATGTGTGGTCGATTTAGAATGTAGCTGTTGCCTCCTCCTTCCTCCCCCAAGAAATTTAAACAAAGTCCTCCCCTTATGGTGTGGAGTCAACTGACCCTATGTTCTCTGTTCTGCCATACTACTACCTTGCCCTTAATGTGTTGTTGTTCTCTGCCCCCACCCTTGCAGCCCAGTACTTCCTCCATGAATTCCTTTGCCTTGATTTCAGAGAAAAACGATTTCACCTGGCCTTTAGTGATTACTTTCAATTTGGCAGGATATAAAAGAAAGGCTTCTGAGCCGAGGGCGTGTATGAGGGTGATTAGCTGCCTCAACCTCCACCTACGCTCCACTGTAAAGTGACAAAAGTCGGGCCTGGCAAAAAAGGTAACATTATTAATTGATCGCTTGGCCTCCGGCTCTGCTTTCTCTAGAATTTCTTGTCCCAGCAGATAATTGTATACATACAAGAGGATTGCTCTAGGCCTACCATCTTGTGAGGCATTCTGCCCTCTCCTAATTGTCAGGGGGAAGCGATGTGCCCTTTGGATTTCATTTTCCCATTGCCAGGAAGGTAACTCAAGAAAAGCCCCTTTTAGTAAATTAACCACAAACAGTCTTGCGTCCTGCCCTTCAAGCTCCTCTGCCACACACAGTAGTCTAATGTTGTAGCGGCGCTGGCGATTTTCATAATCCTCAAGCTTCCACTGCATGTCCTCCACCTTTTTCAGCTACTCCTGCTTGAAGGATTAGAAGCTACTGAACTCGTCCTCCAGTTTCCCAGTCTTTTCCTCAACTTGGGAGACCCGTTCTGCAACCTCCTCGTACAGTTTATTGATCTTCCTCAATGAGTTTTGGGTCTTTTTTGCACCCTACCTAGCCCTTCGGCTTTCGACTCTTGCCTTGCTTTACAAAGTTTTACGGGTGCTGAATAATAATTCCATTGAAATCAGGGAGAGGTGGGGGGTGAGGTGAGGTCTGTTTCCCCAGGCTGCAGTGGTATACCACCATTGTCTTGGTAAATCTGAGATGTGGCCGAGTAATCCCAACTTAGCTTTTTGGAAGGGCCAGACGCACTTCCTGAGGGGTTAGGGTTCCTCCTAGACCTTCATTTTTTCTGGGTGCTCTGCTGGGCACTACTCCTAGAGGCAGTACTCTCCTCCGGGCTAACCTCACTTGAACTCAATGACTCTGAGTCCTCGTTTACTGAAAAGAAGCAGTCCGTGAGGCAGCCCCCCAGAAACCCCACTCTCTAAGGACCTTGTTGGGTTGGCCTCGCTAGCGTTTTGCTGGTATGTCAGATCCGGATCACTCACCCAGGTGCTCACCATGTATCCTCCAGTATGTGCCCCCTCTGCCCGCAGACAGCCCCCTGACTCACTCTGTCTTTCATCTGTGGGAGTGTTGCAATATTCCAACTGTGTGTCAGTACTGCCTCCGTCAGGTGCTCCATCTGCTCCTTCACTCTCTGGGTCAGCTCCTTTTGCACCTCTCACCAATTTCTCAGATGAAGCTCCTGGCGCGTCAGAGTGCTTCAGCCCTTGCATCAGTGCCTGGTTACTCGAGGACATTCAGCGAGGTGGGATCCCCACTCCGCTCCTCGCGCCGACGGCCGCAGTATCCGAGGGCTCTACAGGTTTGAGCGCAAAGACTTCTGTGACCGTAGGTTGCCGCAGTGTAATTTCTTTAGTTTTTCCCTTATTTTGAGCAGACCTCAGCGCTAAGGAATCGCGCACATTTCCAGGGGTAGGCGCCACATCATTGTTACCCCGCTGCTCGCCCGTTTTCTTCCCCAGGGATCTCTTTGCAGCGCTAGTGGTAGTACCTCGCTGCAATGCGGGACCAGCTGGCGGCTTAGGCTCATTCTCATCTCTAGGTGCCAAGTCCTTCTGAGATGCCAAGTCCTTCTGGTCATTCTGTTCCTTAACCATCCTGGTTGTGTGAGGTGGCATGCTGAAAGTCCCCTTAAAAGCCAGAGCGGTGAAGTCCGTAAACCTTTTCTGGACTTGATTCAGGATTACTTTAAGTAATTCGCCGGTGAGGAGCCACCACGGTCGACTACCTGGGGTGTTGGTATCACAGCTTCCTCGTCCCCGGGGGCCTGATCTCATCGCCGTGCGGGGAGCGCAGTTAGACCATCATTTGTTATGAAAGGGCGGAGGAGTGAGATGCGACTTCTCACTACAGACCACCAGCGGCCATCTTGCGGGCTGCGTCGTTGGTGCCAGTGGTGGTGATAGGTGGGTACTGGCTCAGTGATGTGGTTAGCTGGTCTGCGGTGATTTTGCTCCAGCATCTACGGGGGATCTGTTGCTGGCGGTGGTGGGATGTGGTCTTCTTAAAGGTGAAGTTGATGCAGCTGTGGTCAGTCCAGTGTAGTCCGGTGGAGTGGCTGAAGGCAACGTGGCTGCTGGCAGAGAAGATGGGGTCAAGCGTGTGGCTGGCGTAGTGGGTGGGGTTGTTCACCAATTGCTTGAGTCCGAGGTTGGCGAGGTTGTCGAGCAGGGTGGTGGTGTTGTTGTCATTGTTGTTCTCCAGGTGGAAGTTCAGGTCCCCTAGGAGGATGCAGTCTGTTGAGACGAGGGCATGTGGGCTGATGAAGTCGGCGATGGCTTCACTGAATTGTGTACGTGGGCCCGGGGGTCTGTAGACGAGGGTTCCTCTGAGGGTGGACTTGGGGTTGATGTGGATCTGGAAGTGAAGGTGTTCGGTGGTGGTGAGGGCATCTTGGGAGTTGGTCGTGATGTCGATGGTGTTCCTGTAGATGATGGCGATTTCTCCTCCGGTTTGGTTGACGCGGTCCATTCGGTGGTCTTGTAGCCATCTGGCATGGCTTTGGAGATGTTGGGGGCTGAGGAGGTGTTCATCCAGGTTTTTGTGAGGAAGGCGATGTCTGGTGCTGTTGTGTCAATGAGGTCCCAGAGTTTGACGGCGTGCTTGTGAACGGAGCGGGTGCTGAGCAGGATGCACTTGAGTTGGTTGTTGTTGTTGCCTGGTCTGGGTGGTGGGATGTAGGTTCGGACCCAGGTGAATTTGCAGGTTTGGCAGGAGAAGGGTCCGTGGGTGCGCTTCAGAGTTGCTTGGTAGCAGGCTGCTGGTCGGCCAGTATTGAGTGCGTGGAGGGTGGTGGTGTCGTATCTCAGTCAGGTTTTTTGGTTTCGGCGGGGGCCAATAATTCTAAACATTACCACACTTACCTTTTGTCCTGAAGTTTTGTCCTGAATTTTGACCTCCTGTCCTGAATTTCTGTAATCAATTTGACCCTTTGTCCTGAATTTTTACACTCCCCATCCTGAATTTACACCCATGTCAGTTAGTCACCCTACAGTGTAGTGTTTTATGTACCAACCATATCATTATGTAAATGCACAAGCCGTCTATCAGTACCTATTAAAGCAAGATTACCACATGGCCGATATGATGAAAGTGTCTGCAGCCAGATCCAAGAAAGACCACTGAAGTGGGCTGGGACATTATTTATCAAAAGTGACTGTTAAGTACCGATTTGGTGCAATAACAGGAGGTTCCCTGTTCATTGAAATAACATAGATTGTAATATAAATGTGCGACATTTCCTCCCTAATAGCACTGCTAACTACCTGCATTTCATTTAAAAATGTAAAAGGCATCACTGGTTAGAGCAGGCAGACCCTGAAGCAGAGGTCAGACCCGGGACCAGGGTTCGATTCCCGACGCGGCAGGGTGTTGAGCTCAAATGTCCACGGACTCGATAATTCTCGCTTCGGTGCCGACCTAATCATAGGTTCACACTCTGCAACTCTGGGCATTAAGCTTGCTTAATCTCCACAACGGGCCCCCGCGGCGGGATGCCTGGCTTTCACCTTGGGGATGCCCTGTAGGGGCTATCTCACAGGGAAAAACCAGGACGGGTTCCCAAGGCAAGCACGGAGATACCCCTTCGGGGGTCGATTCTGGCGCTATATAAGAAATGTAATAATAATAATAATAATAATAATCATCTTATGTTGTCATGTTTATGTATGTTTCCAGTAAATTCATGGCTCATATGCAAATCTGAAATGAAACTATTTTTATTGACATAGATACCTCTTTTACAGTAACGCATAGTTTGTACTATCAGTAGCACCCCCATCACTGATAGTACACCCCCAAGTACTTTTAAATTATCTAATTATTGGAAGAAACAAAAAATGCAATCAATCACTCTTTTTTCAATAAAATCTAAAGGAGGAAATAGTTGCAGTTGTCGTAAATCAATCTGTGGACTGGCCTTTCCAAGATATTGTGTGACCGTGCCAGTTTATTTTAAGAAGTTCAGAGCAGTTCGCTTCAATTCACTTCACTTCAGAACTGTCTAGTCTCATTTGAGATCACCGAAAAATACTTCAAAAGGCAGTGCAGTTTTGTGTAACATAAAAAATGTATGTAATAATAAAAGGAATGAAAGGTTAAAATGAGATTTTATGCAATTCAATTTATGCAATAATAAAAGTAATGCAAGATTTAATTAAAAGTCATATGCATTGATTAAATATACAGAAATATATCAGTTACTCTGCAAGACCTTGGTAATTGTCCTATTCATAGATTAAATTAAAGAAATATATCAGTGGCTATAAGGCATCATTAACAGTTATTACATTTAATGACACAAGTATATGAACAAAGGAGATGTTTTTAAGATAGCTTTAGTTTGTTCCTGATGTGAATTGAATTCCATTGAAAATGCTTGTGTCATGTATTTGAAACAATTGACATAGTAACAACTTGACAATGCACCCTTCTTTGCCTGCAACAAAACAGGCCTTGCCCTGAAAAACGTGGTACTGCCTTCACAGAAAGTTCTAATTGTTTATAAATATTTCTTAGCACAAACCTCTGAAAGCAAAAACGTAGCAAAAATGATAAGACCTAACTAGGCTAGGCCGCTTCATTGTTTGATGCACAAAGCATTAGCAAAAACTCATACATTGACTGGAAATTTCTCAGTTTGTTGAACTGCAGAAAAACAATCGTTAATTACTGTTTCCAACTAGGGTTGTCGGCTGACCATCCTTAAGTATGGGGACATTTTCAGCTGCTTTTATGTAATCTAGACACTGTTAAAATGTAAAAAAAACAATTACAAAACAATATGTACTGTAATAATTGGTGTTATTGGTTTGGGGGACTGGAAGCCCTACTCAGGCAACAACAACAATCCTTGTCAAGGTGAACCACAAAAGTCACAAAATTAATCTGTGCTTAACCCTCTGGTAGTTTGGGAAAAAAGTAGTCAAGCTTAACTTAGAGGCAAAGTGTAAAGCAGTCGCGGCCGGCATTAATCATGGGTGGGGAGGCAGGGGGTCGCGTGGGGAGGAGGGGGGCTAATAATAAAGAAAAAACTGACCTCTTCGCAGGCCGGGCCCTGCGTTTTCTCAGCGCCAGTCCTGAACAGTGCCTGCTCCTGCTCTCCTGCCAGGAACAGGAACCATAAGCAAGAAACAATGTCTCAACCTGTAATCATTAAGTAAGACAGATACAATTAAAGAAACAAATCAATATGAGAGAGAGGGTAAAAAGGGAGATCGCAAAGTAGAGTAAGAAAAGGGGGTAAATCTATTTGAAATGCAAGTAGTTATATCAGCACTACATTACAATATATGCATAGGTAACCCAATTGTAGGTGTGCAGATTCATGCTCGTGTAGGTGAACATCGCTTTGACACAAGGCAAGGTGAAGAAACAGCGTAAACAGCTCAAAATTATGATTAAGTTGAAGGTCATGGAAACAGTTAACAGATGATTTTACAGAAAAGGATTCAACTGTTTGAGGAGACCACAGTAACGCCCACAATTGCGCTGGAGAGTCGACGGCATTTGGACCTGTTCAATTTCAGGTCATCTTCAGGGCCTGGTTACAAGGATAAGGTAAGTGCTGTATAGGGGAGTAAGAGGAGAAAGGGGAGAGGTAAGAACTGGGAAGTACAAATGGAAGGTAAAAGTCAGTGAAAGAGGAAGAAACTGACTACCTAGGATGGCTGAGTGGAGGCCGTCAGAATGGAGTGAATCAAGCATACAGAGGAGGAGAAAGAATAATGAAGGTGCATCAACAGGGCTTGGTTGTTGCATGAAATGAGGCAAATAGTGGAAGGCAGTAATTGCGATAAATGTACCTGTGAAGGATGCAAGGAGCCAGAGAGATTTGAGCGAATCAAATCAAGAAATCCGGGCTCGGTCTGTGGGGGAAGTAGTTACATAAATTAAGGAGTGATTCCAAGGCTAGATTACAGCAGGGTATGAGACAAATCAACCTAAAAGGTAGTGCTCGTGAAAGGTATATAGGGCTTACCAGTGAGGACACAGGAGGCCCAGGTAGCACACAGGGATTGCATGTATTTAGGACAAGCCTCCTGTTGCTTGTGTGGCAAAAGCAAGAATTAACGTTGTCCATGGGAAGGATCCACAATAGGCATGGAGGGACGGGACATCAACTGGGAAGGGAAGGGGAGGCAAAGGGGTGAGCTGTAAAGTTCAATATAGTCATAGTAAAGAACTGAAGGATTTAAGGGTTGTGTGAAAAAAATGGTTGTAGCCAAAGTGTGGGAGAACAAATTTACAACTCTATGAAAAGGCAAGGATGATAATACCGTTTTTTATAAAAAAAACTGCAATAAATGTTACCACTATTATGTTATATGTTATAGGGGATATTTGTAGAGCATGCGGCTACTCAGGCCAGTGTCCCAGTACTGGCCATGGAGGAGAGCTTGTTCCTGTCTTAAGAGAGGCGGCAGGTCATTCCACAACTTTGTGGTGGTCACCTGGAACGTGCGTCCACCCAACCGAGAGCGAACAAATTTTGGCACAACTGACAGCTTCTGCATTGAAGATTTCAGGGTTCTAACACAAGTGTATGGCTGTATTCTCCTCCTGATATAGGGGGCTCCAATAATATGAAGGGCTTTAAAGACTAACACCAACGCCTTGAAAATCCCCCTTTTTCCCACAGGGAGCCAGTGCAGAGATATCAGGAGGGGCGGCATATGCGTTCTAGGATCAACCAGCAGGAGGGCTATAGCTGCTGCATTCTGTACCACCTGCAAGCGGCCTAGTAGGTAGTCTGGGAGGCCAAGATACAGAGCATTGGAGATACAGAGTAATATATTTCACCACCTTAAGCTTAACCCCGACAAGACGGAGCTCGTTCTTGTCGGAGGCTCACCCAATCCATGGAACTCCACCTTCTGGCCCCTCTCCCTCGGCCCCCCTCCTAGTCCCGCCGAAAAAGTAAAAAGCCTAGGGGTCTACATTTCACAAGACCTTTCCATGAACCATCAGATCAGTGCCACAGTATCCTCCTGCTTCCACCAGCTCAGAAAAATCCAGAAAATAGCTCACTTCCTGACCACTGAAGCTCTCACCCTGGCGCTGCTGGCGTTAGTCATCTCCCGGATTGACTACGCCAACGCCCTATACGCAGGCATTCCGCAATACCAAATAAAGAGACTTCAGTTAATCCAGAATCAGGCTGCCCATCTCATCTACCGTCAGCCAAAACATCACCACGTCCGTCCCCTCCTCAAAGCCCTTCATTGGCTTCCTGTGTCGGAACGCTGCAAGTTCAAACTTGGCTGCCTAACCCATAAATCCCTGACCGGCATCGGCCCCTCTTTCATCTCCTCTCTTCTTCATCCGTACGCCCCCCCCCAGACACCTCCGTTCCTCCCATCACGCCCTTCTCCAGACACCTAGGTTCAGGCGAAAAAAGCACGGAGGCGTTAGATTATCCTTCTTGGCCCCCTCACTCTGGAACTCTCTACCTCTAGACCTCAGACTCTCCTCTTCTTACCTTCACTTTCGGTCTCTTCTAAAAACTCACCTTTTCCGTGGTGTCTATACATAATGCTCTCCTTTCTCCCCTCTCTGCCTCTTCATGGGTTAGTGATCAGCGCCAAGAAACCATCCGGTGAACGCAGCGCTATACAAATCCTTTTTACATTACATTACATTACATTACTGTTGTGGTAATATCAAAAGCTACAGGGTGTGGTTATACATAAATAAAAATTTAAAATACAACATGTCAGAAAATTATTCTATTGGTTTCTGGGAAGGAACAAATCTACATATATGTATATATACACACAAACATGATATAAATATGGGTACCACACAAAGATAACAATTGGACTTGGGGGAGAGAAGTGTGTGTCTACGAGAGCGTATGGGAAATATATATTTCAGAGGGCTTCAATTGTCGTGTTCCACTCATCAAGAGTGTTCAATCCCTTGTTGATGGAATTGCAGCTTGCTATCCATCTGCATTCGCACTTGTTCAAGAGTATTTGTAAGTTCCCACCCCTAAGGGAAAGGGAAGGCAGGTCGGTGACTTGCCAAACCAAATCAGCCTCTGAGTGTTATCTCTCCATGTAATGTGCGACTAGGGGAGCCTCTCAATTTGACATTTGATGCGACTCTTGTGTTGTATGATACACTGTTTGATAATTTGGGTGGTTTTAAAAATGTTTAGCAGGTCGCAGGGGCACCAGATGGCATAAATAACATTGGTGGTGCGACAATTGGAGAATTGTTTAAGTTGGTAAATAGGGTCCTTGGCTATGAATTCTTTTGTGTTAATAGTTAGGGCATAGACCGCACAAGTTTGGCATTTTTAATGGCCCAGTATGGGTGGTAGGCCCCCTAAATAGGTGAGGGAAGTGGTGTTCTTGTTAACATCTGTCCAGGTGATGGCCCTTACTTGTTGGTCAGATATGTTGTTGCCCCTTTTGTAGGAGAATAGTGGCAGTTCCTGAAATATTGTTTGTGTTTGGAGTACTTGCCAGTTCTTTTTAATTATTTTACAGACCTTGTTGCTGGATGGGCAATAGCTTGTTTTTGTTGGCATGTTTAGGGCTTGGTGAGAGGAGAATATCTCTATGGTGTAGTGTAGTTCCTATATTCCCAATAGGCTCTGCGTATTGGAATAACATAAACAATAGTTTAGACGTAGGACTGAAGTCGACTAGGTCTCTATTGAATAGGTAAGACTCAATTGTGAATGCCAGCTAGCTCAGAGGTCACTAGAAACGTTCTCGAATACACAAGAAGGGATTAGTTTCTGACAACCATATCACATGACAACTTTGTTGCCCAAGAATAAGGAATAAGGAATATATCTCCAGAATCGCGGAAACAATAGATGGCTATTTTACTAAGTCAATCGTGCATGCTTCGTTTCACCAGAAGTGCAGAGAAATAGAGAGACAGGCGTTTTCAATAAAAAGGTTATTTATTGAGCAGTCTTCTTTCTCATGCAAGAGAAGTTAATTGCTACAATCGTAATACTTGCTATGAAGTAAAGTGCGTACAGTAAAAGGAGTATTATGAAATAATACTGTAAAAGCATTTATATGGTTTCTAAGCCGTAAGATACATAAAATAGATAAAATACATACAATGATAAATAATGACTAAAAGTACTCAAGTGGTGCATCTAAAATACGCCTACCCTTGTGTACCTAACCTAAGTCTAGTACGTGGGAAGAAGTAAGTGAGGTGTAGCTTAAGTTAAATAGTTTCTGCCAAGAATCTATCCAATAATTCTCTAAGGGGCTAATCAGCTCCGAACCTTGGTTATAGAATGAAGGAGGTCTTGTATCTCTCTCTCCCAGGACTCGATCTCCCAGTAACCCGCAAGGGTAGCAGGGAAACATTGGAGCTGGATTTCTCGGCAGGAGAAAAGACATCGTCTATCTCAGTGCGTCAGCAGGGAGGGTCGGCTTCCTTCAGCACTCGCATACAGCAGGGCGTCGGGCAAGTAGTTGGTCGTTCTGCTCCAAAACCACCGTGTGTTTTGCTAGGGCAGAAGTGGGCATATTTATACCTGGAAGGTGCCGAGTTTGATGTAAGGGTGGACATAATAATCTCACTAAGAACTCGAAGTTCTTTACACACTCCAGGAGTTCAGGGACAAATCAATACTGAAGCAGGGGGAATTCCCGTACTGCTGAAGACTGGTGGTCTTCAAGAACTCGTTGTACTCTGGGAGCTTAGTGGAAGTAGCCATGCCATATTTGGACTGCATTGGCTGTGTCTAAATATGGTTATAATTTGTATGCCTATATAAGGATATGATAAGTTATATCTATATAAGGGCATGAATTGGGAAAATTACACTAGAACCCTAGATATGTTACAACACCCACTCCACATAGAATGTACATATTTACTAAATACTAAGCAGTTATAACATTTCTAAGCATGTGTTTACAATCCCACCCCAAAAATACATAAAATGCATTTGAAATGGTTTGTATACGAAAAATGAGTATTGTACTGTACGTTTTCTAAGCAGTGGTATCATTCGAATAATGCATATAGTTTTTACATTTGAAATGCTGGCTGAATGATTCACAAAATTTATATTTATCAAATGGCTCTTAATACAGAAGAGAAGGTCGAGACCATTTCATCACACATTTATATAATACTGTACATGTGCTAGAGGCTAATTTCAAAATATTGTCTCTAGGTATAAAAGAAATAGAAATGTTGTTCTCTAAGAATAGTTCTACATTAAGCAGATTACTCTGTGCCAAAAAAAGGGGAAATATTTTGGTATTTGAGAAAAAATAATTTCTTTGTAGTAAAAAATAGTTCCACATTTTAGAAGTTCTGTTTATCAAAACTGAAGGCCGAAATCAAAGTTCATGGAACGCTGTGTGCTTGTTTCTCAAGAGTTATTCTCGTTGTTAGGAGAAAACATTAACTCAGATAGGCTGGCAAAGAATTCGTCTACCACAGTAGGTGAAATTTGGGCCATTTCCGAAAAAGTAGTAATAGTGCATATGTGAGATCCATTACCGTCAGCGTGATCTGGATCAGTAATGTTCACAGAAGGTTGTACCTGTGTGCCGCTTTCATCTCGTACCTCACCGCCACCTAGTCGTAATGGTGAGGTCTCAACGTATGCCGTCATCAGAATTGGTAGCCACTGGGGACAACACGTTGCATGAGCCATTACCGAACAAAGCAAAGTATCGACATCCATAGGTACTGCTGATTGAAGTGAGAGACAGATGTCTAACACGCATTCTTCTCCGCAGAGCAGGCATCGTAGAACAGGTAAGATGCAATCTTGCCAGATTGGTCTGAATGATAGAAACCATGTGATATTCAGATCTCTTGGACAAGCCAAGCCGAGAACCTGTGTTATCCTATTTTGGTACCGCAGTGCCTGGTTCGCTTGTTCCATGGTAACCTGGGTATCGCTGGTGATTGGACTTGCCATATCGGAGCAGAGGAAACAAAAATTGAATTCCTGCTACGAGTCCCAAAATGAGAGGCAGGCCACCGAACACAGAGTGCACGAAATTCGGGAAAATGCTCAGGACTGCTTCAAAGGGTGCTAACAGTCCCGCAAAAAGTATCTTAAATACATGTGCGATGCCACTGGTATCTGACATGTTTAAAATTTTACCTAACATTTCTATGAAATGTACGGGGCAGTTTGTTGATAATAATGTATGTATCTCTGCTGAGGTCCTTGCAACTTGCAGATCATACGTTTCTCTAGATGAGGTCAAAGGCACAGTTTTTTGTAAAAGAATGGCTTTCATTCTGCTTAATGTATCAATTCGAATAGAAGAGATGTTCAATGAAGGCCAAATTGTTGCCTCCTTGTCTGGCTTGCTGTTTGGATACAATACTTGCAAACAACAAGTGGCCCTGGATGTGACACTGACGAGATAGGGCGTTCCTGGCAACATGCCACAACAGCTGTGGTCACTTAACATAACGTAGCTATCGTTGGAAAGCTGCCTGAAAACAGGTTCTATTTGTGTTACTGGAGTGCCGTGCAAGTGGCAAGAAAGATCCTTAGATGAACCCTCTCAGGCTCCATGTAAATTAATTTCTTGACATAGAAGTGTACCACTTAGTGATTTTTCACAATTTTTTCCACTAAGAAATACCTCTTTGTTACCCCCACTCCAACATCTATGTGTGTAAGGTAAATTCCAGGTCGACTTGATGTACCCTTTACCCAACCTTTCATACAGGCCCGCTGGTGTATGCTGTAGGGAGTATTGAAACTGGAATCTCGTTATTGGTATTGTTATGGTACCATGTATTATCCATTCAATGATAGGTTTCTCGGAAACTGTTAATGGTAATCTTTCTAGTTTTTCAATGCTCAGCACCATATAGTCTGCTCCTTTTTGTGCCAAAGAGATTTGTTTAACTGTAAGGTGAAAGATAGAAAATAATGACGTTGTGTTGATTAGACGCCAAGGCACGTAGCCTGAACGCAGATTTTGTAATGTCCAGCCTAACTGTACAAAAGAACGTAATTGGGACTGGCCATGTTGTAACATTAGAACATTAGCGTATACTGTTCTATTATATCAATAGCAGATGATACAATGCTGTCCAAAGGATAAATTCTGGAGGACAGAGTCGTTAACCCATTGTCCACTACAGACAGTGATTTTTCCAAATGAATATGATACATTTCTTGTATTTTTTCTGCAGTTTCAATTTGTGTCACTTTCCAAGCTTCATTGTAAGCAGCATTTATACCGAAGTATATGAAACGTTTTTTGATGCTGTTTGCGAGGTCCCAATACGAAATCTCGCAAGTCAGCACCTTCTTTAAGTAAAGTCAAGTGTTGCTTAATTTCAGGTTGTGGACTTATGTAGCCATTCGAGGCATAGTTTTCCTACACTGTATATTGTTATTATCATCCCTGGATGTTGTCTCTGGGAATATCTTGGGTCTGGCCTGTTCTGCTTGAACCCCTGTGTTTTGTCCAGGAATCTATCTTGACAGTTATTACTGTCTGTGGGCCAGATCAACTATTTTATCCAATCAGGATTAGTTCTGTTTTGGTGTAAAATATGGGACATGTCTAACCCCTCATCTGTAGTACTATTACTATCAGGCATAGGCTTTGGTATAGACGGGTTGTTTAAATCTTTTATCTTAGCTAGGCCAAGACAAGTTGTTTGTTGAATGGTGTCATTCAGGAACATTATTTGTTCTGGGATCATGCAGGCTCTGAATAATGATAATAATCCTGTACTTGCCAATCTTTTGAACCCCAGAGTGTTTTTGTTTCAATGTTATCTTTCCAGAATTTAAAACCAAATGTAGACAGTTTTTCATAAAATTTAGCAGAATAAATCAGTTTTGTATTGGTTAACATATTTTTCATTCCTGTCTTATTCACATTTTTAAAATAAAACGTTTCTGGATCTGTGACATTATACCCTGAAAAGTATGGAAATTTCTCATAAATGTTTTTGAGCTGCCTTTTGGCGGTGTTGGACAATGTTCCTATTGATTATAAGTTAAAACATTTCTAGGTTTTGCAGATTTATGCAAATAGTGGTGCCCAAAAAGATTAAAACAATACATTTCTTTATAATCAGATGAACCTTCTAAATAATCATGATTTGTAAACTTTGCTGACATTTCTAAATCAGACATCATAATATTAATAGTCTCAAAGTCCCAATCATCAGAGAAACTGCTCGGTGAGACAAAGTCACTTAATGAAACCTTGAACTGATGTGGATACTTCAAGAGTTCAACCGGGCCATAGATGTTGTAATCAGTAGTGTCCCATTCTACACCACCAGGTATAGGAATGGCTGTGATGTTTACTGATGACAGATCTCTTTTTTCAACATGAGATGACTTGTGTGGCTCTAGGACCAAGTTGATGTTCTGACTTGCTGTGTCCATTGTACTGCATTTTCCATCAATCATTCTTCCCACGCTTAAAACTAAAATGAGCCAGAGCAGGAGGAAAAGTACACCTAACACAATCCACAATTCAATCCATGGTGAAATCAGATATATTTCTCCAAGCTGATGAAAGAGTTCTGTTATTTTTTTTTGAGTATCTTGTTTGCTAGGATCTTCAGAAAAGTCATCGAAATTGATGAAATAGCCAGAGACAGTTCTGTCAATTATTGGAATCGCATCAGGATTGTTATTAATCTTTGTAGTTGCTTCTTCCTTTTTCATATTAGTATAGTCAGAGGCTACATCATTGTAGACAGGTGTTTCTTGACGAACTGTTGCAATTTTGGTTTCAAGAGGCACAAGTTCCATGTCTTTGGTGCTTAGTCCTTCTTTATTCACTGCAGGTTTATCCAATGTGATTAGTCTTTCAGTTTGAACCTCTTGAATTGTAGCAAGGTTTGGTCTTCTGCTACATCTTGGGAGTCCACTGGGCCTACTACTTATTATTGGCCACATGGTTGTGGTTTTACCAGGTCGATTGATACAACTCTGTTCTCCTTTTTACCAGCAAGGGGCCGAAGTACTACTGATCTTGTTCCGTTGATTGCTAAGACAGGTACTGCTTTTCTGTAAGAAGGCCCAAATTCCGTCTTCACCACAATCTCTTCTCTGACCAGATCCCCAATCTTTGGCATCTAGACAGGTCTTGCTGGGACAGGTGTTTTTTCTTCAGTGGCCGCTGGCTTTTACTTTGTGTTACTCAGACGTCTTCTTGTTTCATTTAAGTCCTGTAAAACAGCCAAACGATCTTTGATATCAAAGGTTTTTTGTTCCACTACTGAAGTTTGACTATCGAGGTCTTCGATTATCATTCTAGTACCAAACAAAAGTTCATACGGAGTGATTCCACCCAAAGAATTTCTTGGCAGATTATTTAGACTACGTTGGATACGTATTAGATGTTTGACCCACCTGTCGTAATTTGACAATGGCTGGGTTAGCGCTTAGCTTTGCTACTCGTTATTTCCCTTAACTTGGCCTTATTTGAAAACGCCATTTTGTATGTTACGGCGGCCATTTTGGGGAATGAGCGGCCTCGTGGTCAGCATGCCCTTTAGTCCTTTGTCCGTGCCACTGACCATTCGAGTTTGCCCATCAACAGGCTATTTTTAGTAACGGTCAAGCCTGTACATGCGCAGATCCAACTGACAAGTCACCCCTTAGGAATGTTCCGCCAAACTGACCAGTGGAGTTGTAACCCCTCCCATGAGTTGGCTGTGCTCCAAAAATGACCATATATGTACCTAAACTCTGTAACCATGTACCGCCTACCTTTTATTACTGTAAATCTGTATAAAAGAAGGACTCGCATCGACGTTCGGTGTGATACTTCTTGCACTGCCGAAGGGTGCTGTAGGAATGTACCACCACCCCATGGGGTCTTAATAAACTTGTCTTTTGTACTTTTCAGTTTCCGTGCCAACAGTTCTTTTGGTGTAAGTGGGTATTCTGCGGAGCATGTAGGCCTTGGGAACCCAATACCACAAATTGGCGACCACGAAGGGACTCATCGGCGACTCGGATGCCCGAAGGAGAGGTCGTGACGAAGGATTGGAAACTCGCCATGGACGCGTACGCTGCCACTGAGTGACCCGAGTCTTGGCACCCACTTTTGATCTGACCTTCCAGGTGGCGCCGGTCCCCGACTGAGATTCTTCTCGTCTGTGTTGCTGTACACTGCCCGTTTGGCTGATTCTATCAAAGACCTTGGCAGTTGGAATCTGGATATTTGAGATTTGGGTAAGATTTGTGATCGGTAAGGTAGTCTGCGGACGCTTACTGAAGTTCTATGACTGTGATTATGATTTGAGTTAGCTAACACTTTGACTTTGTGAATTTTGAATATATATGTGTAGTGCACTTCACATAGGCAGGCATGTAGAGATGTTTCTCTAACTTTGTTCGTGCTTTGAGCGGCACATTTGTGTGAAGTACTGTAAGTGCCATTTTTTACGGTATCACGCTTTCGTGGTACTTTTTGAACATGCCTGTTTTAAGCACACTCCGAGGGATGTGCTGTCTTGGAAATGGTACCACATACAGGTTAAATGAATCTCAGCCGGCTCCCCCAGAGGGAACACCTAATTGGGAGATGTATGTTAAATTTGGCCTTCCCCCTATACTGTACAGTAAATTATGGCATAAATACACTAGAACCGATCCCGAGTTGCAATGGCCACTACATGGGTCGTTTGATTTGCGAAAGGTTCAGTTTGTGGAGCAATGTTTGTTTCAGCGCAGGTCTAGACAGGACATGTTTGATTGTGTGCGAATGTGGGAGAAAGCAGTGCGTGAACGTATGAAGCGTGAGGTTGCCTTGGCGGACAAAGAGCAGCGCAAGGCTGCTCGAGATAAAGCTTTACAGCTTGAGGAAAAGGAGGCGCAGGAGAAGAAAGAGAGGGAGGCACGGGAACATAATTTGCAAACGATCGGTCAATTTCCTATTCGACGTCCGCTTTATCCTGTCCTTAATAATGAAGTTGATGATTTTTCGTTATTAGATCGATCTCCACCTCCGTATGTTCAGCCTACGGCCCCGACTGAGGATTCCGGTGATGACGGTCGAGATAAGTCGAGTACCAGGTTAACTGCTGAGAGAGCCGCGGAATTGCGTAGTTTTGCTCGGAAACTGAATCTGAAAAATATAACTATGTCAGAACTTAATGCTGAACGGAATAAATGGTCAGAACGAGAACAGATGTGTTTTTTAAGTACTTTTGCAGATGAAGGTGTTGCCCGATTTCGTAAAAATGCAGAGGAATTAGAACCTAAGGACATATCAGTTCATCATGAGCATATGCGTAAAGGTCTATTTGATATTTCAGATGCAGATACCTTTTTCCTACGATTGGTCCAGCTATGAGATGAGGCGTCCAGATTGCGGGAAGCACGAAAAGCAGAAAAAGAGTCCGTGCCGGGGTCGACGAAACAGTCCAAACAGTGTTCTATCCTGGGTTCAGATAAGAATTCTAAAGTGCATGTTATGCCTATGCGTGAAGCTGCACCTCTGTATGTTCCCCCTAAAGGGGACGGTACAGATGAAGATAAAATGTCGACAAATGCAAAGGGGTATTTTATATATAATTAGGTGTATACGCCTTGGAACAGAGCAGATGTTATGGCATTGAAAAATGCCTTACCTGATCTCCGTAAGAATCCGGCAGCATTCTATGAAGGGGTGGAGGGGGCCATTTCCTCTGGTGTTATGACTCTTGTTGATATAGATCTTTTCTTTGGATTAATACTTCCCCCCGATATGTGGAGATAGATTCGTAAGACTAATGATCAAACGATGTTTGGGGCAACATGGAAGGAGATAGGTCAGGCTGACTTAGACAGGGAACCTGCATGCAAACCATGTGACTTAATTTTAGACCTTCCAACGGCTATTTTGAACAAGCTAAAAACGCTTGTTCCTCCTAAAAAGATCGATTGGACTATGTTAGCTTCATGCAAACAGAAGCCAGACGAATCGGTATCTGATTTCTTTACACGTTTCGAAGAAGCGTTTCATGATTACAGTGGTCAATCATTAACAGATGATACGGGTAGGCATCTGTTTGTTGATAAGTATGTGGCTAATCTCCTACCGGAGATTGCAAAACGGTTGAAAACAAGTGAAAGTTCCTGGACCACGGCGACCCCTGCGTCTTTGTTAACTATGGCTCAGTATTATGAGCGGCAGGAATTAGAGGCTAAAGAAAGTGTTGATAAGAAAACGAAGGAATTGAAAACGAAGGTGATGTTGGCACAGGTTCGCGGTGCGCAATCTAGAGGAAATGATAGAGGCAGGCGAGAAGGGGGTAATGCGTCGTACGGTCGTACCGATATTGCTGAGGACCAATGTGCATATTGTAAAGAGTTTGGGCATTGGGCTGAAGACTGTCCGGTGCTTCGTGTGCAACGCAGTCAGCGTGGTCAAGGAGGTGGAAGGTCGAGGAATAGTTATTTGGGAGCGAGAGGTGGCGGAGGTGATCGTGGTAGGTTTGAAGCGAGGGGTCATGGTCAGGATGAACGAAATACCTTTGATAGACGGAACCAGTATCAGATATCGGAGGGTGAGAATGTGGAGCATCAGGATTATGTGCATGCATAGGATTGCGTAGGATGGGGTGTGGAATCGGTTGAAGTGCCAGTAGATCAAAGAGGTCCATATGTATCAGCAGGCATTTTGGGTTCTACTGATCAGTTTTTAGTTGACACAGGAGCTACTCGTAGTGCTTTGTCTAAAAACGTGGTTCCAAGGCTTCCCTGTCTGGCGAAACAATAACATGTATAGGGTTTGATGGCACACCCTCTCCTAGCCCATTATCACAACCTCTTGCACTTTGTATTGATAAATTTTTCAGCTTTTCCCATTTTTGTTGTCGCCTCACACTCCAGATACCATTATGGGCATTGATTTGCTCAAATATTTTCGAGCAACGATACGCTGCGCTCCTGAAGGAGTGCGGGTTATTTTGAACGATAATTACCCAGATTCAGACAGATTTTGTACAATGAAGGAAATTGAAGCATTAGCCTCTCTCCCACACACGTTATGGGCGACATCAGATACGGATGTGGGACAGATGCTCATTCCGCCGATTCGGATTACTGTCAAGGAGGGAGTACATTTGCCACGTGTACCGCAGTACAAGATCTCTAGGGAAGGTGGAATTGCCCTGACGCACATCGTTCAGGATTTGATCATTGCAGGAGTAGTGGAGGAAGTTCCTTACAATGTCTGTAACAGCCCTATTCTTCCGATCCTTAAGAAAGACACTGACGACAAAGTCTATCGATTTATTATTGATTTGAGAGAAATTAACAAAATTGTCATTCCCCAATATCCGGTGGTGTCTGATATCACGACATTGCTTACATTGGTACCCCCAACTGCAACGACCTTTACTGTTATTGACCTTAAAAACGCATTCTTTTCCATCCCTATTCATCCTGACAGCAGATACTTATTTGGCTTTACGTTAAATAATAAATCATATAGATTTTGTCGTGTTCCCCAAGGTTACACAGAGAGTCCTAGCATCTATAGCCAGGCTTTAAAAAGACAGCTTGACTCTTTTGAATTGCAATCTGGAGTAGCACTTATACAGTATGTTGATGATCTCCTGTTGGCTGCAGACACCTATGCACAATGTGAGGAGAGTACACTTGCTTTGCTTTCCTTTTTGGCTCAGAACAATCATAAAGTCTCTAAGAAAAAGCTACAATACTGTAGACCCAAGGTGACCTACCTCGGTCATCTTTTGTCTAAGGAGGGGCGTGCATTAACATCAGATCGAATTCAAGCGATTTTAGATACGCCAGTTCCCCGCACTCAGAGAGATGTACGCGGCTTCATAGGACTAACGTCCTTTTGTAGACAGTGGATCATGGGGTTTTCGTACATTATCAAACCTTTGTTAGCGTTACTGTCCAAAACTACACCAATGCCCCTGGAATGGACAGATGAATGTCAAAATGCTTTTGAACAATTGAGACAGGCCCTTTGCTCTGCACCCGTGTTAGGTACACCAGATTACACAAAGATTTTCACGTTGTACGTGCACGAGAAAGATGGGTGCGCGTTATCAGTGTTAGTGCAGGCACACGGGGATAAGCAGAGGCCATGTGCGTATTTCTCAGCCATCCTTGATCCTGTAGCGCGAGGGTTACCTGGGTGTTTCCGAGCAGTTGCAGCAACAGCAGTAGCTATACGGCAGAGTGAGGGAATAGTTTTGTCGCACAAATTGTTGGTGCTAGTTCCCCATGCAGTAGATGCCCTGTTAAATCAAACGAAGACGCAGTATCTCACGAGCGCACGTTTAACAGGATATGAGCTCACACTTCTGGCGCCACATATCACACTGAAGAGATGCGCTACCCTGAACCCTGCCACTTTATTGCTATATCCGGTTGAAGAGGGCCAGGAGGAAAAACACCATGATTGTGCTTTCCTGACCGAGGAACAAACAAAGGGTCGTGTTGACTTACAGGATATGCCACTTCCAGATGTGGATGGGGAACTGTGGGTTGATGGATCGTGTTTGAGGCTGCCAGATGGCACAACTTCTGCAGCATATGCGATCACGACACTTAAGACGGTGGTAGAAACAGCACGAATACCCCAGAAATCAGCCCAAGCAGCGGAGCTGATAGCTTTGACAAGAGCCTGCGAATTGAGTGCTGGCTTATGTGTGAACATCTGCACAGACAGCCGGTACGCCTTCGGAGTAGAGCATGACTTCGGCCTACTCTGGAGAGAGTGTGGGTTTTTGACTTCGCATGGAGTACACATTATGCACGGAGAACTAGTGCGTGATCTCCTAAACGCGTTGCTTTGTCCAAAGAAAGTGGCGATAATCAAATGCAGTGCACACAAAAAGGTCACTGACAAAGTGGGACAAGGCAATGCCTTTGCAGACAGTATAGCAAGACAAACAGCTATGTCACGAAACGATTCCCCCATGTATGTAGTGAAGTCGCAGGCCGAGCGATGGCATGATGCTAGAGCAGAGATACTGGACATCCAGAAATCAGCGACTGAAGCAGAACTTGTAACGTGGGCAACAGAGGGGGTGCTGGATGATGAGAGTTGTTGGAGGAGCAAGGATATGGAACGATAGAAATTGCCTGCAGCTTACTTGCAAGCGATGGTCCAGATCACACATGGGTTGGCACATGTTGGAGCTCTTGCAATCACTCGATTGTTAACACGAGTTTGGGAGCATCCAGAGATTGCCAACCCTGCCAAGAGAGTAGTGCAGACTTGTTTGATATGCTTACAGCACAATCCAGCAAAAGGGACGCATACTCTGAAAGGAGGGTTCGTTCCACCTTCTGCACCATTCGAGGTACTTCAGATGGATTATATCCAGCTTGAGCGTTGCAATAACCTTAAGTATGTCTTAGTGGTGGTATGTGCTTTTAGCAAATGGGTTGAGGCCTTCCCCACGAAAGATAATACGGCTTTGACAACGGCTAAGGTTTTGCTCAAAGAGTACTTTCCTCGATGTGGAGTTTGCAAATTTTTGTGGAGCGATAATGGTCCTCATTTTGTTGGGAAAATTGTGGAATATGTGCTGAAGGGATTGGGGATTCAGCAAAAGTTTCATGCTGTGTTCCATCCTCAATCAGCAGGTCTTGTCGAACGGTACAATGCCACGTTGAAACTAAAACTGGCTAAGATTGTGGCGTCCAAGTCTTTGAAGTGGCCTGATGCCTTGCCGTTAGCATTACTCTCTTTTAGATCAGTCCCCCACTCTCTAACTGGCCTCACACCTTATGAAGTGGTGTTTGGAAGGCCAATGAATATATGGGGAGTTCCTAAGCCGCGATTGTTGCATGATGTGCCTTGTATAATGATGAACGATTATTTGGCACGATTAACAAATGATTTACTCTCTATTCACCAACAGGTTCGAGAAGGGCTCCCTGACAATTCTATTGGAGAGGCTCACAATCTTCGTCCTGGTGTTTTCGTTATGGTAAAATCGTTTGAGAGAGCGAACAGCTTGGAACCGAGGTGGCGTGGCCCCGAGCAAGTCCTGCTTGCAACTCGAACGGCTGTGCGAGTGACCAACAGGAAGCGGTGGGTGCATTCAACTCACTGCCGTCGCGTATCTCCGGACCTGGTGAATCCTACTGTGCTGTCTGACTACAGAGACATCTTGGACGAGGAAAAGAGCCCAGCTGTGCCGTCGGCCGAATCTGCGGGAGCCTTCCGGGACCACACCGTTTCTGGACAACAGCGTTATAATCTGCGGCCACGATAGGAAGAAGATTTTTTTTGGTGCGAGACTGGTTGGTTACCGCTCTGGGGTTTGTGAAACGGAAGCCGGGAATCTCAAGGGGGGGGGATAAGTTCTGCCAAGAGTAGCGACCCCCGTCTTGACCCCGGAGAAGAAAACAATGGCTACCTCGGAGCTCAGCACTCATATTTTTATTTTTTTAGTTGTATATTCGAGACATTGTGAACTCTTTTGAACTATGGCGCCTTCTGCATCACGAGACAAAAGAATTCTTGGTGCTATATTGTTTGTATTGACAATTGTGGTATTAGCAGTGATAGCCTGGGTAGTAGAACTTGTGGTGCCGGTACGAGAACATTTGCTGCCGACTACCCCGGCTCCATCTGAACACTTTCATTTCACCTTACCCTACCATGAAGAACAGCATCGACAGACTTATTTGAACAATAGCTTCATTCAAATCTTGCATCATACTCACAATATGACGAACACTTCTAACTGTTGGGTGTGTGGGTTGTTGCCTGGGCACCAGAAGAAAGGAGGCACACCACTTATCCCACTCCCGTTTTCCCACAATGGTTCCTGCAATGCGTGGTATACTCTTCTATTCACTTTGCGCTGGCCAACAAAAGGGGGGGTGCTTTTCCGTTTAAACAAGATATGTTATCATGATCGGGACGGCTATCCACAAGCTGAGGGTACTCGATTTGAATGGGAAGAGTACCGCCCCGACAACGTGTCAGCACCCCGAATTTACAGTAATCAACGGAACATTATTATGTCCAGCTCTCATGTTATTAATGTTATAGATACTAAAGCTGATCTTTGCATACGAAATAAAGGTACAATCCCTGTTGGAAAAAGTGAATGTAACACCACACTTACATTTGACAGGCCGAATGGCATATCATTTGTGGCATCCCGAAATACATATTTTATCTGTGGCAATAAAGGTTATCATCGTCTCCCGTTAGGGTGGTTAGGTACATGTTATATCTCTTTTGTATTGCCCCCTGTATTCATTGCCCCACCAATGTACCACAATGCCTATATTTTATATCATGACTTTGTGTTAAATAGAGTCAAACGTGCTGTAGTCCTTGAAGACATTGATCAGACCGATACTGCACTACAACAATATGTGGATTATAATATGGGTTTGTTTTCCTTTGTGGGAGCTGCTCTGAACAGTCGAAAGATACGACGACTGACCCGTGTTGTTGAGGCTGTAGCTAATGATACCGCTTTTGCATTGGGGAATATAACGGAAGAGCTTCAAATATCTAGAATTGTTACGCTCCAGAACCGGATGGTTCTAGATGTAGTTCTAGCCGATCGAGGGGGGCATGTAGAATTATCGAAAGTAGCTGTTGTGTTTACGTTCCTGACAATTCACCATCTGTATATGATGCCATATCTAAATTGCATAAAATTGCTGCTGAAATACATCCGGACAATGGTACATGGACCCTTTCGGGGTGGTTCTGGTCAATGCTTAGTACATGGGGCTGAAAGCTACTTACAATCTTATGTATCATAGTTGGGATATTCTTCTTCTTGTGTTTATGTATACAATGTGGCCCTGCATTATGTTCCATGTGTTTATCAGCTTGTATTCCATCTAGACGAGCTCTTGCCCAAAATGAATTGATGCTTCATAAAGAAGTGGCTCAAATTATGTCAATTGATATCGAAGATGAGTATCCCGACTATGTCCATTATGAGGTAGCTTCAGCTAAACGCTAAAAGGGTCGTCTGTCGTAATTTGACAATGGCTGGTTTAGCGCTTAGCTTTGCTACACGTTATTTCCCTTAACTTGGCCTTATTTGAAAACGCCATTTTGTATGTTACGGCGGCCATTTTGGGGAATGAGCGGCCTCGTGGTCAGCATGCCCTTTAGTCCTTTATCCGTGCCACTGACCACTCGAGTTTGCATCACGCGAACCTAATACCCTCGCTGTTATAGATTGCTTTAAGTCACGTTTTTTTCTTTCCAGTACCGCATTACCCTCAGGATGGAAGGGACTAGAGTACCGCAATGCAACGCCCAAGCTGGCCATGGCCTCCTTGTAAGCTCGTGAGCTAAACGCAGGACCCTGGTCAGAATGTAGAGTGCCAATTGCGTATGTGTCGATAAAGACTCGCAAATCTTTTATAACAGTTCTGGCGTCAGCCGAGTGCTGGGGCCACATCCAAATGAATCTTGTGCAGGAATCCACTGCGACCATGATATATTTATAGTTACCGTCCCTTTGTAAGGGACCACAGTAGTCCAGGTAAACACACGCAAATGGTTTATCTGAGATCAGAAGGGGCGTCTGCGCAGGACGTTTCACTTTTGATACTTTCATTTTTTGGCATATTTCACAGTCTAGAACATAGTTTCTAGTCTGTTTCCTCATGCGCGGCCACCAATATCTCTGTTTTAATAGAGATACTGTGGCGGAAACACCTGCATGTGCAGAGGCGAGCCCTTCGTGCGCTGCTAAGATTAGTCCTAACCTATGTTCCATGTTTGGAATTGCCCTATCCCCCACTCCAGGGAATTGAGCAAAAGGAACATTGTTTGCATCAGTTTTATATGAGTACTTTCAGGAGTGTTTTACCACTGTTTTTTACTGAAGCAGGGACAGCTAGCATCATGTTGCTGTCTATTTTCGTTTTTGAACAAGTGATTGCAGCTACGGAAGCTGTGTGGACGGCTGCCTTTGCGGCTTCGTCAGCCAATGAATTCCCTGCAACTTGAACGCCATCACATTGATGACTCAGTGTATGGATCACGTGAGTCTTTTGTAGTTCTTTCTGTAAAATAAATACTTGTTCCCAAAGCATTTTATGCTTGCTTGTGCCACCTTTTGCATCTTTGAAACAGTTTTGAACCCAGTTCTGCAAGTATTCATTGTAAGATTAGACGCAGTAATACGAATCGCACACTATAAGTGTGGGGAATTCGCGATCGGTATTCTCAAGCGCCATCCTGAAATCCTGTAGTTCAGTCGCTGAGCTGTACAGTCTCCGAGTGATTGAGTTTTTGTGACAATAGGTCTGAATTTATCTTTGCTCCAGCGACCTTTTACAATTGCGCACGCAGCACTATAGCCTTGTTTACCCCCAATTGCGGGCTGTGCTGATCCGTCTGTATATATTATACAGCCCTAATGTTCAAGAGGCAGAATTTCTGTCGGCAGAGGACATTCGTACTCGTATTGGAGAAATTCTTGTGTTTTGAAGCTAGGATCAAAAACATATTCAACGTCTGTTGCAGCAAGAGAATTAACTCATTGTATCCATCTTGGATATAAAGCTTTAGCATTTGGAATGCTCGCTCTTGTCACTGCCTCTAAGGCAGGTTCAGGTGTAACAACTGATATGCATTTTCCCTGTGCCAGGGCTCTTTCTTTGCTATAGCAGTTTGAACAGCTGTCAGAATTTTCTCAGTTGAAGTGAATTTTATTTCAGCTTGTGTGTACAAGTGTGATTTGTAAGCTATTGGTACTGTTTCACCTTCGTTATAGGTTAGGTATGTGATTTTGCATCTTCCTGGGATGACTCGGATTACAAGGTTGCGTTTGTTTACGCGTGCTTGCAGCTTTGTTTTTGCTAACATGTCTGTTTGTATATAACGTAAAATTTCGGTGTGTTCATGAGTCCAATTAGTTTGTTTGAAATCAGGTTTTATTAATTCGTAGAGGTTTAACCCTCTCTGCGTAGTTCAGAACGTAAGTTCTTCCAAAACTCAGGAAACCTAGAACTGATTGTAAGTTTTTCAGTGTTTTTGGTGCTTGGAGCAGCGCATATTTCTCTAAGAAATTGGCTGCTAGGCTTTTCCCTTCACTTGATAACTCATATCCTAGAAATAGGACAGTGAGGTGGGCTATCTGTGATTTTTTAAAGTTTAATTTGTACCCTTCAGATGCGAACCCAAGTATAATGGTGTTCACTCTTTTCAGGTTCCTGTCCAAATCGTCGTCTGTTAGATAGATGTCATCGACATAAGATAATGCCTCACCATCATACATCTGTAGTAACTCTGTTACTCTGGCTGAAAATAATCCTGGGCTATTCTTGAATCCCTGGGGGAGACGGCAAAATTGCCACTGGGCCCCGATACTTGAGAAAGCAGTCAAATACCTGCTTTCTGGTGCTATGTTTTGCCAGAAGAAACCATTTGAAATATCTAATGTTGTTTTATATTTTTTGCGCAAAATGTTATTCATCAGGGCTGCACTGTGTGAATTTTGTACTGCAAATGTTTTGCAACAAGAGTTTAAGTGTCTGTAGTTCAATACTAGACAATATGAATGTTCTGGTTTGGAGACAGGAAACAAATGATTATTCATTTGTGAGGTGCATGTTCCAATCACCCCCTGGTACTCAAGTTGATCTAAGATCTCCCTGACTTGTTTTTTTGCTTCTTGCTTAACAGGATCCTGCCTTTGTGCAGTTTTCTAACTGAATTTTATGGTGAGGGCATTCCTCATCTCATCCTACATGATTTTTATATAATGCAGGGGCTCGGCCCACTGCCAATTTTCTTGCATATGTGTATTTTATATGAATTGGAATATGATTTGAGAAGGCAGGCACAATTTTTTCTTCGCCATGTGGGCACTCCCTAACAAATTCTGGTGGCCAGTCTTTCTCAGCTAGAAGAATATCATAGCCTTTAGATAGTTTCTCACAAAAGAGAGTTCTTATTTTCCTAGTTATGTCCCCTTCTATACGCAATATTATTTCATATAATTTATGGGGTACACTAACTCTGGTGTCTGCAGTTTCCACCTGAATGTATTCATTTGTGTCCACTGTCTCCAGAAGATTCATCAAGATCTTGCCAGCTATGGTTACTTCTGCTGCGCTGTCTAGCATTTTTTTGGGCCCACTCCCCGTTCTTGAGTTGTTTCCTCAGGATCCTCGACATGTTTTATCTTTATGCTTGCTCCCTTTTTTTTGGGAAATTGAGATTTTTTACTTTGGTGAGCGGGTTCCTTGTCTTTGGACTTGACACGCTCTTCTTTATGTTCTAACCGTCCTCTTCTTTCCGATTTCTGCGAGGAAATCTGAAAAGATCGAGAGGGGCGTGTATCAATGTCTTGATATCTGTCAGGTTTTTTCAAATTATCCCTATTTCTGAGGTTATATCTTTTCTCAGAGGGCTCGCGGTGTGGAGACCTACCCCCCTGGTCTAGAGATCTATCTCTCCGTTGGGGAGACCTTCCTCTGGACTGAAACTGTTTTTCTTTAGGAAGAGTCTATCTGATAGTTTCCCATTTCTTTTTAGGAGTAATTACATTATTTTTAATAAACGTTTTTTCAGGATTATCTGTTAGTTGTGGTTTTAGTGGTTTCCCAACCAAACTATCTCTACCTAATTCTTCATAGGATATTTCAATTATTCTGGCAAGTTCAAAAGGTTGGACTGCTATTTCTGTTTCTTTTAATTTTTGGTGGATCGCCACAGATGCTGCTTCTCCTTTTATGTTGGCTAGTAGTATAGCCGAGACTTGCTTAAAGTCTTTCAGTAATATCAGACCTAGATTTAAAGCAGGCTCTGGACCGTATTCATTTTGAATCTTTCTTAGTACGTCTGGTATAACCACCTAAGACGGAACACCATGGGCCTCATTTATGAAAAGTGACGCATCGCTGCGTGAAAACAGCGATGCGTCACTTTTCAGTGCGCACTCCTTGCGACACCAATGATGCGTCATATTTAATGTATGACGCATCATGTCGCAAGGACTTACAGATACGTCAGTATTTCTGACGCATCTGTAAGCGCAAAAGTGACGCATTGCTGGAGTGTGTCACAAAAGTGACGCATCTCCAGCAATGCGTTCTTTCACATGGGGAAAGCCCCATGTGAAAGGGCTTGCGTCAGTCTTACGCCTGCTGTGAGGCAGGCGCAAGATTTTGACGCAACAGCATCCTAAAAGTGACGCAGTGAAATCTCATAGATTTCACTGCGTCACTATTACGAGGCTTTTTGCGGGGAACGCCCCCTCTGCATACATTATACCTGGCGCAGGTATAATGTGGCGCAGGGGTTTAAAAAGGGGTTTAAAAAGTGACGCATCTACCTAGATGCGTCATTTTTTAAATATGGCGCAACAAGGCGCATGTTTTACGCTGCCGATGCGTCACAAAAAGTGACGCATCCGCAGCGCAAAACTGACACAAGGCCTCCCCAGGTGTTTTTGTGTAGATTGAAGCAAAGACTGTTCCCCAAGTGTCACAGTCCTCCACATGTGGTGCGATCCCCATTCGTAAACAGATTGTCAGAATTCTGTGTTTTTCATGAGTTGTACTATCAGGGAATACTGCCTCTATTTGAGTAATCTTTTGAGCCAGCCAGAACGGTATTTGTTCCCATTTTGCGGGTAATTTACCAATGACTGATTGTATAGTCTGTGGTGTAATTTTATTTGTGTTCCCCGGGTGAGGGGTGTGTTGTGGAATTTTTATAGCAGGTTGGACTGTTAAAGTCTGCATGACATATTGGACCAATTGTCTATTTATTTTAATTAATTGTTTTAGTTGAACTAACAGTTCTCTGTCTGACATTTCTTCAATGTCAGGATGTGGTGTACAGTTGGCTAGAACTGGCCATGTGGCTCCTGGTCTACCTAGTGGACCGAGCCTGGTAATGTGATTTTGATGTTTTAGGGCACCATTAAACCAGAGCTGATGCTCCTGGTAAGTTAGTGGAAATTCAACGTTGTCGAAAGGAACATATTCCGCTGGAGTTTCCCCTGCTTTGTAGTAGTGGAACTCGAGTGTCACAGCATTTGCTACTGAAAAAGTTATCAATGAATAGAATACCTCTGTCTGCCGATATTCATGTGCCTCTACCACAAATATGACTGTACCACCTCTTGATGATACACCACTATTTATTAGTTTGTAAGTTACACTCTTTCTTACATTTACCAGGATGATTACTGCATCCGGGTTGTTTTGCTGAAAACTTGTGTTCTCTGCTAATAGTTCAGTTGCTATTCTAGCTCTTTCCCTTTTGTCATCACTCTCCGTAATTTTGCTGACAGAAAGTTTGCAGAGCAAGTTTTAAGGAAACAAAGATTAGGTCCACAATATTTTGGAACACTTATCCTTCAACGTTGAATAAACCAAAAAACTAATACATAGGATTCTCATCCGACTTAGTTCTGGCGGATACTAACCCTTTACCCACTCCAGACGTCTATTGGAGTTTTTACAGAAAAAGTGGTCTGTGTGAAAAGCACGACTGAGTTACTCTGGTATCTAGCGTAAAATTATCGCCTTACCAAATGTTGGGCGCCATGTAGTGTAGTTCCAATATTGCAAACAGGGTCTGCGCATTGGAATGGCATAAACAATAGTTTAGACGTAGGACTGAAGTCGACTAGGTCTCTATTGAATATGTTAGACTTAATTGTGAATGCTAGCTAGCCCAGAGGTCACTAGAAACGTTCTCGAATACACAAGAAGGGATTCGTTTCTGACAACCATATCACATGACAACTTTGTTGCCCAAGAATAAGGAATATATCTCCAGAGTTGCGGAAACAATAGATGTCTATTTCACTCAGTCAATCGTGCATGCTTCACCAGAAGTGCAGAGAAATAGAGAGACGGGCGTTTTCAATAAAAAGGTTATTTATTGAGCAGTCTTCTTTCTCATGCAAGAGAAGTTAATTGCTACAATCGTAATACTTGCTATGAAGTAAAGTGCGTACAGTAAAAGGAGTATTATAAAATATACTGTAAAAGCATTTATATGGTGTCTAAGCCATAAGATACAAAAAATAGATAAAATACATACAATGATCAATAATGACTAAAAGTACTCAACTGGTGCATCTAAAATACGCCTACCCCGGTGTACCTAACCTAAGTCTAGTAGGAGGGAAGAGGTAAGTGAGGTGTAGCTTAAGTTAAATAGTTTCTGCCAAGAATCTATCCAAGAATTCTCTATGGGTCTAATCAGCTCCGTACCTTGGTTATAGAATGAAGGAGGTCTTGTATCTCTCTCTCAGGACTTGATCTCCCAGTAACCCTCAAGGGTAGCAGGGAAACACTGGAGTTGGAATTCTCGGCAGGAGAAAAGACAGCGTCTCTCAGTGCGTCAGCAGGGAGGGTCGCTTCCTTCGGCACTCGTATACAGCAGGGCGTCGGGCAAGTAGTTAGTCGATCTGCTCCAAAACCACTGTGTGTTTTGCTAGGGCAGATAAGGGCATATTTATACCTGGAAGGTGCCGAGTTTGACGTAAGGGTGGACATAATAACGTCACTAAGAACTGAAAGTTCTTTATACACTCCAGGAGTTCTGGGACAAATCAATACTGAAGCTGGGGGAATTCCTGTACTGCTGAAGGCTGGTTGTCTGCAAGAACTCGTTGTACTCTGGGAGCTTAGTGGAAGTAGCCATGCCTTATTTGGACTGCATTGGCTGCGTCTAAATATGTTTATGATTCGTATGCCTATATAAGGATATGATAAGTTATATCTATATAAGGGCATGAATCAGGAACATTACACTAGAGCCCTAGATACGTTACAACAATGGTAATACTATGCACATTTGCAGGCACAGGTATTAAGGTGTTTAGGGTATCCACGGTTGGCCAGTCTCTCAGAAAGGATAGCAGATTCGCAGAAATAATCCTTTTTTCCATTTGCAGTTCTTTTCGATGTGAAGGAACTGGAAGTCCATCCCGGAGGCCACTGGGATGGTAACCGGAATAAAGTAGGAGTGTGTTGCGTTCCGTGGGTTTGCGGAACAGTGTTGTTCCGATGGAGCCCAGCTCAACGTGAAGGGTAAGTTCCAAGAAAGGTAGATCATTGTCCCGGGATTCCAATGTAAGGTGGGGCTGGCAGTTATTGAGCCAGGGGATGAAAGCCGACAAGTTGTCAGTTGTGTCATGCCATGGTAGCAGTATATAATCAATATATCTTCGCCATAGGCCAATTTTATTGAGAAATGGGTTTGCTGTTAGAGTATGTGTGGATTCTAAAATGTGGACATTAAGGATGGCAAAATTGGGATCGAAGCATGCTCCCATCGAGCCTCAGTTGACCTGTAGGTAAAATATGTCTTTGTACAGGAAGTAGTTGTTATTTAGTGCAATGTGAAGTAGGTCCATTATGAATTCTGTTGAGATGAATGTGGGTCAAGGACGGATATCAAGGAGATTCTGAATGACTGTTAGTCCTTCATTGTGGGGAATACTCTTATACCGTGATTCGATGTCCAAGCACACCATAAGGTCTGTTTCGTCAATGAATGGTCTATCCTCGAGGATGTTGATGAGGTCAGTGCTTTATTGGATAAAGGTATCCATGAGGGTGACACATTTTTTCAGGATAGTATCAATGTATTTGCCAAGGGATTCCAAGTTAGAGCCAGGGCCGTTTCTAGGTGTTTTGCCGCCCTAGGCGAGAATTGAAAAATGCCGCCCTCTCACTCACATTTACTATCATCACTCCCCACCACCCCGTCATCCAGGCTACTTACACCCATTCAAAAACAACCAATGCTAAATACCACAGCAAGTAGAAAAATACATGATTTTCAATATTGTTAATTAGAAATTATCATTTAGAATCACACACAAAAAATATATACGCATATCAACCACACATATACATATGCTAAATAGCAGTGGAAGCATATTCAAGTACCACTGAGTTGTTTTTTCCAAAGTCATGCTTCTACTATTTTTTGTCTCCAAGTCACCATGATTTGGTTTAATAATACATAGGGACCACCAGGCGCAGAGTCACATACACCAGAGATCTGTCTGGAAGCCCTGTTGGACTGCGCGCAGCTCATGTGAAGGGAAGGGGGGCTCTTCTTCTCCAAGGCACGAGGGCTGTGATGAAATGCTGAGTCGTTGCTGCGCTCTTGGCACAAGGCTCAGTTACGCACCAGAGGTCTGGAAGCGCTGCTGGAGTGTGCGCAGCTCAAGTGAAGCCAGGCTCTATCCTCAATTCAGCCTAAGTCTTATGGATATTTATGGGATATGGGAGTTTTAGTGGTGGCCCCACCATATTCGGCTGGAGGGCCCCATTATTTTGCCGTATGCCTTGTAAAGTACCACCTTACCAAGTTTGTGGGGTGGCTGATGCAAAGACACCCGTGTACATGGGGGTTATGGATGGGTCCCTTGTGATGCAGGGACTTGTATAAATAAATTAGGGGCGGGGCTGCAAGGCAGTCACGTAACGCACCCAGAGAACACAGTTCACTATGGCGTCCCTTTCATTCTTAGGCCCACAAGCCCTTTATTAGTGCCCACTCTAACAATAGGGCCAGCCCATAGGTGCTGGATGTAGGGGTGCTGCAGCACGCGTAACCATTCTGGGGTTCGACATAAATGAGAAGTTAAGATGCCTATACATTTTTATTTCTATATTATCACAGGCTGTATACCAGTGGGATGGCAGTGTGAGGCCCATTATAGGCCTGCAGTAGATAATGATTTAAGATCTGCTGACGTGACACATTTAATTTTCAGAATGAAATGCTTCAGGGAGAATCGGGCATTATTGGAAACCTAGGGGACTAAGACTGTCGAAAAACACTGCAGCCTGTTCCAGAAGCCTGGGAATTCAAATTAGGGCATTATTAATACCAATGTTATGCACTATTGACAGGGACTCAACAGCCACCGAGCAGTAGTACTTAAATCATATGGCCTCAAAAGCTTTTCACTGGAACCATAAAGGCAAAGAAAGGCATTACACTTTCCGTATCTATGGACGTATAATGGCGCACAGAGGTGAGGTGGCCTGCTGTCAGAGCCAAGGGAATGCCTGCTGTTACTCACAGCAAGGACCCCAAGAGTCCTGGAGTCCTTCACCAGGGTACGAGAGCTGGCTGTGGTGAAATACTGTGGCGCTCTAGTCTTGACCCAGGCCCAGTTCCACGCACTGCTGGACTGGACTACACGCAGCTCTTCTGTAAGGCACACACTCTTCGCAGCCTTCCTTGACCCTCCTCTCCCGTGTCCTCCATCCTCGCCCACATGCACACTGAAATTCCATCACCTCACCGGCAGGAGGCCTGGACATGGAGCCGCGGCTGCCATTGTATAATCATTGGTCAGGGCCTGCTCCAACAAACAAACCCGAGTTTCGATTTCTCTGGGAAGTGAGGGCAGACAAGTTTATCCTTCAGAGCCGACTCTGTTGTGTGCACGTCTCTGGGGCCGTAAGGACGAGCTGGGAGACTCACACATTACATCCGAAATATTTTACACCTGTTCATAACATAACTTCGCTCACATTATTGTCACCAACTGCGGTGACTCACCTGTGCTCAGGGGAAAGTCACATCCACGGGTCCATGCGCTCCTCTATGTGGGATGCGGGACAGACCCCGGATCAGGGATGGGCTGTTTGCAGAGTCGTGCTGCCTGGCCTCAGTCCGTCCCCTGCGCGCCTAGAGAGAGAGGGTGATGGCGTTACCGTCACTGGCTGCTGAAGCACTGCTCGGGATTGGCCAGAAATGAGGCCCAGGGCCGTCATTGGTAGCGCTATCCCGCGCTACCTACAAGATTGACGGCCCTGGGGACACATACACCAGTAGTGTGCACCGCCGGCCTGGTCCACACACCACTAGTTAGGGTGTGCGCAGCATGTACAATCAGGTGAGCTTGAACTCCACTCACAGGTGCTGCTGCCTGCTTTTTTGCCTGCTTTATTTTGCCGCCCTCCCCCGTTTGCCGCCCTAGGCGGCTGCCTAGTCTTGCCTAATGGCAGAAACGGCCCTGGTTAGAGCCACAACCAGAGACTATTGGGCGGCCAGGAGGATTGGTTGTGTTTTTATGGATTTTGAGAAGGGCATAGATGACTAGGGTCCGAGGGTAAGGTTTGTTTAGAAAACTGTGTTCCTTTTTAGTTCTAATGTCTGATAGTAAAGCCTGATTGGTAACCTCTTGTATTTGTCTGTGGAAGTTGATTAAAGGATCAGCAGGCAGCAGGGAGGGACAGGTAGTGGGTTACGTTAGCGAGTTGTCTCATGATTTTTGCGCCATATTTGTCAGTGTCAATGATAACTATGCCCTCCCTTGTCTGCGGGTTTTTGCAATTATGTAGGGGTTGTCAATCAGATTATTGAGTGCAAGTTTTTCAGTCAAAGGGAGATTTTATGGGACAAATTCAGAATGCTGTTGTACATCCCTGATTTCATGGAACACGAGTTGCTCAAAGGTGACTACATCTGGAGGCATGGTGGCTGCCGTACTGAGGAAGGTAGAAGGGAGGTGGAACTGGTGCTCATTTGAGTTGTCTCATGGTGGCCTGTTTGTAAAGAAAAGCTTGAGTTTGATGCCCCGGAAGAAACGTAATAAGTCTTCCTGGAGTTTGAAAAAATCGCTATCGTCAGCAGGGCCGAAGGACAAGCCCTTGCTGAGAAGTGAGACTTCATCCAAAGAAAGAGTGTGTTTGAATAGATTAAATATTGGAATGGAGGCAGTATTGGGCTGACAGGCTGGATCACGAGTTATATTAGAAGGGTCCACATCACTTATTTGTGTAGTTATTGCTGGGGCCCCCACAGGTAAAATTTGCGGCGAGTCTGGCTTTCGCCCACGTATTGATATTGGTAATTTGGTTGGGTTCTCCCTCTGCCGCGTCTGTGGTTCACTCCTTAAAAAACGGTAGGTAGTGTCATGTCCTTTAATATAGTACTGTGATGTGCATACCAATTACATACATTTTGTCCCATCCACATGACATAACGGTACTACAAAGGTGATCATATACCTAGTAGCTTACTTCTGTTCCTTTGACACCAGGCTCTCGGTACCCTCTCTTAATCCTTGTACCTGACGTACATAAACATGTCCCCAGGCATGGTAGATTTATTCTGTATATGGGTCACCACTTTTTTACATCCATGGCCAACAGCCAGCTGTGCATGAGTGTTTTTGTTTAGAAAAGGATTAGCGAAGGATTAGTAAATGTTTTCAAAACATATTTATTCTAGAAGAAATCCTGGAGTGACCACTTTAGTATAAAAGACCCTCACTCCCCCTTACAGACAGAGAGGAGAATTCCTTCCAGGCTGGCCCGAGACTCTGCAGGCTGATCCTTTGACAGGCAGAGACCTGACATCCCTTGCGGGGTGCCATCCTCGACGCAGAGACGGGGTCCTTCATTCAGAACTATCAGGTGAGGGGTTAGCACTTCCCCGGGGGATTCTTGGCTCCATTAGGATATATCCTAGCACTTAAATGCACATGATTCACCTACATATCTAGGGTAAGTACATTTAGGAAGGCTTTGCATTGTAGGAGTACGCTAATGCTATTTTTTATATAATCTACTTTTATTGATCTTATTAGCACTATGGTAGAAATGTGTGCTATTTACGATATTGGTGCTAGCGATCGCCTTTGTCTGCTCCTGTCTTTTGATTGTCGGAGCGAATATGTTTCATACTAGACTGACACTTGACCAATGAATAATGATTGAAACCGTTCCAATCGTCATTCTATGTGTATTCTGGGAAAAGTAGGCCTGAATGACTGAGCAAAATAAACTTTATTTTTTTCCACCATACCTGAGGAATCAGAGTAGTCATGTTCAGTGGTTGCCAGAAACTACCTACACCGCTGTAGAATACTGGGGGTGGTAGTGGCACATGCAGAGCTAGGTGGTCTAATGGCTGACAAATCCTGCGGGGGTGTCCAAAGTCTGTCTGCATACCAAGCCCTCAGTTAGGTCATCCAAAAGGTGTAGGTCCTGGGGGGTTCTAGGAACTTCACAACAGCAGGAGTAGATGTGGGTGAGGTCTATTTTGAGTACATTCTGTGCTGAAGCCCTCATTAGGGTCTGAGTCTGATTGTTTCTGTACCTACCCCAATTCTTATTTCTGAGGGATTGCAGGGGGTGTTTTAAAAAGTCTCATGTTAGTAAGGGTATGTAGTCTCCTTGTTGTAATTTTTTGTATTTTTTTGTTTTGCTCGAAAGTGTTGAACTTAGCAATGGTATTGTTTATATTTTGTCAAGTATTTTGTTTGTGTCAGTGATGGTGGAATTGGCAAGAATACGATTTTCTATCTCAATGATTTCTTCAAGTACTTTTCTGCTGTGTTTAATGGCTGTAGCAATGCCTAGGACCATTTAATGTCTGGAACAGGTAGTTGCCAGATGACTGAAGCCAGTTCGAAACTTGGGGTATTGTGTGAATATAGCTGGGCTATTGAGAATCTGTAGTCCAAGGGGAATTACGTCCGATTTGGTAATGGAATATTTGAAATCTGACGTAGTGGAGGAGCCACCCCTGGTGTAAAATATTTATGCAGCACACAAACAGTAAGAAAGTGAAACCACCACACAAGAAAAATCCCAATCAATTTAAAACATAGAGTAAATTCTAATGAATAAAATGATGCCAGAACAACAAATATCTAATCAATAGTACCAGTGATATCGAATTTTAAATTGTATAGTAAATATAAGGCTAGAAGTGCAAAGTGACAAATGTGGTCATCTGGTTACGCTGGACTAGGCTAAAGTTAAAAATCCAGCTGATCATGATGGAGGCTATGTCAATACTGAGACAAGGTAATTGCTCCTGAGAATTGTACCTTATGTCCTTAAAGTGAGTCTTCACGTTGCTCGGCATAGGGTCTGATCAGGAGCTGCGTGGACTGTCATTTTAGGTTCTGTGTTGAGTTGCGTCATGCTGCATCGATTCCAATGAGGCTGTCAAACAGGACCTACGGGGAACTGCAAAACAAGATCCTAAGTTTAATTACATCACGCTGTGTTTGATTTGATGGAGCCCACATTTTAGGCAGGGAGGAGTGCACTCAGATGCTGGAGAAAATCTAAGTGCATGTGTTTTTTGGTCAGCCAAACACACATGATCACTTGGGAAGTTGAGTACACTAGCACTCCTGCTCGCCCCTCCCATGCCTCGACCCAACCCTCCCAACACCGCTGGCTAAGAGCCAGCAAATGTAAAATGAAATGATGCAAGAACATCATTTTATTTTACATTTGATGGCCCTAAGCCAGGCAGTGTGACAACACTCCTCCACCATTGCAAAGAAGCAGCCACTGCCCTGGAGTCACTCTGGTTAACCTGTGATGAAGGTAAGCAGGTCCAATCTTCCTTCTCAGACTGCCAGGCAGTCCTTCAGCAACAGGGCTGTCCTCTTTCAGCAAGGCAGTCCATCTTCTGTGTCCAACTTTCATAGGTCCCGAAGGTTCGGAAGAGTGGTTCTGGAGGTCCAATATTTATACCTGATACCAGCCTTTGAAGCCATCTGGGGTTATACAGTTATTTCATTCTCCTGTCAAGGCTCCAAGAAGTGTGAGATGACAAATGTCTAGTGTCAGGTTCCTTTGTGCGTGCTCTAGACTGGCCCTTTGAAGTATAAGTGGGGCAAGGCATATTTCTGCCCCAAACCATCTTGCCCATACCCAGTGCCCTTTTTGTCACTGTCTGGGAGAAAATACACAAAAGACAACAGCAGAGCCATTCACAGTCATGTGACCCAGGATACTGCCAGACAACACAAATGGGTAAGACAAGAAAATGCCAAATTTCTAAAAACCAACAAAATCAACAATGCTCCTTGTCTGAAACAATTTTACAAGCACAAAAAGGTATTTTTGATCAAGAAATTTAATTGTATGACCATGTTCTCTTTCCGTAGTGTAGCTTTATTATTCTTTCTTTGACCATTTTCGAAAAACATAATATATAAATTTTCAACCCCAAACAATTTATGACACATTTTAAAAAAACACACCAGTTTTCATCTTTTAAACACAAGGAGTATTGTATTTTTCTTAAATGTCCATATTCCTGAAACAAAGCATGCAGAGAGGTCGTCACAACGTATTGGTTGAAAGAGAAAAAGGCACCTAGTCCTTAGTGATTGCTTCCACAAAAAAGAAAAGATCCTAATACTCCCTGATGCATGGGGTTGACCCAATTCAAATCCTGTAATTTTGGGGTCTCCTCAGGACCAATAAATTGATCAAATAAAATCTTACACTTTCATTGATTTTGTGGAAATTTTGATTTGAATTCAGCCCCTTGCACTTATTTAGAGTGTTACAAAAACCAATGAAATCATCAATTATAAATCGGTTTTCAAGAAGTCTTACTGAAGAAGAAATAGTGATACTTGAGGACGGATTGTCATTTGTCTTTTCAAGACAAACAGATTTTGTATGTCTGAAGATGGAAGCACTTGAATTTTTCTGAAAGGTCCGCTTTAAAGCGTTTTTCATGAATCGTGAATACCATCAAGAATTTGAACCCTGAGGTCTATGGAAAAAATCTACTTTTGCCCCCTTTCCCTGAATACCATTCCAAAAGAATGTTGCAAGAATAATGTAACTAAAAAACAACGGCTGCCACCAGAGGAATTACAAAATGACAACACAATAGTAATCAAACAGGCTGACCAAGGAGGAGCAGTAGTGATTTGGTCCAAAGAAAATTACATCAAAGAAGGCGATAGGCAGATTCTTGATCAAGAATTTTACTGGGAAATCCCCACAGATCCCACCAACACTATACAAGAAGTCTTTGGAATTCTTCAAGAAGCTTTCGATAATGGGTTCATTGACCTGGTTGCAGAAGTAAAATCGGCATATCCCCTAGGTACCAGCACTTTGCCTCCAGAGATCAATGTATTGGACAGCGTATCGCTGCAGCTGCAGCTTAGTGGGATCAACGCATCCCCTCAACTGCGTGGCAGAATCTGGCGTATTGCGCAACATCTCTCAACTCCGGCATCTGCCTTTGGAACTGAGCATCATTTTCACTGCATAGAGAAGATCGGCACATCCTGCACCTACAGGCCTTGACATTGGTGCACCTCACAGTTTGAGGCTAGGAAAAGTACTTTGTTCACAGGGGCCTGCATGTGTCCCTTAGCCGGCTGGCGCTCGATTGAGGTCGGCCCAAACTGTGACTTTGCCATGGTCCAGCGTAACCTAAAGTAACCTTTTTTGTGTTACCTGCGTCTGAGTGCTTTATTGCATTTATTCTTTTAAAATTTGATATCTCAACTCTGTACATTGGATGTTTGTCATTTTGGTCTTGTTTTGTTCAAAATATAATGATCTATCTTTCTAAAACTGTATGGTGTCTTTTTTTAATTTTTGTAATTTTTATTTTATTTTTCTGTGATTTATAAAGCGCTTGGTTACTTCTATCAAAGTATCCCCATGCTAAGGTTTCACTCTCCGATGCGGAACCGAGGCAGTACGCTCAAGACCTAACCATTTAGGTCTGTCCGAATAGCCACGTTTTTTATTTTTTTCAGAAGGCTAACTCAGTGTTTCCTATCTAAGTTGTAGCGGCAGAGATTTACACATTTTGGAGGCTAAAAAACTAAAAGAGCATCCTTCTATGCATGCTCTTTTCACTGTAGGAATACATTATAAGGAGGGCCAGGCAGATCTGAGACTTCTACCTGGCAGATAAGGTTTGACAAAAGAGTCTAGATAGCGAGTCAGGAGTCTGTGGCAGTAGCTCATTGGTTTGAAGGACACTCTCTTTCCCAGAGGCAGCCAATGCATTTTTGGAGAGAGTTAGACCCATAGGCGATTGCCTCAAGAGGTTAACAGCAGTCTAGGTGCTGCATTCTGCAGTCTCTGGAGTCTCAGCAATCTGGATTGTGAGATGTCCAGGTACAACACATTGCAATAGTGCAGTCTGGCCATTACTATAGCCTGGAGTACTGACTTTCTATTATCATCTGGAAGAAGTTTCAGGACCTTTTTAAGGTTTTCAGCATACCAGTGCATTTCCTCGCTACGCTGGCGATCTAACTATTAAACGCGAGTCTTACATCCAACCAGAAGCTGCGATACTTAACCTTCACTTTAGATTTATGGTCAGGTCAAGTCAAGTCAAGTCATAAAATTTGTATAGCGCACTACATACCCAGAGGGTTTCAAGGCGCTTAGGAAGGGGAGGAGGATTATTTGTCAAATATCCACGTTTTAAGCTGCTTTCTGAACGTTAGGTGATTCTGGGTGAGGCGAAGGTGAGCGGGGAGTGAGTTCCATGTCTTGGCAGCCAGGTATGAGAAGGATCTGCCTCCCATGGTGGTCTTGTTGATGCGAGGTACAGTGGCGAAGGCTTGGCTGGAAGAGCGAAGTTGGCGGGAGGGGGTGTAGAAGGACAGTCGAGAGTTGAGGCATTCTGGTCCGATGTCGTAGAGTGATTTGTGTGCGTGGGTAAGCAGACGGAAAGTAATCCTCTTATTGACGGGTAGCCAGTGGAGGTCTTTGAGGTGACCAGAGATGTGTTCGTTGCGTGGGATGTCTAATATGAGCCTGGCTGAGGCGTTTTGGATTCGTTGTAGTTTCTTCTGGAGTTTAGCGGTGGTACCTGTGTAGAGGGTGTTTCCATAGTCCAGTCGGCTCGTGACTAGAGCGTGGGTGACTGTTTTCCTTGTTTCGGAGGGGATCCAGCGAAATGTTTTTCTGAGCATGCGAAGAATGTTAAAGCAGGAAGAGGATACGGCGCTGACTTGTCTGTTCATTGAGAGTGAAGAATCCAGGATGACGCCAAGGTTCCGTGCGTGGTCTGTCGGGATGGGTGCATTTCCGAGGGCTTCCAGCCACCAGGAGTCGTCCCATGCAGAGGGGGATTTACCTAAGATGAGGACTTCTGTTTTGTCTGAGTTCAGTTTCAGACGGCTTTGTTTCATCCATTCGGCGACTTCTTTCATTCCTTCGTGTAGGTTAGTTTTGGCGGTGCTGGGGTCCTTGGTGAGGGATAGGATCAGTTGAGTGTCATCCGCGTAAGAGATGATGTTGAGGTTGTGTTGGCGGGCGATGGTCGCGATGGGGCTCATGTATACGTTGAATAGGGTGGGACTGAGTGAGGATCCTTGTGGTACGCCGCAGATGATTTCAGAGGCCTCGGACTTGAATGGTGGGAGGCGGACTCTCTGGGTTCTTCCGGTGAGGAACGAGGTGATCCATTCCAGTGCCTTTCCTTGGATTCCGATGTTTCTGAGGCGTTGTAAAAGGGTGCTGTGGCAGACTGTGTCGAAGGCTGCAGAGAGGTCGAGGAGGATGAGGGCGACTGTGTCTCCATTGTCCAGTAGAGTTCGAATGTCGTCTGTTGCTGCGATGAGGGCGGTCTCAGTGCTGTGTTTGGCTCGGAAGCCAGATTGTGAGGGGTCGAGTGATTTGTTGGCTTCGAGGAAGGCGGCGAGCTGGTTGTTGACAGCTTTCTCGATGACTTTGGCCGGGAATGGAAGAAGCGAGATGGGGCGGTAGTTTTTGAGTTCGGTGGGGTCTGCTGTTGGTTTTTTCAGAAGGGCGGTGAGTTCAGCGTGTTTCCAGTCTTCTGGGAAGGTAGCGGAATTGAAGGAGCAGTTGATGACGTCTCGGAGGTGCGGAGCTATGACATAGTCTGCTTTGTTGAAGATGTGGTGAGGGCATGGGTCTGTGGGGGATCCAGAGTGGATGGAATTCATCAGGCGGATGGTGTCCTCAGTGGAGATTGGGTTCCAGGCTGTAAGGGTGTTAACGGGGGGAAGATGGTCAGCTGATGGTAGGGTGGGTTGGCTTCCGGGTTGGTTGTCAAAGCTGTTGTGGATGTCAGCAATCTTGTTGTGGAAAAAGGAGGCTAGGGAATCGCAGAGCGTTTGAGAGGGGGTGATGTCGTTGGAGTTGGCCGAGGGGTTGGAAAATTCCTTGACGATGTTGAAAAGTTCCTTGCTGTTGTGGGCGTTGTTGTCAAGTCGATCCTTGAATGCTGTTTTCTTGGCTTTTCGGATCAGTTGGTGGTGAGTACGGATGGCGCTTTTGAAGGCGTCCTTGGTGCTGGTGGATGGGTCTTTTTTCCAGGCCTTTTCAAGGGAGCGGCAGAGTTTCTTGGACTTCTTGAGGTCATCGTTGAACCATGAGGCCTTCTTAATGCCAAGTTTGTGTTGACGTTTTTTCAGTGGTGCTAAGGTGTCGGCGGTGTTGGATAACCAAAGGGTGAGGTTGGAGGCGGCTTCGTTGGCGTTAGAAGAGAGGGCTGGGGAGGTTAGAAGGAGCGATGTGGAGATCTGCTCCGTGGTGATTTTGTTCCAGTTTCTTTGTAGAGTTGGTTGGAGGTGGATGATGGGTTTCGGCTTGTTGTAGGTGAAGTGAACGCAGCTGTGGTCAGTCCAGAGGAGATCCGTAGTGTGGCTGAAGGAGACATGGTTGCTGGAGGTGAAGATGGGGTCGAGTGTGTGACCTGCGATGTGGGTGGGGGAAGTGACCAGTTGTTTAAGTCCGAGGTTGGCGAGGTTGTCCAAGAGGGTGGCGGTGTTGCGGTCGTTGATCTTTTCAAGGTGGAAGTTGAGGTCTCCCAGAAGGATGTAGTCTTTGGATGGGAGCGCGTGTGGGGTGATGAAGTCTGTGATGTCTTCACTGAATTTTGCGCGGGTCCTGGTGGTCTGTAGAGGAGGGTGCCTCGGAGTGTGGTTTTGGGGTCGATGTGGATCTGGAAGTGAAGGTGTTCGGAGTTAGCGAGGTTGGTATCAGAGCTGGTTGAGATGCGGATTGATTTCTTATGGACGATAGCGATTCCTCCTCCTGTATGGTCGGTGCGGTCTTTGCGTGTGATCTTATAGTCATCAGGGATGGCGATGGCGATGTCAGGGGCGGAGGAAGCGTTCATCCATGTTTCCGTTAGGAAGGCGACGTCAGGAGAGATGGTGTCTAGTAGGTTCCAAAGGTCAATGGCGTGCCTGTGGACCGAGCGGGTGTTGAGAAGGATGCATTCTAGGTGGTTGGGGTCGGGAGTCTGTGTTGTGGTCGTAGCGGAGATGTTGTCGGTGCCGCAGAATTTGCAGGAGTAGCATGAGAAAGGTCCATGGGTGCGTCCAGGAGCGGCTTGGACGCAGTTGGAGGCGCGACCGGGGTTAAGGGCTAGGAGGGTGACGGCATCGTAGGTAACGCGGGGGGGCTGGGCAGCGCGAGGGGCAGGGGGTCCGGCGCTGGGCGCGGTCCAGGCGCGGACGGGCGTAGACGGGCTTACCTTTGGCGCACCTTCGGCGCGGATTGGGCGCGGTCGCTGCGCGTTGGTACATCTGACATAAATGGAGAGTGGAGGGGGCGGAGCGTGGGAGGGTCAGCAGCTGGGAGGCGGTGGCGGGAGGAGGGGCGGCAACAACAACAACTACTCAAAATGGAGGGTCAAAGGCTACAGCCCTACACGCAATAACAGCAGAATATAGTTTAAATGCAAAGAAACAGCCTCAGCGACGTCGCGTTAATAATTAAATAAAAGCGACAGTGCGGCGCTGATTAAATAAGTCAAATTGTCAGAGCAGCACAATTAATTAAATAATTGAGTAATTCCCAACAGTGCAGCGCTATGAAGTGATCGAGCAGGTAGCATCCCAAGTGAATCTGGCCACCAGGTTGATGACCCAATTGATGGTTGCTTCCCTAAGATAAGGGCCTCTGTTTTTCCAGCATTTAGTTTAGGACAGCTGTAGTCCATTCACTCAGTTGGCTCTGACAAGCAGGATCTTAATAGAGTTGCCCTATTTTCTACATCCTGAGACAGAGTGATAATAAGCTGTGTATCAACTGTGTATGACACGATGTTGAAGTTGAAACGCTTGATTATATCAGCCAGGGGGCACTTATAGAGATTGAATAGAGTAAGGCTCAATGCTGACCCCTGGGGCACCTAAAAAAGGTTTTAGAACCACCTGGAAAGGTAAATTCTGTAAGAAAGAAGCTAGCCGCTACAGGGCCTTGACGCTGATTTCGTAGTTCCACAACTGATCTAGCAGAAGGCTGTGGGACATGGTATTATCAAAGCCGGCAATTAGATCCAGCATTATCAGAATCCAGAAACTTTGTCCGAGAAAAACTGTGCAATCGATTTACTATGTTCCTCTGACAGGATGGTAGATGGTGATATGTGATCCACAAAGGATAGTGACTTCACAATAGAGAAAAGTTCCTGACAGGAGTTTTGAGCTCGCTCAATTTTACCAGTACAAATGGTGACACATATTTTTGATCTGTTTGTGATATTCCTGCAAGGCCACTCAATAATTATCTTTGTCGTTGGAGCTGATGTTTCTGCTCCATACATGTTCTGGGTGTTTGCAGGACTTTTTCAATGTAATTCCTTGCCATACCATTCTATCGAAGGTTTGTTCTTCTGACAGTGTGATCTGAAATTCAGTGTAATTTGATCAAGTGCCCCTGTTATCCACTCCTCAAGCTGTACACTGGATGTGTCTACACAGTCACTCAAAACACGGTGATTCACTACTGCCACCTCTGTGAAAACAACAGGATTAATTAGCCCATTTCCGTATCCTCACCTGCTTGCCTAGGCTTGAAGTTTGCACTGGTGTATTGAGAGAAATCTAGAAAGGTATGACACAATGGCCAGAATATGAGAAAGCAATAGGTGGATCCATCAACAGTCTAATTGAATATGAAAAAATGATATCTAACATGAGTACCAATCTATGTGTAGAGGGACACACCAACTGAGTAAACTGAAGGGCTTCTAAATCCACGACCAGTACAGTAGCCGGCAAACACATTTTATCCTCTAGATGAAGATTGAGATCACTTATGACTATAAAGTTGGGGTGTCATAAAGAAAACGAATGTAGAATATCTGCCAAGATGGTTGTGTGCTTCAAAGCCGTAACCACCGGATGATAAATCAGAAAGAAGAAGAGTAAAGAAGGCTGCCTCACTGCCTAAAAGTATTATCTCCCCAAATGTACAGCGCATAGTCTATTTAAAAATAGTAGCAATTAAGCATGGGTGGACAATCCGATCCGCTCGCGGATTTTGTGGATTTTCGGTAAATTCGCAATCCGTGAGATTCGCGAATTTCCCGCAAAATCCGCGAGCGGAACGGATTGAGTCAAAAGTTCAAGCTGACTTTTGTAACTCTTTTAGAATGGCGCCGGCATGCTTCCAGGGCCATTCTAAAATAGTTACAAAAGTCAGCTTCAACAGGAAGCTCTAGTAGATAAAGTAAAGCAGGTGCTCGAGTTGAAGCTCAAATTCAGTTACACAATCATTAATCACCCCAAACTTGGGGTGAATAATGATTGTGTAACTTAATTTGACCTTCAACTTGATTACCTGCTTTACTTTATCTATTAGTGCTTCCTGTTGAAGCTCTTTGTAGCTATTTTAGAATGGCTCTGGCAGGTTGCCAGCGCCATTCTAAGTGGGGCTGAGGGTAGAAGGGCACAAAAGTGGGACAGAGGGCAGAAGGGGACAAAACATTAGTGGGGCAGAGGGCAGAAGGCCACAGAAACGAGTGGTACAGAGGGAAGAAGGGCATAAAAAAAGAGAGGGTGGCAGTGATTAACCAGGCAAAAAAAAAAACAGCGAACACGCAAAGCGCCCCGCAAACACGCAAAGCGCCCCGCGAACATGCAAAAATATAAAAATTCGCAAATTCACACGAATTTGCGAATTTTGCGGATTGCGAATTCGCAAATCCACAAATTTGCAGATTGCGAATTCGCAAAATTTGCCCATGCTTAGCAGCAATCCTGCCTCCTGTAGGAAAGTGCCCATTTTTGCATGGTTGCCCCCCACTTTTTGCCTAATGTTGATGAACTTTGACTGAGCGTGCCCTGGGTTCCTGCTAACCAGGTACCCAGGGCCTATGTTCTTTCCCTAAAACTATACTGTTGTAAAACCACAACGGCAACTCTACGGCCACATGTAAGTCCCTTGTAAAATATACCTTAGGTACCAAGGGCACTGTGACCAGAGAAGACCTCTAAGGGCTGCAGCACTTATGGTGCTACACTTAGAGGCCCTGCACCTTTACACACAGACTGCCTTTGCAGGCTGCATGTTTTGGTGCAGAACAAACTGAAGGGTCGACATGCCACACATCCCTTGGTGCCATGCCTACAATCCATTGCCCTGGCATAGATAAGCCACCTCTTTAGCTAGGTGCACTATACCAGTGGTGGGGGTACAGGTGCATGAGCCCTGTACCCCTACAGTGTCTATGTCAATTCTTAGACAATGAAAGTGCAGTAATGCCAGAAAGAGTTTATTGTCTGGGAGTTTGTCATTATGAACTCCACAGCACCATAATGGCTTTAATAAAAACTAGGAAGTCTGGTATCAAAATTCTCAGCCCATTAAACCCAAACTGATGCCAGTGTAGGATTTAATGAAAGATGCACACAGAGGGCAACTTAGAGATGCCCCCTGAAAAACGACCTAGCTCTAGTGTCCTCGCTGAGGGGCAGCCCACCAGCTGCCATCACAAGACATGTTTCAGGACCCCTGGGTCAAGAGCATGCCGCTCTCGGGGTCCTGAAACAAAGCACATCCTGAGACGAGGTGTCAAACCTTCTCCCCCAGGATGGGTAATGTCCACAAAGCAGAAGCTTCAAAAGCCTGCCACCATTGTGAGATATCCCAACCATTTGCTGTTCCCAGCAACTGGCCCCACTGGTTCTGACCCCCACTTTGGGTGGGAGAATTGGCAGAAAAACCAAGATAGGAAGGGAGTTGTGCCCACCTTTGCCAACCCCACCCCTCAGGTAAGCGAGGTGAAGCACAACTCTCAGTCCCCACCATCTTGTAGATGGGGGACCCAGCCAACCAGAGTGGGCCTATTCCCCCTCCCACTGGAGGGTGGCATAATAGGGGGTGCACCTACCCCAAGGAAGAGACCTATTGGTCCTGACCTGTACCCATCTGTAACACCCCTAAATGTAGTATTTAGGGCCAACTCAGAACCTTGCCTACCCAGACCAGAGCCAAAAAGAAGAAGCAAGAAGATGAGGGACTGAACAGCCATGCAGAGAGAAGAAGATGAGGACACCAACTGACTTGGCTGCAGCCCTACCCGCCTGTCCCAACCTCAGACTCCTCCAGCAGAACCTCGGTGTGTCCTGTAGCCAGCAGTGCTCGAAAACCCAGAGAACCAGCGCTGCATTGCAACTAAAAAAGACTTTGTCTCCTGTGAGTACCGGATGTGCTCAAAAGTTACAGACTCTAACTCTGGCTGACACTGTGAGTCTTTCCCACTCCAATCCCGGCACCTCAAGCCTGAGCCTAAAGTGAACCAACACCCTAAGGAGGTCCTAGCCTGATTTCCCATAACCTCTGAACCACAAGAAGCTCCCAAAACAAACCTGCAGCATACAATAAGAGGGTCCCCTCAACCACGACCAAAGGCAGCACCCTTACTAACTCCATAGAGGCAGTTCAGAAAGAGCAACCGAGACCGTCCAACCGACTCTGTCACTGCACGCTTGTGGACACAGGACAATGACCATTTGACTCAACAGCAGATGATGACTCCAAGGGAACTATGACCGAATCTGCAGCATCAGCCAAGACTGCATCCTACACCCAGCAGCCCCTGTGCTGCTGGTGGTGTGGTTCTTGTGTTGGCAATTGGGCGCTACAGAGGTGACCTTGACCCCAGGAGATTTTTGTTCCCTAATCTGGTGGCCTTCTCGTCTAGTCCCCAAGACTATGCTTATCCTGTTGGCTAATGTGTGATCCCTGCACTCTGCACCAAGCCACCTCTGTGCCACGGGCGGTGCAACTTGAGTGCTCATTTGACCAAATCCACCCCACAGACTCGTAAAACTCAGTTCTGCCTTCTCGGGACTAGATGTGGCTCATGACTAATGCCGTGAACTTGTATTAAGTTTCCAAAGCGTATTGTCACCTTTTTTTCTTTCACCCAAAAATTGCACCAGCCTTGTATCTATAGATACCTGGCTGTGCAAAATAAGTAATTGCAACTTAATTCTGACTATATGCGAATACAAAGTACTTCTACTTTAACTAATTCACTGTATTTAAACTACATGTGCTTGCAAGGTATTCCTATACTTACATGTACCAGGTCTGACATGGTTCTAGAAAATAAATATAACTAAATAATATTTTTTATACAAACCAGTTTGCTTGGAGTTCAGTCCTTGAGTGTGTGAAATCTAAGCATGGGCGAATTTAGCGAATCTCGCGTTCGCGAATTTTGCGGATTTGCGAACTCGCAATCCGCAAAATCGGCGAATTCTCGCGAATTTGCGGATTTTTTTTTGTGTTTGCGCGTGTTTCTGCCAGTTCGCGAGGGTTTTTGTACAATTTCGCAAACGCGAACTTACCTGTCGGGTCGCAAGTTTTGCGAGCTTGTTGTTTCTACGTGTCCAGCCTGTTTGGGACACTCTTCTTCATCACTGCCACCCTCTGTCACCACTGCCACTCTCTGGTTCACCCATGCCACCCTCTGGCTCACCCATGCCACCCTCTGTTTCATCACAGCACCCTCTGGTTGTCCAGTGTACATTATTGTGGCAAAGCAAAGCACACCTTCCCTGCCTCAAGTGACCTGAATTAATTTGGGGCTGATTAATGTGTCACAGAGTATTTTTTTAGCTGGCACCTGCTTCCTTGATTAGTGATCTTTTGCACTTGCTAAGTGCTTTCATTGTTGCAAAATTAGTTACAACACCTGCCCTGCCCCAACTGACAATAATGAATTAGGGGCTGATTAATGTGTCACTGGATTTGAACTTCCAGCCTGGCTCCTGCTTGTCTCCCTTAGCTGTAATTCAGGAACTTTGTGGCATATGTGTAACTATTCTGAGGGTCAGAGCAGGGTCACATAATAGTTGCAAGTAGGCAACTGAACTCTGGAGGGGCCCCTCAGGAAGCACTACAGGAAATGGCTACTAATGATGAGCTTGAACTTTTGAACCTGGTAAGTAGTTTCAGTTTTGCTAAGATCGTATTTCTGCAATTTAGCGCTTATTCGCGGGGCGCGAAGTTGAACTGGGAAGCCGCGAACTCACGCGAACAGTGCGAGCAAGCCATAAAATCCGCTGCTCGCGGATTTGCGGATTTTGCGGGAAATTCACGAATCTCGCAGATTGCGAATTTACCAAAAATCCAAAAAATCCGCGAGCGGAACGGATTTTCCGCCCATACTTAGTGAAATCATCTCTTGCCTGAGTTGCACAATAAATGCTAGTAAATCCCTCTGATAAGGCCTTACTCTTCGCCCACTTTACCACAAAATAGAGAGTAAGGAACTGTCTACTTTAACCTCAGCCTACCTTTGGGGATCCACTGGACTCTGTGCATATGATTCTTTACTTTGGAATAGTATATACAGAGCCAGCTTCCTACACCTACCCTTTGTGCCTGTCTGTCTAACCTGACCATTGCAATTGCTTTGGAGATTCTGGTGAGTACATTAGGTGCCAAGCTTTCTGTCAGTCATGTCTCAGAAAAGAAAAGAAAATGGTATCTGGCTGATCATCAATCAAAAAGTCAAGCAACTCTAATTTAGTGGGCGGCATTTGAGCGAGCAACAATGTGCCACACAAGGAAAGGCAAAATCTCAGTCCCCCTTGGTGGCACTGTCATTGGGTCTATGGGTGTGAACCCTCACTTACCTCAGACCATATTCCCTTGGGATGGATCCAGTGTGTGACAGGAGTCTTGCAAGATAACAGGAGTCAGTTGCAATAGCTCCAAAGAGGTATGACACCTAATGGAAGACCCCAAGCGACCTGGGGGCCTGTCCCTGGCGCCATCCAGGCACAGATGGGCGCAGATGGGCTTGCCTTAGGCACGCCTTTGGCATGCAAGCAGTGTGCCTGCATAGATGGCATGCCTAAATAGCCAGCCTCTGAAGGGGGTGTGGTTGTGGTGTGACAGGCACCGAGAATTGGGGAGGGGGTCATAAACTGGAGCCCAGCATCTGCTCTGCTCCCCTCTGGAGGGTTTCTGCCCCAGATAGAAGTACTGGTGAAAGCAAACATAAGTTCAGATAAAAGTGTGAGAAAGAAACCATATCATATTAAAAAGGTGGTGGTAGCTGACCTAAAATGGCTGCCAACAGGCACTGGAGCCAGGTAACTCCAAGCACACTATAGCATCTTAAAAGGAAACAAGCATTTACAATGCAACGGTTTCGCCTTTGTAAAAGTTAGAGCTATTGGCATTGTAAATGACAATTTTTTTATTTATGTGTTGGTTTTGAAAACAGATAAATTAATGGCATTGTCATTCAGAATGCCAATAGCTTAATCTCTCGCAAATGGACGATACCTTACACGTATTGTTTCTAAGCACTTTATTAAAGGTAGAATGATAACAACACATTTCACGAGCACTTAGATACATTTGATATATTGAAAACGGTTGCTAACCCAACCCAACACCCATCTTGCTACAACCCGTATGTTGAGCACTTCGAACAGCAAATATAAATTATATAGCTGCAGTACACATTCAAAACTCGGACACACCAAATTAATACCAGTCTTCCACTGGAACACCTTCCCCAAAGATTTGTTTAGTTTACTATTCCTTCTCACTTTCAAGACAGAACTGAAGGCCAATGTGTTCAGTTTCAAAATACCCTAGGCACCGCTCCACAGCTATGGGTCTTGCTTAAAGCGCACCTGATATTATTTTGCCCACAAAATCAGTAATTGCCTAAATGTAATGTAATTGTATTGTTTCATTCACCAATCATGCTCACTACTGTTGCATGTGACAATGTTATCACAGTGCCAACAATCAAATATACCTAATTTGTGGTAGAAATAATTCATCAAGAAATACAGACACATGGGTATAAGTCCCCCACAGAGAGGGCATAAAAGTATGATTTACCACATGGATTCAGACATTCTATTGCACGCTGCTTTGGAGAGCCAGAATTTCGGCACAAATTTGCGAAGAACATTTTTTCTCACTACTACATTGCTCTTAAAAGTTTTTGGGGTCTAGTTCGTATCCTACTTTTCTTTTCTATAAGCAACCTTAAGGCAGCTGCAGTAAAGAATGCTGCTCTCAGCAATACAGGATGTAGAACTACTGCTGGAAAAAAACACAATGATGTTATTTTTTCCCCCGGCTTGTCCTTCTGTGTCTGTCTAAGTGTAAACCATTCCCTTATCAGCGTCAGATGGAATGAAAGACTAACTTCATTAAGGACACAGCAGCATAAGTTGTCTGGTGTATTGCTTGTTTTGCATCGTCCTCGGTTATAAACAAACTTTCCCGAGACAAGCTCAGATATCTGACCAGTTTGGTTCAATAAAGAAATTAAAACACAGGCACATTTAACTCTAAACAGCATCTTACAATGTGTTATTGGCCTAAATTTTCAACCCTGAAGTGGTTCGTCCACCCAAAAAAATCAGAAGAGACGACATGGAAAATTATATACGAAGTACCTGAAAGTAATACATTCAGCTTGATTTAAACTTGAAACCTGTGTGCAATATCTGCAGAAACATGTAAAAAGTGCTTTAGTATTGTAATTGTTCTTATGCCAAGCGATCCAACGCCCATCAAGTCTAGCTCACTATGTACAACTGCAACATACATTAATAGTCACTATTACACATGCCCAGTCAGTTTTATTCTCCAGGTCAATTTATCAATTCGCATATTGTATGTACAGTTTTTCTACCCTGGGGAACATTAGAGAACGTCACAGAGTAACTATGAAAAGCATTTACAAAAAGACTTCTGGTAGACAGGTATGGGGGGTGGTAGGCTGGAAGCAGCGACATGGAGGGACAGAGCACTCAACAAGGAGAAACAGGGGGCAACATGCAACAACATAGAAAAACAGGACGGAGCACACAACAAGGATAGAAACAGGACAGTGCAGGTAACAATAGTGAGAGGAACACGGCGGATCACACAACAACAGAGAGAGAAACAGGACAGAGCATGCAACAACACAGAGAAACAAGATTGAGCATGCTACAACATGGAGAGAAACAGGATTGAGCATGCTACAACATGGAGAAAAACAGGATTGAGCATGCTACAACATGGAGAGAAACAGAAGGGTGGAAGTGAAGACGGTGGAAGTGAAAAAACACGGGAAAGGAGCAGGTTATGGTAACAGCTAACAGCGGGGCAAGGAGAGAGACAACATATAAAAACACATGCACTCTTAATAGGTGCTGCAATTAGATGGGAAACAAATTAGGCTGGGCCAGAAAGCGTGAGCAGTAGAAGGACACTCACAATGAAAGGAAGCAGTAATTGGTCCAAGCTACAGAAATACATGAAGAGAAAGTGACACTGGCTTGCACTGACCTAACAGCAGCCAGAAAATGAGTGACGCTTAAGTCAACCAAAGGTAAGCTCCAAGCCCCTTTTAACCTAACAAAATCTCTCAGAAGCAGGTGCTGTCTCGGCCAAAAACTGATTCTACACATACAAAGTGCTTAGGCTCACACACACAAACTTCCTTGCTGAGTGAAGGTCGCTGTGCCCCTTGAGCACAGTGACATCACGAGTCGTATGTAATAGATAATTACAAACGACTAGGTGGGTCATTTTCTTATTATAGGCACGTTCTGACGTCAGGAAAGAAAATACACTGAAGGGAGATTAAGTGCTCCCACATATTAAAAAACTAAACACTCACATGGTATCCTGGTGAGCACATTCTTGGGGCCCCGGTGTCCCTTCCTGGGGGGCCGGGGCTTCGTGTCCTCGCAGACAATCAGGTTCTTGAGGCGCTGGACTCGCTCAGGATCCGGAGGAGGTTTCTTGCCTTTGCACATCTTGACAGTCCCTGTTGCCCGGGCCCTAGGTACCCCACCCCGGCGCTGAAAACTTTCGTATTCAGCCAAGTTGTTGAAGGCACGTACCTCAGGAAAAGGCAACGGTACCTTTGGGGAGTAAAGCACTAAGAGGGGATCAAAATGATCTGAACTCACATCCAGTTGCGGTCCTGGAGGACTGTCCCCTCTCTCATCAGCCTGGCCAGCACCGGGTGTCCGATCGTCCTCCCCATGGAAATGTTCAGGGTGGTCCATAGGCCGACTTACTCAATGCCCTACCCCGGGGGCCTGGCTTCCCTCCCCAGGCATGGGATCAGAGGATGCCCCTGGACGCCCACTGGGCTCGAGCGGGTGCCGGGCGGCGGGGTGGCTCTCCCCGGGCCTCTGTCCCCTGCCCTGGGGTAGGGATCACTCGAGTCCCTGGGGCGTCCCTCCTCTGATCCCCTGTCTTCCCCGGTGGGGATGGGGTCACTCGACTCCTTCCCTCGGGCGCTGCCTTTCCTGGGACTCCTGCCCCTGTTTCCTTTCTTCAAGAAGGGGTCACTCTAGTTCCTAGCTCCTGCGCGGCCTTTCCTCGGGCTCCTACCCGCCTCCCTAGACAAGGGGCCACTGGAGTCCTGGACCCTGGCCCCAGTGCGCCCCTCCGCTGGGTCCTGGCTCCGTGCAGCCTGGCGCCGCGCTCTCTCCTCCATGCATTGGGCGCAGCAGCAGCTGCAGGGACCAGGATGCCCGCGCGAAAAGAAACCGAAAACAAACCAGGCTGAGGGGAGGGAGGAGAGACACGCAGAAGGTGTGACTACACGGGATCCCAGCGTGCCGTGCTCTGAGATCGTGCAGCCAAGAACAGTGCGAACATCTCCTACGTACAGTTTTAAATAAAAAAAAAAACAAGCACCTACGGGGGCGGGAGAGGACACGGACGGCGGGAGGGTGGCGGGAGAGGACACGGATGGCGGGAGGGGGGCGGGAGAGGACACAGACGGCGGGAGAGGCCACGGACGGCGGGAGGGGGGCGGGAGAGGACACGAACGGCGGAAGAGGACACAGACGGCGGGAGGGGGCGGGAGAGGACACGGACGGCGGGAGGGGGGCGGGAGAGGACACTAACGGCGGGAGAGGACACGGACGGTGGGAGGGAGGTGAGAAACGTGTACAGGACAGCGAGGGGGGGGTGGATCACGGCACACGCACATTTCTAAAAAAAATGCTCCTTACCTGATCGCCTCGTGGGAACTTGAATCTTGCAGCCAACTCCAACAACAAACACTTAGCAAAAGAAGAAAACAGGCGGACTCCAAAAAAAAAATAACACCCACCCACCACCGTGATGACGAACAGAAGTGGGTGGAGAGGGAAAAAATGTCGGGAACGCCCCCGAATCTGGTCCGGCCTTGACGGACAGATCTCTGTTCCAATGGCTAGCCTCCATTTATCAGACCCCCCAGGATATAGCGGCATGGATTAGCAAATTTAGCGGCACAAATATGGAAATTTAGCGGCACAAATATGGAAATTTAGCGGCATTTTTGCGGCACTTTATTTTACTCATAATCATTCCTTTTTAGCCTGAAATCAATGGAAACTGTTTTAGCAGAGTATTCCACTTTACAATAGGCATGTTTAAAGGGTCTGCAGCTCTACGGAAGCACAGCTCAAGTCCTAACCTCATGGGAGGGAGCTGTATTTCTCCCTGGGATGTTCTAGTACCCATATGTGCACCTCTGCCAGGGCACCGCTGCCTCCCGGATCCGTGAGGCAGGACACATCTTCCTCGGGCACCCTAGGGCGCAGAATCGTAGTGGCTGATCCAAATAAGTTAGACAGACTGCATAGAAAGGTCACCACCTCCTTACCTGGTTCAGTCCTCATAAGTTGACTTGAGCATGTACTTAACACCCTGGTACTATTCCTTGTGCCGCTAAACTTGCTAATCCATGCCGCAATATCCTGGGGGGGGGTCTGACTAGAGGAGCGAATTGAAAGATCTGTAGAAACGTGAGCTGCAAAGCAAGCTGGTTTCAGTTCCCCCTGTGAAGATGAAGACGCAATCATTAGCTCATCAGGAGGAGTGTTATGGGAGTAAAAAATGTAAGGAATTCTGCCATGCATGGGGTGTTACGCCGGAGTCACACGTTTGCCGCAGAAAAGGGGTCCATCATATATGAATTTGTATTCAGCCTACCTTCTGTATTTTATCTGTTTCAGGCATGTAAGTTCAACTATAATTCTAAGCAAAATGTAGAAATTGAGTATTCATAGAACGTTTTGCTATTTCAAACTAGAAATCTTCTTCCTTGTGGGCTAAACCTACGCCTCTCAGCCTGTTAGTCACCTCAGACTTACCCTCTCATATCATTAGGCTCTTCAAAGTTTCCACAGGGTAGCTGGGGTAGTTTAGTAGTGGTCTTTTTGGACTCTGCACTTTTTCATATTTATATCTATAGTGCAAACTCAACCCGAAGGTATTGATTGGAGCTTTACCTGAGCGCCAATTACTTTACACAAGGACATATTCATGTTTTTAGTGTTTAAGTGATTTGCCCAGAATCACAGGATGAAGAACTAACGCCGAGACTCGAACCGAGTTCTCCAGTTCCAGAGTCAGCAGTTTTCACTGTAATGCCACATCCTGTCACCTTGCCTCACTCACCACGAGCTGCGAAGTATGCAGCAATGGTTTCCCTTGATTACAGTCACTGTACTCAAGGGTCTGCGCCTTCCCCCTTTCAGGTTTTGAATATAGTTGGAGTCATCTCAAAGTATTTGACGTTTAGGAGTCTCCAAACAATGAAAAATAACCATGCTCGTCGTGCACTGCCAATTCCTTAAATGCGATAAATATTGTGTCGCAGATCGTTTTATTTAAACCAACCTTCAATAATATTTTGCCAGGAAGCATGTGGAATTCTATGTCCGGCAGCGCCTCATGTATTCAGTGCGACTAACAAACACACACACGGTGTGAACAAGAAGTATCAGGAAGGTGTCATAAAGTAATGGCCAAAAATATAATTCAAATCCCAGAACATGCTGTTGTGCTCAGAATTGACGAATTTAATAAACCCTTACAGTGTATGTGCGCATCTACCAGCTTAGGCTTTCACAGAAGTGGGCAGCTGCCTAGTTGAACAAATTTTGAACCGCCGAGAGATGGCTGCTGCGGCTTCTTCAAGATTAAATTCAGGTAAAACAATCCCCAGGTGATTTCTACCGAGCCAGCTGAGTGGGTTCCTAGCTCATCGAGGGAAACGGATTTATTTCAGAAGCTGCCAGCAAAAACTGCACTAGGGCTGAGTACCAACACTGGTTACTAACGTGTGAGGTGCAGATTAATATTGTGGCCCAGCTCTCTGCAGTTTGCCCTTCTGAAGACGGGGACTTTTTTTTATCAAGGGTGGCAACTGCATGCTTTCGAGCTCGACTGGTTTAGCAGACGCCCTGAAATAATCTGCAACCCCTGGCACTGCCCAGTGAACCCTCTTAACTGTCCCAGGGGTTGATATACCGTCAATAAATAAACAGAAGTTTGAGCACACATCGACAGGCAACGTGCAAACCTACAGCACGCGCTGGTGTAAGTATGAACCCCTGGCCAGCGCGACGGCTGTGTGCTGTGTTTAATTAACATTTGGCAGACGGAAATAATACAACTTTCCAACTTTTAGTTAAGTTCAGAGGTCATCGCGAGTTCTAACAATACTCGAACCTTGTCTTAATGAAAGGAGTACAGATGTTTTTATAGAGGGCACAGAAATAATGAGCTGGAGTGCCTAGTAAAAAAACAAAAGGGTTGCTTTTTCCAAATTTCGCGGGCCGTTTAGTAAAAATCGCGGACATTTTTCAAAACTGCCGATTTCGCGATTTATTTGCAAATCGCGAAATCGCGATATCCTGGAGGGTCTGATTTATGGAGCTAGCCAATGGAACAGAGGGGCGTATTCAAGTCCCCCTAACTGAAGACTACAGACTTCTCTGGGGGCGGAGCTTACGCTCCGTGCCCCAGGCGAAACCTAATTAAAAAGGGGCTACCCACAGGAAACACTGTGGCAACACAGCACGCCCAGCACTTCTTACAGAGCATAATCCACTGCAGCCATGCAACTGGCCTGCCTAAATAGCCCACCTATGAAGGTGGCACGGCTGTGTAATGACAGACGCTGAGAACCGGGGTACCAAACAAACACAAACTGAAGCACAACAGCTCCACTCCCATCTGGAAGACTTCACTCCCACATAGAAGTACTGGTGAAAGCAAAAGTAAGTTTGAAAAAAATGTGAATAAAACCTATAAACACATTAAAAAGGTGGTGGTAGCTGACCTGGCATGGCCACCAACAGGAACTGGAGCCAGGCAGCTCAAAGCACACTAATGTGTTTTACAAGGAAATTAAAAATGCCACCCACAGGCAACACTAAGGCAAGACAGCGCATCCAACACTCCTTACAGGAGTAAAATCTACTACGGCCGCACAGCTGACATGCCTAAATAGCCCACCTCTCAAGGGGGCGTGGCTGTGGCATAACGGGTGCTGAGAACCACGTGGAAAAACAATCACAAACTGGAACCCAGCAACTCTGCTTCCATCTCGAAGGTTTCCCTCCCAGATAGAAGTACTGGCACAAGCAAACGTAAGTTAAAATAAAAGTATGAAAAACACCATAAACAAAAAAGGAAGTGACCTAAGATGGGCACAAACAGGAACTGGAGTCAGGCACTAATGCTCTTTACAAAGAAATTAAAAAGGTGCCACCCCACCCACAGGTAATACTATTGCAGCACAGCACATCCAGCGTCCTTACCTGAGACAAATCATTCTGTTACTGTGTGTGTGTGCACGTGTGTGTGTTGCACAAATACTTTACACATCGTCTCTTTAGGTAAGCCTGACTGCTCTGTACCAAACTACAAGAGGGTGAATCTCTTAGTCTGTATCACGCTTACTCTGACTAGGGTGGTGGTTCCTGTCTGGCAAGGGAGCAGACCTCAGTCAAAACAGTCATCCCCTTTCTAACAGTGACATAATAAGTGCTGCAGGTCCAGTAGTAGCATTTAATTTACCAATCCTGGGTATGTGGTTTACCACTTCACTAGTGTCAAACTAGTATAGTAAATATGCCAGTCAGGTGTAAGCCAATGTTACCATGTTGTAAAGAGTGAGCACAGGCACTTTAGCACTGCTTAGCAGTGATAACGTGCACAACATCCTAAGGCCAACAAAAAGAAATTCAGCAAAATAGAACAGGCGTACCCAAAAAGTTAGGAGGAAGACAAACCAAAAGGCTTGTCGCAGGGTTTCCGTTCTCTCACAGAACTGTGCACAGAGACCTAGAACCTGGGTGAGTCAGGGTGACCCACAACTCACCTATGTTTCAGAAATCCCCTTACCAAGCTAGCTACAGTATCTCATCGGCAGTGAATACTTCCCGATGTCTTAAACAATCCAGAACATGAACTTAGAATACCTCAGGTATTGTGGAACACATGAACACTCTTTCGTTATATTATCATTCCAAACCAAAACTGGGAGGCAATAAAAACACGTGCAAGTTTGAAATGTTTATTTTTCAATGCAACATTCTCAAACGCAGTATCTTGTATAATATCAACATACATATTATAAAAATCAGAGTCAGCAGCATAGTCACTAATCCATAGTCAGCAAACTGTGATAACATATTATGATGCAAAAATCTATAGAATTCTGTATCACCTATATTTCGCGCACCCTAATTAGCATATTATATTATATCTAAGAAGGTCTCATCTGGGCTTTAGCTGGGCGAACCCATACCTCAAATTCTCAGTAGGAGGAGATCACATCAACAGCTACCAGCTCTCAGCATGTCCAGCATCAAGTGTGTTTTCTCATTCCCTGTAACTGTATCTTGAACTCACGTAAAGCCCAAAGTTGGCACAAACATTATTTGTGTTATGACTAACGTAGTGCGAGGATCAGGCCTACAGCAACCTTGTGTTAGAGTGTGCAGTTCTCAGTGTGCAGACAGTTGTACCAAGTGTTCCAGGCACAACTGATACCAGTACAATAATATATTATTCTGAAATAAATCACATCTTTCGTCTAGGTTAAAAGCTGTAATAACAATTAGGTGTCGTGTGCAAACCGAAGCAGAAATAAAATATGGCGTTTAAACATTTAATAAGCACATGCTAACTTAACACAATCTATGGAAACGTAATAACCATATGACACCCCCCCCAATGATCCGAGGACGGTCAAAAGACAAATATATAAGCCAATACTCTATGAGAGGCAAGACTTGAAAGCAGAGTTCAATGATATTGAGCCAAGCTAAATGTATGTAATGTATGTAAAATTTAAAAAATACAAAAAATATGTATGAATGCCTATAGTGGCCACACAAAATATAAAAAGTCGAACTTGAGGCCTAACTATAATAAATAGGCCTAGAACATATGAAAAAATCGAATGTTCGTATTGAAACTGGCACCATTCAGAATTACTAAAAAGTCACGTGCCATAAAGATGGAAGCATTAAGAGTCATTCCTCGTTGAATGAATATGCAAAATATGTAGCAACAGCTTCCAACATGAAATCCGAAAACAGTTCAGCCATCCAATTAGGCAATGGGAAAGAACATACGTGCTCCTCCAGCACTGAATCCTCTAGCAACATCAGAGGACAACTCAGTGGGTTCTCGAGAACGCTCTGTGCCAGAAAGTCATGCGCCGCTGCGAATATGTCCCACTGACCCATTAGTCCATGCATCGCTGCCACAGCCATAACCCTTTCGCCAGAACAGACCAACTCATGAGCCACTACGGGGGACATCAGCTGATCAAAGTTGACGTCAGGAGAAGTCGGTAAACAGAGACACAAATCAATGGCCCAGTCGAAATCACAGCTCAGGCAATGAAACACAGGCTGGACACAGGTGAAATGGGAAAATCTGAAGGATAATCCAAAAGCCGTGCTTAAGGTCGCAAGCGGCAGGGATCCATAATAATCAAGCATCCGGTTGCGAAACTGCATCAGTAGGGGCTGTGCGTTTCCTTGCGCAGGATGGGCATCCATGTTTTATGAAATAAAATATCACCAGAACGCCTGCAGCCAAAGCCAGCAAAACAGGAAATCCGCCAAACAGACTAGCGAATATAGAATGAAAGAACGCAGGGATAATACCAAATACTTTCTCGAATGTAGTCACGAGACCACTGCTAACCATTTTAAAAAAATGAGCGAGGTTGGATGTGGAGGAGGCATTGAAGATTTGATGAACCAGCTCGCAAAAATGAAACGGCAAATCAGTACTTAAAAGCGCTTGTACTTCTGTGCGTGTGTTTGCTATGTGAAGGACATAAGTTTCGCGGGCAGAGCTCAGGGCCACCTGTTTTTGAGACAAAAGGGCTCTTATACGGCCTAAACCATTGAACACAGCTCTCAAGGTTGGTATTCTTGGCCAAATTAAAACTTCTGAATTCCCATGCGTGGGTGGATACAACACATTCTTGCAGCAAACGACCCTTTCAGACACGGTAACCACATATGCGATACCAGCCTCTAACCCACAACAAAACTCGTTATTCAAAAGTAAATAACTACCGTTGGACAACAACGTGAACGTGGGAACTATTGCAGGAACTGGTGTCCCTTTCAAAACACAGGCCAAATTAGGTTTGTCCTGATTACAAGAACCATGCAACTGGATGTGTCTGCAAATAAGTGTGCGGTCAGGCGACTGTGTACATTCTTCACCATTCAGATTCACTTCATTCCCCTCCTTAAGGCATCTGTAAGTGTATGGTAAGGACCATGTCTCATGGAGGAAAGCGCTGCCTAATGGTTCATATCGCCCAATGGCTATATATTTCATACAATTTGTAAATTTATACAAAGCAAAAGGTAATGTTATAACACCATGAATAAGCCATGTTGCTGCAGTCACTTCAGCCACCGAAAATGGCAGGGATTCTAATTTTTCAATATGTAACATAGAAAATGTTGCATCTCTCATTGACAACATGCGCTGTTTTTCAGTCAAATTAAACGGGGCAAATAATGATGATACGTTCAAAAAAGTCCATGGCACTCGACCAGACTTAAGAGTCTGTAGTGTCCACGCAAACTGCATCACAGAACGCAATTGATTTTGACCATGATATAACACGGACACTTCATCATGTACAATGTCAACAACAGAAGACACAATATTATTCAACGTGTAAATTCGGGAAGAAAGCGTGTTAATGCTGTTATCAACCACTGCAAGCACTTTTTCTAAATTAGCTTGATCAATAGCCCTTAGGCGTTTAGCAGCCTCAACCTGGTTAACTTTCCAAATTTCATTGTAAATCGCATACAGCCATCATTTAGATCTACCTTTGGCCGGGCCTTTTATAAAATCGTTCAAATCCACATTATCATGTAATTGAGACAGATGTAGTTTAACTGCAGCTAAAGTGGAATGCTGTAACCAATTTTGACACAGCTTCCCCACAGAATAAGTCGTGACAGTATAGTCTTCTTCAAAACGTGGATCGGGCCTGAGTTTTGTGAACCCCTCAGCCAAACCCATAAAACGGCGCTGGCAAGAATCAGCACTCTTTTGCCATACCAGCCAACCCTTGGAATCCAAACTGGAAATGTTAAAGGACGAATTGTGTAAAAGAGTTTGCAACTCTTGAATGGACGAACCAGTGAAATTACCCCAACCTGTATATTCATTTAAATCTGGGATGGTCGGTGTATTAAATTTTTTAGAAGTAGCCAATCCAAAGCAGGTTGTCTGGAAAATGGTCGAATTTAAAAACAACATGTGATTCGGGATGAGACATGCACGGTGCAAAGCCTCAGTGCCTTGTACCTGCCAATCTTTGGTACCCCAAACCGATTTAAGGTCAATAGTTCCTTTCCAGAACTCGTAGCCATCTACAGCCAACCTGTCTAAAAAGGACTTCGAATACAGCAATTTTGTATCGGTAAGTCTAACTTTGGAAATGGGCATTTGTGTCATTTTAAAATAAAATGACTCGGGATTAGATTGATCAAAGTCTGTAAAATATGTATATTTTTTCAGAAATGTATTGGAACTGCCACTGAATGGAGCAGGGCAATGTTCCCATTGTGTATAATTTACAGCAACCCTCCTGGAATTTGTCTTATGTAAAAAATGATTACCATAGTGTTGAAAACAAAACAAATCACCATAATTAATAGAATCTGTATACAGATCCTCAGCATCGAAGGCAGCATAATACTTTAAATCCGAGAATAATGCTTCTACGGCCTGAATATCCCAATCATCAGAACGTACATTTTGTTTAATCACATCTCCCATGTTTACTCTAAGCACATTTGGAACATTAATCACTTCAGTAGGCCCATGTATCTGAAACCTAACCGCATCCCACACAATCCCATCAAGGACAGGCCAAGCAGTAATGTTAACTGTATTTAAGTTTCGTTTCAGTCTGTGCGCAGAATGTGAAGAGGAAAGAGGGGCCAATGTTCCATTAAGGTACCGAATTCCTGTTCTCTCTTTAATGTAGTGACCATCAATCAGGCGGAAAAAATAAAACACAAAACCAATTGACATAAAAAGATAGAATGAAAATAGGATCAACCAAATGTATGTCCAAGGCGGAATTAAAAAATGTTTTTTAAACAACGTGGCATATCTTGCAATGTTTGTGGGTTTCTTTGAAGTTTCCGAAACAGAGTCAAAAGAGAATCTGGACTGGCCTGTCAAACGGGTCTGTAAATCAGGCATCGATAAATCAGCAGGATAAGTGTAGTTTAGCTCATCAATGTTAGTATCAGGAATAGTATTTAATAAAGGACTGGATATGGCAGGCATCTCGAGGGACACCTCCTGTTCTGCACCAGATGTAATAGCCAGCACAGAGCGCCTCACCATGGAAGGACAGGATACAGCCGGTGTCATGCTATGAAGAATCGGCCACCCTGTGTGTCTTGACATTGTCAATAGAAATAAATCTGTTTTCCTTACGACCTGGAAGTGGTGGTAAAATGACTGTTCTTGTGCCCTTCACTCCAAGGACTCAAACTGGTGCTCGATATGAGGGACCAAACTCTTTCTTGTTATCGATCTTCTCTCGAACCAGTTCTCCAACTTGGGGTAGCCAGCCAACTACCGGGATCTGCACCGCATCATCCGATGTGGAGGGCAAATGTTCCTTTGCAAGACTGTCTCTGGTCTTTTGTAGATTCTGTAAAACATTGCAATGTTCATCTACGTCAAAGGCCCCGGCCTGGGCCTTGTAGTCCGGCCCATCAAGGTCAGGTACATACATCTTGATACCAAAGAGCATTTCGTATGGGGTCCGCCCACCCAGAGACCTTCTAGGGAGATTATTAAGCGCACGCTGCACGCCTATGAGGTGGGCTAGCCAGTTTCTACCAGTACCTATAACTCGGGCTGTCAAAGATTGCTTTAAGTCGCGGTTCATTCGTTCTACTACACTATTGCCCTCGGGCCTGTAGGGACTTGAAAACTTGACTTGGACTCCCAACGAAACCATAGCAGCCTTATATGCCTTAGAGGCGAAAGCCGGACCCTGGTCCGAATGGAAAGTACCACAGGCAAAAATTCCCACAAAGACACGCAAATCCTTAATGACAGTCCGCGAATCAGCGCTTCGATGCGGCCATACCCATACAAAGCGTGTGCATGAGTCAACTGCTACTAAGATGTATTTAAACGCAGTATCAGAAGAAAAAGGACCGCAGTGATCCAAATAAACGCAACCAAGCGGTTTATTAGAGATGTACAACTGTGTCTGAGGCGGACGCGCAGCAGTAGAAGGCTTAATCTGCTGGCAAATGTCACATTGAAGAACATATTCACGCGTCTGTTTGTACAGCCCCCGCCACCAGAATCTCTGTTGTAGCTGCGTTACAGTGGCCGAGACGCCCGCATGCGCAGACACCACACCTTCATGTGCCGCTGTAATCAAAGCAGCTCTGCGATCCGAGTTGGGAACTAAACGCTCGCCAACTTCAGGGATTTTCACATAAGGAACTTTATCGGGACTTAAGTGGTATGTGTATTTAGAAGGGAATCCCGCAGGATATTTACTTCCTTTCTCTGTTGCAGCTACAGCTGCCAAGATATCATCATCTATTTTGCTTTTGGACCTCGTGACTGCTGCAACTAAGTATTTTGATACCGCTGACTTCGCTGCTTCATCAGCAAGCGAGTTGCCAACAGCGTGGACCCCCACGCGCTGATGACCGAGAGTATGAATCACAAACACAAGTGGCAGCTTCTCTTTAAGTTCCGCCACTCGTACCCAGATCGTTTTATGTTTTATTGTGCTACCTCTGGAATCATGAAAATCATTCTGAATCCAAAAGATCAAGTTTTCATTGTAAGACTGGACACAGTAGTAAGAATCACTTACGATTAAAGTCGTCACACAAGGATCCGCGTATTCTAATGCAAGCATCAGAGCCCGAAGCTCAGCTAATTGTGCAGTGCAGTCTCCAAGCGTCTGCGTGTGCACGACACTGGACTTGAACTCATCGTTCAGCATGGCACCGACCACAATGGCGCACGCGGAAACGTAGGCATGTTTAGAACCATGCGCAACCTGCGCCGAACCATCAGTGTAAATGATGCAATGGAAATCCTCCAACGGCCGCATTGCTAATGGAGCAGGATGAACAAATTCATACTGTAAATACTCCTGTGACCGCAAAGTGGCGTCAAAAATAAACGTGACATCCTGGGACGTCAAGGACGCAGCCCATTGAATCCACCAAGGGTGCAAAGCTTTGGAATTAGGTACACTGGCTTTCGTAACCGCCTCTAAGGCAGGACACGGGGTAACAACCAACATGCGCTTTCCTTGTGACAGGGCACGTTCTTTAAGAATTGCCATCTGCACAGCCGTTAAAACTTTCTCCACAGTGGAAAAACGCAATTCAGCCGAAGTGTACAAGTGTGACTTGTAAGCAATAGGTACTGTATCTCCTTCATTAAAAGTCAGGTAAGTGAAACCCACCGCCCCAGGGATAATTCTTATCACCAGGTTGGTCTGGTTATCACAAGTCTGTAAGTATTCAGAAGCGAGCAAATCAGCCTGCAAAGACTGCAGAATGGCTGAATGCTCAGGCAGCCAGCATGATTTGGAAAAATTTGGTTGTATCAAAGCATACAAAGGCTTGATACGCTGGGCATATTCCGGAATGTATGTCCTTCCGAAATTCAGAAAGCCCAGCAGAGATTGTAATTTTTTCAGTGTTGTCGGAGAGCACAAATGTGCGCATTTCTCCAGGAAATGGGGTGCTAAACCCTTCCCTTCATGGTTAAGCTCGTAACCCAGAAACAACACCGTGTACTCTGCAATGTGCGACTTTGCAAAGTTAAATTTGTAACCCATGTCAGCAAAGTTACAAATTATGCTATTTACTCGACACAGATGCTCCCAAAGATCGTCGTCTGTGAGATAAATTTCATCCACATACGAACAAGCAACTGGGTCGAAGCTCTCCAAAAGAGAGACTATTCGTGCAGAAAAAACTCCAGGACTGTTCTTGTAGCCCATTGGGAGTCGTTTAAACATTTTTTGCACTCCGGTGCACGTAAAACTGGTCCATTGGGAACTTAGACCGTCTAATCTATGTGCATAAAAACCATTGGAAATGTCAAGCGTGGTTTTGAACCGTTTACGCTCAAGACTATTCACTAACGCAGAGCCGTGCGTATTCTGTACTGCACAGTTACGGCAATGCGAGTTCAAATGCCTATAATCCAAAACCAAACGATATGAGCCGTCCGGCTTGTTCACAGTAAAAAGGGGGTTATTCATCGGTGACACACACGTTTCAATTACACCTTGATATTCCAATTGTTCAAGGATAGCTGCGACCGAAGCTTTCGCTTCACGCCGTATGGGATATTGAGGTTGAGGCTGTGGCTGTGACCGTAAAGGAATCTCATGGCTTGGTGACAATTTATCCCAGCCACATTGATTGCGGTACACAGCCGGCGCAAGCGCCAGAGCCCACTCTTCTGCAAAATGCAGCGCTTCCACCCTCGGCACAGTGTGCGTGAAGCTGGGCAGGATTACCTCCTCCCCTCGCGGAGCTGCGAGAACAAAAGGTGGGGGCCAGTCAGCCTCCGAAAGCAAAATGTCATACGTAGACGAGAGATTCTCCCAAAATACCCCTTTTACAGTTCGCTGCATGTCACCTTCAATTAACAGGACAATTTCAAAAAGTCGTTCAGGGGGAGCAACATGCGTATCCGCTGTTTCAATCACAACAAAGTTTCAGTCGCTGTCACCTTCAACAGTGGACGGAGGGCCTCTCTCACTATGGTAATCTCTGCTGCGCTGTCCAGCAAGGTCAGAGCCCACGTCAGATTCCGAAGCCGCGTTCTCACTATCTGGGGCATAACGATGCGCGGTCAGGGCAGCGACTTTCTTTGTGGCAAACTGTGGTCTCTTGGGCGTAGAGCCTTCCTGCTGATCTCCACTGGCACGCGGGCGGGGCTGACCACGTCCTTGCTGGCCACCCCGGCCCCTGCCGCCCCCTCCACCACCGGTTGACGGAGCCGATGAGTCCTGAAAGGAACGAGGAGAGCGTTGGTCAGAAGCCTGAAACCTCTCAGGCGATTTAATCATTGCGCGGTCGCGCAAATCATAAACACGATCCGACTGCGCAGGCAATGGAGACGCAGGAGCAGAAACCTGTATTTGTTGTTGTTGTTGCTTACCCTGATTCTGCTTTTTAGGCCAATTTTGTTTCTTGGACTTTTGTTGACCACTAGTTTCCGATGTCTGACCCTGGCTCTGTTTCTTCTCCTTATCAAGAAAAGATTTAACCCCCTTTGCATTGCGGCCCACCATTTTGTAAGCATTCACAATAATCTTTGCTAACTGTCGGGGTCGGTCGGGCTCGGGAACCAACGCTAATGCGTTAGCAACTTGAAAGTTCACTGCATCTCCCTTGACATTCGCAAGAATCACACCGCAAACCACTTCAAAGGAGCCACACAGGCGCATGCCCAATTCAACAGCCGCCTCCGGTCCGTGTTCGTCCTGAACGCGTTTAAGGACCCCACCTAGATTGGTCACAGACGGGGAGCCATAGCACCTCGAATAGACCGCTGCAAAAGTTTTTCCCCAGGTCTCACAGTCAGCAAGGTCAGGAGCCAGATCTTTCGGCAAACTCAGTGTAAGAATCCGGTGTTTATCACCCGGACTCGTATTAGGAAACACAGCTTCCAGCTGGCCGAATTTCTCAGCAAGCCAGAACGGAAAATAGTCCTTTTCCTGGGGCTTCTTACCCATCACGGAATTACCCATGACCGGGTTGATTTTCAGACCAGCATGTTCTGCTCTAAGCTGTGCGCCTCTAGGGGCCGCGTCTTGAACATTACGGCAAATGTAATGAACAAGCGCTCTAATCATTCCCACCGCGACTTCATGAAGCTGCCGCAGTTCAGCCACATTACAAGCGTTACGTCTAGGGTGAGGAGTAAATCCCGCCAAAGCAGGCCAAGGAGTGCCCGGAATGGACAAAGGACCTAACCTCGGAGCGGTCAAAGCGTGCGGTAGGGCGCCACCAAACCAAACTCCATGCTGCCAAGCGTCTATAGGAACCTCCAGTGCTCTGTACGGAGCGTACGCAGCCGGTACAACCGAAGCTGTGTATGTGTGGAACACACCAGTATTAGCGTCCACCGCTGGAAATGTCACCCACGAATAAAACAGTTCGTACGGGTAAGCATGTTCCGCGCTCACCACCAGAACCACAGCCAAGCCTTCCACAGGAACTTCATACATCCGCAAATGGTCACGCACCGCAATGCGACTATGCTGCGGGATGTCTACGGCTAGAGCCATGTTAGCACAGGATTTGAGAAAAAACAAAGTATACTTTGTAGCACAACTGGGTAGTAATTCAAAGAAACCGTTTTAGATAGATTCAAGCTTGAAAAGGACCTATTTCAAAAATAGGTAGGTTTGTTCCGACACTGCCGTTTTCCGGAAACGGGAATGTAGGCGTTAAGGTTTGAACGATATACTACTCGAGTGTCATGTTATAAGGCCAACCAACGTATGAGCGCCATGTCGCAGGGTTTCCGTTCTCTCACAGAACTGTGCACAGAGACCTAGAACCTGGGTGAGTCAGGGTGACCCACAACTCACCTATGTTTCAGAAATCCCCTTACCAAGCTAGCTACAGTATCTCATCGGCAGTGAATACTTCCCGATGTCTTAGACAATCCAGAACATGAACTTAGAATACCTCAGGTATCGTGGAACACATGAACACTCTTTCGTTATATTATCATTCCAAACCAAAACTGGGAGGCAATGAAAACACGTGCAAGTTTGAAATGTTTATTTTTCAATGCAACATTCTCAAACGCAGTATCTTGTATAATATCAACATACATATTATAAAAATCAGAGTCAGCAGCATAGTCACTAATCCATAGTAAGCAAACTGTGATAACATATTATGATGCAAAAATCTATAGAATTCTGTATCACCTATATTTCGCGCACCCTAATTAGCATATTATATTATATCTAAGAAGGTCTCATCTGGGCTTTAGCTGGGCGAACCCATACCTCAAATTCTCAGTAGGAGGAGATCACATCAACAGCTACCAGCTCTCAGCATGTCCAGCATCAAGTGTGTTTTCTCATTCCCTGTAACTGTATCTTGAACTCACGTAAAGCCCAAAGTTGGCACAAACATTATTTGTGTTATGACTAACGTAGTGCGAGGATCAGGCCTACAGCAACCTTGTGTTAGAGTGTGCAGTTCTCAGTGTGCAGACAGTTGTACCAAGTGTTCCAGGCACGACTGATACCAGTACAATAATATATTATTCTGAAATAAATCACATCTTTCGTCTAGGTTAAAAGCTGTAATAACAATTAGGTGTCGTGTGCAAACCGAAGCAGAAATAAAATATGGCGTTTAAACATTTAATAAGCACATGCTAACTTAACACAATCTATGGAAACGTAATAACCATATGACAGGCTGAAATGTCCAACACTGCCATCCACTGCTATTAACAGCTCAGTTCCTCTCTAGTCATCATCCCTGCTAGCAGGCTATGCTTCTATTCTTACCCCTGTCATCTCATGCAACAGTACTTCCAGCTTATATACCTATGGAACATACAGACCCTTTTCCTCGCTTATCCGTGCATTTGAGTTTACCTGCATATCACTTTGCTAAGTAGGATATTTCCCTGTGGTTAATGGGTCTTCTAATATAGCCTTATAGCCCGCCGTAGCGGGCTATACCGGCTATTAACGAGACAGCGGGACTTTAATTGCCGGTATAGCCCTGCTACGAAGGGCTATAAGGCTATTAGAACATTCTGCCACTAGAGGGCAGAATGTTCAAACAAATTCAACAAAGGGTTCTCGAAGCTCAAGGGGATATAAATCTCCTCGAGCTTGGAGAAGCCTTTGTAGAACATTGAACTGTTGCTCTGCGGGCCTTTACCGGCCCATAGAAGCATGGAGCACTCCATTGTCTGCAATGGAGCTCCCAACATTCCAATGTTCTAATCTATCTTACAATGTTTCCTCTTCTCAGAGAGTAATGGCCCATGCAACAGTGTCCCATACATATCTTCTGTGGCACATACTTGGTTGCCTATAACATACTAGAAATCCTCTTCAACCTCAACTCCCAATGGGCCCCAAGAAGATGGCAGGGCATTAGTGGCCACTAAGCATGGGCGAATTTTACGAATTCGTGATCCGCGAATTTGCGGATTGGCGAATTCGCGATCCGCAAAATTCGCGAATTTGTGCGAATTCGCGGATTTGTGTTTTTTTGCGTGTTCGCGGGGTTTTTTGCGTGTTCGCGGGGTTTTTTGCGTGTTCGCGGGGCTTTTTGCGTCTTTGCGAGCCGCTTGCATAGCGAAGTTACCCATGCAGTCGTTTATGGGAGAGGGAGAGAGAGATAGATAGATAGATAGATAGATAGATAGATAGATAGAGAGGGAAAGAGAGAGGGAGAGAGAGAACGAGAGAAAGAAAGAGAGGCCGGATCTCTGAAGGGCCAGATTCCTGAGTTGCCCCTACAGAACATACAGCTTTTTATTTTTAGCAAAATGCATATGAAAATTGTGCTGTAAAGGTCTCTTTTAGTTTAACCCCTCCTGACAACTCAAAATGGGTGTATTTGCCATCCTCTCCCTTCTTCTTGTTTTTTATATCTGTAAGTGCTTCCTGATGAGGTTTAATTCCTTGGACAGGTGCCTTGTTGCCTACTTGTAACTATTCTCTGAGCCTGCTTCAAGGGTCAGAGCAGGGTCAGAGAATAGTTGCAAGTAGGCAATGAGGCACCAGGAAGCAATTAGCAGCAGGTGTCCAAGTTGAAGTTAATTTGTTTGTAACCCTTTTGTAAGAGGTTAAAAAGAAATTAGGTTCAACTTTTGCATCTGCTGCTGTAACCCTTGCTTGGCTGAAAATTCGTCCCCGCTGATTTGCGGATTCTACCGCGATTTCGCGAGATTCGCGGATCGCGAAATCACGGAAAATCCGCAAATTCGCCCGCAAAACGGATTTTACGCCCACCCTTAGTGGCCAATGCTTTCACCCTCTCATTCAGTATCCTATATAGCCCTGTTCAACACTAAACTGGGTTTCAACACAAGGGCCAAAGAGATGAAATGGAAGGTTCTCTGACAAAACATCAACACCCAAAACATCCCCATATCACAATATCGAGTCATAAATATTGATGTAAAAAATATCAACATCCTATAATTATAAAGGCAAGTACAAAAATATCGGAACAAAAATATTGATGACACAAATATTGATATCGAAAATATTGCTATATATATATATATATATATATATATATATATATATATATATATATATATATATATATATATATATATATATATATATAATAAATATTAAATATATTAAATAATACATTTAATTTAAAAAAAATTGATTTCACATTCATTTCAACAAAAATGACAAATGAGCTTAACCTGAAAAAATGAACACACATAATTGATAATTATATATATATATATATATATATATATATATATATATATATATATATATATATATATATATATATATATATATATACTATAAAACAATTAATGAACAACTAATTAAAATGTTTTTATAATTTTTAAAATATATTAAAAAAATTAATAAATAATATATATACCAATATCATAAGATTTGTGTTAAAAACTTTCTATTATTAATTGAACCATTAAACTATTTAAAGATATTTAAACATACATTTCCCACTCTAATCAATGCAACAGTAGGGAAAGTATTGGATATCGGAGGGGTAAAATGTACTATTTCCACTTCAATGAGTGCAACAGTAGGGAAAGTGTTGGATAGAGGAGGGATAACATTTACTATATCCACTCCAGTTAGTACAACAGTAGGGAAAGAGTTGGATAGCGGAGAGGTATAAATTATTATTCCCTTTCCTGTCAGTGTAACAGTAGGGAATGTGTTCAATAGCAGAGGGATAACATTTACTTTTCCCACTCCAGTCAGTGCAACAGTCAGGAAAGTGTTGGATCGTAGAGGGGTCCAAAATACTACTCCCACTCTAATGAGTGCAACAGTAGGGAAAGTGCTGATTAGCGGAGGGGTAAAAATTACTATTCCCATTCCAGCGACTGCAACAGTAGAGAAAGTATTGTATAGCATAGGGGTAAAAATTAAAATTCCCATTCCAAAGAGTGCAACAGTACTGAAAGAGTTGGATAGCGGAGGGATAAAAAGTACTTTTCCCACTCCAATAAGTGCAACAGTAGGGAAAGTGTTGGATAGCGGAGGGGTAAAAATTACTATTCCCACTCCAATGAATACAACAATAGAATAACTGTTCGGGTAACAGAGGGGTAAAAATTGTTATTCCCACTCCAGTGAATTCAACATTATGGAAAGTGTTGCATATCAGAGAGGTAAAAATTACTGTTCCCACTCCAGTCAGTGCAACAGTAGGGAAAGTGTTAGATAGCAGAAGGGTAATCATTACTATTCCCACTCCAGTGAGTGCAACAGTAGGGAAAGTGTTGGAAAGCAAAGAGACAAAAGTTACTATTCAAACTCAGTTAAAACAAACATAAAAAAACATTAAAAATTATGAAAAATCATCAAGAAATAAACAATATTTAGAAATGAAAAATCAAATATATTATATATATAAAAATAAATTATATTATTATAATATTACATATATAAACCTTCAAATATTATATAATATACAATATTAAATAGACTTCTAAAATAAAATTATTTTAAACTAGAATTTTTTTACAAACTAATACATTAATTAATACATAAATGTATTTATTGTATTTCCTATCCTACAGCACTACACCAATCACAAAACACTTCAACATTTCTAATAATTTATTTTCAAAATTTAACATAATTAATAATCAGTTTACAAATATTATTAACACTTAAAAACGAATAAACATTAATTGACTACACAGCTTAACACCATGATATCCAAAACACACACCTAAATAATACTCTAAAAAAATAAAATACAATTTAAAACGTATTTATAAATTAAAAACTATTACTAGTAACAACTAATAATGAAGTAGTTAAAATGTACTTACTACACACCCTTTACCCCTCTAAAAGTAAAACAACAGACAAAAACTTTAAAATTTACCCAAAATACAAATAAAAAAATTAACAATAATTAACAACTATATATTTTTTAGTTAAATACAAATTACTTCTCACCCTTTACTCCTATAAACACCAAAACAAACACCTAAAAGTATGTACACAATTACCATAATTAATTACCAATTAATTATTTAAAATTAACATCCAATTATTTATTCATCAATTACAAATAAATTGCTCTGCACCCTTAACCCCTATAAACACCACAACTCACATCTAAAAATAATTACAAAATACCATAATTAATTACCAATTCGTTTAAATGAATTAACAACCAAGATGTAATTAATTAATAATAAATTACTTTACACATTTAACATTATAACATCTCAAATAAACAGATATTGTTAAATACAAAATAATCAATACATTTAATATAATCTTAATATAATCTACAAAATCTGTAAATCAATATTTCTGATCCACGAAATTTGCTTGATATTTGTGCAAGTCGATATTTTTGAATCGATATTCTTTCTCTGCACATTGTATGGTATACTACAATAACTTTGAATTGCAAAAATGTATTTGGACCAGTATTGGCATGGAACGTTATCAGAAGCCAGAAGTATCTAATTGTGTACTGGCTGTTTTGGCATTGTCAGTCTCAAGTGCCAATGTTGAGAGGGCCTTTCACAGAAAAATGTGTAAGTAGGAAGGAAAGACCACGGACTCACAAAAAAAGTATTGTATGGTATACTACAATAAGTTTGATTTGTTCATGTATTTGGGCCTCATGAACCCTGTACACACACTGTCTATATACATGCACTATCAGGGTGGAAAGCAAGCAATAACAAAAGCGTAACATTATATAAACACCGGAAAAACACTATTTCTGTTGTTTTTAATGGCACAAAAATGTGTAACCACTGATATCCACTGTTTTTCTAAGGTCTTGAAAATACTGAAAAAAACCCCACCAGAATGTACCTAAAATAGAAACTGAAAACAGGAAAGCCTTATTATAAATTATGGAAACGTTGGTTTTGTTGGCAGTATGACATTATGTCATTTGATTTAAATCATAGTCAACTCATTTAAGATTGAATGATACCCCTGAAGATTATGAGAAATACCCCTTTAAGGCATTGAGTGTGAGAATATTACAGTTGAGAGCATTACCCGAGAAATAAACATTGACAAAATGCCTTGGACAATATTAAACTGAATAATGAGAAGTAATTTTTCCTCATTGTGAGCACTCTTATTGGATTTTAGATGAAGCACAGCCACTTTGTATTTATTACGTTCCCCATTATGGCTGATGGAATCTAGGGAGCAAAAAATATATCAAAAGGGGGAGTGAAGAGGTGGTGCTTAACGGCACCAAGGTGGGCGCATCCTCCTCTCCTGAAAGTACAGATCATCAACGAAGTCCACCTCACGTAGAGTTAGTGTATATCCTGGTGTTCATGGAATACACAATGCATGTTAAAATACCACTCACACACCAAAAGGGCCCTTGGTGTCATGCTTCATCATTGGGGTCTTCCTGTCCCGCTGCGGGACGGGGCAGTTCTACGACAAGCGATTACGCTGGAGCACCTTTTTATTGTGGGTGCTATGTGAGTGAATAGGAGTGAGTGTCAGTAGGGTCAGGAGTGATAATAAATAAAGTGATGTTAAAAAATACCTGGCCTAGTGGTAGAAACAACTTTTTAATAGACAGTGGCTGGTATTGTTAAAAAAGTGATGCGGAGAGATAAAGCAAGTTAATGGGCTTACTCTCCTGTGCGGGTCAACATGTTTCGGGGCGCCATGCCCCTTCGTCAGGACCGGGGTCAGATCCCCGTCACTCACTAATGTTTTTCCACAGAAAAAATTAAGGTGTATGTACAAAGAAAAGTGATAATGTTCTCTTTATCAATGTGTATAAATATAAATTATAGATATACGTATCCCTACCTTATCAGAAGTTTTGATGTAGTAAGCCTGAAAAAATAAGAGCACATGGTTATTAATGCGCGGATCCCATTGTGCTAGACTAATAGTCACCTGTAAGGGAAGAAGAAGAAAAACCAACACACATATAGACTATGGTACTTGGTATCCTAGATGAATTGGAAAGTACTCTGTTGTCGGACAGTGAAGTGCTGAATAACAAACAGTAAAAACAAACATTCATTAGAACACAAAAAGTTAGCTTGAAAAAGCATGTATTCTGTCATAGATACATACTTAGGAAGGTTGGAGTCAGTGCCCCATGAGCCAAGACTGGGCGAAGGGTATTTTGAGGGTCCAACTGCAAAAGGGGATACTTATGGTACTCATAAGACAGGCCTTAATGACGAAATACCCTGGTTCCAACTTAAAATCTAAATGACCCAAGTGCCTTTCTGCCATTGTGTATAAATGTCTGTCACACTCTCTATACCTTCATTAATGGCCCAGTTCCTTATTGCTCGTCTTTTTGCTAATCTCGGAAACCTTGTGGAATCAGTGACATGGTATGCGCATGCGCGTAAAAACAACTCTTTACCGTGCATGCGCACTCTTTTCAGGACACACGTAGCAGCAGCACTTCACCGTGCATCCGCACTCCAATCGGAACCCCGGTTCATTACAGATGATAGTTTCTTTCTCCGCTCTAAAAGCATGTCTCAACAAACTATCAAGTCAGCGGTTTTTCCGTGGCTGACTTCCATGTGAACAGAGGCATTTAAGAAATATGGCTTTGAAGAAATACTACAAATACTATATATCCAACAATGGCCGCCGCAGTAACCATGATTTTGACTCTTTCTCTAGGACACACCTGTCCCGAGTCCGAGTCGTTAATCAATTAACCCGCCATTATTCAATTAACCCCACTGTATATAAACCCACCTTATCCCAGCTCCTCATAAACACGGAAACCACGGACGAAGGAGGAAGCACCGATGTGTTGGGGGTTGAGTAAGTATGGCATAGCCAATTGCAACAGCTGAGAGCTCATCTTGCAACCTGATGCAGCCAAAAAAACCATTTAGCCTGTAATACAACAACCTAGAACAAGAAATCATTCCTTTCCTTCATTCCCATTTTTATCCCCTTTTGCAGTTGGACCCTCAAAATACCCTTCGCCCAGTCTTGGCTCATGGGGCACTGACTCCAACCTTCCTAAGTATGTATCTATGACAGAATACATGCTTTTTCAAGCTAACGTTTTGTGTTCTAATGAATGTGTGTTTTTACTGTTTGTTATTCAGCACTTCACTGTCCGACAACAGAGTACTTTCCAATTCATCTAGGATACCAAGTACCATAGTCTATATGTGTGTTGGTTTTTCTTCTTCTTCCCCTACATGTGACTATTAGTCTAGCGCAATGGGATCCGCGCATTAATAACCATGTGCTCTTATTTTTTCAGGCTTACTAAATCAAAACTTCTGATAAGCTAGGGATACGTATATCTATAATTTATATTTATACACATTGATAAAGAGAACATTATCACTTTACTTTGTACATACACCTTAATTTTTCTGTGGTAAAACATTAGTGAGTGACAGGGGGATCTGACCCCGGTCCTGACGAAGGGGCATGGCTCCCCGAAACATTTTGACCCACACAGGAGAGTAAGCCCATTAACTTGCTTTATCTCTCCGCTTCACTTTTTTAACAATACCAGCTAGTGTCTATTAAAAAAAAAATTCTACCACTAGGCCAGGTATTTTTTAACATCACTTTATTTATTATCACTCCTGACCCCACTGACACTCACTCCTATTCACTCACATAGCACCCACAATAAAAAGGTGCTCCAGCATAATCACTTGTCGTAGCACTGCCCCGTCCCGCAGGGGGGCGGGAAGACTCCAATGATGAAGCATGACACCAAGTGCCCTTTTGGTGTGTGAGGGGTATTTTAACACACATTGTGTATTCCATGAACACCAGGATATACACTAACTCTACGTGAGGTGGACTTTGTTGATGATCTGGAATCTAGGAAGCACCACATTTTTTTCAGAATTTTCATAAAACCGATTAATGGTGATGCTATGAAGAGAACAAGATCTCAAAGTTGGTTTATTTAATAAAGGCACTGCACCATACTTATCGATTCTTCACCTTCCAGTCCTATATATCCATATTCCTTCCTACCATTAATATTTCCCATCATTCACCATTAATATCCACATATAAACAAAACTACTCTTTATTCAAAACAATCATCATCTAGGGAAAGATAAAAACAGGAGAGGGGAAGGCATAACCAGAGTAACTACTAACTATAAAGACTTGAGGCTTCACATTAAAAAAAATGAAAATAAACGAGAAGGAAAGAGAGAAAGGAGATCATGTCTTGCTTCTAGAAAGAGTTTCTGAATATTTCTCGACTGATCCGACGCAAACAAATGGCAATGAAGTCACCAGACAGTGGCAGCCATGTTGGAAGCAGAGGACGTGAGCAACAACTAGACGGATGTCCGTCCTCTGTCTACTACTTTAATTCCATTTTCCCCCTGAACCAGGAAATGAAATGCAGAAGAGGCCTTCTTAGAAGGAATATCATTCAGTGCCAAGACTCTCACGCAAGCTGGCTTTTCAGCTTAATGGATGTTAGTCATTGTATTATCTTAAAAGAGACATGACCTCCCAAATTCATGACACAGCAAACCTGTAGAATATGTAATAAAAAATGCTGGTTTAGTTGTGAAAATACTGGTTTAATGTGGATTTATAAAATGATTTTGAATTTAGTGGATAACTGACACCTCTTGCATTGTTTTAAAAAAATGTTACACTGGTTGAAAATGTGTAATCACTGGATTAGTATGAATCACTGGATCCTCTGGCCTATTGTGAAATGATGGCTTAGCTAATGTTCCACACTGTTGGAATGACCACTACATATAAATCAATGGCTAAAGTAATATCCCTCCTTCGCGACACCAGTCAGGCTCTCCTTTCTTTTCCTTCACTTACTCAAACCGAGACCTAACACCTTAAAAATTATGTACCCTCCTGACCTCTCAAAATATGTTGCAACAAACTTCAAACAATAGAGATCACTCAGAATTGCCTCTTGGTGTCCAATATTACCGCTCAGTAAAAACATACTTTATCTTCCTCTTCTATAGCACAGCTCTTTGAACAGGATTATTTACACAAGTGTACAGCACTGTATTATGTCAGAAAGACTAGAAACTGCCAAAGGAGGAGATGGCTTCCAGGGATAAGTGTTGGTAAATCACTTTGGTTTAAGGAAACCCATAGTCACTGATAATTGTGATTAAAGAATTACCAGATACACTCTAAATCCAAAGAAGTCACACCCAGAAAGAACATTGCTTCGAGCAACCAGAGCAGATAATGTTGATTTCAGTCTTCATCCACACAAATGGAAGAATAAGAAGGTCATTTAGGCAACAGCAGGTTGCCTGTCAGGCTGGCAGATCAAAACCCTGGCCTCAGCTCCCCTGGTAGAGAACCTGCCATAGTATGGCATCCTTACCTGCCTGGTGCAGCAAGGAACATAAAACAAAGAAATATGCCACAACGGGCAGTGATGCACCCCTAAAAAGGGCTCTGATGCATGTTTTCTTCCAGCAAGTGGTTATCATTTGTATCATGTCTTGTTCAGAATCACCAGACTTTGATGGCAGTCCTGAAAAGGAAAAATGTACACTAGAAGACTTTCCTTAAGTAGGGCAGGCCCTCTGGCGTGCATTGGATGATGACCCTTGGGTGGACAGACTTGGGGGTAAAAAGTTTCCAATAATAGAAATACTTCCCATTGGAAATCTGGTTCTTTACCACTTGTAAATAAAGTTGTAAAATCACAAGTTTGGTGGGGCGTAATCTCCAACGATGGTGGGGCAGGAGCTCTGATGACCGTGTGGCACCTGCTTCTCAAAACTCTAAGTAAGGCCATACGCCCTCACTCAGATAAACACGCCTCTTCAAATGCATGTGTCCATAAAAATTTCTATCAAAAACCTAAAAAACATCTCCTAAATTTAACTTACATGGAAAGCAATTTATTTTATTTCATTTATCATACAGCATACCAACACCCATAAATAAAAAGTAAAATACATAAAGAGCATGCACAGAAAGTGTCTATAAGAGCGTTTCACACATGGAATGTAATATAAGGCACAAAGGATCAATATAAACATGGGGGTGCACTGAAAACTATAAATGACAACCCTTAACAGGACCACATGCAACATCACTGGCATCTCCAATAAGGAAGCTGGCTACTGTCGATAGCGGGCCCTCAGTGCTCTGCCGCTGGGCCCGCATGGATAGACCCAACCACCCCCAGCACTAATACCAACACTTGCACTCTGGATCTCAGGTGTGGGCCGGAAGACCACGAGTAGTCCCCTCCATTTATTATATAGCCTCTGGCCACGCCGCCTGGCCACGGAATGTGCAAACAATAGTTCCGGGGCATTAGGGTCACTGAGGGAGTGGGGCTTTGATGACTTTTGCACTTTCCTCCTTCATACTCAGATGAAGCGCAGATGCCAGCATCAACATTCCATATCCAAATGCTGCTGCCAAGGGGGAAATTTATGGACCATGTTTACACTGAAAACCTTGCACAATTGACTCCACTTTCTCAATACTCCAATTGGCACAAATACTCAAAGGAGGCATCTGGGGTGATATAAAAGAGCACCTGAAAAGAAGCGCCCTGCAAAGTGCTCAGCACACCCTCCTAGAGGGGAATCGCTAACCTCTCTTTCAAGTGTAGGTGGGTTGCCACTTGCACAGAGAAACACGAGAGGCTGCTCAGGGGGCAGTGCATTCATTGCAATAGTGTGCACTGTCCCTGTTTGCTCCTGGCATAAACAAGGACCGTGCGCTCTGTATAAGACAGCCCCTGATGTTAGTTTACCCTGAAAAACATGCCAAGTGTCATGTCATCAGAGCTGAAGAGTCATTATTCGATCAATGGCACTGGGTTCCATATTGAGTCACTTGAGAGACCAGCCACATATCAGCACCCTGCGTTTGCAAGCAGTGAAGCAATTCATGAATTAACTAAACATCCAAGTACAAAGCGTAGTGACCTTCCGTTAGACAGCACTGCTCATACTGGGACAACTCTAACAATTGAGCTTCACCTTCTCTGCACAGGCCTTTCACTGCATACATTCATGGTCGAAATCACCTTGTGTAATATAAGAAAAAAGAATACACCAATCTCAATATGCAGCCAGTAAGTGACGCAGTACTTTAATTTACCATATGCTACAAATGCATTCCGGCTTCCTGGCATTGTGCTCTCATCCTAGACTCAGGTATAATCTCAGCTTGAATGCAAAGAGTCACATAGAAACCTGCCTGTATCCCAATCTTTCGGGCTACTTGATTGGACCTGATACCTTGTGTATTCTTCAGTTACTTATATGAAACGACTGGACTAAAGTGTAAAGTCAAAAGTGAAGAAGAAAGGGGAGTGAAAGAAAATATTGACTGAGTTTATCAGGCACATCCTCAATTTTAACTCATATACAATAGCGGTTTCATACTCGTGTTAATAGTGTTGCCACTTGTGGTGGGTTGTGGTGTCAGGGACATTATGAGAGCATAACATGTTTTCCATAGTTGTGTAATTTCCTATAAGCTGGTTGATGAGTTCATACAGATATGGCACATCGGGGGCTGAATAGTACTACCTCAAAAACATACTTGAATGAATACCTGTTCAAGTATGAGGATTGATTTCCCTACATCTGGCACCCACGTTCTACACCTTGTCTGCAAAGGCACAGTATATTATCTATACTACTATTATAAAGAGAGAACTTGCACCTTTTGGCCAGGTAAACTCGGGAACCACAGCGCCAATCTACACACCCGATTCATCTATGAAAATGTCAGGGTGTGTAGATGGACATAGGCTATATAAATTTAAAAAAAAAGTTAATTAAAAAAATTAAGTTTGTAAACAAAATAGTCCCCTGAAAGTAGCACCGGCCGGGACCAAGCGCTGGCCGTGACGCGACGTGCGTGATGACGACGTGTTGGAGTGGCAAACATGGAGCTGCGGTGAAGTGAGGAGCGCGGGCGCGTCATGGCAAAGAGGAGCGGAGCGGCAGCTGAGGTAAATCAACCTTGAAATCAGGGCGGGAGGGAGTCGGAGCGGGAGGGGAGAGGGTGTGTACAGAGGGGCAGGCGGGAGGAGTGGGGGCGGGAGGGAGTCGGGACGGGAGGGGGGCAGGGCGGGAGCGGGTGTACTGCTCCCAGCCCCTTTCTGTGCCAGGCAACGCTGGGGAAACCTGAGTTCCCTTCAACAGGAACCCATAAGGCCCTTGATTTCATCGACAGCTTCCAGATTATTGTTTTACGCCTCATCTTTTGTGCGTACGTTTTATTCACATGGTATGCACAGGCTTCAAAAAGGTAGCCGTCATCTAGAAGGCTGGGGTGTGTAGTTGTCGGAGCGCTAGCAAACTCACTCCAAACGATGTTTTTTGTACTGCATGAATGTCAATATAATTATTACAAATAAAACATGGAGCAGAATTCTCAATGGTTGCCTTGCATGTGTAGAGGAGCAGAGCGGCAGATGACGTAAGTAAACCTTGAAATCAGGGCGGGAGGGTCGGAGCGGGAGGGAGTCGGGCCGGGAGGGGAGTGGATGTGTACAGAGGGGCAGGCTGGAGGAGTGGGGGCGGGGGGAGTCGGGACGGGAGGAGGTCGGGGCGGGAGCGGGTGTACTGCCCCCAGCCCCTTTCTGCCCCAGGCAACGCTGGGGCGGGCTGCTAGTCCCTAATAATAGCATGCTATAGAAGGTACACAGTTGAAGGGAGAGTTTAGTTAGAGCACCTTAGTTCCAGTAGAGGACAAAAGTCCTGCTAGTATGAGATGATGGATTAGGGCTGATATTGAGCAAGAGAAAAGAAAGATCCAGGGCACACAATGAGAGGTCTCACGCAATGACAAAACTACTCCTCTATGGAGAAAGTGTGAAACATTCTCATTGAATCATGAGCAGTCAGTGGTTAATATAGCCTTATAGCCCGCTGTAGAGGGCTATACCGGCTATTAAAGGCCCTCTCCAGCGTTAAAGGCCCTGAGCCGAAGGCGAGGGCCTCTAACAAGGGAGAGGGACTTTAATAGCGGTATAGCCCATCTACGAAGGGCTATACCGTTTCTTTGTTCACAGCCAAAGCTGTGAACAAAGAAACATTGGAATGTTGGAGTTCCAGGCTTATACCAGCCATTATAAGCCCAGAGCACTCCATTGTTTTCAATGGAGCTCCCAACATTCCAATGTTCTTATATAGCCTTATAGCCCGCCGTAGAGGGCTATACCGGCTATTAAAGGCCCTCTCCAGCGTTAAAGGCCCCGAGCCGAAGGCGAGGGCCTTTAACAAGGGAGAGGGACTTTAATAGCGGTATAGCCCATCTACGAAGGGCTATAAGGCTATTAGAACATTCTGCCACTAGAGGACAGAATGTCCTAACAAAAAAAATAAAGCCTTTTGGGAGCGTGAGGGGATTGGAATCCCCTCAGGTTCCCTGAAGCCTTTGTTCACAGCCAGAGCTGTGAACAAAGAAACATTGGAATGTTGGAGCTCCAGGCTTATACCAGCCATTATAAGCCCAGAGCACTCTATTGTTTTCAATGGAGCTCCCAACATTCCAGTGTTCTAATAGGTAGTAATCCCGGATGGGAACTGGTATTAACAATAGTGTTGCTAGGGGGGCGGAGCTTGCTCGCAACCAAGATGGCCTGCTTGAGTCTTTAGCTCCGTGACATTGTATTTCTATCCAACATTTATCCGACAGTCTCGCAGCACTACATAATTAAAATAACAAGGCCTGCTTGCCGGAACACACTGAGAGCAGATTGCTGTGCTCGCAGCTCCTGCGCAGGAGCGAAGCTAGAGCTTGTGGCGCCCAGGGCTATCCCTCAGATTGCCGCCCCTTGGGGGGGGGGGGATGGCTGGGGAAAAAGGACGGCGAGCACTTGAAGGACGTCCGAGAGACAAGTAGTATTGCTGCTAATAGTTACCTCAAGTGAAGTGTGTTGTAATTGCATCTGTGATATATATCGAGAAAAAGAGTGGGTTTAATATACACCTTTGCCTTAAGTTATTTGGTTTGTGCATTTTTCTTGATAAAGCTCAATTCCTGCCCAATTTAATTCTCATCCATGACCCTCCATAAAGCGCTTCATACCATTTATAAATGGGCTCCCATTTAAAGATGAAGGAACACTTAAAGTTTTCATTACATGCCACGTTGTGACGTCCACCTACTGATAATGCCAGCGATTGCACTAGGCATCAGCCTGGCATTGCCCACCTTTTTCGTCTCAAGCCAACAAGACCACAGGCTCGAATTTCGTGGTCCATTAGCAGAAGGTAGTTGGTGCCAGGCTCCTTATTTTAATGCCCCACACACTATGGTGTAAGAGGAAGGGGACCCCTATAGAGCCAGTTAGAAACATATTAAAATCTGTATTAGTGGGATGACCAGGGCTTTAAGTGGGATGAAAGAACTGGAGGGTCTCTCAAAGGGGCGTGGTGAATGTAATTAAGGGCGTGGTTTAAAAACACTTCAGCTAGAAATCTGTGCTTAGCATAGTGTGCCGCCCGACTTGTATTTTGCGCTTTCTGTCATTGCATCCAGATATACAATACAAGTAACAGCATACCTACATCAAGTAAGGACTATTGGCTTTGCCAATGGTTGTAACTTGCAAAAGATAAATAAGCAGCAACTATGGCTTGTAAACAGAGCCTGAAAGAGACCCATTTCGAGGCCCCTTTTTAAAAAACAGCCGGTGCTCAGACCCGGTGAGACCCAGCCCACTTAAAGCCCTGGGGATGACTCAGCTGGTTGAATGCACACTGCAGGGATCTCCTCAGAACATAGACTTAATTCCCAGAGGGCCCACTCAGCCTTTCAGCACAAGAAGCAGATGAAACGAAGACCACTGGGGTGCTTTGCAACGACAACTATCACACAGGAGATAATTAAACGAGTGCCCTGTGCTGTATAATTACTCCAATATTACACTTATGTGAAGACGCCCACCCACAAGGTGACCCCCTTGGCACAACCTCCCCACACAGGTGAACTGTGATTTGCGTTCCTCCACTGGGCTGACAGGAGCTGCACATTTCTCTGTACTCATGGGATAAGCACTACAGTCTTTTGAAACTAAAAACTGCAGTCTTTTTCATAAAACTTAAAACAAGAACACTGCAATAAATATGGTAAAAACGCACGAGGTGTACACTCGGCACAGAACCCAAATGCTTGAGGAAAGCGCCTTACCTTTGAGTGGATTATAAAGCGCCTCTAGCTGTACCCAAGCGGGGGGATGGGAGCAGCATTCCTTAACGCCCTGGAAGAGCAGGCAGGAAAAAGCCACTAGCTTCCTCGTGGTGCTTCTTGAAGTTCTCAGTGGGCTCCAATGCTCTGTAGACTCTTGATAGGTGAGCAGCCCTGCCACTCATGCATTCCCTTGCTCCTTCTTGACAGCAACCATTCCCCTATAGAGGGTGTCCAGCTCCATCTTGAATGATCTGAGTAAAGGGTCTGCCTGACTCGCGCAGGCACCACAACACCATGCGTGCAGCATGCTGCACGCACTTTGCACGCATGGTCAGTTTGCTTGCTTGCATTTGAAACTGTGTCGTCGTGCGTGCGCGGCACTTGTGGCCCATTGCAGCGATGTTTATAATTTATTTGGGGGCTGGGGACACTGACTGACAAAGTGTCAGACAGTGAATGTCCCCAAATAAATCATGAAGGCCGCCCCAACGGGCCACAAGTGCAGCGCAGCCTTGCCGCCTCCAAAACAGTGCCGCCTGAGGCGGTCCCCCCCCCTTGCCCCCCCTAGTTACACGGGTGCTCCTGCGAGCCCTGACCCATTGTGGCACACCCGGGGAGCGGTCCGTGCACCGGGCGATGTGTGGATAGAGGTAAGAGGACGCACAGACACTCAGGGCCGGCCAGACGAGCTGCAGCTGAAGGAGAGAGAAACTACGCGTACGCAATACCGGAGTGGCCCGTCCCCTCCAGAACACTGACGCGTGAGTAGAACCTACTGGGTGATTAGCCCGAGGTGGGTGCCCCGTGTTGAGCTGTAAAATGGTCCTGAGCGTCTGGGAGTCTCTCTGCCTCCCGGGTCCGCCATCTTGACCCGCACGAGCTGCTGACAGGACTTGTGGGTGCTGAGCCAAAGTGGGGGAAGAGCGGAGTACCCCAAAAAATACTCCTGAAGCCTGCAGACTGGGGTGCTTGCCGCTGCAGGGCTGTGGTGGTGTGGAAGCCGTTGAACTGCGACACCCACGTGTGCGACCTGTGCACACATGGTGGGATCAGGGAAGAGAAGCTCTCCTCAGCTGCGATTGAGTTATTTGCCACCCACTGGCTTGGTCCCCAGGGACGGTGCCTGGATTCATGTTTAGGGTAACGTAGAGCGAAAACTGGAGAGGCTACGGCGGCAGGCAGAGCTGCCTGAGCAAACGCGGTAGAGGCCTGGGCTGCAGCGGTGGAACTTTTAGCTGGCATCTGAGGCCCGGCCTGGACGCGCACTACTGGACACATCTTGTTAGTGGGCCGCCCTGAATACTAAAGTGTGTGACCACTGACAGGCGCTAGCAAGGGGGTACAAGTCAATAGCGCCAATCTGCATGGGGTACTGCTCCATAGGAAGGTTAGGCAGCTGTGAAGATTGGTGCTGCCTGGAACACCCTAAGGTTACACTTGCCATTTGGAGTGCGGGACCTCAGTGCAGTAGTGTGAGGGGGCTCTGCCTGGTGGGTCCTCCTGAGTGCCAGTATGGGCAGAGTAGACAGAGCTCAGCCCAAGCTCTCTTTTGAACAGAAGCCTGTGGTAAATATTTTACCGTATCGTTTTTGCCATATAATTTCAGGTACAAGAATAGCTCAATCAAATGAAAGGCAGAGTCCGGGGTGTCTGAGTCTTAAAGGGCTTTAATTCATAAATGACTCGAGTCAATGGAGATCTGTTCCATCAGTACAAGGGTTCGAGCATGCAAGGGGAGATGTCAGGAAAGATGTCAACGATTTATTCACAGTACATGGCATATATAGTAAAATGACACAATAGCATTGCATACAGTAGGCGTGACAAGTGAAATGTATATGATAAGAACACATGTGCGTAGCAAAAAGGCGTGAACGTGGGTGTGCACAGAGGCGTGAACTAGAAACGTCACAGAAAGGTGTCATAAGTGGGTGGATGCTTAGTGAATTCTTGCGGAGTCAGCTGAAACCTATGGCCTGGATGCGCGCGCAGCTAATATGACGTGTGGTTGACGTGTGTCTGGAGTAAGCTAAGAGTCTGACTTTTAACACTAGTGGAGAAGACATAAGTCTGGTATGTCAGATCGACCTGTTCCTGAAACATATCTGATATCTTGTGTTTGGAGGATGTTTATACTGGAGGAAAAGGTCTTTCGGGCAGAGGCTATGCTACACTGAATGTATGCGTGTCTAGGTGCAGATGCGCAGAGCCAGGGCCTACCATGGTAACGGGAGCAATGAATTACATGAGGAGGACAGGAAGGCTTTACCCTTTACTCTGCAGCCGGGGAGCTGTTTACTTATTTTACTAGACAGGAATGTGTTTTCGAGGAGGTTGAGCTGGCTGCGCTGATAACTTGAAGGCAAAATACTGTTTTTGGCAGGCAGAGCAGGCCGAGCCGGGCACCGCTCGCTTGGCAGGAAGGAAGGCAGAGGTCAGGGATGCATCTCATCTCCACGTTGCAGCTTTCGGAGACAGAGACGAAAAAGTGGTTCAATGGCTGGAATCAGGGCCTAACTCGGCAGAGCCAGGAAAACGTGAAAGTGCACCATGTAAAGACGGTGGCACGGCACACTTAGGAACTGCATCATCAATCCATCCATGGTGGATCTGAAAGAGGACATGTTAACGTTGGACGCAAATGTATTTGCGTCTTTAAATTCGGTTGCGGAGGGAAGTTACATGCACTTTAACTCGTACATGGAGACAATGGGGTACTCGTTAGGGGACATAACTGACCATAAAAATTCCAATTACCTCATTCCCTCCTTGTCCCCTACGGACCCATTAGGATATATCTATTTTCATGAGACCATCTATCTGTTCGTATAACATCATTTGTTCTTCTTTCTTTAATCGGGAGTGGGAACGTGCACTTGAACGGGGAATACAGGATGTGGCGCACAACCCGCAAATCGCTGGCCCACATTGGAGACATAGACAGCAACTGAATACAATGGCCAATATAATCCCTCAGAATGACAATAGCTTCCATCCCCAGGCTGTTACTACACCCCAGAGCCAACCGGACCAAGTCCAGGAGCCTGGGTTCTGGTGTATCTGATCGGCAATTTCGTGAAGTTTGGTGATGGCCTTATAGACCGAAGGCGCGTTATTAGGAATAAACACGCAACAACTGGATCCGATGACTCTACAAGCTCCGCCCCTATCGGTCAAGGACAAGGCGGTTCTGAAGAACAGCAAGTCTCATAGCAGACTGCTCCTCTGTTAAGTTGCCCAAAGCTGAAGTAGTCTCATTCACTACTGCTTCGAGAGTTCTGGTTAATTTGCGTATCAACTTGCTATTGGATACTGTGCCTAGATAGGGAAAGAATCCTTTATTGAAATCTGTATATTGTTCCCATGCGGTTTCAGTATAATCAACTAATGGAAGGTCTCTTTTGGCTCTAACATGAACGAGGCGGGAATTTCTGTGATAATCAGGAGGAGCTAGAAAAACAGGTGGTAGTAGGAATGCAATGTAACAGGTACCATCCCAGTCTAGGGGTAAACGTATATAGGCTGTATGGCCACAAATGAAATAGGAATGGCGGGAAGCTTTAAATGTAGACTTGCCTTTATCACTGAATTCGATCACAGTAGTGCATTCACTATGACCTAGGTGTACTGAACCATTCTTTCTGACACATAATTCACCTTTGACTGGCAATACTGACATAGATGGCAAGTCTGGACTAGTTTCTGACTGAACATTTAGAATCATGAGGTCAAGTGTAAAATTGCCTAATCCATACACTTCGTTTTCTAGGTCGGTCCCTGTCCTTTGGGGAAGACCCTCCTTGTCTGGGAAACATGCCTGATTCAGAACTGTGTTCAAATTCCCCCATACCCATCTACCCTGGAAAACTATGAAATCAGCATCTACGGAATTAATTAAACTAAACCATGCACCACAGGAACCATTGTGTGTAAACGGGTAAGGGAAGAGGGGCTGAACTCCCTGATATTTCTGATAGGGAGGGAGTCGGCCACATATCCAACAATCGGTGGCATTGCTGGTCTGATGGGAATGGTGTAACATACTGATGAATGAATTGTTGCGCAGCGCAAGTCGGTAAGATAGTTCGTGTGGAGGCAGCTCACTAAACGTGTGTTCTGCAGTGTCATTAGAAAAAGAATGTGGAAACGGAAAATACATGTACAACATCAGGCTGGTGCCAATTAACGTAAGACTCAGAAAAAACATAATAATCAGGGTGCAGATGCACCTACTACGGAGATTTTTACAGTAACGATTTCTTTTCATGATCTCCTGTCTATCTCTCTCTCTATTTGGATCTAGCTGGTACATTGTCAGAAACTGCCTAACCGCTTCACCCAGGAGGGGACTTAAACAATTAAACTGTCTGACTTACTAGACCTTAGTTTTAGTCTATACTCCTCTTGGGGAGTTTTCTCTCGAAAAGGGAGTTTAATGTCTGTCTTTGGTACGTGAGAGTCCTGGGAGTCAGGGCTGGGCAAGAGTCCATGGAATTTCTTAACGTGACTAGAATGCACCCAGCCCTTCCTCCCCTCTAGTTTTACTGCAGTCCGGGTGGTTAGCAAGACAATCTTCGGCTCCTTCCAGCAGGGCTCCAAAGGGCTCGTCCTATCAAAGTTCCGTATAACAACTGTATCCCCTGGGACCAGGGCGTGCGGCTTCACCTCGGAGTTGTCTGGGAAGGCTGCAGCAACCTGTGAACGACAAGATTGTAGTGCAGACATCAAGGAGGCAAGGTAATCTGTCAGCATAGTACTTTCGACATCGGTTATTTTTCTCGGCAGAGGCGTCCCCCACATATTAGGAGGTCTACCGAAGACCACCTCATACGGAGATAGCCCTGTCCTTGAATGGGCTACCATTCTCATATAAAACAGTGCAACTGGTAATGCTACTATCCAGTCTACGCCTTTCTCTTTACAGACTTTAGCAAGTCGAGTTTTCAGAGTCTGATTGTGGCGCTCCACGAGACCTGCTGCCTCTGGATGCCGGACACAGTGGAACTTCCACTGGTACCCCAAAAGGAGTGAGATTTGCTTCATCAATTCAGACGAGAATGGCTGACCGTTGTCTGAGTACACGATACGGGGCAAGCCATATCGAGGGAAAAACTCATGAACCAGCTGCCTGGCAGTGGTCGGGGCAGTGTAATCTGGAACGGGATATGCTTCTGTCCATCGGGATAGGGCACATACAACTACGAGGACATACTTAAATCCTCGGCACCTGTCCATCTGGATATAATCCATCTGGAGGACTTCAAAAGGATAGTCAGGAGGATGAAATCCGCCTTGCTCTACGGGAATCCCTTTTCCTGGATTGAACTGACAACAGATCATGCAGGTACGCACTTTCTGTTTTGCTGCTGCTCGTAAATGCTTGTTGAACCAGAGGTTCTGTAAACTGTCTAACATGGCTTTTTCACCTAAATGTGCTGGGCTATGTGCAGTGTTGATGATAACTTGAACCATAGAGTCGGGGAGGAACCACGTGGTTTTTCCCCTCGTAATCCAACCTTGATCTGTCTGGACCCCTCCTTGTTCAGCCCATTTCTTGATTTCGTCTGTAGTAGCATGTGTCTGTATGTCAATGACATCTAGTGTGGGGTCCCTGACTGTCATGCTGTGTGCCAGTGATAATACGTCAGTCTGTGTCATATCAGTCGTATGTGTATGAGTCTGTGCTGTATATTTCGCTGTCTGATCTGCAAAGTCGTTACCCTGGGAAATCTTGTCTGTTACTTTCGTATGTGCCTTGCACTTCATGATGGCTATGGCTGTAGGCGAATGTATTGCTTCTAATAGTGCCTGAATGAGGGGACCGTGCTGGATTTTGGCTCCGCGAGAGGTCAGGAAACCTCTCTCTTGCCAGAGGACACCGAAGTCGTGAACGACTCCGAATGCATAACGTGAATCTGTGTATATGTTTACTTTCTTATTCTTGGCTAGTATACAGGCTTGGGTCAGAGCAATGAGCTCTGCTGCTTGGGCTGACAGGGTGTCAATGCGATGTGTTTCTAAGACTTCAGTTTCAGTGGTCACTGCATATGCGGCCACTAGCTCTCCTGTACTTGTTCTCATACATGAACCATCCACATAAAGTGTCAGGTCTGGATCGGGTAATGCGACATCTGTCAAGTCTTGTCTGGGTTTCGTAACTGTGTCAACTACATCCACGCAGTCATGTGGAGTAGGATCTGCTGTGTTTGAGGGTAAAAGTGTAGCAGGATTCAATGTATTACAACGTCTGATTTCTATGTGTGGCTGGAATAACGTCAATTCATAACCTGTCAGTCGTGCTATGGTCAAGTGTTGGGTCTGTGTCCTGTTTAGAAGAACTTCCACGGAGTGTGGAACCTGTACTGTCATTTGGTGTCCCAATACAATGGAATCACTTTGTCTGATTGCTAGAGCTGTTGCTGCAACTGATTTCAAGCACGCAGGCAAGGCCTGGGCTACTGGATCTAATGTGCTCGAAAAATAAGCACACGGTCTGTGTTTATCTGCTTGAAGCTGAGTGAGGACCGACAACGCTGTGCCATCGCATTCTGTGACAAAAAGTGTAAAAGGTTTGATGTAACATGGTGTCGCTAAAACAGGTGCTTGACATAAGGCTTTCTTTAATTCGTCAAAAGCTTGTGTATGTTCCTGAGTCCATGGGAGGACAGTCGAAGACGCTGCCTCCTGTGTTGTCAACTGTATGAGTGGTTTGGCTAGAAATGCATACTGGGGAATCCATTGTCTGCAATAGGAAGTGAGTCCAATAAAGGCTCGTACTTCTTTCTGTGTCTTGGGTTGTGGAAGATGTGCGATTAACTGTATACGGTCTGGTGTTAGCTGTCTCCCCTCTTTGGACAGCAAGTGCCCAAGGTACACAACTTGCTGGGCACAGAATTGCAGCTTCGAAGGAGACACCTTGTGTCCCTTGTCCGCCAAAAACAACAAAACTGTCAGTGAGGCTTGTTCACATTCCGGTTCACTTCGGGCGGTGATCAATAGATCATCGACGTACTGCAATAGGGTAGTAGTGGGAGGCATGTGAATATCGTCAAGGTGTCATTTCAATGCTTGGCTGTAGATGCTGGGGCTTTCTGTGAATCCTTGAGGTGCGCGTGCAAATTTGAAGCTTCGGCCATTTAAACAGAATCCGAAAATATACTGGCTTTCTGGATCAATGGGGACACTAAAGAAGGCGTTCTTCAGATCGATTACAGTAAAGAACGTCGCCTCTGAATCAATAGCTGTCAATAAGGAAGAGATATCAGGGACCACAGGGTACTGTGGTACCACGCATTTATTCAATTCGCGTAAATCAATAATCAGTCGATAGACCGGGGGTGCATTTGCATCAGTACGTTTAAGAATCGGAATGATAGGAGAATTACAAACATTGGAGTCGGTTTCCACAATCACTCCTTGTGCAATGAGCTCGTCAATGATTTTCAGTAAAGCCACTACAGCATCTGGTGGTAATTTGTATTGTCGAATACGTGGTAATATAACTCCTGGCTTGAGTGTAACACGGTACGGTGTAATGTGCATACAACCTACATCAGTAGGGCCTTTCGCCCATAAATGTGCAGGAACATTCTGTAACCGGGGATCAAAATCTCTCAACACATAATGGCCCTTGAAGTCACGAAGGAATAGCCTGACTCCTTCCGGAGAACAACAAATTACAGCTCCTAGAGCTTTCAGGGTTTTTATACCAAGCAAGTTTTCCGGACATGATTTTGTGAGCAATAAATCAGTAGTTCGGGACAATGGACCAACTGCAAGGGGTACTGGTTTCGATACTTCATTAACAATAGGCTTTCCTGAAAATCCAAGGGAAACATTCTGTGAGCCTGAGAGGGGTGCCCCTGGAACCTCTTCGTGACTGATGGTTGTTCTGCTTGCCCCTGTATCAATCAAAAACTTTCTATCTTTCCCTAATACCTGGCTGTGTACATAAGGACCCTCTTGATCTACAGGAACCTCAATAAGGGGCGAGCCAACCTCCCTCTCTAGGCTGTTTCATGTGTATTGCTGATAATCGGGGTAGTCTGATTGGGCATACTGATACATCTGCTGTGTGACTTGCTGAGTCGCGGCAATGGGTTGGGGCTGTGGTACCGCCACGGTCTGCTGTGGAACATGCATAGGTTGTACATTTTGTGGAACATGCTGCTGGACCTGGTGTTGGACCTGGTCCTGTCTGGGCGGACGTGGTCTCTCTTTTGTTTTGCCTGTAGCGATATTGTGTTTCAAAACTGCGCAATCGTTTATATAGTGACCTGGCTGTTTACAGTAGTTGCATGTCCCTTTAACGGGAGCCGCTGAATTATTTGAGTGTGTCGCGCCTTTTTTCTGACCATCTGCTGGAACTGACTGAGCAACTAACATTTTCATTTTTGTGTCTTTCATACGTCTCTGTTCGTGATCATGTTCCTCTCTAATTCTGTTCTGGTGATATTGTAACATTTGTAACATTTGGGAAGGCGAATTAGCTTGCCATGTGCTCTCAACTTTCAGTACACGGTTCTTAACCTGGGGCAAAGAATTTTCGACCAATTTAGATACAAAAAGGTGTGGATATGACTCGCTACTTGATTTCAGGCCACTATTAATAGTAAAACATTTCTCAAATCGGGAATAGAAATCACTAGTGTCTTCATCGGGTTTCTGTTTGCAGGCTGAGATCGCGTCCCAGTCCTCCTTTTTAGTTGCTAACAATCTTGGCAAAACCTGTACTAACAATCCTGGTAATGCTTTAGTTTTGTCCCCAAGACCTAAACCTGGGGTTCGACCAGTTTCTTCGGTTTCTAATTCAGCCCAAACAATCTTTATGTCTCCCACCTCCCATTCTTTTTCTTTGAGTTTCTCGTAAATACCGGCAGGCAACAATACTTTCAATATTTTCATAATGTCGGGATAGGTGTAATCCCCCATGAGTAAGCATGGGCGAATTTTGCGAATCTCGCGTTCGCAAATTTTGCGGATTTGCGAACTCGCAATCCGCAAAATCCGCAAATTCTCGCGAATTTGCGGATTTTTTTTTTTTGTGTTTGCGCGGGTTTCTGCCAGTCGCGAGGGTTTTTTACAATGTCGCAAATTGCGAACTTACCTGTCGGGTCGCAAGTTTTGCGAACTTGTTGTTTCTACGTGTCCAGCCTGTTTGGGACACTCTTCTTCATCACTGCCACTCTCTGTCACCACTGCCACTCTCTGACTACTCATGCCACCCTCTGGCCCACCCATGCCACCCTCTGTTTCATCACAGCACCCTCTGGTTGTCCAGTCAGTGTACATTATTGTGGCAACGCAAGCACACCTTCCCTGCCTCAAGTGACCTTAATTAATTTGGGGCTGATTAATGTGTCACAGAATATTTTTTTAGCTGGCACCTGCTTCCTTAGTGCTTCCTGATTAGTGATCTTTTGCACTTGCTAAGTGCTTTCATTGTTGCAAAATTAGTTACAACACCTGCCCTGCCCCAACTGACAATAATGCATTAGGGGCTGATTAATGGATTTGAACTTCCAGCCTGGCTCCTGCTTGTCTCCCTTAGCTGTAATTCAGGACCTTTGTGGCATATGTGTAACTATTCTGAGGTTCAGAGCAGGGTCACATAATAGTTTCAACTGGCAACTGAACTCTGGAGGGGCCCCTCAGGAAGAACTACAGGAAATGGCTACTAATGATGAGCCTGAACTTTTGAACCTGGTAAGTAGTTACTTTCAGTTTTGCTAAGATCGTATTTCTGCAATTTAGCACTTATTCGCGGGGCGCGAACTCACGCGAACAGTGCGAACAGTGCGAGCAAAATCCGCTGCTCGCGGATTTGCGGATTTTGCGGGAGATTCGCGAATCTCGCGGATTGCGAATTTACCGAAAATCCGCAAAATCCGCGAGCGAAACGGATTTTCCGCCCATGGTTACCCATGAGTAACATGTCTTTTATTTCACGGTGAAAACCTGCGGGGTCTTTATCATGACTGGGCACTATTTTCTTCATTTCTAATAATTCCATTTTAGTTATAGGCGTGTAAACAAACACACATTCAAGGGTATTATCATCATTCCTGACTGGATGTACTTCACGTAAAGGATTCTGTTTGTCAAAGTTATATGATTGCCTTACAGGTGGTGGAACGGAAACAAGATGTGGAGTCAAGAACGTTCTATATTTGTGACGTTGTTCTAAAATTGTTTCAATTAGATCCGTACCTAGACCTCTCCATCGTCTCAGGAGTAAGTCTTGCAATAAACTATATAACGGACCTGGATCAGATGCTTGGTTTTCGTACTGTACAATAAGGTGTTGTGTCATGTACCAGCTAGTCGCTGTTCTTCTGGAGTAAGACTTAAAAACGTTTGCACTACTGAATCGTCTTTATAGATACTGTCATCTCCGGCCCACTGTACTGTGGACCGGGCTAGTTCCTGATCACGTAGGGTATTGAGTTCTTGATAACCTATCCTTTCTTTTAGTACTTTGTCAGTCATCTGGAATACATGCTCAAGGGTATATCGCTCTGGTATCGGACACAGATAACGTTTCTTGTTTCCAAACATTTCTTGTTTACGAATGGGTCTATCGAAGGGCCTATCAATAGGATACGGTCCAGGGAGTTTCTCTCTACCTACATATGCTATTATTTTTCTATCTGCCTGTTGTGAGGTTTCTGCTAGATTCTCTGATTCATCCTCCTCCTGCGAGGAGGTTGGGTCGTCTGATTCAAGTGGCTCTTCAGGATCTCGACGGGCATGTATATCTATTATTTCTTTACGGATCTTTCTAACCATAGCATGTACACATTTCTCTTTATCATGTTTACCCTCAGCAATGTTCTGGCTCCATCTGATCAGTCTCTTCATCTCATCTTGTGGAAAACCTGCCTGATCTTGTTCCCTTATTAAACAATTAACCAAAAAGCGCATGATTAAACCTTTGTTCTCAACTTTCTGACGTGACATGGCGTCACCAACAGACTCCGGTCTTTCTCCTGTTCTAATAAAATGATACATATTGTCTAGATGTTCTGGCATTTCTGGCAGTAAAACTAAATAATCGGCAACACGTCTTAAACGTAGGGAAGCTAACAACATGGGTCCTGTTCTACCAGGCACTGTATCATATCTGCAATCAGTAAGCTGTTCTTGAAGTGTTTCAGCTGGAGCTCCTTTAGGTGTTCGTGACATTGCGAGATCTCTCATTGTTATACGATGTACCTGTGGCGGGGTACGGAAACCTCCTCTAGCACCTCCGGAGGCGGAGGCTTGAGCATAACCTGACTGTAGGGTCGGTATTTGTGGCGGGAATGGACCCTGGGCAAAAGGATTAAGTGGATTAATACCACCAGGGAAAACTACCGGGGAAGCGACAACAGGTGCAGGAAGTGGTGGAGGAAGTGGAGCAGGATGTGGTGCGGGCGGAGTTTGCTGTTGCGGACCTGGGGGTAGATGATCGTGGGGTAGGTTAACGTCTGCAGGTGCAGGTGGTACATGGGCAGGTGCACTAGTATATGCGGGAGCTACATCGTCTAAATAGGAGGAAAGGAAAATGTCTGCTGCGGTCTTATGACGTGATTTAGTCGGTACCAATGGAGGGGGCAGGTCCTTCGGTATTTCCGGGGTCGCCTTGGGCAGGCCCTCTGCCAGAACTGGATACAGTCCTGTCATAATGGCATTACTCTGTCTGTCGTGTTGTTCCATTCTAACTCGTTCTCCTTCTTCTATTAGTTCTTTTTCTTTGGCCTTTTCGGAATCCTCTCTACTTTTCTCTGCTTTTCTGAGTGCTTTCTCCGTCCGTCTATGTGAATCTTTACGCCATAATTCAATGGCATCTTTCTGTGACTGTCTGGCTTTCTTCTTCCACAACGCTTCTTCTACTCTCATGATGCATTCGGCATCCCATGTCCCTGTAACGGGCCATCTCTGATTCTCTGCTAAGTCTTTCGTGTAATCCACCCACAAGTCGAGATATAAAATGGCATGCCGTGCTTGTGGTACATAAAATGACCAGGAGTGTCCCTGGGTGGGATGGGAACAGCTTCCTCAAGTATCCCTTTTCTAGTCCCTATCTGTCGTAATTTCGAGAATAAAGGCATTGCTGCCACTGAAATGTACACGACAACAATGAACACAATATAATATGCAAACAGTCACTCATACCACGACATCATACACATTGAAACATTTCGAACATAAATTGACAACCCACTAATTCTATAACGAGAACAACATTGAACCGTTGTATACAGGAATTGCTTGATATACTGCTAAACAGTACAGATACACTGCTAAAAACAGTGCAGACCGGGTCTGTGTACCCAAACCCGTCTTGACCGGATACAAATCAATGCACCCGTCTTGATGCGTCCCCAGCAACGGTACTCACCGGGAAGCACGGAACGGAAGGCCTCGGAAACTCGACTGGACTGGATTGACGTCACGGCTTCTGCTGCGCACTACGCATGCGCCTCGGCACTACAGGTGGGCCTCTCGACACCTCGGACGCTGCTCTCTCGGCTGGGCTCTGGTCGGGATCCTCCGCACTCCTCACCGCCTCGTATGGATGTCGATCGCAGTCCCCGTCACCTCCGTGGGCCTGAGGGAGATACAGGAAATCCTGCGGAAGCGCTTGGGGTCCGTCACGGCCGAGGCAGGGGGCTAGGCCTGCGACGCATCTCCGGCGCGTGGGGTGGGGGAGGGGTCCCTGTTCGGGCGCCAAATTATGTGGTAAATATTTTACCATATCGTTTTTGCCATATAATTTCAGGTACAAGAATAGCTCAATCAAATGAAAGGCAGAGTCCGGGGTGTCTGAGTCTTAAAGGGCTTTAATTCATAAATGACTCGAGTCAATGGAGATCTGTTCCATCAGTACAAGGGTTCGAGCATGCAAGGGGAGATGTCAGGAAAGATGTCAACGATTTATTCACAGTACATGGCATATATAGTAAAATGACACAATAGCATTGCATACAGTAGGCGTGACAAGTGAAATGTATATGATAAGAACACATGTGCGTAGCAAAAAGGCGTGAACGTGGGTGTGCACAGAGGCGTGAACTAGAAACGTCACAGAAAGGTGTCATAAGTGGGTGGATGCTTAGTGAATTCTTGCGGAGTCAGCTGAAACCTATGGCCTGGATGCGCGCGCAACTAATATGACGTGTGGTTGACGTGTGTCTGGAGTAAGCTAAGAGTCTGACTTTTAACACTAGTGGAGAAGACATAAGTCTGGTATGTCAGATCGACCTGTTCCTGAAACATATCTGATATCTTGTGATTGGAGGATGTTTATACTGGAGGAAAAGGTCTTTCGGGCAGAGGCTATGCTACACTGAATGTATGCGTGTCTAGGTGCAGATGCGCAGAGCCAGGGCCTACCATGGTAACGGGAGCAATGAACTACATGAGGAGGACAGGAAGGCTTTACCCTTTACTCTGCAGCCGGGGAGCTGTTTACTTATTTTACTAGACAGGAATGTGTTTTCGAGGAGGTTAAGCTGGCTGCGCTGATAACTTGAAGGCAAAATACTGTTTTTGGCAGGCAGAGCAGGCCGAGCCGGGCACCGCTCGCTTGGCAGGAAGGGAGGCAGAGGTCAGGGATGCATCTCATCTCCACGTTGCAGCTTTCGGAGACAGAGACGAAAAAGTGGTTCAATGGCTGGAATCAGGGCCTAACTCAGCAGAGCCAGGAAAACGTGAAAGTGCACCATGTAAAGACGGTGGCACGGCACACTTAGGAACTGCATCATCAATCCATCCATGGTGGATCTGAAAGAGGACATGTTAACGTTGGACGCAAATGTATTTGCGTCTTTAAATTCGGTTGCGGAGGGAAGTTACATGCACTTTAACTCGTACATGGAGACGATGGGGTACTCGTTAGGGGATATAACTGACCATAAAAATTCCAATTACCTCAAGCCGTCAAAGTCGCATGACATCTCCACAGATGAGACGGCCAGGATGCAAGTCCCCACGACCGAAGACCCTAGCCCAGATATCCGGGGGATGTTATCAGCCATGGAAAAAAGCTTGCAAAGCGGAATCACCTCTTTGGGTATGAAGATGGATGCCCTCTCCTACAGGATGGACAGAATCGTGGAATGCTTAGACAAACATGCTGAACGCTTCGCCATGTCAGAGCGGAGAATAACGGTGGTGGAGGAAGAACACACTATACTGGATACAGAACACAAGCAACTGGGGAGAGTTCTACGTGTCCTCCAAGATAAAATGGAGGACTTGAAAGCACGTTCTCGTCGCAGTGGCCTCAGAGTCACCGGCCTCCTGAAGTCCACACCCACTGGTAACATTGAACAATTTATTGATAAACTGTTGGTCACGCTGCTGGGAGAGGGGGTCTTCTTCACCATGTTCATGGTGGAGAGAGCGCATCATTCCCTGGGGCCTCGCCCACCCCCAGGGGCACCACCACAACCAATCATCGCAAAACTGCTCAACTATCGTGACATGGACGCAGCCCTGAGACTGGCGAGGGAAAAGCAGTCATTGACCTATGAAGGCTCTGTGATATCACTATTTCCAGACTTTGCTATCCGAGTTGAAGAGGCGCGCCACCAGTTTGATCCCATGAAAAAACAGCTATGAGATATGGGCATAGACTACTCCATGTTATATCCTGCTAAGCTCCGAGTCAACAGACAAGGTCATTCCCACATCTTTACTGATCCAAAGTCCTTGCAGAAGGGCCTAAAGTATTGGTCCAAGCAACGTCGCCACAGCTCGGAACGCACCTGCTTGATGAGGCGACTGGGGGATCCCTTGAGGAACAAGACTCACAATAACGGTCTTGCGTTAGGTGATAAGTATGGTCTTGGGGTTGAGAGAGTAGGGCGGGGGCAGCTCTGTGAGTGGTTTGGGTACTGCCTAATGTGGTCTAAAGCTACCTATTCACAACTGATGCGTAAGGGGGTAACACTGGTTTAGCCTGAGATTCATCGCATTACAGTTGGAGGGGTCATCAGACATGATGTTGAAGGATGATGGGGCAGTTGCCAGATGGGGCGAATACACGTGGGACATATAGTGACTGCGCCAGAACTATTGCAGGTGGTTAGCCTAGATCCTTGGGGCACTGAGACCTGGACATGGAGGGGCAGCTGCCAAACCTGTTCCATGTTATTGTTAAGGCCTGAGTATATTGGGTCTGTGAGGCAGTATTATTGTCCTCTGACAGTGCACAGGGGGCTGTTTAATGTTTTCGCTGTATTCCTTAATAGGACGAGCAACATCTGCCCATGAGTGAATCACACAAGTGGAGGAAATTTGTTTTTGGAAGGGGTAGAGGGGGGTGATTGGGAGCTCTAGAGGATGTATCGCGACCGGGTTGGGGGAGGTCCGTCATGGGTGGGGGGAGGATGGGAGGAGGGGAAAGTTTTGTTGTTGTGGTTGTTTGAAGCTTTGTGTCAGTTTCTACATGGTGTGCTTATCACTTATTTGCTGCTTAGGTCGGGATACATAATGTGCTTTAATATGCACGATGATGGAACCTAGTGAGGCTAACATGTTAGAGACATTAGACACCCTCTGCACGCTTATGTGGAATGTTCGGGGGCTTAACGACCACCAAAAATTGTGCAAAGTGCTGAACTATTTCAATATGCAGAATATTGATATAGCCCTCATACAGGAGACGCATCTCCCACTGAATAGTGCATTATTTTTATTTTATTTTTTATTTTTATTTCTTCTATAGCGCAGGAATCAATCCCGTGAGGGTATCTCCGTGCTTTGCTAGCTGAGGAAATTTTCAGATAGAGCAGCCTGGGAAGTTATGTGGATAGAAATGCCTCTTGGTAGAGAAGGGTTTTCAATGCCTTTCTAAAAGACAGGTGATTTGTGGTGGTTCTTAGGTCAGTGGGAAGACTGTTCCAGAGGGCGGGACCAACAGAGGAGAAAGCACGGTCTCCTTGTCTAATTTTCTTTGTGGTGGGAGGTTTTAAAAGGGCTTGATTGCATGAGCGGAGGGACCTGCTTGGCTGGTACAGTTCCAGGGACTGGGATAGGTATTTAGGACTTGCTCCATACAGGCATTTATGCACGTGCAACAGATCTTAAAATTGATGCGCTGCCGTATGGGGAGCCAGTGCAGTTCTTTCAGCAGGGGCTTAGAAGGAGTCCTAGCGGGTACACCCATGACCAGTCTTGCAGCCGTGTTCTGGACTACCTGCAAGCGGCCTACAGCATCTGCATTAGCTAACGTAAGCAGGCCGTTACAGTAGTCCAGACGACTAGTTACCAAGGCCTGTACAAGTGTCTTTCTACATGTGGCCGGGAGAAAAGGAAAGACACGCCTGAGCAGACCAATGGTGTGAAAACACAGACCCGCAATATAGTTTGTGTGATCTTTTAGGGTCAGTTTTTGATCCAGCTTCACTCCGAGATTTTTAACGTGAGGTTTGGGTGCAGGTACTGGGCCAAGATCAAGTGGCCACCAGTCGGGGGACCAAAGGATACTTGCTTTACCAAAGAGCAAGACCTCTGTTTTTGTTACATTACACTGGAGGCAATTCCTCGCCATCCAGTGTGACACCGCTCTCATACCCTCAGCAAAGTTCTCCTTGGTTTTGAGGCCAAGGGAGCTGAAAGGGTAGAGGAGCTGGGTGTCATCGGCGTAGGAAACCGGTATGAACCCATATTTCCGCACAATCTCAGCAAGGGGGGCCACATAGACATTAAACAATGTAGGGCTGAGGCATGAGCCCTGTGGCACCCCCTTTGTGAGCACCCTTGAGATGGAACTGAAGGGGCCCAGGCTGATAGATTGTGACCTCCCGGAAAGGAAACTCTCCAACCAAGATAGTGCTACGCCTCCGATTCCTACTCCTTTCAACCGGCTTAGCAGGGTGTTATGAGACACGGTATCGAAGGCTGCGGACAGGTCCAACAGCACTAGAATCATAGAGCCCCCTTTGTCTTGTGACATTTTGATCTGATCTGTCACAGAGAGGAGGGCCGATTCAGTGCTGTGGTTGGGCCTGAATCCAGATTGGGATTGGTCCAGGCCCCCTGTCGCTTCGATAAAGTTGGAAAGAGTGGTGTTAACGTGCTTTTCTGCCAGTTTGCTGATGAAAGGAAGGAGAGAAATCGGGCGAAGGTTGGAGAGTGCAGACCAGGGCAAGGTGGAATTTTTACGTATGGGGTTCACTACCGCTTCCTTCCAAACGAGTGGGAGCTGACCTTTGGTAAAGGATAGGTTAAGAAGTTTCTGAATATGGGGACCTAGTATCTCAATTAGCGGGGAGATGAATTTGGCTGGTATTAGATCGGCGGGAGAGCCGGACTTAGTTTGGTTAATGAGTGTGGTCAGCTCCTTAGTGGTTATTTCTGGAATATCCAGGAGAGTTTTTCCAGAAGTCGTTTGCGAGGAGGTTTCAAGGACATTATTTTCCAAGGAGTCTGAGACAGTGGTGATTTTTTTATATATACCTTCAATTTTATCCTCAAAGAACTGGGATATTTCGTCGCATAGTTCTTGGGTGAAGGTGTCAGGGCTTTCACATACTTCCGGGCTGGTGAAAGTTTGAATGATTTTAAATAGCTCTCTTGTGGAGTTGCCAGCCTCTGCAATTTGAGTGGTCAGACTAGTTTTTCTTGCTTTTTTAATATTTTTGTAATAGGAGGACATAGCCTCCAGGTAGCGGCTCTTATCCTCCCTGTTGTCCGTACGTCTCCATAATTTTTCCAGTTTTCTGCATCTCTTCTTTTCTATTTTAAGGTCTTCCGTATACCATGTTTCCCTTTTCGCAATGGTGGTTTTTTTTGCATTTTTCTGAGGGGCTAGGGAGTCAATAGCTGTCATTAGGGTGGAATTAAACATGGAGAGAGCAGTGTCGATGTTGTCGAGATTGGCGAGTAGAGGCTGTTCCCATATTTGAGTGAGTTTGGGAAGAGTAATTTTGTGCCAAGGCCTACGTTTAATAGGGTAAGTAGCTGGGCGGTTTTTGGAATTAGATAAGTGTGGTATGGAGAAGTCAATCCGTTTGTGGTCCGACCAATTAATATGTTTGGGGGGATAGCAATGGACATTGTGTTGGGTGGTGAGAATCAGGTCCAAAGTGTGACCACCCGAGTGAGTAGGGCCACTATTTCTAGGATGTAATCCTAGCAAGGCAAGATCAGTGAGGAATACATTAGTATCCTGATGGTCAGCAGTGTCAATATGAAAGTTAAAATCTCCAAGTAAGATGAAGTTTTCATTAGCTTTCAGATGGGGGGCTAATAATTCAGTGAGGGCAAGGGAGAAACCAGCATTGGGTCCAGGTGGACGGTAAACTAGGGCTCCTTTCCATTGTGTTTTTGAATTTATTTTTAGATGAAAGATGAGTACTTCCATAGTAGGGAGCATCACTTGTTCTAGGACTCTAATATTCAGGGTGTCTCTGTGTATAATAGCGATCCCACCTCCTACTTTCACAGGGCGGTCAAGGCGAAGGATTTTATATCCCATAGGTATCCCAAGGGTAATGGTAGGGATAGTGTGGGGTTTCAGCCATGTTTCAGTTAAGAAACAAATCTTGGGCTGAGTATTATAGATACTGTCCCATAGTTCAATACAGTGTTTAGGGAGTGATCTGACATTTAGCAGAAAGCTATCCCAGGTTCCCTGAGCATCAGTGTTCTCTGTGGGCCGTCCGGAGATAATGTGGGTGTGCGTGGCTTGAAAGCCACATTTAATACAAGAGAAAGGACCCTCAGGACACATGAGCGTTTTGTTTTTGCAGCAGTGTTGTCGCGGAGGTTGGAATGCCCTAAGAGCGTGTGATGCATACCTGATGCGAGGAGTAGATACAGCGCGGTCCATAATGGCAAGGGCAAGGAGAATGGCCCCTGGCCCCGTCCTGGCGCGGACGGGCGCAGACGGGCTACTCTTTGGCTAGTCTTCGGCGTTGTCTTCGGCACCCCTGCGCGCGACCGCTGCGCGCTCGGAGGGGGGCGAGGGCTAAATAGCCCCGGTAGACTCAGCTGCTAGAGCGCTAACCGCCAGCAGTTCAAACAGGAAGTGGTGTCCTCCCCTTTCAGTCAGAGGGAAGACGAAAACATCGCTCTAGGTACAATTTTTAAGATCAAGAGTACACAGAGTGGAAAGTGTGTGCCAGAATGCGCTCAGTAGATATTTTTTAAAAAGATAAAAATTCCGTTTTGTTCACGGAAGATTAAAACAAACAATTAGCAATTCAGCGTTGCAATAATGAGTGACCAGAACAGGGCTCAAGAAAATATTCACCGGCTAGCTAGCGGGACAGGGGGTCCTGCCACAACCCCTTACCGCAGCGTCTAAGAGATCAGGCTCTGCCTAAATAGCCCCGGTAGACTCAGCTGCTAGAGCACTAACCGCCAGCAGTTCAAACAGGAAGTGGTGTCCTCCCCTTTCAGTCAGAGGGAAGACGAAAACATCGCTCTAGGTACAATTTTTAAGATCAAGAGTACACAGAGTGGAAAGTGTGTGCCAGAATGCGCTCAGTAGATATTTTTTAAAAGATAAAAATTCTGTTTTGTTCACGGAAGATTAAAACAAACAATTAGCAATTCAGCGTTGCAATAATGAGTGACCAGAACAGGGCTCAAGAAAATATTCACAGGCTAGCTAGCGGGACAGGAGGTCCTGCCACAACCCCTTACCGCAGCGTCTAAGAGATCAGGCTCTGCCTAAATAGCCCCGGTAGACTCAGCTGCTAGAGCGCTAACCGCCAGCAGTTCAAACAGGAAGTGGTGTCCTCCCCTTTCAGTCAGAGGGAAGACGAAAACATCGCTCTAGGTACAATTTTTAAGATCAAGAGTACACAGAGTGGAAAGTGTGTGCCAGAATGCGCTCAGTAGATATTTTTTAAAAAGATAAAAATTCCGTTTTGTTCACGGAAGATTAAAACAAACAATTAGCAATTCAGCGTTGCAATAATGAGTGACCAGAACAGGGCTCAAGAAAATATTCACAGGCTAGCTAGCGGGACAGGAGGTCCTGCCACAACCCCTTACCGCAGCGTCTAAGAGATCAGGCTCTGCCTAAATAGCCCCGGTAGACTCAGCTGCTAGAGCGCTAACCGCCAGCAGTTCAAACAGGAAGTGGTGTCCTCCCCTTTCAGTCAGAGGGAAGACGAAAACATCGCTCTAGGTACAATTTTTAAGATCAAGAGTACACAGAGTGGAAAGTGTGTGCCAGAATGCGCTCAGTAGATATTTTTTAAAAAGATAAAAATTCCGTTTTGTTCACGGAAGATTAAAACAAACAATTAGCAATTCAGCGTTGCAATAATGAGTGACCAGAACAGGGCTCAAGAAAATATTCACAGGCTAGCTAGCGGGACAGGAGGTCCTGCCACAACCCCTTACCGCAGCGTCTAAGAGATCAGGCACTGCCTAAATAGCCCCGGTAGACTCAGCTGCTAGAGCGCTAACCGCCAGCAGTTCAAACAGGAAGTGGTGTCCTCCCCTTTCAGTCAGAGGGAAGACGAAAACATCGCTCTAGGTTCAATTTTTAAGATCAAGAGTACACAGAGTGGGAAGTGTGTGCCAGAATGCGCTCAGTAGATATTTTTTAAAAAGATAAAAATTCCGTTTTGTTCACGGAAGATTAAAACAAACAATTAGCAATTCAGCGTTGCAATAATGAGTGACCAGAACAGGGCTCAAGAAAATATTCACAGGCTAGCTAGCGGGACAGGAGGTCCTGCCACAACCCCTTACCGCAGCGTCTAAGAGATCAGGCTCTGCCTAAATAGCCCCGGTAGACTCAGCTGCTAGAGCGCTAACCGCCAGCAGTTCAAACAGGAAGTGGTGTCCTCCCCTTTCAGTCAGAGGGAAGACGAAAACATCGCTCTAGGTACAATTTTTAAGATCAAGAGTACACAGAGTGGAAAGTGTGTGCCAGAATGCGCTCAGTAGATATTTTTTAAAAAGATAAAAATTACTACGCAGTAGAGGACTGTCGGACAACATAAACGTCTCAGGTTTCACCACACATGCCCGAGGGGTGCTGGCATGGGTTAACCCCAGGTCAGCTTTCACAATGGTCCAATTGGACTCAGACAGAGAAGGTTGCTTTGTGATCTCCAGATGTCAAGGGAAGGGCTTTGATTTGATTATAGTAAATGTCTATGACCGCAATTACCATTGCCTAGAGTTGTACGCAACACTTGCAGGTGCTGTCAATAAGCACCCGGAAGAAGAGTATCTTTGGGGAGGGGACTTTAACCTAGTTAGGAACCCAAATTTGGACAGATCGGGGGGAGGGGCGACGAGGCAACCCTCTGCAGCGGCTAGAGCACTTGAGAGTGCCATGGTGGGCATGGATCTTTATGATGTATGGCAAACGAGATACTAGGATAGGGGAGGCTATACACATTACTCTGCTTATTATAATTTGCACACTCATGTAGACTACGATAATCATTGTCATTCCTAAACCAGGCAAGCCATTAGACAAGTTTGGGTTCCATCGTCCACTCTCTCTGCTTGATGGTGATACCAAATTATTCACTAAGATACTTGCTAAGCAACTGGTCCCCCTGGTGCCAGTATTGGTAGCCCCTGAACAGGCGGGGTTCATTCCGGACAGGAACGTGTTTTTGGAACTATTCAACATACCAACGAAGACTCTAAAGCGGTCGCGGTCCTCCTCGACATGGAGGAGGCCTTCGATTCAGTCGAGTGTCCCTTCATGCGGCAGGTTCTGTCTAGGAGGGGACTGGTTCCAGTCTTTCTTCAACTGATCGGGGTACTTTATGACTCCCCCACGGCTCGTATCAAAATAGGCAAATTGATAACGGATTCAATTACAGTATCTAGAGGAACGAGACAAGGTTCGCCCGCATTCCCCCATTTTATGCACCCGGGTCGATGAACCACTAGCATGTGCATTAAGGGAGTAACATAGTCACAAAGGGGTCTGTTTCCGGAATTATGAGATCATAGTGTCTACCTACGTAGATGAAACGTTATTATACGTCCGTGAACCGGAAAGCAATCTCTCCTCCTTCCTTAGGGGGGTAGTACTCTTCGGGGCGCTGTAAGGTTTGCGTGTTAATTAGTCTAAATCCATAATTTTCCCACTCACCCCAGTCACGATACCTTTTGAGCCGGACTTCCTGCTGCAATGGTTCACTGATGCGATACGATACCTCGGTATCCGCCTTCACACAGATTCGGAGATCGTGTTTAGAGAAAACTACGGCACTGCAGTCCGCAGACTGGAGGATGATGTAGAAGCCTAGATTGGGTTACCGTTGTCTCTACTTGGCAGAATCTCTCTCATGAAGATGGTAGTTTTGCCCAGATTCCTGTTTCTCTTCACAAACATACCCATTGTTTTGCCCTGTTCCTTTTTTCAGAGAGTCAACAAATCATTGACTAATTTGGCCTGGGCAGGAAAACAAGCAAGGGTGAATTGACAGATACTTATCTTACCATATCACATGGGGGGGTTGGGCGCGCCAGATTGAAATTTGTACTACAGAGCAGCACAAGGCGCTCAAGCTTGTTATTGGATAAATGGTTCGCTGGATATTCCGTTTCTTCACATGGAGAACTTTTTGCAGATCCGCTCCCCCTTCGCCCACGATCTTTGAATCTACAGATCATAGGATGGGGATATTAGACTCCAATGACTCGACTCGACCCGCATGGCATAACTTATTGCAATTACAAGTGGGGCACTGTTGAACTCCCAGGACATGCCCATTGAATGGACTCTTTTGTTTGCCCTGTGTAGGGATAAAGGGGTTATACGTGTGCTGCAATCATTGAACATCCTAACGGTGGGGGATTTATTTCAAGATGGCGCAGTTAAAACAAGGGAGGAGATAGAGGACCCGGCGGTTACTAACAACATGCTGCAACAGTTTCAGTTTTATAGAGTGAGGAGAGCACTGTATGGAATTTTAGGAGATGATCTACAGGAACCCCCTGAATTACTGGAACTGTCCTACATCATCAGAGCTAAGTCAACCCGCAAAATAGTCACTAACATATATAAGTTAGCAATGTCCCATAGAGCAAATCATTATACTAATGCCAGGCTGGCCAGGCAACGAAATTTACAACAGACTATAGATGACTTCATGTGGACCTAGAGCTGCTCCAGCACTCGGCGAATCTCCTTACACGGCAAACATAGACTGATCCACTTCAAGAATGTGAATAGAGTGTACTACACCCCAGAGAGATTACACAGATACGGTTTAAGGGAGAGCCGGGCTTGCGACAGATGTAGGGCACAATCAGCTGATTTTTTCCATCTAGCGTGGCTTTGTCTGGGGGTGTATAAATACTGGGAATCGATCTTCCAGATGTTGGTTAAAATAGTAGATACAGAGCTCGCTCCAGGTCCAACCCTAGCCCTTTTGGGGTATTCCAAACAATTGCCTAAGGCAATACTTAGTCTAGTGGAGATGGGCCTTCTCATGGCTAAGCGGAGGGTTGCAATGTGCTGGTCGAGGGGCCCTATACCCACAATGACACAATGGTCGCACAACATGCTTTACTGTAATACACAAACCAATAATTTTAGTGAATTGCTTTCTCCCCAGAGTAGACCCAAGAACTTCTGGGGACTTTACACAACATATTTGCTTGCCAGAGATTCGGACATTGACAATGAGGCCCCCACAGACCCTGATGGCAATACGCACGCCACAACCACTTAATCTGCTGTCTGCAGCACAAAGTAGACGGCACCATCTAGAAAGCGCTTTGGCCCCCCCTGGCGTAAAGTATAATTGGACGGGTGGACACGAGGGGACTAGTGTCTGTATGCTTGATGGGTATCTCATTAATATCCAGAAGACCTTCAACTGTTTTTAAATATGCTTTGGATGACACAAGTATACTAAACAGCATCATGTCCAGTCAGAGCTATATCTTTTAAATACACTTTCATTAAAAAACATAGGGCAGTAAAAATAAAGAGCATCACAAAAAGTCAGAAGCTCCAACTACTTTCTGGGGAGATGTGACAGTTGCCTCATATAGGAAAAAGTGTTGTAATTATGGTGAGAGGTCTTGTTCCTGAAGTCAACCAGTCTCAGTGTCCATAAACAGGGATAACACTATGAGGTTGTTCAATGAATCTAGCACAGTTCAGAGGAGACCAAGTATGGCAAAATTGGTCTGCATGCAGAATAACTTTGGGCTGGAGCCCAAGTAGATCCAATTAGAATAGCAAAGTTTTAGAGACCATATCAGAAAATGTCCTCTTTGTGGTTAAGATTTTTAGTATGCAAGTACTCTAGCAGGATGGAGGATAACTATTAGACCCGCCATAGTAAAGGATCATGCTACACTGAAAAGCTCAAAAGAATCTCTGGGAATATAAGAGCTGGAAGGATGGCTTGAACAGCTCCAGAGACAAGGCAGTCTGCCTTAGCTGAGGGACATTGCCCTACGGGAAAAGATAAAAAAGAGAAACCTCAGTATTCCTTTTGGCCTGTGATTGAGTCGGCATGTTCTGAATGAAATTTATGGATAGTACGAGGTGGATTGAATATGTCATATGCTTGCCAGACTTGTAGTCCTAGAATATTCTATACTTGTCCTAGACGATCTGGTTACAAAACATATCTTTCAATTTGGCTCGTCAGATAGGGACAATGTCATGATGACTGTATGGTGTCACCTTATCTCAGCCTGCCGGCCACCTTGTGCATGGAAATGGAGGGGGTACTCCTCAAGTGCACCCCCCATCCCCACCCTCCCGGGGGCCGGCAGCATGCCCTCAAAGCTAATCCCCACCAGCCTTTCCATGGCTGCACCACCGCCATGGAAAGGCCTTTCTCTGCACACATCCTGATATGGATGGCAGTGCCTGCTAGGCACCACCACCATATCAGTGGCCCAAGTGGCCCAAGTCCACCCGGCCGGAAATCGGAACTATTGCCGACTGGCGGGAAAGCGGGGGAGACACTTTGTGTCTGCCGCAATACCCCCGCTAATATAATATGGTAAGAGTATTACTCGTTACGATGGCGTAACAGTCACTACCACCGGCTTGGCGGTGGTGATTGTTACGCCATCGTAATGACCCCCATAGTGCCAGCTGTAGCGGTTCACTCTTCATGGCTGCTAGACAACAACCTATTTTTACCAAAATACCAGACAAAATGAGTCTAGGAGGGCAATCCGGGGTATCCACCCAAGGACACTTTGTCCTAAATGTTAAGTGCATAGTCTTTGGTGGCTTCCATCTAATAGGGACTTTCCCCAACCACTTGCTTACCCCAGAACATGCTATTGAGAAATACAATTGTCTCAGGGTAATGAAAGCACTGGCTTAAAGTCCCACTGAAGAATATTGTTCATCCATAACGCTGTTATGGTATCTTTGAGCTGCCCACTGTGTATAACTCCAAAACTCCAGGTTTCTTTAGCAAGCATCTATAAAAGGGACAAATATGTAAAAGCACATGTGCAGGAGGGGTATTTTTCCAAGAATGTTCACTGGGGAGATAGCATTTCCAGTTGCTAAGAAACTGGAGTCACCGTTGGAAAAATCATAAATCACAATTGTCCTATTCCTCATATTCACATTGACCTTGAACTAAGATAGGTTCTGGCTTTGGGAAGCAGTGCTGGAATGGATCTATTCTGTTGAATTTCATAGGAAAATACCTCCTTTTGAATGCTTATCCCCATTTTTTATGAACGGATACTGCTGGCTTTTTTGACACTGTACACCTGAGCTCTCTAACCAGGCCCCAGTGCATGTGCTCTGATTCCTAAAACATGTTGAATTTAGCTACACTCCTAATTGACAATTGTGTCTTAACTGTAAGTACAAAGTGCACCAGGGACCTGTAAGTTAAATGTCACTATCAAACTGCAGAATCCAATGAGCCACCACTTCGGTGACAGTGCAAGCATGAATGCAGGCATACCACTGTAGCTATGCAGTTCTAAAAATGAAAATTAGACTTGTCAAAATAACCCCTCTTGACAGACCTTAATCTTCCTTTTTATTATGTCTAAGGGACAGTTAGAAGTTAATATTGTCCATAAGGAAAGGTGTGTGGTCTGTAAAAGTAGGAGCATTTTAATCTCCAATATATTCTTACAGTGAAAAGACCCCAAAAAGCAAATTTTACTGTAAAAGGATTGGGTGTTCCATAGGAAAGCATTGGGTACAAATAAATTTAATAATGTTATATGATGCTAGGAAACACCTATAAGAGTCATTCTTGTACTTTTTGAAATATTTATTACAAGCCTAACTCACTCATGAAGTTGACTTCCTAATAAATATTTTTAGAAAAGTACATTTAGAAAGTTACCTTTTCCCTGTCAACAGCTTCTGGGTGCCTGTTTGCATGAGCTTCAGCTGTCACCTGGCAGTTGAACAGCTCCCTTACTAAAGTATGAAAACTACTCCCCGAGCAGAACAAATGTAATGGGTATGGGGAGCTCTTATGCTCTTCAGGCAGATGACCATCTAGGTTACTTCCAGGAATTACATTAATGTCAAAAAGGCCTATTCCATCATAAACAAATGTTAACTAACACCTGGGCAGGAACCTTCTTTGTTTCTTCAGTCATGCAAACATCAATCCTAGGGGAAAGGGGATCTTCCTCCTCTAGAACTGATTTGAAGTAGCGGGACAAAACTCCCACGTCGATCCATTAAAGGTGCGTTGCCTCTGAAGCAAAGATTCATGTTGCTCCCTCTCAGCGTTTGTCTTCAGCAAATAATCCATTTCATTGGTGGTCATGCTGAGTGTATCCTTCTAGTGCTTCAGCTACAATTTGCAACATTGCCACACTTAAGAAATCTAAGCTCCATAAAGTGAGTAAGTCTGAATGTAGAAATTCTCACTGGGAGAGGACGCCAAAAGTATTAGATTGGTAAGAAACCTATAGGCACAAATACTGAATTTCTCTTGCTCTGTGCGTTCACACCAAAAGTTAATGGCTTCACTGGACGTCTTCCAATGGCTATGCAACCTCATGGAGCCCTTCTTGGCCACAGCCTGCTGCCTTGATCCACTGAGAATGTTTTAGTTCCAAATTGGAAGGTAAAACTTTGGAGCGTGACAAATCAGGGCCAAATTGATGAAGTCCTTACATTGCCATTGCATCATGCATGGTGGTGCAAGGCAATGCAAGGGCTTTAATGAGATATACTAAGCCACTCAAAACCTGTTCCATGAGTGGAACATGGGCGTTTCCACATATCCACCCATGGGTTTTGGTGCATTCCCAGATTTAAAAAGAATAAGAAACTAGGAAATTCATCAAAATGCTGCATTCTGTAGCACATATAGAAAGAATAAAATGTCTCTGAAGATTGTTTTGGTCAGGCACTCAGGCATTCTAAACTAAGGGGCCATAGCGCAAGGGTGCCTGCATTTTTGCTAGGCTGCCCTGTGTGCACCATCACACAGAGAAAGTGCAAGAATGAAGCATATATTAGTAAATATGGCACATCCCCGCTCTCTCTATTTGAAATGTTGTCTTGCTGCATTGTGTTGCACCAAATAATAGTAAATGTGGGCCCTTATTTCTGTAGTCAATCTGTGCTCTTTCGTGGTTAGCCTTAAATTGTGCCTAGGTCTCGGTCAAGCACAGATTATTTAAGTCCCCGTCAATCACAACCAGATTACTGCGGTTTATGCTGAATGTTTTTTTTTTTGTTTGCTAGCTTTATTGAAAACTTTAAAAACACATTTTTCCGGCTCCCTTTTATTGATTTTTGGCTTATTAGTGTAATTTTGTTCATTATCTTTTTCTCTATTTTCATAAACTAGAGTGGCATTTTTAGTGTGTTGTGGCTTTTTAACTGTTTTGGCATTTCTAAACACTTTGCAGAGTTTATTAAGTTACACCTATCTGCTATGGAATAGCTACCAGGGGTTAAGGTCAGGCTAAAATATTGAAACTTTTATTGGACCTAACTAGAATAGTAACAATATTACTTATGGTGGAGACCATGCACTCCAACTGTAATGATCCTCTTTCTCACATGTTTCAACTAAGAAGCATGAGACAGGGCACATCTCATAATTGAAAGAACCTGCTTAGATGATTGATGCATGGAATTGCAAAGAATGAGCCAGAAAAGCTAGGTCTGAAATTGTTAGATGAACAATGAGTTGGTAAAAAAAATGCAGATTACCAAACTTTTTTACCAATGTCATAAGGAGGTGTGGGAGGTCTCAGGGTGTCATATTATTGCGTCAGTTTCTCCTTGTAGTGAAGCAAAATGTCTTTATTCTTCTGCCTTGTTTCTGTTGATAGACAATGAAATCAGCTGCAGCTGGCACAAATGGAGCTATGCAGGTATTAGTAGGGGTAGGCTCTATGATAGGATCTCTGGATACAAAAACAGAGAAATCTTGTTCGTACTGTGAATAGAACCATTATAAGAGAATTCTGTATTTGGAAGGAAAACCATTTAGTCACCTTGGATTGCATTGCTGAATTATTATTAAAAAAATTCAAGGAACTCATTCTGACAAAAACTTTGGATTTGGAATTCCAATGAATATGTCAAATTAAAGTGCAACATTTAAAATTTCTTCCTCCAAAAAGGGGAAATAACTTGAGAAGCTTGATCAGAAATAATTGTGTGAGTGGCTCAGTGTAATAAAAGTTTGTCAGGCAAAAACTTCTGATAATTATGCTCTTTTAGAAACAGAGAACTCCAGTATGAGGTCTGGATTGCAAACCTGTATTCCTTCTGGTGAGAACCTGCCCTTGGGGGAGACTCCCAGGCTCCTTACCTTCCCCCCATGTCATTGGAGGTGACAGATAGGCTCCTGGACCGTTTCGACTCAGGCTCCCCTCTAGATCCCTGCCCTCTTAAAATGTTAAAAACCTGCTGGGAGATCGTGATCCCCCCTTTTACAGAAGTCATAAACGCCACCATTTCGGAGGGAGTCTATCCCTCGCTGTGGAAGATAACGGTTGTGAAAACACTATTGAAGAAACCCTCTTTAGATCCTGGCGAACTGAAAAATGTCTGACTGATCTCCTTGTTTCGCGTTTCTGCCAAGATTTTGGAGGCTTATCTAAATATCCAACTTAGCACTTACCTTAAAGATCATCACTCCTGGATGGTTCTCAACATGGTTTCAGGAGATACCATAGTACGGAGACAGACCTGACAGCTGTCTTTAACAACATCCGGACTCAGGTTGATGCTGGACATACATCTCTTCTGGTGCTTTTGGATCTCACTGCAGCCTTTGACACTCTGTCTTCTCACAGGCTGGTGGCTCGCCTTGGAGAGATAGTTGTCGGGGCTACTGCTCTGAGTCTCTTTGCCTCCTTCCTTAGTGAACGAGAGCAATGGGTGAAGCAGAACCAGTTCTTTTCAGCCCCTGAATCTTTGCAGTGTGGTGTCTCTCAGGGCTCTTCCTTGAGCCATACACTCTTTAATATCTATGTGGCACCGCTCATAAAAGTGGTGAGATCTTTTGGGCTGGAGGTGTTGCCCTGTGCAGACGACACCCAAATATTGGTCTCCTTAGAGCATACTGTAAAAGATTCGCCCTCAATTTTAGGAGCTGCATGGAGGCAGTTTTCCTTTGGATGGTGGAAAACTTTCTGAAACTGAATGGAGAGAAGACCTGGTCCTATGGGTGATTGTGGACAATGCCCTCTCTCTGGATCTACAGGTAAACAGGACAGTCTCCACCTGTTTCGGCATCATCAGGATTCTCAGAAAGATCTCCCACTACCTTTCTTTCGAAGCACGCAAGCAGGCCGTTATGGCCGTAGTAACGATCAGATTGGACTATTGCAATGCCCTTTCTCTGGGTATTAATAAAGGTCTTACTTACCTGCTACAGATGGTGCAGAATGCCGCGGCCAGGCTGGTATTGAATCTACCTAGACATCATTCAGTTACGGCCTTGATCAAGCTTCTGCACTGGCTCCCGATGGACCGTGGGATCATTTTCAAGATCCTATGCCTGACTCATGAAGTCTTTTACGACTCTAGCTGCAAGGGTATCAAGTCGATCTTCGGACAAAAACGTACTTACTGTTCCCAGGTTTAAGAAGGCCAAATGGGGTGGCAGAGCTTTCTCCACTGCTGCGCCCAAACTGTGGAACTCCCTTGTGACGATGACATGCGTTATCAAGGAAAAGGATTACATCGGTTTCACACAATAGTGTAACTTCTGGAACTAGAGCGACGTGTATATCAAAGTCATCATCGCATTATCAATCAATCAATCATTTGTAAAGCGCACTACATACCCATGAGGGTCTCAAGGCGCTGGGGGGCGCTTCTGATCGAACAGCCAGGTTTTGAGTATCCTCCTGAAGGTCAGCAGGTCTTGGGTCTCTCGTAGGGTCAGTGAGAGGGTGTTCCATGTCTTGGCAGCGAGGTGGGACAAGGATCTCCCACCGGTGGTTGTTCTTCGTATGCATGGGATGGTGGCAAGTGAGAGGTAAGCGGAGCGTAGCTGGCGGTTGGGGATGTAGAAGGAGAGTATTCTGTTGAGGTAGGCTGGGCCGGTCTTGTGGAGTGCCTTGTGTGTATGGGTGAGGAGCTTGAACGATATCCTCTTGTTGACGGGGAGCCAGTGCAGGTTTCTCAGGTGGGAGTGATGTGGCTGTGTCGTGGTACGTCGAGGATCAGGCGTTTTGGATGCGTTGTAGTCGTTTGATGAGCTTAGTCGGGGCTCCTGCATATAGGGTGCTTCCGTAGTCGAGTCTGCTGCTGACGAAGGCCTGGGCGGCTCTCTTTTTTGTATCTGTTGGAATCCATCTGTAGATCTTGTGGAGCATGCGGAGGGTGTTGAAGCAGGAGGAGGAGACGGCGTTGCCTTGCTTGGTCATTGAGAGCGTTAGGTCGAGGATGATTCCCAGGTTGCGTGCGTGGTTGGTGGGTGTCGGGGCTGCCCCCAGTGCCGTCGACCACCAAGAGTCGTCCCAGACTGAAGTGTTGGAGCCGAGGATTAGGACCTCCGTCTTGTCCGAGTTCAGCTACAGATGGCTGGTCTTCATCCAGTTGGCAACGGCCTTCATTTCTTTGTGGAGGTTTGGCTTTGGCTGTGATGGGGTACTTGGTGAGGGAGAGGATCAGCTGAGTGTCGTCGGCGTAGGAGATGATGTTGAGGTTGTGCTATTTGGCTACGTGTGCGAGCGGGGCCATGTAAATGTTGAACAGTGTTGGGCTGAGGGAGGATCCCTGGGATACACTGCAGATGATCTTGGAGGCTTTGGAATGGAATGGGGGGAGGCAGATGCTCTGGGTTCTGCCGGAGAGGAAGGAGGTGATCCAATCAGAGCCTTGTCTCGGATTCCTGCAGCGTGGAGGCATGCGTGTATTGTGCGGTGGCAGACGGTGTCGAAGGCGGCAGAGAGGTCTAGACGTAAGATGTTTAGAGTCTTAAAGAAGTGGCATTTGGTGATACACCGAAGACAAATCAAGTACAGAAAAAACTTTTGCCCCATTGAGCATGGTGTTCAACTCAGCAATGTTAGGAAGAGGTTGTCGATCCACCCATATCCATTTATTTAGACCTCTTAGGTCACACACATCCTGATACTTTTTCCACCATCCTTAGGGGCCAAAACCAATGGGGCCAACCATTAAGATGATTCAATTTCCTCCATTACATGCAAACTGATCAATCTGTCTAGTTCAACTTTCAAAGGAGCCATCATCAAATTTGGAACCCTCCTGACGTTATATACACATGGAACTGCATTTTGCTTGAGGATGATGCGATGTTCAAAATCTTTCAATAACCCAAGTTTATCAGTTAAAACCTGGGGAAATTCATGAAAGAATTTGTTGAAATTTGAGTTATAATCAATCAACATCACTTGATCGTAAGGCTTGAGGGCATTGGGATTAAGAATTATATCCAAATCTCTTTGATGCTTCCATCCCAAAAGATTATCCCCACGATGTGCCACATATATCTTTCCAATGGTTTCCCTGCCTCTAAAGTGTATTCTCATGACAGTGTAACCAGTGTAATTCACAAAAATGTTGTGGCAATGCAGAATGAATGAAGTGGAATATGTCTAGACTTGTAAAATTCAATGGTGATAAATCTTCATTTCCTTCATGTTTTGACTCTACTTTTACTGCTTCTGATTTGTCCAATTCTGATGTGGTTTCTACTAGAAGATTTTCTCAAAGATCACATCGTATTCCCGCAAGTTTTAAAGATTTTGAGATGGATGTATCATAATCACATTTTACCTGTTTTATTCTCTTTATTTTCTTTTTCCTTCTTGTTTTTGTTTTTTTCTTCATTAGTATAGGGGATGTGTTATAATAGTTGATAGTGCTCAGAATTGTTTCTTATTACAGTTCTGCTCGCTCCAGTATTCCAATCTCCATGGAGATGCCTATGTTCAGGCAGTTAGAGAATGAGGACTGGTGAGCTGGCAGCGTCTGTTGGGGGTGCTCGTAATGAAATACACCTATCTTCAAATCCTACTCATTGTTTGCCTATTTAACAGTAACATTGGCTTAAACCCAATTGGCATATTTAATTTAGTTATAAGTCCCTAGTAAAGTGCACAACATATACCCAGACCCTGTAAGTTAAATGCTACTAGTGGGTCTGCAGCACTCATTTTGCGACCCACTATGGTACAGGCCTGCCACTGCAGGGCCTACATGTGCAGTTTCTGCTGCCACTTTGACCTGGCTTGATAAATATTTTACAAGGGCTAAACGTTCCCTTTTTCTACATATAAGTCACTTCTAAGTCGGGCCGTGTATGACTCAGGGCAGGGTGTGAGAGATGATGTGGCATAGCAACAAGAGCTGCTGACTTTGGAACTGGGAAACAGAGATTAAATCCCTGTGGGGAGGTAAATTTAAATCAGATGTAGCAAGGATGACAAAAGATAAGATCTTCTTATGGTCACCCTGAGAAATTTTAAAAATAGCTGACTTTTCCTTGGCTGATTTTCAGGAAAGAGGTGTTTCATGAACGGTTTAAATTGTTGTGTTCATCTTTCTTCTTAAGAATTTTAGAAATGTGATTATTTTCAATCTTATCCAAGCCAATATAAAGACCACAGGCTCCACAATCCAATAAAGATGGCACACAAATAAATTATTTGGTATGGATAATATCTCATAGGAAGAATAGGTGAACATCAGAGGTTTTAGGTATAGAACAATATGTTGTTAAGGAATGTTTTGCACAGCTGTCTCTTCTTTGTCTCCTAGAGAGATGTGCCTGCATTTCCCAAAGTCATTTGAGATCTTACTGCACAAGCTTGATCTAGATGAGAAATTTTAACTAAAATACAAATAAAAGATGGATCATTAATAGCTTTTCTTCTCAACATGGGACAAATGAGCTCTGGTTGTCCTCTCTTGCAGGGCCTCCTAATAAGTAGCTCAACATTCACTTGGAGTGTTCTCAATTAACCATAGGGATATCACCAGTAGCTATACCTTCAATAATTTCCTTTTCTGACATTTTTTCATTTTGGCTAATAGTACATTAGGAGTGTCCTGTTAATTAATTTGGCACCTGTAGTTGGAAGAGGTGAAACATATGAGTCCATCCTTGATTTTGTCTATTAAACTTTTTTAAAGCAATGTAATCTAAGTACTCTCTAGCTATGTACTTTCAGGTAGGCTAATTGACAAAAATGAATGACAATAGTGAAGACTTCCAAATTGCCTTGTTGTATGTCCCACAGTATCTTTTGGAAGAAAACCCCAAATCATGTCACTTTATGGTGTTCACAAATGCAGAATAATCTGCCAAGCAAGTATCCAAGAATGTATCAAATGGAATAGTCCTGATGAGAGTATCCCCGGACATGGAGTTTTTTAGAACCCCTCCTTTGGGCTGTCTTAAGCAAAGTGTGTGCGGTGAAATGGAAAATGTACCATCAAGGGACTGAAAACAGTCTTTTAATTTATAGAGATCAGATCACCAAAAAAGTGAGTGGTACCTGATATGGCTACAGGTGGACCCATGGTCTTAGCAGACAGCCCTGGTTGTAAGGCGAGGTTTTCATCCTGGAATTTCTGTAACTCTATCATTTGATACTGAACTGTCTATGAAAAGCCTTGAGTTGGATCTAGGAAAGTGCCTTGGTTAGGATCCATTTCAGTAATAGAATTGGAGTTCAAGAGTCGCTGGGGCAGCAGTCTGTTAGACATAGCAGTCACTCTTTTTTCCGATATCAGGATGTCTAGATGTAAGGATGACTACTCCTTGTAACATTGTAGCAAAAGTGCCACCTAAGCAGTGTTGAGTGATGAATGGGCAGCAGGTGTCTCCAGGTAAGTTTACAAGGAAGAAAATTTCCTGTGGAAATAAACCTCCTCAAGTGATTTGGAGTTGTAGATAAGGACTCCACTTAGAAAAATTAATTGAACTTGCCGAGAAAACAAACATCCAGGTCACTAAACTACACATATATGAGTAGGCAAGGATCTGGAAGATGGCTGGAAATTATTGGTTGTTAGGAATTATGGAAAAAAATTTCAATGGAACAAAAAATTAAGCAATAGGCGAAGAACACAATGAAATAATTCAATGGGCTGCACGGTAGCACACTTGTCTCGGAACTCTGCAGCATTATGTACTGTAGAAATGTGAAATGACATCTGAGGAAGTGCAAGAGCCATCTTGGGTAAGAACACAATCATAGGAATCCAATTCACATGTCATATAGGATTGAGAGACTGTTATGCACTGGCTCCTTCTCTTCTAGAGCTTCAGTGAAGACAGAGAAGACAACATGCAGAGCAATGTCATGGAAATTGAAGATAATTGACAGACTTTAATCGCTTCTATCTAAAAAGGAATTTAATGAACCTCTTCCTTTCTGCAGAACTTACCACAAAGAGACTCAGCTTGAAAAATTAAAGTGCCAAGATGGTATTGTCTATGATGTGTAAGGTAATCAGCTCCATGCTGTGGCATGATCGGAAGGCAGACTTGTATTCATGCATGAGATGGTTAGTATTGACGTGGTCCTAAAGTTGAACATAGACTGCTATTTCAATAATTATGAGGATGACTGATAGGTGGGTAATGGTCCGTTAGTTGGTAAGGTCATCATGGTTTAGTGTAGGTTTTTTTTAGGAGTGGGCGGATATCACCTTCTTGAGAAATTCTGAGAGGATTCCATAAGTGAGGGAGGCATTGGCAATGGTAAGTAGGAATAGCAAAGAATCCCCATGCATAGTTTTGATGAAGAAGACACAATCTTCATAAGAAGTGGCTTTAAGGGGAGTTGAGTATGTCAGACACATCTGGGAAAGGTAGGGCTTTGAAGGCTAATTTTTACAGATTGTACAGGCAAGGATGGTTGTAAGAGATGAAGCACGATTGGTATTGTCAATGTGCAGTTGGATCTTCTGTATTTTTTCACTGAAGAGAACGTTGGTGGCGTTGTCCTTTTCTGTGGAGTGAGGAATAGGGTGATCTGGTAGGGGGTTGATGCAATGTTTCATTATATTACAACACTTTTCTGCTTCTGGGACATGTGTATCGGTAGTTCCTTGGGAGCTCTGTTTTTCTCCCATATTCCATCCTGTCTGGGGATGGATTGTTTATTGTTAGATACTCGCGCACTCCTGAGGCGGAAGCCGGGAGTTTTTAAAAACTGCTCATTTTTGTAAAATTGTCACTTGTTTACTTGTTGATTTTAAAAACTCACCACTCGCTAGCAAAGCACCGGGGCACTCACCTCTACCAACAGCACAGCGAGGAGCGGATCTAGTGCTCACTTGGAGACTACCAATTTCCTGCAAAATCGCCAAGCCGGCGAGGACTGAGGCCACGCCCCTTGCAGGCCACGCCCCCCTGTCGCACTACGTAAGCGCTGATTTCTAGCGCCTAGGTCAGATACTCGCGCACTCCTGAGGCGGAAGCCGGGAGTTTTTAAAAACTGCTCATTTTTGTAAAATTGTCACTTGTTTACTTGTTGATTTTAAAAACTCACCACTCGCTAGCAAAGCACCAGGGCACTCACCTCTACCAACAGCACAGCAAGGAGCGGATCTAGCGCTCACTCGGAGACTACCAATTTCCTGCAAAATCGCCAAGCCGGCGAGGACTGAGGCCACGCCCCCTGCAGGCCACGCCCCCCTGTCGCACTACTTAAGCGCTGATTTCTAGCGCCTAGGTCAGATACTCGCGCACTCCTGAGGGGGAAGCCGGGAGTTTTTAAAAACTGCTCATTTTTGTAAAATTGTCACTTGTTTACTTGTTGATTTTAAAAACTCACCACTCGCTAGCAAAGCACCAGGGCACTCACCTCTACCAACAGCACAGCGAGGAGCGGATCTAGCGCTCACTCGGAGACTACCAATTTCCTGCAAAATCGCCAAGCCGGCGAGGACTGAGGCCACGCCCCCTGCAGGCCACGCCCCCCTGTCGCACTACTTAAGCGCTGATTTCTAGCGCCTAGGTCAGATACTCGCGCACTCCTGAGGCGGAAGCCGGGAGTTTTTAAAAACTGCTCATTTTTGTAAATTTTTCACTTGTTTACTTGTTGATTTTAAAAAACTCACCACTCGCTAGCAAAGCACCAGGGCACTCACCTCTACCAACAGCACAGCGAGGAGCGGATCTAGCGCTCACTCGGAGACTACCAATTTCCTGCAAAATCGCCAAGCCGGCGAGGACTGAGACCACGCCCCCTGCAGGCCACGCCCCCCTGTCGCACTACTTAAGCGCTGATTTCTAGCACCTAGGTCAGATACTCGCGCACTCCTGAGGCGGAAGCCGGGAGTTTTTAAAAACTGCTCATTTTTGTAAATTTTTCACTTGTTTACTTGTTGATTTTAAAAAACTCACCACTCGCTAGCAAAGCACCAGGGCACTCACCTCTACCAACAGCACAGCGAGGAGCGGATCTAGCGCTCACTCGGAGACTACCAATTTCCTGCAAAATCGCCAAGCCGGCGAGGACTGAGACCACGCCCCCTGCAGGCCACGCCCCCCTGTCGCACTACTTAAGCGCTGATTTCTAGCACCTAGGTCAGATACTCGCGCACTCCTGAGGCGGAAGCCGGGAGTTTTTAAAAACTGCTCATTTTTGTAAAATTGTCACTTGTTTACTTGTTGATTTTAAAAACTCACCACTCGCTAGCAAAGCACCAGGGCACTCACCTCTACCAACAGCACAGTGAGGAGCGGATCTAGCGCTCACTCGGAGACTACCAATTTCCTGCAAAATCGCCAAGCCGGCGAGGACTGAGGCCACGCCCCCTGCAGGCCACGCCCCCCTGTCGCACTACTTAAGCGCTGATTTCTAGCACCTAGGTAAGATACTCGCGCACTCCTGAGGCGGAAGCCGGGAGTTTTTAAAAACTGCTCATTTTTGTAAAATTGTCACTTGTTTACTTGTTGATTTTAAAAACTCACCACTCGCTAGCAAAGCACCAGGGCACTCACCTCTACCAACAGCACAGCGAGGAGCGGATCTAGCGCTCACTCGGAGACTACCAATTTCCTGCAAAAACGCCAAGCCGGCGAGGACTGAGGCCACGCCCCCTGCCGGCCACGCCCCTCTACCCCTTACATCATGTGCTGTCACCGGAAGCGCAGCGGACGAGCCCAGTGGGAGCACCCTTTGCGCGCCGAAGGCGCGCCTAAGGCAAGCCCGTCTGCGCCCGTCATCGCCACGACATCGCCATTCGCCAGTCCCCCTGGTCTAACCGTGCCCCACATGCCCATACGGTACGACCGTTAGGAACTCCTTGCCATGAATCTTAGTCAAAGATGTCCAGATGCTACAGGTGTCCTTGGCCACTCGCAACTCCAGTGCAACTCCTGCCATTTTTCTACCGACAACCCAACCCGCGCTCGGGGATACCGAGGCATAACCACCACCCCGCCCCTTATGATACTTCAACTTAATGTCAGGTCACTCACCAAACACCATCTAGAGGTAAACTCGCTCATATTGGATGAAAACCCAGACATCCTCTTCCTCTGCGAAACGTGGTTACGAGATGGCACATCTACCATCCCCAACCTTACGCTCCCAGGTGAGTATCACTTGGCCACCCTAAACCGCGATACTCGAGGCGGTGGCATCGCAGTAATCTATAAGAAGCACTACACCTGCTCTTTTACTAAAGAAACTCTCCCTGATTGTGAATGCGCCCAATTCAAAATTAGCACTAGCCCTCAATTCACAATGTCGGGTCTATATATCTACCACCCACCAGGCCCTGCTTCCAGGTTCATTGACGCCCTCATCGAGACGTCTAGCGCGCTCATTACCAAATCCGCCAACTTCACTATTCTGGGCGACCTCAACCTGCATTTTGACCTAACCAACGATCACACTATTACCAATCTTCTCACCGATCTCTCGGCTTTGCAGCTTAACTCTCTCATTCAGGCTCCCACCCACTTAGCCGGCCATACTCTAGACCCGGTCTTTACCAACATCCAAGAGGCAGTCACAGAAGTCCCCACACCTATGGGATGGACGGACCATTACCTCATCAAACTAACCGTCCCAGCTCCAGGACGTCAGTTTAAAACTGAATCCACCCGTCGCCTCAAAAGACCATGGCACAAACTTTCCACCCCTATTTTTCATGAAACCCTAGGAGTATTTCATTGGGAAGCCAATCAGGATATTGACACGACCTATACCTCCTTCAATAACTGGATCACAGGTGGACTTGACACTCTCATTCCAGCCAAACTAACCAAAGGTCGATCCACACCTTTGAATCCCTGGTATGATGACACCCTTAAAGCCATGCGCAAGGACTGCAAAAGAGCCGAGCGTCAATGGAGAAAAAACTTTGACTGTCAGGATAAAGCTAACTATTTATCCAAACTTAAAATATACCACAAATCCATCAGCACTGCCCGCGCAGCTTTCTATGCTGACAAAATCAGTTCCAACCCGAACCCATCTAAAATGATTTTCAAACTTGTCAAAGAACTTCAAAGTCCCAGGTCACCCTCTCCCAAAATTGCATCCAATGAACAATGCGAACAGCTGGCTACATACTTTGTAGAGAAAGTCCAGAACATCTACAAAACTTTTTCGCAGAACTCTCCTCAATCTGGGGAACCCAAGAACCTAACCTCCACCATCACCCCTCTTACCCAAATCCCTGCCATCATGGCTTCCGACCTGATTAAACTCAGCAAGAAAGTGAAATCTGGCTCCCCTGGGGACCCTATGAGCCCTTCTCATTTTCTGGACTCGCTTGACTTCTTCCTACCCCCCATGATCGATATTCTCAATCTCTCTTTTACATCTGCCACTGTACCTATAGCCTGGAAGCAAGCTTGGGTATCACCCATAATCAAAAAACCCACCCTGGACCCATCGAAGCCAGAAAACTTCCGACCCATATCCCTTCTCCCCTGGATATCTAAAATAGCAGAAGCCCACGTCAACGGCATTCTCTCCAAACATGTGGGCCTAAATGGAATTCTGGACCCATCCCAAAATGGCTTCAGACCGGGCCAAAGCACTGAATCTGCCCTATTGGCCACCACCGAATATCTCCGGACGATTCTTGACTCCGGTCAAAGTGCTGCGCTGATTCTTCTCGATCTCAGCGCAGCCTTTGATACGGTATCACATGACATCCTTTTGAAGCGTCTGGAGATGGCCGGGGTGTCTGGCCTTGCTCTAACATGGTTCCGCTCCTTTCTTAAGGACAGATCCTTCAGGGTGTCAGCCCCCCCTTTCCTCTCAAAACCTTATCCGATAGCACAGGGAGTTCCCCAAGGCTCAGCGTTGAGCCCCTCCCTTTTTAACCTATATGTTCAGCCTCTCGCGGAAGTGGCCAAAGAGTGGGGGCTCACGCTGGTATCATACGCTGACGACACCCAGCTAGTCGTCACCCTCACTAAAAGCCCTTCCAGCGTGGCGTCCAGGTTCAGAAATGGCCGGGCAGCAGTGGCACAATGGATGACGGACAATTATCTCCAACTGAACGCCGGGAAAACCGAGGTGCTCCTTCTTGGCAGAAACATCAGCCAATGGAACGAGCACTGGTGGCCGTCATCCCTTGGTACCACCCCACTCCCTAAATCCAGCGTCAAAAATCTGGGAGTCTGGATGGATGCCAATCTCAGCTTCCAGACACACACCAAAAAGGTGGCAGCCGCCTGTATAGGTCTTCTGAGGAATCTCAGGCCTATATTCGGCTTTTTCGATTCGAAGGTTGGCCAGCTGATTGTCCAGGCAACCATCTTATCACGCCTGGACTACGCGAACGTCCTCCTCCTCCTAGGTGCTAACAAAGCAGAAACTGCTAGGTTTCAACGAGTCCAAAACGCGGCGGCTAGAACGCTGGTCGGTCTTCCCCGCAGATGCTCAGCCAGAGCCACCTTCCGCAAAATCCACTGGCTGCCCGTGGAAAACAGAGTAAAATTTAAAGCTCTCATTACGATCTTTAAAATTGTCAAACAGGGAAACCCCCCTCTGCTACAAAACCTGACCTGCCCCTATGTTCCTAGCCGTGAGCTGCGCTCCTCCAACCAACGTCTTCTGAAAGTACCCCGAATAAAACGCTGTCGCACTGGAGGTCGCTCCTTCAAGGTCCTGGGACCCAAGCTGTGGAACGCTCTTCCTCTTCACATACGTTCCATAGAGTGCCTCTCGGTCTTCTGTAAGGCAATTAAGACCCTCCTATTTCCAGCCCTCTAGAGTAGCTCCCAGATCCCCCCCCCTTTCCCCCTTCCGGTAGGGTGTGTGTTTGTCTATCAGCGCCGGGACGCCCCATTGCTGGGGTAGCTGTTGTGCTTTACCAAACCCAGAATAGAATAGAATAGAATTAGCAAGGATTTTAGAATACCGTGGTGCGGAAGACTTTGGCTTGCACTTGCCTGTTGTATTTAGAGTGTGGATGTTCACACAGCCTTCACAAAAAATTACGTTGTTTTGAAGAGGGCTTTGAACATGGAGTCTTTGAAGGAGCTGAAGGTTTTGGCTTCTCTTTTGTGCTGAACTTGGTTTCAAGTACTATCGCAGATCGCGGTCTACTCGTAAGACCTCCCCACCGATCCAGGATCTTTTGACCTAGATATCTGCCAAATGCAGCCAATACGGTTCCGATACCGGCAGTCAGCCAGTGGATCCCTTGACCCAGCTTCACATTGTCCAGCCCATCTAGCCAGGATGGGACTCCGTTCCTGTGCTCCTCTAACCTCCTTACCAGGGACACAGTTATTGGACCTCCTGCACCTACATTTTGGATTTCCCCTCCCCCAACCAGCTCCAGACCGGGGCTCCAGTTTTTTCGCACCTATTGTTACATTCATTGACCTACCCCCAGGATGGTACTCTTCCTCGACCGTCCGCTTCCTTCTGATTCCTTCAAGAAATTTCTGCCTCCTTTTGATTCATCCAGGGCATAACGGGGCTCCATTATTGCGCCTCCATTAAGATCACCTCCTTTAATTGGCAACCCGATCCTGATGAAGATCCTAAATCAATAGGATCGAAACGCCGTCGACCTATGAAACAGTGCAACCTATGGCGCAACACACCCCTTGGTTCCAATACCAATTGTAAATACGCATTCACTAAAAAGGAACCAACCATTTTGTATATATTGTTTTCATTCTTGTTTAATTTGCGTCTTTCACTGTTCCCTCACCCATATGTCACTTGCGCCGTCACGGTTTGTCTCACGATCACATAGCACACTAAGCCCCCTTGGGTTGCCTTAAACATTATATGTCTCCGGTGCTGTTTCCTTCAAACAGTTTTTTGCAAAACTGTTTCCAAAATTGTTTTGATGAAAATATGTTTCTAAATATATGATGCTACATGCGCTTCTAAATCAATTGAAATCTTGCATCTCTCTTTTATGTCCAGATCTTTTCAATGTTTTGAACATACAAATGTTTCTGTTATCAAAGTAAATCCAGTTGAGATATTGTTGCTCTTTACACATATGCACCCAGATCTCAATCTGGTCTATGGGTTATACTCCTGTTGTCTTTTCTCGAACTTGGTTTGTGAGCATTACGCTGAGCATAGAGATAGGGATGGCAAAGTGGTCAGTCCAATCTAGGAGTATGGTGGTTTGCACTGGATTGTTAGTGTTGTTGAGTAAACAAGATCGAATATGTGGGCTTTGGGGTGTGTTGGTTGTGTGAGATGTGTACCACACTGAGTATATTGATGAGGTTGAAGCAGGTAGCTCTTGTTTTTTTTTAGCTTATTTTGTCTAGAAATTTGAGATCAAACAAGAGGGTGGTGTGGGCATGTAGGATATAAGAGTTAGTGAAGATATCACAGAATTCATCAATGACTGTAGAATAGATCGAAGGTGGTGGTCTGCGTTGCAGAAACTCTGGAATGGCATACCAGCATTTCCTTGGAGGAGAGTGTTACTTGCTAGTGTGCAATGCCAGGAGGATTTATGGATGACAGTGAGGCCTCCTCTCTTCTCTTGTAATTTTCCCACACAAGGGATGCTGTAACCTGTGAGAAACAGGACGTCTAGGATGTGTGAAGACATTGGGGTGAACAACGTTTCTGTTATGAAGAGTGCATCAAGTTTGTGATGAAGTCTGTGGTGCTTGGTGCATAGAGTACATAATCCTCGAAAAAGATTGGGCTAAGTCAGGAGCCCTGTGGTACACCACTTTTCAGAGTTCAAAATCAGAGAGAAAAAGAGCAAGAAATACTACCTATGAATGGTCAGATAGGAAATAGGTGATCCACCAAAAGGCATTGGCATAAACTCCAAAGCATTTCAGTCAGTCTGTGGGTATGTAAATGTGGTGAAATATCATAATGTTTCTTTGCTAGAGTTTTACTTTTCTGGAGATTTCCAGAAATCTGGTTGCTGGCATGAAACTTTTTTCAACTGTGGCACAAAAAATGGAACAGAATAAAAGCATGATTCTTGCTATGGGTGTTCCATCTGCAAACATACGCTCTGTGCTACCTGGCCTCAAACAGAAAGGACAAAGTGCCAGGTGTATGAAAATCCAAATTTGTGATTCCCAAACAGTGATTTTTATTGAATCACTATTTAAGAATCGCAAACTACAATGTAAGAAAAAAGCCACTAATAGTTAGCGATTCCTTAAAATTCTCTAATCCGAATACCGAATCGCAATTACCCAATCAGTATTTGCCACTTCACAATATTAAGGAATAGCAAATTTGCAAATCTGCCATCCAGGTGCAGTCAGTTGACATCACAAGCAGGAAGTGACTGCGCCCATGCTGTTCCAGAGTGCCTGAGGCTTTTGGAGAGGCAGGGAGCAGGAGCACACCTCCAGGAGCTGAACAGAAGTGCTCAGACAGGCACACACTGACAGAATGGACACACCTGAGAAGGGAAAATAGCCTGCAGCAAGGAAAAGAAAACACAAATTCAGCGAAAAGGAGTTGGAGGACCTCATAGAGGAAGTTGTGAAAACTCATGATCAACTCTTTTGGAAAAAGTCTCTGCATGTTCCAGAATCGCAGAAAATGAAGATCTGGCTGGAAATAAAAGCCAAAGTGAATGCTATTGGGGTCACACAGCGATCCATCGATGATCTAAAGAAGCACTGGTATGACTTGCGCTCCAAGGCAAAAGACAGGGTTGCAAATAGGCTGAAGTAAGCAAAATTAACAGGTGGAGGACCATTCACAGAGACAGCAACACCAGCCCCGGAGGACATGGGGGAGTCCACCCTCCAGCCTGAGAGCATAAATGGCATCGGAGAAGTAAACAGCTCCGCCACAATCAACACCAGGCAAGGTAAGATACATGCTCATTTTGTGCTGAACCCTCACCCTCTCAACTCCCCAATCCCAAGAGCTAGTTAGATTGCCACCCCAGTTCACATTTTTTTTACAACCAGCAATGCATCATGGGAGATGCAGTTCCAAACATTAAATAGCACAGCAGTGACACAGGTGAACACATCTGCAGGGGACTCACACTAGTCAATTACCAAGCTAAGCACTTTTAGTGAGAATACCAAATCATGTACATTTAATGAAAATAAATTACAATAAGGACACACAGTAAATGATCCTCTTGTATACACAGGGGAAACTGCGCAACAGGCAGAAGACAGCTAAGCAGATGAGGCACTTGAGCAACAACATGGAGGGAGGAAGAGTCTCCTCACACAGCCACAGACACTACACCTGCACCAAGACCTAACGGGTACACCGTGGAAACACTACAGGAAATGGAGGGAGGATTGGAAGAGACACAGGAACATCCACAGTCCATGCCTGAAGAGCTAGCACAGCCTCCAAATCAACAGTCTCCTGTGCAGCGTAGTCACACCAGTGGTCTCAGGTGCAGACCCAGGCAACAAGGTGTTGCTGAGCAGGGGGGAATCCACTATCTTTTCGGGTCTTGAGGGCACCATGGGCAAGGTACAGCGGCTGCAATTAAAAAGCATGAAATCAATGCAACGGCAGCTGGTCTCCCTGAATAGGAACATGAGAGATCTCAAGGAGGGCATTTTTTGATCTGAACTCCACAGTTGCAGAGGGTCTGAGGGCCAATACAGAGAGCATAAAGGACATGGCTGTGGCAATACAACAGCTATGATGCAGAGGGAACATAGCTCCAGGTGCCATGAAAAACAATGCATACTCAGCCACATAGATGGGTACACGAAGGCGGTCAACCTCCTCTGCAATGATACATGTGTCCTGAGCAGATGCACAGTTGCCATGCAGGTGGATATGGCCCACTGTAGCCAGGATGTTGCGACGGGGTTGGTGCAGGTCACCAGTGCTGTGGAAGCTCTAGACAGCCAAGATAGCCACCACAGGAGCTCTGGAGGGAGACAGTGTTTACAACACTGGCAATACCACCTGGGTTCATAACAAAACTGTCATTACAACGACTGCGTTGTTACCACGCATGGTATTACATCGCAAGTCATTTCAACGACTTGCACTAGATGGCGTGCAACACCAGGGAATGTGTTGGATTTTAAATCCAACACCTTCCCTGCTGTTGCGCTAACTGGAGTAGGAATAGTAATTTCTACTGTTCCTAAGTCCAGCGCTCCACCTAGCGCAATTCGTTGAAAAGGCTTGCGATGTGATGCCACATGTGGTAACAACGCGGTCGTTATAACGACTGCATTGTTACCTACCGAGTGGTAACACCACACGCTGTAATGTCATACATTCCCAGCGGATGCTGGGGACAATGTGGAGGTCTCAAGCTGCAGCAGCATCACTCCACCTGTCACTGAGCCCAGATGGCAGAGTGCAAGGTAAGGGACAGCAGCAGAACCCTTGTCAAGGGAGGGCAGTGTGAACATTCACCGTAGCAGTGCTGCTCGTGGGCGCAAAAAATACGTTTATGCTGTGGCAGACACTAGCAAATGGGTGAGGTAACCCATGAGAGAACTGTAAAAGGCTTGTAAATGTGCATGGAGTGTTGATATGCCATGATGTGCAACTCAAGGCACACAGAGTGCAGGATTGTGAGGCTGTGTGCACACATATTGCCTGATGTCAAGGACAATAAAACACTGTCATTCAAAAGTCATTTTCAGCTTTGTCTCATTACTCACTTAGAAATAGTTGTGTGAGGGAGACGCGCGAGCGCGTCAATCAAGATGGCCGCCGCCACCGGAGCTCCGTAATTTCCAGGAGCTTTCAGCTCAATTAAACGACGATTACCTGCTCTAATCACGGCGAAATTGCCAGCGCTGGCCTGCTGAAGCCTTCCCTCACCTGTAAGTCTTTTTTCCAGCGATTTTGCTCGATGGAACTTTTCTCCTCATGCCCCATGCTTCTGCTCCACTCTGCTCATTAACTTCCTGCCGAGATTGTGAAACCTGGGGGCGGAGAGTTCATTAAGACAGAGGCTGGCTTGGGGCCTAGCTCCGCCTACAGCTGTGTTTAGGTGCTGCACCTGGGCTTTTTTGATTCTTTCTACTGCATTGGTCCATATTTACAACAATTCTTCATCATTTTTTTGAGGAACTTTTGCATTAATCTGCTTTATTCATAATAAAGAACATTTATTCTCCTCAGAATGGATTTGAAAAATGCTCCTACAAATAAAAGGAAGCAGCAGGTTTCCCCTCCTCCAACAAAATCTAAAGTGGTGGAATCGTCGGAACCTTCTTTGGCTCTGATTTTGGAGGAAATTAAAGCCTTGCGTTTAAATACTGACTCCATTGCCTCAGAAGTTAAAAATGTTCGTAAAGATATGGCTTCTATGTCCATGAAGGTGTCAGATAATACCATCAAAATCCAAGATAATAAGAATAAGTTGGATGCTTTTACACCTTTAATGGCCAGAATTATTCCAATGCATTCCCAGCTGCTGGACTTGGAGAATCGCAATAGGCAATACAATCTGCGCATCTTTAATTTGCCTGAAGAAATCGAAGGGACCAATTGTCGGCTTTATCTTGAATCTCTTTTGCCTGGTCTCTTAAATATTAAGTTTGCAGAAAAATTTGAAATTGATACGGCTCATAGAGTTCCGTCACATCGTAATCCTCGTCATTCAAAACCAAGGCAGATGATATTTAAGGTCCTACGTCACCATCATCTGGTTCTTATTCGGAAAGCTGTTCGTGAAATACCATCATTACTGGTGAATGGAACCAAAATCTTCATCCATCAGGATTTTGCTAAAGAAACTGTGGCTATCCGTAAAGAGTTCTCTTCTCTTCGTCCACAACTGAGGAGCCTTTGCTTCAAATATGGCCTATTTGATCCCTCTACAATGCGAGTCTGGAAAGACAATGTCTCTAAATCTTTTCAGCGCCCAGAAGATCTTCGTCTTTTCCTCGAACAGCAGGTTCCTCCAGCAATGGATACACAGGACCCTAATTCTTGACTGCATCTCGCTGAATTCTTATGGCAGGTTTATAACTAATTCTCTTTATGGGCTCCAACGGTAACTGGCCATGCTTGAGGAACGGGTGTGCGTTTCCATGTCTTTATTTATGTTGTATGTTTGTGCTTTACTCTCTCCTTTTTATTTCTCCCTTTCCTATTTTTCAGTCAGAGTTACTCTCTTAACCTGTCTTCTCCCACCTTCTTCTTGTTCTCATCTCTGTCTTTTCTTTCTATTCTATCCTAATGGCTAATGTTCATAATATTAAAATTGTTTCTCTTAATGTCAAAGGTTTAAGACATCCAGTAAAACGTTTAAAAATTTTAGATTATTTAGGTAATTCTAAGGCAGACATCTGTTTTGTCCAAGAGACACATGTTGATGATAAAGTTTTGAGTTATATGAACAAAAAATGGGTGGACTCTATTGTCTCTTCACCTGCTGCAGGTAAAAAGAATGGGGTCTCTATTTTCTTTGCCAAAAAGTTGCATTGTCAGGTATTGCATAAGATCTCAGACTCTGATGGAAGATATATTATAGCTAAAGTTAAAATTCATGACTCTGTTTTCTTTTTGATTAATGTTTATGGCCCTACGTCAGAGGATCCTGTTTTCTGGTCCACTGTTACGTCGGAAGTTTTAAAGTTGGGAAATGCTCCGTTGATTTTTGGGGGTGATTTCAATATGTTTGTGGACCCCTTATTGGATAGACTGTCCACATCTAGATTTCGACCATCCAAAACTTGTTATGCCTTTAAGACTTTTCTTCAAACCACCAAGTTAGCTGACATTTGGCGCTTACACCACCCAACTGGTAAAGAATTTTCCTTTTTCTCCAATCCTCATAATTCCCATTCCAGAATAGACTATTTTTTCCTTTCCCCTTCCCTTATTCAATTTGCTACTGACCCCACCATTGGTACCATCGTCATTTCAGACCACGCTATGATTTCTTTTGTTTTAAATGTATCCTCTTCATTTACTAAACCGTCCAGATGGCGTATGAATTCTGACATTATCCTTAATGACACTCATAAGCCCAAAATACTCCAGGCTATTCAGGATTATTTCACTTTCAATCCAGAAGGGTCTACATCTATCATCACTCGATGGGATGCATTTAAAGCCTATATTAGAGGTACCACTATTTCTATCATGGCTCATGAAAATACGAAATTTAATTCACAGGTTAAATCCTTAGAGAAACAAATAGCTCATTTTTAACGTTTATTTATTACTTCTAATGATCCCCAATATAAAGAAAAATTGCAAAAGCTGAGGTATGAATTCAATGCTATTCTCAGCACTATAGCAGGGATACAACTCTCTAAATCCAATGCTAAATTTCGTTTTAACTCTAATAAGTCTGGTAGACTTTTAGCCAATTATTTACGTATTAAACGAGATAAAACTCAAATCACTTCCATTAAATGCCCTCAGGGTAACATTGCTTTTTCCCATAATGAGATTGCTAATGAATTTTTGAATTTCTATTCCACTTTATATAATAAACAAGATTATTGTGATGATTCTTTAATTGAGTCCTTCTTACAATATTCTGATTTGCCTCACATTTCATCCTCTGATAAAACTAAGTTAGATTTACCCATTACTACTGAAGAAATTCTCTTGGCCATTAAATCACTTCCCAAGAAAAAATCCCCTGGTCCTGATGGTATCCCTGCCGAATTTTATAAAGAGTTTCAACATCATCTTTTACCTTTTTTGGCTCAGATTTTTTCTCATTTTTCTTCATCAGGTACCATTTCTGGTTCCTTCTCTGAGGCCTTAATTGTTGTACTTCCCAAACCTGACAAAGACCCTACCCTTGTTGCTAATTATCGGCCCATTTCATTGATTAATCAAGATTGTAAATTATATGCTAAAATTATTGCTTCTAGGTTAGCACCTATCCTTCACTCAATTATCCACCCAGACCAGTCTGGTTTTATGAAAAATCGATACCCTGCTAACAACACGAGAACGTTATTACATGTTATTGAGCAAAGCCCCTCTATCCTTAGCCCTGCTGGTGTTATGGCATTAGATGCTGAAAAAGCTTTTGATAAAATCCATTGGCAATTTCTATTTAAAACTTTGTTATCTTTTAATTTTGGCCCCTCCTTTATTCGTATGATTTCTGCCTTATACTATGCTCCCACAGCAAGATTATTTATTAATGGCCAGATTACTAACCAATTTTCCCTTTTCAGAGGAACTCGTCAGGGTTGTCCCCTCTCCCCTCTTTTATTTTTACTTGGTATAGAGCCATTTCTTAATTACATTCGGAAATGTGATAATATTCAAGGAATTACTATCAATGACAATACTGTTAAGACTTTAGCATATGCTGATGATGTGTTATTATTTATTAGTAATCCGGTTTCTTCTGTTCCTTTTTTACTTGATATTATTTCTAAGTATTCTACTGTATCTGGTTATAAGTTAAATGTTACTAAAACTGAATTTTTTCCACTAAATATGCTGTGTACTCCTGATATGCTACCCTCACCGGTATACACCCGTTACAACGCATCTTTTACAACTACCTACTATTACAACGCATCTTTTACAACGCATACCATTACAACGCATTGCGCTGGGGGGCGCTCTAGGATAGGGAATAAGTATAATTTACTATCCAACACCTTCCCTAGTGTCCACGGGGACTGGAGTTAGATTAGTAAATTATACTTACCACTATCCAGCACCTCAAAGCGCTATGCGTTGTAATGGTATGCATTGTAATGGTCGCGTTGTAATAGTAGGTAGTTGTAACGGTATGCGTTGTAACATGGTACATCCACCCTCACCAGATATAGTTTGGCAAAAGAGCAAATTGAAATACCTTGGAATATTATTTTCATCGTCCCTTCATGCTACTTTAAAATTGAATTATGATTTTCTTCTAGAATATGTTAAACAAAAAACATCCAAATGGTCCTCCCTTCACCTTTCTTGGTGGGGGCGAATGGAATCTATTAAAATGACTATTGCCCCTAAAATATTTTATTCTCTTGCAATGATTCCGACTCAATTTCCACTCAAATTTTATAAAGATATTGACAAGCTCTTATCGAAATTTTTATGGAATAATAAACCTCCACGTATTGCTTATAAAAAATTAAAAATCCCCAAATGTCATATTGGTTTTGCACTACCTGATTTTCTTTTGTATCATAAAGCGTTTATTCTTAAACAAAGTTTGTTATGGTTTAATATATCTCCTATGCTTACTACCCCTATCTGGTTTCATATTGAGACTTCCCTTGTCAAACACTTTCCTTTATTATCCCTATTAACCATGTCCCCCGTATCTAAAATTGTACATTCTTCTGCCATAATTAAATCATCAAGATTAATTTTTAATGATATAGATTCCAATTTTGAATCCCCCTTACTTTCTACAGTACATTTGTCCTTGTGGCATAGTGCCTTGCTCAAATTAAATAGAAATATTTCCTTTTGGTCTTCCTGGATTGCTAAAGGTATTTTTTATCTTGGAGATGTTTTCAAAGATGATGAATTTATTCCATTTATTCAACTCCAACAGAAATATAATCTGCCTTTATCCGATCTGTCAAAATATCAATACCTCTGTAATTCTATTTTAGATTCCTTTCCCAATGGCATCCCTTCAAAAATGACAACTGATTTTCTGCTTTATGTTAATACTGTTTCTTTATCCTCTAAAGCGGTGTCTGTATTTTATAAAAAACTTACCGTATCCTTAGGTTCCAATGTTGATACCATTTCTAATTTCTGGAACAATGAGTTATCCCTATCATTGCCAAATGATTCCTGGTCTTTAATATGGTCCCTTTCTATTTCTGGATGTTTACCAGTATCTATTTATCAAACTAATGCTTATATTTTATTTAATTCCTTATGGACACCATTGCGTTTATTTAAAGCTCACTTATTACCATCTAATATATGCTGGCATTGTAATTTACATCCTGGTTCCTTACGTCATATGTTATTTGATTGTCCGACTATTTTGAAATTTTGGTCTGAAGTATGGAACGTGATACAGAAAATTTTGCCTATTTCTGATTTACCCTCTTATAATTTAGTTATATGTAAATCTGTTGCTCTGAGTGTACCCCTTGATGATATCGAAGCAAAATTATTTAATTTTCTTGTATCCGCTGCGTTAAAATCCATCACCTTTTGTTGGAAGGATGCTTCCTCTCTTTCAGTCCATGCTTGGTGGTCCTGGATTGTCTTTACAAGAAGAGGTGCACAATTGTCATTACAAGGTGTTCATCATAATTCTTCGGCTTTTCAATCTTTTTGGTCTCCTATAGATTCATATGTACAGGTTTAATTATTGTTGTTGTATTGCTCATGTAGTATTTGTAACTCTACTTATTTAAGTATTTATGCTATGAATTGTATATTTCCCTTCCCTTCTCCCTTCCCCTCCCTTCCTCTCCATTTCCCTTCTTCTGTTTTCCTTTGAATGACAAATTTTGTTCTGTTGCGATACATTTTATTGATGACTGTATTTTTATGATTATTCTTTTTCGCTTCTTTGTATTTTAATGAATTTCTTCGCTTTTTTGTATGTCTTTATGTACTACTCCTTTCTTAAAATTTCAATAAAATCTTACTGAACTAAAAAAAGAAATAGTTGTGTGTGATCTCATCACATCTGTGTCTCCCATCTGCGGCACCATCACCACCTGCTGCTGCTCTGTGATGTGGCCGTGGGCCTTCCTCCTTCCCCTCCTCCTCTTCCTCCTCCTTCTCTGAATCTGTCATGTCCACTGGGATTCTCTTCTTCGTACCCAGGTTGTGTAGCATGGCACAGGTAGCAATGCTTTTGCAGCATATCTCGGGGGGGGGGGTACTGCAGTGCACCTCTGCTTTTGACGAGGCAGCACCTGTTCTTCAGCAGTCCAAATGTCCGCTCCACCACATTTTGCATGGAGTTATGAGCAGCATTGTATCTCCTCTCATTTGGGGTAGTTGGGTTGGAAAATAGGGTGAGTATGAATGAAAGCACTGCATATGCGCTGTCACCTACATGACAAAGGAAAAAACATTAATCACATCCCACTTCCAATACATCCAAGGTGTACAACAGACTTCGTCACATGCACTTACCTAACAGGTATCCTTCTCCAAATTCTCCCCCAGTCAGACATGTATAGATTCCACTATGCCTGAATATGTAGGAGTCATGCAAACTTCCTGGAAATTTGGAAACGATATCAGTGATGATGTGTGAAGCATTACAAATGACCTGGACATTGATGTAATTATAGGATTTTCTATTTCAATACACATACTCACTAGCTGGGGGGGGACAGATTGTGACATGTGTCCTCCCATCAAGGCGCCCAATGACGGGGAAATTGAGCCATCTGGTAGAAATGCATTTTAGTCTTCTGCAGTTCCTATTGCATGATGGGAAACTGGATGAAATTGTGCATTCTTTGAAGCATGGCATCCAGGAAGGTGTTGAGGAAGCATGACAGGCAACTTTGAGAGATCCCTTCTGCTGCAGCTATCACACCCTGGTAACTAGGTTAACACTGGACCTGCCTTGTGTTGGAATTACATGGGTCCTGCATGTCTGATGCTCCAGGATTGGATGCAGGTCACGTATCAGGTCTAGTATGGTAACTGAGTCAAGCCTGTACCTATCATGTATTTATTCTTCTGTCAGTTGGAACAGGGTAATGCACACTCAGTATATGCGTACCTATTGCCTCCTCATTCTCTGTGCTGATGCTTGTATCCACATCCTCCTCACTATGACATACAGGGCTGCCATTGTGTACAATAATGAGGCATTCTGGGCATTTTTATATGCTGTGCACCTGGTTACCACCTGCTTTGATGGTTGGTGGTAATTGGCAAACTTTCATACATTTATTTGCGAATTCTTAATAGCGAATTCGCAAATAGGGAGTCGCAATTTGGACTTAGTAAGTTCAAATTTGCAAAATAAGGAATGGCAAAATGGATGGTCTCGATTTCTTATTTTGCAAATGTTTTTTTTCTTCCCTGCACAATGTGAGTTTGCGATTGCAAACGCTGAAATTCTGTGATTTTCTGCGTTTGCAATTGCAATTTAGCTTGCTACATCTGGCCCATTGCTGACTATGACCATATCTGGCACCTTAACTCAATCTTGAGCAGATACCTAGTTGACACAGGCACTGCTCCTGTCTAGGTAGTAAGAGCTGGTTTGGAACCAACAATCTTTTGTGGAGAATGTTCTTTGCCCTATGAGAAATAGGACCAGAATATGAAAATGTGACAGTGAATGAGTCTCTTCCATTGAGAGGTGCCATGATCATCATTAGGCTACATAGAGGTGATGTCAAGAATCGTGAATCAGTACCTCTTTCTGTGCAGTTATCTGTAAATACTTGTACCCTCGATATTTTAGCTACAATATTTGGGTAGCATGATATTTCATGCCTAATAATCTGTACTGCAATTGTGCATTCCATTGATACTCTTCAAGGTTCCAAAGCATCCACTTAGGGACCTCTTGGTTGAACCACAGCATTGGACAAAGACCCATATTGATAGTCAGGGTGGGGACCTGACTTTTGTTGGTAATGGTTCCTTTCAGAGAAAACATTCATTATTCTGCTTTTAACCAGGCTATTATGCTGTCTGAATCAAACATAAAACATTGGATCCTATTAATCCGGCAATATTTAGACCAGTTTCTACACTCCCAATCAGCAGCAAAATTTAAAAGCTAAGTCTATTGACCAGTTGTAAGTATACCTAGAGAAACATACTGTATCTGCCAAGTGTTCATCCATGCATGGAGACTGTGATGGATGTGAGGGTGAGACTGCTTGAGATTAGGGGCAGTAAAAGGTTAACACACTGATTTATTTTAGTTCCCTTGTTATTATGTAACACTACAAACCATGATAGTCTCGCCAAACACCTAGGATAGGAGATGAGGATGCAAAGCACTGCCTTCCAATGAATTACTTCCTGTAAATGCATTGGGGTAACTTTTTCTACCTACCGTATGACATGTTGGTGTCCCATTGATCTGCCTTTTCATCCCTGTTATGTATTTGGTGTATATTCCAGCTTGCCAGGGTGATTGAGAGTCGCAGTTTTCTTTACCAGCTTTATGATGACAATGCTTCGATTTTGTTTGATCTTTAATAGGAAGCTTGGACCCTGTGATGGAGTGTTTGCAAATGGTGCAAAAGTGGATGAAGGACAACTGGATTTGCCTTAATGGTAATACGGAAGAGCTTGTCCCGATTCTGGGCCATGCAGGGCCTCTAAATTACACTTTCATTAGCTTAATATGGACTAAGTCCATATTTCTTGCATTCTGTTATGTTTTTAAATGTCATTTTTGACAGAGGCATCTTCTTTGAACCACAGATCAGGGTGGTAAGAAAGACTGACCACTGCCTTCTCTGCTCCATCTCCTAGTTCCCCCTATGGTAGAACTCGTGCTAGTATAGCACAGCTGGTCATTTCTAGATACATGAGATATTGTTGTCCTATAGGCTGGCAATCCATAATAGAGTTTTCACTTTTGCTCTAAAAAAATAAGATTCTCTTATAATGAAATGTCAGCAATGTAAATGCCTAACTGCAGCTTGTCAAATTTGAGGCTTGGTAAGGGAGTTATTATGCCAAGTCGAATTGGCAGTTTAAAGCTGCACAATATGCTCCAGTGGTAGGCCTGAAATATGTTGTAAGGCAATACTTAAGTGGATGGCACAATAAGGCTGCAGGCTCACGATAGCATACCAATCCTGGGTATATCGTTTACCACTTTACTAGGCACTTTTAAGTACATTAAATATACCAATCAGGTATAAGATAATTTTACCATGTTTTAGGTAGTGAGCACAAGCACTTTAGCACTGATTAGCAGTGGTAAGATGCACACAGTCCTAAGAGCAGCATTAACAAATCCAAAATATAGGATATGAAGGCAAAATGTTTGATGGCAGAGCGCCCTAAGGCTAACCGGTCTAACTGAGTCTATAGAGAGCCTAGCCAATTTTGGCTGATGTTCCACATCTGCAAACTCTAAAAATCCCAAGTGTAGCAATAGTCATCTGCTTGATATTAACTTGTCCTCTTACAGGAGAGGCAAGTATCTAGGGAGGAAAGATTCACAATATGTCATTCATAAATTATAAACAAGTGTTTCCCAGCTGGTAAAGGTTCATGAGTGTTTTGGCGTTTGCAGAATAGGCAGGTTGTGAGAATATCACAAAAGGTGGATACTGGACAATCTAGTATCTTGGGGCCTGATTTAGATCTTGGAGATGGGTTACTCTGTCACAGCAGTGACAGATATCCCGTCTGCCAAAATATAAACCCCATAGAATATAATGGGATTTGTATGTCATTGTATGGGGTGTCCATCACCGTTGTGACAGAGTAACCTGCTTACTGACATCTAAATCAGGCTCCTAGGACCCGATTTTGATTTCGGATGAACCTGAATTCGTCCAAAATCAATTTGGTACTGGGACCGACTGACCTCCTGTAGACAGTCCCAACCTAGCAATTAGGAAGCAACCCAACACTGTTCGGTCACACTCCTATTCTATACAATGGGAGCATGCATTCTGACCTGAGTGGGCGCTCTCATTGTAAAGAGTAGAGGCGCAGATCATTCCTGCACCCCCTGGCAGATACCTCAAGATGCCTGCCAAGTGGAGCAGGGATCAACCCCTCTGCCCCCAACTGGAGGCCGTGCACCCATGGGGGCCCTGCTGAGGACCCCCCAAAATCAACTTCCTACAGCCTTTCTGTTTGAGAAAGGATGGCATAGAAAGGCTGTCAGAATACAGCATTGTAATCCCTCAGGCGGAAAGAGCCGCCCTTGGGATTACTGGAGTCTTTCCGAATGGCAGACGGGCTATCTGAGCCTGCCGGAAGCCATTCGGAAATCCAGTTCGGATTCCTTTCTGACCGACTACATCCAAATGGGTCGGTCGGAAATTAATCCGAACAGCTGATTGTGATTCCGTGCTTTTACTATGGCATCGTAATCGGGCCAAAGTCTTTCTTAGGTTTTTGACTCTGTTGTGCTTAAAATAAATTGTCCTGCGCTCTGATGTCTAACAATTTACTCCAGTGATAGGTATAGTGTGAGCACCGCCTAAGTGCATTAAAAAATCTGAGGTGTTCCTTGTGCCTTTCTTTTTTCTATTTTGCAGGTTCGAGGTTTGAGGAAAGGAAAATCGTCTCGACATTAGGAGGTCCACACGTTCGAGCAAGGATTAGCTCCAGTCAGGTAGGTGTTTGCGAGTAGAGCTCTGTACTGGAGAGTGATGGAGTCAAGCAAGGTATTGAGTGGGGAGGGGTATTTAGAGCCGCACAACAAAGTTGCCCACCAGTGAACATGCCGAGGGGGATCGATCTCAAGTGCTGATTGCACCCAATAATGAATTCATGAATACAAAGCCACGCAACGAGTGGGAATCAAATTAAGACCAAATGTTTAAATAGCATGTACAGAAGAGCACAGACATGTGGGGCAACAGGATATGGTGTGTTTCCCCAATATATTAACCAATGTGGGGGGAGATGCAGCAAAGGGCACATAGTAGTGGGAGTGAAGGATCTTTACCAAGGTCTCAAAGGAGCTTCTAGGTTAATAGTGACGGCTGGGAAGGGATTTAGCCGGAGGGCAGGGTCAAAAATCTGGAGGAAAGGTGTACAGTGGACTTGGCCATGACAGTGCTCATGCTGTAATACTCAAATTGATCTGCTGTGTGTTTTATTTAGTGATGAATGCCGCTATGCAGAAGGTGCCTTGATAAGGAGAACCATGATCTGTCCAGTGCTTTTGAAAACTTTCTTAAGAATATAAAAGTATTGATTTAGATTGGGCAAATGCCATGTTAAATCATGTAAATATTGGCCGAAGATGTATAAATATTACATGATGCATCCTACAATCATTTTTATTTCATTGTTGGTTTGACATCGACTTTGACTTGGAATTGTCGAATCCATCGGCTAGAAAAATGTATATACATTTTTTAAGCTGTATGTATTCTAGATACATTTGTATTTGCTTCATACTAGCCATTGCACAAATATATAATTGCTTATGAGACCTTGAGAAACTGCTAATAACCAAAGCGACTGGTAGGTAAGATATTTCAGGTATGATTTATTTTAGTACTTATTACCTCTCAAAACTCATGTTCATATATATGGAGAAAATGTACAGTGGAATTGTCAGACGGTGCTTTAATAATGGCCTGAGGCTTTGCAATTATTCAGTTATTAATGGTATTAGCATTTTAGCGTTCTTCTATTTTAATGCATATTTATATGAATGTTCACTTACGTCAGGATGTATTTCTTTACCGTGAAAGTCGAAAATAAAACTATAAGGATGAGCTAAGGTTCATGCCGTGGTCTAATTCATTAAATGTGATATGGGACAAATTAACTGCGACAGGACATCATCTGGAATAGTAAGCTGGTGATTCAGAGGAGGGCTGGAGGCGGTGTAAGAGAACGCGCCACACCTCATCAGGAGCAGAAAAGGAAGCGAGAGCTTTAAAGACACAGAGCATGAACAGATTCACAACGGTCAACTGGCAAAAGAGCCATTACATAAGGAGGCCAGGGGTGTGTCTGGCACGAGGAGTGGCCATGTCGCACAATGATATGATGGTCTGATTAAAAAACTCCTGATTGGGAGTGGGAAATGTGCTCCTGTGGGCTTATGCCATCGTCATGAGTACATTTCTGACTTTCTTGAAAATCGAAAAGAACGGCAGACTTATTTACATGCAAATCCATGAATAGACATGTTATATATGCCTGGGGATAGGGTCAGCGCAAAAGTGCAATTGCGCTTTTTTAAAAGAATGTTTAAATATTTTCCTTCTCATAGAGAACATGTGCCAAGTAAAGCAATCCCTTCCTTTGCACCCCTGAAGATTCACAAGACAATTCTCCACAAATAATGCGCATTACGCAAGGGGTACGTTTAGAAGTGATATATGTGTGGGGGGAAAGCTTTGCAAACTTGAATAGCTACAAAGTAACAACTCTCTGGGTTTTCACTGCCTTGGCATTCTTACTTCTTATGGATCTTTAGGGATAACACTCACACTCCTGCCCTCCAACCTACATTTCTGACATCAGAAAAGCAGCCCATTTGTTGGATTTTTCACAGTAGTTCGGTCCATTTACGTCTTCTCAGATCTGCAAATCTCGATCCTGCACTCCTAATATTTTAAGAGCTCATAAAGTCAAGGGCAGTGCAGTGAAGGAAACAAAAATGTGATGGGTGGAATGCTTACATTAATCTCAGGCACTGGTAATTACTCGGTTCTCATGCAAGAGGAAACCTGTTCTTTTCAAATGTAATTTTTGGGAGATGAGTTGGCCTAAAGGCTAGGGTGGTCGACCTCAAATCTGGGGAAATGGGTTTGGGTTTGAGTCTCGGCAATGACGCCGAACATCCTTTGATTCTGGGCAACTCACTAAATCCCCCCCCCCCCGTGCCTAACAAAAATAACAACAAAAATGAACGTGTCCTCATGTAATGCAACTGGTGCTATGTAAAGCACTCTGATACCTGATTTGGGTCAAGTTTGAGGTAAATAAAACTCTGTAAAAAAAGATATATATATATTTTTTTACTAATGTTGTCCGCAGGACCGGTTCTAGGATTTGCGGGGCCCTGGGCCAAAAGGGAATGTGCTAGGCCCTCTAATTTACATAACTGACCCCTTGCAGGGAGACCATTCAGAGACACTGCGGGAGGCCCATTTTCCAGCATTTTAGCGCCCCCACACTTTTAACTTTCAGCCCACAAGCAATTCTCACACCTTCAGCATGATAGGTGTGAGAATTGCTTGTGAGCTAAAAGTTAAAACTCTGGGGGCGCTAAAATGGTGGGCAACGGGCCTCCAGCAGTGTCTCTGAATGTTCTCCTTGCAATTGGGACAAGAGGAAGCGTCTCCCTCCCCTAGGTCTCCAGACACCATCCCTGAGAGGCATGTGGAGGGGATCCCTCCCATGGACCCTAAATGCAAGGAGACCCCTTTCTTTTAGTAGGATTGGCAGGGAAACAACAGGACACACAATCGGTGCAGGCCCCAGGCTGGTAGGCTGGGTGCAAGGCGCTGAGCAGCTGCCCACACTGCCCATGGCTAGCGCGCCCCTATTGTCCTGGAAGAACCTTTTGGACTATAGGTATTTTTATTTTTTTGCAGCTTTTATATAGTTCAAACTCGACCCGAAGGCATTTGAGCACTTTACAGGAGCACCAGTTATCTTGATTAAGGACACATTCATTTTCGGTAGGCACAGGGAGATTAAGTGATTTGCACAAAAATCACAGGGTGTTGGGCGGACTCTGATACTCCCAGCTCCAGAGTTGACAGCTTTGGCTGTTACACCACATCCTTTAACCTTGATGTAGGCCTTAATCTGCTGAGGACTGCCTGCTACCGTTTTTATGCACTCTTACTCCTGTGACTCTGAGACTGAGAGGGAATAGGTGTGGCGCCTCGGCCAGGGCGACTGACCTGGCATCTGGGGCCCACGGTTTAATCCCCGGCACCAGTGGCAGGTCAGCCCAGCACCATGTGACTCGGGGCAATAGCTTGCTTAATGTTCCAGACGGCCTGAAGTGCCAGGATACCTCTGGGTAACTGTTCCGCTTTACAAATACTGGATTTACATTTACTTTAGTTCCTAGACTGGAAGGATCTTCAAACAGAGAAAACCTCCTGCGCCTCTGTAGGAATCTCAATCGGGTGGTGAAATATTGTGCTTTTTAGGTGGACCTTTTACCAGTTGTGAAATTCATCCTTTCATACACCTTTTCCGAAATGGACTAGTTTAATCAAACTATTTCTTTTGCACACAGAAGAAGAAGCAAAACGAAATCCTTTCCCAGTACTATTTTCATTTGTCAGGAATTTGTTTTTGGGCTGCAAAAATTTGGCTTTTTCTCCAAAATTATTTTTCGGGTATTTGCAGGACAAGAGAGGATCCAAGAAGCCTTTCTTTCAAAGAAAAGTATGACCTTGTCAGCTGCAAGATTTGGTAATTTTTCAACATTTTCAAATTAACTGTGCAGAGCTACCAAAGCTTAGCCTTCCAAAAAACGACCTCAACCTTTTCAAAACAAATATCTCGAAACCTATCCATGGATTTACAATAAATAACATAAAGTTGTTTTTTTCAATAAATCTTTATCTTCATGCTGTATTTGAGGATTGGTGACGTTACAACGCAGGCTATTACAACGCCTGCTGTTACAACGCGGTTTTTACATCGCATACCATTACAACGCATAGTGCTTTTAAGCGCTGGATAGTGAATTATTTAATTTACTATTCCAACTCCAGTCCCCGTGGATAGTAGGGAAGGTGTTGGATAGTAAATTAAATATATTCCCTATCCTAGAGCGCCCCCCAGCGCAATGCGTTGTAATGGTTTGCGTTGTAATGGTTGCGTTGTAATGGTAGTGTGTTGTAATGAATGCGTTGTAAGTGATGTTTCCCTGTATTGGATGTTGTTCTTATAGCGATGATTACAAAATTCCTTTTGGGCAGCACAACTTTTACTTTTTGCTAAATACTTTTTAACCCACCACCAACTGATCTTCAGGACATTTCAAATAAAGATATTTTAAAAAACTGCCAATTAGAAATTAGATTTATTAAATTGTGAGGATCAAACTGCTTGAATGTGAAATCATATGTTGTGTCAAAGAAACTGTTACAATATGGTGGGTTTCTGAAAAAACTAACATCTCTTTCCTGAAGTATTTTGTTAACACTGAGAAGTTACTGCTCTCTAATTGTATTGGCACTGTTAGAAAGTGGATTAGTATTTATGGGTAATGGAAGCCATGTAATAATGTATCTATTCTTCTTAGGTCCGGTAAATGTTTCAGTAATTTAAACCAGAGTTCAACCCCTGATAGGTGTGCCAAGCATTTAGAAGTACCAAAACAGTTAAATTAAAAACACAACACAATAAAAAATCTTCTAATTTGTGAAAAATTGAAAAAGTAAAATTGCAAAGTCACACCAAAATGCCAAAAATCTAATTAGGGGAAAAGCATTTATGAATGGTGGAGGTAGACCATGGCCTAGGCATGATGTGGAGCCCAAGTCTGAAGCACCAAGTGGATTGGTTCTGGTGAAATTCTGGATGTCAAAAAGTTGAAAATGTTTCTAAGTCCTACTTCAAGAAGGGAAGAAGGGTCTTGGTCACTTTTTAAAAGAAAAGCATTGAAAATTCTTTCTTTAGCCCAATAATCTGTTTAGATGAAATATCTTTCCTGAACAGGTTGCTGCTGAAACTGTAGCTTTAACCGCAGGACCAAAGGCTTTAGACTTGAAACAGGTTGAGCTCTTTAATGCTTTGGAACTATGGAGATTTGTCCTTGAAAAGTTTCAAAATCCCAATGCAGAAAAAGACTTAATTTTTTTTTCGAAGAATGGGGGACTTTTGATCGGTATAAATCTAAAATCCAATCTGACACCATGGAACTGCTGGTTGGATGGTGTTTCTGGCAAGTTTTGTTGAGGGAGTTGATCCCTAGATTTAGTTTGACAACATCTTTGAAGTCAGGATGGGGCAGTCACTTTATAAGGGAATTAATTAAAATATTATGTATGGCACAAACTTTGAAGCACAAAATTCAATGTTGTTGTAGATCAGGTGCATCAGGTATAATTGAAAGAATCAATGATACTCTGAACTCAAAGTGGCCAAGTTTGCCAGATGCCCTACCACAGTTGGTGATCCATTTAAGATGAACACCTAATAAAGTGACTTCAATTTCGTCTCATGGAATGATCATAGGCATAAAAATGCCTTAGGCTGCCCAACCCCCAAATGTTTACCTTCCTCCTATATTTTTCTAGACTTGTTTGGTCTGGCCTTATAGTGGGGATATCCGTGCCATTCGTCCACCACACACCCCCCACCACAAAGACACTTTACACAAATTTGGTGTTCACTGCGTAGCTTTTATTACTTGTCAATAACACTATCTATATTTGTTATTAAACCTCCAACTTTTGACCAATTTTATTAACCATTGAAATACCATTATTGAACATAAGGAGGCGCAGACTCCATCTGCGCCACAGGTTACCATGTATTTACAATTTCATCAGCTCTAGATCCCCTTGAGGCGTGTTGTACCAGCAGGACACAACCCAACCCCTTACCACTTAATACCAATACTGAACATAAGGAGGTGCAGTATCCATCTGCGCCACATGTTACCATGTATTTACAATTAGTCAGCTCTAGATCCACTTCAGGCGAGTTGTACCAGCAGGACACAACCCAACCCCTTACCACTTCGTCCATATGAGATACCATGTTGCTTCATACAAGCACCGGCTACTAGGGTAGGGCCGGAGAGTCCAGGACCACCAGCAGGACGGCCCCCTCTCCCGCCAGCCCAGAGCCCCAATGACTGCCTCTCTGTTGCAAGGTCAGGCAGTTTCCGCATAAAGAAGTCCCTGGGCCTTTTCCTCTTGTCCGGGACCCCGCCAAATCTACTTAAAACTTAGGGATGGGTGGGTGGGCAACTGTTCCCGCTGCGCCTTTCCTGCTACTCCACCAGGTGAGAGGACAAAGAGCCTACTCCCTTGATTATGGCTATTTTTATCACCTAAGGGGAGGGACCACCAATGCACCTCCTTCTTTACTCGCATTACAGGCATCCCTCCCTTTGCCCACTTTCAGGGAAACGAAACTGTTACCTCGGCACTAAAATCCCACTAAAGGCACCCCTCCCCTAGACGCGGGGGGTGCCTATCAGTCCTCTGAGCACTTTACCACTGCTAACCAGTGCTAAAGTGCATGTGCTCTCTCCTCTAAACATGGTAGTATTGACCTATGTCAAATTTGTATATGTTTTATAATACGTTATTTATCATTTTCTGTAAAAAAGTGAACAATCACATAGAGAACAGCAAAAAGGGACATCACCTACCAAATATTATTACATCACCTTGATACGGAAGAGACTGCAGTAATTAGAAGATCTGTTAGAACACACAGAAACACATACCTCAGACATTTAGCGCCATATTTGAACAATGATATTTCCCATATTGCGCACCTGGAGGCCGTACGATGTAGTGTTCAGAAATACAATTCCAGAGACATTTCTTAGTTTAAAGAAATGTGTCTTTTGCCTCTAGAAAACCTCTCTCTAAAACATATTTTTTCAATTAAAATATATTTTAGAAAGAAACTTTTTAGAGGCTAAAGAAAAATGTCTTTAAGCTAAGAAATGCCTCTGGAATTGTGTTTCTGAACACTCTGTTGTATGGCCTCCAGGTGCGCAATATGGGAAATAACATCATTCAAATATGGTGCTCAGGCTGGGGCTTCGAAGTGATGTACCCATTGGCAAGGTCACATGAAGTTGTACTTCTGGGACGCGCAGTTGAAAGTGCAGCACGTTGAGGGCAGAAACACGCCGGAACGAGATAATGCTCGATAGACGGACAGACGTGCTAAGAGTATGCATGTGATTATGAGGAGGGGTGAATGAACCTTGAGACATGACTCCCCCATGGAAATGGATAAAGAGAGGTGATGCACCGCTGTTTTCAATAGATTACGTGGTCGGTGTTTTTAACGAAGTCCATTATGGATGGGTTGGCAAAATAGTAAGATTTCAATGTGCACTGGTTTGCTATGTGCAATTCTTGAGGAACACTGTGTGTTCTGATATACTGCAATGGAGTGGTCAGGTGTTTACCTTGTGAATGGATTTAACATTGGGTATATGTATTAACAGGTATATTATTGGCAAACGGAGTGTGCCGGTGAGAGACTTCCAGTTGAAGGAAATACCCCCTGACACGGTGGGAAGGTGGTATGATTGCCCTTGGCTACCTCTTGGTAAATATACATCGATATCTGTGCCGTATACGTCATTCTTGACTTTAACATCTAGTATGTGTTATGGAGGATGTCCTAACTGGTTGGGAGTTTTAACTAGTGCTTTTTGTTTATGTTTATCTGTCACTCTGCATATGAAAGTTGGAGTCCAGTAAGGTGACTTTTGACCTCAAGCCCGGATGAAATTGCCACAATAGAAGACAGGCAATTAAACATGTTGGCCCATCTTGAAGTGGTTTGCAACATGCAGTTTGTTTTTAAACCTTGAGTAGGCTCACAAACTTGAATAAAAAACGGGATCATTGCACATGTGAGTCCTAACTCAATTTTATTTTGAGAAATACTTCATTCTTATACACATTACAGGGTCTTTTTTTACAGACAAATACTGATGTTGTCTTTACCTTTTCTTTTCTAACTTGACACTTTCCTTCTCTTTTTTCACTGGTGAGAAGGTCACCGATGATGAGAAACATAGGGAAACTGGTAAGAACCTACCAGCAGCTCCTCTGGTGAAGCGTACGTGAGGGACCTTTTCACCTTCTCACAATTTTTTGTTAGTTGATATACACCTTTTTTAATAGGGGGTATGTTTATATGGAGTAGACTGGTAAACGTGGATCTGTAAAATATATTAATATAAATATCTGGGCACTTGAGGCTGGATACGATTGGTAAACGGTTTTAACCAGCAGTTGGGTGGAGGCAGCAGCCCCCAAGACCATTTCTACAAAGAAGATTGGATTTTGCTCCTTTTTTGGATCGCGTCTTTTTTGTTCATTGTTACTTGTGAGTGGAGGGAGACCTGATAGAATGCTTTCCCTCTAGAGCTCCTTATTGTGGTTGACCCAAGATTGACAGACAATCCAAGAGGAATGCACTTGAACCACCAATCTAGCAATACAGTATGATTTTCCTTTAAAGAATCCTTTTTAGAACAGTGTGGGTTCGGTTCACTTCTCTATAATTTGTATTTAACATGTTCAAATGTAGATGACAGAGCATTTAGAAATAAAATGATAAATTGGTCTCTGGGGCAAATTGACTGTTTGCAATACATTTAACTGTACTGTGTCATACTCGTTCCTTTGTTTTCTTCCACAACAGATTGAGGACAATGATGTGCTGCTCATTGCCCAGATAAATATTTTCCTTGTTTAACCCCTTCGATGCTGCGGTAATTTTCGCGCTGTGTGGCAATTTTCAAATTACCGCGTTACATGACGAGCTCAGCTCGTCATCAGCACACGCCACCCGTGGCTGATGACGAGCTGAGCTCGTCATCAGCATCGAAGGGGTTAATGTTTGCTTTGTCACACCTTTCTTCAGACCCCCTTTTACCTTCCATTCATCAAACCTTAACTCTCTTCCCCTGGGTTGTGTGATGTATTGAGGTGTGACTTAATTTACACCATAAATTGATCACACACTTGGTAGGTCAGATGTGGTGAAAGCAATGAGTGCAGGATTTTTTTTACCTAAACAATAGCCCACACTGGCCCCATTTACCCACTCACGCAAACAAACTGATCCATATTTCAGGTATAGAAGAAAATAATTCATCAACTTCATCATTCAGGCATTGCGTTGCGTAAACACTTAACCTTGCCCACTTCAGACTTTGAGTCCACTTAATGACTCAAGGATTTTGTAACTTTAGTTTTAATTAAAATACTAACTCACCATTGTGCAGAAGTTACTATTGCTATTTCTTGTTATATTATCACTATCAGGTATTCTTTGTTGTGTAGTAGTCTGGTCTCAATTCTTTGTAAAGCTATTATATATTAACCCATTAACTCAGTGTTTTTATTTTAACTTAGTTGCCTGCAATGAATAATCTTTCATATTATTCTTACAGTTGGACTTCACGTAGGTGGGCGTGGAACCGCATTTCCGATTCCTTCACTGTTAGTGCGCTGCCCTCCTACTACTACCACAACCATAAAATGGCACCTTGGGAAACCACCATCCATCATAATTGTCCCACCTACTTCTGATGCATCTTTTTTAGGGAGAGGACCAGATGTCACCATCGAACCCAGAAGAGGACACAGCAACAAAGGAAAAGGAACAACCAATTGCAAAGTCAACAAGGAGTCAGCGAACGTAGGGCCTTATTTACAAGGAATTAGTGGAGCGCTGTGCTGCAAGCCATTTGGCTGCGCTGTGTCAATCCAGAAGCACAGGAATGAGTCTTATCTACAACGATATGATGTATTATCCCTGCGCTGGCACACTATTTGCTGCCGTTCATCATAGCAGGCACCCTTGTACCATAGTGCAAGGGTGCGTGCGTTGAGTGTAATGATTTTATATGTGCAGGAAGGTGTCTCTCCCTCCACGTAAACAATCTGAAATGGCATTTTGGAACTTCTATGAGTATTGCTTAATGAATCACACATATGAATTGGAAAATATAAATTTTTCTTAATGATTGTTTACATAGGCAATCACAAGAGGTTATTTCCTCATCCTCTGTGTGCTGCAGAATGCAGCATGCATAGAAAGATGAAAAAAATGAGGAGAATTGAAAACATTTCTCCTTGTTGCGCCTCTCTCTGCCTCCTCTGGGGAAAGTAGCATTCAGACACATTTCCAGGTATATGATTTTTTGTAACTCTGGGAATGTGTCAGGTTCCATTTGTGTTGCATGTGAACACCCACAGCAACACCCATGGACCGACCCTTTCATGCAAAGTGCTGCGTGTAAATGGGGTAGTATTTACTAGGACAGAAAAAGCCACACAGGATGGCTTTTCGTGTCCTTGTAAATATGGAGCAGCAAAATGTGCAACCGACGCATCACAAAAAGTAATTCACTGGTTATGCAAGGGGCTTGTAAGTAAGCTCCTGTCTCATCAATATCTCAAAATTTCAGCTTACGATGACTCAAATCACGACCTTTCAAAAAAGTACATTTCTCGTCCCTACACAACATTTAAATGAGTTGAAAGAACAGATAAGCCTCTTCAAATTTATGAGAAACTTGAGGTTATAGCAGTTTTTGGAGAATATTTTTGAGGAATCGCAATGAAAAGGAGGTACTCTTATGGGTCTAAAGAATAAAAGCACCTTCTTACCTACAGGGAACCATAACGTTATTGACTCATTTGAAGTTATCATTTAGAAAGAATTCCAGAACATTTTTAAATCAAATGCTCCCAGGATCTCTAAGCTGAGTCAGAAAGTAAGAAGAATCATCAAAAAGAAATTACCAATAATGCAGTGAAAACATGTTGCAAACAAGAGTGGCTCTTTCGTCATCTTGGACAGTGATTTTTATCCTAAGAATGTCAATGATCATGTCCACGATACCGCTACATCCTTGAAGTTGGAATCGAATCCCACACAGGAGTTTTCGAAAATCCTGTTGACCATCCTCAACAAGGCCATGTCCCTTGTCACTATTACAGAAGATGATAGATGATATCTCATTGAAAAGGAATCTGCAAACTCTTAATGTACACGCTACTGAAGATTCATAAGAACTTCAACCAACCTTCACTACGACCAATTGTCCCCAGAAAATATTCCATACAAAAACCGTTTGGGAAATACCTGGACTGTCACCTACAACCATTAGTCCAAAGTATGACAACCTACGTTAAGGATACTACTGATTTCCTGAAGTAGATGAGGATCATTAAATTTGCGGAAAATATTCAACCTATCCTATGGATCTTAGATGTTAGGTACTCCTACACCTCAATTCCTCACAACTTGTGCCCTGATGACGTTAAATCATTCTTAGTTAACACACAAATGAATGAAGATCTGAAAGTATTCTTATTTAATTTATTACACTTCACGTTAGCTCAGAGTCACTTTTAATGGAACAAAGAGCAACTACCTACAGTTAACAAGAACTTCCATGGGAAATTATGCCAACCCATGCTATGCTAATCTCTTCATGTATCAATTGGAGCTTGACAACGTATTCAATGATCAAGAGTGGCAAAACTATTTAATAAAATACTAAAGATAGTGGAGATCTATCGAAAATATATTCCTCATATAGAAGGGCCAGGAAACAAACTTGATAAAAGCCATAGAAAAATTCAATTCCATTGATGAAATGATAATTTTGTTCCAACACTATCAGTGAGAGTCGCATTACATTCTTGGATGTTGACATTACAGTAAATGGTCAAACTGTGGAAACTATCATATTCGTCAAGCCAACTGTTCAAAACAATTTGTTGCACTTTAGTAGCTTTCACCAACATTCATTGAAGAGACACCCTCCTTACGCTCAATTGTTGAGAAAAAAATAGATTGCTTCCAATGTTAACCACTATAACACTGGCAAAGATATGACGGTGGACACATTTAAACTGTGAGGTTACCCTAACAAGGTCGTACAGGAAGGGGTTGAAAAAGTTGATACCAAGGAGAGAATCCAACTCCTAACATCCAATAAATGCTGCAGTTAAACTAAAAGAATGGTATTTGAGTATACATTTTCTACCAGGGGCATTACACTTAAAAGCATCATATTGAAGTACTGGCCCATGTTACAGAACGAAAATGTCTTCAGAGGGATTTTCAACGCACCACTTTCCCTTCGCTTATCAAAGAACTAAGGGGCATATTTGAAAGCCAATATTGCCACAGGAACCTCATTTTTAACAACGTGGCAGTAGGGGCTTTGGCTTATTTACAAGGCCATTGTAAATAAGGCACCCTTTCACGCAATACTTCATGAAAGGAGTGAGCAAAGGGTGTTGCAGTGGCCATTCTGCCGCAGCACCCATTGATTTTAACTCTGCTCCCTAATTACAAGAGTGCCGTAAATAGGAGGCAGTGCCGAGATTAAACCATGGAAAACCTGGTGTTAATGTCTCGAAACAAGGAGAAATGTTTTATTTCTCTTTGTCGTTGATGTTTCTGTGTGTGCTGCATTGTAAAACACACATAGAAAGAGTGAAATGCCATTTGTGATTTTTTTATGTGCAGGAAGAGAAACCTTCCTGCACATAAGCAATCATTCCATCAATGCAGGCACCCTTGCCCTGTTGCGCAAGGGTGCCTGTGTTGGTCCTAGGCAGCTTAACTTAGTGCCATGCTAGGGAGGTGCAGGGACTTTCTGTATCTTTGTAAAATTGACTCATCCCTGCATTTTTGGAATGGTGGAGCATGGCATTAGCATTTAGTACTTTCCTCCAGGCTCCACCATTCCTTTGTAAATATGCCCCTAAGAATCTTAAGGAACTCTTAGACAAACGTAATGACCCCAAGGAGAAAAGGGTGTACAAGGGAACCAGAACTTGCGTTAATTGTGGCAGTTGTAAAAACATCATAAAAGGCACTATGATTATGTACCCAGCCCAAGGAACTAAGTTTGAGCTAAATACTTCAGCCACAAGTGATTCCAAAAACATGGTTAATCTTTTGAAATGCCCCTGTGGGTTGGCTTATGTTGGTAAAAGAGAACTAAAAATAAAAAACAAACTAACTGAGCATAAAGGCAACATTTGTGTCAGGAATGAACAATCCACCATTGTTCTTCATTTACAGCCCCACAATCACAATGTGAGCCAATTGAGATTTCTTTTCCTACAGACCATTCCTATCAGGGAAGACATGGACGTTAAGAAATATCTACTCCAGAGGGAGATATATTAAATGGAAAAGCTTGACACTGTCACATCCAAAGGCTTAAATGAGTGCATGGACTTAAGCTGTTACTGTTGCTGACCTGTCTGTAAAAGTATTGCTCTGTATTTTCTTAGTACCTTTTTCTTAACATACATTCTTCAACATCGGGTTTCTGAACAAGTGTTTTCAGCACATGTGCTTTTTCTACCTTCCAATTCACCCTGCTCATTGGTAGTATGTGTTTTTGTGTACTGAGTCTTCAGTATCACTCTATTACATCATGGCGCTCACTCTGATTCACCTCACATGCTCCTTGACCAGTCCGCTTTCTATGCGCTTGTGTTATCACTTACACTCTTATTGTTCCATGATGGTGACCAGCTGATACGCTACGAGTGGCTGTCTTCTATCCCATAGAGGTGTGTGATCCCTTCGAAGTATTATGTTTCACAGTGCTGGTGTTTTCATACGGCGCTCACAGTACCGTAGTACCAAAGTGAAGTTATTCACAGTGTCACAAGACTTTGGGTCACACAACAAAGTAGCGTTTACTTCGCAGCTTAGCTCTATGTTTACTTCTTTGTTTCACTTCATAAATGTAACAAGCAAAATGTTTTTATTCTTCCTTCTTTAAACGCTCTACTTCATCAGAGTTAGCAAGCAAGCATTCGCGTCTGTTTCTTCTATTCCTTTGAAAGCACTGTACCGCCTTTGTTTCACTTTATGTAAAAGCACCATGACTTCATCCTACCTTTTCCTTTTTCTGATGTCTAAACAACCCTCACTGTTGGAGTCTGCATGCAAGCACCTGTGTTTTCATTTCTAGATGTTTCTTTCTCATTTACAAGACTAGCACCTTGACTGCATGGGTACATGCTACTTTTTTAAAGCATTGCACCATCTGAGTAGCATGCTGTAACACACAGATTACCACTATATCCACGTACTTGTCCAAAGTAACTATTATCTCGTCCCAAAATAGTTTGATTGGGGGGCACTCCATAAACATATGGACGTCTGAGGCAGCGGGGAGGTTGCATTTGTTACAACATTTTCCTGGATGGAATTTGGATAACCTTTGCGGGGATAGGTAAGCTCAATGGACCGTGAACAGGTGATTCCGCCTCAACCATGCGGGCTTAACGATTTTGTACAGGAGAGTGAATGATCTTATCCACAAGTCTTCACACTGAAGGCCCATGTCACCTGCCCACAGCTCATCTGGGAGGGTAAGTTCCCCAAAATGGTCCAATACCAAAAGGCTACTTCTTTGCCCCCGATTGCTTTTCCACAAGCTGGTATTCCAAGTTACTACTCCTCCCCAAATGAGCCTTTTTACTGATCACCTCTGGACCAACTGACGAGCTGTATATATTTAAACATGGATAAATAAGGCTAGACTTACTCTTTCATATAGCTCATCCCATTCTACCAATGCCCCTCCTGTTAACAGTTCACCCCATCTTAGGATCCCTGCCTCTCTTAGGGGTATTGCAAGAATGTCCCCAAAACAGGGGGAAGCCCAGGGGAATCCCAAATTGGAGCGAGATTTGAGAAGTAGGCCAACCCAATTTTTGCCTTAATCAGCACCCAAGTTTTGGCCAATGAGTGTAAGATCTTTAGCCTCACCTTTTTGAAGAACTTCTGCTCCCCAAATTTAAATAAAAAACCATCAAGTGGCAGTTCCGCCCCATTAAGCATGGCCTTAAACATTTTCCCAATGGATGAACTTGATGGGGATTTCAGCAGCATCCTAGAGTGCGACATCTGAAACGCCCATGCGTAGTAATGTAGATCTGGTATGGCAAGCACTCCGTCTTCCCTCCTCCTTCTCAATTTTTTCCAAGCCAGCTTGGTCGCCTTGTAATTCCATACAAACGAGTTAATTTCCTGTTGGCATTTTTGGAGTTGCTTGGAATCAAAGGCTAATGGGATGGTGTTAAATATAAACGTGAACTTGGGAAGAATGGACATTTTTATTAAACTTATTCTCCCAAGGATGGTCAATGGGAGAAAGGTCCAAGGTTTTAAAAGCGCCCGACATTCACGGAGGATCTGGTCCAAGTTGGTCTTTGCAATGTTACTGATTTCCTGACTGATCTTAATTCCCAGATACCACATTGATGAAGTTACTGCCAGCTGTGTACATCATTATCTCGGTTTTCTCTGCGTTGATCTCATACCCAGAGATCCGTCCGAATTCCTCTGCCCTTTTTACAACTATCGGAAAGGCTTGCACAGGGTCGGAAGTATAGATAATGATGTCGTCTGCATAAAGTCCTACCCGCTTAGCCGATCCTCCAAACTCAGAAGAGGGGATGTTATGCTCCTCTCTCTCAAGGTTTGCGCAAAGGGTTCAATATGCAAATTGAATAGGCGGAGGGAAAGCGGGCAGCCCTGCCTGGTTCCCCTCATGATTTTAAAGGGCTCTGTGAAGGTACCACTGACCAACAGTTTATCCCTGGGGTGCTTATACAGGAGCTCGACGGTTCGACAGAAATTAACCCCAAACCGAAACGTTCTCATTACCGCGGCCAGATAGGGCCAATTGACCCTATCGAATGCTTTAGTAGCTTCCAGAGTGAACGTGGCCAAGGGGAGGGAAAAAGTAGAGGCGATGTCTATAACCCCAACCAGGTCATGAGTTAGGTCTGCCAACTGACGGCCCTTCTGGTCTTGATGGATAATTGAGCTGATCTCGCTCCCCAAACGTGCCAACAGAATGGCTGCAAAGATCTTATAGTCGTTATTTCGGAGCGAGATCAGCCGATAGGACCCGCAATCAGTAGGGCCTTTACCAGGTTTAGGGATAAGCGCAATAGTAGCCTCACTCCATGACTCAGGTGGTGCCAAGCCGTTTAGTAAAATGCAGTTAAAAAGGGCAGTCAACCCAATACCCGGTACAGCTCCCCTGGTAAGCCGTTCGGGCCTGCTGCTTTTCCTCACTTCAGATGCCCGATAATTTTACTGACTTCGGCTTCCGAAATTTCCTTATCTAGATGATCGCTCTGATCCTTTGTAAGAGTAGGCAGTTGAACCATTCTTAACCAGGAGTCCCTAACCGTGGGGTCATCTGTAATATCCTCCTTATAGATGGTCTGGAAGAATTCCTGGAAAGCGCTTCCAATTTCCGAGTTAGAAGTCCTAGCTGTTAACTCCCCTTCTCGTTTAATTTCCCTAATATATTTTTTGGCTTGATCTGATTTTATCTTCCAGGCTAGGACCTTACCTGTGGCCTCTCCATACTCAAAATTTGAGAGTTTGCTCACCTCCCACCTCTTTGCCACCCTTTCCTGTAATATATTTTCCAGGTTTTTTTCAGCTTGGCATGGTTCTCAGGATCGCGGCACCAGCTTTGTTGTTGGAAAGTCAGAGGCACTGGCGGCTGACTGAGGGGCCTGGGCTGCTGCCTCCTCCTACTTTTATTCCTCTGGGGGCCACCAGCCCCTGAAACATCTATTGAGTGTTTCCAACCTCTCACTGAAGAGCTTTTTACCAGCCTCGCTCTTAGTGTATCTTCTGTGTCCCCCTTAGACCCCCTTTCTCATAGGATCTGGAAGGAGTATGGACCGGAAGTATTACCATGGATGCAATTGATCTGCTGCCAATCCTTGGAGGAAGGAGTGGTTCCCGAGGTATGGAAGCAAGCAGTGGTAACCCCCTGCTCCAGAAACCCTCTCTGGACCCAACAAACCCAGCCAAAGTTAGGCCTATATCTCTCCTGCACTACCCTATAAAATCTTGGAAAAGTCTGTTAGGAAGTCTCTGTCGAGTTATCTTGAAGATGACCGTCTACTGGACAGGGATCAGTTTTGTTTCCGCCCAGGCCATGGGACAGAAACTGCATTGGCAACCGTGTTGGATACTCTGCAAATGCTAGCCGACAATGGTAACTCATCATTGTTAGTGTTATTTGATATGTCCGCCGCATTCGACACGGTAAGCCATGCAGTACTGATAGGCAGAATGGAGAGACTGGGTGTGAAAGGCCAAGCCCTGAAATGGTTACAATCGTATTTGTCAGAAAGACAACAGGTAGTAACCATGACACCGTATGCCTCCCCCAAGTCCTTGGTTCATTACGGAGTGCCACAGGGGTCGGCAATAAGCCCCATCCTTTTCAATATATATTTGCGCCCTTTGATTCCCATCATAAAATCTTATAGGATTGATTTGATCAACTATGCCGACGACACTCAATGTGTATTTTCCCTGGAAGGGAAGCATGCGGTGTCTACCACCAACTTCCAGGAATGCCTGCGTCGGGTCACTGGTTGGCTTAAAGTAAACTCTCTGCAATTCAATGAGGGGAAAACAGAGGTGGTTTACTGCTCGGCCGCCAAAATGACTCAGCTACAACCGTGCAAGCTCAGGCTTTCCCCTGGGGCTGATCCCAAGGTTCCAGTCAAAACAGTACGCAACTTGGGGGTACTGCTTGATGAAAATCTTCAAATGGTATCTCAAACCAATAAAACAATTAGTGTATGCTTTGCTCTTCTACCCAATGAGGCTAGACCCCTGTGGTGAGGAGCATAATCCTATGCAGACTGGACTATTGCAACTCCCTATATTTAGGTGCCCCATTATACATCTTGCAGGGGCTGCAAAGAGTCCAGTCTATAGCGGCAAAGCTGGCACTTAACAGGCAGCGTAGCTCCTCTACCACAATGGCTTTGAGAGATCTTCACTGGCTGCCGATCAGAGACAGAGTTACCTTTAAATCATTGTGCATTGTATACAGAGCACTGCATAGTACGGGCCCTCTATCAATACAAGAAAGATTTACCTGCTACAAGCCCACCAGCTTCTTCGCTCGTCCAGTGTAAATCTGGCAACAACTACCAGATTTAAGAAATCCAGGATGGGAGGTAGGTCTTTCGGTACAGTAGGATCCCGGCTTTGGAATGAGCTACCCCAGAATATCAAACAAGCCAATTCTCTGATGTGTTTCAGAAAGCATCTGAAGACCTGGCTATTTGCTAAGATCTGAGATTATTGCACCCCCATACTCAGTCCCGTTTCTGCTGATTTCATCTGATTAGGTTTTCCAAGTGCAAGGATACCCGTAGGGTGACAGTTTGTGCTATACAAGTGTACGATACAATACAATACAATACAATATTCGAACCATATGGCCTCCGCTTCTGCAGACAGGCTGCTCTGCGCAAAACACTTGTTTAAAATTACATAGGGGAACAGTAGCAGTACATTGCTGCTCCCTGAGGGCCATTTAATTTTGATGTGATTAGAGTCACAGCCATTTCCCACACATGCCTCATGTAAAACTAAAGGTAAATGGCAAATGTAATAACTGTCTGAAAAGCACAATAAACAGCACACCAAGTTTAAAAAACAGGTTTTTGTTGGGTTTTTTTTGCTTTGAAGGATTTCCTAGTAAAAACTAAACAGACATTTTGTGTGGAAATATAAAAATAAATGGCCTTTCATAAATGAATAAGGCACTATGGAGTACAAGTATTCTTGTTGTGACAAATTAATTAAGGCATGCTAGCTGTGCCCCAGTCTTTACTAATCCTACTTTCCTACGCTCTGCAGTCTGCAGCTGGGGCAGCAGTAATAGACAATTACCTTATTCCAGTGACCCTGCTCTTATCTAAAATGCCTTTCAATTTTACCTTGACACAAGGCAGATGAATAATAATAAATGATACACATCACATATAAAATCATGCGGATATCCTGTCTGCCATAAGTAGACGGTGTATAAAACGATGCACTGCAGTACAGGTAAGGGATTAAGAAATGGGATATAGATTGGCTTTGCACAAACGCAGAACCCAGGTGTGCAGTAAGTAAAAATTCCCAATGTACAGCATACATGTCAGGCGCATCTCAGAGTTCACTGTATCAAACTCAAAAGAAGGACCAATAAGACAATGTTAGGGAAGTCAAGCCTATATTTGCAGTCCGGAATTCAGGGCTGCTGGATGTGTTTTGTTAATTGGGTATCCTCACTAGAGTCTGCCATTCAGGTTGCCTGCGGGAGGCTAGACCCCACTTTGCTGCTGATCCCCCAGGGCTCCCGGCTGGTCACACCCCAGATTTGCAATCTGATAGAGGAATGAGCGGCTCCCCATCCAGTCTTTTGATGCAGGCACTGAGGTGCTCCCACCCACAAGTCTGTTGGCATGGGTTACTATAACCAGATCAAAAGGTCCCCATTCTCGGGTACCGAGCCCCAGGACCAATATTCCTTCCTGGAATGAGGTTCCAGCAGCACCTTCAAAAAGCTAGCAGCTACCAGCCAATGGAGGCCCTCATTAGGTTAGAAAACTAAGCTTTCCTCCAGTATCAGGCCAGGTTTCTTATACGCTTGGGATACTGAAAACCTCAAACCTCCACAGCACACACACGAGATCTAACAGGTTGAGAAGTGCTGCATTGTACTGAGTCAGTCGGGAGGGAGAATTCACCAGAACAACCAGCTATCACAGTCCATCACCATCATTGGGAGAGTTTCAACCAATTCTTGGCATAAAACCCTGAATGTTTCTCTTCCTTTCCCTCAAATCTTCCAAATATCCAAAGCCTGTTCACCGGGTCATTGCCTTCCAGAACAAGGAAACAAGCGTGTTGCCAGTTAGGAGTCCCTAGCCACATTCGGTAACTGTAGGTTCAAATACCCTGGGAAAGATGTGGTCCGTTGGAGAGAGGTTGTTGGGGCAAAGTGAGCCTGCAAGGGTCCATCACAGCTCTGTGACAGATTAGAACACAAGAATGTGCTCTCCCCGATATCAGGCCTAGTTTTCAGCCGACACACAAGACTTATACACACCATCTGGTGAGCAATAAGCCCAATGTTGGAGACCGCATTATCAGAGGCACATGGGGGCCGCAGAACAGCTCTCCTACCCGGGCCAGGTCACGATAATTGAGATAACAGATCATGTGAGATCTGGGGAAGCATCCAAAAGATTGATAAAAGTAGTCCAAATCTAGCCCAAATAGAAGTTTCCAGAAAAAGGGTGTAGTCCAGATACCTGGCATATCTGGGGAGGATGTATAATGATACAATGCGTTCTATTACAACGCGGTATGTTACTTCGCGGTCCTGACAATGCAAGTGTGGACTTAGGGACAGTGTGAATTACTATTCCAACTCCAGTCTACGTACAGTAGTGAAGGTGTTGGAATAGTAATGTACACTATTCCTTAGTCTAGAGCGCCCTCCAGTGCAAGTCGATATAACGACTTGCATAGTCAAAACTGCGATGTAACATACTGCAATGTAATTGATGCGTGGTAAAGGATGTTTCCCATCTGGGGAGGGCCACATTGCACACCTCATACCTGGACTAGAGGGGTACACACATGATCTCAGGGCACGTTGCGATCACTAACAGCCTTTACTTGCGACACACACCCTCTTTGTACATCGCTCCGCACATGTGTAGGTCAAAAATCAACACCCTCACAGATAAGCACCCCAAGCACTCTGTTAGAAATGGGGATATCTGGTTGGCTAAGGCTTGCGCCAAAGCTAGGCAGAGGCCACCCCTCTACTCAGGGAAAGGGAGTTACACGCCAAAGATAACCCCTGCTCACCCCCTTGGTAGCTTGGCACGAGCAGTTAGGCTTATCCCGGTGGCGATGTGTAAAGCATTTGCACAACACACACAATAACAACATATTAGGCACATCACAAAAGGAACTCCACACAAGGTTATGTATAAAAATTGCCTTTGTATTATCATAAAACACATTACATGGTAATCACACAATATACACTGTGCCAACTGGCACTGGTATTATTTACAGGGGATTATTTACACATGACAGGGTCACATGGGCCACTGTCTGAATTAGCACTTGGTAAAGAATAGTAAAAGTAAGAATATATAAGGAACTTAGAACTCAGCCAATAATCACTGGCAGACACTATACTCAGCGTCAACCTGTAACATAAATCATAACAGGCACAGTATCACATAAGGCGAGAACTCTATTCTACGCCAACCTCATAAGCCTAAACCTAATAAACCATAATCTCCTAAACATAACTTGTATTAGGAAATAAACTTAATAACATACCCTGCAGTAGGGAATAAATCAAACCTAGTCCACAGTAGAGCATCAAATAAAACATAAGACAGTAGGTAAAACCCAATAAGCATAAAAGCACATCTATAAGCATAAATCAAGGTGCATAAAACATACTACAAACATTACATTTCCTAGCACCTATAAAAATCACACGATGGCCTGGCGCCCTATAAATCTAACAGTCCCTAGGTCCAACTGGCCATCTCTAAGGGGCTCAAATGCCCTTTGTCCAAAGTTAGGGCTGCTGCCTAGGCAGTGAACGTCAAGGGTGCGCCACTGCGCAAACCTAAACGTTGCAGCTGCCCACTACTTGCTGGGCAGCTGAGAGTCTGAAATGAAGGACCTAAACGTAGCAGCTGGCACTAAGTGCTGCACAGCTGTGCAGGCCAAGGTAGGGGCGAAGGAGTGCGTCTCACTCCTGGATTCAACACATGTCCCCTAAAATGAAAAATACCTAAACGGTGCAGCTGCCCACTTCTTGCTGGGCAGCTGTGAGGTAGAAATGCTGCATGGGCTCTCACTGGCCCTTAGAACAAATGTGCAAAGTGTTGGAACCACGGGCTCTGAAAATGAAACATGTCCTTTGGAGCACTCTGGCTCCTAAACTAATTATGCGCCCAAAACAGAAGAAGAACTTGCCCCCAAACACTGTGGATTGCACTGGCGCTGTAACCATGAGTAGGCTAGTGCTGGAGCCATCTAGCTCAAGAAACAAATATGCGAAATGTTGGAGTCATCTCGGCTCTAGGAATAATGATGCCCAAAACACGGCCCTTGCAGGAATTCGCTGGCTCCTAAAATGATTATGCCCCGTCATTGGAGCTGGCACCGACAACATGCCCCAATGTTGGAGCTGCCCCCTAGCAAGGGGGAGCAGCTGTAAATTCAAAGATGGGCCCGGCATAAGGGGCTCTGACGCCCCCACGGAGCTTCTTAATAACTTGGCCCCCCTTGTGTAGCACACTGGCGCTCAAAAGTACTCAGGCCCAATGTAGGAGCGGCCCACATTAGCGGGATCGCTCTAGCCCCCACACTGCCTCAAGCAAGCCTCCACTCCTCTCCACTCACCGGCTGATCTGGGCGGCTCTCTCCTCTTCGGCGCAGCGGCACGTGGGGCTCTTCCTATTCATGGGAGCCCCGCCTCACCTGCTTCACCCGGTCCCCCATCTCGGGATTGAGACTTAGTGAGGAACCTATGAGGCTCCAGGCTGCCGCCTTTTTCTTCTGGTCCTGCCGCGGCCTTGCCTATGTCACAGGCAGACTTGCCTGACTTCCGGGGCAGCCGCGGCGGGACTGTAGCAGTGATCTCGGTGGCGAAAAAGGAGGGGGTAGGCTCCCTTGGTAACTTTAGCAATACCCAGCAGGGTGGGCACCCGCTTCAATCAAGGCAAAGTCGCAGGATGGGCACCCGCGCATAAAAATGATTAAATAAGTGGGGTGGGCACCCGCAGTAATTATAACATAAAAATGAAGACGCAGGGTGTGCACCTGCCCATTAAATATAAAAAATAAGCAGACATAATGCAGGGTGGGCACCAGCCAGTGATTATTAAAAAAATAAGCGGGGTGGGCACCCGAAATGTGTTCAAGGAGGGGGGAATCCCTAGGCTGGGAGATTCCCTCTCAAAAGAGCTACAGCATCAGCGCTGCGCAGCCCACACACTTTCCTTGGGAGGGGGAGATAAAAGAATACATCACAGCGCTTTCAGGGCGCAAAAGGGGCTGACATTGTCTTTTCAGGGTCCTGGCAACCAGGCCAGGAAGAAAGGTCCCAAGGAAAGAAGTCCTCCAGGCATCCAGTGGCAGGGCAGAGCCCAGGGAGGCAAGCCTTCCCCTGAACCCCAGCAGCAGCACGCCCCTGGTAGTTTCAAGTCGCAAACAAGAACATTTACTTGGGGTCACAGCCCCTCCTTTTATACAGCTAAATCCTTTGCTTAAGCAGTGTAGGGCAAATATGGGGAACCAGATACAACTGGTTCATGAGCACTTTGTTTTGCTAAGCTCCCCTCACTATTCACAGGACAGACCAGGGACATCAGGCCCACCACAGGAGGTGGAGCCAGCATTGTGGAGGGAAGGCACAACCCTATTCAGATCCCAGGTGCAACTCCTCCCTCCCATCTACATGCAGAACTCCCCATTCACCACAGGGCAGACTCACCCTGGCTCCTGGAGCCAACCACAACAGTCAGCCCCTGTCACTCACAAGCCAGAGAGGCAATTCACATCTCACAGCACACAGAAATGCCAACTTCTAAAAGTGGCACTTCTCCACTAGACACAATAAATCGGCGCACACCATCGCGCAGCATTTATTCTCACGAATTCGCACATACTAAACTTGACCCTGCACTCCCCGCATATCAGGAATTACCATGGGCATACATATCACCCATGCATTCCTAAGGGAGGGCAGGCCACCTCACCACATGCACTCAGAGTGTGCACACACTTTACACTGGGCCACAGTGCTAAAGTGCGCAGAAGCCTAAAATCGCTACCATCATGCCAGAGGCTAAAGGCAAAAAGTCTAGGGGTGATCCTGCCAAAAAGGCCCAAGTCCAACACACTCACTAGGAGATATATTGGAGGGCTGGCATTGCCCACAAAGAGCTAGTTAATAAGTGAGACTATCCACATGCTCACGAAGATCACCCAATAAAATATCAGTCCTGGAAAGGAAGGAGGCCCAACAACCCATCAAAATTAATGACTCCCACTCTTTTACGTAACCCATCAAAAATACCCCGACTGGAGCCAGCTTCCGGTGACTCACTAAAAATTGTGTGAGTGAAGTGTGGAGAGCACACCCTAATAGGAAAGCACAGGAACTCAGAAGGAAAATGACAAACAACGGCACAAATGATAATGCACTGTTTTCTGAACTAATCAATTAACATAGCTCTTATTCAACAGGTCGGCAATCAAATATCCAAGTGCACCACCTGTTCAGCAGCTAAATCAACACCCTGATGAGATCAACTACAATGTGCAAATTGAGAAATATGAACTATATCTTGAACTTTTTGTTTCAAACTCTTAAGTCAATAAGTCCCAATCACAAGAGGACTACAGACATCTCCCCTGGATTCATCCCAAGACCTGCAATGTTCAATACGTTATAGATTGTTGCACTTCTATGCACCCTCTGTTTCCAATGGGTGTTGTTGCATCCATTCATCACCAAATAACAGCCTAGTCAATAGAGACCACCCTGAAGCTATCACTGCGCTTGCATAGGGACCTCTTCCATTTCACTTTTAATTATGTTGAACCCAACCATAGCATTCCACATGCACCACAAAGTGCCCTCTTATACAACACATCATATCAGCACATGACTGCTGTGGGTTCCAAGACATCAGCCAGGTCATGTTACGTCTGTTCGCTGATACCACATGCAGAAGGTGCAGATAGGCTTTAGTTGTCCCAAGAGGTAGCCCCCGAAAAAAGCTAGATGCCTTCTCTAACTATTACTATGTTCGATTACAGCCAACATACAACCCAATATAGTAGCCCCCCAGTAGAGTAGTGGTGAATCTGACCCATACAAGGCAATCCAACAGTTGAGCCACTCATATTAAAGGAGGCAGGAAGCATTTAGGATTAAAAAAACGCTGCAATTAATGTTTAGAGTGGCAATGGTAGAACCTGATTGTTTGAAGGAACACCTGAAGCAAGCCTGATTCACACCTAACGCTAATTGAGGATGTAGACTTGATATGGAGCGGGCAATGGCCCTGCAAGGGGAGCGGTGCGAGACGTCTCCCCCTGCGGATTTCGCGCACAGTGGAAGAGTCCAGGCGCGAGATAGGGAGGGAGCGTCAGGGCAGGTTTTTAGTGCGTAGGTTGTGAGGAGATTAGGCGCAGGCAGGTTAGAGGCAGGGATTTTGTTCTTCTAGCGAAATTCGAGTGTCAGACAGGTTATTTACGATTGTTCTGTAAGAGGAGGAGGTTAAGTTTAGCAGCCAGTTCCTTTTCAGCATGGAAATGAGCGAACAGCTGGTGGCAGCTTTGAGAGTTATTCAGCAAGAAGGGAGAGAGGACATGCTGACGCAGTCGACGCTTCAGGAAATGCTTCCACCGAAGCGTCCCCCACAGAGAAAAGCAGCAAGAGGGGTGAAGTATGCCATTGAGGCTTGTCAGCCGGCTTCTGGCAAAAAGGGGAGCAGGAGAGCTCGCTCCTTGAGTGCAGATATTGAGCAGTCATTGCGACCCGGCGTGACAGGAAAAGTCGTGGCCGTGCGCAGGGCTACCTCCCTCACACGTCAAAAAGTGGTGAGTGACATTGATAGCAGACCAGACATTTCTGAGGTAAATGCGCAGGTTGTGGGCACAACCATGGGAGCCACTAAGGGTACTACGCAGGTTGCCCTCAAAAGAAAAGGGAAAGAAAAGGTCGTCAAGAAGTTGGCAGTTACCCAGGACAGGTCGGGGGGCTCGGGATTACCTTTGCCACCCCAACCCATGAGCGTTTTGCCCGTTTTTAATGAAGCTTGTATGGACAATGGGCAACCAAATGTCAGTCAGAAATTTATCGGGAGGGGGCGGTCTGGCTCTTTGGTGGCTTATTCTAGTGACAGTGACGATGATGCAGATTTTGAGGCGCAGCCCTTTCAAGACCCCCATCACGTCACGATACCCAGACAATTACCTCAGAATAGTAGCGGGTTCGTGCGAGCAGCAGAGTTTAGCTTAGAAGGGCCACCCGTGCCTATACGGGGAGGGCCCCATACTCATCAACAAGTTGGAGTACCTCAGGAGACACAGGAGGCGAGTGATTCGGATTTTGACGATGATTCTGACGGCGAAGAAGACAGAGATGAAGACGGCGAACCTGAGCGAAGATCTGGCACATTTTCTTCAGGTCAGGAAGTCAGGCGATGGGACACCGAATACCTATTTCTGCGTGCTCGCCCTTCACCGTATGATGCACCAAACAGAAGGAGCATTCAAACCAAGAGCGGCAACAGTCAGTGGGTTTGGGTTGAGCACTCAAGTTCCACTGACAACCACTCGGAGAGACATATTTCCACAGAAGACTTCATTTTGTCGCGAGGTGCTCGCGACAGGGATGATGCGCAGATGGTTGGTTTCCAGAATGTGCCATCTGTTCAAGTGGCTGCCTCTACTGTATCACAGTACGCTGAGGGGCTTGGTAATGTATATACTAGCGAATCCAGAGCAGATTTTCCGCGGTTAGACAGACCTCTAGAGTGGAGTTCTGATCTGGTTTGGTCGACCTTTGATGGCGGGGTAGGGGATGGGGCTTGTCCTGGTACTAGTTGGGGGTCAGAGGTGAGGGGTGATTTTAGTCAGGCCACAAAAGAACAGGCTGGGAAAAAAGGCAAGAAATTGGTGCATAATAAACAAAGTGTTTTCGGTACAGCTGGTAAAGAGCTCAAACGGGCAGGGGGGGCCACAACCTCTTCTTTCTTGTTTCAGAGGTCAAGTGCGGACTCTTCTGCTGTGGAGATGACCCCAAGAGATTATCAAGAGCGGATGTCTCCAACGGAGTTGCAGCAACGAGCGGTACAGCTACCATGCGGTAAGCCTCATTGGTGGGCAGTGTAGGATGATGGACGGGATAGAGGGGCGAATGTCCGAAATTTACCTGTGGTAAAAATAGTAGGGGAGAGGGAAGGTAGGAAGAGTGTGTCGTTGGGCAATTCGATATCATCTGGAGTGCTGACACCGCTTAGTGCACTAGATGCAAAGAGTCCCCTCAGGGGTTAGTCACTTTGGAGGGAGACCGTACACAGGACGCAGTGTCAGATCAGATGGTATCTATCAATGTTAGGCAAAGGCTTCCTTACATGGGCCTTGCGATGCCATTGGGGTCGCATTTATCAGAGAAGACTAAGCAACGTATATGGAACCATGAGTTTGTTGATATATTCAAATTACTTCATCGTGACGTGCAAGCCAAAAAGGGTTCTAAGGAGGAGGAATGGGAGTTAGCGCGACGTCCCAGGGTGCCTTGTTCAATTGAGAATTGGACCTCAGCCTTCCTGATTTATGCAAGTATTTATTGCGAAAGGTATCCGGAGAGGTCCGTTGCTCTTTATAAGTATATGGATATCATCAGGAAGGCGCAGCTGCACTTTGGGGGATACTCATGGTTTAACTACGATGAGGAATTTCTAGCCCGTATCAGCATTTGTGCTGAGAAGCCGCGGGGGGACGTGGATTCCGAGCTTTGGCTTCAATGGATGTCCACGTCTCACCCATCGGCGACAACACACACGGCAAGTGGCTTGCCAGTGCCTTACCGGCCCTTTCTATGGCGTCCTGCTCATTCTGGAGCGGGTACATGGGGACGGGGTTTCACATCAGGTACGGGATCCTGTTGGAACTATAACCGGGGAATGTGTACTAGACCAATGTGCTGATTTAAGCACGACTGTTCCCAGTGTGGGGGGCGTCATCCGCTCACACAATGCGGTTCCTCAGCGGGTGGCTTTGGCGGCCACAGATTCAGTGAGAAACCACGATTTCATGAACAGGGTGGCTGAGCAGCTAGAGGAAGGGGTGCCTCTTTCTCTACTTTTCCAAAGGGCGCCTACACCAGTTAAGTTAGCCAGTTTGATACCTTGGTTAAACCTATATCATGACACTGACGCAGCAGCTCGTTTGTTTTGGGGGTTTCGAGAGGACTTTAAGCTGGGATATCAGGGCCCCCGTCATCAGAGGTGGGCGGATAACTTGCGTTCGGTTAAGGCGCTGCCGGAGGTGGTCCTTAAAAAATTAGATGCAGAGCTCAAGGTAGGTAGGATAGCGGGCCCCTTTCAGCATTGTCCTTTGCCGAATTTCATGTTTTCCCCTCTTGGAGTCATTCCCAAAAAAGCTACTGGCGAATAAAGGATGATACAACATCTCTCTTGGCCTGAAGGGGGTTCCATCAACGATTTCATATCAGCTTTAGATACCTCAGTGTCGTACACGACAGTGGATGAAGTGATGGATTTAGTGACAAAGATGGATGAAGTGATGGATTTAGTGACAAAGATGGGCAAGGGAGCGGAAATGGCTAAATGCGATATCCAATCTGCCTTCCGTTTGCTACCCGTTCACCCTTCTGATTTCGAATTGTTGGGGATGTTTTTTCAGGGACATTATTATGTTGATAGAGTCTTACCAATGGGATGTGCGGCCTCATTTGCGCTGTTTGAGATGTTTAGCACATCCTACAATGGATCTTTTCACAGACATGTACAGAAGTTATCAGTAGTCATTATTTGGATGATTTCCTTTTCATAGGGAAGGCTAAGACAGGACCTTGTACAATAGCACTAACATACTTCCAGAGGCTTGCTGAGTCTTTAGGGGTTCCTTTATCGCCTGACAAGACTTAAGGACCTAGTACGGTCATGACTTTTCTAGGCATCGAGTTAGATACCATACAGATGACAGCGCGCCTCCCACAGAGTAAGATTAGTGAGATCAAAGCATTTTCGCTCCTGGTTATGGACGCACGTAAGATCGATTTGAGACAGGTGCAGCGCTTGTTAGGCTACTTGAACTTTGCGTGCCGAGTGGTAAGAGCGGTGAGGACATTTTGTAGACGTTTAGGCATGTCTTTATCAGGTGCCTCTCTCCCACACCACAGAGTTCGAGTGACTAAAGGCATCAAAGAGGATTTGAGAGTGTGGTTGTGTTTTTTGGACAGTTTTAATGGCATACCTTTGCAATTTTTGGATGAGAATTTTGTGTGGCAAGTCCAAATTTATTCCGATGCTGCTGACTGAAGTGGTTTTGTAATTTTCTGGGAAGGACGGTGGTGCGCTGAGGGTTGGCCAGAGCATTGGAAAAATCAAGGCCGAAGCATTGCCTTTTTAGAACTGTTTCCCCTAATTGTGGCTTTATTTGTCTGGGGCCATGAATTCCAAAACAGATCTGTGTTGTTTCACGTAGATAACACGGCTGTAGTAAATTTGGTGAACAACCAGAAGGCCAAGGATGTAAGAGTGTTGCAATTGTTGAGAATGTTCATGCTTTTGAGTTTGCGTTTCAATATGATCTTCAAAGCTAAGCATGTCCCAGGGATGAACAATTCCATTGCTGATGCTCTTTCCCTCTCTCATTGGCCGAAGTTCCGCGAGCTGGCGCCGGGGGCAGATCTCACCAAAACGAAAGTGCCACACAACCTTTGGGCCCTAGGGAAATGAGGATCGTACAGCTAGTCGAGCAGTCAATTGCGCCTTTGACTAGAAGAAGTTATGTACAAGCATGGCAGGAGTTCTTACACTACACACAGGTGGTAGGCGGGTCAGGACAAGTGGGAAACGAGAGGGGTAACATTTGTGATTTCATTCTTAAGTTGATAGACAAAGGGTTATCTCACACAACTATTGCTGGAAAGTTGTCAGGTTTATCTTTTTATGGTCAACTGTTGTGGGGTTTCGACTCGGTTCATAATACTTTGGTTAAGAGAATGTTGAGGGGACTACAGCGGAGGACAGTTAAGTTCCAGCAACCACGTGCCCCCATTACCTTTGACCTATTACAACGTTTGTTGGAGCAGTTGGAGCTGTTTTGTTATGTCCTTTGGGAAGTTGGGCGTTTTAGATTGGCCATGATTTGGATGTTCTTTGGTGCGTTCAGGGTTTCCAAAGTGCTGGGTGTGGGGAGAGACAGAGGTTTATCCAGCACAGAGATATCAGTCATGGAACACAGGATAGGCATCTGGGTTAGGAAGTCTAAAACTGATCAGTTGGGTCGGGGTACATGGGTCTTTCTAAATAGCAGCGGTATTTCATACTGTTGCCCTGTACAGGAATGGGTTCAATTTTCTTCTTTGAATACTTTTAAACAGGGGCATATTTTCATTCACGAGTCTGGAGACAAGATAACTAGTTCTCAATTCTTAGCTGTATTGCGGAGAGCATTAACTTTTTTAGGAGAGGACCCGCAATGCTTTGCCACACATTCATTTCGTATAGGGGCAGCTACAGAGGCACCTAGGTTGGGATTGGGTTTAGATGTCCAGAAGCGTATTGGCAGATGGAAGTCTAGCAGTTACAAAAGATATGTGCGAAAATAATTGTTTTGGGATGGTAGCACGCTTGATTGCGTCAGACTAATTATTATTTTCTGTCAGGTACTGTTCGGGGAGAGAATTCGAGATTTAAAAGGCAGACGTGGATGGTAGGCCATTCATTCGTAAAATGGGCAGCCCTGTTTGCTGAAAAACAGATTTACGGACGATCTCTTGGTATTCCTAGCGCCCAACATGAACTGGTATGGAAGGGAAAAGGAGGCATGAAATGGTGGAATTGTGCCCAACATTAACGCAGATGTTCCATATGCGAGGTTGCCCGGACTATCTCCTTATCCATTTAGGTGAAAACGATTTAGTGAAATTATCGGGCTTAACACTTATCAAACAGATGCAACTGGACTGAACGGTCCCCAAAACGAATTGGTCGACCACTCGCTTAATATGGACAGAATTCATTTTATAGGCAATCATGGCAACAGGCTAGATCTCATGCGACGGTCGAAAAGGCTAGACGAAAGTTGAACAAAGCCATGAGAGTATTTTGCAAAGTCATGCAGATTGGGGTTCTGGTACATGAGAACATCACAAGCAGCGAAGTTCATCTCTTTCAAGATGACGGAGCTCACCTATCACATTTCGGCATGACCTATTACTTCGTTGAGATTCGGGATCTGCTGGCTCAGGAATTGCAGGTCAATCTGTGGTGCAACTCGAAATTGTGAAGGGATTTAGTTTAGGTATTTAGGTGGGGCCAGGAAAACTCCTTGGTTTTCCTGGGTATCAGAAAATCCTCGGGAGGAAAAGTCTAGAGAGGGCTTCTCCAGTTATTAGTTAGCTAGGGGGACTTCTAAAGAACAATTGAGGGGAAAGATGGAAAGAAAATGTTGGGGAAGTTATGTGAAGTTTGAACACAAGGAAATATATATATTTGATGGTTTCGGTATAAATTCAGAATTATAATAAAATAAAATGGTTTTGTGTTCAATTGCCAAATTACATGTTATAATATCCATGAATGATTATCTGTTGGGAAATTCATATATCCTGAATAAAGTGGCCTTTTATGCTATAAGAAAGGGAGTGGTCTTGAATTTGTGGGCGAAGCCATGTCCCTCAGGGTCTGAATTTCTTTCACAAGCATAGTTCACTGGCATAGCCAGGACTTTCTCGGTGTCAAGTTCCACTCTATGTCGTGTTTTTTCGAAGAATGTAAACATAGCACGGCTCTTTGAGACTTCAGTTCACTCTGCGTTACCCACGTGGTGTATGTTTGTCATCCGTTGTTCTTTAAAGTGATTCACGTCTTCGTCAGTGCTGTAGAAGTCATAGCTCACGCAGGAAGCCGAGTTGTTCTCCGATTACGCATTTTATGTCATCCGCCAGGCACGCGCTGCACAGCCGACATATTTCACTGATAAAGCCTGGCTGGCAGCCAAAAGCACCCTGGCATTTTCAAACCGCGATTCTTCTTTTCTAAATCATAATTGTTCGGTGATAATAGTCAGAGCATCCATTTCCGGCTCCTGTATTGCTTTTGTTTCCCCCGGTGACGCGGGATCAGAAAAGTTCAGCCAATTAGAATAAAGCAATAGCCTGCCTAAAGTATCGCACAATATTCATTAGGCAAAGCAGAACATTTCTGGATATTGTCGTTCTTTTCGCTCTGACTGCTTTGATGACAAAAATAACAATACCAGTGTGGTGCCACATCCATGCCATATATATTTTGTCTGGCATTAACGTAATATGGAACGTAAACAGCACAATTTGGTGCCATTGATGTGGCGCCGCCTGAAGCTAAAACATTTTGATTTTTGTTTTTCTGGGTGATTCGCAGCTATTTTTCCACATTGCAGGCTATTTACTCTGAATACTGCCGTCCTGACATTTTTTTCACTATATTTTCCAGAAACATTAATGATTGTCTCGAAACAGCAGGGGGCAACCGCGCTGCTTCAAAGGAGCTGGGAGACACAGTAAGTTAATCTTCTCTTAAAAGCAGTTATCTCTTGAAGGACTGAAATGCAATTATCTGATCACTTTTTTTTTGTAGCCTGGCATCAATGCAAGAATGTTATTACAAATATGATGGTACTCCGCAGCTCTTTTCTAAGTGGCCTAAAATCGCATCTTTCGCAAAAAAAACACGCTCTGCCAGCTGTTATTTTGTCCTTATTGCAAACTAATTTCCAGTGACCCAATGCTGGTTCTCTGCTGTCGGACGCGGGAGGATGCACTTTCTGCCGATGAACCGCATCTCCAGGCAATAAAGGCGAAGAGCCCCTTCTGGAGGGCGCATGTTTCTTTGTTGTCGAGAGCTTGCTTATGGCCCTGTTTGTGTTATATTTCAAGCTCAGAACGGATCTGAGAGTCGGTATTGGATTTTGCTAGGTCTTTCATTGATATTACATTTTAAGTGAATGTAGCGTTTCCTGATGTAATGCTGTTTTTTGGGATCCACGCCTACATTGCAACCTGTATTATTTCCCGCAGAAAAAGGACAGCGCGACAACAGCCAAATGAAATGATTAAATGTAATGTGATATAAGGAGAGCTCTGTGGCCCGGCACTTTGTTTGAGGAAGCTTCCTGCAAGTTAAACACTGTGATTTGGAAGGCCTTGGAGAAAACCGCGCCGATGATTACAGCCGGGGATTTGTTGCAATGTCGGCGCGCGCAGGGGAGACAGATATTACAGGGGGTTACTGATGGCGGCTGTTAGCTTGTCAAATCTTTCACTTGCCATAGCGAAAGGGCGTGGTTTTGCTGAAATCGGAGAACGTGATGAAAAGAGTGGACATTAGTAGAAAGTTCAAAATTGGCCAGCCTAAAAGCACCGAATTGTTCAGTGCTGCTCGTCGGAGGAGCCCTTGCTGTACCTCATATTACACGTATTTAACTAGAATCGAGGAAGCGCAAACGCTCGATGTAGACAAATGTAATCATCTTGGAGCAAGTTGCAAGTAATTAAGGCATTTTGAAAACTGGTGTAAATTGGAATTACTTTTTTGGCATGTTTGATTGCATTAGAAGTTGGGATGCGTGGCTGGCATGCGTGGCTGTCACTGTGATTGATGGTGAAAATATCCTCTTATGCTTCAGTTACATTTTCTCATTAAGTGAGGGGATTGGAGGCTGGCATCCCAGAAAAGAACTCAAACCTGAATGAAACGATGAATGATGCCTGCAGGGTGGGCTTGTCATAGTCAAAACCACGCACAGGTGAATTGTGCTGGTCTTGTATGAAAAGTCAAACAAAAGCTTTACAGCAGAAATTCAGAGACGCTTTTTAGGAAGAACACAGGATAAAATAAATAAAGCATCAACCTTCATGCTAGGACCCGCCAGAGTACCAGAGAGCACATTCAACTGCAAACTTGCTCTAAATCATAGGAAAGAGGGAATGACAATGAAAATGTACGATTGTTTCCATGGGCCACCAGCCCGAGTGATCCAACACATCACCAACTCTACCATTGGCACCAGTCTTACGGACATGGAGACAAGGGCACCAGTGTCGGATTGGGATCACAATTTGGCCCGGGCACTGCCAAAAAAAGTGGCCCACATTCGATGGGCGTGCCCTTTCACGAAACACCGTTTGGTTACTCTGAGGTCTCATTTTTAGAGAAATTGTTGGTAAATTAGGCATTTTAAAGCTTATAGAGTCAGTAACATTAACAAAGCCTAGGAGCACTGCAGTTCTGATAACTTAATACTTACTTGCAATCATAATGCCCCGCACAATGTAGTTAGATACTCTTTGCCAACCAGCTTTGTTCTTGACTCTGATCATCACATAAATCAGAAATCAAGTACAAAGTCAAAGAGAACGGATTAGACTGGAATCTCTGGGAATAGAACATGTAATAACAAAAGTAACAGGAAGTGCAGCTCTGAACCTTTGCCACGGAGAAAATAATCTCTAATGACAAACAGTGAAGAAATACATTCTGCAAAACACTCAAAAGAAATAAAATGTAGCTCCTTCACACATTTTGCACTTTTTCCTGAATTTAAGTACCCTTTGCTGCCTTGCCTACCTCCCCTCTTTCTTTGGGTCCACTACTGTGGTTAGACAATGATCACCAGTTCTGCTGGGTAGTGCCAACTGCAGAGCTGGGGGAAAAAGAGGTAAAGAGGGGTGAAGTAGAACTAGAAATCCGGTAGTGATAGGTGTGATGGGGAAAGTCGGAAGGTAAAGACGGAAAGATTGGGTAGCCAGGAGACAAGGAACATAGCTATAGATAGAGGAAGAAGTAGGTAGATAATGAGAGTAAGAGGACAGCTTCTCTTTTCTATGCTTGCCCTATCCCAGAGGAAGAGCGAGATGTGAGCCAGGTGGATCCTGCCCTCTGTGTGCCAACGGTTGGATGGAGGAGCCGGGAACTACTCTATCATGATCATCCCTTTTCCCATTATCAAGGGCCTCTGCCCCCTGCCGGTCACCCGGTGTAGTAGTGGCTGGATGACCACCCTGCCAGGACTCGACACCCATTTCCCTCTCAGACACTGATGCCAGCCCTTACCATGCAGCATGTCGGGCAAGCACTATAAGGGGCCCGAGGTTAGGTGATGCATTGCTTCAAAGATGTTCCCGACCCTGCCCTTCTTTGAGCCTCAGCAGCTGCCCATATAAGGTCCATGGGTGTAGAGCCACAGTCAGGCGAGCCACATCATTGAAGGTAGTAAGTGACTGTAGGCAGGCAGTGAGCATGGTGCACATGTGGTGTGGCTGGTTTCACAGCATTGTGTCATGAGCTGCAGCCGGGAATTGTGTCACCTGTTTCCGGACTGGACAGGCAGCGGCTTCTACCAAAGTCAGTCAGCAGTGTTACAGAAGAACTGTGTCTTGCACCACAACTGCTGAATGCACATTGGAAACACACACTACTTAGGCAAATCACAAACTAGGCATACATACACAAACCATACACATATTTGTCCAGCTCTCTCGTATCTCATTGTCTCTCATTAAGACCTGACCAGTAGTCTTTCCTGAACTCTGCCTTGTCCCGTCCCTCCCCCTCTTTCCTGAAGTATTTCTCATCCCTCACACGGACAATCTGTTGAGCAATCTGTTGAGCACCAAAACTCTCTCAGGACCGCTCTCCTGGTCTTCCATGCTATGGACCTTCCCTCACCCAGACACCGGCTATACCTCTCTCTCCCACTGCTCCCTTCCTGGAGACTACTTTGTACCCCAGTCTAAGGATACACAGAGCGAAGGATCGTGAAGCCCACCCCTGGGTAAATCCTACTCCACATAATTCTATTACGCACAAAACCACAGAATTACTGTCCACATAATTCCACTGCACACTTTGCCACATAATTCTATTCCACACTATTCCCCAACTAGCAACTCGAATTCAACTCACATAATTGCACTTCACACCACATACCTCCACTCCATTCCATAACACCTGGGTAAAACACATTGTAATTTACAGCACCAATAGCTTTAACTCTTGCGAATGCACAACCTATTGGAATTGCCAGTGCTTGTTTTTTATTGTTGTTCTTTTTGAAAGTTTTATATATTGTGAACCCAGCCCAAGGCAAAGGCTATTTAAGCGCTATTCATGAGCACCAATTATAGTACACGAGATCAGATGTTTTATTTATGGGCCTGGGAGATGAAGTGATTTGCTCTGAACTCACAGGATGTTGAGAGCAGACGCCGGGAATCAAACCTGATCCCCATCACTGCAACTCTGACCTTCAGTCCACATATGCCAATGCACAAGCAAGGCATGGAAGTGGAAGATATTGTTCTTTGGAAGGACACGGAGGGCAAGCTGACAATGGCCAACACCCTGACAACAGGGAGGCCCTTTCACCTACAAAATTACTAAACCACTCCCCAGCCCTCCATTGCCTAAAGCAACAGAACTCCCAGGCCCATTTATATGACTAAATTACTAAAGCCCTCCCCAGTCCTCCATTGCCTTGGGGCAATGGCCTGACAGGGGAGGGTATAAAGCATAAAACACCACTGCTGTGCCATCCATAGGGGCGGGGGCTGAGGTGAAGATGGCCAAAGTCCACAACATCACCTGTCCCCAACAGCGAGGCCCCAGCACAAACCCACCCTCCTCCACCCACCAGTGCCCTGAATGAGAAGGCAAATGTGCGAAGTGTCAGATGAAAACACCTTGTCTGGACTGCGTGGCCCCATGGGGGCCCAGGTGAGAATGTCTTTCACTAGCCTGAGCAACACCTGGCCCCCAGGGAGGCCGATTCTCGCATAGTCGCCAGCTTCCCAGCCCACCATCAGGGCAATAGGTTGGCAAGGCAGGGGGTCGAAGAGAGACCACAACTAATCATCACCCAAAAGCAATATCACACGCTCCCCAGCAAAGCAACTTTTTATTATACCTGTCGAGTCCCCTCTGTGGGCTGGGAAACATGGGGGAAAAAAAACGGCCCACAGAGGGCACCAAAACACCGGCCCTTTGGCCAATGCCCGACTGCCCGCTATGCCAATCCGCCCCTGAAGGGCACCAAATACTTGTTACCTATTCAAGAGAAATCTCAGTGCTATAATAAAAATGTTAACTACACATTAATAAACACATTTATTGTGCTATTGCTTTCAGTCCAGAAAAAACAAGAAGCTCTCTTCCAACACTGGCCTTGTGGTAGGTCTGAGAGTCTCGAAATACCGCTGGACCTTTGTTTAACCCCCTTCCCAAATCTCACCTTATACAGGAAGAAGAAAACAGCCAGTTGGCAATGTCTGTTCTTTTTCATGATTTACAAATGTACCTCAGTCGTTAGTGTTTGCATTCTAAGCCTTTTAGTAGGCTGATTCAATCTCAGCATTACCTAAAGAACGGCAATATTGCAGGGCGCCACCCCCCTTAAGGGCGTGGCGCCGTTAGTGGCAGCCAAAGGGTCGCCTAGCTAGGGAATCACTTCCGGGTCACTCGACCCGGAAGTGAAAGAGAAGGGGCTAGCAAGAAATACAGGAAATACTTACTGAGTGCCCTGGATGCAGTCAGGAAGGCGCAAGGCTTAAAAGCCAGCGACCAGTTTATGACCCCCTCTTTGTCTGCTGACCGACCAGGAGTCGAACGTCGCAGAAGGAAGTCACCCACCCACTCATCCCAGAATTAAGGCTTATGGCAGGGGCAATAGTGGGATCCTGGACAAGAGTATCACAGGAACTTCTTTGGGCAGTGCCAGTTTTTACCCCAGAACAGGTTTTAAATCATCATGGGCTCCGGGCTGGCGGGAGAGTTGGGGCTGACCTGCTGGTGGCCCTGGTTTCTCTAGCCCTACCCTGGAAGCCGCTGGTTGGCACAAGTGGTGCCAGATTATTTACCTTCGGCTCTGTTGACCGGAAGATGGTTAACTTAAGGAGAGCAGGCTAACTTGGTTGTGGCCTGCTGGCACAACCCGAAGGTCAACCAAAAGCCCATTGGAGAATGGGCGGCTGTAAAGAGTAAATATGTATATACGTGTGAGTATCTTAATACTGTGATGTGAAAATAATTTTGAGAATTTAAATAAAGGAACTGAGGTCAATGAGGTAATTGGCCTGTTAACTTATCTTAATAAAAATATGCACACTGTGGAAAATCAATCAAGGCTCAGGTGTTTAATTTGAGAAGGGGTTTAAATGTGTTGGGGGGAGTGTGCACTTTGTATGCCATCTATAACTAGTTGCCAAGTTGTGGTGACCTGCAAACACTCAGGATGGTTCTACTAAATAAATCAGAGAGAAAAAACAGATTCCTGTTCTGTGGTGCTGGAAACTGAGAACTGGGTGTAAAAGCCTTAAAATGAACTGGTATTTACAACAAGGGGTGGTGAGGGACAGAGTCTCTGAATTAAGCAGAGAGCTCTCACCCAGTCAAGAGATCAGGGCTACATCCAACACCGTTTTTTAGCTCACTGCACCATCCCAGTTTCAGAACTTGGCTGTATGCAAATTAGTCTGTTCCTGTCCCAGTGCATGATGGGAACAGGGCAAACCAAACTACAAAAACCAATTCTTACACTGGGAAGGAAACAAGCTCCCGGGGACCGGTTTCTGGCATTACAGCCGTCTTCGGCCCGGTTTGCTTGAATCCTGATGGTGCAATGAGCAAGGGTCTCACATCTGAGAATACCCTTCCACGCTTAGGGTGGACAAAAATATTTACAACAAGGGGTGGTGAGGGACAGAGTCTCTGAATTAAGCAGAGAGCTCTCACCCAGTCAAGAGATCAGGGCTAGATCCAACACCGTTTTTTAGCTCACTGCACCATCCCAGTTTCAGAACTTGGCTGTATGCAAATTAGTCTGTTCCTGTCCCAGTGCATGATGGGAACAGGGCAAACCAAACTACAAAAGCCAATTCTTACACTGGGAAGGAAACAAGCTCCCGGGGACCGGTTTCTGGCATTACAGCCGTCTTCGGCCCGGTTTGCTTGAATCCTGATGGTGCAATGAGCAAGGGTCTCACATCTGAGAATACCCTTCCACGCTTAGGGTGGACAAAAATATTTACAACAAGGGGTGGTGAGGGACAGAGTCTCTGAATTAAGCAGAGAGCTCTCACCCAGTCAAGAGATCAGGGCTAGATCCAACACCGTTTTTTAGCTCACTGCACCATCCCAGTTTCAGAACTTGGCTGTATGCAAATTAGTCTGTTCCTGTCCCAGTGCATGATGGGAACAGGGCAAACCAAACTACAAAAGCCAATTCTTACACTGGGAAGGAAACAAGCTCCCGGGGACCGGTTTCTGGCATTACAGCCGTCTTCGGCCCGGTTTGCTTGAATCCTGATGGTGCAATGAGCAAGGGTCTCACATCTGAGAATACCCTTCCACGCTTAGGGTGGACAAAAATATTTACAACAAGGGGTGGTGAGGGACAGAGTCTCTGAATTAAGCAGAGAGCTCTCACCCAGTCAAGAGATCAGGGCTAGATCCAACACCGTTTTTTAGCTCACTGCACCATCCCAGTTTCAGAACTTGGCTGTATGCAAATTAGTCTGTTCCTGTCCCAGTGCATGATGGGAACAGGGCAAACCAAACTACAAAAGCCAATTCTTACACTGGGAAGGAAACAAGCTCCCGGGGACCGGTTTCTGGCATTACAGCCGTCTTCGGCCCGGTTTGCTTGAATCCTGATGGTGCAATGAGCAAGGGTCTCACATCTGAGAATACCCTTCCACTCTTAGGGTGGACAAAAATATTTACAACAAGGGGTGGTGAGGGACAGAGTCTCTGAATTAAGCAGAGAGCTCTCACCCAGTCAAGAGATCAGGGCTAGATCCAACACCGTTTTTTAGCTCACTGCACCATCCCAGTTTCAGAACTTGGCTGTATGCAAATTAGTCTGTTCCTGTCCCAGTGCATGATGGGAACAGGGCAAACCAAACTACAAAAGCCAATTCTTACACTGGGAAGGAAACAAGCTCACGGGGACCGGTTTCTGGCATTACAGCCGTCTTCGGCCCGGTTTGCTTGAATCCTGATGGTGCAATGAGCAAGGGTCTCACATCTGAGAATACCCTTCCACGCTTAGGGTGGACAAAAATATTTACAACAAGGGGTGGTGAGGGACAGAGTCTCTGAATTAAGCAGAGAGCTCTCACCCAGTCAAGAGATCAGGGCTAGATCCAACACCGTTTTTTAGCTCACTGCACCATCCCAGTTTCAGAACTTGGCTGTATGCAAATTAGTCTGTTCCTGTCCCAGTGCATGATGGGAAAAGGGCAAACCAAACTACAAAAGCCAATTCTTACACTGGGAAGGAAACAAGCTCCCGGGGACCGGTTTCTGGCATTACAGCCGTCTTCGGCCCGGTTTGCTTGAATCCTGATGGTGCAATGAGCAAGGGTCTCACATCTGAGAATACCCTTCCACGCTTAGGGTGGACAAAAATATTTACAACAAGGGGTGGTGAGGGACAGAGTCTCTGAATTAAGCAGAGAGCTCTCACCCAGTCAAGAGATCAGGGCTAGATTCAACACCGTTTTTTAGCTCACTGCACCATCCCAGTTTCAGAACTTGGCTGTATGCAAATTAGTCTGTTCCTGTCCCAGTGCATGATGGGAACAGGGCAAACCAAACTACAAAAGCCAATTCTTACACTAGGAAGGAAACAAGCTCCCGGGGACCGGTTTCTGGCATTACAGCCGTCATCGGCCCGGTTTGCTTGAATCCTGATGGTGCAATGAGCAAGGGTCTCACATCTGAGAATACCCTTCCACGCTTAGGGTGGACAAAAATATTTACAACAAGGGGTAGTGAGGGACAGAGTCTCTGAATTAAGCAGAGAGCTCTCACCCAGTCAAGAGATCAGGGCTAGATCCAACACCGTTTTTTAGCTCACTGCACCATCCCAGTTTCAGAACTTGGCTGTATGCAAATTAGTCTGTTCCTGTCCCAGTGCATGATGGGAACAGGGTAACCAAACTACAAAAGCCAATTCTTACACTGGGAAGGAAACAAGCTCCCGGGGACCGGTTTCTGGCATTACAGCCGTCTTCGGCCCGGTTTGCTTGAATCCTGATGGTGCAATGAGCAAGGGTCTCACATCTGAGAATACCCTTCCACGCTTAGGGTGGACAAAAATATTTACAACATGGGGTGGTGAGGGACAGAGTCTCTGAATTAAGCAGAGAGCTCTCACCCAGTCAAGAGATCAGGGCTAGATCCAACACCGTTTTTTAGCTCACTGCACCATCCCAGTTTCAGAACTTGGCTGTATGCAAATTAGTCTGTTCCTGTCCCAGTGCATGATGGGAACAGGGCAAACCAAACTACAAAAGCCAATTCTTACACTGGGAAGGAAACAAGCTCCCGGGGACCGGTTTCTGGCATTACAGCCGTCTTCGGCCCGGTTTGCTTGAATCCTGATGGTGCAATGAGCAAGGGTCTCACATCTGAGAATACCCTTCCACGCTTAGGGTGGACAAAAATATTTACAACAAGGGGTGGTGAGGGACAGAGTCTCTGAATTAAGCAGAGAGCTCTCACCCAGTCAAGAGATCAGGGCTAGATCCAACACCGTTTTTTAGCTCACTGCACCATCCCAGTTTCAGAACTTGGCTGTATGCAAATTAGTCTGTTCCTGTCCCAGTGCATGATGGGAACAGGGCAAACCAAACTACAAAAGCCAATTCTTACACTGGGAAGGAAACAAGCTCCCGGGGACCGGTTTCTGGCATTACAGCCGTCTTCGGCCCGGTTTGCTTGAATCCTGATGGTGCAATGAGCAAGGGTCTCACATCTGAGAATACCCTTCCACGCTTAGGGTGGACAAAAATATTTGCAACAAGGGGTGGTGAGGGACAGAGTCTCTGAATTAAGCAGAGAGCTCTCACCCAGTCAAGAGATCAGGGCTAGATCCAACACCGTTTTTTAGCTCACTGCACCATCCCAGTTTCAGAACTTGGCTGTATGCAAATTAGTCTGTTCCTGTCCCAGTGCATGATGGGAACAGGGCAAACCAAACTACAAAAGCCAATTCTTACACTGGGAAGGAAACAAGCTCCCGGGGACCGGTTTCTGGCATTACAGCCGTCTTCGGCCCGGTTTGCTTGAATCCTGATGGTGCAATGAGCAAGGGTCTCACATCTGAGAATACCCTTCCACGCTTAGGGTGGACAAAAATATTTACAACAAGGGGTGGTGAGGGACAGAGTCTCTGAATTAAGCAGAGAGCTCTCACCCAGTCAAGAGATCAGGGCTAGATCCAACACCGTTTTTTAGCTCACTGCACCATCCCAGTTTCAGAACTTGGCTGTATGCAAATTAGTCTGTTCCTGTCCCAGTGCATGATGGGAACAGGGCAAACCAAACTACAAAAGCCAATTCTTACACTGGGAAGGAAACAAGCTCCCGGGGACCGGTTTCTGGCATTACAGCCGTCTTCGGCTGTAATGGTAGCTTGTAATGGTAGCCTGTAATGGTAATGGTAGCTTGTCTCCTTTCTGGTGAAGAATTGGCTTGGTAGTTTAGTCTGCCATGTTCCCATGATGCACTGGGCCTGGGACAGACTGATTTGCATATAGCCAGGTTCTGAGCTGGGATGGGGCAGTGAGATAAATAACGGTGATGGATCAAGCCCTGATCTTTGGACTGGGTAAGAGTGGTCTGTTTAACTCAGACACTCTGTTCATCACCACCCCCTTTTCTAAATCGTTTTTGGCCACTATAGGTGTGGCAGGGTATACTCAGACATGAGTCCCTTTCTCACTGCTCCATCAGGATTCAAGCAAGCCGGGCCGAAGAAGGCTGTCCCGGTAGCTTGTCTCCTTTCTGGTGAAGAATTGGCTTGGTAGTTTAGTCTGCCCTGTTCCCATGATGCACTGGGCCAGGGACAGACTGATTTGCATATAGCCAGGTTCTGAGCTGGGATGGGGCAGTGAGATAAATAACGGTGATGGATCAAGCCCTGATCTTTGGACTGGGTAAGAGTGGTCTGTTTAACTCAGACACTCTGTTCATCACCACCCCCTTTTCTAAATCGTTTTTGGCCACTATAGGTGTGGCAGGGTATACTCAGACATGAGTCCCTTTCTCACTGCTCCATCAGGATTCAAGCAAGCCGGGCCGAAGAAGGCTCCCGGTAGCTTGTCTCCTTTCTGGTGAAGAATTGGCTTGGTAGTTTAGTCTGCCCTGTTCCCATGATGCACTGGGCCAGGGACAGACTGATTTGCATATAGCCAGGTTCTGAGCTGGGATGGGGCAGTGAGATAAATAACGGTGATGGATCAAGCCCTGATCTTTGGACTGGGTAAGAGTGGTCTGTTTAACTCAGACACTCTGTTCATCACCACCCCCTTTTCTAAATCGTTAAAATGAACTGGTGCACAACACAATGTTCACACTGCCAAACATTACTCTACTATACTGCACAATGACTATAAAGCATAACACACCTGCATCTTTTAAGGAACCGCGTGGCCCATTTTAGTTCCAGTATGATGTGCAGTAGAGGACTATGGAAAGCAACGACAAATCCGAAGGGCCCAGCACAAGCAGAGCAGGCTTCCAAGTCTATAGGCAACAGAACATTATGTGCAAGATGAGAGGCCCATCGGGCCCTGTGCAGCAGGGGGGCATGTGCAAGATAGGTAGGAAGACCTCATCACTGGTCCCTAGGAAGGCATCAGCATCTTCAAAGGGATGAGGCCATTTTCATCTGCAGGCAGCGAGGGTATATGCTCTTTAGAGTTCACACACCAAGGAGCAAAAGTGTAGCAACCCACATACATTCATTGGTTACATGCATCCAGGGTTCGCTTTCTATTAAGCCCACCAAAGAGCGGCTGATGGGAAATCCGCAGGAAGGCTCTGGTTGCATGCAGACATGTTATATGCCATTCCCCTATTCCTACATGGTCGGATGACAGCGATCTCCGACTCACCTGAGTAGCCAGACTGGCACCAGGATTAGGTTAGTGTCTCCACTACGCACTCATGTCTAGATCTAATTGATTGTACACAGCGCCAGAGTAATTCACATTCCATTTCTCTACCCCCAGGTTGCTTTACCCCGTCCTGAAGAAGACAAACAGCTGAGGTCCACAAATCCCCCTCTTTGTGTTAGTCGAGTCGAAATGTCGACGCTCTCCACCCACACAAGACCTGTACCTGTTTCCCCGCCCAACATTGCTTTGAAAGTGCATTTTTTGCATGGTTGAATTGGAAGAATTTTTTTTTTTAATATATGTTCCTATTGCGGAAAGATCTTCCGATACTGATCTTCTTACCAGCGGCTGTCAGAATTACTTAAATTATTTATTCCTTAAACCTATGATCTTCACTTTCACTACCCCACACTATCACATCCTTAATTCCCCTCCTTCTCCCTTCTTGCAACCTATTACGATTGTATTTAATTGTGTTTCGAGTCTAATTGGTTAAATAAATGAATTGCAAATGATATTGGCGCTTCTGTAATTCTGTTCTCTGATTTAATACATGCATTCATAATATGTTCTTGATTGCAATACAGCAGTGGTTTTTCCTAGGGATTTAATACCAGTGTTGTAGCTTTTACACAACACAGATGTATTATATCAGAACTTAGTTCATGTGGAATGAGTCACAGACCATTTGCCATTGTTTTCTGGTCCCAGGTTGCGGCTGGTCCATAGGAGGGGTCGCTCCTTCTCTTGCCTTGGCCCCCGGCTCGGGAATACCCTCCGATTGACTTTAGAAACTGTTAGTCCTTGTTGTTGGCCTTCTGTAAGAACTTAAAGGCGATGAAAAAGTTTAGTGACTCTGTTTGAGCTCTCTTTTCTTCTTCTGCATTTCCTTCTTTTATCTCTGATTAGCCGTGGTGGTCTCCACACATCCAGCGCCGGGAGACCCTGTTGGGTAGCTGTGCGCTTTATAAATGTAAATACAAATACAAATGATGAGCGTTTATAAAAGGGCTTTCAGCACTGGAAACACACAAACATCTGCGGAAAGAAAATACTGGTAATACCATGTTATGCGACTCTAATTTCTGACAGATTGTTCAAACACATTACAAAGGGTCCTGGGCCTGTTGACCTGAAAATCTGAATAACTCTACCCGGGTGAAAAGCAGGAAAGGAAGGTAGAAGTGTCTTACTTCCTTCAACTAGGTACTGAAAGGAAACAGTTGGAACACCGCAGCCTCAGCCACCAGTGGTCGGACTACACGATTTCTACCATGCTTGCCTCAACCACGCAGAGGCTTTAATTAGCATATGTGTGGTTGAAGCAGTGCGTGGTCTAGCTGCTGACTGCTGCTTGGCAGAAGCAAGAAGACCTCAGGAAGAGAACCAGAGGATGCAGTGAGGTAAGTGGGGCTGGGGCCGGGTTTTCTATGGGTTAGGGGTAGTTTTCAGGGTTGGAGTAGTGGGGTGGTCTTCGGGGCTTGGGAGGTCGGGGTAGTTTTCAGGGCTGGTGGGGGGTCAGGTAGTTTATGAAATTAGAGGTTAAGGTGTTAGGCCTAAGGGCAGTGGAAGGGATTGGGGTAGTTTTAGGGACAGCGCAGTTGTGGAGGGAGTCTGGGTAGTGTATGTAAAGAGGCACAGTTTTAGGCCTCAAGGCAAGGATAGAGAAATGGGTTATTGGGTAGTTTTTAGGGCTTAGGAGAGGGCGGGGTAATTTTTAGGGCTCGAGGGGGGGGGGCGGAATAGTTTTTTAACTTAGGGGTTAGGGTTTTAGGCCTAAGGGCAGTGGAAAGGGTTGGGGTAGTTTTAGGGCCACGAAGGGGTGGGAGAGGGTCGGGTGGAAAAGTTTTGAGCCTCAGGGCGGGGTGGGTAGGTAGGTGGTTTGTAGCTTAGGGCAGGGGGGTCGGAGTAGTGGCGACCTTAGCAATGCATATCCTTTTATCATTCCTGCCTTTACTTTGAAATTGCGTGGTAAAAGTATGCATTGTAAAGGAAGGCACGGTTAAGAAGCATCCGTGATTTGGGCTGGGTGGTAGAGGCACGCGTGGTTTATCCATGCGTGCCTCTATCATACAACTGGTATCGAACAATCAAATTTGGTCTGTGGTGAAGACAGCAATGATGTGAAAGTGAGGAGTGAGAGGGCAAAGCACATGAGTGGGTGGAGGAAGGTCTTCAGAAAGGAAATATACAAACACTTGTGGATATAAAAGAAAGGCAATGATATACAATGGAATTATATTTTCTACTCGATTTTCCAGTTAAATCACTGCACACAAATGTTACTGAACATGTTGACCACATGAGTTTCCTGCACACACTACCAACCAGTACCTCAACTGGAACGCAGGCTATGGAGGCAATGCAGATGTTATGATAGGTGGGTGGAAGAAGACATTTGGCAAATAAATCCATCTGTGAACACAAAAAGTAGACAGTATTAACCTATGAAATGTCAATTTCTACCAAATGTGCCAAATAAATTACAACCGTCAAAGGGTGAAGGAAAGTCAGGGCTCCTGTGCCTGTGTTCATCAAGGAAATCACAAACACCAGTGTACACAAAATACAGGAAATGCTGTGCAGTGAAATTCTTACTTCTGGTGGATTTGAAAAATTACTCACCAGATAAAAGTGGCAAGCCGAGGTCATGGTGATTGGGCAGATGTGTACCTCCATATGGAAGACAATACAAATCATGCTTTGTATTGAAACTTCAGTATCTGGCAGGTGGTTTTAAAACAAAGCAATGCGGCACTAAAACTCATGGTCATATGTCTGCACCAGTGGCTTAGGCAAAATGAAGGGATTCAAGGTACAGTCACATCTATTCCCCCTGCTGTGAAACTGGTGCTGTTCTTGTGGCGTGATGCCAAATTCTATCGGGGGTGATGGCTCCCGCAGCAATAGGGTTTAATTATGGAAGGTTATTGAGTCAAAAACATATATTATAAAAATCTGTATCATTGCAGTGCATGATCACTTTAAATGTAAATGTAAATGTCATGGTACTTATAGAGCGCACTGTCACCAGACGGTCAGCTTGCGGTGTCGCCTATTCGGCTTCCTGGCGTTGATACTCATACCGCTGTGGAACCCCTTCTGGCTTTCCCTGTGATGTGTCCACTCCTGGGCACCCCCAGGGTGAAGCCGGGCATCCTTAGCGCTGTTAGGGCCGGTGTGGAGGCTAAGCAAGCTATTGCCCAGAGTTGCAGCGTGGGGCCCGTGATTAGAATAGGCACAGAGGCGAGAATTAACAGGTCCGAGGAAATTGAGCCCAAGACCCCGCCGATGCGGGAATCGAACCCTGGTCCCTGGCCAGAGCTCTGCATCAGGGTCTGCCGCTCTAACCATTGAGCCACACTTTACCATCCGTGCACCACTTTTTACTAGGAAGATTTGTATCCTAAAACAGAAACTATTTTAAGTCGGGCTAAGATAACCATTTAGCCTGGACACTTGGGCGACAGCAAGGCCCACATCATGAGTGGGCCAATAAGCCCAAAGTGGACACTACTGGGAGTTACTGGCTGCAGCAGGTTACAAATGATGCTGGAATATTAAAGGAATACCGTGGTTCACAGATTTTGTACAGTAAACATTACCTGCTCAAACGCATACAAAATGTCCACTTGGAAAACGCTTACAAATGATAAATAAACAGAGGGATCACTATGAAAATGTTGATTTCTGTTAGACATGGCATCTTTTGGAGGGTTTCCACTGAGTTTTGGCTTTCTGACCTCCCGGTTTTGACTTTATTTTTGCTGGCGTAATGATTCTGTGTACTTTTCTCACTGCTGATCAGTAGTAAAGTGTAAGTGCTCCTGTAGTAAAATGTGTTATGGATTGGTGTTTCCATGATATGCCTATTTGATTTATGTGTCAGTCCCTAGCAAAGTGCATTGCGCGTGCCAGGGCTTGTAAATCAAATGCTGTTGGTGGGCTGCATCACTGGATTGTGCCACCTACGCAAACAGCCCGTAAAGTGTAACTCTGGCCTGCCATTGCAGAGCCTGTATGCAGTCTGGGACTGCCATGTCGACTTGGCAAGTGCACCCACTTGCCAGCCACTAAACCTTCCCTTTTCTACATGTTAGTCACCCCTAAGGTAGGCCTAATGTACATTATATGTGAAAGATAGGACATGTCCTGGTGTGTGTGGCATGTCCTGATAGTGAATTACAGCCAATCTCGTTTTTCAATATTGCAAGGCTACTTGTTCCCATAGGCCAGAATGGGCAGTTTGATTATGACCTCTTATAATCCTGACTGACCCAGGGAACATGGTGAAAACCAAAATTAGTATGCCTGAACTCAGAATGATGCAATACTTCTTTGAGTGAAGTTGGTTTTAACATTCTGTGTTTGAAAATACCACTTTTAGAAAGTATGTATTTTCTTGCCTAACCATCCAGCCTGCCTCTGCTAGGTTGTGTATTGCATGTCTGGATTGTGAGTGACAGGAGTTGGGGTGGCTCCAAAAGACACAGTGAGTCAGGACAGGGCTGAATGGACCCATCTATGTGTAGAGTGGTGGGAGGGGGAGCACCTGGGCCCTGAATAGGACTGTGCCTGCCTTCCACAATGCTGGCTCCACCTCCTGTGGTGCGTTGGATTTCCCTGGCCTACATTGTCAACCTTGGCCTACCGATGCCGGTGCCATCGACTCCAGTTCGTCAGCCGACGACAGCGGTTCAGCAATGACGACGACGCTGCTTGCACCGTGACCTGTCAGCACCATGATGAGCACCGCCTTCATCTCGCACTGTGACCCTGGTCTCAACGACAATGCCATCTGATGCCGCCACCAAGCCACTGCTCGCACCGAGACCCGAGGGCACCACATGCCACACCGCTGCATTTCGCACCACAGCACCCGACTCCTGCTGACACCAGCGCTCCTGACTTCACCAGAGACCAGTTTGATCTGCAACGAGTGTGACTTCGAAGGCCCTCACAACACCTTCACCGACCTCCGGAACCGACGCCTGCAGACACTGTGCTTTTGGAAGCTCAAAGAGAGGTCGCCACCGCCTTGTATTTCTGAAAAGTAGGAAAAGTACTGTTTGCGGGTCTTCCCGACACCATATACTGCCCATAACGCCACGGTCAGCCAGAACTGTTTGGATTTCTTTGTTTCACAATGCCGTGATAGCCCCGGACGGAGCTATCGACATCAAGGAACTTTTTCAAGGGTATTTTGATAACTGAAGATTACTTAGTACTGTATTGTGGATTTTTATTGTTTTGGTCTTGTTTTAAATATATAAAAATATTGGATATTTTTCTAAACTGGTGTGGTATCCTTTTGTAGTGCTTACACTGTATTACTGTTGGTTATGTGCAACTACTTTACACACTGCCTCTAAAAAAAAAAATTAGCCTGACTGCTCATGCCTTGCTACCAAGGGGGTGAGCATTGGCTATTTTAGGAGTGTAACTCTCTTATCCTTACTAGGAAGAAGGGTCCCTACTTGGACAAAGGTGCAAGCCCTTGCCAACTAGAGACCCCCATTTCTAACATTGGTTGTCAGCGGTGAGGATAGGTTTTGCGTTTGCACTTGACTTACAGTGATTGATGTGCACTACTACCATATCACAGACCACTACGTACCACATACTGGTACTTTTTCTTTTTGGCCTACTTTTGAGCTTGCCATTTTAAACTTGCTACTTCATCATGCCTGAATCAAGAGCATCATTAGTTGCATCCCTGGAAATTGCCTTTGAGGAGGATAGGTTGGAAGCCTACAATGTGAAAGAATTGAAATCAATTTGCAAACACCTAAAAGTCCATGTCAGGATCAGCACAATGTGGTGCCGCTGTCCGCGAGATGCGTGGCATATTCAAGCTCCGAGGACCGAGAACTACGTTGCCCATGGTCATTAGCGGCAAAATAGCGTGATGACGTAAGTCACGCTGATTCAGGAACTAGTACTGGCGGCAGGGAAGAACGGTGCCGATAATTCTTTCTGTGTTTGGTGTCCTGGTCGGTAAGCCAAGTAATCTGGGGAAATCGTGAGTACTGAATCTGTGTTCTGGTCGACACTCGCTCTTAGACTGTGAACGAGTGGGTGTCGCATTTTCGGCAATCGGAAGACACGCAGCTGCGTGTAAGCTGTGTAGCATTTTGGATTTCCTGGCTTGGCAGTATTAACGTTTGGTTTCTTTCCTGTTGGAGGAGAAAGATCCGCTTTCTCAATGCAGGAGGGAAACGCTATTCCTGGGCCAAACAATATTAGGATGTGAACTATTGATGTGTATGCTTGAATAAGACTTAATTACTCGAGCAAATGGAAATTGCTAACGGTTTGGGCTCAAAACGTTGGGCGAAGTCCCTACTGGTTACATCAATATGTACAAAGACTAATATACATTTCTAGGTGTGAACTATCCTTTATTATTTAGGGAAGGAACTGTGATATGGTGATTTAAACCTCATGTATATTTATTTGCCTTATCTGCACATCGTTATTTCATTGTTTTCATCAGGAGAGACTCAACAGGGGGTACTTGATCAGAGGGAGCGTGTGACCAAGATTAGCACACAGATATATTGTGGTATGTCATTTATGTTCTTTGGTGCATACATCTCTCCCTCAATCAGGAGATATAGCTTTGTAGTAATGTATTCCTTATTTTCTTCTAGCTGGTGACAGCCCCTGGTATTACCCTGTGCCTGTGCTCCTGTATTTAAAGATCCTATTATCTTCCTTTTCAGGTAGGGGTCTAGAAGTCCACTCAGACGAGAATAGAGGAAGCGAGTGGATTTAATGTTATAAGAAACGAAGGGGGGGAATGTTTTTCTAAACAACTGTCTTTGTCATTTCAGATCTCCCTCCCGGTGTTCCCTTCCTTTCCCGCGCTCTCGTAACCATTCTGGGGTCTGTGTTGTATTATCAGACTTCCGGGTCGTTGTGCGTGTGCGAGTTTAGGACATTCCTCACAGCCCGAGGAGTATAGGAAACGGAGCCTGACAGTCCAAGTCAGAGGTCTCACTGGGAAGGACAAGCTACAAAAGGCACTGAGGGCCTGGGTAGCAGCCAGACATGCCAGCGAGCAGTCTAGTGGTCTTAATGGAGAGGCAGAAGATCCTAATTCTAGGATTGTTAGACTTGGCTGTCTCTAGTTGGCAGAGGTATACACTTCTGACAAATAGGGACTCACCTCCTCTAGTCAGGGCAAGGGGATCACACACTTAGATAACCCCTGCTCACCCCCTTGGTAGCTTGGCAAAGCAGACAGGCTTATCTCAGAGGCAGTGCGTTAAGCATTTATGACCACATACAGTAATAAAGTGAATACACTACAAATGGACACGACACAGTAGTATTATAAAAATAAGGATTTTTATATAAGGCTTAGCACAAGACCAAATAACGACAAAAATATACCACAATCTTAATAAATACTCTTGGAAGGAAAAATAATAGTTCAAGTGTAGTTTCTTCTTTAGCACAAAGTCTTTAGTAACAAAAGCAACTCTTCTTCTTTAAATCACAGTTCTTGGCAACAAAATAACCCTCACTGGAGTCACACGACGTCGAGGCAAAGTTAATCCAAAGGGTTCGGCGCCGACCGCGAGGAGCGCTACGTCGAGCCCGGAGTCGCACAGACCCCCACAACACAGTACCTTGGAAAAGCGAAGCACACAATGATCAGCGGCGTCGAGATGTCCGGTGTCGCGTTTTCGGTGTCGATCCGGCCTCGGAGTCTGGGCGACCTGCAGCGGCGTCGACAGATGTCAGGCAGGAGCAACGCTCACGAGGCGAAGCAGGATACGGCGTCGTCGTCGATGTCGATGATGATGTTGCAAGAGTGAGCAGCGCTCACAGCGTCGAGAGGGCTCGAAGTCGATGCGATCACTTGGAGCTGGAGCCGAACTTGCTACTCACTGGCGTTGCTGCTGGTGTCGATCGGGCCCGGCGGCCGGCGGCGAGGAAGCGGGACACTGGAGCCGTTACTCACGATGTCGAGCTGGATTTGGCGGCGTCCGTCGGGGTCGAGATGGCTGGTTTCTTTCAGAGGTGCTGGACTTTCAGGTTCCAGCAACAAGCACTTTTAGCAGATGAATTCCTTTAGCCCTATGACTTCAACAGGAGGCTGGCACTCTTCCAGCCCTTGGAGATTTTCTTTAGCAAAGTCTGAGAGTACACACACAGTTCCTCTCTCCTGGTTCCTTAGCAAAAATAAAGAAGCAACTGCAGGATTCCCCCCAGCAAACAGCACACTGGCAGAAGGGGGAGGCAAGTCCTTGGATCAGCAGGCTTCTTGTCCTTGGTTCAGGTTTCCTTGTCAGAAGTGATCTAAAGTCTTGGTTCAGGGGTCCTTCTCTTATACCCCTTTTTGGCTTTGATCCCTTTGTCCATGCAGGGGAATTTCCCCACATCCTGGGTCTGTTGTGGGTGTAGCCAGGCAGAGGCACCTGGCCTATTCACTGTGCAGGGCTGGGTCCTCAGACGCCCAGCAGGAGGTGAAGCCAGCATTGTCACTGGCAGGAGCAGGGCTATCGGCCTCCTGGTAGGAGGTGGGGCCAGGATCGTCCCTGGCAGGCACAGAGTCATCAGTCGCCTGGCAGGAGGTGGAGCCAGCATTGTATCAGACAGGGCAGGCTATCAAGAACTACTCTCCCCCTACTCTCAATGCAAATGCACCACTCACCCCACACTGACTCAATCAGACCTCTGGAGCCACCCAGCTCCTGTCACACACACACCAAAACAGCAGAAACCAGAAATAGACAAGAAAATAGCCACTTTCTAAAAGTGCTATTTTCAAACCCAGAGTCCAAAAACCATCCACACAAACGGAGGCGTGATTAAACCCCAAGTTCAGGGATACCAAACTCGACATTGCACCATCCTGGCAGCGCATTCTAACTAATGGAGAGCAGGTTACCTTACAATAGTGAAAAACAAATATGGCTGTAATTCACTATTAGGACATGCCAACTTGGTCAGGCTTGTCCTACCTTATGCTTACAATGCACTCTGCCCGTGGGCCTACCATAGGGGTGACTAACATGAAGGTAAGGGAAGGTTTAGGGGCTGGCAGTAGGTGTACTTGCGCAGTCAGCGTGACAGTACCAGACTGCCCGTAGGTCTAGCAATGGCAGACCCTCAGACATACTTTTACTAGGCCGCTCTTGTGGGTGGCACAACATGTGCTGCAAGCCCACGAGCAGCATTTGTATTTACAAGCCCTGGCACCCCTGGTGCACTAGACTAGGGACTGACAGTAAACCAAATAAGCCAAACATGGAATTCAATCAATACTGTAATTTTACATAGGGAGCACTTGCACTGTGGCACTGATCAACAGTGGCACAGTGCCCAAAGCGATATGCCAGCAAAAACATCGTAAACAGAGGAGGCAAACAGAAAAAAATGGAGGAGAGACTCAAGCCAATGATGTCAGGTCTAACAAGGATAGATGTGCTTTTGAGAGCGAGGGGACCCTCCAGGCCAGGCAGCAGTAGCTTGTCCCCAGAGGAGCTGGAGGACAGGCGGGATGCAAGGAAGATAGCGACTGAGTTAGAGAAGCTCAAGCTAGCCATAGAAGAGAAAAGAATGATGTTGGATTATAAGAATGAAGGAGCTGGATCAAAGGAGTAGACCCAGCTCAGATGGTGGCTGCAATTCGTCAGGACAGGCAGGCAGAATCGTACTCCTCCCCAAGAATGTGGGAAGAGAGTTCAAAAAGGAAGTGACATACAGCTGTGGTTTCAGAGTTACGAGGCAGCGATACACATGAATGGGGTCCCTGAGAAGAATTGGTGCGAAGGATTGTGGCCTCTGTTTCCAGAGGAAGCCAGAGATACTTTGTCAGCGTTGGTTAGGGGCCTAACCTCACCTATGCTCATATGAAGGAGGCCTTTGCCACTAGGTATGGTCTCACTCCTGAGAAGTACAGGGATCAGTTTAGGTCCAGTAAAAAGTCTGAGGCCAACACATGGTAGGAATGTGTGGATATGTTTTGCAGGTCGCTGAATGGCTGGGTGAAGGGCAGTAATGTGACAGATTTTCAGGGGCTCTACAGTTTGACTGCATGGGAGCACTTGTCTAGTCTATGTTTTGCAGATCTGCGCCAGCACCTTGTTGATAGTAAGCTGACTGACCCCAGGAAGCTTGCTATGGAGGCGGACCTCTGTGTGAGTACCAGGGTCCACAAGTAATCTTTTAGGGGAGAATCAGCCAAAGGTGGGCAGGTTCCCCAGCAGAAAAGTGGGGGGGACAAGGGTAAAGCACAGGAGTTCTCTAAAAGGCCCTAAGCTAATACCCAGGGTAAAGGTTCCCATTCCCCAGGAGATAAGAAGAAAGGGGCCTCTAAAGGGAATTGTAGAATATTGAGAGGGACACCTTATACCAAAGGAATAGGGTACTGAACGGTCATGTAAACAAAAGGTGTTTCCTTTGAAAAATATACTATTCCTGTGCTTTTAACTGTATATTATCCTATACAGCACACTCTCACCTACATTCAACCTATCCACAAATGTGGAGGGAACAGTATAAATTCAACCCCATTGCCAGTGACTACAAAACAGAAATTACTGCAAAAATATATCAATTTATTTCTTTGTTTGTTTTAAAAAAGCATTCGCTTGACTGTACATAGGTATTCAATATCACTGTTACATCAAAATCTCATCAAAAATGTAATACACGCATACAATAAACAACAAAAATAGATTCACATAAAAATCAGAGCGAGTACACATAAAAAACAAAAGACTGTGTCATTGAGTGAACACATCCATGATTATTTCATTTTAAGGCTGAGACCCGATACCATACATGAAATGAGCATTCAATGGTCTAGGTTTTCTCACAGATTGTGTTCTTTTATTAACAAGCGTCAACAGGTTTCGATGGTGCCTTTATGTAGCCATCTTTTTCTAGACTGAATCATTGGCAACTCTCTCAGATAATAGATAAAACCTGGAACAATTTGGATCACCTTTTATTGTGATGCACAATGAATCTGAACTTTGGAGGATCCGATAGGTTCTTAGAGGGCCTCTACCTCCCTCTGTCCTAATCACATTTTTAAAAATTAATATGTAGAAGATCTGGAGCATAGAACAAGCTAAAAGCCGAAAGTTGTTGTCTCTAGCAGAACATTAGGTTCACCAGTCTAATGGCTCACAATCAAACAGTAGGTTAAAAGGTCATTATAAAACGTATTATAATATTTTCATAAAGTGGGCCAGTGTCCAATAAAATACTGCTGTCTGTGCACCTTTTTAAATCATGGTTGCCTCAGCGTACATCCTTTTTCTAATTAGGTTTTTATTCAGGAACGATTATCCTTCTGTGTGGCTCCGTTCATGTTCCGGATGGAAATAAAACAAACAAAGAAATAAAGTGATATATTTTTGCATTAATTTCTGTTTTGTAGTCACTAGCAAAGGGGTTGAAACTATACTGTTCCCTCCACGTTTGTGAATAGGTTGAATGTAAGTGAGAGTGTGTTGTATAAGAAATTCAGTTAAAAGCACTAGAATAGTGTCTTTTCCAAAGGAAACATGTTTTGTTAATACTTGTCACTATAGGGAAGCCTGCTGAGACCGGCCCATGCAAGTGTTTTTCATGTGACCAGGTGGGTCATCTGAAGGGGGACCCCAGGTGCTCAAAGGGGATGCAGTAACCCACTGGCTGTTCCTGTGAGGTGGTGTGCTGACTGGAAGCTGTACAATACCCCTCTGGGTGTCCGATAACTGGTTTCACGAACACCCTTGTGGGATGGGCTACAGAAAGTAGAGAAGAGGAATTCCATAGCGATTGGACTATCAAACAGATATTCTTTAACTACTAAACAGTGATGCCCATACACCATAGGAATACTTAAGGATTGGAAACTATCCATTTTACGTGGGAATTATCACCACCTTTACTCCTTTATGGGGTCATCTATAATCCCTGTTTGCCCCGGTTCTAATGTCCTGATGAAGACTTGCATGGCCCAGGCTCAAATAACCGCAAGGCCCTAAGACGAGTCGAAACGTCGACGCCCTATATAAAAAAACCTGGACCACTTTTCTCTCTATAATTATGTGCAGATATTGATGACATATAATTTGTCTTGAATTACCTATGAGAGAGTTCCTTGTACTAATTGAGTGGCCAGGTCACGCAGAACGGTTGAATGTGGATCCGCTACTGCTCTATACAAATCAATTTGAATTTTATGTCACTTCTTTGAATTTCTTTTTCTTTCTAATCACTTCACACATCTTACTGCACCCTTTGCTATGCTGCACGTTCTGCTCGGGGCAACCAATATTTCGTATTGAATTATAAACGAAAATATGTATTTTTGTTTGACCCTGAGACAATAGATTCAAATATTGTCCTTGTATCTGAAGTGGATGCTGTTGCCTTTATATGTTTTTATGAATATATGCATACATTGGACGGAGCTGGTTAATGTGTTTATGCTCAAAATGTATATAACTAGGGATTGATTACTGATTGATTCAATTTATCTAACTATAGAGGTCTTGGACCACTGTTGTTTAATACCGATTGATACCCAGGTCCAGCACCTTAAGGGTTACCCCATTACTTTAATGGTAACCCACCTCTCTTGGTGCAGGCAAGACCCATCTTACCTGCACCTAGAGAGCCACTGGAGTGGTGGGCACTTTCTAAGTGTGTATGACAGTTTTACTGGTCGTTTTGTGCCGGCCAAACAGTCATGCGCACTTATCATGTTCTAAACCAAGCTGTATTGCACAGCCTGGGTGGAGAACATGCACAGCTTCATATTCCCTGCCCGAGCACCGAATCAGGAAGCTCAGACCAATCATGAAGCTGCTGTCATGCTGATGATAGCAGCATTGTAATTGACTGGGGGAATCTGGGAGCCAGAGTGCTTCCTTTTTGCTGTGTTGTTGACAGAAGGATGGAGGAGAGTCTGCCGCCGGGAAGGAAAGATGGGAAAATAAAATCCCACCTTTTTTTCTTTTTTTAAACTTCCCAGTCTACCACTACTGCCCTGTTGAAGCCGCTACTGTGAAAAAGCAAATGTAAACACGTGTTTCCTTTTGCTTGCAGTGAAAGCAACTTTCATTGAAAACAGATGCATATTGTGCCTCTGACGTCAGCTGTCGTAGGTGCTGCAAAAGTGTATTGGTTGCCATTTACTATTACTACTTACTTGATGCATGCACGCCACGAGCCAACTTACACACATTACTGACCCATTGAGACATACTCTCTATGGGGTAAGGTGGCATCCTCAGTCTATGTCAGTACAGGCACTGTTTCCAGTCTTGGAACTTTATTATACAAATTATTGCTATCAAGGGCCATATTATACATTATGCTTGGGCCGCAATGGGCTTGTATGCCTTCTTTGTACACCCACGGGGCACAATGGTATTACAGAGGGGATGACGCATATACATTTTGGCCCCATTCTGTAATAGTGACATCGCTTGCAGACATGAATACACCAGCACTTTAATGGGTGTTCATTCCTGGCTGCACTGTGAAACACAGAGCGTTTTAAAGCAGGTGCTCTCTATTTCACTTGAATGCGCTGCCCCCAGGGCAGCACGTAATCCAGCTGCCCTGGGTCATTCTGCATACTATGGCAAACTTTCCCTGTTTGCAACTGGTGAACCCTTTGAAAGGTGCACTGGGAGCTAATAGGGAGCAGTGCTCTGTGTATATATAATACGGCTCCAGGTGTCTACTTAGTTCAATGCAAGCAAAGAAGGACTATAACACCCAGAATGCATTTAGCCTGTTCATACACTGGCCACCGAGAAACCTAACCAGGTCCATTCATTCATGCATGCATACATTATATTGGGTAAGGTGGTCACCTCATTCCATGCCATTACAGGTATTGTTTTCATTTCTTGTCTTTTATGTCGAATCCTAATATATTCTTCTGTTTTAGTTCTGGTTTAAATATATTAGCCTAATTCGACCTGCCTGCTCGATATCTACGGTATCTCTCACTGCAGTGCGTACAACAAACAACACTGACCCAAAATAATCCTGGCCTATTGGCTTGGTCAATGCTTGTTTAGTGTTGCAATAATGAATTCTGTTTGAGCCATTTATTCATTTCAAATTCTTTTGAGATAAATTAACACGAAGGCACAAGGGTGTGTTGGGTAAAATTGCTGGCTCTGCACTTTGCTGATTAAGAACGAATGCAAATGTGCTTCAGGATGAAAGTTTTGGCATACTCGCCTCAATGCGAAGAGACTGAATGTTTTCATTAGAGTTCCTGTTAGAACTAAAACTCGTCTTCACAATCATCACAAAATATAATTTGAGAAAGTAACGACCTGTCTGCTCTGTAATGCATAAGCAGAAATATGAATTCATTAAGTTCCAAAACAAGGTTTTATTGCATTAGACTCGCTGCAGACTGAACTAAAAAAACAAGCACTGACTAATGCAAATGCCTGATAGAGAACTGAAAAGCTGCCCATGCTCTGATATTTCTTTTAAAGCAGCAACATTCCCGTCATTATTTTTCTACCCAAACAAGTGCATTTAAGGTGGGGGTGCATATCATGAGTGGCCATGGTATTTATAACACGTCCTACTAGTTCTAGCTGTTCAGCCATCACCAAATTCTATTCTTGGACTTATACATTTGCTTTTAACATTAGCAGAAAGTGCATTTAAACAGTAAACATGCAAAATGCTTTTGGTGAAAAACCAAGCAGGATCCTCCGAAAACTATTAGGTACTGCCATGTTTTTAAGTTAAAAAGAACTACAAACATATGGTTGCTTTCCATACAGAAGACATAATTAAAATAAAAACTAAACCTGAGAACAGACCCACTGGTCTTCAGGGCTTTGCATTTTATCAAATCTCTGACAGTGGACGTGATTAAAAAACAAACTGTAAAACCTGACCAACTAGTTTGGTGTTTTCTGATATGCTGACAACCGTCTCCGGCATTTTAAGGTGATTATGATCACTTTTGAATGGCATGCTTACCTGAAGCAGAGAAGGAGTTCCTGTCAATCAAACGTGGATGAGGAAGCAGCGGAAACCCGCTGAGCTGAGCTCCAGACCACTGCCTGCCACTGTCCGCTGAGGGCAGTGAGGCCTCTCCTGCGCTTCCCAGCTTTGGCTTTCTTTAAAAGCGCAGCACCTGAAGCTCTAGGGGCGGATTTACAATAACTGGCGCATCCCTGCATATCAGCAGGGATGCGCCAGTTATTGTGCGCCGCAGCTCCGCCACCATGGATGCGCTGCATTTACAATTCGGGCCACTATGGGGCAAAAGCGGCACAGATGCGTGAGGCATCTGTATCGTAAAAGTGGCGCACTGCTGGAGTTGCGTCGCAAGTGATAAGCAGCTCCAGCAATGCTCTGGGGGGCCCTATCTGTACAATGCTGCGTCAATCCTTACGCCTGCTTCAAGCAGCCGCAGGGTTTTGATGCAACATGGGCCTAAAAGTGACTGAGTGAAATCTTGTAGATTTCACTCAGCCACTTTTAGAAGGCGTTCCTGCATCGGAAAGCCCCCCTCTGTGCAGGAAAAGCCTACATGTGGCGCAGGGCATTTCCCAGATGCGTCACGTTGTAAGTACCCCGCACCATGGCATAGGATTTGCTCCGCTGCTGTGTCACAAAAGTGATGCAACAGCGGAGTAAATGATGCGCAAAGAGTTTGTAAATCTGCCCCCTAGTGCGGTGTCCCGCGTTGCTGGATGGTGCAGGGGAGCGCCAGACCTGGGAGGGGAAGGACGAGAGCGGTTGCTCGAAACTGAAAGTGGGGCATCCAGGGGTGCTAGCAGATGGTAGTTGCCGGTTACCGGTTGATCCATTGTGACTTGCATGCACCAGACGGGAACACTGGCGGTACGGCAGGCTTCAGCTGCAGCAAAGAGCAACTTCTGCCCCTCTCCAGGGTGTCTCTCGAGACCTTCGACTCTCGCATGCATTGAGTTTGGCTGTGCATTCCCACTCCACAACCCCCCCCTCCAACCACCTGAACACCGGAGTTCTACACAGGGTGGCTCCTGGTCTTTAGCCCAGACCCAAGGCTGCACAGCGGGGTTCTTTGGACAATTTCAATGCCAGAAACTTCACGGGTGGCTGTGGAAGTGGTCAGTTGCGTCCATGGGTCTAGGTTGCAGGACTGTGGTGTTTCCTTATCGGGCCCACCCCCATCCTACAGCCATGGTTACCCTACTGGGTCATGTGCTATCCACAGATTGTTGAGAGTTCGTTGGTTCTGGTGGCCTCAAGAAGCACTGCTGATCACACCTCCTGTGAGAGCGGCCCTGGTGAAGCTTGTGACTGAACAGCTAAAGGGGAAACAGCCATCACAACACAACTTTAACAACGCACTACCATTACAACAAAACTTTTACAACGCAACATCCATTACAACGCATGCTATTACAACGAATGCCATTACATCCCCAATGCTATTAAAACGCATGCCATTATAACGTAAGTATGGGTATTTTAATTAATTATTATACATTTTATTTAATTTTAATTATTTAAATTATTTATTTTTAATTTAAAAAAAATAATTTTAATATAAATAATTTTAATTTAGTAATTGTAACCCCTACACTATCCAACACTTACCCTACCATTACACCCCCTGGAGTTAGAATAGTAATTTTAACCACTACACTATCCAACACTTACCCTACTATTACACCCCGTGGAGTTAGAATAGTAATTTAAACCCCTACACTATTCAACACTTACGCTACTATTACACCCCCCTGGAGTTAGAATAGTAATTTAAACCCCTACACTATCCAACACTTACCCTACTATTACATCCCCCTGGAGTTAGAGTAGAAAATAAAAGTATATTAAATAAAATAAATAATTTAAATTAATTAAAAAAATTAAAATTAAATAAAGAAAAAGTAATATTAATAAAATGAAATACTTACCTATACTTACGTTGTAATGGTATGCGTGGTAATAGCATCTGGGATGTAATGGCATGCGTTGTAAAAGCATGTGTTGTAATGGATGTTGCGTTGTAAAAGTTGCGTTGTTATGGTATGCGTTGAGAATGTATGCGTTGTAACATCATACATTCCAGCTAAAGTGCTGAAGGGGTTGTGGTGACAGAATCAGCACTGAACCCTTCAATCTACTGCATGACTCGGCACATGGCAGTGGCCCTGGATGAGCATTAGAGCATCCAAAGTATCTACCTGGGCTGCCAAGGCAGTAACATGGGCCCTCAGCAGCTGGCACAACAAAGAAGAGAATGTACTCACTGAGTCGGCTATCAGTCCTTATCAGACGTCTCCGCCCCAAGCATTCAAATATTTCCCCATGAACTCATTAAAGCCAGACTGCATCTTATGCAGTGAAGCTGAGGCACAAACAAAGCATGGCTGGCGAGAGCACTGGCTTGATTGAATACTTGAGGAGGGCACAAGAGTTAACATTCTGAAGTCCTGCCTTTGTATTTTATCAGCTCGCATTTCAGGAAAGGCCAGACTGCACCTAAAACGTCTTTCAGCCAAACTTCCGCTGTTAGGTAATGGTAGACCCTACCTCTGCTTTGCTTCCTTCACTTAGAAATTTTATTTCAAGGATGGTGTTAAATATAAAAGGGCCTTAGACCCACTGACTGTTCCAGTAAGTATGCGGTCTGGTCACTTAAGATCTAAGCTAGGTTCTCTTAATACATATGGAAAAAGAGGATGCAAAAAGAGAAGTACAAACAGATAAAATTTCAGCCGGCACAAAGTGCACTATTGCACCTACACCAGACAACATACTAATATTGGGTAAAGTAAGACGCATAAAGGATTTTTGCAAAAATCAGGGATTACAACTGCCGGGAAGCATTCTACAATTGGTGGTCTTCACCCAATCAAAACAACTAGCTTCTTGCTTTGCCAACTGCGCTGCCTCTCCCATCCAAATCAAAGAACCAAATGATAGCTGAACCCACTCTGCAGGGTCATCTCCAAATTCTGTGTATTCCCGCTCTTGTTTTCTGAACCCATTTTGTTGACTTTTAGGACTCTGTGAACTTTACCACTACTAACCAGTGCTAAAATGTTGATATCCGTTAAGCATGGTAAAATCAGCTTCCACCCAATTGGCATTTTCAATCTATTTGTAAGTCTCTATTAGGTTGATACTACATGTACCCAGGGCATGTAAATTACATGTTACTAGTGGGCCTGCAGGGCTCATTGCGCCATCCACTTAAGCAGGCTTTTAAATGTCTCAGGCCTGCCATAGCAACCTGTGTGCTCAGTTCTGAACTGCCATTTCAGCCTAGCAGACCGTGTAAAATAAACATTTTGCCAGACCTAAACTTTACTTTGTAATGTATATAAGCCACCCCTAGGGTAGGTCCTAAAGAGACAATAGAGCAGGATGCAGTGTATTTAGAAATTTGAACACATACATGTGACATTTACATGTCCTGTTAGTGAAAAAATCTTAAATTTGTTTTTCTCTACTGCAATACCTACTCTCTCATAGGATAATATTAGGTTACCCTATTACATTTAATAGGTGATAGGTTTCAATTGGAATCAGGTAAGAATTTCAAGTTGAGTGTCTTAGAAATTGTCACTTAAAATCCTCTTCAATGGTAAAGACAGATTTTAAGTTACAATTCTGAAAATCCCACTTTTAGGAAGTTGTCATTTTCCTGTCCTAGCTATTTTGTGCATACAGCATATTCCTGGGTCACATGACTGAGTGTACTTGGCAATTGAACTTTGCTCATTCTAGAAGGATTAGGTGTGCCTGGATAGGCCATTGCTAGCAGGGTGGAGCTGGGCACTGCCCCACTTGCAAATCAATAGTCTTTCATCTGCCTTCACACAAAGGACTTTCACCCTTACATTCTTCTATGCAGCCAAGCAGGAGGCAGGACATGAGAGGCAGAGAATTCCAAACACTTCAAAGTGGATTTATTAGAAACCTCTCCTACTTCATAGAAGGCACTAGGTATAAAAATATGGCTCTCCGACCCACTTTTTAGTTTACTTTCTGAACCTGTGAATTGATTCTCGGATGACCATCTGCAGCCATGGCCTGCTGTGTACTTCAGAGGACTGCGTTTCTGCACCTAGAAGGAATGCTCTACTGCCTGAAGCCTGATTTGAGCCCTCAGAGGCCAGAACTAAAGCCTGAGCTCTGTCCCACTGCTTGAACCCAGGACATCCAGAGTGATCCACAGGTTCGTTGGCTAGTGTAAGAAATTGGTGTGTTTACTGACTAGGGTGTGAGCCCTTGTCAGGTAGCAGCTACATACCGTGTCAGGCTGAGGCATAAGCCAACAGTAAAATAACCTGTGCTAAATTCTCTGGCAACTTGGCACAGAGCAGTCACGCTTGATTCAGAAACAATGTGTAAAGTATTTGCACCGCTCTTCAAACACTAATAAAGTGAAGAATACCACACAAATAAACCCACACCGGTACTGGTAGGGACTAACCCTGGGTGGTGAACTCCGCTCCGCTCGCTGAGTTTGCAAAGTTTTGGTAACTTCGCGGTTCACCTGGAGCATGAAGTTGCTGAATACCACCCAATCTACAGCGTAGCGTACTAGTTTGTCAGAATCAGTCGTACTGCGCCTACGTCACGTTAAGAAACTACGATTCCCATGATTCCCCTGATCCTTTTCCAGGAAGTACTTTAGCGGGAAGGACACACATCCTGTTGCGTGTTATTCAAGAATCGTCCATGGCGTGAGAGCAGTCCTGCTCTGCACGCCGTTTCCTGGTTTCCCTTCGCTGGATTATCGTCAGAGATACTTTGAATCCGAGGTAGGATTCTTCTTGTGGGGAATTGCCGGCGAGCGGTGTTCCCGGTAAGCGTTTTGGGCTTTTCCAGACTTTCCGTTTTTGACTTTGAGCACGGAACACTGTAGCAGGCTGCTGCGTGTCTCCGTCCTTTTCTTCATTCTGTGGTTTAAAGTGGATGAGAATATTTGGAACTGTTTTGTTCTCACAAAAGGAGTTGGAGGCTGTTTATAAAACGCGGAGCGCGGTGGTGGTCTAAACCACGCGTTGCCGTGTTTTCTGGTTTAAAGGCACAATAACTTTAATAGCGGAGCGCTGTGGGGATCTCTCTACGCGTTACTGTGTGTTGTTCCTTACATAAGACTGAAGGGAGCAGAACGCAGTGGTGGACGCAACTACGCGTTACTGTTTTGTTTCTTTGTTCATGATTTAATTTGATTCTGGCCAAGTGGAACCTTCAACAGGGCTGTGAGGAGCGGAGTATTGTGGTTCTTCCCTCCTACACACTACTGTATCCTGTGCTCTCCGTTTTTGGATATTGGCTAGGATCTTCCTTCCGTTCCTTCCTTATTATTTATTATCACAGACTCCAAATTCCTTACGCCCTCTGTGCTGCTCTGTGGTACGTTCCAGGTGGTTTATTGAACACTGAATCTTAAATTTCAACCTATACCGTGTGAAGGACATAATTACATATTGTTTATGCTTTCTATAGGAGATCCAAAGGCAGTAGTGGAGTGTGACGAAAGACTCATTACAGAGGGTCTTGTTCTTTTCTTTAAGCAGGTATATAATGATGCATATTAGCAAGAATTCATGAGAGGAGCCTTGTGTGTAATCCTAGTGTTTATGAAGGTGTCTTTTGTCATTTCAGGTATCCCTTACCTGCTGACCCCTTCCTTTCCCTTCCCTTCTTTTTCTTCTCTTATTTCCCCTCACCTAATGACTTGAACACCTTGTATAAAACATCAGGGTGTTGGTGACATTTGGAGGTGGAGCCATTTATTCAACAACTAGATCCCGTGGAGATAAACCTGACAGAATAACACTCCCAAGAATATTACTCTACCTGATTCAGTTGTTGCTTAATGGCTACCATGGATGATGTAATGCAGGCTCTGCTTCTTGTTCAACAGGAGCTAGCCTCCTCTAAAACAGAAGCAACTGCATTAAGGGAAAAGGTAGAAAGGTTGTCTAGGAATCCCTTTGATGCCTCCTCACCCCAGATACAGGTCACGGTTCCTCCTCCTATCCCTCTGGCCAGTCCAGAAAGGTATTCGGGTGATCCAACTAAAACTCAGGTATTGCTAACACAGATCATGCTCCATTTCTCATGCAAGCCAGCCTCGTTCCCTAACAATCACTCTAGGGTGGCGTTTGCCATTTCTTATCTGATAGGCGACGCCGCTAACTGGGCGGTACCCTTGGTAAGAAATAATGATCCAGTTCTTTCTGATTGGTCAGCATTCCGCACCGAGTTCGAAACAGTATTCGACAGAAGGGCCACAACTTTCAGTGCAGATAGGGAACTCTTAGAATTAAGAAAAGGCATAAGTGATTTAATAACCTATTTAGCCTAGTTCAACAGATTGGTGGCTGAGACCTCGTGGCCTGAAGAGAAAAGAATGTCCTTATTTTACCAAGGGTTAAGGGATGGATTAAAGGATGTTATAGCTAAAATAGATCCTCAACCCTCCACTTGTATAGACATGGCTAATTTAACCTTGAGACTGAATGGTAGAATGGCTGACAGAGGAGGGGATAGGAAAAGATGGGATAGGGGCCCTTCTAGACCTGATTGGACTCCCCGTAGGGCTTTGCCTTCTACTGAGAATGCTACAGAACCCATGGAAATAGGTGCGGTTAGGGCCCCACTAACCAGAGAAGAGAAAGAAAGTCGTAGGGTGTCCGGGCTGTGTATGTACTGTGGCAAGAAAGGCCATTATGTCAGATAATGCCCCTCCAAACCTAAGACTTCAGGGGGATAGAATAGAAACAAAAGAGTAGCCACCACCCCGTTAAGCACACAGGACGAGGTGAGCGGGATAGCTGAAGAGAACAAGAGGGAAGTTCAGCCCTGGAAAGATCCTTCTCTAACGGTACTAGCCCTGCTTGAATCAGAGTCACATATCTTGTTGCCCATGAGGTTAGAGTGTCATCTACAGGTCCACCAAGTGATGGTCATGATAGACTCAGGGGCCACCGGAAATTTCATTAATAGCGGGTTGGTGTCTTCTCTATCGTTGGACAGAGTACCCAGAGAAATTCCTGAAGAAGTCCTAGCAGTAGATGGGAAACCATTGATTTCTGGTCTGATGACGGAACAAACAGAGATGGTAATGTTGTCGGTAGAGGTAAAGGAAGGCAGGCACAGGGAGGAACTGTCTCTTAATATTATTGAAGCCCCCCCAGTACGAGGTGATTCTGGGAATGCCTTGGCTAAGCCATCACAACCCATCACTTAACTGGAAGGGAAAGACATTACAGTTCTTGTCCACAGAATGCAAGGCACATATGGAGGGGCATGAGATCACTCTGTTTTCCCCAACATTGATTCCCTTGTTGGTGGCTATTGCCGCGGAGAGATCAGTGAGCTTACCTGTTGAGTATCAGAGTTACAAGGATGTCTTTAGCGAGAGCAAGGCAGATCAGCTTCCCCCGCACAGGCTTTATGATTGCCAAATAGACCTAATAGAGGGGGCCAACATTCTGTCATGCAGGGTGTATGCGTTGTCCATTCCTGAAACAACACACTTAAAGGAGTATCTAGACCATTACGTGGACATAGGATTTATCAGGCCATCCAGATCTCCTGCCGCTTCTCCCCTGTTTTTCATCAAAAAAGCTAATGGGGATCTGAGAGCCTGTGTGGACTACCGTATGTTGAATAGAAACACAATCAGAAACATATACCCTCTACCCCTTATCTCTGTTTTGTTGGACCAAGTAAGATATGACAGGGTTTTCACCAGACTGGATTTAAGGTGCGCGTATCATCTGGTCCGCGTCCGCGAGGGGGACGAATGGAAGACCGCCTTCAAGACCAGATACGGCTTATATGAGTATACTGTAATGCTGTTCGGTCTGTGCAATGCTCCGGCGGCATTTCAGTATTTTTTAAATGATGTCCTGAAAGAGTTTGTGGACATCAGTGCAGTGGGGTACATAGATGACATTCTGATATACTCAGAGAACATCACACTGCACAAACAACATGTGGTAGAGGTATTGAAGAAATTAAGAGAGCACAGGCTGTTTTGCAAGATAAGCAAATGTGAATTCAGTGTGCCTACGGTTGAGTTCCTAGGCGTTATGTTAAGTCATGAGGGATTGCAGACGTCCAAAAGAAAGATACAGGCTGTTCAGGAATGGTCTACTCCCACCTGTGTGAAAGAAGTACAGAGCTTCCTAGGCTTTGCCAATTACTATTGCAGGTTTATTCTGCGGTTCTCTCATGTGGCTGTTCCTTTGACAAGACTGCTCCGGAAAGGAGTTAAGGTCCAGTGGTCCGATGAAGCTGCAGAAGCATTTGCATATCTGAAGAAAGCTTTCACTACAGCCCCAATCCTTGCTCATCCAAAGCCAGAACACCCATATATCATAGAAGCCGATGTATTGGATGAGGCCAGAGGGGCCATTCTGTCCCAAAGGCATAAAGATACAGGACAACTCCACCCTGTAGCGTATCTGTCCAAGAAAAGGAGTCTGTCTGAAAAGAATTACACCATAGCTGAGAAGGAGCTGTTAGCAATAAAAAGGGCCTTTCAAGAAAGGGGACAGTATCTATGGGGGGCCAAATTCCCGGTCACGGTTTTCACCGATCACCAAAATCTTCAGTTTATGAAGACAGCCAGGCATCTCACACAGAGACAGATGTGATGGATGTTGTTCTTCTCAGAGTACGACTTCACCATCACTTTTCGGCCTGGGGTGGACAATCTGAAAGCAGACTGTCTTTCCTGACAAGATCAGGTTGAGGAAAAAGAGAAAAAAGATACAAAGGTGGCGATTGTGAATCCCGAAAAGGTGATCTGCTTGATCCAGGCAGATACCTACTTGGAGGTCATTCGCAAGACAAAGGACCAGAGTGCCTGGGTTCTGTAGGCCATGAAGGGTAACAATCGCTCATTAAAGCAGGGACTGCCTTTTCAGGACAATAGACTGTATCTCCCTACTGCAGCGCTGCAAAAGAAGGCTTTTGCTTGGTGTCATGATTCCCCGTTGGCTGGTCATCAGGGAGTACAAAAGAGTTTACAACTCCTGAAACGTCATTTCTGGTGGGATACCAAAAAAACTGATGTGACCACATGGATAGGGCAGTGTGAGGCCTGTGCACGTGCTAAAAATGTGACAGGAAAGAAGAAAGGCTTACTGATGCCTTTGCCAAGAAGACCTTTGCAGAATATCAGTCTGGATTTTGTTACTGGACTACCCCCTGATCAGGGTAAGACTGCCATACTAGTGGTCATAGACAGTCTCACTAAGTTGGGACATTTCATCCCATGCGTGAATCTTCCTACTGCAGGACAAACTGCCCAATTGCTATTAACTAACGTTTTCCGGATGCACGGAGTGCCTGAGGTCATCGTGTCAGATAGGGTCCCTCAATTTGTTGCAAGGTTTTGGAAAGTATAGTGTCATGCTTTACATATCCAATCCTTGCTCTCCACCAGCTTCCATCCGCAGACCGATGGCCAGACGGAGAGATTGAAGCAGACACTTAAGAAGTATCTCCGATGTTACGCAACGGATGCCCAGGATTCATGGGTTTCTAAGTTATGGATGGCCGAGGTGGCATATAGCAACGCTTGGCATTGTTTGGTGGGGGTTTCTCCTTTCCTTGCTACCTACGGTTTTGATGCAAGAACCTTCCGTAATACATCCCTGAGGAGGTATCTCAGCAACCTACGGTCTTGGGGCAGATGCGGAAGATTCAGAGCATACACAGGAAGATAAGGGCGCATTTGATAAAGGCAAAAAACAAATCCAAGAAATGGGAAGATCGACATCGAATCAAGGGTCCAATATGCCAAGTGGGGGATAGAGTGTGGTTATCCACTCGCAACATCAAGTTCAAACTACGCAGTGTATTTCATCCCAGATATATAGGGCCCTACTCTATTGTGAAGCAGATTAATCCGGTGGCGTTCAAACGGAAACTGCCTGGTACGCTCAGGATATATCCGGTGTTTCACTGCAGCCTTTTGAAGCCTGCTCAATCTGCTAGGAAGCGTGCCCCTCCGCCTGTGGTCAGGGATGATGGGTATGAGTATGAAGTCCGGAGCATCAAGGACTCGAAGTTGAGGAGGGGTGTTTTGTGGTACCTGGTCTCATGGAAAGGCTACTCGGCTGAGGATGATTCCTGGGAACATGTAGGGACGTGCATGCTCCTGCCGCGATTCGCTCTTATCATCGTAAATTTCCCTTACGGCCTGGGCCTAGAAGGCGCTAGGGAGGGGGACATACTGTCAGAATCAGTCGTACTGCGCCTACGTCACGTTAAGAAACTACGATTCCCATGATTCCCCTGATCCTTTTTCAGGAAGTACTTTAGCGGGAAAAACACGCATCCTGTTGCGTGTTATTCAAGAATCGTCCATGGCGTGAGAGCAGTCCTGCTCTGCACGCCGTTTTCTTGTTTCCCTTCGCTGGATTATCGTCAGAGATACTTTGAATCCGAGGTAGGATTCTTCTTGTGGGGAATTGCCGGCGAGCGCTTTTCCCGGTAAGCGTTTTGGGCTATTCCAGACATTCCGTTTTTGACTGTGAGCACGGAACACTGTAGCAGGCTGCTGCGTGTCTCCGTCCTTTTCCTCCTTTTGTGGTTTAAAGTGGCTGAGAATATTTGGAACTGTTTTGTTCTCACAAAACAAGTTGGAGGCTGTTTCTAAAACGCGGAGCGCGGTGGTGGTCTAAACCACGAGTTGCCATGTTTTCTGGTTTAAAGGCACAATAACTTTAATAGCGGAGCGCTGTGGGGATCTCTCTATGCGTTACCGTGTGTTGTTCCTTACATAAGACTGAAGGGAGCAGAACGCAGTGATGGACGCAACTACGCGTTACTGTTTTGTTTCTTTGTTCATGATTTAATTTGATTCTGACCAAGTGGAACCTTCAACAGGGCTGTGAGGAGTGGAGTATTGTGGTTCTTGCCTCCTACACACTACCGTATCCTGTGCTCTCCGTTTTTGGATATTGGCTAGGATCTTCCTTCCGTTCCTTCCTTATTATTTGTTATCACAGACTCCAAATTCCTTACGCCCTCTGTGCTGCTCTGTGGTACGCAATTGTTAGGAGAAAAGTCCACCCATGTATATTCAACAATGGCTCATAAAGAGTCCACTAATTTCCATGCATAGCAAGGAGCTCACCAAAGGGGCAACAGAAGAGTGACAGGATAGAGTAAATTTCAAGTATAAGTGTACAAAATCTTTCTTTTCTTTTCTTCATATTTAGTTAATATACTTGTTATTCAAAATATCAGACTCCATAACAACTCAATAAATAGATAGAAAATGACATCAATAAATACACATAATATAACATAGTTTCTCCACATCAACCTCTCAACAACCATACACTAACTTGTCCTTGAATCACGCACATACATTCACACATGTACCACACTCAATACAACTTCCTCAACGTAATTCTCAGAGTGACACAAAAATGGGATCCAGCAGAGCCTTCGTAGCACACAGCCAGAGAGTCCAGATCGATAATACAGAATCCCACAATCAGGTAACGCCAATGCGCGTTTCGGTGCCAAGGCCCAGATCTACGGGCGTACCTTTATCAGGGCTTTCACGCCGAGGGGGGGGGGGGAAGACACAGCTCATGAATTATACACTGTGGTAGTTTCCAGGTGGTTTAATGAACACTGAAGCTTAAATGCCAACCTATACCGTGTGAAGGACATAATTACATATTGTTTATGTTTTCTATAGGAGATCCAAAGGCAGTAGTGGAGTGTGAAGAAAGACTCATTACAGAGGGTTTTGTTCTTTTCTTTAAGCAGGTATTTAATGATTTATATTAGCGAGAATTCATGAGAGGAGCTTTGTGTTCTACATCCTAGGGGTTCTACATCCTATGCAATGGTATGGGACTGTTTTAAGGCAGGATTACAAGGCGAAACACGCAATTATTACAAGATTTAATAAATGCGGAACAAGATTTAATGCGCGATATTAGACTACACTTAGATTGCAACAATTCACAAGAAAAAGTTGCTAAATACAAAGCTAAGATCAATGGGGTCTGGAGCCAGGACATAGCACGCCAATATGAAACTTATCGTGCGGAAAGATACGAATATGGTGAAAATGTGGGAAGATGTCTAGCTCAAAGGATGCGGGGGGCCGGACCGCACAGCGCATAACCTCTATAGAAAATAGCCAGGGTATGTTAATAGAATCATTAGAGGGTATTCTCAAGGTATTTCATGAGTATTATACAGATCTTTATACCCAAAAAGATTTCCCCTCTGATTTACTTGATCGCTATATAAATAAACTTGATTTAACCGAACTAGATTCTATGCGTGTAATCCTAGTGTTTATGAAGGTGTCTTTTGTCATTTCAGGTATCCCTTCCCTGCTGACCCCTTCCTTTCCCTTCCCTTCTTTTTCTTCTCTTATTTTCCCTCATCTAATGACTCGAACACCTTGTATAAAACATCAGGGTGTTGGTGACATTTGGAGGTGGAGCCATTTATTCAACAACTGGATTCCGTGGAGATAAACCTGACATAGTTTTTCTTCCTTGAGCGCTCAATATGCATTCTCACGGACGTGGTAACAACTTACCATGATTCTGCGTTCGCCAACTTGATTTTCTATCCGTTCGCTTGTGCCACGAGGTTTGGAAACCATCCGCATGGTCCCGCGAGACTGTGCGAACGCGAACATGTCATTCCCGAACACACGAAAACTACAATCTGGCAAAGAATATCTCTCGAGTATGATAAAACCTTCTCGAAAATGATAATTTTGCTCAGAAAAACTCCTCAGATTGTGATTTGGCTGTAGTCTTTTGTGCAAGGAGTCCTTTTTTTAAGAGGAAGGAAGTGCCCCTGAGTCTCAACTTCCTGTTCCTGTCCAGCAGGCTCCTCCCTGTGCTTTGTCCATGTGCTGTTCACTTTCATTTGGATTTGGAGCTGGAAGGATCACTTTTTGAGTCTGTCTGCTGCATCATATCATTGGATTGGATTTATTGAGGACTTTTGGATTTGAGATTTTATTTTACAAGTAAGTTGGAGAATCGGTGTACATGTTTGTTCGATTGGGGCGTTTTTTACCCTCAGTTTTCTGGGCTTTTCATCGTTTAAAAAAATTATTGTTGTGGGTGGCCTGTACTTTCAGTAGAGGCCTTGTTATATTTCTTTGAAATTTCAGCCAGTAGGCCCAGAGGTACCCATGGGTCCAACCATGTTTCTGTGGTGTCTGTTGAATTTCAAGTTTAACTTCATGGATGGCATTGGATTGAATTGCAAAATGTGGTTTTTGGAGTGGAATTTCAGTTTTTGGGTGTGTGTTAATTAAATAACGGCTTTTCAGCCAGTAGGTAACCCTAGGAGTTCATATAGTGATATAGGCCTGTTTGAGTTCATTGTATGTAGTTTCTTGTTGTTTGTGGGTGGGCTGACCATGTGGTGGTGGCCATTTTTTTGGGACCATCCACTGTGCTTTTGCCATGGGCCTCAATACTTGTGGCCTAGTCTGCCAGTAGACCCAGAGGTATTCATCAGGGGTGCTTGAAGCAACTGTTTCTATATTGTCTGTTGAATTTAAACATCATTTGGGCATGGATGGCATTGGATTGAATTCCAAAATGTGTTTTTTGTGGAGTAGTTAACTTTTTGAGTGTGTGTTAAATAAATGCCTTTGTTGCATGTGTATGTGTTGTTTTGTAACTTTCCAACCTTTTTAGCCATGCAGATTTTCTTTTTTGCATTAAAGCTGTGTTGTGTAACAGGCATCCTTTGTCTGGCCATATAGTGATATAGGCCTGCTTGAGTTAATTGTATGTACTTTTCTTGTTATTGCTGGTGGGCTGATCATGTGGGTGGCAGCCATTTTGTGAAGCCAGGCATTGTGCTTTTTCCATAGGCTTGCATTGCCATGTGGTTGCAGCCATTTTGTGGGAACAGCCACTGTGCTTTTGCCATAGGCCTCCAAGCTTGTGGCCTACCCTGCAAGTAGGCCCAGAGGTACTATTCATCATCAGTCAACATGGGTGTATGAAAGTTAAACAACTGTTTTTGTGTTGTCAGTTGAATTTTAACATCATGTATGGCATGGATGGCTTTGGATTGAATTGCAAAATGTTTTTGTTTGGGGTGGAATTTCAGTTTTTGGATGTGTGTTAAATGAATAGGGCTTTTTAGCCAGTAGGTAACCTTAGGCGTTCAGCTCGCGTAGTTTTGGCAACTCTGCCCAGCGCGACAATGCAGACTTATTGTGTTTGTCTTCTTTCACTCGCTCAAACTGCGTGTTCGCGCACGTGATAAATACTTTTTGTACGGATCGCAATGCCGAACACGCCGAATTTGAAATCTGGCGAACAATATCTCTTGAGCTGCATAAAACCTTGTCGAAAATGATGATTTTGTTCATTTTGCTAAAAAATACTACTCAGGTTGTCATTTGGCTATAGTTTTTGGATCATGGAGTCATTTTTCTTTTTTTAATATTTTTTTAAAAGAGGAAGGAATTCCCCAGAAACTCCAACTTCCTGTTCCTGTCCTTTGTATGTACTTTCTTGCTATTGTGGGTGGTCTGACCATGTGGGTGGCGGCTATTTTGTGGGACCATCCACTGTCCTTTTGCCATAGGCCTCCAAACTTGTGGCCTAGTCTGCCAGTAGGTGCAGACTCCCAGAGGTACTCATCAGGGGTGCTTGAAGGAACAGTTTCTATGTTGTCTGTTGAATTTAAAAATCATTTAGGGCATGGATGGCAGTGGATTGAATTCCAAAATGTGTTTTTTAGGGTGTAGTTAACTTTTTGGGTGTGTGTTAAATAAATGTCTTTGTTGCATGTGTATGTGTTGTTGTATAACTTTCCAACCTTTTTTAGCCATGCTGATTTTCTTTTTTGCATTAAAGCTGTGTTGTGTAACAGGCATCCTTTGTCTGGTCATATAGTGATATAGGCCTGCTTGAGTTAATTGTATGTAATTTCTTGTTATTGTTGGTGGGCTGACCATGTGGGTGGCAGCCATTTTGTGAAGTCAGGCATTGTGCCCTTGCCATAGGCCTGCATTGCCATGTGGTGACAGCCATTTTGTGGGACCAGCCACTGCGCTTTTGCCATAGGCCTCCAAGCTTGTGGCCTACTCTGCTAGTAGGCCCAGAGGTACTACTCATCATCAGTCATTATGGGTGCATGAAAGTTAATCAACTGTTTTTGTGTTGTCAGTTGAATTTTAACATCATGTATGGCATGGATGGCTTTGGATTGAATTGCAAAATGTGTTTTTTGGGGTGGGATTTCAGTTTTTGGATGTGTGTTAAATAAATAGGGCTTTTGACCCACTGGTAAACCTAGGCGTTCAGCTAGTGTAGTTTTGGCCACTCTGCACAGCGCGACAACGTGGACTTACAGTTTTTGTCTTCTTTGCGCGCTCAATCTGCGTGTTCGAGCACGCAATAATGACTTTTTGTATGAATCGCGATGCCTAGCATGCTGAATTTGCAATCTGGCGAGCAATATCCTTCAAGCTGCATAAAACCGTCTCGAAAATGATGAATTTGTTCATTTTGCTAAAAAAAACTCCTCAGGTTGTCATTTGGCTTTCTCACTCTGCTACTAGATTCAAGATAGCCTGGTTGATGAGGGTTATGAACCTGAAACTGGTCCCAGGATGCTTGTTTCCAGTCCAGGGAAGACATGGCTTGGCAGTTCGGGCTGGCCTGTTCCAATGAGGCACAGGGTCAGATTTATTTGCATATGGCCATGTCTGAACTGGGGTGGTGGAGTGAGCTAAAGAATGATGATGGATTAAACTCAGATCAGTTGACTGGGGGTGAGTGTTTGATTTGCTCAAACGCTGCTTCCATCATCCCCTTTTGTATTGCTTTGTTCGCCCTAAGTTGGCAGGGTATGCCCAGACGTGGGTCCCTTGCTCACTTTGCCACTGGATTCAAGATAGCCTGCTGATGAGGGTTATGAACCCGAAACCGGTCCCAGGATGCTTCTTTCCGGTGCAAGGAAAGACATAGCTTGGCAGTTCGGGCTGGACTGTTCCCATGAGGCACAGGGTCAGACTGGTTTGCATATGGCCATGTCTGAACTGGGGTGGTGGAGTGAACTAAAGAATGATGATGGATTAAACCCAGATCAATTGACTGGGTTGAGTGTTTGATTTGCTCAAACGCTCCATCCATCATCCCCTTTGGTATCCATATTTACATTAGCAAAGGGCCAGCAGCGTCCTATATCCAGCACAAGCACCACCTCAGCAGAAGTAGGTAGTGGTACTGCACAGCCACAGAGTCAAATTCAACACAATCCCACCAGTTCATTCGGAATTGGAAGTGGCACCTCCAGAGGGAGACAAAAGCTAAGCTCCCGAGTGTGGGACTTCTTTACGGTTAGAGAAACGGAGGAGAACATTGCTATATGCTCCATTTGTCATACTTCTGTTAGTCGTGTTAAGCTTGGTACAAACTATGGTACCAGATGCCAAATGACCCATCTGAAAAAACATCACGCAATAAACTGAGAGGACCACCTTCGTCGCATAAAAACTGGAACCATTGCTGTTGGTGGGGATAAACGAGCAGAAGGTCCGCTCACGGTGGAACAGGAAGAAGAAGAAGAAGAGGCAGACATTCTCTCCAGTAGTGGTACACAAAATAGCCCTGTCCCCAGCACTGCAGTGGTACCACCCACATCCTCAGCAACATCTCAGTGGCACAAGGACAAGAGTAAGAGTCAGCCTGAGACACCAAGGAGTACTGCAATGAAAAAAGTGTGGTGTTGAGCCTAACAGAAAGGAATATCACGCAGCCTACTATTCTTTGCATGTTTACTAGGCTGGAGGGGCAGTACGAACGCAACCACCCAATAGCACGTTTGTACAATGTGAAGCTGGCTACAATGTTTCTTTTGTTCAAGGGATGGGTTTTCTGGAATTTGTGACAACCATCTTCCCAAAATGGAAGGTTCTCAGTCTCTACTATTTTGCCAGAGTTGCTGTTCCAGCACTACATCACAACATACTTGAATTGCTTGGAAAAGCATTAAAACAGAGAGCTGTTCAGAGTATTCAACTGACCACAGACATGCGGACCAGTTGCCAAGCCAATGATTACATTTGCATCACTGCACATTGGATCTCTTTTTTGGGTGCTAGAGAAAAGATATCTGCAGGTGTTGACACTGCTGAGTTTTTTTATGACACTCCCAAACATGCAACTGTAGCCATGTTTGCTATGGAGAAATCTCGTACTGCTGCAAACATTTTCGATGAGTTTAACAGCAAGGTCTTTGAGTGGCGCGACCAAGAGGGCTTAACATTGGTTTGGTGCCAAGGACATTAGCAGTAATGTAGTTAAGGCCATGAAAGATGGTGGCTATTTCAGGATCCCATGTTTGGCACACTGCATTAACATTGTTGTTCAAGACTTCCTGAAAAATGAAAGCAAAGTCAGGAAGTTACTGACCACCTGCAGAGGAATATGCACACATTTCAACTATTCTTTTAAAGCCAGGAAGCAGCTGAGGGTCATTCAACGTGAGCATAAAATGGCAGTCATAGCACTCATCCAGGAGGTGCCAACACGTTGGAAGTCTACTTGTTACTTGCTTGATCGTCTGTTTGAGTAGTACATACCACTTAATGCTTATGTCATGAAAAGAAGATTAGGGGATCCTACTGTGAAAGCCAGGACCATTGAGATGGCCGAATGGGACCTCGTTAAATGCCTGACAGAGATGCACGTGAAGTCAGGAGGGAGGACTGTACTATGGGCCAAGCTATCCCATTGTTGTACATGCTAGAGAACAGCTCAAATATCATTTGGGGGACGCCTTAGACGTTCACTTATCTGAAAATACATGGATTCAAAATTACATTGTGTCACATCAACATCACAATACTGCCACAATTTTAGATCCACTGTACAAATTATTTCTGAACAGTAATGCAGTAATTCCTTTTTCAGAAGATGGATGTTGCCAAGTACAAAACCTAAATAGCTGAGGAAGCCACTGATTTCGAAAATGAACGGCTCTTAATTAAAGGCCTGCCACCCCAGGACAAAGCAAGAACTACAGGGCATCCAGAGTCAAGTTCTACGTCAGAGCCTAAGAGCAGTGCGTTTGCCTCCCAGCAGTCAGCAACTCTACCAACATCAACAACCGCACCAACAGGATCATCAGCCACATAAAAAATGGTAACTGATTGGTTTCTATGGAAAGGGTTTAGTAAGTCCATTGCTGATGCAAAGTCAAAAGAGGCCAAGCAAATCAGAGCACCCCTGAACATTGAGCCAATGGTCCAGGCCTATCTGGATGACAAAACAGAGGTCTTCATGGAGCAAAGCCCATTGGTGAACTGGTATGGGAAAAGAAGCGAATGGCCAGTGCTCAGCAGGCTTGCAATAAATTATCTGTCTTTCCCTGTCCCAAGTAACTGTTCTGAACGTCTTTTCAGTGCTGCTGGTGTCATTGTAACTGTGAAAAGGACCAGTCTCTCGCCCAAAAAGCATGGAGAGGTTAACCATGATCAAAATGAATCAGCACTTCATACCACAAAAAGTAAAAAATACGTGAATCTCAGCCGGAAGAGGAGAGCGACTTCGAAGACATAAGTAGTGGGTTACATGACCTGCTTCTGTCCGAACCACCAGAGTTTGAGGACAAGCTACTCTTCCCTGACAACTAGGCTTTCAAATTGTTACTTTCTTCCTTCCTTTATTTGTGTGTGTATCTATCTTTCTGGTTCAAATCAAATCACAACAAATCCATCACCACCATCTCCTATTTGTATTTCCCTTTTGGAGTTGCACGTCTGTGTATTTAACTGTCCACTCCACTCCTCAGAGTCCTGCTCCATCTTCTTGACTCACCCTAAATACATTTACATCAAGCCAGACATTGGATGGATAATCTAAAAATAAATGTTGCCTCTAACAGTCCCACCATAAGAAGTGAAACGTACGTGACTATAGCTATCTACTGATTTGTTTCCAAGCCGAAACTCATCACTGTCCTAAGGCTATCACCTCTTTCTGCAGGCATCCACAAGTCTTCACTGTCAGAACTTGAGCAGGCTTCGAAAAATAAACTCATCACTGTCAGAAGGCTGGGCATCTGATCTGACAGCCAAAGAGAAGAGCAAGACAGGTAATGATTAATGAATGATGCCATGCATTGCATTGGATGCTTGCTGACTCTGAGCAAATGTGCATGAAGTCTAACTATACTAGTCAATCTACAAAGTAAAAGTGACTCAAGTGACAGTCAATGTTTCCTTATTGTTTAATAAGTTAACCACATTGTACTCCTACTACTGCACGTGCAGGCCAATATCCGTTGCAATTTTCCAATATGGGACATGGATGGACTTAATCGGAGTTACTCACTACAGAATGAGTTGGTGTTGGGCAACACGTACACGTACCACACCATGATGATGTTTGACGATACTATCTTTGCCCGCAGTCAGTCAGTTGCATCAGAGATGATTGATGGAATAACTGCATTTCATGAACTGGCATAAAAGGTATATAGTACACAACAATTCAACAAGAACCACAGCAGACCTAGGCTACATGTTCGTGTAGTGGTGGAGTCGAGTGTAGTGGTTTGACTGACAGTGGCGCATTGATTTAGTCACTAGATTTGGAAAATGCTAGGTTGCTGTATTTGCCTTTTGTCTGGCTCTGTCAAAATTTAAGGTAAATGGAAGTTGGGTCACTGCCCGGTGCCATGGGCCTGTTCTGTGCTGGCTCCTGTCCTGTTGTTGTAGGTTAATGCTGTGTAAATAGAGTAGACACAATGTATCCAAGCTGCCTCAGTCTGAAAGTGTTCTCGCTCAAGAGTCTTGTCTTCTTGCACTCCACTGTAATTGATTTTTTTAGTTCATTTATTTTTCTATACCCCTTTTGTTTTTCCATCTACACTTACAGGCCGGCCTTTACCCACTGCTATTATACTGGGAGCAACAACTCACACATACTATACCAATCCGCATCAGGCAGGCAGTGGCACCCAAGATTGATGTGCAATGTGTCCATTGAAGGAAGGACCAGGATTAATGACGAGATGCAACTCCACAATTGGACCTGGATAATACAGTTACTTTAGTATCATTCATCATTCATCTTTTAAATAATTTGATTCTTCTTTTCTCTTCAATCATTACGACAGTGTGTTGTTGTGTTATTGTTTGTTTGCTAATTGATCCCTACAACTAAATTTTAATTTTCTTTGCTAGCTTTAAAAGTAAGCCCGGGTACAGCATGTAATTTAATTTGGGTCTCTCTGAGAGCATACAGCCAAGGCTAATTTCATATAATACTGCTGCCCTGAACTGTCTAATTCTCTAGTAGTAGTTAGTGAGTACTACTCATTAACCATCAAGTTATCTTCATCATGCAGGCATTTCCTTTTTCTCCCTTTATAGATTTATTGGCTAGTGGATCATGGTCGTCTTCCAAGATTGTGTTTTTCTTTTGTTGTGTCCATGCGTACTGTTTTTTTTGTCAAACCTTTCCCCAAACCCCCCTTCTCATTTATTCATCAAAGCCTAACCATCTTCCCCCGGGCTGTGTGATTTATATTGAGGTGTGATTTGACTACATTAAATGTACACCAACAATAGATCACACGCTTGCTGGGGCAGATGTAGTGAAAGCAACACTAATTCAATTTCAAGGCAGGGCGAGGATCTCCTTTGCTTGCCCACCCATGCTCAGTCTATGTACATTCCAATTTTTTTTCCAAAGGGACCCACCTAATACATCATAATTATTAATTGTCGGCACTGATTGGATTCATCATCAAATTCAACATCCTACCACACAGCACTAAAGTTTACGAATTACGATTGTGTTAAGTCACTCATTCGATACAACTACAGTTTATTATAACTTCTTAACTTCTTGTACTAGGCTGTCCCCGCCACCATTGTTTTATTTTACTTTAGCAGTTGCAATATTGTTTGTTTGGCTGTCTTCTTCTGTACTGTACTTTACTTCGTTCTACTACTCCTACCACAGTCTCTCCCAGGCAAGTGACTGTCTCTTTTTTTGTTTGCAAATGCTAGTGCCAGTGTCTGCTACTACCTACCACCTCAGCCATGGCATCTTCTCCATTGTCTTGGGAAACCATGCAGCCATTGCTGTGCCGAACTTAATCATCATCAATCACAGGTAAGATAAGTTTGGTGGGAGGTATAATGGACTACGAGGAGAGACTGACAGTACCAGTAGGACAAATATAACTCAGTGAGCGGTACCGCATCAATCTGTTTGTATGTTACAAAATTGGCAGATTATTTAAATCCAACACTGGCTGCTGCCCTGCAGCAGCAAGGAAACCATGTGACTAAATAAATGTGTAAAACAGTAACCCCTCCAAACATTAACATTGTATGTGTAAGTATAAATAAATATAATTTATTTCCCTAACAAAAATAAACTATCCCATACCTGACCCACCCCTCTCCCTACCCCAACCAATGTCCAAAATGAAAAAAGCCCAATGTCCAGAAACTCTAACACCCAATTCTCACCCACCAACAAAAGTAATAATAAAGGGGCAATGCAACGGGGTCCTTCTACATTCCCCTAACTAAGAGAAAGTTTGAATAATTACCTGATTTATCTGCCTTGAGCATAAATATTAGTTTGAGCCCATTGTTTTTGAATAACCTTCTACATTCGGCGGGCTTTCAGGTGTTTGTCTACCATGATCTTAACTCGGTCATCTAGCTGGTCCTCTAGCTGTGCCACCCGGATGAGAATTTTACGGCGAAATGCCCTGCAGTTAAACTTACATTCAGGGTGGGGACAGCAGTGATTCAAAATGTGCGGCGGTGGGCAGCTGCCTGGCCATGGCGCGGTACCACTGGAGGCGGAGCCTGGCAGGGGTCTGGAGCATTGGAAGAGGCTGTAACTGTTGCTGCCTCCTCCTCCTCCTGCGCCTGACCCACCAGCCAACGGTACTCTTGGCAGATGGCCTCCAGTTTTCGGCGCCGGGCCCTGGCTGCCGACTCCTTCCGCAATGGTTTTTCATTGGAAGGAGGATCTATATCAAGAAAGAAAGAAAAAGAATTGTAACCAATACTCTCAGCAAAACAGTAACACAAAATTAATTTAACACATAGTGGCGCAGTAGCACTAGCAAGCGCATTACATAACATTTGTGGTAAGTATCTATCCTCCCACTTCCTCTGCCTCTAACATTTGTTGGAGTTTTTCAGGCACTATACTAGCACTAGTATAGACTCCAGTACACAGAACAGCAGTCTTTTTCTTATCTCTAGTTTAGCTAAATTACATAACCTTGTTGTAGCTTGCATGCCAGCTCAGTCTGCTAAGCTTGCACCCAAGACAAACATACGAGTCATGACGCAGACTCCCGTTACTTTTATTTACTACTGTCTGCAGGTGGGGAAGCTCATATATTTCTATTACGGGTGGCACTGGTCACACTCTCTCTGTAAGAAAAACAACAGTTCCCTTTTCTTAAATGTTCTAGGGGTGTAGACCCCTCTCAAAGCTTTCTACCACCCAAATCAAGGATACACCGTATATTGTAACCAGAGTTGCATCAAGATTGACAAATTTACAAATCCAACAGTTATGTGTAGACAAAAAATTTTTTTTTATAAAGACAAAAAAGGTTTTTTTCTTTATCTATGTTCCCTCAGACCAAAACCATGTAGCAGAGTGTATTCATCATTTTCTCCACACCACTACGTTAATAGCAATATGCATGTACACAGGGGAGTTTGGTTAAAAAACAATTTTTTATTTGATCAAGATACTGACCATGTCAATTTAAAAACAACAAACTAATACATTTATTCAATCATCAAAATTATAATATGTGAGGCGAGCGATTGTAAAGTAATCTAACCCAGTAACATTTGAACATAGTGATTTTAAATGTGAAAATCTTTGTCCTGAAGAAGGTGAAAAACCACACCACCGAAACGCCGCGCCGACACTTTTTCATGTTTTTTTTATTTTTTAATTTGAAATTTTGATGATTGAATAAATGTATTAGTTTGTTGTTTTTAAATTGACATGGTCAGTATCTTGATCAAATAAAAAATTGTTTTTTAACCAAACTCCCCTGTGTACATGCATATTGCTATTAACGTAGTGGTGTGGAGAAAATGATGAATACACTCTGCTACATGGTTTTGGTCTGAGGGAACATAGATAAAGAAAAAAACCCTTTTTTGTCTTTATAAAAAAAAAATTTTTGTCTACACATAACTGTTGGATTTGTAAATTTGTCAATCTTGATGCAACTCTGGTTACAATATACGGTGTATCCTTGATTTGGGTGGTAGAAAGCTTTGAGAGGGGTCTACACCCCTAGAACATTTAAGAAAAGGGAACTGTTGTTTTTCTTAGAGTGCCTAATAACCCCATCCCTTTTCTCTGAAAGGGTTTCTCCTTTATATTTTTACAATCACACTCTCTCTGTTACATGAAGGGCAATTGCTCAATTTCACTTTCACTCTGCCTTGGCTACTACACAAAGGCAGATTAATATTATATATCTGATCCAATGATCATTGCTTATATATGGAACGATGACGTAAGGTCAGTAGCGGTCAGTGGTGGGCATGCTTGCAGGTAGTGACGTGGGGAGGGGGAGGGGCAGGTTCGGGGGTAGTAAACTATGGATTGCGGACAATTACTGGTAAGTAAGCATATAAATAAATAGAACAAATGTTGTTGCGCGCACTGCATTATAATCCATAGTTATTTACCCCCTACCCTGTCCCTCCCCCTCCCCACATCACCGCCCACCAGCACTCCCACAACCGACCGCTACTGCATAAGGTACTTTGTTCATTGATTGTGTAACCAACAGATAGGCCACCCTTTGCAGGCTGGCTGACACAATCGAAAATAAATTAACATAGGTAGGGAGTGGTCCTCAGAGTCAGAGGAAGGCGCTTGATAATTTTATTTATTCATTTAAACTTATAAGGCGCACAGCTACCCGCAGTGGGTTTCCCGGCGCCAAGGGATAGACTGGAGAAGAAAAACTACTGATGTGCTTGCAAACTACTGAGTCAACTGTATTCTGAAAATACTACTTATATATTCCCTTCCACTTTGCTACTCTAGTGCAGTTTCTTTTACATTCTCTTCAAAGTAAGACTCTGCATCCAGTGACAGTCTCCACCTATGCTGTCTGTGAAGATTGAATACATCCAGGCATCCATCCATTAAAAGTAAATGTCTATAATTTGTTTTCATATATCTTAACAAACCTTAGTGGGTTTCACCAACAACCATCCATGCGTCCGCTCCTTCCTTGCTTGCCTTGGCTTTGAGTTTGACCCATAAACCAGGTCGATGATTCTTGCTATCTAGTATCCACCCATACTGTGTCGCCCACCTAGACAGTCATCTTCCTTCAACTTCCACCCATCCTTCAACAACGCATGCATCTGATCTGATTCCTATCAGCCACCTATGCATGCTTCCAACATATCCTTCTCTGCCAGTCATATCACATCTCACCCGTCCTTCCTCCTTCAACCCTTCTTTCCCTTTTTGTTCAACAACACATCTATCAAGGTCATCTGATCTGACTTTTAGTCTTCTCCATAAATCTTTCACACCTGAGTTGGAGGCAGATAGAAGAGGCCACTGGTTACTCAACTCATGCTGGTAATGCTATTGCTAATGCATTGCTAATTCTAAGTAAAGGGTGTCTTCTTCAATTGTTTTATAATGTTCACTACAACTTCATACTTAATAAGTCTCACGGTACAGTTAGTGAAGTGACCCTTCCAGCTAGTAGTAATGCCAATAAGTAATGATTATAACTTACCACTGTCCGCCACTGCTGCTGGCTCCCCCCCTGTAGCTCCTGTAGGTGCCTCATCTTCGCCTGCCCCCTCCAGAATTGCAGCATCTCCATCGCTGCTGGCCTCTCCGGCACTGGTGGTTGGTACTGGTAGTACGCCTAGAATTTTTTCTACGTATTTTTAGATGCCTGTACACCTCCCCTTATTTTATTTGTTCTCACTAGAAAGATTGGAGTTTAATAGTCCAACATGTACAACATACATCATCACTAGTCCAAATCGGGTACTAGACTTGAGTAGAGTCAGTAGACAGACATAAGTAATGTTATGTTCCCTAGGGTCATCTCTAGTCCTACTCTACTCTTCGGAAAGTCAGCCTGAGCCATGTAACCATTTTAGATTCATGTTGACTCTTTTGCTCATGTAACCTCGCAGCTCGTTGTGCAGTAAGACACTTTTGAGGCCACATGACTGTTGCGTACAAGTAAAGATTTCGGAAACAAGCCACTTTTTTATGGAGTTCAGTTAGTCCCTTTTGCTTAGCCATAACATGTTACACTTTTTTGGCATGACTGCGAAATGCTTGCATAATTGCATAATTGCAGTATACTGTCTAACGTGTACTTTTTTTCTCATAATAGGCGGAAGATTCCCTAAACCAGAGATTTGCAAAGCTTATGATGCATGTAACCAGTATTTCTATGTTCTACGGTGAGGGGTCTCCCAGAATTCACACAGATCTTTTGTCTTTTATCATGCACTTGTAACACATATTTACTGTTTTAATCGTATGCATTTTGCTGTTGGAGCTGGCTGTAGTACTAATTTCATAGAACAACGTACAGAGCTTGTTATTTGAAAATAAAGAAACTTACACATAGACTCTGTGGTATTTGGTGTGGGGGTGGACTTACACGAGTGAGTGAGTGAAAGGGTGTTATTTTCTGGGTTGTGGAATCATTGGGTATCTTCGTGTGGGGGGGTTGGGACCTAATGAGATACTATAGCTAGTCAGTCAGGTGATTGTGGGTTCTTCTGACTGAGGTGTGGGTAAGGTCCAACCTCCCATCACCAACATCTTATTTTCTTGTGCATAGTTCTGTATGTGGCTGTGCAGAATCCCCACAACAGTAGTAGCTAGTATGTACTATCCTAACAAAAATACTAGTCAAATATCTGGTTGGGCATTTTGTTGGTGTGAATTGTCAAAGCCCCAAGATTAAAGAGGACAACCCAAAGGACAGGACCCAGTGGCTAGAGCTATTTGTCAATCTGAGTTAAGTTTAAAAAAAACCTTAAATAAAGAGTGGCCAACTGGGCAAGCTTAGCTACACTATAATTATGGCATGTTTGCTATTACAAACTTCGGCACGCAGAGGCACGGAGATACTTTTCCAACACTTGACGCTAACTTTTCCTTGAGAATGTAAATACACTGGATTCGTGTTACCAACACGCTAACGCTGTCATTTCGACGCGATTTTACTTACATTAACTCGCCTTAGAACGCGCACACAGCTAACTATCACAGAGCCTGTATCCTTGACTTCTTATTTTTGAATTCACTCGGTAGGACCATCATGAGTCACATTATTACCAGAACAGTTGGACACCTCACTGTTATACTCCACTCATGTATCATTATCGGAACTTTCACTTGCACCGTTTATTTTCACCATAAGAGCACCGATTTCATGGACAGTAATTATGTGATGGGCACCAATCTGAATTATATATTGTTACTTTGCTGACATAGAAACAATTTCCATGTATTCTCATGTTTGATAAACCTGTTGTTTTTTTTTAGAATCCAGTCCCTGATGAAGGCTACCATGTGGCCGAAATGCATTGGACATAGTTTTGGATATTCACATTATCTTTCTGTTGAAGTGACCAGAACCATGAACATAGGTTGATACCTAATGGATACAAATTGAAAATGTAAGAGATCTGAATCATAGGATCTACATCGTTTGCTTTTGGAACTTTAATTGAACCTAACAACCCTTTTTTTAGGGATGAGGCTGTGACTAGGGGACGTCACTCAGTTAAGGGGCACGCTGTTTGGTCAAGCTTAGCTACAGACAGACTAATAGTAGTAGCACAGAGAGTCATAGCAGAGGCAGTTAGAACTTGAAGGAGCTTAGAGGCAGGGATAACCAGAATTTGAAAACAGATAGTCAAGGTCAAAGAAGCTTTTGTAAAAAATAGAATTAGGAAGTGGAACCATAATATTAGTTCGGAAAAAATAAGGTACCAAATCAATCAATATGTCAGTGAAATCAAGAATATTGCTTGTGCCCAAGGAATTGAAAATTGAGACTCCAGGTGTGTATTTGAAGGTTGGTGTGTGTCGTCAGGGCACACAACAGATAAAGCCTCTCTAGATAGGAAATGCTGTCTCTGCTTTTGTTCAGGCAAGTACTGTGGTCGAAAGGTCCATAATTACTAACTCTAAAACATCGCTCAGAGGGCACATCAAAGTTCAATGTATGATGTGAGCTTCAGAGCACAGAAGAAAGAATATTGAAGGTTTTTAAAAAGGGGGTAAGTATATTCCAAAATAAGATTGGTGACCTCTGCATTTGTTCTTCTCACAATTAAAAAATGCGCGCCTGTTTGCCTTTATTTGTTTTAGTTTATTTTGATAATTTGGTTGTTCCCGAATCCCTTTCCCCTGGGGTCATAAATTGGTTACTTGTAAGCTAGGTTTGAATTACCTTCTTGAATCTTTGGGGGAACTGATTGGTTTCAGCTGCTTCTGTGATCAAGGCATAGAAAAGAGCAGGTTCCAGTGTGCTATGTCTTTACATAATGTCATGATCGATGCAAGGCATGGTTAGAGATAAGTTTGCAAAGGTACTGTAGTTGGCAATTTTCAACACTAGTTAAGCTTTGTGTTCTAGACACTAACCCACAATGAGCTCAGCTATGTTAGATAAAGCTGCACAGCGCTTCTAACACAATTTCAATTGACCTGTTAGTAGAGTTTTCTCAGAGATTATCTGACTTTCCGTGTTGATTTCTCTGCGAATCCATCTGTCTTCCATGTATAAAAATACTTTGAAAGACATTTACGTTCGCCTTGAACACACCGTTTGCCAAACAACTTCATCACGTGATTAACGTATGAGGAAGTTAAGGTCCAAGAATGCACTTGTTGCTGCCAAAGAAGGCCTACAAGACTAATGTATAAAGGAAGATGCCTAAAAGGCCTGGTTCCTCGCATTTTAAATGGTCTTGTCCCATGCTTAAAAAACCAACCTAACTACCACACATTTAGAAAAGACCTAAAAACCTATCTTTTCAGTAAAGCATTCAGCACACAAACACATGAATGGGATGCCAAGTGTGGCTCAATGGTTAGAGCGGCAGACCCTGATGCAGAGGTCTAGCCCGTGACCAGGGCTCAATTCCCCGCTTCTTCAGGTCTTGGGCTCAAAATTCCACAGACCTGATAATTCTGCCTCGGTGCCTCTTCCGATCATAGAGTCCCACTCTGCAACTTTGGGCAATAGGTTGCTTAATCTCCACAACGGCCCCCACAACGCTAAGGATGCCTGGCCTCCACCTTGGGGATGCCCAGGAGTGGACGCCTCACAGGGAAAGCCAGGATGGGTTCCACAGCGGTATTCGTACAAGCGCCTTGAGACCCTTGCGGGTGAGTAGTGCGCTATACAAGTATCAATTTTTTAATTTACATTTACCCCACCCCCTCTTTCCGCAAGTGTACGGGCTCCTCAAATCAACATAATCTCTCTGAGATCCAACACCCCTGATAAAACTGATAAGAGGACTGTCTGGAGCGATTTACCATTCCTCAGCTCTTAAGAATTTGCAGCTCACTCATCACTGGGTGCTCTGAAGTGCATACAGTGAGACATGGGAAGTAAAACACAAAACTCCTAAATAAGGAATTAAGATAAATAAATGTTCACACACATTTTAGCTAGCAAGCAGTAATTGCGAAGGGAATGTGTCTACCCGCTGCCTGACACTGGTAAGAACAACCAGCATATGTGAAGGTGCCATAAATGAAGGTATAGTGGGCATGCTTTATATTTGTTCTGCTGGGCAGTAGCTACTTTTTTTGTCCTTCTCCTGGCTTTGAATTCTCCATGCCTAAAAGGTGCATCAGAAGAATGATGACATTGCTTTGCCAATTTACTTCATTATGTTGGAAATGATTATAACAGGGCACTCTTTCAGTTTTTGGCAGCCACAAACACTTCATCACCTTAGATTTAATTGCATCGGACAATATTCAGTGAGAACATTTGGTGAATTGTGCATTACTCAGTACTACATAAACTCATTGATCGCTGCTCCATCATTACTGCCTCAGTTGCTATGAAATCAACAAGCCAGCAAAGAGAGATTTCTGGACCCAATGATTGGCCTGTAGCCATTAGGCTGCAGAACTTTGAAGCCATTTGGGATTTGATTATAGGTATGGGGTTGCCAACTCATAACTCAGCAGAGTTGTTACTGCTCCATTCCAGAAAACACAACTACAGCATTAGATTTAATCAAATATAAGGCATATGGCAAAGGACTAACATAGGGCTGCTTCTGAAGGGATTACAACCAGGTTAAGGCATGTTTCTGTTTTCATCCGGCTGACAATTTTACATTTCTACACAATTCCATTAAATATACTGAACATGGTTTGCACATTTAAATGTGTATTTTTGTGCAGTTATTTATTTAATCATGTATTTTAGAATACAACCTTATGCTGAAGCTACTTGTATTTGAATAAATATAAAAGCTGACATACACTTATGAAAGACGCTAACAGGAAGGAACAAGCAAGGTTGAAGTAGAAAAAACATTCCTCTTAAAAAAAAAACAAAGAAAATCAACCAAGGCAGAGAAACAATTGTTGCTCTGTCTTTCCGAGCTCTGCTGTCTGCAGCCCATGCACTAACTTGGAGAAGGTTCTTGGTTAATGCATGTACTGTGCAATTTTGGGAAACACAAACGCATAAACCCGGCCCCCATCTGTGGACTTAGCTCAGCGCACAGCCCAGGGCCTGTGTTTTGTGTGTGTAAGGTGTCTAAAGTTTGTACATATAACTCTTAATTTCTCCGAGTTAATACATTAACTTTAGACTGAAAGAGTAGGAAACGGAAAGCAGAGATTGACTCTTTCTCTTTCTGACTTCTTCTCCCTAAAGTTCAAGCAATAATTGGGAGAATTTCCAAGTTCTAGTTTTGAACTTTAGATGTTTTTAGGTACAGAAAAGGAGGAGCCCAGGTCTGTGATGAGCTGGCACAGCTCATCATGATGATACGACCAGTTCTCCACGTACTGAACACATCATGATGCACTACATTATGCTGAATGCACTGAAAACATGAGCATATGCAGAGCATCCTTCAAATGCGGCTCCACACCTAACTGATGATACAAAACAGAAAGTGATGCACATCTTCACGAAGCATTAATACACAACAGGAAATAGGTTAAAACACTAGAAGACACACCATGATTAAATTAACTGCTATGCTAAGAACTATTTTGGAAAAAAAGAGTCATCATACCAAACCTCATCAGTCAGAAAGAGGCAATATACAGATACATTACATCCATATGTTAATTTGTTTTGGATTAAAACGTGTAACATTCACTGACAAGTTACCTAACATACAGAATATGCAAAGAATTGTGTAAAAACACACAACTTGTTGGCTGAGCGGTGTATGGCACAGGCAGATCTTTCATGTACTGAACTTGTTGGAAAACACAATGAAGGAGTGAGCTGTGCAGTCGATCTATCTCACCAGTTTTCAAGTTATACACCCCATGCACATCACTGCAAGGTGGATCTCCTTCTAGAGGTCAAGCAAATGCTAGCCACTGGTGTCAATGTTGCTGGTTCTTTTAAAAGCATTCAATAACAAGAGGAGCTTAGAGGGAAAATTATGGGTACTCATAGGAAAAAGCCCTCCACTCAATGAAAACAATCCAAAAGAATTCCCAGTACCCAGGACTCTAGTTAGTAATTATCTAGCGGGCATGAGACCCTCGTCGGCCTAAATTCTCAGATCGTAGAATTACGGAGAACACCTGATATTATTTCTATATTTAGGTGTTCATTGTCTCTAATGCCCTACTGTCCCTGAACAAACAATCTAGTCTGTCAATATTGCTGATTGTGGGGGGTTCCATATATTTTCAACTCGGCGCAATCACAAAAACACGTCAGCCCTACATAGGACCATACATATACCCACACATACACCAAAATAATCAAGAAAAAATGTGTGGCGGAGAGGAAGGCACCTCACGGGCGAACACCCTCGGGCGATCTGGTCAGATGTTTACCAGAAACGTGGCCCCTTTCTCATCATAGGTGACCATTCCTATTCCAGGATTTAGTGAATAAGTGAGAAAAAAAGGTAAAAAGACGGTGCATAGCAAGGAGCTTAGAGCGTAACTCCTTAGACAAACAAAACAGAGTGAAAGGTAAAATCAACAGACACAAGTCTTAAACTACTTTTATTAGTGACTGGGGTGTGCACAGTTGAAATAAAAAGGCTGGTAGCTTAATGTCGCATACCACTACCTGTGACCAACATATTTCACTGTCCAATAACCTTTATGGCAGATTCATCAGGGTTAATACTCTGTTGCTGCACCCACTTCCGACATCTTTTGAACAGGAAGCTGCTGAGTTGAAAAAATAATAATAAAATAAAATGAAATCACGACCAGTTCTTAATCTAGACATCCAAATTCTTGTGCTTTTTTAATTGTAAAAAACAATTTCCTGATTCCAAGAAATTGTTATCCTCCATCAATTTACCATATGTCTTACACCCAACATAAAAAACATAGAGGGTGGGGGATTCTATTAAAAAAAAAACTATTGTTAGTTTACCCTTATTCAGCTATGCTCCCTCGTACCAGCTGAAAAAGCAGTTCTCCGCCTGGTTGTCGGTTGTCACATCAACCTGTAGAGTATTTATATGCAATCAATATAATATGTATATGATAGCATGCTCTTCGAATTCACCTTGCATGCGTGGGCTGCCACCCAACTGGCGGACTAATGTCACCCCAATACACATTTACTCAAAAAGAGCATCAACAGAGAATTGCTGACTAAAGGGAGCCTCTCTATTGTGCAGTTTCAATGCATTTACTCTGACCCAATTGTGCCATTCACGGATATCTATACTAAGGGTAACCTGCTTACTGTCATTAAAAAGGGTATGTAACCAAAATCTCATTGGAACGCTCACATAACACACGCGTTTCCTCTGACCACATTGTAGCCATCACTGATACTTATACTGAGGGCAACCTGCTTACTGTTGCTTAAGAAATATATGTACACAAATTTTCATTAGAAACAACCCCACAGAACCCATGAACTCTGCATGGTCTAATTCCTAGGATCTGCACGCGGGTGTGATAAACTAACAAACCGCCTGTGAAACCTACTGCAAATGTACTGGGAGCGCTATTGTAACCCGTGAACACGGTGTGGATAATACACGTTGTTCACTCGAGTATGAGCGGACCCATGGATCCAAACAACAAATATGCAAAATCGGGCTGCCTAAGGCGCCCGAATCCCAGAGCCCTCTCCTTACCGTACAAACAAGATTAGGGGGCGTTGTATCGTCCCAGGAACAACGGACGGGAACGGAGGTGCACATTTTAAACCTCCCGGGTGAGCAAAACAAGCCCCACGCACCATGGTCACGTGATCGGGACAAACCCCTGTCACGTGAGGAGGGCCAAAAAAGGCATGGATGAAAATAAAGGGCTTCACTAACCAAAGTGGGCGCCATTTTGAAGTGGCGGATCAGTTCTTTGATTGTATCTAAATCACCGCAGTGGCAACAGTGAATATAATAGATACCAGTAAAATTGATTCAGGCTATATTGTACATCTCGCATTTAGCTGGAATTAAACGTCTGAAATTAAATATGTTATTTCAATTTTTCGAATGAAACCAGAGTTTTGAAAAAGTTTAAATAAAGGGCCCGCCTTCATGTGTGCCAATCTCCTAAACATCAAAAATAGATTCCTCCGGTATGTATACACATTCAGGGTATCATGGTATGGAAGTCAAGGGCTTCAATGACCATGGACGCCATTTAGAAATGGTGAGGTAGTTCTATGATTATATCTAAATCATTACAGTGGCAACCATGAAAATAATAGATGAAATAGATTCAGAATATATTGTGCATTTGACATTTGGCTGGAAAACAACATCTGAACTTAAATATGTTATTTCAACTTTTCAAATGAAACCAGAGTTTTGAACAAGCTTAAAAAGAAAGAAAGGCCCACCTTCGTGTGTGCCAATCTCTTAAACATCAAAACAAACACAAAACTAGATTCCTAAGGTATGTATACACATTCATGGTATCAAGTTCGTGGATACTGCTGATGTCCAATTACAGGGGCAGAATGTATAACCCTAATTAGTGTATAAAGCTCAGAAGCGCCTGCTCAGAAGGCAGAACTTAAAAGTGGTTGCCAAGTTATTTTACCGTATTCCACTCTATAATCTCATTAAGGCCCTGCTTATCACTGCTCTCTCTGAAAATCCATTTTGCTTCCTTTGTGATCAAGATTGACTCCACATTGGTAGGATTTTCCTTTACTGTCTCCAACACTGTCCATGTGAAGCTGTGTTTTTCTTGATAACAGTGTTGGACCATTTTAGTCGTCAGTTTCCCAGCCCTGATGGTGCTCAGGTGTTCCTGTATGCAAACCTTTATTCTCCTCGTAGTGAGTCCAATGTATTGTAGACCACAACTACACAGTAACCTATAAACCACATTAGTGGTGTTACAGTTACTAAATTGATTTAGGAACCATTCTTTTCCGGTGGATAACATGACGCTACTACATTTACTGGTCAATGGACACACTGAACATGTACCACAAGGGTAATGACCCTTTGGTATCGCCGTGGTATTGCTTCTCAGAGGTACTCGATCCCGAGTGTGGACAAGCCAGTCCTTTAGATTGCCTGACCTTTTGAAGGCGAATCTTGGGGGGGGCATCGAGAAATCTTTATTACTTAATAGACCCCAGTCTTTCCTGATTGACTGCCTAATCTTCGTGGCCATAAGCTCAAAAGTCATGACTACTGGTAAGCAGTCCTTTTTATCTCTGGTACTATGCTCAAGTAAAACATCACGGGGAGTGTTAAGCGCCCTCTTTCTCGCATTCTTCACAACCTTGTATGGATAGTTTCGCTGTTCTAATTGTTTTGTAAGGTCAATGGACTGTTCAACAAAGGCTTTGGTCTCAGAACAATTTCTCCGATATCTAAGAAATTGGCCCACCGGAAGATTGTCACGCAGGGCCCTCGGGTGGTGTGAATTGTACAGTAGAAGGGAATTTCTGTCAGTGAGTTTTTGGTGGACCCGAGTACTCAAGGTACCGACCCCATTGGCCTCAATATCCAAATCCAAATAGGTAGCCTTAGTGTGACTATATGACCAGGTAAACTTAAGACTCTGATCCTGTGAGTTTAACCAAGTACAAAACTCAAGTAGCGACTCCTCTGAGCCAGACCAAATGCAGAGCACATCGTCTATATATGTCTTCCAGAGGCAAATCTGCCTCTGGAAGGGGTTGGTATCTGGATAGACGATGTGCTCCTCAAACTGGCCAACATATATACATGCCAGGCTGGGGGCCATTGTGCCCCCCATGGAGGTCCCAGAGGTTTGTAAGTACAGTTGATTCTTGTACATGAAATAGTTACGAGTCAAAGCCACTTCAACGCATTCAATGACGAACGATTGTGGAACATCATAGAACCACTCGAGGTCCCTAGGGCGCGTGCTGCTGCCACCAGCGTAGCGTCCTGAGGGATACTCGTATACAGAGATTCAACATCAATGGTTACCAACCATTGTACATTAGAATCGTAGGGAACACTCTCCAAGATATTCAGGATATCAGTGGTATCCTTTATAAAGGATGGTTGGTTCACCACTGCCTCGCGCAGAAAATAATCCGCATATTGCGAAAGGGGCTCAAGGATTGATTGTATCCCTGACACAATAGGTCTGCCGGGGGGTGGGCGAGTGGGCTTATGTATCTTCGGTAAGATGTATAGAGCAGGAGTCCTGGGGGTGTCATTGACCAGAAACTCTGCTTCTTTTACCGAGATCCATTTGTTAGTCTTAGCCCTGCTTACCATTTCCTTGATCATCTTAGATAGCTACTCAACAGGGTCCTTGTTTAGAGGACGGTAGTTCGTACGTACATTCAGCAGACGTTGTACCTCTGCATCGTAATCTTTAGTATTTAGTACAACAACCGCACCCCCCTTATCTGCTGATTTTATAGTAAGCAGACTATTCTGTTCAAGTGACCTTACTGCTTTCCAATCATCTGTAGTCATGTTTGTTTGTTTAAAATGTTCCTGGGATTTTTCAAAATTTTCTATGTCTTGTAAGACCCTTTCCTCAAAAACAGCCACCTCCGGACCCATCGTCGCCATGGGAGGACAAAAAGTGGAGGGTTTTTTTAGGTTAGTACCTCGAAACGAGTCAGTATCTTTTTCTTTATTGGCAAAAAACTTTTTTAGTTTAATCCTCCGCATCGTTTCATGGAATTCTATACGGCATGTAAAAGCATCGTGTCTGGGTGTAGGGACGAATCCTAAACCTTTGTTCAAGACTCTCTCCTCGTCAGATGTTAGAGTGTAGTCTGACAAGTTCACAACAATGCTTTCGTCTAGTTCAGTGTGCGACCTCTGCTGCGAGTCACCCTGGGTGAGTGGGTCTGCCATTGGGGTACTGAGTTGCCTCTCCCTCTGCCTCTTCCTGAGCTCCCCCTTCCCCTGTTGTGATTGGTTCCCTGAGCTTGCCCTAAAAAAGAGCGTAGTAGGGCCCCCAAATCTTCGTCCTGGCGATCTTGTTGGTTAAACCTAACCCTATTGCCCTGTTGGGGTTCTTCTTCCTCTTCACTAGAGGTGTTGTCAAATGTCCAGTTGTTAGGAGTTCGTCTGAACTGCTGTCTAGCACCTCTCCCTCTCTGCCGTGTGCCTGCACTTTGCTGATCTGGTGCCTGTTGATAGTACTCTTCCTTTACATACGGAAAAGCCCACTCATGTGAGTACCTCTCTAAGTTTTTGGTTAGCCCTTTAATTTTTTGGTTGACCATATCATTTTTATAGTCTGCCAAATCGTCCTGAATTCTCTGTAGATGCTCTTTACTGTTCAAAAGGGTCATGTCCTTGGATATGGTTTCGTCTAACTCAATGATCTCTTTTAAAAGGTCCTCGCTCAAACGTTGGGCGGTACTAATTATTAAAATGAGCCAGTCCCTAGTACATTTGTTAGCGATGAAACTCCAATCCTGGCGGAAATTACTGTCGTCCAAGAAAATCCGTGGTTCGATTTTAACTAATAGGCTGGGAGGTGCTGCACCTGCTGTGTAGTATTCAGTCATCAACGCACCATGCAGTGCAATCCTCACTTGTTTCTTTTTGAGATTGGATAATTTCTCCCATTCTTCTCGGGCAGAAGTAGTACCCCTGAGTGGGGCACCCGAGAGTAGTGATGGCCCTGATAAAATTGCGGCTATCTGGTTATTAGTGAAGGCAAGACAATTCTTATCCATCTAGAAAAATCTATCCTTTACGGGAGTCTATACAAGGTGAAAGTCCTACCATAAATATAGTAAAACGTTCAGAGTACCCAGCGTATAATGGTGCTCTCACTGTCACAATACAGGAAAAACTATTCAAAAATGGGGTGTCTAGACTTGGTCGTGAAAAAAGAAAAAAGACAAAATCATTAAAATGAACCCTACCATTATCATTTAAATGTAAATGCTCTCACGGCTGAGCCGCCGTACACGACATTCAATAACAAGAGGAGCTTAGAGGGAAAATTATGGGTACTCATAGGAAAAAGCCCTCCACTCAATGAATGATGATACTTGTAAAGCGCACTGTTACCCCATCTCGGGGTGTCCTGGCGCTGAAGACCGCCGGGGAACCCGTCCTGGCTTTCCCTGTGAGATGGTCCCTTCTGGGTATCTCCAAGGTGAAACCAGACATCCCCGGCGTCTGTGGGGGGCCGTTTTAGAGATGAGGCAAGCTTAATGCCCACAGTTGCAGAGTGTGATCCCTGGTTAAAGTAGGCACTGAGGCGAGAATTATCGAGTCCGTTGACCCTGGTCCACGACCCTGCCGCATCGGGAATTGAACCCTGGTCCCGGGCAGTTCTCTGCTTCCGGGTTTGCCGCCTCAAACCAGTGAGCCACACCACTCCACCAACAAACAATCCAAAAGAATTCCCAGTACCCAGGACTCTAGTTAGTAATTATCTAGCGGGCATGAGACCCTCGTCCGCCTAAATTCTCAGATCGTAGAATTACGGAGAACACCTGATATTATTTCTATATTTAGGTGTTCATTGTCTCTAATGCCCTACTGTCCCTGAACAAACAATCTAGTCTGTCAATATTGCTGATTGTGGGGGGTTCCATATATTTTCAACTCGGCGCAATGAATGTCGTGTACGGCGGCTCAGACGTGAGAGCATTTACATTTAAATGATAATGGTAGGGTTCATTTTAATGATTTTGTCTTTTTTCTTTTGTCACGACCAAGTCTAGACACCCCATTTTTGAATAGTTTTTCCTGTATTGTGACAGTGAGAGCACCATTATACGCTGGGTACTCTGAACGTTTTACTATATTTAGGGTAGGACTTTCACCTTGTATACACTCCCGGAAAGGATAGATTTTTCTAGATGGATAAGAATTGTCTTGCCTTCACTAATGACCAGATAGCCGCAATTTTATCAGGGCCATCACTACTCTCGGGTGCCCCACTCAGGGGTACTACTTCTGCCCGAGAAGAATGGGAAAAATTATCCAATCTCAAAAAGAAACAAGTGAGGATTGCACTGCATGGTGCGTTGATGACTGAATACTACACAGCAGGTGCAGCACCTCCCAGCCTATTAGTTAGAATCGAACCACGGATTTTCTTGGACGACAGTAAATTCCACCAGGATTGGAGTTTCATCGCTAACAAATGTACTAGGGACTGGCTCATTTTAATAATTAGTACCGCCCAACGTTTGAGCGAGGACCTTTTAAAAGAGATCATTGAGTTAGAAGAAACCATATCCAAGGACACAACCCTTTTGAACAGTAAAGAGCATCTACAGAGAATTCAGGACGATTTGGCAGACTATAAAAATTATATGGTCAACCAAAAAATTAAAGGGCTAACCAAAAACTTAGAGAGGTACTCACATGAGTGGGCTTTTCCGTATGTAAAGGAAGAGTACTATCAACAGGCACCAGATCAGCAAAGTGCAGGCACACAGCAGAGAGGGAGAGGTGCTAGACAGCAGTTCAGACGAACTCCTAACAACTGGACGTTTGACAACACCTCTAGTGAAGAGGAAGAAGAACCCCAACAGGGCAATAGGGTTAGGTTTAACCATCAAGATCGCCAGGACGAAGATTTGGGGGCCCTACTATGCTCTTTTTTAGGGCAAGGTCAGGGAACCAATCACAACAGGGGAAGGGGAGCTCAGGAAGAGGCAGAGGGAGAGGCAACTCAGTACCCCAATGGCAGACCCACTCACCCAGGGTGACTTGCAGCAGAGGTCGCACACTGAACTAGACGAAAGCATTGTTGTGAACTTGTCAGACTACACTCTAACATCTGACGAGGAGAGAGTCTTGAACAAAGGTTTAGGATTCGTCCCTACACCCAGACACAATGCTTTTAAATGCCATATAGAATTCCATGAAATGATGCGGAGGATTAAACTTAAAAAGTTTTTTGCCAATAAAGAAAAAGATACTGACTCGTTTCGAGGTACTAACCTAAAAAAAGAACTCCACTTTTTGTCCTCCCATGGCGACGATGGGTCCGGAGGTGGCTGTTTTTGAGGAAAGGGTCTTACAAGACATAGAAAATTTTGAAAAATTCCAGGAACATTTTAAAGAAACAAACATGACTACAGATGATTGGAAAGCAGTAAGGTCACTTGAACAGAATAGTCTGCTTACTATAAAATCAGCAGATAAGGGGGGTGCGGTTGTTGTACTAAATACTAAAGATTACGATGCAGAGGTACAACGTCTGCTGAATGCACGTACGAACTACCGTCCTCTAAACAAGGATCCTGTTGAGGAGCTATCTAAGATGATCAAGGAAATGGTAAGCAGGGCTAAGACTAACAAATGGATCTCGGTAAAAGAAGCGGAGTTTCAGGCCAATGACACCTCCAGGACTCCGGCTCTATACATCTTACCGAAGATACATAAGCCCACTCGCCCACCCCAAGGCAGACCTATCGTGTCGGGGATACAATCAATCCTTGTGCCCCTTTCGCAATATGCGGATTATTTTCTGCGCGAGGCAGTGGTGAACCAACCATCCTTTATAAAGGATACCACTGATATCCTGAATATCTTGGAGAGTGTTCCCTAGGATTCTAATGTACAATGGTTGGTAACCATTGATGTTGAATCTCTGTATATGAGTATCCCTCAGGATGCTACGCTGGTGGCAGCAGCACTCGCCCTGAGGGACCTCGAGTGGTTCTATGATGTTCCACAATCGTTCGTCATGGAATGCGTTGAAGTGGCTTTGAATCGTAACTATTTCATGTACAAGAATCAACTGTACTTACAAACCTCCGGGACCTCCATGGGGGCCACAATGGCCCCCAGCCTGGCATGTATATATGTTGGCCAGTTTGAGGAGCACATCGTCTATCCAGATACCAACCCCTTCCAGAGGCAGATTTGCCTCTGGAAGAGATATATAGACGATGTGCTCTGCATTTGGTCTGGCTCAGAGGAGTCGCTACTTGAGTTTTGTACTTGGTTAAACTCACAGGATCAGAGTCTTAAGTTTACCTGGTCATATAGTCACACTAAGGCTACCTATTTGGATTTGGATATTGAGGCCAATGGGGTCGGTACCTTGAGTACTCAGGTCCACCAAAAACTCACTGACAGAAATTCCCTTCTACTGTACAATTCACACCACCCGAGGGCCCTGCGTGACAATCTTCCGGTGGGCCAATTTCTTAGATATCGGAGAAATTGTTCTGAGACCAAAACCTTTGTTGAACAGTCCATTGACCTTACAAAAAAATTAGAACAGCGGAACTATCCATACAAGGTTGTGAAGAATGCGAGAAAGAGGGCGCTTAACACTCCCCGTGATGTTTTACTTGAGCATAGTACCAGAGATAAAAAGGACTGCTTACCAGTAGTCATGACTTTTGAGCCTATGGCCACGAAGATTAGGCAGTCAATCAGGAAACACTGGGGTCTATTAAGTAATAAAGATTTCTCGATGCCCCCTCCAAGATTTGCCTTCAAAAGGTCAGGCAATCTAAAGGACAGGCTTGTCCACACTCGGGATCGAGTACCTCTGAGAAGCGATACCACGACGATACCAAAGGGACATTACCCTTGTGGTACATGTTCAGTGTGTCCATTGACCAGTAAATGTAGTAGCGTCATGTTATCCACCGGAAAAGAATGATTCCTAAATCAATTTAGTAACTGTAACACCACTAATGTGGTTTATAGGTTACTGTGTAGTTGTGGTCTACAATACATTGGACTCATTACGAGGAGAATAAAGGTTTGCATACAGGAACACCTGAGCACCATCAGGGCTGGGAAACTGACGACTAAATTGGTCCAACACTGTTATCAAGAAAAACACAGCTTCACATGGACAGTGTTGGAGACAGTAAAGGGAAATCCTACCAACGTGGGGTCAATCTTGATCACAAAGGAAGCAAAATGGATTTTCAGAGAGAGCAGTGATAAGCAGGGCCTTAATGAGATTATAGAGTGGAATAAGGTAAAATAACTTGGCAACCACTTTTAAGTTCTGCCTTCTGAGCAAGCGCTTCTGAGCTTTATACACTAATTAGGGTTATACATTCTGCCACTGTAATTGGACATCAGCAGTATCCACGAACTTGATACCATGAATGTGTATACATACCTTAGGAATCTAGTTTTGTGTTTGTTTTGATGTTTAAGAGATTGGCACACACGAAGGTGGGCCTTTCTTTCTTTTTAAGCTTGTTCAAAACTCTGGTTTCATTTGAAAAATTGAAATAACATATTTAAGTTCAGATGTTGTATTCCAGCCAAATGTCAAATGCACAATATATTCTGAATCTATTTCATCTACTATTTTCATGGTTGCCACTGTAATGATTTAGATATAATCATAGAACTACCTCGCCATTTCTAAATGGCGCCCACATTGGTCATTGAAGCCCTTGACTTCCATACCATGATACCCTGAATGTGTATACATACCGGAGGAATCTATTTTTGATGTTTAGGAGATTGGCACACACGAAGGCGGGCCCTTTATTTAAACTTTTTCAAAACTCTGGTTTCATTCGAAAAATTGAAATAACATATTTAATTTCAGACGTTCAATTCCAGCTAAATGCGAGATGTACAATATAGCCTGAATCAATTTTACTGGTATCTATTATATTCACTGTTGCCACTGAGGTGATTTAGATACAATCATAGAACTGATCCGCCACTTCAAAATGGCGTCCACTTTGGTTAGTGAAGCCCTTTATTTTCATCCATGCCTTTTTTGGCCCTCCTCACGTGACAGGAGTTTGTCCCGATCACATGACCATGGTGCGCGGGGCTTGTTTTGCTCACCCGGGAGGTTTAAAAAGTGCACCTCCGTTCCCGTCCGTTGTTCCTGGGACGATACAACGACACCCTAATCTTGTTTGTACGGTAAGGAGAGGGCTCTGTGATTCGGGCGCCTTAGGCAGCCCGATTTTGCATATTTGTTGTTTGGATCCATGGGTCCGCTCATACTCGAGTGAACAACGTGTATTATCCACACCGTGTTCACGGGTTGCAATAGCGTTCCCAGTACATTTGCAGTAGGTTTCACAGGCGGTTTGTTAGTTTATCACACCTTCGTGCAGATCCTAGGAATTAGACCATGCAGAGTTCATGGGTTCTGTGGGGTTGTTTCTAATGAAAATTTGTGTACATATATTTCTTAAGCAACAGTAAGCAAGTTGCCCTCAGTATAAGTATCAGTGATTGCTACAATGTGGTCAGAGGAAACGCGTGTGTTATGTGAGCGTTCCAATGAGATTTTGGTTACATACCCTTTTTAATGGCAGTAAGCAGGTTACCCTTAGTATAGATATCCGTGAATGGCACAATTGGGTCAGAGTAAATGCATTGAAACTGCACAATAGAGAGGCTCCCTTTAGTCAGCAATTCTCTGTTGATGCTCTTTTTGAGTAAATGTGTATTGGGGTGACATTAGTCCGCCAGTGGGGTGGCAGCCCACGCATGCAAGGTGAATTCGAAGAGCATGCTATCATATACATATTATATTGATTGCATATAAATACTCCACAGGTTGATGTGACAACCGACAACCAGGCGGAGAACTGCTTTTTCAGCTGGTACGAGGGAGCATAGCTGAATAAGGGTAAACTAACAATAAAATGTTTTTTAATAGAATCCCCCACCCCCTATGTTTTTTATGTTGGGTGTAAGACATATGGTAAATTGGTGGAGGATAACAATTTCTTGGAATCAGGAAATTGTTTTTTACAATTAAAAAAGCACAAGAATTTGGATGTCTAGATTAAGAACTGGTCGTGATTTCATTTTATTTTATTATTATTTTTTCAACTCGGCAGCTTCCTGTTCAAAAGATGTCGGAAGTGTGTGCAGCAACAGAGTATTAACCCTGATGAATCTGCCATAAAGGTTATTGGGCAGTGAAACATGTCGGTCACAGGTAGTGGTATGCGACATTAAGCTACCAGCCTTTTTATTTCAACTGTGCACACCCCAGTCATTAATAAAAGTAGTTTAAGAGGTGTGTCCGTTGATTTTACCTTTCACTCTGTTTTGTTTGTCTAAGGAGTTACGCTCTAAGCTCCTTGCTATGCACCGTCTTTTTACCTTTTTTTCTCACTTATTCACTAAATCCTGGAATAGGAATGGTCACCTATGATGAGAAAGGGGCCAGGTTTCTGGTAAACATCTGACCAGGTCGCCCCGAGGGTGTTCGCCCGTGAGGTGCCTTCCTCTCCGCCACACATTTTTTCTTGATTATTTTGGTGTATGTGTGGGTATATGTATGGTCCCATGTAGGGCTGATGTGTTTTTGTGGTTGCGCCGAGTTGAAAATATATGGAACCCCCCACAATCAGCAATATTGACAGACTTGATTGTTTGTTCAGGGACAGTAGGGCATTAGAGACAATGAACACCTAAATATAGAAATAATATCAGGTGTTCTCCGTAATTCTACGATCTGAGAATTTAGGAGGCTGAGGGTCTCATGCCCGCTAGATAATTACTAACTAGAGTCCTGGGTACTGGGAATTCTTTTGGATTCTTTTAAAAGCATACCATAAAATTAAAGTAGCGAATCTGAAAATGGCAAGAAAAATATAATAATAAATGTACAGAATACAATACAGATAGAAAAATGTATTTCATTAAGAGCCTAAAAAAACGAAAGATGTCCTCTTTATTTGTGCAAACTTACTGCTAGTATTTTTAGACTTGGATACTATTGAAAATCATTTATCTTCACAAGCTGAACATCGGTGTGCTTGAGCTGTGCATAGGCCTTCTTGTGGGGCCAATCCACAACAGAGGAGCTCTTACCTTGTTTATGGCCCTGGGGTTGTTTATTTTCTATTTTTTTACTTGTAGCCTTTCTTTGTTGGATCTTCCTTAATTTTGGTGGTGGAGAATAATAAGGCCTTGATTCACAAAGGTAAACTTATACTCTTCTGTTAGTTTACTACTATTAAGTATTCACAAACTATGTGCAGAATTTTCCACTCTGTACTCCTCATATTTATGTGTGCGGCGTTCTCCACACTTGGAGACGCTGCAGTCGGGGTGGAGAATGCCACACACATAAAAATAGAGGGTGTGAAGTCTTAAAACTCTGCACATAGTTTGTGAATAAAAGAAAGCCTGGTACATAGTATGCATTAGAATAACTCTCCAGCTGCAGAGTTGAGACAAAAAGGCTGAAAAAGACAAATAGACCAACAAAGAAAACAATCTGAGAAGACACTATGGCCCCGATTACTAGCTCACGGTACTGGCTGTTTGGTAAATCCACACACATAAAAAACAGTAATGTGTGGCAACACCCCCCAGTATCATGCAATTATGAGTTTGTCCCCATGCAATGTGGAAAACCCGTGCCAACCCAGAACTAGAAGGTGCTGCTTGGCCCTGCCTGACCTTCTGCTCCACTGAAATTGCTTGGTGTCTGATCAGGCCATGGCCCTTTCAGACCTCTTCAGCACCTCTGAGGACCCACAGCCTGCTTCCCTCTCTTTTGCCTCATGTCTCTATTTTCTATCTTTTGTCTCAATCATTTTGCCTCCTCTAGCACACTTTCTCTATTTCTCTCTCACTTTTTTTGTCTTTTTTATTTTACCCTTTTTCTCTCACTTGTGTTGCTGCTTTTGCCACTTTTTGTGTCTTTCTCTTTCACATTTGTTTTTCCTCTTTTTCTTTCTTTCTTTATTTGCCTCTTTTTCACACTTCTTTTGCCTCGTTTTCATTCATGCTTTTATTCCATCAATTGTTTTGCCTCCTCCACTTTTTTCACTTATCTTTTTGCTTCTTTTATTCCTGCCTCCTCTCACCTTCTGTTTGCCATCTCTTCACACTGCATGCTCCTCTCGAGTACTTGCCACGCGCAATGCCTCTTGATCTTCTCACCTCTCCCCTAGACCTTCCTAATAGTGGCTGCAGTGCTGACGCGCCTCTGGCACACCAAAGGCAAAATCGTCTATGCTCGTCCTCACCACGCCTGAATCCAGTGCCAGAAACGAGGGTCATCTGGGCACCCACCTTGGCCAGAGACACAGCTACTCCAACTTGCACTGACCACTACCTCATCCAATTCAACATCCAACTACCCAACCAGAATAACCCACAAAAAACCCAGACCTACTGATGCTAATGGAGCAAGGTCCCCGAAGACAAATGGATTGCTGCAACTCCCCAGCTGCAGTACCTCCAGGCCCACCATCTTAACTCATGCTGTCTCTAACTTCAATGATTGGATAACTACCTGCGCTGACGACCTGGTCTGAATTCAAACCAATTCCAGACCATGCCCCACATCATCTGGTATATTGATGATTTCTGACTCTCTAAATACCAGTGCAAAAACCTGGAACTGGTGAATTTTCCTGTGACGTCACTGGCAGAGACTAATACATATCAGTCCACAGGATCTTCTACCAACATATCAAAGCCACCAAACATCTTGTCCTCTTCTACAGCAAATAGAACAGCCAGAACTCCACTAAAGATATCTTTGAAATATTCATAGAGTTCACATGCCTGCCTATCAACCTCCCCTCCACCACAACCAGAACCTAGCCAGGGCCCTCTCTGACCTGCTGAAAAGACATGTGCACCATGGAATCCACCAACACCCTGCAGTTTATCAAATCATTATGTTGGAAATGATTATAACAGGGCATCTTCAGAAGATCCCAGATCCCCCCGTGGCTCCTGACTCTACGAGTTTCCGCTGTGAAAAGCTAGCGGACTTCTTCTCCACCAAAATTAATCTTATACTTAATCTTCTCCCACAGGCTAATAACGAACATCCCCCGCGCAGTCCGAAGCAGAACTTCAGAATAATTCCCCCAAGATTGAATCCTTCGTCCCACTCACTGAGGAACTTCTTCCTCCTCGCCTTAATATGATTAAGAGCCGTTCCCCGCTGGACCCGGCCCCTTTCAACATCTTAAAGTTTGCCATGCCTGTCATCATTCCTCCAAATGTCAATCTAGTTAACTCCTCGCTAGAATCTGGCTCAGTCCCCCAGGATTGGAAGATGACAATGGTGAAAGTGCGTTTGAAAAAAACCCATCTGGATCCCAGAGAGCTGCCCAACTATCGCCCTGGTATCAGTAAGATTGCAGAAAGATATGTGAACCGCCAACTTTCTGTATATCTTGAAACCTTCAAACTATTTCATCACTCCCAGACGGGCTTTCGCCCGGGCCAGGACACCGAGATTGCACTAGTGGTGGTGGTGGAGGAGTCCAGAAAGATCTTGGACTCCGGAGGATCTGTAGCCATCATCCTCCTAGACCTTAGTGCAGCCTTCGATACGGTGAATCACCGTACCCTTGTACACTGGCTCAAAAAACTGGGAGTGACAGGCAGGCCCTCTCCTGGCTGGAATCGTTCCTTGAAGGAAGATACTTTCAGGTGTTTGAAGGCAACATCCATTCACGACCACTGCCTCTGCAGTGCGGGGTTCATCAGGGCTCCTCCCTGAGCCCCACACTTTTTAACGTGTGTATGTCCCCATTGGCTGAGATAGTTGCGCCCTTCGGAATTCAACTTATCAGCTATGCTGATGATACACAGCTCATTGTGGCACTAAACCAGGCAGAGCAGATCCCACAAACCTGTGCTCCTGTCTTAAAGAAGTCGCCAGCTGGATGAGTCAGTCCCATCTTAAACTCAATGGCAACAAGACAGAGCTCATGTTGCTGAGTAATCAAGCAATTTTCAACCCACATAGTCTGTGGCCGTCATGTAGGGGACCCGCCCCAATTTCTAAAAAGGAAATAAAGAGCCTGGGCTTTTGGCTCGACCATGAGCACACTTTTAGTGCTCAAGCAAGAAAAACAGCGCCCACTTGCTTTGGGCTGTTGAGATCAACACGAAAAATACTGCCCCTCGTACCTGAGAACTCTAAAAACTTCTAATTCAAGCTCTCATCCTATCAAGGCTGGACTATGGAAACGGCCTTCATCTGGGAGCCCCCACCTCTGTTATCCACAAACTACAGGTAGTCCAGAACTCAGCTGCAAGACTCCTTACTGGCACTAACCTATGTTCCACTGGCTCCAGATGAAAGAGCGAATACTTTTTAAAGCTCTTTGCATCGCCCAAAAAAATCTGCAGGGCATAGGCCCCCCGTTCTTAAAAATCTCATCAAACCCTGCACAGCAACCGGAAACCTTCATTGCAATGACCTTTTTCTAGCCGAGGTCCCCAGAATCAGGAGGTCCCACAAAGGAGGGCGCTGCTTCTCCTATAACGCATCCAGGCTCTGGAACTCCTTACCTTTTCTCATTCGTCAGGAAACCAACCACCTCTTATTCCGCAGACATCTGAAGACATGGCTTTTCCCATAATAATTCCATCTGCTCCTTACCGCACATCCATAGCGCTGGGATGCTTTTGGGTAGCCATGCGCTATATAAGAGCATTCTATTCTATAAGAAGACTGTTCCACTGTCCTCAATTCTATACCTAATGTCTCACTCTCCACCACCAACTTTGTGGAATTCTGGAAACATACCACCATACTACCACTCCTCAAGAAACTTTCAGTAGATCCTTGGATCATGTCTAACTATATAGGCCCATCTCTCTTCTACCATGCCAAGCCAAAGTCCTGGAAAAACTGGTCAACTCACACCTGGCCCTCTACTTTGAGTCCAACCTTCACCTTGACCCTTCTCAATCAGGCTTCAGAGCCAACTCCAACAAAGAGACAGCCCTCACGACACAAATGACATTTGTCTCATCAGCGACAAAGGAGTTACGGCAGCCCTCATCCTACCTGACCTTGAGGCAGTCTTTAATGCTGTCCCCCACTCCGTTTTTTATCCAGAGGCAATCTTTTTAAAGAAAGTTGACTCCTTATTTTTAAAATGTGTGCTACGTTTCAAGGAACCTAGTTGCCAAATTGCCTCTCTGCAATTACCACTGCACAAAGGTAGATATGCACTTCTGTGCCTGAGGTGCTATTATTTGGCCTGTTTTTCTAGTAGAATTTTACAGTTGTTGGCTTTATCTGTATAAAGATCAAAGTTTGTCTGATGTTTTTTCCAAACCTTCTTACGTTGAAAAGGCAAGGTTCAAGATCCTGATAGTTTGCTCATAGTTTTGTTCCATCATCGCACAAATATTTTTGATCACAAGATATATATACAATATGCCTGTTTATGGTTTAATAAATCACATCCCTTTTTTTCCCACGACGTATTGGCAGAAAATTGGTGTCACTAACTCCTTGCTGCAAGTATTAGAACAAGTATTAAAAGTCCATCTCATCAACATGTTTGTGCCGATAATGTTCCAATGCTTAAACTGGCAGATATTCTGTATTACTGTAAAGTCTTTATTGTGTGCTTCAACACTCTTAGGAGTAAGGAGCTTCACTGAGAGACTCATTTGTTTGTCTGACTCTGATGTTTCATGTGTTGTTTTCCTTTGGCAGCAGGTGTCATTTCTGGAACATACTTAAATTACCTGCTGACCTTGCTGACCCATTTGTTTGTGCTAACTCTAGTGAATTCATTGTTGTTTCCCTTTAGCAGCAGGTGTTCATCTGCAACATGCTCAAATGATCTGTTGACCTTGATGACTCACCTGTTTGTGCTGACTCTGATAACTTAATTGTTATTTCCCTTTGGCAGTAGGTGTAAGTTCTAGAACATGCTTGAGGGCCTCGGCCCCTCCTTTTAAGATGGCACCTCTATTTAAAGAGGCTATGTCCTTCCAGCTGCACTTGTTGTTCATGTTTGTTTTTGAAAGGAGCTGCTGCATCAAGGAGCCAAGCACCCAAGATGTTCTCTCAATTTCAGACAGCTGTGCCACTCTTCCTACAGATCAAGGCTGCTTGTGTTTCATGACAGTGCGCTACCTAACTGTGAGCTTTCAGTCCCACTCACCTTCAAACATTTGAATGAGGTACCACCGTCTTGCACTCAAGCAGAAATTCTTTCGGTGAATTGGGAAAAAGCAGCACTCTGACTAAGTTGTTGAGTTGTGTGGCCCGTTTAGGTTTGCACTAGTGGTTGGTATGATCTCAAACTTATCTTCTTTATGTTTTTTACAGAATATATTCACAAGCTTTTAAAAATGTGTGATCTCCATAAATACGCATAGTAATTGATCATTTGAACCTAAAAATCATGTACCATAACAATAGGATGAGTAAATAATATGTTTGCAGAAACTTAGATCTAGAAATCAAAATACTGGGTGGCCCAGTATCCTTAGGATCCGGATAGATATAGATTCACAACAAAAATAGGTTTCCTCAGGGGAAACGTATGCGTTAGCTTTCTAGGCTGAAGTAATATGTGTGGTCACAAAGATGCTGGAAATGGATCAACTGTTTAATGGATACCCACACAATCACATGTTCACAATTATTGTGCAGTCTTAGGGTTTACACATTTGCATATGGTACAAATATCCACAATAATAACAAACAATGAACTGTGGGTGCTCGTTGTAGACGGTACGGTGTAAGTAAATGGTGTGATATTTAGTGAACAAGAAGTGCGCGGAGAACCCTATTAGAAAAAACACATGCTGAATTCAATAAAGTAAACAATTAACACGTCGGCGTTTTGACCCCAAGATTTCAATTTCAGAAAGAAAACTTCATCAGGACATAAAAGTAGGCACCTACAACAAAATACATATATGGTTCTAGTTTGGTCATGCATTCATGTGTATGTTTGTACCATAAGCAAATGTGTTTACCCTATGTCTGCACAGAATTGTGCACATGTGATTATGTGAGTTATTCATTAAACAGTTGGTTCATTTCCAGTACTTATGTGATCACATGCATGTCTTCAGTCTAGAAAGCTAAGACACAAGCTTCCCCTGAGGGGACCAATTTCTTTTGTCAATACAGAAACTTAAATGGCATTTTTTGCTGGCAAAAGGCCGGGAGCTCATAACAACAAGCTCACAAGAATCAATAACTGAATGGACAGCACCACTAAGTTATACACTGAGGGCCTCATTTATGAAAAGTGACGCATCTCTGCGTGAAAACAACACTGCGTCACTTCTCACTGCGCCCTTCCTTGCAACACCAATGATGCGTCATATTTACAGTATGACGCATCATTGCGCAAGGAGTTACAGATCCGTCAGTATTTCTGATGTAGCTGTATGGCACAAAAGTGACGCTTTGCTAGAGTGTGTCAGAAAAGTGAAGCAACTCCAGCAATGTATCCTTGCACATGGGGCAAGCCCCATGTGAAAGGGCCTGCGTCAGTCTTACGCCTGCTGTGAGGCAGGCGTAGGAAATTGATGCATTTGTGTCCTAGAGGTGGTGCAATGAAATCTCATAGATTTCACTGCGTCACTTCTACGACCCTTTCTTGCGTCAATAAGCCCCCTTGCATACTTTATACCTGGAGCGGGTATAATGTGGCGCGGGGGTTTACAAAGTGACGCATCTACCTAGATGCGTCACTTTGTAAAAATGGCGCAACAAGGCGCATTTTTTACGCTACTGGTGCGTCACAAAAAGTGACGTACCAGCGGCGTAAAAGTGACGCACAGCCTCATAAATGAGGCCCTGAGAGTCCAACAGCAAGGTTGAGAGTTTCAAAACATAGTTATACATATAAGTGCATGCTTATAATGATTAGTGCAGTGTTCTCATTTAATACCATTATGTAGTGGGTTTGCTGAGGAGATTTGCCATTGGCCTATCTCTGCACCCAACTCTCCAGAGCAAAGGCCTGGCCTGCAGGGCTCGAACTCAGGGCCTAGGTCCAGATCCCAATCCACTGTGGATGAGCATCCCTCAGTGTGCATGCCCTATTGCCGTTGGATGCAGGGCTTGATCAAAAGAGAGTACCTGCAATCAACCTACTTTAGCCTGTTTTTAATAAAAACATAATTATCAAGCTAACTATCCCAAATGAAACATGTAGGGCAGAATGCAACACCCACCCAAAGTGGAAATAACAAGGAGAAATAAAGATATTTCTCCTTGTTACTCTAGCCTCTGGGAGGCACAGGATTTTGGTGTTCCATGAGTTGCATGACCACCATCTTCTAAGCAGTGCTTAATTTGTAAAAAAAAGAAGTGCAGGTGCTGAAAATGTTGCCAAGGATGCCGCAGCTCACTTCTTCCTCCGGTGAGCCACACTTTCAACACTCTCTGCCTCAGTCTCTATCTTCTAACCTTGATCTGTTGTCTGTCCCCTACGTCTTTGCTCTAAGATTCTATCTTCTCACCTCTGTAATTGTATTCTATCATCTTTGCCACACTTGGTGTGTTACCTTATTTCCTGCATTTCTGATTTGCCCTCTATTCATTCTACCCCTGCCCTTTTTCCTCTTCACTTTTATCCATGCTCTACTCTCTCTCCCCTCGATCTTGGCTCTTTACGATCACTCTTCTAGCAGTGATTATCTGTGTCTCTGTTTTATCATTTGTCTGCTTTTTTTCCTCTGTCCTGTCCTCTATATCCTTTCATTTTATCTTCTCTCTTCTTAATGCTCTCTTCTTCACATCATGGCTGCTTTCTCTTTGTATCTGATTTGCTCTCCTTTTCTTCTACTTAGCTCCGTCTTATCTCTCTCCTCTCCTGTCGTTTCTTTCTCCTCTTTACTCCTGCTCTCTCTCTCATCTATAACACTGCTGCTGCCTGTGACCCCTGTCGTCAGCCTGTACATGTCCCTGTTATTTTGAACTCTGCGTTTTTCTGTTGTCTTTCCTAAAGAAGAGGAAGATGACATGTTTTACTTTCTTACCTGCAACAAGTGCAAAACCAAAATGTACACCAAATGAAAATTATTTTTTTGCATATATTAATCAGTGCAGTATAACTGGGTTATTTGCAGAACAGGTAGCTGCACGAGCACAGCAGGTGATGTCACTACTAGTGCTGCCTGTAATCAGTAGGTCCAGGCAAGGCGACGGCATTGGCACCCACTGCTCAGCTTGCTGTGACCCTGCCTGCTACAGCACAGGTATTGTCCCCAGCCGTAATGCTGCCAATGCCTGTAAGTATGGCTGTGGTGCCTACTGGACTTACGCACGTTCAGCAATTACCATGCTGGGGTGCGGCGCACAGATTCTACAGGTGACGCCATGGCACACAAAAGTTGTGTTGGGCCACAGCCGCATCGAGCACGTTGAGGATAGCAGCAGTGCAGGGCTGCAGGATATGCTACTCTGGCTACACAGCAAGTGGAAAGTTCACACTTACTTTTGTTTATTCTTCCTCAAGAGCCCTCATTCCCAAGTTCCAAATGCGCTCTTGCAGCTTCTTTGCCTCAACTCTGTCTTGAGCCAGCCCCCAGCTACAATTATCAACCAAGATGCTTAGGTTCAGGCAGTGGCATGGTGCAGCAGACTCTGGGAATAGAATGCAAGACATAGTTTGTCGATGACTTCTTGGATTTGTGATCGGCGAGATGACATCATAACTAACTTGGTGATACACAATCATGCCTGCCTGGACAGGCGTATGCTGGCCTGTCTATGGACATTTACCAGCCAGAAACCATGCAATGTATGTTATTCTTTTTATTTTGAATTTGAAGAATTAATATTTAGGCCACCACCTGCAGGGTCAGAAATTGTAGCCCCGGCCCTGTGAAAGAAGTGCAGGTGCTGAGCTCCTGAAAGCTCCTGCTTAAATTAAGCACTCTTTCTAAGTAATGTTTTCTTTCCAGCCCCTACCCTTCAACTTGTAAAGCCGAAAATATGCCATTTTAACAGAATTTCTTCCATACTTGATCGCAGCTGCTTGCATAAATAGATGCACCTATTTTGTGAATCAGGACCTCCAGAGTTACTCCTACAGTGAACTGTTGTGCACACCCGTATTCGGATGTGCAAAATCATATTTATTACAACACGGTTGTTTCAGAATACTGTATATGTACCAAGCTGTTTATTTGGCAATATATGTGTGTCAAACCCAGTAAATTGTTTCACCATTTAATCTCATATTGCAGAGTTCTTCCAGATAAATGCAATGTCAATTTCAATATATAATAAAGAAATCACAGAAGGTAAATGTTACACATAGTCAATATCAGATGTGATTTGGCAAAAACTGTGAAACTTTTCCAGTAATCACTTCTGCTTCCTTATATAATCCAAATATCCAGTAAATTCATCTCAAAAGCTGTTAATGTGATTGCTCCTTCTGCCCCGAGGAACATTTATTAACCGTTAATTGAACTGTTTTGATATATTTTATATTGATGAAGATGCATAGTAATTGTTTCCATTTGTTTTCATCTAGAGGTCTGTTGTCCTAAAAAGGTTTTGGTCGTAAAATCAGTGATTCACAAAAACACATGCTTTGTACAGGCTTGTTGCAACGTACTAAAGATACAATGAGAGTCAAACATGCAATTGCAGCTTCTACCAGACGGTGGTGGCGGCACAGGGCTGGTGGGTTGGGGAGAGGATTAAAATGTTTAAAAAGCACTTACCTTTAATGGCTGGCCGGCCACCACCTCTCCTCCATCCTCCATCCTCTGTCCTCTTCATTTTCCTGTCCCAGCCAGCAGCAGGAAGAACCCGGGCACACAGACTTCCCTGAGCCAATCATAATGCTGCAATGCAGCGTTGTGATTTGTCTGAGCACCGTTCCTCACCAGGCTGTGTAATGCAGCCTGGTAGGAACATGCAAAGTGCTCATGAACTGTTTATTCGGCCTAAGAGGGCCAGCCAAACCGTTCACTCGCACTTAGAGAACGCTCTGGCCAGCATCGCCCACCCCACCACTGACTGCAATAGGGAAAATAAAATATTAATAACAAGAAGTTATTATCATTTTATGTTTCCTTTTGAGCAGTGGGGCGACGCTCCTCTGCCTTAGCGGAGGAGCTGCAATTGCATACATGCTTTTCTAACTCACTGAGTGCCTTTAGTAACTGATACCAACTCTCAACGGAAAGAGGGCGTGTGATAGTGGTTCCATTCTCGTTTGCGAGTTAGTTTGTAATGAAAATTTTGCAATACTGTGGTTGAAAACCATTAAGGGGCTGATTGCGATGTCATTAGGAAAGCATTTCCACCGAATCGCCTTAGGAATGCGTTTCGACTGATTCATATTTGGGAAGTCCTACTGACCAATTACGATGTGTTCAGACAACCTGGCCAACCTCTGACTCAAGCAACTGGTGACCAACCCCACCCACTATGCCGGCCACACGGTCGACCCCATCTTCTCCTCCAGCAAGGACATCACCTTCAGCCACGCCACCGGACTCCACTGGATGGACCACAGCTGCGTCCACTTCAGCTTCAGAAGGACCACGATCCACCACCGCCCACAACAGGTCCCCCGCAGATGCTGGAACAAGATCACAGCCGACCAGCTCACCACATCCCTGAGCTAGAACCCTCCCGCCAGCTCAACGAACCCCAACCAAGCCGCCAACAACCTCACGAAGTGGATCACCAACAGCGCGGACGACCTCGCCCCACTGAAGACCCCCCCACCAGACCCGGCACCAAAAAAGCATTATGGTTTACCGACGAACTCAAGAGCTCCAAGAAGAACTGCAGAGCCCTCGAGAAAGCCTGGCGCAGAGACCCAACTACAGACAACATGACCACCCTCAAGGTCGCCACGCGAAAACACCACAAGCGGATCCACACCACCAAGAAAACCGCATTCAAGGAACGACTTGACAACAACGCCCACAACAGCAAGGAACTCTTCAACATCGTCAAAGAGCTCTCGAACCCTAGCGCCGGAGACAACGACATCACCCCATCGCAAGAACTCTGCAACTCGCTCGCCTCGTTCTTCCACAACAAGATCGCAGACATACACAACAGTTTCAGCACACAGCCGGCGCACCCTACGACCGCACCAACGCCCCCCACCACGACCATCCGCGCCTGGACCCCGGTCAACACCGAAGACACCATCCGCACGATGAACTCCATCCACTCCGGATCTCCAACCGACCCCTGCCCTCACAACATCTTCAACAAGGCCGACTCCGTCATCGCACCACACCTGCGGGACATCATAAACGCCTCCTTCGACACCGCCATCTTCCCAGAGAGCTGGAAGCACGCCGAAGTCAGCGCCCTACTGAAGAAACCATCAGCGGACCCCACTGAACTCAAAAACTACCGACCTATCTCGCTCCTTCCTTTTCCTACCAAAGTCATTGAGAAGACTCGAGACGAATGGATCCCTCAACCACTCACAGTCTGGCTTCCGGGCCAACCACAGCACCGAGACCACCCTCATCGCAGCCACCGACGACATCAGAGCCCTGCTCGACAACGAAGAAACAGCGGGCCTCATCTTCCTGGACCTCTCCGCGGCGTTCGACACGGTCTGCCACCGCACCCTAGTACAACGCCTCAGCAACATCGGGATCCAAGAGAAGGCACTGGAGTTGATCATCTCCTTCCTCGCCAGAAGAACCCAGAGAGTCCGCCTCCCACCGTTCAGATCCGAGGCCACCGAAGTCATCTACGGCGTACCCCAAGGATCATCACTCAGCCCCACGCTGTTCAACATCTACATGAGCCCCCTTGCGGCCATCACACGCCAACACAACCTCAACATCATCTTCTACGCTGACAACACCCAGCTGATCCTCTCCCTCACCAACGACCCCACCACCGCCAGAACCAACCTACACGAAGGGATGAAAGACGTAGCCGAGTGGATGAACAGCTGCCTGAAACTGAACTCAGATAAGATGGAAGTCCTCATCCTGGGATCTTCGCCCTTCGCCTGGGACGACTCCTGGTGGCCCCCTGCCCTGGGCTGCGCACCCAAACGGACAGACCACGCACGCAACCTGGGCTTCATCCTGGACTCCTCCCTCTCCATGACCAGACAAGTCAACGCCGTCTCATCGTCATACTTCAACATCCTCCTCATGCTACGTAAGATCTTCCGGTGGATCCCCACCGAAACCAGGAAGACGGTCACCCAGGCCCTCGTCACCAGCCGTCTGGACTATGGCAACTCCATCTATGCCGGAACCACAGCCAAACTTCAGAAGAGACTCAAACGCATCCAGAACGCCTCGGCACCCCTCATCCTGGACATCCCCCGACACAGCCACATCTCCGAACACCTGAGAAACCTGCACTGGTCAGCAAGAGAATCACGTTCCGACTCCTCACCCACGAACACAAAGCTCTCCACAACCAAGGCCCAAGATACCTCAACGACGGCCTGACCTTCTACTCTCCCACCCGCCAGCTACGATCGACCAGCCACGCCCTCGCCGCCGTCTCCCGCATCCGAAGAGTCACAACGGGAGGAAGATCCTTCTCCTACCTGGCTGCCAAGACGTGGAACTCCCTCCCCATCCACCTCCGCCTGACCCAAGACCACCTCTCCTTCAGGAAGCAACTCAAGACCTGGCTGTTCGAGCGGTAGCGGACCCCCTTCCCCCAGTGCCTTCAGACCCTATGGGTGAGTAGCACGCTATACAAATGCTTTGATTGATTGATTGATTGATGCTTACTGACTCGGTTCGGTCAGACTCGCATTGATTTCAATGGGAGCCTGTGTCCCGAATGAGAACACAGGCTCCCGTTGGAAAATGGGGTGGGTGGGGGAAACCTTGCACCCTGGGGTGGGCACCCCATGGTGATTGCCACATTGTGCATGGTTGGGAAAAGGCGTCCCTTGGGTACACCCATGTGCCACATTCAGTTACCTCTGGTTGAAGGGGGGCCCACAACGGGCCCCCAAAGACCGGTTCCAAAAGCCGTTTTGTCTCAGTAAAACCGTTTCGGAACAGCTATCTGAATCCCTCATGGTACTTGCTCATTCCAAAACCGTCTCCATTGGCCTGTACGATTTAGCTCCAAATGACTCGGGCTGCCTGAATCCCATTTGGAACCGATTTGGACAGCCCTGATGGCTTCCTTGCATTGTACTCTGTCGTCCGGAAAGGTGACCGATTTGGTAGGAAACAAGGGTTCTGATTTGATTCAACAATACCAATTCCCCTCCGGAGCCCTTCCTAATGACATCATAATCGGCCCCTAAGATGTGACCAAGGGTTCAAGGGACTTTCGCATACTCCCCCAATGAGAGTCACTGCATTATGACTTTTTAATCTTGAAAGAAGAGCCTAGATAAAAGTGTTGGTAGGCACTAAGGGCCCGATGTAGGTAGGGGGTTACCGATCGGTAACGGCCGAAAATACCGATTTTTGGCCCTTACCGATCGGTAAACAGCCATTGAGATGTAGGGAACGAAAAACAGAAAGAATCGGAGTGAAAACCGAATCGGAATGAGTACCGAATGGGAAAGAATCCGATACGTACATACCGAAAATCGGATATGTAACGAATCGGAAAAACACCGATTCGGAAGCAAAGACCGATTCGGTCCATGTACCGAATCGTTAGTGACACCGAATCGGAAAATCAACGAATCGGTCCATGTACCGAATCGTTAGTGACACCGAATCGGAAAATCACCGATTCGGTCCATGTACCGAATCGTTAGTGACACCGATTCGGAAAATCACCGATTAGGTCCATGTACCGATTCGTTAGTGACACCGAATCGGAAAATCACCGATTCGGTCCATGTACCGATTCGGTAGAAATACCGAATCGGACATGAGCCGAATCGGAAAACATGCCGATTCGTATGAATCGCCGATCGGGAAATTCCCCGATTCCGACAGTTGGGGAGATGTAGGGAGGCACAGAAACACCGAAATCGGCTCAAAATCGGTAGAATTCACTCGGTATTTACCATGGATTGCAATCAGGTGGTAACCAACTCCAACCGATATAAACAGTCCCAAAATGCATTGCAACTTGCAGGATGGCAGCTTTCTATGTCATTGCGAGGCGGCTACGGCTACAGCAGGAAGGACAGAGGGAATGGCTAAGAAATGAACAGGTCTACAGACAGAGGATAACCCTGTTCATGCTCACTGAGGCTCAGATCCTACAGAGATACAGGCTGGACTCTGACACCATACTTGAGCTCATCAGGGATCTTAAGCCATTCTTGGACCACCACACCCCAAGGGCACACGCCATCCCTGTGCACATCCAGGTGCTATGCAGCCTACACCTGCTAGCGTCTGGCAGCTATCAAAGTGGTGTAGCAGCAGCAGGAGGGGTGAGCCAGAGCAGCCTGTCAAGGTTCTTCCACACATTCCTTGACGCCATGATACACAGGATGGACCAATACATCTCTTTCCCTGCAACCCACGCAGAACTGCTACAAACCAAAGCTGACTTCTACCAGATGGCACAATTTCCCCAAATCATCGGTTGCATAGATGGCACGCACATTCCGATTTGCCCACCAGCGGACACCGTATACATATACCGCAATCGCAAGTCGACACACACCATCAACGTGCAGGTGATCTGCAATGCAAAGTGCACCATCACAGACCTGGTAGGAAAATTTCCAGGGAGTACCCATGACTCCTATATTTTCCAACAGAGCGGCATATATGCACGGCTGATGGCTGGCGAATTTGGAGAAGGATACCTCCTAGGTGAGACACATCATCAGACCCCCATAACACATAGTAGGTAGGTGGAATACATGTATGCATGTGTCTAATGTGACCCCTTTCTCTTCCAGGCGACAGTGCATATGCCCTCCGCTCATTCATACTCACCCCCTACCTCAACCCCTCCACACCCAGCCAAAGGAGGTATAACCGGGCCCACATACGCACAAGGAATGTTGTCGAACGGACCTTTGGCATCTGGAAAAGTAGATTCAGATGCCTGCACAAGAGTGGAGGTGCAAGGCAGTATACCCCCATCACCTGCTGCAAGATCATAGCTGTATGTGCAATGTTACACAACCTTGCGGTGAAGAAGGGCACTGAGGTGGAGTTGTCTGACTACGAGGACCATGACGACGACGAAGCTGTGCCACTGACACAGCCAGCTGGGGTGTGTACGCCAAGTGATGGCAGATACAGACGTGAGGAGATCACTGAGAACTATTTCTGACTGAGTACAGATGCAAAGACAGCTAAATGTTGATTGGAAAAAACAAATTTTAATAGTGTTGCAACACAGTTACAGCACTGATGTGCAACAAAAAATGGTGTATGGTAAATAAAATAAAGTCCAAGGTTCTGGTTGCCTCACCCGCCCTTGCAAGGCTATTTTTTTGCCCGCTTGCCAGAACCACTGGGGTGTCCCTCAGCCCCCTCTGAATGCCCAGCAGCATCAGCGGAGCGCCTGGTGCTCCTCCGTGGCTCAGACGCAGCGCTGGCCGGGCTGCTGCGGCTGCTGCTGTCCCCAGCATCAGCCAGGTCCAGGGCAGGATTGGAGGCGATGTTTGAAATAATCATGGCCTCCATAGCCGTGGTGATCCGGGCCATCCCCCTAGTAAGCTCAGCCGTATGCTGACTAAGGACAGATTCCTGGTTGGCGCTGCGATGGCACAGTTGTGCCGTCGCCGCTGCAAGGCGGCCCATGGCGCGGTTCAGCACACGGGCATCCCGCCTGCGCACCAGCTCATGCTCCTCCTGTCTGGTAGATGAGTGGGTGATGGCAGTGGTTAGCCTGCCTAACCCTGCTGCCACCTCCTTGTTGGATTCCACGACGGCCTGGAATCCCTTGACCAACTCTCCCATCTGCATGTTGTGCTGCAGGAGCTGGCGTTGGCAGGCCATAGTGGATCTTGCCTGTTGCCTCTGAATTTTCACCATCTGTCCCTCCAGGCCCAGGAATACACTGCCCTCCCGTGCTGGTGCAGCAGTGGTGGTGATGGTACGGCGCCGGGCACTGCTGCTTCCGGCCTGCTGAGTGGGCTGGGGTGCCACTGGTGGGGGTGTGAAGCTGGCCGGTCCCTGAGCCCCTGCTCCCAGGACAGGTTGAACAGGTGGCAAGGCCACGGTTGTGGCAGGAGCTGGTGTAGGCGGAATGGTGTCCCTTGTAGGGGAGTTCTCTGGGGAGAACTGCAAGGGGGGTGTGCTGGGCATTACTGGGGAGTGCAGTGCGTCGAAGTCAATGACCAGGACTCCCTCCATACCTAGCCCTGGGGTGTCTCCTTCCTCCTCCTCCTCCTGGCCAGCCTGGCTGGTGCTCGGCCCTGCGACTGCAGTGTCGGACGCTGCTGCTCCCTCTGATGCCACTGTTGTTCCGCCTGATGGTGCCCCTAGGTACAAAGAAGCATTTGTAAACTGAGTGCCGATGTATTACAGTCAGTACAATTATAGCATTCCACATGTCCTTGCATCTCCTTACACTGTGTCACACTGTTTCCTGTCTTGTGATTCTGCACTGCCATATTTAGCTAACTTCTGCTGACTACATGTACCATGATGCTTGTCTCTTGTATGTTGGTGACTGTACTGTGCTGGGGTTTGCCTATGCATTGTGTCTAATGGGGAGGTGTCTGGTACGGTGTGTCATGATGCGCATGCTTCTTACCTGTAGCTGTAGCTCTCGCAGAGCTGTCCAGGGTCCCGATTCCACTGACACTCTCCCTCTCAATGGTGCTGGAGACCAGTTCCTCCAGCTCGGTGAGGGGTGGCGCCGGGTTCCTGCCTCCTCCAGTGCCTCCAGCCTGCCTCTGTATCTCAGCCATCTTCCTCTTAGTGAGGCTGCGGATGTCGTAGAATCTTTTTTTCAGTTCTTCTACAGACCTGGGGGTGACACCCGCAGCATTCACCTTCTGGGCGATGTCGGCCCAGATTCTCCTCTTGGTGCTGTCTGGCACGTTGAGGGACAGCTTGCCAAACAGCTGGCGGTGCACCCTCACCACCTCCTCGACCAGCACCTGAAGTTCGGTGGTGGTGAACTTCGGCTTCCTCTTCTGGGAGGACTTCTGGCTTTCTGACTGCTCTGCCATGTTCTCCAGTTCAGTTGGCAACCTCCTACTCCCACTGCTGCAAACTGTGAGTGTTGAGCTCAGGCTGGCTCTCCAGAAACTTCTTAATTAGCTGCACCTGCCAGTGTTGCCACTCCCTGTTTGGGTGGGGGAGGGGGAGCCACCTCATTGGCTGAATCGGCTTTTGGCGATTCGGCTTTTACCGATTCGGTAATATCCGATTCGGTAAAATCCGATTCGGTATTATCCGAATCGGTAAAAGCCGAATCGGTTCCTTCAATGCATTCCTATGGGCTTTTTCGCCATGGGTGTGTTTTCATGGCTACGAATCTATGATTGCCGAATCGGATTTTGCCGAATCGGCTTTTACCGAATCGGTATTCGCCGATTCGGGACTATCCGAATCGGTGGTAGCCGATTCGGTAATTTCTGATTCGTTGTTAGCCGATTCGGTACTTTCCGAATCGGACCGAGGCGATTCGGAACGTACCGATTCTCATTACCGATGCCGACCGATTCGGTATTCATTCGTTTTTTTTTCCCTACATCTCGTTTTCCGATTTCAGAATACCGATTCGGCCCGCCTCGGTATTTTGAATTCGGAAAATCGCGTTTACCTACATCGGGCCCTTAATGTTAACAGAGGGAAGCAGACCTTCGATCTCTCAAGGGCCTTCACCACTTCATTTGAATGTAATGAATGAAATATGAGTGAGGTCGGAGATTTTGAAGCTTCCTAAGAATGGGCATTTTGTAATGCAATTGATTAGAGCATCAGTCGCAATTAAAATTAAGGTGCGTTCCTAAACCAGTTGTTGCGCAAAATCACTGATTGCTTAGCAATCCCATGTTCATATAGCAGGTCTGAGGTGAGTTGTATCTACAGTTCTATGTTTCAGTTCACCATTAAATGTTTGCAAACTGTTTACTTGTTCATTTTAAGGCAGTAACAATTTTAACAATTAGCCATGCCCAAAACTTTCAATAGGATTTACATTTTGGACAACAGATTTGTAACGTATTATAAAATATATTGGTAAGCTTCTAACAAAATAGACAGCACTTTCTAATAATTTTACTTTTGTTACTTTTGTGGTGTAAGGTTTTTTGTTGACATACTTTACTGAAATATGAAGATTAACAGACAAGCATCATTGGAAGAGAAACAGAAATCACCTAGTGCCAATGTGTATTAGTGCTCTTCGGCAGTTTTTGAGAACAAATTTGGTTTTAGTTGAGTTCAGCGTTAGATAGACATCCATGACTAAAGGAGGTACAGGTAGTCATTTAGGTTTTGAGTGCTAGCAGCAAAATTACTTGAAGGTAAAGAAGTGTGTCACCAACATATTATAAAGGATGTGGCAGGTGTTGATACTAGCATTACTAGGGGCTCCATGAATTGGAAGGATATATTTGAGGTAGGAATGAGTCTTAATGCGTTTGTGCTACTTCCCATTTTGGCCCAGGCACATCTGTGGTTGCTCTGAAAGGAATGAGGTGACCTGCTTATGAAAAGCCCCTAAGATGCCCATTTAAGTGGCAAGAATGTTAAGCAGAACTTGATCAGCAGTACTAAAGACTACTGAGAGGTTGTCCAGAACTCGGAAGAAGGTGTCACCTATGTCTGTGCATGAGTTTGGTTTTGGTGCTTTAGCATTGGAGGAAGCACATGTTGCATAACTTGAGCAGGTTGTGTTTGAACGTGTGAACTTTAGGATAAGTCCAGGGGTATTGTATTTAGAGAAAACGTTTGACATTTTATAAATGGGTCAAAATGGAAATTGGATCACAATTTGCTCATTTCACTAATGGGTAAAACAACTGGAGGTATCTAGCCCAATGCCTGTACAGCTGGGCATTTCCAGAAGAGAGCCTTCAGGCTATTTAGCACTTTAGATAGGCAGTGTTAGAAATGGGGGTCTCTAGTCGGCAGAGGTAGGTACCTTTGTCCAAATAGTGACCCTTGCTTCTAGTCAGGGTAAGGGGGAAACACACTTTAGATAACCCCTGCTCACCCCATGGGTAGCTTGGCATGAGCAGACAGACATACCAAAGGCAATGAGTAAAGTATTTGTACTCAACACACACATTAATACAGTGATAACACCACAAATGGATACCACACCAGTTTAGAAAAATAAAGTATCTTCATCTAAACTCAACAAGACCCAAACAACAAAAATCCAGCAGACATGTAATAAGAATATGACTTTTAAAATGTTTCAAACAACTTGTTCATAGAAAACTATGGATGCATGATTTCTCTCAAAGTACCTACAGTTGCGACAAAATTCACAGGGCCAAACGCTGCAGAGATGGGAAACATTGAAAGCAAAGATATGCGTCAGTTCCTGAGACCATGGGTAGGCGATGTGACAGTTCTGCTGCACGCAGGAGAAGTGATGTGTCGAATATGGTCTATATGGGGAAGTGATGTGTCAATTCCGAGACGATTCTGGTCTGTGGGTGATGCGTCGGGAAAACTTGCTGCACATGTACGAGGTGTGGAAATCCCAGATGTGTCAGCGATCGATGCAGTGGCCGCAAGCGGTGCTGCATCAGTTTCTTCAGCTGTGATCCCTCAATGCTTCAGTTCTTGCAGCAGCAGCAGGTGCTGCGTCCGTTTTGGCAGCGGCACGGCGATGCATGGAAATTCTTCACGCACAGTGATGCTGCATTGGAGAAGCAACCGCAAGAAGAGCGATGCATCAATTTCTTTGTAGTTGTGTTGCTTTTCCATCTCCCAACAGCAGGAACAACCTCCAAAGTCCCAGCACAGTCACAGGCACTTCTGAGCTGGTCAGAACTCCCTGCAAGGAAGTTTGGTGGGGGGGGGGATTTGAATTCTTTATGTCCCTGAAACTTCAGAATAGGAGGCAAGCTCTACTCGAGAACTTCCTCATGCAGGGGGACACAGCACACAGCCAACTCCCTGTTCTTTCCTTGCCAGAAACAGCTACTACAGGCCAACCTCAGACAGCACACAGTAAATGGGCAGTACTTCTTCTTCAGTTTCTCAAGCTTTTCTCCTTGACAAAGGTTGTTCTTGATTCTAAAAGTAATCTAAAGTTCTGGGGTTTTAGGTCGAATACTTATAGACCACAATGTCGTTATTCTCTTTGTGCAAGGGTCTCTGAACCCCGTCCAGACCAGTTCTGTCCGCACTGGTGCAGCATGACCGCAGGGGGTGGAGACAGCATTGTGCAAGGGAGACATGCCCTATTCAGGTGCAAGAGAAATCTCTGCCCACCACTCTAAATGCAGACCAGGCCTATTCAGGTGTACGTGAAAACTCCTCCCCACTACTCTGAATGCAGTCCAGGTCTATTCAGCCCAGCCCGGACTCATTCATGAAAGTCAGCTCACACATCAACCCCCCCGTGGCCGTCTGAGAGAATTCATATCCCCAGCCCTGTCACTCCAAAACCAGACAGTCAATACACAAGCAGGCAGAGGCACACAGAATGGTTAAAAAAAACTACCTTCTAAAAGTGGCATTTTCAAACCAACTTACTAAAAGATATGTTATTTAATTCAGAGTTCAGAGAGCCTAAACTTTATTTCTCTATCTTGTCCCAATATTATACTCGTAAGATGTTACAAAGCATTTGCCATTCTATCATATGGATCAAGATAGCTTTTCAATAGTTAAAAACTAAATTGGCTATATTTCACTATTAGGACTTGTCACACACACCAGTACATGTCCTACCTTTCACATACACTGCACCTTGCCCAGGAGGGTTCTCTGGGCCTACCATAGGGGTGCCTTACATGTAAGAAAAGGGAAGATTAGGGACTGGCAAGTGGGTGCACTTGTCAGGTCAACATGACAGTTTAAAACTGTGTTCCAACACTGCTGTGTCAGGTCTGAGATACCTTTTCAGGGCCACTCATGTGGGTGGCACAATCCGATTCTTCTGGCACATTAGCAGCATTTGATTTACAGGCCATGGCACACTCTGTGCTCTCTACAAGGAGTTTATCAGTAAATCACATATGCCAATCATGGATAATCAATCCTGTTCACAATTTACACAGATATCATATGCACTTTAGCACTGATCAGCAGTGGTAAAGTACCCAGAGTCCCAAAACCAAGGACACCAGGTCAGGAAAAAATAGTAGGAAGAAGTAAAAAGTTTGGGGATAACCCTGCAAAAAAGGCCAAGTCCAACAGGCAGACTAACCTATTTCCGTATTTCATAGTCCCTTGGACTTTGAGTTTGTGTACGTTTCTCCTTACCACACATTTTCAGTTCACAATTGCTTATAAATGTCCTGTTCCTACAATCCATCAGGTACTCTAACTAGCTATAAAGTGTTAATCTATGCCCAGAATTGTTTTTCTCAGATGTTCTACCTTGTTAATGTTTTAAATTGTCATTGTTCCAATAATTTGTTGTAATATTAAACTGTTGTAAATGTTTTGACACTGAATTTCGTTCTGCTTCATGCTACATTCAATTGCAAATAAATCAATAAGTAAAGTTAATTCACAGAAAAGTTAAATCATACTATTGCAGGTCATGTAAAAATAATGTTACCGAGCTTCACGCCACTGTATTTATTTGTTATGGGATATTGAACTGGTTTCAGTTGCAGTAATTTATTTTTGAAGGGTATGCGCATAACTATTTGGAGATCCCTAACAGTATCCACAGTGGCACTTTTGGAAATGGGGTATTCTTTAGCTAGTGAACTAAAGATGTGCCCCTGCAGGATCTGCATTTTCATTGGAAACAGCAATTGCCAAGGTAGACCGAAACATATCTCAGTTATTGAAATCCATTTTACGTACATTTCCTGATTCGATTATTATTTTAAAATACGTGGGTTTTGTAAAATCATTTTTAGGATCCATTGATATGCGTTGGAGAATTGTGTGTTGTATATTTCTGTGCAATATTGTGCTGCTGTATTGCCACATATCTTTGGGTGAGGAAGAAATGCAAAAGTAAAAAAGGACCTCCTTCCCTACATTTTGCTACAAATGTTAACAGAAATCCCATATTAATCATACTGAAATAATTCATCCCTAATTTATTCTCAAGTCACAGGTAAAGTCATATGTGATCTCATTAGTGATATAATCAATAATTATACATATTTGGGATGTACTTCCTAATTTCATTACGAATGCTAAAGTCATGATTAGTATATGTCAGGAGTGGGTTATAATTTGCGCAGACTGTAATAACTGGTAAGTAAGTAAAGTTTATAAACAGTTGGATTCTTTAAAATCATTACAGTAAAATTTACGTCGGTATTCCACCCCCACCCACCGTTCTCCTAATCACTGAACTGCAGGGTCCCCTGGCACACTTATTCTCTCAGGTCAATGTGAATTACACTTATAGATTAAGAGCAGTGTCAGATGGATGTGCCAGGCCCATTGTTAATAAGGGCATGGGTTCCCGTACAATTGGTGGTATATCCTAAAATAGGACAAGACACGTCGAATTCAAAATTGACTCATCCTAAAATCCATGGTTAGATAAAAAGAACTAAACGTCCAGAGTTAATTAGACTGTTTGTTATGTGTGAGTTACTATGCATTTCTCCTGCTAATGCTCAATACCTACTACACAACCACGTTGATTGGATAAAATGCAGAGTGTAAATTTTAAAGTTCAATGTGCTATCTATCAGGCCTGGTGTTATACTGTGGTTGCTCAACAAGTATGAACCAGTAGCATTACAAGTTTGACAATCAATTTTAGACTGCTGGTGAGTGGCCCTTGCTGTGCCGTCCTCCTAAACATGATGGAAACGGGCCCTGCCACCACCTAGGACTAATTAAAGCGCACCATGCAAGTTAAAGCATGCAACATGGTAGCCTATGAAAGGACTAGGGTTATTTTGTGGCAGCTCCTTGTTAGACTAAAGGTTAAAGTGTGCATGCAAGACATAATGTGCTAGGTATTATCCTATCGAGGGACTAATGATAGTCAACTCGTTGAGTATTTTCCTGCTGGCCTGAGCAGTCAATGCATCGCCTAGGTAAGGTTGAGCATTCCCTAAAACAATCCAATCCCACATTAATGGAACTAAGGCGAAGAGATGCAGAGCCTTTTTCAAACGAGGTTACCAATATCTGCCTTTTTACCACTTTTTTTCATGGCAGGCAGCAAAATGTCAGGTAAGTACAGGCTTTCTACTTCAATCTTCAAGCTACCAATTGCCGGACCCAGCCCGGAGTGCCAGGGGGAGCCGTTCTCCACAAAAATGATTCTCAGCTGATATTTAGGTGAGTCTTCTGGGGCACTCAAGACCATGATGAAGAACATAATTATGTTACCCCATGCCCCGGAGCTAGCAGCACTGATTCATTTGCCTTGGCCTGTGCAAATATCATGAACCTCTCCAGGGCACGGGGGAAGGCCAGGCGTCTGTAGTTGATGGCCAGTATCAATTTTGCTTTCAGGCCTGTCAGCATTGCCTCAACAGTTGGACTTATCATGCGTCGGCTCAGTCATTTCAATGAGTAGATGACGCAGTCAATCAATCAATCAATCACAGCATTTATATAGCGCACTACTCACCCGGAGGGTCTCAAGGCGCTCGGGGAGGGGGGGTCCGCTACTGCTCGAACAGCCAGGTCTTGAGCTGCTTCCTGAAGGCGAGGTGGTCTTGGTTCAGGCGGAGGTGGGTCGGGAGGGAGTCCCAAGTCTTGGCGGCCAGGTAGGAGAAGGACCTTCCTCCTGTGGTGGCTCTTCGGATCCGGGGGACGGCGGCAAGGGCGTGGCTGGTCAATCGAAGGTGGCGTGTGGGAGCGTAGAAGTTGAGGTGGCTGTTGAGGTATGCTGGTCCTTGGTTGTGCAGGGCTTTGTGTGCGTGGGTCAGGAGACGGAAGGTGATTCTCTTGTTGACCAGGAGCCAGTGCAGGTCTCTCAGGTGTCCGGAGATGTGGCTGCAACGGGGTATGTCCAGGATGAGTCGTGCTGAGGCGTTCTGGATCAGCTGGAGTCTCTTCTGGAGTTTGGCGGTGGTTCTGGCGTAGAGGGAGTTGCCGTAGTCTAGACGGCTGGTGACGAGGGCCTGGGTGACCGTCTTCCTGGTCTCGGTGGGGATCCACCGGAAGATCTTACGTAGCATGCGCAGGATGTTGAAGCAGGACGAGGAGACGGCGTTGACTTGTCTGGTCATGGAGAGGGAGGAGTCCAGGATGAAGCCTAGGTTGCGTGCGTGGTCTGTTGGTTTGGGTGCGCTGCCCAGGGCGGGGGGCCACCAGGTGTCGTCCCAGGCGTAGGGTGAAGATCCAAGGATGAGGACTTCCGTCTTGTCCGAGTTCAGTTTCAGGCGGCTGCTCATCATCCACTTGGCTACGTCTGTCATCCCTTCGTGTAGGTTGGTTCTGGCGGTCATTGGTGAGGGAGAGGATCAGCTGGGTGTCGTCGGCGTAGGAGATGATGTTGAGGTTGTGTTGGCGTGCGATGTCTCAGAGGGGGCTCATGTAGACGTTGAAGAGGGTTGGGCTGAGCGAGTAGCCTTGAGGAACGTCGCAGATGACTTCGGTGGCTTCTGATATGAACGGGGGAGGCATACTCTCTGTGTCCTTCCGGCGAGGAACGAGGTGATCCATTCCAGTGCCTTCTCCTGGATTCCGACGTTGCTGAGGCGCTGTACTAGGGTAGACAGTGTCGAAGGCCGCGGAGAGGTCTAGGAGGATGAGGGCCGCTGTTTCTCCATTGTCGAGCAGGGCTCGGATGTCATCGGTATCTGCGATCAGAGCGGTCTCTGTGCTGTGGTTGGCCCAGAAGCCAGACTGCGAGAGGTCGAGGGATCCGTTCATCTCGAGGAAGGCGGCCAGCTGCTTGTTGACGGTCTTCTCGATGACTTTAGCAGGAAACGGGAGCAGTGAGATGGGGAGGTAGTTCTTGAGGTCGGTGGGGTCGGCTGATGGCTTCTTTAGTAGAGCGCTGAGTTCGGCGTGCTTCCAGCTCTCCGGGAAGGTGGCGGTGTTGAAGGAGGTGTTGATGATGTCCCGCAGGTGGGGTGCGATGACATCGTCAGCATTGTTGAAGATGTGGTGAGGGCAGGGGTCGGTCGGAGATCCGGAGTGGATGGAGTTCATCATGCGGATGGTGTCTTCGGTGCTGATCGGGGTCCAGGCACGGATGGTGGTGGTGGGGGGCGGTGGTTCAGTCGTGGCGTGCGTCGGTTTATTTATTTATTTATTTATTGGTTTGTATAGCGCTGGAATCAACTCTCAGTGGAGTATCTCTGTGCTTTGACACCTGTAGAACACCAAGAAATAAATGGGGGTGGAAGCAAAATTTCATTTTTAAACAGTATTGTTTTCAATTGTTTCCGAAATTTTAGATGGTCTGTGCATTGTTTGAGTGACAGAGGGAGTTTATTCCAGAGAGTAGGTCCTGCTATGGAAAGTGCCTTGCTCCCGTGTCTGGCTTTCTTAGCCCGTGGTACCTGCAAAAGAAGATCATTACTGGACCTAAGAGATCGAGTGGGGGTGTAAGGGACAAATTTCTTTTTCAAATAAGCAGGTCCTTGGCCATTCAGGCACTTGTGAATCAGGCAGCCTGTTTTAAATTTCGTTCTCTGCCGGACAGAAAGCCAGTGTAGTTGGTCAAGAAGGGGTTTGGAGGCAGTTCTAGGAGGGGCATTAAGAACCAAACGGCCGCAGTATTCTGGATGACTTGTAGTTTATCCAATACCCCTTCATTGGCAGCAAGCAGTAGACCATTACAGTAATCAATCCTGCTTAAAACAAGTGCCTGGACTAGAGTTCTCCTCACCGAATCAGGCAGAAGAGGAAAAACCTTGCGCAGTAGGCTGATGGTGTGAAAGCATATACCTGAGATATAATTAACATGTTGCTTTAGTGTCAGATCTTGATCCAGACGGACCCCTAAGTTCTTTACAATCGACTTGGGTTCGGGAACAACACCCAAGTCGCTGGGCCACCAGTCCGGGGACCAAAGCAATTTAGCTGCCCCAAACAACATAACCTGAGTTTTACTGACATTGCATTGAAGGCAGTTGGCCGACATCCATTGTGCCACTGCCTTCATACCAGCTGAGAAAGAGCTCTTCACTTCAGCGGAGATAGTTTTGAACGGGAAGAGGAGCTGCGTGTCATCAGCATATGACACGGGGATGAAACCGTACTTACGCATCACTCTTGCCAGGGGTGCCACATAGATGTTAAAAAGAGTAGGGCTCAAACAAGAGCCCTGTGGCACCCCTTTAGAAATCTCTACCTCCGCTGACCGGTATGCACCCATGGTGACACTCTGGGTGCGGTTGGATAGGAAGCTCTTTAGCCAGGCAAGGGCCTTATTTTTGATCCCGGCGTTCGACAACCGTTCTGTCAAGATGGAATGTGACACGGTGTTGAACGCCGCTGATAGATCTAACAAAACCAGGATCACTGAAAAGCCCCTGTCTTGGTACATGTGTAAGTCGTCAGTCACAGATACCAAAGTGGATTCCGTACTATGCCTTGGCCTAAACCCAGACTGGGAATAGTCAAGAACGTCAGCCAATTCGATATATCTGGATAGATGGAAATTAACATGCTTTTCAGATATTTTCCCAAGAAGAGGTAGCAGTGAGATTGGCCTTAGATTAGTCAATTCCGTCCAAGGAATGGCGGTGTTCTTCCTAATGGGTCTGACAAGGGCTCGTTTCCAATCTTTGGGGACATGGCCGGAACTGAGAGAAAGATTCACAAGTTGCTCAAAAACAGGGCAAAGCTGCCCTGTCAGAGCAGGTATAATCCTGGCTGGAATAATGTCCTCCGGGCTCCCACTTTTAATACTGGTCGTCAATGTCAAAATTTCCTCCCCAGAAATGGGGGGGAAAGATTCCAAAGAATGTAAATCCTGTTTCCACTCTGTGTCAGCCTGAGAGAGTGTTGTTATTGAGGAAACCTTATCATTACCAGCACTAATTATTTTCTCATAGATTTTATCAATTTTCATGGTGAAAAATAGGATATCTCATCACACAACTGCAGGGATGCTATTTTTACAGATTCGCAAGCTGTGGGCTTAACAAAAGATTGCAGAATCTGGTAGAGAACTCTGGGGGAGTTTCCAGCCTCGGCAATTTGCGCTGTTATGTGTGTCTTTCGTGCTGTCCGAATTGCCTTATGGTAGATAGAAAGTGAATCCCAGTATCTTTTTTTATCTTCTACCAAGTGGGTGGTTCTCCATCTCTTCTCTAACTTCCTCGCAGAAAGTTGAGAGCTGAAGCTGTTGTGTATGTCCGCGATCTTGTTGTGGAAGTAGGAGGCGAGGGAGTTGCAGAGGTCCTGCGAAGGGGTGATGTTGTTGTTTCCGGCGTTGGGGTTGGAGAGCTCTTTAACAATGTTGAAGAGTTCCTTGCTGTTGTGTGCGTTGTTGTCCAGTCGTTCCTTGAATGCAGTTTTCTTGGTGGCGCGGATCAGTTGGTGGTGTAATCGGGTGGCGAGCTTGAGGGAAGACATGTTGTTCGGTGTTGGGTCTCTGCGCCAGGCTTTCTCGAGGGCTCTGCAGTTCTTCTTGGAGCTCTTGAGTTCGTCTGCAGTCTGCCTTCGCGCTAAGGTGCTTCAGGTGGGTGGGCGATTTTGCCCTCTCCAAAAGCCAAACCCTAAGGTAGTTGTAGGCTGCTGTTGTCCCTATTTGCTGTTATCCCAGTTGCCAATGAGTTTGCCTTTTGTGTGGGTATTTTCCAAGCACAACTACCTTGGTTTTAATCTAGTTGATCAGTAGATGGCTTTCCTGGTTGTAGCAGTAGAGTGTGGTAAGGGCTCTCTGGAGGCCCACCTTGGTATGGTCCTTTATTGCTGTGTCGTCTGCATATTGTAAGATGGGGAGTCTCAAAGTCTCAAACTGCCCAGCTTTGGAGTGACTAAACAGGCTCCTTGCACGGGAGGTCCCCAGATCTGCAGTATAAATTTGTGCAGGCTATAATAAGTGGTGAATAGCATTGTTTTTTCGGTTTCGCATGGTAACTAAATATAGCTTTAAGTGTGGCGTTTTAAAGGAATTTGTGAGATTTTTATACAGAAATGTTACTTTTTTAAAGAGCAAATGTAACCAGAACTTCTCTTTAACAACTTTTTATCAGTATACTTATATATTTATCAGTCACAACCAAAACCAATTAGAATGCAGGTATATTTTTGAATTAATGCTGAGAAACCACTGAAATGTGTAAAATATGGTCAGGAGCACAATCCATAACTCTCATGCTGCTATGAAATCATACCTCCCACCATAACGTGTTATCATGTACAACATCCTTGAGGCCCTGCTCCTACCCCTCTGTGGGTGACCATCCCCGACTGCACAGTGCCTCTGCCATTGGCTGGCCTTCTATCTGGCTTTATGCCCCATCCTCCGCAGGCAGCTAGCACCCACAGTGTAGTCTTTGGCCTGTGCAGTGGGAGTTGGCTAGAGATTTCAGCATCCATCCCTGCCGTATGCTTAACTCTCCATGTGTGGTCATTAATTGCTGTGCATGCCTAAAAGGCATCTGCAGTAGGGCTGACCACATGGTCACCCGCCTCTCCTAAGGAAGCTAGCCTCCACTGTGACTGACCTTTAGCTGTGTAAAGTTGGACAGGATGCAGGGCCTGCCCTCTGGCCAGCCACTGCACCAAACCAATCTCAGGCATCCTGCCCTTACAGTACACAGTCTTCTGCATTGTGTTATAGGGTTGGTCTCATTGGCTGGTTTGCAGCCAGGCCCTATACCCAACTCTCCATGGGAAGCCAACAACTAGTGAATGGCCTTCTGCAGTATACATTGGGGGTTGGCAAAGTTGCTAGCCTCTGCCCAGGCCCTGTGCGCAACACTCCATAGGTAGCCAACTCCAAGGTGAATGGCTGTGTGAAAAGGTTTGTATCTGGGCCAGACCTTGAGACATTCAGATGTGTGAGGTTTCCTGCAGAGCCTGACCATAACCACCTCAACCCTGTTCCTCAATGCTGAATTAGGTCTCAGAATGAGTGACAAGAATAGTGTAGCATGCTGTGTCAATAGCTGAGAACATGTCCAAAAGAATTATAGCACAGTATTGACATATCATTATTATCCTCATCATTTCATTTCTTTTTTATGTCACCATAACCCATATTTGCATCCAAACACTTGTGGAAGAAAAAGAAACCTGCTAGCTGTGATTCTGAAACTGATACATTGCAAGGACTTCCTGAAATTTCAATAAATTGCTCAACTGGGTAGGGAAAGAAGGCACCCACAGTAAATTTTATTTGGGCTAGGACTAAGGTGTTCTTATCACCAGACCTTACTAGCCCTACTGGGCAGTAGATTTGCAGTCTATAATCCTTCCCCCCCAATATACCTCCATAGAAAATTGTTGTCCAGAGATTTTCATGTATGATTTGTATTTATTGATCATTAATGAAGTAATTTAGCTTGGGTAGTGTTAGACTTGGCAACATTGGTGTGGGTTTCCTTTTATGTTTGCCTTTGCCTCCTGTTATGCTGCTGTGGATTGAACTTCGTTTTTGCTTGTCTAGATGCTTTGGGCACTTTGCCACAGCTGATCAGTGCCAAAGTGCAAGTGCTTCCTTTGTAAATTGTTGTTCTGGATTGGTGATTCCATGATTGGCATACTTGATGTACTAGTCAGTCCCTAGTACAGTGCACTGTGTGCCCAGGGTCTGTAAATCAAAAGCTGTTAGTAGGCTTGTAGGACTCATTGTGCCACCTACACAAGCTGCCTTGCAAAAAAGTCTCAGGCCTTTACAGAGCTAGTGTGCAATCTGGTATTGCCATTTCGACTTGGCAAGTGCACCCACTTGCCAGGCCCTAACCTTCCATTTTCTTACATGTTCATCACCCCTAAGGTAGACCTAAGGTACCCCTGTGGGCAGGGTGCAGTGTATGTGAAAGGTAGGACATGCCCTGGTGTGTGTGGCATGTCTTGATACTGAAATACTGCCAGGTTAGTCTTTCACTATTGTAACAATAGCTGTCCCCATTGGATAGAATGGGGAGTTTGCTCGTAACATCTTATGAGCATTACTGCCCATGGGATCAAGATAGGAAAATAAAGTGTGATATGCCTGAACTCAGAATGTTAAGATGGATCTTTTAGTGAGTGTGATTTTTAAAGTAGTTATTTTCTTGCCTAACCATCCAGTGGGCCTCTGCTAGGTTGTGCATTGACTGTCTGGCGTTGGAGTGACAGGGGCAGGGGATGTGCATTCTGTTCAGACAGCCACTTGGGGGGTTGAGGGGTGTCCTGCCTTTCCAGGGTGAGTCAGGGCTGGGCTGCATCGACCTGGGCTGCATTCAGAGTAGGGTGATGAGATTTCTTCACACCTGAAAGTGCCTGGTCCGCAAAAGACAATGCTGTCTCTATCTCCTGCCAGGAAGCTGCACCAAAGAGGACAGAACTGGTTTCGGCTGGGCAAAGATCTTTTCTGCACTACAGAACAAAGAGTTTTACTGTATAAGAGGGGCCCAGGCCCCAGAATTTTAGATCACTTCTGGGAAATGAAGAGGAACCTTTGCCAAGGAGAAGCACTAGAGAAACTGAGGAAGAATATTTCCCCTGTGCTGTTTGCTGTCTGGGGTTGGCCTGCAGTGGCTTCTTTCCGCCAAGGAAGGAAAAAGGACTTTGCTGTTTGCTGTGTCCCCTTTCAGAGAAAGATCTCCAAGGGCTTGACAAAGAGCCTGCCTCCTGTTCTGAAGTCCCAGGGACACAATGACTTTACCACTAGCTCTCCAGAACTTCCTTGCTGGGAGTCCTGACCTGCTAAGAAATGCCTGCTATTGTTTTAGACCTCTGGAGGCTGTTTGCTGCTGAGAGCTGGAAAAGTAACACAACTTCAAGAAGCGCAACACAGCTGCACCTGTTTCTGATGCATCGCTGAATAAATCATCCCAGCGCCTGGCTGCGGTTCGAGAAATCACCTCACTGAGTGCACCGATCTCCAAGATCACCACACCGATTCTGTCTCAAGCCCTGCTGTGCGGCTGCAAGAACCCACGGATCATCCTGGAGTGTCGCATCGCTTGGAAGCGCCAGGTTTGTTGCATTGTTGAAGGACGCAGTATGAAACCAATGCATCACCTCCCCACGTAGTAAGAAACCGATGCATCACCTCCTCTCCGGTAAGGAACCGATGCATCACCTCCCCTGCGCAGCAGTAAGGAACCAACACATCACCTCCCCCGGAGTAAGGAACTGACGCATCACCTTTCTTGCGACCATTTTTGTTTGTATGCGTGTCGTAGCAAAGGTACTTTGTGTGAAAAGTGTAGCCTCTGCAATCAGCTTTGAATTGAACTATTTCTAGAATTTGAAAGTCATATTTTTATAACTGTATTGTGGATTTTTGTTATTTTGGTCTTGTTTTGTTTAGATAAAGATTAGATAAAGATTACTTATTTTTCTAGACTGGTGTTGTGTCCATTTGTTGTGTTTTCCCTGTATTCCTGTGTATGTTCACAAAACCTTTACACACTGCCTCTGAGATAAGCCTGTCTGCTTGTGTCAAGCTACCAAGGCGGTGAGCAGGGGTTATTTTAGAAATGTATCCCCCTTACCTTGACTAGGAAGAAGGGTCCCTACTTGGACAAAGGTACCTCCCTTTGCCAACTAGAGACCCCCACTTCTAACAGAATGTTGAACATTTGAGAAGAGTATATCGATAGGGACATCTCTTTGTAGTACAGGCTTTGCAAGTACATGTACATGTAAGTTCTGTGGGTAAAGGCTTTAGAAATTTCATAGGTTTTAGCTCTCCATCAAAATCTCAACCAAATTCACATGGATCGTTCTTTACATATTCATGATCCAAAACAACTACGCATTTTCTGATCAAGTAGAACGTTCTTTTGATGTGTTGATGCACAGAATATGGTATATTTTAAGCTATCTTTAAAGTCACATTCTTCTTCTGTCCCAGCAAATCCTTTTAGAAGCATCGCAAGTTCATCAGTTAATGCTCCAAACTTTGTTCCAATAGTGTCATCACCCGAAAGAATAAGTGCCCTGATAAGAACACTGGGCATCTCTGGGTCACGTTTCTTGTTGAGAATATGAAGTGGGATTAAGTGTCTTTTCTTGCATGTTCCATAACGTATCTATAACTCTGTCAATCCTTGACAATGTTTTGGCGAATAAACATCTCCAAGTTCATCTTGTTCGATGTTGATGACCAGAATTTATCACGTTGCACAGGGATAGTTGTCAAAGTTTTTGATGCAGGCAAGGTCAATTGTTCCACTTGTAGACATCTGTCAGATTATCTCACATTCTTTGACAGATAATTCAAGATAACTGTCAAAGACAATGTGTAGTTCTTGCAAGGTGCACACTGACTTTAATATCTGTAGAGCAGTCCGAACGACCTCTCCAAAGTTTTGCTTGGATGAAATATTCACCATTTGCAATCGTAATATATTGTCCACAACAACATTGATGTGACTACCTCTCTACTGTTGAAATTGTTATGGATTCCATGGGCAGTCATCATGTGTAGCAGAGCTTTCTTTTTGCCCTGTTGTAATTCATAAAACATGATTTGCAAAAGACAGTACGTTTGCAGAACATAAGCCTGTCTGTTCATGGGATTGTCTTACACTTCTTCACTTATATCTTCAAAGCCATCATCAATGTTGTTGGCTTCTGTTATGAACTCAAGAGCTTTAGTTTGTAACAGCTTTGCTAATATGAAGCAATGATGTAAAAAATGTTAAGACAACATCATGCAATTCAATTCAATTCATGAAGCTTCATTCGGCACATATAAATGACCATAAAAGCACAAGGATAAAATACCATGAATAATACATACAATAAATTTCAGAATAAAGAGACAACCAAAGAGTTAGCAGACATAACTCTTAAAAACACATACTTTTCCTGGCATTGATAGACTGATTTAAAAACGTGGCAGTATAAAAACGAATATCGGTGGATTGCAGGTTAAAAATTAAACTCATAGCCTGATTAACTGTACGTACACCATATTTAACAAACATGGGTTCCAGATAAGCAGTACGAAAATTCATGTACAGTTTACAAAACAATAAAAAGTGCAAGGTGCTCTGCTTGGATATACCATCACATAAACAAGGCCCAGTAGGGTGCTTCTTAAGTATCGGAAGCGCCACCAAATGGTGTACTACACCAAACCATAATCTGGTCAGTACGAACTTATACAATGGCCTTGTCACCATGGCTAAGTAGTTCAGAAATCCCTCGCCAACCTTATAAGTGCTGCAAAACAAAACAGTGGATAAAGATCCATTTGCTAGTGCCCTCTTCCTCGCTCTAAAGTCAGGAAATTGTTTTTCAGTTCTGCTTTAGAAATCAGGGATGGTGCATTAGGGTCACTCAATACATTAAAATTAAATATCTCAGTAAAACAGACAACCACGTATTTTAGCCAGGGAATATTAAGGTGTTTATCCAAAGAGAGACAATCCTCAATTATAGATCTATTAAAAGACTTTACTTCTTGTAGCCAAATGGATCGCCAAGTCATAAGTGGCCTCAAGGATAATAGATCAATCAGGTAGTTAATATCCAATTCCCAATGGATTAGCTCAGTTGGGGCAGACGGAGGTAAAGCCAATAGTTTTTTTAGAAAACGGTTTCCCTCCTGCTGCAGATTATGGTCACATTTGTGGCCCCAAACACCCGCCCCATAAAGTGCAATAGTGACACATCTTGCTTGATAAATAGTGAGCATGTCCCTGGTGCGGTGATCCCTGACCTTTGCCGCAAACCTAAAATCCCTGTGGGCGTTTTTAGCTATCTTGTTACGGATATTGTTAAGTTCGTTCAGCCATTTTCTATCTTTGGAGAAGGTTATACTAAGGTAACAAAATGTGTTTACATGTTGCACATTGTCACCGTCAATGAAAAAGGAATTTAAAAATGTGCTTTTGGCCCCACAGGTCATGGTATATGTTTTCCCTTTATTAATAGTTAGTTTCCTTTCCTTTATAAAGATGGAGAATCTATCGATCTAACGCTGCAGTCCCAAAGGGGTTCTTGAGAGCAATACAGCGTCATCGGCGTATAGTAACACCGGCACAGGGACACCTTTGAACTTAGGGGAATCTGCATTTACATTTTTTAAAATAGCATCAATGCCATTAATAAATAAAATAAAAAGGAGGGGGGCCAGTACACAGCCCTGTCTCATCCCTCTCTTAACTCTAAATTTAGGAGTGCATTCCCCACTGGGGCCAAAACGTACACACGTTTCTAATTTCCCATATAGCCTGGCTAAAAAGAAGATTAAACCCTCTGGCGCACCTAGCTGTAACAGTGTTGTCCATACAAGAGTATGATCAACCAAATCAAAGGCACTACTTAGGTCTGCAAAGCAGAGATAAAGAGAGCCTTGTCTTGCTTCGGTATATTTCCCGATCAGTAGGTCAAGATTAATACACTGATCTAGGGCACACCTGCCCTTTCTAAATCCATATTGGCTGTCGGCCAGTATACCCTCTTGCTCGGCCCATTCCTCTAACCTGACCAGCATAAATCTGCTCATAATCTTGACTGAAGAGTCAAGTAGGGAAATGGGGCAATAATTTTTCACATCCGACCTACTGCCCTGTTTATATATTGGGATAATGATCGATTCCCCCCAGGTAACGGGGGTCTTAGAACAAACTGCAGCATTAAACAACATCATGCATTTTTGTTGACTCCCAGATTTTTGGAGCTCTGGTGCATCACAAAATTTGTAATTCAGTCCAACATATACATTTTTCAGGACATTTCATAAAATCTTTCCTGCTGATTTTACTGCATCCTGTGATTTTTTGTTGGCAGCAAGAACTTCAGGAGTCAAATCAGCTGAGAACACTATACGTGCCCCATTCTTTTTGTTAGACTTACAAGAATGAACTAGGTCATTGTACATTCTCAGCAGAAACATCTTAGTTTCATTATTATGGACAACACAGTTTCATCAAAGTTTTTTTGAAAAATTATTTTTATTTCAATCATGCTTACAGAAGGACTTACTTCAGGAAATGTTGAATGGAGTAGACTACACATGGCATACGATAGGAGACAATATTGCAAAGCAGAACATAAATCAGGACTGTAAGGGCGCTTTTACAGCCCATCAATGAGATGAGATCCATTACCCACCCTCCTCCCACATTAAATCAATACCCCCTATCACCTAAACCAGCCCTATCAGTACCCCTTGTAGACCTGCCATGCACCCCATATTTTCTCCCACTTACTAGGACAGCTCATCTTTTGTAGACCATCTTTTCTGCCCTCATGCACCAGTCTAGGTCTGTTTTCCAGTTAATATATCTGGGTGGATCTGCTGAGCCCCATGCTATTGTTATGTTCTGCTTACCTACCTGTAGCTGGACTAGGTGAAATTTGTCTCGTATGGAACCTCACGGAGGCTTTAAATATCCTTCAGTCACTCATCGTCTAAGTCACTGTGATCCACCACCCACAGCTTCCACAACACCACCAATGGATCTGACGAGTTGTTTACCAAATGTTGATATATTATGGATATCGTCTTCTCGGGGATATATTCGGTTAAGAGGAGGTCCCCCTCTTGTAAATGTTGTTTGAGTGCATGCCCCAGCTGGAGTTATTTGTACCTTTCTGTTTCTTGCAACTCAAATTCCTTTCTTATGATTTCAAATGCTTTGTATGCCTGATCATGCCAAATATCTCCCATGTGTTCTATCCCTAACAGCTCACAGTTTGAGAAACCCCGTAATCCACCCACCTCATGAAGTAAGTTGCTTTGCCATAATGGTGTCATATCTTTATGTCACAATGATCCAACCCAAGAACCCCATGGCCTCCCTCCATGTCCTGAATGTGTGTGCTGTGGTAATTATTTCTCTCTCTTCTTCTGATTGAGGAGTGCCACATGATCTTCGTGTCCCAATGCTTTTCTATCAACTCTATATGCTGGTTCCTGATGACCTGCAAAGACCCATTTTTTTATTATGAGTACATGAGTTGCCCAGTCATATTTTGTAATGTCTGAGATTGCCAATTCACCCTCATGGACTCCTCGTTGAAACTTAGCGAGCACTACCCTCTGCGTTCCTCCCTCCCGCAACTATGTATGGACTTCACTTTCAATCTTCCTTTGGGGATCTATAAGGTTATTTTTATGCACGTAGATCAACTGCTGGAGTGTCATTATTTTGTGTAATGCCACCTTATCCACAAGGGGTGCCCCAGTGTTTAACATCCCCTTTAAATCTTTCCAGCTGTGATAGGAGATTTTTATCAAAAAATTCCCAGGGATCTCTAGTGATATGGATCCCAAGGTATTGAAAACTATCCACTCTCAGAGGCATCATAAAGGATCGGGGAGTCTCACATTGTCTCCAGCAAGTGGTAAGACAGTGACTTTGACCAATTGATGTGATAAGAGGCCGACTATGTGCAACACCCTGTTGAGGGAGAAGGTCAGATTAGTCAGATACAGTTTTACATAGTTAGCAGTTAACGATATACGTTCCTCCCAGTCTCCATCACACCTCACTGCCTGCAGCAGTGGGTCCTGCTGGATCCAGGCAGCAAGTGGCTCAAAGGCCAGCACAAAGATCATGGGGGAGAGAGGGCAACCTGCCTAGTACCCTTCTGCAGGGAGAAGACTCAAGAAACCACTCTATTGACTCATACCCTAGTCAGCGGTTTTTGATAAAGGAGCCAAACCCAGCCACAGAATTGTGGCCTGAAGCCAAACCTCATCAGGGTAACAAACAAACAACTCCATTCAATACTATCAAAAGCCATCCTTGCGTCTAGTGACATTTCCACCAACACACCCATGTCCCATCGCCCAGTCACATGCATTACCCCAAACAAATTGCGTACATTTGAGCCAGTACGCCAGTGGGGCATAAAGCCTGATTGGTCCAGATGTATAAAACATGGTATTACTGTGCGTAACCTAGATGTCAAAATGTTTGCCACTACCTTAACTTCTACGTTGAGCAGGGATATGGGCCTAACATTTTGTTGGAGGCTTACCCTTTTTATGAGTGACCACTATCAAGGAAGTCCTCTGGTCCGGTGTCAAACACCCCTCCTCATGTGCCCTTGAAACATGGCCAGTATATGTGGTGCCACCTTGTCTACTATCCCTTTTAACAATTCTATTGAAAGGCCATTAGGGCCTGCTGCCTTACCGGATTGCAGGTCCCGTACTGCTGCCACGAGCTCCTCCTCAGTTAGGTCAGCCTCAAATGCCTCTCTGACCTCCCTAGTGAGCCTAGGTTATAGCAAATCCCGAAGGAGGACCATGCATTCAGCATGAGACCTGGACTCAGTGGAGCTATAGAGCTCCTTGTAATACTCAGAAAACTTGTCTGCAATGACAGAGCTAGTGGTCTGAGGTTTGCTTTTCTGATCCGTTATTTCTAAAATCCAAGAACAATCTTGTTCTTTTCTCTCGTCCCAAAGCTAATAGTTTGTTTGCCTTATCCCCAATGTTATATAGGCGACGCTGTATCGCCAACACCTGATCCCGGGCCGCTTGCTCCACTAGTGTTCTCAGATCATGCTGTGGGAGATGCAACTGATGCTTTAACTTCACATCCCTGCAGTCAACTTTTTCACCTCCCTATCAGTGCATGTGCCTGACCCTGCAGAACTGCAATAAAAGCTTCCCACAGGACAAACACAGAATCTACTGACCCAGTGTTCTCTGTGAAGTACTAATTTTCCCCCTCTCTAACTTTTTCTTTGATTCCCTTATCTTTTAAATACCATGGGTCTATTTTCGGAGGTAATGTAAATTCCTTGTGTGTGCCTTCTAGTGTCACTCCAACCAGTGAATGAGCCAATATACCTCTTGCGTAGTTTGTGCCTGCCCTAAATCTACCAGCATTTCCCAGGTGGATGCAGAGGTAATCCAGCCAAGAGAAGCTGCCATGGGCAGGGGAGAAGTATGTGAAGTGTCCAAGCTGTGGGTGGTGTAACAGCCAAAGGCTTACTATTCCTAGTCCCTCGAAGAAGGGCCTCAGGGAGCCCTGATCAAGTAGGGTGGTCACACTCATCTCCATATCTAGGCTTAGGTCTATTACCACATTCATATCACCTCCCTGGACCGAGATCCATCTTGCATATCTAGCATGCATAGAGGGTAGCAGGGTGAAGATGCAATGGGACTTATGGTAATCAAATATTAAGGGTAAGCCTCTCCCATACTCTGGATATAGCTGCAAAGTGGCCTTCAGGATCCTGCCACGTATGGCGTATTACTAAGGGAACTGATTGCTTAAGTAAAATTCCCTCCTGGGAGTCGTTTATATGCCCAGTATGTGCAATCAGTTTATAGCCACATTGTAGTAATCAGGATCCAAAGAGTTGGTTTCTTCAGGAAACTTCTTTATTAAATGTACGTTTTCATATCTTCATAACCTCCAGCACAATACATTATCAACAACATTTCCTAGAACATCAGCAGCCTACATTCCAATGCCATCACAATGCCCTAGTACAGTCCTACTTTACAGTGCATTCCCACACACATCTGTTTAGAGCTATGTATTGATTTCTCCAGAGGCGTTTCTCCTGGAATAGAACAATGTCGAGAGAGTGCATGCACAAATGCTGAAGTACTAATATCCATTTTATCTTGTTTCCCAGACCATTAATATTTTATGTCCAGGTGTTGAACTCATTCATACCACAATGAACCATGAATAAAGGTTCTGTCTCTCCAAGGCCCTCCATAGTCTGCGTAATGTTTCCACTCCCTCCCACTGCATGTCAATTGACCCCAGTGTATTAAAACCCTTTGCAGATGAGCAAGCAAACTTGTACAAATAACATAACAATGATCTAAATGAATAAGCATAAGTCATATGTTTTCCTCTTAGGTAGGGATGGCTGGCAGTTGAAAAACCGCAAATGATACCAAGACTTAAATCCCCCAACTCCCCACTCCCTGCATATATGCATTGTGAGTTTGGAACTGCCCACCACCCCATCTCGCAGCATGCCTGTCATCTCAAGATGAAGAATTGAATCCATTTTAACCGCCCTATTACAACCATTTCCACCCACGTCACATTACAAAAACGGTATGGAGCCCATCATTAACCTTCTCAACCTTAATATAATGAGGCCCCCTTCCCCTCCCGGATTGTGCTCACATATCTGAATCCCATTCCTCGAGCCTCCATCGGCCTGGAGAGGCATGATGGTCATGGCACCCATCCTTTACCTCTTTCTGCCGCATAATACACCAGCCGTCAATCCAGTTCTACGCCTCCTAAAAGGGGGGGTGGAAATGCCACATCTTGCCTTCAGAAAAGACACAAAGCTTGGCCGGGTATAGAATCATATATTTAATCTCCTTTTCTCTCAATGCTCATTTGGCTCCTTCAGAACTGCGTCTTTGTCTCTGCACCTGCTCGATGAAGTCCGTAAGGAGTCTTATGGCTGCATTGTCGATGCGTAGGTCTCCATGCACTCAAGCCGCTTGGAGGACTGCATCCTGATCCCTGTAATTGAAGATTCTTGCTATAATAGTGTGTGGAGGAGCTCCTGGTTTTGGTTGGGGGTCCAACTCTTGGTGGGCCCTCTCAATTGAGAAGAACTTAGACAATCTCTTGGGGCAAAGGGTATTGAGGATCAAGTCTTCCATGTAAAAATCAACACTAGGCCCTTCTGCCCCCTCTGGAACTCCCACTCTCTAATGTTAATTCTACTGGACTGTCCTTCCTGGTCCTCCAGTTCAGTCATATTGACTGCATTTTTTTTAGTCAGGGGTTGGACCTGCTCCTCAAACCTCTTTTTCATGGACTGCAGTCTGTCAATCTGGAATTCTACTGTATTCACTTTTTCTGAGATATTGCTAAAATCTGCCCTCAGTAGGATGACGTCTGTGGTGACTGCATCTAAATTTGGCTCGATTGTGTTCCGCAGTGCTTGGATCACGGCCATGATTTCCCTGAGGGATGTCTCCTCTGCACATTGATCTGGCTGGCCAGCTGGCGTTTCATGTCCGGTTACGTCCTGCGAGGCTCCAACCCTGGTAGGCATTACTACCTGTGTATTTGTCAAGGTTGTTTGTTTGGGCCCAAGATTCCAAACCATGCCCCCTTATGCCGCTCTGGAAATCACCATCTGCTGTGCAGTGCTTAGTGTTAATTGTTTGGGAGACCAGCAAGCTTCCTGTGACCAAGAGGGGGGATCCTAATTTAATAGTTTGCAGTTTATATTTAAAACCACATTGACAGCTCTCAGCCAGTGGGTGCGTTTAGCAAGGTAGGGGCTGACTGCAAGTGTTCTTTCTGCTTGGGAGACCCGTACCCTACATCCACTAGGTTCCACTCACCTCCCACAGGAAACAACCTTTACAACGCAACTTTTACAACGCACTACTATTACAACAAAACTTTTACAACGCAACATCCATTACAACGCATGCATTTACAACGCAACCATTACAACGCATGACACTACAACGCACACCACTACAACGCATGCCATTACAATGCATAGCATTACAACTCATAGTACCCTTACACTATCCAACACTTACCCTACTGTTGCACCCCCTGGAGTTAGAATAGTAATTTTTACCCCTACACTATCCAACACTTACCCTACTGTTGCACCCCCTGGAGTTAGAATAGTAATTTTAACCCCTACACTATCCAACACTTACCCTACTGTTGCACCCCCTGGAGTTAGAATAGTAATTCTTACCCCTACACTATCCAATACTTACCTTACATGCAATGTAATGTTATGCATTGTAATGGTATGCGTTGTAAATGTAGTATGCATTGTAGTGGAATGCGTTGTAAAGGTAGTTTCAAAGAATTAGTTGTAGTGGCATGCGTTGTAATGGTATGCGTTGTAATGGATGTTGCGGTGTAACAAATGCGTTGTAAAGGTAGGCGTTGTAAAAGTATGCGTTGTAACGTCATACATCCACCTCCCACCAATGTGGTCACAGCATGGACATCTGCTGCCCCGGGCCCGGCGAGCCGGCAGTGTCTTCAAGGCATTTTAACTAGGACCAAGGTCTTTCCTTCTCTATCCAAAATAGTCCTCAATCTTCCATATTGTTCCAGTCACCATCTCGGTCAGTGCCTGTATAGTCTTCAGTGGGTTTTGACAGCTTGAAGAGGCTCTGTGCCTTTCACCTTGTGGCTTCTCTCGTAATCCTCACCATCAATGGTAGGGTCAAATTACTCTTTCCACCGACTGAACTACCTCCTAATCCCTCGACATCACCTCGAGTATCGCAAGTCATTGGATTCCTCAGGTTGCTGCTATATCAGCAAAGCAGCTTGTGGTCTGCAGCTCTCCATCCCCCCCTGCTGCACCACAGAGCCTTGCAGCATCACTTTACGCCCCCCAAACCATGGTAGGCAGTGTCCCACTATGAGGAAGGCCCCTTGCTAGGCCACTGATTACTTATGCCTCGCTCCTGCCTCAGCCCAAGTTTTGCAGTGTAGCCATGGCCTCCTCCCCTCAACACTCCTTCACAGTAGTGTCTCCACAACAGCCATTCTGGCACCTCCAAGAGATAATCTTCATAGACCCCGGAACGTGACACCTTTTGTTATCAGGGGGCACTGCGCAGCAGCTTCACGTGCCGCCCTACTCATTCCACTCAGTACACTGCGGCCCGACCAGCCATTTCCTCACAGTCACAAGGCCTCCAGGTCTCTGCCAATGCTGATGCCGGATGTCCCAGCCATCGTCCTCACCAGAATCAGCCACAGAGAACTTCAAGGCCTCAGTGCAGACCCAGTAGAGCTGTATGTAGTAGCACTTTGTGGCTACGGAGCTGTCAAAGTGTCTGGCCATCTCAGTTGGTGGTTAGCCACGACTTGCCATGTTTATCAAATGTGACCATTATTTCTCTGATCTCACTGAGTGTGAACCTGTGCACTGCACTCAAGAATTGCTTTAAGCTTCATTTAGGTTTTCAAAGATTGCAAACTTAACTGAAGACTGGCTATTACATTGATGCTGGGAGCCCACTGTACATTCATATTTTTTAATGTATGCACGCATGCTGTTTGAATGGGCATACATTTTCGCTGCAAATACATTCTCCTCACTGTTTAGATCAGCTACTTGGCTGAAAACTTCATCTTGGAAGAAACTAGCTGCAGATAAAAGTGTTTTCCCTTTGACACTCACATACTCTGTCCTTTGTTCTTTCATCAATCCCTTTAGCCCTTGTTCTGGCTAAACCACAGGCAACACATTGAGGTTCCTCTGCTTTCTGATCAGATTTTGGAGGGGAACGAGGGGTTCCCATCGATCTTCTAAGTGGATGGACATTGGGTTTGGTTGTCATCGCTTTCTCAAAAGACTCAGATACTTGTAGTACACTGGTTTCTGCTATTGTTTTCGAGACTTTATTCCACTGCATATGACTTGTAGCACTTGTTGTTACAATAACATATTTGATCTTCTTCACCCATCAGTTTCAATCTTGCTTTATTTCTGCAGCATCTTGAACTCTCCTCTGTCCAGCCGCAGTTGATTTTCAGAAAGTTATCTGGGCAACAAACAAATCCAAGTTGACTTTATTCAAACTAATCCAGTCCTTGTCTACACACAGTTGGCTGTTACAATATATATATTTTCCACTATCTCACAACTCTATCACTATCTTTATTGAAATGGAAGATCACTTGTGTGTTAATGGATAGATATGAAATGCTTCTCTTAGGGAGCAAAGCAATGTATGCAGCGTTTGAATATAAATGTGAAAAAGAAGAGGTGACACGCAGGAACCCAGATGATCTCAATACACAATTGTGACCGATAAGGAATCAACGGCACCCATACGCACTCCCATTTGCTGATAACTTAGAAAAGAACTGAATCATCTTCCACATTCATCCAACAGCTCAGCCATTTTCCGCAAGAATTTTAATTGGAGAGGATGCTGAGGGCTTTGATGAAAGCTGAGAGGTCTGTAAGCAGGTGAGTTCTTCAGTGAGGATGTTAAAAATTGCTGTTTGAATGTCAACTGAGGCCATTTCCTTTCCACAAATAGGCAGTCGCCAGGCTGCCTTTTAGCTTAATCGGACTATTGAACATAAGCCAATATTTCTTTTGCATCTGGAATTTTCCAATGATATATTTTGAACAAGGTCCACCCTGGCCTCTTTTATTCCCTTTGGCATTACTTCTATCCAGATCGACCTATCAGATCAATTCGCAACATTCCTTAATCACCATCAAAAACAGTGATCAACAGGCCGTCAGGAGAGTTCCACTGTTTTACAATATCAATCCTTTCTTCCTTCATAATATTCCAAGAAAAGAAGAGATCTGAAATTGTCTTAATGTGTGGTGGCAAAGAACAGTCTGGATTTCGTAACTTTGCCATTACATTAATTCGGTAATATTATATACCCTTCTTCTAAAATCATATGAAAACATTAAAGAGCTATTTTGTGGAATAGCCTGCTTCCTGTATTGTATTGGCAAAAAATTTTAAGCAGCATACCTTAATGTTATTTTTTTTAACTCTCTTTTAAATGTAGTTAGTTTTACCTCTGAGGACTATTGTATTTTCTACAACTTACATGTCATGACTTTCAGCGCAGTAGTGTACTATTAATTTAAGTTATTTTGTCTTTCTATTACTTCTCTTTTGCCTCCAACAACTTTGTGTACAAAGGATTGTGGCAAACTGTTGTATTTATAAACAAATTTGTGAGAAGCTAGGTCAGGGAAAACATAATTGTCTTGTGCAGGTTCCTGTAAAATGGGCGGGTCAAATTTCTTACAGTCTCCATACATATGAGGCTGACCAGACTTTCTTATCACAAAATGCTTCTTTTCCTGTATCGAGTAATACTGGGTTATGGTCTGTCAAATCCATGTGCTGGGTATAAAAACCTTCTTTCCTTGTCTTTAAGGAAATAAACTAGTCGTATACATTTTCCTGCTTGTGTTGAAGGATCTGTAACAAAGATGAAAGTCCCATTTCTAGGCTTTGGCCAAGCAGTGCTTTCCAAATGTTCCTTAAGGTGTTCCCAATACTTCATGTTGTAAATCATTCAAGAATTTTAGTAATAAATGAGAGACCAGAGATCAGGTAGAAATTATCCAGGATTGCTAATTGTGCAATTGTATTCGAGAGGTGAAACTGAGGGTTGGAAGTTGTTCACGATCTTTGTGATTGTGCCCTCTGAAATTAGCTGAAACACAATGAGGGTGCCTTCTACCAGTTTTGAATTGAAGGCGACTTACATTGGTGTGGCAGTCATAGCGCAATTGGCCGTCAAAGATTTCATTTTGTTACTGAATAGGAAAATATGGTACCACAAATAGCATCAGTTACAGGGCTTAAAGGGGTGTGATCAACGTTTCCAGGTAGATACAGTAGATCAATTTCAATTACTTTTCTGCTTTTACAATATTTTTACTCAGAGGATGACCATTTTCTACTTAAGGTAGTGGATGAGCTAAGAGGTCAGTGAACATGTGCTACTTTTGACTGTCTTTTTTAAAGGTTGTATGTTTCCATTTCATGATCTGCAGCTCATGGGGGAAGCATTTGTTTTTTACTTTTTTCCGTGATTTCTTTTTCCCTTTGGTGATAGGGTCACCATATTAAAAAGGCAGTGTTAACTCACACACCTGAATATTATTTAGTTTTCTTACCAAGGAGATTGAGCATGTAAGGGGCTTCATCACATGTCCCAAAATATTATGAATGTTCAGGTAGTGAGAATAGGTTTGCATCAATACATTTTAGAAGTTTTAGTCTTACATCTGTTAATAAGGGTCATCTTCTCTTCTATGACATTGCGTGAAAAGTATTCTCTGCGCTTTGAATATGTTGCAGTTACTCTCTAAAAACATACATATCAGCAAACATTTAAAATCTACTTTGAGTTACTTTGAGTAAGTCAGTGAATTCTCTAAATACATTTGGCCATAATCACGCAACAATTTACACTTTTTAATCTAATTTACGTGTGCCAGTGTCTGAATTTATGATTTCAAGGAACTAAGGGCCAGATGTACGACCCTTAAATTTAGCAACTCACAAATTGCAATGCTGTGCGGCGTGCAATTTGGTTCTCGCAAAATGCAATTCACAACGGTGTCTCAGACACTGTTAGTGATTCCTAATGGGGATCGCAAATTGCCTGTCTCATTAATATTCATGAGGCAGATGCTATTTGCGACCCCATTAGGAATGGGCAGCACTCACAGAGATGGTGGCCTGCTGGGGTCAGCAGACTACCATGTCTGTGACTGCTTTTTTAATAAAGCATTTTTTTAAATGCAGCCTGTTTTTCTTAAAGGAAAATGGGATGCATTTAAAAAAGAAAATTATACGTTTCAGTTTCATTTTTTAAGGGCAGGCAGTGGTCCTTGTGACCACTGTGCCTGCTTTTAAAAAATATTTTCACATTCCATTCACAAAGGGGTCCCACCCCTTCCTGTTTGCGAGTGGCTTAACACCTACTTGAAGTAGGAGGTAAACTGCAACTGTTTTGCGGCTGTAAATGAGGTTGCAAAACAATGGTATATTACATTGTGGCTCTCTATTAGGAACGGATGCCCCTTCCTAATAGCAAGAGTTGCAAACGATTTTTTTCGAGTCACTGACTCGCAAAATAGCGTTTGTACATGTCAGGACCCTTTTTTGGGAGCGCAAATATACCGATTTTCTGTTTGCGACCGCAAAACCCGGTCGTACATCTGGCCCTAAAAGTCATGAATCATTTCAATCCCATGTAAAGTTACCACATGATTATATATTGTTCTACTGAAGTAAATCCCACATAAGGGGCGAGTGTTTCAAGGTGTGATTAGCCTTCAGAATTTGTGAGCACCTGCAAACACATGGGTGTCTGGCTGTTAAAAAATCTTCTCTTACCATTTACTGATCTAAAATAGTGAGAAGGTGGTTCTGACCATCTAATCCACCTGGATTTTCCATGTTTTGGTGACCTGCTTTTTGACCTTCCAATGTAGAGGAACCTCATAACCTATGACTCACCCATGGAAAACTCATGGTAAAATGGGCTGCATGTGTTTGGCGCCAGTTTCTGCCTTTTAAAATAAGGCTGCGGTGATGCAGTAAGGGTAAGAGGCACTTGGCTGGTTACACGTGATCACGTGGGCACACATGTGTGCACATATGTGAGGGCTGCACGCGGGAGACTCCTGTCACAGGAGGGACTCTGCAGAGTTGGCTATTGACCTTCGATACTGTCCCTCACTCCCTCCTGCTTACCAGATTAGCGGCCATAGGCATCACAGGCTCCGCCCTTGACTGGCTAACGTCTTTGTTGGACAACAGATCCCAACAAGTCTGGATGCCGCCTTTTGCCTCCTCCCCCAAGAAACTTGCAACGGGTGTACCTCAGGGCTCTACCCTTAGCCCCCTGCTTTTTAATATATATCTAACTGAGCAAAAATAATGGCCTACGCTGACGACACTCAACTCCTGTTCACGTGGCCCAAAAACAACCTGGATACATCTGGAGCCCAAACCTGCTTGTCATCTGTCTTTCACTGGCTTGCCCTCGCCCAACTAAAATGCAACAAAAGCAAATCTGAAATCCTGCTATATGGCTCCTTCCCAGACAACTTTGGCAACTCTCTTTGGCCGGCCAATCTACCATGCCCCAAATCCATCGGATATATATTATAACAAACAATACACTTGCCAGTGCTGAGAAACTTATTTTTCAAAAACTATTGAAATATGTAGTATACATGACAATGACATGAACACTCGCTTTATAAATTGCAACTTTTTAATTTTCTTTTTCTTGTTAACTGTTATTTTAGTTCTGCATCATTCTGATTTTGTGCATGGGAATACAAAACATTCTATGTACATTTATATACACACATGAAATACAAATGAAAAACAAACAATTAGGTATGTACAATAAGTCTTCAACTTACATACAACACATTCTTGGCCATCCATTCATACAAAAACACATACACACTGGTCCCAGTGTCAAAATAAACTTTTTGTTCAACAGATGAAGAGTCCTTTTTTACATATTTGACACTTAATTGTAACAATTATAAGAAAAGCAAAAAGTCTTTCTATAGATTCCCCAAGGGTTTTCAGAAACATCAGGGAAATGACCCGGGACCTGGTCGGTCGATGCGTTTCGAGCCCTGTGACTGGCAGGGTTCTCCTCAGGACCAAACAATAACTACAAAGAAAAAGAAAACAATCATAACTCTAGGGTTCTGAGAGATCAACACCTTGCTCGCAACCTAACCACCATCAGCCTACCTCTAGTGTTGGGTCATGGCTTCAACCGCTATAACAGGCAATTGTATTCCAAATGCAAGAAGTGGGTTGGGGGGAATGCACGAAGCAAAGACATAAAATTCAGTTGTACATCATCCAATACATCCATCACATTTCTGGATGTAAAAATTGAACCATCTGACGGAGGCCTTGGAACTACCCTCTTTCGAAAAGCGACAGACAGGAATAAGGCGTTGCTGTATTCAAGTAACCACCCACGCAGCCTAAGACAAAACCTACCCTTTGGCCAATTCCTCAGGGTGCGTAGGAATTGCTCACGAAAAGAGGACTACTTTGAACATGCCAACCAACTCAAGGAAAGGCTTCTCCAACGAGGATATCCTAACAAACTATTAAAAAATTCATTGAAAAGAGCATGGTGGACGCCGCGTGAATCCCTTTTGCAGAAAAATCCCAAAGTGGAACAGAAACGACTGGTCTGTGTATCTACGTTCTGCCCAGCTACCAACCAATTGAAGAAATTGATCACATCTAACTGGCATCTAGTAAAAGATTTACATGAGGACTTTAAAACACCACCCTTATTCGCGCACAAAAAAGAAAAAAGTGTGGCCAACCACATCGTAAGAACAGCTTTACCCATTGAGAAAGGCCCGACCATAAGAAGTCTATTCGGTTTTCCACCAACTACAGGACACCACAAATGTGGAACATGTATCTGCTGTGAAGAAACAATAGAGGAGTCAGTCTTCTCTTTCAATAACATCAATTGGAAACATGACACTTTCACCAACTGTAAGACAAAGAATGTCGTGTACGCTGTAATTTGTCCATGCCCAATGTTATACATAGGAAGAACAACCCAAGAAGTCAGGCAACGTATTACTCAACACAAATCAAGAATACGTAGAGAAGTTGATAATGCACCACTGGGCAGCCATGAAACATGATAAAACCAAGCTGAAGTGGACTGTGATGTCTAAAATTGAAAACGACCCGAGAGGTGGTAACATCGAAGCAGGACTAAATCAAAGAGAATGCTATGTTAATAATGAAATTTGACACAGCAGTAACTGGACTGAATGAGATTTCTGAAATTTATAAACCCAACACGTAAATTTATCAGCCCTTCCGAGTAAGACCTATGGGACTACATCCCCCACAATCCTTCAGCTCGCAGCCACTCCCACAGCTAAGAACAGTTAGTGTTCTCAGTCAGTCGCAACAGACCGAAGGGGAAGGAGTGAATTACACGAACAACGGTTGAATTCAAGAACCAACGTGGAGCTTTACTAACGGTAAGAAGGATACTGTAAGGGTCCAGGAGCCCTCTCCTACACTTGACAATGAAACGTCGGACAGCAAGCGCTAACACACGCTTTCTCCCTCGATTGTTTCTACAGATCCAGTACGACATTTCACGAAAGAGGCAGACTTGCGGGAGACTTATCCCCGACTACTTTCACTCACAGCTCAGGTAGGCGCACACACACACACACCCACGAATGAACCACAACATGACGAACGTGTGTGTTTAAATGCAGTGCACTTATCGTTTGTTTTCCCACTTTGTTCCAGCACTTCCCCCAACCCACTTCTTGCATTTGGAATACAATTGCCTGTTATAGCGGTTGGAGCCATGACCCAACACTAGAGGTAGGCTGATGGTGGTTAGGTTGCGAGCAAGCTGTTGATCTCTCAGAACCCTGGAGTTATGATTGTTTTCCTTTTCTTTGTAGTTATTGTTTGGTCCTGAGGAGAACCCTGCCAGTCACAGGGCTCGAAACGCGTCGACCGACCAGGTCCCGGGTCATTTCCCTGATTTTTCTGAAAACCCTTGGGGAATCTATAGAAAGACTTTTTTCTTTTCTTATAATTGTTACAATTAAGTGTCAAATATGTAAAAAAGGACTCTTCATCTGTTGAACAAAAAGTTTATTTTGACACTGGGACCAGTGTGTATGTGTTTTTGTATGAATGGATGGCCAAGAATGTGTTGTATGTAAGTTGAAGACTTATTGTACATACCTAATTGTTTGTTTTTCATTTGTTTCATTTGTATTTCATGTGTGTATATAAATGTACATAGAATGGTTTGTATTCCCATGCACAAAATCAGAATGATGCAGAACTAAAAAAACAGTTAACAAGAAAAAGAAAATTAAAAAGTTGCAATTTATAAAGCGAGTGTTCATGTCATTGTCATGTATACTACATATTTCAATAGTTTTTGAAAAATAAGTTTCTCAGCACTGGCAAGTGTATTGTTTGTTATAGTTTATATTGGCTCAGCCTTGCTGAGTTTAGGAGTCAAGACCCTTTTTGTTTCCCAAATCCATCGGAGGCCCTGCCAAAAATCTTGGAGTCTGGTTTAACAATGACCTCAGATTCGAGGATCATTCAAAAAAAACTTACCGGGATCTGCTTTTCTACACTTAAAACTTTACGCAGGTTCTTCCCACTCCTCCCGAGAGCGGCCAAAGAGACCGCCATCCGCGCCCTCATATTATCCAGACTGGATTACGCAAATGGCCTCTTCTGCGGCCTTCCTGCCTATCTGATCCATCGCCTCCAAGTTATACAAAATGCCGCTGTACGGCTTTTGTTTAATATTCCAAAAAGTTCAAGTGTCCGTCAACCTCTCCGCTTCCTACACTGGCTCCCAGTTGCCCACAGGATTTTATTTAAAATCCTTGTCCTCGCCTATCGAGCTGTCCACCAAGCTGGTCCAGTCTACCTGAGGAAAAGATTCTCCCTATATGTTCCCAACCGCCCCCTCAGATCATCTAACCTGCACCAAATGACTGTCCCAAAATTCAAAAACAGCAGACTCGGAGGCCAATCCATCTCAGTCAGAGCGGCGAGAGCATGGAACACCCTTCCGCAGCAGCTAAGAACAGCCCCATCCATCACTCTGTTCAAGAAGGGACTGAAGACCCACCTTTTCAACATCACTGTATAGGGTCCCCCTCTGCCTTGCCTCTCATCCCTTTCGCGCCAGGATACTATTTTCTTAGTAACAGAGCGCGCTACAAAAGCCTCTATAATAATTGACCTGGTATAGGCCTTATAGTGTTGGTGTACACAGATAGGGAAAGTCAGTGTGATTTACTGTCTGGTCTGCAGTGACTCTCCTTTAACACTATGGAGAAGGCTGCCTAAGAGGGCACCTCCGCTTTCCCTTGCTCTAAAGACCACAGGTCATACCAACGTACAGTGTAGCCTGTCTGAAAAGAACAATGCTGTAAAGTACAAAGTCATATCTGTACAGCTTATGGGTCATCCAGAAATGGCATGTTTATCTGGTTCAGTTAAGGATAAAGGCCCAGGCCTTTTGTCCCACTGCTGGGCAGGGTTAATTACTTTTCTCTCTAGCAGCGGAATCAACAGCTTCCCCTCACAAAAGCAAGCAATTAACCTTGATTAGGTCTGCTCCTCAGAAGGAAGAGTGGGGGAATTGCTCTGCATCAATCAACCCGCTGTCATCCTGTGACTTCAAGAGGGGAGGCCCAAGCCCACTAAACAAAGGAAGGGAACCCTGACCCTGGAGCTGAACCAGGAGAGGGGCTCCTTTGAAGTTTTTTTCTGTGGCAGTCCCTGGCAGTGATGTCAGCAAGGGGTGGTGCATCCTGCCCCCACTTAAAAGATCGTGTGCAGGGGGAAAGCTCTCTTTTGGTTTGGCATTTCTGCTGAACACTGGTACTGGTGGCTGGTGCCATGGTCAATTGGAAGGAAGACCCACCTGACTGCCATCTGGACTAAGGACTCTGCCTCTGATTGACCCCAGGACCAATGGGGCACTTCCCTAGAAGCAGGGATTCTAGTCTCCTTACACCTCCAGAGGACCAGTTAGGGAAAAGACTGTGCATATTCGAAGGGAAGGAGAGAAGCCAAGAGTAAAAGTAAAGTGAGATGCTGGCACAGCGAGCCAGTGAAGTCAGCTTCCTGCAAAGTTCATCCCCTCAGTGGTAAGGAGGTGTACAAAAAGTGCTCCAGGTGGCTAGGGCTCGCCACTAGCAGCAAAACGAGACAATAATCACCCTAATCTGACCAGTGGGCATGAGTTATGTATCTTTGAAGCTGGCCAAACTTTGTCCATTTACAAGCTGGCGATGCAACGCATGGGACTCCGGGGTGAGCCAAGTCCCAGATGCTGCCCCCAAGATATGAAAAAATTGAGCTTTCCCTCAAGAAGCAGGAAGGGACCCAGGACCCCCTCCCTGGGCCCCAAGGAGGTTAATGGTGAGGGAGCACAGTCACGCTGCCCCACAAATGTGGGGGATTGCATAGGACCCCATCCGTGGGACCCAGAAAGAAGGAGGAGGTGAGGGGGTGCCTTTTTGCTCCACTGAGATGAGCAAAGAGGCACAGGACCCTATCCCTGGTCCTCGAGAAGTTAAAGGAAGGGGGAGTGCTGCTGCCCCCCCCCCAAATGTGGCAGGCCTGCCCCCCCTCCTCGTATCTATGTCAGGGGCACAGCTACGCACACTGCCTGCTGGAGCGGGCAGGGAAGAAGGGAATGGCAACTCCTGAGACCGCATGCAGTAGTGTGGGCTGCACTAGGAGCTGGCTCCGAAAAGCCTGGGGTGGGCTTCCGAAGCAGTCATACAATGTAAGACCATGTGTGGTGCGCAGGTGGGACTGGGCACAACAAACAAAAGGAAAAAGGGCCAGCAGCACGATGTCTCATGGCTCCAATGAGAGGGGCACAAGACAAGAATATAAAAGTAAACTAACATGACTCTCCCCAGCTCAGCCCGAGAGCGGCTCCTCTAATATTCAGGAAAGCTCAAAGGAGCACCCCATAATGCCCTGTGGGGCCTGACTGCAATTTTGTATTAAAAAATGCTTATTTTGTACTCTTGGTGGCTCCAGCAGGGGGAGATCACCACAGAAAGATAGCAAAAGCACAGGGAGAGCTGTAGGAGCATCGCACCCTCCCCCAAAATAATTCCAGACTCCCCACCCTAAGTTGGATATGACTCTAAAAGCATAACCTCACAAGTTATTTTTATGCATTTGTAAGCACTCCACAGTCTGGAGCTTTTGCTCTTCAGCTTGAGAGTGCTATGCTCTCTAGGAACAAAGTACAAGACTGCAGTCTTTGGGGTCTAAAGCAGTACAATGTGAGTTTTCATATTGAGTAGACACTCTCAAGGGGTAAAGGGTGATAATTGCACTTTTGTGTAATTACAAAAGTGAAGTCTTTTAGTGAGTATCTTTAAAGTGCGATATTTAATTCTTTTTTTAAGTTTGAATTTATTGAAGGTAAGAGAGGCAAAGACAGAAAGTGAAAAAACAATCAAAGTTACAATCAACTAATAAGCATCTTATACTGTGAAAGATTAAATAAAAACATTATACAGTATCATGATTGAGGTCAAGGTAAGCAATTATACAATAAATAGAGAGATAATGAAAAACAAAATGAGTGAAAGCAGGTAAGAATGTACATTCAATAGCAATATCAGTAATAACTCTAATAATAGCAAAAAGGCATTGGGAGAAAATGACGGTGGCCTACGAACTTCGGCATTTGTATTATGGGAAGAGGAAGCAACCAAGGATAAATAATTGGTCATAGGGAGCCATAAAAGATCACGTTTGACTGCAAGGGAAATGGGAGTAACAAAATTAGTATCAAGCCTATGGTGGAAGCAAACTGCATTCCACCAAGCACGAAAAGTGACATCATTAGCTTGTTTCCAGTGAGAGGTGATGAGGTGAAAAGCAATAGCAATCAAGAGGTCCAGTAAGGCATAGTGTTGTGAGGGTTGAGGATAAATGGGAGACAGGGAGCCCAGAAAAATATTGATAAGTGAGAAGGAGAAGTGAAATTTAAAAATCTTTTGAATCTGAGTCCAAACCAGATTCCAAAAACGGGAGATGGGTGGGCAATCAAATAACATATGTTTCAAATCTGCAGATCGGCAAGAGCAAGACCAACAAGTGGCAGGAGTGTCAGAGGAAAAAGTTGATAAAGTCAACCGTGTAAATAAAGTGCGGTTATAAATGAAATATAACGTTTGGGTAGTATTAGCAGCTCTAGAGGTCTTATGTATTTTAGATCAAATTCTATCCCATAAAGGAATGGACCAGTCCTGCAAGAGATCCCTTTCCCAAGCCAATTCAACCTTGGATTGTCCTCTATCTAGCACAGACTGAAAGGACTTATAAAGTAAAGAGGCAGAAGGAGTTCTCTCCAACGCAGAGGAAATGGGACGGAGAGAAGTAGGAATGTCACTGGTAGGGGGGAGCGATTGAAGATAATGAATGAGAGCAGGGCAGAGCGAAAGGTATGGAGAACGAGAAGAGGAGGGAAGAGAAAATCGTGACTGAAGATCTAGAAAAGAAAGAGGCGCATTAGAAGAGGTAAGTTGGGAAATCCATTTAAGACCACGAGAATGCCAGGTTTTCCAAAAAATGGAACGGTTTCGGATCTTGATGAGCTTGTTATGCCAAATCGGTTGCAAATTAGTAGAAATGGCAGAAGGATAAGAGGAGGTTAAGTAAGGACTAAGAAGCTTACGAGAGTGAGAGATGACGGAAGTGCGTAAAGAAGACATATTAGAAGTAAAGGCTAGAATTTCAGAAAAGTCAAAGGGAGCAAGGAAGGAGGACTCTATTTGAAGCCAGAGCGGGGGATAATAGGGAAGATCAGAAGAGAGCCACCGAGAAGCCTGTTTCAAAGAGAAGGCCTTATGATAAGAATTAAAATCAGGAAATTTAATACCTCCAAAAGATTTCTCCTTCTTCAAGGTGGCAATAGCAATGCGTGAACGTTTTCCTTTCCACAAGAATTTTAAAAGAATGGAGTCAATCATCTTAAAATAATGAGAAGGAATGTGAATGGGAATCATAGAAATAGTATATAAAATAATGGGCGCTAGCATCATTTTAATAGAGTTAAGACGTCCCCACCAGGAAAGAAAAAGGGGGTTCCATCGTGTAATGGCAGCGGTCAATTTTTTAGAAATGCATTCAAAATTAATTTTAAGAGTGTCAGACAGGCGGGGAGCAAACCAAACTCCCAAATATTTAATTTTCAAAGGTTGCCAAGAAAAAACAGAATGTGCAAAAAGGTGTTTTTGGCAGAAAGAATTTAAGGGCAAAATTTCACATTTGTCGACGTTTAAACGATACCCAGAAACTGCAGAGAAGGAGGAGACTTGTTGTAGAAAAGATGGAAGAGAAGAGTGAGGGTCAGAACAATATAGAGGAATATCATCAGCGTAAACTGAGAGTTTTACTTGTTTAGAGCCAAATTGAAAGCCAGCGATGTTAGCATAATTCCTAATTTTAGTAAGAAAGGGTTCTAAAGCTAAAACAAACAATAAAGGGGATAAAGGACAACCTTGTTGCACTCCTCGCCGTAAAGGTAAGTAATCTGAGACCATGCCATTTATAAATATTGAAGCGTGAGGACTTGAATAAAGCAAGGAGATAAAAGAAATAAGCTTGGGGGGAAAACCCGCCCATTGGAGAGCTCGAAACATAAAATCCCATCCTATTCTGTCAAATGCCTTCTCAGCATCTAAAGAGATAGCAGCCAAGGGAAGAGACAATGAGGGAGCCTTACTCAAAATATTAAGAAATACACTGGAATTGTCGGATGAGAGGCGTCCTTTGACGAAGCCTGATTGTTCCGGGCCGATTAAGTCAGGGAGAAGGGGATCCATTCTGAGGGCTAAAATTTTAGCAAAAATTTTATAATCAGTATTCACCAAAGATAAAAGATTAAAGACTCTAGAAAAGAGCCACGTGAGGAGCCTGAATCAGAAAAAGAATGGAAAAGTGCAAGCAACTTTGGAAGAAGAAGGGAGGTGAAAGAGTTATAGAATTCAATTGTAAAGCCATCAGGGCCAGGTGCTTTACCAAGCCTTAATGACAAAACTGCGCAGGAGAGTTCTTTGAGAGTGATTTCAGATTCCAGGGACTGGAAGTCAACGTGGGAAGAAGGAGGGGGGGGGGGGACATCTTGAAAATAAGAATGAAGGTCGGCCGGTTCAGGACAGGTTTCAGGAGTATATAAAGTTTTATAAAAAGAAGCAAATTTAAGTAAAATATATTTATCCTTAAAGAAAGACAAACCATTAGGGCCCTGAATGGATTCTACCTTTTGTCTATCTTTCCGTATCTTAAGATAGTTGGCTAGCAACTTTCCCATTTTATTTTGACCGCCATGATATCGAGAGTTGCACTTCAATAAAGAGTTCGAGGCAGCGGTAGTGGTGAATTTATTAAAAGCAAATTTGGCATCAATAATTTCTTTGAGGGAAGATTCAGTGTTGGATTGATAATAAAGATATTCAAGTTTTTTAATATTATCCTAAAGTTGTGTCGATTTAGCTTGAGCTTGTTTCTTCTTTTGGGACACAAAATTAATAATAAAACCTCTAGCAGCCGCCTTAAAGGAGTCCCACAGCATTACAAAAGGGGAATCAGGGGTTTGATTAAAGTAAAAAAATTCCGTAATAAAAGCTTTAAATTGGGTACAAAAGGAGGGATCCAGGAGAAGAGAATTAATAAATCTCCAACGCCCGGGGTGGGGGGAAAAAGGAATGAGGTCAATGTCTACAAAAACAGGAGCATGATCTGAAATCAAAATGGAACCAATGTCTGAGTGAAGGGTGAGTTGGGCTAAGGATTTACTCAAAAATAAATAATCAATGCGGGATTGGGAGTGATGGGAGGGGGAATAAAAGCTATATTCTCTAAGATCAGGGCTACATAAATGCCAAATATCAACAAGAGCATTATTACGAATCGAAGCAGTGAATTGGGAATGCATTTTGGAAGCAGAAAATTTTACTGTAAAATTTCTGTCTAAAACGGGGTCAAGGATTTGATTGCAGTCACCACCAAAAATAACATAGTCATCATTAAGTGTAGCAATTTTGTCTGATATGGCAGGCCAAAACAATTTATAAATACCGGTAGGTGCATATACATTGAAAATGACCATAGGAATTTTATCAATAGATAACTTAACTAGTACCCATCTACCTTCAACATCACATTCTTGAGAGATAAGAGAAACATTTAACTTCTTGTGACAAAGTAAAACAACTCAATTTTTCTTACCTAAAGCCGGTGAGTGATAAACATGTCCCACCCAGCAACGTTTAAGTTTCAAGGCCTCTGTCTCAGAAAGATGTGATTCTTGTAAGAGAGCCACATCCGTCTTTAGTCTGGCCAGATGAGACAGAACCCGTTGCCTTTTACTAGGGTTGTTCAACCCCTTAACGTTCCATGTAACAACCTGGAATTTGAAACAAGTAAAGTGTGTGTGGAAAAATCAATAGAGGAAAAGCGAAAAGAAAGATGCAACTAGATAGAAGAGAGTAAAAGCGGATAAACTGAGAAAAAAGACCATGTACGAAAGTACATAAGCGCAAAAATAGAAGAAGAGAAGAGAAAAGAGAGAAAGAGAAAAATAGAAAGAGAATGACAAAATTAGCAGACAGCAAAAGAAAGAGAAAGACAAAATTAGCAGACAGCAAAAGACAAAGAAGAGTAGTAAAAAACATACTTACAATACAATTGAAGAGCGGGGTGACGCCGCCAAGGGATGACGACCTCAACAACAAGAGCAAACGCCATCGGACAACCGAAAAGGACAACAAGATATCGGACTACATGAAAAGTCGGGATCAGGAGAAGGAAGGGGTAATTCTGTGAAGGTAAAGGAAAAAATCGATGATGTGACTAAAGAAAGAGAATATGCAATAAACAATAAGACATAAACAAAGATAGGATAAAAATATAGGAAAATAAGAATATTAAAGGAGAACAATAGGATGATGAAACATAACCAAAAATACGTGAACAAATTGGATTACATAGAAAATGGGCAATAACTAAACAGCTCTAGAGGTGTCCTTAACATCAGCTCCATGTCGACGAATAAATTCCACCAGAGCAAGAGGATCCTCAAAAGTCGTGGTTTTTTCCTTGTATGTGACCTTAATAAGGCAAGGATGAAGTAAGCCATATCTTGCATTGAGGGCATGCAGCTGTGGTCGTAAATCCAAGAATTGTTTGCGTCGGTCTGCAGTTACTTTGGCCACATCTTGAGAAAGGTATAGACAATGTCCTTCCCAGATAATCTGCTTTTTAACTTTGGCAGCTGATAAAACTTGGAGAAGGTCAGTGCATTGCAAGAACAACATAATGACGCCTCGAGGGTTGGTAGAAACTTTGGGACCCAGTCTGTGCGCTCGTTGAATATTGAAATAAGCGGAAGATGGAAGGTCCAAAATCTTTGGTAGAAATGACTGGAAAAATTCCGTCGGATTGGAGCCTTCTATAAGTTCCGGCAAACCATTAAGACGGAGATTATTTCTGCGATTACAGTTTTCCAAATCCTCTGCCTGCCTCTTGAGGACGGAAATATCCTTTTCCAGGGTAGTAATCTGAGAGCAGGAAGATTGAAGAGATTCTGTGGACTGTTCTACAAGAAGAACACGGGATTCCAAGGGTGACCATTTGTCATGTAGAAATTGAAAAGTCTTGGTAGTTTCCGCCATAAAGGTTTCAAAGCACAAATTTCCTCTAGGATAAGATCAATGGCAGCAGAATTTGATGAGTTACCAGGTGAAGGCAGATCTTTTTTGAGTCTTTTAGTCGATGAAGATTGCGGAAGTTTACTTGAGGACTGTGTTTTTGGAACAGCTCTAGAGGTCGCATCCGTTTTTTGTGACACTGAGTCTTCCATGTCTGGTGGAGAAGAGTCAGAGTCTGAACGAGCATGAGGATGAGTGATGGTGGAAAGCTAAAGGTTGCGTAGCTTCCCCATAAAAATAAAGTGAAGAAAGTGGAAAATTACAGCCCACTTAAATAAAGCGCAATACCTCAATAAAAGTAGATGGCAAGTGCATATATCAAATAATTAGAGCCTCAGTAATGAAGCAAAAGAGCATCAGTTAATTCCATAAATACATTTGTGAGAGAAAGAATAGCTCTGTGAGCCTCCTGAGACAAAATGGCGGCACTGTTATGCATATAACGCTGAGAGGCATGCAAAAGTCAAGAAAAAACAGTAGAGCGTCATTTGATGTGAGGGTCCAAACAAGAGCACGAAAAATGCCACAAAAGGAGCAGCATTAAAGCCTTTTTGAGGTAAAATGCTCAGAAAACTGAGAATTAGCGATATCACAGAAAAACATAATGGCGACCGCTGCAAAAACGGGCTGATTTTTGAAGAAATTCAGGGAATAGAAGCGTTGAAAGAGGTCATGGAGCGTTTCATGATGCTCACCTCATATTCCCACACAAGAGGCAGTGTTGGAAGGCTGCGGTGCGGGAGGAGAAATCGCCGAAAATTGCCCTATTCGGAAGTCCGTCAGCGGAGCTCCGTCACAAAGCCGCCATCTTAAGCGGCGTTCAAGCCACGCCCCCTGCGGTATTTAATTCTAAAGTTTATTGAGTGCATGCTGCAAACACCCTCTAGGGGTGAAGGGATATAATTGCATATGTTGTGATAATAAACATTTCTTGGAATAGCATTATTCATACTAAAAATAATACTGAATACACAAACCACACCAACATGCAAATACATTATTCTGGCAAATGCTTTATTTAAATAAGGAGATGGACAGTCACTCATGACCAAATAATATATACTTCATTGCCAGTATTACGTGCTCTTAGTCATAGTTCTTTTTAATTATTGCACATATTCCTATGATGAAATGCGTGTTGAGGTAATGATGTTGACAGTCACTTGAGATCAAACTTTGCATGCTTTATTGCAAGTATTGAGTGTTTTCCCCCTAGGTCATGCTCAATTATTGCATTTTAATGCAACTGAATGTTTTTTTTTCTTTTTTTTTTTAATTGGCGTTGTCTTTTAATGAGTTCACTTTCGAAAATACGATTGGAAAAATGTACAGTAGCACAAGATGTTTTATCATTTTCTATATATGTTGTTAGGACCACAACCAAAGCCAATAACATTTGTTCTATAACAGAGTAAAAAAACTGAAGCGGAAGGCAGAACATTCTTTAACAAAGTGCTTGAGCATAAAAATAGATATTTTCATTGTTTTATGCAAAATGAATCTCACCTCGGCATACAAAGACTAGTACTCCGAAGGGTACAACTTTTTAGATAAATTACACACTAATAAGGTAAACTTTCCTAATAATAGACACGTTTTAAAATATTTGCTGTTGTGGCATTAAATAAAGTTGCAAATTATGGACCATATGTAATATAGCCTTACAGCCCGCCGCCCAGAGCCATACCGGTTGCCAAATGCCCTTAACAAAGGGAACAGAGTAGGGGGACGAGCCTTTAGCAACCTATATTGCCCGAGGGACAGGGGCTATAAGACTATGAGAACATTCCATTCATGGGGGTAGAATGTTCTAAATGAAAAAAGGGAGAAACAGAAAGACAAACATTGCAATGCTTTAGCAAATGGCTGATAAGCCCCTAGTCACTTCATTGTATTCAATGCAGCTCACAGCATTCCATATTCCAATCCAACACAGGCAGGGTGCACAAACACTCCTGTACTATTCGTGCTAAAAAACATAAGCACCACCTGGCACCCTTAATCGAGCCCAGCCCTAAACAAGGAATGGGCTATCAAGTTCTGTTTCAATGACATGGCCCTTTCACCCACTCTCTGTACCTGTCTCAATTGAATCCCGCACACAATGTTGTTCTCTATACGGCATTTGTAGGTCCAGAAGTTTCTATAAGTGCCTGTCTCTAAAGTTGGACCAATACTACGAAGCAGTGGTCTGAGACTTAAAAATGTTGCACAGTGGTTCTATCATCACTTTTGGAAGAGAAGTACTCTTTTTTTTAACATAGATTTTATTGAGATCATTGCAGAGTCAAAATCCAAGTACATTCGACATGGTCAAGCAAAGTCAAGATACATTTACAACATAGAAAAATCATTGCACAATTCTATCCAGTAGTCTAGTCCGGGTAATGGTCAGTTCCACCGTGGGGGATTCACAAAGTTCACCCCGGTAGATGTTCCAGTGGCCCCACTTTTTGTCCCACTTTGCAGGGCAGTAACGAAGTTTGTAGACTGTTTTTTCAGCCAACATACACCTGTCCAGCTCAGCCATCCAGCCTACCACCAGAGGTCTATCGGCAGCACCCCATTTCATTGCAATTGAACGCTTAGCAATTAGGAAACTCAAAGCAGCCCATTGTGTCTCTAGATCGTTCAGGTCCGTGGCTCCCCAGATGTTGAGAACAATTTCTTTTGGCAACAGAGGAACGGGTTTTCCCAGTGAGTCTCTCATTTTACGGACAACCACCTCCCAAAATCGCGGTATTTCTCGACATTCACATAGTACATGGTAGAAGGTACCAGTGTGTCCGCATCCCCTTAGGCACCTATCATCCTCCCTCCTCCCGATCCTGGCTAACAGAGTCGCAGGCATGTAGGTTCTGTGTAAGATCTTCAGTTGGATCAGTCTGAGTCAGTGATTAATTGCCACCTCCCTGGGGGACATCAAGGCCGCCCGCCACTCGTCCTCCTCCAGGTCGTCTAAGTCCGTCTGCCATTTGTCTCGCAGGGGCTGAAATATATTTGGGAGGTTATTGCAAAGCTTACGGTATGTGGAGGAAATGGCCTTTGTTGGGAGGGGTTCTGAAAGCAATCTATCCTCCAGGGGGGGAGGCTTCGGGCAAGAAGGAAAGATCAGGGATGGCGGAGAGGAGGGCATATTTGATCTGGAGGTAACGGAAGGCCTCAGTCTGTGTGAGTGCGTATTTGGTCTGTAAGTCTGCAAAAGTTAACAATTTGCCCCTGTGTATCAGGTCTCCTATTGTTGAAATGCCTATTGTGTCCCACTTGTCGAAGCCCAGCTGAAAGCAGAGGGAACCAAGTTGTTGTGATGCCCACAGCGGGGTGGCCTTAGTGAGTCTGTTTGACCATCATAGGCGTGTATTGGCTTGATGCCATATTGCAACTGTGTGTTCAATGGGGCCAGTGTACCTATTTTTTTGGGGCCTACTGTATAAGGCTCCGAAATATCCCTCCCGTCCAGGCTGGTATTTGTCAAGATGGAAGGCTGGATCATTGGGTGAGCCGTGTATCCAGTGGTTGGTAGCCACCAGTTGCGATGACCAGTAATAAAGGCGCAAGTTGGGGAGTCCGATGCCTCCGTCATACCAGCTCATTGTCAGCTTTTGTAGGGCAATACGGGCAGCCTTTCCATCCCACAGGAGAAGGCGGAGATCGCTCTCCAGCGACCTAAAGTAGGAGTCGGGAATCGGAAAGGGTCAGTTTTGGAGGGCATACAGAAAGCGCGGGATTGCCAACATTTTGAACAGGGCTGCTCTACCTGCGAGGGAGAGTGGCAGGGATCGCCAGTGAGCCACGTCGCTGTGTAGTCTACGCAAAGGGGCAAGTAGGTTCCGATTGCGAAATAGAGTGGGGTCTGGAGTGACGAATATACCCATATACTTGAAGCCCTCTTGGGCCACCGGTATGAAGAACCCGCGGGGCAGCAAGGGGGGGCCATGTAGCATGTATAAAGCCGACTTATTCCAATTGATCGAGTAACCTGAGTATTTCCCGAAGTTAGTCAAGACGTGGAACAAACTATTGATAGAAGATTTAGGGGAAGCTACATAAATTAGGATGTCGTCTGCGTAGAGGGAAATTTTGTCGGTCACTTTGTCGTTCCAGCGGAGGCCTATGATGGAGGCATTGGTGCGGGTCCAGTGGGCAAGAGGTTCCAGGGTCAGGGTAAACAATAATGGCGACAGCTGGCATCCCTGACGGGTCCCTCTGTGGAGTTTAAATCTTCTGGACGTATGGTTATTGACCCGCACTTGGCCCAGGAGGTCAGTATATAAGAGACGCACCCATTGGACAAATTTGGGTCTGAAGCTAAATCTAAGCAGGACCTCAAATAGATAGGGCCACTCAATTGAGTCAAACGCCATCGTGGTGTCGAGGGACAAGATAGCTGCGTCTTCCTGGACATATGGCTGTCTGCTCAGGACATTGTTGACTCAACGCAAATTTAGGGCTGTGTTTCGCCCTGGAAGAAAACCCGATTGGTCGGCGTGAATTAGGGAGGGAAGTACAACAAGGAGACGGTTGGCCAGGAGTTTCGCCAGAACCTTGGCCTCTGTACTAATCAAGGAAATCGGCCTATAGGAGCTACATTCATTGGGTGGCTTGTTTGGTTTAAGAATGACGACCACGGATGCCAGCCTCTGATCAAGTGGAAGGGAGCCAATGTCTCGTCCTTCCTCAAACATATTTTTAAGGTGGGGGACAACTCCTGGGGACATAGTTTTCAGAAATTCAATCGGGACCCCGTTGGGACCCATGGCTTTACCTGATTTGATGGAAAAAACGCCGTTGTGAGCTTGTCCGCTGTATTGTCAGCGTCGCGTGTCTCGGTCTGTCTCCGAAACCGTCGGTAGCTGCATCTCCGCGAGGAGTTGCCTAGATTCCTCCGAGGTATATATCGCCCCGGCCGTGTAGATGTGTGCCAGGTGGTCTGCGAAGGCCTCCGCCACCTCCTGTGGGTCAGAGGTCACTGATCCATCCAGACGTGTGATAGAGGAAACCCATCTCGTCCCTTGCTCGCGACGTTCCAGCCAGGCCAGCATTTTCCCGGCTCGATTGCCGTGTTCATATATTCGATGGCCTGTGTTGAGCAGCCGAGCCTGTGCCTTTTCTTGCGCCAGAGCCTTATAGTTAAGCTGTTCCACGCGGAGTCGGCGAGCCGACTCCGTCAAGGGGGACGCGTTGTGGGCCAACTCCATCTGGAGGAGGTCTGACTCGGCTTGTAGGATCCGCTCATTGTGTTGCCGGAGGTAACCCAGCTTGAGCGATAGTGACCTGCCCTTAATGACCGCCAGATACGCTTCCTATAGCGTTATTGCCGATTGAACCGAGCCTACGTTTTCAGTAAAGTAGAAGTCGGTATGTTCAGCAACTGAATGTTTTGACTTGTGATTTGTTGGATCTAGATCTCCCTTTGGGTCAGGATAAGAATGATTATGCAATGTAATCAAGGAGGAATTCCATCAGCTTGTGTATAGTTGTAAATTTCTGCATAGAATTGAGTTGTGTGTGTAATAAATTTACTTTTTCCAGTTTTGAAAAAAAAGCACAGACTGGACAATCATTTATTGAGTGCTACTACTACGTATCTGTGAATGATGATTACTAGCCCACACAAACTCCCTTGAGTATCCTGGTGTGAGTATCCTATGAGAGCCAAGCACTACACTAGCGTACTTGGTTACCAGTGGAGGACCAATGTAGACCCATTACTTGTGCATTCCACACAGCTAATGACTCATTTTCTAACAGAAAGTGATTGTAAATTTACATAAGTCAAGCGCTTGAGTAAATAGCTTGTTTGAGTAGGAAGGGGAACCAAAGACTTGTAGTGGAAGGGATTTTTATAAAAGGAACAATAAACAATAGTTTCCCCATTCATAACAAAATATGGCATGTCCTAGAGGTGCTAGCTTTTCACAGTTCAAAATTGTACTACATGCACTGTAGAAACAGTAGCCAAAAACAAAAGAAAGGCAGTCCAAGATTCTTCCTAGAAATCTGTGATAGGTGCATATTTTCAGGCTTACTCCTGGAAAGGTTTTGAAATTACAGAGAGTCATGTTATGTTATCAAAACTTAATATAGCACAGCTAATCACCCCACAGGGGTATCTCTCTGTGCTGAAGTGCAGTCGCAGAAAAGAAAGGAAGAGAAGAAATATGGTCAAAAGATCTAGGTTCTAAGTATCTTTTACAAGCATACAAAATCAGAGCAGACACGAATGTGAGGCGAAAGCATGTTCTAATGAAAAGGGCCCAGTTTAGATAAGGACCGACAGTCATGTCTGACTGTGTGAATATGATGTGGGCAGCGCCAGAATTGACCCTTAGATCTCAAATTTCTGGTGGGTCAATAAATTGAGAGTTTGTTTTGGAGATATGTTGGTTCTTTACCTGAAAGAGATCTGTGTACCGGGCACAGAAGCTCGAAAATCACTTGCTTCATGATAGGAAGCTAGTGCAGTGATCTAAGCGTGGGGTCTGATGGTGTGCGAGGTGGAAGCTTGAGGACAGGATTGCTTGCTGTGTTCTGCACTTCTTGTAGTCTAGACAAGAGTAAATCATTAGCCGCTGACATGAAGCCATTTCCATAATCTAAGTGGCTAACCACAAGTACCTCTGTGAGTCTTTCATGTAGGGAGAGGCAGCAATCAAATGCTCTTCTCAATATGAGGATTATCCCAAAGCAGGTGCTACATGTAGCTTTCTCTTGTTCTCTCATTGAGAAACTATCTTCAAAATCCCTAGGTTCTTGACCACTTTTTTGGGTTGAGTGGGAGTGCCTAATTCAGGTAGCTACCAATGATTTGTCCAGTAGTCACCGGCCTTGCCAAACGGCACAATTTCTGATTTGTCGCCATTGAGCTGTTGACACTTGTGGGACATTCAGGAAGCAATTTTCCTCATACATACTCTGGACTCCAGTTTAATAGAATCCGGGTTTGGGCCCATGGAAATTATCAATTGTGTGTCATCAGCATATGAGATAAAACTGAATCCACAGGACCTTAGTATTTAAGCCAGAGGTGGCACATAGATGCTAAGAGTAAATTTTCAAGACCGTCTCATGGAATCATTTTTGTCAGGGTGAACTCCAAAAGTCATCATATTTACCTGAGCTCAACGACATGGCAGCTATGGCACAGAACAGGCAGACTTAACTTAGGGCAATGTGTGAAGTATTCATGATCCACCAAAACAGTTATGAAGTCAAAACACCAAACAAACTTTCTAAACAGATTTAGAAAAATAGATTAAAAGAGAACAAAATGACAAAAGTTCAATAAGGGGGCCCTGAAATGTGAATTTGAATAGTATAAATAGTACCAAAAAGCACTAAACAGCAACGATAGTCAATGAAAGTGGTAGAACTGGCCTTAACAGCAATTTCAGGCTGACAGTGTTTGGGCCTGGAGCAGATACTGGATTCAAGCTAGCCTGGCTCATGAGGGGTGTTACCCCGAAACCGGTCCAAGGATGCTTGTGTCAGGTCCAGCGAAGACCTGACTTGACAGTTCGGGCTGGGCTGCTCCCTTGAGGGACCGGATCATTACTGATTTGCATATGAGTGGGCCTGAACTGGGGTGGCTAATTGAGATTAAGAACGATGTTGAAAGCAACCCAGATCTGTGACTGGGTGTGAGTGTCTGAAAGGTTTCAGAGCTCTGTCCATCATCTCCTTGTGTTTGCTTTGTTCGTCCTAAGTTGGCAGGGTATGCCCAGACGTGGGTCCCTTACTCACCTTGCCAATGTATTCATGCTAGCCTCGCTGATGAGTGGTGTTACCCTGAAACCGGTCCCCGGTTGCTTATTTATGGTCCAGGGAAGACCTGGCTTGGCCGTTCAGGCTGGACTGGTCCCATGAGGGACAGGGTCAAGACTGATTTGCATATTGTTCGGTCTGAACAGGAGTGGCAAAGTGAGCTAAAGAATGATGATGCATTCAACTCAGATCTGTGACTGGGTGTGAGTGTTTGAAAAGTTTCAGAGCTCCGTCCATCATCTCCTTGTGTTTGCTTGGTTCGCCCTAAGTTGGCAGGGTATGCCCAGACATAGGTCTCTTGCTCACTTTGCCAATGCATTCAACCTAGCCTGGCTGATGAAGGGTATTACCCCAAAACTGGCCCCAGGATGATTGTTTCCGGTCCAGGGAAGACCTGACTTCGCAGTTTGGGCTTGATTGTCCTCATGAGGGACAGGGCCAAGACTGATTTGCATATGGCTGGGTATGAATTGGGGTGGCAAAGTGAGCTAAAGACCAATGATTGATTCAACCCAGACCTGTGACTGGGTGTGAGTGTCTGAAAAGTTTCAACACTCGGACCATCATCGCCTTGTGTTTGGCTGGGGCAGACATTCCATGTGGGTTCATCCAGAACAAAGATTTACCTTCTGACTTAGTATTTGTTATGGAGCTCGAATCCTCCAGCAGAGCAACCTTGAAGCTGCGTTCAAGGAATGTGCCTCTAAATTAAACACCTTTGCTGTAAAGTCCCCCTGGTGACTCTGGAGCATCTTGGAAGTATAAACATTTTCCAAGTCTCAACTTTTGAGGGTACCTGGAACAGCTTCTCTGGTCACTGCTAAAGCTCCCTGTATCTCAAGGTCAGAACCTGGGGCCAGAATGTACTCCAACAGAGGCAACCAACAATCTGCACTGCTGTGGAAAAAGGTCCACTTCAGGAAAAAGTCCTCTTTCATCTTGTTGCATCATTTTAGTCACACAGTGAGTCAGCCACTGATCTTGGGTACAAGAAGGAGTAGGGGCAGATCTTCAAGGCTCCCTTTAGGTCACAGACAGCAGGGCCAGTCCTCTTCTGATCTTCCACAGGTCCAGACAATAACAACAAAAATCCAATTAGTGGAATCAGAGATATACAATTTTAAAGATTTTAGTAGGCGTATACCGCCAACTGTACGATACTGGTCATGCCGGGATGGGACAAAGTTAGCAGTTCAGGCTGACTTTGAAGGAGTGCGGGCCGGCTGCAGAGAACAAGCTAGGCTAACTGAACAAGACTACTTTAAATACTGGTTGCAGAGCGTTGGAACGTCCTGCGCCGACAATGCCCCATGCAGCTGAGTCAATGCATTAGTTCTGAGGAGTTGCAAAGCTATAATGCAAGGTCTTGCTTCGTCATTGAGAATCCCGTCTATGTGGGTTGTGACGTGAAGTCTGGCATAGATAATGCATTGTGCAAAGGGTTGAGCACAAGTAATTAGGATTTTGGTTGCTGCTTGAGTAGGGTTTCACCCCCTAAATCAGTAACCCAATTTCTTAGAAGCAGGTTGGAGGTCGAATCTTGACTGCAATAAGATAGTTGTTGGATTGAAGAGCATGCCGCCAGCTGGAGCTTCATGTTGGTAGGAGATATAGACTACTTGTTGACGCAAAGAGCTCAGAACCTTTGCAATTTCACCTGGAGCTCAAATCTTGCAGTTTGCAAGCTAGAGGAGTGTACTCTGAAACCAGCCAAGGATCCAGAAACGGGGGAGCCACCTCTTAGGGATCAGGACTCACTCAAGCAAAGCCCAGCAGCAGGGTCTTGGCAGATCCAGTTGGTGCTGGTCATCTGGGCAGTTGCAGGGAAGACCTCTGGATACTTCTTGTCTTCCTGTAGCTCAAACAGGAGCTTTAGCCAAATGACCCCTGGAGATATCTCTCCGATCCTGGGTTCAATGCAAGAAAGTCCAGTGTTCCTTCTACTGAATCTTCACAGGTCCAAGAGTGTTCTCATGAGAGGCTCTGAGGGTTCCACTTTTATACCAAGTGCCATCCTGTGTGTAGGGATTACCCCCTTTTTCTTACCCTAACTGGTCAGTTCTTCTCCTTCTTCTTGGCCATGCTGCACTCTGTCTAGGGTAACACAGGACATGCAGACCGAGGTGTAGTCTGAATATGCCAGTGAAATGACAGGCAGCTTACAATGTCACAAAGGGGTGGACACATACCTCAGGTTACCCTTTGATGCTCAGTAAAGGCTGTGTACAACCCCAGGCCATCCTGCGAAGAAGAGGAATACCATCCCCCCACACCTAGGGCCCTTTTTTCCCTGACTAGAAGAAATAAACATCATATCACTGCAGAGACATTAAGCGCCATATGACACTGGACACCGGCAGAAATGTATATTTGGTTTGGGCAGCAAATAGCAACTCTCTAAAAGGGGCATTAATAGAATTGTAACTTAAAATCTGGCTTGACCATCAAAGAGGATTTTACATTACAATTCAAATGAGTGTAAGAAGCATTTCACTATCTACTCTCAAAGTGAAGTTATCACTCATTAAGTGTAATAAGGTAACCCAGATGTAGTCTATGTGAGAGCTTGCCTTGCTACAGTGGAAACCAACATTAGGAGTTCTTCACTGTCAGAATCTGTAAAACTTGAGTACATCTGTCCTACTTTTTGGATTCCATGCACCCTGCCCTATGAGCCTTTAGGGTTTACCTTAGGGGTGAATTATAAGAATTAAAAAAAGGTTTACACTTGGCAAAAGGTTTACTTTTCCAGGTTTAAATTACAGTTTAAAACTGCACTCTAGACTGCAGTGGCAGGTCTGAGATATGTTTTAAGAGGCTACTTTAGTAGATGGCACAATGAGTACTGCAACTCACCAGTGGCATTTAATGTACAGACCCTGGGTACATGTTGTACCATGTACTATGGACTTATCAGTGAATAAATGTGCAAAATCACAGGTAAGGCTAGATAGACCATGTTTAAGTTGGAGAGCACAAGCACTTTACTTCAGGTTAGCAGAGGTAAAGTGCACAGAGTCTTAACTCTAACAAAACAGGTTTATCAACACAGGGTTGTGGAGGCAAAACATTTAGGGGCATACCATAGTAATGGTGGTCATATCTAACAGACCTATTGCAAACATCCCTACAGTCCACTTCCCTCCTAAAATCCAAGATGGACAAACCTCTTATCTCTTGTGCAGATCTAGATGTGTGTTCAGGGAAATTAGCATTCCTATCCTTTGTGGTTGCCCAAAACTGGTTCTGGGGGTAGCTCCGCTTCTGACTGGGATTGGTGGCAGCGTGATAGGAGGAAAAAAGAGCGTCCTTCTCCAGTTCTCAACTTTCATTTACATATGAAAGGACAGACCCATTCACAAAATATTTAAGTTTCTGGGTTCACCATATTAGTCTTCCTAAAAGACCTCAGTGTAAGACTGGTGGAACAGTGCTGTGGCTGGAATACCACTGCAGATTTGAAATGGTGTAATGCTGCAGCACCAGTCTCTTGGATGGTAAACTACTGAGAAACGTGCCAATTCACAGAAATTGGTGACAAGCTATATGCTATGCGCCAATGGCCTCTGCCCCGTACTCGCCTGTTGTTGCTGGCACTGGACACCAACAGCAAGATGCTGTTCTAAGTGTCAATTTTGCCGCTATTTGCGGTGCTTCCCAGCAGGTCGCTATGTGTCCACTCTGGAGCCGGCCTCTACAATCTATTTCGGGTAGTGCCTGGGGCTGTACATCAAGGAACTTGGGAACTATTGCAGTTTACTCCCCCCCCCCCACTTCCAATATTGTAAATAATGTGCACTACCTTGCTTGCTCTGGTAGGTTCTACAGCCGTTAATGTGTCTGACTTCCCCTGGGAAGCCAGCATGATTCGGACATGCAGCATGGTAGCACTTCAGCGTTTGCAGACAGTGGATATTGGAGGCTGTCCATTCAGTTTGAACCCCTGCAAGGTGCCTGTGTTTTCTGATTAACGTCCAATTGGGTCTTTAGCATTGGATATCTGGATCTTACAAAATTGGTGGGCATTAGAGTGGTGAATTGAAGAGGTATTCTTGTTTTGATGATGTAAGTCTTGCTGCAACTTATAACCAGCTGAGTCAAGATAAGAGGCTACCCCTCGGTTTAGTTTTTGAAAGTGAAGCTGATGCTATTTGCTAAGAAAGCCAAATGAGTTTCTGTGGGTGGAGGTGGTGGTCGCAGCTCCACCATTTGGTTTGTCTATGGGCTAGAATGTGCTTGTGTGGGATAGTGTATAATTAATAATAAATAAGCAGTAAAATCCTAAACCCCAGGCAAGGGGTGAGTGGTGGTTCTTGAGTGAGAGAAAAGAGAATACGGAAAACTGCTACAAGCTTGTAAACTGCCTAAGAGTAAGCAGGGGAATGTTAAAACTAAGAAATTGAATTTTCAAAGGTCAGAGCAAAGGATGCCAGTCTGCTATACTGTGATGAAAGTCCCAGTCTAAATAATGGAAAGAAAGGACAGAAGATAACGGAAGAGCAAAGTGAGCTGGTGCCAGCTGAGAGGGAGCTGAGTAAAGTGTCACCCCTAGTAAACTTTATAACAGACTTTGTGGGGAAGCATCTCAGAAATAAATCTACAAGACGTTGAGGCGTTAACCTGTCAACTCTGGATCAAAGACTGGATCACACCAGCTTTATTAATTCTTAACCTCTTCGCCGCTAATGACAAGGGTAACTCGTCATGGACTTTCCATTGATTTCAATGGAAAGTGAATGGCAGCAGTAATATTGCCTTAGCAGTAAAGGGGTTAAATCATAGAGTTTTTCTGATGTAGCAGATTTGGAATCTCAGAGACTGGAACCTAGACTCTCATCTTACCAATACATGTTAAGGAACTTTATTGGAATAAGTCAGGAGTATAACTCCAACAGAAGAATGAATAAGGGATCATACACGGTGCAAGGGAGCCAGAATTCTTATTTTGACCAAGATGGAGATCGTCCAAGTAGCAACCTCAGGATTAATACCTCCCACATTTGTGATCATGGCAGTTAAGGCATAGCATCGTAAAACTCTCTGTCTACTCTGGACATAGAAATGTTCTCTGCCCCATCTCCCTCGCTGCTAGACATGGTATTGATGCCAAAGACCTTGCAAGGCATTTTTGAGACTACAGTTTTAAACAATGAGAGTTTGAAATTGAATAAGACATGCTTACAGTCTAAAGTCACAGAACTTTAACAAATAAATAATTGTATGCAATCTTTATTGAAAAATGGGAAGATTCACTGCTTCAGGGGGAATGTTATGGAGGGGGGCTGATATATCGAACCACAGTACCTCAGTCGGTATACATACCAGAGAGGCCCATGTCAATAAAATGGCAGGACTGCTACTCTGTAGATCACATTATTAGGTTAAGTAAATGGAGGCAGAAAAAGAAAGTACAAAACTGGGGAGTAAAAAAGAGAAAATAAAACACCGGACAGAAAAATGGTTGGACCCTTAAAATCATGATACCGTTAAAATAAAGAGCAACACATGTAGAGAAATTGATTCTGCCTGCATTTCCTCTCCTTATAGTGAGTGCCCCAGAAGCAACTCAAAATCAAGCTCAAAGGTAAAAAGGGACTTTATAGAAATTGGTTTTCTGGTTGACTGGGGTGTGTGCCCTGGTCAAGCAGTAACCACAAGCCTAGTCAGTGTAAGTCACCATCATACCCCAAATTAACTTGTGCTCACCCTCTGGTACCTTGGGACAGAGCAGTCAAGCTTAACCTGAAGGCAATGTGCAAAGTATTTGTGCAACACTTTGAACAGTAAAATAGTGGAAATACTATACAAAAATATCCATCACCTGGTTGGTGGACTTTACCAAATAAAACAAGATCGAAATGACTAAAATCCAATCAGTAAAACTGATATTGAATTTCAAAGTTTTACGTCATAATAACCCCAAAAAGTGCAAAGCTTTTTGTTGCCCCGGAACGGGACAAAGCCACAAGTTTAGGCCAACCCCAATAGAGCACATGCTGGCTACATATTAAGTCCACTGAACAAAGTACCTTAAATCTTGGCTCCAGAGCACTGGATGGATCTCTGGAAGGAAGCGATGTGTAGCTGAATCAAGGTGGATGTTCCGAGATTCGCTAAAGCTGCAGTGATAGGTCCTGTTGCATCTTATTGAAGATACTGTCTGCGGGATTCCAATGTGAAGTCCGGGTGTCGAGGATGCACTGTGCAGTCAAGGCAATGCACATTTCCGATGAGTTACAAGGATGCGAAGGACCATCGTCATCGAGCTATCGTCGACAGGAGATGCGAGGATCTGAGTTGAAGATGTGCTGTACCTTCAGTAATACATCAGTTTCGAAGATACTATGGTGATGCCGGCCTTCTGCGCAGGGCCTGAGCCATGCAACAGCAGTGATGCGTCGCTTCTGTTCAAGAATGCACCATATAGCAGAGGAGTTTTGTCAGTTCAGATAGAGGATGTGCCGCTCAGCAGAGAAAAAGTGTTGGTTCTGCTGGCAAGCATCTTAGGTCCACTTCCAATGGCCCTTGTAGTCACTATGGCTTCAGTTCAAGACACAAACAGAATTATCTACTTTCTTTGGACGGCAGTTACAAATACGGTGAGCAAGATATACTAACATTAGTCAAAAGGATTGTATCTGTGTTGCATTGCTGCTAATAAGACCAAACACTAATGCTAGGATAATCTCGTGTTTCAGATATCAAACACTATCTTCCTGGCAGTCGGATGTGTATATAATCGACAGTTTAAAATAGGTAAGCTAGATGATTATAAAGCATATATAGGGATCCCCAAAATTGTCTTTCATAATGGGTTATGATGGATAATTGAGTGTCTCCTACATATCTCATGGGTAAAGAATTAGACCTGAGGAGTGAGATACTACAATGAAGTGATAGGTGTGAGTCACCAATAGCAAGATAGGCATTCACCAATGCATAACCTATAAACAACCACACTGAAATCTTCTTTCCTTTCTGTCTCAATTTCCTTTATCGTTTCCCTTTTTTGGTTTCTTTTATTGGCTATTATTAGGATACATAAATGTATGAAAATGCTTGTTGTGAGGTGAAGATTAGATTCAAAAAAACTATCAAACAGCAACATGCATACTAAACGAAAAGGTACTGATGTATGTACAATACATGAGAAGTGTTTCATTTTAAGGAGAATAGAACCTCATAAAAAATTAATGAATTGTAAGAAGTAGGACATGAGAAATGTCATGAAAATGTTATCAGGACAAGTACCTATTCATATTAACATGAATGATATGCTCAAAAAGTATTTATGTACTGGCTTTTTATGTGAAGTAGCTGAATATAGATGTCAAAAGCTATTATATGTATTTAGGCGGTATTATCATTGGTAATAACCATAGACTAGCACATGTAACCACAAAATATGAACTGTTTTTGCACTGTAATACAAAATTGTAAAAATATCTTTCTAAATCAATTTTTACAGCACTATGATGGTACAGTCCTGAGGAAGACACACCTTAGTGTCGAAACGCGTAGACAGGAAACCATTCCAATAGTTTTTATATGTAACTAATGTTGTGTGTATGAAGTCATGCATATGCTATAATGCTGGAATATTTTATCATGTGTTCATAAATATATATCAATTTTATCAAATATCATGTTTTGTATGAGGAATTAAAATGTATTCCGTGTGTAAAAACAGTAGTTGACTATTATTATTACGTGTGTGGCATATGCCACCTTTAATGTGCTAACAGGTACTGGTATTTTGCCTGGGTATTTTGTTTACACATATTTCAGTTCAAGAGAGGCAGCCCTGTAAACATGTCTCTAGCTTGCCATTGGAAAGCCGGCGGGTGCAGTTTTAAGTTGCCATGTTGACCTGGAACTTAAAAATTCAGATATCTAGCACGATAAATATAGACTGAAATCAGAGCTATATTACACATGTCCAGCAGGACAGTAATTTTAATAATGCGAACAGTTGGACAACGGTAGTTGAGAACATCAATCTAGTGGGACACAGGCCTGTATCCTCTCTGGAACATGACAAATACAAAACATACACAAAGACATTTCAGGCAAGACAGGTATAGCTTGTCCAATTGAAAATTCTACCAAGCTTAGTATAGACAGTCAGTGCACTTGTTTTCCACAATGGATTACTGCGCAAAGCTGTCTAACATGGGTCGACGACATTTCGATCCTTTCAACACGATAATAGGATCATCTTCAGGACATTGATAAGTACATGCCTGATACGATTAAGAAATTGCCTGTAGAAGAGTAAGAGGGGAAGGGAAAAAGGAAGATAGAATAAGGAAACCTAAAAGTGAAATCTAAAAACCAGACCAAGAAGTCCTGATGTTGAGAGTATAACGCATCCAAACAATTGTGACAGTGAGAATGGGTTCAAGACCAATACATGCTGTACCCAAAACGGGTTCGTGAACGGAGTCGGGTGGTACAGCGAAAAGCCATTGAAGGCATGCCAGTCGTGAAGACTTGATTAATTATCGGTGGCAAACAAAAGGAATATAGCGGCAGTGAGTGAGGCTAGTAAAACAATCTTAAACATGCGCCTGCTTTCAAGGGGTACATGGACAACTCCTAATTATGCACATAATTCAATACTGTAAAGGGACGAATGATTGAAATCAAGGCAGCTACAATATAACCTATCTCGAGGCATGGGAGAGGCTCTATTTCATTAATACTTAAAGTCCGCTCAATCAACACCCAACGTCGCTAGTTTCTGCTAACGTGCCAATTCTAGAGGCAGCGAGACCATATGGTAATGTAAACCAATCTCCACAGGGGAGGGAACCAACTTGTATCGTCCGCTACAAGGTTGATCCATGACGGGGGTGTGGTTGAACAGTTCTAGAGAAAGAGAGAGCCATGTTTTAAGAAACCCTGCAATGTGGAAAAAATGAAAACCATGCGGGACGGGTGCAGGCTCACCTCTGTAAATATTTCAATCCTGGCGAAATTAAATAATTGATTTCGGAGACCGCATCTAAGTCTCGTTACAATGCACTGTTAGGGAGAAAGAGAAACCAAACCGCTTTAGTTTACGGGCAATCCGGGGTGAGCTAAGCATATCTATTCCAAGGTAACAACGCCTCCAGCCATAGGCATATCAAGTATAAAGTAAAAACGTCTCCAGCCTTACCGATAACACACAGTGTCCTCGCTGAAAATAGACGAGTGAGCGGGACGGGAGTGAATTAATAGTTTAAAAGCTAGTGCGAGCGCAAGGATTCCCGTGACGCCATCTTGGGTGAGGAAAATAGAGAGAGAGGAAATACCAGGTTGAAAGAGACCAGCTGGGATTGCCAAGGGTTTGAAATTGCAATCATCCAGTTAAGGGTTATGAAGAAACAATAATTTCTGTTTACAGTTTCTGGAATAACAACACATGCAGGATGTGTACTCAGTCCTGTAGGTGTTTGGTTTTGTTAAGTGCACAGTAGAAAAAGGGCAAACAATACAATTGAATACAAATACAACAGTGCAAATGAAAAAAAATTGAAAACATTTAAATTGTAGGCAACAACCCAAAGCTAAGTTGAAAATGTCCCTTAGCTGCCTGTTTAGCTGACGGCTGACTCAGCAAGGTATAGCCAACCCTATTTCTCCTAACAAGTTAGCCCAATCCTCATTCCGGTTAAGGCCATTTTTGATACTATTGGTGCAGATGATCATCCTCAGTTCTTCTTTGTTGAGGATCTTTGCCAGGTCACCACCGCAGGGCGGTTGTTTTATGACTTTGACAACTGTCCATTTGATCTCATTCTCATTGTGCCCTGCTTCAGAAAAATGTTCAACGAGGGGGGCATTGTCAGTTTTACACCATTGTGCACCTTTGCTTTTATGTATTAAGGAAATAGAGCCTCTCCCATGCTTAGAGATCGGTTATATTGTAGCTGCCTTGATTTCAATCATTCGTCCCTTTACAGTATTGAATTATGTGCTTAATTAGGAGTTGTCCATGTACCCCTTAAAAGCAGGCACATTTTTAGGATTGTTCTCCTAGGCTCACTCATTGCCACTATACTCCTTTTGTCTGCCACCAATATTGAATCAAGTCTTCACGACTGGCATGCCTTCAATGGCTTTTCACGGTACCACCCGACTCTGTTCACGAACTCGTTTTGGGTCCAGCATTTATTGTTCTTAAACCCCATTCTCACTGTCATAATTGTTTGGATGTGTTATACTCCCAACATCAGGACTTGTTGGTTTGGTTTTTAGATTTCACTATTAGGTTTCCTAATTCTATCTCCCTTTTTCTCTACCCCTCTTCCTCTTCCACAGGCAATTTCTAAATCGTATCAGGCATGTGGTTATCAATGTCCTGAAGATGATCCAATTATTGTGTTGAAAGGATCGAAATGTCGTCGACCCATGTTAGACAGCTTTGCGCAGTAATCCATTTTGTAAAACAAGTGCACTGACTGTCTATACTAAGCTTGGTAGAATTAGCAATTTGACAAGCGATACCTGTCTTGCCTGAAATGTCTTTGTGTATGTTTTGTATTTGTCATGCTCCAGAGAGTATACAGGACTGTCTCCCACTAGATTGATGTTCTCAACTACAGTTGTCCAACTGTTCGCATTATTAAAATGACTGTCCGGCTGGACATGTGTAATATAGCTGTGATTTCAGTCTATATTTATCGTGCTAGATATCTGAATTTTTAAGGACCACTGTTTATGTTTATAACTGATACCCAAGGTCCTGAATTACCTTGCAGGTTCCCTTGCTATTTTTGACAATGTTGAGCTGGAACAGCAGAGCAGCAATTCTTCCAGTCCTTCAGCAACACAGCAGTCCTTGTTCATGGCAGAGTATCCACTGGTACAGACATTTACTGAAGTGGTGGTGTCTGAGATACAGTACTTACACCCAGTAGTGACATTGAAGTGGGGGAAACTTCAAAGATATGCATTTAAAGTGCACATATGTTCTCCTTCCTGCCCTGGCTCAGGACTCCCTACAGGGTAGTATACAGCCCTTTGTGTGTGGACAGGACACATCCCATTCAGGTATAAGTGAGGCTGTGCCAGCTCCTCCCTCCCATCCTGCCAGGATGGCCCATCAAGTCACACCTCTGCTCCCATTGTATGTGGCTGACAAGGTGGAATACACAAAGTCCAACTGACAACTTTAAAAAAGAATATGAGAATAACTCAATGGGAACAGACTGGTCACCAGTAATGGTAAGAAATAACCAAAGTGGGAAATTTCAAAAAAGTGCAAAGAATGCCAAGAGAACTACAGTACAAAAGATACGTACAGAATGTGACCTTCAGGATATAAAGGACATATGTGTATTAATAGTGACCCTTAAAAATGGTAAGTGTGGAAAAACTGAGGCAATTAAATCCACTCAAAAGGTCTATACTTGTTCAGATCTTCTCATTATGCTCTAACCTCCACGTGATCTCCTCCCATGATTTAGAGAAAGTGGGTTTTGTGCACAGTATCAGAGTTCAAGGTCGCAATAACTATTTGTAGGGGTGGGTGCTTAACCCGCTTCTTTGAGTTCAGGAGGTCTTGCCCTCTCTTTGTTCTGCTTGGAGTGTGAAGGTTCAGAAAAACTCTGCTATCCGCTGAGGGGCTGAGATTTCTCTCATGCGCAGGTCATCAACGGTAAGTTGGTGAGCGTGAGCGAGAAAATCAACCCCTAGACTGTCTCCCCGTGAGATTTCTCAGCACAGATGGTCGTGGAAAGTCACTACCGCTCACATTGAGAAAGCTGCCGCTCGTAGTGAGAAAGCTGCTGATGGAGAATAACATCTATAAGAGCAGCAGAAAGAAGCAGCGCCCTCTGGAGCCCCTTTTGGTGTTATTTGCGCTGATTTTACAGAACAGGACAAGCTCCAGGCACTAAAAATCATCATGAGCAGTGCAACGTGCCACAACTCTGGCACTAGGGGAACTCTGCCAAGTGTTGCTGAGTTTTTTGGTAACTCCGCAGAGTAAATCTCAGAGAGTTCTGCTTACCCTAATTACTTAAATTGTTTAATCAAGGGATGAGGGTCTCAATGAAAATCAGGTTAATATGCCTCATCCAGATAAACAACAGAGCTCCAAGCACATAGTAATGGTTGGAAGTGATAAAAAGAGGATTACATTCCCCAAGAAGGAGGTGGCAGAGAGCCCCTGAGCATCAATGGCTCAAAATTGGTATGCCTGTCTGCCCTCAGTCCAGGAAATTTAGGAAGGCTATGATATTCTACTTGATGTAGATTGGGGAAGAGCTTCTTTGTACAGGCTTGCAATGCTCTCCTTGAATATTCACGGGGCTAATAATTTAAGTAAACAAGGAATTTTTGAGTATATAACTGACTCCCATGAGATGCTGTGTTTCCAGAAGACCTGGCTGTGCATAGATCCTCCACAGATCAATTGTTTCCTACAGGTATCTTTTAGGGCAACGAAACATTTATCAGGTCATTCCTCCGGGTGCATTCAGACAATAATTTCGACCAAGGCGGCGACAAAGCTACTGGAAGTGTGGGGTTAGAAAAAGAAGCAATTGATTCGTAGCCTACAGTGCACAGTTGCATGATGAGAGTATGCTATTTGATTGTTTAGTTGTTATCAAAATGTTTATTTACAAGGGGTAGGTCCTTTGGAATATGATGAAGAAATAGACATTTTTAAGGGGAATCTTACTCGATTTTTCTCTGTATACTCACAGCAACTGATATTAAACACAGATTGATTCCTTATAAATGTGACTTATTGCATAAAGAACTGTAATCAGAATAAAAAATTACACTCGCAACATATCCAGAAAGCTTGATTACTGCTAGGGATGCATAACTGGTAAACGTCCTTGCTTTAGATGAGCTAGTCTAAAAGCTTGGTTTCCATCTGACACCCCAGCGAGGAAAATCTTTATGTGCATCAAGCAGTATTGCCCATTTGATTATGCTTTTTTGCAAGCTTGGATTTATAAATATGTGTTGCAATGTTAAGGTAGTGACCATCGCCCACCATGTATAGCAATAAGGATTGGGACAAACCAAAAAAAAAGATCAAGTGCTTCCCTCGAAAATGGACTTCCCAAGACACCTTAAAAGGAGGTTAACAGAGAAGCATCTAACTCGGTTAAAAAATGTTTTATCACCAATACATTGCAATCTGTGATGAGAAGATACCGGTAAAATTGGCTGGCTGCTCAAAGGAAATTATTAAATGGGTGTTATCGTGTTTAAAAGCTAACCTAAAAGTGATTAACTGTGAGGAAAATTGGAAAATGATTATAAAGTGTGATAAAAACATGTGGTTCGATGATGAATGTGGGCACTTAAACACACAAGTAAGAAAAATGGAAAACTCTACACAGCTTTTCAGGAACAACGAGGTTATAGACAGCTCACTGTAGTACAAAGAGAGTCTAAAGTGTTACTATCAACAAGAAGAGGTTACATCAAGATAACTGCTGGGAAGGAGTCTTGAAATAATTGAGCCAAAACATCTTGAGGCTTCATGGGTCCTGGTATAAAATGGGAAACAGTGCTTCTTAATTTGTAATTAATAAATAATAATGAAATAAGGAGACTACTGCAGCTTGCACCACACATTGCCCCTGCTATGCTGCCAGTGATAGTAACAACACAACTACCAACCATCACACTGCTACAAGTGTGACGAGTCAGACTATTCCAGGCCCCCAAAGCAATAAGAATGGCTTGGGTGGCAGGTAATAGTCTTTTTTAATGTATATTGATTTAATAATTGACGGTTATGGTTATCTGAGACGGGAAACAACACTTACAACGCAACTTTTACAACGCACTACCTTTACAACAAAACTTTTACAACGCAACATCCATTACAACGCAAGCCATTACAACGCAACCATTACAACGCATATCACTACAACGCATACCACTACAACGCATGTCATTACAACGCAGTCATTACAACGCATACCATTACAACGCATACCTACACTATCCAACACTTACCATACTGTTGCACCCCCTGGAGTTAGAATAGTAATTTTTACCCCTACACTATCTAGTACTTACCCTACTGTTTCACCCCCTGGTGTTAGAATAGTCATTTTTACCCCTATACTATCCAACACTTACCCTACTGTTGCACCCCCCTGGAATTAGAGTAGTCATTTTTACCCCTACACTATCCAATACTTACCATACATGCAATGTAATGGTATGCGTTGTAATGGTATGCATTGTAAATGTAGTATGCGTTGTAGTGGAATGCGTTTTAAAGGTAGTTTCAAAGAATTCGTTGTATTGGCATGCGTTGTAATGGAATGCGTTGTAATGGATGTTGCGGTGTAAAAAATGCGTTGTTAAGGTATGCGTTGTAAAAGTATGCGTTGTAACGACATACATCCATCTGAGACAGCGCCAACTTGTGGCAGACTGTCACAAGCACTGGTGCTGAGCACCGGAAACCACCGGCTCAAATTAGGCACTGGATAGTAAAGAAACAGGGAAAGTTGAGGGTATTGGTTAGTGAAGATTCATGGGTATTATATTTGAGGGAATTATATAACTATGGGGTTGCGAATAGCCCATATCAAGTTATATGTAATATAGATGAAGCAATAAGGAGGCAGTTTCCTATGGGGACTTTAAAAGACACAATAATAACATTCAAAGTGACAATAACAGCTGGCCCAGATAATCTACCTGCAGTAGTAGTTACAAATTGGTAGTCCAGTCTGTTCTATTTATCATTTCAAAGAATTATAAAGACAAGTCTTTTTCTGAATAGCTGGAAGAGTGCTGTCAGCAAACAAATATATAAAAAAGGGGACACTTCTTCACCTTAAAAGTATAGGCAGATGTACTTAATAGATGCTGGTGGAAAAATATTTTCACAAATTCTACCGGGGCTGCTGAAAGAGTGCGTTGAGTTTAGCTCAATAATTCCATTAGAGCAAGAGGGTTTCGTTTAACGACGGACAGCCGACTATGGATTATTGTTTTAGTTTGTTGGTTATACATTAAAAATCCCTGGACCAAAGAAGAAGTCTTTACTGCTGTTTTGTGGTCTTCCACTTTGATTTTGACTTGCTCAATCGGAAACTGCTATGTGAAGCCATAAGAAATCATAGAATGCCTTAGGGCCTCCTCCTAATATTAAAAAAAAGATATAGAGAGGAAGTTGGGCACAGGTGGAAATTGATATCCTAAGGTCACGGTCGTGAAAAATTCATATTATGAATGGCCTACAACAAGGATGCATTTTGGTCCCGCTTTTATTTTCACAGTTTTTAGAGGAATTTGCCAGTTCATTATGAGTAAATAAACTTTAGTGTCAGTTATTTAAAACTTACAATATAGGACAATGTGATCACCAATAAGGGCATCATCAATAAATAACATCATAAAAACCATCTGCAGTCACATTAAAACCCAAGGTTTATTTAATTGACCTCAGAATAAAAGATTGTTAACCTAGATCAAATATTTTGTGAAAATGATCCACAGATACAGACCACCAACTACGAATATAATCCAAATACCTTTTCCCAGTTCAAATCTAGGGCCAGATGTACAACCCTATTTTGCATGCCCAACCGGGTTTGCGACCTGTTTGAGCATGCAATATGTGAAAAAGATATGTACAATTCCTAAATAGCAAGTCACAATTTATTTGCGACTCGCTATTTTGGAATTGCGACTCACTAATAGGAAGGGGCAGTCCGTTCCTAATAGCGACCCCAACCCCATGTATGAATATTTGAGACCACAATTGCAGTCGCAAAACACTCGCAAATTACCACCCTCTTCAGGAGGACCCCTTCCACTTTGTGACTGTCTCTAAAAATATTTTTTAAGGGTAGGCAGTGGTCCCAGGGACCACTACCTGCCCTTAAAAAAGTAAACGAAAAGGGTTAAATTAAAAAATAAAAATGCATCCCGTTTTTCTTTAAAGAAAATGGGCAGCATTTAAAAAAAAAACTGCTTTATTTAAAAACAGTCCCTGATATGGTGGTCTGCTGAGCACATCAGGCCACCATCCCTGGGAGGGCCTGTCATTCCCAATAGGCTTTCAAATTGCGAGAGGTTCATTAATATTCATGAGCCTCGCAATTTGCGACCCCTTTGGGAACGCCAAACAGTGTTAAACACACTGTTATACATACCAAATAGTGTCTCGCAAATTGCGAGTTGCAAATGAGTTGCAATGTGCGAGGCGCTTCTTTGCAGGTCGTACATCTGGCTCCTAGTGAGGATGGCTCCAATCTACTTCTAACTAGTTTGGACTCAGCAATAGACATACATTTCAAGAATTTTCCAGAAACTATCAAGTCCTCCCCTTGGAGACAGGCTGTAACTGCTTGTAATAATTGCAAAGACGAGATGATGTCTCTTTAGACGGTCTCCTCCAAGAGAGTGAATTAAAACACATTTTAAATTCTCCATGTCAGAAGCTCAGCAGCTTTAGTTTTGACATTAATCCAGTGAACCCTCTTAAATATGACTGGAATTTTAAGGGACGATATGAATGAATACCCATCCATGCATGGGCTATTTTGAACAACACATCTCTGTCCAATAAGCATAAAAAAAATGTTCCTGTTCCATTTATAACTCTATTAAATGCAGTTTACGAAAGGGTAAAGCCCAAAAGCTCCTCTGCCTTAAAGGTGGATAGGGCCACAATTAAAATATTCATGTGCTGCAGTATTTATACGGTCACTTATTTCTTCCCACACAATTGTGCAGATCTTGGGTCCTTTTTTAACTAAAAACAAAATCTCAGATACGCTCAAGACTACTTATGCCTTGCCTCCTAAGGCCAAACTCTTAACTGATTTGGGCTGGTGAAGCCTGCTTGGGTAAATTGAACATGAGACAATAAGTTCCTACCATTGTGTTGTCTATCATTTTGTCTGCTCTTCCTCTCAATATCTCAACACCATGCATCAGAGAGGGGGCATGTTTGCAGCCATTACTTTCAGGAGTGGCTGAAGAGACAGACCTTTTAAGGAGGTCCTCAAATAAGAAAATGCATTAATTACTTAGTTATTTCTTCTTAAAGTTGAAGCACTCTGGGTCTTAAATTAGCCTTTGGAGTCAAAAGTCACCCTCGAGTAGTTATACTCAGATACAAATTCCAGAGCCGTTCTTTCTATGTAAAATGTTGGTGGCGAAGATCTTCCTCTTAAGACAAGCATGGTTTTAGTTTTATTAAGAGTGCCTGGTACCCGTGTAGAAGCTGCCTTGCGGAGCTCCGCTGCACCCATTTAGAGAAAGGCGGACCGAGGGGGTAATCTTGATCATGGAGCACAGCAATTTGCCTCCTGTGCAGAAATTTACTAACGGGGTACCCCAATAACGCAGAGTGTTGAATTTTGCCCCCCCATCCGAGATCAGAAGCGGGGAGCTGCCCAAACACAAAATGCCAGCTGCGGACGCGATACGGTAATGAACCGGGGAACCTGCCTCATAAAAGCTGAGACGGGAGGTATTTGCAGCCGAGCCTGTCATGGGCTCTTTTCCTTCTAAATCTGTGGTAATTATACCATCCCTGCGATCCAGCAAGTGAACCAAGGCGGGAGGCCGATGTCAGACCAGAAGCAGGAGGCCCCATCGAGAGTGGAGTGTCGGGCCGAGCCACTCCATCTGAGGAGCCCCGGGGAGACAGGCACAGACCACACCGGGAAGCAAACGGAGACTGAGCTCCATAGGGAGAGTAAGACATTATGGCAGTCCTTGAGAGGTGAGCCTCAATGAATTCCAGTGGGGCCCAGGGGTGCCTTAGGGGGGGGAGTGGATGTGTGATGGAGCTCCTTAGGGAGAGTGAGACATTGTGAGCCTCAACGAACCAGGGGTGCTTTTGGGGGGATGGGGCTTGTGAATACCTCTGCTGACTTAAAAATGGACACAGAGACTGAACAACAACAGCAGCAGGCCTTGCCAACACTGGCTCCCCTAGAGACTTTAATTTCTTTCCTGTAAGCGGAGGCCAGCGCTTTAGACAGCTGAGAACATCCAGACCCCAAGGAGGGGGGGTGGACGGGGAGGGGTGAATGAAGAGGGGGAAAATGCCCAGGATACAGAAAGAGAGGAGGCTGAAAGGAGGCACACATTCCGGGCTCAAGAAAAGCCCCAGGTTAATAGACTGAACAAGAGGACACCTCCTGATGGTGCCTCTTGGTGAACCTAGGTCTGCCAGAACTGATCTGCCTCCAAGCCTCCTAGTTTCAACTCCACTACTTGTTTCAAGTCCCCTACCCCTCTCGGCTCTACTCTACTCCACTTTCCTACTACCGACTTTTGCCCTCACCTGTCCTGGCCCTTAGTCCCCACCCTGTTTATCTGTGAATTTTCCCACGTCAATTGAGATCTAGCTATTTTGTCTGATGCCCGATGGAGCTACCTGGTTTAGCTATAGGGGAGACAGGCCGGGGATTCCCTCCTTGGACGTCACCTACCCCGTCGGTCTTTAGACAGACTTCCTTTCGTCTCTCCTGTTGTCTCTTCCCGCATCCTCACTCTATTTATGTCTCTCCTTCTCTCTTCTCTCAATGTACTGAGACTGAACTATTTTGTCTGATGCCCGATGGGGGAGCTACCTGGTTTAGCTATAGGGGAGATGGGCCGTGGATTCCCTCCTTGGTCGTCACCTACACAGTCGGTCTTTAGACAGATTTCCTTTCATCTCTCTTTGTTGTCTCTTCCCTTATCCTCCCTTTCTCCCCCCCCACCCCCTCCACTAGTTCTCTCTCCTTTCCCTCCTCTCCTAATGCATTGCCTATTTTTTGATGTATTGTGTAATTGTTGATCTTTTTCTTTTACATTGTTGATTCTCATGTAAAGCGCTCTGATGCGTTTGGGTCTAGCCAGCGCTGTATAAAACTCTTTAAATAAATAAATAAATTAACCCATGATCCGCAACATACTGAGCAGTTGTATTTAATGCTGAAGCCCAACCTTTGTATAGCTAATTACCACAACATCATCAGCTTACAATGTGGGAAACATTAAAACCAGCCACCGTGGGTGAGTGTGTATCATTATTGTTTAAAGCAGGAGAACTTCCAGCCAGATATTAATTAAATAAATGCGGGCGCTCATTTTAGGTCATTTCTAGTTGGAATTTGTTTGGAGACCGTTGAACCATTGACAAACCTGACTCTTATCCAAGTATCTGTGTACAGTAATTGGATAGCTCTTAGGAGAAGAGGAGAAATTCCCCAGTTCGAAAGCATTAACTATAAGATATTTCTCTGCACCATGTCAAACTCTGAGCGAAAGTCTACGTAACACAAATGAACCTTTATGGAGCGATACCTTGCCTGTTTGATTATTAAGTCCAGCATCTGAATGAGTCAGGTAACTGAGTTAGCATACATTTTGCAAAGTATTTTGCCTCACCATCCATTAGAGCTATCAACCTACAGTTGGAAGGTAAGGCAGTTTGACCAGCTTCATGAATTGGGGCCAATATTGACCCCCGCCCGGTAGCTTGTTTCCTTCCCAGTATAAGAATTGGCTTGGTAGTTTGGTCTGCCCTGTTCCCATGATGCACTGGGCCAGGGTCAGACTAATTTGCATATAGCCAAGTTCTGAGCTGGGATGGTGCAGTGAGCTAAAAAACGGTGATGGATCAAGCCCTGATCTTTGGACTGGGTAAGAGTGGTCTGCTTAATTCAGACACTCTGTTCATCACCACCCCCTTTTCTGAATCATTTTTGTCCACCATAAGCGTGGAAGGGTATACTCAGATGTGAGTCCCTAGCTCATTGCACCATCAGGATTCAAGCAAGCCGGGCCGAAGACGGCTGAAATGCCAGGAACCGGTCCCCGGTAGCTTGTTTCCTTCCCAGTATAAGAATTGGCTTGGTAGTTTTGTCTGCCCTGTTCCCATGATGCACTGGGCCAGGGTCAGACTAATTTGCATATAGCCAATTACCGAGCTGTTATGATGCAGTGAGCTAAAAAACGGTGATGGATCAAGCCCTGATCTTTGGACTGGGTAAGAGTGGTCTGCTTAATTCAGACACTCTGTTCATCACCACCCCCTTTTCTGAATCATTTTTGTCCACCATAAGCGTGGAAGGGTATACTCAGATGTGAGTCCCTAGCTCATTGCACCATCAGGATTCAAGCAAGCCGGGCCGAAGACGGCTGAAATGCCAGAAACCGGTCCCCGGTAGCTTGTTTCCTTCCCAGTATAAGAATTGGCTTGGTAGTTTGGTCTGCCCTGTTCCCATGATGCACTGGGCCAGGGTCAGACTAATTTGCATATAGCCAAGTTCTGAGCTGGGATGGTGCAGTGAGCTAAAAAACGGTGATGGATCAAGCCCTGATCTTTGGACTGGGTAAGAGTGGTCTGCTTAATTCAGACACTCTGTTCATCACCACCCCCTTTTCTGAATCATTTTTGTCCACCATAAGCGTGGAAGGGTATACTCAGATGTGAGTCCCTAGCTCATTGCACCATCAGGATTCAAGCAAGCCTGGCCGAAGACGGCTGAAATGCCAGAAACCGGTCCCCGGTAGCTTGTTTCCTTCCCAGTATAAGAATTGGCTTGGTAGTTTGGTCTGCCCTGTTCCCATGATGCACTGGGCCAGGGTCAGACTAATTTGCATATAGCCAAGTTCTGATGCTGGGATGGTGCAGTGAGCTAAAAAACGGTGATGCATCAAGCCCTGATCTTTGGACTGGGTAAGAGTGGTCTGCTTAATTCAGACACTCTGTTCATCACCACCCCCTTTTCTGAATCATTTTTGTCCACCATAAGCGTGGAAGGGTATACTCAGATGTGAGTCCCTAGCTCATTGCACCATCAGGATTCAAGCAAGCCGGGCCGAAGACGGCTGAAATGCCAGAAACCGGTCCCCGGTAGCCTGTTTCCTTCCCAGTATAAGAATTGGCTTGGTAGTTTGGTCTGCCCTGTTCCCATGATGCACTGGGCCAGGGTCAGACTAATTTGCATGTAGCCAAGTTCTGAGCTGTGATGGTGCAGTGAGCTAAAAAACGGTGATGGATCAAGCCCTGATCTTTGGACTGGGTAAGAGTGGTCTGCTTAATTCAGACACTCTGTTCATCACCACCCCCTTTTCTGAATCATTTTCGTCCACCATAAGCGTGGAAGGGTATACTCAGATGTGAGTCCCTAGCTCATTGCACCATCAGGATTCAAGCAAGCCGGGCCGAAGACGGCTGAAATGCCAGAAACCGGTCCCCGGTAGCTTGTTTCCTTCCCAGTATAAGAATTGGCTTGGTAGTTTGGTCTGCCCTGTTCCCATGATGCACTGGGCCAGGGTCAGACTAATTTGCATATAGCCAAGTTCTGAGCTGGGATGGTGCAGTGAGCTAAAAAACGGTGATGGATCAAGCCCTGATCTTTGGACTGGGTAAGAGTGGTCTGCTTAATTCAGACACTCTGTTCATCACCACCCCCTTTTCTGAATCATTTTTGTCCACAATAAGCGTGGAAGGGTATACTCAGATGTGAGTCCCTAGCTCATTGTACCATCAGGATTCAAGCAAGCCTGGCCAAAGACAGCTGAAATGCCAGAAACCGGTCCCCGGTAGCTTGTTTCCTTCCCAGTATAAGAATTGGCTTGGTAGTTTGGTCTGCCCTGTTCCCATGATGCACTGGGCCAGGGTCAGACTAATTTGCATATAGCCAAGTTCTGATGCTGGGATGGTGCAGTGAGCTAAAAAACGGTGATGCATCAAGCCCTGATCTTTGGACTGGGTAAGAGTGGTCTGCTTAATTCAGACACTCTGTTCATCACCACCCCCTTTTCTGAATCATTTTTGTCCACCATAAGCGTGGAAGGGTATACTCAGATGTGAGTCCCTAGCTCATTGTACCATCAGGATTCAAGCAAGCCGGGCCGAAGACGGCTGAAATGCCAGAAACCGGTCCCCGGTAGCTTGTTTCCTTCCCAGTATAAGAATTGGCTTGGTAGTTTGGTCTGCCCTGTTCCCATGATGCACTGGGCCAGGGTCAGACTAATTTGCATATAGCCAAGTTCTGAGCTGGGATGGTGCAGTGAGCTAAAAAACGGTGATGGATCAAGCCCTGATCTTTGGACTGGGTAAGAGTGGTCTGCTTAATTCAGACACTCTGTTCATCACCACCCCCTTTTCTGAATCATTTTGGTCCACCATAAGCGTGGAAGGGTATACTCAGATGTGAGTCCCTAGCTCATTGCACCATCAGGATTCAAGCAAGCCGGGCCGAAGACGGCTGAAATGCCAGAAACCGTTCCCCGGTAGCTTGTTTCCTTCCCAGTATAAGAATTGGCTTGGTAGTTTGGTCTGCCCTGTTCCCATGATGCACTGGGCAAGGGTCAGACTAATTTGCATATAGCCAAGTTCTGAGCTGGGATGGTGCAGTGAGCTAAAAAACGGTGATGGATCAAGCCCTGATCTTTGGACTGGGTAAGAGTGGTCTGCTTAATTCAGACACTCTGTTCATCACCACCCCCTTTTCTGAATCATTTTTGTCCACCATAAGCGTGGAAGGGTATACTCAGATGTGAGTCCCTAGCTCATTGCACCATCAGGATTCAAGCAAGCCGGGCCGAAGACGGCTGAAATGCCAGAAACCGTTCCCCGGTAGCTTGTTTCCTTCCCAGTATAAGAATTGGCTTGGTAGTTTGGTCTGCCCTGTTCCCATGATGCACTGGGCCAGGGTCAGACTAATTTGCATATAGCCAAGTTCTGAGCTGGGATGGTGCAGTGAGCTAAAAAACGGTGATGGATCAAGCCCTGATCTTTGGACTGGGTAAGAGTGGTCTGCTTAATTCAGACACTCTGTTCATCACCACCCCCTTTTCTGAATCATTTGTGTCCACCATAAGCATGGAAGGGTATACTCAGATGTGAGTCCCTAGCTCATTCCACCATCAGGATTTAAGCAAGCCGGGCCGAAGACGGCTGAAATGCCAGAAACCGGTCCCCGGTAGCTTGTTTCCTTCCCAGTATAAGAATTGGCTTGGTAGTTTGGTCTGCCCTGTTCCCATGATGCACTGGGCCAGCGTCAGACTAATTTGCATATAGCCAAGTTCTAAGCTGGGATGGTGCAGTGAGCTAAAAAACGGTGATGGATCAAGCCCTGATCTTTGGACTGGATAAGAGTAGTCTGCTTAATTCAGACACTCTGTTCATCACCACCCTCTTTTCTGAATCATTTTTGTCCACCATAAGCGTGGAAGGGTATACTCAGATGTGAGTCCCTAGCTCATTGCACCATCAGGTTTCAAGCAAGCCGGGCCGAAGACGGCTGAAATGCCAGAAACCGGTCCCCGGTAGCTTGTTTTCTTCCCAGTACAAGAATTGGCTTGGTAGTTTGGTCTGCCCTGTTCCCATGATGCACTGGGCCAGGGTCAGACTAATTTGCATATAGCCAAGTTCTGAGCTGGGATGGTGCAGTGAGCTAAAAAACGGTGATGGATCAAGCCCTGATCTTTGGACTGGGTAAGAGTGGTCTGCTTAATTCAGACACTCTGTTCATCACCACCCCCTTTTCTGAATCATTTTTGTCCACCATAAGCGTGGAAGGGTATACTCAGATGTGAGTCCCTAGCTCATTGCACCATCAGGATTCAAGCAAGCCGGGCCGAAGTCGGCTGAAATGCCAGAAACCGGTCCCCGGTAGCTTGTTTCCTTCCCAGTATAAGAATTGGCTTGGTAGTTTGGTCTGCCCTGTTCCCATGATGCACTGGGCCAGGGTCAGACTAATTTGCATATAGCCAAGTTCTGAGCTGGGATGGTGCAGTGAGCTAAAAAACGGTGATGGATCAAGTCCTGATCTTTGGACTGGGTAAGAGTGGTCTGCTTAATTCAGACACTCTGTTCATCACCACCCCCTTTTCTGAATCATTTTTGTCCACCATAAGCGTGGAAGGGTATACTCAGATGTGAGTCCCTAGCTCATTGCACCATCAGGATTCAAGCAAGCCGGGCCGAAGACGGCTGAAATGCCAGAAACCGGTCCCCGGTAGCTTGTTTCCCTCCCAGTATAAGAATTGGCTTGGTAGTTTGGTCTGCCCTGTTCCCATGATGCACTGGGCCAGGGTCAGACTAATTTGCATATAGCCAAGTTCTGAGCTGGGATGGTGCAGTGAGCTAAAAAACGGTGATGGATCAAGCCCTGATCTTTGGACTGGGTAGGAGTGGTCTGCTTAATTCAGACACTCTGTTCATCACCACCCCCTTTTCTGAATCATTTTTGTCCACCATAAGCGTGGAAGGGTATACTCAGATTTGAGTCCCTAGCTCATTGCACCATCAGGATTCAAGCAAGCCGGGCCGAAGACGGCTGAAATGCCTGAAACCGGTCCCCGGTAGCTTGTTTCCTTCCCAGTATAAGAATTGGCTTGGTAGTTTGGTCTGCCCTGTTCCCATGATGCACTGGGCCAGGGTCAGACTAATTTGCATATAGCCAAGTTCTGAGCTGGGATGGTGCAGTGAGCTAAAAAACGGTGATGGATCAAGCCCTGATCTTTGGACTGGGTAGGAGTGGTCTGCTTAATTCAGACACTCTGTTCATCACCACCCCCTTTTCTGAATCATTTTTGTCCACCATAAGCGTGGAAGGGTATACTCAGATGTGAGTCCCTACCTCATTGCACCATCAGGATTCAAGCAAGCCGGGCCGAAGACGGCTGAAATGCCAGAAACCGGTCCCCGGTAGCTTGTTTCCTTCCCAGTATAAGAATTGGCTTGGTAGTTTGGTCTGCCCTGTTCCCATGATGAACTGGGCCAGGGTCAGACTAATTTGCATATAGCCAAGTTCTGAGCTGGGATGGTGCAGTGAGCTAAAAAACGGTGATGGATCAAGCCCTGATCTTTGGACTGGGTAAGAGTGGTCTGCTTAATTCAGACACTCTGTTCATCACCACCCCCTTTTCTGAATCATTTTTGTCCACCATAAGCGTGGAAGGGTATACTCAGATGTGAGTCCCTAGCTCATTGCACCATCAGGATTCAAGCAAGCTGGGCCGAAGACGGCTGAAATGCCAGAAACCGGTCCCCGGTAGCTTGTTTCCTTCCCAGTATAAGAATTGGCTTGGTAGTTTGGTCTGCCCTGTTCCCATGATGAACTGGGCCAGGGTCAGACTAATTTGCATATAGCCAAGTTCTGAGCTGGGATGGTGCAGTGAGCTAAAAAACGGTGATGGATCAAGCCCTGATCTTTGGACTGGGTAAGAGTGGTCTGCTTAATTCAGACACTCTGTTCATCACCACCCCCTTTTCTGAATCATATGGAGACTGACAAGTCTGCTCCATACAGCTCAGTCATTCCAAATGCCTTCGGGTTTGGATTACAATATTCCTGATGCCTAGCTCGCATTGTAATTGGTCGGTCGGAAACCTTTCCATTTCGGTCGGAAAGACACGTTCCCGATCGGATTCGGACGGAGCAAATGCCATTAGGAAGGCCTTCCAAACTGAATCATAATCAGCACCATAGCCTCTATCAACTCCTGAGAATGAGTAAAAGTAATCTTTGAACGTTTACAAAAATATGTCAAGGGAAAATTAAATGCGATATATGGATATCAAGAAATCTCTATGCCATTCAAGATTAACCTGGATTGAGGAGGTAACATTTCCATATTTAGAAAATCTACCTAATGAAGCTATAAGACTGCCACTTTTAAAATGTAAATGCAGTTTAAGTCCTGCCTTAACTTTGTCTTTTAAGATACTTCTTTTACAAGGAAAGAATATTTGTATGTGCGGTATGAATATGAAATTTGATTCCAGACACATTTTATTAGATTGTTTGTGGTTTTTTAGAGAACCTTCAATTATGTTTGAGACGCATCTTAAGGAAATACAAAGTTAGGGTTGGGCGACTCCCTTTTACTAGATTATGAAATATCTTGATGTAACATGTGAACTAGTGAGATATTTGTTATCTGTTAAGGAAACGTTAATACAGGACTGATCCCAGGACCTGTTTATCAGACAGAAGGATACATTAACTGGATTTGTTATAATAGTAGAAATGAAGTGTTTTAACCTGTTTTAGTCTAATGCACATTTTATAATGTTTATTGTATATTTATAGAAATATGTTTTCTGTTAGAAATGTTTAAGGAATAAAGTCCACATAAAAAGAGGAAGTGCCTCCAGTCTTCCTGTAAAAAGAACATCTAGCCACACTGAAGCCATTGTTCCAACTCTGGGAGTAGTTATCACTCCGAATTAAGACTGTTCACTGGTTGGGCAGCTGCTGTAGATCTAATGCAAATTAGCCTCCAAGAGTTGCAGAAAGGAAAAAGGTTACTTTCTAAAGGTTACCTTTCTAAGTATTTATTAAAAATCTGACTTCACCATAGAGTTTTTAATAAGAATGAAATGTAGTCTATGAAGGACTGTTTTAGACTGTTCATGTCAAAACTTGAATATTACACTTATAATCTGTACTGTCTATGATCAAGCTACAGTCATGCAAGTAAAAATAGCTTATAGGGCCTAGTCAATGTAGAAGCATGTTATCTTATTTTAAGTTTTAAATATCAAGCACCCTGCCTTGTGGACAGCAGGTTTAATTTAGCAGTGGAATATTAGTAATAGGCAGGGTTTCCCACCTGACAAAAAGAGTTAGTTTGACTGATTTGACAACATGTTTAGCAGGCAGCTGCAGTAAAGACACACATGGTAGGCCTGAAGCCATGTTTTTCAATGTCCCTTCTGGGGATGGTACAATAGGGGCTTTTAACTTCATTTTCTACACCCTATAGTAGGGGGCACAAGCAAGTTAAATATTTCAATCAAGGGTAAGCCAAATTAACCATGTTTAAAGGCAGAGCACACACTATATACTCCTGTTTAACAGAAGTAAAATGCATGAAGTCCTAAAACCAGCAAAACAGATAGGGCAAACATTGTGGGGACCTCATACAAGATGATCACATCCTACTTATCCTTTTATTTGTAACGTTTACATGTCATTTATATAGACACAGAAGATGGGCAACAATGACACAATGAAAAACACAGAAAAGCAGAAAAAGGAAAAAAAAGGATAACACATGATATGAAATGAAAACACAGAAGAGGGCCATCACCTCAAAGCTGTGTGAAAATAGTGGCAATTTTAGGATCAGCTTGCTCTATATTAGTGTAAAGGGACACTTGTGGAAAATACAATGTAAACCCAAGCCTTCTAGGGAGTTGCACTATACTAGATGCATTTTAATGTATTATATAGGAAGTCTTATAGGCTGTCTTTTTCAAGTCTGGCTTCACAGCTTGCGGTCATCAGAGGTAATACATGTTTAGGAGAATGATGAGGCATTGCTAACAGGTTGAACCAATTGTATTTTCTAGAGGTGTTTGGCCTATGATTGTGGACAGATATAATTCTAAGCAGGAACAAATTAGGGTGACCTGGAATGTACGGGAAACACTATCAAGGTATGTTCTTCATCCCTGGGTGTATGTTCTTCCATGTGCTTATGTGCATACCTTCATCCTGCGTCTGGGTGGTTTCGAAACTGTTCTACCCTGTGGTTTCCTTATGTGTAGCTCACAAACCGGGACATTGCTTGTGATATTGTTAGACCTGACATCCTTGATGCAGTTTCCCCTGACTTTTTGCCTCCTGACTTCCTGTTTTGCTGATTTCATTTTTGCTGGCGTTAGGATTCTGGGAACTTTACCACTGATAAACAGTGCTAAAGTGCACATGGCAACATTGGCTTACGCACAGTTCGCACATTTAATTTACTTATAAGTCCCTAGTAAAGTGTGTTATATGTGCCCAGGGCCTGTAAATTAAATGCTACTAGTGGCCATGAAGCACTATTTGTGCCACTCACTAAGTAGCCCTTTACAGATTGTTCAGGCCTGCCATTACAGAGCCTGTGTGTGCAGTTTTAAACTGCCATTTCGACATATGAAGTTAACCTGCGTCCCAGGTCCAACCCTTCCTATTTATTAAATGTAAGTCACCCCTAAGAAAGGGCCTTTAAAAGGTACAACATTTACTTGTGAGTTTTACATGTCCTGGTAGTGAAAAAAAACTGAGTTCATTTTTCTTTACTGCAAGACCTATCTCTCCCATAGGATAATATGGGGATTGCCTTAAAACATCTTTTAAGTGTCATTTTCCATTGGTTGCAGATGGAAAATTGGAGTTTGGTGTCTCACAATTTAAAAGAACATATTTTAGTAAAGTTGGTAATTAAATTGCAGGTCTGAAAATGGCACTTTTAGAAGGTTCCTTTTTTCCGTACTTTAACCATTCAGTGCCTCTGCCTATCTCTGAATACACGTCTGGGTTAGGATGACAGCTTGGCTTTGTGCATTCCCTCCAGACACTAAGGGAACTGTGGTTGGACATTTGCATCCTGATGGCCCACCACCAGGCTGATGGGCCTTCCTAAGGTAGATAAGGAAGGAGGAGCTAACACTTGCACCGGAATCAGGGAGTGTCTGTCATCACTCAAAGAGCTGCATATCCCCCTGTAGTGTATCTGAAGCCAGTAAAGGCAGGGATATTGTGATCTTCAATGGCCTCTTTGATGTCTCCCCCACTTCAAATGGACATTTGGGTTTAAGTACTGGACCCCTGAATCCACCAAATCTACTGGAACATTCTGCCAGGAATGAGAACTATTATGCTGTAGGAGGAAATGCCACTTTGCTACTGGTTATGATGTGCTGGCCTGCTGCCTGATAACTGCTGTACCACAGGAGGGACTGCCACTTTGCAACTTGCTGTGCTGTGTTGGCCTGCTGCTTCTTGCCTGGGAGTGAGTGTGACTGAACCTGTTTTCTACATCCTTGAATCCAAGATTCTTCAAGGGCTTGCTGACATACCTGCTGTTTTGAAGAAGTCTCAGGATCACAAAAGATTCTCCTTGCGCTGCTGGACTCCGCAATCTGTGAGTTCTGACCTTGCCTGAAGTGTCCCATCCAGTCTTGGGCCTCAGAGCTGGGTTCTGCAGCAGAATTCTGCAAAAACTGATGCATTGCCTCAACTGCGTGAGAATTTCTGCTGCACTGCACTTTGACGCCATCACAGAGGCATCTTGAGGACGAAGAATCCACAGTCTGCATGGTTAGACAATGACTCAGAAGAGGCTCAGCGATGAAGCATTGCATTCACTTCAACAGAGCTCAACAACGTCCCAATACCCTCTCTGGTTGGCTCGATGATGACGCAGTAGACTCTTGATATTCACAAAAGCGCCATCCAGGGTAATTCATCATCGGGACTTGTCTGGGTCCTGCAGCTAGCCTGCTGTCGATCATGGTCACCTGAACTTTGACTTTGCATCAGTCCTTTGTGACTTTGTTTTAATCAGATAAATGTTTCCTATTTGTCTAATTGGGTGTAGAGTATTTTTGTGATGTTTTCATTGAGTTACTGTAACCAAAGTGCGCATAAATACTTTGGATATTGCCTCTTAAGAGCAGGTTCTGCTTTACAGCATGCCCGCAGTCCGCTACCCTCTGCAGCTGCCCTGCTGCCCTCTGTTTGTTCCTCCTCTGCGTGTTCTTGCTCTGTTTTGCCTTTTGCTGCTTGTTTGTCTGTCTTCTGTTTTGCCTCTTTTGCTTTCTTTTCTACCCTCCATTTTGCCTTTCCTGCTAATTTTCTGCCCTCTTCTGCTCTGTTTTCCCTATTCTACTCTCTGTTTTGCCTTTTTCTGTGTTTTCCTGCTCCATGTTTTGCCTAATCTGGTCGTTTTTCTGTCCTCTGGCCTTTTCTGCTTATTTTTCGGCCCTCAGTTTTTATGTCTTCTGCTCTTTGTCTTTTCTGCTAATTTTTCTGCCCTCTGTTTTGCTGTTCTGTTCATTTTCCTGCCCTCGGTTTTGCCTTTTCTGCTTGCTCATTTTTTTGCCCTCTGTTTTGTCTTTTCTGCTCATTTTTCTGGCCTTTATTTTGCCTTGTTAGGCTTGTTTGTTCCCTCCTCCCACCGTTTCTCTCCTCCCTCCATTTCTCTCCCCCCACCAGCAAAAGACTCACCCACCTTCCACAACCAACTTAATGGAGGCTGCAGCGTGACCCCATTAGGCAGGTCCTCATGCCAGCATCCCCTGTGACAATTCTCCTGTCCAGCTTGCCCACTGTCCACTACTCTCTGCACCCTAGTTGCCTGCTGCCCTCAGTTCATGCCTCCTCTGCTTGTTTCTTGCTCTGTTTTGCATCATCTGCTCATTTTTCTGCCCTGTTTTGCATTTTCTGCACATTTTCTGCCCTCTGTTTTGCCTTTTTTGCTACCTTTTCTGCCTTCTGTTCTGCCCTTTCTGCTCATTTTTATGCCCTCTGTTTTGCCCTTTTTTGCCTTTTTCTGCTACTTTTCTGTCCTCTGCTTTGCCTTTCTGCTTGTGTTTCTGCCCTCTGCTTTGCCTTTTTCTGCTAATTTTTGTGCCCTCTGTTTTGTCCTTTTCTGCTAGTTTTTCTGACCTCTGTTTTTCCTTTTCTGCTAGATTTTATACCCCTTGTTTCTGCTCATTTCTTCTCTGTGGCTGCAATTTACCTCCTCCTGCCGTTCCAAACCTCCTGCCACCCAGCACCCCACCCTCACCCCAGGACCTACTTAATGGAGGCCGTGCCGCGACCCCGTTGAACAGTTCCAGTGCCAAGTGCCCCTGCGACAGTTCTCCTGGCCAGTTTTCTCGCAGCCTGCTGCCCTCTGCTACCTGTCTACCTGCTCCTCTTTGTTTGTTGCTCCTCTTCTCATTTCTGCTCTTTTTTTTGCTTTTCTGCAAATTTTCTGACTTGTTTTGCCTTTTCTCCTCCTTTTTTGCCCTCTATTTTTCCTTATCAGCTTGCTCGTTTTTCTGCTCGTTGTTTCCCTCTTCCTGCCATTTCCTCAAGACCTGTATTTTCAACAGAGACCTCGAGCCCCAGTGTCCATACCCCCCCAGTGGTGACAGTACCAATGCTGATTGGTTGATTGATTGATACGATAAGACTGACAAGCTACTTCTGAATGAGTGTGATATTTTAATTTGGTGCTGCAAATTTGTCAAGGTTTTTGTATGATAACAACCGGAAGTTTGATGAGAAATTCACATGCTTTGTGAATTTCAGCAAAGTTTGACATGTTTTATAAAAACGTACTTGCTGGTGTAAGTCTGACATATTTGGATTTTCAAGCAGACCCCTAAAAACATACCTTTGACAATAGAATTTTCTTTAAAAAATGTGTGTAAGTAAACCTTTTTCTGAAAGAAAAAAATTCTGTCAGTACCTTTTGCCACAAGTGACGATTTGCAAAGGCGATAAACACAGTTATCACCTTCAGGCAGAGCTTTATTTTGAGGCGGTTGTTTCACGAGCTCGGCACTGGCCCTTAGATGTCAACACAGGCTCTTGTAACAGTCTGCCACAGGGTGGCGCTGTCTGAGATGACCACTACTACTACCTGCTACTCTTGCCATTCTTTTAGGCTTGGGGGCCTTGAATAGTCCGAATTTAAACACTTGTAGGAGTGTGATGGTTAGTTAGTTAGTAGTTGTGTTGTTACTATCACTGGCAGCAAGGAAGGGGCAATGTGTGGTGCAAGCTGCAGTGGTCTCCTGACGAGAGCCCTGGCATTTTTTGATTTACAAATAAAGCACTGCCACTGCGCAAATAAGTTATCAATTTGGATCCTTAGTCTATACGCATCAATGTTTCAAGTGACAAAAAAATTGTGTAGAAATATTTATTCTGCTGACTTCGAGCGTTCACATAAGTTTCATTGAGTGCGGTGTACCATTCTCTCTTTTATCAGTGTGTTATTGTAATCAAGCCTAGCTGCATCGCTGGCTGCAGATGGCCCTGCAGACGCTGACAATAAGACTACACTTACAGTCCTTTGCTCTGGGCATTCCTGGGTCTACATGGCAATCAGGAGGCATGATATGTTGCATAAATTGAAAACATTACTTTTAAATTATTAGCTTTGACAAAATCAACAGCCTCCCCTAAGGGTGGCCATAAAGTATGTTGACAAGGATTTAGTTATTGTAATTTGTTGACTGCGTAAAGCAGATTAAGACAAAAGTTTTCTATTTAATTGAATCCTGAGGCACAGAAGAGTTCTTCTGAAATAATTAAAACGTACACACTTACAATCATACTTTTCAAGTAATTGACTTGTGCATATTAAATGAATACAGAGTTACATATTCCTGCAATAGATGTTGTTTACTATAAGAAGCTGGAGACTGCTATGATAATTTCTGTTTCGTTTTATGGTGTTCTTTCTCGATAACACGGGTTTCTGTCCTAAATACAAGAATAGAGACTATAGCACCAAAGGGCTAGAAATGGCACAGATATAAAAGAAGTCGCATGTGATGTAGCTGAAATGTGATAGCTTTCTGAATGCTATTTGACCCAGTCCTAAAATCTTTGGAAATATATATATTTGGAAGGTTTACAGGGGAAATGCAGTGGCATAAAAATGGATTGAAGTTAGACTTCTTTTTTTAAATCTCCTTCAAAATTAGGGGTGGGAGGAATTTGCGAAATTGACTTTCGCAAACTATCGCGAAATTGCGCAAAATCTCTGCGATGCGGAGATTGCTTTTCCCGCCCTTTTGCAATGTGTTTTTGCGTGCTCCCTGGGAAATGTACCTCTTACTTGCCCATGCGGTCGCTAATGGGCACAGCCATCTTGCTGGCGATGCTTATTTCCTCTTCTGGGTCGAATGACGTGTTCGCGATCGCAAACTCGCGCGGGATAGAGCAACCGGTTACCAACAATCCAACATCTTGTGGTGCAAGCGAAAGGCTAGGAAAACACGTCGGCGAATGCAGGGACCCGGTAAGTCGCTACCGCGCACGCAAGAACACATTTTTAAAGCGCGAACAAGAAAAAACTTCAGTTTCGCGGCAGATTGCAAAACTTTTGACATTGTTGCCCTCTCCCCGGAACGCAAAAATGTCAAAATATCGCAAATTCCGCAAGCGTAACGAAATTTACCGCCCAGGCCTACTTGAAATCCCGGGCAAAATTACAGACATTCCTTCAACATCTGATAGAAAGCATCAGAAAATTCAGTAATTGCACTTTCCACCACACATATCATTTTCTTCCCTCTATAATATATTCCGTATTATAGATGAGTAACCAACACGAATTAACCATACATGGAGAAAATGTATATTCCAGTTGAATTTTTTACTAGAGAAAACAACCTACTCTCTTTTATAAAGTACTTTTAATAAAGGAATATAACTATTTTATTTCACCCCCAGTTCTCAATGTATTATAGAAACAACACCAATGAAATTTGATTGATGGCAAATGCAGTGTGGGAGGAAGCAGCAATATCACCTTTGGTTCACTTCTTGACGCCTTGTAAAAAGAAACAGCCAGAAGATAAAAAAAAATATTCTGTGCATGTATTTCCTCTTTCAATTAGGTGGCAACCACCCTGAAAAAATGCAAAAGCGCTAATTGCTTTCTAATATTAGATTGACTCTCGCTTCAAACTCATTATAATCATTTCATTATCAGGATTATGAAATCATTTTCTTAACTTTTGTAACTTTTCATTATTTTAACAACCGTGTGTTGTGACATTAATCCACAGTCGAACCAATGCACATGTGTGGTGCAGTAATCATAATATGTAAAAATACGGTCCCAAGTTGCTTGTTATGGCATTAAATGAACCTTGACCCCGGTGCCTAGTGTAATAACATACCTGTCAAAAGGTTTCAATGTAACTTTCCCACTGCCCACACTTAAAGCAGGAGTTAATGTGTAGACATATTTAAGCAGACAGTGGAAATAACAGAAGCTAAGGCATTGGGATGTAGATCGCTCAGATTAATTAGGGACCGTCAAAAACACTATCTGGGCGAACAAACCACAGGGAATTTTTGTTGTCAGAACGCAAGAGAAGACACCTTCTTAATTAAAAAGTATACACTCCTGCTGAAGTAAATTTAGATGGCTGCTACACTTTCCTATTTCCGAAGGCATGACATCAGGCAAATACCCAGCTTGCACTGGCGATACTATTGCTGTAAGTTCAGGGGAGAGGAGTTGGCCTAACGGCTAGGGCGGTCGACCTCGAATCTGCAGGACGGGGTTCGAGTCTCGGCAATAACGCTGATCATCCTGTGATTGAGGGCAAATCCCTTAATCTCCTTCTTCCTCACAAGAATTGAATGTGTCCCCGTGTCGTGTAACTGGTGCTGTGTAAAGCGCCCTGATATTCAAGTCAAGTTTGCGCTAAATAAAACTCTGTAAGAAAAAATAAAGGTAAATATCTGCTCGAAACAATGGTGACTGGGAGCAGTACACACAGTTTTTATATCTATTGAGAATGGGAAGGACACCAAATATATCACATAATGTACCCTACATGGAGGTTTATAGATCATGGGCGCTGGTTGACAAACCTCCTTTTAAAACATTGGTATGGATCTGAAATAGAGCTTCAGTGAGATAGTTTTGGTCCTTCACCAAATCTGAGTACCCAGTTATATTTTCACACCTAATATTTCACTCCTACTCTATATATTGTTTGAATGATTAGGTCCAAGCTTATCTTGATAAGATGTGTTCGATTAAGAATGAAAAGACTGTGGGGGTCATGTTTCTTTCTCACAAACTGGAAATTCGCTGAGAAAAATGTTTAGATGTTGATTGATGGCGACCATCAATGTGAGGGACTGTCATATGAAATGGGCAACAGGCATAGCTATGCACTAGCAAAACCTTTTTGCAAAGAATATTTCGCTCTTATTCTCCACTCAAGGTGAGGTTAGATTGAGGTTATGTTGTCCCTGGTTAACCAGAGGAATATGGCAAAACAGCTAGGTTTAGCTGATTATGTTGACATGGTTACATCAATGTTCACTGCACTCTCTCTACTAAGAGATCACTCAGAAGAGGAAACCTCTCCTCATACGAAGCTCGTCATTGTCGCCCTTCATATCCTCATTTATACTTATTTTCAGACCCCGTGGTTCAATCCTTCGTTCACTAATGCATTCCTGAAGACAGTCTCTGGGATCACTTGAAATCATCCACATATTTACATTTTTGAGACTCCCAACTCCAGGTTTGACCAACCTGAACTGCGCCAGACTAAGGGCCTGATTTCGTGGGTGGCAGATGGGCTACTCCATCACAAACGTGACAGATACGAATGTATGGCGTTAGAACGCATACATTCACAACACATGCCATTACAGCAAACTTTTACAATGCAGGATCCATTACAATGCATGCCATTACAGCGCAGCTGCTATTACAACTCATTTCATTACAACGTAAGTATGGTAAGTATTTTTTTTATTTTAATGAATGGGAATGAGATAGTAGAGTAAATATTGGATAGTGCAGGGGTTAAAATTACTATTCTAACTCCAGGGGGGTGTAATAATAGGGTAAGTGTTGGATAGTATAGGGGTTAAAATTACTATTCTAACTCCTGATGGTGTAGGGGTTAAAATTAAATTAAATACTTAACCATACTTACGTTGTAATGAAATGCGTTGTAACAGCAGCTGTGTTGTAATGGCATACGTTGTAATGGCATGCATTGTAATGGATCCTGCGTTGTAAAAGTTTTGTTGTAATGGTAGTGCATTGTGAAAGTTGCATTGTAATGGCTGTTTCCCACAGATACACCATCCACCTTATTACAAGTTCCATAGGCAGTAGTAATGCACCTGTAATAAGGTGGACACAATATTTGTTACATTATTGACAGAGTAACTTCTTGACCAATCTTCACATCAGGCCCTAACGTACTTTTCTCTAATGTTAAATTACTTAGCACACTTCTATCACATTCACGCATTTCGGCATAGACTGGATACAATATTTGGTCCCCAATGCCTCATCCCTGTGACTAGTGCCCATTATACATCCTGGAGTGACCAGCAAATGGTTAACTTCAAACGCACCCTCCATTGTCACCTCGATATCATCACAATACAGTAGTACCAATAGACTCTAATATATGTTTTAGATGTTTGAAGACGCCCATTTCAATCGAAATAGAACATCCTCTACCTAGGAAATTAAATGACAAAAGTTCTGCACTTTCACAAAAGGCTGATATCCACCTTTTATGATTTTTTGCACCACCACTTCACCACTGGGAAGTACAGTGATTGGCTCCTGAATTAAATGTATAAAAAAGGCTATCAAAAAGTCATGAGAAAAAAAACAAATATGTAATGGCAAGCTGGCACTCAAGCATCAGTAATGAGTTTATACAAAGCAAAACAACTCAAAATCTCCAGCTGCTTCTCAGAAACTAGCTGCCCTGAAAAGTAACTGCAAAATAATTGCAGGATTGCAGAGCATCCATGCATTAACTACAATTGTTGCCACCAGTGGTGTCCCCATCTGTAGACAGATGTAATGGGTGCTCTAGTAAACCCGACCCCGTAGTCAAGAAACTTGGATTCTGGCTCAATGATAAACTTTCTATGAGCCACCCAGTCACCAGATTGTTGGATACCTCCTTCGGCATCTTAAGATGGCTTAGAAAGATTCAATGGTGTCTCCCGTACTCGCCCCAGAGAACAGTTATCCAGGCCTTAGTCATCCCAAGGCTTGAGTATGGCAACATTCTCTATCTAGGGGTCCCAAATTAACTTCTTAGGAGACTCCAGGTGGGGCAAAATGCTGCCACTAGAATCTTATGCCATCCACCCAAGTGCCATCCCACTGCCTGGAAGCTTCATGAATTGCACTGTGTTCAATTCAAAGCATTTTGTTCTGTACACAAATGTTTTTCAAACTATGGTCCTCTGTATTTAGGCTCTCTGATATCACCTTTTCACACCAAACCGATCCCTGTGCTCAAGTAACCTGGACCTAGCTGGCAAGTGCCCAGAGTTAGGAGATTCTCGAAAGGAGGCAGTGCCTTCTATTTCCTATGCCAAAGTTGTGGAACTCTCTCCTCCCTTATTTCCATAAGAAGATTAAAACCTAGTTGTTTTAACCATGGACTTCAGGATTAGCAATCAGGCCATTCTCTGGTACCCATGCTGTGATGTAGCACTGGGAAACTCTTGATTGGGACCCTTGTGCTTTATAAATCTGGCTAATAATAATATTAATTACAATTCACAATGAAGCACAATGAGAATGTCTAGAGAACGCCTGCATTTCAAAAGCTCAAGAACAAGAGAAAGACCTTGACATGAAGAACAAAGGGCATACCAAAATAGGCTACTCTCCTTCAACCTCTTCTCCTCCATGATTGTAGCTCGCACATCAAGGTTTGCTGCTTTGTATTGCCACTGAAATACCAATGCAGTGTCACCCACATACCAATTCCCACCCTATAAATTCAAGAAGACCGTCCTTCACAGCTCAGATGTCTTCCCAGCAAGTGTTGTCTCTGAGCACTCTTCTTGATGTTGGAAGGGTACTATAAGGTACTGATCCAGATGGTCCTCCGAATCATTGACACAAATGTAACGTCCAATGAAGAGTCTGGTAAGTGGCCTGAGGAAGCTATGTGCTCTATCATGATCTTGGAACTCTGTGTTGATGTTAACTACGGAGCTTATTTGATGGGTACAAAAGCAACAGTGACAAATAATCAACAAATGATGGCTCCTGTAGAAATAATATAGTATAAACAATATATAAATAAACAAAAATAAAGTGTTTTGGGGGAACTAAGAGATAATATAGTCTTCATGATAGTAACAGGGAACAACCCAGATAGATAGTGAACATCTTATCAAGGGCCATTGGATCAATATTATCTGTGTTATCAAACTCAATTGGATTTCATCCCACGAGAGTGTTATCTCTTTAATGTGCACATTCCTCTTTTCTCCTCCTGGAAAGCCAACATTCCACAGTTAGCCCTCCTACCCAGCTCAGAGCGCCACCTAAGAATATTGGAGGTGAAGATGCACATCTCCAATGCATAGCATTACAGTGCTAGGCCAGCACAGTGACCAAATACAGAAACCCATTGCCAGAAGGACTGTTCCTCTTCCTTGCCATTAAGCCCAGAAGACATGCCTCAGGCACAAGCAGGCACTTCCTGTGCTGTAGCTTCTCTAATTACTCAGTGACCTCCCATCTGTATAAATGAAAATCGAGGCGAGACCAGACCATATAATAAAGATCAGCATTGACATGACTACATCTAGGGCAGTCCAAATGGTTGTCCTTTCCAATACGGTTTCCAGTAAATCATTTGGACATAGTTTACTGAGTGTATTTGAATCCTGCATTTCTAGAGACTCGTTAAACAAATTAAGCCAAATCCAACTCTTTATCAGACAATGTTCTACCCAGGTTAGTTTCCAACTTGTTTTAATGTGTGTGATAAGGGATTTAGTCATATCAAATAGTGATCTGTATAAAACGATGTTAGAAGTCTGCAGTCAATACTAGCCATTAAAAACAATTGAAAAAAGCCATGTGTTACCTGCTTGGTGGCATCAGGTCCTGAATATAATCTAATATGGAGGTAAAAGAGCATGTTGTTTGCATTTAGCAAGATAACATACAGCCTGTCTGCCAGACGTATACCTCTGCCCCTGTTCAATAGTGTAAAGAGCTCTGCCAATGACCACTGTAAGACTGAAGAACACGAGGGTGCAGCCTTGTCTAGTTCCTCAATTGTTCTTCGGAGAAATCGATTTGCCAGTTTTAACCCTGACGTCAGGGCAGTGTTAAACAAGCTCCAGTCTCTTGATTCAAGACTTGCCTAGGTTGAAATACCTGGTTACTTCTGTTAGAAAAGACCAACCCAGAGTGTCAAATACTTTCTCTAGATCAACTGCTAGAACCATATCTCCATTGCACACTTACCCTTAAGCTTATATAATTTATTACCCTGAGAACCTTAATGAGGAGTTTGCATTTAAGATTCTGCACTCAAAGCAGCTAGTAAGAAGCCCTGTCCATCGGATCTCTGTGTTGCTTAGGAATGGAAAAAACCATTGCCTCTTTGTGGTGGGGAGGAGATAGAGGCGTTCCTAGTATCATGTCATCCAGTGATTGTCTTAACACAGATTAATTAGGCATGGAACTTTGGAGTCGCCATGTGGATATCAATGTGACCGGTTTGCCCCATCGAATTGTGAGTAAAAAATGTATTGTGATGTCAATGTGTTTGCCCTGAGTATTTGGCATTGTGAACGAATGTAGTGATGGTGTCCCCCGCTAGGAATCTGTCTAGGCACACATGAAGATTGAGAAATGGGGAGCAAAAAGAGAATTTCCTATTGTTCGTAGTGTCCCTGTCTCCAGAGATCAGTCATGCACTCCACAATTTCCCAACCACTTAGCACATCCTATAGCCACCTTTGCCTGCTGCGTGTTTGCCAATGGAGATAGAGGTCTATCCAGCTCAAAATTCACAGCACAATTGGTGCACCCCAAAATTATCCCATTTTGAGTACTGTGAGCTAGCCTATTTCTAGAAATATCAAGGTATTTTCTTTGTTTAGTGTTGGGAGCATATACGCTCCCAAACATATATTAAAACCAGCCAGCCGTGGCATAAACTAGCTCAAGGTGACCCTGAGAATCTACCGCGGTCTGGATAGGTTCAAAGACCACCCTGTGTGCCTCATAGCATTGTTGCCCTGGCATTGACAGAGAAACCAGCTGCAAAAATTTGACATTTTTATCCTAATCGCAACTTGTCCGCTTCTTCCCCTAGACAAGTGGGTCTGCTTGAGAAAGGCCAGGAGGATCACATTACAGAACACATGCAACATTCAAAATGTTTTTAGTAAAGAAAGGTTTTTGTAAACATGAACCCATCAAGGTATATTTTTGTTCGGGGTCAGTATTGATTTCCATAGGGTGGGCCTCTGTCTAGTGTGCTACAGTAAGCAAGAAACTATGGGTTGAAATGCTACATACAGCAGGTGTGTTCTCCACCCTTTTCCATAATAGGAGCTACTTGAGTTCAGTGAAAATCTTTCAAAGCTACTAATATTATTAGTGTTGTAATAGTGACCACTTCAAACAAGATTACATTATTGACAACCATGCGTAAGATTGCTAACAGTAACCACCTCAATGAGACAGGTTTACCAGGCTTACCAGCAGTAATGTAAACAAGCATTGAAAACATCAATATGTTTTCCCCTATACAACATCTATTGGATTGTCCATGTTTTTACATATTACACAAGAGTATAACTGTTGTGCAACATGGCTTAAACTAAACAAATACAATTCTATGATGTGGACAATGTTGGCTGCATCAGAGCATTTGTTTTTTTCACTTTTAGTGGGGGTAAAGGAGGGTTTGAAGAGATTAAGCTGATCTCAGCACAGACCATCAACATGCAGCAGTTTCCTCTCTTTTCTGCCTGTGGTTGAAGTAAAGTAGCATCCCAGCAGAAGCACTATGCATATCAATACAGAAAACACAAATGTGGATGACCAAATGCGAATAAGCTCTTTATTCTACATCAGTAAAATTTTTGAAAATGTGGTAAAATGCTAGCCTGTTTATTTGGCTGCCTCAGTATCTAGCTGGTCTGTAAACTGAAGAAGTATGATGTTAAAAATGGAAGACCAGGCAGACAGTTCAAAGAGTGGGAGGAGTATGAATATGTGTTTATCTTTGCAAGCAAAAGAAACAAGATTTATCTTTGTTCTGGCCAACAGTTCATCTATCCTTGGTAAGGAATACTTATCTACCTGAATCTCTTTGTTTGCACCCCTCAAATCCACACACAACCTGATCTTACCATTCTATTTTCGTGCTACTACAATCGGAGACATCCATTCTGACGATTCAATCCGTTCAATCACTCCTGCTGTTTCCAACCTTAACAATTCCTTCTCCAACTCACGCCTTACTGCAAAAGGAACATTCCTCACTTTAAAATTTACTGGAACAGCATTCTCCTTAAGCTTAATCCTGTGTTTGAATCTTTTTAACATACCAATTTTTCCTGAAAAAACATCCTTAGAATCTTCTTTTATTTTCCTGCCTACCTCATCATCATCATCATCACGCAACACCAATACTTGTTCCTTTCCATTTGGATTCAAAATAATGTCAAGTTTACCTTGATCTCTCCAACCCAATACACTAGGTCCATACTCAGCCACATACATTTTACCATCAGCTCTACTTCCTTTAAATTCAAACGTTACATCCCTGCATCCTACCATGGGAATACTCCCACCCGTGAAAGTCTTCGGGTTAATATCACTCTTCTTAAGTTCTCCCCCAATCTCATTTACAAATTTTTCATTCCACATGTCCAAATTCACAAACGTGTAAGGCGACCATAAATCAGCTATCAACGTCACTTCCACTCCAGCAACAACAATCTCACATTCACGTCTGCTCCTAGTTTCTCTCTTTATATCTAAAACAACATCCTGTACAATAAGGATGTATGATGCAACATCGCCAACCGTTACATCGCATACTGTAACCACGCTGTTTTTACATTGCAAAGACTGTTACTTTGCAAGTTTTCACATAGCGTGCCGATGCAACGTCAATGTACGTTCCCTTATGCAACAAGGCATGACAAAGCATACAAAAACATTGCGTACCATTACAACGCTTTTTTTAATCGTGCGGTGTTACAGAACTGCCAGTTTCGCATATTACTGCACAAGAACAAATCATGCAGGTGTTTGGAAAGGACGTCACAATTTAAGGAGGCACTCAAGATCGAAGGCAGTTTTTGCTTAACTGAACCTTGCTATGCCACCGAGAAAAGCACTTTAGGCCTTGCAAGGAGTATGGAAGGTGCCATTTAAGTACCAATACAATACCATTGTTTTCCAAAGTCAATATACGTGTCATGAATTCCGACGTTGTGACCCAAATCCCAGGTACCTTTTATGCTTATTCCTAGGCCCAGTAGTATTTAATGCAGCCCTGAATTAAATTATTTTTTAAATCAATCTGCATGTCATGAATTCTGAATTTCAAGTCCTGCACTCCTGTATTTTAATTACAAACTCGAACACAAATCTACAGGTCCTACGATTTCACCTTCTGTTGACTTGGCCAATTTTCATTGCAGGCCAGGTCGCAGTTCACATAATTGTGTATCGCACTCATAAATCTGTCGGAAATGTTCACATCACAATTTTATAATGTGTTCCCATCTTACGTGTTTGTATCATCCATGATGTAAAGTTACCTGCCACATCCTGGTACATAAATATCCATTGGTTGAACTCTGAAGTGTGCTTAGTTAAAAAAGGAAACCTGATGCTTTCTTTGTCGTAAAAGCAAAACAAAGCTAACCCAGCACGAGCAGATTTTTGGAAAGGACTTCACAATTTAAGGAGGCACTCGCAATCGAAAGTAGTTTTCGCGATGCCAGGGACATTTAGGGGGGTGCAAGCATCAACATCAGCATGCTGGGCCCTGCTGCATCCCCCTTGGAAATGGGCCTTTTGTAGGGTTTCGGGGCCTCGTTCATGGCACATGCACGAAAGTGCGAGCACTTGCAGACAAATAATATCTTTCTACGGCGCTGCTATTGTGAGTCTGCTCTATTAGTGCACTTTCCAATGCTTCAGCGCGCACGGATTCCAGCCAACACCTGTTACGTCCCATCACTAACTGAACCTTATTGCAGCACTTGGAATTAAAAACCCAGCACGAGCAGGTGTTTGCAAAGGATGTCACAATTTAAGGAGGCACTCGAAATCGAAGGCAGTTTTCACTTAACTGAACCTGTTGGCCATTCTCATAAGCTTTTTCTCTAGTACAGTAGCCCTCAATATACTTCCCCTAATTGTTTGCTATATGTGCAGCCGCTGCCTGCTGATTGCATCAAATATAAAATTTAACGTTACATGATTTTATATGACAAGAAGCAGAAACCACTTGCGAGGTGCCATGTCACCTGCTGTGTAAACGTCCGTAAGCATGTGTTGTATTTGCAAGCAATAGAAATGTCATTGTGCAGTTATAGCATGCGTTGTAAATGCATGCAATGCAAAGTATCCTGCGATGTAAAGGTTGCATTGCGATGGCACCGTGACCAATTACCTTCATTGTAATCAGTGTTTGCCGTACAATAAAAATGTTGTCGTCGTCAGAACGTTTGTCTTCATTCTTTTCTTCTTCATCTTTACCAACCACATATTTTATTCTCGTTGTTTTGTCCTGGCTCTCCTGTAATAGACTCTTGCATAGTGTCCAATTAATCCACAAACAGTGCACTTTTGATGTCTTGCTCTACAACTTTTACTGTTTATCAAATGGGTATAGCTTCCACACCTGTAACAAGCTAGATTTGCTTGACCTTCTCTCCTATATTCTGTTCTTACTGGAAAATTGGTCTTTCTATCTCCTTTCTATTCCTTGTAGGCCTTCGTCACTCTCTTTACAACACAAACTTCCTCTTTCTCTTTCTCTTTCTCTTTGTTATCATCAAGGGCTGCTTTAGCACATCTTACCGAAACGTCTGCCTTACTTAATACAGCAAGTACTTTATTCAATGTGCCATCACCCATAGTCCATAATCTCTCTTGTACCCTTTTATTGTTCGTTAACATAATGATCTGGTCTCTTATTAATTCTTCTTCCATTTGACCAAATCTGCATTTATCTGCCATCTTCTTTAAAACACTTAAATAATCATCTATCTTCTCATTTTGATCTTGCTTCCTCCTGAAGAATTTGAATCTGTCAATAGCTACACAAACTGTAGGTGCATAATCATTTTCCAAATCCTCCAAAGCGTTTGCATACACAACCACTTCATCATCGTTCCTTTCCATCTTTTGCATACGATGATACTGTCTAATACCCTCTGGTCCTAAAGAATGTGATAAAATAATGTTCTTTATTTCTGGTGTCATACCCTCATTGTTTATAGTGACCATATAATTCAAGAAATAGACTTTCCATTCCTGCCAGTTGATCATTGGTTCACCAGGTTCAGGTAAAAATGGTTTAGGAGGCGTTAAAGTGAATGTTTGTGCTGCACTCATCTTCACACTTTTTTTTATCTCTTCTTGCTTGCACAACAAAATTCCTTAAAAATGCTTCAATTGAAATCATCAATTGCCTGTAAAATTCTTGTATCACTCAGCTTGTACTCCTTTAAATTTTCATTGTTCCAATGCACAAGACATGAATGCGCTATAACCATAAAATGCTTAAAATTCCTCAAAAGAATTTAATTCATCATACCTCTAAAGAACTTTATTGCCCAGTGTTTCTCCGCGCGATAATCATCTTTTGCGTTCTTTGTAAATCAAGAACGACAATTTTTCTCTCAGCACTCGTCGAAATCACCCCAATCCAAAATGGCCGCTAACGTGCTACGTCACTACGTCGGACGTCACGCTTCCAATTGGTACATTTCAACTTCCTTAAAACATACGTCACAATGCATGCGTGTTTAATTCTTCTTGCGCTGACCTCCTGCGCATGCGTCACTTCTGCTCGCGTTTCAGACTGGTCGAGCCTACAATAACGGTGAGATTTTCCTTATACTTTAAGAATCTTCCTCAAATCAGCATACGCTCTTCGTTCATTTCAATCCATTATCGCTGCGCATACACTTGGGCTTACCTTCCGTTCTTTAAGGTGGATTTTATATTCCTTACGATGCACTTCATTTTTTCCTTCCATATTTCAATCATAAATTAAAATTCCTTCACACCGTGGGTCCTTGCAGAGTTGCTTTTTCGTCCCCAATTTGTAAAGTACACGATTCCTTTTTGTAAGATGAATCTTTATTAAGTAACATCAACTCCACATCTCACTTTACCAGCTCATCTTCTCAGCCCCGCCTCAATTGTTTCTTACTAGAACTTCCTTTCCCCATTCATCCATATTCTACTCAGTGATGTGGATACATTCAAACATGGAATGTATCAACACCACAACCTGCCATATGTGCCAAAAATGTCTGTGTAATGTATTGCCTTGCTGAATGGTACTTGGTTCCTCACGGAATGTGGATTTCTCCTGTCATGCCATTCTTAGAATACCTTGGATTCTGATATGTCAGTTATTCCTTGGCTGTTGGTGGATGAGGCTAATAAATACATCCTTATCCTTTCACCTAAATGCTGTACTGGATTTATTATATCCATTCATCAATTTCACACTGGCGACGATCCTACCTCATTGCCTCAACACCCGGCCGTCCCTGACACCTCTCCAGCGGCGGAACAAATGAATTTAAACGAATACGAGATAGCAATTGAACAATTAGACCGACACTATCTTCCCAGACTGAGCACGATAATGGAGAGATATCATTTCGGATTAAGGGGACAAAAGAAAGATGAATCAGTTGAGGAATATGTGTCGGCACTAAGGAAGTTGGCTTCATCTTGCAAATTTGGACAGACTTTAGATGAGAGAATAAGAGATCAATTTGTCTTGAAGTGCGCTCATGATAGTATTCGGAAGGAACTTTGGCTAAAAGATGAACCACCACTAGAAGAAGTTCTTGTGATAGCGAAACAGGTTGAGCACATGACGAAATGTGTTAATGAGTTGAAAGAGGAAAAACAAAAAATAGATGTACCGGAAAAGAAAAGTGAAACTAAAGTAGAAGAAGTTGTGTGCCAGGTCAAGAAAGAAGAAAAATCATCTGGAGAGAAAAATGAAAATGGAGCGAATAATTCCTATACTAACTTTAATCCTTCTAATAAATTTTGTTTTAGGGGTGGAAATGTTGGGCATTTAGCTAATTCACCAAATTGTCCAGCATTGAAGTCAATGTGTAATAACTGTGGTAGGAGAGGTCATTTCTCTAAATGTTGTAGGACTAGAACTGGGAAGAGGGATAATGTATATAAAAAATGGTCTCAACCGCAGGTTAAGACTGTGACTTTCCAAGTGAATAGTGGTCCTTTAGAACATCCCTCACATCTGGTAAAAGTCGATCAAGCCATGATTGAGTTTAAATTTGATTCCTGTTCTCAGATCACCATGATTGACCAAGGTTTACTACACAAAACCTTTGGAGATAATGTCAAACTTTTCAAAAGTGACATAATACCCTTAGGTTATGGTGAAAAGCCCATTAAAATATATGGATATTTCACAGCCACTCTTGAATTAGGTAGTCGCATCATTCCAGGCAAAATTTATGTGACCAACTTTGGTGATGCTCTGATTAGCTGGAGAGATCAGCGAGACTTAGGAGTAACACTTGATCCTAATGCCACACCTCAGGTACAAATACAGCAAGTTGAGAATTTGTCAGAAATGTTTTCAGGAAAGTTTCCAAATGTGTTTAAAGAAAAGTTGGGACGTTTAAAGGGTTATAAACACTGCATAAGATTAAAAAAGAATGCGATACCAATTGTAGCAAAAGTAAGGAAGATTCCTTTAGCTGAACAAGAAAAAGTGCATAAAGAGATAGAAAAATTGATTGATAATGACATTATAGAATCAGTAGAAGCTACAGAATGGTTAGCTCCTATTGTCATAGCTAAGAAGCCTACTGGCGAAATTCGTCTATGTATTGATTTGAGGGCGTTAAATAAAGAAGTAATCGTAGATAGATTTCCGTTACCCAACATTGATGAGATCGTAGGGACATTAGAGGGAGCGAGGTACTTTACCACTTTAGATCTAGCTTCAGCATACCACCAAGTAGAGTTAGATCCCACATGCCAAGATCTGACTGCTTTTATTACTCCTATGGGAACCTTCAAATTTAAAAGGATGCCATTCGGATTAATATCAGCAGCCTCCGTATTTCAACCTATTATGTCTCACATATTAAAAGGTCTCTCCGGAGTAAAATGTTATCAAGATGATTTACTAATTTATGGTGCCAACATGCAAGAACATAATGAACGGGTGTGTGACGTGTTGAAGAGGTTGTCAGATTCTGGGTTGTCCCTTAAGAAAGAAAAGTGCAAGTTTGGTTTGGAGGAAGTGAACTATCTTGTTCACTGTATTAGAAGTCAAGGTGTTTTTCCTAAGTCCGAGTTAGTTACATCAATCGATAACATGGTTGAGCCGGCAAATAAAGAGGAGTTGTTATCTTTTCTTGGAATGGTTGAGTTCTATGGCAAATTCATCCTACATTTTGCGGACAAGACTAAGAATATGAGGAGGCTCACCTCTAAAAATGTGATGTTTGAGTGGTCAGTTGACTGCAAAAAAGAATTCAATGAGATAAAGAATGCTCCTTGTCTTCAGGCATTTGTTCCTGGCCTCCCTACATATATATATACAGATGCTAGTGATAAAGGTCTGGGAGCTGTTCTGGTACAAAATAAAGATGGACATGATTCTCTGATTGCTTGTGCGTCAAGATGTCTTCGTGGTCCTGAGCTCAATTACTCTGTAATTGAAAAAGAGTCGTTAGCTATTTTTTGGGCACTGAAAAAATTTAAGAATTTAGTCTGGGGCACGAAATTCATTGTCAAATCGGACCATAAGCCTTTGAAAGAAGTCTTTTGTAAGAAAGGATTAGATTCTATCTCTTCAAGAATTAGAAGGTGGATAATATCCTTACAGGAGTTTGATTTTGAGGTGCAATATTTGCCTGGTGTATCAAATAAGGCTGCAGATTGTTTTTCAAGGCTTGTTAAAGAAAATGATCCGTGCAATGATGTGGCAAATATAGAGGAGGATGATTTTCTTGATGTTTGTGAGGTCACCGAGGGTGTTGTTGGGAAAGATGAGTGGAAAGAGGAATTACAAAAAGATGAAGAACTATGTAAAGTAATATCTTTGATAAGGGATAATAAGCGTCTAGACAAACCATGGTCGTTGGTTTCTCATGAATTATCATTGACAGATGATCTTCTGACACAAGGTTTGAGACTAATCCCTCCCAGTACTTTAAGGAAAAAATTGTTGTTGCATGCACACTCTGGACATCAGGGTATAGTAAAAACTAAGGAAATGTTGCGCTCCCAGTTTTGGTGGCCTGGCATGGATTTGGAGGCAGAACGGATGGTAAGAGAGTGTGTGGAATGTTGTGCAAGTGACAAAATTCTGAAAACTAGACAGATGCCAATGGTTTGTAGAACCTTACCTAATCACCCTTGGGATGAATTAGCAATTGACATCTTGGGTCCCCTATCTGGTGTCTCGGACACCCCTTATTTAATAGTTTTGGTCGACCTATATTCCCGTTGGATTGAAGTGTGTGCAGTCAGTGAGATAACTTCTGGGTCTATCATTAAGTTTCTATCTGAAATATTTATGAGAGAAAGTTATCCAAATAGTATTTTGTCAGATAATGGTCCTCAATTTTGTTCTGCACAATTTGATGCCTATCTCACTAAATGTGGCATTTCACATAAGCTGTCTTCTTTGTATCACCCAGAAACTAATGGGGCAGTGGAGAGAGTTAATAAAACACTAAAAGAGTGTATTCAACTTGCCAGAGTCAATGGCTTAAATTGGAAAGATGCTCTTAGAGAAAGGATTGAGGCTTACCGGAGCTCTCCCCACTCTTCCACTGGAAAATCTCCCTTTGAGTTATTCAAGGGAAGAGAGCCCAACACAATGTTGTGTCCTGGTTGGATGAATCTAAACAAAGGGTTTGTTGACAATCACATTGGTGTATGGAGGGAGAGAGAGTTAGAGAAGCAAGCATGTAGAAAGGCTTACTTTGACAAAATAAAATGTGTTCGATTTCAGAAAATTAACGTAGGGGATTTTGTAAAAATAAAGGCACCTGTTGGGAGAAGTTCATGGTCTAAATATACAAATGTCAGACCTGTTATCAAGGTGTTTGATAATGCCATAAAGACACAAGATGGTCGGATCTGGAATAAAAGTAGAGTTGTGGTGGTTAGATCAAGAAATGTTTCTCAAGATTCTTCTGATAATGCTTGTGAATCCTCTCTTTCATCCAGGGTCCCTTTGTCCCATCCCAACAATACTGTTTCCCCTCGCATGAGGAGTCAGAGGTTACGAAAGGCTCCTGCTTATATGAAAGATTATGTTTGATCCTTCTGTCTTCACTTTCAAGTGTAGTTTCTGTTTCCCTGTCATTTTTACCCATTTTCTTGTTTTCTTCATCATTCTTATTGTTATTGTATAAGAGGGAAATGTGTAATGTATTGCCTTGAATGTGGATTTCTCCTGTCATGCCATTCTTAGAATACCTTGGATTCTGATATGTCAGTTATTCCTTGGCTGTTGGTGGATGAGGCTAATAAATACATCCTTATCCTTTCACCTAAATGCTGTACTGGATTTATTATATCCATTCATCAATTTCACTGTCTGCACGGTGGGTTGGATGGATTCCACCTGAGATGAGCAGCAGCTTGACATTAGAAACCTTGCAATGAACAACAACATTGTTATTTGCCACTCGATTCTACGAGAATGAGGACAACACTGTCTGCTTTAGTAACAGCTTTAGACCAGGGAGAAGGTGTGCAAATACAGATGTCTACTATGATCGAGGAGTGCTTGGCACAGACCTCTGAACAAGAACCTGGCACTTGGGTGTGGCATTGTTGAGTTTTGTAGAAAAAGCATGTGGGAGTTGCGAAGAAATGGATGTCAGGAAACCTAGCTGAACATGCCCAAGCACAAAGTAAAGGTTGGTGATCTCTCCCTAGCTACAGATGTTAATCTCCAAATCTTAAAGAAAGGGTTGCTGCTGTTGAAAAAAAGAGTACCTGCACACAAAAGCAGAACTTGGCCCAGGCTCCACAACAGGATGAAGTCTCAAAGCCCAGTTGGAAGACACAGGTATGGAGGTTGCACTGACCAATAGGAAACAAGGAAACAAGAGTGACATGGGAGGCAAGTGTGAGCCAACCAATGGTTAGTAAAGTGACGTGGGAGCCAAATGGGAACCAGTCAGAGGAAAGTAAATGTATGTAATGTATGAACTCCAAGTCCAGTCAAAGATTTTCATTTAAATGCAAGAGATTTTGCAAACACACCGGCAGGCAAAACCTAAAAAAACGTTGTCAGTTTTTAATATCTCCTACATGAGTAATACATAAAACCCATACCTGCAATGCCCTTGCACTAAGGTAAAATATTGTTAGTGATAAGTCTCCCTAATGCCGCATCATTTATCACTCAAATAGCAGCTGCTTTAAATGTGTACTGGAATTTTAGTCAATTTTCTCCAAACATCAACATATAAGTTCCGGAATCACATATATTTTTGTCTTGAATATACACTCTATTTTGGTACACATATAATAATTCAACCAAGCAAAAACTTCTAAGTCAGTAGACTGGGCTGCACACAGGAAAGCTACCAATACCAATAATGATAGCTCACAGACTATTTGTTGGAGAAGCCTGACCTAGACCAGTGGTACAGTATATTTGCTAGATTTCCTCCTAATTACATTTGTGTCTTTTACTCAATATCTTAAGCAGCCAAGAGTATGCCCATGTGTGCGTTCTTTTCTTGCTGTGTCACAGGATCCAAGCTATTCCTCACTGACTCGCCTGACTTTTTAAATTATATATTAAAATTACTAAAAGTGATTTACACACTTAATTTCATAGGGACTGATTAACAAAAGTAATCTGAGACAAAATCCTAACTTTACGACTTTCTGTATTCACAAAAGGCATTTAGAAGTACTAAAGTTAGGATTTTGTCTCAGTTAAACTTAAGTTTTGGTTTTAAGTTAAATTTAGGACAAACTTACATTTAACTGAGACAAAATCCTAGTCGTAAAGTTAAACTTTAGTTTGTCTTAAGTTTAACTTAAGACCAAAATTTAAGATTGACTAAGACTAAATTCTAACTTTAGTACTCCTAAATGCCTTCCGTGAATACCGAAAGTCATAAAGTTAGGATTTTATCTCAGATTACTTTTGTGAATCTGGCCCATATAATTTAATTATACTTTAAACATATATTAGTTCGTAAAATGTGAAAAGAATAATAGGATATGTTAAATTTAAATGAAACGTTTTAATTTTTGATGATTTTAAATTAAATTTACTTTTAAGTAGTTTATATAATATAATTTACCTTTATTTCCTATTGAGTTTTATTTTAAGTCCCTACCTCTGTTCTTTTCCGTGTGAGGGTGTTGCAGTAATACTAGAGCTCTGAGCTGGAGTACATTTATGCCTGTTTTGTGTCCTGTTTAGCTGTAATAACTTTAGAAGTGTAGTTTGTAAATAGGAATGGATGTACTACTCTGTGGGTGGGTGTCTGTCCTTACGTTCACCTCTCCCTGCCCCTCCCTTAACCCATCTTTACTCCTTCTTTAAACACTCCCATTTTGTAGTTAGTGTCCCCTAATTTCATGACACTTGCTTCAGTCCCTCCTACAGTTAGAAATTAAAATGTATACTTATTATGTGGAGACTTTGCAGTCAAGGCAGGTATTGCTGCACTGAAAAAGATGGGCGAGACAAAAGAAAAACGTCAGAACATGGGTTTGTGGATACCATTTTGTAGTGCATTACCAGTACTAAATCAGTACTACTAAACATACTACAAAATGCTGTTTATAAATAGGCCATTGGTTCTCATTTATGGGAGTTAAACAAAGGCTAATTGTTGATACTTTTAGAGGCATTCTTCGGAATACAATAGTTGCAGTATTCTCCAGGAGAAGCACACACAGCTGCGAACATCCAGGAAGAATTCAGTACCACAGTCAAAGAATGGCTTCAAGTAAGAACTTTCAGCGTTGGAATTGTTGCTACAGACAATGGCACTAATGTTGTAATGCGATGGCATTTGAAGGATAATTCAGAATTGTATGTTTAGCTTATTGCACCATCCTATGTCTACTGGACTATTTTAGAAAAACAAGATGCAGTCCACAGCATACTGACAACAGCTTGGATGCAGTTCAAGATCATTCAGCATTTCAACAGAATAAACTTAAAAGCCTTCATGCAAGATGTCCCAACCTACTATAACTCCATATTCTACATGCTGCAGCCCTTGCTGGAGCAGTACATGTCTCTCAATGATTATGTGCTACAAAGGATAAGGGATGCAAGTGTTAAAAGTATGAAAATATGTATGAAAATATATGTTGACAAATGGCAGCTATTAGAATGCCTGAGTCCAATGAAAGTGCCTTTTGAGATTTGGGCATTGAAAATCAGCAAGGAGGATTGTATGATTAACAAAGACATACCATTGCACTTAAAGCAGCCCTATTTGAGTAACTCCCGGCAGCCCCAGCGGCGCGACGCCTACCCACGCAGCAAGCAGCGCCAGGAGGCGTATTAAAACCGGCAGAGCCCTCGGTGGAGTGGGGGGCAAAACGAACTAGGGGGCATACCTTGTTGCTCCGTACGCCGCCACCGCCGAGAGTCACTGGGAGGCAGACATCAGCGTCGTCGCCGCTCCGGGACCACAATTCTCGGCAGCCCCAGTGGCGCGACGCCAACCCACGCAGCCAACAGCGCCAGGAGGAGTATTAAAACCGGGACAGCAATCGGTGGAGTGGGGGCCATAACGAACTAGCGGGCATACCTTGTTGCTCCGGATGCCGCCACCGCCCACAGTCACTGTGAAGCAGTCATCAGCGTTGTTGCCACTCCGGGACCACAACTCCTGACAGCCCCAGCGGCGCGACACCAACCCACGCAGCCAGCAGCACCAGGAGGCGTATTAAAACCGGCACAGCCCTCGGTGGAGTGGGGGCTATAACGAACTAGGGGGCATACCTTGTTGCTCCGGACACCGCCACCGCTGAGAGTCACTGTGAGGCAGCCATCAGCGACGTCGCTGCCCCGGGACCACAACTCCCAGCAGCCCCAGCAGCGCGACGCCAACCCACGCAGCTAGCAGCGCCAGGAGGCGTATTAAAACCGGCATAGCCCTCCGCGTCGCGGAACGCGCTCGGGCGACGCTGGGCTGAGCCCGGGCAGAGGGCGGGCCATCTGTGGCCATCCGGGGCCGAACGAGGCTGGGCTGGGCAATAGACTGTGGTTCCTGTTGCTGAAATCTAGCCCCTGGAATGAGACTCTCTTTTTATCTATCTATTGATTTTGGACATTGATTTTACCTTTAGATATTCAAAACACTGTGTTAATAGGAGAGTAATCTAAGTCTAGTATTTAAGTATCTGGTAATTCATGATAGTCTTTATTTTTCTTTTTAAAAAAAGCTTAAACTTTGTGGTTTTAATTATAAATATCAACCATGTCTAAACTCTAGCCACATTAGATAGCTATTTGGTGAAAGTGGTTAATAAAATTAATAGGGATAGGAGAGCATCACTAGGGCGGGGGAGTTCTCCCGTTACTACCCCAACTTCACCTATCTTAGTGGACGCACCAATATTATCGGATAGTTGTGGCCCGCGGAACCAGGCAGTTGTATCTGTGGATGTTCTATTTCATGCAGAAAATGATCAGGACACTTCAGTTATATCCAATAATGGTATTCATGATAACTCAAATAATGATATCCAGGACCAGTGTCCATCCCCCCCTAGAACATCCAGGGCTGTAAGGGCATGCAGGAAGATTCAAGTTAAACGAGGGGGAAACCGTAGTAAAAAAAGATTCGAGACACCACCGAAATGCCCATTGGGGGATTCTGAGCCGGTGGGAAGTAAAGGCTCATGTAACATTAATGTTGATCAATTGGACCTTCTAGCTAGTATCATTGATGCAAAGCTAGAAGAGCTCATTAAACCCCTAGTGTCCAAACTTGATACCATTTCTGCTGAAGTTAAAAGACTAGGAGGGCTTATGGAGAAACATCTGGCCCGGACTGAAAGATCTAAATGTGGTGCCAAGGGTACAGTTGAAATAAACCAGGGCACCCCCAAAGATGTACCTAAGCCACCTAGTAATAGAATAACTGAAACTGAACTTGTTATGCCTGACCCGACACCATTAATTTGTCCGAATGAGCAGAATATTGTAGCTCAAGAGAGCACTCCTACTGTAAGAGAAAGAAGGAATAATCGCTCCACCAACCTGCCACCTGATTGTGCCCCATATGTGGTTGTCTTCACAAACGTCCCTCCCCTGGAAAGTCATTCAACCCAGCTCCATCAGGAAACCCACAATTCACTTAAAAACAAGACAGTTTCGTGGCTGAATAAGCAATGTGGCTTCCCGATAAATTTTTCTGACCAAATTTTATCTACGAGAAGGGTGAATTGGATAGGTCAGTCTAGAAAGACCTGTAGGGGTGATTGCGTTATAGTACATTTTAAACATCGCCAACATGTAGCTACCATCTTGTTAAGGGCAGCTTCACTAGTTTATGCTGAGAATAGTGTTTGCGTACGCCCATTAGGCTACTTTTATAGTCAATTTATTAACGTATCCCCCAAAAATGATAGAAGCAGACACTATAGACCCCATTTACCTGTACAACACCCTGGCTTTGAAATCCCTATGCAGAATAGATATCAAGCCTTAAGCTCGTTGGACTCTAACGATTGACATACCGAGGGCCGCGGGTTATCTGCAATGGCATCCTCAGTAAGCCCTGAGATTGAATTAAATAACAAACATTTAGACCTGGAGCTAATTCAGCCGGGGGAACGATCTGAGATTAACAGATGTGGGGGTATATTAAAGGGAAATGTAATGCTGGGGGAAAGTGCTATGGTAATAACCGCCCCAGTTGCCCATAGTATAATGCATACTATAATGCATACCAATGTTATTAAAATTGTCAGTTGGAATCTTGCTGGACTTAAGTCCAAGGGGAATGTTTTGGGCTGGAATGACTTTATTAATAGCTATGATATACTTTGTTTTCAGGAAACTTGGTGTAGGGAGGAAGTAAATTATGATGGTTTTGTCTCGTACAGTCTGCTGGCACAAGGTTCTACCTACGGGAGAGCCAAGGGGGGTCTCCTGATTTTGGTCTCTATCAGGCGACAGATTATAATGAAAAGGTATTGGTGTGTGGGAGCGCATGTACAGATCCTCTGGCTAATTGCGGACCAGGGCCATAATGTACTACTGGTTAATTATTATAATAATCTTTTTGATAATTCCAGGTCGACTGTAGTCCACAACTTGGCCAGTGCTATTGATAATTTTATTACAGAACTTAATGTCGCTTTTGATTTTATCTGGGTGGATGGTTTAAACCTACCTTTGTGTGAACTGTTTACCCAAAAAGTTTGTAGGGTTCTTAATAATGATGGTGTGGATGATTTACATTTTAGACATAACAGTTATGGCGAAATATTGAACAAGTTCATGGGATGTCATGACCTGGAAATCTTGGATTTTGTTAAAGACAAATTTGGTCAGACAATCCCTACTTTTAAAAACAGGCAGAGTAGTTCAGTCATAGACCATGTGATTGTCTCATCTAACATCACCCCTCACTGTGCTTCTCCTAGGATAGAGGGCAGCTCCCTAAGTGACCACAATTATATAGTCCTAGATTGTACTTTATGGGGGAGTAGCACTGTCAAAGCAGGTACTGTACTTACTAATGTAGAGCCTCATAGACCAAATAGTGTAAGGCTTAGATGGATAGGGGAGAAAGCCAGTGAACTGCTAAACTCCATTGTCAGTGAGAGTCTGACAGATATTACCATCATATTGGATCACGGCACCGACAACGAGCGGGTCTTAGCTGATTTTAATTCTATTAATAAATCTATCAATGCCAGATCCACTAAACCTAAACATGCCCATTGGAGAAATGGCCGGGGTTGGTTTGACCACTCATGTACTAGTCTGTTAAATAAGTTAAAACAGGCTCTTGTGAAAAAGCCTAGGGACCCTGATCATATCATCAAAATAAGGTTAGATTACAAGCATGCTTTGAAAAGGAGAAAGGGTGAATTACAGCAGCAGGCCTGGGATTCACTCAACCCGGCCGCAGAGCTATCCGATAACACCCTGTTTTGGGCAACGGTAAACTCTGCCTTCCTCAAGGAGGATAATATACCCGAATTAAAATCCAATGTATCTAGTGAGGGTTGGGTTAACCATTTCTCTCAGGTTTTTTGGTTCTGCCAACTGTGATGCTAGCAGCAATAATGTCTGGCCTGTCATTTCATTGGACATTACTGTCCAAGAGGTTGAATCTGGCATCGGAGCTAGTAAGGGGGGCAAGGCCCAGGGACCCGATAGGGTGCCGATCGATGTTTATAAAGCCGCCCCAAAGATGTGGAGCCCTGTGTTGACCAAAGTATTTAATGCCGCTGTGTGCGCAGAGGCGCCAGATACTTGGGGGGAATCCATTATAATCCCAATATATAAAAAGGGCAGTCAGGCAGATGCAAAGAATTATCGCCCAATCTCTCTTCTTGACTCGTCAGTAAAGATAATGAGTCGAGTCATGTTGGTTAGATTAGAAGAGTGGGTTGAGCAAGAAGGCATCTTGGCAGACAGCCAGTACGGATTTAGGAAGGGTCAGGGTACACTCGACCAGTGTATTAACCTTGAACTACTGATTGGTAAATATACTGAAGCTAAGGAGGGTTCATTATATCTTTGCTTTGCCGATCTAAATAGTGCCTTTGATATGGTGGACCATTCTATACTATTGCCAACATTGTTACAGCTTGGAGCAACGGAGGGTATGATCTTTTTTCTTGCCAGGTTATACAGTAAGCTAGAAACCTGTGTGCGCTACGGCACTAAAGGTGAATGCACCCCTAAATTCAGTGTTAAGCAAGGGATAAGGCAGGGGTGTGTACTAGCCCCCCTTCTTTTTATACTGTTTATTAATGAAATAGATATTATTTTAAAAACCGTAAATGCAGATGCACCCAAGATCAGAGACGTTTCTGTCCCAATGTTATTGTATGCTGATGACGCTGTCCTGCTCTCTAGAACTCCTATTGGACTACAGCGTCTGATGGACAGATTTTCTACCTTTATCAGGGATAGGAAACTGTCCATTAATAAGGGGAAAACGCATACCATGGTCTATGGGCACAGAAGTAGAACCTCTAAGGCCTTTTTTATTGAGGGCGATAAGGTGCAAGATGTAGGTAAATTCTGCTATCTTGGTATTACTTTCTCAAAGGACAGGAAGTGGACTAACGAATTCATGAATATTAGTAATAAAATGGCTAAAAATGCACATGGTGTTTTTAGATTTGTGGCAAAAGTCGGGGATAGACATACTAAGGACATTCTCCATATCAATCAAGCTAGATGTGTCACCATTGCAATGTATGGAGTAGGAGTATGGGGACATATATATGAAAATAAGCTACATGTGGAGGAAAATACCTTCCTTAAAAAGCTTTTATGTTTACCGACCTCTGCCCCCACTGAGCTGATACACCGGGAACTGGATATTAACTATCTAGCCGATGTCTTATCCCTGAGGCCACTTATGATTTGGCGGTCAATTTGGCTACAGGATGAGAAGTTGTTTAATAGATCAGTCATTGAGGATTGTTTATCTTTGGATAAATATCGTAATATCCCTTGGTTAAGATATGTGGCTGATTGTTTCTTAGAAATATTTAATTTAAATGTACTGACTGACCCAGGTGCCGCTTCTATGATCCCAAAAGCCGAGCTGAAAGCAACTTTTATGGTGCATCAGGCTGGGAAACGGGGGTCAGCAAATGGCTCCATGTCCACAGTAATGTTCTTTAGTAAATATAAAATCAATGAAGGTTTTCCCAGATATTTAAGTTTGGTGACAAGACCATCCCACAAGTTTGTGCTAACAAGACTGAGGTTTGGAGTAGCACATCATTTAGTGGCCCAGCCGAGTATTAAGAAACATCCAACAGGGCTGTCCCAGTGTGATGGCATCACCAAACAAAGCACCTTGCACTTTTTATTGATCTGAAAGTTGTATATGAATTTTAGGATAGCTTACTTTTTTTAAACATGGTGTATGTACAGTGAACCAGGCAATGAGTCTGTTATTCAAATTGGAAACTGCCGATATCTGTTTTTTTACTGCTACATTTTTAAATCAGTCAATTAGGGCACGTAAAAGTATGTTATTTTAAGAATCATGTTTTTAAATTTTGATTGTAATAATGTTTTACCTGTTTTTATCATTTGTTGTTGTGCTTTTATGGTCATCTTGTATGTACCGAATAAAGCTTCATGAATTGAATTGAATTGAATTAAGGCAGAAGAATGATATCCCAACGTAAAAATGGAAGACTTAATCCTTCGTCTCAATACAAATCTCATTCTGCAACAAGAAATTGAGTCCTCTGAAGAGTACATCTGTGCCACTGTAATAGATCCACATTATCTACAAGGACCTGTATTCTGTTTTCAGTGCTAGATGTTTTAAATTATAATAATTAGATTGCCAAGGAAGTGTTTAAACTGGAAAATTTAATTTTGCAACTTTGAAGGCAAAGGAGAACTGAAGTGCTGGTTTCACCTTACTCTGAAAAGCATGATGGAGGCTCCAACTTCAGAAGCTTTCAGTAATTCCATCAGCATCCCGAACTAGTAATAAAACAGTCAAAAGTATCCTGGTTGCACGCCGGTCTCTGAGGAAAAAGCCGTAGCATGGCATCAATGATAGCACCCAGCCTAACCAGTGTGGGTGCTCCAAAAGACAACTCCCCGCAGGAGCGATAGAGTGGAACAGAGGAGCCCCTGTCCAGTTGCTGTGTGACGCAGTGAGAAACACCCCAGAATGGGATGGCAACAACTACCTGCCACCGTACCGACCTTAGGGAGTGTTTTACAATGATGTAACGACTCCTGGCAGACATCAACAGGTCTGCCTCACAGAAGAGTCGCTGTAGGAAGCGAGTGTCCATATACAGGGGTGTCTGCAGGGAACCGAGACTGAGCCACCTGCCAAGCATCTGGGTTCTGGAGAGAAAGAAGCCTGGGATGCCCCCCTTACCTCCTGCATGGTGGGCATACATGACTGAGCCAAGTAACGGAGCGAATGGGGGAGTTCACTGAGAGCTAGCCATTACACATGGACCACACAGAGATGGTGCATGACAAGGGGCACTAGTCGCTCCCAGAGGCCATGCTGGACAAATACACTCTTCACATGAGAGCAGCAGAAGAGGGTAAAGTGTAGCCTCAGACATTGCAAAAAGAGGCTACACATGAACAGACACCATCACTCATGGACCTAATGATGGCGAGAAAAGACACGCGCCTGCGCTGGAAAATAGGATTGACACAGTGGAGGTGGATATTTCATTAGTTCAAGCAGACATGAAAAAAATGTTGGTTGGAGCCACCTACATGGATTGAACAATCAGAGAACACGCTTGGACAAGGAGGTCAGCCTCCTTAAGGACTAAACACACCGGCTACATAGAATCAATCAATCAATCATTTGTAAAGTGTACTACATACCCGCGAGGGTCTCAAGGCGCTGGGGGGCGCTACTGATCAAACAGCCAGGTCTTGAGTATCCTACTGAAGGTCAGCAGGTCTTGGGTCTGTCATGGGAGGGTGTTCCATGTATTGTGGGCGAGGTGGAAGAAGGATCTCCCACCGGTGGTTGTTCTTCGGATGCGCAGGATGGTGGCGATTGAGAGGTCGGCGTAGCGTAGCTGGCGGTTGAGGATGTAGAAGGAGAGCCGTCTGTTGAGGTAGGATGGGCCGGTCTTGTGGAGTGCCTTGCATGCGTGGGTGAGGAGCTTGAAAGATTTCCTCTTGTTGATGGGGAGCCATTGCAGGGTTCCCAGGTGGAGGGTGATGTGGCCGTGGCGTGGTACGTCGAGGATCAGTCGTGCCAAGGCGTTTTGGATGCGTTGTAGTCTTTTGATAAGCTTGGCCGTGGCTCCCGCATAGAGGACATATCCGTAGTCGAGTCTGCTGCTGTTGAGGGCCTGGGTGACAGTCTTTCTTGTATCTGTCGGGATCCATCTGTAGATCGTGCTGAGCATGTGGAGGGTGTGGAAGCAGGAGGAGATGGCATTGACTTGCTTGATCATTGAGAGCGTTGAGTCGAGGATGATTCCCAGGTTGCGTGCATGGTCGGTGGGTGTCGGGCTGACCCCAGTGCCGTTGGCCACCAGGAGTCGTCCCAGGCTGAAGGGTAGGAGCAGAGGATGAGGACCTCCGTCTTGTCTGAGTTCAGCTTCAGACAGCTGGCCTTCATCCAGTCAGCGACGGCCTTCATTCTTTTGTGGCGATTGGCTTTGGCGGTGATGGGGTCCTTGGTGAGGTGAGGATCAGCTGAGTGTTGTTGGCGTAAGAGATTATGTTGAGGTCGTGCTGTCAGGCTGTGTGTGCGAGCGGGCCTATGTAAATGTTGAACAGCGTCGGGCTGAGGGACGATCCCTGGGGTATGCTGCAGATGATCTCGGAGGCTTTGGAACGGAATGGGGGAGGCGGATGCTCTGGGTGCTGCCAGAGAGGAAGGAGGTGGTCCTCTCCAGAGCCTTGTCTTGGATTCCTGCGGCGTGGAGGCGTGCGCGTAGTGTGCGGTGGCAGACCGTGTCGAAGGCGGCATAGAGGTCTAGGAGGATGAGTGCTGCGGTCTTACCGTTGTCCAGCAGGGTCCTGATGTCGCGGGTGGCGGCAATGAGGGCAGTCTCGGTGCTGGTGTTGCTGCAGAACCCTGACGGGGAAGGGTCCAGGATTCTGTTTTCTTCGAGTTATCGGGTTAGCTATCTGTTGACGGTTTTCTCGATGGCCTCGGCCAGGAAAATTAGCAGAGAGATGGGCCGGAAGTTCTTGAGGTCTCTTGGGTCTGCCTTAGGTTTTTTGAGTAGGGCGTTGATCTTGGCATGTTTCCAGATCTCTGGGAAGGTTGCGGTCTCGAGGGAGAGATTAATGACGTTGCACAAGTGGGGTGTGATGGAGCTGCTTGCTCTGTTAAAGACGTGGTGCAGGAATGGGTCTGGCGGAGAGCCGGAGTGGATTGTGCGCATGGTCTTGATGGTCACGCTGGCCCAGGCTAGCAGGGGGTCGTGGTCGATGGTGTGCGGAGGCTATATTGTGTTGCTGACTGTTGGGGCTGTCTTGGTGTTGAGGATGTGGAAGAAAGGTTCTGCAGAAATAACGCTCACTGTGTGGGAGTCCTGGAAAAGGTGGAGAGAGCCAAAGCAGAGACTTTTTTTGGAGGTAGTGCAACCCATCGATCTATCTCAACTCTTTTCCAGGGTGCCATTCTCCCTTCAAGCCTGGGAACACCACCATGACCCATAATTCACAGGGACCGGGTTGCCATCCTATGAGCAGCATGGTTTTACGCCTCACTGAGAGTTGAGAATCAGACAATAATGGTATTCTCAGACTATATGGAGGAGATGCAGGTGTAGAGGTGAACCTTCAACAGGGCCAAAGAAGAGCTATGTCAGAGGACCATAAAATATGTTATGATGTTGCCCTCAAAGGAGACTGCCTGTATGGGCAAAAAACAGACAGAGAGACATGAGGAACTCCCTGAGATGACAAGGCAATTACTTCCAAATGTGAGTTGGATGAGTCAGTAACCATCCTAAAAGCCGCAGGCAAAGACGGGGCACCCCATGCAGCAGGCAATGAGGGCACACAATGCTGGCTCACTTAAAAAGGAGATACTAATATAAACGCTCCAATAAGGCTGGATGTTGGTCTGATGTTTGTAGACAATAGATGTAATCTGGCAGTCAACTACCAGGACTTGCAACACAAGCTTGATAGCTTTGAGAGCATAGCAACTGGTGCCTCAGGCAGTTGGGGGATAAATAGTTCAAAACTTGCAGCATGGGGCACAGGGGGGTTGGGAGAGGGAGGGTGGAAACAAGGGACTATCAATTTAGGCAGTACTTAGTGTTCAAGTCATAAGACAGGCAGCCATATAAACCTCAGGGACATGCAGTACAGACCACTGGGATGACATGGGATAGGCAATTGGGGCAGTAGCTCTCGCTGTTGTCATGTAATGTGAGTGGCCTAAATTGTTGACCAAAGAGGGGATCATGGACAAATATCTGTCAAGACAAAACCTCACTTTGTACTCTTGCAGGAGACACACCTAACAAGAAATAATTGTGGCCTTCTGAATTCTTGTCTGGATCCTGAGCAGAGATCCTGGCCCAGTGCTTCCTCTCACTCATGATTACTAGACCCTGGTAGGCCCTTGGTGGGTGCTATGCCACAATGTATGGAGAATGGATCAGTCACAAAATGATGGGGGCATGATGCTATCTCCCATCAGGGCTACAGATGGCCAAACCGGAGGACCTGGAGGTGTGGATCACGCAGGCATCAGATATCCTACTACTGAACTCAATTTGGCAATGACCACCACCTAAGATAGGGTCTTAAGCATCAATCATATGAATAAGGAGGACAATAGGCTGGTTACTTTGACATCAGAAACGGGGGCTGCTGGAGATCTAGTGGGAGGGAAGCAAAACAGAGAAATAATACTCATATGCTGCCAACACATTGAAGGCCATGTCCAGGCTGGACTACGTATAGTTACCCAGACCACAGGGGACCTATACTGGGACACACTATCCAGGGGTATATCAGATCCCTCACCTATCATGATGGCGCTCACAGTCCCAAGTAGAAGGGGGAAAGGGGAATGGAAACTCAGCGCATGGGAAATTAAAATCTGGGGCATACAACAATATATTACTGAAACAATTGAGCTTTATTTCAAGGAGAATGTAAGCTTGGTGACCTCTTATAGAAGATCATGGGAAGGAATCAAAGACTTACAAATTAAACTGGGGAGACTGGAGTATATGGAGGCCCCTGATCCCTCCATGGGGGGACAAATGGAGCTGTTTAGAGAGTCCTACCGGCAACTGGTTAAGAACGAGGCATAGAACAATTAGCAAGCTCAGCGACATAGAAATTACAAAGCCAGAAATAAGATGGGGAAAATGGTGGCATAACTGGTGAGGAGAGCAGAAGGCAAAAAATGAGTCCACAACATTCATAAGGATACAGGGGGATTTGGTATGCACTGCAAAGGAGATAGAGGAGCATTTGACATACACCTTCTGGGGACTCTGTTTTCACTGCCATTGTTTCCTTGCCACTGCCGAGCGCCATTGTTTGGTGGTGACTCCAGGCCTCAGAATGCCTCACACTCCCAGGAGGGAGGAGCTTGCACCTGCCAAGCACTTTAGAAAGTGCCAAGACTGCAGTGAGGGACGCTTTTTTCACTGTTTCCTTGCCACTGTTTAGTGGGGGCTCCAAGCACCTGCCAAGCACTTTAAAAAACACCAATGAGACTGCCGCGTGGGACGTGCATGGGCCAAGGGTGGGCCCTTCCCGCGCCAGTCAGTGACAGGAAGAGGCAGGGCAGGGCCATTCCCCTTGGCTTTGGCACTCGACAGAATATGAGGAACTGAAGAGAACTGTGCTTGTCTCGCCCAGCATTTAGTTTTGCCCTGTTGTTCTATTCCATCTGAACGTCTTGCGATATATCTGGGACATTTGTTATTGACTTTGATATGCTGTCATTGGGGGAACAACTGGGGATTTATGGTGGTCTCCTGCAGCCCTGCTGCTGCTATTTTACCCAATTTGGTTCTGTTACCATCCCTGGGCATGGGTAAAAGGAAACATCCAAGAGGGGCTGCCAAATCACAGAGCACCGCACACCCTCCCTCTTCCATTCAGAACTATATCACAGGTGCAAATGGGGTTTTGGAAAAACAAATAATGAGTGTGGAGAAGTCCTTAACATCTTGTACTAATAACATTTTGGGCCTAACCTCTACTGGCATAGCCATAACTATCACTGCTAATCCTACATCTAGTGCGTGTCTTGACAATGCTGTTAATATGCAGGCAGCTGGGCAGAGGTAGGGAAAGAAGTGCCCCGAAAACTTGCCTAGTACTGCTCTTCTAGATATCCAACTAGCTAGCCAACCCCTTAGTAAATTATATAAAACCCCGTCTACTGCTGTGTCTCAGGTCCTGTCAGACCCACGATCCACACGTAGCAAAGAAGAAAGTGTAGGTGGGCGTGATCAACATTCTAAGAGCACCCACAAGCAATCATTGACCAAAAAAACAAAGAAACCAGGGGCAGCATGCAGATTATGCAGCCCTGTTTGCTTTAGTTCAATCCTTATCCGAGTCAGTAAGGGTCACATTTAGTTTACTGACAGAACAACTAAAAGGGATAGAGAACATCCTCTCCCAAATAGACTTACGGGTAAATAACCAGCCAATGTTGGCAAATCAACAGCTTCCTCAGCAAAGTACAGACAATAGTGTATGTGCTTAACCCTCTTCATGTATTAATCCCATTCCTAACACTCAAGGTATTAACCAACCCTATTGTATAGTGGGAGGTAGGCCAGGGGACATGACAAATGCTGATTCGAGTACCACCCTGTCACATGGTGGCCCCCTTCTCCCTCCCCAACCCTCACTTTTCAACTTGGGTCCAATAGTGGCCCTACTATTCTATACAATGCTCTACATAATCTAAATCACTCAGACCAAATAACCACTGATTCTAGGTGCATTTTCCTGGTTACAAAAATGGGGTGCTTAGAGCTCCCACCTGCAGCCACTCCCTATGTAGTAAGTTTAGCAAACATCCTGGTTCTCACAAATTCTGCAAACAAATCATGGGAATCTCTTTGGAACAAATCCCTAAATTGGTTGAATGCAAGGGTAGGACTTGGGGGGAGGGGGCACTTTTTGCTAACCTGAAAATGATTAGGAGGGTGAGATGGGAGGGAACAGGAAGCAACACGTTAGAGGGTGACTGCGTCGTGCTCTCATTCACTTCTCCCAATCTGGTAAACGCTTATTTTAGAGAGAGCCAGTCTCCCTTCTCTCACACCCAAGCAGATTATGGTTTTACCACTTGTTTTTTTCTATGAAATGAAATGAAATGAAAGAGACATTTATAAAGCGCATGGCTACCCGTAGGCCTCCGAGTGATAAGAAGAGAGCGTACAGGTAGGAATTGATGATCTGGCTGGAAATAGATGAGTCTTCAACATTTTTCGGAAAGAAAGATGAACTTTTGTCAACCGAATATGTTCCGGAAGGTCATTCCATTTCTTGGAGGCAACATAAGAGAAGCGTCGTCCTTCACTTTTGGCCCCTTGATTTTTGGTATTATGGCCATGCGTTTACTTTGAGACTGGAGAACTCTTTTTAGGACAATATGGGGAGATCATCTGATGAAGTATTGGTGGTCCATTGGAAGTTAGAATCTTGTGCGTAATGCAGAGAGATTTAAATTGAATTCTCTCAGCAATTGGAAGCCAGTGGAGATGATTCAACGCTTTCCTCACTGATTCTCTCAGAGGAGTACGCAGAAGCATTCTTGCTGCACAATTCTGAACCTTCTGAAGAAGGATTGTCGTGTACTGCGGAGCTCCAAGATAAAGCGCATTTGCGTAGTCCAGGCGTGACATTATCAACGCCTGGAGAAGCAGCTTCTTCGCAAAGAAGGGTAAAAGAGGAAGAATTTTTTTCACCATTCTCATCATTCCAAAGCAGCACCCTGCCACTTTCTTTGCCTGGAGCCTCATGTTAAATTTGTCATCAAGCCAAACACCAAGACTCTTTATATGGTCTTTGGGTGTGGGCAGATTCCCCATGCAGTTGGGCCAGTTGAATGACAGACCAGTATGGCAAGTTTTGCCCACTATCATAAGGTCCGTTTTTTCTCCATTCAATTGTAGGAAGGAGCCTTTCATTCAGGCTGAGATTTCCTCGAGGCACCTAGGGCGCTGGTGCACACTATCTCCCGATTGATTAAGGGATACAATTAATTGTGTATCATCGGCATACATCACTATTTGTATGCCAAATGGTTCCACAATTTTTGCCAAGCGGTGCATATAAATGTTGAAAAGAGTAGGGTTCAAAGAAGAACCCTGTGGCACTCCACATTTCAGTTGCATGATCTTAGAAATTGTATCGTCTTCAAAGACCTGAAAAGATCGATCTTCCAGGAAAGATGTTAACCACCTCAGTGCGGTTCCTTTCACCTCCAATTCTTGACATCTGGAAATAAGAAGTTGGTGGTTGACGGTATCAAAGGCCGCACTGAGGTCTAGGAGGATTATTGCTGCTGATCCTCCTGCATCCATAATTTTTCTCGCCACCTCAACTACAACCACCAGAGCAGTTACCGTGCCCTGATGGGGTCTAAAACCTGTCTGTGTTGGGTGGGGGCAGTCATTGTCCTCAAGATATGATGACAAGATGGAGTTTACATGTTTCTCAGCCAGTTTTGCTATTCCAGGTAACAGTGAGATAGGGTGATAATTTGCCAATATTTCTGGATCAGATCCTTCCTTTTTGAGTAAAGCTCTTACCATGGCTTTTTCCACTGAGCTGGTACCTTCCCAACTTCCAATGATATAGTGATAAGTGCAGCAATAGTGGGGGCTACTTCTATAGATACCTCATTCAAAATGGTCGGAGGAGCCATATCTATTGGGGAGCATGATTTTAATTTGTTCAATAGAGATATCAAGCCCTCAGCCTTCAGAGGTGGGAAGGATTTGAGACTAGATTGCGAAGGGTCTCTTATTACTTCTGATTGTTGTTCATTATCCAAACTATCAAATGTTTGAAAAGATGAGTAGATCGCCTCAATTTTTGCATGGAAAAACTCAGTGAGATCATAGCATCTGTCCAGTAAATCCCTTGACTTACCTTTATTAGTAGAAGGAGTAGTAAGAGATCTAAATGTTGTAAGGATTTCTCGAGGAGTGTTTGAGGCTGATACAATTTTTGCCTCTTAAAATTTCGATTGCACAGTGCGAATTTCTAATCTATAGAGTTTGATAGCTTCTCGGTAGACTTGCTTTTTCTCTAATGTGTAATCTTTCTGCCACTGCCTCTCTAACTGTTTGCATTTGTGTTTCAAATCTTTTAGCTCAGGGGTATACCAAGCTATTTTTTTTGGGACCTTGTTTAATATCTCTGCATTTTGTTGGAGCTATCTGGTCCAAGGAGGCTTCGATCCAGGTATTAAATAGTCTATTAGCTACTTCTGGGTCATCACCAAGTACCGGGCAGGTATCATTGAGGATATCTGCCCAACTGAATGAATTAAGCAGACCACTCTTACCCAGTCCAAAGATCAGGGCTTGATCCATCACCGTTATTTATCTCACTGCACCATCCCAGCTCAGAACCTGGCTATATGCAAATCAGTCTGTCCCTGGCCCAGTGCATCATGGGAACAGGGCAGACTAAACTACCAAGCCAATTCTTCACCAGAAAGGAGACAAGCTACCGGGGACCGGTTTCTGGCATTTCAGCCTTCTTCGGCCCGGCTTGCTTGAATCCTGATGGTGCCGTGAGAAAGGGACTCATGTCTGAGTATACCCTGCCACACCTATAGTGGCCAAAAACGATTCAGAAAAGGGGGTGGTGATGAACAGAGTGTCTGAATTAAGCAGACCACTCTTACCCAGTCCAAAGATCAGGGCTTGATCCATCACCGTTATTTATCTCACTGCACCAGCGGGACTTTTGACCAATTTTGGCTAAACTTTTCCATATGGTTTCCTGCCATCTCCTTTACAGGTGGGGATCAGGAGAAACACCCCGACCACATCAAACAGCTACCACTTGCAGTAGGCCCAAATCACCAGGGGTTTCGGCTAGAGTACCAACATCCAATAGAAACCCATAACAGATTTGATTGCCTTTCCACATTAAATGGTGTGGATTGACTAACGAAACCTGTGGAGGCAAACTGGGAGAACCAGGGTGGCCATGTAACCCTGACACCACATGAGAGGGGCCCATAAACGGAGACTGACAGGCTTCTGTGCCTTCAGAAATTAACGCGCGTGGTCTCCTGGACTATCTAGTGCCTTCGCTGTTAGTAGCCACTGGGGTTAGAACTCCTGCTGCAGCCATTAATGTCCTCTATTGGAATGTTCATGGTATATGCCAAAAATACATTATGAATGACCTTGTGGACTTTACGTCCAAATTTAACATTCTGTGTCTACAGGAGACTTGGGCAGTTGAGCCTATCCATCTAAATGGTTTTAAAACATTTCACAGCCCAGCGGTAGAGTTCAAGCACGGGCGACCAAAAGGGGGCCTGTGTATTTATGTCTCAAACATGTTGGTGCCTTTAAAAACTACAGCAATTGTAATACGAGCTTTTTGCAGTATGGTTCGCCTTTGGACCCTTGTCCTCTGCATATATTGCAGTTGGTTCCTGAAGGAGTTCGTACCTTCTTGACCCCTCTACTAAATTAGATAACCAGCTCGCGGGATTTTCCAACTACCTGGAAAAAGGCATGCATTAGACCCATCCTTAAAAAGGCTTCCTTAGATCCCACAGAGGCTAAGCATTATCGCCCGATATCCTGCCTTCCATTCCCTTAAAACATTCTAGAGAAAGCCATGAACTTGAAATTGACAGATTATCTAGACAACAATAACATCCTTGATTCGACCCAACATGGCTTTAGGTCTCGGCATTCCACCGAAATAGACTTAATCATGGCCACGCATGAGATCCGCAAAGTGATGGATGGAGGGGGTAGAGCTGCTCTCATCCTGCTTGTCTGACCACAGCATTGGATACCGTAAATCATGTGGTTCTGCTGCGTCGATTGAAGGCAGCAGGTATTGAAGATGTGGCGCTAACTCTACTCACATCATTCCTAGAATCATGGGAACAATTGATTCACTGGGACGTCCTTCTTCAGGAATATTCCATCTCCCTTGTGGAGTCCCACAAGAGTCGGCCCTGTGCACTATTCAACTTATATGTTAGACCAATGGCACAATTAATCAAAGAACATGGATTTATGTTGGTGTTGTATGCTGACGACACCCAGTTAGTGGTGTCGGTGACACAAAGTGTGGATATAACAGCTGTCAGATTTCATAACTGCCTTACAGATGTGATGGCTTGGATGTACTCGTATTTCTTGAAGCTTAACAGCGAAAAAATGCACTGTATTTAGGAGCTGATAAAAGACAGATTGCTAAACTTAAGTCACTTCAGAACGCCGTGGCCCGGGTTCTGCTTGATTTACCGAAACATCACCCCACCTCTGGGGCTATCAAGCAGCTCCACTGGCTTCAAGTCTGTCAGAGAGTGAACTTTAAGGCACCTTGTTAAGAGCATAAGGCTCTGTACTGAGGTGGAGCTGCGGACATTCAAACCCTAATTCCTCTATACCAAGCTCCTCGCTGTCTTAGATCTGCCAATGAAAGGTTGGTCCACGTGCCGAAAATAAAGAAAGCCAGATGCCGAGGAAAGGGTTTTTCATATCAAGCTTCCATCTTTTTTTCTTTTTTTTTAAATATATTTTTATTGCAGGAATTAGCCAAAGTTACATGCCGGCCCAAGGATACAATATCAGTACCAATTAAAGAAAAGAAACCCCGGTAGTGAAATACCCCTACCACACAGCCATTCAGCCCACATCCCGGAGGCTGGGCGGCGTTTACGTTGGACCAATGTATGAGGGTCTTGCGGTCTTCAGGTGTTGACCAAAATAAATGAAAGGTTTTCTTCTGCTTTTCTAAACAACTTGAAAACACCCCACTCCTCCCACCCAACTCAACCCCCCCCAGAGGACCAAGGGCCAAACATACAGTACGAAAAATCTTCAATGTCGGTGGGAGCTTACTCCTCTTCCCTCTGCCTCTATCCAACACCCCCCCTCCCACCCCGCCATCGGTGCGCTAGTGTGTGTGCCGAGAGCTTGCGGTAGGAAACCTTTTCCTTCGTCATGGAAGATCGTTTCGAAGTGTCTCTACATGGACGGAGGCTGTTCACCGTCATCACTATCGGATTCACTGGAAGTGCTGCAATCGCGCAGGGCCTGCACCAATGTCTCCCACTCCTGTGCTGTCTCTAACGCCTTCTCGTTCTGCTGCCGCCTCACCAGTTGATACCTCAGGGTGCTCTCTCCCACAGCCCATTTTAGAAGTTTATTGCGCCATTCAGTGCATGTTGGACCAACCCGTGCTTTCCAATGCCTAGTTATCTCCCGCTTTGCCAGTATGAGCCCCAGGTCAATGAATTTACTGGAGAGTTTGTTTTTAAGAGTGTGAGGGAACCAATGTAGGATCCCAACCGCGGCTTCAAATACCAGGGCCCTCCCAGTAACCCCGTTAAGGGTGTCTCCTATCAGCGACCAGTATAAGGACAGCGCAGGGCAGGACCACAACATGTGTATGAGGTCAGCCGCGGGCGTCTGGCATCTGGGGCAAGCAGCCGTGTCCGAGGCGAAGTATTTCTGTATTTTCTCCTGGGTCAAGTAGGCCCGGTGTAGTATATAAAAGGGAACCAACTGAAATCGGGCGTGACGCGTACCCTTCCAGGCTCGGCGCATCAGCTGCGCCCACATAGTCTCCGGTATGTCTTTCCCAATGTCAGCCTCCCACCGAGTCCTGAGTGCATCCAGCGGGGGTAGCCCCTCGTTGACCATTCTGGAATACAAGCACGTTACTGCCTTGACCGTCCCCGACGACATCATGACAAATTGGCACGCCGCTGACGTCGGTGGTTACTTCAGACCCTTCTGAAAGTGCGTCTGGATCGCCCTCGTGACCGCCGCGTGAAGCAGGAAGTCACCTCAGGGAATGTCAAAGCGGTCTAGAATCCCCTGAAAGGGTAACAACACTCCATCCTCGTATACCAAGCTTCCATCTTAAGGAACTCTCTCCACTTGGCGATTAGATTACAACCAAACAGGGCCCTTTTCGGGAAATCGATAAAGACCTGGCTCTTTCTAATGCAATAAGACCCTTCAGTTACATTCTTGTCTGTCACTCACCTCAGCGCCAAGACGCCTCATCAATAGTGCGCTTTATAAGCATTTCAGTCAGTCAGTCAGACCAAATTGTGTCTCTTGTAATCTCTGCACATTGCTACTCTAGCTATTCTCAACTATACAACAACGCATGCTCATCGGATATCATTACAGCTCTCCACCAACTAGATCATGACCTAGAGATGGTTTTTCCCCCTAACTGTAGTGAGTCAATTGTTTTATGGCGTGGAGACTTCAACATACGCACATGCCCTGTGACATCTTATAAGGCATGTGATATGACATCCCCGGACCACTCTGAGACTACTCACTTTCTCCATTCAGAGTATGGGGATACTCTAAACGATTTAATTTTTTAATACAACTTGGGGTTCTGTAATGAATTCATTGAATACTTATAGTTAGGTGTACTTACAATGGAAGAGGGGACGACAGTGTGATAGACTTCCTACTATTCCCCCAGCTTTACTCAACACTGGTTTTAGATTTTACTGTCATTGACATAGCGCTCAGCGACCATTTTCCCCAAAGTGTTTCCCTGAATTTTGACCTTGCTGAACCGTCACGTGACACACCAAAAGTTACTGCTCTAGAGGAAATTGCGATCTCTCGCCACAATGGGTATGCGCTAAGGTGGTCCCTAGTGAAGCCATCTAATTTTCTAGCAAAATTGATACGAAAAGAGAGGGAGGCTTTTGAAGTTTGCTTAGATGAAACTACTATCAATCAATCAATCAGAGAACTTGTAAAGCGCGCTACTTATCCGTGAGGGTCTCAAGGTGCTGTGGGGAGGGGGGGAGGGTGCTGCTACTGTTTGAAGAGCCTGGTCTTAAAGAGTCTTCTGAAGGCGAGTAGGTCTTGGGTCTGCCGTATGTGGGTAGGGAGGGTGTTCTAGGTCTTGGCGGTGAGGTAGGAGAAGGATCTGCCACCGGAGGTTGTTCGTTGGATGCGGGGGACAGTGGCGATGGCGAGGCTCGCGGAGCGGAGCTGGCGGGTGGGGATGTGGAGGCTGAGTCTGCTGTTCAGGTAGGCTGGTCCGGCAATTGGGGAGTGCTTTGTGGGCGTGGGTGAGGAGCTTGAAGGTGATCCTCTTGTCGACGGGGAGCCAGTGTAGGTTTCTCAGGTGGGGGCTGATGTGGCTGCGGCGGGGGAAGTTGACGATCAGTCGGGCGGAGGCGTTTTGGACGCAGTGTAGTCGTCGTAGGTGTTTGACTGGAATTCCTGCGAAGAGTGCATTGCTGTAGTCCAGTCTGCTGCTGACGAGGGCCTGTGTCACCGTTCTTCTTGTTTCGGTCGGGATCCACTTGTAGATCCTGCGGAGCATGCGGAGGGTGTTGTAGCAGGTGGAGGAGACGGCGTTGACCTGTTTAGACATGGAGAGGGAGGAGTCGAGGATGAATCCTAGGTTGCATGCATGGTCGGTGGGTGTTGGTGCTGTTCCCAATGTGGTGAGCCACCAGGAGTCCTCCCAGGCTGAGGGGGTGGGTCCGAGGATGAGAACCTCCGTCTTGTCCGAGTTCAGCTTCAGACGGCTGCTCCTCATCCAGTCGGCGACGGCTTTCATTCCCTCCTGGAGGTTGGTTTTGGTGGTGTGTGGGTACTTGGTGAGGGAGAGGATGAGCTGGGTGTCGTAGGCGTAGGAATTGATGTTGAGGTTGTGATGGCGGGCCACTTGGGCGAGGGGGCCATGTAGATGTTGAACAGCGTCGGGCTGAGGGATGAGCCCTGGGGGGCGGTGCAGATGATGTCGGTGGCTTCGGATCAAAAGGGTGGGAGGCGGACGCTCTGGGTTCTGCTAAAGAGGAAGGACGTGGTCCAGTCAAGGGCCTTCTCTTGGATCCCGGCTTCTAGGAGGCGTGTCTTTAGGGTGTGATGGCAGACCGTGTATTCCAAGCCCGCTGACAGGTCCAGGAGGCTGAGGGCTGATGTTTCGCAGTTGTCTAGTTGGTGCCTGATGTCGTCTGTGGCGGCGATGAGGGCCGTCTCGGTGCTGTGGTTACGTCTGAATCCGGACTGGGATGGGTCCAAGATGTTGTTGTCTTCCAGGTGGTGGGCCAATTGCACATTGACGATTTTCTCAATTACCTTTATCGGGAACGGGAGCAGGGAGATGGGCCGGAAGTTCTTGAGGTCCTTGGGGTCCGCTTTGGGCTTCATGAGGAGGATGTTGATTTTGGCATGCTTCCAGATTTCCGGGAATGTTGCTGTTTCAAAGGAGATGTTGATGACCTTCCGTAGTTGGGATGCGATGGCTGCGCCTGCTTTGTTGAATACGTGGTCGGGGCACGGGTCTGACGGAGATCCTAAGTGGATGGAGTTCATGACCTTGCGTGTCTCTTTGTCATTGACGTTGGACCAGGAGTTCAGGGTGTTGGCGCTGGTGGTGTTCACAGGGGGAGGTGGAGTCTGGCGTAGTCAGGCGGTCATGGTGTTGAAGCTGCCATGGATGTCGGCGATCTTGCGGTGGAAGAAGAAGAATAGTGAGTCGCATAGTTTTTGTAAGGGCGGGTTGTTGTTGGGGTTGGCACTCTAGTTGGAGAGTTCCTTAATGATGTTGAAGAGTTCTTTGCTGTTGTGTGCATTGTTATTCAAGCGGTCTTTCAAGGAGGATCTCTTGGCTAGTCTGATGAGGTGGTGATGTCTGTGGGTGGTGACCCTCTGGGCTGCGTGGTTGTCCGGTGTGCGTTCGTGGACCCATATCTTCTCCAGTTTCCGGCATACGTGCTTGGAGGTCTGGAACCCGTCGGTGAACTAGGTGGCTCTCTTGCTGGTGTGGCTGTTTGAGGGTTTCTTGAGCGGGGCGAGGGTGTTGGCACAGTCGTCGATCAACTGTCTGAGGCTGCGGGCTGCGATGTCTTGGTACGTGGGGTGGTGGGTGGGTTCTGGGCGAGGGTGGTGATCAGCTGTTCTTCTGTGACTTTGCTCCAGCAGCGGCGTGGCAGCTGTTGGGTGCAGTGGTGCATGGTTGGTTTCTTGAAGGTGAAATTGATGCAGCGGTGGTCGGTCCAGTGGAGTTCAGTGGAGTGGTCGAAGGCGACTGATACGCACACATTTATACCATTATGAACTTCCTCAGGGACCTGTGTGCCCAAGGCAGAGGCAGAGTACATTATGGCCTTAATGGTACTCGTACTGAGCCATTTAAAATAGGAAGAGAGGTACGCCAGGGATGTGTAATGGCCCCCTTCTTATTTAACCTCTATATTAACAGCGTAGGCAATATACTGGCAAACAAATGTGCTGATCTACCACAGGTGGGTCACCGGCCTATACCAGCATTATTTTATGCTGACGACGCAGTGTTAATGGCCCGCACTCCCCTAGCCCTGCAGCATCTGGTGGATGAGTTTGCTCAGTTCATACAAAATCTTGGCCTAAAAGTCAATATAAGCAAAACGTTTGCCATGAAGATCGGGAAGAAGACCATTCGCTGCCCCGACATCTTTGTTGAGCGTTCCACTATTCAGCTTACAGAGTCCTTTTCATATCTGGGCATTGTTTTCAATCAATCAGGGGATTGGCAAGGGGCAATTAAATCTAGGCGACTCCACTTCATGAAAAGCACAATGGCCCTATTAAGTTTTGCCAGACAGCTTGGCCATAAACATCAAAAGGAGATGATGACAATTTACAATGCTAAGTGTGGATCCTCTGCCATATACAGGGCTGAGCTCTGGGGACATGGTAAGATTGATATATTACAGCTTGAAGAAAATGTTTTTCTTAGGTCTCTCCTGGCTCTCACAAAAGGTAGCCCAATCTATGAGTGTCACTCTGAACTGGGTGCCTCCTACATAGCAGACTTGATTAGGATCCAGCCAGTGCTATTATGGCACAAAATATAGTCATCTGAAAATACAACTCTAAATTGAACCATAATTGCTGATTGCCAAGAATCCTGTAATGCTCTTAACGTCCTGTGGCTCAAATATATACATAACTTTCTGATAGACATCGGCCATCCTGAATATTTCAATCTCCCTGAGTGTCTGAATCATGTGCAAAGGAAAGCTTTGAAACTTAAATGCATTTTGTTACTGGAGAATTCGGATTAGCGTCTGAAATCTGTCAACCAACTGTGCTGAGGAATCAAATGATCTTGACTAGTTTTCGTATGCAACCATATTTAGTCAATGTGTATAACCCTTGTCACAGGCTTGTGCTTACCCAGCTCTGGCTGGATATCTTCCACCATTTAATTAGCTTTCCCATCACTAATAACTGGTCAAATAACCTGGGGAAATGCACGTGTGATGACATCTCACCTCAGAAGACCATGCATACCGTGCTTTTCTGTATACACTTCTCAGGGTTGAGACAGAAACTCATTAAACCCTTGTTATTAAAGTTGGGTGTCAGACAATGTCGCCCGGCGTTTATCTATCTGCAAATGCTACTGAATATTTGTATCTGTACAGTAATATCATGCTTTTTGATGGCCGCTATTAATTACAGGAAGCAGTTGTAAATAGTAAACATATGATTGTGCTGCGGATACAATTTTTTAACTCTTTTAATATTTTGGTTTTTATTAAAGACACTACAAGGAAAAAATCTTGCTAGCAAAAAAAGACTTTCTTACTAGACAGATAGAAGACGCTGCCAACACCCCTAAAGAACTGTTCCTTACGGTAGCCGCCCTTGCCAACCCCAAACCCATTGAAATTCCAGCAAGCCTGACACTTTGCGAAAGCTTGGCAACCTTCTGCCGTGAGAAGGTGGAGAACATTTTCCTCCCCCTAGACAAGCTAGTGATGTCCCCCTCACCGAGGGAGACCTCTGATCCCGTCAGATCTGAAACTACACTTCAATACTTCCTGCCCATCACAGAAAAGGAAGTCAGGAGTCGCCTACTAAAAATTAAATCAGGTTCCCCTCATGATCCCTGCCCTACAGCAATAACGAAACTGGCACCAGATGCAATTGCCAGGGGCCTCACTCCTCTCCTTAATCAGATGCTGGAGACAGGTGAATACCCCTCGAGATGGAAGCAAGCCTCCATCCTACCCTTGCTAAAAAAACCCAATCTAGACATCACTGAGATGAATAATTATCGGCCAATTGCCAGACTCCCCCTCCCGGCCAAAATAATAGAAGGTCACCTGAATGCCCAACTTAGTTCCTTCCTAAAATCAGCAGATGTTCTTGATTCCTCCCAACACGGATTTCGGGAGGAGCACAGCACGGAATCCGCCCTGATTAAATCCATGGAAGATATCAGGCTGGTAATGGATGCAGGGGGCAGAGCGGCCCTGATCCTATTGGACCTTTCTGCGGCCTTCGACACGGTCCACCATAAATTACTGGTGGACCGGTTGAGGGCCTGTGGAATTCAGAGAAAGGCTCTAAAAATTCTTCAAGCCTTCCTATCTGACAGATCCCAGACAGTGGCACTGGGCAGCTACGAATCACGCCCTTTTGTACTTCCCTGTGGTGTCCCCCAGGGGTCCTCTTTGAGCCCAACCCTTTTTAATGTGTATGTCTCTACCCTCGCCCCGGTAATTCGATCTTTCGGCTTTCAACTTACGGCATACGCCGATGACACACAGATTGTGGTGTCCCTTCTTCCCGGCAACACACAAAACACCGCGGACAGATTCAGAAATTGCATGTCCGAAGTAGGCCGCTGGATGGCTCAAAGTTGTCTTAAGCTAAACTCCTCAAAGACCGAGGTCCTGCTCTTTGGTGCCAAAGATAACTTCTGGTCCCCGAGATGGTGGCCCGACGAAATGGGACCTCTCCCAGAGCCGGTGGACAAAGTGAAGAACCTCGGGATTCTGGTGGATTCCACCCTGACCTTCAAATCCCAGGTGAACGCCCTCTCCTCCTCCCTTCATTTTACACTCAAAACCATCAGAAAAATTCTACCATATCTGGAAAAGAAATATAGGAAAACAATTTTCACAGGTCTAGTGCTTTCACGCCTAGACTACTGCAACAGCTTGATGCTAAACGCCCAGCAGAGCGTTCTCAACAAACTTCAATTACTGCAAAATGCAGCCGCCCGCCTTATCACTGACACACCCAAATTCTCCTCGGTATCTCAAGATTTGGTAAAACTACATTGGTTACCCATCCGTAAAAGAATCATTTTCAAGGCGGTATGCATGGTTTTCAAAGCCCTCCACGATTCAGGCCCCAGGCACCTGAAATCTCTTTTCCACTGGCACAAACCAGCTAGAACTCTGAGGTCAGGACAACTGGCCCTGGCCACAGTCCCCAGAACAAAAAAAGCCCGCTGGGGCGGTAGGAGTTTCTCTCTTGGAGCGGCAGAGGCCTGGAACAAACTCCCACTTGGGCTTAGACAGACTCAGAACCTGATGGTCTTTAGAAGAGGACTTAAAACTTGGCTCTTCACTCTGTAAGCACGCTTCCTCACACCAGCCTCTCCTTCCAGCGCCAGGACACCTCCGGGTAACAGAGCGCTCTACAAATGTGTAAAATAAATAAATAAATAAATAAATTCCGAAGAATTTTGTACCTAGTTTTAAATTTGTATTTTGGTTATTTTAAAGTATTGTCGCAGATGTATTTTGTAGCTTTTATGATTCACTCTGTGATTTGGAATAAAACTTATTTTGATTGATTGATTGATTGAAATGTAGGGATTTAATAGGGATGTCCCCACCATGCATCTCAACAAGGTGGACATGGTGCATCTAGAACAAGAGATAGAAGAACAGGAGTTGGGGCAGGTAATCATGCAAATGATGATTACAGATGTCCCCCGGTTATGATTGCTAAATATATGTACTAAGGTACTACAAAAGTAAAATTAGTATACTAGGGGGCAGATGTATCAAGATTCCATTTTGCGATTCCTAAATAGCCATTTTTAAGGAACCGCTATTTAGAATTCGCAAAATTGAATGTATGAAAAAAATCGCTATTTTTTTGCGATTCCTTAATCTTCCTTATTTGCGAATTCGCATTTTGCGAATTCGCAAATAAGGAATAATTTCCCATGCATTCCTATGTGCCAGGAGGCCCATAGGAATGATTGTGAAGTAATTCTCAAATTGCGAATTTCCAATTTGCTAATCGCAATTTGAGAATTATTTCAAGGGTGCAGGGGTGTCTCAAAGACACCCTGCAGCACCCCTGAAATGTACATGTGTGTGCATATGGGGCACATACATGCCCTATGGGCATGTGTGTGCGTCACATGCCACCATCAAAAATGCTAAATTCTGCATTTTTTTAAAGACTTCGCAAATTACCATCAACTACAACTTGGTGGTAATTTGCGAATTCTTAAACAAAAATCACAATTCAAAAATGCTACATACATAGCATTTAAGGAATCGCAAAATTGGGATTTCTTAAATGCTATGGCAAAATAAGGAATCGCAAATTTTAGCTATTTCTTATTTTGCGAATTTTTGATGCATGCGAAAACATGCGAATTTCGGTCTTTGCGAGTCGCAAAAGGCTTGATACATCTGCCCCCTAGTGTGCTACTAATGAGTAATACTACTTCTAACACAGGGTCTTCCAACCTTTTCTGTAATAAGAGGTACTTACATTCAATGAAAATCCTCATGAGCTACTAATATTATTAGAGATGTAATTATTAAATTAGACTAGATTACATTAGGTGCCATGAAATGCAAAGGTTACCAGCAGTGATCAGTTCAGTGCATCAGGCATTTGTTGCTAGCAGTAACATAATGATGTTTCGTCAAAGTGGAATGCCTCTACAGGAATAATATATAACAGTTAGATGCAAGCCCCTAGTGTTGTGTTAATAATGTTAGTAATTAATCTCTCCAACACAGTTTGTATTTTCTCACTCAATATCAGCTTAAAATAGATTTTAGAAATTCAACCATTTTTCCTGCACATATCAGTATATGAGTTCTGAAAACATTCATGTTGTTGTCGCAAATACATGCTTTTCAAGTTTGGTATACATATTAGTAATTCAATCAAGCACAAGCTTCTAATTTAGTTATCTTGGGCAGCACACAGGAGAGCTACTTACATGTAGCTCACAAGCTACTCATTGGAAAAGCCTGTTCTAACAAATATTATGTGAATGACTGTGATTGTGTGTATCTGTGTGTGAGTGACAGTTTGGGTGTTTGAGTGATTGTGTGAGTGGCTGTATGGATAAGTAAGTGGATGTGTGAGAAGCTGTGTTGGTGAGTGAGTAGCTATGTGAGTGACTGTCTTGGTGAGTGAGTGGGTATGTCAGAGGCTCTATGGGTGAGTGAGGGCTGTGAGTGGCTGTAAGGGTTGGTAAGTGGATGTGTGAGTGACTGTATGGGTGAGTGAGTGGGTGCCTGAATGGCTGCATGAGTGAGGGACTGGGTATGTAAATGGCTGCAGGAATGAGTGAGTGACTGTTTGAGTGGATATTTGATTTAGTGAGTTGGTGTATGCATGGCTGTATTGAAGAATATGTGTCTGAGTGAGTGCTTGTCTGGCTAAGTGAGTGGCGGTGTTGAGAGATTGTAAGGCATGAGTGAGTGGGGTTTTGAGTTGCTAAATGGGTAAGTGTGTGACTGTGTGAGTGGCTGTATGGGTGAGTTTCTGGATATATGAGTAGCTGTATGGATGAGTGACTGATTGTCTGAGTACTGATATGGATGAGTGAGTAGGAGAGTTATTGGCTGTATAGGTAAGTGAGTGTGTGTGTAAATACCTTTATGAGTTAGTGACTGCATGTGTGAGTGACTGCATGGGTGTATGAATGGGCTGGGTGAGTGAGTGGGTACATGAGTGGGAGCAAGAATGAGTGACTGGTAGCATTAGTAGCTGTATGAGTGAGTAAGTGGTTGTGTGAGTGACTGTTTGAGTTAGTGAATGAGTGTGTGTGTGACTCTATGGATGAGTGATTGGTTGTGTGGGTACTTGTATGGGTTTTTGAATAAGTATGTGAGTGGTTGTGTGGGCATATGAGTGGGTGTTTGAGAGGATGTATGGAGTGTGAGTGGGTATGTGAGTTTTTCTATAGATAATGTTATCAGTGATACCATTTGATATGTCATCAATGATGTAATCACTGATGCCTCTGACCATGTCATGAGTGATGTAATATGTGAGGTCATAAGCAGTGCATTTTGGGGATATACGTTATAGTTAGCTCGGGTAACCATAGGTGCTGAATTTTACTGGTTTTGGGTCAGTGAATTCTGAGCTTATCTTTTTTCAAGTGAATGTCTAAGTCTTTTCAATTATATTTTCTAACTAGAGCATCTCTTTAACCTTTGTTTTTAGTGAATTTGTATGTTTTAAAAAAATTCTATTTTCTAACTAGAATCCCCTTGTAACCTTTATTTTTTTGTGAAAATCAAAGTTTACTTAAATTGTATTTCCTAAATGTAACCTGTAACCTTTGAGTGGGTGTGTGAGTGGCTGTATAGGTAGGTGAGTGGGTATGTGAGTGGTGGTATGGGTCTCTGATTGGGTGTGTGAATGGGTTTGTGGGTGTCCGAGTGGCTCAATGCATCTGTGAGTGGGTGTGTGAGTGATTGTATGGGTGTGTACATGGCTGTGTAAGTGGGTGTAAGAGTGCCTGTGTTGATCTGTGAGTGGGTGTATGAGTGTCAGAGTGGGTCTGTGAGTGGGCGCATGAGTGTGTCTGTGAGTGGGTGCATGAGTGTTTTAGTGGGTCTGTGAGTCGGTGCATGAGTCTCTGACTGGGTCTGTGATGGGTGCATGAGTGTCTTTGAAAGTCTGTGGGTGGAGGGATGAGTCTCTGGGTCGAATGAGTGTGTGTGTGAGTGAGTGGGTTTGTCAGTGGGTATGTGGTCAAAAAGTACGAGGGCACATGGGAGCAGGTTCTTGTGCCAGCTCTCCCTGTGTCAGTCGTCCTGTCCAGCTTTCCCACAGTCCACTACCCTCTATTACCTTCAGCTTTGTGCCTCCTCGGCTCATTTTAAACTGTTTTTTTGCCACGTATCTGCTCACTCCTTCACTCTATTTTGCCACTTTGTACTCATTCTGCTTGTTTTTTTGCCTCTTTTTGCTCACTGCTGACATTTATTCTGCCTCTTGCTTCTCCACTGTGACCTCAAACTTCCCTCTTGCTGCTAGTTTCTGACCTCTACTTTGACTCATTCTACTAGTTTTTCACCTTTATTTTGCCTCTTGCTGCTCATTTCTGACCTCTATTTTGACTCTTTCAGTTACTTTCTCACTTTATTATGGCTCTTTCTGCACATTTCTCTCCTTTATTTTAGGGGTGGGATTGAGAAAGTGGGTGGGGCCTCTGACGAGGTGTCAGCAATCCCGCTTTATAGGACTTACTGGTAGTAGCAATGGGGGTTCTTGGTCCCCAACAAGGGAACTTCATTCCTCAATGAGTAGCACTTTTTTTTGCCATGAATTTCATGATTTCATGGCCAATTAAAAAAAAATGCTTTTGCTCCCCAGCCTTGGTCCCTGTGGGACCCTATGACTAAGTGTACGGGGACAGGATATTCCTACCCTGCCCCCTTTTGTTATTTTTTATGGGTTTTGTGGAGGGACATAGCTGAGGCGAAGTCCCAAGACGACTGTCAACACTTTCTGGTTGAAGTGGTGGCAGCCAATCAGAGCTCTGCATTTCCATGCATGAGCTCAATATTATTCACCATTTAAGCTGCTGCTACAGATATCAGTTAGTCAGTCAAAAAAGCTTTATTATCAGCTAAAAACCATAAAAGCACATATACACACATTGGATAAAAACGTACCAATATACAATATTGCAATGTACTCTGAGCTCATAATAGAGGACATACTCCTAAAATTATGTACAGCGTTAAAACACGGATGAATCCTTTCCAATTAAAAACAAGACAAAAAAAGAAAGGAACAGACCCTACTTGAAATAATATTAAGGATTCCTTGTAAAATACTAGGGTTGCGGTAGCGCCGTTGTAACATATTGGCATTTTTTTGTTTTAATTTTAGCGCCTCTCGAACACCACATAGACAAAAGATATCTACAGGTCGCAAACACAATCAGGGGGGAGGTGTCATATTTCAATAACCTATAAACGTCCGTGTAGTCCCTGAGGCCCATAGATTTACATAATTGTGTGATCCATTTAGCTTTAGCCTTAGAGTAGAAAGGGAAGAAGAGCAGAACGTGCAGATCTGTCTCTTCTCTATTTTCACACCTTGGGCATGAGCTAGATACGAGGGGTGCAGTTGACCACTTATTTGTCACTGCCCTCACTGGAAGTGTACCATGTCTAAATTGGATATATAATTTCTTTGCCAGTGAGGGCTGAATGTCATCCAAGAATTTCTCAAGTGGGTAATTATCCTTGATCTTCAGGATGCTACCTGTCAACCCGCCCAGAGACGGACTTGATAGTATCAGATTCAATTGGTGTCGCTTGAGTGCATTGGCCAACTGCCTCCTGGGGGTGAGGACGCAAGTTTGCTCTGGAAAAAGCCACATATCTCCCCTACAAACAAAGCTGTTTGACATTTTTTAGCCAGGAGATTTTTCCCACACCCCTTATGGTCAATAGATCCCTTAGGTCCTCTCTGTAGCTTTGCAGCTCCGGAGTGGACCAGAGTCGCCTCCAGTACAGTAAAGGGCGATTGAAAATTACCTCCTGTATGGGGGGCAGACCCAAATATAGCCGTAACGGGGTCAGGGGTGCGCTCTGGGGGAGTCTCAATAGGCGCCTAATGAAGCTGTTCTCGGTGGTAGACAAAGACGTAGCATTGATGTGGCACCATAGCTCTACACCATAAAGCGCACCACCTCTCGCCGGAGCTTTGTAAATTTCCGCTGGTGGACCCAAGGTTTTATATGAATACTCATTGTAGACCTTTAAATTACCGCCAGAGGCTTGAGCCAGATTCAAGTTTGCCTTGGCCACGTGCGACCCCCATTCCATCTTATCATTGAGTGTTACCCCTAAGTAATCAAAAGTGGAGACTCTTTCCAACACCGAGCCATCCAAATGAGGGTGGGGCAGTTGAGTGCCTTGGCATTGAAAACCATGTATTTGGTTTTGGAGAGATTAATCTTCAAATTTCTGGAACTACAAAAGGAGCAGAATGCCTCCAGTGTTCGCTGAATACCCATAGAGGATTTTGATAACAATAGGGTGTCTTCAGCGAACATCAGGGCTGGAATCTTTCGGGTTGCTAGACTGGGAGAAACTAGATCCATTGCACCCATTAGATGGTCAATCAGTCCGTTAAGGAACAAAGAGAAAAGCAATGGGGCCAGCACACACCCCTGCCTCACACCCTTTTCCACCAGGAAGGGAGCCGAAAGCTCCCCATTCCTCCCATACCTCACCCTCGCGTAAGTGCCTTGATGTAAACATTTGATCAATTGGCACAAGTATACTGGGGCACCCATCTCTAGCAATATAGCCCAAAGCTTGTCCCTTTGTACCAAATCAAATGCAGATCGAAGATCTACAAAGATCAAGTAAAGGCTACCAGCCCCCATAGTCATAGTCAATTGTAGTTTAACCAGTTGGTCGGTGGTAGAGACCTTGGCTCGAAAGCGCGCTTGGAGGGAGATCAGGATGTGATGTTCGTCCATCCAACACTGCAACCGTATTAGTAAAAGGCGGGCAAACAATTTCTGCAAGACGTCAATGAGGCTGATGGGGCGGTAGATAGTCGGGTCAAGTGGGGAGGCCTTTTTGTGGATTGGGATAATCTCTGCCCCCAGCCATGTTGGGGGAATTTCCATACCATGAAGAATGGCATTGAAATATAGCCAAATATAGGGGACCCATACCTTCTGCTCACTCATAAATAGGTCTCCCGGGAGACAAGCTTCTAAGGGCCGTCTGGATTTCCTGCATAGTACAGGGATGATATTCAGGGTCCTTTTTATCCGATAAAGCTAATTTCGGTATACTATGCATAAATGTAGTTGGAACTGGGGGAGGTGGAGTGGCGGTATGTGAAAACAAGGGCTTAAAATGGGCTATCCAGACCTCTTCGCTCAAGTTAGGCATTATAGCTGAGGTCCCCTTTAGTGAGCCTGTTCTAACTAAGGGCAAGATGTAGGTGGGAGATTTTGGCCATTTACCGGCCAGTAACGGCCGAATTCGGCTGTTACCGACCGGTAAATGGATATGGAGATGTAGGGGGATAAAAAAACATGCATTTTCGGTAATTTTACTGAATCAGTAATTTTACCGATTCGGTAAAATTACAGAATTGGTAAAATTACTGATTCTGTATATTTGATTGTCATTGTCATTGATTGTTTGGTATGTAGGTGCCAATTTTAACATTGGCACAGGGCTTTGAAAATCGGTATTTTACCATGCAATACAATTGCATGGTAAAATACCGATTCAGGTGTACATGCACATCTGTGCCCCTAAGGGCATGTATGTGTGCCACATGGCACACAAGCCTAAAACAGGGGTGCCAGAGGGTGTCAAAGTGACACCCCTGCACCCTTGCAAAATTTGGTATTTACAGATTCGGTAAATACCGAATCAGTATTTGATATTGAATCCTATGGGCTTCAAGGCCCATAGGATTTAATAGCAAATACCGATTCGGTATTTACCGAATCGGTAAATACCGATTTTTACCGATTCGGTAAAATTTACCGAATTGGTACCTACATTAGAAATACCTACTCTTAATTACCGAATCAGTAAAATTCGGTAATTAAGAGTCGGTATTTCTGATTTTGCTACATCTGGCCCCAAGTCCCAAAAAGCCCTGTAGTCACGTCCATCCAGGGCTTCTTTTATACTTGCCCATCTTAAAGCCTCCCAATCTGACTTGGACTCCGCAATTACACTTTTGTAGGTAAGTCTAGCCACTCTAATACTCTGCACAAAGCCAGACTTAACCTCCTTAACAAGCGCACATTTGGCCACCCTACAGGTTTTATTAAACCAATGGACCTTTTTTTTGGTCGAGGCCTCTTATTATCTGCAATATAAAGGTAGTCAGCCAGAGTAGAAATTAAGTTAGTATGAATGTGCTCGAGCGCATGGAAATAAGGTAGATCATAGTTGGCAGTCGAGAGTTCAAAAGCTTCTACTAGGGAGCAGGCAGCATGTTGATATACAGGCAGCATGTTGATATAGCTCGGGAAGTTTATCAGGAGCTAGCGCAAACTTAGCCCAACCTAATACGTCTGCCACCCGCCACCGAAATTAGGTTCGGGTCAGAGTGGATCACCCTCTCCCCCAGTCTATGTTGGTATCGCAGTGTATATTTTAATTCTAGTGACAAAAGGTTGTGGGCACTGTTTACCCGTTCGATTACACTGAAGGCCTTAATTTGGGACCAAAATTCTACATTGACCATTATGTAGTCAATGGATGTACTTTTCCCCACTCTATTGTAGGTACTCTTACCTGGGACATCGGGAAGAAGTCTGCCATTACAGGCTCTAAGAGAGTGAGATACTAAAAGCTTATTAATCTGTAATATCAAAGGTATCAAACGCTTAACCGGATACATAGAGCACTCCTGTATATGCCAAATGGAGTAGTCATCTAGGGTTACGGAGGGGATCTCTGCCAGGGGTTCAAAATGACAGTTAAAATCACCCCCGATGATTCTATGTGTCAGTGCAGTATATAATGAAAGGAGTTCATCAAGAGCCTCTAGTGTAGATGTCCCCAACGTGTGGGGGGTAGGGCGCAAGTATGTATTAAAAACCACCACCGTCGAGCCATCCAAATATTTAAGGGCGACACAGAGAATATCCGGGAGTGGGAATTAATTACATTCGCTTGGCACCCCAGATGTGTGGCTGCCCAAATACACAGTCCCACCGATGGTCTTCCCCTACGGCTGTGTACAGCAGGTATATGAAAAGTTGCAAAGCCCACCCTTATAGGGGCAGTCAACATCCAAGTCTCTTGGAACCAGCACAGATCGTACTGATCCATAAGCTCACCCCAATCTGGGTTTGAGAGTTTAGATCCTAGCCCTGCCAAATTCCAAGATCCTATTAATGATCTATGGGGTTCCACCCTTGGGGGACTAGGTGTGGGTGATGGAAACACACTAATGGGGGGAATTCCTACCGGAGTATCCTGCTCAGTACTGTCACCTGTAGGGCATGAATTTAAGCTTAGATTAATTGGAATCGTTATTATTCCAACATCCTGTATTCAAGAAACCAACTGTAGTAGACCCTTCTCCACCCTCTCACCCACCTCCACAGGACACCCGACTACTTTGGGGTCTATATCATTACGCCTAAGTGGGTGGAGTAGTCAATCTACATTGTTCAAGGGGCTAAATCTATTGGCTACAGGTCTGTTATATTCTACCTCCTGTCCACCTTGGTGAGTATAATTTAGTCCATAGTCACCGCTAATTCCTGTGAATAAAAATACCCCAGGGGGAGTGGAGTAATTGCACCAGATGGCAAGGTCCTCTCCAATCAAGGATGTGGTTGACAACTCTAGGATCCCTGAAATTGACGATCACACAGTCCCCTCCAATGTCTTTGGGTTTAGTCCCCAAACAGTTAACCCTTCTGGCAAATAAGATTTCCCCCTGGCCCGATCTCGTTAGTGGTCTATATCTGTTCAGCCAAAAGATAATTTTGTTCTTCAGCTCGGGGAAAGATTCACCTCGCTCGCCTGGTAGCAGAGGGACTCCAGTTAATACCACCACATATGGAGAGTCCTCGGGGGTAACTGGGGGCAAGGTAGTGTTTGTTGGATTCCCTTGCATGGAGATTTCGTGCCCGGCTTTAAGGGGCACCCTCCCCTGAGCTGGTAGTTGTTTGTTATTGGCTTTTGAGATTGGGGGAGGATCTCGTGGGGTGGAGGTAGATGTGTCAGAGTGCCCCCTTGGCGGGATAGCAGGGCCGGCAACAGTGGTGTTAGGGGTACGTTTACCCGTATTCATTAAAGCCGGTCCTTGTGCCAAGTTAACTGATCGAGAGCCTTCACTAGGACTTGGACCTAGGTTTACCTGATTAGTGTTATCTATGTCCTGTTTCACGGTGCTATTCCCATTGGAAGTAGGTAACTGGTCTCCTCCTCCACTCTTATTGTTTATTAGTGAGACAACTTTATCAATTCTACTCATCAAGATTTTAAAATGAGAATTGATCAGCTGTTCCATCTGAGCCTGGAGATCAATTAATAAATGAGTGGCCCAAACCGGGGGTGCCAAAGTGGAAAAGTGGGGGCCTAGAGCAGCCTGGGGGCTATCTAAAGGTACTACATATGTCTTAGATAGTTTTTAATGAATTTTCGATTTCTTGTTTCTGGGGCGTACCTTGGGTACTTTTTTAACCACCTGAGGAACTATGGGAAGTATAAGATTGGAAGGAGAACTACCATCTTGCACAATCCGCGCACATGGAAGCTCAGCAAAGGAGGATGCTAACATTGAGTGAGGCCAATTAACAGTGACTAAAGAATCATTCCCGGTAGGCGAGGGGGAGCATCGCAGCTGTAAGAGAAAGACGTCTTTCAATATTTTCTATAGCCGATGCAACGACCCCTATGGTTTTTTGTAACATTTTATCAATTGCCGTTAGACTCGGGACTGGATTATTTAAAGCTGCTTTTTGCCGTGTAAGAGGACGAGAGGTTGGAGGGTTAGATTTGCCCATGGTGCTTGACGTAAAATCTTATATATTTAGGATAACAGGACCCCAAGTTACTCGTGCAGCAATTAAAAACGCACTGTTCAATTGAAAAGGATAGGACCCCTAAAAAGACATTATCAATAAACTATGTGAACTTATCACAATTAGGCCTAGCTTTTGACTGAGTATAATAATAATAATTACCATGTTAAAATGACCCAGACCAGTCACTGTCCGACCCGCCACGAGGGGTGGCCTGGCCCAGCCTCCTTCAGCCCCTGATGGCCACAGACGGCCCGCCCTTTGCCCGGGCTTAGCCCGGCACATGCCCACGCGCATCCCGCGGTATGGGAGAGTCTTATTGGTTAAGTACCCCCACGTGTCAAGGGGCGGGGCTTGATGGCCGCTCGTCGCCCTGGCTGCTCCTGGGGCGGTCACTCCACTGTTCGAATTTGCCCCCGCTGGCTCCTGCCAGCAAACACCACACGCGATGCATCTCCCGCAGAGCGGGAGGCGTGAGGAGCTTTTAAATGGCCGCTCTTCGCCCTGGCTGCTCCTGGGGCGGTCACTCCACTGTTAGAATTTGCCCCCGCTGGCTCCTGCCAGCAAACACCACACGCGATGCGTCTCCCGCGAAGCGGGAGTCGTAAGAATCTTTTAATTCCCCCGCGTGTCAAGGGGGTGGGGCTTGATGGCCGCTCTTCGCTCTGGCTGCTCCTGGGGCGGTCACTCCACTGAACGAATTTGCCCCCGCTGGCTCCTGCCAGCAAACACCACACGCGATGTGTCTCCCGCGGAGTGGGAGGCGTGACAAGTTTTTAAATCTCCCACGTGTCAGTGGGGCGGGGCTTGGTGGCCGCTCTTCGCCCTGGCTGCTCCTGGGGCGGTCACTCAACTGTTCAAATTTGCCCCCGCTGGCTCCTGCCAGCAAACACCACGCGTGATGCGTCTCCCGCGAAGAGGGAGTCGTGAGAATCTTTTAATTCCCCCATGTGTCAAGGGGGTGGGGCTTGATGGCCGCTCTTCGCCCTGGCTGCTCCTGGGGCGGTCACTCCACTGAACGAATTTGCCCCCGCTGGCTCCTGCCAGCAAACACCACACGCGATGCGTCTCCCGCAGAGCGGGACGCGCAAGAAGCTTTTAAATCCCCTGGGTGTCAAGGGGGCGGGGCTTGATAGCCGCTCTTCACCCTGGCTGTTCCTGGGGCGGTCACTCCACTGTTTAAATTTGCCCCTGCTGGCTCCTGCCAGCAAACACCACACACGATCACTATCTTAATTTTTGTAAGTTTCTCAACACCTAATGAAAGGATTTTCATAAACTAACTAAAAGCATGATCTGCGTAACCAAATCAACTTTCCTGCCAAAAGGGGGCGTGGCCACGCTGAACAGCAGTATGGCCGCACACTAGAGCGGCTCTGCCGGCCGAGCTTTTCAAATCTGTCATAAATCCGCACAAGACACGCTGACCCTAACTTTACTGTGCTGCGGACATCGCCTCTTCAGCCCGGGACATCGCGAGCGGCTATTGGAAGGCAAGCTCATACCAGATAACGGACGGCCGCAATCTGCCGCGAGGAGGCCTGCCTGCCAGCATATCGAGGGAAGCCGGGACCTGGAGTTGGAGCCTACCCCTCTGGGTGGAGCGCGATTGGTGGCTGAGCGTTCTCTGCTGCCTCGCGGCTGGCAAGGGAAGGAGGCGTGAACCCATCAAAGGAGCCCCCCCAGGTCTGCTGCCTAGCGGTGACTGTGACTTGTGGGACCCGGCGTTGGGGAGCGGTCGTCCTGCGCTGATGTTGGATGCATTGGGAGGTGAAGAGGACATTGATGGGCAGACACGGCCTGCGGGGGGTGAGCCAACTGTGGTAAATAAATATTTACCGTCGGAATTTCTATGCGGTAAAGTTCAAAAAAATAACTCAATCGGAAATGAGAGGCAGAGTCCGTGGTATCTGAGTTATAAGGGTTTTATTCCATGTAATGGAATGGTTCGAACCAGGCATCATGTTCCATCACCACGAAGGTTCAGGAAGGGATAGACAATACTTTATTAACAGGTTACAATATATATAGTAAATGCATATAGCGGTGATGGATACAGAAGGCGTAACAGTTGAGAGAAACGAGATAAGAACACACGTGCGTGACAGAAAGGCGTGCACGAGGGCGTACACAGAGGTGTGTGCTAGAAACGTCACATGAAAGTGTCACAAGTGGGTGGATACATAGAGGAATCTTGCAGTGTCAGCAGAAATCTGTAGCAAGGATGCGCGCGCAGCAGCATGACGTGTGACTGACGTGAGGCTGGAGGGTGCAGGGGACTTTGACATTTAGCACTAGAGGAAAGAGACAGAAGTCTGGCATGTCAGATCGACTCGTTCCTAAATCATATCTGATATCTTGTGTTTGGGGAACTATATTATCTAGAAGGAAAGGTCTCTTGGGCAGAGGCTACTCTATACTGACTATTAATGCGTGCATATATGACTACGTGTCTACGTGTAATGCAAGGGGCCCTGGGCTTACCATGGTAACGGGAGCAATGAATTACTTGCATGGAGACAGAAAGGCCGGGCCCTTTGCTCTGCAGCCGGGGATTGTTTATCTATTCTACTAGACTGGAATGTGTTTTCGAGGAGCTGAGCTCGGCTATACTGATAACTTGAAGGCAAAATACTGTCTTTGGCAGGCAAGCAGGCCGAGCCGGGCACTGCAGGGAGTAGGACAGAGGTCAGGGATGTATCCCACGTTGTAGCTTTCAGGAGGCAGAGAGCAGAAAGGGCTCGATGGCAGAAATCAGGGCCTAGCTCTGCAGGGCTAGGAAAACGTGAAAGTGCACCATGAAAAGACGTTGGCAAGGCATACTTAGGAACTGAATTACCGATCCATTCATGGTGGATCTGAAAGAGGACATGTTAACGTTAGACGCAAATGTATTTGCGTTTTCATAGTTGATCGAGGAGGGAAGTTACATGCACCTTAAGCTCGTACATGGAGACGGTGGGGTACACGTTAGGGGACATTTCTCGACTATAGAAATTCAAATTACCTCATTCCCTCCTTGTCCCCTACGGACCCTTCATGATATATCGATCTTCATTAACCCATCTATCTGTTCATATAACATCATTTGTTCATCCTTTCTCAGGCGGGATGTAGAGCGTGAACTTGAACGGGGAATGCAGGCTGTGGCACACAGGCCACATATCGCTGGCCCACATTGAATACAGAGACAACAACTGAATACTATGGCCAATATAATCCCTAGGAAAGAAAGTAGCTTCCTTCCCCAGTCCGTTATCGTACTCCAGAACCAACCGGACCAAGTCCAGGTGCCTGGATTCTGATGAATCTGATCAGCGATCTTATGAAGACGGGATATGGCTCTATATACTGATGGTGCATTTTCTGGAATGAAAATACAGCAACTCGATCCGATGACTCTACAAGCCCCGCCCCTATCGGCCAGGATGACGTCAAGGACGAGACGATTTTGAAGAACAACAAGTCTTATAGCAGACTGTTCCTCCGTTAGGTTACTTAGGGTGGAAGTAGTTTCGTTCACTACTGCTTCAAGTGTTCTGGTCAATTTTCGTATCAATTTACTATTCGAGACAGGTCCTAAAAAGAAAAAGAATCCTCTGTTGAAATCGGTATATTGTTCCCATGCTGTTTCAGTCTGATCTACAATTGGGAGTTCTCTCTTGTGTCTAGATTGTATAAGCTGAGCATTTCTATGGTAATCAGGAGGAGCTAGAAAAACAGGGGGCAGTAGGAATGCAATATAACAAGTTCCATCCCAATCTAGGGGTAAACGTATGTATGCGGTATGACCACAAACGAAATAGGAATGGCGGGTAGCTTTGAATGTAGACTTGCCCTTATCACTGAATTCGATCACAGTAGTACATTCACTATGACCTAAGTGTTTTGAACCATTCTTTCTGACACATAATTCGCCTTTAACGGGTAACACTGACATAGAAGGCAAATCTGGTTCGGTTTCAGACTGGACATTCAGAATCATGAGGTTAAGTGTATAATTACCTAATCCATATACTTCGTTTTCTAGATCGGTCCCTGTCCTTTGTGGGAGCCCATCCTTGTCTGGGAAACACGCTCTATGCATGACTGTGTTCAGATTTCCCCATACCCAATTGCCTTGGTAAACTATGGAATCAGTGTCTACAGAATTAATTAAGTTGAACCAGGCACCACAGGAACCATTATGCGTAAACGGATACGGGAAGAGGGGCAGAGCTCCCCTGTATTTCTGATAGGGAGGGAGTCGGCCACATATCCAACAATTTGTAGCATTGCTGGTCTGATGGGAATGGTGTAACATACTGATGAATGTATTGTTACGCAGCGCAAGTCTGTAAGACACTTCATGTGGAGGCAGTTCACTGAACGTGTGCTCTGCAGTGTTATTAGGAGTAGAGTGTGCAATAGGAAAGAACATATGCAATAATACACTTATGCCAATAACCATAAGACTCAGAAAAAACATAATCAATAATGCAACAATGCAATAACTGCGGAGAGATTTACAATATTTCTTTTTCTTGATCTGTTTCTGTCTATCTCTCTCTCTATTGGGATCTAACTTGTACATGTCAGGAACCTGTCTAACCGCTTCACCTAGGGGAGGACTTAAACAATTAAACTGTCTGACTTGCTAGATCTCAACTTTAGCTTATACTCCTCCTGAGGAGTTTTCTCTGCCAGGGGGAGTTTAGTATCAGTCACTGGAATGGGGCCGGGCTGAGAGTCTATTTTTGGCGGCAGTCCATGGCATTTCTTGATGTGGCTGGAGTGGAGCCACCCTTTTCGGCCCTCCACCTTCACTGCTGTCCTCGTGGTTAATAAAACAAGTTTCGGTTCCTGCCAGCGGGGCTCCAGCGGACTCCTCCTGTCGAAATTCCGAACAAAGATGTAATCACCAGGGATGATCTCGTGTGGCTTCACCTCGTTGTTGTCGGGAAAGGCTGCAGCCACCTGTGAACAACATGATTGTAGTGCAGACATCAAGGAAGCAAGGTAATCTGTCAGCATATTACAGTCAACATCGGTTATTTTACGAGGCAGAGGCGTCCCCCACATATTCGGTGGCCTACCAAAGACCACCTCGTACGGGGATAGCCCTGTTCTGGAGTGCGCGACCATTCTCATGTAAAACAATGCAACTGACAAGGCGACTATCCAGTCAACCCCTTTCTCGGCACAAATCTTGGCAAGACGTGTTTTCAGTGTCTGGTTGTGTCTCTCTACGAGACCTGCTGCCTCGGGATGTCGGACGCAGTGGAACTTCCACTGATATCCTAGCAGGAGTGATACCTGCTTCATTAGCTCGGACGAGAATGGCTGACCGTTATCTGAGTACACGACACGAGGCAAACTGTACCGTGGGAAGAATTCATGAACCAACTGTTTGGCAGTGGTCGGAGCAGTGTAATCTGGGACTGGATATGCTTCTGTCCAACGGGAAAGTGCGCATACAACTACGAGGACATACTTGAATCCTCGACATCGTTCCATCTGGATATAATCCATCTGGAGGACTTCAAAAGGGTGATCGGGAGGATTGAATCCACCATGTTCTACAGGAATGCTTTTGCCTGGGTTGAACTGACAACAGATCATGCAAGTACGCACTTTCTGTTTTGCTGCTGCTCGTAAATGTTTGTTGTACCAGAGATTCTGTAAACTGTCTAACATGGCTTTCTCTCCTAAATGTGCTGGACTGTGTGTGGTGTTAATCATAACTTGAACCATAGAGTCGGGGAGAAACCATGTGGCTTTTCCCTTCGTCATCCATCCCTGGTCTGTCTGGATCCCTCCTAGTTCAGTCCATTTCTTTATTTCATCTGGAGTAGCATGTGTCTGTATGTCAATTACATCTAGTGCGGGATCCTTAACTGTCATGCAATGTGTCGGTGTCGGAACTATTGTCTTTGTCATATCTGCTGCATGTGTATGAGTCAGAGCTGTGTGTTTCGCGGCCAGGTCGTTACCCTGGGAAATAGTATCGGTAACTTTAGTATGTGCCTTGCATTTCATGATAGCTATGGCTGATGGCAAATGTATTGCCTCTAACAATGCTTGAATAAGGGGACCATGCTGGATCTTGGCTCCGTGAGAGGTCAAGAAACCTCTTTCTTGCCAGAGTACACCGAAGTCATGTACGACTCCAAATGCATAACGTGAATCTGTGTATATGTTAACATTCCTGTTCTTGGCTACTATACAGGCTCGAGTCAGAGCAATGAGCTCCGCAGCTTGAGCAGACAGTGTATCAATACGGTGTGTTTCTTTGACTTCAGTTTCAGTGGTCACTGCATATGCGGCCACTAATTCTCCTGTGCTTGTTCTCATACATGAACCGTCCACATAAAGTGTCAGGTCTGGGTTAGTCAGTGCAACATCTGTCAAGTCTCGTCGGGGCTTTGTTACTGCATTAATGATCTCTATACAGTCATGTGGAGCTGGATCTGTTATGTTCGAGGGTAACAATGTGGCAGGATTGAGTATATTGCAGCGTCTGATTTCTATGTGTGCCTGGAACAATGTCAATTCATAACCTGTCAGTCGTGCTATAGTCAAGTGTTGGGTCTGTGTTCGGTTTAAAAGAACTTCCACGGAATGTGGAACTTGTACTGTCAGGGGATGTCCTAACACTATGGAATCACTTTGTCGGATTGCTAGGGCTGTCGCTGCAACTGATTTTAAGCACGCAGGTAGGGCCTGGGCTACTGGGTCTAATGTACTTGAAAAATAAGCACACGGCTTATGTGAACCTGCTTGGTCTTGTGTGAGGACAGATAATGCTGTGCCATCACGTTCTGTAACGAAAAGTGTAAAAGGTTTGCTGTAACATGGTGTTGCTAAAACTGGTGCTTGACATAATGCTTTCTTTAATTCATCAAAAGCCTGTGTGTGTTCCTGAGTCCAAGGGAGGACAGTCGAAGTCGCTGCCTCCTGTGTTGTCAACTGTATAAGTGGCTTGGCTAGAAATGCGTACTGGGGAATCCATTGTCTGCAGTAAGAGGTGAGGCCAATAAAAGCCCGCACTTCCTTTTGTGTCTTGGGTTGCGGTAAGTGTGCAATTAACTGAATGCGGTCAGGTGTTAACTGTCTCCCCCTCTTGGACAGCAAGTGCCCAAGGTACACCACTTGCTGAACACAGAATTGTAACTTTGAAGGGGACACCTTGTGTCCCTTGTCAGCCAAGAAATGCAAAACCGTCAGTGATGCTTGTTCACATTCAGGTTCGCTACGGGCGGTGATCAACAGATCATCGACGTACTGAAGTAAAGCAGTGTTAACTGGCATGTGAATACTGTCAAGTTGTCTTTTCAAAGCTTGGCTGTAGATGCTGGGGCTTTCTGTGAATCCTTGAGGTGCGCGTGCAAATTTGAAGCTACGGCCATTTAAACAGAATCCGAAAAGATATTGGCTCTCCGGATCAATGAGGACACTGAAGAAGGCGTTCTTGAGATCGATTACAGTAAAGAACGTCGCCTCTGAATCAATAGCAGTCAATAATGATGAGATGTCTGGGACCACAGGATACTGGGGTACGATGCATTTATTTAATTCTCGTAAATCAATCACCAACCGGTAAACTGGAGGTGCATTCGGGTCAGTACGTTTAAGAATCGGAATGATAGGGGAATTACATAGATTGGAGTCGGTTTCTACAACCACTCCTTGTGCAATGAGCTCTTCAATGATTTCCAGTAAAGCCACTACAGCATCGGGTGGTAACTTGTATTGTCGGATTCGGGGTAATACAACTCCTGGCTTGAGTGTTACTCGGTATGGTGTAACGTGCATACAACCTACATCAGTTGGGCCTTGCGCCCAAAAATGTTCTGGTACATCTTTCAATCTTACATCAAAATCTCGTAATACATAGTGACCCTTAAAGTCACGCAAAAACAGTCTAACTCCTTCCGGAGAACAACATATCACTGCTCCTAGAGCCTTTAGCGTCTTGATTCCTAACAAGTTTTCTGGACATGATTTCGTGAGCAATAAGTCTGTAGTACGTGACAATGTACCAACTGCTAGGGGAACAGGTTTCGATTCTTCATTAACAATAGGCTGTCCTGAAAATCCAAGGGAAACATTCTGTGAGCCTGAGAGGGGTGCCCCTGGAACCTCATTGTGACTTATTGTTGTTCGACTTGCCCCTGTGTCAATCAAAAACTTTCTATCTTTTCCTAATACTTGACTATGTACATAGGGACCCTCTTGATCTACAGGAACCTCAATAAGAGGCAAGCCAACCTCCCTCTCTAGGCTGTTTCATGAGTATCGCTGATAGTCAGGGTAGTCAGATTGTGCGTACTGGTACATCTGCTGTGAAACTTGCTGTGTTGCGGCAATGGGCTGTGGATGTGGTACCGCTACTGTCTGTACTGTCTGTTGTGGAGCAGGCATGGGCTGTACGTTCTGTGGAATATGTTGCTGGACCTGATGTTGGACCTGATCCTGTCTAGTTTGACGTGGTCTCTCTTTAGTTTTACCTGTTGCTATATTATGTTTCAGAACTGTACATTCATTCACATAGTGACCTGGCTGTTTACAATAGTTACATGTCCCTTTAATGGGAGCCGCCGTATTATTAGACTGTGTCATACCCCTCTTCTGACCGTCAGCTGGAACTGACTGAGCAACTAACATTTTCATTTTCGTATCTTTCATACGTCTCTGTTCGTGATCTTGTTCTTCCCTAATTCTATTCTGGTGGTACTGTAACATTTGTAACATTTGGGACGGAGTATTTGCTTGCCATGTACTTTCTACTTTCAAAACACGGTTCTTAACTTGAGGCAGGGAATTCTCGACTAATTTTGATACAAAGAGGTGTGGGTATGACTCGCTACTTGTTTTCAGGCCACTGTTAATAATAAAACATTTCTCGAATCTAGAATAAAAATCACTAGTGTCTTCATCATGTTTCTGCTTACAGGCTGATATTGCGTCCCAGTCTTCCTTTTTAGTTGTTAACAGTCTAGGCAAAACCTGTACTAATAAACTTGGTAATGCTTTAGCTTTGTCCCCAAGGCCTAACCCCGCGGTACGACCATTTTCTTCGACTTCTAATGCAGCCCAATCAATCTTTTTGTCTCCCACCTCCCATTCTTTCTCCTTTAGTTTCTCGTAAATTCCTGCAGGCAACAGTACTTTTAACATTTTCATAATATCTGAATACGTGTAATCGCCCATGAGTAACATATCTTTAATTTCTCGGTGAAAACCTGCAGGGTCTTTATCATGACTGGGCACTATTTTCTTCATTTCCAATAATTCCATTTTAGTGATGGGTGTGTATACGAATACACGTTCTAGTGTGTTATCGTCTTTTCTGACCGGATGTACTTCCCGTAAGGGATTCTGTCTGTCCAAGTAAAACGTTTTTCTTCCTGAGGGTGGTGGAGCTGAAATAAACTGTGGTTTCAGGAAGGCACTATATTTGTGCCTATGTTCTAGAATTTCTTTAATTAAATCAGTACCTAGGCCTCTCCATCTATTCGAGAGTAGTTCTATTAATATATCCGGTAAGGGACCTGGATCAGAATGTTGGCTTTTGAACAACGTAATAAGATGCTGAATCATGTATACACCAGCTAATTTCTGTTCATCAGGGGAGAGGTTCAAAAATGTCTGTGCTACTGTATCATCATTATAGGTACTAGAATTGTCAGCCCATTGTACTGCGGACCGGGCTAGTTCTTGTTCATCCTTGGAACTGAGTACATGCTACCCCATTCGGTCTTGAAGTATTTTATCGGTAGCCTGAAACATATGTTCAGGAGATCTCGGACTTGATATAGCAGAGAGAAAAAGTCTTTTGCTTTCTGGCGTATTGTTTTCTTAAGGCATCTTCCCTTACCTACATATGCTATTAGCTCCTTGTCTGACTGTTGCGAAGTTTCTGCTAGGTCCTCTATATCATTCTCCTCTTGCGAGGAAATTGGATCGTCTAATTCAAGTAGTTCTTCAGGTGTTCGCTGGGCATGTATTTCTATTATTTCTTTACGGATCTTTCTAACCATATGGTGTACACTGTTCTCCTTATCATGTTTACCCTCCGACATATTCTGGCTCCATCTAGTCAGTCTATTCATCTCATTCTGCGGAAAACCTGCCTGATCTTGTTCTCTTATTAAACAATTTACCAAAAATCGCATTATTAAACCTTTAGTCTCAACTTTTTGACGTGACATGGCTTCAGCAACAGACTCCGGTCCTTCTCCTGTTCTAATAAAATAATACAATTTATCCAGATGTTCTGGCATCCCTGGTAGTAGTATCAAATAATCTGTAACGCGTCTCAAACGTATGGACGCTAACAACATGGGTCCTGACGTACCAGGCACCGGGTCATATCTGCAGTCTGTAAGTTCTCTTCTAAGTTGTTCAGCCGGTGCGCCTTTCGGTGTCCGAGCCTTTGCTAAATCTCTCATTGTCACTCGGTGTAATTGTGGGGGTGTTTGATAACCTCCTGTAGCACCTCCTGAAGCGGAGGCTTGAGCATAACCAGGCTGTAGGGTCAGTACCTGCTGTAGCTGGGTTGGGTCCTGGGCTACGCCAGTCCCAAAAGGATTTAAGGGATGCAGTTGTTGAATACCGGGGGGAACAACGGGAACGGGTGCGGGTAGCGGACCTGGAGGGATCTGCTGTTGCGGACCAGGGGGCTGATGATCATGGGGTAGGTGGACGTCAGCAGGTGCAGTAGTATATGTAGGAGCTACATCATCCAAATAGGACGAAATAAAAATGTCTGCTGCGGTCTTGTGACGTAATTTAGTCGGAACCAATGGAGGGGGCAGATCTTTTGGTATTTCCGGAGTGGCCTTAGGTAAACCCTCGGCCAATCAATCAATCAATCAATCAGTGACACTTGTAAAGCGCGCTACATACCCGTAGGGTCTCAAGGCGCTGGGGAGGGGGGGTGCCGCTACTGCTCGAACAGCCAGGTCTTCAGCTTCTTCCTGAAGGAGAGGTGGTCTTGGGTTAGGCGCAGGTCGGACGGGAGGGAGTTCCAGGTCTTGGCGGCCAGGTAGGAGAAGGACCTTCCTCCTGTAGTCGCTCTTCGGATGCGGGGGACGGCGGCGAGGGCGTGGTTGGCTGATCGGAGGTGGCGTTTGGGAGCGTAGAAGTTGACTCGGCTGTTGAGGTAGCTCGGGCCTTGGTCGTGTAGGGCTTTGTGTGCGTGGGTGAGGAGGCGGAAGGTGATTCTCTTGTTGATGGGGAGCCAGTGAAGGTCTCTCAGATGTCCGGAGATGTGGCTGGACCGTGGGATGTCGAGGATGAGTCTGGCTGAGGCGTTTTGGATCCGCTGGAGTCTCTTCTGGAGCTTGGCGGTGGTCCCGGCGTAGAGGGCGTTGCCGTAGTCTAGTCGGCTGGTGACGAGGGCCTGGGTGACGGTCTTCCTGGTCTCTGAGGGGATCCACCAGAAGATCTTCCGTAGCATGCGTAGGATGTTGAAGCAAGCCGAGGAGACGCTGTTGACTTGTCTGGTCATGGAGAGGGAGGAGTCCAGGATGAAGCCCAGGTTTCGTGCATGGTCTGTCGGTTTGGGTGCGGTGCCCAGGGCGGGAGGCCACCAGGAGTCGTCCCAGGCGGAGGGTGAAGAGCCCAGGATGAGGACCTCCGTCTTGTCCGAGTTCAGTTTCAGGCGGCTGGTCGTCATCCACTCGGCTACCTCTTTCATCCCTTCGTGCAGGTTGGCTCTGGCGGCGGCGGGGTTGTTGGTCAGGGAGAGGATCAGCTGGGTGTCGTCGGCGTAGGAGATGATGCTGAGGTGGTGTTTGCGTACGATGGCCGCGAGGGGGCTCATGTAGACGTTGAAGAGGGTGGGGCTCAGTGATGATCCTTGGGGGACGCCGCAGATGACTTCGGAGGCCTCTGACTTGTACGGTGGTAGGCGGACTCGCTGTGTTCTTCCGTTGAGGAAGGAGATGATCCATTCCAGCGCCTTGTCCCGGATTCCGATGTTGCTGAGGCGCCGTATTAGGGTGCGGTGGCAGACCGTGTCGAATGCCGCGGAGAGGTCTAGGAGGATGAGGGCCGCTGTTTCTCCATTGTCCATCAGGGCTCGGATGTCATCGGTGGCGGCGATGAGGGCGGTCTCGGTGCTGTGTTTGGCTCGGAAGCCGGACTGTGAGGGGTCGAGGGATCCGTTCGTCTCGAGGAAGGCGGCCATCTGCTTGTTGACGGTCTTCTCGATGACTTTGGCTGGAAACGGGAGAAGCGAGATGGGGCGGTAGTTCTTGAGGTCGGTGGGGTCCGCTGTTGGTTTCTTGAGTAGAGCGCTGAGTTCGGCGTGTTTCCAGCTTTCGGGGAAGATGGCGGTGTCGAAGGATGTGTTGATGATGTCTCGCAGGTGGGGTGCGATGACAGCGTCGGCCTTGTTGAAGACGTGGTGAGGGCAGGGGTCGGTTGGTGATCCGGAGTGGATGGAGTTCATCGTGCGGATGGTGTCTTCTGTGCTGATCGGGGTCCAGGCGTGGAGGGTGGTGGTGGGGGGGGGTGGCAGGTCGGTCGTGGTGTGCGTTGGATACATACCATTCACAAGAGTGTTTCGTTGTCGGTCTACTTGTTCTGCTTTAACTCGTATTCCTTCTTCAACTAGTACGTTTTCTCGGGCTTTATCTGAATCTTCTCTATGTTTTTCTGCTTTCCTGAATTCTTTTTCTGTACGTCTATGCGATTCTTTATGCCACAATTCTATGGCGTCTTTCTGAGATTGTCTGGCCTTCTTTTTCCATAGCGCTTCTTCTACTCTCATGATGCAGTCTGCATCCCATGTCCCTGTAACGGGCCATCTATATTTCTCGTCTAGGTTCTTAGTATATTCGACCCATAAATCTAGATATAATATGGCATCTAAGCCGTGTTTATGATACATAAAATTTTCTGGAGTGTCCCTAGGTGGGATAGGAATCGCTTCCTCTAGTATCCCTTTCCTAGTTCCAAACTGTCTTAATTTTGAGAAAAATGGCATCTTGATATCTTGGCACTTGATACTTACTCGAACTTGAACACAATTTTTTTACACAGAAAACACGGAAATGTATATCAAACAGTCACTCATACCACGACATTAATCACATAGAAACATTTTGAACACATATTGACAATGCTTGATTTCTATAATGAAAACAACATCGAACCGTTTGAGACACGAATTACTTGATATACTGCTAAACAGTACAGATACACTGCTAAAACAGTGCAGACCGGGTCTGTGTACCCAAACCCGTCTTGACCGGATACATAGTAATGCACCCGTCTAGATGCGTCCCCAGCAACGGTACTCACCGGGAAGCACGGAACGGAAGGCCTCGGAAACTCGTCTGGACTGGACCGGACTGGACTCGACTAGACTCGACTCGTGACGTCACAGGCACGTCGGAACTGGTGAGCCTCTAGACACCTCGGACCTTGCTCTCTCGGCTGGGCTCTGGTCGGGATCCTCCGCACTCCTCACCGCCTCGTTTGGGTGTCGATCGCAGTCTCAGTCACCTCCGTTGACCTGAGGGAGATACAGGAAATCCTGCGGGTACGCGTAATTGTCCATCACGGCTGTGGCAGGGGGCTAGGCCTGCAACGCACCGCCGGCGTGTAAGGTGGGGGAGGGGTCCCTGTTCGGGCGCCAAATTATGTGGTAAATAAATATTTACCGTCGGAATTTCTATGCGGTAAAGTTCAAAAAAATAACTCAATCGGAAATGAGAGGCAGAGTCCGTGGTATCTGAGTTATAAGGGTTTTATTCCATGTAATGGAATGGTTCGAACCAGGCATCATGTTCCATCACCACGAAGGTTCAGGAAGGGATAGACAATACTTTATTAACAGGTTACAATATATATAGTAAATGCATATAGCGGTGATGGATACAGAAGGCGTAGCAGTTGAGAGAAACGAGATAAGAACACACGTGCGTGACAGAAAGGCGTGCACGAGGGCGTACACAGAGGTGTGTGCTAGAAACGTCACATGAAAGTGTCACAAGTGGGTGGATACATAGAGGAATCTTGCAGTGTCAGCAGAAATCTGTAGCAAGGATGCGCGCGCAGCAGCATGACGTGTGACTGACGTGAGGCTGGAGGGTGCAGGGGACTTTGACATTTAGCACTAGAGGAAAGAGACAGAAGTCTGGCATGTCAGATCGACTCGTTCCTAAATCATATCTGATATCTTGTGTTTGGGGAACTATATTATCTAAAAGGAAAGGTCTCTTGGGCAGAGGCTACTCTATACTGACTATTAATGCGTGCATATATGACTACGTGTCTACGTGTAATGCAAGGGGCCCTGGGCTTACCATGGTAACGGGAGCAATGAATTACTTGCATGGAGACAGAAAGGCCGGGCCCTTTGCTCTGCAGCCGGGGATTGTTTATCTATTCTACTAGACTGGAATGTGTTTTCGAGGAGCTGAGCTCGGCTATACTGATAACTTGAAGGCAAAATACTGTCTTTGGCAGGCAAGCAGGCCGAGCCGGGCACTGCAGGGAGTAGGACAGAGGTCAGGGATGTATCCCACGTTGTAGCTTTCAGGAGGCAGAGAGCAGAAAGGGCTCGATGGCAGAAATCAGGGCCTAGCTCTGCAGGGCTAGGAAAACGTGAAAGTGCACCATGAAAAGACGTTGGCAAGGCATACTTAGGAACTGAATTACCGATCCATTCATGGTGGATCTGAAAGAGGACATGTTAACGTTAGACGCAAATGTATTTGCGTTTTCATAGTTGATCGAGGAGGGAAGTTACATGCACCTTAAGCTTGTACATGGAGACGGTGGGGTACACGTTAGGGGACATTTCTCGACTATAAAAATTCACATTACCTCACAACATCTCTGCTAGCCCGGGGAGGCGGTGACGCATAATTGTCTAAGGCGGGGAGCGATGGTTGCCGGGTGCACCGCTGTTCACTGCAGATGTGCAGCGGAGTACAGCGACAGCCGTTCATTTATTTTCAGAGGGAGGGCTCCTGCGACTGACATTTTCTACAGCGGTACGGAGACCTGTATGCCTGACCGAGAGCAGCCCCATACACTACTACTGTGCTGAATACCCTGCACAGTCAATCCGGGATAAGAAAACGTATTCAGCACACGTGTACAGCTGGCCCATTGTGCAGGACGCCCTATATTCATATAGGAGGAGGTTGGCCCCAATCAGCACGAGCAGCCATTTTTGGTGCAGGGTGTTGTATCGGCACAAGAGTGAGTGAAACAGGGATCTCCCCACCCTCCACATCCTTCGGTCCCATTTGAGAGGTGAGCTGCGGCGACGATTCCCACTCTGTAGGTAGGACTATGTGGCCCATTAAACACCGCAGAGGATACTCCGCTGCAGAGCTTTGTGAGGTTTAGGGGTGCCTGCCAAATGAAAGGTCATCCTTCCTTGCCTGTGGAGCTTTGTGGGCGATAGTTACAGCAGATCATCAGGGTCAGGAACTGACCAGAACGGTGCGATCAATACTCGGTGGGCAGATTGGGGTGCAGGAGCTAAATCGCGCCAATAGACCCCACAAGTCTAGAACTTATAGGCAACCCTGAGATATCGTCGTGGAACACAACTAGTGTACTTAATTGGTAAGCCATTGTGTGGTCCCCCACTTTGCCGTGGGTCGCTGTGGAGGAGAGTGAGGGTATACACTGCACGCGCCAGTAACACCTCTAAACGAGCACAGATCATCACCATGCGGAAGCCCGAGACGCGTCAGCCAAAAATAAATTTCGACAAGAAATCCAATAAGTCGGCTGACAGCGATGCAGGTCAACAAGAACTACCCAGAAGCAGTGCCACAGATCAACCTGCTGCAGACAATTTTAGGGAAATGTTCAAAGACTTAAAGTCTAGTTTGCAGGGTATAGACTCCAAAATGGATTCACTAGCAGAAAGGATGGACAGGATAACGCATTGCATCAAGGAACAAGAAGGTTGCATGGCCGTATAAGAGACGAGGATTATGGAAACGGAGGAAGGACAAACGGACATCGACAAGAAGCTGCGTGGAATGAGTAGCGTGCTGCAGCTAATCAGACCGAAGAACGAGGATTTGGAAGCTAGGTCTAGAAGGAACAACACACGAATTACGGAGATAGCAGAACCAACAGATATTCAAAACATGGAGAAGTACATAGAAGAAATTATGAGAGAACTTTTCGAACTGGAGCTATCCGCTATATTCCTAATAGAAAGAGCTCATCGCACGCTGGATCCTGGACCAAAGCCAGGAGCACCAGCTAGACCAATTATAGCAAGGGTCCTTAACTATAGCGACAGGGATACAATCCTTAGGCTTGCATGGGGAGAATGGTGAAGTTCAATATAAAGGAAATAATATAGGACTATATCCGGACTTCACACTGCAGGTCCAGGAGGCTCATAGGGAATTCATCCCTGCGAAGATCTTTCAACAGATTGGGTCTAGATACGCCTTGATCTATCCTGCCAAACTGAGATTTCATGGTCAAGGCAAGCCCACCTTTTTTATGGACGCTAAGGCCGCCCTTTTGTATGCTAAACAGATGGCAAAGGATCACAAACAACTGGGCGTATCGAATGAGCCACAGCCAGAAAGATCCATGAGTGACAATGATTGAAGTACTTGGTCACATTCGCAGGATATGCAGATAAGTGTTTCATAGCCGAAAAACTAACTGGGTTTGTGTATTTTATGTTACTGAATGCAAGTGGTCTTCATAAAGAGAATGGGCTCCTACCCATGTACTGTTGGGCTTACATGCTAACTTGATAGTCCTGGGTGGAGGCAGCAGCGGTGCACCTGGACAAGGGCGGTGTGTCATAGACTCGGACACCCCACAAAAAGGGTGGGGGAGACTTGCCAGCGTCCTTCTTTTACCTCATGGGATGATTTCCTTTAGTTTGATGCCAAGGTTTGACTGTTTCTGCTTTTGGGAGACAGGGAGGGATATTCACAACCTAATGGGGGGGTTGGTGTGGGTGGGGAGAGGGAGGGGGTGTTGTTCTGGTTCTATTACCTACCATGTCCTACATTTAAACATAAGAATTGTCTTTGTCTGGATCGCATGATCCTAGGCCATAAGCTTGGCCAGCGATGGGACATCGCCAGGCCGAAGTTTACCACCAGAACTCAATCTGTTGCATTGCCGCTGGCCACTGGGAAGGGACACTGCATTTATTTATATCACTGTGATCCACTGCAGCTGTGAAGGTCATCACATGTCTCTCTTGGAATGTCAGGGGCCTAAATGACCGGAGGAAGGTTCGACTGATCCAATCTTACTTGACTCGTCATGAAGTAGATATATGCTTACTGCAAGAGACGCTCTTGTGTCCTACACGCACTAACATGCTATGACATAATAGATGGCGAGAAGTGGTGGAAGCTACTTACTCGAATTACTCTAGGGGCATAGTCATTTTAATACGCAGAGGGTTACATTGGAAGACCCAATCCTCATTACTAGACCAGGAAGGCAGATACATCATACTTCAGGGAACACTTTGTAACACTCCGGTTGTAATAGTAAATACATATGGCCCAAATGTGGATAGCCCATCGTTTTTCCAACATATCTGGCAGAAAATCCAGATGTTTGTACAGACAGCGATACTATGGAGAGGAGACTTTAACGTGGTTATGTCACCCGTAGCTGACAGACAGGATGTGTCTCATGACCATCACCCTCAGGCAGCTGCAATGCGGCTGGACATTGAAGAAGATTTAAAATTGGTGGATATGTGGATAACTCTACACCTATTACTAGAGAGAGCACATGTGCGACTCCACATAGGAATGCTTGGTCCAAACTAGATTATTGGTTGACATCAAGGGACCTGCACTCACTGGTCACTGGGGCTACACACCTTCCACGCACGTTCTCGGACCACGCACCCACTCAGATCACTATTCAAAGTCCACTGCAACACGTGCAACCATTTAGTTGGAGATTCCCGTCAAAGGCACTACTGGGTCAGGTTTTCCGAGGAGAACTCAGGGAGAAACTGACTGAATATTTTGAGATAAATGAAGTATCTGTGAAATCACCTGGGACACTGTGGGAGGCATTTAAAGCGGTCACTAGGGGTCACTGTATGGCATTGAAAACGGGAGTGCTGAGAGCTATACGAGGCACATTACGTACTTTGGAACGAGATATTAAAGCTCTAGAAAGGAAAACCGAAAGCACCCATCCACTACCACTCAGGCCACACTTCGAGCAAAGCTGACTGAATTTCAAGGGGAGGCAGAGAGGAAAACAGCTTATTTACACAAGTATGCTCAGGCCCGGCGGTATGGCGAGGGGGACCGGACTGGGAAGACGCTAGCTAATCTACACAGGCCATTCTTCAGACCATGACCAACTTTTATCAATCACTGTATACCTCTCACACCAACCCATCACAATCATATATCTCTGATTATTTAGATACCATCACACTAGCATGGTTTAATAATGGTGCTAGGGAATACATGGAACTTCCCCTCACGGTTGAGGATGTGAAACAGGTAATATCTGGAATGCCAGCTGATAAATCTCCAGGGGTGGATGGGCTTACCGCGGCATTCTACAAGGATTATGCAGATATTGTGGCCCCGACTACTCCACTTGGAGCGATGGAAACAGGCACGCTCCCCCCCACCCTTAGAGAGGCCAATGTATATTTACGCGTTTGAAACCTGATAAAGACCCAACTAGGCCAGATACATATCGCCCACTATCATTGATCAATTTAGACGCTAACATCTACGCTAACTGAAGCCTATGCTTCCACAAATTGCACTACCTGATCAATCTGGATTTACACTGGGTAGATCTACGGCACCCAATCCTAGAGTGATATTCGGGCTACTTCATTACCTAGACCCACATGTTCAGGCAGTGGCAGCGCTTCTAGACTCAACTAAAGCGTTCGATTCCTTCGAGTGGAAGTTCCTCTTCACCTTGCTGTCCAGGATGGGATTCAGTCCTCTTTTCATCCAACAGATTCAAATAATATACACTGACCCAACGGCAAGGGTGAAGGTGAATGGTCAGATATCCGATTCAATCGGTATAACGAGGGGCATGAGGCAGGGTTGCCCTCTGCCGCCGTTATTATTTGCGATTACTACCGAGTCGCTAGCGGCGAGACTCCAGCAACACCATACACAGCGTAGTATTGGCTTCACATCAAGAGGGCTGCTGATATCCATGTATGCGGATGACATGACAATTTATTTGATCAATCCCAAAGATAATTTTGACATTGTTATGAGAGAGCCAATCCGTTACGGAGGGCTGACAGGCATATAGATTAACTTGGCTAAATCAGTGTTGATACCTCTTACTGATAATACTGAGACTGAGTTTCCTATCCAGTGGACGGACGGTGACACTAAATATCTGGGCATATGGATTAGCAGATCAATACAGGAAATATGGCTAGCCAACTATGTGAAGGTGATTGATTGGATGGAAAGTAAGATACAAAGGTGGAATCAGTTGCCGATCTCCCTAACGGGGTGTATTGCTATTACAAAAATGGTCATCCTGCCCAAGCAGTTATATTTATTTGTAAATATTCCCATTCCACTAAATACATATTTTTTTAAAAGACTCCGTACAGGGATCCTAGAATGGTGTGGGCAGGTAGACAACCCAGAGTTTCCTGGAAACTGCTGATTCTTCCGTCTGGGGGCCCCTGATTTTGAAGTATATACCTACAGTGCACAAGTACAGTATCTGCATTACTGGCAACATCCAACCCCATACCAGTCACATGTGGCTATAGAAAGCAATATCACTGCGCCGACTCCACTAAACACAGCAGTTTACCACCCATATAATCACAAATACGGTTGAAACAACACAATGGGCGTGAAGAAATATAGCAAAGAGGGCGGGACAAAAAGAACTATATGCGCCATCTATGCCACTGGGAGGGAATCCGCTACTTGGTCCGCTAATGGACAAAGCTGTTACTGAACGTGCCAGGAGGCGCGGCCTAACGGTGGGTAGGGACTTATACCCAGATGATGAGTTCTTGTCTCTACAAAAGATGTGTGAGCCAAATGCGCCCTCAGCTTCAGACATGTTACCAACTAAGGGCAGCGTGCAAGGCGAGGTGAGATATCCTGAATTCCCCTGTGCTCCGGCCCCACTATTGGCGCTGGAAAATATTTTGTCTGATAACTCCCCTAGGAAACTGATTAAACGAATATATAATTTAACAAAGGAATCATTCCCCATCATTCTCAGCACGTCGAGAGTGGAGTGGGAAAGAGAAGCTAATATTACGATCACAGAGAAGCAGTGGCACACTTCTGCTGCTCTCAAATGGGAATTCTATCACCAAATTATAGGCTACGACTTATTCACTTTAATTACTTACACAGAACCTATCGTACACCTATACAGTTACGTCGCATGGGCCTACAGCAGGATGCCAATTGTTGGAGATGTGGAGCGCTGGAGGCTTCGTTCCTACATTTGGCGCGGCTTTGCGGTCCAATAGCGAGCTACTGGTCGGACATAATTAGGCATATTGGAAACATTATAGGCACACAATTGCAGGCTATTCCTCTTGTGGCGCTCCTGGGCTTTGTCCTGGAAGTACCTAGTGCCTCCCGCAAATTGACATCCATGTTGCTGTTGCTAGCCAAACGGCAGGTAGCATTGCATTGGAAAAAATCGCATTCCCCTACTGTGGCGGGTTGGATAAACTCTGTCATATATTGTAAGGATCAATTGTCAACTTATTGGGAACTACTGCCCAGCTGGTCTAGGCGCCTGGACGTGTGGTAGCCTTTTGTATCCTGGTTGGGACAGGGGGGCTCTGATCTTTGTGCTGATCGCTCGGTGAGTGATGCTCCGGGATCGGCTAAGTGGGTTTGATACTTATCGAGTAAAGCAAGACTTGACTTTGTGGCTGTCTCCCTATGTTTCTTGTGGGGTGGGTCCCCAGGGCTGAGAAAAGACGGAACAAGTGGCGGGTATTCTACGGTGGATAACATCAATCTTGATCTAGGACTACTGAACTGGTGACTTGGCAGGGAGGGACGGGTTTGTTCACAAGTTTGTATATATACGTTTTGATATCTTAAATGTCGTTTTGTATCATTCATATAGTGCACAAGTTGATTAACCTGTACACAAGTGATCCTAACTTGCTGCCGGGCCCCCGGGATGTTGGCTAAAAGGCTGTGTTATCCTTGGGAAAATCAGCTTAATTACATTCTACAGGCCCCAGGGTTGTAGGCATACAGCTGTGTTACTTGTGCAGTAAACAATAAATGTTTTTGAAACTAAACAAAAAACGTTCTTGCCAAATTTGGTGTAATTACATCCAGCAGTTCGAGTTGTAGGCATACAGCTATTCATACAACCAGTCCCTTGCCCATACACTACTCATGCAACATACCCATACAGTTACTCACACACCCACTCATTCACCTATACAACCACTCACACACACACTCACTCACCCATAAAACCTGTCAACTCAGTCACTGACTCACCCATATAATGACTCACATGCCCACACAATCACATAAATACCCATTCAGACATCCATACAAGCACTCACACATCCGTTCTCTCAACCATACATTCATTCACACAGTCACTTACTCTACATACAGCCCCTCAGAGGCCAAGTCACTTACTTAAACACCCACTCAAATGGCTACTCACTCACTAATACAGCCACTTACATAAGTATGGGCGCAAAATCCGTTCCGCTCACGAAATTTGCGAATTTTCTGCAATTTCACAATCCGTAAATCTCGCGAAATTGCCGAAAAATTTGTGAGCCGGGGATTTTTTTTTTGCCCCAAAGGAAGCACAGTTAAGGCAGGTGCTCGAGTTGAAGCTAACTTTGCAACCATTTTAGAATGGCGCCGGCAAGCTGCCAGAGTCCTTGCTGGCGCCATTCTAAAATAGTTACAAAGTTAGCTTCAACTCGGGCACCTGCCTTAACTCTGTAAGTGCTTCCTGTTGGCCAAAAATTAAACCTCAACAGGAAGCACTTACAGATATAAATAAAGCAGGTGCCCAAGTTGAAGTTCAAATTCAGTAACATTTTAATCAGCCCAAAACATTAGTGAGCACTTTCGAGGCTGGGCAAGTGTGCTTTAACCCCATATCTGCCGTCGAAAATTATCTGTAATACCCGAGGGAGGTCTTTGCATCCCTGAGTTTCTTGAGCGCAATCCCCGTTCCTGTGATCAGGAGGCTGCTTTCTTCTCACCTGCTGCCCTGCTCGCTCTCTGACCCTTCATACACGAGGCAAGTTGACACGCATAGAAGCCCCGCACCACACACTAGCAGTATCAAACGTCTTTGTGCCCTTTACCAACTATGATGGACAGCTCACTCAAAGGACCTCAGCGCCTTTTGGCGTGGTGGCAAAGTTACAGGCACACATGGTCAGTGGAGACAAATCTTCTGGCCCTACGCAGCTGCAGTGTAGGAAAAGCACTATCTTTTACCAACGAGGTAGCACTTCCTGGATTAGCCAGTAGAAAGTACTCCAGTTGAGTAGAGGTATTGCACAAAACGGTGGCATCTTCGTGGATAACTATGCAGGGCAGGATTCATTCTGGCACGAGGCTCCTGTCACAAAAATTAAACCTCAACAGGAAGCACTTACAGATATAAATAAAGCAGGTTTCCGAGTTGAAGCTCAAATTCAGTAACGTTTTAATCAGCCCGAAAGCATTAGTGAGCACGGTCGACGCTGGGCAAGTGTGCTTTAACTCCATATCTGCAGTTGAAAATTATCTGTAATACCCGAGGGAAGTCTTTGCATCCCTGAGTTTCTCGAGCGCAATCCCCATGTAGTTCCTGTGACCAGGAGGCTGCTTTCTCCTCACTTGCTGCCCTGCTCGCTCTCTGACCCTTTATACACCAGAGGCATGTTGACATGCATAGAAGCCCCGCACCACACACTAGCGGTATCAAACATCTTCCCGCCCTTTCCCAACTATGATGGACAGCTCTCTCAAGGGACCTCGGCGCCTTTTGGCACGGTGGCAGTTACAGGCACACATGGTCAGTGGAGACAAATCTTCTGGCCCTTTACGCAGCTGCAGTGTAGGAAAAGCACTATACATTTACCCAACGAGGTAGCACTTACTGATTAGCCAGTAGAAATTACTCCTGTTGAATAGATGGAAATCGCAAAAAAATCCACAATTTCGCTGGAAAATCCATGAATTCACAGACTTTTTTGCGATTTCGCGTGAATTCCCGGACCACAGATCCACAAAATTTGCCCATACTTACACTTACACAGCCAGTCACTAATTCATACAGCCATTTAGACACCCACTCACTCACCCATACAGTTCCTTACACACCCACTCATGTAGCTACTCACTCACCTATACAGCCACTGCTACATTCACTCACTCACCAATACAGTCACTCAGATGGCCACTCACTCACCCACACAGCTACTCACACACCTACTTATAGACCCATACAGCCACTCACACACCCATGCAGGCACTCAGACACCCCCTCACATACAGATATATGCAGTCATACAGCCAACTCACATCATATATATAAGAAATTGTGTAACTCATTAGTATAACACAAAGTATACTAAATTCAACTTTTGTAGTAGCTTCTTATATTTCTTTACCAATCATAAACTCTTTGGAAAACTTACACTTACTGAATGATGTCTATCTATCTATCTATCTATCTATCTATCTATCTATCTATCTATCTATCTATCTATCTATCTATCTATCTATCTATCTATCTATCTATCTATCTATCTATCTATCTATCTATCTATCTATCTATCTATCTATCTATCTTTCTGTCTGTCTGTCTGTCTGTCTGTATAGACATACAGGTGGTCACTAATAGGTAGCTATAATTCCGACCCGTTTCCACATTTTCTTATTGATAACCTAGGTGCCGTTTAAGGAATTTTCATAAAATTTACAAAATGTGTACGAAAGTCAGTTCACCAGCTGTTTTAATAGTTTAAGGTGATTGGTCAAGCAGGGGCTGAGGAAATGGGTATCCCAAAATACTTTTTCCACATGCAACTAATGAATGTATTTTCACCAAATAACTGAAAGCATGATCTGCACAACCCAATCTACTTTTCTGCCAAATTTGGTGTAATTACATCTGGCGATTTGAGCTTAAGGCATACAGCTACTCATACCACCAGTCCCTTACACAGCCATACACTCACCCATACAGCTACTCACATAGCCACACAACCACTTAAATACCCATTTTGACATCCATACAAGCACTCTCAAACCCACTCACTCACCCACAAATCTATTCACACAGTCCCTTCCTCTACAATACAGCCACTCACACACCAACTCAATTAACTAAACACCCACTCAAACATCTACTCATTCACCCATACAACCACTTACACAACCAGTCACTCACTCAGACAGCCATTCAGAGACCCACTCACTCACCCATATAGTTACTTACTAACCCACTCATATAGCCACTCACTCGCTCATACAGACACTGACACACCCACTCACTCACCAATAGTCACTCACATAGACACTCCACACAGCTACTCATATACCTACTTATACACCCATACAGCCACTCATATACCCACTCACAAACCCATGCAGGCCCTCAGGCACCTACTCACATACGGATATGCACAGTCACACAGCCACTCACAACATATTTTAGAAATAGTAATGCTCATTAGTAGTACACAAAGTATATTAATTTCAACTTGTATAGTAGCTTAGTATACATGTTTACCAATCATAAACTCTTAGAAAAAACTATACTCACTGATTTATGTCTATCTATCTCTCTCCATCTCTCTCTCTCTCTCTCTCTCTCTCTCCCTATATATATATATATATATATATATATCAAACCCTGATGCCCCAGTCTATAGAGACGCACTCCACAAGGTAGCAGGTTTCAAACCTTTTATTTTCACGAAGCTGCGCATTATAACTGCTTCAATTAAAGTTCTGACGCGTTTCGCAGCTCACGCTGCTTCTTCCTGGGATGGCAAACAGAAAATGACTGGTACCTGCAGCCATTATTAGTCCAACGCGCATGCACCCTCTGGTGAGTTGCATGCTGGTGGTTGCAGTATGCTGTTTCCTCCTTCAATGGAGTCCGTCATTTTTGCTTCAATATTTCTGCCTTTATTCTTTTTTCACAGCCCTCCAGTGGGCTACAGGCATAATGTTCAGCTTCAAATCAACAGCTTCCTAGCGCCGCATGTAGGCTGTTGGATGGCAGCCCAGCAGTCCCGCTTCCATATTTCACGGCGGGTGGTTCATCTCCCGCGGATGAGGCGTTCCGCGTTACACATCAAACCCTGATGCCCCAGTCTATAGAGACGCACTCCACAAGGTAGCAGGTTTCAAACCTTTTATTTTCACGAAGCTGCGCATTATAACTGCTTCAATTAAAGTTCCGACGCGTTTCGCAGCTCACGCTGCTTCTTCCTGGGATGGCAAACAGAAAATGACTGGTACCTGCAGCCATTATTAGTCCAACGCGCATGCACCCTCTGGTGAGTTGCATGCTGGTGGTTGCAGTATGCTGTTTCCTCCTTCAATGGAGTCCGTCATTTTTGCTTCAATATTTCTGCCTTTATTCTTTTTTCACAGCCCTCCAGTGGGCTACAGGCATAATGTTCAGCTTCAAATCAACAGCTTCCTAGCGCCGCATGTAGGCTGTCGGATGGCAGCCCAGCAGTCCCGCTTCCATATTTCACGGCGGGTGGTTCATCTCCCGCGGATGAGGCGTTCCGCGTTACACATCAAACCCTGATGCCCCAGTCTATAGAGACGCACTCCACAAGGTAGCAGGTTTCAAACCTTTTATTTTCACGAAGCTGCGCATTATAACTGCTTCAATTAAAGTTCCGACGCGTTTCGCAGCTCACGCTGCTTCTTCCTGGGATGGCAAACAGAAAATGACTGGTACCTGCAGCCATTATTAGTCCAACGCGCATGCACCCTCTGGTGAGTTGCATGCTGGTGGTTGTAGTATGCTGTTTCCTCCTTCAATGGAGTCCGTCATTTTTGCTTCAATATTTCTGCCTTTATTCTTTTTTCACAGCCCTCCAGTGGGCTACAGGCATAATGTTCAGCTTCAAATCAACAGCTTCCTAGCGCCGCATGTAGGCTGTCGGATGGCAGCCCAGCAGTCCCGCTTCCATATTTCACGGCGGGTGGTTCATCTCCCGCGGATGAGGCGTTCCGCGTTACACATCAAACCCTGATGCCCCAGTCTATAGAGACGCACTCCACAAGGTAGCAGGTTTCAAACCTTTTATTTTCACGAAGCTGCGCATTATAACTGCTTCAATTAAAGTTCCGACGCGTTTCGCAGCTCACGCTGCTTCTTCCTGGGATGGCAAACAGAAAATGACTGGTACCTGCAGCCATTATTAGTCCAACGCGCATGCACCCTCTGGTGAGTTGCATGCTGGTGGTTGCAGTATGCTGTTTCCTCCTTCAATGGAGTCCGTCATTTTTGCTTCAATATTTCTGCCTTTATTCTTTTTTCACAGCCCTCCAGTGGGCTACAGGCATAATGTTCAGCTTCAAATCAACAGCTTCCTAGCGCCGCATGTAGGCTGTCGGATGGCAGCCCAGCAGTCCCGCTTCCATATTTCACGGCGGGTGGTTCATCTCCCGCGGATGAGGCGTTCCGCGTTACACATCAAACCCTGATGCCCCAGTCTATAGAGACGCACTCCACAAGGTAGCAGGTTTCAAACTCTATAGACTGGGGCATCAGGGTTTGATGTGTAACGCGGAACGCCTCATCCGCGGGAGATGAACCACCCGCCGTGAAATATGGAAGCGGGACTGCTGGGCTGCCATCCGACAGCCTACATGCGGCGCTAGGAAGCTGTTGATTTGAAGCTGAACATTATGCCTGTAGCCCACTGGAGGGCTGTGAAAAAAGAATAAAGGCAGAAATATTGAAGCAAAAATGACGGACTCCATTGAAGGAGGAAACAGCATACTGCAACCACCAGCATGCAACTCACCAGAGGGTGCATGCGCGTTGGACTAATAATGGCTGCGGGTACCAGTCATTTTCTGTTTGCCATCCCAGGAAGAAGCAGCGTGAGCTGCGAAACGCGTCGGAACTTTAATTGAAGCAGTTATAATGCGCAGCTTCGTGAAAATAAAAGGTTTGAAACCTGCTACCTTGTGGAGTGCGTCTCTATAGACTGGGGCATCAGGGTTTGATGTGTAACGCGGAACGCCTCATCCGCGGGAGATGAACCACCCGCCGTGAAATATGGAAGCGGGACTGCTGGGCTGCCATCCGACAGCCTACATGCCGCGCTAGGAAGCTGTTGATTTGAAGCTGAACATTATGCCTGTAGCCCACTGGAGGGCTGTGAAAAAAGAATAAAGGCAGAAATATTGAAGCAAAAATGACGGACTCCATTGAAGGAGGAAACAGCATACTGCAACCACCAGCATGCAACTCACCAGAGGGTGCATGCGCGTTGGACTAATAATGGCTGCAGGTACCAGTCATTTTCTGTTTGCCATCCCAGGAAGAAGCAGCGTGAGCTGCGAAACGCGTCGGAACTTTAATTGAAGCAGTTATAATGCGCAGCTTCGTGAAAATAAAAGGTTTGAAACCTGCTACCTTGTGGAGTGCGTCTCTATAGACTGGGGCATCAGGGTTTGATGTGTAACGCGGAACGCCTCATCCGCGGGAGATGAACCACCCGCCGTGAAATATGGAAGCGGGACTGCTGGGCTGCCATCCGACAGCCTACATGCGGCGCTAGGAAGCTGTTGATTTGAAGCTGAACATTATGCCTGTAGCCCACTGGAGGGCTGTGAAAAAAGAATAAAGGCAGAAATATTGAAGCAAAAATGACGGACTCCATTGAAGGAGGAAACAGCATACTGCAACCACCAGCATGCAACTCACCAGAGGGTGCATGCACGTTGGACTAATAATGGCTGCAGGTACCAGTCATTTTCTGTTTGCCATCCCAGGAAGAAGCAGCGTGAGCTGCGAAACGCGTCGGAACTTTAATTGAAGCAGTTATAATGCGCAGCTTCGTGAAAATAAAAGGTTTGAAACCTGCTACCTTGTGGAGTGCGTCTCTATAGACTGGGGCATCAGGGTTTGATGTGTAACGCGGAACGCCTCATCCGCGGGAGATGAACCACCCGCCGTGAAATATGGAAGCGGGACTGCTGGGCTGCCATCCGACAGCCTACATGCGGCGCTAGGAAGCTGTTGATTTGAAGCTGAACATTATGCCTGTAGCCCACTGGAGGGCTGTGAAAAAAGAATAAAGGCAGAAATATTGAAGCAAAAATGACGGACTCCATTGAAGGAGGAAACAGCATACTGCAACCACCAGCATGCAACTCACCAGAGGGTGCATGCGCGTTGGACTAATAATGGCTGCAGGTACCAGTCATTTTCTGTTTGCCATCCCAGGAAGAAGCAGCGTGAGCTGCGAAACGCGTCGGAACTTTAATTGAAGCAGTTATAATGCGCAGCTTCGTGAAAATAAAAGGTTTGAAACCTGCTACCTTGTGGAGTGCGTCTCTATAGACTGGGGCATCAGGGTTTGATGTGTAACGCGGAACGCCTCATCCGCGGGAGATGAACCACCCGCCGTGAAATATGGAAGCGGGACTGCTGGGCTGCCATCCGACAGCCTACATGCGGCGCTAGGAAGCTGTTGATTTGAAGCTGAACATTATGCCTGTAGCCCACTGGAGGGCTGTGAAAAAAGAATAAAGGCAGAAATATTGAAGCAAAAATGACGGACTCCATTGAAGGAGGAAACAGCATACTGCAACCACCAGCATGCAACTCACCAGAGGGTGCATGCGCGTTGGACTAATAATGGCTGCAGGTACCAGTCATTTTCTGTTTGCCATCCCAGGAAGAAGCAGCGTGAGCTGCGAAACGCGTCGGAACTTTAATTGAAGCAGTTATAATGCGCAGCTTCGTGAAAATAAAAGGTTTGAAACCTGCTACCTTGTGGAGTGCGTCTCTATAGACTGGGGCATCAGGGTTTGATGTGTAACGCGGAACGCCTCATCCGCGGGAGATGAACCACCCGCCGTGAAATATGGAAGCGGGACTGCTGGGCTGCCATCCGACAGCCTACATGCGGCGCTAGGAAGCTGTTGATTTGAAGCTGAACATTATGCCTGTAGCCCACTGGAGGGCTGTGAAAAAAGAATAAAGGCAGAAATATTGAAGCAAAAATGACGGACTCCATTGAAGGAGGAAACAGCATACTGCAACCACCAGCATGCAACTCACCAGAGGGTGCATGCGCGTTGGACTAATAATGGCTGCAGGTACCAGTCATTTTCTGTTTGCCATCCCAGGAAGAAGCAGCGTGAGCTGCGAAACGCGTCGGAACTTTAATTGAAGCAGTTATAATGCGCAGCTTCGTGAAAATAAAAGGTTTGAAACCTGCTACCTTGTGGAGTGCGTCTCTATAGACTGGGGCATCAGGGTTTGATGTGTAACGCGGAACGCCTCATCCGCGGGAGATGAACCACCCGCCGTGAAATATGGAAGCGGGACTGCTGGGCTGCCATCCGACAGCCTACATGCGGCGCTAGGAAGCTGTTGATTTGAAGCTGAACATTATGCCTGTAGCCCACTGGAGGGCTGTGAAAAAAGAATAAAGGCAGAAATATTGAAGCAAAAATGACGGACTCCATTGAAGGAGGAAACAGCATACTGCAACCACCAGCATGCAACTCACCAGAGGGTGCATGCGCGTTGGACTAATAATGGCTGCAGGTACCAGTCATTTTCTGTTTGCCATCCCAGGAAGAAGCAGCGTGAGCTGCGAAACGCGTCGGAACTTTAATTGAAGCAGTTATAATGCGCAGCTTCGTGAAAATAAAAGGTTTGAAACCTGCTACCTTGTGGAGTGCGTCTCTATAGACTGGGGCATCAGGGTTTGATGTGTAACGCGGAACGCCTCATCCGCGGGAGATGAACCACCCGCCGTGAAATATGGAAGCGGGACTGCTGGGCTGCCATCCGACAGCCTACATGCGGCGCTAGGAAGCTGTTGATTTGAAGCTGAACATTATGCCTGTAGCCCACTGGAGGGCTGTGAAAAAAGAATAAAGGCAGAAATATTGAAGCAAAAATGACGGACTCCATTGAAGGAGGAAACAGCATACTGCAACCACCAGCATGCAACTCACCAGAGGGTGCATGCGCGTTGGACTAATAATGGCTGCAGGTACCAGTCATTTTCTGTTTGCCATCCCAGGAAGAAGCAGCGTGAGCTGCGAAACGCGTCGGAACTTTAATTGAAGCAGTTATAATGCGCAGCTTCGTGAAAATAAAAGGTTTGAAACCTGCTACCTTGTGGAGTGCGTCTCTATAGACTGGGGCATCAGGGTTTGATGTGTAACGCGGAACGCCTCATCCGCGGGAGATGAACCACCCGCCGTGAAATATGGAAGCGGGACTGCTGGGCTGCCATCCGACAGCCTACATGCGGCGCTAGGAAGCTGTTGATTTGAAGCTGAACATTATGCCTGTAGCCCACTGGAGGGCTGTGAAAAAAGAATAAAGGCAGAAATATTGAAGCAAAAATGACGGACTCCATTGAAGGAGGAAACAGCATACTGCAACCACCAGCATGCAACTCACCAGAGGGTGCATGCGCGTTGGACTAATAATGGCTGCAGGTACCAGTCATTTTCTGTTTGCCATCCCAGGAAGAAGCAGCGTGAGCTGCGAAACGCGTCGGAACTTTAATTGAAGCAGTTATAATGCGCAGCTTCGTGAAAATAAAAGGTTTGAAACCTGCTACCTTGTGGAGTGCGTCTCTATAGACTGGGGCATCAGGGTTTGATATATATATATATATATATATATATATATATATACGTACAGGCGGTCACTAATGGATAGTTTATAGTTAAGACCTGTTTCCACATTTTAGTTTTGACCATAACTTTGACGCTGTTTGAGAAATCATCACAGATTTTTCAAAATCAGTATGAAAGTCAGCTGCTTTCAAAGTTTTAGGGTGATTGATCAAGCAGGGGCTGAGGAAAAGGGGTATCCAAAACTATTTTTCCCCCATGCAATTTCTCATAGGGATTTAAAACACGCCTACTGCCTAAACCACTGGATGGAATTATACTAAGTTTGGCAGAAAGAAAGGTCTGAATGCAAACGTTTTCTTATTTGGTATAAATTTGTTCAGACATTTTGAGATATTAAAGGAAATAGGAAATATAGATATTTAAGGATGTGGATTCTCCGGAATCCACACATGGTGAATCTGTGGCTCTAGATGCAATAGCAAGGTCTTGATTGGCTGGCCGCAACTTGAGATAAAGTAGCTGCCACCATTTTATGTTTCAGAACAGTCTCTGGGGCTGAAAAGTAGTGAGTAAAACAGATGAAGGGGTCAGGATAGAGGTTCCCTAACCCTATGTTTCTGGAACAGAGGTAGTAGAAGTAGTTATGTTGGGCAATAAAGTACCTAAAAATGTTTTTTACCCACATGCGAGATCTGCAGATCCCTAGTGGCACTCAAAATGGCCCCTGTTTAACTCTGCCATGGATGCCCAGATATGCATATGCAGATGCGCATATATATATATATGTTAAGTTTATATTTTTAATTGGCATGCCCAACGTTCTCCAGGAAATGTAAAATACATACAGAGCCCAAGTTCAAAGAGATATTCCTCCTTTTCTGAGTTATTGATTGCACACAAGGTGCAAGAGGTTTTAGGGCTGGCACAGATGATGGATGCTTTTATATGCACACTATGCGCTCCTCCTGGCAAGGATGGCCAATTCCCTTAAGGGCCAGATTTTTAGCTATGTTAGTTTTATGTGAGACCTTGATCTGGAGACTAACCTTGCTAAACATTCCCAATGGTATGTAGCCCTAGAACCACCAAAACCCACACCTTAAACATAGATGGTAGAAGAGTACATGGGGTAAGTTTGTTTGATTATTTGGGCTTGGAGTTTGATGATGGGTGCACTTGATCTACTTACATCAAAAACAGGATAACTCGCTCCGCACGAGCAGTAAGTATTACTTCCCCGCTCACCATGACTATTGGCTAAAAACTCATATCACCAACCTTGCAGATATAGAATCGGAAATGTTTGCCAATATTAACCTATGGGATGGGAATTTGGGGATGTAGGGATGTGGGGGTTATGCAGAAGGAGGAAAATAGATTCTGCCGCCGGTTACTGAGTGTTCCTCCTCTGACCCCACAATCTCTGGCATCTACTTCCAGACCCACACAGACACTCACACAACCACATGCAGACACACACAGATACTTTCACACCCACTCACAGATCCAGAGAGACATGCCCACACCCAATATCAGATAGACAGATGCTCGCACATCCAGTGACACACCCACAAGACACTAACACACCCCGTCACAGACCCACAGAGAAACTCACACAGTACCTCACAGACCTACATATACAGCCATACAATCACTAACAAACCTATACAAGCAAATCCTAAATGTTCTTGTTTGTATTCAAAATGTGTTTTCTGTTTGTTGAACCACAATGGATCCGAGGAGTTGAGAAAATCTTTCAAAAAAAGGTTTTCAAAAGGAGAGGAACAAGTGTTTGGGTAAAAGGGTGGCTCTAAACGAGCCTTTGTGTTTATGGTGTGTAGATGATAACTACACATACTGCACTTTCAGGTTGATGAGGAACACTCTATTGCCTTTCTCTGCGAAATGAACGCCATCATTTCTATATATACCATCCATAAAATATTTTGGTACATGGTCCATATTGTGGTCTCTGAGGAGTGCATAAACTGTTTTATTCAGATGTTTCCTGGATTTGTCTATCTATGGTCTGAATTCAGTTGACCATTTCCACTTCTTCCTTTGGCACATGTTAAAGAACACCAAGGTAGAGTGAGGGAAAAGTCATGTTAATTGACCAAAGGCATCCTTCATTAGGATTTCTAGTCCTACCACATTCAGTGTGCCTAGGTCATTGCCACTACAGTCCACAATGATGAGGTATGGATGTTGGCAATCCACAGTGCGTTGAACTAAAGGCAGCATATTATGACCCTTTAATCCTCTCTGGCCAACCCAAGTAAATTCCTCATTAGGCAGACCCAAGTCCCGGCCACTGCCACTCTTTTTTAACACACTCTGGGATAAAACACAAAGCTATGACTCACAATCTACACTCTAACCATTTTGAAGACAAAAGGGTGGATTTACAAGCCCCCTGCACCACCAGTACTCCACTTTTTGAGACGTACTGCAGGCGCATTACACTTCTCCATATTTACAAGGAGAGGAAAAGTCACCCTGCGTGACTTTTCCTCTCCTTGTAAATATGGCCCCATTCACACGCAGCACTTTGCCTGGAAGGGGCATTCAATGGGTGTTGCTGTGGGTGTTCCCATGCAACACCCATGGAACAAGACACATTTCCAGATTTACGAGGAATCGTAAATCTGGAAATGCGTGTCAATGCTAAGGGGAGGCGTAGCGAGGTGCAACAAGGAGAAATGTTGTCATTTCTCCTTGTTTTTTCCTCTTTCAATGCATGCTGCATTCTACAGCACACATTGAAAGAGGGAAATGCCTGTAGTGATTGTTTTTGTGCAGGAAGATGCCCCTTCCTGCGCAAAATTTGGAATAAAAACAGATGTTACCACACATCAAAATAAAAGAAAGAGAGGGGTCTACAGGTATGTCAATTAGGTTGTAGTATGTAAAAGTATATGTAGATAAAAATGTGTGAGTGTATGTAAGGTGAAAGAAAATGTGTAGCTTCTAGATCCTATACTACAAGAGAAAATAGAAGGATGCTTAGATGAGAAAAGTAACTAAAAATACAGTAAGCAGGATAGGAGAAAGATTAATTGGTATACTAAATATATATTAATGTTATCATGCCAGTATGAATGAACTTGTTTAAAATTAGATGTGGGAGCTTGCTTATAGTAAGTAATTTAATTATATGTAATTTGCACTCACTCATACAGAGAAGTAAGCACTTAGAGACCCAGTTACACTTCTACAAAGCATTTATGTACCCATCACTCATATCGACAAACAGTGATTGTAACACTCAGTCACACACCCATAACACTAATCACAAACCCCTTAACTCACCTGTAAGTGCAAGTTTGAGTACCAGTTTGCCCTTAGAACCTGGGAGGACAACCGAAGAATGAACTCTGAACCACAGGAACTGGGTTAAGAGGACCATTTAAGCACTCTTGAGAAGGGAGAATCCCAATTGTACCTGGCCTTAGAATCAGGGCCCTTAAGGGTAGTGGCTATGAGAAGGAGGTAAAGGAGCAGAAAAAAAATTACTGGGAAAAAGCTCCAGAGGAGAGAGTGGTCCCCCACCCCCACAGAGAAAGAGTTACCTATTGGAATTCAATACAGGAAGTAGTGTCTCCCCCCAAATCTAGTCCCCTGAGGAGCTCAAGGACAGGCAGGATGAAAGGGGTCTGAGGATGCCCAGCTGGCTGCAGATTAGAGAAAGGCTGATCCTGACAGAGCCTTGGAGGAGAAAAGTATCTTGTTGGCTCCTGAAGTGACTGGCAAGAAGATAGACTTGAAACTAGAGTCTAGCAATGATAGGATCAAAACTACTGTGTCCAGTGCAGAAGAAGGAGCCCATATACCCAGACACCTGGTTCCTGACTGTTAGGAGGAGACTGATATTGATAGGTTGGTTCAGGCATACAAAGTAACTGTAGAGGTACAGAGGATCTCTAAGGAGGATTGCGGACCTGGCCTTATGAGTCATATTCCTGGCGATGGAAGGGACGGCCTCCTGGCCCTAGAGATGGGGAAGGGGTGAGCTATTTTATTGTGAAGTCAGTAAGTATGAATTCACCTAGAGGAGTTCAGGTTGAAATACAGGGGAAGTCAGAAACTGTGTCAGCAGTCCTGGAGGAATTTTGTGAGTTACTTTTGAAATGTTTGTTAAAAGTACTTTTGTTTTTAAGAAGGTTTATCAAACAGTTCTATACTTTTTCTTTTTTTTCAGAGAACTGGGAAGAAGGAACTGGCCTCAGACTGTGACAAACATGAAGGTTCAATTGGGAGCTATGAAACTGATAAAATATTTCTGCTAACAGTCATTTCCACATCTATGTGATTGGAAGCACAGTACTTGCTGCTTTATACTTTTTTCCACATTTTCTTTTGAAAATATACATATAGAACATTCTGTTTTATGAAAGAAGGTGCAGACTCATCTGTGTCTGTTCCAATAGGTACATCTTTTACACAGACTGGCATGTGAATATGGCAAGCACCTCTTGCTTGGTACTCTTTTTGTAAAGGAAAATCAGTAATCTCTCCAAGAAGTGGATTGCTGTGTTTCAGATAAAGGACAGTATCATTTCAGTTCTGTACTTAACGTGCCTGAAACATTTGACAAATGCACGGGAGTTCTCCTGGTGTCTTCAATTTGATATAGGTAATCAAAGGAGTGGAATGGACACTTGTTACTGCTAAACCTTTAGGTTAGCTTAGAACATTCTCATAAACGCAATGTTGTTCGAATGCGGTATATTACTGTACTCCGCCCCACATTAGCGTTATGGCATTTATCATTGGATGTCCAATTGACGTGCTGTATGCCTGCCTCATCCAGAGGCAACCTTAGATTCTGGCAGCAGTGTCCAGAGATAAAAAAAATATTAAAAAACAAAACTTAACCTGAGAAAAACTTTAATGAAAAAGGTTAAGAGTGTCCTTAAAAATAGTGGGTATAGGTATGAGAACAAGTTATTGGATCTCTCTATACTACTTTGTAAATAGCGTCGACATGTTTCAGCTCCCTTACGCCCAGCCGGGTCTGAGGAGCTTTCGTCAGGACAGACAAACATAAATTACTTACACTACTTGTGTAGTAATGGGCAGTGTTATAGTGCGAACACTGGGATAATTCCCCTCAAATCTTTAACGAGGGTACGTGATTCCTCAACAGGGATAAATATTCTCTTTCTGGAATAGAGCCGCATGTGTCGCTAAGACGCTGCTTGTGCTGACTCAGACCCGGCTGGGCGTAAGGGAGCTGAAACATGTCGACGCTATTTACAAAAGTAGTATAGAGAGATCCAATAACTTGTTCTCATACCTATACCCACTATTTTTAAGGACACTCTTAACCTTTTTCATTAAAGTTTTTCTCAGGTTAAGTTTTGTTTTTTAATCATTTTTTTATCTCTGGACACTGCTGCCAGAATCTAAGGTTGCCTCTGGATGAGGCAGGCATACAGCACGTCAATTGGACATCCAATGATAAATGCCATAACGCTAATGTGGGGCGGAGTACAGTAATATACCGCATTCGAACAACATTGCGTTTATGAGGATGTTCCAAGCTAACCTAAAGGTTTAGCAGTAACAAGTGTCCATTCCACTCTTTTGATTACCTATATGTTGTAAATGGGGAAATGAATGGACAACAATCAATTCCTCCTCCCCACCAGTTGATAACCTAGTCTTCAATTTGATACCTTTAATGTTACAGTTTGTTTGTGTGAAAAGGTTATATATGTTATGCCTTAAATATCCTCTGCAGCTCAGAGTTAGAAAACTAGGTATGTAAGTTGTTTGCACAATCTCTATGATTTTTTCCCCACTGTTCATTTGTGATTCTTACCACAGTACATCACTTTTAGTGTATGAGTATAGAAAATAAGAAAAGTAAAATAGGGAAAATGCACCCACCGAGGATATTTTCATGTTGACAAGCATGTGTCATTTCGCACTGTAAGTAAGCATCTTACTAACATTTTTTAACTTGGGAGGGATTAGAATTGCTCCAGCGGATAGTGATTCTCCCAAGGGTGCTATACATGTGGACTATTATGATGCACCTAGTTTCTCCTGCATCATTTAGTTGCGGCCCCTTTCTGAAATAGTTTTTTAGTGCTTCTACATAGAAGTTGTCCTATGTAAATCATTTTGTAGTGCATCTGTATAACTTCTTGCTGCAAATATTGCAGCACAGATGTACGTTATTGTACGTTATACAGTACGTTATTGTAATATAATTTAAAACGTCACTTTGTTTTGTGGTTCCTGAAGTACTTGTGCAGGAAGTGTATTTGTAAATATAAATAGTTAAATACGTTATGTTATGTTTATTTGTCAATTGTTTGGTTTAAATTGTTTTGTATTTTGTTAATAAAATGTGTTTGTAAAGTTATACAAATGTATATTAGTAATTTAATATATGGGTCACAAACACACCAATACACATACTCATACACGGCTGGGTCTAAACTGGTATGGCGAAGTGAGCTAAAGAACGATGATTGATAAGCATGGGCGAATTTTGCAAATTAGCGATCCGTGAATTTGCGGATTTGCGAATTCACGATCCGCAAAATTCGCGAATTTGTGCGAATTTGCGGATTTTTGTTTTTTGCGTGTTCGCGGGGTTTTTTGCGTGTTCGCTGGGTTTTTTGCGTGTTCGCGGGGATTTTTGCGTCTTCGCGAGCCGCTTGCATAGCGAAGTTACCCATGCAGTCGTTTATGGGAGAGGGAGAGAGAGATAGATAGATAGATAGATAGATAGATAGATAGATAGATAGAGAGAGAGAGAAAGAGAGGGAAAGAGAGAAGGAGAGAGAGAACGAGAGAAAGAAAGAGAGGCCGGATCTCTGAAGGGCCAGATTCCTGAGTTGCCCCTACAGAACATACAGCTTTTCATTTTTAGCAAAATGCATATGAAAATTGTGCTGTAAAGGTCTCTTTTAGTTTAACCCTACTGACAACTCAAAATGGGTGTATTTGCCATCCTCTCCCTTCTTCCTGTTGTTTATATCTGTAAGTGCTTCCTGATGAGGTTTAATTCCTTGGACAGGTGCCTCATTGCCTACTTGTAACTATTCTCTGACCCTGCTTCAAGGGTCAGAGCAGGGTCAGAGAATAGTTGCAAGTAGGCAACGAGGCGCCAGGAAGCAATTAGCAGCAGGTGTCCAAGTTGAAGTTAATTTGTTTGTAACCCTTTTGTAAAAGGTTACAAAGAAATTAGGTTCAACTTTTGCACCTGCTGCTGTAAACCTTGCTTGGCTGAAAATTCGTCCCCGCTGATTCGCGGATTTTACCGCGATTTCGCGATATTCGCAGATCGCGAAATCGCAGAAAATCCGCAAATTCGCCCGCGAAACGGATTTTACGCCCACCCTTAACGATGATGGCTTTAACCTCGATCTGTGACTGGGGGTGAGTGTCAGAAAAGTTTCAGCGCTCCGTCCATGCATCTCCTTGTCTTTGCTTTGTATGCACAGGGACATACCAGTGCAGACACTGACTCACCCAGGCAAACACGGATGCATCCAATAGCACTCACTGATGTATACACTGACACACCCAGGAATATACCAAGACATTCACTGACATATGCAGGCTTACAGCAATGCAGACACTGACATACCTAGTCAAACACTTAGCACTCAATAACAGAACCAGGCATATACTGACACACCCAGGCATACCGCAAAGCAGACATTGCCATACCTAGGCATACAGCAATGCAGACACTGACAGACTTAAACAAACTCTAATGCATCCAATAACACACCCAGGCACACACTGACACACTGAGGATCATACTAATGCAGACACTGATACAGCCAGGCATACAGCAATGGAGGCACTGACACAGCCAGGCATACACCAAGGTAGACCCTGACATATCCAGCCAAATGCTAATGCATACAATAGGACACCCAGACACACACCAACACATCCAGGCATACACCAAAGCAAAGACGACAAACCCAGATATACATCAATCAAGACAATTACACATCCAGGCATTTGGCAGTGCAGACAATGAAACACCCAGCCAAACACTAATGCATCCAATTACACATCCAGGCATAAACTGATGCACAAACTGATGCACTCACTCTCACACTCATAAAGCCACTGACACATTAAAAACACAGAGTTTACTCTTTGTTTGACCAGATGATGGTTCTAACAAGAACCATTCATTTCTATAGGTGTTTTCACAGATATCAAATGGACGGTCATTGAGAAGGTCAAGACCACAAACAACCTTCAAAAATTACTATTGGAAAAGGAACAAAGGTGGGTGTACCGTTTGAGAACACTAGAAGTGGGACTGAATGACTCTATACCATGGGTACAGCTTTGTAAATGATTCTGGTACACACGAACGAAAAGTACCACTGACATGAGTAACACTGGTAATCACCCTTAAGTATAATGAACAACCACTTATACTGTTGTTCCCTACTTATGATGAATACTGATAAAGCATTGGCATCGATCTTTCAAAACTACATCTGTTTTCAAAAAAACAGTAGTTACCTCTCAACAACAGTAAATGGCCTAGTTACTATTTAGTTTGAATACACCAACGACCCTCCACACAATAGGATGAAATAATATCCTAGTGGCAACAGACATATTAAACATGTTACACTGTAGCTCCCTACTTATAATACTGACAAAATATTATCCTTACTGCTGTTTACAAGCCAAAACGGTTATTGCCCCATGACATCAAAAGATAACTTAATGAGTACTTTGCGTGATTACATCGACGAGCACCCGTGTTATATGATGGGACCAAATGCCATTTTTTATAACTTACACTGAAACACACGTAATAGGAACAGAGCACACCAAGAGTAGTTGTGGGCTCTCTGATGGACCTTTGTGCTCATACTTCCTTTATTCAACGTGGTTTTATAAAGGTAGAAATCAGTACCTGGTAAGGGATAGCAGAATTTATGCTGAAGAACAAAATTCCAAGTTTTACCGTCTCGGAACTCTGTCACGTCTTTTTGGAACTACAATTCCCATGAGTCTTGAGTCAAAACACCGGAATCCCAAGAGTAAGGCTGCGACGTCATGATGTCCTTTCCAGGTCAAGCGTCAGAGTTACGCGGACCCAGCAAACTGATGGAAGCTACCGGCACTTCATTTAAAGATCGTTCACTTGGCAGCACATTTCTGTATACAAGCCGGGGACCGGGAGGAACGAAGGTTACTAGGACAGTGAGGCCTCAAATCGAGTAAGTCTCAGATGCATCTTCACGTGAACTGGGCATTGCTGATGCTATAAACAGCACGAAGCGTCAGCCCATTGTATTGGGGGGTTTCTTTCGGGACTACGAGGTATTCTATCTCTTGGATACACAACACCCCATTATAATATTGTCTGTAATTCCTTCACTATACGATTAGGACCATTACACCGCTACCCTCGGTCCTGTGAGTGGCAAAACACCCCCAAAATTCGGGTAAGTGCGTATGAAAAAAACTAACATGCATGTGGTATGCTTGAACAAATGAATTACCGAAAGCACTATATGAACAAATTGGTATGAGTGTACGTTTGGAATCCTACAAGCATGATAGGTGTTTTACATATATATGTTCATTTGCAATTGAGACCTTGTTACTGGTATTTTATTCACTATCTTACATATTCTATATACCAAGCTGGCACTAGAATATAAGGGATGATTAGGTGAACCTGTCACTTTAAACAAGCCGGTCACTGTCACTTTACGGCTGACTGGCACTGAGCTGGATACATTTCCCCACTCTTTTGGCATGCACACTGAAGCCAGCATGCGTGTTTATGGATTATGCACTATGCAATGATTGTGCAGCTATAATGTATATGTGAGTATGTTTTAACCTTCTTGTGCCCTACAGATGGAGCCTGGCAATACAGAAACACACTAATACACCAGCAAGGAGAAGCTACTCTTCCCTTGATAGATATATAGGATAGGGACCTCCTGCCTATAATTCCCTACACATAGAGGGGGATTCAACACTTGCCCTGAAGAAAGTCCCGGACCTTTATGGCCCTTCTGGACTGAAACATGTCGGCAATTACACTAGGGTCTTAGGACCATCGAATTCCAAAGAGACCCGTTTTTATTAATTTTTTTAATAACCAGATCTGACCCAAGAATAAAGGGAAACCAGGGGTCGGATTGAGGTTTCTTATATTTAAGTCCCCCTGTCTTCATCTAACTAAGAGCTACCCAACACTGTGGTTGAATGAGCACACCTCGACTTTTAGGGGTCGGGGTGACTCGATGATGAAGCATGACACCACTAGGGTGTGTGAGGGTAACTAAAAAAGAACCAGTGTTTTCCCCTATACAACAAGGACATGATTAGCATATTCCCAATCTCCTCAGTGGTTAAGTGCACATTCCATACCACAATAGATGCCAGCCCGTACGATATACACTAATTGAGATATTATCTTGAACAAAAAAGTGTAATTGGAGTATTTTTGTGAATTTGATTGAGAATAATAACCATAGAGTATTAGTCCCATCTGTATTTTCGGACCCTCAGGACATATAAAAATGTTTAATTACATGAATAAAAACAGTATATATTTTACATTGTTTTTAAACATATATAAAATATATTTATAAAAAAATGATGTCTTCAGTTCAGAAAAACAACTAAATTAAAAATCGAACTAAATTGTAGTACACTTAGTATTAAAAATAAACCCTAAAATTAATATATATTACAGGAACATATTGCCTTAGAAATTTAATTTGAAAAACCTTATATATTCTTTGAAAAAAACAAAGTTTACAGATATGCTACAGTTGTGACATAAAATAAAATTAGATAAACTGAACCAATTCACTGAAAAAAACATAAAGGTTACAGGGACATCATAGTTAGGCTTAGACTTCAGAAAACCACAGAAATTCAGCTGTATCGTTACTTGATCTATCTATAACTTATGCTCCAGCAATGCACTGCTTATGACTTTACATATTACATCATTCGACATGGTCAGTGACAGCACTGATGACATCACTGATGATATTTCAGATGACATCACTGTTGATATCATCCACAGAACCACTTACACACCCACTCATACCCCCATACAACCTCTCAGACAGTGGTTGTCTCATACACCCAGGCAACCACTGGCATAACCATTCACAGACCCATACAACCACTCACACACCCACTCACTCATACATAGAGCCACTCACTCACTCACACAACCACTTGATCACCCATACAACTCACACAACCACCCAATCACCCATACAGTTACTCAAAAGTCCATGTATTCAATCATACACACTCACAGAGCCAGACTCTCACCCATACAGCCTATCAAAACATCCATTCACTCACCCATACAATTGCTCACACAACCACTCAAGCACTCATTCAACCTCTTACTTACCCATTCACACATCAATACGACTACTTACATACTAGCTCACTCACCCATACAGTCCCTCACACAGACACTCACTCTCCAAAACAGCCACTCACACATCAACTTGCTTAACCAAACATCCTTGCCACTTTCTGCTCATTGCTCATCTTTATTTTGCCTCTTTCTGCTCATTTCTCACCAATATATTATCACTTTCTGCTTGTTTAAGATATTTATTCTGCATCTTTTGCCTCATTTTTGACCTTTATTTGGCCTTTTTCTGCACTTTTCTCACCTGTATCTTGCCTCTTTCTGCTTATTTCTGACCTATTTTCATCATTATTTTCCTCGTTTCTGACCTTTACTTTGCCCTTTTTCCTCTTTTACCCCAAACCGTGGGGGGACCCACAGGGTCCCAGCTGGCTCTCCACCTTCTCCGAGAGCCAGCATTACTCTTGCACGTAGGCAGTTGCTGGAAATGAAGCTCTCTGCATGCAAGAGCAATGTTTTCATCTCTTTCCCTGCATGCATATTTGATGAAAACTTCACTTATTACAAGCAGGAGCTGTTTGACAGACCCCGCTTGCGGAAAGCGGAGATATGTTTGCTTTCACTAGGTGTGAGGTGTCAGCTCCCACCAAGCAAATCAAACAGCTACCTCCCGAGGGTGGGTACCTCAAGAGGTAGCATGAGCAAGGTCTGGCGGGTGCCGGTTCCCATGAGAACCACTTAATTTGAACAAATTGCCCTAGGAAGGTGGCGGTCCCTGTGGCTGTGGAGGGGCAGTGTGTCCCCCTGCATTAATTTTATCATGTTCAGCCCAGAGGAGTTGGCGGTCCCCATGGCTGCAGGTGAGGCTGTACCAGCGCCACATTTATAGTAAATGTTTTTACCAGGGAGGTGCCCCCATATTTATTTATAGAGATTTGCCATGGGGAGGCGGAGGTCCCCAGTCCACGGGGTTCCACATACTTCCTTGACTTTATTTTTAGAGATTTGTCCTGTGGAGGCAGCGGTACCCGGGGCTTTTCATAAGCCCTAGGAGGGGGCCTCATGCACCCCCTTCCTTTATATTATTCCTCATGCCCCAGGACCTGGCCCACCGGAATGCAAATTATTACAGGAGCCGCACTTCTGGGCTTTTTTTTAGTAGGAACCGTGGATCCAGCGTGGTCCTGCCAAAAATATATTTTTTTAAATGGTGTGGCACCCCCCTGTGCCTCTCACCACGTTCTGATACCCAGAATCCTTTGCAAACCATAAGCTTTGCAAAAGAAAAGCACATTTTCCTCACATGTCTATGAAGGAAAGTTCTGGAATCAGTGGGGAGCCACAAACTTCCACCCACCCAGCATTCCCCCAAGTCTCCTGATAAAAATGGTACCTAACTTGCGTGGTAGGCCTAGTGCCAGTGACAAGAAACAGCATAAAATGCAATGTGGGCACATCAAATTTTTCCTGTGAAAACTACCCCTTTGCTCGTAGTGTACCTAGCTGTGGATTTTGGACCCTAGCTCGGCCAGCACCTAGCAAACATGTAAATGTTTGAAAACTAGACATCCAGGGGAATCCAGAATGTGGTCACTTGTGTGGCTCACACCAGGTTATTAGATGAGTGCACATTTTCCTCATATTTCTGTGAGGAAAAGTTCTGGAATCTGCAGGGAAACACAAACTTCCACGCATCCAGTATTCCTCCAAGTCTTCCGATAAAAATGGTACCTGACTTGTGTAGATTGGCCATGTGCCCATGACAGAAAACAGCCCAAAATGCAACGTTTGCACATAACATTTTTCCATTGAAAATTGACCCTTTTTTGCAATGTGCTTAGCTATGGATTTTGGACCCTCGCTCAGCCGGCACTTGGGGAAACCTAGCAAACCTGTATATTCTTTAAAACTAGACACCCAGGGGAATCCAGGAGGAGGTGACTTGTGTGGCTCTCGCCATATTCTGTAACCCATAATCCCTTGCAAACCTCATCCTCTGTAAAAACACATTTGCCTACATTTTCTGTGATGGAAAGTTCAGGAATTTGCATGGAGCCACAAACCACCCCCATCCAGCATTCCACCAAGACCCGATACAAATGGTACCTCACTTGTGTGGGTAGGCCTAGTGCCCGAGACAGGAAACCCCCAAAATGTACTATGGAGACAAAAAAAATATTGATTGCAAAGCTACCTGGTTTTGCGACTTAGTCACCTGAGTTTTTGGTCCCGGGCTCAGTGGCCATCTAGGGAAACCTACAAAACGGAAACATTTCCGAAAACTAGACTCCTAGTGGAGTTCAGGGAGGTGTACTTTGTATGGATCTCCCAACATTTTCCTATCCAGAATCTCCTGCAAACCTTACATTTGGCGAAAAAAAATCACATGTGTGGGAAAGTTGTAGGATCACTAGGCCGCCACAAATTTCCTACCACCAAGCATTCACCCTGGACTCCTGATAAAAATGGTTCCTCACTTGTGTAGGTAGGCCTAGTGCTCATGAGAGGAAATGTCTCAAAACGTACTGTTGACATGCACACAGTCAGTCAAGCATTATCCACACCAACTGCCAGCCAAGCGCCACCCATGAACTCTGCCACCCAAGTGTCATCCCTGCACACCACCAGCCAAGCACCATCCATATACACCATGAGCCAAGTGCCATTCCACGTACACCACCAGCCAAGCACCACTCCATGTACAGCACAAGGCTAGCAGCAATCTACACACAATGTAATTATGTGCGAGTCCACACACACCATTAACCAAGTGCAAGTCCACACACACCACCAGCAAAATGCCAACCAAAGGTCAGTACACGCAGACCGTCAGGCAAACTCTAGTTCACACACACACCAACTCTCCTGGTTTCTAGTGGGTTTCTGCCCTTGCTTGAGGGGAGATGAGACTAAAACTAACACTGAAAGAAGCAAAATGTGTGCCTAAAAAAAGGCGACTGACCCTTGCCTATGGGGCTTCTCCCATAAATGCCAATAAACATATCCGTGGTGCCGAGTGTGCTTTTTGCCCCCCAGGGTGCAGAGAAGGGGCTGTTGCCCCGATCTGCCTCCCTGGGGGGCAGAAAGACCTTTTTAGGGGTTAGGGCATTAGCATGTCTATTCTGGGCAGCCCCCACCCCTTAGTATAAAAAACAACATCATCTTTGGTGCCTACTGTGCTTCCTGCCCCCATGGTGGGGGCTGAAAGACTGGAGTTTTTGGGGAGTGGGGGCATTGGCATGTCCATTTTGGGCAGCCCCTACCCCCATTGACATAAAACATATCTCTGGTTCCTAGTGTGATTTATGCCCCCCATAAAAGGCAGATTGGGGGCTGTTGCCTCCATATGCAACCTAGGGCCGCAGAAAGACTGTTTCAAAATATATTTGGGTGGGTCATGGTCTTGCCCTTTGTATGCAGTCCCCACCCCTCTTTTATTAAAACATAAAACGTATATCTCTGGTGTCTACTGTGCTTTCAGCCTCCGGGAGGCTGAAAGACTGTGGAAATTTGGGGGATAGGGGCATTGGCATTTCCATTTTGGTCAGCCCCCACCACCATAAACATAAAAATATCTCTAGTGCCTAGCGTGCTTTCTGCCTCCCATAGGGGGTAGATTGGGGGCTATTGCCCCCATCTACCCCCTAGAGCAGCAGAAAGACTGTTTCCAAATGTTTGTGTGGGTCATGGTCTTGCCCTTTGTGTGCAGCCCCCACCCTCTTTGATAAAAAAAATTAAATATCTCTGGTGTCTACTGGAATTTCTACCCCTCCGGGGGGCAGATCAAGGGTAATAACCCTTGTTTGCCTTAATGGGGAGTAGAAAGTCTCTCGAAGTTGTTTGGAGGGATGGGGACGTTAACCTGCCCATTTAGGGCAGCCGCAACCCCTAAATACCATACAAATAATTGCTGGTATATATTGTGCTTTCTGCCACCTGCAGGGGGCACAGAAAGACTGTTCCCTAGTATATATGAGTGGGTGCATAGTCTTGCACTTTGTGGGCAGACCCCAACTCACTTTTACAAAAAAGAAATCCCAGTGGTTAAGTGAGCTTTCTCCCCTCCCTGGGGGATATATCAAGGGTAATAATCCTCATTTGCACCCTCAGGTGGGCAGAAAGGCAGTGGAGTTTGTTTGGGGAGTGGGAGCATTCACAAGTCTATTTAGGACTTCCCCCTCTAAATAGTATGTAAGAAATCCCTGGTATTTGATGTGATTTCTGCCCCCCAGGGTGAACAAAAAAACTGTTTTCAAAATATTTGGGTGGGGGCATGGTCTTGACGTTTGTAGGCAGCCAAACCCCTCTTTTATAAAAGAAATTACAAAATCCCTGGTATCTAGTAGGCTTTCTGCACCCTGGGGGCAGATCAGGGGTAATACCCCTCATTTCCCCCCTATGGGGGCATAAAGTCTGTGGAGGTTGTTTGGGGTTGTGGCATTGGCATCCCCATTTCGGGCAGCCCTCACCCCTAAATGCTATAATAAAATAATCCCTGATATCCAGTGTGCTTCTACCCCCCAGGGACTATTGGGGGTTCCTGCCCCCTTCTGTCTCCCAGGGAGAAAGGAAGACTGTTCCCAAATATATTTTGGTGTAAACATGGCCCCACCCATATTTTTTTAAAACAAAGAAAAACATCCCTGGTGTCTAGTAGGCTTTCTGCCCCCCCTGGCAGATCACCCCTCATTTACCCCAAAGGGGGGTAGAAAGTCTGTGGAGGTTGTTTAGGGGGGTGGGCATTGGCATCCCTATTTTGGGGAGCCCCACCCTTAAATACTGTTAAAAAAATAATCCCCTCTGAGGTGACCCCCAAGCAGTGATACACTTGTGGGTACAGTTGGGAAAGGGCGATTCTTTCCTTTTCAATCATACCTCTCCCTTCTGCCTCAGTGCTCAGGGGGCTAAGATAGCCCCCTAAGCAAAGAGGCAGCGAAATTAAAATGAGTATATGGCTAATTTCAGTTTTACTTTCCCAGAAATGACGTCAGCTCGACGTGTGCACTGATTGTCATTTCGGTGAAAAAAACTGAGCAGCCTCGGGAGCTGGGGAAGCTCTGCCCCAGCTCCAGAGGCTGTTTGGGGGGAAACGAAATCCCGTTGGTGCCCATACAAGAGAGAATACCTGTGCCATGTGCATGGATGGCCGGGAGCCGTCCTATGCACATTAGCACAGTAGCGTGGGACAGCTCCTGGCCGTCTGCCACATAGGGGCCGATTCCGATTCGGGTCGGAATGGCTCCGAACCATGTTCGGAGCCCTTTTGACAGAATTGGTACATGTCAAACGGATTCGTTTCCGACCGAGCCATTCCGATGGACTCGGTTGGAAAGGAATCTGATTTGGGTTTCCGGATGGCCTACGACTGGCTCGGAGGGCCCGTCTGCCATCCGGAAATTCTCCAGTACTCCCCCAGTCGCCTCTTTACAACCGAGGGAGTAAGATGGCAGATTTTCACTGCCTTTTCGTTCCGGTGTGTCCGGCACATAAAGGCAGTCAGAAACTGTCTCTGGGGCCCCCAGCAAGGCCCCCATGGGTGTGAGGCCCCCGAATTGCAGCCTGGGGGCATCTATGGTGCCCCTCTGTGATCCCTGCACCCGGTGGCAGGCACCTTGGTGTGCCGGCCACAGGGTGCAGGGATGAACTGCACCCCTGCATTTCACAATGGAGGCATGCATTCCGCTCAGAATGCATGCTTCCATTGTGAAGCATATGAATGCGACTGAACAGGGTTCGGTTGCATCGTACTTGCAGGGCCGTAACTGACCACAGCAGGTCGGTCGGTTACAGCTCCTGACCACTCCGTCCAACATCGGAATTGGCCCCATAGAAGGGGTATATATTTTTGGAAAGATGGCTTTATGAGGCCTCTTGCATCACCGGAACGTCACTTTTGTGATGTTCCGTGGTGCAGGAGCATGCTCCATATTTATGAGGCAGCACTAGGCGACTTTTTTTGGCTTAATGCTGTTTCGTAAATATGGCTTCCTTTAACCAAGTTCTCTGCCTTACAAGGGCGTGCATTGGGTGTTGTTGGGGGCGTCTCCAGCAATATCCATGGCTTTTTGGCACTCCCCCAAATTTACGAGAAATTGTAAATCTGAGGCAGCTATCTGGGGCTTTTTTATTTCGAAAGACAATAATATCGAGTTCAAAATTTCAGAGGGACAGAATGTCGAAATCAAAAATATCGACGACCAGAATATCGAACTGAAGGTAAGAAATATTTTTTTTTAATATAGAAGTTAGTAATATCGATAGCAAAAATATCGATGTTACTAATATTGATATTAATATTAGTGTTATGTATTTTATGTTTGTTTTAATAATTTTTGTTAATTATTGTACTAGTTTTAAAACAGATGTATTACATTTTTAGAAGTTAGTAATCAATTATTTAAGTAAATTATGCGTTTTAGTACCGTACCGGATTGTGGGTTTATAGGAGAATAGGGTGGGAAGTAATTTAATTATAGTAAATTATTTAAATATTTTTTTGGAATTATTAAATATTTTTAAATACATTTTGCGTTTTAGTTTTGTAGTGGGTTGTAGGTTTGTAGGGGAATAGGGTGGGAAGTAATTTAATTGTAATTAAGTAAATATTACATTTTTATTTATTGCTGTTGATAAATATGTTTATGTTAATTAAATATTATTTGGTAATTATTTTTTAATAATTTGTAATTAATTGTTATTAATTGATTAATTGTTAATTATATTAAGTGTATTCATTTATTATTGAATTGTATTGTGAGGCTATAGGGTAATAGGATGGGAAGTAATTTAATCGAAATGAAGTAATTTTTTTTAGTGTTGAGTATTGATAATGTAATTATTGTTAATCAATTATTAATTGGTAATACATTTATAAAACTTTTTTTATAATTGTTCATTAATTATTTATTGGCAATTAAATTAGATTTTTTGTAATGTATTGGTATTTATCATAAATGTATTGTTAATTATTAATTGCTTAATTTTTTTAATAATAGTTTTTTGATATTGAATTGTCTTATTTAGTATTTTATTAGTATTAATACATTTTTAGTATTTATTATTTAATTGTATTTATTTTATTTGTTAGATAATTATTCATTGATAATTATTTGTAAATAATTATGTATTGGTATTGTTAATTAGCTTATTGTAATGTAATAAATAAATTGTTATTTTTTACAAAAAAAATATTATTTTAATTATTAGTAAGTTATTTTGACCCCTATGCTATCCAACACTTTCCCTACCGTTGCACCCTCTTGAGTTGGAATAGTAATTTTAACCCCTATGCTATCCAACACTTTCCCTACTGTTGCACCCTCTGGAGTTGGAATAGTAATTTTAACCCCTACGCTATCCAACACTTTCCCTACTGTTGCGCCTTCTGGAGTTGGAATAGTAATTTTTACCCCTACGCTATCCAACACTTTCCCTACTGTTGCACCTTCTGGAGTTGGAATAGTAATTTTAACCCTTACGCTATCCAACACTTTCCCTACAGCACCTTCTGGAGTTGGAATAGTAATTTCTACCCCTATGCTATCCAACACTTTCCCTATTGTTGCACCCTTTGGAGTTGGAATAGTACTTTTTACCCCTACGCTTTCCAACACTTTCCCAATTGTTGCACTCTCTGGAGTTGGAACAGTAATTTTTACCCCTACACTATCTAATATTTACTGTTTTAGTTAATGTAGTGTCTAATTTATTTATATTATTGTTGCATGTGTATGTATGTATTTATAATTTAGAGAAATTAATTGTAAATATTATTAAGTAAGTATACATATAATATTTTATATGTGTAGGTTTAATGTTTTTTACATTATTTGTATTACTTATAATTTCAATATATTTTTAACCATGTTTATTTTAATTATATGTATTATTTATTTAATTTTATATTATTTTTAAACATAAAAAACGATATTTTTTTACAACAATATATTTTTCTCTATATTTTTGTACTAACCTTAATGTAGATAGGACTTTGATATTCTTGATGTCGATATTCCACCTCCGATATTATTGACGTCGATATTTTCAACGTATTTCTGGGGAGGTGTAAGGGGGTCATAACGAGGAGAAATATCTTTATATCTCCTAGTTTTTCCTTTTTCTATGTGCACTGCATTCTGCAGAACACATAGAGAGAGGAAAAAGCCTCTTGTGATTGTTTTTGTGCAGGAAGGTTTTCCTTCCTGCATAAAAATAATAATCCCGCACTGCAGGCATCCTTGCACCATGGTGCAATGGTGCCTGCATTGACACATGGCAGCCCATTGAGCACCGACGCTGGGGAAAAGGAAAGGAATGCGCTGTATCTGAAGGATACTGTACATTCCAGCGCTTTTCTCTTGCTGTAGGGTATTGCAGATGTAAGGCCTGCAGCACTGCCCTAGAGCAAAACCTCATAAATGATGCCCTTCATGTATATAATGAGGGTGGTGCTTTCTATGCAAACATGGTTTGTTTAAAATTGAGGAGGATTATTAGTGCAGAATGCCTCAAGGGTTCTTGTGCTAGCTTCATTTGGAGTGTAACCTTTCTCTGAGAAATGCTGAATATATGTTTTAGAAGCAGAAGAAGTATTTTAGAAAATATGTAGGTATGCTATTCACAAAAGCTTTGAAGAATTTAAAAATGTTGTTTTCCATTTTTAGAAACTAGTGCATGTGCACGCTCAGTAAAAAAACAATGTATGCTTATTGAGACCCATGTATGCAAATATATATCAAGTGTGATATATAGACTCAGCATAGCTCAGTAAAACAGGTAGTTTTATACTGACAGAAGGAGATAACTAATGAGTCAGAGATATAGTCACAACGTTGATGTATTTAACGGCAATGAGGGTTTTTTCACAATCAGTCAAGTGGTATTCAGGCACTCATGCAATCACAAAGCCACAAGTCAGGCATTCATCAAATCAGTAATTCACAATCCATGGTGTTATTCAATTACCTACTCACTACATATGTACTCTAACAATCAGGCAGGCAGAAACTATATAGTCATTGAAGTATTCATGAACTAGATATACTTTCATCTAATCACCCATACACTAACCATTAACAAGGCTGTAACTATGCAGTGATTATAACACCTGCGCAGAACATATGTAGTCATCTAAACACCCACTTACAACCCATGCAGTCATTGAAATACTGAGGCACACAAATGCACTCACTCAAACACTTAGGTACTACTCTTACACTCATCTAATTATGTAGAGAGAATCATTGTAGTAAACCTGTCATCCATTCAGTACCTATGCACTTTAATTACTGAGGCAATAATCTTGAACTAATACCATCACCCCAGCAGTACGCTTACTTTCATTTAATCTCTCATGCTTTAACAATGGAGTCATGCAATCACAGAGACACCAGTCATGCACTCATCTAATCAGCCAGGCACTACTGATGCACTCATTCAATTATCCAGGCACTACCCATGGAGTTATCAAAACACTCAGGCACTACCTGCTCTCTGAACCAAAAACACATTAGAACCAGCCCTGTAGTCATTCAATTACTGAAACACTACTCATGCAATCAGCCAATCTGCTACGTACTCTTCATGTACTTAAACAATCATGTATGCACTATCCATGCACTCTATATATCACGTATATACTATCTATGCACTCCTGCAATCATCCAGGCACTAGAGTTGCACTCATTTAATCATTCAACTGCTAGCTATGTATGTATTGAATTATTAAACTATTAGTCCTGCACTTATCTAATCATTCAGGCACTACTCATGTACTCATCCAAAAACCCAGATAGTAGTGATATCCTCATGCAAACAAACAGGCAGCAAATATGCGGATAAGGAATAACCCATGGAGTTCTCATAAACTGACGGAATCATCCAGGCATTACCTGTATCCTCAGAGAATCACCTAGGAACTACCTATTCCCCAATTCAATCATCCAGGGAGCATTCATGTATTCAACCACAAACACATGTATTTACATGTTAGTGTAGAATATGTAGTCTTTTAGAACCATCTGGTGAATTATATATGCAAGCTGTGACACACTCTTTGCTTGTACTTGGAAAAATTAGTGAGCCATATACTTTGATAGAGATTAATGTGCAGATTGTTATTTGCACCGTTTCACAAAATTCAAATCTGATACATTTAAGTAGAAAAGTACTGAGATACTAAATACACCTGGGACACAGTGGAAGATAGGCAAGCAAAACGCTCTTATGTTGTGTTTTCGGATTTACAGTGTTGAGACACTGCATTTACTTCTACACTTAGTGCTAAATTTACAAGAAAACAATGCAGTGCAGACCCGCAAGCCATTTGGCTGTGCCGTGCTGCATTAACTTTCAAAGCGGTACAAAAGGGGGTGGTGATGGATGGAGCTTCTGAACAAATCAAACACTCACACCCAGTGAACAGATCTGGGTTTAATCCATCACCATTCTTTAGCCCACTCTGCCACCCCAGTTCAGACATGGCCATATGCAAATCAGTCTAACTTTCAAAGCAAACACAAGAAGATGATGGACTGAGCACTAAATCTTTTGAGACACTCAACCCTGTCACAGATCTGGGTTGAAACCATCATCTTTCCGTAGCTCACTTCTTAAACAGCCCCAGGATGCTTGCCTCTGGTCCAAGGAGGACCTGGCTTGGCAGTTTGGTCTAGACTGTTCCCATGAGGCACAGGGTCAAGACTGATTTGCATATGGCAGGGTCTAAACTGGGGTGGCATAGTGAGAAAACGAATGATGGATTTAACCCAGTTCTATTGACTTGGGGGTGAGTGTTTGATCTGCTCTGCATTCCGTCCATCATCTGTGTGTTTTGCTTTCTCACCCTAAATGTACCAGGTATGGCCAGACGTGGGCCCCGGGCTCACTGTGCCACTGGATTAAAGCTAGCCTGGCTGTAGAGGGGTGATGATTCAAAACCGGTCCCAGGATGCTTGTTTCCGGTCCAGGGAAGACTTGGCTTGGCAGTTCGGTCTGGACTATTCCCATGATGTACAGGTTCAAGACAGATTTGCGTATGGCTGGGTCTAAACTGGGGTGGCATGGTGAGCAGAAGAACAATGTATTTAACCCAGATGTATAAACTGGGGGTAAATGTTTGATTTGCTCTCCATTCCATCCATCATCGGTGTGTCTTTTGCATTAACTTTCAAAGCAAACACTGATGCTTTATATTTACAATAATATGACGGATGCCTATGTCCTCCCCTGTGCTGGTGTACAACTGGTTGCCAAGCGTCAATGGAGGCACCCTTGCACCATGGTGCAAGGGTGCCTATTATGCAAGAGGATTATTTTTGTGCAGGAAAGGACACCTTGCTATATCCAAACAATTACAAGGGGTATTTTCCTCTTCCTTTGTGTGCTGCAGAATGCTGCACTCATAGAAAGAGGAGAAAACAAGGAAAGATAAAAGTATTTCTGCCCTTTGCACTTCCCTACATCTCCCCTGGGGAGGCGTAGAATTCTGATCCATCCCAGGTGTACGAATCGTTGTAAATCTGGGATTATGGCCGAATCCATGGGTGTTCCCTTGGAACACCCACAGCAACACCCACGGCATGCTCCTCTCACACACAGTGCTGCGTGAAAAGGGCCTGTATTTACAAGTCAATGAAACACACACAGAGTGGCTCTACATTGCCTTGTATATATATAGTCATAGTCATAGTCTTAGTCATAGATTCTTAAATAGCACGCAAATCACCAGAAAGGTCTCGAGGCGCTTGGCAGAGAAAGACAACGACCCTGAGAGGAAAGTGGCGCTGGTTAATGAGGGAAGAGCCAAGTTTTCAGACCCTTACGAAAGGCCTGATGGTTAGAGATGGATGACAGGTAAAGGGGCAGTTTATTCCAGAGAAGCGGGGCTATACAAGAGAAGGCCCGACAGCCATTTCTCGTGGGTCTGGCCCTTGGTTGAACCAGGAGACACTTGGAACTGGATCTTAAAACTCTGGAAGGATTATATAGGACCAGTTTCTTAGCTAGATAAGAAGGACCAGTTCCTGTTAGAAGCTTGTGGCATAGCACTCGATTACGCCGCCAGTGTGTAAAAAAAAAGTGATGCAGCGCATGAGGCTTCTATATACGAGCCCTTGGTTTAATGTTCATTTTAAAATGTCCTACAGAAGGGATAAACTGTTATTTCACCATGTATAAGTGAGAAGAGAGATAAGTTGCTGCTGTGTTGTATGACAGGGTGCTAAAATGTTAAAAGGTAACTAATAAAGTTTTGATTTTTGCATTGGGTTTGGTATATCGAAGTAAGTGCATATAGTAATATATCAAGGTTCATCTGTAGATTTAAAACTGCAATATAACATGAAAACTGTTTTTGCATTATGTAGTCAGTAGTGAAGTAGTTGGTACGTTTGCTAGGGTAAAAATGTAAATATACTTGTTTTTCTTTTACAGAACAATATCTACATATCATAGCTATACATGGAATGCTTAAAAAAGCTCGGACACAAAAGCAACAGAAGTAACTACCGTATTTCTGCAGCAATGAGTTACAAAAGGGGCAAAATGCAGAAAAATTGGTGAAAGAAAAAACAGCTACTGGAAAGAGTACAAAATGAAAAAAAAGAATTATGACTATGAGAAATAAATCAGAGTGGAGAAAGTGTACATTGCAAGAACAGAAAAGATTGTAACAAAGATGGATACACCTTAACCAGGAGACAGAAGTAATTACATGAAATCAGAGCCAAGATGTTTTGTAGTAGAGTGTTTGTAAATCTACTGAGAAATATGAAGAAGTTTAGAAGAAGGAGAGATGCACTGAAAAAGAAAGAACAAGTTGAGAGAGTAGTTGAGGCCTTTGTTTGAAGTGGAAGCTTTTCATTTTGATTCAAAATTTAATGAAGACTCTTGACAAAAATGGTATTATGCATGAGACAAATTCACAAGAAAAGATTAATGAATAGGAGTAACTTTTGTACAGTTTTTAGTGGGAAATGGATACATATTTCTAGTACTGAGCCTTTCTCTAATGAAGAAAGCTATCTGTAGGGTAACAGATTAGTTCATGCTATTGATGAAATGAAATGACGAATGACAGTCCTGTAGTGAAAGAGATGAGCAGACAAGCGGGAGGAGAGCCCCCAGGGAGGTCCTCCAACACTCACCAAGTGCCGTGAGGGGAACGGCCGACGAGAATCTTGCGCCACAATAGCGCCAGCACCCTGACCGCCGTGAGGGCAAGGGACTACATCCCCCAGGTGCCCCGGCGGTCAGGTGACGTCAGCGGAGCGCCCGGAGGCGCCGCCAAAAGGGAGGAGAACCTCTCGCATCGCGAGTCGCGCGCGGGAGCGCCGGGCGAAGCCCGGGCAAAGGGCGGGCCCTCTGTGGCCCTCAGAGGACCGACCAGGACGGGACGGGCCACCCCCCTTGTAACTATTGCTAAAGGAGGTATTGTGTCCATACTTTATTTAAACATTTATTTGTAACATCACCATTTCCACTGTGATCATGCCCTGTAAGGGAGGAATAAGTCTACCTGCGCAGGGGGGTCATGGGGTGCAAATGCACCAAACGCTTACCACAAGCTCTCGGCCTACTGTGCATGTTACAGACATAATCTGTCCCTGTTACTCCCCATCTAGTACTCTATCTCCTCCACTAAACTCCCCAAGAACGCAGAACCTGTCCCCATGGGGTGAGCTAAACAGATTATGCAAAACTAAATATGTCAGTGTGGACTCACCCTTCTATGCCAAAGGCATTCGCACCACAAAGACTAAAGGCAGCATACAGGGAACCCCCTCTTCATTGAATAAAGTCAACACACAAGCCTCTGTACTTTCATGGTTACTACCCACCAATAGAGAGCATGATGAGGACTATGCCGAAAGGTCTCAATGCAATTCCCATATACCAACTGTTACCCCCATAATGCCTGTCCACAATCTCCCTACCACCATGGAGACTGCTGTCAAACTGGTTGAACCGATACCTTATTCCCAGACCTTTCTTCTAACTCAAATTGAACAACTTGTCAAAAATATCATTTCCCCACTAACAGAAAAAATCAATGCCATAGGGGATAGGCTCTTGGGACTCGAGAACAAAATCACGACCGTCCTGAAAACCATTGAAAATCCTGTAACCTCGAACCGACCCCAGCCAACCACCACTCTGCCACCAGCTAATCCATCTGCCATCCTTAAAAGCAAGCAAGTCATTCCACAATCTCCTATAATCCCAAGTTCAACTACTTTCAAAGCTCCCTGTAAACCTGCCACATCAAGGCCCTCAGAGGCCAAGACAGTACGCAATGCACCATACATTCATCTCCCGCCACAAGCAGCGCCATATGTGTCCATCCTCACAGGAGTGCCACCACTTGCGTTGGGAAAAGCTGAAAGTCAGCAGGACCTAATGAACAAAGTTATATTCTGGATGGGAAGGAACAGACCCCTACCACCGGATAAAGACGGCGGAATCCTGAGCGTGAGAAGGGTGGGCTGGTTGGGCTTATTACCAAAAAACATTTCAGGGGACCTGGTACTGGTTCGATTCAGGAAGCGGAACATCGCATCATATTTAAGATCTTGTCCAGCCCAAGAAGGGGATGGCCCAATACAGACTTGGGACTTACATGATTTCTATCCCTGTATGCCAAACATTCCCCGATCAGGAACAACCATAGCTTACCACCATCCGCTGGGTGGAGGAACCCAGGTACCCAGTGGTATTAGTTTCTCTGTTGCCAACAGATTTGTATCATTGCACAATCCCCGCAACTTTTGAGCTCACCTACTTTAAAGGACAAATCCGTGTATCTTCATTTAAGATAGGGATATACCCCTTGAAAATATGTCTCACCGCCGAATCTAGAGGCGGGGGCTATGTCTTCGGAATGTGAAGTTATGTTTTTTGTTGAATGTATATATTTATTTTTAATTATTGTTATTTTTTGTATGCTGTTATGATTTTAAAAAACAAAATCGAATAAAGCTTATTCATTCATTCATTCAGAACAAGTTATTGGAGAAGAGATACAAGGAAGGAGGAGTCAGGTGCCTGTATATAAATGGAATTGTAGTAGTGTTTGTAGTATTCGACAGCAATGCATTGACATGTTAAGGACATTTCTACTTATCCAAGGCAAAGTTTAAAACACAAAATAAGTACTTTACAAGGATTAGTACCTTGCCAACTTGGAAAGCATACAAATTAGTATGGACACTCACTAGCTTTTTTATCAAACAAAGTGTGCCAAAGTACATTTCATCATGTCATAATGTTAGCTGTACACCACTCAACAATGCAAACTTTAGTTAGGAGGCTGTACTATGCGAAAACTCCTGCTTTATGTTAATGAGAAATCAATAGAACACTTTTTGCATAGTACTGAGGCATACATAAAAAAGGTTTGTGATGATGTGCATTTTCGTTTCTTTGGTCCTGAGCAGGATTCTAGGGAACATGAAGGGTTGTTAAGAGGGGGAATTGTAGAATAGGACACAGATATTACAGTTCATAGTTTTGAAAAGAGATTACAGATTTTACCAGTGTGGTCTCAAAAACTAGAGTATGTTTGTATATGTTGTCAACACACTCAGTAAAAGATTCAAACATAGACTGTTGACATGTATTTAAAAAGTAAATAATGATAACTGGCAAAGGTTAGCTGTGTATTTATTTGTGGAGGACCGCTTTGACTTGTCCATATGGCAAGTTATATGTAGGTAGTGTTACAATAAATTAGAAATAATAAAATGAACAACACATAGATATTAGATAACCATTTTGTAAGATAATAAAATGTCTGCTAATGTAGAAAATCTATGAAGAACCAAAAATAAAACAAATCAAAATGTATGTTTCTTTGCAGCATTGTGAAGGGCTGTTATGGACTGCTCTCCAGCAACACTGCATAATCCATGCAGTATGATGCCTTCCAGGAAAACTGTGGAGCCAAAACTTGAATTTGAGATTGGACCTCTGAGGGGACTCTCTGCCCCGGTGTTGTTGCTGCTACTATTAAGGTTGAGGGTCCTATAGCCTTGCATTGCCTTTCTATTGCTTTTGCACTATTGCTAAGATATTGTTTTAAATGGTAAAGCATGGAAGTAGTCTCACAAGAATCAAGAATATTTTTTATTTATGGAATATCTTTTGACATATTGTCATTGCACAAAGCTGCTCACTATGAACTCTTAAAGAATGTTCAAGATAGATAAATGGCATATTGTTCTTATTCTTTTAGTTGAAAAGTGTATTATCCAATGATATTCCTTTATTTCCCAGTGACATGATTTTCTGTTTTGTTTTTGAAATTTTTGGTGGTTTTGTAAAGATTTAAAATGTTTTTGTTCTCTTTTATGATAACACAAATGGCAACAGGGACAGGAGGAATTTAAACATTGTGCACTGAGAATTTAGAAAAAAATACAAAATGGATTTTTTTTGCAAGTACCAGCACTTATAACAAAACTACAGTCCATGCAATACATTGCCATTCTCGAAATTTTCTGGCAGGGAATTGTTGCTGTTGCCTCCAATGTTGATGGTCCTCCTGTTTCCCTCTGACAGATCGCCAGTTGTAGACATTTTGTATGATAGGTTATATGTAAATGATACAACATGGGCGTTGTCCCACATGAATACTTTTTGTTTGTCCCTCTAAAGATGTCGTGTTACAGGTTGTGCATTCCACTACTTTTGGAGCAATTTCTGATTCCCCATGACTTTGAGTAACAATGGGTAGTGTGATGGTGTTTGGTAGTTATGTTCTGTTTGTGACTAGTACATTAGTGCTGACATCGGACGTGAAACGTGCAAACCGTAATGGGGGTGGTAGGGGCCATGAAGGAGCTCAGCTCCGAATCCGCTGTACACCACGGCTCTACCCCGCATCTACAAGCGGTGAGCTGGGGTGAGCTCCAAGGGGGCCCAGTGTCCTCGCTACTTTGATCTGCTGGCACCTGGTAGCGCCTGCTGAATCCGGCTCGCCCCAGGTCTGCTTCCAGGCAGCAGGAGGGGGGAATCTGGGCTAATTACCCAGCGAGTGCAGCTGCTGTCAGACAGCAGCCTCATAGTGAGAGCCACAGGCGGTCGTGGAGGAGGCGCAGATAGTTCCAGGTCCAGCCTGCGACCGCGTGTTAACCCCCACTTGTTTCTGGCTCTAAAACATTTGGCTGTTTTGACGCTTTCATCACCAAGCCTGCAGCAGGAAACACTGGGGCCCGTTGAAGCTTCTACCATGGCCAGGAGAGTGCCTTGGACACCTTCTGCCCAGGCACCTGCAAGCCATGGACATCGAATTCCAGGAACAGTGCTGGTCGTCTGACAGCAAGGGAAACAGGAGGGAGGAGGGAGGCTGACATCCAGGGGGCCCTGCACACAGTGCGCTTGATTATTAAAGATTGTGCCCATGGGGAGCCCATTATTAGGGGGGTGGGAAGCTCGACCTAAGAGCCCCATCCTGCATCACAGCCCATCCCTCCTGTTCATTACCTCTCTTCTCATTACCACTGTGGTTATCTGGCCCCTAAGCTATTTAGCCCAGATAGGACCTAAGGCCCCAGTAAACAGCAGTGCGACACTACGTTCTTGGCATAGCAGCACGTTCAAATGCATGGCCTAAAAGAGAAATCTGTCCAGAAACCCAGCCAGAAAGAGACAAATAGACCATTCCAACAAGAGCCTGTGCTCCTATGGAGGGAGCCAACAGCTGAGCCCATAATCTGAATAAATGTCCCACCTCACACTCTGTCAAGACCGCAACCCAAATGGTTTGATTTCATGAAATAATTGTCTTACAACAACAGTGCAAATTCATACAACCTACCCTCCAAAGGGAATTGGGATGCAGTCAAGTCCCAACATCTTTAGCTGCTAAAATTTGCACCACTAAGGGTCTGAAACAAAGCTGCGTCTGGCACCCTTACTTTTCAACCTGTACAAAGCAGATTTGGGGAAAGTTCTGTCCAATAGCTGTCTGGTTCCGCCCCGCTTAGGCCACTGCCCCCTTCACATCCTTCAATACGCAGGCAATATTGTTATCATGGACCATACCAAATTAGAGCTCCAATGAACCTTCACTAGCCTACACAAATACAGTGCAATGAACTACCTTACCTTCAATTCAGACAAGACAAAAAATCCTTGTATTCGGCTGGCACAAGAATAAAAAACAAGTTGTATGCACTATGGGCCTAATGTCCATCACATCAGCCCCGAAATACAAGTACCTGGGGGTTTGGTTCACAGAATCTGCCCAATCATTTGCGCACAATAACAACCTAGCGAAGAAAGTAACGGCCATCACTTATGGTCTAATCAAACTCAACAACAGTCTAAAAAGTCAGTCAGCAGAGTGAATAAGGAAAGTCATTCCAGCACTTTCTTACAGCCATCAAGCATTTCGGGGCACCTGTTCTGAAACTCTGGAGCGGGCTCAGTGTGTGGGCTACAAAAAGATCTCCTGATTACCAAAACATCTTCTGAGGGCAAAACTCAAGCTGGAACTGGTCAAGCAAGAATTAGCCATCGAGGCTGACTTTCTTAAATACTACATCCGTATTTTGAAATCACCGGAAAAATCTCGAAAGAGCTGTCTCAGAGACACATTTGAAAAACCGGGCTCCCTGTGAAACACCCAGCTTAAGAGAGCACTTATGACCACGGAGAAAAATCAATCAGTAATTGTTCTGTCTTCTATCTCTTATGCAACCTGGAAAAAGACCATCAATAAACAAGTGCAATTAGCCGCTTCTCAGCAACACCAGGCCTCATTAACAACATCCTCCTCTTTTTTCAATACAACTTCAATTCTGAATAACTAAATGCTGCTTTTACTTTGCATTGATATTGAAGCACAGATCACTTTAGTTCCGGCAGTGACTCCATCATTGGGGTTGTGCTTTGCAGTTTACTGCTGGTTTGGCTAGTTGCACTGATTTTGAAGAACTGAGCACTGTATCCCTTGGAATGCTCTATAATGAGGGCTCTAAATAATTATTATTGTTAATAGTGCTTGTACATACATGTTTTTATTCTTGAATTTTACTTTTTTAATTGTATAGTTCATTATTGTGTTATAATGTAATTTACGTTTTGTAGACATTTGTCTTGGGGTAAGATCTTAATTTCTAATTACAGTGCTGCAGAAAGGTTCATATAGTATTATCTGTTTTGTATTACTTCTCGCTTCACAGTTACCAGCCCCCAAGGGGCTATGAAATGTTATACAGTATCTTGATGTTGTTCAGCTCATTTAATATTTTTAATTGCTGCAATTTTTTGTTCGATCTATACTTTGAAGGTTGTAATAGCCGAATAAAGTATGTTATAACTAACATCACCTTTCCTGGCCCCGGTAAAGGCCATATATCTGGTAATCAAACCTCAACCCTACCTCTGAGCTTCTCTAAATCCTAAAACCAGAAGAGAGGCCATGTACATATGACTGCTGCCCCTATGATAGTGGATTTTACCCAGCTTGGGCTAACCAAAAAACCGGAGGAGCCTGCAGGCTATGCGATTAGATTACAAACATGAATCATGGCTACATCTCTTGTGTTATTGTCTCTTCATAGCCCACGAAAGGAGAATCCTACCCTGGGAACTATATCTGCGGGAAGGAGCAAGCACCTGCCTAGAGGCCTCAGCAATATGTTTTTCACAAAAGTATCCCTCCACCTTGGCTCACTGTGGAAGATTCATACACACTTTCAGGGATGCTCTCTAGCCCTGTCTTGGGCCCCCTTTAAATGCCATACAAAGTACAAAGTACACAGTGCAAAAGCTGATACTGGACTACTTTAAATTGAAACCCGGTGAGGGATATCACGCCTAACCGAAATGAAACCATGAGGTCATGGCATTATATTATCAAAGATATGCCGCTGGATGGAGCCTATATCATCTCGACAAAACATACTTACTTCCGGATTAGAAACACCAGTAATCAGGGATCACCAACTACTTCAATCATTAAAACTCTGCTTTAGACTCCATGTCGGTACAAAACACAAACACTTTCACCAAAAAATCAGGACTAATCGCAAAATAGGCACCACAAAAGGGAAATGAAGGAAGAATTTTTAAACTGATTATTTTCGGGGGAAGACACATCGAGTAAGGGGAAGCTGCTAGCATGAAACCTACGTTTTTTGGCCACACAATTGCGAGGAGCACATGCACTCTATCAGAGAATTGGTACCATAAGCAAAACAACGCCCTGCAAAAGGTGGAGGGCCACAGAGTTAGAGAACTAGTAGGACAGAAAACTGTGGACATTACATTGTCTTCAGGGTTTGGTCCGATAAGTATTGTGTACCTGCTGCAACGCTCTACGTAAAAACTTTTTAATTGGACATGAAAGTAACTGATATGCTTTTAATTTTGATTTTAGCTAAGGCACATTTTTGTGATTTACTATGTTGTTCTACTGTAATGCAATGGTTTAAATTAAAATATGCAAATAAATACATAACATAGGGGTATATTCTCAAGAACGTGTGATAATCATCATCAAAATAGGTTAACCCAATGTTTCATATCACCATCTATCGCAGGAAAATAACTATGTTAACGTCCTGTTCAGAACACACGGGTAACATGCGATTTTTTCCTGATAATGCTTCAAATCTCCGTGATAAATCACTGGGCGGCAATAAAAATCTAAACCCGAATGTGAGAAAAAATTTGCGATGGGCCCAACACGATAAAAAAATCTGCAATAATTTTCACCAGGCCTGCAATTCACAAAACGTCAGGCAGGCAGGAAAAATCACTATAAAAGTAGAAAAAAAAACCACAAACAAAACCAAAACAACTGAGAAGCACAATGGAGGTAGCCGGAGCAAGTACAGAGGACAACCAGAACCCTACAAGCCCCACAGAGGACCAGCCTGGGACCTCGGGGTCAGGGAAGGACAAGGAGAAGAAGAAGAAGAGGAAAACGCAGTTCAGTCTGCAGGAAAACAGAATCCTGATATCGGGGGTGATAGAACACCATCAACTACTGTTCGTCACCCCCACTGCTTCATTGGCAACAAAAAATGGAAAATGGCAGTCCATCGTGGATAAGGTGAATGCAGTCAGAGTGCTGAGGAGGACAATGGAAGAGGTCAAGAGGCACTGGAATGATGTGAAGTGCAAAACCAAGCAGAACCTCAGCAACAACCAGAAGGCAGCAATACAGACTGGAGGTGGCAGTCCAGCTCCTACAGGAGGAGCTAGCTGAGATGGAGGAAATGGTGTCCACAGTCATCATTGTAGAGATGGTGGCAGGAGTTAGGGGTCTGGACACTGCTCAACATGACCTGACACAACAGGGTGAGTAACGACCAGGGACTGGGGGAGATGGAAATAATGGCACAGATGCACAGTTAAGTATAGCACAGTGCATACCCAAAATGACTCTGGATCATGTCCCTTACCCCCTTGGCACACTGCAGCACACCTAGAAACAGCAAGTAGGCCACCGTCAACTGTGTGCCCAGAGGGTGCCCTTCCCACACACCACTAATCTCACAACCAACTTATGCACATGTGCTAAACCCAGCAAAGCAGAGTGTCTGTGAGCAACACTGACAATGCAAGTGACACTGCATGACGAATAGCATTGCTGCAGTCAATATATCATGAAATGTTGCATGCCACAAAATTGAGGTGGCTGAGTGTGGACCACATCCATAAATGAGCAGGTCACGCTCTGACACATCCACGTGCACAAACAACCCCTGACGTCAACGACACATCTGCGGACAAACTATGCCCCAGTCTCCCAACTCCCACCAAGAGCCCAATGTACCCAAGTATGCAACATCTCGGCACTGTATAAGCACAAAAGTCAAAGGCACACCGCATGAACGGGATAAGGGGCATCAAAATCAGAGCTGCATGGGAGACTCTCCCAAAATGCAGCACACACACATAACATTCAACATTGACAACAATGTGGTACAAACTGCAAAACGACTGGCCAATCACATTTGGCATAGCAGGGAAATGTGAGTTGATAATGTACAAATATAAACACACATCTGTGATGTTGTCAAAATGTCCACTTTCCTGTATCAAATCGGCACCTCCTCCCAACCAGTCACAATGTACACTGTCATGCAGTCTGTATGTAAACATGTACAATGCGTCAACATACATGTGAACTCTATGTTAAACTGCATCTCCCATTCACATTGCAGAGAGACATCAACAACTCCTGCAGAGCACACCCAACAACTCTCCACTGATGATGAAATGGACGTACCCACCTTCAACGCCGAAGCCCTCCAAGAACTCATGAACACCCTCAGTACCCCACCTCCAGGAGAAGGGGAGCCCAGCCACAACAAGAAGACCCCCACACCCTGCACAGACCACAGAGCAGGTAGCACCCAACACCACTGCTGCATCCCAGGACCCCCACGAACAACACATGGCCATGCAAAGTCATGTGTTGGGGTGCCAGGAGAAGATGGCTGAACAGGTGCGAGTGGGGTTAGATCTCATGGCACCAAACTCAATGCCATACATGGGTGTCTAAGTCCCATCAGGGACCACTCACAGTCCCTAACGGACACCCACAGTCCAATCCATGCTATCCAAAGATCCATGGCTGACATTGCTGGAGTCCTGACTCTGAGACAAGAACAACTGTCTACTCAGAGTGGCTCCAGCGATGTGAGCCGGGAGTTGGGACACATGCGGAAGATCATGGATGGGAACATCCTTTACGACGCAACTATTACCCCGCACTACCATCACAACACGGGGATTACAACAAAAGTTGTTACAACGACTTTCGTAGGAGGGCGCTGTTGGATAGGGAATAGTTTAATTTTCTATCCAACACATTCCCTACTATGCACGGGGACTGGAGTTGGAATATAAAATTAAACTATTCCACTATCCAGCGCCCCCCAACGCAAGTCGTTGTAAGGACTTGCGTTGTAATCCCCACGCTGTAATGGCATGCGGGGTAAAAGCATGCATTGTACTGACATACAACCGATCATGGAGAACATGGAGTGGACGCAGGTCGAAAGAACGGCTGCCACAGCTGCACACCAGCGAGAGGTAGCTGGGTTTTCCATACCCTGCAGACCCAGAAGGCCTGGCGCAGATGAATGCTGCTGCTACCAGTCCAACCACATTTCCGCCCCCTGAAGTGTCAATGCCACTCAGTGATGCAGAAATTCCACCTCCGGCCCCTGATGTGTCACTGCCACACAGTGATGCAGACAAAACAACACCACCCACATGTGAGGCACATGATACATCAGAGGACGAAGATGTGGAAGATTCTGTCTCAGTGGTAAGAAGGATGTAGTAGCTTTTCATCTCCACCTTATGGCCTGTTTCTGCTTGGTTCTTCCCTCTGCATAATCACCTTCAGCTGCCCCCGATACACTCTGCTACACTCACTATGGACCTCGACATGGACTGCCATATTCTGTTTGGTTACCAATGACACAGCAATCAGACTGCGGACTGAACTCTTCCTCTTCCGATGAACTTGTCATTCCCTAAAGGACTCTGGGTGGCCCTCCATGGGGCAACAATGTAAAGTGGGGTTTGCATGGCCCTGTACTGCTCCAGCTACAACACTCCAATGAATGTGCATCAAACATTCAAATTCACACAGATGTGTCATGTCTATGATCATTCAAGTGTATAAGTATGGATGAATGATGGGTCAGTGATTTCCCCTTATGTCCCATGTTGTGGGACTTGAGTCACAGGGGCCAACATTACCGCTTGTGGTCCCGGTGGCGCTGACACTACAACAGAGACACACACATTAGTTACTTCCTTGTCCAGCCCAGAATGGAACCACGCCCAGAGTCCTGGGGTCATTGTTCACACCCTTTCGCTGGACGGCATTCACCAGGCCAACCCACTCCGCTTACGCTTACAGGGGAAGACGACAACGCCACATGTCCCAAGTCTTCCCTGTAGTGATCTGCTGATCACAGGTCTAGTTGTCAGCATGCCACAGCCACTCCCTGAGGGCTGCACCACACCCATCCAGCACAGGCGTCATAGGACATGTGACCCTGCCAATAAAACAGCACGGTGCACGTGCTCAAGGGCATTTCCACTATATATCTGAGTGTGTCAGTGTGGTCATTATTCATGCATGAGGGCCTAGGGCCCTACCACATCACATTCCCCACTACCTGAGGTGACAGGATGGCATCCACACCACGAGACTCAATCATAAAGGGCCCATGACTTGCAGTGCACAGAGTTGGTGGCAGCCAAGGCCCTTTGGCCGGCACGGGTCTACTGCCACGAGAGGTGACTTGCGGTGCACTGAGTTGGTGGCACCAGAGAGCGGTTGTGCAGCCTTTGATGATGTGTAGGCCTTGATACCCCATCCTGCCAATCAAGATTCGATTTGAATTGTGAACTCAGGGGGACCACAGTGTGCGCCGAAGGCAGCAGGCTGCACAGACATGACTCCACGGCACGGTGCAACATGGTGCGCTGGGGGCCTTTGGTGCGGAATCCAGTGATGGCTGAGGAGGTTGCACCGGCATGTGGTGGGCCCTCTTGGAGACCCACCGGTGGCGGCAGGTGAGCATTAAGGCCTGTGCGCACAGGGGTGGGCATTCATCGCTGGGCAGCAAGCTAGTCTGGGGACCAGGGCTGGGGTGCAGCAGGTGCACAGGGTTGCGTGGGCACCACCGGTCACAGCGGTGCCCTGGCGGCTGGGTGGGGGTAGGGAAGGTGCACGGGTATCAAGCTGATTCAAACCGTAATGCTTATATGGATGAGGAATCCTGCATCATGAGACCGTAACAGAAGGTTGTGTGACCGTAACCTTTTTTTTTCTTTCCTACAGAGGTTACAACCACACGTACTTCTGTTATGTTTTTTTTTAGCAGGATTTATCTTTCCTGTAAGCATTCCAGTTTGTCCAAGTGCTATGCACTGTACAAGATTGGGTTTGTGACTATGCAGACGCTCGACCATTGTCACCATTTGTCCAACAGGTTTCTGAATACTGACTTCCAGAGTATGGAATTGTATTGGGGAGTTCCTGAAGCACGTCCACTGTCTTGTTCTGCACTGCGTCGGTGGTAGTCCGGGGGTGTGTGGTCCGGGAGTGGCATGGGGTGGTGATGGTGGGTATTGTGGACCTCTTGGGTCTCTGAGCTGCATGATCAGTGTCTCCATGACATGTGTTGGTCTTCAGATGTGGCTCTGGGCTGGGCTCCCTTTCATACTGCAAGTAGCTGTCCTGCTTAACACCAGTAAAAGGCAGGTGTTCAATTCCAGCTTCTAACGCGCCTTATTGCCTGTTTTTGGATCGGATCGCAGATCTGGCTGGACGTTGAGAATATCGCAAAGTGGTGTTTTCGTGTGTTTTTGCATGGGAACGCCTACTCGGCATATCATTAGTGTTAGTTTTCACTTTTATCCGCGGCAATGTATTTTGTGGAAGCTATCGCTGGAAAAATGCTGATATCGGCAGTTTGCACCAGCTTGAGAATGGGGCGATAATTCCCACTTTTGGCGCGCTAAAGTTCCAATAACGCAGTGATAAGTCCTTGAGAATATGCCCCATAGTGTTTGCTTTGTGAGTTCAGATGTTAAAAGCTATTTTTTTAAATTGTTGTTGTCTACAAATGTGTTGTTTTTAAAATTAGGCCTGGGTGGTGCACTTTTCTCCGTCGTGGAGTTTGCGGAGTTTTCTGAACTTTGCGCTCTGTGGAGCTCGCAGAGAGCAGAAAACTCTGCTCCGTGTAGTGCATCTGAGTTTTTTTCACACTTGCGAGCAGTGAGTTGGTTAGCGCGAGCTGCAGCTGGGTAGTATTTTTATTTGAGTGGCAAGAAGATCAGCAGAAACAGCAATTCACACTGCACTCTGCCACTTGCGGAACTCCGCTGAGTTTTTTGTCCGTTTGCGGAGTTACACATATCAAAACTTCACAAACTACATCCGGGCCTGGTTAAAATAAAGTTACACCAATATGTTATTAAACAGCTAGACTCAAACTTTGTGTAAAACATGTCAATATTCCTGTTTTACACTTTCTCATTTGTATTCGTGACTACTGATGTCATTGTGACCTCCAGTGTTGCTGTGAGGACAGAAAATGCATTTTTGATGTAGTTATTTTGACAAATGAATACAAAGGGGAAAGCTAATTAGTGTCCTACTAAATAGCCACACAAAAATGTTATGGAAAATATGTCTATATATATGTTTAACACTTTGTCAAATGCACCAGTTATTCACAGTGCGTCCTTGGTAATTGCACTCATAGAATTAAACCAGCACTACCTATGCAATCATACAATCACCCAGGCACTAGTCATGCACTTATGCAATTACCCAGACATGACACACTCACTCAGAGACCCACACACCCACTCTCAAAGTTTTAAGGTTACAGTTAGGAATTACAATTTTAAAAAACTTATAAATTCACTGAAAAAGAACAACGGTTACAGAGACATTATAGTTAGAATCAAGTTTCACTTGTACAAAACCAGCAAAATTCAGCACTTATATTTAGCTGGGCTATAACTCGCGCCCACACAATGCACTGCTTATGATCTTACATATTACATCACTCATGACATTGTCAATACAATCGCTCATGATATTCGTGACAACAACGTGACTCCCAGAATGCGCCACCATGTACTGTCGCATACATCAATCAACGTTTTTGCAACACCTGGCATCACAGCAAAAACAGAAGATCGATTTTAAAGATGAATTTCATACAAACTGTCTTGATACATTTGATTTTAAACAGTGAACTAATAAATCCCTAGTGTCTAAAATATTGTTAAATGTGTGCATATGTTTGTACTCATGAACATGGAAAAACTGGTTTAAAATATTGTTTTTGTTCAAAGTCCGCATAATAATATGACTTTGAACAGGGCAGTAACAAACCCTTAGTGTCTAAAATTCCATAAAATGTGTGCATATAAGTGTGTTCCACCTCCTAAAAAAGGTGCAATCATCACAGTTAACAAAGTAATTTCGACTCTTGCCTTAATCACGATTACAGGAAGTAGGGTTCAATCACAATTTTTAAAAAGGTTACTACAAATATATGTGTACATATATGTTTTTTAAGTTAGTAATGTGTGTGTTGTAATAGTAAGAATTAAGTTTTTTAAGCGATAATCTTTTAATGTGGTGCAGTCGTTTAATGTAGGCATTTGTTTTGCTATTTCGCGACGTGAATGTAGGAATTTATTTTTGCGATTTCACCACATGACCACAATCATCTCAATTTCACAGCAAATTTTAAAAGTTCCCCCAAAAAATCATTTAACAAGAAAATGAACAACATTTAGGGCTCTTGGGTGGTTCTGACAAGAGCCTTTGGGTTGAGCCAGTGTGTAAGATAGCTACATATAAGACTGTATGCAAGGTTTCAGGTAACTAGAAACACCCTGACCCCTTTGTCTGTAGAGTGAACTCCATCACCTCTATATATTCCATCCATGTCGAAACACAGATTGTTATTGTAGATAGAGCCCATGTTACAGTCTCTGAGGACAGTAGACATCAGTTCTGCCTCCATAGTGCACAATTATGAGGCGAGGAGGTTGGAATTTCATAATGGTTTTGGTCAAAACTAGCAGCTGTTGAAACTTTAAACCTCTTTGGCCAAACCAGCTAATCTCCACATTTGGCAAACCCAAGTCCCTGTCAATACCTTTGTTTTTTGCAACCTCTTTTGCCCAATAGACATAGCTGTTACCCACAATCCACACTCTAAGTATTTTGTAGGAAGGAAGAGTAGCACACAGGACCGGTCTGAAGCTGAATATTACCATTGGTACTATGGAAGGCAGTGAAAATGCATGTGTGCTGGTGTTTGAAAAAAACTTTCAATGTGATTGGATGAAGGGACTATGCAGGTAAATAAAAGTAGGTTGCATTTGTAAATGATTAGTAAATAGATGTTTCATTGGCTCTGGGAAATAAAAAAAGTGTAATAGGAAGCTTGATATGCTTTACAGTATGTGCTGTAAGCCATACCTGCTATACTTCATTTTGTAACTAGTATGGACCTTCTGGAATGTGTTATGAACGTGTGATCTACTGGTTCTAATGAGTTTCTTTAGAGAATCTGCAGTGGGTGTATTGGCGGAAGGATGTTAATGAATCAGTTACTACATTTTACAAATTGGAGTTTTAGTTCATTGTCCTATAAGGTAGGTAACATTCCCTAATGATGATGTTATAAGAAAGTGTAGTATAATGATAGAAATATAGAAGTATAAAGGGAATTAGGTTTTTCGACTCACATTTTTTTCATGAATATATCACGATGAACGCGATTACGCCGCAAGTGTTGACACAAACATATGCCTTTCGGGCTACCTCCAAACAGGAGGAAAAGGGTTAATAGACAATTAACATTCAGAAATGCATTTACAAGACTGCAATATGAAAACAATGTTTTTATTTGCTGACTTTTGCAATATCAGGCAATGGAAAGTTCAGAAGGTTGCCCTTTCTAATTGCTTTGTATGAGAGTGGTGTGCCATTATTATGCTAAGTTATACAAACCCTCAGAATATTGCATCTACCTAATAAGAGAAAAAACTAGATTTTACTACAGAACTCAGGGGCATATTACCAAGCAATTGCGATAATTATCGCTATTGCTTGGTTAGAGACAAAAATTTACCACTGAGCTGCGGTGATTTTTATCGCAAATAAACATTGGTATTACCAAGGTTTATCGAAAATGCGATAAAAATCGGCCGCAATGCATGAATATCGCTGAAAAGTCTGCGATATTCATGCATTACTGAGCTAATGCTCTTAGCCATGTTATCCACCTCCCATTGGATAACATGGCTAAGAACTGCTCGGGCAGGTGTTAGCTTTTGGAGATATTCGCGCTTAGCGCAAATATCTCCAAAAGTTGGTAATAGGAGATAGCGATGTTAGCGACTGTTTCCAGTCGCTAACATCTTGGCACGCCCACTTTGCATGTCATTAGTGATAAGTATCACTGACATGCAAAGTGGGGCCCAAGATGGTCGCTATCTCCTACTAGCTGTCGCTAACTAGTGTTAGCGACAGCTAGGTAATAGGGAGATAATTTTATCTCCGCTTTCTTGGCTTTTAAAGCCAAAAAAGTGGAGATAAACCCCCTTGATAATATGCCCTTTAATCTTCTGGAATATTAATTAAATGTTTTGGTAATGAAAAAAATATGATTAAGATATATAAGTATGTCATATTGTCATAAAAAGATTTTGAAATATATATCATTATTTAAAAAAGAAAAGATGATATATAAATCAAATTGTATTTTTTTATATATCTATTGATTGGGAAGTAAGACATAGTTTGTCTCAGGTGCAGATCAGATGTCTGTCAAGTTATTTTAGAATGTGTTTGCATGGAGGTCATTGTATTCCTTTTCTGCATTCTGGAAGTGGTAGGAGAAAAAACTGCACACTAATTTTTAAACCTATATGTAATCGTGTAGTGTCTCGTTTCTAAGTTTTAAATGTGTATATAGGATGTGCTGCTGATAATTAATGTCTTTATTTGAATTCTGGGAGTTGTAGTCCTATTTGTTCCTTTATAAACGATGAATACAACCCTCAGTTTTGAAAGTGAAAATTATGCACTAAAGGTGCACATGATTTATTAGTCTGAATTGATCTGTGCATGAGGTGTCTTATCGTTTAAAACTGCTACACAAGGTATACATATTTCTTGAGCCATATATAACTGAACAGTGATGTAGGCTGTAGCTGGGTCATAGCGCAAGGAGCTATGTTCATTAAAAGTAAAAGATGCCCTTTGATGTTTCAGCAAGCTATATGCACTCATAGAAAACTATGTACCCAATTTTACATCCAGCCAACACCTAGACTTAAATATGAGATACCTAAGTAGACGAGCACACAGATATGTATCTTCAGGTAATGAAGGCCGTTTCACGTCAATTTCCTCTGAGCCCTTACAAGCAGGTGGTTTGGCGGCAGAGAACATGGCGGCTGGCTAGTGAGGTCCAATCGGGAGCTCCAAACTGCTTTAGCTGAGTAACGATGTGGCAGTTGGATACAGAAGTAAACTTCACTTACGACTCAAGCAAAGCATCTGAAGATAGCAGGAGAAAGTAAAAAGTAAAAAGGAATATACCTCTCTACGTTCCTACATGCTGAGAGTCCGGTAGACATAGGGCAGTCGGGGAGTCCAAAAGGACCACTGTTGTGGGGGAGGCAGCAGCGAGCACAAAGTGCAGCAGGAGTGCCGCGAGTAGGATCTCCTTCCGGTAGATAAAGGTGATGCAGGAGTAGGGCTGGAGACGTGCTGGCGGCAAGAGAGGGGAGCGGGATAAGTAGAGGAATGTCAAGAGAGGCAGAGGAGCGTTGCTGAAGTGCGTATGACACCGGTAAGTGCCCGGGGAGGCAGGAAACTAGCACAAGACCGTGAAGTCTTGTGTAAAGGAGTGGAGGGAGGGTGATTTGAAGAGCCATGTGAAAGGGAGGAAACTTGTGACAGATCTACAGCTGCATGAGGCCAGTGTAAAGCAAGGAATAAGCTACTGCTTGAGGACTAGGTACTTGAGCATACACACTCCTCCTACCCCCAATAAAAACCCAGTACCAGTTCACACTTCGCAAAATTAGAAGTTAAGCATTCTGCCTGACCATTATCTGTGCCATCCAGGGAAAGGAGTATAGGTTCAAACTAAAATTCCCTCCCTCAATTCTTCTTTAAAGTCCGAGCTAAATCACCTGCATTGGACTGTGTCATGAGTGAAGCAACCATACCAAAAAATATCCCTGCAAAAACATTTCAAGTGCTGGCGATGAGTGATCATGCAAAGGTGATCATCCAAGTGGTGAGCTTCAGAGAGATCACAATCTCAATCAAAGTCAAGGTAATCCGGGTGATGTTGCCAGAGCTTTGGCGGAGCCACAAAATACTAAGGGTGCATCACCACACCCCGGGGTGGAAAAATTAATGGCATCCATGATCCTAGAGATGAGGAAGAACTTCACAACCTCCAAGAAAAATCAGGGTAAGATTCTGGTGACATGCCAGGCCCTAATAGGGAAAAAGGGGAACATCCTGATGAGTCGTGTGGCAGTAGTAGAAGCCTCATTGGTGGATTTATGCAAAGAAGTGGAGGTCACCCGTGGAGAAATTCAGGCGATGACAGTGAGTTAGAGGGATCTTAGGGGCAACATTGGATCCTTAGAGAACAATGCATAGAAAAACAACTTAAGATTGCTAAATATCCCAGAGGGGAAAGAAGGGAAGATGTCTAGAATTTTGTAGTGGGATTATTAAATGAATTCATCCCTGGTTTGGACACAGCATTGCTGGAAAGAAACCGTCAAAGGGTTCACAGGCTCTTTAAGGATTACGTGGAGAAACCAGATGCACAACATAAGAGATCCAAAGGAAGTGAAGTCACTTATACGTCAAATTAAATGACAACAAAATATGTAAGGTTGTGGCTAAAGCAAGGAGGGTCTTGAAGGGCTAACATGGTTCACCCAGAGAAAGAAGGGTTCTCCTGGGGTTGTTGGTAGGGGGGAGGGGTTGCACAATTATTTTGACATATGCACAAGCACTTGGGTTTTGGGAGCATATAGGGGAAAAATCAAAAAAAGGTTGTCCACGTTTGTGGAGTAAAGAAAATAATAGTAATGGGGTAGACCAGAGGCTGAGCTTTCTCAACAAACCCAATTTGGATGTTGATTATTATCTTATTGTGGAACGTGGATGGTTTAAGGGTCAGAGGTAGGAGGCATAGAATATTGGAATATCTAGGAATGGCTGATAGCGAGATATTCATCCTTCAGGAGACTCGCTTATTAAAGTAAGAATATCATCATTGTAATGTTGTTAAATGCACCCTATCAATTTAGAATATATGATGCATTCCATAAATTGTAGTCCATTTTAGTCATTGTTATAAACAAACTGTACCTTTTTGCCTTAATATGTGTTTGTGTTGGATTGTCTTTCTTCTTTTAATTGTGCTATTATGGATATTCTTTATTCGAATAAAGATATTTTGAATTGAATTGAAAAAAGTCAGAATGGAAGGAGATAATGAAAAAGCAAAGATGGGTAGATGCCTATGTTTGTACCAATTAGAATTGCTGTGCTAAAGGGGTGGCCATCATATTTAAGAAAGCGGGGAAAGCATTAATTACAGAAGCGCACACAGACCCCAAGGAGAGATGGGTTGCGGTGACCGTTAAAACTATAAGGAAATCATATGTAATTGCAGGATACTATGGTCCAAATCTAGATGACCCTGCCCCCTTGCAGTCTTTGTATAACAAGCTTTTGGGCTTTTCTGCCAGGTCGCCCTCAATCCAAGAGGTAAGGAGAGACGTGTTTCGGATTTCAAGAATCCTTTGTCAATCTAGTTTAGCGCCACAATACATGCACAATAAATAGCCCTTCCCATTAGAAGATAAGTAGACATAGAAAACATACTTTCATGTATGCGATCAGCGTGTGACCCAAAATGCTACATCACATCGTTTAGTACTGTTAAAAAACCAGCCTGATTGCAGGTAAAATATTAACTGATCTAATACATTGTATAATACAGTACAACGCTTAGCTGAAATATAGTGTAGCAAACAATTGTAGGTAGTATGTTATGAAAGCATCCGTCATGATGAGAAATTAGCTTTAAAAGTTGCGCCGCCAAACTATTTGTCCTGAAATGCCAAATTTACAAAGTTATGTAAAATTTACTTTAAAAGTTGCTGCTCCCAAATGTCACTGAAAAGAACAAGAAAGAAAGGCTGCTTATGTCCCGGTTTCAGCTCACCGAGTTAATGACACAGCTGCCCCAGCGTGACCGCTCACTTTGTATATTCTGTTCCTGCCGTAACACGGTCATTATGTTCACTCATCATGAGGCACCGGGAACGGAAAACTAAAACTTCACCAAGGAGCCAATTACACGACAAAGAGCAATATTAAAACTTAAAGTCGAATTGCGAGCACGTGCTGTGAAGCTCCTTGGGACTACCATATCCACAATGCCCCAAGTTAGCCAGTGGTAAAGCAGGCACTTTTCACAGTATATTGATACTGCTAGGTCAATGTCACTGGTTGTGATAAAATGGTAACTGCGCAAAATCAATGTCCAATCCACATGTAACCGGCGCAGAGGTAAATGTGTATCTGACAGTGACAGGCAGCATGAATTGAATCTAATAAAATTCTGGCACACACTCCGGGTTGAGGGGGACCCATGGACAAAGTGATACTGCCCCAAACATCCTCACTGCATCAGCGTCGGAGTCAGCAGTGCCCAGTTACCAGGTGGCGCCAGACTACCGGGCAAGGCATTTCTTGCTGAAGACTAGAGAACCTGTGTCTCATGCTGGCAGATGCAAAAACCGCCCCGCTACGAGACCCTGGTCTCCTGCCACAGTCATCCTCGTTCCTCATCCCAGCTAATCCTCTGGGGGCTCCCCCGATAGCACTCCCATACTCCTCCCAAAACGGCCCTGTAATTCCGCAGGTGATTTCAATTTGCTTTAAGACCCAAAGGTAGATAGGTGGCCGAATAAAAAACCTCCACAGAACCAAACCTACCCGGAATGAGGGCAGGGCTGAAACGCTGTATGAATGATTTGGGGTGTTTGGATGTTTGGCGAGAAAAAGGAGTAGTGGAGCAAAGGTTTACATTTAGGAACAGGAGGCATGGGCATGCCTCTAGGATTGATTACTTCTTGGTTGAGAAAGGGGAAAGTAAAAGAGTCAGATCAGTGGAAGATTTACTACTTCACTTCTCGGACGATTCTTCTGTTTGCCTGAAACTGAGGTTAGAGGAGACAGGTACCTCTTCAAGGTGGACCCTGGACAGAACTTTACTTCTAGATCAACAGGTTGTGACAAAACTGAAAGAGATAACCAAGGATGACTTTTGCTTAAATGATATGGTCACATCTGTCCAAACAACATGTTGATCAGCATCGTCGCTTTTAAGAACAAGTCTACTAGGAGTAAAAATTGGGCCTTAAAAAATAGATTACAACAGTTGGATGAGATGGATAAGATAGGTGATCAATGACAGGGGACACAAGGCATGATCGGGATTGAGGTTGAAATAAAAGAAAAGAAAGAAGAATTGTCTGGCATCCTGGAGGGAATAGTCAGGTGAAATGGGAGGCGAGCAAGCTCTTTCACTATGAGTATGGTGAGGGATGCTGTAAACTTCTGGCCTGGAAATTAAACACTGAACAAAATCAGACTAGGATCTTAGCAATTACGGCAGTAGGGCAAAGTACACTCAATTTAGACGATAGAGAGATAGAGTGTGCCTTTGCAGAGTTTTTTCAGGACTTGTACACAGAAGATGTTAGTGCTAGAGAAGAGTAAATTGAGATGTATTTTGAAAGTATGACAATCCCAACAGTGTCAGAGGAACAAAAGAAAAACTGTTAAATTCCAAAATAACATCCGAAGAGGTTGGGAGTAAAATAGAGAATCTAAAAAAGGGGAAGGCAGCTTGTCGGGACGCCTAACCAAATGAGATATATAAGTCTCTTAAAGAGGAGGTTGTCCCATTTCTGACAAAAGTGTTTAACTCCATTTTTTAAGGGGCTCTGTCATACTGAAATCTTGAGAGGAAGCAACTATCTGTCTTTTGCAGAAAGCGGGGAAGGACCCAAGGTGTTGGCGAATCCTATAGACCTATATCGCTGCTAAATATTGATTATAAGATTTTCACACAGATTTTAGCAGAGAGATTAGGGAGGATAGCAAACAAGTTAATACAACCAGACCAGAAAGGATTTATCAAAGGTAGGCAGATTCATGAGTTAACACACGAGCTGTTCGGGCAATAGATATGGTAACTCAGGGAGGGGTTCTTTTATTGATAATTACTTTTGATTCAGCAAAAGTATTTGACAGGGTGAGCTGGCCCTCTCTGCACGCACAAAGTCGTGGAGCAGTATGACCTAGGAGAGGAGTTTAGGAGGGGATTAAAACTGATATATAAGAGTCCCTCTGCCAGAATACTGGTTAACAGCAACCTCACGCAGAAGATAGCTGTATCAAGTGGTACAAGGCAGGGCTGCCTACTCCCCCCTCCTTTTTGACCTATATATTGAACCACTAGCCAGTAAAATCAGGGCTAGTCAACAGATCCTACCTTTCGAGTTCCACGGTTGGGAGAAGAAAGTAGCATTATATGCAGACGATCTGATGGTATTCACAAAGAGCTTGTTACTCTCACTTCCAAATATATCAGACATTCTAGATAAATATTGGGATGTTTCGGAAAATGGAAGTTATGGAGTGGAAGTCCTGGATCAATAACCCCCTAGTAAAGCAAAAGATAAGAAAGATAAGATATTTGGGTATCATGGTAACAAAAAACCTTGAGGATGTTTCACGGGTAAATTTGAGAAGGCAGCAAACAAATCCAAGAAACTACAAAAAACCTGGGCATGGCTTTCACTTTCATTTTTGGGAAGAACCAACATTTAAAAAATGTCAATATTACCAAAATGTACTTTTTTGTTCACTTCAATACCACTAGAATTTTAAAAAATTGGTTTAATAAACTAAAAGGAGCATTGAGTAGTTTTATTTGGGCCTCAAAGGCAACTAGAGTTGCCAGGAAGATGCTTAAAGGAGGAAACAAAAGGGGGTGGTGATGGACAGAGCATCTGAACCAATCAAACACTCACACCCAGTCAAGAGATCTGGGGTTAATCCATCACCGTTCTTTAGCCCACTCTGCCACCCCAGTTCAGACATGGCCATATGCAAATCAGTCCGACCCTGTGCCTCATGGGAACAATCCAGCCTGAACTGCCAAGCCATGCCTTCCCTGGACCGGAAACAAGCTTCCTATGACCGATTTCTGGCATTTCAGCCATCTTCAGCTAGGCTTGCTTGAATCCAGTGGCAAAGTGAGCAAGGGACTCGCGTCCGAGCATACCCTGCCAACTTATGGCGAACAAAGCGGTACAAAAGGGGGTGGTGATGGACGGAGCATCTGAACCAATCAAACACTCACACCCAGTCAACAGATCTGGGTTTAATCCATCACCGTTCTTTAGCCTACTCTGCCACCCCAGTTCAGACATGGCTATATGCAAATCAGTCTGACCCTGTGCCTCATGGGAACAGTTCCACTGATCTACAAATGGTTGTATGATATTATAACGCATTCCGTTGTAACGCATGTCTTTACCACGCATGCGTTACAACACGAATGCCCTTACCTCGCATAACCTTTACCACTAATATTCCCTTACCATGCATACTTTTACAACGATTTTCGTTGTAAAGTTATGCATGGTAAGGACATATTCCTGCTAAAGGTTATTCCAGTCCCCCTTTTTAAATTATTTTTTACATTCAGTACCTACACAAGTTCCGCGATTTTACAGGTTACTTGCAGTTCATGTTGATTCTTTTTTTCATCTCGCTTGTTGTGACGTAGTTAGCATTTTCCCACTCTATTGTAATACCCTTCCAGTCACAAGATTGAGGCACATAGTGACGGCCGCGCCGGGTGGCTTGCAGCCAAGACACGCTTCAAAATGTTGCAGAGCAGCATGCTAGAGGTGAATACATCACACAATATAATCCGATATGGACGGAAGAAACTTCACTTTACGATCTCAGAGAACAAAGGTAGGTGCATTCGTTCTTTGGTTCGAGACACTACAATTTTTAAATTCACACATAGCCAATATTCAGTCACTTTCTACATTGTGCCCACGTCTTTAAATAAAATCCTTGCGCATTTAAAATACAATGTGTTTTTTCAGGGGGGGAGACCCCCCAAACCTCTTTTCTTTTAACACATTTTTTTGGGGGAGGGAACCCCCCCAGCCCCCATTTTTTATTATAGCCTTTACCACATATGCCTTTACTACGTATCTCGTAGTAAAGGTATGCGTGGTATAGGCTATTCGTGTTAACCACACATGCGTTGTAATGCATGCGTGGTTAATGTTATGCGTGGAAACGGCCGCGTTGTAGTGGCCGTTTCCCCTACAAATATCAGGTATAAACGTTCCCCCTGTAGACTAACTGTCTTCCAGTATAGAAGCTGTAGCCTAAGTACCTGATTCTGGGTTGAGATCTTTTCTCTGAACACCGCCTGGAGATGGGACAGGACCCTGTTTTCTTCAATCCAGGTTTGTAGTCTGGCTAGCAAGACCCTAGCAAATAGTTTCTGGGATATATCTATTAGACTTATAGGTCTATAATTTGTTGGCAATAATGGAGATCCTTTTTTAAAGATTGGGATAATCTCCGCTCCCAACCAGTTATGTGGGATCTTCATACCCTGGATTATGGCATTAAAAAGACCAGAAAAGTACGGGGCCCAAATTGTTGGTTCGCTCCTATATAGATCCCCGGGGATCTTGTCCAGGCCGGGGGCTTTGCCTGGGGCTATTTTTAATAGGGCAGCTTGAATCTCCTTTACCGTTGTAAATGGGCAGGTGATAGTGCATGGGTTTGCATCATGGTCCAAACTACTAGCACTATCCTCCTCATGAAAAGTTATCTTTGGAGGTGACCTCTTCTCTGAGGGTTCTGAACACGGCATATCCTCGGTGTAAAGAGTTTTAAAATGCACCGCCATACCTCTTCGTCCAGGTTTGTTTCAATTGCTGTGTTGGCAGTGGGGGCACCTGTGTTAACGATACTCCAAAACATCCTCATGTCCCTGTCTCCCAGTGCCGTTTTAAGTAAATCCCAGTTCTCCCTTTCCCAGTTCTGTTTCGCCTTCTGGGTCATTTGCTTATATGATTTTCTTAAGATATTGATAAGGGAGTGGTTTTTGCTTTTAATAGAATCCAAAAGTGCCTTTTTGGCACTACGGCATTCGCTGTTATACCAGGAATGAGTGGGCGGCCTATTTGGTCTAGGGGAAACTTTAGGGGGGAAAAATGACAGTGATGCCTCCATTAGGTTGCTGTAGTTTACATCTACAGCTCCCAGGTCTAAAACCGCATTTCTTTGGTGCAGAACTGACGCCTCTTCAAACACAGGAATGAGCACTTCATATAGATTGCTCATCCTATCTTGTGACTGGAGGAACTTAGTCCAACGAACTTCCCTCCTACAATTAGAAACAGTTAGACCAAGATTATTCGGCTCCTCTATAGAGGTGTTTTGTAAACTGTTGATGTTTATTTCCATTATTAGAGCGTGGTGATCGCTATCCGGTCTTAAAACAATTTTAAAATCAATCATCCTATCCCAGGAGTTAGAATTTATCAAGATGTAGTTAAGTATAGACCCACGCTTCTTACTGTAAAAAGTGTCATCAGTTGATTAATCTGAGCTAGATCTCCCATTACATGCTCCCCAGGAATGTCTTCATGCTAGGCAATTCAGCTGAATTGCTAAGGGGGACCAATGTTTGACTAGTGGGCATCTTGTTTCCGGGATTGCCAGAATAAGGTCCTCATCTCCAATGTTATCCTGGGACAAGCCCTCAAGAGGCTCAAATTAACAATTTAAGTCCCCACCGACTACAATCAATTGGTTTGGGTCTATAGAACATAAAAAATTAGCTAAGCTATCAATCGTAGTAGATTCTCTACCCCTGGGAGTTGGTCTAGAGTATATATTAATTAAAGTAACGGGAGGATTATGTGGATACTGTCATTGGACACTGAGAATGTCAATGGACCCTGTTTCAATTTGTACCACCTTACATCCCAGGTGGATCCCTATCCAGATCATAAGCCCACCAGACGGTCTCCCTACACTACCTTTCATTGCCGGGATACTAAAAATCGCATAGCCTGGGTTAGTTGTCTCTTCACAAGCCCAAGTCTCTTGAAACATGCATACCTCATGTAGGTCCATAAAAAACCCCCAATCTGGATCACCCAGTTTATTTTTAATGCCTGCTACGTTCCATGACAGGGGCTTAGTTATTTGTCTATTATGTGAGGTGATCTGGGTGTCGTATTATGAGGAAGCACTGTTGTGTAAATTTCCAGGCCGGTGTTAGCCTCCTCTTGTGACCTAGTGTGAGGCTGAGAATCTTCTGATTCCCTCGGGGACCACACTCCTCTGGGATAGTATTACTGCTGCTAGGGGAGCCGCTCATGCTTCTACTAGCAGATACCTCCCTTTTACTAGAGTACGCCCAAGTATGCTTTGTCCCTTTAGCCTGAGGTGAAGAGGGGGGGTTCTCCTTGTTACCGAGGGATGCTTTGTTTAGTCAGTCTACCGCATCTAGTGGGCTGTATCTATTGCCTGTCGGGACATTAAAACCGAGATCAGTTGCCCAATGTTGACCTCGCAAGTTTGATCTACTGTGTGTGTATGGGAGACTCCTACCCCCCCTCTGGTCATAATTCTGATTTCGAAATCTATTAGGTGGATAAAAGTAGCTTAGGTGAAGGGGTAGAATGTTGCTCCTATTCCTTCTGTTAATATTTGCTAAAATGCTATGTGCTGTACGGGGGTTCCTAAAATTAATTATTATGCATTCCCCTGATATGTCCTTACTTCTATCGCCTATCCATCCCACTCTTCTAGTAGTTAGGATCTCTTCTGAGAGTTCGTACCCTTGGGTGGTGTTGTTTACTAACCAATTGGCACATTTTTTTTCAAGTTCTTGGTGGTTTTCCAGCAGGCCATCTCTTAAAGCCGGAACCACAGCAAGGACCACAACATATTGGGATGAGGCCGGTGGTAGGTTAATAATTGGCGTACATGAATTTTGATTGTGGATGGCGGGGCTAAACCATTTCCTTGGTCAATCAGTCTTGGGGTTTTCTGGGCTTCCCTGTTATTTCCAAGCAATGGTTGGTTAATATTCGTTAGTTTTGTCTCAACTACATGAGATATGGGGTTGAGTACCCTCCTATCTTGATGTACATTGGCCTGGCTTGTGGTAGAGGGTTGATCTACGACACTTGTAACAGAGTCAGTCCGGTTAATAGTCCCGTTGACTGGGTAACAAAGGCTGGTTCCAATGTTGGAGACAGCCATGTTTCGCTCTTTAGTTTTTAGAAAATGGTCCACCCTTGTAGCTAACCCCTCTATCATATCCATTAAATTACTAAGTTCCTCCTTAATTATGACCCTAAAGTGCATGTGAAAATTGTTCACCAGTGTAGATACCCACCCTGGCTGTTCGCTAGTATGGTTAACGGGCACCCCAACAGTATCATCGGATCTAGGTCCTTCTGGAGAAATAGGAACTTGGGGTTGTTTTTTCCTTCTGGCCTGGCGTTTCGCTTTGGGCTTTACTATCATTTTGTTGCTTCTGCCCGGTTGCTTCCTGGTGGGTGCCCTCGGTGACTCTAAGCTAGACTCTAGATCTACAGTTCGAGTGGTGGGTGGGTCTGGTGATGTTACCTCTATATCAACCATGGAATTATGGGTCATCGGTTCTATGTCTAAATTTGGGGTGATGGAAAGGCGTCTCTCTGTCCTCTCTATTTCTGTAGTGACTGCGCCCAGAGCTTTTGCCAACATCTGATCTATTAAGGTGGGTTTATGTGTTGGATTTGGCGCAATCAACGCCTGTTTTTTTTCTGCCCAAGCCCTTTTCCGCATTTTACTTTTATTTTACTTATTTGATGTGGGGTAAGAGTAGCCCGCTATTTAGCTACACAAAATGTGGCCAGACACTTCACCTTGGATTACACAACTAGTTGAGTGGCCAAACTCGACAATCAGGACTTTAAAAGGTCAGTGTCCCCAACTTAGACAGTACCTTTTAGTCCAGGGAATGAGGATCAGTTGTTAGAAGGGCGACCCAGCCCAGCCTCCTCCGGCGGCTGAGGGCCGTAGAAGGTCCCGCCCTTGTCCCGGGCTTCTTCCGGCGCATGCCGACGCGCGTCCCACGGGACAGAAGTACACTCCTCTTTTCAAGCACCTCGGGCGTTTCCTGGTGGCGTAGATGGTGTACACCACAGGTGGGGTGCTGGGACTTGGAGTCCTTGTCCCTGGCGGCGTTGATGGCGGGAGCGGGAGCAGTGCGGCCAAACCCCCGGTGCAGCCTCTGTGAAAGGTATGCAGGTGGCGTGGAAAACGAGCCTCCTTCCGCCGGTACAACCCCAGGAGCTTCAGCAGCGCTCCTCTTTTCAAGCGCTTCCGGGTGCTTCCTGGTGGCTTAGATGGTGTGCGCCGCAGGGGGAGTGCTGGGACTTGGAGTCCTTGCCCATGGCGGTGTTGATGGTGGGAGCGGGAGCAGTGCGGCCAAACCCCCGGTGCAGCCTCTGTGAAAGGTAGGCGGGTGGCGTGGAAAACGAACCTCCTTCCGCCGGTACAACCCCAGAAGCTACAGCAGCACTCCTCTTTTCAAGCGCCTCCGGGCGCTTCCTGGTGGCATAGATGGTGTGCGCTGCAGGGGGAGTGCTGGGACTTGGAGTCCTTGCCCCTGGGGGCGTTTAATGGCGGGAGCGGGAGCAGTGCGGCCAAACCCCCAGTGCAGCCTATGTGAAAGGTAGGTGGGTGGCGTGGAAAACGAGCCTTCTTCTGCCGGTACAACCCCAGGAGCTACAGCAGCGCTCCTCTTTTCAAGCGCCTCCGGGCGCTTCCTGGTGGCGTAGATGGTGTGCGCCGCAGGGGAAGTGCTGGGACTTGGAGTCCTTGCCCCTGGCGGCGTTGATGGCGGGAGCGGAAGCAGTGCGGCCAAACCCCCGGTGCAGCCTCTGTGAAAGGTAGGCGGGTGGCGTGGAAAACGAGCCTCCTTCCGCCAGTACAACCTCAGGAGCTACAGCAGCGCTCCTCTTTTCAAGCGCCTCCGGGCGCTTCCTGGTGGCGTAGATGGTGTGCGCCTCAGGGGGAGCGCTGGGACTTGGAGTCCTTGCCCCTGGCGGCGTTGATGGCGGGAGCGGAAGCAGTGCGGCCAAACCCCCGGTGCAGCCTCTGTGAAAGGTAGGCGGGTGGCATGGAAAACGAGCCTCCTTCCGCCGGTACAACCCCAGGAGCTACAGCAGCGCATGATATATTTGAGATTGGGCATATAACTGTACTGGTAGAGTTGACGTATCTCTTATAACTGCTAGATAAGGTGTAAACTGTTTTTGTACCACATTTAAGTGAACCCTGAGCAGGCTGTGGGTAGGCCACAGAGCAGGGAGCTATTCACTTAAAAAGTAAAAGATGCACTTTGATGTTTCAGAGAGCTATGTGCACTCATAGAAACCTATGCGCCCAATTGTACATCCAGTCTACACCCTGACTCGAGATATCTAGGTTGAAAAGCAGACAGGCACTGAAACACCTAGTGAGGTAGCTAGAGAAGTATGTAAAGATTCAGTCACACAAACAGGTACAACTGATAAGTATGTTCTGGTAATAAAGGCAGTTTCTTGCAGAATTAAATAACCCAATATTCACTAGTATACCTTGGAGGCAATCTATGCAGGCCCTTATAGACACATTTAGACAATCACATATCATATAAAGAGAGGCAGTGATTTAGGGAAATATTTACAACCCATGGAATCACAGCCCCAGATAGGAAGTGAAACACTCATTCAGATATCTATCAAACAACTGACACTTTCATGTTTACCATGCAAACAAGTAGCCCTTGCATTGTTTCAGGCTTGTCATACTTGAGCTTGAGCATGTAGTTTTACTGATAGAGCTTTCTTATCACTTAAAACTGTTAGACAATGTGTAAACAGTTCTTGTACTACATTTAAGTGAACACTGAGGTAGACGGTACCTAGGCCATACGGCAGGGAACTATTCGCTTAAAAAGTAAAAGATGTACTTTGATGTTTCAAAGACGTATATTCAGTCATAGAAACTTATCTGCCCATTATACATCCAGCCTACCCCAGATTTTAATCTGACATACCTACGTAGAAAAGCAGACAGAGACTGAACTACCCAGTGAGGTAGTTAAAGCAGCATGCAAAGATTGACTCACACATACAGGTACAAGTGATAAGTATGTTGTGCTAATAAAGACAGTTTCACACACTTAAAAAATCTAATATTTTACAGACACATTTAGAGGACCATAAATATCACAAAGAGAGACAGATATTCATGAACAAACGTTCATACTCATGGAATATCAGCTCATCATAGGGACTCACACAATGATTCCCATATATGTGAAAATACTGACACAATCAAGTCTAACATGTAAAATCCTTGTCAAGCTACTCTTCTACGACATGTGAATGTCCCCATAGGAAGGTTGCAGTTAGTCAATTGAGAATGCTTCTTTAATTTAATAGCTGTGTAAACTGGTGTATGGGTGAGTGAGAGTGTGTATGAGTACCTATATCGGTGAGTGTGTGTTTGAGTAGCTGTATGAGCAAACTCTCACTCACCCATACATATAACTGAGCAGTAAGGTAGGCTGTTGCTAGTTGAATCATCATCATAACTGTATTTGGTCATTACGACCATTTAAGTGCAAGTGCCTGCAATACATTGATCCGACATCATACAGAAGTAGAGCATCATTAAACAGTACACATATGTTAAAAGAAAATTAAATCATTGCTAATGTAAAAAAAAATCATTTTTTTAAACAGTAAAATCTATTAATATTTTTGAAAACATATGCTACTTTAAAAAAAGGAATCCACGGATTATCAAAATTCGACTATTACAAACCATAAAACAACTCTTTTATGGTAGTTACAAAAGGCAGACTAACACGACTTGCATGCAAACCTTTGAATAATCTACATTTTAGCAAGGAATTTTGCAACGCCACATGCTTTAGAAGGCTTACAATCTGATCTTGTGATGCGAAGCGCTTCCTGGTGGTAGCAGGTTCCTAGTAGTCTACAAACAGGGGATAACCTCTGGTGTCTTGGGAGATTATAGAGAAGACAAGCATAGAGAACATGGCTGATTATTTCAACTGTTGCGGCACAATCCGGACAATGCTGTGTAGTGGACAAGGGCTGATGCCAAGCAGCTCCAAAGGAATTCACAGGGAGACAACCTAGTCTGAACTGGATGCAAAGTTTTCTATCCTGCGGGATGGTGATATGATCCAAATAGTCCTCAAAAACGCTTTGCATTTTGCAATTCCATGAATTCTACCGTAAGGCGACTCACTGATGATTGTGCAAAAAAAGATTCTGCTACCCAACTCCAGATGACGTAGGCCAATTGCGTGGCAATTGGCCTACGCCTCTAGTTTCCCAGCAATGTCCCAAACCTATTGCTGTTAACAATGATCTAACTTCATTACGCCACCTGATCTTTTTGAAGAGATCCAGGGGCATATTATCAAGGGAGTTTATCTCCGCTTTTTTGGCTTTAAAAGCCAAGAAAGCAGATATAAAATTATCTCCCTATTACCTAGCTGTCGCTAACACCAGTTAGCGACAGCTAGTAGGAGATAGCGACCATCTTGAGCCCCGCTTTGCATGTCAGTGATATTTATCACTAATGACATGCAAAGTGGGCGTGCCAAGATGTTAGCGACTGGAAACAGTCGCTAACATTGCTATCTCCTATTACCAACTTTTGGAGATATTCGCGCTGAGCGCGAATATCTCAAAAAACTAACACCTGCCCCTGAGCAGTTCTTAGCCATGTTATCCAATGGTAGGTGGATAACATGGCTAAGAGCATTAGCTCGGTAATGCATGAATATCGCTGACTTTTCAGCGATATTCATGCATTTCGGCCGATTTTTATCGCTTAGGAGATAAACCTTGATAATAGCTAGGTTCCTAAGCGATAAAAATCGCTGCAGCTCAGCGATAAAAATCTCGCCGCTAAATCAACATAGGGATAATTATCGCTAGTTGTTGGTAATATGCCCCTCAGTTTAGAAACCTCATCAAGCACTGCCATGTAATGGGAAAGCTCGGGGTTAGCCTAAGATGCAACCAAAATAGAATAGTAAGGGATGAAGCCCAGCTTTGACCACAATCATCGTGCGTCTACCCATATATAATCGCAAGGGATGGAGTGGTGTACTGTTGGGGAGTAAACATAAAGATATTAAATATTTGTTTTCTGTAGTAAGCAGGGGATTCAGTGTTTTCGAATCCCCAGAGTTCGGCCCCATAGAGGGCAGAGCTCACTTCCTTTTGCTCATAAATCTGCAATGGGGCATCTATTGGCCTGGTTTGGGAAGTTCTATGTTCACCAATCAGCACCCCAATGGTCTCTACTGGAGATTCTGCTTCAAGACGTGATCCTTCCATATCATTTTCTCAGATAAGGTAATTTTCAAGATATTCAAAGGTAGCCACTCTCTCTAGAGGTATCCTCCAGTAGTATTTCGCCCTTGATTGTTCTCTGTGAATTCATTAACAAAAGTTTAGTTTTCGAGGTAGTAATCTCGAGACCTCTTTGATCACAAAAGGCCTTAAAGTGGTTCAAGAGCAATTACAGACCACTGGTCGTTTTGGACACTATCAATGTGTCATCGGCAAACAGGAGAGTGGTTACCTTTACTCTCCCCAGCACCGGAGCATCCGCTGGCACATCTGCTAAGTATCAGACAACACCATTAATAAATAGTGAGAATAGAGTGGGGGTCAGCACACACCCCTGTCTGACCCCCTTTCCACACTTATCGGTTCCGACAACTGCCCCTGATCTCCCCAGCAAACCATGGCGTAGTTCCCCCATGTAGTCAGACAACCAGCGCCAGTTAATGCGATGGGTGCTACGTACATAAAAGTGAACATATGTAGTGTGAAGATTGCCTAAACTATATATACTCATGTAAACTTTATTTTGAAATAGTTTGAATATGTAATGTGGTACTAAATAATTAAGTGATTAATGTAGTTTTCTGTTTTCAGGCATCAACATCTAGTTATTAACATAGAATTACCATACCAACAAAAAGTCAGAGAAGAAAGAAGCAGAAGCAGTGTGTCTCCTTAGAACTAAGAAACAAAATGAGCAAAATGCAGATAAGATGGTCAAAGTTAAAAGGTTTGCTGGTAAGAGAACCACGTAGTAACATACTACAGGAGTGTGACCCGTAAACCACGCTGGGATCAGGGTAAGAGGGCAGAGAAAACAAACAGTATCCCAAAAGGTGTTATTATCGAGACAATTAAACATGTATTCTACAAGCATTACTAGTACAGAAATAAGGAGACTTGGATCATTTTAGTTTTGGTTGTTTTGCATCATATAATTTAACAAGAAAAAGGGAAATACAGTTATAGCAGCACTGTACGAAATGAATCAAAAACAACCCGAATTGCACTTGGTGCTCGGTATGTGCAAGTGACATAGGTGGCAACGCAAGTGACAATAGTGGATAGCGTGAGCGGCATGAAGTGCTCCCCCCAGCTCACTCCCCACGCCGCTCGTCTCTTTAGGGACCCTAGTGCCAACGAGGGTTCGCCACTGGTGCCAAGGGTGCGCCCCAGGTTCTTTTCTGCATTCCTTTTCCCCCATTGTATTGTTACTGCTCTCTTGTTTACTTCTATAATTGTCTCTGTGCTATTGCTCCTGTTCTACTGTTTTTTATCATTGTCTTGTGGTTTCTTAGGCACTCCTCGTGTGCCCCTGCCCTCTGCGCCCCCCGCTCATGGCTTCCCGCCGCTGCTCCCTCGCGGCCCACCCCCTTTTTCCCTTCTGTACCCCATGCCCTCGCCTATTGGCCACCCTGCTTCCACCTCCCAGCTGCCCCTCCCTCCCACTTGGCCTCTTATGGAGACCGCGCGGCGCAGGTGAGCTTGACCTGACCCCAGGTCACTCCCCACGCCGCTCGTCTCCTCAGGGACCCTAGTGCCAACGATGGTTCGCCACTGGTGCACCCCAGGTTCTTTCCTGCATTCCTTTACCCCATTGTATTGTTACTGCTCTCCTGTTTACTTCTATACATGTCTCTGTGGTATTGCTGCTGTTCTCCTGTATTTTTATCATTGTAGTGTGGTTTCTAGGCACTCCACGCATGCCCCTGCCCTCTGTGCCCCCCCGCTCCCCGCCAAACTTCCCCCCACAGCCCGCCCCCTTTTTCCCTTCGGTACCCCATGCCCTCGCCCATTGGCCGCCTCGCTCCCGCCTCCCAGCTGCCCCTCCCTCCCACTTCCCTCTTATGGAGGCCGCGCAGCAGACGCGCGCAGTGGACGCGCGCAGCAGATGCGCGCAGCAGGCGTGCAGCTGGCGCTCCAAAGCTGCGCCAAAGGCAAGCCCGTCTGCGCCCGTCCGCACCTGGACTGCGCCCAGCACCAGAAGCCCTGGACTCCGTGCCCCCCGCAATGCCAGACTGCTCTACGACTCCAACACCCTCCACGCACTCAACACCGAACGAGACCACCCCTGCTACCGGGCCACCCCACAGCACACCCAAGGACCCTTCACCTGCTGGAACTGCAGACTCACCAGCATCCAGCCCACCAAACCACCAACCAGAGAACCCAACCACCTCTGCTGCATCCTCCTCAACACTCACTCCGCTCGCAAACACGCCATCGAACTCTGCGACCTCCTAGAATCTACTGCCCCCAACGTCGCCTTCCTGACGGAGACCTGGCTGAAAGCCACCTCAGCACCAGACATCGCCATAGCCATCCTACAAGATATCTTGCAGAGACCGCACCAACGGAGTGGGAGGGGGAATCACCATCATCCACAAGGACACCCTCCAAGTCTCGACCAACACCGACAACACCCTCACCACCACCGAGCACATGCACTTCCAGATCCACACCGACCCCAACACCACCCTCAGAGGAACACTCGTCTACAGACCACCCAGACCACGCCACAGTTCAGCAACACCATTGCCGACCTCTTCAGCACCCACGCCCTCGCCTCCACGGACTACATCCTCCTCGGTGACCTGAACTTCCACCTCGAGAACAACAACGATGCCAACTCCACCGCCCTGATCGACAACCTAGCCAACCTTTGAATCAAACAACTCGTGACGGCACCCACCCACGCCGCCGGACACACGCTGGACCCCATCTTCTCCACCAGCCCCCAGGTCTCCTTCAACCACACCACCGAGCCCTACTGGACTGACCACAGATGCGTCCACTTCACCTTCAGGAAACCCACCACACACCACCGCACCCAACAGCTGCCACGCCGCTGCTGGGGCAAGATCACCAAGGACCAACTGACTACCACCCTCGCCCTGAGACCACCCGTCGACCCCACCGACCCAGACACCGCACGACCAACCTCAAACAGTGGACCAATGACTGCACCGATACCCTCGCCCCCCTCAAGACCTCCACAACCAAACACACCAACAAGAAAGCCGCCTGGTTTGCCAAAGACCTCCGGATCTCCAGGCACACCTGTCAGAAGCTGGAGAAGAAATGGCTCCACGACAGAACACCAGACAGCCACACAGCCCACAGGAATGCCACACACAGACACCACCAACTCATCAGGACCGCAAAGAGGACCGCCTTCAAGGACCGCTTAGACAACACTGCACACAATACCAAAGAGCTCTTCTGCATCGTGAAAGAACTCTCCAACCCCAGCTCCAACACCAACGACATAAAACCATTGCAAGACCTGTGCGACTCCCTGGCCACCTTCTTTCACCGCAAGATCACCAACGTCCACGAAACCTTCAACTCCGACACCCCCGCACCCACCACCGAATCCACCGCCCCTACGACCACCACCTGCACCAGCCGCCTGACCACCTGCTCCAATGTCAGCGACGAAGACACCATCAAGATCATGAACTCCATCCACTCCGGATCCCCATCTGACCCCTGCCCTCACCACGTCTTCAACAAAGCCAGCACAACCATCGCGCCCCACCTCCGAAAAGCAATCAACAGTTCCTGTGAGACAGGAACTTTCCCAAAAAGCTGGAAGCACGCTGAGTTCAACGCCCTTCTGAAGAAGCCCAAAGTGGACCCGAAGGACCTCAAGAACTTCCAGCCCATCTCCCTGCTCCCGTTCCCGGCAAAAGTGACAGAGAAGATTATCAACAAACAGCTAACCCGCCACCTCGAAGACACCAACATCCTGGACCCCTCCCAATCCGACTTTCGCAGCAATCACAGCACCGAGACCGCCCTCATTGCCACCACTAACGACATCAGGATTCTGATGGACAAAGGAGAAACAGCTGCCCTCATCCTCCGGGACCTATCGGCAGCCTTTGACACAGTCTGACACCGCACCCTATCAGCACGCCTCCATGACGCCGGAATCCAAGAGAAGGCCCTGGCCTGGACCACATCCTTCCTCTCCGGCAGAACCCAGAGCGTCTGCCTCCCACCCTTCCACTCGAAATCCACGAGATCATCTGCGGCGTCCCACAGGGATCCTCTCTCAGCCCGACGCTGTTCAATATCTACATGGCACCGCTCCTCCACGTCACTCGACAACATAACCTCAACATCATCTCCTACGCTGACGACACCCAGCTGATCATACTCCTCACCAAAGGCCCCCACACCACCAAAGCCAACCTCCACAGAGAAATGAAGACCGTAGCTGACTGGATAAAGGACAGCAGACTGAAGCTGAACTCAGACAAGACGGAGGTCCTCATTCTCGGGCCCACCCCATCAGCCTGGGAAGACTCTTGGTGGCCCACATCGCTAGGCACAGCCCCAGAACCCACAGACCATGCACGCAACCTGGGGGTCATCCTCGACTCCACCCTCTCCATGACCAGGAAAGTCAACACCGTCTCCTCATCCTGCTTCAACACCCTCCGCATGCTCGGTAGGATCTTCAAATGGATCCCTCCTGACACGAGAAAAACCATCACCCAGGCACTCATCACCAGCAGACTCAACTACGGGAACGCCCTCTACTCAGGAACAACAACCAAGCTCCTGAGACGACTTCAACGAATCCAGAACGCCTCGGCACGACTGATCCTCGGCGTCCCCCGACGCAGTCACATCACACACCAACTGAGAGGCCTCCACTGGCGTCCCGTCAACAAGAGGATCACCTTCAAACTCCTCATCCACGCACACAAAGCCCTACACAACACCGAACCCACATACCTCAACAACCGTCTCAGCTTCCACACCCCGACCCGAAACCTCCGCTTAGCCAACCTCGCCCTCGCCACAGTTCCTCGTATCTGGAAAACCACCGCTGGTGGCAGATCCTTCTCCTACCTCGCCGCCAAGACCTGAAACTCTCTCCCCACCAGCCTACGACAGACTCGGGACCTGCTGGCCTTCAGGAGACTCCTCAAGACCTGGCTCTTCGACCACTAGTGGCACCCCCTCCCCCCGCCGTGCCTCGAGACCCTCACAGGTATGTAGCGCACTTTATAAATGTAGTGATTGATTGATTGATTGAAGTGAAAGAGTGCGAAAATTATATACAGTGAGTAGGGCAATGTGGCTGAAGGGTAATTCAAATTCTGATAGTCAATGATTTAGAGGATTTGCACTTCAAATGAGCCATTGTAGAAGCTTTACCATGTATTGCGCTGTGGAGTCGACGACGTTTCGATCCTCGTGAATTGGGATCATCTTCAGGACGGAGTTGTGTAGTTTGGAGGGTGCTGTTTGCTCGGCGGGTACATGGAAAGGTCAAATGTGTGGATCCATGATACAGATGATCAGGACGGGTTCCAAAAGGATCTGTGAATAAGAGCAAAGACGTCGCTGGTGAAATAATCACTGATGGAGGACGTTTGCAGGGTCGGGATACGCGGCGTCCGATTTACGGGGGTAAATCTATTGATTTTTTTCACCACAGTTTTATGATGATGCTTCATACGGACCACTGTTGCAAGTGAAAACGTATGAAAGCTAAAAACAATAAAAAACAGACAAGCATTTTCCCGTATTGCATTAAAGTTTTGGAGAAAAAATATTGCATCTTGTTTTTTGGTTGCTTAATGTTCAAAATGAAATTCTAATAAATGTTTCTCTATTTATATTGTTTCACAGTGGTTGCAGATCGGGATGTATTAGCTGTGTCATATCACTTATCTAGTGATGGATTCATCGGGTCATTACTCATATACTCATTCCATCTCCCAGACACTACACTTCCAATCGTCCAATCACCCAGGCACTACCTAGGCAGTCATCCAATCACTCAGATACTGCACTTGAATTCATCCATGCTTATAGCCAATACTAAGGCACTCATCCAATCACCCAGGTGGTACCCATGGAGTCATTCCTTCACTCAGGCACTACTGATGCAGTTATAGAATTACCTAGGCACTACACTTGTACTCTTTCATTCTTCCAGGCACTACACTTGTACTCATCAATTCACCCAGGCATTGAGATTGCACTCATCCAATCTCCCAGGCACTGCACTTGCACTCATTCAATCACCAAGGCACTACACTTGCATATATCCACTCACATGGGCACTGCTCTTATACACATTCAATCAGTCAGGTATTACCCATGCAGCCATGCAATCACTCAGACATTGCATCTGCACTCATTCATTCACTCAGGCACTGCACTTGCAGTCATCCACTCACCCAGGCAGTACCGATGGAGTCATCCATTTACCCAGGCACTGGACTTGCACTCATCCAATCATCCAGGCATTTCAATTGTACTAATGCACATATCCAGGCACTGCTCTTGTACTCATACAATCACTCAGGTACTACTCATGCTGTCATGCAATCACCCAGGCACTTGCACTCATTTGTTCACCTAGGCACTGCATTTGCACTCATCCATTCGCCCAGGCATCACACTTGCATTTATCTTTTCACCCAAGCATTACTCTTGCACATATCCATTCACTCAGGCACTGGACTTGCACTCATTCAATCATCCAGGCAGTGCACTTATCAATGCATTTGCACTGATACAATAATTCTGGCATTACCCAGGCAGTCATGGAATCACCCAGGCACTTGAATTTGCACACATCCAATCACCCAAGCACTACACTTGCACTTATCCACTCACCAGGCCGCTGCGCTTGCACTCATCCTATCATCCACGCAGTGCACTTGTACTCATGCATTCACCCAGACACTACCCATTCTCACATGCATTTACTCAGGCACTACCCATGCAGTCATTCAATCAACCAGGCACTGCACTTGTACTCACTCAATCATCCAAACAGTGAACTTGTACTAATACACGTATCCAGGCACTGCACTTACACTGATACAATCATTCTAGCATTACCCAGGCAGTCATGGAATCACCTAGGCACTGCAATTGCACTCAACTATTCACTCAGGCATTGCACTTGTACTCATCCAATCTTCCAGGGAGTGCACTTGTACTCATACATTCACCCAGACACTACACATGCGCACACACATCTACTGAGGCACTACCTGTGCAGTCATGCAATCACCCAGGCCCTGCTCTTGTACTAATCTATTCAACCAGATATTACACTTGCACTCATTCAATCACCCAGGCAATACAGGTGCACTGATCCATCCACCCAAGAACTATACTTGTACTTATCCACTCACTCAGGGACTGAACTTGCACTCATTCAATCATCTAGACAGTGCACATGTACTAATCACTTATTCAGGCACTGCACTTGCACTTATCCACTCACCAAGCCATTGCGCTTGCACTCATTCAATCATTCAGGCAGGGCACTTGTACTCATGCATTCACCCAGACACTACCCATTCTCACATGCATTTACTCAGGCACTACCCATGCAGTCATTCAGTCACCCAGGCACTGCACCTGTACTCACTCAATCATCCAAACAGTGCACTTGTACTAATACACTTATCCAGGCACTGCACACCCTCTTCAACGTATATATGAGCCCCCTTGCGGCCATCGCCCGCCAACACAACCTCAACATCATCTCTTACGCGGACGACACTCAACTGATCCTCTCTCTCACCAAGGACCCCAGCACCGCCAAAACTAACCTACACGAAGGAATGAAAGAAGTCGCCGAATGGATGAAACAAAGCCGTCTGAAACTGAACTCAGACAAAACAGAAGTCCTCATCTTAGGCACATCCCCCTCTGCATGGGATGACTCCTGGTGGCCGGAAGCCCTTGGAAAAGCACCCATCCCGACAAACCACGCACGGAACCTTGGCGTCATCCTGGACTCTTCACTCTCAATGAACAGACAAGTCAGCGCCGTATCCTCCTCCTGCTTCAACATTCTTCGCATGCTCAGAAAAACATTTCGCTGGATCCCCTCCAAAACAAGGAAAACAGTCACCCACGCTCTAGTCACGAGCCGACTGGACTACGGAAACCCCCTCTACGCAGGCACCACCGCTAAACTCCAGAAGAAACTACAACGAATCCAAAACGCCTCAGCCAGACTCATATTAGACATCCCACGCAACGAACACATCTCTGGTCACCTTAAAGACCTCCACTGGCTACCCGTCAATAAGAGGATCACTTTCCGACTGCTTACCCACGCACACAAATCACTCTACGACATCGGACCAGATTGCCTCAACTCTCGACTGTCCTTCTACACCCCCTCCCGCCATCTTCGCTCTTCCAGCCAAGCCTTCGCCACTGTACCTCGCATCAACAAGACCACCATGGGAGGCAGATCCTTTTCATACCTGGCGGCCAAAACATGGAACTCACTCCCCGCCTACCTTCGCCTCACCCAGAATCACCTAGCGTTCAGAAAGCAGCATAAAACGTGGATATTTGACAAATAATCCCCCTCCCCTTCCTAAGCGCCTTGAAACCCTCTGGGTATGTAGTGCGCTATACAAATTTTATGACTTGACTTGACTTGACTTGACTTGACTTGACCCAGGCAGTCATGGAATCACCCAGGCACTGCACTTGCACTCATCCATTCACTCAGACATTGCACTTGTACTCATCCAATCATCCAGGGAGTTCACTTGTACTCACACATTCACCCAGACACTACACATGCGCACATGCATCTACTCAGGTACTACCCGTGCACTCATGCAATCACCCAGGCACTGCACTTGTACTAATCCATTCAACCAGACATTGCACTTGCACTCATTCAATCACCCAGGCACTACAGGTGCACTGATCCATCTACCCAGGCACTATACTTGTACGTATCCACTTCTTCAGGGACTAAACTTGCTCTCATTCAATCATCTAGACAGTGCATGTGTATTATTGCACTTATTCAGGCACTGCACTTGCACTGATATAATCATTCTGGCATTACCCAGGCAATCATGCATTCATCCAGGCACTTGCACTCATCTATTCACCCCAGCAGTACACTTGCACTCATCCAGTCACCCAGACTCTATTCATGCACTTATTCAATCAGTTAGGCATTACCTATGCATCATGCAATCACTCAGGCACTGCACTTTCACTCATCCATTCACTCAGGCATCACACTTGCATTTACCTTTGCACCCAAGCACTACACTTGCACATATCCATTTACTCAGGCACTGCACTTGCACTCATTCAATCATCCAGACAGTGCACTTATCATTGCACTTGCACTGATACAATCATTCTGTCATTATCCAGGCAGTCATAAAATCACCCATGCCCTACACATACAATTATCCATTCACCAAGCCACTGCACTTGCAATCATCAATTCATTCATGCAGTGCTCTTATACTCATGCATTCACCCAGACACTACTTATGCTCACATGCATTTACTCAGGCACTACCCAAGCAGTCATGGATTCGCCCAGGCACTGCACTTGCACTCCTCCAATAATCCACACAGTGCATTTGTACTCATGCAATCATCTAGGCACTACACTTGCACTTATTGATTCACCCAGGCCCTCCACTTGCACTCATCCATTGACCCAGGCACTGTACTTGAACTCATACAATCATCAAGGTACTGCACTTGCACTCATACAATTACTTAGGCATTAGCCATGCAGTCATGCAATCACCCAGGCACTACCCATGCACTCATCCAATCATGCAGGCACTACTAATATACTCTTCCAGGCACTACTCATAATCTCATGGACCCATTCAATCATCCTAGCACTACACACACATCATCCAATTATCCAGGCACTACCCGTACACTCATCCAACCACCCTTGCACTACCTATACACTCATCCAAACAACCAGGCACTACCCTTGCACTCATCCAATCGCTCTGGCACTATCCATACACTCATCCAATCACCCTGACAGTACCCATACGTTCATCCATTCACCCAAGACTGCCCATGCACTCTTCCAATCACCCTGGCAGTACCCATACACTCCTACAATCATCCGGTACTACCCATCCACTCATGCAATCATCCAAACACTCAGGGACTACCCATACACTCACCCAATCATCCATGTACTACCCGCACACTCATGCAAAGATTTAATCACGTAGGCAGTACCCATGCACTCATCCAATCATCGTGGTAGTACCCACATACTCATCCAATCACCCAGGCACTATCCATGGATTTTCCAATCACTCTGGCAGGACCATACACTCATCCAGTCACTAAAGCTCTACCCATGCACCAATGCAAACATCCAAGAACTACTTATACACTCATACAATCACCAAGGTACTACTCTTGCTCTCATCTAAATACTCAGGGACTACCCGTCCACTCATCCAATCTTCAAGGTACTACCCATACACTCATCTAATGACCAGGCACTTCCCATGCACTCATCCAATCATCCTGGCACTACACATACGCTCATCCAATCATTCTGTCACTATCGATAAACTAATCCAGTCACCTAGGCAGTACCCATGCACTCATCCAATTACCCAGATACTATTTAGGCACTCATCCAATCAACAAGGCACTACCCATGCACTCATACAAGCACCCTCACACTACCCCTGTGCTCACCCAATCAAGCAGGCACTACCCATGCACTCATTGAATCACCCTAGCACTACTCATACACTCAACCAATCACATAGGCAGTATCCATACACCCATCCAATCACCCAAGAACTAACCATGCAGTCATCGAATTAACTAGGCAGGTCATATGCACTTATCCAATCATCCAAGAACAACTGATGCCAACATAAAATTACTCCAGCACTACCCATAGATTCACACAGACACCATTCTTACATTCATTCTAACATCCACAGACCACTTATGCAGTAATTGAATCATCCATGCATTACTCATATACTAATTCTAACATCCATGCAGCGCGGATTCACTCATTCATGCATTATATCTTTTTTTTACCAGAAAAGACTGTTCTAAACTGAAATATTTTTTCTTTAGTTTTTCTTTATTTTTTACTTTTTTGTATTTTAGGGAAAAATAAAATGGTAACAAAAATAACATAAACTGTAAGCAGTGGCTAAACATTTGTCTTTGAAGTGCTGCAATCAAAAAACAAAACAAATACAGAACAATTATGGCTTTTCACATTCTGTAAAATGACATCTAGAGACTGCTCTCTGGCAGCCATGATGAGAAGATCCATCTCATAGCCACCACTTTTTTCATTATGTCCATATGCCTGAATTGATGTTAGTCCTACCCTTCCCAGATTATATTGTTTTTTATGTGATTTATGTGATTTGTGCTTTATCATAATCATGTTGTATTGTATTAATTAATTGTCTGAGCTTCTTTCTGAAAAGATTTTAAAATAAGTCAAATTAAATGTATACATGTTTTAATATTGTTAAATTGTGTTCACATTGAGTCCTCTATATCATGATCTCCTTCTTGTAATGAGTTGTTAAATCATCTGAACTGATTGACTGCCTAGGGATTTTGCTTTCAATTGTATAATTGCCTTGCCCTAGGAGCACTAGAGAATTTGCAGGGGGTCCTAGAGATCTGCATTGATGATGGTGTTACCGTCCAGGCAAAAAGTAGAAAAACGGTTCAGATGAGCTGACATTTCACTGCATCTCTTTTGTACTTCAGGTGGAAATTTGCAGCCAAGAGCAGTTGCTGGAACTCTGGAGGCTGAGGATTCCTCTCCTCTCTCTCTCCTGACATTTTAAGTTGCCTCTTGTGATACGTTTTAAGTGGTACAGCATGTTTGTTGTACCATATTCATCATTTGTTGCTGTGCTTCGAGATGATGTCTTCTCTCACAAGGTGCACCTCACCAATTTAGCTGTGGTCTTCGATTTACCTGCTGGAATTGTGAAAAAATCCCAAGCTATACTTTGTTTTTTCATTGGTCATTCTTCATCGGAAGAGTCTTCTTCTACAGCATGGACCTCTTGCTCTTAACCAGTTTCAAGCACTTGAACGTCTTCTTTTGGTTGCTCAAATGCCATTTGTTTTTTTTCCAGAAAATGTACATAAAAAGTAAAGAACAGCATAATTCACAATAAGAATTTGAGGAAGCTCCTAAAATGAAACAGTCAGTACCTGGAAAGTTAAGAAAAAAGAAATGGCTGTGTACTTCCTTTCATAATGGAGACTCTGTAAACCAAACAAAGGTCTTTATTTCTAAGTCATGATCTATTCACAAGTACCTGCGCCATCGCGATGTCCAGCTTCAATGCGAAAAATACGTTATTTTTAAAAAGTGCTCTTTTTGAAAAATACACAGACAAAATAAAGTTAAAACAATATATTACTGCACAGGTACAGGCAAATATCATATAACTATGTTTATATATGTTTTTTACACTTTGTCAAACACACGCAGTAGTTGTAGCTACCGACATCCCCACGACTTCCGGTATCACCGCGACCAAGAATGTGTACTTTAAAACTACTTTATTTCGACAAATGCATAGAAAAGAAAAGGTTAAATCAATATCTTACTAAACAGCTAGAGTGAGACTTAATACAAAATATGTCTATATTCCTATGTTGTACTCTGTGAAAAACAGGTGTTAGTCATCGTGAGGCCCGGTGTATTCTGCAGAAGTGGTGCCCTTATCGCATAACTACAGGCAGAGTGGCTCAAACTACCAAGACCGCCCTGGTCGGGTTATCGGAAAAAGTAAAGCATGATTGTATCTAGTTAAAAATAGCACAGTGAAATCCTTAAGACTGCCCAAACATGACTTTAAACAGAGTTGATGCACTTTTAATAAGAGTTAATGGTCCAGCTGGAGCTTGGCAAGAATAGAAGCCCTCGAAGCCATAGACGTGAGGGACACTACACCCCCACAGGGACCACTGTAGGTAAACCTTGAGGTCAGGTTGGGGTCAGTGACTAGGAGCTCAGGCTTGCTCATGCCTAGCACACACAATAGTGCCATTGCAGGCCACTGCACACTGTAGGAACCACTCGCACCCATTCAACAGTATTTTCTGGTCACAAAGGCACCCGCAGGGCTGGCGGTGAACCACACGGCTACATTGCCGGAGCACATGTCATTTAAGCGCTTGCACTCAAGGATAAATTGACGCTGACCACACCATGCTGTTAAGAGTGGGATCGCTGATGAGCCAAGTGCAGGGCATGTGCTAAGGGCAGATGATCCTGTAGTGCCCATACACACTGACACGCAGTGTGAATGGCTCACAGAGGAACAGAGAGCAGCATTCCCTATACTCTAAGTTGTTCCAAAAGCCATATGCCAAACTCACCAGATGCCGAGTTCCACGGCAGCGAAAGAAAGGCGATCTATGATGGCCCTGAGATCCCTACAAACAGGGGGCAAGATAGCATGCCCTTGAGAACACTGGTGTGAACCCCAAGGAGTTAGGTCCTTTAGGACGATGTGTAGGGCGGACCCTTTTTAAAGTACACAACAAGAAATTGCCTAAACCACACTTACTGAAAGTAAAGATGACTTTTGGGGTCAGAGGACTATTTATTATGACCAGACCCTGGCATCATTATTTCATTTTTTTTTTTTATATATTTTTATTGCAGGAATCATCCAAAGTTACATAGTAGATCAGAGACATATCATTAAAGGTAATCATAAGAAAAAGACCCCCGTGGGGGAGCATCCCTTGTACACAGCCATTCAGCCCACATCCCGAAGGTCGGGCGACATGTGCGATGAGTCCACGCATGAGGGTCTGGAAGTCTTCTGGTGTCAATCTGAATAAATGAGCGGTCTTCTTCTGCTTTTCTAAATCATCCTAAAAACATCCCCTATTTCCCACCCAACCCAACCCCCCCCAGAGGACCAGGGACTAATCACGAGGTATGAAAAAACAAGAATGACAGTAAGAGTGTCCTACGCTCCCCTCTACCTCTATCCACCACCCTCCTCCCCTTGCCCCGCCAACGGTGTGCTGTGTGTGTGATAAGAGCTTGTGGAAGGAAACCATTTCCTGCTGTATAGAAGAGCAGTGCAATATATGTCTATTGGGATTGAGGCTGTGCCACATCATCACTCTCGGAGTCGCTGGAAGAGCTGTAATCGCGCAAGGCCTGTACTAACGTCTCCCATTCCTGTGCTGCCTCTAGCGCCTTCTCGTTCTGCTGCCGCCGCGCCATTTGATATCGCAGGGTGCTCTCCCCCATAGCCCACTTTAGGAGTTCATTGCGCCATTTATTGCCCGTTGGACCAACTCGTGCCTTCCAGTGCCTGGTTATCTCCCGCTTTGCCAGAATGAGCCCCAGATCAATGAACTTACTGGAGAGTTTATTTTTAGGAGTATGAGGGAACCAATGTAGGACCCCCACCGCCGCGTCAAAGACCAAGGACCTCCCAGTGACTCCATTAAGGGTGTCGCCTATCAGCAGCCAGTATGAGGACAGCGCTGGACAGGACCACAGCATATGTATGAGGTCCGCCGCAGGCGTTTGGCATCTGGGGCAGGCCGCCGTATCCGAGGCGAAATATTGTTGGATTTTCGCCGGAGTCAGGTAGGCCCGGCGGAGTACGTAAAAATTAACCAACTGAAACCGGGCGTGGAGCGTTCCCTTCCAGGCTCGACGCATTAGTTGTGCCCACGTGGTCTCCGGTATGTCTTTCCCAATGTCAGCCTCCCACCGAGTCCTGAGTGTGTCTAGCGGTGGTAGCCCCTCGTTGACCAATCTAGAATATAAACACGTTACCGCTTTGACCGTCCCCGACGACATCATGGCGTATTGGCACACCGGCGATGTTGGCGGCTCCTCCATACCCTTCTGCCAGTGCGTCTGGATCGCCCGAGTGACTGCTGCGTGAAGCAGGAAATCGCCTCGGGGTATGTCAAAGCGGTCCAGAATCTCCTGGAAAGGCAACAACACTCCATCCTCATAGAGGTCCCCTACTAGTTGTAGCCCTGCGTCTTCCCAGTGCCTTAAGCGTGACCAGTCGCAGGGGGGATAACGAGCATCCCTGTCTCGTGCCTCATTCCACTGGGTATTGTTGGGAGACCAACGGGCCCGCTCTCACTCTGGCCATTGCCGAAGCATACAGTACCATGGTCCATCGGATAAACCCCTCTCCCAGACCGAAATGCGCCAGCACTCTACGTAAATACTCCCACTCCAGGCTGTCGAAGGCCTTCTCCAGGTCGATCGAAAGGATTAGGGGGCACGGGCCTCTACGTGGGTTTCCTCTAGTAAGCGGAATAGACGTCGGATATTCATAGTCGTGTTGCGTTTGGGGATGAATCCCGCTTGATCTTCATGCACTAAGGAGCTCATGTGACCCAACAGTCTCGATGCTAATATGCTGCTCAGAATTTTATAATCGACTGTTAGCATCGAAAGCGGTCGATAAGACGCGGGGTCACCGGCTTCCCTGCCAGGTTTGAGAAGGGGGACCACTAAGGCCTTGCACATCAAGCCGGGGAGGCGTCCCAGACGTTTCGCTTCCCTATACGCTATATAAGAACGTATGATTTTTGATTTACACCACCAACAGTCGGGGAGCCAGGAGGTCCACGTAGGTGGAGTAAAATTCCACCCGGAGCCAGTCGAGACCCGGAGTCTTGTTTCTCGCCATCCCCTTTACTGCACTGCGGATTTCCCCGAGCTCTACGTCTTTACCTAAGTCTTTCGCTATTTCAGGCTCCAGCGCGGGGACCTGCAAGCCCTGCAAGTATTCATCAATCTGGGCAGTGTCCTGAGTTAGTCTACTGTGATACAACCTTTCATAGTAACGCAGATAACAATCAAGTATCTCTGGCTGGGTGTGTACCTCGGTGCCCTCCGCGGTACGCATTGTCACAGTTGGGATGGTTCGTCTCATGGGGTTGGCCAGCCAGGCTAGGAGTGCTCCCGATTTATCCCCCTCCGTCAGCGACCTGGTTACATAAGCCTTATAGTCGAAGCTACGCAATCGTTCGACTTCTACAGCCACCGCTTCCCTCGCTGCGGAGGCTCGTTCCTGAAGTTCCGGATGGCCGGGGCGGAGAAGCTCCATCTCGCGGAGTTCCGGTCAGCGTTGGCCAGGTCGTCAAGGATGACCCTCCGCATTCCCACCTTCTTAGTTATGCAGTAACCTCTAACAACCACCTTAAAGGCATCCCACTCTGAGGCCCTCGTCCCAGCCGTGCCCTCGTTCATCACAAAATATTCAGCGATTTTGTCCTCTAGATCAGTCCTGAACACTAGATCCTCCAATATCTCGGGGCGCAGCTTCCAAGTGGGTACACTAGGGACACCCGGAAACCATCGAAAATCCGCTATCAGGGGGTTGTGGTCAGAGATAGTCCTGGTCAAGTATTCAGACCACACGGTCGCGGACACTAATTTCGCCGATCCCAACAGCCCATCCAGTCTCACATGCAGCTCATGCATACAAGAGAAGTAGGAGTAGTCCTTGGTACATGGGTGCTGTGCTCGCCAAAAGTCCGTCAGCCCCCATTGAGCCTGCCACTCCCTCCTGCCTTTAGCCACTCGTCGGACTGGTGAGTCCGGAAGGGGGGATGCGATCGGTCGAGATCAACGTCCACCACCAAGTTAAAGTCTCCTCCCATCAGGAGGGACCCCGATAAGAAATGGGCCAAGGAGCCCGACAGCGCGGTCAAGAAAGCGAGTTGGTCCACGTTAGGCGCATAAATGCAACAAATGTTCAAAGCCCTACCCCCCCATGTGCCAGAAATTGCCACGTATCGTCCCTCTGGATCCACAACGGATTTAGCAACCTGTAGGGCACCCCAGCTCGCACCCAGATCAACACCCCTCTCGCATAAGCTGAGTATGTGGTGTAGTATACCTGCCCTCTCCACCTACGCTGCAGCGCCAACCCTTCCGCTTTAGTAAGGTGTGTCTCCTGTAGCAGCGCAATCTGCACCCCTCTGCGCACTAGGTAAGCATGGATCTTATGCCGCCTGGACATGGTGTGAAGGCCTGTCACATTCCAAGTGATACATTTCAAATTAGTGACATCAGCCATTGTCCAATAGTGTCTCATCTAGTTTCCTCCAGCAATGCTCAGTTATAGACAGCTTTACAGTCAATTCCACACCAATGGCGGTCTCCCCCCCGACAACAACAAAACTTCCCCCTGTGGCAAACTCCCCCCACCCTCAACAGAACAGGTCCCAAATAGTGCCATCTAGTTCCCATCCAAACCGTACCCCCAGAAACCCCCACCTTCCCAACTAACCCTACGGTAGCCACCACAGGTGTGCCTTAAGGGCTGAGTGGGGGTCGAGCGCCGATAGGGGGCCACCGTGTCTCAGTGCTGCCGAGACTTGACCGAGCTCCAGATCATGAAAATCGGGAAGAAAAAGCCACCCCAACCCATCCGGTAATCCATGGTCCAGCAGCTTCTTTCAGGGACCCTCCATCCTCCACCACGCTCCCTCGCCCAAATGGAACCATCTCACCCGAGTTTATCCCTGCCCCATCCAGTAGGCCTTCTGCCGAGTCAGGAGTAATCACAGGTAAGTTCACACTGTCAGTCTCAGAGTACTCCGTGTCTGAATGGCCCCCATCTCCGCCAGGTTCCGAGTCTTCTGTGATGGGTCCGCCTTGGGAGCCTGATAAGTTGGAAACCATCTCCAACACTCCTCGCCGCTCGGCCGTGGTCTCCACTGTCGAGGGTCTGCCCGGGGTGTCACGGTGGTTCCGAAGTCTCTTGGATCTCCACTAACGTCCAGTCTCCGACGTCGTTTGGAAGGAGGAACCAAAGCCATCTTTACCGGCCCTGTACAGTTCAAGCCAATTGCAGACGTCCTCCGGATTTTCAAAGAATTTGGTCGTGTCACTCAGGATGATGCGGAGTTTCGCTGGAAATAGCAGGGAGTACTGAATGCCCTGGCTCCGCAACTCTCGTTTGACCACCAGGAAAGAGGTCCTTTTACGCTGGGTCTCATAAGTGTAGTCTGGGAAAATGTTCACTTGACTGTTTTCCACCGGGTATGGGCCGTTGTGCCTGGCGGCGTTGAGGAGGAGATCTCTGTCCCGGAAGTGCAGTAATCGCGCCACCACCGGGCGCGGGGATCGGCCCTGTTGAGGAGGCCTGGCCGTTACCCTGTGTGCCTGCTCCAGAGTGTAAAAGGAGGAAAGCCCCTCAGGTGCCACTACAGTCTGGAGCCAATTCTCCAGATAGGCTACCATGTCGCCATTTTCGATCTTCTCCGGTAGGCCCACCACACGGATGTTGTTCCTCCTGTTGCGCCCTTCCGCGTCCTCTGCTCGTCTCTCCAAATCCCTGATCCGGGTTAGGGCATCTTTTATGGTAGCGGCCAGGGTTTTTTGCGCGGGTTCCAAGATCCCCACCGAACTCTCCACTTCTTTGACCCTGTCCTAGAGCTTACCATGGTCCGCTCTGAGCAGGCCCAAACTCGTTGCGACTTGTGCAATGTCTTGTTGTAAGGCAGATCGTGTATCTGCGATCGCCTCCAGGATCCTATCAAATTGTTGCTGTAGGTGAGGGCCCCCGGATCTCTCCGGGTCGTGCCGGTTGTCTTTGTCTGGAGCCTCCGTGTCCGAGACGGCTTGAGTGCCACCTTTAGCCCCCTTTGGCTTCCCCATGGCGGCCGTGCTTTGCAATGGGGAACTCAACAGACGTCCAGCTAGGAAGGGGTTTCAGCTAAGTGTCTGTAGGTGTCAGATGCAGGGCCGTGGTGTCATAGGCCGTTAACCGTACCCAGCGTAGTGGTGCGGAGTTCCCCCACCAGTCGGCCGTCCAGTGGTGAGCCGCAACCGCGACTCCGGGAGCAAGCAGAGGGGGGGAAGAAGGAGCGATCGCCGCTAGGCACCGTAGTCCCGCCGGACCGGGTTAGGCCTCGGTCTTCAACCACCGATTTCGCCGATCCACCGGCAGATCATCCGAGTGCTGTACCGCTGCTTGCAATGTTCCTCAGTACCCGAGGGGGTCCGGACTCAATGGCGTCGAGCACCCTCGCTGTTAGTTTCGGAATCTAGACGGGGTAAGTTCGCTCCGTCTCGGGCAGCTCAGCGCCTCCGGCCACGCCCTCCGGCACCGAGGGCTTTCGCAACGCCGACAGAGTGATCAGCGAGCGTCCGGGAGGGTCTCCGGTGTCTGTAATTTTCCGGGCAGTTGGATGGACCGCCGCTTCTCCGAAGGAAGAAATGGAAAGAGGATGAGCACGGAGCCGGCTGCCTCTTCCGGGCTGAGATTCTCTCCGGGCCTATAGAGCTGGAGCGGGCGCCATCTTGAGCTCCGCTCCGCTCACTTTGCAGCCTTGATTTTCTTCAAGACCAGTCGGTTTCCGGGGTTCTTCAGGTGCCCCGCTGAGTCGACCCCACTGCGCTCTTCAGTTTGAGGTGTTCGGGGCGCTTAAGACCATCGGAATTCAGGATAAGTGCGGGCTCGGTCTCGGAGCCGAGCTCCCTGGCGACCACCGCCATCGGCGTCCAAACCACGCCCCCCTAAGGCATCATTATTTCATGCCACTTTTTTATAATTTTTCCTTTAAATTTCTGCTACACATTAAATAGCAAAAAGACAAAACACACTGTACACTCTGATATTTACACTATTGTTCATACTAAATAACATGTAAAATGTGTTTTGTCTTTTTGCTATTTAATGTGTAGTAGAAATTTAAAGGAATGGCTGCATACCAGTTCCTACTGGCAATGTGCAGTCTGTAGAGTCATAGGCTCCTGGTTACAAGTGCATGCAGTATCTCAAATAATGGGGTAACCAAAATGTTTTTGATGTGGAGATAACTTCAAAAGAATTCTTAGAAGTGCACAACACCCCCATTCAATCCCAGCTCTGCTCCAGATATCAGTAGGGGTAAACAAGCCCTTGGTCTGAGGGCAGAGCCCAGCCTTTACAAATGTAAGTGTGCCCCACCTATCTCTCTCCCAGCCCAGGAAGACCACTCAGTATTCATACACAAACACTCCACCTGTCCCACCTCAGTCCTTCCTGTGTTGTGGCTGTTTGGAAAGTATCCAAAAGCCCAGATGTCACTTTACCCTAGACATGGATTGGAGTCAGGCCTGAAAGCACAAAGAGTTATAAGCACATAGAAATGCCCAATTTCTAAAATTCTGTGAACAGAAGGGTTTTGTCCTACGTGGCCAGGCTGGACACTCAATACATGCAAAAAAGACAAGTGCCTGGTCGCGAATTTGGGTGCTGTTTTTGAATTTTCAGCGACTAAGCTTATACGTTAATTATAAAGCTAGTGTTGATTGTAACATCTTTACATTGTTAGTATTCTTTCATTATTTAGAAAACGAGGTTTCAACATCACCTTTACAAAAAATCATAAACTTAATGTTAAAGCATACAAGACATAATTTGCAAAAAACATGAAACTTTTGTTACATGCTATAAAGCATTATATGCGAAATACATTACATGCATATGTACAAAAACAACAAATAAATTCTTCGGTACACCAGAAAGATGAACAATAATCCTATATGCCTGTTCCTTTGGATATTTAGGATTATATACCACCCTAGGCTATGTTCAGTTAGTTAATAAATAGTTTAGTCTGCCTTAGGTGGAATAGGGTAAAGGAATGAATCCTTTAGGGAAAGCCGACGCGTTTCCAAACCCAGTCTTAGATTACACGGGTTTTTCTTCAGGGCAACCTGGGTACCTGGTGTTTAGGGAAAATAAAAAATAGACTTCTTTTAGTTCCTGTTCCTCCTCTGTCTGTTTTTATAGAGATTCTCACTGTGAGGAACATTAAATTACCTTTTTGTTCCTGCGCAGTGCAGTCTGAGATTGATGATTGAAAAGGTTATTTCAAACCTGTTGTCAAGAAAGAGAATAATGTTTGTGTAATGTTATATTTGAACGGAGGGCATATTACCTGTGCACGGTTCTGGATTGCCACTTACTTGTGTAATGTTTGTCCTGGCGCTTTTAGACTAGCTTGGCTCCGTTACAGTGTATTTTCAGTGATTTATTCCCCAACTATTGAAAAGAATGGGCTGGTTTTAATTAAATGTCGGTCGAAGAATACTAGCTGTTAAATTAGTTAAAGGATGAGCTAGCTTACTTGGGGCAGCATTTGTGGCGAGAGCAGTGCTTCTCTTCTCAATTTCTAAAATTGGCATTTCAAAATTAGCAATAATAAATCCGCTTACACCAATTAGCAGAATTTATCACCACTATTCCAAACATATCAAACATGGTAAACCTACTCCTTTCTGTTCAGAAATTACCACTGAAAAACACATCAGGGAATTCCCAATGCAAACCTATAGGAGGAGCAGGCCTTAGAGGTGACCTATATGTAAAAAAGTGGATGTTAAGGAGTAGCAAGTAACTTTAAATGCCACGCCACTGTGGCAATAAACTGTGCATGCAGGCCCTGCAGTGCAGGCCTGAGGCAGGGTTGAAAGGCTACTTCTGTGGGTAGGGCAAACAGTGATGCAGGCCCACTAGTAGCATGTAGTTTACAGGTCATGGGTTTATGGGATACCACTGTACAAGGGACGTACCGGTAAATTAAATATGCCAAACAGGTGCAGACCATTCATACCAAGTTTAAAGGAGAGGGCACAGGCGCGTTGGCACTAAATAACAGTGATAACATGTCCAAAGTCCTAAAGACAACAAAACAGGTCAGAAGAAAATACAGGAGGAAGTCAAAAGGTTTGGGGGTAACCCTGTAAAAAGGGTGAGGGCTAACAAAAAGAATATTGGTTTCAGTTGTAGGAAGCAATACACTCCTCTTCTGTGTACATAGTAGTCCGCCCTTATCTGCAGCATCCACCTTGTATTGTCATTGTCATTAGTTGTAAAGCCACTAACCGTGGTGACAATATTTATTTCTTTCAATATGCAATGCTCCATTCTTTTGTGGTACAGAAAATGTACTGAAGCTCACGAGACAACCATCTAGGGATGTGAAAACTGAGAGTAGCTGATTTGTGATGCAAACTACTTTGAATGACTTATGAAATTAGATGAAAGAATATTTTGTAAAAGCCTACACTTGTCAAGTCAATATTCATGATTTTTTAATATGTACGTATCCCCGTATAAAAATTTGATATAGATAAAACACACTGCAAACTCTGCCTTAAATTTCCAAAAATGTATGTTATCTAAAGAAAATATTGTAGTCCAACAAATTAGTAAAGTTTAGCCTGTTACTCGGGAAATGATTTTCAATAATAGCTGTGGAATTACTTAACGTCGTATTTCCATGGCTTTTGCGTATCTAGGAAATAGTTAATGACATCTTTTTCATTATATGTTTGTACTATGAAAGTGACATAGGATATGAAACCAGTTTCCCCACAGAGAAATTCAGCGTAGATAACACCCTTTTTGCTTGAACTGAGACTGTGTTCTGATTCTGTATCTTGCAATTCAATTTAGTAAAATAATACAGGAAATATTAGGCAATTGATCGAATGGGGGAACTGTGGTTTCCTGGCAGGTCCTAAATTACTAGAATTACAACATTCTTACGAAATTCATTGACTGAGCAGCTTTCGCTGTTGAACTTCTTCAAAGACAACAGATTCACTGAGTTCATTCGCTCTTTGTCCAATTTTACAACAAAGAAGAATGGATTTTTTGAGTTTATTTTCGGCTTCAAAAAGGTAGATGGGGCAAAGAAATCAGAAGCTGGTTTCTTTTTCACATTGACCTGGCCTCTCAGCCCTGGTGTCACTGCTGCTATCTTTTGATCAAAAAGCAGTCTCCACAAACATCTCTTCAGTAGCAGAAGCCCTGACTGCAGAGTCAGTGAGACGAAAAACAATGGTGTGACATGTGAAGACGTAAGATCTCTTTCTAGATAGAAATACAAAACCTAAAGCACTCACATTGCGTGAAATGTTTTTATGGGGAGTTTCAGGAGCATTTAAACAGAAGGAAAGAGCGTTTTTAAAAGATTTAAACGAAGTTGGTTGGGTAAACTTGCATGAAAGTTCTGGAACATTCTACAGTGTTTTCCGATCGTAAGAATGACATATCACTACACAGCATCTTCGGACTAGGCACAATACAGACAGACAAGAAAAGTTAAATACGAAGAAAGCGCCTGACCCCTTGCAAACCAAAATTTGTTTATACCAGCACAGGGGTCCCTAACCTTTTGTAAACAATGAGCAACATATCAATCACAATGTTGAGAGACACACAAAACACAAGGGCTTATTTACAAGCCTCTTGTGCCACTTTTGCGTCATTTTTAACATGGGAAAAGTGATGCGAAAATGGTGCACGGGGCTTATAAATCTGCCCCAAGGAACCTAATGGCATACATTGGTTAACTCCTTCCGTGCTAGTGATGGAACCACTCCGTCACGAGCCACGGGTGCGCTGTGCTCATGACGGAGTGGTTCCGTCACGCCAATGCCGCTCCGCCCATGTGGCACTGATTCCCCGCCTGTGCGGGCAAACTAGTGAGTGGGCGGTGCCGTGGCAGAACTACTCCATCATAAGCACAGCGCGCCCTTGGCTCGTGACGGAGTGTTTCTGTCACAAGCATAGCGGCGCCGCGCGACCCCCCCCTCATCCCCAGCGCCGCAGCAGTAATTCCGCCACGGCCAAAGGGTTAAATAAGTGGCATGTGATTTGGTACTTTGGTCAGCCTCACATTTGCTATTAATAGTTTCTGTGTCAATTCAGAAGCAACCTGAATTTTAAAGACCAATGCATTTTGAATGCTGAAATTCAAATGACATTGGACCAACAAATCTGCTCAAAATTGGATGAAACTAAAGAGTTCTTTATAAGGGCTCGGCCAGCTTTTCGCATGCATATTGGTAACTGTGAGACCTGTCAGCCTTAGGGTGGTGTTCCCTTGCCCTCCACTTTTGGGCGAAATTCGATTTTGTTGGCCTTAGGACCCTGTGGTGTTTTCCACTCTAAATCAGTGCTACTGTGCGTGTGCTCAATCCCTAAAATATGGTAAAATTGGCTTAGCATATTTAATTTTTCTAAAAGTCCCTTTTAGAGGGGAATAATATATACCCAGGGCCTGTAAATTAAATGATACTTGTGGCATTGCTGCACCTATTGTGCTACCCACCTAAGTGGCACATCAAAACATGTCCCATGCCTGCCATTGCAGCCTGAAGGCTGTTTTAAATTTCCAATTGCACTTAGCAATGCAACATCCTTGCCAAGCAGTAAGATCCAATTTTATTTCATATAAAGCACCACTAAGGCAGACCCTAGGTAGCCCATAAGGCAGGGTGCATTGTGAATAAAAGGCTGGTCATGTATATTTTGGTTTTACATGTCCTGGTAGTGAAAAACTCCTAAATTCGGTTTTCACTACTGTGAGTTGTACCTCTCCCAAAGGATAACATTGGGTTGCATTAATACATTCAATAAGTGCTAATGTTTAGTTGGGAACAGGTAAGCATTTCATGTTTGGTGTCTGATATATTAAAATGAAAAACCCTCTTTCGGAGTAAAGTTGGATTTTAAGTTACAATTTTGAAAATGCTACTTTTAGAAAGTTTGCATTTTCCTGCCCTAACTTATTTGGTGCCTGCAGCCTTTCCAAGGTCACATGCAGTTGGCCTTTGTTTAAAACTCCCAAACAGCCCCACAATAGTGGAATTAGGTGTGCCTGGAGGTGCCATCAACTAGCAGGATGGGGTGGAGCTAGGCACACCCACACTTACAACTGAATAGGCTGTGCTCTGCCTACACACAAATGAAGTGCCACCCCTGCATTGTTCCTGCAGCCAGCTTGGAGCCAGAGCAGGGCAGGGAAAGTAGGAGACGTTAAGTACTTCAAATGAAATTTTCCTGAAACATTCCCCTACTTCAAAGAAGGCACCATGTAAAAAAATGGGACCCTCAATACCACTCTTCAATTCACTTTCTGGACTTGCGAAAGGACTCTCAAAGGACTGCATGTTGCTGTGGTCTTCTGTGTACTCACAAGCAAACGTGGAGACTACCTTGAGCCCTCTGATGCCTGACTTGTTGCATGAACCCTGTTTCATCACTTAAACCCAGGACTGTCAGAGTGACACTAAGGGCAACTTGGCTGGCCTCCTAAGGACAGAAAAGGGTCCAACCATCTTGAACACAAACCTGAACCCTGCTTGAGCAAGTCCTAACTCCCCCCTACAATTTTTGCCCCTTCAGTCCTGGTCCCTTGGTGGGGTGCTAAAGGTGCCAAAATGTTCAATATCCAATACATGAGACTTAAAAATGCGTAGGCTAAAAACTACTCAGAGAACTGAGAGGAGACTGGGGACAACATACTCGTCTATCTGCCCAAAGTGCATTGCCTATCAGCTGCGGCTGATCACAGCTCCTCCTGCTATTTTCTTCTCTGCAGCAGCAAATCTTGTTCAGCGGTCCTTCAGAAAAGAGGTGTCCGGCCTCATGGAGCTCTCGTTGCCTACAATCTTCAGCTTCCTCACGCTGGAGATTTTTGACTTCCCAAAAAGTGACTAAGTCCAAACATAGAAATCTCCACTGTGTCTTCTCCGAGCAGCCCCCCAGCAATAACACTCTCTCCTTGGCCACTGCCTGCAACATTGCCCGCTGAACTGTACCTTCTCAAAACAATTTACGCAAACATTCTTCTAACTCTGAAGTTTAGCATCAACCAGGCCCAGTTGATTTCTTGTATCTGACTCATTCTCCATCGCAGTTGGCCATATGTTTTTTACTTTGGCCTGGTCTCACACAACTAGATGTCAGTAGTTGGCGCTTTAATCTTTTACGTGCTAGTTTTTACTTTAAAATTTAAAAATTCATAACTCTGGTTCTACTGATTGAATTTTTATTGTTTTGGTACCAAATAAGTTATTAAAATGTTCTCTATTTTTGTAAATTGGTGTGGGATTTTTCTTGTTTTGTGTTTTCACTCTATTACTGTTTGTAAGTTGCATAAGTACTTTACACACTGTCAATACGTTAATCCTAACTGCTTTTGTGCCAGGCTACCAGAGGGTTGAACTAAACACAAGTTAATTTAGTGAATTGTGTGGTTCACCCTGACAGGGATTGTGGCTGTTGCTTGAACTGGGGTCACTACCATTCAACCAACAACCCAGTTTCTTACAGGAACATTTGCTGTCACATGGGATAATCTGAAGAACATCTGGACAATAACATTGGCACAACCTGTAGATCTTCCCTCTCGAAATCCAGCTTGATAGAAAGGGAGCAGGCCCTCATCAGATCGCCATTTGGCTAGATCCTGTAACATAGTACAGGTGTAAGGTTCCCACTCACTGTCCAAAAGGACACTAAGTCTACAGTGTTTGGGGTCAGTGTTGGTCCCCTTCTTGTAGATAGGCTGAAGTAGGGAACATCTCCCTGCAATATTCCCTTCAGCATACAATTGCACAAGAACTGATGCCAAAAATTGGATGTCCTTTCTGACTAGAGATTCAAGAGCGCCATTTGGGCTAGAAGCCCCGTCCTTTCGGATGTGCTTCAGGGCATTGATCACTACCTGTTCATACAGCATTGGCAGACCCTCTTTTATTTTTAGTGGCCCATCGTGCATACCTTTCCCCTGTTGTTGAGATGTTGGGGGTTGTTTTTGACTTGGAAAAGTGTCTTGGGGCTCAACGTAAACAGTTGTGACGTGGGCTACCCATTTTCTGCTAGCACAGAGTTTCCCCTTTTGCTCTTCCCATGACATATGGTGGAGACACATAGCCAGAATTGTTACTGTTTTTCCATGTAATTAGGTCGAAGGTTTTATCCACTCAGCCTCATGATTGTCCTTTTAGTTTCCTATACCAATTGCTTGTGCTTCCATGATCCCTGTCTTAACACCAGCCTTCATCAGGTGTTTCAAGTTGTTATTTGCCCTTACTGCAGCCCTTTTTGATCCCCGGAACAAGTCCCATATTATAACTTGTTACCTTATTAGTTCTGTGTTGACGATTTTCTTTGAAGTGTATGCTCAGTTCCAAAGCCAGCATTGGCCAGCCGTTGATGACATCCATGTGACAGGGTTGGTCAGCCCTCACATTGACCTTTCAATCCCTATATCCTTGCTGCAGATAAGCATGTCCATGCCTTCCTGTGTGGGTGTTAATGCTGTCTCTTGCATTTTGATTCACCTAGTGCACGTAATAGTTCACAATTCCCTCCTGATAGGGTCATTTGTACCATTGCCCCCTTGCCTTTAGGAAGGAACTTAAAACATGGCTGTTTGGTCAATATTTTCGTCTGGTTCTCCTGTTGTTTGTCCGCTAGGTCTGATAGCGCCAGGACACTCTGCCCGAGTAGCTGAGCGCTTTATAAAACCCCTAGTAACATAACATAACATTAGAGTGGCATGGTCAGTTTCGCCACATTGATGAACTTGATATTTAGGTTTGGCTTCACTCTGGGCCTCAAGAATGCATAATCAATTGTATTTTGATTGTTGAAGGTGTAAAAGTAGCTCTTCAGTGTATTGTTATTTTTTGCTGTTATCTGTGCTGATTCCAGCTTAAATGTTTGTAGAAATGCCTTGAAGCTTTGATTTGTTTCACTGTGAGTCTTATTACTTACATAGTTATTTTCCTAGGTAGTGACTGTTAAAGTCCCCCAATAAGATCGTTTCAGAGGTAGTGTAGCTACTGATTTTGAGTTGTTCCAGCTACTTAATGATATTTTTCCCCCAGTGTGTTTCTGACATGGGGATTGAAATAGACATTAATGAATAACATAGCCTTTGCTCCTTTGTAGCCCTTACTTATTCCTGCTTGTAGCATTTATGTTCTGGAGTCTATTTCCAAGATGGTAACTTTGACTGAATGCTAGATGTATATTGAAACTGCCCTGACGGCCTCCTGAAGAGGTACATTTTTTTGGCTGGCTTGTAGTATTCCCCTCTGTCCCCCGATTCATGGGAGGTCTCCCTACTTCAACCAATCTTCAAAAGGGGGGACAAAACCCACCCTAAAAAAATATAGGCTATTTTCCCTCTTGGACTTTGAGGGAAAGCCTATGCCAGTACCATATTACAAGATCTAGCTAAATGGGTTTCTGACTAGGACCCTCTCCTTTTCTATCAAACAGCTTTATGAGAGGGAAGATCTACAGTCAATAAAATGGTGGTCCTCACTTATATAGTCATCCAAGCAGTCACACAAAATAGGCTGCCTATCTTTGCCTGCTGCATAGACTACTTTGTGGCTTTTGAAGGAGTAGTCGGCAAGATCCTTTGGCCAAAGCAGGAGCAGTGGAACAATCCCCCCTAAACTATTGATAGCTATAATGGCACTCTATGCCAGGACATGGGTCGGGGTAAAGCTCTCTGACGACATAGCAACAACAGAAATCTCAACAGATAAAGAGGGCTAAAACAGGGCTGTGTACTCATCCTTATTCTATTCAATTTATACACAGCAGACCTGAACCCGGCTCCAGTAGACCCAAATGTAGCTATTTGAAGGATCAGAGGAAAGAAAATTGTCCTCATGCTATATGCAGATGACCTCGTCCTACTAGACCACATTAGAGCAGGTCTCCATAAGGTGTTGAATCCATTGATAATTTACAAAGCAAAACAATTAACTTATCACCAAGGCAAGCAAAACCTAAGTCGTGATTTTTGGGTGTTACCTGAAAAAAAGGGTCAATAAATGGTGGCTGTTGTCGTGCAGAAGTATAACTACCTGGGGGCATGGTTAAGTGAAACTGTAAAACCGACTGTACATCTGCAAAGAATGACGGATATAGGGAAAATGGTCACCCATGCTCTCTGCAAATTAAATAACACACTTGATGGCCTGATGACCACGGCCATTAGGAGGGGGATCATGGCAAAACCCATGCCCTCTATCAACTCTGCACAGCAAGCATTCCTGGGGAAGATGGTGGCCAGCTTCGATTTATGTGCTACAAGTGAGTTTTCCAACAGCCTACTCACACATTGAATACATTGATCAGATAAGATTGGGCATGGTCAGCCAAAAATTCGAGTACATGGGCAAACTGGGTAATATTTCTACTAGGCAACAGTCATTGCCAAGAATACAATGAAGATGCTTTTACACTTAATTTTGACAACAAAAGGTACTCCACGGCACAGGCACCTACAAACGGTTGCAGAGAACCTTCAACTAGCTGTGGAGAACTAGAATCAAAGCCCTGTCAGCTATCCATCCATCAAAGCTGCCATTAAAAGGCAACTGTGTCTCTTCTCATGAGAAGCTGACATTGAAACTCTATGGGAATGGGGTACACATGCTTCACAATACCCTGGTACACAACCCATTCAAATCATCAGAACCTCTAATAGGCACTGGGATAACACAGCTTAAAGTTAATATTGTGGACAAGATTGGTGCCTCTCCCCATAGTAGATCTGACCAGCTGGAAATCACTAAGAAACATAGAACTCTGCAGGCTGTATGACTATAGAAAGGATTCACTGGTACATTTAGTATGCTGCTGCCAGCATTATACAGCGCCTGTTATTTATTCATGTGGCCAATCTTTACACAATATGGCACAACAACAGTCTCAGCTAACTATAACTGCAGAATTTCTCTGGTTTTGTACGAGTGAAATGACAGCCTAACTATAATCTCCCTGTAACCTTTGCTTTTTTCTGTGAATTTCAAAGGTTTTTTAAATGTGTATTCCTAACTATAGCGTCCCTGTAACATGTTTTTTTGCAGTGAATTTCCAAAGTTTTTTAAAAATTCGATTTCCTAAATGTAACATCCATTTTTTTAAGTGAGCCTCTAAGATTTTCCTATTTTCTTTCTATAATTGGATTTTGTATCTTATATTTATATTATATACCACTCATTTTGTTATTTGGTATGTGTTCATCGGAAAGTACATTAACAACTGGTTTTATTCTAAGATATTTTTGAGTCGGTACAACATTGTCGCATTTACTGTGGAGAAACTTTTGATCAGTAAATGTATGTCACATATTGAAAAATATACTTAAAGACAGCACGTGAGGAGCCGGTTGAGAGCAGCAGCAGCAGCAGCATGTCGGAAAGTGGTGTCTGAGACCGAGACCTTGCCAGGAGCCGGGAACCGCGAGGCGGCGGCGGGGACACCTCTAAACCCAAACAACCGGAGATTCCTACTGGGGGGTCTGAGCAGCCGGGCCATGCACCCGGGGCAGAAAAAATGGCGTACCTCACGTTCCTACTGAACCCGGTCCGGTCCGTGTTTTTGCCCCGCACTTAGAGTCCTGCAGTGAGACAAACAAGAGAAACGAGGAGCGAGGAGACAGCAGGCTGAGGCTCCTGGCGGCAAGCTCCCGGTTGCAGCCCCCTCCCAGAGCTGAGCAGGGGAGACAGGCGACGCGGTGGTGGCAGCAGAAGAGGAAACGGCACTAGGGAACAACGGGGAAAAGCGGCAGCGGCAGTGGAGCGCTGAGCAGCAGCAGAGCGGCTCGGAAAGTGAAAGTGACCGGGTAGCAGGGCAGCAGATCTGGACAGTGAGCACCCCCGCAAAAAAACCCACAAACCTGTGCTGCGCTGAGCTGTGCCGAGCTGTGCTGCCCACACATTGAGAAGCATTAAAAAAAAGCCACCAGTAAATTCTAAAATTTAAAAAAGGGGTGCCTGCAGCTGTGCTGCCTACACCTTGAGAAGCATTGAAAAGCCCCAGGAAAATACTAAAATTTAAAAAAGGGGTGCCTGCAAGATTACACTAATTGTGAGTGGTCCGTGAATAGACTGAAGTAGGGAAGCAGGGAAGCAGCAGCGGCGCTACTAATCGATGCTGCTGCAGCCTTATGAGCTGCCCCTGCGCGGTGCCGCGCGGACAAAACCTTAAACCTCAAACCTCAAATCCTAAAAAGACTTGAAGGGCCCTTGATAAACTCTGGAACTATTATTAAATTAACATTAATACTGAAAGGCATCTGCAGGATTACAGGATCACAGAGTAAAGGTGACGGTTCAGGCCACCAACGCAGTTCCGGCGCCGTGAACAGCCTGGGTGCAGTTTGTGGGACTCATTGGAAGCTTCACCAGATACCCCGTGTGGGGCGCTCTGTTGGAAATATAGCAATTACACAACACTCTGCCAACCAGTGGAGACCTGTAGATCTTGGCAGCATTCGTGGCTTCAGCATCCCTGAATTTTTTTTTTTTTTATTTATATTTTTATTAGCATTTCAAAAATATGACAATGATTGTCAACCAGTGACAACCATACAGTACAAAACAACTTATAAGAACCACTGCATTACAACACTCCGCCTCCAATAGTGCATGCTTCGTATGGTATCCTAAGGCAGACAGCTAGATGTACATTCACTTTTGTTAATCACTTGTATTCCAGAGTGTGCAATTTATAGTTGAATATCTGGTACATTAAGGTAGGAAATGAGATAACGCCAATAGTCTCTGGGTCTTAATCTCAGTGGTAACTCTTCCTCATAGGTCTGGAGAGTGTCTTTGCAATAAACCAGGTCTTGTGTCCAGTGCTTTACTTGCGGTAGATTCTTGCTGCCCCAGGTGAGTTTCGCCACAAGTAGGGCTATTGTGCAAAATTTACGTTTTAATGCCCGGACCCCTGGCAGTAATCCCAACAAGCATGTTTTTATAGTACATTCTATTGGTACCTCAACCATCTCTCCCAGTTTCCGCACTACTGTTCCCCAGTATTCTGCCACACCCGGACAGTTCCAGGCAAGATGTGTAAAGTCCGCTGTCTCTACCCCACATCTTTGACACTTAGCATCAGTACGGAGACCAAATCTGTACAGGCGTGCCGGTGTGTGATAGGTCTGATGTAAGTATTTGATGTGGATCATACGCAAATTCCCATTGGAAGTCAGTAATTTTGTGATCGTGCCAGTGGTAGTCCACTCATCATCCGTTAGGGGAACGTCTAAGCAATCATTCCATTCTTGTATTGCCTTATGTGGCAGTGCCCAAATTTCAGTTTGTAACTCTACATATAGCCTGGAGACCAGATGAGCAGGGTTGGGGGATGTGAGTAGTAGCTGCAACATCGTGAGTGTTTGTGGCTCATCAGGGTATGACGGGTATAGGTCTTTCACTGCTCTCTGAAGACGGTAATATGTGAATTTAAACAACAACGTTTGGTTCTGCACATACGTGATATTCTCCAGTGTCTTAAATTTCCCTTCATGGAACAAGTCACCCATGCTATCTATCCCCACTTGTTTAAGGAGGTCCATTCCCACAGGTTTGTGCGTTACAGTGATGTGCGGGTGATAGTGGAGTGGCAGTTTTGGGGCGTAGATAGGAGTTTTATTTGTCTTTTGCGCTATGAGCCCCCAAACTTCATTGTGGTGTCTATGGTGTTTATATCCTGCTTATGTAGTGGGGGCGTTTGTGTGGTAAGATGGCATCTAACAGTATTGGTAAGGCATCTCCTTCTTCAATTGCCACATGTGTAATAAACGGGACTTTATGATACCAATAATGAGCGTATTGGGCTTGGGCGCACAGGTAATACAGAAAAAAATCGGGAACTTTAAATCCGCCATGGGCAAATGACAATGTCAAGGACTGCAGGTCAATTCAAGCCGTTTTTCCTGCTCATATCAATTTCAGCGTCACCAAGGTTAGTCGTCGGAACACTGCCATGGGTGGCTTGATTGGGATGTTATTAAATAGATATAGAAGTTTCGGCAGGAGTACCATTTTTACTATCACCAATCTGTCCGGCAGTGATAGGGGCAGATGGATCCATCTTTCTATTTTCTCTTCCAGGGCCGAGACCACTCTACCATAGTTCGTGCGGATGACCACTTCTGGGTCTCTGTGGAACCAAACCCCTAGATAGCTCACTGGTTCTGCTTGCCATCCTAAGGGATAATCTGTGGTGAATTGTTGTGTGGTGTCAGTCAGTGGTAATATGATTGATTTCGCCCAGTTGATTCTAAGGCCGGAATGACGTCCAAATTTGACATATTCCCGCAACAATGGGTTTAGGTTAGTGGACGGGTCTCGGACATATAATACCAAGTCATCCGCATACATTGAAATATTTTTTTTTTACATTGAAATATGTAGGGGACGCTGGGGAAATTGCAACACTGAGTAGTGATGTCTTTGTCGTATTTTGCAGGATAGCGGCTCTAAGGCTATGGCAAACAGGAGCGGGGACAGTGGGCACCACTGTATGGTGCCCCTTTCTATGGGTACTGCCTCTGAGACGTATTTATTGATCCGTATGCGAGCAGTGGGCTCCGTGTATAGTAATTTTACCCATTGTAGAAACATTGGAGGAAATCCCATTCTAATTAATATTGTGTGTAGATAAGTCCATGCTATTGTGTCAAACACCTTAGCAGCATCTCACAATACAGCGGCCGCCTTAGTAGTAGGGGATAGATAGTGGGACAGCGCAAAGAGTGACCTGGTGTTGTGTGCGGTGGAGCATGTTGGAATAAATCCCGACTGATCAGGTAGTATCAGCCTGGTCATTAGGTGCTGTAGCCTATTCGCTAGCATTTTAGATAATATTTTGGTGTCTATGTTCATAAGTGATATGGGGCGATAGGAGTCACAATATTCAGGGTCTTTGTCCAGTTTAAGTAGCGTTAAAATCATAGCTTCTCTTAGTGTTTGTGGTAATATCTGTTTCTCGTGCGCATCTCAAAGCATCGTAACTATATGGGCGCCAACAAATCTACATAGGCCTTGTAAAATTCCCCAGTAAACCCGTCAGGGCCAGGTGCTTTCCCATTAGGCAGGGTCTGAATGATTTCTATGATCTCCTCAACTGTTATTGGAAAAGAGAGTAAAGCTCTATGATCGTCTGATAGCCAGGCAAGTGCAATGTCATCGCAATATTGCGCAATTTCCTCAGCTGTAGCTGTATCTTCTTTTGTGTATAGGTTGCCAACTGTGTGCATGAATGCCTTCATTATACCCTGTGGTGTGTCGTGTGTCAATGCGCCTCCACTGTCTCTGACTGCCGATATCACAGGAGGTGGTCTTGGAGTGCATATTTTGTGTGCTAGAGCTGCCCTGGCCTGCCCCCCTCACCATAATTCCGAGCCACATGCCGTTTGGATATGTATCGGAGTTCTTCCTCTGCTTGTGTCTGATATTCCGACATAAGTGTTCGTATTTCCCCCAATAGAGTGGGGTTACTTGTTTGACTATAGTTCAATTCTAGATCTCTTATTTTTTGCTCTCGCTGGACTAGTTGCTGACGTAGATCTTTTAGGATGCCCGCATTTGTACAAATGCAGATTCCCCTTATATTGGCTTTGAATGCTTCCCATAGCAGTCCAGGATCATCTACAGAGTCAGCATTCAAATCAAAGTAGTATAGATAGGATCTTGTAATGCTTTCCCATTAAACTTCCAGCTAAATGGCGGATGCATATATTTGGTAACTTGAGGGTCAGAAGTAACGGGTTGTGGTCTGATAGTGTGCGGCATAAGTGGGATACATCCTCTGTCCACAATGAGATATCGGGGGAGCCGAGCCAGTAATCTATTCTGGACCAACTACCATGTGCTGCTGTAGTGTGTGTGGACTCGAGTTGTGTCGGGTGGGTCATTCTCCAGAGATCTGTCAACTGCTTTTCAACCATTAAACCTTGCAATTTCTGCAATGCGCGTTTGTGTGTTTCAATCGAGTGTGGTGATCTGTCCACGGCGGCATTTAGCGCAGTGTTAAAATCACCTCCCCATGTCAATGGGACATCCGGAAGCTCATCTACAATATCTGAAAAAACTCTGGCTCATCTACATTTTGTGCGTAAACATTAAGTAGTGACACTTTCTGTCCTCTAAGCATTCCCGATACTGCAATATACCTCCCTTCTTTGTCTGGATGCACTTGTTCGACTTTAAAATTGAACCCTTTGCGAATCAGGATAAGGACCCCTCTTGAGTATGTAGAATATGCTGCCCGTGTACCGTTTCTGCCCATTTTGTCCCAATTCGATGGGAGGCATGTGGGTCTATATGTGTTTCCTGGAGGAAAGCAATGTCAATTTGAAGCCTTGTGAAATACGCCAGAATTTGTCGTATTTTTTTCGGATTGTTTAGACCCCGTACATTCCATTTTATGAGCCGTAATGTCCCGGGTGTAAGTTTTTCAGTCATAACCTAGCCAGTACTTAATTCTAGCCGTTCGTAGGTGTGGTGCACAATGTGAATGCCTCTCAGACAACTCCCAATTAGTCTATATCTATGATTTTGCATACCCATCTTAGTACGGCAGTGCTTCTCAAATACAGTGTAAAAAAACAAGTACTCCCAAATCTCCCCCTCTTGCCCCTCCCACTTCAGCATCCCAATCATGCCAAAGACATACCCCATTTAGAACATATAACTCAACGTAACAATAGGTGGGGAACTCCCTGTTGGGGGGTACGCACGACTTCATCAACATAGTGAATGTGGCCAGGTTCACTATAATAAAGCAAGTGCAGTATGATTCTCACTGCTCCCTCTCAATTATACACCTGTAAAGTATAGTGCCTCAAGACAGTGACCTCTCTATCCTACGGTGTAATGATAACAGTCTGGAAATAATTGTAACAAACACTTATTTCACCAATAATGGACTAGACAGTAAATCAGGCCCAGAGTCTGACTCAGGGACAATTGTCTATGAGTCTGATATGTAAGTGTCTTTCGGGTCAAAGGAAGGGATGTACATACTCACACCATTGATATTGTCTGTTGTTAGGTGCACATATGCTCTCACCATGTCTCCAGTGAGCCGCCAGTGTCCTCATCGTCACGTGCTCACTAAGCATGTCCATTATGCGCTGCTACCGGCTGAATCTTCCAGCATCGTGTGGAGATCAGGCACCCCATCAAGAGCAGGTGCGGTATGCCCCCACATATGATCTTATCAGCAAAAATGCAACTCCACATTTCAGTACAAGCAAATGGGGCGTAGCCTGAACAAGCGTGGTGTGGTAGGAATGTCACCGACGATTTACATGTCACCATATACTCAATCTGAGTCTTGTTGTTGTTTGGTTCTACGCTGATCACGTCTTTTCTTTCCAATTTTCTTAATGAATTCCTGCGCTTCCTTCGGCGTCTGACAGATAACTTGTTTGCCATCTTTGGAGATCTTCAGCCTGGCCGGATACAACATCGCATAGTCAATGTTCAATTCTCGCAGCTTTTGTTTCACGGTTGCAAACTCTCTCCGGGCCATCTGAACATTCATCATAAAGTCTGGAAAGAATTCCAGCTTGTTGCCTTGGTGTTCGATTTTCCCCTTCTCTCTCGCCAGCTTGAGAATGACATCCCTGTCTCTGTAGTTCTGAAGACGGGCAATTACAGGCCGCGGAGGTGCACCTGGTTTCGGTTTTGGAGCGAAGGATCTATGCGCTCTTTCGATTATGAAGACGGAGGAGAGGTTTTCGGCTCCGCAGATTGTCCGGATCAAGTCTTCAATATAAGACTCCATTTTCCCGGTGTTGGTCAACTCCGGAAGGCCAGCTATTCAGACGTTGTTGCATCTGGATCTCGCTTCCAAATCTTCTGACTTGTTTTTGATAACTTCCAGGAGTCTGTCCATCTCAGAACATTTCTGCGTGGTGGTACGCGATTCATCCTCTACTGCAGAAAGGCAGGTTCCAGCTTCTTCTATGCGCTCACCATGTTTATCCAACTTCGCCACCATATTGTCTACTCTTTGTGTTATCACATCTAGTTTCCCGTGCACATCCTGCAGGCTTTTCAGAATAGCTTTTAGGACCTGTTCCATGTCGTTGGGCTGCGCTGTTTCACTGTCTAGCTCAGTGTCTGATTGTGAATGTGCTCCTTTCGCGTTTTTGTTTTTTTTGGGGCAGGAAAGGTCAGTGTGTATTGTAGCCTAGTTTGCTGAGATCCAGTATAGGGGTGCGGATGGCTAGCACAGTCACAGTTTGTATGGTAGGCACACCTTCTCTCCGTTCGACACAGCGTCAGCTAGTGGGTTATGCAGTCTCGCTGAGGAGGTCCAACTGAGGCGGGAACACTGTAGCGAACCTTTTGAGTGGTATTTATAGGTTTGCGTGACAGTCTTGTGCCTTTACGATCCTGTTGTAGGGAAAGAGCTGGTGTCACTTGAATCTGCTCTGTTTGGCAAAATTTAGCCTGGGGTCAGGTTCTCCGAGCCACTGTATCTGCAAAGGGGGCTCCGTGGTGAGGCAACTCCAGCTTTATGAAGTGGTTAGGTTCTTCCATGACTGTTCTCGCTGCATGCCTACCACCGCGTGAATACGCCAGGTTACACGTCTAGGTTTGTTTTTTAAATGGAGCATATATAGGGCGCGAGCTACATTAGCTAGGGATCGTCTCTGAAGGTTCCGAAACTAGCCCTCGTTGCAGGTCATGGGCGCCGCCATCTTGTTTTTGCCTGTTCGCGCCATTTCCATATTTCGCTTAATTTAAACCTAGACTTCTCCAGGGTTCTCCAATATGTAAGCTATTGGCGTTGGAGCATTTGTTCTGGGGAGGGGAGTCTCATGAGTCCCCCAAACATTCACCGTGTGCATCCGCTGGCTGTATCTGAGCTCCGGTCTTTTTATACCCAGGCGCCGCCATCTTGACTCGAGCGTTATTGTTGCTTCATAACACCTTAACACGTGAATTACCAGAGCAATTTCATATTTATGGGCAGTTCGTTCCGAGTTTCCGCGTCGCCTATGGTTCCGACGTCCTCTGGTCCCCTTTGTTGTAACCGCTGCATAATGCCGTTTGTACGACCTGGCCGGCGGAGCTGTCTCACAAGACAGCCATTTCGCTGTGCGCCCCCTAGCGGCCCCCAGCATCCCTGAATTTTTACGATTGAACTGAGCCGGCCCCCAAACATTGTTGAACATTGAACTCTGGGCAGAGTTGGGCTACCGCACTGCAGATCTGCTGTAACGCCACCCCTCCCTGATGGCAGCTACTCCAAGCTGTGCGCCGCTCTCTGCCCGCCCCACACTATCCAGTACCGCACCATTGCTTGAGGTCGCAGGCGGTGGAGCTGGTGGTGGTGGCTTGGCGGGTAGCGGGCGCAAGGCAGGTCACAGAGGGAGAAGACAGGCTTGGGAGGCTTGGGGGCCTCGTGCTTATAGGCACGAGCAGCGAGCGAGCGGTGAGGAGCGGGAGTTGCACAGACAACCTCCTGAACGGAGCAGCATCCAGAGGATTACGGCCGTATTAGTGTTGCGGACACGCGTGGGAAGGCCACCTGATTTAAACAGGGTGGTGGAGCAGCCTCCTAATAACGAAGCCGGAGAGTTTAAGCCTGAGATCCGGGAGCCCGTTATCAAGCAAGTAGGAAACAATGAGATCGGGGAAAGTGCGACAGGAGTTAAGTCACGAGACAAAGGGAAATGATGAAGGTAAAGATCAGGGCTCACTAATGACCGGGGAAAAAAAGAAGATAACCCCACAGCAAAGAGAGAGACTAGTGTCTGCCCCAGAACTGTCGACGACTAGTCCGAAAAAAATCATTGGGATTCAAAAAATGTTTTTCCTGAAGGACCCCATGGCGGCCAAACGCAGGAACAAGCTCACCTACCAAGCCCAATCATACCCGCACCAAGGACAAATAACAGTGAACAGCCTCAAACAAATAACAAGAAGGAGGAAAAAGAAGCATAAAAACACCTATAGAGAACATTTCCCCAATGAAACCACCAAACCAGTTGCAAACCTCGCAATCACAAATCTCACAAGTTATTGCCAAGTCAAACGGCACCACAGAAGATGGCAAGCCAATGGTGGTATTAGCCCAAATACACAATCACGGTTCCCCAGCTCTGGAAAAAGACATGATAATAGAGAATAGGAATAAGGATAAGGTAAATAGTCCTATTATAAAGGAAAACACAGCTGGCGTCGAGCGCACCACAGCACAAGACGACGTATGGTCAACCTCCTTTTCCCTACCCAACGAGACAAGCTTAGACAGACTTATGGATTCCAAGAATCAAGTAGGAAAGGGCACTCAAACCCAAAGACAATAAGACCCCAGGAACAAACTAAGTCGGCAAGGTGGACATAGATCACCACAAGATCAGGGAAAGGGACTAGGTGGAGAAGAAATACTAGAATCAACACCACTATGGCCAGATAAAAAGCCCGATAAAAAGGAAAAGAAGTCCGGACAAAAAACAAGATGGCCAAATAAACTAAGCCTGACATCCCCAATCACGATCTCCTCTGTGAGCGGGTCAGAAGAAGTGTCAGAGGTCTTGGAAATACCGGCGGTAGAGGTTTACAAGGTCCCATGGAGTGAATCACTACTTAACACCTTGGAGCAGGCAATTAGGGGCCTTAACTTCCAGTCGGATAAAATGGACGTACAAATTGATTTAATAAATCTAATTGCTGGGCACAATTCTGGTATAAATACTAGGCTAGACCATATGGCAACCTTTCAACCGAGGAGGGCAGACACAGCACATCACACCGATACCTCCCAGCCAAGCTGTGTATGCGGTAAATTGGTAGACAAATTGTCAAACCTACCCGACATTCTAGGGGCATTCCAGACATCAATAGGGAACAAAAACAATAGTAGCCCCAGAAGGGTAGAGGAGGCTAAAGAGGAAAATGGGAGTCCAAACGAAAACAAAGAACAATTTAAAAACAATGTTAGGGACCATGAGGAAAAAAAGACTAACAAGGAACACTCAGACCGGAAAGTTTGTCAAATGAATGTCATGCAAAGCGCTACTGACAACTTAAAAATAAAGCTAACAAAAAGACAAAGGAAACGCGCCAGGAAGGGGAGGGCCCAGCCCAAGGAACCACCTCTGACCGATGATCATATTTACCCTATTTTCAACCAAAATCTTCAAAGAAAGAAAAAGTAACAACGGAAAAAAACGCTTCAAATTTTACAGATAGGACCCCGGATCAAGCGTACCAATCAAGAGAAGAGTACGGATGCAATTCGCTTAACGAATCAGTGATCTGTCCCGAGCCCATAAAACCAAGTCAAAGAAAAGGTAGTAAAAACTTGAGTACACAAAAACACAAAACTACTTACCAACAAGACAAAGATTGGACTCAAGCCAAAGGTGATGAAAAGCGATCAAGCCAAGAGGACTACAGAGATCAGGTAGTAATGACACAGCAGACAGACGAAACCCCAACCCCCAAAGTAAGAAGAGCTTAACAAGAGGACTACAGTGATCAGGTAGTAACAACACAGCCGATAGATGAAACCCCAACTCCAGAAGTAAGAAGGGCCAAACAAGACAAGCAGTCCCAAAATTCGCAGATGAATGAGGAAAAACATCTGATTAAAGGCGATAAAATCACCCAAAGGCAAATTATAAAAATAGATAGCGAAGACGGACGTGCTCGAACGCCGATAAAAATAAAGACAAATGGACATGGGCGATCCTGCAACCTCCACCAAAAAGATGAGTACTTATCGCACACACAGACATCGGAACATATAAAGAATGACAAACTGGAAGACTTAAAAACCAAAGGGAATAAGTCAAGTACAGGTAGGCCTACTGCACCCATTTTTCAGTCAAACAGAAAATCCTATCCAACTGGAAAAATAACGAAAAACATTGTAGGGCCAGGCATAATATTACATTTAAAGGGAGAAATAACAGAACGGCAAGAAGAAAAAGAAGAAAAACTAGTAGCCAAAACACAAGGAGAAACCCCTGAAAAACTCTCATTCATACCGGAATACCAAATAACTAGCGGAGAAGACAACTTGAATAGAGGGAATATAATGCGGCTCTTCAAAGAAATTCCAGAACTAGAGGAAATATCATCGCAAGATCCTTAACCACCTGGTCCTCAAAAGCCGTAGTAGATAGGATACTCGCTACGAGCCAAATCTTTGAAGCTTGGGGTATTGGACTGAGGCGGCATCAACGCGAAAAATACCCATTCCCCCTTTTGAAAAACATCAAAATGGAAAGGCCAGAAAAGGAAGCCGGAAACACCCAAAAATCATGCTTAAAGAGCGCATGTTCAGTAACCCCACAAAAAATACCGCAAAGAGTAAGCAGCAAGGGAACCACAGAGAAACAAGGAAGCATGCTGGAAAAGAGCACAGACTGGTCTTGGGTCGCAAAGGTGTTAAGCAACAAGAGCTCCTAGCCAGCTCAAAAGGCTGAATGAGCACAAAAAATCAGAAGTACAGATAACACTTTATGATCAAAAGGAACCGGTGAACATTCAAAAATCTAGGGAGGACTCTAATGCGTGGAAACCCCATACAATCATTATTTGTTCTTGGAACGTCCACAGCTCCAACAATATGGGGCAAGACCATGAAACCACGAAATTCTTGGAACAACACAACCTAATATTACTCCAAGAAAGTTTGAATTTGAGTCAAGTATCCATCCCCGGTTACATAGAATTTCATGTCCTGGCGAAAAAAAATTCAAAATTTGGGCACCCTAGAGAAGGCCTAACAACATACATCACACAGCTGTATGGATGGCAAGTGAAAGAGATATATACTGGGGCAAATTGGCTGCAAGCAATAAAAATTACAGAAAGGACCAACTTACACTTGTACAATCACAACCTATTAGTTCTCAATGTCTATATACACCCACAAAAGAAACAGAAGAAGGAAAAACTTACGACACTGATGACTTTGATCCATATATTACAAACTACACATGAATTGTATTCCCTGATCATTTCAGGAGATTTTAATAGCAACTTATTAAAGGACAATTGTATATCTCAAGAGCTCGGGAAACTAGGCCTATCAATCCTGAATGGGAAGGCAAACGGGGATAGTCCTTCATCAATAACCTTCTTAAGCGGCATTTGGAAATCAACAATAGACTTCACAATAATGAGCAACAACCTGGCGTCAAAGGTAAGCACATTTTCGGTTGGGCAACGCACAGAAAGTGACTACCTCCCATTAATTACCAAAATCGAAACTTTGGCCAACAAAAACCAAAAAATCAATACGGTCATTTAATATACTAAAAAATTCAACCTATGGAAATTGAAATGGGGAGGAAAAGACATAAAACCCATAATGGATACATTTAAAAAACAATTGTTGGAAATGACACCCAAAGAAAAATAAAACCCGATAACAACATGGGAATATTTATGCAACAATTTAACCAGAGACCTGCCGACCACAAAACCGAACAATGGAAGAATCGATACCAGGAAGAAGCCATGGTTTAACATTAAGCTCCGGGAGGAGAAAAGGAAAATCTCACGTGAAGTGCGGAAGCAGGTAATAATGATGAAAAACAGAAAGAAACTGGACAAGGCAAAATTAAAAGCCTTGCGAAAAAAATATAAGATACTGTTGAGTAAAGAAAAAAAATCATATCAAGAAGAAATTTGGATAAAATTACTAATAGCTGGTAAAAACAATAATGGTCGGTCGTTTTGGGGCATCATTAACAAATTGACAAAGGGCAAACAACTAAGACAAGAGGCAGGAATTGGAGAAAGCAAATGGATTCAGCACGTTAAAAACATGTACACAGGCAGGGAGAATGGACAAAAGCGGCACAGCAAAAAAGATTGCAGACTATGTGCCAAAAACCTGGAGCACGCTAAAACTCTTTTAAGCAAGAAGACCCGCTGAAAGACATGAGGGCGCCAGCACAGGAGATGGAGATCCGGCTCATAGACAACATTTGTAACAAGACTAACACACCTTCAAAAACATCTGAAGAACAAAAACTAGTCTCAGACACCCTCGTAACAACTAAACAGCAAAAAGGTATAATAAAACGCCTAAAAACAGAGGGTGCTGCAGGTCCCAATGGGCTCCCGAATGCTCTCTTCTTTGTTTAGTTCCAAGCCTTCGTGCTCCAAATAGGTTACAAGGTTGTCAATCATTCTTTGCAACCCTATTGGGGTTTGACTCAACACAACTATATCGTTCGCATATTGTAGGATGGGGATTGGGGTTTATGCCAATTTCGGTGGATGTCCTTCTCCCACCTCTACATGATTGTTGATATCCGCCATGTAGAGATTGAATAAACTTGGGGCCAGGACACAGCCTTGTTTTAGGCCCTGTTGTGTGCTGATTTTGGCAGTTGTGGTGCTGCCTGCTCCCAGTTTAACTCTTGCCCAGGTGTCACTGTACAGGCTTATCATTGCCTCTAATAGGTTCTTTGGTAGCCCCCATGATCTTAATTTTTCCCATAGTCAGGTTCGATTCACCCTGTCGAAGACGGCTCGTAGATCTATGAAACAAGCTGGACTTCTTTGTTCCCGCTTTTTCCTTTAGGAGGGCTAATGTTGTCAAGTTTGTTAATGTGACCGTCCTTGGCCTAGATCCCGTTTGGCACCTAGGTATTATATTTGTGTCTTCCATCCAATCTTGGAGGCGCAGTAACAAGCATGATCCGTATAGTTTCGCCTCCACATCGATCAGCGATATCATCCTGTAATTCCCTGGGTCGTTGTGATCACCCTGCTTGAAAATAGGGTGTATTATGCTCCCATTCCAGGACTTGGGCATTTTGTTCGGGCTATAAATCCAATTAAAGAGTGATGTTAAGTATTCTGCCCAGAACTCCGGGGAATGCAGCTAAATATAACACCCCTGAAACCTACGTTTTTTTCAGTGAATTTCTAAGGTTTTTAAAATGATAATTCCTAACTATAACCTGCCTGAAACCTATGTTTTTTTTCAGTGAATTTCAAATGACAATTCCTAATTATAATGTTGACCACTTCCCCATATCTTCAACAAGAAACCAAATCTGCAATAGTTCCACTTACCACTAACAAATTAGCATCAACATTTAACTAGTGTAGGGACATCGACTACGTACTGCGTGAATTACATTCAACTCACACCCATATTTAAAGACCAATATGTGATAGAGGTACTAATTTTACACTTCCGACACCCAACAAAATCACAATACCCAGCGCAACTACCATTATAACCACCCCTTCTGACCCCTCCCCCTCTACTACCTCAGAGGCAGCGCAAAATAGGACAACGGACCTTCCCAAAATAATATATATCCTCAACAGCACACTAGCCCAATGTTCAGAGATGTGGCAACCAACTTTGCATAAGGGAAGGAACTCACACATCAACAATAATTTACACATTGCCAAGACTACCGGTGAAACGCTATACACATCTCACTATAGAAACCAAAAACTTTTCTCTGTGTAGATATACCATTGATACGTGTGTACTGCACAGTGGACGCAACCCAATTATCTCAGACTCTGAGGAATATCTTGGTCATGTTGCTGTGTTGTCTTCCCCCTCTTGAAGCAGAACTGAAGTGGGCTGATCCAATGTAAGCAATGTCAGCGTAAGAGTATAAATAATCAGCCTACGGCTTGGACGCGGTTCACTTCTGCAAAGAGAAAACACTCTGCCACAGCGAGGTCCTCACCCTGCTACATGGCTGCCCCCATGATCACATGTCTCCTTGATACAGGCCGATTGTGAACTCAGCGCCAAAGCATTGCAGACTTATGTCTGTATCGACTACTGCCTTCGATCTACACTGCGGACAGCAGGGTTCACAACTTGAATTCAGCTTTGGATCTACACTACGCACAGCATTGAAGTCATCCTTCATTTATGTAAGGCAGAGGCAATTCTAGTCTATGTCCTCAGTCTTTGTTAAAATAAGTGATACAAATTTGTCATCAGTATCTGTGCTGAATAATGCCTTCGATCTACAGTGCGGTCAGTAGTGTTCACAACTTGATACCAGTAGTGCTTAAGCACTACAGACACCATTGAATTCAGTCTCGATGTATTTAAAGCAAAGACCATTGTACTATGTCCTCAGATTTTGTTAAAGTATAAACAGTAGGAAACTCAGCCTTAATGTATTTAATGCAGAGACAGTTCTACTATATGTCTTCAGATTTTTTTTAAATAAGTGACTAAAAGCATTCCTCCATGTCTTTGTCAACTATTGCCTTCGATCTACACTGAGGACAGCAAGGTTCACAACTTGAATTCAGCTTTTCATGTACACTACGGACAGCATACAAGTTAGCCTTCATTTATGTAAGGCAGAGACAATTTCGTTAAATGATGTGACAAAAATCATTCCTCAATGTCTGTACTGAGTACTGCCTTCAAATGTACACTGCGATCAACAGAGTTCACCACTTGATACCAGAAGCGCATCAGCACTACAGACAACATTTAATTCAGACTTGATTTATTTAAGGTAGAGACCATTGTACTCCCCCCCGAACACGCATCATCGCAGGATACGTACACGCTAAGCGTCAAAGGTAGTAACTTAGTGCACCAAAAATTATTATCACGTGGGCTTACTAAGGCAGAATTCACAAGACAAAAAACATTACTATCAGTACGGCATGCCCGGACCGCGCATCATTGCAGGCTCCACAGAACCGTGTTGTTACAGATACCACTAACTCAGTGCAAACCAAACTAAGTATAACACCTATCAAACCCTACACAATATCCCTGTAGTATGCTTCCTTCAAAAGCATCTTTTATATCACTTATAGATTTAGTTGAATAATAAAATTTAGGCTGCATACATGTTCTATCTTTCACTTCAATCATGATTACAGATAATGCAGCCCACCCTAAGATCTACACTGTGGACAGCTGGGTTTACAACTTCAATTCAGCTTTTCATCTACACTATAGACAGTAGGAAATTCAGCCTTGATTTATTTAATGCAGAGTCAATTATACTGTATTTATTCAGATTTTGTTAAAATAAGTGAAAAAAGCATTTTTATAAAACTATGCTGAATAATAGCTTTGATGTACACTGCTGACAGTAGGATTCACAACTTGAATTCAGCTTTGTATCTACACTACAGACAGTAGGGAATTTAGCCTTGATTTATTTAAGCCACAGGCAAAAAATACTCCTCTGGCACTGCTAGTATGCACAAGCACCTTTAATCCCTACATCCTATGAACAATGGTCACAAAGAAAGTGCCAAAATGTACCTGGACTACCGGCAATGCCAAGTACATCTGGGATATCACATTCAACATCGCAACCAGACATACGTCCCCATTTTGAGAAAGTTAGAATGCACTACGTGAAATGCAATAATTAAATTTGTTATGGGAAGCAATCAGTAGACCTAGTTTGCAGAGCAATTGATAACCATTGATGGTAGTATTTTTTTTAACCTCAAAATTCATGCAGATCAGTATGCAACACTCAATATTTTGAGTATGGACTGCTCGAACCACATATCATCGTAGGATGAGCACACGCTGAGCACCAAACCTACCACTAACTCAGTACACCATAAATAATCGCCACCTTGCCTTATGAAGGCAAAATTCAGTTGCCAAAAGACATTCTTATCAGTGCGGTCTGTCTGAACCACGCATCATCGCAGGCTCTACACAAACCCCCCCTATTTCAGTGTACCACAACTCATGAACCTTTTACGATAGAACCTTCTGTGTATTATTTCACATATAGTGCTCCTACCTTTGTACAGCAGAAGTCATAAACCGTTTATGATTGAATATCTGTGTATGATATCATGATTACTATTCCACTTGTTACCAACAGCAACGTATTAAAATAGAGTTGAGCACACAAGCCCATGTCCACTTCAACTATCTATCTGTGTCTGTGTATTTATTATGTTTGTAAAATGCTGCTCCTGTGCCCTACCACATTATATTGTGCTATAAATAGCGTATGCAACCATCTTACCTCTGACAGTAAGTGTGGGCTATTCCTCCTTTTTTTAATTTTATTTTTTTAGCATATTTATATAGCGCAAAATAAACCCATAACTATATCAGCAATTTAAATGAGCACCGTATTTACAGTACATTTTCAGGCATGCGTTGATTATGTCATTACTCTACAATAACAGGATGTGGATGCAACTCCGAGCCTCGAACACTGATTTCCAGCACCAAATTCGACAGTGTACCTGATAGGCACATATGTATATATATTAACTGCCTTTCATGTGTCAAAAACTACAACTTAAACCTTTCACAGCCCTGTATTACTACAGCTACAACACTCCACTGAATGTACAACAAACATTCATAATCGCAGAAATGCGTCATGTCCACCATCTTTTATGTGTGCAACTATGGATGAAAATAGAGTCAGTGATACCCCGTACCTTCCATGTTGGCCATGTTGTGAAAATTTACAAATATAATGATACATTTGCTTTTAAGACCCGGGTGTTGTCAGCACTACATAACGAACACCCAAATCACTTGATTTCTCATATAGCTAATGACGGAACCACGCCCATTGTTCCGGAGTCATGGTTCAGAGCCTCGATCAGCACTGGCATGCTTCAGTCCAGCCCACTCCACTTATGCTTCCAGGAAAAAACAAAAACGGAACATTACCCAGATTTCCTTTGTACTGATTCCTTAGTTCCAGGTCTAGTTGTCAGAACGGCACACACACACTCTCTCATGCCTGGTATACACCCACACCACACCCATCCAGCACTTGCATCACTACGCACGTGACCCTTACAATAAAAAAGACTGGGCGCACATGCTCTACGCCATTTTAGAGTTGCTCGCATTGCAAGCACTGTGATGGCTCGTACTAGTGGTTTGGACGCCTCATGTAGGCCCGAACCACCGAGTACAACGGTCCACCACTACGTGCATGGCCTCTTGGTCACTAAGTTAGTGGTACCGCAAGGTCTGAGCGGGTGAGAAACCTGCGATGGTGATGGGAGCACGAGTATGTCTTTTCCCATAACCATATAAAGACTCAGCACCAAATGTGAGAAACGTGTATCACTTCACACCACTTGCTTTCACAACCGCATAAAAACATTAATACTATAGTAATTTTTCAAAAATCGAAGCCTATTGAACAAGTTGGAACTGCACAAATTGTTGTTTTTAAATGCGGGAGGGAAGGTGTCTGAAAAGATTATGTAATTCTACTCCACATTAAGATAGTAACAAATACCAATCATAACATCTTTCTTTTACTATCTTTTAGATGTAGAGCTTCAGAGTGCATTATTGTCCCGGCACATGGTGAAAAACACTCTGGTGATGGAAAGTTGAGCTGCGAATATTCTTTGCAGTCACTCTTTCACTTCCTCTATCGTTTGATAAAAAAATTACACACAATGTTAACTTCCTTTTTATCTTACCGGTTGTGTTTCACAAATTGGCGTTCCCCCAACACCTCTAAAACTCAACGTTCGAGGATTCTGCGATGATGTGTGGCCATCGTAAATACGTTTGATAAGGCTGCTATGACATGTGGTGCACCCTCTTTGAATCACGCCAAAGGCACAAGGTGAGCAAAAAAGCATATTTCTGAAACAATGACAAGTCATCTGTGAAAGGAGAGAGTGGGTAGTGTGCGGCAGCTTCACTGTGTAGGAATGTACAATTACCTCCGAGCAGTGACAATAGACAGATTACAACAGTCTGAGAGGCAAATCTACAAGCCCCTTACGCCACTTTTGTATGTACTATACTATGACTAACTCTATATACTATATTTCAGATCACTAAACTGGAGGGTGCAGTATGAACCAGCACATATTTGGACACACAACCAAGGCAAAAGGTGAGCTACAAGTATTTTCTCCACTATTAACTGCTCCATCTATAACTTTCACTCTCTCACAGTTTTAATGTCGTTTTCTCTCTGTTTCTCTCTCTCCCTATCACATCATTTTTCTTTCTCTTTTAAAGTTATGGATGCTGCTGTCCACTCTGCCGTGACCAACCAAAGCTGAGTTCAAGTTGTGAACTCTGTTGGCCACAGTGTTTACACAAAGTAAGCCGAACGACTTAGATATACTATGCCTCCGATTAAATGCATTAGAAATGAAAGACCTTATTTACAAGCCCCTTGCGCCACTTTTGCGTCACTTTCAACATGAGAAAAGTAGCACATGAGTCTTGTAAATAAACCCTAAAGAATATTGTCATGCATAATGACTTGATCTCTCACCTAATTCTGTCTCATCTCTGAATCATTTTAAAGACCTGCTGATCTGTAATGTAAATCTGATGCAGTAGGCTCTTCAATATAGACACCGCTTGATTGCAAGCATATAAGACAAGTGAAATGTATTAGGCACACTGCACATGTTAAAAGAAGGAAATATCTTCAACTGTTAATTTGACTTGTAATGTTTGACCTCATTTAGGACCAGATGTAGGTAGCCAAATACCGGTCGGTAACATCCGAAATTTGGTAATTTCGGCTGTTACCGACCGGTATTTGAAAAATGAGATGTAGGAGTTAAAATAGTACCGAATCGGTAAATAAGAGTTGATATTCTACTGATTCGGTATTGTCCGAATCCTTATTTACCGAATTCTTAATTACCGAATCGGTAAATAAGAAATGGTAAAAAATGACTATCGAGATGTAGGAAACCTAAAAAATACAGAATTTCATAAAATTCGGTATTTAAGAGTCGGTAAATACCATGGATTGAAAGCAGGTGGTAACCAGGTGCAGGCTATAAAATAAGGACCCAAAATGCAACAGTGCTTCCAGAATGGCGGCATTCTACGTCATAGCAAGGCGGCTACGGCTACAGGCATCAGGAGAGAGGGTCTGGAGAAGGGAGGAACAAGTTTGCAGACAGAGGATAACGCTATTTCAACTCACTGAGCCAGAGATATTGCAAATATATAGGCTACACCCCCAAACCATCCTGGACTTGATCAGGGACCTGTACCCACTTTTGAATCACCCAACCCCAAGGGCGCATGCCATCCCACCCCATGAGCAGGTGCTCTGTAGCCTACACCTGCTTGCCTCTGGTAGTTACCAGAGTGTCATTGCTGCTGTAGGTGGTGTGTCCCAGATCTGCCTGTACCGTTTCTTCAGGAAGTTCCTTGAGGCCATGATGCAGAGAATGCATCATTATATTAGATTCCCTGACACACCTGCGGAAGTTGCAAAAACCAAAACAGATTTCTATCAACTGGCACACTTTCCTCACGTCATAGGCTGTATAGATGGCACCCACATCCCACTCTGCCCACCTGCTGCCACAGAACACATTTACAGGAGTACCCACGACTCGTACATCTTCCAGAACAGTGGGATATAGACACGCCTTGTTGCTGGTGATTTTGGGGATGGATACCTACTAGGTAAATACCTATGACACACCCTAATAGTCAAGGCACATGAATCAATCATGATAATGTAACTAATGGCACTCTCTTTCCCACCTAGGTGACAGTGCATATGCTCTGTGCTCCTTTGCTCTCACCCATACATGAAACCATCTACCAGGAGTGAGAGGCGTTACAAAGTGGCACACAGAGCAACATGCAGCGTTGTAGAATGCTCATTTGGACTACTAAAAAGCAGGTTCCGCTGCCTCCATAAGAGTGGAGGTGCACGGCAGTATACTCCAATCATCTGCTGCAAAATAATAGCGACCTGTGCCATGCTGCACAATCTTGCCACCAAGGAAGGCACAGAGGTTGAGATCACACATCATGAAGACATTGATGATGAAACAGAACAGGCACAAGCAATATGCAACATGCAGAAGGAGCAGCGCCAGCAACAGATGGAAGACTGAGATGGACAGAAATCAGATGCAGCTATTTCTAAGTAAGTAAGGAGACACAGTCATGCTTAGTAATTGTAGTACTTAGTTAATAGTCACTATAGCACTTCACTGGTACCACACCATGGTACTACAATGTCTGTATTCTACACTGGGTGGCCACAGTTGACCTCACCGTGACCTGCTTGTGGGTTGAGGGCATTGTCAATGTTTGCGCCCACGCACTACAGTGCGGGATGTACGGAGATGAGTGTCAACGAGTGCAGTGGCGCCTGGGTCAGCAGGTTGGTGCCTGCTGCTCCTACGAATATCAGGAACAGGAGTGCTAGAGCCACACCTGCTGGTGGAGTCTTCTGTGTCCCCGACACCTGTGTCTCCAGCAGTGGCTGCCTGGTGTGTCAGAAAAACCTCCATGGCAGAGGTGAATCTCCCCATCCCCCTCAACAAATCGGTGCAGCAGTGCACAATGTCATCCTGCATGGCGACGGAGCGCCAGCACAGCAGGGAGGTTGCAGTAGCAAGCCGGTTCATTGCTTTGGTTTGTTGGCGCATGACCTGACAATTCCTGCACCTCTCGGATTGGTCACTGTCTAGTTTGTCGCAGAGGGCACTCATGCCCTGTGTCATTTCCCACATGCCCTCTGCCATGGAGTGCATGCTTTCTGTAATGGAGCCAATTCCCCTGTCGATGTTGGACATCCGGCTGTTTAAAATGCGCACCTGTCTATGCACCGCTAAAATGCCCTTTGCCTGCAGGCGCTGGACATTCACCATGGTGGCCTCAAGACCACAGTAGACCCCGTCTCCATCCTGGTCTTCGTCTCTCTCCCATCCCCTACAGCCTCGGACACCAGCACGTACTGCTCCAGATGAACTCTGCTGCCCAGCGTTGTCAGCCAGAAGTGGATTAGTTGGTGGGAGAGCCTTCACATCTTCCTCATCTGATGTTTTGAGGATCCTGAGAGGGGGCACATCATGCCTCTTTGGCCTTCCCAGCACAGATGACTCTGAGGTTGGTGTTGGGGAAAGTGCAGGTGCTTATAAATTTGGTGACCCAAACAGCAGAGGTGACAGTGGCTGTGGTGTGGTGGTTTACTCCGGTGTAGTGGCTGCCTGCGCTGTGGGTGTTTTTTCAAGAACAGTGCTTGGTCCTGATCTGTCGGGTGTTTTCTCCCTCATCTCCATTGCCGGTGCCCTCTCCTCCCTTTCCTGAGCAGTACTGCACGATGACTCCCTGTGGGCAGATATGGACAAAGTATCAGTGGTGTTGTTCACATGTGTAACATTATTAAAACACATTACTATCACACAATTGCCTAGTCCTCAACTACTTATGGATGTAGTGTGTGGCATGCCATGCTGAATTCTATGTTGACTGCATTGATGTGTGTTCCTATGACTACATCTCCCATGATGCATTGGTGGTAAAAACTAAAACCAGTTCTGGAGTGTGATGCAGAGACCAACATTGGGAAAGGGGTCAGGGAATAGGGTGGGGATTCATGTCCATGCATCTTACCTTGTTTTCTTGCAGCTCTGGCGGAGCTGTTAGCATCCCCGATCCCATGGATACTTTCTGGCTCCAGGGTGGATTCCACCAGCTGCTCCAGGTCTGTCAGTCTTGGTGCACGGCTCCTCCCTCCACCTGTGGCTGCAGCTTCTTTCCTCTGTGTAGATATGTTCTTTTTGGTAATGATTCGCAGATCATACCACTTTTTTGTAGGTCATCCATGTCCCTCTGTATGACCCCAATTGCATTTACTTTGGCCTGGATCTGCAGCCAGGAGTTCAGTTTTACAGACTCTGCAACATGCAGAGACTGCTTTCCAAAGAGCTGAGTGTGGTGTTTGACCACCTCCTCCACCAGCACCTGCAGTTCTGCTGGGCTGAATTTGATCTTCGTCTTACGCTCAGCTCCATCCTTCTGGCCATCCTGGGACTCCATTATGCTGCTCAGCTCTGATCAGGGCAGCCAGCTCCTCTGTGTTTCCTCCAGCTCTCCAAACAGTTCAGTTGCTCTGCACCTGCATGGGTGTGGCCACTTCCAGGTACTGGTGAGGGGTAGTTGCAGCTGATTGCATGGTTCATCTGTTGCTTTGTTGTGGGGTGTGGTGGGTGTTCATGATTGGTTGACTGGCTCACATGGGTTATTTTCATATTTACCGAATCGGAAAATACTGAATCGGAAAATACAGACTCGGTAAATCCCATTCAACCCTATGGGCCTCTAAGACCATAGGGTTGATGGGATTTACCGAATCGGTATTTTCCGATTTGGTAAATACCGCTTGGGAATTCCGAATGTCACCGAATCGGTAATTATTACCGATTTTTTACCTACATCCCGTTTTCCGATTCTGAAATACCGAATCGGTATGATTCGGTAGTTAAGAATTGGTAAACTGGGATTACCTACATCTGGCCCTTAGTCACATCGATCTAATTTTAAACACTAATTTTCTTTTTTGTTTTGCAGATTACCTACCGTACTTCTATTGGACTCCATATCACATTTTGTTTATTATATTGTTTTGTTAAAGTTATGTTTCTAATTATTTATTACATTGTTATCTTTAAGTTACATTTCCAGTTATTTATTGTTGTTTCAATAAAAGTTAATACATTTTTTATAACATTTCACTATTATTTAGTGTGATAATAATACACTTAGAAAACATTTAAAAATAGAAATGATGCTTCAGAGAGGTGAGGTTCTAATTACAGCACACCAAAAATTATTTTAAATTATTTCAGTCTTTATGTGCGTATTGCACAAATGAAGGCTTGAACTGCTGTCACCAGTAAAGTTTACAAGACAACACAAGATTCACACAGCATAAAGGTAAATAATGGTCCAATGTAGAGTCAAAAAAAGGTCCTCTTCAGATAACGAATATTTTTGTTATTCTTCTTTATTCAAATTTCATAAAAACAGGTTCTCCCAGCATAAACATCGCCAACACGTGTTTCGTCTCCCACAGAGACTTCATCAAGGCTGGAATAATTAAATAATACATATATATTACAATCCAAACATCAACAAATATTATATACAAACAGTACTAAAACATTATATATACAACATACAGGGAAATAGAAATACTGTTTCATAACAAGTCAATACATACATAATATCAACCTATAACATGTATATAAAAAACAATACATATATATACAACATCCTAATAAAAGGAGATAACATTTGATAAGAATTTATACTCCTGACAAAATACATAAGACATGGGTAAGTCACACATCCATTAAAGGGTCCTATATAATGTAGCATGACTAAACGTCACTAAATCATTGTCATACATATAAATCAAAACACCCACCATAGATAATAGTAGGAAGGTGTTTAGTAATCCGCTCATGAAGTGAGGACACAATATGATATATTAATAGTGGGCTACCTGGAAGGACAAGAAATGGGAGTAAATATCATAAATTGGTATCAGACACAAGAACCGGAATCTATAACAGGATTATTTATATAGGCAAGGAGACTATCAACAATTACAAGCCGTTTATGCAAAATACAAGATAATACACAATTGAAGGATGTTCCACAATACGGAATGAAACAAAATCAAAAATCGAGTGAAACGATGAATTGGCACGGGCACTCAGTTATTATGTACAAATCTAAGGGAAAGGGTTTTGCAAAACCAGAGGTATGTATAAACCAAACCGATATTTACACAAAATGGTAGTGAGACAGAGTAACTCACCCCAGAAATAGAAAATAGGGTAAAACACACGACTGAATTCACTCCAACATGAGGGTCAACATATTATTCTTGGCAAATGTATCATCATTCTTTATTGTGAAGATGTATCTGAATAAAGAAGAATATAGACATCCTATTATTTGTTACTGCTAAATTATCCGCCTAGAGCCTAAGAGAAAATTGAAGGTGATAATGTCATAAAATATGTGAAAACACACATTCCATACATGATATAAAAACCTGTGTACTAGGACGATGTTTAGATAACAGAGAGCAGTAATACATATTACCCAAATTAGAACGAATGTGAATATAAATAGCATCGGAGACCCACGCTCTATTGCTCAGTATAGGAGCTAAAGAACAAGTCCTAGTAAGGAATTTTGTGAAGTGAGAACAGTTAAGTCAAAATTAATTATGAATAGTACAAAAATTATATAAGCATTTAGTTGTCAGCAAAAAAGAAAAGCAGCTTGTTATCAGGACTAAGAAATTTTGGCACACTCGACTGTCACCCCTGGATAAGTATCCAATGCAACTTGAATAAATACAAAGTCGGAATCAGTTTACCAATTGAATTAATGGTATTGAAGTTAATGACATTAACATGACTGCCGATTCAAGAAAGAACAATATAACAATTTAATATAAGTGCCGCATGACGGATAAAACAATAAATGGCCCTAGACACCTGATTATGAATAAATAGTGAAGTAATAGCTCACCATAGGCGAAAATGAATATGAATTGAGGCTGTCAGAGTCCCGAGTTATAGGAAGGATCCCATAACATGAATCACACAGTTTCCAAGGTGAGCAAGTAAGTTTAGACGAACTCCCAAAAGGGTAACAGAAGTCCGCGTTCGCAACCCTGATAAGTTGCAATCTAAAGACGATAAAGCATACATGAAAGGCATGCTTTAGGAGTCAATAAGATCGATAATAATGCCAGAGAGGAGGACTATTAACCTAAGGATTCCCACACTAAGTACCCCGGGAAACGCGAATGCAATGTAATAGACTACTGGCACCCCCTATCCGTTACTGGATGATCATCTAACTGTTTACTCACCCGCCAAGTGGCAGCAGCATTTGTATTCCCCTTCGTCGCCCGCAGTAACAAAAGGACGCTTCATGGTAGACAGAATTTTATATGCCGTGAAGTGAATAGTGCGGGAAAAATTAAATGGAGTTCAGGTGTAAACAATCTGCACAGCGTAGGGGTCATAGAGGTTGATGACAGACTAAACGACTGTAACTAACGCTGATAAAGTCAAAAACGGCGGCCATTTTAAAGTGTAGTTAGTCTAAGCAAAAAAAAAAAAAAAACATCGACAGCTTATCCAAAGAATGCAGAGTGGATCCCCCCACTACCAAGGATTAACTGAGGGGCAAAGCCGGCAGCCAACCCGGACGCTCTTAGATAAAGACACAGGTTTGAATATATTAGGAATGAGTCTTAGCCAATATGTTCTAAACATAACTGTCAGACCATCAGGCACAATAACCTGAGCTCGGTGCATGAACGGCGGCCATATGAAAGAGTCCCAATGAAAGCATACGTATAAGGATAAGTTCCAACAACTACATGACTGTATTACATAGTGACAATCTGTCCCTAAATGACGGACAGAAATACAATCTTTACAATTCACGAAACAAAACATAAACGGCGACCATCTCCAGTGATGATAACGAAAAAAATAAAGTCTATGTGGAGTCAATTTACAAAACGATGAAGGGCATGAATACCCATCGTATCAACTGATATTGTACTTATTTGAAGGTGCATTACTCACAACAAGATATTCAACTGATGCACAGAGCTTTGATAATCAGGAAATAATCCAATATGCCGGTCCATAAATAGTGGTAACCAGAAAATAAATTTACGGAAATATATATTATAGGCATGATCATAAGGTCCACAATAATTAAAGACTTTAATGGGTGACTAAATTACAGTGTCTCAAAATAGCTTGGTAATTTCATTCCTTAAGAAACACATGTAGTTCACGATCAGTATTTAGTCCCCTGTCAATTGCTCTCAATTTGATCAACCACTGTGATTCCAATTTTCTCAATGCAGCCACTCTGTCCACTACTCTGGGATTGGCTTTCACCTCAGCAATACCATGAAACTTGATTTCCAATATTTCAGATTCTGTGTGGACTGCATTATAATGGACTGCCCAAGGGTAGCTTTTGTTGCAGTTACGAATAGCTCGTATGTGCTCCTGTATCCTCTCTTTGAGGGGTCTTGTGGTGCTACCAACGTAAATTTGACCGCATTTGCAAATTATACAGTAAACAGTAAACTTGGTATTGCAGTTGATAAACTGATTAATGTGGTGGGTTTGTTGGGTATTATATTTAACACCTTGGCTGCTAGGGGATTTTCACCTCCTGTGCTGAAGATGTTTAAATACTATAGTTTCATGACAAGGTCAGCTCGTCATAAGCACAGCGCAGGTAACGCCCATGACGAGCTGACCTTGTGATGAGCATGGAAGGGGTTAAAGGTCTTCTTTTTATCATCCGCAAATTGGCATACACAGCATTGAATACATTTAAAAAAACCTTTTGGTTTATTTGGAAGCAACATGTTAGTAGTACTGGTTGTAGCAACATTGCTGACTATAGAGGGCCTTATGATGTTTCTAAGAGTTCTTCCCCTTCTATAGGTAATCTTAGGTTTGTTAGTCAAATATGGATCCAGATCCGGATCCAGTTTGAGGATTTCCAATGTTTATTTATATTCCTATAAACTTGATTACTGTGCGAGTTGAATTGGGTGATCAGAGATATCTTGTCTTCTTTATTGGAATGTCTTTTTTTACGTTTGAGTGTTTCTGATCTATGAATCTTGTTGATACGATTGTGTGCTTTATTGAGTATCATCTTATCATAGCCTCTTTTTTCAAAACGTTCCTTGAGTTTGGTTATCTCACATTGAAAATCATTATCAGAACTACAATTACGGAGTAGCCTGATCCTTTCCCCAAAGGGAATAGCAGTTTTTTGTGAAGTAGGATGGGCACTGCTTGCATGTAACACTGAGTGACATGCGGTGATCTTTCTGAATAATTTGCTCTCACGTTTGCCGTTATTTACAAATAGGGTGATATCCAGAAAATCTACACTGTTTGCACTATAGTGGGCGGTAAAGCTCAAATTATAGGTGTTATGATTGATATAAGTGACAAATTCATTGAGTGAAATCTCATCTCCTCCCCAAATCAAACAAAATATCATCAATAAACCGACACCAAAAAATTATGTGGTTAGATAGCTCAGGAGGGCCATGTTTCCATATATGAGATTCTTCAAAGAATCCCATATAGATGTTAGCGAATGAGGGCGAAAATTTCGCCCCCATCGCTAAACCAGAGTGTTGATGGTACCAGGTGCTATTATGGATGAAAAAGTTGTTATTAAGTGCAAAACAGGTCATTTCCAGTACCATTTCAGTATGATGGTATAAGGTGGCATCACGTTTGGACAGAAAGTATGTAAGGGCCTCCATACCTTTGTTTACAGGTATGCTGGTGTATAAGGCACAGACGTCTAATGTCACTAGTAAAGCATCATCCATCCAAGTCATGTCTTCTAGTTTGTTGAGAAGATCCTTTGTATCTTCTGTAAAAGATGGAAGATTACGTACAACCGGTTGGAGGGTAATGTCTATATATTCTGAGATATGTTCTATTGTAGAACCTATGCCCGATATTATCGGTCTTCCAGGTGGCATTGTGGTACTCTTGTGTACCTTAAGCAAGATATACATATAAGCCGCCAGAGGATTGGGATTGAACAAGTATTTAAGTTCAATATCAGACAATACTCCTGCGCTGTGCCAATATCTCAACATTCTATCTAGACGTTGATTAATGTCTTGTGTGGGATTATGGTAAATTTTAGTATATGAGTTGGTGTCACCAAGCTGACGATCAATTTCTGCAAAGTAGTCAGTTTTATTTAATAAAACAATGTTTCCCCCTTTGTCTGCTTTTTTTTACAACTGTATCATGATGATTGGATGGTGATTTAAGGGCAGTTCTTTCCTGAGAATTAAGGTTGTCACATTTAGTAAGTGATACCCGATTTAATTTATCTTCAAGTTTGTATAGATCTTCTATACCAGTTCTAAAGAAGCAGTCAATAAGATTGTCAGGGTGAAGCTGAGGAACAAATATAGATTTATTCCTAAGACCACTATTGGTTTGACGGTTACTTTCAATACCTAACTCATCCATTAATTCTTGCATACCTGGAGGATTTTCAATACTGTCATCCAGTTCTAGTAACATTTGTACATTATGAATATCTGCAATTGATTGACCACTTTCAGAAACAGAATACAATGGTATAGTTGACACTCTTTTGTTTGTATCAAAGAATTTTTTTAATTTTAATCTGCGTGTAATTTTGAACAAATCAATATGTAATGAAACAAAATCAGGTTTAGCAAGTGGACCAAAATTCAATCCCTTTTTCAAGACATTCTCCTCCATAATGCATAGTGTAGTAGAAGACAAGTTAATGATAGACACATCATTATTATCAGATGTAGACTCCCGGACTACAGCTACATCAACATTACTATTTACTGTTTCCTCTTTACGCGTGATGCTAATCTTGTTACCTGCTTGCTTTCGTCTGTTCCTGTTTTTTCTGCCACCCCTCCTTGTTCTCTTCCTCCTGTGTTCTTTCGATTGTAAGTCGATTTGGTTCCCTTGCGGAACATCTCCAGCTCTAATAAAAAAGACAAACCAATGCCAGTGCTATCTGTAGCTATTGTTGTAAGTGAGGATTCACTTCTATTCTCACTAGTTTCACTGACACAACTTGAGAGGTCGGAGTCACTTGCAGACATTGTAACATCAGTTCTTTTATTTTGAAGGGTGGCTACACCTGCTCTTGGTTTAACTTCATCAAATTTCTTGGCAAAAGTAAATATCCTGCCGTTTCGATAATCATTATCGTCCCTTTTAGGCTTTCTGATTTTTTTTATCCCTAATATATGTGTGATGTGAGCTCAGTACTCCCTTAAGTATTTATAGTTTTTCTCAGTCGTTTCTGTTAGATTAAGTGATTTAATCTCCTCTTCTATGGCATCTATTTCTGTTAGCAATTTCGCTCTTTTTCGCTCAGCATGTCTGATCAAAATGTCAATCATACCAAATGAGGAGCCTGATATTAGGTGCTCCCATTCACCCAAAAGATCAGGATCAAGGTCCTCAAAAGTAGGAAATATTATCACACGTAAGCCCCTAGGGATTTGTTTAAGTTCCAAGCATTTTTTTAAAGTGGTTAAATCCCACCAGCGGGAAAGTTCCGCCTTTCTAAGCCTTTCCAGTTTAACAAATAGTTGTTTCAAACCCACTGGTATATCCTCTACAGTGGTTGTGGATTTGGATTGGATACCCTTATCTGAGAAGATATCATTAAATAACTTGTCCCTGTCTTCAGAGAAAGTAGCCATCTTGCAATACTAGTGACAAAAGAGCTAATGAAATGGTCAATATCATAACTGGTAAGAAATCTTACTCAGATCACGCGTACAGAGGAGTTGAAGTGCTTGACTCACTTAGAGAAATTCAACAGAAGAGGGTAGTAGTGTCCAAAAAGGAGAAGTCCGCAACATTCAATAGGAAATATGTTTCATGATACAAATGAGTAAATACGCGTTGTAAATAAACACAGTCAGATAGTGTACAGTGGGTGCTCAAGAAACTCAAGGCAGTTACTACCTAAAGGTGCTATATCGGTGCACACGAATGTACAGCCGGAAATAATGCTTCAGAGAGATGAGGTTCAAATAACAGCACACCAAAAATTATTTTAAATTATTTCAGTCTTTATGTGCGTATTGCACAAATGAAGGCTTGAACTGCTGTAACCAGTAAAGTTTACAAGACAACACAAGATTCACACAGCATAAGGGTAAATAATGGTCCAATGTAGAGTCAAAAAAGGTCCTCTTCAGATAACGAATATTTTTGTTATTCTTCTTTATTCAAATTTCATAAAAACAGGTTCTCCCAGTATCAACATCGCCAACACGTGTTTCGTCTCCCACAGAGACTTCATCAAGGCTGGAATAATTAAATAATACATATATATATCAATCCAAACATCAACAAATATTATATACAAACAGTACAAAAACATTATATATACAACATACAGGGAAACAGAAATACTGTTTCATAACAAGTCAATACATACATAATATCTACCTATAACATGTATATAAAAACAATACATATATATACAACATCCTAATAAAGGGAGATACCATTTGATAAGAATTAATACTCCTGACTAAATACATAAGACATGGGTAAGTCACACATCCATTAAAGGGTCCTATATAATGTAGCATGACTAAACGTCACTAAATCATTGTCATACATATAAATCAAAACACCCCCCATAGATAATAGTAGGAAGGTGTTTAGTAATCCGCTCATGAAGTGAGGACACAACGTGATATATTATTAGTGGGCTACCTGGAAGGACACGAAATGGGAGTAAATATCATAAATTGGTATCAGACACAAGAACCGGAATCTATAACAGGATGATATAGGCAAGGAGACTATCAACAATTGGAAGCCGTATATGCAAAATACAAGATAATACACAATTGAAGGATGTTCCACAATATGGAATGAAACAAAATCAAAAGTCGAGTGAAACAATGAATTGGCACGGGCACTCAGTCCTTATGTACAAATCTAAGAGAAAGGGTATTGCAAAACCACAGGTATGTATAAACCAAACCGATATTTACACAAAATGGTAGTGAGACAGAGTAACTCACCCCAGAAATAGAAAAAAGGGTAAAACACACGACTGAATTCACTCCAACATGAGGGTCAACATATTATTCTTGGCAAACGTATCATCATTCTTTATTGTGAAGATGTATCTGAATAAAGAAGAATATAGACATCCTATTAGTTGTTACTGCTAAATTATCCGCCTAGAGCCTTAGAGAAAATTGAAGGTGACATGATACAATGTCATAAAATATGTGAAAACACACATTCCATACATGATATAAAAACCTGTGTACTAGGACGATGTTTAGATAACAGAGAGCAGTAATACATACTAGCCAAATTAGAACGAATGTGAATATAAATAGCATCGGAGACCCACGCTCTATGGCTCAGTATAGGAGCTAAAGAACAAGTCCTAGTAAGGAATTTTGTGAAGTGAGAACAGTTACGTCAAAATTAATTATGAATAGTACAAAAATTATATAAGCATTTAGCTGTCAGCAAAAAAGAAAAGCAAGTTGCTAACAGGACTAAGAAATTTTGGCACACTCGACTGTCACCCCTGGATAAGTATCCAATGCAACTTGAATAAATACAAAGTCGGAATCAGTTTCCCAATTAAATTACTGGTATTGAAGTTAATGACATTAACATGGCTGCCTATTCAAGAAAGAACAATTTAATATAAGTGGATCCGGATCTGGATCCATATTTGACTAACACACCCATGTTTACCTATAGAAGGGGAAGAACTCTTAGAAACTACATAAGCCCCTCTATAGTCAGCAATGTTGCTACAACCAGTACTACTAACATGTGGCTTCCAAATAAACCAAAAGGTTTTTTTTAATGTACTCAATGCTGTGTATGCCAATTTGCGGATGATAAAAAGAAGACCTTTAAATATAATACCCAACAAACCAACCACATTAATCAGTTTATCAACTGCTATACCAAGTTTACTGTTTACTGTATAATTTGCAAATGTGGTAAAATTTACGTTGGTAGCACCACAAGACCCCTCGAAGAGAGGATACAGGAGCACATACGAGCTATTCGTAACTGCAACAAAAGCTACCCTTTGGCAGTCCATTATAATGCAGTCCACACAGAATCTGAAATATTGGCAATCTAGTTTCATGGTATTGCTGAGGTGAAAGCCAATCCCAGAGGAGGGGAAGAGTGGCTGCATTGAAAAAATTGGAATCACAGTGTTTGATCAAATTGAGAGCAGTTGACAGGGGACTAAATACTGATCGTGAACTACATGTGTTTCTTAAGGAATGAAATTACCAAGATATTTTGAGACACTGTAATTTAGTCACCCATTAAAGTCTTTAATTATTGTGGATTTTATGATCATGCCTACAATATATATTTCCGTACATTTATTTTCTGGTTAACACTATTTATGGACCGGCATATTGGAATATTTCCTGACTATCAATGCTCTGTGCATCAGTTTAATATCTTGTTGTGAGTAATGCACCTTCAAACATGTACAATATCAGTTGATACAATGGGTATTCATGCCCTTCATCGTTTTGTAAATTGACTCCACATAGACTTTATTTTTTTCTACATCATCACTGGAGATGGTCGCCGTTTATGTTTTGTTTCGTGAATTGTAATGATTGGATTTTCTGTCCGTCATTTAGGGACAGATTGTCACTATGTAATACAATCATGTTGTTGTTGGAACTTATCCTTATACTTATGCTTTCATTGGGACTTTTTCATATGGCCGCCGTTCATGCATCGAGCTGAGGTTATTGTGCCTGATGGTCTGACAGTTATGTTTAGAACATATTGGCTAAGACTCATTCCTAATATATTCAAACCTGTGTCTTTATCTAAGAGCGTCCGGGTTGGCTGCCGACTTTGCCCCTCAGTTAATCCTTGGTAGTGGGGGGATCCACTCTGCATTCTTTGGATTAGCTGCTGATGTTTTTTTTCTTTTTTTGCTTAGACTAACTACACTTCAAAATGGCCGCCGTTTTTGTCTTGATCAGCATTAGTTACAGTCGTTTAGTCTGTCATCGACCTCTATGACCCCTACGCTGTGCAGATTGTTTTCACCTGAACTCCAGTTAACTTTTCCCGCACTATTCACTTCAAGGCATATAAAATGCTGTCTACCATGAAGCGTCCTTTTGTTACTGCGGGCGACGAAGCGGGATACAAACGCTGCTGCCACTTGGCGGGTGAGTAAACAGTTGGATGATCATCGAATGACGGATAGGGGGTGCCAGTAGTCTATTACATTGCATTTGCATTTACCGGAGTACTTAGTGTGGGAATCCTTAGGTTATTAGTCCTCCTTTCTGGCATTATGATCGATCTTATTGACTCCTAAAGCATGCCTTTCATGTATGCTTTTTCGTCTTTAGATTGCAACTTATCAGGGTTGCGAACGCGGACTACTTTTACCCTTCTGGGAGTTCGTCTAAACTTACTTGCTCACCTTGGAAACTGTGTGATTCGTGTTATGGGATCCTTCCTATAACTCGGGACTCTGACAGCTTCAATTCATATTCATTTTCGCCTATGGTGAGCTATTACTTCACTATTTATTCATAATCAGGTGTCTAGGGCTTTTTATTGTTCTATCTGTCATGCGGCACTTATAGTAAATTGTTCTTTCTTGAATTGGCAGCCATGTTAATGTCATTACCTTCAATACCAGTAATTTATTTGGGAAACTGATTCCGACTTTGTATTTATTCAAGTTGCATTGGATACTTATCCAGGGGTGACAGTCGAGTGGGCCAAAATTTCTTAGTCCTGATAACAAGCTGCTTTTCTTTTTTGCTGACAACTAAATGTTTATATAATTTTTGTACTATTCATAATTAATTTTGACTTAACTGTTCTCACTTCACAAAATTCCTTACTAGGACTTGTTCTTTAGCTCCTGTACTGAGCAATAGAGCGTGGGTCTCCGATGCTATTTATATTCACATTCGTTCTAATTTGGGTTATATGTATTACTGCTCTCTGTTATCTAAACATCGTCCTAGTACACAGGTTTTTATATCATGTATGGAATGTGTGTTTTCACATATTTTATGACATTGTATCATGTCACCTTCAATTTTCTCTTAGGCTCTAGGCGGATAATTTAGCAGTAACAAATAATAGGATGTCTATATTCTTCTTTATTCCGATACATCTTCACAAAGAAGAATGATGATACGTTTGCCAAGAATAATATGTTGACCCTCATGTTGGAGTGAATTCAGTCGTGTGTATTACCCTATTTTCTGTTTCTGGGGTGAGGTACTCTGTCTCACTACCATTTTGTGTAAATATCGGTTTGGTTTATACATACCTGTGGTTTTGCAATACCCTTTCTCTTAGGTTTGTACATAATAACTGAGTGCCCGTGCCAATTCATCGTTTCACTCGACTTTTGATTTTGTTTCATTCCATATTGTGGAACATCCTTCAATTGTGTATTATCTTGTATTTTGCATAAATGGCTTCTAATTGTTGATAGTCTCCTTGCCTATATAATCCTGTTATAGATTCCGGTTCTTGTGTCTGATACCAATTTATGATATTTACTCCCATTTCTTGTCCTTCCAGGTAGCCCACTATTAATATATCACGTTGTGTCCTCACTTCATGAGCGGATTACTAAACAACTTCCTACTATTATCTATGGTGGGTGTTTTGATTTATATGTATGACAAAGATTTAGAGACTTTTAGTCATGCTACATTATATAGGACCCTTTAATGGATGTGTGACTTACGCATGTCTTATGTATTTTGTCATGAGTATAAATTCTCATCAAATGTTATCTCCCTTTATTAGGATGTTGTATATATATGTATTGTTTTTTATATACATGTTATAGGTTGATATTATGTATGTATTGACTTGTTATGAAACAGTATTTCTATTTCCCTGTATGTTGTATATATAATGTTTTAGTACTGTTTGTATATAATATTTGTTGATGTTTGAATTGTAATATATATGTATTATTTAAATATTCCAGCCTTGATGAAGTCTCTGTGGGAGACGAAACACGTGTTGGTGATGTTTATGCTGGGAGAACCTGTTTTTATGAAATTTGAATAAAGAAGAATAACAAAAATATTCGTTATCTGAAGAGGACCTTTTTTTTGAATCTACATTGGACCATTATTTACCCTTATGCTGTGTGAATCTTGTGTTGTCTTGTAAACTTTACTGGTGACAGCAGTTCAAGCCTTCATGTGTGCAATACACACATAAAGACTGAAAAAATAATTTTTGGTGTGCTGTAATTAGAACCTCACCTCTCTGAAGCATAATTTCCGGCTGTACATTCGTGTGCACCGATATAGCACCTTTAGGTATTAGGTGCCTTGAGTTTCTTGAGCACCCACTGTACACTATCTGACTGTTTTTATTTACAACGCGTATTTACTCATTTGTATCATGAAACATATTTCCTATTGAATGTTGCGGACTTCTCCTTTTTGGACACTACTACCCTCTTCTGTTGAATTTCTCTAAGTGAGTCTAGCACTTCATCTCCTCTGTACGCGTGATCTGAGTAAGATTTCTTACCAGTTATGATATTGACCATTTCATTAGCTCTTTTGTCACTAGTATTGCAAGATGGCTACTTTCTCTGATGACAAGGACAAGTTATTTAATGATATCTTCTCAGATAAGGGTATCCAATCCAAATCCACAACCACTGTAGAGGATAAACCAGTGGGTTTGAAACAACTATTTGTTAAACTGGAAAGGCTTAGAAAGGCGGAACTTTCCCGCTGGTGGGATTTAACCACTTTAAAAAAATGCTTGGAACTTAAACAAATCCCTAGGGGCTTACGTGTGATAATATTTCCTACTTTTGAGGACCTTGATCCTGATCTTTTGGGTGAATGGGAGCACCTAATATCAGGCTCCTCATTTGGTATGATTGACATTTTGATTAGACATGCTGAGTGAAAAAGAGCAAAATTGCTAACAGAAATAGATGCCATAGAAGAGGAGAATAAATCACTTAATCTAACCGAAACGACTGAGAAAAACTATACACTTCTTAAGGGAGTACTGAGCTCACATCAAACATATATTAGGGATAAAAAAAATCAGAAAGCTTAAAAGGGACGATAATGATTATCGAAACGGCAGGATATTAACTTTTGCCAAGAAATTTGATGAAGTTAAACCAAGAGCAGGTGTAGCCACACTTCAAAATAAAAGAACTGATGTTACAATGTCTGCAAGTGACTCCGACCTCTCAAGTTGTGTCAGTGAAACTAGTGAGAATAGAAGTGAATCCTCACTTACAACAATAGCTACAGATAGCACTGGCATTGGTTCGTCTTTTTTATTAGAGCTGGAGAGGTTCCGCAAGGGAACCAAATCGACTTACAATCGAAAGAACACAGGAGGAAGAGAACAAGGAGGGGTGGCAGAAAAAACAGGAACAGACGAAAGCAAGCGAGTAACAAGATCAGCATCACGAGTACAAAGGAAACAGTAAATAGTAATGTTGATGTAGCTGTAGTCCGGGAGTCTACATCTGATAATAATGATGTATCTATCATTAACTTGTCTTCTACTACACTAAGCATTATGGAGGAGAATGTCTTGAAAAAGGGATTGAATTTTTGTCCACTTGCTAAACCTGATTTTGTTTCATTACATATTGATTTGTTCAAATTTACACGCAGATTAAAATTAAAAAAATTATTTGATACAAACAAAAGAGTGTCAACTATACCATTGTATTCTGTGTCTGAAAGTGGTCAATCAATTGCAGATATTCATAATGTACAAATGTTACTAGAACTGGATGACAGTATTGAAAATCCTTCAGGTATGCAAGAAATAATGAATGAGTTAGGTATTGAAAGTAACCTTCAAACCAATAGCGGTCTAAGGAATAAATCTATATTTGTGCCTCAGCTTCCCCCTGACAATCTTATTGACTTCTTCTTTAGAACTGTTACGGAAGATCTATACAAACTTGAAGATAAATTAAATCGGGTATCACTTACTAAATGTGACAACCTTAATTCTCAGGAAAGAACTGCCCTTAAATCACTATCCAATCATCATGATACAGTTGTAAAAGAAGCAGACAAAGGGGGACACATTGTTTTATTAAATAAAACTGACTACTTTGCAGAAATTGATCGTCAGCTTGGTAACACCAACTCATATACTAAAATTGACCATAATCCCACACAAGACATTAATCAACGTCTAGATAGAATGTTGAGATATTGGCACAGCGCAGGAGTATTGTCTGATATTGAACTTAAATACTTGTTCAATCCCAATCCTCTGGCGGCTTATATGTATATCTTGCCTAAGGTACACAAGTGTACCACCATGCCACCTGGAAGACCGATAATATCGGGCATAGGTTCTACAATAGAACATATCTCAGAATATATAGACATTACCCTCCAACCGGTTGTACGTAATCTTCCATCTTTTATAGAAGATACAAAGGATCTTCTCAACAAACTAGAAGACATGACTTGGATTGATGATGCTTTACTAGTGACATTAGACGTCTGTGCCTTATACACCAGCATACCTGTAAACAAAGGTATGGAGGCCCTTACATACTTTCTGTCCAAACGTGATGCCACCTTATACCATCATACTGAAATGGTACTGGAAATGACTCGTTTTGCACTTAATAACAACCTTTTCATCCATAATAGCACCTGGTACCATCAACACTCTGGTGTAGCGATGGGGGCGAAATTTTTGCCCTCATTCGCTAACATCTATATGGGATTCTTTGAAGAATCTCATATATGGAAACATGGCCCTCCTGAGCTAACTAACCACATCATTTTTTGGTGTCAGTTTATTGATGATATTTTTTTGATTTGGGGAGGAGATGAGATTTCACTCAATGAATTTGTCACGTATATCAATCATAACACCTATAATTTGAGCTTTACCTCCCACTATAGTGCAAACAGTGTAGATTTTCTGGATATCACCCTATTTGTAAATAATGGCAAACTTGAGAGCAAATTATTCAGAAAGACCACCGCATGTAACTCAGTGTTACATGCAAGCAGTGCCCATCCTACTTCACAGAAAACTGCTATTCCCTTTGGGGAAATGATCAGGCTACGCCGTAACTGTAGTTCTGATAATGATTTTCAATGTGAGATAACCAAACTCAAGGAACGTTTTGAAAAAAGAGGCTATGATAAGATGATACTCAATAAAGCCCACAATCGTATCAACAAGATTCATATATCAGAAACACTCAAACGTAAAAAAAGACATACCAATAAAGAAGACAAGATATCTCTGATCACCCAATTCAACTCGCACAGTAATCAAGTCTATAGGACTATAAATAAACATTGGAAGATCTTCAAACTGGATCTGGATCTGGATCCATATTTGACTAACAAACCTAAGATTACCTATAGAAGGGAAGAACTCTTAGAAACATCATAAGCCCCTCTATAGTCAGCAATGTTGCTACAACCAGTACTACTAACATGTGGCTTCCAAATAAACCAAAAGGGTTTTTTAAATGTACTCAATGCTGTGTATGCCAATTTGCGGATGATGAAAAGAAGACCTTTAAATATAATACCCAACAAACCCACCACATTAATCAGTTTATCAACTGCAATACCAAGTTTACTGTTTACTGTATAATTTGCAAATGTGGTCAAATTTACGTTGGTAGCACCACAAGACCCCTCGAAGAGAGGATACAGGAGCACATACGAGCTATTCGTAACTGCAACAAAAGCTACCTTTTGGCAGTCCATTATAATGCAGTCCACACAGAATCTGAAATATTGGCAATCAAGTTTCATGGTACTGCTGAGGTGAAAGCCAATCCCAGAGGAGGGGACAGAGTGGCTGCATTGAGAAAATTGGAATCACAGTGGTTGATCAAATTGAGAGCAGTTGACAGGGAACTAAATACTGATCGTGAACTACATGTGTTTCTTAAGGAATTAAATTACCAAGCTATTTTGAGACACTGTAATTTAGTCACCCATTAAAGTCTTTAATTATTGTGGACTTTATGATCATGCCTACAATATATATTTCCGTACATTTATTTTCTGGTTACCACTATTTATGGACCGGCATATTGGATTATTTCCTGATTATCAATGCTCTGTGCATCAGTTTAATATCTTGTTGTGAGTAATGCACCTTCAAATATGTACAATATCAGTTGATACGATGGGTATTCATGCCCTTCATCGTTTTGTAAATTGACTCCACATAGACTTTATTTTTTTCGTTATCATCACTGGAGATGGTCGCCGTTTATGTTTTGTTTCGTGAATTGTAAAGATTGGATTTTCTGTCCGTCATTTAGGGACAGATTGTCACTATGTAATACAGTCATGTTGTTGTTGGAACTTATCCTTATACTTATGCTTTCATTGGGGCTCTTTCATATGGCCGCCGTTCATGCATCGAGCTGAGGTTATTGTGCCTGATGGTCTGACAGTTATGTTTAGAACATATTGGCTAAGACTCATTCCTAATATATTCAAACCTGTGTCTTTATCTAAGAGCGTCCGGGTTGGCTGCCGACTTTGCCCCTCAGTTAATCCTTGGTAGTGGGGGGATCCACTCTGCATTCTTTGGATTAGCTGCTGATGTTTTTTTTTTTTGTTTAGACCAGGGGTCTTCAAACTGTGGGGCGCGACCCCCAGAGGGGCCGTGGACCGATTCAAAGGGGGTCGCGCCTTCCCAGTCATAGTTCTAAAGGCCCAAGGGCTTCAGCCCTCCCTCTTTCCCCGTCCTTTGTCTCAGCCCGGGCTGTTGCACTGCTGGGGGCTCAGCCAGAGGTGTAACACATGCCCCCCCCGCAGCTCCGTGTTGCTGGGGGAGGGGCAAGTTCCAGGGGGGCCGTGAGCACAGTCCAGTGAGTGCCCGGCCACCAGAAACCCAAGGCTGCATTCTCATGCTAATGCCGGGCGCCTCGGGTGGGGGCTAATGGCTGAGTACTGGGCGAGGTGAAAGTCTGCACGTGCTGCTTCTCCATCCTGATAAACAAATGCGGCACTTGACCTCCCCCTCGACCTCCTCAGGCTGAACAGGACACCCCACCGTCCCGAAAGCCGTATTCGATGCAACAAGTCAAATCAGGATTCTTTTATTTCTCAAAGCCCCTACCAGTATTACAAAGAGGAACATGCAGTAACTGAAACAAAAAAGTCAAAAAGTAAAATTCCTAATTGTATTGTTAAAACGGATCACGGACTACCCTTTAAATATAAAGAAACCCTTTTTATTAAAAATATAAAGCTTCCAGTGCGTAATTTGAACTTAAAAATGTGCTTCTTTGAAGGCAAAATGCACATTTTCAAAGCCGTGAATTGTATTTTGAAACAATGCATGTGCATTCCCCAATGAAAAAGGCGCATTTTCAAGAGAAACTGGCATTTCTACAGTAGAAAGGTGTGTTTTTGTGCGTGGCTTGCTTGCGCAAGGACGAAAGGTGTGTTTTGAGGCGATGTTGCAGTGCAAGGATGAAAGGTGTGTTTTGGGCGGTGCTTGCAGTGCATGGATCAAGGGAGTGTTTTGGGTGATGCTTGCAGTGCAAGGATCAAGGGTGTGTTTTGTGCGATGCTTGCAGTGCAAGGATGAAAGGTGTGTTTTGGGTGCTGCTTGCAGTGCAAGGATGAAAGGTGTGTTTTGGGTGATGCTTGCAGTGCAAGGATGAAAGGTGTGTTTTGGGCGGTGCAAGGATGAAAGGTGTGTTTTGGGCGGTGCTTGCAGTGCAAGGATGAAAGGTGTGTTTTGGGCGGTGCTTGCAGTGCAAGGATCAAGGGAGTGTTTTGTGCGATGCTTGCAGTGCAAGGATGAAAGGTGTGTTTTGGGTGATGCTTGCAGTGCAAGGATGAAAGGTGTGTTTTGGGCAGTGCTTGCAGTGCAAGGATCAAGGGTGTGTTTTGTGCGATGCTTGCAGTGCAAGGATGAAAGGTGTGTTTTGGGTGCTGCTTGCAGTGCAAGGATGCAAGGTGTGTTTTGGGTGATGCTTGCAGTGCAAGGATGAAAGGTGTGTTTTGGGGCGGTGCTTGCAGTTCAAGGATGAAAGGTGTGTTTTCAAAGTTGAAACTTGTCATTTCAAGGCAGAAGTGCCTCCTTTGTAAGGAGAAGTGCGCATTTCTTTTGCACAATAAACCTCAATAAATAGATAAAATGCGGATTTATGTCACTTCCCAGGTTTGTTTACCTACGGAGCGTCCGCCTTCAGAGGCGCTCAGAGACACAGGGTGACCCCGTGGATCTGGTCTCGCGGCCTGCTACCAGAGAGATCCTCTGGTCCGGACAGGGAGGAGCTCGCAAGAGAGTGCTTACAAACTCCTTCTCTAGGGCAGGGGAGCTAGGCCAGGGAGGGTAGCTGGTCGCCCCTCCCTATCACCCCCATATACCTTACAGAGCAGGGCAGCTTTAAGATTAAACCTAAGGTGTGTGCGGTGATGCTGGTGGGTACGGGGGCAGTGGACCCTGGAGAGTGTGTGGAATCTTGTTTTCAGCTGGTATTCCAGCAACTAAATGTGTTTGTTCCTGGCATGGGGAGTAACTATGCGGACCAACGAGTCCCAGACAAAAAAACGATATGTTTTCCTTGATTTGGAGGACTGCTACACTGACATTTCCACCTGCTCTCAGTAGTGAGAGGTTGAATGGGGAGATTTCTGAAGTTGTAAAAAGGGTGAAAGTAAATGGCCTGCAAAGTGAGAGAGCGATCTGGGGTTGGGAGAGGAGAGAGGGATGGAAGGGAGGGGGTGAGAGGAAAGCTGCTTGGGTAAACTGCTTAACTTTGCACAAAACCGGCAGGGTTTCAAGGGACCCCTGCTTCTCCCGGCCAGGGCCAGGCGAGCTTCTAATGTGGCAGCACGTATTCCTGCGGAGTGGAAGGCCCTGTACAAAGGTTGACTAGAAATCTTTCTGATGTTAATTGCTGTGTTTTGGTTATAAACTGGTACTGATGGGGTGAAATCTTTCCTCCGTGTTACTGTGTGTAAAAATTTTCAAAATAATGAAGCAATGCTATCCTAAAATATGTGGCATCACATAACATCTTTTACATTTTCTACCCACACAATTTAGTCAAGCCTGTTGCGTAATTTGGTTCTCACCGCCTCAATTCCAGCAGCCCTGCCTACGGGTTTAGACATTTTTGTCAGGAGGGGGTCCTTACATCTCAAAATGTTGACAGGGGGGTCTCGGCATCCAAAGGTTTGAAGACCTCTGGCTTAGACTAACTACACTTCAAAATGGCCGCCGTTTTTGTCTTGATCAGCGTTAGTTACAGTCGTTTAGTCTGTCATCGACCTCTATGACCCCTACGCTGTGCAGATTGTTTACACCTGAACTCCAGTTAACTTTTCCCGCACTATTCACTTCAAGGCATATAAAATGCTGTCTACCATGAAGCGTCCTTTTGTTACTGCGGGTGACGAAGCGGGATACAAACGCTGCTGCCACTTGGCGGGTGAGTAAACAGTTGGATGATCATCCAGTAACGGATAGGGGGTGCCAGTAGTCTACTACATTGCCTTTGCATTTCCTGGAGTACTTAGTGTGGGAATCCTTAGGTTAATAGTCCTCCTCTCTGGCATTATTATCGATCTTATTGACTCCTAACGCATGCCTTTCATGTATGCTTTTTCGTCTTTAGATTGCAACTTATCAGGGTTGCGAACGCGGACTTCTTTTACCCTTCTGGGAGTTCGTCTAAACTTACTTGCTCACCTTGGAAACTGTGTGATTCATGTTATGGGATCCTTCCTATAACTCGGGACTCTGACAGCCTCAATTCATATTCATTTTCGCCTATGGTGAGCTATTACTTCACTATTTATTCATAATCAGGTGTCTAGGGCCATTTATTGTTCTATCTGTCATGTGGCACTTATATTAAATTGTTCTTTCTTGAATCGGCAGCCATGTTAATGCCATTACCTTCAATACCAGTAATTTAATTGGGAAACTGATTCCGACTTTGTATTTATTCAAGTTGCATTAGATACTTATCCAGGGGTGACAGTCAAGTGTGCCAAAATTTCTTAGTCCTGATAACAAGCTGCTTTTCTTTTTTGCTGACAAGTAAATGCTTATATAATTTTTGTACTATTCATAATTAATTTTGACTTAACTGTTCTCACTTCACAAAATTCCTTACTAGGCCTTGTTCTTTAGCTCCTATACTGAGCAATAGAGCGTGGGTCTCCGATGCTATTTATATTCACATTCGTTCTAATTTGGGTTATATGCATTACTGCTCTCTGTTATCTAAACATCGTCCTAGTACACAGGTTTTTATATCATGTATGGAATGTGTGTTTTCACATATTTTATGACATTGTATCATGTCACCCTCAATTTTCTCTTAGGCTCTAGGCGGATAATTTAGCAGTAACAAATAATAGGATGTCTATATTCTTCTTTATTCAGATACATCTTCACAATAAAGAATGATGATACATTTGCCAAGCATAATATGTTGACCCTCATGTTGGAGTGAATTCAGTCGTGTGTTTTACCCTATATTCTATTTCTGGGGTGAGTTACTCTGTCTCACTACCATTGTGTGTAAACATCGGTTTGGTTTATACATACCTGTGGTTTTGCAATACCCTTTCTCTTAGATTTGTACATAATAACTGAGTGCCCGTGCAAATTCATCGTTTCACTCGACTTTTGATTTTGTTTCATTTCATATTATGGAACCTTCTTCAATTGTGTATTATCTTGTATTTTGCATAAACGGCTTCTAATTGTTGACAGTCTCCTTGCCTATATAATCCTGTTATAGATTCTGGTTTTTGTGTCTGATACCAATTTATGATATTTACTCCCATTTCTTGTCCTTCCAGGTAGCCCACTATTAATATATAACGTTGTGTCCTCACTTCATGAGCGGATTACTAAACACCTTCCTACTATTATCTATGGTGGGTGTTTTGATTTATATGTATGAAAACGATTTAGTGACTTTTAGTCATGCAACATTATATAGGACCCTTTAATGGATGTGTGACTTACCCATGTCTTATGTATTTTGTCAGGAGTATAAATTCTTATCAAATGTTATCTCCCTTTATTAGGATGTTGTATGTATATGTATTGTTTTTATATACATGTTATAGGTTGATATTATGTATGTATTGACTTGTTATGAAACAGTATTTCTGTTTCCCTGTATGTTGTATATATAATGTTTTTGTACTGTTTGTATATAATATTTTTTGATGTTTGGATTGTAATATATATGTATTATTTAATTATTCCAGCCTTGATGAAGTCTCTGTGGGAGACGAAACACGTGTTGGCGATGTTTATGCTGGGAGAACCTGTTTTTATGAAATTTGAATAAAGAAGAATAACAAAAATATTTGTTATCTGAAGAGGAGCTTTTTTGACTCTACATTGGACCATTATTTACCCTTATGCTGTGTGAATTTTGTGTTGTCTTGTAAACTTTACTGGTGACAGCAGTTCAAGCCTTCATTTGTGTAATACGCACATAAAGACTGAAATAATTTTAAAATAATTTTTGGTGTGCTGTAATTAGAACCTCACCTCTCTGAAGCATTATTTCCGGCTGTACATTCGTGTGCACCGATATAGCACCTTTAGGTAGTAGGTGCCTTGAGTTTCTTGAGCACCCACTGTACACTATCTGACTGTGTTTATTTACAACGCGTATTTACTCATTTGTATCATGAAACATATTTCCTATTGAAAGTTACGGACTTCTCCTTTTGGACACTACTACCCTCTTCTATTAAAAATAGAAATGATATTTATAAGTAGAAGTATAATACTGAAGCTAACTCTTTACCAGCTCTTTACCAGAGTCTAGAGCTACGACTAATGATTCCTATGGAAAACTTTTAAAACTCCAGCACAGTAACTGTTTCAATTAGCAACATAGTGTGGTGAACTTCTAACCTCTGTGCTCACTTAAGTGTTCCATGAACTGTTACTATGGTAACAGGCAGTAAGCAGTTTGGGGGTAGGATTGAATGGTTCTGGCTGTACAGAATCTGTTGTATTTACCCAGGGTCCTCTACATGACAGAAAAGAAAGCATGTTTTAAAAATATCAAACATATACCCATTCAGATAATTTACCTCTCTTCGATATTCTATCCTTCCTTCCTCCGTCAAAATTCTCCAAATCCTCTGGAGGGGGACATAATGTTTTATGTATTTTTAAATATACATTAACAATATGTTCCCTCTGAGGAAATGAAAGATATTCTCAAGATGCTTCCGCAGCCCCGAATCATTACTTTGCTCGTAGTTTCTTCGCCCGTATTGATTCTCTGAAACAAAGCTTTTCATCCCACGGGTGTGGTTTATATACTTTTTGGTTACTTAACACTCTATACGATCAATGTATTGCTCCTCCCACTTTTAACTCACGTTTTTCAGTTGACAGGTTTTCCCATTTCCACTGTTTTAGTACTTCACGTGTTTATGTACAAGTGCCTCTTTCCATACTTTTTAACTTTCGTATAATTTCTAACATGCTTTATTTAAACTCATTTTTCTTATTAAAGCATTTCTATAGGTTACTTTTTTTTTAATACGAGTATTAACATTCATTCCCCTTTTTTTCCCGACTTAATATTCTTGTAACTTCTCTTTTTTTAAAACATTTTTTTATTATTCTTCATTACCCTAAACCCCTATTTTCCCTGCATCCCGTGCCAGAGATACTCTCTATTAAACTTGGAGTATTCTAATTTATATCCGAGTATTAATTTATTTAATTCCATTACTCCGAGTTTTAATACATTTATTTATCTAATATTTTTAATCTTTCTTTATACACTGCAAGGGATTCTGTTATTTGTGTAGAATCACACTATGAATCAGTGTCCATTTGGCAAAATTGAGAGAGAATGATTTGGTAGGTTGATTTTATTCATTTTAATGTTTATTTTAGGAGTTTTGTATAGGGCTTGCTAGACCCAAGGGTATCAGAGCGCTTCACAGCAAATACAATAAAGTGCAAACATATGATACAGGAGGAAGGTGGAACATGGGGGTTAGGGGAGGGAAGGGAGCAAGAATATGGGCAAGGTCGCAGAGGAGAGGAGGGTGCAAGCCATGTCTGATGATCATCCGAGCGCATTAGATAATTAAACCGTTTATGTACATAATACCAATAAAAATGACGTTTTCTTAATCCGAGTCATTGTTGTCCGTCTCGAAATTTAGGTAATATGGAGTGTCGGCTAGGGAGCTACCTGGGCTCTGTCAGTCCACTCAAGATCGGTCGAGGAAGAGGGTTTTGAGTTGGCTCTTGAGTTTAGGAAACGAGGGGGTTGTTCTAATGTGGGGTGGGATGGAGTTCCATATTTTTGGAGCGTTCTCAGCAAAAGATTTGGTTGTGGTTGTGATTTTTTGGCGGGATGAGTAGTAGAGAAGTGGAGCTCCTGAGGTTCCTGAACTGGCCTGCCCTTTTGAGTTTGGCAGCCAGGTATTTTGGTTTGTCTTTGTGCAGGGCTTTATGAGTGAGGCAGGCTGTTCTGAGGATGGCTGGCAACTCAACTGGGAGCCATCCGGGTTCTCTGAGAGCCTGCAAAATATGATCGAATTTCTTGATTCCAGTGAGTATTCTGGTTGCTGCATTGAGGATTGTCTTCAGGGGGGAGGTGTGATTTTGCTGCCCCCATGAAGGTAGCGATCCCATAGTCTATTCTGGAGAGGACCAGTGCTTGGGTGGCATGTTGAAGGTCTTTGGGTGGGAGGAAGGGTTTTATTCTGTAAAGTAGTTTGAGGTTGAGAAAGGCACTGTTAGCGGATCCTGTGATGTGTTTCTCCATGTCCAGTTTTGGGTCTTGGGTGATCCCTAGAGATTTTACAGAATCCGACAAGGTGAGGTTACCATTGAGGGCATCAATGGCTTTAAGCCATTCTTTGACTTGTGGGTTTTCGTCTTTGTTGGAAATGAGGAGTATTTCTGTTTTTTCTTGGTTGAGTTTCAAGTGGTTGTTTGTGAGCCAGTGCTGAACCTCCTTGAGCATGTTGTTAAGTCTCTGGATGTCGTCGATTGATGTGGTTTCCAGATAAAACTGTGTGTCGTCTGCATATAAATGAAAGGGGATGTTGGATTTCCTGAGTAGAGAAGTAAGGGTTCAATGTAAATGTTGAAGAGCTGAGGAGAAAGTACTGACCCTTGTGGAACACCTCTGATGACAGGTTGGAGGTCAGACTCAAAGTTTATGATTTTTATTCTTTGTGATCTGTTGTGGAGAAAGGAAGAGAACCAGTGGAGGACCGTCGCTTGTAGACCGACCCTTTCCTGTAGAACCTTGGTGAGCAATTTGTGAACAACTGTATCGCATGCTGCCAATAGATCTAGGAGGATGAGAAGGCAGCATTGATCTGAGTTGAGTGGCTTGAGTAGGTCGTCTATAACATTAAGGATAGCTGATTCGGTGCTGCATTCCTTTGTAAAGCCCGATTGATAGGGATCTAGAATATTGATGTTATCCAGTTGTTGGACAACTGTGGGAGTACACATCTTTCCATGATTTTGGACAAAAAAGATTGGTTCGAAACAGGTCTGAAATTATTCAGATCCCAGTATCTAGAACTGTTTTTTTTAGCAGTGGCATGACTTGCCCTACTTTGAGGCAGTCCAGTATGATTCTGGAGCTCAGTGAGCTGTTGACGATCTTGCACCAAAGTGGGGCTAGGACAAGCTTCAGGTCTTTGTCTAGGTGGAGGGGTAGCTGATCCAGTGTGTGTGATGAGGGCTTAGCGTTGGAGATTAGTTTGACTATCTCTGCTTCCTGGATGGGAATGAAGGAGGACCACTGTTTTGGAGAGTTCAAGGAGGTGATCACCAGCGTATTGGATGTTTTGATCTTGTTGGATGGGATGGGATTTGAGCCAAGTGAGAGGTCATTCTTGACGATTTTGTCAGTGAAAAAGATTGTGCAGTTGTCGCATCTTTCTTTGGATGCCTGTGGTGATGAAGGTATGGGTTTGGAAGTTTGATTCCTTATGATATTGAAAAGCTCTTTTGGTCGTTTCTTTGCATTATCTAGCGCAGAACAGAAGAAAGCTGACTTTTTGTTCTTGATGTGATTTCTGTACATCCTGCGGGCTGTTTGGAGTTGAACGTGGTGGAGGGCGGAGGGATTGTTCCTCCAGATTTGTTCTACAGCTCTTAGCTGTCTTCTTTCTTCGTTGATGTCGGTGGTGAACCATGATCTGGAGGGGATGTTCCTAGATTTCTTTAGCTTCAGGGGGGCAATTTCATCCAGGGTGAGCGACATAGTGGAGTAATAAAGAGAGGTGAGTTCGGTAGTTGACAGGTGGTCAGTGGAGTGGGGGAGCAGCGAGCTAATTCTTTCTTCTAGGTCAGCTCGTGGGATCTGGGCTGTGTTCCTAACCCTTTTGGGTGGGTCTGGCTTGGGAGTTAAATTGGTCAAGATCGGATGGTTGATTTTAAAGAGAACAATGTGATGATCGGACCAGTCAACGGGAAGGATGTGGTCGATGGAGATTGACTTGCTTTTGGCAATAATTGCATCAAGGATTGCTCCTCTCTAATGTCTTTCTTCTGAGCAGTGTTGGGTCATATTGTTGACTAGTAGTAAGTTGTTTAGTGTTTGAATGAGCAGGTTATTTGTTTCATTCCATCTTAGATTGAAGTCGCCCAGCATTATGTTGTTAGAATTGCGGAGTGCGCAATGGGAAATCAGGTCAGAAATGTGAACCCCGAATTCTGAGGAGTTGCCTGGGGGGTGGTAAAGTAGATGGCAAAGTGTAGGCCTGGTGTCCTGTGTTTTGATGTTGACTGTGAGACATTCAAAGGATCTGTATGCACAAGAGGCAGTTTCTGTGATGGAGATAGTGTTCTTGTGGTTGATTGCTATGCCTCCGCCTTTTTTCACTTGCCTGTCTTTGTTGATCATAGTGAATCCGGGAGGTATCAGCATGTCCATACTGGGGAATGAGAGATTATTAAGCCAGGTCTCTGTTATGAATGATATGTCAATGTCATGGGTGAGGATGGCTTCTGCTAGTTCAGTTGCATGTTTGGAGGCTGATCTGCAGTTCAGGAGTATGCATTTGATGAGGGGATCTTCTTTGCACCTATTCTCACTGGATTGAACACTAGGTATGAAGGCTAGGTGGGTAGGGCGTCTGGGAACGCTCAGAGGAGGGTGTTCACTTCTAAATACCATAATTACTTGGATCACAGATTTAGGGGGGGAATTCGATGGGGGGTCATAGGATGCAGCTAGGTGTGTCACTTCCTGAGGGGAAAGTGAGGGAGATGCTCTCCTAGGTCTTTCGTAGCAGCTATCCTTCCCCTTACTGGTGGACCTGGGTCGAGGTCTGGGGGGACGTGGGGCTCAGTGGGAGAGAGGGTGTCTGTGGTGACACTGCCCTTGGGTGAGCGGGGAGGGACGAGGCGGGGTGGGAGGGTGTCTGGGGCAACATTACCATTGGGGAGGGGGAAGGGTCTCTGACTTGATGGTGGATATAGGAGGGAAGTGAATCCCTGTCCTGATGGTTATTAGGGGGGGGGCTGCTGGTATAGGTTTTGGTGTGGCTCAAGGTCGGAGGGAGTGTAGCCTCATGGCCGGTATTAGATCTCAAGTGACGAGGGGAGGGGGGCTATGAGTGGGCTGAGATAGAGAGCGGCATTCAATCCTCAAGGGCATAGGGAGTGATGCCTCATGACAGGAGACAGGTCTTGAGTATCGCGGCAACGGGGGAAGATTGTGAATGTGTTGAGCTAGAGGGTGGTGCTCAATCGTGGGTGCTAGGGGGAGAAGGGAGGGGGCAAGGGTGGGCGAGCTGTCTGATCGAGGGGTAGTGTGCAGTATTAGGAGGAATAGCGTTACTATAAAGGCCTCTGGGTGGCTGCGAGGGGGATCTCGAGGCAGCTGAGAGGGAGGTCCGATGACTCCCCTGTCATGGATGACTCTCAGGGGGGATGGATAGGGTTGATCCGTTTCGGGATGTGATCATGGGGGCCTTTTTTTGTGAGAGTAAGAGGGAGTTAAAGATCTCGAGGTGAGCGCTCTTAGCCTGTATTAGGACTGTACAGTTCAAGAAGATGGTTATGGAGATATTGCCATTCTTAGACTGGTGACTCAGGAGAGAGGTTGTCAGTTTGTGGCTGTGGGGGGTAGTGGTGGTTTTGGAGATGTTGAGATGCGTGTTGAGAATGATGGGCCAAAAGTCGGGCTTATCCGTATGGAAGATGAGGTCCATTTTTATCTACCATCTGTAGAAGCAGTGATGAGTGTCTGCGAAAAGTGTCCCGGGATGTTGTCTGAGCAGTCTGTGTTTGAAGATTTTCTTCTCTTTACTAGAGAGTTTGAGGGGGGGAGCGATTGCGAAGGAGTTCGGGTCATGGGGAATCAGGAAGTTAGGTGTGTGCGGGTCGGCAGCCGGTTGCGTGCTTGGTGGCATTTTTCTGAGTTATGAGGGAGTCGGGTTTAATTCAGTTTTTGAAAGGTTGGAATTGTTGTGCAGAGGAGAGAGTGCTGTCCGGTCAGGCAGGGGGGAGGAGGGTGTTGGAGGGGTCTCTAGGTAAGGGTCCTGTGTTGTTGGGGATATTCTCAATAGATGTCTGGGGTACCACTGTCAAGTTGGGGTCGTGGATAAGAGGCTTAGGCCCCGAGTAGTCGTAGTGAGGGCGTGTAAATTATCCTAAGGGACCTGGTCACGTTGGATCAAGCCTTTTGGGAGCTCAGTCTTGTATTGGACTCCTGGGTCAGGCATCTGGGAGTGCCCGTTTATCTGAGTGTGGTCTTGAAATTAATCTGGTAATGATCTTGCAATTAAATCAATCTCTTTGTAGAATATTAGGTGTGAGCCAGATTGAGAGATTGTGGCAATAGTGAACTTTGTACTTGCTTCAGCCACTTCCAATGTCTCTTCTGGCGGCCATTAATGGATCAGGCGTCAGGAGCTTATCTTAAAGTGCCCGATTTTCTACTAAAACTCCTGAAATTAAATGGTCTCAGTCTCTAAATAGATTATTTGCTGTCTATAACTCCTGCATTGTTTAACTGATTAAGCGGGCTGCGGAGCTGGAAGTATTGAAGGTGTGTGCCTTTGCTTTGCCACTAACTGTGTCCCTTCTGGCGGCCATTAGAGTGTCAGGCATCGTGTACTCGTTTCTTTATGCCGTTTCTCGGCCGGAGCATTTTTTGGGGAATGAGTGCTTTGAGATTCTTAGTGTTGTTGGCAGATTTGGGCGATATTGGCCATTATTGTCCCTTGTAAGTGCCTCCGCCGTTTTCTGTACTAGCTCTGGCAGCCATTTCAGGGACAGGCAATCGGTTCCCTTACCTCAATGCCTCCCGGGGCTCCACTGCCGTTGCTGAGTGTCCCAGAGCTCCTCCGCCGTCACGGAGCATCTGTGTTTCTTGTCCTCTGCGTCTTCAGAATTATTCCTGTCCTTGGCGGCGGACTCTCCCGATGCCTTTCGATCCGCGGACCTCCAGGGGCATGTAGTGGTGTAACCACCTTCAAATTTGTATTGTATTGTATTGTATTGTATTGTATGTCATTTTTATAAAGCGCATGGTTACCAAAAAGGCATCCCAGCGCTGGCTGTGGGCTTTGTGCTTCAGGCCTACAATTCCCCAGTCACTATCCATATACTCCAGCAAACACAGTGTGACTGCTGTTGCAATTTCATAATGACTCTTTCAGTACCATGTAGTAATTCATTAACTAAAGTAAAAGTCAACCAATTAAGAATTCACCCAGTGTCTTTACTTATACTAATGTAATCATTCAGTCAGTAGGTATGTGCTCATGTAGTGAGCCAGGCTTTAGGGAATGGAGTGATTCAAAGTGCTATGTATTATGCTTGTAGTGGTGTAACAACCTTCACATTTGTGCTTCAGGACTACAATTCCCCAGTCACTATACATACCAGGGGTCTCCAACCAGTAGCTCTGGAGCTACTGGTAGCTCACAAGCACCCTGATGGTAGCTCTCAGAGGTGAAGCCAAACCAAGCCAATCTCAGAGATTCTGTGTATATTAAAGAAGGTAGCACTGCTCATTTCACTACCCTTAAGAGTTACAGTGAGAGTTTCCAGGCGCAGGGGGAGTATGTGCGGGTGATTTTTGCAGCTTTGGTCATTCAAAAAGCCAGGTCTTATGGCTCTTCTTGATTGCTTTCAGTGTGGGGCTTCATCTGATGCTGAGGGGGAGTTCATTCCAGGTCTTGGCCATGATGTAGGAGAAGGGTGTGCCTCCTGTCTGGTTCTGTGGATACAGATGATTTCGACCAAGGCCTGGTCAGCGGAGTGGAGGTTTCTTTTGGGGATGTAGAATGAGATTGAGGCATTGGAGTCCAGTGTTGTGGAGGGCTTTATAGGTGAGTGAGGAGCTTGAAGGTCAGTCTTTTTTCGACGGGGAGCAAGTGGAGTGCTCGTTTATCCTGGGTAATGTGGCCTTGTCTTGCCATGCTGAGGATGAGTCTGGCTGTGGTGTTCTGGACCGCCTGAAGTTTTTGGAGTAGAGATTTGTTGATTCCGGTGTAGAGGGCGTTCCCGTAGTCCAGCCTGCTGGTGATGAGTGCTTGGGTGATGGTCTTCTTTGATTCGGCGGTGGGTCTACTTGCTGAGTATGTGGAGGGTGTTGAAGCATGTGGAAGCTGCAGCGTTGGCCTATGGGTCTGTCACATGAAACATGTTTATCCACTTCAAATCTAAGTTGGGGAGATTTACTGCTGTGGTAATACCATTTGTGGCACACTGCATGTGATGATTTGAATTTTACTTGATTAGAAGCATTTAATATTGATAAACGTTTTCCTAGCATTCTGCTGATAACTTCACCTGGAATGTTTTGGTCGTTACTACTGATAATTGTGCTTAGGGTGCTCATAGTGTAATGTTAATACATACCCCCAGCACAACCCTTACAGTTCACAAACACCACTACACTAAACACTAAAGCCCTACCCCCGCATGAACCTCTACACTACTTAGACACCACTGCACTACCCTAAACCCTAAAACACGAACCCCTAGAGTAGACAAACACCACTGCACTATCCTAAACCCTAAAACACAACCCCCAGTACGACCCCCTACACTACACAAACACCACTGTACTACTCTAAACCCTAAATCTACCACCAACATGACCCCCTACTCTACACAAAGACCAATACACTACCTTAAACCCTAAATCTATCCCAAGCACAACCTGTTCACTACACAAACACCACCAAACTACCTTAAACCTTAAAACAATACCCCCAACACTCGTACAAACAGCACTTCATTTATTCATATATATAGTAACTCATAGTTAGTGTTATAAAATCACTATTTCAAGTATACAGTTATCCATACAGTTACTCATGCAATCACTGAGTCATATGCATACTTCTTTATATACAACAAATGTCAGATACACTGCCTTTTATTTTTGTACTTTGTTGCACATGTACCATTGGGAGATATATTTACTCATCACCACACCCATAAAACTCACCCAAACAATTGTTATAACATGTAGTCTTAAAGTGATATACCTACTGAATCAACTATTCACACATCTTTGGGCAGTCAGACACCCCTCACCGAACCACACACACATTCACTCTCCCATACAAATACTCCGTTAACTAATCAATAAGTAATATAGACTTTCACGTAGCTAGTAACAAACTGGTGCAGCAGACAAAGTAATACAGATATTCACAAAGTTTAGTCACTATCCAATATATTTAGTGAGTTACTATTAATTAATTAATTAATTAATTAATTGCAGGTTTATATAGCGCTAGGATCGACTCCCGGAGGAGTATCTCCGCGCTTCGACCGCTGCGAAACCCTTCCTGGTTTCCCTGAGAGATGGTCCCTTAATGGGTATCTCCAGGGTGAGACCAGGCATCCCCGGCAGTCTGGTGGGACCGTTAGTGAAGTTGAGGCAAGCTAATGCCCAGAGTTGCCGAGTGTGATCGCTGATCAGAGTGGGCACCGAGGCGAGAGAATTATCGAGTCCGCTGACCCTGGTCCAGAAACCTGCCGCGTCGGGAATCGAACCCTGGTCCCGGGCCGTCCTCTGCTCTCGGGTCTGCCGCCTCTAACCAGTGAGCCACACTACTTCACTATAAATTACTCAAGTAAACAATCAATCACACTGCTGCTAAATCCTTTATCAAGATGTTTTTATATCCACTCATTCTTCAATGCAGATTGCTATATATATAATACATATTTAAATAACAAACCAAACCACATTCACTGGATGCTGTCATCAGTGATGTCATAAGATATATCATATGAGATGTCATCAGGGATGTGATCAGTGATGTCAATAACCATGTCATGAATGCGGTAATATATATACGTAAAGAGCTGCGTATGAAGGGGCTGTATTTAGAAGGAAAGGAAAAGTCACGCAGGGTAACTTTTTCTCTCCTTGTAAATATGGAGGAGCCACTTGCGGAACCAGTACGTCACAAAAAGTGATGTACTGGTGGCGCAGAGAGCTTGTAAATCTGCTGCAGAATTGTTTTTATTTCTCCTCATTTTTTTCTGCCAATATATGCTACAATGCACAGAATACATTGCAGGAGAAAAATGCGTTCACTGATGGTTTTTGTTCAGGAAGGTGTGTCTTCCTGCACAAAAACAAACTCCACACGACACAGATATTCTTGTACCATGGTGCAAGGGTGCCTGTATCACCACATGCCTGCCGTTTAAACAGCAGTGCAGAGGGAAGGACAGACTTCCAACATATTTATGTACATATGTTGCATCTCTGTGCTTCGGAAGTAGCTCAGCACGCTGTATCTGAAGAGTTTACAGTGTCATGCTACAGCACTTCCTTATCGGTCTGCAGTTATACATTTACCATATACCACAAATGCATTCTTTAGTCAATTATGCAGTACATATACATTTATGTAAACTTTCACACACTAGCATATAAATTTAGCTCTTTCTTTAACCAGAGTAGTTAGTTCTGAAAATAACTCTTTTTTGTTTTTTTTGTATTTTTATATATTTTTTCAACGTTTTTTTATTTTTTTGTTTTTTTTTTAATGAAAAAAAAAAGTCAACAGGATGAACAAAACCATGAACTTTGAGGAAATAAAAAAAAACTAGCATTGATGGTTATCAATTGCTCTGCAAACTAGGTCTACTGATTGCTCCCCATAACAAATTAAACAATTGCACTTCACGCAGTGCATTCTAACTTTCACAAATTGGGGACGTATGTCTGGTGGTGATGTTGAAGGTGATGCCGCAGAGGTACTTGATATTGCCGGTGGTGGAGGTGCATTTTGGCGCAGTCTTCCATGTTCTTCGTGAGCATAGTTCACAGGATGCATGGGTTTATTAAAACTGAAAGAATATTAATTTTTCGCCTTAATATTTATATTAAATACATAAATATATATCTTTTTTTATATCGAAAGATTTCGCGGAAGTAGTGCGCCCACCGCGTTGAACATGTAGATGACCTCATGCGGAAACGCACGCGGTGTGGCGTGATACGTTTATGTTGCGTATGCGCTTGAGATCACATATGGGTCGCATAGCAATCACGCATGAAAATACGCACCCTTCACACACCCTAAGCAGATCCTACAGAACAATTGTAAAATGGCGGCTACGTTCTGCGCAGTAATCAAGAGAGGTGCGCTTTGGGTGCCGGACTGCTCAAAAAATTGTAGAAAAGAAGAAAACAGAAAATATTATAAAAATATTTGAAAATATATATATATATATATATATATATTACATTTTTTTTAATTATTAAAAATGTGTAATGAAATCTAAAAAATAAGATATCTAAAAATAAGTATATTTAAAAAAATGTAAATCACTATCAAAGAAATAAATATAACAAATACATGTAAAAATTGTTATTGAAAAAATCTTTTGAAATCACTGAAAAAAACCTTGACTTTCAGGCAGGTTATACTTTGGAATTATCTTTTACAAAAGCTTCAAAATTCACTGAATAAAACATAGGTTTCAGGCAGATTACAGTTAGGAATTCTAATTTAAAAAACCTTAGAAATTCACTGAAAAAAAACATAGGTTTCAAGCAGGTTATAGTTAGGGATTAGCATTTAAAAAACCTTAGAAATTCACTGAAAAAAAACATAGGTTTTAGGGGTGTTATAGTTCGCTGGACATTTCACTCATACAAAACCATTGAAATTCCTCCTTTATAGTTAGTTGTACTAACTATAACTCTTGCACCCGCAATCCACTGGTGATGATGTCACATATTACATCATTCATGACATGGTCAGTGACATCACTGATGATTTCACTGATGACATCTCAAATGACAAAGGTTTTTTAAATGCTAATTCCTAACTATAACCTGCTTGAAACCTATGGTTTTTTCAGTGAATAGATAGATATAGATACATATACATACGCATGGCATAGTCATAATTGTTGTAAAAACTTGCTAGGTACTGCATGCATGGTAGTTTCACATGAGTTGTAAAGTCTATGTTGTAAAGGCATGCGGGGTACTGGCTTCGGTGTAAAGGTTGTTTTCTGCCCTTATTCGCTGGATGACTGCCGAAACACATTTAAAATGCGCCTGGCCCTCATTGGTCTTAATTTAGCTCCCTTTCTCTTCCCCAGGCCATCTTTTCTGCTCAGCACAGAATTTGCCCTTGCTTGTGGCTGGGGGTGGCTGCGATTATTGGGTAGATCTGACACCTTAGTTCATTAACATCTTTGGCACATCTCAATGAGGCATTTGGAGTGGCATTCGTGATGCCGATGTCAGAAGCTTCCTGGCATTGTCATGCAACCCAGGTGCCAGGTTAAGTTCTTTTTATTCTGCTAATTTCCAAATATGAGCCCATTTTTTCCTGGAGGAAATTGGCTGAGTTGTATACATTTCAATCATTCTTCCCTGAGTATTGAATGATATGCAACTTAGTGCTACCTAAATTTAGAGGACCCAGGCGATTTAATGCCATGAACTTCCCTAAACCAGCCTCCTATGGATTAAAAATCTGGGAGCGGACAGGGCACATCTCTGCTTTAAGCCTTGATTGGTGTAAATTTTACATGTGACTGCACTAGGTCCAGTTTTTACAGGAAACAATGTCCCAGTGTACATTGAGGATATTGCTCTTATCAGTGTTGGAAGGATACCCCAAGAATCATGCTTCCTCCATAGGGTTGCCCAGTCAACCCAGTCTAATGGTGCACTGCAATTGATGAAATAACAAAACAGTGGTAACCAGTTGCAGCCTGACATCTCGTGAAGGATAATGCTATGATATTGTCTACTGTGGATGATGCAGCCCAAAAACCACATTGGAAAAACTCTAAAAGGTCTTGCTTTAGTACCCAGGCCCCTAGCTGCTCCAGCAAGACACATGCACAGGCTTTAGCTTCTATGCGTAGAAGTGCAATCAGTCGATAGTTGAGACTTTTACTGGATCCCCCTTCTGATATATAGGGAATAGAATAGACCCTCCTCAATCTTTAGGGACAGTTGCAGTCAAAGATATGAGGTTAAAAAGTGGGGTTAGCAGCCTTGCCCATTTATCTGGGGAGCATATGAATAGGCTCATGGGGAGACCGTTAGGGCCAGGTTCTCTGTCATCTTCAGGTGCCTGGCTATACCATCAACCTTCTTAATGCTTGTTACTTCAGAAATACTGTCAGGAGACTGCAGGATATTAAACGAAATCAATCTCTAGATCACCCCTGTTCAGATGCATGATCATTGCCGTCCCTGATTAGTGTTCGGGTGAAATTTGTTGTGCTTTCATTTTAATTACTACTAGTGTACTGTGTACACTCAGGAAGAGTAAGAATAGCAAAGAACAAAAGTACAAATGTAGAGAAACCTGTTTGGCCTTAATTTGTGCATGATGTGGGATGGATGCAGCTTTGGGGACCTGCAGCTGGCAATGGAAGCAGCAAGCCAAGAGGAACAATGGAAAGACATGCAGGCCAATGTGGCAAAAACAGGACACTACAAACTACCACCACACAATGGCACCCAGCTATACGGTCACTCATCGCAGGCACAAGGGTAAGGTCCGGAGAACAATTAACTCAAGCAGGTCTAGATCACTATATGGCCAGACAATGGATGCCTGTTACACATCACAGCTTTAATGCAAAGATGAAAATCCACATGGCTAAAAAAGTTGGAAAGTTACACAACAACACATATACATGCAACAAAGGCATTTATTTAACACACACCCAAAAAGTTAACTACACCCCAAAAACTGCCTGCTAGGCTCTCAGAAAGAAATACATAGTCGAAATTCCTTAACACTTTCATCTGAGTCTCCTGACGCATTGAGGTCAATTTGTAGGTTGACAGGAAGTCATGCATACTGCACCATGTCTTGGACTGGGTATTGCTGTCAAGTGCTACCCCAAGACCTTGTATATTTAAGTGGCCAGCAATTATAATTTCATGTCGAGGGTGTTCCAGAGAAAGAGATTTGAGGCTATCCAGCAAATCCCCTACCAACATCATCTTGGCTTTTTGTCGTTGGGTTAAGGTAAAACTTAACTAGTATCAGGCCATTTGCTTTCTGATTAATTTTCAAGCTGTGATGGAAACTGCTTGGGCCACGGTGTAGCCGAGATCCAGTGCCAGTGCCTCCAGTTTGCATGAGTGCTTCATAAAAATAGAAACTTATTTATTTTATTTATTTATTTATAGCATTTGTAGAGCGCTCTGTAACCCTACGGGCATCCTGGCGCTAAAGTACATATTGACAAGAACTCTGTGGGGACAGGAGAGTGGACATGGTGCTGACACCACCCGACGGACTGTGGCATTTGATCTTGGTGGTGAATGCCAAAGTCATGGCCAGGGGTAATAGCCCAATCTCTTGGTTACTGGGATCTCAAGCTTCCCCTGCTTCGTGTGTAAGCCGCTGGGGTGGCATAGTGTACTTCCCTCTGGTTTTGAGTGCAGGAGACTGTTAGGAGCATGATCTCTCTTCTCCCTATCCCACCCAAGATTTCCTCCTGTAGTGCCCTTCAGTACGCTCATGGTTGCTTGTCTTGGGGTAACATTTTGAGTTTAATATTGGGGGATCGAATCTCATCCATCCAAGTTCCTCCGAAGTTAAGTCTTTCAGTGATGATATGTGGCCAAACAATCTCAACAACTTTCCTCTATTGAGCGTATCATGGAGACCTTTGGGGCAGTAACGGCACATGAAGACCAGCACTGGACTATTACACTGTTCCTCCTCTTTTACAGGCTGGATAATAAGCTCTTGATGTCCTAAATTGACTGAGGGTTGCCCTTTGCTGGTCCGCGAGGGTTCAAGAGGGTTACAGTTGTACGAGGTGCCTCTAGTCTCATTCCCGTAATGGAGGCTGCTTAGAACATCTTAACAAGTGCTGTTCAACTGCAAGACCATTTTTCAACATGTGAGGATGCTTGCTCCCTCCAGTGCAGCGAGGGTTCCAGTGGATTGCAAACCAATGGGGGCCCCTTGTCTGGCCCCCGCGGTTAAATCCGATGGTTCATCTAAACGGTGAGCAGCCTTTACAACGCGGGCATTACCATGCGCTGCCATTACTGCGCTACTTTTACAACGCAAGTCGTTACAACAACTTGTGTTCTAAAAACAGCGTTGTAATGGAACGTGTGGTAATAGCCCGCGTTGTTCTGTCATACAACCATCTAAACTCATGCAGTCTGACTGTGTACATTTGCCCACAACACATCTGGAAGCTTGAAGGAGAAGCCGGACTGTCCATATGTGCTTCCTGCATCTCAGGGGCAGTCTGAGACACAGCTGAGGCATTGCAAGGGTGACCCCCAATTGATAGTTAAGAGGCTAGGGTCCTCAAGGTGCCCAGTTCCTGGTTTAAATTTTCTCCTTGTGTTGTGCATGAGAGGGCTTCCCTTCTTTGGCCTTAGTGTGCAACGCCCACTGGATTCATGGATTCAGACTTAGTAGATAACAAAAATATAGGGAAAATATTTGGTAAGATCCGGCCGGCATGTGGGTTGAGTTAGATGACTTATGCACCGACAAGTTTCATTTTGACAGACATTGTTTCTTCTGTTTATTTTTTTGCCCCCCTTGAGAGGTTACATGTCAGTGGAGAGTCCAGTTCTATCGAGTTTATGGTACCCTCTTGTTGCTCTATTGTGTCTGTTGGGCCTTTGGATGTTTGATTTCTTCTCGCCTTGGACCCTGCTAGGTATTCAGTGAAGGGAGAGGCTAACGAGAGGCCGAGCTAGTGACTCCAGGAGTCCAACTTCTCAGCCACAAATTAATTTCAGAAACAGTGACTGAAGTTCCCACTGCAGGGCCAGTCTGGAATACAATAAAAAGGGAGACTCACTCAACCACATGGAGGCCCGCTTCCTGACACATACTCGCTTCGTGGGTACAGAGCTTAGCTTATCTATGGTAGGGGAACATGGGCAGGGTTTTTACCCTCATTTGGGCCTCCAAGTAACTCAAATAACTTAATTTGATCTCTAATTCTGACAAATGAGTTGCCAATGATTGATTAGGTTAATCTGAAGTTCAAATGCAAAAGGATTGTACCCTGTGAGGCACTCATAGCAGCCAGCGAAGAGCTATTGGAAACACGCCTTAAATCTCCTTTTGAGTAAGACTCCCTCCAATGATGGGATTTGGCCTAGTGTCTCAGTTATTTGGGCCTCAATGGTGGAGGGAAAGCAGTCTGACAGTTTACCCAATTTCTGATCAGTTATGCTTTCCCTCCTAGTCGTGATTGGCATGTTGTTTGAAGATGATAGATTTCTTCTCTCCTCTGCATTGTTGCCATTGGACTCATCAGTTTTGGGATGTGATGGACTTGGACAGCTACCGTCACCAAGTTTCGCTTAGGTGCCAGTGCTGCTAAAGCCCAGCTGGTGTTCTGTGTATTTGTTGACTTAGGGCTGATGCCTGCTTGCAACTCTGTGACACTGACGCTTGTGTATACTGGGAATGCTAATGATGTCTAGAATGATTGAGATAGTACCTCAATTTTTACCACTTTGTGCTTACCCTTGGACATGACTGTGACCTGCGAATTTTAGTTCCAGATACTGATGACACTGTATTATTTACAGTTGGGGTTCTAAAGTGAGGACTGCTAACTGGGCTGATGTAAGGCCCTGAGCATTTTGTCCAGGTAGTGGATGTTGCACCCTCTGGTACAAAGTCTGAGTCATTGTCAGTGAGTTTGTTGAACAATTGCCTTTGAGGAGAAGATCTTCATCATCTGAGAACTATTGGAACACCACCTCATACATTCCAAGTCATCGGCCTCGTATGCAGGAGATGCATTTTTGCGTGTTGTCTGTTTTCACCTCAGCATTGTCGATGTAATTAACGTTATGTTAATTAAATATGACGTCAGTTGCTTATGATCCCAGGCTTCTGCTTGATTACTGCAGATAGGTTAAGTTGACTTGTGTTGACCTCCTACCGTGTTACTCCAGCCTGCATCAAATTGTTCAAACCCCGTTTTCATTTCCCCCCAGAATTTAGGCGAATGATTCTGCAAGGGCTGATGCAGTGGATCACGTCTGCGGCAATGCCTAGGAGAGAGATTTCCAAACAGTGCTACCACTTCTGCTCTGGGGCTGGATAAAGGTCGGGAAAGACATGTAGGGGCACAAGCACACTGCTGGGAAATGTTTAGTCCCCATCTCTACCCCCCTGAAAACTTCAATTGCAGGGGGCACTGACGACTGGGTAAGAGTTGTGGCACGGGCAGTGGGAGCAACCGACCAAGGCGATCCACTTATGTGGATCACGGACTCAACCAATATGACAGGACCTAGCCAACACTGCCCACTTTCCCCTCAGCACCCTATTGCCGTGCTGCTGTGTTGCCTTGTCACGTTGGGCAAAATTGTGCAATCTGCTCACGGGCATGACTTCTGTCAACCTTTTGTAATATTCGATTGGCTGCTGCTTTCCCTAACCTGGTGGGCTGTCCGGGGGAGATGCCATGGTCTCCTCCGCTTGCTCGCTCTGTCTGCGATGTACAGAGCACTCCCACGACTCACCCCGATGCGCTTATGTGGTGGGTAGCGAGCAAGCAGCTCCTTCCTGGTTAGGCACACTAAGGAGGAGTGCGATGTTCATGACACTTCTACCCTCTGAGCCTCCTAGTGCCCCTATGTGCCATTTAATGCCAGCTGCCTACACAGGGGCAGTGGCACGTCTACCTCACAAGCTTGCCTGTCCTTGTTGCAGCACAGTACGACGGAGAACGCCAGATGGCAAACAGAAAAAGAATCATCATATGAAAGTCCCTGCGCAATAGAGTTGAGACATGGATGGGATGATCATATGTCGTCTTAGGATTGGGGTGAGGTCACTCACTGCCTTCTGTAGCTTTCAACCCGTACTTAAAAGCCTCTGGACAAAGTAGATAGGAGGAGATAAAACAGGTTTTGTAGGACCCTTATAAAGACTGGACCCCTCTCTGGATTGGCTGAAATGTTTTGACTTGGACTGAATAGGACTCTGCGATCAACACTGCGGGCCGGTGACACTGACACCCTACATCCTCTAAAGAATTGTAGAGGGGTAGACCTGCTGGATGAACCTGGAAGGAAATATTCCTTTGGAACTTCTGAGGACTCGGCATGTAGGTAGGTAACCCTCATCAGAAGGGAGGCCCTAAATCTCACTGATACATAGGGGACATGAAGAATACAGGCAGGGAGAATATTCTACCTTGAGGGCTGCAGGTGATGCTGGAGGAGACCCAGGGCTCAGAGGAGCACAAGACAATGGCCAGAGACCAGGCTATTCACCAGGAGCAATAGAGCAGCGAGGAAGAACATATTCAGGAAACAACAAAGTCCTAGAGGTCAGGAGACCAAAAAGTAACACTCCTGCTAGAGTGTGCACCATAAGTAGGCTGTCCTGTTTTCAGTTTCTATTTTTGGTAAATTCTGGTGGGGTTTTTTCAGTGTTTTCAATATCTTAAAAAACAGTTGTTATCAGTGGTTACACATTTTCACGCCACTAAAAACAACAGAATAAGTGTTTTTCCGGTGTTTATGGAACGTTTTGCTTTTATCATTGCTTGCTTTCTACACTGAAAGAACATGATATATAGACAGTGTACGTATAGTGTATATGAGGTCCAAAGAGATTTTTGCAAATTAATCTTATTGTTGTAAACCATACAATACTTCTTCAGTGAGTCCTTGGTCATGTGCGCTCGCGCTATCCTTCCCATGTAAACTTCTGTGTAAAGGCCCTCTCAGCATTCATAGCGCCTTGGGCTGAGAACCGTCAGCTAAGGGGCACAGTTGGGATGACTCTTTCTTTGATGCCACATAAAGCATGAAATGATAAATATTTGCGTTTTAGTTCCTGGGCATAAGAAAGCAGTGCACCAGAATGGACTAAAAAGTCAATAGCATCCCTCATTAACTCTGAAGATTGTAAAGATGCTTTCAGCATACCATCTAACAAGTGGCAAGGATCTCCTACAGGGAATCACTTCAGCTCGGGTATCAATTTTGAAAGGTCATCACACACATTTTTTATATATGTAGCTGAATCACTACAAATACAAACAATATCACTCCAATCTTTGTTGAACTTGGAAAGAACCATTTTTGCAGAGCATAACAAGTGACACTGCGTTCCATGTTATCCAAAAGTCTGGTGTCACATTTTCACCACTATCCCAGATGCTTGGTGATATATATACTTGTCACTGTACCTTGCATTTAATGTTTAAAGCCTGAGGTTTTGACAATTCACCTACTATCAATACTGACTACTAGAAACTATGGTCTGATATATTAAGGGTTTTTACATATTCTCTGTGGGCAAATGTGATGACATATTAGGAAAGATTTTTATGAAACTAGCCATTTTACCTATCAGTGAAAGAATATAATGCAGCTAAAATATCAAATGTGAGTTTGATATGTCCTGATTCCCTACAGTTTATAAAATAATTAAACTAAACCTAAAATGTGAAACTAAACCCTACATGTTTAGACCAAAGGCCATAAAACTGAAAAAAGTAAAAGGAAGAAGAAACAATATTTTAGTGGCATCCCTAAAGAACAAAACTCAAGCAGAATAATGTTAGCCAGTCTTTCTTACTGCTAGCTTGTATAACAAAGTAACATTTTATTGACCCCTTCAGTAAGAACAAAATGACTCTTTCACTTTCTTTTTCCTTTCTTTGAATGGCATTTAGTTTGTGGTTTTGCAGGTGTTTTTTCAGTGTTTATATGTTTTCACCGGTGAGGGCTATTTTTCTTTCAGTGGGGTTTTATCAGTTATTATAGGTTTAAACCTAAAACCCCACAGCCTAACCATAAGCAAAATGAGCCCAGAATCATCAGAATCATAAAGGGGAGGAAGATAAATCTTCTAGTGTATTGGATATTCATTCTGGGCTTCCCTGGTAGGTCCCCTTGGCTTTCAGGGTCTAGAAGGCAGAAGAATGTGCCACCAGGTGACCCCAGGGACCATGGGAGAGCTTGTCCCATGGTGGACAACCAGTGTTCAGATGTGTGCAATGCACCCACTCAACAGTTCTAAAACTCGTCATGGAAGACCGAGGCCCTGGTATGAAATTTCCCAGAGCGGGCCATGAGAAACACCACCTTGTTGTTTTATTTGTTCTCATTGGGCCCTCAGTGCCTCTTGGATCAAGGAAAACAAGGAAATTGCCGTTGTTGCACTCATCAGTCATCCTTTTCTCTGTGGACCCCAGGGCTCTGGGGACAGAGATCCTGTGAGCACCACTATGCTCCAACAACATCTGCCAGATCCCCAGGAGTGGTGTTTTCATACCCCACTCTTATTTTTTATCTGGTGGGGGGAACAGGTACAACCAACACAAAGCAACCTGCTTTGTGGACCAAAGGTGGCATCACAGAGTTCGCTTCAGAGCTTCATGGCTTGGAAACTTGGGCATTAGCTCTTGCGTGCATGGCCTAACCCGAGACAAGACAGGTGCCTCATACATTTCCTCTTTTATTTACTATAGTAAGCAATGATCATAAGTTCTTCGAGACTGTATAAGAACCTGTGGCCTCTGGTGCAGAACATGATGATGCAGACTGCAGTGCAAAATAACACAAGGCCACAATTGGTAGGTTGGCAGCACCATTTACTTCACTTCAGGTGATATTCCAGGAAATTCATTTTGAACTAGATCCAAGGGCAGGGGCACCCCAGTTGAAGAATAAAAATGCATCCAAGATTGCATGATTTGGAAATAAAAAAGGAGCTGAAAGCAGTTCCCAAACACCATGGCTGCATCAATAACAAGCATAGCCTGAAGGGAAAAGCATACCCCAGAAACCGCCGGACAGCCTTACAATCTTTCTTCCTTGCCTCTGTTGTGGCCTAGAGAATACAGGGGCACCCTCAATGATTTCAGCATATTTAGGGGCTGTCAGAAGTGCAGCCCCTAAATATTATTAAGAAGTGCAACAAAGGGTCCCTTTTTAGCGTTTTGGACAGACTCCCTATTGTCTTTCAGGTGATTGAATAACAACCTTGAGAGACTTTTCTTCCAGTATAAACCACTTCTGGAGATGGGAATTTTGTTTTATGTATTTTGGGGTAAAAGGTCCACTGCTGGCGAGTTCTGGAGCTGAATGGAAGCGAGTTAAAAATAGAAGAAAAGACTCACACACCAAATTGCTGGCAGGGAGTCCCAGGGAGAACTGCGCCTGGAGGTGCTGTTGCATGTCATAGGTAGGAGGCTGACACACACCCTTTCTGCCCTTCAAAGTGCATCATCTACTCCTGCTGCTTGGAGATGCCACCAAAACTGCTGCCAGGGACTTTGAGTCCCAGGAAAGCTGTACCTGGAGGTGCTAATGTATGTCAGAGGGAGCAGGCTGATACGCCCCTTAACTGCAATTTCAAAGCATGTGACAGACTCCCGCTGCTCGGGGGCATTGCCAAAACTGCTGCTAGGGTCTCTAAGTGCCAGGGAGGTACCAACGCATGCCAAGGGAGGAGACTCACACATCCCCCTCCTGCGCTTCAAATCACATCATGGACTCCCACTGCGTGGGACACACCTGGGCGATGCCTGGGCCAAAGACATGGCCATCTTGCACCCTTCCGTGCCGGGAAGGGACAGGGTAGGACCACCTCCTTGGCCTTAACATTGTCTGGTGCCCTTCAGTGAATTTTTGCCACATACAGTTACTTTTAAACCCCAGTCTTTGCACTTTCTCTGCAGTCTCTTTTTGTTTGGGTGACTCAGCCTCTCGCCCTAATTGAGACCACTAAGGAGGACTGTAATCCCCACTGTCTGAAGGGGCAATAAATACTTACTAGAGCACTTAGCCTTAGGTTTGCTAAAATGCTATAATTTGATATCCAGATTTGTTTTTGTGTTTCCCACTCCCAAGGAGACTTCTATTCTATTGTTGCTACTGTTCTGCCTGTTCCAATTGGGAGAAGAAGTGGTGTTCCTTTTTTGTCAGCTGGTCACCTTTTGTTAGTGTGTACTTACCTCAAACTTTTATCTCACCACAGTGAAAAGGAAAGCTTTGGGTGTCTTGCCAGCCACGCCCCCCTCTGAAGTGCACTTTGACTGATCGGATGTTGGAGAGAGCAGTGGGGGTCACCAGCATGGAAAAATGACCTCACTGAGAGGAGACTGTCACTAGGGTAGTAATCCAGCGGCTGTGAATGAAGCGCCCAGGGAGCGCTCACCATGCCCCTAGCTACCCGCTCTATTGGCAATGCATTTCAGGTGGGCACTGCCGTTAAATCCCATATTGGAGGGCACAAAGTGATTGTTAAGAATACAAAATCATCCAGGAGGGACCAATGCTCTGATGTAGATATTCAGACAGATCCTCCAATGGTTAATGTGTCAGTGCAGTCTAAATGGTAATCTTCAACCCAGATTCCGAAGGTTATAGACTCTGATATATACTCCCACCTTACAGATCCTGGACTGTCTTGCTATTGATTGTTACATTGCTAAAATTAAAACCCTGATACAAACCAAGCGTTCGCCAGTGCAGATTGTTTGAAAGCCCTTGAAATCCAGTTTATGACCCTTTTGGCTGCCAAGTTCTAATGCCCCAGCTCGACAACAGAATTTCTTCAGTGAGCATTCACTTCACTGGCAGTTGCTCGCTTACCCCCCAGTGGTGCTATTCACCAGCGCTTCTGTCTAACCCAGTACTAGGGAACATTACGGTGACAGAGGATCCCAGGGAAAATGCAGTCATATCAAAGACTTGTGTCCCAACTGGACAATTATTAATTTCCCCCAGCTGCATGTCCCTATGTTGTGGTTCTGACTGGTGTACCTCTCCTACAGGAAAACTGTGGGTGTAATTTGGAGAGCTACGCAGCAAAGTTTTAGACTGGATGGTATGACACAGAGACTTCCCATTTGTGCTGGCTGGTGAGATACTGTTCACACATAGGATTGGATGGATAGGTCCTAGCCCTATCAACTCCCAAAGGGATTGTGTTATTATCAACCGTAGATCTCTCTCTGTAGCACAGGCAATTCTGGAAAGGGAGCCAATGAAGTAATTGCACATGTTCCCTTAGGGCACTTTAACAAATCACTTTTGCTCCGCTACACCCCCGAAACCCCAGAACTTGGTAATGTGTGGGGTGGGGCTGGTCTCCTCATCACTCAGGCTTGTTGTTGCCGCCTCTGTTCCTTTCAATGCTTGTTTTGACATACATATGGAAAATCGGTTTCCATATGTATCAGAAGTCGATTGATAGTTACTTCTATACCATTGCCTACTACAGCATTTAGGGCTGATGTTATTTTGGAAAAGGGAAAGATGTAGGGGTGGTAAGTTCTTGTGATCCATTTCCCCCTATGAGTTGGAATGTGGCTGGACTAAAAGACAAGCTCCTAAATCCAGATTGGCTGTCTTTCATTGATGAATTTGACTTTGTCATTATTTAGGAGACTTCGGCTGCCTCTCCTATCTTGTGTAGGGGATTTTCCTGTTATTCATGCCCTGCTACAGCTCCCTCTCATGGGATTGCCAGGGCTGGCCTTTGTACATGATAGAAGTATCAATTCTTAACACAGCCAGCTCTGCATTCAAAGCTGTGTTTAATAAGGATAATTATAGTCCCTTCTGTTTTTATATGGGCAATTTTCCTAATAATGATTTTACTAATTCCAACTGAAACGAACCCAACAGCGGACGTCTAAATCTGCACCTCACGCTAGTTTCTTTAAATGAACAGTCCTGCGTACTATCACTCCAGCACCTGCTGTTGTGCAATGTGCCAGGTAATGAGGTCAATCAATCAATCAATCAATGACATTTATAGAGCGCGCTACATACCCGTAGGGTCTCAAGGCGCTGGGGGGGGGGGGGTGCCGCTACTGCTCGAACAGCCAGGTCTTCAGCTTCTTCCTGAAGGAGAGGTGGTCTTGGGTCAGGCGCAGGTCGGTCGGGAGGGAGTTCCAGGTCTTGGCGGCCAGGTAGGAGAAGGACCTTCCTCCTGTAGTCGCTCTTCGGATGCGGGGGACGTCGGCGAGGGCGTGGTTGGCTGATCGGAGGTGGCGTTTGGGAGCGTAGAAGGTGACTCGGCTGTTGAGGTAGCTCGGGCCTTGGTCGTGTAGGGCTTTGTGTGCGTGGGTGAGGAGGCGGAAGGTGATTCTTTTGTTGACGGGGAGCCAGTGAAGGTCTCTCAGATGTCCGGAGATGTGGCTGGTTCGTGGGATGTCGAGGATGAGTCTGGCTGAGGCGTTCTGGATCCGCTGGAGTCTCTTCTGGAGCTTGGTGGTGGTACCGGCGTAGAGGGCGTTGCCGTAGTCCAGTCGGCTGGTGACGAGGGCCTGGGTGACGGTCTTCCTGGTCTCGGTGGGGATCCACCAGAAGATCTTCCGTAGCATGCGAAGGATGTTGAAGCATGCCGATGAGACGTTGTTGACTTGCCTGGTCATGGAGAGGGAGGAGTCCAGGATGAAGCCCAGGTTGCGTGCATGGTCTGTCGGTTGGGTGCGGTGCCCAGGGCGGGAGGCCACCAGGAGTCGTCCCAGGCGGAGGGTGAGGAGCCCAAGATGAGGACCTCCGTCTTGTCTGAGTTCAGTTTCAGGCGGCTGGTCCAGACAGTCTTGTAATTTTAAAACCTTTATTTGTACTTTTTCTACTCCATTGAACATGTATCCTTAATAACACATATTTCTCAGCCAACGCGTCTCGTTCCAAACAGTGGGAACTTCCTCAGTGCTTGAATAAAAGCTATCAATAAGTTCAATCTTCACTGCAAAATCCACATTCTCATTCCAGCTCAGTATGCCAGTTGATTTGGGAATTCCCAAGGCATCATCATACCTGTTTTCAAATACCTTGATAAGTATCCTCTTCGATCTGTGTTCCAACTCTATGGGTAACACACTTTAAACACTACTTTTACTATGTGTTGATTTCAATTCCAAGCTCAACAATGAGCCAAAGGAGTTAGGCTCCTTTTGTTCAGCTGCAATAAACTGCACCACAGGATGCCAGGGGGTTGGAGCTGAGGAAATTGGTTGCCTTGCTGGATCTTGTAAATTTAATTAATTACTTGCAGGATGCTGGGCCAAGTAAACCAACCTACAAGGAATGGGGCCAGACACCAGTCATTGACTGCATATTCACCTCTAAGCACTTCCTGTAGCAGTGTTTTAATAGTGCAGTTATAGAAACCCATTGGGGGGGCCATAACTCAATCAATTGAAGGGGTCTTCCCTCTGGAGAGGGACAAAACCATCAACAGTGTTTGATGGAATCAATCAACACTGAAGAGAAAAATAAGTTGCCAGTGTTTTTATGGTGTTTAGGGGATGGTGTCTTGTGTTCTGGCAATAAGAACCATTTGTTGAAACTACCATTCTGTCTCAGACCACCCATGTTGATTCAATGCAAATGCTTATTGGCTAACCGCCATCTAAGGATGTTAGGGAAGTCCAGGATGCCAGACTGCACTAAAGCAAACCGTGAGGGAGAGGAAACATATCTTGAACAAAAGCAACTAGGAAATGCTTGAACTTGCAGCCCAGAATAGCTGCTAGGTATTCTTGGACATAGTTAATAGGTTTAGGAATCGGGATTCCCCTCCTAAACAACTCCTGTACTGTAATATTTTGGGCCAGGATAAAGATATAGATAAAGTGCAATAACAGGTTATGTGAGCACTTAGACTGCTCTACTCCTCTTCAGGTTTCACTCCAGGAAGGAGAGGAAGAAATTAGACTTATCTCAAGTGGGGAAGCTCCGGGGGCCCAATGGCATCCCTATGAATTTAGTTAAATGTAAACTAGTTTTATGGCTTCCACTGCTCCCTAACTTATTTAATAAATCTTTGTGTATTAGACTTGTCTTCTACATTTGATCGAGTTAACAGGAGCAAGCTGTGGCATACTTTAATTAATATTAGGGTAGAAGCCACACTAGGGAATTTTCTGCATGAAAACTTAGGGTCAATCGGGGGAACTCTCTCATGTCTTCTTAGGTGTGTGTTTTGGCAACCCTGCTTTTTATAATTAAGATTAACCATTGAAGTACTCAATTCTCCATCTCTACCAGGGATATGTCTAAAATTGCTAATTTGTTTGTGCCGACATTGTCATATTCCGATGACGCTGTCCTAACTGATAGGACGCCCTGATGCCTAGCGCACTCTGGTTAATCCTATTGTATCATTTATGGGTAACTTTGATATGTTGTCCAACTTTCTGAAGTCCCACCTAATCCCCTGTGGGTCTGGCAATAGAATTATGTTGCCCTTAAAGCTGCAAGAGTAGGACCTAAGCATGGAACAGAATGTTTGTTATCTGGGTGTTACTTTTGATTCTGCTAATTCATGGCAATCCCAAGTGAATGTTGTGCACTTGAAACTAGGGAAGGTGGCTGGGTACCTATTGAACATGGCCCAGAAGGACAGAAGGGGCACAAACTCTCCCTACCATAAGATTTATAAGCTGCAGTATGTCCCTGCAGCTATCTATGGAGCGGGCTGTGGGGGTACCACAATGTTTTCCCCTACAGGTTGAAGAAAACAGAATTTGCAGTCGGCTGCTGGATCTCCTCCTATCCAGCCCGACTTCTATTCTGAACTTGACCTAGAATATGTCTCAGATAGTATTACATTTCCCCCTCTCTCTGACTTGGCTGAGCGTGTGGACCACAATAAATCATTTTTCAATAGAGATGGTATTTTAGACTGTCTTAGCCTTGATAAGGGTCTCTCTATGTCTTGGCTGAATTATGTTTAAAAGTCCTTCACTGACATTGGTCTCCCAAAAATGTTTACTGCCCCCATTACTATAATTAAGTTTGAAAGGAGACTGAATATGTCCTAAAATTCAGACCTAACCTTCTCCAAAAGAACTGAAGAGGAAACACTCTATTCGCAAATATTTTATCACCTTAGTGACATAAGATTTACTAATATTTTTAACCTTGGAGCTCATACGCTAGGAGAGATCTCTTCTTTTTAGTTTCAGGTCAGGTAATATTTAGCATCTTATGTGCTTCTTTGTGGGGGGCAACGGTGTGGGATAGCAACTTACCTGCTTGTCCTTGCGGCTGGCTGGCTGTTCAATCTCTGTTACATTTGATTTTTTTTGCCAATTTTATTGAAATTTTTTCCGACTCTGTCTCAAGCACATTTTCAAATTATTAGCTTTTATGAAGTGTGGAGAAGCCCTAACATACCTCTAGATGTTATGCAGCCCAACATCTGTTTTAGTTTTTGTTACTTCCTTAAAATGTCCATTCGCAGTAGGAAAACAATGGAGGGCTAATGACAATTGTGGCAGCACTCGATTGTGTTTGTGCATTCTGATATAGCAGGTCTATTTGTATCAATCACTTGTTTTCATCTATATTTGTGCTAATGCCAACACTTTGTTTGGGAGCCCTAGTGTATTGTATTTTACTTTGTACTTTTATGATTTTCATCTAAAGATCGAATGAAGATTTTCATTGATTGAGTGATTAATTAATTGACACACACCACCACATTTAACATTCAAATTCTTTGTTAATAATGATGATGTTGACGATAACACTTCACACTGAGCATTACAGAAAGGTGGTACAAATTGGCATTGCTGCAGTAATTTTTAGTATTTTTAGTTTTTGGTTATATGATTATAAATGTATTGTTGATGTTATATCCCAACAAAACTAGTAGGTGTGACATGTAATAACTGAATCCAACATATGTGAGAGGCGCTGTGGTTGTACGGTATGGGATTTCCTGAGATGTACAAATTTCGAGTGTCACTAAGATATTTCCACCTGTCTGCTTGTGCATATTTGTAAATTAATGCATAGTATTGTGTATTGTATGCAACTTAAAGCTTTTTTTTCTTTGTATAAGAAAAAGCAATGGCTGATCAGTGATGTATTAAGTGTTGTTTGTGATATGACTGAAGCACTGGAGCACACCACATCCCCTGAGTAGGCCTTGGATTGCTTTTTCTCATCACCCTGAGAGGGTAAAGTTCTACAAAGGGGAGACAGGTTCTCAGTAGAAGGGAGATGGTGGAGATATTATCTGTGAATGACCCACATCCTTACAACTAACAACCCAAATTCTTGCACTATCCTTGTACATAGCTAATAAAATAGCATGATCCCTATCCTGCAAAGGTTAACTGTCACCTTGAGCATCTTCTCATAAAACTCTCTGGATAAAATTGTCAACTTAGCACCTAAGTCTAAAAGCTTCTTTACTAACTGTCCTTCAATTTTCCCATCATCCTATGGCTTTCTCTATTACCTACCATCACCTGTAAAACTATCTGCTCCACCTGTTCTGCTACCTCATTAATTTCCTTGATCCTTCGCCTTGCCTTACAGACCTTGGTAAAATTCCCTCTTTTGATAAATGCTGTACGTGAAGATTTACTTGCCAGACGTTCTTTATCATAAGCCAGGTGTCCTGCCATGCCATGCCTATAGCATCCTTGGGCAGACTTGCTACCTCCTCAATAAAACATCCTAGCATGAACCGATCACAAACCTTTGCCTATAAACTTGCTCTAAACCTGCAATTGGTTGCTAAACTTCTTAAAGCTGTAATATAGTCATCCAAAGACTCCTAATAATACCTCTTGCCAAAGTGAAAACTCCTATTTATGTACAAAGCATTTTTTCAGTAGGAAAAGGCTGATTGGTCCATTTCCGACCATAAAAATGCTTTTACAAATATATAGAACACAAATTGCAATTCAGTACCACGTTACCAAATCACAATTTGTGCTTACTATTGGGTATTTGGGAGAGGTGTGTTTAGGGTATCCCTTCCAGATACTGATTCGCATTGGTATGTACAAATTTTCCGTGACTGAAATACAGTTGCAAAACAATCACATTTTACCAGGATTCCCTTTCAGCATGGTTGAAAAAATATTTTTTAAGAGCAGGCAGTAATCCAATGGACCACTGCCTAATCTTAAAAATTTTAAAGAAAACGTTTAATTTTTCCTTTGAAACGCATCCCATTTTCCTGGAAAAAAACGTGCTGCATTTTTTTTTAAAGATAGTTTTATTTAAAAGCAATCACAGCCACGGTGGTCTGCTAGCCCCAGCAAGCCACCATCCTTGTGATTTTTGTGTTTTGAAATGTTTCACAAACTGAGACCTGCCTCATTAATATTCATGAGGTACATCTATTTTTGGCCCTCTAGGAATTGCAAAACACACTTTAGTACATTCATTTTTGCGATTACCAAATAGCGAATTGTGAATATTTGAAATTTAGTAATCGAAAACACTAATGTTAGTACATGGGGACCCTAGTTTCTTTTTGTATATCCTACACTCATTCAGTTTATTGGTCTCCTCTCTGTCAACCGAAGTAAGTGATATAATAGTTCCTGTCCCCCCAACCCTAGACAATGCATCTGTAAAGATGGCTTTCTTTATGCAGTCAAATTTATTCCACAGACATTGGCATAATGGATAAAATCCTTCTTCCACTTGCCCCATTTTGTGCATGGTTCACTTGGTAAAACCAAGAAAAAGAGTGGTTGTGTGACATTTTGCATTGCCTAATAAATATTAGAATGATTCACACACATAAACAAAACAAGGTGTTAAATCATTAGTCAGACAACACAGACAAACCCTCAATAAATAGTATGATCCAACAAAACTTCCACATTAAAACTTTATTCGGTCATAAGACCATAAAAGTACATACGTGAACATTACACAGCAAGGTTTTAAAATACATACATACAAATGTGAATGTTCACGCAGTTAAAATATAACAATTCATCTTTACAAGCTTAATCATCCTATATCGCAATTTGTAAAACTAGCATAATATTTCCCACAGTTCAACTCATAGTGAATAGTGAAGGTTTACAACCAGCCTTTTATAATTATTATATGAGGATAATGGGAGGTTATTTACATTAAAAATAGAATGTAATCAATGATCGATCTCAGAAAAGGAGAATCATCACAGCACTTATTTCCTATACCAACAACACTTATATCAAACCACAACAACAACACAGTACAAACAATACTATGTAGTCTCAGTACACAACAGGGATACCTCATCTATACTACTATTATAAAGGAAGAACTTTGAACCTTTGAGGCGGGTAAACTCGGGAACCACAGCGCCAATCCACACACCCGAAACATCGTTGTAATCGTCAGGGTGTGCAGATGGACATAGGCTATATAAACGTAATAAATATACGGTATTTAAAAAATGTACAGAAAAAAAAGTAGTCCCGTGGAAGAAGCGCCGGCCGCGACTTGCGTGCCAAATGTGAGGAGTGCGGGGAGGAGCGGCGTCCGGGAGCACGAAGAGGACCAGCGGACATGGCATGGGGAGGAGCGGTGAGGAGCGGCGGACAGGCGGTGAGGAGCGGCGGACAGGCGGGGAGGAGCGGCGGACAGGTGGGGAAGAGCAGTGAGCGGCGGATAAGGTAGGTTATTTATTTATTTATTTAGGAGCGGTGAGCGGCGGAAAAATGAAGCAAAAATGAAAATCGTGAGCAAGAGGAAGCAAACGGAGCATTACAAAAGTGAGCCAAACGGTGCATTACAGGAGGAAAAAGTTACGTGTGCAGGTTACAAAAGCGTACATCGTGAGCAAGAGGAAGCAAACGGAGCATTACAAAAGTGAGCGAAACGGTGCATTACAGGAGGAAAAAGTTATGTGTGCAGGTTACAAAAGCGTAGAAAGTAAACATAGAGGTATAGGAGGAAAAAGTGACATGTGTAGGTAGCAAGAGGAAGCAAACGGAGCATTAAAAAAGTGAGCCAAACGGTGCATTACAGGAGGAAAAAGTTACGTGTGCAGGTTACAAAAGCATAGAAAGTAAACATAGAGGTATAGGAGGAAAAAGTGACGTGTGCAGGTAGCAAGAGGAAGCAAACGGAGCATTAAAAAAGTGAGCCAAACGGTGCATTACAGGAGGAAAAAGTTACGTGTGCGGGTTACAAAAGCGTACAAAGTAAACATAGAGGTATATTATTGCAATATATGGAGGAAGGCTCCGGGGGACCCATGGACAACATCGGGCGAGCGGGGGCCCTGAAGCCTAATTGCTCCCAGACAACGTTGGGACTGGCTGCTAGTTATACTATAAAAAAGGAAGCCTGTAGATACGTTCTGACTCTCCTTGCTTGCAAAAGAAAATTGTTCTTCTTTACCTTCACCACAACAAGTGTTAATTAGAAGACCTTTCCAGACACTTTTGAGTTCTAAACACAAATCCAGTCACTTTTTCTCCTCTTTTCTTTACAATGATAAGCAATCAGCAGATGTTCTTCCAGGCTCCTTAAGAAGTTTTGGCCTCTGGTGGCAGCAGAACACAAGGTCACAATTGGTAAGTTGGCAGCACAAATGGAGACATCTACATTTCTTTCACTTCAGGTGATATTTCAGGAAAAAAAATTGAACTAGTAGAAAATACAGTGGACAAGAGTTGCCATAACTTCAGAAAGAAGCAGCCCAAATACCAGCCCTTCCTTCAAATGCGATTAACATACATAGCATAAACAGGTTGCCAGTGTAGAGTTGCAGCATCTGGTCAGGATCCCACCCTCGTCGTCAGAGAAGTAAAGATTCAGTGAATACAAGAGGCTGAAGATAAGGTGGAAAGTTTCTTCTTCTAAAACTCCTCAGCCACTAGAAGCCAACTGCTATATACAGCAGCTGTCTTCGGAATAGAGTAGACTTTAGAAGGACAGTTCCAGCATTCCAGAATGTCGAAAGGACTCCTTTGCTTAGTCCCCAGGTACCAGATGCAACCAAAAAAGCCTTTCTTTTAATTTTAATTTTTTTACTGAGCAGAATAGAAAATTAGAACAAATATAAATAAGCAAATATATACAACTGAATACAATTTATGCCGTGCAATATATAAAATCGTACAATCGCCAGTTTTTATATATAAACGTGTATATGATCCAATCATCAAAAATAAAGTGTATTTAATAATATACTACCGACTCAGCAAACTGATTTTTAACATTAGCCGGGGTCGTCACCTAAATCATATAAGTCAAAGTCAAAAGAAACTTTATTTCGATTGATTTTACAATCATAAAAGTACATTATAGAAAAATATTTGCAGCAAATTTATAGAAATTTTCCTATGTACAATATTGACTAATGCATAAACAAAACATTAAATTAAACTTTAAAAAATAAATAAAAAAGAATCGTCTATACAATGAAACCCTGATTAGCAGTAGAATGAAAGTTATGCACATAAAAATTTACAATGCAGAAACCGCTAATTGAGATCGAATTTTCATACATGCCTTTAAAAAGCAAGCTAAACTTTTGGCAACAAATTGAGTGTCAAACTGTAGTGCCAAAAGAGCAGGTCTGCATCTTCTCAGTCCTGTTTGTCGGAGAAGTGGGACCAACCAGCGTTTACGCGGGGTCTCGTAGAAAGTACAGAATAAAATTACGTGCAAAGTAGACTGAGGAGTACAGTCATCACAGGGACATCTAATTAATTCACGTGTCCAGTCTCGTGGCTCAGGGAACGAGACAAGACGATAAAAAGAATCAAAACGAAATCTTGTTAAAACATATCTATCATAATTTGACAAGTAAAAAGACAGATAAGGTTGTATGCCAGGGAAGGATTGAATCGCCATTAATTGGGTATTTGATTGTTTACCGACTTCTGAGCACAAGCGAAGATCTCTTAAATGGGTGACACATAGATTCTTCAAGGTCTTTCTGGGTATATCCATTAGTAAGGGAGGGTTAGTGAAAAAAGCTGGACAGTTCAAATCATTCAGAAAATTAAAAACGTAAAGTAACCAAGGAATCTTTTTCCAGTGGGTCAGTGACAGGCAATCGGTTATTAGCAACCGGGTAAGATGGCAATGCTCTTTGGTCCATATACGGTGCCAGAGGAGGATCGGTTGGTATCTAATAGTGTCAGATAGATAATCTAAACCGAGCTCGGTATGACTACCGTAATTGGGAGCACTTCGGGGAAGGGCTAGTACATATTTCGAGAAGTCATTTTCGGTTACTTGGAGCTCTCCGGCAGGAGCATAGCCCCATACGCCCGCTCCATAAGTAGCCACACTCAAACATTTGGCTTGATAGATTTTAAGTATCTCAGCGGGAGCGGGCTTGCCCAGCTTCCTGGAAAAAGAGGTCAGCGCTGCTGTTGTGCGCTGGAACTGCATTTTCTTACTGGTGATGGCAGGTTTCCAGGAGATCTGATCGTCAATGAGGATCCCCAAGTAAGGGTATTTCCTAGCGTTTTCTAATCTGGTATTGTCGATATAGAGAGGTTTGCATTTCTGAGCTTTCTTGCCAATATGCATAACAAAAGTCTTGGATTTGTTTACTTTTAAACCAAGAGAAAGCATATATTGACAATACTTGTCCAGTTGGAGTTGGAGCTGATTTGGTGTTCTCGCTAGAATGACGGAATCATCAGCATATAGTAGTGCTGGGATTGGCCGGGTATTTATGCAGGGGAGATCCTTGTTGTCTACCAGCATCGCTTGCTCCAGACCATTTGTATAAATATTAAATAAAAATGGAGCGAGGACGCACCCCTGTCTGACGCCTTTTGCAATGCTGAATGAATCTGATAGCTCTCCATAAATGCCGTACCTCACACATGCTTTAGCATCCGTGTAGAGCTCTCGAAGAAATTTCAAAAGAGGAGGATCTACTCCCAGGTTGCTCAGAATCTCCCACAACTTAGAGTGGATTACGCAGTCAAATGCGGAGCTTAGGTCCACATAGACCAAATAAAGGTTTCCGCCTTTGGCCCTAGCATATTTACCCAAAAGTAGTGTCAAATTAAGGGCCTGTTCTACAGTGCCCAGTCCCTCCTGGAACCCAAACTGGAGGTCGGTTATGATCTTCTTCTCGTTGGCCCAATCCTGGAGGCGCTCCAGGATTAGCCTCCCGGCGACCTTACCCAGTGAGTCCAAGAGGGAGATGGGTCTGTAGCAGGCTGGGTTAACGCGTTCTCTCTTTTTAAAAATGGGTAAAAGCACAGATGTAGACCAAGAGTCAATTAGGCCGGCCTGTGCAGCTGCGGACATAACTTGCGTGACAATTGGGGACCATAGGTCTAGGTTACTCACAAAGATGTCGAGTGGAACTCCATCAGGGCCAGGAGCTTTCCCGGTCTTAGAGGAAGTCAGTGCAGCAGTGACCTCCGCGAGGTCGAAGTGGAGGTCAATAGGATAGGTATTATCCATGGTAGGGACCTCCTCCCCGATTCGGGAGGCCAAGGTTGCAGAGGGGGAATCCCCAAAGATCTGTGAGTAGTGAGCTACCCATTTTTCAGCAGATACGGCCACGTCTAGGTGTCGAACAGCTGTGGCATCCGCTAGAAAGGGGGACTTGACTGTTCGCCAAAATAGCGAGCTATTCTTACTCCTAGTGCTCTCAAGCAGTTGGGCTTAGAGATTGTTTTTTATTTCCAGTTTACGGGTTTTTTGGGCCAGTTTATAATTCCTTCTTAATGAGGCTGTTAAGGCCATGTCCCTATCTTGACTATGAAGTGCTCTTTTTAGCGCACTAAGGGCTTTGCGGCAATGGGAATCGAACCACCCCCGGGAATCCTTGTCATGTGCCTTATGTTGGCGAGTGAGCTCCTGCCGGATAGCCTCTAAGATATTAACAAAACTAGAGAGGATCATATGGGGAGATGAGGTCTCCTCTAAACAAGTGTATATTAGGGGAAGGGTTTTTTGGATAATCCTATCGGTGACCTCATTGGGGTTGATCTTTGACCATTTTACTATATAGCCATTGATTTTACCCATCTCCAGAGATTGCTGGGTTAAAAGACTGGACTTGCTGTGGGATGATGAAACTGAATTAAATATAATGGTAATACTGTTGGAGTAGTGATCGCTTGAGGGATCAGTACCAGTTATGAAGTATTTTAGGCAATTTTTTAGGGTTTGCGAACACAGGATGTAGTCAATGGTGGTGGAGAGACCTCTACCATGAAAGGTCGGATTGAACTCGACAGCGGGACACACTGATTCATTCGCAAACTCAAGTTCTAGTGAAAAAAGACAGTCGTTTAAAGTAGTCCCAATGCTGGAGTGGATAAAGTGGGTGATTGGGAATAATGTTCATCTTGGAGCCCGCAGATACCTTTTTTATAGTTGCTACACAGATAAACATTAAAATCCCCTCCCCACACAACATGACATTGTAACTGCGGATTCTTGGCTTTCTGTTCATGCAGATATAAAGTGATTTCTGTCAAGGACTTTACACAATCAGCAGGTGAGAAATTATTATACATGTTGATAAAATAATAGATAGAACTTTTATCGAAGGCTAGCTTTAGAATTTGAACAGTTGAGGACACTGGCGGTACCTCTGTAGTCGTAGACGGAATTTGATTGGAGAGATGAATAACTAAGCCACCCTTGGGTCTTCCATGGATGGACGGACTGGCTGGGATGTGGAAAGTTTTGTAACCCTGAATGTGAATAGGGTCAATAGCCCAGGTTTCCTGGAGGCAAACTATTTTATGCTTGTTATTCACATCGATCCATGACTGAAGATGTATCTTAGATCTGAGGCCCGCTACATTCCAGTAGATGACTGGAAGATCCCAGGTTGATGGTAGGGTGAAATTAGAGTTCTGTGAATGAGCAAGAGATGATGGATCGCGGGTCTGGGTGGTTGGGAGAAGGGTGGAAGAAAAGAGTTGTAAATCACAAGAGGTTGAGGTGTTATGTTGTTGCCTCATGTGTGGCTCTTCAGGGAGGGATTGGTGAACGTGGCTAGGATCTTGATCCAGAGGGGTTGTCAGATAGAAGGGCAAATCCGGCAGAGGGGTGGAGGACTCGGTGTGAGAGCTAGGCAGGGATGACAGGATAACTCCTGCCGACAGAGTTCTTCTGGGGATATGAATAGGTTGAGTGTGGGTGTTATTACTGACTTTGGCATTGGTGAAGGGGTCTAGTGGTCAGTCAACCATATCCAGACATTCATATCTGTTGGTTAGAGGTGGGCCTCTCCAATTAGTAAAATGACCAGGGGCTGGATTGCTGAATCCATAGCCTGCCCAGTGGCCTCGGTCTCTGTTCCCATCCCAATTCCCCACTCTTGTCCAGCTCCAAGGGGACCGGCATTATGTCGTGGGGTCGGGGGGTAGAAATATGACAGATTATGGGTGGCTATCCCTTCAGTAGATGTATGGTCTCCCCAGGAGCAGATATGCTCAACTGTATTAGGATCGACGAAGTTCACTATGACGCAATCACCCTGAATACTTTTGGGCTCAGTACCTAGCCAGGGGACTCTGCGCACAGTGGTGACTCTGTTGTCCAAAAAAGTTGGTAAAAATCTGTTGTTGGACAGCCAGTATATAACTTTGTTTTTTAACGACCAGACCGGTTCGTCCTGGTTGGGAGAAAGTTCCGGGACACCTGTCATAATTACTACGTAGGGGGATGCCTCAGGCGGAAGATGGATAGGATGGCCCCTCCTTTTTCTATTTCTCGGGATGGTGTTAAATCCAACAGAGTGTTTAGGGAGGGTAGGGGCCGGGGTAGGAAGGGCGGGAGGAGGTTTTGGTTGGGTGGACGTCTGTGTCTTGGAGTTGGTTGAGGGTTGGATCGGTAAGGGATTAGGTGGTTTAGGGGGAACTTGGGCCTTGGTTGTAGTTGATATTGGCTGTTTTTGTATGGGTTTCTGTGGGACCTTTTGGTTCGTGTTAGAGGGATTTGGTGCAGTCGGGCATGACTTAGATGTTTTTAAATTCTGTTCAAGGGGCCTCCCTTGAGCTGAATTGGGATCTTTAATGATAGCTTTACTTGAATTAAGGGCTAGAGACAGTTGAGTTAGTTGGAATTCGACCTTATGCAGTGACTTTTCTATAGGTTTTAAATAGGACCTAATTAGATCTCCGATTTTGCTAAGCAGTAAGCTGTCGTTGCTACAGGTGTTAGTAGTTAGGTTACCATCATTAACCCTACCACCTTCGCCGTCGTAGCTACTAGAGCTGCTAGAGCTAATGTTTAGGTTATCTGTGGTATAGTTTGTTACGTGTGCAAGTGAAGAGGAGGGTAGATGGTGGGGAGTTTGAACAAGATCGATGGACTGTGAAGGGGGATGGGAGGTGGGAGGGGTTGTGAGGATAGTTGTGGGGGGGGTTAACAGAATGGTGAGACTTATTAGTTTTCCTCTTCTTTTTTTTAGGGATTGCACCTTCGCGTAAACCCCTGTCTGCGAGTGGAGAGGGGGCAACACCAGTTTGGCTTGCAAAAATGGCTGGAGATTTTTCTAGTGACTGCAACAGATGTGATTCAGAGAGCTCTAGGGATGCGGACAGATCCACTGTACAAGGGACAGTATGAATCTCTGCATGCTGTGTCAGTGGGGGGGGGGTAATTCTACAGGACGCTGGGGAGTTTTTGCAGTGGCCAATAAGCCTATAGAAGAGCGTCTGGCGATAGCCAGGTCCTGTGAAACTCTCCGTTCCAACAGGGTAATACCCTGCTCAATAGCCTCGTTGGCTTTGGTTATAAATTGGTCTATCGGCCCGATAACTTGAGCAGCAGCCTGGGCCTGTTTTTTGACAGTATTCCTAGTGGTTCTGGGGGACATTATGCAATGTACTGCGTTACGAGGACAGAAATATTGAGGCTGCAGACTACAAACTAGAATCAGCTTGTTTAGAAATACATACAGTAACAGCAGTGATGACGGGAAAGGAAGCGGAAATAAATAGGGTGGCCCAGTCCAGTCTTGCCCGGTCTTGAACGGGCTTAAACGGGCCCGCCCTTGGCCAGGGCTTCGATCCGCGCTTTGTCCCTCGCGCGTCGCGCGTTGCGGGAGGGACTGGTCGATTTATGGTAATTCGTGCAGGGGGGCGTAGCCGCCGGGGGAAGAGGCACCAGCTGAGAGGAGTGAAGGCTACTGGTCCTCGCAGTCCCCCGGTGTAGGCAGCAAGTAGTTCGTGGTCAAGCGCACGCTGGGAGCGTGCAGGCAGTCCGCCGATTGCGGAAAAGCTCCCACCAGCGGCGCGACCTCCGAGGTGTGCTTTTAGTGATGATGATCCCTCCGTAGGCAACGGGAATCCTTCCTGAAAAATGGCAGGAGTCAGAGCAAGTGAGCGGCACCCGCGCAGCGGGTACCGCGAAAGGTAAATAGCGGTCGGTGGGGGCGTGGCCGCCGGGGGAAGAGGCACCAGCTGAGAGGAGTGAAGGCTGCTGGTCCTCGCAGTCCCCCGGTGTAGGCAGCAAGTAGTTCGTGGTCAAGCGCACGCTGGGAGCGTGCAGGCAGTCCGCCGATTGCGGAAAAGCTCCCACCAGCGGCGCGACCTCCGAGGTGTGCTTTTAGTGATGATGATCCCTCCGTAGGCAACGGGAATCCTTCCTCAAAAATGGCAAGAGTCAGAGCAAGTGAGCGGCACCCGCGCAGCGGGTGCCGCGAAAGGTAAATAGCGGTCGGTGGGGGGCGTGGCCGCCGGGGGAAGAGGCACCAGCTGAGAGGAGTGAAGGCTGCTGGTCCTCGCAGTCCCCCGGTGTAGGCAGCAAGTAGTTCGTGGTCAAGCGCACGCTGGGAGCGTGCAGGCAGTCCGCCGATTGCGGAAAAGCTCCCACCAGCGGCGCGACCTCCGAGGTGTGCTTTTAGTGATGATGATCCCTCCGTAGGCAACGGGAATCCTTCCTGAAAAATGGCAAGTGTCAGAGCAAGTGAGCGGCCTAAATCATATATATTGGAAAGGGGGCCATACTCCCAACCCAAAAAAAAAAGTGCAAATGCAAATTCAATTGAGGTCAGAAAAATAAAATTATACTGAGAGAGTTGATATAGTTAACTAGAGTGCAAATACAAATTCAAATTCAAATACTTTACAATTCATTCCTTCAAAAAAAGGTGTACATACGTTTTGAAAACTGATAATTGAGATAATTACACAAGTACAAATGAAAGACCTCACCTATATAATAATACTTAAGAGAGAGCAACCAATCTCTTCATCTGAAGTGCACAGCAGAATAGAATCGCTGGAGTAAAATTAAAACAACAATGCCACAAACATAGTAAAATTATCCCTGCAGATTCCTCTCCAATTGATCAAAATGTTTCCACACAGAGACACATTTTTCAACGGCTCCAACCCTTTTCGCATACACTTCTTTGTATGATCTAACTCGTTTAATTTTTTTATACCATTCAAAAAAGGTTGGAGTTTTTTCTGAGTTCCAGTTCTGGAGAATCGGAGAGCGTGCCACCAGAATGGAGATTGATGGAAACATTTCCCCCCCTTTCGTTATAACCTGGTTTGGGCTTCTTTTTAATAGACCAAACAGTGCCAGCTCTGGTTTTAATTATACATTACTTTCCAGAGTATAGCTAAGCCCAGCGCATAATTCCATCCAAAACTGATTCAGCTTAGATATGGTAAGCCTACCAGCGGGACAGAAAAGCTATCCTTTTGAAATTTGCAGCCCTAAGCGCCTGATTACCATACTGCGAAATCGCTTGCCATTCTCTAATTGAGAGATTTCAGGACAGCTCATGTTTTATTTTTTCCAGAAAATTGGTGACAGCAGGAGGCTCCCCTTGATTTTGAAAGAGTCTATACCGATTCCCTATACCTGTCACCTTGGTTCTGAACACAGACGAAAGGAGAAAAGGGGCGCCTGTGTTGCCTAAAAGAACATTTTTATCTATCATCGATCTTATCTGGAGGAAACTAAGAAAAAGGACCCTACTCCGGGTACCACAATCTAGACTGAACCTCCTCCCAGGTGACACATCTGCCTCTTATTATAAAATGGCCTAGCTCGCTAAAGCCCTTGATTACCAAAATTAAATGTGGTTATGACGAATAAAAAGGCCCATACGTTTGAGCTCTGACAACCCCAAATATTCAAATCCCGAGGAATTCGCTTTTTGCGGAAAAAAAGTGCTGAAGTCTAATAGAAAATTCTTGATATGTCTTATATCTACCTTGTTTAGGCAATTTTGATGTTTTTAGGAAAACCGGGAGCTGAGTCTCAGCTTTTATAAGCCATTTTTCTCATAAAAAAGCCATCCAAAGTCCCCCTGTTATCAAACAGACAAACTAAAATATCCATAAATGCAGCTTCATAAGAATTTCGAATATGGGGTAATGCTAGCTGCCCCCAGCTTGCATCTAATTGTAAAATTGATAATTCGACTATTGATACTTTTTTGTTCCAAATAAACTGGCGAAAAAGTTTATCAATTCTCTAAAATACGCTGAACTGACTTTAATCGGAACAGTAGAAAAAAGGAAAATTAATAGGGGTAATACTGACATCTTGAGCAGGGAGACACGCCCTATCAACGAAAGAGGAAGAAATCCCCACTTTCCCAATAAATCTTTAATCTTACTCAATGTTGCTTCGTAATTTAGCCTAAATAAATCTGAATAGTTATTTGACACATAAATTCCTAAATAGCGGATCGGTTCAGAGGAAAATGCTTGCTGTCTTAGCATATCTGGAAAAAAACTGCAGGATACATTTAATGCCAATACTTCAGTTTTTTTATGGTTGATTTTATATCCTCCAATTGCCACAAACTGAGTGAACTCCTTTAATATTAAATCAAGATGTCGTTTTTCTGGTTTGAGGTAGAGTATCACGTCATCAGCAAATAATTTGATTTTAGACATCTCCCCAATTGGAGTTTTTATATCCATCTTATCTCTAATCCTCACAGCTAGAGGCTCTAGGAAAAAAGTGAATAAAACCGGAGACAGGGGACAACCCTGTCGAGTCCCACGTTTTATATCAATTGGACCTATTGATTTAGAATTAATCCTGATCTGAGCCTGTGCTCCCTGGTACAGATTTTTAAGCATATTAATATTTTGCTCTGGGAAGCCAAACTTTTCCAGACCATAGAACAATGCTCCCCCATTCACTAGGTAATGGCCTTTTCGGCATCAACCATTAATATGATAGCAGGCGTTTGGTGGATGTTAAAATAATCAATTGCTTGAATAAGAAAAACTGTGTTGGATGACAGTTAATGACCTGCTATGAAGCCCGATTGATCTTTGTGAATAGCATATTGAGCTAGAGAAGTAAATCGATTCGCCCAGATTTTCATAAGGAATTTATAATCTGTGTTTAAAAGACTAATTGGTCTATAAGAGCCAACTTCCCTGGGATTTTTCCCTTTTTTAACAAAGCTTACTATTGATGACTCCTTAAAAGATGCTGGAATTTCCCCTCCTGCTCTAACAAAATGAAAAAGCTCAAGCAAAAAAGGAGTAACTGTGCCGAAAAAGCTTTACAAAATTCGTCCGGGATACCACCATTTCCACAAGCCTTACCTCCGGGCATTGTGGCTAGAACCAGGGAGATTTCCTCTATCGAAATATCCTTCGTTAAAGCCTCTTTTTGTCCTACAGAAAATTGAATTGTAGTGGATGATTTTGCCGCACTTAAAAGCATCAATGAGAAAGCTAGAATAGAGCTAGGCCCAATCATTCTTGGAGGTGATTTTGATTTTATAAAAGATCTACAATTAGACACCACTAATAAAGCCAAACAACAGATGAAACCTGGGACCAAGAAGCTGATAGATGTTATTAAACAGGATCATCAATTGGTCTATCCCTGGAAAAGGGCTCATGGGGTAGCCAAATAGTATACTTATTATTCTAGCCAATTCAGGTCCGCTTCTTGCATCGATTTCTTTTCAGTGTCACGTTCTCTTAGTTGTATAAATACCGATATTGTGGCCAACTCTTTCTCAGACCGTTTGCTGGTTAGATTAGACATAGATTTAAAGCTGGGGGTTAGAGAAAAATCCAGGTGGCAGATGGATAGGCTTCTCTTAACTAATCAACAATGGCTTGGGAATATGCAAGAATGGATCAGGGATTTTTTTTTAGATTAACAGAGGCACTGCAAGTCTTTTCTCAGTCTGAGGGGCATTTAAAGCAGCAGCACATGGGCAAATGATAGCCTTTATGGCTGGCCAAACTAGAGAACGTAAAGCTCAAAAAGCAGTCGATATGGCTTTGATTATTAAAAGGGAAGCTCTGCTGAGAGGGGTCAGGCTGCTGCAGGGGAATTTAACAAGGCTAAATAGGAATTGAGGGATTATCTTATTAGGGAAGAGATATGCAGTACAAAAGCATATCAGCAGAGAACCTATGAAGAAAGTCAGATGGTATGCAAATTATTGGCATGGTCAACAAGAGCCAAACAAGAGGCAGCGGTGAGCGATGAACTGCTAATTCCTTGGACACAGAATTTCGTTTCTGGACAAGATAATATCTCAACCATCTTTTTGGATCATTATTGGGATCTCTACTCAACTGACTACCAGATATCAAAACAAGCCATTCAGTCTTATTTTGAGGATTTTATCACAAAAGCCTTTCAGAAACTTTTCATAACTGCATGAAGGGACTCAGAGATTGAGGTGAGTTTCATCACATTACAATGGCGCACTAACTCCAAGCCTACTATAGAGGAAACTGTTGAGGTAACTGGAAACTGAAGACTACAGGAATTACAGGAGATGAGTGGCATGTACATTACAGGATCCAAAGAAGGAAGAAAATATGAGGATGGAGGTTGGAGAGATCTCTTAGCCTCCCTGACCAGCTGTTGAAGCATAGTTGAATGATCCACGGTGTCTAACTAACGATTTCTTAAGTTTAGTTAACCATTAAGCTCATAAATTGTTATCAAATAAATAATCTTAAATTGTCTGACCTTAAATTATTTTCTAGAAACCTGTTAATGACCATGGACATTTTGAATTAAGTGCAGAATAGGCCAACTGACTCAGAGTGAGAGAGCACCGCTCATACAATTCGCAATAACTAAGCCTACAGGCTGGAACCCTTGCTTGCTATTGCTTCATTTACTCATAAATTATATATCAGCACCCCCTACCCATTTTTAAGTTTAAGGAATAAACATCATGTGGTTAGGCGACAATAATGACTGTTTAGGTTATGAACGACAGATTCTTGCATTTGTATCATGAGGTGTATAACAGCTCATAGGACCCAGTTAGGATCCGTTATGATTTTATGAATTGTATAAGACTAAAAAAAATACTTTGGAAGATGCATTTTGTGGATTATACAGAGTGTGCTAGTTTGTTTTGCCATTGCTTCAAAATCCAGAGGATGACCTCCTCATTGTGTTGCAATACAACACACTAAAGAGGTGGTGGGGGAGGGGGGTAAACAACTTGCATTTATAGAATGAACACATTTGCTACTTCAGTTTTGGAGACAAACCTTCATCTGCGCATGATTTCATCAGGTCGCCTTCACTGGCTCCAAATTAGGGGTTTTCACTCACTGTTTTTGCTGGACTTTGTAGATTTCTAAAGCCTTTTCACTCAGACATCATGACCGACTGGTGCCCTCTGTGTGCTGTGTTTTTCTCACTTACAGCTTGTCAGGGTATTTCAGCAATCTTAGAGTAATGTAAGGTTTAGCCTGTCATTTTGGATGGTGCCTACTGAGCACACAAACATTGAAGAATAGTCACAGGGGGGTGCTTGCGAGATGCACGCAAAGAAGCAAAATTGCCATTACTTAATTAATTACAGAATCATTTCACCTACAACAAAGAACACACCACTTTTGGAGCGTGTCCAAGAACCAGAAATGAAAAGAACTTTGCAGGTAGCCTGAATGAATTCATTTTGCAAACCTCTTGCCACAAAGGAGGCACTGCGTCTTTTGAATATTTGCAGATTTGAACAATAGGTGAACATGGTTCATAGAACTTTGGGACTGACAGGTGAAATGCACTGCTGTGCCAGGGATTGAAGAGGAGAGAAAGGGCACCCTGCTGCAGGAATGAGATTGGATGCGCTGGAAGGGACGAAAAACTGCAATGTGTATTGTAAAATGTTTTTTTTTTTTTTGCAGGTAAGGAATCCAATGTGTGGCATTAGCACCTGCGTGAGATTTTGTTTAAAAGAATAATTTTGTATTCCAAAAATCTCAGGCTAGGTAATCGGTTCAGGCCATGTATCCGAGGGGTGGACACAACAAACTTGCAGTAAGGAAAAAATAACCAGACAATTTGTTTTCTATGTACACCCCAGTGAGTGCCCCTATGGTTCCATCGCAATTCGGATAAGGCTGCGGCAGGTCTTTTACAATTGATTTAATTTCAAGTCTATGTCATATTTGCTTTTCTTCTGGTCTGTGGTTCTGCAAAGGATGTTCAGCCAATACGGTGTAGATAACACAAGCACAAAACAGAAAAATCAATATTAAAAACTTTACTCACAAAGGAACCTTACACGTTTCAATCAATCAATCAAATAATTTGTAAAGCGCACTACATACCCGCAATGGTTTCAAGGTGCTGAGGGTGGGGAGTGGGGGGGGGGGAGGGGGGATGCTGTTGCTACTGGTCGAACAGCCAGTTCTTGAGTTGTCTCCTGAAGGATAGAAGGTCTTCGGTTTGTCGTAGGTTGAGGGGGAGGGTGTTCCAGGTCTTGGCGGTGCACCTTTATGTAAGTTTATTACTTTCCGGTATTCACAAACTGCACTTTTGTAATTTTACACTTTTGCCATAATCTACAGTTTTGTAGTACATCCAGCAATATACATAGCTAAGCAGTGTTACTGCAACACCCTGCCATAGAAAATAGTGGAGGTAAGGACTTACTGCAAAAGTGTATGTTACTCCAAAATTGCAGTTTATGAATAATGAATGCTGTAAGCTTAATCAAAACTGAAAATGACTACAAAAGGTGTTTGTGCATAACAGTTCGTAGTATTTTTTTAAGTACTACAGTAGGACTACAGAGCTTACTACAAAGGGTAGTTTATGAATCAGGCCTACACATTTTAATATGAAAAAAGGTAGCACTGCTGAAAACCCAAACAGTGGACTAAGCATTTAAAAAAGAATTGCAACACAAATAGGCTGCACTCTTAATTGTGTAAAGCATTAGTATATTGATTATGAAGTTGCTTGGTGTTCATCTGTTGTACGATTTACAGCAGATTTATGTGTATTTGCTGTGATGTGATAATTCATACTGCTATTTAAGAGCCAAACTGGTGAGCCTGATTCACAAAGGTAAATGTTCACTTTTAGTATTAACTTTACAACCGCAAAGAGTCTGCAGAGAGGGAAGAGAGCTTCACACACAAAAAGATACGCCTCTCCTGTGGAGTCTCTACATTCCTATTCATTCGCTGATTGTAAATACAAAAACAGAGTAAACTTACTCCTTTGTGAATCAGGCCCAATTTGTTTACACTCATACCATTACATAGGTAATGTAATGTAATGGTGGGATTGTAATCAAGAAAGACTCGTAGACTAGGAGAAGTCTATGGGGCATATTATCAAGGGCAGTATCGCTGCTTTGTCAGCACTTTTTGCCGCCAAAACTGCGATTTTCTAATCGCCCTATTAGGAAGGTGGTACTAACACGCATTAGGGCATGTAAGCAGTGAATTACTAAAGCCACGCATTTTAGCAATTTACATCGCTAATGAGATGCAAGGTAGGTGTTTCCTCCTAGGGCAACATGTGTAATGCTTGCTAAACCAACATCGTGCTATTACCAAAGCAAGCCTCTGAACAGCGAAGAGAGGAGAAAAGGCGCACTAAGCTCCCATTATCGCCAGATCCTAACGCCATAATGACACCTGACTTGTCATTATTGCATATGAGAGGTGGATTGTATGGTTAAGTCCACACTCCCCTATTACCAAGCTTTTCATTAGTGCTGTCAAATCATCGCTGGATTTCACACACTAATGATCATTATCGCTGCCTATCGCTGGATTGTACTGCGTCTGTTAGCAAAGTACACCGCTAACACAGCAATGTAATCCAGCGATAGCCGACGATATTAAAAAAGCACGCTTTGCAATAATTATTGCAATCTATAGATAATATGCCCCCAAAGCTGGAAGATTTCAACAACAAAGGTGGATTTAATGATTCCAGAGCTGTCTATCTCCCATTAATATCTATTCATATATGTAGTTCTTTATGAACTGTCTCAAGCAAAAAAGGTAATTATACCAGAACATACATCATAATATTGTGTAATCTGATTTCCATGCATTCTATTTGAAAACTATAATCTTATGGTAGACTGTAAAAATACTATGTTTTGGGGCATCTGCCCTAGGATCTAAAATAAGGAATTTTTCCTAAAACGCAGTTGGCAATTGCACTAAGGAAACCTGCAAAAACAGGATGGAAACTCGGTTACCACTCACTGTGCCTCGTTTTCTAGTACACAGTGCTAAATTGTGTGGAATTGCTCAGCAGAGTCAGCATGCATTTATTTTCTCTCCCCATTGTGTTAATCACGCCAAATTAGGACCAAACAAGTTTTGCATAATTGGAGTAGGAAATGCAAAGAACAGCAGGCTTCTGCTCTAAGTTAGAGAATGGTGATAATTCTGAAACTCAACAAAATCTAAACGATGTTCAAAATGTATTGCATTTGCCTATTTAATGTTTGGCGTTATTAGAACACATGCAGTAATACTTTGTAGGGAGAATTATCACATCTTTGGAATGATACCATGCAGTAACATCTCCAAATTTAAAGCTACCCTGCCTTTTAGGACAATCCACCTTTAACAAAAAAACAGGGACAAATCGTACCAATTAACATGCTGCTAACAGCTTTTATTTGTCACTGTGAGGAATTAGACTGCTGCTTGGGGCGGGGGGGGGGGTGTAAGCCCTTCTTAAGGAACAGGCACAATCCATGTCAAGGTGAACCACAAACAGTCATTAAATTAACCTGTTCTTAGCGCTCTGGTAGCTTGACACACTGAGCAGTCAGACTTAACTTAGAGTCAATGTGTAAAGTATTTATGCAGCACACAACAAGAAATAAAGTGAAACACAACACAAGAAAAATCCCACAGCAATCCAGAAAGATATAGAGTAAATTTTAAACACCTAAACACCTAAACAACAAAAATTCAATCGTTAAAACTGGAGTTATGAATTTGTAGTTTTTAGTGAAAACTAGCACCTAAAAGATCAAAGTACCAACCGTGGACATCAAGTCATGCAAGGCTAGTTCAAAATCGGAAAATATGGTAGATTAGGCCCAGTCAGAGATTACCTTTAGACGAAATTCTGAGAAAAAGGATCTGAGAAGGTAAAGTTCAGTGAGGAATGGCTGTAGAAGGTGAACAGGGAGGAAGCTTCATCGTCGGATGGACTTGGGTCAAAGCAGCAGTTAAGATTTCTACATTTGGACTTAGTCACCGAAGTGGATTTCAAAAATCTCCAGCTGGATGAGGCCGAGTGCTGTAGCCAAAGACAGTTCCATGCTGTTGGATACTCCTTTAGCGAAGGACCACTGAAAAAGACTTGCTGCTGTGGAGAAGAACATAGTGGGAGAAGGCACAAAGTCAATCCGACCAATGATGCACATCAGGCAGGTAGATGAGCAGGTTGGTCCTTGTCTCCTCTGGTTTTATGAGTACTTTTGAGCCAAATTTTGTCTGAATCCTCAGTTTAGGAAAATAGTTATTACCATTATAGTATAATATAAGTACTATTACCAAGGGCCCAGGGGTGGATGGAACCTCTTGGGGGTTCAAGAGTCACTCAGATTGAGTTCAGGTGTGGGTTCAAGATGGTGGGAGCCTATTATGTCTCTGTGGCTCTCAACAGAAGGGCAGCAAACTAGCCATCTTTTAGGTATAGAGCCCAAGAACTTTAGCACTGGTTAGCAGTGATCAAGTGCACAGAGTCCTTAGGCCAACAAAAATGAATTCAGCAAAAAGTAGAGGGAAAAAGACAAAAGGTTCAGGGGTGACCCTGCAGAGGGGGCCAGGTCCAACAGTCTTATATATTTTCTATGTACGCTTGATGCATTGTAGAAACAAACCAGTACTTGCCTTGTTTGATACATTCAGCAACCTGTACAGGTATGTGGCTGAAGCTTTATTTCAAAACTGAAATACATGATACTGTGCTACTGGCTTAAGGTTTAGTATATAAGATGTTGGAGTTTATATGTGTACCATTGTTTCATGTGTGATTAAAGTGAATGGTCATTCCAATCTGTCCTTACTCAAAATACCTGCATAATATTTTAAATGGACATTTTTTTAGCTTCTTTTCCACACCTCAGGGTAATCATTGTATACCCTGAATATGTTCCCTATCAAATTGTTAGAGGGTGGCACTTTTTACTTTTGGCTAAACTTCTGCTTCCATATCGCCTGTGCTTCCTTCAAAGGGGGTATTACATTGTTAGGAAGTTATCAGGTGGCAAACCTCCTCACTTGTTATAAGAGTTGTTGAACTTGGGCCTTTTTGGCAGATTCACCCCTAGACTTTTTGCCTTTAGCCTCTGGCATAGTGGTAGCGATTTTAGGCCTCTGCGCACTTTAGCACTGTGGCCCAGTGTAAAGTGCGTGTGCTGAGAGTGGCCCGCCCTCCCAAAGGAATGCATGGGGGATATGTGTGTCCATGGAAGTTCCTGATATGTGGGGAGTGCAGGGTCGAGTTTGGTATGTGCAAACTCGTGAGAATAAATGCTACGCAATGGTGTGCGCTGATTTATTGTGTCTAGTGGAGAAGTGCCACTTTTAGAAGTTTGCATTACTATGTCCTGTGAGATGTGAATTGCCTGTCTGGCTTTTGGGTGATGAGGGAGACCGGGTGAAGCTGGTGCCAACTTGTGCAGGGCGCCCATGCCTGAGGGAGAGCCTCGCAGGCACCAACGAATGCTGAGGGAAGGTGGAGGGGGCTCGAGGCACATTGACGGTGCCTGCCCCCACCGCGTAGGATAGAGACCTCCCCACGCCATCAGGAGAGCTGGTGAGTGGTGCCATTGGGGAGGGGGGCCCACATCGAGGCACGCGATCAGTGACTGCCTCCATTTCTGTTGTGCCTTGAGCAGCCCTGCCAGAAAGCGGGTCGCTACCCCTGCCCTTTGCCCTGAATAGCCAAACCTTTGGCACATAATTATTTAAAGGGTCCAGAGGGGCCCATGTCCTTTCAAGCATTTTGCCCCTCTGCTCCCAGAGCCTAGATGGCTCCAACGTGTGGCCATACTTATTTACCCGGGCCCAGAGGGGCCCAAGCTTTATTAGGGGAATAATCTGTTCTACTAAGGCCTTGACTCCGAAAAGTACGGGACGCGAAAGTAATTACAGGATTACCTGCGGACGTTGGGGACTAAGGAGAGGCGATTTTCGGCCACACTGTGAGGCGGGATCCAGGCAGACCATCGGCCGGCAACCCAGGAGCACAGTCACCGCTCCCTCCAGACGCGCCCGCCATCCTGGGACTACATATCCCGGCTGGCTCAGCGGCGGCGCGTTCCCTGACGTACAACACGCGCCAGGAGGGGCTAGAAAAGGAGCAAGCCCTCAGGGGAGCGGGGGGGCGCGAAAGTAATTACAGGATTACCTGCGGACGTTGGGGACTAAGGAGAGGCGATTTTCAGCCACACTGTGAGGCGGCATCCAGGCAGACCATCGGCCAGCAACCCAGGAGCACAGTCACCGCTCCCTCCAGACGCGCCCGCCATCCCGGGACTACATATCCCGGCTGGCTCAGCGGCGGCGCGTTCCCTGACGCGCAACACGCACCAGGAGGGGCTAGAAAAGGAGCAAGCCCTCAGCGTCGCGGGACGCCCAGGGCTAAGCCCGGGCAAAGGGCGGGCCCTCTGTGACCCTCCGGGGACCGAGGAGCCGGGCCGGGGCCATACCCCTTTTGTCCTGTACTGCTCCTTGTTCGTCTGTGCTGATTAAAAACACGTGAGTGAGAAACTATCATTAATATAGTTATTTCTTGTACTACTTGAGCCTGGAACTATCTCCCATTATGTCCTCTAAACTGGTAGCTATGGACAACTTTTTAATTAAAAAGGTTGCGCTAATTAATAGCAACAGAAGGGCGTCTTTGGGATCGCCTACATTTACTACTACACCTGAGCCCCCAGTTACTACCTCCGATACATCTTTGGTAAAGGAACATCCGGTCCCCGCAGGCAAAGTGACTACCGTAATTGCTATGGTCCATGCGGGGCAGCATGATGAAGTCTCTCATGTCCAAGCCCCCATAGGGTTGGGCATAGCTTCTACAGAAATAAATGACCCTGTAACAAAAGAATCCCCTAGAAGATTTAAGATAGCCCGAGTGAGACGAAGAGGGAAGCAAAGGAAAGCAAGCCATAAAATCACACAAGGAGGGGGGAGTGAGTCTGGAACTGTATCTTTATTCTCAGAATTGTGGTCATCCAACCTAGGGGGAATAGGGGATGCAACCTCGCCCACTTGCCTTAGAGACTCTGTGATGCTTATTGATTTGTCACAATCAGGGAACACAGACAACATTGATAGCCTTCCTGTTGATCCCATTATAATGAGCAAACATCTTTTGTCTAGCACACCAACTACCTTATCATTATTGGATCTACCTATAGGGAATTATAGTGTTAGGTTATCAGGTTCCCCAAAACTTCCTATTGAGTCATCTTCTAGGTCCTCTACTTCTCCCCTTATTACGAGAAATAGTAAAAAAAGGGGGGGTGAGCCACTGTGCAATCGAGCACAGAAGATAAGGAAAGGGTCAGTTCATTCCCCACAGTCACAAACTGGTCAAACTTTAGCAAGTGAGGAGGCCATGATGGCCAAGATTGTAGAACTTATCAGGGGTGTGATGCAACCACTTCTGGATAAGACCAACATGATGTGTATACATCTAGATAAAATAGAGAACAAGGTCGAACAGAATTCCCTCCTTTTACTTGACCTGGTAAAGGGCCCAGGAAAAGTTAAGATGAACTCTACAGTAAAAACTAACCCACCTGCAAAATCCAAAGTAATAGCTTCCCCCCTAATACCAGCACCTATAACACCAGCACCTATAGCACCAACATCAGTGCTAAAAAAGAAACCAGTGCAAGAGAGGGTAAGATCTGGTAGCCCTACGATCACGTTATTAACTCCCACATCACAATTGCCTATAACCCAGCTGGCAGCCCCAGTAACTAAGAAGCAAACACCTAAACCAGGGGGACCTCAAAATCAAGGTGGTAGCAAGGACCTATTACCGACTAAGTCGAGAAATGGGAATCCTCCGACTATCGTCCCTGAAAAGACGAGTCGTATTATAGACTTACCCCCAGATTCTGCCCCTTATGTTATTGTAATGGCAGGGGTCCCAGAACTTCCTGCAGGTAAATGGGAAGATCATGCAGCATTACGGAACAAGGTTACCTTTTGGCTCCGAGACAACAGACCGTTACCTGCATCAATCAATGGTGAAATTATCAGTGTAAGGCATGCCAATTGGGTGGGAGTCAGACCGAAGGATAGAAGGGGTGATGTTATAATCATCAATTTTAAGGATCATAGGGGCGTAAGGCATATTGGAGATTGGTTCGATGCCAGTAGCAGCGATGCCATCTCCACACACCTTTTATCCTATTTCTATCCCTATACACCGCCAAAAGACTTTAATAAATGGGGCTGGGACAGGCAGCTATTTAAGAAGCCAATCCATCAACAACGGGGGTTTGGAAATATAAGACCATGGGACAGGGCTGGTCCAAGGGGGGCACCACCAATGTTGGGTAATTTTGCTAATGCAAATGCCCAGGACCCGCCTATTTACATGCAGAGGCCGGAGGTCTTTTATTCCAGAAATCAGTTACAAGACCATCAATACCCCCCTCCTAATAATCAATATCCATTATATCTGGAGCCTAACCCCACTCAAGGTAGACCATGGAATAACAGAGAATTGCTTCCACACATGTACAATCTACCAATACAAAATCGCTTCCAGATTTTCTCTGGTCTGGAGGGGGTAGATTGACAGCAAGCTCAGATATGGAAATATGGCTGGGAAAAATTCCTCTACCCCGGTTTTTCAAGCTCTTACTAAGGATGGGGTTCTCCCTAATAGTATTGAGGCCTCAAGTGACCTATTTCAAGAATTGCCCACATTACATAAGACCTTCACCCCCGATAGATTGGCACCATGCGACAGTGATATCTTGGAGCAGATGCAATCTACCGTAGGTGTAAAACTTGGGAGTGGGGAACAGACAGGAAATGGCCCGATACAGGCAATATGGCGGGGATACCCGTCACCCCCTCCCAACACAATCCCCAAGGATGGGAAGACGGACACAGTTCTTGAACTTTTGGAAGGCGGGAGGGAGTTACCCTCCCGGCCGTATTTATTAAAATATGAAACAAAATTAAAACATTAAAATAACAGTTTCATATCATGTACAATTTTTCATTTATACATTATGATGTTTATTGGCTAACTTTAACACATCTCTAATACAAAGGTTCTCCTAGCCGAGTCTAAACATCCTGCAAATGCATATTCTCTAAATAAAAATTGTACATCCTAACATTACGGGCCAACGGCAAGGTCGTAACCGGTGTCAGATCCCTAATACCAGAACTCCCCCCTCACTTGTGAGGGGCGGGCGCACAGAGGACTGTACCTCTGTGCCAACTTCCAATTTCCCTTGTCTTAACGGGGGCCCCTTATTTACTCGACGCCATCTTAGTGGTCGTCTGAGGACGCGTGTGCGGTGTCTAGAAGGTAGCGTAGAACCCCCTCCCACCCCACACTGCTTACCACATCCGCAGTCGCGGATGTCCTGGCCCCGGGAAATTTGTAGGAGGGGCCCGTAGCCGCCTCCTCCCCTGGGAGGGGCCTATGACCGCCTTCCCTTTTGGCGGCCCCATCCCTAGAGGGTGCCGCCTCCCCGTGTGAGGGGCCAATGGCCGCCTCCCCCCGGGCACTCCCATCCATAATGGGTGGCGCCCCACCTCTAGGGATCTTCAAATTACTGCTCACCGATCATGACCTTACCGCCCGACCAAAATAAATACAACATTTTAAACCTAATGAGGAGCGGAAAAGCGATTATACTGGACATTCGCAATATAAACCTTTATCTACACATGTAACACGTCTTTCAAACTAGACTGTGATACTCCGCTTAAAAAACATGGTAAAAAGTAAATCATGTTATTGCCTTAAAAAACAATCCAAACTTTATTAAAACAACCTGGAAAAAAGAGATATTATCACAGCAAATCGACTTAATTGCAATACTAATCGTTGCCATAAGGGGCTGGTGGGTGGGTCAAAATTGGCTCCTTGTTCAGTCGAGGGCTCACGTGCAACGAGGAGGTGCAGCTTCCAAGCACAGGAACAAGAGGATGCTTCTTTGGATTGTTGCTCCTTTTATTCTTCCTCGGGAGGGCGTGTACCCTCCTCCGATCCGCCTACAGGGCGTGGCCAACGGTGTAGGTGTCTAGGACAACCCCTCTTGGGCGGGAAAAAGGCGCGCCCCGGCTACGCCGCTTTGGGCATACCAGCCGAGACACGCCTCCCGCCCAAAATGGTTTCCCGGGGGGGTCAGGGCACCCTACCATACGTTCGGGGGGACCGAGTGGTCGCCCCTTTCCATATGGCGGGGATACCCGTCACCCCCTCCCAACACAATCCCCAAGGATGGGAATACGGACACAGTTCTTGAACTTTTGGAAGGCGGGAGGGAGTTACCCTCCCGGCCGTATTTATTAAAATATGAAACAAAATTAAAACATTAAAATAACAGTTTCATATCATGTACAATTTTTCATTTATACATTATGATGTTTATTGGCTAACCTTAACACATCTCTAATACAAAGGTTCTCCTAGCCGAGTCTAAACATCCTGCAAATGCATATTCTCTAAATAAAAATTGTACATCCTAACATTACGGGCCAACGGCAAGGTCGTAACCGGTGTCAGATCCCTAATACCAGAACTCCCCCCTCACTTGTGAGGGGCGGGCGCACAGAGGACTGTACCTCTGTGCCAACTTCCAATTTCCCTTGTCTTAACGGGGGCCCCTTATTTACTCGACGCCATCTTAGTGGTCGTCCGAGGACTCGTGTGAGGTGTCTAGAAGGTAGCGTAGACCCCCCTCCAACCCCACACTGCTTACCACATCCGCCATCGCGGATGTCCTGGCCCCGGGAAATTCGTAGGAGGGGCCCGTAGCCGCCTCCTCCCCTGGGAGGGGCCTATGACCGCCTTCCCTTTTGGCGGCCCCATCCTTAGAGGGCGCCGCCTCCCCGTGTGAGGGGCCAATGGCCGCCTCCCCCCGGGCGCTCCCATCCATAATGGGTGGCGCCCCACCTCTAGGGATCTTCAAATTACTGCTCACCGATCATGACCTTACCGCCACAGGCCGGATAGTTGACCGGCTATCCGGACCCCCCACAAACTCCTACTAAAGGTCATGGCTACACAAACCCTTTAACCAAGCTATGAAGTCTCCTATGAGTAAGACATTCCCCTCCCGGGACAAATGGACCCCATCTTCAAGATACATGTGGTCCCCCCGAATACATCCTTGTGGAATACAATGCAACTGTCCTGAGCGAAACAACCTACTAAGTTTGTTATTGACTTTCTTTACCGACTGATTCAAAGCTGACACAGAGAGGGCCCCCCGCCACACCTTCCTGGGAATCATGTGTAACCATGCTATCGTGCACCCTGGAACCCTTCTCGCCAACCAACTAACAGAGGATAAAATCAGCTCGAGCAGTACTCGTCGACCAATGGTCACCAAATCATTGCCCCCAAGGTGTACTATGATTACAGACGGCGGTGACCTCGTCCGCCCTAACAGTCCCTCAATAAAACTTTGAAAATGGTCAATACAGAGTCCGCCCCTTCCGTGGAAGGTCACCCTGTACCCGTATTCCCCAGCCACGTAAATCATGTCACCTGCTTTGAATACGTCCGCGGCACGCCTCACGTATGAGTGGCCAACGACCCACACCACTCTTCCCTCAGCCGGTGATCTTTGACCGCTGGTCCCCAGGTGTCAGGTCAACTGCACAGTCCGCCCCGCAAAGCCTGCTCGCGAAACTGTAAACCAAACAGAAAATAAGAAGCGTGAGTGCATGACATTGGCTTCACAACATGTGCAACCACACATACCTTTTATAACAGTTCGAGGACCAACGTCCCAATTGTTTCACCTTTTCAACACTCAGACCCCTGGCTGTAGCCTCTGTAGCAGCCCCTATCCGGAAGGAATGGGTCCCAAAATCGCTCGGGTTCAAGCCCGCTGCCGCGATTGCCATTGTTAGCACCCGCTGAAACTGAAACCTAGCCAGTGGGGTGGTGTTGGTGTGTCTCAGCAAGCTTCCCCCCCATGATGCCGCCCTTTGCGCTAAATATTCCTCCACGCATTTCACCGGGCACATGGGGGACCCTAGCATGCGCTGCACAACAACACTGTCCCCGATCGTTCCCTGATCGGTTTTGGACCTGGCTATTGTGACTACCATTGTATCACCCTTGATCTGAATGTGTTCTCGACACAGACCTCCCCCCGTATCCTGCTTGTTCCTCGCTACCAGTTCGCTTACCCGCATAGCCCCATGGAATGCAAATGCAAAAGCGGCCCGGAACAGCACTGTCTCTGACTGGGATGAACATGTCGCAGGGAGTACGGACATTAACGGGGACAACCTTGCTAGCCCAATCGGGTGCCTCTCGTCCACTCTACGACCCTCAAGGCGTTGCCACCCACGCAGTGCCTTCTTTTCGAGAAAGGACGATGTGGGGTCCTGGATGCCATGAGCCTGCGCCATGAAGGCAATGGTGGCCCGGTGCCTATTGGCTGTTGCCGCTGATCGGCCTGCCTGATGTAGTGATACCAGAAACTTCAGGACATACTCCTCCTGCCCCCAATGCACCCCCCTAGCTGGACCCAAAAATGACCAATAGGAACGGAACGCTCCTTCGTATGCCTTCCTTGTCCTGGGTGCTAGACTTGCTCCCACGAGGTCTTGTAATCCGGGGCACCGAGTGACCAGAGAGCTTCGGGAAATGGTGCCGCCACCAAGTCTGCAGAGGGCAGATAACCCCTGAAGGCCTGCATGTGGGAACGAGAGAGTGCATCAGCCGCCTGGTTCAGTACACCAGGCACGTGTCTTCCCCTAAAGTGGACGTTTAGTCTCAAACACAGTAGCACAATTTCTTTCAGTAATCTCAAAATCCACTTGCAGCGTGCTGCCTGATTATTGATACATTCAACCACGGTCATGTTATCAGACCAGAACACCACTGTGCGATCACGAAACCCATCCGGCCATGTCTTCAAGGCCACCAAAATGGGGAACAGCTCAAGAAACCCAATGTTACCTGTGAGCCCACTGTCGTGCCACCACGTCGGCCATGTTCGCGCCGACCATCGATTACCGAAGATGGTGCCAAATCCCACACTCCCCGCCGAGTCGGTCCATAACCCCAGCTCCTCGGAGGACGCTGGTGGCTTATTCCACACGACGTGACCGTTGAAATCCGCCAGAAATGCCAACCATATGCGCATATCCTGGCGCACCTCTGCTGACAGTCGTGCGCGGTGGTGCCCTTCCTTGAGGCCAACCATGGCTTGTGCAATAGAGCGGGAAAAGGGGCGAGCCATCGGTATCACTCTAAGGGCAAAGTTAAGCTGGCCCACTGCTTGTTGCAACTGATGGAGAGTTTCCTTTTTCTCGCAGATGCACAATTCGAGAGAGGCCCTAAATTTCATTACCTTCTCCTTGGGTAAACGGAAGCATCCCTCCACAGAGTCGAGCTCAATTCCAAGAAACTCGAGTGAAGTAGATGGCCCTACTGTCTTCCCTGGTGCCAGTGGCACGCCAAATCGTTTCATGAGATTGCAAAATTCCAGTAAAGCCTGTGCACATTCTGTGTCACCGGCTGCCCCCAGGAACAAAAAATCATCAAGGTAATGCATAACCTGCGTACAGCCCGTAGCTATGGTGAACGCCCATTGCAAAAAACTACTGAATTTCTCAAAATACGCACAAGAGATGGAGCAACCCATTGGCATACATTTATCCATGTAGTAGCGTCCTTGAAACACAAAACCTAACAAACGCTGATCCTGCGGGTGTACCGGGAGCAACCGGAACGCTGATTCAATATCTGATTTTGCCATCAGCACTCCGGGCCCCAGGCGATTCAACATGGCGACGGCCTCATCGAAGGAGGCGTACCGCACTGAACAAACTCCGGGGTCAATCGCATCGTTCACCGAAAGACCCCTAGGAGCGGACAAGTTATGGATTAACCTGAACTCACCCGAGTCCTTCTTGGGGACTACTCCCAACGGTGAACAAATGAAGTTAGTAACTGGCTGATGCCCATATGGCCCAGCAACCCGACCACGGGCCACCTCCTTCGCAATCTTAGCTTGCACTACCGCCGTATTCTGTTGAACCGACAGTTGGTTCTTACACTGTGATTCCCCCCGAAAATCCCCCGCCGGGATGTGGAAACCATATGAGAAACAGTCTCGCAACACCCCGGCGGAGACATGATCAGGGTATTCGTTCAGCCAAGGGATCATTGCCATGATGTCCACGGGAGTAGGTAGCGGTGCCCCTCGGTCGACATTAGACCTGTTTGGCCCCTCCTCTACCCCCTGCATCACCATTCTTGGCTCTGCACGAACTCTCGGGGTGTGAAGATTGTCCGCACCCCGCACACTCGTGCTTGAACTTACATGACCCTTGTGGCCTCGTGCACTTGCCTCCGTTAAAGCTCCAACAGACCCCTTTTCTACCCGAGTTTCCACTACTCCTTGGGTGCTGATCACTGCTGGTGCCCGCTCGAAAGGGCGCCGCCGAATAATGGCGGGAGGGCTCCGCCCCATTCCCGCCAAGCGAAGACGACTTCGTCGTGCTCGGCATGAGCTGCTTCTGCCAAGAGATTGAGTCGAAACAATCCCACGTCAGAGATGAGTCGTGCTCCTTGGCCTTACGAAACTTATTATCATAACCCAGCCATTGATTGCCTTCATACGTTTCATAGAAATCCATTATACGTGTCTGGTAGCAAGCCAATTCAGTCAATACCTCGGGCCTACGTTCCCCCATGATCGCAGTGAACATTGCAAACGCCCTAGCCCAATTAGCGATCGTCTCATCCACCCTGAATCCCGCCATTTTTGCACGCCATACACTCGGATGCAACAATTCCTTCTGACTTTTAACGTGCTCTACCTCATGGTGGTCGGTCAAGAGAGAAAACATGTTCACATATTAATCAGCCCAGATCAATTCTTTCGTGGCCATCGGGATATGTTGGACCACCCTTTCCCTTCTTGAGGGTAACAATCCCTCCTTTGCCATTGGCAACGGCTGCGTACCCGAATCGGTAGCTAGTCCTGCTGTTGTTCCAACGCCAGACGCCGGTTGCTCCGAGGAAACCTGAGGGGAAACAAAGGGAAAAGGCGCCTTCGCAGCATCTCTCGACTGCCGCAACTGCTTCATTAGTAACCTGGCCTCTTCGGCCGTGTCTCCCGGCGCCGTAGCACCCTCGGTGTTTTTGCCTAACCATGCAGCCAACTGGGCGGCCAACTCGGGAGGCATATCCTCCTCGTTAACGGGTGTAACCACAACAGGGATCGGCTGTCCTGCGTTAGGGATCGGAACTGGGGCCTCCACTGGACTGACCGGGCTCGCCGGGGGTGACTCGGGAACCGGGGCCTCCCCCCCTGCCGCCCTATTCCTGGCCCTTTTACCTCTCCCGGCAGGGACTACTCCCGGCAATGCTGGTCCGATGACTTTCTTCGGCCTGCCCGTATTATTCATTGCCGCCATCTGCTTTTTCATGTTCGCCATGTCTTTCACCAGCATGCGAAGCATCTGTTCGGTCCCAACCTTCTTTCCGACCTTCCTGCCAGGCATCGTTATCGGGTATTCGGAACTTGCTGCTCGACGAGGTCCTGGATCCAAAGGTTCGGAATCACTGAAAAGAGAAGCACAAAAATTACAAGTTCTCAAAATTGGCTCCTTGTTCCGTCGAGGGCTCACGTGCAATGAGGAGGTGCAGCTTCCAAGCACAGGAACAAGAGGATGCTTCTTTGGATTGTTGCTCCTTTTATTCTTCCTCGGGAGGGCGTGTACCCTCCTCCGATCCGCCTACAGGGCGTGGCCAACGGTGTAGGTGTCTAGGACAACCCCTCTTGGGCGGGAAAAAGGCGCGCCCCGGCAACGCCGCTTCGGGCATACCAGCCGAGACCCGCCTCCCGCCCAAAATGGTTTCCCGGGGGGGTCAGGGCACCCTACCATACGTTCGGGGGGACCGAGTGGTCGCCCCTTTCCAAGAGTGTCCCTTGTGCACTGTTGTTCTGGAATGTAGCAGGGTTGAGGCAAAAAATCACTAATCCAGCCTGGGAGTCTGTAATAAATGGCCAGGATATACTGGCCTTGCAAGAAACATGGACTCAGGACTCAATCCATGTAAATGGCTTTAGAACCTTCCTTACCCCAGCTGTTGGAGGCCATTTTGGTAGAGCAAAGGGTGGTTTAACTACGTTTGTTTCAAACCAACTTAAAATCAAATAAGCTCACTGCTACTCACATTCTAGTTATTTTCAGCTCATAATTTTAAGAGACTTTAAAGGAGCCAAGGTGAGGATTATTAACTTCTACAATAATGTCCCGAGGGAAGAAATTGTGGTTGTGATGAAGCAGCTCAAGGAAGAAGTTCAGTTAGAGGTAGATAAAAATGACAGAGAACTAGTAATTTTATGGGGAGGGGATTTTAATTGTTCATTATGTACTAAAGGGAGTCAGGGCCTATGTGGCCTAATGACAGAGAGAGATATGTACCTGACTCATTTCGATCACACTCTGATGGGGGACCTGCTTAACGAATTATTATTTATGTTTGATTTAGGGTTTGCTAATAATCTGCCCTAAAACCCACACCCTTTGCCCCGACCTTTGTTGGTAGAGGCTTAGCGTCAACCATTGACTTTATTATTTCCTCCAGTAATCTCAATCATAGAGTGTTGGGGGTTACAAATATCCAACTGCCCATAAGTGACCATCTTCCACAATGCCTTAAAGTACTAGATTTGTTCCCAGACCCATCTACGGCCGCGCCTCTAATTGAGACAGCGGTTGATGTTGTCCTTGGGAGACAAAATGGGTACACACTTAATTGGAGCAAAGTAATCCCCGCAACCTTTTTTAAGGAACTCTGGGAGGCGTGCTCAAATAGCTCAAATAGCTTTAGGATCTGTTTGGGTGATAACTCCAATAATAATCAAATAATTGAGCACTTTGGTATAATAGCCACAAACATAAAAAGTAGCCTAAGGGTGGAGGCAAAACGTACAGGTAAGGGACCCAAGAGTTGGTTTGATAATGCATGTACCAGGGCGTTGAAAAATTTAAAACAGGCAGTTCACAGATGCCCTAGGGATATAGGTGAAATAAGAGCATGCAGGTCCGTATATAATCAGGCCCTGAAAGTAAGGAAAACTGTGCTAAATAAGGAGGCATTAGATTCCCTTTGCGAGGCCTCAAAAACTAAAGATCCCGCCGCATTCTGGAAAGTAATTAATACCCCTTTCCCATACGAAACCCATACGGCGCGAATCGAGATCGCAATAAATGAGGATAATTGGGTAGATCATTTCTCCAATCTTTATAAGGCACAGGAAGATATCCACAGTGGAGGTCCTCATATTAGTTTGGATTTACAACCAAGTTATTACTTGGTTGTAACACTTGATGAGGTACTGCTTGCCTTGAGATCCACCAAAGGCGGTAAGGCAGCTGGGCCCGATGGGATTCCTGCAGACCTATTCAAAGTCAATACTGAAATCTGGGGACCAATGTTGGTACAACTTTTTAATGCGGCTCTATCAAGGGGCTTGAAAGAATCTTGGTTTACCTCTGTCATCGTCCCGATTTACAAGAAGGGGGACAGAAACAGTTGTGCCTGTTACAGACCAATCTCCCTACTTGACTCATCAATAAAAATTCTGGGACGTATTGTGTTGGCAAGACTCCAAAGCTGGGCTGAGGAAAATGAAATCATGAGCGATTTGCAATTTGGTTTTCAAAAAGGGATTGGCACAATCGAGCAAGGCCTAAATTTAATGATACTGCAGCACAAATATATAAGGATAAAATCGGAACGCTTGTATTTTACTTTTGTGGACCTTCAATCAGCGTTCAACTGCGTATCGCACTCCAAATTGTGGGCAATAATGAAAGGTTTGGGAGTGGATAAAACCATCATCTGTTTCCTGAGGGAACTCTATAGTGGAGCCACAGCTTCTGTTCGCTACGGTAGGGGGGGTGAATGCTCTAGACAATTCAGTGTGGGCCGTGGAGTTCGGCAAGGTTGCGTATTGGCACCATTTTTATTTCTCCTTTACATCAATGTGCTCGAGCATCACCTGCTGCAGGAGTGCAGGGATATGCCCAGGGTGGGGAGGAGGGCAATCCCTGCGCTCATGTATGCGGATGATGCCGTGCTTATGGCACGCACTCCTCTTCCACAAAGAGCAGAGATGGATACATCGCCTGTCCTCTGATAAATATGGCCTAAATGAAGAAATTCCCTGGCATTCACTCTAATACCGGTCATACAGCACATTTGACCTAAGTCTGCTTATCTGAAACACCCCCTATTAACACCTGCCCTGTTGGTCTTTACACCCTAGAAATATGATTCCATCTTCCACCTATGTGTGAATTTCTAACGCAGGGGTCTGTGAGCAATTGCCCTCACTAACCATATCCTGCCCATTACATCATGGCCGCCATGGTTTTACTTGTAATTGTCCACAACCTAGTGACTCCTCCTTGCACACACATTATTAACACACACCAGTACTGCTGTTAATGTCTGGTAATATCGTATAAATACGAACAATCGACGCTTTGGAACTGTCACCACACGACATAAGCCACAACATCTCTGCTCCCTAACAGCGCGTAAGCAGGGATTTTACCATTACAAAATGGCCGCCACCCTTTCGGCGATTATCATGTGACCTACCCCCTGGGCGATGACGCGGCATACTCGCCGATCATCGCGTTTGGTTAAATAATCCCGACCGCCGAGCTCCATCATCTACTCGAGCTCGGCGGGGACGGGTAGGTCAATTGACTTGGATACAGGCAGGATGAGGTGAGTGATACAACGAGCGGAACGATCCCAGTTCCCGCGTTTACATTCTTTTAACGAGGCAGCATTAGCGCGATAGCGCTTTCAGAAAAACGGCGCCACCACTCTATTTACCTGTATTTACCTTCAATATCTCCCTCTAGCCTCATCTAAAGGCCCTCCCTGATATCTTTTCCCGCCGACCCTCATGTGGCTAGTAGTCCCCAACCTAATGGTGAGTTGGGAGCATAATAATTTCTGTGTGCACAGCGCTAGAAAGACACCAGTGTTTATTATTGAGTTGATGTATTATTCCCTGTCTGTTACTCACCATAGGAAACGTTTTTACAGCACTCACAGGTTCTTAAGGGTGCCTACAAAATGCATGAAGTTTGACAGGGCATTACACCCCTCCTTTATTTTGTGCTGTTGTAACCACTGTCCTCATGTTTTGCTGTTTTTAATTACTGTTTTTAAACTTCACCTTGAAACACTATTTTCTCCCCCTTCACACAGACTTTGAGTGTACCTGGCAAATACACGCTACTCACTCAATGTCCTCAGGCATGCTAATGTTGTGCTCAATAGTTTACAACACCGCCTGCATGCCACTCATTTCCCACCTACTGGCATTGACTTGATATTCATTTATGACTGTTGCAATAATGTTTTAATCAGTGTTGTTCCTTTTCCCTATGTTTAGGCATAGGATACTCCACAGAGGTAACACACTTTACATACATGACACAAGCATGTTCCCTCTTTTTTGACACACATTTCACTTGTTATATGGTCCTGAAGAATCGCGGGTAATCTACCCCTTGCGAGAAACATGTCGACCACTTATGACCTCTAGCCTTTACCAGCGTCACTCAACTTAATTGGGTTGACACCTAGTAAGCTAGTTCCACCTTTTAATTGTAACTAGGGGACCCCCAGAATAAAGTGAATTCCGGTACCCTTAGTTATATTTTAGCTCTCAGCTTATCACTTTACATCTTCTTGCCCACACACCCCCACTTCACCATAAGGCTGTTGGATAAAAGATCTCCGCCAAAGAGCCCCTCTTGAGGTGAGCCCGTCGGGGATTGCACCGCCTCCCCGACGAGGAGCAAACGCCGATGATGAAGCATGACACCCCTCGGGGTGTGTGAGGCAAATACATCCAACACAATGGATGCCCCAAGGTGCCACGTGTACACCTTTGGTCATGCCAGCTAAACCTCCCTTGATCCTACATAGGAACAGTACAGCATTCCCCCTCTTGCATTCCTTGTACCAGATACGGACACAAGCTGATACTGGACCTTCCACCACCCTGAGTGGTAATTGGTGTCCGTTGATCAAACGATCAGCCCTTCTCCCTGTTTTTTGATAAACGCACTCCTCAGACTCTGCAAAAACTAGTAGTTAGTTTTGAGAAATTCATGCTGAACCTAGATTTACTAGTAAACTGTAGTAAGACTTTCACAATGAACTGTGGTCCAAAATCAGGTAAACCGATGAAACGGATGTTTTTAAATAATGTGCCACTGGATAACACCCCAACCTTTTCCTACTTGGGCACTTTATTCCATGAGTCAGGTTCTTGGACAAGCGCAATTAAGGCTAGAACCCTTCTATTTATGAAAACGATCATGGCCCTAAAGAATTTTGCCAGAAAACTGGGTAGGAAGCCGATAAAAGAAATGCTAACTATATATAAAGCAACATGCTTGTCTGTGGCTATGTACGGCTCAGGTTTGTGGGGGTATGCAAATGTTGATCAAATCCAGGTGGTGGAGAATACATTTTTGAGGGGAGTCCTTGCAGTTCCACAGTGTGCTGCCACATTTAACTGTCACACTGAACTTGGCCAACCTTACATAACAGATCTTATCAAAATTCAACCTATCCTATTGTGGCATAGGGTATGGACTACAAATGAATGCGTTATGAATCGGGCCCTGCTACAGGACACCCTCAGTTTGGATCATGTGGACAGAGCAGAATGGCTGGGATATGTAAAGTGTTTCCTGACCGAGATTGGATGCTATTCCTATTATTCGGACCCATCTTCAATGGATAGCATTTCTAGGAGTACACTAAAAACCCTTTGCCTGGACCATCTTGTGGATAAGAGGAAGAGAGTTGAAATCTTGAAACATTCAGTATATTCCCACCTCCCTACTCTCTGTGAGACTAACTCTGTACAGCCATATTTATCCCTGCCCATGACAAACTACGATCGCTTTCTTTTAACTCGTTTTAGATTTTGTATATTTTTTAGATTAGTGTCTTTTCCTAGCATGAACTCATGGAATCGTATATTGCCCACTTGTTTGTGTGACGGTATGTCACAACAATCAGATATCCATATCCTTTTCTTCTGCAGATTTTATAGTGCCTCCCGCAGAAAAATTATTGTCCCCTTTTTAAAAGAAATGAATTTAACCAGATGTCGCCCAGCCTTTTTAGAAGTCCAGAAAATGGATACGGTTTTAACTGTTACTGTGGTTTTAAATTATTTAAAAAGTGTTTTTAAACTAAGGAAACAAATGGTAACTGAAATGGTTTAAATTTCCTATTGATCTCCCTCACTGAACTCACAATTATGAGCTGTAATTATTGTAATTATTGTAATCATTGTAACTTGTTTTTATGTCTGCTACTTTTATGGTTATTTGTTTTTAACCGAATAAAGTTTATTGAACTGAACTGAACTGAACTAAGGCCTTGTGTGGCCCCAACGTTTTAGGCATACTTGATTTCTAGAGCCTAGAGGGCTCCAACATTCGCATCAGTTGTTTCCAGAGCCTAGATGGCTCTAACATTTGGCCATATTTACTTAATGGGCCCAGTGGGGTCCTCAGGGGTCCATGTTACCCGAGTTTGGCAACATTATTTGAGGAGCCAGATTGCTCCATGGCACATGTTTGTTTTTAGAGCCTAGATGGCTCCAACGTGTGGTGCATTTGTTCCTAAGGGCCAGTGAGAGCCCATGCCGCATTTTTATTTCCAGCTGCCCAGCAAGTAGTGGGCAGCTGCAACGTTTAGGTCTTTTATTTTTGGGGGACATGTTCTTTTGAATCTAGGAGGAAGACGCACTCCTTGGCCCCATCTCAGCCTGCACAGCTGTGCAGCACTTAGTGCCAGCTGCTACGTTTAGGCCCTTCATCAAAGACTCACAGCTGCCCAGTAATTAGTAGGCAGCTGCAATGTTTAGGTTTGCGCCAAGTGCGCACCCTTGACTGTTGCTGCATTGGCAGTGTGCCCTGACTCTGGGCAGAGGGCATTTGAGCTCCTTAGAGATGGCCAGTTAGCCCTGGCGACTATTAAGATTATAGGGCGCAAGGCCCTAATGTCATTTTTATAGGCGCTTGGAAATGTGATGTTTAATATAGTATATTTTATGCACCTTGATTTATACTTATAGATGTGCTTTTATGATTATTGGTTTTTACCTACTGTCTCATGTCTCATTTCTCTTTTGTGGTCTAGGTTTGATTTATTCCCTACTGCAGTTTATGCTATTAAGTTTATTTCTAATACAATACTGTGCCTTTTATGATTTATGTTACAGGTTGACGCTGAGTATAGTGTCTGCCAGTAAATACTGGCTGTATTCTAAGTTCATATATATTCTTACTTTTACTATTTCTTTACTAAGTACTAATTCTGACAATGGCCCACGTGGTCCTGTCAAGTGTAAATAATCACCTGTAAATATTGCTTGTGCCAGTTGGCACAGTGTACATTGTGTGATTACTATCTAATGTGTTTATTATAATACAAAGGCTATTTTTATATATAACCTTGTGTGGAGTTCCTTTTGTGTTGTGTCTAGTGTGTTGTTACTGTGTGTGTTGTGCAAATGCTTTACACATTACCACCGGCATAAGCCTAACTGCTCGTGCCAAGCTACCAAGGGGGTGAGCAAGGATTATCTTTGCCGTGTAACTCCCTTTCCATGACTAGAGTGGTTGTTTCTGCCTGGCTTTGGTGCAAGCCTTAGCCAACCATAGATCCCCATTTCTAACATTGGTTGTCAGCCGTGGGTATAGGACGTGCGTTTGGTCAATACCGCAGTGACAACTGGCTGCACTACAAACTCTGTATTTTAGATAGTCACATATTTGGGGATTATTGTCTTTGAGTTGTTTTAAATATTGTTGATATATGTTTTATGTTGCACTGTGAGTTAGTTGTCCTGCAGAGGACAGAAACCTTGGCAGTCTTTAGCCGTAAATGATTTATCACTCAAGGCAATAATAATCTCTCTCCTTTTGTTAGAGGCCTCAGATATTGAGCCCATAACTCAGATCTTCAGCTGTCAACTTCGAGTTTCAATGCTCTGAATCAAGATACCTACATATTACATGTGTGCATGTCGCGTTATCGCCTTATCTTTGTTCTGATTTTCTTGTTTGCTTTCTTTTTCTTTCAGGTTCTTGGATGCTGAAATCCAGGTCGTAGGCACATTCAATTTAACCACCAGATCTCACAAGATCACAACTCTAACGAGATAATTGTGTTTGCCAACAAGAATGCCTTTGAATACGTTGGAAAGCAGAAGTGTCAGATTGAAGCTAAAAAAAGTCTCAGCTTCAGAAGAGACATGATCAAGGTCCCAGGCCAGCACAATGGTTGAGTGCGCAGAAGGGCCCACACAAGCCTGACAGATACCTAGGTCTTCAGATGTATTCATATCTACTTTTAAAACTCTGGTAGGAGATTTCCAAACTTTTCTCTGGAACATGGTTGAGTCCATCCTGGTTTTTAAGGACCAGTATGAGACCCAATGATGAGTGTGCAACTAGAAGAGTGCGTGAGGGTCTAACTAACAAAGTAGCAATTGTGTCTACCATACAAGGTCAAGTACTCCACATATATTGATAAAATAGGCCATTTTGTTTGGCTTTTAAACTGTGTATGAAACCTGTTGGTATATGAATAATTAGATGGAGCTGTCCTAATAAATTTGTGATTGCCATCAGTTATGGCTTGTTCAACAGCCAGTTCTGTGACCAGCATTTTGTAGGGCAGTGGAATAGTTCTCTTTGAAGAAGACCTGGAATCATATTTTCCTCAGAAACTCAGCCAATTTTATACATAATTGAGACAGGTCCCCTGTGGGGATAGGCACAAAACCCAATTTCTTGTTCAGTACTCTGGTGTCTATGCAGTGAAAAGGTTGGTAGCCAAGATGTAGTTTCATGTAGATTTATTGAGATTAGTTACAAGTAGTTGAATTGTAGAGATGCAGCCCCACCAGGTGCAGTCTACCTGCTGCTCAACCCAGACTCCAACTTACATACTCAAGCATCCAGGCACCCAAACATTCCATTCAAGACTCTCACACCAACATTCCATGCATTACATTCACACTGGCTGAGGAGCTAGGGAGTAAGTGACCAGATAAATACAACACAGGTTGCTACATTCTACTTCTGACTGAATCTTTCCATGGAGATTAATTATGCATTGGTGTTTTGCATCATTCTTTGCTGGTGCTAGATGTTTCTGTGCCTACCCATGTGACCCTTTGATATTTCTTCTTTCCGGTCCTGCATCCTCTGCTTCTTCATAAAAAAGGAAATTGCGGTTGGGTTTGCCACCAAGCAAATGGCAGTACAATCAATCAATCAATCAATCAATCAATGACATTTATAGAGCGCACTACATACCCGTAGGGTCTCAAGGCGCTGGGGGAGGGGGGGTGCCGCTACTGCTCGAACAGCCAGGTCTTCAGCTTCTTCCTGAAGGAGAGGTGGTCTTGGGTCAGGCGCAGGTCGGTCGGGAGGGAGTTCCAGGTCTTGGCGGCCAGGTAGGAGAAGGACTTTCCTCCTGTAGTCGCTCTTCGGATGCGGGGGACGGCGGCGAGGGCGTGGTTGGCTGATCGGAGGTGGCGTTTGGGAGCATAGAAGTTGATTCGGCTGTTGAGGTAGCTCGGGCCTTGGTCGTGTAGGGCTTTGTGTGCGTGGGTGAGGAGGCGGAAGGTGATTCTTTTGTTGACGGGGAGCCAGTGAAGGTCTCTCAGATGTCCGGAGATGTGGCTGGTTCGTGGGATGTCGAGGATGAGTCTGGCAGAGGCGTTCTGGATCCGCTGGAGTCTCTTCTGGAGCTTGGCGGTGGTACCAGCGTGGAGGGCCTTGCCGTAGTCCAGTCGGCTAGTGACGAGGGCCTGGGTGACGGTCTTCCTGGTCTCGGTGGGGATCCACCAGAAGATCTTCCGTAGCATGCGTAGGATTTGAAGCACGCCGAGGAGACGTTGTTGACTTGCCTGGTCATGGAGAGGGAGAGTACAATGGTTTGCAGGAATGCATAAGCTTGTGGTCAACCTCATTGTGGATCTTGAAAGTTGCCAAGTTGGTGTCAAAATGTCCTCATTTCATCAAGGTCCACCTCATGAAAGTAGTGTGGCTCACTGGTTAGAGGCGGCAGACCCGAGAGCAGAGGATGGCCCGGGACCAGGGTTCGATTCCCGGCGCGGCAGGTTTCTGGACCAGGGTCAGCGGACTCGATAATTCTCTCGCCTCGGTGCCCACTCTGATCAGCGATCACACTCGGCAACTCTGGGCATTAGCTTGCCTCATCTTCACTAACGGCCCCACCAGACCGCCGGGGATGCCTGGTCTCACCCTGGAGATACCCATTAAGGGACCATCTCTCAGGGAAGCCAGGAAGGGTTTCGCAGCGGTCGAAGCGTCTTGGGACCCTACGGGTAAGTAGTGCGCTATATAAATGCCTATACATTTACATTTACATGCCTCTTTGGCCTTTTCATTTGTACTCCCCAGACCCATTTGAATCTGAGTCAGAGGATTTGCCATTACCGGTTTGTACCACTGTGTCTTGTCTTTAGCTTCATGGTCCTCCTTCGAATAGGGGTATATTTTCTTGTGTGAGAACTTTTTCAGTTCCTTCTGGAAATTCTGTTTTTTACATTAGTTAATTCTTTCTTAAAGTCAGAGATGATCCTATTCACCTCCTCAAGTATGTTCTTGAAGATAGTACTATTTATCTGTGTCTTCAATGAGTTATCACTGGTCCTTAGATTGATTAGTAAATTACCAGACAATCAATTTGTGATTCTTATAATAAGGACCAGCTAATCCCATGTGCACTTCCATGCGCTTAAGGGCCTATTTATCAAAATATTGTGCAGTACAGTAAGCCACCCTTCTGTGATGCTCTGCATGACAGGAGGAGGGCAGCAATGTGCCATATTTAACATAATATGGAGCATTCCTGTCTTTTCCCAGGTTTGGTGCATAATGTGCTGCCTAACACCAACACAGGCACCTGTGCACCATGATGCAAGGGTACCAGCATTGTAAGCAGGATTGTTTATTTACAGTAAGGGACACTTTCCATCACAAAAGCAATCCCCGAGACCTTCTCATCTTTTATGTGTGCTGCAGAATGCAGCACACATAGAAAGAGGAAGAAAAGAGGAGAAATAAAGATATTTTTCCATGTTATGCCTCCCCTGCGGATGCATAGCATGTTGAGGCATTCCCAGGCATACTGGTAATGGTAAATCTGGGAATATGTCAAAATCCATGGGTGTAGCATGGGAACACCCACGCAACCCCCATGGAATGCCTCTCAGGGGTAAAATAATGTATTGTGCCAATGTGAAGTGCGTTGCAGTAATCTAAATTTATCAAGCCACTCAAAGCCAAGCAAGGTGGTCTTGCGTGGCTTGGTAAATCATACGTAAGAACTTCATCAATTTTGTATCCCGTTGTGTGGTGCAAAGGAACACACTCCTATGATAAATGTGCCCCTAAATGTATATTCTCTATGAAATTCATTGGTATCTAAGAAGATCCATGGCTCAATGGCTCTATCAGACCACAAGGGTAGGCAATTCCTCTGAAATACTTCCTCATTATTGCTCCATGTAAAAGGATTTTTCTTTATAAATCACTCAGAGCGTCCTGTCAGTGTTCTGACATGTTAGATTAGTACTTTAGGCATTGCCAAATTTCCCAATAGGCCAGTCTAACCCTGGCATTCACAAATTCTGGTCGCTGGCCCTCTCTAGATATGAGTCGTCCCCTCTAGGGGCACTTATTTTTTGTCAGAAATGGCCCTACTTAGCAGGACCCGAGGGAGTGTAGAGATCTATGTAATAGGCATGTTGCCCATGCTGATGCAGTCATTTATACTATACACAACAACTACACAGCTTATCTTTACAAATTCGAAACTGCCCCATTGTAGAAATGTAGGCTTATTCTCAGATGTGGCATTTGTATTCACTAAAATAAATAAGGGCCAGACTTTTAGAGATTTTGCATCATGTTTGTGGGACTTTCTTCATTCATACCCATTCTAATGTCCTTGCTGGAATTTTACAAAGCAACTCAAATGGCTATTTGCATTTCTTTGGAAAAGAAAAAAAAGTAACACCGCTCATTGTGCTGCTTTGTGTTACTTTGCGTTTGGGAGGCGTTCCATGTGTCGTTTGTGTCATTTCCCCTGCATACATACTTGGTTTTTGATTCAAATCCAAATCTGCAAAGACTTTGTAGACATGGATTTGTGCCAAAATACAGGTCCTGCCTGAAGCTGGTACAAAAGGAAAAATATCTTCTCATACTTTTATGTTGCATGTGTGCTGCATTGTACTGCACACATACAAAGAGGAAAAAGCCTCACTGGGTATTTATTATGCAGAAAGGGGCTCATTATTGGACAAAAATGATCCTGACCATAATGCAGGCACCCTTGCACTATAGCATAAGGGTTCTTGCTTTGGGAATGTTGTAGACAGGAGTTAGACAGTCAGCAGAGATTGGTTTTCGGTAGATGTCCGTTGCACAGGCCCTGACTCAAGTTATGAAGGACAGCAGTGAGGCAGGATCAGATACTGAGACAGCATCATCTTCCACTGATTCTAATGAACATGGTCACAGCAGTAATGATGCTCCTTTGCAAGCTGTGCAGAGTGGAGGCAGTAGTGAGTAGACCATCTCACAGAGCAGGCACTTGTGGTGGAAGCACAGACGAGTTCTCTCTTGTCAGCCTCGTAATTTGGTGCTGCAGAAGCTGGACGTAAAGTCGTCAAGGTAATTTCTTTGATAATTATTGGCGAGATAACCTGGTGGGAGATGTGGATGCAATGGTGGTGTGGGAGGTGCTGAAGCCCACGATACGGGGCGTTGATATCGCTTGGTGTGCAGCTGCACGGCGGAAGCATCGAGAGGCCATTATAGCCGCCGCCGCTCGAGTGGAGGAGTTGGAACAGCGTGGCCGGGATGGGGGCGGCGAGGACGCGGTACGGCAGCTCTTGCAGGCGCAGCAATCCTATGCCTCGGTCCTATATGACAAGGCCAGGCAGGCGTGGCTCGCCACGCGTAGCAGGATTTATCAATGGGGCGACAAGTCCTGTACGATGCTTCACAGGTTGTGTCAGGCGACCTTCCAGCCTCTAACGTTGCTGGGTCTCACGGCGGAAGACGGTTCGGTAGTGACAGACCCAGCCATACTTGCAGCTAGCTTTGCCCATTATTATGAGACGCAGTACGCCTCCCGGGATCACCTAGAGACGGAGGAGATTTCCACCTATCTCGATGACCTGCTGCCGCAGGCCGTCTCTGATGAAACTAGAACTGCGCTAGACGTCCCGCTCACAGCTGAGGAGCTCGGGGAGGCTCTGGGACAGCTGAATACAGGGAAGGCACCGGGCCCGAGCGGCTACCCGTGCAAATTCTACAAAAAGTTCCACCTCCAGCTGGGGCCTCAGTACAGGCGTACGCTGGAGGCGGCACGGGCCCAAGGGGAACTGCCGCCCGATTGGCGCCATGCTGAGATCGTAGTCTTCCTGAAACCGGGCAGGGCGCCGGACAGGCATGACTCGTACCGGCCCATTTCTCTTTTAAATATCGAGGCCAAAATTCTGGCTAAGGCCTTGGCGAACCGACTGCTGCCCCTTATTACAGACCTGGTCCATCCCGACCAGGCCGGATTCATGCCCCGTAGGGCCACTCGCCATAATATTCGGCGGGCGCAGGCGGCGGTTGACGCCATGGGCGCTCGGGATGCGCAGGCGGCGCTCCTACTGGCGGATATGGACAGGGCCTTCGACTCTGTGAGTTGGGCATACCTGTTTACACTATTGGCCCGCCTTAACCTTGGCCCGGTGTTACTGTTGTACTTGCGATTGCTTTACACCAACGTCACGGCCTCGGTCCGAGTGGCCAGGGCCACTTCTGGGCGTTTTCGAATCGGTCGGGGCACTCGGCAGGGTTGCCCATTGTCCCCGTACCTGTTCGCCCTTGCTATCGAGCCCCTGGCGTCCCGAGTGCGGGCTGATGCCCAGCTACGCGGGTTTGTCTGGAATGACGACCTGGTAGATAGGATCGCACTCTATGCGGATGATGTCCACCGACCTACAATGCTCGGGTCCCCGGGTTCTGGAGGTCATGCGCGTCTTTGGCGAGATCTCCGGCCTTCGACTCAACCTTCATAAATCGACCCTGTGGGTGTTGGGCGGCGGAGTTGTGACTGACCCCTGGGCTGCAGGACTGCGGGTGGCGACGAATGGTCTGAAGTACCTTGGCATATTCCTATCAGAGTCGCGCGTCGTGGCTTGGGATCGTGGCGTCCTGCCAGTGTGGGAACGGGTCCAGGCCGATGTCAAGATTTGGTCCAGAATGCCACTTACCATCTTTGGAAGATCGGCCATCTTCAAAATGGTGGCGCTTCCGCGTCTCCTATATCAACTTCAGAATTTCCCGTACCCTATCGGCCCACAGTGGTTTCGCCAGGTTAACTCTATGCTGGGTCGATTCCTATGGGCTGGCGGTGCGGCCAGGGTGGCGTTGAAAACGTGCTTCTTGTCTACTTATTGTGGTGGCCTGGCCACCTCTGACCTCCTCTCCTACTACCAGGCTTCCCAACTGCTTATTCTTAATGAATGGTGGTACAGTGATAGGGGGGACCCGGCGTATGCCTTGGAACGGTCGCTTATGGGTGACAATACACTCCACACCATTCTGTATTCAGCTCGCCTGCGTCGCGCACTGCCGTCGGTTACCAGAGTGGTCTTCGCTGTGTGGAGGCAGGCCCTATGCCGCATGGGCTGGTGGGGCAAGTTAACGGCCGAGACGCCGCTCTGGCACAATGGTCTGCTCCCGGAGCTGGCGGCCCTGGCCGGTTTTGAGGGCTGGGAAACAATAGGTATCACGTTACTGGGCCAGGTCATGTCCGGCACTACCCTTAAATCATTCGAGGAACTCCGCACAGAGTTCCAAATGCCTCAGTCCCAGTTTTTCCGCTACTTGCAGCTGCGCCATGCCCTCACCCCGAGAATCGCCAACCTAGACTCCCTACTGGAGTTCAGCCCGGTCGAGGCAAAGGTGTTTATGGGGGATCTAGAGGACAGAAAGGTTTCCCGGATATACCAGACGCTGGTCATTCATTGCTCCTCTACCCTACACTCTCTTCGGGCGGCGTGGGAGGTGGACATTGGCCCTCTTGATGAGGACGATTGGAGGGAGGCGCTAGAATCCCCACGTGGAACCGCCATTGCTGTCCGGCTCCGACTCATCCAATTTAAATACTTGCATCGGGCCTACTATACTCGTGAACGATTGTGGAGAGCTGGGTTGATTGCATCCTCGGAATGTTTGCGCTGTGGGGCGGTGCCTGGGTCCCTGATACATACTGTGTGGTCGTGTGATCGGTTGTCTGGTTTCTGGAGGGGTGTGTGGAGTTGTCTGTCCGAGGTCCTGGGCTGGGACCTTCCCCGAACCCATCGGCTGGGATTATTGCACGTCATGGATGGCATCGGTGGGAACATATATAAGTGCCATTTGCTGCTCTTGGGGCTTGTTGTCGCCAAGTGGGACCTGGCCCGGGCATGGAAGGCGGTGGGGGCCCCCCCCTGTCTGCGTGGAAAGCTGGGCTGGACTACTTCATGGGCCTGGAAAGGCCGATCTTTGAGGCGAGGGGCTGCCCGCGCAAAAACTACAAAATTTGGAAGCGATGGGCCGACTACCGGGGTCTGTCACTGGATCCCCCAGCGGAGCGGGAGGAGGACATTTGATGGCAAGGACATTGTTGGCCCGAGTCTGCAACGCTCCAGTTGCGCTGCACCTACACCTTTTATTCTATTGCTATGAGTACACGTGTGGTTGGGGGGTGGAGGGGGGGAGTTTGGGTGTTGGGGGGGTCGGGGCTGGGGGGTAGGGTGGATGGGTGGGTTTTTCATACTGAGCCTATTCTTACGACCTGCTTGGACATTTGCTACCTATGTGATTTATTGTACTGATATCGTTGTGGTGATCTCCGGTCTTGGGGGTGCCACGTTTTTATTGCTCATTTGCTCAATAAAATTGGTTGTGAAAAAAAACATGACTGAAATCAGATTACATGCCTGACATTCTGGCAGCATTACCCAATGACTACTACATACTTCATACAGATCGCTCCGGCAAGACAGGAGGAGGAGTTGCTGCAATTATTCAGCATGATTACAAATTCACGATCATGACTCCTCTTGATCTCCCGGGGGAAGATAATCTGGTTATTAAGCTAGATTCTAAATTCGGACCACTAATCTGTGTCCTGATTTACAGGCCTCCACAGTATATGCCATTTTTCCCTGCACAGTTGAGCGAGCAAATGGCCAATATTGCTACCAATTATATTAAAATTCTGCTAGCAGGTGATTTAAACTACTGGTCAAATGATTTGCGAGAAGGGCCTCACTCCATAGAACTCACTGAACGTCTCACTAATCTGAATTTTTGTCAGCATGTGACCTCAGCCACACATAACAAAGGCCACATTCTGGACCAGGTCTGGTCAAATACCATTACTGTATCCTCTCTTACGATGTCACCTTGTCTATGGTCAGACCATCATCTCCTTCAGTTTCTAGTAACGATGACTACAGATATCAAGACACCCTTGGCTGAAGGAGGCAGGATTAGGGCATGGGGATCCTTAAATAAATCGGAATTTTTGAACTTCTTGACCGATCTTCCAGTCTCATTAACTTCAGATCTGGATCTTCCAGACGCCAATATCTTGAGCTGGATATTGGCAGCAAGTAACGTGCATGTCCCACAAAAAAAACTTAAACAGGCCCGCCGGTTGGAGGCACATAAATGGTTCTCTATGGACCTAAAATAGAAGAAACTTGCTCGCCGCCAAAAAGAACGCAAGTGGCGACAAAATTATTCCAGGTAATCCAGACAGACCTATTCCTTAGCACAGAAGGAATATGAAAAAGCTATTAGTACAGCTAAGGCTTCGCATTTCTCATCCAGAATTCTTAATTCATCCAACAAGTCCAGGGACATTTTTGCAATTGTTAATGAACTAGCCAATGCAGATAGAATTTTACCCTCCTCCATGCCCACCCAAGACCTTTGCAACACCCTAAATAACTTTTTCTTAGGTAAAATTGCTGCTATTAAAGCAGGTATTCCTATTTCTATTTCCAATACTAAGGAGATCTCTGCTAATCTACCCATCAATCATCTTACTTTAGACTCTTTCCCGGCCATTAGCAACCAAGATTTGTTGAACTTACTTTCTAAAGTGAAATCTGTCTCTCCTTTGGATTGCTGTCCGTCCAATGTACTCAAGGACATATTCTCTGCTTTACCAACTGCTGCTTTAACCCTTCTTAATGAGTCTTGACTTAAAGGGATATGTACCTTATGTTTTTAAAAATGCGATTGTGGTTCCTCTTCTAAAAAAACCTGGAGCTGATCCTCTTAACTTATCTAACTATCGCCCAATCTCTTTGCTTTCTTACTTGGTGAAAGTGCTGGAAGCACATGTGGCAAAATGCCTGTCTAATTTTGTGGAACAGTCTGGTTACCTAGACTCTCACCAGGTGGGCTTTCGCCCTGCACATTCAACGGAATCCGTGATACTGGCAGTATTGGATAACTTACATGAGAAGGCGGATGAAGATATACCCCAGGCCCTGGTATTACTAGATCTATCAGCTGCGTTTGACACGGTCAACAACACTATCTTGCTGGACCGTGTCAGACAGGCAGGCTTCCAGGGACTGGCTCTAAAATGGATTAGCTCTTTCCTCAAAGACCGTACTCAATCTGTACGTCTGGCCCCATTTACAGTCCCTAGGTTATCTATTTCATGTGGAGTCCCACAAGGCTCGTGGCTCTCTCCTCATTTATTCAATCTATACCTTCTCCCTTTGATTTGTAAACTGAAGGAAATGAATGTAACAACCTTCAATTATGCTGACAACCTTCAGCATACCTTTACTATTGACAGCTCACCTAGGTCAGTGGCTGCATTCCAGACCACCATGTTATTCATCCGCCAATGGATGGATCAAAATCATCTAAGGCTTAACCCTAGTAAGACGGAGTTACTTCTGACAGGTAAAAGCAAGATCTTCTGGGGCCCACAGTACTGGCCAACGGACCTAGGTCCCTCACCAGTACCTTCTATGTCAGTAAAGAGCCTAGGGGTCATCATAGATAATGACTTATCACAAAAAAATCAAGTAGGCTCAGTGGTGTCCAAGTGCTTCCTTCAACTCCGAAAGATAAGGAAAATCAGCCGCATGCTTACCCATGCGGCGCTAGTTCAGGTGACATTGGCACTGATATTATCGCACCTGGACTATGCAAATTCTATCTATTTAGGGCTGCCTCTATTTCTTATCAAGAGGCTTCAGATGGTCCAGAATCAAGCGGCTAGGCTGCTTTATCATCAGCCTAGATGGCAATCAGCCAGACCATTACTGAAAAAACTCCACTGGCTTCCGATATCTCAAAGGACAGAATTCAAGACGGGATGTCTAATCCTCAAGTCACTGCACGGCAAGAGTCCCATTTTCATTAACACTCTTTTAAATAGGTACACTCCTTCCCGCGCCCTTCGCTCAATGCATCTTAAGTTATTGAGCACTCCTGCCTGCAAGAGGAAGCAACAAGGTGGACGACAGTTTGCGTATTTGGCCCCTAAATTCTGGAATGCACTTCCTCTGGAGATTTGCTCCTGTGTGGATTTACTTAGGTACAGGAAATTACCTAAAACCCAGTTGCTTACAAATGCGCATGTCTAGATTCCCTCTGATTTTGGTATGATTCCAGTAGCGCCATGAAACCCCTGGGTGTACGTGCGCTTTATAAGAACTTTGTAACATAACATTTGTAACATAACAGATATACTTAACACCAAATATACACATAAAAAAAGACATAATTAAAATACACAATAAGAAGAAAAAAATATTTCTTTTCATGTATTAAAATATTTCAACTAATTTTATAATTGTTCAATTTAATGTACAAAGATAATAATTTAGTGTAATATACAGAGACAGAGGACTGCCTACACACGTTTTGGTAAAGATACTCCTAATGGTAGGAGTGAAACACAACCTTCAACTGTATTCAGAGTTCAGTGGCAACTGCCATCTGATGTGAGTTGGTAGACAACAATGTATGTCTTTACGGGCTTCACAGCTGTATTGGGGAACTGATCTAATTACGTATAAAGGCTCAGAAGAGATCTGAATGAGGCATAGGTCTCTACTCCATAGGTATTTCCGATCAAGTATATTACATCACGTGTGGGAACTGGGCCCAGTATGGGCTAATTGGAAGGCGCAAACTTATTGCAAAAACCTCACAAAATGTCCCAAAATGAGCACAACAGTCTTCAAGCTCAATCCCAAGAGGGAGATCAGAGTGTGAAGAGAGGTAAAAAACCCTCGACACAATGCGTATCCGACTCGCTGCGAACTGACGTACTGAATGAACTATAGACTCTTCCTGTTGAGATTCGTTTCTCATTTTGCACCAAGACCTTGAGTCTGGTCTCAATTTTCGAGATACTCATTCTTTAGAAGGTGTTTTGCCTCTCTTCACACTCTGATACCCTTATTGGGATTGAGCTTGTAGACTTTGTGCTCTTATATGGGACATTTTGTGAGGTTTTGCAATCTGTTTAAGCCTCCCAATTAGCCCATACAATAATAATTTGTAGTGTGGCAGCAGGTTATGGGGTTTGTAGGGGTAAAGGGTGGGAAGTAAATTGACTATAATTAATCAATAATCCATTTTAATTAATATTCATTATTTATTGATAAATAATATTGTAAATTGTCTAATAAGATATTTTTTTAAATTATATTTTAGGTGTGGGTTCTTGGGTTTATAGGGTTAAAGGATGGGATGTAAAATAATTATAATTAATTAGTTAGTAGTTATTTATTAATAATTGTTTAATTGGTAAATACTTATGAAAATTGTATTATTATCATATTTTTAATATATATTTTAGGTGTAGGTTGTGCTTTTAGGGATGCAGGGTGTACATTTAATTACACCTTAATTTATTGATAATAAATTAGTACTTTACTATAAATTATAATTCAATTGACAATTATGTTAATTGTGAAATTATCATATTTGTTAAATTGGATTTTAGGTGTGTGTTGTTTACCTTGTAGGGGATTAGGGTGGTAAGGTATTTAATTAATCATAAATAAAAAATGTATTCACTATTAAAAATTGTTTTTTTAATTATTTATTATGTTAATTGTGTTAGACTTTGTTTATTTCCATAACCTTTTAATTGTTGACTGTTATGTTTCTGGGAATATATTGTGGGATTTTAATTATATTAATAATATTTGTATAATTGATAATAATTAATAAACATTTTAATATTTGTATATATTTTTTTAATTAAGACATTTAATTTTTAAATTAGAATGCTATATTTTGGTTATTCAATACAGTTGTTAAAATATGTTATTTGTTTAAAGTGAAGTACTCTCTCTGTACTGTAGTATTGACTGGAGTTTGAATAGTACATTTCACTCCTCTTTGACTAATGCCTACCCTATTGTTGCACAGCTGGAGTGGGAATAGTAAACGTATCTCCTCCTGAGTCCAACACTTTCCCTACTCTTGCACACACTGGAGTGGGAATAGTAAATGCTACCCCTCGGTGTCCAACACTTTCCCTACTTTTGCACATACTTTAGTGGGAATGGTATATTTATTATTATTAGGGTTCAATAGTTTTTTAGTATTATTGAGATATTTATTATCATTTTGCATTTTGGTATTTAAAGTTATATATTTATATATCCAAGGGCCAGATGTACAACCATTGTAATTTCGCAACTCGCAAATTGCGATTTGCAATTTACGAGTCGCAAATCACAATGTATAACAGTGTCTCAGACACTGGGATTCCCAATGGGGTCAAAAATTGCAGGCCTCATGAACATTAATGAGGCCCTCGCAATTTGCGACCCCATTGGAAATGGCTGGCCCTCCCAGGTATGGTGGCCTTCTAGGCGCTGCGATTTAAATAAAGCAGTTTTTTTTTAAAATACATCCTGTTTTCCTTAAAAAAAAAGAATAATGAATCATTTTAGTTTCATTTTTTAAGGGTAGGAAGTGGTCCCTGGGACCCCCGCCTGCCCCTACTAAATATTTTACTCTGCATTCATAAAGGGGAAGGGGTCCCCAAGGGACCCGTTCTCATGTGGGAGTGCTTTACCACCCTTCTGAGAAGGGTGGTAAACTGCAACTATTTTGCAACTGCAATTGCGGTCGCAAAACAGTCTTACATAGGGTTCTGACTCAATATTAGAAATTTACACCTTTGGAACTCCCCTTCCTAATAGCGAGTCACTAATCCTATCTAGCGAGTCGCAAAAAAATGTGAATTGTTAAATAGGGTTGGTACATGGCCCATTTGTATTTTGCATGTGCAAACAGGTCGTAAACCTTTTTACGCATCCAATATAGATAGGGTCGTACATCTGGCCCTAAATGTATGTAATTTTTTTTAATCAAAAGTATGTTTATTAAGTTTAAAAAACATAAGAAAAGATGCGACAACCCGCACATTGTCCCTCACAGGGGATAGCGTTACTTCCGCCCACATGCACACCGCACACTAGGAAAGTAGTCTTGCACAGGCCCCAAGAGATAGCCTAACACCTCTATAGATGTATCATCTGAGGTATGAGGGCACTGCAGGTGAACAGCCCGTTTAGTGGGGAATCAGCCACAGTTTGACCCAGCCTCTATGGTCGGTAGGCAGAGTTCCATATGTCCTGGCAAGGGTCTAGAGACACCACTCTATGGCGGATTAGACGGCACCCAGCTGGAAGTAGGTACCCCGCGGAAAGGCCGTGGGAAGAGCTCATGTGGAATGCAGAGTAAGAGCAACAAAACCATTAAACCCCCCTCCCGTCCCCTCACCCCCCCCCCAGTCCTCCCCCCTCCCCCGTGGTGGTAGCTATTTTGAAGGCTTTGTTCAAGGAAATGTAGATGGGAGCTCAAAATTGAAATAGGTGAAGGGATCGAACATTCACGGGACACACTGCAGAAGGCAAGCCTTGGAAAAGAAATCAAACCAGTGGGCCCCATCGAAATTCAAAGTTCTTGAAATCATCCAAGAAGATGTCCGCCATTCTCTCTAGACTCAACAGTCTCCAAAGCTGTGAGTGCCAGAGGGAGATGGCCGGTGCCTCCCACCTCTTCCATGCTGCAGTAAGGGTGAGCTTGGCCGCAATGATACAAAGCCACATAATCTTCTTGTCCGCCCTAGTCTTGAGTTCAAGGCTAGGATCACGGAGACCCAGAAGGGTAGTGGCTATTGAGGTAGGAATGGGGTACTCCAGTAGGTCCTTAATTTTTGCAAGAATTTCCTCCCAGTATGGGCGAATGATAGGGCAGTCCCACCAGATGTGCTGAAAATCCCCTAGCAGCCCACACCCCCTCCAGCATTTATCAGAAGTCCACGGAAAGATCTGCCGCAGTTTGGCTGGGTGTAGATACCAATCTAACATGGTTTTCATGTGTGCTTCTCTAAGGTCTAGAGAGTGGTTAAACTTGGACTTGTCTGACCATAAGTGTGACCATTCTGCATCAGTGATGTCCCGCTGAAGGATTCCCTCCCACATGGACATGTATCGGGGTCTGGGTGCGATCGCAGTGGCCAGAAGGAACTCATAAATAAATGTCATAGCACCTTTCATAGAGGAAGTTTTGGTCAGGAACATTTCAAACTTCGTGAGGGGGCGTGAAGCTACGTCCCTCACCTGGGGAGATAATGCCCAATGGAGTAGCTGAGCGTGGTGGTAGCGTTCCTGCTCCTGAATTCCGTAGTCCCTCTTGCAGTTGTCAAAAGTGAGTGAAGCAAATCCGCGGAATAGGTATGTAAGGGCCAGGCAACCACCCTCCCGCCAGGCGTCAAAGGGCCCCTCTGATGCTGCTGGACGGAAAGCAAGATTAAAATGTAAGGGCATAAATGGAGAGGGAAACGTAGTCCACCTATCATCCCCGGAGACTGAGTCCTAGACCTTCAAGGTGGTGCAGGTGGGGGTGCTGATGTAAACATTTTTGGACCTGTCACTCTTGGGCTTCCACACAAGGTCCCAGATAGTCCTCCCCGCAACACTCCGATCCATATGTAGCCAATGTTTTTCCGACTCCTGCTGCGACCATTCCACCAGTATTCTGAGCTGTGCAGCCATATAATATAGGTGCATATCAGGTAGCCTCACCCCCCCCCTCTCTTCAGACTACGTAGTGTGGCAAAGGAGAAGCGCGCCCGCCCCCCCCTGCCAGATAAATCGCAGAATCACGGATTTTACGTGCCGGAAAAAGTCAAGTTCAATGGGCAGGGCCTGGAACAAGTATAGAAGCTTGGGGACATCTTGATCGCGTGGATCCTTCCCAGCCAAGATATGAACAGCGGTTTCCAGCGATTCAGGTCAGCCTGGATATTGGCTTTTAAAGGAGGGAAGTTGGCAGAGTATAGTTTCCCCAGCGAAATAAAGGATGGATGAATCCGCCCAGGGGAGGCGTATTAGTGTCTCGACTCGGCGAACCTCGTATTGGGTTAGTGTGAGGTTCAGGACATAGGATTTACCGTAGTTGACCTTGAATCCTGACACTGCTTCAAAACGCTCTAGTTCCGCTTGGACGTGGGGGAGAGATTGGGCGGGGTCAGAAAGGGAGAGAAGGACATCATCTGCAAAGAGAGTGATCTTGTGCGCTTCCCCAGTGAAGGGTAGGCCGTGGATGTCGGGATTGTCCCTCACGGCCAACGCCAGTGGTTCTATGCTTAGAGCAAAGAGTAGAGGCGAAAGAGGGCAGCCCTGCCTGGTGCCCCTGGACTGCGCAAAAAAGGAGGACGCATGGCCATTCACCGATACTCTGGACCTGGGGGAGAGGTAGTTCGCCCGAATCATCGTCAAGAATTTAGAGGAGAAGCCAAAGGCGGCTAGCGTTTGGAAGAGGAACCCCCAGTCCACCCTGTCAAACGCCTTTTCAGGGTCAAGCCCCACTAGTACTGCTGGGATTTTGAACCTATTGGCCTTTTCAATCAGGTCAATTACCCATCTCATGTTGTTGTGGGTTTGCAGCCCCTTGATGAATTCGGATTGATCCGGGTGTATGAGTGCCGGCATCAGGTCATTGAGACGCTGGGCCATGATGGAGGAGTAGAGTTTCGCATCCAGATTTAAAAGGGCAATCGGCCTATAGAAGGCACAGACACTGGGGTCTTTCCGGACCTTAGGGATAACCAAGATCAGGGCTTCAGCCATCGTACCTGACGTCTCGCCCTCTTCTGCAATGCTGTTAAATAAGCATTCTAGTTCTGAGGCAAAAGTTTGGTAAAACACGGCCGTGTATCCGCCCGTTCCCAGAGCCTTATGAGGTTTCAAGGCCTTGATAGCTGCCAGCACATCATCTCTAGTGAAAGGAGCCGTGAGCACCTCGTTCCACTCCGCTGAAACCTGGGGTATCGATAAAGTTTGCAAATAGTCCTACTGTGCCGCAGCTTCCAGAGATTTCCCAGAATAGAGAGTTCGGTAGAAGGAGCCGAATAATTCGACCTTAGCGCTGTCTTGGTGCGTCAGTTTGCCCCGAGCGTCCCAAATCCCTCCAATGTATTCCCGCCTGGCCAGGTGTTTCCCCACCTTATTGCCCTGTGAGTAGGACAGCGGACGTAGTTTTAGCAGAGTGTACTCTGCCCTATTATTATAATGCGCCTTCAGCTTACCCCTGACGGCCGTAAGGTGTTGTATTGCACGCCTCGAGGGGTTCTTCCTATGTTCCGCCACCAAAAGGGAGAGCTCCTCCTCCAAGTGTTCCCTCTCGCGAGCTCGCTGCTTGTTGAGAGCAGGGTTCAGCGCTATACATTTCCCTCTGATACAAGCTTTAGGAGCGTCCCATGTGGTAAAGACCGAGGTATCCCCCGTGTCATTGTGGGCAAGGAACTCTGATATGGCGCCTCTCAAAGAATTACAGGAGGTTTAATCCTGGACCAAGGATGCTGGGAAATACCACCGAGGGCCAGACCCCTTCTCCCCCACCCAGTGGAGGCCCACAGTGCGTAAGCTATGTTCGGACATCGATAACGGAAGGATCTTGGCCTTGCGAAGGCCGCCCCTGAGCGATTGACTCAAAAGCAGTGGTCTAGTCTAGAGTATGATCGGTGGACGTGTGAAAATAATGTGTAATCTCTAGTTTGGGTGTATAGGGACCGCCAAGCGTCAAAAAGGCCCAGATCCAAAACCTTCTGCTGCAATTCCGTGGAAAAGGAGCCCATGTCAGATCTGTCAGCGTGAGTGCTGTCTATGTCCTTCTGCCAGACCAGGTTAAAGTCCCCCATAGCAAGGAGAGGCCCCTCTGCAAAATCCTGGACCTTACCCAGTAGATTGTGGAGGAAGCTATTCTGCCCGGAGTTGGGTGCATACAGTATGACAAAGGTGCATAATCTACCCAGCAGGAGGCCCTTCAACATGACCCAGCGCCCTTCTCTATCACTTTGTACTCCCATGGGTTGGAAATGTAAGGACGAGCGGAACATAAGGGCCACTCCCCTCTGCTTTGTGGAGGCGGACGACCTGTAGATGAGTGGGAATTGTTTGTGCTTAAGGCTGGAATCATCTTTTTTAGTCAAATGAGTCTCTTGAAGGCCCACTACATCGAGCTGATGGTCGATAAGATATTTCCAGACCTTTTGACGCTTCTGGGGGGAGTTCAGTCCCTTAACATTCCAAGTCCCTAGTGTTAGTGCCATCATCTAATGAGTGGGAATCCCTCAGCTCACCGCGCCCCCTCATGACACAGACACCCAGCTACCACCACTGCCCCCCCTTTCCCTCCGCCCACCCCCTGAGACACCAGCGTTCCCCAACTGTGTCCCCCTACCCCTGAACCCCCTCCTCCTCCTCCCTCCAACTGCCCCCTCTGCACCCCCCTCTCACTCCCCCCTCCCTCCCTCACTAGCCCCAACCAAGAACCCAAAAAAGCAACCCAGAGTCCCAGGCCCACTAACCAGTTCAGGTCCGTGGGAAGTCTTGTGGAGGGTGTTGTGCCAGTAGCGACCTCGTCAGCCCCCCCGGCCCATCCCCTATACCCAAACGGGCATGAGGCAAAGGATGCAAATCCCGCGGTCGTACGTGTTCAGTGATGCGCTGCAGTGTCCTTGGCTACTTCTTGAATGGCCGCTGCTTGTTCCTGGACCATGGTGGTTAAGTCCGGCTTAAGGTTTGCTTAAGGGGAGCGCTGGCGCCCCACGCGTTGCCACTCGCCCCTGTTGAGATGCTTGATTTCCTCCTGATGGCGTCGTGGAGAGATGCTGCCGTCCTGATTGTCCCCTTCCGGGTCGATTCCCAGCAGGGAGCATGTGTCTTTGAGGGAGAGAAGTTGGTGCAATGAGCCTTTTTCCATTTAAAAATAAGACGAAAGGGATGGCCCCAAGAGTAGTTTACCCCGTTGTCCCGGAGGAATGTGGTGGCCACCCGGAATGCCTTCCACTTTTGCAGGGTGATGGCAGAAAGGTCCTGGAACAAGGCCACTGGGTGGCCCCGAAAGTGGAAGGGTTGCTTTGACCGGGCCTCTTTTAGTATCCGTTCCTTTAGAGGGAAGTCGAGGAGAAAAGCCAGTATGTCCGGGGGGGGGGGGGGGGGGGGGGGGGGGTTGGTCCGCGTTTCGCTAGGCCTTCTCTGTGAGCCCTGTCTATGCGGATTTCAAAATCTGCTGATTCCCCCAGGATGTCTCTGAAAAGTTCCTGCAGGTACTCGGTGATGTTGTTCCCTTCCCCTTTTGTTGGCACTCCTCGGACGAGGATGTTGTTCCCCCAGGAGTGGTTCTCCAAATCTTCCGTGTGGGATTCGAGGTCTACCTGTTGTTCACGGAGACGGATAACCTCTTGTTGTAGGTACTCCACCTCCTCACTCCGCTTCAGGTCCACCTCCTCCACCGACGCTACCCTCTCCCCCAGGCTATCCACGTCTCAGCGAAGCTCGCGTTGCTCCCCGGCCAGGTCCTGTTTTAGCGTTTGAAAGTCATCCCTCAGGGTATTAACCCTTTCGATGCTCATGACGAGCTCAGCTCGTCATGATGCACAGTTGAGCTGTGCTGATGACGAGCTGAGCTCGTCATGAATGATGTACTCAAGCATTTTCCAGCACAGGGGGGGAAAACGCCTAGCAGCCAAGGTGTTAAAAAGGGACTAGAGAAAGGCCTTGGTGATGGGGGCCCCTCCATCGTCCTGCCCCGGGTTGCTTGTCGCCGCCGGTGAGGATGGGCTTTTGTCCCCCTTGGAGGCTCCCTTGGTGAGCATGTCCGTGATCGTGCGGCCTCCCCTGCGCCCGGGGTAGCCATTTCACCCCCTCCGTCAGCTCGTCGGAACCGTGGAAGTCAAAGATATCAAGGATGTCCCCCCTAGGCCGGTCCTGCGGTGCTCGGGACTGCGCAACATGCTCGGGCTCCCTCAGGGTTATCCTTGCACAGGGGGGATATCGGTGCACAAGGGGGTTCCCTCTTGGCTGAGGCCTTGATGACAGGTTGGCTCCGTCGGTCCCACGCGATGCAATTGGCACCCCCGGCTTCTCCCGTGCCCCCCCTCTGTGTGTTAGCACCTCCTGTGGGCGAGCCCGGACCCCCGCAACTCCTGATCGTGTGGGCCAAGGGTATCCGGGCGGGCCCGACCCTCCAGGTGCCCGCTTGAGCTGTAGGCCCCAAAGCCTGGGCCTCGATTTCCGCGCCTGACCAAGACTCCACAGGCGGCCCCCCCACTGGGCGCTCTCACTGCTGGGGTTATGTTGGTGCCTGACCGCTGATTAGATACCCTGGGCCTTGCTCAGTAGGCTCTCCAACTTCGCGAGGGAGCTTGCCTCGGTACTGCCTGCAGGCCTCAGACCGGGGCCTCGATTTTTCGTGGCACCCGCGAAATGCGTGCGGGCCGGCGCTCTCCCCGCTGTATCGCTTGGTGTCCTGGGCAGTGGAGCCCCACTACCCGACTCAGCTCCCAGGCGATTGCGGGGTTCCTCCTTGTCTGCCCTGGGCTCCGATCACCTGTCTTTTCACTCTCGTCACTGCTCCGGGCTCAGGGGTTTCCATCGCGGCCCCCCGCCACGTTGCTGGCGAGACGCCGCGGCTCGAGGTCGGTGCTTAGGCCCCGGGCAGGACGTCGCTCCGCGGGGCACGCAGGGCCATCAGACCGCCTCAGGAAGCAGCCCGATGGCTCCTCTGGTCATCAGCTGCAGAAGCCTGCACTTGTCGGGGCTCGCATGCAGCTGTGCAGGCTATATTGGGGTTCGGGCCGGAGGAGCCTCGCACTGCCATGTCAGTTCAGACCGCCCTCATAATCGCCACGCCCCCAATATATGTTTTTTTTAACATGTTTTTGTAAAACCTATTTTTATCTATTGTGTACTTTTGTATGTGTAATTACATTGGAAATATTATTTGCAGGTTATCTATTAAATGTATTATTTCTTTGTGTGTATGCAAATATATATACCTATTAAAATTAAAATATAGATTATAACTTATATTTTTAAAATAGTTTTCTATCATATATATATATATATATATATATATATATATAAATATAAGTTTCTATTATTATGTAGTAATTTCAGTAGACAGATTTATAGCACATAGGCACTAGACCTGTGGAACAATTTGCAGTACAAATAGGGTAGATAGGCCTTTGGGCAGAGGGGGCGGATTAGCCGGTATTTTTAAGGAGGGGTGGCGCTTCGCCTCTGAGCAACCCGGTGCAGGTGCTGAGGGCGAGGTTCTCCACTTTTCTCTTACTATCTCCCCTCACTTCACCCTAGGGGGGTCTCTGATCTATAGGCCCCCGGACCTAGCTAGTCATTTCATTGATTCTTTAGAGGAATATATAGTGCAGAGGGCCTTAAGTTTTCCAAAATGTCTTTTGGTCGGCGACCTAAATATTCATGTTGATGCACCTGACTCTCCTGAAGCCCGTCGCCTGGGGGAAGTCCTCGACCTTTCACAGCTTAAGCAATGGGTGACTTCTCCGACTCATGTTGGAGGCCACCTTCTTGACCTGGTCTGCTCTAATTTTCCTATCTCGACTGTGAGTGTGGAAAAAGTAACGTGGTCCGATCATGACCTGGTCAGGTTCGCGTGGGAGGTGGTGGAGGTAGGTCGAGCAGCTTCCACACCCACCACGAGTCACACCCAAAAGGTCAATTTGATCGCGTTCAGCAAGGCTCTATCTAGAGCCCGTCCGAAGCTCACTGCGGTAATGGGTGATGCGGTTAGTGGTTTTGATGAGTGGGTGATGCAGTCGGCTAACGTATCCACCAAACGTACTACTGTGGCTAGACTCCGACGCACTCCTTCCCAACCCTGGTTCTCCCCTGAGCTGAGGGAGCTGAAACTAGTCTGTAAAAAGCTGGAACGAGTGTTGAGACGTGGGTATAGTCTAGAGTCTAAGTCCGTCCTACGCACAGCCCAAAAAGATTACTATGCCGCTATTAAGATAGCTAAAGGGAATTATTATGCTGAGCGTATCGCTAAAGCAGAAAACAATAGTAGAGAGATCTTCTCAATTGTTAAAAGTTTTATATCCCCCGTTGCTGATGCTGCTACTCTCCCCTCCTCTGCACAATGGTGCGAGGACCTGTCTAATTTCTTCATCAGCAAAATAACTAGGATTCAACAGGACCTACTCTCTGCGCTGCCTGCGGACTGTTCAGTGGCCGGTTCTTGTCACGCAATGCCCGTGCAATGTGCAACAGCTTATGAACTTTTCACTGGCTCCGGAGTGTGATGTACTGCCTCTCCTCCAGTCTCTTAAATCAGGCTCTCCCGCTGACCCTTGCCCAGCCCGGGTGCTTTCAGAGGTGGCGGATATTGTCTGTAGTGAAGTCACTCAGATAGTGAATCTCTCCTTAGCTTCAGGTGAGGTTCCTCTTAGCTGGAAACAAGCTAAGCTCCTGCCGCTTCTGAAGAAACCGGGACTGGATGCTACGGTCCTTGGGAACTATCGTCCCATATCCCTTTTGCCAGCATTGGCAAAAATTTGTGAGAAGGTGTTTTTTCGTTAATTGGAGAGTTTTGTGGAGACCTCCAAAGCTCTTCACCCAGCGCAATCAGGTTTCGCTAGGCCTTCTCTGTGAGCCCTGTCTATGCGGATTTCAAAATCTGCTGATTCCCCCAGGATGTCTCTGAAAAGTTCCTGCAGGTACTCGGTGATGTTGTTCCCTTCCCCTTTTGTTGGCACTCCTCGGACGAGGATGTTGTTCCTCCAGGAGTGGTTCTCCAAATCTTCCGTGTGGGATTGGAGGTCTACCTGTTGTTCACGGAGACGGATAACCTCTTGTTGTAGGTACTCCACCTCCTCACTCCGCTTCAGGTCCACCTCCTCCACCGACGCTACCCTCTCCCCCAGGCTATCCACGTCTCAGCGAAGCTCGCGTTGCTCCCCGGCCAGGTCCTGTTTTAGCGTTTGAAAGTCATCCCTCAGGGTATTAACCCTTTCGATGCTCATGACGAGCTCAGCTCGTCATGATGCACAGTTGAGCTGTGCTGATGACGAGCTGAGCTCGTCATGAATGATGTACTCAAGCATTTTCCAGCACAGGGGGGGAAAACGCCTAGCAGCCAAGGTGTTAAAAAGGGACTAGAGAAAGGCCTTGGTGATGGGGGCCCCTCCATCGTCCTGCCCCGGGTTGCTTGTCGCCGCCGGTAAGGATGGGCTTTTGTCCCCCTTGGAGGCTCCCTTGGTGAGCATGTCCGTGATCGTGCGGCCTCCCCTGCGCCCGGGGTAGCCATTTCACCCCCTCCGTCAGCTCGTCGGAACCGTGGAAGTCAAAGATATCAAGGATGTCCCCCCTAGGCCGGTCCTGCGGTGCTCGGGACTGCGCAACATGCTCGGGCTCCCTCAGGGTTATCCTTGCACAGGGGGGATATCGGTGCACAAGGGGGTTCCCTCTTGGCTGAGGCCTTGATGACAGGTTGGCTCCGTCGGTCCCACGCGATGCAATTGGCACCCCCGGCTTCTCCCGTGCCCCCCCTCTGTGTGTTAGCACCTCCTGTGGGCGAGCCCGGACCCCCGCAACTCCTGATCGTGTGGGCCAAGGGTATCCGGGCGGGCCCGACCCTCCAGGTGCCCGCTTGAGCTGTAGGCCCCAAAGCCTGGGCCTCGATTTCCGCGCCTGACCAAGACTCCACAGGCGGCCCCCCCCACTGGGCGCTCTCACTGCTGGGGTTATGTTGGTGCCTGACCGCTGATTAGATACCCTGGGCCTTGCTCAGTAGGCTCTCCAACTTCGCGAGGGAGCTTGCCTCGGTACTGCCTGCAGGCCTCAGACCGGGGCCTCGATTTTTCGTGGCACCCGCGAAATGCGTGCGGGCCGGCGCTCTCCCCGCTGTATCGCTTGGTGTCCTGGGCAGTGGAGCCCCACTACCCGACTCAGCTCCCAGGTGATTGCGGGGTTCCTCCTTGTCTGCCCTGGGCTCCGATCACCTGTCTTTGCACTCTCGTCACTGCTCCGGGCTCAGGGGTTTCCATCGCGGCCCCCCGCCACGTTGCTGGCGAGACGCCGCGGCTCGAGGTCGGTGCTTAGGCCCCGGGCGGGACGTCGCTCCGCGGGGCACGCAGGGCCATCAGACCGCCTCAGGAAGCAGCCCTATGGCTCCTCTGGTCATCAGCTGCAGAAGCCTGCACTTGTCGGGGCTCGCATGCAGCTGTGCAGGCTATATTGGGGTTCGGGCCGGAGGAGCCTCGCACTGCCATGTCAGTTCAGACCGCCCTCATAATCGCCACGCCCCCAATATATGTTTTTTTTAACATGTTTTTGTAAAACCTATTTTTATCTATTGTGTACTTTTGTATGTGTAATTACATTGGAAATATTATTTGCAGGTTATCTATTAAATTTATTATTTCTTTGTGTGTATGCAAATATATATACCTATTAAAATTAAAATATAGATTATAACTTATATTTTTAAAATAGTTTTCTATCATATATATATATATATATATATAAATATAAGTTTCTATTATTATGTAGTAATTTCAGTAGACAGATTTATAGCACATAGGCACTAGACCTGTGGAACAATTTGCAGTACAAATAGGGTAGATAGGCCTTTGGGCAGAGGGGGCGGATTAGCCGGTATTTTTAAGGAGGGGTGGCGCTTCGCCTCTGAGCAACCCGGTGCGGGTGCTGAGGGCGAGGTTCTCCACTTTTCTCTTACTATCTCCCCTCACTTCACCCTAGGGGGGTCTCTGATCTATAGGCCCCCGGACCTAGCTAGTCATTTCATTGATTCTTTAGAGGAATATATAGTGCAGAGGGCCTTAAGTTTTCCAAAATGTCTTTTGGTCGGCGACCTAAATATTCATGTTGATGCACCTGACTCTCCTGAAGCCCGTCGCCTGGGGGAAGTCCTCGACCTTTCACAGCTTAAGCAATGGGTGACTTCTCCGACTCATGTTGGAGGCCACCTTCTTGACCTGGTCTGCTCTAATTTTCCTATCTCGACTGTGAGTGTGGAAAAAGTAACGTGGTCCGATCATGACCTGGTCAGGTTCGCGTGGGAGGTGGTGGAGGTAGGTCGAGCAGCTTCCACACCCACCACGAGTCACACCCAAAAGGTCAATTTGATCGCGTTCAGCAAGGCTCTATCTAGAGCCCGTCCGAAGCTCACTGCGGTAATGGGTGATGCGGTTAGTGGTTTCGATGAGTGGGTGATGCAGGCGGCTAACGTATCCACCAAACGTACTACTGTGGCTAGACTCCGACGCACTCCTTCCCAACCCTGGTTCTCCCCTGAGCTGAGGGAGCTGAAACTAGTCTGTAAAAAGCTGGAACGAGTGTTGAGACGTGGGTATAGTCTAGAGTCTAAGTCCGTCCTACGCACAGCCCAAAAAGATTACTATGCCGCTATTAAGATAGCTAAAGGGAATTATTATGCTGAGCGTATCGCTAAAGCAGAAAACAATAGTAGAGAGATCTTCTCTATTGTTAAAAGTTTTATATCCCCCGTTGCTGATGCTGCTACTCTCCCCTCCTCTGCACAATGGTGCGAGGACCTGTCTAATTTCTTCATCAGCAAAATAACTAGGATTCAACAGGACCTACTCTCTGCGCTGCCTGCGGACTGTTCAGTGGCCGGTTCTTGTCACGCAATGCCCGTGCAATGTGCAACAGCTTATGAACTTTTCACTGGCTCCGGAGTGTGATGTACTGCCTCTCCTCCAGTCTCTTAAATCAGGCTCTCCCGCTGACCCTTGCCCAGCCCGGGTGCTTTCAGAGGTGGCGGATATTGTCTGTAGTGAAGTCACTCAGATAGTGAATCTCTCCTTAGCTTCAGGTGAGGTTCCTCTTAGCTGGAAACAAGCTAAGCTCCTGCCGCTTCTGAAGAAACCGGGACTGGATGCTACGGTCCTTGGGAACTATCGTCCCATATCCCTTTTGCCAGCATTGGCAAAAATTTGTGAGAAGGTGTTTTTTCGTTAATTGGAGAGTTTTGTGGAGACCTCCAAAGCTCTTCACCCAGCGCAATCAGGTTTCAGGGCGGCCTATAGCACTGAGACTGCGCTGGTGGAGATGACGGAGTCAATTCGGGAATGTCTGGAATGAGGCGGCAGAGCGGTCCCGATTTTATTGGACCTCTCTGCCGCGTTCAATACCATTCCCTACAAGCTCCTCCTCGCCAGGCTGTCTGCTATTGGCATTGGTGGAGGTGCCCTGGCCTGGTTTTCCTCAATTTTATCAGACAGGACACAGCAGGTCTGGATGCCGCCCCATGCCTCGGAGCCTAAACCACTCCTCACTGGGGTCCCTCAGGGATCCACTCTTAGTCCCCTACTGTTCAACATTTACATCACCCCCCTGGTTTATATAGCGGAACAGTATGGGGCTAAGATTATAGGGTATGCTGACGATACTCAGCTGTTGTTCACCTGGCCAGATGACAATCTGGATACTTCTGCAGTCCATTCATGTTTGTCCTCAGTTTTTCGCTGGCTAACTATGGCCCAGTTGAAATGCAATGAGGACAAATCCGAGGTGCTCTTTTATGGTTCTTTCCCCCCCCGTTCAGGAATACGCTGTGGCCCCCGAATATTCCTAGTCCTAAAGAGATGGGTGGCCCCGTGAAAAATCTGGGCATATGGTTTGGGGAGGACCTAAGATTTGAGGACCATATAAAAAAGCTATTGGGGACTTGCTTTGCCACGCTGAGAATGCTACGGAAATTCTTCCCATTGCTCCCTAGGGAAGCAAAGGAGACGGTTGCTTGGGCTCTCATATTCGCAAAGGCTGGACTATGTGAATGCCCTGTTCAGTAACATTCCAGCATACTTGGTTAAACGCCTGCAAATCATTCAGAATGCTGCTGTCCGTCTCCTATTTAATGTCCCGAGATGGAAGAGTGTGCGCTCTGATTTGCACACTCCTCACTGGCTGCCTGTTTCACAGCGCATCCTGTTTAAATCTTTGGTGCTCTCGTTTAGAGCAATCCACGATCAAGGCCCTGCGTATTTGAAGAAGAGATTTGTCCTCTATGCCCCCACCCGAGCTCTTAGATCATCCACTTTGTTTAAAATGTCTCTCCCCCGCTTCAAGCGAGCTAGACTTGGGGGCCAGTCGATAGCTGTTGTCGCTGCTCGCGCCTGGAACGCTCTCCCTTTTCATTTGCGCTCCATGCAATCTGTTGCTCAATTTAAGAAAAACCTGAAAACCCATATGGTCAGGAGTGTAACCTAAGCTGATTTTTCGTCTGTCCTTCCTCTGCCTCCTCCCAATCACGCCAGGATATTCTCAAGTAACAGAGCGCGTTACAAAACGGTTTATACATACATACATACATACATACATACATATACAATGCATTACAACGAATTGTGGGGCATATTACCAACAACTAGTGATAATTATCGCTATGTTGGCTTAGCGGCAATATTTTTAACGCTGAGCTGCGGCGATTTTTATCGCAGATAAACCTTGGTATTACCAAGGTTTATCACAAATGCGATAAAAATCGTCCGCAATGCATGAATATTGCTGAAAAGTCAGCGATATTCATGCATTAGCGAGCTACTGCTCTTAGCCATGTTATCCACCTCCCATTGGATAACTTGGCTAAGAACTGCTCAGGGCAGGTGTTAGCTTTTGGAGATATTCATGCTTAGCGCGAATATCTCCAAAAGTTGGTAATAGGAGATAGCGATGTTAGCGACTGTTTCCAGTCGCTAACATCTTGGCACGCCCACTTTGCATGTCATTAGTGATAAATATCACTGACATGCAAAGTGGGGCCCAAGATGGTCGCTATCTCCTACTAGCTGTCGCTAACTGGTGTTAGCGACAGCTAGGTAATAGGGAGATAATTTTATCTCTGCTTTCTTGGCTTTTAAAGCCAAAAAAGCGGAGATAAACCCCCTTGATAATATGCCCCTTAGAGACAGTTACATAACAGGCACTTGAGCTGTGAGTTTTTGGGACTGTTTTGTCTGATTTGTTTCATACATTACTTTGTTAATGTAGCTTAATAAGCTTAAATAAGCCTATCAATGTTCTTACCTGAAATTAGATGGGTTCTTTTCCGATATAGTCATGAATATATTACTTTCATAATTTTCACTTGCTTGTTATGTTTTGCTGTTGGGTTTCTCACTCCATTCCATAATGGCGATTACATTTACCATGAATAGCAACAAGCCTTGATACGTGGACTTATTCACAGTTGATTACATTGTCCATTGTTTATGTTTATTTGAAACAAGCAAAATGTTATGTTGGTTAACGTGTGATCAAGACACATCTTGTGTCGAAACGCGTAACGTTTTTCTGAGAAAGAAAACGATCTAAGCATACAAACTACCGATTGTGCGTTATGCTTATGAGCAACATGTGGATTTAAAATATGTATATATACCTAAACATATTTAATTTACAATTTATTAATGTCATATGTTAAATTGTTTCATATTTACACTTTTTAAATATATATTAAAATGCTATATTTTGTATATCTTTTTTAGATATTAGTGTAAAACAATATGTTTTAAATATTTTTGTACTAACTAATATATGTATAGAAAGATTATTTTTTAGCAATATTTTTGACACAATATTTTTGTATGTGCGGTATTACACTGTCATTTTGACCTGTTAAAATGAACCTTTGTCAGGCCCAAACCTTCCTTTTTATTATTTGATATTGCATAGAACTCCCTCCTAGGGTAAGCCCTAGGCAGCCCAAAGTGCAGGATACAATGTAATTAAAAAGCAGGACTTGTGCTTTTAAGTTTTACATGGACTGTGGGTGTAATTGGCAGTTCGGCATTGTATATTTATCTACACACAATGGGTGCTTAGGTTCGACTGAGTGGGCCGTCACAGGCAGGATAGCTGGGAGTAGCTGGACCCAGCCTCACTTACACCTGAATAGACTGTGTTCTTTCCCACACAAAGGGCTACATACCCCCTGTAGTTAGTCTGGAGCCAGGGCAGTGGTGTAACATTGCCCCCCACAGACCTTGTGGTTTGGGGAGGCCGAGCTTCAGGGGGCCTTCTCAGCATAGTACACTGGGTCTGGGACCAAAGTGGCAGGAGGTGGGCCAGGGAGGGCTTTCTCAAGTTTGTTACACAACAGAGCCAGGGCAGGTAAGGCAGGGCATCTGTGCACTTCAAAGGCATGCCTCCAGAAGCTACTGTCGAAGGAATGCCATTCTATTGTACTTGCGCTTTGCTGTTCTGACCTGTTGCCCTCTTACCTGGGTGAGAAGAACTGGACCTGACCTGCTTCTCTCGAACTCAGAAACCAGAGTGACTCCACTGGGTAGTTGGCTGACCTCCTGATCTGAAGCCTCCTGGACAGAACAGGCTTTCAACCTCATGCCCCTGGATTCTGCCAACTGTGAGTCTACCATGCCAAATGGTTCCACCCGAGTCCTGGAGCCTGCGCAACGCATCTTAGATGCAGGCCCACACAATGCTCATCAACCAGAATTTAAGGTATTTTGTTCATCAGGCTTAACAGGGTCCCTGTAGCTGGCCTGTGCTCTATCGCAGTCAGCGTGAACTTGTGATTTTGTCCCTGTCCGGTCTGGGCAACCAGATATCCCAGTTCACTAAATGGATTTTTGTCATGTTGGTCTTGTTTTATCTATTAATCTCTATTTTTCTAACCTGATGCAGGATCCTTTTTGTGTGGTGTTATCATTGTTGTACTGTTTGAATTGCTGTACAAATATGTTATGCATTGCCCCTACGTTAACCCTAACTGCTCTGTGCCAAGCTGCCAGTGGTTGAGCACAGGTTAATTTAGGGGTTTGCCTTGACCTTTGCCTGACTAATATAGTGGTTGATGATGGACCAGGGGTCACACCCTTGTCAATCACTAATCCAATTTCTAACATGGAGCTTTAGCTTCTAGCGGAGCAGATTGTGAAGGAGGGGCCTAGGTTTATGAGCCACCTCTCCCACAAGACAAGTGTCAAAGTGTAGGGCGATATATGGTCTCACAGAAGATATGCCAAATCTGTCCAGCGGACACCAGATTTTTAATTGTTGATAAGGTACTCTCTGATGTTAGCATTATTGGTTCACCGAGGCTTTAAGACCCATCCTGGGTCTATACTGGCCCATATCACACCCAAGCTTTGTCTCATGTTGCTCAACAAAAATATTATGCTGTAGGCAACAAATGAATGTAATGACACACAACTTATTGGACGCCCATGACAGGCGCCACCATCGCTGTGCAGGTATTGGAAATGGCTCTTCCACAGCGCAAATGCAGACTCAACAGAGTAGTGAGTCCTGTACTGTTCTTGGTTATCGACTCGTATATTTTCTTTGCAGTTTTATATAACATAAACTCGGCCCAAGGGCATCGGTGCATTTGCCACGAGCACCAAATTATATTATATAAGGTCAGAAACGTATTTTTTTAAATGTATTCTATTTTGTAGGCACACCGAGACTAAAAGTTTTGCCCACAGTCATAGGAAGTTGAGCCCACGCCATGACTCGTATCTTGTTCTCCAGTTCCAAAGTCGGCAGCTCTGACTCTTAGCTCAAATTTCCTCCCTCATTCCACTGCAAATGCCAGTTTATGAAGATGACTCATCTGCCAGGGCATCAATTCAATGAATAACCAAAGTCCCTTTCAGTGGATGGAAAGGAAATTGAAGTGATAGTTTTGCAATGTAGAGGATGCGCATGCAGATGGTACAATATCATTCGTTGTTTGAATGGCACACTTCTAATGCTTTGTTCCACTCAGTACATTTTTCAAACCACTGATGCTCGCTAACTATAGGTGCCATCCCCATGGCCATAGGTGGCACATAAAGAAAGGCCCTCAAGTACTTGGAGGTCTTGTGGATGACTTGTGTGGGATGACAATTCCAGCAGTATTACATCAGCATTTTAGGGGACATTCTCCATTTAATCCGCCCCAAGAATGTTCACTTTGTTTTCTTTATTACATCTGTGTAAGACTCTCTTGCTGTTATCTATTTTCAGTATACATGTACACAACTAAAGTCTCAGCCTCGGTCCTGCAGTCCCCCAGGTACCAAATGCATTCTTAGCAACCTCTAAAACTGGTAAAAAATATAGCTTAGCTCCCTTCATGCATAGTTTCATATATTTTAGATTGATCATAGACTTCTGGGCTACTTCAAACTATTTATCATTTTTTAGCAGCAGCAGCCTTGGCAGCCATGAACACGTTTTAAACTGCAGCCCCAGTTACATGGAAGACTCCACTAAATCTTAGAGATTCCATCGGCACCTGGATTGTCATGGTAAGTGTTTCAATGAATGTCCTTGTATAGCGCATAAAGGGACAGTAAACTGTCGAGCAAGTTTTTGCATATTGACAGGTAAAGCAAAGTTATTCATATTTTTGTATTTTAGAAACTAGCATTTCTGGAGTGTATGGATTCTTACTTTTCCAGTAGCCACAACTTCTCCTCAAGTTATGCAGCCCCGTCTACTCTCACGTCCGTCCAGCATAGGGCACCGGGCCTTCTGTTTGCACATCCTAGATGCCCTCAGGTGGTCTGATCCCTGAATAACCAATCACATTACTACTCGAATTACAATCCCAAACGTTTCTCACACTTGTAAAGAAATCCATTAGACACAATAAATATAATTAATTAATATATCTTTAATGGACCTTGTAAATCAGCTTCCATATCTGTCCTGGTATGTCCCATGAATGTTCCCTCAACATTCTTTATTCTTGACATTCTTTTACATCTCACATTATGATGTCATTTATTCATCATTACATTCTCCCCCTCCCCCCTAAAATAAGCGAAATAATTTAAATAAATAAATAGATTAACACTGTTCAATTAGTCTCTCGGGTCTTTTTGAAGTTCTTTCTGATCTCCTTTGTATCCACTCATCTTGTTCATCATTTGGTTGTAAGTTTCTATGTACATTGCCTGTTGCAACTTTCCTAAAGAAAGACTTGTTTCTTGTAATTGTTCTGCTATCATTTTCTGCAGTCACTGCTGTTCCATGTATTTTTGTAACTTCTAAAGGCATTGGGTGAAATCTAGTTTGTGATTTCTTAGCGTGCTGTTGTTTAACTAAAACTAAATCACCAATTTGATAATCTTTGCCTTGATAAGTTTTTCGTTTTTCTGCATAGTACTTCATTTTCTCTTTGGCCTGGTATGTCCCATGAATGTTCCCTCAACATTCTTTATTCTTGACATTCTTTTACATCTCACATTATGATGTAATTTATACATCATTACAACACTGTTCTGCGTCTCCATGCTTAAAAGAAGATCGAAAATAACTGAAGACAATAGGAGCACCCTTCTTGTCATCATGAGTAACACAGAAACACATGTGACCTATGCCACTCTATAAAGCAACACTGTTTAAGAAATGCACCAAGATAGCAGATAGAAAGATGAGCAGTTCTATCTCTCACTCCTTTAGGTTCCAGCCTTCGCCAAAGCCAAGCTACTTACGGCACAAGAGGGGCACCGTGCAGGTAATCACACACCTCACAAAACGTTTCCTGCACAGGCCAGACTACAAACCCCAACCAGGTACAACTTTAAAGTACTTCTCTTCGAGAGAGCCCTCTACGTCACATGGCCACGGGCAGCCATGAGTAGAATCAATAAAAATGTGAGCCTGTTCGGGCAGGTTCGTGCCCCATCATTCCTGGGCAGAACAGACAGCTACGGGAAAACATCTGTGCGCTCCAAATGCGACCATCGTTGACTGTCTTTGTGAAAGGATAAGGCAAAACGTGTACCTTGTGCACCCCTGTCCTTGGGCCATTACATGGGTATGTTCAACATGTTCTTAATGCCGACCAATTCCGCACCAATACTGACAATTGGGGCCACATCACGCTCATTACCACTTAAAGAAATCCCTCAGAATCTAGTAATTCATTCAAATGCTTATTTAAAATATACCTTTGGGATTTATCGCCCCAATGCTATGTCAGTGACATGTAACTGTTGTCTAAAAACCCGCATACCATTTAACATGACATAGAAAAAGGTAACCTAGCATAATGAACTATAATTTAGGGTCGCAGGAGGTAATATAAATTGCCACAGTGAAGCGTCATATAACATAGGATACAAACAGTACGAAATAACATAACACTATACAGTATAACATGTTGTTATAAAGGAAAATCATCAAAGGCCGTTCATCGGTATCCTTTTCTAAAGACCGGGAAGGAGAGATAAAGAAATGCAGCAGTGGATAATGGTAAGAAAGTCGAGAAATGAGAAAGAATGCATGCAAATACGTTTTTAATAGAAATACTTTCATGAAAAAATCGTTTAAGTGTCATGTCATAAGATGATGAATTATCAAACGCATGTAATTGCCTGAACCTTGGCACGCTCTTGAAGCATGCAAAATCCAGTCATTAGCTTCCCACCATAAAGCTTATAAGAAACCATTTATGAATCGAGAGTATCATTTTCACACAGGGGTGTCTGGTGATTCACTATAGGGATTCTTCTAGCTTCAATCTTTGTCTATGATTTACTTAGAAAATCCTTTGAGGGATTGTCTGAAAAGTTGGTTTAGTGAGCAAATGTGTTTTTTGTGTGCTGCCAGCTGGCATTTTGAAACTGCTCTCATGGCTAATGGAATGACAATAAAATGAAACATCAATATCCTCATGCAGAGCCTTTCTGCGGGCTGGAAGAAGGGCTGTCAGAGTCTTGGATAGATCTTTCTCAACTAACAGAAACTCTGGATAAAAGTTAAATTGCTCAGAAATATACCTTCAAAAGTTTCCTGATTAGAGGGGCCATTTCCGTTTGAGGCAATTTAGCTTCTTAGTTAAAAAGTTAAAAGTTTTTAAAGTGGGAATGTGACTTTACATAAGGTTCCTATAGGAGAGACCTTCACGCTTTATGTTCGCTTTGTTTAGGAACACTACATTCGTCTTGACCTTTACCCGAATTTTAAAAATAAAACAAATTGTAGAGCAGCATTTTTGTTTCAAATGCTTTTATTGTTTTTTCAAAATACAACTAGGAGCACCTCAATACGCATACCTGTGCCAATCAAAAGGGCTTGTAACATCAACAAGTTCCATACTATCTAGCCACACCCCTTACACAGAGCAGGAGAAATTCCGTATTACAAAACTGGAAAAGGACAAAAAAGGAAGAGGCTGGGGAGGAACAGGGATATGACTCGATTCCAGCAAGTGATAGGTCCTCTGTGCAGAAAAAGCCCTGGGTTAATCAATTATTGTATGTATGAGTCCCTAAGAGCAAACATGTGAGCTTGAAGCTCTCATTGGGAGAAATGTGGCCTGAGGACAATTTAGCACAGCGATATGCAGGGGCTATGAGGATATGGAGGCCGGGGCCGCGTTTGCAGGCCCTGCAAAAAGGAGAATGTGTGAAGTATTAAGCACCTCGCATACATGCGCATAGGTGTCCTAAATGTTATTCCGAAGGTTGCAGTGTGTGGAGTCGTTGTGGCGGTAAGTATTGATATTCTAGTCTAGACATGTATTCTGTCAAGGGTTACCATGAACTACATAATTTTTCTCGGAGTGTGCTAGCTCGTGTCTGATCTGGTCCAAGGCAAGCACACGCCATAGCCTATGAAACCATAGTGCAATATCTGGGATCATTTATCTTCCAGAAGAGAGCTATAAATTGCTCAGCTGCTCCTGTCATATGACGGATGAGCGTCCCATTGTGGCTAATCATACCTCGCATGTCTATAGGTATTATGCCTAGGATCACTGTAGTTGGGTCAGCTAGGAGTGGGTATCACGGGGTTCCCTTGATGTGGCCCAGTATCCCCTTCAAAAAAGTCTGGATTATCGCACAGGGCCACCATATAAGTAGTAATGTCCCCTCTTCCAGCTCCCAACACCAGCATGGAGTTGAGGCCAAAGGAAACATTTTGCATAGGGGCTCTGGAGTAAAGTACCATTGGTACATGCCTGTATAGGATGATTGTTTCAGCATAGAGTTTTAGATATGCCATGCCGGAACTGCTCTCAGTCTTCGGGTGACAGTTTTTTAGTGGAAATTTCTCTCCCATCGAGATTGGTAGTTATGGAAGGGAGTGGGTTTAAAGTCTTGTGGGACACAGTATGTTCTAGAAATTAAACCATTCATGCCTGGTATGATCATACAGCGTTCTCAAAGGGTGTGGTAGACCTTGTGGCAGTGAATGGGTTGGATGGGAGGAATGCCCTGTGTCAGAGCTTGCAAAATTGGAGACATAATTTCTCTGTGATGTGAAACTCTTGTTTGCATTGGTCAAAAAACTGAATGGATTCTTCATTAAAGAGATCCTTTAGGACCCTGCATTCACCCATCGCCGAGTCTGGGAAAGCCTTGTGGTCCAAGACTGGGTTATAATCAGGGCTTCTAGCTATCAGGTGTTCAGAGATGGAAAGGTTGTGAGACCTCTTTTGAAGGCAATAAGATCCAATATATCAAGAACTGTTTATATGGACATAGAAATGTCTGCACCCTTTGATCCGGATTGCCATGAAGCCCCACAGTGGCTGGCAGGCCATCACATGGTCCATGTGAAACTAATGTTTTTTACTTTCTCTCACTACCCAATGCAGTGGAGTTGGACAGCCCAGTAGTATTTCAAGAGTTTTGGACAAGCTAATCCCCCTTTGTCTCTGGGACCCATGGGTAGCTTGTTTGATACCCAGGACTGTTTTCCAATCCAAAATAATTAGCCTATGTGAGGTTGCAGTTGGGATATATCTGATGTGGAACTGGGTGTTGGGAGGAACTGAAATAGGTAGAGGAGCCTGGGGAGGATGTGCATCCTAATGGCCTTGATATGTCCCAGTCACAATGAATATAGTGGACATCTTCTCCTGAGATCTTCCATGATAGCTTTAAGGTAGTCCACCCAGATTACCCTTGATTGCTTCTCTAGATGATTGGTGATGCGTAGATCCAGGTATCAGATCGAGGAGGCAGCCCATTGAAAAGTAGCTTGCGCTTGCAGGGACTGAAGGTCAAGAAGCCATATTTTAATATTAATAACAAAGGACTTGCTATTGTTGATCTTAAAGTGCAACAACTAGTGCCGGCAGCGTGCTTGAGGGGGTTGTTAGTGTGAGAAGGATGCCATCCACAAATAGGGTGATTGTATGCTCCCGGCCCCCAATTGGAATCCCCATACTTGTTTATTATTATTATCGGATTTCCTTTGATAGTGGCTTTACCACTAGAAAAAATAAAAGTGGGTAGAGTGGGCACCTTTGTTGTGAACCCTTTGCAAGTTTAATTGTTGGCGTACATTGCCCAATAATATAGAAAATTGAGGTTGGGGTGGAATAGGCAGCCATCATGTTTTTCTGCATTATGGGGCTATGCTGAAATTGTTGTTACTACTGCCTAACCCAGTCGAGTGATTTTCAGCATCTAAAGAAACAAGTAGCACCGGGGTTTTGCACATATGCACTCTTTTGACCAATTGAGTGAAGTACCTTATATTGCCAGCCCGTTGTCTATTCTGAATAAAGCCCACCTTATCGAGATCTATCATTCCCGGAAAGAGCGCCTCGGGTTGAATCGCTAATATTCTGGTGTATGGCTTAGCATCTAAATTTGGAAGGACAATTAGGTTGTAGGACACACAATTCGAAGGTTCTTCCTGGGTTTCGGAGTGACTTTAAACTCTGCTTCACGCTTCATGGGCATGAGGATGATGGTCGTAAACAGAGAGACTAAGTGGTCTTACAAAGAGGGGAAAACATGTTTATACAATTTAAGTGTGAGACCAGCTGGCATCTGGAATTTCATGGTAGGCATTATTGTGTGTGTTTGACAGAGTTCTGATATGTTAATAGGGGCTTCAAATTATTCCCTATATTCCGAATCTTTAGGTGGCCATTTGCATTACTCCAGGTATCTACGTGTATTTCTTGGGCTTTTGACTCCCCACTCTTAGAGAGCTTGGTAAAAAGTATAAAAGTCACTTTGTTTCTCACTTTCCCCAGTCATCCAGTTGCCCATCAGCATGCATAGTTGGGGAATAAGTGATTTAGTTATGTGGAGCCTAATCTTGCTTGCGAGGAGAGAGCCCACTTTTTCCACTTTGTCATAGAATTGTTGGCCCTGGGCAAGTAGAGATCATTCAGTGCGGTTTGTTCTGTGTGCTTTTATGGCCCTGCATGATATCTAATTTCAGCTGATTTCCTTGGGATGGGTTTTCTTTGTTGGCGAGTTCAAGGGCTATGATCTCTTCCATGAATGTTTCCGCTACAAGTTGTGCCTTTCTTGCTCTGTCAATCTCAATGATGATTATTATGCCCCCAATGATATTGGTAGCCTTGAAGGCATCCCAAACCGTATGGAGAATATTACTTGGTTAGTAGTAATTGTGAAATATTTTCTTATAGTGTTGTGCATGACAGATCTATTTACTGGATCTCTCAAGATTTGAGGATTGAGGCACCATTGCAGGGGACCTTTGCAGGGGGAGAGGCTGTCCCTCTAAGTAAGTTCCAGATGTGCATTATCAGGTCTCTGTATGTGTGGCATTACTGAATCTAATGTGGGAAGTAGTGTCTGTGATAAGGACATAGACTATGTGTGAGAACATGCAGTTAACATAGGAGAAAAATGAGTAATCATTCTGATCTGGGTGTTTGTGGCACCAGGAGTCAAGCAGGTCTATCTCAGTAATTTCTTTTTTAAGGAGTACAGATCTTGCTCCTGAATCTGGGGATACGTTTACATTTCTGTCCCTATCAGGATGTCATCGTAGGTTAAAATCGCCCCATCATAATGTCTTTATGCACTTCCTAAAGTTGTAATTTCAAGGGCATGCGAAGATATGTGTCTTGCACGGTAATAATTAAGTATATATTTATTGAATAGCAAAATAAAATGTCAATTACAGTCATGAAATCATTAATAGAGGGACACAACGACTTTTCACAAATAAGCTAAAATAACAGACAAGTATATGAATTAAGTCAAACAGCTATGTAAGGTCGCAATTTATTATTTCAAAAGACAACGGTGTGAACTGTCCAAGAATGTTGCCAAATTCCCAAGAAATTAACTTTGGAGGAAAAACAATACTTGACTGCTTCATGTATGTTCTACAGTTTACTTAAATGAAGCCCGACTTCAGACACTTCTTTCTTATGGACAATAACAAAAAGCATAAGTAAACAATATGTTCTAAGGCCTCGTTCCTATGACAACAAAGTTGGCATGATTTTGCTGGCAGTCATTTAGAGTTCCACGAGCTTCCAAATTTGGCAATTGGTATGTACACAGGATGAAATCTTCAATATGTGTCTTTCCAAGCTGGATTTAAGGTGTATGTCAGGTATTCCTGATTTGTATATGAATATGTATCGAGGATATAGTTGTAATACTGTTAAATGGTCAGATCGAGCTGTCTAAAATTCTTCCTCGGGTTCTGCCTTATAAGTTTCTTATGAGACAAACATGCAGCAGCGACTCCTCTCCTAAGGCGGAGGATCATCACCCCACTGCTCTGAGAGCAGTACAAAAAGGAAAAATACAATTATAATAACACCTTTTTATTATATTGTTATTGTTCTGCACGGAGCCGGGCTGGGGCAGGTCGGGCTGGGCTGGTCCACAGGAGGGAGAGTGGTATGGGCACTACTAATTGCACATGATGGTTTTGCTGGTCATCTTGGGATGGCCAAGCCACCATGCACACTTAGCATCGGGCTGGGTTGCACAGCTGAGTGAAGAATGTTTCCAAGGCGCCCAGGCACTGCCAGAGTGGCCAAACAGGTCGCTCAGACCAATCACAACAGCAGTGTCGTGATTGGTGGAGGATAGGTGGTGACCATAACCAAGTTCTTATCATTTTCTAACATTATTAACTGGCGTGATACTCAGTGCTGCTTTAGTATCTAGTATTGTTAGCAGTATTTTACATATAACATATTTCAAAGTATGTTCCTTGGCGTTAATTCAGTCACACAAATAGTTTAAAGCTGTCCCTCTATGTTTAGCAAATAATTATGGAAAAGATAACTAACCCCAGTCAATTTTTGATGTGTTTAGTGGAAGAACTAAGACCTAACAGAAGCCAAATGTTGTTCATATAAAAAAATGTCAGCTCTGTAACTGATTTACCCATACAAATTAGAAAAACCTCAGTGAATTGATGAATGGTCTGACCTCCCGTACATTTTGAAGTATTTATTTAACAGTCGAAGAGGGTTATGAGACTGTAATGTTTTCTGTCCCCTTTTCATCCTTTTTTATAAATTGGATGTAATAATGTGCCTTTCTAGGACATCAGAGTTTGACCTATTGAAGGATTAATGAAAATAAACTGTGCAATATTGCGGTCCACAGATTGAGTTCTACTTTTATTATATTCGATAGGGATTCCATTCCAGTCGGTCACTAATATAACTTAGAGTTATTTCTTTTGATTTCAAAATGTAGTTGCATCCATACTGCATTTTGATGTGTTTGGCGGATCTACAATATTCTCCTCCTTTAACACTACGCTATCCCCGGATTTGCGAATAAGGAATGCATTAATTATTCGCAAATCCAGGGATAGTGTAGGCTGGTCCATTAGAAGTCAACATAGTTGTCTACAGTAATCCTTTTTTGCAATTACAGTTAGAGGGTTGATGGGGTAAAACTAATATGGCCAGTTACTGCCAGAGGACCCCCACCCTTCCGTTAACCAACATTATTAACAGGACATGAGAGCGATTTCTTTGGAAGGCGGCGGGTCTTTCGACCCCCAGACCGTATTTATTAAAACATACAAAATAAATGAAAAAATGTAAATAAACAATATTTACACAATTACGCAGAAAACGTTACAATTGATATATACAGATATCAGATGGCTAACCTTAACATACTTCTAGTACAAGGTATTTCCTATACGAGACTAACATATCAATCTCATACAATTTATTTTCTGCGCACCTATTTGGGCCTACGGCAAGGTCAATAACTGGTGTCAGATCCTTATCACTAAACCACACCCTCCTGAAGGAGTGCGCATGCGCAGAGGGCCCGTTTACCGTGGGGGTATACCCCTTCTCCGGTTACCCCCGTGCGCCCTATTAACCACACCCTCCTGTCGGAGTGCGCATGCGCAGAGGGCCCGTTTACCATGGTGGTACACCCCCTCCCTGGTAACCCACGAACGCCCTATTAACCACGCCCTTCCGTCGAAGTGCGCATGCGCAGAGGGCCCGCTTACCGTGAGGGTACTTTTGGCCCCCAGTTACCCCTGTACGCTATTTTAACTCCATTAAAGGGGGCCCTTGCATCTCTGCACAGTTTACTGGCGTCATTGTGCACATGCAGGGTGCCAACCAGCCTAGAGAAAGCGTGACTCTCCCCTCCCCCGATCCCATGTAGCCAACAGGCTGTAACTGCCCTTGGAGTTCTAGGAGAGACCACTTGTCCCTTCCTTTTGGACGACCCCATTCGAGAATGGCGCCGCCCCCTAAGAACCTTAAATTAACTGCTCAACAATCATGACCTTACTGCCTGTCCAAGAAATAGCAATAAATACGACGTTTGATGACTTGAAAATGAGAGAAAGTTCTAAGCAACAAAACGTATTAGTCATACACTTTTGTCATCCATAAACATTTGTAACAACATTGTGAAAACATTCATAACACACAATAACAATCATCTGCTTCAGGGGATGGTGGGTGGGGAAAATAATTACAGCCTCCTAGAGGCTGGAAGGGCAGGCCGTGGTGCTCAGGAGTCAAAGAGGAAGTCTTTACAGCCTTTTAACCCTTTGTCGGCCAGGCCGGATCTAACTGGCCTGGCCTTTGATCTCTTCGTGACCCAGAAGTGACTCAATCACTTCCAGGTCACCAGGAGACCCGGGCTGGTGGAGGCCGGTGCGCCCCGCCATGACTGCGGTGGGGCCGTTGTCGGCCCCTCCTTTCCTTATGGCCAGGGACTGCCAGAGGACCCCCACCCTTCCGTTAACCAACATTATTAACAGGACATGAGAGTGATTTCTTTGGAAGGCGGGGGGTCTTTCAACCCCCTGGCCGTATTTATTCAAACATACAAAATAAATCAAAAATTGAAATAAATAATATTTACACATTTACGCAGAAAACGTTACAATTGATATCTACAGATATCAGATGGCTAACCTTAACATACTTCTAGTGCAAGGTATTTTCTATCCCAGACTAAGATATCAATCACATACAATTTATTTTCTGCGTACCTATTTGGGCCCACGGCAAGGTCAATAACTGGTGTGAGATCATTATCACTAAACCACGCCCTCCTGAAGGAGAGCGCATGCGCAAAGGGCCCATTTACCGTGGGGGTACACCCCCTCACCGGTTACCACCGTACGCCCTATTAACCACGCCCTACTGTCAGAGTGCGCATGCCCAGAGGGCCCGTTTACCGTGGGGGTACACCCCCTCCCCAGGTACCCCCCCTCCCCAGGTACCCCTGTACATCCTATTAACTACGCCCTTCCGTTGAAGTGCGCATGTGCAGAGGGCCCGCTTACCATGAGGGTACTTTTGGCCCACCGGTTACCCCCATATGCTCTATTAACTTTATTAAAGGAGGCCCTTGCATCTCTGCGCCCTTTACTGGCATCATTGTGCACGTGCAGGGTGGCCAACCAGCCTAGAGAAAGCGTGACTCTCCCCTCCACCGCACCCATGTAGCCAACAGGCTGTAACTGCCCTGCAGTTCTAGGAGAGACCACTTGTCCCTCCCTTTGGGCGACCCCATTCGAGAATGGCGCTGCCCCCTAAGGACCTTAAATTAACTGCTCTCCAATCCCTGACCTTACCGCCACAGGGCAGCGTAGTTGACCGACTATCTGGCCCCCTACCCTCCTACACCGAAAAGTCATGCCCTGCCTCAAAAATTCCCCTAGCCAAGCCATTATATTTTTCAGCCCAACTATCAGGCCCTACCAACTCACTGCAAGGTCATGCCATGTCCCTATACGTGCCTAACTAGGCAAGAAGATCCCCTGCGACTGCTTCATCCCCCGGTGTGAATCAATGGACACCGTCTTCTTAAGAAGCACCAACCCTGTGCTATAGTCTGTAAGTGTCAAGCCCTAGCTAACCTCAGCAGTTTGTTACTAGGTATGTTTCCAATGGTCCAATGGCCTCACAGACTCGCTTCCTCCCATTGGAGGCTCTGGCATGTCTGGGTGTTCCCTGGTGCACCAACATGTCGCCCGACTATACCCCACTAACTGGGCCTAAAGATGTTTCCGAAGGTTTCATTCCCTACTCTGGACGGACAGACGCCATCTTTGGAATCCCTGGAGTTGCTGTGACCGGGCGTATCTTGGCCCTAGATGTGTAAAACCAACCCACTTCAGTGTCCCTGACCACCCAATCCAGCTCAAGTTGCAGGGTCATAATGCTGGGGCTGGCCTACTCATAGGGACTTGACACACCCTCTTGGAGCCACTACCAGGTCTCCGTCATTAGCATCATGGTGCACCGGATCTTCAGGCCTCCCCTGTCAATGCTAATCATTGCTGGTGCAACTATACCATTAACATACTTCTAATACTAAGGCTAAGCACTGTGCAAGCCTACCCCCCTACTACGGAGCCTCCTAACACCATGTAGTGTCAATTATGAAGGCGCCCGCGAGCACAGGCACCGTCGTAGCAGTAACCGTTTCACAACAAGGTGTTGTTGTGACACCTCCCCCGTAAGACTTGTGCTCCTGGTCAAGCTGTGACGGTATACACCTGTAATGCAGTGCACTGCCCATGTCCCACAACTGGCAACACAAATGGGTGACAATTACACACTTCAACTATAATGCATGGGTAGCACCTTCTCATGCTGGCACCACTCGAGCCGTTGAATTGATCGTCCATCACACTTGATGCAGTTGCCTGCTACTCCCGCTCCGGATGTCCAGGTCCCCTTGCCTGTCCACCTCTAGCAGTTGTTGCGGTGTGGAGCACTTCCCAGGTATCCACCATGGATCCAGTCGGTAAACAGACATAATATTGATTCCAAAATATCGATTGGACAAAATATCGAGTAAAAAAGTATAGACTGGACAAAATATAGACTAGACAAAATATAGACAACAAAAATATCGAGTAACATTGACTAGAATAGCCAAAATATCGAATCAAAAATATAGACTAGACATAATATAGACTATATAAAATATAGACAACAAAAATATCGAAAATAAGGTAAGTTATTAATATTTAATAATATTTGTGTAATATAAATCTGTAGCGGGTTGTGGGTTTATAGGGGAATAGGGTGGGAAGTAATTTAATTATAAATAATTAATTATGTAAATGTAATCTAATTGTTTATTAAATAATAATTGGTAATTAATTAAAATATAATTGTTAATTAATTAAAAATGAATAATTGATAAATAATTAATTATTAGTAATTTATTTTCTGTAGTTGGTTGTGTGTTTACAGGGTAATAGGGTGGGAAGTAATTTAATTATAATTAATTAATTATGTAAATTTAATCTAATTGTTAATTACATAATAATTGGTAATTCATTAAAATATAATGGGTAATTAATTAAAAATAAATAATTGATAAATAATTAAATTTTAGTAATTTATTTCCTGTAGCGGGTTGTGTGTTGATAGGGGAATAGGGTGGGAAGTAATTTAATTTTAATTAAATAATTATGTAAATTAATTATATTTTTACATTAATTATTAATTGGTAAATAATTAAAATATAATTGGTAATTAATTTAAAATAATTAATTGGGAATATAAATTTTTACCCCTACACTATCCAGCGCTTTCCCTATTGTTGCACCCACTGGAGTGGGAATAGTAATTTTCACCCCTACGCTATCCAACGCTTTCCCTACTGTTGCACCCACTGGAGTGGGAATAGTAATTTTTACCCCTTCGCTATCCAACGCTTTCCCTACTGTTGCACCCATTGGAGTGGGATTAGTAATTTTTACCCCTACGCTATCCAACGCTTTCCATACTGTAGCACCCACTGGAGTGGAAATAGTAATTTTTACCCCTACGCTATCCAACGCTTTCCCTACTGTTGCACCCTTTGGAGTGGGAATAGTAATTTTTACCCCTACGCTATCCAACGCTTTTCCTACTGTAGCACCCACTGGAGTGGGAATAGTAATTTTTACCCCTACGCTATCCAACGCTTTCCATACTGTAGCACCCACTGGAGTGGAAATAGTAATTTTTACCCCTACGCTATTCAACGCTTTCCCTACTGTTGCACCCTTTGGAGTGGGAATAGTAATTTTTACCCCTACGCTATCCAACGCTTTCCCTACTATAGCACCCACTGGAGTGGGAATAGTAATTTTTACCCCTACGCTATCCAGCGCTTTCCCTACTGTTGCACTCTGTGGAGTGGAAATAGTAATTTTTACCTCTACGCTATCCAACGCTTTCCCTACTGTTGCACCCACTAGAGTGGGAATAGTAATTTATACCCCTATGCTATCCAACGATCTCTTTAATGTAGCACCCACTGGAGTGGTTACATTAATTTTAAACCTTTTGCTATGCTACAGTAAATATATTCTATATGTTTTATTAATAGCATGTATTTATATATATATATATGTATTATTATTATTAATTTTTAAAGTTACATTAATTATGTAATAATGTTACATTTATTTAGTAATTTTAACAATGTTTATATTAAATATATTTAATATTATATAATAGTTTTAACTTATTTTAAAGACATAAAAAAATCGATATTTTGACAGTCTATATTTTTAACACTCGATATTTTAAACTCGATATTTTTGTACTTACCTTAGTGAAGATAGAAAGGCAATATTATGTCCCTCGATATTTTTTCATCGATATTATGGGAACTCGATATTTTGGTAGTAGATATTATTTCAGTGATCCGATCCAGTCATACATAAATGAAAAAACAAACACAAACGATTAGCGTTTCTGGCTTCCTGATAAAAGATGCAGTGCACATGCCCGTATTACATTGCTGTCACATGCTAAGCCTTAGCTAAGATTAGCACCAGAAGCATTCCCATCAAACCTGCAACTGCAAGTGTTTAGCATTGCATCCGTTTGTGTAACATGCGGAGCATTTAAATTAGTGTTACAGCGAGGGTGCCTGGTAGTATGACCTTGATTAAGGAATATAGCGCATTCATGGTTACTAAAAGGTATGCTGCCGCCAAGCACATTTCATTGCCTGGCGGATGCTATTGGTATTCCCGAAGTCCGTCAACACATACGTGTTTGAGCATCTCTGTGTGACATGACACCCCCCCAAAAAGCTTATGTGTACCAGCACATGGTGGATAGGGCTTTAGACATTGGCATAAAATTCCTATGTACCGCCTCAACTGCGCGCAGGGATACCCTTGAAGGTATGACAACAGGGCCTGAGGTGTACTGTGTTGATGTCATCAGTGTTGAGAGGGTACCTGAGTGACCCTCCGTGCTATTTCTCTTCCCAAAATCGCCCCTGAGATTATAATTCAGAGTACCCCAGTGAGGGATCTAATCCTATCACTGCGTCTGCAATAGCATGGAATGCAGATAAGTATTTACCGGTGGTTAAACTAAAGGTAGGAAGTGTGACCCGCCGGCTAACTGTGGCTATTTAGAACCAGGTGGCGTAGCCCTGTCCTCTGTTAGAAGCCGATTAACCTATTGCCCCCCTCAATTAATAAATGAAACAATACAGTGGAATATAATACTGCCTTCCTAGTTACTTAGGGAGGGCACCGGGTATAGAGTGAGGAGCAACAGCGCCCCCCCCTGCAGTTATGGGTAAGAAGTGTGACCCTCCAGCTAAATGTGGGTATTTAAAACCAGGTGGTGTAGCCCTGTCCTCTGTTAGACGCTGAACAACCTAGTGCCCTCCGCAATTAATGAATCAAACAATACAGTGGAATATAATGTTGCATTCCAAGTTACTTAGAGAGGGCACCGGGTATAGAGTGGGGAGGAACAGCGGACCCCCCTGCAGTTATGGTAATGTAAGGAATGCTGACGCCATGCTCTAAATACACATTACCTTGCCAAACCAGTCTAGTGGCATTTGTCAAATCCTGTGCATAACAAATGCCTCTAAACCCACACAAAATTCCCTAAGGCTGCATCCTAATCAAGGCAAAAGTCAGACATGATGGGTTACCTTGTGCTTGCAACACATGGGGGCCGATTGAAATCAGGCTTTCAATGTAAGCACCTAGCCTAGTACCCATTCCGTTCCCTTCAGATTACCCTCAGACTCCCAACTGAGAAAGCTCAGCATCGCACCAGTCGCATGCCTCGTGAAACATTGACATTAGGCTTACAGTGAAATTGCTTAGTAAAGCACCAGCCAGACTACATGGGGATCCCTCCGTATACCGCTGCAAAAGGTTAACTGACTTGCCCAACCTCACCTGAGGTTACCTAAGGAAATGCTGATGCCACAAACGTTTGGTCAAACTCAAAGCAGAATCCCAAAAGCATATACCTGGAGTTCAGAGTTGAGCGTAATAGCACTTTAGTAATACTTAATAATGCTGAAGCTAAAAGTGTTTTATATCGAAACACTGTGTAAAAGGGGAACAGATGTCAAATTGAGATCACAAGCAAATTGAACAATCGGTCTAGACAAGGTTACACTGCTCAAAGGTGAGGCCTTACAAATCCCTCAACATGTATCCCCTTATGTATTTCACTCTTGTATCGCTCCTGGTTTAATAAACAGCAGGATCTACAATGACATGTTACTTCCGGCACCCTTCTGACAAGAAGAGTGTCTCCTCATAAAATTACAGGAAATAAGATCTTTCATATGAAAATCAGCTCTGTTTAAAATAGGCTGTGAATGTCACAAAACTATTCCATCGTCATCAGCAATGTTATTGATACTCAAACATTGCGTACCGAGCAGGGATAGTAATGGAACCATCCCCATAATATCCTCCCAGGTTGCATATATTGTTCCCCCAGCCGGTGCCTCAAACCACCCATCCAATGCTGTGGCGCATGGAGTGCAGGCAAACTTTTTCCGATTCAAAAAGCGCGTCGCGTGTTATGGATACATTAAAATCTATGATATGGGAACGGACCAGACTGCGATTGGGACATAATGTTCACCGGGGACCATTGCATGTCTAATAACATGCACATATTATTGACTGTGTGCCCGCCTGCTGAAGAAAAAACAGTATTAGAGACGTCACCAGATTAAAAACGGTAACGCCCATTGCACAAACAAGATTTCAACTCCATCGAAACCACATTTTTTGCATTCAAACCTGCAGTTCGAGGGTTGCCTGACTCACGTCTAACGTATACCCTACTTTAAGCATATTAAACAAATTATTGGTACATAAAATTAACAATATGGGAACGGACCAGACTGCAATTGGGACGTAATGTACACCGGGGACCATTGCACGTCTATAACATGCACGTATTAATGACGGTGTGCCCTACTGCTGAAGAAAACAGTATTAGAGACGTCTTTAAGCATGTTAAACAACCCCATTGGCCACAGCGCCTTCCCAGATAAACGTTTTCTACAATACCGCACAAGTATCCCAATACAGAATATTTCCAAATCCCTGAGGGAGGCTCAAGGTGACCAAGATCCCCTATCTGAATCTGACGCCAGACCTGTTCCAGTCCTGTACTCCCCTCCCGCATTGACCATTGAACTTGATATTTTAAGTCTTTAAAAATTGAATGATTTGTTTATCAAACAAACCTTCAACTCTGGGAAACATTACAAAATAAAATTAAGGAAGTAAAACCCTTATAACAGCCCTTCTAAAGCCCTGCCACAAAATCTCAGTTATTTGATTACTTGTGTCAAACCAAGGGAGCGGATTCTGGTGTCTCCAGGGGAAGAAAAGCCTCTTTAATTATGCTAAAATACACATTGTGCCTGGGGGCGTGGCTTGCGCGCCGCTGTGACATGGCGGTCTGCGCTTGAGCTCCGAGGTGACGAAGGCCGTCGGAGGTTTCTTTGGCTCCCCTTCGCAATGGAGATTCTTTGAAGGTGCCGCATTTGCCGTCGGAGCATGCCGTGAGTGATTTGTGCGATCCTTGGCACACACGCTGCTCGGACAGCGCTGGTATTTGCCGCAGTGTCCTTCTCGTCAGGAACTTCGAGCGGGCGCCATTTTCTGCCCTAGTGGCGACGCTCGAGTTCTCCTCAGCATATGCTTCCAATACTTTACCGGAGCCTTGCTATTTCTCAGAGATGAAATATTTAGCGCTGAAATTCCTATGCTGACCCCTTTCAGTGCACCTTGCTTCAGAATATGATGTTTTTCGGCGACTCTGCAAGTGGTAGTTGTTCCTTGCCCTTTTCAGAACTGTCTACTATACGAATTTAACTCCTTCTCTGCCAGAACAATTGGTGAGCGATTTGGGCTCTCATATTACTCTCGCAACTCGGCTTGAGGTCTCTGCTTTGCCATTTTGTGTCCTGTGAGGTGCTCATTATTGGAATGATTGCTCGTGACTTTTTACATACCCTGCTCTTAATGGCTGATAACGACATTTGAAAATACTCTGCACTGTCATCTATGCTCCTTGGGATAGGACTCTGGATTGAGTTTTTCACAGGAAGTTCGGCTATCTTGTGTCCATCTACATCTATGTTGCTGTGCTCCTCAGTTGCTTTCAGGGTGTGCTCATATGCAATCATATTAGACATCGATACAATACTATACTCATTGTAGATCTCTGAAGCTGGCGCTGCTTTTTTCTTACGGTGTCTCTGCTTTGGCCTTAGATTTATATGTGGCTCTGCTATACAATGTTGTGCCCACATTCCATATAAGTCCGCCGCTGTCATTAATTTGGCGTTTCCTGCGCTCAGTGTGCTTCATTCCTTTATTTATGGTGTGGGATACGCAGTTTCTGCCCTCTCCTTTTCCTCAAGTGGCTGTGTCTTTTTCTTGGTGACTGTTACTTCATGGCTGCAACTATGGGCCGTTCCTCAACTACTAAAGACTCAAAAGATGCTGGCACCTCTCTTAAAAGACTTAAGCCATTGTCTCCTACACCTGAGTCCGCTCAGTCTGACACCAACTCTACTCTTGACACAATATTAACGCGCATGAAGTGCATGATATTGCCCAGTCAACAAAGACTAACACAGATTTATTGCAAGTGGAGGTGTCCGCTATTAGGAATGACTTCAAGGCCCTCTCTATTCATGTTTCGGCCACGGAGACACGTATCAGTGGTGCAGAGCATCATATGCAGAAACAATCCAGGTCCCTCACCCACTTAGAGCGCTCAATGGCGGCATTGTGAAAAGATCTCACTGAGCAGGAGGACCGTAATCGTAGATCTAATCTTCGCATTTTTGGTCTGCCAGAGGATGAAGAGAAATCATCTTCATCTATGATTGACTTTTTATATCAATGGATTCCTGATACTATACAAATCTCATTCCAAAGAGATTTTGAAATAGAAAGAGCGCATCGTGTCCCCACTTTTCGTTCTAAATCTGCAACCCAGCCAAGAGCAATAATTTTTAAGCCACTGCGTCATCAACATACAGAGCAAATTCTTGCTCACATGCGGAAGGTTAAATCTGTCTTCTGGGAGGGACATCGAATTTCAATCTCTCAAGACTTTGCCAGGGATACAGTCATAAGAAGGAAGGGCTTCCTCAATCTTCGGAAACGTCTTTCTGAGATGAACATTCCCTTTTCCTTTTCTGGTCCATCGAAATTCCGCATTACTTTCAAGGGTCGTTCCAGAACTTTCGATGAGCCGGCTGATTTAGCTTCCTTCCTGGACAACCAGATGGAGATACAGATGGAGATTCAAAGGGCCACTTCGCAGGATCCTGGTGCTTCGGGCACTTGAAATGTTTACTTATGTCTCCTTTGTGGTGGCTTTCTGTATACCTATATTTCCTCTTCTCTCTCTTTTTTTTCAGGTTCATTGACTTAATTGTCTCTTATGATCTGTCTCCTTTGCTGCTCGTTTCTTGGTAATGTCTCTTTGTAACTCCGCTACTGGAGTTTTTCCGCTCTGCTTCATATCTGCATTGTACTCTCTTTGTTCCACTTCTATTTAGCTTATTTCTTTAGATTTACATAGTGCTTCTATTTCTTACTATTGTTGTTGTTTCTTGTTCTATCTTATATCTCTGTGTTCTATTTTACTACTTTCCTTGATGTATCTTCTTTCTGTATTCTCTAACTGTTTCATGGTCATGTTGTTTAATCTATTGTGGCTATACCATTTTTGTTCCTTGTATTCTTTGCTACTTTGTATATATTGATTGTTTCATACATGCTCAGTATTTACATCTCATTATCTTGTGTTCAGTTCTAATGGTTTTGTAATTCATTTATATATTTATCTCAGGACAGTTTCATTGTTTGCTGCTTACCTATTCATATCAATTACCTTTCTCTAATTCGTATCAACTGTTCTCTTTCTTTTACGTTTTCTACTCTCATCTCCTCTTCCTTTCTATAATTATATTTTTGATATGTTCATGCATTTTCAATTTCAATTACATGTAGTACGTTCTATACGGTTAAGGATTGTTAATTATTTGAGTGTTTTTAGGCTTTACATATTCATCTTCATGGGATAGTGGTTTCTTTTTTACTCTAACATACTGCTTTTTTGATTATCAGATTGACTAGTTTTAATACCTATCATTTGTGTGACACTTGATATTAGTTTAATGACTAAGTGTGACTTTACAGATTTGCATGTTGGATTGTTCTTTTTTCTACTACTCTACTGATATTAGTTCATATTTTGATTGTTCCTATTTCCTACCTAAGTGTAATCAGCTAGGTAATATATTGGGGCTGTTGATATCAATCACTTTGTATATATTGATTGTTTCATACATGATCAGTATTTACATCTCATTATCTTGTGTTCAGTTCTGATGGTTATGTAATTCATTTATATATTTATCTCAGGACAGTTTCATTGTTTGCTGCTTACCTATTCATATCAATTGCCTTTCTCTAATTCGTATCAACTGTTCTCTTTCTTTTACGTTTTCTACTCTCATCTCCTCTTCCTTTCTATTATTATATTTTTGATATGTTCATGCATTTTCAATTTCAATTACATGTAGTACGTTCTATACAGTTAAGGATTGTTAATTAATTGAGTGTTTTTAGGCTTTACATATTCATCTTCATGGGATAGTGGTTTCTTCTTTACTCTAACATACTGCTTTTTTGATTATCAGATTGACTAGTTTTAATACCTATCATTTGTATGACATTTGATATTAGTTTAATGACTAAGTGTGATTTTACAGATTTGCATGTTGGATTGTTCTTTTTTCTACTACTCTACTGATATTAGTTCATATTTTGATTGTTCCTATTTCCTACCTAAATGTAACCAGCTAGGTAATATATTGGGGTTGTAGATATCAATCATTTCTCCTCCTTGTACGGTTCCCTTTATCGCCTTTCCACGTTCTCCCTAGTATGAATTTGGCCCTTTTCAGGCCTCCCCTGCTGCTTCTTCTCTCTCTTCTCTTTTCTTCTTTTCTGTCTTTTTTCTTCTTTCGGATTTCCCTCATGGATTCTCCCTCTTTGTTGTTTATGATTGGTGTTTGGTTGCTTGTACCTGTGCTGTTGGCTGTCTATCTTTCATCTATGGTGTCTTTTCTCTTTTTTTATGTATTTCCATGCCGGGTTTGAATGTATTATCCCTTAATGTTAAGGGTTTAAATCATCCGGTGAAGAGGTAAAAAATCTTAGATTATTGTAAATCTCTATCTTCAGACCTGATCCTTCTTCAAGAAACAAAGGTCTCTACCAGAGAAGCGTTATTCCTGAGGAAAGAATGGGTTTCTGATGTTTGCTGCTCTGATGCTTCTGGCAAACGTAATGGGGTCATTACATTAATTTCAAAGAATTCAGGTTTATCTATACTTTCTTCTGATCACGATTCTGAAGGTCGGTGGTTATTAACTAAATTGTCTGATGGAAATAACGATCTGTATGTGATGAATATTTATGCCCCTCACAATGATGATCCGACCTTTTGGAAATCGATTACCAAAAAATTAAATGATACCCCGCATTTTGGGAATCTTATTGTTGGTGGTGATTTTAATTTACCAATGGATCCCATTTTAGATAGGAATTCAGCTTTTCAATTTCGTCCTCCAAAAGCCCATAAACAAATGATTAACATGTGTTCCCTCACTCATCTTCAAGATATATGGCGTCTTCACAACCCCACTGGTAGTGACTTTTCCTTTTTTTCTTCACCTCATTCTTCCTTTTCTCGTATTGATTACCTACTTGTTCACTCTTCTCTTGTTTCGTCCTCCTCCGCTCCGCTTATTCATCCTATTCTGATTTCTGATCATGCTGCAGTTACTTTTACATTGTTGTCCTTTGCTCCTAAATCACGTGCTCGCTCCTGGAGATTAAATACAGAAGTTTTGCATGATATTGCTCAGGTCGATGAATTCTCTAGTGCAATAGAAACCTTTTTCCTTGAGAATGAAGGCTCAGTTTCTTCCCCAATTGTCCTCTGGGATTCGTTTAAATGCACTTTCCGTGGCCAAGTTATTAAATGTATGTCCAAAAGGAATTCTACTATTAAAAAAGAGCTTACAGATCTATCAACTGAAATTAAACATCTGGAATCTACCTTTAGACAATCTAAGGATAAATCTTGTCTACAGTTAATAAAACAATTAAAATACAAATATAATACTATAGTTACCAAAAGAGCCCATATTGGTGTTCAAGCGCAGAAATCCAAGAGGTTATTGTTAAAGAATCGAGCTGGGAAGATTCTCGCAGCGACATTAAAATTTCAAGATTTCTCATTTAAGTCCTCTCAAATTTCTTCTATTACTGATCGCTCTGGCTCTAAAAAATTTCAGACTGGAAAAATTCTTGAAGTTTTTCGTGATTTCTACAATAACTTATATACCCCTTCTGATCCAACTTCTTTTGAGCAATGCCAGGACTTCTTAAAATCTGCTCCGGTACAGACAGTTTCCGTGGATGATCGTACTCTTTTAAATGGCCCGATTTCCCCTGAGGAAATTATTACCGCAATTAAAGCTACTCATTCTAGGAAAGCCCCGGGCCCTGATGGCTACCCTATTTTGTTTTATAAAACTTTTCTTTCTGCGCTTGTTCCCAAATTGCAATCTGTCTTTGATACTTTTATTAAAGATGGGTCTGTTTCTGGTACTGCGGCTGATGCTACTATTGTAGTGATTCCAAAAGAAGGAAAAGATCATTCAGACCCCAAAAACTTCCGTCCTATTTCTCTTCTCAACATGAAGGCTAAGATTTTTGCCAAAATTCTAGCCAAGAGATTAGAATCCTTTATTCCTAAACTTGTCCATCCATCTCAAACCGGTTTTTGTAAAGGGTCGTCTTGCGCGTGATAATATACGCACTTTTTGCCATATTCTTGGATCAGCTAAACGGTCTCAACTCCCTGCCGCGGCCTTGGCCCTTGATGCTGAAAAGGCCTTTGACAAGGTCTCTTGGCCTTTTCTTCGTGCTGTCTTGTGTGCACATAATCTTGGTGACGCCTTCATTAATATGGTAATGTCCCTATATTCTCAACCTAGAGCTAATATAAGAGTCAACGGTGCTACGTCGTCCTTTTTTAATCTTCGTCAGGGCACTAGACAAGGTTGTCCTTTATCTCCGCTTTTGTTTTTACTATCCATTGATCCTCTACTCCGATTGATTGAGATGCACCCAGACATCAAAGGTTTTTCTTTTGGGCCTCATTGTATTAAAACTGCTGCGTACGCGGATGATGTTCTTATTTTCCCAGATGATATTGCCTTGGCTATTCCTGCTATTTCAGATACCATCTCCCTTGTTTCAAAGGTTTCAGGTTACACCTTAAATAAGGATAAAACTGAAATGTTCCCTCTGAATGCCTATTGTTTCCCTTCACATATGGGCTCTGCTGGCTTTAAATGGCAGTCTACACATTTAAAATACTTGGGTATCTATTTCTGTTCTACCTTATATGCCACTACTGCCTATAATGAATCCCAGACTATTCTTAAAGTGCGGCGTCGTTTGGACACGTGGTCTCCGAAACATATTTCCTGGTGGGGTCGCCTTCAGACTCTTAAAATGATTATAACACCCATTATTAATTTTGTATCCTCCATGCTTCCGGTTAAATTATCAGATTCCTTCTTTCATGAACTTGATGTTCTGACCTCTAAATTTTTATGGAATTACAAACGGGCTAGAATTGCTTACAAATTCTTGCGGAAACCTTATGAAATGGGAGGTTGCAATCTTCCTGATTGGGAAAAGTACCAAACTGCCTTTTTGGCATCTCAAGGAGCTCTATGGTTCTCTTCTCCCCCTATTCATGTTCCCTCTTGGTTGTTAATAGAACAGGAATTAGCGTCTCCATTGCCGACTGCCTCCTTTTGCACTGCATCTACCTTGCACATCCTGTTCTCTCGCTCTATAATTCTTGATACTCTTGCTGCGGTCCGGAAAGTCGACAAGAAAGTGGCGATTCCACTCCATAAATCTAGGTGGTCGTCTATTTGGCGGAATTCTAAAATTAAACTTAATATTACTCCCACACTCATGTACTATTGGGCAGCTAAAGGGATTTCGCTTGTTAAACATCTTTATGGTTCTAATAATGAGCCATTACCCTTCTCTGCCTTGGCTAAACAACATTCTTTAACTAACTTAGATTTTTTATACTTTTCTTAAAATTAAAGTGGCACTTGCTAAGATACGTCTTCATCCTACCTCTCCTACCATTTCTCTCTTTCATATCTGGACTAAATCTGGTCACATAGCCTCCAAAATTTATACATTTTTATCATCTGCTTCATCACCCACGCATACGGTTGCTCAACAAAAATGGTTACATCATTTTGATCAAGGAGTTACTGATCATATTTCTTCAGACACCTGGCAGCTGATTGGTAAACTTTCTCTTCGCAATAAAATCGCCCCATCATTGATGCAATCTAAATTTTTCTCCGTCAACCTTCTTCATTGGACGCCTGTTTGTTTACATTCGCTCAATCTCAAAGATGATAATTTATGCTGGAGCTGTGGATTATTGACGGGCGATTTTCCGCATATGTTTTTTGAATGTTCCCTTCTCCAGCCTTTTTGGGACCTCATTCATAAACATCTCACTCTCATCTTTGGTATTGAGTTCCAACTCTCTTTTCCATTAATTCTATTAGGTCCATTGGCTGCCCCTGTTCCTCTTCCCTTGGATCCCATGGAATTACAGTTGATGGATCTCCTTTTGACTATTGCTGTGAAAGTCATCCTTATGGAATGGAAATCCTTTTCCTCTGTTTCCTATCATACTTGGTGGGCGTGGGTTTCCTTTTTGCGTAGTGCTCACACTTCGGTTGATCATGCTCACCTTTCTCCATCTATTTCTAGTGGGGTTTGGAAGGCATTGGATAACTATATGGATTTGTCCTCAAAAGGGTTGGTTGCACAATATCCTTTTGTTTTGTCTGATTGAATGGCGTCTTGTATGTCGGGTTAGTCCGTTGGAAATCCTTCTTCTTCTTCTTTTCCTTTCCTGTCTTCTTTCCCTTTCCATTATTTCTCTTATTCTCTCTTTCTTTCTTCTTTCTTTTTTCTTTCCCTCCCTTACCCTGATTATACCAGCTGATAGTGATACTTTTGATTATTGATTCTGTATAAGACACTCATTTTCCCTTACCTACTTCTTTTTTCTGTTTATGGCAGGCTACGTTTATTTAGGACTACATTTGCTGTGCTTATTCTTAAAGTTTTGCCTCTGATTGCTTTGTTTTTTATCTGGTGTCAATTGTATCATATTTATTGTATTATGTACCTCTTCTTCTTTTTAGCTTCTTTATAAAATAAAATTCTTTGAAATCCAAAAAAAATACACATTGTGCCTAAAGTACCAGCTGAGTATTAATGGAGAGTCCCATCTCCCAAACATCAACCAAGCTTTTGTAAGCCCCCAGCCAGTACAGGAGATAAAACAAAACAACCTTTGAAGTCTGGCTTAGACACACTCTGGTAAATCATGAAAAACATGCCCAATACTGCGCCCCTACAGATGAGCTTGTAAGCTATTGTGACAAGCTGCATTTACTTTTCTTGCCTTTCTGAGAACACTGCAATACACCCATTAGCTGGATGGCTCAGAGGCAGGAGAAAAAGTGAGCCATCGTTCTCAGAAATGCGTAACTAATTGGGCTGTCTAAAACCCAATCAGAGGGGAAGGCTTAATTGCGCAGAGAGTAGGACACAATGATACCTATTCATTTTGGAGAAATGGTACCCTCCAGTCAAAATGTAATGCTATGAATTTCAGATTTTTTTTCTCCATGCAGGCCGAATCACACATTTCAAGGTGGCAAGTCCATGTACACCATGTTATTAAACTACTGTTCAACAGCCGGCTGATTAAAACTGGGCTCGGACCCATACCACAATTGTTTTATCATACCATTCGGGTGACCGCAGATGCCGGTGGCGAGCGTTCTAATTACCGAGCTGTTTTACCAGCTTTTATTGTGATGCAACCCGAGGCTCGAACCCTGGTCTCCGGACCACATTCTTCCTCTAACAAAAAACGCTTCACCCGGCGCCTCGGGCTATTTACATGTTTTCTGTGCAGACACCCACAAGCCATTCACAGCCTTGCCCCATAATCCTGCTCTTCGTTACTTGGAGCAGTGAAACACTCACCCTTCAGGTGTTGAGCATGAAAAACCTCAGCATTCGACCGCTGCTCACAATTCGATGCCCCGGCTGGCACCTGTGAAGACAGTAGCACGACCCCCCGGATCAGGCATGTGGTGCTCCTGTACTTCCTCGCTGGATCGTCGCGAAACAGGACCATTGGGACTCCCCAGACTTCGTTCCTCCATACCAGATCCAAAGCTGCACACGGTCCATGGAGCAACCTGCAACAAAAAATTTGAAAATAATTACAGACTCCTAGAGGCTGGAAGGGCAGGCCGTGGTGCGCAGGAGTCAAAGAGGTAGACTCTTGCGCGTCACGCCCTTTTAACCCTTCGTCAGCCAGGCCGGATCTAACTGGCCTGGCCATTGTTCCCTTCATGACCCGGAAGTTACTCAATCACTTCCGGGTCACCAGAGGACCCGTGGCGGGTGGGGGCCGGTGAGCCCCGCCATACCTGCGGCGGGGCCGATGTCGGCCCGCCTTTCCTCGTGTTGACTTGAACACAACTCTGGGATAATGAAAAGATAAGTTTGATGTAAAAGATGTTCCCAGTTTTTTAACCAACTGGCTTCCATGTAGTCATCGCCACTTAGCCTTTTTTGTGTTCTAACCATAAAATCCTGTGTTCTCGGTTGCTTAATTTTAGCATAAAAAGTGCTGTTCTATCTGATTTTCTCTGTTTTATTTAGATTAGAGGACCTTTTATATAAGTATGGTCAGTATCCCAAGTGTTATGATTAAAGTGTAGTACGATTAATTGGAGGTCGTTGTCACTCTCCCCTCTTGGAATGATCCGATAACTCATGCAAAGTGAAAGGGCAAAACAAATAATAAGGTATAGTCAATTATATTTTTTGAGTTCTATAAAGTGAATGTTGGTGTTGAAAATTGGGTTGTTGGTTGACCTTAGTTGAAGAGCAACCACAATCCTAGTCAGGGTGTCAGGCAAATCCTAAATTAACCTTATGCTCACCCTCTCATAGCTTGGCCGTGAGCAGTCAGGCTTAACTTAGAGACAATGTGTAAAGTGTTTATGTAACACCTTAAACAGTAAAACAGTGAAAACACCACACAAAAATATTCCACACCAGATTAGAAAAATAGAGCTTAATTTAATAAATAAAACACAACTAAAATGACTAAAATTCAATAAGTAGAACTTACAATATGAATAACATGTAAAATAGCACTTAGAAGCAATAGGCACTTCCGTAGGATATCTGGTCACAGTGTACAAGGAAAACATCAAAAGTTCAGGCCAACCACAATAGAGCATAAGCCGGAAACAGGGACCGAGTGAGGCACGTTAAACAAAAGTACATTGATCTTTGTTGTGTCTGCATCAATGATGCGGGGTGAAGCCGGGGTGATGCGTGAGTGTTGATCCACACAGCAGTGGCAAAACGCCGGTCCTGATCCACACAGCAGCGGCAATGTGTTGACTCCTATGAGTGATGAGCTGCGTTGTGGAGATTCGGCATCATGGTCGTGGCGGCCATCGAAGGGGGTGCGCAGACTGGCGCCGTGGAGAGCGTCGTATAGTGGTGGTTCCGTAGGCAATACCTCAGGTCTGATCCACACAGCAGAAACAATGCTTTAGTTCCTGTCCACGCAACTGCGGTGGTGTGTCAGTGCTGATCTATTCAATAGAGGGGATAAACCAGTTCCGATCCAGACAAAAGAGGAAATTCACCGGTTCTGATCTGCTTTCTGATGAACCAGCACAGTGCTGTTGCAGCACTGTGCTGGTTCATAAGAAAATACATGGACTCTGTTGGAGCGAAAGCCTTTGGCCCACTTCCAAGGGTCCAGGACTGGGGTGGCACCACTTGACAGGGCAGGCTCTCAGATGAGAGAGTCCAGGTGCAGAAGCAGAGTGGTTGGAAGCCTATTAAGTCCCTGAGACTTCAGATCAGGAGGCCAACAAACTAGCCTTTGGAGTCACTCTGGGTTTAAGTGATGTAGGTCCAGTCTTTCTCACCCAAGCAGGGGGAAAGCAAGCAGCAGGGCAGCACAAGGCAGGGGCCCAGCAAGCAGCAGTCCAGCCAAGGGGCAGTCCCCCAGCAGCACAGCAGTCCTTCTTCCTGGCAGAATCTTCCTGGGCCAGAAAGATACTGAAGTGGTGGTGTCAAAGGTCCTGTACTTATACCCAGTTGTGCGCTTGAAGTGGGAGGGACTTCAAAGACAAGCCTTTGAAGTGCACAGCGTACCTCCCTTCCTGCCCTGTTTCCAGACTCCCTACAGGGGGCATGCAGCCCTTTGTGTGGGGACAGGACACAGCGTATTCAGGCGAAAGTGAGGCTGGATGCAGCTCCTCCCTCCCATCCTCTCAGGAATGCCCATCAAATCACACACAAGTTTTCATTGTGTGTGGCTGTCTGGGGGCAATACACAAAGACCAGCTGTCACTCACCCAAGTCAAGTGATCAGAGACAAGCAGCAGGCACCAATGGCTAAAGTAAGAAAATGGCACCTTTCAAAAAGTGGTATTTTCAGAATTATCATTTAAAATCTAACTTCACCATAAGCTCTGATTTTGAATTGTGATTCCAGAGATGCCATACTTGAAAAGTCTATCTCTTTCAAATTGTGAATTACCCTTAAAAGATCTAATAAGGTGTTAGAAACTGGGTTTCTGGTTGGCAGAGGTATGTCTCCTGTGTCCAAGCAGGAACCACAATCCAAGTCAGGTTAAGTCAGATACACACTAAAAGATTACATGTGCTCACCCTCTGGTAGCTTGGCACAGAGCAGTCAGGCCAATCTAAAGGCAGTCTCTTGGGTCAGATGTAGACCTCCTCCTTCAAATCAATATATAACAGAATCCTCTACTTCTGGGGTTACACCTCCTTGGTCACCTCGATGTGTCAGACCAGTCAGTCCATTGGTCAGTTCATAAAAGATGATTGCCATGCAGCATAAAAGAAGACACATATTATAGAAAGAGTTAGTGCTGATCATGTAAATATTCAGATCATTCGGTATACGTAAACTTTCAAACAATGACTCTTTAACAGCACGCACATGAGTGAGTTAAAAAGGACAGTTTCACATAGTAAATGTTTCCAAAGTAGCAACTTAGTTGAAATCAGTTCTTGTAAGTGAGTGAGAACTCTTCTAGTAAGACATAGTTTTGCTTCACATTGTAAGTTTAGGAAACGTTCTCACAAGTGTAGGACAAACAGAGTAGGGAAAAATGCAGGCGTATGTTAAACATTTTTCAAAAATATGCAGAATTTAAAGTAATGGAAATATGCATTTTATAGGGCAACAAATATAGTAATATTTTTTTCAACTTATAAGCACTTAGAATATATTATCAGTTGGCTTGTAAAACTCACTTGTAACTATGACACATTACGGCATTTTCAAAGTACTAACGTATAAAATTATTTCTAATCATAAAATATGAATATTGCTTCAAGTGATTTACATTAGTACATATAAGAAGATAATAATACGAATGTGTCATGTCGTTTACACTCAATATGGCTTTGCAGCACCATTTTTTCGTTTCTAATTTAGAGCACAATTTAGCAGATTCTAAAGGTGGAATTCAGAATGAAACCCTTCAATATCACAGGTAAAAACGACTAGATTATGTTGGATTTCATTCATTTCTTCACACACCTATGAGGATAAGTAGGAGTGGAGAAGTGTGGCTCAATGGTTAGAGCTGCAGACCCTGATGCAGAGGTCTTGCCCGGGACCAGGGTTCAATTCCCGCCTCGGCGAGCCTTGGGCACAATTTCCTCGGACCTGATAATTCTCGCCTCGGTGCCTATTCTAATCATGGGTCCCACGCTGCAACTCTGGGCAATAGCTTGCTTAATCTCCACAACAGCCCCAACAGCGCTGGGATGCCTGGCTTCACCTTGGGGGTTCCCAGGAGTGGACATTTCACAGAGAAAAGCCAGGAAGGGTTCCACAGCAGTATGCGTTACAGCGCCAGGACACCCCAGTTGGGGTATTAGTGCGCTTTAAAAGTACAAATTACATTACATTACATAACTTGTGAGTATATCACTTTAGCATTCTAATACATCTTGAAATAATATGCTGAGGCAGGTTAATAAAATATGAAACTATATTATTCAAATGAGTACAATTTCATCTATTCTACAATCATTTGCATGCTTTTATGATGCTGTAACTAAATTCCCTCACATTTATTTCTCATGTTTCTTTAACATGTAATTGGTGCACTTTTATTTATACGTTACTCAGAATGTCTCATAATTATTTATGTATCAAGTAAAAATATCTAGCAGCTGCATCACTTCTAAGGAACACAGCAGGTAATATATTTAAAATCTGAGCTAAAAGTTGCCATCTGGGCTGCCTAAATTCTATTTTCCAGACAGTATTCAATCCATATGAGTGGTTTGCATCTCAGGCCAATAGCAAATAACCTTTTCAGTAAAATAGCATGAGAAACCATATCGAAGGCAGATAAAAAATCAAGGAGGATGAGTGCCGCCAAACATCCACCGATTTAGAAAAGGGGGTGGTGATGAACAGAGTGTCTGAATTGAGCAGACCACTCTTACCCAGTCCAAAGATCAGGGCTTGATCCATCACCGTTATTTATCTCACTGCCCCACCCCGGCTCAGAACCTGGCTATATGCAAATCAGTCTGTCCCTGGCCCAGTGCATCATGGGAACAGGGCAGACTAAACTACCAAGCCAATTCTTCACCAGAAAGGAGACAAGCTACCGGGGACCGGTTTCTGGCATTTCAGCCGTCTTCGGCCCGGCTTGCTTGAATCCTGACGGAGCAGTGAGAAAGGGACTCATGTCTGAGTATACCCTGCCACACCTATAGTGGCCAAAGACGATTTAGAAAAGGGGGTGGTGATGAACAGAGTGTCTGAATTGAGCAGACCACTCTTACCCAGTCCAAAGATCAGGGCTTGATCCATCACCGTTATTTATCTCACTGCCCCACCCCGGCTCAGAACCTGGCTATATGCAAATCAGTCTGTCCCTGGCCCAGTGCATCATGGGAACAGGGCAGACTAAACTACCAAGCCAATTCTTCACCAGAAAGGAGACAAGCTACCGGGGACCGGTTTCTGGGATTTCAGCCGTCTTTGGCCCGGCTTGCTTGAATCCTGATGGAGCAGTGAGAAAGGGACTCATGTCTGAGTATACCCTGCCACACCTATAGTGGCCAAAAACGATTTAGAAAAGGGGGTGGTGATGAACAGAGTGTCTGAATTGAGCAGACCACTCTTACCCAGTCCAAAGATCAGGGCTTGATCCATCACCGTTATTTATCTCAATGCCCCACCCTGGCTCAGAACCTGGCTATATGCAAATCAGTCTGTCCCTGGCCCAGTGCATCATGGAAACAGGGCAGACTAAACTACCAAGCCAATTCTTCACCAGAAAGGAGACAAGCTACCGGGGACCGGTTTCTGGCATTTCAGCCGTCTTCGGCCCGGCTTGCTTGAATCCTGATGGAGCAGTGAGAAAGGGACTCATGTCTGAGTATACCCTGCCACACCTATAGTGGCCAAAAACGATTTAGAAAAGGGGGTGGTGATGAACAGAGTGTCTGAATTGAGCAGACCACTCTTACCCAGTCCAAAGATCAGGGCTTGATCCATCACCGTTATTTATCTCACTGCCCCACCCCGGCTCAGAACCTGGCTATATGCAAATCAGTCTGTCCCTGGCCCAGTGCATCATGGGAACAGGGCAGACTAAACTACCAAGCCAATTCTTCACCAGAAAGGAGACAAGCTACCGGGGACCGGTTTCTGGCATTTCAGCCGTCTTCGGCCCGGCTTGCTTGAATCCTGATGGAGCAGTGAGAAAGGGACTCATGTCTGAGTATACCCTGCCACACCTATAGTGGCCAAAAACGATTTAGAAAAGGGGGTGGTGATGAACAGAGTGTCTGAATTGAGCAGACCACTCTTACCCAGTCCAAAGATCAGGGCTTGATCCATCACCGTTATTTATCTCACTGCCCCACCCCGGCTCAGAACCTGGCTATATGCAAATCAGTCTGTCCCTGGCCCAGTGCATCATGGGAACAGGGCAGACTAAACTACCAAGCCAATTCTTCACCAGAAAGGAGACAAGCTACCGGGGACCGGTTTCTGGCATTTCAGCCGTCTTCGGCCCGGCTTGCTTGAATCCTGATGGAGCAGTGAGAAAGGGACTCATGTCTGAGTATACCCTGCCACACCTATAGTGGCCAAAAACGATTTAGAAAAGGGGGTGGTGATGAACAGAGTGTCTGAATTGAGCAGACCACTCTTACCCAGTCCAAAGATCAGGGCTTGATCCATCACCGTTATTTATCTCACTGCCCCACCCCGGCTCAGAACCTGGCTATATGCAAATCAGTCTGTCCCTGGCCCAGTGCATCATGGGAACAGGGCAGACTAAACTACCAAGCCAATTCTTCACCAGAAAGGAGACAAGCTACCGGGGACCGGTTTCTGGCATTTCAGCCGTCTTCGGCCCGGCTTGCTTGAATCCTGATGGAGCAGTGAGAAAGGGACTCATGTCTGAGTATACCCTGCCACACCTATAGTGGCCAAAAACGATTTAGAAAAGGGGGTGGTGATGAACAGAGTGTCTGAATTGAGCAGACCACTCTTACCCAGTCCAAAGATCAGGGCTTGATCCATCACCGTTATTTATCTCACTGCCCCACCCCGGCTCAGAACCTGGCTATATGCAAATCAGTCTGTCCCTGGCCCAGTGCATCATGGGAACAGGGCAGACTAAACTACCAAGCCAATTCTTCACCAGAAAGGAGACAAGCTACCGGGGACCGGTTTCTGGCATTTCAGCCGTCTTCGGCCCGGCTTGCTTGAATCCTGATGGAGCAGTGAGAAAGGGACTCATGTCTGAGTATACCCTGCCACACCTATAGTGGCCAAAAACGATTTAGAAAAGGGGGTGGTGATGAACAGAGTGTCTGAATTGAGCAGACCACTCTTACCCAGTCCAAAGATCAGGGCTTGATCCATCACCGTTATTTATCTCACTGCCCCACCCCGGCTCAGAACCTGGCTATATGCAAATCAGTCTGTCCCTGGCCCAGTGCAACATGGGAACAGGGCAGACTAAACTACCAAGCCAATTCTTCACCAGAAAGGAGACAAGCTACCGGGGACCGGTTTCTGGCATTTCAGCCGTCTTCGGCCCGGCTTGCTTGAATCCTGATGGAGCAGTGAGAAAGGGACTCATGTCTGAGTATACCCTGCCACACCTATAGTGGCCAAAAACGATTTAGAAAAGGGGGTGGTGATGAACAGAGTGTCTGAATTGAGCAGACCACTCTTACCGAGTCCAAAGATCAGGGCTTGATCCATCACCGTTATTTATCTCACTGCCCCACCCCGGCTCAGAACCTGGCTATATGCAAATCATCCACCATCCAAGATGATTCGGAAGTCATTGGAAGCCACCTATATACAGTTTCAGTGCTAAGGTAGGACCTGATCCCAGATTGAAACACAATTTTCCTCATTGTAAGAAGCTAGCTGTGTTTTCACCCGGCTCTCCAGGATTTTTGCAAAAAATGGAAGAAGAGAAATAGGTTTATAATAAGAGGAAATGCTGGGTCTCCTTTTTTAAGAGTGGCCTGGTTTATATTTTTCTAGGCAGTAGTATCTCAGTGTTTGGTATGTTATATAATTCCTTACCATTAATGATGGTACCACTAACAAAATAAAATAAATGTGACCCACAATACTTAAAAAGCAAGGTTTGTTGTAAAGGACATGTAGATGAAGCTGTAGTGTACTTTTGGCAGACCCTATCCCAGAACTACAGAAAGAGATTGGTTCCCATGTAAATGAAGTGGTCAATAATACTTGGATTTCCCAAAATGAAGGATCATTTCTGTGTAACAGAAAGTGGTAATTCTTCATTTCTACACTTTATGGAAAGTGTACAACTCAACCAGACCCCTTGCCAGGACATCCAATAGTATTAGGGATTGGCTCAATACTGGAACCCCTATCAAAATGTTGGTACTTTTTCCTAATGTCATTAGTCCTGGAATTGGAATTGCATCTCAAGGATACCCGGGATGTCCTAAATCTTATTAAGGACATGATGGAACTTGATCCATAAACAGATTTTCTGATAAGTTTGGACATAGAATCCCTCTATAATTATCTATAACAAATGGAGACTCTGAGGGTGATTGAGGACATCCTGTACCAAGAAGATTGTGACTTCTGAACTCCAAGAACATTCAGATCTGGCACAAATATCGCTCACCAAGAACTTCTTCAAATTCAATGGTACCATTTATCAAGAGGTCCACAGTATGTATATGGGCAGCACAGTGCACCTGGCCTGGCACAATATTTGAAAGAGGGTAATTTATGGACCTGATAAGACATGGACAAGACATATTGGACTTTGGCGATTATTTATTGACAACATCAACTTGATATGGAAAAGTGATAGGGGTTCCATTTTTTTGATTTAATGGACTTACTAAATGGTCAGAATCCTCTTTTAAACTTTACCTCTACTATTACCAACACATCCATGCCTTTCCTGAATTTGAAAATGAAGGCAAAGGAGGGTAGAATGATTACACAAGTAATAATAATAATAATAATAATCCACATTTGTAAAGCGCGAACACTCACCCGCAAGGGTCTCTAGGCGCTGGGGGCCGTCGGGAAGATTAAGCGAGCTATTGCCCAGAGTCACATGGTGCTGGGCTGACCTGCCGCCGGTGCCGGGGATCGAACCGTGATCCCCAGATTCCAGCGTCAGTCGCCCTGGCCGCGGCACCACACCTCTTATGGCAAGTATGCCATAAGCCAACAGATAGGAACAACATGTTGTCTTTCAACAACTTTCAACCTAAGTCCCTCCATGAGAATCCCCCCTTTGGATCAGTTCTTGCGCTTCAGAAGAAATTGCTCTAATGTGAGTGATTTCAAGATGGAATCACAAAATCTATGCAAGGAATTTTAAGAAAAGAACAACCCACATCCGGGTGTCAACCAGGCACAAAGAAGAGCCAGTAACTACAAGAGAGGTGCCCTTTTGCAGAGCAGAGAAAAACCTGAAATTGACAGAACAATTTATGTCACCACATTCAGCAACGCGTCCGATTATGTGAAATGGATTATCGCTAGGAACTGGCAGTTTCTAATTCTAAACTCCAATGACTAAATTTAACAACACCCATTTTCCCCTTTAAAATGTGTGTTAGTATTAGAGACATGTTGGTCCATACTAGGCCACAACATTGTGGTCCCAGTTGTGAACCCAGGATGTGGGATCTCCCACCAGTGGTAGGCCACACAGTGTGTGGATTTTGTGGTGTCTGCACATTGGCAAACAATTCCAAGACAGTGAATGTGGGCTTATATTATCCAAGGATCAAAACGAAACATACTAATTGCAATTCAAATAATGTTCTTTACCTCATTTGTTGCTAATGTGATCTTCTTAATGTAGGGATGACAACCCATAAAATCAAAATCAGAATCATGGAACAAAAAAGCAATACTACATGTAAGAAAAACATGACCAAATTCTCAACACACTTCTTGGAGAAAAACCACTTTGTTGATGACATTCATTGGCTTGTATTAGACAAACCTACCATTCCCCATATTATCTTATCAGGTACATAAAAAATGTTTTGCTCACATGTTAACAGAAGTGGATTCATCACATTTGTATCCATGAGATTGGTCTCAATGAAGATATTCCATGGCATTGGTTAAATAGCTTCTAAAACCAGTATGTTGAACTTTTGGTTGGATTACCAATATCCAGGTATATTGGGGACAGGTACCTTAATTACATATTTGTGTATATATGAGACTATTATTATTAAATACACTGACTGGATTCATATCCTAGTATGGAGATGACACCCAGTGCTTGGGAACCACTGGCATGCAATGGTGTGGAGGTGACCATGTGAGATGAGTTCTGAGTCACATGATCTTACCAATAAAACACTGATGCTGTGAAGCCTATATAGTTGCACAAATTAAGGGTAGTGAGAGATGTGTTTAAAATAAAAATAAAAAATCCTACCCTGTTGGAAATTGATAGACTTTCGGTTGTTTTGTGTACATAAATATATTGTCATGCAGCTCTTTCGAACAACCAGCATTATCATGTATTCCTGGTAAGATCACATGACCAAAGACTCTGGTCACGTGAGCGTAGAACCAACAATCGTCATAGAGAGGCCGATTTGCTCACAAACTAATAGGGGCTGTGAAACATAGTAAAAGGATTTTGTCTGTTTCATTAGTTTTTTTTAAGGTCTGCATTGTTTATTATCCTTCTGGCTCTCTCTCAATATGGTGGGACCTGTTCAGGCTCCTTTTCATACCTGCCTACACTCCGGTTCTGCATTGAACATGTGACCAGAGCTGGAGCAGGGAGTCACCTGATTGGGACCACAGGACACCTGAGTGTTATCGGGTGTATTTAGAGCAGAGGAACTGAGGTGACTGCACCTACACAGGACAGCAAGAGGTGCTATTTAGTGGTGTTCTTCCCTTGAAGAAGTGGGTGATATGGGTACACAGGAGTTGTTACACTCTACAAAGAACATAACTACCTCATCTATGTGGGGCTGATTTAGCTTTTCCAAACAGATGATGTGACCGGAGCGATGGACGTTTTGTTCACTAAAATACTTTGAACTTAATAAGAACATTACAAATTACCCAAGTCTGGTAGCGCTGTTTGATCTGGCTTAAGAAGCCTCATATGGTAGGCTACTTAGACCCATTCAAGTATAAGGCGGTTACAAGAGATTGCTTTATGCCTGTTTTTATCACTTCCGGGTATATTTGCAGTCCTGCTTGGTGTAAAGGTATAAACAACAAGGGCATGATATGTGCTAGGACAATGATAGCATTAAGGAGCTTGTGGAGTTTTGAACATTTTTTTTACTTTATATAACAGAGAGTGACTACAGAGAGATGCTCCAGCTTGCACTCAAGTTTGAGAAAAATGGATAGTGAAACTTGGTAAGTGTTATTTTTTGGTACCCTAACTTCTCTTTCTCTCACACTTTTTACTCGTATGTTGTTTGTAAGTGGTGGAGGATGCCAGTTAACACTATAAGAAATGGGTTGCAAGAGAGTCCTCATTTGGCATATGAATGTTTGTCTTAAAGGTATGGTCACCTTCATTGAGTGTAGAACCAGTCATGTGATGGTTCCACTTGGTGCTGATCGATACCAGGTTGTTATAGAAAAAAGCTTTGTTTGCATTTGTTTATGCTGTTTGTCATTACAGAAATACCTTTTGTGTGTATACTTAGAAAGTGATAAGCAAGGTTCTTCTATGATGGATAAACATATCCCCATTCACTAAACCACAATCAGTAGGTAAGGATTGATAAGAAAGTGGGATCTTTAGTCCTGAGGAAGGTCGAACGACCCCTTGAGGGTAATTAATAACAGACAGAACATGTCGATGAGAGTAGAGGAATGGGCACTAATCAACCAATTCTATAATTTTTTAAATCCTATCCTAGGAGTCTAAGAAGAAGAAAGAGCATTAAGAGCATCCCTGAAGTAGTTTTAATCTTTTTTATTTATCCAATTGTTGAGTAGATCCCTTTATACATGTATGTATTGTCTCCCCAGACCCCTTTGCTCCATCCCAGGCATTGCTCTTTGCAGGAATTTTCTGGAACCCTACGATAAAGTACGCCACTACTAGTGGGTGAGGGCATTTCCAAAAAAAATTGCATTTTTTCAGTATGATATTTCTGTTTTTACAGAACATTCCCATTTCCTCTTTTTACTTTTTGTGTGTGCAAGATTTCATATATTTGGTTAATGGAAAAGGAGATGTATTGCTCTCCCCTTCTTTGTCTGTTGGGATAAAGAAAATATGGACTGTCATTATTGGCCAGCGCATGCAAGGCCTCCTTTTGGCATGCAGAAGCTGTGTGGTCAACTATGTCAAGTGGCAATCTGAGGGACAAATTGTATAACATCCATGATATCATGAGAGTGTCCTGTTTTGCTTTGAATGGTATTTGAATGTGATTATTGATTTTGGGAATGTCATTATCTGAAGTTGGCCCTGTCTGTGGAAGGTAGCTTTCAGACAGAGAAGCCTATGGAAGTCTTCAGGTTTTTTATTTCACAGGGTACTCTCTGACGTTTTGAATGAAGCACCCTCTACCTAAATACAAAGGCCTCCTGTTTCAGTTTTGCCATTAGGGTTACCCTATCACAATGTGACATATATCTCAAAAACATAATTATGAGTCTCATATTTTGTAATGCACTTGTAAGCAGATAAATGTCCTATCTCTCACGTTGTGATACAGTAACCACAAAAAGTAAAAAACATCATCCCTTTGATTGTGGCATTGCATTAAAATGGGCCAGATTCACAAAAGTAACCTGAGACAAAATCCTAACTTTACAACTTTCGGTATTCACAGAAGTCATTTAGGAGAACTAAAGTTAGGATTTTGTGTCAGTCAATCTTATGTTTTGGTGTTAAGTTAAACATAAGACAAACTTAATTTTAACTGAGACAAAATTCTAACTTTACAACTAGGATTTTGTTTCAGTTAAACTTAAGTTTGTCTGAGACAAAATCCTAACTTTAGTATTCCTAAATGCCTTCTGTCAATATTGAAAGTCGTACTCCTAAATGCCTTTTGTGAATATTGAAAGTCGTAAAGTTAGGATTTTGACTCAGAATACTTTTGTAAATCATGCCCAATGTGTTTTATTGTGTATTGTATGTTTTTTCCTGCAAAAAGTGTATTTTGGTGAGGTAATATTTAATGCCTTGGAAGGAAGTGTTTTGTTGCAAAATTTCAACAGTTGGCATTGCTGAATTAATGGTAGTGTTTTCTTAACTGTTTACCATGCCACCTTTGTCTTGCCAGTGAGTGTGTGTGTGTGTTTGCCATGGATTACCATTTTGTTCTTGTTCTCCATGCCATGTGGCGGGCAGCCATTTTGCGTAGTCAGTATCCATAGGCCTGTTCTTTGTTTTCCATGCCTCCTTGCTTGTTGTTGTTTGACCATGCGGCCATTTTGTGCAGGCTGTCAGTGAGCTTTTGCCAAAGGCCTGCATATGTTCTTTGTTGTCCATGTATCCTTGCTTGTTATTATTGCTTGACCATGTGGCTGAGAGCCATTCAATGTATCCATCCAGTGTACTGTTGCCATAGGCCTCCCTGCTTCTTTTTGTTTGACCATGTTGTCAGTGGCCACTGTGTGTCACCATTCAATGTGTGTTTGCCATACGCCTTAATGTGTTCTTCGTTGTCTATGCCTCCTTGTTTGTTGTTTGACCACGTTGCTGGTGGCCAATTTGTGTAGCCATTCAGTGTGCTTAAACTGAGTCACTTCTAGAGAAAGGTGTGCAGCCGCTATTAAAGCGAAACAGTGGCATGGGCCACTTATACAAAAAAAATCATTTGTTTGTCAGCTTGACAAACAGATAAAAACTCCGCTTTCACTTTAACGGCGGCTGCGCCCCTTTCATTAGGTGCGGCTCATCTACAGAAAGGGGCGTGGCTGACATTAACGTGAAAGTACTGCATGGGGCACTCTTCCAATAAGTGTACTTGCAATGCAATAGGTCTCGCATTAGAGAGAGTTTATGCTATTAGCATTGTCCTTTACAATGTCAATAGCTCAAACTCTTGTAAATATGAGACCTACTGCATTGCAAATTCTTGTTGTTTTGAGCCTTTGTGCATTTGCCATAGACCTGCATGTGTTCTTTGTTGCCCTTGTCTCTTTGCTTGTTGGTGTTTAAACTTTGAACATATGCCAGCGTGTAGAATCCTTTTCTTAGGGACATTGTCGACATTGCTAAGTTAGCATGAGCTTTGCTACAATAATGCTACTTTTGCGCACATTACTACATGACTTTATTTTTGCAAGACTCTGTTTATGCCTTTCATATTAGAACCATCTGCTTTTCACGTTCTCGGCTGCATTTTCGGAGTCTGAACAAGTTGTATAAGGTTAATAAACAATGGCCCTTGTAATTCTGTTCTGGTCAGTCCCTAGCACCTAGACGTAACATGCTAAACACAGCTGCAATGCTAGAGACTTGTGCTTTGATATTGTGGGGATGCTTGTTGTTTTTTTTTTTTAACCTCATATTGCGAAAGAGAAGTGGATAAGAAGGTGTTCGGGGGAATTGACGGTCTTTCCATATTGTGTACCTTCACTGCCCCAAATTTCTGTTAGGAAATATTAGGAATCCCAAGGGGAGTTTCCCAGCTGTTACTTAGAACCAGTCAATATTCTCCTCTTTACCTTTATCCAACACAATAATTCCAACGTTCTGGGATGAGCTAGCTCGGCAAAGATCCGATCCTGCCAGGAAATTATTGTCTCCGCTTTAATCATTAGTAAACAAAAAGAAAAAAAAGAAAAGAAAAAAGAAAAAGGAAAAAAGAGAAAAAAGGGCCAAGCACAATCCAGATTGTCACTTAGGAGTGAAGAAGTTTACCCATATCTCCCAATACTGCATTTTTTTTATACTATTCCCTTTCCTGTCTAGCCTACACACTTTAATAACAGAATTTAACCAGTCCTCATAAGACGGAGGTACCGGTTTTATCCAATTTAAGCAGATCTCTCTTCGTGCTAATAATATCAGCACAAACATTAAATTTTCCTGAAGATTACTTAACCTGATAGTTTCTGTTCTAATCCCAAAAATATTTAAAAGTGTACTTACAATTATTGGAGTTCCCATTAGTGCCGATAATGTCTTACCGATCTCTTGCCAATAATGCGCAAGTGCCTGGCAACGGTGAAACTTATGAATGTCATCTACCTTTTCTTTGCCACATTTACTACAAGTTTTTATCCATGCGCCTTTAAAGCTTGATAGCCTTTTTGGAGTCCAGTACACTCTATGTATTGAGAACAGATGATTTCTTTTTAGAGCTACAGGTTTTACACACTTCAAACATATTTCCGATGATTTTTTCCAGATCCTATTTAAGTCAATATCTTCGTTAGGGAACTCTCTTCTCCAAATTTTTTCAGGTATTAATTGGTCTTCTTCTCCAGCTTCAATTACCACCCAATACCATTTTTATATCTCTTTTTTACTGTGGATTCCTTTATCATTTCTTCTTCAAAATTGCCTGTATCTGTTGTTCCTTTTGGTATGGTATTAGCCCAGCTCGTTAATTGATAGTATTTGAACTTCGATACTTTCCCTTCCATTATTGTATGTAAATGTTCCCATGATATTAAATCATTTTCACATAAAAGTTGACCCCCTTTTTCAAAGCCTAATTGTCTAACTACACTGGATAATGCATCCTTAAGGCATTCTGGGGTTTCAGGTGAATCCCAAATTGGAGCCATGTTACTGTATTATGGGATCTTCAAGATGTTTCTAATCTGGGCCCAAAGTTTGACCACGTTATTTAACAGCTTCAATTTTACTTTCTTAAAAAATTTGGGATGGCCAAACTTGAAAAGGAAATAGTCTTCTCCATTTGTAAGATGCTGCAGAAAATTTGGGAACTCACCATGCTTCATTAGCAGCGTTCTAAAGTTTTTAAACTGAAAAGCTCTACAATACTCAAAAATATCAGGACTTGCAATGCCCCCTTGTTCTTTCCTTCTCCTAAGTTTATTCCACGCAATTCTTGTGCTTTTCTCCGACCAAATAAAGCTGGATATCTCTCCTTGTATCTTCTTAAGGGCTGCTTTATTAAACTCCAACGGAATCGTGTTAAAAACATACGTGAATTTGGGGATGATTGTCATTTTGACTGCGTTTGATTTGCCCAAAAAGTTTAATGGTAGACCGGACCATATTTTAAAGAGTCTTCTCATTTCTTTTACTACTAAATTTAAATTTAGTTGTGAAATTTTATCCAAGTCTTCAGTTAGGGTAATCCCTAAATATCTTATTTTTTCCTTTAAGAAAGCTGGTTTTGTGGTACTATTCCAGCTCATTGCCTCTGTCTTGCTAACATTTATCAAGTAACCTGAGACCTTGCCAAAGTTGTTCATTGTTTCATTAATTGCTAATTCTGAGTTGTTATAATTGTCCGTAAACACCATAAGGTCATCTGCATATAATGCCACTTTCTTTGTCCATTTTTGATATTTAAAAGGTGTTATTTGGGTATGATTTCTGATCGAGCAAGCCAAAGGTTCAATATATAAATTGAAGAGCAATGGAGACAAGGGGCAACCTTGCCTCGTGCCCCTCTGAATAGTGATATTACTTGTCAAATTCCCATTCACTATTATTTTTGCTCTAGGGTTTGTATAAATTTCCTTCATATATGACCAAAGTTACTCCCCAAGTTATTTTTCTCTATGATGTTATTTAAGAAAGACCAATTCACACGATCAAAGGCCTTCGCCGCGTCATAAGTGATAATCGTGAGGGGTAGCTGTTCTGATATGGCTACATCAATTGTCGCCAGTAATTCATGCGTTATTTCTTGAATTTGTCTGCCCTTTATGAATCCCTTCTGGTCCTGATCAATCAAATTCGGCATTAACTTTGATATTCTTTTTGCTATTATATTCATAAACAGTTTGTAGTCACAATTAAGTAATGATATTGGTCTGTAGGACTCGCAAGACTTTGGATTTTTCCCTGGTTTTAATACAAGGCTTATTGTGGCGTTGTTCCATGAATCAGGGATCTTTTCATGCTCCACATAGATCTTGTTCATAACCTTTGTCAAATGACCAATTAATGACTCTTTTAAAGCTATATAGAATTCATTGGGTATGGCATCAGGCCCTGCCGCTTTCCCCCTCTGTAAGCTACCTATGGCAGCTCTCACCTCCTCAGATGTTATGCCACTATTTAAGAAAACTACTTCCTCTTCATTCAATTTTGGCATAGTTATACCCTCTAAATATTTCTTAATGTTCTCTGCCGTGGGATTTGTATCTTCTTTGTATATTGTTGAGAAGAAGTCTGAAAACTCTTGTCTTATTAAAACGTCATCTTCACATAAAGCTGATTGATCTTTAGTATGTACAGATAGTATAGTATTCCTTGTCTGGTCTGTTTTCAACTTCCAAGCTAGCATTTACCCACAGCCTTCCCCATACTCGTGATTAGCCAATTTACTGTTCTCCCATTTCTCTTGAACTATATTCTCCAAGTAATCTGTTAGATCCTCTTTTAACTTACAAACCCTCTCAGTTAATCTTTCTTTAGAATCCGGGGATATACTAACACCCAGTTGTGTTTCTGCTTCCTTAATTTCTGCTTCCAGCTTTTTTAATGTCTGTTTTTCTTCGTTTATTTTTATGTGCTCCCAAACTGAGTGAGTGTCCTCTTATTACTGCTTTATATGTATCCCATATAATTCTTTTAGAGGATTCTTCATCATTGTCTGCAGAATAATTAGTTGTGGTTTTTAACAATTGATCCACACTTTCTTCCGTTGTTAGAATTGACCGATCCATTGTCCATCTAGTCGGTGTTATGCATTGTGTTAATGACAGTTTTAATTGGACTGCCGAATGGTCCGATAAGTGTGCTGGTATATGCTCAATACTTTTAACCTCATCTCAGAGTGAGTTGCTTGCTAAAAAGAAATCTATTCTAGATTTATGTCCTAGTTTTTCATTATGGAAAGTGAACGGATATATTTTTTCACCTTTTTGCTTCCACATATCAACCAAATTTAGCTCTTTTTTGTATATCCCCAGCCATTCCCTCATCTTTGGTGAAATCCTTTGTTTAGAAGGAGGATGCCTATCCACGGTCGGGTCCAATATAATATTATAGTCTCCTCCTACAATTATTGGGGCTGGGGAAGACAATAGTTCTGAATATAATTTCTTTAGTGGAGCCGGGTCGTCGATATTTGGACCATAATACCCTGCAATCATAAATGTGGAACCCTCTATCCTAATTTTAGCCATTGCCCATCTTCCCTTTTTATCCACCACTTCTGATTCCAGTTTAGCATTCAAAGATTTTTTTATGATAATTGCCACCCCATTTATATTGCATTCTTGTGATGTATGGATGCTTGAGCCAATCCAATGTATGTTTTTCACAATTTGAGACCATTCTAATTTTACCAAATGAGTTTCCTGAAGAATAATTATCTCGCTTTCTGCCTCTTTCAGATACTCCAGGATTCTTCTTCTTCTCTTGGGAGTTCTAAGTCCATTGACATTCCATGAGAGTATTTTTATCATCTTTTTTCTTGCCATTCCGTTTTTAAAAAAAAGTTGATTGAAACTAAGATTGAGATGGACCATCTCGCCCCCATCGAAGACCTTTGTTTACCAGATTTGAGGTTATTTTTTTGTTTTTTTCCCTATTTTGCTCCCCACCCACTTGAAATTGTATCTTACATAATTACTGTACAATACAGGCTTAACGTCCCACCCTGAGGAAGCCTCCCTTCTTCTTCTTTCAGGTGGTATTTCCACCCTTTTCGTGCTCCATATCGCCAGCTATTTCGTTAAACATTAAACATTTGTTAAGCCTACGCTTTCCCCTTTCATTTAGACTCTTTTAGGCTCTTTAATTTATTTTCAGGGATAACATTTTTCTTTGCAAAACAAAAGATATTCAGTGACCTATACCTATTCCTAATTCCTCATTAACCTTTATTAGTCTTATCAATTTCAATTTGATCTTTTATTTGCTGAATGAGACTTTCTACCTCTTTCGGTTCCCTTAGATTGTGCATTTTATTTCTCCACATTATTCGTAGAGCAGCGGGGAATTTCAACTGAACATTTGCCCCCAGACTTTTTAATTCTTGCATATATTGCCCCAGTTCCCACTGTCTATCTTGAGTGGCTTTACATATATCCGACCTGACACGAAATGACCAGTTGTCTTTGTTAAAAGAAACTGCTGGGAGAAAGATGGCGGCCGGCTAAGACGCTCGGTCGCGAGCTCCTGAATACCAGCAAGCTAATCGATGTTAGCGCTTCCCCTGAGTAAGCAAATGGGTGCTCCCAGCCTGGATCCTAGCGGCTGAAAGAGATGGTCAAGGTAGGGCTGTTTCGACACCCCGATAGCTCACGCTTTACCCAGTAATACCCCCCGCAGTGGTAATACTCCTGCAGTGTTAAAAAAGTGTTAAAAAAACCCCCTGAAGTTTGCAGCGTGAGGAGAAATTCACCGAGACAGGCGTCGGTGCTCTCGGCGGTCTCAGCGGTTCGGCAGCAGTGTTGCCGGGACCACGTTTTCAGGGGTCACGCCACGCTCGAGAGTCACTCGTAGTCTTCCTTGTCGGACCTACTCTGGAAGCCCAGGGGGTGCAGCAGTTACGATCGGCAAAAAGCCGCATGCCGGAGCAGAGAGGGCGCGACATTCATGCAACGGCGGTGGTGGAGCTCTGGGCGAGAGCGCGAGACGCCACCTGTTGCTGCAGGAGGGTTCTCAGTGGAATCTCTTTCCTCTTCCGGGGAAAGGAGGCAGAGACAACGGCATTACCCTCAAAGACTGCAGAGAGGTGAGCAGCCTGAATTACAAAGAGGCAGGCTGCGAGAAGAGCATATTGAGCACAACGAGTAAACAAGGAGACACAACAAGTAAAAATAGTGAAAATAATTATTTTGACCCTTCAAGTGTGAAATTAAATAAGAACCAGGAGTATTATAAAATCCCGCAAATTTTGAATGACTGGTACTGGATGAGTAAAAGAAGTAAGCAGCTACCCAGCAAGGTGGGTATTGCCGGAGATAAAGAATTAACTCAAACTAAATTACCTTACACTACTATAAGAGAGGAGAAACAAAAAAACGAGCATTGCTTAAAAGACCCCAAAGGACTATTCCATCTGGTGAGCACGGTGTTTCCGATTCGCAGCAATCGACGCAAGGTCTGGAGTCTAAAAATACCAGGGAAGAGTTTCCCCCTGTAACTACCTATGTGACCAGGTCAAGAAAATTACTAGCAGAGAAAGCAATACCTATAGGCACACAAGACAAAATAGAGGACAAAATAGAGGAGGAAACTGGAAGATCAGTATATTGCTTAAGAAGTCGGAATTTACCCAAGCAAAACATATTATCAGTCCAGAAGAAAAAGTGTGTGACCCCAAGAAGTACAAAGAAAAGAAATCTACCACAGTTGGACGCATTATCAGAGAGCATCAAAAGCAGAGCCTCAAAAACGAAAAATAAGGGGCAAAAAGTTAAGATAACATCATCCCTACGATCATATTTTAAAGTGCAACAAGTATTGCAGATAAGGGGAGGACAGCCCACGGCGGAGGTTTCAGCTGACAGTACTTTAACATCTGTATCTGCGTCAACCTCAGGTGAAGGAGGAGGCGAGGGTGAAGAATCTGCTTGTGAAGACGAAGAAGAAATACTTGCTCTAGAATACCTACACGGAAGTATAGAAGAAGAAGAACAACAAATAATCTCCCCAACCTAAGTCGGGTCATTACAACTACTACATCAATCAACACCAAAAGCAATAATGAGTAACCCGACGGCACAACTTGAAGAGAAAGAGGCCGAGGCTGAAACAGTTATGTAAATGTAAATGTATTTGAGCTTATATAGCGCACAGCTACCCGCAGTGGGTTTCCCGGCGCTTGCTTAGGGAACCCATCCTGGTATTCCCCTGTGAGATAACTCCGGCAGGGTATCCACAAGGTGAAAGCCAGGCATCCTGCCGCGAGGGGCCGTTGTGGAGATTAAGCAAGCTATTGCCCAGAGTCGCAGAGTGTGAACCCGTGAGTCGAGAAGGCACCGGAGCGAGAATTATCGAGTCCGTGGAATTTTTAGCCCAAGACTCACCGAGGCTGGGAATTGAACCCTGGTCTAGGGCCGATCTCAGCTTCCGGGTCTGCCGCCTCTAACCCCTGAGCCACACTTCTCCTGATCAACAAGATCAACAAGGGGAGGCGCCGAGACAACAAGTTGAAAAGGAAAGGGTCACAGATCTACATGACCTGTTCCCAAGGGAGCAGGATATGGATCAGATGGATATAAGCAAAATGGAAAAGATAATGGGGATGTGTATGGATAAAATGATGGACAAAATCTTGGGGGAAATGAGAGAAAAATTCTCAATATCAGAAGGGAATCAACCAAAATCAAAGAAGTAGTCGAAAACCTTGACCAGAAACTAAATGAACTAGGAGTAAGAGTAACGGCTGTGGAAAATGAACTTGGCTCTTTAATCAAAAAAGTGGATGCAAACCAAAGGGAAATACGGCAGATAAAAGACAGTGAGAGGGCAATCAAGGAAAAACTTGAATCCCTGGAGAATCAGGGAAGACGTAATAACCTTAGATTATTGAATATCCCTGAAAGTATGGAAGGGTCAGATATAAAGTCATTTGTCATATCCTTGTTGGAGGAGTTCTTCCCCTGGTCGAAGGATAGTGATTTATCAGCAGACATTCAGCGAGTCCACAGGGATCCCTTTAGAAAAAGCAAAGACCGAAAGCCCCAAGAAAGATACTAATAAATTTCAGGACCTATTCCTTGAAGGAAAGATTTCTAAATGAAGGACTAAAAAGCGGATCTTTTAACAAAGACAACTGGTCATTTCGTGTCAGGTCGGATATATGTAAAGCCACTCAAGATGCTTGTTGTTTTAACACACACTTGGAGAGGGCCTTTCCATGGAGAATAGCCATGCTGTTCCTATGATGTAAACCTTACATCTAGGCTTTAAGGTATGGGGTCTGCTGTCGAAGCCCAGAGATCTTCTTTTATATAACTGAACTGCTTTCAGTCAAGGGGAGGGTGGTAAGGCCTTATAGTGCTTTTTCTACTGTCTTTATAAAAGATTTCCCCCTTTGTATACTATGGAATTGTAGCAATGCTAATTGTTCTGAGCTGCTGGTAGTAGTTTGTATACTGTATTGTAGAGCATGATACTTAAAATAAACATTCTGAACTATTAAAGTGACTCTGCACATTCTTATTGTTGACAAATACAGGCGAGCAAGCGAAAGGGTATGTTTTCCTACAGCGATTCCTGAGAGTCGGGAGTGTTGTGTTCTGGGTTGTCTAATCATTTACAGCTTTGGGATTTTTGGAGGAGAATGAATGAGACACTCTAGCTAGTTGGTTTTTGGGATTTTAAGTATTAAGGTGATAGGTTGCTACACCCCTATAAACCGAGGTCTTGTTTTCCTGTGCATAGTTGTGTGTAGGTAACAAGGGATATTGAAGAGGGCATGCCTTTTTTAATTATTGTTTTAATTTTTTAGTGATATCGGTTAAATGTGCTTGAGGATCATTGTAGTATGAATGTAAATGATTTCTTTTCCATTTTCCCATAGTCCCTAGTGAGAAACCAGCAATTACTTTTATTATATTATTCCAGTTTACCTGGCCTGCACCTCCTTCCTGCCCGAGGTCTTTTAGGACATAGGCGTGCACCAGCATTCAACTTTCCGAAAACCATTCCTTTTTTCCCCTGACTTGCACCCCCTGCCTGCCATAGGTCTCGTAGGACATAGGCATGCTCCAGCATTCACCTTTTTTAGGATTATTTCAATTGTCCCTGACCTGCCCCCTGCCTTCTATAAGTCTCTAAGGCTATATATACACCACCAGCATTCACCTATTTAAGGAATATACATTTCTTTCCCTCCACCTGCCTGCCTGCCTGCCATATGTGTCTCACCTTAGAGGCACATAAAGCAAACTTCAAATCTGTATATTTTATCCTCATTGAAATATTTTGTAATGGTTTGTATTGGAATGAGCAATGGATGCACTATTGTTAATTAATGATTATGTAGGATAGTGTCACAAAATTATATTGTTTGCCTGTATGAATAATTTAAACTGCAAAAATTACATGTTTTGCTGAATGCTTTGCTTGTTTTTTTGCCTTTTGGTTCAAAAGAGACATCACCTACAGTACTGCCAGACAGACGTCCAGCAGAAAGGGATACCACACCACCTTAGTCCTCCTCTGCCTGCTTCCACTTGTGCAGCTAAATGCCAACTGAGATAGCTTGAAGATGCCACAAAAAAAGGTGTTCCTGCCAAGAAAGTGGCCAGTTAGAAGAAGGAGCAGATTGCCACCACTAGTGTGCCACCCTCCACCTTTTTCAGGAAACATGTTGTGACACCACACTGTCATCTAGGCAGCAAGCTGGGAACAGCACTCCAGCATCAATCACACCACCCCAACTTAAGCCTAAGCCCTATCTTTCAGTGAGGCAGCCACTGCAATCATGGCGACTAGCAGTGAGTCTGAATTGGATTTGTCTCAGCCACAAGGTACCCTGTCATCACAGGAAACTGAGCAAAGTGGAAAACAGGAGCCGCAGCAGCAACAACTGTTCCGGAAGTAGAAACAGAATTGGAGGTTAAGCTAACTGCTGAGCAAGATGTAACTCTGCAACCATTGGCTTCCTGATCTCCAGCACAAAAAAGAAAGGGTACTCCACCATCTTATCCAAGCCCCCATGCTGATGATCTGGACATGGACTGGAGATCCGAGAGCCGCCATGAGAGGCAAGGGAAAATGTAAGTTCCTGAATGCCTCCCAATTATGGAAAGAGACAGTGAAGAGGATGAGCTAGTGATTTTCAGTATGGAAGCGAGCTCAGAGGACATCCATATTACACACCCTATTCAACCTGCTCAAAGGGATATGGCACTGGTTCCAACATACCACCTCATGACATATTTGTGAGGCCCCCGCTGTGACTTGTATCCACCACTACCTCAATTGAAGTAAGAACTGCCGAGAGACAATCGTCACACCCACCTACCTCCAGTTCTTCTCTAGGCATTGGCAATAGTACACTAAAAAAGTTCTCCTGCCCAGTTTGGGACTTCTTTATGAATGGCAAGCAGGAGGATGAGATTGCCACACTAGTGTTTGTGGAGGTAAGCCTGGTTCACAATATGGTACTGGAGGCCAAACGACCCATATAAAAAATAATCCCACAATCCGATGGGAGGAGCACCTTAATACCATTGATGGTGGTGATGGTGATGAGAGAGGGGAATCAGCTCAGCTCAAGGTGATAGGAGGAAATAAGGAAGAAGTGGATGAGAGCTTTACACCAAGAAACTTTGTCCCCAGCAGTGCAATACCAAAGGGGATGATGAACGGAGCTTTTTAGCAAATCACCCCCAGTCAACTGATCTGGGTTTAATCTATCATCATTCTTTAGCTCACTCCACCACCCCAGTACAGACATGGCCATATGCAAATCAGTCTGACCTTGTGCCTCATGGGAACAGTCCAGCCCGAACTGCTAAGCCATGTCTTCCCTGGACAAGAAACAAGCATCCTGGGAACAGTTTTGCATTCATAACCCTCATCATCCAGGCTATCTTGAATCCAGTGGCAGAGTGCGCAAGGAACCCACGTCTGGGCATACCCTGCCACTCAGAGTGAACAAAGCGATACCAAAGGGAATGATGGACGGAGCGTTTGAGCAAATCAAACGCTAACCCCCAGTAAACTGATCTGGGTTTAATCCATCATCATTCTTTAGCTCACTCCACCACCCCAGTTCAGACATGGCCATATTCAAATCACTCTGACCCTGTGCCTCATGGGAACAGTCCAGCCCGAACTGCCAAGCCATGTCTTCCCTGGACCGGAAACAAGCATCCTAGGACCGGTTTTGCATTCATAACCCTCATCAGCCAGGCTATCTTGAATCCAGTGGCAGAGTGAGCATGGGACCCACATCTGGGCATATCCTCCCAACTCAGGGCGAACAAAGCGATACCAAAGGGGATTTGTGCCAGCATCACCCGCATCAGGAACCTCCAAAATGCACGTGTCAGGTGCAGACACCACCGCTTGCATTGATGATTTCCCAAAGCTGTGTAGTGAGTCTATCGCCTCCTGGATCTCTCTGGAAGACACCTGTGTAAGCGGTACCACAAAACAAATACAACCCAAGCTACAATTACAGTCATGTTTAAGCAGGAGGGCCCCTATGCAGTCAACCAGTCAATGGCATGTTTATACAATGGAAGCTGGCCAAAATTTTAGCTCTGGACCTCCTCCCTTTTTATTTCATGGAAGGAGTGGGATTTTAGAATTTGTGAAAGCCATATTCCTGAAATGAAAGGTACCCACCCAGACCTATTTTGCCGGACTTTTTAATAAAGCACTCCATCAGGATGTGCTGCAATTCGTTGGACAAGCTTTGCAGAAGAGTGCTAATCACACTATCTGCCGGAAGATAGATATATGGACCAGTTGTCCACAGCAACTGATTACATGTGTATTACTGCACACTGAATCTCTTTTATGGAAGTTACTTAACAGCTATCTGCAGGTCTTAGCACTGTAGAAGGTTTTAAGGGCATACAGTGGCATGCAGCAGTAGAGATGTTCATCATAGAGAAATCCCATATAGCTGCAAACATTTTGAAAGATTTCAACAGTAAGGTGTTTGAATGGCTGCGAGCTAGCGGTCTCAGAATTGGATTTATTGCCATGGACAATGGCAGTAACATAGTTAAGGTCATGGCAGATGGTGGATATTTCAGGGCCCTGCATTTGGCGCATTGCATCAACCTGATTATGCAGGACTTTCTTTAAAAAGAAGACATGGTCAGCAACATACTGAACACCTGTAGAAGAATATGCACTTTTTTCAGTAATTCTTTCAAAGTATGTTAATAGAGTACCAGTTAAAGCCCTCATACAGCAGGTGCCAGCACATTGAAAATCAACCTTGCAGATGTTGCTACACCTGTTTGAGCAGAGCAGACTGATCAATGACTATGTCCTTTAAAGAAGAGGTGATACTACTGGGAAAAGCATGACCATTGAGCGGAACAAATGGGGCCTCGTCAAATGCCTGACAGAAATGCTACTTCATTTTGAAGAATTCAGACAGGAAGCCAGCAAAGAGGACAGTATGATGAGCCAAGCAATCCTGTTGGTGCATCGCTACAGGACCAGTTAAAAAAAGTTTTGCATACAAAAATGCGTATGAGTTGGTTCAGAGCTTAATCCTTCACTTGTCTGGTGATCCAAATCTGCAAAGAGACATTCTGTCCTCGAAAGAGTACATCTGTGCCACAATACTTGATCCATGGTACAAAAAATTATGCCCACTTCAATTTCTTTTTCAGAAGGGGATGTTTCACAATATAATATGTGGATTGTTGAGCAAGCAAGAGACCTGGATGAAGAGCGGGTGGAAGTTAGAGTCCTGGATAGAAGTTCTGGTGTATAGCCTTCAACCTTCAAAGAGGGCTGTGCTTTGTCTAACAGCAGGCATCACCAGGAACAACACTAGTAACAACACCAGCAACAGAAGAATCAGACCCAACCTTTGCAATGACATGGGTTCAAGTGACAGGGCTTAAGTCAAGTGCGGAGGTGAAGGCATTTGAGGTCCAGCAAATGGCAGAACCAATGACCATTCAGAGAATGGTCATAAAAATATCTGGATGACCCAAAATTGGTCTACCTGTGTCAATACTCATTGGCCTATAGGCATGGGAAGATGAGCCAATGGTCAGAGCTCAGCAGGCTGGCAATGTATCTGGCTTATATGGTAACCAGTGTGGCCAGTGAGCATATGTTCAGTACAGCTTGCGCAGTTGTCACAGTCAGAAGGACCAGTCTCACACCTCATGATGTAAAGAGATTGATACTGATTAAAATGAACCAACACTTCAAATCATCACAGAAGCTTCGCTGCTCGAATTGAGTAAATGTAAATCAGGTTCGCCCACTGATCCTTGCACAGCTAAATGTTTTAAATTGATGGTTGATTGTCTCAATCAGCAACTTAACCCTATTTGGCACTCCTCCCTGATGACGGGCATTTACCCAACCGCCTGGAAAGCGGCCTAATGTATTGTATTGCATTGTATTGTTATTACATTTGTATAGCACTTACTACCTCTGATGAGGCGTCAAAGCTCTTTTTCTGCGAGTAGCACGCTACTCTGGGACCCATAGAGGATTAGTGTTGAATTAGTATAGTGAAACATGCAAGTCATTTTTAAGTGGTGGATAGGTTAGTCAATTATTTGGATTCAGAAGTATAGCAGAAGGATAGAAGAGGAAAAACGGTGTGTATTTATATAGTGCTTGTAACCCCTGATGGTGTGTTGAGGCACGCTACTCCGGAAACCTATGAAGGATTAGTGGTGAGTTAGTATGGTGAAATATGAAAGTAATTTGAGTGGTGGATTTTAGTCAGTTATTTGGAGTGAGAAGGATAGCAGAGAGATAGAAGGGGAAAAAAGGTTTGCATTCATATAGCACATGTTACCCCTGATGAGTATTGAAGCGCTTTTCTGGCGAGTAGCACGCTACTCCGGAACCCATAAAGGATTAGTGTTGAAAATTAGTATAGTGAAATATTAGGTAATTTCAGTGGTGGATATGTTATTCAGTTATTTGGCTAGAGAAGGGTTAGTGGCGGGATAGAAGAGGGAATGAGGTTTGTATTTATATAGCGCTTGCTACCCCTAATGGTGTGTTGAAACACTTTATTGGCGAGTAGCACGCTACTCTGAAACCAAGAAAGGATTAGTGGTGAATTAGTATGGTGGAATATGGAATAAGTGTCTTGCCGATTCTGAAAAAAGCAGACGCTAATCCAGCAGAGCTCAAGAATTTTAGGACTATCTCCCTCCTGCCTATCCAGGCCAAAATCCTTGAGAGGAAGTCCAGAAGCAATAGTCTAATTTTCTTGAGTCTAGCAACTGTCTTCACGACTCCCAATCCGGCTTTAGATCTGCTTATAGTACAGAGACAGCCCTTTTGTAAGTAGCGGAAACTGTACTGAAGCCTTAGACCAGGGCAGCTCAGCAATACTTGTTTTGTTGGATTTATCCGCAGCATTTGACACAGTGTATCACCTAATCCTGCTGGAATGACTTGAGCTCCTGGGAGTAACGGGTACTATGCTAGCCTGGTCTCACTCGTTTTTAGAGGGCCGGTCACAGCAAGTATTTCTTCATCCCTTCATCTCCTCACCTAAACCCCTTATGTGTGGGGTGCCCCAGGTTCTAGCTTTTAGCCCCACGTTATTTAATGTTTATCTTACCCCGCTTGCTTCTCTAGTCGAGCAGTGGGGAGTGAAAGCTGTCTGCTGAGCTGATGATACTCAGCTGGTGTTCTCTTTTGAAGAGCACTCAGAGGCAGCTTTCAACAACTTTAAGAACGGTCTGATTAACATCTTGACCTGGATGACGGATTGCTGCCTGAAATTAAATACCGACAAAATGGAGGTATTGTTTTTCAATCAACCCTTTCCACTAAACACCAATCTCTGGTGCTCATCGGAGCTACACCCCCCACCCATCCCTGTTGACTCTGCGAGGAATCTCTGGTTTAATTTTTGACTCACACCTCTCTTGTAAAGCCCAGAACTGCCAAGTCTCCTCAGCCTGTTTCTGGAAATTAAAAGCCTGGCTGAGATTCCTGCATCATCTACCTATGTGCTGTAGGAAGACTGTGGTCCACACTATGGTTACAGCAAAGTTAGATTACGCCAATAGCCTATGCTTGGGTCTTCCAGCTTATCTGACTCAAAGACTGCAAGTTATTCAGAATGCTGTGCCCAGACTTTTTAGAAATGTGCTGTTTCGTCACAGCATCTTTCCCTACCTGCGAAGGCTCCATTGGCTTCCTCTCCTAAGGAGGATAGAGTTTAGGGCGCTTACCATTGCCTATAGAGCTTCCAGGGATAGGGGCCCTGTGTACCTGAGATAGAGACTCCAGAAATGTCACCAGACTAGGGCCTGGAGATGCAATCTCCGCAACTTCTTAGGATCCCCAGTTTTTCCAAAGCCAGGATTGGTGGTCGTGCTTTCTCATTGAGAAATGCGTTTTTGTGGAACTCCTTGCCTGATCACCTTCGTCAGGCCGAGATGGAACAAGTATTTCGGAAAGCACTGAAGACCGGGTTGTTCGCCCGCTCGTAGCCCATTCCTCTCTTCTACCTCTGCTGGAGCGCTGTTAGCCCTGTGACACCTCTGTTGGAGGTAGCTGTGCGCTGTATAAATGACCTTTTGTTTGATTGATTGATTGATCACAAGACTACATTGTTACTCAAAAAGCACAGGAGGAGGATGAGGGTGATTGGAAAGACTCAGGGGCATAGGCTGACCATCTTCTGGTTGAACCCCTGAGCTTGAGGATGTACTCTACTTCCATGACTGAGTAGGCCACAGTAGAACGTTCTACTTATCATTGAAATGCTTTGCAAAAGAAAAAATGGATATAGCTTAAGGAACATTTACATATTTGGTGCCTGACTTATGTAGCCCCCACTATTTATTCACAAATATGGGTAGACTGGAGCTGGACCAGTGTACATACAAGAAATGTCCCGATCCGCCTAAAGGGCATGAAGAAAATGCCTGGATCTGTCCCATCCCTATCCTGCTTTTTTCATTCCCTAGCAGGACATCCCCAGTGAAGATCACTAATTTGCCCGACTTCCATTGTTTTGCTTCCATGGGGAAGAGAGGTGCTACAATAGACTATTGTGTACCATTCTGCTTGGATTGGAACAAGTATTTATTGCATGAATGAGTGAAATATATATATTGAGTAAGAGTTAGTGATGATAATACATGTGATGGCAGACCGTGAGGGTGTTGTTCAACAATTTGTAAACTTGATTTTGATGATTTGTGATTTTTGGGGGCTGATTGGTGATTTTGCCTAAAGGTGATTGCCCCTTTTACACTTACATATATTTTCCCGCATTGTCCACTCCTTGTTGTATTCTTTTTTTGTGGGGAGGTTCTTCAAAGACCAGAATAGTCAGTTTAGTTAAGAAATGCAAATCTACACACAATGCTCAAATTCTTTTGCTCTTCTTGTTCATAAACAGCTGTGCAATACATGTCTTTCTCTCTCAATCTTATTTGGATCAGGAGTCCAACAGATTCAGGGCTCGGAGTCAGGATATAGGGCAGGACTACATCAACAGCCATAAGAAGAAAGTTATCTACTTGGGAAACTAACACGCTCTAAGAGGCCTACTCAGCTTTGTGAACTGGAGAGAGGTGTACTAATTTGGAAATTGCTGAATAGTGTTCTCGAATGTCAAACTCCACTAAATATGTTGTGGCAGTGGGGGGCTGTAACTGGAGACAGGCATGTGATGTCACATGCAGTTACAATGGCCAGCAATTGGTTCTGAAATGGTTCTCACTAGACAATTGCTCACTCATGAGCCATCATGATTGCAGCAACTTACTCTCTTGTTAAGCCTCTTGGTCCACTCCTCATGAATCTTACCTTCTCCTTGACCCTACAATATTATTATTTACTGTTTTACAAAACACAGGCCTTCTCTTTTTCTGCACAAAAGGTCAATAACCCTCCTGCTTACTTTACCAGACAGGTTCATCCACGCACCTAAGAGACATCCCAAGAAGAATGCAGATGCACAGCCAATTTGACATTTATTTACAGCATCATTTTTCTTTTAACAATCATAATTTTTAGAACTTTGAGGCTTCACTCCTCCATAATTTTCATTTTACAAACTTGGATGACAGAAAATGTCAATAATAATACCTTGGGACCCTATAGTTGGAGGACTGCTTACAATGCATATAACTGGACTGTGTCATGTCTTCATTCATTTCCTTCCACAATAGATTTGATGGTGATGTGCTGCTCATTGACTTGATGAATCTTGTTGTTGTGTAATGTTTGTCTTAGTCACACCATTCCCCAACCCCCGACTCTCCTCCATTCATCAAACCCTTAACCCTCTTCTCCCAGGCTGAGTGATAAATTGAGGGGTGGCTCACAAATTTAACCATAAATGGTTCACACCCTCAGTGAGGCAGATGTGGTGAAACTGAAACCAACTCATTTCAGGATCTTCTTACCTGAGCATAGCCCATGACAGTCCCACTTACTCAAGCATGTAAGGGATAGAACATCATTCAATTCATCATCATAGTGCAGATTCAGAACAATGTCTGTTCCAGTGTTCCACTATAGGTAGTGGTACTTATTTGTGCCATCTTGCCTAATTGATAAAGGTAAGGTTGCTTGTTTGCTGTAAGTTCACTCTTGCAGTTCAACTGAACTTCCAGAAGGAATTTTACCATTACAAGTTGTAACCTTATGAGTAGTAACTAACCAGTAGTAGTAACTTCTTTTAAAGTAAGTGAAAGGAATTGCTTACAATGCACAAAGTTGTTACTTGTAAAGTTACCAATGGAAAAGTTACTAGTCGTAAACGTACACAGCAAGGGTCAGTAAACTAACACCAAAAGTGTAACATACTTAACACTTCTGAATAAGGTCTTGTGTTGCTTAAATGCTTAACATTCTCCCGAGTCCTCTCCCAACTTTTTTTGTTTGTCAATTTCAAGTTGGCAAGCGCAAGCGAGGAAAATCCACCTGCCAGCGAGATTTTCCCTCATTTGCGATCGTCAACATCAAGTTGGCGAGCTGAAGCGTGGAAAATTAAACTCCCGGCGAGATTTCTCAACGCAGGCAGTCAGATTTCTCATTGCGAGTGGTTGGGTATGCTCGCAACGGCTTGCTTTGAGAAACCATCTGTTCTCGTTCAGAAAACTGCCACTCGAGTAAAAATCTACTCGAGGGGCAGAAAGGAAGCAGTGTTGGCTTGCACTGTGCATGGTGCCATTTGCAATGATTGCACAGGGCAGATACGCACCTGGCACTGAAAATCACTGCAAACTGCATTTATCTAACCCACTCCGCTGCTTGCGGAGCTCCGCGTAGCGGGGCAGAGGTTTTTTGCACTTTGCGGAGTTCCGCTTAGCGGAACTCTCCAAACTCTGGCCAAGCTTATTGAATACTACCTCCTCTTTGCTAAAATGTTACTACTGCCAGTTTTTGTAATATCAGGTCTTTATGGTGGTGGCCTGCTCTCAGTCTTTGATAAGTTATGATAAATAACTAACTCTGTGTTTTCTTTCAGTGATGGATAATCCTTCTGAATAACACTGCAGTTGGACTTTACAGAATTGGGAGTGGGACCTTTCTTGTGATGTCTACCCTGTCAGTGCTAGCCCACTAATACTACCACCACCATCAAAAAGGCCCATTGGGAAGCACTGGAAAAAGGTCTTGGAAGATTGAGAGAGGTAGCAGCCACCATTTCACCTATTCAGGTAAGAGAAATAAGAAGAGAAGTGAACTACTTTAGATAGTAACTTCTACTGGATGTTTTTTTGGCAAGTAGAGATAAGTCAGATTAACATTTATTTTATGTATGTTGTAGATAAGAAGTTTAGGAATACCCCCTGGTGGTCATTATAGTTATAGAGAGTAGTAGGACAAGGGCATTATATTATAATTGACTGGTATACACTTTGATAAATGACTGGGTGCTGCAAAATTGGCAAATGTTAACCTCATCAAGCAATAAGACAGACCTAATCTGTGTTGTTCCCACTCTGGTAGTACGGTATTGTTTGGGTATAAGTAAAGTAAGTAATCTAGCAAATAAATGGCAAGGGACTTCAGAATCAGATAGGGAAAGTCTCAGGGGAAAAGTTAATGTACAGTGTGTGACCATCCAGAGGAAGCTTTTTGTTAATAAATAACACAAGACTGTGCTAAAAAGCAGTGTAAAGACAAAAGACAGATTGTGGGTGAGATTTATATTAGAAACAAACTACCCATTGATTTTTTTTACAAAGAAAGCCCACCCTCTCTATCCAAAAAGGCCCAGCCCTCTCTCCAAACAAATAGCCCCATTGTCCCAGCAATGTCAAAACCTTTCCCCAGCTTCCCTTCCCAATCCCCATCCTTTCAACCCATAACAAACCAGTCCCACCCATCAAAAAGGTATATTTGAAAAAGGGTGTCTTAGAGGGCATTCAACCAGGTGTGAAGGTGTTGTAAATTCATACTCCTGCTGCCTACTTAATTCTATTTATAACAGAAGGCACGTTTTCCTGGGCTACAAATCAGTGCTAGCTCGAGTAGGGCAGGGTGGAGGAAGTGGTCCTTAGTCAATTATGATGACGACAATGAGGGGGGCTCTTGTCCCATGGTTAGCCTGGTTAGCAGCAGTGGTGGATCCCGCCTCCTGGCGGTACTGGTGATGGTGTGGCTGGGATAGAGGCTTGCCAGGCTAGCCAGAAGAACTGAAGGCACGTGCCTCCTCCTCCTCCTCATCCTTCAAAGTCACCAGCTGATGAAATTATTTCAAAATGACCTTCATCCTGTGGCATCACAGCTGGGCGGCTATCTCCTGCCGGGATGGTGGTACTCCAGCAGCAGGAGTAGCTATATCAAGAAAATAAAAAAACTAATTGTACTGCTCAATGCAAACACTAGTTTAGGTTGGCATAGTAGCAAAATATTGCTGGTCGCCTAGGGTCAGAGGAATATTTGATGTGATTAGTACCAGGGCAAAGCTTTTACAAAATATACATCACATAACAATAGCACTGACTGCAATGAATTAAGCCAGAATACCACTAGACTAAAAGTGATTTTCCATTTAAAGGATATCATAATCAAACTAAACTTTGAGTGTAAAAATTACCTCTCATTAATGAGTAAGGCATACATGCAGCACAATTAATAGTACTCTTGATGTGCAACATTAATGGAGGCATACTAGCACATGGTCTGCTACTCGGTGCAGTCTGCTGCATGTTTTTGTGGTAGCTGCAATGGATAATTTATTAACATACTTCAATTCTAATGACTGTGCTCTTTCCCGACTGCCTTTTCAATTCAATAAAACGTAGAAGAGGTAGATAGATAAATGAAATGTCACAAACATCATGTATAACAGATATCCTGTCTGCCATAGGTAGACAATGGACAAAATGATGGCCTGCAGTACAGGACAGGGAATGGGATATATTTTATTTGGTACATTTGTCACAGAGTATCTCATCCACCGAACTCTAAATCAGGCGTTTTGTCCCACTTTCCACTCTGGCCTCGTCCTTCCCCACAAATTATTTAAACGAATCCATCACTTGTCAGAAAGAAAAGCTACTCGAATGAAAGGTAAGTTAGAGGGATTAAGCTAGGTAAAGGTTTAGCTATAGAATAGTGGTGTGTCGCTGTACAAAATGTGCTATGCTTTTGATAAGTCAAGTCACCGTAGTTGATAAATGATGAAAGAGAAAAGGTTGAACAGGCATAAATCCATGAAACATGAATAGAGCTCCCGGATTTATTGTATTATTTTGTTAACATTTCCTTATGCATTTATCCCTATATTCATTTTTGGGCCGTCTTATTGGTAGGTAGCCATATTTATTTAGTTCTTTGAATACTAATGGTGTTGTAAAATGGTACATTTTCATATTTATTTAACTAATAAGCAAGAAACGCAAACTTTGATGCCTGTCACGTTTTAGGAAATTTAAGAGTCAAATATAACAAAACGCTACACCCTCGGATAAATATTAGCATAATACTACAAATATATGTTGACATAATCCTGTATTTAAGGAAATACCGTCCTGTTATTAACTCCACAAGCAATCTATCTGCTCAGAGGTTAGCTTGTAATTCATAAAAGACAGCAAGGAGAGTATTTCAAAAATAGACAATTTTTCAAAGGCAAGACCAATTGCATGGCAAATGCTTGTTTTGGTTTGTAATGTATTGCAAACTTTGTAATGCCTCATTAACTGAAGCCAACGTACATTGCGCAGCCAACACTGTAGTGTCAAACTGAAGCATGCTGTAGTTAGGTCAAAGGTGGTGAAATGCTGTGGACAAGGAGGTAATGATGATGAGTTTGATATCTACCTTGCTTAACAAACGCAGTATACTTAATTTCTCAATAGGAAGCAATGTGACTGTATGGCTAGAATAAGAAATTATAAATTACCCACTTTAGATACCAAATTTGCCCACCTAAGTAATTATTATTTAATTAATTTAAGTACAACAGCAATAACTCACTCTCACTACAGTTTGGCTAGTAGTATCTTAACTATCCCTTTGGGAGGTTTGTTGGTTGACAACATGTTAGAAAAGCCAGGGAGTCAATTCAACCAAAAACCTTTTTCTCCTAATGGAGGGACAAGGCTATAGTGAGAGTGATGTGCAATGAAGAAGTGGAATGGCCAATGGAAGACATACGGTCTTAGTTGAGAAATACAATAGGTTCTTATTCCTTTCCAGCCATGCTGTACTGGCATGGAAAACCGCTGGTATATACATAATAAGACAACACTGAGGGGTCCAAGACCATGGCAACTCTCCCTCTTTGATTGTGTGGGCAAGAAAGCCTTCTCAACAAACATGTGTGGTAAATAATAGATTACTTGGGTGTCTTAGGGCCTTAATATGAATTTGGCGGTCTGAGAGCATCCTTCCATGCCAGTGACCCGTTCTCAGACCACCAAAGTCGAATGCCACCTGCCAGAATATGAGTTTCTTTATTGTCTGGTGGGCGTGTGGTGTTGCATTGTGGTGCCTATTGAGAAGACACTCCAATAGTAGTGCCTAAGGTCATACCTGCATGGCAGGTGCGGTGCAGTCCATGCTGTGCAGAAAAGGGGGCGCATGCAGACAGGGGGACAAAACATGTACCCCCACATGTATCCCCATGCACAGTGGCAACAGCCCACCGCCAGCCGTTTTATGGTGCACTCACCGCCATGAAAACGCTGGGGAAAATTGTAATATGCTTGGCTGTGCCACAGCAGCACCATCAAGCATATTGCTTCCCTAGACCACAGCCAGGGATTGCGGTTACTCAGTGGTTGCAGTGGTCCCCTGGAGGTTTGACCGCCAAAGACGCAATACGGCAGTCAGACTGCTGCTGCAGTGGTCCCCAACCATAACTGTATCTCCCCTGCGAGTTTGCCAGTGCTATTGAGCTAATAGCTTACTAAAATGGGAGCAGAAGAAAGCTACTGACAGGAGAAAGTCATCTACAGAAAAAACAAATATAGGAAAACAGGATAATGCAGGGATAACAAACATTAGATAGAGGAGTTGAAAAAAGTAGTCAGAACAAAAATAAACAGAAGGCAAAATTATTTTACTGGTGGAGAAAGGTAAAAGTAAGAAATAATAATAAACATCAAAGGCAGTGAAGGGTGGCACTAATTTTTACTTTTGGGTGCATCTGTCTTCAAAGACTGCCCTCTGCACATGCACATTCCACCCCCAGCCCTAGCTGTAATCGTAACCATACCCTGCCATTTTCGCACCCTGTGCTTTTCTATTCTTTCCTTTGCCTCTCTTGCTGATGTTCAGGATGTTGGATCTTTATTAATCCTTTACTTTTCCTACAGCGCTGCTTTAGGCATCGGGCTTCAGTTATACACTCAGTTGGGTTATAATCTACCATAGTCTGCCAACAACCAACTATTACTGTCCTTCCACAATTAGTGAAAAACAACTATGCTTTGTTGCTCAGCCACACAGATGCACAGATGCAACAGATAGAGGAGTGTACCATACTGTACTGTACTACAATGTAGGGACTGCTCTATTCTAGAATCACAGTGCCTCTACTGAGTTAGTGTATCCTATGTGTATAAGGAGGCAAGTTTAAGGATAAAGGGCCATATGTATCAACAAACCCTTTTGCGATTCCTAAATAGCGATTTTTAAGGAATCGCTATTTGGGAATCCCAAAATGGTATGTATGAAGAAAATCGCAATTTTTTAGCTATTCCTTAATCTTCCTTGTTTGCGAATTCGCATTTTGCGAATTCGCAATTAAGGAATAATTCCCAATGCATTCCTATGGGACAGGAGGCCCATAGGAATGATTGCAAAATAATTCTCAAATTGCGAATTCGCAATTTGCTAATCGCAATTTGAGAATTATTTCAAGGGTGCAGGGGTGTCTCAAAGACATCCTGCTGCACCCCTTAAATGTACATGTGTGTGCATATGGTGCACATACATGCCCTATGGGCATGTGTGTGCATCACATGCCACCTTCAAAAATGCCAAATTGTGCATTTTTTGAAGAATTCGCAAGTTACCATCAACTACAAGTTGGTGTTAATTAGCGAATTCTTAACCATATTTCGCAACACAAAAATGCTACATACATAGCATATAAGGAATCGCAAAATTGCAATTCCTTAAATGCTATGGCAAAATAAGGAATCGCAAAACTTTGCTATTCCTTATTTTGTGAATGTTTCATACATCCTAAAACATGCAAAAAGGCCGTTTGCGATTCGCTAAGGCAGAAATTCTGCGAATTTCGGCCTTTGCGATTCACAAAAGGCTTGATACATATGGCCCTAAGCAAGCATTCATCACTACCTGTCATAATAACAAACAGTTCTCATTTATCATAACAATTAATCAGCAAGTATGCAATCCGGCAGGGTAAGAGGCAAGAATCTAATCACCAATAAAAAAGAGTGAGCATTTACATCATTAGAATCAGCCACAAAAAGGGGGACAAAAAATAAAACAAGTGGAATAGAGAAGACTTCTCCTTTCGATAGGGTGAAAAGTAGCCACGAGTCAGGCCCAAACCTAGATTTTAGTCTTATGATAGAAGCAGGCCCTCCAAGTAACAGCAAACTGGGAAGTTGTCGGCTCATTGGGAAGGAAATAAGCCTTCGGGATAGTCCAAATCATCAAAAATACCTGACTTTTTTCAGATGATAAATAACCAAGGTGGCATGTCTGAGTCAAGTTTGACTGGCAGGAGGTAGCTCATTAAAGGACCCAACTGCACTAACCTGAAGGATGAGAGTTACTCTCAAATCCCTCTGTCACCAACGGTTCTGATTCTGCAAAACCCACAATCACATAGTTGGTCAGTCGAGAGCGGCATAGATGAAGTGGAGAATACCAACAGGATATCAGAGGGCCATGCATGCCAGACAGATGCTGGGAGTCAACACACAATGACAAAAGATGGGCCTAGTCGTCATAAGATTGACTAAGATGTGCTAGTAAGCTCCCAGTCCAAGTTCCACTCATTTCCTGAATTTGTGGCCAGCAACGTGAAGGCCACACTCCTCAGGATCTGGCGGAGGGGGGTTAAAAGAGAATGCAGGGAGCTGGGCCAGTGAGGGAACCAAAACAGAGATCACAGTTAGATAAATACAAGAGCTCACCACAATTTTGTGATAAGTCCTCTGCCTTGTGGCCAGCCGAATTAAATTCAATGCAAACAACAGTCTTGGTTTTGAGATATCACTCTAACAAGATGGATATTCAGGTTGCTGTACTTAATAATATGGTAATTTTTGTGTCAGGAATCGACAAGAAACTTGAGAAGCTTAATGCGCTGATTCAAACAAGCCACTTTAAGGAATTTACAATCTGCTCATGTAAGGAGGTGGTTGAAAGATAAGTGCAATTGCCGGTGATTCTGGAGAGAATTATGCGAGAAGTTAAAAACAGTCTTGTGTCAGAGACCAAACCTAAGTTACCTCTCCCTATGGCATCAGATGGGAAATTTAATTTGACTGTGATGGCACCTCTGGGGAGACAGGAAGAACTCCCCCAAAATAGGGTGGGACAAGAACGCATGCAGTGAGTGAGCATAATAAAGAAATCTCAGCTCAACATCAAAAAGATCCCACTGAAGATAGAAATGTGATGCTGGATAAATCTAACGTACCATCTCAACTTACTAAAAGGGAGAAGAAATGTACAAGGAAGGGAAGAAATAAAATCAGTTCTTGGCACGCTGGACACCTATGCACCTCGTCATTTTTACAACATGAAGACTCAGATTATGTGGTGAAGACTGCTTTTGAGTCGTATTCAACAGGAACTAAGCCAGCCCTACTATGTGAAACTGCACTTATTAAATCAGAATTATCCATGAAATCCTGCAAGGGTATTCGCTACTACTATCAGTGCACTCCCAGTGCCATGTACCCCTTAGAAAGGGGAAGACTAGGTACACAAGGTGTTCCCCAACAAGACTACATCATGAGGCAGGAGGAGAGACAAGCAAAAGAACTTAAGGAAGGAGCAAAGCAAACTCAGCTTACAGTTCATGTCTTGCAAGAAGCTCATTTATTTTGCTGGGAAAAATCACAACCAGTGATCAGAACCAAACAACAAGAAGAGAGCATTATGAATCCAGTGAACTCACCTGATGCCAAAATAACTCTGGCCAAAGATTTCTATGGATCCCTGAGTTTAAGTCTAGAGGTCTGCAGGATGTCTTAAATCGATCAAGTGGCTTAAAGCTGATAAAGGCCCTCCTGGGTCTAAATCACAACAAATCCGAGGACATTCTTGCAATTAAGTTTTTGCCTACGAGAGGGTGTCAGCATACAGATCCGACCATGGTTACCTTTTCTGCACAGGTTCTCCCGGCTCAGGTCCTTGATGAGAGAAAGCATTTATAAACCTGAGGGATTGAAGTAAAATTATACCGGGGGATAGATACACCCATGTACTAATAGCAGGCTCACCCCCAGACGAGTACATAGCAACCACTGCATAAGCAGTACGGGGAGCAAATGGAGGGTTTTCATCTATGGGCTTTACAATGGTGCCACTGAGTATACAAACTTTATAGTTAAGCTAACCAAAGAAGATGAAGCAGGAATGCAGGGAACTGTAACAATGAACATCAAAATAACTGGGATTGGTTGTACACCCTCTCAAGAACTGGGAATACTACTGTCTGAATGGTGGGGCAGCCACTGGTAAGCAAGGGTGGCCTGACAATCTGCTTTTGGAATGTCAGTGGCTTGCAGACAAAAATCGCTGACTCTAATTGGCAGTAGAGAATATACAAAATTGTCCGAAAGAAGTAGCATATATGAAAGGGTGAAAGGTGGCCTGGCAATATACAATTTATACTAATTTATTAGCGAAGGCATTAGAGCTGAATGCGGATGACTTAGGTAGGTTGGTACTGAAAATCGATGGCTGGACCAATCATTCTGAAGAATCCATTATTCTTGTGAATTTATATATTAATCCCAGCGCCGGGACACTCTTCGGGGTAGACGTGCGCTATATAAATCCCCCATAACAATAACGTTAACAATCCAAAGAAAAAAGCAGCAACAGCAAAGAAAATGGCAGCACTTTTATTCCAATTAAAAGATACATATTATAAATCACACTGGTTAGTTACAAGTGACTTCAATCCAGTTTTGCCAGCCTACGGAGGAGCACATGGATGCTGTTGGAATCCTTCCTGTTCAATGAATGCCACCTAATAACCGGAAGGACAAAATAGGAGAGGAACTAATAAAAGGCCTGTGAATTATTCAGCTTTATGGCCCTGAATGGCCGAAAGCTAGGTGATACTCCCCCTGCCTGGACAAAAACGTGAAGCAATTCTGTCTGCATTCTAGATTACACCCTTGTGTATCTGCCCCTATACAATCTTGTATGAAATTTAAGCCTAGAGCACCATATGGAGAGTGACCATTATTCCTCAGGTGATCACTTTAAATACATATATATGTAAACAGGAAGTGGCCTCCATACTACAGGGAGAGGTTGGCAGAGGAAACATGAAACATCTTAAGTTGGCCTCAAGCACAATTTAGGGCCCGATTACGATGTTGGACAGACCTGAATCTGTCCGACATCGTTTGGGAACTGGGACCGAACGACCTCCTGTTGTCAGTCCCAACCCAGCAATTTGGATGCGACCTAACACTGTTCAGTCACATTTCTATTGTTTACAATAGGAGCATGCACTCCAACCGGAATTCATGCTCTCATTGCAAAGAGCTGAGGTGCAGTTCATTCCTGCACATGATGGCAGGCACGTCAAGGTGCCTGCCACCAGTTGCAAGGCTCAACAGTGCCCTCTAGGCTGCCATCCAGAGGCCTTGCACCCATGGGGACCCTGTTGTGGGCCCCCAACGTCGGATTCCCACAGCCTTTCTGTGTCAGAAAGGCAGGTACAGAAAGGCTGTGGGAATATGCCATCTTAATCCCTCTGGCAGAAAGAGCTGCCCGAGCGATTAGTGGAGGCTTTCCGAATGGCAGACGGGCTCTCTGGGCACGTCGGAAGCCATTCAGAAATCCAGTTTGGATTCCTTTCTGACCAGCCAAATCATATTTGGTCAGTCAGAAAGGAACCCACATGGGACATTTGGTACTGCATCAAAATCATGCCTTAAGAGTTTGGCAGAGAAAGCTGTGGCATGTCTTTAGGACCTGGCCCCAAGAGGCCCTAACCCGTTAATGGTATGGGAGATATTTACTGACAATCTTAGCCCCAAACATGCTTTCAGCTAAAAATCTTAGTATTATTGATCTTCCCCCACAATCAACGCCACTAGTTGCCATCTTAACAGGGTCCCCACACTTACTTTTGGTACTAAGGAAACATCTTTGGATCTTCTTCACAAGACCGTTCATTGGTGCAATGTGAAAAATGGCCCCCAGCTAACTTCTGACAATATCATGGCTAGAAGGGTGGGGTGGATAGGCTATGGGACAAGGAAAACTGTTGAGGAAGACTGTATTATTCTTAACTTTCAGAACCCTATGCAGGCTAGAGGAATGGTAAGCTGTCAAGTTAGGGATATTATTAAGTCTTGATATAGAATAGTTTCTTTATTGTCTTCTATCCCCCTAATCCACTCCAGGCAAATCCTGAAGGGCAATTTCCATTCAAGCTGGTCAAGCCCCCTCAAAAAAGAAATGTACATTCAGAGTTAACCTTGACTTACCGTTTTTCACCCCTAGTGTGTCCGTCGAGCCTTGATGAAAATGACTGACTATTCCCTGTGGCTAAAAACATCCAGGGCAAGATTAAATGACCCTATTAAGCTATGCATCTCTGTACCTACACCTCCTCCACTACCATTGCTGGATAATTTACCTATCTCCACTTCTACCTTGGCCAACTCTGTAAACCCCGCTGTGAAAGTATTGTCTTGGAATATAACTGGCCTTAGGTCTAAACAGGCTAATATCTCTTGGGAACAGTTTCTTGGTACACATCATATTATTGCTTTACAGGAAACATGGAGTCAGAAAACTGTTTTTATTTAGATGGTTTTACTACTTTCTGTAAATATGCTGTCCCCTTAAATATGGGAAGAGCCTGAGGGGGTCTGCTTTTAATGTTCTCACTTAAGCTCTCTTATCAAGCAAAATTGATCGATTGTCGTTTACCTAATGTGTTAGCAGTGGCACTGTCACATAAGAATTTTCACACTCTGTTAGTGGTCATAATCCACACACCAGATCACATGAGACAGAACATCTTTCAGTTATGGAGAATTTATTAGAAAGCTATGGGAAAGGAAGCCAAGCCTATCATGACACACTCATTTTAGGGTACTTTAACATCCATAAGTGTAGTCTTAATTGTACTCCCATACTTGAGGTGGATGACGGTTATGATCTGTTTAATCATTTTGAGCACACACTATCAGGCATTTATTTAGAAAGTTTTCTTTCAGACCACAATCTGTTATGTTTACAGCAATCAGATGCTTTATCTCTGGTCCCCACCTATGTAGGTAGTGGTAGCACAAGTGTTACTGACTTCATAATGATATCTGTATCACTAGCATCAGCTGCCAATAACGTAAGTGTCATATGGAACTGTCTTAGTGATCATAATTCCTTAACACTGGACTTCTCCCTGTTGGCCGCCTTTAAGGGGGGCCTCAAGTCAAATTTCTATTTGAAAATATTAGCACTAAACATCAAGCAAGGAGACTGAAGTGGGAAAGGATTTCTCCTGTGAGTTTCTTAAACAATTTGTATTCTATCTGTTCCAAGTGTGTATGGATCCTGCTTCACAAGACAAAGACACTCTTGAAGCTTTTGACAGAATTATTAAGCAGGTGGCAACTGACCTAACTTCTAAATCTAGAACCAGCTGCCAGGTCAAAAGGTGGTTTGACAAAATGTGTTTGGCTGCCCATAAAGAATTAAAACAGGCCCTGATGCAAAACCCAAGGGATGCTATATTGATTAGGTGTTGTAGGAAAGCCTATAAACTTGCAATCGAGGCAGGGAAGAAACAGATAAGAGAGCAGGCCTGGAAAGCACTTAGTAAAGCCAGGGTTTTTTGCCGACAGTACTAGATTTTGGTAGGTGGTTAACAGCCCTTATTTCTTAGACACACCTAATTCTAGTAGTGATTGCCCAATACCAGCTGAACTCTGGGTCCAGCATTTCAGTATTATCTATAGCGATATGAATTTGGAATTTGCCATGGGACAATCAGTCCCCGGCTTACCTAGTAATCCCCTCCATTTTAATATAGATGAGGTTCGCAAAGCTATAGTCTCAACCACGGCAGGAAAGGCGCCTGGTCCAGATGGGGTACCTACTGACCTCTATAAGGCTGATCCTAAAGTTTGGGCCATGATTTTAACCCATGTTATTAATGCAGCGTGCATCAAGGGTCTTCCTCCATCTTGGGCTAAGGCGGTTATCATCCCTATATTTAAAAAAGGAGCCCAGGATGATCCCGCCTGTTACAGACCCATCTCCCTTTTAGATTCTGTGGCTAAAATACTGGGAAAAGTAATTCTGGATCGTCTTTTAGGCTATCTCGATCAGGCTAATAATATCTCTGATCTGCAGTATGGTTTCCGGCTGGGGAAAGGGACCCTGGACCAGTGCTTAAACCTGCATCTACTCATTGGGAAGTACACCATTGCCGAGAGAGGAGTCTTAGATCTGGCTTTCATGGACCTAACCTCAGCCTTTGACTATGCCAACAGGTCTAACCTGTGGCTAGTGTTACCTGACTTAGGGATAGATGCGGAGCTAGTGTCCTTTTTCCATACCACCAATGAAAACACCACAGCAGCAGTAAGGTACAACCCAGATGGTAGTTTGACAAATCCACTGGAAGTAAAAGAGGGGGTCAGGCAGGGGTGCATTTTGGCCCCTTTGTTGTTCACACTTTACATTAATAATTTCGTTGAAACCCTAACAGCTTGTTGTGAAGATATTCCCAGAGCCTGCTCCAAAATGATTCCAGCACTTCTGTATGCAGACGATGCAGTTCTGCTGGCTAGAACTGCATTGGGTTTACAACGTCTTTTAAACTGTTTCATATGTTTTATGGAGTCTAGGAACTATAAGAAATCACACAGTATGACTATAGGTTCAGGAAAGGCGACCTAGGCCAAATTTTATTGGAAAGGGGCTGAACTGACCAAGGTGCCAACGTTTCCCTATATAGAGATAGTTTTTGATGAAAAAGGTTCCTGGTGCCCACAACTTTTACTTAAAAAGAACACCTTAGCCAGAGCAGTGGGGGCTACCCTGAATTTGTCTAAAAGACTGGTGTCTAAACCATTTCCTGCACTATTAAAGATCTACAATTCAAAATGCATCCTGATGGCTACGTATGGGAGTGACATTTTGGGTTACAGGGATGTGAAGGGGTTCCAGGTAGCTGAGAACAATTACATTCAGAAACTCCTTGCGATCCCCATCGGAACACCTGTTTTTAACTTGCACAAAAAACTGGGAGCGGGATATATTTCAGACCAGATTGCAGTTGCCCCACTGTTGCGCTGGCATAGAATTTGGGCGTGTCCAACCCCAAATCTAAACCAAATCATAATTAATGATTGGACCAGTTTGGATGGGGCTTTATGTATTCCCTGGTTGAAATATATAAAGAAGCCGACTGGATGGCTTGGCTTGGCCATCCTGACCTGTTCCTGAATCCAGGCGCATTGAGCTGGACTGCTATCAGAGAATTTGAAAAGCTGTTTTTGGACAAGCAGCAGATGTCTAGAGAGGAGCTGGAACTATCAAAACTGTCTGTGAGAAGATTTGTCATACTGAGCATGGGTCCACAGATGCAGCCTTATTTAACCTATGTTAACAAAGCATAACATCGCTTTGTTTTGACCAGATTTCGTTTGAATCTGGTCTCTTGGCTTTTAGAATCTCCCCTAGGCTATTTGAAACCTGACCCACTGAAACCCTGCCCCTGCGACAATTTTTAAGATCAGGACACATTACATTTCATGTTTTTCTGCACCTTTTACGACTCTCAGCGCAGGAACCATATTTTACAATTGTTTAAGGACAGCAAGTTTGCCCAAGTGAGGCCGGCTTTGATTTATCTTCAAATGTTATCCTTCCCTACAGTCTGTCTGGGGGTTGAAAGCTTTTTATTTGTGGCTATCAGATACAGGAAAAGATTGCTGATGCCAGAGTGAGTCTGTTCTCTTACTTAATGTGCACATTATGAGATAGCACTAATATACTTTGGTCTTATATTTAGTGCCTTTTTGTTCTCTAGTTGTAGATTTTTTTTGTATGGTAAATTAGCCAATTAGGATGCCCTTTTATTGTTTTGCATAGGCATTTTTAGAAAAAATGTTTTAGTGTGGTTTAAGGTTTTATGTATTAATGCCCTTCAATCAATTGTGCTTTTATGACTTTTGGCTGTTGAATAAAGTATTTTTAGACTTGACTGACTACCAAAGGTTCTTTTTAAACATTCTTCACCTAGGGGAGCAGTCTTTTTGGCATCATTGTGTAACAATGGATTGCCAAATGAGGTTATCCCAGAAACCTGGAAGGGCTCAGTAATCCATCCCATTTTTAAAGGTGAAGAAGATCTTCCCCCACCAACTACCATCTAATTGCACGTTTAGATGTGAATCTTACATTTTTCTCCACTCTACTGCTACACGATCTGGAATCTTGGTCACACGGAAACGGGAGACTCTCACCAAATTAAACTGGTTTTATAAGGGGTTAAGTTACTATTACCAACATCATGGCTGTGGGACTGATATTAATAGAGTAAAGGGAACTGGTACTCCGCTTAATAGGTGGTTCTTTAATTTCAAAGCAGCCTTTGACTGTATTCCACGTAAAAGTCTATAGGAAAAACTGTAGCGACAAGGAAGACCATCTAACATCCTGCAAGCAATTAGATGGATAAACTCTGATATGCGGGTTAAGGATCACTGTTACAACATGGACTCCTATAACATCGAACTACACAAATATTGAGTCAACAATATTGTGTACAAAAATATTGACACCCAATACACAAAAAACAGTAATAAGACAAACATCAATATTGACAACAAAAATAAAAAACACCCAAATATAGATAACAAAAATTTAAAATGAAACACAACAAAAACATTGATAAAAATAATATCAGAAACACAGACATCGATAAAATGCATAGAAACTGTACCAAAAATTAAATTTAAACATAAAATTAAACTATTTTCAAAAAAATAATAAAATAACATATTCCACACAATTTAAACATACTTACAAATTACAAAATTAATAACATTAAATAAAACAAATACACTAAAACCCCAAAAAACAAATAAATAAACAAACAATACAACATAAAAAAACATCACAACTACCAAAAATAAACTAACATAAATATGTCATATGTAAAATAAGACAGCACATTTATCTACATATACATTTAAATAACAATAATAAACTAAATAAATACAAACATTAAATAACGATAATAAATATTAAACAAATTAAAAGGTAATTGCTAAAAAATTCTAAAAAGCTACCTCGACCAATAAATTTAAAGCAAACCAACACAAACCAATAGTAAACTCTTAATTAAGTAAACACTATAAAAACAATCAATTAATTAACACAAAATTTACTGTATAAAGAACAAACACGTAGAAAGAACAAATCTTTACAAGACAGAAAACAGAATGAAAAATACGTACACAAATAACTACTCTGAAAATCTCTCATTAAAGGTAAGAACAAAACTTTGTACCTAAATAAGTAAAATTAACTTTTTTTCAAATGAACTAAAACTATAACATGTTTTCCTTTATATTTCACAGATTAAACTTCACTAAAAATCTACCTGAAAAATTCAATACAACGATTTACGTCCACAACACCAATAGAATCAACATTACGAAAAATATATAAGAAAGTAAGTATATGACTTCAGAAACAAATAATGTTTTCTAAAACTAATACATTTAATAAAAAATAAAAACATAGTTAACAAATACTTTTCTTTTAACAATCTCTAGAGAAGAAAAAAACACATCAACAAAAGAAACTTTCTCAACTAAAAAAGTAAGTATCTTATTATTATAACTAAATAAAAATAGTTTAAATAATCAAAATAATCAAATGAACTAAAACTATAACATTTTCTTTTATGTTTCACAGACTACACTTCTCTAAAACTCCATTTAAAACTCAAAACAAGGATTAACTTCAAAAGCAAGGACAAAATCAACATTAACTAAAAATATAAAACTAAGTTATATAAATTAACATACAAATAGAGCAAACTAATCAAACACAATACATTAAATAAAAAAGCAAAATATAACTAAGAAATACTTTTCTTTTCACAGGTTCTACAAACCTCAACATACAACAACATCAATGAAATAAACTTCAACTAAAATAGCAGGTATTTTTTTCTCTCAACTGAACAAAATTAGAAACTAAATAAACAAATAGTAAACCTAAATGTAACACTTTAATAAAAATAACATTTTCCTTTTAAACCACCAGAAAAAATAAACTGAATCAGCCACGACCATCAATAAAGTATCCAACAAGAAAACTAAAAAAAAGACAAATGTGTTCATTTTCAAATAGAAGAATTATGCAAACATGTTTAGTATTCAAGACCTTATCATATATATATATTTATGTTATGGCAGTCATGAGGGTGCACAGTGGTAAATAAAGACGCTTTAAAATAACCTCATTGGGTCCGTCTTCGTTATTTGGCGCCTACTGAATATCGAAGTTCCAGTCATATATATATATATATATATATATATATATATATATATATATATATATATATATATATATATATATATATATATATATATATATATATATATATATAATATATATATATTCACTGAAAAAACCATAGGTTATAGACCATATATAGTTAGGAATTAGCATTTACAAAACCTTGAAAATTCACTGAAAAAACCATGGGTTATAGACCATATATAGTTAGGAATTAGAATTTACAAAACCTTATTTTACTCACACAAAACCATTGAAATTTCATATATAGTTAGTTGCACTAACTGTATATCGCGCACCCGCAATCCACTGCTGATCATGTCACATATTAAATCATTCATGACATGATCAGTGACATTTGAGATGTCATCAGTGATGTCATCAGTGATGTCATCAGTGATGTCACTGATCATGTCATGAATGATGTAATATGTGACATGATCAGCAGTGGATTGCGGGTGGGCGATATATAGTTAGTGCAACTAACTATATATGAAATTTCAAAGGTTTTGTGTGAGTAAAATAAGGTTTTGTAAATGCTAATTCCTAACTATATATGGTCTATAACCCATGGTTTTTTCAGTGAATTTTCAAGGTTTTGTAAATGCTAATTCCTAACTATATATGGTCTATAACCTATGGTTTTTTCAGTGAATTTCAATGTTTTTTTAATAGCAAATATCAAAAGCTGTAAAATGTCAAGTACGTGGTAGGTAAAAACATTTTCGTATTTATGCACGCTGATGTGCTTTGAACGCTGCCCCCCCCCCTCCTCTTTTCTTTTAGGAGTATTCTCTCTTTGCAGATAGTGAAGGGTAGGTAACACAGGCCTTTGCCCCCGTTGTAATCCATCGTGCCTGCTTCCCTCTCCATTTGATTGATTGTTATCCTAGCATTTATTGTTTTGGAATTGGTTCTCTTTGGTTCATTCTCTATTTACAAACAAGCACAGAGTCGCAATACTCTGTTTAGTCTTTGCAGATAGTGAAAAATCGTTAAAAAAACAAAAGGAATCAAGCAAAATCAGTAGGCCACTAATGGGATCTCTTTTTGACCTCGCTAAAATAGAAACATTATGAACAACTCCTCATGACAAATACGAAACTAGTGATAGGAACTGAGCTCGACACCATGATGGCTGCAAGACAGCTCGGCTCCGCCGCCCACCCCACCCAAAATAACGACAAACACTATGCAAATATTATAAATATATACAACACACCAGCAAAGTAACAGGGTAAAACGTTTTATTAAATAACTATTTACATGGCAGCCTGCTGCAACATCGATCCAAACAAGCCTTTGTATTTGGGGCTCAAAATCAACAAGTAACAGGGTAAAACGTTTTATTAAATATCTATTTACATGGCAGCCTGCTGCAACATCGATCCAAACAAGCCTTTGTATTTTGGGCTCAAAATCAACCATCAATAGTAAGATTTTCATAGGTGAGTGTAGGTTCATGGTTTTCCATCCACAGACTAAAAGCCTGGAGTGGGAGTGAAAGAACAATAACTAGGTAAGAAGGAAGGCAGAGGTTGTGGGAAGGACTCTGGATATGGTATGTTGCTTAGTCCCTGAGATGCTTCGATGTCACTGCCTTGCACAAATGGAAAGGGGCGACCAATCAGTCCCCCCGAACGTATGGTCGAGTACCACGATCCCCCCGGGAAGCCATCTTGGGCGGGAGGCGAGTCTCGGCTGGTATGCCCGAAGCGGCGTAGCCGGGGCGCGCCTTTTTCCCGCCCTAGAGTGGGCTGGCCTAGACACCAACACGGCCGGCCACGCCCTTGGAGGCAGGCGGGGGCAGGTTCACGCCCACCCCGAAGACGGATAAAAGGAGCGGAAGCCAACAAAGCATCCTCTTGTTCCTGTGCTCTGAAGCTGCACCTCCCCGCTGCACGTGAGCTCGAGACGGAACGAAGAGCAATTTTGAGCGTTGTAATCCCTCTTTTTGTCTTACAGATATCCCGTCTAAGAATGCCCAAGAAGGTCGGAAAGCGGGTCGGTACCGAGGAGATGCTCCGCATGCTCATGAAGGAGATAGCCGATCTGAAGAGAAAGGTTGAGGCTAAGGACGGGGAGGGAGGACCGAAACGGCCTTTACAGGGAACAATTCCCGGTGGAAAGAGCAAGAGGCCCAGAAGGGGAGCACTTGGGGGGGAGACCCCGGTTCCCGAAGCGCCACGAGAGGAGCCAACCCCGGCGCAAAAGGAGGGGAACCCAATCCCTGTGGTGGTCACCCCTGCGAACAGGGGGGATATGCCCCCCGAGTTAGCGGCGCAATTGGCAGCGTGGTTGGGAAACGATAGCGAGGGCGCCACGGCTGACGACGCCCGGGCAGTGATGAGGCAACTGCGGGAATCTAGGGAGGCTGCGAAGACTCCATCTCCTGTTCCCCCGCAGGTCCCAGCGGTTGGAAGTACAGCAGGCCCAAGTTCGGCGACAAGCGTGGGGTCTACTTCAGGTAAGCGGCCATTGCCGATTGCGGGGGGGGACTCTGCACCTTCTCGAAAGGAGAAGATTGCCCAGCACGTCCCACTAGAAGTCAAGGAATTGATTTGGGCGGACAAATATGTAAACATGTTTTCATTGCTTACCGACCATTACGAGATCGAGCATGTAAAGAGTCAAAAGGAGCTCATGCATCCGAGTGTTTGGCGCGCTAAAATGGCCGCCTTTAAGGTTGATGAGACCATTGGTACTTGGGGCAGAGCGTGGGGAATTTTTACTTCCATCATGGGGGAGCGCAGACCTGAGTTACTGACCGAGTTACCCATTTATCAGTCACGTATTATGGAGTATTCTGTGGCATATGGGGGCAATCAGTGGTTCTGCTATGATAATCTGTTTAGAAAAGCTAAGGAACACAACCCGTTGTTGTCCTGGGACTGTTACGACTCTGTGTCTTGGCAAAAAATGGAGAGTACAGGGATGTTGAAGGTGCCATTAGTAGGGAGTAACGGGGGGGAATCCTCCCGCCAAAACTCTGGGACACCCTTTCGGACGGGTACAGGTAACGAGTCTCACACGAAGCCGAGTGGCAACACAGGTAAAAGGGGGATCTGTTGGAATTTTAACAGGGGCAAATGTACCAGGCCCCAGGGGTCATGCAAATTCAGACATGAGTGTGGGGGATGCGGGCAGCCATCCCATCCTGAGTCCATGTGCAGAGCCAAAACGGGTGATAACGGTGGTAAGGGAGGCGCCAAACAGGTCTAATATAGTCCGAGGGGCGCCTTTACCGACCCCGATTGATACCATGGCAATGATTCCTTGGCTCAGCGAATACCCAGATTATGCTTCCGCTGGGGTGTTGCGGAACGGGTTTTCATATGGTTTCCGCATCCCAGTGGGGGATTTTCAGGGGGTACCGGACTGTAAGAATCAAATGTCGGTCTTACAGCACACGGCGGTGGTGCAGGTAAAGATTAGGAAAGAGGTGACTCGAGGTCGTGTCGCCGGTCCATTCGATTTGCCACCAGTTGCTAATTTTGTGTGTTCTCCTCTAGGGGTGGTTCCCAAGAAGGACCCGGGTGAGTTTCGGCTGATACACAATTTGTCAGCCCCACATGGTCTTTCCGTGAATGACGCGATAGACCCGGAAGTATGTTCGGTGCGGTACGCATCTTTCGATGAGGCCGTTGCCATGTTGAATCGCCTGGGGCCCGGGACGCTGATGGCCAAATCGGACATCGAGTCAGCGTTCCGGTTGCTCCCGGTACACCCAGACGATCAGCGTCTCCTTGGTTTTCAGTTTCAGGGTCGCTATTACATGGATAAATGTATGCCTATGGGATGTTCGATTTCATGTGCCTATTTCGAGAAATTCAGTTGTTTTCTGCAGTGGGTATTCACGAGGAAGACAGGTTTTCAACATGTTATGCACTATCTCGATGACTTTCTGTTTCTGGGGGCAGCCGGGGATTCTGAGTGTGGACAGGCCTTACATGAATTTTGTGTCCTAATGAATCAATTTGGTGTGCCATTGGCGCCAGGTAAGACGGTGGGTCCCTCGACCTTAATCGAGTTTCTGGGGATCGAACTCGACTCAGTGGAAGGTTGTTTTCGTTTACCTAAAGAAAAGGTGTTAAAATTCAGGTTATCCCTTGAGACATGTATTCGTGCAACGAAAGTGAACTTACATCAATTGCAACAGGTGGTAGGTCAGTTGAATTTTGCCCTAAGAGTAATGCCGATGGCACGCCCCTTTTCCCGCTCGATTGCACAGTCCATGGTCGGCTTGAAGGAAGGACATCATCGTACGAGACTCTCGGCAGAGGTTCGCCAGGACATGCGCATTTGGATTGCGTTCCTGGCGGATTTCAATGGTCGAATTGTCTGGAATAAACCAGCAGTGTCTTCCGAGGAGTTGGGACTATGGACAGACTCGGCGGGGAGTGTGGGTTTTGGCGCCATATTGGGTACACAATGGTCGGCTCAAAAATGGCCGTCATGGTGGCATGAGTGCGGGTTGACGAGTAACATTGCTTTTCTCGAACTGTTCCCTATTCTGGTGGCCTTGAAAACATGGCCAGAAGGGTTTAGGGGTCACTCTGTGGTTTTCTGGTCTGATAACATGACCGTGGTTGAGTGTATCAATAGTCAGGCAGCACATTGCAAATTGATTCTAAGACTACTCAAGGAAATTGTGTTGTTGTGCATGCAACTAAATGTACTGTTTAGGGCGCGGCATGTGCCGGGGGTGATGAACCAAGCGGCTGATGCGCTCTCTCGTTTCCGTATGCAGGCCTTCTGGGGTTTTCTGCCCACAGCGGACCCGGTGGCGGCACCCTTTCCCGAAGCTCTCTGGTCTCTCGGTGCCCCGAACTACAAGACCTCGTGGGAGAGAGTTTAGCACCCAGGACGAGGAAGGCATATGAAGGGGCGTTCCGTTCCTATTGGGCCTTTTTGGGTACTGCCGGGAGGGAGCATTGGGGTCTGGAAGAGTCTGTAGTAAGATTCCTGCTCTCTTTACGTCACGCAGGCAAGTCAGTAGCTACGGCCCAGAGGCATCGGGCCGCCATTTCCTTCATGGCAAGGGCTCATGGGATCCAGGACCCGACAGCGTCTTTCGTTGTGCAGAAAGCGCTACGGGGGTGGCAACGCCTTGAGGGTCGCAAAGTAGACGATAGGCACCCGATAGGTTTGGATAGGTTGACCCTGTTATTATCCGTGCTACCGGTAACATGTTCATCCCAGTACGAAGCAGTGTTGTTCCGAGCCGCATTTGCATTAGCATTCCATGGGGCTATGCGGGTAAGCGAATTAGTGGCAAAGAACAAGCAGGATACGATGGGGGGACTGTGCCGGGAACACATTCAGGTCAGAGAGGAGACGATGACGGTCTCATTTGTAAAGTCCAAATCCGATCAGGATGCAATCGGGGACTGTGTAATCATCCAGAGGATCCCCGGGTCTGCCATGTGCCCTGTTGGGTGCGTAGAAGCATATTTAGCGCAGAGGGTGGCAGCATGGGGGGGGACCTTGTTAAGACACGCTGACGCCACCCCACTGACGAGGTTTCAGTTTCAGCGGGTGCTTGCGATGTCGATTTCTGCCGCGGGCTTGAACCCCGGCGACTTTGGGACCCATTCCTTTCGGATAGGGGCTGCTACGGAGGCTACAGCCAGGGGTCTGAATGTTGAGCAAATAAAACGTGTGGGGCGTTGGTCCTCGAACTGTTATAAGAGGTATGTACGGTTGCACATGTTGTGAAGCTGTAACGATGTACTCACGCTTCTTGTTTTTGTTTGGTTTTCAGTGGCGCAAGCCTACGAGGCGGGGCGGACTGTCCAGTCGACCCGACACCGGGGGGGCAGCGGTCAGACATTACCGGCTGTGAAAAAGGAGGTGTGGGTCGTGGGCCACTCATACGTGAGGCGTGCCGCGGACGTATTCAAAGCAGGTGACATGACTCACGTGGCTGGGGAATACGGGTACAGGGTGTCCTTCTACGGAAAGGGCGGGCTCTGTATTGACCAGTTTCAAGCATTTTTCGAGGTTTTGTTAGGGCGGACAAGGTCACCGCCGTCTGTAGTCATAGTACATCTTGGGGGCAATGATTTGGTGACCACTTGTAGACGACTTCTTCTTGAGGCGATGCTTTCCACGGTAAGTTGGTTAGCGAGAAGAGTTCCAGGGTGCACAATTGCTTGGTCCCATATGATCCCACGGAAAGTGTGGCGGGGGGCTATTTCTGTTTCTGCACTGAATCATTCAGTAAGGAAAATTAATAATAAAATGAGTAGATTGTTTCGTTCAAGTACACTGCATTCTGTTTCGCATGGTTGTATTAAAGGGGACAGTATGTATTTGGGGGACGGTGTTCATTTGTCCCGGGTGGGGAACGAATTACTCATAGGAGACTTCATAGCATGGTTAAGGAGTTTACAGCATGACCTTTAGGTAGGAGTGTTTTGTGGGGGGTCCGGATAGCCGGTCAACTATCCGGCCTGTGGCGGTAAGGTCATGATCGGTGAGCAGTAATTGGAAGATCCCTATGAGGGGGCGTCACCCATTACGGATGGGAGCGCGCGGGGGAGGTGGCCAATTGGCCCCTCAATGGGGAGGCGGTCCTGTCTAAGGAGAGGCCGCCCGAAGGAAAGGAAAGGTGGTCAAGGCCCCTTCCTGGATAGGAGGGGCTACGGCCCCTCCTGGGGAATTTCCCGGGGCCAGGACATCTGCGACGGCAGATGGGTAAGTTGTGTGGGGTGCGGGAGGGGGTTTACGCTACCTTTTAGACACCTCACACGAGTCCTCGAACGACCGTTAAATGGCGTCGAGTTTATTTGGGCCCCCGTCAAGTACAAAGGGAAATTGGTAAATGCACTTGAGGTACGCCTCTGTGCGGTCGCCCCTCTCACAAGTGAGGGGGGTATTTCTGGTTTAGGGATCTGACACCGGTTACGACCTTGCCGTTGGCCCTTAACGTTAGGATGTACAATTTCAAGTCAAATGTTTTGTAGGATGTTAGTTCGGCTAGGAGAACCTTTGTATTAGAGATCTGTTAAGGTTAGCCAACATCGTAATGTGGAAATGAAATTGTACATTATATGAAACTGTTATTTTAATGTTTTCTTTTGTTTCATATTTTAATAAATACGGCCGGGAAGGGTGACTCCCTTCCCGCCTTTCCAAAAGTTCAAGAACTGTTTCCGGTTTCCCAATTCTTGGGGATTGTGTTGAGAGGGGGTGGCGGGTATCTCGGCCATATGGAAAGGGGCGACCAATCGGTCCCCCCGAACGTATGGTCGAGTACCACGATCCCCCCGGGAAGCCATCTTGGGCGGGAGGCGAGTCTCGGCTGGTATGCCCGAAGCGGCGTAGCCGGGGCGCGCCTTTTTCCCGCCCTAGAGTGGGCTGGCCTAGACACCAACACGGCCGGCCACGCCCTTGGAGGCAGGCGGGGGCAGGTTCACGCCCACCCCGAAGACGGATAAAAGGAGCGGAAGCCAACAAAGCATCCTCTTGTTCCTGTGCTCTGAAGCTGCACCTCCCCGCTGCACGTGAGCTCGAGACGGAACGAAGAGCAATTTTGACCCACCCACCAGCCCCTGAGGACAGCGATTCGTTGTAAATACAGTTGATATAGTATCTTTGGTTTTCTCTGCTTTCTTACAGGTTGTGATGGTTGTCGTGAAAGTTCTTAGCGATGCAATAAAGATTGATTATTTTCAGTATGTTTTGCTAATAAAGTAATTTTGAACAAGGATCGATCAGTATTTACGCTTGGTAATAAATGCTGTTTTGCTTTAGAGATCTTAGTAACTTAGGTAGAACTGTCGTATTTATTTTGGTCGGGCGGTAAGGTCATGATCGGTGAGCAGTAATTGGAAGATCCCTATGAGGGGGCGTCACCCATTACGGATGGGAGCGCGCGAGGGAGGTGGCCAATTGGCCCCTCAATGGGGAGGCGGTCCTGTCTAAGGAGAGGCCGCCGGAAGGAAAGGAAAGGTGGTCAAGGCCCCTTCCTGGATAGGAGGGGCTACGGCCCCTCCTGGGGAATTTCCCGGGGCCAGGACATCTGCGACGGCAGATGGGTAAGTTGTGTGGGGTGCGGGAGGGGGTTTACGCTACCTTTTAGACACCTCACACGAGTCCTCGAACGACCGTTAAATGGCGTCGAGTTTATTTGGGCCCCCCGTCAAGTACAAAGGGAAATTGGTAAATGCACTTGAGGTACGCCTCTGTGCGGTCGCCCCTCTCACAAGTGAGGGGGGTATTTCTGGTTTAGGGATCTGACACCGGTTACGACCTTGCCGTTGGCCCTTAACGTTAGGATGTACAATTTCAAGTCAAATGTTTTGTAGGATGTTAGTTCGGCTAGGAGAACCTTTGTATTAGAGATTTGTTAAGGTTAGCCAACATCGTAATGTGGAAATGAAATTGTACATTATATGAAACTGTTATTTTAATGTTTTCTTTTGTTTCATATTTTAATAAATACGGCCGGGAAGGGTGACTCCCTTCCCGCCTTTCCAAAAGTTCAAGAACTGTTTCCGGTTTCCCAATTCTTGGGGATTGTGTTGAGAGGGGGTGGCGGGTATCTCGGCCATATGGCATAAGTCCTGGATGTTGGGTGCCATAGTTGAGGGTCCCGAGCAGCGCTTGTAACACTGTCTGAAGCTTTTTTGCACCTGCTGCAGCTTCACTATTCTCAAAGTAAATGGGGGCTGTTTGTGGACCTGACTGCATTGGAAAACAATGTGATGTGGTGCCTCCCTGAACCGCTTGACGGAGGCCCCCGAGATAATTGCGCCTGCTCCACACCTTGTCCCACAATCCGTTTGACCTGAAGACACGTCCTGCGGTGCCCTGGTCCGACCATCACATATACCTGCGCCAGGAGACGGCGTGGGGTGCAGTAGAAGGGAGAGGCGGCGCGAACGAGCCTCCCCCACCTCCCCAGGTGGAGGTTTCTCAGCTACACCCCAGCGCTTCACTCGACCAGCTGACTTGCGCCCGCTCTTGCGACACAGTGCCTCGCTCGGCCAGCTGAATTGCGCCTGCTCTTGCTATTACAATGTCTCACCCGCCATCCAACGGAATTGCACCCAATCTTGCGGTACAGTGACAGGCGGCTGCTACGGAGCTCACGAAATGGCAGTCGGCTCCACAGACTTGGGCCTGGCCTGCAAAGATGGCTCTGGGCAACCGTGGAACTCGGACGCTTGACTGCTAGGGCATGGGCCCCATTCCCAAAAGAGTCCCCTCAGCCTTGAAGATTCTACAACAGTCACCGGGACCCCCGACTCCCGTAGACTTCTGGTGGGGAGCGACTGCCATGATTGCTCACGGAATGGCCATGACGTAGCCACGAGATGGTGGTGCTCTCATGCTGACGCCAGCTTCAGTCTGAAACATCCAGAAACACTGTAGACTACCAATTCGATCAGTTCCGGTGGAGCCCCAACGTGACCCTCCCCTCTTTGACTAATGGTTCTTGTTGCCTGTCCCTTCTGTTGTCATTTAACAGAACTTTCTGGACTGCTGAAAGGGGTTGTGTTCCGACCGCTGGTTGGTGGAGACATTTTGACTATATTCTGGACCTACGTTGTCGCGTAATGCATCATATGACGCGCCGCGTTAGCGCACCCGGAAGTGCTCCGGTGTGTGAGGCGCAGCTTCCCGGAAACGATCCAGAGCGCGGCGCACAGCGCGTAACGTAAGCATAACAGGTCATGTGACTTGTTAATAAAACTTTTCATTGGTTCATTTTACTTTTGTTATTCTAATGATGAAAGGCTTGGTCATATGACCTAAAAATAACACTTTTCATTGCTTTCGAACATTTTTTTTTCCCAAATGATGAAAGCCCCACCTTTTTTTTCTCACTCTGACTTGTAAAGCAAAGGACCCAGATGCATTTACAGTTTATCACTAACAATGTTCCATGCTAATGTATTTTCCCGGGAAAATTACCACTGTCCTGCAAGTAAAATATTCCTATTTCGAGAAAAAGGGCGTTTCTTTGTCCCATGAGGGAGCCGTTGAACAAAAGAGGCTCGGCCTGCTGTCTTAGTCGCTGATAGGCATGAATATCGGATTCTTATCGATCACTTTATGTTGCAGGAGTGGAAAACACAACAGCCCTTGACCATTTATCTTTACTGCATTCCTGCGTATTATACCTTTTAACCGTCATGTAATCGGGCTGCTTTATTTCACTTGCCTTTTACTGATTCAAAAACAGTGGCTATTATTCAAAACTTTACCAATCTAGGTACTACTACCATGTTTTGTTTTAAAAACCTTTATTGTGAAAATGTCAGTACAAAAATACAGGCCTATAACCACGTGGGCCGGCCACGGAGCAAACTGGAATCGTATATGATGAGGGGACATTTACACTGTAGAAGAACGTAACGGGCGACCCATTAGGTTGCAAGAACTAGGGTGTCTAACAGTTGCGGAATCGGCGGATGTACATTTTATAATTAAAGTACGACAGGGCCAGTTACAATAAAATTATCTAGATATACATTTGCGGGCAAGTACCATGGGTGACGTTAATTCGAACTTTCAATAGTACAGTAATCAATAACACATTAGAACTTAATATCAATAGGGATGTCCAAATGTTCAATCAGTACTTGTCCCCGCCCGCCTTGTGCTTCAAAACTGCATACGTATCTTGTGATATCAAGGTTGGGCAACCAGTACACAACAAGGAGTTATGAGTCCCATTTATACCGGCGCCATTTTGGGCAAGACCGGGCAGGTCCAGGATATAGTCAAAATGTCTCCACCAACCAGTGGTCGGACCAGAACCCCTTTTAGCAGTCCAGAAAGGTTCCGTTAAATGACAACAGAAGAGATAGGTAACAAGAACAATCAGTCAAAAGAGGGGACGCTTTCGTGAATGGGGCCCATGCCCTAGCAGGCAAGCGTCCGAGTTCCAAGGTGTCCCAGGGCCATTTTAGTGGACCAGGCCCAAATCCAAAGAGCCGGCCACCATTTTGAGAATCCTGTTGCAGCCGGCTATCGCTGCACCGCAAGAGTGGGCGCAATTCAACTGGATGGCGGGTGAGTCTCTGTACCGCAAGAGCGGGTGGAACTCAGCTGGATGGCGGGCGAGACGCTGTACCGCAAGAGCGGGCGAAACTCAGCTGGATGGGGAGTGAGGCACTGTGCCGCAAGAGCGGGCTGAACTCAGCTAGGGAGGCTGGAAAAGCCCGTTTGCGCCGCCTCCCCCCCCCCCGGGCACCCCACGCCATCTTTCGGCGCAGCATTGTAGGATGGCCACACCAGTGAAACTTGCTGGACACCACCTCGGTGCCATCCGGATCTCAGCGCGTTGTGCTGCCTTCGGCCTACTGTAGCAGCAAGTGCGGGCGCAACTCTGCTGGACGGCGAGTGAAACGGTAAGGGGCGCCGCACTGCAGATGAGGAGCCTCCACCTGGGGAGGAGGGAGAGGCCAGTTCACGCCGCCTCCCCCCCGGCACCCCACGCCGTCTTTCGGCGCAGCATTGTAGGATGGCCACACCAGTGCGGCAACTTGCTGGACACCACCTCGGTGCCATCCGGATCTCGGCGCGTTGTGCTGCCTTCGGCCTATTCGCACATCGGTCCGCTACTGACGCCGCCTCACAGGCCAACGGATTTTGTAGGCTTTTTATAGCCCAAAGCCGCATAACAGGTCATGTGACTTGTTTATAAAACTTTTCATTGGTTCATTTTACTTTTGGTTTCCTAATGATGAAATGCTTGATCATATGACCTAAAAATAACACTTTTCATTGGATTGAAACATTTTTTTTTCCCAAACGATGAAAGCCCCACCTTTTTTTTTCTCACTCGGCAATCCAAAAAGGTTCCGTTAGATGACAACAGAGGGGACAGGCAACAAGAACCATCAGTCAAAAGAGGAGAGGGCATGTTCTTCCCTACCGGGTCACGTTGGGGCTCCACCGGAAGTCATCGAATTGATAGTCTACAGTGTTTCTGGATGTTTCAGACTGAAGCTGGCGTCAGCATGAGAGCACCACCATCTCGTAGCTCCGTCGTGGCCATTCCGCAAGCAATCATGGCAGCCGCTCCCCACCGGAAGCCTGCGTGAGTCGGGGGCCCGATGACTTTTGTAGAATCTTCAAGGCTGAGGGGACGCTTTCGAGAATGGGGCCCAAGCCCTAGCAGGCAAATGTCGAAGTTCAAATGTGTCCCAGGGCCATTTTAGTGGACCAGGCCCAAATCCGAAGAGCCAGACACCATTTTAAGAGACCTGTGGCAGCCGCCTATCGCTGCACCGCAAGAGTGGGGGCAATTCAACTGGATCGTGGGCGAGACGCTGTAGCCGCAAGAGCGGGCGCAACTCAACTGGATGGTGAGCGAGACGCTGTAGCCGCAAGAGCGGGCGATAAACAGCTGAATGGCGGATGAGGCACAGTGCAGCAAAAGCGGGTGGTAAACAGCTGAATGACGACTGAAACGCTAAAGGGGCGCCCCACTGCAGCAGAGGAGCCTCCACCTGGGGAGGCCCATTCGCGCCGCCTCCACCCACCCCCCCCCCCCCCCCCCCCCCCCCCCGGGGCGCCCCACGCCGTTTTTCGGCGCAGCATTGTAGGATTCCAAGACCAGTGCGGCAACTTACTGGACATCACCTGGGTGCCGTCCGGATCTCAGCGCGTTGTGCTGCGTTCGGCCTATTCGCACAAAGGAAAACATTTTTTTTAACGTGTTTAATCCTACTACTTTGTTGGAGTGCTATATATTTTTAATGTGACATAATTGTGACGACTTTGATGTACAAAAAGGCATCCCTGGAATCTTCCGCTTCAGGCTCGGTCCCACACACCCTCACAGTGAGAATCCCCTCCCCAATCACAATACAGGATCGTTATCAGATAGTAGGAACGCGTGTGGTGTGACGGATCTCATGGGGTGGGGGCCTTGATCTACTGTAACTCCTTTGAAGAGGGGTGATTCTTTACAGTTGGGGCCATAAACTACATCCACAGGGCTAGGTGATAGCCTGGGACCGGCCTGGACAATCAGACAGGAAGAGGAGTGTCAGAGGGTGCGGTAGTGAATAGGGTGAAAGGGAGGTGTCGGGCGGGCACAGGGTGTGATTCTCAGGTAAGAGCAGCGCAAATGGGGGGAGGTTTATGGCCCATGCATGAGAGAGAGAGCGGGGGTGACCAGTGCGTGGGGGAGATGCTTGCGAGGGTGGGGAGCCATGCTGAGGATCGGCGGCGTGCAGAGAGTGGGTCGGGTCAAGGCATCTAAAATGGCTGCCGTGCACGACAAAAGTGTGGCATTGGAAAAAAGGCAAGATGACGCAGACAATGTTTATCAATACAGATTAATTTATAACAATTACTTTTAACAATATATTTACTCGCAGTGACAAAATGGTGGTCAACACTTCCTGATTTCCTTCGAATCGAGCGTTAACAGACGTCACACAGCAAAAAAATAAAAATCCGCTCACGCGCAGCCGCTGGAAGACATGTATCAACATATATGAGCATCCTCAGCCACCCTCAGAAAACATAGGGGGTCAGGATACGTCTTCCGTACCCCCTTATACCCATTTCTCACATTGTTTTTCCTCCATCTTGTAGTTTAATTAAAACGAAACACAAAATGGCGAATTCCCGTTTCACTACCGGTTCGCGAACCGGGAAGCGCTTCTACCGCGAAAAATCTAATTTTTTTTATTTGCCCCACGGGACCCTTTAATAACTCCAACATCATTCCTATCCCCCTTCAATTTTCTCCTCCTCTTGTCTCTCGATCCTACCGAGAGACAAGATGGCGGCTGTTCCGGACTGTTTAGAATGTTGACAGACACCGTAGACCCAATCAGCTTCGCTTTGCAAAGTTCCGTAACGCGAATAGTACGCGAACCGGATCGCTACCCGGGACGCTGTCACAGATATATCTGTTTTTTAAAACGTTAATTTCTCAAAATCCACTGGAGCACATATATTGAGACCCAGCAAAGGCACATCGGGCTAACAGTCCCTACAATTTTGCCAAGTTTGCTGCAAATCCATTCAGCCGTTCGAGCTAAAAAGTGAGGCCAAACGCCCTATGGAAAAATGAATGGGAAAAACGCGTTTTGGGACCCCCCTGTTTTCTCGGCCCCCCCTTGACGAAACCACCCATTTTCAGGGGCTGCTCAGAAACAAAATGTGCCATTTTCCTGAAAATTTCAGCCGATTCCGTCCACAAACGTTATTAGACATAGAATTTTCAAAAGTCCCATAGAGAAAAAATCCTAACTATATATATATATATATATATAACCATATATATATATATATAACCTTCCATCGACCTTTAAATATAAATATATAAAAAATATTTATTTTTCAGAAAGATACACATTCATTGGATGGTGTCATCAGTGATGTCATGAGTGATGTCACTGACCATGTCATGAGTGATGTAATATGTGATGTCATCAGCAGTGCATTACACGCGCAAGTTATAGTGAGTCCAACTAACTATAACGTGGAATTTCAATGGTTTTATGTCAGTAAAATTTCCAGGTAACTATAACTCAGTGAATTTCATAGGTTTTTTAAATGCTAATTCCTAATTATAAGTCTCACTTTATAAGTATGACTGTTAACGCTCTAGTTGTTCTTTAGAACACTCTGGTACATTCTATCATTGGGCTATAGTTGGGCTACATATGGCTGATATTTGGGCAACATTTGTTTTTTTTTGTCTCTGGTGGCCATCTTTGGGCTACATTGGGCTACATTGGGCTACATTTGGGCTCTAACATATATGTCGCCCAATGTAGCACAATATATATGTTTTTCAAAGTTAATTTTCGTAAAAACCACTTGAGTATAGCAAAGGCACATCGGGCTACCAGTCCCTACAATTTTTCCCCTTTTTATATTTTTTTATATTTTTTTGCCTTGGATCGCTCCCGGTGCGCGCCCCGGTGAGCGCCCCGGAGAGCGTACTCATTTGAAGCGCCCCGGTGCGTGAACCAGGAAGCGTCCCGTTAGCGCCAATGTCGCGAACGAAAACATGATCGTGACGTATCGCGTAGCCGCGTCGGAGTGATACGCACGGCGTAAACGCACCCGGGAGCATTCGACGAGCTTACGTGACACGCCCCTGGGCGCACCCCGGGACGCGCCACGGGGCGCGTAGCCTAAGCGCGTCGGGTCATGTGACCTGAAAATAACACTTTTGATTTGTTCACAACAGTTTTGTTTTCCAAATGATGAAAGACCCCACCTTTTTTCCTCATTTTCACTTTGTTGTTTGAGTGAAGAAGACTGTGCAAAATGGCTTCAGTAGTAGCAGCTGCAGGTGCATCTGGACCACCACCACCTCCACCACCACCACAAAGACCACCACAAGACCACATTGGTGGTCATGAAGAAGAGGAGGACGAAGAGGAGCAGGAGGAGAGGCAAAATCTGCCTGAGGACACTCCTCCATACAAACCCAAAGAACATTTTATTTGGGAGTTTTTCAAAATGCCAAGGGGTGCCAAAAAAGTTACTGCAGCAAAGGTCACTTGCCTCATCTGTGACCAAGAACTGTCAAGAGGGAACCCAAACAGGAAATATTCGTTTGGGAACCACATGATGATAAGGCACATGCAGAGGAAGCACCCAAACAGTCAGGCAACTGAGCAAAAACCCTCCTCATCCTTCAACGTCAGGCACCTCCAACCAACCCACTCCATCGGGTGCAGAGGCTAGGGAGATGGTCCCTAATGTTCAAACAAAATTTTCCAAATTTAAATTTGTTTGCATATATTGCAACAAAACTATATCTTATGGTGAGCAGAGCATCACTTTACTTAATCGAGTTGCAGACAACCATCACTGCAGCAAGCAACCTTAATGTTTTTTCTATTTTTTTGCTCCAGTTGAGCTGTTTGCAATTTCCTGTTTTTTGTTTCACCCCAGAAAAACTACAAAAAAATATAAAATTGTTCTTAAAATCCCAAAAAATAAAAAAAATGTTCCAAAAACCAAAAAAACATATAAAACAACAAAAAGAAAAAAAAACAGTTCTTTTCAGAACTACCACCCATTTAAACACTGCCATTCTCTTTTTTCTCTGGTGCGCTCCCGGGAGCGCTAAATATATATATATATATATATATATATATATATATATATATTACCTACTGGCGGTCGCCAGTAGGTAGTTATAGTTAGGATCTACTTTCCATAGGAAATCCGCAACATTCTATTGGGAATAACTTTGGCGCCGGTGGACAAATGTTCGTGAATTTCTCAAAGTAGGTGGCCCGCTCCGTTCTGCTCCTTTCTTGAAAGTTTGGGGGGGATTCGTCAAGCGGGGGCCGAGATAAAAAGGGGGTCCCAAAACGTGTTTTCTCCATGTTAATTTCCATAGGGCGGTCAAACTCACTTTTAGCCCGAACGGCTGAATGGGTTTGCACCAAACTTGGCAAAATTGTAGGGACTGGTAGCCCGATGTGCCTTTGCTATGTCTCAAGATATGTGCTCCAGTGGATTTTGAGTAATTAAGGTTCAAACAAATATATATATCTATGGCTGCGCCCCGGTACGAGCACCGGGGAGCGCAGCGGGCGCGACATGCGAGGTGCGCACGGAAAGCTGATTGGCTCTCGGGTGTCTGTAAACATTCGAAACAGTCCAGACCGGCCGCCATCTTGTGTCTCGGTAGGATAGAGATACAAGCGATGGAGAAAAAAAAGGGGAAAATGACCATAAGGGGGCAGGGTAGACCCCCCCTGACCCCCTAGGTTTGATGTGGGGGCTATAAAAGGGCCCCGCGGAGCAAAATATATATATATTTTTTTTTTATTTCGCGGGGGAGCGCCCGGTACGCGCACCGGGGAGCGGACCGGGGAGCGGCCCATGGGAAAGAAAAATGACAGAGTTTTTAAAAAATGTAGCCTTTTTTTATAAATTGGAGGTAGTTCTAAAAAGAACTGTTTTTTTCTACTTTTTGTTGTTTTATATATTTTTTTGTTGTTTTTTTGAACATTTTTTTCTTTTTTTGGGTTTTCTGAACTGTTTTATATTTTTTTTGTATTTTTCATGGGGAGAAACGAAAAAACAGGGAATTAAAAAGTGCTCAACTGGAGCAAAAAAAAAAAAAAAAAATAGGGTTTTTTGGGGCATTTGTGGTTGTCCCCAGCAAGGACGATGAGCTTTATGCTCAGTTCACCATAGGAGATTGTCTTCCCACAATGAATACATATTCGGAAATCCGCAAACCGTGGCTGAATGCAAGGGATCGTCTCCCTTGCCTCTGGTCCTGACGGAGTGGGTTGCTTTCTTTTGGAGGTGGTGCTTGTAGAGGCTTGTGGAGCGTTACTGGCCAGTTCCCTTATCTCTGCTGCAGAATAGTTGATTGGATGCCTGCGCTGCATGTGTCTAATTATGGTGTTGTTTCCGAATTAATATTTTTTATTCGGGTTCCCCCTAGAAAGTTCTATGCCACAGATTAGGCAAGTCACCTTGGCCGCATTGACTTTTTTCTTGCCCTCTGGGATAAAAAAAACTCCCATACAATGTGTGATTTTGGCTGGTATGGGGTATTGTGTTCTTCCAGCCATCTTCTCCTCCCCTCCTCCTCCTCCTCCTCTTCCTCCTCTTGTTGACCACCAATGTAATCTTGTGGTGGTCCTCATGGTGGTTGTGGTGGTGGTGGTGGTGCAGATGCTCCAGCTGCTGCTGCTTCTGTAGCCATTTCAAAGTACAAAATATACCTCAAAGATTGCAAAACAGGTCTTCCTAAGTCAAAGGACAAAGTCAGAATAAGGAAATAAGGTGGGGTCTTTCATCATTTGGAAAAAAAATAGGCCTGAACCAATGAGAAGTGTTATTTTCAGATCACAAGACCAGGGATTTCATCATTATGAAACCAAAACTGTTCTGCACCAATAAAAAGTGTTATTTTCAGGTCACATGACCGACGAGCTTACGCGACGCGACCCGTGTTGCGTCGTGTAAGCGCGTCGGATGTTTAGGTTGCGCGATCGTATTGGCTCGAGTGCTTCCGGGTGCGCTTACGCCATGTGTATCACGCGGACGCGGCTACGCGATACGCCACGATCATGTTTTCGTTCGCAACATTGGCGCTAACGGGACGCTGCCCGGTTTGCGCACTGGGGCACTTCAAAAGACTACGCTCTCCGGGGCGCTCACCGGGGCGCGCCCAGGGAGCGCTCCAGGGTAAAAAAAAAAAAAAAACATTAAAAAAATTGTTTTAAATACAAAAAAAATTTAGGATTCATTCATTTTAAAAAATATTACATTTCATAGCTATAGACATTTGCTATTAACAAAATTTTGAAATTCAAAGACAAAAACAGTTTTGGGGCCTTATATATAGTTAGGAATTAGCATTTAAAAAACCTATGAAATTCACTGAAAAAACCATAGGTTTCACACCAGTTATAGTTAGGAATTAGCATTTAAAAAACCTATGAAATTCACTGAAACAAACATAGGTTTCACATCCGTTATAGTTAGGAATTAGCATTTAAAAAACCTATTAAATTCACTGAAAAAACCATAGGTTTCACACCAGTTATAGTTAGCTGGAAATTTTACTGACATAAAACCATTGAAATTCCCACGTTATAGTTAGTTGGACTCACTATAACTTGCGCGCCTGCAATGCACTGCTGATGACGTCACATATTACATCAGTCATGACATGGTCAGTGACATCACTCATTATTTTTATATAATTTTGGTGGAGTAACTGCATCGCATACACGGACCCTCTCTTCGGAAGCGGCAGGTGACTTGCAGTTTGTATTGCGCTGCGATACCTTGTTTAACCCGGAAGGAGTTTGTCGAGACCAGCCCCTGCAGCCAGGAAGTGGAGCTATTGGTGGCGTACCATGCCGTATCCTTTGCCCGGAGCTCGGGGGATCTGTTGTGGAGTCATAGGGCCCCCGGAGATCGTTTGAGCTACGTTCGAGGGAGCCTTCTGTAACGCTACCTGCCGGAGGGCGATTGGCGGGTGAAGAGATTGTGTGCAACGTTAGTTTGGGATCTGGTTCAACAGATGTTCCAAATCCCATTTTTGTGCATAACTATCCTCCTGAGTATTTGTTTTTTATAATGGCAATGGCAGCTGATGCGCTTAGGGACAGCGAGCTTGTAGCGGATGCCCTATTTCTAAACCTACCGGACACTGTGGAAACTGGTAAAAGGATCATTGGTACAGTTGATAAAAACAATGTCAAGAGTAAATTAAAATGACTGGAGAAACTGCTGAGGACTGAACTCACCAAATGGTGGGAAAAGAAGTCCTCGGAGAAATATATGGAGGCGGGCAGAGCACCTAGGGGTCGAGGGTTCTCATTGCTCCATCCTTTGAGAATCCCAACCCCCTTATGCTGCAAAGAGTGGGTGGCCAACAATTTGGAAGCTTCAATGAATATGGTGTGCATGTTAATTAAATAGGCTGACATTTATAGACTGGACATTGTGCGCCAAAGGGATGAAATTAAGAAACGTCTTGAAAAGCACAAAAGCACTTTCAAAACACGTAAGGTTTTCAAGTTTGTTTGTGACCATGCCGATTATGAACAAGGACGTATTTTTACTTTCTACAAAAAGTTTGATATTGTTAAATGGCTGGCACTAACAGCAAAAACTGCACCACCATTACAGGTGAAACAGGATGAAAATATGGAAACCTCTGATACTGATTTAAGTTCTGTTTTGAGTAGTGCGGAGTTGGATGACAATAATTCATTGGCTGGCCAACAATCAGATACAAGTGGCTTTACCCCCTCTGAAGAGTTGGGGTTTATAATAGAAGACAGACGGCTAACGTTGAGGCCGAGACTCCCTCCCCAGATGAAAGGCGTAATAAATGCCACAAAGAGAGGAGGAAACAGAGGAGGGTTCATGAAGAAGAATAGAGGAAGAGGAGCACTGCAAACCAATCAAACTCTATCATTGTCCCTAAATCTGTAATTAATAATACTGTTATTAATCTTACAGATCTTGATTTGGATACAGCGGAAACCCAACTCCGGGTCTTAGGCTTATCTTACTGTCCTAATAGGAATTTTAAATACAACCAAGATGGATCGCACACCACTAGCCTCTCCTCCGGGTCGCCCCTTAGCACTCTGGTACATGTAGTGCATGTAGAGGGACGAGTAAAAAGTAGTTCACCACAGTTGGTGCGAGTAGTTACTCATTATCCCCAAGTTCTCTGGACCCGAGACATGGCCCGGGTTTCGGGCCAGTTTCCCTCGTCAGCAGAGGAGTGTTTGGGCCACCAAGTAACCGTCACAGGCCCTGATGCCTCTCCGGCGCGCAGGTGCGTCTCCAAGAGCTCGTCAGCTCAGGGCTCACGGGAGCCGTTTAAGTACAACCAAGATGGATCACACACCACTAGCCTCTCCTCCGGGTCGCCCCTTAGCACTCTGGTACATGTAGTGCATGTAGATGGACGAGTAAAAAGTAGTTCACCACAGTTGGTGCAAGTAGTTACTCATTATCCCCAAGTTCTCAACCAAAGTATCTGGAGACACCTCCAAGAATCCACTCTAAGTATAGATTAAGCCACCAATAGCAACTTGAATATCAAATAAAAAAATGAATAGCCCTGGTCTATGTACCAACAACTAAAGTAGCCAACCTTTATAACATACTTCTTAAAGCCCTTTCTACCAAGCAAACAAAACAAAACTAACTCCCTTCCTAGAGCTCTTTGAAGACACTTTGGTGGGAAGGCTACTTAGGTCAGGGGAACATAGACGACCAAAGTTCCAAATCCCTTGGTGGAACATCTACGAAAAAACTCTAGGTCAAAAAGCTAAAACTAACAGTGCGGTGGTAGGAAGGCACAATGCTTTCCAAGCCACAATAGGAAGAGGACAAACATCCATACACAAACTAATAGAAGCCATAACAAAAAACAGAGCTATCAAGAGCTAAGGTTAGAGCAATCCCTAACTAAATTGGCCCTAAACTCAGTAAACAAACAAAAATTATGTATGAGTAACTACAACATAAAACATGACTATTTCCAAACACCAAAGGGGTAGAATACCTAGACATGACTGCTAAATTGATACCATAAACAGAAAACAATCCTAAACATCATAAGCATTTTAAAATCACAAAACATTTAAACTACACAACTCTACTCTTTTTTAAATTATTAAGTATAATTATGTCATTTAAAAATTAAAAACATACTTGTAAATATAGGACATAATATAAATATTAAAATAAAAAAATATCAAACAAACCAAATGTGATCAAAAACACTTCTCACCCATAATAATAAAAAATAATTTACAGTTATGTTGCAGTAGACGGTCCTCGAAAATGAACAAAACCCTAGTAGATAAATTGAAAGACAAATTCATTCAAAAAGACAGCCCAAAACAATGCAAAAATACAACTGTAGAAAAAAGGCTCCAACAACACAATCTTCTCAATACCAAAACCCTCAAAAACCCAGGAAAATTAGCTAGAAAAAACCCCTCAAAATAGAACTGTAGAAAAAAGGCTCAATGACACCATCCTCTCAATAACGAAACCCTCATAAACCCGAAAACTAGTGTTATAAAAAATATCCAACATTGGAAGTATGGCCATAGCAGTGGAGGCCTAGCCCTATGTATTCACTACTAGTATTAATGATTCCTGGGAACATGGCATGAACACTGCAGGGCCACAAGCAGGTGAACAACTAATTGGCAGCAAAATGTTTACATCTGCCCCAATTCAATTTGAAGGGCAGCTATCTCCAAAACCTGATCAATATTATCTTAAACTTTAGATCAGAAAAGGGGAGTATATACATCATGATAGCTGCTGATTTTTATACGTGGCTAATAAGTGAACTACCCTCAAATGCGATAACAGAGGCGCAAGATGACGATTGGGCATTTCCATCCCAGGATCCCTCAGGGTGACTTAAAGAGGATAAGAGAAGACGGGCACTACAAGGAAACCTGGAACATCTTGGCCTAAGAGCTCTAAATGAAAGAGGTGCATGGTCGCGCTATGCAAAGCTCCACAAAATGGTAAAAAATATCTGCGAGCACGCAAAAGTTCAGCGAACACGCGGAATCGCTTGTTCCGCCCGTTCGTGATGCTTTTTTCCTGTTCGCGAATGCTGTTTGCAGGCTCGGGGAGAAATTTCTCATGAACACACATTTTGAAAGCACTAACAAGAAAAAAAATTCAGCGAAGCCGTGGATCACAGAATTTTTGGCAATTCCGCATTCTCCTTGGAACGCAAAATTACCAAATTCCACAAATTCCGGGAGCTGAACGGAAATTACAGCCCAGGCCTACTAAATGGGTGAATACTCCCTGATAAACCATCTGGCATTTCATATTTAACAAGCCCCAGGGCTTCCTTAATTGACTACACCTTTGTTAGCCTTCCCTTAATGAACAACATTGCTTCATTTGGCTTTTGTGAACAAGTTGACAGTAAACCACTGCCCTCAAGAGCTAACCCTCAACATCGGGCTAGACATGAATGATGTTTCAACAGATCTAGGTTTTGAAGGTCACATAATCAACCACAAACGCATTAAGAGTACCACTTACCCACTCTCAAACCTGGTCCCAGAAGCCAAACTGATACCGGATAACATTTATAAGACAGAGGGAGACTTACTATCTTGCTGGGCAAGGTTCACTGAAAAATTGTCAAACCAGCACACAAATCCAGTACCGGCAAAAAACATTGTATTTTAAAGCACAAACGTTTCATTCCACACAAGGAGTGGAAACAACCACCTAATAAGGAGTGCCAAAAATGGACAAACCAGTTGCGGAGAAGCCTCAAAAAGTCGCCAATGGACCCAAAAATAGTATGTAACTTAAGGGAGGCTAGAAGACATCTAAAAGCGGTGAAAAGGAAAAATCAAAGGGAGATAGGGAATTTGTTCTGGACAAAACTATTGTATGACACCAGGTAAAATATCTCTTTGAAGTTCTGTAAAAGGACTGGGTGGCACGTTTTCAAATATGGCTTCCTACAACATCTCTGAGCCAACATGGTATAATTTTCTGCATGACCACTTTAACAAGCAGCTGCAACAATATTGGTTCCTTACTTGGGAGAAGGTTTAGAGGCTAGCAAACCCCTGAAACATCTTTAAAAAAACTCTGACCAGGTTTCACTGTGGTGTTTCATCACTGACGCTTTAGTCCCGAAACAAATTGCCAAATGCCACAGGGAGGCGGTATTCCACCAGCTATCTACAAGGAGGATCCTATAATCTGGGCAACACACAACTAGCTCTGTTTTTCTCTACCATATTGCAGCAGAACTATGGGGCATATTACCAACAACTAGCGATAATTTTTGTCTCTAACTTGTTTAGAGACAAAAATTATCGCCGCACATCAGCGATTTTTATCGCAGATAAACCTTGCTATTATCAAGGTTTATCGCAAATGCGATAAAAAACGGCCGCAATGCATGAATATCGCTGAAAAGTCAGCGATATTCATGCATTCTCGAGCAAATGCTCTTAGCCATGTTATCCACCTCCCATTGGATAACATGGTTAAGAACTGCTCAGGGCAGGTGTTAGCTTTTGGAGATATTCCCGCTTAGCGCGAATATCTCCAAAAGTTGGTAATAGGAGATAGCGATGTTAGGGACTGTTTCCAGTCGCTAACATCTTGGCACGCCCACTTTGCATGTCATTAGTGATAAATATCACTGACATGCAAAGCGGGGCCCAAGTTGGTCGCTATCTCCTATTAGCTGTCACTAACTGGTGTTAGCGACAGCTTGGTAATAGGGAGATAATTTTATCTCCGCTTTCTTGGCTTTTAAAGCCAAAAAAGCGGAGATAAACCCCCTTGATAATATGCCCCTGTATTCCCCCTCATGGGGTGGTTCGAGACTTGCTCCTATCTTCAACTGGAGGACAAAAGGATCTCTGGGAACTAACGCCTGATAGCTTAAATGGACAAAGAAGCTGAATATTTTGCTGGCATGCTGTTAGAAGCACTGCAGTTAGTGACTGAGACAAACAAAATCATTCTGCCAAAGCAAACTTGGTTATGAAGCACACAGGGACATCCGTGAACATCATTGCACTCTCCCTTCTGTTTGACAAGTCGGAAGTCAGCAATCAACCTTTCTACCTGGGTTTTATTGACTACAAATATGCATGTGACAGGGTTGACAGGGGGGAGCGTTAGCAGAATCTTGCTTTCCTTCCTTAACATCCCGGGCAGCTTGCTCAGGGCCAGGCAACTGCTCCACCACAAAACATGGGTCATAATTAAAATTGAAGATAGATCATGAATGTCTAGGCCAATAATCACCTCGCAAGGCCTTAAGCAAGGTTGTGTCCTTGCATCAACATTATTCAAACTGTTTTTATCTGACATGACTCCGGCTCTGAACTCTGTTGACTCCCATCTGCCCAAATTAGGGGGCGGGGGCGTCATTTTCAAACATACTCCATGCAGACGATCTGGTTCTTATCAGCAAAACCAGAGTCGGCTTGCAACGTCTTTTGGGCTCTCATCTGCTTTTTAAATTAGGAATGGCCTGTTTATCAATAAGAAGAAAACAAAGATTCTTGTGACCTTAGATGCTTGAACACAAAAGCTGATGTGGTTTCTGGAGCAGGAGAAACTAGGGGTAACCAACTGCTTCAAGTATCTAGAGTCCACTTCAATGGCAATGACAGACACAGGAAACATATAATCATGCACTCTTAGATCTGCATACACAATGCTGAAAGGTCCTAAACTAGCACCTACACACCTATCCTCTAGGTGGCTCAAACAAAGATTCTCCTGACCTTAGCTATGGGAGTGAGGCTCTTAAAGAGTGGGACAGTGCGACTCTCGACAGAACGCTCGTGAAGATCTATAGAACAATTTTTCAGCTCCTCTCCCATACATCACCAGATCAAATAAGATTGGAATTCAGCATCTGCAGGCAGGATTTGGCACGGAAAGCGGCCTTTGCAATAAGCTGTCACAAGCTTAGGGCTGGAATCAAAGGGACCCTGACCCACCACCTATGAATTGAACTAGAAACAAGGCAAAGATCAGCGGTAAAGTGCTACCTGTCTCAAGCTCTGAGCATGCTTGGCCTAACAGCCATTTGGGACTTAACTATCAGCCATCAAGAATTTAGAAAGGTGGTAAAAATCAGCACAAAACAGCTCTCTCTAATATAGGACAAGGCCTGCCTTTCTCTATGTATACATGGCTGAATGACGTTGCACACCTACAAACACCTGAAACCCCAGTACAACCTAAATGAACTTTACAACGACTGGTCAAAGACCTAGCTCATAAAACTAAGGATGGGAGTAATCCCGATCCCAATTTATTATCCAGTCTGGAAAGGGAGTGTAGACCAGGCCATGTGTTGACTACGGAATTGACAAAAGGGGATATAATACATGTACTGTGCTTGTGCCATTCCCTTCTGGTGGAGAGGAGGGAGCAGCTATTAAGAGGGTGGGTTGCCAGGGGCACATGATCCTGCAGGAAGTCGGTTCTCACCTGTTTTGACCCATCCAATATTGTTCTAAACTCCTCTCGTTAAATGTATTCATCATTTCTCAAAAAAGGTTGAGGCTTCTGATCAGGCAGCGGAAGGACTGGGAGGTGAATAGGCTGTTAACGCACCTGGTATTGGGCCCCTGTATGCACCTTTGTCTAATGCACTCTTTCTGAGTGCTCTTTCCTCTGAAACTATTTTTAATAGGTTCAAGCTCACACCATCTGGTCAGAGAGCTTAGACATCTATACAGAGCACAAGCCCTGGCTGCATTGATAAAGGCCACACTTTTATATTATCTTAGTCATAGCACTTTACTCATACCTGCTTTTAATGTTTACAACATAAGCCTATTTTCAAGCATTTCAGCCACATTAACTGCACTTTATTATTGATTTGGACTGCTCCTTTGCCAAGGTGCTTATTGTCCGTTTTTTTACACATGTATTTTACAATGTGCTACCTTTTTTAAATATGTAACTTTAAATATAATGTCACTTTATTTGTAACACATTGCAAGGGTTTCTATTAATCAAGCAATAAAGTTTTTATACATTTTATAAGTGTCATTTCCAATTGGGAGGTGATGGGATCCCCAAAGTGGATGTCTCTAGAATCAAAAAATTAAAACCACAACGTATGGTGCCGTTGCCCTTTGCTTGATCCCAGGACAATTCTCATTTTTGTCACCTTGCCTTCAACATGGCAGATCTTTTCCGACATGGACATGGAGACACATTCTAGCGTTTCAGTCCCAGCTATATCACTTCCTGTTTATTCGAACTGACCACATGTTGGGGCGTACTGTGAGCTGGTTGGGTCGCGGATAGGTGACCCCGCGAGGTAGGTCAGACCAGGGTGCACCAGGTACTTTACACATATGGTTCCAGAATTTAGAGAGTACTAAGAACTATTGCTTTCTGTTTTGCAGCTGTTTATCGGGCAATTCTTGATGCCCTAGTACTTTAATTACCTGACTACACCATGCAGATCGCATGCGTGTTAGGTAAGACTTAGCCTTGTTCATGTTTTTTTTGTGTTCTACCTTCATTAATGTGTGCACAATAAGCTTGGGCTCTTTCTATAACAGTTAGTCATTAAACAAGGTATGGTTATCTACCTTATTGGGGCTTCTACTATTCCCTAGATATTTGATTAGACTCCCATATTTATTTGGTCTTAGCTTAATTTAGTGTTGTTTTTTTCTCCCATTACGTTTGAGGTTAATTATCTCCTTATCATCAGTTGTAAGGTTTCCCCTTAACTGTAATTGCAATTAATTTTACTTTAGTTGATGCAGTGGCTCTTTTAACTCCTACTGTGCACGTGATGTACCCTCCTAGTTGGGTCTTCCGGCCACACTATGTTTATCATTGATCCATCAACTCATCAAGATTACACTTATTGAGGGAAATCTTTCCCCTATTAACATTTCAGATTTAAAGAAGACATTGAATATTATTTCCTGCATTGCATTGGTAATTACTCACAGACAAAGAGTAGTTTTGCACCACCTACTGTCGGGTACGGTAGTATAACCGGCACAGACGTAGGATAATTATTTCAGTTAATTATGTTGTACTATCTGGCATTCTAATGACTTTGATGAACTTTTTTCAGATCCTTACCAAATATTCACATCATTATTGTAGGTTTATTGTGCATTTTTTCATCAAGACAGGTAGGCACCCTCCTACTTTCTTGCACATAATTTTCTATTGGTGTTCACTCTCATTGTGAGAGACAAAAGATAAGCACACCTTTCCCCATCGCCTCAATGTGCGTCAGTGTTTTTTCTCACTATTGTGCACTTTCAGTGATACTGATAAGTGCACCACGTCCCACGATATCATGCTATGATGATTTTATAGAATCTCACTACACAATGACTCTCAGTGGCATAATAGACATGATAAATTGTAACACAACTTTGTGATTTATCTTAGGTGCTATAGATACATATTGAAGTGTGGGTCTCCACTAAGCTTGTTATGTATAGTGTAGTGGAATTTGTACACAATACAAGTGTTTGTCATATAATTGTCTTTTTGGCCCTGAGGAAGACGTGGGTTAATAACAACGAAACACGTGTTGGTTAATTCATCAAAGAAGACAATAAAAGTCCAAGAATATGAACAGTGTCCTGAGCATTGATGTTGTAATTAGCATAGCATAACTTGAAAATGTGTGCTTGGGCTTTGAGTTATTTGCAAGCAATAAAGTTCATTATACATTTTATAAGTGTAATTTTCAATTGGGAGGTGATGGGATCCCCAAAGTGGATGTCTCTAGAATCACAATTTAAAAACACAACGTATGGTGAAGTTGGTTTTGAAATTGCAATTCTGAAAATATCACTTTGAGAAAGTTGGCATTTTCTTACTGTGACCATTTGGTTCCTTCTGCCTGTTTCTGGAATGCACATCTGGGGTGGGTGACAGTTGGCTTCCTGCATACCCTCTAAACAGCCATACACATAGGAAGGGTAGTTGTGACTGAGTAGCCATCTGATACTGATGGGTCATCCTGAGCGGGATGGAAGGGAGGAGCTAACACTTGTAAGAGCTGTGTTCTGTCACCACACAAAGGGTTGCATACCCCTCTGTAAATGTAATGTAAATGTAAATGTAAATGTAATGTAAATGTAAATTGATACTTGTATAGCGCACTACTCACCTACAAGGTTCTCAAGGCGCTTGTACGAATACTGCTGTGGAACCCATCCTGGCTTTCCCTGTGAGGCGTCCACTCCTGGGCACCCCCAAGGTGGAGGCCAGGCATCCTTAGCGTTGTGGGGGCCGTTGTGGCGATTAAGCAAGCTATTGCCCAGAGTTGCAGAGTTTGACTCCATGATTGGAATAGGCACCGAGGCGAGAATTATCAGATCCGTGGAATTTTGAGCCGGAGACCCGCCGAGGCGGGGAATTGAACCCTGGTCCCGGGCTAGACCTCTGCATCAGGGTCTGACGCTCTAACCATTGATTACAGAGAACAAGGGTCCTAAGGATTTACAATATAACAAGAGAATAATAATATAGACCACAATCAGTACTATATTTTTCAGCGCCCAGCCGGGCGTGGGTTTATTCAAGGAATAATGTAGAATCGTGTTCACCCAGAGAGGGACAAAAATAAGCGGTGAGATGGGGTACAGTCCTGTACCTAGCCCAAAAGGTTTGAAAAACCAATCAAAGCAAGAGAGATAGACGGAAGAAAGAAGTTTTTCAGGCAAGAAACATGTTTTGGAGCCAGAGGGTGACTTGCAATTACAATAAATAGTTTCACAAAATTCACCCGACAGTGTAAACAATTTTAAGTATACATATTAAATCATATGTTACACTGTTTAGCGCGTCGACGTTTCGATCCCTAAGGGCTCATAATAAACTGGGATCATCATCAGGACAGTTTTACAATTAATGCCTGCATTACAATGCGAATGCCTGTAAGGAAAAAAGTGGGGGAAAGAATAGAAACAGAGAGTAAGGCATCCGCCTAGACCAAAGAAATTTATAAAAAATCAACACTCGACAAGGCCCAAGTGCAAGTTAAAAAAGGCCATTCCTCCATTTGTACGCGCGAACATTTGACTAATATGATGGTGAATTTGTGATATTTACAACGTCTTACTAAGACTATGAAGTGAAAAAACAGCGCAGTGACATACTAAAAAAGTGTCATTCATTGCATTCGCTCTAACCATTGAGCCACACTTCTCCTCTGTAGTGAGTCTGGACCCAGAGCAGGAAAGGCAGGGCCTTGTGCACCTCACCTCGAGGCCTCAACATGTCTTCAACATTGTGCGGCTCGGCTCCAATGCATCGCTTTTAGCCCAGTGGTTTGACTTTGATGCATCACTTCGGTGCTTCTCGCCCTCTATACATCTTCAATTCTGTGCTTCTCAGAACCGGAAAATTGCCTTCCTTGAAAGGATCAACTACAATGCATTGCCTCCCCTGCCCTCCGCATCTTCCTCGGTGTGTCCACACATTCAAGGTACGGTTTCAGCTTGCCAAGGCTGGCTGGTCCCTGTATCTGACATGTGCTCCATCGCTGTCGACCTGAACCTTTGGATTTGACCCAGTCAAGAGTGACCAGGCTGCCCTGGTTAGCACTATTTGTTTCTAAGCCCTACGCTTTTGGATGTTTGTCATTTTGGTCTTGTTTTACTCATTAAAAAAATTGGCTATTTTTCTAAATGAGTGTTAAGTCCTATTGTGGTGTTTTCACTGTGGTGTGTTGTGTGTGCAAATACTTTACACATTGCCTCTTAGTTAAGCCTGACTGTTCTGTGTGTGCTGCTGACTTACCCTGACTAGGATTCTGGTTCCTTCTTGGACAAGGTGTATACCTCTGCCACCCAGAAATCCAATTTCTAACACTGCCTTCACCTCTTTAAACCAATTTCACATTAATCTGAAAGACTGAGGATGAGGATGTTAGTCAAAATGCCATTTGAATGAATTGGTAAGCCCAAACTGTGTGATTAAAGAAGTCAAATGTTGGGGTTTGATTTGATGGAAAGCAGATAATAAATCTATTGCGGAAAGTCAATTATTCTTACCTATTATAGCCAACATCTCAGTTATATTAGGTAAGGGATGTGTGTTATTGCATATGGCCTTGTTTATATCTTAGGACCAAGAAACTAGCCTGTAAACTTTCTGAAAGAACATGGCGTAAACTTTACTTGGAATCCGATAGAGAAAAACGTAAAAGCTGTGTTTCTGGTTACAAAGATATGCTTTTAGCAGCTAAAAGGGAGTATTTCTCTCTGCAAATATCTAAGGCAGAATTTAACTCAAAGGAACTTTTTAAGACCATTATTAAATTATCCAGCCCCAATACTGCTAAAATCCAGGGTGATCTAAAATTCTGCAACAGGATTGCAAGATTTTTCAGAGAAAAAGTAGAAACTATTTTCTCCTCTCTAGTGGATACGATTAGTAATAATCAGGACAATTCCAACTGGAATGTTGGTGCCTGTAGTTCCGCCGCCGCAAGTTTATTGGACTCATTTTCCCCTCTGGAAAGACCAGATACTATCAAAATGCTGGATTTGGTTAAATCTGACTCACACAGTGACCCCTGTCCAGTGCGGATCATTAAGCAAATCCCTGATTTGATAGAAACTGCACTCACACCTCTACTTAATACAGCCCTATCTTCTGGTATTTTTCCCAAATTATGGAAAACTGCTTCTGTGTTGCCACTTTTGAAGAAACAGTAATTAGATCCTAAGGACCATAACAAATATAGACCTATCTCCAGGCTCCCGTTGCCAGTGAAATTGCTAGAAAAAGAAATGAATAGACAACTGAGCGATTTCCTGCTGATCAATAACATCCTAGACCCATCACAGTATGGGTTTAGAGCATTTCCTGGCACTGAGCTGGCTTTATTGAAATCAAAGGAGGAAATAAGAGAGGCAGTAGATAAAGGAGGAAATGCCATACTAATCTTATTGGACTTAAGTGCGGCCTTTGATACCGTGCACCATAAGGTTCTACTGAACCGGCTATCGGAGATAGGAGTAGAGGGTGCAGCATGGGAATTGTTGTGATCATTCCTATCAGATAGGTCACAAGTAGTTGACCTTGATGGAAACATCTCAGAACCTTTTACCCTTCCATGTGGGGTGCCACAGGGCTCGGCACTCAGCCCAACACTTTTTAATATCTATGTGGCACCTCTGGCCGGTATCATCAGATCCTTCGGCTTCCAGCTCACCTCCTATGCAGACCGCACTCAAATTGTGTTGATGCTGACGGAGGGAGCGGAGAAGAAGGCCGGTGAGCATCTCCATGAGTGCATGGGTTCTATTTCAGCCTGGATGTCCTCTAACTGTTTAAAATTAAACTCAGGTAAGACAGAGGTTTTGAAATTTGGCAACAACCCTTTGGTCTGGACACCGGATTGGTGGCCGGAGGATTTTGGTTTGTGTCCTGTACCATCCAGGAAAGCCAAGAACCTGGGGATTATCGTGGATAATAAACGCACCATGGCAGATCAAGTTCACATGCCGACTTCAGCATGCTTTATGGTCCTTAGAATTATTAAGAAAGTAAAGGTCCTCCTGACCAAAGATGATCTCAGGACTGTGGTGACAGCACTCATAATGTCGCGTCTCGACTATTGCAACAGTTTATATCTTAATGTTCAAAAACAATATTTGAATAGGTTGCAATTGGTCCAGAACGCGGCAGCCAGAGTGCTGACCGGAACATCAAGGTTCACCTCGGTCAAGGGAGATCTAAAAAAACTGCACTGGCTTCCAATTCAGCTAAGATCACGCTTTAAGGCTCTGTCTATTGTCTTTAAGACGATTAACGGTATTGGTCCAGATGTTATGCGGAAGAAATTCTCTTGGAATATTTCAGGGAGGACATTGAGATCCTCTGGATCTAAACTTGTTCAGACCCCCCCTTTTTAAAAAAACCAACTGGGGAGGGAAACGTTTTGTTCATTGTGCAGCCAATGCCTGGAATGAACTTCCGTTCCAACTCAGAAATGCCCCAGATCTAATTTATTTTCGTAAAGACCTTAAGACATGGCTTTTCTCATACTGTTAGGTTTATGCTATGTTTCCCAGGCAATCAGTACTTAGCGCCAGGACACCCTTGGGTAATCGCGCGCTCTATAAGTATCTATTACATAACATAACATATCCTGAAAGTCCACATACTACATACCTTTTTTGACAAATCTGGTTTTCAAACTACCAACCAATCAGACGATTCTATTTATTATATGGTGCCATTATCTAATCGTTTTTGTAAATCAACCTCACCTCAATCTCTTACTGTTAAGGACCTTATGCCCTCTTGATTAGACTCCTCTCCTCAATTTTTTTTTATGTCTGAAACTTTTAAGTTTCCAAGCTTATCTACAAACTCCTGAATAACATTGCACTGTCTTATCTGTTTCTATGAATGCACTTACTAAATTTATTTGTGCATCTGCACTTGGACATAAATACATGTCTAATGCAGCCTGTTGAAATAATCCCCCAAAAAGTCCACCTTTCTTTGCTACACCATTCCACTAACTTTCCTGCCTCTAAAAGGGGAAGAGGGTGTAATATTTAGTCCCGCCCGCAGATTTGGCAGCATTTTGGTCTCTTTAGCACTGAGTTCTGGCCAAATGGAAGTGGAATTTCTCTCCCCTCAAGCCTCCAGAAAATGTGAGTGCTAGTGGGATTTGACGTCCCCTAGCGTGAATTTCTAACGTGAAGGATCAGAGGGCTGCCGATCAAATAGAATTGCTACTGCTTGAGTACATTTTCAACTCAAGCAGCAGAAAAATTAGCTTGATTGTCTCTGCGCTCTTGCGCAATGCATGGTGCCACTCAAGCAGATTTTATAGCACTGCCCACACAACTGGAGCAAAATTGAAGTGCAAGCTGCATATTTTTCACCCATTGGTGGAACTCAATAGAATCTCACAGAGTTTTTAAGTGGCTTTGCAGAATTTCACAGATTAAAAATCTGTAAGTTCCAACAACCCCCTACTTCCAATAAAGAGTCCAGCCAACTGAACAAATTGCCTTCCATTTCCTTTCAACTTTATATCCGCTTTGATGAAATACTTACAGTCCAATCCCCAATACTTTGCAAAATCTTATAAGAATATAATGGAGTATCAATCACCCAAATCTGTTAACATTTCAATTTGTACACAATCTATCAATATGTAATTTTTAGATCTTTGTTGTGTCTTTCTTTATTAAAATCAGTTATATCAATGTGTTGCACCATAGATAAGATTGTCAAAGTTTTGTCACCCCCTAAATTAGGTTAATAAAATTCATCATCCTCTGTATTGTGTATGCTTCTGGGAGCATAAATTACTAGATATACAATCCTACTGTTCATGCTGATGCTTGTGCGTAATGGCTCAATTCTTGCATTTACTAGATGTAGTAATTCTAGCTGGGCATGACATTTAATTTGCTCAGTGATGAATACTTCCTCATCTTATACATTCATTCTTAGATCATCATCTCTTTCACCACTGTAAATCTTTTTATCCTTCCATGCTTTGTTTTGGATATTACTAATTCTTTCAATTATTACTTTGTTTTCATCAGATTGTTTTGTGTTCTGCCATTAATTTGTTAATTTTAATTCATGGTGGATTTTGTGCATTCCATAATTTTCCTTGAATGGTTTTATTGGATGTGTGTATCACCATATGGTCCCACATATATTTATTATGGGTATGGTAGTTACCTGTGAAAACACAGTTCACTAACAATGCTCTTAAAGTTGTGCCATAGCTTTCTGTAGTTACCTTTGTTTTGTACTCTAGAAAGAATTTCTAAAATTCGACCATAGCATTCGTTTTTTTACCAAAATGCATCCTTGAAGGCTTCAATGTTTTTGCTTACAAACTCAAATGATCACCTCTTTCTTTTGCTTGTATTTGGTTGTGTGAAATGAATTCTCAAACATTTTAAGCCAAGTGTGCAGTAATATATATTAGTTTTTAGTATCTGTATATCTCTCTACCCTGAAAGTATCAAGTAGATTTTGAAGGCATCTATCAATTCTTCCCATGAAGTTTCTAGATTTGCTAGATAAGGTAAAAAGGTTGTTGGGGCTCCCAAATAGGACATTGTTTTTTTCTTAAAATGAATAAACCTAAACATTAAAAGTAGTCACTCTTTTCTCTAGGCAGAAAATAAGAAATGTAAGTAATAGAAGTGGTCACTGCTGTCTTATTTTTCATCTAATACATTTTGTTGTTCTGTTTACTGCACTTAGTTTGTAGCATACTAATTAAGCATGGGCTGAAAATTCGTTACGCTCGCGGAATTTGCAGATTTTCGGCGATCCGCAAATCTCGCAAAATCGCTGTAAAATCTGTGAATCAGCCGGGACGAATTTTCAGCCAAGCACTTACAGGGTTACAGCAGCAGGGGCAAAAGTTGAAGCTAATTTTTTGTAAATTTTTACAAAAGGGTTACAAAGATATGAACTTCAACTTGGGCACCTGCTGCTGCAAGCCTGTAAGTGCTTCCTGGCGCCTCGTTGCCTACTTGCAACTGTTCTCTGACCCTGCTCTTACCCTTGAAGCAGGGTCAGAGTATAGTTACTAGTAGGCAATGAGGCGCCTGTCACGAAAATTAAACCTCAACAGGAAGCACTGACAGATATAAAAACAAGCATTTGCAATGCAATAGGTCTCGCATTAGGAAAGTTTGAGCTATTGGTCTTGTAAATGACAATTTTTTTTATTTATGTGTTAGCTAAATGAATAGCTTTGTCATTTACAATGTCAATAGTTATAACTTTCGTAAATGTGGCACCTATAGAATTTGTAATGTAACATGTTAAGTATTTATGTGACTTAGCTGTATTGAAATTACAAATTACAATGGCTTTTAATTTTTTTAAATAATTAATACTTAAATAAAAGTGATTTTAATTTATAATGGCAATAGCTTAAACTTTTGTAAATAACTTTTGTGAAGATTATGTTCAGTGTATATTATTGTGACGAAAATCCAAGAACAGAAGTGAAATATTAACATCTTTTTGTGACATTTGTAATAAAGTTTGAAATATTGAGAGAAAATATTTGAACCAGTTGTTGTTGAATGGTTGCACAGATTGATGCTGGGGTGGTGCTGAGTGGTGCTGTGGTGGTACTGAGTGGTGCTGTGGTGCTGCTGAGTGATGCTGTGGTGGTGCTGAGTGATGCTGTGGTGATGCTAAGTGGTGCTGTGGTGGTGCTGAGTGATAATGTGGTGGTGCTGAGTGATGCTGTGGTGGTGCTGAGTAATGCTGTAGTGACGCTGAGTGGTGCTGTGGTGGTGCTGATTGGTGCTGTGGTGGTGCTGGGTGATGCTGTGGTGATGCTGAGTGGTGCTGTGGTGGTGCTGAGTGATAATGTGGTGGCACTGAGTGATGCTGTGGTGGTGCTGAGTGATGCTGAGGTGGCGCTGAGTGGTGCTGTGGTGGTGCTGAGTGATAATGTGGTGGTGCTGAGTGATAATGTGGTGGTGCTAAGTGATGCTGGGGTAGCGCTGAGTGATGATGGGGTGATGCACAGGGCAGAAAGGCACAAAAAGCAGTCTAACAGAGGTCAGAAGGGCAGAAAAACAAGGGAAAAACGAGTCTAACAGAGGGCAGAAGGGCACAAAAACCAGTCTAACAGAGGACAGAAGGGCCCAAAACAAGGGAAAACGAGTCTAACAGAGGGCAGAAGGGCACAAAAAACTAGTCTAACGGGGCAGAAAGGCACAAAAACGAGGCTAATAGAGGGCAGAAGGGCAGAAAAACAAGGGAAAATTAGTCTAACAGAGGGCAGAAGGGCACAAAAAAACGAGTCTAACAGGGGGCAGAAGGGCAGAATAACTAGGGAAAAATGAGTCTAACAGAGGGCAGAAGGGCAGAAAAACAAAGGAAAAACGGGTCTAACAGAGGGAAGAAGGGCACAAAAAACGAGCCTAACAGGGGGCAGAATGAATCCCGCCCTGCGTGTTTGTTCACGAAGGTGCCACCTTTTTGTGCAATACTTCTACTCAACTGGAGTACTTTCTACTGTCTAATCAGTAAGTGCTCCCTCGTTGGCTAAATGTATAGAGGCAGATTTACAATAACTGGTGCATCCCCCGGGATGCGCCAGTTGTTGTGTGCCGCAGCTCCGCCACCCATAGTGCGCCGCATTTACAATGCGGCGCACCATGTGGCAAAAATGGCGCAGATGCATCACTCATCTGTGCCATAAAAGCAGCGCATTGCTGGAGCTGCGTCGAGCTTGCAACGCAGCTCCAGCAATGCTCTAGGGGGGCCCTATCTCCCCAATGCTGCATCAAGCCTTGGGCCTGCTTCAAGCAGGCGCAGGGTTTAGACACAGCATTGGCCTAAAAGTGACTTTCTTGTAGATTTCACTCAGCCACTTTTAGGAGGCGTTCCTGCGCAGGAAGGCCTCCCCTGCGCCAGAACGCCTCCTGATGGCGCAGGGCTTTACAACGTGACGCATCTCTCAGATGCGTCACGTTGTTAATACCCAGCACCATGGCGCATCTTTTGTGCTGCCGCTGCGTCACAAAAGGTCTCGGTAGAGGGTGGGAGTGGTGAACCAGAGGGTGGCAGTGATGAGCCAGAGGGTGACAGTGATGAACCAGAGGGTGGCAGGGGTGAAACTGAGGGTGACAGTGCTGAATCAGAGGGTGGCTGTGCTGAACCAAAGGGTGGCAGGGGTGAACCAGAGGGTGGCAGTGATGAACCAGTTGGTGGCAGGGGTGAACCAGAGGGTGGCAGTGGTGAACCAGAGGGTGGCATGGGTGAACCAGAGGGTGGCAGTGGTGAACCAGAGCGTCGCAGTGGTGAACCAGAGGGTGGCAGTGCTGAACCAGAGGGTGACAGTGGTAAACCAGAGGGTTGCAGTGGTGAACCAGAGGTACTGTGATGAACCAGAGGGTGGCAGTCATGAACCAGAGGGTGGAAGCGGTGAACCAGAGGGTGACAGTGCTGTACCAGAGGGTGGCAGGGGTGAACCAGAGGGTGCTGTGATGAACCAGAGGGTGGCAGTGGTGAACCAGAGGACGGCGGGAGTGAACCAGAGGGTGGCAGTGGTGAACCAGAGGGTGACAGTGCTGAGCCAGACAGTGACAGTGGTTAACCAGAGAGTGGCAGTGGTAAACCAGAGGTGCTGTGATGAACCAAAGGGTGGCAGTCGTGAACCAGAGGGTGGAAGTGGTGAACCAGAGGGTGACAGTGCTGTACCAGAGGGTGGCAGGGTTGAACCAGAGGTGATGTGATGAACCAGAGGGTGGCAGTCGTGAACCAGAGGGTGGCAGTGGTGAACCAGAGGGTGACAGTGCTGTACCAGAGGGTGGCAAGGGTGAACCAGAGAGTGCTGTGATGAACCAGAGGGTGGCAGTGGTGAACCAGAGGGTGGCAGGGGTCAACCAGAGGGTGGCAGTGCTGAACCAGAGGGTGAAAGTGGTTAACCAGAGGGTGGTAGTGGTGAACCAGAGGTGCTGTGATGAACCAGAGGGGGGCAGTCGTGAACCAGAAGATGGCAGTGGTGAACCAGAGGGTAACAGTGCTGAACCACATGGTGGCAGGGGTGAACCAGAGAGTGGCAGTGCTGAACTAGAGGGTGGCAGGGGTGAACCAGAGGGTGGCAGGGGTGAACTAGAGGGTGGCAGGGGTGAACCAGAGGGTGGCAGGGGTGAACTAGAGGGTGGCAGTGGTGAACCAGAGGGTGGCAGTGATGAACCAGAGGGTGGCAGTGGTGAACCAGAGGGTGTTTCGCCCATGCACGACCGCATGGGTAACTTCGCCATGCAAGGGGCCCGCGAACACTCAAAAAGCCCCGCAAACACACAAAAAACCCCGCGAACACGCAAAAACCACGCGAACGCGCAAAAAAACAAAAATCTGCAAATTCGCACGAATTTGCGGATTTTGCGGATTGCGAATTCGATTTGGCGTGAATTCGCGAAACGCAAATTCGCAAATTTCGCCCATACTTAATACTAATGAAGTACAGAATTGATCTAGCTGTTGCCTTCTAAAGTACAATTGCATGTCCTGCCACTACATGAGGGGCCCAATTCACAAAGGTAAATGTATACTTTTGAGTAAGTTTACATTTTCATGGTATTTAAAACTATGAGTTAATAGTAGGTTTACGTGTGTGTATACTCCACAATTGCGGAGAACTAAGCACATAAAAAGATAGGCCCGCAGCAGCTGCTTTTGGTAAGTAGGAATTACAGCTCTGCCAGGGAAGCAGCTGGGCATCTGCGGCACTTTTGCCTGTGAACACGGTAAATTCCTCTGATCTGAAGTGTTCATTGTTCCAGGTGTGATTCTCATTAAGGGCCGCAGACCTGCATTAATGACCACAGCAGCCTGTCCTCTCAGTGATGGCTTGAACTAGGCAACAGTTCTCATATTTTCTGGTGGCCCCCTCGGGCATACGGGGTCACTACCCTTAGTCCCCAGATGGCAACACCTGATTAGCATAGTAACTTCCTCTTCACAAAATCCCCCTCTGGCATATTGGGTTGCCAACTTCACTCCGCAAACAAGCTACGGCCTGATTGGCACAGCAGTACCTTCTTTTCATGGTTTCATCCCCTTCGGCATGCAGGGTCACTGAATTCTCTCTGCACATGGGCTATGGACTGATCAGCATGGAAGTGATGCCAGCCATGGCTAACTTCACGGCAGCCCCGTGTGGCATATTGGCTTGTTGACTAGAACCTGCACACAGGCGATGACCCGATCAGTTCAGTTGTCATTTCCTTACACCTTGCTAAAGGAATCCTCATGCCAAGATTCCCCACAGACCTCGCTCCCTCCAGCACTTTCCTCTCTATCACAGGGCACACTGGTTTTGGCATGCAGACAAGCACTGGTGCCGCAGGGACCTGGGCTTACCTGTGTGATGATCCCCTCACCAGTCTGGGAGACTGGTAGGTCTTAGCATCAGCCATGATCACAGGCAGAAGTCTTGCAGAGCTTCTCACCCTTGCACAACCCGACTTGACAGTTGACAATTTTGGGAGCTTCAAGCTCCCTTTCTTACAGTCCATTTCCAGGCACCAAATGTGATTTAGGATCTGAGTCTTTGAAGTTTACATTGGTTGTCTGCTTCCTTTTAAAGTTCCCACTCCTCTATCTTGCCCCTGCTCGAGAGAGCAGTCTGTGACAACAGGAGCAACTCCAAAACTGATAGCACCATAACTGACACCATGAAAAATGACTAGAGGTTTACACCTGGAAGTCAACTAAAGTGATGTGTGTGTCCAAGGGTTACCCCAGGGCTTAAGCTCCACTCTTTCTGATTCTCTTATCAGCACCATCTCCTTCCTGAGATGTGTCCAGATCCCTTCCCTTTGAACTTTCCCTTAATTAAAGAGCACCATTTGAAGTGTACTGAAGAGCCTGGATCAATAACCTCCAGTGTGTGTCGCACAGAGCTTAGAGGAATGCAGTAATCCAAAAATCTATCTGGTGAGATTCCTCTGCTTTGAAATGCTCCTCCAATCAGCCCTGGATCTCCCAAAATTGAACGCAGACTCTTCAATGTATTGTACAATTCACAGGCACATATACACACAGCATATGCATGAAACTACAATACATGCTGCACAGCGATACATGTTGATGTAGGCCAAGAGTGAGTTAAGTACACAGCAATTGAAATGTACATATGTGAGCCTGTAGGCCTCACTCCAGTGACACATGTAAAATGTCTACTTATGGCTACATGGTATGCTGCCACCACTGCGCTTGTACTACTTAACTCCTGGGAAAGGCAGTAGCTTTTTACCACTATGAAGGCAGCGCTTTGGATGCCCCTCTTGGTTCCACAAGATCACAATCTATGACAGAGGCTCATGATCCGTATTCACCCATGACAACTAAAATCAGCACCAGGGATACAGACATCATTACAGCTAGGACACATCCGTCACTGACCAAGGATTTTTCTTTCCCAAAGTCTTCCAAGTGAATGCATGAATTTATCTTGTGGAAAAGAAGTTTAGAAGCTAACTGGGCCATCAGATGTTCACCTCTTACTTGCAGTGTTTGGCAGCATGGTTAGGCAGATCTGGTGTACTGTGGAGTTTTAATTCCCTACTTTTTATCTTTATTGAGCTTGCTTTCTCTAGCTTTCGGTTAGGGTTTTACTTCAGATTTTTTGATGAAGCCAAGTGTTTCTGATTGTGAAACTACTCTTTTCTGTTAAATTGAGTTTTTATTTAGGTCTCGGCGTCAACGCGCAGAAGCGCGTCTCCGCCGAGATCTTTTGTCAGCGACTATCATTCCCAGGAGACAGTCCTGGCCACGCGCATCCTTCCAGGCGATTTGTAACTGGAACGCGCGCTGTGGCCAGGCGCTGTCTCCTGGGAAGCGCAAGCACCACACACGCATGCGCATACACACACACACAAGCGCCCATGCACGCACACACATACATACATACAGAGACACCACCCCTGACTCACACGCGCGCACACACACAAGTGCACCGAGGCCCCCCTCCCCCCCACCGTCACCGTCGCACACATACATACACACACACACACGAGCATACACACACACACACGAGCATACACACACGTGCACCAATCCCGCTCCAGCCTTTAGGAACTTACCTTACCTCAGCACGCGGCGCCCAACCTCCTGCTGGCGCGGTCTCGGGGCTCTACACCGCTCACAGGAGCCCCGGGCCGCGAGACGCAACGACTCCGCCTGCCTCCTCTTCAGTTCCGGTCTGAACGTGGCCCCGCCCCCGTCACTGGCGACCGTGCCTGACTTCCGGGGCGGCCGCGATACGTGCCTAAACAATAGCGATGCGGGCCACTTCATCTTTGGATTTTCATCCTAATCCTCTAGGGGCAAACATACATACAACTGCCCAACTATTTCCAAAAACGTACCCTAACAAAATGACAGATCTATTGGCTTTACCAGTGCATATTTTGTAATCCTTGCGTATTATTCAGAAAATACATATTTTTACTGTTTCTTACAAACGTGTTTTGACCTTCAAGTTATGCTAACTTTAATGATGCTTTAAATGTTTGTTGCATAATATATCCCTCACAAATCTCTGAAGAGTTCTGTGCTCCGCTATGTTAGCAAGTAGGCTCAAATACCTTCCAAGTGGCCTGGTTTCGCTGATAGGGAGCTCTGTTGCAGCTCACATAAAGACAGTGACCTCTCACTGCCTTGGCCTTCGTGTCGGAGTACCTACTTTTATTAAGCATTTTACGTTGCTTTTATATTGCACATGCTCAAAAATGGAAAGTTAAGTGGATTCCTGTTTGTCGAACAGCTGGTTTCTCTGTGTGCATATTTTTGCTACCTACATCCACTGGGCATGATCCTCGCCCTCGAAATCTCTGATTAAGCGTGGAACTTGCCACTCAATGTTTGCACTGGCACTGCCTTTATTGTCCTTTCTGTAGTCTGTGAAAATTCTGGAATGCGGAAAAAAACCTTCACTAGTTTTTTTTTTTAACATACTAGTTGTTTATCTTTTGTTGCATGTCTTTCTACTACTGTTCCACTAGGATTTGGAAGTAGCTCTGCCTTTGGAAGCAACACCACAGGCGGCTCCTCATTTGGATATGGAACTGCAGCTAAGCCCTCTGGAAGTCTTAGTGCAGGTTTGTATACAAAAACTTATTTTCCCTGAGGATGGCGCTGTCTGAACTATCCACCGTTTCTGTTTTATGACATTCGCGTCTTCGCTTCCCTCGGATTCTAACAGGGAGGTGTCCGCTTTCTGTATTTTTAGTGGTGAGGGCAGAGTGGTGAGTGGTGAGTGCAGAGTGGTGAGTGCAGAGTGGTGAGTGGTGAGTGCAGAGTGGTGAGTGCAGAGTGGTGAGTGCAGAGTGGTGAGTGCAGAGTGGTGAGTGCAGAGTGCAGAGTGGTGAGTGCAGAGTGGTGAGTGCAGAGTGGTGAGTGCAGAGTGGTGAGTGCAGAGTGGTGAGTGCAGAGTGGTGAGTGCAGAGTGCAGAGTGGTGAGTGCAGAGTGCAGAGTGGTGAGTGCAGAGTGGTGAGTGCAGAGTGCAGAGTGCAGAGTGGTGAGTGCAGAGTGGTGAGTGCAGAGTGGTGAGTGCAGAGTGGTGAGTGCAGAGTGGTGAGTGGTGAGTGCAGAGTGGTGAGTGCAGATTGGTGAGTGCAGAGTGGTGAGTGCAGAGTGCAGAGTGCAGAGTGGTGAGTGCAGAGTGGTGAGTGCAGAGTGGTGAGTGCAGAGTGCAGAGTGCAGAGTGGTGAGTGCAGAGTGGTGAGTGCAGAGTGCAGAGTGGTGAGTGCAGAGTGGTGAGTGCAGAGTGGTGAGTGCAGAGTGGTGAGTGCAGAGTGGTTAGTGCAGAGTGGTGAGTGCAGAGTGGTGAGTGCAGAGTGGTGAGTGCAGAGTGCAGAGTGGTGAGTGCAGAGTGGTGAGTGCAGAGTGGCGAGTGCAGAGTGGCGAGTGCAGAGTGGCGAGTGCAGAGTGCAGAGTGGCGAGTGCAGAGTGGCGAGTACAGAGTGGCGAGTGCAGAGTGGCGAGTGCAGAGTGGCGAGTGCAGAGTGGCGAATGTGCAGAGTGGTGAGTGTGCAGAGTGGCGAGTGTGCAGAGTGGCGAGTGTGCAGAGTGGTGAGTGTGCAGAGTGTTGAGTGTGCAAAGTGGTGAGTGTGCAGAGTGGTGAGTGTGCAGAGTGAGTGTGCAGAGCAGTGAGTGCAGAGCAAGTGTGCAGAGCATTGTGTGCTGTTGAGTGCAGAGTGCTGTGTATTGGCAATGTTAATGACAATGGCCATTTATTTTTGATTTAAAGAAAAAAAATGTCATGAGCAATGCCAATAGCTCTACCTTTAATGATGCCGAGACCATTGCATTGCAAATGCTTGTTTAAATCTTCTCTCATCACCTGTTTGTAATTTGGACCTCATTCCCTTCTGGATCAGACCAGTAGCTTCTCTAATATTATTCGGCAATATGAAAATGTATTGGTCAAGGGTTCTGCTTTTTGCATGTCTTCAATAAGCATGGGCGAATTTTGCGAATCCGGCGTTCGCGAATTTGCGTATATTTGCGAACTTGCAATCCGCAAAATCAGCGATTTCTCGCAAATTTGCAAGTTTTTTTTGTGTTCGCAAGGGTTTCTGCCAGTTCGCGAGGGTTTTGTACCAGTTCGCAATTGCGAACTTATTTGTCGGCTCGCAACGGTCGCGACTATGTTGTTTCTGCGTCTGGTTTATTCATCACAGGTTCACAGCACCCTCTGCTTCACCACTGCCACCCTGTTTCACCCATGCCACCCTCTGGTACATCAATGCCACCCTCTGGTTCATCACTGTAGATTATGGGGGGGAAAAGCAAGCACACCTGCCCTGTTTTAACTGACATGAATTAATTTGGGGTTGATTTATTAATATGTCACTGTTTTAAAATTCCAGTCTGGCACCTGCTTCCTTATCTGTAATTTGTTTTCTGTTGCAGTTCAAATTTTTTTTCCAGGACCTTTGTGGCCTACTTGTAGCTTTTCTATGAGCCTGCTGTGAGGGTCAGAGCAGGGTCATAGAATTTTTGCAACTAGCAACTGAACTCTGGAGGGGCCCCAGTCAGGAAGCACTACAGGGAATGGTTACTAATGATGAGTTTGAACTTTTGCACCTGCTGAGTGCTTTCAGTTTTGCAAAACTCGTTTTTCTGCAGAACAGCAACTGTAATGCCCCAAACAAACATAGGCAACTGAACTCTGGAGGGGCCCCTCAGGAAGTACTACAGGGAATGGTTACTAATGATGAGTGAACTTTTGCACCTGCTGAGTGCTTTCAGTTTTGAAAAACTCGTTTTTCTGCAGAACAGCAACTGTAATGCCCCAAACAAACTTACTTGTGAAAGTTGATTTCTAATCCAAAAGTGATCCAAAGAAAGTCAAAAGGCCTCAAATCCAAAAAGTGCAGGCAAATGTCAACCTGAGGAGTTATTCTGATAAAAATCATCATTTTCAGAAGGTCTATGCTGCTTGCTAGTGGATTTCTTGTGCAGAATTGCAAATTTTGTAATTTCGCGAGTGTGAGATTGTTGCTGCCCGCCGCACCTACATGTTCGCAATTGCGAACTCTCACAATGCGTCGCCAAACTCCCGCCTGATCCCGCATCAAGATCCAAAATGGCGCAGCACTCGCAAAATATCGAGAAAAACAACTCGGCAAACGCTGAAGGACGGTAAGTGAACGCCGCACGCTGCAATATTGTATCACCAAGAAAAAAAATCCGCTGCGTGCGAATTTGCGGATTTTCGGTAAATTTGCGAGAGTTCGCGGATTGCGAATTTACCGGAAATCCGCAAAATCCACGAGCAGAACGGATTTTCCGCCCATGCTTAGTCTTCTATTAGATATGATGATCCTATGCCAATTAGGATTGTATTGTGACTAGTGTTTATGGAGTTTTTTATACCGTTTAAAAGATCGTATTATATTCATCTTTACTATGCTATTTCCAAGTTTGTCTGTTAATCATCTGCAAAGTATGTTGTTGCGAGAATCAAACTTTTATGTCCTCTTGGTCTAGGGACCTTATGTATTATATCATTTCTTTTGCAACTTAGCTATTTTGCAAATGAATGATCTTGCTCACTGGTATCAGTCGCTTGCAGGCGTCTCAGATTTTTTAGATACATTTGGCTCCTTTAATTTGACAGGTGGCATCACCAATGCATCTTCTAAGTAGTGATCTTTATATTGTGGGGTAGGGGCCATCTATTTAGTGGATTTGTTTGACTTTGGGTTCTTCTGGTGATGTACCTTCATTTTTGAGTCAAACATTCGAGACTCCTTGTCTATACTTAAGCATATACTTATAAGTGTATGTACTTGTGGGCTCTGGATGTCAGCCCAAGGACTTGTCTGCTTCCGCTTAGGGACTTTATTTTTCCTGGTCAACTGCCTCTATTTAACTGTCTTGATATAAAACGACCAGTAGAGGTCAGTATAATAGCAGAATTACTTTCTGCTGAGGGGCTTTCTTTTTTAATTTTTTCTGGCAACTTCCTCTATTTACTTTTCTTGATAGAAAATGACCAGCAGAGGTCAGTAAAATACCAGAATCACTTTAGCATTCTCTAGATTCCATTTCATATAAATGCTCTCTCTTCCACAAGCACCCGTAGATAATAATAAAATCGTGTATTTTCTGTGATATGACCAACGCAGACCCTGATTTTACATTAAAAACAGAGCTTTGGACTATACCATTTCCAGCTGAAAGGAAGTATTACTCTCCATGTGTTCCCATACCTGGCTTGTCATGCAGTTTGGCACGTACTTTCCCTCTATGTTAAAGACCAGTAGATGTTTCAGAACCCAGGCTTTTGTGCTGCATAGCTAAACACATATAAGGTCCCAAAGGCAAGACCGATTGCATTGCAAATGCTTGTTTAGTTTGCTCCACATGAGCTCCCGGCATGATTCTTCCTCCCTTATCAGACTTAATACCCATATCTCCTCTTCCTGGTTGGGGCTTTGGGGACACATTAAACTATTTTCTGCTTAGTTTGTAGTGCAATATCCAATGTATTAGATCGTTTTAGTGAAACATTTCAGGGATTCTACATCCGTACAGAGATATTTTAATACCTGGATCATTATGTCTTGTGTTTGCCAACTCTAAATGTGGACACATTTTAAGACATTCTTGTTGCTAGAGAGCAAGTGGTGTTTTATATCTGTCTTTAGTGGTCGATCATGGGTCAGTTGTGGAAGTTTTCTGGAGTTTACTGATTTATAATTGACAAAGTGTTGGTCTATTGTTTCCTTCCTATTTCTCCCCTTCCCATCAGTCGATGGACTACCCAACACTGTTTTCAGTTTGCTAGTTTCCTTTGTTATAGTCCCTGTTCTTCCATTTTGCACAAAAATATCCACACCCTCAGTGGGTGTTGATCCACTAAGAGAAAGACTAAGAGGAGAACATCTGGTTACAGAAATTATGTGACACTTTTCAGCGTCGTCCCATTTAGTTCTTTGCTATCCTTATTTTTATGCAATTTAAATTTCCACCCTTCCAAATTTCAGATAGGGTTTCCTTTTGGGTCTCCTGTCCTTAGTCCTCATGGTCCATTTCCTGGGGTCTGTGTTCTTTGTATCAACCTCCTTCCATTGATAGGTGTCTATCGGTTGCACAGTCCTGTTGTATGTATTGAGGGATTGTTTGTTTCAAAATTGATCACTCTACTCTCTTCTCTCAGAGGGGGCTAGTGTCTCTGGGCTAACATATCCTTATAAGTCATTTTTTATTGCTGTTGTTACGATGCATTCCTAGGTTTACGATTTCCAGTAAATCCAGGAATATTTTAGATTCCATGGGTGTTGCATGGGAACACCCCTTTCACGCAGTGTTCTGTGTGAAAGGGGCACATATTTACAAGGTCATGAAAAGCCTTGTAAAATGGCTTTACACGGCCTTGTAAATTTTCGGGGGCACAGTGTGCCACCGGAACGTCAAAAAAGTGACATTCTAGCACTGCGACAGTGCTCATAAAAGAAGCCCTTTCTCTGTTCATTCCCTGACTTCATCAGTTAAAATGAGGGACTAATGGTGAGGCAAGGGGCCAACCATATGGCGGTAATTGAATTTAAAGGGTGTGCCATATAAATTGCAGTGACCCTTCCTGTTTGAAAAATCAACATGTATGACATGAAGGGCAGTTTTTTTTTTTTTTTTTTTTAATCCTCATATTGCGAAAATTTTATGTATATGGAAAATTTGGTTTCTGCCTCTGAAGCTTTTTTGTACCGTCACTGCCCAATGGTCTCTCTTGTCTTGGGAGTTTTCCCTTATCTTTTTCGGTCAGAGGAGTACCTTTGCCATTTACATATACACATATCTGTAGTCGAGAGGAGGGGAGCTAGCCACCTTGGCTACTCTATGAGTATCATACTCATTAACCAGATTATGCTTTCGCTTTAATCATAGGACAGTATGTTAAGCCCTTTCATCAGAGGTCAAATGTTTTTCCATGATTTCCCAGTATTTAAACCTCTTACTATGTTCAGTTCATTTAGTCTTTATTTCGAATAAAAAAATTAATAAAAGACAGCAAATTTAAAAAAAACATTATCAACATTTCAACATTTTACAATGGATCCCCAGATACATAAAAACTTTAGTTACAGACATATACAAACATTAAAATCTAATTGCTTTAAAAAGGGGTTACAATTTCTTTACGCGAATTAACCACAGCCACCCCAAGAATTTGGCAACACAAATCACAGATTTTGCAGTGCGTAAATCGCGTAATTTAAGCAAGGCTGCGCGGCTCCCCCCACAGTTAAATGTTTTACAGATTGGTTTCAACCATTTTAGTCTAGGCAATCGATAAGCAGGGCATGCAAAAAATATATGACCTATACTTTCCACCTGGTCAGGACAGAAGGGGCATTTGTTACTTGTATTCATTGTCCACTTCACGGTAAAGGACTTGATCGGCAAGGTTCCCACCCGAAACTGATGATACAGCTTACGGTCAAGTGTTTTGCATATCAAGTCCCAGTAGGGTTCAAGGAACGGAGTTATCTTATGCGTTAGGAACTGTCCCGTTAGGCTATTTTCTGAAGAAAGGGTGACCAGTACAAATTTCTTTGCAGCCCAAAATAGCTCTTTGAATTCCACTTTGGATGGGAAGCTAGAACATTCAGGATGTAGCCATAGTTCGGGGAGGCCCATAGAATACAGTATTTGTTTGACCTCCCGTAGCCATGGGATTTTCTGGGCACCCCACAATGATCTAACCTCGCCCAATTCATGAGCAAATAGACTAAGCTCTTGGGTCGTCCAGAGGCGACGCCACAGAGCTACAAGGCGATACTGTGCCATCTCATTCAGCGGTCTACAGCCTAAGTCTAGAAGCAGTGGTTTAACGGGGGACGATTGAGGAAGCCCCACTAGGTTCCGAAGAAACCTATTCTGTGCTGTGGTTAGTGCCGACAAGCCTTTGTACCCCCAAATATCCGCACCATACAGGGTAGCTGCATTCACCTTGGCCTGATAAATTTTTAACGCAGGTGTAATGCGTTTGGTCAAGGTTTTTTTCTGTTCCTTCAACAAGCATCCTGTAAGGCGAACAAATTTAAGAGTTAACACCTCCAACTGGGGTTTCCACGTAAGTTGATGGTCAAGAGTCACGCCCAAATATGACATGACTTTAACCTGTTCAATTGGGACACCATCTAATAAAAATGAACTTTTAATTGGTTTATTTTTGTTAAAAATCATAAATTTAGTTTTGTCAGCATTAATCTGAAGGTCATTTATTGTGCAAAATTCAGCAAATCTGTTTAGGGCAGCCTGTAGGCCGCTCCGGGTCCTGGAAAGGAGCAGGGTGTCGTTGGCGAATATTAACATGGGATATTTTGATCCCCCCAGGGTGGGGGCGTCAGTATGTACTTCATTAAAAAATGCAACCACCCGGTTGATAAACAGGAGAAACAGGGTAGGGGCCAACACGCAACCCTGCCGGACCCCACGTTCGACAGGGAAGCTAGCGGTCACCTGACCCTGTTTCCCCCATCTTACACGGGCAAAATTATCCTCATGTAAGCGCCTAACCAGCTCAAGTAATTCAGGTGGAAGGCCCATGAGTCTGAGGGCTTCCCAAAGTTTTGCCCTGGGAACCAGGTCGAATGCCGACCTGAGATCGGCAAAGGCAGCGTAGATGACACCACCGCCCAAAAGAACCACCTTCCAATACAGCATGGTAAGACGAAACACCTGGTCTAGAGTGCTGGTGCCTGATCTGAACCCTGCCTGCATGGGGGAGAGTATGTTATTTTGCTCAATCCACCCCTGTATTCTAGCTAGGGCCATTCGTGATACCACTTTTTGAATAGTATCAATCAGGCTAATGGGGCGATAGTTTTTCGGTGAAGATCGATCCCCTTTCTTATAGACTGGAAGTATCTCAGCCCCTTTCCAGGATTGTGGTATCCTTTCCCCAGCTGCGATGGAATTTGCTAATGTTGTTATATAAGGGACCCACAGATCTAAATTCAATTTAAAAAGGTCCGCTGGTACTGCATCAATGCCTGGTGCTTTCCCAGACTGAATAGAACCTAGTGCATGTTCAGTGTCTGAGATACTAAAGGTAAGCCTATCCCCGTGGGAAACTAATGTGGTCCCTGCTAAGGGCTCACCAGCCAACTGGGCGATATTGGGATTTTTGAATTGAGCGGAAAAAAATTTCACCCAATCTGCAGCGGAAACATGATTTTCAGGGGTTAGTGAGTCAGAGCCCCTGCCCCATCTGACTATCTCCCAAAACTTGGTTTGGTTGGACGACTCACAGGCTTGAAGAAGATCAAGCCAATATGAATCGTCCCATTCCCTTTTAGCTTCCCATATAATGCATTTATAATCCTGTCTCGCTGCCCTGATGTCAGGGGTATTTCTAGATTTAACTGCAGCAATAAGAATGCTGTGGGCTTCTCTGCAATTTTTATTATACCAACCTTTGAATTGCTTCGCTTTCTGTTTTCTACTTGGCCTAGTAAGAAGTTCCCTAATCGCCGCAAAACATGCCTCATGGAGATCAACAATATTGGGCTTAGGCATGTCATTAGGGGATGGTGCAGTCATCCTATCTCTAGTATCTAGGGCCAATTCTTCTATTTGGCAGACAAGCTCTTGATCAGCTATAACCCTTGACCATTTGACCCGTCTTCTGTTATCACACAAAACAAGGTCAGATGTAATGCAAGCTGATTCTGCCTGGGGAAGCCCTAGTCCAGGAACCTTAAGTACAAGTGAGAGAGGGTTGTGATCACTCTCTGGCCTGGTTTCTATTGACATGTCAGTTACAGTAGCCCAGGATTCAATGTTGATCAATATGTAATCAATGCGACTTGCACTAGACCCGTTATCAAAGGTTGGTTTTCCCGCCTTATCGGATAAGCTACGGCCATTCACCGCCCGGAGGCCCCATTCTAGGCAAAGCCCAAGCCAGTGGAAGGCGGCCTCCGTTCCCCTGACACCCTTAGTTATTGCTAGAGGGGGAATATTCCAGACAGAATCTTCCTCTAAACTTACATCCTCAGCAAGGTTCTGGATGGGTTCAAATGAGCAGTTCAAATCACCATTCACTATAATGAGCTGGCCACTTTTATACTCATTTAGGAAAACTTCCAAATCATTAAGGATAGGTTGCTTCTTACCACCCTGACATCCTCGAGCATAGATATTAATAAGGATGATATCCTTACAGTTCTCCTTGCTTAGGGATATACAAAGGAGATCAGGGTTCGTCACCAGGATTTCCTTAACACTGAAGCCAAGTGTGTTTTTTATCCATATGGTGAGACCACCCGAAGCCCTACCCTTCATACCCTGCATAGCTGGTTTAAAAAAGTTTAGAAAGCCTAATCTAAACAGGGGGACAACTGACCAAGTTTCCTGGAAAGCGATGATATCATGTGTAGTAATGTAGTCTACCCAATCATCATTATCCAGGCGACCCCGTAAACCTGCTATATTCCAGGAAGCTATTTTAATTTCATTAGCAGGGGTACTAGGGCAAGGAGTCTCAGACTGTTCCAAAGCTCCTAGCTCGGCCGGGATGAAATTATGGGCATTGACAAGTGTTGCTCGTGGGCCTGATGGTGACATAGAACAAGCTATGCTGGGAACTGTCAGGGTGGACGGAATAGGGTCAGCTGGGTGTTTCATAGCATCTGCCCCCCCGAGTCAGTCAACCTCCTCTAAACAGCCAAACATATTTGATGTAGGGGCCCCCTGCCACCAGGTACTCTGGTTTGGTCCGCCATTCCCAAATCCCCTATGTCTGGGCTTATGGATTGTCGTCCAAGACCCTCCCATTCTATGCTTTTTTCTAGGAGGATAGAAAAAAGTGAGGGGTCTAACAACGACTGTATGGTCATCTTCACAAGGGGCCCATGAGCAAAGATGCTGTGCTGTATGGGGGTCAGCAAAGGACACCACTATGCAGTCACCCATGATGGTTTTATGGGTGGGTCCAACCCATGGTACTCTTCGCACCATTAATACCCGACTAGGAAGCTGTCTATTTGTATTTAGCCAGTATATTACCTTATTTTTAAGAGACCAGTGGTTCTCTTTTGTTTGTGGTTCAAGAGTAGGTACACCAGCTAATACAATGACATATGGACTGGCTTCCGGCGGTAGGTCAATATAACCACCACGAAAGTTAGGTCGGCTAGATTCGAAAGGTGGCAGGTGTTTATGAGTTAATTGGTTAGGCTGCTGTACGGTAGCTTGAGGCCTGGGTTTTGAATGTACTACATTCTGTTGGGGATATGATTGAGCCCCAGCAGGATGTGCTATGTCCTTAGCGTGACAAGCGTTTTGTTTGGGTTTGGATGGTACTGGGTCCTGGGACGGGAGACAAACGCTAAGATTTGAAGTAATAATAGCATTGTCCCCAACTTTCGTGCGAGGTTTAGGTACAGGTTTGGGTCTTAGCGATAGAGGAGCCGGGGCTTCTGGCTCTAATGGCTGGGGAGTTGGACCCTCCCCCTGTGAAAATCTAGCTTCCATTTGCTTAAGACTGAAACTAGCCAGTGTGACTATTGTCCTGTCCATTTCTAACAAATGGTTTTCCATTCTGGAAAGTCTAAGTTCCAAGGGGGTAAGTAGCTTTTTAAGTGTGTCCCAAACAGTTTGTAAAAATTCCTCGTCCCCCCTCTTGTCCCCCTCTACCACACTCAGTCTACCCTCCCTTGACCCATCTTTACTCATGTCAGGAAGAAATGCCACCGGGGGAGCATGCACAACACCATTTGAGGCATGGGTAGTGTCACTACCAGGCAGAACTATGTTGGTTTTATCATTTGCTTCCCCAAGCCCAAAGGTGCCCAATGGCCGTCGACAATTAAAAAACTGAGCTCTCGCAATTTTGGCCTTTTTGCGGGCGAATGTGGACCTAGCCAAACTTTTCTTCTGCTGTAGGGCAACTTTTTTAGCATGTGCAGCAACCTTGGGCGGGATACTTTTTACTTGGGAGCTTACACCAGCCACGAGAGTGGGTGGTGCAGACTCCTCCAGAGGATTTAATAGGGGTTCCTTAGCTTGCTCAGATAGAAACGAGGATGGGGGGTGGTGTATGTCAGCCACTGTAAGCAAGGGTCGAGGGCCAGATATACGCTCTGGGGTTAGTGCTAAGGCAAGGTTACCTAAAGATGATTTCTTGGAGGAAGCTATATTTAAGGACAGTTTACGCGCAGCAACAAGTTCAAGGGAAACCCTATGCTGCGTTTTGTTAATTTCGGCATCGATGGCCAAATTGGTCTTTGTGAGGAAATCATCAAGGGTCCCACTAGGTCTGTTTAGTCCCTTGGCAGTTTTGCTGCGGGTGGCTCGTGTACACATGATAAGCAACGAGGAGCTAAGTCACAAAAAGAGAAAAGCTAACTCACATGTAAACAATGGGTTCAGCCAAGGGATATGGCCCAGACCAGACCTCTAAGACCTCGAACGGCCTCAAACGGCCCGCTCTTAGCCCGGTCTTCGCCCCGAGCTGCGTCCCGCGCTGCGGGAGAACACACACTGTTTGTAGTAGGTTGAAAGGGCAGGGGGTGGAGCTACAGGGAGAGCGGACCGGAAGATGGGCTCGGTCTCGCAGGGACACCTGGGTCAGGTAGTCCCTGCACGCTTGCAGCCCTGTAGCGTTACCAGGTCCAAAGGCCAATCCGAGGTGCCCCCACGGCAGCAGGCAGAGACAGCACAGGTCCCAGCGCGAAGCGGCACCCGCGGAGCGGGTGCGGCAAGCTTCTCTCAGCAAGACGGCAAGTGCAGCAGGTGAGCGCTAGTCCCACAAAGCGCTAACAGTGAACAGGTGTCCCAAGGGTCAGGAGCAGCTCCAGTTGCTTTTAACAGCCCTCCGATGGGCGGGGGGGCGGAGCTACAGGGAGAGCGGACCGGAAGATGGGCTCGGTCTCGCAGGGACACCTGGGTCAGGTAGTCCCTGCACGCTCGCAGCCCTGTAGCATTACCAGGTCCAAAGGCCAATCCGAGGTGCCCCCACGGCAGCAGGCAGAGACAGCACAGGTCCCAGCACGAAGCGGCACCCGCGGAGCGGGTGCGGCAAGCTTCTCTCAGCAAGACGGCATGTGCAGCAGGTGAGCGCTAGTCCCACAAAGCGCTAACAGTGAACAGGTGTCCCAAGGGTCAGGAGAAACTCCAGTTGCTTTTAACAGCCCTCCGATGGGTGGGGGGCGGAGCTACAGGGAGAGCGGACCGGAAGATGGGCTCGGTCTCGCAGGGACACCTGGGTCAGGTAGTCCCTGCACGCTCGCAGCCCTGTAGCGTTACCAGGTCCAAAGGCCAATCCGAGGTGCCCCCACGGCAGCAGGCAGAGACAGCACAGGTCCCAGCGCGAAGCGGCACCCGCGGAGCGGGTGCGGCAAGCTTCTCTCAGCAAGACGGCAAGTGCAGCAGGTGAGCGCTAGTCCCACAAAGCGCTAACAGTGAACAGGTGTCCCAAGGGTCAGGAGCAACTCCAGTTGCTTTTAACAGCCCTCCGATGGGCGGGGGGCGGAGCTACAGGGAGAGCGGACCGGAAGATGGGCTCGGTCTCGCAGGGACACCTGGGTCCGGTAGTCCCTGCACGCTCGCAGCCCTGTAGCGTTACCAGGTCCAAAGGCCAATCCGAGGTGCCCCCACGGCAGCAGGCAGAGACAGCACAGGTCCCAGCGCGAAGCGGCACCCGCGGAGCGGGTGCGGCAAGCTTCTCTCAGCAAGACGGCAAGTGCAGCAGGTGAGTGGTAGTCCCACAAAGCGCTAACAGTGAACAGGTGTCCCAAGGGTCAGGAGCAACTCCAGTTGCTTTTAACAGCCCTCCGATGGGCGGGGGGCGGAGCTACAGGGAGAGCGGACCGGAAGATGGGCTCGGTCTCGCAGGGACACCTGGGTCAGGTAGTCCCTGCACGCTCGCAGCCCTGTAGCGTTACCAGGTCCAAAGGCCAATCCGAGGTGCCCCCACGGCCGCAGGCAGAGACAGCAAAGGTCCCAGCGCGAAGCGGCACCCGCGGAGCGGGTGCGGCAAGCTTCTCTCAGCAAGACGGCAAGTGCAGCAGGTGAGCGCTAGTCCCACAAAGCGCTAACAGTGAACAGGTGTCCCAAGGGTCAGGAGCAACTCCAGTTGCTTTTAACAGCCCTCCGATGGGCGGGGGGCGGGGCTACAGGGAGAGCGGACCGGAAGATGGGCTCGGTCTCGCAGGGACACCTGGGTCAGGTAGTCCCTGCACGCTCGCAGCCCTGTAGCGTTACCAGGTCCAAAGGCCAATCCGAGGTGCCCCCACGGCAGCAGGCAGAGACAGCACAGGTCCCAGCGCGAAGCGGCACCCGCGGAGCGGGTGCGGCAAGCTTCTCTCAGCAAGAGGGCAAGTGCAGCAGGTGAGCGCTAGTCCCACAAAACGCTAACAGTGAACAGGTGTCCCAAGGGTCAGGAGCAACTCCAGTGGCTTTTAACAGCTCTCCGATGGGCGGGGGGCGGAGCTACAGGGAGAGCGGACCGGAAGATGGGCTCGGTCTCGCAGGGACACCTGGGTCAGGTAGTCCCTGCACGCTCGCAGCCCTGTAGCGTTACCAGGTCCAAAGGCCAATCCGAGGTGCCCCCACGGCAGCAGGCAGAGACAGCACAGGTCCCAGAGCGAAGCGGCACCCGCGAAGCGGCACCCGCGGAGCGGGTGCGGCAAGCTTCTCTCAGCAAGACGGCAAGTGCAGCAGGTGAGCGCTAGTCCCACAAAGCGCTAACAGTGAACAGGTGTCAACCTCTTACTAGTTTTCCCCCTTCTATCTAGTTTATTTGTCTTGATAGCTGAGTTCAACCACTCTCCCTGCGTCGGGGCTGATGGGCCTATCCACTTAATGCAGATCTCCCTTCTAGCTATCACCATTAATACAAAAAGTAACTTTGCTTCCATTACTGTTAATTTAACTGATTCTGTTGTGTTACCAATCCCAAAGAGAATAAGAGTTGTACTTACTTTTAGATGTGTTCGAAAAATCAGATTTAACGTCTTACCCACTTCTTCCCAAAATATTCTCAGCGATGGGCAGCTCCAGAACATATGGACATCGTCTGCCCTTTCTTCCCCACATTTAGGGCATTTTTTGATTCCTGCGTTTTTGAATTTTGAAAGTTTTTTTGGTGCCCAATAGGCTCTGTGCAAAGTATAAAGATGATTTCTTTTCAATGCCACGGATTTTAATGTTGACCAACATTTTTCTATTGAGCCTTCCCATATGTTTACTAGATCTTCTGTAGCCAGTTCCTTCCCCCAGATTTGGTCTACCATCTGAGAACTTTCGTCTTCTTCCGTTATAAGGGTCCAATAATATTTTGCTACCTCCTTTTTTATGGGTAGGATTTTTATCATTTCTTTTTCTATGCTCTTGTTATCTTTATCGTATGTTGGTAATGTCTTTGCCCAGCTGTTTAGTTGATAAAACTTGAATCTTGATATTTTTCCATTGGAGATCTTATGCATTTCTTCCCAGGAGATTAGTGTTGACCCCTTTAGGAGTTGACCCCAATATTTAATATTGTTTTGTTTTAGAGGGGTGGCCATGGCATCTTTTAAACAGTCTGGAGTTCCGGGAGAGTTCCATATCGGTGACATTGCGCTGTAGTAAGGGATTTTTAGAGTCGTTCTAATTTGTATCCAAAGTTTGTCTGCCACCTTCAGAACCTTTAGCTTGATTTTTTTAAAGTACTTTTGGTGACCAAATTTAAAGAGAAAATGATCTTCAGATTCTGTCATTTCTTGCAGGTATACTGGGTAATATTGATGTATTCTTAGGAGAGCTCGTATATTTTTAAATTAAAAAGCTCTGTAGTATTCTGTTAAATCTGGACTAGCTATTCCTCCTTTCTCTTTTTTCTTCCTAAGTTTTTTCCATGAAATTCTGGTTCCCTTGTAGGACCATATAAAACTTGCAATCTCTCCCTGCAGCTTTTTTAATTCAGCTTTTTTAAATTCCAATGGAATCGTATTAAATAGGAAGGTGTATTTTGGGAGTATATTCATTTTTATAATATTAGATCTCCCTATAAAGCTTAAAGGTAGGCTAAACCATACTTTAAGCAGTTTTCGCACCTCTCGAGCTACTCTATTTAAATTGTTTTGTGGTATTTTATCTAAATTTTGATTTACCAGAATGCCTAAATATTTTATCTCTTGCTTTATATTGGGGCTGTTAAGGTGTGTGTTCCATGTCATTATTTCTGTTTTTTCGTGGTTTACTGAGTATCCTGAAACTTGACCAAATTTACTAATGGTTTTTTCTATAGCTGGTTTAGATTTTACATATTTATCTGTGAATAACATCAGATCGTCTGCATAGAGTGCCAGCTTTTTTCCCATCCCAGATATTTAAAGGGGGTTATTTCCTTACAGCTTCTGATTTTGTTTGCTAAGGGTTCTATGTATAAATTAAAAAGTAGGGGAGAAAGAGGACATCCCTGTCTGGTACCTCTACCGATTTTGATGTTACTCGTAAGGCTACCATTAACCAGTATTCTAGATCTAGGATTTTTATAAATTTCTCCTACTGCGTGTTAGAAGGAGTCCCCTAGGTTGTTTTTAGTCATTATACTGCTCAGGAATGCCCAGTTTACTCTGTCAAATGCCTTAGCAGCATCGACAGTTAGTATTGTAAGAGGGGTATTTTTTGATGTAGCTATATCTATAGCACTTATAAGTTCATGTGTCAATTCACATAATTGCCTTTCCTTTGTGAAGCCCTTTTGGCCCGGGTGTATAAGTTTAGGTGTGAGCTTTCCCAGTCTTGTTGCCATTATTTTAGTAAAGATTTTATAATCTGCATTGAGCAGAGATATCGGCCAGTATGATTCGCATTTTTTGGGGTCCTTTCCTGGCTTTAAAATAATTGTTATAATTGCATCATTCCAGGTGTCCGGCAGTCTACCCTTTTGTTTAAAGGTCAAGTTTACTAGTTCTGTTATGTGTGGAACTAATGTATCCATTAAAGTCAGATATAGCTCATTCGGCAGTGCGTCTGGGCCTGCGGCTTTTCCTTTTTTCAGGGATTTTATTATGTTTTCAACCTCGGTTGATGAAATATCCCTATTTAGCTAGTTTTTTTCCTCGTCAGATAGATTTAACATTGGCATGTCTCCTAGATATTCCTCTATCTGTTCCTCAGATGGGTTTACATCTTCCGTGTATAGGTCCGAGAAGAAGGTCACAAATTATTTTCTAATTTCTTCTTCCACTGAGGTCAGGCTTGTTTGGTCTTGTCTTATTTTAGGTTTTTACTTTATTTCTTACTGTGTCAGTTTTTAGTTTCCATGCAAGCCATTTTCCGCATCCCTCCCCATATTCATGAATTGCCAGTTTGCTTGCTTCCCACTTAGTTTTTAATCTCACTTCGAGAATACTGCTTAGGGATTCTTTCTGCCTTTGTCTATCTTTTTGCAAGCTTTCTTTCTTGTCTGGATCTTTTTCCTTTAGTATTTGGGTGTCTAGAGTGTTTATAATTTTTTCTAAGTCTGTTATTTCCTGTTTCGTTTTCTTTGATTTATATGTTCCAAGGTTAAGTAGTTTGCCCCTTAAAACGGCCTTATACGTATCCCATATTATTTGTTTTGATGTTCCTGTTTTATTATTTTCAAAGAAGGCTTCTGTTTCTTCTTTAAGTGCTTGTACAATTTCCTGATCTAATTGAATTTAAAGGGTCACTGCAATTTAAAGGGTGTGCCATATAAATTGCAGTGACCTTTCTTGTTTAAAAAATCAACATGTATGACATGAAGCCCAGTTTTAACGGTGCACTGTGCGCCACAGTGAAACTTCAAATAAAATACTACAGCACATCTGCAGGAGTGCTGATTAAGTTTTGGACCACAGAAAGAATGCTAAAATCTCATTTTGCACTATAATACCCACTTGACAAGGTGCTGGATGGTAACCTTATTTTTACTCTAAAAAATTAGAACATAATTTATTTTTCACATTCATACTACATCAAAAACCGTATAGAATCATGTTGCCTAATTGCATTTTATAAAAGGAGAAAAAGGTGCAAAAATAATTTGCATGTTTATTTTCTTTCGGCCCAATAACAACAGCTTGCTTATTCAATGTTTGCAATATTTAACAGATGGTGGAAACTGTTCTTATTGCATAACTACATTTTCCTGCCTCACACGGTTTTTTAAGGGATCAAGCATTTGACAAAAAATATAACTGCTTGAATGTTTATAGGATAGACCACGTTCTTTCAGTATGCACATTGTATCTTAGTCATGTATTAATTATACATGCAAACTACTACTAATGCCAGCAAAGACAGTAATTTAAAAAACTCTTATCACTTCATAAATCGACTACATGAATATTCATTGCTTATTGAAAGAAATCTGATCAAACTTAAAAAATAATCATACAGAATAATTAAAGTGCTTTAACAGTTTGTGTAAGACAGTTTAATTGATAATTATCACATTCAGAAAGCATTATGTTTGAAATATGTTCATTTCTAATGCACGAAAACTAAAAGGCATTTTTTTTATAAATAATACCCAATTGTTCCCTAAAATGAAAATGTATGTAAATAATGCTCTTTGTTTGTGTATGCTAATAATAATTTGCAAAAAAGAGGTTACCGGTGAGGACCAAGAACAACATCAACAACAACAACAACAACAACAAGAGCATCAGCCCCAAAATTGGCAAAGGAGTGGGTTCTACAGCAAGGGCCTAAGTCCATTGCAGAGGTAAAAGATTACAAGCAAAGCGTAGCACCCATGAGCAGATGGTCCAGGCCTATCTGGATGACCCAACAGAGTTCTACTTTGATCAAAAAACTTTGCTGTATTGGTATGAGAAAAGGTGCAAATGGCCAGTGCTCAGCAGGCTGACGATAAACTATCTAGCTTGCCCTGTCACAAGTGACTCTTCTAAATGTGTTTTCAGTGCTGCTGGCGCCGTTTTGACAGTGAGAAGGACCAGTCTCTTACCCCAAAACATGAAGAGGTTTACCATGATCAAAATGAATGAGCACTTTATGCCTCCGGAATACACCATACCTGAAGTAGCACAGCAGAAAGATGATGACGGCGACTCAGGTTATGGAAATAGTCTGTTAGATTACCTACTTCTGGGTGAACCACCAGGGTTTGAGGACGAGCTCTACTTCCCTGACAACTAGGCTTTTGAGTTACTTTCTTTCTTCCTTTGACAAGAGAATCCCACCAAAAAAGATAAAGCTAAGGAATATTATTTACTTTTATTATTTGTGTGTCTCACTGTCTTTCTGATTCAAATAACAACAAATCTAAGGGTGAGGGCAGAGTTTGCGAAATTTCGGCAATTCTGCATTCCGCACAGAATGAGGAATTGCTGAAAATTCCACTATCCGCAGTGTAGCGGAATTCGTGGGTATGGTGAGTAGAGGTATTGCACAAAACAGTGGCATCTTCTTGGATAAATAAATATCCTGGGCAGGATTCATTCTGGCACGATGCTTCTGTCACAAATATTAAACTTTAACAGGAAGCACTTACTGATATAAAGCAGGGGCCTGAGTTAAAGCTCAAATTCAGTAATGCATTAACCAGCCCCAAAAAAAACGTGCGCTCGGTCGAGGCTGGGCAGGTGTGCTTTCTCCCCATATATACCATAACAAATTAGCTGTGATGCTTGATGGAGGAGTTCTTTGCATCCATGACTTTCTCGAGCGAAATCCCTGTGTAGTTCCTGTGACCTGGAGGTTCTCTCTCCTCATCTGCTACTCTGATCGGTCTCTGACCTTTATAAACAAGAGGCATGTGAACTGGCATAGAAGCCCTGCCCCACACACACTAGGGGTATGCAATGTCTTCCCGCCCTTCACCCACTATGATGGACAGCTCACTCAAGGGACGCGAGGGCCTTTTGGCGTGGTGGCAATGTTATAGACACACATGGTCACTGGAGACAACAACTCTTCTGGCGGCACAAGCAATTCCACGAGCTCGTGGAATTCTGCGTGCTCTCGAGATTTTTTGCTGTTTCGCTGAACTTTGCATAGCGTGACTATGCAAATTCCGCCCACCCCTAACATTGTCTTACTCTAATATTGCCAGATTGGAGTTGCAACTGTGTGCAGTCATTGAAGAAGTATGTCCACTCCCCCGAGTCCTGACTCCTTACTCGCCAGACATTGGATGGAGAGTAGTACAATGAAATGTGAGATGTGTGCCTGCCTCATCGAGTGCCTCCAAAGAACCTGATTATATATCTATTCTCCTTTCTGAGCCTTGAAGGACTGCCTCAGAAGAACAGGTAAATGATGATGGCATGCACTGCACGCTGACTCTAAGTGATTGGTGTTTGTGCTGTTGTCCATGATGTCTACTAGTATTTCATCTACACACAAAAAAGTGACTCAAGTCAATATTTCCCTTCTTGTTGTTCAATAACAAAATTGTACTACTGCAGGCTGATCCATTGCATTTTGGATTCTGGACTCACTCAACACAGTACAGAGATGGACACCATGATGACCATAACATACTCGCAGTCAGTCTGTAGGATCGGAGATAACTCATGGAATAACTCGGGCGTTTCATGAAGTTGCATAAAAGGTAAACAACAACAACATCCGACCTACATGTCTGTGTAGTGGTAAAGGCAAATGTGGTGATGTGAATGACAGCGGTGCATTGATTTTGTTACTTAATTTGCAAAATGCTATGCTGCTGTGTATGTGTGCTCAGTGATGTCTGGCTCAAAATCCAGGTTAAGTAGAGGTTGGGTGGGCGGGCCTGCTCCTGTTGTTATAGGGTAATGCCAGGAAACAGACTAGACATGTTTTAGCCATGCCACCTCTGAAGGTTTTCTTGTTGAACTCCTCTTTCATTTATGCAGTTTAACTTTACTTTCTCAATATCCTATTTGTTTTTCCATCTACACTTATAGGCTGGCCTTTACCTTGTACTATACTGGGAAAAACAACTCACACTTACCTTACCAAACCGCATCTGCCAGGCAGGCACCCAAGATTGACGGACGGACGGTCCAAGGAAGGACGGAGAGGAATTCGAGGTGCAGCTCCCAATTTGACCATAATTATAGTATCATCATTTCATTTGATTCATTTTTTCTCTTCAATCATTATGAATGCGTGTTGATGTTTATTATGTTTGCTTATATTTCACTTCTACAGATATTTTTTTTATTTTCTTTGCTAGCTTTAAAAGGAAGCCCAGTACAACAGAACATAAAATGTATTATGTAACTTGGGTCTCCCTGGGGAAAGACAGGCAAGGCAATTGCATAATAATAGTAATTAATAATATACTGCTGCCCTGTACTACTAGTCCTACTCATCAAGTCAACCTCATGAATGTCTTTCCTTTTTCTCCCTTAACAGATTTATGATGGTAAGATTGTGTGTGTCCATGTGTAGTACACCAATAATGATCACACACTTGCTGGGGCGGATGTGGTGAAAGCAACCCTAACTCAAGGCAGGGCGAAGAAATTCTTCAGCTCTAAGTATATATATATATAGATATAGATATTTAAATGTAGGAATGTATTTTAGATGTATATATTGTATATATGTATTTATTGTTTATTACAGATATTTTTTGCTCCAGCCACTTTTATGCAGCATATTATAAGTAACAGCATTCATGCGGTTGAAAAATATTTTTTGCATTGGTTGACAATTTAACTGAGCGACAACAATAACAATATGTATTTACACAATAATGAAAGTTTACGTTGTAAGCAGAAACATCTAGAAATTGATTTAATATTTCGGACAATGTCTTAAATAGTATTTTCTTTATGTCCATGAGTGTGGTCATGTGACTCACAGAAGGAGGTGGCATATGAAACAGACTTTAAAAAGAAAGGCTGACGCGGTGCTCGTTGTGTGTTCAAGAGCACTTGTTGCTTGAAACGCGTCATCTAGAAAGGTTGCAAGAATAAAATCATTGCCTTGCCTGAAGCCGTGCGGTGCGCCTCTTCATTTAGCCGTTTGGAGGTTTTGAAGATTGTTGGTGATATATATATATATATATATATATATATATATATCTAGAAACACTCGAACCACTTCCTGATACTCCGCAGCAGCAGACAGGCGAGGAAAGAGACACAGACCTCCGAGGTATTTCAAGTGGGCAGTGATTTTTTTGTAAGTGACCCAACACAACGCGTTTCAAGCCCGTAAGCCCTTGATCACGTGTCACAGTTGAAAACACCATCAACTACATTTAAAGTGAATAGTGCCATATATATATACATATAAATATATCTAGTTTGTCACGCAGGAGCCAGTGGCCAACGATTCCCGCCTTGCTCACCCAAAAACAACGGACACGAACCTTCAAGTTGGTGCAGATTATTTTATTCCTTGCGGAGTAGTCGCCATAACGTTTCGGCTCCTTGGAGCCTTGATCACATGACAACGTGATTCATTCTAGTGCTCATATTTAAAGTGACAGTGCATAATTGAAAACAGACCTCATGACTTTTTGCAACATAAACACAGAGGAAAGATCCAAAAAAGAGTTGCCTGGTTTCAAATACATATTACATTTGGGATCATCCACAGTAACTATTTGGTAAATGCGGAGATTTGTGCAAAGTCCGCAACCAGTACATAAATAAATATATAACACACAGTTAACAATGAACTGTCAGTACAAAATTCATGTCTCAACCATATGATGTCGCAGTGAGATAGCGTCATGATATAAAAATCACGCTCACCCCCCCTACAGATAAAAAATGCAGTAATGCCGGTTAGTAGTAACCATAAAATCCACAGTATTGTACCTTGAGCAAATAAAGCATATCTAAGCATGCAGCATTGTTGAAGCATAACTTATTACAAATTCTTAATTGTATAATACTGTTTGTTAGGTTAACAGGATAAATGCCCCTACTCTTTGGCCACTTTACATAAGTCAGACTTGGGCATGTTAGTTGTGAAGTGCGAAATACGCTATTGTGCAAATAGGCAATGTAAACATAGTATAGGTTAGAGGATATAGCTGCTCACTGTATCTCAGTTACACTTGGCCAGATTATATAAAGTGCAAAGAACGCTATAGTGCAAATATGCAATGTAAACACGGTACAGATAGGATTGCATAACGGAGCTGCATGATATGGAGGGTGCACTGACCGCGAAAAGGTGAGCAGTGAGGCCTTGGTGCGCAGCATCGGGCAGATAACTCTGGGCGGCAGGAGTTGATAGAGTACAGCACCCTGAACGCCGAAAGACAGCAGACCGATTTAGGCATACGTACTCGTATATACTCTGCCACAGCATCGGATTGGTAACACGAGCACTGGTGCAATGCCCTAGGAGCCGATGCTGAGTTTGAACTATGGGCTCTCACAGCTCATGGCTGCCTCTCGTCGCTTTGGGAATGTTATGTTTTGAATGTGAAAAGGTTGGAAGTTAGAAGTTAACAGAGTTTCAGTCATTCTTGCTTTATACTTGCTGCTTACAAAACATGTTGTGAGGATTACACCACATCAAGAGAATTACAGTCTCTGTCTTTTCATTCCTGCATCCTGGTCTTTCCTACAATTACTATTTCTGTACTATCTTTCAGATGTGGGAGCTTTAGGGTGCACTATGTCATGGCTCATGGTTGGAGACACACCGGTGACACAAAGGTGAGCTGCGAAGATTTTCTCCAGTGTTACTCTCTCACTCTTTCTCTCTCTCTCTCTCTCTCTCTCTCTCTCTCTCTCTCTCTCTTTCCTTTGATGGACTCAAGACGCACAACCATATTTAGCTTTTTATCTAACAGGCTTTGATTAAAAAAAACATCCCCCCAAACACCACCAGAGCTGAACATGTGTAGAACCTGCGATGATGCATGGTCATCCTGGCAATCAACACCTAGGGGCTCATCAGCATGTCGGTGGATGGCCACTGCCAGCATGGCGGTGGCGATCCGCCCGACATTTGTGCCCGCCAGCATACCAATTTCCCTGGCCATATTATGGCGGGGGGACCCTGGCGGACAGAAAGACCGCCCACCGGTTTTTCTCAGTAGACAGACTGCCCGATTGCCTACCGGGCAGAAAAGCAGTTAATATAGTGGCGGTGTCTGGTAGACACCACCATCTATATTAGTATGCAGGTGGGGTGTTGCCTTTCATTGGCAAGCTAATTTCGCCATTGGTGGCCCGTAGCAGGCACCCAGAGATTCTGGGAGGTTAGGGGGTGCACATGGGGGTACCTATGGTACCCCCCTGCATTTCAATGTACAACATGGCGGGCAACGCGCAGTGCCTATCACGTTGTGCATTGAAAGGCACAACTTGCTTTTGCAGTATTGCGGTGGGCAGTACTTTCAGCACCTTCCGCCGCAATGTTACAAATGCGGGTGGCGCCCGCCAGTGTGGCGGGTGCATCCTAATTGTGGGTGCAGGACCGCCGCCAGCAGTGCGGGCAGTCCCGTTTCCCGGGGGTATAACGGGTGGACAAAGTCCGCCGGCCATACTAATGACCCCCCTAGTCTGAATTGTGAGCTCTGGTCACCGCGTGTACTGAGGCTGTGGAGGGTCCTTCAGGACGTGGCCGACTCTCTTCGACACATGCCTGTGGCAGAAGGTGAGCAGAGAGGCTTGTTTGCACAGCAGCAGGCACTCACCTCCGGCCAGTGGGAGTGGATGTGTTGTAGCAGCCTGAATGCGCAGCGGCATGCAGTCAGCTCCGGATAGTAGGAGTGCATGGGGTGCAGCAGCCTGGGTGCACAGTAACTGTTATACACCTCTGGGCAGTGCAAGTGTATGGGCTACACCAGACTGGGGACCATAATATCAAGAACGGCGATAACATTATCACCGCTTTAGAGGTTGGAAACTGCTGCTAAAGTGGCGAAAAGTGGCTTGATAATATGCCCTTGAGAATTCTCATAGAAGCCCAGGTTCTGGTGTGTGGGACATCAAACCTGGGCTTCTATGGGAATTCACAAGGGCATATTATTAAGCCCCTTATCACCACTTTTGCTGCAGTTTCCTGCAGCTGAATTGGCGATAGTGTTATCGCCGTTCTTGAGAACATGGCCTTGGGTGCGCAGCGGCTGTTAGATACCTCTAGGCAGTGGATGTGGATGGGATGCTCAAAGCAGAAACAGTTAATTACGTTTGTGAAGTTGTATATAGTCTGCAATTACTAATTCTATACTATCTTTCAGATAACTGGAACGTGGTTGGAGACACACCGGTGACACAAAGGTGAGCTGCGAAGATTTTTTCCAGTGTCAACACTCCCTCTCCAGCTCTTCCTTTCTCTCTCTTACACACTTTTTTTCTCTGTCTCTTCCTCTCTCTCTCATTCTTTCTTTCTCTCACTTCTTTTCTCTCTCTCTCTCCCTCTCTCTCACACTGTTTGTCTCTCTTCCTTGTATCTCATTATTTCTTTCTTTCTTTCTTAATCTTTCTCTCTCTTTTTGTGTCTCTCACTCTTTTCCCCTATCTCTTTCTCTCTCTCTCCTCCTCTCTCTCACACTGTTTCACTCTCTCTCTCACTCTTTCTCTCTCTCTCTTCCTCTCTCACACTGTTTATCACTTTCTCTCTTCCTTGTATCTCTCTTTCTCTCTCTCAATCTTTCTCTGTCTTCTTCTCTGTCTTCCTCTTTCTTTCTGTCTTCTTCTCTCTCTTTCCCTCTCTCTCTTCCTCTCTCTGTCACTCTTTCTCTCTCTTCCTCTCTCTCACACCGTTTCTCTCTTTCTATCTTCCTTGTATCTAACTCTTCCTCTTTTTCTCTCTCCTTTGCTGGACGCATAACGCACCATCTTATTTTCTTTTTTGTCTTGCAGGCTGTGATTCAAAAAATTGTCGAGGGATGACACGCCATGGCTATACATAGTTTTATTTGTTGTTTTTTTGTTTTAATAAAATATTTTATATGTAAATCCATACATGACTAAGATTCTTATTTGTCAAACCTCACAAGCATATCTTTTATTAAAACTATAACACCAGCCAATTTCTTAAGCTCCACACTTAAAACGTTCCTGTAACATTTGTATGTGGGGGGGTGAGCGGGGATGGCGGACAAGGAGCTGCAGCTGGGGGGAGTCGGAGTAGTGTTGCGTGTCCAACCTGCATCACCATTACCTCCATTGCATCTCTTCTCAGAGACTTAAAAATGCGGACCCGAGAAGTCGCACTGGAAGAGCTGCGATTCCACCAGTGGTTAGCAGAGGGAGACTTGCGGGCCTAGGAAGGTTGTTGACGGTATGCTGGCGGTGTGGGAAGAGGGTGTGTTACCTGCTGATGTGTGGAGAGGCAGCATGAAAGGGGTAACTCTCACAGACAGAGCTCCGTAATGTTTCAGAAATGCCTCAGACAGATGCCAGCTGACAGACTGAATCACAAAATGGCTTGTCAATGCTCATATAGTGAGACTTATAAACAGTTCATACCCAGGCTCACAGAGGGACCACTGCCGCCCATCTGCTCAACTCACAGAGGCAGATCTACGAGCCGTCCGCTCCCAAAGGAACAGCAGCATAGTAACTAGAGATACAGGCACAGCACCGAACTAGCTTGCAAAGGTAGAGAGCTGCGAGCCAATGGACTGGCTTCTAAAGACATACCTCTGAAGTAGTGATGTTGGGCACAGGGAGCGTGAAAGGGTTAGCTTCCTATTAGTGTCCTGGAGTGGAAGTCATGCTGCCTGGCTCTCACCTGTTTCTACTTTATTGTTAATAAATCTTAAACCTTCACAGTGTCCAAATCATCATTACACAGAAGTCTGCTATATTATTTTTTTATTTATTTTATTTTATGCAATTTATTGAGTGCACGATTACCCAAGGGTGTCTTGGCGCTTGACAGAAAAACTGAACGGTAAGACCCAGGAATATGGTGGAGTCTAGTGATTGAATAGCCAGGTCTTCAGCTGTTTCCTAAATGATATCAATATAGGGATGTTCTTTAGATGACCTGGCAAGGTGTTCCATAATTTGGCCGTGGCTATTGCAAAAGATCTATCTCCCCAAGTAGCCTTGTTGGTTTTGACTACCTTCAGAAGGTTAGCATCAGCAGATCTGAGTGTGCGTGATGGTCGATAGGGGCAGAGGGCCTCTTTAAGAAAGAAGGCGCTTTTTCATGAATGCTTTTGAAAGCTATTCACAGGGCTTTGAATTTAATTTGCTGTCTAATCGGTAGCCAATTAAGTTTGCGTATGATATTGGAGATGGGTTTGAACTTGGGTGTGCCTGTGACGAGTCTTGCAGCCGCGTTTTGAACCAGCTGAAGTTTATTGACTACTTGTTCTTCAGCATTAAGCATGAGATTTGCAGTAGTCAACTCGGGACATTAGTAAAGTTGAGATCAAAGTGTTTATGGTGTTTAAAGGAAGGTAAGATTGAAGTTTTTTGATCATTTTAAGTGTAAAGAAGGAGGCAGAAACTATTGAATTGGCTTGATGAGTGTACGAGAGTTTGTTGTCAAAAATTACGCCTACGTTTCTAACCTTGGTGACAGGGTTAGGTGGGGGGCCAAGATCTTGAGGCCACCAAGTGGGAGTCCATGCAGGAATGAGTTTCCCAAACACCATCCCCTCAGTTTTATCCGAATTAAGCTTCAGACAGTTTGAGTTCATCCAATTACATATGGCGAGCATTCCTTTTTGGAAGTTATTAGCAACTTCCATTCCATTGTTGTTAATGGCCAGGACAAGCTGTGTATCGTCTGCGTACGATGTTACTGCTAGACGATGAGCTTTAATGACCCTCGCCAAGTCCGCCACATAAATGTCAAAAAGTGTTGGACTCAGCAAGGATCCCTGGAGGACTCCACAAGGTAGTGAGAAGGAGTCAGAAGAGAATGCGCCCATGGAAACCGATTGCTCTCAGTCTTTCAAGAAGGATGCAAGGAGTGAGACGGCATTTGATGAGACTCCAGCTTTTACGACACGGTCGATAAGGATGGAGTGATCGACCGTTTCGAAAGCCGCGGAAAGGTCAAGTAATATGAGCACCGCAGCGCCTCCTTTGTCGAGGATCATTCTTATCTCATCTGAAGCTTTTAATAATGCCGTTTCCGTCCTGTGTCCCTTCCTGAATCCAAATTGGGAAGCATCTAAGCAGTTGTTAATATCTATGTATTCAGATAATTGAGTATTCATGATTTTTTCGATGACCTTAGATGGGTAGGGAATACATGCATATTAAAGTGCCCCCGGAACCTTTCTTTTATATTTTCACTTGATGCGAGGCACACGATGGCTGCTAACAATTCCTGATTTCAATTGTTAGTAGCCAATGAGAGGACACTTCCAGCCAATCAGAGGCAAGCACATGTTCGGGAATAAGGCACCGACCAGATATATATATATTTTTTCCCTTTAATATCTCAAAAACTACTGAACGGATTTACACCATTTCAACAAAACTGCACTTTCTAGACCAAGACCTTTCTCGCTGCCAAATTTAGCGTAATTACGTTCAGCAGTTTGACCTGTAGCCTTGTCTAAAGTATCCTATGAAAAATCCATTGAGAAAACACGTTTTCACACACCTTTTTCTCTCAGCCCCCCCTTGACCAATAACCCTTGAACTTTCAAGCTAGGAGCTGATCAAAAAAGAGAAACTTTTCATGAAACCTCCTTCCCAATATGAGTGGAGTCCTGAGACTGCGGGGACCCCAGCGGGAACCAGGAGCCCCAGCGAGCCCCCAATATTATTTTTTAATAAATACCCCCGGGACCTACCCACCCCGCACAAACTATGCCGATTTTGTTTTTCTACAAAATTGTTTGGGGCCCTGGGGGTCCTTCTGGGACCCCCTGACCAGGCCTAGGAGGTCAGGGTGTTTCTACTCTGCCCCCTTCTCTTGGTTTCTACCTTTGTTTTTCTGTTTTCTGGCGACTCGCTTCCACCGAGTCACAAGATGGCTGCCAACACTTCTTGTTTGGAGTATTGGCAACCAATCACATAAAGTTCGCACACGCGACTTAGACTCCGCACAGATATCAAAATTTAAATTTTTCTAATTTCTCAGCAACTACTGAATTGATTTACACCATTTAAAAAAAAGTCGCTTGCTCATCCAAGCACTACCTCCCTGCCAAATTTGGGGTAATTCCGTTCAGTAGTTTCAGCTGTAGCCTTGCACAAAGTTTCCTATGGAAAATCATTTTTTAACTCCCATATTTTTAATTTCTCAAAATCTACTGAACAAATTTACACCATTTAAAGAAAGGGTCGCTTTCTGAACAAAGCTCTACCTTTCTGTCAAATTTGGGGTAATTGCGCTGTAGCTTGTCGCAGAATTTCCTATGAAAATTAACATGGTAAAAATACATTTTGGGATCCCCCTTTTTTCTCTGCCCCCACTTAATTAACCACCCACGAACTTTTAAGATAAGTGCTAACCTAAAAAGTGCAACTTTTTGGGAGCTTTCAGGAAAATTCGTCAAACGACGCCAAAGTTATTAGCAAATCAAAAAATGCTTTTCCTATGGATACTAGGTTGTAACTATGACTACCTACTGGCGACCGCCAGTAGGTAATACATATACATATACATACATATGTCAAGTAATGTGTTAATATACCAACGTTACATAGATGATATTTTCATTCTATGGCGAGGGACGGAACAGAGTGCCTTAGATTTTGAGGCTAGCATCAATAGCAATGCCCTCAACATCAAATTTACATGCACCACCAGCAAAGAGTCATTAGTGTTCCTTGATTTAGAACTGTATCACAAGGAGAACAAAGTGCACTCCAGGACTCCGAAAGGAGACAGCAGGGACTGCTATCCTTCACGCCCAAAGCTTTCAGCCTGATAGCCTCATCGAAAGCATTCCATATGAGTGTCTACGAATGAAAAGAAACTGTAGCACACAAAAAGATCTGCAGGCATCCATCGATAGTCTTTTCAATAGACTCAGTAAGAGGCAAAAACCTTAGAAAAAGCAAAATTGAAAAGCATGACAGCCACCAGGGAAGATCTGCTGCACAAAAGTAAAAACAGCGAGAAAGCCACAGGGGAACCAATAAACAACACACCAAGGCTAATCACATGTTACAACAAATACTACTCCAAGCTCCGTAAAATAATATACTGGCACTGGCCGTTAGTCAGATGTGAACCTACCATAGGCCCAACATGCACCAAGCTGCCACAGTTAACCTTTAGATGGGCAAAATCCATGAAACAAGAGCTAGTAGTCAATGCACCATCACAGGATAGAGGCAGCAGCTGGCTCAAAACCCGGAAAGTTTTTTTTAAATGCACCAAGTGCAAAGCTTCCAAACATGGAAAGAACACTAAATCAGTCACCACCCCACTCAAAAAAACCCCACTGGAAATCAGGGAGAACTACCCTTGCAAAACTGATTTCGCAATGTACGTGCTGCAGTGTAGTTGCAACAAAATGTACGTGGGAAGCACTATCCATCCTGTACATGCCAGGAAACTGCAACATCTCAGGGCCATCTCAAACGATGACCCCACGTATCCTGTGGTTCGCCACATTAACACCCAACACAATGGTAGAGTGGAAGACCTAACTTATTTTGTAATGGATAGTGTGAAAAAGAACATCAGAGGGAGGATTAGACAGTTGAAAGTAAGACGACTTGAATCCAGATATATAATTTTGCTGGACTGCAAGATCCCAAATGGCATGAATTCAGATGAGGCCATGAGCATACATCTTTAATGTTAGGATGCAACTGTGCTGAGATTGCTAAAATTGCCTCCTCCATTCCCAAACCCAATCCTGGTAACATTTGATTCACTTCCCGCATTGTACCTACACGTTTTTACTTTCAATTTGGCACACACACACTTTTTTTTAAATGTTGAAAATTATTCTGCACATCACCTTTATACCTTCCTAAACACAGTATTAACACCTACAAAACAAATACACAAATAACTGGGAGTATGGAACTGACTATCTTCATGTAATAGGACAAGGTCTTATAAACACCCACGGAAAAAAAGGCCCGTTTGGGCTAAACACATAAGACAACATAAATAAATCTCCCTATCCCATAACAAATCAAGTAAACAAGGGTATACGCACCAACGTCTCAATTTTAAGTGCACTAGACACTGATACCAGACGTAGTGTACAGATAGAGAATACATAATAGCTAAGAGCCAAACCTGAGGCAAGTTGCCATTAGGGGTCAAAAGGAATACAGCTTCCCAGCATAATGCGCACACAACATGCTTCAATACCAATGTGTTCATGTGCGTGTTTTTTCCTTGTCGATGATGCGAGTAAGAACTGTTCCTCAATTTGTGACATTTTAACAAATATGCTTCCCATTACGCTCATCTATAATTTAAGGATGTCATCATTATTATTACGTTTTTATTGTGAATACCTTTTACAGTTTAAATGTGTTCGAAAAAATGCTGCATGACTTGCACGTTTTTCACTAACTCTTCTATGTCCCTCACTCCCCACACGGTTGTCATCGCAACATACCTCGCTTTTGTGTCAAGAGTACAATATGGATAAAATGGAAACTTACCTCAGCAAATCCAGATGTAGTGAGCAAGGCGGACTTGTCCGTCGAAACGCGCCTGCGGTGAATCGCTTAGAATAAAGACAGTCTTTGATCACAACATCCCACGGAGTCGGTGCTTGTTTAACTATTCCATAACCAGGATTGGAGATATATATATATATATATATATATATATATATATATATATATATATATATATATATATATATATATATATATATATATATATATATATATATATATATATATATATATATATATATATATATATATATATTCACTGAAAAAACCATAGGTTATAGGCCATATATAGTTAGGAATTTGCATTTACAAAACCTTGAAAATTCACTGAAAAAACCATTGGTTATAGACCATATATAGTTAGGGATTAGCCTTTTCAAAACCTTATTTTACCTACACAAAACCATTGAGATTTCATATATAGTTAGTTGCACTAACTATATATCGCGCACCCGCAATCCACTGCTGATGATGTCACATATTACATCATTCATGACATGGTTAGTGACATCACTGATGACATCACTGATGACATCTCAAATGACATCACTGATGACAACATCCAGTGACTGTATGATTCTGTAAAGTTAAAATATGTCTTACATATTGAAGAATGAGTGGATGTATAAGTGTCTGGATGAAGGATTTAGTAGGTGCATGACTGACTGTATGAGAGAATGATTAAATGTGTCTCACTGAGTGCATGGGTTAGTGACTAAAGTGTCTTAATTTGGCAATCATTATATTTGTTATTCTGTAAACTGCTGCATGTTCAAATCAGTAGCTATATCAGTAACTATATGGGTTATTGAATGGTTGCCCAAGTATTTGTATGGGAGACTGAGTATGTGTGTGGGTGGCTGGGAGGTGTGTGACTCTGTGCATAGATGTGTGAGCAGTTGATTCACTAGATGTATGGGTTCAAAAGTGCATGTGGAAACAGCTGTATGGGCGGTTGACTGTGTGCATGAGTGTATTGGTGAGTGAATGGATATCTCAGTGCTACATGTCAAAGTAAGTACATATGTAAAACACAGTCCATGTGAGAGTTGACATATATAAATAACTGAACATAAGAGCCAGTGAATGTGAGAGTGGCTGTATGAATCATTGTGAACTTGTATCGGGGATTGTATAAGAGAGTAAATATGTGTTAGTATATGTTTGAATAAGTAAGGTGTGTATAACTGTATAGTTGAGGATATGGAGGTGTGATTGATTCTTTGCATGACTGACTAGGTGTGTGAGTAACTCCATGGATGTGTGACAGTCTGTGACTGTCTGTTTACACTGATTGTATCTAAGGTTATATTAGAGTCTGAAGAGGTTCATGGTATTATCACATGAATGATATCATCAGTGATGTGATCAGTCATGTCAAATGAGATGTTATCAGTGATTTTATCAGTGATGTCATTTGAGATGTCATCAGTGATGTCATTTGAGATGTCATCAGTGATGTCATTTGAGATGTCATCAGTGATGTCATCAGTGATGTAACTAACCATGTCATGAATGATGTAATATGTGACATCATCAGCAGTGGATTGCGGGTGCGCGATATATAGTTAGTGCAACTAACTATATATGAAATTTCAATGGTTTTGTGTGAGTAAAATAAGGTTTTGAAAAGGCTAATCCCTAACTATATATGGTCTATAACCAATGGTTTTTTCAGTGAATTTTCAAGGTTTTGTAAATGCAAATTCCTAACTATATATGGCCTATAACCTATGGTTTTTTCAGTGAATTTCATTGGTTTTTTAATAGCAAATATCAAAAGCTGTAAAATGTCAAGTACGTGATAGGTAAAAACTTTTTCGTGTTTATGCACGCTGATGTGCTTTGAACGCTGCCCCCCTCCCCTCTTTTCTCTTAGTAGTACTCTCTCTTTGCAGATAGTGAAGAGTAGTTAACGCAGGCCTTTAACCCCGTTGTAATCCGTCGTGCCTGCTTGTCTCTCCATTTGATTGATTGTTATCCAAGCGTTTACATTTTTACAATTGATTCTCTTTGGTTCATTCTCTATTTACAAACAAGCACAAAGTCGCAATACTCTGTTTAGTCTTTGCAGATAGTGAAAAATCGTGACAAATCGTGTAAAAAAATAAAAGTAATCGAGCAAAATCAGTAGGCCACTAATTGGATCTCTTTTTGACCTCGCTAAAATAGAAATATTAGGAACAACCCTTCATGAGAAATACGAAAATAGTGAGATGAACTGAGCTCCACACCATGAGGGCTGCAAGACAGCTCGGCTCCGTCACCCACCCCGCCCAAAATAACGACAAACCCTATGCAAATATTAAAAATATAGACAACACACCAGCAAACTAACAGGGTAAAACATTTTATTAAATAACTATTTACATTACGTTGGTTTATGACATGATGTCAGTAGTGGACCGATGTGTGAATAGGTCGGAAGCAGCCCAAGGCGCCAAGATCCGGATGGCAAGTCCTGGATGTTGGGTGCCATAGTTCAGAGTTCTGAGCAGCGCTTGTAACACTGTCTGAAGCTTATTTCCACCTACTGCAGCTTCACTATTCTCAAAGTAAGTGAGGGTCGTTTGTGGACCTGACTGCATTTGAAAACAATGTTATATGGTACCTCCCTAAACCGCTTGACGGAGGCCCCCGAGGGGCGGTGTGATGGCACGGACTCGGAGAAGACGCTTGGCTCCGACCCCCTCCCCAAGTCTTATAGCACTGGTGTAGCCTGAGATCGCCCCCGACATAGGCGGCCGGCTCCCGGGGTCCGGCGGAACTTTTTGCCTTTTGATGACTCTTCTATTCTGGACTTTGTCCCACAATCCGTTTGACCTGAAGACACGCTGTAGTGGGGTGCCCCTTTACCGTTTTAGTTGCCATTCCGCCCGCTTTTGCTACACTGTGCCTCTTCCGTCATTCAGCTGTTTACCGCCCGCTCTTGCGACTACAGCGTCTCGCTCACCATGTAGTTGAGTTGCGCCCACTCTTGCGGTGCAGCGATAGGCGACTGCCACAGGACTCTCAAAATGGCGGCCGGCTCTTCAGATTTGGGCGTGGTCCACTAAAATGGCCCTGGGACACCTTGGAACTCGGACGCTTCCCTGATAGGGCTTGGGTCCCATTCTCGAAAGCGTCCCCTCAGCCGTGAAGATTCTACAAAAGTCTTGGGGGCCCCCGACTCCCGCCGGCTTCTGGTGGGGAGCGGCTGCCATGTCTGCTCGTGGAATGGCCACGACGGAGATACGAGATGGTGGTGCTCTCATGCTAACGCCAGCTTCAGTCTGAAACATCCAGAAACACTGTAGACTACCAATTCGATCAGTTCCGGTAGCGCCCCAACATGACCCGGTAGAGAAGAACTTGCCCTCCCCTCTTTGACTGATGGTTCTTGTTGCCTGTCCCCTCTGTTGTCATTTAACAGAACTTTTTGGACTGCTGAAAGGGGTTGTGTTCCGAACGCTGGTTTGTGGAGACATTGTGACTATATTCTTGACCTACGTTGTCGCGTAATGCGTTATATGACACGCCGCGTTAGCGCACCCGGAAGTGATCCGGGGCGCGACGCGCAGCGCGTAACGTAAGCATAACAGGTCATGTGACTTGTTAATAAAACTTTTTATTGGTTCATTTTACTTTTGTTATTTTAATAATGAAAAGCTTGGTCATATGACCTAAAACATACGCTTTTTATTGATTTCGATCTTTTTTTAAAAAAAACATATATGTTATAATATTCCAGGCTAATGTACTTTCCCGGAAAATTTACAACTGTCCTGCAAGTAAAATATATTCCTTTTTCGAGAAAAAGGGCGTTTCTTCGTTCCATGACGGAGCCGTTGAGTAAAAGAGACTCGGCCTGCTGTCTTAGTCGCCGATACGCCTGATTATCAGATTCTTATCGATCACTTTATGTTGCAGGAGTGGAAAACACAACTGCCCTTGACCATTTATCTTCACTGCGTTCCTACGTATTATACCTTTTATCCGTCATGTAATTGGACTGCTTTATTTCACTTGCCTTTTACTGATTCGAAAACAGTGACTAAAAGTAAAAACTTTACCAATGTAAATACTACTACCATGTTTTGTTTTAAAAACCTTTATTGTGAAAATGTCAGCATACAAATACGGGCCTATAACCACGTGGGCCGGCCACGGAGCAAACTGAAATTCGAACTTTCAATAGTACAGTAATCAATAACACATCAGAACTTAATATCAATAGGGATGTCGAAATATTCAATCAATTCTCGTCCCCGCCCGCCATGAGCATCAAAACTGCATTCATATCTCGTGATATCAAGGTTGTTCAACCAGTACACAACAAGGAGTTACGAGTCCCATTTATACCGGCGCCATTTTGGGCGAGGCCGGGCAGGTCCAAGATATAGTCAAAATGTCTCCACCAACCATCGGCCAGACCAGAACCCCTTTCGGCCCTTTATGCTACAAGATGGTGTCTTCCATTCAGAAAATATTGTTGGCAGCATTTTGAAAGGAAAGATAAACAGCCGTTCTCCTAGTGAGTCTCACATTGTTACATTTAGGAAGAATGTTGAAGAGTAATATGTGGAAAATCTGAAGCCATTTTTCTACAAACTCTCAATCAGCCTTGGATGGAAAAAAAAATCCTGAAGAATGTACAAACTGAAAACCAATTTTTGTCTGTATAGCATCAACAGCAACGCTTGAGTCAGCTTTGTGTCAAGCCGCCATTTTCATTCAATCAATAGCGTCCCCCTGCACACATTCAGGGACCTGGTCGTGTCTTCAGATGAAACGGATTGTGGGACAAGAAGCAGAAAGGAAAAGGAAAAAAGTTCCGCCGGACCTCGGGAGCCGGCCGCCTATGTCATGTGCGACCTTTGGCCACACCAGGGCAATAGTGAAGCTGCAGCAGGTGCAAATAAGCTTCAGACAGTCTTACAAGCACTGCTCAGAACTCTCAACTATGGCACTCAACATCCAGGACTTGCCATTCGGATCTTGGCTCCTTGTGCTGGTTCCGACCTATTCACACATCGGTCCACTACTGACATCACCTCATAAGCCAACGGGGCACCCCACGCCGACTTTCAGCGCAGCATTGTAGGATGGCCACACCAGTGCGGCAACTTGCTGGACACCACCTCGGTGCCATCCGGATCTCGGCGCGTTGTGCTGCCTTCGGCCTACTGTAGCCGCAAGTGCGGACGCAACTCAGTTGGACGGGGAGTGAAACGCTAAGGGGCGCTCCACTGCAGCCGAGGAGCCTCCATCTTGGGGGAGACGCACAGCCCCCACTGACTGACGCGACCTCACAGGCCAACGGGGCGCGCCACGCCGACTTTCGGCGCAGCATTGTAGGATAGCCACACCAGTGCAGCAACTTGCTGGACACTAACTCGGTGCCATCCGGATCTCGGCGCGTTGTGCTGCCTTCGGCCTATTCGCACATCGGTCCGCTACTGACGCCGCCTCACGTGCCAACGGATTTTCTACGCTTTTTGTAGCCCTATGCCGCATAACAGGTCATGTGACTTGTTTATAAAACTTTTCATTGGTTCATTTTACTTTTGGTTTCCTAAAGATGGAAGGCTTGGTCATATGACCTAAAAATAACACTTTTCATTGGTTTAGAACATTTTTTTTTCCCAAATGATGAAAGCCCCACCTTGTTTCTGGATGATTCAGACTGAAGCTGGCGTCAGCATGAGAGCACCACCATCTCGTGGCTCCGTCGTGGTCATTCCGCGAGCAATCATGGCAGCCGCTCCCCACCGGAAGCCTGCAGGAGTCGAGGGCCCCCCAGACTTTTGTAGAATCTTCACGGCTGAGGGGACGCTTTCGAGAATGGAGCCCAAGCCCTAGCAGGCAAGCGTCTGAGTTCCAAGGTGTCCCAGTGCCATTTTAGTGGACCAGGCCCAAAACCGAAGAGCCGTCCGCCATTTTAAGAGTCCTGTGGCAGCCGCCTATCGCTGCACTGCAAGAGTGGGAGCAACTCAACAACATGGTGAGCGAGACGCTGTAGCCGCAAGAGCGGGCGCAACTCAGCTGGATGGCCGCCACCTGGGGAGGCCCGTTCACGCCGCCTCCCCCACGCCCCCCCCCGGGCCGCCCCACGCCAATTTTCGGAGCAGCATTGTAGGATACCAAAACCAGTGCGGCAGTTTACTGGACATCACCTGGGTGCCATCCACATCTCAGCGCGTTCTGCTGCCTTGGGACTATTCGCACAACAGACCGCTACTGACGAGGCCTCCCCCCGCACCACCCGGGACGCCCCACGCTGTTTTTCTCAGCTGCATTGTAGGGTCCCAAAAACCAGTGCGGCACCCAGGTGACATCACCTGGGTGCCGTCCAGAACTCAGCACGTTGTGCTGCCTTGGGACTATTCGCACAAAAGACAGCTTCTGACCATTGTTGCTTTTTTTTGTCAAAAATGTTTTAATGTTTTTACAGTTTTTGTTCCGTTCGTTATATTTAAAAGTTAATAAAGTTTTATAATCCTACTTTGTTGGAGTGCTATATATTTTTAAAAAATCGGGTGAATGGGGCCTTGAATCGGGTTATTGTCATGTGTGGGCTTTGCAAGTGTACTGCTACAGGATCGGACCTTTCAAACTCAAATGCACGTTCTTTTTCTTACCTTTCCGAAGCATGGAGCGCAATAGCAGGCAGAGAAAGGGTGATGCAAGTGTTGAACACTGCCTGGCCTGGCAAGTTGCTGGCAGTGCCTCCCCCCCCGCCCGCTCCTGAAAGAGGACACACACACACCGCCGCCCCGAGTACTTCACAGATCTTTAAAAGACCATGCGCTTGTTCATCAGGCTTAAATGGTTTATCACCCCTTCTAGAACCCCTGCATCGACCCTCTGACGTTTCCTGGAAAAATTATCACGTAACACAATACCAAGCCTTGTCAGCTGAAACCCCCGAGGAATCGTGGGGCATATTATCAAGGGGGTTTATCTCCGCTTTTTTGGCTTTAAAAGCCAAGAAAGCGGAGATAAAATTATCTCCCTATTACCAAGCTGTCGCTAACACCAGTTAGTGACAGCTAAAAGGAGATAGCGACCATCTTGGGCCCCGCTTTGCATGTCAGTGATATTTATCACTAATGACATGCAAAGTGGGCGTGCCAAGATTTTAGCGACTGGAAACAGTCCCTAACATCGCTATCTCCTATTACCAACTTTTGGAGATATTCGCGCTAAGCGCGAATATCTCCAAAAGCTAACACCTGACCTGAGCAGTTCTTAGCCATGTTATCCAATGGGAGGTGGATAACATGGCTAAGAGCATTTGCTCGATAATGCATGAATATCGCTGACTTTTCAGCGATATTCATGCATTGCGGCCGTTTTTTATCGCATTTGCGATAAACCTTGCTAATAGCAAGGTTTATCTGCGATAAAAATCGCCGATGTGCGGCGATAATTTTTGTCACTAAACAAGTTAGAGACAAACATTATCGCTAGTTGTTGGTAATATGCCCCCGGGTTTTTGCTTGCAGAAATCGGGAGGCGGGAGACTAGCACTGAAATCAGTAGTCTCACGCCTGAATCGGGAGGGTTGGCATGTCTGGATTCTCTACAGCTGGGGCCATAAACTACATCCGCAGGGCTAGGTGATAGCCTGGGACCGGCCTGGCATCTAAAATGGCTGCCGTGCACGACAAAATTGTGGCATTGGAAAAAAGGCAAGATGGCGCAGACAATGTTTATCAATAAGGATTAATTTATAACAAAATATTTATCGCACTGACAAATTGGCGGTCAACACTTCCTGATTTCCATCGAATCGAACGTTAACAGACGTCACGCAGCAAAAAAAAAAAAAAAGCTCACGCACAGCCGCTGGAAGACATGTATCAACATATATGAGCCTCCTCAGCCACCCTCAGAAAACATAAGGGATTAGGATACGTCTCCCGCACCCCCTTATACCTAGTAATTTAATTAAAACGAAGCACAAAATGGCGAATTCCCGTTTCGCTACCAGTTTGCGGCCCAGTTCGCGGCCTGGGAAGCGTTTCTACCGTGAAAAATATTTTTTTTTTTTATTTTCCCCACGGGACCCTTTAATAACCCCAACAACATTCCTAGGGGGTCAAGAGGGGTATACCTTGCCCCCTTTCCTTCATTTCCCCCTTTGTTTTGGCCTCCTCTTGTCTCTCGATCCTACCGAGAGATAAGATGGCGGCCGCTCCGGACTGTTTAGAATGTTGACAGACACCGGGGAGCCAATCAGCTTCGCATCGCAAAGTTCCGTTTCGCGAAAAGTAAGCGGACCGGAGCGCAGCCCGGAGCGCTGTTACAGATATATATCTTGTTTTGAACGTTAATTTCTCAAAATCCACTGGAGCACATATATTGAGACCTAGCAAAGGCACATCGGGCTAACAGTCCCTACAATTTTGCCAAGTTTCGTGCAAATCCATTCAGCCGTTCGAGCTAAAAGTGAGGCCAAAGGCCCTATGGAAATTAACATGGGAAAAACGTGTTTTGGGACCCCCCTTTTTTCTCGGCCCCCCCTTGACGAAACCCCCCCAAATTTTCAGGGGCTGCTCAGAAACAAAATGTGCCATTCCGTCCACAAACGCCAAAGTTACTAGACATAGAATTTTCAAAAGTTCCATAGACAAAAATCCTAACTATATATACCTACTGGCGACACGCCAGTAGGTAATATATATATATATATATATATATATATATATATATAACGTCCACAATGCTGCTTGAATGAGCCTCGACCAATCAACGCTGATGCCGTCGGTAGTAGCAGCCGCTACCTCGATATCTGTTAGGTACTGAATCCCACCAATTTCGAAGGACACAGAGACGGCACACCAGGAAATCTTGCACAAATCCTTTATTGTGCACTCTTTAACCAAGGACGACGCGTTTCGGCGTAAGCCTTTTTCAAGTCTTGAAAAAGGCTTACGCCGAAACGCGTCTCCACATTCTCTCCACAAGCTGCCCTTGAGGAATGGTCACACAGATAGGGGTTTCTGCACAGCACGCCACAAGCAGCATGCAGCCAGCACGCTACATATCCTTAGTAAGCCATACGCGTTTCGAGCAATACTAGCTCTTGTTCACTGGCCACAGATGAAGAAAGCAGGTGAGTGTTTGAAAGTTTTTTTATTTTTCAAAAAGGAAGTCCTGCCCAATGGGCGTCACCACAGGGCATTCTGGTCTTGTTAGTCTCTACATGGTAGAATCCACACGAGCATTGGTTACACACAAGAACAAATTAATTTTGGTTTTAGACATGGGGAGATTAAGTGATTTGACCAGAATCACAGATTGTCGAGCTGAAGCAGAAACTCCAAACTAGTTCCCCAGTTGCAAAGTCTGCAGCTCTGGGAGTAACGCAACATCCTCTCCCATAAGTGCAGCATTTAACCTCTTAAGTGCTGCGTCGGGGCGTTGGCCGACGGCAGCACTACCTCCCCAGTGCTGCGCACGTCCATTGGATGTCCATTCAGCACTAGTTCCAATGGACAGCGCAGCACTGGGGAGGGATATTTGCGCCGCATCTAAGGTGTTAATTAAGTGGTCAACTGGATAAAAAAACATAAAGATAACAAATATTTTAAAAGTGCTTTGTCGCTATTTGAAAACCCAGAAAATATGTAAATGTAAGTGTCTTGTAAATCGCACTGCTACCCGGAGGCATCCTGGCGCTATAGACCGCTGGGGAACCCGTCCTGGCTTTCCCTGTGAGATGTTCCCTCCTGGGTATCTCCAAGGTGAAACCAGGCATCCCCGGCGTTTGTGGGGGGCCGTTGTGCAGATGAGGCAAGCTAATGCCCAGAGTTGCCGAGTGTGATCCCTGGTTAGAGTAGGCACCTAGGCGAGAATTATCGAGTCCGCTGACCCTGGTTCACGACCCTGCCGCGTCGGGAATTGAACCCTGGTCCTGGGCCGTCCTCTGCTTCGGGTCTGCCGCCTCTAACCAGTGAGCCACACCACTCCTCATGTCCTCATTTTAGTTTTTTAGAGCACTAACCATCATTTTGATGCAAATAAGACCCTCTCATATATGTAATTTCTGAAGGAAATGCTCTAGGTATTACAGTTTTGACTGCATCAAGATGATGTCAGGCGTTCCACACTTTTGGAATAAATATAGAATGTTAGCAATCTAGTTGTTCATTAGGATACAGTTGAGAGGCAGAGGCCAGGGACACAGACTCTGAAAATTGAAGGCAGGTAGGAGGGTGCAGAGGCAACAACTTGACCAAACTGGGAAGGCAGGAAGGGCAGTGGCAGCACAACAGACTATGGAGGGCAGTGGAAAAGGGGGCAGGGGCAACAAACCAACAATACAGGACGGGCAAGAGAGGCTGTGGCAATATAATAGACTATTGTGGGCAGAAGGAAGAGGCAGTGGTAGTACTACCATTCATGCCAACAGACCCGATTAAACCAGGAAATTTCCAAAGTTTCTAAGCCCAAATGGGCTTTATTTTATCTGTGTCCTGTCTACAATCTGCTCTTTTTCATTATAAGCCAATGGGGAAAATCAATACCCCAATTTATTTTCAAATTCTCCCTCTTACCAAGTTCAAAATGTTAGCAAGTATGGTACATTGGATCATGGAAGGCAGGAATAATTGGGATAGGGACATGGACTCAGATAACAGAGGGCAGGAGGGACATGGAGAGGTGCACCAATCTGACCCTACAGGGCAGGCATCAGGGTTTGCAGCAGCACAATATCTCCTTGAACCCAAATTTCACAATGTCGGGCCTTCTGATCTATCGACCACCAGGCAATTCCTCTCAATGGGTATCCACATTTGCCAACCTCATCACCCCTTACTACATGACTTTAAGCAACTTTTCCCTGTTGGGTGATTTAAACCTGCACCTAGAGGATCCCACCATCCCCTCGTGCGTAAACCTACTGGAAGACCTAAAAGCCTTAAATCTGTCCCTGATAAACTCTAGCCCTACTCACATAGCGGGCCACTTGTTGGACCCTATAATATCTAACATCAGAGAACTAAGTTGTATTGCCACCTTGCCCACTGGCTGGTCTGACCATCATCTTATTAAATTTAACATTACTTTTCCACCCTCCCCCAGCTTGCAACATGATGCTGACGGCCCATACAGAAAAAACTGGAAGCTAGTGGACTTAGAACTGCTAAACTCTGCACTACTACAAAACCCACCAAGCCATAGCTCCAACATGGATCGGCTGGCAACCGAAGCACACAACTGGCTTAGCGATGCAGCTAACAAATGTCTGCCCTCTACTCGCACCAGAGGGAGTAGACATCGCCCTCCGGCTCCATGGTACAATGACAGTCTAAAGATTGAAAAATCCAAATGCAAAGCGCTAGAACGCAAATGGCGCAAAAACTACGCCCCTGATGCAAAAAAAAGTTACCAGGAAGCCAGGAACCTTTATCACACGGCCTGTGCAAAAGCAAAAGCTGCTTTTGTCTCCAAATCCATCGTGGAAGCAACACATATGCCAAAAACCCTTTTCAACAAAGTTAAAGAACTGGCTGGTGCACACACTACAGCTGCTGCACCCCCATTAAACATGCAACAATGTCAGGCGTTAGCATGTTTCTTTTCTTAGAAAATTGAAAAAATCGTCCTAGATATCAAGGCAAAAAATACACTACCATCCTCTCCCTCTGACTCAACACCTACTCTCCTTGGTGAAAATTTACTAGAATCCTGGCCTGCTCTTTCAGTAGACACACTGAAAGTTATTCTTAAAACCATCAAATCCGGATCCCCTAGGGACCCTATTCCTATCAAAATCATTAAAAAACTGGAGGAACACTCTCTGGAGATCATTGCTAATCTTCTGAACTCATCACTTGATCTTGCCACTGTTCCAGCCGTATGGAAACATGCCATGGTTACGCCCCTTCTGAAAAAGCCTACTGCCAACCCGGAAATACTGGCTAATTACAGACCTATATCCCTGCTCCCGGCATTTTCCAAATGCCTGGAGAGACACGTACATTCTGCTTTAGCCACTTTCGCAGAAGAAAATTCGCTACTACATCCATCACAATCTGGTTTCAGGGCGGGCTTCTCTACAGAAACCGCCCTGCTTGGAGTCACTGAACACATCAGAAAGCTACTTGACAAAGGCCAGACGGTCGCGCTCGTGCTATTGGACCTGAGCGCGGCGTTCGACACCATCTCCCACGAAACACTCATTAAAGAGTTGCATAATAATGGTGTACGGGGGAAGGCACTGGATTGGATCCGGTCCTTCTTGACAAACCGAACTTTCCAGATTGCATCCTCACTAGCCGTTTCAGACACCCTGCCTGCATCGCACGGAGTGCCCCAGGGGTCTATTCTAAGCCCGCTGTTCTTCAATATATATCTCAAACCCCTGGCCGACCTTGTTGAACAATCGGGTCTTACTCTTATGAACTACGCCGACGATTCCCAAATCATATTTTCCCTATCCGAATCTTGTCCTCACTCCCCTTCATTACTCAAAGAAGGACTCTTAAAAACCCTGAATTGGATGACAAAAAACCAGTTAAAACTAAACGGCGACAAGACGGAAATACTGGTTCTGGGAAAAGATCAAGATCTCTGGAATCCAGTACACTGGCCTGACCAGATGGGCGCCTTTCCTACCCCGGTGACCCACGCTCGAAACTTGGGCTTTATTCTGGATAACTCCTTGTCCATGAACAAACAGGCCAGTAAGGTAACCGGCCTATGCCTTACCATAATTAAATGGTTGAGGAAGATACTCTGGATGCTGCCTGTGTCAACGCAAAAGACCGTAGTCAATGCCCTCATCACTTCAAGGCTTGACTACGGCAACATTCTATACTTGGGCGCAAACAAATCTGTAATCGGCCGACTGCAGGTGGTGCAAAACGCAGCGGTGCGACTACTCTGCAATATTCCCAAGAACTCTGGAGTCTCGAACCATCATCGGAATCTTCATTGGCTCAGGATCGAAAACAGAATCCGCTTTAAAGCCCTGAACTATATGTTCAGAATTAAAGCGGGTACAGCGCCCAAATATCTTCAATCCCTCGCCTACCTCTATACTCCCAAGAGAAACCTTCGGTCGCAGACGGCAGCCTGGTTCTGCGTGCCTAGATTCAAACGGGCGAGAACAGGGGGCAGATCCTTTGCCCATCTGGGACCCTCCCTTTGGAACACGCTCCCCCCCTGCATCCGGAAGGAAGAAAATTATTTCAGGTTCAGAAAGCTTGTTAAGACCTGGCTGTTTGAACAATAACACTCATCAGCCTTTTCCCCCTTTTGTCTGCCCTCAAACTAGCTGTGTCTAGGCGCCGGGAAACCCTTTTTGGGTAGCTGTCGCGCCCTATAAATTGAAAAAATAAATAAATAAAATAAATAAATAAATAAAATACACCACACATGGCATGCGGGACGGAAGTGCAGCACAATAATTCATAGAAAGCAATAGGGAGGGGACAGGACCATGCACATGGACAACAGAGATAAGAGGGGAAAGAGGCAATGGTAGCTAGCTGACCATAGTGGACAGACAGGAGAGAAAGTTGCAGCATAACGGACCATAAAGGGCAGGGGGGAGGGATCAGGGGCATTACAATGAATTAGACAAGCCAGGAGAGAGGGAATAGGGGTCTGCACATAGAAACAGAGGGATGGGGGCAAAGGGGCAGGGCAGGAGCAGCAAGATGACCATGGAGGTCAGGCAGGATGGGCACTAGAAGCAAAACACACCATGGAGAGCAACAGTGAGACTATAATGGCATACACACAGACCATGGAGGGAAGGTGGTAGGGGGTTTGGGGCAGCTCGTTGACCACACAGGGAAGGTGGGAGGGGCCGTGGCAGCACAGAAGACCATGCATGGCAAGTGGGAGGGTTAGTGGCAGCACAATGGCTATGATGGGCAAGAAGGAGGGTGCAGAGGCATGCACAAAGGACCATGGAGGATAGAAGGGAGGGTCAGGACCTGGGCACAGACAAGAGAGTTCAGGGGAAGGGGCCTCACAACAGATCACACGGGCAGGCAGGAGGAGCAGTTGCAGCACAACAGACTAGGGAGGGCAGAAGGGTGTGGTAGTAAAATGCACCATGGAGGACAGGAGGAAGGGGATAGAGGCATGGAATGTGGACAGGCAGGGTTGAGGTCGCAAGGACAGGTTACAGTCATCTGACAATGCTAGGCAGGTGGGAAGGGAGTGGCAGCTCAACAGGACCCTCAGAGGAGATAGGAGAGGCAGGTCCATCGAACATGGTGGGTAAAAAGGATAGAGCAGGGGCATGCATACAGACATCAGAGGGCAGGGGGAAGAAGAATAGGGGCAGCAAGCTAAGCACAGAGGCTAAGTAGGAGGTCAATGATGGGACAGAGATTTGTGCAATGGAGGGCAGGAGGAGTGGACTGGTACATCATGCTAATGGAGGGCAGTGGCAGCACATCAGACCATGCATGGCAGGAGGGCAGAGGCTAGTCCATGGATTTAGACACCAGAGGATAGGGAGGAGGTGGATTGGGCAGCAGGCTAACTGTTCAGAGAAGGCGGGGAGGCCAGTGGCAGAACAACCGCCACACAGGGCTGTAATAAGGGAGCAGGGACATGCATTGGGCAATGGATGGCTAGGAGGAGGGAAGGCAGGAGCAGCAAGCTTGGGTGGGGGCAGCCCAATGCCAGGCCCTGCTTCCAGCCCCCCACCATCCATCCTGATATCCATCTTACTTAATGTTAAAAAACCTAGAAATTTGCTGACAAAAACAAAGATTACAGGGACGGTATAGTTCGAGTCAGATTTCACTCATACACAACCAGTGAAATTCAGTAGTTATAGTTAACTGAGCTAACTATAACTTATAGCCCCACAATGTACTGCTAATGAACTTAGACATTACATCATTCATGACATGCTCAGTTACATCACTCATGACATCACTCATGACATCGCAATGAGCTGTGAATGGACACCCCTTTTTTTATTTTCTTTCGTGTAAGAACCATTATAATACGCAACATGCCCAGATTGATATGGCAGATAGCCTTTCACTTTAAAGTAATGTGTAGTCCATTGTTTATGTTGATGTTAGCAATCCTAAGTATGTTTAATATGCTTAAGTCACGTTGACGAACATACAGGTATGGCAGTCACGGGGCAAGATATGCTGAAATGACATTGTGTGCATATTAACACTTGTTTTCTTTTTTTATTGTATCAATTCCAGAATTTTCACATGTGATACAGCCAATATTGCCGCCAGCTTTTTAGATTAAAGTAATATGTAGTCCTTTGTTAATGTTGGCAAATTTAGGTATTTGTACATTTAAAAAAAGATGCTACAATGACATCCTGTATCGTTATCAAGGTTCGGACGAGCCGAAATGCATGGATCACGTCCTTTGCAGATTAAATACTTCCAAACTACAACCTGAGTGCTGATTCCTTCCTTGTACGAGTGAGAGGAGATTAAATACATATATATAAAATTCACTGAAAAAAACACGTTTTAGAGACATTATAGTTAGAAATTAGCATTTAAAAAACCTCAGAAAGTCACTGAAAAAAACACAGGTTTCATGGATGTCAAAGTTAGTTGGACATTTCACTCGTACAAAACGAGAAAATCCGCCGTTATAGTTAGTTGTGCTAACTATAACTCGCATCCCCTCAAGGCACTGCTGATGACGTCACATAAAACATCACTCATGACATGGTCAGTGACATCACTGATGACATCACTGAGGACATCTCAAATGACATCACTGAGTACATCATCCACGTGATCATCTGATGCACCTCCTCACACCCTAAAATACAGACTACCATTCTCGAAACCATAGACACACCAATACTAGTACACCTACAATATTCTGTGCACTAGGCATGCAGAATTCTAACCAGCTACATACTATTGATACACTCTTCTAAATACCCAGTTAGTACCTATGCAGTCTAGGAATCCTTCTGTCTGTTCCATGCACTTCTCCATTCACCCATCTTGCACTATCTGCGTATCCTATCACTCCACCAATACCTAAGCACTTATAAATTCAGCACGTACTTTCTTTGCAACACTGAAATTACTCCAGTTATTAGTCATATACTTAAGAAATGGTATGGTCAATACCACAAGTGCAGGTACAATATTTCGTACATTATGCATGCACACCTCTAACCAGCTACAAACTATTGATACTCTCTTCTAAATACCCAGTTAGTACCTATGCAGTGTAGGAATCCTCCTGTCTGTCCCATGCATTTCTCCAATCACCCATCCAGCACTATCTACTTATCCTATTACTCCACCAATATCTAAGTACTTATAAATTCACTACACAGTCTGTTTGTAATATTGCAATTATTCTAGTTACTAGTCATGAACTTATGGAATGGCCTAGCTACTAACACAAGTACAGCTATAATATTTTTTGCACTATCCAAGCAGACCTCTAACTAGCTACACACTATTGAAACACTCTTCTAAATACCCAGTTAGTACTCATGCAGTATAGGAATCATCCAGTCTGTCCCATGCACTTCTTTAATCACATATCTACCACTATCTACTTAGTTTCAAGTTTCAAGTTTAAGTTTATTATGTTTTTGGCTCTCAAAAGAGGGCCACATAAAACAATCACATAGCTATACACCACTATATACAATAGAAATCACAATAAAAGCCGATTGAAAGATCACATCATTAACACTGGCCGAGCAATCATCGAACAAGATCTCTAGGTATCATTAATAAATATCTAAAAAACCCTTAAAAAAGTTAAAAATTTTGAAGCAAAACATTTCATTAGGTGGACAATAAAGGGCATGAAAGAAAGTATTTACATTAAGGATTCCCAATTGTAGACAAATAGATTTTAACCATTTAGAGCGCAATGGACGTAATGCAGGACAAATAAACAAAACATGATTTCGGTCCTGCACTGCCTTGTTACAAAAGTTACATACTGGAGATGTCCCATACCACTTTGCTAAAAGTGAATTTAGAGGAACCAAATCATGTCTTAAAAGGTACCATAGCCTACGGACTCTATGAGGGATATTCCAGGAAACGTACTGCTGGGCCTGCTTTAATGAGTACGTGCTTAAAAGTAAATCACCACCCTTCTTTTCCTGTAAAGCAGTCATATCCAATTTAAAACAGAGTTCCCAAGATGCGTATTTCAGCTGAGTCTTTAGTTGAGAAGGAGAGAGCAAGAACAAAGTACTTGCATCCATCTCTAACATTGCTACCGCTTTTCTAAAGTTTTTTACAATTAGTGAAAACTCGTTTAGATTGCCCAGCAGTTTGTTTTTAATATATGCCCGTAAGGAACCCGATTTACCTCTGGCCAAACAGGCCACCCACCTTACCAGGGCAATCAACCCCTGTACCCAACAGCTCCGAAGGCCGAATTCCAGCCTGCATGCAGACACGGAGCAAGCTGTATTAAGGGAAGAAATTCTTCTTAGTACCTTTCCTTCTATTAACTGCAAAAAACCCCAATGCCTTAGCTCCACCAATTCTATTCCATAAAGCAGAGTTGCAGGGATTTTTGCTCTATATACTTCCAAAAATCGAGCAAAGTGTCTTTTTCCTGTAGCAGAATACAAGGAACATAACCCCATACCATGAGTCAATGATTTAAGCGAATTATGTTCAATATGGGGTTTTTCACTTAGGTTTGCCGAGATTATTTTACCTAAAAAGGTGTAAGTTTTAACCACCTCTAGTCTCTGGCCTCCTATAGCCCATCCGAAGTTTTCAGACCTACATTTTTTTCTTCCAGTAATGCACATGATTTTGCTTTTAGAAGCATTAATCTTCATAAAATGTGCTTCTGCAAATAAATGTAATGCTTGCAGACGGTTATTTATTTATTTATTTTATTTATTTTTTGCAATTTTTAAAGCGCTACAAATTACCCGTAGGTGTCTCGGCGCTGAGGCTAACTCTAAAATAAACCAGTGATGAATCGAAGGGACAATAGTAAAGGATTTATGTATCGTGTCGATAAGAAAACAGCCAAGTCTTTAGCTGCTTTCTAAAAACTATTAAAGATGGACTGGTCTTTATGTTGAGGGGAAGGGAGTTCCACAGTTTAGCTGCTGCTATGGTGAAACACCTATCTCCCCAGTTAACTGTCCTTGTTCTAGGAGTTTGAAGCATGTGAGCTGTGTTAGAGCGCAATGTTCTAGGGGTTGCCAAAGGTTTAAAAGAACTTCTCAAGAATTTAGGTCCTATGTCTTTTATTGCCTTATAGACAATACAGAGAGTCTTAAACTTCGTACGGCTTCTAACTGGAAGCCAGTGCAGTTGGTCTAGATGACTGGAAACCGAGCTATATTTGGGAATCCCCAGAAGAACTCTGGCAGAGGCATTTTGTATTAATTGCAGTTTAGAAATAACCTTTTTTTGGGCATTGAGGAGGAGTGCGTTGCAATAGTCAATGCGCGAAAACACCAGTGTGGATATTAGTGTTTTTCCCGTGGCTATGGGAAGGTACGGTAGTATTTTCTTTATTTTCCTTAAGATGTTAAAGGAAGATGAGACTACCGCATTCGCATGGTGATGAAAGAGGAGCTTGTTGTCAAATATCACTCCCAGATTTCTGACTTTGCTAACAGGTTGTGGTGGAGTTCCCAATTCCTCAGGCCACCATGAGGGAGACCGCAAAGGTTGAATCTTTCCAAAAAGCATAACTTCCGTCTTGGACGAATTGAGTTTTAAGCAGTTGGAGGCCATCCAACTGCTAATAGCCCTCATACCATTCTTGAAGTTTGCTGCCACAGTGGGTCCGTCCTTATGTATGGATAACACCAACTGGGTGTCGTCAGCGTACGTTGTCAGATTGATGTTGTACTCTTTTATTACCCTCGCTAAGTCCGAAACATAGATATTGAAAAGGGTCGGACTTAGCGAGGAACCTTGAGGGACTCCACAGGGAAGGCTGAAAGTGGGTGAGGTGAAAGTGCCCAGCTTAACTGCTTGTCTGCGGTCGGTTAGGAAGGGTGTAATAAGGTCCCTGGCTCTATGTTTAACACCAATGGCCTCGACACGGCCGATCAAAGTTACATGATCGACCGTGTCGAAAGCCGCCGACAGGTCCAACAAAATAAGGACAGCCTGACCACCCTTGTCCATTGTAGCCCTGATTTCATCTGCCGCCTTAATTAGGGCAGTCTCAGTTCCGTGACCTTGACGGAAACCAAACTGAGTTTCGTCCAGCAGATCAATAGTTAGACAAGCCCTTCGGAGTTAAGTCTAAAATGAGGATATCATCCGCATACATTAAAACTGAAATGGATGAACCTCCAACTACCGGAGCTAACCCACCACATGCAGAAATGGAAGCAGGTAGGTCCGCAATATATAATGAAAACAACATGGGGGCCAATAGACACCCCTGTTTTAATCCATTCAGGGATGGGATAATCTGTGAAAGACCCCTTTCTCCGCCTTGTAGCACCTTACACCAGGTATTCGAGTGAAGGGATCTTACGAGTTCCAGTAGATGGGGTGGCATACCCAATACAGCAAGCTTTCTCCACAGCGTCGGACGGTCCACCTTGTCAAACGCTGTGGAGAAGTCTATAAATGCCGCATATACGCCACCACCTCGCACTCGTACATATTTGTCCACAATCACTTGAAGGGCTGTTAAATTATCAAGTGTACCATGCTCTTTGCGGAACCCAGTTTGTTCCAAAGGTAGAATTCCATTTGCCTCCACCCAATCAGTGATTAATATTAGAAGACACTTAGCAAAAACTTTCCCAATAGAATCCAGTAAAGCTATCAAACGGTAGTTCATGGGTTTATCCCGCTCTCCCTTCTTAAATATGGGTATTAGTATACTTCCCCTCCAGGATGTAGGAACTGATCTCATTGAGAAGCAGGCTTTAAACAAAGAAAAAGAATCCTGCTCCATGAAATGACATCCTGCTTCAGTACTGAAATGGGCAACTCGTCCGGACCCATTGCTCCGGAGGAGCGCATACTCTTGATCACCGAAGCAATGGCTTTCTCAGAAGGAGGATCCATAGAATACCCACTGTCCAAAACAAGGTCACAATCCTCACCCTCTACGCCATTTGACGCATACAAATTCGATATAAATGAGATCCAGACATCTTCAGGAATTGAAATGGGAATAGGGGAAGTTCTTGCACCACATCCCTTACCAATTATGGACCAGAATTCTCTAGATTTACCATGGACAGAAGCCTCCCTTAAACTAATCCAGAGTGAGTCTTCTTTTTCTTTTTTTAATTTTGCTCTCAGTCTGGTCCTCCTTCTTTTTAGTAAGGATAACTTATTAGCATTTTCCCTGGATCTAAAAAGAAACTGTTGCCTCACTAGTTTATTTATTTCTTTATTTAAGAGTAATAATAAACTAGGAACAAAAATCACTTTCCTAGGGTATCTAGGCTTCTTTGCAGTCGCAGTAAGCTTCTTCATAAAGTTTTCAAAATGTAAGAATTCCATACCCTGCCATTCTTTTAATTCAAATAAGGTTTGTGCAAGAATGTTTTGCAAATCCTTCATAATAGTAGGGTTCCAGAAACATCTACCGGACTTACAAAGAAAGAAACTCCTCTATTACTTAAAGAACAGGAATCAGTGACCTGAGGTTGTAATGAAAGAGTTATACTGGTCACGTTATGGTCACTCATAGGAGTTTGAGAAATCATTATATCCTGAATAAAGGAGAAAGTATCATAGTCCGTAATTACATAGTCAAGGATGGAGTCACCCTTAGGGGACCTATGAGTGAATTTAGCAGGTGTATCAGATGGCATCCTACCATTTACAATTAACCCCTCTAGATAGCTAAGTTCTTCTAACATTATCTTTCCTCTTTTGCTAGTTTTTATTTTATTTGGAAAGATAGATTGGGGTATATTATATGCCTCTTCTTTAGACTTATTTCTAAACAAGTCTACGCTTGAGTTAGAAACTTTGCTATTCAGATCACCCACGAGTAGAATATAAGGGGGCTGGTCAAGCTCTAATAATTTTTTAACATAAGAAAACATTTGCTTCAATACAGTATTAAAAACATCTTCAGGCAGAATGTATGCATTAATAATTACCAGGGAATACTGGCTACCTACACTGGCTAGATTATTAATAGTTATTGCTTGAAAAAGGTTACTTGTGTCAACATAATGTGAAAATTGCCATTGTAGTGAATTAGACAGGAGGCAGGCAATTCCACCTTTTGCATGACCTTTTTTCGATGGCGTAGCTGCAGCCTCAAGCACAAAATAATCTTTCCCCCCGTATAGAATATTTTTACACCAGGTTTCCTGAATGCATATCACATCTGCATTCAGAGAAAATAAGAAATCAAGTTTCTCCGGTCTATTATGTAACCCTGCTGCATTCCAGGATAAGACTTTTAATTGACTGTTAAAGATGTTGAAACAGTCTTGGATTATCCGAGATATTATTAGATAAAACTCCTGGAAGCCAATTCCACCGATGAATATCCTCAATTGTAGGAGCAGTCAGGTTCAAGGGGATAGGTAGTACCTGGGAAACCATACGTTTACCTCTAGAGACCCAGATTTTTAAATCTTTATTGGATGTGGACGGCTCTTCCTGCCTAAAGCCCGACTTTGTGGCCCCCTCTATAGGGTAAATATCCTTTCTAGTATGGAAAAAGGGTAACACATCAATCCCTCTACATTGAAACACTTCCGCCTGTTGTAGTACAAGGTTAGCTATTATTTTAGAGCAGAATTTTACCCGTACACGTAGCCCATTTTCATACCTTACCAAAGAAACAAAGTCAATGTCGCTCGACTGAATAAGTTTTAAACATTCAATATCCTTAAAACAATTAAGCAACCATGACCTGTTTAGGTATAAGTCTGAATCAAATAAGGGCAAAAAGTCCAGAGTCAGGGTATCCACATAAGAATTAGGAGCTTTAAAATGTACAGAAGGAAAATTTGTGGCGACAACAACCGGCAACCGAAAGATAGGCGCTGATGGGTTAAGTGTCCCTGGTGCAAAGGGAATAGTTCTTGTCACCTCTTCGATTGAAGCTATGGGCACTAATCCATAATCCTCTTGACAAGGGGCTCCCCAAACATTGGCACGAACATCAAGAGGTCCTTCGACTTCAGAGCCAATAGTACAAACAGCAGCCTTATTAGAAAAAGTGTCCAATAAAGGGATATATTCAATATCTACAACATCATGCACTTCTGTATTTATATGTTTTTGAAAAATAATTTGCCTCTGTCTTTTCTTCTTGTACTTACGAACGGGTTTCCTATTTTTCCCTTTGTTCTTTCTGCTTTTTTCTTTTTCTTTTCCATTTACATCAAGATTCACTTCAGGCTCTTTTTTATCTAGGGTGAAAATTGGGAATAACTCATTTCCAACGTTTAAGTCCACATCCGCCAAGCTTTCTTCCTTTAAGGAAGGTTCTGATTCCTTCTTACAATTTGAAACGGATGGAATAGGCATCCCTGAGGACTCATGTTTGTCAATCACTACTGGCGTACCCACAGGCGCATTTTTTTCCAATAAATTACTGCTATCCAGGACATTCTGCAAGACAATCTCCGGGGCGGGAGGCGGGAGTAGTACCATTTTCTGTGCTTTTTGCCAGTAATACTTTCAATATCTGTGTAACTGAGTCCAAGATGCAATCAGAGCTCCGAACAAATTTGCCCAGTAAAAACAATATGGAAGCCAGTAAATGTTCTAGTGCTATCAGGGAATCAGAGATAGGTTTATCGTCTTTGGGGAACCCAGAAGCGGTGAGGGGGCAGATACCAGATAGATTAAGTGGTGGAGTCCTAGAATTGTTCTGCAGTGAAGGAATGTCATTAGATGTTATAGAGGGAGTACTACTATATAGCAATAATCCTGACGGCGTGGCTCCATTTGGTTTCTTACTAGGGTCAGGGCGTTTCAGATTTCCATCGTCCATATAGCGACCACACAATTCAAGATCGATACTGGACAGAAAAGACTCTCCTTTTATAGCCACATCCGGACTTTCTGCAGCTTTAAGAATGTTAGGCAGAGGGACTTTTGTATCTGCTATCATATTATCAGGATGCTCTCCCCTTACAGTACCTACTGGGAGATTAGCAGCAATAGTTATTGACAGGGAAGGCAAGTTTTTTACAGCTGCTGGCTCAGGGTTGGAGTCTTTCTCCACATCAGGCAGTGCATCCACCAAAGGCACCATCTCAGTACCAGCAACTTCCGTGACTGCAAAAGTCTTATCAACAGGTTTTTCCCATAATTTCAGTAACTGCATCTGTCCCTTCAATAACACACTGTTGTCATATTTATTCCTCAGGGGGTTAGATCTGGTTTTTATACATGTTTTCCCCCCTAGGACTCTTCCAGAGCGTAATTTCTTTGCTGTCATGATAAACGGAAAATTAACCAACCAAGCAGCAGAAGAATGTTCAGAAGACATATATATAAATAACTATAACTAGTCCATAAAAATGAATCCTCGGAGAAGTTGACAATAGATACTCGGCCAGTATCCAGAAATATCTCCTTCAAAGAGACACACCTCCAATCACTGAAATAAATAACCAAAAATGAAAATAACAGGCCCAGCCCAGCCTACCTCGGCCACCGAAGGCCCGCCCTTTGCCCGGGCTTCGCTCGGCGTCCCGCGAGGGAGGGAATACGCCGATTTTATGCGCCTCCTGGCAATTGCTGGTGCTGCTCGTAGGGCGCAATGCCCGCTGGGGCTGGTGGTTCCCCTGCCCTCCACGCTGGGCAGCTCTCCGGTGTTCAGGGAGGCGTGCAACGGGAGGCGGGATGCTGAAAGAATCCTACAGCGGTAGCAAGGCGGCAGGTAGGAACTGCTGGCAGCTTCGTGCAGCAAAACGTGGTTGAGCAACTTTAAACAGGAATGATTCCCCTATCTACTTATACTATCACTCCGCCAATATGTAAGCACTTATAAATTAAGTGTTCACTCTGTTTGCAGCACTGTCATCATTCCAGTTACTAGTGGTATTCTTATAAAATGACCAAGGCACCAACACAAGTACACATGCAATATTCTGTGCATAATCCCTACAAATCTCTAAGCAGATACATACTATTGTCCCACTCCATTAAATACTGAAGTAGTACCCATGCAGCGCAGGATGCCTCCTGTCAGTCTCATGCAATTCTTCAATCAACCATCCAGCACTATGTTCTTATTGTATCAGTCTGCCAATACCTAAGCACTTATGGGGCAGATTTACAAGTAACCTGCGCCACCAGTCGTCACTTGTTGTAATGTAGTGATCGTGCCATGCACTCCTTCATATTTACAAGGAGAGTGAAAGCCACCCTGCAAGGTTTTTGCTCTCCTCATAAATACGACCCCTTCATACACAGAACTATGCATTGAAGGGGTGTTCCATAGGTGTTGCTGTGGGTGTTCCCTCGCAACTCCCATAGAACAAGACACATCTCCAGATTTATGAGAAAATTGTAAATCTGGAAATCTGTGTGAATGCTGCACCATCCTATAGTTGGTGTAGCAAGGCGCTGCGAGGAGAATTGTTTTCATTTCTGCTCATTCTTTCCTCTTTCAATGCATGCAGCTAGCTGGCGCCATTCTAAGTGGGGCTGAGGGCAGAAGGGGACAAAAAATGAGTGGGTCAGAGGGCAGAAGGGCACAGAAACGAGTGGTACAGAAGGCAGATGGGCATAAAAAACGAGAGGGTGGCAGTGATTAACCAGGCAAAAAACAAAACCCGCGAACACGCAAAGCGCCCCGCTAACACCCACGAACACGCAAGCGCCCTGCGAACACCCGCAAACACGCAAAAATAAAAAAATTGCGGATTGCGAATTCGCAAATTCGCAGATCGCGAATTCGCAAAATTCGCCCATGCTTAAACTATAGTTGCGTTGTGCAGCACAAACTGCATCCACCAACTGCTCTCCGAAGCATATAAGTTTCTTACACTTCACGCAGTGTTGCTCAAGAAAGTTGAATTCTGGCCTAATGTCCATTCAAGGTGTTCCTCAGGACGCGCCAGATGTACTTGCCACAGCAGGTGAGGGGTAAAAGCAGCTCGCCTCCTTTCCTCCCGAGCAAGAATGAGAGGATGTGTGGTACGGAGAAGCTTGTACATAGAAGCAGTGCCACAAGAATATTTTTGTACTGCCTCTTGACAGGAGTCGTCACAAATTTTGCATGTCACCTTTCTCGCATTTACTTTCTTCTTCTGTCCAGGTGGAAAAGTGAATATTTCCACACAACAGATCCCGACCTCTATGGACGTGGTGCCTCCTGCAAAAATTCTTCTTCAGAAGATACTTCCTCCTGCTGCTGTCCAGATGCCATTTTGATTGATATTTTTTGAAAAACATCAACAACAAAAAAAGGGTTCTTGTAGGAAAAGAGATGTCTCTCTGAAGATGCTCCTACAAGAATGATTAAAATGGGTGGGGTCCTTCAATAGTTACAGTGGGAAATGTTATGAACCAATGAAATCTTTTTTTTGAGGTCACATGGGATCCGCGCACTCTGCGCTCATGAAGCACGCACACAACGAGATTTTGCGAAAATATATTTAAAAATAATATACGTTCATTATAAGTACAAATATGTTATTTTTATGAATATCTTAGATAATCTATTGCCCTAATATGTATATTAAAGACACATACATATCTTTTTAGAACATACATTTTTTGCTGGAGTGGCGCACCCAGCGTGCCCCAGCACGTACATGACTTCACGCAGGACCCGCCACCGTGCAAGCATCGCGTACCATAATGCGCATGTGTCGCGAATGCACGGGAGCCGGAGTCGCAGACTGGTCACATACCAATCACGCGCATCACGTATTAATAAATGTATATTATGTAACTGAAAAACGCGCAGCTGTCGCACACGGTACGCGGATCCTTCGCAACTTTTCTAAAATGGCGGCTAGAATCCGCAAGCCCACCGTGATGTGTACGCTTTAGGTGCGCGACTCTGAAAAAAAATTGGGAAAAAAGAAAATCAAATAAATATATTAAAAGAAAAAAAGAAAACAAAAAAGTTAAACAATATTTCAGTTTGAATGTTTAAAAAATATTTTTTGCAATTTTCAGAAAAATACATGATGTTATTTAATAAAATATTTATAAATAAACAGTTGTAGAAAATCAATACAAAAGCATTAGCATTTAAAAAACCTTTAAAATTCACTGAAAAAACCATAGGTTTCAGAGACGTTATAGTTAGAAATTAGCATTTAAAAAACATTCGAAATTCACAGAAAAAAACATAGGTTTCAGGGGTGTTATAGTTAGTTGGATGTTGAAATGTCCAACTAACTATCACACCCCTGAAACCTATGCTTTTTTTCTGTGAATTTCTAAGGTTTCTTAAATGCTAATTTCTAACCATAACCTCTCTGAAATCTACGTTTTTTTCTGTGAATTTCAAAGCTTTTTTAAATGCTAATTTCTAACCATAACGTTTCTGAAACCTATGGTTTTTTCAGTGAATATATGTATATATATATATATATATATATATATATATATATATATATATATATATATATATATATATATATATATATATATATATTTGTCACCAAACCAAACTTCCCATCAAAATAAGGCGCTGACTCCGTGAATCATAATCCAAACGATATTTAATGGCTCATTTGCTGCATAGACGCGTTTCGGCGGCTTGCTCCCGCCTTGTTCACTACATCTGCATTGTCATTTTGTTGCACTTAATATACACATGAATGTTACACAGTTATAAGCATGGGCGGAAAATCCGTTTCGCTCGCGGATTTTGCGGATTTTCGGTAAATTCGCAATCCGCGAGATTCGCGAATCTCCCGCAAAATCCGCAAATCCGCGAGCAGCGGATTTTGCTCGCACTGTTCGCGGCTTCCCAGTACAACTTCGCGCCCCGCGAATAAGCGCTAAATTGCAGAAATACGATCTTAGCAAAACTGAAACTACTTACCAGGTTCAAAAGTTCAGGCTCATCATTAGTAGCCATTTCCTGTAGTGCTTCCTGAGGGGCCCCTCCAGAGTTCAGTTGCCTACTTGCAACTATTATGTGACCCTGCTCTGAACCTCAGAATAGTTACACATATGCCACAAAGGTCCTGAATTACAGCTAAGGGAGACAAGCAGGAGCCAGGCTGGAAGTTCAAATCCATTAATCAGCCCCTAATTCATTATTGTCAGTTGTGGCAGGGCAGGTGTTGTAACTAATTTTGCAACAATGAAAGCACTTAGCAAGTGCAAAAGATCACTAATCAGGAAGCACTAAGGAAGCAGGTGCCAGCTAAAAAAATATTCTGTGACACATTAATCAGCCCCAAATTAATTCAGGTCACTTGAGGCAGGGAAGGTGTGCTTTGCTTTGCCACAATAATGTACACTGACTGGACAACCAGAGGGTGCTGTGATGAAACAGAGGGTGGCATGGGTGGGCCAGAGGGTGGCATGAGTAGTCAGAGAGTGGCAGTGGTGACAGAGAGTGGCAGTGATGAAGAAGAGTGTCCCAAACAGGCTGGACACGTAGAAACAACAAGTTCGCAAAACTTGCGAGCCGACAGGTAAGTTCGCGTTTGCGAAATTGTACAAAACCCTCGCGAACTGGCAGAAACCCGCGCGAACACACAAAAAAAAAATCCGCAAATTTGCGAGAATTCGCGGATTTTGCGAATTACGAGTTCGCAAATCCGCAAAATTCGCGACCGCGAGATTCGCAAAATTCGCCCATGCTTACACAGTTACTTTGGTGTTAGATGTGTTACAAGTTTCAATTGGTCCAGGGTTGTTATGGTTACATGTTTAACCCTCATGTGTGGACATAGAAAAGTTTCATGACTTGCATTATGTTACATCATGTCAGTCTTTCACCTATGTTTATGCAACTATGTAACGTTCATTTGAACCACATTGCAAAGAAGTCTCAGTAATTCATTATTACGTGTGTTGATCCTCACACTCGTACAGTTCATGAAATTGAGAACACTTTTAAAATTAAATAAAATAAAATAAAAACGTGCGCCCACACTATTTACAAGTCAGATACATTCGTGTACTGTCTACCATTGGTTAGCTGATAAATACTTGTTGCACTAGTGGTCAATATTGGTAATACTAAAACCACACCTCTGTAGATTTCAGTGTGAGGACATACTCGTAGGACCAGTGCGAGGAATTCAGACCCAAGTAGGTTATATGCCTCCCTACTGCATGTATAATGATTCTGATACGCATACGCTTGACAATATACATACTTAGTAGTATCTTACATTGTGTATTAAAGTAAATCAATACCCTATATGTTACGTATGCTAGGTTTCATGCTGTATCGAAAATTGGTGTTATACATTTACATACTGACGCAACCAATTTTTGCAACTATTCACACAATGGGCCTTTCTCTTCTCCAAGTGGAGTATTGGCTTGTAACTTGTTTAGTGTGATTGGAAAGGTGATAAATGAAATTAAAAGTGATTCCTGGTGTTATTTGTGATAAGTTTCGAGGAAAAAGTGATTTGTTGCAGTGCTTGTGGTTTAAAATCAATTTAAGTAGTAGTAGAACAGCAGATGTTAAAGAATGGGTTCTGAGGGATGAAAAGAGTAAAGACTGAATTACATATATATATATATAGGGTTTTTACAGTGAATATACATATATATAGGGTTTTTTTCAGTGAATATATATATATATATAGGTTTCCGACTCGTTATAGTTAGAAATTAGCATTTAAATAACCTAAGAAATTCACTGAAAAAACTATAGGCTTCAGACATGTTATAGTTAGTTCAGCTAACTATAACTTGCGCACCTGCAATGCACTGCTGATGATGCCACATATTACACCATTCAAGACATGGTTAGTGACACCACTGATGACATCTCAAACGGCATCACTGATGACATCATCCAGTGACTGTGTGTTTCTGTAACGTTTAAATTCGTTTTATTTATATGCCAAGCTGTATTGAAGAATGAGTGGGTGTATAAGTGTCTGTATAAAGGATTTAGTAGTTACATGACTGACTGTATAAATGAGTGATTACATGTGTCTTACAGAATGCATGGGTTAGTGACTAAACTGTATGAATGTCTGTATCAATCTGTCTGTTGTTGTGTAACCTGCTGCATGGGCTGCTCAGAAGCTACATACGTGACTCTATGGGTTATTGATTGCTTGCCTGAGTATTTGTATGGGAGAGTGAGTGAGTGTGTGGGTGGGTGAGCGGTGTCTGACTCTGTGCATAGATGTGTGAGTTGTTGATTCACTGGGTGTATGGGTTTAAAAGTGCATATGGAAACAGCTGTATGGGTAGGTGAGCGTGTGTATGAGTCTGCTTTAACAAATGCCCGCAATTGTGCTGATTTTTTTTAATTAAAAATGCTTCTTTTTGGCCCTGGGAGATCTTTTGGGCCCCATATATATATATATATATATATATATATATATATATATATATATATATATATATATATATATATATATATATATATATATATATATATATATATATATATATATATATATATATATATTCCGATGCGATGGTAACCCATGTTGAGTCGCGCACGAGCTGGGATGGAAGGTTACCAGCCTTCTTACACGGTATAGACTCAGTTCAGCATCCGTGATTAAAAACAGCCTTACTGCAGCCTGATGCATTTCGAGTGTTCTCTTCTTCAGAGGCTTATGCGTAAGGTACGTGCTGGGCGAACATACTCCTTCATTTCATATGCACAATGACACGCCCACAGTCGGGCAGCAATATTTAGCAGTGCGTGAGCATTCTGGGATTTGTAGTGTTCGTATTTCTTTACCTTTTAATTTAAGGCGCACTTGATTGACTGTTCGTTTTTCAAAAGCTCTGTATGAGCCCCGGTGGTGACCATTGTCCTTATCCAGCATCCCAGCCCCACGTTGAGGGTGGAAATGAATCCTCGTGGCCCCCTGCAGATTTGGGGTGGAGCGGTGCTCGGCGGCTGGGCCGCCGCCTCTATGTTCCGATGCGATGGTAACCCATGTTGAGTCGCGCACGAGCTGGGATGGAAGGTTACCAGCCTTCTTACACGGTATGGACTCAGTTCAGCATCCGTGATTAAAAACAGCCTTACTGCAGCCTGATGCATTTCGAGTGTTCTCTTCTTCAGAGGCTTATGCGTAAGGTACGTGCTGGGCGAACATACTCCTCCATTTCATATGCACAATGACACGCCCACAGTGGGGCAGCAATATTTAGCAGTGCGTGAGCATTCTGGGATTTGTAGTGTTCGTATTTCTTTACCTTTTAATTTAAGGCGCACTTGATTGACTGTTCGTTTTTCAAAAGCTCTGTATGAGCCCCGGTGGTGACCATTGTCCTTATCCAGCATCCCAGCCCCACGTTGAGGGTGGAAATGAATCCTCGTGGCCCCCTGCAGATTTGGGGTGGAGCGGTGCTCGGCGGCTGGGCCGCCGCCTCTATGTTCCGATGCGATGGTAACCCATGTTGAGTCGCGCATGAGCTGGGATGGAAGGTTACCAGCCTTCTTACACGGTATGGACTCAGTTCAGCATCCGTGATTAAAAACAGCCTTACTGCAGCCTGATGCATTTCGAGTGTTCTCTTCTTCAGAGGCTTATGCGTAAGGTACGTGCTGGGCGAACATACTCCTCCATTTCATATGCACAATGACACGCCCACAGTGGGGCAGCAATATTTAGCAGTGCGTGAGCATTCTGGGATTTGTAGTGTTCGTATTTCTTTACCTTTTAATTTAAGGCGCACTTGATTGACTGTTCGTTTTTCAAAAGCTCTGTATGAGCCCCGGTGGTGATCATTGTCCTTATCCAGCATCCCATATCCAACATTACCAGACCCCAAAATTGAAGGAGGCCAGCCAGGAAGCTTGAATAACAAGGCACAGGTTTATTTGCAGCGTGCTGGTGGCAGGTAGGCTCAGGGACACCACTTCTGAAAGTACATCGCCAGACGCGTTTCGGGAGGAACCAACTCCCTTCTTCTGTGGCGTTTAATGCAAGTGGACGAACTCGCAGCAGTCTAATTAAATGTCAATTCCCCGCCCCTGGGGAGGGGCGTGGCCGTAGAACAGCCTCTTGGGTATTGTAGTGCAATTTAATTATCCCATGTGGGTTGCGCTGTTCTGTCTTAATACGCAAAATGAAATTAAAGTTCCTTGTTGGTTGAAGGGGTAACTGGCCTCATGTCACCCTGCTTTGTCGCTGCAAAACATGCCGGATTGAGCGCTCACTGGAATCCTGCTCGTTCCGCTTCCATCCTTAATGTCAGCTTTACCAGTCTTCGCTGACGGATCCGTTTCTTTACGGGGGGCCTCTTTCGCGACCTGGAGCGGCCGCTACACATCCAACATTACCAGACCCCAAAATTGAAGGAGGCCAGCCAGGAAGCTTGAATAACAAGGCACAGGTTTATTTGCAGCGTGCTGGTGGCAGGTAGGCTCAGGGACACCACTTCTGAAAGTACATCGCCAGACGCGTTTCGGGAGGAACCAACTCCCTTCTTCTGTGGCGTTTAATGCAAGTGGATGAACTCGCAGCAGTCTAATTAAATGTCAATTCCCCGACCCTGGGGAGGGGCGTGGTCGTAGAACAGCCTCTTGGGTATTGTAGTGCAATTTAATTATCCCATGTGGGTTGCGCTGTTCTGTCTTAATACGCAAAATGAAATTAAAGTTCCTTGTTGGTTGAAGGGGTAACTGGCCTCATGTCACCCTGCTTTGTCGCTGCAAAACATGCCGGATTGAGCGCTCACTGGAATCCTGCTCGTTCCGCTTCCATCCTTAATGTCAGCTTTACCAGTCTTCGCTGACGGATCCGTTTCTTTACGGGGGGCCTCTTTCGCGACCTGGAGCGGCCGCTACAGATCCAACATTACCAGACCCCAAAATTGAAGGAGGCCAGCCAGGAAGCTTGAATAACAAGGCACAGGTTTATTTGCAGCGTGCTGGTGGCAGGTAGGCTCAGGGACACCACTTCTGAAAGTACATCGCCAGACGCATTTCGGGAGGAACCAACTCCCTTCTTCTGTGGCGTTTAATGCAAGTGGACGAACTCGCAGCAGTCTAATTAAATGTCAATTCCCCGCCCCTGGGGAGGGGCGTGGCCGTAGAACAGCCTCTTGGGTATTGTAGTGCAATTTAATTATCCCATGTGGGTTGCGCTGTTCTGTCTTAATACGCAAAATGAAATTAAAGTTCCTTGTTGGTTGAAGGGGTAACTGGCCTCATGTCACCCTGCTTTGTCGCTGCAAAACATGCCGGATTGAGCACTCACTGGAATCCTGCTCGTTCCGCTTCCATCCTTAATGTCAGCTTTACCAGTCTTCGCTGACGGATCCGTTTCTTTACGGGGGGCCTCTTTCGCGACCTGGAGCGGCCGCTACACATCCAACATTACCAGACCCCAAAATTGAAGGAGGCCAGCCAGGAAGCTTGAATAACAAGGCACAGGTTTATTTGCAGCGTGCTGGTGGCAGGTAGGCTCAGGTACACCACTTCTGAAAGTACATCGCCAGACGCGTTTCGGGAGGAACCAACTCCCTTCTTCTGTGGCTTGTTATTCAAGCTTCCTGGCTGGCCTCCTTCAATTTTGGGGTCTGGTAATGTTGGATGTGTAGCGGCCGCTCCAGGTCGCGAAAGAGGCCCCCCGTAAAGAAACGGATCCGTCAGCGAAGACTGGTAAAGCTGACATTAAGGATGGAAGCGGGACGAGCAGGATTCCAGTGAGCGCTCAATCCGGCATGTTTTGCAGCGACAAAGCAGGGTGACAGGAGGCCAGTTACCCCTTCAACCAACAAGGAACTTTAATTTCATTTTGCATATTAAGACAGAACAGCGCAACCCACATGGGATAATTAAATTGCACTACAATACCCAAGAGGCTGTTCTACGGCCACGCCCCTCCCCAGGGGCGGGGAATTGACATTTAATTAGACTGCTGCGAGTTCGTCCACTTGCATTAAACGCCACAGAAGAAGGGAGTTGGTTCCTCCCGAAACGCGTCTGGCGATGTACTTTCAGAAGTGGTGTCCCTGAGCCTACCTGCCACCAGCACGCTGCAAATAAACCTGTGCCTTGTTATTCAAGCTTCCTGGCTGGCCTCCTTCAATTTTGGGGTCTGGTAATGTTGTATATATATATATATATATATATATATATATATATATATATATATATATATATATATATATATATATATATATATATATATATATATATATATATATATATATGATCAAGGTTGTGGCAACATGGCCAAAATGCGTCATGCTGTTTTTCACGTAATGAAGAGCACTCATTGAACTTTCAGCACAGTGTGGTCTGTACCTGATCATTCGAGGTGTTGGAGTGACGGGATGGTGGTTTTTCATGTATCTGTATATATATATATCACAGCATTTTCCATTCTCTCGAACAGACGTACCCGACTCTCAGAAGGTTGCTGTGCACGCAATTTTATTCAGCAGCAGGAAAACAACGCGTTTCACTTTGCAGCTTGATCACGTTTACAAATTGTTGCCAAACAAATTGTCCTTTTACTCTGTTTTCTCAGTAACAAAAAGAGACAACGGACCAACACCCATATACGTGAAAATGAAAAATGTGTGGCGGACATATTGAGATGGTCAAATGTGCTTCACATAGTTAAATACGAGTAGTGAGTTAAGTAACGTCTTTGCAACAATGTATGTAACATAAAGTTGGGGGTGCTCAACAAAAACCATTAATTACATCTCATACTTAATTGAGTGATATTCGTAACAAACCAGCTTAGCCCAAGTGGGCACAATTATTATCAGCATAGTGAGAGGATTGTTATGCACCCAAGCGTTGATAGTGCATGGATTAACCAAGTCCTGTACTTAGCAAATCGTTTTTGAGTCCTAGCCCAAGTGGGCGAGTTCACAATGTGGTATGTACCCCTGTTGATTAGGCTTGGAGTCCTGCTGATTGTACCAGATCGTAACAGGGAACACCAGATATGTACATGTTGTAGATTGTTTCATTCCGTACACACTGTATCATATTGCTTAGCCACATTGTGCGCAACAAAGTCAATACAATCCTTATGGGCCGTAGATACCCATAATTTGTTGAGTTTCAAATTTTAAACCACCAACCGTCAATGCCCCATTGGGCAAACTCACTGTCCAATACATCTGAGATGTCATTCAGTGAAAACCATGTGTTTCATTTATATTGATCTCAAAGTTCCATGCCACATCTATTCATTCAGTGCCTGTGAAAAATAAATACATAGAACCGTTTTAAAAGAAAGGACCATATATGTCTCGCTGCAGATTACTACTGTATTTCAAAAAAATCATCAATCACATCTTCATGTTAAGTGTACCACAAGTTCCTCATTAATGTTCAAACCATTCGGGGTCATACATTCAAAATCAATGATGTATCTTGATTCTAGTTGGCGCAGGGCAAGTTTCCTGTTACCTCCTCTTACTCCCAGATTTACCTTATCAATGACTACCATTTTTAGTAAGTTTTCATTTTGGTAGTGTTGATCGTAAAAGTGACGAGCTACAGGATATTGAACATTATGATTTTTGATAGCTCTTAAATGTTGTAAGACTCTGTCTTTTGCCTTCAGTGTAGTGCTTCCGACATACCACTTCTCACAAGGACATATCAGTACATATACACTGTACATGGTATGGCAGGAAAGTGATTTCTTGATTGTAAACGTTCTTTTTGAAGTCGGAATTGTAAGTTCTTTGCAGTTACTACTGTTCGGACATGCCTTACTTGCAAAAAAACGATGGATTTGGGCCCAGATCTTTGGACTGGGGTGAATGTGTGACATTGATCCACATTCGGTCCATCACCTGTTTTGTTTACAAGATCCACAGCATTTAAAACCAGGATTGTCTTTCGGGTCACTCTTACTTGTTACACAGTTGGGACTCAGGTCATCCTTCAAAGATTTGCTCTTTCTGAAGGTTATCTGGGGATTGGGACTCAGGTATGGTTTCAAATGGTTGTCTGTCAGAAGGACGTGCCAATGTTTATGGAAAATTTTTCTTATTTCATGTGCATGCCCTGAAAAAGTTGTTATGAATCTGACTTTGGTGTCTTCTTCTCTAATATTATTGGGATTTAACAATTCATTTCTTACAGTGTTGTCAACTTTCTTACATGCCTCAGAGATGGTTTGATTTTTGTACCCTCTTTCTTTGAAGCGGCTACACATTACAGTTTTTTCTCTTTCATAGCCTTCTAAAGTGTATTGACTTTGTTGCGCACAATGTGTGCGGAATGAAACAATCTACAACATGTACATATCTGGTGTTCCCTGTTACGATCTGGTACAATCAACAGGACTCCAAGCCTAATCAACAGGGGTACATACCACATTGTGAACTCGCCCACTTGGGCTAGGACTCAAAAACGATTTGCTAAGTACAGGACTTGGTTAATCCATGCACTATCAACGCTTGGGTGCATAACAATCCTCTCACTATGCTGATAATAATTGTGCCCACTTGGGCTAAGCTGGTTTGTTACGAATATCACTCAATTAAGTATGAGATGTAATTAATGGTTTTTGTTGAGCACCCCCAACTTTATGTTACATACATTGTTGCAAAGAAGTTACTTAACTCACTACTTGTATTTAACTATGTGAAGCACATTTGACCATCTCAATATGTCCGCCACACATTTTTCATTTTCACGTATATGGGTATTGGTCCGTTGTCTCTTTTTGTTACTGAGAAAACAGAGTAAAAGGACAATTTGTTTGGCAACAATTTGTAAACGTGATCAAGCTGCAAAGCAAAACGCGTTGTTTTCCTGCTGCTGAATAAAATTGCGTGCACAGCAACCTTCTGAGAGTCGGGTACGTCTGTTCGAGAGAATGGAAAATGCTGTGATTGATGGGTGACCGGGAGCCCTACCCCGAACCACTCGTGAACGTGATTGGTGTACTACCGGGACTTGGATTTGCGGATATATATATATATATATATATATGTCCAAAGGTCGCAGTATACTCCGCCTTCTGCAGAACAACGAAGGAAACGAGACCACAAGGTAGGTGCAGTTTCTTAGAGTGATTTATTCAGTGCCGAAATTAAAGCCTGCAACATCGCCATGACGCGTTTCACCTCGAGAGAGGCTTGCTCACATAAAGTGTCATGAACACAAACGAGGGTTTTAAAGTGCAAGTACATGATTAGTTACACCTGTGCAAATTGCATTTTTTTCAATAAATCATAGATAGTGAAGACATACTTCATTCATTCAAGTCTGGATAAAGGGCATAGTGCCCGAAGGGTTCCAATGTGCAAAAACGCAATAGTCGAGTCTAATCACTGTTCCTGTAATCTCTTATATAAATATATAAATAAATAGATCTCATTCTATATACATATATACATGGTTACAAAAATATATATCTTAATTAAACTGTAAATAAGTCATATTTCATATATATACACACATGGTTAAGAAATGTTAAACCATAATTAGTAAACTCAATGATTATACTTCATATATATACACAAAGATCATTCAGTATATATAACACATATAGTTTTATGAACCCTCATTTATCATTACTGACTGCACCCGCCTTCACTTATAGAAAGATATTGTGCCCAAGTGGGCATATATAAAGCAATTTCACAAAGTGATCAAAAATATAGATATGCACTTTTTAGAACAACCTCTTTTGGTTACTGCAGAGCAAAGAAGTGTTTATAAAGTGAATTTAGTATTAATACTAGTGATTAAAAACATGCTACAGTTAACAGCAGGTAGCAGAGTCAGATAAAAGCACGTAGAGAATCAGTATAGGGGGGATTTACTATTTACATCCAGAAAAGTTCTTGGGGAAAAATATGTTATGCTCCACTAGAGGCAAGTGTAAAGGTCCTCGCTATTATTAAGACCCCCCGGGCTCTTGGTGTTGAATTCAAGAATGAATCTGGTTTCCAGGAGGCGCAATTTTGCGTCCCGGTTACCCCCTCTCTTCAGAGGCAACACTGTGTCGACCAGGAAGTACTGTAGGCTACTGGGATCACTTCCATGCATGGCTTCAAAGTGTCTGGCCACTGGGTAGGCCTGATCCTTCCCAGAGATTGCCCTTAAGTGTTGTAATATGCGCTTGTGTGCAGGTGGGCGTGTGCTCCCAACATATTGCAATCCACAAGGGCATTGCAAGACATATACAACGTATTCTGTCTTGCAAGTTAGTCTTTTGTTGATAATGAAGGGTTTATCTGAGAAGGGACGCTGGACTTGGGTTTTGTTGATTCCGTGGCGACAAGCCTTACAGGTAAGACACTTTTTGAAACCCGTGATGTGATCCATCCAGGACTTAGTGGGTTCTAACATGTTACTGACTAGGGCACTGGCAAGGCTAGGAGATTTGCGAAAGGTTATGCTTGGTTTGTCTGGTACCAGGTCACCTATGACAGGGTCACCCTTGACCAGATTCCAATTTTTGTTCAGAATCTTTCTAATCTGGGAGTGCTGGTTACTATAGGTCACAATAGCTCTGGATGTAATACGCTCATTGTTATTCCCTTCCGCACTAGATTTTGTTTTAGGCATGAGTGCATCCTCCCTCGAGATATTCCTGGTACGCCTAATAGCTCCTTCTATCAGAGTACTACTATACCCTCTTTGCAGGAATCTCGCTTTACTGGCTTGTTGTGCCAGATCACATTCCAAATTGGAACTGCAAATTCTCCGCAATCTTAGCATCTCCCCGTAGGGGATGCTGCGGATCAGGTGTTGGGGATGCTGACTGCTGGCGTGTAGGACCGTATTGCCAGCAGTAGCCTTTCTATGCAGCCTAGTTTGCAGAGTTCCCTCCCTGACATATACCTCCACATCTAGGAAAGTAACCTTTTCCTTGTCAATGTGTGATGTGAATTTCAAGTTCAGATTATTTACATTCAATAGGTTTGCAAACTCAGTAGCCTCATCATGTGTTCCCCTCCAAATGAAAAACAGGTCATCAATATACCTCAGGTAGAGCACAACCTTGTGTCGCATTATTTCTATGTGCTCACCCATCAGGACTTGCTCCTCCCATAACCCCATATGGAGGCAAGCAAAGCTTGGGGAGAAGCAAGCCCCCATGGCCACGCCCCTCATTTGTTGGTATATTTGGTTATTAAAAACAAAGAAATTTTGTTCCAGACAGATCTTTAACATACCAACAATCATTTTGTTATGCTGTACGCATTCAATGGGGCGTTTACCAAGGTAGTGTTCAACAGCCTTAATACCATCACGATGTCGAATTGATGTATACAAAGAAGTTACATCCATGGTAATAAGCAATAATTCATCATCCCAGGTAATTGAGGCCAGTTTACACAAAAAGTCAGTTGTGTCCTTAACATAAGAACCCAAGTTCTTTACCCACTCCTGTAGAAAGTAGTCTATATAACGAGAAATACATTCCGTGCACTATCAACGCTTGGGTGCATAACAATCCTCTCACTATGCTGATAATAATTGTGCCCACTTGGGCTAAGCTGGTTTGTTACGAATATCACTCAATTAAGTATGAGATGTAATTAATGGTTTTTGTTGAGCACCCCCAACTTTATGTTACATACATTGTTGCAAAGACGTTACTTAACTCACTACTTGTATTTAACTATGTGAAGCACATTTGACCATCTCAATATGTCCGCCACACATTTTTCATTTTCACGTATATGGGTATTGGTCCGTTGTCTCTTTTTATTACTGAGAAAACAGAGTAAAAGGACAATTTGTTTGGCAACAATTTGTAAACGTGATCAAGCTGCAAAGCAAAACGCGTTGTTTTCCTGCTGCTGAATAAAATTGCGTGCACAGCAACCTTCTGAGAGTCGGGTACGTCTGTTCGAGAGAATGGAAAATGCTGTGATTGATGGGTGACCGGGAGCCCTACCCCGAACCACTCGTGAACGTGATTGGTGTACTACCGGGACTTGGATTTGCGGATATATTTCTTGGAAGGAGGATTTGTGGATATATATATATATATATATATATATATATATATATATATATATATATATATATATATATATATATATATATATATATATATATATGTACAAACCAAATCTCCTTCCGTGAAAGTAGACAAGGGGACACGGCGGGGCTCTGAAGACTCTGCTTATTTAAAACCCGGCATGACGCGTTTCGGCGACTGCCTTTTTCAAATGCCTTGGGGGTTCTGGGGTCTCAATTCATAAAGTAGTGTGGGGCACATCTGACTCACATAAATTCACAGATATATATATATATATATATATATATATACTTCACTTTAGCCCACTTGGCAATATCAGAGTGCACACCCATGCACAGTATCCGATATTCAAATTTCTTTTCCCGAGAAACATAAAGAATCCATCATAATAATATAATTGGTTGCCAGCATGGAGTCATCAATCATCATTCTAGTTCCAGCACTAAAGGTTCCGAAGGTGCTGGTCTGCTTCATCATCATATCTAGAGTCAAATTCAGTTTGTAACTGTACTAACTAGCCCTCCAGGCATTCTGGTTTATTTTACTTTGGCATTGCTTTTTATCATCTTGGTTTCCTGTTTGGCAGTCTTCTTGTAAATTACTCATTCCAGAGTCTCCCTCAGGTGACTGACTGTCTCATTTTCTTTTTTTGCAAATACTACTGTGAGTGTCTGCTACTATTACTACCACTACCACCATGGCACCTTGAGAAACCAAACCAGTATAAATAAAAATCAACAAGTAAGAGAAGAAGTTTGGGGGAGGCATAATTTATAATATAAAAATTCATTCAATAATTCACACACCAACAACCTTCCGAGTCCATAGGGGTTTTAGTTGCAGACTGCATAGAGTAGGAGGCAAGATTGACAGTACTAGTAGGACAAGTCACAAGTGAGGCTCCTGCACCTATCTGTTGGTGTGTTACTCTATCGGCAGATTATTTCAATCAAAAACTGTCTGCGGCCCTGCAGCAGCAAAGGAAACCATGTGAAGTCAAAGAGTAACCCTCCCACAAAACATTTACATCATATGTAAACTATAAATAATGTATTCTCCTAACAAATAAACTAATGGGAAAAAACAACACCTCACCCACCCCTCTCCCACCCACAACCAACGTCCAAAACAGTCCAAAGTCAGCTCAGTCAGCTTGCGTCCTAGACAGACATACTGGTGACCCAGACTCACGTTATTTTTGTTTACTACTGTCTGCAGGTGGGGCATCTGTAGTCTACAACTACATATTCATCTTATTTTTCTATTATGGCCATACTCTGTTACATCAATGGCAACTGCTCAATTTCCCCTTCACCCTGACTACTACAACAAGGGAGATGATATCTGATCCAAATGATCATTGATTATATATGGGACAAAGTGAGGTAACCAACCATGCAGCCGATAGGCCACCCATGGCAGGTTGACATGGTCAAAAATGCCATAGGTGGGAGTGGGCCTCAGAGTCGGAGGAAGGCGATAGATAATGGGTGGGTGGGTGTAAGTCAAGGAAGTATTCTGAAATACAAGCTTGAATCAAAAACCTTGAAATAAAACGGTGCTTGTTTCTCTTCTCAGTGACTTTTCTATTTATTATTCCATTGCTCTTCTAGCATTATATTTTTTTAATTCTAATCTTATTCTATTCTTCACCCTTGGCTTTGCTGCTCTGGCACGGTTTATTTTTTCTTTTACATTGTCTTCGTCCAGTGACAGTCTCCATCTATGCTGTGATTGAATACCATCCAGGCATCCATCCATTCAAAGTAAACATAGCTATCATTCTTCTTAACCTCTCAACAAACCTTTCACCAACAACATACATTTATAATTGTTTTTAAACCACCAACCATGCATCCTTCCTCGCTTGCCTTTGAGTTTGACCCCTCATTGGCCCTGGAGGATTCCTAGCACCCATACAGTTTCACTCACCCAGGGAGGCATCCTTTCTTTCACCTTTCACCCATCCTTCAACAACCATGCATCCGATTCCTATGAGCCACCTAGGCATCCCACGCATCCTTCTCTGCCAGTCATATATTACATGTCACCTGTCCTTTCTCCATACATCAGTCTTTCGCGTTTCGTTCAACCCATCCATCAAGGTCGTCTGACTCATAAAACTTTCCCAGCTTAGTTGAAGTCAGATAGAGCCCTAGAGGATTCCTAGCACCCATACAGTTTCACTCACCCAGGGAGGCATCCTTTCTTTCACCTTTCACCCATCCTTCAACAACCATGCATCTGATTCCTATGAGCCACCTAGGCATCCCACGCATCCTTCTCTGCCAGTCATATATTACATGTCACCTGTCCTTTCTCCATACATCAGTCTTTCGCGTTTCGTTCAACCCATCCATCAAGGTCGTCTGACTCATAAAACTTTCCCAGCTTAGTTGAAGTCAGATAGAGGATGCCATTAGTTACTCAACTCCTGCCGCTAATGCTAATGCTAAGTAAAAGGGTCTTCTTGAACTGTTGTTCTCAACAACTTACAGCCTGATTCATCATACTCCCGTTTTGCGAGCCCCTAATAGCGATTCATAGCGAATCGCTATTAAGGACTTGCAAAGCGGGATTCATGTAGGAATATGCAAAAAAAATGCGATTCCTACTAATTCCTTATTTGCGATTAGCAATTAGCTAATCGCAAATAAGATAGCGATTGAAAGGGTGCCAGGGGTGTCCAAAGGACACCCTGTTGCACCTTTTAAATGCTAATATGAACAGGGGTTGCGCGCACACATGTCCAAAGGACATGTGTGTGTGCAACATGCAACTCAGAAAAATGCTTTTAAAAGCATTTTTCTGAATTATTGCTTTTTACCACGAGGTTTGACCTCGCGGTAAATAGCGGCCCGAAATTGCGATTTCGCAATTTTTAAATGGATGATGAATTGCATTTAAGGAATCTCAAATAGAGATTCCTTAAATGTAATCCATCGCAAATTTGCGAAAACGCAATTACCGATTTTTGCATTTGGGATGATGAATCCCAAATGCAAAAATCTCACTCGCAAAGGGCCAGATTCTCAGAATCTGGCCCTTTGAGAGGCAAATTCAGCTTCATGAATTAGGCTGTTAGTCTCTTTCAACAGTACAGTGTACACCTTTGCAGCGAATGTGTATTGTCAATAAGTAAAGTATATAACTTACCACCTCCCGCCACTGCTGCTGTTTCAAGTCCCCCTGCAAGAGCTGACATATCTGCTCGCTCATGGCTGGCATCACCTGCCCCACTACTGGCCCCGGCACTGGTGGTCGGTATGCCTAGAAAAAACAATACACATTTTTTAGATGCCATATACGCCTCCCCCTATTTATTTATTTTCACTAGCAAGATAGAAATTACAATACATACATACACCACACACATCAATGGTCCTAATCCGGTACTAGAGTATAGTAGACAGTAGTACGTCCTATCCTATCCAAAATAGCAAAATATCTGGTTGGGCATTTTGTTGACAATTTGGACTCAGTGGCTAGAGCTATTGGTGAATCTGAGTTTTAAAACTTTAAAAAAAGAAAGCATTGGCCAACTGGGCAAGCTACAGACAGATGTATAGTGGTACATAGGCAGAGGCAGTCAGATTGATGTAAAAAGAAAAACAGACACTAGAAATAACTAAGTAGGTAGGTAATGCAGGGATAGAAATAATTAAGAAACAGGTAGATTGAAGAAGATTTAGTAAAAAATAGAATTAGGAAACAGAAATAATAGTTAAAAAAATAAGGTGCCATGAAAGTTAGGGAAATATAATTATTATTATTAACAACAGGAGGACTTACTGGGGCCAGAGCCCTCTGCAGAGGAGCGATCCTGGACCTAGGAGGCATCTCCAGCTCCAGACCTAGTCCTCTTATTGCCCATGGATGCTGTCATGTAAGATCCTGTAAGATATGATAAAGAGACACAAATTGATTGGTGTGAAGCTCTAAAAAGATTTTTTGATAGGAAACAACAATTGCAATAAAATTGACCTATCTAATCTGATTGACTAGTAGTATCACAATCACAGACCGCCTAGTTATTTTATCTATTAATCCAGTGTTCTATTCCAAATCCAGAACCCTAAACCTAAGTACCACCTAGCCTGCCTATTCCAAAGACATTGGAATGAATTGCCAAAAATTATATTTGCTTCTTCCAAATTCTGATCCCATTCGCTATCATCAATGAATCAACCCACTTTGACAGGCCAATCGTTCACTAAGTCTGCATTTCCATTTATTTTAGTCCTTAAAAATGCATAGATGGATGCATACACCAAATTGTTGGTTGGTTGCTGATGATGTGCTGATGAGTTGCTATATTACTCACTCACTAACAAACTACGAAAGGTTCTAAGGACTGAAGTCAGCAGCATGTGACGGAGGATGCATCACGTAGACTGCTAAAAAATTACCAACTAATACTAAGTAACTAACTATAATAACTACCTACCTACCACCACTATCTTAGTGACAGGACAAAGGAAAAGGAGTCTCTCCAGCATTACATAACTTCCCTGCATGAAAGTAGCAGCAGCATTCTTGCTATTCGGGAAAAAAAATATTCTCAATAACACAGAACATAACACACAATAGTAATATAATTAGCTACTCACCAAGCCCCACAATCTCAATACCTAGCAGGTCCAGCAGGTCTTGCTCCTGGTCCAGGATGTTGGACTACCGGTGAGTCAGCTGGTTGTGGGTGTTCTAGACCTCAGAGCAGCAAAACACTGCCCAGCGCACCCTCACCCACCTGTGGTGACGTCCTAGATCCCATAGCCAGAGCCAGGCCTGCCGCCTGCTGCCAAGCTTAGGGGGAGGTGGCGCTGTACAAAAAACCCAAAAGGAGGACACCTCCACCTCAGAGAACAGGACCCAGGCTTGCACCCTTTCTGGGAGCAGTTTTCCGCAAGGAAGGTCGCTTCGGGTTGCACTACCCTTAGCCTTAGCCTTAGCCATGATTCGGGGGGGGGGGCAGAAAAGAAAACGTAGTAGTAAAAAATAAAGTCAGGAAAAGAAGTAGGGAAGTAAAAAAAAATTAAAAAGCAAGTAATAGAAAAACAGTACAAAAATCCCAGTAAAAGGAGAAATAAAACACAAAATATACACTTAGGGAGAGAGAGGGAGAGATAATAAATAAAAAAAAGGTCAGCAAAAAGTGTAAGGAACAAAGGATAAAAAAGGTTGGAGAGGAATGAAAAACAGCCTCCAGAACCATACAAAGAGTGAAAAAACAAGATGGCCGTGCCCATTGGTGACCACAAGGTGAAGTTTTCGCGCTATTTCCTCCGAACACACAATCCACGTTGCTGAACGTCAGAAATGTTTTTCATGCTCGCGGAACTCCGCGTAGCGTTGCAGAGTTTTTGTACCACTTCGCAGAGGTTCGCATAGCACAACTACGGCCTGGGCTTAATTTTGACACACCAATGACCTTTCAAAAAATCAGCTTTATGAGTTATTCAAGAATTCCATACACTGAAGTTCAGCTCCATCAAGGGCATTAGATTTGATCTTTGCATTGCAAGTGTCGCTGAAATTGGACACCTCCCCTGTTAAAGTTATTAATCGCTATAATACGACTGATATATACTTAGAAGTGGGTAAGTTAAAACATATATATTTTTTGTGAACATTGCACACAATTGTTCAAAATATACATATGGTATCCTGTGGGACAACTGAACCCTAGGTTGCAAATCACTTTCAAATGTCTAATGAAATACCAGACACTGCTTTGAGGAACAAAGCTGTCTCCGTCGCTGTTTTGCAAGATAGTTAATTCTACCAGGTTGTTTATTTGCAATTGCCATCTTTTTAAACTCTGAAGATCGTTATGAGCTACACTTTATCTGACCAGCAGATGTCAATAGACCTTAATTATTATAAAATAACATTGTCATCTTAAGTATGTTTTCTTCCATTACAGAGATATTTATGTGTGCAAAAGATATGTTTGTACTCGTTTTAGACTGTCATAAACATGCGGCACTTGCTTGAACATTTTGTCCTAACCCTTGCTGAAGTTCGCTGGTCGAAAGTTCACAATTTGTTGCAAATGTGTTTTTTAGCATTTCTCAGAAATCATTTAGGTCAGTGGCTTTTGGAAAAGCATGATGTAATTAAAGTTATGCATGCCTTTTTATTCTCAATTTTTGGAACGCCTTGCGTGTTTTACATGTTGCAACGGTGTTCAATGCTTATTCAAATGAGTAGTTATAGACTGAATTTGATTATACAAAAACACATGTGTTCGTTACAGGGGCCATCCAGTGAATGGTGTTACATCTAAAACATCAGTCAGTGGCGTCTCCTCTGCTTTGAAGTAGTGGAAAGAAAAGGAAACATAAAATGATAATAACTTGTTCTGGTTTTCGTGCGACTTTGCTGGTGGGTGGACGGGGCTGCTCTGCTCTCAGAGCAGGGCAGGGAAGGAGTTCAACCTGTGGGAGAACTTGCCCAGGCCCCTATTCCCTGGCTGAGCATCGAACCAGGTTGCTCAGACCAATCACACTGCTGCCCTGCAACGTTATTGTGATTGGTCAGGGGAGCCTGGCTTTGCTTCCTGTTCCTCAAGTCCGACGAGGAGAGCAGAAGGAGGGACGCAGCTAGTACATTTTTTTTTTTACATTGCGCCGCCCCTCCCCGGCACTCCCTCCCCACACTCCTGCGATCGCCCCACCACCTGTAAACCATGCCAGCGCCACTGGTTTAATTTACCCAAAAATTCCTATTGTTTGCGGTTGTTAGAGATATGCTCAAAGAGAACCTTTTTTAGTGTACACTAGATGAAACCTTTTATTATACGAATTCAGTAATTTAGAACAAAAACGATGGTTTTATATTTTTTATCTCAGAAAAAGGCCTTCTTGGAACAAAAATAAAAATTTTGATGCCTCAAATTTTAAAAAAGACTTTCCCCAAAACCACACACTCCTGCAAAATTGTGGTTGTAGGGGTGGGGCAGGGATTAAGGGATGTAAACTGACACTAAAATATCTCAATTCATGCCTATCAGGAATTAGCAAAATTATTCCAGGCAGGAGTAACTGGTGCAGGTTTCTCCACCATGAGTGTGGGCTACCTTGTAAGTTTGGGAACCTCCATAAAAGTATATTTTTGTCCATTTACAAACTCCTATCTGATTGTTTCCCACCCTCAAAATCGGATATTTACTCCTATCCTGGATGCAGTCATCTACTAGGGGAATGATTCGCCCCAAGATTTGGTTGGGGTATAGGAAAAGGTATTTGTTCACAATCAGCTGGCCTTAGCGCAAGTTGTGTTACAAGTGCTCTGTGAGTGAACTTGAAATGAGGGCTACACTGTGCTATGTAAATGGTGCAATACTGTACTGTACTGTATTTTATATCATGTTTTACTGCGCCAACACAAGATAAATATAGCAATAGGTATCAAAATAAGTGAAAGTAAAACAAAAAAATGGTCAGACAAAACAGTTCTAGCAAGGAAACATTAACCCCCGAAGTATGATTGTGCTAGATTTATGACGGAGGAGACCCTTGATTGTGTATTTACATATCAGGCTCCACGCTTATTATAATATGACACCCCAGCAGTTAGGGTGGGGCAGCCATATATGGCCCAGTTGAAAGTTTGTTGCAGAAATGCATAGGTCTGTTCCCTTCTGACGCATGTGCACTTTTGCTTGAATAACTTATATTCTCAGATAAAAGACAGTTTCAATTGTATAAATCTTGAACCTTGGTTCAACCCTGTGCTTGCCATTACACAGAGCAAACAACCTTAACCTAGGAAAATTTGTAAATTATTCAACATTAGCATTACTAGGATAGTGTGCATGCAACGTGGAGGTCTTGAGGCGGAAGCCGGGACCTGGTATGGAAGTTTGATGCTTTGCTCTAGCGGAAAACTGTTTTAAAACTTGCGAACCCCATCGCTTTTAAAAGAATAATTTTTAAAAGTGTTATTTGTGATTACTGTGATATTGACGCCTTTGTTGGGCTACACCTCACTCCCTTGTTCCCGCCCCACCGCAGCTGTCAGGCGCTGCCGGGGACCCTAGCGGAAATCACCTTCAGGTGAGGAGCAGGCGAGCGGCACAGTGCTCGGCCCCTCCCACCTTTAACCTTTAAAAACCCCAGTCACAGCGCGAGCACCGATTGATAGTGTGCATGCAACGTGGAGGTCTTGAGGCGGAAGCCGGGACCTGGTATGGAAGTTTGATGCTTTGCTCTAGCGGAAAACTGTTTTAAAACTTGCGAACCCCATCGCTTTTAAAAGAATAATTTTTAAAAGTGTTATTTGTGATTACTGTGATATTGATGCCTTTGTTGGGCTACACCTCACTCACTTGTTCCCGCCCCACCGCAGCTGTCAGGCGCTGCCGGGGACCCTAGCGGAAATCACCTTCAGGTGAGGAGCAGGCGAGCGGCACAGTGCTCGGCCCCTCCCACCTTTAACCTTTAAAAATCCCAGTCACAGCGCGAGCACCGATTGATAGTGTGCATGCAACGTGGAGGTCTTGAGGCGGAAGCCGGGACCTGGTATGGAAGTTTGATGCTTTGCTCTAGCGGAAAACTGTTTTAAAACTTGCGAACCCCATCGCTTTTAAAAGAATAATTTTTAAAAGTGTTATTTGTGATTACTGTGATATTGATGCCTTTGTTGGGCTACACCTCACTCCCTTGTTCCCGCCCCACCGCAGCTGTCAGGCGCTGCCGGGGACCCTAGCGGAAATCACCTTCAGGTGAGGAGCAGGCGAGCGGCACAGTGCTCGGCCACTCCCACCTTTAACCTTTAAAAACCCCAGTCACAGCGCGAGCACCGATTGATAGTGTGCATGCAACGTGGAGGTCTTGAGGCGGAAGCCGGGACCTGGTATGGAAGTTTGATGCTTTGCTCTAGCGGAAAACTGTTTTAAAACTTTCGAACCCCATCGCTTTTAAAAGAATAATTTTTAAAAGTGTTATTTGTGATTACTGTGATATTGACGCCTTTGTTGGGCTACACCTCACTCCCTTGTTCCAGCCCCACTGCAGCTGTCAGGCGCTGCCGGGGACCCTAGCAGAAATCACCTTCAGGTGAGGAGCAGGCGAGCGGCACAGTGCTCGGCCCCTCCCAACTTTACGGCTACTAATGAACCACCCCCCCAGGAAGCGCAGCGGACGATCGCAGCGGGCGCGTCGACGGCGCGTCGAAGACGCGCCTAAGACAAGCCCGTCTGCGCCCGTCCGCGACCGGCCGGGACCAGGGGCAGACCATGCTGCCCGTCCCAGCGCCTACTCAAGGTCAGTACTCTTGAGCTACAGATATAAAGGACAGGGCTTGCTATCAAGAGACACTCTCAGTCCCCTCTGCTCCAATGGCATCCTGTCCCAGGGCTGTCATTTAACCACCCCGGCGCTACAACACACGCAGAGAGACGCACTCCCGCCACCGCTCACCATCCTCTACCTAAACACTCGCTCCCTGGTTAGACACCAGTTGGACATATTTCTCCTATTAGATATAGAGAAACCGGACATTCTCCTGCTCACGGAGACATGGCTAAACCCTAACTCTGCCCCTGACATTATAGCGGCACTACCACCCAACTATTACATCATCCACGCTGACCGCACCAGCGGGAAAGGGGGTGGAGTAGCGGCTATCATTCGCTCCAACCTCACCGTCACCCACCTCGCTGGCCTCTCGCTGGAGGAGTCAGACAATCTTGTGTTGAAAATCACCACTCCGAACTCGACAATTACATGTGTTCTACTGTACAGGCCCCCGATCCCAATGCCTACTTTTCCTATGAACTTGGCCGACCAACTTGCTAACCTAGCACTCGAGCACCCCAAAATCTTTCTGATTGGAGACCTAAACTACTGGTACAAAGACCCCCTAGAGGGCCCCCACTCAGCCGAACTGTCCGACCTTCTCACCAATCTTAACCTCACCCAGCTAGTCTCCTCTGCTACTCACTGTAAGGGCCACATCCTTGACCAGCTGTGGTCCAACACCACCTGCACCACCGCCCCTACTATACTAACATGCATCTGGTCTGATCATACCCTCCTGCAATTTAACCTCTGCATCCCCCCTATGACCACCGCCACCCCTGCTGGAGGCGGGTCAGCCAGGAATTGGAACCCAACCAATAAATCTGCTTTTTTAGAGTCCTTAGCCAACACCATCCCACCTACTCAAGACGAGATCAACCCCTCGGTCTCCTCGCTCACCAGCTGGCTCAACACGGCCAGGGACTCTCATGTCCCTCTTAAAAAAATCAAACGGGCAAGACTCGCTGACGCCAGCCGATGGTTCTCCACTGACCTAAAAGCAAGGAAATTGGCCCTACGACAACTTGAACGCCAATGGCGTAAGAAGTACGACCCTGACTTAAAAGAGACCTTTACGAAAGCTAGGAAAGAATACATGACAGCCATCCAGACGGCGAAAGCGTCCTACTTTTCCTCGAAAATTCTGGAATCCACAAATAAGTCTAAAGATATCTTTTCCATCCTCAATGATCTTACAAACCTTGACACAGTCCGCCCTAAGATCACCCCGACCCAGACGCTATGTGATTCACTTAACGTCTACTTCATCGACAAAATACAGGACATCAAAGCCAGCATTCCTCAACCAGTGTGCCCCCTCACTTCTGGCATGTCAATTAAGCCTAACCACTACATCCTGAGCAGTTTCCCACCCATCACCCAGGACCAATTTCGAGAACTTCTATCTAGAGTAAAATCCGGCGCCCCTTCAGATAGCTGCCCGCACCACATTTTAAAAGAGTGTTTCCTGGTCCACCCAGCTCCTGCCCTTACAATTTTGAACAAATCCTTGACTCTTGGCCTAGTCCCTACAGCTTTCATAGAAGCCATAGTCATCCCACTTCTAAAAAAACCGGGGGCTGACCCAGCCTGCAAGGCCAACTTTTGCCCGATCTCACTGTTGCCCTACCTGGCAAAAGTCCTTGAGGCACATGTGGCCAAATGTTTATCTAATTTCCTCGAGGAATCCTCCTGCTTCAAACCCATCAGGCAGGCTTTCGGCCTGCCCACTCAACCGAAGCAGTAGTCACGACAGTCCTGGACACCCTGCGCGACTGTGCGGACAGACGCTCTCCACAAGCCCTGGTGCTCCTAGACCTCTCGGCCGCCTTTGAGACGGTCGACCACAACATCTTGGTCGACCGTGTCGAACAAGCCGGCGTCAGGGATCTTGCAGCCGGCTGGCTGAGATCCTTCTTGACTGGCCGTAACCAAACTCTACACCTTGGTGACTTAATGGGCACCAAACAGGCCATCACCTGCGGAGTGCCACAGGGCTCCTCCCTGTCTCCTCACCTATTCAACCTGTACATACTCCCTCTGATCCAGACCTTGAGAGACAATCAGGTGAGAGTCTTCAACTATGCAGACGATCTACAGCTGCTGTTCACCATCGACAACACCGAAGACTCCATACGGCACTTCCAGTCCACAATGAGTTTCATCAAAACCTGGATGGACCAGAACCAGCTTAAATTAAATCCGGGTAAAACGGAACTAGTCCTGACCGGCGAAAGCAGCAAGTTCTGGGGCCCGCATTACTGGCCTCCCGAACTAGGCCAAGCCCCAACACCCTCCCTGTCAGCCAAAACACTAGGAGTCACTGTGGACCGTGACTTATCTCTCAAAACCCAAGTTGGTCAAGTGGTCTCCAAGTGTTTCTTCCAACTGAAGAAAATCCGGAAGGTACGCCGCCTGCTCACACCCGAGGCACTCACCCAGGTGGTGATCGCTACTGTATTGTCCCATCTGGACTACGCCAACGCCATCTACCTAGGTCTTCCCAACTACCTAGCGGAGCGACTCCAGATGGCACAGAATCATGCCGCAAGGTTAATTCTGAACCAACCGAGGCGCCAGGCAGCCACCCCCCTCCTTAGGAAACTACACTGGCTCCCTGTGGCCCAGCGATGTGCCTTCAAAACCGGCTGCATAATCTTCAAGTCCTTATACCACAAAAGCCCATTATTCATCAACAACCTGATTTCCAAATACACCCCGTCCCGCAACCTTCGCTCACTCCACCAGAACCTCCTGCAGTCGCCTTCTTTCAACTTAAAGCGCGCAGGAGGCCGCAGGTTTGCCACCCTTGCCCCCCGCTTGTGGAACTCTCTCCCGTCGGAGACCCGGAATTGTCAGGATCTCCTCTCCTTCCGGAAAGCCTTGAAGACCTGGCTATTCAGACAAGCATTCCCATAATCCTCTTCCCTCTATGTTCATGTTATTGCTGATCACAGCGCCAAGCAACCAATCGGTGATAGTGCGCTCTAGAAATACTTTTATAACATAACATAACATAAGGTATAAATTCGAAACAAGTCACAATTGTGAGCAATTAGGTTGTTGGTTGAATGTTGTTAAACTGTTCAAACAACCACAGGGTAAACCACAAAAGTCACTAAATTAACATGTGCTTAAGCCTCTGGTAGACTCAAAAGCAGACAGCCTTAACTTAGAGGCAATGTCTAAAGTATTTATGTAGCAGACAAACATCAACAAAGTGAAAACACAACACAAGAAAAATCCCACACCAATTTAGAAGAATAGATATAACTTTGATTAATTATTTGACACCTAAATGTTAAAAATCAAACCAGTAGAACCAGAGTTATGTATTTTTAGAATTTAAGGTAAAAAGTACTGCCTAAAATATCAAAAAGGCCAACCGCAGATATATAGTCGTGCAAGACCGGGACAAAGTTGAAAAACATTACCAACTGTGATGGAGCAAAAATCGTATACAAAATGTGGATTGGGCTTGGTTGGGACTGATCTTCGAACTCAGAAGAAATTTGGAGAAAAATTGTCTGAGACATTAAAGTTCAGTAGGGCAGCAGGGGGTGTCCGAGGAGGGAGCATCATCATCAGGGAGCCACTGGATGAAGTTGCAGTGAAGATTTCTATGTTCTGCTGGTCTGTGCCTGACAAGAGTTCCATGAGACTGGATGCATCTTTGGTGAAGGACTGCTAAACAGGATTTTCTGCTGTGGGTAAGAATGGAGAAGGAGCTGCTACAAGGTCAAGCCAACCAGCGATGCATTTTGGGTGGATAGACAATAGCAGATTGGCCCCAGTCTTCACTCTTATCTCAGTACATTTTTTCCCCTAAATTTTTCTAACTTTCAAGTTTTGTCTTTTGGCTATCTGGCCACCTTTAGCACCATCACCAATTGTCCAGGACTAGAGGGGTACCAGTTGGGGGTTAGTACTCACTCAGGCTAAGTCCAGGTGCAGGTTTAAGTTGATTGGAGCCTTTTCTGTCGCTTAGGAACTGATCAAGAAGTCAGCCAACTAGACCGTTGCGTCACTCAGGTAGTCCTGGGTTTAAATAGTGGAACAGGACTCAAACGGCAGTGCAGGCCTCTTAAGGTTAAAGGGAGGCTCAAGACAGCATAGCTGTCTTTCTAGGTGCAGCAATGCAGTTGTGGAGTACATACCAGGCACCAGCTGCAGACATAATCCATTGTGCTTTGCACGCGTGGATTCAAATCCCATCCTCGTCGCCAAACTGTGGTACACAAAAGATGATACGTAGTCCAGGTGTAGTTGTAAACAACTCTTTATTGACAGGATAGGTAGGTGGCAAGATAGCAGGAGATAAGTAAGTAGAATGAAACCCCACCAGGAGCGAGCTGCCAGCTCCTCAGCCTGAGATGACTAACTGACATTCTAGCTCCAGAAAGGCACTCAAGCATTCTATGATGTCACAAGACATTCTGATGAAGTGGTAGAGAGGGAAGAGACATAGAAGTCATTTACCACAACAGTCTTCTGAGAGTCCTTCCACACGTCCAGAAAGTGAACTGAAGAGTGCGTCTGAAGGGCCGATTTTTATACCTGGTACCTTCTTTGAAGTAGGAGAAATTCCTAGAGAATTCCCTGTGAAGTGCTTCAAGTTTCCTGCTTCCCCTGCACTGGCTCCTGGTTGCCTGCATGAACAATGAAGGAGTGACAAGTCCTTTGTGTGAAGACAAAGCATAGCCTATTCAGTTGTAAGTAGGGCTGTGCCCAGCTCTGCCCACCAACCTGCCAGATGATAGCCCATCCAGGTACACCAAACCCCTCTATTGTGTGGCTGTCTTGGAGGAATATACAAAGTACAACTGCTAACTACACCCAGGCATGTGACCCAGGAACAATCTGCAGGAACCAAATAGTTAATGCAGGAAAAAGTGGCATTTTCGAAATTGTAATTTAAGATGTAAATCTGACTTTAAATTAAACAGGATTTTTAATTACAATTTCTCAGACACCAAACAAAAATGTTTACCTTTTCCCAATCAAAAAGTTGGCACTTATTAAATGGAATGAGGCAGCTCAATATTATCCTGTGGGAGACCTAGGCCTCACAGTAGGGAAAAAACAAATGTTGGAGTTTTTCACTACCAGGTCACATAAAACTTAAAAGGACATGCCAATGTTTTAATTACAATGCACCCTACCAGAAGAGCTGAGGGCCAACTTTAGAGGTGATTGGTGCAGTAAAAGGGGAATTTAAGGCTTGGCAAGGGAATTACATTTGGAAGTCGAAAGTGTAGTTTAAAGCTGCAATGGCAGGCCTGGGGCATGTTAGTGGGTGGCATAATACATGCAGCAGGCCTACCAGTAGCATTTAATTTACAGGCTGTGGGTGTATGGTAAACCACTCTGCATGAGATCTATTATTAAATTAAATATGGCAAAGAGGGGTAAGCCAATTTTACCCTGTTTAAGGGAGAGAGCACAAGCACTTTAACACTGGTTAGCGTCCTAGAGCCAACAAAAATTAATCTTAGCAAAAAGTGGATCTCCCTGCTCCCCCTTCCTCCCACCTTCAGCGATATTACTAGCACCATCGTCCCGCGGATGTAGGTTGGAGTATGAGCATTCCAGGTTGAAAGCAATTAAAGTGCTTTGAATCATAAATAGTAAGGACAGAGGCAAAGTGTTTAGGAGAAATCCACCCTAAGGCTGAGAGGTCTAACAACAATAAATCCGACTGCTAATTTAGAAAAACAAAGAAATATTTCCAAAATAAAATTACACCAAAAACACACAAATCTTGTAAGGAGAGCCGGAGACATAAATTATTACAAATGTAGGCAAAAAGCGCCCAAAACAAGTAAAGTACCAACCAGTAGTCACTGTTCATGGTTGATTGGGACCTATGTGTGATTTCAAGCTGACAGTGAAGCAACGTGGGTCAGATACACCATGTGGGTTCATCCCGGTAAAATATTTTATGGCTTATAAGCTGATGTAATTCTTGCTGATAAAGATACTCTGTCGCAATGACAGTGGAGTAACCTTAGGGCAGGAATGTGGTTCGGCCACCAAATTTGAATTACGGGCAAACATTAGGGTTAATCATGGCAGAGACTATGTGGAGGAAGAGCCATCAGGGACTGACCTGTCATTTCACCCACCTAATTTAGATGGGTTGAATGACAGGAAACCCCTGGTGGTAAGGGGCAGTGAAACTGCCAAACACTCCCCTAACCATGGTAAAGGCCTCTCATGTGAGGGGAGTGTTCCATTTTTCATTTTCAAACAGAAAATCCAGCTTGGCAGTCCTTTATAATTCTTGCAGGCGGCCCCTCCACCAAGAGGATGGAGTAAAATACTCTGTCACCCTGGCAGAACAATAGGCTGTGCACCAATATATAAATTAGATCATTAGTCACTGAAATGGAATTCAAAATCATCCAGTGGAACAAGGTTGCAGACGGTATCTAACAAAGTTCTTCCCAAACCAGATACATGTTGTATGAGATCTTGCAGTAGCCTTTAGTTTTGCCGCTTTCAAGCCGGAGGAATTCTAATTTTGCAGTCACCGAAGCCCTCGTGCCACTTCATGAGTCAAATCCAGGCAGTCAGCTACTAGTCTTAGTTCTCAGCTGCATTATTCCCCATGTGCCTGTGAGTGTAAGATGGTTTTTTAATGTGTATTTTTCTGCAAATGTTAAAAAGTATTTGGCTTGGGTAATTGTTGCTGAGGGCTGTTTGTGTTTGGTGCACTTTATCATGTTACTTTAGTCATTTTTTATCAGTGTGTGTATTGCTGTGCTGTTAATTTTTTTAACTAGTAGATTTTTTTGATGCTGCTGTAAATAGGCTGTAAATGGGCCTATTGAAAATTTAGATGTACATTTGTTCAATCTTGCCCTCCAATGCTGCATTTGATGAAGGTAGGAGGAGCAAGGGGCTCCAGGGTAAGCAGTCATTTTCTTTTGGTCCACAACACATCCTTCCTCCTTGCCATGTGCTTGTTCACCATTTTGTGAAACTAGTGTGTGTTTGATCGATATCTATTTACTCATAATTTTTGATTCCTTCTTGCCAAGCTACGTGAACATCCACACATTTGCATGTTAGGTCTATTTTGTTGTTGTTTACAATGCATTTTCCTTGCCAACCCATGTACTGGTCAATAATGTTTTGAAACCAGTATGTGCCTGATAGATGTTGTTTTCCTTGCAAAGCCATGTGGTTGGCCACCAATTTGTTTAACTAGTGTGTATGTCTTATGTTTGATAATTTTCTGCCACTCCATTACACCTTCTGCTGGAAAAACTTTATCTTACAGCGCTACAGAAGCCCATATTTATTTATTAGTATTTTGTAAAGCGCCTGGTTACACTAGCAAGTGTGTCCCCGCGCTGTAAATGCCAATAAAAGGTGTTCGTTGCTGACGCTACTTTCGATATTAGTTGTTGGGGAAGAGTATTGTTTTCAGATGTTTCCTAAGTTTCGTTTCTGAAGGTTCGGTCCGCAGTTCTACTGGCAGTAGATTCCATTTCTTAGCCGTTTGGACTCTGAAGGATTTTCCGCCCATTTTGGCTGTCTGGACCCTCGGTACATACACCTGTCCCGTCCCCCTTGATCTCAGTTGTCGGGTGGGTTCATACCATTTCAGAAGACCACGGAGGTAACTGGGGCCTTTGTCATGCAGAATGCGATGACCTATGCATAAGGCCTTAAAAGTCACCCGTTCCCTGATCGGGAGCCAGTGGAGGGTTTTCAGAGCTTTTTTAGAAGAAGCTCCCCTGGGAAGTTATAGGTTCAGACGGGCCGCTGCGTTTTGTATTCGTTGGAGTCTGGAAAGACTTTTTTCGTTGGCTCCAGGATACAGAACGTTCCCATAGTCCAGTCTAGATGTTATTAGGCTGTGGACTATGGTCTGACGCACCGATACAGGCATAAGGTCAAGTGTTTTCCTGAGGACTCGTAGTATCCCGAAGCAGGTTCCTGCTACCTGTTTGGTCTGGTGGTCGAACGTGAGGTTTTTGTCTAGCCAGACCCCTAGGTTCTTTGCTAAATGGCTAGGTGTGGGCAGATCACCCAACTCTTCCGGCCACCACGCTGATGTCCAAACTGATGGAGCTTTGCCTATAATCAGTACCTCCGTTTTGTTGCCATTTAAACGAAGGCAGTTGTCTGCCATCCAGCGTGACACCTTCTGCATACAAGCTGCAAAGTTAGAGGCACTTTGCTTCTCAGGTTGTGTTAGGGTTACAGTCAGTTGCGTGTTGTCCGCATACGACACTGTCTCAACCCCAAACATCTCAGTAATTCCTCCTACGGGGGCTACATATAGATTGAAGAGAGTGGGGCAGAGACTGGAGCCCTGTGGCACTCCCTGATTGAGTTCTATTTCCTTAGACTTGAACTGTCCCTGGGCGACCTGGAAGGTTCGGTCGGTTAGGAAAGATTTCATCCATTCCCAAGCTTTCCCTCACACTTCCCATAGATATTGTGGCTCATTTTTCTGGTCTGTGTTTGTGGGCTCACTGTTGTCTGAGAGGCCCAAGATTATTAGTTTTAATTAATTTAATAAATTTTTGCCACCCCTCCCCTTGCTCTAACAGTGGTCCATTGGGTCCTGGTGGGGCCGCAGCTTTTTATTAATACTTTCTCTTTAACATAGATCACTGCAAGTATTGCTGTGGGAGAATGCTGCCTGACTCACTGTAACAACTGTCTGTATCAGGTCAGTTTTTGGTGAAAAAATTTAATATTTGTGTAACATTTAATTGATTTGTGTGCCTGTTCTAAAATTTAGTATAAACATGGGTATTATTGTTATTAGTTTTGATGACTTGTATTGCATTCACTACAATGGCCAAGCCTACCTGTCTTTCTTCTTATATACTATTGCCTGCAGGTGAACACGATTGAGACAAAGACAAGTTAGTGAATTAGTTGACACCCCAGTCATTTTTGTTACCAACCAGAAGGAAAGAAGTTGACATCCTAGGAATTGAATTCTGTCAAGAAAGGGGCCATAGAGAAAAACACTGACACAAACCCACTACTTTTTTTCCACCAAAGAAATATAAAGGCTGGCTGCCTACTCTGTTTTTTTCTGGGAAGGAGGATTTGAGATCATCCCTGAAATAATGAAGGTACCACTATCAGCAAACCCAAAGCAGATGCCTCTCAGCGCTACAGTGACTGAAGTCAAGGCTAAGACGAATGAGTTTAAAATGAAATAGTCTGAGGAAACCAAATTGTCTCAGCAAAGGGAATGAGACCAAGAACGAGGAGGGGACAGAACAAGAAGTAGGGTTTGCAGCACAGCAGGATTTTGTGTCTGCTCTTAAATCAAAGCAAAGCCAAAGGGGATGATGGGCGGAGTGTTGAACGTTGCAAGCACTCACCCCCAGTCAACTGATCTGGGTTTAATCCATCATCGTTCTTTAGCTCACTCCGCCACCCAAGTTCAGACATGGCCATATGCAAATCAGTCTGACCCTCTGCCTCATGGGAACAGTCCAGCCCGAACTGCCAAGCCATGTCTTCCCTGGACTAGAAACAAACATCCTGGGACCGGTTTCTGGCTAATCAGCTGTCATCAGCCAGGCTAGCTTGAATCCAGTGGCAAAGTGAGCAAGGGACCCATGTCTGGGCATACCCTGCCAACTTAGGGCAAACAAAGCAAAACCAAAGGGGATGATGGACGGAGGGTTAAACATTGAAAGCACTCACCCCCAGGCAACTGATCTGGGTTTAATCCATCATCATTCTTTAGCTCACTCCGCCACCCCAGTTCAGACATGGCCATATGCAAATCAGTCTGATCCTGTGCCTCATGGGAACAGTCCAGCCCAAACTGCCAAGCCATGTCTTCCTTGGACCAGACCTATCTCCATTTTATGCGCTGGAACGTGCACACAGGGTCCCAGCTCGCCCACCTAAACCAATGGTGGTGAGACTGCTACATTACCGAGAGCGCGACTTTATACTGCAGAGAGCCCATGAGCAAAGGAATTTACAGATTGGGAACAGCAAGGTAATGATCTTACCAGATTATACTAGGGAGGTACAGCGCCAAAGAACCTCCTTCCCAGCTGTTAAACGAAAGCTTCGCCAGCTCCATCTCCCCTACGCTATGCTGTTCCTGGCCCGCTTGAGAGTGACTGCAGATGCTGAAACACACTTCTTTCTCACGCCGCAGGCTGCTTCGGACTGGTTGGAAGCCCGAGATAGCTCTGGTGCAAGCACACCGCAGGCGACTTCGCCCAGGGGACAGTGGTCCACCACTTTGCCAGTACAGAGGCCCATCTCTCCAATGGATCGGCGGCAGTAGCGGAAATTAGTCAGGGCGCAGTTAGTCCGGCTAGCAACGACACGGATAACGAGAAAAGTGGAACAGAGAGCCCAAAATCGAGCAGTGCCCAGGGGCTCTCCCATACTGAACTTCCGGTCGTTACTCCGCAGACAGCGGATGGGATGTTTGGGTGATGGGGCTGCAGAAGGTATGCGGAAAAGATGGTAAGATGACTGCTGTGACCACGGAGCCTAGAGACCTATCTGCTACATGGTGGTGGCCTGCGAGGAGACTCTACAAGAACTCTGGGGGCCCGGATGGAAGTATTGGTTCTAAAGGGGGGGTCCGGGAGGGGTTTTGGGGGCATTGAGTGTGAGTTAAATGCCACCTTCTTTTTATGGTTCTTTGTATGAATACCTTGGTTTGGATGGGGCCCTGTTCTTGTGTACCTGTCCTGGGGTGTGGGAGTTGGGTAAAGTTTGAAGTTGGGGTGGGATGGGGGAGGGTCAGACATGTCGCTAGGGGGTTTCCAGGAGGCAGGAACTAGATCTGGAGCCATGGATACCTCCATTGAAATCAAGGTTATGTCTTGGAATGTAAGGGGGATGCATACCATGGGTCGGCGACACAAAATACACGCCTACCTTGTGCGGAGAGGGGTGCAAATTGCACTGCTGCAAGAAACTCACTTGACGAAGTCAGAAGGCGCTGCAGCGTCGTTGGAGAGGGCAGGTATTTCATACCACATATTCGGCCTATGCTAGAGGAACCATAATTTGGGTGCGAGCTGGAGTACCATTCCAATGTGTTAGGCAGATGGTAGATACAGAAGGCCAATTCACGGTAGTAACAGGACGGCTTGATGGCCGGGACATTACGTTCGGAAGCATATATGCCCCTAATATTGAGCAACCTGCCTTCTTCGCACAGCTATTGCAGAAACTGGTGAGGAAGTTGACGGGCCCTATACTCCTGGGGGGAGATTTCAATTGCATTACTGACATAGACCTGGAACGCTCCCATCCTCTGCTTCCTGACGCCCCCACTCATAGGATCACAGAAGCCAGATGGGACTGGCAACAGCACTGGGAACTAACAGACACTTGGCGTGCTCATCTCCCTGGGTAACAGGACTACTTTTATTTCTCAGCTATGCATGAGCTGCCTGTCCAGTTGGATGCTATACTTTGCTCCGCTGATGTGCATAAGACGCTCACGCTGAGTGAGTACTTAGCTAGGACGACTTCTGATCACAACCCGCTACTGGTGTCTGTGAATTGGGTTCGCCTTAGAACGGCGAACCCTAGTTGGCATCTACGAACGGAAACACTGGAAGACCAGGTCTTCTGCAGCACGATAGGTAATGCTATTGAAGAATACTTTCCACACAACATCAACACATCCACTAACCTACATAGTGAGTGGGATGCATTCAAAGTAGTTGTTGGACTTGGCCCTTTTTGCAGGGTCATCCCTGAACTTTTTGCCTTCCTCCTATATTTTGTCTGACCTGTTGTTGGCTATTTTATGACTCTGCTGATCAGTACTAAAGTGCATATGCTCTCCCTACTGTAAATTAATGTATGTATTGATTAGTGGTTCCATGATTGGATGTTTGGTTTACTTGTCAGACCCTAGTACAGTGCACTGAGTGTGCCCAGGGCGTGTAAATCCAAATGCTGCTGACTCTAGATGAGAGTTGCAGGGAGAGGGGTTCCCTCAAAGTTGAAGTTCTGGTATGTAAGTGTGGAGACTGCCCAGAAGAGTGTGGGTTGTGTGACAGAGACAGTCAGAAACTGTACTGCCAATCTCAGGAGAATGGTGTGGAGTACGTGTGTGAGGCACTGGATGGCGAGGTGAACAATAGTTTGGTTAACTCTTATAGGGTGCTGTGTGATCCAATTGTGGGAGAGCATATTGTAAGTCCCTGTTTTCCAGAGCTATGCCAACACCTGTTGGAGAGTGAGTTCTCTGACCCCAGGGAACTCACGTTGGAGGCAGACCTTTTGGTGGATTCCAGTGGGTCTGAAGAAGCATTGAGGAGTGAGTCCAACAATAGTGGCTCAGGTATCTTCCAGTCCTGTGTGATGAAAGAGGTTCTGTGTAGCCCAGTTAGGTTCCAGTGTAGTGGGAAGGGTGTAGGGGCTCACGTCCCATCTCAGAGGAGGAGGAGTGAGTGTGGGTTCTGTCCCAAGGTACCCGAAACCCAGTCTCAGGTCCTGGATGGTTTCTAAAGGGAACATCAGGTCAGGGGCCTAGGCTGCACTTGTAGGCCATATGAGGAGGATCTCCCAGTGTCTAGAGAAGGTGGAGCCTCTGTAAGTGTCTGGCAGTGCCGCTCCAATTGGGAAGGGGCAGAAGTCCAGATGGAGGGGTGAGAGGGGGAAAGAGTCCCCAGTGGAAGAACCAGTGGGTCAGGGGCCAACCAGAAAGGCTGCATCACCAATGAATGACCATGGGGACACCACTTCTGTCCTAAGGGATCTTCATGCACTGTCAGATGGACTGGGGATGGGAGATCTGTGTCAGGCAGACTATCAGACAACACAGGAATTATGTGTTACCCTCAGCGGGGGCATGCAAGCTCCCAAGGAAGTCCTGGTGCGCCAGGCAAGTGTTCAACTGCAGGGTTTTGGTTCCTGAGTTGGGAAGCCGGGTACAGGGGTTACCTGACCTGGCGGGAGGGACATCTGTAATCAGTGTCCCTACCAGTCTGTCTTTTTGGTGAACCACTCCAGGTGGGAGGGTACAGCCATCTGGAAGGGGGTGCAGAGGGAGGGAGTTCTCGCCTCTGACCCCGGTTTAGCCTGAGGGTTTAGACCCTAGGTTGGAGAGCCAGGTTCAGGTGTTGTCTGACCTGGAGGAAGGGGCAACTGTAATTGGAAGGCCATGTTCAGGGTGTCCCCCCTGACCTGGTAGTCGAGTTGCAGGATAGAACCCCTAAACTGGTGGGCGAATTGTGCATAACACCTGCCACAGGTACCCTGACAGTTATAGAAGGGGGTACCGCTCCAGGTGGGAGGGTACGAAGCCCCAAGGAGGAGGACCGGGTGTGGGAGAGCATACCCCAGTCTCTGGTCCAGCCTCCAGGTATAGGCCTGGGGCTGGTGGGTCAGTGCCAGGATGTCATTCCTGACCTGACAGGAGGGAGAGTGGACAAAGGATGTCAAGCACCTGGGGTTACTGCCCACTGCTCTCAGACGCCACAGAGGTTTGAGAGCCCTGATAGGCATAAGGCCTGGGTCTCATCCCTGACTACTGTCAGTGGCCACTGTGACTTGCTGTCTGTCTGTTGGGACACACCTGTGTGCAAGTTAAGGTTAGATGCTGCACAGGTGGTGTCCACAGGTGAGGAAAAGGGTTCCCCATGGATTAGATTGGTGGACCCTGAGAGTATGGCCAGAGGAATTGAAATGGGTTCAGATTGGCGTAGAACTGGAATGTGTCCCTGCTGTTGCGGGCCGGGTCCATGTTCTACCGCCCAAAGCAGGGAAGCCCATCAAGGTAGTGATTGGTTTAACCTGTGTTTTGGCTGGTAGGGGGTTGTGTTGGACTTGGCCCTTTTTGTAGGGTCATCCCTGAGCTTTTTGCGTTCCTCCTATATTTTTTCAGACCTGTTGTTGGCTATTTTATGACTCTGGGCGCTTTACCACTGCTGATCAGTACTAAAATGCATTTGCTCTCCCTACTGTAAATTAATGTATGTATTGATTAGTGGTTCCATGATTGGATGTTTGGTTTACTTGTCAGACCCTAGTACAGTGCACTGAGTGTGCCCAGGGCGTGTAAATCCAAATGCTGCTAGTGGGATTACAGAACTGGTTGTTCCACCCACAGAAACGGTCTTCCAAATCATGTTTATGGTCTGCCATTGCAGAGCCTGCGTGCAGTCTGGTACTGTCATGCTGACTGGGCAAGTGCACCCACTTGCCAGTCCCTAAACCTTCCCTTTTCTTCATATTAGTAACCCATACGGTAGGCCCAAGGGCAGGGTGCATTGTAAGTATAAGGTTGGACAAGCCCTGATGTGTGTGGCGTGTCCTAATAGTGAATTACAGCCAGCCATTTTCGTTTTTCACTATTGCAAGGCTACCTGTTCTCCATAGGCCAGAATGGGCTGTTAGAATAATTACACTTTATAATCCTTACAGACTCAGAGAACATGGTAGAAATTCGAGTTTGGTATGCCTGGACTCAGAATAATAAAATACATCTTTTAGGAAAGTTTATTTTAATATTCTGTGTTTGCAAATACCACTTTTAGAAAGTAGGTATTTGCTTGTGTAACCATTTGAGCCTGCCTCTGCGAGGTTGTGTATTCCTTGTCTGGGTTTGTGTAACAGTAGTGATACGAGGACTTTGTATGGGGGAGGCTGTGGGAGTTCGAAAAACCTTATTGAGTGGGGTACAACAGGCGGAACGGTGGCTTAGGGAGAAAGAAAGGGTAAGGCCTGGACGGGAGGATAAACAAGAGGAGTTGTTGAGGGCGAAAGAAGAGATGGCGACGTAAGTGGAGAGGCTGATGTGTTTTGATTACAGGGCATATGCGGCAAGGGCGCAAGCTGAAAGGGATAAGTCTGGGGCACTCTTGGCTTGGTTGGCAGAGGGACACCGATCTTCGAGCTACGTGATGAGGGGGGGCAGGATACTATGGACAGCAGGCTATTAACACGCAGATTCTGGAATACTACACTACTCTATACCATAGTCGGTTAGACCCCAGAGTTCTGGAGGAGGGTATTTTCTGGGCACAGACCTGCCGCAGATTGAGGCGGAGGACGCAGAGACCTTGGGTTGGCCAGTGGAGCTGGGTGAGATCCGGAGAGCATTAAAATTTATGGCTAAGAACAAAACACCGGCACAAATGGGCTGCTGTCTGAGTTTTATGCCACATATCTGGACCTGCTGGCCCCCCAACTGGTAACCCTATATAATCGATCGAAGCAAGATGGCTATCTACCTACCTCAACAAGGGAAGCAGTAATTATACCCCTCCTTAAGCCGGACAAACCGGCGTGGGACCATACAGCCTATCTGAGCAGTGTTTTGGCCAGCCGACTGATGGTACATATGAGAACTCTGGTGCATGGGGACCAGGCTGGTTTCATTCCTTCCCGGAATACGGCTGTGAGCATACGAAGGCTGTGTCAATTGGTACACGGGATGGGGGATGAAGGAGGGAGGCATGCTTCCTATCAATTGACATTGAAAAGGCCTTCAATAGTTTGGAGTGGTCATATCTGTTCAGGGTCTCAAGGGCGTTCGGCCTGGGCGAGGGAAGTGGGAGGCGGATCTGGGGACCCCTACAGAGGAAAAGCCATGGGAGATGTTGATGGAGCGGGCATGGAAATGCTCCCGGAATGCGAGATTTGAGCTAATACAATTTTATGTATTCCATAGGGCGTACCTCAATCCTCTCAAAATTAATGAGTTTTTCAGATCCCACATAGCCTGCCCGCGGTGCAAGATGGAAAATGTTGCGTTTGTGCATATGCTCCGAGACTGTCCTTTTGGGGGGAGGTCCTGACCAGACTAAAGGAGGTGACAGACAGGGAGCTGCAGCTGAATCCAGGTGTTTGCCAGTTAAATTGGTTTCCCCACACTGCCAGTAACAGGATCACCAGTAAATTCCTAGATTTAGGATTAGTACTAGCTAAAAGGGAGATTACTAGTCATTGGAAAGCGGGAACTGCCCCTAATACAGCGCAATGGTTGCGGGAATTTATAAAGTTGGCGGATTGTGAGGGGACTTTCTGACTACAGATGGCCCAGAGAACTGACAATGATAGATTACTGGAAACAGCGAGGGCCTGGGTGGCGATGGTGGACCTTAAGAACCCGGCCGATGATGATGACTGATCTTCTGTGGACGGGGAACTAACCCTCCAATACTGAAACATTGCCTCTGGTGAGTGGGTAGTATGGATGGCGGATGGGGCGATTGATGTGAGAGCATCCCCCTGGATGGCCCTCCTGACACAAGGATTTCAATGAGGGTAGGAATGTATACTGGGCAACAAGAGAGACAATAGGGAGAGTGACATGTCTGAGGGGAGAGGGAAGGAAGGGACAGAGGGGGGACCAGGGAAGGGAGGGAAGGGGGGAGTTGTTGTTTTTAAGTGGCCTTACAAGGGGAGAGGTAGAGTTCGAGTATCCACAACCCTGGGTTAGCGTGATACTGTCCTATGGGATAAAGTCAAAGGTTGGAATGGATACAATTAATGTACTTAGTGGACAATAATACTGTTGAAACCGGGGCTGAAGATGAGGACGACCTAGCCCGGAGGGTGAATATGACATACTACATCCTAACAATGGCACAAAGCTGTATACTTGAAAGCAATGTACACAAGAAATGAAGAATGTCATGTATATGGTACAAGAAAAACTGAATAAAGTTTGTTTTAAAAAAAAGGGGATTACACTTCTAAATAACCCTTGCTCACCCCCTTGGTAGCTTGGCATGAGCAGACAGGCTTATCTCAAAGGCAGTGTGTAAAGCATTTGTGACCACATACAGTAACCCAGTGGCAACACTACAATGGACACCACACAAGGTTTTATATCAAAAATACTTTATATGGATTTACCACAAGACCATAAACAACAACAATCTACAATACTGTTACTTTAAGATGGTAGTTTTGGCTTAGTTCAGTTCAGTTCTTAAGATGTGACACTTTGGGTCAATGTACCTTACTATGAGTTGCGCTTCCACAACAAGTAATGTTCCGGTGCAAAGAAATAAAGACGTGAAGATCTTCCAGATGCATCACGCTTCTCCGGGGATATGAGAAGTTCTCTGTTCGATGCGTGGACTGTAGCGGCGACACCCTTGTTCAGCGATGCAACAGCAACAGCTTCCGCTGCGACACTCATCCCCCACGTTTGCTTGAAGCTTCCGCACCATGTGACAACTACAGCGGCGACATCCTTGTTCAGAAATGCGACGGCAGCAGCTCCGACGGTGGCGCGCTTCTCGGGGGATGCGAGGCGCTTTCCTCGATGCAGTGCAATACAACAGTTCCAGCGGCAACACCCTTGTTCAGAAATGCGACGGCAGAACCAGCGACAGCGACACGCTTCTTCCTCATTGCGAGACTCTTTTCTCGATGCGGTGCAACACAACAGCTCCAGCGGCGACACCCTTGTTCAGAAGTGCGATGGCAGGCAGCGATTTGGCGACATGCTTTCTCCTCCTTGCAAGACGCTTCTCTCGATGCGGTGCAGTACGACAACTCCAGCGGCAACACCCTTGTTCAGAAGTGCGACGGCAGCAGCGACAGCGACATGCTTCTTCTTCGTTGAGTCACGTTTCCAGCTCCTTGCGACATGCAGTCCCTCAGAAGGCCCAAAACAGCAGCAGGCACTTCCAAAAGAACTCTGGGGAGATGGGGGTTGAAGTCTGTTGTCCCTGAGACTTCAGCAGGAGGCAAGCTCTATTCCAAGATCTTGGAGATGCTTCACAAGTTGAAAGCAAAGTACACAAAGTTATTTCTCCTCTCTTTGGCAGTAAGACAACCACTGCAGGCCAATCCCCTAAGCAGCACTTCAGCTTAGGAATAGTCTCTCCTCAGTTTCTTCAGGTTCCTTGCCTCAGCAGAGGTTTCTTCTTGTAGTCCAAAAGTGATGTAATTTCTTGGGATCAGGGTCCCAATATTTATACTCCAAAATCCTTTGTCCTTGGAGAGCAGAGGGGCCTTTGCCTAGTCCAAACCAGTTCTTGAGCACTCTGTTTACATGACTCCTTCTTTCCTTTCACAGTACAGGGCAGAAACTTCATACGCCACCACAGGAGGTGGAGCCAGCATTGTGTAGGGAAAGCACAGCCCTGGAGCACTTTATTGACATGATTTCTTACATCCTTTCACAGAGCAGGGCAGAGACATCAGACAGCATAGGTGCTGGAGCCAGCACTGTGGGGGCAGGCACAGTCCTCTTTAGGTCCCAGGTGCAACTCCTCCCTCCCATCTAGATGCAGATCTCTCTATTCACCACTGTCTCCTGGAATCCCCCAGCCCTGTCACTCAAACTCCAGACAAGGAATACACAACCTAGCAGAGGCAGGCTTGGAGAGTTAGACAAGAAAGTACCTACTTTCTAAAAGTGTTATTTTCAAACCCAGAATGTTAAAATCAACTTCACTAAAAGATGTATTTTATCATTCCGAGTTCAGGCATACTAAATTCGAATTTCTACCATGTTACCTGAGTCAGTTAGGATTATAAGATGTAATAATCTAACTGCCCATTCTGGCCTATGGAGAACAGGTAGCCTTGCAATGGTGAAAAATGAAAATGGCACTATTAGGCCACATACACCATGGCATGTCCTACCTTATACTTACAATGCACCCTGCCCTTGGGCCTACCATAGGGGTGTCTGATATGAAGAAAGGGGAAGGTTTAGGGACTGGCAAGTGAGTTAACTTGCCCAGTCAATATGGCAGTACCAGACTGCACACAGACTCTGCAATTGCAGGCCTTAGACACATTTTATAAGGCTGCTTCGGTGGGTGGCACAACCAGTGCTGCAAGCCCACCAGCAGCCTTTGGATTTACATGCCCTGGGCACACTCAGTGCACTGTACTAGGGTCTGACAAGTAAACCAAACTAGCCAATCATGGAATCACTAATCCATACATCAATTTACAATAGGGCGAGCATAGGCATGTTAGCACTGATCAGCAGTGGTAAAGTGCCCAGAGTCATAAACCAGCCAACAGCAGGTCAGAAAAAATAGAGGCGGAAGGCAAAAAGTTCAGGGATGACCTTGCAAAAAGGGCCAAGTCCAAGTATTTACAGATCACCTGTCAGAGTACTTCTACACATTTTAGCCATTCCTTTAAAGCCCTGAAACCCCTGCTGATTATTCAACATGCTTATAAAATCCCTGCAAAAACCCTCATTCAAGAGGTTTGACCACCACATTATACGTTCTATAATACCTGTTTGAGGAGTCCTTGTCTATAAATGATTGTTTGCTACAAAGAGGAAGAAATACTACATCTGAAGCCAAGTTAACGAATGTTGTTAAATGGATGCTTGATCAAAATGCTTACATCCTTTGCAATTTTAACATGATAATTCAACATGGAAGAGTGTACCGCTATTTAAGCCTTCCCATTGTTGCATTTTGTTGCTTCTGTTACATGCACATTTGTGGTAGGTGGAAGAAATATTTGCCAATTTTAATGAAGAAGTAGCTGGTTTGGTCAACAATTTAATACTTTGTCTTGATACAAATACCAGGCTGTTATGCAAGGGAATTTCTTCAGAAGAGTACAACTGTGCCACTATTCTGGATCAAGGGTGCAAATACAGGTTGGCTAGTTACTTTCCTTTTTAGCACCGAATGTCTCCATTTATAACAAATGGTTAATCAAAAAAGTTGTGTACTGTGGCTAGAAGTCGGCAGGCTGGAAAAGAATTACCTAGCACACTCTGTAGCCAGTGTATCCTCTCAGAGTTTTTTCACTACAATTTGTGCCCTTGCCATGGTCTGCAGGACCATTCTGTCTCAGTAAAACATGGCAAGACTCATGCTGAGCAAAACAAATAGAGATTTCAACCCTAAAAATAATCAGACTCCACAAGACAACAGAGGCCAGGGAAACTTCGAATTGGTGCTAATCCTCTGTGGCAAATTCAATTCTGCAAGTTCTAAAGCGATATCTGTACTACTTATGGGTCATCATGGATTGTCATATTTCTTCATTTGGCTCAGCTCTGGATCAGAGGCCAGGCCTTTTGCGATCCTGCTGTGCCAAGTTAATTATATATCTCTCCAGCACCAGGAACGCAGGCCTCCCCACTCAATGGGAGCAATTAACTGTGCTTCACTTAGGAGGAAAGAGGTGGGATAGAAATCTCTGTATCAATCAACCAGCTGCCACACTGTACCAGGGATATGTCTGCCCCAGTCCACTAAACAAACGAGGGAGCCCACACCTCTCGAGCCAACATAGGAGGGGGATCCCTTTGAAGATTTGGTGGGCATAGCCCTGGCAGTGATGTCAGTGAGGGGCGAAGCTGTCCTCTAGGGCAAATGTGCCAAGTGACTCCTGGGTAATGCCAATTTGAAATGTTCCTGCAAGCTGTGCAGGAATGATGGGACAGGGGCAGAGACGTGATGTGGCATCCCAGGAGAGGCCAGAGGTGCCCCACTGCTGGAACCTTCTGCCCCCACTTAAAAGGTCCTACACATGAGAGAGAGCTCTCTCTCTTGGTTGTGCTTTTCTGCTGAGCACTGGGACTGAAGGCATTGTCATGGATGTAAGAACCCCCTGATGCTATTTGGATTAGGACTCTAACTTCAGTTGACTCCAGGACCAGTGGCGCTCTATCCAGGACCAGGACACACACTGAGGACTAGTTGGGGGAAAGACTGGGCTTCTGTGCCAAGGGAGAGAGGCCCAGAGCAAACCAAGGGTAAAGGCTGGTGCAGGGAGCTACTGGAACCAGCTCTGTGCCACTTTTGCCACCTTAGAGGCCAGGAGGCTTAAAGGAAAGAACTCCCAGTGGGCAGGAATCCCCATTAGGAGTGAAACAAGCCCAAAAGCATGATAAACCGTCCACCAGGCCCCAAAATATCAGCAGGAGAAGGATGTTGACCCTTGATCCCCGACCCCAGCATGAACCACGAGCGCGTGGAGCTCCGCTACCTGGCTGTTTTAAACGGGGAACAGCCTTTCTGACGATGGTTTTACTATGAAGAGCAATTATCACACATATTTTACTCCGTACGGTTACTACGCATGCCACTACATCATAGGTTTTGACCACGGAAATCCTGCAGACCAAATAGAGCTTCCATTTTAACTCAATACAACAACAGGAAGGCCTGCAACCCTGCGCACTGAAAGGGGAGCTCAATTTCAGCTCAGGAGCACATCAAGTTTCACAGAATCACATGACAAAAAACATAGCACTCCTCTCACACTTCAAAAAATAATAAAAAACACTTTCCTTTTGTTTTGTTTTTTACATTATTACTTCTTTGGGTGTGTTGATATTCTGGTATTGTTTTTAAAAAGCTGAGTATAAAATGTCCAGTAGGTGTCAGTGTTACTCTGTGTGTGAAACTCTGGTACTAATGGAGGACGCCGGCGTCATAGTAGGGGAGGTATAACTAAAATATATTATGTATTTGTAATGTTATTTTTTCACAATTAACAGTGTGACTGAACCTTGAATTTATGTTAAAAAAAATGGTAGCTTTTTTAAACAATATGTCAAATGTAGAGATTACCGCATAAGTGTAACTTTTAATTACAGCGTTTTTAACATTGTATGGACTAATCAATATTACAAGTTAAAGTAACACTTCAAAGTACTATTATTACATATCCGAATTAATTAAGTGCGTGGTGACAGTGTGCATGCCTGTCATTTGTGTGGTAAGTGTATTTGTATTGAAAGCAAATGTAGAATCGACCTAATGGTAGTCATGCTCCCTATGAACACCGACTCCAGCACCCTGCCTGCAGGAGCACCCATGGCGAAAGAGACCACAGTAGCATGGAGGAGTGCTGCCTACATGGATAGGCAGCAGGACAGCAAGGGTGGGCTCCCTCCACTTCCTCCAATATGCGGAGGAGAGGGGGTGACAAACAAAAATAAAAAGCTGCACCAGGCCAATTGGTGACTAAAAAAGAAGATAGACAGCGGCTCTGCCCAGTGCAGAAAAGGGTGTGGGCTGCAGAAGTACCACAGCTGCCTCTCAATGGGCCAAGAGATGCTTTAAAAAAGTACTGACCCTATCTCTACAGGGTCCAAAATGGAAGGACCAATCTGGTACTCTCTTCAAGTTTCAAGCATACCCCAGGCTGCAGGAAGTGTTGCCTGAAGGTGTCTAATAAAATGTACATGTTGTCCAACGCCCTCTAAGGGCCAAGTTGATGGTTACAGGTTTTGTGATCAAAATGTGATGTCCTCTAGGCGCTTTTTATAATTGCATTTTCAATGCTGCAAGTATATAAAAAGCCTTCAGATCCACGAGAGATACATATTTAATTTTTGTAAATGATTCATTGAACAAATGATGATAGCAACTTGTGATCAAAGGACATCTGCTTTATTGTCAGTAATTATTCCATTCACTCATGGTTATATTTGATTATTGAATTTACTCCTAAAATGATGATTTTGGAAATGCGGTTTGTTGAACTTAACCCGTTTATGGTGTCAGTGGTGATTATGCGTTGTGATTAAGAGCCTTATGTACATTTGTAAATTCCTGCATAGTATTGAGTAGAGTGTGTGTGTGATTAATCTACTTTCCTTATTCAAATGAAAAAGCACAGACTGGACAACATTGATTGAGTGTTATTATTGTGTGCCAGTGAATGGTGATTACTAGCCCACACCACCTCTCTTGCGTATGCCTTGGATTGCTCTGCGACCCTGCAAGCGTCAAGTGCTACAATGCTGTGTTTGGTTCCCCAGTGGAGGGCAGATGTGGGTGCATTACTTTTGCAGGCCACACATCTAATGGCCTGTGTCCTTATGGTAATATGTTTGGTGTTCCAAGACATGTACATAAACAAAAATAGTGAGAGGAACTGGTCCTTACCTTGTCTTATCCATGAACGCTGTCCTGGAGTGGGATGGCAGGAGTGCCCCTGCTGCAGCATCGGGTCACTTTCCTTGGGGGCTATGCTGCTTTTTTTGGCCCCATCTTCCCCACACCTTGGGTACTCCCACCCAGCTTGCACAGCTCAGCATCTTGGCTGATGTTTGCAATGTGAATTTAGGGGGAGTTTGAATTCCCTTGCGTGTGGCATCTCTGTGATGTCACATGCATTGGAAATCCAGTTAATTAGGCATGTGGAATTTCTGTAATGTTGCAGGTCATTTTGACTTCATTCTTGGTAGATATTAAACTGACGGCATATTAAATATTATATTGGCAACACATGTTTTTTCTCTTTTTGTCTCTGCAGAATAGTATTGGTTCCCAAACTAACGAGGAGGCAAATTGCTTTATGTTCCTTCTAAGTCACATCCTGTTCCAGTGCTATTTATGGATCCAATTTGAGTTCAATCTATATCTCAATGTGTGCTTGTTGCCTGGATGTCACCTAACTGAACTCATTTGAAATTCTTCTGCTTCCTCGCATGCCTGCTTTTTGTATCTTCTGCTTCTTACCTTGTTGACTGGGCTCTGCTGTAGGAAGGTGTTTCTGGACTCCAACTTTTTCCCATTCTTGCTGGTGATTATTTCTGGAGTCATTTCACGTGATCCAATGTAATCCTGGAGTATCGTATTGCTGCTGGTGACAAAAGACATTTTCTGTGGATTAAAAGAATCCATCAAATATTGCCAAGAAAACCTGAAAAACAGACTAGTGTGCTCACAGTGCAATGCATAGACAGATAATCAAGGATACAATCATTTAGGCTTAGAGAGTGGTCACGAAGAAGGCCAACTACAGACTTTGCAATGAACAACTGGCTTTATATTGGCAATGGAAGCTGCCACTTCGAGAAAGAACTTAGGGCCAGATGTAGGTAAGTTAATTTTACCGATTCATAAATACCGAATTTTACCGATTTGGTATTTATGAATCGGTAAAATGGAAGGGGGGAGATGTAGCAAGAATTGGTAATTGAATTACCGATTGTGTAAGAATCGGTATTTACCGAATCGGTAAATACCGATTCGGTAATGCCCATTGATTCCTATGGGCATTGAAGCCCATAGGAATCAATGGGCATTACCGAATCGGTATTTACCGATTCAGTAAATACCGAATTGTGCAAGGGTGCAGGGGGTGTCACTTTGACACCCTCTAGCACCCCGATTTAAGGCATGTGTGACATGTGGCACACAGACATGCCCTAAGGGCATGTCCGTCTGTCACATGCCATAGTTGTGCATGCACACATGTGCATGCACACCTGGAATCGTTATTTTACCACCCAATTGGATTGGGTGGTAATATACTGATTCGGTAAGGCCTGTGGGACTCAGAAGAGTCCCAACTACATTTCAAAATTACCGAATCTGTAAAAATACCGATTCAGTATTTTACCGATTCGGTAAATTTACCGAATCGGTAAATTTACTGATTCGGTAAAAAACGGTCCCTACATCTCAAATGACCATTTACCGGTCGGTAACGGCCAAAATCGTCTGTTACCGGTCGGTAAATGGACACCTACATCTGGCCCTAGATGCCTAACTTTGTATTCCCATGCTCAGATGGCAATGAAGTTTGTGATGGCAGGACTGTCTTTGTGTGCGGCTTCATGGAAAAAGAGACAGGTGGACTACACTCTGGCTTGTAAAAGGTTGGCTTGGACTATATGATGAATGTTAAATGATTAATATGATTAATGGGAGGGGCTTAGGCAAACTTGGTATTTTTAAAGTTTAGGTGATCGTTCTGGGTGCACACTTCTTCGAATCTGTGGGAACGGCCTTCAGCTATCTGCACATCAGCATCTCTTTGTTCTTTTGAAATGTCATTTAACTTGACACAAAGGGGCAGGTTTCCTAATATTTCACACAATGCAATGTTGTGTTGCATAGCATGAAATGAAGAGAGCAGAAAGTATCCATTGGTGCTAAGATGTGGCACACTTCTGCTGTCTCCCCTGGAGCTGGAACATTGTGTTCTGTGTAGCTCCAATGCAGGGACGGGGTGCTGCAAGGGTGCTTGCATTACAGACAGGATTAATTTTGTGCAGGAAGGTATACCTTCCTGCACAAAAAACAATCTGAAGAGGCAATTTATTCTTTGTAGGCTTGATGCAGAATGCATCACGCATAGAATGAGGCAGTAACGAAGAAAAATATATAGTTCTCATTGCTTCACCTCTCGGTGGTAGGCACACCATTTTGATGCAATCCCAGTATTACTGTCTTTAGTAAATCTCTGATTGCTGCAAATTCTATGGGTGAATGCATGGGAATATCCATGCTCCAACCAAGGAATGCCCAGCACAACAAAATATAACTCAATGCAGCACACACAGCTGCATTGTGCTACATTTCTTTACAAAGATACACAAGGCTGCTCAAACAGGCCCTTGCATGGCTTTGCAAGTCTTCTAGTCACATTAGCAACATTCAGAAGAAGGACCCAACCTTGGCTATTTACTTCCATGAGAAAATAATCAAGAAGACGCTCCTCTATGAACAGCAACCAGGTGATTTCTTTGGAACAATGCAGACTTATGGCTTAAGTAGCAAATGCAAAGTGATTAATATTATGGCAGACATAATGGAGATAGAGTAGACAATGGAGGAAGCGTCTTTCTATAAATGCATACAACAGCAGGAAAATGTACACGAATGTATGTAGCTAAAGACCAATATAGGCCCAGCCTTGCTACACTAGCAGTATGAACAGCAGCACAAATGGGGTTAAGATTTCGAGGGAAGAAAGCAGATGCATGTTTTCACAGAGTAGAAAAATATATTCAAGCAACCACCATAGCAGTGAAGGCCACAGGCCTGCTGTGTAAGAAACACATATTTAACAAAATATGTTGATAAGAGTATAATAGATATGCAGGCCTGCCAGGATGTGAGGCTTCACAGACCCGCAGACATGTGGGAGTAGAGCTTTACGCTTCAGAACTAGACAGGCCAAGGACACCAAGAGAGCGGAGACATATTTCATACCCCGGGTGCAGACTTTCATAGTCACATGATTAGTTCTTTTTGTAGAATAGTATTGCCTTTTGTTGAGAGCGGTGGCTGCTAGAAGCTTCTATCGATGATTATGTGCCTGACATATTCACCTTTGAAGAGGTATATGTTTCGCCGCCTGCCTATGTACAATGGAAAGTTTAGTTCCAAGCTCAACTGCGGTGCTGATCGAGTTCATACATTCTATGCTTTCCTGCTGAATTAAAGTCAGGTTTTCTTTCCTTACGTTCTAAAAACAATGGCGAAAAGTACTTTGTAAATATTTGGGTGATCAATCATTCAGGCTACATGCAACAAGGGGTCTGGTTTCGGTACTAGTTTGACTTTTCATTGTTAACACTTACTCCAGTTTAAGCTCCTCAATCTAAGGCCATGTGGACCTCATTTAGCTCAACCCTCAAAATTGAGCTTTTTTCATTCAAGATGTCTTCTCTTCTGCAAGGAACTTCCCAGGCACTTCTATGCTGCAGCCGTATTGTCTGCATTGTATTGCAACATTTATACAGTGCTTACTACCTCTAAGTGGGTCAATCAAGCTCTTGCCTACATGGGCAGTAAGCTATGCCATGTAGGGTGTTTGTTTGGAAGGATGCTGTTTTGTGATCCCATGAGGTCGACATTTCCAGGTAGAGAGTAATGACCAATGAGGTGTAGTAACCACAGTGGTTGAAGTGGGCGGGATCGGAAGGGCACGGTATGCCCCTACTTTTTAAATTTGTTACAGTCTGTTCCCCTACTTCTTTTTATTTAAAAAGCGTCCCAGGAATGGGCCATATTAAAATTATAGCTGCCTTAATCATTCAGCCGTGTCCCCTGTTTGGTGCATATCGAGGAAGGCCTCAGAAGTGCCCACAACCTCCTCCCCTTCCCCTATGTATCTGGGGACAGGGGCCTGAAAAACAACACTGAAAGGGCCGTCAGTTGGAAAACTGCTACCTCTGATGGCTCTAATGGTGCAGTGATTAACAGCTCATTTACTGCCAACGCTACCTGGCTGCCCGCACTGTAACCAAAACAATAGTCACATCAGGAAGCTTTGGTGGCCCCACCCTGACCTAATATGCCCTTTATTTTCGGGCACACCCAGACTGACGGACACCCCCTCCTGAAAAAGAAGAAAAGGGATTCATTGAGGAATCAGCTGGCTGGCTGCAAATTTGCTCTCCACCCAGCCAGAACTGGAAAATTGGAGGAAGGCAGGCCCCCAGCTGACCCAGCCCCACCAGCCTCTCCTGGATATTGTTCTGCGTGCCTGCCCATAGATCCCCAGCCCTTCCTTTACAGCTCTGCTCTTTTCTCCGCACTGGGGTCTGCAAAAGGAACCTGGACTGCCTCTGAACTCCATGCTCGCTCGTAAATAAACATCACGTAAGTTGGGAAAATTAAAGAATACCTTGGTGCATTTTTTTTTTACAAACGTTTAATGTCTTACTCTGATTTTTTTCTTGTTATTTTATTTAATGTATCTTATGTTATTAGATTTAATGTGTACGGCTGCTCTGTTAGTGTTCAGGGATGTGGTCTTTTATAAACATAGGAGCAGATTCACAATAACTGGCGCATCCCTGCATATCAGCAGGGATGCAGCAGTTATTGTGCGCCACGGCTCCGCCACCATGGATGCGCCGCATTTACAATGCGGTACACCATGGGGCAAAAAAACCACAGATGCTTGACGCATCTGTGCCCTAAAGGCGGCGAATTGCTGGAATTGCGACGCAAGCGCGACCCCGCTCCAGCAATGCTCTGGGGGGCCCTATCTGTACAATGCAGCATCAATCCTCACGCCTGCTTCAAGCAGGCACAGGGTTTTGATGCAGCATGGGCTCAAAAGTGACTGAGTGAACTCTTGTAGATTTCACTCAGCCACTTTTGGGAGGCGTTGCTGCGCCAGAACGCCCCCCCCCCCTGCGCAGGAACGCCTACTTCTGGCGCAGGGCTTTACAACGTGACGCATCTTCCAGATGCGTCACGTTGTAAATACCCCGCACCATGGTGCATCTTTTGCGCCGCCACTGCATCACAAAGTGATGCAATGGCAGCATAAAAGAGGCACAAGGGGCTTGTAAATCTGCCTCATACTGTTGACCTTTTTTAAAAAAAAATTGCATATCAGCAGCACAAGTTCTGTGACCCCCAACACCAGAGCCCCGTTCAGACCCCATCCAGGGTCTGGCTGTGAAAACAAATAGGCCCGGCAGCAAGGTCAGACTGGCCATACCGGGCATGGGACGAGAGGCTGTAGGGGTGAGAGGCTGGTTTCGTAACTGGGGACTGGTTTTGCGGCAGTGCTGCAAAATCGTCCCCCGGTAACAAAACAAGCATTTGCAATGCAATAGGTTCTCGCATTTAAGACATTTTAAGCTACTGGCATTGTAAATGGCAATGCCTTTTTATTTCTCTATTTTCAAAACGAACACATAGATAAAAGGTTTGTAATTTACAATGCCAGTAGCTCAAAGTCTAGCAAATGCGAGACCTATTGCATTGCAAATGCTTGTTGAAAGCCCTCCCAAGACTGTGTGTAGACCACAAACATACACGGATCCCAAAATGCAAAGCAGATACTTAAAACAAACAAATACATGTAATTCTTTTAAAAAGCATTTAAAATGTTAATTTCTTTCCTGTTTACACAAGATCACACAGTACATTCATGTGTTAATAGATCATAGAGTTACCACCTCAAGCTGAGAAGATTGAAACAAACTCTGTTGCAAGAATGTCGCAGCCAGGCTGCTTGGCGCTTTAATCTCAAAGATGATATCTTGTGCAATAAAGAATTCTGAAGTCAACAAAGTTAATGGACCCTAAGGACTGTGAACTGCCCCAGATCACTATATGTGAAAGTGACACCAAGACTCAAATGGTTGTTTTGTACTATGAATTTGCAGCTGTCTGTGAAAAAAAATCATTCAGCCGTGTCCCCTGTTTGGTGCATATCGAGGAAGGCCTCAGCAGTGCCCACGACTCCTCCCCTTCCCCTATGTATCTGGGGACAGGGGCCTGAAAAACAACACTGAAAGGGCCGTCAGTGGGAAAACTGCTATCTCTGATGGCTCTAATGGTGCAGTGATTAACAGCTCATTTACGCCAACGCTACCTGGCTGCCCGCACTGTGACCAAAACAATAGTCACATCAGGAAGCTTTGGTGGCCCCACCCTGACCTAATATGCCCTTTATTTTTGGGCACACCCAGACTGACGGACACCACCTCCTAAAAAAGAAGAAAAGGAATTCATTGAGGAATCAGCTGGCTGGCTGCAAATTTGCTCTTCACCCAGCCAGAACTGGAAAATAGGAGGAAGGCAGGCCCCCAGCTGACCCAGCCCCACCAGCCTCTCCTGGATATTGTTCTGCGTGCCTGCCCAGAGATCCCCAGCCCTTCCTTTACAGCTCTGCTCTTTTCTCCGCACTGGGGTCTGCAAGAGGAACCTGGACTGCCTCTGAACTCCATGCTCGCTCGTAAATAAACATCACGTAAGTTGGGAAAATTAAAGAATACCTTGGTGCATTTTCTTTTTTACAAACGTTTAATGTCTTACTCTGATTTTTTTCTTGTTATTTTATTTATTGTGTCTTATGTTATTAGATTTAATGTGTACGGCTGCTCTGTTAGTGTTCAGCGATGTGGTCTTTTGTAAACATAGGAGCAGATTCACAATAACTGGCGAATCCCTGCATATCAGCAGGGATGCAGCAGTTATTGTGCGCCACGGCGCCGCCACCATGGATGCCCTGCATTTACAATGCGGCGCACCATGGGGCAAAAACGGCACAGATGCTTGACGCATTTGTGCCATAAAGGCGGCGAATTGCTGAAGTTGCGACGCAAGCGCGACCCCGCTCCACCAATGCTCTTGGGGGCCCTATCTGTACAATGCAGCGTCAATCCTCACGCCTGCTTCAAGCAGGCGCAGGGCTTTGATGCAGCATGGACTCAAAAGTGACTGAGAGAAGCCACTTTTGGGAGGTGTTGCTGCGCCGGAACGCCCCCCCCCCCCCCCTGCGCAGGAACGCCTCCTTCTGGCGCCGGGCTTTACAACGTGACGCATCTCCCAGATGAGTCACCTTGTAAATACCCCGCACCATGGTGCATTTTTTGCGCCGCCGCTGCGTCACAAAAGTGATGCAACAGCAGCATAAAAGAGGCACAAGGGGCTTGTGAATCTGCCCCATACTGTTGACCTTTTTTAAAAAAATAAATTGCATATAAGCAGCACAAGTTCTGTGACCCCCAACACCAGAGCCCCTTTCAGACCCCATCCAGGGTCTGGCTGCAAATACAAATAGGTCCAGCAGCAAGGTCAGACTGGCCATACCAGGCATGGGACGAGAGGCTGGAGGGATGAGAGGCTGGTTTTGTAACTGGGGACTGGTTTTGCGGCAGTGCTGCAAATTCGTCCCCCAGTAACAAAACAAGCATTTGCAATGCAATAGGTTCTCGCATTGAAGACATTTTAAGCTACTGGCATTGTAAATGGCAATGCCTTTTCATTTCTCTATTTTCAAAACGAACACATAGATAAAAAGTTTGTCATTTACAATGCCAGTAGCTCAAAGTCTCGCAAATGCGAGACCTATTGCATTACAAATGCTTGTTGAAAGCCCTCCCAAGAATGTGTGTAGACCACAAACATACACGGATCCCAAAATGCAAAGATGATACTGAAAACAAACAAATACATGTAATTCTTTTAAAAAGTATTTAAAATGTTAATTTCTTTCATTTTTACACAAGATCACACAGTACATTCATGTGTTAATAGATCATAGAGTTACCACCTCAAGCTGAGAAGATTGAAACAAACTCTGTTGCAAGGATGTAGCAGCCAGGCTGCTTGGCGCTTTAATCTCAAATATGTTACCTTGTGCAATAAAGAATTCTGAAGTCGACAAAGGTAATGGACCCTAAGGACTGTGAACTGCCCCAAATCACTATATGTGAAAGTGACGCCAAGACTCAAATGGTTGTTTTGGACTATGAATTTGCAGGTGTCTGTGAAAAAAATTGTTGAAAATTTCTTATCGAACTGAATTTGTACAAAGCTGTTCTAATGTGCTCCATGCTAAATATAAAGTGATGCTTGCACAGCTACAAGCAATTTCTCAAAAAGGGTGTAAGTCATTGAAGTTTACGGCAGTATACACTCCTTACTAAGAGTTAATTTTTAAGTTCATAAGCAAAAAATCAAACGACCTTGAAACCATTTAATGCCCACATGTCTTTGTTACAAAGAAATATGCCCTTAAATAAAGTAACTGGTGACCATGTAATGCGCTTTAAAGCCCTCTGGTTGTGTGTCTGCCACTGTGAGCAGGGCATAGCCACGTGTAAACAGGACGTAAACTCTTTAATACAAGCATTTGGATTGCAATAGATCACATATTTACGCAAGACCTATTGTATTACAAATGGGAGGCATCACGGACAATTGCAGGGTGGAAGGCATCACGAACAACGGGAGGGGAGAGGCATCACGGACAATGGGAGGGGGCGAGGTAGTGAAAGGCACGGACAACTGGGGATGAGGAAGGGAAAGGCACAGACAACGGGAGGGAGGGCGGGGAGTGAAAGGTTCAGACAATAGGAGGGGGTGGGGGTGTGAAAGGCACGGACAGCGGGAGGGGCGGGGAGTGAAAGGCATGGACAACAGGAGGAAGGGTGGAGGAGTGAAAAGCATCGACAACGCACACGGACAACGGGAGGGAGGGCAGGGGGAGAAAAAGCCATGGACAATGCACTGACAACAGGAGGGAGGTAGGAGTGAAAGGCAATGACAATGGGAGAGATGGGGGAGGGAAAAGCACAGACAACGGGATGGAGGGCTGGACGGGGCAGGGTAAAGAATGCAGCAAAGCACATCCTGCGTGGAGTAGGAGAACCTCATTAACGAAAATAGTGCTCCCAGTCTAAAATAACACCTACCATGTAACACTTGAAGTAAAGGGGCCAGTCGCCATGGGAGATGAAAAATGGAGAGGAGGCGGTACTAAGGAGGGACTAACAAGCCTATCCACAAATCTGAAGCCAGCATTTAGGACGGACAATGACCTAAGCCAATGGCAAATATGGACAGATAGTGGGTGGAGCTTCTACTCTGTACTCTAGAGCTTCTACTCCATACTCCTCTAAATAAGCTTGCAGAGCAGGGCATTCGCGCTGGCTCTAGGCTCTAGGCTCGACCTAACCAGCAGAACTGTGCAGCAAAATGACTATGTCTTAAAAAAACCTAACTCAGTGCAGAGTTTTTAAGTGTTAAGACTGATATCTCTGATTGTTTATCTTCCTGCAAGAAATAAATTGGAGATTTGTTCGTTGGCAGTTTTGTGTTTTGACTCATCTAATGTAACGCACAGAAGTAATATGCATGCTGCAAAGAAGGTGCACCATACAGATGGCAGAAATGTATTTAATGTTCCAAAGTTCTAAGTAAATAATGGGAAAGCTGGATCTGTAGTTTGCGTCTGTCATTAATTCATTGATGATTAAACCCATATTTTATAGGGACCTCTAAAAAATAGTTATTTTTTGTGAAATAAACAAAAGATTTAGAAACTTCATATTATTTAATGCATAAAGAAAAATTAACCATTGCTGATACTTCTCAGTTTTTTCTAAAAAAAATGTCAAGCACCAACCAGAATCGGCATCAATAGCTAAACTGCAGGTTAGTTTTGTCAACGGTTGGTCCCTTTGTATACGAGAGATGACTGGTAGAAATTGGGATGGTATTGTGGCTTCTCTGCCAAAAAGATGTTTGCATAGTAAAGCATAGGCAGGAAATGTACAGGAAGGTCAAAAAGGCAGGTGGTCCTGTGTGAGGGTCCTTAGGAATAACATTAATGTGCTTACCTCAGAGGTCTACCCAGAGGCCTTCTTGTGATGATATGTTGTGCAGGAAGCTTTGTACAAAACTGCTCAACTGTATCATTCACACAGGAACCCAATTCAAAGGATATTCATAAAGAATCTGTGTCTTACACTAACAGTGATCCGTGACGTTTATATCAAATAAGCATAGATTATCTACAATAGTGGATTGAAAAAGGCTTTACAGTAACTGGGCCGGACTGGCCGTACCGGACATCAGACGTTTCCCAGGGTGTCGATTTAGTTAGTGGGCGCCGTTTTTTTTAGCAGTGCTGAAGTTTTTTAATTGCTGCAAAGTTCCTTGTATATTCAGCAGGCTCCGGAATTGAGTCACATCCTGGTGTTTATAACAGGGCAGAATTGAGTTGTGGCTCAAGACAGTGCAAGTTTCTCTCAGTGGGGCAGAAGGGTGTTCGGGGGGATAGGATGTGGCACTATGGCCAGTGCTACCGAATTTGAAACTGGGGAACCTGGTTCGGCCTTCATGACTAGTCCACAAGAACACTCTCCTGAGGGAGCGCATTCCCCTACTAGACCTTAGAAGGCCCATCTAGACCTTAGAAACCCTGGTATCTTAGGACCTTGAAGGTCTGTCCACCACAATCCATACCGAAGTTCATCTCCAGTCTTGCAGGCAGGCCTAAAAAGCAGCACACTCTAAAGCAGCAGTGAATGTGTCACTGAGGTCACATGACCCTTGAGGCCAGACCTCCTCACTCATTGGTGCCTCCATTGGCTTTGTTCTAGCAGTACTGATGCAACTCACTAGGGATTGGTATTGCAGGATTTGCATGCACACCAGACTAAGGAGCATGTTTACAAGGGCCTTGTGCCATCCTTGCTCCATGCAACATGGTACATGCACAACGCAAAGCTCCAAGTCATATTTTAAAAGCCACGCAAAGCCACTTTGCATGTCTTGAACTCTACCAATGTTTGAGTCTCATCATTTCAGAATTGATGTTTTTGTAATTCTCATTGCTAACTAACTCGACTAGCAATTACACAAACTACTAATAAAATATTTGTGTCTCATTCATCTGATACTGCTAAAAGCATCTGCAAAACCACCAGGTTTGGGTTGTCTATGTCTAGATACAATAACAGGAAACTAAGAGGCATCTAATGCTGGCTTCATAACAAGTTGCGTGAAGCATGTAAAAAATGTAGGAATACAATTTTGCATTGACCTAGAGGCACAGAATAATGTAATCAACAGTGCTCCCCAACACGTGCGGCCTCCTGTCGTAGAATCTAAAGCCACATTTTATGTTCATAAGTGGTTAGAAAAAGGGAGGAGTGCTGATGAAAGAAACTGCATGGCTTGGACACAAATGGCTTATGATCTCACTCATATGTGTATTTGTGACATTCTATGATTAAAAACGTATCCCACATTGTAAACGTATTTTATTGTCAATAACTCATATTAAACCTCAAATAAACGTGTATCTATTGGTTGCATTAAATAATCTTTATAAGCTGTAACTGGTCAGTCAAATGCCAAACATACTAAAAATTAGGATGTTTTGCTCTTTCTAGCCACACCTTTGACTTCTCCCACTCAGATTGTTTCCGTCCCCTGATGCTCCGCCAACACTTCCCCTACTTTCTTTTCCCCACTTCGACCACTGAGTAACCGTGTTATAAAAAGAAGAGCAGTGTGATAGGTGAAGTGTGAGCGACAGATGCGCATATTATGGTTTTCAATAAACTGACAGTTGTGAAAAAGTCTTCAGGTCCCTTTACATTATTTCATACAATAATAAGCTACTTAGCTAGCTACTGCGCTGGATTGTCCAACCTGAAATGCACTTATAGTTTTGGTACTTTGGTACTGACCTGGTATGGTTGGAGGGAAAGAAGAAGAGCATGGATCTGCTGGAATGGGCATTGTTACTATGATCTGATATATGAAATATGTGAAATATAATAAACAATTAAGTTTATAGTTATTTGGGACCTGCATCCTTTACTTTACCAGCAGTGTGTGACATATCTCTTAAGTTTTTTCATGTCTGTTCAGTTGGTGATGACTATTGTTTTGGCTGGTAAAGTACTAGTGATTGACAAGACCCATAGCAGATATGTCTTAAGTAAGTGTCAGATGTGTAATTTACAGTATGCTGACGGCGGCTGGGTGTTTAGCATTAGTATTAGTGTGTGTGAGAATTGTTATATATAAATTAACATAACTAACTGACATAACTAATTTGGCATAACTAAATAATACCTAAGTGAATCATAGGTCAGCCCTTCTTAAGATACCTTCACATAGACAATAATGTGTTGAAAGCTGAAGATTGGGCTTTTCAGATGCTATCCCTGGGATGTCAGATGATGTTGTTATCTTAAAAATAGCCAAGGTTTTTAAATGCCTTTTGAAGTGTATGTGCTCCTGAATGCTTTTAAGGCTGACTGGTAGTGAGTTTCAGAGGTTTGCGTCTTGTATTGAGAAAGCAGTTCCTCCTATCGATGTTTTATGATAAGGTGGTATCAATCAGTCAATCAATCAATCAATCAATCAGTGACACTTGTAAAGCGCGCTACATACCCGTAGGGTCTCAAGGCGCTTGGGGGGGGGGGTGCCGCTACTGCTCGAACAGCCAGGTCTTCAGCTTCTTCCTGAAGGAGAGGTGGTCTTGGGTCAGGCGCAGGTCGGACGGGAGGGAGTTCCAGGTCTTGGCGGCCAGGTAGGAGAAGGACCTTCCTCCTGTAGTCGCTCTTCGGATGCGGGGGACGGCGGCGAGGGCGTGGTTGGCTGATCGGAGGTGGCGTTTGGGAGCGTAGAAGTTGACTCGGCTGTTGAGGTAGCTCGGGCATTGGTCGTGTAGGGATTTGTGTGCGTGGGTGAGGAGGCGGAAGGTGATTCTCTTGTTGATGGGGAGCCAGTGAAGGTCTCTCAGATGTCCGGAGATGTGGCTGGATCGTGGGATGTCGAGGATGAGTCTGGCTGAGGCGTTTTGGATCCGCTGGAGTCTCTTCTGGAGCTTGGCGGTGGTCCCGGCGTAGAGGGCGTTGCCGTAGTCCAGTCGGCTGGTGACGAGGGCCTGGGTGACGGTCTTCCTGGTCTCTGTGGGGATCCACCAGAAGATCTTCCGTAGCATGCGTAGGATGTTGAAGCACGCCGAGGAGACGCTGTTAACTTGCCTGGTCATGGAGAGGGAGGAGTCCAGGATGAAGCCCAGGTTTCGTGCATGGTCTGTCGGTTTGGGTGCGGTGCCCAGGGCGGGAGGCCACCAGGAGTCGTCCCAGGCGGAGGGTGAGGAGCCCAGGATGAGGACCTCCGTCTTGTCCGAGTTCAGTTTCAGGCGGCTGGTCGTCATCCACTCGGCTACCTCTCTCATCCCTTCGTGCAGGTTGGCTCTGGCGGCGGCGGGGTCGTTGGTCAGGGAGAGGATCAGCTGGGTGTCGTCGGCGTAGGAGATGATGCTGAGGTGGTGTTTGCGTACGATGGCCGCGAGGGGGCTCATGTAGACGTTGAAGAGGGTGGGGCTCAGGGATGATCCTTGGGGGACGCCGCAGATGACTTCGGAGGCCTCTGACTTGTACGGTGGTAGGCGGACTCGCTGTGTTCTTCCGTCGAGGAAGGAGATGATCCATTCCAGCGCCTTGTCCTGGATTCCGATGTTGCTGAGGCGCTGTATTATGGTGCGGTGGCAGACCGTGTCGAATGCCGCGGAGAGGTCTAGGAGGATGAGGGCCGCTGTTTCTCCATTGTCCATCAGGGCTCGGATGTCATCGGTGGCGGCGATGAGGGCGGTCTCGGTGCTGTGTTTGGCTCGGAAGCCGGACTGTGAGGGGTCGAGGGATCCGTTCGTCTCGAGGAAGGCGGCCATCTGCTTGTTGACGGTCTTCTCGATGACTTTGGCTGGAAACGGGAGAAGCGAGATGGGGCGGTAATTCTTGAGGTCGGTGGGGTCCGCTGTTGGTTTCTTGAGTAGAGCGCTGAGTTCGGCGTGTTTCCAGCTTTCGGGGAAGATGGCGGTGTCGAAGGATGTGTTGATGATGTCTCGCAGGTGGGGTGCGATGACAGCGTCGGCCTTGTTGAAGACGTGGTGAGGGCAGGGGTCGGTTGGTGATCCGGAGTGGATGGAGTTCATCGTGCGGATGGTGTCTTCGGTGCTGATCGGGGTCCAGGCGTGGAGGGTGGTGGTGGGGGGGGTGGCTGGTCGGTCGTGGTGTGCGTTGGTTGGTTGTTGAAACTGCTGTGTATGTCCGTGATCTTGTTGTGGAAGTATGAGGCGAGGGAGTTGCAGAGGTCTTGCGATGGGGTGATGTCGTTGTTTCCTGCGCTGGGGTTGGAGAGCTCTTTCACGATGTTGAAGAGTTCCTTGCTGTTGTGTGCGTTGTTGTCCAGCCGGTCCTTGAATGCTGTTCTCTTGGCGGCGCGGATCAGCTGGTGGTGTTTCCGGGTGGCAAGTTTGTAGGAGGTCCTGTTGTCCGGTGTCGGTTCCCTTTTCCAGACTTTCTCGAGGGCTCGGCAGTTCTTCTTGGAGCTCTTGAGTTCGTCGGTGAACCATGGGGCCTTCTTGCTGCCGGGTCTGCTAGGCGGGGTCCTCAGCGGGGCGAGTTCATCCGCGCAGTTGCTGATCCACTTCGTGATGTTATCGGCGGCCTGGCTGGGGTTCGCTGAGCTGGCAGGAGGGTGTTGGCTCAGGGAGGTGGCGAGCTGGTCTGCTGTGATCTTGTTCCAGCTTCTGCGGGCGGTGTGTTGCTGGTGTTGGTGGGTCGTCGTTCTCTTGAAGGTGAAGTGGACGCAGCTGTGGTCCGTCCATTGAAGCTCTGTGGCGTGGCTGAAGTCGATGTCTGTGCTGGATGAGAAGACGGCGTCGAGTGTGTGTCCGGCGAGGTGGGTGGGGGTGGACACCAGTTGCTTGAGTCCCAGGTTGGCGAGGTTGTCGAGCAGGGTGCTGGTGTTGTGGTCGTTGTTGTTCTCCAGATGGAAGTTGAGGTCTCCCAGGAGGATGTAGTCAGCGGAGGGGAGGGCATGCGGGCTGATGAAGTCGGCGATGTCCTCGCTGAATTGCGTGCGTGGTCCAGGGGGTCGGTAGATCAGGGTGCCTCTGAGGGTGGTGTTCGGGTTGGTGTGGATCTGGAAGTGCAGGTGTTCGGCGCTGGTCAGGGTGGTATGATGATAAGTGGTGACAGCCTGGTCTGCAGTGTCCTGTTTGTTTGTATTGCTTAACTTTAACTTGTAGTTCTAGTGGTCATTTTCCTTGTAAGGCTGTTGGCACAATGTAGAGTGCCTTGAATAAAGTTCTTCTAGCTATAGGGCACAAGTAAAATGGTTGCAAGACTGGAGTCATGTGTTCTTTTGGATGATCGTTGAGAAGTCTTGCAGCATCATTTTAGATGTACTGTGGCTTGCAAATGATGAATGCAGGTGCCCCAAGGTATAGGCTGTTATCATAGTCAAGCTTGAAGATTAAGAATGTGAGGATGGCTTGCAGTTTCTGTTGTTATCCAAGGAATGGGAAGATGCAACATAGTGTTATCATTATGTAGAAGGCACTATTTGTGACAATGTTAACAAGTGGTATCAAGGATAAGTCTGAATCCATTGCTACTCCCAAGTTTCGGACTTCTTTTGATGTTGTTGGAGGGGCCTCAAGTTCCTTCTGCCATATGGCAGTAGGGTGCCATTTTTGCTATTGCCCAAAGGTCATGATCTCTGTCTTTGCTGTATTGAGCTTTAGATGTGTTTTCATCATCCATGTGTTTATAACACAAAGGCAGTCATCAGTAGGAGTGATCTTCTGGGCCGTCAATTTTTTAAATTATTTGAATGAAGTCTGCATAGTTGTAACAGGTATGGTTGAATGATTTAATATTTTTTTCTAAGGGGCTAAGGTAGATGTTGAATGCTAGAGGGAAACTGATGGACCCCTGGAGGATGCCACAGTGCTGGTTTTGAGGAGCTCATGTGAATGGTGGTAGGTTAACTATACTCCATCTGTCTCTGATATAGTGAGCAATTCATTTTAGAGTATTTTCACATATTCAGAGATGGATTCTTTTTTGTGGAGTGTTGTGATGAACAGTGTCAAATGCAGTTGATTAATCCAGAAGCCACTACGTTGTTGTTCACTGTTAGTATTAGATCCAAATGAATATGATGGCCGACTCTGAGCCTCTGCCTAGTTTGAAGCCAAACTGTTGGTCTAACATAAAGTCATTATTTTCTGTACAACATGACAATTGTTCTTTCAAATACTTTACTTAAGAATGCTTCATTTGATATAGGCTTGTAGTTTGGTGAATCAGATGAGTCCAGGTTTATCTTCTTGAAAAGTGTTCTAATGCAAGAGGTTTTCTGTTCTGTAGGAATGTACCTAGTTCCAAGGACTTGTTGAGTAGGCATCTAGCTATCTCCTGTGCACAGATTGTGTGAAGGATAACTTGAAAGATGTTCGAGGTGTTGGGTCTGAAGGTAATCCTGATGATCTTCTTGTGATAATAATGTTGAGGAAATCTCTTTTTGAGAGGGTATTGAAAGTATTTATTTATGAAACGATTATTTCCTTTCTAAAGTGGTTAGATCATGTTTTGATGTGGAGTTTTCTTCATTCTTGTCAATGTAGTTTTCTATTTTTTTAATTTTTTAGATCTAATCCATGGAGATTTTGCAAGAATGTTCTGGATTTCTTTAGAAAGGTAGCTCTCATCAGTTAAGTGGACTAGTGGTATATTTTTGTGGTTCTGATGACTCTTCTGTAGGGTCAGTTATAGTGGTGTTATATGTTTTTGTCTGTTTCATCTCTTGCTTTTCTCCACTTGCATTGTAGTATGTTTTGGAGTTCCATTGTAATATGTTGAGCTGTGTTTTTATTCTTTTGATGTTGTCATTCATCCATTTGCAGTCCCTTTTTTGGTTAATCTTGGATGTGATTTTTATTGGTATCTGTTTGTCTAGTGCAGCGGACTTTCAGTTGTAGAAGATGTGAATGTCTTTCTGTTGCATGTTTATTGGGGTTATTTCAAGATGGGAGTTGAGTCTGAGGATGTCTTGCTTTTTTCCATTGATGTACGAGTGTTTGTTGTTGATTGTGTTTGATGCCTATTGTAGTTGATACGTGTATTGAAAATGATGATATTGTGGTTAATCCAGCTTATGGGGGAGTTGTCAATGTCTTTGGCTCCCTGTAGAGGTGCAAATATGACATCTATAGTGCTTCCAGTGGAGTGAGTTGGGCCAGAAAAAAATTGTTGGAAGTTGAAAACTTCAAGTTTGATTGTGAAAGCCTAGATTGTGGTTAGATTCTTCTTCTCAAGCCATGTGTTGAGGTTTCCTGTATAGATTTGGATGGTTCAGATGAGTGCTGGTCACTGTATCTAGTAAGAGAGCTTTAAAGTTTGCATTGCTGGTTGGCTGTTTTATTAAGACAAAGGAAAAACGTATTGTTGGAGTTTGGTGATCGCTTGTTATCATGTTTTCACAGCCATCCATGGTGTGGTTTTCAAATTGTGCAAATCTTAGTGATTATTTATGGATGACAGCTAGCCTCCTCCAATCATACCAATACGATTATTGATGATTAGGCAAATATCTGGTGAGATTGCTTTGTGGTATATGGGTGCAACGTCTTGTCTGAGCCATATTATTATAATTAGCGTAAAGTCTAGTGTGCTTTCTGCGAGTAGGTCAAAAATGTAAAAAAAAACTAAGCATTTTAGTTGTATTTCATTCCTCTTCATGTCATGGTTCTTTCAACAGGATTGTGGAGTATGGGAGGTGGAACAGGGGAATAGGGGATGTTGTTGTGTTAACCTGGTTGCAGCTTGAGGTGGAGGTGGAAGGGAAGTTGTATGGGTAGAGCAAACAGAAGTTTGATGGCTTGTGTGTGGAATTTATGTGGTAGGTAATGATGTTCTACCTGCCGCGCGTTGTGTGGTTGTTTTAGTGGGGAATGAAGAGCTGTTATGGGAAGGTTAGATCAGGGAACGTAGTACTCATACATTCACACCTTCCCTTTATTTTTAACTTCTTTAGAAGAAGAGGATACCTGGCTGATGGGGGTGGTTTAGTAATGGTTACTCACTGAATGTGTAAGAGGTTTAACATTTGGGATAGGCAGTATTGAAATAGTACAAAGAGATAAAGTGTTCATAAATAAGTGGTTGCTTACCTGAAGTTCCTATGGTGGAGATGCAGAGAATTTGGACCTTTCCAAGTCCTGACAGACCCAATAGGCAGCACCCTTAACTTGTCTGCCTTGAACATCCAAAGCCCTTGGTTTAATTAATCCTGATGATCAGGAGACCTAAAGAAATGGGAAAGCTAGGCTTAAGGACCAATAGGAAGCCAAGCCCTAAAAGCTAACCAATAAAAACCTTACTGTGGGGACCAATCAGAATTAACACTCTTAACCTGAAAAAAGCAATATGAGTCTTAGCCCTAACAAACAATAGGAGGCCAAGCCCTACACCCTACAGTGAATACAAAGCATAGCCCTAGCAAACAATATGAGGTCAGATTTAAACTGCAGAGGCTTGGCCAATGGGAGTTGCTGGATGCTGCGTTTGTCCCTCTAAAACATTTCCCAATGTCCAATGCATCTACTGATTGAAAGCCTGAGACTATAGAAAGATCTATAGTACTGTAATCTATTTCCAATATCATCAGATCTCACTTGGCTATTTTTTTGTATTTCTAATAATGTTAAACCTCTGTAATGAACCTCTTGACTTGTATGTGGGCATATAATACTTATTCCTTTCCTATGACTTATATAACTTTATTGTAGTCGACTACTTTTTTACCTACTTTGGTATTAGTATAGTGTAGAACTCTCAATTTTAGTAAATTATTCTGTCTTAAGAGTGTTGTGTTAATTTATGATGGTTTCTGTTTTGGATTTGCCACTGACTCTCTTCTTTCATATTGTATAATCCTTTTGCTGATTCTTCCATTCGACACGAATAAAGAAACCTCATTTCCTGTGGCATCTTCCCTGTTTGGGCTAGAGGCCAGTGAGACCTTTGGGAAAAGAATGCCCCTGAAGCAATAGATACTCACAGGCATTCAAAAGTTGACCGCTGCCACTGCTCAGAAGAGTAGGAGGAGGGTCAGATTTACATTTGAAAGGGAAGTAGGCTAATGCATCATCTATTATATGGGCCCCACTACTCACTGGTGAATTCAGACGGGAGCTCATACACAGTTCTTCATAATGGAAAGGGGCTTAAATGACAAGCCATGAAAGAAAGATGACATGGTCAGAATTTTGTTATGACAATGCTGACAAGTCCCAAGATGCACTGTCACAAATTAGCCTGCAGGCTCAATGCATTTAAATCAAAATGAACTGGCTGATCACCTAATTCTGAACATAAAATATTTAATGTTTGATATATGAACTCGCTCTATGCCATGTATTTGCTTCTAACAAAACATAAATTATTCTGGAGCGTGCGTTCTTCAATATGTCCATAACTTTATTGTGTTCCAACATCGAAAACTCTGATACCCACTGCATTTCGGGTCGGTATGACCCTACATCAGGGGAAACTATACTTGCATCAGCAATGTAAGGTACTAGGAAACGGTACTTCACATCTCCTTTACCAGTATGAAAATATTTAACAAGGTACTTATGTGAAATGTGTCTCACCCATGCACTAATTCCCATCATATAGCACTGTCACACATGTAATAGTGAAATTCCATGCTCATAGGAGTGATCACTACCAAATGACATCTGGTTTTATAAAATGTTAACCAGACATCAATTGGAATATCACAATACCATTAGAAGTGATTATCAGATTCATGTTCAAATAGTCGTAGTGAGTATCAGACACCACTTGTGGGCAATATATAGCAATGAAATTATGAAGATTACCTTTGATCTTCATACCTGTGACCTCAATGGAACCCCATGTGAATACCTGATGCTCACTTGTCTTAAATCTTATCAGTGCCCATGAGTTCAGTAACCGAAAGTGTACTGCCTGACATGAAACCGGAAGCTGACAAAAGAAGATAGTATAAACAAACAATATTAATGGAGAGTAGTTTAAATATCAGTTTAACACTCTTTCATAAATTATAATAGCAAAGAATATCAAATAAATTAAAGGTGAAGAAAAGAAACAATAGCAATTATAAAATACAAAAACATATAATGGACCCAAAAGTAAGTATGGGCGAATTTGCGGATTCATGGTCCATGAATTCACGCGAAATGGCAAAAAAATCCGCAAGTTCGTAGATTTTCCCGCAAACTCGCAGATTTTTTTGCCATTTTGTGACACGTGTGTCTGTAACTTTGCCACCACGCTAAAAGGCTCCGAGGTCCCTCGAGTGAGCTGTCCATCATAGTGAGGAAAGGGCGGGAAGACGTTGCATACCCTAGTGTGTGTGTGGCAGGGCCAAACGGGTGGGGCTTCTATGCGAGTTTACATGCCTCTTGTTTATAAAGGGTCAGAGACCGATTAACACCAGATGAGGAGAAAGCAGCCTCCTGGTCACAGGAAGTACACAGGGATTGCGCTCGAGAAACTTGTGGATGCAAAGACCTCCATCAAGGATTACATCTAATTGTAGGCGGTAGATATGGGGAGGAAGCACACCTGCCTAGCCTCGACCGTGCTCACTAGTTGTTGGGGCACGAGGGCCCTCTAGTGAGCTGTCCATCATAGTGAGGAAAGGGCGGGAAAACATTGCATACCCTGCGGGGCCAAATGGGTGGGGCTTCCATGCTAGTTCACATGCCTCTTGTAAGGGTCAGAGACCGATCAGAGCAGCAGATGAGAAGGAAGCAGCCTCCTGGTGCCAGAAGTACACGGGGATTGCGCTCGAGAAGCTCGTGAATGCAAAGACCTCCATCAAGGATTACATCCAATTGTAGGCGGTAGATATGGGGAGGAAGCACACCTGCCTAGCCCCGACCGTGCTCACTAGTTGTTTGAGCGCCGAGGTCCCTCGAGTGAGCTGTACATCATAGTGAGGAAAGGGCGGCAAAATGTTTCATACCTAGTGTTTGTGTGGCAGGGCCAAATGGGTGGGGCTTCCATGCGAGTTCACATGCCTCTTGTAAGGGTCAGAGACCGATCAGAGCAGCAGATGATAAGGAAGCAGCCTCCTGGTCACAGCAGTACACGGGGATTGCGCTCGAGAAGCTCGTGGATGCAAAGACCTCCATCAATGATTACATCCAATTGTAGGCAGTAGATATGGGGAGGAAGCACACCTGCCTAGCCTCGACCGTGCTCACTAGTTGTTTGGGGGCCGAGGTCCCTCGAGTGAGCTGTCCATCATAGTGAGGAAAGGCTGGGTAAATGTTCCATACCCTAGTGTGTGTGGCAGGGCTAAATGGGTGGGGCTTCCATGCGAATTCACATGCCTCTTGTAAGGATCAGAGACCGATCAGAGCAGCAGATGAGAAGGAAGCAGCCTCCTGGTCACAGCAGTACATGGGGATTGCACTAGAGAAACTCCAATTGCAGGGGGTAGATATGGGGGGGAAGCACACCTGCCTAGCCTCGACCGTGCTCACTAGTTGTTTGGGCTGATTATAATGCGCATTATAATCAGCCCAAACAACTAGTGAGCCTGTGGCTGTAAGGTCATGATCAGTGAGCAGTGATTTCAAGGTCCCTAGGGGGGGCGCCACCCATTATGGATGGGAGCGCCCGGGGGGAGGCGGCCATTGGCCCCTCCCACGGGTGGGCGGCACCAATTACAGATGGGTCGCCCAGGGGGAGACGGCCATAGGCCCCTCCCAGGGGGAGACGGCTATATGCCCCTCCCCAGAATTGCCCGGGGGCCTGATATCCGCTCCGGCAGAAGAGAGTGCGGGGAATGGGGGGGGAGTCCACGCTGTCCTTCTTATGGATACCCCGCACGGGAACTCAGACGACCTTAAGATGGCGTTGAGTGAAAGGGGGCCCCCACGACAAGGGACTTTACAGTTGGCTACGAGGGTAAAGTCCTCTGCGCATGCGCCACTCACACGTGAGGGCGGGAATTTGGTGATAGGGATCTGACACCGGTTAAGACCTTGCCGTTGGCCCTTAACGTTAGGATGTACAAATTCATATATAATGCATTTGCCATGATGTTAGACTCGGTTAGGAAATCTTTGTATTAGAGATTTGTTAAGGTTAGCCTGAATACCTGTCTTCATCAAATGTAATGGAAGTTGAATTTGTACTTGATACATGAAACGTTTTTTAATTTAAAGTTTTAAATTTTGTTTCATATTTTAATAAATACGGCCAGGGGGGTCGTGAGGACCCCCCCGCCTTCCAAAAGTTCAAACTGTGTCTGTCTCCTCCCATTGGGATTGGTAGTGGAAGGGTTGGCGGGCATCCCGGATGGAAAGGGGAGACCACTCGGTCACCCCGAACGTATGGATGGGTGCCCCGATCCCCGGGAAACCATGGCGGGCGGGGGGCGCGTCCCGGCCGGTATGCCCAGCGGCGTGGTCGGAGCACGCCCCCTCCGCCTAAAAGGGTTGTCCTAAACACCCGCCCGGAAGTCCGTGTACCTATGGTCGGGAGGGGGGCGGGGCCCCCGCCTTCCCGCTGCTGGATAAAAGGCGCGGGAATCCAGGGAAGCATCCTCGTGTTCCTAAGCTCTGAAGGCTGCACCACTCGTCGCTTGTGAGCCCTCAAGGGAACAAGCTGCAGTTTTTTGACCCACCCACCAGCCCATGTTGCAAAATATTTGGAGTGAACAAAGTCCAATGTTGATATTTGATTGTAATAAAACATGTCTTGTTGGAATCGTTGCTGTCATCCTAAATTGATGACAAGAGTATGCATGTAACTGAATACTTGCTTATAGGCCTTTTTTCCTTTGTAGAAATGTTAAGGAATATATGCACTAAAGATTGTTCTGTGCTATAGGACCTTTTTTCCTTTGTAGCAATGTTGAAGTCAGTGGATATATCGAGCTGTATTACAAGAGTAAGCATAGGTTTCTTTCCCCTAGTAGGTAACTAATTGTCGTATTTATTTAGCCTTCGGTCGGGCGGTAAGGTCATGATCGGTGAGCAGTGATTTCAAGGTCCCTAGGGGGGGCGCCACCCATTATGGATGGGAGCGCCCGGGGGGAGGTTGCCATTGGGCCCTCCCACGGAGGGGCGGCACCCATTACGGATGGGTCACCCAGGGGGAGAAGGCCATAGGCCCCTCCCAGGGGGAGATGGCTATATGCCCCTCACCAGAATTTCCCGGGGGCCGGATATCCGCTACGGCGGAAGAGAGTGCGGGGAAAGGGGGGGAGTCCACGCTGTCCTTCTTACGGATACCCCACACAGGAACTCAGATGACCTTAAGATGGCGTCGAGTGAAAGGGGGCCCCCACGACAGGGGAAGTTACAGTTGGCTACGAGGGTAAAGTCCTCTGCGCATGCGCCACTCACACGTGAGGGCGGGAATTTGGTGATAGGGATCTGACACCGGTTAAGACCTTGCCGTTGGCCCCTAACGTTAGGATGTACAAATTCATATATAATGCATTTGCCATGATGTTAGACTCGGTTAGGAAATCTTTGTATTAGAGATTTGTTAAGGTTAGCCTGAATACCTGTCTTCATCAAATGTAATGGAAGTTGAATTTGTACATGATACATGAAATGTTTTTTAATTTAAAGTTGTAAATTTTGTTTCATATTTTAATAAATACGGCCGGGGGGGTCGTGAGGCCCCCCCGCCTTCCAAAAGTTCAAACTGTGTCTGTCTCCTCCCATTGGGATTGGTGGTGGAAGGGGTGGCGGGCCTCCCGGCCCATATGAATTTGAGCTTCAACCCGGGCACCTGCTTTATTTATATCTTTAAGTGCTTCCTGTTGAGGTTTAATTTTTGTGACAGGAGCATCGTGCCAGAATGAATCCTGCCTGCATATATTTATCCACGAAGATGCCACACTCTACTGCAAAAAAATGCACACAAAAAATCCACCCTCGAGCGGATTTGCGGAATTTTGGCAGTTTCGGATCGCGAAATTGCCAAAAATCCGCAAAATCTGCGAGCGGAACTGATTTTGCACCCACCCTTACCCAAAACTACAATGGGTCCTATCTTGAAAAGTATTACACTTAATGGAAAGAGGACTAATACATATATCAGGCACCTAACAGTGCACTAACAGTGCATACATTGTGTATTATTACAAAATCTAACGGGATGGTGTAACAAACCCTTAACAGATAAAGTGAAGAACAGGAATGGTGCATCTCAGAATGCTAAACAATGTTCTATGTATTAAAGGAAACATGACATTTCTAGTTCCACTTGATTTTAAAGTATCCGACCGCTTGATCCAAATTATTTATCTTTGTTAACGCTTTTGGTAATTATCAATATTCAATTGATCCTTGTGAATTTCCAGAATTGGAAATCTAACTTCGTTGACATAGTGACATTGACCCATCCAATCTGTGGCTACACTGTACTGCTTGTTCTGATTTCTCTTACTTTTATGTTCTGTAATTCTGTTTTTGATTTTACTTTCAGTTTTCCCAACATAGAAAAGGCCACACGGGCAATTCAGACAATAATGACATTTTAGCAGAACTGGTCCTCACAAGGACACACCAAGACATTACATTATATTTTGTGTACACTTATCTGATATTGGAGTCATAAAAGTGAGTGCATTTACCAGTCTTAAGCTTTATTTATGACCAGATTTATGACACTTGTTGCAAAAAGGTGGAGGCCCACATTATATGTAACTTATTAAGGGACTTCATGTAGAACGAGTTAGAGAGAGGACAATGAAATTTGTTTATTGTTTGTGATGGGCTAGGTTTGGCCTTTACCAGTAGATTGGTAGACCTTCTCTTCTTTATTGGGGAAACAATTGATTAACAAACAGTAAACACAGGGGTGGCTTGGACATGGAACAAAGATGGTCACACTCTAATACCACTCTGTGTGGTCACCTTTAATTAGACTAAATCAAGGTGGGAACACTAAAGGCTTGGCTCCCAAGGGCCCCACTGAACTGATGAAGTGGGAGGCGAGCTGTGGTGGAGTAGGTGGCCCCCTTGCTAATCTGCTCATGGTGAATGGGCCGCACTTCATCAGAGAGGTGTGGTTTCATGCTCCTGTCTGAGGCAGGCAGCACGATTTGCTGTGCTGAGGACCATGTTTCAGGGAGCGCCATTTCTGGCCCCTCTGGTTTTCAAACCCCTCTTCCACTTTGGACATAGGAGACATCCTTGGGCAGCTCTGCTGGAAGAGGATGCACTCCCCCTTGGAATCCCCAACACAGCCAGAGGCTTGACCGATCCCGCAGCTTGGAAATTCTGACCGAGGTAGTAGAACATCCGCTCTGACATTCCCCTACCCATTGCTCCCAGGGGCTGAGCAGCACATGCTAGTAAGGAGACAGTGGGCCTTGGTAATATATGGAATGGTTAGTGCCTATGTAGCAAGTGCTATTGGACTGTAGAGATGAGGCCATTGTATTTGGGGGTCGGTTGTGGAATCACAAGGAATACTGCCAAAGGTGGGTGCTCCTTTCTTGTGCTTCTTTTGCACTTCCCCATTGAAGGTAGACATATCCTGGCTGGGGGTTAGACGACACTCCGAGGCCTAGATCTACTCCCTAAAGGGGGCATGATTCAGTGCATAAACAGACCTTGATGACATCCACAAGAGTTGCGAATTGCTTACTAGTCAAGAGGCGGCAGGCCTCGGGGTGTATTGTGATGCAGTTGGACCTACAGAGGGCATGGGAAGCCTAAGCCATTTACCACAGATGCTGTGATGTTTGTCCCGCCTTTCTGCCTCCCATTATATCTGCTCATTTTTAGGCAAATAGGCCTTTCCAGTGTATCAGTGGCAACCCCGTTAGGCATTGTGCACCTTATGTTTCCCTCCCAGATTCTTCAGACCATTTCCTTGGGCCTTCTTGGAGGCCTTACCATGCACTACCAGGACGGGTCCTGGGATCTGACTGCTCATACCGCCTCACTAGGGTGTCTGGGTTGGCACCCTACAACAGACAGTGACTAAACTAACTCCTTTGACTAAGGAGCTGGCAGTGAGAGTTGAGGATGCTGAGGGCATGGTTTGCCATGATAAACTGCGGTTTGTAGTCTTTCTTTAGGGGTGTTTAGGGTCCCTCGATGGAACGTGTTCTTAACTAAGGGTGGGCGGAATTTGCGGAATTGCATTACGCAAATCTCCGCGAAACGGTGAAAAATCTCCACAAACATGCAGAAATTCCTCGAACACACGGAATTGCTTGTTCTCGATGCTTGCTCCCTGTTTGCAATCGTTTTTTGCATGCTCTGGGAAAAATATCTTGTGAACACACACTTTCAGAACGCGAACAAGCAATAAAAGTCCCAGAATGCAGAATTTTAGATAACCTGAAATTACCCAAATTCTGCAAATTCCGGGAGCGGAACGGATTTTACCGCCCAGGCCTATTCTTAACCAATGCCTCCTGCTTCATCATGGAGCAGTCCCATAGGGCTTTGATGTGAAGCCCTCCACCCAGGGCACAGCTCCATCATGCAAAACTCCTAAATTATCTAGACAGAGACGCTATCCTCAAACTTGCCCAGCTACAGGACAAGATCACCTACCCATACCACATTAACATGATCATCCCTGACTATACCAGAATGGTACAGCAACAATGGCGCTTTTTCTTGGTGGTGAAACAATGACTTTGTGACCTCAGTATTCAATTCATGGAATTATATCCGGCTAAGTTAAAGTCATATACCGTTCACATACACTCTTCTTTGAGACACCTGAGGAGGTTTTTCAATGGACCAATGAAAGTATTTATTTGAAGCTCCACACTCCCCCGCATATGGATTCCAACTCATCACAAGAAAACAGACTAATTCGACCTGCCAAAACCTTGACAAAGAAATGCAGTGAGTCTTGTTCCTCATTGAGGAGTTCTGGGGATGATGGGGGGCCCTGGTTCATTGGATTGTGTGCTCTCAGAGATCCAGAGGGCAGCCTCATCACCTTCTACATCATATTGGTGCAGGACATAAATCCTTGTGGGGCCTGCAGGGACTCTTGACATGCTTCCTGAAGATTAGCAACCACCAAACTGTGAATGTGGTATACTAGTTTCCCCAGCTAATTGAACTTGTTGGGTTTGGGGATCCATTGGGACGGGCCTGGTGGGGTCCCTGTTGGGGCCTCGTTGAGGTCTGCTTTGTGACAGATACTTCTAGTTTGTGATGGCAATAGCGACTTGTACATATGTTTCTGGGTCGTTTGTAACAACAGTACCAACAGTTCCTGATGTGGGAGACCAAACAGTCTTTCGAGGCAGTCCAGGGCCACATATACCAATGGGGAGAAAAGTCAAGCACAATGCTCCATAGATTGTGTGAGGGTCCTCGTCACCCTCCCTCCATTACTCTCAAACGAGATTCAATTAATTTAATTATATATTTACGGTGTTTTATAAAGTGAGAACATGACCCATCCAGGTATTAGATCACTGTTGTTAGAAGGTGGTTCTGACCATCTGAGCCGATCAACTTTTTTGCTACTTGAAGATCTAATTTTTGAGCTTTTACTGAGGGAGAGCCTCATAAGTTGGGACTCACCCACAGTGAACTTATGATGAAAGAGATTACATGTGGATTTTACCGGTGTCCCCCTGGGGACACCAGGCCACTGCGCTGCAGCCGGAGGAAGGGGCACCGGGCTAGTTACATGCAGACACGTGTGTACATGCATGTGCACAAGTGTAAGGGCAGCACAGTGTAGATTCCTGGAGTACGCAGCCCAGGAGCAGCTACAAATTGAATGGTGTGGCAGGAATTATGCAGAGCTGGGTGGTGACATGGAATAGACTTCATACAATGTGAAGAAACATGTAAGGTAAAGTCAGTGTGCTTTACTTCTTTCACTGAAAGACCACGTCATTATTCTCCTATGAGGAGGGGGACCGCACAGGACAGTTTCACTTCCCTAGGGCCTACAAATTCCAGACATGCACTAAAGTCCACTGTAACTTAGGTGAGAAGAAGTATTCTGCAGAGTCCCAAGTCATATCTGTACTGCTTTTCGGTCATCCGGAAATGTCATATACCTCTGAGTCAGCTCATAACCAGAACCTGGCTGGGGCTGAACCTGGCTGGCTTCATTATTGACCGCCCTCCCCAAGCTGTAGCATCAGAGGCCTAGCCCTTCACGGCAAGCATTCCATGGGCTAAGGTCTCCTTTCCAAATGGGAGAGAAGATGGGTGGAGCTACACAGTTATCCATCAGAAGCTGTCACCTGGTGCCAGGCACTGGAGAGAAGGCAGCAAGGGGGGAAGGGGCTTTCAGAGACCATGTTTCATGAGACCTCTGAACAATGCCATTTTGAACTAACCCAGAGGCCTGGGTAGGAAGGAGGAGGCATGGGCAGAGAGATGATGTGTCACTGTTTGATAAGGCAAACTGAGACTTCTTGCCAGCCCCCTCCAAATTCTTTGAACAGACTTTGCACAGGAAGAGGAGCCCTCTCTGGGGTGTGGTCTGCTGAGGAAGACTAGTGCTGGAACCTTGCGCCATCGGGAGCTGGAAGGAAGAACCTCCAGACTGGCCTAGGACCCTGACTTGCGCCACAAGGGAAGATCAGGACCAGTGAGCAGAAGCCTGGGCCTCTGTGCAAGGAGGCGAGAGGCCCAGGAGGAGAGCCAGGTGAAAGGCTGGCGCAGGGAGCCAGTGAAGACTGCTCCCTGCTGAATTCACCCTCCTTAAGACCTGGAGGGCAAAAGAAAGTGCTCCTAGTGGCTAGGGAGCGCCACCAGGCCAAAGAAGAGCCCAAAATGTGGATGATCGGTCCCCTGGGGGCAGAGATATGCCCCCGAGAAGGTAGGCAACCTTTGACCTCTGAGGAGACCGACGACGAGGCGCGTGGTGCTCCGCCACCAGTCTCAAATATGCCCCCGGGGTGGGTAAGGTCCCGGGGGCTGCCCCCACTAGAAGAAATGTCAGGGAGCGCCATCGCACTCCCCATGAAAACTGGCCCACCCTGGCCCCCTATGAGAACGGAAACCGAGGAGCGCCATTGTGCCCTCCTGGGGAAAGGAAAGATGGGCCTGGGAATTGCCCCAACCAAGGTGCCAAGTGCCCACCCTGGCCCCCGAAGATTCCGTAGGGAGGGGAGAGCTGTTGCGCCCCCTGCTGAAGATGTCCTGGGACCCCATCTCCAGGCCCCAAATGGAAGGAGGAGGGAGAAGTGCCGCTGCACACCCCCACAGCAGTGGGAAGGTGGGGGGAGTGCCATCGCACTCCCCTGAAGACCCACCTCAGGAGAGGCTGCCTCTATGTTTGCCTACCCGAGCTGGCACACCAAAATGGATACCTGGGGGTCCGGGTTCAACCGGGCCCCCCACCGAGGCATGATGACATGGTGTGAGGCCGCCAGCAGTGAGGCACAGCTCCCCCCAGAGCAGTGGGGGAACCGCTGCTATAATATGCGCGGGCTGGAGAGATTCGCCCCATAATACCTTGCAGCCCTGGACCGCCCTGAATGGAAATGCAGATCATTTGTGGCGTGTGGTTAGCCCAGGAGGGTGCGTCACCACAAGGTGTGTGCCAAGGTGCAGGGAGAGCAGCAGGAGAAATGCAGACTCCCCCAGCACGAAGAGGAGAAGTCCCCCCTAAGTCTCTAGGGGAAGTAAAAGAAATAACCCCTCAAGGCCTCAGCCAGCAGTCATCAGCATCCTGGGCCTGGAGCTTTTGTTCTGCATCTGGGGGGGTGTTAGGGACTGCCTCAAGTTATTGATATCTGGGCTGGGGATGTCTGAAGAAGGGCATTCCCTGGAGGTGAAGAGGTGTAATTGCAAGAGAAGTACATTTACTAATGTTATTTCTTCAGAGGGACTAAGAGTCACATGTGTAATGTGAATCCATAAGCAAAGTGCGGTTTTGTTGTCGGATATTCCTGCTAGGGTGTCTGGCTGTATATGCTTATCTTGTGATTGTAACTGTGATGCATTTTAGGGGCCGTGATTGTAATGCATTACAACTATTATCAGCTATGATAAGTACCTAATTTAAGGTGATGTCTAAACATATATTCTTGCTGCTGCTTTAGGTGAAGAACAACCCAGACTGTTAACCCCTAAGATGTAGAGGTGTATACTGCATGGACAGTATGAGATGCTCAGTCAGGGTTATGTGTCCCCAGGACAGGTATACCTATTTTTAATGCTGGTTGAGATGATGGGGTGAGTCACCACTGGGATGGTGCCAGTGGGCAAGTCCCTCGCTCCAGTTTATGTCAACCTACTGTATTAGGGGGAAAGATGATATGTATACATGAGAGTGGTGGTACTAGACCCCATCCCCCGCGGGAGGGGTGGAAATGTTACACAATGTCACAAAGTAATTACAACAGCTTATGTATATTTGTAAATTGTGCATAGTATGGAGTAGTGTGTGTGTTTAATACATGTACTCTTCCTTTTATAAAGCAAAGTACAGACTGGACAATCACAATCAATTATTGAGTGTTATTTCTGCTTACTAGTAAATGGCGATTACTAGCCTACACCACCTCCCTTGAGTAAGCTTCAGACTGCTCTGCAATGCTACCCTTTGAGAGTCAAGCACTACAATGGGGTGTTTGCTTCACAGTAAAGGACAAATGTGACATGTTATTTGTGCAGGCCTCACAGATACTGCCTAATTTTCCAACAGCTGTACATATTGCAAACAGGTCATACATACATGAAAACCAAGTGCCCAGAGCAGTGCAAAACAAAAACAGATGAGAGGAGGGAATTGTCCTAGTTTCTGGAGGAAGTGCATTCCATATCCTTTGGGGCAATACCGAAGAAGGCGTACTTGTTAGCCTTCTTTTCGTTGAACTTCTGTGGCTTCAGTAGTAGAGAGTTAGAGTGTCGTGAGGAGCAACTACCCACAATTCAGGTTTTTTGGCCAGGTAGACAGGTATGTTGTAGGGAAGGGTCTTAGTAGTCATGCAAGCTATTTTCAGCTGGATTCTAGCTTCAAATGGGAGCCAGTTTAACTGGTTGAGACCCGGGCTAATGTGTTTAATTCGAATCTCCTGGATCCAGTGATGAACCTAGCAGCTGAGTTCAATGTGGCATGTAGAAGGGCTAGCCTTACTTTTGGTAGGCCTGCCAGCGTAACACTCCCATAATGTAAATGGGTGATGACTGGGGATTAGACTGCTAGCTGAAAGTCAGCCGGGGCAGGAAAGATTTAATTTTTCTCAAAAAAATTCAGTTGGTAGTAGGCTCCCCTGGTGGATGAATTGATGTGCTCTCCCATATTCAGGTATTTGTCCAGCATTATACCTAGAGATCTAGTGGAATTGATCACCTGAGGGGCATAGTTGAGAGCAGTGAGCTGTTTGAGCCATTTTTCTACAGGGGCAGGGTGATTGTAAGGGGTAATCAGAAGGAATTTGGTTTTGAGCGTCTTATGCCTGAGGTCATTGCAGGTCAGCCACTGTTGCATTTTCAGTAGGGTACAGTTGAGTAATTTGATATCGTCAGGTGAGAACATTTTCAAATGCAGTTGTGTATAAACAGCGTACATGTGGTAAGGAATGTTGGATCCTTGAGGGACTGTGGTGTCAGATAGGTTCTTTTGTGAAGGAATGCGGCAAATACCTTTAATACTGGACCACCTAGCCCCACTCTCATCTCAAGAAGGTTGATCAAATTATCATGTTTTACTGCGTCAAAGGTAGAGGAGAGATCAAGTAGTTTAAGCAGGCATAATTCATTCTGGTCTAACATTCTCAAAGCTTCACCGACAATATGTGATAGAGCTGTTTCAGTACTAGGACCTGGTCTGACTACGGATTACTGATGATTAAGGGATTGAAATTGCTCGATGTGGTTTAAGAGTTGCAGGTGTCGATTTTCCTCTATTATCTTTACTAGTGTCTGGATGTTGGTGATTGGGCAATAATTGGAGGGATTGGATAGGTCCACATTCGTTTTGAAATAGGGGTGACCTACCCTATCTTTAAGCAGTCTGGAAACAAGCCCTGACCGAGACATTCACTGACAATCTTAGTCCAAAGGGGGAGTAAGGAAGGGCTGAGTTGTTTGAAGAGCTTTGAGGGCAGTGGGTCAATGAAATGGTTAGAGGTTTTAATAGTAGTTAATATTTTGAGCCAAGATGATTTATAAAGGATTCTGAAAACATTCCATGAGACATTGTTTTTAGTAGTGTAGCCAAATGGAGGTGAGTTATTCTGGAGCTGAACAGGTAGGAGCCTGGGCTGGGCCTGAGTTTGTAGAAGCTGAAAATCGCATAGGAGATTAGTTTCAATTCTTTTGATCTTTTCTATGAAATAGGTGGAGAAATTGTTACCACTTGGTAAGAAACCATTGTCAGCCAAGTGAAGGTTAGGGTTGCATACTGTTTGCTGTTTGATGAATTCAAAGTGTTTATTGGGTCTATTTTTGGCATTGTCTAGTTGTGACCTAAAATATTCTGCTTTGCAACTTTGCATGTGTTTATTGTAGAAACTTGTAGCTGACCTTAAGTGCTTGAGCCTGAAGAGACTACAGCAGATCGGATCAACATTAGAGAGGGGAAGCAAGGGCAATACATTTGCAATATGGATGCTTCTATTGAGCTCTGGTGTTCTAGTCTAGTTGGTGAAACTGAAATCTAAAGCCCTTCTTTCCTTATAGTGTACCCACAATAGACAAGTCCTCTGTCTATTTCAACTTCTCAGAAGTCCCTATTTAGTTTCTTGTAGCTGCGTGTTAGTCCAGTCCTCTGTTCACTATAACTAATGGAGGCATTGTCGCCATTTTAGGTTCAGGCCAGTTTGTAAGGGAAAGTATAGAGGTCCCCAAAATGGATGGCTAGCTTCTGACACCCTGCTTCCAAAAAGGACAACTCTGCTCCTGATGTCCAAAGAAAGCACCCAGTCGAGATCTGCATAGGGCTCAGGCTAGTGCCCCTGAGTATCTTGAACACCACACACCTAACAAATTGCAGCACAACACCTCCTTTCCCACCTCCTCTAACCAAATACTCACACTAGACCTAAAGGAAAGACTAAGTGTTATTGAAAATCAGCTTGATGAAGTGATAGTAGGTATCAACAAAATCCTAATGACCCTCAAAACCTCCCCCGACTATGCCCACTGTTCACTCCTCTCCCCTCCAGAAAGGCAGACCTCCACTTCAGCCTTCAAAAATTCAGCCAAATATCTTGATTACTACTCCTTTTAACAACCAAGCTCACAGACTGATTCAATCTTTTTTAGGATGTCATACAACAAAGCGATAGAGCTGGCCAAAACATATCACAAGACGACAACCAGGAAAAAAAAACTGCTCCAAGATCCAGGTGATCACTGGTATCAGTAGAAACCATATACTACCCAGGAAAATGGCCAGACCGCCAGTACACCTCTCTGATATCCCCAGGGCACCCACCTCTCAGAAACAGCAACTGAGGTATTATCAACTGCCTATTAACTATAGATCTGCCTCCAAGCATGCAACCGAACATGACATCGATATTGCATTCATCACAGAAACTTGGCTTAAATCTACTAGTTCCTCCTGGGTTCTCAATCATCAAGAAAGACAGGATGGATCAACATGTCGGTGTTCTAGCCATTATCCACAAAAATACCATCAAGATGGTGGAAACTGTCTCCTCCACATAAAGCACTTTTGAATATCTCAGCACTGCTATACGGATGAAAAAAAAGAAAACAATGAATTGCCACCTCTTCTACCACCCTCCTGCCAACACTCGCCCCTTCCATGAACACATATCTGATCTGATAACTCGCTACTCACTCTCAAATGCCAACAACATAATCCTAGGTGATTTCAACCTCCATTGGAGTGATGAGAAAAACACATGAATCCAATCCTTAAAAACTCTTACTTGAGTACAACCTTTTCCAACACTGCAAAGAACAAACCCACAACAGAGGCTCAACCTTTGACACCAGTATAGCCCAGGAGATGGCGATAACTAACCCCTGGCGTAGTGTGTATAGCTGGGCTACACGGAGGTCCACGGAGTTGAAATAAAACTCAGTGGAACTGCCATGGAAGTTAGAAGTGTGGGTGAAGATGGACACTCAGGTCTATAATTTTGAGTGGGGGCAGGACTCTCCGATAGAATAGTGCTATAAGTGAATCATGTCCTCTTCTTTCTGACCACTCTTACAGCTTTGGGGCCTTGTATTCTGCAAATCACGCATATTTTTGGTGAATCCTAAGGCTGTACCTTAACGCATCTAAATCTACTGTGTTTTAGGTTGGTAGTTGCTCACAGGATCTCAGTTCGGCATCGAGATTGTGGATTGCCTCAGGTGGGTTATTATCTGGGTGTTTTTGTGTCCCCCGACACAGCATTGGTGTGGATGCATAACTAAGAACCAGTACTGGCTCAACTATGGCAAGATATTTGAGTTTGGTCAGTTTTGCCATTGTCCCTGACTGGTATGTCTGCAATTTAAAAAAAAAATTTGCTACCCCAGTTTTGATATCAACTGCAGAATTTCCCAAATGGCATTTGACAACAATCGTTCTCTACTTTAAACTCCATTCTTAATAGTTTCGTTTGGGAGGGTGGAACCCCCCCCCCCCCGCATTACCCTCGGTAAATATTTACAATCTACTTACTCATTCTTTGTCTTTGGTTCATACAGAAGGGAGTAAACTTGAATGCTGGGCCACTGACAATGTGAGACTCATTGCACCTGAAGTCCCTCAATGTGCAGGTTGATTTTCCTGGGCATTGGTGTCCGGACTGGACAGATATTGAGCCCTAATATCAGGTGTTGCATCTACTGGTCATAAATGATTAATAGTATGATATCCAGGGCAAACTGCTTTTGTGTCTGAAAAATGGCAGATGGGGGATACTCCTCTCATTTCTTATCTATACGATGGGGTGAATTCAGTCGTCTCCCTCCGGTGACTAGAGTAGTCTTGTGGTAAGGAATGTTGGATCCTTGAGGGACTATGGTGTCAGATAGGTTCTATTGTAAAGGAATGAGGCAAATCACTTTAATACTGGACCACCTAGCGCCACTATCTTCTCAAGAAGGTTGATAAAATTATCATGTTTTACCGCGTCGAAGGTAGAGGAGAGATCAAGTAGTTTAAGCAGGCAGGATTCCTTCTGGTCTAACATTCTCAAAGCTTCACCGACAATATGTGATGGAGCTGTTTCAGTACTAGGACCTGTTCTGAATACGGATTAACGATGATCAAGGGATTAAAATTGCTTTGCAGTGAAGGCACTCGCTCCAATGAAATGATGAGGAGACTGACACAGTGAATCCTGCTTTTGCAGAGCTGTCTGCTGCCACAAGTGGCCGCATTGGATCGTTTCGGCAATGACATCTGATAGGGATCTCCACTCTGGAGGTATCATGTGAGGACGGTCCTCAAGCCCTTTCAGATTCTGCAGGCAGAATACCAACTCCATCGTAGCCAATTTCATTGCTACCTTCAGCTTCACCATGCACTAGCCTCATACATTGTTGCCCTGTCTGGTCTTCCTGAATGTAACCCTTTGGAGGGAAAACTTATTCTGGGAGATATAGGTGACCACAAGATTGCAAAGATTTACCAAACTCTCTTATCCAACCATTCGGACATGCTCATTGCCCTCCGTCGGGCGTGGGAGGCTGATGCAGTGGGGATTGGACCGAGGCTCTGGGGGCACCTAGGGCAGCATAAATGAGTTAGATTTTGGTTGATCCAGCTTAAGTATCTTCATAGGGTATATTTCACCCGTCACCAGCTGTGGCGAATGCAGGTAATAGCCTCCCCAACTTGTCTTCGCTGTGGCGTGGGGGATGGCACATTTTTGCATACAGTATAGGGCTGTCATGCCTTGGATTAGTTCTAGAGCAGGGTGACATCCTGTTCTGGGTGGGGTCTTGAACATAACAATCTCATTGGACCTAAAGCTCACTCTCCTTCACATTACAGATACACTGGAAGGTTAATCGATATAAGCTGTTCTTATTCTTCCTGTGTATGACTCTGGCAAACAAGACATAGCAAGAGAGCGGAAAGCCATGCCCTCCCACTCTTTGGCTGTGTGGAAAATTGGCCTGGATTATTTTATGGGTTTGGAGGTGACAGTGTATAAGGCTTGGGCTGTCCAAAAAAGCACCCAAAGATATACCAGGGGTAGGTGGATTTCAGGGGCATCGTGTTGGAATCTCTCAGTTCTATACGACAATTGGTGAATTATGAAATGCATCTGTTTATGTGATATAATGGGGCTTAGAAAGGAACAGGAAAGGCGATATGGTTACTGGAAATGTTATGTATCCTACTGCTAAAGAGTGTGTTGAGGGAAATGTTTTTTCATTTGTCGGCCATTTTGGCCATATATATCATGTAAAATCACTCAAATTTGTTTCGAAAAAACAAACAGTAACACGCTAAACTAATAAAGAATGATTCTGTATTGTATACCATAATGATATGTATTGAAAACAACAGCATCAGTCCAAACCTCTTGCTAAACTCAAAATACGCACCACCCCATCTCCAACTAATACCACCCACATCATTCCTGCCTCCTTCGTAAACCCTAAAAAATGAAACAACCTCTTTCCCAACTCATAACACTACAAAACAAGCTTTCTCTAAACATTAAATATTACCACTTTCCAGCTTAACCTACCCACACCAACCACAGCAGACTGACACTCCTTAAAAAAAATACCCCTCTAATTTATCTCGGTATGAGGAAGAAGCACTCTAATATTATTGTAAGACTAAAAAAACTATTGCATAGGGCCTAATATTCCAAAAAGTCCATGCATCAAGTTAGATAGAGGTTCAATCATTGAGTCCTTGTCCGTGTTTAAATTGGAAGTAAAGAAATAAAGAATGGACGTTATGTGTCTCTTGATGCTTGGACTCAAAGAATAAAACTCTATGTAAATCTGTGCATGGACTCTTTTTGGGATGTTAGGGCCAATGTAAAGGTTCTTTTAGTCTTACAATAATATTTGAGTGCTTATCCCTCCTGTTGTGATATTTGTAATTATTGGGGCATTTTGGACGGTTCGTCCTGGGAGGGGGCACCTTTCTAGCCGGAACTGTACAGAGTAAGATGAAACTGAACCATAATCATTCTAGCTGTGTTTTTACAAAGCCCTAAATTATCTGTTCTCCCCTCAGTTCCTGCTGATCCCTAATCAGGGTCTCCAGGCACTCTGACACGTTGTACAGTAGTGTCTCTTTAAAGTGTAGTGGGTGGGGGGTGTAAGTGGGTATGGATTGGTGTGACTCAGCTTCCGGTGTCAGCTGTGAGAATGTGCCAGCTGTTAAGGTATGGGGGCTTTTGATGCTATTGCTACGCCTCCAGATCCCCCAGCCTATGGAAAGTTGGCATAACTGACTAGGGTCCAGATGTAGGTAAATCTGATTTACCGACTCTAGAATACTGATTTTTACCAATTCGGTATTCTAGATTCGGTAAATCAGATGTAGTTAAAAATTCTGTTATTTTTACCGAATCTGTATGATTCGGTAATTACTGAATCGGTATTTACCGATTCGGTAATTGCCATTGATTCCAATGGGCCTACAGGCCCATAGAAATCAATGTCAATTAGTGAATCGGTAAATACCAATTCGGTAAAATTACCGATTTTGCAAGGGTGACAGGGTGTCACTTTGACACCCTGTTGCACCCCTGATTTTGCCTTGTGTGCCATGTGACACACAGACATGCCCTTAGGGCATGTCTGTGTGCCACATGGCACAGGTGTACATGCACAGATGTGCATGTACACTGGAATTCGTTATTTACCATGTAATAGTATTACATGGTAAATAACGAATCGGTAATGGCCTGTGGCACTGTTTTCAGTGCCACCTACATCTGTATTTACCGATTCGGTAAATTTACCGATTCGGTATTTTACAGAATCGGTAAATTTACAGAATCGGAAAATATACCGATTCTGTAAATTAAGCCTACCTACATGCCAAATCCCAAATACCGGTCGGTAACGGCCGAAATTGGCCGTTACCGACCGGTAATTGGCCACCTACATCGGGCCCTGAATTCTTTCAAGTCACTGCACAAATAGAGAAAATATCTGAATTGTAGTGGTGAAACTTTCTCCAAACATTAAAAAGTGTTTAAAAACATTAATCTGCGAAGTGAGATTATCACAGAAGATTGCTGTGCATTCATTTATGCACCAGTATGTATTTGACTTTTCATGTAGCAAAGTTAAGGGAGGTAGCCTGACCACATGACTTTAGACAACAAATGCCACATCATATTTATTCCACTGCCCATGCTGTTTCCAAACCTAGCTACCAATCGACACCAAACCCTATCATTAATTCATTATCAGTACAACAAAGATTGTTACTGATTTAGGAAGAAAGTATATGTTATGTAAGGTTGACTTTATGCATATTACTTAAGATTTTCGGTTTATAGTGGAGTTAGGTTTATGGAAGATAGAAAACGGCCTAATACATGGCATGAGAGGAAACATAGCAAGGAAAAGGTCAGAAATCTGGGATAGAGGTATGGTAGAAGTATGCATGTGCAATGACACGTGGTGATGGGTGAGGATGAGCATCACCCCCTCTTCTATCCATTAAATGGTGCAGAAGCAGGGACCCAAAGCATAGTAAGGTGAATAAAGTGTTTGGACACAGGTTTAGCACCAAGGGACCTCTTTCTCCCATCATCCAGTGCGGGTTTGCAGAACCAAACCTCGGTTTGTGTACCCTAAACAATCTGATTGGTGTGGCACAATCTAAAGAAATATTTTGCTGTCACCATTACAGGTTGCATAGATTTGGTTAGTGCGTCCTGATAAATGAAAATGAAGGATCAATGTGGGGACAGAAGGAGCACCATCCCACAGAGAACCCTTATTGTGAAAATACATGGTGACTTTACCGCTGGGCCAAGGGTCCCTGAACTCATAGCAAGAAGTCTTGGGCCATTTGTTGGGTCAACTCACAGGTTTGCAAAACAGTTTGTGAACCATAAAGAGGTACAGCAAAGGCTAACAAACCTAATAACAGGGTCAGCTAACCCTTATTTTAAAAAAAACAGGGCCTGGTGGTAGGTGAGTCACTGTGACAAATACTGCTGTCCAACACCTTCAACCGCATAATATTTATACCCATAAATACCAACATGAAAAAGCACAACATCATTAAACAGTAAGGCATATTCAGGCCAATGCATGATACTGCATTCAAAGTCATCTAATTCATATTGTTATTGAGAATGTGATGTGTATGTTCATCTGTACAATTATTGAGGATATTTGTAATTGCATCCGTCACATCAAGGTTGAGGCCATGAGTACTGCATCTGGTGTTCGAGCCGGATTACAGCGCTGATGTTTGAATTTTTGATGGTTTGTTTTTGTTTTGAAATATAAATTCACTGTAACTATGGTTTTTAAGAGAACGTTTTTAAGATGTTATAACCAATAGAATAATTGCTTCACTTGAACCTTCTATAAAATCCACAGGTAGAAACTGACCTTAGTCAATGGTAAATTGAAGGGCTGCAATTAGAGTTTCATGTACTGATAACTCTGAAGCAGTTTAATTATTCTGCATGGAATTTGACACCTAGAAAATTAACCCTGGTGCAAGACCGGGAAAGCCTACAGCCAACCCCTGCTGCATATAGCCAGAGGTGGGTGGGCACACACCTGGTTGAAGGCTGTGCACATGGCTGGACTGGAAACCCGAAGCAGCCCTGGCAAATTTTGTCAGACCAACCCTGGTATGATGCATATTGAATGTACACAATGAGCGAGTGTGACAACTGCAAGGGAAGTTGTGGGGGTTCTCATTATATTTTTTATTATATATTCAATTGTATTAGCTTTTAAAGCACAGCAAATGACAGTGCACCAGGATATGGCAATCTTTATTTGGACTCTTCAGTGATTCCCTCCCTAGCACCCTCCAGCAGTGCCTCTCATCTCTCCATAGCCCTCTCTCTCACATGCATTTATTTGTTCTATAGCACCTATCATATCAGTGTGGGGTGTTGAGCACTTTACATCACACACACACACAGATAATAAATAGCACATGTGTAAATCAAAGTGTAGGAAATGTTACATAAGACAAAGGATACTACAAGGTGTAGAATGCACATGTCATGCACACTGGTAGGCATATTTTAAGAGTGCCTGATCTGAAGAAGCACAAACCTGGGATTCAGAATGTAACACGGTGGTCAGGGTTGATTTACAAATAAGAATGTATTTCTACCCTAACAAACCTGTTTCAGCAAAAGTAGAATAAGGAAAGACTGGGAAAACCATAAACTTCTAACCTGTACCATGTAGTTTTCAAATATGTATGCAGCTCTTTGAAGGCAGTTCATAGCTCACTGTGCTAAATTATGTTTGTAACTTATTAACTGCACAGTAACAACAAGGATCTCTGTGACAAACACAGTGACCCACTAAGCTATGCACATAACATACTGGTCTGTGATCTGCAAGGTGCACTTTCTTTGCAGCATGCACAACAACCTTATGCGCTACCTAAGATGAGCTCAAACATCCACTAGACAAAACTCTGATCTCTTTCCAGCAAGTGCATTAATCCCCAGTTATTGTGACACTTTTAGCTGAAATCTGCTAGACATACAAGGAACTCTGTAGCGGGTGCTTTTAAAACTGTTGCACTGCTACAAAACCATCACCAAAAACGCAACCTGCACCTACTCCTCCAGCCTCCCCAAGAAGTGCTCAATGCATGGTATAGCTAGTCTGGCCTTGGATGTGCATTGTTAAAAATGGGTGCATGAAAATAAAATTAAATGAAAAAAGATTTCTAAAGTGCCCCACTACCCGATGGAGTCTAGGCGTTGTCCAGAAAGAAAAAAGCATAATCTGTTTAATGGATTATTATAGTTGATCAAGATTTCTATTAGTTAAAAAGCCAGGTTTTTAGTGCCTTCCTAAAAGTCAACAGAACAGTGGTATTTTTCAGGTTGAGGGGCGGGGAGTTCCACTTTCTGGCCGTGTAGACTATGAAGCTTCTCCCACCCCAAGAGGATTACTTAAACCTGGGAATCACAAGATAATTTGAGGATGCAAGTCACAAGGGTCTAGTTTAGATACATTTTTGCAGGAGATAGTCAGGGCCAGTATAATGTAGAGGCTTAAGTGCAATGCATAGAGGCTTAAAGTGAAAACGCTTCCTGATCGGAAGCCAGTAGAGCTATTTTAGAGAATGCAAATACTGATTTGCATCTGGGGAAACATAGTAGTAGCCTTGAAACTGCATTCTGAACAGCCTGTAACTTTTTCAGAAATCTTTTCTGGATATACATGAAGAGGGCATTGCAATAAACTAGGTTTGATATAATGAGAGCAGACACTGCAGTTTTCTGTAAATACACCGGAATAAAAGGGAGAACTTTTCTAAGCACTTTCAACAGGTAATAAAAAGAGGCAGATGTAACATGATTAATCTGACCCTCAAAAGACAATTTGTTGTCCACAACAACTCCAAGACTTTTAAAAGTTGCTACTGGGGTCGAGTGGGTGTGCCAATCTTGGGGCCACTGGGGAGCAATAGGAAGGGTTCTAACCAAAACCATAACTTTAGTTTTCGAAGAGTTTAGTTTTAAGCAGATTTTGCTTGTCCAGCGCCGTGTGTGCAAAATACAGTTGTAAAATCTGGTGGCAGTGACCTCCTGGTTGCAGCTACTTGCACCACAATTTGGGTGTCATCTGCAAATGACACAAAGGTAAAGCCATATGATTTGATCAGAGTCGCCAGTGGAGTCACATAAATATGAAACAGGGTAGGGCTGAAATCTGAGCCCTGTTGGACTCCACAAGGCAGGCGAAAAAGGGGGTGAGCTGAGGCCATCCAAAGTCACCACCTGCTCTCACCCTGAAAGAAAAGATTTTAAGAAGGAGAGCGCATTACCTCTAATACCGTAGGATATGAGGTGATCTATGAGTGGTGAATAGCTGACTGTATTGAACGCCGCCAAAAGATACAATAAAATCAGTGCTGTAATCCCTCTGGCATCAAGAGTTTGCCTGATTTCCTCAAAGGCTGTGATGAGTGCAAGTTCTGTACTATGATGGCTTCTATAGCCATATAGAGTATCATCTAGTAGGTTAGTGTCAGTGATGAAGGAGTTTAGTTCTGTATTAACAGTTTTTTCCAAAAATCTTTGCTGGGGATGGGAGCCGTGCAATTGGCTGATAGTTGTCAGTCTGAGGATCCAGGTTCGGCTTTTTAATCAAAGGGAGGATAGACGCCTGCTTCCATTTGGTTGGGAAGTAGCCCCGACCGAACATCTTGGTAAAGATGTCAGTAAACAATGTGGCTATTTTTTCGGCAGCTAAATGTATCATCTTAGAAGGATAAGCATCATTAATACCCGATTTAACAGTATTTAAAAAACCCGAAGTTTGATCCGTGCTAAGGGGAGATAAGGATGTAAAAAGTATGAGGTGCTTCCTATCAGGGAAGACTTTACTATAGCCTTATAGCCCGCCGTAGAGGGCTATACCTGCTATTAAAGGCCCTCTCCAGCGTTAAAGGCCCCGAGCCGAAGGCGAGGGCCTTTAACAAGGGAGAGGGACTTTAATAGCGGTATAGCCCATCTACGAAGGGCTATAAGGCTATTAGAACATTCTGTCACTAGAGGACAGAATGTTCTAACAAAAAAAACAAAGCCTTTTGGAAGCGTGAGGGGATTGGAATCCTCTCAGGCTCCCTGAATCCTTTGTTCACAGCAAGAGCTGTGAACAAAGAAACATTGGAATGTTAGAGCTCCAGGCTTACACCAGCCATTATAAGCCCAGAGCACTCCATTGTTTTCAATGGAGCTCCCAACATTCCAATGTTCTAATAGTCATTGAATCCGGACCCTTGGTGGTAATGGAAGAGGCAGCACTATCTGATGTCAGTTCCAGGGGAAGGCCAACAGTGACTTTGAAGAACAGATCAGATGTTAATATAGGAACATCATCAGCTGCAATGCAAGATGAGTTTGTACTAGCTAAGAAGGAATCAAATACTCCCTTAACCTTATCTCAGAAGAAAGGGGCCATTGACAAACTGTTGACTAACCATCCTGCTTTTATTCACGGGCAATGTGCCAGTTTTTTGATTGTTGAGAAACGTTTCTTGGAGGAATTTTTAGATGACTCAATTTTATGGGTAAAATAGTGAATTGTTTCCTTAAGTACCATGTTCTTGTAAATTTGGAGAGACTGTTTGTAAATTTATTTTTTTGTAGGATCATAGTTAGTCCACCAGTTTATTTGAAGCCTACTGCATTTTTGTTTTTCGAGCCTGAGATTGTTGGTGAACCAAGGTGCAGAGGGTGTGACTCTCTGATTATGATAAGTTTTAAAAGGGATTAACTGATTGAGGGCTCTGTCCAGCCATTGATGATAGTTAAGGGCACTCAGCTTGAGATCAGTCGTGGCCAAGGGTGGTGTATGTTGAAGGGTATTGACATCAAGCTTGTGCAAAGGGCATGGGCACTTCATTGTTTTGGAGATTACAAGCTCTGGCTCTTTCTCTTCCAAACTGAGCCAAAGCATAACAGCAAGGTGGTCAGACCAATTAAGAGGGAGTGAGGCTGATGTTTTTAAGTGGGGGTTATCAGAAAATATTGTATCCAGTCAGTGACTTGCCGTGTGAGTAGGTCATTCAACTAGTTGCATCAAGGGTAGCAATAGCCATGAAATCAATACAATGGACAGAGTCAACATCAAGATGGTCATCTAAATGGAAGTTAAAGCCTCCCAGTACAGTGAGGTCAGGGAGGTTAGCTTTCATTTCTAGTAGTTGGTTTGCTCTGTCTAGAAAAGGTGATCTCGGGCCAGGGGTGGTAAATCAATATATCATTAAAGGAGTACCACTTGTTAATTTCGATTTTAAAATGATGTGCCTCGCTGTTTTGAACTGCTGAGAATGCTTGAGTTTGGATTTTTAAGGATTCACAATGGATTTAGTCTAGTGATCATAAAACCTGGAGGTAGCCCGGGGATGAAATTGGGGTCAGAGAATTCAGCAGCCTGTTTCAGTTATGACATTTAGATCAAGGGCTCTTGAATCGATAACGTCGGCACTTGATAGGGAATTTTTAACGAGAGACAAGGCAGTTATGAGGGCACATCTGCAATTAACTAGCTGCCTGTGTTTAACTGCCACTCTAGTACGAAGGGAAGGTGTTTGTAATTTATCATTGGTGGGATAGAGCTTGCAGTTGGGGTAAGACACACAGTCATCCATGTGGCACGGTTGTCCTATGGGTCCAGGGCACAGCTTATCAGGTTACATGAGTTTAAGCAGGCCATTTCGCGTATAGCAGATGCTGGCCATTCCATGGCTGGTCTGATGGATGGTGAAACCAGCAGGGGGGCTGGCGCTGAGTGTGGTCCGAGCCCTGATGGGTGCAGACAGGCTTGCCTTCAGCACACCAGTGGTACAGACTAGCTCCCGGATCTGCTTTGAAGCCCGGCATCTGGGGGTGTGTCAAGGGGCACTGCTGAAGAGTGCTGATTCTGTACAATAAAACTCAAAAGTGCGGGCAAATGAGAACACCAAACTAGGGCCCAGCAGCCCCCGTTGCCCCTCACAAGCACCCTTGTGAGTCACACCTAGTAGCGAAAGCAAGACAAGCTAAAATAACAACGAGAAATATAAAAAGAAATTTGCTTTAAAAACAACAATTGAAAGTGAAATTATGGCTACAAATTAAAACTGAAAAAACATTGAAATACGCTTATCGTTAGGGCATCAATCCTTAACTTGCACAACAGTCATTCACTTCATAATTTGAACATCAAATGTATTTTGCTGATCTAACAATATTCAATAAATTCTATCCCCTAAAATACTTATAGTCATCTCTGTCAAATTGGTAAGGATAATGCGATATATAATATAATCTTATAATATAATCTGTAAAATGAAAAAAAAAACATTTGTCACTGCATTTGTTTGTTTATGGTTTGCATGGCTGCTGTGCACGTTATGATTGTGGTCAGCATTTGTGGCCCAGCTATCACGGAAAACTGCCAGACAAATGACCCAGTATTTCTGAGTCTATGCGGTTATTCCCTGAAGAAATTTGATAATTACTGGAATTAGGTGCCAGCATACAAGCCTGAATCAGAGATACCGTATCCCCACACCAAATGTTGATACTTGTAAATAGGCTCTTACAAGCTTGGTTCTGATTTCTGGAGACTACCCCCCCAGCATCCAACTCTAACTGCAGCACTTTTATTTATGTTTTACATAGTTTGTATTCAACCCCTCCAATCATGTCTCTCAAAATTCTCCCATGCAGGTAGATTATGCTTGTCATTGATTTGCAAGCTCTATAATGGTCTTACTGATATCATATCAAATATTTGTAAAGCAATGTTCAAGTAGGACTGTCGGGTCTCGGATGGTCCATCTGGGCAAAGGAGTCCAAGATATATTTTAGTGGAAGAAAGTGTTGTCAGTATATTGATCAGGCTGGCTCAATTATGACCCCCAGCCCTTCAGCTGGAGAAAAAACAAAGGTCCTGATTCACAATGATAAACCTACACTTTTGTCCAAGCTAACAATTGTTGGCTGTACACAGAGGGATCTACTAACAGTATCTTAACAAGTGCAGAATCTCTGCACATAAATGGATCTCTTGATGTGCAGCACCGTAGCAAGGGAGTGCTGGGCTGAGCAGGGGTATCTTTGGGGTGCATGGAACGAGAGGGGGTAGTTCAAGTAGACAGGTCTGGTGTTGTTGAAGGATTTGTGGGCAAGGGTGAGGAGCTTGAAGGTGGTTCTCTTCTCAACGGGGAGCCAATGTAGTGTTCGCAGGTGTTGGGTGATGTGGCAGTGGCGCAGTAGGTTGAGGACAAGTCTGGGAGAGGCGTTCTTGACATTCTGGAGTTTGTGGGGGAGATTCTTGTTGATCCCGGCGTAATGTGTGTTGCCGTAGTTAAATGGTTAATTGAGGTCATGAGGTGCAAATCCAAAGTTCAAGCTGACCATGATCGATGGCAGGCCAGCTACCGGACCCAGACAGGTTCCACCTAAGAACTACCTTGGATGGATCTTTTGTGGACGATGAGAGCCTTACTGTGCCATTGTCGAGCCTCTGAAAGGGGGTCACATGTTGTCGTCGAGCTCCATTGAAGTCAATGCAATGTGTCATCATTGGCCGGAGCAGAACGTCGATGTCGAGTAATGTAGGCTGTGAATCCACTGTTGTCGAGCAGCTTCTGTGTCGGTGTAGGTTTTTGCAGGAAAATCAGCTGCAGAACCTTCCAGCAGAGTCAGGGAGCCGCGGACAACAGGGCAACAAGCAGAAAAGCAGCCTTCCAGAAAAGCAGCCCAGTTGATTCCACTTTGCAAGGGTCTTATAAGTAAACCAAATATGCCAATCAAGTATAAAACAATTATACCATGTTTAGAGAAGAGATCAGATTAACTTTAACACAAGTTAGCAGTGGTAAATTGGTCAGCGTCCTAAAGCCAACAAAAAGAAGGTCAGAAAAATAGGAGGGGAAGACAAAAAGTTTGTTGTGGCCTCTCAGAGAGGTACATTTTCAAACACAATCAAACGCAGATCTCGATTTGTGTTAGTTTTTATATCCCATCAGACTTTGAATCAGGTTTGCTTTAATAATAAGATGCAAAGCCAATAGAAAATCTTGATAAATCGGTACCACAGTTTTTTAGTCTGTCTCATTCAGTACTGATGTAGTTGTATGAACATGCAGGTCCAGTTTACCAAACTGTCACACAACGCAGCACAGCAACTGAAAGTTGCTCCACTGAGTTGTGTGACAGGGAGAGAGTAGGAAAGCACCATAACTACAGTTATATAGCACAATCCTTCTCTCTCTCTCTCACTCTAGCGCTGGGGAATAATCAGTCTGGCGGGCACCGCGCACACACCTTTGCACTATAGTGTAATGGTTTTGTGTGAGTTCAGCATAGGTTTTGTACTGGAATGGTACCCTACCAGTACAAAATACTAAGCTTAGACTAACTTTAAAACTTTTCCCATTTCAGATGTGTGCTCTACAATGCAGCACACATGCAAAGTGAGCGAAGTTAGGAGACATACAAGTATTTCTGCTTTACAGCCGCGGTCAGCAGTAGGAGTTCCTGCAGAGCGGTGACGTGGGAAGGGGGAGTGGCAGGGTGTGGGGTAGTAATGTATGGATTACGGAGTTTAATAGGTAAGTAAACATATAAATAAATCATACGAATTTCGTTGCGCGCACTGCATCGCATTTGGTGATGCAGTGCGCGCAACGAAATTCATTTTATTTATTTATATGTTTACTTACCTGTTAAACTCCGTAATCCATACATTACTACCCCCCACCCTGCCCCTCCTCCTCCCCACGTCACCGCCCTGCAGGAACTCCTACTGCCGACCGCGGCTGCTACTTTATACTGTCTGCTTCAAAGAATCATTTTTTTCGGTGCAAAAACCTGTCTACAATTGTTAGCAGATAGTATTTAGCATCAAAAACATGGGTGGTGTGGGACACCACCCACTTTGCACCCATGGAATGCCCCTTCAAGCACAGTAATGCAAAAATAATGCTTTGTGCTGCTTTGTGTTACTTTGAGGCACCTTTCCAATGTAAAAGAACGTGAGCACCGGAAAGAAAATCCAACCAAAAAATTGTGCAGGTTTGAGTAATTTGTGTGACACAAGCCTAAAACAAAAGGTTTTAAATCAGGCCCGCAGCCCAGTCGTCATCTGTTGTTTTGTTTTCTGATGCATCAGCGAGAACCAAGGGACAGATGTCTGGCCTTTCTTTGCAGTTACAAGGGGGAATTCGGCCCATTTGCGACTGCAAACTTGGTCATCCCCCTATACAAACCATATTTTTTGACTCGCTAACCTATTAGCGACTCACAAAATATGGTTTGCGACTCGCTATTAGGAAGGGCTGTGCCAAGGGCGTCCCTTCCTAATAGCGAGTCTGACTGCAATGTATGATTGTTTTGCGACCACATATGCTGTCGCAAAAAACTCGCAGGGTGGTAAGCCACTTGCAAATGGGAGACCCCTTCCCCTGTGTGAATGGGTGCGAAAATATTTTTTAAGAGCAGGCAGTGGTCCCAGGGACCACTGCCTGCCCTTAAAAAATTAAACCAAAATGTTTAATTTTTTCTTTTTTTTTAAGGAAAATGGGCTGCATTAAAAGAATTAAAAACTGCTTTATTAGGAAAACAGTCACAGACATGGTGGTCTGCTGACCCCCGCAGGCCACCATCCCTGTGAGTGCTAGCCATTCTCAATGGGGTCTTAAATTGCGACTGTCTCATGAATATTGATGAGGCATGCAATTTGCGACCCAATTGGGAATCGCAAACAGTGCCTGAGACACTGTGGTACATTCACTTTTGCGAGTCGCAAATTGACGCAATTTGAGACTTGCAAATGTGAATGTTGGTACTTCTGCCCCCAAGACATTTTGCGATTTCCTGGTGTGTTTAAGCCTCCTTAGATGTTTCCCAGTAGGAAATGTGAAAAAAGTGCCTCGGAAGGAGTTTATATCTGAGGGTACGTGCATATCTGAAATGTGATTAGTGGCCAGAAAGGAAAGAACACCGTTGTTTCTGGCAATGAAATTTTACTGGAAAAAGAAATGTGTTCCTCAGCAGTAGACAAGAAAAAAACAGGGAAACCTCACAAGTGAAAGGAGTGATGATTGCCCAATGAGGTGCTTTGGAAGCAGAGAAGCCCTTTCCCAGCTCTGCTTAAAATACTTGGCCAACAGCCCAGGATTTCTTTCCAAGGCATTCTTTCAGAGAAGAAAAATATGATAGGCGCCTTTTAAGAGATGAAGTCGCTAACAAGATAACTGCAGACTTGTTGTGGGTCATCTGGCGAACTAGATGGTTTATTTAACTTGAGTTGAAGTGCACTCAGACTTGGGTTTTTCCCCTTGAACGTCGCAGCTTATTCTTCCAGAAGCGGAGAGTACACGATGTACTTTTACACGCTTTTGGGATTTTCCCACTGACCGCCCCCTGTCATTCCTCCCAGTTAGACTCGCAGAAAGGCTGGCCTATGGAACGTTGCAAAAACAACTTATCAGAATATATAGAAAGTCAAGCTCCCGGCAGGACATTCTGAATTAAACCACTCGGGAGTTCAGCAGATTTTTTTCTCAACTCTAGTGCGTGCACCTCAAGGTATTTAAGTGTTTTATTATTTATCAGTCACTTTTTAAAGAGAGGACCGTGTTAAATATAAAAGCATGTATTGCAATTGAAACTTCTGTTTAGTACAACTTCCTGTTAAATAAAAGTTAGCGGAGTTTGACATCTCCACTTATTTGAAAGAAAAATTATTTTGCTATTTATAAAAAAAGCTAAAATGCGGCGAGATACTGTATAAAATACAAGATGATGTGCATATTTTGTGATTGTATTACGTGTTATCTGAATATTGTGTAATGCTAATTGTCCTACACATTTTCCAAATGTGCATGGTGACACGCATAAGACTGCAGATGACTGGAAAATATATTAAAGCATAAAGAAGTAGTCAATGCAGCACAAAGCTTCAGGTGAAAAAACATTCATAGGTCTAGATTTTGCTTTGGGAACAGGTGGGGAGGGTGGAATAGTTTATAAACTCAAGAACACTTCTATTTGCTTTGTAAAACTGATGGTACTAACAAATTGTCTGCTGTAATAGATATTATTCCCCACAAATGAATTGTATTCATGATTTTTGCCAGGCGTGACTTAACAAGAACACAAACTTTTCGTTCACATCTCAAATGTAATGGTGTAGAAGACTGCTCACAATCGATATGCCATAAGACAAGAGCTCTGTAGGAAGCAGCTGGGTGGCAAGTAGTGTAGTCATAAAAATATCGAATAAATGCTCATTTATGCAGCTGCAACCAGAATAAAAATATTGTAAGCCAAGGCCACAAGAAATACAATTTGCTGAAGGTCAATATATCGCTTTACAGACTAAGGGCCTGATTCAGATTTTGGCGAACGGGTTGCTCTATCACAAAGTTAAATGAATGGATACCCCCAAAATGAAATATAAATCCCATAGGTAATAATGGCATTTAGATTAAGGAGGACAGGATATCTGTAACGGTTGTGACTGAGTAACCCGCCCACCGAAATCTAAATTAGGCCTAAGCTTATTTGCTGTTTGCTACAAATTATGGGGCTTATCTATGAGCCCTTGCGTCAGTTTTGCGCAGCCGGTGCGTCACTTTTTGTGATGCACCAGCAGCGTAAAAAATGTGCCTTGTTGCACAAAATATACAAAGTGACGCATCTAGGTACATGCGTCACTTTGTAAACCCCCACCCTGCATACATTATACCTGCGCCAGGTATAATGTATGCAGGGTGGGCGTGCTGACGCAAGAAAGGGTCATAGAAGTGACGCAGTGAAATCGATAAGATTTCACTGCGCCACTTCTAGGATGCAAATGCGTCAATATCTGCCGCCTGCCTCACAGCAGGCGTAAGGCTGACGCAGGCCCTTTCAAAACCCTATGTGAAAGGACACTACTGGAGTTGCGTCACTTTTGTGACACACTCCAGCAATGCGTCACTTTTGCGCCATACAAATACCTCAGAAATACTGACGTATCTGTAACTCCTTGCGACATGATGCGTCATACAGTAAATATGACGCTACAATCATGTCGCAAGGAGGGCGCACTGAGAGTGGTGCATTGCTGCTTTCACGCAGCGATGCATCACTTCTCATACATGAGACCGTATGTGTATTCCTGCAGCCTTATGTGTATACCTTCAGCCTTTATCTTGCTTTGGTTCTTATTGGACCAATGCCTTTGAAGAAAGCTCCCACATCTTTGCCCTTTACTCCCCTTGGCATTCTATTCCAACTGCGTTGGACTCTGACAAACTGTCCTCTGTGTCCTCTAGAATGCATATCCCTTACCTCATATTCTGTGAGCCATCCCCTTCCTAAGACTCGGCTCATAACTTGTCCTGCGCAATAAATGTCACTGAAATATGCTGCATGCAAAGGCGTGGCCCCCTCCCAGAGCCTTTAGAAGCCCTGTGGACCCTATCACGCTGGGACGTATTGATTTTTAAGGGTAGCGGGCGTGCTATTCCCCCCCTAACAGAGCATTTACAGTCCCTGGGGAAAGGCAGGAGGGTCAGTGCAATGGAGGCTGGACATTTCAAACTCCAGAGCTGTCAGCTAAATCCACAGCAGGAATTGTGGAAATGAACTAAAAAATGCAGAGTATGTGGGAATACTAAAGGCTGAAGCTGGTTTGGCACTCGGGCACCGCATACAGGTTCAGCGGGAATATGATCTGAACAGAAATAGCATATCCTGGGCCTTGCACAAGAGAGGTCCAACAAAAGAGCCATTAGGCGTATCGCATCCAGGATTTCGCAAGAAAGATTGACAAGCTATGTAGCAATGTTGGTTGAAATTGAAGCACACATCCATGCTCTACAGCAGTAGAATGGCATCCAGACAGATGCCTATCCTTGGACAAACAGACAGTACCACCGGAGATCCACATCATTTATTGGTGTTTATTATATTGTGAATTGATGAAAAGAAACGAATATTTGGCAAAATCTATTCATTTAACGATTCTGATACATAATTAAAAATATACATGTACTGATCAAGCTTTTGAAAAATCCAACTTCGAAAATGCTACACTATGTAGCTTCCATTGTAGGGGTAGTGGGTGTGCAACTTTATTTTCCACAGTGAAGTTTATGAATGTTGCCTTTGCAAATGCTGCATAGTATCCCAAACTATATTTCCCGCGTTCTTTCTTTGCATTTTTTGTTATTATTTCAGGATCATTTTCACATATTGCATAGTAATGGTACTTTAATTAAAAGCAGTTCACCTGGAAAATGTATGGAACATTAATATTATAGGTTTATCTTTTGCGGAGTTTTTCTAAACACGGTGGGGATGGTGCATGAAAAGAGCGTTAACCGTCTGCTTTCCAAAGAAAGACTCTGCAACCACAACTTTACCAACTCTAATGGGTACAACGATTTGTCTTTTCTAGAATTCACGGAAATTTACAGAAATATACCTGGTAACCTGTGCCAGTCACAGGTTTCAGGGATATCGTTGAAATAGGTTTGTGAGGGCCTTGTATTTTTTGGATGTGTTCGCATTTCCCCAATAAAAGAGTGTCTACGTGGCACAATTGCACATTGTGGAAAGATAGAGTCTTTGTTCAAGGACACATTTCTTTCCTTCTTTTATTCCACAGGGAAAGTCTTTCTATTCATAGAAATCCCTTCTACTACACCCCCCTACAGTTAGGTGTTCGTTTTCATCCCGTAAAAGTGATTTGCTTTCTGACACTTTGGAAAACTGAAATCCCCACTCATGGAGAGCAGATTCAGAATATTGGGGGATATTGGGAAATATACCGGATTAAAGGGATTTATGACTGTGAAGTCAACTTTTATGGTAGCTTCCAGCCATCATTTCAGACATTTGTACTCATATATTTGATTTCCAAGCACAAACAAATTTGTGAACCTCTAGAGCTACTACTAGGCGGACTTACACAGGGCACCTGTGCTTTAGGTGTTCTCTAGGTGATGAAGACTGTACAGCTGGTTTTAGGTAATCAAGGTGCCCCTTTTGGGAGTAAAGGCGCTACTCGGCGAACGCTTCCTGTTTTACCTGCTGTTGCTGTGGGAAGTTGGAGACCGGACCCGCGACTCACAGCCCCCGCTGCGCGGGGGCCGCTCGGGTCCCTGGGCAACTTCGTCAGCTGTGCCTGCCTGTGAACGGAGTGGAGTGAAGCCGGATTCCAGCAAAGGCTTGCGACGGGCCTGCGAGGACCAGCGGGCAGTGCGCTAACCTGCCACAGCTGGTCCTCCTCCCGCCGCCTCCTCCCTCTGATTGAAAGTAGGGGCCGGACTTGGGCTTTGTGTGCCCCTTTTGGGAGTAAAGGCGCTACTCGGCGGACGCTTCCTGTTTTACCTGCTGTTGCTGTGGGGAGTTGGAGACCTGACCCGCGACTCACGGCCCCCGCTGCGCGGGAGCCGCTCGGGTCCCTGGGCAACTTCGGCAGCTGTGCCTGCCTGTGAACGGAGTGGAGTGAAGCCGGATTCCAGCAAAGGCTTGCGACGGGACTGCAAGGACAAGCGGGCAGTGCGCTAACCTGCCACAGCTGGGCCTCTTCCCGCCGCCTCCTCCCTCTGATTGAAAGTAGGGTGTGGTCCTAAAGGGAACTATATTGCTGGGCTATCTAACTCGGCCCGCGGGACGCGCACGGGCGAAGACCGGGCCAAGAGCGGGCCCGTTTGTGCCCGTTCGTGACCAGCAGTGACCGGACCGGGCTACCCCCCTAACTTGTATAGTATCCACTAGCCATTTGGACCATGTCTGGTAGAGAAACACGGATTAAATCATCGCTAACCGGAAGCCTCTCAACTGCTGGAGGTATGGAAAAATTCCTTATCAGGGCAAACAACATTATTGACAAAGAAATCGTCATCCTGGAGAAACGCTTATCCACAGAACTTATTTCTCTAAAACGCTCATCTATGGGACCTCTTGCTAATGCCATAACACCGGTAAGAAACTGCGAAAACTCAACTTCAGCCTCTGATTCCCGAGGTACAACCGTCGCTAAGAGTGGACTCTGACACTTTAGTGAATACTGTAGCTAACACAATTGAAACTGTAGCAGAGATTAATTTTGTTCCTGATAGCAATAATGTTTCAGTTATCTCTGTCCCTGAAGAGAGTTCCACTAATACTAAGAACCAAGGGGAGAGGGAAGGTGCAATTAGGAAACGGAAAAGAGTATACAATAAAAATGAGCCAAAACCTGGTAGATCTGTTAAATCAGCTAAACTGCGTGGTGACCCACCCCCGTCCAACAACACCCAGGAAGCTGTTCCCCTGGTAGTGAGATGTCCATGGAGTGCGTTGCAGCCCTACTTAAATCGATTATATTCCCATTAGAGGCCAAATTGGATAGGTTGGACCTTAGAATGTCCAATATAGAGAAAACCATTGCTTCAATCCTAGATAACTCCAGCAACCACAAATGCCTAAACACCCCTCTTATTGTCCCCACCCCCTCGGCCCCCCCTCTCCCCAGTCAGACACTATCATCTATCCCTTCCTTAACAAGTTGTCCACCTGCCCCGTCCTTATCTAGTAAAATTAATACCCCAACCCACTAGCATTTAGTGAGCCTAACAGCCGATTTGTCTAAACCTTCGGTACATACGGACAAGGTGAATCAGGGGTCCCCGGTTAAAGAATTTAAAACCCCTAGACCCAGTCGGCCTGACCTTCCACCAGAAGCCAATCGGTGTACAGTCGTCTTAGCTCGAGTACCGCCACTAGAAAACGGGGAAACAGAAACTTTTAATTCCTTGAAACACAGAATTATTAAGTGGCTCAATTGGAATAGACCTTTACCGGCTCATTTACATAACAAAATTATTATAGTCAGGAGGGTTCCCTGGGTTGGTAAGACTCCAAAAACCATCAATGGAGATTGCATTACTGTCAGTTTTAGAGATCCCCGTACGGTTTCCCATATCTGTGCGGGCTTCAACAGATCATTTGATTCCACTATACAAACCCTCCCAGTTTCTTTCTTTTTTCCACCAACTAATAATTTCCATCATACTAGAAGAGGTGACTGGACTGTAGTGGAACGTAGGGGCAGGCAACGACCATTTGACTCCAGACCTCCCATGCTACCCCAATACATACCCCAACCCAACCCCTTCTCTGATTATAATCGCTATGGTTGTTTAGAAGGCCTGGAGGGAGTCGACTGACTATACCCCAATGCACCATCTCCTGAGTTGGTCACTGTTATCGGAGATAGGATAGCCCTTTCAAAAAATATTTTACTGGATGAACGTATGGTAGCTCCTCGTATCTTAGATACGATTTATATGATACCTGCCCCATCTGTTGACCCGAAGGAGGTTTCTATGGTACCCCTTATTCCGTCTGTTGACCCGAAGGAGGTTTTTCACGCACCCCATATTCCGGGGCCAACAGATATGGGTTGTGCAAATATAGAACCTGTGCAGGTCCTTAAGCCAACAGGTTACTCAATGGCGAGTTGGAATATTGCAGGGTGGCGGCAAAGAGTCTCGGCCTTGGGATGGAGAGAACATATTATGTGTTTTGATATTTTGTGTTTGCAAGAAACATGGTCTGTTGAAGACATCCACTATGACGGCTTTGTATCTTATAATTGTCATGCTGAAGAATCTGTGATGGGGAGGGCAAAAGGTGGTCTATTGATCTAATATCTGTACACCTCCCTGTATTCGTAAAAAAAGTCATCTCGTGGGGTTTCACTCTCAGATATTGGAAATAGTAGTTAACAGGGATAGGAACATTCTGCTGATTAATCACTACAATAACACCTTTGATTCTACCAGCAATTCTATTGTGGATGAGCTCGAAGCTGTACTGGACACCATCTACTATAAATCTACCACATCCTATGACATCATCTGGGGTGGAGATTTTAATATCAGAACCTGTCCTCACTCTTACACAACTGCCTGTGGGTTTGATGGGGACAATGGGGAGTACTTAGCTCATTTTCTACACTCCCCCCACGGTATTTCCCTCAACAATCTTCTACTAAAGTACGATATGGCCATCCATCAACATGCCCCCGATAAAGAGGGTAATATGGCTCCCACTTTTACGGGGAGAAATACTGCCTCTGTTATTGATTACCTGCTTATCTCGACTCAGATTGTCCCGCTCTGTACGGTCCCGCTTATTCAGGACCTTGCTTTGAGTGATCACAACGTTCTAACTATGTCCATCTTTACCGAGAATCCTAGGAAGGTTTTTTCCGGCAGGGTTGTAGATAATATCATTCCATGTAGGCAAAACGGGATACGGATTAAGTGGTGTGGGCAAAAATCCGAGAATTTACATTGTAGAGTGGTGAAAGCTGGTTCAAAAGCTATACTTTGCTGCCTCGAAATCGATGCTCCATCCAAAAGCATTATAAAGGACTTCGAGGAGCTCGGCACCATAATTAAGAAAATCTTTACTACTAACAAGTCCCCTATCAAACGGGATACGTTAGGTTGGTTTAATCATGCGTGCACCAGTGCGCTAAAAGCTCTTAAGAATGCGCTATCCAACCTACCTAGAGATAGGGAAGTGGTTAAACACTTGAGGGCTAATTACAACATTGAATTGAAACACAGGAAACAAGAGCTAAGAGAACAAGCCTGGGATGACCTGAACAAAGCTGCAGCCCTTCGGGACAGTAAATTGTTCTGGAGCACTATTAATAGCCCTTTCCTCCAGAAGGAAGAATTCCCAGTCCTTACTGCTCAAGTAAGTGAAGATAGTTGGGTCTTATATTTCGCAGGGATTTTTGACCCAGTCAGGGAGACCCCTGCTAACATCTTTAATAACCCCATTATTCCATCTGAACCCCTGGGAATTATGATGCATGAAGTAGATATGGCTATTAACGGGAGCAAAGGAGGGAAGGCTCCGGGTCCAGACGGGGTCCCTATTGACTTATACAAATTTAATCTGGCCCTGTGGAGTCCTCTATTGACCCTAGCTTTTAATGCCGCTGCTGACAATAACACCCCCTCAACCTGGAGCGAATCCATTATTATTCCAATCTACAAGAAGGGAGATAGAGGAGAGGCCAAGAACTACCGCCCTATCTCCCTCCTGGATTCCTCATTAACCCTTTCCATGCTCATGACGAGCTCAGCTCGTCATGATGCATGGTTGAGCTGTGCTGATGACGAGCCGAGCTCGTCATGAAACACTGGCATCCTGCATTCTTCAGCACAGGAGGGGAAAACACCTAGCAGCGAAGGTGTTAAAAATCATGAGTAGGGTTCTATTGATGCGATTGGAAGAATGGGCCGAAGACAACAATATTCTTGCACCATCCCAATATGGCTTTAGAAAGGGCCTTGGTACTGTAGAACAATGTATTAACCTAAATCTTCTAATAGGAAAATACACCAAGGCCAAACCGGGCTCTTTGTTCCTATGTTTTGCGGATCTCTCCAGTGCCTTCGATTTGGTCGACCATGCCCTATTGTGGTCAACCTTACTGGGCATGGGTGCCCCCTCTGCTATTATCCACTTCTTAGCAAGACTCTACTCCAACCTATCGGCCCAAATCTGTTACGGTCCAGCGGGAGAGTGTACCAGAAAGATCAAGGTCAGATCTGGCATCAGACAGGGATGCGTTTTGGCGCCGTTGCTTTTCTCGCTTTTTATTAACTCAGTTGAGCAGGAACTAATGAAAATCCAAGCCGACGCCCCACAAGCGGGAGGTCTACCTATACCGGTATTACTCTATGCCGATGATACGGTTTTACTTTCTAGAACCGCAATAGACCCTCAAAAATTGATGAATTGTTTTTATGCCTTTATCCAGGGGAAGAAACTCAAAATTAATAACTCAAAAACATTTATCTTGGTGTGTGGCAAAAAGGTAAAACATCTTAAACCGTTTTATTTCAAGGAAAATCGTATTGAGGTTGTCGAAAATTTCTGTTATCTGGGCGTTACTTTTAATAATGGAGGCTCCTGGAGACCAGAGCATTTAAATGTTAAAGCAAGGACGGAGAAGGCTTGTCTAGGCGTTTTCCGCTTTGCTTCAAAAGTAGGAAGTCGTCGAATTGTAGACATGTTGAATATCTACAAACATAGATGTGCATCAATAGCATTGTATGGTTCCGGGATATGGGGACATTGTAATGTAAGGGGTCTGCAAACTATGGAAAATACGTTCCTCAAAAGATTACTCTGCCTCCCACCCTCGGCATCCACTGAGTTAACACACCTAGAATTAGGATTGGACTATTTAGCCGACCTAATTGGACTAGGACCATTATTGGTGAGGAAATCAATTTTTACCAAGTCTGAAACGGGCTTTACCAAAAGAATCATCAAGGATTATTTACATTCGGAAAAAGTCTAGAACATCTCCTGGCTAAAATATGTGATTTCAACTCTTAAGGACCTATTTGATATGGATGTAAGTAAAGATCCTGTATGTATTAATTCCTTGTCTAAACAGGAGGTCAAAGGTGAATTTCTGAGGGTTAAAACTGATATGCGGAAAACAGAAACAAGAGAGTATTCAACTCATGTTTTTTATTATTCTCTTAAAGATGATGTTTCGGGCATACCTATGTACCTCAATGCCATTAGTAGACGACCCCATCAATTTGTCCTTTCAAGGCTAAGACTTGGCATTGTGCATAATTTGGTGGCATTCCCTATGATGAAATGCTACCCTGTTACCCCCTGTCCGTGTGACGGTTTAACTAAACAAAGCACCTTGCACTTTCTCCTACTCTATCCATTGTACAAAGCTCTGCGTATTTTTTATCTTAAACCTTTGTTCATGAAATATTCTATGTTTACCACAGGAAATGCTATGAAGTTATTATTTTCACTTGCGAGCCCGGATATATGTTTTTTTACTGCAACCTTCATCTTAAAATCTATTACAGCAAGAAAAAGTATGGTTTTCCTTTAAACTTTGTATTTCAACTATCGTAGCCTACGCCATATTTACTAGTTAAATTGAATGAAATGTATCTCCCCTGTTGCTGCAATTTTATAAGTATAATGTTTTAATCTGTATACTTTTATGATGTTTTAAAACATTCAAATAAAGTTTATGAAACGAAACGATGGGTGCAACGATTTGTCTTTCCTAGAATTCACGGAAATTTACAGAAAAATACCTGGTAACCTGTGCCAGTCACAGGTTTCAGGGATATCGTTGAAATAGGTTTGTGAGGGCCTTGTATTTTTTGGATGTGTTCGCATTTCCCCAATAAAATAGTGTCTACGTGGCACAATTGCACATTGTGGAAAGATAGAGTCTTTGTTCAAGGACACATTTCTTTCCTTCTTTTATTCCACAGGGAAAGTCTTTCTATTCATAGAAATCCCTTCTACTACACCCCCCTACAGTTAGGTGTTCGTTTACATCCCGTAAAAGTGATTTGCTTTCTGACACTTTGGAAAACTGAAATCCCCACTCATGGAGAGCAGATTCAGAATATTGGGGGATATTGGGAAATATACCGGATTAAAGGGATTTATGACTGTGAAGTCAACTGTTATGGTAGCTTCCAGCCATCATTTCAGCCAATTGCACTCATATATTTGATTTCCAAGCACAAACAAATTTGTGAACCTCTAGTGCTACTACTAGGCAGACTTACACAGGGCACCTGTGCTTTAGGTGTTCTCTAGATGATGAAGACTGTAAGGCTGGTTTTAGGTAATCAAGGGCTAGTCCATAAACGCATCGAAACATGAGTATTCTAATCCTCAACAGATTTCTAAAGAATCAGGTCCTATCTGTTTTCAGCAAAGTACACCTACCTGTTTTCTTAATTTTTTCTAGTAAAACAGAAGTATATGTCCGACGTAAATTGTTGCAAAATTCACGATTTTCATGCATGAGTGGAAAGGCAAAAAACTTTCAGCATTTGCAAACTTGCCAAATTTTCTGTGGAATTATGTGAAGAATTTGCTTTCTACGAAAATGTTGAGTTAACATAAACCATGTAGTATTTTCACTGAACTATGTTTGTGTTACATCCCAACTTTTTCTTGTGGAACACTATGATATCACCCCTGAAACCGAAGACTTTACATGAATTATAAGGTTAGTTCTTTGCAGGGGTGAGGAACACTGCTATACATGAGCCACTGTGCAACTGATTAGATTTTAGAAATTTGATATTGAATACTGTACCAGATGACAACGGGGCAGAGCTTATTCCATTAACATGTAATATGCCAATTAAAAGGGTTTCTTTACCCATAGAATGGCACCCCCAGAGTTCAGCACACCGGGCTGTCACCGGGATACCTTGTTGGGCCAGATCAAACAATCATAAGACTTGGCCAACTCAGTTAAGGTGACCCAATATTGATGAATCATAACACTGAAAAGCACAGTGCACTAAAGCCAAAAAGGAATTGGCACAATGAAATCTTTAAGGACCCCCAGCAGTCACATATATTAATGTACAACAAAAGAGTATAGGACAATAATATCAAAACATTAATTTATTACAAAAAAACTTAACTCTAAGACACATGGCAGAAAAAAGTAAGAGTCACAAAGTACATCTTAAAAGACAATTTTCAATGTGCCTGGACGGATATCTTCTAAAATGGTAATAAAATAATGTAATGTGATCTCTGGCGAAACAAATATTAGTTAATAACAATAAAGATGTTTGGACTAAAGAAAATTTCAATATGGTATCACAAATCCATTCAACTGATCACAATAAAAAGTTGGTGGCCCCCAATCAATATTTTTCTCACACACAAATTAATATAGCTCTCAAATCTTACTTAAATTGAAGAGCAATTGAGAAATATACATGTTATCTAATATTAGGATCTGATCTATTTCAATTTACACACATTCAAATGTAGACTCTGGTCTTCTGTTGCAAGTAAATTGTCTTTTATTCAGAGGCTGTGTCTTCGTGTAGTTATGTGGTGGGTGAATGAGTGGATAGATGTGTGTGTGACTCAATTTAATTGTAGTTGCATTCATAGATGGATAGTTTTGTGAATGGATGGATTATTGGTCAGTGAAAGATGGGCGATGTGATGGACAGATGGGTCCGTTGAAACATTGGGTTAGCGGGTTGGCGGATTATGGAAGATCTGAAAAAATAGAAGGTTGAATAAATTAATGATAAGTAGATCGGTGAAAATTCAGGATGAATCAGTGAATGAACAAAGGAATACATGGATGGATGGATGAATGGGTGAACAAATGACTCAATTGGGGAGTTGTTGCCTTGGTGGATTATTTACTTGCTGGATGGATTAATATGCAGAGGGGTGACTGGATGGCCAGGTGAGTGAGTGGATTGGACAGAAAGTGAGATATGGTGTGCCATAACATAAGTGATGCGTTTTTTGTCTATCCTGGTTCCAAGCTGTGGTTGCAGGTGTTGCAAATGTGAACGCAAACAGCGAGGCATGCTTACCAATACAGTAATCAAGATATGACAAAATGATGGCACTGGCTACAAGGCAACACTGCAAGGATGAAAGAAGTGGGAAAATGAGTTACAAGATATGAAGCTAGAAATAAAAATGTTGACTTCTGCCCCAAGTTGAAGAACAAACACTTTGTCAAGAGAATGATGTGACTCTTCTCCCCTGAATACCAGAACTGGACCTGGGTCCAACATGTGAGGGTAACAATCATATTGTTGGTGAGCTTTCAGTGCCTTTTACTTCCCACCTTCATAGGCTAAATGGATATCTTGATAGTCCCATGTTAAAGAGCATGCATTCTCTTAGTTGTGCTATAACTTACAAGAGGGAGAACCTTCTATCTGTAAAATTCATAGCTGCAGTGCAATCCTATGTTCACACTCTATAACCTCACTGCTAGAGAGTGCTGTAAGTAGTAGCAGTCTTTCCTGTCATTGTTCAGTAGGGCCCACCTCCCCTCTTAATACCGAGCCCTGCCATTTACCCGTAGAGATTTTATACTTAAGACAGCATACAAGCACTCTGCAGTGTCCTCTCTTTACTGTGGGACAACCGTACTGTATCCTGAGGGTGGCAGACCTCTGTGCTAGAGCTATTAACTAAGCCTGGTTGGAGTTCACAGAGTTCCACTATATGGAACTTCAACAAGTGACAAAAGAACTTTGTTGCGCTACGTGGAGTTCCACGAGCGACAGAGTGCATTAGGGCCATGCCGTTCGAGGTGATTTTTTCGCCGGGTATTTGTCCAACACTGTAAAATCTTCCCAAATGGCACCATGTGCAGTGCAAGAGGGCACAGCTTCCTTTCTGCTGCTAGAGTAGATTTTCTACTCGAGTGTCAGCTTTCTCAACACAAACGGAAGGTTTCTTAACGAGGGTGGTTGTGACCGGCCATGACCACTCACATTAAGAAATGTGACCGCCCGCATTGAGAAATCTCACCAGGAGGTTAATTTCCACAAACTCATCAAAGTGACAAAATAACTCCGACATGACTTGATTGCTGAGAATCCCGGTTCAAGTCTTAGTGGTGCAACATCTTGTGTTCTGGGCAAATCACTTAATTTCTCCAGGAGATGCGATTCACCATATGAATCTGCTACAAGATGAAAAAGCATTAAGAGGCAAAACTTTATGGAATAAATAGTCCTACCAATGTGGATGTGAAGAGTATTTCGGCTACGGAAAACTGACAAGAGAAGCAGACAAGGAACAAACATTGGTAAATGCAGGAAAATATGCTACAGCCAATACAAATGGAGGAAAAGTAACTAGCATGCACAAGAACAAATGAAAAGCCAGGTAAGAGAGGAGGCTACATGTAAATCCCTTTATATATTAGAACAATAGATTTCTCAAGCACAGTGAAAACTCTGTGCAAGCAAAACCTAAAAACTGAACCACGGAATGCGCGGGTGACTCAGGAGAATGGGGATTCAATGTCCTATCCAACATATTAGCCAAGACCTAGTGACTGCACATTTCAGGATCATATTAAATCATTTACTGATCAGCAGTGTGCCTTAAATCCAATGTTTTTATCTCACATATGGTTAAACTCTATTCTGAGGGTTAATTATTTTAACAAAGAAACCTTTCATGAGATACGGTTACATAACCTTCCACATTCCAAGCATACATTATACACCTTGTTTTTATTAATACATGTTTTGTTAATCATCAGAAAACAAAGTTAATGCTTTATTTTACCAGGGAATGCGGAAGACAGGGACCACCACAGGCAATACGTGTCTAGCTACAACGCAGGGCATTCAACCCTGCATGTGCTCCAATGGTGGACCTGACTACCAGCTGGACACCAGGCAATAACAGTGGGGCTGATGGAAGCAAGGTTTTTTCCAAGTCTGCTTCTGCTTATGGGCAAAATGTGTGTAAGCATCCCATTCACCACATCCTACTGGGTAGTCCACCAAGATTGATGTGCCACTAATCATTTGAATTATTGATTTCAGTATCACCAAACACAATCAAATTAAACTTATTTTGTTAAACTCAAAAGAGGCGCGTGGGTATAAGGGTCCCAGCTGGTGTTTTAGAACACAGGGCCATCACACCAGGGGAGGGAGGCTAATTAAAAGTAAGAAGAGAGATGATGAGTATCGTGTGGCACAGTTGAAATTAAAACACTGGAAGCCAATGCTGATGACTTCATATTCTGTGGATTTCCTACAAAAACTCTGAAAAATATTGTGTGAATCCTTGAAATGTAGTGATCACAAACAACTGTAGTTTACTGGGAGCTTTTGTCCAGGCCTTTGAAGTCTGCTTTCCGGTTGGAGTCACTTGTGCTAAGTGATCTCCATTACATGGATTATGAATAATACCCCTGTGGGGTTCTAGCCATCTTTCTTTGATGAGACTCAAGGTCAGACTTTAGGCTTTGGGTCCAGGAAGCTCTCTGCTCATATTGAGTCTGTAATGCTGATGGGGCTACGATTTGAGAGAGCTGCAATCCATCCTACGGCGCTGAGAGCTGCTGTTGTGACTGCAGTGCTCAGAGCTCATAATGGCCAGTAGGGAGAAGGTAGGCTGTGTGGTCCTTCCAATTCAGCCTGCGGTACTGAGGGTTTCAGTCCATCATGCTATGATATGGGCTCGTTTCTTGCCTGTTCCAATTCCATGCATGTCTTCTAGAATCAGCCCTGCTGGGGGTTCTAGAATCAGCCCTGCAGGGGGTTCTAGAAGCAGTCCTGCTGGGGGCTCTAGCAGGTCCTGCTGAAGGCCAATGCCGGTCCTAGGCCTTCTGAGGCCCTGGGCGAAAAGGAAGATGTGAGGCCCCTCACAGAAGTGCGACTTCGCAAATTAATTGGTGAGAATGTAGGCAAATCACCATCATACTCAAGCATCACGTGGCACACACTGTCAACTTTTTCCACACGCATCCTAAAGCTACAAGCAAAGAGGTGTATTTATGACAATGTCACTAATGTATTTATGACATTCATAGACAGGATACCTATCTTCCTGTTTCATTGACATTTCTGACACCAGCTCAGAACGCATCGCTCACCTCCCCCGCAGCCCCCCTCCCCTTCTCCTACCCAATGAACATCAACAACAACTCTCTTACACCCCTGGTGCCCTTTCCTGTATCTATAAGCCAGTGCACAGAGGCATTCGCCAATAATCTAACACTAGACAGTCTCATGGACAAATAAACTGACAGCCACCACAAAGCGAAGTCTTACTGTATAGGAGACAGCCCCTCACTCTTACAGTAAAACCCACCAACGACAGTAATAACATAACGTCACATGCGTGATGTTACGTAAGACGCAGTGTACTGTATCAGTGACGTTCTGACAGCACACAATGCCATCTCTTGCACCACGGACACCAGCTCCCTGGGCATCTCTTGACCTGCGTCTCGAGTACTTACCCTACCTGGATGCTCGCGCCTCAGACTGTCTGTCACTTTGTCTTCCTGCATCTGTTTCCCTCCTCCCCCTTTTACTCCACCTGTTTCACTCCAGCTGTCTGTGCCTCTCTTGTCCCCTCCCTGTCTGTTCTTCTGTTGTCCACCCTTCTCCCCTGCCCCCCTTTATCTACTTGCATTTATTTCTGTCACCTCCTCGTACCCCACAAGCAATTTGCCCCATGTGCCATTACAGCTACTTTCCTCAGCTAATGGGCACGCCTGTGACCAAGTCTGCTCCTGAAGCTGCATTATGACGTCTTGAGCCAGACCGTGAAAATTTGCACTGGTGCAAGACATGTGCAAATGCTTTAAGCACTTTTTTTTTCTTCTTGCATCTTTTGGAGCAGACCAGACTGGGGGCCGGGTTGCAAGAATTGCCCCATGACCGAACAATTTTACACCAGTGCAATATTGCCCAAGGGTTTGGACTGACCGAGTCAAAAAATGTAACTTCACTTGGTGCAGCGCTCGCACAGATCGGTTCCTGCAAACACAATTTTGAACTGGTCAGTAAACATCTGTGTAAATTGCAGCCTCAGCAGTACAAACGATTGATTTGAAGCAGGTCTCTTACCTTAACGTATGGTACAGAACTCAACAACGACTCAACGGGGCCCCGACCGACTCCTGCCTGCAGCCCTGCCCACGCATCCCGATCCGAGTAGTGAGTGACTGACTGACTGCTCAGGTATGCGTCACACTGAGCGGGGCTAGCCATAAAATCATGTCCAGGGCCATCATTGGTAGCGCTTTCGCGCGCTACCAGATTGACGGCCCTGGGACCCACTGTCACCCGCATCGGCAAGGCCGGCGTCACGTCACCACCACTAAGGCAGCACCACCAAGCTAGGTGGTGGGGTGCGTGCTTCACGGTGCGTGCGCACAGACAGTGTTTAGTGCTCCCTCTTTTCCCATGATTATTTTATTCCTGCAACTGCAAGGGGGGGGCGCCCCTGAGCGCACAGCCCTGGGCAGCTGCCCATACCGCCCATGGCTAGGACCGGCCCTGCAGAAGGCTCCTCTTCACCCTGGGGAGGGCTCTTGAGCAGCTCGCCGACCGTGGGCACTGCGGCGGACAATCAAGAACTCTTTCTAAGTCTCAGGATGTTGTTTCCTGACACTATGTTCCCATGTCAGTAGTGTTCACATAATCGTCATTCAAACTTCTCCAGTAATATCTATCACATTTATTTTTGCAATAACTATTGGAGAAATGTATCATCCACAGCAGTAACAGGATTTTTACTGAAAGGTAAACCGCAGAACAGGGGAACCACACTGCATACCAAAGTAGCTCTTACCTACATCAGAAGCTGAGTTCCAGGTTTTTATTCTGGCCTGGAAATCAGCACATGTTAAATTGAACTACAGGGTACCATAAATCCACCACCCATTGTGACATACCATCCTAAGGGCACAGATGGAGTAAGGAATTATATAATTAGTGCTCAGTTTATCAAGATGCATGTTTTAATCATTTAAGCATGTCACCTACATTTGTTATAAATGTCCATATGGTGCAATGTAAATGGAACCCTAGGAAAGGCTTTGACTGCCCCTCAGCCATTTGCACTTTATGAGGATGGCATAGAAAGAATGTAGTATTTTAGCACTATGTTTAATTTGGGCAACAGCCTTTTACCTCGTTGTGCCTTTACTATGCTTTTTTAGCACACATATTTTTACCACGTGCATGACTTTACAACGCATGCTTTTACCACGCATTTAAGGTGAGCTGGAGGGTGTGAGGGTGTCTACCCCTAGTTTCTCCTGTCCATTCAAAGCTGTTTTGACCTCTTGTGTTTGACAACCACCGACCTGCTCTTCCAGCAATATTAATAATGTGGACAAGACAGAAGCCGAGCACTACTACACACGTGTTTGATTTCATTTAATTTAATGTATGTGGAGCAGTATCAATATAAATTAATGCAAAGAGTAACATTTACATGAATGCTAAAAATCACTTGATGCGTTGAATCTATGCAAGCCCATTCTTCTTCAGTTTGTGCATGCTTGAACATACTGCGGTGTTAATTATCATCAATTTTTTTTGTAATAAGTCTTCCAGTTCCGCTCCATCAACTTTAATTGCAACTGGAATCGGTGGAGTCGAAGAAATCGTTTTTGATAACTTTGTTGGGAAGTGTTTATCACTCAATGTTATCCCCCATCTTGCCCAGACGTGTGACTTCATGAAAAAAATCCAAGCTGTACCACAGAGTATAGTTTATAATTACTTAAGCACACTGCATGCCAGCATTTGCATATTACATAAGCCATTTTGACATTACTTCACTAACATGCACTAAATTACATTGCCAATCAATGCGGTTGGGCTATTTCCATCAGCTTGAAATGTAGGAATACAATTTAGGAACAAAAGAACTATGGAAGGACAGACATCACTGTGCGATGTGCTGTGATAAGAACAGTCGGATTTTGTTGGATGATGTCCCAATGCCCAAAACCTCATTGTGCCTGCGCAATATGCCTATTGCAAATTATACAAAAAAGCCCACACCAGGAGTTGAGTCAGCCAATATGCGGAAAGATATCTTTTTTAATATCAACCTTTGAATTTAACTGGTCAGTGGCATGGGGTGGAGTTGGAGGGCCCGATGTCAACTCCCCGTTCACCACCCACTACGAGTGTGTGGCAGGTGTAGTGTCTGAGCATTAGACACGTTCTAGTGTTTGCAGCCTGTAAGCACACATTACACACACCCAGCACCTACGTCACTGGGTCAGGTGACGAGGCCAATAAATGGGGCCGGGCGCACGTGCTCGTGGCCATTCCCACTACCCCCATCTGGTGTCTGCGTCCACATTATTGCTGCTCCTAGCATGCGGGCCTAGGGCCCTTCACCACTTTACAGCAGGGACTTGTCATAACATTAGGCGTGCACAATTACTGGTTTGTTAACCACATGTATTTTACATGATTCCAGTCCCTGTTCTGCTCATATGTCTCAGGTGGAAAATGTGTGTGAAAAATTATTTGGTTTTATCAGGTACAATCCTCACACAGTAAAACTTGTAAGTGTGCAGGGCGGTGATGCTGCAGAGCTCCTTGTGTCTCAATGTTCTCGTGTAGTCTTCATGTAGGAGCCTCTTCTGGTCATATGGACCTTTGGTTGTGAACTGAAAGCGTCTGAAAGGAGCTAGCATCTACGACACATTTCAATGCAGTGAAAGCAATGCGACTTCACAATAACAACAGAGAGGATGATGCCCACCCATGAAAGTTGCATTAACACATTTGGGTAGGCACAAACCAATCAATTAGTAAGTCATTCTATCCACCAATCATATATATAAATATGGTTATGCATTCTAAATGTGTATATTCTAAAGAAGAGAGGAGAGGATGTAGCCTTACGGCTAGCTGTCGACCTCAAAGCTGGGGAACCGGGTTTGAGTCTCGGCAAGCTTGTTCCTTCTTAAAAAAAAATGCCCTCCAAGACTCACTGTGAGAAAGAGGGTTCTTGGTTGACTGGGATGTGAGCCCTGGTCAAGTAACAGCTACGATCCCTAGCAGAGTGAAGCACAAAATGTCACTAAATTAATATGTGCTTAACCCTGGGTAGCTTGGCACGAAAATAAGTTAGGCTTAACTCAGAGGCAATCTGTAAAGTATTTATGCAGCATACGAACAGTAATAAAGTGAAAACACAACACAAGAAAATCCCACACAAATTTGGAAAAAGGGTGCATTTTAATATATAATTTGACATAAAAATGACAAAAATCCAATCAGTAGAACCAGAGTTAAGAATTTGAACTAGAGTTTAAAAGATTAAAGCACCATCCACGCTCTCAAGATGGATCAAAGTAGAAAAATGTGGCCAGCCACAATGGAACATGGTTTAAGTACAAGAAATGGACTAGGCCCTGTAAGCGGTTACAAAAGAAAATGTTCTGAGATGTTAACGTTCAGTGGGTAAGGCTGGAGGCGGGTGTCCAAGGTGGGAGCTTTGTTGTAAGAGAGCTCCTGCATTAAGTCGTGGTGAATATTTCTACGTTCAGACTTAGGCCCCCATTAAGATGACGGGCGGACTTTGTCCGCCTGCCATGCCATCGGAAAAAGGGACCGCCTGCCATAAGGGCGAGGGTCCCGTGGGGGGTATTAGGATGTGCCCGCCATAGTGGCGGGCACATCCTGCATTTTTATTATTGTGGCGGGCAGTGCTCTCAGCACTGCCTGCCACAATGCTAAAAGTGCATTAATGCATTTGCATACACAAAACGACAGGCACCGCGCGGTGCCTGCCGCTTTGTTTTATGCAAATGCAGGGGGGTACCACAGGTACCCCCGTGTGCACCCCCACCTCTCCTTCACTCTGGGTGCCCGCAGGGGGCCCCCAGAGTGAGGACCGCATGCTTTTCCATGGCGGCATCGCCGCCGCGGAAAGGCATCTAAAGAAGCCCATCCTAATATGGCTGGTGGTGTCTATTAGACACCGTCACCATATTTAAAATTTTTCTGCCCCGGTCGCCTTGCGAAGTCCCCCTCGGATGGTGGGGGGGAATTTAGGTGCGGATGGCGTTCGGATTGCCCGCACCAGACTGGCGGTCGCTACCGCCAGCCTGACGGGGGCAATCTGCCCGCCATCCTAATGGGCCTTTTAATTTCTTTTTTGGAAGTAAAAAATCTCCAGTAGGACGGGGCTAGTGGCTGTATGGAACGAGAGTTCCACAAGGCTGGATACCCCTTTGTTGAAGGACTGCTGAACCGGATTTGCTTCTTTGGAGAAGAATGTAGAAGGAGCTGCCGTGAAATGAGTCCACCCTGTGATGCATCTTGGGTGGATAGATGAGCAGGTTGGTCCCAGTCTTCCCTTAGTTCTCAGAGCAGTTTTTACCCAAAACTTCTTTACATTCCAAAGTTGGCTTTTAGCCATCTGGGCACCTTTAGCACTACCAACAAGGGTCTGGAGAGGCACAACTTTGGAGGTCAGGACTCACTCAGGCCAGGTCCAGTTGCGGGTTCTAGATGGTTGGAGCCTTTTCTGTCTCTGGGGCTCTTGTTAAGAGAACAGCCATGTAGCCTTTGGAGTCACTTGGGTAGTCCTGGGTTCAAGCAGTGAAACTGGGCTCAAACAGCAGGACACACCTCAGAGTTAAAGGCAGGCTTTGGACAGCATAGCAATCCTTCCATTTGTAGCAAAGCAGTATAGTGGAGTACACAACAAGCCACAGCAGCTGTCTGAGAATTCTTCCACAAGTCCAGAAAGAGAACTGAAGGGTGGCTCCGAGAGTTCTATTTTTATATCTGGTGCCTTATTTGAAGTAGAAGGTTCTAGAGAATTCCCTGTGAAGAGCTTGAAGTTTCCTGTTTCAACTGTAACCTTTTTGGAAGTTAAAAATTGTCAGCGGGAGGTGGCTGTTGCACAAGGCAGTACCAAGAGGTCGGATACCACTTTGGCAAAGGACTGCTGAACAGAATTTGCTGCTGTGGAGAAGATCGTAGCAGACTCGGCAACAAAGTCAGACCGACTGACAATGCACCACTGACAGATCGAAAAGCAGGTTTTTCCCAGTCTTCCCTCTGTGTTCAATGCAGAATGCAGTTTTTAGCCAAACATGTTCTAATTCACAAGTTTTGGATTTTGGCTATCTGGGCACCTTTAGCACCACAACCCAGGACGCGGACGTGTGGGATACCACTTGAGGGTTCAGAACTCAATGAGGCTGGGTCCAGGTGCAGGTTAAAAATTGCAGGAGCCTTTTATATCCCTATAACTCTAAACAGGAGGCTAGCAAACTAGGTCTTTGAGTCACTCTGGTAGTCCTAGGTTCAGGTGAAGATGCAGGGCTCCAACAGCAGGGCTGTCTGATTAGGGTTCAAGACAGGCTCCAGACAGCAAAGCAGTACTTCCAGGTCTCTCATAGCAGACTTGCTGAGTATTCAGCTGGTCACTACAGCAGGCAGACCTACAATGCACTTCGCCCTAAGAACTATGTAGGTCCTACCTTAGGGGTGACTTAAAAGCAATGAAAGGGGAGTTTAAGGCTTGAGAAGCGAGTTATATTGTCAAGTGAAATTGGCTGTTTAAAACTGCATTCAGCCTGCAATGGCAGACCTAGGACTAGGTTTAAGGTGCTACTTAAGTGGGTGGCACAATAAGGGCTGCAGGTCCACTAATAGCATTTCATTTACAGGCCATGGGGATATGGTATACCACTCTAGAAGGGACTTGTAAGTGATTTAAATATGCCCATCAAGTGTAAACCAATGTAGCCATGTTTCGTAGAGTCCGCACAAGCACTTTAGCACTGGTTAGCAGTGGTAAAGTGCACACAGCCATGAGACCAACAAAAGCAAACTTCAGCAAAAAATTGAGGTAAGCAGGCAAAATGATTGGGGGAAGACCACCCTAAGACTAACAGGTATAATGCTCACAAAACTCATACAGTTCTAATCCTAACACAGTAGGCATCCATTATCACCCTCTTCCTCAAATTTAGCCAAATAACTGTAAATAAGCACCTAATGTGGTGCAGGTGAGTTTCCTTGCAACGTAGACACACATGCACAATGTCATGTGACTTAATTTTCTTGGCTTTCTTATAGCCTGTCTCTCTTATCGGCAGGGCCTTGTACTGAGGTGGGTGGGTAAAATGTGCTGGGTTCTGCAGCACAGGTAATTCACAAAGGCATGTGACCGATTTTTGGTTTGACAATGTGATTAAGATAAGACAGTATTAGAAGTGGAAGTGATGTGTTCACATGAGATAGAAAGCATTGCCATCTGATTTGGGAGTGCTTGGCCCATAGTCTCTGTTTTCTATACCATTTTTCTATCTTTTGCCTTTCCCAGTGTGCACCTCAATATATCACTGTGCCTGTGTGTATGTCAGTTCCGCCTTTGCCAATGTGGGTGGGAATTTGTGTCACAATTTTTCAGTGTGCATGTCGTAGACCTTTCATCCTTGGTGGGTTTTACCACTAACTTTTTGCCTTCAGACCATCTGTTTTTTTGCTTACTTCATTTTTGCTGACCTTAGCACTGCAAACCAGCGCTACAATGCTTGTTCTCCTTCCCTAAAACATGGTAACACTGGCTTATACCCTACTGGCCTGTTTAATTTACCTGCAAGTGCCCTGTAAAGTGGCACTACCTATGCCCAGGCCTCGTGCTGTGATCCTAGATGCTGAAACAGCAGTGGAAGGATACAGCTCCTTCATCAAAACACTGTAAAATGGAAATTTCTTGGGTATGCACTACAAGAATTGGGAGGAAAATTAGTGAATTAGAAGCAGAGAACAGATATCGACATGAACGCATTGAATGGTTAGTTTCCCATTGACTAACATATCGATAATATTTGCAGGATAGGAATAAGTGTCCCATTAGACTAATAAACTACATAGAAATATATTTTTATTTACAAAAAAAGTACATTGGTAGAGAAAATATTATTAAATTGAGACCATACTTTTAACCAAACTGATGTGTGTGAGGGGAAGCGAAGAGTGTATGAAATAAGTCAGCTGAAGAAGCTTTACAGGACCAATAATCAGAAGGTTCAGCTGAATTTATACTATTTAGAGATTTGATTGTCAAAAAGCCTTTTGTAAATGAAAAACAGCGTATGAACAATGTTTTTTGCCCTACACAATTTGCATATTTTATTCCAGAGTTTATCCCTCAGAGATATTGAACATGAGACGTTAAAATCTTTTCCCCATTGGAGTTCAGTTAAAGTTATAGCACAGTGATACATGAAGTGCTCTGTATATGTTAGAAGCTTAGGAAAAGAATAAAATAAGATGGGTAAGATGTAATTGAGATCCTTGAGAAGTGATAGCAGAGGAGGGAGAAAATAAGAATAATGAAATCATTTCTGAAAGTTGGAGTTATTTCACAAGAAAGGCATTTTGGTAAGTAAAGGAAGATGGAGCCTGTTGAATAGGAGGAATGGTATTCCCAACAAGTTGTTTAACCCACATGAATCATTTAGCTTGCCAGGATTTTCAAAAAAGCACTTTGCTTTTAATTGTAATCAACTTATCTTACCACAAAGAAGATTCCAAGATTTTGGTTCTGTCATTGAAATTAGTATTCATTTTAGGGTGGAAAAGATTTACAGGTTATTCAAGGACAGGGTTGGAAAGAAGGAGGTTTTCCGAATATAATATAAGAGTTTGAGAAAGAAAAATGGGGCAATAGAGAAAAGTTCAAGTTCCTTCTACAATGGAGGATGATGGGAGAGACTATCTCTAAACAGAAATCTGAATTTATTGATAAAGAAAGCAGTATGATATGATATAAAATTTGGAAGAATAATTCCATCCAAATCTTTAACTAGGTGGAGTTTAAAAACATCTTTAGATGGTGTTTCCTGAGCTGTAATTTGTTATTAGAGTTGCTGTCTTGTTAGCACTAAGAGAGTGCAATAGTGGTGTCGGGTGTGATCAAGAGGGTTTCGTAATTTAACATAGTCAATGAAATGTAAGAGAAAAGTTGATTCCAAGGCAAAATATTTGCTCCTGATGAATTTCAGCAGAAGAACCCACTTAATAGGGTACATGACAAGCTATCAACTTACAGACTTGTAAGCTTTCACTCTGAAATAGTTACATTCACTCCCCTTACCTAATTTACAAATTATATTGTTCTCCATTCTGGCAAAATGTCCTTATTACTTTATGAAGTTAAATTCCAACAAATTCAGGACTGGTATTTTTTTGCTGCAACAAGTCCATTTCGGGCAATGAAGTTCTGTTTAGATGTAAAACAATGTTTGACCATTGGCTGTATATGTTTACATGTATTAAATGTAGACTACACTCTGCAACACATTACGACTTGTCCCAATGCTCAAAAAAGCAACTGTGATGTGATTAAGGGGAAAATTGATATGGAAATTTGAAAACTCCTTTGAGCAGCCACTGAGAGCCCTTTTCACAATGATAAACTTACACTTTTGTGTAGGCTTGCTGTTTTTTGGTATTCATAGGCAAATGTTTTAATATTCACTTTATGACTACGGAGACTACGCAGCCAGAACGCAAAACTCCTTACACATTAAAATATAGGCATGTTTTCCGTTCTGATTGTGCAGTCATAAATGTACTACTTAATTACTTGTTTGTGAATACCAAAAAAAGAGTAAACGCTCTTGTGTATATCCTGAAGTAGGCCTAATATTCTAATCTAAGGTTGCATTGTAGATGCTTTGTTTGTGCAGGATCTGCTAAACAATCAGAGACCATAGTCGTTTCATTTTAATGAGGCATGTTTTCTTGTTATGAATCCCTTCAAATGCAGGGATGAAGAATGCAAAAAAAGTGTGTGTAGTACCTGCAAATGGACTTCGGGCCGGAGGCATGCAGCATTCCCCCGGGACACAATCTGGTTTCCCCATTTCCGTCAGCTCTGATTCAAAGTTAAAGCTTTCTCTCATCAACAGCTTCCAAATTACGAACCCTTATTGGCTGCTTTTGCAGGTCAATAACGAACCTTATTCTTGCAAATCCCAGGAAGTTTCAATGTGTACATTCATTGTGAGCCAGGGCCGTGTCTAGGTGTTTTGCCGCCCTAGGCGAGACTTGAAAAATGCCGCCCCCTCCCTTTTACTACCATCACACTCTCCCCCTGTCATCCAGGCTAGAAGAATTAGATATAAAAAGCATTAGATATAAAAGTACTTGTATTTGGAGCAAGTAGCACGAAGACTGGATAGCTGCATGTTGTACACTCCTTACTGACAGCAAAAGTATTCACAACTCCCTATCATTACCATTAACAATGAAGAACAACAGGGAGTTTAACCAGAATGCTGAGTTTTCTCACCACTAATTAGGAGGTTCATTCCACGCTAGGGGTCGACGAAATTGTGATTTTTGTTTTCAAAATCGACAGCTCTTTTACGAATATTTCACAAAATCAACCACTTCTCCTAAAATGCTCTTGGCCAGGATCTCAAATTAAATGTACACAAAAGGGTTTACACCAGGTAATAAAAAAGTCACAAAAGATACCAGCAGGAGACTGGTTTGGGAACAAATGCTTCTCAACCACAGTTCTAACGTTCTTGCGAGGACTTTTCTCCTTGAACTAGTGTACTCTGGTTGAAAAGTAAGCAACATTTTACAATAGCAAAATAACAAAACTTAATTTCTAAATTCATGCAATGCCGATATTCTCATTACTTGTGATTTTGCAGCTGTAATGAAACTTTCACTTAGGCCTAAATATATCCTAGAATGGCAAATTGGCTCAAACAATAGCAGGGCCGTTTTTTTCTCGAATTACCAATAACCCTTATTCTCCCCATTATACTTCTATAACCTTAATTCTTTTACATACACACTTCCAGATGGGCCATCTCATGCACCAAGGCCTAGAAGGACACGGAAAAACAAGCACTGGCCTTTGACTGCCTGCCCCCCTCTTTGATCTGTTCTCTCCTCCATCCTCTCTTTTCTTTCTCCCTCATCCCCTTAGGCAATTCTCTCCTCTCTCCTCCCCTCATCCCTCCTCACACACCCCCCTGTATCTTTCCCTGTCCCTGTACCCCAGCCCCCAACCCTCCCAATGACCTCGTCCTTCTGCAGCTACCCCTTCCGGTGGTGTCCTTGGGGCTGCCAGGTCTCCTCACTTCGCCTGTAAGTTCTTAAAGCTCAGATGGTAAGTGCAGTTCACAGGCCTGTCATGTCATCTCTCCTCTCTCATCCCCTCCTCCCCCTGCCACCCTGCGCTCCACCGTCCTCACTCACTCAGCTGCCATCTACACCTTGCCACTCCCCCCCACCACCACCCACCTCAATGTGCAACTGCTCTCGTTCTTATCTCCATATGTTTACCTGTACCTCTGTGTCCCTGTCAGACCCTCCGTGACCATCTGCTCCACGGAATGTTTCAGCTTTTTGTTCCTCTGTCTACACGAGGCCGTGTGCCTCAATGTTTTACTCTCCTCTGAGCTGTCATGAGTAGATAGGCATCGTGAAACCCTATGTGTATATTTATTGGGAGGGGGAGGGGGTCCCTGCAGTCCTTTTGTACACAGTTTTGAGAACAGTAACACCCGCTGCTGAAAGGGGAGAAGAGGGGCAGAGCGAGGCCTGTCTAGAGACCGAGGCATAGGATCACGCACTCGCTTTTCACTCTCTGGAGGGCTATTAGTTGACAGCTGTGCGTCGACTCACTTGTCACCCCCTGACGCACCCCTGCCTTGGTGCATACCTCCGTACCTGACTGTTTCTCTGCCTCTCTGTCTGTACTGTGACCCGTGATGACATGCGCAGTGCAGCCATGCTGGCACCGCACAGAACGCGGCGCACACGGACCCCACCCCTGGCGCCAAACGTTACATCACGTGATGTTGAATTATAGAAGGCCTACACAATTTCTCCCCCTTTTGCCGCCCTAGCCATTCTACCACCCTAGGCAGCCGCCTAGTCCTTCCTAATGGTAGAAACGGCCCTGGCAGTGCTGCTGTGTTGTGTGTACGAATGCTTTTGTTGCTGCTGCTGCCTGTGCTGAATGTACTCTGCATGTGAATCTAAACCCAAACGTTTTTCAATGTGCTAGATGAAACTGCATCTAGTTGCATTTTTTTTGTGTTGACATTTTTTATTGAATTCTACTATGAAAATACATCATAAGAATAAAATCAAAAGAGCATGAAGATTGGAACGAAATACATGACAAAATCTGTAAAAATAAGAAAGCAGCAATCGATACATGAAATTTGTATTCAAAATCTAGTTGCATTTTGAGTAAGTGTTAAAGATGGCAGGAGTCGCTGTTAGCATGAGCTGAAAGCCATTTTGTTGTTGGCAGCCATTTTAGTTAGCCATGTGCTCGCCATGTGCTTTCTCCTTCTTCCAGAGCCCTGCACATGATCAGAAAGGCCTAGCTGGTAGAAGAGGTAAAGAGCTGTCAGGCTATTCTTGTTGCTGTAAGGAGAAATGTATCCCCTCCCACTTTGTTGAGCAAGCAAATTTTGTGTAGCCACATTAGTCAGTAAGTATTCTTGTATGTGCCAGGACCTCCCCTGGGTTTTATGTTGACTATGTAACCTATGCATATATAAGGCCCCTGTTCTCTGTACTCCTTAGAATGCCTCCTACAGTGGCCTGAGGGTACTGTGTGATACAATCTCCCTCATGTGAGGTTAATAAGTGCATTCTTTTTATATTACAGCTTCTGTGCCACTTTCTTCTTTGTTGGTATAAAGGACCAGGTGTATCAGTGAACCCCTTAGAAGGTTTTTATTTCTTCATAATTGCTTAACTCCAGTCATGCAAGGTGGCTTCACACGGAATGATGTCTCTACTAGTTGTTTCCCTTTGTATGCTGTATGGACCACAACTCCTTTCACCAACTTAGACAGACCTCTTCTGATATTATCCATCATCCTATATAAGACTCTTTCCAACTCTGCTTTTTATGTCATAGGCGTGTAACAAACGGACTGGAGGAGCGTTTGTGGTTAGGAAAGGATATCTAGAAAAACGAATTACTAATCTCGCAAATTTAGAATGATCATTAACCTCAAGAGTCCCAGTCCCAAACTTTGATCACATGTGCTGCTAAAAATGGCGGCCTCTCTTGCAAAACGACTGGGATGATGCTTCATCTCAGTGCCATTAAACCTTGCCGGTACAGAAATGAGCAGAGGACACATAGGAAAATGGGCGTCAATCCTTCATGCTTCAGATGCAAGTGCTAACTCTTTGTGAGACGTTCGAAAAATGTGATATTCCATCAGATGGCGTAGATCGTGTGATTGAGGAAAAATATATAACCTCCAGTTGGCAGATACCTTAATGCGATAGATATTCAACTTGTGACGCTACAGGTGTGTAAGGGGGTACAGGCAAGCAGCAATTTTCAAAAATTGCATTTGATCATTTGAAAAAAAGTTGGCAATTCGAATGATTTCCCCAAACATGCATTCGTAGCAATAGCAGGGTCATTTGTGCATTTTTCCCTTGTCACTGTAACTGTGGTTCCTCTTGACACAGGAATATTCCACGAACAAGCACTGGTTCAGTAAGCTTTCACCTCCACAGAAATTGCAGAGTTATCATCTTCGAAAATCACTTAGCGAGATTGCTGGCACGAAAAGCCCTAACAGGCTCGGCAGCTCTGTTCATAAGACAGCACCTCGGTATTTTGGTCATTCGCACGCCAAGGATTTCTGTTTGAGAAAAAAATCACCTCCTAATGCAGCTCCACTCAGCTGAAATTGAAAAAAAACTAGCTGCCTTTTGACATTTCAGTCTTTATGAAAAAATCTACTGTCAAATAAAGTGGTTGCCAAGGAGGCTTAGTTCATGCTCCGAGCAGAAGGAAGAGTTGCGACTGTAGAGGAAGCATATGGCAGGGACACGAATTGAAAGATATGCCAAGAGTGAAGAAAAACTGATTTATTGTCAGATAGCACACTGGGCGTTAAGCTGGTCTGATTTTACTCCATTTAATACAGCTGATACATTAAGCGATATAACGTTTAAGCATAGTGTGAATTGAATATGATTACAGAAGATATTTACCATACAGGATGCCATAATCTTCTTAGAGTGTACCTCTTCATATAAACGTGCATGCAAATATAACAAGCATTGGCAATGCCAATTGGTCTGGCTGTAAGGGAATGTTGTATGGTAATGTGAAGCATTACAATTAAATAGCAAGGGAATTGATATTTATTTGTGTGGAATCAAACAACTGCACAATAACATTGGTGTACATTTAAAGGTCCGGTGACAGACGCACCTTCAAGTTAGACCTAAAATCCATGCAGATTAATGACTGCTCTCCTCCTATCTGTGCTGCTGCTAGAGAAAAACAATATACATTATCTAGTCATCTTAGACACTTTAAAAACATTGCAATGTCATATGTGCGACCCTGAAAGTGCAACCTCAGGCAGCTGGATAAATAAGCCAAATGACCACCACTATCAAGCACATTTTTATAGGAGCACACAACTTCTGCTTAATCAAAACATGAACTACTGGCTCCCAACATTTGGGCGGAGCCCACACCCCCTATCACCAGGTGATACTCAAGCAAGACCAGAAAACGCGATTGCAGATAAGTAATTATTTCTATATTAATTGTAGTATCTAAAGTCAATAGTAAGGGCCAGATGTAGAAAGTCTGTTGGGGCTGGACATCCTGGGATTTGCAAAACTGTAGGGGTTTGACCACAAAACGGAAATATGCATTGCAATAAAGTTACACTGAAAGTCAGAAATGGCTTTTCGGCTCACATTACTGCAGTATTCAGTTACATGAAATGGCGCATCTAATGTAAGAGTCATGCAAAGATCGCTTTCACAAAAGACAGGAACACCATGTTACCAATAGTGTAAGTAATGTTCCATCATTTATACAACACAAGCAGTAGCAGTGCAGGCATTCTTCACACAATAAACAGATACTGTAGTCCAGTAATTGCGCCAATGTTGTTCACACAAGTACAGGCAAAACACATAGAGCTTCATTTATGAGGAAGTCATGAAGTGCAGCGCAGCGAGCCACCTTGCTGTGCTGCACTGCATGACAGGGAAAGGGCAGAAATGCACCGTATTTAAGACAACCCAGTGCATTTTTGTCCTTTTCTTTCCGCTGGCACCCAATTGGCAGTCTAGTGCCAACGCATGCACCGTTGCACCATGAGGCAATGGTGCCTGTGTTTCATGCAGTATCGGTTTTTAACACAAAGGGCACCTTCCTGGACAAAACCAATCCTGGGAGGCAATCAATAATCTTAAGAAAGTTGTAGAAGTAACAAATAGAAAATATTTTTCCTGGTACTATGTGTTCACATTCTGACAACCACACAATACTCACTGTGTCATCACACATTTCGATAAGTTGCTTAAGTTGGGTGATAATGCAGCTTTATTAAAGGATGTGTTACTTGTTTTGTGACGTTTATACAAAAGAACAGACCTTGTATTCAGGGACAGGCTGGGAACTGAAACTGGCCCTGGCAAACTGCTCGGCCAGCCCCCCCCCCCCCCCCTTGGGGAGAGGGTGGGGGTGCCGCCAAACTGTTTGCCAGGGCAGGTTTCGGGCCGATTTTGTTACAGGGGGCAGAATTTGCTTGCCCCTGGTAACAAAAACCGACCCCAAGGGGCCCAAAACCGAGCCCCACCTTGGCGGCCCACCGGGGCAACACCTGGTGCCCGCTTGTCCGGCCCTGTTTGTATTTGATACCACTAATACTAGTAAATGGTGGGGAAGCTTCATTCCTTTGTAACCTGCAGAATCCACACTTTTGAGACATCCTGTCTTCATCAGATCCTTATTCTTTGAATGCATGTGGTCAATGTATTGACAGCCCCCAGGAGGCCAGTACCGGCATTTAATTGTTACACTGACAACAACTAAACTCATCATAAAGGTCTGGAAAACACAGATAATACTAATAGTTTAAGTATTATCCCACTACAGATTCCGTCCAATATGCTATAAATTGCTAAGTGATCCTGGTCTTGACGGTATGACAGCCGTTCACATGTGGCACACTCCCCATTCCGGGTACATTTGGCACATTACTGCTGCAGTACAACATTGCACCCATGGTACAGCCTCTGACAGTCCAGTGGCGTAGCTTCATTGGGGTGTTTGGGGTGTTACACCCTCCTAATAAATGTATTTTCTGATAAGCAGTTCAGTACAGCTGCTTTTAGTTGGGTGTTGCTAGATACATGCTCTCTCTCACTATTATGTGTTTTCTCTCTGAGTACTAAAAACCAATCCGCATTCATCTTCCTTTCCACTGCCACTTAGGCCCCTCTCATGCACCACGCCTGTTGTATGATGTATTTAAACGTTTATATTCCAGTCATATTGTCAGAAAATCTGAAACCCCCTCCCAATCTTACTGAACAAGTTATGTCCCTGTCTGACACTAAGGGCTCAATTAAGATGTCTGTCAGAGCTGCCTCTGACCAACACCGTTGTGGTCTCGAGACCGTCTGACCTCCGGTCGGCGGTCCCGACACAGCAATCACAATAAAACTGCACATGGTGCGGTCTCATACTCCCATTTCCATATGGGAGCTTGTGCTGCCACAAGCCAGCCATAGCACACGCCCCCATTGAGAAATGGGAGAGTCTGTTAATCCCTGCACCGCGTGGCAGACACTTCAAAGTGCCTGCCACATGGTGTAGGGATTAACAAAGGTATCCCCCCTGTCCCCAACTGGAGGCTGCAGGGAAAAGGGAGCCCTGCTAGGGGCCCTCATACTTACTTTCCAACCGGCTTTCAATGTCGGAAAGCCTGCCAGGAACCAAGATTCATAATCCTAACGGCGGAAACCATAACCGTCACACTGTGCCCACTCCAGAGTACATGTTACATTTTCCCCACTGCATTCCTTAGAATAAACAAGCCAACATGCATTTGTGTTTGTAGTGGTCATATGTTGGCCGCAGTTTTATTAGGAATACATGGAAATACTTTAGCATTATTTGCATGCCCTGGACATAAATCATCAGCATAGATCTGTCATATTTGCGTCATAAATCATATGCATTCGTCATACGTAATCTCTGTCATAAATCATATGTACATCACCAATTAGCAAATTGGACTGACAGTTCGTTGCTTATCTCCTTTGGAAGCTTGTCTTGTTTCTTGTCCCTTCTGGGTCATCCATTTGTACGGTTGGGTTTTTCCTCTCTTTGCGTGGGGGGGTAGCTTCTGTCCCCGGAGTTAGGCCACTACTCGCTACCTTGTTGGACTCTTTTGTGCCCTGCCATCCGGCGGGGGCTGGGCTGCGAGCGCCGTCTCCGTTTGCTACCCCCTTTCTGTAGGCCAAATCGCCCAGCCGTGAGGCATCCCAAAGTGAGTGGTCCTACACACTGCCCTTAGGCCAACTCACCCAGCCGTGAGGCATCCGAAGGTGAGTGGTCCTATTCCGGCACACCGCCCTTCGGTGTGCCTCATTACCAACCATAATCCTCGTAGCTCTCCGTCGTAGCTCTCCATTGCCTTGCCAGCTTCCCAGCACTGCGACATTGCTGTTCCTTAGGCGTGGGTGGGTGGGACAAAATTCTTGTTGTGCCGCTGCTGCTCCCCCGCTCCATGAAGATAGGAGCTGCCAGGGGGAGAGGCAGCTTATATCCCCGTTTCTTTCTCGCCTCATAGGCCGATTCCCCCATTGGGGGGTTTGTACCCCGCTTGCCTCCCCATTGGCCGGGGGATGGGACCCTTCCTTGTGGCTGTCGCGGGGGAGGGGCGCTTCTCCCGCCTCTGGGCGCCTCTTCGCGCCAAAACCAGTTTTTCCGGGGCTCTGAGTCGGTTATGGCGCCAGCCCTCTAGCCCCCCTTGGGGGCGGCCTCTGCAATAACCGTCACACTGTGCCCACTCCAGAGTACATGTTACATTTTCCCCACTGCATTCCTTAGAATAAACAAGCCAACATGCATTTGTGTTTGTAGTGGTCATATGTTGGCCGCAGTTTTATTAGGAATACATGGAAATACTTTAGCATTATTTGCATGCCCTGGACATAAATCATCAGCATAGATCTGTCATATTTGCGTCATAAATCATATGCATTCGTCATACGTAATCTCTGTCATAAATCATATGTACATCACCAATTAGCAAATTGGACTGACAGTTCGTTGCTTATCTCCTTTGGAAGCTTGTCTTGTTTCTTGTCCCTTCTGGGTCATCCATTTGTACGGTTGGGTTTTTGCTCTCTTTGCGTGGGGGGGTAGCTTCTGTCCCCGGAGTTAGGCCACTACTCGCTACCTTGTTGGACTCTTTTGTGCCCTGCCATCCGGCGGGGGCTGGGCTGCGAGCGCCGTCTCCGTTTGCTACCCCCTTTCTGTAGGCCAAATCGCCCAGCCGTGAGGCATCCCAAAGTGAGTGGTCCTACACACTGCCCTTAGGCCAACTCACCCAGCCGTGAGGCATCCGAAGGTGAGTGGTCCTATTCCGGCACACCGCCCTTCGGTGTGCCTCATTACCAACCATAATCCTCGTAGCTCTCCGCCACGCCGTCAGGGAGGCTTACGTCTTCCTGCGGCTCCCCTCCATTCCTCTTGCCTTTTACCTGTCACCTGCTCGAGCCCTGGCGCCCCACAGGTTGCTCCATAATACATGCCTGCCTTCCTCTGCCAGGTATACTGCATCTCACCCACTGGCCGGAGGTTTCCTGGTCCTGACCTTCTCTTGCGGCACCATATTCGTCTATTCAGCCCAGCTAACTTAGACTACCGCCATCAGAACCAGGTGCGTTATCTGTTGACTGGACCCCCGTCCAGGTTGCTCCTACTCCCCCCATATCATAAGTGGGGGGCAGGGTGTCTTAACCCAGCCTCGAGACAGACTGCTGACTAATGCCTGAAGCCTGGTACTTGCTTCCCGGCGGCACCCATTGTGTCTGGCTGGGCTGCCTGGCCCTAGCCCTGAGGCCCCTTGTAGCCAAGGAGTGTCAAAGCTGAGGGGCTTACCTCCGGTGAGTGACAGTATCCCGCTAGTTTGTCTTGCTCCTAAACTTAAACACCATGGCCTGGTAGTTTCGGCACTGGAGGGGTCTGCCCCCCATTTCCCTCGTTTTTTACCTCTTCGAAGCTTTAGCTGTAGGCTGAAGACCTTAAGCTACCCTTCAGCCGGGCCACTGTAGCGTGCATCGTGTAGCTTAGCTCATCTCCTGGATTTTGGTAGTTCCTGCTTGGCTTAAGCCAGTAACCGACCAGTGTCATCCCACCGCTATGCTGTCGGTCTGCCTGGGTGTACACCCTGCTCTTCCCTCAGCGTTGTAACCTCTAATTGTTCTGCGTGATTCTGGGCCTGAACCAAATCCTCTTGCCCGGTCCTTAACCCACTGGCCACAAACCGCACGCTTGGTCAGCTTGTGCCAGGCCGGAGGACATCAGTCTGGTGTCCATTGCCTTATTGTGGTACCTCTAAACATCTATTTTGAGGCTGGGAATGCTCCCCGTTTTAACAGCTACCTTGTGGTTTCTTGCTTCCCTCTTGTGCCGGCCCCTGTTTTACCGTGCTACATCGTTTTGGGACTTATGGATTGCCGTTACTACAGAATACAGCAAAAAGGGGGGTAAGTGCTCCTTAGCTTCTCTACCATCAATGTGTCCCCGGGGTGCCCCTCCTGCCCTAGCCGGCCCCTTAGCTGCCATTGGTCCTGGATTGTTGAGGCAGCGCTGGGACCCTTGGCTGCACTTGCCTCTTTCCCCTGGGGGCTGTATTTACGGTACTAGGTTCAGATCTTTGGATTTCTGAATTCGACCTGTGACGAAAGCGCATTTTGTCAATGGGTGACTGCCAGCCCACTGAGAAGTGCCCAAGGCATCCCCCCACTAGGGAGAAGACTACTAGAAAATCTGTTCACTTTTGAGCGCCCGCACAAAATTGCAGCAGTGCCTCCGTTCACTAGTGGGGCAGAGTGTAGGCCATGGAGGCAACCGGGCACGACAGCTGGACCTTTTTTTTTTTAACTCTCTGTGCCCCCCACCGACTGCTGTGTATTATCACCTTGGCCAGGCCTTGAGGTCAGGACTCAGGAGGCCGCTGTGATGCTTCTATTAGAGAGACTTGGCACGGTCCTCTGCTACAGAGTACCTGTGATGCTATTTCTCCATTCCCAGCCCTGCGTATATCTGTAAAAACTACGAGGGAGTGCTGTAAAGTTTTTGGACACTGGGGTGCTCCCTTCCCACCTCTCTGGCGAAAGTCCCCCGGATGCTCGCGTTCACCTGCTGGCACCAGGCCGCACTGCCTGTTTAAACCCTTATGCCGCCGTCTGGGTTGGTACCCCTTCCAACCTACGTAACCTCACCTGCGTATTTGTAAAGCGCATGTTCCCGGGGGTATCTTGGCTCTGAATACCTGCTGCCTCTTGTTACCCAAATTAATGGTACTCATCTTCTCGATCTCAGCTGGATGAAAGGCTGTGAGGACCCGCCGGGATTGGAACCCGTTACCATGTGGTCAAAACACCGGCCCCTGCATTGGGCGTATTGGTCCACTGAGTCACCAGGCTTAGCTGATTCGTTCTACTATTTTTTGGTCATTTGTTGGCCGCAGTTTATTAAGGGTTACAAGGAAACAGGTATTACTTGCATTTGCATGTTATGTCATATAAATTTCCTTGCCAATGTCTCTTACCCCTTTTAGGGCGGTTTTTCTGTAGGTTGGATTTCCTTGCGCTCCCTCAGCGCGGGAAGGGGATATTCGTTGTCCCAGAGTTAGGCTGCCTCGCTACCTTTCGGACCTTGTTGTGCCCTAATCCATCAGAAGCCAGCCGGAATGACCGGCCGGGTTCAGTTTCAACTGCTTGCATTGTAATGCCAGAACTGAAACTGTGATGAGGCTGAGACAGCCGCTGACCTGTGGTCAGAGGCCTTCCAGGGCTCATCATAATAAGACCCCAAATAGAAATACTTATGTTGCCATCCAGAGGGGACATGGCCTAGATTTTCGGCCTGACTGTCCCATTTGGAGTCGGACAGGTTGGTTTGTATATGGTCGTTCACTGTCACCAGCAGCACAGAAAACAAAAATATGATGGACTGGAGCGCGTCCCAGAGTAGCGCCTGGAGGCTAAAATAATTTCAGGCGTTCTTGTCCACTGTTTTTAATTTTCTCTCTTAAGGAATGTGGACAACCCTGACTATGACCAGTTCTGATTTTTCATGTCCGCATTAAACTTCTTCTTGTCAATCCATGCGTAAAAACAGCACACAATTCAGCATTACCAAGATGTGGTACAAAACTAATGTTCAAAGAAAAAAGCGCCATATCTATTGGACAGAGGCTGGGCATTAAGGAGGTCTACAGCTGTGTAATGTAAACCAAAGGCGCACAGCTAGTCCCGTCGCGCACAAATAGCGCCTCGAAGTATTTTTTAGCCTGCTAATTTTGTAAAATTCCCATTACAACTAAGCTTCTGTGAGCCAGATCCACTTGATAGAAAACCGGATTATTAAAATCGATCCCCGTGTTTTGCTTTTCCTGCTTCACTGGCACACACCAACAGGAAGCAGGGCAGAATCAGAATCATTTGCCGCTGCTTTATGGTGTGTGAAAACAGCAAGAAGACGGCATTGTTTTGCTCAGTGCGCCAGCTCCGATATCACCGAGCTGAGCTGAATCTCCATTTGAACTGTAAATATGAAATGTGTCAGAGCAGGCAGATGCCAAGGCATGTTGATGCATTTGCATCTTCTGATTGCCGCAGAGATTTATGCCACAGTATTGACAGAGGGCGCGTTGTATGTACTCATTCCATTGCTTTATCGCCAGCCACCCAAATGGAAAACTGCAGTTTGTACAGAGAGCGCCAGTACTTTGTGTTTAATGAATCTGCACTCGCCAAGTGGGCGGAATGTACTTACAATAATGGGGGTTCAGTCTTTTTGCAACAGGGCGTACAGTGGAAAACTACTAAGACCGATAAGAAAGCTTCACTGACTTGGGAAAGAACTAATATCTGAATTGAGCCCAGACTTTTGTTTCACATTTCATGTGTGTACCTTAAATAGAGGAATACTGTACACTCTCTTGTGTTATGTGTAATGTTTGCTGCCTTGGGATGTGCAACTCTGCAGAATGCCTCACACAAACAAATGCAACATGGCCAGGCCTTTAGAGGGGTGGGAGGTGGTGACAATCCCTGTCTCAGTGAGGAATGGAAGGGGGTTCTGTCTTCATGCTTCTCAAAGAAATTTCACCTTTTTGTTGATCTGCAAAGTCTTTCATCGATGTGTTTCTCACTGTAAAGCACTTTATGTAGGGCTGTACTGGACATATTGGACACAGGGAATCCCCCTTATTGACTGTTGGCTGCTTTCAGGCAGTACAGCCAATGGGTATGTGTTTAGTGTTGCTCAGTCCTAAAATCAGCCTGCCTGGATGCCACACTTGCATTCTTATCTGTGTATATATAATCTGTTACCGCAGTCAACTAATAATGTTCATGGATACTGTGACTAAAATTATGATTCTCTTCAATTGCTATGCAGGCTCAGAGCAAGAGGCGGCTTTCATCTGCCAATACAACCCTGATGTCCGTGACCACTTGGCCTTTATGTCTTTTTGGATTATTAAATGACAATTATTAGAAGATATTGTTGAGTGCTGCCAAATGTCCAGAAAGGTTTTGTACCAATTGATGTATACTTTCTTTTAAACAAGAGCTGGAAAAAGCTCATGGGTCTGGCTTTAATTGGCCAACACATGGAAACACAGGCACGCACAAAACCACACTGTCTAATTGTGGTGTGTCTCTGTTCAACTTGCCCTTTTCTGTGTATTTCAAAGTACTTGTGCTTAAAGGCAGCCCCCCACATTTACTCTTGTGTTCTATCTAGATTGAAGATGGTCTGTCCTAGTGGTAAGAGAGGGTTGTTGTGAATAAGCAGAACCAAGGGTTCATGAGCACAATAGTTTCAAAGCCGAAGTCTTGCATGAAGGTAGATAAAGATGTTGATCAATGCTTCAGACCTAGGTTCAGGAGGGCAATAGTGATATAATGTGTAGGAAAAGGTTCGCTGTATTGAGAAGCGGTGAAATTTCAAAGGTAGTGTGGTGTGAATGATGTTTGATTGTGTTTCAAATACCTAGCTCTGGGGATTGTTTCAATAGGCCGTGTTGTGGGATCTGTGATAACAAAGAATGAGGATGCTCAGTGGTGATTTGCACTGAATGCAGGTGTTCCAGCTTGGGAGTGTATAAATATTGAAGTATTGAAATATGCTGCAGGGAATCTCATGTCAATCATTGCAGTCGGCGCTTGAGCCCTTGTGTGGTGGGTCAGTTTGAGTGCTTGTTTTTGTGTCCCTGGACTGGATTGGCAGGTTGAGAGACAGTGGGTGACTATATTGCGGAATGGTGGTGGTTATTATGAGAACTGTGGGTTTGTTGTTTGGCAGTCAGTGTAGGAGCAGCTTGTTCTGGTTCACACTACCTGGAAGTATGCTGATATTAGGCTGCTTAGTTTCATCCCCTGTGTGTGCCTGATAATGGGGAGATGGATAGTGGAGGATGGTGTCTAGTTTTGGGCAAAATAGCAAAGTAGGGATGAAAGGCATGGTATCAATGTTAACCTACCTACCCATAGTAGTAGTTTTTAGGGACCTCGGGGTATGAAACAGTAGAAGGCATAATTTTGAGTGGATCACAACCTTCCCATTCTCATGAAGGGCGATGTGGAGCTTACATTTCTGTTCATGATAACCTGAGATCCTATGTTTTAGGCATGGTGAATGGACCCACGAGAGGATGTTATAAATAATATATTAATAGCAGGGCAAAATGTAAGAAGCCCTGTATCAGATGATGGGGTTTTTCACTGATTATGGTTTATGAGTTGGCCATGAGGGCTTGCTATATTTGCTATCTAAGTGTGATGTTGAAGGGCTGGGGGAATATCGAAGGCACCCTAGAGCCTGTTATGATATGAAGCTCTCCATATTGGCTTGGTGGCCATAATAAGACATTCAGAATTGTGTATTCTATTGATCTTAGGATGCAGATTCAGTGTGGAAAAGCTGAATTGTATAGCCACAGAGTATCATTCAGTACATAGAAAAAAATAAAAGATTAAGTTGTCGTATTAGGTGTAAAAATGTGCATATCCAATTTGCTTTTCTGCTTAGTCATCCCAGATTTTTCACCTTTTTTCTAGATCTAATTTTTGCTACAATTAGCTCTCTCTGTTCTGTGACACAGCTATTCAGGGCCTCAGTGTGTGTCCTCTGACCCTAAATGGTATTGGTAAAATTGTTTTCACCCAATTGATCAATTTAACTTTCTTCTAAGGACAAACTTGCAAAAAATGTATGGCTTCGAGTAGAAACTATGTTCTACTGTTGGACTTCAATTAAAAGACACTGCAGTAACACATGACAAGGAAAAGTGTGTGGGCCATACAGGATAACCTATTTGTATAAATTAATAAGTGACCTCTAAAGTGGGCATTACACACCCATAAGGCAAGGTGCTAATGTATACAAAATGTGGCACCCTTTACTTTAAAAGTGGACTGAAGACCAAAAGGCAATTTCCAGTGTGTAGATTGAGCTACATTTTCGAAATAAAATGTTTCAAAAGTTATTCAAATGTATTTTTCACTCAATTTTCAAAATGTGGTTTAATGGTAGAATCTAATTTTTGATAACTTTAGTGGAAGAGTAACTTTCTAAAATGTACTTTAGTCTTTTTGAGTCACTCACAACATCTCGTCAAACCTCCATGGCTGTAATGCACATCCTTAGCAGGGAGAGTTAACTGGAGCCTGTTTTAGACTTCATGAAGAACAAGGTAGTGTTAGCTCCTTGCCATGTACCAGGGATTACCAGTTGGACATTGTCAGGTGGGTACGCAGCTCATCTAGATTGGGGAGCTTAAAAGAGTAATACCTAGTGGCAGAAGGATACTGCCATATTGAAATCGGGGCTCGTGAGTTTTACAGGAAGACCAAGAGAAAATGCTGAAAAATGAGGTATGGGGACTGCAAAACACTAGTTTGGACTTGGTGACAAAATTTATCCAACCATTGGCAATAGTCCAGGTTGAATTTCCACCTGAGGGAGAAGGCTCTTCAGGAAGCAAGAATATTCTCAACTCCTACTGGAAGAAGAGGACTCGCTCAAGGATTCAAGAACTGCTCGAAATTAACAGGCACTTCACTGTGTAATTACCAGCTGCTTGTGCCGATGGTCCCTGGGGCTGAGTACAAATTAGTCAAGAAATGTGTTTGGGCTGACCACGCTGTGTTGTTTGAGATGTTAGCGGCAACCCTTCCGATTAAGTAACACAGGGGCATATTATCAAGGGGGTTTATCTCCGCTTTTTTGGCTTTAAAAGCCAAGAAAGCGGAGATAAAATTATCTCCCTATTACCTAGCTGTCGCTAACACCAGTTAGCGACAGCTAGTAGGAGATAGGGACCATCCTGTGCCCCACTTTGCATGTCAGTGATATTTATCACTAATGATATGCAAAGTGGGCGTGCCAAGATGTTAGCGACTGAAAACAGTCGCTAACATCGCTATCTCCTATTACCAACTTTTGGAGATATTCGCGCTAAGCGCGAATATCTCCAAAAGCTAACACCTGACCTGAGCAGTTCTTAGCCATGTTATCCAATGGGAGGTGGATAACATGGCTAAGAGCATTAGCTCGGTAATGCATGAATATCGCTGACTTTTCAGCGATATTCATGCATTGCGGCGATTTTTATCGCATTTGCGATAAACCTTGGTAATACCAAGGTTTATTTGCGGTAAAAATCGCGCAGCTCAGCGGTAATTTTTTGTCTCTAACCAAGCAATAGCGATTATCGCTATTGCTTGGTAATATGCCCCACAGTTTCTGACAGTGTTTCTTATTTTTGTGTGACAGTAACCTGATATGTAAAGTCACTGATACTTCAACACTGTCATGAGTGTGGAACATATTTAGAAGAACTTAACAAAGTTATGTGGAAAATCACATATAGTGGTGCAAAAAGGTATTTCCACAAAATCAGCAGGAGTATGGAAACTCTTCAAAACAAATACATATAGCACAAAATAGCATTTAAGTGCAAAATCCCCCTAGGTGCAACATCAAGAATGCACTCTGCGTGCAAAACCACATTTACATTAGCGATATCGTATGTATCATACCTCTGATGTAAACGTATTCAGTGCAGAGAGTAATTTATCACACTTAGTGCAAAAGGTGTGCTTATGGATGACTTCACATTTCATTGGCATGATATTGTGGTACAAAATTACCCACACTGTAATGTCAGCATTAGTGTGAAAAACATTTAGGAATACAGATTACACGTATCTGCAAAACCATATTTTTGGGAGGAAAATGATATGAAGGCACAAAACCTCCTCAGCAGGATTGTAGATAACATCTGGGAAACAGACCACATTTATCTCAATCATCTTTACAGGTGCAAAATAAACCTAGTGCATCATCAGTTGGACTATAGAGACACTTTTAAGTGTCAACACACACCTAGGGAAAAAATTACATTAACCTTGGTGCAACTTCAGCAGGAATGGTAAAGCCCAATTTAGAGGAAAAATCACACGTAAAATCACCTCTGAGTGCAAAATCACATGTGGAATCAAAAGGCAAAAATAGGAATCTAGCTGCCTATGCCAAAGATAATGGTTTCTAGTTCCATGCTCGATTGAAATGCCACACCCAGGTTTCCGGTTCAGGGGTTACGGCATTGGAAGGAAGAGATGAATGCAGTGAGTAGAGTTGGGGCATAAAAAAACTATTTCAACTCAGTTTCAGTCCAATTAAAGACAAGAAGCCATTACACTAACTCAGGGGTCTCCAAACCGGTCCTGGAGGGCCGGATCCATGCCAGATTTTTTGGATACCCCCATTGAGATACATGTAGTTATTTTAAAAATCTGGTATGGATCCGGCCCTCCAGGACCGGTTTGGAGAACCCCTGCACTAACTGGTAGCAAATGGCACTTCTTATTTTGAGAATGTTGTTGAGTGGTAAGGGGTGTGGTAAGTCAAAGAAATGGCAAGAACGTTTGTATGCCATCTATATGGCATACGAAGTGAATGTTGGCACTAGGGAAGTTATTATAAATAAAAAAGTGAAAGGGGCTCCGAATATTGAAGGATGTTCTCAGGGAAAGGAGTAGGTGATAGTTGAGGTGAGCCCCACAAAACAGTGATGAAGCAAACAGAATGACGAGACAATCAAATAGTTCTAAATGTAGTACTGAAAGAAGTAAAAGTGTTGAGTTTTTTTTTGTTTTGCACAAGTGCTAATATTTCAACAAACAACAAAACGATGGAAGGAGTGCTTCTATTAATCTAAACTAGAGGTGGCTGCCACATTCCAGTCTATCGTTAGCTAGTCATTCAGGCACAGTAGAGATAGACTAGACATTTGCAAATCAGTCTTGGTCCTGTTCCCAAAGGAACAGCCTCATTGCTATTACAATGTCTTCGGTAAATGAACTGTCTTGGTAAGATTTGTCTGAGGATCTAACTCATATTGGGCCAGATTTCACTGAGCCTGGAGTTGCCAGAACTCTTGGGGTTTGGTAACTCCAAGGGTGGGTAACCTCCCTTTCACAGGCCACTATTAATGAGGGTCTTTGATGTGATAAATGTATACTGGTATGTTGAACTCTGATGACTTACTTTTTTTTTGCAGGCATGGAGACAAACTCAACATATAACATGCCGCTGGTTCAAAAATCTTCAAGAGAGAATGAGACAGTGTGCATTTTTGGAACAGGTGATTTTGGAAGAGCCCTAGGCTGTAAGATGCTGCAGTGTGGCTATAATGTTGTGTTTGGCAGCAGGAGCCCAAACAATGCTAATCTGATCCCAAAAGGAGCAGAGGTCCTCAGCCATCACGAAGCTGCTCAGAGATCCGGAATTATCTTCCTTACAGTCCAAAGAGATCATTACTCATTTCTCATTGGGTTGGCGGATGCCCTCCGTGGCAAAATATTGGTCGATGTAAGCAACAACCTCAAATTAAACCAATATCCAGAATCTAATGCAGAATACCTTGCTGAGTTGGTTCCAGGAGCTGAAGTGGTCAAAGCATTTAACACAGTGTCTGCCTGGGCGCTGCAATCGGGCACTTTAGATGCCAGTAGACAGGTAAGGATATATCTAGAAAATTGTATATTTATGTTCAAAAAGTGCAATTGTTAGCATTCGTGATCTAGCATGCAGTGATAAAGCAGTTTGCATTCCATGACATAATGCATATGGACATTATGAACTGAAATGTACAATTGTCTTTTGTTAGAATTTGGGGTCTCTAGTTGGCACAGGTAGGTACTTGTGACAAGTAGGGACCGTGGCCTCTAGTCAGGGTAAGGGGGATACACTCTTTAGATAACTCCTGCTCACCCCCTTGGTAGCTTGGCACGAGCAGACAGGCTTATAAAATGGCAATGTGTAAAGTATTTGTACCAACACTCACAGTAACACAGTGAAAACACCGCAAACGGACTCCACACCAGTTTAGAAAAGTAAACATATTTAATCTTAACTAAACAAGACCAAAACAACAAAAATCCAACATACACAGTTCAAGGATATGATTTCAAAAGAGTTCTTAGGGTTGCGTTAAAATAATCCACAGTTGCATCACGTTTAGCCAAAGGTACCTTTAGATGCGACAAAAGTTCCAAGTGAAAGCTGCAGCACTGAAAAACAAGCGATGCGTCACTCCTGAGACCTTGGGGAGGGAATGCGACAACCCCGCTGGATGCAGTGGGCGTGTTGCGGTGACTCCGATCCGTATAGGGAGGGCTGAGATACCTTGTATGGATTCCGGTGCGCAGGTTTCGTAGGAAGCGTCTCGCAAATTTACGAGGCGACGATCTTCGAGACGGTAATGCGCAGCGTCGATCTTCTCCTCTCGCGGTCCCTCGATGCGATGGCTCTGCGACGACACTCGCAGTGATGTGATGCGGTACGCAAGTAAGCGGTGCAACAATCTCACCAAGCGATGACAGGCTCTGCGATGATCCTCGCAGCGATGGTAATCTTCCCGTACCGAAGCGAAGCATTCCGCAAGCGAAGGAAGCATCGGTTCTTGCAACGGCAACAGGCGCTGTGACGATCTTGATCTTCGCGGCGGCTGGAATTTCCTCGCACTGTCGGGGATGAGCGCCGCAAGCGAGCAATGGGTGAAACTTTGCAGAAAGTCTTTAGTATCTTCTTGTCCAGCCTCCCAACAACAGGTACAACTTCCAGAGGCACCACAACTTGCCCAAGCGCTCTAGGAAGGACAGAACTCTCAGTAGCGTTGAGGGGAAGCTGGGGGTGAAGTCCCTTTGTTCCAGGGAGCCAGCTCAACTCAGGCCCTTGGTGATCTCTTCAAGCAAGGGGACACAGCACAAAGCAAAGTCCTTTCCCTCTCCTTGGCAGCAAAGCAACTGCAGGTCAGCCCACAAACACACAACAGGACAGTCCTTCCTCTTCAGCTTTCTCCTTGGCAGAGGTTCCTTCTTGATTCTAGGATGATCTAATTTTCTGTAGTCTGGGGTCCTATACTTATACCCCTAAAAGTCCTTGTTCCCTTTGTGCAGGAGGGCTCTGAGCCCGGTCTGAACCAGTTCTCGTTGTTCCTTGAGCACTTTGTTTTCCTGGCCTCTCCTTTCCTTTCAGAGAGAGGGGCAGGGTCGTCAGGGGCTCAGCAGGAGGTGGAGCCAGCATTGTGGAAAGCAGGCACAGCCCTATTCAGGCTCAGGTCTACCCCCTCCACCACTCTAGATGGGGATGGAGCTATTCAGCTCAGGGATGGCCCACTCAGCCTCTGGGAGCCACCCAGCCCCTGCCACTCACAAACCAGACAGTCAAATCACAAACAGGCCAAGGCACCCAGAAAGGTCAGACAAGAGAACAGCCACTTTTTAAAGTGCTGTCCTCAAACACAGGATTTAAAAACCACCTTTCCTAAAAGGTGTGTTATTAAATTCTGAGTTCAGGGATACCAGACGTTTATGTCCTATCTTGCTACTATGGGAAGATATGCAGGTAACCCATGTAGCCAGTATTCCCCACGATAGCCTATGGGCAAGATAGCCTTACAATAGTGAAAAATGAAAATGACTGAAATTCACTACCACAACATGTCACCTTCAGTAGTACATGCTCTACCTTTCTCATACACTGCACCCTACCCAAGGGGGGACCTTGGGCCTTCCATAGTGGTGTCAAATGTGTACAGAAAGGGAAGGGTTAGGCCTGGTCAGTGGGGACACTGGCCAGGTTGACATGGCAGTTCACAGACTGCACACAGGCACTGAGGTGGCAGGCCTGACACACCATTTTAGGACTACTCATGTGGGTGGCACAATCAGTGCTGCAGGACCACTGGTAGCATTTTAATCACCTACCCTGACACACTCAGTGCACTGTACTAGGGACTTCTTGGTGATACAGATATGCCAATCATGGATAACCAATTACAACAACAATTTACTCAGGGAGCACTTGCACTTTGACACTGATCAGCAGTCACAAAGGGCCTAAAGCATCTAAACCAGCAAAAACGAAATCCAGCACAGCGTCAAAAATACAGGAGGTAGAGGCAAAAAGACAGGGGAAACCACACCAAAGATGCCAGGTCTAACATCTTTCAGTCATGCAGTATCACCAAAGGAGGCTTAACGATGGCATAAACATACCTCACATCTGCCTGGAACATGCCTGATGTTATAAAAGCTATTTATAATGTATATTGCGATTTGGAAGCAGTATGACCAAGCATTATTTTTTCTTAAATGTGGTCCCTCAGCAAAACGCTGGACCCCTAACTGTTTCTTCCATCATGTCACATGTGACATCAGGACACTCTCCTAAACAAGTACAGAAAACCAAAATTCTTGTTGGGCTATTAGTCTTGTTTGCTGTCCAACAAAGACCCCTCTTGTTGGAACATAACTATCAAAGAAATGCATTTTCCTGCTTACTGTCCCCATATTAATAGCCACACCTATGATTATATGAAACTCCTCCCTGCCTAGCTCTTATCGTACTTTGCCCCATGTCCTGGCACTGACACAAAGACAGCTGCCAGTAAAGCTGCACCCAGCACAACTGATTAATACTATAGGGCACCTTTAAGCTTTTACATAAGAGCAGGGAGCAATGGGAATTTTTATTAGTTACCTGTATATAGTCTGCAGACATGTACCTATGTCCACACCTTCTACCGCCTACTCTGGGCACCACAGCTATGCCAGTTGACCCACCTGCTGCAATTGCCATGCCAGAAACCATTTAACATGTTAAGGGCTAACAGTCATCTAGGCTGCCTCCCCTAAAGCCACTACATATTCACTTAAATGCGTTCCACTCTTCCTCCAGGCACCTACCCCCAATAAAAGGCGTTTGATTCAGAATACATTTCTCGAAACTCTACTTCACAACTTTCCAATTGCTATCCCAGGCAATCTCTCCATCTGCCTGTTTGAAGGCAAACTCTAACCAACAACGCTTGTTGATTGAGTCTGATCAGTTTCCAATTCTGAGGTCTGTAGATATTTATGCCTTTAACTGGTTTATAATGTAGTGCTAACATGCTGCCTTCCAGCTGTCTCCTAAGGGTTTGACATATTGAGATCTCGCTAGTAATACCAGACAGTAGCATCGTGCATAATGTTAATGCAGCCTTTATCAGCCATGAATGTTTGACATCAAACTATGTTACAGAAATTTGTGTATCATACATTTGATAGAGCGTGCAGGTCACCCGGCTAGGATATTTTTACTAAATACTCACCTGGGCCCAATAAATTCAATTAAACACACATCAATATTTACCTTGGGTAACTCACGCTCTACTATCAGTATATCTTGAGATTCTCTATACTACACTGATTCCCATATCTACAACCTAGCAAGGTAGATACTAGGAACCTAATCACCTAGGATCAGGGAGTCGAGTATTAAGCTAGGTATTCAAGAACATTTAATAGCATATAATAAATAATGAAATAACCACAGACTCTGGGTAGGTTCAAAACGTTATCTAATCATCATATGGACGACGCACATAGTGGACGACGCCCTCCAAATCCTAGACCAAAAGATGCTCAAGATGCTCAAGATGCTCAAGATGGCCGCCAGGTAGGAGCTCTGGGCTAGAGCTCCGAGTGCTTGGGATTCCAATTTTGGATTTAATCCCTGTTAGCACCCAGCACCCCCGGCCCTCGCAAACAAAGAACTGCATCTAATAACCTATCGCAACAGGAACAGGAAAAACATTCTCAGCATCCTTACCTGACTGGAAGCGGCTGGAGCACCGTGAGGATTCCTCTTCTCCACGCTCTCGGAGATTGGGATAGCCGAGAGAGAGGAGCTAATCGCACCCTCTTCACCGGACACTCGGCTGCCCCCGACCAGCGGCGGTGCTTGGGGCGAACGTCTGGCTGCCTGGAGTCTCCTGTGGCTCGGATTAAAGCCTGCGAGGGTCCCTGGTCACCCCCTCCCCCGACAGTCGCAGGAGAGAATCGGGATCCCCTCCCCCCTCATTGTACGAACCCCGGGCTGCCTTTGCCAGCGGCAATGCCCGGGGCGGATGCCCTGTACTTTGAAGCCAGCGGGAGTTGAGGCGAGGGGGAGTGTTAGCGTCCGGAGCCCCGTGGAACACAGCGAGGGAGCAATCAGCATCGCCTGCTGAGGCAGAGGCGGGAAGGGCTGCGGCTCGGGAGTGTCTGACTGCCCTACGGACAACACCAGGAATCCCTTTGGCTCCCGGCGCCCCCCCCCCCCCCAGCTGCTGCCGAGACCTGGGGAGAGGACCTGCGGACACCGGAGGGGTAGCTGCGGCGCTCAAAGGAGGGGGCCAATGGGCTCTGGAGGACCGAATGAGCCTGCCCCCACCGGCGGCTGGCTGCGGGAGCTGGAGGCGAATGGGAGCGTTGCCCTGCTGCCCAGGGAGTTGCCGTGGTGGAGCGAGGCAAGCGGGCGCAAGGCAGGCGGGAAACGAGCGTCATCGCCCCCATCTGGTGTCTGACAGAGGGAGCGGGGGCCGAGTGCGAGTGTTGCCCCGCTCCCCTGGGACCTGCAGCGGTGGAGCGGAGCAAGCTGGAATCAAGCGTCGTAAGGGCTGCAGATCAAGAGCTCTGAGAGCGGACCAGGTGAACTGCAGACACACTGGTGGATCGAGGCTCCTCAGGCGTGCATGGAGGCTTGATGGAGCCAGATGCTAAAATCATCCGTGACAGCTTAGCATACTGTAAGCTCAAATAAGGTATTTACTTGAATTTGCCAGTACACATTTTTAAATCTACAGTGTTCAAAATGGCGGGGGCCCAAAAGCTAAGGCAATAAATCACCTCCTGTGCCCACGAAGCTCCTGCAAGATAAGACTCCCACACAGCAACCTAGAAGCTGGGCCAGCACGAAAGTGAAACTGCCCTCCCTGCTCACAAAGCATCCACAATAAAAAGAGGACTACTGACTCTTTACTACCAATGTGGCGGCCATTTTTGTCCAGGCTCTCTCTCGGGTGGCCATCTTGGACTAGTCATTGATCGCTGGACTATTCATTAATACTCACTATATGAACTGACACTGAGAACTCACCACCCTAGACCAAGCTCAACTACCGTATTTTGGTGCACACCTATCTGTCTCATGTAACTGATTGCTTTGCATCTGTATTCTGCTCTTATATTTTATCAGAATTATACCTCCAATTGTCTTCTGCTCTACTCTGCAACCTGCACTCATTTCTCGCTTTCCTCTCCTATAGTTTACCGACTGCTACCTCAAGTATTCTGGTCACTCACTAGTGTCACGTAGGCGCACTAGTGTCACGTTGGCGCCCTAGGCGCACTAGTGTCACATTGGCGCCCTAGGGGACCTACCTGTCTCATGTAACTGATTGCTTTGCATCTGTATTCTGCTCTTATTGTATCAGAATTATTCCTCCAATTGTATTCTGCACTACTCTGCAAAACTCTGCATCCTGCACCTATCTGTCTCATGTAACTGATTGCTTTGCATCTGTATTCTGCTCTTATTTTTATCAGAATTATACCTCCAATTGTATTCTGCACTACTCTGCAAAACTCTGCAACCTGCACCCATTTCTCGCTTTCCTCTCCTGTAATTTACCAACTGCTACCTCAAGTATTTTGGTCGCTCACTAGAGTCACGTAGGCGCACTAGTGTCACGTTGGCGCCCTAGGGGCACTCTGGAGCCTTGTAAACTGTGTTGGCATTTGTAGCGTGCATTCAGCACATTTATTTATTAACCTGCAACATGGATCTTATCGGCAAGCACACATATAAAATCAACCACCCACCCGTGCTCACCAAAAAAGCCGCCAAACGCTTCAAACACGGCTTCCTTAAGTCCCACCCAGAAACCCCCTTTGCCGACACCTACTTCTCGTCGGTCAATGGACCCTTGAACACCGATATCATCTTCCACACTACACGCAGAGCTCAGTGGAAAAAAGCGTTCCTCACCCTACTCAACGTTTCCACCACCAGGAAATCCACCCATGGCCTAACACTCTCCATCACACCATCCCAACTCTTCCCAGGCAGAACCACCATCACTATTTACAATAACGGGATTGTCCTAATTCAAGCGACAGACAGGAACCTGGAACTACTTGACAACCTGTTTCCCACTTTCAAAGAGCACCTATCCAATCCTCGGACTTTCACTCATATCACCTCCTGTCCTACCACCCCTGACGACACAGCACCCACCCTTAACACCCCCAACCAAGTTCAGCACCAGAACGACACTCACCTCACCTTCACACCCAGCACCATAGTCACTTACCCACCTGCTGCAGCTACCCCTCACCACCCCTCAATCTCAGACAGAGACCCCGCCCCCCATACACCACCCGCTCCACCATCCCCCCTACCTACCCTCATCCCTCCGCTCATCTTCCCATATCCCCCCCTACACTTTGCACGCCTGTCCCGTACTCCACACCAATCTTCTCAGAACACCCCTCCTCCCCCAACTGCTCCCCACATAACTTGGCTCTCTCTCCGCCTATCTCGCCCCACATTCTTAGCACTCCCGTCCCGCCTAGCCTTCACCCCTCCTTCAACCTTTCACCCCCCACTCTCACTCCCCACTATCCCACCTCCTCCCTCACTACCACCAGCCTCCACACCGCCCTCACTCACCCTTCCCCCCTAGCACTGATGCCCCTCCCGATAACGCCAACACCATCCCTAACATCTATCCTCTCTCTAACACTTCCAACCCCTTCACCAGCTCCACCTTCCCACCCCGATCCTCACCCGTCTCCAACAACCTATTCGCCGGTTCATCGCCTGTACCCCTCCCCAACTCCGCGCCGAACACCGCGCTCGACATGATCATGTCCTCCCTCCTCCAATTGAAAGAAGAACTACACTCCATCAAAGAGTTGCTCATCACACACCCCAGACACCCCTCTACCACCACCACCTCTACACCTAATAACACTCTCCCCGCGCCTCCTACTCGCCTTACCACACAACACGCCCCACACTGGACTTCTATCCCCTCTCGCAATTCCAACAATCACAATACCAATCACAATCGCATTACCACCAATCGCAATGCTCCCTCTACACCTAACAACACTTCCTCCTCACCGCCTACTCGCCTTATCACACAACTCCCCCCACACTGGACCTCTATCCCCTCTCGCAATACCACCAACCGCCCCAGACGCACTGCCAATACGATCACAGACCATGAGACACACGCCCTTCTCCAATCTTACGTCCCGGCTCCCCAAAATCGCCTAGCCACCAACCACCTGCCCATCCCAAAGATTATCTCTAACCCCTCAGGCACCAAAAGGATAACAGAGGCGCCGTCCCTAACAACCTCACTAATGTGCCCATCACTATAGAACCTTCCTCCACCCTCTGCGCCCCTAGCCTCAAATGCATACTTCTCAACTGCAGATCGGCCCAAAAACATTCCGCGGGGGTCGCCGAGCTCATCATGTCTCAGGAACCGGATCTGGCCATTCTGACTGAAACATGGTTGTCAGATTCTTCTACACCTATCTTGGATATACTAGTCCCCCCCAACTACTGTATAATTAGACTTGACAGGCCCATAAAGACAGGCGGTGGAATTGCCTGTATCTACAGAAGCAATCTCTCAGTTACTAAAGCGTCCGCCCCTTCTCTTACTTCCTGTGAATACCTCTGCCTTGATGTCATCTGCGAAAGCAAACCGGTCTGCTCACTTCACATCATATACCACCCACCTGGAGACAAGCTCTCCTTCTGCCAACAACTCATGGACACAATAACAACCAATTCAGGACGGCAAAACACCCAAGTTTTCCTTGGCGACTACAATCTCCATTGGAACAACAGCAGTGACACAGTGGTAAATAGCCTCAAAAGATTCCTCAACGCCCTTAATCTCACCCAAATATGCAATAGCCCGACTCATGAGAAAGGTTCTATCCTCGACCTTATCATCGCCAAAGAGGACGCTATTCAATTAGAGTCAATTCAACCTTGTGACTGGTCAGATCATCATATTGTCTCCTTCCTTATCAATGAGAAAATTAAATTTAACCCATTGCAGCCCTCTAAGTCCAAAGTCTGGAAAAGGGACATGAAGAAACTCAACCCAAACTCCTTACCGCCTAACAGCTGCAATCTACTACTACCCCCGTCCGGCGCTACGGACGTTCAACTCCTGACTGACCACTATCTAAATGCTATGTCCACAATAATCAATGAGGCTGCACTCATGCAACTGAAAAGAGTCTCGTCCAAGATCTCCAACCCATGGTATGATGGGAGCCTCAATGAGGATAGACGGGCCATGCGAATGGCAGAGCGCACTTGGAGGTCAGACCCCTCTGCACTGCACCTAAAAAGCCTGAAGAAGCAGAGAAACGCCTACTTCAGGAAAATAAAACGCTCAAAAAGAGATTTCTTCAGCCTCCAGCTCGCCCAAGCAAAAAACCGCCCAAGGAAATTGTTTGAGTTAATCAGAACACAATCCAAAGAACAACCCCAGACAATCAGCACCATGGGCATTACACCTTCCTGTGAAGAATTCTCTGCTTTCTTTAACCAAAAAAGCGACAACATAAGAAGCGATCTCCTCAATGACGCAATCCTTTACTCCAACCCCCAACTCACAGTAGCGCCTGAACCAAAGAACAACGCTACATGGTCATCCTTTGGCACCTACTCCGAAGAAGAAATTGGCAGATTGCTCAGCACCCTGAAACCATCCAATCACCTAACTGACCCCCTTCCTGCAAACGCTGTAAAAGACTTTACCCCTTTGCTCCTCCCACTCTGGACTAAAATCATCAATAGCTCTCTTCAACAAGGATCCATCCCTGATGCCCTCAAAGTCGGACAAGTCACACCTCTACTAAAAAAAACAACAGCAGACCCCACTGATCTAAACAACTACCGCCCTATTACAAATATTCCCACCCTCGCCAAACTGTTGGAAAAATGCGTACAGCTACAACTGACTAAACACATAGACAAGTTTGATCTCCTCAATGCTCATCAATCAGGCTTCCGTGCAGGGCACAGTACCGAAACAGCCATGACGCACATAGTGGACGACGCCCTCCAAATCCTAGACCAAAACGAAACCTGCCTCCTCATCCTTCTGGATCTCTCCTCAGCATTCGACACAGTTAAACATGAGAACTTACTCGAACTGTTAAACACAAGAATGGGCATATCAGGGAATGTTCTCAAGTGGTTCACCTCCTTTCTACACAACCGCTCACAAAGATTCAAAATCAACAACCTGATGTCCTCTTCGGTACCTGTATCACTAGGCGTCCCACAAGGATCCTCCCTCTCCCCTACACTGTTCAACCTAGTTATGGAACCTCTCACTACTTTGCTACAGACGTCCAATGTTCACTTTCACATGTATGCCGACAACACCCAACTCTATCTCAAAATACAATCCCCAAGGACATCATGCTTCTGAACACCACGATCAGAAACACCCAATCCTGGCTTGCAGAGAATCACCTCAAACTCAATGCCCTGAAGACTGAGTTCCTCCTGATCTCACCTCCCGCAAAAATCTCCACGGCTCAAACATGGCTTAAGCAGTTAACAGCTTTAAATGTACAACCTACCGTCGTAGACTCAGCAAAATCCTTAGGCATAACACTTGACGCCAATCTCAACATGCAGCAGCACATCTGCAAGGCAACCAAAGGAGCGAACTTCCAAATCAATACCTTAAGGAAACTTAAAGCCTTCCTTCCAGCCAAAGACTTCCAAACTGCAGTACAATCTATAGTCATCCCGCACATAGAATACGGAAGCACCGCCCTCTGCGGGCTCCCCCTAACAACAACGGCACCCCTTAGAGCGTCCCTTAACGCTGCAGCGAGACTCATCACTGGCTCAAAAAAACACTTGCATATTTCCCCTGACTTTAAATCCCTGAACTGGCTGCCTTTTGAAGCCAGAATACATCTGAAAATCGCCTGCATGACTCACAAGGCTGTACACCACAACTCGCCCAGCTACCTCACTCAAAAGCTGACAATCTCGGGTGGCTCTAGAACTACTAGAAGTACAAACAATCTTCTGCTGAAACCTCGAAGATTCAGGAAGGAAAAAACCTATAAACGCTCCTTTTCAGGAATGGCACCCAGGATCTGGAACTCACTCCCTCCTGAAACCAGGCTCATCTCCTCCAACAAACTGTTTAAGAAAGAAGTAAAAGCGATTCTCATGGCTAAATACACATGATCTATTATCCTGCAGCTCTCATGAATCCGCTCCGTAATACCTGCCTGACCCCTTGGTCTACTTGTACTACTTGTATTATGACTTATTTGATTGTATATGTTCCCTCTTTGTACTACTTGTACTACTGGTATTATGACTTATTTGATTGTATATGTTCCCTCTTTGTATTTTGATGTATTACTGACGCTCCTGTCTGACTATACATCATGCACGCATCTACCTCAACTATGCCCACCTTTATGTTATCTCCAATAACACTTGCAGCACGCTTAAATAAGTATATGCTTACTTTTGTACTTTTATATTATTGGCGCAACGGTTTGACTATGCACCTTGTACTGACACTACCTCACCTATGATCTACCTCCTGTTTTTTTGACCTACCTATGTAACTATGCACCTTGTACCTAACTACCTCAACTATTACATTCTATTACTTCATCTCCCCCTTGTAAAGCGCTCTGATATCTGCAAAGATCTTGTTCGCGCTATATAAAACTTTCAAAATAAATAAATAAATAAAATCATCATATGTCATGAGCAGAAAGTTAAATGTGATAAGGCTATCAATAACTAAAATCAGAAATAATGTATAGCTATGAATAAGACAGAGTATGCTTAACATCTAAAACTTTAAACTGAAGGATAGGTAAAAATAAGGAACATGCTAATCTTAGATACCAGGCTTATGTAGCATTGATTAAAGGAGGGTAAAGAAAGGGAACATGCTATATTTGAGAGTCTTTAGAGCAGTTAAGAAACTTATTGCAATTCGAAGTTCAATTTTAGCTCAAAATACTAAAGGATAGGTAAGATTGGAACATACTATTCAATTCAGCTTATCTCCTAGAGGAAGGGTAAGATAAGGAGCATATACTAAAATTGAAACGATTTAGCATTAACTACAGGTAGGTCAAAAAGTGGTACATGCTAATAGACAAGTAATGCATAACATCTCATTTATCAAGGAACAGGGGAGAAAAAAAAGGAACATATGCAATTATGCTTTGCAATATTCGAGAATTAGAAATGCAAATATAGATAAGCAATCACCCACACAGACTTTATATTTACCTAGGATAGAGTAAAGACCAACCCTGGCCACGGGTCAGTTTGAAAAGACGGGAGGGAACCCTCAAGGACTTAGGTGCCAGTAGACGAGCAGGTATAGCTCATAGACAGTCAGGACAGGATAACTCCAGAATTTGGAACAGGACCGGGTTCACCAAAGGGTACGACCAACACCACCAGCTTCGGTTGCAACGCCTGCGCTACTCCCTCTCTGCAAGGAATCTGCCAATAACCCTGATTGGGTTCTCGAACCACCCAGCAAAGTGCTTCGCTAGCACTTCCAATTACCAAAACCCCGGAATGGGTTTCTCGAACCTCCCAACAGAGTGCTCTGCAGCTCTCTGTATCAGTCACCTATAGAGTGCGTTGGGTTAGTGACAGGTCAGCTAATCGAACAAGTCGGACAATTTCTCTAGCTAAACCTACGCTAGTTATACTGTTTTTCTGGTCAGTGTACCACCCCCCAATGTTGCAAGTGTAAGGATCCCCAATTTTGATTGGACAAAGGAGGAGGTTAGGTCATCACACCACCTAAAATTTAAACTTTCTCAGGCTTAATATTCAATCTCCTTACCCACCCCTTATTTTCTGTCTTCCCATGACATGTTTTTCGGTGAACAATAGTGAATACAATATTCATATACACTTGTATCATTTGTAGTACAGTTCATCTTCATTCAGCTAGGTCGCAGGTCGGTTCCCAGGAGCATCTTGGCTGTGGCTGCCATCTGGCTGGGTTCCACTGCTGCAGAGTACTCTTTCCTCCACAATTGAGACATGCACAGTAGGGACTTCCAAAATGGGGTAGTAAGCACCTCCCAGGCCCAAAAGAATATGACACATGAAAAGCAAGAGAAAACAATTGAGAACACAGAAATAAATGATTACACTGTATAACATGAATCACTGTACTGCACCCATTACTTCATAATAACTATAGCATTATTGGTTATGCAGAACAAACAGCTTTGCGAAAGCGGCAATGAAAGCTTGTAGCATGTGAAAACACAGAGCGGCCACATTAGCTGTATTGCGCATGAGCAAACACTTTCCCACCAGAACTGCAAGTACGTCATGTCACATGGGTATGACCGACGCATGCGCAGTCTAAATTTCCGCGTAGCAGCAACCATTTTGTAATGCAAGCGTATTAGGATTAATAAACACATAGGCAAGCGTCTCTTGGACACCCCGTATAATGAAAAATGTGCAAAATTAGTAAGACAAACATGTTGATTACTTTATTAATATTATTTGAGGTTCATGATACAAGCAAGTCGCTTAACGTGCAAATCCTTGCTCCATCAATCCCCTCTTTGATGATATTTACTATCATCATTATTAATGGAACCAGATGCCAACTTTTCACATTTCATCTATTTCATTCTCTTCAAACTTTCTATTCAGCCTTTTCTCTGCATCTTTATTAGGATGAGAATTTTTCATCTTTTTACAAATTTTATTATTCAATTCCTCTAGTTCGAGTTCTTCAACATTTCGTTTCATTCCTCTCCTATTTACTGTATATTTCTTTTTCTGCTTTCGACATTTGCAGCAAATTATTATCGTGAACACTAATAAACCTATTCTCGCTATTGGCATCAGTATTTTACTCACAAGACTTTTACCTAGGTTAGAAAACCAACTACCTACAGAGAGGAGACCATCAGTTAGTCTGTTCCAGGCACTATCAACCTCCAGTGGTTTGAGCTCTTTTTCCAAATTAGTTATGTTTCTCACATATTTTGTAGTTTCAACACTTTTGTCTAGAATATACTTGCAACAATGTTGCGCTTTCAACATTCTACAGACTCTGCCCTCTTTTGCCAATAAGGTGTGAAGAGCAAGTTGATTTTGTAAAACCATAGATCTGATCGCAACCAATTCGGTATTAACCATCAGGAACCCTCCAGCAGTGTCATTTGATAACCTATCTACTACTGTTGACAATTTGCAGATTCTGTGTGTATTCAGAGCCACTCTCACTGTTGGTATCAATGCACTAAATATATCACCTATTATTTCTCCTACACTTTCTCTTTTACTACGCACTAATCCAGTAGTGTTTTCATTGCTTCCAGCGACTTCATTCACATGGTATATATTTATGGGAAGACAATTCCAAAATAACAGCTTCCATACCAGTGATCTGGCAATTTGAAATAAACCTTGTTTCCACATATATAATTAATTCCAGGAAACACAGGTTCTGGCCCATTTTTGAAACCCCAACCTCCAATTACCTTGTAATTGAGTTTACATTAACTGGAACCAATGAATATGTCATTATAGTAACTAGTCTTTTCTCTGTGAAGACAAAGTTTCCCCTTCTTTTCGAAATTCAGCAACAAAGCAGGATTAGCTCCACCATTTGGGGTATTCCCTATATTTTCAGCCCATTTAGGAGTTTTCTGTCTTTTATCATTCGCTTTTCTTTGGAATCTTTCTCTTCTTTTCTCTGCTATATTTAGGAAAATTTTCTCTTGTTCATGTAATGAACATGTTAAGTTATCTCAATGTGCTTCACCTAAATCTATAGTACCTATAGTTAGAAAGTATTCTCCCATAAAACGTGCTACATCACTCTTAGTATGTACAGGATTCAAATTTCCACGTATAGGAAGTTCAGAAAATATCACATCTGAATTAGAGTAATAATACTGTAAAGGTCCTCTCTTATAGAATAAACTAGCTAAAATACTTCATGAAATTCCATATGTTAGTGGCAAGTGATGGTAGGCCACACCCTCAGCTACTGAAGTAGGTAGCTTCATACAGAGGTAACAGTCTTCTATTTCCATTGCTTCTACATAGTGTACTAAAAGGTCTGCAAATACATTTAAATGAGTTCTATTCTTGATTCTATGATAATGTAGTCCTTCCTTATCTGGTGCATCTGAGTCCATTCTAGTTTGTCTAAAGCTAAGTGCTTTCTCTTGTGTCTCTACTCTTTGTGGTGTATCTTTCGTTTGCAGCTCTTCTGTGTCCTTTGTCACTGATTTGGTAGGGTACAAATTAGTATCTTTACTCATCATGTAAGGAATAGTTATTGTTAGTCCTATCCATAATATAAGTACTAATGCTACACTACATAAACATACTTTACAGCATGTTTTACAACAATTTTGTCTCGGTCTTCCATTCACAGTGGAATCAGACATTTTGGCTCAAAAGAAGCTTCAACCCCTCTTTGTAACTTTTCACAAGTTGCTTACACAGGGCAACTTTCAGGTTGGTTTCACTTCTTGGTCAGTCTGGTCAGCAATCAATTCTTCATCACTTTCGTCACTTATTTCAAGGTTTTCAAAGTCTTCCAACACCAGATAAGTCCATTCAGGACTCTGATACTTGTTGTTTAGTCTTTTTATTCGGGCATTTCTTCTTTTAGGCTTTGTCCCAGACTGATCAGGTTTACTGGAGTCTTGATTTTCTTGATCAAGTTCTTCGTCAATAGTTTTTAATCTCAGTCTCAGTCTTTTGACAAATCTTGGTACTTTATCAACTTTTCTGAATCTTTTAACTGCCACTGTAATCTGGCTTTCTTCAAGTGCTCTTTTATTCTCGTTCTGTTGTGGCACATCTACTTCATTTTCTTCTTTTTCTCTTCCTGTCTAACTAGTTCCAGGTCTTATTTCGGATTCTTCTGCCTGGTTGCTAAGCTGGCCTTGTTCAGGTATATGCTGAATTTGGCTTTGTTTTGTTTCAATTTCTTCTTCCTGAACACATTTATCTACTTCTATCTGATCCTGTTCAAGCACTTCGAACTTTTGATTTTCTTCCGCTTGAACTTCTGTTCTAATTTCTATCTGTCCCTTTTCAGGCTCTGGAGTTCTTGGAGGAGTGTCAATGATCTGTTCTTTCCCTATCTGGTTTTCCTCATCATAAGATTTGATTTGGATTTCGATAATCTGATCTTTTTCTTATATTCGTGTCTCTTCCTCACTATCCCACTCTCTATCTAAGTAGGTTTGTCTTCTTGTTCTTATTGGATCTAGAGTCAGGTCGATTACTGGGACCCAATCATCTTGACTGGAGCTCGTTGTTCTTCTTCAGCTACTTCAGGACCAATTTCAGGAGACCCCTCCGCTGCACAACCTTCAGACTCAGTTTCTTCAGGTTCAGTCACTTTCTTCGTATGGCTGGCATGGATCCACCGCGGCACACCTGCACACTTCACGGCTGTTGTGGTAACCAGGATCACTTGTCTTGCTTTTCCCCACTTCGGTGCAAGGCAATTCTTCCGAATATGTTTCTTTATTATGACCCAATCACCTGGGTTCAAGTCATGTGCTGGAGTTGTTGGCCTGGCGATGGAGTCTTCCCCAATCTGGTGAGAGATAGAACGCACTTGGTCACCCAGTTGCTTGCAGTATTCCAGTACCAAATCATCAGATATGCTTATCAGTTTGTATCCTGGCACCCATGCTTGCTGCATTGCTCTTCCCATCAGTATCTTATGTGGATTCAAGCCTGTGTTCCGGTCTGGAATACTTCTGAGTCCCATCAAGACAAGTGGCAAAGCCTCTGGCCATTCCATTTGAGTTGATTCACACATTTTTCCCAAACTTGATTTGATTGTGCCATTCAGCAATTCTACTACTCAAGAAGCCTCTGGGCGATATGGACAATGCAGTTTCTGCGTAATTTTGAATGCTTCACAGATTTGTCTTATTACTTCACTATGGAAATGCCCACCTCTCTCTGATTCAATTGTGACTGGAAAACCGTACCTTGATATCAGTTCCCTAAGTAACAATTTGCCTACAGTGATGCTATCATTTCTGCGTGCAGGATAAGCTTCTACCCATTTTGAAAACAGGCAGACGAGGACGTACTTCATTCTTCGACATGTGGGTAACTGAATAAAGTCAAGTTGTAATCGTATGAAAGGGCCTTCTGCCTTCCCAATCTTTCCTGGCAAAACTACAGTTTTCTTTCCAGGATTGAATTGCTGACAAACTAGACACCTTTGGCAGAGTGCCTCTGCTATGTTCCTGAATTTCGAATTGAACCATGTTTGCCTGAAGATGCGTATCATGGCGTCTCTCCCTAAATGTGTGTCTCCATGTATCAATCTAGCCATAGGAGCAAGCAGGCAGTCTGGCAACACACACATATCATCAAGGTGAACAATGACACCATCCTCATTTCTTCACCGACAACCACATTTTCTCCATCTTTCCTTTTCTTTTGGTTCTGCTGCATTCTGCAAATCTCTCACTTCTTCCCATGTTTTTATTCCTTCAAGCACCAGAAGTTGGCAGCTGCTTCCGTTTACCCCCATCTTTTTATTAATCCCTATTTTGTATTTGGCTCAATGTTGGGCCAGTTGGTCAGCATATCGATTACCTGCTGTCACTTTGTCATCACCAGATTTGTGAGCAGCACACTTGATCACTGCCAATTATTTGGGTAACTGGATTGCTTCCAGTAATTCTTGTACAAAATTTCCATTTCTGATAGGAGTACCTGAAGAAGTCAGGAACTCCCTTTGCAGCCACAATTGGCCAAAGTCATGCACAACCCCATAACCATACTGGCTATCAGTGTATATGGTTATTTTCATGTTCCTCCCAAATTTACAGGCTTTTGCCAATGCAATCAATTTGGCTATTTGTGCAGACTTGACTCCATGTAAATAGAATGCTTCCACTGGACCTCCTAAAGTGCATACTGCATAAGCAGCACTAAAACCTCCGTCCTCATGTCTCATGCATGAGCCACCTACAAACAGCTCGTACTCTTCATCAGTCAGGGGCACTTCTTTTATGTCTGGGCGTGGTTTTGTGCTATACTCAGATCAAAGCAGTCATGCTCAACTTCCCCTTTTACTTCTGCTGTGAGAGAATTTGGTAATAGGGTAGCTGGATTCAAGATATTACATTGGGCAATGGTTAAATTTCCTGCACCTACAAGGATTCTTTCATACTTAGTCAGCCGACTAGGTGTGAGATACTGAGTTTTGGTTCTGGTCAACAAAATTTCAACTGCACGTGGAACATACACAGGAACAGGATGTCCCATAATAATGGACTCACTTTGTTCAAGTCTCATGCAAGTTGCAGCTACTGCTTTTAGACATCCAGGTAATCCAGCAGCCACTGGATCCAAAGTAGAGGAAAAATATTCTACAGGACGTCTGGTTAAACCATGAATTTGGATCAGAACTGAAAGTGCACAATTGTCTCGTGTGTCACAAAACAGTGCAAACTCCTTTGAGTAGTCAGGCATTCCTAATGCGGGAGCAGTACACAGACATTCCCGTAATTTCGTAAAAGCTGACATGCTTTCCTCATCCCATTCCACTGGGTCTTTTGCTACTTTCTTTGTCATTTTTATCAATGGTCTTGCTAGGCCTGCAAATCCCACAATCCACTGCCTACAGTATGCTACAACTCCAAGGAACATTCTGATTTCTTTCAGAGTATTGGGTAACTCCATGTTTCGAATTATTCTAATCCTTTCTGTGGTAACCTTCCTGATACCTCTCTCTATCTGGTGCCCCAGATATTTCACTGAAGAAGTACAGAACTGTAGTTTGTCTGGTGACACTTTATGTCCCCCTTCACCTAAATGGTTCAGTAAGGCAATGGTGTCAACGTTACAGTCTTTCCTGCTTTTAGACGCCACCAAGAGGTCGTCTATGTATTGCACCAGGACTGATTCTCTAGGCAATACCAAGAATTCAAGGCATTTTTTTCAGAATTTGATTAAAAATTGAAGGACTCTCTGTGTACCCTTGAGGAACACGATTCCAGACATAAACATGACTGTCAAATTCAAATGAGAAAAGAAATTTGCTGTCTGGATGCAATGGAATTAAAAGAATGCATGGCATAGGTCGATGACAGTAAACCATCCAGCATTCCATGGAATTTGGTACTAGATCACTGCAGGGTTTGGCACAATAGGACAGCAAGGAACAACAATTTTATTAACCTTGCGCAGGTCCTGTACTACCCTGTACTTACCACTTGGTTTCTTTATTCCAATTATGGGCGAATTACAAGGACTGCTCAACACCTCTTGTATGATATCTGCTTCTAACAACCTTTTTATTTCAATAGCAACCCCTGCTTTTACTTCTGCACTCATTTCATACTGTCTAGTATTCGGGTAAACTGCATCTTCTTTTATGGAAATTTTAATTGGGTCAACATTTGCCATTAATCCTACATCTTTCTCAGTGAAATCCCATACCGCTGGTTTCACTGTCTGTTGGAGCTCTTCAGGTAAGTCTTGTATTGTCAGTCTTTTAATTTCTGAGTCAGGTCTTATTAGCATTAATTTGTAGATTCCATCTTCATCCGGGGTCTGAATTTCGACGCCATTTGGTGTGTAAAAGATGGTACAGTTCATTTTACACAGCAAATCTCGTCCTGGTAGGTTCACAGGACTTGAATCACAAACAACGAATCTATGCATCTCTTTGAAATTCCCTATTTTAATTTCCATGGGTTCTGTAACTGGGGTACTAATTCATTTATTAGAAACGCCCACTACTTGGATCGCTTCTACTGAGAGGGGTAGGTTTAGAACGTCTGCTGTTCTCACAGTAGAACGGGTAGCACTAGTGTCCAACAGAAAGGTGACGTCATTTCCTTCAACGTTTCCTTCAATGTATGGCCCTGACTGGTCCACCAGCAAGGAGGCACCATGCACGCACTCCTCCCCCTGCCCCTCAGGCACCGTCAGTAAGGTTTGTCAAAGAGGAATGTATCTTTTAACAGAAATTGGGAAGTTGCTGCATTTCTATTCTCCCTTCCTTCCCAAACCTCTGCTTCTTCACCCTGTTGTGCTTTGCTCCTATAGTTTGGCCTAGGTGCACGAGGCAACTGATTCTGTTTTACCTGTTGCAGTGTCTTCCGTGGTCCCTCATTCTGCGCCTGTGGATTTAAATCATTAATTTGCACATTATCATTCTGCACAGTCTTACACTCGTCCCTCCAGTTCCCCATCTTTCCACACCTGTGGCAGGGGAATTTCTTCCTGGCCTCTTCTCAACTCATTTTTACCCTTGGTTTTCCTCCAGCCCCAGGGCTCTGATTCTGCGTATTTGTCATTTTGCTTAACTGCTGTTCTTGGTGCTCTACTAATTTTACTTGTGCCCAAATGACTTTTTCTTTCAATTCCTTTTTCTTAATTTCTAGCTCATCTTAATAATAGTTTGCATATTTCAGGACTTCATCAATCGGTTTTGCTTGCCAACAGATCTTATTATCTTTGATCCACTGTGAAATTGCAGGCCTTAACCCTAACACAAATCGATAAATGAAGTGGGTCACATCCTTCATTTCAATATTATCTAGCCCACTGTACATTTCAAACACCTGTAACAGACGCTCATAATATGAATGTACAGTTTCATCGCGGTTTTGTGTAGTTCTATATATTCGGGTCCAGTCTGTCTCTTTTGCAGGCACCATTCCTTTAAGTTACAACATTACCTGATTGTACTTCCTCATCACGTCTTCGGAAGGAGCCCCTGTCTTTGGGTCCCTAGGGTAGTCCTCATTTGGCCAATCTACAGCAATTTTACATTCTGTCCACAGATCCACAGGAACTACAATGTCTAAGAAACCATCTAGATCTTTCAGAAGGCATTTTGAAACCTTCACAAATCTCTCAACCTGTCTGTACCACTTTACAGGTTTTTCTCGTAATTTTGGAAAGTCATTAGTAAATGACAAAATATCTTGTCTGGACCATGGCACATGTACATATCCTCCACCTGGTACTTCTCGCATGGGACATCATTTTTCTACCTTGTCTGCTTCTTTTAGGACAAATTCGGAAGCCAATTGTCTTGACCGCACCTCTTCCTTTTTCTTTGCCCACCTGGCTCTCCATTTTTCTAGATCACCCCATTTTTGCATCAAATTCATCAACTCTCTAATCGGAACCTTTTTCCCTGACACATTCATGTTTTCTAAATCTTTGTCAGAAAATTCTACTCAATAGGGTTTCGGCAACACTTTAGACTTGCCAATGTCAATTCCCATGCTAGCTGCCATATCCATTAATTTTTCGGGAAACACCCTTGTATTTTTAGTGATGCTTTTACAGACAAACTGCAATTCATCTTCACTAAGGACATTCAATCTTTCCAGTCCCACATTCCCATTCATCAATTCTTCTATTTCAATTCTTAATTGAAATATGTCTAATGGCTTGGGCTGCGATTTTGGTAGTTTTGGTACTTTTCGTTCCTGATGAAGTCTCTATCTGTACTTCCCTTGCGGGTACAGGTGTAGGTTTTCTCATGGAACCCCTTTCAGGCTCTTGTATTAGTAAATCCATTAAGGAAACCACTGATTCACATTCATTTGCCTGATCATCTACTATCAGGGTTTCTTTCCTTGGCTGTACTACTGATGTAGTTATAACTGGAGCTTTCAGACTAGTCAGTTTATCTCTGTACAATGGAACAACTGGGCCAATGGTCACTGGAATTGTCAAAGCCTCAGGACTAGTATTTAACTGGGATATCTTCTGAATTAATTTGCTTCTCTGTTAATTTAAAGCTTCCTTTTCTCTTTCTTGTAATACTCTCTCAAGGGAGGTCTTGTGAATCACTTGTGGAACTAAAGGTGGATTAAAGAACGGAGCAGTTGGATTTGAAGTGCCTGTCCCCTCATTACAGGATGGCCTATAATATGGAACAGTCGGATCAGACGTGCTCGACCCCTCATTACAGGGAGGCCTAAAGAACGGATTTTTCGGTTTACTATTCTTGTTTCTTCACTATATGGTGGTGGATTTTTCATTAACAAATCCTCCAGGTATTCATCATCAGAATCACCAGTAGTCGTTAAATGTCTAGTTGTGTCAGTCCTTTTACCTCCCATAGGCTCCTCTACGGTTAGTACTGGGTAAAGTCCTTCCACTATCATATTCTGTCTCCACTGTTTCATTTTTTTCTCTTTTGCTTCTCGGTGCATTTTCGGGTACCATTACTTATTCCTTTTTCAATCCTGGGTCTGTCTCGCTCAAAGGCCTCGATCTCCCATGCTTCTAAGCCTCATATTGCATCAACCTAGGTCTTGGATGTAAGTCATTCATTCGGTTTCTCAAATTGAACAAAATTCTTCCATCTTTGGTATATTCCACCCAATTTTCCAACCATACACAAGCATGATACCCTCTGTCAAACATCATAAATGAAGCGGGAGTGTTTGGTGGTGGAATAATAACTCCTTCTCTAGTCTTAATCGGCTTGTCTTTCTTGAAATAATTTTTAACTTTGTCTACAAGAGTCATTTTTCTCTTGCTTCCATACATATTGTAAGGTCTGCCTTTTAACATCTGTTCCTTAGCAAACCCTAAGTATCTCGGAACAGGTATAGTTTCTGGATATCTCGGATACCACATATACTTCGCAAAAACTTAAATCATGCGAAAATACGTACTTCTGTTTACTAAATTCTTCCAATGCTAGCGCGTCTTTCAATTTTTCGACAACCAATCAACACTGTGGTTGCAAATAAGTTCCACCAATGGATGCGCGGCTTTTCCACTGAGACAAGTTCTCACGCTCCTGCGCTCACCCCTCCTTTACAATACTATTTCAGCGACACACCCGCTGTTTCGACCAATACCAGCGCGGCACAGAGTGACGTCAGCGCAGCTCCGCAACTGACTCCCTCCTTCACAAGGTAACTGAAATTCAATGTCTTTCTTTTTTTTTTTTTAAACATTTATTGACAAGTATGGTTATACAGTAGCAATCATACAGCCACCCTGAGTCGGCTGTTACCATTGTCAACAAGTAAACAGGATGAGTCAGTTACACAGCACTTCAGCCGACAACCCGGGGGTCCGGCGGCAATTAAGCAAACATGTCGTAGCCATGTATTTTTAATCGCAGGAGAAATAAGGTCTTTTTCTTTTATGTTTTTTAGGAAAACCAAACAAACCAATAAAAAAGGAAAAATGTAAATAACTGTTGAGGCAAAACAAAAAGCTTATACACAAGTGATCCTTCGGGAGAGGGAGAACCGCATCTTAAAGGATCTTACACGGCAATAATTGAAGCTAAAAAGCTATAGGGAAAGAAGGGGGGAAGGAAGGGGGAAGAGAGCAAGCAAGCAGTATATTGACGAAAATCAAGACCAGAAGGAACATCTGGCTAAGGGATTGCAACACCTCCGGTGGACTCACAAAGGGGGATTACAGATCTCTCCACGATACTGGTTCCACTGATTCCATACCCTCCCCCACTTCTTGGGCCTGCCCCGGGCAACATAGACCGTTTTTTCTCGAAACATGCACTAGTCCATGTTTCTTGCCCAGGCTGACAGACTAGGTGCCCTCAATGATCCCCACAGTTGTGCAATGTCACGTTTGGCGGCCATATTCCCTAAAGTGGCCCATTGTGTCTGAGCCACATTGTAGTCGTTGGGCTCCCACACATTCAAAAGACACCTTCGGGCCTCAGGCAAGATCGAAACACCCGTTACTTCTTCCATGACGCCATGCACACGGTTCCAAAAGGACACCACCGCTGGACATTCCCACAAAATATGCAGGAAGGTACCCATCATTCCACACCCACGCTTACACAATCCATCCACAGAGTATCCCATACATAACAATCGCGGGCCCGTCACATACACTCGGTGCAGGATTTTCAATTGCACCAGTCGCAGACGGGCCGGGATTGCCACCTCCTTCGGGGAGGATATCGCTGCCTGCCAATCCTCATCGCCAAGTTCCAATCCATCGCTGGTCCAGGCCTCACGAAGCTGTAGAAGAAGGTCTGCCCGGTCATTTATCAATTTCTTATATATAAGAGAGATCGTACTGTCCGGGATATGGCCGTCGAGCACTCTGTCATCCAGGGGTGAGGATTCCGGAACAAGAGTGCCAGTCGGGAAGACCGAGCCGATGGCATGTCGGATCTGTAAGTACCGGAAGTATTCTCGATTGCTAAGTTTATATTCAATTTGTAGCTCATCAAAAGTCTTTATCCTGTCTTTCTGCCAAAGATCCCCCACCTTGCTGATACCAATGAGGTCCCATTTCTCAAAGCCCTTGGTAGTCCACAAATTGCCTAACCTCTCGGAGACATAGAGTGGAGTCGCTCGAGTGATAGTGTCTGACCAGCCCATAGCTGCATTAGCGCTATACCAGATCCACACCGCTACCTTGGTGGGCCCCGTTAACGTCGTATCTGACCACTTGGAATAAAGTGCCCTGTAGTAATCCCCGCCGGGAAGCAGCTATTTATCCATGGCAAAGGCCGGGTTAGAAACTGGGCCATACATTGCATGATTAACCGAGCTCAATTGAGAGGCTCAGTAGTAGCGCCTGATATCAGGCAACGCTATGCCGCCATCGTACCAATGATTCAGAAAAGGGGGGTGGTGATGAACAGAGTGTCTGAATTAAGCAGACCACTCTTACCCAGTCCAAAGATCAGGGCTTGATCCATCACCGTTATTTATCTCACTGCACCATCCCAGCTCAGAACCTGGCTATATGCAAATCAGTCTGTCCCTGGCCCAGTGCATCATGGGAACAGGGCAGACTAAAACTGCCAAGCCAATTCTTCACCAGAAAGGAGACAAGCTACCAGGGACCGGTTTCTGGCATTTCAGCCGTCTTTGGCCCGGCTTGCTTGAATCCTGATGGTGCAGTGAGAAAGGGACTCATGTCTGAGTATACCCTGCCACACCTATAGTGGCCAAAAACGATTCAGAAAAGGGGGTGGTGATGAACAGAGTGTCTGAATTAAGCAGACCACTCTTACCCAGTCCAAAGATCAGGGCTTGATCCATCACCGTTATTTATCTCACTGCACCATCCCAGCTCAGAACCTGGCTATATGCAAATCAGTCTGTCCCTGGCCCAGTGCATCATGGGAACAGGGCAGACTAAAACTGCCAAGCCAATTCTTCACCAGAAAGGAGACAAGCTACCAGGGACCGGTTTCTGGCATTTCAGCCGTCTTTGGCCCGGCTTGCTTGAATCCTGATGGTGCAGTGAGAAAGGGACTCATGTCTGAGTATACCCTGCCACACCTATAGTGGCCAAAAACGATTCAGAAAAGGGGGTGGTGATGAAAAGAGTGTCTGAATTAAGCAGACCACTCTTACCCAGTCCAAAGATCTGGGCTTGATCCATCACCGTTATTTATCTCACTGCACCATCCCAGCACAGAACCTGGCTATATGCCAATCAGTCTGTCCCTGGCCCAGTGCATCATGGGAACAGGGCAGACTAAACTACCAAGCCAATTCTTCACCAGAAAGGAGACAAGCTACCGGGGACCGGTTTCTGGCATTTCAGCCGTCTTCGGCCCGGCTTGCTTGAATCCTGATGGTGCAGTGAGAAAGGGACTCATGTCTGAGTATACCCTGCCACACCTATAGTGGCCAAAAACGATTCAGAAAAGGGGGTGGTGATGAACAGAGTGTCTGAATTAAGCAGACCACTCTTACCCAGTCCAAAGATCAGGGCTTGATCCATCACCGTTATTTATCTCACTGCACCATCCCAGCTCAGAACCTGGCTATATGCAAATCAGTCTGTCCCTGGCCCAGTGCATCATGGGAACAGGGCAGACTAAAACTGCCAAGCCAATTCTTCACCAGAAAGGAGACAAGCTACCAGGGACCGGTTTCTGGCATTTCAGCCGTCTTTGGCCCGGCTTGCTTGAATCCTGATGGTGCAGTGAGAAAGGGACTCATGTCTGAGTATACCCTGCCACACCTATAGTGGCCAAAAACGATTCAGAAAAGGGGGTGGTGATGAAAAGAGTGTCTGAATTAAGCAGACCACTCTTACCCAGTCCAAAGATCTGGGCTTGATCCATCACCGTTATTTATCTCACTGCACCATCCCAGCTCAGAACCTGGCTATATGCAAATCAGTCTGTCCTGGCCCAGTGCATCATGGGAACAGGGCAGACTAAACTACCAAGCCAATTCTTCACCAGAAAGGAGACAAGCTACCTGGGACTGGTTTCTGGCATTTCAGCCGTCTTCGGCCCGGCTTGCTTGAATCCTGATGGTGCAGTGAGGAAGGGACTCATGTCTGAGTATACCCTGCCACACCTATAGTGGCCAAAAACGATTCAGAAAAGGGGGTGGTGATGAACAGAGTGTCTGAATTTAGCAGACCACTCTTACCCAGTCCAAAGATCAGGGCTTGATCCATCACCGTTATTTATCTCACTGCACCATCCCAGCTCAGAACCTGGCTATACGCAAATCAGTCTGTCCCTGGCCCAGTGCATCATGGGAACAGGGCAGACTAAACTACCAAGCCAATTCTTCACCAGAAAGGAGACAAGCTACCGGGGACCGGTTTCTGGCATTTCAGCCGTCTTCGGCCCGGCTTGCTTGAATCCTGATGGTGCAGTGAGAAAGGGACTCATGTCTGAGTATACCCTGCCACACCTATAGTGGCCAAAAACGATTCAGAAAAGGGGGTGGTGATGAACAGAGTGTCTGAATTAAGCAGACCACTCTTACCCAGTCCAAAGATCAGGGCTTGATCCATCACCGTTATTTATCTCACTGCACCATCCCAGCTCAGAACCTGGCTATATGCAAATCAGTCTGTCCCTGGCCCAGTGCATCATGGGAACAGGGCAGACTAAACTACCAAGCCAATTCTTCACCAGAAAGGAGACAAGCTACCGGGGACCGGTTTCTGGCATTTCAGCCGTCTTCAGCCCGGCTTGCTTGAATCCCGATGGTGCAGTGAGAAAGGGACTCATGTCTGAGTATACCCTGCCACACTTATAGTGGCCAAAAACGATTCAGAAAAGGGGGTGGTGATGAACAGAGTGTCTGAATTAAGCAGACCACTCTTACCCAGTCCAAAGATCAGGGCTCATCACCACCCCCTTTTCTGAATCGCCATCGTACCAAGGCAGCGTGAGCTTAGCCAAGGCTATCCGGGGGTGTCCGGTCCACAACAACTTTCTTTGGAGGCTCTCGATCTCATGGAAATTGCTGGTAGGCACAAGGTCAAGAGTGTTTTGGAGTGCATACATAAATCTAGGGAGGGACATCATTTTGAAGAGAGCTGCCCTGCCCACCAGGGACAGCGGCAGCCTAAACCAAGCTTTCACATCAGCCTTCAAACGAAGAAGCGGGGGGAGCAAGTTGCGCTGATACCTGACTGCAGGATCATGTGAGACATATATACCTAAATACTTGAATCCAGAAGACGAGATTTGTATCGGGCAGTTGCGCGGCATGAGTGGCGTATTGTCCGTGAGCGAGTAAACACAGGACTTACTCCAGTTGATCACTAGACCAGAGTTTCTACCAAAGGAGCTAAGGACATCGAACAGTACCCCCAGAGATTTCCGAGGAGAAGTGAGATAAAGGAGTATGTCATCCGCATACAATGAGATGCGGTCTTCAAAGTCAGGGGTCCACCTGATACCCTTAAGTGATGGTTCCCACCGCAACCAGGCAGCCAGGGGTTCCAAAGCCAAGGCAAAGAGCAGCGGGGACAGGGGGCACCCTTGTCGTGTACCCCTCCCGAGTACAAAAAAAGCCGAAACCCTACCATTAACGACCACCTGAGCCAGGGGCTCTTCATAAAGTAGCCGGACCCAGCTAATGAATACCGGTCCGAAGCCAAACTTCATCAGAGCCGCCCATAGGTATGGCCATTCCACTGTATCAAATGCCATGGTGGCATCCAGAGAAATTAAAATGGCCGATTCACGTAACGTCTCCGCCCTCGCCAGAACACCGTGTAGACGACGTAAATTCAACGCAGTGTTGAGGTTGGAATAAAGCCAGACTGATCTGGGTGCACCAAGTCCCCAATCACTTTAATCAATCGATTCGCTAACAGTTTTGCCAGGATCTTGGGTTCGGCATTAAGAAGTGAGATGGGTCTATAGGAAGTACACAACTCACGGGGTTTCCCTTCTTTATGTATTACGGCGATAGATGCCAATCTCTGGTCTCGGGGAAGTGAACCCTTCTCCCTGGAGTCTAAGAACATTGAGCAAAGGTACGGCGCCATTTTGTTCGGACACAACTTGTACAGCTTGATAGGTAGGCCGTTCGGGCCTGTAGCTTTCCCGGAGCGAATGGAGCGAATAGCGAGCGCTACTTCATTGGTGGAAAATTCCGCCTCCATAAGCTTTCTGTCAGATTCGGACAAGCTAGGCAAAGCAATATCCCTGAGAAAAAGATGCGAGTCCTCCTCCGGCCGATCAGAGACCGGCGCGTACACCGCTCGGAAGTGACAAGCAAACTCTTCCACGATCTCCAGTGGATCCATCACACGTACGCCATCCACTCGTTCAACAACCGGCACCACTCGATTCAGTCTTTCTTTCTTGTCCAGCCATGCAATCAACTTCCCTGCCTTGTCGCCCACATCATACAAACGGCCCTGTTGCTCCCGACTCATGGCTTTCACAGCATTTGTCACCAAGGCTTTATAGTCAGACTGTTTCAGTTGCAAAACATGTACCTTATCTCGCGTGACCCCAGACTCAAGATCTGCCTCTAAAGCAACAATGTCAGATTCCAACTGCTCAACCTCTTCATTGTGGCGTTTCTTTGAACCGGCAATAAGCGATAGCGTCTGACCCCGAATAACAGTTTTAAAAGCTTCCCACAGGGACACAGACGAGGACACCGATCCCTCATTTTTGGCAAAGCAATGGTCAATAGCCTTAACCACCCCAGCCCTGGTCTCCGGAAGACGGAGATGCCAGGGATTGATCGGGGCGACCTGGCCCCTGGCACCCAGATGGAGATCAATGAGTATCCATAGCGGGGAGTGATCCGAGATGCCTCTGGGCAAATGTCGGACCTCTCTCACCGATACACCCTGGGCTGCAGGCATGAGGATGCAATCAAGTCTAGCCAAGCTCCCATGCGCCCCAGAGTGGAAGGTGTACTGAGCCTGCCCGGGGTGAAGCATCCGCCAACAATCAACCATACCAAACGTTTCCAAGAAGCTGGACTGTGACTGCGTGAGAGCTCTGGGAGGAGGACAATCCTTCGAGCCGCTAACAACAGAGTTGAAGTCTCCTCCAACCACCAAGATCCCCTCAGGAAGCCCCAACACCAGTTTCCCCAGGTCGGCAAACGTGGTGGTCTGTATACCCGGGAGAACATATATTGAAAGGATGGAGATCGCCGTCCCCTCCCACCTACCAATAATGTCCGCATACCGTCCCCTATCGTCCAATACCGTGTCATCAATCTCCAAGGGGAGGGATTTTCGGACCATAACACCAGTCCCTCTGGACCCCGAGGTGAACCCCGAGTGTGCAACCAACCTGTAGCCCCTCCAGTTCATAGCATGGAATGTGTTCCCCACCAAGTGCGTTTCTTGCAATAATACAATATCGGGGGAATGGCGTTTCAAGTATTGAAGTACGATCTCCCATTTTATCTTGTCCCCCAAGCCGTTGACATTCCAACTCAAAACTCTCAACCCCCTATCCTCCATCCCATAAGTGGTGGCAGGGTCCCCCAAACCCCGTGAAGGAAACACAGATCACAATATGCAACAATGCACAGCCTCTGAAACAATTCAAATAGAAAGAAAGAACCCCCCCCAAAATGTCCCATACACACATCCCCGCACCCTGCACTCCTGCGATAATACAAAAAACCACCCCAAGTTGCAGTGTGCCTGTCGCCCTACCCTAGAAACTAATCTACAGGAAGAAAAAGGAACACCCCAGGAGGAGGAAAAGTCCCAAACTCCCCGACGCCCCAGGGTTTGTCTCGTGAAAGTGTCATTGACCCAAAAAGAAAACGGACCACCGCAACACGGTACGGTAGTTACATACGCCGGTTTCCTTACTCCTCCTGGTCCTCTTGGCCTCCCTCTGCACCTCTAGAGTGCTCCGCATTGTCCCGTTGCGTCGTCAAAGTGTCCAACCAGTCACTAACCACCTCTGGCATATCAGAAAATAGCACACGCTCATTATGTTCGATACGTAGTCGGGCAGGGAAGAGCATGGCATACTTCATGCCCAGGTCTCTCAGTCTACGCTTCACCCCGGTAAATCCCAGTCTCTGTTTCTGCACCAATTGAGTGAAGTTGGGGTAGAAGCTGATGGATGCATTCTCAAATTTGGTGGGGCCGTTGGTCCTCGAGGCCTGCAAAATGGCGTTCCTGTCCCTGAAATTGAAGATCCTCGCAATTATGGGTCGTGGTGTAGCACCCTGTTTGCGTCTCCCACCCGCAACTCTATGGGCACGCTCCACCGCAAAAAAGTTACTGAGGCCCCTAGGGGTGAGATGGTTTAGAATCAGGTCTTCCACAAGGAGATCCGTCGATTGATCATCTGAGGACTCCGGAACTCCGACGATGCGGACATTATTGCGCCTAGCGCGGCTTTCAAAATCCTCGAGCCGGTGGGCAAACTGTTCACTCGAGGTTCGAAGGGTCCGGACCTCGGTCTGGAGATCGGAAACGTCGGTGGTGAGACTGGCAGCTTTGACATCCAGCAACTTGACTCTCTCGTTAGTCTTAGCCAAGTCCGCCCTAATCAAACTGACATCCACAGCCACTGTGTGAATCTTGGCGGCCAAAGTTTCATATTGTTGGCCCATGGATGACTTCATGCTCGCAATGGCGCTCATCACATCTCGAAGGGTCAGCTCCTCCATTTCGGGGGGGCCACCACCAAGGTCCTCCGAAGTTTTTGCCAGTTCCGCTGGGTGAACCCTTGTGGCGCGCAAATCGGTCCATAATGGTGGTTTGAGTAATGCCACCCTGGTCTTGGTCGTCAGCTTGTCTCTGTCGGGCTTGCCCGCCATGGTGGGCTGCGCGCCCCTTAGAGGCTTTTGGGACCTGGTGAAAATGGCTCCCCACGGAGAGAAACAGCAAAAAATCAAAGTGCTGGGCGCCGGTGAAGAGCAATTAAGCAAGTGAGCATATGGGCCAGCCAGATCAAGGGACAGTCGTCCCTCAGCTGTCTTGGGCAGGAAAAATCGAAACCGAAAGTAGACCCCGGGTAGCTATCTCCTTCCATACGCCGTTGTTGTTCAACTACTCTCGGGGTGTTTCGGATGCCCAAGTCCCTGGATATCTCACAGTGTAGGCCTTCAGGCTTCAGGACGGAGTATTTCAGGTGTCCGGCGTCCGATTTAAATTTTGAAAAAGGCCATATAGGTCAGGAGAGTCTCAGCTACAATAACCCGTAGTTAGAAACAGGATCCGTGACAGAATAGATGTTGGAGGCGGCGAGGGTTTTGGGAGCTCTCAGCTTACGCGACCATCTTGGATGCGCGCTAAGCTCCTCCTCCAATGTCTTTCTTAAAGTGCAAGTGCTTTATTTAATTTACAACGTAAAACATTCGCCACTGTACTCGAGTGTCTAGAAAAGAAAGATTTGTTTCACTGCAAGTAAACTTCTTCTGTCTACTTTTCATATACTGCGGATAGATCCCTTCTGCCTATCCTTCATACAAGCATTAGAGAACCTGCTACTCCCTTGACTCATCCATTTTGGGATATATACTAAGTCTAAAGTTTCACCAGCAAACCCTTTTGCTATCAATCAAGCTCCGACGAACCTACTACTCCTTCCATGTGACCCTTACTAGGTTGTATCACAATAGAAGTTTTGCTAGTGAACTCATTGCTTTCATTTATTCAATCATTCATACAGAAAACCCTAATCCGTGCTTCCAGTTCTGCCCAACCATGCACTAATTTTCCTCGACTAAGTGACCTCGCCGCGATGTGGCTTCTATTCTACCACCTGCTATTCTGCCCCCGGGGATTCCAGACAAAACTTATAACAGGTACGCATAATTGTAATTAGTTACATATACTTCAATATAGCAGCATCAAATAAACATTTCAATATTAACACATTTCAATAATAATACATTTGATCGATCAATAAAATATGAATCTTACCCTACTAACTAGCTACCTAACTTTAGCTGATCCCTAACCATAGCTCTGCTACCAGAAAAGAATACTGATAGAGCGCGCAGGTCACCCGGCTAGGATAGTTTTACTAAATACTCACCTGGGCCCATAAATTTAATTAAACACACATCAATTTTTACATTAGGTAACTCACGCTCCACTATCAGTATATCTTGAGATTCTCTATACTACACTGATTCCCATATCTACAACCTAGCAAGGTAGATACTAGGAACCTAATCACCTAGGATCAGGGAGTCGAGTATTAAGCTAGGTATTCAATAACATTTAATAACATATATTAAATAATGAAATAACCACAGACTCTGGGTAGGTTCAAAACTTTATCTAATCATCATCATCATAAGTCATGAGCAGAAAGTTAAATGTGATAAGGCTATCAATAACTAAAATCAGAAATAATGTATAGCTATGAATAGAGGTGTGGCTCACTGGTTAGAGGCGGCAGACCTGTAATTTGAGAACGGCCCGGGACCAGGGTTCAATTCCCGACGCGGCAGGGTCATGAACCAGGGGTCACAGGACTCCATAATTCTTGCCTCGGTGCCTACTCTAACCTGGGAACACACTCGGTAACTCTGGGCATTAAGCTTGCCTCATCTCTACAACGGCCCCCCACAGACGCCAGGGATGCCTGGTTTCACCCTGGAGATACCCAGTAAGGGACCATCTCACAGGGAAAACCAGGACGGGTTCCCCAGCGGTCTGCAGCGCCAGGACACTCGGTTAGAGTAACAGTGCGCTTCACAAATACCCCACATATTTACAATAAGACAGAGTATGCCTAACATCTAGAACTTTAAACTGAAGGATAGGTAAAAACAAGGAACATGCTAATCTTAGATACCAGGCTTATGTAGCATTGATTAAAGGAGGGTAAAGAAAGGGAACATGTTATATTTAAGAGTCTTTAGAGCAGTTAGGCAACTTATTGCAGTTCGAAGTTCAATTTTAGCTCAAAATACTAAAGGATAGGTAAGATTGGAACATACTATTCAATTCAGCTTATCTCCTAGAGGGAGGGTAAGATAAGGAGCATATACTAAAATTTAAACGGTTTAGAATTAACTAAAGGTAGGTCAAAAAGTGGTACATGCTAATAGACAAGTAAAGCATAACATCTCATTTATCAAGGAACAGGGGAGAAAAAAAGAAACATATGCAATTATGCTTTGCAATATTCGAGAATTAGAAATGCAAATATAGATAAGCAATCACCCACACAGACTTTATATTTACCTAGGATAGAGTGAAGACCAAACCTGGCCACAGGTCAGTTTGAAAAGACGGGAGGGAACCCTCATGGACTTAGGTGCCAGTAGGCGAGCAGGTACAGCTCATGGACAGTCAGGATAGGATAACCCCAGAATTTGGATCAGGATCGGGTTCACCAAAGGGTACGACCAACACCCGCAGCTTTGGTTGCAACGCCTGCGCTACTCCCTCTCTGCAAGGAATCTGTCAATAATCCCGATTGGGTTCTCGAACCTCCCAGCATAGTGCTTCGCCAGCACTTCCAATTACCTAAACCCCGGAATGAGTTTCTCGAACCTCCCAACAGAGTGCTCCGCAGCTCTCTGTACCAGTCACCTATAGAATGCGTTGGGTCAGTGACAGGTAAGCTATTCGGACAAGTCGGACAATTTCTCTAGCTAAACCTATGCTAGTTATACTGTTTTTCGGGTCAGTGTACCACCCCCTAATGTTGCAAGTGTAAGGATCCCCAATTTTGCTTGGACAAAGGAGGAGGTTAGGTCATCACACCACTTAAAATTTAGACTTACTCAGGCTTAATATTCAATCTCTGTACCCACCCCTTATTTTCTGTCTTCCCATGACATATGTTTTTAGGTGAACAATAGTGAATACAATATTCGTATACATTTGTTGCATTTGTAGTACAGTTCAGCTTCGTTCAGCTAGGTCGCAGGTCGGTTCCCAGGAGCATCTTGGCTGTGGCTGCCAACTGGCTGGGTTCCACTGCTGTAGAGTTCTCTTTCCTCCACAATTGAGACATGCGCAGTAGGGACTTCCAAAATGGGGTAGTAAGCACCTCCCAGGCCCAAAAGGATACGATACATGAAAAACAAGAGAAAACAATTTAGAACACAGAAATAAATGATTACACTGTATACCATGAATCACTGTACTGCACCCATTACTTCATAATAACTATAGCATTATTGGTTATGCAGAATAAAGAGCTTTGCGAAAGCGGCAATGCAAGCTTGTAGCATGTGAAAACACAGAGCGGCCATGTTAGCTTTATTGCGCATGAGCAAACACTTTCCAACCAGAACTGCGAGTACGTCATGTCACATGGGTATGACCGACGTCTAAATTCCCGCATAGCAGCGACCATTTTGTAATGCAAGCGTATTAGGATTATTAAACACATAGGCAAGCATCTCTTGGACACCCAGTATAATAAAAAATGTGCAAAATTATTAAGACGAACATGTTGATTACTTTCATGATACAAGCAAGTTGCTTAACGTGCGAATCTTTGCTCCATCACATTCTGTCATAGCAATAGCCTTGTGGCCCTCTCTGAAGCATGGAAGTATCCACTTTTCTAGTGTTACAATAGCAGACTAAATCTTCATGCATCCCGTGATTATATGCTACTGGTATTTTATCCTGGGTACTTCTAAGTTAGGCTACTATGTCTTATTCAGTGATGAGTCGATCAGTGATTCTGGTGGGTAAGAGTTAGGATAAGGACATTGCCAATTGGTTAGGCATTATCTAAGACAATAGACTTGGCCATTGCCCGACAGATGGAGATCTGGATTGTGCTTCTTGGTTTCAATACTGCTGTGCACCATGATAGTAGACTCCATGCCACATCTTGACCATGCGAGATATACACACTGCGTTCTGAACAATGTGCTCTGTTGGGTGTTAGTGTGTGGCTTGTCCTGAAGGCAAGTGCTGATGTAAACACAGTGATAGCCAACTGTAACACATATTTGCATTATGTTGAATGTATACAGTGTATTGGGTTGGATGTTTGTATTTTCTTGCCGTTTATGCAGTACAATTCATTACTGCTTGGTGGCAGACATATGCGTTTCTTGCATGTTTACAGGCATCTGTCGGATGCCTAACCAGGAGGCCGGCAAAGAAATATGTGCATTTCCACCAAATGAGAGCAACAAAGTGGGCCTAGTTTTCAAGACCGTGACATGATCAGAAGCTCAGCAACCTTTTTACATGCAGGTGCACTACACAATAATTAAAGGCTCGGTTTTCACATTATTTCCCTAGTGAAAATGTGTCAATTATGAGCAGGGGTTAAAAAATGCATTTAGCTAACTTGTGCAGTTATTGGAACAGCTGAGTGTACAGCTTGTTAAAATTAAAAACCCATTAATCAAGAGGATCAGGTTGATTTACACCATTTATTTCTAACATGTTGAATTATTTGTCTGGATATGCCAATGATTCACGTAAACATGTTCCTTTGAGTGCTTCAAATGTTTTAAATGGCTTGTGTGTTCTCTAGCAATTTTGGCCCTGTAGGGCTCGGGGTTCTCATGGGAATACCCATTTTAACTTTTGGACCTGTGTTGTGCTATGGGGCTCCCTAATGAAGCCACATCCACTGTGAATATGAAAAACCAAATATCATTAGGATAAGCTATATGGGGACATTGCTGGTTTGAACAGACAATATTTTAGGGAATAACTGTCTCCGTGATAAATCTTTAGGCTACCTGATTTGCCCTCTGGTTACTTTTGAGGATTCCAGTTTTTTCAATTCTACTGAAATCATGTGTACATTTGTAAATTTAGGCCTGGTATTTCACTATGCGTGTATGCGACTACTTTTACTTTTTTTAATGATACACTGTGGAGACACTGATTGGTTGTTATTGGTATACCTTGCTGAGTTATGAATTTCTAAACCCTGGCACTTTCCTTAGTCAGCTGTGCACTGCTATGGCTTGGAAGCTTCAAAGTCAAGGGCTAAAATGCATACTTGGTCACCAGTTTCATGATCCTGGTACAGTAGCATAAGAATACAAGAGATAAAGGACCCCTTTTGATACGATTACGGTCCAGCAACTTATGATTGCTGTGGGAACCTCCCTGACACCAACAACAGATTTCTCACCTCCCTTGTGAATTTTGGAAATTCAAATGTTGCCCATATTTGGCTACAACTTTAAAAAACACATGGGTGCTTGCTTTGAATTTATTATTGGCATTCTAACCACAATATTAGTAACTTACACATTCAATTACAATTAAAAACTGTTGTTTAAAACTTTTTAAGTGCATGGGGGCATGGCCCTCTATGGAGGAAAATGGTCCCCTGAACTCTAGCTCCATCGCCTCAGCCTTGCATCATCATCTCCGAAATTAGCTAAGTACATTAAACACACTCCAAGTATATGAACAAGTGCAGGTAGGGAAGGCAGCACAGAATCCCAAATCGCTCCCTGATGCCTCCACTCTGTGGGAACAAAACTACCAAGAAACAGGCTCTCTTCAGCCTATAGCATGGCCGCCTCTATACCAGTAATGTGGCGAGGCAACAACTAAAGAGCCAACGAGCTCGCCCCAGATGGGACTAATACCATATCAATCCTCCAATCACTAGCCTCTCTACAAGCAATGTGAAGTTAGTGATTCTACCATTGCAGCATTTTCAACAGTGATACACACAAGCAGGCAATAGTCAACTAAAATGACTTCAATCCCGTAATTATACAGACCACCCCCAAACCACACCTCTGCTCAAGTGGGAGTTCCACAATCTTAGAAGCAGCATAATTTCAAATCACCCGCTACTGCTTACAACTCCGCTGAAGAAGCATGACCTAATTGATTGAGGTCTACAGCATGGCTTCTTCCTGTCCCACAATGCCATGAGGCACCAACTAAAGAGTCATTGAGACTGCACCAACTGGGACAAAGACCTCATTGCGCCTCCGATCGCTAGCCTCCTCACAAGTACTCAGAACCAATTAGTGTGGCCACAATTACATCTGTGTTCACCAAGGGATTCTACCACAGTTGTGCAACCTTGAAAATTGTCTGTATGCGATCTAAAATATGGCCGCCCACCTTCCAGTAACGTGGTAAGGTTGCAACTGGAGTCCTGGGGTGAGCATACTGACCGGAGACTCATTCTACACAAAGCCTCTGATCCCGTTCTTCACTTCGTACAAAATGCAGTAAGTGTCTCTGCTTCTTTTTGTCTCTGCTTTTAACCTCCACAGATAAGAACCCTGCAGTTTTTACTGTGGCCTACCTGCATAATTCCTCCAGCAACCCTAACCATACATGACCCTGTAGCTGAAATGTAGGGCATGGCATCATCATTAGATCAGAGTGAAAAGACATGGGAGGTCCCAAATACCATCTTTGACAAGGATTCTCTACACATTGCAAAACACCACACTCCTGAGTAGGCATTCATTTAAACATCTGTGAAAAGTGTTCCCCAACTCCAGTCGGCAAACGAGGGGGTGTACATACTTGATCTATCAAATTAAAGGCTCATCTCACTGACCACTGCAGGAATCTGGCTCTTTATATAGTATACCAAAATGAGGTATGCTATGCAAAGAGACCAGGTATCCCTTGAGGTTCCGTGACAATTGTAAGTGGTGTTTTCGACTCGCACGAATATGGTCGAGTCTGGTATCTATGAACCACAAATGACGAGTTTAGTGGGTGTATGCAGTTTCGCTGTGTTAACCTAAACCGTTCATCTGTTACGTGGGTTTTTCTATCTGTACCCACGGGTTCCATCTTAGATATGGCATCCATTTTGTCTCTTGCCCTCAAGTAGCCAGCGAACGGACGTTGTCCGCTTCGCGACCCTGGGACTCCCAAGATATCTGCGGAAGACACATGTCCTTTGAAAATGTCTTTATGACAAGGGAGATGATACTGTAAGGCAGATGGCCCCGCTCGAGGCTCTCTTGCCGTGCCGGTTTATTGCCTCAGCCGTGCATCTCATTAGGCACGTCCCTTTGATGCCGGTAGCTCGTGTTTTCCCGACACCTCCTCTTTTACACCCTTTCTAATTCCCCACTGTCTTCATCTTCCTCTACATCTGTCCTCGTTCCTTCTTCGATCTGTTTTATTGCTGATCGGAATGTACTAATGGTGGGAAGATGGGTTTTTACAGTTGGGAACCGCCAAATGTTTCCGCACTTATGTTCCGGACCTTGAATGTATCAAAGTGACCAAAGCGACCCCTCTCGGGGATAATTATGGGAACCAAGCCATAAACCTTTGTGTGCCATGCAAACCTATGGAAGAAACTTGTATAAAAGGAGCGACCCACTTGCAGCAATTTGAAGCAGTCTCCCCAAGTTGCACGTGTTGTACTTGCTGTGACTTCTGTGTTCCCTGCAGTAAATAAAGCTCGAATCTTTGACGCCGAAGGAAGTGTCCCGTGTCTCTGTCATTCATACGCCGGAGCAGGTTACCCACGAAGGTTTCAGGTGTTGTCCCCTGGCACCGCTGGGTCTTAAATAACCCAGTCCTTCAGTTGGCGCCCAACGTGGGGCTGCATCAGTGGTACCGGTCCAAGCCCGACGATCGTGAGGAACTTCGTGTGAAATCTCCGAGGGAAGGTGCACTCCGCTTCATCGATCCTGTTGTCGAAATAAGTGGCCCGAAGACTTTTCCCGCGAAGATTCCCGCCTCCTGACGGCTGCGACGGACTGCTGCCCTGACTGTAGACCTGTTTTGGCGCCTGGCGTAGACCTTGGTATAGCGAGACGATTGACGGGCCTTCCTGGTGACGCCATCGATCTTTGAGTTAAGTATTTGTGGGTCGCTCCCAGAGTTCTTGGTTGTGGTTACTTAGTTGTTGCATGGTTCCATTGCATTTGTGGTTCTTGGTACTTTGTTGTGATATTTGACGACTGCAGACGCCAAAAACCGAGGGTTTTTGCTCTTTGCTGGGACTTGGTAAATCCCGTAACCCTTGAAGTTTGTGAAACACGGCTAGTGTGCAAGATGCCTGGTCGCTGTACTTTGTTTAGTTGTTTCAGACGTTGTGGTACGGATTCCCGACTGGAGGACTCGTGTCCGATACCTCCGGTTGGAACTCCCACTTATGAGCTCTACAGCAAACATGGGCTAGGCCCGATTACTTTTAATGACTATTGGATTCGGTACACTAAGAAGGATGGTGTCCTTAGTTGGCCACCTCATGGTAGCTTTGAGACTCCAATTTTAGATAATCTTGAGGCTAAATTATTTGCGAAAAAGTCAAGGCCGGCCATGTTTGATGCCTTTCGGTTGTGGCGTAAAGAAGCCCGACAGAAAGAGATCAGACAGACTAAACGTAATCAGAGAGATGGTGTTGCTACCATTGTAAAGAAAGCAGAGCAGTTTCAGCGTGATAAGGAGGATAAGGAAAAGGAAGTGTTTGATAGGCTGCAGCGTATGTCCATAGATAAATGCTATCCTGCTTTGCCTACGGAGTCGGATAAGAAGGAAGAATCAGTTGAGGATCCTCTAATGTCTTATCTCATGAAGTCGCCACCTCCGTATGTACAGGGTACCGCTGCTCCAGTGGTTCCCCCTGTACCTGTTCCTCCACTTGTTCCTCAGCCTGTTCCTCAACCTGCACCCGTTCTTCCGACTGTTCCTGCTCCTTTGCCTACTGCTATTCCTACTGCTCCTCCACTTCCGCATACTCCTGCTCCCGCTACTGTTCCTGCTTTACTAACTCCTGTTGTTGCTTCTGTCTCTACTCCTTCTCTTGTTAGTCCCTTGTGCTATACTTCTTCATCTACTCGTAGTCGTACTTCTCCTGTTGCGGCTAACTTCTTTCATTCTCTTGGACCTGTTCTTGGGTCCGCTGGTTCAGATGGTCCTCAGAGACGTAGTCAGCTTCCCGGTAACAGGGAACGTGCTTCACTATACAATATGGCGATGGGTTGGATGACGCATCCTCTTAGAAATCCTCCACGTGCTGTACTTGATACGTTCTGTCAATTCAATGTACCGACACAAAGATTCGTTTTCGAAGAAATGTGCAAGGTTTTGCGCGATCAGATATCGGCCGATGCACCTGATGATGTGTTGACCGCTTTGTCTGATCTACAGCTTCAGTTCTCGAACGGACTGATAGTGGATACCAACGTTCGACGTGCTGTTGAGCGGTTGTTATCTTTTCGTCCCACTCCTATACCTCAAGCTTTGTTTGTCGAGGACGTTGAGAGGCAGTTCGATGCGTCTGGTCAGTTTCCCATGCGGGAAGTTCCACCAGTGTGGATGCCAGGCGATGCTAATGCTGTTCCTATTATTCTGCCACATTTCCAGAGAGTATGGATACATCTCCCATGGAAACGGTCAGAAGTTTTACAGGTGAAGCAATCTTTGCCTGATCCTCACAAAAATCCTGCAGGATATTATAAGGAATTATCGCAGCTCGTAGATGCTACGATAATGAATCTCGCCGATATCGATATGCTGTTTGGCAATGTTGTACCGCAACCGGTATGGGCTAAGATTCGTCAGGAAGATCATGCAAACGAATTGGGTGGTGATTGGGCTGCCCTTACGGCGGCAGATACACGACAGATTGGTGGGGCTAAGCCCGAGCAGCTCATTACGGCTCTCCCTCAGAGAATAATTACACTAATGAAAACTCTTATGCCAGCTATGAGGGTGAATTGGGACAAATTGTCAGCTTGTAAGCAGAAAAAGGACGAGAGTGTCTCTGATTTCTTTACGAGATTTGAGGAGGCATTCATCGATCATAGTGGTCAGGATATGGGCACTGAGGGTGGTCAACGGTTGTTTGTGGATAAATTTGTTTCTAACTTATTGCCCGACTTGAGCAATAAATTGAAAAACTCTGAGAGTGCGTGGGCCGTCTCTACTTCGGCTCAAATATTGGCTACAGCACAGTATTATGAGAACAGAGAGAAAGAGGAGAACGACCGCGCTGATAAAAAGACGAAAGAACTTAAAACTAAAGTGTTGTTACAGCAAGCGTATCCTCCGCGTTCGAATCAGAATGCTTCACAGCAAAATAGATCGCAGTCGCAATCTAATCGATCACAATCTCGAAATGACTCCTCTTCTCAGAGATCTTCGTTAGGGTACAATCAGTGTGCCTATTGTAGACAGGAGGGTCATTTAAAATTCAATTGTCCTGTTCTAAATGATCGTAATAGTGGTAACGCATCTAGAGGAGGTCGTGGTGGTTCTCAGCAGACATCACGTGGTAGAGGTCGTGGTGCTCAAAATGACCGATCAGATAACTCATCAAATTCTAATAATTGTTTCGATCAACGCGGATCATCGCAAGGACGATCTGCGCAGTACAACGTAGACGATTATTACGTCGATCAGGAAACTGACGACAGTAATTACTAGGACAGCCATAGACAAGGAGAGGGAGTGGTATCAGTTCCGGTTGATCAGAGAGGGCCTTACGTCACGGTTGCTACATCGGGCGTCGTTGAGCCTTTTCTGTTGGACACTGGTGCAGTGAAAAGTTCCATTATGCATTCGAAACTCCCTGGCGCACCTTTGTCTGGCTTAACAAATGTTTCCGTTGGATTCTCTGGCGCCCCCGTTAGCAATCCAGTTTCACGCCCTTTGCCCCTTACAATAGGGCCGCGTGAGCTTGAAGCTCCGCTGATTTTGACTACTGGATGTGGTGAAAATCTCTTGGGCCTGGATTTGCTAAAACGTTTGTATGCAACTCTGTATTGTTCTCCTGCGGGTGTAAAGCTTACGTTAGGAGAGAGGGTTGTCTCTCCTATGTACTTGTCTCTCGATAAGCTTCCACCGGAATTGAGTTCTCTTCCTGCATCTCTATGGGCAACAGGTCCCAATGATGTGGGCCTGCTTGACATCTCCCCTTATGTTGTTCAGTTGAAATCTAATGTACGATTGCCACGTATTCCCCAGTATCGTATCTCTCTTGACGGTGAACGAGCACTGTTAGCGATCATCTATGATTTGATCGACAAAGACGTTATTGAAGAAACTCGGGGAAACGTGTGCAACAGCCCTGTACTGCCTATTCTAAAACGTACTGATCCTTCGAAACCACCTGTTTATCGTTTTGTTATCGATTTACGGGAGGTAAATAAAATTGTGATTCCTCAGTTCCCTGTTGAGCCTGACATCACGGCGCTACTGACTCTGATTCCAGCTTCTGCATCTTGGTTTTCGGTGATCGATCTGAAGAATGCGTTCTTCAGTATTCCGATTGCTGAAGAGAGTAGAGACCTTTTCGGCTTCTCTCTTGGTGGACGCAGCTTCCGGTTTAAACGCGCTCCTCAAGGCTACTGTGAGAGTCCATCGATTTACAGTCAAGCCTTGAAGGGTCAACTGGATGCGTTTACGTTGCCGGCTGGTGCGGCCTTAATCCAATATGTCGATGACTTATTGGTAGCTGCAGATACTCAGGACATTTGCAAAATTGCTACGGTATCGTTGCTGCAACATCTCTGTGACTTACATCACAAGGTGTCCCCTTCTAAACTCCAATATTGTTGTCAAGAAGTAACCTACCTAGGTCACTTATTGTCAAAGGAGGGAAGGCGGTTGACCCCAGAGAGAATTGCAGCAATTGCGCGAATGACTGTGCCAACAACCCAAAGAGATGTGCGTGCCTTTTTAGGTATCATGTCGTATTGCAGGAAATGGATTCCAAATTTTTCATTGCTAGCGAAACCATTGGTGGCTCTTACGTGCAAGGATGTTTCAATTCCTTTACCATGGACGGAAGAATGTCAGAAGAGTTTTTCTGAATTGCGTGATTCATTGTGTTCGGCTCCTGTGTTAGGTACTCCTGACTACACTAAGCCGTTCACATTATACGTTCACGAGAGGGAAGGTTGTGCTTTGAGTGTCTTAACGCAACCTTTTGGTGGTAAGCAACGTCCATGTGCATATTTTTCCTCGACCTTGGACCCGGTAGCTAGAGCATTGCCGAGTTGTTTGAGAGCAACAGCGGCAGCTGCGGTGTCCATCCAACAATCAGCAGGATTGGTTATGGATAATATGCTTACGGTGATGGTTCCGCACGCAGTCGATACTCTTTTGAATCGTACGAAAACTCAGCACTTGACGAGTGCGAGGTTGTCTGGATACGAGTTGACGCTGCTGGCAAGTCATATTCAGATAAAACGTTGCAATGTTCTGAACCCGGCAACTTTGTTACCAATTAGCACGGAGTCAGAGGAAATAGCAGAACATGACTGTTATTTGAGGACCGAAGAGGAAACAAAAGGTCGAGTGGACCTTAAAAACACCCCTTTAGAAGATCCAGATGGAACGTTGTATGTGGATGGTTCGTGTTTTAAATTGCCGAATGGCGATGTCACCACTGCGTATGCTGTTGTGACGTTGAATACTGTTGTTGAAGCTGCAAGATTGAATCAGAATTCTGCCCAGGCTGCGGAATTGATTGCTCTTACTAGAGCGTGTATGTTAGCAAAAGGGAAACGTGTGAATGTGTTTACCGACAGCCAATACGCATTTGGCGTCGCCCATAGTTTTGGACGGTTGTGGAGAGAGAGAGGTTTTATGACATCGCATGGTACGAAGATTCAGCATGGCCAGCTTGTGAGCGATCTTTTGGATGCACTTACGTTGCCTAAGCAGGTAGCGATTGTTAAATGTAGTGCGCATCGTAAGGTGACGGATGATGTTGGACGTGGTAATGCGTTTGCAGACGAGACTGCTAAGGAGACTGCCCGGAACCTTAGCACTCAAATGTATGTGACGAGTTCGGTTAGGTGGCCTACAGAGTCTAGTATGTGTGAGGATACTATCGAGAGTGTGAAAGAAATTCAGAGGGAGGCCACCGAGACTGAAAAGACGAAGTGGAAAGAAAGTGCGGGAAAGTTGTATGCGAATGGTTGTTGGGTAGACTTGTCGGAACATAAGAGATGGATGTTGCCAGATGCGTATGTGCTGGCTGTTGTGACAATGGCACATGGGTTAGCACATATTAGCGTGAAAGGTGTTTGTAAGTTGCTGTCTCCTGTGTGGAAGAATGATGGTATCACGAAATGTGCTGAGCGTTTGGTTAAGAATTGTATGGTATGTATGTTATACAATCCTGGTAAGGGAACCCCAACTCCTCCTGGTAGTTTTGCTCCCCCTTCGTGTCCCTTTGAGGTGATTCAATTAGACTTCATCCATATGGAGCGATGCAATAACCTGAAATACGTTTTAGTTGTGGTTTGCGCGTTCTCCCGGTGGATTGAAGCCTATCCTCTCAAAGACAACACTGCTTTGTCAACGGCAAAAATCCTACTGAAGGAATACTTTCCTCGGTACGGAATGCCTCGGGTTGTATGGTCTGATAACGGAAGTGAGTTTGTGGGGAGTGTGATGAAGAGTGTGTGCAAAGGCCTTGGAATTAACCAAAAATTCCACAGCGCCAATCATCCCCAGTCAGCTGGTTTGGTTGAAGGGTATAACGGCACCCTTAAACTAAAGCTAGCGAAGATTCAGGCTACGACTGGTCTTTCGTGGCCTGACGCTTTACCCTTAGCTTTATTGTCAACAAGGGCAACCGTACACTCCCGAGTAGGGCTTAGTCCCTATGAAATAGTGTTCGGTCGCCCTGCGAATGTGTGGGGGGTCCCTAGACCGGGTATGTTCTGTGATCTTGAGTACCCAATGTTGATTGACTATCTTCATGATCTGACTGCTAAACTGAGGTTAATTCACCAACAGGTTTATGAAGCATTGCCGACACAGACGGAGGGTCCAGGCCACCAGCTCCAGCCCGGAGACTGGGTGGTCACCAGAAATTTTGCTCGTAAGAAGAACTTGGAGCCCAGGTTCATCGGACCCTACCAGGTCCTCCTTGCCACGAGAACTACCGTTCGTTTAGAGGGCCGGAAAAATTGGGTGCATGCCACCCATACGAAGAAAGTTCCTATTCCGTTACCGGCAGACTCGTGGGTGAGGAGGGGCATTGCTTCAGCTGAATCCGAAGGATTGCCGGCGTTTGTACCTTTCAGCGACGCACAACCTGTCGGAGAATCCCCAGTGCAGCAGAAAGACACTGTTGAACATTTGTCACCAAAAGACTCAAGACCAGACCATTCGACTGATCAACAGAACTCTGTTTCTTCAACAGATCCTTTGTTCGACGAACAGACACGTCCTGGGAAAACTCGATACTTTTTGCGATCCAGCACTAAGGACAAATAAAATTCTGTTCTGCCTCTTGGCAATTGCATTATCCCGTTTTCCACGACCAGTCTGAACACCCGTATCATTGTAATTATTCTTGTATATATTGAAGGTTCGTTTCCTATGTATTTTTGCTTCCACAGCTGAGAGACATTTGCATATATATTGTAAATAAAGGCCGTAGGGCCGTGCGTGTACTTCCTTCTGGTTAGTAGGTCTTGACGCTAGGTTAAAGACCGTCGGTTCCTGGGAACTCCTAGGGATTGACTACTGCTACACAGAACGAAGTGCGTCAAGAAACGTTGCGGACGGTCATAGGGGATGGCGTTTTCAAAGCTGATGGACTTGGAAAAAGCACAGGCACAAAGATTCGAGCTACAACAACTTAGCCGTACAAAATGTTTTATGTTTCAGATATCCATATTGCTTTTGACTGTTTCTGCATTATTGGCGGGTGGGGTGTACTATATGATGTCGTACTTCTTACCTTCTGCCATACCTACTCCTACTTCTGACCCTAAACTTACCTCCACTGCATCCCCTCATTCTTTTCATATCCTACCCGAACACGAGCAGGCTAGACGTGTAGAATTTCGCAATAATTCCTTTATCCAGCTCCTTCACCAGCACCAGTTAGTGGTTAATACTACTAATTGTTGGGTGTGTGGGTTGATGCCACATACCACAGATAGGGGAATTCCATATCTGGTTTTACCGTATAGTTCCCAGGGTTCCGCTCGAGCATTTCAAACAATGTTTCGAAGCGCACTAGATTCTTACCCCAGTTGAGAGCCACGTTCTCCCTACTCTGGCCCTGGCTCGTATCACAAGCCTTTGTCTATAGCGATAGAAGACTTAGATAGAGATATCTATGAGCCGTCGCTCATTCCGGAGGAAGAGGTACAAGCCTATAGGGTCCTGAGTAAGGTTGAATATAGTGCGCTCACGAGTGATAAACAGCTTAAAAGCTCACCTCCGATATGGGTCGTACCCCACATTGGTAATTTTTGTTTAATGGGTCGTGGCCGAAGATCGAAAGCTCGACTCGGAGCGAGTGCCTGCACTGAGAATTACATTCTGCCGATGATCTCCTCCCCTGTGTTCCTGGCTGCCAAGGGTACATACTTTGTCTGCCATGATCGTGCGTATGCATGGTTGCCCTCCGACTTTGCGGGCTCATGTTTTATCGCAAATCTGTTGCCTCCGACGTTCACTGTAGATGCAGACTATCACAAGACTAGAATTGTGAGAGGCGTAATTAGCGAAGAGGATACTGCCGGTCAAGAGGCAGGAGACTTTTTCAAGGGTTTCCTCCCGTTTTGGGGGCCTATGGTTAATAGTAGGAACCTGAGACAATTGACTCGAGTGGTAGAATCGACAGCTAATATTACTGCCAGTGCCCTTGGTAATATCACCACAGAACTTCAGGCGGATAGACTTATGACGTTACAAAACCGTATGGTTTTAGACGTGATCTTAGCAGATCGAGGTGGGGTATGTAAGGTGATCCATTCGAGCTGCTGTATTTTCATTCCAGATAACGCTCCGACTGTCTATCAAGCCATCTCAAAGTTGCATAAGATCTCTACGTCCATACACGTGGACGTAGGGGATTGGACGCTACTTGGGTGGTTTTGGGGCCTGATGTCGACTTGGGGTTGGAAGATTCTGATGATTATCGGAGTTGTTGTGGCATTCCTGTTCACGTGTTGCCTTTGTGTGCAGTGTGGTCCTGCCTTATGTGGCCTCTGTGCTACAACGTGTATAAGACAGCCGCCTGTTACCAAAGAAGCTCGATTGGACAGAGCTATGTTACAGCAACATTTAGATGGTCTGATGAATATCGAGTATGATTCCGACTAGTGCTTGCCTACATGAGGGCAAAAGGAGCGTCTGAGGTTCCGTGACAATTGTAAGTGGTGTTTTCGACTCGCACGAATATGGTCGAGTCTGGAATCTATGAACCGCAAATGACGAGTTTAGTGGGTGTATGCAGTTTCGCTGTGTTAACCTAAACCGTTCGTCTGTTACGTGGGTTTTTCTATCTGTACCCACGGGTTCCATCTTAGATATGGCATCCATTTTGTCTCTTGCCCTCAAGTAGCCAGCGAACGGACGTTGTCCTCTTCGCGACCCTGGGACTCCCAAGATATCTGCGGAAGACACATGTCCTTTGAAAATGTCTTTATGACAAGGGAGATGATACTGTAAGGCAGATGGCCCCGCTCGAGGTTCATCTTGCCGTGCCGGTTTATTGCCTCAGCAGTGCATCTCATTAGGCACGTCCCTTTGATGCCCGTAGCTCGTGTTTTCCCGACACCTCCTCTTTTACACCCTTTCTAATTCCCCACTGTCTTCATCTTCCTCTACACCTGTCCTCGTTCCTTCTTCGATCTGTTTTATTGCTGATCGGAATGTACTAATGGTGGGAAGATGGGTTTTCACAGTTGGGAACCGCCAAATGTTTCCGCACTTATGTTCCGGACCTTGAATGTATCAAAGTGACCAAAGCGACCCCTCTCGGGGATAATTATGGGAACCAAGCCATAAACCTTTGTGTGCCATGCAAACCTATGGAAGAAACTTGTATAAAAGGAGCGACCCACTTGCAGCAATTTGAAGCAGTCTCCCCAAGTTGCACGTGTTGTACTTGCTGTGACTTCTGTGTTCCCTGCAGTAAATAAAGCTCGAATCTTTGACGCCGAAGGAAGTGTCCCGTGTCTCTGTCATTCGTACGCCGGAGCAGGTTACCCACGAAGGTTTCAGGTGTTGTCCCCTGGCACTGCTGGGTCTTAAATAACCCAGTCCTTCACCCTTATGAGTGGACAGGGGCTTGCTCTAGAAATCCCAAGATGCTCTATCTAGGGTAGTATGGTCGAGCAGCACAAATAAATAAATATATGAATCCTGGATTTGTAAAGTGCAGGAAATCACCCATGAGGCTATCAAGGTCCTGTGTTGTAGGCACAGGAGATTAAGTGATTTGTTAAGAATCACAGGATGTTGACGCTGACGCCAAGACTGGAATCTGGTTCCCAACAGCTCCGAAATCGGCAACTCATGCTGTTAAGCCAAACAGAGTCAATAAATGATGCACACAATCAAAAAGGAAATCTTCACCAATTTGGAAAAATAACAGGTATCTTTCTATATGTTTTGAATCTGAGAACTTCATATCAGGTAAGTACTTTCTCATAATAGACTTTATACAGTGTCAGCACAGTTAAACATCAGTGCGTTTGTACGCATAATGCTTTCCTATGGGGAAAGAATATTTACTGCATACATATACTTGCGATGCATTTTCGTGTGACCCCTTTCGGTTGTGAGTTAGTAGAGGTACAAGGACCAAAGTTCCACCAGCAGATTGATTGTATCTACCCTGGTGAGTTTGGGTGCAGAGGTGCTGGATAGGCTAATAGCTTTGCACGGTAGGTGGTCAAAGGAAAGGGCGGCCACCTGGATATAGGCTGCAGGGGGGACTTGGGGAGTCCGGGATCTTCAAATGGGGGCTCTGGTACTGAGGGTCCTGGGAGCATGGGGAGGAGTTGGTTTCTTTAGGACCGGGTTGGATGGCTTGGATGCAGATTATTTGTGGTCGGCTGACTATCATGCATCAGGGCGCTCACTGGTGTACGTAACAGCAAAAGGGGCTAAGAGAAGACAGCTGGGCCACTCTTGGTGCTGGCCTCTGCGATTCTGATGTCCCTCAGGGACCGATCATAGGTGATGTTTTTGGAGTCCCGGACGAAGGTTCAACAAGCATTGGATGCTGCAAGCGCCTGGTCCCCCGGTATTGGTGCTGGAAGGCTCGTGGAAGTCCTGGCCTCTTCAGTCCTGGTAGGAAGAGGGATCTGACTTCCTTGAATGCACCAACCTTCTCCTGGAAAGCTACTACTACTCGATGGACCCAGTGGACAGCAGCTTCTTTAAAATGGATGTCACTGTAAGTGGCTGCAGGGGAGAAGCTCCTTTACTCAAGGGAAGATACTGGCTGTGGACTGAAGTGCTGGCAACCCTCTGGGGATTGTGGAGGTTGCACAGCTGTTAGATGATTCAGGTCTTTTCAATCATCAAGTCCCTGTGTGAGAGCCAAGGTTTGTCACCAAAAGTCCACAGCAGTCTCCAGTTCTTGCAGGGTCGGCTCTTCAGTGTCCACTATTTCTTTTCAGTCAGTGGAATCTGAAGTTCTGTATGTAGGAGCCCCTAAATACAAAATGTAGGTGTGTTGGGGGAGTGGAGATTAGTAGCAAATGGGCTACGTACCCTTGGGATACTATGCCCCCTACATGACAACTTCCTGTGGGAAGTAGGCACAACCCTGTACCAGTTTGCTAAATTCTGCCGTCACCAAGAGAGCAGAATTTTCCTAGAGTGAGGAACATCAGGCAGCTCACCTTAGGGATGTGACTGTACTGTCTGTGCTCCACACCTAATAATTTCCCACCTGTCCTCGTACCAAATGGGCCTCAGGGGAGTAGGTGACATCTTCTAGGTCTGGGGGATGCAGGGTTTGCATATCAAAGGCAGCATGGCTTTGAAGATTACGTCCTTGATATGCTGATTGCTAGTCATCTTGTTTGGAGGAGGTGTTGACACCTCCTGTTAGAGCAGACATTGTTCCTGACCTCTGAAAGTGGGGTTCTCACCTCTATGGGGTCAGAAATGCATTTGTCGTGGCAGGCTCGACTGGACCAGTCTATTAGCACATAAATGGACTAATGGGATTCAGGGGGTACCTCTAAGGTACCTTCTGGTTGCATGCATTAATAAATCCACCACTGGAATCAGTGTGGGTTTATTAATACAAGATGTTTAATACAAGATGTTTGATACCACCAGATGTTTGATAGCAAACATCTTTGGTTTCAGTGAAGCCATCATGTAGCTGAGTAACACTTAATCACCAGTGCCCAGTACATGTACTCAAGATGGTTTAACTGGTAATGTCCAAGAATCAAGTTGGACATCACAGGGGCATATCTGCTCATGCAGGTAAATCCTCACATGTAATATAAAGCACTCTGCCTTAGGGCTGTAAGGCCTGCTGTAGGGGTGACTTACGAATATTGCACGCAGTGTCAGCAGGCATTACATACAGGAGGTGTTCTATGCTGTGTCTTCACTTTTGTCTGTACTGTGTCACAGAGCCTGCAATGTCAGTTTGTTTGAGTGTGGTGAGAGGTCCCTTAGGATAGCACAATACATGCTACAGCCTTTAGGGACCCTCATTAGCATTCATGCCCTAGGCGCCAGGGGTACCATTTACTAGGGACTTCCACAGGTGCTAAAGGTATTGCCAATTGGGGAAATAAGTGCTCAGTTTTTGGAAAAGAGATCTGGCACTGGAGACATAGGTAGCAGGAACCCAGAGCACTTCTGTCAACATTGCATCAAATACCATGCTAAAGGTGGGGGTAACTACATCAAAAGGGGCACTTTTCTGCGCCTACCAACTGAGCTTGGTTGCCCCCCACTTCAGCTTACTTCAAATCAGTTTGTTCCAAAGAGCTAAAGCGCCAAGATGGCTAAAAAAGAATCAAATACAGGTACGAAAAGGACAAAGCAGAGCCTCCAGAATTTCTCTTTAAAAACATAACTGAATTAAAGGAAACTATAAACACCATTCTTACAAAGCTTTTCCAATGTCTTACAACATGCCCAAACAAAAGAAGTCAGAATGGAAATCATGCACCAAGATGTTGGGGGCATGAGATCAATATCAAACAAATAACTGACAAGCTATGTGAAGCAAAGCAGCACATCAGCAACCTTCAAGACAATCTCTACAAAGAAAGACCTCAGCTCATCACATAAAATGTCAACATTGATGCAGCGCTCTATCGCTGAACATGAGAATTGAAATAGGAGGGGCTACATAACATTTTTGGGCTTTCCTGAAAACAGCAAAGAAAAATATAGCTCATGCATTGCCTTTCTGCAGGACTGACTTCCTTGCAACACTAATATTTCTTTCGATAAACGCTTTGAACTTGAGAGAGCATATTGTATCACTACACGACAAAATGATTGTGCTTCCTCTGTGGGCCTTCCTAGACCAATAACCTGCATTACCAACATGTGGAAATAATCCTGAGCGTCATACGTGAGAACAGAGGTACTAACTGGGAAGGTCACGAATCACAGGATCACCATCTTGTAATACTATTCCTAAGGCTTTCTCTCTGTCAGATCTAAGCCGCAGAACACAAACATCCCCTTTTCCTTTTCAGCATCTGACAGATTCCACATCACCTACAAATGTTCATCGCACCTGTTCCATGATCACCAAGACCTTGCTTCATTTCTAGATAACTTTCAAAAGGCAGAGATGGGTACATCCTCTTTCAATGCAATGTATTGCCAGTATTTATGGGGCATTAACCTCCTTTCTTTTTTGATAGACAGTTACTACTTACTTACACCCTTTGATGATCTGTATGTTTTGCACAAAATTTGAGCTTGCCTGCAAACACTACCTGATAATGTTCTTTTGCTCATATATCTGATAAGGTTTGTATCACATGCTCACAGCTCATGACTGTGGTTGTTATCACATTTCCTTTATACGAAGTCAAATATTACATCTATTTGTCATGCAAATAATGCTGCTCTACCAGCTGCGATTGCAGCCTGTTACTCACTTGACAGCATCCAAATGGTGGAGAGGTAATTTCACCCAATTATCCCAGAGACACTGCAATGCCTCATACCTCCTACTGCTACTCACCTGTCAGTCCTTCTGCTGCCTGTGCTACAGTACTAAGATAATTGACATTGTTATTAATTTGTTACCATCAATCCTCCTACTCTTGCCACAAGAGCGGCAAACCCTGATGCAGAGGTCTAGCCCGGGACCAGGGTTCAATTCCCCGCCTCGGCGGGTGTTGGGCTCAAAATTCCACGGACCTGATAATTCTCGCCTCGGTGCCTTTTCTAATCATAAAGTCCCACTCTGCAACTCTGGGCAATAGCTTGCTTAATCTCCACAACGGCCCCAACAACGCTAAGGATGCCTGGCCTCCACCTTGGGGGTGCCCAGGAGTGGACGCCTCACAGGGAAAGCCAGGACGGGTTCCACAGCGGTATTCGTACAAGCGCCTTGAGACCCTTGCGGGTGAGTAGTGCGCTATACAAGTATCAAGTATGTGGAGGATGCTAACGCTGACCTTTCTGTATTGTTTCAATTCACATTAGCTGTTAATTATTTTCAGAATCAATGGAGGGGGATAGGAATACGTGATCCAATCAGTTTCCTATATTGCTTTGCCAACTCTTAGGCCAGTCAGTCCACTTACCTGCTCTAAAACTTGTTACACGCTCAATATGCTCAGTATGTTCGAGTTGTTTATTGACTGTTATTGCTCTAATTCAACCTACGCTGCGATACGCATCAGTAACAATTTATATGTAATAAAGCTCATTTTCACAGGTATGATTCTGTTTTGAGGCATCCAGAAGATGTTTGCTCTCATCCTTTGGGTACCATGCTATTCCTTTTTCAGGTTGGGCTGGGTTGGTGATTTAAGGTGGGTGAGGATGGGTTATGGAGTTGATGGGCTCTAATTTATTGTTGTATTTATTTTTTTCTGTATCTCTCTTCTCTCCTTTCTTCTGGTCATACCATCATGTTCATTATGGTCCTAAATCACATCATCCACACTATCCATGTCTGCAGGCTTTTACTGCAAGACACTCTTGCCATGAAGTATTCCCTCACATGACAAATTGGGATGACCTTGGTTAAACGTGCAGCCCCGCCTTTTCACCATATCATTTATGCTGAAGACTGATTCCCTACAACGTCTTTCACTTAACACAAAAGGATTGAACCATCCAGTTAGGAGTAGGAAAATTATACCATAAACATACACCTTCAAATGTGATCTACTTCTCCTAAAAGAATCCAAAATATCTCTCACAGACATCTCCTCCTTTAATGCCCCTTGAATCTCGGAGGTCATAGCTTCACCGGCATACAGGAAGAAGAATGGGGTACTTACTTTCATCACCAAACAAGCAAAGATTTGTGTATTAGACATGCTCTTAGATCAAAACTGGAGGTGGATACTCAAAAACTATTGAAATCTGGTAAAGAAGTCTATTTGCTGAACTTATATGCGCCCTAAACTAACAACATACATTTCTGTAAACACATTGACAAATGTATTGCTGGACTGCCCAACAATTCCTGACTGATAGTGGGGGGTGACTTCAACCTTACATTTGACCCCACTATAGATCGCAGCTCAAGAGCCAATTTCAGGACAACCTCATCCCATAAATTTTTGCACAAGATATGTTCCAGCTACTCTCTTGTAGACGCCTGGCATATTCAGCACCCAAACACCAGAGATTATGCTTAATTCTCTCACCCCCACTAATCATTTTCCAGAATCGACCACATATTATTATGTATGAACTTGGCTAGGATGATCATTGATTCGTCCATTAAACCCAGACAGATTTCAGATCATTCGGCTATTTTGGCTTCACTAGACTGGTCCACAAACACCCCAAATGATAGATCCTGGAGACTTAATCCTGAAATATTACAAGACAAAACTAATTTAGAGAAGATCTACAATGCTCTTCAAAACGTCTTTCAGGACAATCCTCCTGAAGATTGCTATCCCCAGGTGCTATAGATCACCTTCGAGGCTACTATTAGGAGGGTTATAATCAGAATCAGCTCCCAAATTAGTAAATCTGCAAACACAAAGATGAAACATTCAGAAAATGAAATTAAACAGTTCGAATTCATGCATTTGTCCAAGAAAGGCACTATTCTCTTAGACAACCTAAACTGGAAAAAATATGAATTGAACAAACTCCTGAGCAGCAGGGCTATCCAATGAATAACCAAATTTAACTCAATAAAATTATATGCTGGCAGTACCGCTGGTAAAGTGTTATCCAATTACTTAAAACATAGACAAAATAGTTCACAAATGACCCCCATCAGGGACAAGAAGGGACAGTTACACTCAGACCCTCATAAAATCTTCTGTGTCTTCCTAGAATTCTATCAAACACTATATGATGAAAAAACAGTGTTTAACTCCAAAGTTAGCAGGACCTAACTCAACAAGCTTAACCTTCCTAAACTAAATGCCTGACTCCAGTTTCAACTATAAATCCCTTAAAGTCAGAAAGGCCCCCAGCCGGATGGCCTTATAGCCCACTTCTAAAAGTATTCATGAAAGAGCTGCAACTACCCATATAGGACTTCTTTCAAGACTATGCCAAGACCAGTTGCATTGGAGGGACCTGTGCAGAAGGTATTATAGCTCTAATTCCCAAGGAAGGCAAAGATTTCACTTATCCCAAAACCTAAAGATCAATATCGCTCATCATCATATATATATACAACAAAATACTGGCTTAACATATTGAAGCAATGTTGGCATCTCTGATTGGCCCCTATCAAGCTGGCTTCCTCAAAGGCAGACTCGCCAGTGACAATATTAGTTTAGTAGGCCACGCATTAAAATTGTCAAAAGTAAAAATGTATCCGGAGGAGCCATAGCACTCGATGCTGAAAGAAGTTTTCAACAAAGGTTGCATGGCACTTCTTAAAAGCCATATTGTCCTGCTTTAATATAGATGAATTATTCATAAACATGGTAATGGCCCTGTACCCAAATCCCAGCACTAAAATTAGGTCTAATGGTGTATTAGCTGACTTTTTTCCACTCAAACAAGGCACCAGACAGGGCTGCACTCTATCCCAATCCTCTTCTTTTTAGTCATTGAACAACTCTTGTTATCCTTTAACAACCCTATTACTTAAATAGGTCCGAATATTATTGGCAAATCTTTTCAAATAGTAGCCTATGCGGATGACTTTCTATGAATAACAGAACTACTATTCCAGAAATGATGGCCAAGATCGAAAAATATTTCTCTATTTCCGTCTGTACCCTCAAAAGTGATAAATTCAAGGTTCATCCACTTAATATTATCTGCACCAAAGAGGCAACCCGACTTTCTAAAGTACTGAGGTCTCAAATGTAATGATGACATCATGGAATCTATTCAACAAAAGGAGTCATTGGTCCACCAAAAGGTTCAGAAATTTCTGGAAGGTTGGACACCAACATTCCTGATATGATCCATTAAAATGGTTATCACTCAGATTATCAACTACTTACTAAACATGCCTCCATCTTCTGCTCAGAAGAATTTTTCGACAACAAACATCACCTTCTTAAACAAATTAATTTGAAATTCTACAAAACCTCATATCGCCCTAAAAAAACGTTGCCTACCAAACATCTAGGTGGTTAACTATGGCAGCCTTCCTTCCACTCTTTCGCATCTCTATTTCTTTGTTTTCCTTCTTCTCTCTGCCTCTCCTTTCTTCTTTCTTGTCTACTATCTTTTATTTTCCCACCACGTGGTTGAGCAACATAGATGTTAATACTATACTATGATCTCTGATCAACTTTTATTTGTTTTTATATAACCTGTGTGTACATTGCCTTGCAACTATACTATGTGCAACATATTTAACTCACGTGTCAACCGCTGTTTTGCACCAAAATCTTTAATAAAAACTTTGAAATAAAGAAAACGTGTTTAAGTGAATTTGGACAGGGTGTTGACTAATATGAAATTCATTGGAGATTGACAGGCATTTGTTTGAGCTAAGCATTAAAGTTGATCATTAAAAAAATGTGCGCATATTAGTTCCAAAACTTAAATAAGTTATCATAGAATTATGCTTTATCGAGAAAAAATGGTAAGTGATGTTCAGAAGCCTAATGAAACCGCACATTTTCAGATGAGTAGGTTTAATGATGACATGCTGCCTAAAAATGATGTAAATTGTCTTTATCTTTTATCTCAATCTAAAAATTGTAAATGTAAGCCTGTTTTTGCCTGCAGGTGTTCGTGTGCGGCCATGACAGCAAATCCAAGCAAGTGATCATGGAGATTGTCCGGACTCTCGGACTCACTCCACTTGACCAAGGATCTCTCGCAGCAGCAAAGGATGTGGAAAATTACCCACTACAACTATTTCCCATGTGGAAAATGCCCATGTACATATCTACTGCGCTAGCTGTAGTCATTTTCTTGTACTGTCTAGTTACCGAGGTGATCCACAGCTACGTCACCAAAGGAGAGGATTATACATATGCAATCATGATTGCAATTCCGAACAGAGTCTTCCCAATCGTGTCCCTCATCCTTCTGGCCTTAGTTTACCTTGCTGGCATCATCGCTGCAATGATCCAGCTGTACAGAGGAACAAAATACAGTCGCTTCCCTGATTGGCTTGATAAATGGATGCTTTGCAGAAAACAGCTTGGACTTGTAGCCTTAGGGTATGCCTTTCTGCATGTTATTTACACGCTTGTAATACCCATCCGATATTACGTAAGATGGTGGATGAACAATTGGGCCATTACACAGGTAACTACATTACATTTTGTCCTTATTTTAATTTTTATAGCGTTGAGATGAACATTGTAACGCATGGAGTATTTTTAAATGAATGGCAATTTTAAGGATACATGCCCAACGTTAGTTAAATTATCAGAATGTGCCAGTTTTCTAAGAGGTTATTTAAATGAACCATGGATTTTCTTTCCTTACGTTACCCCTAGTGGATAGATACAATCTCAAAGGCATGACTCAAAAACTACACATTTGGCATTTTCATACTATGGGCGATGTTAAAGGTTTAGGCCCACATGCATCAACAATGCCATTTGTGATTCCTTATTAGCGAGAAAATAAGGATTCGCTAATAAGGAATTGCAAAAGACTATGCATGAAGAAATCGCTAAAAAATTGCGATTTCTTGAAATTCCTTAATTGCGACTTGCAAATTGCGAATCGCAATTAAGGAATACCTCCCCATTCATTTCTATGGGCCTAGAGGCCCATAGGAATGAATGGGAAGACATTTTCAATTTGCGATTCTCCATTAGAGAATCGCAAATTGAGAATGCAATTTCAAGGGTGCCAGGGTGTCAAAAGGACATCTTGCACACACACATGCCCGAAGGGCATGTGTGTGTGTAAAATGGAACTTTGAAAAATGCACTTTAGTGCATTTTTCAAAGTTTTTGCAAATTACCATGAAGGTCAACTTCATGGTAATTTGCTCCCCCTATTAGCGAAATCGCTAATTTTTTTGGTTTGATGCATTGCATTTAAGGAATCTCAATTTGAGATTCCTTAAATGCAATCGCAATTTAAGTAATCGCAATTTTGTGATTTCTTAAATTGCAAAAAGTACAAAAATTATGATGCATCCCAAATGATGAAATTGCATTTGCAAACGGGCGAATTTTGCGATTCGCACCCTTTGCGAATGCAATTTTCAATGATGCATGTGCCCCATAAACAATAGGTTAGTTTGTAAAGCAGAATATTAAACTCTAATTGGATAACAAGTTTTTCATTGGTCGAAAGATTGCATTCATTTCCCTTTACAATTGGAAAGCAACTTAATGAAAACACAGTTGTTTGAGGGTGTGCTGTGAATATTATTCATGGTTTTCACAACAACAACAACAAAAATTCAGATTAAAATACGTTATTTAGATGTTTTCATTTCAAATGTTGGTACTGTTTGTGAATAGTTTCAAATGCTATCCAAAAACATTTGTACATTACTCTCAACATTTTGTAAAGTAATAAAGACCTTGGGCTATATATAATAATCCTTTGCATTAGGTTTGCATTACTTTTGTAATGCAAAACTGCCACAAGTGCTAATGTAGGGTATACTTTCCAACACAATTCTGGATTGGAATGGGATAGCATCCCAAAGTAACGCAACGTTGTGCAATGCGTTGCATTGGGTTACTTTGCATCAAGTGAGCGTTCCATAGGTAGTGAATGGGCATTCTCCTGCAAACACTCATGGGTTTTTATGCATATCCCTATCTACAATGAATCGTAGAAAGTGATTGTCACCAAAATCCTATGCCTCCTCGAGGCAGACAGAGGAAATGTTTTAAAGAATGAAGACACCCTAGCACCTTGGTGCAAGGGTGTCTGCCTTTGTGCATGGCGGCCAAAGTGTGCCAGCGCAGGTAGAGAGAACAGCTCTACATTTTAGCAGATATGGTGCTGATCTGCTCTCCCTTTCACACAACACAGTAGAGCAATTTTAGTTGCTAGTCTGCTTTGCATTACTTCTTAGTCTGTCATGTATTTTTTAAAGTATTGTTTTTAATGTAATTGATATTGCTTATACACACACTAGACTAAGTATGATCAGAAACGATGCAACATTTTAATGATTTTTTTCAGCATAGGAATACCAACTGTGTTGCTTGGCCTTGATGTCCAGCTCCCTCATGCTCAACTCATGAGCCAAAAGCAATTTCTTTTCTTCCAGGGCGAGAGCATTCTTGCTCTTTTCTGCCCTCTTTTCGCTCTCTAAAAGCAATCTCTTTTCTTCCATTGCAGCTTTTTGGTTCTCCATTTCCAAACTCTTCATTCCAAGGCTTAAAACTTGTAATTCTCTCTGATCCCTTGGTTCTCCTCCCGCTCCTCTGGGGTAAGACTTTCAGGGGAATGAATGCTGGCAGCTCTTGAGGCTGCCCATTAGCACAGGCACAGGCACAGGCAAATCCTGTGACCTGAACCCATCCTTATCCACTTCTGCATTAGCTGTCTCCTCAGCCTCTTTGGTCTCCCACCAGGCTTTTAAGGCCTTCTGTAGCTCATCGTTCTTAGAGCTAATCCTCATGGGACAGCCCAAATCCTTGCAAAATTGCTTGAGTTGATCTACTTTGTAGGAATACAAATCCTCAATGTGAAACTTTAATTTTGCCTTTCAGATCAAAAATAGAACCCAAAAATAAAACACGGTATGTGGTTGTGTAGTGCCTGCACTAGTCCAGTGATGTACACCAATCACTGTGGGTCAAGTACAACTACAAGTTCAAATCCTCACCACTGACCACCAATGTTAGAAGTGGGGATAGCTAGTTGGCAGCGGTAGGTACCTTTGAACAAATAGGGACCCTTGCTTCTAGTCAGGGTAAGGGGGATACACTATTTAGATAACCACTGCTCACCCCCTTGGTAGCTTGGCACGAGCAGACGAGCTTATCCCAAAGGCAATGTGTAAAGTCTTTGTACCAACACTCACAGTAACACAGTCAAAACACCACAAATGGACACCACACCAGTTTAGAAAAATAAAATATCTTTATCTAAACTAAACAAGACCAAAATGACAAAAATTCAACATACAGGTACTCAATAGAATGACTTTAAAAAGGGTTGTTGCAAAAATAAGTTTGTTGATAGTAAGTGCAACACTTTATTCTCAAAATACCTTGGATGCGCAATGCAGAACAAACAAAAGGGTTGCAGAGAAGGCGATGCGTCGATTCTTCCTGCGCTCGGGTCACTATGCGACAAGATGGCGCCTCAATGCGTTGTGACAATCCGGTGCGATGCGACAAAGTGGCGTTTTTGGTGCAGAGCGAAAACGTGGAGTCGATGCGTGCATGCCCGATGGCCATGCAGCAAAATCGGTGGTTTCCTGAGCTGCGAGAGGCCCTGCGACACGCTTCTCGGGTGATGTGACGGCGATCAGTGGCGATCAGTGGCGGTGGCGACACGCTTCCTCAGCGATGCAACAGCCCCTTGACACGCTTCTCCGGTGAAATGGTGGCACGCTTCCTCGGCAATGCGAATTTGGCTTCTGCAGTGGTGACACGCTTCTCCATCTTTGCATCGCGCTTCCAGCTTCCAACAGCAAGGGCATCACACACAGTTACAAGCACCTCCTCGCAGGACAGAACTCCCAGCAAGGAAGATCAGGGAAGCTGGGGGTGAAGTCCTTTTGTTCCTTGGACTTCAAAAACAAGAGGCCAGCTCTTCTCAGGCCCTGGAGACTTTTCTTCAGATGAACACAGAACACAGCAAAGTCCTTCTTCAAGCAGGGGACCCAGCACACAGCAAAGTCCCTTTGTCCTCTCCTCAGTAGAAACAGCAAACTGCAGGCCAGCCCGAGACACACGGCAAGGGCAGTACTTCTCCTCAGTCTCTGCAGCTGTCTTCTTTAGCAACAGGTTCCTCTTGATCACAAAGTAGTCTAATCTACAGGGGTTTCAGCTCTTACATTTATACCCCAAAAGGCTTTGTTCTCTATGTGTGAGGGGTCCTGGTGTCAAGGTTGAATATCCTCAGGATCGGTTTGTAACTGAGAATGGTCAACCTCTCAATAGCCCCAAGCCAGAGTAGCCGTAAGGCACTGGTCAATGAGGTGATCAAGTGGGGGAAGGAAAGGAAGGGAACAGCGGGGAGGGAGATCTGAAAAAACAAGAAAAACAATCAACATTCAGTTTCCTTCCTCAACATGTGAATAATACTTTCCCAGTAGTTATTAAATATGTATTCAGAAACCTATGCAATATAACTGTAAGAAAAGATAACACAAGACAATGCGTTGTTCCTAGAGAATTCATACGAGTATAAGTCTTGGCGTGGAGAGGGTGTGCTGTAACAAGATACATAAAATCATTACTATCCAAACACAACTTTCAAAATAATTACCAACATCGTATTACCTGGGAACATATCTTATACCATGCTACACATACCCTTCTAGGACTCCTAACCACATCAGAGGGGACTGAGGGTAGTCCGTACCTCACAGAAGAACCCCTGTTAAGCAGAGTCAAGAAAACAGTGCACCCATAAATCAACCAAACATCATGTAGTTAGGAACAATGATAAGAAACATCTAGGAACATTAAGCTCATGTCCCTTCTCGTAAGAATTGAAGAACTATGTGTCCGGTACCACCAATATCATAAAATATGATGTCAATGGAACAAAACGACCTCAATGGCATAAACCAGAAATCTAATAGAACAAGAGATTCTTTGAAGAGCTTTAGTCAAGTATTTAGTTCTCAAAGCAAATGGAAACAACAAGAGAACAAACAAAGTTACTCTAAGTACACTCTAAGCCCACAGGAGTTTCGTGAACATACCACCAGGAGTTCCAGCTGTACCCGACACCGCGGGATTACCGAAAGAAGGTCGTAAATCCAACTCAGTGAAGAACACACTGTAAGTGGTGCCAGGCACCCCTACCTCACCGGGGCACGCTGGAAACGGGTGCTTCTCACGGCGGCAAAACAAAGAGGTGACGTCTCCACGGCAGGCGAAACCCTGCTCCTCTTCCATGACTATAAAACCCCAAGGAAAGGCAAGGCGTCCTTCTTGCTCGACATCAAACAATGAATTTCTGACATGACACAAAGGTCTGTCTTCCTTTTTCAGTCATGTCACGTGCTAGAGGATCATGGGCGCTGTAGTCTTTAGGCTACTTCCGCATTCCCTGATGACGCGCTCTTAGTATTCGCAACACCTGGACCCAGACCAAACCAGTTCTGGGTGCACTCTGCCTGTGCACAACTTCTTCCTTTGTGAATGTGGGTCAGGGTCTTCAGATGCACTGCAGGAGGTGGAGCCAGCATTGTGGAAGGCAGGCACAGCCTTATTCAGGCCCAAGTGCTACTCCTCACACCACTCCCACTCCAAATGCAGATCGGTCTATTCAGCCTAGTGCTGACTCATCCAGACTCCTGAAGCCACCCCAGCCCCTGTCAATCTCAAGCTAGACAGTCAATCCACAAACAGACAGAGGCACACAGAAAGGTTGAACAAGAAAACAGCCTCTTTCTAAAAGTGCTATTTTCAAACACAGAATTTGACAACCGTCTTTACTAAAAGATGTGTATTAAATTCTGAGTTCAGGGATACCAGACTCCAATTTTCTATCTCACTCCTATGGGAAGATATGCAGGTAAGCATGTTACCAAGCATTCCCCATTCTGGCCTATTGGCAAGATATCCTTTCAATAGTGAAAAATGAAACTGGCAGTTTTTCACTATCAGCACATGTTACACACACTAGTACATATCCTACCTTTTACATACACTGGGGGTACCTTGGGCTTACCATAAGGGTGTCCTGTAAGTAAGAGATGGGAAGGGTAAGGCCTGGCAAGTGGGTACATGTGGACAAACCCACTGTGAAGAAAGTTGTCAGGACTAACTGTTATGGCGAACAGTTCCAGGGAACCCTTGTGTGTCCTGACAACTTTCTTCACAGTGGGTTTGTCCACATTGTTTTGCATATATTTGAGCTGGGGATAGGGACGTTCCCCCTAACTTCCTCGCTCTCTCCTTGATTAATACCAAGTGGGTACACTGGCCAGGTCAACATGGCATTTAGCAAACTGCGCACAAGCACTGCGGTGGCAGGCCTGAGATATATCTTTGGGGCTATCCATGTGGTTGGCACAATCAGCGCTGCATGCCCACACTCATTGCACTTTACTAGAGACCTACTGGTAAAACAAATATAACAATCACGGATAACCAATCACAATAGCAATTTACATTGGGAACACTTGCTCTTTGGCACTGATCAGCAGTGGCAAAGTGCCCAAAGAATCTAAACCAGCAAAAACTAAATCCAGCACAGTGTAAAAAATACAGGAGGTAGAGGCAAAACGTCAGGGGAAACCACGCCAAGGGTGACAGGTCTAACACTAACTCATTCTAACTTTTAGTAAAATCTTTTTATGATGTATATGTGTATGAACTTTTAAAATTTGGGCTCAATGGGGCTCCGAATGTCTAACTCAAACATTTCTTACTTGGTCTGACTATTCTTTTACTTGAACCATTATCGTTTCTTGTCATTGGAGCAGACTATCTTTTTGAGTGTTACAAACTTAAAGAATAAAGAGGAATTTGAAATCACCCTATTTTTTAGTTGTTTTGTGACAATTTGGAAGCCAAATTATAGTAAGAAGTCCTACATTTGTTGTCATGCAGTGTGCTGGAGTATCCTAAGGCGGTGCTTCCTCACCCACTTGAGTAACCACTCTCCGATCTCCTCTGAACAGATCACGTAACACTCTAAAGCATCGCATGATTAAGTCAAATTTGTCCTTCAACAGACCAAGATTTTCTCAGTTACAACTTCCTGATGACAACTAACAAACCAACCAACCAATCTCAGCGCGGCGTTACACTAACCCACTTATCGCAGCCTGGCGCACTCTGACGTCACCATTTTCCTGCTTACAGTGGCTCTCCCTCCTTCACAATTTCTATATTTGCATTCACTCACTCAATCACAACTCTGTAATTGTTTGCCTTTCTAAAAGATCGATAAAATTCAATCAATCAAGAACATTCAAACACAGCTACCCTCGACCTGTGCTGGTCACCTGAATCAATATAGTCCACCTATGTACACAAGTTTTACCATACGATTCTCACACATCTCAACCACATAAATGTCCCTTTGTTTTGTGTCTATTGTGGAATTGTTGATGCCCTCTCACAACAATTTCTCAAACCTTGGGTGAGACAATCACAAGAAACCAGTGTGGTCAGACAATCACAGGAAACCAGTGTATTCTACATCTGGGATATATTAATCACAGAATCATAGGCCACTTCGGGCCTGAAACTCAAATCACAATCCTTGGACCACGTACGGCCCAAAACCACATTCACTCGACTTTCGCACCAACTCCGCCAGACATCATATAATCAACACACTGCCATCTAACACGCAACACATCTCTACTGATACTCTCTCCTCCATTCACTGCTGTTCCCACCACACCATCAATCTCCGCCAGTCCCTGCCAAAGTCCGTCGTTTTCCGCTCTTGATCATTCTACTCTGTTTAAGGGCTCTAGGTCTTTTCTAGAGTTTTCTAGATTCTCCCCCGCTTTATGTGAAAACCATCTGTGGAAAAAGGTACGGGCCGATGACCTTTTTCAAAGTTGCCCGGCGCTAACCGCCTCTAATACCACTCAAGTTACCAAACAAAGAGGCAGGCGCTGGAGACTGGAAGGCAGGAAACAGAAGTTTTATTCCGACGGAGCAGAACACATCAATTCAGACAACAGGGTATCTTCACGAGGTGCTCTAACCGGATCTCTGAGGCCTGGCCTCTTATACACCGGTTTATGATCTTTATTACAGTTTATTGCATGTGGCACATTGTCGTAAATACTTTGAAGTACGGAAAGGCATCCTCGGAATCCCCGCTTCAGGCCCGTTCCCACACACATTTACAGTAGAAGTCCCCACCCCGGTCACAACAGGTGACGATTGTTGCGCAGCTGGACATTCCGCCGATTCACGGAATGTATGTGGTCGATCGGATCTCATGGGGTGGGGGCTTTGATCAACTCGTGGATCCTTTGATGGGAGAACCTTCCTACTGTATGGGGGGGCAGTAAACAGCATCCGCAGGGCCAGGTGGCGGCCTGGGAACGAGTAAGACAATCGGGTACAGAGGAAAGGGGGTTTTATCAAAGGACCCGGGATCATGAAAGGAATGGAGGGAGGTGTTGAGCTGGAAACAGGATGGGGTTCCGAGGCAGGGTTGCGCTGAAGAGGGGTTTATGGCCCAAGCATGTGAGAGCGGGGGCTGTCAGCGCGCGGGGGATGCCTGCGAGGTCAGGAGAGAGTGAGAGAGACGTGCTGGCTGTCGGCGATGGGCAAAGAGGCCATGGTTTTTAAAATGGCTGCGGCTTACGCGCATGAACGGACTCAAAAAGGGGGGGCAAGATGGCGCCGATAATGATGATACTGCAAGCTAGATTTTAACAGTCCTCCCTTTTCAATATATCGAGCCAGCTTGTCTAATCAATGTCTATCTGCATCAGATTCCTAACCTCGACATCATACAGTGCTCTCATACGTTCTTTTTTAAAGTCCACAGTCTTAGGGCAGATACAATTCGCACATAGTGAACACAGAGGCGGCAGGCATTGAATTCCTAAACAGAACCCACATATTACAACCACAGGAATCAGGATAATAGTAAACAGTCTCCAGCCCCAGTTCTTAACAGTACTCCAAAACCATCCACCAAGCGACCATTCTTCTTGCTCCTGGTGAACTTCTGAGGAGAGTCTGTGGAGATGTTCGATGGCTTTGTACACTGAGGGTGAATTGTCCGGTATATATGTACAGCAGCTGGACCCAATAATGCGGCATGCTCCACCACGATCCTCTAGGACCACGTCTAGAACAAGGCGGTTCTGGAGAGCCACCAAGCGGACCGCTTGAAGCTCGGCTGTATTGTTGGCAAGGATGCCAGCCGTGATGTTCATTGTTGTCTCGACTGCCTGAGTCAAATGTCGGATGGCACGGCTGTTTGCCATCGGGCCCCAGAGCGGAACAAGTCCCTTCATTGCATCGAGGAACTGTGCTCCTGTAGAGTCGGCTTGTTCAATGTCTTTGGCTCGTTTTTGTCTATGGTGATTCGCCGGAGCCACATAGGTCGGAGGAAGGACGAAGGAGATAAAACAGGTGCCCCCCCAGCCTTTGGGGAGCCAGGTGTAGGCTTTTGTGCCGCAAACAAAGTACGTGTTTGGAGAGGATACAAAGGAAGGTGGATCGGTGGAGTCCAAAGTTCTGGTGATGCGGCAGGCACTGCGGCCCACTAGCTGTGTCCCAAGCCCTTCTATGCACATAAGGCCTGTGACGTTGATGACGGATAGGGCCACAGTCAGGGTGGCAGCTGTTCGTTTCCGAAGGTAAGAGAAGGTGGGTCTGGTCGGATTGTTAAACACCTGCATTTTAATTCGTTCTTTGACAGGGATGTCCATGTGGATAGAGTCGTTGGAGGTCTGCGGGCAGAAGTGTGTCTTTGTTTTGTTTCGCCAGACCTCATGAAAGAAATGCGTCATAGTTTTGCTGGAGGTGGCATTATCCCTATAGCTCTCTTGCAAGAGGATCAGCCAAGCAAGGCAGGAGCCGTGAATTGAGAAGGGTGAAGGGATGAAGGGTATCGAATGTCCAGTGGCGTGGGGTAGCAACCCACAGATCCAGCAGTTGGTGGCATTGGTGGCAAGATTGTGCTGGTGCAGCAGTTGCACGAAGGAGTTGTTCCAAAACTCCTTTCGCCTTTCTCTGAGTTGGGGTGAAAGAGAAATCAGATAATGTTCCTTCATGGTGGTAGGCTGTGCAGTGGTCAGGAATGTCTCATGAGCGGGTGCGCTTTCTTCCACAATCCAGAGGGTGGTCATGAGGAGGAGGCAAAAGAGGATTGCGATAAAGAGTGCAATTGTCTTTGAACTGTGGATTTTGTCAGTCTTTGGGTTTCTGTAGTGAATCTTCGGGTGTCTGGTTGCTTCCATCATCTTCTTATCGGGCGCTTCCATCATCTTCTTATCGGGCGCTTCCATCATCTTCAAGGGAGCTCGGTAGCGTGCCCATTCAGTCAATTCGTATTGCGAGCTAGCCATTGGAATGTCCCTAATAGTGTCCCTAGCGTCGGTCCATTTCTCTGCTTGGGACCTGGTCACGTACATGCGTGTCGTCGTCCTATTCTCAGCTGTGGTCCGAGCAGTGATGTTGGCTAGTGCATTTCCCTGTCCAATAATGTCTGTCACCTTCTTGTGTGCCTGGCATTTGATGACCGCAAGTCGTTTGGGGAGGAGGACGGCTTCGATCAGGGCGGAGACTAGATCTCCATGTAAGATGGGGGTGCCGTGTGAGGTCAAGAATCCCCTCTCCTTCCAAAGGAGTCCGAAATGGTGAACCACCCCGAAGGCATACTGGCTGTCGGTGTAAATGTTTGCTGTGGTTCCTGCTGCCAGGATGCACGCTCGTGTCAGGGCAATCAGTTCTGCTGCCTGTGCAGATCGTTGTGTGATGCGGGCTGTCTCTACTACAGTCCGGGCTATGGTGACTGCATAAGCAGCTGAGGTGGTGCCATCAGGGAGTTTGATGCAAGAGCCGTCCACCCACAGCTCTCCATCGGGGTCAGAAAAAGCTGTGTCTCTGAGGTCGACCCTACTCCTAGTCTATTCGTCCGTGAGGGTCACACAGTCATGTACAGGAGACACATTGGGATCGTTTTCTGGTAGGGGCAACAAGGTTTCCGCGTTCAGTGTGGTGCATCTTTTCAGGGTGATGTGGGGTGCAAGCAGAGTCAATTCATATCCAGTCAGTCGTGCACTCGTCAGGTGTTGCGTCTTAGTCTGGTTCAGGAGGGTGTCAACTGCATGGGGTACTAACACCGTGAGGGAGTTCGAGAGCACGATCCCCTCACTTTGTCGGATAGAGATAGCAGCGGCAGCTACAGCTCGAAGGCAGGCAGGCAAGGCTCTGGCTACGAGGTCAAGAGTGGCAGAGAAGTAAGCGCCTGGTCGTTGCTTTGGGCCAATGGACTGGGTCAAGACAGACAAAGCACATCCCTCCCTTTCGTGAGTGTAGAGGGAGAAGGGCTTTGTGTAATCGGGGGTTCCTAGGACAGGGGCCGAACAAAGGGCATCTCGTAGTTCTATGAAGGAGGATTGGCATTCAGGGGTCCAAGGGAGTGGGAATGGAACATCTTTAGCTAGCAGAGAAAGCAGCGGTTTCACAATGAGACTGAAGTTTGGCAACCACTGCCGACAGAAGGAGGTGAGGCCTAGTAGGGAGCGGACTTGTTTCTGAGTCTTAGGGACAGGGGTTTTGGTTTGGATCCGGTCGGGAGTAAGCTTCCTTCCGTCTTTGGACAAAAGGTGGCCTAAGTAAGTGACCTGGGGTTGGCAGAATTGCAACTTCTTCTTGGAGACCTTGTGGCCATTTTCCGCAAGGAAGTGCAGGAGTTGAATGGTGGCTGTGACTGCTAGTGGAGTGGTATCGGCCGCCAAAAGGATGTCATCGACGTATTGTATCAACACCACTCCTTCGGGTAACTGGACTTCATCCAGTTGTCTCTTGAGGGCCTGACTGTAGATGCTGGGGATTTCTGTGTAGCCTTGGGGTGCTCGACAGAATCTATATGAGCGGGCTTTTAGGGTGAAGCCAAAGAGGTATCGGCTGTCTGGATGGATGGGGATAGAGAAGAAAGCATTTTTTAGGTCAATGACAGTGAAGGTGGTGGCAGTAGAAGGAATCAAAGTCAAGATAGTGGTGATATCTGAGACCACAGGGTACTGGGGTACAACTACTTTGTTGATCTCTCGAAGGTCGATGATGAAGCGGTACGCTTTCTCATCTCCCTCTCCTTGTTTCTTGATGATGGGCAAGATAGGGCTGTTGCAAACATTGCTAACCACTTCCTCTACCACTCCTGCGTCTATCAGTGACTGAATAATCTTTACCAATGCCTTCTCGCCCTCAGGCGATATCCGATATTGTGGAAGTTTCGGGAGTATTGCGTCCTGTCGAACAGTGATGTGCACTGGGTCAATAATCATGCGTCCTACGTCCGAATCTGTCTTTGCCCACAGATACGGAGGCAGAGTGTCAAGTAGGGACGAGTCAGTGTCAGTGATGGAAAACATGCGTCGGGAAGGGCAATGTCTGAGCAGAATTGGGTTGTCGTACAGAAAAACTCGAACTCCGTCTTGTGAACATCTAATAGTAGCTCGGAAATGTTTCAGCAAGTCAAGTCCCATAATGGCGTCAGGGGTATTGGCGGTAAGCAAAAACGTTGTGTCAGTTGTGTTGTTCTCTAAGTCAAAGGGGATCGGTGTGGACAAAGGGTTAGTGGAGGGCGTTCCATCTAAATCTATCGATGTTACAAGCGAGCCAGACAAGGGTGCCCTTGGAATCAGTTGTTTAGATAACGCACTACGTGTCGCGCCAGTGTCTACCAGAAATTGAGACTTTGTACCCAGGACCTTAGCGGTGACATAAGGACCTTGCTGGTCAACATAGAGCTCGACTGGATCCCTCCCTTGCCCTAGGCAGTCCTATGCGAAGTCGCGGGCATCGTCGCAGTCAGACTGCTGGTTCTGGTTCTGTCGGGGACGGTCAAATGTATTCGGTCTGTTTGATCTATCGTTATTCGTGTCATTCGCGGACCCCCGTTGCTGTCCTATATTTCTCGGTCCACCCGCTACGTCCTTGGGGTCCCTATTTCTGTTCATCTCCAACAGAACCGGACACTGGGATTTCCAACGGCCGAATCCTTTGCAGAAAGCACACTGGTCCTCGCTAATGTCTCTACGTCCAACATGGGGTGTTGGGGTGCGGTCTTTAGGGGGTGCGTTCCTAGGGACATTTGTCTGAAAGTTCCCTTTGTATTGTTCTCGTCCTATAGTCACCCCTTGCAACTGAGCAATCATCACCCTTTCTTTTAAGTCTTTCTTCTTTTTCTCTGTCGCTCTATGGTTTTCATTTTTCTGGTGCTCGTAATATTGGGCCATCTGAAGGATAGCCGCAGGCTTGGAGGCCGCCCAACTACTCTCGCTGGCCTGCAGTTTCTGAGAGACCTCCTGCGTCAGACCTTTTACATAATTCCGGACAAACAGATGGTGTCCGGTTGCAGTGGTCATGTCCTGGCCGCTGTAATCGGAGAACACCGTTTCAAGCCGGGAGAAGTATTCCGATACGTCTTCCTGGGGTTTCTGACGACAGGCCGTTACTATCGACCAGTCCACTTTCTTTTCTGGGATCAGGGTTTTCAATTTCTGTACAATTTTGTCTGGAAGTTCTAAAATGGGTTTCAAAGGCTTCTGTCCAGGTTCTCGTTGCCTATCTATGCCATCGAGTTGTGACCAGGTATGTCCGAACAGCTCAAGGTGGTCGACTTTCCGGATTTGCTTCCACACATCAGCTGGCAGACATAACCCGAAAAACAAGTCGATGTCAGCCAGGGTCATAATCGTTGAACCTAGGGCTGTACCCAATTCAGTGTAGAAGGCAGTGGGGTTTTTACATAAATCGGGCAGAGACTTCCGGAACGTCAGAATATCTTGCCGATCCCATGGCTGGTAGACCCAGTTGTACACTACCCTCCTTCTTGCATCTTGGTGGTTGACGTCATCGTGTGTTCCCAGACCTCGTGGGGGAACCCAGTAGGGGGCAGCCTCTCTAATTGGCATCATGGTGCTAGCTCGCTCAGTTCGTGATTCGGTCGCTACGGGTGTCGTAGGTTTAGCTTCCGATTCTTGTTCAGTGAGGTGGCGGAAAACCTCAAGCGTACGCGTAAGGAGGTCCGTCACGTCACACTCGCCCTCATCCCCGATATCGACCTTTCTATACAGAGTCGTTAGGCTCTCGGGACCTTTGTCTCGATATCGGTCCTCATACGCATTCAGGGCATGATAACACAGTCGTACGTCAAAGTGCCGTCTGTGGCTCCCTGCATATGAGTTGAACATTTCCGTAATGTGCTCCCCACTCTCCTTTCTTTCTACCAGTGTCCTCACTACCTTGTCGATCCCTGCTCGCTCATCTTTGCTTAACCTGTTCGTTCTTGTGGAATCTGTTTTTCGGGCCTCTGGGTCATCTAACACTGTCGCTTGTGCTGTCTCTAGTACAAGGGGTTCGGCCGGCGCGGAGGCCATGGGGACCGAAGCTCTGGTACTACTCTCGTCTGTGCTTGAGGGTGGTGGGTGCTGTGCTAAAGGTTGGGAAAGAGCATATGGAGGGGGCATGTAGATGATCGGAGGACCTAACAAAAGATCATCGTTGGCTCGCTGTTTCGAGGGTAATTCAGGGTAGAGCGTAGAGGGTGTTCTAACCGGACACTGGCTTGATGTCGCTAACTCTTGTTTCTGTTTGGCTTCTTCTCTCTCCCTAATCTCTTCTTCTAATTTCTTAGCAGCTAGGTGGGCTGCCTTTCGCAGCTCTTTTTCCAACCTACTTTCATTTCTCTTTTTATGTTGTTCTGTTTCTTTGCGCCACATGCCGAGACTATCGAGCATAGTGGGCGTTGTCTTGTGTTTCCCAAGGGCGGTTTCTAGCGCGCTTATTTTATCCTCGTCGAAGGATCCTATCAGTGGCCACTGACTTTTCTGATCCTTCTTCGTATATTTATGCCACAGCTTGCTATAGGCTATAGCGATCAATCCATGCTTCATAAACATGTCCTTATTAGGGGTGCCTTCCAGTGGAGCTGGATGGTTCATCTCTAATAAGCGGTCCGGGCTAAACAGGCTACCAATCAGTAGGGAGAAGATAGGCATGACGGATTACAACGGGGACAAAAGTCTGCACTGCCTATCTTATCACTGGGTGCAAAGACTAGACAGAATATTTCTATTCTTCGTTATTTGCAGGCGGTGAATACCTCAAAAGAACCAATATCGAACAGTCAATGTTCGGTCAATCAAACAATCAATGGGGAGAATAAGTAGGCACAACGGGTTACAACGGGGACAAAAGTATGCATTACCTACCCTTTCACTTCCTGCAAAGAGAGAACCTGTTTTTCTCCGTTTGCAGACAGAGAATCTCCAGAAAACAATCTGTGAACAACAGTTTGGGCCAAACAATCAATCAGTGGGGGAGGAAGATAGGCACGACGGATTACAACGGGGACAAAAGTCTGCGTTACCTATCCTTCACTACCTGCAAAGAGAGAGAGCCTGTTCTTCTCCGTTTGCAGACAGCGAATCTCCAAAAGAACCAACAATTCAAAGAGTAATACTAGTATTTTCCAAATCAAACAATCATTTAACAATTTGTCGTGTTACACGACCGTACCCGGACCGCATGGACAGTTTCTTGTCTTCCGAATCCAGCGCCCGATCGTCCTCTACTCTTCGTGACCGTCGCGGCACTCCTGATGGTTCCCAGTCAGGACCGTAGATCACTCGACAGAGGTCTGTTCGGAACCAGTGAAGTTTGGATGATCGGCTGTCAGACAAGGGACTATCGGACAGGAGCTCTCCCGATCGTTGCAGTCGTTCACTCTGTCGTCAGGACCTCTCCCACTGGATCCACGAGTCGCTGATGGGCCCACGAAGGGCGCCAATTGTGGAAAAAGGTACAGGCCGATGACCTTTTTCAAAGTTGCCCGGCGCTAACCGCCTCTAATACCACTCAAGTTACCAAACAAAGAGGCAGGCGCTGGAGACTGGAAGGCAGGAAACAGAAGTTTTATTCCGACGGAGCAGAACACATCAATTCAGACAACAGGGTATCTTCACGAGGTGCTCTAACCGGATCTCTGAGGCCTGGCCTCTTATACACCGGTTTATGATCTTTATTACAGTTTATTGCATGTGGCACATTGTCGTAAATACTTTGAAGTACGGAAAGGCATCCTCGGAATCCCCGCTTCAGGCCCGTTCCCACACACATTTACAGTAGAAGTCCCCACCCCAGTCACAACAGGTGACGATTGTTGCGCAGCTGGACATTCTGCCGATTCACGGAATGTATGTGGTCGATCGGATCTCATGGGGTGGGGGCTTTGATCAACTCATGGATCCTTTGATGGGAGAAGCTTCCTACTGTATGGGGGGGCAATAAACAGCATCCGCAGGGCCAGGTGGCGGCCTGGGAACGAGTAAGACAATCGGGTACAGAGGAAAGGGGGTTTTATCAAAGGACCCGGGATCATGAAAGGAATGGAGGGAGGTGTTGAGCTGGGAACAGGATGGGGTTCCGAGGCAGGGTTGCGCTGAAGAGGGGTTTATGGCCCAAGCATGTGAGAGCGGGGGCTGTCAGCGCGCGGGGGATGCCTGCGAGGTCAGGAGAGAGTGAGAGAGATGTGCTGGCTGTCGGCGATGGGCAAAGAGGCCATGGCATTTAAAATGGCTGCCGCTTACGCGCATGAACGGACTCAAAAAGGGGGGGCAAGATGGCGCCGATAATGTTGATACCGCAAGCTAGATTTTAACACATCCTACTCTGGTACCAACTGAAGAAGCCGGCTTCCACGTTGTAGATCTGCTCTGGAAACACAAGTTCAATGACTCTTTTTATCAGCTTGAAAGCATGAAGGGGAAAGGAATCGTTAGCCAATCCATTATTGCAGTTCCAATGAACTATGACTACAAAGAATCATAGACTCCCAATTAAGTTTAGTTAATTTATTACAAAGCCAAGAACAAATAGACATTCAGGCACCTCCAGATTAGGCTGTAGAAATATTTCTGAACCAATACAAAGCCAAACCTACCGGTAAAGTTAAGGCGGTGCAGAGTGCGCAGAATAATCAGCTTGAATACCAGAATACAGAAGATGACAACATAGACGTTCAGATTCGCCTTCATTGGGAGTTTGTGGATATAAAGTATTAGTCTGCTCTACTGTACAACTAGCGTGACATCCCTCCTTCGCATTTCCCAAGACAAGATCCATTAAGGTGTCAGTCTGTGAAGTCTTCCTAAGAAGTCTCTTTACGCTAGATGGGTCAAGTAGCATAAAGCTACTGAGCTCGGTCTAAGATATTCTCTCTTTCAGGGCAAGGAAGAATTCCCCGGACAGTGTCCTTAACTTTGATATATTTTTCTCACAGGTACTATCAAAAGATGCACTGTGGCATCACACCATCCAGTCAAGCCCCCTCCTCGTAGGTGATTCTCCATTAGGCTGCGATGGTTCCAGGCCTTGGCGAGATGACCTTGAGTCCCAGGCTTGCTCCAATGACAAAGTACAGAAGTTCTTTATTATCAGTATCAGAGTTCAATGTATCCTTTCCTCCCAAAGCCTAACTCCTAAAACAAAGACTATATTCTAGCTAATAAAGATAAATTCTTCACCTGCCACAGAAACGTGACAAAGAATAAATCCAACATGCATTAAATCTAATGCAAGAGCTTCCAGGGCAAAACTACAATTCAGGCCTACAGAAATCAGCCAACATAAGAAATGGCACAAAGGCCTCATGAAATTATACATAAAGTGAACATTATCTGCTAAATGAAACAATCCTATGTACTCCTAATGTCGTAATATGCAGTTTGTAACGGAGCGTAACGGATTTCCCGCTCACACTTACTTCCCAGTGCACACGTTCACAGGACGATCCTCTTGAAGGACTCAGGCTGCACCAAGCACGCACACACTTCGTCGCTGAGACTTGTTTGGAGCTCAACATGCCCAAGATCATAGGGCATAATTTACGAAGGTCTCAGGCTAGACAGAGATCACGCACACAGCGTGTTTCCGAAAAGGGAGCCATCTCACCTCAGGCCCTTGGGGACAGTTACTTCAGGACACAGCACACAGCAAAGTCCTTCAAGCAGGGGGACACAGTACACAGCAAAATCCTTTTAGCCTTTCCTTGGTTTAAACAACAAACTGCAGGCCAGCCCCAGATCACACAGCAAGAGCTGTCCTATCTATCAGTCTCTTCAGTTGTTTTTCCTTGGCAAAGGTCTTCTTGACTACGAAGTAGCTTCAGTCTTGTTCACACTTGATCAAGCTATTCTCCAAAGTTCAGGGGCTTCAGCTTGCATAGTTATACCTCTCAATGGCTTTGAAGTCTTTTTGTTACAGGGGGCACTGACTCCTGCTCAAACTAGATCTGGGTGCCTCCCTACCAGTGACACCTTCTTCCTTTGATTAGTGGGGTCTGGATTCTCAATCACTCAGCAGGAGATGGGACAATAGTTTTATAGCACCTCCCCCTACACTCCAGATGCAGGTCTGCTTTCTCAACGATCCTATTGCTTTCAAATTCAGCCAGTTAATCCACAACCAGGCAGAGACATACCTCAATGTTAAAATCACAAAAACCTAGCCACTTCTGAAAGATTGGCTTACAAACACATAATGCAAAAACCATATACATACAAAAGATGTGTCATTACAGGGTGTGTTCAGGCATACTAAACTTAACCTTTAAAAAAAACTTAAGCCTTTGGGAAGATAGGCTTGAAAACATAATACACAGCCTTCCCATTATATCCTATGAGCAAGGCGGCCTTTCAACAGTGAAAAACGAAATGGAGATTATTTCACTGTCAGGACATGACACACACCTTAGTACATGTCCTACTTTTCTCATGCACTACACCCTATCCCAGGGGGCCCTAGACCTACCACAGAGGTGTCTTCAGTGCACAGAAAGGGAAAGGTAAGGTATGGCAAGTGAGCGCACTTGACAGAAACACATGGCAGTTTCACAAACTGCGCACAGGCCCGCCAATGGCAGGCCAGAGTTTCCTTTTTAAGGCTACTGGTGTGGGTGGCACAAATAGTGCTGCAGGCCTACTAGTAGCATTAGCATTACCAGTCCTGGCACACATAATGCACTTTACTAGGGACTTCACTTAGTAACCAAACAGACCAATGATGGACAACCAATTAACATTACACTGTACACAGGGAGCACTTGCACATTGAAACTGTTTAGCAGTGGCAAAGGGTCCAGAACATCTAAGTTGGCAACACTATATCCATTGCAAAGTACCAAAAATAGAGGAGATAGAGGCAAAAAGTCAGGGGTAATCATGCTAAGAAATGCCAGGCCTCACACTTACCGATCAATTGTATTAGGGTATTATGTTGTAAAGCTGCAGGAAATTACAGTGCATTTATGCAAGTGTTATCCAATGTCTGACGACAATTCGATCTGCCTCCAAGTTAAGCATGGGCGAATTTTGCGGATCTCGCGTTCGCGAATTTTGCGGATTTGCGGATTCGCAATCCGCAAAATCCGCGAATTCCCGCGAATTTGCGGATTTTTTTTTTTGTGTTCGCCCGTGTTTCTGCCAGTTCGCGAGGGTTTTTACAATTTCGCAATTTGCGAACTTACCTGTCGGGTCGCAAGTTTTGCGAACTTGTTGTTTCTACGTGTCCAGCCTGTTTGGGACACTCTTCTTCATCACTGCCACTCTCTGTCACCACTGCCACTCTCTGACTACTCATGCCACCCTCTGGCCCACCCATGCCACCCTCTGTTTCATCACCACACCCTCTGGTTGTCCAGTGTACATTATTTTCGGCAAAGCAAAGCACACCTTCCCTGCCTCAAGTGACCTGAATTAATTTGGGGCTGATTAATGTGTCACAGAATATTTTTTTAGCTGGCACCTGCTTCCTTAGTGCGCCCTGATTAGTGATCTTTTGCACTTGCTAAGTGCTTTCATTGTTGCAAAATTAGTTACAACACCTGCCCTGCCCCAACTGACAATAATGAATTCGGGGCTGATTAATGGATTTTAACTTCCAGCCTGGCTCCAGCTTGTCTCCCTTAGCTGTAATTCAGGACCTTTGTGGCATATGTGTAACTATTCTGAGGTTCAGAGCAGGGTCACATAATAGTTTCAACTGGCAACTGAACTCTGGAGGGGCCCCTCAGGAAGCACTACAGGAAATGGCTACTAATGATGAGCCTGAACTTTTGAACCTGGTAAGTAGTTACTTTCAGTTTTGCTAAAATCGTATTTCTGCAATTTTGCACTTATTCGCGGGGCGCGAACTCACGCGAACAGTGCGAGCAAAATCCGCTGCTCGCGGATTTGCGGATTTTGCGGGAGATTCGCGAATCTCGCGGATTGCAAATTTCCCGAAAATCCGCAAAATCCGCGAGCGGAACGGATTTTCCGCCCATGCTTACTCCAAGTACACAATAAAATAGTATTAGTAGCAGAATAAAAAACTAAAAGGAAGCAGTAAAGATATTGAGTGAGAGAAGAGACGGACAGGAATACTCAGTCTCATCATCAAAAACTCTCTCTTAAATCAGGACTTTTGGAATAGGGTTGTCACAGTCTGGTATTCTTAGTCAGTTTAAGAGCACATTAAAATGTGAATGAAGCACAATATATATTTAGCAGCGTGAATGACATGAATGCATACACATTGACCAGAAACACCAATTTCTGGGAACCCAAGCCACAACCTATGCATGAAGAAGCCAGTGTAACAAATGATACAAGCCCAGGTCACTAGCAATTCTGAAACTTAGATTGTTTAAGACAACAAGACAAAGCAGCAAAGCCAAAACCCAATCTTTAATCAAGTTCTTTAGAGGAGGCAATAGTCAGAGGTTGCATGAACCATAAATGGGAAGACAACAAAAAAGGATGAGGGAAAAAGCTAGAAAAAACATAAATGCAACGTGGATTGTTCCTAGGAATATTCTTAGTGAATATGAGATTCTTAAATACAGCTGCTCTCAACTTTGCCCAGGTAGTCCCACTTCTTGACCTCTATTTAGTCATGGAGTCATGGCACCCCAGGAGCCACAGGCCAGTCCACAATATTTGTGCAGCTCTTCTCTGCCTTATCCCAGGTGTTATGGATCAATGCCTGATATGGTGGGCTATCAGCAGATCCACTGAAAAAAGTGATACATGGCAAACTTGTCCCTCAAGCAGGGCTGTTGTGTATTGACAATAGAGTAAGTTGGGATACAGGGGAAAGGGTGTATTTAAAGAAGTTATTCCTGGTCTCTCAAAATTCAATGATTCAAGCATTACACCCTGATTTAGGCTTCACCTCTTGAGACTTGTTAGTAAAATGTTCCTTTCTGAGGTATTTGTCTTCTCTTTTAAACAAATGAGATTATCCAGAAAGGTTCTGCTCAAATTGTTTGGGGAGCTCAGTGCTCCTCTGACCTTCTGTCATATTAAATCACTAGATTTGCCACAAATTCTCACGTTTAATCTTGAGACGCAGATTAAAATACCAAAATAGCTAGAGCACTTCGCCTATCAGGATAGGAATTACATTTTGTTTAAAGAAACAGTAACTCATTCTGTTAAAAATGTGAGATCCAGGTGGGTTTCCGTTTCTTTTAAAAATTCCAAATAAGAGAATCAGGAATCAAATTTTACAGATGTAGACCGATATAAAGAATTGCTTCCCATTGAAGAAAATCCACAAAAGTCAAGGCTACTTCCCATGTGCTCCTGGTGTGAAAAACAGTCTACCTTCTGTCCAAAGTTTTTATTATCATGTTTCGCAAAGAGTGATATTAAAAACGGAGATCACTAATACCTTAGGGACAAGCAGTAGCATGTTGTTTGCAATGTAGGACTACTTTTTAGATGTTACGCAGAGTGAATCTGTTAGAAATGGGGGCCCCTAGTTGGCAATGGTTTGCACCTTTGTCCAAGTAGGGACCCTTGCTTCTAGTCAGGGTAAGGAAGTTACAACCTAACACAGACCCTGCTCACTCCCTTGGTAGCTTGGCAAGCGCAGACAGGCTTATCGCAGAGACAGTGTGATAAGCATTTGTGCACACATTCAGTAACATAGTGAAAACACTACAAATGGACACCACACCAGTTTGGAAAATTGGAAATCTTTATCTAAACCAAACCAGACCAAAAGCACAGAAATCCACCATACATATATCAGGATAAAATAAAAAATAGGTTAGTCACAAAAATAAAGCTTGCAGCAACAGATAGCCCTACCTGGGGTTATTACGACGTTGTGACAGAGTATGGTGCCGACCGTGAGGTGCACAGCGTCGGGCCCAGAGTCACACAGACCCCCAAAGAACAGTACCTTGTTAAACGATGAAAACAAAGACGGTGCACAGCCTGGGGATGGTCATGCTTCGTTGGCATCTGGTGGAGTCAGTTACTAATAACCACAGAGGAGGTGAGGCGTCAGTTTTTTACTGCGATGAAGGGTAGGTGAGATATCAGTTCCTTACAGTTTCCGGGGAAGTGACGTTGCGGTGGCCTTAAGGCTTCTGCTCCTTACAACAATGCCGGGTCGATGCATTTGGGAGGTTACCACATCAAGTATCTGCCCCACAATGATGAATCACTGGCGACATTGAGGTTAGGTCTGTGGTATGAACCGGGCGGTGCATCGTGAGCTACACGAGTGGTGCTCTCAGCTCCAGTGCAGGCAGCGGCCTCAGTGACGGTGTCAGAGTCGATATTATTTAGCATTGGCAGGGTTCGGGCTGCAGTGCAAGTCGGGGCTGTGCATTTCACAAGTGGTACCCAAGGCTACCTTGCTGGTCGCTGCGTCCCTCGCCGGCATCAGTGTTGCTTTTTCCCCATGTGGCAGATGGAAAAGCAGTTCCAGAAGCACTAGAACAGATGGAGTGAAGTCTTTGTGTCCCTGAGACTTCAGAACAGGAGGCAAGCTCTACACCAGGCCCTTGGATATATTCTCCAAGCAAAATACCTAACGCAGTTCAGTCTTTGTCCTCTTCTTGGCAGAAACAGCCACTGCAGGCCAACCCCACACAGCATTGGGGCAGTTCTTCTCCTTCCATTATTTCAGCTATCTCCTTGGCAGAGGTTCCTTTTGAGTCCAGAAGTAATCTAAGGTTCCAGAGTCTGGGCCTCCTTTGTTATCTTATGGCAAGAGTCTCTTAGCTCAGTTCAAACCAGTTCTGTCCTTCATGGTCCAGCCTCCTGGCAGGAAGTGAAGACAACATTGTGTAAGGCATAGCCTATTCAGGTGGAAGGGGATTTTCTCCCACTCCTCTAAATGCAGCCCATGTCTATTCAGCCCAGCAATGACTCATCCAGGAAAGGCAGGACACAGTTCAAGCCCCCCAATCGCTGTCTGTAGTGAATGCACATCCCCTGCCCCTGTCACTCCAAAGCCAGGCTGTCAATCCACAGCCGATCAGAGGCATACAGGATGGTTAAGCAAGAACATTCCTACTTCCTAAAAGTGGCACTAACAAACACCTAATTTAAAAATCATCTTTACTAAAATGATAGGTGATTAAAGTATTCAGAGAGTCCAAACTCAATTTCTCCATCTTGTCCCAATGGGAAGTTATACTTGTAAGCTGTTACAACATAGCTCCCATTCTATCCTATTATACAGATAGCCTTTCACTAATGAAAAATGAAATACACTGTATTTCACTATCAGAACATGTCACACACATCATTACATGTCCTGCCTTTCACATACATTGCACTCCTCCCATGGAGGTACCTTGGGCCTACCTGAAGGGTATCTTACATCATGTAAGAAAAGGGAAGGGTAGGGCCTGGCAAGGAGGTGCACTTGCCAGGCTGACATGGCAGTATCAAACTGTGCGCAGACGCTGGAGTGGCAAGTCTGAGACCCCTTTGCAAGTCTGCTTGTGTGGGAGGCACAATCAGTGCTGCTGGGATTTGCAGGCCCTGGGCACACACAGTGCACTATACTAGGGACTTACCTGTAAATCAAATAAACCAATCATGGAAACACCAATCCATAAACACAATTTACATAGGTAGCACTTGCTCTTTGGCACTGATCAGCAGTGGCAAAGGGCCCACATCACCTAGTCTAGCAAAAACGAAATCCAGCATACAGCAAAAATACAGGAGGAGAGGCAAAAAGATAGGGGAAACAACACCAAAGATGCCAGGTTTAATAAGTTGACAGTTTTCCAGCTGAAAAGTTGTGTGAACTACCCACCCACCTGGGAGTTCTCTTCAATAAGGTGGAAGAATCTGAACAGACCATCAGCATTGGCGTGCCCCGTACCAGGGTGGTGTTCCACTGTAAAGTCCATCCCTTGTACAAAAAGAGATCACCTCATCAGTTTGGGGTTCTCACCCCTTATCTGCATCAACCATCTGAGGGGTCTGTGGTTGGTCTGAATCTGGAAGTGATTCCGAAACAAATAGGGCTACAGCTTTTTCAGCAACCAGACCACAGTAAAAGCCTCATGCTTAATTGTGCTCTACCTCTGTTCCTGGGGAAGTAACCTCCTACTAATGAAGGCTACAGGTTGGTATAGGCCCTCATCATTTGGTTGTAATGATGATACTTGTAAAGCGCACTGTTACCCCATCTCGGGGTGTCCTGGCACTGAAGACCGCTGGGGAACCCGTCCTGGCTTTCCCTGTGAGATGGTCCCTTCTGGGTATCTCCAAGGTGAAGCCAGGCATCCCCGGCGTCTGTGGGGGGCCGTTGTAGAGATGAGGCAAGCTTAATGCCCAGAGTTGCCGAGTGTGATCCCTTTTTAGAGTAGGCACCGAGGCGAGAAATATCAAGTCCGTTGACCCAGGTCCACAACCCTGCCGCGTCGGGAATTGAACCCTGGTCCCGGGCTGTTCTCTGCTTCCGGGTCTGCCGCCTCTAACCAGTGAGCCACACCACTCCACTGAGAGAACTTCCCCCACACCATGCTATTAAACATCTGTCTGCACAACAAACTCCCCCTCAGCATCAGACTAACCCCCACACTGCCAGCATTCAGGAAGAGCATTAGGACCTGACTCTTTGGATGAGATAGAGCTGCCTGAATCCTCCTTCCCCCAGCGCCTTGAGAACCTCATGGGTGAGTAGTGCACTGCACAAATTCCGGATTGATTATTTGATTGAAATTATTGTGAAAAGTTGGGTGCCTTGAGCACAGGTGCCATGCACAAGACAGATTTCATGGTATCAAAAGCGGTCTGACAGGCTGTAGTCCAGATCACCTACCTGGGCAAACCTCCTGTAATAACCGGTGAGACCTAAAAAGACTCTCATCTCTGTTTGGGTCTTGGAGGGTTCCCCAAGTCAGAATGGTGTCAATCTTAGGTTGTAGGAGTGCCACCTGGCTACTTCCTACCTGGTGCCCTAAGTGCACCACAGATCCCTGCCTGATTTGGCACTTACTGGCCTTTATCTTGAGGCCTGCCCTTCGCAACACAACCAACACTTCCCAGAGGTGTTGCAGAAGTCCTTTCCAAGTGGAACTGAACACTGCAATGTCATCTAGGTAGGTGCTGCTGAACTATTCCAGTCTAGCCAACTCCTGGTTAATCAACCTCTGAAAGGTGTCAGGGGCATTTTTCAACCCAAAAGGCATCACCCGGAACTGGTATTGACCCTCTATGGGTGGAGTACGCAGACCTCTCCATGGCCCCATCAGTCAAAGCAATCGGCCAGCACCCTGATGTTAACTTAAACATGCTGAGGTACTTGGCAGCTCCCAGCATATCTATGAGCTCATCAGCTCTGAGGATGGGGTGGACGTCATACCTGGTGACAGAATTGAGCTCTCTGTAGGCCACACAGAACCAGTGTTCTGGGGTGGCACTGGGTGCAGCAACCTTTGGGATGCAGACCACTGGGCTGGCCCAAGGGGAGTTTGAGGGTTCAATCACCCCTAGTGCCAACATCTTAGAAACTTCTTCCTTGATGCTGGCTTTGACCCTGTCAGTCAACCTGTAAATTGTGTGTTTAATTGGAGGACTGTCCCCAGTGTCCACATCATGGACACACCACTGAGTGATATCTGGTGTTAAGGAAGAACAGAGTGGCAAACTGCCACAACATTTGGCGACAGTCCCTCTGCTGTCAGGGGTCAGGGCCAGACAGGCTTACACCGTCCACTGACCCAGCACGTTCCTTAGCAGACAGGAGGTCAGGGAGAGGCTCAGTCTTGCACTCCACCACCACATAAGGCCCAGTCTACTTGTCTTGCAGAGCACAAGTCTCTACTGGGACCATGACCCACATTTTCTGGCCAGGCTGGAACTCAATCAGAGTGGCATCCTGATAATACCAGAGTTTCATCTAAACTTGACTGGCTTCTAGATCTGCATGAGGGAAGTTGTCTGAAGTGCTTAGTCTGGTTCTTGAAGGCCAGTATGTAGCTAAATACATCCTGGGGAGGTTTACTGGGAGCTTTCTCTCAGCCTTCTTTCACCAGACTCAGAGGTGCTCTTACAGGATGCCCATACAGGAGTTTAAAGGGTCTGAACTCTAAGGACTTCTGTGGTACTTCTCTGTACGCAAACAGTAGGCATGCTAAGAGAACGTCCCACTTATGCCTCAAGGGTTCTGTAAGGTCCTTAATCATGGACTTGAGGGTCCGATTGAATTTCTCAACCAGTCCATTCACTTGGGGGTGGTAAGGAGTGGTGAACTTAAAGGTAATACCACACTCCTACCACAAGGACGTCAAATACTTAGAAATGAATTTTATACCCCGGTGGGATACCACCTCTCTGGGGAACCCCACATGGGAACAGATCCCCATCAATGCCCAGCTCACAACAGTGGCCATCATGGTCCTGAGAGGGATAGCCTCAGGGTACCGGGTGGTCTGGTCCACCAAGACCAGGATGAACCTGTTGCACATGGCTGTCTTGGGGTCCAGTGGCTCCACAATGACAATACTGGCCCTCTCAAAGGGGTGCTAACTCCAGGAAAAGCTTGGGGAGGAGCCTTGCATTTTCTCCCACTCTTACTAATTGCCTGGCAAGACCTACGATAAGTATCAGAGTTCTTGCGTATTTGGGGCCAATAGAAGTGTGTGACAAGCCTTTCAAATGTATTTTCCTACCCCAAATGTCCTGCCAAAGGTGCACCATGAGCCGGACCCAGTAGTAAGGTCCTGAAGTGCTAGGGTACCATCAGCACACAGGCTGGACTAGGGTCGGCAACCTTAGGATCGCTATACTGGAGACTATTTTCCCAGTAAATCCAATGTGATCCAGACTGATCACCAGCTGCCTGGTTTGCAGCCTGCCACCACAAACCAACAAGAGTAGGGCATTCCTGCTGTCATATCATTCCAGCCTTGAGAAAGCCCTGGATCTACCTGCTACACAGGGCAAAACAGGTGTCAGCTGTTCTCTTTCCTTAACAACTTATTCCGTGAAAAATGTATGAGTGAAATTGACTTAATCACGTGGTGAATACAAAGAACTATCCTCATTCAAATAAACTTGTGTTGTGCTACATTCAATAAGGAATTACCCTACTGTCCAGAATACATGCTTTTGGTAAGGAGGAACACATGCTCACAACCACTCCCACTCTCGTTTTTTTCGAGGCTGAAAAGGTTCAGAGCCTAGAGTAAAGTTCCTCTAGCACGCTAGGGATTCATATCAAGAATTGGAATCTCTGGGCCGTCTCCTTTACCTTAACCTTGAATCTGAAGAGAACCTGGTTTCTTACCACTGGTGGGCTGGTAACCTTTCACCTTGGGAACTAGATTGGGGCCCTTTCTGGAATTCCTTCTGTTCACTCTTGCCCCCCCACTCTTTTGCTGGGGATACTGCCAACCCTTGGCTGAGTCTTCAACATACCCCTTTTGGACCCTGGTGCTGACCCAGTGGTATGCCTCCACAGCAAGCTTCCTGGGGTCAGTTAGCTTTCTGTCAATCAAGTGTTGGCATAGCCCTGGAAAACTATTAGCAGACAAGTGCTCCCATGCCATCAAACCATAGTGCCCCAGAAAATCAGTTACCTGGCTACCCTTCACTCAACCACCCAGTAAGCAACATTCTCAACCCAAGTGTGTGATTCAAGTTTCGTACGGGCTCTGAACTGCTGTCTATACAGCTCTGGGGTCAACCCAAACCTTCTGATCTAGGCCTCTTTCATAGGAGTATAAAACACTTTATCCTCCTCAGATAAAGCTAACAAGCTGTCCCTCCCTTCTGCAGTGAAGAAGCTCCACAACCCCCTCCCAAGTCTCACCCAGGGACCCTCTTAAAAACACTGACCATTGTCATCTCCTAGCACAATATCCTTGTTCACTTCCTTACAAATATACATCCTCCTTCCATAAGCACTGGAGACAAGCTGCCACCATTGGAAATGGACTCCACACTCTTGGTTTTTAAGGCCAGATCCTTTAAGCTTCTGCCATACTCTAAGAGCATCTTCTTTTACTCCATGGAAAGTTTCTACCTCTCTAATTCCAACTTCTAATACTCCATGACCCTCTCTCTCCCAGCTTGAGATTTGCAAGCTCAAACTCATGCACTCTGCTTCTCTGTCTCTTTTCCAGCTCCTCTGGAGATACATTGCTGCCTTCCCTGGAGAGCACCGTCCCTCCATTCAGGACCAAGATCTCATTCTGATGCCTATCTAACTCCTCCCTTCCACCACAGGATCCTCAGTATGTCCACTGGCATTCCTTGATTCCAATCAGGCCCTCAACGACTTTTGGTATTCCAACTTTCTGGTGAGGTCTGTTTCTGAAGTTTTCAATTTCATGCCGATTGTGGTACAATGTAAGTCTCCACCCTATCTTCTTCAAAATCAATATCCACAGATGCAATTGATGCTGGTTTTGTTTTGATGAAAATTGAAAGTTCATAAGTGGTAAAAAAATAGAAAAAGAAAAGTTCACCAAATAGCATGTGGTTGCGTAATGGTCTGCACTATACTAGCAGTGTACTCCAATCACTGTATGTTAGGCACAAATACAAGTTCTATTCCTCACCGCTGACCACCAATGTTAGAGAAGGGGGTCTCCAGTTGTCAATGGTTTGCACTTGTCTACAAGTAGGGACCCTTACTTCTAGTCAGGGTAAGGGAGTTACGACCTTAGACAACCCCTGCTCACCCCCTTGGTAGCTTGGCATGAGCAGACAAGCTTATCTCAGAGGCAGTGTGTAAAGCAGTTGTGCACACAAACAGTAGCTCAGTGAAAACAATACAAATGAACACCACACCAGTTTAGAAAAAAAGGAAATCCTTATTTAAACCAAACCAGACTGAAGCAAGGGAAATCCACCAAACATATATCAAGATATCATTAAAAATAGGTTATTCACAAAAAAAGCTTGTAGCAACAAATTGCTCCACATGGAGTTATAACGATGTTGTGACAGATAAAAATACCAAAGTACGGCGCCGACCGTGTGGTGTGCAGCATCAGGCCCGGAGTCACAAGGACCCCAAAGAACAGTACCTTGGTAAATTATGAAAACAGAGAAGGTGCACAGCCTCAGAAAGGTGATGCTTCATTGGCACATAGCTGTGTCGCTTGCATATGACCACAGGGGAGGTGAGGTGTTGGTTCCTAACTTTGATGCAGGGGAGGTTAGTCGTCCGTTTCTTACTGTTGCTGGGGAGGTGACATTGGGGTTACATCAAGTTCCTTACAAGTATGTGGGGTCGATTGAATCGGGAGGTCACCCACATCAGGTATAGGCTCTGTGATGATGAAGCACTGGCTACAGTGAGGCTGGGGCTGCGGTGTGAGTCAGGGCGGTGCATCATGAGCATCACCAGTGGTGCCTTCAGCTCTGGTGCAGGCAGCGGCTTCGGTGATGGAATCAGAGTCGATACGATGGGGCGTCAGCAGCCATCGGGCAGCAGTGCAAGTTGGTGCGGTGCACTTCACGATTGATGCCCATGGCTTTGTTGTAGGTTGCGACATCACTCACCAGCTTTGGTGCTGCTTTTTCCCTTTATGGCAGCTGAAACAGCAGTTCCAGATGCAGGAGTACAGAGGGAGTGACGTTGTTGTGTCCCTGAGACTACAGAACAGAAAGCAAGCCTTACACCAGGCCCTTGGAGATCTTCTTCAAGCAGGATATCCAGCACAGTCCAGTCTTTGTCCTCTCCATTGCAGAGACAGCCCTTGAATGCCAACCCCATAAAACACACAGCAGAGGGGCAGTACTTCTTTTTCAGCTTTCCCAGTTGTTTTCCTTGGCAGAGGTTCCTCTTGAGTCCAGAAGTAATTTAAAGTTCTTGGGCCTAGGCCCCAATATTTATACCACATTTTCCTTTGTTCTCTTGTGGCAGAGAGTCTCTTAGCTCAGTCCAAACCAGCCATGTTCTCTCTGGTCCAGCTTCCTGGCAGAAGGGGAAGACAGTATTGTGTAAGGCAGCCAGTGCTAAAAGATGTGTGATCTGAGTTCAGAGAGCCCAGACTCAATTTCTCTGTCTTGTCCCAATGAGAAGTTATACTTGTAAGCTGTTACAAAATAACTCTCATTCTATCATATGGAACAGATAGCCTTTCAATAGTGAAAAACGAAATACACTGCATTTCACTATCAGGACATGTCATACACACCAGTACATGCCCTACCTTTCAGATATATTGCACCCTGCCCATGGGTTTACCATGGGCCTACCTGAGAGTTGTCTTACATGTAAGAAAAGGGAAGGGTAGGGCCTGGCAAGTGGGTACCCTTGCCAGTCTGACATGGCAGTTTAAAATTGCATGTAGACACTGCAGTGGAAGATCTGTGAACCCGTTGCAAGGCTGTTTCTGTGGGCGGCACAATCAGTGCTGCAGGCCCTCTACCAGCATTTGATTTACAGGCCCTGAACACACACAGTGCACTGCACTAGGGACTTACCATTAAATTAGATAAGCCAATCATGGCAACACCCATCCATAAATACAATTTACATAGGGAGCACTTGCCTTTTGGCACTGATGGGCAGTGGCAATGGGCCCAAAGCATCTAGATTAGTAAAAACGAAATACAACACACAGCAAAATACAGGAGGCAAAGAAAAAAAGACAGGGGATACCACACCAAGGATGCCAAGTCTAACGGACTCTTGTTGGCATCTTTGCCAATTTATATTGAGTTTTATGTGAGAGAAATTATATAAAATTATGAATTACTCTGCAATAGTAAAAGCTGACCTCCAGCTCAGTACTGATGGACTACACTTTTTTGTTTGTAATGAAGAGACTAATAGGATATTTTGGCAGTAATCCAGCCAATTTGTCAATGTTACTATGTGTAGTTATAGAAATTGTATACATTACTAGATGTAGAATTTAATGTACAAATTCTTTATATACCTAAGTGTTAGTTAAAATACCTAAGGTTATGAGATGAATTCTTGGATATAAAATAAATAGCTACCAGGTGCCAATCAAGATGTAGAAGCCCCTTGTGCATTCCTGACAGAGGGGTGTTGTAGGCTAGACATTCACAATCAACAACGTAATAATAACCTAAAAAATAAATGTACTGCCAGTGCTTTTTCCTTTAAAATGAAAAAGTACAGTACTAAATGTAGAATTAAATACTTCGCTCAAAATATAAACATGTACAAAATGGCACAATATGGTCCATGGGAACATTTGTAAAGTACCAGGGGTGTGCTCAAAAGAAGGCCACATACGTCAATTACCACCCTCAGTTAAGACACCTTTATTGTGTCGTGACCCAGCAGGGTCTGACCCCTAAAACCACATTGTCTATAGAAAAATGTGTGGTATGAAATTATACAGAGTCAGACCTTCTGGCTTTGCCATAGGATGTTATCATACCTTTAGAAATAACATTTAAGCATTTCACCATTATTACATTTTTCAGCATGTTACTACAAATATTTACTTATTTTAAGTTTCTCTCTTAAAATGCCTTTCTTACTGTTTTTGCAGGCTTTCCATAATAAGCGATATGAAACAGTGATCATTTCAATTAAATTGATATTTCTACTATTGATCAATGGTTCTCTCGCAATCACTGAGGACCCAGAAGCTCAATAGGCTCATGCACTCCTATGCCACATTGAAAGATCATCTCCATAAACACTTGGAACAGACTGTAGGCTCTTCTGAGATCACAAACTCTCCCTCATGTGACACATAGGGGTACTGGGTTAGTAAAAGTTAAGAAAGAAATACAAGTACACCATCCTTCATTCTTGGTATATGGTGGTCCTTCTTCTTTTGTTGCTCGTCTTCTTCCTAGTTGTTCTTACCAGGGCATGGATTTAAAAGTGAGGCTGGTGATGAGAGTGCAATTACAGACAGTATCCAAAACTGAGGAAAAGTGTCTGAACTGCCTTGGTTCAGCAACATTCTGAGGTCCTCAGACACAGCCAGTAGTGAAGGTCCATTGCTATGTAAATGGGTGAACGCCTGATTGTTTGGGATGTAGCAATGCGTTGGATTCCAAATAGCCAGAGAGTAGAAAATTAACCGCCCTTTTCAGAGGTTCTGTGGGTATGTGCAATAAAGAAATGATTTGTTATTAAGATGAGGTGCTTACTATCGAATCTACCTTGGATCCCAGGTATGTATTCATTACAATCACCCACTACTCCCTAATCACAGACTACCCCCTACTTCTTGTGTACAATCAATATAGGGTAACCACATCTTTTCTTGTAATTCCTATATTTGAGCATAAAATTCCGACCCTGCACTTCTCCTACACACTCTTTATGTGCCTCCAGCCTATCAATATCATAATTGTGTGCAAGCTTTTTGCTGTCCTTGCCTATAAGTTTCTAAAACTACAGAAATGTATTTGTACGTGGTTTTATTCCAAAGTTCTAATCAATAATTAATAAAAAGTAAAAGCCTACAAAGTTTGACGTCTCCAAGGTCCACGTTTAATTATTTAATATAACCCAATTTTACCTGCCTCTAAACTACTGCATGAGCATAGGCTCAAAGTTGTAACCACTGAAAACATCTTGACTGGCATATTGTTTGTAACTGATTGATTTTGCAGGTACGACTATACTTTAAGTATGGAAACAAATATGCCCAATACAAACAAACGCCAGAGAATATGTCTGGGCGAAATTTAGTTTCCACTGGTACAATGGGCATAATTTCAGAATTTTGAATTACCATAAATTCATTATATCACTTGAATTTTGCTGTTGTACAAAGTTGCATGATTTTGTAGATAGAGAAGGGCAGTTGGTGGAGACAATATCTCACTAAGGCACGTTTACTCCTTCAACCAGTCTCATGGTATCTTGCAAAACAAATTAATATAAAGTAGATGTTATTGTAAAAATGTTTAAAAGAATGTCATGCGAGAGATCCTCAAACCAAACTTAGGGCCTCATTAGGATGGCGGACGGACCTTCGTCCGCCTGCCACGCCAGAGTAGGAGGGACCGTCCGCAGGGGCAGCGGCGGTCCCTCCGTGCAGATTAGGATGTGACCGCCACCCTGGCGGTCACATCCTGTATGTTTAACATTGCGGCGGGTGCTGCTTGAAGCAGCACCCGCTGCAATGTAAAAAATGCATGCTTCGCATTTGCATGCACAAAGCGGCAGGCACTGCGCTGTGCCTGCCGCTTTGTGCATGCAAATGCAGGGGGTACCATAGGTACCCCCCATGTGCACCCCCCACCCCCCTGTCACCCTGGGAGCCCACAACGGGCCCCCAAAGAAATCACCATATGTCTTTCCACGGCAGAGAAGCCGCCGCGGAAAGGCATCTGTTTACCCCCATCCTAATATGGCTGGCGGTGTCTGTTAGACACCGCCTCCATATTAGAGCTTTTCCGCCGCGGTCGTAAGGCAACCGCAGCGGAAAAGCAGCGACGGTCTTCCTGACCCCCCAGCCATCCAAATCTGGCGGGGGGTCTTTGAGGGCTCCGCAGCGGTTTTTCCGCATCCTCCGGGCGGCGGACACTTCTGCTGACCCGGACGATGCGGAAAAACCGCAATCCTAATGAGGCCCTTAGATTCAGAAGTGTAATTTTGCCTTTTTGTATGGAATGTAACAACATTTCACAAACTAATGTATGCGATTTTGCGCAATCCGAGAATAGTGTTGCTGCCAGATAAGACAGCCGTTGAAGGAGGAGTGCTTTTAATTGGCAAATGAACATACGATCATAGGCTTTTCTTGCCACGTTAATAGGGTAGTTTGTAGACTCATCAGCATTGCTAAGTGCAAAAATAGCACAGAACATTAAAAATGCTACCAGGGGTTTTAATTGTTTTTGCACTCAGTTTAATAATTGGTGCCCCACATGCAGAACAACCCATGCGTACCGCTCCATTTTAATTTTGTTTTTACACTCTTTCTTCCAGTGAACTGTTGGTGGTAAAAACAGATTCCCGCAATAAATAGGGCAATTTTCTCTCAGCTTTGGTGCAAAAACAGGCAAATGTAATTTTCACAGCATTATTTATGTATACTAGCACAAAGTCTAAATGGCTCAGCGAGACGCGAACACCTTGAGCTCTACATGATAAAATACGTTTTTATTTGGCCTGTTGTGTTCCCGACACTATGACAAGGAGATTGCTCCCTTTTAATTTCGTGTCAGAGGTTTTCCAGGAATCATGGTATGTATATATGAATGTGGTATTTTATAGCACTTATAGCCAAAATGTGGCTGGGGTCTTTATAGGGTCAAAAGCCATGATACAGTTAAAAGGTGACTGAGGGCAAGCAAGCTCCTAAGAGCAGAGGTTGACTGTTAGTTTATTGCGTTGTTGTGCTATGTAAAGAGGTGTGTCTTTTGGTCTTTCCTCAATTGGAGCAGTGTTTGAGTAGTCCTGCTTGATATAGGAATGCCATTGAGGATCCTGTGTGCAGAGACTTAGAGCACCAGTTGCCTCATTTTATGTTTTTGCACTTCTGTCTCTCCAGTCTGATGGTGTGCTAACTGGGGGTGTACCAACAGCACCAAGATGCTGGCAGTGATTGGGCCCTGGGTGGTAATGACTTTGTACATTATTGAACTGGTTTTGAAGACTGTGCCATGGTTAAGGAGATCAACTGGAGTTCCGTAAAGATACGGGTGCTGCGCTCATATTTCTTTACACCCTTGATGAGCTATGCTGTGGTGTGTTGTGTGCTCTTAAGAGGGGAGGGCAGAGTGGAGTCTGTGATGCCTTAGTGCAAGTTACTGCCACCATCCTTATGCAAGAGTCCAAGAGGCTTGAACTGAAGTTCTTCGCATGCTGTCTCCCAGGAATGGTTTTACTTTCTTCAGCAGAGAGAGATGTTACCTAGATGTCTTAGTTTTTAGAACAATGTGTTCCTTGAGGGTGAGGGTGATATCCAGGGTGAAAATGACCTTGCCAAAACAAGGATAGTGACGGTAATGACCGGTGCCCTCAGGGGTAATGCCCTGGGGTATAAAAAATGACATTTTTTAAACAAATAAGTTACCTTAGAAGATGAACATTTTAAGAAAATGACAGGTGAAGTCACAGAATAAAAGAATAAAGCGAACATAATTTCAATCACATCTACATTTCTACAGTGTATTGAGAAATTGAAAATAATAGGAGTAGTGTCTTTAGAGTAGGGCAATCTTCTTATTCTTCATTGATGGGGTATCCACAGTTAGAGGTACTAAACAGGAAGAACTTATAAAAATATGAAAAAGTAGTGAAGTATGCTTTTGAAGCGCAAGTTTAAATTGATGGTGATGATATACAGAATGAGAGAATCTATTTTGCGGGTGCTGAGGCTGTAAACAGGCCTCTGTATGCACTTTGGCCCAGGCTTGCATTGCCCTTGCATCACACAAGGCAACGCAAGCACTTAAGTCAGATTTACTAAGCCATGAAAAGCCACCTTGCTTGGCTCTTCGTGGCTTAGTAAATCAAGAGTAATGCGCGCGCAGTGCAGGCCGCTGACTTGCATTACTTTGTGTTGGGAGGGCCTTAACATTGATGGAGTGTGGCCATTCCCATGCAACCCCCCATAGCTTTTGGCGCATTCCCAGGCTTACTATGAATAGTAAAGCTGGGAATGCTGTAAAATAGTGCGCCCTCCAAACAGAGGAATAAAGAGGAGAAACGTGTTTATGTTTCCTCTTTATTTCCTCTTTCTATGTATGCTGCATTCTGCAGCACACATACGCTGAGAAAAATGCCTCTGAGGTGTGCCTTTCTGCTTACAATCAATCCTGCCTGTAACACAGGCACACTTGCACCATGGCACAAGGGTGCCGCAGAGAGAGAGCAGGAATGTGACATATCTTATTATATATGGCACATTCCTACTCTCTCCATTTGACGCAGTGCAGCAAGCCTTCCTGCAGCCAATGTAAAGCTGGGATAGCTGAGCATGAAAGACTGCTCGGCAGGTCATCGTTTTAGGTCTGTCAATGGGAGAAACTGGCTCAAACCAGCCTGCCAACTAAGAAGTGTCGACTTACCGCAACCAATGAGCACCCATGCTACCCTAGACAAATATTGGCAATGAAGTATATCCAGTTGCAACCTGGAGAAGCTGCAGGCATGTTTTCCAAGTCATAAAGTAGGCTTCACAGACTGTTTCCATGAATAGGCTGACTACAGAGGTAAGCTTAGGGCGACTATACCAACACAAAAAGATGATGGACTGAATGCTGAACAGTGTAACATTCTCAGCCCCAGTCACAGATCTGGGTTAAATTCATGATTGTTTTGCTCACCATGCCACCCCAGGTTTGGCTCAGCCATATGCAAATCAGTCTTGAGACTGCTCCCAATGGGAACTGCAAGACCTGGTCCTCCCTGGACAAGAAAACAAGATGGGACCGGATTTTTGGGTACCACCTCTCATCAGTCAGACTAGCTTGCATCCAGTGGCATAAGGAGCACAGGACCCACGTCTGGCTAACCCTTCCTACTTAGGTCAACAATAACAACATAAAGGGTAGCTAGCCATTAACAAGTCAAGAAGAATGTCTGCAGTGATATCACTGCATTGCTGCCTGTCTGCTCACAAAACAAACGGCATGCCCCACACAGAGGCCTTCTTAAGTCTACTATACTGACCTAGTTGCAACGCATTGTTTTTGCATTCGCAAATAACGCTGTGTTTTCCTCTCAGTGCCTGGTAATTTGTAACTGTTTATTTGCAGAACTGTGTTTAGACACCTTTTTCCGAGTTGCTATCGGTTGCATGGGTTAAAGGTTAACAGTGGTGTTTTTGAAAGTCATATTTGGATTTGTCTCTTCATTGCATTAATAACCTAGATAACTCATTATATCAAACTCTGTATTCATTCACTATAGTGTCTCTATTTATGTTCACTTTTATTTTTACTAAATACTGATTAGGACGATTTATTTATCTTTGTATAGATCAAAGACAATGCAACCGCCCCTTTTGATCCAAACTATGCCTGGCGTTCGGATGCCTACCTAGCTCCGGGTATCCTCGGATTTTTTTTCTATGTTCTTTTGGGGATAACCTCCTTACCATCTGTGAGCAATATTGTCAACTGGAGGGAGTTTCGCTTCGTACAGGTAAGTGTAAAATATATATTTGATTGAAGCAAAGTCTTCAATTCTATTTAAGATGAACTCATTGTTTTCAGAAACGGTTTACTTCAGGTGCATTAAATAATAAATATACATGCACCAGTAAGATGTTTTTGTCACTCTATATACAATGATATTTCAAATTAAGACAACAATAATTTCACCAGCAGTATGTTTAAATAAGCTTCTCTGCTAAAGATACATGGAAAATCAGAAGGCTTGATAACATCCAAATGCACAGTGAAACTCCGGGAGCACTTTTCTGCCTCCTGCCACCATAATGTGGTCAGGATCATTATTACCAAATTCCTCTGATGATACATGCTCACTGTCTATAGTTTTTGACCTGATATTTGAATTGCAAAGCAGTGAGTCAATAGAAACATGAATCTATCAGGATCTTGAATATTGGCCAATAGGAAAGTAATATAGCCGCTGTGTCACTCTGTTTTTTTTCCTTTAATTTTTGGGGCTGTAATTTGAGTAATTATGTATTAGTATCATTAATGTGATGCATTTCTATCATTAATCCTATTATGGCCTAATTATCTGCCTTTGAAGCATTGAAGAAACACTTCTGCATAGATAATACACAGCTGCTGGCTATTTACATGATTTCTCAGTCAGGCAGAGCCCATCCACACTACTGTACACAATAAAAAAGCAGTACACAATGCCTCAATCGGATCTTTTCCGATTGACTCTCCGGCATATGTGTTACAAATGTTATTATAAAAATCGTATTTTTTAAAAGAAGTCTTGAACGACATCTGTTAGCTCCTATCCAGGAAGTATCTCTATTTATCCTATACCCTATACTCTAAACTACTGACAATCCTCCCCTGTATAAGAATTATTTTCTGCATCTCTCTACTTACTGTGTCACTTTGAGATACACAATTTATTCAAGGTTCTGTCCCCATATATTTAGACATTTGGGGGCCCATTATGATAATGGGCGGATCGCCTCTGCCCGTATGGCGGTGGCGATCCGCCCGCCAAAAACCTCCACCCGCTTCTCATTTCCCCCGCCAAATTACCATGGGGGAGGGGGGGGACTCCGGCGGACGGGAAGATCGTCAGCCGGTTTTGCCTACCGAGCAGAAAAGCAGTTTATATGGTGGCGTTGTCTGGTAGACACCGCCATCCATATTTATATGCAGGCAGGGACAGGCCTTTCCTTGGCAGCAACTCCGCCTCGGAAAGGCAGGCGGTTTTTGACATTGGGAGCCCGTAGCGGACCCCCAGGGATTCAGGGGGTGGGTGGTGCACATGGGGGGTACCAGTTCCATGTACAACATGTCAGGCACCGCACGGTGCCTGTCATGTTGTGCACAGAAGTGCACTACATGCCTTCCTGGCATTGTGGCGGGTGGTGCACAGTGCACCGCCCGCCACAATGTCAGGAATGAAGGATGTGCCCGCCACAGTGGCGGGCGCATCCTAATGGCTTCCAAGGGACACCTGCAGTCCCATTTCGCAATAGGATGGCGGGCGGACAAAGCTCGCCCGCCATCTTAATGTGGCTGTCAAAACAAAACCTGTAGATATAACTGTACAAATGGTATTCCAACAAAATATTGTCTAAAAAATATTATGAGACACAAATATTGTGTCAAAATATTGTGATATCAAAAATATCGTGGGACAGAATATGGAAGGCAAGAATGTCTTTTTTGGGATCTTTTATATGAGTTTTCAATGTATTTGTAAATAGGATTGCTTTTTAATATTTAGCTGAGTTTTACTAGCTTTCGTGTTCTAATTTGGTATTATTTTAATGTTAAGCATGTTTAATAATGTATTTGTATTACTTATTTTGATTTGGTAAGACATTTACATTTATTATTGTATTTTAGGTGTTTATGAGTGTGTTGATAGTTATGTAGGGGGATGTATTGAAAATATAATGTTTTTAATTTAGTACACATTTTTTATTCATTGTAATTTCCTAATTCAGTAATGATGTAAAAAATACCCACTGCATAGTATTGTAGAGGTGCGTTATCAATTTACATGGGGAAGGGGTAGTGAGAATATGTTTTAGCACCTGGAGGGCTGGGGACGAAGCAGGAAACATGTCATGTAGTGCACGGCATATGGCCTGCAGTTGACAGTATAGTAGGGTATCAAGGAGCGTGGGGAGTGGGGACATTGCGGTCTGTAGTGGTGTGACGAACTGTCCATCTGGGTATAGGTCTGAGAACTGTTTAATCTTGTGTTTATGTGCATGCATAATGGCTCCTCTAACCAGAAGCAGCAGCAACTGGGGGTTATTAGCTAATGGAAGAGAAGAGGCATAGAGGTATGCCATATTTGCACTTTTCTTCAAAGCATGCCCAGCAGACAGATTAAACAGTGTTAGTCTCCTTCCAGGGAATTCTGAAAGGCTGATAGAGCGTCATCAATAATATGTATGGGGCGGCGCGGTCTGTCTCGAAGGCCATTTGTGGTTGGAAAGGAGTTGGGTATAACCAGAAGGGTAGGTACTTGGCTTGGGCGCAGTAAGCATACAATATTAAGTCTGGTGCTCCCATTCCACCTTGTGCAAGTGGGAGCATGAGGAGTTCTCAGGTGACCCTTGGTTGTTTACCCACCCATAGTAAAGTGACCACTAGGTAGCAAACGTCTGAAGAAGTGAGTTGTGAGCAAAAGGGGGAAGTTGACGAAAAGGTAAGGAATCAGTGAAGAATAATCATTCTTGCGGTCACAATTCGGCCAGCTAGGGATAGGGGTAGTTTAGACCATATATTTTGTCCTCCAGCCAGGTCATAGTTCCCTCGCTACAGCTACTCCGTGTCGCAACTGAGCCATTTGCCTATGTATCTAACTGGATCATCTGCCCTTTGTAAAAAGTACTCAGTTGGAAATTGTTGTGTATTGTCGGTAAGAAAAAATAATATGGATTTAGCCCAGTTAATTTGTATGCCTGAATAGCCACCGAAGCGGATCATCTCCCTTGTCAGAGGAGCCAAAATCTCCTCCAGATCAAAGGTGTAATCGTCTGCGTACATTGTGGCTACCAACTCCTTGATGGTGAAAACAATGCTCGTTTGTGTGTTGTTGCTGAAGCCTCACTGCCACTGGCTCCATCACAATGGCAAAGAGGAGTGGTGACAGCAGGCACCCTTGCCTTGTGCCCCAGGTAACTGAAAGGGGATCAGAGATTAGCTCATTTTAGCACACCCATGCTGTGGGAAGAGTGTAATGTAGTTGCACTTGCTTAATAATGCTGGGGCTATGGCCAAGCCTGACCAAAAGAGGAAAGAGGTATGCCCATTCTAAAGAATCAAACACCTTGGTGTCATCGAGTAGGGCAGTAGGGCAGATTTGAGGGTCAAGGTGTGCATCACTGCAAGATAGTGCAGAGGTTGTGAGATGTTGAATGGCCTAGAATGAAGCCAAACTGATCGGATCACACTATTATAGGTAGGAGAGGCAGCTAACTATTTGCAAGGACCATGGCATACATTTTATTGTCAACATTTATGAATGAAAAGAGTTGATATGAATCACTGAGGTTGACTGGTTGCCCTGGCTGAAGTGTAGTGATAACTACCTTACCCAATGAAGGTGGCAGGGTGCCTGTGTTCAGGGAATCCTGGAACATAGCTAGAAGGTGTGGAGCTAATAGTGAGTGTTAGACCTGGAATTTCCAGTGGGTTTATCCCCTGACTTTTTGCTTTTTGGCCTCCTATGTTTGACCCTGTTTCTGTTGGTTTTAGGACTCTGGGCACATTACCACTGCTGATCAGTGCTAAAGTGCATATGCTCTCCCTGTAAAGTGTGTTTATGGATTGGCGTTTCCATGAATGGCTTGTTTGACTTAATACTAAGTCCCTAGTACAGTGCACTGTGTGTGCCCAAGGCCTGTAATTCAAATACTGCTAGTGGGCTCGCAGTACTGATTGCGCTACCCACACAAGCAGCCTTTAAAAGGGGTCTCAAGCCTGCCACTGCATGTGACATATGAGTCACCCCTAAGGTAGGCCCAAGGTACCCCTGTGGGCCAGGGCAGTGTGTGAAAGGTAGGACATGTACTGTTGTGTGTGACAAGGCCATGATAGTGCAATACAGTGTATTTCATTTTTCCCTATGGAAAGGATATCTCTCCCACAGGATAGAATGAGAATTTATTTATAACATTTTATAAGTATAACTTACCATTGGTACAAGGTGGAAAGATGGAGTTTAGTTTAATGCATCTTTTAGTGATTTTTACATTGTGTGTTTGAAGATACTTTTAGAAAGTGAGTATTGTCTTGCTTAGCCATCCTGTGTGCGTCTGCTAGTTTGCGGAATGACTGTCTGGCTTTGGAGTTACAGGGGCTGGGGATGTGCATTCTCTCAGACAGCCACTGGGAGGCTGAGGTGTATCTTGCCTTTCCTGACTGAGGCAGGGCTGGACTGAATACACTTGGGCTTCATTTAGCGTAGGGGCAGGAAATTTCCTTGCACCTGAATGGGCATGGTCTGCCTTACACAATGTTGTCTCCATCCTGTCAGGAAACTGGACCAGGGAGGACAGAACTGGCTTGTAATGAGCACAGATCTCTCTTCCACAAGAAAACAAAGAGACATTGTTTAGTTCAAGTTTATTTCACGTTTATTCGGACCGTTGGTCCACAAACAATACATGTCGCTAAAAAATTCATCCAACAAGTTAAACAAAACATTTCATTAACAAACATAAAATCTCCTAAAACTTATTTGATCTAAAATCCCACAATTATCTGATCTAAAAATAGCTATTTGTTAAAACTTGTTAAAAAGATATAAAACTGCCTTCACTTTTTGCATATATTTCCCCATAGCCACAGCAATATCTAAGTGGGCCATTTCTGTCATTAGTATCACAGCCTGGGTACTAGTTTTAATCTCATATTTCATACAAATTGGTTTTAAAAATGTAATACGTAAATCCAAAAACTTCAGACAATCAAACAAGATATGCAGCATATCACATTTGGACCCCAAGGAGCAAATGCAGCTTCCCTCCTCATTGATCATAGCCCGCTTTACAGAGTTGTTCATATAACAAGGGTTTACCCTAATTCTTACCCTCGGAACCTCATTTCGTAATTTGTGGTCAGGTAACTTATCCGTGTAGGGGAAGCATTGACCATTATTCCATGCATCGATCATAGAACAGATCGAAGTTTTACTTGCAAGATAGATTTTGTCCTGTGCATGCGATACTTCCTTCCCCGTTGACCTAAGTAACTTTTTATCAATATTAGCCACGGAGACAGTAGAGCATACATTAAATCTCATCTTCTTGCATAACTTTGTTATTATCCCTCTGGTCTCTCTTGCCCATTTTAGTTCACTGTCCTGAATTTCATTTTTGCACCATTGTGATATTTTGGTAATTGCGCCTATTTCTAGGCGTTGCCAAAAGCGCAAAAGGGCCATACCAACTTGCGTACCCCATGACGTCAGGCCTAGTTCCAGTCTTACTGCCTGAACCATTGCTGACCGGGGAGCATAAATAACTTTTTAGGTTTTTACCTTCTTCCACATCCCAGTTTTCCTTACGACTTAGGAACAACAATTCAGCACCATACAAAAATTGCAGGGGTTCAATAGCAGCGTAGGCTTTTAGCACTGGATTGTAGGTCATAGCACCATAGGCTTTATTAAACAATATCAGACCGCTAATCGAAGCAGAGGTTCTTAATTTAGATGCCTCTAAGTTGGTATTCCATTTCAGACTCTGCTCGAACCATAACCCCAAGTATCTATACTCTGTTACTGATTCCACTTTTTCTGACCCAATCCACCATGAGAACTCAGTTTTCCTCCGGCCAAAGCTCAATGTTTTGGTCTTGTCCATATTGATCACAAGTTTTTTCCTTAAGCAGTAGTCATTAAATACATTTAGTCTTCTTTGCAAGCCAACCTCGGTCTGGTCCATAATCACCAGATCGTCAGCATAGAGTAAACATGCTATCTGCTTGCCATTTAATTTCGGGCTTGCCCCAGTTGTATTCCCCAGCATTGATGGTAGGTCTGCTAGGAACAGGGAGAACAACAAGGGAGCTAATATACATCCCTGACGCAGACCATTTCCAATTTCTATTTTCCCTGATAAACTGCCATCAATGTCTAAGATTATCTGTGCCCAGTTTTTAGTATGGAGCATTTGTAGCAGCCGCAGTATATGATTAGGAATTCCCTGACTAATTAGGGCCTCCCACAGCAGCTCCTGGTCGACTAGATCAAAGGCTGCGCGGAAGTCAACAAAACCACAGAATAACCTACCCCGAGATTCCATTGACTTCCGTGCTATGGCCCAAAGAGCAAAACAATTATCAATTGTAGAATGGCCGGTTTTAAACCCACCCTGTTCCGGGGGAATGATTTGGTTTTCCTCTGCCCAATCTTTTAATAAGTTTAATATTACTTTTGCAAAGACTTTTTCCCCTATATCCAGGAGGTTTATCAGCCTATAGCCCTTACTGTATCTCATTTTGTATTTCTCCCACCTGTGCCTCATTTTACTTCATTTGCATTCCCCCTCTGTGCCTTCATTGTACTCCGTTCTTACCTCCCCCATCTGTGCCTTCTTCCCTGTTTTACCGTAGTGTTGGACTCGTAGTGCTCTCTGCGATTCTCCCGTTTTTTTCCCCTGTTGTGACCCCCTCCGCCCCCACTTCCCGCCGCTGCTCCCTCGCGGCCCCTCCCCCTTTCACTTCTGTATCCCCGTTGGCCGCCCCGTTCCCGCCTCCCAGCTGCTCCTCCCTCCCACTTGGCCTCATATGGAGCCAGCGCGGCGCAGGTGAGTGTGTCCCGACCTCAGGACACCCCCACGCCGCACGGCCCTCCAGCTGTAGGCACTCCCTCGCTGCTGCTCACTCTCCCTTCCGCCGCTGCTCCCATCTGTGCCTCACTGTAACTCGTTTGTATTTCCCCCACCTGAGACTCATTGTATTCATTTGTATTTCCCCGTCTGCGCCTTACTGTATCTCATTTTGTATTTCTCCCACCCGTGCCTCATTTTACTTCATTTGCATTCCCCCTCTGTGCCTTCATTGTACTCCGTTCTTACCTCCCCCATCTATGCCTTCTTCCCTGTTTTACTGTAGTGTTGGACTCGTAGTGCTCTCTGCGATTCTCCCATTTTTTTCCCCTGTTGTGACCCCCCTCCGCCCCCCGCTTCCCGCCGCTGCTCCCTTGCGGCCCGCCCCCTTTCACTTCTGTATCCCCGTTGGCCACCCCGCTCCCGCCTCCCAGCTGCTCCTCCCTCCCACTTCGCCTTATATGGAGCCCACGCGGACGCGCAGCAGTCACGCGCAGTTGGCGCGCCGATTGTGCGCCGAAGGCGGGCCAAAGGCAAGCCCGTCTGCGCCCGTCCGCGCCTGGACCGCGCCCAGCACCAGGACCCCTGGTCCACATCAACGCCAACCCTCCCGACGGACCGACGACGCCGCCACCCTCCATTCACTCAATGCCGACCGAAACGCCACCTGCTACCGAGCCACCCCGAAACGCACCCACGGACCCTTCACCTGCCAAACCTGCAAGTTCACCTGCCTCCGAACCTGTTCCACATTGACAAGCTGAAAACCAGCAGCAACCACCTCAAGTGCATCTTGCTGAACACCCGCTCCATCCACAGGCACGCCGTCGAACTCTGGAACCTGCTCGACACCACATCACCGGACGTCGCCTTCCTCACAGAAACCTGTATGAACGCTTCCTCAGCGCCTGACATCGCCTTCGCCATCCCGGACGGGTACAAGATCACCAGGAGGGACCGCGTCAACCATACCGGAGGAGGCATCGCCATCTTACACAAGAACACCATCCGCATCACGACCAACTCCGACGACACCCTCACCGCCGCCGAACACCTCCACTTCCAGATACACACCGACCCCAAGACGACCCTCAGAGGCACCCTCATCTACGGACCCCCGGAACCACGCACACGATTCAGTGAAGACATCGCAGACTTCATCAGCCCGCACGCCCTCCCCTCCACTGACTACATCCTCCTAGGGGACTTCAACTTCCACCTAGAGAAGAACAACGGCACCAACACCACCACCTTGCTGGACAACCTTGCCAACCTCGGACTCAAGCAACTGGTGAACACCCGCACCCACTACGCCGGCCACACGCTTGACCCCGTCTTCTCCTCAAGCAAGCACATCTCCTTCAGCCACTCCACCGGACTCCACTGGACAGACCACAGCTGCATCCGCTTCAGCTTCAGAAGAACCACGACCCACCACCACCCGCAACAGGTTCCTTGCAGGAGCTGGAACAAGATCACTGCCGACCAGCTCAGCACCTCCCTCAGCCAGAACCCTCTCGCCAGCACAACGGACCCCAACGAAGCAGCCAGCAACCTCACACAGTGGATCACCATCTGCGCAGACAACCTCGCACCACTGAAGACCCTCCCAGCAGACCCGGCAGCAAGAAAGCCTCCTGGTTCACCGACGAACTTAAGAACTCCAAGAAGAACTGCCGTACCCTTGAGAAAGCCTGGAGCAACAACCAGACCACAGACAACATGACTGCCCTCAAGCACGCCACCCGCAAACACCACCAGCTGATCCGCACCACCAAGAAGACAGCATTCAAGGAACGACTGGACAACAACGCCCACAACAGCAAGGAACTCTTCAGCATCGTCAAAGAGCTCTCCAACCCCAGTGCCGGAAACAACGACATCACTCCCTCGCAAGACCTCTGCGACTCACTCGCCTCGTTCTTTCACAGCAAGATCGCCGACATACACAACAGCTTCGGCACACAGACCACGCACCCAACCATCGAGCCAACGCCCCCAACCACCACCCTCCGCGCCTGGACCCCAGTCAGCACCAAAGACACCACCCACGTGATGAACACCATCCACTCCGGATCACCAACTGACCCCCGCCCCCACTATGTCTTCAACAAAGCCGACTCCATCATCGCACCCCAACTCCGAGACATCATTAACACCTCCTTCAACACTGCCACCTTCCCGGAGAGCTGGAAGCATGCCGAGCTCAGCGCCCTCCTGAAGAAACCAACCGCGGACCCCACCGACCTCAAGAACTACCGTCCAATCTCGCTCCTCCCTTTTCCTGCCAAGGTCATCGAGAAGACCGTCAACAGACAGCTTGCCGCCTTCCTCGAGATGAACGGATCCCTCGACCACTCGCAGTCCGGCTTACGAGCCAACCACAGCACAGAGACCGCCCTCATCGCAGCCACAGACGACATCAGATCCCTGCTCGACAACGGGGAAACAGGTGCCCTCATCCTCTTGGACCTGTCTGCAGCGTTCAACACGGTCTGCAACCGCACCCTAGTGCAGCGCCTCAACAACATCGGAATCCAAGAGAAGGCACTGAAGTGGATCGTCTCGTTCCTCACCGGAAGAACCCAGAGAGTCCGCCTCCCCCGTTCAGATCCGAGGCCACCGAAGTCATCTGCGGTGTACCAGAAGGATCATCACTCAGCCCCACCATCTTCAATGTTTACATGAGCCCCCTTGCAGCCATCGCACGCCAACACAACCTCAACATCATCTCCTACGCGGACGACACCCAGCTGATCCTCTCCCTCACAAACGACCCCACCACCGCCAGAACCAGCCTACACGAAGAGATGAAAGACGTCGCCGAGTGGATGAAGAACAGCCGCCTGAAACTGAACTCAGACAAGACGGAAGTCCTCATCCTGGGATCATCGCCCTCCGCCTGGGACGACTCCTGGTGGCCCCCTGCCCTAGGCACCGCCCCCAAGGACCACGCACGTAACCTGGGCTTCATCCTGGACTCCTCCCTCTTGATGACTAGACAAGTCAACGCCGTCTCATCGTCGTGCTTCAACACCCTGCGTATGCTCCAAAAGATCTTCCGGTGGATCCCCACCGAAACCAGGAAGACGGTCACCCAGGCACTCGTCACCAGCCGACTGGACTACGGAAACACCCTCTACGCCGGAACCACAGCCAAACTTCAGAAAAGACTCCAGCGCATCCAGAACGCCTCCGCACGACTCATCCTGGACATCCCCCGACACAGCCACATCTCCGGACACCTGAGAGACCTGCACTGGCTTCCCGTCGGCAAGAGGATCACGTTCAGACTCCTCATCCACGCACACAAGGCTCTCCACGACCTGGGCCCCAGGTACCTCAACAACCGCCTAACCTTCTACACTCCCACCCACCAGCTACGATCCACCAGCCTCTCCCTCGCTGCCGTCCCACGCATCCGCAGAGCCACCACCGGAGGAAGATCCTTCTCCTACCGGGCAGCCAAAACATGGAACTCCCTCCCTATCCACTCCGACTGACCCAAGACCATGTTTCCTTCAGGAAGCAACTCAAGACCTGGCGCTTCGAGCAGTAGCAGACCCCCCCCCCCCTCCCCAGCGCCTTGAGACCCCTCCGGGTGAGTAGCGCGCTATACAAATGCTATGATTGATTGATTGATTGGTAATTTGTGGCTGCCCTTTTTATGAATAGGCCTTATAATTGCGCCTTTCCAACTTTCTGGAACAATTCCCGTGTCCAGGATTACCAGGAACATCTTTACAAAAAACTCCATTCTGGACACGTTTTAATTATCATTGCCGGGAGGTTATCTGGTCCTGCAGCACGGGTGAGGTTCAAGATAGCAATAATCTCCGTTATATATCTTGGGGTAAAGTAGTCCTTTATATCGTCCCTCACCTGTGACCAAACTAAGGTTCCTGGTATTGATTGTGTCGGCCATCTTCCATAAATTTCTTTCAGATAGCCTACCCAGTCATCTTCAGGAACTATACAGGCCAAGGAACCAGATTTCCCCCCCACACTCTCTTGGACAAATTTCCAGAACCTTCTTGCATCCTTGGATTCAATCACCTCCAACATATTTGCCCAGCATTTCTCTTTATACCTTCTTTTTTTATTCCGAATTCATGTTTTATACTTTAACCTTAGTTGCTGAAGTGATTGGTATAGATCCACTTTGAACATGGCCCTTACTCTTCTCTCCTTCTGTCTTATCAGGGCCTTAGCTACCCTGCATTCTTCGTCAAACCATGGTTTCCTATTTTTATTATCAACATATCTACCCAGTCCTGACTTGTTTGACTTGAATTCCTTCTTGAGGGAATCTGCCAGCTTACCTAAGGTTAGATCAAACAACGGAATTCCTGCATTAGGATGATTTCCTTCCGTTTGAATTGACTTTTGAATTAGCTTAAGCTTTTCTATCTGTTCATCTGATATGCAGGTTGTTAGTAGTTTGGGGTAGTCCACATTGACCTGTAGAGCCCTATCTCTACTTTTACGTTTCGGTATGTGTATTTCTAACTTCAAAGGGAAGTGGTCACTACCTGACATTTTCTCCACCTCAAAATTACTTATTTTATCAAAACACCAGGCCTGACAAAATACATAGTCAATTGGGCAGAGTTGCTGGCCCCTCATAAAAGTCCTTCCCGCTGGCCGGTCTTGCTGAAATCTTCCATTTGCACATACCATGCCCAAAGACCCCATTAGGTGACTAAATGACTCATCCTGATGTGAGAGTTCCCCCCTTGCAAAGAGTGCTATTTCAATATTATGGGCTTCTAGCAATTGTTTGTGCCAACTGTCAACCTTTCTGGGATCTAATCTATGATTAAAATCACCTACTACTAGTATTAAATCCTTCTGATACTTAGCGCAAGTTGACTCCAGATCTTCTTTCAGTTTACCCAGATTCTCCTTATATTCATGAGCCTTTCCCTCTATAAATACACATTTATGATTTATATTCCCTCATATCGGGGATCTACCTTCTGCAATAAGATTCTGCAACCTAGTGCCCACTCACTGAGTAATTTTAGCCTTTCAGACCGTCTAACTATCTGTGTGGATATTAGCGTTAATTGACCCCCTGATGGCCTCCTCAGATTATTTTTCTTTGCTGCTTTAGAGTATTGGGCAAATCCTTCTGTAACTAAGGATTTAAGGGTATCGTCACACAGCCATGTCTCCTGGAGGCACACAATGTCGTTACTCTTTATAATGTTATCAAATTCTATCTGTGCCGAAATTTTCTTGTAACCATTTATGTTCCATGGTAAGACTGAAAGGCTGTGTGACGACCCATACTCCTAGTCGATTTCACTAAGAAATCCCTCCTCATCATACTCCCTAGATTCTGGGGATGCTAGGGCTTCATATCTATTTCTAGCAAATACACCTTCTCCATACCCTGCAGCTTCACAATTAGTTACAGTAATTGCAATATCCTCCTTAATATTCCAGTTCGAATTAATGAGCCTTATCTGCCGAACCCCTAGACCAGCATGGTTCGTCAGGAAATGCTGTCCCTGTATTTCCTCCTTCCTTACCAGTCTGATCCCCTCATTTTGTAACTCATTTTTCGCTTTTTCCGCTGCTTCTTTCACCCAAGCAGAATAAAAGAGGACCTTAGTCGCCTCCCCTCCTGTACAGCTTGGAATAAACCCTACTTCTTTGAGGTCCATTGTACCAATACTCCTAAGCCTTGCACATTTTCCCATTATAGATAAAAGTTGAGATCGATTTAATGGGTTTAGTTTTCTAGCTTTTTTCCCCCCTTTGCCACCATTTTCGGGTTTTAGAAAAATCCATAGGTCATTAGTGCCTGTTTGCTTGGCCCCATATTTAACCCCCTTTGAGCGGGCTTCCCTTTTCATTGACATTTGATCTCTCATGTCAACTTCCATCGCAGCCCTGCTGCACTTTGGCATTCCTCGAGATCCTGATGGTTTACTTTTCATACTTTTCTCTTCTCTATCCTGTAACTCCCTTATTGTAGGAGCCAATCCACTTTGATTAGGCTTTGGTTTTACCAATCTTTTCCATTGTTCCTCCTGTTCCATTTGTGGCTTTACTTTAGTCACCTCTGATCTTTGAATTTTTTCCCCCTTATTACCTCCTACCTTCATCATTTCTCCTTTCCCTCTTCTCAAGTTCCTGGTAGGGTTTTTTACTAGGCAACTTTTTGTACGGGTCGCCTCCTTCTCAGGAATCTACCCGTATGATTTCTCGTTTCCCCCCATTTTTTCACAATCATTGGCTGCCGGAATATATATACTGAGGGTTCCTCTTTCGATACGTTTGGGGCCACTAACACATCTTCCTCCACCTCATTACTACCTTCCTCCACCTGGCTTCCACCTATTGGTCTAACCAGAGCCGGCATTAAACCTCTAATTTGGGTCAACTCACCCAAGATTGCTTTAGACTGATCCCCCTGGATTTTTAGGAGATCGTTATTTACTATGGAAACCTCTAGCAAACCTTGCAGGGTTTTTTGGAGGATCCACATAACCTCAAGCATAGAGGTACTCGAGGCTCCTGTAACCTCAAGCCCATGCAGTGGTGATTGCAAAAGTTTATTTCCTAGTTGTTCATTTCCTAGAGCAAAAGATCAGTTCACACCCACATTTTCCTTAGGTTGCTTCATAGTTCCATTTTGATCATTTAAGCTTAGTCCATTACTGTATATGGATGCGTCTCCCCCTTTGTCCTCTAATTCCCCTTCAAGTGACTGTTGGAATAATCTAGGCGAAGAAGACAAACGTGGGTTTAGCAGTATCCCAGATAAATTAAGGGTGGACTGATTCAAGGAGGTTAAGACATTGTCGCTCCTGGCCTCAGAGTTTAAGTCAATATTTATGACAGTACTTGGCTCCTTGCTAATTACATCCTTTCCCTTAAAGTGTTTTCCCAGAAAGGCTTTAATTGGATTTGATACTGGTGAATCATTGCTTGTTCCCTTTAGCTTCGTAGATGTAGGTGTCAGTAACAAGGAGTGGGTATCTCTTAGGGCTTGTTTCTTTTTCCTTGTTGGCTCACTCAGCACTGCTTTCGGATTGCCTGTCTCACTGTCATTGTCATCCCCAGACTCTGAAGGGTTCTTCTCTGTCTTTTTCCCCGTTTTAAAGTTTTTGCGGGCTTTTGTTTTAGCCGGTGCCATTTTTATCAGATTCTAATTTTACATTATCCTTCACCGAGCTCGGATTAGCAGGGATAAGGCCTGGGTTAATGGTATTTCCCGCCACTCCCGCAGTTACGGGGGAGAACAACTCTTCCTCACCAGGCTTGGCTTATTGTAATGGAAACCAAACATACAAATTTTCCGCATTTAAATTACGAGTAGATATCGACAGACTACACCCCGCTTACCTCTGTTCCTCAGTCTGCCGTCACACACCCTCAAAACCACATTGTAAAATCTAATGGTTTCACTAAACCTTGCTGTGTGGCCCTATCGGCGTTCTTTAGCCCACTCAGCCACCCCAGTTCAGACATGGCTATATGCAAATCAGTCTGACCCTGTGCCTCATGGGAACAGTCCAGCCCGAACTGCCAAGCCATGTCTTCCCTGGACCGGAAACAAGCTACCGAGGCCCGGTTTCTGGCATTCCATCCGTCTTCAGCCCGGCTTGCTTGAATCCAGTGGCAAAGTGAGCAAGGGACTCACGTCTGAGCATACCCTGCCACACTTATGGTGACCAAAAGCGGTACAAAAGGGGGTGGTGATGGACGGAGCATCTGAATCAATCAAACACTCACACCCAGTCAAAGATCTGGGTTTAATCCATCACCGTTCTTTAGCCCACTCTGCCACCCCAGTTCAGACATGGCTATATGCAAATCAGTCTGACCCTGTGCCTCATGGGAACAGTCCAGCCCGAACTGCCAAGCCATGTCTTCCCTAGACCAGAAATAAGCTTCCAAGGACCGGTTTCTGGCATTCCAGACGTCTTCAGCCCGGCTTACTTGAATCCAGTGGCAAAGTGAACAAGGTACTCACGTCTGAGCATACCCTGCCACACTTATGGCGGCCAAAAGCGGTACAAAAGGGGGTGGTGATGGGCAGAGCATATGAATCAATCAAACACTCACACCCAGTCAAAAGATCTGGGTTTAATCCATCACCGTTCTTTAGCCCACTCTGCCACCCCAGTTCAGACATGGCTATATGCAAATCAGTCTGACCCTGTGCCTCATGGGAACAGTCCAGCCCGAACTGCCAAGCCATGTCTTCCCTGGACCGGAAACAAGCTTCTGAGGACCGGTTTCTGGCATTCCAGCCGTCTTCAGCCCGGCTTGGTTGAATCCAGTGGCAAAGTAAGCAAGGGACTCACGTCTAAGCATACCCTGCCACACTTATGGTGGCCAAAAGCGGTACAAAAGGGGGTGGTGATGGACGGAGCATCTGAATCAATCAAACACTCACACCCAGTCAAAAGATCTGGGTTTAATCCAGCACCGTTCTTTAGCCCACTCTGCCACCCCAGTTCAGACATGGCTATATGCAAATCAGTCTGACCCTGTGCCTTATGGGAACAGTCCAGCCCGAACTGCCAAGCCATGTCTTCCCTGGACTGGAAACAAGCTTCCGAGGACCGGTTTCTGGCATTCCAGCCGTCTTCAGCCCGGCTTGCTTGAATCCAGTGGCAAAGTGAGCAAGGGACTCACGTCTGATCATACCCTGCCACACTTATGGCGACCAAAAGCGGTACAAAAGGGGGTGGTGATGGACGGAGCATCTGAATCAATCAAACACTCACACCCAGTCAAAAGATCTGGGTTTAATCCATCACCGTTCTTTAGCCCACTCTGCCACCCCAGTTCAGACATGTCGGGTAAACCCAGATCTTTTGACTGGGTGTGAGTGTTTGATTGATTCAGATGCTCCGTCCATCACCACCCCCTTTTGTACCGCTTTTGGCCGCCATAAGTGTGGCAGGGTATTTAATTTAATTGTGGGTTTCTAATGCGCTAGAATTGACTCCCGAAGGACTATCTCTGCGCAATAGACCGCTGGGGAACCCGTCCTGGCTTTCCCTGTGAGATGGTCCTTACTGGCTAATGCCCAGAGTTGCCAAGTGTAATCCCTGGTTAGAGTAGGCACCGAGGTGAGAATTATCGAGTCCGCTGACCCTGGTCCACGACCCTGCCGCGTCGGGAGTTGATTCCTGGTCCCGGGCCGTCCTCTGCTCCCGGGTCTGCCGCCTCTAGACGTGAGTCCCTTGCTCACTTTGCCACTGGACACAAGCAAGCCGGGCTAAAGACGGCTGGAATGCCAGAAACTGGTCCTCGGAAGCTTGTTTCCGGTCCAGGGAAGACATGGCTTGGCAGTTCGGGCTGGACTGTTCCCATGAGGCACCGGGTCAGACTGATTTGCATATAGCCATGTCTGAACTGGGGTGGCAGAGTGGGCTAAAGAACGGTGATGGATTAAACCCAGATCTTTTGACTGGGTGTGAGTGTTTGATTGATTCAGATGCTCTGTCCATTACCACCCCCTTTTGTACTGCTTTTGGCCGCCATAAGTGTGGCAGGGTATGCTCAGACGTGAGTCCCTTGCTTACTTTGCCACTGGATTCAAGCAAGCTGGGCTGAAGACGGCTGGAATGCCAGAAACCGGTCCTCGGAAGCTTGTTTCCGGTCCATGGAAGACATGGCTTGGCAGGAAGAGCTGGACTGTTCCCATGAGGCACAGGATCAGACTGATTTGCATATAGCCATGTCTGAACTGGGGTGGCAGAGTGGGCTAAAGAACGTTGATGGATTAAACCCAGATCTTTTGACTGGGTGTGAGTGTTTGATTGATTCAGATGCTCCGTCCATCACCACCTCCTTTTGTACCGCTTTTGGCCGTCATAAGTGTGGCAGGGTATGCTCAGACGTGAGTCTCTTGCTCACTTTGCCACTGGATTCAACCAAGCCGGGCTGAAGACGGCTAGAATGCCAGAAACCGGTCCTCGGAAGCTTGTTTCCGCTCCAGGGAAGACATGGCTTGGCAGTTCGGGCTGGACTGTTCCCATGAGGCACAGGATCAGACTGATTTGCATGTAGCCATGTCTGAACTGGGGTGGCAGAGTGGGCTAAAGAACGGTGATGGATTAAACCCAGATCTTTTGACTGGGTGTGTGTGTTTGATTGATTCGTATGCTCCGTCCATCACCACCCCCTTTTGTACCGCTTTTGGCCGCCATAAGTGTTGCAGGGTATGCTCAGACGTGAGTCTCTTGCTCACTTTGCCACTGGATTCAAGCAAGCCGGGCTGAAGACGGCTGGAATGCCAGAAACTGGTCCTCAGAAGCTTGTTTCCGGTCCAGGGAAGACATGGCTTGGCAATTCGGGCTGGACTGTTCCCATGAGGCACAGGGTCAGACTGATTTGCATATAGCCATGTCTGAACTGGGGTGGCAGAGTGGGCTAAAGAACGGTGATGGATTAAACCCAGATCTTTTGACTGGGTGTGGGTGCTTGATTGATTCAGATGCTCCGCCCATCACCACCCCCTTTTGTACCATTCCTTCCTCTGGGCATCCAGGCCCATAGGAATGAATTGGAGATTGCATGAGCAATGTGCGAGTACCAGTAGGTACTCGCAAATTGCTCATGCAATTTCAATGGTACAAGGGTGTCAAAATGACACCCTGTCACACCCCCTGAAATTGATCTATGCACATATGTTTCACACACACATGCCCTAAGGGCATGTGTGTGCGCAACATGAAACTTTGAAAAATGCACAAAGGTGCATTTTTCAATGTTTTTGCAAATTACCATGAAGTTCAAATTCATGGTAATTTGATACTCCTATTAGCGAAATTGCAAATTTTGTAACTTTCATGCATTGCAACTAAGGAATCTTAATTTGGGATTCCTTAAATGCAATCGCAATTTAAGGAATTGCAAGTTGGAGATTCCTTAAATTGCGATTTTTGCATTTGGGATAATGTTTCCCAAATGCAAAAATACCGGTCGCAAAGGGGCAGATTCTGAGAATCTGCCCGTTTGTGACCGGTTTTTCCTTTGATGCATGCGCCTGCACATACTTACCAATTATTTGATAATATTCTGGTTTTCAGTGTTTTATTGTCCATATATTTTTACTTTACATACAAAGGTCCAGATGTATCAAAGGGTTTTGCCCATTCTGTGTCTATGGGAAAATGTGTTGATACATATGGCCCAAAGTATATAAAGTCAATATTTGTGCTTTCGATATTTTTGGGTGATATTTTTGTTGTGGATATATTGTCATGGACATTTTTGTTATTTCATCGGACAACTATATAAATAAACCCCCTCAGAGGCACAGCAATATTCTTTAAGGTCGGGCCAGTAATCATATTTTTAGTCTGATATCACCATTTTCAGAAATATCCTTTGAGCCAGCTTGTTGCAGCCATTGGCGACCTTGTGCCATCCTCTTTCTCCCATTGGCTTGATTGAAGTTTTGTGCACATTTGGATTATACCAGTAGAGTACTGAGACATTATACATACATTTCTAGGGGGTGCTTGATCATAGATATGAGTCGGTTTCCGAGATACAACTTATTAGGCAGTCGCACCATGGCCAATGCAGGGGAGGGTGTTAAATGCAGATGCATTGAATGGTCTTGCTGACTGTAGTATATAATTGACACCTCTGCACCTGGTGGTGCTTTTGCAGTCATGGTTGTCAAAACATTCATTGCAGGACTTTTTTCAGCCTTGGGTGGCAAGAAAGGTATCCTCTTGATATTGGGAAGATGTGCATTTGTGGTTGGCAACAAACATAATGTGTATTTGTGAAGTGCATGTTCACCTACAAGAGTATCTTGGCACTGAATAACAGATGTTTATTGTTACCCAACTAAATAGTACACACTTTATCGACCTCTGAAGGATGAAAGGCTGAGTGGGCCTACCAGGAATTAAACCTGTGACCATGAGGTCAAACACAGGCCCATGCAGTAGATGCATTAGTTCACTAGACCACCAGATAGGGCTAAAATGGCGAGTTAAAATTAAACCATTTCAGTATCATTTTTGTGACTAATAATATAGTTATTTTCTTTGTTTATTAAAGTATGTCTCTGGACAAGGTCCCCAGGCAATGGCAACAATGGGTCTAATCAGCAGCTGCCAGGGGCTTGAGGTGTTTGTCTATAGATCATAGAACCCATGACAGCCTTGAGCAGGGTTTCCAAAGTTTCGATCTTGTGGCAGTGGGGTTCAAGTATGTATGATGAGGCAGAGAGGGGTTCACATCCTGAAATGAACAGCTGACATCAGGGTACCTCTGAGGATGGAGCCCCTCCACAGTCAAAAGATATGGGTTAAATCCATTGTTCTTTTGCTCACCATGCCTCCCCAGATTAGACCTGGCCATATGCAAATCAGTCTTCACCCTGCTCCCCATAGGAACCGTCCAGCCCGAATTGCCAGGCGAGGTCACCCCTAAACTGGGAAAAAGCATTCCTGAACCATTTTCAGGGTGTCACCAATCACCAGTCATGCTAGCTTGACTTCAGTGGCACAGTGAGCAAGGAACCCAAAATATTTCAGACCATACAGAACACTGCGGCCAGACTCATCCTGGACCTTCTCGTGCAGATGCACATCGCTCCGACTTCAGAAACCTTCATTGACCACCCATCTAGAATAGATGCCAGTTCAAGATCCTCACTCACTCATTCAAGGCCCTTCCAACCAAGGACCTTCCTACGTCAACCATCGAATGAACTTACACCTACCCGCAAAACACCTGTGATCCGTCTCTCTTGCCCTCGCACACAACCCTGCATCCTTTGCAACTGCTTTGGGTCCGCTCCCTTTCCTACATTGTGGCCAAGACCTGGAACACCCTGCCCCTCCACCCCATGCAGTATCTTCCCTGGTAGACTTCAGAAAGAAGCTCAAGACCTTGTTTTTCGATGGAGACACAGCACCAGATACCCCTGGAGGTGGCAGGGCTTTCTCAAAACAAATGCTGATTGACTGATATTTTGATATTCCTATCTCCCCTCTTTCCCTGATGTATTGATTACTGCATCCAGTGATCCACCCCTCGAAGTCCAATCTGTGCCATAAGACCTGAATTTTGTTTTTTTTATTTTGTTATTGGGTGGGAAGGGGAAGTGAGTAAGGCCTCCACAAACTTTATCCCTTGCTCATCGAGAAATTAATTTATTTCCACTTGAAATGAATTGGAAATCTATGCCAAGGCTTTTAAAGCTGCCTGTGGGGTGAGGGTGGAAAAAGGAAAGAAAATGTGCTTGGTGCTCCTCTCCTGCTGTCTGTTGTTACGACAGAGATGCCACTAACAGCAGAGCATGGTCCAAAAGACATGGGGCCAATTATGACTTTGGCAGTGCTGCACCGGCTCTGGTTCAGCACAGCACCGCCAAAGCCATGCAGAGACTATCTGCAAGATTACAAGTACAACTGAGGTCTCGTGGGCTTTTCTATGTCGTCCCCACAGCGATGCCCTGAAAATGGACACCGCAGTGGCAACACAAAAGAAGTTCCAGGACGGCATGGACTTTGAAGTGCAAGCAGTGCTGGAACTTGGGGGTGCATGCAAACAGGGGGGCACATGTTGTACCCTCCTAAATGCATCCCCATGGCAGCAGGGTCATGGGGGCCCTGTAGAGCCCCCTTTATTCCCCTCCCCAGTCTTTATATGGCAGTGAGACCTCCATGAAAAGGCTGGTGACTGGGAAGCTCAAAATATGCTCGGTGGAACCTAGTGGTCCGACCTTGCATATTGAATAGTCCTCTCCGCTACGCCACCTCCAGGGAACAGGGGTTTCCTGGTGCAGCAGTGGGTGGTGCCAATGGCTGCCTAGAAATAGGGTGGCCACTGGACCTCCACCACAGTGCCAGCACGAGTCTGGCAGTCAAAGACCGCCAGACACAAAATCGGGCCTTAGATCTTCATTCATGAGTCCATTTCACTGGGGTTACAGTGCTAAACAAAAGTCCTCAATAGTTTCCTCATTAGAGGAGCAAGGATCAGTTAATGCTTAGTCCAAAATTATTCGTATTTGATTTGACAATGAACCAGAACATCCACTTGTGGTCCCTCTCCTTGAGGCGGTCTATAACTAGGGCACAGATAGGAAAGGGTGCAATACAGAAAGGTGTACATTTGAGAATTCAGGTAAAGACATCCGTACATCCTCTAAACCCATTTTGCTCTGTTTTGACCTTAGCATTTTTCTTGTGACAAGTGCACAGTTTTAACACACTATAGTATTACTATTGACAAAGCCAAGAAATCTTGTTTTCTCTTTAGGGCACAGCATAGACTGAATACTCTACAGGCAGATAGGTAATCGAACTGAATAGGCCCATGGGCAACACATATCATCACACATGCACACAACACAAACTGGCCCACAGGAAGGCAACATGCATAAATGGAATATATCAGCTTGTCTCTCTCAGTGGGAGAAACTAGAATAGACTAGAATGCAGCCCAGGCAATAAGCCTCAGCTGTAATTATTTTAAGCACTCCCTTCATCACTATATGTTTTGTTGCACTAACATGACCTAAAAATGTGCCTACCTCGTTCTGCATGAACACATTGTATACCTGTGGGCCAGTTTGTGTTGTATGTGCAAGCATCTCTCTCCTGTAGTTTTGTCTCTCTGTACAAGGAAAGTGCAGGCCTATTGGCATTGTCAATGCTATTTTAGAAAGGCAACCCCAACTAACATGAATATGTCTTGCCAGTATGGCCACACACAAATTAGTCCCCCTTAAACCACTCAAACGCACACTGTGCCAGATAGTGTCACATGATTGACCCTTCCAGGTAGGTCGCTCCCCCTCCGCACAGCACTGCCTGTGCCCGTTCTCTCCTTCGCTGCCCCTGTATCTCTCTGCCCGGTTTCCCTTCTGCTCCATTCGCTGCCCCCGTGTCTCTTTGCCCGTTTTTCCATCTGCTCCTCTCGTGGCCCCCGTGTCTCTCTGCCCATTTTTGCCTTCTGTTGCTTGGCTGCCTCTGCATTTCTGTGACTTTTCTGCCTTCTGTGCCACTCGTTTTCCCCTGTTTTCTGTGACCTTTTTGCCCTTCCTGTGACCTTTTTGCCTTCTGTGCCACTCGTTTCCCCCTGTATTCTTGTGACCTTTTTGCCCTTTTTCTGACCTTTCTGCCCTTTGTGCCACTCGTTTCCACCTCAATTGTTGTGCCCTTTTGCCTTCTGTTTCGTCCGTCGCCCCTCTCGCCCCCGCAACTGTGTCCCTTACAGCTCCGCCCCCCTGACTGCCCATTCACTGCCCCCACCTCCCGCCTCCCAGCTGCTCCTCACTCCCACCTCCCCACATATGCCGGCCACTGCGCAGTCGTGTCGCTGGCATGTGGCAAGCCTGTCTGCGCCCGCCCGCGCCTGGACCGCGCCCAGTGCCAGAACCCCAGGCCCGCACACTCACCACCACTACGACGCCGGCACTATCCGCTCGCTCTCAACCCCGGACAGACCCACAACTGCTTCAAGGCTGCCCCAAAACGCACACACGGTCCCTTCACCTGCCGGAACTGCAGCTACACAAGCCACAGAGCAGACAAACAACCCTCCAAGAAAGACCTCAACCACCGTCGATGCATACTACTGAACACCCGCTCCGCATGCAAACACGCCGTCGAGCTCTGGGACCTGCTCAACACAACCTCCCCAGACGTCGCCTTCCTGACAGAGACCTGGTTGAACAACTCCTCCGCACCCGACATCGCCATAGCCATCCCAGACGGCTACAAGATCACCCGCAGAGACCGCACCAATAGAGTCGGAGGAGGAATCGCCATCGTCCACAAGAACAGCATCAGGGTCTCGACTAGCACCGACAACGCGCTCAGCATCGCCGAACACATGCATTTCCAGATCCACACAGACCCCAACTCCACCCTCAGAGGCACCCTCGTCTACCGACCCCCCGGACCCTGCCCACAGTTCAGCGACTTCATCGCCGTCTTCATCAGCATGCACGTCCTGACCTCCACCGACTACATCCTCCTTGGAGACCTGAACTTTCACCTTGAGAACAACAACAACAACAACTCCACAACCCTGATTGATAACCTCGCCAACCTCTGAGTGAGACAGCTCGTCACAACGCCCACCCACTCCGCTGGCCACACGCTCGACCCCGTCTTCTTTTCAAGCCCGCATGTCTCCGTCAGCCACCCCACCGAACTCCTCTGGACCAACCCCCACTGCATCCACTTTACCTTCCAGAAACCCACCACACACCACCGCACCCAACAGATCCCCCGTCGCTGCTGGAGCTGAATCACCGAAGACCAACTACATGCAAACCTTGCTCTCAGCCCACCCACCGAACCCTCCAACACCAAATTCGCTGCCCACAACCTCAGACGCTGGATCGCGGTCCGCACCAACACCCTCGCCCGCTGAAGAAACCCCCCCACACAGACACCAGCAAGAGGGTCAGCTGGTTCACCCCAGAACTCCTCCATTCCAAGCAAGCCTGTTGGATACTGGAGAAGAAATGGCACAGTGAAAAAACTCTGGACAGCCACGCAGCACACAAGGATGCCGTCTGCAACCACCACCACCTCATCAGGGCTGCCAAGAAGACCTCCTTCTTAGTCCGCCTCGACAATAAAGCACACGTCAGCAAGGAGCTCTTCAACATCGTGAAGGAACTCTCCAACCCCAGCTCCAACACAAACGACATCCCGCCGTCGCAAGCCCTGTGCGACTCCCTCGCCACCTTCTTCCACCGCAAGATAGCAGACATCCACGACAGCTTCAACACCCAGACAGCCCCAACAGACAGCAACACAACAGACCCTCCGCACACCATCGACCACATCCCTAGCCTGGACCAGCGTGAGTGTCAATGACACCATCAAGACCATGAGCACAATCCACTCCGGCTCACAGTCAGACCCACTCCCGCACCACGTCTTCAACAAAGCAAGCAGCTCCATCGCACCCCACCTACGCAATGTCATCAATCTCTCCCTTGAGACCCCGACCTTTCCCAGAGAGCTGGAAACACGCCGAGATCAATGCCCTACTCAAAAAACCCAAGGCAGACCCAAGAGACATCAAGAACTTTCGACCCGACTCTACTCCCCTTCCCCGCCAAGGTCATCGAGAAAATCGTTAACAGACAGCTAACCCGATACCTCGAAGAGAACAGAATCCTGGACCCTTCCCAGTCAGGGTTCCGCAGCAACCACAGCACCGAGACCGCCCTCATCGCCGCCACCGACAACATCAGGACCCTCAGCCCGACACTGTTCAACATTAACATTGCCCCACTTGCACACATCGCCCAAAAGCACGACCTAAACATAATCTCCTACGCCGATGACACTCAATTCATCCTCCCCCTCACCAAGGACCCCATCACCGCCAAAGCCAACCTCCATGATTGAATGAAGGACGCTGCCGACTGGATGAAGATCAGCCGTCTGAAGCTGAACTCGGACAAGACAGAGGTCCTCCTCCTCGGCTCCAACCCGTCAGCCTCGAACGACTCCTGGTGGCCAACGGCACTGGGGGCAGCTCCGAACCCCACCGACCACTCACGCAACCTGGGAATCATCCTCGACATGCTCTTGATGACCAAGCAAGTCAATACCGTCTCCTCCTCCTGCTTCAACACCCTCTGCATGCTCCACAAGATCTACAGATGGATCCCGACAGATACAAGAAAGACAATCACCAAGGCCCTCGTCAGCAGTAGAGTCGACTACGGAATCGCCCTCTACGCGGGAGCCCCGACCAAGCTCATCAATCGACTACAACGCATCAAAAACACCTCGGCATGACTGATCCTCGATGTACCATGACACGGCGACATCACCCCCCACCTGAGAAACCTACACTGGCTCCCCATCAACAATAGGATATCCTTCAAGCTCCTCATCCACGCACACAAGGAACTCCACAAGACCGGCCCAGCCTACCTCAACAGACGGCTCTCCTTCTACACCCCCAACCGCCAGCTACGCTCCGCCGACCTCTCACTCGCCACCGCCCCGCGCATCCGAAGAACAACCACCGGTGGGAGATCCTTCTCCCACCTCGCCGCCAAGACATGGAACACCCTCCCACTGAGCCTACGACAGACCCAAGACCTGCTGACCTTCAGGAGGATGCTAAAGACCTGGCTGTTTGATGAGTAGCGCCCCCCCCCCAGCGCCTTGAGACCCTCACTGGTATGTAGTGCTCTTAACAAATGACTGATTGATTGATGATTTTGGCTCCCTTCACACTGTCAACCAGTAGAGAGCTTATACCACAAACTGGGCTAAAAGGTGAGCTGGAAGCCTCTCCATGGAGTGGGATTCTAGGGCATGAATGTTTGGAGGCTTTTGCTAGGTAGGTAGAAGGGCATTGGGCACTGCTCTGCAAAACACCCCACCCCCTTCAGGGCCCAGCCCCTCCTCTCACGTTTTAGAAAGATTTAATGAGTTGGCAGGTCTTCAATTGTGTGAGATGTTCACAACTCATGATGAATTCTTTGTGCATATGTAAATGATTTACCCGGAGACATTTAACAGGTTGTGTAATGTTTTTTTTTTATCTTTTTCCGTTTCTTTGCAGTCTAAACTAGGATACCTTACTTTGATCCTCTGCACTGGACATACACTGGTCTATGGCTGGGATCGCTTTATCTTCGGTCCATTTTACAGATGGCATCTTCCTCCAGCTTTTGTGTTGTCTCTCATCATACCATGCGCGGTGTTGGTCCTTAAGTTTATCCTTATAGCTCCATGTGTGGACAGAAAAATAATGCAAATTCGTCAGGGGTGGGAAAGAAATTCCCAAAATCCAAAGAAGGACGTCAGTGAAAATGGAAAAACAACTGTGTAAACGTCTAAGTATGTTTGTATGTTGTTGTCATACCCTTTTTAGCCACTACACGGTAAGGTGACACAACTGGCAAAGGGATCCATTGCAGTTAAAAAATGCTGCATTGTTTACAGATGCCTGATAATTCTAAGTGAAATACCACTCTTTCCAATTGCAGTTCCAATTCAAGTAAGAAAATACATTGTGTAGTCATGTGTACTTCTATGCATTGTTTTATGCTTATGACAAATCTGGTTTCTTCCATTACATGGCTGTAATTCAAGGATAAGGCGCTATATTATAGAAAGTGCACCAGGGACGCAATGGACATGTGCGCCTGCTTTGTGTCCCCGGGGCATTTTTGTATTACAGTAGAGGCTGCAGGTGCTTGTGTGGGCCCTTCTGTAATACCGATAGCGCTGGTGCACATGTAGCACCAGCGCTATCCATCATTTGCATGAGGGCATTGAACCATGCAAATGAGAGGATTTCTTTGCCTCTGCGTCCATGCCATATTATGGAAGTAGGCACCAAAGGCAAAAAAGCCAGGAGATGCAATGAAAGTGCACCACAAAAAGGTGGCACATTGACAGTGCGCCTCCTTAAGGCAGCACTCTTGGGGATGAAGGGGGTCCCATGAACTGACCAGACATCCCATTGCAGGTGGGTGCAGTCACTCATAGCACCCACCTGCAAGGGGATCTCTAATCTCTTTTGAAAGTGCAGGTGGGTTGCTGCCTGCACTGTGAAACACGGAGTGGTTTTGAAGTAGCCGCTCCATATTTTACTTGAATGCGCTTTCCCCCAGGCAGCACCAGTTTGCGGCTACTCCGAAGGCAGCGCATTCTTTATAATAGGGTGAACTCTCACTGTTTGCACACAACACACCATTTTGAAGGTTCTCAGTGGTGCAGACAGGGAAAGTACACCTTAACCACACTACAGGCTCAGGTGTCGTCCTCTCCAGAGCATATACATGAATAGATTGCACTTCATAAGTTTGAGCCTTAATAACACACACTGACCTGTACTAATAAAGGATCTTGATTCATTGTATCTTTCTCCACTTGAATACTCACACTGCACCATGTTTTCATCATTTAACTTGATCCAAAGAAAACAGGTTAAAAAGAAACTGTATGTTGATGCTCATGATACTGTTTCTGTTCACACATTGGTCTTCAAGACCACAGAAGCAACACACAAGCAGTTGTAGTAGAAGCAACAAATCTCTTTTAGCATCTTTTAGTCATAAGGTAAACACCCTCATGCTAATTACTGACGAGTCCCCACTTCCATCCCATTCCACATCTTCCCCATCTGGCTCATTGAGTGTCCTCTTGTTGCCCAACTTTCCCTCTAAACTGCAACCTCAGTACCCTTTCCCACTCCACTGTACACAAAGGCCACCTGTGTTGTTTCACTGCTTCCACGTCCCCCTCCACTCTTCTTCTACATGGCATTCTGTTTCATGTTGGCTGTGTTTGAACTGTATAGGTCCAATACATGCTTACTTACTAGCAAGCATTCCTAGATTAAAAAAAACACTCAAGCCCTAATAATAAACAAAGCATTCAGGCCCTTATTCTGAGTGAACAGAATGGGATTTTCACGGACAAGTTATATACAGTGACCAAAGTTGGTAAAAAGGCTTATTTACTTGATATGAATATGATAGTAATATTAGAACATTATGTCAGGACATAAGTATCACTCTAGTGAGAGTAGCAAAGGCGTTAGGTTCTTTTAATGTAGTACTTTTTTATGCAGTTTCTATAGTCCCTACTTAAAACCCCAACTCCCTTTATTCATTTATAGTAACCATGATCCATCTCTTGAGAGTGATCCAGATCCGGGAGAGACATGAGTGAGGACAAGATTGTCATGCTCCATCCGAAGAGAATCTCCCATTATCCCCCTTAGTAATCTCGCCCGCCTCTCTTTTCTGGCCAGCATTCCACTACCGTGAGGGACATCAAAAAGGTGCACACATGTTTTCTGTCCCAACAGCATCTCCCCCATCTGACTTGGACATCGGTTTGTATAAGGGATTTAGTTGCCTCCTCCCCTGTCCCATTCTCCTCATTAGTAGGCGAATGAAATCTCACCTCTTGCCCTGGACCTGTAACCTTTGATAGTCCTGTTTACCTAGCACCTGAGGGTCCCACTCACATTAAGAAGGAATTCCCGGCTTCTGTACCTCTCTCAATGGCTCAGACAAGAAAAATGAACATGGTGAAGAGTCAGTCCTGGGATGTTCCTGTACCCTGTACCATGACACACCCTGTAGTTCACCGTGATACACCCTTTAACCTCTGTCCTTGCTAGTCACTAAGTAGTATCCAGCCATTGCCCTGGTGCAGCACCGTACTCCACTCTTACCTCTCACCGTCCTGCAGCGAGAATTCATGAGTTTGGGGGAAATTCTGCATCCTAGTAGTGAACCATGCATTCTTTTCCTCTTTTGCCTGTGACATATAGCCCCTGCTCCACTCTCAAGGAGTAGATTGTGAGTTCCCTGTGACACTTATTTGGCCAAAAACAGCAAAACAGTGTCACAAGTAGACATGGTTTATCACAATTGCCCTTCCTGGGTTCAATATTCCCTTACATTTTACCGTGGAAAAATCCCCCAGGCTACAACAGGAGTTTGTTGTCTGGTAAAAGGCCAGGTTCGCATGCAGGAATTAGTACCGGAACACCAACTCCCACATATTATCCCCTCCCATACAGGACTACCAATATGCCTAGTAAGGGTAACACTGAGGGGCACACTTACTATTATTTCATGCAATGCGGGGGCAGCAAAGGAACTTGATGCACTGTATTACATACAAGGCATTGAGCGGAAATGCTCCATATTTATAAAGATATGGAGCATGTCTGCTCTCTCATTGCGCTGGTGAACTTTGTATGCCAATGCCATCACCTGTGCCATAGTGCAAGGGTGCCTGCATTACTGGCAGGATTGTTTTTGTGCAGAAAGGAAAATCTTCCTGCACCAATTCTATGGAGGCATATTTCTATTTCCATGTTTGCTGCATGCTGCAGCACAAATGGAAAGAGAAAGTAATGAGTAGACACAATGATATTCCTCCTTGTTTTTCCTCTGTTGGATAGGCGCGCCATTTGGGGCAAAACCAGGTTTACAGACATTGTAAATCTGGGTTTGCATCAAAATACATGGGTGGATGCATGGGAACTTGTGTGCAACTTTGCCTTTATTAAGCCATGTAAAGCCACGCAAAGTGGCGTTGCCTGGTTCAGTAAAAGCCAAAAATGATTCTTCATTGGGGGTTGAACCTCCAAAGTGATGCAACCCTGATGCAAAATCTTAGTAAATATGTGCCTGAGTATGGTATAAAGACAGTTAACACTTGGTCACTCATAATGATGATGTCAGTCATATAGAAAGCCATACAAAGGAATGTTAAATGGTAGGGTCGTGAATTACCATAGTAATTCTTCGAGATTTGAGTACATTACTGTAGTGCATTGCATATTTTAATTTAGTGTGCCTTCCTACATAGCATAGTAGTATAATGTGGCTCTCTGTTCTTGCATCAGTATTTTAGATGCCAAATACCAGTGTTTACTGCACCGAGTGGAGAAGTGTGGCTCAATGATTAGAGCGGCAGACCCTGAGGCAGAGGTCTAGCCCGGGACCAGGGTTCAATTCCCCACCTCGGCGAGTCTTGGGCTCAAAAAGTCCATGGACCTGATAATTCTCGCCTCGATGCCTGTTCCAATCATGGAGCCCTACTCTGCAACTCTGGGCAATAGCTTGCTTAATCTCCACAAGGGCCCCCAAAACGCTAAGGATGCCTGGCCTCCACCTTGGGGGTGCCCAGGAGTGGACGCCTCACAGGAAAAGCCAGGATGGGTTCCACAGCAGTATTCGTACAAGTGCCTTGAGACCCTTGCGGGTGAGTAGTGCACTAAACAAGTATACATTTACAGAGGCTGTAATACTTTACAAAAACTATTTCTTCAAGACAAATAAAAAACATTACATCGACATACTAACAAATAAGACATATCATTTTACAGTGAGCTATTTTGTGAAAAGCAAATTCTGGATGCCTAGAACAGGTGCGTATAAATTGGAGTAAAAAAGAAACGCTATTGTTTTATATCATCGTGCACAGACTTGAACAAAGTAAAAAAGCAGTGACAATTGATTTAGAAAAATAGCACTTACTAAAACATATAAGTAAGTCAAATGCACAATAATAACCAAGAAAAAATTGTAATTACATATTAAATACGGACCTTATGCAAAATGACCTGAAGACCTATCCACTAAGAATATGGAAACACAGTTAAATGGTGCAATTCTGCATATTTATAGAAAACACATGGTTTTAGTTTTACATTCTTAAATGAAAATATTTATGTTTGACTGCAATTGCAAATGAAAATATACTCTCTCAGGTAAGGTTGGTTGCTATCAAACACTACTATTAAAATGTCTCAATGTAATGCATATTTTGGTATTTGTGATTCACGTGTCCATCAAGTAAAACAGAATTGTAAGTCCCCGACAGAGGGGTAGCTTTTAAGGGGGGGAGGAGAGAGACTGGAGGAAAATGACACCTCCCAAAATATATGCCTTCTTTGCTTGGAAGTTGGGTCTGGGGACCCAGAATCAGGCATGCTAAGCCTGTTTTTTCCCCACTTGTTTAGATGGAAAAAATGAGATTCACACCCCTGAATCGCACCAACTACACTATGCATGTATTCCCCGAGTGTGTTAACCTTTGTGTTTACATTCCATGGAAAATGTAAGTCTTATTTTTGTCCCCAACATCTTGAAGAATATGGTTTCATTGGAAGTTGCCTGTACTTGCTTTAGTTATTGTGTGTGAAATTATCTTATTTTAAATATATGATCATTCCATTTTGTAACATGGTTAACAAATAAAGGGACATCTGAAAATAAAAATAATGTTTGCATGAAGAGTTGTATGTTTTGCAAATACTCAATAGCACTTTATTGTTTTTTCTTTTATTTAACACTTCCCTTCCCTTCGGAGTCCAATCTATAGTAATAGCTTCACCGAAGTGTTAATTGTCACTCTTGATCCTGTGCATCCTTTCAAAGTGTACAGTTGATAGTGTCTTGGATGTAATTTAACTTAAAGGGCAGGTATTGAGTGAGGTGTGTAGGGCTCAGAAATGTGCTTCAAACATGGTGCAGCAAATGTCACTTAACAAAAACATGTGATGTTACAGAAACTGCCAGAAAAGATGCAGTCACACATATTTACCATTTTTATGAGTATCAGAATCCTATAAAGTGGAACATCATGGAGTGTGTAGTGTGCTGGTCAGTGGAGAGGAGGTTTGCGTGTTCTACTTGGCATCCAGCCAGAAAACAACGAAGCCCAATGAGAAATGTCAAGCAAACTGGGTATGTACTATAAGGGTCGACCCAGAAGCCACAGAGGACCACCCTCCAGTTTGCACTTTTAGGCAATGAGGCTGTGTAGCACCCAGACATAGAGGTCTAATACCTGCAGTGTACTGAGAAAGTAACTGAGCTGTATAGTGTGTGGGACCACCCTGAAATGGCAGAGCCATCCTCATTGGAGGCACTCTTAAGCAGCAAAGATATACCAAGTGGGGTCCACCGAAAAGCAACAATAGCCCATCCTCTCTGGAGGCCGGTTAGGCAATCCAGATATACGAGTGCAGTACACGGATCTAGAAGCTGAGAAATAGCAAAACTAAAGGAGGCCATACTAGGTACCACACATTGTGGGTCTATGGGTCTCCCCAGAGGCGGAAGCAATATACCCCATAGGTGTTGTTGGCTTAATCTTGGGAACCAGATTAATATGCATCAGTTGTTGTTCCTGTGGGTTACAATAGGATTAGATATGGGAAAAAGAGAAGGAGTGTCATGGGAGAAGATTGGGTAAGGCACTAGTTTCTGTCATGATATGCTACCAGATCCTAACAGGCTCTGACAGGAAAGATGCACTTAATGTATACGTGTTTTACCTGGAGGCCTGGGCTCCATTCCCTGGCTGAGGTAGATATTAAAAGGAAGACCAGGCTGTATGAATGCACAGGTCCTGTGAAGGCCTTCACATACCAATCCAGGAAGAACCAGGCAGAAAGAACCAGAAGTGGTGACTTTTTTTTGTTTTTTTTAATGGTAACCTACATCCTGTCATTACATTTTCTGTCTTACTTTCATCACAAAAAGACTATACATCATATATGGGTGCTTTACAAACGTTGCACCAAATGCATGCAGTATAGCTTTCAACCAGTCCAGAAATATGCTTAACAGTAGATTAATACTGCTCGAATAGAAGAAAGACAGCCTACCACATGAATTGATTTCAGACAACTTTTTAGGTCTGACCAAAGGATAAAAATGTGTTTGAGCAACCATTATCATCTACTGGTCAGCTTAAGTATCATTCAGATTTTGCTTCTGAGCATACAGCCTGGCTCAGTGGGTAATCCCACTTCAGCCATTGGCTTTCTACATTTTGAATGATTGCATTTTTCTTGTGCATACTTGCACATTTGCTTAAAAAATAGTCTACTTCCATGACTCTGTTGAGGGGATAGTCTCTACTTTCATTTCATTGTGTTGTTAGGTCTAGCCTGAGACTATATTAGTTGTCTCACCAGACCCGTGCTATCCAAAAAAATGACACAAAATGCATACATGAAATAAATACATAGAGGGCTTGGGGTCAGCCTTTTTCATAAATGTTCCTGCTCATCTGCCATTTGCATCCGCCCACCACAGCATATATCATGGGGCAGTGGGTCAGCCCACATCGGCCATTAGTTGCCTCTCTGTGAGTGACAGCCTTTTGCCTATGTATACATCCACCTAAAGAGAAGTGCACTTCAGTTCTAGGGTTGTTGAGTGAATACTTTACTTTGCCGGTAATTTTTTCTTTCCATTATTTTATCCTCCCATTATTTTCTGTCAATACTGTTTGTTTAATTTATTTCTTCAGGTTACTTGAATCCAAAGCAAATAGTGCATTCACTTTGAGTCAATAAAACATATAAACTTGGGATGTGCATTAAAACCAAAATGGGTTTCGATACGTGTTTTAAGTGTAGCTGCATGCTGGAAGCACCCATAATATGCTAGTAAAATTATGTATATTATTATTTTATTAAATGTAAAATTGTATTTAAAGTCTCAGATAGCCCCGTAGTCTGCCGTATGTATATGTGTATCTGGTCAAATTTGCAGAGCTCCAACACGGGGTGTTAAAAGCCAAAGGTTAAAATTGGAAATGATGAAGCAAAAATTCTTGCAGGGGTTAGAGTAGCTATTGTAAATACAATGCGGTGCGCAGCCGTTGCAACATAAACTGCCTGGGTTGGGATATGGGGGAGAGACTTGGAAGTACTCATGGAAAAACTAAATGTTGCTTTCCCGGAGAAACTGATGCTGTACAAAGTAAGGGCACACAACAGAAAAATCATAAAATACTGCAAGACAGTACACGTGTCCAAGAAAGTCTGCAATGTACATGACAGTGAGAGGATAGCACCTTAAAATGCAAGTTCAAGCTGGATAAAGATGTTAGAAAAGACAAAAATGGTCTTCGAAGGGAGCATGGGAGCTCCTCGAACAAACAGTCCTCTCGCATAACTCAGGAAGGTTTCAGATATGGATTAGGGGCGCTCGGCTGGCCACAGAAGAAGATGGCCGCCTGAATCGTGAGCTCCGCCGGGAGAGGAGCGTCTAATGAAAGCAGCACGTTTACCTGAGTTGCCAAGGCTAAAGTTTGGACGTGTCCTGTTTTACGGAGGGCTGCGGAGTCGTTAGGTGTGCAAACTGGGGCTGTACGATGTCTGGACAATGCCCTAGGTGAGCGCGATGCCAGTCGGCATTCACTATTTCAGGAATCCTCGGTTCTCGCATGCGCGGGGGCCGAGGCTCCGCTGACTGTCTCCGCCCCTTTAGCCCGCTTTCACCGTATGTCTAATGAGGGAAATGAGCAAACTTTGTTATGGATTGCTCCAACGATATGAGAAATTAATTAGGCAAATTTAACTGACTACTGCACTATTACCAACTTTGTGGATATATTTTCCTGTCAAAATTGAATTCACAACCTACACAGTAATGTAAATAAAGCTAAAATGGGGCAGATTTAACTGACTACTGCACAATTAAAAACTTGTGGTCGTAATTTTCTGTCAAAATCGAATTTTCAATGTGCACAGTAATGAAAATAAAGCAAAAATGAGGTAGATTTAACCTGCTAGTACAATATTAAAAATTTGTGGATATATTTTCCTGCCTAAATTTAAATTTTCACGTACACCTGGAGAGGCCATATGCTGAGGAAAATATGAAGTAACTCTTGTAATAGTTCACGAACTTTCAATTTTCATATAAGCGGAAACCAAAGCCTTGGTGTTTAACTTTATTCCTTGGAATATCCTTACATGGACATTTTTACTACTAAACGCAGTCATCACACCTATGTCACAGTTCCAGTTTAGTGTGTATCATATAAAGTGATGTGAATATATTCGCTAAGTACAATGTCATTTTTTAACATATCTTACCTAATACTCTGTTTAATACATCATTTCAACCCTCTTAGGCTAGCTAGTATTTGTGACATACAAAAGGATACAATATGCATTGAAATGGTTAGAGTTAATAGTCAGTTTTGATTTTTGCCGATAGCATCTTCTGTAGTTTTATCCTCTCTGATACTAATCGTCACTGAGATAAACCAAACAATTTAGAGCACATAACAAAGGTGTTATTCCGAAGAAGTACTATAGAGGTATAAAGTATGTATCTGTGCCCTGCAGTGAGATTGATCTTAATGTCATACAATAAACGTGGAAATAGCTCCTCTACACCACTTCTATTTGCTGAAGATCCTAAACAATCAAGCAAGATGGCTGGGAATGGAACTGCTCCCTCTGCAAAAGAATCGCCTTAGAATACCAACATCTCTCCACAAAGTGATACATTGAATCATATCTTACAGGAAATTTCCAATGTCAGTTGATGTCTAGAAGGCATGGATGCTAACATATCATCCTTAGCAGCTGAAACCAAAACTATTAGTACAGAAATAGAAGGTTTTCATGCAAAAACTGAGAATTAGACTTGAGATTGACAACAGTGGAAAGTCGTCTGGGCGCAGTGCAAAACAAAGACCAAGAGATTTCATTTCTTCGCAGTGAGCTAGTTGATTTGGTAGACCGTAGTAGGAGGGATAACATTCGCTTCTTTTGATTCCCAGAAAATATTGATGGTCAAAACGCTAGACTATTCCTTTGTGATGTTCTTCCGAAACTAACTCGTATTACCTTTGATTCTCCATTAGAAAAAATACAAAGAGCTCATTGCATCGGTCCTCCACGAAAGAATCATACAGCTCGGCCGAGACCACTTATCACTTGCTTCTTGAAACATTAACCAACTAGGCATCTGCTAGCTGCAGCACTCTCGCAAGTTTCATTTTCATATAATGGTCACGTCATCCACATGGCTGCAGATTTCTCTAAAGAGACTAACAAGAGACGCAAAGCGTTCCTCAGTTACGACAGTTGGACATTAAATATGGTCGATCGGAGCAGGCTCACTTTCGTATTACTAAAAATGGAGATCCTAGAGATTTCGATGATCCAGTAGATTTGCAACAGTTTTTTGATCAGATGAGATTGCAAAACATGGATACCCTAGACTCTTCAACTGATTCTACTGATGCAAGCTTGGATTCTACACAGCAATCACTCAATAACAGAAGGCGTAATTTTAGCAATCTGCGCCATACAGGAAGTGTTGGACCTGGGCCTATTGGCAGGGTCATTCCTAAACTTTTTGCCTTCCCCCAATACCCTCTCTGACCTATTTTGTTTGGTTTAATGACTCTGGGCACTTTACCACTGCTGACCAGTGCTAAAGTGCATATGCTCTCCCTATGTAAAGTGTAACTGTGATTGATATTCCTGATTGGTTCATTGGATTTACTGTCAGTCCCCAGTAAAGTGCACCAGGAGTGCCAGGGCTTGTAAATGCCAATACTGCTAGTGGGCCTGCAGCGCTGGTTGCGCCACCCACAGAAGCAGCCTTAAAATGTGTCTAGGGTCTGCCATTGCAAAACCTGCGTGCAGTCTGGTACTGTCATACTGGCTGGGCAAGTGCACACACTTGCCAGCCCCTAAACCTTCCCTTAACTTCATATTAGTCACCCCTATGGTAGGCCCTAGGGCAGGGTGCATTGTACGTGTAAGGTAGGACATGCTCTGAGGTGTGTGGCATGTCCTAATAGTGAATTACTGCCAAATTCGTTTTTCACTATTGTAAGGCTACCTGCTCCCTTTAGGCCAGAATGGGCTGCTGGAATTATTACACTCTATAATCCCAGCAGGCTCAGGGAACATGGTAGAAAATAAAGTTTAGTATGCCTGAACTCAGAATAATAAAATACATCTTTCAGTAAAGGTTGTTTTAATATCCTGTGTTTGCAAATGCTACTTTTAGAAAGTTAGCATTTGCTTGCCTAACCATTTCAGCCCGCCTCTGATAGGATGTGTATCTGACTGTCTGGGATGTGTGAGTGACAGGGCTGGGGGATGACAGGTGGTGAATGCAAGGATCACACCTTAGTGGGAGGTAGGAGTGGCCCTGGACTTCTAATCAGGCTGTGCTCTGCCACCACAATGCTGGCTCCTCCCCCCTGGGGAGCGACTGATGACTCAGTCGGCACCTGGCCCAGGAAGGGCGAAGCACCATCATCAAGGTACTCCTGGCTGCCCCATGCCACACAATGCTGGCTCCACCTCCTGTGGAGCGTCTGATGTGCCTGCCCCTCGCACTGAAAGCCAAGACTTAAGCACCCCCAACAAAGTGCTCAAGGACTTAAGATAGCTATGCAAAGGCCCCCCTGGCCTGGGAAGACAAAAGAAATGGTGTATAAAAGTAGGAGCCCTGCTCCTTGTAAATTAGATCCTGTTTGCGCAAAGAAGAAGCTCTGCCTGAAGAGGAGGACCCTGGAATCTGCAAGGAGAAGTACTGACTCTGACCCCAAGAGACTGGCCTGTGGTGGGTGCCTCGCTGCTGAAGGAGAGCAGGAGAAGAAAGACTGAAAGACTTTGCTTTTATTCAACTTGTGCCAAACTTTTACCAAGATCTCCAAGGGCTTGCTGTGGAACTTGCCCCCTGAACTGCGCCCCAGGAACAGTGGGCGCTACCCCCACCTGGAAAGAGAAGCTGCAGTGAGATCTGCTTCTGCCTGGTAAACCCTCCTGAGGAAAAGCGGAGGGCGCTGTGAAGGAATCGTTGCGCCCCCTGAGTGGCCCTTGGCACCCCCGTCCCGCCGAGCAACGCATCTGCTTCCTGGCAGGCCCCAGATAACATCGCCAGGACCAGCCTCACTGGCCCTAGCACTGTGCCTGTAGCCTGCCTAACTGTGGACTGCACCGCAAGACCGGACTCTGCCTTTTGCCGCCTGTTCCTGAAGGAGAGAGTGCCTTGAAGCCCCAGCCGCCGCCGTTCGTGTGCAGCAGCGGCGTGGGGAGAGAAGGAGCACTCCCTGTGCTTTGCCAAGGCTTGTTTTGTGCCTCACTTTGCTGCCCGGGGCGCCGCCCCCTCTTTCCAGGACTCGAGGCGCTTTGTCTCTCTGGCCCGGCCCGCACCGCAACGCCAACCTTCAAGCCCGAGCCGAGCCGCCGCTCTGACTGGCCCAGGAAAGAAGACACCGCGACACGGGACACCGAGCTGACCCCTGACATTGCTGCCTCAACCTTCGCCTAATCTTTAAAGGTACTGTGTGCCCCCTCGCGGTGCGAGCATCCTGCCCTTTGCAGCTCGCACCACCCTCTGTGACCTTCCGTGCCCTAGGAGCCCCGCAGCTGCAGTCTGCACCTGGCACGAGCCTCCCCTCTCCAGAGAGGCTCGCACCGCTCCTGGCCCCCCGAGGCCCCCCCCCTGACATTCCCTGTGGCCGGCGCCCCCTCCGCAGCGAGTCCCACACAGCTGTGACTCATTCTGAGAGCCAGACCCGGTCGTGTCTTTCGCCGCTCACGCGAGAAGCGTGAGCTTTGGCAGGCCGGGCCCGATTTTCAAGCAGGAGGTGCACAGAGGCGCTGGAAAGCACACAGAAGCGCTAGAAAGCACTATACTTGGCAGGAACTGGGCAGAAGGCCCCAAAGAACACACTTTAAAGACTAGAAGAAGCATAATAAGATCTGTGGCATATTTACAAGTTGCTGGAACCATTTTTTGTAAACTACGCAAAGACTGTATTTACAAGCCTGATATAAAGATATATATAAAGAAGATATTTTTACAGAAATACAGTCTAGTGTCATTGTGTGGTGGGTTGATGATCATTGTGTGTGATGTTGCAAATGTTTAACCCTATGTACTCCAGAGTTTAGCCTAGACTGCTTGCGCCACACTACCTAGAGGGTAAGCAGAGGTTAGTTCTGGGAGTAATCCTTTGCCCTGACGTAGAAGAGAGGGTCCCTGCTTGTCGCAAGTACATACCTGCGCCAACCAGAGACCCCCAATTCTAACATTGGACGCAGCGGTGAGGATCGCGAATTTACATTTGCAGTGTCCATGCAGTGATTGTTGACTCTGGCACAGTGATTACCGTCCAGTAACTAAGCCACAGATTTTTTGGGTGATTTATGTTTTACTGAGAGAATCCCCATTTGTTGTGAAGTCATGCCTGGATCAGTCGGAATGGAAATTGAACCAGCAAGAAGCATCATGGATTTTGGTAGAGCCCTGTCGCCAGAGGAGTTGACGGACAGGAAGGAGGCCAGAATACATGAAATGAAGTTGGCGGAGCTGAAATTGAATTGCCAACTGGAGCTAGAATCTAGGAAGTTAGCCCTGGAAGAAATAAAAATGGAGCTTGCGCATGACTTAAGAATGAGGAAACTTGACTTGGAGCTCGAGGGGCTCGAGGCCAGGAGGGCTTCAGCCCAGCAACAAGAAATATGTGTAGCTCAGAGATTGAGCTTTGCTGAGTTGGAGGTGGAGTCCAGCTCAGATGGTGGCAGCAACATTAAGGTATCTAGTGCTGACAGCATAGTGCGGGCACCTAGAGATAAGGCACCTGACTTGGAGGGGGTTAACTTACATCAGGAGGTTCAAGGGCATGAGGTAGCTCCAGTAGTGCGCAGCGTCCCTGAAGGGAATAGGGTAGCTGGCGTAGGAGTTCATGGTCCTAGTGGTGGGAGGGATTCCCCCATGGTTGAGGTCCTGGTGGGTGAGTGTAAAGACCGCCCGGAAGAGTGTGGGTTGTGTGACAGAGACAGTCCGCTACTGTCTGGCCAGTCTCAGAAGAATGGTGTGGAGTATGTGTGTGAGGCGCTGGATGGAGAGGTGGAGGATAGTTTGGTTAACCCTGCTAGGGGGCTGTGTAATCCAATTGTGGGAGAGCATACTTTAAGTCCCAGTTTTCCAGAGCTATGCCAACACCTGTTTGAGAGCGAGTTCTCTGACCCCAGGGATCTCACATTGGAGGCAGACCTTGTGGTGGATTCCAGAGGGTCTGGAGAGGCATTGGGGTGTGATCCTGTGGAGAGTGGCTCAGGTAACTTCCAGCCCAGAGTGGTGGGAGTGGCGCAGAGTAGCCCAGCTAGGTCCTGTAGTAGTGAGAGTGGTGTAGGGCCTCACGTCCTGTCCTTGAGGGGAAGGAGTGAGAATGGGGTTTGTCCCGGTAGTGCCCAACCTCAGTCTCAGAGCCTGGATGGTTCTTTAAGGGAACACCAGGTGGGGAGCCTAGGCTGTCCGGATGAGTCACCCGCTGAGGGGGATCCCCCAGTGGCTAGAGAACATGGAGGCTCTGTAAACTTAGCTCCAGTAGTTCTGGTGTCTGGCAGTACCACTCCAGTTGGGAGGGCGCAGAAGTCCAGAAGGAGGGGCGAGAGGGGGAAGGAGTCCCCAGTGGAAGAACCAGTGGGTCAGGGGCCAGCCAGCAGGGCTGCGTCCCCAGTTAATGACCATGGGGACACCACTTCTGTCCTGGGGGATATTCCCGCACTGTCAGTTGGACAGGGGTTGGGAGATCTGCGCCAGGCAGACTGTCGCACGGCACATGAGCTATGTGCCACCCTCAGGGGGGGCATGCGTGCTCCCCGGGAAGTCCTGGTGCGCCAGGCAAGTGTTCAACTGCAGGGTTGGGTCCCTGAGTTGGAGAGCCAGGCTCAGGTGTTGTCTGACCTGGAGGGCAGGACCACTGTAATCAGTGTCCTGGCCCATGTCGCTTCTAGGGATACCACTCCAGTTGGGAGTGGGCAGTACTCTGGAAGGGGGTGCAGAGGGAGGGAGTCCTTGCCTCTGACCCCGGTGCAGTTTGAGGGTTTAGACCCTAGGATAGAGGGCCAGGTGCAGGGTGTCCCCCCTGACCTGGTGCCCCAGTTGCAGGATAGCACCCCTGAACTGGTGGGCGAATTGTGCAGGTCACCTGCCACAGGTGCCCTGACAATTCTGGAAGGGGGTACCACTCCAGGTGGGAGGGTACAGAGCCCCAAGGAGGAGGACCGGGTGTGGGAGAGCCCACCCCAGTTTTTGGTCCAGCTGCCAGGTACAGGCCTGGAGCTGGTGGGTCAGTGCCAGGATGACATACCTGACCTGACAGGAGGGAGAGTGGACAAAGGGTGCCAAGCACCTGGGGCTACTGCCCCCCACTCTCTGAGGCCAGAGAGGTTTGGGAGCCCTGAGAGGCATGAGGCCTGGGTCTCAGCCCTGACTACTGTCAGTGGCCACTGTGATTTGATGACTGTCTGTTGGGACACACCTGTGAGCAAGTTAAGGTTCGAGGCTGCACAGGTGGTGTCCACAGAGGAAGAGAAGGGTGCCCCATGGAGTAGCTGGGGGGACCCTGAGAGTATGTGCAGAGGATTTAAAATAGGTTCTGATTGGCGTAGAACTGGAATGTGCCCCTGCTGTTGCGGGCCAGGTCCATGTTCTATCGCCCTAAGCAGGGAAGCCCATCACAGTGGTGATTGGTCTACCCTGCATTTTGGCTGGAAGGGGGTTGTGTTGGACCTGGGCCTCTTGGCAGGGTCATCCCTAAACTTTTTGCCTTCCCCCAATACTCTCTCTGACCTATTTTGTTTGGTTTAATGACTCTGGGCACTTTACCACTGCTGACCAGTGCTAAAGTGCATATGCTCTCCCTATGTAAAGTGTAACTGTGATTGATATTCCTGATTGGTTCATTGGATTTACTGTCAGTCCCCAGTAAAGTGCACCAGGAGTGCCAGGGCTTGTAAATACCAATACTGCTAGTGGGCCTGCAGCGCTGGTTGCGCCACCCACAGAAGCCACCTTAAAATGTGTCTAGGGTCTGCCATTGCAGAACCTGCATGCAGTCTGGTACTGTCATACTGGCTGGGCAAGTGCACACACTTGCCAGCCCCTAAACCTTCCCTCAACTTCATATTAGTCACCCCTATGGTAGGCCCTAGGGCAGGGTGCATTGTAAGTGTAAGGTAGGACATGCTCTGAGGTGTGTGGCATGTCCTAATAGTGAATTACTGCCAAATTCGTTTTTCACTATTGTAAGGCTACCTGCTCCCTTTAGGCCAGAATGGGCTGCTGGAATTATTACACTCTATAATCCCAGCAGGCTCAGGGAACATGGTAGAAAATAAAGTTTAGTATGCCTGAACTCAGAATAATAAAATACATCTTTCAGTAAAGGTTGTTTTAATATCCTGTGTTTGCAAATGCTACTTTTAGAAAGTTAGCATTTGCTTGCCTAACCATTTCAGCCCGCCTCTGCTAGGATGTGTATATGACTGTCTGGGATGTGTGAGTGACAGGGCTGGGGGATGACAGGTGGTGAATGCAAGGATCACACCTTAGTGGGAGGTAGGAGTGGCCCTGGACTTCTAATCAGGCTGTGCTCTGCCACCACAATGCTGGCTCCGCCCCCCTGGGGAGCGACTGATGACTCAGCCGGCACCTGGCCCAGGAAGGGCGAAGCACCATCATCAAGGTACTCCTGGCTGCCCCATGCCACACAATGCTGGCTCCACCTCCTGTGGAGCGTCTGATGTGCCTGCCCCTCGCACTGAAAGCCAAGACTTAAGCACCCCCAACAAAGTGCTCAAGGACTTAAGATAGCTATGCAAAGGCCCCCCTGGCCTGGGAAGACAAAAGAAATGGTGTATAAAAGTAGGAGCCCTGCTCCTTGTAAATTAGATCCTGTTTGCGCAAAGAAGAAGCTCTGCCTAAAGAGGAGGACCCTGGAAGCTGCAAGGAGAAGTACTGACTCTGACCCCAAGAGACTGGCCTGTGGTAAGCATGGGCGGAAAATCCGTTTCGCTCGCGGATTTTGCGGATTTTCGGGAAATTCGCAATCCGCGAGATTCGCGAATCTCCCGCAAAATCCGCAAATCCGCGAGCAGCGGATTTTGCTCGCACTGCTCGCACTGTTCGCGTGAGTTCGCGTGAGTTCGCGCCCCGCGAATAAGTGCAAAATTGCAGAAATACGATTTTAGCAAACTGAAAGTAACTACTTACCAGGTTCAAAAGTTCAGGCTCATCATTAGTAGCCATTTCCTGTAGTGCTTGCTGAGGGGCCCCTCCAGAGTTCAGTTGCCAGTTGCAACTATTATGTGACCCTGCTCTGAACCTCAGAATAGTTACACATATGCCACAAAGGTCCTGAATTACAGCTAAGGGAGACAAGCAGGAGCCAGGCTGGCAGTTCAAATCCATTAATCAGCCCCTAATTCATTATTGTCAGTTGGGGCAGGGCAGGTGTTGTAACTAATTTTGCAACAATGAAAGCACTTAGCAAGTGCAAAAGTTCACTAATCAGGAAGCACTAAGGAAGCAGGTGCCAGCTAAAAAAATATTCTGTGACACATTAATCAGCCCCAAATTAATTCAGGTCACTTGAGGCAGGGAAGGTGTGCTTGCGTTGCCACAATAATGTACACTGACTGGACAACCAGAGGGTGCTGTGATGAAACAGAGGGTGGCATGGGTGGGCCAGAGGGTGGCATGAGTAGTCAGAGAGTGGCAGTGGTGACAGAGAGTGGCAGTGATGAAGAAGAGTGTCCCAAACAGGCTGGACATGTAGAAACAACAAGTTCGCGAAACTTGCGACCCGACAGGTAAGTTCGCAATTTGCGACATTGTACAAAACCCTCGCGAACTGGCAGAAACACGCGCAAACACACAAAAAAAAAAATCCGCAAATTCGCGAGAATTCGCGGATTTTGCAGATTGCGAGTTCGCAAATCCGCAAAATTCGCGAACGCGAGATTCGCAAAATTCGCCCATGCTTAGCCTGTGGTGGGTGCCTCGCTGCTGAAGGAGAGCAGGAGAAGAAAGACTGAAAGACTTTGCTTTTATTCAACTTGTGCCAAACTTTTACCAAGATCTCCAAGGGCTTGCTGTGGAACTTGCCCCCTGAACTGCGCCCCAGGAACAGTGGGCGCTACCCCCCCCTGGAAAGAGAAGCTGCCGTGAGATCTGCTTCTGCCTGGTAAACCCTCCTGAGGAAAAGCGGAGGGCGCTGTGAAGGAATCGCTGCGCCCCCTGAGAGGCCCTTGGCACCCCCGTCCCGCCGAGCAACGCATCTGCTTCCTGGCAGGCCCCAGATAACATCGCCAGGACCAGCCTCACTGGCCCCAGCACCGTGCCTGTCGCCTGCCTAACTGTGGACTGCACCGCAAGACCGGACTCTGCCTTTTGCCGCCTGTTCCTGAAGGAGAGAGTGCCTTGAAGCCCCAGCCGCCGCCGTTCGTGTGCAGCAGCGGCGTGGGGAGAGAAGGAGCACTCCCTGTGCTTTGCCAAGGCTTGTTTTGTGCCTCACTTTGCTGCCCGGGGCGCCGCCCCCTCTTTCCAGGACTCGAGGCGCTTTGTCTCTCTGGCCCGGCCCGCAACGCAACGCCAACCTTCAAGCCCGAGCCGAGCCGCCGCTCTGACTGGCCCAGGAAGGAAGACACCGCGACACGGGACACCGAGCTGACCCCTGACATTGCCGCCTCAACCTTCGCCTAATCTTTAAAGGTACTGTGTGCCCCCTCGCGGTGCGAGCATCCTGCCCTTTGCAGCTCGCACCGCCCTCTGTGACCTTCCGTGCCCTGGGAGCCCCGCAGCTGCAGTCTGCACCTGGCACGAGCCTCCCCTCTCCAGAGAGGCTCGCACAGCTCCTGGCCGCCCGAGGCCCCCCCCTGACATTCCCTGTGTCCGGCGCCCCCTCCGCAGCGAGTCCCACACAGCTGTGACTCATTCTGAGAGCCAGACCCGGTCGTGTCTTTCGCCGCTCACGCGAGAAGCGTGAGCTTTGGCAGGCCGGGCCCGATTTTCAAGCAGGAGGTGCACAGAGGCGCTGGAAAGCACACAGAAGCGCTAGAAAGCACTATACTTGGCAGGAACTGGGCAGAAGGCCCCAAAGAACACACTTTAAAGACTAGAAGAAGCATAATAAGATCTGTGGCATATTTACAAGTTGCTGGAACCATTTTTTGTAAACTACGCAAAGACTGTATTTACAAGCCTGATATAAAGATATATATAAAGAAGATATTTTTACAGAAATACAGTCTAGTGTCATTGTGTGGTGGGTTGATGATCATTGTGTGTGATGTTGCAAATGTTTAACCCTATGTACTCCAGAGTTTAGCCTAGACTGCTTGCGCCACACTACCTAGAGGGTAAGCAGGGGTTAGTTCTGGGAGTAATCCTTTGCCCTGACGTAGAAGAGAGGGTCCCTGCTTGTCGCAAGTACATACCTGCGCCAACCAGAGACCCCCAATTCTAACAGGAAGAGATCTGGAAAGATCTGTTTGTGTTCAAGATGACAAATCCTCAGCGTTGCATACTGTCTCTACTTTTGCGCAAGCTCAGCACAGAGATAAATCCCGCTATCTCCTTAAACCTGCCTCAGATGAGGACTGACACAACACTAATATATATGGATTCAGTTAATGTACTATCTAATTTAAAATAAGATGAGCAATGCATTTACTACTTGCGTCTCTATCATAAGAGTAAGGTTGTTTTTTCAATTTTAAGATGTATGCTGAGAACTGAAGTTGTACTTAAATTTATATACATGTATTACATTATTATATAATAGACTATACTGTTTAATAGGACGCCGCCACTCTCAATGCGCTCAATGCCGGCCAGAACCCTGCCTGCTACCGAGCCACCCCGAGACGCACTCACGGACCCTTCGCCTGCCAAGCCTGCCGATTCACCTGCCACCGGACCTGCACCGCCCCCACCAAGTCTAGCACCAGCAGCAACCACCTGAAGTGCATCCTGCTCAACACCCGCTCCGTCCACAGGCACGCCGTGGAACTCTGGGACCTGCTCAACGCGACAGCACCGGACGTCGCCTTCCTCTCAGAAACCTGGATGAATGCCTCCTCAGCGCCCGACATCGCCATAGCCATCCCGGACGGATACAAGATCACCCAAAAGGATCGCGTCAACCAAATGGGAGGAGGCATCGCCATCGTACACAAGAACACCATCTGCATCTCGACTAACTCCGACGAAACCTTCACCGCCGCCAAACACCTGCACTTCCAGATACACGCTGACCCCAAGACCACCCTCCGAGGCACCCTCATCTACAGACCACCGGGACCACGCACGCAATTCAGCAAAGACATTGCAGACTTCATCAGCCCGCACGCCCTTCCCTCTGCCGACTACATCCTCCTAGGGGACCTCAACTTCCACCTGGAGAACAACAATGACAGAAACACCACCGCCCTGCTGGACAACCTCTCCAACCTCGGACTCAAGCAACTGGTGAACACCCCCACCCACTACACCGGCCACACGCTTGACCCCGTCTTCTCATCCAGCAAGCACATCTCCTTCAGCCACGCCACCGGACTCCACTAGACCGACCACAGCTGCGTCCTCTTCAGCTTCAGAAGTACTACGACCCACCACCACCCGCAACAGGTCCCCCGCCGAAGCTGGAGCAAGATAACCGCCGAGCAGCTCACCGCCTCCCTCAGCCAGAACACTCCCACCCGCACAACGGACCCCAACGAAGCAGCCAGCACCCTCACCAAGTGGCTGATCGCCTGCGCTGACGACCTCGCACCACTAAAGAACCCTCCCAGCATACCCGGCAGCAAGAAAACCCCCTGGTTCACCGACGAACTCAAGGAATCCAAGAAGAACTGCCGCACCCTCGAGAAAGCCTGGCGGCTCGACCAGACCACAGACAACAGGACCGCCCTCAAGCATGCCACCCGCAAGCACCATCAGCTGATCCGTGCCACCAAGAAGACGGCACTCAAGTAACGACTGGACAACAACGCCCATGACAGCAAGGAACTCTTCAGCATTGTCAAAGAGTTCTCCAACCCCAGCGCCGGAAACAACAACATCAATCCCTCGCAAGACCTCTGCAACTCACTCGCCTCGTTCTTCCACTGCAAGATCGCCGACATACACAACAGCTTCGACGCACAGACCACGCACCCTACCACCGAACCAACGCCCGCCACCACCACCCTCTGCAACTGGACCCCGATCAACACCGAAGACACCACCCGCACGATGAACTCCATCCACTCCGGATCACCAACCGACCCGTGCCCACACCACGTCTTCAACAAAGCCGATGCCATCATCGCACCCCATCTCCGAGACACCATCAACTCCTCCTTCCACACCGCCACCTTCCCGGAGAGCTGGAAGCATGCCGAGCTGACCACCCTCCTGAAGAAACCAACGGCGGACCCCACCGACCTCAAGAACTACTGTCCCATCTCGCTCCTCCCTTTTCCGGCCAAAGTCATCGAGAAGATCGTCAACAAACAACTTGCCGCCTTCCTCGATATGAACGGATCCCTCGACCCCTCGCAGTCCGGGTTTCGGGCCAACCACAGCACCGAGACCGCCCTTATCGCAGCCACCGACGACATCAGAACACTGATCGACAATGGGGAAACAGCGGCCCTCATCTTCCTGGACCTCTCTGCGGCGTTCAACACTGTCTGCCACCGCACCCTAGTGAAGCGCCTCAGCAACATCGGAATCCGAGAGAAAGCGCTGGAGTGGATCATCTCGTTCCTCACCAGAGAGTCCGCCTCCCTCCGTTCAGATCCGAGGCCACCAAAGCCATCTGCGGCGTACCACAAGGATCTTCACTCAGTCCAACCCTCTTCAACATCTACATGAGCCCCCTCGCAGCCATCGCACGCCAACACAACCTCAACATCATCTCCTACGCCGACGACACCCAGCTCATCCTCTCCCTCACCAACGACCCCACCACTGCCAGAGCCAACCTACACGAAGGGATGAAAGACATCGCTGACTGGATGAGGAACAGCCGCCTTAAACTGAACTCAGACAAGACAGAAGTCCTCATCCTGGGATCATCACCCTCCGCCTGGGACGACTCCTGGTGGCCCCCGGCCCTGGGTACCGCTCCCAAACCAACGGACCACGCACGCAACCTGCGCTTCATCCTGGACTCCTCCCTGTCAATGACCAGACAAGTCAACGCCGTATCATCCTCGTGCTTCAACACCCTGCGCATGCTCCGCAAGATCTTCAGATGGATCCCCACTGAAACCAGGAAGACCGTCACCCAGGCACTCGTCACCAGCCAACTGGACTAGGGAAACACCCTCTACGCTGGAACCACAGACAAACTTCAAAAAAGACTCCAATGCATCCAGAACGCCTCCGCACGACTCATCCTGGACATCCCTCGACACAGCCACATCACCGGACACCTGAGAGACCTGCACTGGCTCCCCGTCAGCAAGAGAATCACGTTCAGACTCCTTACCCACACACACAAGGCTCTCCACGACCTGGGCCCCAAGTACCTCAACGACCGCATGACCTTCTACACGCCCACCCACCAGCTACGATCGTCCAGCCATGCACTCGCCACTGTACCACGCATCTGCAGAGCATCCGCCGGAGGAAGATCCTTCTCCTACCTGGCAGCCAAGACCTGGAACTCCCTCCCCACCCACCTTTGGCGAACCCAAGACCATCTCTCCTTCAGGAAGCAGCTCAAGACCTGGCTGTTCGAGCAGTAACATTCCCCTCTCCCCCAGCGCCTTGAGACCCTCGCGGGTGAGTAGCGCGCTTTATAAATGCCTTGATTGATTGATTGATTGATTGATTGATTGATGTTATAATATGATGTACTATATAATACTGTGTAATCCAATTTTGATTCCTATATGTTTTCTTTTTACCATATTTAATAAATGACATTACCTAATTTTTGACCCATATGCATTTATACATTATAATGAATATTTTTATATATGATGTATAACATATTTAGTGTATCTAAGAGTTGTTAACCCTATCATCGTATAATGAACTACTGACTTTTTATTTTATATGTGTACTCATACTACATACTATCGAATAGATTTAATATACAATTACAATTTACATTATAGCAAGGTATATATATTATTTAGGAATGGCCTTACTTAGTATCCATTCATCTGGGCTCCTCTCCGTGGTGGTGTTCTGGGAGAAATAGTCCTGTGGCTAGCAGTTTAGGACTTTTAGTGTTTTTTATCACTATATATCAATTTACATACTACATTCATATTCTTTTCTTAATCTTATTATTTTTTCAAACTTCTTATTCTAACATTTTAGACTTCCTTTTCTTAATCAATTATCTATATCTCTGTTAAAAACCAGGGGTTCCTGTTTCTTATTTTCCCTCCTTTCCCCTCATATTTTTTTTTCAGGATACTCTTCTGATCGTTAAAATTCTTTAAGCCTACTTTTAACACTTACTCAAATTAATTTGCATTTCCTAGTCATGTCCAATACAACCAACACACAACTTCTTTATGTATTAACATGGAATGTACATAGTCTTAGCCACTACATCAAAAGAAAAAAAGTGTTTTCAAATCTTCAATCCAAAAAGGCGGATGTGGCATTACTTCAGAGACACATTTGGATGCAGTGGAATCGAAAAAAATATGTAAAGACTGGGTGGGCAAAGTTATTCACAGTAGTGTGCAGAAAGGTGAACTTACAAACACAGGCCCCACCGGCAAATGTGGAGTAGCAATCCTCATCCACAAGTCTCTCCAAGTCACAACATTAAAGTCATGGATAGATACTGATGGTCGCTATGTATTTGCCAAGTCACCCATAGGAGATACTCATATTTGCATATGATCAGTATATGCCCGACAGGAACAAAAAAAATCAATTTTCCTTCATCTAAACCATTTACTAACAGAGATAGGTGCATCACAGTATTTTATAGGTGTCGATTGGAATATTGTGAGAAACCCTATCCTAGATAATACAGGCCCACTAGATAAAAATAATGCAGAAGATAGGGCATTAATGGATGACATATTAGCAGATAATGGATTAATTGATCATTGGCGTCTCTCACATCCGTCGGACACTGAATACACATTCTCTTCCCCAACACATAGTGCCCTATCTCGTTTGGATAATTTTTTAATATCCCTACGGTTAATTCAGTCAGTTCTTGAATTTTGCATCTTGGAAGCAGCATTATCCGATCACTCACTGGTTCTTTTAGCTATAGAAGTTGGCATACCCAGACCTGGTCGCAAAACTGGTACATGAACATACAGAGACACAAGTGTCCTGAGGGTAATTCTCAGTTACAGACTTACTTTCAAGATTATCTCCCCATGAATCAGGGCTCAGTGTCTTCAGGTAGAGGGCTATGGGTTGTGGTTAAAGCCACTATTTGAGAGGACAATTAATGCGGGAGGCGGCATTGGTTAATAAACAGAATGCTGCATGTCAAAAAGAGCTAGAAAAGGATATAATATTGTATACCCGCTTCTATACTACTACACCTACTTTACAAAATCGTAAATCTTTAGAACAAGCATGAATGGCACTAAATGAACTATTTACCTCTAAAGCAGAGTTTGCCCTTCAAAGAATAAAAGCAATGCATTACGAACAAGGGGAAACAGCAGACAGATTACTAGCAGCACAATTAAGACAAAGAGAAGCAGCCATGGCCATTTCAGCTATTAAATCTTCTCAAGGTACCGCAGGATATAGTAAATGAATTCGCTCCTTTCTACACATCTCTTTACACACTGAAGTGTAAATAGACACAGAAGGATTTACTAACTTCCTTTCAAAGGTAAATCTCCCTTTTCTTTCTGAACGAAGGAAGGGCCCTTTTTGAGGAAAAGATTAGCAGAGATGAAATTGCACAAGCAATATCTAATTTACCATACCATAAAGTCCCCAGAGAAGATGGTTTTCCAGATGAATTCTATTGTTGGACAGGATATAATGTGATTGAATGTGATCAGCTCTCAGGGGCATGGTGAAAGAACTGGATTACTTTGAAAGCAGGCCTATGTGCAGTGGGTTAGCCTATAAAGCCCGCAGCAATCCCTTGTCTACTTTACGCAAAAGACTTACAAGAAGGCATTAGGAGGTTCAACTGGGATGTTTTGTCTTGAGATTCCGATTCTTGAAATGTCGGACAATAATGTCATTTTTCTCCAGTTTTTCCCCTTGGACTTGCAAGGGAGGCGAAAAGAGTTTGTAATCAAATGACCACCTGTTAGGAAATCACTAAGGAGTCTATTACGATGGCAGGTGGACTTTACAACAAAAGGCACCACCCGCCATATGTGTGGCTGTCCCATGATGCATATTAGGATGTACCCACCACACTGGCGGGCGCAACCAGCATTTTTTACATTGCGGTGGTCGGTGCTTTCAGCAGCACCAGCTGCAATGTAAAAAAGGCATGTTGTGCATTTGCATGCACAACGTGGCAAGCACTGTGTGGTGTATAAATCAATGAGGACTAGCTAATTTAAGGAGAGTTAAGGAGACTCAGGTAGGTACGTCAATAAATAAGGAAAACACTGTTTTCCTTATAAAGCCCTCCCCCACCGACCTAGTCGGTGGCATGCTTCATCATCGGGCCCACCAAAGTGGCACCGAATGTGCCCCGGGTGTGCTAAAACGCCAGGTGACTGCGGAGCTGGCATTTTGCTGAGTGTGCAGTGAAAAGGTGAGAAAGGTGAAGGTTAAAAAGCTATACAGGAGGTCCCAGCACCCGAGGGTTATCAATCTTTAATAAACTGGGCCTCTGTTAGCGGATTATAAAGGCAAAGGGACGTAGATTGGAGTGCTATGATGACCTCTAACGTCCAGTGTGGTCTACATGTTTCAGCCAGTGCCTTGTGAATTTTAAGCTGGCTTTCCTCAGGACCAAAAGGATATGTGAAAAGGTGCAAATTAAATAATAATAAACTTAAATTTAAGTGTTTGTGTAATTCTTTGGCTATGTGTAGCGCACACTAAGGCGCTATAACTGTTAGAGGGGGATTCCCTCAAGCTTGACTACAGAAAACACATAGGACAAAGACAAGACGTACAGGGTAGAGTCATATTAGTATGGTATATCTTTAAACCACTAAATGCCGGCTTATAAGGTGGTGTGCGACCTATGTTCGGCTATGGTGAGCTCATGCCATCTGCATGAAACTGGTGAGGGTTTTAATGAAACCGTTAGTGATAGGTGGTGGGCTAAAAAAGTGAAATTACAAGGTGAGGTACAGGTAAGTACAATACTAGGTCCTCACTCTGTTATTTCTTGTAAAAAGCCTCAGGGGTCGCCTGGCAGAGAAAGAGACCCTGTGGAGATAAAGGGTTGTACAAATCTATCCAACCTGTAGGGAGAAAGAGTTGGTGCTCACCCCATTCGTAGGTCTAATGGTCGTTTTTACTCACGAGTAGTTCGGTCTGGTTCCTCCTTGGACCTATTCGTCCTTCCGCGGCGCCCGATATGAATTGAAGGGGCCGCCCGGTTTCTTATTTATGCAACTCGCTAGGTTGGAATCACCTGTGTAAGGTAGAAAGAGAGGGAGGGGTGCGCGCTAATCGCCGTATCATTGTGGCCCTTGTTGCGCATGCGCGGGAGAGTAGTGTGCGTTTTTGCGCCTGGGTACAGACTGGTTGGGATTAGTACTATGGACGTTATGCGCATGCGCCAGTGTATGGCGCATGTGTGCTGGAAGATATTAAAGTCAAGTTTGTTGACAGGGTAAAGAATTGGGTAAACCCAACGTGTAGGAGTTTTTTTCACACGTGGTAGTTGATGCGCATGCACCATAGTATGGTGCTGGAAGGCTGGGAATAAACCGAGTTGGTTTAAAGTCAAGTAATTTGACGGTGATCTTGGCGATTTGTCCAGATAAGTCAAATCTCAGGATAAAGATTTTGAAAGCCCAACGTGTAGGAGATTATACACGCGGGAGGTGGCTACTCATAAGTGCACATAAGTGCACTGGGGACACATGGTGGGAGAGAAGGGAGCAGTAATGGGGCGCTCATGCAGGGATACCCTGGCACAGTTATCACTGCATTATACAGTGTTTCATAGTGGATTTAGACCACTAGAGAGTAGGTTAGGGGGATTTTTTACACAGCTAGAGTGTTCCATGGTATGGCGTCGTTGAGGCCATGGATATGTGTGGATAACCGATATATACAGCGTTGTTCCTTTTGTAGGAGAAGTTTTTCATTGGTGGAGTTGTCAAATTTTTCAATGACAGTCCAGGAGAAATCGTTGGGTGTGTGGTTGTGGGTTAGGAAATGGTCTGTGAGCTTGCTTATATTTTTACCACACCTTATCGTGCTTCTGTGTTCCGTCATCCTTGTTCGCACTTTTCGGGTGGTCATGCCAATATATTTTAGGCCACATCTGCAGGTTATCAAATACACCAGGTTGGTGGAGTTGCAGTTTGTGAATTGCTGCTGTGTCCAGGTTTTGCCTGGTTCCAGATTTAATGTTTTGGAAGGTGATGTTAAATGGCATACACTGCAATTATTGCAGGGTTGGTGGCCTGTGATTTTAGGCAGGCCCCATGCGTTGACGATGGTATTGTCTTTGTTAAGTGTATTTGGTCGTGGTCTGGTGTTCACCAGCTGATCTCTTAGATTGGTGGCCCTTTTATAGGCACAGCAAGGTTTTTCCCACTTTCTGGTGCCGGAGTTGATGATCTTCCAGTTACGTTGTATGATATTGGCTACTTGGTTAGACGCCGTGTTATAGGTAGTCACACAGGTGAGGGTTGGTTCTTCCTGTGGTTTCTCAAAAGTTTCCAGGAGTGCCTCTCTGTTCTGGTTCCTAGCTCTTTTGCAAGTTTTATTTATTATCCTTGAGGGGTAGCCACGATCCCTGAGCTTGTGCACTAGATCGTTGGATTGCAGTTTGTAGTCCTTGATGTTGCTGCAGTTACGTCTGATGCGTAAAAATTGCCCATAGGGTAAATTTTCCTCAGGTGCCAGGGGTGAAAGCTGTCAAACCTTAGTAGAGAGTTTCTTGCTGTGGGTTTGTAGAAGGTGGTGGTAATGAGATTTCCATTCTCCGGTCTGATATTCAAGTCAAGGAAAGCCAGTTCAATGGAACTGCTAGTGCTTGTGAAGCGTAAGTAGGAGTCTTGTTGGTTAATCCAGAGCATAAAGTTATCCATTTGTTCTTGGTTGCCTTTCCATATCAGGAGGATGTCATCGATATATCGACGCCACATTCTTATGTTGGCAGAGAAAGGATTGGTGGGTTGTTGTATGTATGTGTGTTCAAAGTGGGCCACATACAGGCCTGCCACGCTCGGGGCAAAAACGCTGCCCATGGATGTTCCATTGGTCTGCAGGTAGTAGGTTCCCTCATATTCGAAGTAGTTCTCTTTGAGGGCCAGAGCGGCGCAGTCCAAAATGAAACTGCGGGGGTGTTGTATTCCCAGGGGCTTGTCATTAGGACATCATGCAGTACTTTTAATGTTGCGTCCTGCGGTAGGCTGGTATATAGACTCTCTATGTCTAGTCCTACCAGTAATTCAGTGGTGGGGTCAAAGTTAAGGTCTTGGATTACACTTAAGAGGTGTTTTGTATCCTTGATGTAAGAAGGGATCTTTTGGACCAAGGGATTGAGAAAAAAAGTCACAAAACCGCGATAGGGGTTCCAGAAGCGACTTTATTCCAGACACGATGGGTCTCCCTGGTGGTGGAGTGATGCCCTTGTGTATTTTGGGGACTGTGTAGAAATATGGGGTCTTTATTTCTCTAGGGCATAAGTAGTCCGCCTCTTGTTTAGAGATTTTCTTATTGTCTTTGGCATTCTTGACCAGATGGTTGATGGTGGCTTGCAGCTGTTCCGTTGGGTCTTTATTGAGGCGTTTATAGTTCCTAGTATCACTGAGGAGCCTCTTGCACTCCTGGTCATAGTCAGTCTTTTTCATCAGGACTATGCCACCGCCTTTGTCCGCCGGTTTTATGATTAGAGTAGGGTCATTCTGCAGGCGTTGGATGGTACTTCTATCTTTGTTGGACAGGTTATTGAATGTCTCCTTATGTTGGAGTTGTTCTACTTCTGTGTAGACTGCCTGTTCAAATGTCAGGATTTCAACCGGGATACTTCCCGGTGGGGGAGTAAAGGTAGATTTTACTCTCAAGCCTGTTTCATTGGGCGTATCTTCTCTATTGACGATGGTGTTGACTTTTTTCTCAAAGAAAGCCTTTAGTTTGAGTTTTCTGAAGAACTCAGCAAGTTCTACGTGTAGTTTAAACGTATCCAGTCTAGTGGTGGGGACGAATGAAAGGCCTTTGTTGAGTACTTCTGTTTCCTCTGTAGTTAGTTGGGTATCAGACAGGTTGAACACAAGTGGACGTTGGGGTTTTATTTGCTTGTTCCCGGTTGTTCCCTGGTCTTGTTTCTCGTGTTGGAGCTCACTGGTTCTTCTTCCGGTGCCCATTGGACATGTCCTGGGTTCCGTCTCTTGCCGCGTCCTCTTCTGCCCTGGGATAAAAAAGGATATCATTGGTTTTGATTTCCTTGAAAAAAGGGCATGTTTCCTTGAGGGTACATCTGGGGGTATCCAAAGTATGGGGGCGGTAGGTGGCCGAAAACGGGTGGTGGTGGACCAAAGTTATGGTTTTGGGGGCCATGCCGTGGTTGATGCCATTGTTGTCCTCGTCGGCCTCTGCCTCTGGATGTGTTGGATCCTGAGCTTGAGTTGCTTGAGGCGCTTGAGATAGAGCTATTATCCGAATTCTCAGAGGGTTTCTTTGGGGGGGGTGTAGTCATCATCCGAGTACGGGTAGGTTTTGGAGTAGCTGAATCTCTTTAGGTCCTTTTCAAATTTTTTGATTTTGGTCTGAGTCAGGAAGTCTTTGTATTCCGCTATTTCGCGGTTTTGGTCATCAAGTTTTTTCTTAAAGCCTGTCAAGGTGGTTTTGAAATGTGACTCTGTCGCTTGGATCTCTATCATGATGGCGTCTGATAGGCGTTTTGCAGTTTTTATAATGAGGACTAGCCAGTCCCTGGTGCAGTGCCAGGAGATCTGGGCCCAGTCTTTGCGGAAATCTGCGTCATCCAGGAAAATCCAAGGGGCATTCGTGACCAAAAGGCCAGTGGGCGCTGTGTTGGTGCGTAGATATTGTGCCAGTATGACCCCATGCAGAACAGTCGGAATCCTGTTCCTCTTCTTCTCCGTGAGTGAGTCCCAGTCAGTTGATTGGGCTACAGTAGCGGAAATGTTAAAATCTGCCAGGAGTGAGGGGTCAGCCAGAATTTCGCTGACATCCTCAGCAGTGAAAGTCAGGCCAATATTTTCGGCCATGTTTGAGGGTAGGTAGGGCTCTCACAGCTGCGCGCTGCTTAGTGATATGCAAATCAATGGGAGAGAGAGGACTAGATAGGCTAGCCCGTATCCCCTGGGTTATATGTATACATCAATGAGGACTAGCTAATTTAAGGAGAGTTAAGGAGACTCAGGTAGGTACGTCAATAAATAAGGAAAAAGCACTGTTTTCCTTATAAAGCCCTCACCCACCGACCTAGTCGGTGGCATGCTTCATCATCGGGCCCACCACAGTGGCACCGAATGTGCCCCGTGTGTGCTACAACGCCAGGTGACTGCGGAGCTGGTATGTTGCTGAGTGTGCAGTGAAAAGGTGAGAAAGGTGAAGGTTAAAAAGCTATACAGGAGGTACCAGCACCCGAGGGTTATCAATCTTTAATAAACTGGGCCTCTGTTAGCGGATTAAAAAGGCAAAGGGACGTAGATTGGAGTGCTATGATGACCTCCAACGTCCAGTGTGGTCTACATGTTTCAGCCAGTGCCTTGTGAATTTTAAGCTGGCTTTCCTCAGGACCAATAGGATATGTGAAAAGGTGCAAATTAAATAATAATAAACTTAAATTTAAGTGTTCAATTCATATCGGGCGCCGCGGAAGGACGAATAGGTCCAAGGAGGAACCAGACCGAACTACTCGTGAGTAAAAACAACCATTAGACCTACGAATGGGGTAAGCACCAACTCTTTCTCCCTACAGGTTGGATAGATTTGTACAACCCTTTATCTCCACAGGGTTTCTTTCTCTGCCAGGTGACCCCTGAGGCTTTTTACAAGAAGTAACAGAGTGAGGACCTAGTATTGTACTTACCTGTACCTCACCTTGTAATTTCGCTTTTTTAGCCCACCACCTATCACTAACGGTTTCATTAAAACCCTCACCAGTTTCATGCAGATGGCATGAGCTCACCATAGCCGAACATAGGTCGCACACCACCTTATAAGCCGGCATTTAGTGGTTTAAGGATATACCAAACTAATATGACTCTACCCTGTACGTCTTGTCTTTGTCCTATGTGTTTTCTGTAGACAAGCTTGAGGGAATCCCCCTATAACAGTTATAGCGCCTTAGTGTGCGCTACACATAGCCAAATAATTACACAAACACTTAAATTTAAGTTTATTATTATTTAATTTGCACCTTTTCACATATCCTATTGGTCCTGAGGAAAGCCAGCTTAAAATTCACAAGGCACTGGCTGAAACATGTAGACCACACTGGACGTTGGAGGTCATCATAGCACTCCAATCTACGTCCCTTTGCCTTTTTAATCCGCTAACAGAGGCCCAGTTTATTAAAGATTGATAACCCTCGGGTGCTGGGACCTCCTGTATAGCTTTGTAACCTTCACCTTTCTCACCTTTTCACTGCACACTCAGCAACATACCAGCTCCTCAGTCGCCTGGCGTTGTAGCACACCCGGGGCACATTCGGTGCCAATGTGGTGGACCCAATGATGAAGCATGCCACCGACTAGGTCGGTGGGTGAGGGCTTTATAAGGAAAACAGTGCTTTTTCCTTATTTATTGACGTACCTACCTGAGTCTCCTTAACTCTCCTTAAATTAGCTAGTCCTCATTGATTTATACATATAACCCAGGGGATAGGGCTAGCCTATTTAGTCCTCTCTCTGCCAATGATTTGCAAAGCACTGTGTGGTGCCTGCCTCATTGTGCATGCAAATGCAGGGGGTATCAAGGTACCCCCATGTGACTCCTCACCCCACAACATCCTGGGGGCCCGCACAGGCCTCCACATTCAGGAACCCCATGCCTTTCCATCGACAGGCACTTTCCCGCTTGCATTGTAATATGGATGGCGGTGTCTTGTGGACACAGCCACCATATTCAGCCCCTTTCACGCCCGGTCGACTCGTCGATGGGCGGAAAACCGGCTGACGGTCTTTCCTTCCACCGGGGTCCCACCACCATCATATTATGGTGGGGGAATTGGGAGGTGGGCGGTGGGTAAATGGCGGGTGGATCCCCACCGCCATATGGGTGGTGGCGATCCGCCCGCTATTGGAATAGACCCCCTAAGTGTTTCTGCCTCAAATGATTTCTAAAAACTCCAATATTTCTGCTGAAACGCCGTGAGTTCTTACAAAACAGTTTTATTTAAGTAACGTTAACCAGCAGTACACCGAAAGTGTTGCTCTTTTAACTATACCTTCACTTTTGTGACCGATTTGCAGTGGGAAGGACCAGTCAATGGACATATGTCACAGACTTCAAGACTTTGGGTACGTAAATAGGCAAAGTCAATAGCTCTGGCTAAACACTTATAAGGTCCCAAAGGCGTGGCCTATTGGTTATGCAAATGCTTGTTTTTCAATGCAGCACGTTTTCCTTAAAGGATCCAGCCTGACGTCTTAAAAAATATTTTCGCGCACACTCACAAAGGGAAAGGGGTCCCCAAGAGGCCCCTTTCTTTTTGCAAGTGGCTTACCTCCTACTCGAAGTAGGTGGTAAATTGCGAGTGTTTTTGTGACTCGCTATTAGGAAGGGGTGCCCCTTCCTAATAGCGAGAGTCGCAAACACTATTGTGCAAGTCACCAACTTTCAAAATAGCGTTTGCACATACCAGGACCCTTTTTTGTGGTCTCAAACGTCTGATTTCCCGTTTGCAACCACAAATCATCATACATCTGAAACTTAGAACTTACCAAAGCTCTTTGACATACTTTGTAGTGATATGGAGAGGAAAACTACGAGGAGCTGCCCATTTTACTGTTCTCACTGTACTTATTGGCCTTTTATTTCTTCAAATGAACCATAGTAAGGACTTGGTAGAAAACAGAGTAAAGCAAATCCCAATTAGAGTATACCTTACCAGCAAAAGTGAAAAACATTTACACCGACAAGAAAAATTTACATTTTATTCATTAAGCTAAATATATTGCACAGATTCCTAATAGTGCACTTCATATAGCTTTAAGTGTTTAGTTTTCCAATGGCTACTGGATTTTCTATGATATTGCCCATTAAACATTTAGCTGAATTGATGGGCATCAATAGGGTGTTAGTAAATTTGGACAGTGTTGTAGTCATGTCTGCAATGTATCCTTCATACAGGATAGATTATTTTGATACGCCATCCATTTGAGATTTTCAAGTGGGCATCGTTCCGCTGCTGATATCACTTATTTTGCTCGTTATGGTGGACTTGCACCATGTTGCTCTGCCAGTGCTTGTCCTGTGTTTATTACCTTGTTGTTGACTACGCAGCACGTGAGCCATGTCACCTTTTGCCACGCAGGGTTTCTTTGTACCCATAATTTCCGCAACGTTTATTGTGTACTTATCAATGAAATTTAGTGGAATCTAGTACTGGGTTATTAAATTTGTAAAGATCATTGTAAACTGTGCTCTACATATGCTCTGTCCTAAACTCAATAAATGTATTTAATCATTTATTTACATGGTGAACACTTCACAGTTATTTGTCTCGATGCGCCTTGCCTTACTTAAATAAAAAGTTTGCAAAAACATTATAATGCTTCACAGAAATGGCAAGTCTTGTGTTTGAAAAGCTTTATTGAGAAAATTGTTAACAAACGTAGATATCAGCAAGAAGGAACAGAAAATATGTTTAAATACTATATGAAATACAAGCAATGCTGATATCAATATTAAGAAACAAACAGCATTTTGTGGAGTTTTTAAAGATGAAAGGAAAGGGCGAGGGAATGAGAAAAGGAGGCCTAGAGGGAGGGAGGGCTTTAGAAATTAATCTAGCAACATTAAATTGTAAAGCCATGAACAGCACCATATATATAAATGAAGTAAACATTCAATACATAAAATTCAATATTAAAAAAATGTAACATAAAAGCCTGTAAAAGATAACAAGAAGGTAGAGAGTCAAACTCTTCAAGGGGGTTTAAAAGTTTCTGAATTGATATGTAGGGATTTCTTTAAGGGCAGACAATCCAAATAGGTGGTAAAAGGTAGCCAGAAGAGATCAGTGTTACGGATTGGTTTACAGAAGGAGGCAAAGGCGACATCCAGTCTGTGAAAATGGCATAAGGCCAGATGTAGGAGCCCTAATACCGGTCGGAAACGGCCGTTTTCCGCCGTTTCCGATCGGTATTAGGATTTTCAGATGTAGGGGGCTGAAAAATACAGAATCGGTATATTTACCCATTCAGTAAAATTACCGAATCGGTAAATATACCGATTCTGTAATTACAAATGTAGGTGGCACAGTTTACAGTGCCACAGGCCCTTAAGAGTTGGTATTTTACCACACAATCGTATTGTGTGGTAAAATACCGAATTCAGGTGTGCATGCACATCTGTGCATGCACACCTGTGCAATGCGACACACAGAAATGCCCTTAGGGCATGTCTGTGTGCCACATTGCACACAAGCCTGTACTTGGGGTGCTAGAGGGTGTCAAAGTGACACCCCCTGCACCCTTGCAGGATTCTGTATTTACCGATTCTGTAAATCCAGAATCAGTATTTCCCATTGATTCCTATGGGCTTCAAAGCCCATAGGAATCAATGGGAAATACCGATTCTGTATTTACAGAATCGGTAAATACAGAATTTTACAGATTCGGTAATTCAGATTTTAAAATTACCTAAATCTGCCCCCTTCCCTTTTACAGACTCTTAAATACCGAATCGGTAAAATTCGGTATTTAAAAGTCTGTAAATGGGAATTACCTACATCTAGCCCTATGTGTGTTCCACCAACCTTGAATGGAAAGGTTTGTGAGGGACTTTCAATTAGAAGTTATATGTTGAAATGCAAGAGCAATCATGAGATCCAAAGGGCCATGTGAATGTGCAGGAAGGTCCAAAGAATCAGAAAGACTGCCCAAGAAGAGAAGGGTCATGGAATAAGGACCAGTAAGCGTAAAGATTTGTGTAAGATATGACCAAATTTTGTCCCAGAATCTAGATACAACAGGACAGAGAAAGAAGAGATGGAGAAGATCAGCATTAGGAGTACCACATGTCCAACATTTTGAATCAGAAGAGGTTGAAAAACGTGACAAAGAAAGAGTAGAAAGATAAAGTCGGTAATATAGGTAAAATAAAGATTGAGTAAGAGAAGCAGAACAAGACATTTTTAAGGATCTGGACCATAGCTTATCACAGAGAGCAACAGACCAAGTACAATTAAAGTCCACTTTTCAGGAAAGTTCCAGTTTAGTTTTAATACGATCCAGATTAGGAGAGGTGAAAAATGTATAGATAAGAGATGCTTTAGGAAGGGTATGGAGAATCTTAAGAAGAGGAGAATTAGATATAGGTGATGAGGAGGATGGAAGAGAATAGTAAAGGTCAAGAATGATTGCCACGAGAGTGGTGAATTTTTTGTAAAAAGGATCATGGAGAATGAAATAAGAGTTGAAATTGGGGGAAAGGAAGAAGGCAAAACTTCATCAAAAAGTTGATTAACCCACATGATGCCCTTTATTCTCCAAGCATTCCAAAAAATGGGTCTGTTATTGAAAAGGATCAATGAGTTATACCAAATGGGGGAATCAAAAAAAGATTCACGTGTGACAGCAGTAGGAGAAACCACGGGTTTTAAGATAGAAGAAGTGTGTTTGAACAAGGGAAATGAGGTATGAGGAGATTTGGTAGAGAAGCGTACTACTTCATCAAAGGAAAAGGGTAACAAAAGTGTTTGTTTAATAAGAAGCCAAAGGGGATCAAAAGGTGAAGGTTCTGAGGAAAGCCATCTTGAGGCTTGACGTAAGGAAAAAGAATTATGGTAAAGACGGAAATCCAGAAAATTAACTCCACCATTATATTTGGGTTTTTGAAGAGCCGCAAAAGAGATTCTAGATTTTTTGTTCTTCCAAAGAAACTTTGAAAGAGATGAGTCAATTTGTTTAAAATTGATTGAAGGAATATGAACGTGTAACATAGAAATTAGAATGGGGGCTATCATCATCTTAACTGAATCTAATCGACCCCACCAGGAAATAAAAAGAGGATTCCAGACCGAGAATGATTTATCAATACGGGACAAAACGGCGGACATATTTAAGTTAATTGAAGAGGAAATAGAGTTAGAAAACCAAATACCAAGGTATTTAATCTTTGAGCTTTTCCAAGCAAAGCCAGTTGAAGAGAAAAGATGGTGAAGACAAGTGTTAAGTAAAGGAAGGATTTCAGTCTTATCAGTATTATTCTTATACCCGGAGACCCATGAAAATAAGTCAAATTCAGATAATAATGGGGGAACAGATATTTCTGGATCAGAAATAAATAAGAGAATATCATCTGCGTATGCAGAGAGTTTCAGTTGATTATCCCCATATGGAAAGCCAAAAATGGAGTGACTGTTACGGATGGAGGACAAAAAGGGTTCAAGCGCTTAAATAAAAAAAAGGAGTGGGGATAGGGGACAACTTTGACATACGCCTCGTTGAAGAGTAAAATATGAAGAAACCTGACCATTCACAAGAAGAGAAGCTTTGGGCGCCGAGTAGAAAAGGGAAATAAGGGATATAAATTTAGAACTAAAGCAGTGCCATCGTAACGAGGCAAACAATAAAGACCAATCAACTCGATCAAAGGCTTTTTCTGCATCAACTGAGATCGCAGCTAGAGGAATTGAAAGAGAGGAGGCTTTATTCAACACATTAAAAAAAAGACGGGAATTAACGGAAGTGAGTCTACCTTTAACAAATCCACATTGTTCTTTACCAATGAGATGGGGCATGAAAGGGTCTAAGCGTAAAGCAAGTAATTTAGCAAATAATTTATAGTCCACATTGACTAAAGAAATCGGACGATAATGTTTACAGAATTGGGGATCATGGCCCTCCTTAGGAATAAGACAAATGGTGGCATCTTGAAAAGTACCCTCTGCTTTACCAGATGAGCTTAAAGATTATAAAAGTATTAAAAGTCTCAAGAAGTAAGAGATCAGAAAAGTGTAAATAAAACTCAACTGGAAATCCATCGGGACCAGGTGTTATACCTTAAGTGAGAGATGATAAAGCCATAGAAAGTTCATATGATGAGATATCAAGATCAAGGTCTGAAAAGGTAAGATGAGAAAGAGAGGGTTTAGGGAGTCTCTCAACATAGGACTGAATAAGAGAAGGAGTAGAAGGAGATTCTGGAGTATAAAGATGTTGGTAAAATAATTGGAATGAATGAAGCATGTCCTTGTCTTTATGAAGGAGAATATTGTCAGAATAGTAAATAGATTCTACAAGAATACGTTCTTCACGTGACTTGAGATAATTAGCTAGAAATATCCCTGATTTATTACGACCACCATAATAATGAGCACTACTATGAAGAAGTATCGAAGATTCATTATCCGTAGTAGATTTATTGAATTCCTGATTTTGCTCATAAAAGTTCTGAAGATATAGATTTATCTGAAGAAGTATCAAATTTAATGTTCCAAGGATTTGATATGAGCCAATGAGTCTTACCGCTTCTGGAGATATTGCTTCTTCTTCTTAGATACAAAAGCTATAATGAAGCCCCTCGCAGTGGCTTTAAAGGAATCCCAGAGAATATGAGGAGAAGTATTAGGGTCGCTAATAAGTAAGAAGAACTTGGTGGTAAAAGAGAGAAAAGAGGAGGATAAATTGGGAACAGTAAGAAGGGAACTATTGAAACACCAGCGAGAAGATTTGGGATGTGGTGAAAATAAATCCAGATCTGTTACAATGGGAGCATGGTCCGAGAATACCATAGATTCAATAGAGGAAGACAATAAGTGTTGAGATAGAGAATGAGAGAGAAAAATGTAATCAAGACGAGAAATGGATGAGTGGGGAGTAGAGAAAAAAGAATAATCCAAAGTATCAGGGTGAGAGAGGCGCCAAGAGTCAATAAGACATGATTGCGAGATAGTATCAAGAAATTGTTTGTGAGTTTTGTGATGTATAAAGCGAACTGTGGATTTATGATCAAGGAACAGATCAAGATTCTGGTTACAATCTCCATCTAAAATAAACAAGTCATCCTTATGCTGAATTAATTTTTTCGTGATTAAAGGCCAGAAAGAGCAGTCAGGTTGTGTGGGGCCATAAACATTGAAAACAGTTAAGGGGATAGAATTAATTAATAATTTAGCTAATATCCATCTATCATCAGAATCATTTTCTTGTGACAAGACTTTACATTTCTCATTTTTGTGACATAAATTGACAACTCCATTCTTTTTGTTAGTAGAGGGTGAAAACAAAACTGTACCCACCCAACTTCTTTTTAATGTAAGGGACTCAGCCTCTGTAAGATGTGTCTCTTGCAAAGGAGCAATATCAGGATTATAGGAGGCTAAATGAGAAAGGACTCTCTGCCGCTTAATAGGGCTAATAAAACCTTTTACATTCCAGGAGATAACTCTGAATTTTCAAACAATATAAACTCAATAGAAATAAAAACCACAATATTGCATACAAATTACCAAAGAATAAATACAAAAATTCACAAACACACATACAAATGAAAGGGAGATAAATATAAACAGAGGAAAAAAGGAATTTGGCCAGAAGGTGCAGAGGAAAGAGAAGGAAAAGAAGGAAAGGGAAAGAAGAGACCGTACATATCCAAAAGGATGACTGATAATAACATACCTGAGGGGGAGACAACAAGAAGAAAGGGACATTGAGGCAATGGCGACACTCAACAAGACGAGCAACCCAAAAACGGGAGTCCAGACCACATCAGGACGAGGGAAAGTAGCAGGGAAGCCACATGGGTTGAAGGAATAAACACCAACCAATCTATGTGAAAAGACAAAAGATACTATGAACATGAGGGAAATACACAGGGAAATGCAAAGCAGGTCAACAAGTGAGGCAAGGAAACAACAGCTAAAAGAAAAAAAAATTATTATCAAAAATAGTCATAGAAACTAACGTTAACATCTAAAAGTAACCATAAATATAATTCACTTCATGAATATTATAGAGAGAGAACTGAAAAAAGTCAACAATAGCCCTGTAAGGAAAAAAGAAAGGTTAGATGCTCAACCATTAGAGGAATTAGCAGTGTCCATGCCGGTGGTGGTATGAATGAGGATGAAGTTCTTAAGTTCTGCAGGATCTTGAAAGGACCATGTTCGATTTTGGTATGTAACCTTGAAGATACATGGATGGAATAAACCATATCTGGCACCAAGAGAGCGCAGAGGAGCACGAAGATCAAAAAATTCTTTCCTTCTGGAGGCAGTAGCATTGGGTACATCTTGAGAAAGAAATACTCTTACCCAACCAGGAAAGTTGACGTTTAGATCTGGCGGCTGATAGAACTGAGAGAAGATCTGTGAACTTCAAGAAGAGAATGATGACACCACGAGATTTAGTTGGAGCAGATGAAGAGGAAAGTTGAGGACCAAGTCTATGAGCTTTTTGGATACTAAGAGAAGAAGTCAACGGCATCTCCAGGAGTTTAGGAATGAAAGAGGAGATGAATGATACCGGGTCAGCACTTTCCAAAGATTCTGGCAAACCATATATACGTAGATTGTTCCTCCTATTCCTATTTTCAAAATCCTAAGTGTGTTGTTGAAGGGTGAGGACTGTCTTTTCTAGAGAGGAGATCTGTTTGGAATTGACTTCAATCAATCAATTCTTACTTTATTCGGTTATTAAAACAAAACAACCATAAACGTTCAGGTAAAATCACAGTTGTTAAAAAGAAAAAACAATACATATCAAATTCATCCAATGCACCAAAGTCACCTCATCACATTTCAGAATATAATAGATTTCCGAGATTTAAAAACATTTTTGAAAAACGAAGAAATCGATACAACGCTTAAAATATTATCAAGTTTCTGTACAGCTTAAAAGGCAGGGCGAAAGCGATTTATTTCCATGGTCTTCAATAAGGGAACAACCCATCTTCGTCTAGGAATTGAATAAAATTCGCAGAAAAAAAGAATGTGTATATCTGATTGTTCTGACAAATCATCACAAGGACATTTATTCAGATTTTTCGACCAATCATTCATGATGGGGAAGCTAAGTGACCTAAATAACAAATTAAATCTAAAATGAGTTAATAAGAACCTCTCATAGTCACTCATTAGTAATTTAACATATGGCTGCATTTTACTGGAAATCATGATTTGCTCGTGCACAACTACCGTTTTTTTCATCATTTCTATGGTGGTTCTGCACTCATACAGGTAATTCATACACTTTTCCTTCAGGACTTTCCTGGGGATTTTACACAGGGAGGATGGTTCATCATAATAATTTGCCAAACCTAAGTCAGTGAAAAACTTCTTCACATAACAAAGCCATCCGATTTTACCACCATTATCTAGCCTGGTCACGTTGTTCACAATGGAACGGTTTAATCCACATTCCTCGGTGGTCTAGATCCTGTGCCATAGCAGTACCGGGGCCACCTTTATGATGTCTTCTAAATACGGTTCCCCGAGTTCTGCATGTCAAACATATGTGGAGAAATTTTTTGGAATGGCTAGGAGGTATCTCATGAAGAGGTTTTCCGCCACCTGTAGTGATTTTGCATTTGGATATCCCCACAATCCTGCGCCATATGTCGCAATTGCTACACAGGTAGCTTTATACACAATTAGCATCTCCCCAATAGGTTTCCTTCCAATTATTTTACAAATTTTTTTTAAGGCCATTATTGATTTGCAGAACAATAACTTTCTGGTCTTGATTGTGTTATTCCATAGACCCGTGTGGTCGAACAAGACTCCAAGATAAGAAAAAGTTGGGGTAAAATCAACTGGGGAACAACCAATAAAAATTGCCTTTATCTTTTTATGTGCACCTGAGCCACAGGTCATGGTAAAGGTCTTTGAACAGTTTATCCTTAGGTACAAACATATCATGAAATCTGCAAAGGAGGTGACTATACTTTGCATAGCCAGTGGAGTTCTGGCCATCAAGACTGCGTCGTCGGCATACAACAGTGCTGGGACTGATCTTTTCCCCACCATCGGCATATCCTTACACTCCCTTAGCAATGTAGTCTCCACATCATTAATGTAGAGCGTAAAGAGAAATGGAGCCAAGACGCAGCCTTGTCGTACTCCTCTAGTGATGCCAAATGATTCTGTACATTCACCATTTTTTCCGTGTCTAACTCTAGCGGATGCACCTAGATAAAGTTCCCGGAGGAAATTAATAACTGATGTATCTACCCCTAGTTGTTCCATAACCAGCCAAAGTTTACTATGTGAGACGCAATCAAATGCAGACGATAAGTCTACAACAGTTAAAAACATGCAACCATCCTTGGCTTTTGTATATTTTTCTATTAGGATATGCAAGTTCAAACATTGGTCATTGGTACTGAGCCCTTTCCTAAAACCATATTGCAAATCACTGATTATTGTTTTTTCATCAGCCCACGTTTGAAGCCTATTTAAACTCACTCAACCAAAAACCATAATGGTGGAGTCCAGAAGCGATATTGGGCGATAGCATTGACAGCTTGCTCTCTCCGCCTTTTTAAATAGGAAGATAGGAGGCCATTGCGAGACGTGGCATTAAAAAGTCGGGTGAGGATCGGGCCCCAGAGACCTACATTATTTTTATATAAATCCACCGGAACCCCGTCGGGGCCGGGTGCCTTGCCTCCCAGGCTTGCATTAATACTGGCATTCACCTCCGCTACGAAGATACCTGGAACCAAGATGTTCTTTGAGTAACAGTAATCTCCATTTATATTATCCTGTACTGAGCAATCTTCCTCTCGACTCGCAGCAGAGTATAGTTATGAATAAGGCTTCACCCACTCTTTCTCAGTTATGGATGTAGGACGTTACTCCGCATACCGTTACAACTACCTACCATTACAACGCGACCATTACAACGCATACCATTACAACGCATAGCGCTTTGGGGTGCTGGATAGTGGTAAGTATAATTTACTATTCCAACTCCAGTCCCCGTGGACCCTAGGGAAGGTGTTGGATAGTAAATTATACTTATTCCCTATCCTATAGCGCCCCCCCAGCGCAATACGTTGTAATGGTATGCGTTATAAAAGTCGCGTTGTAATGGTAGTGCGGAGTAACGAATGCGTTGTAACAGGTGCATACCCTCAGTTATGGCTACTTCTATTCTGAGACATTATAATTTAGGAAAGGTCCGTTAACAGGTTTCCAAAAAGCTGCAGTATCTCGGCTTGAAGATGCTTCGCACAGAGTATCCCATGCTTCTTTTTTTAAGATATCTTTTCTCTTTTTTAAAGTCTGCTTATAGACATTTCTACGGACCTTAATTAGAGTGCTATCTTTAACTGGGGTATTTAAAGCATATTTAAGGTTTGAATAGCCCTTAGTACAAGCCGTATCAAACCAGCTTGTTTGGATCTTTTTAACACCTTTTGTATTCAACCCATAGGCACTTCTTAATTTGTGATAGAATTAATAGGAATTTTTTAATAATATCAATGTCTTCAGTATTCACATCCGTACAGGCATAAAACTGGGACTCGCAGCTCTTTACTAATTTTTTAAGGAAATCTTCGGGGACAACTTTAGTCCACTTTAATGAGTAACCATTTTTCCTGGCCCTAGAGATGTTATCTGCTCGCGGTTTAAGCATATCATTTCCACGTTGTGCTTTAGGTCTGCCCTGAAGAACTAAACTAAGGGGAAAGTGGTCACTCAATAGATTATCCAGGGTGTTAAATGTCTGGATCATTGACTTGTATCTCTCATGATTGTTGCTCCAATGAAGACACTTTGTTATCCATCGTAGACCATTTCTCTTCAAGGAATTGCATTTTATTGTTAGTCTCTTCCACAAACAGACACAAAGCACATAGCTCTAGAAGCCATTCCATAGAAATGGTAGAAGGTGGTTTGTCAGGTGATGGAGGATCTTGTTTCAAGCGTTTGGATGAAGAAACAGGTTGAGAGGATTTACTTGGAACAGAAGACGTCGCAGAAGAGAGACCAGATGGTATTCCAGCCATTTGATGTGAAGTGTGAGAAGAGTCTGATGTTAACATTGCGGAAGGAGGAGATATAGCCACAGGAGCACTGCTTGAGGGTACAAAACCAAATTTTGGTTTGCGCAATCGTCCCATAAGTAACAACCTGAGCCTAAAAATAAGTACTGTGTAGTTGTGTCGGTACCAGAATAAAAACTACTCAAAGTGGCATTAATATGACCAATAGAGAGCAAATGGCGGCAGAGGGTAGTAGTAGTAACCAAATATGGAATGTAATAAATAATTCAAGTGAAGATGCAATGCAAGATCCTGTTGGAAGATCAGTTGAATAATCCGAGAAGAAGTCTAGGCATAGGCAACAGCGGGAGTCTTCAGCGCCAGCTTAAGCAACACATGAAAACAGAGGTATATATTGATAAGGAGCGTTACAAATAACCAACAATTTATTTAATTGATAGAAGAAACACGCGCCCTGAAGTAAACATGCTTAGTAAAAAGATATTGTGGAAGTGGAACTAACATAGAGCAGGGTATGAACAGTATATCAGAGGCATTGAGGTAAAATGTGCACCTAAAATGGCGGATGTTGTGTAGTAAATTGAAGCAGGATATTTGTAGTAATCAAAAAAGTGCCCCACTGAAGAATGTCCCATTGATAGTCAGTACAAATGACTGCAGCAGAAGAGGTATAGTACTATGAAGAGAGAACACATTTCAGTCTCAGACAACTTGAGGCGATGCACAGCTTATGTAGACTGATGATCCTCCAAAGCACAAGCAGCCATAAGCCATAAAAGCATATTGAAATTGGGCTAGCCAAACCAAGCAAGGCAAGAGGTTAAAATGGAAAAAATACCAAAGGAAATCTGCATTGTCCATGAAGGAGAGTATTTGTTGCGACCTTTCACGCTTGACGAGGCATTCCAGCAGAGCGCGCACCTGAAATGGCGGGCGCTGTGAGGAGACGAACGTCGCGGCTGAAAACAAGTGAAGCGCGCTCCGTTAAAGGACAAAAAAGAACATGTTCTGAAATACAATGGAGGCAGTTCCCACGTCTGGAGATAGCGGAAGACGCGCTAGAGAATGGCAAATTAGTCCCGAAATGGCGAGTGGATTCCCTAGACGGCCATCTTGTTCGGCGCCGAGACCACGCCCCCCAGAAATGGAAAGTCTAAACATTGAACAAAAAAGTTTTCATACCTGTTCCATACCAACATAAATGAAGGAGCTGAGGGCTTGATTTAGAGTTGGCTGACGGGCCATCATTCCTTCATCATGGAGGAACTGATCTCTTCATGAGGCAGACTGAATTCTGTCTATCATATTTAGGGCTTAGGTCAAAGGACCGCTGTCAGCCATGCCAGCGGACTGTCTGTCGGCCGATCATCAGTCCTCTGTTGTCAGTCTCCCATTCCACTGTTGAAGGATACAACTTTGTCAAATTGCTTTGGAGACATCTGAGCACCATGTACAAGCTGTCTACTGTAGCAGTGAAGGTGGATACCCTCGCAATATAGGACATCAACGGCAGATGAGGTTTCCAATGGCAGATCAAAATCAACTTATCAGCGACACCTGAAACTCACATAACACAACACGCTCCTCAATCCACACAAACCATTTCCTACTCACATCAGCAGCAGGCCTACATCAGCTTTTCCTTTCAAAATGTCTAGAAGACAACCCAGGCTCTTAGAAAATAAGAGGACAGCTATGATGGAGATAATAAGCGGTGAACCACAGTTGTTTGGAGCCTTGGACCAGACAACAATCATGAGCTAGCGAAGGCAAATGTGAGACAAAATATTTGGATACAGAGAAGGTTGTCTCCAACACAAGGTGGTCATAGGAGGAAATCCGCAGGCGTTGAAGTTATCTGCAGGAGAGCATACATTCTCTTGCTTATAGGGCAGTCCACAATGCCCTGGCAATGGGTGGTGCCTCATCCAGGCCCCTCAACTTCATGCCTTGGAAAGAGAAGTTGTTGTTCAACTCAACACTGAATTAATTTTGGGAATTCTAGATAGAGTGGATACTGATAAGTACAAATACCCCCCGCATGCACCCTGGCACCCCCATTTTATGAAAAAAAAACTCTCCACTAATGGCAACCGATTAACTCAACTTTTATACATGATGTCTGTCACAACTAAACACACACCCATCATCATCACTAGCTGCCTTTGTATTACTCTGTTGTTTTCTTTAACACACCTCATAATAGAAACCAATTCAAGCTGGAATAACATCCTATTTGGAGCAAAAATTACAGACTTATTTGTAATGCCTACATCTAACAATGTACTAATAATACTGTAAACTATGTAAAGCAAATAATTTGTGTAGTAGACGGTATAAGAAAAAAATCCTTGCTAATACGACTACAATGTTTTAAGTCTGTTTTTTAATGTTGCATAACCCTCTAATGTTGAAGATTATTCTAATTAAAATTGGGCACATTTTTTAAGTCAAAAGCCTTTACTTTATAACTAACAGGTATAAAATGTTACAGTTTTTGTGCAAATTAATATTTCACATTTTTGATGGTAAGCATAACTCTCTTTTTACTGACAATATCAACATAACTAATGACCCTTCACTTGCAATTGCAAATAGACTCATCTACATATACGTTGAAGTAGATTGGTGTATTTATAAATGTGGCAAAAGGTCTGCAAAGTGTCCTGTGTCTGGCTGACACAAGTCTCACTTTCCCATATTGCTGATTTAAATAATTTGGTAACATATTGTTTTATATCCTACACATTGCTCATGCTTGTGCTATTCACGCAATAGATTGAAGAAGAAAAGTACAATATATTCAATATTACCATCTTATTGTGTTGTATGTTCTAATTATACTCCATACCCATGCTAAAATAGTTCAAAGATTAGATTATCGACATACAACTGTTTTAGAGATTCAATTTCACAGACTGTTGCTAAGTCATAGTATAATAGAGCCCAGGAGAGGAGCAGGGCTGGAATGGGGAACCCAAAGGAGTCATGGCAAAAATGCTCCAACCAGCCCCACTCCCTTCATCTCCTTGTGCAATCTCTTTCTTTCTTTCTTTCCATCCAGCCATTCTCCCTTTCTCTCCTCTTCTCTCCTCCCTGCTCCCTCTCTGATTGCTTTCTCTCTACCATCCCTTTCCCTCCTTTTTTCTCCTGAAGCCTCCCAGTGCCTGCTACAAATATCCTCAAGGAGCGGGGGAATGTGACAAGGACACCAGGGGCGGTACAATACAATGTAACCCAGGGGTACAACAGGCATGTACTCCCACCTTGCGTGCCCCAGGGCACTTTGGTGTTACAGAAGGGGACACAGGCGCTTGTGCGGCCTCTTCTGGAATACAGATAGCGCTGGGACACACATAGCACCTGCAAAACAACAGTTGATGGACAGTATGCAGAACAATGTCATACATTCACCCCAGTACAGAGATCTGGGCCTAAATCCATCGTTTTTGTGCACTCCACACCACCCCAGTTCAGACATGGCCATATGCAAATCAGCCTTGACCCTGTGCCTCACGGGAACAGTCCAGCCCGACCTGCCAAGCCATGTCTTTCCTGGACCGGAATAAAGCATCCTAGGACTGGTTTCTGGCTATCAGCGTCTTCAGCCAGGATAGCTTAACTCCAGTGGTGTGGGGAGCATGGGACTCACGTCTGAGCATACCCATCCCACTCGGGGTGACAAATGCAAAACAACAGTTGATGGACAGAATGCAGAACAATGTCATACATTCACCCCAGGACAGAGATCTGAGCCTAAATCCATCGTTTTTTTGCACTCCACACCACCCCAGTTCAGACATGGCCATATGCAAATCAGCCGTGACCCTGTGCCTCATGGGAACAGTCCAGCCCGAACTGCCAAGCCATGTCTTTCCTGGACCGGAATCAAGCATCCTAGGACCGGTTTCTGGCTATCAGCCGTCTTCAGCCAGGATAGCTTGACTCCAGTGGTGTGGAGAGCATGGGACACACGTCTGAGCATACCCATCCCACTCGGGTGACAAATGCAAAACAACAGTTGATAGACAGAATGCAAAACAATGTCAGCCATTCACCCCAGTACAGAGATCTGGGCCTAAATCCATCTTTTTTTGCACTCCACACCACCCCAGTTCAGACATGGCAATATGCAAATCAGCCTTGACCCTGTACCTCATGGGAACAGTCCAGCCCGAACTGCCAAGCCATGTCTTTCCTGGACCGGAATCAAGCATCCTAGGACCAGTTTCTGGCTATCAGCCGTCTTCAGCCAGGATAGCTTGACGCCAGTGGTGTGGAGAGCATGGGACTCACGTCTGAGCATACCCATCCCACTCGGGGTGACAAATGCAAAACAACAGTTGATGGACAGAATGCAGAACAATGTCTCACATTCACCCCAGTACCGAGATCGGGGCCTAAATCCATCATTTTTTTGCACTCCACACCACCCCAGTTCAGACATGGCCATATGCAAATCAGCCTTGACCCTGTGCCTCATGGGAACAGTCCAGCCTGAACTGCCAAGCCATGTCTTTCCTGGACCGGAATCAAGCATCCTAGGACTCCAGTGGTGTGGAGAGCTATCCTGGCTCTCCACACAACTGGTGTCAAGCTATCCTGGCTGAAGATGGCTGATAGCCAGAAACCGGTCCTAGGATGTTTGATTCCGGTCCAGGAAAGACATGGCTTGGCAGTTCGGGCTGGACTGTTCCCATGAGGCACAGTGTCAAGGCTGATTTGCATATGGCCATGTCTGAACTGGGGTGGTGTGGAGTGCAAAAAAACAATGGATTTAGGCCCAGATCTCTGTACTCGGGTGAATGTATGACATTGTTCTGCATTCTGTTAATCAACTGTGGTTTTTGCATTTGTCACCCCGAGTGGGATGGGTATGCTCAGACGTGAGTCCCATGCTCTCCACACCACTGGTGTCAAGCTATCCTGGCTGAAGACGGCTGATAGCCAGAAACCGGTCCTAGGATGCTTGATTCCGGTCCAGGAAAGACATGACTTGGCAATTCGGGCTGGAATGTTCCCATGAGGCACAGGGTCAAGGCTGATTTGCATATGGCCGTGTCTGAACTGGGGTGGTGTGGAGTGCAAAAACAATGGATTTAGGCCCAGACCTCTGCACTGGGGTGAATGTATGACATTGCTCTGCATTCTGTTCATCAACTGTGGTTTTTGCATTTGTCACCCCGAGTGGGATGGGTATGCTCAGACGTGAGTCCCATGCTCTCCACACCACTGGCGTCAAGCTATCCTGGCTGAAGACGGCTGATAGCCAGAAACCGGTCCTAGGATGCTTGATTCCGGTCCAGGAAAGACATGGCTTGGCAGTTCGGGCTGGACTGTTCCCATGAGGCACAGTGTCAAGGCTGATTTGCATATGGCCGTGTCTGAACTGGGGTGGTGTGGAGTGCAAAAAAACGATGGATTTAGGCCCAGATCTCTGTACTGAGGTGAATGTATGACATTGTTCTGCATTCTGTTCATCAACTGTGGTTTTTGAATTTGTCACCCCAAGTGGGATGGGTATGCTCAGACGTGAGTACCATGCTCTCCACACCACTGGAGTCAAGCTATCCTGGCTAAAGACGGCTGATAGCCAGAAACCTGTCGTAGGATGCTTGATTCCGGTCCAGGAAAGACATGGCTTGGCAGTTCGGGCTGGACTGTTCCCATGAGGCACAGTGTCAAGGCTGATTTGCATATGGCCGTGTCTGCACTGGGGTGGTGTGGAGTGCAAAAAAAGGTGGATTTAGGGCCAGATCTCTGTACTGGGACGAATGTATGACATTGTACTGCATTCTGTTCATCAACTGTGGTTTTTGCATTTGTCACCTCGAGTGGGATGGGTATGCTCAGAAGTGAGTCCCATGCTCTCCACACCACTGGAGTCAAGCTATCCTGGCTGAAGACGGCCGACAGCCAGAAACCGGTCCTAGGATGCTTGATTCCAGTCCAGGAAAGACATGCCTTGGCAGTTCAGGCTGGACTGTTCCCATGAGGCACAGTGTCAAGGCTGATTTGCATATGGCCGTGTCTGAACTAGGGTGGTGTGGAGTGCAAAAAAATTATGGATTTAGGCCCAGATCTCTGTACTGGGTTGAATGTATCACATTGTTCTGCATTCTGTTCATCAACCGTGGTTTTTACACATATAGCACCAGCACTATCATCAGTCACTCACAGCACCCGCCTGCAAGGCGATCTCTCACCCCTTTTACAAGTGCAGGCGTGTGGCTGCCTGCACAGTGAAGCAAGGAGTGGCGGCCTCAAAAGCCCCTCCATATTTGACTTGAATGCGCTGCCCACCCTGGGGGCAGCGCATTCAATCTAATGTGGTGCACTCTCCTTGTTAGCTCTGAGCACACCTTTTCAGAGATACAGCTACCAATGTAATGATCATGAGGAAAACCCTGATGGGTGTAGCCACACAACAGGAGGAATAGCTGGGCCAGATTATTGAACTTCTAATGGTCCAGAATGGTCTTGATAGGGCCCAGAATAAGATCAAGACGTTCGAAATTATCGACTGGTGTGACACGTGACTGTCTACACTTTATATTCTGGGGTGGTGCAGTGTGTCTTTATACCATTGTCTGCAGCAGTGCTTAATTTAGCCGACCTTTTCTGTGGTAAAGTAACATCTTCTGCCAGATTGGTCCTAGAAACATCTCCAGCTGACAGCTCCATGGAAAGGAGAACGTTGTTGCCCATGGAGCCACCTATTACTAACTCCTAACTCATGGACTGTTGCCTGGAAAAGGACTCTAACCAATTGTAGGCTTTTCTTTCATTTCTCATCCAACATACATGATAACTTGTTTTCCGAGAAGGCGAAGTTGTATTGTACTATATTATATTTGTGGATTAAGAATACAAAATGAATAAAAATAATATGTGCTGTGACAGTCAAATGAAAATAAATTATGTATTGAATTACATTTTAAAAATGTGTAAACTGTGTTAGAAAGTTAACAATTTAAACAGGTGTATTGGCTACACACCATACATATTTCACAACAAATACAATTAGTAAATGACGAGTATCCTATTGTGTTTAGATTCAGCTATAGAGATGTATTCAAATATTTGTGACATAATTAATTTTGTGTTACAAAAAAGCCCAACAAGTGAGAAGTATTTGTCAACGTAGTCTATAAACACCTGTCAAGATGCAATCTATGCAGATAAGACACACCATTTGGAAGTACCCAACTAGCAAAGAGCTAAGATGCATAATTAAAACAAAATACACAATGGAAAGATGATAAAATATCCACCAATTAGGAAACAAATAAAAGTCACTGTTACATGTGTTTATGAACTGCTTCACGAAATACATTAGCAACAGAAATCTTTAAGTCTTCAGCCACACTTTGGGCCTGTCCACAGATATTATGCTTATATATAGGCTGTAAATCCAAGCAGTTTCTACAGATAAACTAAAGAAGAGCTAATCGAGGTCAAGAACTAATTCTAGAATTAAAGACATACACAACATGTGCCATTAACCTTAGATTACACTTATTAACACTGGCATCACTCTATGACTGAGGCAAAGTATATAGATGTTATTTGCAAACACATCACATCAGTGTTATTATATCAATATATCCACTGATGGCTTGCTAGTGCTCCAGCAGATGACAGAATGGCATGACCTAGGCAAGAGTAAACAGACATATTGATATGTTTGTGAGAAACACTTCCATTTTAAAACCCAAGTAGTATTTTACTAAGAATAAACATCAAAAGCTGTAATAGGTACAATCTCACATAGCATGCCCATCTTCATATGTCACATTTCAAATATTTATTCATGTGATTTCAATAAAATGAACTTCCATAAAATATTTTTTTCCTAGAATGTCCCTAACTAACCATTTACTTTGGGCTTGAATTCAGTTATCATTAGGCAAAGATGTTTTAAATGAGTTCTCACCTGACGTCACTGCCTTCATCCTCATCACTGTCATCTTGCTGACACATCACCAACTTCATCCAGGGGTTCTCAATTGTAGCCATCATCAGAGAAGAAGAGATTGGTCTCTGCAGGTCAAAATTATGCGGCATACTATATAACACAACTATCTTGCAGTCCTTTCCAGGAGAATCGAGGAGGGCTGCACCAGACTTGTCCAGACAACGAAACAAGGTCTTCAGGGGCCCTAAAGCCTGCTCCGCAGGCCCCTTGTTTGCACATGGGCCTCATTGAAGTGCTTTTCCTCTGACCTTTTTGGGTTTATCATTGGTATTAAAGCAATGTGCGGCTAAGATAAGCCAAGTCAACTGTAAAAATAGAATTTTAAAAATAGATGAAGAGTAAATATGCCCGGAAGGCCTAAAATTTCAAATCAAATATCTGTACAATACTAATGTTAACTCTTAACAAGAATTCAGGTCCTCCTTGGTGCAATTGCTTCCAGGCATGAGGTTGCACCTATCCAAAGTTGCAATCTGTTGGCCAAAAAGCATGGGCCACATTTATACTTATAATATAATCTACTTTTAGCAAAGCAGACACAATATCCTTGAAAATTGTGAAGGAGAATCGGTATTCTGAAATCATAAACAGGCTCTTCATAATGTTGTTTTGTTAATCCTTTATGGAGAATAGTATGGTAAAAGTGATTATGTCTCTTTGATGTGTTTAAGTTTCTGGACTTTGTAACTGATGTATGCATATGTGCGTTTTCAGCTTCTTCTGGAGCTAGTGAAGTTGGACAGACCTGGGGAGAACAACAGGTAAGCCACAGTCAGAAGATGAAGCCATCGGCAGCATAAGGACATATGATGGGTTTTAAACTGGATACCAACCTGTCATGCAAGACCCAGATTAGCCATGTCTCCTCGTCCAGCTTTTGTAAAACGAAGGCCCAACGGAGATTCCTTCACTTCCTACCCATGGACTGCAGGAAAACAATAGTACATGCATTGATCACATCACAGCTTGACTACGCAAACAGTCTGTATTTAGGTCTGCCAGCTTACCTGTTCAAGAAACTGCCGATTGTGCAGAAAGCAGCAGCCAGGCTTATCAGAAATGTCCTGCTGAGGCATCACATCTCTACTCATCTACGTAGCCTCCATTGGCTGCCCGTCAGGAGGAGAACTAAATTCAAGGCACTGACGTTGGCCTACAGGGCACTCAATGATATCTGCCCTCAATACCTTAAGAAGAGAGTCCGTAACACCGTCAGTCTAGAACCCTCAGATCAAACCTTCTTGAACGCCTTGTCGCCCCACGTTTCTCAAGGTTGAGACTAGGATGATGGTCCTTCTCCATCAAAACTGTGACCTTGTGGAATTCCATGCCAGAACACATCAGACTTTGAAGACCTGGCTCTTCAGCCTCCCTGAGCACCCTGTGGCTTGATTACTCTAACTCGCCCTCATCCTCTTCCGACTCCGCTAGCGCCGGGACACCTCCGTTGGGGGTAGCTGTGTGCTTTAGATGCTTCATTACATTACAGAGGGACTTTGTGGAATGGTGACTCCATAGTCCAGGTTGCCAGCACAACACAAGATCCAAAAGCCTCAGACCCGCGCCATTCCCTCATGGTGGCAGACTACCAATCCCAGTATGTTCCCTCCATTACTGTGTGCAGCACCAATTAATACTACCATCAGCACCACTCTTGGAGCCAACACACAGTCTGGGAATTCACCAGGGTCTCTTTCACCCTGGGCACCTATCCCTGTGCCCCTATCCAGTTAGAGCTAGTCTCAGTTGAGGCCTTTGAAAGTCTAAAGGGCTTCTTTGGAGGGCATACAGCATTGTTGTATGCCATCCAAGGTTTCACAACTGTCATAAATCAACAATATCATGAATGGCATGCTCTCTGACTAGCCTGCCTTAAAGAGAGGTTCACTGTCTACTAGTGCCTCCTCTGGCACAGTGTTTCCACCACACCTGTCACTATTCTTTCTTCTTCTCCCATTTTCAGTTTGACACCATTACCCTAGCCACATCCAATGCCCTGACCCCATTCCATGCACTGGCACCATTCTACGCCCTAACTCTACGCCCTAACCCTTTTCCACATCCTCTCCCAACTTCTCCTTCTGAAACTATCTGTACACATCCATCTACAACTCACCTGCTTCAGCCTTACTCAAACCCCCTTAACCTTCCCAGACACCTAAATCTTACCACACTGCCCAACCTGACACTTCTGCCAAACACTCCAATACCCTCCAATATCACCATTTCCCTGGAATCTCCCATACTTCTCAAACTCACATTACCCCTTAACCTCACCATTCCTGCCACAATCTCTCCGCAGAACCGCCTGGCACTGCCCCAGCTAAAAAGATCCTTAAAACCACTTCCCATCCGAAGATGTAGGTGCCTAAAATGGCATCAGGTCACGAGGATGGCAAGCTTCTTGTTGGCATGTAATGAGACACTCTTTATTTGAACTCCCTCTTATGATTTAGAATTTTTTATTTCGGTTTGTGTGTATATTTTGAAAATATCCAGAGGATAAAGATTTTTGCTGCCCTTTTTTCCTATTTTTTTGTAAAAAATAAATATTTACAAAATGTGTCAGTTCCTGACTTGCATGTTTTAGAAATTTGAAAACATTTGCCGCCAGTTTACAAAGCGGCCTTCTCCACATGGTTTTCCCACATTTTTTTCCTTTTTTATGGGCCTGATTTTTGCTGTTTTCGCAGTCTGTTACCTTTCCTCCGGCTAAACAGGTGCTTTAAATATGGTTAAATAGCCTTATCCGTGATTGATATATTTTAATTGCCTATAAATCCCTATTATATGGAGTTAAAAATTAACCTCTGACGTGGAAGTTAAATGCGACCTGTGGACTACTGCATCTATGGTGCAAACCACAAGGGATGGCCTATATTACATGGCTCAAGGCCTGACACATGTAGCTAAACTACAGCAGCCTAAAGAAAGCCTGTCAAACCAGTCACAATAATCATTTTTGACGGACGAGAACACCTACTTTTAAATATTAATAAGGCTACCCTAGCTACACCTTGTCGCCCACAAGGTTCTGTGTCTGATATTTAAAGCTGGAACATGGACAAAATTAAAGTTGCCTGGTTCCTTCAGTGACTAGCCCATTAAAGCTGTTCTCACTGACAGGGCTATTGCTGGATCCTAGAAAATATATGCATTTAAGGTCAGATTATAACTATTCCATGTTCATCAAAAGTCCTATAGATATTGAAGTACATTTCAGAAATGTGCATGTTCTTTGCTTGAAGCACCTGGAGGCTAAACTGCATTAGCCTACCAGCAGCTGCCCAGCCAGTGCTGTCCTCAATGAGTTGATAGCTATGCTCCCACAGTCAAAGAATGGAATAGGTCTGCTGACAGGCTAGACTGTGTGTAGGCCATTTGATTCCTATCAGCACAACATTGACAACAGGGGTGGACACGGGAACCTAATTAACTTAACCTCCATAGTTTAATGGAAGGGGAAATCTGAAGAAAGAAAAACCTTTGACCCCAAGGTACACACTAATGAGGCTGGCTCCAAACCTAATGTGAGGGAAGATTCCCCCAGATCTGGTTTGGAGTGGACATAAGGAAAAGGACTATTCATTTTCCTAGTCACAACTCCGGATGGGCACAGAAATCTGCACAAGGGTTGAAGGGATCCCCCAGCTTGGATTTTAGGAGTGAAGTTGTTCGCAGTAAGACAAACCGGATGTGCTTCAAAAATTGGAGGATTGTCCTTTTCCCACTTAGGTTAGGAAGTTTCCAATCCTCAACCCCATACACTGGCAATGCAAATCATAAATTTGGAAGCTCAAAAAAACATCCTAAGAACACTTTCCGAACCTACGGAAGGTCAGACGAGGCATGGACCTACTCCCTTAATTTACAGTAGGATAAAGAAGTGTACCCCAAGTATCAGATGGGTTACCTCCTGTGTGGCTGCAGGGACACAACAGGGCTGCATGAGGTGGCTATGCATTTTTGGGTAGCAAGAGAATTTTTAGGGCCTAGGATGGGTATGGGTTTTTGGGTGGCTAGGGTAATTTTAGGGGTTAATGTGGGTGTGCATGTTTTGTGTTTAGAAGGGTAGGTGTGGGTTTTTGGGTGGCAATGGGATTTTAGGGGATTTTAGGGTTTAGGGTGTTATTTGGGTTTTTGAGTGGTAAGGGTAAATGTAGGGTTGAGGGTAGGTAAGGGTTCTTGGGTGGCAAGGGAATTTTTAGGTTTTAGGATTGGTATGGGGTTTTGGGTGTAAAGTCTTTTTAGGGTTTAGGGTGGGAATTGGTTTTGGGTGGTAAGAATATTTGTATTTGTGTTTATTTACCATGCATATGCATTTACCACTTACCATGCATATGCCTTTACCATACATGCCTTAATAATGCACATTTAATTGTAAAGGCATGCGTGGTAAAGGCATATGTGTGGTAAAGACTTGCATGGTAAAGACTTGCGTGGTAGTGTTGCGGTCATTATAATGACTGTGTTGTAAAGCCATTCGTGGTAATGGCTTCAGGGATTCCATCATATATCTGTTTACCAGTGTCAAATGAATCTGGACAGGGCCTTACTTGTAGCCTCTGCTGGAGTGAGTCCTGCCCCCAGGTAGTGTCCCTGAGGTTCTGGGATCCACAGAAGTGACCCAAAGTATCTGATTCAAAAACCCTTGAAATAGATGAGTTTTGGACTTCCAAGACTTCTGGAGCCATCAGTGGGGACTAGCATTTCAATACAACCGTGTTGGGTACAGCTTCAGGCTAGCCAGCAGGGAAGATTTTGAGTTTCATAAAAAGACTTAGTCGAAGATAAAATCTTTGACTAGGATGAATCCGCTTGGTGTATTCGGTCAGAAATTGTGCCTAGGTTCCAGTCTATGGCTCCATAGATTATCATGGGCTCTTGTTATTTTTTTAATGCTATTGTTAGATAAAACTTAAACAATCATATCTTCCTTCTCTTATTAGAGTTTTGTCATTTTGATGATATTTTTTAAATAAAATGTATCTTTTTTTAATTTGTTGTTCGGTGTGTAGAATGATTTTTGGTTCGGTACTGCATAATACTTTACAGATTGAGCCTGTCTTGTCCGTACCATACCTACCAGAGAGTTGAGCTCAGATTAATTTTGCAACTTTGGGATTCACCATGACAAGTTCATATCAATCATCCTTGAGGCTGGCAACCTTCTAACCCAAATAATAAGCCACTTTATTAGAATATGTGATTGCATATTCCACTATGTTGGATATGTTTAATATTTATTTCCATTCCCATGTCTTCCTATTTGTTGTGTATTGCATTGTGGGAGACGCAAATCAGTCCCTTTTACAGTAAGTGACATTGAGACAGAAGACCTCACTTTTGGATGTCAGTGATTCCCTGTAGTGCAGCCTCACTAAAGGTAGGCTCCATAAATGGCAAGTCATTCAGAGTAGTAGTAGGGTGTGCATACATAAGAAAAGAACAATTGTTTAAATAATACATGTAGGAATAGGTACTGACCTGTGGTTCACATATAGTACACAACATAGATTATGTATGCCTACACCTAGATGAAGGATAAGAATGCAATGTCATGCATGTGTGTGTTCAATTCTGTTAAAAATGTGGAAGATTTTTTACCTAAAATCTAAGTGACTAGAGAGTGGAAATCTGTACTTAGGGTAACGGGTCGGCTTATGTCATTGTGGAGTGTGTTTAACCATTTTTGGGGGATTAAACTTCCATCTGGAATAATCTGCTGATCTGTTGGGAATCCTCTTGATTTCATCCCTAAATGTTTTTGGATTAAAAAAAATGTTTGCCTCTCCCACACACTGTACAAGTCACATCTTGGGCTCTATATACACCAACATGACTAATCTCACGACTAACAAGGCCATTTCTTTGATGTAGGTGCATCATGACCTCATCACCTTTTTACTTACATTAAATCAACCTTCACACAAAACATTGGAAACCAACAAACTTGATATAGTTTGGCATACAATAATTTCCACTGTATTACACACTGCACTGTTCTCCATTTTTCTGAAGCCCATCAATGGCATTGTCACAGCCTCTGATAATTTCAATAAATATCTTCTAGCATTTTTTTTACAATACTGCCCCTTTTGAAAACTAAGAAGAATAACAAGAAATAAAACTCTTCTCCCTGGTTCAATGAGGACCTACGAGAGGCTAAAAAGAACTGCAACAGATTAAAAGGACTATGGACGAACAAATGTGAGGACTTACCTAAAATTGAGTATAAAATAGTAGAGAAAAACATCACAGTCTCTTGCAGGCCACAAATGTCTCCTATCTAAAGAGTGGAACTGACGTGGCCAGTATTTTGTGTGATTAACTATTCAGTATAGGCAAATTACTCATTATTCCAGATGTAGCTGCTTCTTAAAAGCTCTTCCAATAACCTTCCCAGTACTTTTATAAGAAAGTTCTGGACTTCTGCACATTATTCTCCATATATTGTTTGAGGCCCTGAGTATTTGGGACTCTCCCCCCAAGTCCACAGGTGGCTCTACTCTTTCCGCATTTTCCTCTTTAACTCCTATTGAAGTAATACCTTTAATGAGCACCAATAAATTGGAATCCCTTAATGATCCTTGCCCTCGTCTATCTATTGGTTACATATGGAATGCCTGATCATTAATTTAATTGATCTCCTGAATCTCTTCTTACCCTCTGCCTTTCTACCCCTAACCGGGAAGCAGGACACCTTTACTCTGATGTCTTTTCAAAAAGTGTAATGCTAAAATGTCTGACTTAATTAATTAAAGACCAATATCTTTACTCCTCTTTTCAGCAACAATTCTTGAAAAACACATCAACTCTCAATTAAGCAATTATCTCAAAACAAATTCTCTGTTTGACTATCCCAATCATGTTTTTGGTCCCATTTCAGTAATGAAATTGCACTTCTAGCCTTTACAGAAGAACTGAGAGACATATTAGGCTAGGATTCCTACAAAGCTCTGATTTTATTAGACCTCTCAGTAGCTTTGGGGAATTCCTCCAACTCCATACTACTCCAGACATTTCATTGGATGGGAGTATGTGCTGTCTTCTGGCTCAGGTCGTTTCTTGCAGAATAGATCTGTATCTGTGTTGCTTCCCCCTTTCTCCTCTGTGCTAAGTCCTATTACGCAAGGTGTTGCTCAGGGGTCTGACCTTAGTCTGACACTGTTTAACACCTATATGGAACCCCTAGCTAAACTAGTGAGCAGTTTTGACTTTATAATATTGTCTTTTTTTTATGACAGACAGTTGGTGGTCACCATCTATGAAAAGTGGACACAAACCCAGAAAGACTTTCAAACCTATCGTTCAGAGGTGGTAGAATGGATAAAAGAGATATGATTGAAACTGAATGGAAGTAAAACTGAGATCCTTCTCTTCAGAAAACAACCTTTTTATTCAGTCATCAGCCTTTTGGCCACTTATTTGGGCACGCGCATGTGAAGAATCTGGGCATTCACAGCAATAACAAACTTATGTTGTAACCCCAAGTCATGGAAGTGGCTAAAAACTGTTTTACTGAAAGCTATGAGAAATGTTCTTCCATGTATTCCCCATTCTGCTAGGAAAACCGTGATCCATAGTTCATAGTTACTTTCAGGCTAGACTACAGTAATTCCTTGTATCTAGGTCTCACTTAAGGCAGGCTCCATTAATGGTAAGTCATTCAGAATATGGTTGCCTGCCTTATATTGTATGTAAATCAGCCATTTATCTGAAACAAGACTCGCTTTTCCCTATAGACAATATACTTTCCATCACTGTTGTTGTTGTTGATTTTTACTACACCCACAAGGTATTTACCCTGTGCATGCAGCTAAACAGAAGCACTGCATATGTATATATACCTACCCAATACTAAGCATGAGGAAACGCATAGACTTCAAGGTACATCATGGGCATTACAACTTGGCTAGGTATGGCCATTTATGTGAGACCACACTTGCTTTAACCGTAAGATGATATGCTTTCCATCACTGTGGTTGCTGTTGTTTTTCTTATCTTTATTATGTCACCAGGTTTTTATCCAATGCATACAGCTGGGCATGTGCATTGCATGCTCCTACATATTCACCAAATAAGAGTTGTCTCTGGATGCTATCTCCATTCTCTATCTCTTTTTGTCACCTCCAAGTCAGTTCATACATCAATTGTCTCAGGGTATATTATATACTTTAATGAGCTTGGGTCAGGTACGTAGTTAGGAAACACATGTACTTCTGACCGACCTCCCCATGATTAGTTTAGCTTTCACTTTTCACGGTCCAGGCGACTTGCCACGGTCATCTCTATGACACATATTTGGCAAGAAAGATGTTGACTTTAACCAGTATTTAGAGCCAACTTGGATCATTATATCCACCCTTTGGCCTATTCCTAGGGATTCATGGATTAAATTACCACTCTGTGACTTCTTTGAGTTATTTTTAGATTCACAACACACCACTCTATTCAGTGACAATACTTCTACATAGCACCTCACACTTAATGGCAGCTTAAAAAGAACTCTGAAATAGAGCCCCCCTTCTGGGTCTGTTGGGCATTGCAGCGCCGGCCCAACGAGTAGCTGCCCAATGATGAAGCATGTAAATTACTACAGGAGTATGACCCATAGACCACGTCGGGATCAGAGTAGGTAATCAAAATAAACAACAATATACCAACTGGTATTACTGTAGAGACAATTAGACATGCATGCGAAAAGAATTACGAGAACAGAAACAAGGAGACTCAATAGGTTTTGGAATGTGCTCATGGCATCATATAATTGGAGAAAAAATACTAATAGGAAACACAGTTGTAGCAGCACTGTACATAAATAAATAACAAAACAACCCGAATTGGACTTGGTGCTAGGTATGTGAAAGTGACACAAGGGTGGCGACGCAAGTGACAATTGTGTTCAGTATGAACAACGCATGGTGTGAAAGTGTGTTCAATATATACAGTGAATCGAAAGGTCAATGTGGCTCAAGTGAAGTAACAACGCAAAAAAGTTTGTCTGGTTTGAAAGGAAGATTTAGATGAGCCACACTGGGGGATGCGCCATTTAGTGAGCTGAGGGGTCGACGACTTTTCGATCCTTGTTAGTCAGGATCATCTTCAGGACGGGGTTGCCTTTGGAAAACGGTGCTGTACAGGGAAGGAAGGAAGAAGGTAAGGCTGGGAAGGGGGAAAGGGAAAAGAGGGAAGAGGGGAGAGTAAAGGTAGGCGCTGGCGCAGTGGCTCTGGGACTGGCTGGGGCGGTCCGGAAGTATGAGGCGCAGTGGGGTAACGGGGTGCATGGGAGGGCGCAGGGAAGCACAGGAAAGGGTGCTTGTGGTGCCATGGCGAGTGGGACAAGTAAGGAGCAGTGATGCTAAGAGGTGTGCAAGGGGCAGAGTGTAACAAAGGATTTAAAAGGGATAAAAGAGGTGACAGTATGGTGGTCGGTAGCTGGTACATAAGTAGTGAGCTGGAAAGTGTAGTCAGATGCTCACATGTAGTCAGACACGATAATTGGCAGTGCACGGGGGTCAAACACCTGGTGCCCCACGAAGGAGATGATGCCGTGGAGACAGGTTGAGGTGGTTGTGGGCTAAGAAGGGCTGTGAAGTGCTGAAAAGTGCCCTGTTGTGGAAACAATTGGGACGGAGTGCTAACCTGAGAGGGGTGTGCTCAAAGGCTGGCCCAGACGAGGGTCAAGAACGTGCGGTTACAGGGGGGGCTATGGGTAGCGCGCTGGGTGCCAGGATCATAGGGATCGCGATCCAAGGAGGGGTAGCAGGGAGCGGGCTGATAGCCAAGATCAGAGAGATCATGGAGGGATGTGGGCGGGCGGTGCATGAGGGGCATTGCGTGCATGAAATTACCTGGGGCAGCAGGGGGAAGGGAGTAGTTCGAAGAGAGGGGTCCGGCGGTCAATGTCCAGTGGTGATCTGTGGCAAGGAGGAAGCGAGTGAGAAGGAGTACTAATGCCATCCGGCATAGTCGGAGCATGGGAGGAGCGAGGATCAATTACCTGAGAGGAGGCCACTCCACCTCGGGGGGTATGTGAAGATTTCTCAGGGGGCTGCGTGTCCCGGAGGGGGTCGGAGGATGGTGCCTCTGTTAGACCATACCTGGGGGGCGAAGGCAAACGTGAGAGGGAGAAGCTACGAAGGGTCAGTTAAGCGAGTCCAGGGGAAGAGAGGTTTACCTGGAGTTGAGTGGAGCAGCAGGGATTGGCATTGCCTCGCCACAATCGTGTGCAGAGTGCCAGTGATTAGTAGGTACGCGGTCGAGTGAGCCTGTAGTCTTATCGGGAAGGGGGGAGTGATGCTGTCTGTTAGAGTGTGGCAGGCGCTGAGCCAAGGAAAGCGCAGACTTAGGCAGGGGGGAGGGGAGAGGGGCGGGGAAAGGGGAGGAGGCAAAGACATGGGAGGAAAGGTATGTTGAACTATAAAGCTATTGAAAACACTGTCGATATCCCAATCTGACAATAAATTGAAGGCAGAGAATGGTAAACACAGTCCCTTGGTGTAGCACTGACAGACATTAAAGCTATCACGGGCTAGAGAGTGGCATCATATTACATGAGCAGCTAAGAATAACAATTCTAGTATGAAGTATAATCGATTGGTGCAATGCAGCCGGGGGGACATGAAAGGGGTACCCCCAACTGGGAGACAACTCATATGATATGGCATAATTACATATAGGAATAAATCACAATACATTTTAGAATGATTGGACATCCTGAATTAGAGAGAGTGACAGGCATGTATGTATTTAGTTAGACGGTGTATCAGGCATGTAGTACATGGGTGTAAATAAGGACAGTTATGAATTAGTGTGGAAGCAAACATGATAATAGCCCTAGAGGAGGCTGGACCAGTAAAGGAGGGGGGGGGACATAATTGATAGTCAGTGGTCAGTAACTGTGGAACATTAAGAAGGGCGGTTAGACAGAGATGGTACTGTTCCATTCATCAATGGTGTTAAGTCCTTGGTTCACTGAGTTGCATAGAGTAATCCATTTACATTCGCACCTGTTGGGGAGGGTTTTGATGTCTCCACCCCTGATTGGTAGAGTGGGTTTGTCTATCACCTGCCAGAGGATGTCAGTATCGCAGTGATTCTTTTCTAGGTAGTGTGTAACCAAGGGTGCCGTGAGGACTTTGCAATTGATGCGGCTTTTATGTTGAATTATTCGTTGAGTGCTGCTTTTTATAATAAGTGTGAGAACTTTGGCCCTCATTTCATATTACCACCCTGAGGAGACGTGAAGGTGGGAAGGAATGAACAGAAAAAAGAAATCTGCTATTTCACTTGGGCTCCCTCCCTAAATAGCTCAAGAGAGTGGTCTAAAGCTGTCCAAAGTGTGTGGTTTCCAGGAGAAGCATGAATACTGTAAATTCCAATAGAGCTGAACTCTCACGAGATTAAATATTTACACATGCAGAGAGCTGTTCGGAAGCACCTTTGCTCCGACTTGCAGCGTCTGCTCGATCCTGAATACTAAGAAGTAAAATAACTTGCGTTGCCTTCTGAAGGACAGTTCATATAACTCAATCTTTCTGCTGAGACAGTTCAGTGGGTACACTCTTCTTTCTGTGATCTTTTTTAACTTTAGCTTTGAAAGTTTCATGTCAATCAAGTATCAGTTCAGCTCCAATTTCTTCTTTAGTTAATAAAATGTCAAGTAACAATACGACTTTGCATCTGGTAGTAACTTACTCATGAAAAAGCTCTTTATATGTTCTTCTTTTTAAACGCTGTATCTTCAACTTAGTATCATACGCAGGTTTGTAGCCCACTGTATAGAATTTGGTGGTGAGAACCCTTTCACACCTATACTGTCTCTGTCTCTGTGTTGATAATATATCAGTAAGTTAGTTACATTTCACATAAGGTAGATGTGTGTGTGTGTTTGTGTGTGTGAGGTTGTGTGTATGCGTGCATGTGACGTCAGTCTGCACCGGCTGGAAGATATCTATATTGCCTCAAAGTTAATTGAATCGCACCAGATATGTTTTACTGTTGTTTCAGTTTTATCTGTTTCGTTTTTTGAGAGAGAGAATTAGTACGTCTGCACACATGTATTAAAGGCACAGCAAGGAAAAAACAATTCACCTTTAATGCTGAAAGAGTTAGAGTATACTGTCAACTCCATTTAAATAGTGGAATAGAAGTTAGAGACTTCTGCAGTTCCATGCCTAACTCTACTCAATTTCGTCCATGAAGTCGTACATAAAGTCAGCATGACCTAGTGGATGTAGGGACATTAACGATGAAGTGAAATGATTTGCAGATTACATTTGACGTGAAGCAGTAGGAATATACAAAGCTTAGCTAAATGTCTCCCACTAATTTAGAACAATTTGACAGAGATCATGGTGTACACATTTTTGCTAAACAGTAATGTTCAGGGGCTCTTGAAATAAAAAAATAAAACATGATTTTCATATATGTGGAGAAGGAATATGTGATACATGAAGGGGAGGCGGAAAGTATCCTAAAATGTTATCTTCTGCAATAATTACAAGAATGTCTTGCAATATTTCATTAGACTTATGCCAACTACGTTTTTCTATCCCTTCTAAGCACAGGTTTTGAACCTTCCTTGCCTCATCCATGGTTCTCCTGTTTGGAATGTTTGTGTGTCTGAGCAGGCCTCCCCCGCGACTAGGGGAGGGACGCCCTTAGTAGCGCCATGGAACCGAGCCTCCTCCGGGGGCTGTATGAGAAGAGGGACCATTTGTGATGTCACTGTGGTGCCTAAAGGAAAAAGAAACCTAGTAGTATGTTATTTGAGGTGGTGTTCCAGGGGTCTCGTCCTCTTTGTCTTTTTGGACCCCAGGGAAGCAGCAGGAGCGTCGTCAACCACCCACCCACCCAGCAGAAGCGCAAGGTGGAGCGCTGACAGTTAACAACAAAGGGGCATGTACAGCAATAGAGGTTCAGCGACTGGATGGTCCCCAGGATGGGGTAGGAGGGAAGTGTGCAGAAGGTAGGTGAGGAGGGGGGACTGACCTACTGGTGGTCCTGGACTCTACTGCCCTAACCCACAATGTATGAGCTAAGTAAAATCTTGGGGAGGCTGCCTGTGTCTAGGTACCCCGGTGGGCCGGTGCGCTATGCGATACCCTGGATTTCAATTCATGCAACTGTTTACTGTTGCGCATTGGGGCCTGCTGGCACAATGTGTACAGCAGAGTGGGTCCTTGGGGGGCCGAGGCGGCCAAATTCAAGTTTAAGTGCACGGCCAAGTTAAAGTTCAAGTGTAAAGTCGTGCCTTATTTCCACAGTGCCTTTGACAGGTGTATGTCCCTAAAGTGTAATGCAGTGAGTAATGACATATATCCAAGTAGAATATGTGTACTCTCGTAGTGGTTTTTGGTGAATTAGCTGGTTTTGATGTGAATAGAAAGTCTACGCCTTGGACTACATAACCTGATTCAGAGAGTTCTTGGGCACAGTGGGGGCGGAAAGGTGGCGGTAGTGGGGGAGGTAGTGAGTGTTACATTGTGGGTCTACTATTTATAGTCAGCTATTTTCCTTTCCTCATGCTAATGATCGTTTATATTAAGGGAGGTAGAGTTTATATATTTCCTGTTTGACCCCTTGGAAATGCAAATATTGCCAGTTGAATTTTTCAGTTCTATACATTTAGGCATAGATTTATTTGCAGTTTATTTCTACTTTTATGCAGCAGCACGCATCCTTATGGCTGTAGGTGCCTTGCTACTGCATCTGTTAGTTATAGAGAGTGTCTGACAGGCTAAGCAACGGTCAGCCTAAAGGAAACTCTTTATTTTCAGGTCAGACAACCAAATGCTAGACATGGACTAATTGCGCGTCCTGGCTGCCTGAGCTAAACTTTGCTGGACTGAGGATGTCACAGCTCCTGTGGGCATGACTAGGGATGGGCGAAACTCGTGAAGTTTCACACTGCAGAATTTTGCAGATTTACCTAAAAACTCTGCTAGATTCGGCAGAGTTCCGCCAGTGGCAGAGTTCTGTACGTCGTGCTGATTTTGAGTATTGGGAGCTTGTCCAGTGCGAAAGGCACCACAAGGGGTGCCAGAGGTTGTTGCTTGGTTCTGCCACTCAAGAAGATTCTCTACTCAAGTGGCAGCTTTCTCAATGCATGTGGCATCTTTTTCAACATGAGTGGTAGTGGCCAGCTGCGACCACCATCATTGAGAAATCTCACCGGGAGGCGGTCTAGTGCTCGATTTTCTCGCTCTAGCTTGCCAACTTAACGTTGGTGGGCCACACGCAAGAAATAACTGTGCCACACATCAGATGGTAGTGTTTTTTCGAAACCCTGCACTCCAAACAGAGCGTGGAGTAGGCAAAACTCTGCAAACTCTGCAGGAGAAGAGGGGTTTACCACCCACTCCTAGGCACAACTAAGCTCAGCAAAAACCCTTGGGCTCTTCCCCTCTTGACTAGGGATATCATCAGTGATTGCCTCATACCTGGTTGCTTCAGTTCTAACCCCTGAAGTGCCCAGGACCGTTCGTCTACCACTGACACCTCATTACAGAGGGGGTGTGGTCAGTATTCTTTCTGACCCCATCCAACTCTGTGATGAGGTAGGAAATGCTGCCTCCCCTTATTGGCTGAGCCAAGATCAGCCAATTTGGGGGGTAGGAGTCCTAACCTCCCTGGCACCTCTGAGGTTCCTATCCTCGAGAGCTGCAGCAGGGAAGTGTTGTTTGGTGCATGCGTGTATGTATGAATACATGTGTATGTGCATCTGTGAGGAAGTGTTGTGAATGGGTGTGTGTGAGCGTGTATGCATGTGAATGCATGGGTGTAGTGTGCTTGTGTGTGTGTGCCCCTGCCCCATCTCATTTATACTTACTGGCCACCACAGCTTTTATGGCACAGTCCTAGTTTCGTAAATACAAGGTAACGCAATGTACCGCATTGCTTTGGGGAGGCGTTCCATGGGTGGAGCATGGGCGTTCCCAAGCATACACCCATGGATTTATAAAGGTGAATAGCCTGGGATTGCACCAAAAAGCTACTCCTCCCTGAAGCAGGCATTGCAATGAGAAATATTTGTATTTCTCCTCATTACTTTTGCTGTACATGTGTGCTGCATTTGGCTAAGGATGGTTTTTATTCCTGCGTGCACAAAAATAATCCTGCCAATAGCAGATGCACCCGTGCACCCTAGTGCAAGGGTGCCTACCTTGGCACTAGGCATCACACAGTGTTTCAGCGGAAACTGAGAGCAAAAATGTGCCATATCTTAATAGATATGGTGCATTTCCGTTGTGTCACTTACCCCCAGTGCAGAAAAGCAGCTTTGCTTTCTGCCATGTGTTGCGTGAAAGAATTACTAAATATCCCCGTGGTCTCTTAGTATATCTTGCTAAGACGTTCAAATTCAAGGTCACAATTATGTCCAATTCTTAACTATTAATTCCTAAACACTTCTAAGGTTGGTGAATCATGTTACTATATACTGTAATGACTTCTTCGGTATTGTTTAATCCCAACTAAATTAATTCAATTTTGGGTTTTCCCATAGAAAAGTAATTTACATGTACTAGTTTCTCAGGAGAAACAGTTTTGGTACCGGGTAAAGTAATGAGGTATAATGTTTTAGATGATTGATTTTGTAAAATTGTAACAAATGAGTAGAATGTTATTTGTAGTTATAGTGATGTCCAGGGATATCATTTATATGTCCAAATATCAAAGTACATTTAGTGGAGCTGTGCATTTGACTAATCCAATTGCTAAATGAAAACAGTTGATTATTATCCTTTAATTTAATTATGAATTGAATTGAATTGAATTGAATTGAAAAATAATTTATATTGCGCAGAACAATAACCCGCAGGTATCAAGGCGCCTAACAGAAGATCAGAGAATGATCAAGAAAACTTAAGACCCTAGACATAGGCTTGCTTGAAGAGAAGGGTTTTTAAGGCAGTGCGGAAGATCTGAAGGGACGGGAGAGATCTCAAGTCCAAAGGGAGTTCGTTCCACCACTTAGGAGCAAGGGTGGAGAAGGCTCTGCCTCCCCACTTGGCTCTTCGTACACGGGGGGCTGTCAAAAGCAGTTTACCAGAGGAGCGCAAGTTCCTTCGGGGGACATAGTGGGAGATGATGGATCCTATTCCAGTGTCACTCTTTTTGGCAATGGCTCTATAGGTCATACAAAGGACCTTGAACCGGATTCGATATTCCACCGGCAGCCAGTGCAGTGTTTTCCTGGCTGCAGTGGCCGAGGAGCGTCTGGGTAAGTCCAGGACAAATCTAGCTATGGCGTTTTGGACTACCTGTAAGCGCTGCAGCTGTCCTTTATTAAGTCCAGCATACAGCGCATTACAATAGTCCAGACGCGAGCCGATAAGAGCAACAGCTATTTGTTTTCTTGCCTGGAGAGAGAGATATTTCCTGACCCTGCGCAGAGTGTGGATCAAGCCCCAACAGGTGGAAACAGTTCTGCTCACCTGGTTGCCTAGGTCAAGGGCAGGATCTATTAACACCCCGAGATTTTTAGCAGAAGATGTGGGGGAAGGGCAAGTTCCAAGAGAGTCAGGCCACCAATTGGCTGACCAGATGTTTTCTTTCCCCCCAAACACCATCACCTCTGTCTTCTCCCCATTCAGTTTCAGAGAGTTCCGGATCATCCATTGACCAACCGCCTCCATGCAAGATCTAAACTTGGAGGCGATTAGGTCATCTGAATGGGGAAGAGAGACGAGGATTTGAGTGTCGTCTGCGTACGAGACTACCTCCATCCCGAATGATCTTATTAATTTAGCTAGTGGGGTAACATAGATATTAAAGAGGGTCGGGCTAAGTGCCGACCCTTGAGGAACCCCACATAGCAAAGGATGGGATGGAGATAGAAACTCCCCAAGCTTGACTCTTTGTTCCCTCCCCGTGAGGAAGGAGGTCAAGAGATCCAGAGCTGCGTTCTTCACCCCCACCTCCCTCAGCCGAGATGTAAGTACTGAGGGGGAGAGGGTGTCAAAAGCCGCAGTTAGATCTAGCAGGACCAGGAGAGAGGTCTGGCCCTCATCTACTGAAGTGCGGATCTTGTCAAGCACGATGGTGAGGGCTGACTCGGTGCTAAATTCTTTCCTGAATCCATGCTGGGAGGAGTCTAAGCATCCCGAGCTTTCGACAAAGGCAGCAAGATGCTTGTTAAGATGAGTTTCAAGCATCTTAGCAGGAGCAGGGAGCAGGGAAATGGGCCGGAAGTTTTTTAGGACCCCCGGATCCAAAGAGGCCTTTTTCAGCAGCGGTTTCACTACCGCCTTCTTCCACTCTGCAGGGAAAACGCCATCTCTAATGGCTAGATTCGTTATCTCTAGCAGCGGTGGTAAAAGGGTCTCCCTACACTGTTTGATGACCTTCAGTGGGCAGGTATCCAAAGGTGAGCCAGACTTAGTCTTGGCTAACAAAAGCTCAAGGTCTTGCAAGGCCAGCGGGGGAAAGGTGTCCAGAGTGCAAGAAGGGGAGAGTTCAGTGGTGGTCAAACTCGTCTCTACACTGGGTATAGATGCACTAAGGACAGCTCTTTGTTCCTCAAGGGCTAGGTGAATGTTCTGAATTTTAGAGTGGAAAAAGGAGGCGATCTTATTACAGAGATCCTGCGAAGGGATGACAGGGTCAGGGACTTGCAATCTGACCAGGGAGTCTACAGTTTTAAAAAGTTCCTTCGGAGAGGAGAGCGAGGAAGTCGCGGTCACAAAATATTCTTGTTTGGCCTGCAAAATTTCAGCCTTGTATTTTTTAACAAGAAGTCGATGAGCTTCCTTATTTTTGAAATCCCAACTAGCGTGCCATAACCTCTCCTTTCTCCTCACTTCTTGCCTAAGAAGCCTAAGAGATTCGGAGAACCAGGGGGTGGACGGTCTCTTTCTAGCGCGGCGTCGGGATTGTTCTGGGGCTAGTTGATTCAGGGCCTCTGTAGTGACCTGTTCAAAGTGAGCGACTGCGGTCTGTACGCTATGTAGGCCAGTGCTAGCAAGGCTTGCAGCCCAGGGCACGAAGGAGTTGCTATTGATATTCCTGAAGTTTCAAGTGGTCTCTGTAGTATGGTTCCCTAATTTACGGGAGTTCACCCGTTGGTAATTCAGAAGGAAATGGACCGCCAGATGGTCAGACCAGGAGAGATGGATCGTATCCTTGATAATCAAGCGGGGGTCATTGGAAAAGATGCCATCCAGAGTGTGTCCTGCACGGTGAGTGGCTCCGGTGACACGTTGCGTAAGCCCACAAGATTCTAGGGCCTCAGTGAGACAGGAGGTGTCAGAGAGGTCGTGCCGCTCTAGGTGGTAATTAAAATCACCCATGATGGAGAAATTATCTTGGCCAAAATGAGGTTCAAGAGATTGAAGAAGGTGGTGCGTAAAGTGGGTTCTCGAGCCGGGGGGATGATAAATTAAGATACCGTTAAAAAAGGGGCGTTGCTCTTCCTTTATTGTAAAATAAAGAGCTTGGAAACTATCAGGAAAATCAATCAGGGGTACAGTGTGGCATTGAAGGTGATCTTTGTAAAGGATCGCTAACCCCCCTCCAACTCGTCCCTGTCTATCAAGTCTGGCCAGGCAGTAGCCTTCCGGGACAGCCTCTATCAGATCAGGGTCGGAGGAGTCCTTGGCCCAGGTTTCGGTCACAAACACTAGGGTGGGCGTTCTGTCCAGTACCATCTCCTTAAACATAACCTTGTTCTTGATAAGGGAGCGGATGTTAACCAAGATGCCCTCTACTTCTACTGTATTAGAAGTAGATGTGATAGGGTGTTCAGAGGTGGGGTAGATGGAAACGGGGTTGGGAGGTCCTGGCGAGAGATAGCAGCCGCAAGAGAGTGGGAGCAAGAGATCATCCGGTTCATAGGTATGAGAACATCGTTTTTTACAAGGTTTAAGGGCCAACATATCGCGAAGAGAATAGCTACAAGAAGGAGATGACATTTTATCCGAGTCCAGGGCCCAGCCGTCCAGCCCGTCCTCAGCGCGGACGGGCGCAGACGGGCTGGACTCTGGCGTGACTCCGGCGCAGGTCCGGCGCGTCCGCAGTACGCGTCTGCTGCGCGGAGGAAAGGAGGAGCTTTATGTAGCGCTACTAGAGCGCGAGGGCGGAGAGTCCTACCCCCAAGATGGCGGCCCCTAACAGATCCCAGCCCTCGGCGTCAATACTCGGCCGAGGGCGGTCTGTATCCCAGGCAAGAAGAAGGGAGCAGGCGAAGCGCTTACAAGCGCTAGGAAGTCTCGCTCAAAAAGCGGCAGCACGCTAGTAAGTCAGACGTGCTTCTAATGTTGCACACAGTATTAAAATCACTGACACAAAATAAAGCATACACAGGCTAAAAGTGGCAAAGAAAAGAAGGGAGACCTCCCGGCTTCCGCCTCAGGAGGGAGAAAGGTTCGAAGCAGTTGGTAATCCCCGAGACAATGGCAAGAATCCCTTATGTAGCGCTACTAGAGCGCGAGGGCGGAGAGTCCTACCCCCAAGATGGCGGCCCCTAACAGATCCCAGCCCTCGGCGTCAATACTCGGCCGAGGGCGGTCTGTATCCCAGGCAAGAAGAAGGGAGCAGGCGAAGCGCTTACAAGCGCTAGGAAGTCTCGCTCAAAAAGCGGCAGCACGCTAGTAAGTCAGACGCGCTTCTAATGTTGCACACAGTATTAAAATCACTGACACAAAATAAAGCATACACAGGCTAAAAGTGGCAAAGAAAAGAAGGGAGACCTCCCGGCTTCCGCCTCAGGAGGGAGAAGTGTTCGAAGCAGTTGGTAATCCCCGAGACAATGGCAAGAATCCCTTATGTAGCGCTACTAGAGCGCGAGGGCGGAGAGTCCTACCCCCAAGATGGCGGCCCCTAACAGATCCCAGCCCTCGGCGTCAATACTCGGCCGAGGGCGGTCTGTATCCCAGGCAAGAAGAAGGGAGCAGGCGAAGCGCTTACAAGCGCTAGGAAGTCTCGCTCAAAAAGCGGCAGCACGCTAGTAAGTCAGACGCGCTTCTAATGTTGCACACAGTATTAAAATCACTGACACAAAATAAAGCATACACAGGCTAAAAGTGGCAAAGAAAAGAAGGGAGACCTCCCGGCTTCCGCCTCAGGAGGGAGAAAGGTTCGAAGCAGTTGGTAATTATGACATGGACAATATATCATGTCCATGTACTGATGCCTGTTCCAGTTTTTGAAGCATATGTTGTGAGACAAATCCTATATTTAGTTATTTTATGCATTTATTTTTTTTATTTACTAGCAGCGTTTTCTATAGCGCTGGCCAGAGTCGGCGGTATCAGAGCACTTTACATGAGTATTAGCAAGTTACAAAGATTACATCATGAGTTTCAAAAGCATAGCATAAAATAGACACAACATCCTATGAGGAATAGAAGGTTCAGGGGGAAAAGTAAAAAGGGCTGAAAAGCTGTTCGGGTCAGGCAGACCGGCAACAGGGAAAGAACTTCAGAGGAACTAAAAAGTCAAAGAGAGTCAAACAAACCAGCTGGGGACCAAAAATCACTACATCCAGTGTTGCTGTGATTGTACAAGAGGAGAGGGGTGGAAGGGACAAAGGGGGGGGGGGCGACTAGAGGTAAGGACAGTCAGGTGATGCAGGGAGCAGTCCAGTGGCAAGAGAATAGGTCGAAGCCACTTAGATGGTGGACCCGGTTCATCATCTTTCTCTGCCATCGGCAGATCATCAGAGAATTTAGAGGTGAGGAAATTATGCCGAATGTCCAGATGGGTAGGTGACGGCCGAGGAGGTGATCAACAGCCAATCTCCTCTAAAGCTGACTAGGCAGCTCCACCGGGCATCGGCCATGTTACTAGGGCCAGGGAAACAAATTCATGGTTCTTCAGAGGTTTCGAGATGTGGGAGCAGGCAAAGGGAAATATAAATATAAATATTTTCATGTAACTGACAGCTGCCTTGACTCCAGTTGTGCTCACCTTCTTTACAAGGTGGGAAATGTTGTTAAGTAAGATGCTTTTATGAAATATAAAGTCCAAAAAATGTTGAACAATTCAGAGTGTTTCAGCAGCAGAGCAGTCAAAGTCTTTTGCATTGCACTCAATCACTCAGACTGAGGAATAAAAGGTTCAGCCCAAGGGTCGCTTCAAAACAATATTAAGCACTTTCTGAATGATGCTGATTGCCTAATAGTGCAATATGTAAAGCTATACATATGTAAAATGTAAACGTATTAGAGTACTCTGTTCTTAACTTTCATATCTGTTTCTACGAAGTGTTGAAGTGTTTTTCTTGATTTGGTCAAGTATTCCAAGACCTTCTGAATGATGCTTATTGCCTAAAGCAACCTGTACAAATATACATTCCATTACATAACTTTATTTAGGTCTCATATAACATAAAAATACATTTTCATACATTTCTCCAGAGGGAGTATACACAAATGAACCATAGATAATACATAACCATACAATTAATTCATATAGAAGAAAATATGCTAAAAAGAGACCCAATAAAAAATATATACACTTCGAGCTTAAATGTGTCAGAGTGCTCTGTTAACTTACATACGTGTTTCCTACAATTATCGAAGTGCTGGACTTGATTTGGCCACGTATTTCAGGTCCTTTATCTGATGGTTTACAAATGAGCATCAGATTCTTTTATACTGTATTGCTCAAATTATTGAGGAACACATTTTTGTGGGAGTTAAAGAAAAAAGTTTCACTGAGAGGTATCAAACAAATTGATATTCCAATGTGAAATTGTTAGCGAAATTTCTTCACAAATGTTTGCTTCCACAGGTGCGTTACAAATTGGTAGTGTTAAAGTACTTTTCTTCCTAAATTCCCCATCTCTGCGTTTAGGAAATATATAGATCATATATGAGAGGCGTGTTTTTTTTCATATTTAAATTAATTTAAAGTAAAAAGATTTTTTTAAACATTTTCAATATATTATTAATATTATTATTATTTAGTCACTTGTAAAGCGCGAACAGCTACCCCCAACGGGGGTGTCCCGGCGCTGGCAACGTGTGAAGTCCTAGAGGGTCCATCAGAGAATTCCGTCAGGCTAGATCCGAGAGAAGAACCAGGTTTTGAGTTTCCTGCGGAACACAGCCTCAGATGAGAGGAATCATGGGAATGGGAATATTGCATCCCAAAAGTGTACTTAAGCTAGGCACAGTTTGCATTGCGTAATTTGTGAAACAAAATCCCTAAACGGTCTTCAATGTAGTGCCTTGAAACATGAAATTTACAATTTACCGGCATTTTCTTTTACGGTCATTATATTTTTGTGTGGCGTTTTGTGTGTCCGGCTTGTGCTGCAGGCACTGGCGTACTGAAAGTGAGGGGGCCTCTCTGCACGGTACTTAGAGGGGCCCCCTCCGGGCTCAAAACAGAGCTCTTCGGCTAGAGTGCAGTGCCGAAGGGGCCCCTTTGAGCTAGAAGCCCCCCCGCACTGCAGGGGCTGCAGGGGCCTGTGTTACGCCCCTGGCTGCAGGAAAGGAACATTAAGTGTTCGCCGGAATAGCATGAATGATAATTATGAGTTTCCATATAAGCTGAACACTATCAAACTCACATTTGGACAGAGTAAAAAGCAACTTGCTTCCAGAATGTTGCAAAAGTGTTTTTTCTCCATGAAGACAATTGTCTTATTTTTATGTATACTGTTTTTCTCTGGTTCTTTAACAGATGTATCAAATCAGATATTTTAAAATGATGTTCTTTAAAGTTAAGAATTCCATCTGCATTTCTTTTTCTGTTTTTTTTCTTTCCCTAAAAATGTTGCAACCCCTCTGCCTGGAAATGAGCTAAAACAGACATTGCTTCACATAACATCCCTACTTTATTTATTCAGTGGCATGCAACATCCTTGCCGGATTATGCAATTATTTGGCTTTCTTTCAACAGCATTCTTCTTACAGAGGCCTAAAACGTAAAATGTTTTTTTAAGCATCCAGCAGCAACAGCTTCTCTTACAAGAATAATATTGAACTGTCATACATTAAGCTCCTTTTTTGGTTTACAAATGTAAACCTCCATAAAGGCATTGCAACTATCAAAGTTGCAATGATTGTATTGCCTTTCCAGTTATTTTGTAAAGTTACTTGAAACAATTTAGACGTAGGAATATTGTAGCAGTCACTCTTACTCGTGCTCATCTTGTGAAGCATTGCTTTGATGTATGAAGACATTGCTGTGAATGGAATGTACAAACAAGCAAAGTGTTTAATGAGGAATAGGAAGTGGTCTATTCTTCACATGTTTTTTTATGGTCTCTTTCTCTCTTGCTCTCTCTGTCTCTCTCTCTCTATATATATATGTATATATATACAGATATTTATATATATATATATATATATAGATAGCTATATATAAAAAGCTAGATATATAGATTTAGATGATATATATATATATATATATATATATATATATATATATATATATATATATATATATATATATATATATATATATATATATATATATATATATTCACTGGAAAATAACACAGGTTTCAGGGATGCTATAGTTAGTTGGACATTTCACTCATACAAAACCAGAGAAATGTGTCTGTTAAATTTATTTGAGGTAACTGTAACTCGAGCCCCCGCAATGCACTGCTGATGAGTCACATATTACATCACTCATGACATGGTCAGTGACATCACTGATGACATCTCAAATGACTGTGTGTTTCTGTAAAGTTTAAAAATGTTTTATATATATATATATATATATATATATATATATATATATATATATATAGGCCAAGGTGTATTGAAGAATGAGTGGGTGTATGACCGTCTGAATGGATAATTTAGTAGGTGCGTGACTGACTTTATAAGTGAGTGATTAAACGTGTCTACCTGAATGCATGGGTTGGTTACTAAACTGTATGAATGTTGGTATCAGTCTGTTTGTTGGTGTGTAAGCGGCTTGGTGGGTTGGTGAGTAGCTACATGAGTGTCTATATGGGTTATTCATTGGTTGTCAGAGTATCTGTATGGGTGCCTGAGCATCTGTGGGGGTGGGTGGGGGGTGTGTGACTTTGTGCATAGATGTATGAGTGGGTGATTCACTGGGTGTATGGGTTCAAGACTACATCTGTGAAGGGCTCTATTGGTGGCTGAGTGTGTTGGTGAGTAAAATGTCCAACTAACTATTATGTCACTGAAACGAATGTTTTTTTCAGTGAATTTCTAAGGTTGTTCAAATGCTAATTTCTAACTATCACGTCTCTGAAACCTATGCTTTTTTCAGCGCATTTCAAAGGTTTTTTAAATGCTAAAATCTAACTATGCCTACAGAGGTAAGACATCTGCAGAAAGAGTATGAAAAGCACAGAAAGAAGTAAGAGAAATGCAGAAAGAGGAAACAGAAGTCCAGAAAGATGAAGAAAGGTGCAGAAATAAGCAATAGATATGCATAAAGATCCAACAGTGGTGCAGAAAGAAGCCTTGTTGCAAAGGCATCCTGTGCCCCCAACTTGTTGCTGACTGGTACTGGTGTTAACTGACTCTGGCTAACCAGGCCCGGATCCAGTGCTATGTTAAAAGACACTTAGAATACAGTGAAAACACCTACGTACACTAGGATATACTGTGGTTTGGGGTACCCCTGTGATTGGCATGACCTCCCCTGTAAGGCCCTAGCACATAATGGGCAGGGGTGTTAAAACTACCTTTAAGTCAGAGGTGCAGAATGAAGCAAGAGCAGTGCAGAAAGAACCAAAAGAGGTGCCGAAAGAGGCAAGAGGGGTACAGAAAGAGGCAAGGACAGTTCAGCAAGAAGCAAAAGAGGTGCTGAGAGAGGCAAGAGAACTGCAGAAAACGGCAAGAGAGGTGCAGGAAGAGGCAGGAGAGGTGTGCAAAGAGGCAAAAGGGTACAGGGTTAGAGCGGTACAAAAAGAGGCAAGCGAAGTGCAGAAAGAAGCAACTAGAGGTGCAGAAACAGGCAAGAACGGTACATTAAGAGATAACAAGGGTGCAGAAAGGTAAGAGAGATACACACATTTGCAAGAGAGGTACAGAAAGAAGCAAGAGCAGTGCAGAAAGAAGCAAGAGAAGTGCAGAAGCAAGGGAGGTGGAGAAATGGGGAAGAAGAGTGCAGAAAGAGGCATGAGGGATGCAGAAATGTGCAAAAGAGGTACGGAAAGAAGCACAAGCAGTGCAGAAAGACCTAACATGGGCAAGTAGAGGCAAGGGGTGCCGAAAATGATAGGAGATATGTACAAATTGGCAAGAGAGGTACAGAAAGGGGCAGGAGGGGGGCAGAAAGAAACAAGAGAAGTGCAGAAAGTAGGAACAGAGGTGCAGAAAGAGGCGCGAAGGACACACAAAGAGGCAAGAGAAGTGTAGAAAGAAGCAACGCAGGTACAAAAAGAAGCAAGAGAGGTGAAGAAACAGGCAGGAAAAGTGCAGAAAGGGTGAACAGGGATACAAAAAAAGGCAAGAGAGGTACAGAAAGAAGGAAGAGGGGTACAGAATGATGTAAGAGGGGTGAAGAAAGTAGCAAGTGAAGTGCAGAGAGAGTCAACAGAGGTGCAGAAAGACAAACGAGAATTGCAGAAACAAGCAAGAGAAGTGCAGAAAGAGGTGAGAGAATTGCTGAAAGAAGCAACGGAGGTGTAGAAAGAAGCAAGAGAAGTGCAGAAAGAGGCAAGTTAGGTGCGGAAAGAAGCAAGAGTAGTGCAGAAAGAATTAACAGAGGTGCAAAAAGAAGCAAGAGGGGTACCGAAAGAGGTTGGAGAGGTGCACAAAGATCCACAAAAGGTAGAGAAAGAGGCAGGAGGGGTACAGAAAGAAGGACGATAAGTGCAGAAAGGAAGAGGCAAGAGAATTGCTAAAAGAAGCAACAGAGGTATAGGAAGATGCAAAAGAAGTGCAGAAAGAGGCATGTAAGGTGTATAAACAAGCAAGAGCAGTGCTGAAAGATCCAACAGAGGTACAAAAAGAGGCAAGAGGGGTGCAAAAAAAGGTAGAAGGGGTGCAGAAAGAAGCAAGACAAATACAGAAAGTGGCAGCAGGGGTCCAGAAAGAAGAAAGAGAACTGCAGAAAGAAGCAACAGAAGTGCTGAAACAAGCACAAAGGTTGCAGAAAGAGCAAGAGAAGTGCAGAAAGAAGCAACAGAGGTACAGAAAGAGGCAAGAGAGGCATAGAAACAGGCAGGAAGGGTGCAGCAAGATGGAACAGGGGTGTAGAAAGACACAAGAGAGGTGCAGAAAGAGAAAATAGGGGGGCAAGAGGGTGCAGAAAGAGGCAAGTGAGGTGCAGAAAGAGAAAAGAGAGGTACAGAAATTGGCAAGAGAACAGCAGAAAGAGGCAAGAGGGAAGCAAAAAAGGGAAGAAGGGTACAGAAAGAAGCAAAAGAGGTACAGAAAGAGGGAAGGTGAGTGCAGAAAGAGACAACAAAGGAGCAGAAAGAGACAACAGGGGTACAGAAAGAAGCAAGAGAGGCGCAAAAAGAGGCATTAGAAGTGCAGAAAGAGGCAAGTGAGGTGCAGAAGGAGGCAATGGAACTGCAGAAAGAGGCAAGAGAGTTGCAGGAACAGGCAAAAAGTGTGCAGGAAGAGGCAAGAGAGGCGCAGAAAAAGGAGAAAGGGGTACAGAAAGCAGCAAGTGAGGTTCAGAAAGAGGCAAGAGATGTGCAGAAAGAGGCAATAGAAGTACAGAAAGAGGCAAGTGAGGTGCAGAAATAGGGAAAAGGGGTGCAGAAAGAACCAACAGAGATACAAAAAGAGGCTAGAGGGGTTCAGAAAGAGGTAGGAGAGGTGCACAAAGAGGCAAGAAATGTACATAAAGAGGCAAGAAAGGTACATAAAGAAGGAAGAGAAGTACAGAAAGAGGCAAGCGAATTGCTGAAAGAAGCAACAGAGGTATAAAAAGAAGCAAGAGAAGTGCAGAAAGAGGCAAGTAAGGTGCAGTAAGAAGCATGATCGGTGTAGAAAGAACCATCAGAGGTGCAAAAAGAGGCAAGAGGGTGCAGAAAAAGGTAGGAGAGGTGCACAAAGAGGCAAGAAAAGTACAGAAAGAGGCAGGAGGGGTGCAGAAAGAAGGAAGAGAAGTGCAGAAAGAAGCAACAGGTGCTGAAAGAGAGGTGAATGGTGCAGAAAGAGCAACAGAAGTATAGAAAGAAGCAACTGAGGTACAGAAAGAGGCAGGAAGGATACAGAAAGAGGGAGCAGTGGTACAGAGAGAGAAATAATTATACAAAAACAGGCAAGAGGGGTGCCGAAAGAAGCAAGTGAGGTGCAGAAACAGGCAACAAAGGTGAAGAAAGACGCAAGAGAGGTGTAAAAAGAGGCAAGAGAATTGGGGAAAGAAGGAACAGAGGTGTGTAAAGAAGCAATAGAAGTGCAGAAAGAGGCACATGAGGTGCAGAAAGAGGCAAGAGAAGTGTAGAAAGAAGCAAGAGAGGTGCAGCAAGAGGGAAGACAAGTGCAGAAAGAGATAATAGGGGTGCAGAAAAGGACAACAGAGGTGCAGAAAGAAGCAAGAGAGGTGCAGAAAGAGGCAATAGAAGTGAAGAAAGAGGCCTGTGAGGTGCAGAAGGAGGCAAGAGAACTGCAGAAAGAAGCAAGAGAGTTGCAGAAATAGACACAAGGGGTGTAGAAAGAAGCAACAGAGGTGCAAAACGAGGCACGAGGAGTGAAGAAAGAGGTAGGAGAGGGGCACAAAGAGGCAAGAAAAGTACTGAAAGGGGTAGGAGGGTTACAGAAAGAAGGAAGAGGAGTGCAGAACGAGGCAAGGGAAATGCTGAAAGAAGCAACAGATGTATAGAAAGAAGCAAGAGAAGTGCAGAAAGGCAAGTAAGGTACAGAAAGAAGCAAGAGCAGTGCAGAAAGAACCAACAGACATGCAAAAAGAGACAAGAGGGATACAGAAAGAGGTAGGGGAGGTACAACGTTGGGAATGGGTAGAAGGGGGCACGGTAGACACTTCCTGACCCTCTAGGTTTTCTGAGGGGAGTTTAGGAGGGGCATATATGCCAAAATAAAAAAAATAAAAAATTAAATTTCGCGGGGGGAGCGCCCGGTACGCGCATCGGGGAGCGTACCGGGGAGCGTACTTTGGTGAAAAATTGTGAAAAAAGTTAGAGAAAGATAATCATTTTGAGTGATCAGAGGTAGGGTAGCTCTGAAAAGAGCTTTTGGGTTCTGTGGCTGATTTAGGTATCTACAAGTAGGTTCCAATGCACAGTCTTAAATTCAGGAGGAATATTCTATTCCCCTCATCTGAGAAGTGCACACCATCTCCTCCGTAGATGTCTTGCATGTTGTAACGCAAGTTATTGTTGTATATTGAACCCATTCCATAGTCTCTCATGTAAGCAGAAACAGATTTATTCACATGTTTCCGTGCTTTCTCAAATTGTGGACAAAATTGGTTGGACCAGTTCCATTTCTGTCTTTGGCATATATTGGAATATACCAAGGTAGTTTGTGGAAAAAGTGTCATCAATTGATCAAAGGTGTCCTTTAAAAGCATTTCCAGACCAACCCCAGTCAAAGTGCCCAAGTCATTTCCTCCACAGCACACTATTAAGAGGTCAGGGTTTGGCAGATGCAAAAAGGTGTTCACCAATGGTATCAATTGGTGACATCTCAATCCTCTCTGGCCAATCCATTTAATTTCCACATTTGATAAATCAAGGTTGTGAAAATGTCTGCAAGCTGCATACCTTTGAGCCCAGTGGATGTAGCTATGTCCAATAATCCACACAGAATACATGATGAGAGAAGGTTCTGGTGCAGTCACATGAAGTGTGGGAATGAAATGGCAGTTGGAACAGTAGGAGTTTACAAAAAAAATTGTGGAGTTTCCCTGCTCTTGAATCACAAGCAATGATTGGTGGATTCAGATAGTTGAAAACTGAAAGTTAGGGTGCATGGTTGTGTTGTGTGAAAGAAGCAATTTTAATGGTCAAGAAAAAGTCAATTAAAGCAATAATGTCCTGGATAAGCTGGTGTTTTGAGAGCTCAAACATCCTTGCTGACTTAATTTATAACATTGTTGAATAAACTTTTGAACCTGAGAGTTCAATTAGGAGGGAGTTGCTATGGTAACAGGTAGAAAAGTCTCAGAGGGGGAAGGGTGTTGGTTTGAAAATAGTGAGGGAAGAGTTTTGATTGGTTGAAATGAGGCATATGTGTGTTGAATTAGAGCTTTTCTGTGCCAGTCTTGGTTTCAGTGTATTGAATGCATACCTTTTGCTCTGCTAAAGAAAAATTGGTGTGTGTGTCTGACACTGTTCTCAATCTCCAAAAGCATTTGTAAAGGTAAGTAATGATATATTTAATTTAGATAGAGACTTATTTGCTCAATGGAGAAGATTTGGAAGTAGATAGTGAAGTTTCAGTAGTAAAATTGAATGCTTGTACATAGGACTTGTGCTGTGTTTGTAAAAAGTTATTTAAAAAACGATTTTGGGGTAAAAGAATGGCTTTTATTTTTTTGAGAAGCAATTAATAGTGTCTGCCTCTGTAAAGAAATATATTTGAATGTTTTAGAATAAAGTCACCTGCGTTAACTCAAATTAGGAAGCAGATGGAGATTCTTTCTTGTTGGTTTGTGGTATGTTTTTTGGAAATGCTTGATATTAAAATATGCAAGATAGAGGAATTGTCTTTTGTGAAACAGTGAGGTTTCAGTAGTGAAATTGAATGCTTGTACATAGGACCTGCGCTGTGTTGGTAAAATGTTATTCAAAAAACGATTTTGGGGGCAAATCAATGGTATTTACATTTGGGCCTTAGTTTTGATTGGCTTGTGCCGCAGGTGCGTCACTTTTAACATGGGAAAAAAATGACGCACCGGTGGCGCAAGGCTTTCATAAATAAGGCCCTGAGTTTCTTTGCTGTTGGTTTTTGTGTTGCTTTTTGATAATGCTTCCTATCAACATTTGCAAGATAGAGGATTTGTATTTTGTGAAACAGTGAGGTTTCAGTAGTGAAATTGAATGCTTGTACATAGGACCTGCGCTGTGTTGGTAAAATGTTATTCAAAAAATGATTTTGGGGGCAAATCAATGGTATTTACATTTGGGCAATTTTGGGTGCTAATCAATGGTATTTCCATTTGGGCCTTATTTTTGATTGCCTTGTGCCGCAGGTGCGCCATTTTTAACATGGGAAAAAAATGACGCACCGGTGGCGCAAGGCTTTCATAAATAAGGCCTTGAGTTTCTTTGCTGTTGGTTTGTGTGTTGCTTTTTGATAATGCTTGCTATCAACATTTGCAAGATAGAGGATTTGTATTTTGTGAAACAGTGAGGTTTCAGTAGTGAAATTGAATGCTTGTACATAGGACCTGCGCTGTGTTGGTAAAATGTTATTCAAAAAACGATTTTGGGGGCAAATCAATGGTATTTACATTTGGGCCTTATTTTTGATTGCCTTGTGCCGCAGGTGCGTCACTTTTAACATGGGAAAAAAATGACGCAACGGTGGCGCAAGGCTTTCATAAATAAGGCCCTGAGTTTCTTTGCTGTTGGTTTGTGTGTTGCTTTTTGATAATTCTTGCTATTAACATTTGCAAGATAGAGTATTTGTATTTTGTGAAACAGTGAGGTTTCAGTAGTGAAATTGAATGCTTGTACATAGGACCTGCGCTGTGTTGGTGAAATGTTATTCAAAAAACGATTTTGGGGGCAAATCAATGGTATTTACATTTGGGCCTTATTTTTATTTATTTTTTTTTTTTCTTTTATCCTCATTTGCGTGCATGGCTCCAATCTATCAAAACCAAAAACTGCCACAGAGCAAAAAATTAGGTAGTGTATGTGTGCTATCTCAGCGTATAGCTGGCGGGAAGTTTTATTAAGGAGGGGGGGAGACCAATTCCCAGCAGCACATTACACAGGCCGTGCAAGACCTTGCTTAGGGCTGTTAGTTAGTAGATAGTGCCCGGGATACCGAGGCCCTTATAGTGCCATGGCAATTTGTCATGGATGCAAGGGAAGGCAATGCTCGCATTAATCATAGGACCTGGGGGAAAAAAAAAACCAGGCTCATCGCTGCTACCCTAGCATGGTCCAGAAAGCTCTCCTACTAGGATTCCCTCCCCTGGCCAGGTCAAGTTTGGAAATCTGAAGAAGCGATGACCGCCATTCATGCACGGTGGGCGGTTGGGCATCTTTCCAATGTCTGCATATCTCCCTACGTGCCGCCAGGATGGAATAAAATAGCAGATTAGTAGCGGCGTTGCGGGCTTTGCTTCTCAGGCCAAAGATGACAAGAACAAGGTCTATGGAGATGTGTTCTCCCAGGGACTGGGATAGCTTGTTACCGATAGTGTCCCAGAATGTAGATATGTTTGGACATTCGTAAAACATATGGATGTCGGATGCTGCGGTGAACCCACACCTTGGGCATAAGACCGGGCCCGTTAGAGAAAACTTTGTCAGCCTCTGTGGGGAATAATATGCCCTATGTATTGTAAAAAGATGGGTCCTACGAAGCCACGCAGGTTTAACTAGGTCCCAGAGTACTGCACAGGAGGCTGTCCAAAGCTCATCCACATCTATGCCTGGCATTGAGTCAGCCCATAGTGATGTCGGTAAACAAAAGTTGCTATCCATTTCATCGATAATCTTATTATACCAGCGTGATATTTCTTTCTTTGCCACGGGGCTGTCTGATAGGCAATTCACCAAATCACTATTACCGCCTATGGGTAGACTACTAATCCGGGTTGACTGCTCTTTATATGTCTGAGTCCAGCTTGAGATTTGGATGTATTTGAATCTCGACAGACTTGGCCCGACTTTATTGTTTAAGTAGTCCCATGGAAGCAAGGACCCATCCATAAACAGGTCTTCCCAAGTGCTGATTCCGGCTTCTCTTAGTGGATTTGTAAGTGCGTCTATTGCCCATGCAGGGGGAACGGGTAAGTCTCATATAGGAGCCTTCCCTGAATAATAGCCCACTTTGGTCGCTTGCCTCACTTTGTATCACGTGGATGCAATCCCCTGTAAAACTTTCAGTTTTATTTTTTTAAAGAATTTGGGGTCTCCAAATTTAAACAAAAAACCAACCTGGCCTACTCCTTCACAGTCCAATAAGGTAGAGAACAAGCGGCCCATCCCTGTCACTGTTGGAGTTTTAAGTAGCATGCGTGTATGCGAGAGCTGGAACGCCCATGCGTAGACCTGAAGATCTGGTCCAGCTAGCCCTCCCTTCTCCCTGCGGCGTCTAATTTTTTTCCAAGAAATTCGAGGGCTCTTGTTATTCCAAATAAAACTAGTAATCGTGCTCTGTAGCTTTGAAATTAACTTAGAGTCAAAGAAAAGTGGAATTGAATTAAACAAAAAAGAAATCTTCGGCAAGATACTCATCTTCACCAAGTTGACCTTGCCTAAAATGGTAAGCGGGAGATGTGATCAGTCTCTCATAAGTTTTCGGCACTCTGCTGCTGTTTTGGCAAAGTTTAATGAAGCAATCAAGTTAATATCTTTAACTATGTTTATCCCCAGGTAACGTAATTGAGGTTTAGATGTTTCATTATTAGTAGTTGTATTGATATTCCAGGACATTGACTCTGTCTTAGAGGCATTTACCTCATACCCTGAGATTTTTCCAAATTTGAGAGTCAGGTCGATTATCTCTGGATATGCTTCATCAAAGTTTGTCGTGAAAATCATGATATCATCAGCTTAAAGTGGAACCTTTTTATCCCAGCCACCGAAAGCAAAAGGTTTAATAAGTGTATTGTGTCCTAAAGTTTGGGCGAAGGGTTCAATGTATACATCGAAAAGAAGGGGAGATAGGGGACACCCCTGCCTGGTTCCTCTAGTAACCCTGAATGGCTCCGTTAGACCCCCGTTTATCAGAATTGAAGCGGAAGGGCTTCGATATAGCAGGTTTATCGCTCTTCGGAATCTATCCCCAACATTAAACTTTCTCAAGGCCTCCGACAGGTACAGCCAATTCACCCTGTCGAAGGCCTTGGTGGCATCCAACGTGAGGACAGACAGAGGCATAGCCTCTTTTATAGCTATATCTATGGAACCTATTAGTTCATAAGTAAGCTCGCATAGCTGTCTCCCTTTTATAAAGCCTTTTTGATTGGGATATATTATATCAGGCGCTACACGGCCAAGCCGATTGGCCAGTATTGTGGCAAAGATTTTATAATCGGCATTTAAGATTGAAATAGGCCGATATGAGCCACAATCCGAGGGGGGTTTTCCTGGCTTCAAAATGAGGGTTATAGAGGCATTATCCCAGGATGCAGGTGGCAATGCACCATCCCTCAGAATTTGATTAAATAAGGTTACTAAGAATGGGGACACCTCTGAAATCAATTTTTTGTATATTTCGCTCGGTAGACCATCAGTGCCTGCCGCCTTTTCCCCTTTTACTCCCCTTATAGCCATCTCTACTTCAGCAATACTTATTTCCTCTTCCAAGGAGCGGCTCTGTTCTGGTGTTAAAGATGGTAGGGAGATATCTTCCAACCAACTCTCGATGTCATTATGGGTAACATTTAGGTCTTCTTGATATATAGATTGAAAGAAAGTTTTAAATGTTTCTCTAATTTCTATGTCACTAGAAGAGGTGCCCCTCTCTGATGTGACGGAGGCGATGTTATTTCGGACCCGATCTGATTTAGATTTCCAGGCCAGTAATTTTCCTGCCCCTTCCCCATATTGGAAATGAGAGAGCTTGCTTGCCTCCCATTTCTGTAAGACACGTTTCTCTAGGATTGATGATAGGGTGTTCTTTAATCTATTCATCTCTGCAAGTTTTAAAGATAGGTCATGGTTATCTACTAACCCATCCCTGTCAATGTCAGTCTGAACAGTTAAGATGCTATTCTCTATATAGGTTACTTCCTCCATATACTGTCTTCTTCTATAGGCTGCCTTGTTCTTCACGATGCCTCTTAATGTACACTTAAATGCGTCCCATACAGTGCCTGCTGGAGCTGTGCCCGTGTTAGTGATGAAGAAATCACGTGCTTCTGATTGGAGAAATTCTACATCCTCTGTTGATGTGAGTAGTGATCTATCAAAGGACCACAATCTTGTAGGGGGCATAGCGCCCAGTTTTAATTCAAGCTTCATTGCTGAATGATCGGAAAGGTGTGATGGGATATAGTTTACTGAGATGATATCGTCGACCAGAGCTCTACTGGTAAGGATAAAATCTATTCTAGATTTGTGTCTATACTTAAGGTTCCTGAATGAGAAGTCTTTCCTCTGGCCCTCTCTAAACCTCCAAATATCTACATACCCATACTGGTTCATTAAACCTATAAGACAATTTCTAGATTTAGAGGTAATTTTCTGTCTACTGTTAGGAGATTTGTCCAGAAGTGGGTTCAAAGTAATGTTGAAATCCCCAGATATGATCACCGGGTCTGGGAATCTCAGCAGGTGTTTAAATAGGGATTCCAATGCTGAAGGATCATCAATATTTGGTCCGTAATAGCCTACTAATGTTAATTTCATTCCTCCTATCGCTATTGCTACAATGGCCCATCTCCCTCCAGAGTCTACTTTCTGCTGTGTTATTTTAAAACTAATGGATTTCTTGAAGAGAATAGAAACCCCCGCGTATTAGATGTTTGTGATGTTGAGATCGCGGATTCTATCCATCTATTCCTTTTAACTAACTCAAGCATTTCGCTTTCGATTAAATGTGTCTCCTGGAGGATAATGATCCCGGCATCGGCATCTCGAAGATATTGCATAATTTTATTAGCACGAGGCCTGGTGCGGAGACCATTAACATTCCAGGATAATATATTGAGCCTACTCATAGTGCTGAGAATATGGATTACTTTGTGAGACTGACAATTTATATGAGTTCATGTTATTTTGCCGACGGTGAGTAAAAAAACTTATATTCAAGAATTTACTAAAGTAGAAAGATTGGAGCTCATTCAATAGTGTGTATTTTTTCCTATTTACCTTGTGCCCCACCACCCCCCCGTGTCCTCCCAGGCCCCCCCCCTCCCCTGGGAAACCCCTGTACTCACTAACAGGAAGTTTCCGGAAGTAAGTGCCCCTAGCTCTTCCCCGTCCCCCCCTCGTGTGCCTCTTACCCTTTAACGATAGCTCGCCTTTCAAATATTCATGCATGTTTTTATAAATGTGTGTTTATTTGTGAATATTTATATATTTTGTGTTTTTCGATTTCCTTGTCTCTCATTTTATCTTCCCTCATTAGTAAAGAGAGGTATTAATAGGTTGAAGAGTTAGAAGAGTTAGACATAATTTACAAATTTACTTCTTCTCTACTCAGCTCTACTCAGCTCGCCCCCCTCTCTTTCCTGCTTCCTAAAGACAGTAAAAGTTCATCTGCGGCCTGCACTGATCTAATGTTGTACATTTTATTGTCCAACATTATCTTGAGGGATGCGGGGAAACCCATCTGTACGGTAGCACCTATTTTACGAAAGGCATCCATTCTGCGGCCTAGCTCCCACTGTTTATCTAGGGTGAACCTGGACAGATCTGAGCGAATCTGAAAGTTAAAGCCTTTGAATGTTAGTGATTTTTGCTTAAGCGCTAAGTTTAGGATATGCTCCTTTAAGGAGTAAGTATGAAAATTTACGAGAATTTTTCTGGGTTTAGCCCGCTGTGGGTTACGCCTGAAAGGGTCTCTGTGGATGCGTTGAATATCTGTTGCTACTTCTTCATTAGGATGCGTAAGATTTAGAGATTCTTTTAGTAAGGTGATTATATAACTCTTGATGTCCGTGCCTTCACTGCCTTCAGGAACATTCAAGATGCGTATATTGCTACGGCTTGCATTGTTTTCTAAAACCTCCATTCTCTCCGATAAGGCCTGGTCTTCCTTTGTTAATCTCAAGATGTCATCCTGGGTGCCCTCGGCCCTCATAGATATTTGTCCCACCGTTTCCTCCAAGGCTTGGGTTCTCAGCGACAGGCTACCTACTCTTTCATCAAGAGACTCGCAGAAGCTCCTTATTTCCCTCTGATTAGAGGCTGACTCAGCAAAACCTTGCTTTATCTCCGCAGATAGTGCTGCAAACATCTGTTGTAGCGAGGCTACTGAGATAGGTGCTGAGTTAGGACCTAAGGCGCCTTTTACTTCTTGACAAGGGGCAAGATTGTCGCCCCCAGAGTTAGAGGCAGGTTTAGCGATCAAAAGGGGTTCAGAAAATATCCCAGCTTCAAAGTTGTCTTCTATATTGACTGTATTGTCCGAGATGGTTATACTGAGAGGATTACTGCAACTGTCTTCTGAAACTGAGGGTAGCATTACTTCTTCTACTCTCAGCGCGGAGTCTTCTATGACTGCGTCCGCTAGATCTTTGGACAGAACTTCTTCTCCCTCCAAGATCGGTTTTTCTGCAGGCTGTGATGTGTAAGTGGAGTCAAGAACTGCCGGTTGAACCTGGTTGTCTAAAGAGTTAACCGGTGCTATAGCTAAAGCCGAGCCTTGACCGTTTGTAGTCATGTTTCCAGACCCTGGATAAAGCTCAGTAATGGGGCTACCCCTCTGCTGGTGTTCTTTACCAATTTTCAGGACTTGAGGAATTACCTTGAAGTATGAGCGCAGAGACGGGGTGATCTTAGGGATGGAGGTGGGAAAAGGTTTCGCCTTACCACGCTTTCTGCCCCTTTTTGCTTTGACTTCAGTGGAGAGGTAAGATGAAGTTTCCTGGTCTGAATATGATTTTGCTACGTTTTGAGGGCTCTTTTTAGACTCAGAAACCTCCTTTTCAGCCTCCTCCTCTGTGACTTGCAGCGCGCCTTTAACCCTCCTTTTACGCGATGTACTAACTCCCACCAAACCCTTGGCTGCGCTCTTACCTTTTGGTTTCCTAACCGTCTCTGCAGTGTTCATGTGTGCCAGGGGTAGGTTAGTGATTGCTGGTTCTCGATCGCTTCTGCTGATTTTTACCTCTTTAGCACAGTTATTGTTGCCGCTAGCTGTTTTCTCGTCTTCGCGTATGACTCCTGTGAGCTGCTGAGGGGGAAAAACGACTGGAAAAGTAGACGGTAGTGTAGTAGCGCCAACCACTACCCTATTGCCATAGCTAGTACTGCTCAAATGGGAGTCCCTGCGGAGGCTCCGAATCCGCCTGGTTCTACGGAGCTCCAGGGCGGCTTGCTCCCAGCGCAGCAGCTCAGGTGCGGGCTTCCTACGGTAAGGGCGTTCACTGCTGCAGCTGACCGCAGTCTTGCTGTTCGTCTCCCCGGATCCGTGGTGTACGCCCTCCTGGGCTCCGCGGCTCGCGTCTTTCACTATGCACATCGGGCTACGGGTTTCGGTTAAATGGTCATGATCTCTCGGTTCTCAATTCCGCTTCCGTGGTACGTGTCAGGAATAAATTAGTAGGCACATTGAAACACGCATAATATCTTGATTAAAAGTCACTCATCCCAGCGAGTTGAACACGATGATTTGGCACTCGAGAGCAGGAGACGGAGCGGAGCACTACAGCAGTCAGCCGACTGCCGCCATGTTTCCCGCCGACCTTGGGCCTTATTTTTGATTGCCTTGTGCCGCAGGTGCGTCACTTTTAACATGGGAAAAAAATGACGCACCGGTGGCGCAAGGCTTTCAAAAATAAGGCCCTAAGTTTCTTTGATGTTGGTTTGTGTGTTGCTTTTTGATAATTCTTGCTATTAACATTTGCAAGATAGAGGATTTGTATTTTGTGAAACAGTGAGATATCAGTAGTGAAATTGAATGCTTGTACATAGGACCTGCGCTGTGTTGGTAAAATGTTATTAAAAAAACGATTTTGGGGGCAAATCAATGGTATTTACATATGGGCAATTTTGGGTGCAAATCAATGGTATTTACATTTGGGCCTTATTTTTGATTGCCTTGTCCCGCAGGTGCATCACTTTTAACATGCGAAAAAAAATGACGCACCGGTGGCACAAGGCTTTCATAAATAAGGCCTTGAGTTTCTTTGCTGTTGGTTTGTGTGTTGCTTTTTGAAAATGCTTGCTATCAACATTTGCAAGATAGAGGATTTGTATTTTGTGAAACAGTGAGGTTTCAGTAGTGAAATTGAATGCTTGTACATAGAACCTGCGCTGTGTTGGTAAAATGTTATTCAAAAAACGATTTTGGGGGCAAATCAATGGTATTTACATTTGGGCCTTATTTTTGATTGCCTTGTGCCGCAGGTGCGTCACTTTTAACATGGGAAAAAAATGACGCAACGGTGACGCAAGGCTTTCATAAATAAGTCCCTGAGTTTCTTTGCTTTTGGTTTGTGTGTTGCTTTTTGATAATTCTTGCTATTAACATTTGCAAGATAGAGTATTTGTATTTTGTGAAACAGTGAGGTTTCAGTAGTGAAATTGAATGCTTGTGCATAGGACCTGCGCTGTGTTGGTGAAATGTTATTCAAAAAACGATTTTGACGGCAAATCAATGGTATTTACATTTGGGCCTTATTTTTGATTGCCTTGTGCCGCAGGTGCGTCACTTTTAACATGGGAAAAATATGACGCACCGGTGGCGCAAGGCTTTCATAAATAAGGCCCTGAGTTTCTTTGCTGTTGGTTTGTGTGTTGCTTTTTCATAATTCTTGCTATTAACATTTGCAAGATAGAGGATTTGTATTTTGTGAAACAGTGAGGTTTTATTAGTGAAATTGAATGCTTGTACATAGGACCTGCGCTGTGTTGGTAAAATATTATTCAAAAAATGATTTTGGGGGCAAATCAATGGTATTTACATTTGGGCCTTATTTATGATTGCCTTGTGCTGCAGGTGCGTCAATTTTAACATGGGAAAAAAATGACGCACCGGTGGCGCAAGGCCTTTATAAATAAGGCCTTGAATTTCTTTGGTGTTGGTTTGTGTGTTGCTTTTTGATAATTCTTGCTATTAACATTTGCAAGATAGAGGATTTGTATTTTGTGAAACAGTGAGGTTTCAGTAGTGAAATTGAATGCTTGTACATAGGACCTGTGCTGTGTTGGTAAAATGTTATTCAAAAAACGATTTTGGGTGCAAATCAATGGTATTTACATTTGGGCAATTTTGGGTGCAAATCAATGGTATTTACATTTGGGCCTTATTTTGATTGCCTTGTGCCGCAGGTGCGTCACTTTTAACATGGGAAAAAAATGACGCACCGGTGGCGCAAGGCTTTCATAAATAAGGCCTTGAGTTTCTTTGCTGTTTGTTTGTGTGTTGCTTTTTGATAATTCTTGCTATTAACATTTGCAAGATAGAGGATTTGTATGTTGTGAAACAGTGAGGTTTCAGTAGTGAAATTGAATGCTTGTACATAGGACCTGTGCTGTGTTGGTAAAATGTTATTCAAAAAACGATTTTGGGGGCAAATCAATGGTATTTACATTTGGGCCTTATTTTTGATTGCCTTCTGCCGCAGGTGCGTCACTTTTAACATGGGAAAAAAATGACGCACCGGTGGCGCAAGGTTTTCATGAATAAGACCCTGAGTTTCTTTGCTGTTGGTTTGTGTGTTGCTTTTTGATAATTCTTGCTATTAACATTTGCAAGATAGGGGATTTGTATTTTGTGAAACAGTGAGGTTTCAGTAGTGAAATTGAATGCTTGTACATAGGACCTGCGCTGTGTTGGTAAAATGTTATTCAAAAAACGATTTGGGGGGCAAATCAATGGTATTTACATTTGGGCCTTATTTTTGATTGCCTTCTGCCGCAGGTGCGTCACTTTTAACATGGGAGAAAAATGACGCACAGGTGGCGCAAGGCTTTCATAAATAAGGCCCTGAGTTTCTTTGCTGTTGGTTTGTGTGTTGCTTTTTGATAATTCTTGCTATTAACATTTGCAAGATAAAGGATTTGTATTTTGTGAAACAGTGAGGTTTCACTAGTGAAATTGAATGCTTGTACATAGGACCTGCGCTGAGTTAGTAAAATGTTATTCAAAAAATGATTTTGGGGCAAATCAATGGTATTTACATTTGGGCCTTATTTATGATTGCCTTGTGCCGCAGGTACGTCAATTTTAACATGGGGAAAAAATGACGCACCGGTGGCGCAAGGCCTTCATAAATAAGGCCCTGAGTTTCTTTGCTGCTGGTTTGTGTCTTGATTTTTGATATTGCTTGCTATTAACATTTGCAAGATAGTGGATTTGTATTTTGTGAAACACTGAGGTTTCACTAGTGAAATTAAATGCTTGTACATAGGACCTGAGCTGTGTTGGTAAAATGTTATTCAAAAAACGATTTTGGGGGCAAATCAATGGTACTATCTAATCCTTGTCAATAATGTAAAACCAATTCATGTGCTCAAAATATTTTTTTAGAATAACATTTAAAAAGCAGAGATAAGGTTATATGTATAAGTATTATAGTGTTTATATTGTTTACTTATTGTCATTGCTTTATTGTTTGATAATAGTGGTCTATAATGGTTTTTTTTGTGGTTTTTTTACCACAACCACAAATCTTTTTTACCACAACCACAAATCTGTGGTTTTTTTACCACAGATTTAAATCAACGTTTCAATATTAAGGCAAAATGCCCACAAGCCAGAGGAGAAGGAAAGATGGTATGTGAAAAAAAACAAAAAGAGCAATGGAATTAAAGCAGTGTCCTACAACAAATACTACAAAAAACGCCAAAAAAGCTCCTGGTAAGACAACAAAGTCCTTTCTTCGGAATATTTATAGATCAAAATAAAATGATAATATACATGTGAATTTACAGAAGGAGACAGCAAATTTGAAGAGAAAGGAGAGGTCCCCCCAAAATCTTACTACTGCAGCAGGAGACAATAATATTTATAGGAATAGAAGGCAAAATGAATTTAGGGACATACGTAAACGAATGTTTCGCAATAGGGTAGTTTTAAATTTATTAAAAAACATTAAGAAAGGTACACAGAGAGCTGCTTTTTATAAGAAAAAGAAAAATGTAGAGAAGATTGTTGATCAAGCTTTTGAAGTTAAGAACAAATTATTTATTTTAGTAATCAATAGAATTAGGACACTTAACAAGACAATTGATGTTTTCAAATCAAACAGTAGATTCAAAAGAGTAATTAATCGAACTCATTTTTGTAAAGTTTTTTCTGGAGAATGGATGCATAGTTCAAGTTGTGAGCCATTTTTTAATGAGGAGAGTTACTTCCAGGAGAATGATTTAGTGCATGCAGTTGACACCAGTGGTCGAGCATATGAGGTGAAAGATGGTTGTCCGATTGAAAAAGAGAAACTTGTGTCTAGAGATGTAGAAGAGGTATTAAGTGATGAAGTTTTAGGAGACCGTACTATGGGTCCAGTGTACAATTGGAAATGTAGTAGTATTGTAGTGTGCGATAGGATTCTATCGATGTGCTTCGTAATTTCTTACGTACATATAGTAAGAAAATTCTAAAACAAAAAATTAAGATATTGCAAGACTTAGATCCTTGCAGAGTGAGAGAAAACACAGGTTTGCATGGACATTTCATTGGCTTGTCTTTCTAGAAAAGTATGTCAGAGTGTTTTTCATCATTTTAGGATGTTAGCAGTGCATCATAACAAAATGAGGAAATTAGTGAGAAGGTTGTATTTTGCAAAAAGTCCAGCACTTAAGCTTAAACAGTTAAACAGTGCTCTTTTGCAAGGAACTGAATTAGATGTGAAGAAGATTTGTGAAGAAATTGAGATTTGTTATTTTTGTGAAAAAGAGGACAGTGTAGAAATTGACACAGTAATGCAAGATAATGTGGAAGACAATGTACAGATTTCAAGTACAGAAAAGTTTGACCAGGAAATTAGCAAGTTTCAGTTGAAATCAAGTGAAAGGCCTAATTTTACTTGTGTGTGTTGTCGACGGACTCATTATAAGATTCAGACTAGGTTAGTTGATTTATATGCAAAAAGTGAAATGGAAAATAATAGTGAATGGAGGAATTTTGCAACTTATTTGTTGGTGGAGAATTCTTTTGATTTGAGTTTTGATCAGCGTATTTGTAAATATTGTTATAATAAATTAAATGAAAACAGAATGCCTGCTAGAGCTGTTTATAATAATTTGGAGTTGGACATTCCTTCTGAATTGATGGATTTAAATACATATGAATCTATTTTAATTCAATGTGTCTTTTCAGGCAATTGTTCGCATGGAGCCTAAGACAGGGAAATTGCCTCCTTCAGATTTACAGAGAGGATTAAAGGGAAGAGTTGTTTATTTGCCTCTAGATTTCAAGAAAAATATTGATATAATTGGTGTAGAAAAAGTAGAAGAGGAACCTTTAGTTATTCTAGTTAATGGGGTTCCGACAAAGAGTAAGAAAATCTGGCAAGATTTAGTGGATGTTAGGAATGTCAAAAAGGCAACGTTGTATTTGGTCAAAAACAATGAGTACTACAAACATGTATGTGTTGAAGCAGAGGAAATAGTTGCAGAAGAAGACAGTGATTGTTCAGTAGGCCAAATTGAAAAAGTTGATGTGTCTAGAGGTGAAGAAATATATGAACATTATACTGTTCATCCTTTGCATTCCAAAGAAGTAATGGGGAATGCAATTGACTTGTTTCAAATGAAAGCAGCAAAAGGAAGTCCCATTAGTGTATGGGAAGAAAGTTTGGAAGCTCGTTGTTTTCCACAGCTATTTCCAACAGGTCGAGGTGGACGATATGACAATCGACCAGTTCAAATTCCGGGTTCTGAATACCGGACTTTAAGATTATATGCTGAAGATTCAAGGTTTCGTCAATGCATTCCATATTTGTTTCATCTACTGTATGAAAGTGACTTGTCTGGACTTTCATATGCAGTAAATCATATACTGAAAAGTGGAGCACATCTGCAAAATGTTTCGGCAAGGGACTTTATGAAAAAAGTCAATCTGCAAGATAATATTTTGGAATCTCATCTAATCAATCTCATGGCATGTCAGCGTGGTACAAACGAGTATTGATACCGTCGTCATGGGGAATTAAAATGTATGCTAACAAACTTAGGAACTCCTACATGGTTCCTCACTCTTAGCTGTGCTGAGTATGCATGGGACGACTTACTTGAATTTCTACGCGAGGCAAATGCTAATATACAAAATATAGAATTGAAAACACCAGAAGAACTGTGTTCTTTGGATCCAGTGAATGTATGCAGATATTTCAATCATAGATTTGAAGCTATGATGTCTGTTATTACCAATAAAAAAAATCCTCCTCTTGGAGAGGTTTTGGATTTCTTTTGGAGAAAGAAGTATCAAGCGAGAGGTGCTCCTCATATACATATGTTGTTGTGGATTAAACATGCACCCAAATTTGGATCAGATTCGGATGAAACAGTGATGAGTTTCATTGAAGAGTATTCAACATGTGGTGTTCCTAAAAGTACCGAAGAAAATAATTTAAGGCAACAAGTTTTACGCTTCCAATCCCATCGTTGTGGGAAGTACTGTCGTCGAAAATTCAAAAACAAGGAAAAGTTCTACATAAAATGTCATTTTGCGTTTCCACGACCAGTGATTTCTAAGGGAAGAGTAAATAATTTGATGTCATCTCTACGACATACTGTGACGAGGAAATCACCCAAAAATACATACAATTTAAAAAGAAACGAAGAGTCCAAGTACATCAACGACTACAACCCAGTGATTTTGTCCATGTGGAATGCTAACATGGATATTCAGTTCGTTGCTGACAACTCTATTGCTGTGGCTCGATATGTGACATCTTACATCACAAAAAAAGAAAAGACAGAACTAAAGGAAATGTGGGAGGACATTTCACATGAAAAGAGTCTAAGCAAGAAATTATACAGTTACCGTCTGAAGATATTGTTGCATCGAGAAATTGGAGCATATGAATGTTCTGATCGGTTATCATCAGCAAGTCTCTATGCCAAATCTAGAACAATCATTTGGGTGAGTCTAGGTCTTGCTGCAACACGAAACCGAGTTTTGAAATCTGTACAAAAAATTGAGTATTTGGCGGAGAAAGAACAAAATAGTACAGATATTTTGAAGACAAACATGTTGGATACATACTATCCAAATAGAAGTAGTCACCTTGAGAACGCTTGTTTGTATGAAGTTCTGCAAAACTATAGTTATAAAAGGAACATCACAGAAGATATCGATAATGGAAAATATGCTGTCATTGGAAATGAAGGATGTCTAGTGAAGCAGAAAAAAGGCCATTTGATTAATCATCAAAAATTGAGTTGTGAATCTCCAGACAAAAGAGAATTTTACTATTTAGCTCTTTTGCAACTCTTTAAGCCATGGCGTATAGAAGAGGAACTACTTGGAGATTTTCTCTGTTACGAAGATTCTTTTAATGCAACGAAGGATACCATAGAATGTCCTGTTTTTCTAAATTATCTGCAAATGTTGAACGAAGAAATAGAGCAAGAAGCCACAGTTGCTGAAGAGATTGCCAGAAACAGTTCTCAAGATAGTCAGAGTTCTACTTCATTGAGTCAGGATCCACTAGGAGGACCAATTATCCAAAATAAAGCTGCCACTGCCATGGATGAGGTGAAAAGAGCTATGGAACAAGCTCAAGAGGATGTGGTTAACTTAGAAGATTTGGTAAAGCAACTAAACGTTATATATGATGAAGTCACAGAACAGATTGAACATGGATTCAGACATGAGAAGAAAGAGTGCTCATGTACATCATTTGAGCCTGTCCGACTGTACGTAAGTGGAGAAGCGGGGACAGGAAAAAGTTTTCTAATTAAAGCAATTGCAACTTATCTGCAGAAAAGGACTGATTCACCGCTGTCTTGTGTTGTAACTGCTCCAACTGGACTGGCAGCAAATAACATTAAAGGGATTACTCTACATCGTTTACTGATGCTGCCAGTTGAGCATGATAATAAATTGCATTACAACAAGTTATCTGGAGATGCGTGTTCTGAAGTTTCCAGAGTCCTAAAGAAAATGAAACTTCTTATAATTGATGAAGTAAGCATGGTCTCAAATCTAATGCTTGCTTTTGTGCATTCGAGAATGCAAGAAATTCTTAGAACAGAGTTATTTGTTATTGTTATGTGTTATTTGGAGGAAAACACATTATTGTTTTTGGAGATCTATTGCAGTTGACTCCAGTAAAAGGACAACCAGTGTTTAAAATGCTCATGCATGAAGATACCAGGAAATCCCTTGGAAGCATTGGAAACGTTCATATATGGCTAAATTTCAAATATGCAGAACTGTTTCAAAATATGCGACAGGCAAAGGATGAAGATTATAAAAAAATTCTACAAGATGTAAGAATCGGAAAAGTAAGCGAGCATGTGAAAGAAGCTTTACATGCATGATTAATTTCAAATTTGTATCCAAATGAAAACATTCTTCCAGAGAATTTTTTAAAGAAAATTACTGATAACAAATCTGGAATATGTTTGATGCCAACTCTGCAAGAATGTTCCATCTTCAACAACAATATGTTAGAGTTAGAAAATGAAGAGATTGTGAAACTAGAAGCAATAGATAAAATTGAGCATATGGGAGCAACAATTATTTTGTCAGAGCATTTGAAAACAAAATTGGATTCATTAGAGAAGAGTATATCTAAAACAGCAGGTTTTGAAAAGACTCTGAATGTGTGTTTTAATTGTCGTATCATTTTGAGAAGGAATTTAAATGTTGAAAGAGGTCTGGTAAATGGAGCAATGGGTCATGTTGTTGATTTTATGAATTATAGAAATAGAGATGGAATTGAATTTTTAAAAATTAAATTTGATGGCATTGAGCAAGTTCAGCAAATCAGTCGTTGTTCTACTAGGTTTTTGCTTGTAAAAGACTTATATGTTCACCGGAAACAGTTTCCTGTTTGTTTGGCATATGCGGTGACAATTCATAAATCTCAAGGTTTAAGTGTAGATAGTGCTTTGGGGAACATTGAAAGTTCTGTGTTTAAAGAGGGTATGGCATATGTGGCATTATCACGAGTCAGAACTTTATCTGGATTGTATTTGATTAAGTGTGATGACACAAAGATTTGTGCAGATCTGGATTGTGTTAAAGAATACAATAGATTAAGAAGAGAGTATGCTCCACATTTGGCCCAATATCCTCTGATTGAAAAACGTGTGGTAGGCCGAAAAAGAAGAAATGAGAGTAATTGTAGTGAGGTAGTAGCAAAAAGACAAAAAGTAGATGAAAAAATGTAATTGTAAGCAGAAAGAAAAAGGGTTTTGTTCAAGATGTGGTTGGATTTCAATTTGAAAACAGTTCTGGTGTCAACTGCTATGCTAATGTAGTGGTTAATGTTGTTTTTTTTCTTAAAACTTTACAAGAACAGATTGTTGAAAATTGGGATCAAAGATTGTGTGGTTTATTGAATTCTGTGTTTGAGAAATGTAGCAGTGATAGAGCAAAAATAGAAAGTGTAACAGAAATTCGAAATATTTTAGATATGTGTTCTGGTCAAGAAAAATTTTCACAGAACATTCAGCAGGATTGTCAGGAATTTTTAATGTATATGTTTGGTGTTTTGGAAGATGAAGGTGTAGATGTAGAAAATCTTTTTAGCCTTTCCTATCAATGGCAGCATGACTGCAAGAATTGTAGTTTATCAAGTACTACTAGAATAGACACTGAAAGATTTATATATTTAACTTTACCAGACTGCAAATCAGTGCCATTTAATAATCTAGTTAAAGCAGCTGATCATAATATGGTGTGTACCCAATGTAATTGTCCAATGCTGTCCACATTATTTATACAAAGTTATGGTCAGTATGTGATTTTAGTTTTCCAACGATGTAGACCTGATGGATCTAAATTGACAACTTGTATCAAAAATGTTGTGGCTTCTCAGTTATCAATTGCAGGAAGAACTTTTACAACTGTAGGTATTATTTATCATGATGGTCCTTCAACAACATCAGGACATTATACATGCTACTTAAAATGTCAAAAAGGTTGGAGTTACTGCAATGATTCTCATTTGACTTATAAACAACTTTTGCCTTTTGACTTAAAAAATTCTTACCTAGTGTTTTTAAAACCAACATTTTAGTAAAGGTAATTGGTCTATGAAGACGGGTGCAGTTAATAGAATTTAGTTACTTAGTTAGTCTAATGTTTAAAATTATTTATGTCAAATAGGTACTGTAAGTGGATCTCATAGTAAGTGATATCAGTATTATAGGAAATGTTCAACATGAGTGAACAAAAAAGGGAATATGAATTTTTAAAGATTGTGAAAATGTTATATGTGCTTTTCTTTGAAAACTTCGGGTAAACGGTAATTTCAGAGTTTAATTAGAGAAATTTTAAAATATACTCATATATCTGACACTATTTGGCCGTAAGGATAGTTGAAGGTATGAGTAATAAGTTTTAAGTTAACACAAGGAGGAAAATGAAAACGTTGAGAATTATTTCAGATGTTCTTAGAGCTTTTTTTTATAGAAAGTCGATGAAATGGAAGTTTAAGAGAACAGCAGAGTATTTTCCTACGAAAAGGACCTTCATTATCTACTATTTGGCCTCATGGAAAAGTAAGTGAATCAAAGATTAGTGTGCATATATAATTTGTAAGTTTATGTGGGTTTTTTAAAACACAATCTTTTACACCCATACAGTCCTGCACATATGCTGTCTTCAAAAAACATATAAACAGTCAGTCAGTCATTGATGCATCTATATGCTAAGTAACACCCCCACCAAACCATACAGACACTCATACTGATACTAAAAAAACATCTAATAACCCATATACACACACATGTAGCTACTCACCAACCCATGTAGCCACTTATACACAAAGTGAAACACTGATACAAACATTTAAATATTTAAACATTACTCGCTAATATATGTATTCACTAAGATACACTTAATAAGCCAGTTATCCAATCAAAAAAAAAAAAACATTCATTAAGACAATAATTTAAACATGTATTTTTCCATTGACCTTTACATATACATATATTAAACATATTTATTTTTCAGAAAGACACACATTCACTGGATGGTGTCATCAGTGATGTCATGAGTGATGTCACTGACCATGTCATGAGTGATGTAATATGTGATGTCATCAGCAGTGCATTACACACACAAGTTATAGTGAGTCCAACTAACTATAACGTGGAATTTCATTGGTTTTATGTCAGTAAAATTTCCAGCTAACTATAACTGGTGTGAAACCTATGGTTTTTTCAGTGAATATATATATATATATATATATATATATTCACTGAAAACAGTAAAAAATAATGGGACGTTATAGTTAGGTTCAGATTTTACGAAAAGACAAATGCATAGAAATTTAGCATTTTGAGTGATTGTAATTGTAAATAAGTATAACTGACGCCCTAAGTTAACTATATTTCGGGTCCCCTGCATGCACAGTTTTCTCATCAATAATTTCATGGCAAATGTTGAATTGATATTATCAATGATGTCACAGAAGATGTCATGAGTTGTAATATGTGGGGTAGTTAGAAGTTCATGGTCAATGTGCAAATTATAGTTTCCTTAGGGCACAAGTTGTAGTTACTTCAGATAACTATAACTATAATTGCTGAATTTGTATGGTTGTATAACATCTCAGCCTGGGCAGAGTTTGCAGAATTTACGCTACGCCAAACTCAGCAAACTCAGCAAATTGCAAAAATAACTCAGCTGCAATACGCGGAGCTCTGCAAGTGACGGAGTGCATTAGATAAATGCTGTTCACAATGATTTTCAGTGCCGGGTATTTGTCTGCACTGTGCAATCATCACGAATGGCACCATGCACAGCGCAAGCGGGCACAAGCGGATGCTGCTTCCTTTCTACCGCTCGAGTAGATTTTTTACCTGAGCAGCAGCTTTCACAACGCGAACAGGTGGTTTCTCAATGCAATCGGTCATGAGCACATGCAACCACTCGCAATAAGAAATCCGGCCGCCCGCGTTGAGAAATCTCACCAGGTAGTTGATTTTCCATGCTCTTGCTCGCCAAATTGACATTGACATTCGCGAATGAGGAAAAATGTCTCTGGGAGGTGTATTTTCCTAGCTGGCGCTTGCCAATTTGATATTGACAAGTACGAGCGAGGAAAAAACTCTTCTCCACAGAGCGGAGTTTTTCAGAACTCCACAAGCACCGTCTATCATGGTGTGCGTAAAACTCCACAAACTCTGCAAGACGAGCGGAGTTCACCACCTTGGGTTAGTAAAATCTGAACCTAACTATAATGCCCGAGTAACCTTTGTGTTTTTCAGTGAATTTTTAAGGGTTTTTAATTCTATTCCCTAACTATAACATCCCTGTAACCTTTGGTTTTTAGTGCATTTCACAGTTTCTTTAATATAAATTGTACTATGATTTGACCCAATTACCAATATACATTTCCACAAGTTTATAAATACCTTTTATTCACACATTCCTTCTTATTATATATTTTAAAACTAAGGGGCCCATTATGATGTCAGGTGATCCGCCCAACATCTTTCCCCGCCCTCATGCCATTTACCCACCCATATTACAAAGATGGGTGGTACAGCAGCAGACGGAAAGACTGTCCGCCGCTTTTCCGCTGGTCGAATTGCCGGCCGGGCAGAAAATACACACAATATGGTGGTGATCCATATTATGATGCCTGTGGTGTGTATGCCTTTCCATGGCAGAGAATCTGCCATGGAAAGGCATGCAGTCTTTGGCTTTGGGGGCTCGTTGCGGGCCCTCGGGTGTTGGGCGGTGGGGGGTACACTTGGGGGGTACCCATGGTTCCCTCCTTCATTGGCATGCACAGGGTGGCCGGCACTGCACGTTACCTGTCACGCTGTGCATGTCAATGCACAACATGCATCTTTAATATTACAGCACTGGCCACCACAATGAAAAAGTTGTGGGATGTGACCGCCAGGGTGGCGGTCGCATCCTAATTGGCCCTTCTGGAAAGCTGTACCTCTGGCGGTCGGTCCTATTTTCCGTTACAGTGGTGGGCGGACAAAGTCTGACCGCCATCGTCTCGTAATGGGGCCCTAATATTTTAAAAATTAAGGTAAGATTACTTATGTAGTCTTTCTAGAAATGCAATGCCCCAATTCATTCGTTTTTTATATTCATGTTATGGATCTTCAGATCTGTCACAAATCTTTGGACAAATAAGGGTTCTGCAGGTTATATTGCACACATTCAATACTAAAACAACAACACATTGAATACAAACATTTGCTATTGCAATTTCTATAGTTGTACCCCTGCCTGTGTCTGGGTATGTGAGTGACTGTGTGGATGTGTGAGTGGCTATTTGGGTGAGTAAGTAAGTGTAGTGGCTATGTGGGTGTGTATGTGGGTGTGTGAGTGGCTATTTGGGTATGTGAGTGGGTATAGTGGCTATGTGGGTGTGTGAGTGATTTTATGGGTTTGTGAGTCGGTGTGTGAGTGGCTGTATGGATATGTGAGTGGGTATGTGAGTGGGTATGTAAGTGGTTGTGTGGATGTGCAAGTGGGTGTGCGAGTAGGTATAAGTGATTTTGTGGATTTGCCAGTGGGTATGTGAATGTCTGTATGGGTATGTGAGTAAGTAGTTGTGTGGGTCTGTGAGTGGCTGTTTGAGTGTATGAATGGCTGTGTGAGTGGCTTGGTCGGTCTGTGAATAGGTGTGTGGGTACTTTTAGGAGTCTGTGAGTGGGTGTGTGAGTATCTGTATGGGTGTGTTAGTGGGTGTGTGAGCTTTTATGTGTGTATGTGTGTGTGTGTAGGTGATTGGTGTATGTGTTTTTTTAATTGGGGTCTGGATCAACAGATACACCCCAATCCCCCCAAATCGGTGAGGATCTGTGGATTCTCGCATGCTAAAACACATTTTTGTACAATTTCTTGCCCATGAGGGGTCCTTCACAGACCACTCCATCAGTCCCATGGGGTCAGGGCATCTCTACCCTGACCCCTTCTATTACTTTTGCATGTTATTTTCTCCCTGGGAACCATGTCCTGATGCACAAAATGGTGGCCACAACTTTTATCTCAGATTGCGGCCACCCAATCACTGCAATGCTTTTGGCATATGGATTCGCGAATCAGCCTGGATTAACAGAGGATCCGTGGTGGGTCCACGTCTCAAGATATACATAAATCTGTTTTACTTTACTACCGCCAAAACTACTGGACAGAGTTACACCTAATTGCAAAAAGCTATTTTCTGGACCAAGATATTGCTTTCCGTCAAATTGGTGTAATTCCGTTTGCCGGTTCGGGCTGTAGTCATTTCTAAAAATTGCATGGGGAAAACATATTGTGGAACTCCCCATTTTCTCAGCACCTGCTTCACAGATCAACCCAAAACTTTCCGGACAGCAGTTGAAGTGACTGGCAAACTAGTTTTGAGTTTTTTTTTAAGATTCATCATATGGAGCAAAGCAAAAAAACGCTACCTATGGAGCCAGCCATTAAGTACCCCTCCTGTTACCTCCAGTAAGTGCCACACAGAGGTATTCCAAAGAGGCCTTTGGAGCCCATGCCCCCTTTCTGCACCATTCTGCAAACGCACCTCCTGGAACACTACTAGTTGGGAGATGAAGTCCACTTTACTCCTGAGGGACCTCTGGGGCCAAGAAACCCTCCTGGTACCTCCTGTAAGTCCTACACAGTGGGATTCATGAAAAAACATAGAATATCACTGAAAAAACGAAGGTTACATGGATGTTATAGTTAAGCTAAGATTTCACTAGTACAAAACCAGTGAAATTCTGTGGTTATAGTTAGTGAGCTAACTATAACTCGTGCCCTCGCAATACACTGCTTATGGCCTCATATAATACTTCACTTATGACATGGTCAGTGACATCACTGATGACATCACTAATGGCATCTCAAATTACATCACTGATGACATAATTTATTTATTTTTATTTACTTAAGAGTCTTATATAGGGGGGCGTGGCTTACGCGCCGGCGATAGAGGACGTCTTTCCCGTGAGCTTCGCCTCGGACAAACCCGCGGATGCCGTGAGGACCCGTCTTGCCGTCTTTCGGAAGGATTTTTTTGCTGTATAGCAGTGTCGGAAGGTGGGCAGCCTACGATGAAGCGCTTTTACAGCCAAAACAAGCGCATTTTCAAGGACAATTTACTACGGTAATTATCTCTTCACTTAGTAGCACGAACGGCCGCCATTTTGTTTGCCGCCGACGTGACTGCTTCTCTGCGCAACTTCTGCATTCACCCTTCCGTTTTGGCATTAGCTTGGATTGGATACCAAATTATGATGCTGCGCCATTTACCAACTGTTGTGGGCTCCTTTCCAATTTATGCACTGTCTCTCTTTTGAATCTAATGCGCAGCCTCCTCTCTGTGGTGAAACGACCGCCATTTTGAATTCCTGAATGCCATGCTTTCTAACACTGCTACATAAAGGCAATGTGGTGACTGCCTCACCGTCTTTTCAAGTCTCTTGTTCTCCTGGCTTCCAGTGACCATCTGCCTCCTCCATTTCCTCATTACACTGTATATACCAGCCTTATTGTGTTTCGGCTTTCCTTCATCTAGCCTTGCACTTTATATTAACACAATGGTCTACCACCCTGTCCATATTCTGCTCCTGGTGGATGCCTCCTCTATGATGATGTGTGGCTTTTAGTGGGTCTTCGCACTGATACATAGTGCGCTACTAGGCGACTCCTTTTCTCATCGTCCTATATTTGCCTCATTGTTTGCCCCTATCATCTTTGTGCATCCACACTCTGGTTCATATTATACAACTTTATTACACATATCTCCCTTTTGCTATCCTGCACCATGGCAAATGTCTCTACTTCGCCGAAGTTGTCGCAAACCGGAACCAAACCTAAAAGGCCTAAAAATGACCCGCCCTCCCCCATTAACTCTTCAACTAATCCTGTACTGGACTCCATCCTTGAAGAGGTGCGTGGTCTTCAACCTTTTATGTCTGCTACCAATGCTAAACTTCAGCAGATTGAGGAGCGCTGGGTGGTTATGGAAAATAAAGTTTTGAACTTAGAACAACGTGTCAGCGATGTCCAAGACCTCTCAACTCGGATTCCACTATTGGAACAAGAAACCCACAAACTCAAACTACATACAGAGGATTTGGAAAATCGCAATAGACGCAATAACCTACGCGTTTATGGTGTTCCGGAAAATTTGGAGGGGTCTGACATGGCCTCTTTTATTCGGAAATTTCTTCAGGAACTTTTGGAACTCTCACCGTCGACTCATCCTCTAAATATCCAACGAGCACACCGTCTTGGCCGCCTCATCTCCAATGCCGCCAAACCTCGTGGAATCATCATGTTATTCTTGGAATTCACAGAATTAATAGCTGTATTGAAGGCCGCCAGGGCCAAACGGCGTCTCCAGTGGTCAGGTCACAACATCTTCATTTCCCAAGACCTCTCATCTGCTACAAATGCTCGACGTAAGGAATTCCTGAACCTTCGGCCTACGATGAGACAACTCAACATTCAGTATGGAATTCTCCATCCCTGCTTCTGCAAGATCACACATAATGGTCGTACCAGGTCCTATGATGATCCCCAGAAACTTCGCGACTATCTGCTAAGTGGCTCGCCTTCCACCATGGACACTGCTAGCTAATGTTTTTTTTTTTTTGTTTCTCTTTGTTTTCTCTTTCTAAATCCACTACACTAGCCTATCTAACTTTTCTTAACTTATCTTCCTTCTCTATCTTCGTTTAATATTTTCCTCACATCCTTGTGTTTTTTCTTCTTCATAATGTCCGTCTACTGTGTGCTCGTGGGACGTGTCCTTTCTCTGGTGTACCCTCGTCTCACATGCTTTGGTTACTATCTTCTTCTCAGATCAAGCCTTTGCGCCTTGATCTGTTTCCTTTTTTTCTTTCTCTATTTGTGTATCTTTCCTCTCTCTCTCTTTTCTCTCTTTTTCTCTGCTTCCTTCTTCTTAAGTGGCCTCTACTGTCTTCTCTATTTGTCCGATTATTCTTTCCTCTTTTTTCGATTCTTCTTCGCTTTCTTAAAATGAGCGTTCTACGATTCCACTGTTTAACTGTCATTTTTTGTCTTCCCCTTTGTAGTGATCTCCTCGCCTTGTGTCGCCTCCATTTGTCGCCCATCCTTCTCTCCTCCAACCATGTGTAATTTTGTCTCTTGGAATGTTCGAGGTCTTGGTCACCCTGTCAAGCGTCAGAAGGTATTGTCTCATTTAACCAAATTTCATTCACAGGTTGTTTTCCTTCAGGAAACGCATTGCTCTGACACTGAATCCCTTAAGCTAAAGAGACATTGGGTGGGTCAGGTTGTGTTTTCTCCTGCTGTTAACAAAAAAGGAGGGGTTGCTATATTATTTCATAAGGCCTTAAATGCACAAATTATTTCCTCTCAGAATGATGATGAAGGTCGTTGGGCAATGGCAAAGGTTGTTATACACAACAAGACAATGGTTTTATTAAATATATATGGCCCCGTTCGTCCAGATCCCACATTTTGGAAAGACATTAAATTGCTCATTGCATCCATAGATTGCCCTGATTTTATAGTAGCTGGTGATTTTAACCAATGGTTAGACCCTTTTTCAGTTCGGTTGTCTTCGAGTAAATTTCAACCTGACAAATCTCATAAGAGTTTTCAATCTGCCATTGCCTCACGTCCTATATATGATTCGTGGAAAGTGTGTAATCCTGATTTATTGGAATATACTTTTTTTTCTAATGTCCATCATACACGTTCGAGGATTGATTATATTATGATTAGTAAGTCTCTTCTTCCCTCCATTCAAAAATCTGTTATTGGTTCTATTTTTATCTCTGATCATGCCCCTGTCTATACTACCCTTGATCTTTCCCTTAGCCCCTATAAATTTAGTCGTTGGAAATTTAATTCTTTTCTTTTATCTGATGCCACTTTTATGAAAAAATGTACTGCGTTTTTTAATGAATACTTTTCCTTAAATGACCCAGCTGATACCTCTATTCCTAACACCTGGGATGCTTTTAAAGCTTCTTTTCGAGCTTTTACGATTTCCTATGTTTCTGCTAAAAAGAAGCTTAATAAGCAAAAATATGAAGATCAACTTAAACAGATTAAATCTCTCGAACACATCTATTTCACCTCCAAATCCCCATCTGCCCTTCAGGATTTGATTCTTGCCAAAACAGCACTTAATAAAATTATCACTAATGAAGCCTGAAACACCCTCCTTAAAATAAAATCCAAATTTCATGGGGGTCAGAATAAAGCAGGGAAAATGTTGGCCAATTATTTGAAAATCAAGTCTGAACGCAAAGCTGTCGGCCCAATTTTGAATGATTCACTAAACAAACTAGTTACCTCCGATGAAGACATTGCTGAAGTATTTCACAACTATTACCAAACCCTATATACAGATGACACACACCCCTCTGATGCAAATTTAACAACATTTTTTGAAGGCCTTCCCTCTCCTCCTTCTCTCCCTATAGAATTTTTGCACTTTGAACGTGACATTACTCTACAGGAAATCACCACGGCCATTCATTCCCTCAAGAAATCAAAAGCCCCTGGCCCTGATGGTCTGCCAGTTGAATTTTACTCCTCCTTCCATTCCTTTTTTGCTCCCAAACTCCTTCAGTTATTTAACTCTTTTATTTCGGAAGCTAAAGCCTCTGGGTCCTTTTTGGATGCTCTCATTGTAATTATTCCAAAACCTGATAAGGATCATTCCCAATGTAAAAATTACCGCCCCATATCCTTAATTAATTATGATTGTAAAATTTTTGCTAAAATCCTTGCCTCTCGCCTTGATTCCATTATCCCTCGCTTAATCAACACAGACCAGGTGGGTTTTGTTAAGGGTAGACTCGCTGCTGATAATGCTCGTCTTTTTTCCAATATCCTTGCTCACAGTAAAAATGTCAAAACCCCGTTGGCAGCCCTATCCCTCGATGCTGAAAAAGCTTTTGATCGTATTAATTGGCAATATATGTTCCGCACCCTTACTTGGTTTGGTTTTGGCCCAAATTTTATATCGTTAGTTAAACTCCTTTATTCTTCCCCCCGTGCCAGTATTTTTGTTAACAATCAAGTTTCCAGATTCTTTTCTTTAACAAGAGGCACGAGACAAGGTTGTCCCCTTTCCCCTTTATTATTTATTTTATGTCTTGAGCCCTTTCTACAGCGCATTCGTTCCAACCCCCATATCACTGGTATAAAATTTCCCTCTATCGAAACTAAATTATCAGCGTATGCTGATGATGTCCTCATCTACATGTCCAATCCCGAATCATCCCTCCCACCCTTTTTAAATGAAGTTCAGTTGTATTCCTCAATATCAGGATATAAGCTCAATTTATCCAAAACGGAAGTGCTTCCCTTTAACTCATTGTGTTTTCAATATATGTTTAATAATACTGATTTTGCATGGTGTCCATCTAAAATTAAGTACCTTGGTATATGGTTTTCTTCCTCTCTAAAAGATACCCTTAAAATAACCTTTGATTCGTTGAATAATAAAATAAAATCCCTTCTGCAGATTTGGTCCCCCCTATTTCTCTCTTGGTGGGGTAGATTAGATACCATCAAAATGATGATTACCCCTCACGGTTTGTATACAGTTTCTATGCTCCCATTCAAAATCCCTAAATCCTATTTTTCTCGTATTAATTCTATATGCACAAAATTTTTGTGGAATAATAGACATCCCCGCATTGGGTTACATAAGTTAGTTCGACCTAAAAATGAAGGTGGTGTCCGTTTCCCTGATTTTGGCTCATACCACTCTGCCTTTTTGATCAAACAATCCTTCTCCTTGGCTTACAACTTCCTTGATACTCCTGTCCCTAAGTGGGTTCTTCTGGAACGCTCTTTTTTAAAAGATTTCTCCTTGCAACATGTTACTTTTATGTCAAATTGTACCATTATATCTAAATATCCCATTCTGAAGTATTCTCAATCTACTTTGCAAAATGTTTTCTCCTCTACTCTTTCTCCTCTACAATGTTTTTTATCCTCTGTAGTTTGGTACAACAAATTTCTTAGATATAAAGGTAAATCTTTCTATTTTAAACACTGGAAAGAAAAGGAAATAATGTTTGTACATCAGTTTTTCCTTGATTCCACTCTTCTTTCTTTTCCAGCTTTACAAAACATGTTTAATTTACCTTCCTCATTTCTTGCTGAATATTCTATTATAACATCTGCTATTCAATCTCACTTATCCTCTTTATCTTCTTCCTCCGAATCCTTTTCTTCTTTCACCCCTGTCACTCCACTTTATTCTCTCTTTTCTACTCAACAACCTAAAGCTGCTCTTGTATATTCACTTTTACTGTCCAATTCTTCGGCTCGCTCTAAATCTAAAGTAGAGACTGCTTGGGAAACCGATCTTGATGTCTCTTTTGACAGTTCACTATGGGATCGTTTATGGTCCAGACTCTTCAAAGTCTCTGTTGCTGCACGCATTACCCAATCCTTGCTTTTTATTTACCATAGAGTTGTTATTACCCCGGTTACTATTCATAAATTTTCTCCAACCTCTTCTCCTTTATGTTGGTCTTGTTCCAAAGTTACAGGTACTCTGCAACACCAACTATACCATTGTTCTCCTGTTTTATCTTTTTGGAATGATGTTTGGAATATATGTATGAAAATGTTATCTCTTTCTTCACAATTATCTTTTTTACACATATTTTTAGGTTCTTTATCTGATGATATTGATATTGTTACACCCTCTTCTGCTAAGTTGTTAGACCTATGTATTGCACTTGCATTTAAAGTTATTTTATCGTGTTGGAAAGATAATTCAAAACTCTCGGTCCACACATGGTGGAATTATATTTGTGATGAACACAGAATTTCTATAGCCTCTTCTACTTCTGTTCCTTTGAAAATCAAATCTGATTTATTATGGCTTCCCTTTACTTCCTATCTTTCATCTAACCCCTCTCCCTTACCGCGTGCTCCTTGTCCCCTATGATCCCTCTATTTACTTCCTTCTTCCCTCTACTCTTTCCTTTCCTTCTGCTTTCCTTTCTTTCTTTCTTTTTCCTTCTTTCCTCTCTCTATTTCTCTCTACCCTTCTTTCTCATATATAAATTCCTCTGAATTGATGTCCTTTATTGTTATACACATATGTACTTTTTTCTAATTTTTCATGACATGCTTCTTGTATCACTTTTCAATGCTTAATAAAAATTTCTTAAACAAAAAAAAAGAGAGTCTTATATAGCACTGACCAGACCCAAAGGTATCAGAGCGCTTTACAACATTTATCATGAGGATAACTGACACACATTAGTTCAGTAAACAGCACTGTCTTGTGTCAAATCTGTTTAAGGTCTGGAGGGGAGCATAGAAGTGGAGGCAAAAAGACAGGCTGTGTAGGAACCCTCTTGCTATGGTCAATTGTTTATCATCTGCACTAGATTCTTGTAGCAGAGGCGCTCTGTCTCGCTGGGTGGTTGCTATCCAGTTGGTTGAGGTATCGGTTGAGGAAGAGATCCTTGCGCTGTCTTTTGAAGTTTATGAAGGAAGGGTTGGTCCTAATATGGCCTGGGATGGAGTTCCGCATTTTAGGATCATTTCCAGAGAAAGTGCGTGCCAAGGTTTTTTGTTTGTGAGTTTTGGCCTGCCTTTTTGAGTTTGGATGCAAGGTAAGCTGGTTTGCCAGTGTGAAGGGCTTTGTGGGTGAGACATGCAGTTCCGAAATTGGAACACTCTTCAATCGGGAGCCACTTTAGTTCTCTCAGAGAGGGTGAGATGTTGTCGTATTTCTTGATTCCGGTGGCCATCCTTGCAGCTGCATTTAGAGTTGTTTGGAGGGGGGCTCAGTGTAATTTTGCCGTGCCTGTGAGGGTTGCACTCCTGTAATCCAATCTGGACAGAACCAGAGATTGCGTGGCATGTTTAATGTCATTGGGATGGAGGAAAGGTTTGATTTTGTTGAGGCGATTTAGGTTGTAGAAGGCGCTCCTGGCAGTGCTCTTTATATGTTTGCTCGTGTTCAAACATGGGTCCAGAGTGAATCCCGGGGTTTTGCGGTAGTCAGCCTGGGTCATTTTCCTGTTCAGAGCATCAATGGATTTAAGCCATTCTTTAATTTGGGGAGGGGTCTGTTCATTGTTGGATATGAGAAGGATATCCATTTTATCTTGGTGGTTGTGTGATAGCCAGTCATTTAGTCTATGTTTGTCACCTACTGAGGATGTTTCCAGGTAGAGCTGGGTATCGTCCGCATAGAGGTGAAAGGGATTGTTGACTTTTTTGAGAATGCTGGTGAGCGGGTCCATGTAGATGTTGAACAATGAGGGGAAGAGAACTGACCTTTGTGGCCCATCCTGGGTTATAGGAAATATGTCAGAAGTATAATTGTTTATTTTTATTTGTTGAAAGCGGATTTGTAGGAAGAATGGGAACCATTGTTGGAACACATTGTCAGCTCTGATTCTTTTTGGAGAGAATTCATGAGAAGTTTGTGGTCAACCATATCAAAGGCTGGTGATAGGTCACGGAGTATGAGTAGGCAGCATCAGTCTGCATCAAGTGATGTGTACACATCATCTATACCATTCAGGATCACTGTCTCTGTGTTGCGCCCTTTTCTGAAGCCTGACTGGTTGGTGTCCAGTAGGTTGTTGCTGTCAATGTGTTGGTTGAGTTGGAGGAGAACCCATCTTTCAAGGATTTTGCTGAGAAGGGGAGGTTGGAAACAGGCCTGAGTTACTGAGGGTATTCGGGTCCGTTCCCATTTATTTTAGTATTGGAGTGACTTGGCCGATTTTAAGACAGTCTGCCATAACTCCTGTTCTCAAGGAGCTATTTATAATCTTGGTCCAAAGAGGGGATAGGGCTTGGTTCAGCTTTTTGCCAGGTGGGCAGGAATAAGGTCTGCTATGTGGGAGGAGGGCCTGGACATAATAATAATTTCAGCAATGTCCGCTTCCAAGAGGGGGTCGAAAGTCTTCCAGCTCCTTGGCAACATGCGGGGTACTTGGAGTTGGTTGCCTTTGGTTATGTCCAGTACAGTAGAGAGACTGATGTTTGCGAGTCCAGGCTGGGGATCCCTGCTTGGGAGTCCAGTGGATGTGTGGGGGAGACGTTTCCTTCATTACTGGAGGGCGGGCTTTCGTTGGATGACAAGATATGGTCATCAATGGAGTGCTCAATCTTGGTGATTTTATCATTAAAGAAATTAGCAAAATTGTCACAGAGTTCTTTGGAGGCCTGCGCGGTATTTGTAGGTGGCTTGGAAGTTTGTTGTTTAATGATATTGAAGAGCTCTTTGGGACTTTTTTTGCATTGTCTAATGCACTGCTGAAGAAGGTGGTTTTTCATTCCTGATGTGTTTTTTTATATTTCCTTTCTTGATGATTGAAAACCCGGGGGGCACTAACATGTCAATGATTGAGTAGGAGGATTCATTCAGCCAAGTTTCTGTGATGAGCGTCATAGCAATGACATGGTTCAGGATGGTGTCTGCCAATTCTGTTGCATGATTGGTTGCAGATCTGCAGTTTATAAGCATGCAGTTGGTCATTACCTTGATGTTGAGGTTCTTAGGGGGAGGTGCCATTGGGTATTTTGCTGTGGTGAGCTGGTTGCCTTGTCATTCTTGGTGGGATGTGATCTCTCCCAAATCCAGCGTTAACCTGGATCTTGGAAGTGGAGTTGTCTCTGGTTGATAACAATTAGCAAGATCCGTTGCCTCCCTCAGAGACATTCTGGCACTTGTTCTTTTCGGTCTCTGAGACTAGTTCCTAAAATGCATTGAGTTCCAGTTGTGCGGCTGTGCCTTTGGAAGACTAAGGTGTTGATTGTGCCGGTGGGTGGTAGGTATAAGCGCTGAGAAGGCTGCGTATGTGTGTTTAGGTTCATTAAGATTTTGTTTATACCGTGTAATACTATCTTTAATTGGCTTTCCATCAGAGAAAGTTTCTGATTGATATTCAGTGAGGAGGGGGTAAGGGTGTTTAGTTTGAAGCTGTTCAGTGTGAGGCAGTCCAGAGATGGAGAGTGTCTCTCAGTAAGTGTGTGACTCACTGTGTCATTGGTTGGGAAAAAGCCTTTACAATTAGGTTTTTACCTCGCTCTGCCTTCACCATGCATTTTTAGCACACATATTTTTACCATGTGCATGCCTTTACAATGCATGTCTTTACTACGGTTTTAAGGAAAGTTGAGGGTGTGGGGGGTTGCCCCCCACAAATACATTGTTTTTATATTTAAAAACAATGCATGGTAATGGCATACATTGTTAAAGCATGTTTGGGGTAAAAATATGCATGGTAAAAAATGCATGGAAAAGGCATGCGTGGTACCGTCGTACAACCCATTGTTTACTATATTGTTCATGATGGGTATTGTGGGCAAGTGGTGTGGGCACTCTTGTCTTATTTTAGGCATCAGATTGGTGAGTGCTGATGCTAGGTTGTGAGAGTCAAGCGTATTTGTTAATACGCCACTGTTGGACTTTGCCCCTTTTGCAGGGTCATCCCTGAACATTTTGCCTTCCTCCTATATGTTTTCTGACCTGTTGTTGGCTGTTTCATGACTCTGGGCACTTTACCACTGCTGATCAGTGCTAAAGTGCATATGCTCTCCCTATTGTAAATTGATGTATGGATTAGTGACTGCATGATTGGCTGGTTTGGTTTTCTTGTCAGACCCTAGTACAGTGCACTGTGTGTGCCCAGTGCTGGTAAATCCAAATGCTGCTGGTGGGCTTGCAGCACTGGTTGTGCCACCCACAGAAGCAGCCTGTAAAAGTGTTTCTCAGGTCTGCCATTGCAGAGCCTGTGTGCAGTCTGGTACTGCCTTCCTGAATGAGCAAGTGCACCCACTTACCAGTACCTAAAACTTTCCTTTTCTTCATAGCAGACACACCTATGGTAGGCCCAAGGGTAGGGTGCATTGTAAGTATAAGGTAGGACAAACCCTGATGTGTGTGGCATGTCCTAATAGTGAATTACAGCCATTTTCGTTTTTTACTATTGCAAGGCTATCTATTCCCCATAGGCCAGAATGGCCAGTTACATTATTACATCTTATAATCCTAACTGACTGAGGGAACTAGGTAGAAATTCGAGTTTAGTATGCCTGAACTCAGAATGATAAAATGCTTCTTTTAATGAAGTTGGTTTTAACATTCTGTGTTTGAAAATACCACTTTTAGAAAGTATGTATTTTTCGTCTAACTATCCAAGCCTGCGTCTGCTAGGTTGTGTATTCCTTGTCTGGAGTTTCAGGGACAGGGGGTAGGGGATTCCATGAGACAGGGTGAGTCAGTACAGGGCTGAATAGAGAGATCTGCATGTAGATGGGTGGGAGGAGTTGCACCTGGGACCTGAATAGGGCTGTGCCTGCCTTCCACAATGCTGGCTCCCCCCCTGTGGTGCGTCTGATGTCCCTTTCCTACACTGTGAAAGGAAAGAAGGAGTCATGTAAACCGAGTGCCCCAGGACTGACCAGAACTGGTTTGGATGCGGCAAAGGCCTCTCTGCCTTCAGAAAACAAAGAGAAACTGGGTATAAAAGAGGGGACCCAGACACCAGAGAATTAGATCATTTTTGGAAAAACAAGAAGAAACCTTTGCTGAGGAGTGGTACCAGAGAGACTGAGGAGGGACTATCCCTAAGCTGAAGTGCTGCTTGGGGGATTGGCCTGCAGTGGTTGCCTGACTGCCAAAGAAAGGAGAGAGGAACTTTGTGTACTTTATATCAACTTGTAAGGATCTCCAAGGGCTTGAGAAAAGAGCTTGCCTCCTGCTGAAGTCTCAGGGACAACAGACTTCACCCACCAGCTCCCCAAGAGTTCTTTGGAACTGCCTACAGTTGAGCTGGAATTTCTGAGGAACTGCGTGTCGCAAGGAGCTGGAAGCTCGACTCAAGAACAAGAAGCGTGTCGCCAAACATCCGCTGCCGCTTCACAACACGAAGCACCTCGCATCGCTGGAGAAAAGGATCGACGTCACTTCAGACGCAGCTGTATCACCGGGAAGCGTGTCACAGAAGAATCATTGAGTCAACGCAAGGCCACCTAAGCGCCTTGCAAAAATATGCAAAAATACTCACCTGAGCGCAATGAGTTAATAAATATGAGGGTATGTAACTGGTGTTCTCTGCTTGCCATTCTTTGTAGGAACTGCCCAGGAAGAAGGGCTAAAAACATGTTGGCAGAACACCAGGAGGTGCGTGTCCATGCAGGAGGCACTTGTGTGTTACCAGGGGAACTGCCCTACGAGTGCATCTCATGAAAGGGCATATATATACATATTCACTGAAAAAAACACAGGTTTCAGAGACGTTATAGTCAGTCTGACATTTCACTCATACAAAATCAGAGTTATTCAGCCGTTATGGTTAGCTGAGCATGTCATGAGTGATGTAATATGTCACGTCATCAGCAGTGCATTGCGGGAGCAGGAATTATAGTTAGCTCAGCTAACTATAACAGCTGAATTTCTCTGGTTTTGTTCGAGTAAAATGTCAGACTAACTATAACCTCCGGGAAAACTTTGGATTTTTTCAGTGAATTTTGAATATGTATGTATTTAATCTCCTCTCACTCTTACAAGGAAGAAATCAGCACTCAGGTTGTAGTTTGGAAGTATTTAAACTTCCACGCATTTCGGCTCGTCCAAACCTTGATAACGATACAAGAAATAATTTTAGTTTTTTTATTTAAATGTACAAATGCCTCCAGTTGCCAACATTAACAAAGGACTACATATTACATTAATCCAAAAAGCTGGTGGGCCATATTAGCCTGTTCACAATGCAAAAATTCAGATATTCATATAATAAAGAAAAGAAAACAGGTGTTAATATATACACAAAGTAATTTCAGCATATCTTGCCCCGTGACCCCCGTACCTGTATGTTTGTGAACATGACTTGTTCATAATAAACATACGATTGCAAACATCAACATAAACAATGGACTACACATTACTTTAAAGTGAAAGGCTATTGCCCATTTTGATCTGGGCACATTGCATACTATATAATAGTTCTTACACAAAAGAAATGAAAAAAGGAGTAATATTACACACAATATCCCTAAATAAAGTTCTAGCGATTATAGTTCCATTTCATTTACATCTCATTTGAGATGTCATGAGTGATGTCACTGACTATGTCATGAATGATGTAATGTCTGAGGTCATAAGCAGTGCATTACGGGGCGTAAGTTAAAGTTAGCTTAGGTAACTATAACAGCTGAATTTCACTGGTTTTGTACAAGTGAAATCTGAGTCTAACTATAATGTCCCTGTAATCTTTGTTTTTTTCAGTGAATGTCTACTTTTTTAAAAGTATTAAGTAAGATGCCTATCACAATAGATGGTGGGGGGTTGGGAGCAGGGCCTGGCCTGGCATTGTGCTGCCCCCACCCAAGCTTGCTGTTCCTGCCTCACCTCCTCCTTGCAATCCATTGTCCAAGTCCATGTCCCTTTTCCCTCATTACAGCCCTAAGTTGCCCTTGTTCTGCCACTGGCCTTCTTGCCTTCTCTGAACAGTTAGCTTGCTGCCCCATCTACTTCCTCCCTATCCTCTGTTGTCTGAATCCATGCACTAGCCTCCTCCTTCCTGCCATGAATGGTCTGATGTGATGCCACTGCCCTCCATTTAGCATGATGTCCCAGTCCACTCCTCCTGTCCTCCATTGCCCAATTCTATGCCCCATCATTGACTTCCTACTTAGCCTCTGTGCTTTTCTTGCTGCCTCTACTCCCTTCCCCCTGCCCTCCGATATCTGTGTGCATGCCTCTATCCATCCTTTTTGCCCATCATGTTCCATCCACCTGTCCCTCCAAACTACTCTGAGTGTCCTGTTGCCACTCCCCTCCCACCTGGCTAGCATTGTCAGATGACTATAACCTGTCCCTGCCACCTCCCCCCTGCCTGTCCACGTTCCATGCCCCTGTCCCTTTCCTCCTGTCCTCCATGGTCCATTTTACTGCCACAGCCTTCTGCCCTCCCTGGTCTGTTGTGCTGCAACTGCTCCTCCTGCGTGCCCTGTGTGGTCTGTTGTGAGGCCCCTTCCACTGAACTCTCTTGTCTGTGCCCAGTGGGACACAACATTTACAATGTTGTCATAACTTTGCAGTGCTTTTACAATGCGATTGTTACAATGACTGCGTTGTTAGTATGCAATACCTTTACATCACAAGTCATTAGAATGACTTGCTTTAGGGGGTGCTAAGGTATTGGATCTTAAATCCAACACCTTCCCTGCTGTTGCGCAAACTAGAGTAGGAATAGTAAATAATACTAGATTTTTTAAGTAACAATAACATTTAAAAAGTTTTAAGAAAGCTATGTAGTAAATTATTTAAAGGGATTTTAATACGTTTTATTTTTTTTCGTCATTTTTCCGAGACAAGACTATAAGAACTCTATGTCACATAATTACACTTTTCCCACATACTGCCTTGGCATTCTACAACATTTTCCAGAGGCAGAAATAGAAGTAGTCAAACAAATTCTGTCCACAGATAGGCCAGGAAACATTGAATAGCTATTGGTAACCAGTAAAACAACAATCAAGCGCACAGCAATTCAGGGAAAAGTAACTGTTAGAACTGGGGGTCTCTAGTTGGCAGAGGTAGGTACCAATGTCCAAATAGGGACCCTTGCTTCTAGTCAGGACAAGGAGATAACCCTCTCAGATAACCCCTGCTCGCCCTCAAGGTAGCTTGGCCGGAGCAGTCTAGGCTAACCAGAGGCAATGCGTAAAGTATTTGTACCAACACTCACAGTAACACAGTGAAAACACCACAAACTGATTCTACGACAGTTTAGGAAAATAAAGGTATTTATTCTAAACTACACAAGACCAAAACGGCAGAAATCCAACATACACAATGCAAGGTTACGGTTTCAAATGAGTTCTTCAGGTTGTAATCAAAGTTCTTTAAGTTACGATCAAATAATCCACAGATGCGTGAAAAGTTCACAGTTGCGTCACGTTGACTCACAGTACCTTTTAGATGCAACAAAGTTCCACAAGCAGGAAGCTGGTGTGGTGGAAACAAGCAACTCGTTACTCCTGAGACCCTGGGGAGGCGATGCGACAGCCCCGCTGCAGCAGCGGGCGTGCGGCGACGAATCCGGTCTGTAAGGGGAGGAAGGCAGCTTGCGTAGATTCCGGTGCGTAGGTTCCGTGGGAAGTTTGTTCTCACAAAGGCACGATGCGATGATCTCGTAGGGGCTGCGACGATCTCCGGGGCGACGATGCGCAGTCCAGCGGTGACCCTCTCTCTCGCAGCTTCTCGATGTGATGTTTTCTGCGACGATGTTCGCAGCGACGTGATGCGGTCCGCAAGCAAGCGGTGCGGTGATCTCACCCAGCGACAGGCTCTGCGACGACACTCGCAGCGATGTTCGATTCCCCTGCACCAGCCTGGTGCGTCTCGCAAACGAAGGGTGCGACGGCCTCGGCAGCGAGGTCAGGTGCTGCGCCGATCTCGACCCTCGTAGTGGCGGGAAACTTCTCGCACTGTCGGGGATGCGCTCCGCAAGCGAGCGATGCGACACTTTTCAGCTTCACAAGTTTCTCAGCTTAGTCTCAAGCTTCCCAGCTCAGGTTCGACTTCTAGAGGCCCCACAACTGGATCAAGCACTCTACGAAGGACAGAACTCTCTCAGCAGAGTTCGGGGAGACTGGGGGGTGAAGTCCTTTTGTTCCTGGGACTTCGGAAACAGGGAGCCAGCTCTTCTCAGGCCCTTGGAGATTCCTTACAAGACAGGGGACACAGCTCACAGCAAAGTCCTTCCCCTCCCTCTCCTTGGCAGCAAAGCGACAGCAGGTCAGTCCAGCAGAGCAACAGCAGGACAGTCTTCCTTCTTCAACGACAGCTTTCTCCTTGGCAGAGGTTCCTTCTTGATTTCCAGGATGATCTAATTTTCTGTTGTCAGGGGTCCTGTACTTATACCCCTAAAGTCTTTGTTCTTTCGGTGCATGTGGGCCCTGAGCCCGGTCTGAACCAGTTCTGGGTGGATCCTGAGCACCTTGATGTGCTGGCTGCATCTTTCCTTTCAGAGTGAGGGGCAGAGTCCTCAGCCGCCCAGCAGGAGGTGGAGCCAACCTTGTGGCAGGCAGGCACAGCCCTATTCAGCCCAGGTGCTAACTCCTCCCACCACTCAGGTAGCAACTGCTCTACTCAGCCTAGCGCTGACTCATCCAGCCTCTGGGGCATTCCCCCGCTCCTGTCACTCACAAACCAGACAGTCAATACACAAACAGTCTCAGGCACACAGAAGGGTCAGACAAGAGAACAGCAACTTTCTAAAAGTGCTGTCCTCAAACACAGGATCTAAAAACCACCTTTCCTAAAAGATGCGTTATTAAATTCTGAGTTCAGGGATACTAGATACTTATGTCCTATCTTGTTCCTATGGGAAGAAATGCCGTTAACCACTGTAGCCAGCATCCCCCATGTTAACCTATGGAGCAAGATAGCCTTACAATAGTGAAAACGAAAATGGTTGTAGTTCACTACCAGAGCATGTCACCTGCACCAGTACATGCTCTACCTTTCATATACACGGCACCCTGCCCAGGGGGGTACCTTGGGCCTTCCATAGGGGTGACTGATGTGCACGAAAAGGGAAGGGTTCGGCCTGGTCAGCGGGGACGCGGACCAGGAGGACATGGCAGTTCTAAACTGCCCGTAGGCGCTGCAGTGGCAGGCCCGAGACACCATTTTAGGGCTACTCCCGTGGGTGGCACAATCAGTGCTGCAGGCCCACTAGTAGCATTCGTCATCACCGGCCCTGGCACACCCAGTGCACTTTACTAGGGACTTCATGGTGATACAAATATGCCAAACATGGATATCCAATCATGATAACAATTTACATAGGGAGCACTTACACTCTGGCACTGATCAGCAGTGGCAGAGTGTCCAAAGCATCTAAACCAGCAAAAACGAATCCAGCACAGCATCAAAAAATACAGGAGGCAGAGGCAAAAAGATAGGGGTAATCACGCCAAAAGATGTCAGGTCTAACACGTGTCCCCTCCAGCTGAAAGTGGGGAGAACTACCCACCCTCTTGGGAGTTCTCTTCACTAAGGCGGAAAAATCTGGACAGACCATCAGCGTTGGCGTGTTCTGTACCAGGGCGGTGTTCCACCGTAAAGTCCATTCCCTGTAGGGAGATGGACCACCTCAGCAGTTTAGGATTTTCACCCCTCATGTGCATTAACCACCTGAGGGGCCTGTGGTCGGTCTGAACACGAAAGTGAGTCCCAAACAGGTAGGGCCTCAACTTTTTCAGAGCCCAGACCACAGCAAAAGCCTCCCTTTCAATCGCACTCCACTTCTGTTCCCTGGGGAGTAGCCTCCGACTAATGAAAGCTACTGGCTGGTCTCCATTCTCCTCAGTGGCTTGTGAGAGTACTGCTCCCACACCATGCTCTGAAGCGTCCGTCTGAACTATGAACTCACTGGAAAAGTCAGGTGCCTTGAGCACCGGTGCTGTGCACATCGCAGTCTTCAGGGCCTCAAAAGCAGTTTGGCAGGCGTCAGTCCAGTCAACTCTTTTGGGCAACTTCTTGGAAGTGAGTTCTGTCAAGGGAGCGACAATGGTGCCATATCCCTTGACAAACCGTCTGTAATACCCGGTGAGTCCTAAAAAGGCTCTCACCTCTGTCTGGGTCTTGGGGGGCTCCCAAGCCAGAATGGTATCAATCTTTGCCTGTAGGGGCGCCACCTGGCCGCTCCCCACCTGGTGTCCCAAATACACCACAGATCCCTGCCCTATCTGGCACTTGCTGGCCTTGATAGTGAGGCCTGCCTTTTGCAGAGCCTTCAACACTTCGCAGAGGTGTTGCAAGTGTTCCTCCCACGTGGAGCTGAACACAGCAATGTCATCCAGGTATGCGGCGCTGAATTCCTCCAGCCCGGACAGTACCTGGTTAAGCAGTCTCTGGAACGTGGCAGGGGCATTCTTCAACCCAAAGGGCATGACACGGAACTGGAAGTGCCCCTCTGGCGTTGAAAATGCTGACCTCTCTTTGGCCCCATCAGTTAAGGAAATCTGCCAGTACCCGGAAGTCAAATCAAATGTACTGAGGTACTTGGCAGCTCCCAACCGATCCACGAGCTCATCAGCTCTGGGGATAGGGTGTGCATCAGTCTTCGTGACCGCATTGAGCCCACGGTAGTCCACGCAAAACCGGAGTTCTGGAGGGCCACCGGGGGTAGCAGCTTTCTTGGGAACCAAGACCACTGGGCTAGCCCAGGGGCTGCTGGAGGGCTCAATCACCCCTAGCGCCAACATCTTGGAAACCTCCTCCTTGATGCTGGCCCTGACCTTGTCAGCTACCCTGTAAAATTTTTGCTTCACAGGCAGACTGTCTCCAGTGTCCACGTCATGGACGCACCAGTTGGTGACTCCTGGGGTCAGGGAGAACAGAGAGGAGAACTGACCCAACACTTGGCGACAGTTGCTCTGCTGTTCTGGGGTCAGGGTGGGCGAGAGGACCACACCATCCACTGACCCATCGTGCTCCTTAACTGCCAGGAGGTCAGGGAGAGGATCGCTATCCTCTTCCATCCCTGCATCTGTAGCCATGAGCATGGTTACTTCAGACCTCTCAAAGTGTGGTTTGAGGCGGTTCACGTGCAAAACTCTCAGGGGCTGCCTGGGAGTCTTCAGGTTAACCAGGTAGGTTACCTCACTCTTCCTTTCCACCACCTCGTATGGCCCAGACCACTTGTCTTGGAGCGCGCAAGGCTCCACTGGCGCCATCACCCACACTTTCTGCCCAGGTTGAAATTCGACCAGAGTGGTATTCTGGTCGTACCATCTTTTCATTTCTTCCTGGCTTGCTTCCAGGTTCGCCTGAGCGAGCTTCCTGAAGCGTTGTGTCTGGTTGCGGATGGCCAGCACATAGCTGAACACATCCTGGGGGGTTTTCCCACGGGACTTTTCCCAACCCTCCTTCACCAGTGAGAGAGGTCCTCTGACAGGGTGGCCATACAGGAGTTCAAAGGGACTGAACCCTAAGGACTTCTGAGGCACCTCCCTGTAGGCAAACAACAGGCATGGTAACAAGACGTCCCACTTCCGTCTCATGGGCTCCGCTAGGCCCATAATCATACCTTTCAGGGTCCGGTTGAACCTTTCAACCAGCCCATTTCCTTGAGGGTGGTAAGGAGTGGTGAACTTATAAGTTACCCCACACTCCTCCCACAGAGACTTCATGTACCTAGAGATGAAGTTGGTACCCCGGTCGGAGACCACCTCTCTGGGGAACCCCACACGGGAAAAGATCCCCATCAATGCACGGCCCACCACGGGTGCGGTGATTGTCCTGAGAGGGGCTGCTTCCGGGTACCGGGTGGCATGGTCCACCAAGACCAGGATGAACCTGTTGCCTAAGGCTGTCTTGGGGTCCAGGGGCCCTACGATATCTATGCCCACCCGCTCGAAAGGGGTGCTTACCACTGGGAAGGGTTGAAGGGGGGCCTTCAACTTCATTCCAGTCTTGCCACTAGCTTGACAGGTTTGGCAAGATCTGCAAAAGGAACCAACGTGCTTTCTCATCTGGGGCCAGTGGAAGTGGGTGACAAGCCGGTTTAGGGTCTTGTCTTGCCCCAGATGTCCTGCGAGAGGCACGTCGTGAGCCAGACCCATTAGGAAGTTTCTGAAGCGCTCGGGTACCACCAGCACACGGGCTGCACCGGGCTCAGCAAACTTAGGCTCGCTATAGAGTAGGTCACCTTCCCAGTAAACATAGTGATCTTTGACTGCTCCACCTGCTGCCTGATCTACAGCCTGTTGCCGCAGACCAACGAGGGAAGGGCATTCCTTCTGCGCCTGGCAGAACTCCTCCCTGGAGGGACCACCTTCTTGCTGCCAATGGGTCAGCTCAGGTAGGTCTCCCAGTTCGGCAACCTGTTCCCCCCTGTAGGTTCCAGGGCATCCCCCTCAGGTTCTGCTTCCTCCTGGACCGTGGGAACGGCTGGGGCCGGTTTCCCGCGCCCTCTGCCTCTTCCTCTCCTGGCAGGTCTCTGGGCCACTGTTTCAGGCTCCAGTTCTGCTGATTCACCCTTACTGGCTGCCGTAGCGCGCGTGGTCACGCAGATCCACGCAGGCAGACCCAACATCTCCAAGTGAGTTCGGTGTTCTATGTCCTTCCATGGAGAACTCTCCAGGTCGTTACCTAACAGACAGTCCACAGGCAAGGCATCACTGACAACTACCTCCAAAAGACCAGAGACTCCTCCCCATTCAAAGGAAACCTTCGCTAACTTGCAGAGGCGCACTGAGCTGTCAGCGGCCACTACAGGGCGGAGTACGCCAGGGATGATTTGCTCGTCAGACACCCACTGACACCTCACGGATGTCACACTTGCTCCGGTGTCTCTCAGTGCTTCAACCTCCCTCCCATTGATGGTCACCTTCTGCCCATATTTCTTAGTGTTTGAGGGCAGTAAGGTTTCCGGGACCATCTCTCGGTCTCCTAGCGAGACAAGGGTCATGACCGCTAGCTCTCCCCAATCACTAGAAACCAAATCCCCACCCAAAGCTACACTAGCTAACGCTGGCGCAGGAGCACCAGTGGGTGCGGGCTTCTTCTTGGGACATTTCGGAGCGATATGGCCCACCTCGTTGCAGTGATAGCAGGTAGGGGGACCCTGGTTATTTCTCTTGTCCCGCCTACCCTTCGAGGGCCATGGCTGTTTAGGCTTGGGGGTTTGGGAATCCTTTTCCGGGGAACTACTTTGGGGCCCTTGTGAGAACTCCTTTTGGTTACCCTTGTCCCCCCCACTCTTCTGCTGGGGACCCTGCCCACCTTTGGCTGTGGTACCCACAATTCCTCTGTGGACCCTGGTACTAGACCAGCGGTCCGCCTCCTTAGCAAGCTCAATGGGGTCTGTCAGCTTGCTGTCTAAAAGATGCTGGCGCAGCTCTGGAACACAAAGACTACTCAAGTGCTCCCAACTGATTAAATGCAACAACCCCTTCAAATCAGTTACTTTACTGCCCTTCATCCAACCTTCCAGTGCACGCGAGTACCCATTCACACACTCCATCCAAGTCTCAGACTCTTTCTTCTTGGAGTTTCTAAACTGCAGTCTGTACTGCTCTTGAGTAAGGCCATACCTGAGACATAAGGCCTCCTTCATATTGGGGTAGGTCATGGCACCTGTCAATTCTAAAGGCTCTAGAGCACTCCTCCCAGACGCCTCAAAATGTTTCCACAGGCCCGCCCCCCAATACTTGTCAGGCACATCATTCATCTTCAATGCAATTTCATACGAAGTGAACCAGGCATAAATATCCTCACTCCTATGGTAATTCTGTACCAGGTCTTTGGGAATATATACCTTACCCCCATGCACTGGCTGTGCGCTGCCACCATTTGAACCGGCATCCGCCTCTCTGTTTTGCAGATCCAGCTCTCTCATTCTCAATTCGTGAGCTAAAAGCAATTTCTTTTCCTCTAACGCGCGGGCATTCTTGCTCTCCTCCGCCGCCTTCTCGACTTCCAATTGCTTCATTTTCATTTTCATGACTTCCAAGTCATATTCTCTTATTCTTTGATTTTCCTGTAACTCTTCTGGGGTGAGGCCCCTACCGGAGTGGTTGCTGCCAGCTCCTGAGCCTACTCTGCCCACTGGCAGGTCTTTGCCTTGAAAAGCACTGTCTACATCCTCAACCTCATTTCCTTCCTGTGCTTCCCAGTAGGTTTTCAAGATTTTCTGCAGCTCCTCCTTCCTGTAGGCACTCTTTATGGGGCACTCAAACTGCTGGCAGAAGTACCTAAGATGCTTTACCGGGTAGGAGTACAGATCTTCCATCGAGAATTCCAAATCTAGCTCTGTCTCCTCGCTGGGCGCTTTCCCATTCAGAGACATGACGCTTTCCGAAGAGTTACTCAACAACAGAATGCAAAAACTCAAAAACCAGTAGTATGCGGTGGCGTAATGGTCTGCACTCTCTAGTGATGTACACCAATTACTGTGGGTCAAGTACAAATACAAGCTCAAATCCCACCGCCTGACCACCAATGTTAGAACTGGGGGTCTCTAGTTGGCAGAGGTAGGTACCAATGTCCAAATAGGGACCCTTGCTTCTAGTCAGGACAAGGAGATAACCCTCTCAGATAACCCCTGCTCGCCCTCAAGGTAGCTTGGCCGGAGCAGTCTAGGCTAACCAGAGGCAATGCGTAAAGTATTTGTACCAACACTCACAGTAACACAGTGAAAACACCACAAACTGATTCTACGACAGTTTAGGAAAATAAAGGTATTTATTCTAAACTACACAAGACCAAAACGGCAGAAATCCAACATACACAATGCAAGGTTACGGTTTCAAATGAGTTCTTCAGGTTGTAATCAAAGTTCTTTAAGTTACGATCAAATAATCCACAGATGCGTGAAAAGTTCACAGTTGCGTCACGTTGACTCACAGTACCTTTTAGATGCAACAAAGTTCCACAAGCAGGAAGCTGGTGCGGTGGAAACAAGCAACTCGTTACTCCTGAGACCCTGGGGAGGCGATGCGACAGCCCCGCTGCAGCAGCGGGCGTGCGGCGACGAATCTGGTCTGTAAGGGGAGGAAGGCAGCTTGCGTAGATTCCGGTGCGTAGGTTCCGTGGGAAGTTTGTTCTCACAAAGGCACGATGCGATGATCTCGTAGGGGCTGCGACGATCTCCGGGGCGACGATGCGCAGTCCAGCGGTGACCCTCTCTCTCGCAGCTTCTCGATGTGATGTTTTCTGCGACGATGTTCGCAGCGACGTGATGCGGTCCGCAAGCAAGCGGTGCGGTGATCTCACCCAGCGACAGGCTCTGCGACGACACTCGCAGCGATGTTCGATTCCCCTGCACCAGCCTGGTGCGTCTCGCAAACGAAGGGTGCGACGGCCTCGGCAGCGAGTTCAGGTGCTGCGCTGATCTCGACCCTCGTAGTGGCGGGAAACTTCTCGCACTGTCGGGGATGCGCTCCGCAAGCGAGCGATGCGACACTTTTCAGCTTCACAAGTTTCTCAGCTTAGTCTCAAGCTTCCCAGCTCAGGTTCGACTTCTAGAGGCCCCACAACTGGATCAAGCACTCTACGAAGGACAGAACTCTCTCAGCAGAGTTCGGGGAGACTGGGGGGTGAAGTCCTTTTGTTCCTGGGACTTCGGAAACAGGGAGCCAGCTCTTCTCAGGCCCTTGGAGATTCCTTACAAGACAGGGGACACAGCTCACAGCAAAGTCCTTCCCCTCTCCTTGGCAGCAAAGCGACAGCAGGTCAGTCCAGCAGAGCAACAGCAGGACAGTCTTCCTTCTTCAACGACAGCTTTCTCCTTGGCAGAGGTTCCTTCTTGATTTCCAGGATGATCTAATTTTCTGTTGTCAGGGGTCCTGTACTTATACCCCTAAAGTCTTTGTTCTTTCGGTGCATGTGGGCCCTGAGCCCGGTCTGAACCAGTTCTGGGTGGATCCTGAGCACCTTGATGTGCTGGCTGCATCTTTCCTTTCAGAGTGATGGGCAGAGTCCTCAGCCGCCCAGCAGGAGGTGGAGCCAACCTTGTGGCAGGCAGGCACAGCCCTATTCAGCCCAGGTGCTAACTCCTCCCACCACTCAGGTAGCAACTGCTCTACTCAGCCTAGCGCTGACTCATCCAGCCTCTGGGGCATTCCCCCGCTCCTGTCACTCACAAACCAGACAGTCAATACACAAACAGTCTCAGGCACACAGAAGGGTCAGACAAGAGAACAGCAACTTTCTAAAAGTGCTGTCCTCAAACACAGGATCTAAAAACCACCTTTCCTAAAAGATGCGTTATTAAATTCTGAGTTCAGGGATACTAGATACTTATGTCCTATCTTGTTCCTATGGGAAGAAATGCCGTTAACCACTGTAGCCAGCATCCCCCATGTTAACCTATGGAGGAAGATAGCCTTACAATAGTGAAAACGGAAATGGTTGTAGTTCACTACCAGAGCATGTCACCTGCACCAGTACATGCTCTACCTTTCATATACACGGCACCCTGCCCAGGGGGGTACCTTGGGCCTTCCATAGGGGTGACTGATGTGCACGAAAAGGGAAGGGTTCGGCCTGGTCAGCGGGGATGCGGACCAGGAGGACATGGCAGTTCTAAACTGCCCGTAGGCGCTGCAGTGGCAGGCCCGAGACACCATTTTAGGGCTACTCCCGTGGGTGGCACAATCAGTGCTGCAGGCCCACTAGTAGCATTCGTCATCACCGGCCCTGGCACACCCAGTGCACTTTACTAGGGACTTCATGGTGATACAAATATGCCAAACATGGATATCCAATCATGATAACAATTTACATAGGGAGCACTTACACTCTGGCACTGATCAGCAGTGGCAGAGTGTCCAAAGCATCTAAACCAGCAAAAACGAATCCAGCACAGCATCAAAAAATACAGGAGGCAGAGGCAAAAAGATAGGGGTAATCACGCCAAAAGATGTCAGGTCTAACAGTAACAGTTCACTTTTTCAAAAAATGGTGCTCCAGGAAGAGACAGGGTTGGTTACCACAACCCCACATGCATCCCCCTAATCGGTGGAATATCTCTAAGAACAAATTATGTCCTTCCCAGCACACTATGGTCAATAATATATCACATGTAAGTAAGTATCCTTCTTAGTCGTAGGTCCCGGAGGCACAAATTCCAAGGTAATATAATTCCAAAGAAACAAAGTTCCAAAACAAAAAGATATGCTCAGCTTTATCCAGCAGGCACAGCTTCCAAGGTTTATTGGTTCCAAAGAAACAAAGCTCCAAATCATAAAAGATATGCGCAGCCAACATGTGTTTCGTCCTGTCAGTACAAGGCAATAGACTTCTTCAGGGCTGCAACCCAAATAATAATATATACGATATCAGACAATATTCAATGCCTACATTGTACATCAAAATTCAAGAGCCATTAGAAAAAGCTCAGAACAGGTATACACCCACAACCAGCCAATGTGCTCAAGATGGAATTATGAAAAAGAAGAAAAGAAAGCAGAAACAAGACCCCCAACCAGATGTCATCAGAATAAGTGTAACAGGGATCATCCCCATTAGCAAGCATGCGATTACATGAGGCCACTTCCAACCTAATCCAACTCTCGATATGCAATATTCCATCCAATTCCAAATTATAAACTCATAAAGATTCTTCTCCAAAAGAATCCAATGTACTCTGAAAACAATTTTTATATATATACAAATAAATAAAACCGTATAGGCATGTTTATAACCATAGCCAACTATTTATTCCATTCTAAGTAAGAGTACTACAGTACATCACATCACCACCCAGATGGGCCACTATCCAACACAGTAACTGTAATCAAAATTCAGTAACGGAATCAAATACCAACATAGAACGATGCTCTCCTTCAGTTAGGTTACTTTCTATAATATCTCCGAAAAAAATCTCGCACTCAGTATCAGAATGCCATCTAAAAATAACCAAGTATCCACATGTCAGTTACGAATTTGTGTGCTATTCTACCTGTATATTTCTCACTCGGACAATAATATAATACAATAATTTCATGAGTGATGTCACTGACCATGTCATGAGTGATGTAATATGTGACGTCATCAGCAGTGCATTACACGCGCAAGTTATAGTGAGTCCAACTAACTATAACGTGGAATTTCAATTGTTTTATGTCAGTAAAATTTGCAGCTAACTATAACTGGTGTGAAACCTATGGTTTTTTCAGTAAATGTAATAGTTTTTTTATATGCTAATTCCTAACTATAACTGGTGTGAAACCTATGGTTTTTTCAGTGAATTTCATAGGTTTTTTAAATGCTAATTCCTAACTATATATAAGGCCCCAAACCTGTTTTTTTCTTTGAAGTTCAAAATTTGGTTAATAGCAAATGTCTATAGCTATGAAATGTAATATTTTTGAAAATGAATATATCCTATATCTTATTTGTATTTTAAACAAATATTTTTTTTTTACACTGGAGCGCTCCCGGGGCGCGCCCCGATGAGCGCCCCGGAGAACGTAGTCATTTGAAGCGCCCCGGTGCGCGAACGGGGAAGCGTCCCGTTAGCGCCAATGTCGCGAACGAAAACATGATCGTGACGTATCGTGTAGCCGCGTCCGCGTGATACGCACGGCGTAAGCGCACCCGGAAGCACTCGAGCGAATACGATTGTGCAACGTAAACTTCCGTGGGCGCGTCGGTCATGTGATCTGAAAATAACACTTTTAATTGGTGCAGAACAGTTTTACTTTCATAATGATGAAATCCCTGGTCTTGTGACCTGAAAATAACACTTCTCATTCGTTCAGGCCTTTTTTTTCCAAATGATGAAAGACCCCACCTTTTTTCCTTATTCTGACTTTGTCCTTTGACTGAGGAAGACCTGTTTCAGTAATAGAGAGACAACTATTTTGTGCTTTCTAATGGCTACGGTAGCTGCAACAGCTGAAGCATCTGCACCACCACCACAACCACCAAGAGGACCACCACAACAGTACATTGGTGGTCTAGAAGAGAAGGAGGAGGAAGAGGAAGAGGAGGATAGGAGAAGATGGCTGCCTGAACAAAATACCCCATACAAGCCCAAGTCACACATTGTATGGGAGTTTTTTTCACTCCCAGAGGGCAAGAAAAAAGTGAATGCAGCCAAGGTAACTTACCTAATCTGTAAGGAACAACTCTCAAGGGGCAACCCAAACAAAAAGTATTCCTTTGGTAACAATACCATGATTCGACATATGATCCGTAAGCACCCTAACAACTATTCTCGTGCAGAGCTCAGGGAACTGGCCAGTAACCTCCCCCAGTCTTCAAGGAGCACCTCCAAAAGAAACGAACCCACTTCATCGGGACCAGAAACATCAGAGATGATGCCTTGTATTCAGCAACGATTTGCTGATTTTAAAATCACTTGTACTGAATGTGGCAAGCTTATCGCCTATGGTGAAAAGAGCATAAAGCTCATCGTCCTTGCTGGTGACAATCACAAGTGCCCCAAAAAGAAGTAATTATTTCCGTTTTTTGTTTTTTGCTCCAGTTGAGCCAGTTTCAATTCCCTTTTTTTTGTTTCTCCCCCTAAAAAAATACAAAAAAAATATAAAACTGTTTTGAAAAGCCAAAAAAGTACAAAATGTTCAAAAAACATTAAAAAAAAATATAAAACAACAAAAACAAGAAAAAAAACAGTTCTTTTTAGAACTACCTCCAATTTCTAAAAAAAGGCTTCATTTTTAAAAAACTCTATCATTCTTTTTTCCTCATTGTACGCTCCCCGGTCCGCTCCCCGGTGCGCGTACCGGGCGCTCCCCCAGCGCAAAACGAAAAAAAAAAAAAATGTTGCCCCTTTTATAGCCTCCACTTCAAACCTAGGGGGTCAGGGGAGGTCTACCCTGCCCCCTTATGGTCATTTCCCCCTTTGTTTTGGCCACCTCTTGTGTCTCGATCCTACCGAGACACAAGATGGCGGCCGCTCCGGACTGTTTTGAATGTTTACAGACACCCGAGAGCCAATCAGCTTTCCGTGCGCAAGTCGCGGGTCGCGCCCGGGGCGCTCCCCGGTGCGCGTACCGGGACGCTGCCATAGATATATATATTTTTTTTAACCTAAATTACTCAAAATCCACTGGAGCACATATCTTGAGACATAGCAAAGGCACATCGGGCTACCAGTCCCTACAATTTTGCCAAGTTTGGTGGAAATCCATTCAGCCGTTCAGGCTAAAAGTGAAGTCGACCGCCCTATGGAAATTAACATGGGGAAAACACGTTTTGGCCCCCCCTTTTATCTCGGCCCCCGCTTTACGAATCCCCTCCAAACTTTCAGGGAAGGAGCGGAGCGGGCCATTTTCTTTGAGAAATTCGCGAAGATTCGTCCACCTGCGCCAAAGTTATTCCCAATAGAATGTTGCAGATTTCCTATGGAAAGTAGATCCTAACTATAACTACCTATTGGCGACCGCCAGTAGGTAATATATATATATATATATATATATATATATATATATATATATATATATATATATATATATATATATATATATATATATATATATATATATATATATATATATATATATCCAAAGCACAGTTTGCCTGCAATGGAGGACCGACGAGCAAGGTAAGTTTTGACTTCAAATCTTTATTGGGAGCAGCAGCGAAATGGATGCAAATACAGCAACAGCATGTTCAAACCAGCCTTAGGAGTTTCGTGCATATCACTTCCTCAGAGGCACGGACTTCAAATAAAAGGCACAGCAGTTTGTTGGCTTTAACATAGCCTCTGAGGAAGTGATATGCACGAAACGCGTAAGGCTAGACTGAACATGCTGTTGCTGTATTTGCATCCATTTCGCTGCTGCTCCCAATAAAGATTTGAAGCCAAAACTTACCTTGCTCGTGGGTCCTCCATTGCAGGCATACTGTGCTTTGGATCTTTGCAGCCTGCCTGAGCTGCGGAGTCAGCCCTGGCGCCGTGTCAGCCCACCAATAGAGCTGCTTTACAACGCCACCGACATTGGGAGCAAGGGGCTTTTGTTGGAAGGTAATGACAGCTACGTTGTGAGATGTTTTGCAGCAAACCCCACTGTGGTTTTATTATCGACTGAGACTCTTAAAGGCACACAACTCACTGAAGGAAGAGATGGCACTACAGATACGATCAGGCCACCGGGGTGGCCGCGCCCACTGAGGTGGGGGCTTAATTGCTATGTTAAAGCCAACAAACTGCTGTGCCTTTGATTTGAAGTCCGTGCCTTTTGAGGAAGTGATATGCACGAAACGCGTCAGGCTGGACTGAACATGCTGTCGCTGTATTTGCATCCATTTCGCTGCTGCTCCCAATAAAGATTTGAAGCCAAAACTTACCTTGCTCGTGGGTCCTCCATAGCAGGCAAACTGTCGTTTGGATGTTTGCGGCCTGCCGGAGCCGCGGAGTCAGCCGTCGGGCTGTGTCAGCCCACCAACGGAGACGCATTACAACACCACCAACATTGGGAGCAAGGGGCTTTTGTTGGAAGGTAATGCCATCTACGTTGTGAGGTGTTTTGCAGCAAACCCTACTGTGGTTTAATTATCGACTAGGACTCTTAAAGGCACACAACTCACTGAAGGAAGAGTTGGCACTACAGATCCCATCAGGCCACCGGGGTGGCCGCGCCCACTGAGGCGGGGGCTTAATTGCTATGTTAAAGCCAACAAACTGCTATGCCTTTGATTTGAAGTCCGTGCCTCTGAGGAAGTGATATGCACGAAACGCGTCAGGCTGGACTGAACATGCTGTTGCTGTATTAGCATCCATTTCGCTGCTGCTCCCAATAAAGATTTGAAGCCAAAACTTACCTTGCTCGTGGGTCCTCCATTGTAGGCAAACTGTCGTTTGGATGTTTGCGGCCTGCCGGAGCCGCGGAGTCAGCCGTCGGGCTGTGTCAGCCCACCAACGGAGACGCATTACAACACCACCAACATTGCCGTGTTTGAATTCGTTTAAAACCCAGTCTCGCTCCTGCTGGCTCTTGTCACCATGAATACCCATTGCCGGCCATCCATCTCTCCTCATTTTTCTGGTAAGCTCATCACACCGTCGTTTGGTTTCCGTAAAAATGATGGTCTTGTTCTCCTTCTCGCTCATAATTTCCTCCATCAACCTCAGAAGCTTCTCATCCTTTTCGTTATCTGCGCACACATCCACGATCTGAAGAATATTATCTTTTGCACTCAATTCCAGAGCACCGATGTTGATGTGAATGTAATCTTTCAAGAAGTCCTCTGCAAGTTGTCTAACTTCTCTTGGCCAAGTCGCACTCCACATTAAGGTCTGTCGATCAGGTCTAATCTGGTCCACGATTTTCCGAATCTGAGGCTCAAATCCCATGTCAAGCATTCTGTCGGCCTCGTCAAGCACGAGATAAGTGCATCTTTTGAGATTGGTTTTGCTCAAATCCCCATGTCAAGCATTCTGTCGGCCTCGTCAAGCACGAGATAAGTGCATCTTTTGAGATTGGTTTTGCCCACTTCTAGAAAGCTCCAATTCTGATTGCTACAGATGTTGCATCGAGAGGTTTAGATGTGGAAGATGTGAAATTTGTCATCAATTATGACTACCCTAATTCATCAGAGGACTATATCCACCGAATTGGGAGAACTGCCCGCAGTAGCAAAACTGGTACAGCTTACACCTTTTTTACACCCAACAACACAAAGCAAGCCCATGACCTAATTGCTGTTCTACGAGAGGCTAATCAGCAAATCAACCCCAAGTTGCTGCAACTGGTTGAAGGAGGTCGTTTCCGAGGTGGAAGAGGCATGAGGGATGATCGACGTGAAAGATATTCAACAGGCAGAAGGGGTGGTGGCTTCAGTAGTAATATTAGGGATAGGGAAAACTTAAATCGTGGATTTAGCAGCAGTGGACCAAAAAGAGACTTCAACTCAAAACCTCAGAATGGTTTTGGTGCTCCAAACTACGCAAATGGCAATAGCTTTGGGAATGGCTTTGGAGCAAATAGTGTGCAAGGTGGTTTCCGGCCTGCTAATCAAACCGGCACATATCAGAATGGATTTGGCAACCAGCAATTCGGAAATATGCTTAATGGCATGAACCACCAGCAGCAGCCTGGCATGAATCCGCAACTGGGAATGAACCAGCAGCCTGGAATGAACCAGCTGGAAATGAACCAACAAGCTGGCATGAACCAGCCACCTACCATGAACCAACAAGCGGGCATGAACCAGCAGCCTGCAATGAACCCGCAAGCTGGTATGAACCAGCAGCCAGGAATGAACCAGCAATACAGTTACGCTACCCCAGCTGCACCTGCTCAGGCACCAACATCCACACCTGCTCCATCTCTGATAGGTTATCCAATGCCAGCAGGATACACCCAGTAACAAATGTCACGTTTTCAATTGCTCTTTATATTGTGTGTTCAGAAGACAGGATAGTTATTTAAGAAGCCTTCAAGGAAATGCAGAAACTACTGCAGTGCAGCAGTAATTAAGGTGCACTTCATTATTTAAGTTGACTTTATCTACATTACATTCCTGGAACAATTTTAGTTTTCTTTTTGTACTAGAAAATGCAGACTGTGTTTTCACAAAGTAAATGTACAGTGATTTTAAGTACTGTAATGAGGCAGCGCATGGCCTTAAATAAAACTTTCACTTGGAAAAAAAACAAAAAAAAAAAAAACACCACCAACATTGGGAGCAAGGGGCTTTTGTTGGAAGGTACTGACAGCTACGTTGTGATGTGTTTTGTAGCAAACCCCACTGTGGTTTTATTATCGACTGAGTCTCTTAAAGGCACACAACTCACTGAAGGAAAAGATGGCACTACAGATACCATCAGGCCACCGGGGAGGCCGCGCACACTGAGGCGGTGGCTTAATTGCTTTGTTAAAGCCAAAAACTGCTGTGCCTTTGATTTGAAGTCTGTGCCTCTGAGGAAGTGATATGCACGAAACGCGTAAGGCTGGACTGAACATGCTGTTGCTGTATTTGCATCCATTTTGCTGCTGCTCCCAATAAAGATTTGAAGCCAAAACTTACCTTGCTCGTGGGTCCTCCATTGCAGGCAAACTGTGCTTTGGATGTTTGCGGCCTGCCTGAGCTGCGGAGTCAGCCCTAGGGCTGTGTCAGCCCACCAACGGAGACACTTTACAACGCCACCAACATTGGGAGCAAGGGGCTTTTGTTGGAAGGTAATGACAGCTACGTTGTGAGGTGTTTTAAAGCAAACCCCACTGTGGTTTTATTATCGACTGAGACTCTAAAGGCACACGACTCACTGAAGGAAGAGATGGCACTACAGATCCCATCAGGCCACTGGGGTGGCCGGGCCCACTGAGGTGGGGGCTTAATTGCTATGTTAAAGCCAACAAACTGCTGTGCCTTTGATTTGAAGTCCGTGCCTCTGAGGAAGTGATATGCACGAAACGCGTCAGGCTGGACTGAACATGCTGTTGCTGTATTTGTATCCATTTCGCTGCTGCTCCCAATAAAGATTTGAAGCCAAAACTTACCTTGCTCGTGGGTCCTCCATTGCAGGCAAACTGTGCTTTGGATGTTTGCGGCCTGCCTGAGCCGCGTAGTCAGCCCTGGGGCTGTGTCAGCCCACCAACGGAGACGCTTTACAACGCCACCGACATTGGGAGCAAGGGGCTTTTGTTGGAAGGTAATGACAGCTACGTTGTGAGGTGTTTTGCAGCAAACCCCACTGTGGTTTTATTATCGACTGAGACTCTTAAAGGCACACAACTGACTGAAGGAAGAGATGGCACTACAGATACCATCAGGCCACCGGGGTGGCCGCGCCCACTGAGGTGGGGGCTTAATTGCTATGTTAAAGCCAACAAACTGCTGTGCCTTTGATTTGAAGTCCGTGCCTCTGAGGAAGTGATATGCACTAAGTATGGGCAAAATCAAATTCGCAATCCGCAAAATCAGCGAATTTGTGCGAATTTGCGGATTTTCGTTTTTTTGCATGTTCGCAGGGTTTTTTGCGTGTTCGCGGGGTTTTTTCCGTGTTCGTGGGGCTTTTTGCGTGTTCGCGGGCCGCTTGTATGGCGAAGGTACATATGCGGTCGTGTATGGGCACAGCACCCTCTGGTTTACCACTGCCACCCTCTGGTTCACACCTGACACCCTCTGGTTCACCCCTGCCACCCTCTGGTTCACCACTGTCACCCTCTGGTTCAGCACTGCCACTCTCTGGTTCACCCCTGCCACCCTCTGGTTCAGCACTGTCACCCTCTGGTTCACCACTGCCACCCTCTGGTTCACGACTGCCACCCTCTGGTTCATCACAGCACCTCTGGTTCACCACTGCCACCCTCTGGTTAACCACTGTCACCCTCTGGTTCAGCACTGCCACCCTCTGGTTCACCACTGCCACCCTCTGGTTCACCCCTGCCACCCTCTGGTTCACCACTGCCACCCTCTGGTTCATCACAGCACCCTCTGGTTCACCCCTGCCACCCTCTGGTTCAGCACTGTCACCCTCTGGTTCACCACTGCCGCCCTCTGGTTCACGACTGCCACCCATGGTTCATCACAGCACCTCTGGTTCACCACTGCCACCCTCTGGTTAACCACTGTCACCCTCTGGTTCAGCACTGCCACCCTCTGGTTCACCACTGCCACTCTCTGGTTCACCACTGCCACCATCTGGTTCATCACTGCCACCCTCTGGTTCACCCCTGCCACCCTCTGGTTCACCCCTGCCACCTTCTGGTTCAGCACTGCCACCTTCTGGTTCAGCACTGCCACCCTCTGGTTCAGCACTGTCACCCTCTGGTTCACCCCTGCCACCCTCTGGTTCATCACTGTCACCCTCTGGTTCATCACTGCCACCCTCTGGTTCACCACTGCCACCCTCTAACGAGACCTATTATGACGCAGCGGGAGCACAAAAGATGCGCCATGGTGCTGGGTATTAACAATGTGACGATTCTGAGAGATGCAACGAAGTATTATCCCGGTGCACTCAAGTTTCTTAAGTTCTCAACTCAGTTAATTCATTTCATAAAAAGGCGCTCTAGTCGTCACACGTAGTCTAAACGTGCCTTAAAATATCCAAGAATGTTGAGGATAGAACACGCTATCCTCGAGGCTGAGCACCAAATATACAAAGAAAACAAGTTTCTATTCAAAGTTCATTGGTTTTATTTGCTTCATCCAAATATTGCGATTCATAAATTCTGTCCATTTAAATGCATGATTCTGACCAACATAATTCAATTCTTATGTAGACATGTCATGATGCAATTTTCCAATGTTTCAATACACCCAATGCATTTCGGGTCCATACCAACATGACCCTTCGTCAGGGGTCTGGATTTCACTGAATCCCCAGCGTGCACCGACTCTGTCCCAAGAGGTGTTTTTCGGCCGAGTTCAGACTCTTCCGGTATTTGGGGACTCCTCTCTCGCTATGATATGTTAGCGAGAGAGGAGTCCCCAAATACCGGAAGAGTCTGAACTCGGCCGAAAAACGCCTCTTGGGACAGAGTCGGTGCACGCTGGGGATTCAGTGAAATCCAGACCCCTGACGAAGGGTCATGTTGGTATGGACCCGAAATGCATTGGGTGTATTGAAACATTGGAAAATTGCATCATGACATGTCTACATAAGAATTGAATTATGTTGGTCAGAATCATGCATTTAAACGGACAGAATTTATGAATCGCAATATTTGGATGAAGCAAATAAAACCAATGAACTTTGAATAGAAACTTGTTTTCTTTGTATATTTGGTGCTCAGCCTCGAGGATAGCGTGTTCTATCCTCAACATTCTTGGATTCTGAGAGATGCATCACGTTGTAAAGCCCTGCACCATCAGGAGGCGTTCTGGCGAAGGGGAGGGCGTTCCTGCACAGGAACGCCTCCTAAAAGTGGCTGAGTGAAATCTACAAGATTTCACTCAGTCACTTTTAGGCCAATGCTGCGTCAAAACCCTGCGCCTGCTTGAAGCAGGCGCAAGGCTTGATGCAGCATTGGGGAGATAGGGCCCCCCAGAGCATTGCTGGAGCTGCGTCGCAAGTGCGACGCAGCTCCAGCAATGCGCTGCTTTTACGGCACAGATGCGTGACGCACTGTGCTGTTTTTGCCACATGGTGCGCCGCATTGTAAATGCGGCGCACCATGGGTGGCGGAGCTGCGGCGCACAATAACTGGCGCATCCCTGGGGATGCACCAGTTATTGTAAATCTGCCCCTATACATTTAGCCAACGAGGGAGCACTTACTGATTAGACCAGTGGTCCCCAAACTTTTTTCGGCGGGGGCCACATCAACTTTCCTTTCTGTGATGGGGGGCCGGGGTCAGTCTTTTAACAGGAAATGATATGGGCCAATGTGACAACCAGTATTATTGTGGAGATGATAATGACATTTTTTTTGTAGCTGCCCTTGCTGGGCCTTTGCGCCACCTGTTGGTTTGCAAAAAAAGTAATAGAAAGTCTTCTCGTGTTTATTTGAAGTACCACAGATACTCCTTTTATTTTATAGATATAGATTCGAAAATAAAACACAATCTGATGATAATTTTTTTGCCACACAGTGAAATAACATTAATACAGAATAATTGTAATAAACAGGCTGACTTTAGGGTGGTCCTGGAAGCATGCAGGCCCTTCAGGAATGGCAGATAAAAATAACACAAGCAGCCCATCAGCAGATGACATGCTGCAGTCTCATTTTGTATGTGACATCACTGTTCAAGAAACATGTTGCCTATAAAAAGAGCATTACTATACTGACATTTTTTCATATTCATAGTTACTGAAATCAGCAGGCTTACCATATCAGTGTGAGCTGTGGGCTTGCTTCTGACTGGTGAGGAGATTGATGTCAGGTTCCATTCCAGTTACAGCCAGTCTCAGAGACTGATGCAGGTGTTGATCTGAGAGTCTTGATCTTGTCGGATTTTTTATCAGCTTCATGCATGCAAAAGTTTGCTCACAGATATATGTGCTCCCAAAATTTGTGGACATCTTCACAGCGTGCTGTCTGATGTTGGGGTAGGTCTCGTTTGGGAGGGAAGCATAGTACTCTATGAGGCAGTTGGGCTTGAATACGTCTTTCAGCACATCACAGGTCTGCAACTCAGTCAGTTCAAATTGAAGAGAAGGCATGGTGCCATTAATGTCGGCAGCAAAAGGGTTCTGGAATATGCACATTTCTTTAACGTGGGCATGAAGCTCATGGAACCGCATACTGAACTCTGCTCTCAGCGTTTCCAGTACGTCCTTGCACTTCTTGGTTGGAAACGGGACCGGTGGCTCCTCAGCTGAGAGGCTCCGAGGAGCAGGGAGATGGGTGATGTCTTGTTTTTGCATTTGTCCAACAAGCAGTGCCATTTTAAACTCAAATGCTTTGACGTGGGAATACATGTCACTGATTAATTTTCCCTTGCCTTCGAGCTGTAAATTGAGGCCGTTTAACATTTCTGTCACATCTGTTAAAAAGGCAAGGTTCCATTTCCATTCTGTGTCTATCAGATCTGGGACAGTTTTTCCCTTTGTCAGGAGAAAGGGGTTGATTTTGGGTAGCAGCTCGTAGAAGCGCTTCAAAATTCTACCCCGGCTTAACTATCTGACTTCAGCGTGGTAAAGCATGACTCCATGGGCAGACTCCAGCTCGGATAGAAAAGCTTGGAACTGCCTGTGTTTTAGTCCGTTTGCTCTGATAAAGATTATGCAAGACACAACCACCTTCATGACAGATTCCCACTTCAGAACTTTGCAGCACAGTGCTTGCTGGTGAATCAGGAAGTAGACTTGTAGTGGGGGGTGAGACCTTGTTCCTACATTTCTCTTTTTATGCCCCCGCGACGCACCAAGCATATTCGAAGCACCGTCCGTTGTGATGCTAGCCAGCTTAGCCCAGTCTAAATCCAACTCTTCCATTGTTTGGCGTACTTTACAAAAAATATCCTCTCCTGTCGTAGTATCAGTAAGACTTTGTAGAGCTGCCAGCTCCTCAGACACTTCAAAAGTTGAATTAACTCCCCGAATAAAAATCAGCAGTTGTGCTGTGTCCTGCACATCATTGCTCTCATCCATTGCCAATGCAAAACACTCAAAATCTTTAGCTTTCTCTTTGAGCTGGATATGTACATTATGTCCCATTTCTTCAATTCGCCTGGTAACTGTAGATGCGGACAGACTCACCGCGTTCAGGGCATCTTTCTTGTTCAAACACACCTCCTCCGCGACAGCGTTCAAACACTTCTTGACAAACTCCTTATCACTGAACGACTTTCCACAGCTTGCAATCAGTTTAGCTACCTTGAAGTTGGCCCGAACGGATGATAGGTTCGCCTGTGTTTGGCGTAGCATTGTACTCTGCTGGGCGGCAAATCCATTTTGTAGCTTAGCCACCTTGTCTCTCCTCACTTGGCCCAGCAAGCTAGCATACTGCCCTCCATGGCAGGTTTCATAGTGTTGGCGGATATTAAATTCTTTAAACACCGCCACTGTCTTTTTGCAGATTAAACAAACTGCCTTTTCCTTGCACTGGACAAAAAAATAGTCATCTGTCCACTGCTGTTTAAAAACTCTGCACTCTGAATCTATTTTCCGTTTCCCCAACAGTTTCGACATTTTGTTGTCTGTCTTTCTTCCGTTCTTCTCGGGCTGGTAGGGGAAGTAAGGGAGACCTGATTACAATGGGCACAGATATAGCCCTCTTTATGTTTACATCTTGTGCACATGCGGTTAACAGTGTTTACCTTGAGCTTAGGAACACCCAGTGAGTAGAAGTCATCTATAGTGGTTAGTTAGAAAACAGTGCTCCTGTGTAGAAATGAAAAAAGATAAGCGCCCCAGCGCGTAATCAAAGCACTCCAGCGCGGTGTCCAAGGTATTCACATAAGTGCCCCAGCACTTTGTCACAAACTGAAAGTAAAGAGCTCCAGCGTGGTGCCAAAACAAACCACAAGTAAAGCGCTCCAACGCGGTGCCAAAACAAACTCAGGATAGAGCCCCAACGCGGTGCCCAAGCAAACAACCAAAACCCCAAGTAAAGCGCTCCAGCGTGGTGTCAAAACAAATCCAGAATAGCGCTCTAGCGCAGTGTCAAAACAAACACAAAATAGCGATGCTGCGCGGTGTCATGGTACCTCAGTATAGGTCGCGAACACATGGCCTCAGAAAACACGGTTCTTACTTGCGTAGAAGCAGGCAAAGGACAGGCATCAATCCAAAGCTCTGTGTTGGCGGGAACTTCTGTGTTAAGCGATTTCCCCCAGAAGCGCTGTGAGACGCCCGGCGGTTTAGGGTCGCCTGGAACTGGACCACCAACCACCTGCTACCTGGAAGTGAGGAATATGTGTATCTGCATGAGACAAGAAGCAAATGATTGTTTGGGATCGTTAAGGGGGCCACTCCAGTTTATTAGACGGGCCGGATGTGGCCCGGGGGCCGTAGTTTGGGGACCCCTAGATTAGACAGTAGAAAGTACTCCAGTTGAATAGAGGTATTGCACAAAAAGGTGGCATCTTCGTAGACAAACACGCAAGGCGGGATTCATTCTGCCCCCTGTTAGACTCGTTTTTTGTGCCCTTCTGCCCTCTGTTAGACTCGTTTTTCCCTTGTTTTTCTGCCCTTCTGCTCTCTGTTAGACTTGTTTTTCCCTAGTTTTTCTGCCCTTCTGCCCCCTGTTAGACTCGTTTTTTGTGCCCTTCTGCCCTCTGTTAGACTCATTTTTCCCTTGTTTTTCTGCCCTTCTGTCCTCTGTTAGCCTGGTTTTTTGTGCCCTTCTGCCCTCTGTTAGAGTTAGACTCGTTTTTCCCTTGTTTTTCTGCCCTTCTGCCCTTTGTTAGACTGCTTTTTGTGCCTTTCTGCCCTCTGCATCACCACATCATCACTCAGCGCTACCCCAGCATTACTCAGCACCACCATATTATCACTCAGCACCACCACATTATCACTCAGAACCACCACAGCACCACTCAGCACCACCACAGCATCACTCAGCACCACCACAGCATCACTCAGCACCACCACAGCACCACTCAGCACCACCACAGCATCACTCAGCACCACCACAGCACCACTCAGCACCACCACAGCACCACTCAGCGCCAAAACAGCACCACTCAGCCCCACCACACCATCACTCAGCACCAACACAGCATCACTCAGCACCACCACATTATCACTCAGCACCACCACAGCACCACTCAGCACCACCACAGCATTACTCAGCACCACCACAGCACCAATCAGCACCACCACAGCACCACTCAGCCCCACCACACCATCATTCAGCACCACCACAGCATCACTCAGCACCACCACATTATCCCTCAGCACCACCACAGCACCACTCAGCACCACCACAGCATCACTCAGCACCATCACAGCACCACTCAGCACCACCCCAGCACCACCACAGCATCACTCAGCACGACCACAGCATCACTCAGCACCACCACAGCACCACTCAGCACCACCACAGCATCACTCAGCACCACCACAGCACCACTCAGCACCACCACAGCACCACTCAGCGCCAAACCAGCACCACTCAGCCCCACCACACCATCACTCAGCACCACCACAGCATCACTCAGCACCACCACATTATCACTCAGCACCACCACAGCACCACTCAGCACCACCACACCATCACTCAGCACCACCACAGCATCACTCAGCACCATCCCAGTATCACTCAACACCACCACAGCACCACTCAGCATCACCACAGCACCACTCAGCACCACCATAGCACCACTTAGCGCCACCCCAGCATCAATCTGCAGACCATTCAACAACAACTGGTTCAAATATGTTCTCTCAATGTTTCAAACTTTATTACAAATGTCACAAAAAGATGTTAATATTTCACTTCTGTTCTTGGATTTTCGTCACAATAAAATACACTGAACATAATCTTCAGAAAAGTTATTTACAAAAATTTAAGCTATTGCCATTATAAATTAAAATCACTTTTATTTAAGTATTAATTATTTAAAAAAATTAAAAGCCATTGTAATTTGTAATATCAATACAGCTAAGTCACGTAAATACAAAACATGTTGCATTACAAATGCTATAAGGTGTCACATTTGCGAAAGTTATAACTATTGGCATTGTAAATGACAAAGATATTAATTTAGCTATTTTCAAAACCAACACATAAATAAAAAAAAATGTCATTTACAAGACCAATAGCTCAAACTTTCCTAATACGAGACCTATTGCATTGCAAATGCTTGTTTTTATATCTGTCAGTGCTTCCTGTTGAGGTTTAATTTTCGTGACAGGCGCCTCATTGCCTACTTGTAACTATTCTCTGACCCTGCTTCAAGGGTCAGAGCAGGGTCAGAGAATAGTTGCAAGTAGGCAACGAGGCGCCAGGAAGCACTTACAGGCTTACAGCAGCAGGTGCCCAAGTTAAAGTTAATTTCTTTGTAACCCTTTTGTAAAAGGTTACAAAAAATTAGCTTCAACTTTTGCACCTGCTGCTGTAACCCTGTAAATGCTTGGCTGAAAATTCGTCCCCGCTGATTCGCGGATTTTACCGCGATTTCACTAGCTTCGCGGATTGCGAAATCGCGGAAAATCCGCAAATTCCGCGAGCAGAACGAATTTTCAGCCCATGCTTAATATGCACGAAACACGTAAGGCTAGACTGAACATTCTGTTGCTGTATTTGCATCCATTGCGCTGCTGCTCCCAATAAAGATTTAAAGCCAAAACTTACCTTGCTCGTGGGTCCTCCATTACAGGCAAACTGTGCTTTGGAGGTTTGCGGCCTGCCTGAGCCGCGGAGTCAGCCTTGGGGCTGTGTCAGCCCACCAACGGAGACGCTTTACAATGCCACCGACATTGGGAGCAAGAGGCTTTTGTTGGAAGGTAATGACAGCTACGTTGTGAGGTTTTTTGCAGCAAACCCCACAGTGGTTTTATTATCCACTGAGACTCTTAAAGGCACACAACTCACTGAAGGAAGAGATGGCACTACAGATACCATCGGGCCACCGGGGTGGCCGCACCCACTGAGGCGGGGGCTTAATTGCTATGTGAAAGCCAACAAACTGCTGTGCCTTTGATTTGAAGTCCGTGCCTCTGAGGAAGTGATATGCACCAAACGCGTAAGGCTGGACTGAACATGCTGTTGCTGTATTTGCATCCATTTCGCTGCTGCTCCCAATAAAGATTTGAAGCCAAAACTTACCTTGCTCGTGGGTCCTCCATTGCAGGCAAACTGTGCTTTGGATGTTTGCGGCCTGCCTGAGCCGCAGAGTCAGCCCTGGGTCTGTCAGCCCACCAATGAAGACGCTTTACAACGCCACCAACATTGGGAGCAAGGGGCTTTTGTTGGAAGGTAATGACATCTACGTTGTGAGGTGTTTTGCAGCAAACCCCATTGTGGTTTAATTATCGACTGAGACTCTTAAAGGCACACAACTCACTGAAGGAAGAGATGGCACTACAGATCCCATCAGGCCACCGGGGTGGCCGTGCCCACTGAGGCGGGGGCTTAATTGCTATGTTAAAGCCAACAAACTGCTATGCCTTTGATTTGAAGTCCGTGCCTCTGAGGAAGTGATATGCACGAAACGCGTAAGGCTGGACTGAACATGCTGTTGCTGTATTTTCATCCATTTTGCTGCAGCTCCCAATAAAGATTTGAAGACAAAACTTACTTTGCTCGTGGGTCCTCCATTGCAGGCAAACTGTGCTTTGGATATATATATATATGTACACATATATACGTATGTGTGTATATATATATATATTACCTACTGGCGGTCGCCAGTAGGCAGTTATAGTTAGGACCTATTATCCATAGGAAATCCGCAACATTATATTGGCAATAACTTTGGCGTCGATTGATGAATCTTCTTTAAATTCCAAACTTTTGTTCAGCTCAGTTCCGCTCCTTCCCTGAAAGTTTGGGGGTGATTGGTGAAGCGGAGGCCGAGAATAAAGGGGGTCACAAAACGTGTTTTCCCCATGCAATTTCCCATGGGACCTTTAGCTACGGCTACAGCTCGCACGGCTGAACGGAATTACACTAAATTTGGCAGAGAGGTAGTCCTCCGTTCCGACTTGTACCTTTCGCATATCTGGTGTCAATCTGTTCAGTAGTTTCTTTGAAAATTATGGTTAAAGTCATTTATATATCTATGGACCCGGAGGATCCGCAGATTGTGCGAGGATTGGCCTCGTAGGATAAGCGAACGGTCCCGATCACGCGCTCAATTCAAATTGGCTGTAAAGCGTTTGTAAACATTCTAAATCAGGAACTGTTGGCAGCCATTTTGTGCCTCGGTAGAAGCGAGGCTGAGGAAGTCATTGAAATATATGCGGAACATGTAAAAAGGGGGCAGGGTAGACACACCCTGACCCCCTAGGCCTGCTAAGGGGTCACATAAGGACCCGTAGGACCAAAAAAGTAAGATAGTATTTTTCGTTTTAAAAAAAGTGTCACGGGATGCACGTAGGATCCGCGCATTTTGCCGCCAAAAAAAAGACGGTACAAAAGGGGGTGGTGATGGACGGAGCATCTGAATCAATCAAACACTCACACCCAGTCAAAAGATCTGGGTTTAATCCATCACCGTTCTTTAGCCCACTCTGCCACCCCAGTTCAGACATGGCTATATGCAAATCAGTCTGACCCTGTGCCTCATGGGAACAGTCTAGCTCGAACTGCCAAGCCATGTCTTCCCTGGACCGGAAACAAGCTTCCAAGGACCAGTTTCTGGCATTCCAGCTGTCTTCAGCCCGGCTTGCTTGAATCCAGTGGCAAAGTGAGCAAGAGACTCACGTCTGAGCATACCCTGCCACACTTATGGTGGCCAAAAGCGGTACAAAAGGAAGTGGTGATGGACGGAGCATCTGAATCAATCAAACACTCACACCCAGGCAAAAGATCTTGGTTTAATCCATCACCGTTCTTTAACCCACTCTGCCACCCCAGTTCAGACATGGCTACATGCAAATCAGTCTGACCCTGTGCCTCATGGAAACAGTCCTATATTTACAACAAGGGGTGGTGAGGGACAGAGTCTCTGAATTAAACAGAATACTCTCACCCAGTCAAGAGATCAGGGCTAGATCCAACACCGTTTTTTAGCTCACTGCACCATCCCAGTTTCAGAACCTGGCTGTATGCAAATTAGTCTGTTCCTGTCCCAGTGCATGATGGGAACAGGGCAAACCAAACTACAAAAGCCAATTCTTACACTGGGAAGGAAACAAGCTACCGGGGACCGGTTTCTGGCATTTCAGCCTCTTCGGCCCGGCTTGCTTGAATCCTGATGGTGCAATGAGCAAGGGACTCACATCTGAGTATACCCTTCCACGCTTAGGGTGGACAAAAATATTTACAACAAGGGGTGGTGAGGGACAGAGTCTCTGAATTAAACAGAATACTCTCACCCAGTCAAGAGATCAGGGCTAGATCCAACACCGTTTTTTAGCTCACTGCACCATCCCAGTTTCAGAACCTGGCTGTATGCAAATTAGTCTGTTCCTGTCCCAGTGCATGATGTGAACAGGGCAAACCAAACTACAAAAGCCAATTCTTACACTGGGAAGGAAACAAGCTACCGGGGACCGGTTTCTGGCATTTCAGCCTCTTCGGCCCGGCTTGCTTGAATCCTGATGGTGCAATGAGCAAGGGACTCACATCTGAGTATACCCTTCCACGCTTAGGGTGGACAAAAATATTTACAACAAGGGGTGGTGAGGGACAGAGTCTCTGAATTAAACAGAATACTCTCACCCAGTCAAGAGATCAGGGCTAGATCCAACACCGTTTTTTAGCTCACTGCACCATCCCAGTTTCAGAACCTGGCTGTATGCAAATTAGTCTGTTCCTGTCCCAGTGCATGATGGGAACAGGGCAAACCAAACTACAAAAGCCAATTCTTACACTGGGAAGGAAACAAGCTACCAGGGACCGGTTTCTGGCATTTCAGCCTCTTCGGCCCGGCTTGCTTGAATCCTGATGGTGCAATGAGCAAGGGACTCACATCTGAGTATACCCTTCCACGCTTAGGGTGGACAAAAATATTTACAACAAGGGGTGGTGAGGGACAGAGTCTCTGAATTAAACAGAATACTCTCACCCAGTCAAGAGATCAGGGCTAGATCCAACACCGTTTTTTAGCTCACTGCACCATCCCAGTTTCAGAACCTGGCTGTATGCAAATTAGTCTGTTCCTGTCCCAGTGCATGATGGGAACAGGGCAAACCAAACTACAAAAGCCAATTCTTACACTGGGAAGGAAACAAGCTACCGGGGACCGGTTTCTGGCATTTCAGCCTCTTCGGCCCGGCTTGCTTGAATCCTGATGGTGCAATGAGCAAGGGACTCACATCTGAGTATACCCTTCCACGCTTAGGGTGGACAAAAATATTTACAACAGGGTATACTCAGACATGAGTCCCTTTCTCAAGCCGGGCTGAAGACGGCTGGAATGCCAGAAACCAGTCCTCGGAAGCTTGTTTCCGGTCCAGGGAAGACATGGCTTGGCAGTTCGGGCTGGACTGTTCCCATGAGGCACAGGGTCAGACTGATTTGCATATAGCCATGTCTGAACTGGGGTGGCAGAGTGGGCTACAGAACGGTGATATATTAAACCCAGATCTTTTGACTGGGTGTGAGTGTTTGATTGATTCAGATGGTCCGTCCATCACCACCCCCTTTTGTACCGCTTTTGGCCGCCATAAGTGTGGCAGGGTATGCTCAGACGTGAGTCTCTTGCTCACTTTGCCACTGGATTCAAGCAAGCCGGGCTGAAGACGGCTGGAATGCCAGAAACCGGTCCTCGCAAGCTTGTTTCCGGTCCAGGGAAGGCATGGCTTGGCAGTTCGGGCTGGACTGTTCCCATGAGGCACAGGGTCAGACTGATTTGCATATAGCCATGTCTGAACTGGGGTGGCAGAGTGGGCTAAAGAACGTTGATGGATTAAACCCGATCTTTTGACTGGGTGTGAGTGTTTGATTGGTTCCGTTGCTCCGTCCATTACCACCCCCTTTTGCACCGCTTTTGGCCGCCATAAGTGTGGCAGGGTATGCTCAGTTGTGAGTCCCTTGCTCACTTTGCCACTGGATTCAAGCAAGCCGGGCTGAAGACGGCTGGAATGCCAGAAACCGGTCCTCCGAAGCTTGTTTCCGGTCCAGGGAAGGCATGGCTTGGCATTTCGGGCTGGACTGTTCCCATGAGGCACAGGGTCAGACTGATTTGCATATAGCCATGTCTGAACTGGGGTGGCAGAGTGGGCTAAAGAACGGTGATGGATTAAACCCAGATCTTTTGACTGGGTGTGAGTGTTTGATTGGTTCAGATGCTCTGTCCATACCACCCCCTTTTGTACCGCTTTTGGCCGCCATAAGTGTGGCAGGGTATGCTCAGACATGAGTCCGTTGCTCCCTTTGCCACTGGATTCAAGCAAGCCGGGCTGAAGATGGCTGGAATGCCAGAAACCGGTCCTCGGAAGCTTGTTTCCGGTCCAGGGAAGGCATGGCTTGGCAGTTCGGGCTGGACTGTTCCCATGAGGCACAGGGTCAGACTGATTTGCATATAGCCATGTCTGAACTGGGGTGGCAGAGTGGGCTAAAGAACAGTGACGGATTAAACCCAGATCTTTTGACTGGGTGTGAGTGTTTGATTTGTTCAGATGCTCCGTCCATTACCACCCCCTTTTGTACCGCTTTTGGCTGCCATAAGTGTGGCAGGGTATGCTCATACGTGAGTCCCTTGCTCACTTTGCCACTGGATTCAAGCAAGCCGGGCTGAAGATGGCTGGAATGCCAGAAACCGGTCCTCGGAAGCTTGTTTCCGGTCCAGGGAAGGCATGGCTTGGCAGTTCGGGCTGGACTGTTCCCATGAGGCACAGGGTCAGACTGATTTACATATAGCCATGTCTGAACTGGGGTGGCAGAGTGGGCTAAAGAACGGTGATGGATTAAATCCAGATCTTTTGACTGGGTGTGAGTGTTTGATTGGTTCAGATGCTCCGTCCATTACCACCCCCTTTTGTACCGCCAAAAAAAAAGAAGCATGTATTTTTGAGATATTCATCAAGCTTATGTGTATAGATGCTGGGTGGCTCTAAAAAGAGCCCTTGTGTTGATTGAGAGATTTTAGTACTTACAAGTAAGTACCAATGCAGAGTCTAAAGTTCATGAGAAAGACTCTGTTCCCTTCATCTGTAAAATGTACAGCATCTCTCCTATAGATGCCATGCATATTGAAACGCAGATTTTTGTGGTATATGGACACTATTCTATAGTTTCTGAAAAAGTAGCAACAGATGTATTCACATTTTTTCCTAGCTTTCTCAATCTGTGGACAAAATAGATTAGAGTAGTTCCATTTCTGCTTTTTGCATATGTTAGAATAGACAAAGGGAGTTTGGGGGAAGAGTGAAATTAAAAAGAGAAAATAAATGATTGGTTGTTTGACATCATTCTACACAGGAAACTAGGGTGCATGTTTTTGATTTTTAAAGCATGATTCTTGTTGGTTATCAGAGTGTGATTGAAAATAACATTATGTAGGATAAGGTACTATACTGAGAAGTCGAGCACTCTTGCTGTTTTTTTAGCAGCATTGTGTGATGAACTTTTGCTTTCTTCGGGAGCCAGTATTGCTTTTTTGCATGGGTAGATGCTAATTTAATTATGGAAAGGCAATCTGCTTTGGATTTTGAAAGTGAGAATAGATTTCACTGCTCAGTCTTTCAAAATGCAAACTATGTTTGCTATGGGAGGGCGGGAGTCGTGAGAGTCCTGCTCTGTCAAAGCAAACAGTAGTATAGCGGGGGTAGGCACCCCGGGACACTGCAGGAGCCGGACGTAGTAGTTTCTAGGGCCCTCGAGGGCACAAGGCGGGGGGCCAGGCAGTCTGCCTCCGGTAATAAACAAATTCCTAGGGGTGGTGATTCCCGGAGCTTGAGGGGGGTTGTTGAGGCTCACAGACTTGTAATTTTGTAGGGGGGTTGGGATGCGAAAGTGGTGCAAGGGGGTTGTAAATCTGGTACACAGTGTTTTGTTTTACTTTGCTTTCCTTTCTGTCATGTAGAGGATTAAGCATAAATATAACGGTTTCTGTACAGCCAGTAACTTTTAACCCTACCCCCAAACTGCTTTCTGCCTGTTACCATAGTAACAGTACATGGAACACTTACGTGAGCACAGAGATTGTAAGTTTACCACACTATGTTGCTAATGGCGTTGTACTTTTTATTCTTTTGCGTTGTAACTGTAAATTGTATCTATACATTCTGGTAAAGATCTGGTGAAGAACTAGCCCCAGAATTGTACTTCAAATTATAAATATCATTTCTATTGTGGACTGCTACCCCCACACAAAAAAAGACGTATGTACTTTTTAAATTAACTTTTATTAAAACAATAAATAACTGGAAGTATAACTAAATGATAACAATATAATAAATAACTAGAACCATAACTTTAACAAAACAATATAACAAACAACATATAATATGGACTCCAATAGAAGTAGTGTAGTAAATCTGCAAAACAAAAAAGAAAATTGGTGTTTAAAATTAGATCGATGTGACTAACTGAGGTCACACATTACAAGTCAAAGTAACACTTGACGATATTTTCTATTTTTTTAATGTGTGCAGTGTACCTGATAGATTTCACTTATCTTATAGGCTTGCATTCAAAGGGTGTCTGTATAAAAGTGCCCAGTGCGTCATATTTATATTTCAGATGAACAGGTCTTTAAAATGATTCACAGATGAGACAGAATTAGGTGAGAGATGAAGTCATAATGCAGGATAATATTTTTTGGAGCTTATTTACAAAACTCTTGTGGCACTTTTGTGTTACTTTTCTCATGTTAAAAGTGACGCAAAAGTGGCGCAAGGAGTTTGTAAATAAGCTCTATTATTTCTAAAACATTTAATTGGAAGTATTGAATATCTAGGCCTCTCTGCTTACCTTGTGTAAACACTGTGGCCAACAGAGTTCACAACTTGAACTCTGCTTTAGTTTGTTACTTGCCGGATATGCAAGACTGCTTTCAAGAGGAGACCCCAATAAAGAGTACTGGTGTGGAACTGCAAGTAAGCGGAAGGACTTGCAGACTAAGAATCTGGTCAACTTTGGAAGGGAAGAGTTAAGGATATTGAGAGAGGCTCCTTCTGCTTCATGAGAAGGCCCAAGTACCAGTGGAGCAACACCGTCAACCTCTACTGCACAGCCTAATATTCGTCCCCAATTTGTAACCCTTTAAGAGAAAAAGTAAGAAGATTGAGAGCTTTGTATGCCATCCTAATACCTACTCATCCATTAGTTATACAGAGATCCACCCTGTATCAGACTCATCCATACAAATGTGAATCGGACATTATCTGATACCAAAAAACCCTCAAGTACTTATATCTGTTACTTTTTAACTTCGTCGACTACTCATATTGAGAGTATTTACCTTATCGTTATCCGTTAAAAATGTGTGAATCTCCATGGTTCAGACAACTAGTAAATGCCATATTTGAGAAATCGGTGTAATCAGCTGGAAGAGGAGGCTATACTTTTTATCAACCTCTGCAATTTGCTGCTGATTTATGTAACATTCTGCAAACTGAAACAAGAGTTAAAAATGTATATGTTGTACATATGTCCAAGATTAATTTTAATGTACATGAAAACATTTGTTCTCTATAGGATTGGGGTTGAAAAGCAATCATCAGAGGTTATAATTGGCAAGCAAAATAGGAAATAGCATTGCATTATACAAATGTTAGGCCGAGATTGGTCACTCACTTAATTTACAAACTCCTGGCCTTGATCTGATAGCATATGGAGAGCAGTCAGTGGATCTGGTATGTCGAGTGGTTGACCACCATCTGGTATAGTGCATGGGCATGAATAAACAGCTTGTGGCGACCAGTACATCTCATGCTTGAGATATCTGTATAATGTTTAAGGTTATTAATAAACTTGGAGAGCGTTGTAAAATACAACATTCGATCGATTACATGTGAACTGCATGGGGAGAAAGCAACAGGTGGCGCACTACTTACAAAATTAAAGGAAGCAGGATTAAGTGATTTGCATAGAAACATCGCCTACCTAGGTAAGATATTGGAGGTATAAGAGCTGGAAAGCATGCTAAAATACACTATTGCCGAAAACATTACTTTTGCAATGCATGGGGCACATGACGCACTACTTACACGAGAAAACCGACATCGCATTAAGTTGAACAGCACGTAGCACACTGTTGCGGGAGCAGCCAGGTGGCGCTTGGCAAATTAAAGAAATTTGGCAGGATTAAGTGATTTGCACAGAACTAAGGATAGCAAATCAAGTTTAACGTTATTAAAAAACATGAAGAGCGTGCTAAAATTCAACATTGGTCAATTGATTACATGTGCATTGCATGAGGAGGAAGCAGCATGTGGCACACTACTTACAAAATTGAAGGCGGCAGGATTAAATGATTTGCCTAGAAACATCGCCTTCCAAGGTAAGATATTTGAGGTATAAGAGCTGGAAATCGTGCTAAAATATACTATTGCCGAAAACATTACTTTTGCAATGCATGGGGCAAGTAACGCACTACTTACATGAGAAAAACTAATCGCATTAACTTGAACAGTACATAGCACACTGATGTGGGAAGGGCCACGTGGCGCTTGGCAAATTAAAGAAACGTGGCAGGATTAACTGATTTGCACAGAACAAAGGATAAGAAATCAAGTTTAACGTTATTAAAAAACATGGGGAGCGTGCTAAAATACAAAAACCAATCGATTACATGTGCACTGCATGGGGAGGAAGCAGCACGTGGCGCACTGCTAACAAAATTGAAGGCGGCAGCATTTGGGCCTAGATGTAGGTAATTTTATTTTACCACTTCTTAAATACCAAATTTTACCGATTCGGTATTTAAGAAGTGGTAAAATAGAGTGGGGGGGATGTAGGTATTACAGAATCGGTAAATACCGAATCATTAAGATTCGGTATTTACCGATTCTGTAAATACCGATTCCAGCAAGGGTGCAGGGGGTGTCACTTTGACACCCTCTAGCACCCCAAATACAGGCATGTGTGCCATGTGGCACACAGACATGCCCTAAGGGCATGTCTGTCTGTCACATGGCATAGGTGTGCATGCACACATGTGCATGCACACCTGGATTCGGTATTTTACCACCCAATTGGATTGGGTGGTAAAATACCGAATCTGAAAGGCCTTTGGCACTCAGAAGAGTCCCACCTACATCTAGAAGTTACCGAATCGGTAAAAATACCGATTCAGTATTTTACCGATTCGGTAAATTTACCGATTCGGTAAAATTGGCCCCCTACATCCCAAAAACCCATTTACCGGTCTGCCGTTACCGGCTGGTAAATGGCCACCTACATCTGGCCCTAAGTGATTTGCTCAGAAACAAAAGTTACGAAGTCAAATTTAACTATACAAAAAAGTAGGAAAGCGTGTTTAAAAACAACATTGTCAAATCAAATAAAAATGTGCATTTACGCTGTATTTAAAGATCATTCAGATTAATTCATTTAATTATTCTTAAAAAAAGTGCTCACCTACGAAGAAGTGGATACGGACACTATCAATGGCTGTGACTGAGGAATAGGAAAAGTTTGAGAAGGTTGGCAGCTTATAAATGCTTTGTAGAAGGATGATTGGTTGAGCATGATGTCACTGGGTGTGAGAGCTGTGATTGGGCATGTTGTAATTGAGCATGCACAAATAAAATGAAATGCGTTAGGGGTACATAGCCAGACGGTGGGACATATTGTGCGCATACGTAATATTAACACAGATGGGCTACCACAAACGTGCATGCACAAAGTGAAGGCAACTCCTAGGTGGTACATACACAGATGGACTTCGGATGTCGATAGAACACCGGCTCCCACAGGAGGCGGGGAGCCGGTGGGACAGTGGGGGAAATGAAGACCCTCGCAAGGTCCCCAACGGTGACGGCCATAATAAATAAAAAAAGGCCATCCCCGGGAAATGGGGTCCCCGGGGTATTGAAGTGGCTTCAGTAGGGGGGCTATGCAGCCTTCGTCCATAAAATATTAATATATAATTAGCCATTCCCCGGGGGTGGGGACCTGGGTGCCCAGAATTGACCACGGGAGGGGGGACATGCGGCCCCATTCCCATAAAAAAATTGAATACGGATACTCCGCTTATTGTCATCGTACCATAAGCGCAGCTTTCCGATCACACGCTGAATGCTAATTGGCTGTCAAATGCTTGTCAACATTCAAAACTTGAAACTGTTGGCAGCCATTTTATGCCTCGGTAGAAAGGAGGCTGAAGAAGCGTGTGAAATGTGAGTTTAAAATGTAAAAAGGGGGAGGGTAGACACACCCTGACCCTCTAGGTCTGCTCAGGTGGTTTCACAAGGACCCCCTTGGCCCCAAATTATTATTTTTTGGGGTAAAATCCCGGGGTGCGTGTATAATCCACGCATTCTAGCGATATAAAAAAAAAAAGAGTCTTGGGCTTCTGCATGTCTTTGGGAATTTGCATTCTTTCAACTGTTTAGAGGTGATGCAGCAGGGCTGGATCCAGGATCCACCCCTGAGTAAGAAAAATAAATAATAACACTATTTACATGCTAAGTGAATTTCCTTTCATAGGCTGACATTGACTGGTTTCAGTTGCAAATTCTTCTAAGTGTGCAGTTTTCGAACTTTAAAATATTCACCTTAAGTCATCCGAAGAACGAATTCAGATTTATTTATTTGTTATCAGGAGAGAAAACAGTGCTGCATCTTTTAGCCCAGCAGTGACCCTGAAAAGTAGTTCCAAGCATACTTACAAGTAACTTGTATTTCCTTCCATAGGAATCCCATTCCTATAAAAAAAATGAATACATTTAGATTTGCAGGTCAGGCTCTAGGGGATGGGGTCCAGGGACCAAAAAAAATAAAAAGAAGGGGGGCCACACAATGTAATGTAATTTAAATAATAAAATATCTAAAATTAAACAGTTTAAACAAAAATAGAATAAATATATTTAAAAATTGTCATTTACAAAACCTTTACAATTCGGTGAAAAAACATAGATTTCAGACATGTTATAGTTAGGAATTAGCATTTAAAAAACCTTTGAAATTCACTGAAAAAAACACAGGTTTCCGACATGTTATAGTTAGGAATTAGCATTTAAAAAACCTCAGAAAATCCCCACGAAACCTGTGGTTTTTTCAGTGAATTTCTGAGGTTTTTTAAAATGCTAATTCCTAACTATAACATGTCTGAAACCTATGTTTTTTTCAGTGAATATATATATATATATATATATATATATATATATATATATATATATATATATATATATATATATTTTCACTGAAAAAACCATAGGTTATAGACCATATATAGTTAGGAATTAGCATTTACAAAACCTTGAAAATTCACTGAAAAAACCATGGGTTATAGACCATATATAGTTAGGGATTAGCATTTAAAAAACCTTATTTTACTCGCACAAAACCATTGAAATTCGCATATATAGTTAGTTGCGCTAACTATATATCGCGCACCCGCAATCCACTGCTGATCATGTCACATATTACATCATTCATGACATGGTCAGTGACATCACTGATGACATCACTGATGACATCTCAAATGACATCACTGATGACATCACTGATGACATCATCGAGTGACTGTATGTTTCTGTAAAGTTTAAATTTGTTTTACATATTGAAGAATGAGTGGATGTATAAGTGTCTGGATGAAGGATTTAGTAGGTGCATGACTGACTGTATGAGGGATTCATTTTGTCTTACTGAATGCATGGGTTAGTGACTAAACTCTCTGAATGTGTGCATCAGTATGTCTGTTGTTGTGTAAGCTGCTGCATGTGTTAATCAGTAGCTATATGACTGGCTATATGGGTTATTGATTGGTTGTCCAAGTATTTGTATGGGAGACTGAGTATATGTGTGGGTGGCTGGGAGGTGTGTGACTCTGTGCATAGATCTTTGAGCAGTTGATTCACTAGGTGTATGGGTTCAAGAGTGCATTTGGAAACAGGTGTATGTTATGTTATGTTATGTTATAACCTATTTGTAAAGCGCACTTCGACCAAGGTTTCATGGGCAGTTGACTGTGTGCATGTGTGTGTTGGTGAGTGAATGGATATCTCAGTGCTACATGTCCAAGTAAGTACATATGTAAAACACAGTGCATGTGAGAGTTGGCATATATAAATGACTATACATGAGAGCCAGTGATTGTGAGAGTGGCTGTATGGATCATTGTGCACTTGTATCAGTGATTGTTTAAGAGAGTAAGTATGTGTTAGTATATGTTTGAATAAGTAAGGTGTTGTGTGTATAAATGTATAGTTGAGGAAATGAAAGTGTGATTGATTGTTTGCATGACTGACTAGATGTGTGAGTAATTCCATGGATGAGTGGCAGAGTGTGAGTGTCTGTATAGGTGTTTGAGTGCAGATGATAGTGTTGTATTGATGATTGACTGTATGTATGAGTGATTCTATGGGTAAATGATTGGATGTGTGTATAGACCTAGCAATCAGTGTGTGCGTATGTAGCAACTGGTATTGGTGTGTCAATGGTTTCAAGAATGGTAGTCTGTGTTTAACAATGGGTGTATCAAAGGTTATATTAGAGTGTGAAGAGGTGCATCGTATTATCACATGAATGATATCATCAGTAATGTGATCAGTGATGTCAATTGAGATGTCATCAGTGATGTCATCAGTGATGTCATTTGAGATGTCATCAGTGATGTCATCAGTGATGCCACTGACCATGCACTAGAAGGGAGAGGCGGCGCGAACGAGCCTCCCCCACCTCCCCAGGTGGAGGTTTTTCAGGTACACCCCAGCGCTTTACGCAACCAGCTGAGTTGCGCCCGCTCTTGCGGCTACAGCGTCTCGCCCACCATCCACTTGAATTGCACCCACTCTTGCCGTGCAGCGATAGGCGGCTGCCACAGGACTCTCAAAATGTCGGCCGGCTCTTCGGATTTAGGCCTGGCCCACTAAAAATGGCCCTGGGACACCTTGGAACTCGGACGCTTGACTGCTAGGGCATGGACCCCATTCCCGAAAGCGTCCCCTCAGCCTTGAAGATTCTACAAAAGTCACCGGGGCCCCCGACTCCCGCAGACTTCCGGTGGTGAGCGACTGCCATGATTGCTCGCGGAATGGCCACGACGTAGCCACGGGGTGCTCTCATGCTGACGCCAGCTTCAATGTGAAACATCCAGAAACACTGTAGACTACCAATTCGATCAGTTCCGGTGGAGCCCCAACGTGACCCGGTAGAAAAGAACTTGCCCTCCCCTTTTTTGAGTGATGGTTCTTGTTGCCTGTCCCTTCTGTTGTCATTTTACAGAACCTTTTGGACTACTGAAAGGGGTTGTGTTCCGACCGCTGGTTGGTGGAGACATTTTGACTATATTCTGGACCTGCGTTGTCGCGTAATGCGTCATATGACGCGTCGCGTTAGCGCACCCGGAAGTGCTCCGGTGCACGAGGCGCAGCTTCCCGAAAGCGATCCAGAGCGCGGCGCGTAACGTAAGCATAACAGGTCATGTGACTTGGTAATAAAACTTTTCATTGGTTCATTTTACTTTTGTTATTCTAATGATGAAAGGCTTGGTCATATGACCTAAAAATAACGCTTTTCATTGCTTTCGAACATTTTTTTTTCCCAAATGATGAAAGCCCCACCTTTTTTTTTCTCACTCTGACTTGTAAAGCAAAGGACCCAGATGCATTTACAGTTTATCACTAACAATGCTCCAGGCTAATGTATTTTCCCGGGAAATTTACAACTGTCCTGCAAGTAAAATATTCCTTTTTCGAGAAAAAGGGCGTTTCTTCGTCCCATGAGGCAACCGTTGAGCAAAAGAGGCTCGGCCTGCTGTCTTAGTCGCTGATAGGCATGAATATCAGATTCTTATCAATCACTTTATGTTGCATGAGTAGAAAACACAACAGCCCTTGACCATTTATCTTTACTGCGTTCCTGCGTATTATACCTTTTAACCGTCATGTAATTGGACTGCTTTATTTCACTTGCCTTTTACTGATTCGAAAACAGTGGCTATTATTCAAAACTTTACCAATGTAAGTACTACTACCATGTTTTGTTTTAAAAACCTTTATTGTGAAAATGTCAGTATACAAATACGGGCCTATAACCACGTGGGCCGGCCACGGAGCAAACTGGAATCGTATATGATGAGGGGACATTTACACTGTAGAAGAACGTAACGGGCGGGCCATTAGGTTGCAAGAATTAAGGTGTCTAACACTTGCGGAATCGGTGGACATACATTTTATAATTAAAATACGACAAGCCAGTTACAATAAAATTATCTAGATATACATTTGCGGGCAAGTACCATGGGTGACGTTAATTCGAACTTTCAATAGTACAGTAATCAATAACACATCAGAAATTAATATCAATAGGGACGTCGAAATGTTCAATCAATTCTCGTCCCCGCCCGCCATGTGCTTCAAAACTGCATACGTATCTCGTGATATCAAGGTTGGGCAACCAGTACACAACAAGGAGTTACGAGTCCCATTTATACCGGCGCCATTTTGGGCGAGGCCGAGCAGGTCCAGGATATAGTCAAAATGTCTCCACCAACCATCGACTATGATGATGTTCATAAGCTCTATTGATTAGACTAACACTCCTCTCTCCGCATGAAATTAATTTGCCGCAAGTTAAACATGTCATTTTCATTTGTCCAAAGTTCTTCTGAAGATTTAGAACCGTTTCCCTTGCCTCTGATGCTGTCACTGCCACTTCATTGGTGGATGTACTGGCAGGTCGGGGGTTATCCACCAAATCTCGAATTTGGGCAGCACTATAATTAATCGGGTGCCACCTCTCCATATGACGATGCATGGTATATTATTATTATTTATTATTTAAAATCTTATATAGCGCGCAGCTACCCTTGGGCGTCCCGGCGCTTTTCCAGACAACATCCGATGGTAATGGGGGACAGAATTAACGCATTATACAGGAAACAAAAAGGTTTTAAGACCTTTGCGGAAACGCAGTGTGCAAGACTCAGCGCGTAGTTTTAGAGGGAGCGAGTTCCAAAGCTTTGCCGTGTTAAATGAGAATCTTCTCCCGCCCGTACGGGCCTTTTTAACTCTAGGAACTAGCAAAAGATGTTTCCCCTCGGATCGCAGCGTTCTGCTTGCTTTATATGGAGTAACTAGGTTTTCTAAAATGAGGGGGCCTTTACCTGAGAGGATTTTATGAGCAGTACAAAGTGCCTTAAAAGTCACTCTCTCCCGCACAGGGAGCCAATGCAGCGCCCTCAATGCCGGTTTTGCTGATTGCGTCCTTGGAATATCCGTGAGCAGCCTTGCCGCTGCATTTTGGACCTGTTGAAGGGTCTTGAAGGTAGATTCAGGGGCGCCCAAAAAAATGGCGTTACTATAATCGAGTCTAGATGTTATAAGACCCTGAATCAACAACTTCCTCGATGTTAACGGAAGGAGAGGGAAAATTTTCCGAGCCGACCGAAGCAGGGCATAACACACTCCTGCAGTTTTCTTAGCTTGAGTGCGAAATGACAAGTCTGGTTCTAGTCAGACTCCAAGGCTCTTAATCGCTTCTTTGGGGGCCGGGGGATCACCCATGCATCCCGGCCAGCTGAGCGAAGGGAAAAGGGTAGTTTTACTCCCCAGCAGCAGTATTTCCTTCTTTGAGCTGTTTAACTTGAGGGAGGATTCTTCCATCCAAGTATGAACATCCGACAGGCAGGAGTTCAAGGTGTCCGGGTTGTCGGCCAGATGGGATAAGAAAACCACCAGCTGCGTGTCGTCAGCGTAGCTGACGATTTTGATGTCATATGGGGATACTACGTCCTCCAGGGGGGCCATGTAAACATTAAATAATGTAGGGCTCAGAGAAGAGCCCTGTGGCACTCCACACTGGAGGGGAATTGATTTGGATCTCTCACAGCCATCCCAAACCTGGTAAGTTCGACCCGAGAGGAAAGATCTCAGCCACTGCAGGGCCACTCCAGACACCCCTACCTCAGCCAGCCGCCGAATCAACACCTGATGACTCACGGTGGCAAACGCCGCGCTGAGGTCCAGGAGGATCACTGCCACTGACCCTCCTGAATCAAGAATACGTCTAGCTTCATCAACGACCGCCAAAAGGGCCGTGTCGGTGCCCTGACCTGGGCGGAATCCGGTCTGTGATGCCCGAAGGAGTCCATTCGACTCCAAAAAGGCTGACAGCTGCTTGTTGACCAACCGTTCAGCAATTTTGCCGAGGCCCGGCAGCAACGAGATGGGCCTAAAGTTCGACAGGTCGGTGGGGTCCAGATTGTTTTTTTTTAAAAGAGCCTTAACAACAGCCGTTTTCCAAGTGGGTGGCACCACACCCTGGATAAAAGAGGCGTTCATTAGGTCTGTCACGGGAGCTACAATGGACGCTGTTACCTGTTTGAGGAACCTCATGGGAACAGGGTCCATGGGGGAACCACTTTTAACCGAAGATAAGGTTTTGGCGACCTCGCTCACTGCTACTGGGCCAAAGGAGTCAAGATCGAAAGCGGTCTCTCTGGCCTGGGTTCCCAAGATCTGCTTGCCATTGTCCTGAGATAGCCTGGGCTGGGGCAGGGAGTTTAGGATCTTCTCGATTTTTGTGTGGAAGAACTCAGCTAGCTCCGTGCTTTTTTGTTTGTCATGCGTAACAGCCGGCTCCGGAACTTTAATCAGTTCTTTAACCACTTTGAAACTCTCCCTAGAAGAACTGGAGGCAGATTTGATGCGGTCTTCAAAGAATAGGGCTTTCGCATGTCGAAGGGCGGACTTATAGCCCCTCATTGCAGCACGATATTCTTCTCTCCTAGAAACTTCCCAGTTCTTCCTCCATAACCTCTCCATCCTTTTACATCCCTTCCTGAGGGTGCGAAGTTCTACAGAGTAACACGGAGCCGAGCCAACTCGTTTCTCCCTCTTTTGAACTCTCTTTTTGGGAATAAGAGCGTCCAAGGAAGCAGATAACCAGTTGTTGATATTGGCATCGGCCTTAACTGGGTCCGACTCAGAAAGAGGGTCATGTCTTTAAGTTTAGAGGTCCAGTTGTCAACCGATAATCTGGACCAGGCTCTATCCACTAGGAAGGCCTGTTTGGTACTTGTAGGCAGTGGGTCAATTTGCCAAAGTGCTGATACCATAAAGTGGTCTGACCATGGAAGGGGTAGGGCAGGCCTAGCTGTAAAGCGGGGAATGTTGGAAAACATCGGGTCGAGAAGGTGTCCCTTTTCTTTTCGTGAGTGGGCCCGGAATTATTTAGGTCCAACTCACACTCTTTTAAATCGCTCTGGAGGTCCAGAGCCGCTTGGTCAGTGGGATCGTTAAAGTGAAAATTAAGATCACCTAATACCATGAAATTAGCCGTAGATGCGGCCAGGATCGTCACTGATTCCACAAGGGAACTCACAAAATTACCCAACGCGCCCGGGGGCCGATAGATTAACAAGCCTGATATTGACACTGTCGGGGATATCCTGAAAGCGAAGTGGCAGCTCTCACAGTCCGAGAGTGGGCCATTCTGTGCCCTGCAAACAAACAGGCTCCTGTATACAATAGCAAGGCCGCCCCCTCACCCCTCTGGTCTATCCACCTGACAGATAAGGTAGCCCGGCAGAAGAGCCTCCACATTGTCAGCATCGGAACTAGGAGTTAGCCAAGTTTCCGTTAGAAACAAAAGATCTAGAGCAGAGTCTTGGATGAGTAGATTGACTTCTGTCGAGTGACGTGGGAGGGATCTACAGTTCAGTAGACCTACAACCAAGTCATTCTTACCTTTATTAGCGGTAATATTCCTCCTTACCCACCAACTGAAGGGGGAGACGGGCATAGCATAGAAGGATCGTCGCTATTGGTAAATGAATGATGAAGAGCCATGAGTTTGTCGCGCTCATAAGAGCGCCTCATGGGATTAAGGTTCAACAGAGTATCGGGCCCTGAGCCCGTCTGGGCCCGGACGGGCACAGACGGGCTGGACTCTGGCGTGACTCCGGCGCTGTGACGGCGCTTCCGCTGCGCGTCACCGCTGCGCGTCTTCATGGTAGCTTTAAATAGGGGCCGTGCCTCCTGTGTCTACAACTAGAGCGCTCGCGGAAGTGGCGCCTGTACAGAGTCCCTAAACTACCCCCAAGATGGCGGCGATGAAATTTACAAGTCTAAAGACCCGCGAAAAGCGCGGTGAGGGGCCCAATTTAAAATGGAAGTAAGTGTGCTACTCTCCAAAAATATTTTAAAAGCAGGGGTACAACAATTAATTAAATAAACAGTTTACTATAGAAAAAAACAGGGCACTCGGTTAAAAACGCGCTGCTAATTCCACGCACTGTACTGGCATAATGGGGAAGCTCCTACGCTCGATAATGCAGATGATTCGTGCTGTCCGATGAAAATTAGGTAGGACGATGTCAAAGAGTGAGCTGCTTGCTCCACTCGTCTTAAATAGGGGCCGCGCCTCCTGTGTCTACAACTAGAGCGCTCGCGGAAGTGGCGCCTGTACAGAGTCCCTAAACTACCCCCAAGATGGCGGCGATGAAATTTACAAGTCTAAAGACCCGCGAAAAGCGCGGTGAGGGGCCCAATTTAAAATGCAAGTAAGTGCTACTCTCCAAAAATATTTTAAAAGCAGGGCTACAACAATTAATTAAATAAACAGTATATTATAGAAAAAAACGGGGCACTCGGTTAAAAACGCGCTGCTAATTCCACGCACTGTACTGGCATAATGGGGAAGCTCCTACGCTCGATAATGCAGATGATTCGTGCTGTCCGCTGAAAATTAGGTAGGACGATGTCAAAGAGTGAGCTGCTTGCTCCACTCGTCTTATATAGGGGCCGCGCCTCCTGTGTCTACAACTAGAGCGCTCGCGGAAGTGGCGCCTGTACAGAGTCCCTAAACTACCCCCAAGATGGCGGCGATGAAATTTACAAGTCTAAAGACCCGCGAAAAGCGCGGTGAGGGGCCCAATTTAAAATGCAAGTAAGTGCTACTCTCCAAAAATATTTTAAAAGCAGGGGTACAACAATTAATTAAATAAACAGTATATTATAGAAAAAAACGGGGCACTCGGTTAAAAACGCGCTGCTAATTCCACGCACTGTACTGGCATAATGGGGAAGCTCCTACGCTCGATAATGCAGATGATTCGTGCTGTCCGCTGAAAATTAGGTAGGACGATGTCAAAGAGTGAGCTGCTTGCTCCACTCATCTTAAATAGGGGCCGCGCCTCCTATGTCTACAACTAGAGCGCTCGCGGAAGTGGCGCCTGTACAGAGTCCCTAAACTACCCCCAAGATGGCGGCGATGAAATTTACAAGTCTAAAGACCCGCGAAAAGCGCGGTGAGGGGCCCAATTTAAAATGCAAGTAAGTGCTACTCTCCAAAAATATTTTAAAAGCAGGGCTACAACAATTAATTAAATAAACAGTATATTATAGAAAAAAACGGGGCACTCGGTTAAAAACGCGCTGCTAATTCCACGCACTGTACTGGCATAATGGGGAAGCTCCTACGCTCGATAATGCAGATGATTCGTGCTGTCCGCTGAAAATTAGGTAGGACGATGTCAATACCATAACTATATTTTTTTTCGGTTCCTCTGGAGAGTACATCGTGGCAGATGGGGCAGGTAACGTACCGGGCATTTACCTTTTTTGCATGTGGAGGAAAGGAAAAAAATGTGAGCGTCCGAGTTCCAAGGTGTCCCAGGGCCAGATGAAGTGCCTCCACCTGGAGAGGCGGGAGGCTAATTTGCGCCGCCTCCCCCCCCGCAGCATTGTAGGATAGCCACACCAGTACGGCAACTTGCTGGACACCACCTCAGTGCCATCCAGATCTCGGCGTGTTGTGCTGCCTTCGGCCTACTGTAGCAGCAAGTGCGGACCCAACTCTGCTGGCCGGCGTGTGAAACGCTAAGGGGCGCCGCACTGCAGCCGAGGAGCCTCCATCTTGGGGGCGAGGCACCGCATCATATTGCTTTCCAATGCAGTCAGATCCTCAAACAGCCCCCACTTACTGACGCCACCTCACAGGCCAACAGGGCACCCCACGGCGACTTTCGGCGCAGCATTGTAGGATGGCCACACCAGTGCGGCAACTTGCTGGACACCACCTCGGTGCCATCCGGATCTCGGCGCGTTGTGCTGCCTTCAGCCTATTCGCACATCGGTCCGCTACTGACGCCGCCTCACGGGCCAACGGATTTTTTGGGATTTTTATAGCCCAAACAGGTCATGTGACTTGTTTATAAAACTTTTCATTGGTTCATTTTACTTTTGGTTTCCTAATGATGGAAGGCTTGATCATATGACCTAAAAATTAACACTTTTCATTGGATTAAAACTTTTTTTTTTCCCAAACGATGAAAGCCCCACCTTTTTTTTTCTCACTCGGCAATCCAAAAAGGTTCTGTTAGATGACAACAGAGGGGACAGGCAACAAGAACCATCACTCAAAAAAGGGGAGGGCAAGTTCTTCCCTACGGGTCACGTTGGGGCTCCACCGGAACTCATCGAATTGACAGTCTACAGTGTTTCTGGATGTTTCAGACTGAAGCTGGCGTCAGCATGAGAGCACCACCATCTCGTGGCTCCGTCGTGGCCATTCCGCAAGCAATCATAGCAGCCGCTCCCCACCGGAAGCCTGTGGGAGTCGGGGCCCCGATGACTTTTGTAGAATCTTCAAGGCTGAGGGGACGCTTTCGAGAATGGGGTCCAAGCCCTAGCAGACAAGCGTCCGAGTTCCAAGGTGTCCCAGGGCCATTTTAGTGGACCAGGCCCAAATCCGAAGAGCCTGCCGCCATTTTGAGAGTCCTGTGGCAGCCGCCTATCGCTGCACCGCAAGAGTGGGCGCAACTCAGCTGAATGGCGGATTTTGGCACAGTGTACCAAAAGCGGGCGGAATGGCAACTGAAATGGTAAAGGGGCGCCCCACTACAGCAGACGAGCCTCCACCTGGGGAGGCCCGTTCACGCCGCCTCCCCCCCCCCTCCCCGGGGCGCCCCACGCCGTTTTTCGGAGCAGCATTGTAGGATACCAAAACCAGTGCGGCAACTTACTGAACATCACCTGGGTGCCATCCACATCTCAGCGCGTTCTGCTGCCTTGGGACTATTCGCACAACAGACCGCTACTGACGAGGCCTCCCCCCCAGGGCGCCCCACGCCGTTTTTCGGAGCAGCATTGTAGGATACCAAAAACCAGTGCGGCACCCAGGTGACATCACCTGGGTGCCGTCCAGAACTCAGCACGTTGTGCTGCCTTGGGACTATTCGTACAAAAGACAGCTACTAACCATTGTTGCTTCTTTTTTCAAATTTTTTTTTAAATGTGTTTACTGTTTTTGTTGCGTTGTATATATTTATAAGTTATTAAAGTTTTATAATCCTACTACTTTGTTGGAGTGCTATATATTTTTAATGTGACACATAATTGTGAAAACTTTACAAAGAGGCATCCCTGGAATCTTCCGCTTCAGGCTCGGTCCCACACACCCTCACAGTTAGAATCCCCTCCCCAATCACAATACAGGATGGTTATCAGATAGTAGGAACGAGTGTGGTGTGACGGATCTCATCGGGTGGGGGCCTTGATCTACTGTAACTCCTTTGAAGAGGGGTGATTCTTTAAAGTTGGGGCCATAAACTACATCCGCACGGCTAGGTGATAGCCTAGGACCGGCCTGGACAATCAGACACAGAGGAAGAGGAGTGTCAGATGGTGCGGTAGTGAATAGGGTGAAAGGGAGGTGTCGGACGGCACAGGGTGTGATTCTCAGGGAAAAACAGCGCAGATGGGGGGAGGTTTATGGCCCATGCATGAGAGAGAGAGCGGGGGGGACCAGTGCGTGGGGGAGATGCTTGTGAGGGTGGGGAGCCATGCTGAGGATCGGCGACGTGCAGAGAGTGGGTCTGGTCAAGGCATCTAAAATGGCTGCCGTGCACGACAAAATTGTGGCATTGGAAAAAAGGCAAGATGGCGCAGACAATGTTTATCAATACGGATTAATTTATAACAATTATTTTTAACAAAATATTTACTCGCAGTGACAAAATGGCGGTCAACACTTCCTGATTTCCTTCGAATCGAACGTTAACAGACGTCAGGCAGCAAAAAAAAAAAAACGCTCACGCGCAGCCGCTGGAAGACATGTATCAACATATATGAGCCTCCTCAGCCACCCTCAGAAAACATAAAGGGTCAGGATACGTCTCCCGTACCCCCTTATACCCTGTAATTTAGTTAAAACGAAATACAAAATGTCGAATTCCCGTTTCGCTACCTGTTCGCGACCCGGTTCGCGAACCGGGAAGCGCTTCTACCGTGAAAAATCAATTAATTTTTTTACCACGGGACCCTTTATTAACCCCCACATCATTCCTAGGGGATCAAGATGGGTCTACCTTGCCCCCTTTCATTAAATTCCCCCTTCGTTTTTCTCCTCCTCTTGTCTCTCGATCCTACCGAGGGACAAGATGGCGGCCGCTCCGGACTGTTTAGAATGTTGACAGACACCGGAGAGCCAATCAGCTTTGCTTCGCAAAGTTCCGTAACGCGAAAAGTACGCGAACCGGATCGCTACCCGGGACGCTGTCACAGATATATAAATTTTTTAAAACGTTAATTTCTCAAAATCCACTGGAGCACATATATTGAGACCCAGCAAAGCCACATCGGGCTAACAGTCCCTACAATTTTGCCAAGTTTCGTGCAAATCCATTCAGCCGTTCAAGCTAAAAGTGAGGCCAAACGCCGTATGGAAAACTCAATGTTAAAAACGCGTTTTGGGACCCCCCTTTTTTCTCGGCCCTCCCTTTACGAAACCCCCCCGAATTTTCAGGGGCTGCTCAGAAACAAAATGTGCCATTTTCCTGAAAATTTCAGCCGATTCCGTCCACAAACGCCAAAGTTATTAGACATAGAATTTTCAAAAGTTACATAGAGAAAAAATCCTAACTATATATACCTACTGGCGACCGCCAGTAGGTAATATATATATATATATATATATATATATATATATATATATATATATATATATATATATATATATATATATATATATATATATATATATATTACCTACTGGCGCAAGATTCTATTCGCAATAACTTTAGTGCCAGTTGATGAATCTTCGCAAGATTTTAAAAACTTATGGCCCGCTCTAGTCCACTCCTATCTTAAAAGTTCCGGGTTGATTCGTCAAGAGGGGGCCGAGAAAAAAGGGGACTCCCAAAACTTGTTTTCTCCATGCAATTTCCCATAGGAAACTTTAGACACTGCTACAGCCTGAACTGCTGAACGGAATTACACCAAATTTGGCAAAAGGTAGCTCTTAGTTCAGAAAGAACCCTTTTCTGTTAAATGGTGTAAATCCGTTCTGTAGTTGCAGAGAAAATCAAAAGTAAAAATCTTTATATATCTATGGCCGTGGAGGATCCATGCACCCTTCCGATCACGAGCTATATGCTAAGTGGCTGTCAACACTCCAAACCAGGAAGTGTTGGTAGGAATCTTGTAGAACCAAGGCACAAGAAATCAGTAAAAGAAATGTGAAAAACGCGAAAAGGGGGCAGGGTAGAAACACCCTGACCCCTTGGCCTGCTTAGGGGGCCCCAAAAATGTTTTTATTTTTTTTTAAATCGGCAAAATCCGCGCAGGGTGAGCAGATCCGGCTGTGAAAAAAATGAAGCGCAGGCTCCCATGCTTCATTATTAATTAGCCCCTGGGTGGGCCAAATCCACGAGGCAATGTTTTTAATATAATGGGGCCCAAAGGGGCCCCCCAACTCCGGGGGACTGCCACTACCCTGGGGCTTTTCAAAAATATGTGGTAGGGGCTCACATTCCCCATCCCTCTGGACCCCCACCCCATGGGGCTTCTAAAATAATGGGAGGGGGTGCTCAAAGGCCCCCCAAGTCCTGGGGACCGCCACCCCCGGGGCTTTCTGAATATATTTGCAGGGGGGCTCACAGCCCCCCCCAGCCGCAGGGACCATCACTCAGAGGCTTCTAAAATCAATGGGTCTGTGGCTCAAAGGCTCCCCAAGCCTCAGGGACCACCACCCTTGGGGCTTCTATTTAAAAAAAAAATTAAAAACCTCCCCGGGGATCTAATTATTAGAAATGGGGGGTCCGTGATGGATCCCCAATCCTCGGGGACCTCTATCTCCCGGGGCTTTGAAAAAGGTGGGGGGGCGCAGCACCCCTCCTGGAGCCCTCAAGGGCCCTGGGGACTGCCACCCCACAGGGCCGGTACAAAAGGGGGTGGTAATGGACGGAGCATCTGAACCAATCAAACACTCACACCCAGTCAAAAGATCTGGGTTTAATCCATCACCGTTCTTTAGCCCACTCTACCACCCCTGTTCAGACATGGCTATATGCAAATCAGTCTGACCCTGTGCCTCAAGCTTCTGAGGACCGGTTTCTGGCATTCCAGCCATGTCTGAGTTCAGTAAAAAAAAAAAAAATATATATATATATATATATGTATATATATATATATATTACCTACTGGCGGTCGCCAGTAGGTATATATAGTTAGGATTTTTTCTCTATGGGATTTTTGAAAATTCTATGTCTAATAACTTTGGCGTTTGTGTACGGAATTGGCTGAAATTTTCAGGAAAATGGAACATTTTGTTTCTGAGCAGCCACTGACAATTTGGGGGGGTTTCATCAAGGGGGGGCCGAGAAAAAAGGGGGGTCCCAAAACGCGTTTTCCCATGTTAATTTCCTTAGGGCAGTTGGCCTCACTTTTAGCTCGAACGGCTGAATGGATTTGCACGAAACTTGGCAAAATTGTAGGGACTGTTAGCCCGATGTGCCTTTGCTAGGTCTCAATATATGTGCTCCAGTGGATTTTGAGTAATTTAGGTTAAAAAAAAGATATATATCTGGGCGGAGCCTAACCACACATCTGATCTGATTGGCTGTCAGCACTTCATCCAAGAAGTGTTGGCAGCCATCTTGGGACCAATATACATGATAGCACCTCATTAAAAAGCATTGTAGTTAATAGAGGGTTTTAGGACTTTAGTTACATTATAAATCATTTGTTGATGGTACCATATTAGTTTTAGGAATTGTGGTGGGTTCTAAGGTGATTTTACCATGTGAAAAAACCTTCTGCTGTGATATCATGAATATTGTTTGAAAGAAAACTAATATCTCATGATTTTCCCACAGTGGTTTGGAAGGGGATCTATAAGCTAAACTGAAAGCATATTTTCTGTAAATTCACATTATCTTTCTCAGTCATGTGAAAATGAAGTCTGACATTCTCAGTAAAACATGTACATCCAACAAGGACAGAGACTGTCAGTTGATTCCTTTGTGTTCTACTGCAGCCTCCTAGAGTGTTCTAAAGAACAACTAAAGCGCTAACAGTCCTACTTATTACAAAGGTATGGCACACCTGAAGCCATCTTGATTGGAATAAAGTGGTAACTCTTAAAACATTTAATTTAAAAAGAAACAACATGAGGGGGTATATTTTGCCATAGAAAGTATGATTAGTGCTGCAGAATGAAAAATTAGGGCACATTTTGAGTGACTTCTCAAATCCTTTTCTATTTCATTAAAACATTCTGACATGCAGTCTCCCAAAATGGCCACCAGAGACAAAAGAGCCCAAATGTAGCCCAAATATCACCCAGATGTAGCCCAAGTATAGCCCAATGACAGAATGTCCCAGAATGTTCTAAAGAACAACTAGAGCGCTAACAGTCCTACTTATTACAAAGGTATGGCACACCTGAAGCCATCTTGATTGGAATAAAGTGGTAACTCTTAAAACATTTAATTTAAAAAGAAACAACATGAGGGGGTATATGTTGCCATAGAAAGTATGATTAGTGCTGCAGAATGAAAAATTAGGGCACATTTTGAGTGACTTCTCAAATCCTTTTCTATTTCATTAAAACATTCTGACATGCAGTCTCCCAAAATGGCCACCAGAGACAAAAGAGCCCAAATGTAGCCTAAATATCACCCAGATGTAGCCCAATTATAGCCCAATGACAGAATGTCCCAGAGTGTTCTAAAGAACAACTAGAGCGCTAACAGTCCTACTTATTACAAAGGTATAGCACACCTGGAGCCATCGTGATGGGAATAAAGTGGTAACTCTTAAAACATTTAATTTAAAAAGGAACAGAATGAGGGGGTATATTATGCAATAGAAGGTATTATTAGTGCTGCAGAAAGAAAAATTAGGGCACATTTTGAGTGACTTTTCAAATCCTCTTCTATTTCATTAAAAAATTCTGACATGCAGTCTCCCAAAATGGCCACCAGAGACAAAAGAGCCCAAATGTAGCCCAAATATCACCCAGATGTAGCCCAAGTATAGCCCAATGACAGAATGTCCCAGAGTGTTCTAAAGAACAACTAGAGCGCTAACAGTCTTACTTATTACAAAGGTATGGCACACCTGAAGCCATCTTGATTGGAATAAAGTGGTAACTCTTAAAACATTTAATTTAAAAAGGAACAAAATGAGGGGGTATATTTTGCCATATGAATTATGATTAGTGCTGCAGAAAGAAAAATTAGGGCACATTTTGAGTGACTTCTCAAACCCTCTTCAATTTCATTAAAATATTCTGACATACAGTCTCCCAAGATGGCCACCAGAGACAAAAGAGCCTAAATGTAGCCCAAATATCACCCAGATGTACCCCAAGTATAGCCCAATGACAGAATGTCCCAGAGTGTTCTAAAGAACAACTAGAGCGCTAACCGTCTTACTTATGACAAAAGTATGGCACACCAGAAGCCATCTTGATTGGAATGAAGTGGTAAGTCTGAAAACACTCAATTTAAAAAGGAACAACATGAGGGGGTTAATTTTGCCATAGAAAGTATGATTAGTGCTTCAGAAAGAAAAATTAGGGATCATTTTGAGTGACTTCTCAAATCCTCTTCTATTTCATTAAAAAAATTCTGACATGCAGACTGAAACATGCACTTTGAATACCAGCAGCAGACGTCCCTGGTGAGCAGTAGCTTTACTACAGTGATCTAATGTGCAACTAGAGTGCTAACATTCAGAATTTATGGCAAATGTGTGACACATCTGAATGCCTTCTTGATGGAACCAAAGTAAACAAGCACTGAAAATGCAATAGATCTCGCCCTCGTTTAAGTTAAAGCCATTCTGTTTGTAATGAGGTGGCTTTTTAGCTTTGCTTTTATTAGTGTTTTTTCAACTTTCATGTAAATAACATGCATCTGTATGCATATAAGTATATGTATGCATGCATTTATGTTTGTATTTATATAGATATACAGATGATATATGTTTATATATGTATGTATATATATATATATTCACTGAAAAAACCATAGGCTATAGACCATAAATAGTTAGGAATTAGCATTTACAAAACCTTGAAAATTCACTGAAAAAACCATAGGTTATAGACCATATATAGTTAGGAATTAGCATTTACAAAACCTTGAAAATTCACTGAAAAAACCATAGGTTATAGACCATATATAGTTTGGAATTCGCATTTACAAAACCTTATTTTACTCACACAAAACCATTGAAATTCCATATATAGTTAGTTGTACTAACTATATATTGCGCACCCGCAATCCACTGCTGATGATGTCACATATTACATCATTCATGACATGGTCAGTGACATCACTGATGACATCACTGATGACATCTCAAATGACATCACTGATGACATCACTGATGACAACATCCAGTGACTGTATGTTTCTGTAAAGTTAAAATATGTCTTACATATTGAAGAATGAGTGGATGTATAAGTGTCTGGATGAAAGATTTAGTAGGTGCATGACTGACTGTATGAGTGAGTGATTAAATGTGTCTCACTGAGTGCATGGGTTAGTGACTAAACTGTCTTAATTTGTGCATCATTATGTCTGTTGTTCTGTAAACTGTTGCATGTGTTGATAAGTAGCTATATGAGTAACTATATGGGTTATTGATTGGTTGCCCAAGTATTTGTATGGGAGACTGAGTGTGTGTGTGGGTGGCTGGGAGGTGTATGACTCTGTGCATAGATGTGTGAGCAGTTGATTCACTAGATGTATGGTTTCAAAAGTGCATGTGGAAACAGCTGTATGGGCGGTTGACTGTGTGCATGAGTGTATTGGTGAGTGAATGGATATCTCAGTGCTACATGTCAAAGTAAGTACATATGTAAAACACAGTACATGTGAGAGTTGACATATGTAAATAACTGTGCATAAGAGCCAGTGAATGTGTGAGTGGCTGTATGGATCATTGTGAACTTGTATCAGGGATTGTATAAGAGAGTAAATATGTGTTAGTATATGTTTGAATAAGTAAAGTTTGTATAACTGTATAGTTGAGGAAATGGAGGTGTGATTGATTCTTTGCATGACTGACTAGGTGTGTGAGTAACTCCATGGATGAGTGACAGTCTGTGAGTGTCTGTTTACACTGATTGTATCTAAGGTTATATTAGAGTCTGAAGAGGTTCATCGTATTATCACATGAATGATATCATCAGTGATGTGATCAGTAATGTCAAATGAGATGTCATCAGTGATGTCATCAGTGATGTCATTTGAGATGTCATCAGTGATGTCATTTGAGATGTCATCAGTGATGTCATCAGTGACGTCACTGACCATGTCATGAATGATGTAATATGTGACTTCATCAGCAGTGGATTGCGGGTGCGCGATATATAGTTAGTGCAACTAACTATATATGGAATTTCAATGGTTTTGTGTGAGTAAAATAAGGTTTTGTAAATGCGAATTCCTAACTATATATGGTCTATAACCTATGGTTTTTTCAGTGAATATATATATAATATATATATATATATATATATATATATATATATATATATATATATATATATATATATATATATATATATATATATATATATATATATATATATATATATATATATATATATATATATATATATATATATATATATATATATATATATATATCCAACTGCATTTCTCCGTCAGGAGCCAAACCACTTTCAGGGTGGCCTCGGCGCATGGGGACGGAGGTCCTCATTAAAATCCAAACAATCTTCCCTTCCTGTAGAACTCCACAGAAACAAAAGAGCGCCGCACACCGGATTCCTGAAACTCAAGCACTTTATTTCCAGAACACCCAGGCAAAACATGGGGTTATTATTCAAAGTCCATTTCCTTACGCGTTTCAGCTAACTTGCAGCCTTGATCACAGGTGAGACTTCTTGAATTCACTGCGTGACGCTTTCATTTAAAGCGCCTGACTGAACTACAACTTGCTACGTAGTATGCTTGTACACTGCAAGTCCCAAAATGCACCATGAAAGTCATTCAACATCCTTTTGTGACTTTCAGAGTGTGTTAATTTTGCCACATGCCGCCGCTGTGTTCATTTTGTAAAGTGTCCTGAAAGACGGAAATCCACTACCCTGAAAGTGGTTTGGCTCCTGACGGAGAAATGCAGTTGGAGTTGAATGAAAGTGAGCCAAACCCGCCTGCATCCTGCCAAAGAAACAGGTATGAAATGTCAGCCTTGAATCGGAATTTGGTGGATGCTTAGGCAAGGGAGTGCAGTATGACACGAGTCTTTCTGCCTTTGGATTTCCGTCTTTCAGAGTATAAATGAACTGCTCTGCACGTTTGAACCCAACGACTTAATTGGGAAGTTACGGAAAGAGATTGACGACCGGCTGAAACAACAAGAGGAAAAAATCAAAAATCGCAAAATATACAAATTCGCCTGTGACAAGGAGGACTATGCCCAAGGGCGAATTTTTACATTTGCCAAGAAATATGAAAATGCAAAGAAGACAAGATTGGCACAACAGGCTTCAAAGAAACCTGCTTCCTCCACGGAGACCCCAGTGGCTGCCTCCACCTCAGCAGGCATTGGTGTGGTTTCCGAGAACAGCGATAATGAATCCCTTACAAGTAATTGGTCATGGGGAAGCAGAGGCGAAAAATCAATGGATACACAAACAGCGATTTTGAATCTTGGGGAAGAGGTTGATTTTTTACGCTCGGATCGGCTGCAAACATTGAGACCCAGAAATCAGAAACAGCAGCCGCAAAGAAAGCAAAACGAGCAAGGGCAAACAAACGCAGAAGAGAACGCCGTAAAAAGCAAAAAATCACCAAAAAAGCCAAAGAGGCAATACTGGGGAAAAAGGAAGTAATGGACAACGCAATTATCAATTTATCCACCATTGTACTTACAGAAGCAGAAAAACAGCTTCTAAGTTTGGGGCTTACTTATTGTCCTGTGTCCGACTTCAGCTACACCAAAACACGTGTAGATATCTTTCTTTATATTCGTAAGTTAAAGCTCATGAAGTTCTTTAACATCAAAGAGGGCAACAAAAACAATCTTCCAAAGCAACCTGAAATTGCATCAACTTCGAGCTCGCTTGATATCCCGGCTGGAGACACCAGAGCTTATTTGACAATACATCAATTGGCAATGAATGATGCGCCAGTTGCTGAGAATATGTCAACACAGGATGAACTGCGTACAGCACAAATATCCCAGGTAGGAATGAATTTAAGTCCATTCAAACCAAAATCAAGTTTCATCCCAATTATGCCCCGTGATTCAATAGACACATTTCACGACATGGTCATTGAAGATTTGAAACAACTTTACCATAAAGTGAAACACAGAAAGAGATACAGAAGTAGTAGAGAACAGGCTTACACAACTTTGGTTAATAAGTTAAGCAAGGACCAAAGTATTATAGTCACCATGGCAGATAAAGGCGGCAACGTTGTGATTTGGCCACAGAAAGACTATTTTGATGAAGCAATGTTGCAATTAAACAATGGGACCTGCTACATGAGAACTACTATGAGATCGTACAACGAATCAAAAGAGGCCCTTAAAAAACTTTTGTTTAAATGGAAAAGAGATAACATGTTGTCCAAACAAGAATTTGACTTTTTAAATGTTGAAAATCCAGTACTGCCTAAACTATACCTATTACCCAAGGTGCATAAGATGGTGAGTCCCACCCCTGGCAGGCCCATCATTTCTGCTATCTCCAGTGTGGCTGAGCATATTGGGGAATACATTGATTACTTTCTTCAAAGTTTGGTGCAAGCATTGCCAACCTACATTAAAGACACTGGCCACTTTCTTAACAAGATTAAAAATGTTCCCTGGAGTGATGATCTACTATTAATCACCCTAGATATAGAATCACTCTATACCAGTATTAATCATCAAACTGGGCTTAGAGCACTTGAACATTTTTTAGGAACTAGACCTATCAGTTGCTACAAACATAATAAGATGCTAATAGAATTGACAAATTGGTGTTTGCATCATAATTATTTTATGTTTGGCAAGGAATTGTACCTGCAACAGAGAGGGGTGGCGATGGGTGCCTGCTTCTCCCCCAGCTACGCGTGTTTACACGTGGGCTGGTGGGAGGAGCGGGTACTCAACATCACTTACAGTGATATTATGGCCAACAATGTACTGCACTGGATGCGATTTATTGATGATGTCTTTTTGGTGTGGAGGGGGGATCAGACTAGTGCAGAAAACTTTATAAAATCACTTAATGTCAATGATGAAAATCTACATTTTACATCTCACATCAATCAAGTAGAGGCAGATTTTCTCGATGTTAAGATATTTGTAAAAAATGGTAAATTATGCACTAAATTACATCGTAAGAGCACTGCCGGCAATAGTACACTCCATGCCAGCAGCTCCCACCCCCGTCACACCATTAACAACCTCCCCTTTGGTGAGCTATTGAGGCTCAAACGAATCTGCAGCACTGATGAAGATTATGAACTTTGTGCTGCAGAAGCCCTCAATAGATTTCAAGGGAGGGGATATAAGGAATCTGTCTTAAAGCAATCTATTGAAAAAGCTAAGAACAGACCTAGGGACTCTCTGTTATTGAATTCAGAATCCATTACGGAGCAAACATCAGATTCAGACACCAGTGCACCTAGACTGATATTGACTTTTAATAGACAGGAACGCAAAATTCGGTCTATTATTAACCAAAGGTGGCCGGCTTTGAAAACTGATTTGGTGTTGGCACCTAGAATAGCGGCAGGACCCAACATTACATACAGGAAAGGCTTAAGTTTGAGAACCCAACTTAGCAGAGATTTTCCTGAAGTTATCAAAAGAGACAATTGGATGGTTAAGCCTGGCTTCATCCGGTGTTCTAGCTGTAGAGCCTGCAAGTTCGGGGTGAACACTACTAAGTATTCTACACCTCTTAGACCTGATCCAGTAGAAATTAAGGGCAAACACAACTGCAAAACTGAGTTTGCAGTCTATGTTCTGACATGCACCTGTGGCCTAAGATATGTTGGCAGCACACGCCAACAGGTGCATGTCAGAATTTTGCAACACCTGCGAGCTATCGTTAACAACGACAGCTCATACCCCGTGGCTCGACATTTTAAAGCTTTTCACCACAACAACCTTGAATGCCTGACATACTTTGTTATAGCCTCCATACCCAAACCTATTAGAGGAGGGGACAGGGATCTTATGCTCAGGAGATTGGAATCCCAGTTTATCCTTGAACTGGACAGTCGTTTCCCTAACGGTCTCAACACAACTGAAGACCTCCATGTATTCCTGTAAAAACCATTTGTTGACCATATGGTATTTAGTTTAAAGCTTTCCCGCCATTTCCCGCCCCCCTTTCCCCTCTTGAAGTCTCTTTATGAAATACATGTTTAATTTTATCTCTTTAATTTTGGCACATATGTGTGGAATTGAGTAAGAGTTTTTCTCTCACTCACCACTCATATAGGAAGAACACCACTTTGGATTTCTTCCATATTTTTCCCTCCGGGGGCACACATAATTTTGGGTTCTCTATAGCACTTCAACATTGACAGAGACAGAGGGGGCATGATGATAAGCAGTGGCAATGCTCTTTCACATTGTACGTTTTATTTCAGTGACCATATATGAAGAGAATACAAAATCATGATGGATATATAAAGCATTCATGCTGATATCAGATAAGTTTCTTATCCAATAAAATAGAGACAGTGCTTAACCATGCATATACATTAAGTCTTAACTAAAGAACATGCATAAACAATTCTTTGTGCGTAGAGTGTTTTTGTTTACATATTCTAGTCATTTGACTATTTAAACAATATTGCACTTTCTGACGATGGCACTTTATTGCATTATTCTTTGCACTATTTCTGCATATTTTGCACAAACTTGCTGGTTGCAATATTTGCACATTGCCTCTGTTACGTGTTTTTTTATAAAAATGAATAATATATTTTTATAAACTAAAAACATATTTATTTTTTTATCTTTAAAATAAATTGTAATATCATCGTGATTTTAACATGATCATGCATTTATGCTGTTATAACACTCATGTAAAGAATCTTCATGGCACTGACTCGGAGAAAAAAGACTGCTTAAGCCTAAGATATGTAGTGTGTCTTCAATGTTTACTACCACGTGGTTGTGAGAAAAAAATGCCCGGGAAAACTCTTTGTATTTAAGCCATTGAGATTGTACTGACTAACGATCTGTGAACAAGGGCGGATGCCCGAAACGCGTAGGATCTGGTGGCTTGAGCGCAAATAAATTGTTTTTTTGGCCCATGAAAAAAAAAAAAAAAAAAAAAATGGATCTGGTGGCTTGAGCGCAAATAAATTGTTTTTTGGGCCCATGACGAACGTTGGAGTGGCGTGGCTTCTTTTCGACATTGCTGCGGCGGCGGCTGCGATAATCACTGGAGAGAGCCTCACTTTGTGCATATATATATATATATATATATATATATATATATATATATATATATATATATATATATATATATATATATATATATATATATATATATATATATATATATATATATATATATGTATTACCTACTGGACGTTACCCATTGGCAGTTACTTTTAGGATCTAGTTTCCATTGGGAGAGCATTTTTTGTTTTGCCAATATCTTTGGGGCAGTTTGATGAATCTTCACTAAATTTTCCCAAACAATATGACGCTTACTTCAGCTGCTGTGTGGAAAGCTCTGGGGTGATCTGTTAAATGGGGGCCGAGAAAAAGGGAGGGTCCTAAAACATTTTTTCTATATGTCAATTCCCTTGTGAGTTTTGAACTCGATTACAGCCCAAACTGCTATACCGAATTACACGAAACTAAGCAGAAAGGTAGATTTTGGTCATGAGAATTGCCTTTTGGTAGTTTGGTGTGAATATTTTCAGTTGTTTTAGAGATATTACCAGAAATACAACTTTGTATATCTAGGGATGTGGATCCTCAGTGGATCCGACAGTCTCCGTGCTGTAATCTGATTGGCTGTTCAAACTTCAGACAGGAAGTGTTGCTAGCCATCTTGGAATCGGGTTCAGTTGAAGTCTCACAAAAAACAATGAAAAATTGAGAAACGGGGGCAGGGTAGGAATACCCAACCCGTTAAATGTGGTGGTGCGGTCCTAGAGGGACTCCGCTGGGGTTTTAAAACTTTTGTTTTCAATTTTTCCATGAAATCATGGGTAGATCTGTAGATATGTGGCAAAATTGGGAAAAAAACAAGCGTGGTCTACCACGCTTGTTTTGAAATGAGCTACCAATTTGGCCTGGGAGCATTTTAAAAGAAAGGAGGGTGGTGTACCGTGCTCCCCTCTTTAGGCTCTCAGAGCCCCAAAGACCACCACCTTCCGGGGCTACATTAACATAATGGATGGGGGCCTTGTGGATCCCTCGCCTGGGCTTCCTCTGAGCCTTTGGGACCACCACCTCCCTGGACCTTTCATCCTAATTATGGAGGGGGGCTGTGTGGACCCACCTCCTGGACTTATTATAAGCCCCAGGGACCACCGCCTCCCTGGGACTAAATAGAAAATGAATAGGGGGCTGCACAGGTCCCCCCAGGCCCCGAGGACCACCTCCATTCTGTTTACAAATCACTTAAAAAACTAGGCGGGGTGCAATGCTGCGACAGCTCCCCCAAAGTCGGAGTGATGTCATTTGAAATGTCATCAGTGATGTCATCAACCATGTCATGAGTGATGTAATATGGGAGGTCATAAGCAGTTCACTGCAGGGGCCTAAGTTATACTTAGCTCAGGAAACTATAACTGCAGAATTTCTAGGGTTTTGTATGAGTGAAATGTGAGCCTAACTATAAAATCCCAATAATCTTAGCTTTTTTCAGTTTTTTTTTTTCAAATTCTACATCCTAAATATAATGTCCTTATAGCTAGGCTCAAGTTTCACTCGTACAAAACCAGAGAAATTGAGCAGTTATAGTTAGCTGAGCTAACTATAACTCGAACCCACAATGCACTGCTTATGACCTCACATATTTCATCACTCATTACATGTTCAGTAACATCACTCATGACATCTCAAATGACATCACTGATGACATCATCTACAGAATCTCTGACGTACCTACTCACACCCTCGTATAACCTTTTATACACCCACTCCAACTTCCACATTACTATTCTCAAAACTATTGACACACTCATACCAGTACTTACACACCCACTCATTGATTCATGGGTCTACACACATCTACTCAGTCACCCATACAGCCACTGATACACCAAGTGGGGACATTTGACATACTACAAAATGTCACATGTAACACTAAATAAGCTGTGTACCTCATTTTTTCCAAGCGTGATCAAGCATATGTAGGCAGTTTGATTAGATGTCTTAAAGATAGGGTGGGTGAGCACATGAGAGCAGTCAAATCTAATGATGCCCTATATCCCATCGCAACCCACGCCATGGAATGATCAGCACAACAGGAACATAGGAGCTTCAAATTCTGTGGCAGAGACCACAATGCTAGAGATCCCCAAGCGGGGAATAAGGAACTCAATTTGCTTAGTAGAGAGGCACTATTGATATTTCGATTAAGGTCCATGAAAAATGGGCTGAACATCGATCATGAACTCCAATACTTTCTAGGCGATTGATATGTCAATATGTATATATATATGTGGTTTTCACTGCTAAAAGTCTTTAATATTTCTAGGTAATTGATATATTAATATGAGTGAATGTATATGATTTTTATTGCTTTAAGTCTTACTGTATGTTATCATTTGCTACCTTTATGACATTCCTCATTGACAAACATTTTATCTGCAAGTACTAGGATTGGGTTACCTTTGCAAGGTCACTAGCTCTTGTCTACATGTGCACGTTGAATACTCTAAATAACCACTCCCTTGAAAGCTATTACTCATTGAATCTGGAGCCCATAATTTTGGAATGGATTTATATATCCCCTTACTACAGTTTCTGGAACTTAATAGCCATGCTATGGTATGTAGTGTTCATTTTCTCTTAAACATATATACCTAACTGATTTTTCCTTACCATCTATTAAATGTGGGTGATAGCCAAAGAGACATTGACATATGGGTCAATACTGGTGGCAGGACTAGTATACGTAGAGTTACACTTTGAGTTAGAACTGATTCTAGCCTTCAATAGGCGTTGATATAATGTTGTACCGACTTTCTCACTCACCTATTCTAACTTCAGGGGTGTCACCGTAATTATTATTTACCTAATTATGACTACGTTATGTATAAGTATCCAAGTCGCCCCCATTCATTGGAATACATTAAATTTAGAAAATTCTGCAAAATAGACCGTGAATACCTTAAATACACCCGCTTTATCTTAGGTCATTCCGATTAGTTAGAACCCAATTTTGCAAATTCTGCAAAATAGACTGTGAATTTTATTTAACCATGAACTGGCTTTGCCGATATATTCATATGCCGACATGCTACTATCCACACCAATATGGCGTCTCTTTTAATGTTAGTTTTACGGTTGACTCTCCCTGCGTCCGTTCTTCCTCTCTTCAACATTTATAACCGTGACCCAACATGGTGCGCACACAAAATGCCATTGGTTATGCCACAAGGAACGCCATAGAGGTAAGCACGAGAAAGGCTCTTGCATTCTTTGGACTTTTTGATTTTATTGATATACTTTACCTTACACCTTATAGGGGCGAACACAGACCTGGCGTCCACTGACCACATATTGAATAACTTACCTACTGGGAGCTGAGCTAAATACTGTAAATAAACGTACCAGGTGAGTCAAATATTTTTGCTAATACTGCCATAATGAGACATTTCGCTAATACTGCCACAATGAGACATAGGGCATACGCAGGGTGCCACCTAGAACTTAATTAATGTTTATATACATCTGGGTTTCCTACAGATTATTATCTGAATCTACTGTTAATGATTCTCTACATTGGTGAGAAACTAGCACTGCGAGGAAACTCTTCTGGGTGAGTTATTACTTTACATGGCCAGACCAACATTGGGATCCTGCTAGATACAATATTGACACAGCGCTCTCTTTTGGATATTTAGGGGCACACTGACCTTATGTAAGCACAGCCTTGCTCACTATTTGATCCCTTAAAACAACTACAGGTATGGAGCAACTAGCCATCCCACCACTAATTTAGCATGGCGTTATAAGGTATCCTACATGACTCTGCTTAATGCTTCCATCTCAAATCTTCGGGACCTCGTGTGGTGTGCTTTTCTTTTACTTTTACTTTTACCTGTAACAGATCTTTGTACAGGCTATATCAGAAATAATGATCGCTCTCAAACACTATCCAAATGCCTAAAGACACAGTGTCACCTGTATAGGACAGCTTCATGACACAGTGTCACTTGTTAAGAACAGATTCACAATCTTATTCCAAACCTTCACTTGACTAAAACCACTGTCTTTGTCTAAACTAATTTAATCAATAATGACATGCTCCTGATAAAGTGCAATAACATTGTACACCAATTTTGTTGCACTTCTGCTCACAAGTACCAAAGAATGTATATGTAATAAACATGCATGTAATAACAATGTCACAGTAGCTGGTGGTGGAAATGTAGTTGCCTAACATGTTTGGCATATATTGGGAATGTTCTCCCTGATAATCTTTATTCATTATTGTAGTCCTGATGAAGTCGCTAAATCCAATGAAACACGTGTTGGCTACTTGAACACTGAAAACTATCTACAAATAAAAGATCTCTGGAGTCCAAGATTTGGATGACTATAACTTTCATGTGGAAATTGGAATTTCTTAAGAAAATAAGCTTGATGAACACTAAACTGTGAAAAACCTGTGATATATAATTTGCATGTTGTGTGTGCCTATGGTTTGTTTGGCAAAAAGGATTATATCCAACTGACTAAATACATTATTATCTAAATACCTGAATAATAGCATAAACAACTCCCTTAATATCTCTATAATGCAGTGCATAACTTTTTTGGTGTAATCTATAACTGCATGCATCACTGTGTCAGTACGTCTCTTATTCACTGTATAGATATTTCAGTGAATCTGTAACACGGTGCATCATTCTATCAATGCTTCTGTAACAAACTGAGTGACTGTCTCAGTGCATCTATGAGTGGGTGGATCAGTGTCTCAATGGGTCTGTGAATGTTTGCATGACTCCATCAATTTGTGAGTAGATGCATGAGTACCTTTGTGCACCTGTATGTAAGTATAACACTGTCTGTGAGTAGATAACCAGTACTTACACACCCATTCATTGATTCATGGGTCTACACACATCTACTCAGTCACCCATACAGCCACTGATACACCAAGTGGGGACATTTGACATACTACAAAATGTCACATGTAACACTAAATAAGCTGTGTACCTCATTTTTTCCAAGCGTGATCAAGCATATGTAGGCAGTTTGATTAGATGTCTTAAAGATAGGGTGGGTGAGCACATGAGAGCAGTCAAATCTAATGATGCCCTATATCCCATCGCAACCCACGCCATGGAATGATCAGCACAACAGGAACATAGGAGCTTCAAATTCTGTGGCAGAGACCACAATGCTAGAGATCCCCAAGCGGGGAATAAGGAACTCAATTTGCTTAGTAGAGAGGCACTATTGATATTTCGATTAAGGTCCATGAAAAATGGGCTGAACATCGATCATGAACTCCAATACTTTCTAGGCGATTGATATGTCAATATGTATATATATATGTGGTTTTCACTGCTAAAAGTCTTTAATATTTCTAGGTAATTGATATATTAATATGAGTGAATGTATATGATTTTTATTGCTTTAAGTCTTACTGTATGTTATCATTTGCTACCTTTATGACATTCCTCATTGACAAACATTTTATCTGCAAGTACTAGGATTGGGTTACCTTTGCAAGGTCACTAGCTCTTGTCTACATGTGCACGTTGAATACTCTAAATAACCACTCCCTTGAAAGCTATTACTCATTGAATCTGGAGCCCATCATTTTGGAATGGATTTATATATCCCCTTACTACAGTTTCTGGAACTTAATAGCCATGCTATGGTATGTAGTGTTCATTTTCTCTTAAACATATATACCTAACTGATTTTTCCTTACCATCTATTAAATGTGGGTGATAGCCAAAGAGACATTGACATATGGGTCAATACTGGTGGCAGGACTAGTATACGTAGAGTTACACTTTGAGTTAGAACTGATTCTAGCCTTCAATAGGCGTTGATATAATGTTGTACCAACTTTCTCACTCACCTATTCTAACTTCAGGGGTGTCACCGTAATTATTATTTACCTAATTATGACTACGTTATGTATAAGTATCCAAGTCGCCTCCATTCATTGGAATACATTAAATTTAGAAAATTCTGCAAAATAGACCGTGAATACCTTAAATACACCCGCTTTATCTTAGGTCATTCCGATTAGTTAGAACCCAATTTTGCAAATTCTGCAAAATAGACTGTGAATTTTATTTAACCATGAACTGGCTTTGCCGATATATTCATATGCCGACATGCTACTATCCACACCAATATGGCGTCTCTTTTAATGTTAGTTTTACGGTTGACTCTCCCTGCGTCCGTTCTTCCTCTCTTCAACATTTATAACCGTGACCCAACATGGTGCGCACACAAAATGCCATTGGTTATGCCACAAGGAACGCCATAGAGGTAAGCACGAGAAAGGCTCTTGCATTCTTTGGACTTTTTGATTTTATTGATATACTTTACCTTACACCTTATAGGGGCGAACACAGACCTGGCGTCCACTGACCACATATTGAATAACTTACCTACTGGGAGCTGAGCTAAATACTGTAAATAAACGTACCAGGTGAGTCAAATATTTTTGCTAATACTGCCATAATGAGACATTTCGCTAATACTGCCACAATGAGACATAGGGCATACGCAGGGTGCCACCTAGAACTTAATTAATGTTTATATACATCTGGGTTTCCTACAGATTATTATCTGAATCTACTGTTAATGATTCTCTACATTGGTGAGAAACTAGCACTGCGAGGAAACTCTTCTGGGTGAGTTATTACTTTACATGGCCAGACCAACATTGGGATCCTGCTAGATACAATATTGACACAGCGCTCTCTTTTGGATATTTAGGGGCACACTGACCTTATGTAAGCACAGCCTTGCTCACTATTTGATCCCTTAAAACAACTACAGGTATGGAGCAACTAGCCATCCCACCACTAATTTAGCATGGCGTTATAAGGTATCCTACATGACTCTGCTTAATGCTTCCATCTCAAATCTTCGGGACCTCGTGTGGTGTGCTTTTCTTTTACTTTTACTTTTACCTGTAACAGATCTTTGTACAGGCTATATCAGAAATAATGATCGCTCTCAAACACTATCCAAATGCCTAAAGACACAGTGTCACCTGTATAGGACAGCTTCATGACACAGTGTCACTTGTTAAGAACAGATTCACAATCTTATTCCAAACCTTCACTTGACTAAAACCACTGTCTTTGTCTAAACTAATTTAATCAATAATGACATGCTCCTGATAAAGTGCAATAACATTGTACACCAATTTTGTTGCACTTCTGCTCACAAGTACCAAAGAATGTATATGTAATAAACATGCATGTAATAACAATGTCACAGTAGCTGGTGGTGGAAATGTAGTTGCCTAACATGTTTGGCATATATTGGGAATGTTCTCCCTGATAATCTTTATTCATTATTGTAGTCCTGATGAAGTCGCTAAATCCAATGAAACACGTGTTGGCTACTTGAACACTGAAAACTATCTACAAATAAAATATCTCTGGAGTCCAAGATTTGGATGACTATAACTTTCATGTGGAAATTGGAATTTCTTAAGAAAATAAGCTTGATGAACACTAAACTGTGAAAAACCTGTGATATATAATTTGCATGTTGTGTGTGCCTATGGTTTGTTTGGCAAAAAGGATTATATCCAACTGACTAAATACATTATTATCTAAATACCTGAATAATAGCATAAACAACTCCCTTAATATCTCTATAATGCAGTGCATAACTTTTTTGGTGTAATCTATAACTGCATGCATCACTGTGTCAGTACGTCTCTTATTCACTGTATAGATATTTCAGTGAATCTGTAACACGGTGCATCATTCTATCAATGCTTCTGTAACAAACTGAGTGACTGTCTCAGTGTATCTATGAGTGGGTGGATCAGTGTCTCAATGGGTCTGTGAATGTTTGCATGACTCCGTCAATTTGTGAGTAGATGCATGAGTACCTTTGTGCACCTGTATGTAAGTATAACACTGTCTGTGAGTAGATACATGAGTGTATAAGGGGGTATGTGACTAAGTACATGAGTCTCTCAGTGGGTCTCTGACTGGGATCGTGAGTGTCTGAGTAGTTCTGCGAGTGGGTCCCTGGGCCTTTAAGTGGGACTGTGAGTCTGTGTGTGAGTCTCTGAGTGTATGAGTGACTAGGTGCATGCATCTCTGAGTGGGTCTGTGAGAGGGTGTGTGAGTGACTGTATGGGTGTATGAGTGTCTGAGTGGGTCTGTGAGTAGGTTTATGAGTGTCTGAGTGATTATGAGTTGGTGTACGAGTGACTCAATGGGTCTGTGAGTGAGAGCATAGGTATCCGAGAGGGTGAGTAATGAGGGTGAGTAACTGCATGCATGCATGAGTGTCTGAGTGGGACTGTGACTGGAAGGGTGAGCATCTGGGTGCGTCTGTGGATGAATGCGTGAGGCTTGAGGGGGTGCCTGTATATCTGAATGAGTTTGTGAGCAGGTGTGTGACTTTCTTAGTGTATCAGTAAGTGAATGAGTCCATAAGTCTCTGAGAGTGTCTATCACTGACTGTGAGAGTGAATGTATGAGTGTGTGAGTGGGTGCATGAGTGTCTGGATAAATCTGTAAATGCATGTAGGAGTGTCTCAGTGGATCTATGAGTATATATGTGAGCGTGAGAGTGAGTCTGCAAGTGGGTGCATGAGTCTCTGAATGGGTCAGTACATGGATGCATGACTCTCCAAGTGAGTTCGTAAGTGTGCGCATGGGTATCTGAGTGGGTCTGTGAGTCGGTGCATGAGTGCCCAGGTAGTTCTGTGAGTGGGTGTAAGAGTCTGTAAGTAGGTATGAAACTGCCCGCATGAGTCTATGACTGACTCTCTTAGTAGGTGCATGATTCTCTGAGTGGGTACCTGTACATGGGTGCATCACTCTCCAAGTGAGTCTATAAGTAGGTGCATAAGTACCAGAATGGGTATGTGAGCGAGTACATGTGTATCTGAGTGGGTTGTGACTGAATTTATAAGGGTCTGAGTGGGTATGTGAATAGGTGTATAAGTGTCTGAGTGAGTTTGTGAGTGCGTACATGAGTGTGTGACGGTGACTGTCAGTATGTGCAGGGAGGGGGTGGGGCTTGAGGTGACTGATTGCACCACTCTGCAGAGAGGTGTTCTGAGGCCACGCCACTTTTTACACCTCTCTGCAACGCAGCCCCCTGGCGCATACTGGAGGCTCCTGGTGGGCTAGTTGGCCCCCAGGGACCCCCAGTATGGAAGGGGAATTAGTTCCCCCTCTGCAAACGAGCCAGGGGGTGCATTTTCAGAGAGGTGTACTGAGGGTGTGTGGCCTCCTCCTGATTCCGCTTTTTTTATATTGACTTTAAAGAAGGGGTGTAGCCCCCCTTCTTTTTCTATTTTTTTTGGCCCTGGAGACCCCATCTCCCAGGACCCTGCCCTCAAGTTTTTTTTTTTTTTTTTAAATCAGGTAAGGTGTCACGTGGCCCCGCTCCCAAAGCCATAGTGTGCCCCGGCGACCTCATCCCCCGGGGCATGGGCCTTTTTTGAAATTTTATTTTTAATTAGGAGGAGGGCTGCTTTGCCCCCCTCCCAGGCGACTTCTGGCCCCAGGGACCCCTTCCCCCAGGATCTGGCCCTCCTCATTGGGGACCATGGGGGGTCCCCAAGCCCCCCACGGTCCCTGCCGGCTCCCCGCATCCTGCGGGAGCCGGCATTGCTTTTCTGCATGGGGAGCAGCTAACATGCTGCTCCCCATGCAGAAAAGCAATCCACTTTGGTTTTTGAAACAGAGAGCAGGATTCCTGCTCTCTCTTTCAAAAACCAAAGCAATTTGCTATGATAGGGCGGGAGCTGCGAGGCTCCTGCCCTACCATAGCAAACAGCAGTGTCCTGGGTTAGGCACCCCAGGACATGTCATGAGTGATGTAATATGTGACGTCATCAGCAGTGCATTGCGGGTGCGCGAGTTATAGTTAGCTATACTAACTATAACGGGGGAATTTCAATGGTTTTGTATGAGTGAAATGTCCAGCTAACTATAACATGTGTGAAACCTATGGTTTTTTCTGTGAATTTCTAAGGTTTTTTTAAATGCTAATTCCTAACTATAACGTGGCTGAAACCTATGGTTTTTTCAGTGAATTTGCAAGGTTTTTTAAATGCTAATTCCAAACTATAACCTGAGTAAAACTTATGGTTTTTTCAGTGAATTTCATAGGTTTTGTAAATGCAAATGTTTAAATGTATTAATTGTTATATTTAGTTTTTTTATACTAATTTACTACATTTTTTAGAATAATTATTTTTAGTTGAATACTCTAAATAACCACTCCCTTGAAAGCTATTACTCATTGAATCTGGAGCCCATCATTTTGGAATGGATTTATATATCCCCTTACTACAGTTTCTGGAACTTAATAGCCATGCTATGGTATGTAGTGTTCATTTTCTCTTAAACATATATACCTAACTGATTTTTCCTTACCATCTATTAAATGTGGGTGATAGCCAAAGAGACATTGACATATGGGTCAATACTGGTGGCAGGACTAGTATACGTAGAGTTACACTTTGAGTTAGAACTGATTCTAGCCTTCAATAGGCGTTGATATAATGTTGTACCAACTTTCTCACTCACCTATTCTAACTTCAGGGGTGTCACCGTAATTATTATTTACCTAATTATGACTACGTTATGTATAAGTATCCAAGTCGCCCCCATTCATTGGAATACATTAAATTTAGAAAATTCTGCTAAATAGACCGTGAATACCTTAAATACACCCGCTTTATCTTAGGTCATTCCGATTAGTTAGAACCCAATTTTGCAAATTCTGCAAAATAGACTGTGAATTTTATTTAACCATGAACTGGCTTTGCCGATATATTCATATGCCGACATGCTACTATCCACACCAATATGGCGTCTCTTTTAATGTTAGTTTTACGGTTGACTCTCCCTGCGTCCGTTCTTCCTCTCTTCAACATTTATAACCGTGACCCAACATGGTGCGCACACAAAATGCCATTGGTTATGCCACAAGGAACGCCATAGAGGTAAGCACGAGAAAGGCTCTTGCATTCTTTGGACTTTTTGATTTTATTGATATACTTTACCTTACACCTTATAGGGGCGAACACAGACCTGGCGTCCACTGACCACATATTGAATAACTTACCTACTGGGAGCTGAGCTAAATACTGTAAATAAACGTACCAGGTGAGTCAAATATTTTTGCTAATACTGCCATAATGAGACATTTCGCTAATACTGCCACAATGAGACATAGGGCATACGCAGGGTGCCACCTAGAACTTAATTAATGTTTTTATACATCTGGGTTTCCTACAGATTATTATCTGAATCTACTGTTAATGATTCTCTACATTGGTGAGAAACTAGCACTGCGAGGAAACTCTTCTGGGTGAGTTATTACTTTACATGGCCAGACCAACATTGGGATCCTGCTAGATACAATATTGACACAGCGCTCTCTTTTGGATATTTAGGGGCACACTGACCTTATGTAAGCACAGCCTTGCTCACTATTTGATCCCTTAAAACAACTACAGGTATGGAGCAACTAGCCATCCCACCACTAATTTAGCATGGCGTTATAAGGTATCCTACATGACTCTGCTTAATGCTTCCATCTCAAATCTTCGGGACCTCGTGTGGTGTGCTTTTCTTTTACTTTTACTTTTACCTGTAACAGATCTTTGTACAGGCTATATCAGAAATAATGATCGCTCTCAAACACTATCCAAATGCCTAAAGACACAGTGTCACCTGTATAGGACAGCTTCATGACACAGTGTCACTTGTTAAGAACAGATTCACAATCTTATTCCAAACCTTCACTTGACTAAAACCACTGTCTTTGTCTAAACTAATTTAATCAATAATGACATGCTCCTGATAAAGTGCAATAACATTGTACACCAATTTTGTTGCACTTCTGCTCACAAGTACCAAAGAATGTATATGTAATAAACATGCATGTAATAACAATGTCACAGTAGCTGGTGGTGGAAATGTAGTTGCCTAACATGTTTGGCATATATTGGGAATGTTCTCCCTGATAATCTTTATTCATTATTGTAGTCCTGATGAAGTCGCTAAATCCAATGAAACACGTGTTGGCTACTTGAACACTGAAAACTATCTACAAATAAAAAATCTCTGGAGTCCAAGATTTGGATGACTATAACTTTCATGTGGAAATTGGAATTTCTTAAGAAAATAAGCTTGATGAACACTAAACTGTGAAAAACCTGTGATATATAATTTGCATGTTGTGTGTGCCTATGGTTTGTTTGGCAAAAAGGATTATATCCAACTGACTAAATACATTATTATCTAAATACCTGAATATTAGCATAAACAACTCCCTTAATATCTCTATAATGCAGTGCATAACTTTTTTGGTGTAATCTATAACTGCATGCATCACTGTGTCAGTACGTCTCTTATTCACTGTATAGATATTTCAGTGAATCTGTAACACGGTGCATCATTCTATCAATGCTTCTGTAACAAACTGAGTGACTGTCTCAGTGCATCTATGAGTGGGTGGATCAGTGTCTCAATGGGTCTGTGAATGTTTGCATGACTCCGTCAATTTGTGAGTAGATGCATGAGTACCTTTGTGCACCTGTATGTAAGTATAACACTGTCTGTGAGTAGATACATGAGTGTATAAGGGGGTATGTGACTAAGTACATGAGTCTCTCAGTGGGTCTCTGACTGGGATCGTGAGTGTCTGAGTAGTTCTGCGAGTGGGTCCCTGGGCCTTTAAGTGGGACTGTGAGTCTGTGTGTGAGTCTCTGAGTGTATGAGTGACTAGGTGCATGCATCTCTGAGTGGGTCTGTGAGAGGGTGTGTGAGTGACTGTATGGGTGTATGAGTGTCTGAGTGGGTCTGTGAGTAGGTTTATGAGTGTCTGAGTGATTATGAGTTGGTGTACGAGTGACTCAATGGGTCTGTGAGTGAGAGCATAGGTATCCGAGAGGGTGAGTAATGAGGGTGAGTAACTGCATGCATGCATGAGTGTCTGAGTGGGACTGTGACTGGAAGGGTGAGCATCTGGGTGCGTCTGTGGATGAATGCGTGAGGCTTGAGGGGGTGCCTGTATATCTGAATGAGTTTGTGAGCAGGTGTGTGACTTTCTTAGTGTATCAGTAAGTGAATGAGTCCATAAGTCTCTGAGAGTGTCTATCACTGACTGTGAGAGTGAATGTATGAGTGTGTGAGTGGGTGCATGAGTGTCTGGATAAATCTGTAAATGCATGTAGGAGTGTCTCAGTGGATCTATGAGTATATATGTGAGCGTGAGAGTGAGTCTGCAAGTGGGTGCATGAGTCTCTGAATGGGTCAGTACATGGATGCATGACTCTCCAAGTGAGTTCGTAAGTGTGCGCATGGGTATCTGAGTGGGTCTGTGAGTCGGTGCATGAGTGCCCAGGTAGTTCTGTGAGTGGGTGTAAGAGTCTGTAAGTAGGTATGAAACTGCCCGCATGAGTCTATGACTGACTCTCTTAGTAGGTGCATGATTCTCTGAGTGGGTACCTGTACATGGGTGCATCACTCTCCAAGTGAGTCTATAAGTAGGTGCATAAGTACCAGAATGGGTATGTGAGCGAGTACATGTGTATCTGAGTGGGTTGTGACTGAATTTATAAGGGTCTGAGTGGGTATGTGAATAGGTGTATAAGTGTCTGAGTGAGTTTGTGAGTGCGTACATGAGTGTGTGACAGTGACTGTCAGTATGTGCAGGGAGGGGGTGGGGCTTGAGGTGACTGATTGCACCACTCTGCAGAGAGGTGTTCTGAGGCCACGCCACTTTTTACACCTCTCTGCAACGCAGCCCCCTGGCGCATACTGGAGGCTCCTGGTGGGCTAGTTGGCCCCCAGGGACCCCCAGTATGGAAGGGGAATTAGTCCCCCCTCTGCAAACGAGCCAGGGGGTGCATTTTCAGAGAGGTGTACTGAGGGTGTGTGGCCTCCTCCTGATTCCGCTTTTTTTATATTGACTTTAAAGAAGGGGTGTAGCCCCCCTTCTTTTTCTATTTTTTTTGGCCCTGGAGACCCCATCTCCCAGGACCCTGCCCTCAAGTTTTTTTTTTTTTTTTTAAATCAGGTAAGGTGCCACGTGGCCCCGCTCCCAAAGCCATAGTGTGCCCCGGCGACCTCATCCCCCGGGGCATGGGCCTTTTTTGAAATTTTATTTTTAATTAGGAGGAGGGCTGCTTTGCCCCCCTCCCAGGCGACTTCTGGCCCCAGGGACCCCTTCCCCCAGGACCTGGCCCTCCTCATTGGGGACCATGGGGGGTCCCCAAGCCCCCCACGGTCCCTGCCGGCTCCCCGCATCCTGCGGGAGCCGGCATTGCTTTTCTGCATGGGGAGCAGCTAACATGCTGCTCCCCATGCAGAAAAGCAATCCACTTTGGTTTTTGAAACAGAGAGCAGGATTCCTGCTCTCTCTTTCAAAAACCAAAGCAATTTGCTATGATAGGGCGGGAGCTGCGAGGCTCCTGCCCTACCATAGCAAACAGCAGTGTCCTGGGTTAGGCACCCCAGGACATGTCATGAGTGATGTAATATGTGACGTCATCAGCAGTGCATTGCGGGTGCGCGAGTTATAGTTAGCTATACTAACTATAACGGGGGAATTTCAATGGTTTTGTATGAGTGAAATGTCCAGCTAACTATAACATGTGTGAAACCTATGGTTTTTTCTGTGAATTTCTAAGGTTTTTTTAAATGCTAATTCCTAACTATAACGTGGCTGAAACCTATGGTTTTTTCAGTGAATTTGCAAGGTTTTTTAAATGCTAATTCCAAACTATAACCTGAGTAAAACTTATGGTTTTTTCAGTGAATTTCATAGGTTTTGTAAATGCAAATGTTTAAATGTATTAATTGTTATATTTAGTTTTTTTATACTAATTTACTACATTTTTTAGAATAATTATTTTTAGTTATTTTATTTTTTAAATGACATTACATATTTTTAATGTAAAATAATAAAGAACAACATTCAAAAATAATAAATTAAAAAAATATATCAATATATTACAATTATTTTTTATATATATTTTTTCGCTTTTTTTGTGGTAAACGTACCGTACGCGTACTGTCCTCGCACCATCCTTTGTATCTGTAATAGTACTGTACGTGTACCTGCGCATATGTTACGAATACATTTTGACGTCCCGTGTCACATCGGAGCTTCCGCGTGACGTCATTTACGTTTGTATGGCGCACTGTACGCGTACTCCGCAAAAGCTTCTTAATGTTGAAAAAGATATATCTATGTATTTAATGTAAATATTAAGGCAAGACATTATCTAAGATAATCATGAAAATAGTATTTACTTTTAATAAGCGTATATTACTTTTAACAGCAATTACGCAAATTGCAGGGTAATTCGTATGTACTCACATCGTAAGCGCACCCTACGTGACTTCAAAACAAGAGATTTGATTGGTTCATAATACTTCCTATTCTAACTGTTGAAGGACCCCACCCATTTTAATCATTCTTCTTTGACTTTCACTGAAGAACCATCTCTTTTCTGAAGCTCCTGTGTTTTTGAAGACATCTTTAATATGGCTGCATGCCAGGAGGAAGATATATCTGAACACTCTTCAGAAGAAGAATTTCTTGCTGAGGAAGCACAGCCAAAAAGGAAGGAAGCTATGATCTGGATTTTTTTTACAATTCCAGACGGAGAAAAGAAAATGAATGCAGCCAAGGGCACCTGCAAGGTGTGTGGGACCATACTTTCTAGAGGTGATCCGAATAAAAAATATTCATTTGGAACCGCCAGCATGTTACGACATGTTAAGAATCTTCATCCCCGCAATTATGCGAGAGCTGCATGTGACAGGCTGCGGGAAGACCCTTCACCAGCTGTAGCCAGCACTTCCACAGCACCATCTAGTCCGCATCCGGACATCCGTCCTGATTTTGGAGACCTTATCATTCTTTGTAAATTTTGTAAACAGACATTATGTTATGGCGAACAGTCTATTGATTTGATTTGCAGGCGCAAACAGGAGCACTGTTGATTTTTTTTTGTTTATTTGTTCCCATTGCAGACTGTTTTGTTTGTGCAGTTCCTTTTTTTCCTTTGAAAAAAAACAATAACAAAAAACTGTTCAAAAAATCTAAAAAAAAATACAAAACTACAAAAAAGACAACAAAAAAAAGTTCTTTTAAGAATTAACTTCACTGCTCAAAAAAAGAGATATATTAGTATGATAGTGTGTACACGTTTTTTTGAATGGGTGTGTAGTGTATACATGAATGAAAGAATATATTAGTAGTGTATGGTAAATGTGAAACGGCAAAACTATAAGGAAGGGAAAGACAAGTGAGCAGGTAGATACATGACTGCAAGCATAGTGCATAGGGGTTTGAAGCAGTGCATGTCCTAAGGCCTACTTTGCTGCATGAGTACTTGGGTACTGACTGAATGATTACAGTTCTGCAAGGACAGTGCCTGACTGAATTTATAACTGCTTTAGTTCTGGCAAAGTGAATGGATTAGTTTTTACTGCTGAATGGGTGACTACAACAATGGAACAGCTGTGACAGAAGTGGAAGGATACAGACTGGGGAATTGAAGGTATAAAACACAAGTGTGCAGGTAGATAGAAGACTACAAGCATAGTGCATAGCGCTTTGAAGCAATTCATGCCCTAAGGCCTACTTCGCTGCATCAGTACTTGGGTACTGACTGAATGATTACAGTTCTGCAAGGACAGTGCCTGACTGAATTTATAAGTGCTTGAGTTTTAGTGCACTGAATGGATAAGAACAAACTGCTGAATGGGTCACTGCAACAGTGCAACAGCAGTGACAGACTGCTTGGTGGAAGTGTAAAGATACAGTCTAGGGAATTGAAGGTATAAAAGACAAGTGTGCAAGTACATAGAAGACTACTAGCATAGTGCATAGCGGTTTGAAGCAGTTTATGCCCTAAGGCCTACTTCGCTGCATGAGTACTTGGGTACTGACTGAATGATTACAGTTCTGCAAGGACAGTGCCTGACAGAATTTATAAGTGCTTGAGTTTTAGCGCAGTGAATGGATAAGCACATACTGCTGAATGGGTCACTACAATAATGCAACACAGATTCCTAGTGTTTGATAGCTTCTTTAGAAAATCTTTAGTTCTCTTACCAGGAAGTTTTCTTTTTCACCACAGCCTGTTGTTCAGGTATATCTTGTGGATGACCTCTCTTGAAATAATAAGCTTTATTACATTGTTTCCTCTTTTCACTTGTTGTAGGCATGATGAATTTCTTTTATTGTTGATAAATAGAATCTGTTATAAAAAAATATATAATGTCATCAAAATAAATCTATAAAATATACTATTCTATTACTAAACAAATACTATCTACAATGACTAAGTATAAAAAACAAATGTGTAACTGATAACAGAAGTGCATACATACTGCATATGACTTTCAAGAACTACATCTGCAAGAAGAGTACCTGAATGAATTTATAAATGGTTGGATTTTGGAACTGTGAATTGATTAGTACATGGTGCTCAATGCATCACTAGAACAGTACAAGGTGAGACACAGAGTATTTCCTGCAACATCTTGGTAACTAACTGGGGAATTTAATGTATGAAAGACAAATGTGCACGCGGATATAAGAGTGTATGCATACAGCATACGGGTTTGAAGTAGTCCTTGTCCTGAGGCGTACTTGGGTACTGAATGAATATTTACAGTACTGTAAGGAGAGTGTCTGAGTGAATGTATAAGTGTTTGAGTTCTAGTGCACTGAATAATCAGTACATACCGCTACATGGGTCACTACAACAGTGCAAGAGCAATGACAGAGTGTTTACTGGAAGTGTAAGGATACAGACTTGGGAATTGAAGATGTGAAAGACAAGTGTGCAAGTAGATACATCACTGCATGCATAGTGCATAGGGATTTGAAACAGTCCATGCCCTAAGGTCTACTTTGCTGCATGAGTACTTAGGTACTGAATGAATCATCACAGTTCTGTAAAGAGAGTGCTTAACTTAATTTGTAAGTGCTTCAGTTTTAGCGCAGTGAATGGATTAGAACAAACTGCTGAATGGGTCACTACAACAGTGCAACAGCAGTGACAGAGTGCTTGGTGTAAGTGTAAAGATACAGACTTGGGAATTGAAGGTATACAAGACAAGTGTGCAGGTAGATACAAGACTGCATGCATAGTGCATAGGGATTTGAAGCAGTCCATGCCTTAAGGCCTACTTTGCTGCATGACTACTTGGGTACTCACTGAATGATTACAGTTCTGCAAGGAGAGTGCCTGACTGAATTTATAAGTGCTTTACTTTTAGCGCAGTGAATGAATAAGCACATACTACTGAATGGGTCACTACAATAGTGCAACAGCAGTGACAGAGTGTTTGGTGGGAGCGTAAGGATACAAACTGGGGAATTGAAGGTGTGAAAGACAAGTGTGCAGGTAGATACAAGACTGCATGCACAGTGCATAGGGCGTTCAAGCAGTCCATGTCCTAAGGCCTACTTCACTGCATCAGTACTTGGGTACTACTGAATGACTACAGTCCTGCAAGGAGAGTGCCTGACTGAATTGATAAGTGCTTCAGTTTTAGCACAGTGAAAGGATTAGAACAAACTGCTGAATGGGTCACTACAACAGTGCAACAGCAGTGACAGACTGCCTGATGGAAGTGCAATATACAGACTAGGGAATTGAAGGTATAAAAGACAAGTGTGCAGGTAGAAAGAAGACTACAAGCATAGTGCATAGCAGTTTGAAGCAGTTCATGCCCTAAGGCCTACTTTGCTGCATGAGTACTTGGATACTGACTGAATGATTACAATTCTGCAAGGACAGTGCCTGACTGAATTTATAAGTGCTTGAGTTTTAGTGCAGTGAATGTATTAGAACAAACTGCTGAATGGGTCACTAGAACAGTGCAACAGTAGTGACAGACTGCTTGGTGGAAGTGTAAGGATATAGACTAAGGAATTAAAGGAAAAAAGACAAGTGTGCAGGTAAATAGAAGACTACAAGCATAGTGCATAGCACTTCGAAGCAGTTCTTGCCCTAAGGCCTACTTAACTGCATGAGTACTTGAGTACTGACTGTATGATTACAGTTCTGCAAGGACAGTGCCTGACTGAATTAATAAGTACTTGAGTTTTAGCGCAGTAAATGGATTAGCAAATACTGCTGAATGGGTAGCTACAAAAGTGCAACAGCAGTGACAGAGTGTTTGGTGGAAGTGCAAGGATACAGACTGGGGAATTGAAGGTATGAAACACAAGTTTGCAGATGGATAGAAGACTGCATACATAGTGCATAGGGGTTTGAAGCAGTCCATGCCCTAAGGCCTACTATATATCTAACTACTGCATTTTAGTGTACAACCCTAACTCATTTTGCAAATACATAAGAAATTTGAAGCACTATTTGCACCAACATTACATCAAAAAAGTGACACAATACAACCACAAAGAGGAGCAAGGGTCTTGTAAATCTGCCCCAGAGTGTCTGCAGCAGTGTATATATACTGACTGGGGAATTGTAGATTTGAAACACAAGCCTGATTCTAGACAAACAACACTATTATTTATCTTGAAGGGCTAATATGCCTGCACACATTCAAGAAATATAAATACTGCATTTTACTGTACAACCATGAGTCATTTTCCAAATACAAAAGCAATAACTGGTTTCTAATTCTATCAAAACTTGAAAAAAGGATAGATTTTTAAGCAGTTACGTGTATGCAAACACAAAACATACAAAAATGCTTCTCTCAGAATAATTTGTGAATGCACACAGTGTGATTCTAGACAACAAATATTAGACCTTGTATTTTTACCAAAACACATTTACTAGTCTAGAAACAGTAAAGTGAGTAAACACATTCTATATATATGACTGCTGCATTTTACTATACAATCCGGATTCGTTTTGCAAAAACATAACTAATTTGCTACATTATTGGCGTGAACATTACATCAAAAAAGTGACAATAGAACACCAAAGAGGCACAAGAGGCTTGTATATCTACCCCAGAGTGTATGCAGCAGTGTGTGTATACTAACTGAGAAATTATAGATTTGAAACAGAAGTCTGATTCTAGACAAGCAACACTATTAATTACTCTTGAAGGGCTAATATGACTGCACACATTCCAGAAATATAAATACGGCATTTTACTGTACAACCATGAGTCATTTTCCGAATACAAAAGCAATAACTGGTTTCTAATTCTATCAAAACTTGAAAAAAGGATAGATTTTTAAGCAGTTACGTGTCTGCAAACACAAAACTTACAAAAATGCTTCTCTCAGAATAATTCCTAAATGCACACAGACGCACAGGGTGATTTTAGAAAAATATATTAGACCTTGCATTTTAGCAAAACACATTTACTAGTCTAGAAACGGTGGATGTATAATGCTACACTGCACACGTTTTCATCGCAAACATTCACATCGCCGTCTTTACATTGCACACACATTCACAAAGCTCGCTGACACAACGCAACCCATTACTTCGTTCCAACATTGAAATGCATACAAAACACAACCACTATGCACACAAACACCCCGCATGCTTTAACATCGCATTTTCCCCCCAAAATAGCACACACTACCCCCAGCACGAGCACATCCCCTACGCCCGTCCCCCTAAACCCGTACTCCTAAATCCTTAATTAGTACCTAACACTACGGCCCCCTGACCCAACCCGTAACCCAAAAACACACGCTCCGATAGTTGTTCGCCGTTTGATCAGTCAGAATGAAAAGCAGCACATTTCCATGAACTATGAAACATGTTCTGCACGCACCTGTCATACTAGCATCAATGTAAGTTTGATCTTGTGCAGGTTAGGTTGGGACACTAGTACAGGCTACAGCAGTATAAACACAAATTCATTTAATGTCCATAATGCAAGGGCAATTCTTCAAAGGCTTTTACAGCAAGCGAAGGAGAGCGAAGGTTAAATAACTTTTTCAGTTTGACCAACAGAAGAGATGTGTGAGGAAGGAAAGTGTGCAAATACGTTTGCTACCATAATCTCCATGGGACAGTTTATGGATATTTTCAGCCTCTTTCAGCAAAGTGTCCTAGACTAAACTCTTCCTCAGCGCAATCGCTAGAGATGAAATGTGTGCGGCAATCTGTCACTATCACGCGGCATCTCTATGTAATATCAGTTGCAGTTCTTGCACTCAACAATTTGATTCCAACAAATAATGTTTCCCAACTCAGATACAGCATCTTGAGGATAGGCACAGAAAAGCTAAAAAAATCGCAGTGTATATAATTAAATGAATACTTAATTTTTCTTATAAACTGATAAAGAGGGACTTATCCCGCACAGTGCAAATATTTGAATGTGCATTAACACCTTGGCTGCTAGAGATATTTTCCTCCTGTGCTGCAATCCATGATTTACCATTGTTCATGACGAGCTCAGCTCGTCATAAGCACAGCTCCACTGTGCCTCATGACGAGCTAAGCTCGTCATGAGCATGGAAGGGGTTAAGATAGCCAATGCGTCATCCCTACATCCATCCAATATCTCATCTATACATCCATCCTTCATCCATCCACATTTGCATCCTTCCATCCATCTTTTATCCATCCACCCTTTCATCCTTCTATCCATACACACATTCTTCATCCATCCACCCTTTCATCCTTCCAACCATATATCCTCCATCCATCCTCCCTTTCATCCTTCCATCCATACATCCTTCATCCATCCACCCTTTCATCCATCCATCCATCCATCATTCATCCACCCACCCTTTCACACATCTATCCATCCATCTATTCTTCATCCATCCTCCCTTTCATCCTTCCATCCATACATCCTTCATCCATCCACCCTTTCATCCATCCATCCATCCATCATTCATCCACCCACCCTTTCACACATCTATCCATCCATCTATTCTTCATCCATCCACCCTTTCATCCTTCCATCCATACATCGATACTTCATCCATACACCCTTTTCATCCTTCCATCCATACATACATCCTTCTTCCATCCACGCTTTCATCCATCATTCATCACCCACCCTTTCACACATCCATCATCCTTCATCCATACACCCTTGCATCCTTCCATCCACCCATCCATCCTTCATTCATACACCCTTTCATCCTTCCATCCTTTCATACATCCTTCATCCATCCACCCTTTCATCCTTCCATCCATACATCCATCCTTCACCCATCCACCCTTTCATCCATCCATCCATCCATCCATCATTCTTCCACCTTTTCACACATCCATCCATCCATTCATCCACGCTGCATCTGTCATCTGTAAACTTCCATATCCAGCATCATCTGTCACTCTCAAACACTTGCTGTCACGCGTTGTAATGGGGCTTCAAAGAAAGATATTTAGACACTGCTGAGAAGAGTAAAAGAAGTAGCTAGGCTCTGCTTCAACTGCTGCCAACTGGGCCAATACACCACAGATCTGTAACAACTTCAATTAAACACTATGCCCAGCAAAGCACATGGGTGCATATCCTAAAATACTTAGGACATGTAACCCTATATACCTAACAAAAACCTTAGGCCAAACAAAACAAACCAGAGCATTTAAAGCAGATTCAGCCAAAAGATGCAGGGTGCAGAACGACCCATGTAAGTTAGAAACACTATGCCCAGGAAAGTACATGGGTGCATAGCCCAGCCTGAAGATGCAGGGTGCTGAACGACCCTTCAACTGGAAAAGTAACTGCACACATTCTAAATTTTTTAGTACTGCACTTTACTGTACAAAGCTGACTTACCAAACACATTAACTTACCAAATGCTTTTATCACAATGGTTATCGAAATGCAGACAAACTCAGAATATGATTCAACACAACTAAACTACTCCTTGCAATTTACAATGAAAAAACACATTACTCTTATTAAAAACGAAATGCACCACATACATCCCCTTACAAGTTAACAACTCACCTTTCAAAATGATTTGTAGATTAAGAAGAAAGTCAGTCACACAGCAGATATTCTTATACAGAATCTCTGTATTTCACTGTTCTTAAGAAAACCAGAAAATGGCAAGGTTTCTCTCTCATACTACTCACATATACATGTAAATAACAAATCACATTTCTTCCCACATTAATTGAAAAGCAAACACACATTTCTATTGGTTGAACTTTGAACCCTATCCAACTGACATAACTTTGAACCCTACCCCCATTCTGCCGTTTGCCTGTTACCATAGAATCACTTAACTGAGCACACAGGTCAAATGTTCATCACACAATGTTACTAATCAAAACAGCAAGTTTGCTTGACTTTTCAACATATCAGCTTATCTTATGTAATGTAACTTTCAATCAGTTTTTGTTAAAAAACAGAAACATGCACCCTAATTTTCAGTGTACAATGTTCTCAAACAACCAATCATTTCTTATCTTTTTTCAAAACTGTATCTTATCCATCATTTTAGAAAAATCTTAGTTTTCAAACTGCCATTTCATTTTCAGAGACCATCTGAGTGCATCTAGACCTCCCTTCAACATGCTTACAGTGTGGATTTTGGGACACAGCTATATTTTCTGGAGCCAAAGGTATGCAGAACAGAAAGGAATTCACAAAGACCTAGGTTTACAAAACGCAGACATTAAATGGATTGAACAGAGAGGGTTAAAATGGAGACAATTGCTACCATTGGTTAAATCCTTTTTACATCTCCAACACCCTGACCTCATAATTGTGCACTGTGGTGGCAATGACCTAGGCACTTTGACAGGAGTATGTCTGGAAATGCTTATGAAGGCACTCCTTTGGAGAATTGATGGCACTTTCCCCCAAACTGCCTTTGTCTATTCTAATATATGCCAAAGGCAGAAATGGAACTGGTCCAACCAGAGTCTTCCTCTTAAACTTTAGACTCTGCATCGGTACTTTCTTGTAGGTACTAAAATCTCCCAATAAACACAAGGGCTCTTTTTAGAGCCACTCAAAATCTAAACACATAAGCTTGATAAATATCTGAAAAATATTTTTCTATTTCTTGCTTGCATACGCGTTCGGGACGCCTTATAAACCAGGTAGCATACGGAGTACGGTACGCGTACCTAACGCGTGCACACCAGAGGTCCCCAGGGCCACCACAAACCTCGAGGCGGGGTGCCGCGCGGCCCACCTCCCAACATTTAAAAGACCCGGGGGTGGTGGTCGCCAGGGCTGGGGTGTCCGTCATGGACTCCCCAATTAAAAAATGTAGTGGCCCGAGGAGTTGGCGGTCCCCGGAGCGTGTGGGGGCGCTTGAGCCCCCCACACAGGTATTTTGTATTTTTAAAAAAAGAAGCCTCGGGGGGTGGTGTTCCCCGGGGCTGCGGGGTAGCCGTGAGCCCCCCACATACATAATGTCAAAGCACTGGGGGTGGCGGTCCCCGGGGCTAGTGGGCCCCTCTGGGCCCCCATTATTATAAAAAAAGAAGCCCCGGGGGTGGGGGTCCCCGAGGCAGCGGGGCGGCGGTGAGCCCCCGCATACATAATGTCAAAGCCCCAGGGGGTGGTGGTCCCCGGGGTTAGAGGGCCCCTCTGGGCCCCCCATTATTATAAAAAAAAGAAGCCCCGGGGTGGCGGTCCTCGGGCTGTGGGGGGGTCGTGACCCCCTGGATACATAATGTCAAAGTCCCAGGGGGTGGCGCTTCCATACATTTTGAGTATAGTACACAAATTATTATTTGTCAGTTAACTGGTCATTTGGGGCAGTTCTGGTATAGTACCCAAACCAAAGAGTCCTTATCCATTTTGATGTTTTTGTCTAAGTTCACCTTATGCAGTTTTTCGTTTTACAGTTTTTAAAAAGTTCGAAGTGTTATTCTAAGTGAGCATATAGTTCTTCATCAAAGTTCATCCCTCTAGGGCTTTTTGTTCGTAACTGTATAATGTACTTAGATTCAAACTGTCGTAGTCTCTTTTTTTGATCACCCATTCTCTCATGTGATTCCACTGTGTCAATTGCGCCAGTCGCCACCTTGACATGTTAAAAGATGTTTGACCGTTGCATAGGATAAGTCTCGATTTTTCACTGCTCTGATGTGTTCTAAGACACGTTTTTTTATCATGCAGGTAGTGCTTCCTATGTATAATATCCCACAATTACATTGAATGGCATATACGGCAAATTTGGTAGAGCACGTGATTCTTTTGTTGATTTCTATGAGATGTCCTTCTGGATCTCTAAGACTTTTTTTGTTTGTTCACACCAATTTTGCAGGCTTTACAGGTGTGACATTTTACAAATCCTTTTTGATGTTTCTCCAACCAGTTTGATGTCGTTGTTTTCTGGTTAAAGTGGCTTTGAACAAGTATGTCTTTGATTGAAGGTGCTTTTCTGAAGGTGATGAGTGGAGAAGCACCTACTAGTTTTTTCATGTCTTGATCTTGAGTCAGTAATGCCCAATACTTCTGGACACTTTGACATATTTTGTGGCTTTCTTTGCTCTATGGGACGATCAGCCTAGGGTTTTTGTTGACTTTTGTCCTGTTCAGATATAGCTGGTGATTTCGGTTTCTGAATCAAAATTTCAGTTCGAGTTTTCTTCTCTATTTTGTTTCTGCAGATTTGCAGGTCTCTTTCCCGATATCTTCTTTTCCTTATCCTGTTAGTACTCTTTTCGATTTCTTTTCTAGCATTCTCTTCTTGTGAGCAGTTATGCTTCATCCTAATAAACTCCCCATTTGGAATGCTTCTAATTAGTGTATGCGGATGAAAGCTGTCAGCATGGAGGATGCTGTTAGTGGCTGTTTTCTTCCTAAAGAGTGTAGTTTGTATTTGTCCTTGATCGATGTAAATACAGATGTCTAGGAAATCAATTTTGTGCCGATTGATGTTGTATGTAAAGGATAATCCGATTTCATTCTGGATCAGTGAATCAAAGTATTGGATGAATTCCTCCTTGCTTCCATCCCAGATTAAAAACAGATCATCTATGTATCTAGTCCATAGTATGATTTTGTCCAAAACATCGCCATATTCCGGACTCCATGCCACCTCCTTCTCCCACCAACCCATAGTTAAGTTGGCGTAGTTGGGAGAGAAGGACATGCCCATTGCACAGCCACAGAGTTGGTGAAAGATTTCATGATTGAAAAAGAAGATGTTATTACTAAGGCACATCTGAATCATAGTGAGAAGCATGGCAGAGTGTTCCAGTTCTGTGATGTTTCTTTGCTTCAAGAAGTAGGCAAATGCATTGAGGCCCACTGAATGTTCGATGGACGTATATAAGGAAATAACGTCTATTGTGACTAGTAGATAGGATGGATTCCATGATGTATTTGATAGGACGCGGAGGAAATCCCCTGTATCTTGAATATATGAACTTAAATTTCTTACCATAGGTGCCAAATAGTGATCGATGTAAGATGAGATATTCTCATAGGCTGAATCACAAGAGGACACAATTGGACGTCCAGGAGGGTTTATCATTGTTTTATGCACTTTAGGCAAGAAATAAATAGTTGGAATAGTTGGATGTTCCTTGAATAAAAATTGAAGTTCCTCTGTTGTTAGAAGTTTGTGATCATGCCACTCATCCAAGTTCTTCCGAATCTCATTGATCATTTTATGGATTGGATTTGATGTTAGTTTCATATATTTATTGCAGTCAAGAAGTTGACGATATGCCTCTTTTTTGTAGTCATCTACGTTTTGAATAACGATGTTACCGCCCTTGTCTGCGGGTTTTATCACTATTTTGGAGTTGTTTGCTAGTGATTCAATTGCCTTGTGTTCGCTAGATGACAAATTCTCTCTTGTTTTGATATTTCTTAGTTTCTCTATTTTTTCAATTTCATTCATGACCGCTTCTGAGAATGAATCAATCTTGTTACCTGGTGAAAGTTGTGGGCAATATTTCGATTTTTTCTTTAGTCCACTATTTGTGTGTTGCTTTGTTTGAATCTCCAGGTTTTGAAGTACTGAAATCTCTGTACTTTCTTCATCTGATAACTCGTTTGCAAGATCATAAAGATTTTTAAGATGTGGGATTTCCTGAATTGTTAATGATCCATCTTCCACAAATGCTGGGTTTGATACATTTTGTTCAGTATTTGGTGTTTTTGTTGCGTGGATTTTAGATAATTTCAACTTACGTACATATTTATAGATGTCAATTTTTGTGTCCGTAAAGTTAAAATGTTTTTGAGGACAGAATGATAGACCTTTATTTAATACTTGATGTTCAATTGATGTTAATGGGTAATCTGATATGTTGATTACTAAGTTTTCTGAAGTTAATTCTTTTTCGTGCAATTTCTCAGTGGGTAAAATCTTTTTGCGTTTTGCTCTTCTGGTTTTTCGGTGGCTTCTGAAGATTTTGAAGCGTCCTTGCCATACCCTCTGCCTCGCCCTCTGCCCCTGCTTTGTCCTCGATTCCGGGAGATTTTCTGGTCGAGATTGACCAAGTGCATTTCGTCTAAAAAAGAGAAAGGAATAGGAGTTGCACTTTTCGTGTTTCTGCTGGTAGTTGCACCATTTTCAACTGTGCTTACATCAGATTCACTTCCCGATTCCAATTGTAGTTGTTTCTTAGTGTAATTACTCTTCAGAGTGTCAAATCTCCAGGCAAAGGTTAAAATCTGGCCATTTTTATAATCGGCCTCATCTCTCAGGAATTTCCTTTGTTTGCGTTGTTGTATATCGTCTTCGTACTTTTCTAGACGATCTTCCATTTCTTTACGCAGTTTATCTGAATAATTTTTCTCTTTCTTAGAAATGTTCTCTTCTAGTTCTTTGATCATGGTGTGCGCTTCCTCAAAATCTTTTTCAGAGTATTTTATAAGTATGCGCATCATATTTTTGCTGCACGTCATGTTGTTTATCCCCCATTCTTCCAACACATCCGTCCTTGTATCTGGATGTGTGGGCATAGTAAATATCCGTAGTCCCCGCGGCACTTTGTCCACCTCTAAATATTTTTCTAGTGTTAGTATCTCCCAGCTTTAATTTATTTCCCTTTTATACTGCTTTTCTAGTTGAAAAAAGAGTTGTTTTAAATTTGCATCCACCAACGGTTGTTGAGTCTCGCCCGTGTTTGTCGTCGGGTCTTCGCCACTATTAGAAGAAAACATTGATGCTGCCTTCTGCGCGCGTTTCACTTTCCGCGCTTCCATTGCAAAGATGACTGTAGTGTTTGTTCAAAACTGTGAGTGTTTTATCTGAATGTCATACAATTGCTCCGTTTTATTTAAATCGAAAGAAGAGGGCACTTGTGTTAGTAATTTCTGAACTTGACAAGTTGCCGCTTTCGTGGTGAGAGGAGAAATGACGTTTGCTTTAGTTCTTAACAGGATTTCAATCCTCGATTAACTACCACCCAAGACGCTTCGAGTTTGAGGATAGTGCCGGTTATTTTCACGTCGAATGCTTACCCGGAGGGGAGACTCCTGTGCGGGCGGGGCTCTCTGCTCCGTCCTTCAGCGCTCGACCCAGCCGGGATCTCGGTGCTCCTTCAGTGTGTTGTTTCGGCGCTTCTCTTTTCCTCTGGCGCTTCCTGCTTCCATTCTGTTTAAAAAAAAAAAAAAAAAAAAAATATATATATATATATATATATATATATACGCTATTTTGATGGTTTGGAATACAATCAATCTATAGATCATTAATGCATGCAGTTCATTCCTACGTCAAGATCAAGATCAATAAAGATGGGTAAACAAAAAATGTTCATCAAGATCAATAAGATCAACAAAAAATTGTCAATTACAAAGGGCGGGGCGGAGAATTAGGCGGGGAATCTGTACTTAAAAGCACTCTGGAGCGGGAGTGGGCACTCTGAAACTGAGCCGCTACCTTGCGGAAGGAAAATTGCTTGTGTTTGCACAATGTTTTAATTTTTTGTATTAAAACCGATGTGTTGCACTTTACTGTAATTTTAAAAACCAGAAAACTATTACCAATTCTGCCGGCACCGCCTCCCTAACGGGTCACGGTGTTCCACTCTGCTCAGCCAATTACAGAGGGCGGGGGCGGAGAATTAGGCGGGGAATCTGTGCTTAAATCCCCAATGGCGAGGGAGCGCAGCGGATGCGTGCAGCGGGCGCGCCGGCGCGCCAAAGGCAAGCCCATCTGCGCCCGTCCGTGCTAGTACGGGGTGAGGGGCGAGTCACTCTGCCCGTATTCTCAAGTTTTCTGCAGAAGAACTGCGAAGGCTCCATAGGGCCTCGCTCCCACTCAACCCTGCCATTAAAACTCGCCTGGACAGATATAAGGTCTAACAACCACGCAAAAGCTTTCCTGAAATATTCATAGCTAAGGCCCAGGAAGAAGATTTGACTTCTTCCAAGTAGGTAGCCTTACGTGTATTCTACTTAAACACACGTTCTCTCGTTAAACACCAGATAGAGGTTTTTACACTACTGGCAACTGACAGACCTGATATCTTGATTATAACTGAAACCTGGTTGACCCCTGAATCCACACCTGATACACTGGCCGCATTACCTAACGATTATAACATCCTTCATGCGGACCGCCCATCTGGTAAATCGGGTTGGGGAATGGCTGCGATTATTCACCATAATCACGCGTTTACAGCAGTCTCTCCCTTGAATCTTGTGGCAGTAGACAACCTGGTCATCAGACTGGAATCAGACACCGCCCCACTGATATGCGCTGTAATCTACAGGCCCCCTCAGCACATGCCTTTATTTCCCCTGTCATTGAGTGAGCAAATAGCAAACATAGCGACAAATTACACGAACATTATTTTAATCAGTGATTTTAACTATTGGTTTAACAACACATCTGGTGGTCCTCACTCACTCGAACTCACTGAATTATTAACTAACCTAAACTTGACTCAGCACCTATCTTCTGCAACACATATTTGGACAACAAGCCTTACCATTTCCACCCCTACGATTCTTCCATGTTTATGGTCCGACCATTATCTTATAGCATTCTCAATAACGCTTCCTACCAGTATTAAGTCTCCCTCGGATGAGGGGGGCATGATAAGAAGTTGGGGTACCCTCAATAAAAAAGGAATTTATGCACTCACTAGCTGGCTCAACCACAGTGCCTACCGAGGACCTAGATCTCGATGAAGCTCACATTGCATCCTGGCTACAAACTGCTAGCGATAAGTTCGCCCCTCTCAAGAAACTCCGATTAAATCGGTGTGCTGACGCACATAAATGGTTCACTAGTGAACTAAAAGAACAGAAATTAGCACTTCGACAAAAAGAGAGAAAATGGAGAATAAAATACACCCCCGAAGATAAGCTCTCCTATGCAGAGGCTCTGAAAAATGATAAAGTAGCCATCAAGGCGGCAAAGGCAGCCCACTTCTCTGCCAGAATTTTGAATTCTAGTAACAAATCTAAGGAAATGTTCTCAATCGTGAATGAGCTGTCAAACGCCGACAGAGTAGCGCACAAGCCCACCCCCACTCAGGAGCTCTGTGACAACCTGAATAGCTTCTTCCTTGAGAAAATAGCCACATTCAAAGCCAGTATTCCTTGCTCTTCTTCCACTGAACCACCCTTGGCTATTCCCACGAATAACTCATTGCTGGAATATTTCCCAGGTATTAGCGCAGATGTGTTCCCCCTTTTAATGTCAAAAGTAAAATCTGGCTCACCATCGGACCGGTGCCCACCATATATACTGAAAGAAATCTTCTCCACCGTCCCGCAGCCCGCTCTAACTCTTCTGAATGCATCACTGTGACAGGGCTGCGTCCCTAAACCATTCAAAGATGCTATCGTGGTGCCCCTGCTTAAAAAATCCGGAGCAGATCTTCAAACCCCTCTAATTATCGTCCAATATCTCTGCTCCCCAACCTAGCTAAAATACTGGAAGCACACGTGGCCAAATGCCTATCCAATTTCATGGAACAATCTGGTTACTTGGACCCCCACCAGGCAGGATTTCGTCCTGCCCACTCCATGGAGTCAGTGATTCTGGCAGTATTGGACGACATACGTAAGAAAGCAGACTTAGATACCCCTCAGGCTTTGGTGCTCCTGGACCTGTCAGTTTGACACGGTTGACCACAGGATACTGGGGGACCGTGTCAGACAGGCGGGTGTCCAGGGCCCGGCGCTTAATTGGATTAAATCCTTTTTGGCGGGCCGCACTCAAGCAGTTCGTCTGGCCAACTTCACAGCACCTAAGCTAACTACTACTTGTGGGGTCCCACAGGGGTCCTCTCTATCCCCCCACCTGTTTAATTTGTACCTCTTCCCCCTAATCAAGCCCCTAAAAGACAGGAATGTGACCACCTTCAACTACGCGGATGACCTTCAGCTTACCTTCACCATAGATAATTCCCCCAACTCAATCACCAATTTTCAAGAAACTATGCTACACATCCGGCTCTGGATGGATTCTAATCATTTAAAACTCAACCCAGGCAAGACTGAGGTACTGCTGATCGGGGGAAGCCAGATCTTCTGGGGCCCACACTATTGGCCAACGGAATTGGGGCACCCCCTAAGCCCTCTGCCTCTGTAAAAAGCCTTGGGGTGACCATAGACAGAGACCTATCTCTGAAAACCCATGTAGGGGCAGTGGTATCAACTTGTTTCTTTCAATTGCGAAAGATCCGAAAGATCTGCCACTTGCTCACCCACGCAGCTTTAATACATGTGGTGATAGGTCTGGTACTGTCCCACCTGGACTATGCTAATTTGATCTATTTGGGGTTAGCACTCTGTCTTACTAAACGACTTCAGTTGGTGCAGAATCAGGCTGAAAGATTGATCCTCCAGCAACCCAGGTGGCAATCTGTCAGACCTCTCTTAAAAAAACTACACTGGCTCCCATTACCTCAACGGTCTGCTTTTAAGACAGGCTGCATAATCTTTAAATCACTAAACGGTCATAGTCCCATTTTTATCAACAACCTATTATCCAGGTACACCCCCACTCGTGACTTTCGCTCAAAACATCTCCACCTACTAGCCACCCCTAAATTCAAATGTAAACGACATGGAGGGTGCAGATTCGCGTATCTGGCCCCACAGCTGTGGAATTCGTTCCCCCTTGAGATCCGGTCCTGTCCAGATCTACTGCGCTTCAGAAAACTGCTTAAAACATGGCTATTCAAACAAGCACATTATTATTACATCTCATTAGCTGCGACCAGTTCAGTATAGCGCCACGAAACCTTGGTGTACGCGCGCTCTATAAATTCCTTAAACATAAACATAAACATCATCCAAATATAAGTTGAACATATAAGAACAACAAAAACAGCTGTTGCTTCTTTCTAGACACAGTTGCTTGTTCAGAGCTGTCAAGAAAAAACTAACAGCCAGATTCATCAAGCGAAATGCGCTCGCAAAAGGGCCAGATTCTGAGAATCTGGCCCTTTGCGAGTGCAATTTTTGCATTTGGGATTCATCATCCCAAATGCAAAAATCGCTAATAAAGAATTCGCAAATTTGCGAGGATTAGCATTTAAGGAATCTCTATTAGAGATTCCTTAAATGCTATTCATGAAACATTTAAAAATTGCGAATTCGCAATTTAGGACCGCTATTTACCACAAAGTCAAACCTCGTGGTAAATAGCGAAAACTTAGAAAAATGCATTTAAATGCATTTTTCTAAGTTGCATGTTACACACACACATGTCCTTTGGACATGTGTGTGCACAACATCAGTGTAAATTCACATTTCAGGGGTGCTACAGGGTGTCCTTTGGACACCCCTGCACCCTTGGAATCGCATCCTTATTTGCGATTAGCAAATTGCTAATCGCAAATAAGGAATAACTCCCCATTCATTCCTATGGGCCTTTGGCCCATAGGAATGAATGGGGAGTTATTCCTTATTTGCGATTAGCAATTTGCTAATCGCAAATAAGGAAGCTGTAGGAATCGCAATTTATTTTGCGATTCCTACATGAATCCCGTTTTGCAAGTCCTTAATAGCGATTCCTTAATAATCGCTATTAAGTACTCGCAAAATGGGACAATGATGAATCTGGCTGTAAATACCTACTTTAAGACAATTAAGAAGGTGGAACATACATAAACAAATACTACATTGGTCATGTTGACACATAAACCTACTCTGATTTGCGATGTCGGATTATTGTCATAAAGCATTTCAGTTGAATTTTAAAATGTAAAGATTAGTAAACAGGTAAAAGTCATTATTTATTTTCTGTTGCATCTACCTGAATGAGTGTGAATTGTAGTTATGAAAACACAATGATTAGGGTGATGCATCTAAACTACTGATCCCTAAATTTCCCAACACTTATAAAACCAAGAATAAGAAGAGCCCTTTCAATGTCGTTTATGACAGAGAAAAGATCACTAATTGCGAAAACGTTGTGCAATTATACCCCATAGTAAAAGCGTGTTACTGGCAGAAATATAATGCAACAGTCCTCTCCTAAATGTTTTCGAAGAGAACATTACCCCACTTACAAGAAAATGTTCTAATGGATCACAATCGCTTGTATGGTAAACTGAATTCCTAGCGTGGTATAGTGCTGTTTCTAAATTAATCATAATAAAACTTGCTCTAAATCAGTCTCAGCTTGTGGTGACGGTCTAGTGTTCCATTAGCCGGAACCGGAAGGGCGGCACAGGAAGCGGAAGGCGGCCATCTTGTCTAGGCGCCAGCCGCAGAGAGCTAAGACGTTGTCCCGGTGCTCCGGGAAATAAAGCCAAAATAACTTGCAATATGCCTCTTGTCTTTATTCGAACCACCAACTTTACAATGGCGATGAGGCAAGGGATTTAACACCCATATCCCCACGAGGCAAAAGAAGAAAAAAAAAAAGCGGAGACAGGAAATAGGCGAAATCGGCAATTCCGGAGCGTGGCAGAGGATGAGGGGCAAGCCCCGACGAGTGAACAAGAGCGTTCCCACCACATTGGTGTGGAGACAAGCCCAGAAGTCAGAGGAACTGCCATCTGGCCTCAAAGCGTCACGGTGGGAGCTGGAAAACGAAAAGACAGCACCGCGCAACACAAGGGAAGCACACGAGGTGAGCCGCGACTCACCCACCCAAGCACAAGAAGCCCCCCCCCACTGATTAGTGGACCCCACGCAGCACACTGGCGGCACAGCAAGGAAGGGGGGAAGGATCAAACACTGTGGGCACAGCAGACAGGGACAGCCCACAAGCGCTCCCAGCTACTGACCGCGCTACAGGGGGTGCTGCAGCCGGCAGCGAGCACAGTGAGGAAGACACGGACGAGAGGCAGGCGCCAGGAAGCCCACCCGGCCGGGCCATCCCAATACAAGCGGGCCCCAGAGGAAACGGCAAGATGGCGACACAGTCCACCTCCCTCACCCAAATGGTGCCTTTTCTTCCGAAAAGAGGGGAACCCACAATGCCATGGAAGCGGTATTTCCTAAATTATTTAGAAGCATTAGAAGAAGAAAGTGAAGCAGCGTACTCAAGCCCGAGGAGGAGAAAGATCCTACTGCACAATTTGGGCCCGGAGGGGCTCAGAGTGTATGACACCATCATTAAAGGCACAAGAGACGCTGCCGACACAGACGTTTTTAGCCACGCCATTGCAGACCTCGACGCGCACTACAGGCTGGTAGTGTGCGTAGCCATCGACAGGCATAATTTCTTCCAGAGGAAACAAGAGGGCGGAGAGACTATCGATGAGTACGTAGCGGCACTGCAGAAGTTGGCCCTGACATGTAAATTTGGCACACTGCATGATGAACTGATAAGGGACCACATCATCATGCACACGTCCAGTACACACGTGCAAGAAAAACTGTGGGTAAACGGAGAGGCCCCCCCTAAAGGAGGTTTGGGCCTTGGTAAAGAAAGCAGAAATGTCCAAGCGGTGCGCTCAGGCAGCCCGGAAAGATGCAGGAGGGACACAGATGGTCTGCAGGGTAATGACGCCGGGCAAGGGCGAAAAAGCAAAGCAGAGAGAACCACAAAGAGGCCAAGACAACAGAAGGAACTCCCAAGCTGGAAGCACAGACCAAAGAACGGGGAGAGGCGGAGGACCTAGCTGCTACAGGTGCGGAAGCACGTCGCATTTGGGAAACGACAAAGTATGCCCGGCGTTCTGGGCAAAATGCGCATACTGCAGCGTCTTCGGCCATTATGAAAAGGTATGCCACCGAAAACCCAAAGGGGCCATGGTCAGATACATAGACCAAGAACACCATGAAGAAGAAGGAAACCTGACGGAGGAGGATGAACTAGAGGAAGTCCTCTACATTGAGGCCCAGGTATTGGATATGGAAGGCACTGAGCCGGACAAACCCAGGTTGAACATGCACATAGGAGGTGTGCCCAATGAGATAATTGCAGACAGTGGAGCCCCCATCACCATAATACAAAGGCAAGTGTGGGAAGAGAAATTCATGACAAAAGTAAAGGAGGAGCTGCGTCCCATGGATCTACGACCTGTCACGTACACGGGGCAGAGAATTCCTATGCTAGGGTACTGCCCATTGCTACTTGAGTTCAGAGGATGTCAAGCAAATTGCAAACTGTACATTGCGGAAAAGGGGCCGTCAGTGCTCAGTTGGAAGGACCAAGGGGCATTAGGAATACAACTGAACCCGGGTGGCATAGAAAAGGTGATGCTAATGGACATGGAAGGAAGAAGCGACAATGAGGCCTGGCACAGGGAATACCCCAAGGTGTTCAATGGACAAATAGGTGAATTGGCCAAGTACAAACACCTTATCAGGTTGAAGGAGGGAGCCAAACCAGTCATTCACAAAGTAAGGAACATTCCTTTCCGTTGTCGGGAGGCAGTACAGGCAGAACTCAACAGATTGGAAAAAAGTGAAGTGATGACAGCCATTGAGAGCGCTGAGTGGCTTTCGCCTTTGGTGGTGGCTCAGAAGCCAAATGGAAAGGTGAGGCTGTGTGTTGACCTCAGGGAACTCAACAAAAACATCCTGGTCGACAAGTTTCCCCTTCCCCGCATCAATGAGATGTTGGCCAAAACGAAGGGCATCAAATGGTTCTCTACAGTGGACCTGTTGTCTGCCTACCACCAGGTGAAGCTCCATCTGTCATGCAGTCACCTCACGTCATTTATCATGCCTTTCGGTTGCTACAAGTTTGTCAGGATGCCATTTGGGCTGGCATCGGCAGCCGCTGTATTTCAGAAACTTATGCATAGACTCTTTTGGAAGGTCGAAGGTGTTCAATTCTTCCAGGACGACATTTTGGTCATGGGAGCGTCCAAACAAGAACACAATGAAAAGCTGCACACGGTACTACACACGTTGCAGGAAAACGGTTTGACGGCGGAGTGGTCCAAGTGCAAATTTGGGGTACCATCAGTAACCTACCTTGGTCATGAAGTGAGTGAGAGAGGCATTGAGCCAAAGAGAGCCAACATGCAAGCGATACTGGATGCACCAGCCCCAGGGAAGAAGGAGGACGTCAGATCATTCCTGGGGATGGCTGAATATTATAGCAAAATTATTCCCAACTTTGCCACCAAGACGCACTGCTTGCGCCAACTACTAAAGGAAAGGAACAGCTTCCAATGGAATAAGGAAGAGCAGGAAGAGTTTGACACATTGAAACTGAGGATGAGTGAAACCATACCCCTGAAAGGGTTTGACCCGGACGCAGAATCCATTCTTACCACCGATGCCAGTGACCGTGGCCTGGGAGCAGTGTTAATGCAGAAATCAGGAAAGGGAGAGATATCGACGGTCAGCTTCGCCTCAAGGTCCCTGGAGCCCAACGAGGAGAAATTCAGCGTCATGGAAAAAGAGATGTTAGCTGTGGTGTGGGCGATAGAACGGTTCAGGCAGTACCTGTGGGGCCCCAAGTTTTTAGTGAGAACCGACCACAAGCCCCTGATAAAGGTTTTGACTTCCAGTGGCCATGCACATGCGTCGCCAAGGATCGCAAAAATGACACTTCGCTTGCTAGACTTTGTGTACGACGTGGAGCACATACCGGGGCCACAGAACAAGGTGGCTGACTTCCTGAGCCGAGCAGCGGCTAAGGAGGAGGCGGGCAAGCAAGAGGCCCCGACATGGGATGGTTACGTGGTGGTTACGTGGTGGGTACCATACAGGACATGGAGAAGGTGATCAGTGTGCAAGAATGGGAAGAGGCCTACAAATCGGATGAAGAGCTGGAAGCGATAAAAGGGTACGTCGTCCATGGGTGGCCCGAGAAGAGACACCTCAAGGAAACATTAAGGAGATACTGGAAAGTAAGGCACGAATTGTCACTGGGAGAAAATCCCCTGTTTCTTCTAAGAGGCGACAAAGTTATTCCGCCCCAAGGAATAATAGACCACTTGATGGCCCTGTTGCATGAAGGACACCAGGGGATCACCAAGACCAAGGCTCTGGCTCGGCAAGCTTACTGGTGGCCGGCCATCGACTCACAAGTGAAACGATATGTAAGGCAATGTGAGTCTTGTGCCAAAGCGGATAAATCCCAGTGCATGCTGAGGCCACCATTAGGAAGGTTCCCGGTGCCTGATGGGCCATGGGAGATGGTGTCCGTCGACATCATGGGACCCATTCTCAACATGGAAGGTATACAAAAGTATGCCATTGTATTGATCGACAAGTATTCCAAGTGGCCTGAAGTGGAAGTGAAGGAAGCAGTAGATACCGAGACGGTGGTGAACTTCTTGAGGGCCATATTCATCAAGGAAGGAATTCCGAAAATTATCACGTGCGACAACGGGCCGCAGTTCACGTCAGTGAAATGGGAAGCTTTTGTATCAAGCATACACCCATATATCACCCGGCTGGAAATGGACAAGTGGAACGTTTTAACAGGGTGATAATGGGCACGATTCAAGCAGCCATAAATGATGGACTGGGAGAAGGAGTGAACCAAGATGTTGTGGGCCTACCGCATCACACCAGGCTGCACTGGGTACAGCCCGTTCAAGGTACTGAGAGGGAGAGAACCTTTTACAAAGGACAATATAGCATGGAGAAAGATGGTAGTGCAGAGTAAATGGTCGCCAGCTGTGGTCAGGAGAAATCTGGAGAAGGCACAGGAGATGTACACTGAACATTTCAATAAGAGACATAATGTACAAGGAGTGTCACTGGAGAAGGGCGATTGGGTAAGAGTGAAGATGGCGAACCTTAAAGGAAAAGGGGAAAGTAAGTTCACACCGCCTCTACAAGTTCTAGAGCCCTAAGCCAGATCGGCGCTGCTCAGCGATGGCAAGGTGTGGTCGCAGGACAGAATGGCGAAATGCAGCAAGATCTTGAAGTGGGGAGCGGAGACAGAAGAAGTGGAAGAGGATGTGGAGAGAGGCAAAGGAGAAGGTAGCGGAAGGAGTATGGAGCAAGTAGAAGAAGGTCCGCAGCAAGTAGAAGAGAGAGATGTCGAAGAGGACGAGGAAGTCAGAGAAACAGGTGGAGCAAACGGCAGGAGCAAGAAAGGAACTGAAAAGGAAAGGACGGGAAGTACTCATGAAGGAACAGAGACACGTGGCCGTTTGTCGGAGGAGCAAGGAAGAGAAGGAGGAGAAGGAGTGATGAAGACAAGGGCAGGAAGAGTAGTAAGGATTCCGGAGAGATTCAAGGACTTTGAAATGAACAGCAAGTAAGAGTGTCTAATCTAATTACCTGTTGTTGCATAAAGGGGGAAGATATGTGGTGACGGTCTAGTGTTCCATTAGCCGGAACCGGAAGGGCGGCACAGGAAGCGGAAGGCGGCCATCTTGTCTAGGCGCCAGCCGTGGAGAGCTAAGACGTTGTCCCGGCGCTCCGGGAAATAAAGCCAAAATAACTTGCAATATGCCTCTTGTCTTTATTCGAACCACTAACTTTACACAGCTATGGCCATTTAATGATCCCAGAGTGAAAGCCCCGGCAATGTCAAAGGTAAAAACTAAAATGTTCTTCACAGCCAAATAGAAATACACGCACAGAACTCTGTCTATTAACCCCATGATAAGGGAATCTAAATAATTAAAAAAGGAAAATAACACAAGACGTCTACTCTGATAGATATGTAAAAAATGCTGTCTAAAATAGGCTAAGTCAATAATAACTCATGCCTGATAAACCCGTTTCAATAGGTGGCAAGGTCCACATAGTATTAAACACAGCATCAGTCAGGGATATATCGTATTCAAATAGCCTGTCGAACGAAAACTATGTGCTTCAACCCAGAAATCGAAAAAAGCTATATGGGGGGAGGAGTGGAGCTTTCCAAGGGAGTAATTAGGTTACCACCCTCCTAAAAACACCGGCAACAAGACCTAATTATTAGATAAATCGTTTTAAACGCTGCTACACCATTCTGCAAAATAGAGAAACAAATATAAATAAAACACTATACAAATACAAAAATAACACCTTAAAAAAGAAAAAAAAAACTATCTTGCAAACCCTGAGGGCTTGATCAACAGTCCATGTTTTACGATGTGCCTCCACCCTACTTAAATCTCTAGGCCAAATCTTCATGGGATACTCCTGGTTCGCCTACTGCTGGTAACGTTGATCCTAAGTGAATACTAAACAAAAAAATGCCATGACAAATAGCAGCACAATAAAGTTGATCTTTAACATGACCAGAATTATTTCAAATTCGCCAACTAAAAAAAAATGGAAGGAACATGACTTAAAGGAATTATAAAATATTAGATGTGTTGGTCTTAAAAGCAATGTACCCAATCGGAGGGGTGGCAAAATAAGTTAGAGCAAGAGAGACATTCTGGATTAACAAACTAAATACAGTTCCAATAGGGTTAAAAGTAGATAGGTAACTATAAGGGGGGAGACACAGGTTCTTTTTGCTTAGTAAAAGGGCATGTGGTCCCCCAACCCTGAGCTGTTTTTGGCCCTGAAGACCTCATACCCCAGTGCCTGAGGTATTTTTTTACAGGACAGGGACACATGGCCCCTCTCCCCAAGCTGTATTTGGCTCCAGGTACCCCATCCCTTGGGTCCCAAGCTAACTAATTAGGGGAAAGGACGTGCAGCCCCCTCTCCAATCAATATTTGGCCCCGGACACCCCACCCCCTGGCTCTGTCCCCTAGTGAATGAAAAGAGAGGGTGACCATGCAACCCCCTCCCTGAGCCGTTCATTGCCCCACGGACCCCATCTCTTGGGGCTGGCTCACTTGCTGTGTCCCGGGGATCCCAATGCAGGGAAACTTGTGTTTTGCTCCCGCCTGGCGTGAGCACCTGCCAAACAGGAGCTAACACAAAGTGTGTCCCCAGCGGGCAGGAGCTTTAAAAATGCTCCCGCCGGCTGGGAGCAAACTTAAGATCTATTTTCCTGCCCGGACTGATGCAGGCAGTGAAACAGATCAGGATACTGCTTCCGCCCAGCGGGAGGAGCAAAAAGAGCTGTTCCCTGTGAGTGGTAGCAATGTTTATCTCCTGCAGCATGCGGGGAGCTGGCTGAGGCAGCGGAGGCCCTGGGTCTCCCCTTGAAGCCCCCAACATTGTGCATGAGGGGTGCCCTTGGTGGGCACCAGGGAACGCACCTTAAAATAATGCAGGCCCTGGGGAATGAGGTCCCCGGAGCGATATAAAGCTCAGAGAGGGGGGGCTGCCAAGTCCCCTCCCCTTCAAAACAGATATTACCCTTGGGTGGGGTCCCCTGATGAGTCTCGGAAAGGTAGCAGCAACGTAGCCATCCTCCCCTTTTTATTATTTTTGGCTCAGGAAGATGGGATCTCTGAAACCCAATAAGGCTCAAGGAGGTTTCAGCATGCCCTATCATGTTTAATTGTATTTAGTCCTGGGAGATGGGGTCCCTGGGGCTCAAGTTCGATCCTACATCCCATCGGAAGGGCTCAAGCCCCCGCTGCAGACGGCTGAAGGTAATGCTTAGCACTGGATTGGCTGCCTACAAGTATTATCTGTAGGGCCTGGCACCATGCACAGCAAAGACCAATTTAAAAAAAATGAGCTTTCTAATTGGTTGATGTTTTTCCCCTTAGTCCAATTAACATTCACAGGAGCAATGTGATGTGGAGAAAAAGCACCTAGGGCCTGGTTATGGCTTTAGCTGTCCCGTCACCAGTTCGCCATGGCCAAGAAAACAATGCCAAACCTGTGTTAGCCTGACCACCACATTATGATGTTCCTGAGGGGCTGGTGGTGTGTGGGCGGTGCAGTCAAGGTGGCAGCAAGATTTGGTTCTAAAGAAAAAGTTGGAAGCCAATGCCGGCCATACTGGTCCTCCAGCCATTCAGGCGCACTGTTTCCATGCACCATGTTGTGCATCAAAAACAGTGCGCCCATCGACGTTATTGGCATTGGAGGGCACAACATGGGCAGCAGTCACATCACACAAGTGTGTTTGTTCATTCTTGTGGAATTTCTTTAGAGTCTTACATGCCATTGCGCCAACATTTGCTTGGCGGTGTCCCCACCATTAAAATGTCGGTGGAAAAGCATGTCATAATGTGGTTGGCAGTGCAGGAGAAGGGACCACATCCAATGCCTGCGTCTGCCTCTCCTGCCACCAACACAGGATCTGGAATGTTGGCGGTGGCAGCAATCTCGAGGTGGTCTCACTTCCATTCTCATAATCCGGCAGTCGGACTGCCAGGGAAGCAGGTGATCGGACAAGCAAACAGCGAATGTGGTTTGCAGACCTCCAGGTACCCTTAGTCCCCTGTCCTGAGTTTGTGAATGGAAAAAACATCTAAGGTGTCAGCGTCGAAATACCCATCCCACCTAGCCCTTGTGTGAGGGGCCCCTGGGACCAAAATGTAAAAAAGAAATGAATTTTTTACCACAATCTAACAGTAGTACTACAGGATCGCAATAAAAAAAAAGAAATTGTCATTTTTCTTTTTAAAAATGACTCCTGGATGGGCCAGGGGCTGGCAGACTGACTGACATTGTCAAAGAATCACAACACTGAAACATAAAAAGCTGGCATAATGGATTAAATATATCAATAGGCATGAATAAGATCTATCATCTTTATGTGGAGTGGGCGGAGTTGATGGAGTTTCACTTTGGGAATTCAGTTCCGACCACCACTTTAATGTCAAAATTACAACCTGGCTATTCTAATATTTCCAAATTATATCAAAAACCCGTCTGATGGAGCAAGGATTCGTACGTTACGCGACTTGCTCGAATTCAAGAACCTCGCATAATCTTTAACGTTATTAATCAATCTGTTTTGTTGTTAATATCGCACTTTCACACAACACACGGGTGTCCCAGAGACACTTGCCTATGTGTTTTCTAATCCTAACAACGCTTGCATACTGACTGATCGCTGCTTTGCAGGATTCTAGTCTGCGCATGCGTCGGTTATACTCACGTGATGTGACGCACTCGCAGTTCTGGAGGGAATATCTCGCACATGCGCATTATTGCAAATATGGCCGCTTTGTTTTAACATGCATCTTGCTTGCCACCGCTGCTTCTGCACAAATGTTTCGTTCTGCCTAACTCCTAATGCTATAGTCTTTATAAAGTAAGGGATGTAGTGAAGCCAATCACGGTATACAGTGTATTCATTTTTTCCTGTGTTTCTAAATTGTTTTTGCTTACTTTTCATGTACCACGTATCTGTGGGCCTGGGAGCGGGGAGCCACTCCATCTTTGAAGCTTATTCGGTCCTCACCACGTGATGAAGGAAACCTGAAACACGCAGCAGTGGAACTTAGCCAGCTGGCTGCCGAAGCTGAGATGCTCCTGGGAATCAACCTCTAACCCAGAGAGAAGAATCTGAACTACACCTGAAATTGATACAATGTTAATGTTCCACTGTGTGTCCTATAGTATTCCTTGCTGCCTATGCCATGGGAACTGGAATGTAAGGGGTGGGTACTAAAATATAAATATTAATTGTGGGAACACTGAATTCTAGGTGGTGACGATGACCTAACCACCTCTCTTGTCGAATCCAAAGTTGGGGACCCTGTCACTTGCAACATTTGTGGGTGGTCCACTGACCCGAAAACAGTATAACTAGCCTAGGTTTAGCTAGAGAAATTGTCCGACTTGTCCGAGTAGCTGACCTGTCACTGACCCTACGAACTCTATAGGTGATTAATACAGAGAGCTGCGGAGCACTCTGTCCGTAATTTCCACAAACTCACTGTGGTGGAATAGTCTTAAGTGCTGGCGAAGCACTTTGCTGGGAGATTCGAGAACCCAATCGGGCTTATTGGCAGATTCCTTGCAGAGAGGGCATAGCGCAGGCATTGCATCCGAAGCTGCAGGTGTTGGTCGTACCCTTTGATGAGCCCAGTCCTGATCCAAATCCTGAGGGGTATCCTGTCCTGACTGTCCATGAGCTGTACCTGCTCGCCTACTGGCATCCTAAGTCCCTGAGGGTCCTTTGTCCTCGCCTTTCCCAAACTGACCCGTGGCCAGGGTTAGTCCTCATTCTTGTCCTAGGTAAACATAATAAGTGTGGTGTTCGTCTATCTATTCTCTCTCTTTTCTCCTTTTAATAAAGCATCATTGCACATGTTATTTTCCCTGTCTCTTTCTCCAACGATTTTACATGAAAACTGTTTATTAGTTGTGTTCCACTTTTACCCTTACCTGTAGGAAAATATTGAACCGTTTGCATACTTAGTGTCTTCCATTCTTACCTTCCTTTAGAATCAAAGCCTTCAACTGAATAAATAGTTAAAGTATCATCTCATATAGATTATAAGTGAACTCTAGAACTTTGCTTACATAGTATGTTCTCTTCTCTTTACCTGCCTTAGTATCCATAAGAAGAAGCCTTTAAACTGAATAGCATGTTCCTTGTTACCCTTTTTCTTTAGTTTTCTGAAACTCAATGGTGCTCACTCTTATCCATAGCTACATTATAGTCCTGATCTTAGTTATTGATGTTCTAATCTGTCTAAATTTCATTCTCATGGCATATGGAAATTAACTTTTATGACTAGATAAAGTCTTGAAAATCCTTCAGGTGTCTGTGGTTATTACAAAAGTATAAATCTTTATTCAAATGTACAAGGTATTTTGTTTAGTGTTATCTCCTACCCACTGCTAGCTCCTGATTCGTCGGGAACATAGGTACCTGTGACAAGGTTTTGGTGAGTCAGGTACTCTGGAAATAATAGTAAGGAAAGCAACGAATTACTGATAGTGATGTGTAAGCTCACCCGATTCACAAAAGTACAGTGATAAATACGTCATGGGCCCAAGGTGCGTACAATTGGCGAAATAAAGAGTCGGGCGACCTGCGCGCTCTATCAGTAATTTTCTGGTAGCAAGATGATGGTTAGGACTAGTTAGGATAGGTAGATAAGATATTATCTGATGAACTGTGAAAAATAAAATGTGCTGCTAAAAATAATTTTTCTTTACAGTTATTGATCGATTTTAATGCTAATGTTTTGAAATGTTATAAAGTGTATTATTTTATGAAATGCTGCTATATTAAGTGTATATTAACCCATTGTTAGTGATTGTTATACGTTGTCTGGAAGTACCCCGGGGGAAGAATAGCGGGTGGTGAGGAGAATCCACTTTGCGGTGAGGTCACTGGCTGTGAGGAAGATTAGTGCATGGTTAGGTAGAACTGGAAGCGCTAATTAGGGTTTTCTATATGAATATTTGAAGAAATGAAAGCAACAGGTTCTCTAATGAAACTTCCGTTGTGATATTACCTAGTAAGGGTCACATGAGGGAGGAGTAGTAGGTTCATTGGAGCTTGAGTGTTAGAAACAGAGTTCGCTGGTGAAACTTTAGACTTAGTATATATCCCGGAAAGAGTGGATGAGTCAAAAGAAGTAGCGGGTTCTCTAATGCTTGTGTGAAGGGTAGGCAGGAGGGTCTATCCGTAGTATGTGAAAAGTAGACGGAAGAGGTTTACTTGTAGTGAATCAAAAACTTTCCTTTTAGATACTCGAGTACAGTGGCGAATGTTATACGTTGTAAACTAAATAGAGCACTTGCACTTTAAGAAAAGAAATCAAGTTTCCGTTACCTTGTGAAGGAGGGAGTCAGTCGCGGAGCTGCGCTGACGTCACTCTGTGCCGCGCTGGTATTGGTCGAAACAGCGGGTGTGTTACGGAGCTGATATTGTAAGGGAGGGGTGAGTGCCGGAGTGTGAGAAAGCGTCTCACGAAAGGCCGCGCTCCCATTGGCTGAAATTATTTGCAATCAGAGAGTTAATTGGTTGGTGAAGTATTATAAGACGCGCTAGTATTGGAAGTACATTAGTAAACAAAAATTTCGCAATCTGAGCTTGAAGATAGCTTGGAGAGGTGTATGTGGTATCCCGAATTCTTAACCTGATCCGAAAAATCTAGGTTTTCATAAGGAACAGATGCTCAGAGGTAGACCTTACAATATGTACGGAAGCAAGAGAAAAATGTCCTTTGCCGAAAAGATCAAGAATTATTTCAAGAAAGACAAGCCCGTCAGAACTAGGGAGGGTGTAATCATTCCACCACCTAATACTCCCGGATCCTTTATGATGTTTGACAAAGGGTATCATACCTGTGTGTGGTTGGAAAACTGGGAGAAGTATACTGAGGATGATGGAATCTTAGCCTTTCCCGTAGATGGTTCATTCAATGGTAGAATTGTGTTTAATTTGAGGACCCGAATGAATGACTTACATCCTAGACCAAGATTGACTCAATATGAGGCTCTAGAGGAATGGGAGATTGAGGCTCTAGAGCGAGACAGACCCAGAATGGATAAGGGAGTGAGCAAATGGTATCCGAAATTGCAGCGAGAAACCAAAGAGAAGAAAATGAAACAGTGGAGACAGAATATGATGGTGGAAGGACTATTTCCAGTATTTGGGGTAAAGGAACCCGAGGGAGGAAAATGTACTGAGAAAAACCGAAACCTGATGGCTGTAGGTGATTCGGAAGATGAATATCTGGAGGATTTATTTATGAAAAATCCACCTCCATATGATGAGAAGTCTGGGTCCCTGAGTACCAAAAACCCATTCTTTAGACGTCCTCGAAGTAGAAGGGCCAGTGAAACAGATACAACCGGTATAGGTAATAGGCAAACTAATAGGGACGGATTTTGTAGACCTGATACCACTGTCCCAAATTATAGGCCGTTCGGTGATGAAAGATCAGCTATGACAGTCCCAACTGCCCCGAGTCTGTATGAACCTTTAGTTCCGCAAGTATTACATGACCCATCCCTTGAAAGGGTTTTGCACGAACGAGAAAAAGAAGCCTTAATTAAACAGCGAAATGAACTCATTCCGACAATAGCACAGATTAATCCCAGTCCTGAAGCTCTGACAATTCCAGTAGCTATTGGTCCCGTTGTTCCTCTTTATGGGGATAGACAGGCTAGTACGAGAACTCCAGTCATTTCTCCTGCTGTAGCGCAGCCCAGGAAGGAGCCTCTCATCATTGATGATCAGGCAAGCGAATGTGAATCTGTAATTTCCCTAATGGATCTGCCCATAAGGGAACCGGAAAGCATTATACCACGGACGAGACCTCAGACTAGGGCCAAGGAAGTCTTGATTGAAACAGCTTCAGGTACCCGGGGCACCACAGTAGTAACTCCAGAGGAGTTAGATCGTTGGACCCGAGAATTAGAAAAGGAAACTCCTCAGCCCAAACCATTAGATATTTACACACTAAGAATAGAGCTGGAGGAACTAATGGCTGGGAATGTGGGACTAGACCGACTGAATACCTTTGATGAGGATGAACTCTTGTTCATCTGTAAAAGTCTTACCAGAAATACCAAAGTGTTCCATGAGAAACTAATAGACACCGCGGCTAATATGGGAATAGACATCAGTAAATCCAAAGTGTTGCAGAAGCCCTACAGAGCAGAATTTTCAGACAAAGACCTAGAAAACATGAATGTGTCTGGGGGGAAAAAGGTACAGATAAGAGAGTTGTTAAACCTGTTACAGAAATGGGGAGATTTAGACAGATGGAAAGCCAGGTGGGCAAAGAAAAAGGAAGACAGTAGATCCAAGCAAGCATCCTCCGAGTACGCCCTAAGGGAAATGGATAAGGCAGAAACTTTGTGCCATATGAGAGAAGAGCCAGGAGGAAAATATGTACATGTTCCATGGTCCCGACAAGACATAGTATCCTTCACAAATGATTTCCCAAAATTAAGAGAGAAACCCGTTGAGTGGTATAGACAGGTTGAGAGGTTCGTTAAAGTTCAAAAATGCCTCTTGAAAGACATGGATGGGTTCTTTGACATTGTAGTTCCTGTAGATCTGTGGACAGACTGTAAAATTGCTGTTGATTGGCCTAGTGAAGAATATCCCGGAGACCCCAGAACAGGAGCACCATCACCAGATGTAATGAGACAGTATGATAAAGTAATACTGCATTTGAAAGGAAAAGTGCCAGGTAAAGAAACTGATTGGACCCGTATAGATAGAACTACCCAAAATCGTGATGAGACCGTTCATTCCTATTATGAACGGCTGCTGCAGGTGTTCAAGACCTACAGTGGAATCGATAACATTGAAATGAAGGATATGACTCATTTCATTTACCGATTTGTGTTGGGATTGAGGCCTGAAATCTCACAGTGGATTAGAGACAATAAAATTTGTTGGCAAGGAAAACCCATAGATGAGGTCCTGAAGTACGCAAAATATTGTGAGGATGAGATGGAGAATAAAAGGAAAGCACTAAAAGAAAAAGTCATGTGGGCACAGGTAAAATTGGCAGAACAACTGGAAAAGCAGTTAGGTAAAATAAATAATAATACCCAAAATGCAGGCACTGGGGGTGGAGGAAAACCCCGAGTAAAAATGAGTCGAGAAGAGGCCAGGAAAAAGTTTCCGTGCCACGGATGTGGCCAGATAGGGCACTGGAGAGACAAGTGTCCCATGCTGCAGAATGGTAACATGAAAAATAATGATTTAAATCCGCAGGTGCAGAATGAGGGGCCACGAAAGACCCAGCATCAGGTAAAACAGAATTAGTTGCCTCGTGCACCTAGGCAAAATTTTAAGCACAAGGCTCAGCAGGATGAGGAGTTTGAGGTATGGGAAGGAAGGGAGGATAGAAATGCAGCAACCTCGCAATTCCTGTTGAATGATACATTCCTTTGTGATGAACCATACTGATGGGGCCTGAGGGGGGAGGACGAGGAGTGCGTGCTTGGCGCCTCCTTACCGGTAGACCAGACAGGGCCATACATTGAAGGAAAGGTTGAAGGAAATTATGTCACCTTTCTGTTGGACACTGGTGCTACCCGTTCTACTGTAAGAACAGCAGCCGTTCCTAACCTACCCCTCTCGGGAGAAGCTATCCAAGTAGTGGGCGTGTCAAACCAGATAATTAGAACTCCTTTAACTGAACCAATGGAGATTTCTATAGGGAATTTTAAAGAAATGCACAGGTTTGTTGTCTGTGACACCAGTCCTGTGAATTTGCTGGGACGTGATTTGCTGTGCAAAATGAACTGTACCATCTTTTGCACACCAAAGGGCGTTGAAATTCAGACCCCAGATGAAGATGGACTGTACAAATTGATGTTACTAAGGCCTGACTCAGAAATCAAGAAACTGACAATACAGGACTTACCTGAAGAACTCCAACAGAGAGTGATACCAGATGTGTGGGATTTCACTGGGAGAGATGTGGGATTAATGGCAAATGTAGACCCAGTTCAGATAGCCATTAAACCAAATGCAGTTTACCCAAATATCAAACAGTATAAAATGAATGCAGAAGTGAAAACCGGAGTTGCCATTGAAGTAAAAAGATTGCTAGAAGCAAACATTATACAGGAAGTAATGACCAGTCCTTGTAATTCACCCCTAATTGGAATTAAAAAGCCTAGTGGAAAGTACAGGGTAGTGCAGGACCTACGAAAGGTAAACCAGATTATTGTATCTTGCTGTCCTATTGTACCAAACCCTGCAGTGATCTTGTACCAAATTCAATGGAATGCGGAATGGTTTACCGTCATTGACTTATGTCACGCATTCTTTTCCATCCCATTGCATCCAGACAGCAAATTTATTTTCTCATTTGAATTTGACAGTCATGTCTATGTCTGGAATCGTGTCCCTCAAGGGTACACAGAGAGTCCTTCGATTTTCAACCAGATTTTAAAAAGATGCCTTGAATCACTAATCTTGCCTAGAGAATCAGTTTTGGTCCAGTACATAGACGACCTCCTAGTGGCGTCTAAAAGTCGAAGCGACTGTTTTACTGATACCATTGCATTATTGAATCATTTAGGCAAAGGAGGACATAAAGTATCACCTGACAAATTACAGTTCTGTAAAAACTCAGTGAAATATCTGGGGCACCAGAAAGAAAAAGGTATCCGGAAAGTCACTTTAGAAAGAATTAGAATAATTTGAGACATGGAGTTGCCACGAACTCAGAAAGAAGTCAGAATGTTCTTAGGAGTGGTAGGATACTGTAGACAGTGGATTGTGGGATTTTCTGTTCTAGCAAAACCATTAATAAAGATGACTAAGAAAGGAGTAAAAGATCCAGTTGAATGGGATGATGAAAGTATGACATCCTGGATAAAATTACGAAACTGTCTGTGTTCAGCTCCCGCATTAGGAATGTCTGACTATTCTAAAAACTTTGACCTGTTTTGTGACACACGAGACAATTGTGCACTCTCAGTCCTAACTCAAGTTCATGGTCTGACCAGACGTCCGGTGGCCTATTTCTCTGCTACATTAGATCCAGTGGCTGCTGGATTGCCTGGATGCCTGAAAGCAGTAGCTGCAACTTGCACAAGTCTAGAACAAAGTGAATGCATTGTCATGGGGCATCCTGTAACTGTATATGTCCCACATTCAGTTGTGATCCTGCTGACCAGGACCAAGACTCAGTATCTCACTCCAAGTCGGCTGACTAAGTATGAGAGAATTCTTGTAGGTGCAGAAAATGTGATAATTTCCCGATGTAACTTACTGAATCCAGCTACCTTGCTACCAAATACACAGGATGCAGAAGTTGAGGGAGAAATTGAGCATAATTGCATTGACCTGACTGAATTTAGCACTAAACCACGTCCTGATATAAAAGAAACAGCCTTACCAGTAGAAGATCTTGAGATGTTTGTGGATGGCTCCTGTCTAAGACATGCGGATGGAGGTCTGAGTGCCGCCTATGCTGTAGTCACTCTAGAAAAGACACTAGAAGCATCCTACCTAAGTGAAATAAAACTGCACAAGTAGCTGAATTGATTGCATTGGCAAGGGCCTGTAAACAATGGAAAAACAAAAGAGTAACCATATACACGGATAGCCAGTATGGTTACGGGGTTGTGCATGACTTCGGCCAATTATGGCTGCAAAGAGAATTCATGACTTCCTCAGGTACCCCTATCAGAAATGGAAAAGTGGTACAGAACCTACTGGAAGCAATCCAGTTACCCAAAGAATTGGCAGTGGTCAAGTGTGCTGCTCACAAATCTGGCAATGACGATGTGACAGCCGGAAATAGATATGCTGACCAAGTAGCCCAATATTGTGCACGACACAAAATGTCACTAAACATCAAATTGTGGGGAGGCGGAAACAGCTGCCAACTTATGGTGTTTGAGAGTGTTTCTACTTGGGAGGAACTGAAAGGGTTGCAACAGGCAGCAGAACCAGAAGAAAAGGAAAGATGGGAGGAAGATGGTTGTCAACTAAGGAATAGAGATGGTGTCATTATTTGTAAGGAAGGTGTGCCTCTGTTGCCAGACAGTATGGTTGCTCCCATGGCCAGACTGATACATGGAGACTCACACATAGGGAGAGATGCGATGGTTCGTGTTTTCAAAGAAATATGGTACAATTCGAAGTTCAGGAACATTGCAGAGGCACTTTGCCAGAGGTGCTTAACTTGTCAGTAGTTTAACCCTGGGAAGAAAACAGTAGTGTTACAGAGTACAATTGGAAAGGCAGAAGGTCCTTTTATCAGACTACAGGCTGACTTTATTCAGTTACCCATGTGCAGAGGATATAAGTACGTTTTGGTTATAGTCTGCCTGTTCTCAAGATGGGTGGAGGCTTACCTGGAAAAGAAAAATGATGCTATTACTGTAGCCAAATTGTTACTAAGGGAACTGATTCCTAGGTACGGTTTCCCAGTCACCATTGAATCGGACAGAGGTGGGCATTTTGCCAATGACATATTAACTGAACTCTATAAAGCATTCAAAATTACCCAAAAACTGCACTGTGCATACCATCCAGAGGCTTCTGGAGTAGTCGAACAGGTGAATGGCACTATAAAGTCAAGATTGGGAAAAATGTGTAACTCTACTGGATTGAACTGGATAGACGCTTTACCTCTTGTCCTGATGGGATTGAGAAGCATTCCAGACCGAAAGACAGGTCTGAGTCCCCATGAGATAATAATGGGAAGAGTGATGCGGCAGGCATGGGTACCAGGACACAAACTGCTAAGTATTTCGGATGATTTGGTACTAGAATACTGCAAGCAGCTGGGTGACCAAGTGCGTTCTATCTCTCACCAGATTGGGGAGGACGCCGTAGCCTGGCCAACAACTCCAGTCCATAATCTGAAACCAGGTGATTGGGTTGTGTTAAAGAAACACACCTGGAAGAGTTGCCTTGCACCGAAGTGGGGAAAACCCAGACAAGTGATTCTTGTCACCACAACTGCAGTGAAGTGTGCAGGGATGCCAAAGTGGATCCATGCCAGTCATACCAAGAGGGTGACAGAGAAAGAAGCGACTGAGGCTGAAGGTTGTGCAGCTGAGGGGTCTCCAGATGAGGGTCCGGAACTAGCTGATGACGAACAACCGAGCACCAGTCAAGACGAATGGTTCCCAGCAGACGATCTGATTCTTGATCCAATAAGAATCAGAAAGTACTCCTACCTAGATAGAGAGTGGGATAGTGAGGACGAGACAGGAACAGACTGAGAAAATCAGGTTATCGGGAATCAAATCAAACCTGATAAGAAGACCGGTCAAGTAGGGTCAGAACAAGTCATCAACACCCCTCCAAAAACTCCAGAAACTGAAAAGGGACAGATAGAAATTAGGGCTGAAGTTCATGCGGAAGAAAATCAAGGGTTCGAAGAGCATGAACAGGAACAGATAGAAATAGACGAACGTGTTCAGGAGACAGAGTCTGAAACAGTTGAAAGTCAAAGTCAAAATCAAAATACACCTGAACAAGGCCAGCTTAGAAACCAGGCAGAAGAAACTGAAGTAAGACCTGGGACTAGTCAGACAGGAAGGGACGAAGATACCGTCGAAATAAATGTGCCACAACTGAACGAAAATAAAAGGGCTTTTGAGGAGAGCCAAACTAGCGTGACAGTTAAAAGACTCAAAAAGAAGAAGAGTGAACCAAGATTCATAAAAAGACTGAGACTAAGATTGAAAACTGTAGAGGAAAAGCTAGAAGACAGAAAAAGGGCTGCCAGTGAAAAGGAGAAAGCAGGAGTCCAGCCTAAAAGAAGAAGTAGCAGGATAAAGAGACAAAACAAAAAATATCGAAGCCCTGAATGGACTTACCTGGTATTAGAGGAATTTGAAGACCTCGAAATAAGTGACGAAAGTGAGGAAGATCTGATTACTGATCAGGTTTCCGAAGAAGAAGACCCAACCTGAAGCCTGTGTAAGCCACTTGTGTAAAGCCACAAAGAGGGGTTGGAAGACTTCTTTTAAACCACAATGTCTGATTCAAATGTGAATGGAAGGCCTAGACAGAATTGCTGTAAAACATGCTGTAAAATATGCTTATGTAGTGTAGCAATAGTACTGATATTATGGATAGGAATAACAATTACTATTCCGTTCATGTTAAGCAAAGATTCTAACCTGTACCCTACTAAACAAGTGACAGAAGACTCAGACATTCAACTGACAGAAGAGACATCACGAAGTGTAGAAAGACATGAGAATACATTTAGCCTTAGACAGACTAAACCTGACAAAGATGCATCAGATGAGGGTGGACTACATTATCACAGAATCAAAAACAGAACACATTTAAATGTATTTTCAAATCTTTTAGTACACTATGTAGAAGCAATGGAAATAGAAGACTGTTATGTATGCATGAAGCTACCCAATTCGGTAGCTGAAGGTGTGACCTATCACCATCTACCCCTAACCTATGGAATTTTCTTGTAGTATATTAGCCAGCTTATTTTACAGAAGCACCTTACAGTATTACTATTCCAACTCTGACGTAATTTTTTTTGAACTTCCTATTCGGGGAAACCTGAATATTGTACATACCAAAAGCGATGTGACCCGTTATATGGGAGAATATTTTCTGACTATAGGTATTATAGATTTAGGTGATGCACACAGGGATAACTTGACCTGTTCATTACATGAACAAGAGAAAATGTTTTTGAATATGGCAGAGAAAAGGAGGGAAAGTTACCAAAGAAAAGCCAATGACAAAAGACAGAAAACTCCTAAATGGGCAGAAAACATGGAAAGCACCTCACAAGGTGAAGCTAATCCTGCACTGTTGTTGGACTTAGAAAGAAAAGGGAAACTTTGCCTTCTTAGGGAAAAGACTAGTTATTATAACAATGTATTCATCGGTTCCAGTGAATGCGAACACAATTATAAGGTAATTGGAGGTTGGGGATTCAAAAATGGGTCAGAACCTGTGTTTCCGGGAATTTATTATATATGTGGAAACAAGGCTTATTTCAAATTGCCGGATCACTGGTATGGAAGCTGCTATTTTGGCATTGTCTTCCCGAAAATATACCATGTGAACAACGCTGCTGGAAGCAATGAAAATACTAATGGTTTAGTACGTAGTAGAAGAGAAAGTGTAGGAGAAATTTTAGGTGATATATTTAGTGCATTAATACCTGGAGTGGGGGTGGTTCTGAATACACATCGAATTTGCAAATTGTCTACAGTAGTGGATCGGTTATCAACTGACACTGCTGCTGGATTCCTGCTGGTCAACATCGAATTGGTTGCGATCAGATCAATGGTTTTACAAAATCGCCTCGCTCTTGATACCTTATTGGCAAAAGAGGGCGGCGTCTGTAGAATGTTGAAAGCGCAACATTGTTGCACTTACATTCCAGATAAAAGTGTTGAAATTAAGAAATATGTGAAAAACATAACTAATTTGGAAAATGAACTCAAACCACTGGAGGTTGACAGTGCCTGGAAGAGACTAACTGATGGTCTCTCCTCTGTAGGTAGTTGGTTTTCTAACATAGGTAAAAGTCTTGTGAGCAAAATACTGATGCCAATAGCAGGAATAAGTTTAATCGTGCTAATCATAATAATTTGCTGCAAATGCCAAAAATGCAGAAAGAAGTATGCTGTGAATAAGAGAGGAGTGAAAAGGAATGTTGATGAACTTGAATTAGAAGAGCTGAAAAATCAGATTTATAAAAGAGCTAAGAATTCCCATCCTATAAGGATGCAGAAAAGAGGCTCAACAACAAGTTTATTGAGATCGAAATAAATGAAATGTAAAAGAGAAAAGTTGGCATCTGTTTCCATTAATAGTGATGATAGTAAATATCATCAAAGAGGGGATTGATGGAGCAAAGATTCGCACGTTACGCGACTTGCTCGAATTCAAGAACCTCGCATAATCTTTAACGTTATTAATCAATCTGTTTTGTTGTTAATATCGCACTTTCACACAACACGCGGGTGTCCCAGAGACGCTTGCCTATGTGTTTTCTAATCCTAACAACGCTTGCATACTGACTGATCGCTGCTTTGCAGGATTCTAGTCTGCGCGTGCGTCGGTTATACTCACGTGATGTGACGCACTCGCAGTTCAGGAGGAAATATCTCGCACATGCGCATTATTGCAAATATGGCCGCTTTGTTTTAACATGCATCTTGCTTGCCACCGCTGCTTCTGCACAAATGTTTCGTTCTGCCTAACTCCTAATGCTATAGTCTTTATAAAGTAAGGGATGTAGTGAAGCCAATCACGGTATACAGTGTATTCATTTTTTCCTGTGTTTCTAAATTGTTTTCGCTTACTTTTCATTTACCGCGTATCTGTGGGCCTGGGAGCGGGGAGCCACTCCATCTTTGAAGCTTATAGGGTCCTCACCACGTGATGAAGGAAACCTGAAACACGCAGTAGTGGAACTTAGCCAGCTGGCTGCCGAAGCTGAAATGCTCCTGGGAATCAACCTCTAACCCAGAGAGAAGAATCTGAACTACACCTGAAATTGATACAATGTTATTGTTCCACTGTGTGTCCTATTGTATTCCTTGCTGCCTATGCCATGGGAACTGGAATGTAATGGGTGGGTACTAAAATATAAATATTAATTGTGGGAACACTAAATTCTAGGTGGTGACTATGGATGTACCATGTTACAACGCATACCATTACAACTACCTACTGTTACAACGCGACCATTACAACGCATACCATTACAACGCATAGCGCTTTGAGGTGCTGGATAGTGGTAAGTATAATTTACTATTCTAACTCCAGTCCCCGTGGACCCTAGGGAAGGTGTTGGATAGTAAATTATACTTATTCCCTATCCTAGAGCGCCCCCCAGCGCAATGCGTTGTAATGGTATGCGTTGTAATGGTCGCGTTGTAACAGTATCGCGTTGTAACAAATGCGTTGTAACAGGTGTATACCGGTGACGATGACCTAACCTCAAACGTTTTTTGTTTTCCAGTGAATTTCAAAGGTTTTTTAATAGCAAATTTCTATATGTATGAAATGTAATATTTTTTATAATGAATCCTATATTGTATATTTATGTAATACTATTTTTTTTATGTATTTTGTTCATGGTTTTAAAAAAAAAAAAAAAATTTGCCCTGGAGCGCTCCCGGTGCGCGTCCCGGTGAGCGCACCGGTAAGCGCAGTCTTGCGGCGCGCCCCGGGCGCGTACCGGTGAGCGTCCCGTTAGCGCTATTGTCGCGAACGAAAACATCATTGTGACGTATCGCGTAGCCGCGTCCGCGTGATACGCACGGCATAAGCGCACCCGGAAGCACTCGAGCGCATACGATCGCGCTACGTAACCATCCGACGCGCTTACGCGACGCGCCCCTGGGCGCGCCCCGGGGCGCGTAGCGTAAGCGCGTCGGTTCATGTGACATAAAAATAACACTTTTTGTTGGTTCAGGACAGTTTTGGTTTCCAAATGATGAAAGCCCTGGTCATGTGACCTGAAAATAAGACTTTTCATTGGTTCAGAACTGTTTTGTTTTCCAAATTATGAAAGCCCCCACCTTTTTTCCTCATTCTCACTTTGTTCTTTGAGTGAGGAAGACCTGTTTTCATTCATTGAGAAATGGCTACAGTAGCAGCAGCAGCAGGAGCATCTGCACCACCACCACCACCACCACCACCAAGAGGACCACCACAACACCACATTGGTGGTGAAGAAGAAGAGGAACAGGAGTAGGAGGAGGAGGTGGAGAGGATGTTCCTTCCTGAAGACAATCCCCCTTACAAACCGAGAGAGCACATTGTGTGGGAGTTTTTTAAATTCCCAAGAGGCCAGAATAAAGTCAATGCGGCAAAAGTGACTTGTCTGATTTGTGAATGTGAACTTTCCAGGGGGAACCCTACAAAAAAATATTCTTTTGGTAATTACACCATGATTCGGCACATGCAACGCAAGCATCCTAACAACTATTCTGCGGCAGAGGTGAGAGAACTGTCCAGAAACCTTCCCCAATCTTCTTCCAGAACCTCAACAAGCAAAGAACCCACTCCATCGGGTCCAGAGGCAAGGGAGATGGTCCCAAACATCCAAACCAAGTTTGGATGTTTTAAAATTGTTTGTATCTATTGTGGGACTACAATTACATATGGCGAAAAAAGTATAAACCTAATCAACCGTGCAGGAGATAACCATATCTGCAGAAAAAAATCTTAATTTTTTCCTGATTTTTTTTTGCTCCAGTTGAGCCGTTTACAATTCCCTGTTTTTTGTTTCTCCCCATAAAAATAACAAAAAATAAATAAAATTGTTCATAAAAGCCAAAAAAAGTACAAAATGTTCAAAAAAACAATAAAAAAACATAAAACAACAAAAAGAAGAAAAAAACTGTTCTTTTTGGAACTACCTCCAATTGATAAAAAAAGGCTACATTTTTTGAAAACTCTGTCATTCTTTTTTCCCCATGGTACACTCCCCGGTACGTTCCCTGGTGCGCGTACCGGGCGCTCCCCCCGCGCAAATCGAAAAAATTAAATAATTTTTTTTTGCCCCGTGGGGCCCTTTAATGGCCCCCAAATCAAACCTAGGGGTCAGGGGGGTCTACTCTGCCCCCTTTTGGTCATTTCCCCCTTTGTTTTTGCCACCTCTTGTGTCTCGATCCTACCGAGACACAAGATGGCGGCCACTCCGGACTGTTTGGAATGTTGACAGACACCCGAAAGCCAATCAGCTTTACGCGCGCGAACTCGCGTAGCGCGCTGGTGCATGCCCCGGTGCGCGTACCGGGGCGCGCTTATAGATATATATTTTTTTTTGAACCTAAATTACTCAGAATCCACTGGAGCACATATCTTGAGACATAGCAAAGGTACATCGGGCTACCAGTCCCTACAATTTTGCCAAGTTTGGTGGAAATCCATTCAGCCGTTCGAGCTAGAAAGTGAGTTCGACTGCCCTATGGAAATTAACATGGGGAAAACACGTTTTGGGACCCCCCTTTTATCTCGGCCCGCTTGACGAATCCCCCCCAAACTTTCAGGGAAGGAGCGGAGCGCGGCCAGGCAAATTTGAGGAAATTTTCAGGCAGATTCATCAACCGGCGCCAAAAGACTGCGCTTTCCGGGGTGCTAACCGGGGCGCGCACCGGGAGCGCTCCGGGGCAAAAAAAAAACCAAAAAAACAATATACATAAAAAAAATTGTTTAACATAAATATATAATATAGGATTCATTTTTAAAAATATTACATTTCATAGCAATAGAAATTTGCTATGAAAAAACCTTTGAAATTCACTGAAAAAACCATAGGTTTCACACCAGTTATAGTTAGGAATTTGCATTTAAAAAAACTATTAAATTCACTGAAAAAACCAGAGGTTTCACACCAGTTATAGTCAGCTGGAAATTCTACTGACATAAAACCAATGAAATTCACACGTTATAGTTAGTTGGACTCACTATAACTTGCGCGCCTGCAATGCACTGCTGATGACGTCACATATTACGTCACTCATGACATGGTCAGTGACATCACTCATGACATCATTTCAGTCACTTTAATATTATAGGGGAGGTAGTTAAGTTTAGTAAATGGTTTGGATTTTTTATTGTTTTTGATATATTGTGTAATACATAGGTACACTTCTATGTTTACTACCATGATAACCTTTAACCCCTTGCATGCTGCCGTGATTCCGCGTCTGTGCGGCAAAATCACGAGTGGGCGGGTTTATGATGGCCCCCAGCCGTCATCAGCACACGAGCGCCGTAGTGCATGACGGATGGTGGCCGTCATCAGCATGCAAGGGGTTAAGGTTTACTAATATGTATTATAGTAGGTGCTTATTATGTTCGACATTACATACAGATTTACCCACCGCCATATTAGCATGGAGGAGTGTATTGTTGCTGATGCAAAGTCTGTCCTTTTTTTTCCGTTGGTGGCAATAACACCTATTGCCAGTTGGATGTAAAAGGCCCACTAATATGTTTGGGTTGCCTATCAGGCACCATCCCCCATATTACTTTGTGTCCTGTAAGAGCCCTTTCCATGCCGTTGGTGCTGCCATGTAAATGTTCTTGTGAATAGCCCTTTGGGCCTATTTGCCGGTTTCTTTTTTGGGGTGGGTGGTGGTAGCTGCATTGATGTGTACCCATGGTACCCCCCCTTTTTTTCATGCACCAACTGTCAGTCCTTTTGTGGAGCCTGCCACTTGGTACAGTTAAATGAGGTGCAAGCACCTTTAACATTGCGGAAGGTGTTGCTTCCCCCAGCACTGCCTGCATTGTTAATGGCCCAGGATGCGTTCGCCCTTATTTGCAGGTGCATCCTGATGGCAGTTGTGGGACCGCTGCATGTCTGGCGGGCGGTACCAATCACCTTTATAGTGGCTGGTAGACAAAAGCCTCCTTTCCTCATAATCTGCCCCTTAATAAGTATGTGTAGATTTTATTATTTTGTTTTATGTGTAAAATATTGGCCTTCATTATGATCTTTCTTTGAAAGTATATCACTTTATTTCGGAGGCTTTCTGACTTAAACTGTCTGTTTTGCTTATGACGGGCTGATTATAATACTGCCTGTGTGAAGTTAAACCTGCTGGTTTTTCACTCTGGATTCCGACGTGCTTACTGAACTTGTTGATTCATATCTACTGGTATGCAATTTATATGTATTGCGATTTAAACACTCTGGATTATGATTAATTTTTTCCGTTACAGTTTTTTAATATCCAGCTTTCACACACTGAAATCATTTTCGAAACATACTTCACCCTTCAGCCTACGGTTTGTGTTTAATTCTGATATCTACGATTCCCACTTTTTGATCCATATCCATGCACCATGTGGCAAGCACCTAGAATTCCCTGTTACACGGTGCGTGGATGAACTCCACCTCCTTTTTCCCTGTGTCTGCTTGATCTTCGGTCAGTTTACTTCTTTAGCACATGTTCTTATCGTGGAATTTGAGAATGCGACTGCAGCGCACCATGTTTGGTCTTTTTGTAATCAGTTTGTCCGGACCGCAGTTTGGAGGGTGCTCGGTCATGTTTCCGCTATGGTGCCGTACACCATTATAAGTCTTGTAATGTTATTACAATATTTATGTGGTGGAAGTTTTTCACATTTAACTGTTTAATAACTATTTCCACATCTTCACTTCCATGGTCGATGTTGTTTCATTTTTTTTAAATATTTTTTTTATTTTTTATAAATTATTATAATATTTTAATGTTCTTGTTTTTATATGTTTTCATGAAGCTTTTTTTTTTAGAAAACATTTCTATTTCTTTTTTAATCTTTATATGCTATGGATATATAGATATTTCGCTTTCATTTTTTCTCAGTTGTATTTACCATTTTTTTGGGCACATTACAAAATAAAATCACAGGGTAAATATTGGCGCCCCTGCATTGTGCTCCAAAGGACAGCAAGAAATGTGGATGAGAATCACCCACAGGTCACTCATGCCATAGTAGCATAATATAATCAGTATACTGTTAGCAAAATAAGTGTTCCTTACCTCCATGACCCCTGATATCGCAACCGAGGCGGGTCTTCATCAGGACTAAAGTACAGTTGGACAACCTGTGAAAGAAGGGGAATAGCTTTTAGCTCTAGGTGTGTGGAACTTTATATTGAGGAAAAAAGGCCGTTGGACACTGCCAGACCTGGCCGCTCAACTGTTGCTTTAGAAGATATCCTGCATCTGTTTTACTATGGGCAGGGCGGTGGAGATGTGTCAGCCGACACTATCTGCGACCGAGGAGTCAATCCTGATATCTAGAAGTGAAGTGGTCATATCACTACACTTGTACCAATGAATCGGAAATGCCAACACTATTTAAACCTATATGTCCTCCTGTTTATACATACCTTTAGGATTAAATGCTTTTGATGCCTCGGTTACGATAGAATCAGCACCATTGTTTAGGGTCGAAACGTCGACGTTGCAATACTGATCAGTCCACACCTAAGTTTTAATTTCAAGAAGAGAAAAATGTATCTGTTGAAACTATTGCTTTGAATTTTGGACTGGTATATTGTTACTTTTATGTATTTTTTGTATTTATGTATCAACTCACAAACAAGAGCACTTGTCACTATTTCACTTGAACACATATTTGTTACAGATATACTCACGTTATTTATGCCTAGGACAACCGTTTTTTTAAATGTTTATTCATGATATATTGATATCAGATTTCCAAAAATAAGACAAAATTGGAGACAATCTTTAAAAAGTGGTGTGTGTGGTTCTTCTTCTGCTTTTTCCCTTTTTTCCATTGTGTTGTTATTATTGGATGAAAAAGTTAGTCTAATAATATTGTAGAACAAATTGAGAGTTTTACCTACATATGAGGTTTATAAAAGAAATTGCTATCATCAACAGAACCACTGTCTTTATATAAGGGTGGAGTTTCCTATGCGGGACATTGTCTCGGTCAAGGGACCGACCGACTCTCAGTTGGTGGTCCTGACTGACGCATTAGGATTCGACCGAACACTGTTCGGTCAAATGCCTATACTTTACAATGGGGTAATGTATTCTGGGATGTAATTCATGCTCCCATTGTAAAATAGGAGGTGCAGTTCATCCCTGCAGGGTGCAGGGATCAACAAGGGGCACTATAGGTGCCTCCTCAGCCTACCACCGGACGCCATGCACCCATGGGGGCCCAGCTGGGGGACCCCAATGTCAAGTACTGACAGCTTTTCTGTATCGGAAAGGACGGCACAGAAAGGCTGTCAAAAATCGACATCTTAATGTTGTGTAGTTCCTATATATCCTATACAGGATCTGGCGCTCGGATAACATAAACTGTGGGTTTGGTGGCAGACTGGTTCCGAGCAACCCCGCCAGATATGTTAACCTGTTTTGCATAAGCTAGCTCACAGTGCCACTAGAATCTCCTCTTATCGGGCAGAGAATAGTTTCTGGCAACCTCAGAACATGACAACCCTGATCCATCAGAATCGTGGAAACAATATACTACCTTTCACTCAGTCACTCATGCTCACTTAATTTGTCTCAGAGATACACAGAATAAACAGTCTGGGGCATGTCAATAAAGATTTATTGAACAATTGTTATTCTCATGTAGAATGGATTTTCTGTACCAACCATTAGACAGTAGCAGAGATAAATGATCAGCAGTACTGCGAAAGTAAAGGGATGGTACAGTTCTATCATCTTGCATTAATCATGAATATATACAAGTACATAAAACACATGATAATAAAGTGCGTACTCCTACGATGCCTCCCTAACTAGATGTACCTAAGTGTACCTAGCATCTGTGTAGGTGATAGGCGTTATGCCAAGAATCCCTCTACGGTCTAGTCAACCCCATTACCTGAGTAAGGAGAGTATATCGGACCCCTTCCTGGTCTCGAGTTGGACACCCCAAGAGGGATGTTATACCACTGCTAGCTGGAGTGTCTGCATGCAGGAACCTCAGCATCTCTGGTCAGTGTGTCAGCCGGGAAGTCACGGTCTCCCCTGTCTGTCTAAGCAAGACATGATGTATATATACCCACAGGTCTCCCCAGGGATCCTACCTTGCTGTGTTACTGTGTCGGCCTAAAGGATGACGTCGGGTTTGAACTTTAACATAGATATTTTACAGGAGATGTTCGTCCTGCTGTGAGTCCTGCTGTGCTTCCAAGAAGCCTCATGCATAATGTATGAGTATCGAACCAGGGAAAAACCCACGTTCTGAATGCAGTGTTGTATCTAGGTAAAAGGTCAGTCCCTATGAATCGTTATGTATGAAATGTAGGGAAGGATATAGGTGAAAGGTTGCAGTGTTACCTGCGCCTATATAGGGTACCTATATGGAATATAACACCCACTCCTCTTCCGACTGGACGACATATGCAACCTCTAAGTGTACTACCATTCGAACAAGACATTGGTACGCACTGAAGTAAAAACATTTGTTTAGTTAAAAATGTTTAAAAATGTCTAAAAAATTGCTAACAAAAATGTATTTCAAAACGAAAAAAGAAAATGTTTTTGCAGGCCCGAACTCTAAAAGTGTCTGTTGGTGTAGTTGAACCACTATAAGCATCAGAAAGCCATTTATTCTCAATAAATGAAAAGGAATGTCAATTTTGTATCTGAGTTCCAAATTGAGCTTGTTAATAAAAAAGGGCAAATTTCTTTCAGCACACGACTAGCCAAAATGAGTCAATTGTTTATGCTTCCTGTCTGGTAGACGCAGTAGTTGGCCCCTGTAACACCTCGCATAGTTCATCAATTGAGCACAGATGATCTTCCGAGCTGTCTGCAGCCGGTGCTGGGGCAGCCTGTGCACAGTTCAAAGCCTGGGTGCCAGTGGAGGAGCCGGTGTTTATACCAACTGGTGCGGTTAAAACCTGTGGTGTCTCAAGGAATGCCGCCAACAACATTGGAATGTGCTGAGGACAGTGCAGAACATGGGCCTTTATCGGGTCCAGTAGAGCATTCACGTCCGGTTGCACACATGATGGGAGTGTCAAACAACAGTTTAACACGCATTCTTCTCTGCAAAACAGGCATCGGAGGACAGGTAAGGTGCAGTCCATCCAGACTAGTCGACATGACAGAAACCAAGATGCACTTAGTTCTCTCAGGAGAGGCCTGCCTAGGTGTTGTACCATTCGGTTATGGCATTTCCCCTCCAGGAGAGCTTTTTTCATCTCCTTGGTGACTGGGACGTCCATTGCATAGCAGATAGAAGACAATCAGGATACCTGCTATTAGAAACAGGATCAGCGGAAGTTCTCCAAAGATGCTTCCAAATAGGGAGTACATGAAGTTTGGTACAACTCCAAGTACCATCTGAAAGGTGCTTAGAAGTCCAGAACCTATGGTCTTAAATAGGTGTACAATGCCAGTTGTATCAGACATGTTAAAGATCCAATTTACCATTTCTACAAAATGGAAAGGGCAGTTGGTATTATTAAGCGCCTGTATCTCAGCTGAAGACCTTGCGATCTCGAGTTCAAAAGATTCTCGAGCAGAGGTTAAGGGCACTGACTTCTGTAAAAGCATGTTTTTATTCTGCCTAGAGTATCAAACCGTGTTAAAGAAACATTCAGTCAAGGCCATTACAGCGCCTACCTCACTGTATGTGTCGGAGAAACAATACTTGCATACAACAAGTAACCCTGGAGCTCACAGTTACCAGATATGCAATGCCCGGGAGCATTCAGCAGCAGCCTTGATTGTTCAGCATCACGTAACTCCCATTCAAAAGTAGCCCAAATGCTAGAGTAATCACAGCAGCTGGGGCACCCCTCAGATAACAGAACAAGTTCGCCACTGAACCATTACTAGCCCTGTGTAGTAGAATGTCCTGACATATGAGCGATCCACTTAAAGCGCTCGCAGTTTGTACTACTGAGAAACCCTTCTCGATCCCCCCTCCGGCATCGAAATCTGTATGGTAATTCCCAAGATTCCTTAATGTATTCCTTACCCATTTTTCCATATTTGCCTGCCTGCTTTTGTTCGAGGCAATATTGAATCTGAAAAGAAGTGGCCGGTAGTGTTATGTGGCCATGGATTAGTCATTCAGTGTGGGGTGATTCTGTCACTGTGAGCCTTAATCTATCCAGTTTTTCGATACACAGCATTGTATATTTTGCTCCCCTTTGAGCCATTTGTATCTGTTTATCTGTTAGATTCTATTTGGAAAACAGTGACATACTGTTGATAAAACGCCAAGGCACATAGCCTGCACTAAAAGATTGCAACGTCCAGCTCAATAACATAATAGAACGTTACTAAGATTGCCCATGTTGTAATATAGCCAAATCCTGTTCCAGTATGTCTATCATAGAAGATACAATGTTGCCTATGGAATATATCCTGGAGGCTAATGTTGTTAACCCATTGTTTACCACTGCTAGAGATTTCTCTAAGCTGATACCATTTATTTCCCATATTCTTTCTGCTGCCTCTTGTTGGGATATTTTCCAAATTTCATTGTTGGCAGCATAAATGCCAGCATATATGAAATGTTTCTGACGTGGTTTCCTGGGGCCTAGTAAAAAATCCCTAAGATCCATGGACTGTGTGAGTAAGGATAAGTGTTGTTTCACTTCTGTGAGCGTTGAGGTTTCTAGCCAATTAAGGCAAAACTTCCCAACACTGTAGGATGTCACTATCCCTGGATGTTGTCTCTGTACATATTACAGATCTGGCCTATGGATACTGAGTCCTTCGGTCCTACTCAAGAATCTAGATTGACAGCTATTGGTGTCTGTGGGCCAAATCAACCATTTCTTCCAATCGAGATCTCACCTGTTGGATTGTATGATGTCATCTAATGTAATCCCTTCTTGTGATGTTTCATTACCCTCGGTTAGTGATGGTGTTGGCATCTGAGGTGTGTTCAAGTCCTTGCTTTTGGCTAGGCCAAGGCAAGATGTCTGTTGTACTGTCTCATTCAAAAACATGATTTGTTGCGGGATAAAGCATGCTCTAAATAAAGCTTCTATTCCCTGCACTTGCCATTCTCTAGTACCCCAGACCGATTTTAAGTCTATGGTGTCTTTCCATAAGTCGTAACTTTGTTCAGATAACTGGGCAATAAAGGATGCAGAGTAAATCTGTTTGGTGTTTGTTAGCATATTTGTCTTTGCTGATGTTGGTGCAACCTTATAATAATATGAGGCTGGGTCAGACTTATTAAACCCTGAAAAATATGGAAACTTTTGTGCAAATGTTTTTGAACTGCCTTTCGACAATGTCGGACAATGTTCCCACTACTGGTATGTGAACACATTTCAAGGATTAGCAGATTTAAGCAAAAAATTATGACCCTAATGTTGATAACAATACATAGATTCATAATCTGTTGAGCTCTTTAATGTTTCACTGTTAGAAAATGCAGCAGATTTTTCTAAATCAGACAACATGTTATTTACAGTTTCAAAAGACCAACCATCGGAAAATGTACTTGAGGTAAAGATATCACTCAATGATATTTTAAATAAATGTGGAATCTTAAAAAGTTCGATTGGGCCGAATATATCGAAATCAACCTTGTCCCAAACTATACCATCCGGTACAGGAACTCCTGTAATGTTCATTGATGACAAGTCTCTTTGTTCTCAATGAGATGATTGATGTGGTTTTAAAATTAAGTTCAGTTCTTGGGTAGCAGAACTTTGCCGAATGTATTGTCCACTAATAAACATGTTAAAAACTATAACTAAGCTTAACCAGGAGAGAAAGAAAAGAATCCAGGAAGATACTCATAGTTCTACCCATGGTGATACCAGGTAAGTCTTTCTAAGAAAGTTCGAAAAGTCTTGAACTTGCTGCTTGCATGATTTTTGGGCTAGCGTCATTTCAGGTTTACTTGGATCCAAAGAAAGCTAATCAAAGTTTATGAAGTAGCCAGAAGCGGTTCGATTAATTGTTGGAATTGCATCAGGATTTGTTGAAATCGTATTTTGCTCTTGTTGAGGACATGTTGATGTAGACATCTGTATTTGGTCGAATCTCAACTTGAGCGTTATTTTGAGTTTCATTTTGAAGTTGAATTTCAGGTTCAAGGTGAACAAGTTCCATAGCATTGTTGTATAGTCCTTCATTCCCTGTAGGTGACTCCTTGAATGTGATGAGATTTTCAGTTTGAACTTCTTGAATAGTAGCGAGAGGAGGGTGTTTGTTACTTTGGAGTCCACGTGGCCCACTGCTTAGTATTGGCCACATAGTGTGGTTTTATTAGGTCAACTGAGACACATCTTTTCTCCTTTTTTCTGGCAAGAGGAGGAAGAAGTACAGTTATTGTTCCTTCAATTGTTAGGACCGGTAAAGCTTTTCTTTAGCCTGGCCCAAATTCTTTCTTGTTAGCTATTTGCTCTCTGACCAGTTCCCTGACTTTTGGGATCGTGACAGGTCTTGCCGTGACTGATTTGACTTCCCCAGTGGCGGTCTGCTTCTGGTGGATATTACTTAGTTGTGTCCTAGATTCATTTAGATCCTGTAAAACAGCCAAACAACCATGGATGTCAAAAGGCTTTTCATCTGCCACTGCACATTCACAATCAAGATCAGATACCCACATTTTTGTCCCAAATAGGACCTCATATGGAGTGACCCCCCCCCCCTAGAGAACTTCTTGGCATGTTATTGAGAGCCCGCTGGACTCCACAAAGATGTTTTACCCAGCTTTCGCCTATGCCTAAATCTATAGCTGTTAAAGATTGCTTTAACTCTATTTTTTTCTCTCCACTACCGAATTTCCCTCTGGATGGTATGGAGATGAGTACCGCAATGCTACACCAAAACTTCCCAAGGCCTCCTTGTAAGCCCTAGAGCTAAATGCAGGGCCATTGTCAGAATGTACTGTGCCAATTGCGTATGTCCCTATGAAGACTCACACATTTTTTTTAACAGTTGGAGCTTCAGCTGAGTGCTGGGGCCACACCCATAGGAATCTCGAGCTGGAGTCCACTGCTACCATGATATATTTTTTAACCCAATCTCTTTTTAAGGGGCCGCAGTGGTCTAGGTAGACACAAGCTAGTGGTTTGTCAGCTATTAACAACGGTTTCTGCACTGGACGTGTTACGGTGGAACCATTCATCTGCAGGCAGTATTTCAAAACATAGTCATTAGTCTGCTTTGTTAAACCAGGCCACTAATAGCGTTTTTTTCAATGAGTAAACAGTTGCCGTAACTCCTGCATGAGCAGCACCTATACCTTTGTGTGCTGTTAGAATTAAACCTAACCTACTATTCATGTTTGGAATTACTCTATCCTCCACTCCAGGAATCTGAGCAAATGGAATATTATTGGCATCTAACTTTTAGGAATACTTGAGTGGAAATCTTTTTGGTACTGCACCACTGTTTTTGCTTGAAGCAGTAACAGCCACCATAGCCTCACCGTCTTTTCTCGTTTGTGAATGAGTGATTGCAGCTAAGGAAGCCATGCGTACAGCCCCCTTTGCGGCTTCATCAGCCAATGAATTCCCTTCAACGTGAACGCCATCATGCTGATGACTCAGTGTATCACGTGAGTCCTTGATAGTTCGGATTTCAACTCCACTACCTGTTCCCATAGCATTTTATGCCTAATTGTGCCAGTTTTTGCGTCTTTGAACCCATTTTGAACCCAGCATTGCAAGTATTTATTATATGACTGCACACAGTAAAAGGAATCTCACACAATCAGTGTTGGGAATTCTCGATCTGTATTTACAAGTGTCAGTATCAGTGCTTTTAATTCTGCCAACTGTGCCGTGCAGTCTCCTAGAGATTGCGTTTTAGTGCAACTCGGATGTAACTTTCCTTCCCACATGCAACCTTTAACGATTGCTTAAGCTGCTCTATATTGTTGCTTGCTTCCTATGGCCGGTTGAGCAGATCTGTCAGTGTAAATGATATATTCATACTGATTCAGAGGCATTATTTCATTTGGTAGAGGATATTCTTGTTCGTATTGCAGGAATGCTTGTGTCTTTAAATTTGGGTCGTACCTGTATTCTACATCTGTTGACATGAGAGAATTAGCCCATTGTATCCATCTTGGATATAAGGCTTTAGCATTCGGAATGCTTGTCTTTGTCGCAGCCTCTAAGGCTGGAACCCGAGTCACTACGATTGTTCGTTTCCCCTAAGCCAGTGCTCCTTTCTCTCACTACAGCAGTCTGTACAGAATCTTTTCAGTAGATGCAAAGCGCATCTCAGCATTTGTGTACAAATGTGATTTGTATGCAATTGGCACTGTTTCACCTTCATTATATGTTAGATAGGTGTACCCAGAGTGACCCGCAATTATACGGATCACCAGTTTGCGTACATTTAAGTGTTTGGAAGCTATCATGTCAGCTTGTAAGGAACGTACTGTATCTGTGTGTTCCTGTGTCCAATTTCTCACTGAAAAATCAGGTTTAATTAAGTTGTAGAAAGGTTTCACTCTTTCTACGTAATCCAAAATATATATGTTCGACAAAAATTTAGGGATCCCAGTATTGATTGTAAATTTGTCAATGATTTTGAAGGTTGAAGGAGCGCGGATTTTTCTAAAAAATTTGCTGCCAGGTTTTTTCCTTTACTTGAAAGCTTGTATCCTAAAAACAGGACACTGAGGTGGGCTACTTTTGATTTTTTAAAGTTACATTTGTAGCCCTCAGATACAAATCCCCCAAAAATTGGTATTCACCCTGTTCAAGTGTTCATTGAGGTCATCGTCTATCAGATAAATATCATCCACATAGGACAATGCATCTTCATCCAATTTGTGTAGTAACTCTGTTACTCTGGCCGAAACAACCCCGGGCTGTTCTTATACCTGTGGGGGAGTCGCCGAAATTGCTACTGGGACCCTAACGCTGAGAATACTTTTAAATACCTGCTTTCAGGTGCTATATTTTGGCATAAAAATCCATTTGAGATATCAAGTGTTGTTTTATATTTTTTCCGTACAATGTTATTCATTAATGCGGCACTGTGTGCATTTTGGAATGCGAATGTCTTAGTGCAAGTGTTTAAATGCCTAATCTAAAACTGGACAATATGTATTGTCAGGTTTCATGACTGAAACAAAGGATTGTTCATTTGAGAGGTGCATGTTTCAATCACCCCCTGGTATTCAAGATGATCTAAGATCTCCCTGGCCTGTTTTTTAGCTTCTTTCTTTATTGGATACTGCCTCTGTGCAGTTGGAGTATTTCAAAGGAATTATGTGGTGGGTTGAATCCTCATTCCATCCAACATGGTTTTTATATAATGCTGGAGCTTGGGCTACCGCCCACTCCGGCGCATATGAGTATTGCAAATGCCTGGGAATATGGTCTGAGAATGCCGGTATAATTACTGTTTCTCCTTTAGGGCAATCCATGATGAATGCTGGTGGCCAATCTCGTCCAGCTGACAAAATGTCATAGCCAAACGTAAGGTTCTACCAAAAGAGACCTCTAACTTTTCTACACTTGTCCCCCTCCATCTGGAGAATTATTTCATATAATTTATGTGGGACACTTACTCTAGTATCAGGTGTTTCTACTGTGATATAATCATTCAAGTCTGCTGTCACCAGAAATTCCATAAAATTCTGGCGAGCTGTTGTTACTTCTGCAGCACTGTCTAGCATCGTCAGAGCCCATTCCCTGTTCATTAGTCGAGTCCTCAGAATTCTGGGCATGTCTGATCTTTAGACCTGCAACCTTCTTCTTTTTGAACTGTGGCTTTTGCTTTGGCTTCTCTTCATTTTTAGAAGTGTAATCTTGAGCGTGCTGCTTGTATCTGAACTTTGTACGCTCTTCTTGTCATTCTGACCGTCCTTCCCTCTCTGAGGTTTTCAATGAACCCTGAAAGGAACGAGAGGAATTTGTATCAGTACCCTGTCAGGTTTTCTAATATTGTCCCTTTTGCTGACATGATACCTCTTTTCAGAGGGCTCCTGTGGAGGAGATCTACTTTGGGATTCAGATCTGTTTCCCTTAAATGTTTTTTATTGTCCCACTTCTTCTTAGAAGAAGCTGGTGTCTGCTTGGTAGTGTCTTCTTCGGAACTGCATATTAGCATTGGTTTGAATGCTTACCCACCCAAACTGTCTCTGCCTAATTCTGCATACGCAGTTTCAATTAAGGCGATGGCGGATAGCCACTGACGCTGCCTCCCCTTTAATATTAGCTCAAATTATGGCTGATACGAGGGTATAGTTGCCTAGTAACTTCATGCCTAGGTTAAGAGCAGGCTCTGCTCTGTACTTGTTCTGTATTTGTCTTTATACATCAGGTATCACTGCTAAGGAAGTATACCATGAGTTCTGGTATAAATGCCAGCAAAGACTGTACCCCAATTGGTACAATCCTCTACTTGTGGTGTTATCCCCATGGGCAAGCAGGTTGTTAGCATTTTGTATTTTTCATACGGAGTAGTATTCGGGAATACTGCCTCTAACTGTGTTATTTTCTGAGCTACCCAGAATGGCATTTGTTCACGTTTTGTGGGCATTTTGCCCATTACTACGTGTAATGTTTGTGGTGTGATTTTATTTGCTGTACCCTGAGAATGAGTACCATTTGCTGCAACTGTTGCTGGTTGGACTGTGAAAGTCCTCATGACGAATTGTGTCATGTTTCTGTAGATTGTAATTAAATATTTGTGTTGAATGAGTAAGTCTCCTGTGGCATTGTTTCAATGTCAGGATGTGGTGTGTAGACCGCTAATATTGGCCATGTTGCCCCTTCTCCTCTGAGTGGGCCTAATTTTAGTCTTCCTCTCATGTGGGGTAGGGCACCTTTAATCCAGTATAATGATCATGGTACGTGAGCGGAACCTCTATGTCCTAGAATGGACACTATTACGCGGGTGCATCTGCTTCTGTATAGTAGTGAAATGTCGGTGTTCTTGCATCTGCCGCTGGGAATGTAACCCACAAATAAAATACCTCTGTTTTGTTAGGTTTGTGTGCCTCAATCACGAAAACTACTAAACGACCCCTGGTTGATAAACCATTTTCTAACAGCTTCAGGGTGACTGTGTGTTTGAATTTTTCTGCAATCGGAATTGCGTCTGCATCTTCTTCTCCGGCTGAGAGGTGTAGATTTACTACTGGGATATCTCCTGTCTTAGTCTTTTTTGTAAAGAAGTCGTTTGTTCAAGGGAACTAAAATAAGGTTTTAATGCACCATTTTAGGAACACTGTCTTCTTCAAGCTTGGTTGACCAACAGCTAATAAATGGTATTTTTCGCCTACTCAGCTGTGGCAGAGTTTGTGCCCACCCACTCCAAACGTCTCTGGGTTTTTTGAGTAGGGGTCTCTGAGAATAGCATGACGGAACTACTCAGATTCTACTGTTAAATAAGTACCCAACCAAAGTTGGCCGCACCATGTCGTGTAATTCCTATATATCCTATACAGGATCTGCGCATTCGGATAACATAAACTGTGGGTTTGGTTGCAGACTGGTTCCGAGCACCCCCAACGTATATGTTAACCTGTTTTGCATAAAGCTAGCTCACAGTGCCAATAGAATCTCCTCTTATCGGGGACAGAATAGTTTCTGCCAACCTCAGAACATGACAACCCGGATCCCTCAGAATTGTGGAAACAATATACTACCTTTAGCTCGTGCTCATTTAGTTTGTCTCAGCGATACACAGAATAAACAGTCTGAGCGTTTCAATAAAGATTTATTGAACAGTTGTTATTCTCATGTAGTATAGATTTGCTGTAAAAACATTAGACAGTGGGAGAGATAAATGATCAGCAGTACTACGAAAGTAAAGGGATGGTACAGTTCTACCATCTTGCATTAATCATGAATATGTACAAGTAAATAAAACATATGAAAATAAAGTGCGTACTCCTACGATGCCTCTAAGGTCTAGTCAACCCCATTACCTGAGTAAGGAGAGAATATCGGACCGCATCCAGGTCCTGAGATGGACAACCTATGAGGGATGTTAGACCACTGCTAGCTGGAGCATCTGCATGCAGGAACCTCAGCGTCTCTGGTCAGTGTGTCAGCCGGGAAGTCACGGTCTCCTCTGTCTGTCTAAGCAAGACATGATGTATATATACCCACAGTTCTCCCCAGGGGACCTACCTTGCTGTGTCAGCCTAAAGGATGATGTCAGGCTTCAACTTTAACATAGATATTATACACGAGATGTTCATCCTACTGTGAGTCCTGCTGTGCTTCCAAGAAGCCTCATGCATAATGAATGAGTATCGAATCAGGAAAAACCCCACATTCTGAATGCAGTGTTGTATCTAGTTAAAAGGTCATTCCCTATGAACCGTTATGTATGAAATGTAGGGAAGGATATAGGTGAAAGTTTGCAGTGTTACCTGCGCCTATATAGGGTACCTATATGGTATATAACAGTAATCCCTCGGGAAGAAAGAGCCGCCCTTGGGATTACTGAGATAATTTCAACTGGCGGACAGCTATCCAAGCCTGTCAGAAGCCAGTCCAAATGACCGGTCACATTCCTTTCTGACCGACTCAGTCTTAATGGTCTGTCCGAAATAAATCCGACCGGCAGATTACGATGCGGTCGAAATGGCTCCGACTGACAGTTGGAGCCGTTTCCGACCGCATCGTAATCTGCCCCTGGGTGTTTTAGTGTAACAGTTTTCAACAGCACTGCAAAAGTTTTAGGATGCAAACAATTATCAAAATGACCCCAAACTAATGGGGCAATGCTAATACAGCACTAAATTGGTCATTCGCTTGTTAATCACCTTATTATGCATTTTATTAGGTACCTTGTACAGGATAACCTATCTCCCACCTACACTCCTTAGAGGCACAAACAGAAATGAACGTGCCAAATAAAATAGCGAGCATGACCACTTCACCACCAGCACCTACCTTGGCCATAAACAGGATTTTGCGCCCAGGAGTAGCCATGCTGCTTGGGGAGGAGGGCATTGTGCTATATTCTGAGAGGGAATAGCAACCCCAACATGCTTCCTTCCATCCCCTCGAGGACCTTCTGCTTGGCTCTCATTTAGCCTATTAAGTATGTTACACCACCTCACTAAAAAACTCTGGGTAAAGGCCCCAGCTTCACGCCACACTGGATTATGTATATTCAGCATACATAGAACACTTAACTCTACTTGAATTTGCTCGCATGTACCCAATCTTATTGAGTGGGAGCCGTAAGCAATCTACAATGTTTCTGCACATAACTTTGTGTGGAAGCATATGCCTACCAGCTATTTTCATGGTTGTCACCACAAGAAGGATGTTACCTAATTCTTTATTAACAAAATGTTTCAGGTAACTCAGTTTAATTCTAAGCCTTTATCACCATTTATCAGTACATATACACATATTTATATATATATATATATATATATATATATATATATATATATATATATATATATATATATATATATATATATATATATATATATATATATATATATACATATATATATTGCATTTGGTATACACCTTTAAGGAGCGGCACGCTGCACAACCTAGCAGGAATGGCTAGATACTTTATCTGTGTACACGCCTTTCCCTGATAACATTTACACCCCTGGCGCTGATGAAGGCAACAAGACACGCCGAAATGCATTCGCTGATTGTGGGTGATGCGGGACTGTTACTTGCCTGTGTGTTGGAAGAAAGTTGTCTTCAACGGTTCCCCTGCTGTGGCCTCTTCACTTGATCTTCGGAAAAGGTGTGGAATGTGGATATTTCGGCGCGGGTTCCAGTAACGCGCAAAGAGGTCCCCGCTTTGTTTAAGGAGGCTCTGGACAGCTGGTTTCTGCTTCGGTGGAGGATTGCATCCGGGGTACCGGAATTACCAGAGCTCCCTTGTCAGCCCGGGAAGAGGTGCGGCGGTGTTGAGGCCATTCAGCTTCACGGTGGGCGAGGTTGGAGTCTCAGCCTTGCCTCGGTCTAAAGCGACCCCCGTGACTGCAAGGTAAAGCGGTTTGGGACAGGAGGAGACAGCGTGTTTCATGCGCATGGGATAAGGAAGGTTCATACCTTGGCAGTGTGTACTCGCTCCACGCAACACCTCCCAGACACGAACACGGACATTGCATCCTGGGACTGGTAGTCGTGGATTCATTAACGACCTACCGGGGCTGTTTGCATTTGGTATACACCTTTAAGGAGCGGCACGCTGCACAACCTATCAGGAATGGCTAGATACTTTATCTGTGATACACGCCTTTCCCTGATAACATTTACACCCCTGGCGCTGATGAAGGCAACAAGACACACCGAAATGCATTCGCTGATTGTGGGTGATGCGGGACTGTTACTTGCCTGTGTGTTGGAATAAAGTTGTCTCCAACGGTTCCCCTGCTGTGGCCTCTTCACTTGATCTTCGGAAAAGGTGTGGAATGTGGATATTTTGGCGCGGGTTCCAGTAACGCGCAAAGAGGTCCCCGCTTTGTTTAAGGAGGCTCTGGACAGCTGGTTTCTGCTTCGGTGGAGGATTGCATTCGGGTTACCGGAATTACCAGAGCTCCCTTGTCAGCCTGGGAAGAGGTGCGGCGGTGTTGAGGCCATTCAGCTTCATGCTGGGCGAGGTTGGAGTCTCAGCCTTGCCCCCGTCTAAAGCGACCCCCGTGACTGCAAGGTAAAGCGGTTGGGGACAGGAGGAGACAGCGTGTTTCATGCGCATGGGATAAGGAAGGTTCCCTACCTTGGCAGTGTGTACTCGCTCCACGCAACACCTCCCAGACACGAACACGGACATTACATCCTGGGACTGGTAGTCGTGGATCCATTAACGACCTACCGGGGCTGTTTGCATTTGGTATACACCTTTAAGGAGCGGCATGCTGCACAACCTATCAGGAATGGCTAGATACTTTATCTGTGATACACGCCTTTCCTTGATAACATTTACACCCCTGGCGCTGAAGAAGGCAACAAGACACGCCGAAATGCATTCGCTGATTGTGGGTGATGCGGGACTGTTACTTGCCTGTGTGTTGGAATAAAGTTGTCTCCAACGGTTCCCCTGCTGTGGCCTCTTCACTTGATCTTCGGAAAAGGTGTGGAATGTGGATATATAACTCCAAAGACAGACAGCAACTGTTATTCCCTACAGTGGACAATGTTCCAATTTCAGTATCTGACAGAGAGACACGAATTATCTTTGGCTTCAGTACCCAACACAAGGCCATTCACAGGATTATGAAAAACAACTGGTCACTCGTAACTAGTGATCCGGTTGTTGGCCATTTAGTGACGGGCACTCCGAGTATTACCTACAGAAAAGCCAGATCCATGCAGGATAGTCTTGTATCCAGTAGCCCGGAAATAAGAACCAATACATCCTGGCTAGATAGCAGTAGGGGCTTTCTGAAATGCTTTGCTTGCAAAGCCTGCAAAAACGGTATAAGCAAGAAAGAATATATGACCCCTTTCAGTACAGACCCCGTGAAAATTCGACACAAATTGAATTGCAGAACCGAATATGCCGTATACATTCTGGAATGTCCCTGTGGCCTACGGTATGTGTGAGTACCAGGCCTCAGGTGTACAAACGGATTCTGCAACACCTCAGGGCCATAACTAATGCCGACTCAGCGTACCCTGTGGCACGGCATTTTGAGGAGTGTCATGCCAAGAATGCTAGTGGGCTCAAATACTTTGTAATTGACACAGTACCACCTCAGAGAAGGGGCGGGGACCGTGAAGCCCAATTACGTAAACTTGAGACAAGACACATTATCCTGCTCGACACAAAAATACCTAACGGTCTCAATGCCAGCGAAGACTGTCACACTTATCTGTGAAATTGGAAACTTATCAGAAAATATTGCATTTATCAATGTAATTTATTTGTACATGTACATGCATGGAACAATGAAACTTATGCCTTCCATAGCTAATTTTAGAGCACAATTAAGATTTTACATCACTTTATCTGTTATCTCACTGGTAGCACTATTATTTATCATACATACATATGTATCTTATTTTATTTTTTTACCATTGCTAGTAGACATATTCATGCATTTGATATGACATGCGTTGCTTTGCACAAAATATATGGTTAGCCCACTTGGGCTTAATGAACCTCATGGTCACTTTTTAGTATGATGACGGAATTGGTTTTAGTTTCCCTGTAAATATGTGGTATAATTGGTTAGAGATGTTGATATTTTATAATAGCTGACCTGGCATTTTATACACATTTTTTACCATGGTTTTAGGGAAGCCAAGTCTTTTATCATTGCAATGAATTGGAATATTTATATTTTAAAACATTTTATAGAACTATTTATAGTGTTTTATCATTATTCTCAATTGCAAATGATAATAAGTTATAACCATGTACAATTTATTTATGTGCAAAGTTAATGGCAATAATATGGGACTGTATGAATTGCCATGTGCGTTATTTAAACGTAAGGAAAGCATACATGCAGTATTTTGTCTATGTCTATTTATTACAATGGCACTGTGCACTTTAAATTGGTCAGTCCGCCTCCGTGACGTCGTCATGTGATCAAGGCCTCGCCAGGCCGAAACGCGTCATGGCAGAGCGGTGTTGGGTTGAAAAATAAATAACATGCACTAGATACTGGGTTTGCCTCGTCTTTTTACCGAGTTACTGGCTGTTGAGACGACAACGTACCTACAGCTGATGAAGTGCATCAACAGAAACTATACACTGGAAATGTCCTACATTTTATTTGACTGCATGCTATGGGAGGGCAGTTACAAAATTATGTAATTAATGTAAAAGAGCACACCCACCCCCAAAGTGTGAAAGAATTAGAAGTTAGAGAAATCTTACAAGAGATGTAAGTAGTCGCTCCCAGTACGAACCTGTGTGGGCTCCTCATTTGCAAGCAAACTTTTCGTTGGATGTTTGGCGGCCGTGCTTGGGTCGCGAGGGGAGCCCTGCTGCACGTCGGTGCAGTCCGACTGCTTTGCCACCGGGCGGAGGAGTTTGGAACAGCGTGATGCCATTGAGGGAAGATAAACGGCAATTTAAACAGCGACTGTGTTTACAGCAACCCACTTGGGATTCATTGGCAAAGACAACTGCGGGGCGAATTACTCACCTGAGAAGACGGGCACTACAGTATCCATCAGGCCACAGGGGTGGCTACGCCCACATGGGCGGGGACTATTGACACTTAAATGTAATGCCGAAATTCAGCCCGTGACAGTATGCTGGTTGAGCCTGGAGCCTTTGAGAAAGTGTCCACGACATGAAACGCGTCAGGCAGGCAAGACTTCAATTTGTGCTGAAGCACCGAGCTGTTCGAATTGCATTTCTTCAATAAAACGAAGGCAAGAACTACTCACCTGTGTGGGCTCCCTCATTTGCAAGCAAACTTTTCGTTGGATATATATATATATATACATGAATCTTGTTTTTTAATGTCAATAATTAACTATGCTGCTATATTTATTAATGTGCAGACCATGAGAAGTATCTATATAGTTATTTCTTTCTATGCTAATTCTTCTTTTATATATGGAAATATCTAACCACAGGGATCACTGACATAATATTGATCCAACAAATATCGAAATAATCAAATATCGGAAAGTGAATAGAGAACAAAGATATCGACTCTGTAAACTTAACTATGAAAATTACAAATATCAAACATACAGATTGTTGTAAAAAACATCGATTTTTACATGTATCCATAATGAAAATATCGGAAAACAAATAGTGTCACCTATAAATAAACATGTGACATGTCAAAAATGTTGAATCACACATTGTTGACTACAATATTACTGCCAACATAATGAATACATATTTACAAAAATACATTAAAACATTTTTTAACATAAAACAATTACTACAAATGAACCCAAAACCTATAATAAACATCTATAATTAAATGAACATATATTTCATCAACCAAACATTGAACATGGACCTCCAAAAAATTGTAGACCTAAAACACATAAAATAAAAAGGCCACTTATTATCAACTATAAACATTTAAACACAAGCATAAATATAAATTATTATATATAAACAAATACATTCATATATAAATAAAACTATATACTATACTGCAAAAATAAAACATAAGTTAGTGTTTACCACACAAGGATTCAACAGATAAAAAAAATAAAACTATACTAAACCAACCAATAAAATAACACGATAAACAACTTTAACCAATAAAATCAAACAAACATAGAAACCAACAAAATAAATAATAAAATAATCCTAACTCTCCAAACCTTGCCAAACTAGCATTAAAACCTGCCCCGTGTTGAAATAAGCTCAAAAGGAAAGCTACAAATCCATGGAAAACGCCTCAACAAAACATCCAAGTAAGTAAACAAGTATCCACATTTTTAACATACTAATAATAAACATGCAAAAGTTAAATAATGATATATATTTATTTGTTTAAACTATTTGCAGAGTCAATGCCAGAAGAAGCCATGTTCATCACTTCACAGAAAGGAAAGCAGTTATTAAATCACATGGGTCACACCTACAGCTGATGAAGTGCATCAACAGAAACTATACACTGGAAATGTCCTACATTTTATTTGACTGCATGCTATGGGAGGGCAGTTACAAAATTATGTAATTAATGTAAAAGAGCACACCCACCCCCAAAGTGTGAAAGAAATAGAAGTTAGAGAAATCTTACAAGAGATGTAAGTAGTCGCTCCCAGGAACCTACAAGCAAAATCCTTAAAGAAATAGGGCCAGATGTATGAAGCTGAAATGGGTTCGCAAACGCCGAAATTCGCACTCATTTGAGCAAAATGGTATGTATGTTGCAAATTTCAGTGCAAAATAAGGAATCGCAAATTTGAGAATAATTTCACATTCATTCCTATGGGCCTCCTGGCCGATAGAAATGAATGGAAAAGTATTCCTTAATTGCGATTAGCAATTTGCTAATCGCAATTAAGGAATTTTAAGAAATCGCTAAAAAATAGCGAATTTCTACATACATACCATTTTGTAATTCTCAAATAGCGATTCCTTAAAAATCGCTATTTGAGAATCGCAAAAGTGTATCTTGATACATCTGACCCATAATACCCAAAGTTCCCACATACCTAACAGGCCAACTACCACCTATTCCCACTTTAAAACGTTTAATTGCACACACGAGAAAAGCCACTAGCAGTACTCCACCTGCCCCTAGAGCATGACAAGACATATAATTACCTGAACATTTAAAAATTACACATAATGAGGATCCCTTCCTTTTCCATGATAGTCTAAATAATGGAAAAAGAATTCTAATCTTCTCCACCGCAAACAATTTAATGAAACGTGCCCAATGGCAAACCGGGATTATGGCTGTACCTTCAAAATGTGTCCCAACCCATTCACTCAGATAAACACCATACATGGTGAATATCAAAACACCAATATCCACTTCATATATGCTTTAAGACCAACCAAACAAAGCAGTGCCTAATATGAACTCCTAAACTATTTCAAACAACAAACATACAACTGCTACCCCATAAAATAATCTTAGACTTTGAACAATCCATGATTCAAATCATTCTAAAAAATATCCCCACACAGCGACACAAAGTTGTTACCTTCACTTTAATCGAAGTATAGGGCGACACCTCCAAAATTCCACACTAAGGGGTTGTCTTGCGACCTCATGATGCTCATGAAACCTTCCTGGATGATTGGTTCCAAACTGACTAAAAATTCATTGTTTCTCTTCACATGTTAAGAATCTAGTTGTGAGCTTTAAGGATTATAAGGTCACGCATACTAATTTATTTGCTTTTGCGTCAACTAAAATGTTAATTTGAATGAACTGAACTCATTTTAGGAATTGGTAAAGTTTTACCAACTCTTAAAATTGGTTTAAAAATGGATACAGAAAGGCAATTCGAAGGGGCATTGTGGTTGGCCCTTCCAAATGCAATTTTGTAAGCTATGTATAAGTAGTTTGTGACCATTTATATGTAACTGACTCCCAAACTGGGATAGTGAGTAATTTGCATACCCTTTGGACCCCTTCCCCTTTGAGAATTTGTGGCTGCTTCAGGGGGAGTAAGCAGTGATCCAGGGCACCACTGCCTTAGTGGAGTTTTTTAAAGTTAGAAAACCTTTTTTAAGTAGTGTTGTTTCCTTCAAGGAAATAAGGCTACTTTAAAATAAAGGATGATGAAATGCTAACACTTGCAAGCCACCAACTCTGTGAAGGTAGTGAATCAGAGAGAATCACAATTTACACCTACCATATCAATAGTAATGAGATGGGTTGTTTTGCGCTCCCTTTGAATCAGTATTTTGTGAACTAACTGTAAGAAATTGGGACTCAGATCTAATAAAAAGTCATGCAAAGCAGCAAGACAACTTGCTGCACTGCACTGCGCTGCATGACAGGAAGAGAGAAGGAATACACCACATCTACTAAGATATGAATCACTCCTTCTCTCTTCCTAAGCAGGCACACTGCGTGCTGACTAGTGCCATTGCAGGGATCCTTGCGCCATGGTGCAAGGGTGCCTACATTAAATACAGGATTGCTTTTGTGCAGGAAAGGACACTTTCCTGCACAAGAACAAACAATCCTTTGAGGCATTTTGCTCTTTATATGTGTGCCAAAGAATGCAGCATAAGTAGAAAGAGGAAATAACTAGGGGTGAACAATAAATTCTGCTCTGCCAGCAGAGTTTTTCTCACTTAGCGTTCCGCTTGTAACACGGAGTCTGGCCAAACTCCATCAACCGTAATGTAAAGCTTTGGTCAAGATACCTTTGGTAAATGAAAAATGAGCAATGCAAGGCAAGCATAGTCATGGCTCCAATCATGTGTCGTAAATGGCTGACTGTATGAGATCTGAGAATTTTTTTTTTAATATAATTTATCTAGACGGTTTAATGAGAAGGACTGTAAGAGGAAGCACAAATTTAAACTGTGATAATTCTGATGATGAAGGTGAGGCAGATACATGACTGTCCAAATATGCATGTAGTTGCAATTTATCATCGGATTCCTTCAGATATTGCAGAAAACATTTAAAAAATATTACTATTAAAGTTGTAATTAATTTCTGTCGCATAGATTTACTGCAATACTCTAGGATGATGGAAGATATTTTAAAACTGATTTGATGTATTAGTAAACCAGCAATTGTTATTGCTAATGGGCCTAGAAAATGTTGTCAATGTAACTGCTTATGCTGAGCGAGTGGGACTAAAGACTAAAAGGTTAGAATGAGACTCCGTGAAATTGATGACAGCGCACTGCATGAGTGATAGGAATATAGGGGGTTGCAATTTAAATATTGTGATAGTGAACTGCTATCTTTCAAGAATCAGACTTTACATGTCTCCTTTCTGTAGAAAGTAAATGCTTTTGATCACTTCACAATTCTCCTGGTGCTGTTGGACTCTGCCTTCTGTGAGTCCTACCCTTCCCTAAGGTGCCCCCTCCTAGCTCTGTGCCTCAGAAGTGGGTTCTGCTGCTGTTTTCACTAAAACCCTATGCATTGCATCGAGTGAGTGAAAATTCCACAGCATCGCCCTTTGACGCTGATGCAGAGGCTGCCCGACGACAGCGGTTTCACTTCTTTCACAGCTTGACGACGATGCTCTGCATGGTGCAGCACAACGTCAATGCATTGCCTTCACTTCAGCGAAACTCGACAATGACGTAGCAACCCAACTGTGTGGAAAAGATCAATGCATCCTGTCCTCAGCATCAACGCTTTGCTCCATCCAAAATACTTTCTCAGTGGAACCGGCATGGGTCCTGTAGCCGGCCTGCCCTCCATCGCTGTCGGGCTGAACTTTGGTCTTATTTTTTTCAGGTAAACCTCTGTGGAGTCTTTTTGTTTCACAAATACTTTACACACTGACTTTTTATAAGCCTGACTACTCTGTACCAAGCGACCAGAGGGTGAGCACAGGTTATCTTATTGTGTAACTAGCTTACTCTGACTAGAGTGGGGGTTCCTGGCTTTCCTGGGTGTATACCTACCCAACAAGGAATCTTTTTTTTGGTTTTATATCTTTTTATTAAAAGCAAGATTGAACAATCCAGACAGCATACAATCATGAGTATATATAGAGCACTATTGATACATTGATAGGCAGTTAACATGGAAGCCGAAGGTCCAACATTATTTTTCAATCATGTCTCATCAATGGCCGATCTAGTAAGTCCTTGATTCCCCGTTTGCGGGGGTGCACACAGTCTTCCCCTACGTTCATTCCATATTTTCTAAACCTGTGACCACTTAGTGGGGCACCCCCTTGAGACATATACAGTCTTTTTTGTCACCATACACCATACACAAAGCCATATCCTTCTGCCATTCATCATTAAGAAAGTTTATAATTTTAGGAAAGAAAGAACTGTATTACTAAGTATAAAATATGATTAATTTTGTATTTTTGTATTTTTTTCTTTGTACAGCCTCGAGAAAGCAAGAGGTATCTAAAAACAGAGAGTGGTACAGAGACCTGAGAGCATTGTGGCAGCTTTCTCAGCAACCCCAGATAAATTTCATTTTTATTTCTACTGATGAAGGATAATATCCAGAAACACATATGTCTAGAGATTAACAGCACTAACCTGCACCAACTTTGGTGAAACACTTCAGCAAAATTTCAAGTAAGCATTTGAACTGAACTGCATTTACCAGAAAGCTAAGGGGTAAACTGTGCTGGGAGGTGAAGCTGTGGGCTCCCATCCCCCTTCTATTTAAAAACTTATGTTGAATGTATTACTTTGTATATATCACTTGTAAAAAACATAATTGTATTTATTTGAAAGATAGAAAGACGTTTACCATTCATTTATACATTGTATCTCAGTATTTGAATGACCAAGTAATATTTGTATGGCATTATAACTAGGGCTCCCGCTTTTATGGCATTTATTTTGTTTACATTTCCGTCTGTATTTAGACATATTTATTTTTTGTCATCTTTGTCTGTATTTCTCGATATTTATCATGGGTTTTGTGAAAAAAATAAAGCTGTAACTGATATATATATCCACATTTATTTAACCAATAAATATACAGTCATTCTTGAATGCCTGTCAGGTTTCAGTGATATGAACACCCGCAGAAGATAAATCAATGCCCTTATATGAAAATATGCTCATTTCAGTATCAGCTTTGTGCATATATACTGCTGTTAAGCCTCTCCATTAAATTCCTTTATTTTTTAACCCCCTTCCCTATCAATCTACAAAGAGTTTGGCCTGGCAGTCATGGCAAAGTGTATTTAGATTCACTCAAAAAGCACCCAATTTCCATTTTTTTGTCCACATTTAAAAATAAATACAGTTATTTTTCCATATTGTAATTTATAGCATGGAAAAAATACATGAGACTTTTAACAAGGAATTACATTTTGGATTTTGAAGGTTCAACTTACCCATTCTGTAATATAAATGTACCATGAATGCTATGTTTATATGTCTCATGATTCTTAAGTCTGGTAAGCTCTTGATAATTTATACTTTCCCTTTTAACCACTTTTTAAAAATTTCAGTTATTACTCTATAATGGTGACATTTTCCAATGTCTACTTCACTATGGAAGGTCTATGTTCTACATAAATACAATATTATGCATCACAAGGATTATTGATGGACATTGTTCTCAGTGTTTACTGCGTGTAGGCCTCTTTTTGGAATTTAGACAGTGGTGCAAGGGTAAATGATGTGCTCCCCCTGCAGAATGTGTGAAGGGCATCCTGAACGTCTCATACCCTACATATATTTATAGGCCTTGAAATGATTGTAGGACACCCAGAAGGGTTATGGGACCCTCGAAGGGTTGGGGGCTCCCTATCCTGTAGGAACCGGAGGGGCCTGTGTGGCGTACCTGTATTTATGACTATCTAGGGTGGTTACTGTCTCTTTAGAAGTAAGAGAGCTGTGATGTGTTTCCATTTGTTTCGTTGAGACCATTGTATGGTGCATGGCTTGATAGGCTCACGGCCCAGGGTAGTCTAAAACTCCTTAATCAATTGCCTAGTTATGGCTAGGACCTGTCCTTGCATGGCTATGAAGTAAAAGGGAAATGTCAAGCACTCTATCTCTTATTGCAAATAATTTGGAAGCGAATAGGTTGATAACTGGAACATCAACAGACTAAACGTATGAACCATAATCAGTTTTTCAAAAACCTAAGAAAGTTTAAAAAGTCTTAAATACTATACACAAAAGCTGTGATTGAATGCTGCAGTTGATAAATTCCAAACACTATGGAATCCAAGGAGATGCCCAAAAAATTGATTGTCTCCTACCTCATCGGAAGAACCCACAGAGCCAAAGAACATCATCCTCAGCATCCCTGAAGGCTCATCCTTCAGCCCCACACTGATTAACACCTACATGACCGCCTTGGCCAAAATCATCAGAGCCCATGGACTAAACATCATATCCTACACAGACGACATCCAGCAAATCCTCTCACACTCAGAAGACCCCACCACCTCGAAGACCAACTTCACCAGGTGTATGACGAGAGTCGCCAACTGAATGAAAAACAACTGTCTGAAACTCAACACTGACACTGTTTGGGACCAACACCTCCCCGTGAAATGACTCCTGGTGTCCCTACAAACTAGAATCCTCACCCACCCCGACAGACCATGCCCGCAACCTCAGCATCATCCTGGACAGCAAACTCACCATGTAAAGCCAGATCAATGCAGTCTCATCAACCTACTCCCTTACTCTTCGTGAGCCCCATACATTTACTTGGCTGTGCAACTGTTCCTGAAATATGATTTTACCTTGAATAAATGAAAACAAGATGCAATTGGTAAAATAGTATGAAGTTGGTTTAAATAAAGGAGAGTGTCGACAGAGGAGCGTCTGAAGACAGTCTCAAAGTGTAGACGTTTGGGTTGCACATATATACATTTTGTGGGTTCAATAAAACACTTTAACATTCCTTAAAAGGCATCATAGTCATAAATAACCAGAAAAACCATCAGATAAGGGGAACACATGTGGCTATCGACCTGGGGTACAACTAGTGTGGGCCAGTGTGTGCAAGTCCAGATGTCCATTGTGGTGAGCGTGTGATCACTGCGTGCTGTATGCTTGTCATGTCCTGGTTGGCTGAGTATTCCTAATTACATGTTACATCTAACTATTGTGGCATTTTGGGAGCACTTGCCTTTGGCCAAGCGTGTTTTATTGTGGCCAATCTCCTAGGCCCTGTTTGTGGTCTGACTATCTATATGTGGGACTGATCAGGGTTTTCCCTGGGTATGAGTTTGTATTTGGGGTAAGTGAGACCCCAACAGTGAAATATCACTTGATAGACATAGGTTAGGCTCACAGGGCCTGTCTGACCAATTATTTCTGACTTGGGTTGATGGGGAGGTCACCTTGGGTGAATCAGACAGCAATGATATGAGTTTGTTAGAACTTCTACAAATAATGTGGCAGTCATTGAAATTATTTTTATCGACATCCTCATTATTGTGTGTGCAGATGTCATAGCGTACATCGATATTGTCTTTACTAATATTGACATTATTATGCATGCCTAGGATAATGGCGTACATTGACATTGTTTCTATTGGTATCGGCACTGTTTTGTGTGCATACTTTATGGCATGCATTTCAATTGCATTTATTGGTATTGCCGTTGTTGGGCCTGCATATACCATGGCATACATAGACATCGTATTCAACCATTCTAACACAATTGAACTCACGTGAAGCAGCAAGGCTCTCAACACCTGGGTACCCTTGCTGATGATTAGACATGCTTTATAAATCCTGATTGAATATGTATAATTTTGGAAACTGGTATTAAAGGAAACTCCAGGAAATGATTGAACAATAAAGTCAGATGGCTTCCTTAAGCATATTGATGTTCTTTTAGGAAGGGGCAGCATAGGCGAGAAATAGATTCTCCCTGGTTGTCTGCACCAAGCTTGGACTGGTATAATAGCATGTTAACTTCTCTATTTGATAGACTGTATTTCATTGTTTTCTTCAGGGCCAGATGATTTGTTTTACATGTCTTTGATTATTTAGACCATAAATGATCCTCTTAATTGTTGATTGATAGACATTCTGTGGCTGTGTCTCTTTATCGTAGGGCAGGCAGTGGTTACTTGGCAGTATACACTGTGGGTACTGCCCTTTACAGCTGGTGTTCCATGCCCTCAAAAGGAAAAGGTTTTTATTTACAACTATGAAAGTTAGAATACTCAAACTAATTACCAAGAAAAATAAGCATTTGCAATGCAATCGGACTCGCCTTTGGGACCATATATGTATTTAGCTATGCAGCACATTAGCCTGGGTGCTGAAACATCTACTGTTCTTTAACATCAAGGGAAAGTAAGCATGAAACTGCGTGACATGCCAGGTATGGGAACAAATGGTGAGAAATATTGCCGTTCAGCGGGAAATGGTATGCTCTCAAGCTCTGTTTTAAATATAAAATCTGGGCCTTCGGTGGTCATTTCAATTAAAATATAAGATTTGACAAAAATATTACTGTCTACGGGTGCTCATGGAAAATCATTTTAATGGACTGGAATCTAGAGAATGCTAAAGTGATTCTGGTATTTTACTGACCTCTGCTGGTCATTTTGTAACAAGACAGTTAAATAGAGGCAGTTGAACAAGCAGATATCAATTTTGGTATTTTATTGACCTCTACTGGTCGTTTTCTATAAAGATAGTTAAATAGAGGTAGTTGAACAGAAAAAAGTCCCTAAGCTGAAGGAGACAAGTCCTAGGAGTGCTCTCCAGAGGCCACAAAGTACATACACATATAAGTATATACTACAGTATGTATGAGGGGTTTCAAATGCTCGAGCTAAAAACGGAAAGATGTATCTCTTTCTTGAGGCACAAACTTACTTCAAAGTGTCCTATAACATTTCCATGTAACATGCTGTGATATTAATATCTTACTAGTCTTTGACATACTGTTATACCAATAACTTGAGTCTTAAAGTCCCCAACAAAATAAAGTAGCTGTCAGGGGTAATTTTGTTCAATATAAACAGATACTGCTCAGAATAACACAAATGTATGGAGTGTGGTATGATGTGAGTGCCCCAGACATAATAGAATGAATGAGAAAGGTTGAAATCCACAACACCATCGAAATGTGGGTAAAAGGAGAAACATGCTTAGCAAACGTAGAGAAGGGATATGTGGCAGTGCACTCATATGACCATGTGCAGTTCAATACCCTATGCATGTCTATGACCCTCAGGTACATCAGTTACACTGGATTTAGTCACAGCCAGTGACTATAGTCTATCTTGGCTTCAGGGTAGGCTTACTTTATTCAGTCACTCAATGGCCATTTATAGAGCACACAGCTACCTCAGCAGAAGTGTCCTGGGGCTCATCAAACGGACTAGAGAGACTGAGTGGCTCAAGAAATTACTCCACCTGCCTAAACAGCCAGGTTTTTAATGCTTTTTTAATCTTGTGCTCCGTATCTAACATGCGTAAGTGATAAGGCAAAGCATTCCAAAGTTTGGCAGTTCTGACTATGAAGGACCTGCCCCCCTGTCTCATTTTAGCAAAGTGAGGAACATTAAGGAGATGCTGCTGATTAGATCTTAATGTCTGCTCCTGGTGATATAGGCTAAGCCTCGATCTGAGGTAGCCAGGGCGTTCGCCATTGATGGCTCGAAAAGCAAGGGTGAGAGCCTTAAACTCAATCCTCCTGGCCACTGGGAGCCGGTGGAACTGACTAAGGTGGGGGGAATGTGCTAGCGCAAAGTAACCCTGTGGAGGAGCCTTTGTGCCGCATTCTCCACTGTCTGTAACCTGTGGGTCAGGTAGCCCGGCAACCCCAGGTAGGGACAGTTGGCTTAGTCAAGCTGGGATGTTACTAATGCATGGACCGTGATCCTGCGACTCTCTTGAGGCAGGAAGCTTAAACATTTGCTGATGGATCCCATTTTCTCAAAACAGGCCGTGGAAACTTGCAGGTCCTGTGCCATGATGTGGTCTCTGATGCAGCCAGTGGATCGTGGAGGAGCAAGACGACTGCACTGGTGGGACTGTGTGTGCAGCTCCTACTGGCCTCAGGGCAATTAAATTAACTTCTGTCTTGGACACCTGGCCTAGCACAGATCTGTCTGAATAAACCAACTACTTCATGGTATCAGTTCTAGAGCGGAGGTTACACTCTCAAAACTACACCTGGTACAGAGTGAGGAACGTTTCACTGACCAATCAGGAGGCAGCCTCAGCAGTCACTCACATGGGCTATCGAGGGTTCCTTTCCAAACATGGCCTGCTAGGGATGGGTTGCCGGGACCCCAGAAAGCAGCTCTTTGGAATACACTGGGCAATGCTTTAAAACGGTAACTGGTGGCAGCATGTACATGTTCCCCCACAGCCCAGCACACATAGAAAGTGCAAACCAGGCCTGTGCCCAGCGCAAGTTTTTATAATACCCTCTCATAGGCAAATTAACCTACTTTCACCACAGAACACTCTACAGCAGAGGTCTTCAAACCTTTGGAAGCCGAGACCCCCCTGTCAACATTTACAGGCGTAAGGACCCCCTCCTGACAAAAATGTCTAAACCTCTAGGCAGGGCTACTGGAATTATGAGGGGATGTATGTCATTACAACGCATGCTTTTACAACGCATGCCATTACGACGCAACTTTTACAACGCAAGTCGTTACAACGACTTGCGTTGGGGGGCGCTGGATAGTGAATAGCTTAATTTACTATTCCAACTCCAGTCCCTGTGGATAGTAGGGATAGTAGGGAAGGTGTGGGATAGTAATTAAACGAATCCCTATCCTAGAGCGCCCTTCAGCGCAATTCATTGTAATGACTTGCGTTGTAAAAGTTGCATCGTAATGGTAGTGCGTTGTAAAAGTTGCGTTGTAAAGGATGTTTCCCATTATGAGGCAGGTGAGTACCAAATTATGCGACAGGCTTGACTAAATTGTATGAGTAGAAAATCTAAATAATGTTCTGTGATGCTGCGTATTTTGGTATAGCATTGCTTTATTATTTTGAAATTTTTTAAACACAGTAACTCTGAGGAAAGATTTCACCCCATCAGTACCAGTTTATAACCAAAATACAGCAATTAACATCGGAAAGATGTCGAGTCAACCTTTGTGAAGGGACTCCCACTCCGCAGGAATACGTGCTGCCACATTAGAAGCTCACCTGGCCATGGCCGGGAGCAGCAAGGTGTGAGTGCATGGTGATCAGTGTGAGTGCATGGTGATCAGTGTGAGTGCATTGTGATCAGTGTGTGCATTGTGATCAGTGTGAGTGCATTGTGATCGCTGTGAGTGCATTGTGATCGCTGTGAGTGCCTGGCGATGGCTGTGAGTGCATGGCGATGGCTGTGAGTGCATGGCGATCAGTGTGAGGGCATGGCGATCAGTGTGAGTGCATGGCGATCAGTGTGAGTGCAATGTGATCGCTATGAGTGCATGGTGATCAATGAGAGTGCATTGTGATCGCTGTGAGTGCAGGGTGAGCGTGAAAGTGAAGGCGAGCATGAGAAATGAGTTGTCTGAAAGCAGGGTGAATTCCCAGAAACTTGAAGTGTAGGGTTTCAGATATAAGTTAAACTATTGCTATAATGGCACATAATCAAGGATTGAGGGTGGAGGAAATAAATAATGTGCTGATCCTGCAACAAACGTCCAGTCTTATGATTAGGGTTACCAGCTCATTATTTTGATGGCCCAGAAATAAGCAGTCACCTAAAGCTGTATTTTTAGCACTTATCTGTGAATACTTAGAACAGCAAATATAAATAGAAAGCACTTTGAATTGTGTCACTTTTAATTGTGTTCTAGGGCTGCCTCAATGATCCATGACTGAAAATTAAAGAGAACAAAGACAGAAAAGTCACATAACTAATTAATACATACTTTTTTATTTATAACTCTATTTAGTGTCAAGAGCAGGCATTTTTCTTTTGGCAACCCAACTTTATATTCCTTTTCATTAAATGCATTCTCACACTACAGCAAGAAGTGTAAAAATACAAATGTAAGGAATATGCAGAGTGGGTGCCGGGAGGGTACTGGAACCATAAAAAAACATTAAGCCTCTGTAACCAGTTTACAAAGACATGTAAAGATGCTAATGGTCTTTAAAGACCTGTGAAAAACACGGGCAGTGCAGGCCGGAGATAAGACTCCAGACACTGCCAAGCCGAGCCCCCAGCAGCTCGAGTTTCACTGCAGCAGCCCGGGCTGAGACAGAGGACGGGGGAAGAGGGGGGCTGAAGCCCTGGAGGCCAGGGCAGACTGTGACTGTGAATGCGCGACCCCCTTCACACCACTCCACGGCCCCCCTGGGGGTCGCGCCCCACAGTTTGAAGACCCCTGCTCTACAGGAAGCGAACAGAGAGGACATATCTAGATCATGAATTACAGCATATCACCTATTACACTGTCCCAACACTTCTGTCTTTGGAGCCCACCCTTGGCTCAGCCTCCTAGCCTCGGAGGGCCCCTTGGTTCTGTACTGTTGATGAACCATAAAATTATCTTGCCGGTTAACCTAGACTTCTATCTCCGACTGAAGTTTTACTGTCCGTCCTCCCTATAACCCCTTCACCATCCTACCCATACACTAAGCTCTGCCCAGAGTATCATATTTTGCTAGTGGTAACCAGAAATTAGTTGGCTCAAAGTTGACAAACCACTGTGAAATTAAGTAAATGCAGTTGACCTTGCCAAATCAATGTATACTGCGGTGGCATATCACTTTACTTTACATTCAGCAGTTCCAGACCAGCGTGCATTCCGGTGGACACTGTTATACCACTGTTTATTAAAATGTGCAGTGTTGTGTCATTGTATGTGTAGCATCACATCACTGCACATTCAAGTGTCAGTATAAGCAGAGGACATCGCAAACTTTAATGTTTTAGCCACTTTACAACTCTACAGTTAATGCTGTCCTCGGAAAATTCGAAGCCGAGGGGCGATGAACACTGTGATACACTGCGGTCGAGGCACATTCCGCTTGATAAAAAAAAGAATTTGCAATGCAATAGGACTCGCAGTTAACCAAGCCTTATTGCATTGCAAATGGGAATGCATGCGGGTGGGTGAGAAGGCACGAACAACGGGAGTGAGGGGGGCCCTGAGAAGGTAGGGACTGCAGGAGGGGGAGATACGGGAAGAAAATAGTGCTCACAGTATAAATAAAACATGCTGTGCAGCACTCGAAGTAAAGGGGCCAGTAGCCATGGAGGGATACAAATGACGACATGCCTGTCATAAGGAGGGACTAGCAAGCGTAAAACCAATCGGAAAGGAAGCATTTAGGAACTAAGCCAATGTAAAAGATGGGCGGAGCTTCCACAGAGTTTCCACTCCATACTGAACACTGTATGACTCGCAAAGCGTGCAGCACCTGCGTGCTGCCGCTATAGGCTCAACCCAAAAAAGAAGTGGGGGGACTAACCAAGTTAGGCAGTATGCAACTGACATCACGGCATGCAACATTACGGCGTGCAACATCACGGCGCGCAACATCACGGCGCTTTGAAAGTGGCATCACAAGCCACGACTTTACAGGAAGTGGCATCTCAAGAAGTGACATCAGATCTAAAGCCTTCACATATATGTTTAGCAGGTCTATCATTTGTACGTTTGAGCGCATTGAAAGGATAATAGCACAGTGAGCTATGGAAGATGATTTGTGACTTCTACACCTTGCAACCCCCCAGTTTTATGTAACACATCCTGTACATTAATTTACAAACTTATATAATTTATTGTACATGTAATATACCAATGTTGATGTAAAGCACTTTGACACCCTGCCTATGAAGGACTGGGTTATACAAGGAAAAAGAGTAGTACTTAAATTATTTCAAAGCCTCCTCAGGTGAAGTAGGCTTTATATAAATGCAATTTGCTTTGTGTAAATACTGGGTGGAAAGGCCAACACATCTGATATTCTTACAGTGCATGCATATCTCCTAAACAGGGGACTGAAGGAAGTGAAAAAGCTGCCTTTCTTAAGTATGTGTGAAGTGCTAACTTTTGTTTCTCCTCTGCTTCATGTGCATCAAGGTGTGAGGCTCCTGACTGCTCCCAGCCTAGAGACTCAAACAAAAAGAGGCCGAATGATCCCTTAAATTTGGCCCTGTTATGGGCCAAGCAGGAGTCTTAAATAAGAAAGCCCTGTCCAGCCTGCACATTGTTGCTTGTTGCAGATGGAATGTAGAAAAGTGCAGGCACTGCTGAAAGTGTCCCAGTGTTTGGAAATTACACCACGACGAGTTCAGCAAATTATTCAGTGGGGCCTAAATTCTTGGCAGGGTAGACAGCTTACCCCCTGTGAAAAAAGTGGGTGGACGCCGTCCACCCCTGTGTACCCCCGACTCGTGCCCTGGAGAGCCATATCTCTGTAGATATGGCGCTCTCCAGTTCTCTGCTCACAGCGCAGCATTTTTGCCTGCTGGGCTGCCTGGCACTTTAGGAAATGAGGCCCGTCTTCTATGTAGAATGAACTTCGTGCTTAGTCGTCAATGAGAAAAAAAAAGTTTGTAGTTAAAAAAAAAGCAATAATGTCACAATTAAAAACGTGTGTGGTGTTTTGGCACCTGCAGCGAGTCCTGTCAAAAAAAAAAAATGAAAGAAGGGAAAATTCCTGAGTTTGCCGGTGCGCGAACTTTCTGTAATTTCCTGGGATTTTCCCGTTAGGAAGTCTGCCCATTATTTGTACACTTTCTTTCTCACAATTGGAGGGATTGGAACGTTGTGAAATTCGCCTGCGCAATGGTTAAATAAGCCTAGCTACCTCGGTGCTTCGAGTGCCAGGATCCCTACAGCATTACCCCATTGGCTGTTGCACAACCCGTCCACATGCTGACTGCAGAGTTTTAACGAGCGGCAACACTGCGTGCTCCTTTGAAGACAGACAAACACAGAACAAGGTAAGGAAAACACCGTCTTCGTGTTTTTCATTTTTTCTGTGAGCCTGGAAAATATTTACTCGGTTTATACTGAATAAAATAAGGTCTAGCAATTAAAGATCTATTTTTTCAGAAGCAGTATATCGAAAATTAGAACGTTACTTTAATGAGTTTGAGAATTTAGTAACAACTACCTGAACTGCTGCGGTGGAAGCCGTAGCTAATTAGTTTATTCCTTTGATTGCACATAATGGATATGAAGCGCAGCCTACTTTTTACTGATATGTCAGTGCTTTTAAATATTCACTTTTTTTTATTATATTCGTACTTTGACATTAAGATGTATTTATTGTTTTACTGTAGAGTCTGTGCGAAAATAGATTGTTGTTAAAATTTCCGCTAGAAGTTATTTAGTACATTTAAACTTTATTCAGTAGAATTTGAAGTGTTGGAATTCATGATTACATGAATATCGGGTGGCATTGCCATGCGTTATTAGTTTACGTGAATGTCCTTTTCTTTTAATCTTACCACCGCCGTAAACTGGTAATATACCTGGTGATAAAAGGCCAGCAGTTGAAGTCCTGTATAAATGCGAAGTATTGAGACGGTGTGTGTCTGTGGTGGGTGTGTGTGTGTGTGTTGGGGAGGGGGGGGGGGGGGGGGGTGGGGCATCTGCTCTCAAAAAACACTGTGAAAGGGAGGTTTTGTTGCAAATGTTCCCTTCCAAGCTCCCAAAGGGGATGTGGGTTCAGTGGAAATAGAACGTTTGGATTTGGTTTAAGTTTATTAGATTGTCGCTAGAACAATGTCCAAAAGCCACGGCTTGAGTAATTTTGTGATTCTGTAGTGCTTACTATTATTTATAGTGATTACCTAATTGCGATTGACTGTTAACCGCAATTAGGAAATCGCTATTCCTAATGTATGAAACTCATGAGATTTCATTTAGCGATTCCTAGTGGGTCACAAATCAATCTACCTCATGAATAGGTCGCAATTAGGAATCTCAGCCAACACAAGGATGGTGGCCTGCTGGGGTCAACAGACCTCCATGTCTGTGATTGCTTTTTAATTAAGCATTTTTTTTTATGAAAAAGGAAAACGGTATGTGTTTAAAAAGAAACAGATGTAGCATTAAAAAAATGTGTCTAAGGGTAGGCAGTAGTCCATGGGTTGCACTACTGCCTGCTAAAAAAATGTTTTTCACACATTCACTTCACAAAGGGCCTTGTGTTTCTAACTAATAAACATTGAGCTATCTGGAGGTCAAAAAAAGTTGTCTCAAGGTTGATGGATCTGCACGAATTTTAAACAACTAATAGAGAGCTACTCATGCAAAGTGACTTTTTAAATTTTGTGCAAATTTATCATGTGGTGTTAAAGTTAAGGGCAAATCAAAAAACATATTTTCCACTGTCAAGATATCTCTAAGATATAGCTTTTAATTTCCACACAATAACCATTGAATGGGTGTACACCAAACCTACCAAAAGCACTCTTCTAGGTAAAATTCTACTTTCATTTCAAATTTGGAGTAGTCTGTTTAGCCGTTTGAACTGTATCAGAAAGCAAAGTTTCTAATGGGAGTTAAAACGTGAAACACTCATTCTACGAAATGTTACATGCAGTACCTATTCTCTTTGTTTTTGGAAAGGTGGTTTCAGCTTTCTCAGGAAGTAATGTTTGTTGGTCCATCACAGAAAGTGCTCCAACTGCAAGGCAATGTAAATGAGTTGGCTGCAATGGGACCTTTTTCCTATATAACGCTCCAGTGTACAGTCATTCTTTTCGCATCTATGCAAGTGCATTATGGTAGTTGAAATAATCTTTGCTGTTCCAAAAGTGAAAGTGAAATGGCAGTGTATTTTTCTTATTTTAGACACAAATAGTAGTGTGGTCCCTTAGCAAGCTCAAGAGGACAGGTTGGACAAAAGTACCAAACTGTAGGATCGAATCTTGTTTGGTCGTATGCTAATAGTATTTAGAAGGAACCAGCTAATACTCAATTCTTTCAGTTACTTGTATTGATGCTAAAAAAAAATCCATATATAAATATATATATATACACGATTGGGGGCAGGGCTTGCCCCTACTCTTGGGAGGGCTGCAGGAAGGTTTAAAGGCGGGAATGTGTGAAAATCAAATCTGGTTTACAGTGGCATCTGACGAAGGCCCGATGGCCGAAATTCATTATGCCTAATACGCTGATTATTAAAGAGCTTCAACTGAGATTCCCTGCGTGGCCTCTTCCTTGCGCACAATGGAGGGGTTTACCTGGATATATATATATATATATATATATATATATATATATATATAAATATATATATATATATATATATATATATATATATGTGTATATGTATATGTATATATAAATATATATATATATATATCAGCTCCAAACTGCCAACGTGTAATCGTACCCTGCTCCACAGAAGACAGCACTCGTGTGGGAGAGTTCAAACAATATATTTATTTCACGAGCTCTGGGCGCACAACAGACGTGGTTCGGCTATTCGCATTTCTCGATATTTTAGCTAAAAACCCCTCCCAGGCGTTCCAAACGCCTGCTTTGTTGAAGCGAGAGTAGGAAACCTAAGAAGATTGCTTTTGGACAAGGGGAGCTGCATTTCAGCAGCTCCCCTTGCCCAAAAGTGATGCCGGCTCCCACAAGAGGCAGGGAGCCAGCAGGGACTGTGCAGGCATTGTGGCTTCCCCCACAGTCCCCAACACTGAGGGCTGGTCCCGGGGAATGGAGTCCTACGGCCTGAAGTCGCCGGGGAGGGGGCCTCTCAACTCCCTCCCTTTTGATATTAAAAAAATAAGGCCGGTCCCTGGGGGATGGGGTCCCAGGAGCCATAACTGGCCTCAGGGGGGGAGGGGGGCACGCAGTCCCCCGCCTCCAAAAAAACAAGCTGGCCAGGCCCGTGGGATAGGGTCCCAGGGGCCATAATTAGCCTGAGGAGGGGGCGACGCAGCCCCATCCAAAACATTATTTTTTTTAAAGAAGGTTGGGCAGGCCCTGAGCTATGGGGTCCCCAGGGCCAAAATTGGACACAGGAGGGGGGACACCTTTCTCCCGTCCAAATGTAAAAAAATGTAAAGGCTGGCCAGGCCTCGGGAGATGGGGTCCCCGGGGCTAGAACTGGCCCAGGGAAGTGGGGTCACGTGGTTCCGTCCCAAATATTGAATTATTTAAAAAAAAGAAAGGCTGGTATCTCGCCAGAGGCCCCGCCCCCTCTCTGCAGCACTCTCCAAACGCTCCACCTCATGCGTTCTAATTTGGGGGATTACGTTTCCTTCATTCCTGAGGGTCCCTGGGGGCCAACTGGCTCATCAGGTACCTCCAGTAAGCCCTAAACAGTGCAATTGCTGAGAGTTGGTCCAAGGACACTCCCCCTTTTACACCACTCTGCAAACGTGCCTCTTGGCGCACTGCTGGTGGGGCAATGAGGTCCTCTTGTGTCCTGAGGAGCTCAGGACACACGTGGACTTCATCCCCTAAGCAGCAGTGTGCCAGAAGCTGGTTTGCAGAGTGGAGTGAAAAGGGGCATGGCCTCTGACCACCTCTCAGCAATCCCACTGTGTGGGGCTTCCTGGAGGTAAGTAGTAGGCTAGTTAGCCCCTAAGGACCCCCAGCAGCGAAGGGGACTTCAATCTGCATCCAAGAGCGTGCCAGGGAGCGTGTTTGCATAGTGGTAGGCAAAGGGGATATGCCCTGTTATGAGAACTTAACAATCCTGCTGTGTGGTACTTACTGGAGGTAATAGGAGGGGTAGTTGGACCCCAAGGATGCCCGTGGGGGTTAACTACCCCTTTTGTTACTTCCAGTAAGTCGCACACAGTAGGATTGTTAAGACATCTTTGGAGGCTAAGCCCCCTTTCTCCACCACTCTGCAAATGTGCTTCCATGCAGACTACGGGACGGGGGTGAAGTCCACTTTACTCCTAAGGGACGTTGGGGGCCAAGAAACCCTCCTGGTACCTTCTGTAGGTTCTACATAGCATAACTCATGAGCACTGGTCGAGGCCCAGCCCCCTTTCTCCACCTCTCAGCAAACACGACTACTGGTGAAAGAAGCATTTGCGATGTAATAGGTTTTGCATGTGAGAGTTACAACTATTGGCGTTGTAAATGTAAAAGTTTTTTACTAATGTTTTTTAGTGTTGAGTGGATGTACGTTGTGTGTAGTGGAATTATGTGGTATGTTGTACAGTAAAACTATGTGGATAGAAAATATGTGGTATTTAGTGTAGAGGAATTAGTAGAGTGGGATTACGTGTTATGGAGAGTAATTTTGTGGCATTGTAGTCTGTGTTATGGAGTGGTAACCTCAGGTTTAGTCTTCCTCATTTCCATAGAAGCTAAAGTATAAACTCAATGAGACACAAAAAAAGATGGAACCACAGAGGAGCACTTATGGACCTAGTTTGAGGTATGAGCAGAGCACTGGAGTTATGTGACTGTTTGGCAGCACCAATTGACACATAATTAAACATTTTCCGCATGTGCCAAATATTCCATCATCTGCAGCCTAACCTGCAGATTGGAACAAAAAAAGCCTTCTTTCTTGCTCAAACGGTTCAAATGTTCCCAAAAATGCAGCTTTGCGTGTTACAGCGTGGTGGTAGGCCCTTTGCAAAGCTGGAATGGTCATGTGTTACTAATTGCTAAATGTGGGTGTTAAATTGGTACTAGAGGTGCACAAACAGCTCTTATTTCTGTTCCTTTCTTGCCTCTTTCTGCTTTTCTCTTGTATCTTTCTGTACCTTTCGTCCTCTTTCTGCACCTCACTGTCTTCTTTCTGTACTTCACTTACCTCTTTCTGCACCCTTCTAGCCTCTTTTTGAACCTCTGTTGGTTCCTTATGCATACCTTTTGCCTGTTTCTGCAACTCACTTGCCTCTTTCTGCACTTCTTCTGCCTCTTTCTGTACCCCTCTTGCCTCCTTCTGTACCTCTTGTCTCTCTCTGCACACCTGTTCCCTCTTTCTGCACTCCTTTTGCCTGTTTCTACAACTCTCTTGCTTCTTCCTGCAGTACGCTTGCCTCCTTCTGTACCTCACTTGCCTCTTTCTGCACTTCTATTGCCTCTTCATGCACCTCTCTTGCTTCTTTCTATACCCCTGTTGTCTTTTTCTGCACCCCTGTTGTTTTTTTCTGCACTCATCTTCCCTTTTTCTGTACCTCTCACTTCTTTCTGCACTTCTCCTCCTTCTTTCTGCACCTCTCTTGCTTCTTTCTGCACCCTTATTCCATTTTTGCATCCCTGTTGCCTCTTCTTTCCGCACCCTTCTAGCCTCTTTTTGAACCTCTGTAGGTTCCTTATGGATACCTTTTGCCTGTTTCTGCAACTCTCTTGCCTCTTTCTGTAGTTCTCTGGCCTCCTTCTGCATCTCACTTGCCTCTTTCTGCACTTCTCTTGCCTCTTTCTGCACTCCTCTTGCCTTTTTCTGTACCTCTTGTCTCTCTCTGCACACCTGTTCCATCTTTCTGCACTCCTTTTGCCTGTTTCCACAACTCTCTTGCTTCTTTCTGCAGTACGCTTGCCTCCTTCTGCACCTCACTTGCCTCTTTCTGCACTTCTATTGCCTCTTTATGCACCTCTCTTGCTTCTTTCTACACCCTGTTGTCTCTTTCTGCACCCCTGTTGTTTTTTCTGCACTCATCTTCCCTTTTTCTGTACCTCTCACTTCGTTCTGCACTTCTCTTCCTTCTTTCTGCACCTATCTTGCTTCTTTCTGCACCCTTATTCCCTTTTTGCATCCCTGTTGCCTCTTCTGTTGTTCTATTGTCATTTCTGCCACTCTCTTACCTCTTTCTACACCTTACTTGCCTTATACTGCACTTCTCTTGCTTCTATCTACATCTATGTTGCTTCTTTCAGCAATTTTCCTGCTTTTTTATGCACTTCTCTTCTTTGTTTCTGCACCTCTCTTGCATCTTTCTGCACCTCTGTTGCCTCAGTCTGCACCTCACATGCTTATTTCTGCACCCCACTTGCCTATTGTTGCACCCCTTTTTTCTCTTTCTGCATCTCTCTTGCATCTTTCTGCCCCCTTGTCCCCTCTTTTTGCACCTTTCCCATTTGTTTCTGCACCTCTCTTGCCTCTTTCTTTACCTCTGTTTATTCTTTCTGCACTTCTCTTCCTCTTTCCGCACCCATCGCGCCTCTTTCAGCATCTGTTGCTTATTTCTGCACTTCTCTTCCTTCTTTCTACACCCCGCCTGCCTCTTTCTGTACTTGTTTTGCCTCTTTGTCCACCTCTGCTACCTTTTTCTGCACACCTCTTGCCTCATTTTGCACCTCTGTTGGTTCTTTCTGCACTGCTCTTGCTTATTTCTGCACCTTTCTTGTCTCTTTCTGTATCTCTCTTGCTTCTTTCTATACCTCTGTTGCTTCTTTCAGCAATTCTCTTGCCTCTTTCTCCACTATTCTTCCTTCTTTCTGTACCCCTCCTTCCTCCTTGTGTACCTTTCTTAACTCTTCTTGCACCTCTCCGACCTCATTCTGCACCTCTTTTGCCTCTTTTTGCACCTATGTTGGTTCTTTCCGCATTGCTCTTGCTACTTTATGCATCTCTTTTGGAAATTTCTGAATCCCTCCTGCCTCTTTATGTACCCTTATTCCTTCTTTCTGTTCCTCTCTTGCCTCTGTCTGCACACAGGTTCCCTCTTTCTGCACCCCTTTTTCCTGTTTCTGCAACTCTTTTGCCTCTTTCTGCTGTTCTGTTGCCTCTTTCTGCTGTTCTGTTGCCTCCTTCTGCACCTCACTTGCCCCTTTCTGCACTTCTATTGCCTATTTCTGCACCTCTCTTTCTGCATCCCTGTTGTTTCTTTCTGTACCCCTGTTGTCTCTTTCTGCACTCGTCTTCCCTCTTTCTGCATCCCTCTAGCCTCTTTCTGATGTTTTCTTGCCATATTCTGCACCTCACTTGACTCTTTCTGCACTTCTCTTGCTTTTTTTTAACAGCGTTTTATATAGCGCAAACTTGACCTGAATCGGGTATCAGAGCGCTTTACATAGCACCAGTTGCATTACATGAGGACACATTCATTTTTATTAGGCATGGGGAGATTAAGTGATTTGCCCAGAATCACAGGATGTTCAGAGGCATTTTCGAGACTCATACCCAGTTCACCAGATTCAAGGTTGGACTCCCTAGCCATTAGGCCAACTCCTCTCCACAACTCTGTTGCTTCTTTCAGCAATTCTCTTGTCTCCTTCTATACTTCTCTTGCTTGTTTCTGCACCTCTCAAGCATCTTTCTACACCTCTGCTGCCTCTTTCTGCACTTAACTTGCTTCTTTCGGCACCCCTCTTGCCTCTTATTGTACCCATTTTTTCTCTTTCTGCACCTCTCTTGTGTCTTCCTGCACACCTGTTCCCTCTTTCTGCACCTTTCCTGCCTGTTTCTGCACCTTTCTTGCCTCTTTCTGTACCTCTGTTGCTTCTTGCACCTCTCTTGCTCTTTCTGCACCCTTTGTGCCTCTTTCAGCACCTCTGGTGCTACTTTCTTCACTTCTCTTCCTTCTTTCTGCACCCCTCCTGCCTCTTTCTGTACTTGTCTTGCCTCTTTGTGCACCTCTCCTCTTGCCTCTTTTTGTACTTCTATTGCCTCTTGGTGCACCTCTCTTGCTTCTTTCTGCACCTCACTTGCCTCTTTCAGAACCTTTGCTGCTTTTTTCCAAAGATCCCTTGCCCCTTTCTGCACCTCACTTGCCTCTTTTAGTACCTCTGTTGCATTTCTCTACAGATCTGTTGCCCCTTTATGCACACCACTTGCCTCTTTCTGCATTTCACTTGCTTCTTTCTGCATCTTTCATGCCTCTTTTGGCACCTCACTTGCTTCTTTCTGTACTTAGAGGTAGTTTTAATCCTGCTGCCCTGTTATGTACTAGGGTCTTACAGGGGAGGTCATGCCAATCACAGGGGTACCCCAACCCATAGTGTACCGTAGTGTATGTAGGTGTTTTCCCTGTATTCTAAGTGTCTTTCAGCATAGCACTGGCTCCGGGCCTGGTTAGTCAGAGTCAGTTACCACCAGTATCAGTCAGCAAAACGTTGAGGGCAGCGGATGACTTTGCAACAAGGCCTCTTTTTGCACCTCTGTTGGTCCTTTCTGCATATTTCTTGCTTCTTTCTCCACTTTTTGTTGTCTTTCTGGACTTCTGTTGCCTCTTTCTGCATTTCTCTTGATTCTTTCTGAGCCTTTCTTCCTCTTTCTGCACATGTTCTACCTCTGTAGGCATAGTTAGAAATTAGCATTTGAAAAATCTTAAAAATTCACTGAAAAATCATAGGTTTCAGGGACTTTTTAATTAGAAATTAGCAGTTAAAAAACCTTTCAAATTAATTAAAAAACATTGGTTTCACGGACATTATAGTTAGAAATTAGCATTTAAAACCCCCCCCGAAATTCACGGAAAAAAATCACAGGTTTCAGGGCATATATAGTTAGTTTAACATTTCAGTTGTACAAAACCAGAGAAATGTGGCCGTTATTTTTAGTTGAGCTAACTATAACTCATGCCCCGCAATGCACTGCTGATGAAGTCACATATTACATCATTCATAAGATGGTCAGTGACATCACTGATGACATCTCAAATGACATCACTGATGACATCATCCACATGATAATCTGATGCACCTCCTCATACCCAAATATAACCCTTGATACACCCACTCTAAGATACTAACTACCATTTTCGAAACCATAGACACACCAATACCAGTTACTACTACATACCCACTTGTTGATTTCTAGTTCTACAGACACATCCACTCAGAGTCAGTCATACATGCAGGCACTTATCAATAAAGCAGTATCATATGCACTCATATACCTATACAGATACTCACACACTACCCCTAATCCATAGAGTTACTCACATACCTAGTCAGCCATGCAAAGAATCAATCACACTCCCATTTACTAACCTATACAGTTATACACACACACCATCTCACTTATTCATACAGATACTAACACATACTTACTCTCTTATACTTTCACTGGTACAAGCACACACTCATCCATACAGCCACTCACAATCACTCACTCTCACATATAGTTATTTATATTCTCCAACACTCACATATACTGCCTTTGACATATGTAGTTACTCACACCTGTACTACTGAGACATCCATTCACTCACCAACACACCCATACACACACTCACCCATCCATACAGCCCTTCACACATGCAGACTTGAAGCCATACACCCAGTGAATCACCCACTCACACATCTATGCACAGTCACACACATCCCACCCACCCACACAGATACTCAGGCATCCATACAGATGCTCAGACAACCAATCAACAACCCATATAGACTGTCTTGTAGCTACTCACCAACCCATGCAGCCGCTTACACACCAACTAACAGACTGGTACAGACATTCACACAGTTTAGTCACTAACCCATGCATTCAGTAAGACAAGTTTAATCACTCACTTATACAGTCATTCACGCATCTACTGAGTCATCCATTCAGACACTTATACGCCCACTCATTCTTCAATAGACCTTGACACACATATATATATATATATTGTAAAACATATTTTAAACTTTACAGAAAGACAGTCACTGGATGATGTCATCAGTGATGTCATCAGTGTCATCATTTGAGATGTCATCAGTGATGTCACTGACCATGCCATGAATGAAGTAATGTGTGACATCATCAGCAGTGCATTGCGGGGGCACAAGTGTAGTACTGAAGATTCTGGACCCGTGTTATAAACATCGTCGTACCATGACGATTTTGGTATCAGCAGACCGGTAATGATTGAGATACTATGCACAAGCATTTCCGTCATGTTCGAGTGACGAAATCACCCCGAAATCGGAGTTTCCGTCTTGAACCCTCGGGTTCCATTTTGTGAGCAGCAGCCATTTTGTGATTGCCCTCACCTAGGCTATATGACCGAAGCCGAGATCGAGTCAGAAGGACACGTATACCTTTGCTGACTCCTCTGTGACCTTGGCGAGCTGAGTCCATTGCCTGAAGCCAAACCTGTTCGGCCAGTTCCTTTCCCAGTGGCCGAATGAGATTAGCATCCAGGTGCGCATGTCGTAAACCTCTTTCATCACATAAAACTGTGTCTAATCTCACACACACCTGTCTCTGCTTCTTTCTTTATGACTTGCTTTACGATTTGGAGGTGCCCGTTTTTATTAGGGGTCCGTCGATATCTGATGAAAATACTGGACCTTGTCGGATAGTTAATTGTGGGCTGAACAAACTGAAATATGGGCTTGTCATCATGACTCTGCTTTTTCTTTGTAGTGGAAATATGTGAATGGTCAACTGTAAAATAAGGAATGTTGCCTAAAGCATAATATTTTGTATTAAAGAAGAAGGCTGGCTTTGTAGTATTGAGCAGTCTCCTGAGAATATACACGTTGTTGTACTTCTAGGATTTCTGTTACTGGCTGCAGCTAATAAATACGATCCTTGACTTCACCTAGAAGGCTCTGTGTTTCTGTAGTCCAAAACAGGAGAACTCAAAGTCTTCGGGTGTTGTACCCTGGCACCGCTGGGTTCTTAAAACCTGGTACTTCAGTAGTTATAGATAGATCAACTAATTAAAACGGCTGAATATCTCTGGTTTTGTATGAGTGAAATGTCCAACTAACTATAAAGTCTTCCCTGAAACCTGGAGGTTTTACAGTGAATTTCTAAGGTTATATATATATATATATATATATATATATATATATATATATATATAGTTATATATATATATATATATATATATATTCACAGAAAAAACCATAGGTTATAGACCATATATAGTTAGGAATTTGCATTTACAAAACCTTGAAAATTCACTGAAAAAACCATAGGTTATAGACCATATATAGTTAGGGATTAGCATTTAAAAAACCTTATTTTATTTGCACAAAACCATTGAAATTCCATATATAGTTAGTTGCACTAACTATATATCGCGGACCCGCAATCCACTGCTAATGATGTCACATATTACATCATTCATGACATGGTCAGTGACATCACTGATGACATCACTGATGACATCTCAAATGACATCACTGATGACATCACTGATGACATCTCAAATGACATCACTGATGACATCACTGACATCTCATTTGACATTACTGATTACATCACTGATGATATCATTTATGTGATAATACATCTTCAGACTCTAACATAACCTTAGATACACTCAGTGTAAACAGGCACTCACAGACTGTCACACATCCATGGAGTTACTCACACACCTAGTCAGTCATGCAAAGAATCAATCACACCTCCATTTCCTCAACTATACAGTTATACACACCTTACTTATCCCCTTCCACACTCATGACGAGCTGGGCTCGTCATGGTGTAGCCTCCTCAAACACTGATGACGAGCCCAGCTCGTCATGAACAATGGGAAATTCAATAATCCAGCACAGCAGCAAAATATCGCTAGCAGCGATGGTGTTATTCAAACATATACTAACACATATTTACTCTCTTATACAATCCTTGATACAAGTTCACAATGATTCATACAGCCACTCTCACATTCACTGGCTCTTATGTTCAGTTATTTATATATGTCAACTCTCACATGGAGTGTGTTTTACATATGTACTTACTTTGACATGTAGAACTGAGATATCCATTCACTCACCAATACACTCATGCACACAGTCAACTGTCCATACAGCTGTTTCTACATGCACTTTTGAACCCATACACCTAGGGAATCAACTGCTCACACATCTATGCACAGAGTTATACACCTCCCAGCCACCCACACACATACTCAGTCTCCCATACAAATACTTGGGCAACCATTCAATAACCCATATAGTTACTGATATAGCTACTGATTTAAACATGCAGCAGTTTACAGAAGAACATAAATAATGATTGCCAAATTAAGACACTTTAATCACTAACCCATGCACTCAGTGAGACACATTTAATCATTCTCTCATACAGTCAGTCATGCACCTACTAAATCCTTCATCCAGACACTTATACATCCACTCATTCTTCAATATGTAAGACATATTTTAACTTTACAGAAACATACAGTCACTGGGTGTTGTCATCAGTGATGTCATCAGTGATGTCATTTGAGATGTCATCAGTGATGTCATCAGTGATGTCACTGACCATGTCATGAATGATGTAATATGTGACATCATTAGCAGTGGATTGCGGGTCCGCGATATATAGTTAGTGCAACTAACTATATATGGAATTTCAATGGTTTTGTACAAATAAAATAAGGTTTTTTAAATGCTAATCCCTAACTATATATGGTCTATAACCTATGGTTTTTTCAGTGAATTTTCAAGGTTTTGTAAATGCAAATTCCTAACTATATATGGTCTATAACCTATGGTTTTTTCTGTGAATTTCATTGGTTTTTTAAAAGCTAATATCTATAGCTGTAAAATATATTCTTTATTAAGTGACGTATCACGTAGCCCGTGAGACGCCTCATGATGCATCGCATAACCGTGACGTATCGTCTCTGCAGCGCAAACCAAACCCAAAACGTAAGCGCGCCAGAACACGCTTAAAGATATATATATATTTTTTTAACCTTAATGAGACAAAATTGACACGTGCACATATCACAAACGTTTTATAATGTAACTAAAGTCCTAAAACCCTCTATTAACTACAATGCTTTTTAATGAGGTGCTATCATGTATATTGGTCCCAAGATGGCTGCCAACACTTCTTGGATGAAGTGCTGACAGCCAATCAGATCAGATGTGTGGTTAGGCTCCGCCCAGATATATATCTTTTTTTGAACCTAAATTACTCAAAATCCACGGGAGCACATATATTGAGACCTAGCAAAGGCACATCGGGCTAACAGTCCCTACAATTTTGCCAAGTTTCGTGCAAATCCATTCAGCCGTTTGAGCTAAAAGTGAGGCCAACCGCCCTATGGAAAAATGAATGGGAAAAACGCGTTTTGGGACCCTCCTTTTTTCTCGGCCCCCCCTTGACGACCCCCCCCCAAATTGTCAGGGGCTGCTCAGAAACAAAATGTGCCATTTTCCTGAAAATTTCAGCCAATTCCGTCCACAAACGCCAAAGTTATTAGACATAGAATTTTCAAAAGTTCCATAGAGAAAAAATCCTAACTATATAGAGACAAGATGGCGGCCGCTCCGGACTGTTTACAATGTTGACAGCCAATCAGCTACTCCTCAGACTCCCGTTACACTGCCGGTTAGCTTCCCGGTTAGCTGCCCGGTTAGCTGCCCGGTTCGCGTACCGGGACGCGTCTCTACGGCGAAAAAATCGGAATTTTTTTTTTTTTTTTTTTGGGCCCCGCGTGACTCTATAATATCCCCCTCATCAATCCTAGAGGGTCAGAAGGGGTCTACCTCGCCCCCTTTCCTTCATTTCCCCCTTTGTTTTGGCCTCCTCTTGTCTCTCGATCCTACCGAGAGACAAGATGGCGGCTGCTCCGGACTGTTTAGAATGTTGACAGACACCGGAGAGCCAATCAGCTTCGCTTCGCAAAGTTCCGATACGCGAAAAGTACACGAACCGGAGCGCTGCCCGGAGCGCTGTTACAGATATATATCTTGTTTTAAACGTTAATTTCTCAAAATCCACTGAAGCACATATATTGAGACCTAGCAAAGGCACATCGGGCTAACAGTCCCTACAATTTTGCCAAGTTTCGTGGAAATCCATTCAGCCGTTCGGGCTAAAAGTGAGTCCAACCGCCCTATGGAAATTAACATGGGAAAAACGCGTTTTGGGACCCCCCTTTTTTCTCGGCCCCCCCTTGACGAACCCCCCCCCAAATTTCCAGGAGCTGCTCAGAAACAAAATGTGCCATTTTCCTGAAAATTTCAGCCGATTCCGTCCACAAACGCCAAAGTTATTAGACATAGAATTTTCAGAAATCCCATAGGGAAAAAATCCTAACTATATATACCTACTGGCTATCGCCAGTAGGTAATATATATATATATATATATATATATATATATATATATATATATATATATATATATATATATATATATATATATATATATATAGTTATATATATATAACTGGATCCTGGTTGCAAAGTTTCAAAACGGGCACCAACTCTGTGGGATATGGTTCAAAGAGTATATTTATTCCAAACGACCAGATGCTTTTTGACGGACAGGTTCGCCTTGTTCACTCTATCTGAATTCACCTAGGTGAATGGGCATTGCAGTGCATGTGACACGCAAAGAGACCAGGTGAGTTGCCATGGCAACGGGTGGGGAGGTGATGGACATAGAAAAGTTTGTGACTGTTAAAGTGCAAGTCATCATCATTACATTTCCTTTATGTAAATGAAAAATGTGTTTAAAATGCTTTTGAGTGTGTTTTAAGATATACATCTGTCTATACTGTTCATATGTACACTTTATAGAATTTTCCACACTTTTTCTATTACTCTGCACTTCGACACGCTGCATGTTATTGAGAAAGTGGACATAGAAAAAACATCTGGTTACTCCGGCATAAAGGTAGTGTCATGCGCGCGCATTCGATAACAGCGAATTTTACGGTGAGACATTGACATGTGTGTCTTGTGGGGCGGTGGATGTTGACCTCGCTATTGTAGAATAACTTGTGTATCTCATCGTGTTCATGATAATAAGGGGTTTGGGTGCTTGTACATACACACATACATACACACACACACACACATATATATATATATATATATATATATATATATATATATATATATATATATATATATATATATATATATATATATATATATATATTCTTGATACACAAGTCATTAAGCATGTTTATTAACAGATTAACCGTGCAAATAAAAAACACATCTCGGCATAACTTAAAATATCTAAAACCAGACCACTCACAATTCAATTCACACTATTAGGTCTTTTTTTGGCACTATATTTCATTCTTGCATACCACATAAAAAAGAAACTGAGTCAAACTATACATGATTGTTTCACTGGTGTCAGATCTTAACATTCTCATAGCAGTTTTATATTGGGTTGCTCCAATCTGATGACAAATTTAGGCAAGCCATTTTCTTCGAAGATTACAATAAGCATTACAAAAAAAAACTTCTTCCACAGTTTCCATTTCATATATGCAGGCTGGACATTTATCTTTAATGGGCTAAGTCAATGTCTATTTACTGCAGATAGCATTGACTGGGAGAGTCCCAAACCTTAGTTTTACTCAGTCGCGGCTCGCTTGACTCACGGGTGGGGGATGGGTGACTGGCCACTCCGGGGGTAAAAAAAATAAAATACAAAACGTACCTTACCGGGTCCTGCACGACCCACGCTCCTGGCCGAGTCCCGTTTTGTGGAATAGGAAGCAGGCACCCTCCCTCCCCTCCCCTAAGCCAATCACAACACTGCAATGGCAGCGTTGTGATTGGTGCGGACAGTGCCCGGCCGGGTGCCTGTAGGGAGGCCATTTTCTCTATGTAGGCTGCATCCAGCTACATAGAGAAAACGTAGAATGCGCATGACTAATTTGGTCTGCCCCAGAGGGCCGACCAAACAGTCAGGGCCCACAACAGTGGGTAATCCACTCCTCCCCGACCCAATCACCCACCCGCCCCCAACCAGGCATACCGTGCTTTCTGCTTTCTCATAGCTCGAGAAGCAGAAACATAAAATGGTATTTAAAATACCATTTTATGTTTCTGCTTCTCGCACTGCAAGAAAGTAGTGGGGCGACGCTCCTCCACCCTAACGGAGGAGCTGCCGCTCGTTATACTTAAACCTGCTTGGCAAGTGGAGGAGTAACTGAAGCCAAAAATAGCTCAAATTTAAATATTAACTTAGTATCTAAAAATGCCTTTACAAGAATCAGTTGTCCTCGGGCAGCACATTTGTTTCCTGTGACATACAATCAGAACTTATCTTTTATATGATCTTTGCTGAACCTTCTGGTCTCACTCGGATTCTTCTAGAGCTTTCCAAGGCCAATATCTGGAATTGAAATCTAATAAACCTTAGCCAAGGTATACTACAATGGTAATCAAGGCTGAATACCTCTTCAAGGGCCATTCTATAAGAGGTTAGTTCCTCAGTCTGCCCGATGCATTACCAATATAGTAAAGTCCTAACTTTTACTTTCAGCCTAATAAGTTCAATACCCATATTCATCTGTAATGGCAATGGAGGTGTACCCTGGGGTAGTGTGGTCAAAGACCCAATTTTGTTTTTCATTTTTAGCCAGGACTCCAGCATTTAAATGATTCCAGAGTTCTGCTCAATATAGGGCCACCCCTTCCCTTTTGCTAATTGTAAATCTATAGAGCTGTGGAAACAGATTTTACCAATGTAATTTTCTGGACTCTTAAGATCCCATAGCTATATTGTTTCAATGTTAATACATTTCTTATCAAGCCACGCCACCTTGTCAGTTAATGTCACAGCCAAATATTCAAATGCCTTAATTTTGTCTAGTGCTCCCCTAACCTTTTTCAGTGGTCCCCAAATTGTCTCATATGCATTAAAATCCATTATTCAGTCCTAATAAATCAAGTAAAAGCCCTGGCTGCTTTCAGAAAATCATCTAATTGGGCCTGAAGGCCTGTTGCTGTCTTAGAAATTAGTAGTGTGTCATCTGCAAACAGTAGAGGCGAAACCCCATATTTAACAATTCGGGTAGTCATCCATACATGAGCCCAGAAAGTCCAAAACACCATTTATATATAACAAAAACGGAGTAGGAGCCAAAACGCACCTCTACCTTACCCATCTTACAGGAATGTGTTCCGTTAGTTGTCCCTGGGCCCCCCATCTCACTTGTGCATAGGTGTTAGCATACAATCTCATGAGGATGAACAGAATATTAATCAGGGCCAGCATTTCCTTTAGGAAAACCAACAGCTTATTATGTGTAACCAGATAAAAAGCAGATTTAAGATCCACAAATGCTACATATGTGTCCTTTACCTGTTCTTTACGCAAGGCACCAGTTTTCTGATTCATCAAAATTAACCTAAACACCTGGTCAGTCATGCTTAACTTATTTTTAATGACAACAACAGGGGATAGTTCAGTGAACTTGCAGTGAGGGCTAGACCTTCTTTTAAATCGCAAAAACACACAGTGCCCACACCACGATTAGTTAATCAATACTTTGATAGGGAAAAAAAAGAATTTATTGTGACTTCCCTAAGACAATCTTACTTTGTGTCCATTATTTTATGCTTTTTGTCTTTTTCGAAAACTTATAACAGAAAAAAGGACAATACATGCACAATATTTACAAGACTAAATGCACTTTGTACAAGCTTCAGACATAAACATTATTTACAATTTAAAACATTTTTGCATCAAACATTTATACACAGACAACAAAATATATTACATTCAAAACAAAAGCGACTTTGCATCGGACACAAAGTAAGATTGCCTTAGGGAAGTCACAATAAATTAGTTTCTTTCCCTATCTAAGTATTGATTAAGTAATCGTGGTGTGTTTTTGCAGTAACTTATTTTTAAAGCCTGATTGTGAATACGAGAGAATGTCATGGCCCTTGATTCAGTCTTGCAATTTTTGAAAGATCTGGCAACATAGAGTTTTGTAAACTCGCTATGAAACTAATTTTCTGGTAATTTCTCTGAAGCAAGCAGAATGCATTTTTGATCCTTCACGGTGACATTAGAAATTTAATTGACATAGGAAATTTGTGAGTGTGGGGCAAAAAGATCAGTACCAGGTACCTTGGTGGGGGACAATGTCTAAGATGCTAGTTGAGTATGTGTTGAGGATATTTCCAGTGGTTTAATAGTCTCAGGAGAATAATGTACTTCAATTGGGACATCTTCAATTCAAGAGTTCTCATGAAAAGTACTATATCCAGGTTTGTGGATCGATAAGGATTCTAATCTCATCTGGTTATGTGGCTATTATGTGACGCTATTTGCCTGAACAATTTTATGTCTTTACCCTTACCCACCTCAGTAGGATCTAAGTATTATCATACCACTCCCTCTTAGGTATTGTTAGGATATCTTGTTGTAGGTTTAAACCTATTATAACTGATAAATCCCCACCAAAAAGAAGATACCCTTGCCAGTGTAAACATATAAACACTGAAAGAAACACCTTCTAAACCACAAACTAAATGCCATTCAAAGAAAAAAAGGTGAGTGGAAGAATCTTTTTTTATTTCTTCCTGAGGTGCCGATACAATGTAACATTGTTATACAAGGGAGCAACAGGAAATACTGGGCTAACATTATTCTGCTTGGGTTTTGTTGTTTAGAGATGTCACTAAAATATTGTTTTTTCTTTCTTCAATTTTGTGGTCTTTGGTCTAAAGATGCAGGGTTTAATATCATGGTTTTGATCGTATTTAATGATTTCATAAACTGTAGAGAATCAGGAAATATCAAAATCATATTTGATATTTGGCTACATTTGATTCTTTCACTGATAGGTAAAATGGCTGCTTTCATAAGAACCTTTCCGAATTTGTACCATCACATTTCCCCACAGACAGATAATGGGTGAAAACCTTTGATACATCAGCCCACTAGTCTAGTGAGTCAGTATTGACAGTAGGTGAAAAGCCAAACACCCCAGGTTCTAAACATTCAACGCAAGGTGTAGTGAAAGGTATATATGAAAAGAGTGCTGTCACCAAACATTAGGGATAGTGGTGAAAATATGATGGCAGGCTTTTGGGAAACATGTAAAAGTATCACTTGGAATGCTGCTGCAAAAGGTTCTTACCAAGTTCAACAAAGACTGGAGTGATGTTGTTTGTATTTACAGTATTTCAGCTATGCAACTGAAAAGGTTGTGTGATGACCTGTCAAAATCGATACTTGAGCAGACGTGCTTCCCTGTAAGACACCCTTGCCACTTGCTAGATGGTATGCTGAAAGAATCTTTACAATCTTCAGGGTTAATGAAGAATGCTATTGACTTTGGAGTTCATTCTGGTGCACTGTTTCAGTTGGCATAGGAACTAAAATGCAAATATTTCTCATTTTGTGCTTTGTGTGTCATCCCAACTGTGTCATTTAGCCGGTAGTTCTAAGCCCTAGAGGCAGTGAATGCTACATTGTCCATGTCGCCACCGTATACAGAAATTTTGCTTAGTGATGAGGATCTTTGGTCGCATATTGAGAGTGATGAGATAAAAGTACACTCTTCTGCATAATTACATGTTTACAGGAAAACATGACTGCTGTAGTGGACATAATAAAAAAATGAGAGTCTGAAAATACCCTTGTGTACCAAGTTTTCAGTGCAATTGGTTTAGATGTGAAACATCTCCTTGAGAGTAGGCTGTGCTACACTTTTAGTGACTTTGGCACTACAACATGTTCCATGCTAGAATTGTTGCCACTTGGTAGGCAAAAAAATGTGGAGAAGCAATTCAGGAAATGTCATTTTACAGTGCATGGGAAATGGCTTGCAATGATGCACTCAAAATATTGCTTCACCAACCATGGCATTTGAAGTCAATGAAGCCTCAGTGAGGTACTCTGCACAAGTTCTAGATCCCTTCCGTAAAGGGGAATTTTCTCCATACTGCTTCACTTTTGGCCGTTTCAATGGCTGAAGGAATATGTGCCCAGCTCAACCCATATGTTGAAGAACCTGTCCCAGAGAATTGCAATCTTCAGGTGCACCAGTATTGGCATGGAAAGCTATTTTAGTGGCCAGAGATAGTAAATTGTGTACTGGCTGTTTTGGCATTGCCCGTCTCAAGTGCCAATGTTGAGAGGGCCTTTTCACACATAAACATTGTAATGGGAAGGAAAGAGTGAGCATGCATGACAAAAGACTCACAAAAGAAGTATTGTATGGCGTACTACAATAAGCTTGATTTATAAAAAATGCATTTAGACGTTATATCACTTGTACACACACACTGTCAATACATGTGCACTATCAGTGTAGAAAGCAAGCAATAATAAAGCAAAACGTTCCATAAGCACCAGGAAAGAAATAGTTTCTGTTGTTTTTAATGGTGCAAAAATGTGTAAGCACTTAAGGTATTGAAATCACTTGAAAACACTGAAAAAATCCAACCACAATTTACCAAAAATAGAAACTGAAAACAGAAAAGCCTAGGTATCGTTTTTGTCTTCTTTTATACATTTCTAGCCAACCTGAAGGAATCACTAGTTTTCGTTAAATTGCTGTACCTGGAGTACTCATGGCTTCTTTACAAGACATATTTAACCAGAAAATATTTTACAGGGCGTAGTAGACCGCCAAGAGATCCGTCACTGCAGCAGTAAACTGTGGGCTGTTCCTGAAATACAAATACCCCCTATAAAATATTTGTCAACAACTGCAATTGAACTGAATGCCCCTACGTTGTCATTAAGACTCAGGTCATGTAATGTTCGTGCTCGCTCATACAAGTCTGGTTGTCGCAAACCATACCAAAGAAGCCGAATAGATTGCATCACCCTAAATTTAACAATATAGAAGGACCTCATTTTTTTTTCTTTAGTGGCATTTCTGTTATCTGCAGTTTTTATAGTGTTGATATACATTTCACATGGTACATGACTTATGAAATACAATGGGATGAAAGATGTAGACTTAATACATTCTTAACGTGAAATATAAACACATTACAAATTGAGACTATTAGATGTGCCAAGCATATATCATATTTGCAATAGTTACAGCATATATTTATAAAACCCGGTAAGGAAATTCATAATTGACACTATTCCATCAAATGCCTTGTCCCAATATGTATAGGGTCCGATCTGCCCAATGCAGTTAAATTGGATCCATGCGATATAAAATACATCTCATAAGGCAATATATGTCAACTTGAAAATAAACCTAGTAAAACAAACTAACACATCAGTTTCATTTCGAATTTTTATAAATGATTCTGTCATTAGGGGTATTTTCCCCCCAGTTCCCACTCCACCGAACATCAAATTAAGCGGAAAGTTGAGTTTACGTTTCCATCGCTTGGTAATTAATCTTTTGGCTACAAAAAAGGTCCAGATCGATGAATACGGAAGTGACTCTACGCTTCTCAGGTCTAGGAAAAAGTCCTAATATACATTCTTCCCATGTGTGCATTTGGGTTCTGTCAGTGTATGTAGCCAGTGTTGCCATCACATCTTTCTAATATAGTTGTTATGTGGGACAGGACCAGAGCATATGTAACAAAGTGGCGCTTATTTGCATACATCTCGGACAAGCTGAATTATTTAATTGAAAGTAATTGTTTATTTTGTCAGGGGATAAGTATGCCATCTGTATGATATAGGTCTGAATTATTCTAAATTTGGCTTTCTGTGGTATTTGCTTAGGAGTAGCCAGGATCATGTCTGATTCTCTGTCAATTCACAGAGGTCTCCTGTCTTCCACTCACTGGAGGCAGAGAGACGTCTAAGGCTGTAGGGTGTGTGTTAATAAAGCCCCCGTCAGCCAACATATTATGTGGCTTCCATTGTCCATCACATACAAATACTAGGTAAGCAACTGCATTTCTGGTTCGGCGTTCATGTCCCTACATGCCATTGTAAGTGATCGGATGATGTATTTGTGTAAAAGGAGTTCACCAGCTGGCAAGCTGTATTCATGAGACAGGTTGTCAAAGGGTGTCAGAGTGCAGTCCGTGTGAAGATCGCTGAGAGTATGCATCCCGGCTGCATGCCAGTGTGAAAATGTGCTGTTGGGGGTGCCCATTTTGTGCCTTAGGAACCCTAAAAGGAGCAGTATTAGACCGTAGGGAGTCTGTTTCCTGGTAAGATATAAGCTGCGCTTGTAAGAGCGAAGAGCTAAGGCCAAATAATATTTTGTTGGGGTGCAAGGTTGAGCCATTGGATAGAAAAGATGGTAAATATGGGAGTGTGACCATGGTGTGGGTGTCGATGCTGTGTCTTCTAGATTTAGTCCTGTGAGCCATTTTGCAACCCACTGAAGCTGAGACGCCAAGTAATAGAGCTCCATGTTAGGGACAGCCAGACACTATCCGGAGGTGCATATAATTTCCAGAGCGTTATGCGGTGGCGGCTGGAACCCCAGACACACCGCCTAATCATTTGCTCGAGTTCACAAAAATTTTGGCTGAGACATAAACGGGGAGATTGGATAAATAATATAGGAGCCTAGGTAACATTTCCATCTTAATTAGGACAATCCTGCCCATCACATTTAGCTGCACAGTTTTCCAAAATTGTATTTGTGTTCCTATGGAAGATATGGCTCGGTTCAAATTGCCCTCCAGTATTTCAGCAGGACTATGGTAAATAAAAATGTCTAAATACCTTAAGGAGTGAGTTATTAATGAGGAGTTCTGTGTTACGAGTTTCACTGCTGAAGGGGTAGAGGCACAACTTAGCCCAATTTACCTTCAACCCTGATATAGTCTCAAATTGCCCCAATATTTCCGCAATTAGGCTTGGTACATTGTATAAGTCTTTGATGTATAGTAGGAGGTCATCCGCCTATAGTGAAACCACATGAAGACCATTCCCCAGCTAGATGCCCTGTCCCCGCCCCGGCGAGTAGTTGCGTCGCTAATGGTTCCGTTGCTAATGAGAAGAGGAGAGGGGATAAGGGGCAACATTGCCTGGTGCCACTGTTAATGGGTATGGACTCCGATATTGTGTTACCCGTGCGTATTCTGATGGTGGGTATTATAGAAGGACCTCATAAACATGACTATGTTCAGTGCCAAGACAGTGACCACAATGCCTCACATTTATCAATGAGGGGCTCTTTCTCCCCTATGTAGCTTTACAGCCTTTAATGCTTGGCAGTGTACATACACTCTCTAATAATAAACATGAAGTTAAGTGGGGTGCTTTGTTTCAAAATCCTGAGAAATTAGCTGGTCTGTATAGAATTGTGGCTGAGGATATGGAGTTATTGTGGCAATTATGACCTACACAGTTCAGTCCAAATGCTCTTATTTTGTCCATAAAGAAATGAAGAGCTTTTCACTTGCATAAAGCACTATATTTATGGAGAGATAAAGATATGAGTAGCTGTGGCAGGCAATCACAACATAAAGACTGGCTCTGCTTTTGCAGGACTCGGGGTCTCTCTCCCCGAGTCCTGTAAAACCCTTCCACAAAGCAATTAAGGAGCTGGGTAGGAATACCTGAAACCCTCCCAGCAGTTGAGGGAACCCCTTGCCCCAGTGACAATTATGAAAAAAAATGTTGAGCTTCTTCACGATCCTGCAGGAGCACATGAGACTCTGCGGTGCCCCCGATGCGGTCCAAAAGAAGAAAAGACCATAAAAAGATCAAACAGATGTTTGGGTCTGTGGCTGAAAAGCATCTCAAGGCAAATCACAGCTATTTAGAGCAGTTTGTGGAAACAATAGTAGAGATGCAACTTCAAAGAAGATATATGTAAAAACACATTGCTATATTAATAACAAAAAAAGGTAAATCGAGAGTTCTGTGCAGAATTGCTATCATACGGTCAAGAAGACCTTGAATAAATGAACCATAACAAGCAAGAAATAGACCACTCGATTTATCTGTTTTGTAAATTAGTATGCAAACACAACAGGTGATGGACCGAATGTGGATCAATGTCACACACTCACCCCAGTCCAAAGATCTGGACCCAAATCCATCGTTTTTTTGCACTCCACACCACCCTGGGTTAGACAATGGCGATATGCAAATCAGCTCTGACCCTGTGCCCCATGGGAACAGTCCAGTCCGAACTACAAAAGCCATGTCCTTCTGGGCATCAGGACATGGCTTTTGTAGTTCGGACTGGACTGTTCCCATGGGTCACAGGGTCAGAGCTGATTTGCATATCGCCATTGTCTAACCCAGGGTGGTGTGGAGTGCTAAAAAACGATGGATTTGGGCCCAGATCTTTGGACTGGGGTGAGTGTGTGACATTGATCCACATTCGGTCCATCAACTGTTTTTTTTGCAAATTCCGCCCTAAGTGCGCTGGGGATGCCCAGACGTGGGTCCCAGGCACTCCACACCACTGGAGTCAAGCTAGCCGGGCTGATGAGAGGTGTTACCTCGAAACCGGTCCGGTCCTCGGATGCTTGATTCCGTTCTGGGAAGGACATGGCTTTTGTAGTTCGGACTGGACTGTTCCCATGGGGCACAGGGTCAGAGCTGATTTGCATATCGCCATTGTCTAACCCAGGGTGGTGTGGAGTGCAACAAAACGATGGATTTGGGCCCAGATCTTTGGACTGGGGTGAGTGTGTGACATTGATCCACATTCGGTCCATCACCTGTTTTGTTTGCAAATTCCGCCCTAAGTGCGCTGGGGATGCCCAGACGTGGGTCCCAGGCACTCCACACCACTGGAGTCAAGCTTTCCGGGCTGATGAGAGGTGTTACCTCGAAACCGGTCCGGTCCTCGGATGCTTGATTCCGTTCTGGGAAGGACATGGCTTTTGTAGTTCGGACTGGACTGTTCCCATGGGGCACAGGGTCAGAGCTGATTTGCATATCGCCATTGTCTAACCCAGGGTGGTGTGGAGTGCAAAAAAACAATGGATTTGGGCCCAGATCTTTGGACTGGGGTGAGTGTGTGACATTGATCCACATTCGGTCCATCATCTGTTTTGTTTGCAAATTAGTATAGCAACGTGCTATTATATATATCTTCTTTGAAGTTGCCTCTCTACTATTGTTTGTACAATTTGAATTATGAATAGCTTATGTTGGTGGCTAGCCATATGTGGTGGTCAATTATCAAATGTATTTCGAATAAATTGATAATACGCATGGTGGTGCGGTAGATAGATCTCTTTGCTGCCTATACATGTTCAGTCCTATTTAAAACATTTGTTGAAACTTTGAGTAAGGACAGCCAACAAATTTGCTTATAAAGCAGTACATAACCTCCATCACAGTCCTCAGCTAAAGCTCTTTCAGAGCACAAATGAATGTAAAATGGGCAGTAGTGAAGAGTTACCTCTTTGGTACATTTATACAATTTATAGCATAACTGGCAATGAGCTAGGAATGTCAGTTTTAACAACTGCCCCAATGGCCATACAAAGCAATAGACGTACAAAACACAGGTACATAAGCAAACTAAAAAGACAGGTAATAGTGCAACAAATAACAGCAGTGCTTCATTATCATTCATTACGTATCCAGTATTCTTCTGCATGCTTACATATAGGTGGTGCCACAAAGTTAGAAGTGGGTGTCAGGCCCCATTCAACAGGCCACAGGTCAAACGGAGACTACTGGGCCTCAGCTGTGAGGTCTGGAATCATTGGCCTAAAATACCCTGGAGTCCTTCCTATTATGTATGGCTCTGCAAGTGGGCCGAGTGCAAGCCTTGAATCACTTGATTGTCAATGGTGGCAATGGTGAGCAATCACAGGCTACTCAGGGAGGGTTTGTGGTGGTGCATCTAGTTCAAAACTCAAACACCTTCCAGAAGTGCAATAATTGATTTCCAACCCATTGAATGTCTTTTATAAAAAGAATGTACTGTAATCCATTACAAAATGAACTATTATACACTACATATTTGCAGGTATGAATATCCACTGGCATGATGACACTGTATTGCACGGTTCAAGGTTATCATTCTCCCCACTTTCCCTAACTATCAGTAAGGTATAACATGGAATGTGTCAGGCACAAGTTGGTGTTACTCTTCTCATTCAGATTTGTGGGCTCAGTTTTAGTCCCAGTATATGAATGAATCTCACCAGTACAAGTCATTTTCTCCCACAGTTCATGGATGATCCACAGCATGTGTCTGGTCCCTGCTCCTGGAGGAAGACAGACATGTTGCCATTGCAGCAACACTCAATCCCGTCCGAGGAAGCAGCAGCTTTGGAGGCTGCTACTTGAAGTCTGGGAGACAGGCAGGCTCTAGTGTTGCTAGAGGTCCCCAGTCATTCTCTGGCGTCTTCTATTGTGGGATGAGTCAGGCAGGTCATTGGTAATCTAAACTGATTTGTTAGGGTGACCTCTCATGGTAACAGGAAAGACACTTGGCCTGCCCAGGTCAGTCATTAGAGTGGTTAAGTTCTGCTCTGGCCACACTTCCTGAGTTGCAGTGGCATGGTAAACTTTGGGCACAAATCTTCTGGGTCATAGCTGCTCAGGCTGCTCTAGCACACTTCAAGACAGTGCCAATGTGCAGGCAACTTGAAGGATCACAGTGACAGTCGGCTCAGGCATATATTTCTATAGCAATATAGTGCAGTCGCTTTAATGTCTCACTGGCGCAGTCCACTTTGGGGACACTTCTAGACACTGTCACTGTGCGTGTCACTTTCAGGGTCACTAAAGACACAGTACACTTGGGTGACCTCTGGTAGCGGAATGGAGCAACCGGTTAAGGCAAAAGAGCATATGCTTCATTCTGGGGCCATGTCAGATGCTCTCTCTCTCCAATCTCACTGGGCAGATGGTCCTCAGCTCCGGGATTAGATGCTTTTGCTTGCCCTGTTAGTCAGCATCTCCTGCAAGTTTGACTTGTTTCTTCCGTCTATTTCTTTTGCAGGTCCTCAAGCAGCAAGACAGCTGTTCTTTCTGGAAAAAACTCCAGGTGATTTCAATTCATCTCTGGAGACTGGTTGTGAGGGAAACACCATCTCTAGTTGCACAGCAATTCCCTGAACACCCTGCTGAGCACCCCCTTTCTTGGTCAAAGATAACTTGGAACTGTAGCAACAAGCAGGTCAGCAGCTCTCACAATTTACTGATAAAGCAGATAAGAGGTGTGGATTAATTTCTGTACTCTCCAAACTGTTTTGGGTTAGTTTTTCTTTCATGTGTCCTTTCCAGGCTCTTTTCTAGACAGTTGTAATGTAGAATGACACTCCATAAAGCATGGTTGTCTTTAGTTTGGAGTACCCACAACAGAAGCACAAAGAGGAGCAGGATTTTTGCACGTAGCTATCAACAGCCATTCGGAATAGTCATCAAGTAGGGAAAAGAATGCTAGCTTCACCTAAAGAACCCTTCAAACCTTAAACAGCAGAGACTGCAATACTACCCTGAAAACCCACATCTACCACGTGACAGTGTTCTGATAGACTTATCAACAGCTCCATGCAGCAAAACGATCTAACCGACTTTCTAAAAGCAGCTCTGTCTCCTCTTTTCCCATTTCATTGTCTAGATCACCTCCCTTCAACTTCAGGAATGTGAGAAATACACTTCCTCTGTCTTGTCAAACATCTTCAATAAATCAATCAATCAGGAATTTGTAGAGCGCACTACTCACCCGTGAGGGTCTCAAGTTACTGGTGGGGTGCTGCTACTGCTCGAATAGCCAGGTCTTGAGTAGCCTCCTGAAGGTTAGTAGGTCATGGGTCTGCTGTAGGAGGATGGGCAGGGTGTTCCAGGTCTTGGCGGCGAGGTAGGGGAACGATCTGCCAATGGAGGTTGCTCTTTGGATGCGGGTGACGGTAGCGAGGGCGAGGTCAGTGGAGTAGAGATGGCAGTTCCGGGTGTAGAAGGTGTGTGGGTAAGGAGCTTGACAGTGATCCTCTTGTTGACAGGCAGTCAGTACAGGTCTCTCAGGTGGGGTGTGATGTGGCTGTGTCGAGGGATGTCGAGGATCATGCGGGCAGAGGCGTTCTGTATGCGTTGCAGTCATTTGAGCAGTTTGGCTGGGGCTCCCGCATAGAGGGCGTTTCCGTAGTCCAGTCTGCTGGTGACGAGAGCCTGGGTGACCGTTCTTCTTGTGCCAGTGGGGATTCACCTGTAGATCTTGCAGGACATGCAGAGGGTGTTGAAGCAGGAGGATGAGATGGTGTTGACTTGCTTGGTCATGGAGAGCGTTGAGTCGAGGATGGACCCCAGGTTGCGTTCATGCTTGGTGGGTGTCGGTGCTGCTCCCAGGGTGGTCGGTCACCAGGAGTCATCCCATGCTGAGGGGGTGGAGCTGAGGATGAGGACCTCCATCTTGTCTGAGTTCAGCTTCAGACAGCTGTTCTTCATTCATTCGGCGATGGCTTTCATTCCTTCATAGAGGTTGGTTTTCGTGGTGAGGGGGTCCTTGGTGAGGGAGAGGATCAGCTGTTTGTCTTCGGCGTAGGAGATTATGTTGAGGTCAAGCAGTCTGGCAACGTGTTGAACAATGTCTGGCTTAGGGATGATCCTTGAGGTGCGCCGCTGATGATCTTGGAGGATTCGGAACGGAAATGGGGGAGGCGGACGCTCTCGTTTCTGCAGGAGAGGAAGGAGGTGGTCCATTCCAGAGCCTTGTCTCGGATGCCTGCATTGTGGAGGCGTGTGCATAGGGTGCAGTGGCAGACTGTGTCGAAGGCGGCTGATAGGTCCAGGAGGATGAGGGCTGCGGTTTAGCTGTTGTTCAGCAGGGCCTTTATGTCATCAGTGGCGGCGATGAGGGCAGTTTCGGTATTGTGGTTGTTGCAAAACCCTGATTTTGATGGTCCTGGATGTTGTTCTCATCAAAGGAAGCAGGTTAGCTGTTTGTGGATGGTTTTCTCGATGACCTTTGCCAGGAATGGGAGCAGGGAGATGGGCCAGAAGTTCTTGAGGTCCCTCGGATCTTCCTTGGGTTTCTTGAGCAGTGTGTGATCCCGGCGTGCTTCCAGCTCTCCGGGAAGGTCGCGGTCTCGAAGGAGATGTTGATGGCCTTGCGAAGATGGGGTGCGATGGTGGTGCAGGCTTTGTTGAAGATGTGGTGTGGGCACGGGTCTGAAGGGGACCCGGAGTGGATGGTGTTCATGATTTTGATGGTCTCGTCATCGTTGATGTTAGTCCAGGTGAGCAGGGGGCCACCGTGGGTGGTGGCAGTGGGGTCTGAGGTGTCACTGGCTGTCGTGGTGGTCTGGTTGTTGAAGCTGTTGTGGATGTCTGAGATCTTGCAATGGAAGAAGGTGGCAAGGAAGTTGCACAGGTCTTGCAATGGTGGGATGGGTTGGTGTTGGAGCTGGGGTTGGAGAGTTCCTTCAAGATGTTGAAGAGCTCTTTGCTGTTGTGTGCGTTGTAGTCAAGGTGGTCCTTGAAGAAGGTCCTTTTGGTGGATCTGATGAGGTGATGGTGTTGGCGCATGGCGTTCTTGTGGATGGCTTGGTTCTCCAGTGTCTGTTCGCGGTGCCATTTCTTCTCTAGTTTTTTGCACGTTTGTTTGGAGGTCCACGGAGAACCAGCTGGCATTCCTGTTGGTGCATCTGTTGGAGGGTTTCTTGATCAGGTGAGAGTTTTGGTGCAGTCGTCGATCCAACGCCTGAGGTTGCTGGTGGCGGTGGCGGGGTCAGCGGGTGGGGTTCGGCGGTGTTTAGCTGGTCTTCGGTGATTTTGCTATAGCTAAAGCGGGGGATCTGTTGGGTGCAGTGGTCAGTGGTTGGTATCCGGAAGAAGAAGTTGATTGCAGTGATGGTCTGTCCAGTGGAGTTCGTGGTGTGGCTGAAGGAGATGTGGGAGCTTACGGAGAAGTTTGGGTCTTGTGTGTGGCTGGTGGAGTGGGTGGGCGTTGTGACGAGCTGTCTGAGTCCGAGGTTGGCGAGGTTGTCAATCAGGGTGTAGTGTAGTTCCTATTTTCCCAATAGGCCCTGCGCATTGGAATAACATAAACAGCAGTATAGACGTAGAAGTGCGGTCTTCCAGGGCTCTACTGACTATGCTAAACTTAATTGGGTTTGTTACCAACTAGCTCAGAGGTCACTGGAAACTTTCTTGACTGAATAGGAAGTGATCAGCTTCCCTGGTACAGACAAGAAGGGATTCAGTTTTCCAACAACCGCATAAACATGACAACTTTGCTGCTTAGAATAAGAGTCAATCTCTAGAGTCGTGTGAAACAATAGACAGGTATTTTACTCAGTCAGTTGTGCAGATTACTTTCACCAAGGTGCAGAGAATAGAGAGACGGGCGTTTTCAATATAAAGGTATTATTTATTGAACAGTCTTTCTTCTCGTGCAAGAGAAATTAATTCCCACAATTGCAAGACTAGTTATTATAAAAAGTGCGTACAGTAAAATGAGGATTGCGAAATAATACTGTAAAAGCATTGATAAGGTTTCTTAGCCATACAATGGTTAAAATGAATAAAATATATACATTCATATATACATTCAGCTAACGTACTCAACTGGTGCTTCTAACTACGCCTACCCCAGTGTGCCTGACCTAAGCCTAATACTTGGGAGGGAGTAAGGAAGTAGCAGTTTTAGTTAAGTTGGTTTTGCCAAGGTTTGCTTCGAGAATTCTCTCTAAGGGTTTAGTCAACACCATACCTCTGAAATAGAATGTTGGAGGTCTTGTATCTCCTTCCAGGACTCGATATCCCAGTCACTCGCAAGAGTAGGCTGGAAACGCCGGAGCTGGATTTTCTCGGCAGTAGAAAAGACAGCGTATCTCTCAGCGCGTCAAGGAGGAGGAGGGGCAGCGTCCGTGGGCAGCTTGCATCTGCTGGGCTCTGCAGGGGACAGCTGTTCTGCTTCTATGTTCACCACACCATCGCTATCATCGATGTCGTTGAGGCAGTGCGTTTTCTTAAGGCAACGTTGGTAATATTTATACCTGAAAGGTGCCTGGTTTGACGTAAGTTTTTGGACATAAGACGTCAATAAAGATGTCACTAGGAAGTGATCGTCTCTCAGTGCTCATTAGAGTTCTATTACTAATCAAAACATAGCAAGCGGGGTTTTCCCAGGTTGCTGAGTTTTATCTTGTTGAAGAACTCGGAGTGTAATCTAGGAATCTTAGATAGTGGCTTCTGCTGTGTCATTTGCTCTAATGAGCTGCAGAGGAAGAGATTCTGAAATGTGGCTCTGATGGTGTTAGGCCAAAGACGAGTTTCTGAAATATCGCTCTTGATCGTTTATGCCATTATAGGGGAGTAAATGGGTTATAGCCGTATAGGGGCACAAGATCACAGTATTGATCGGGGTCCTAGATTAGAACACGACACCCACTCCACAAATTTATGTCCATCAATTTACTAAAAACTATAGCAAAAGATGCATGTGTAACATTACCCACCCCAAAATACATATTCGCATTTGAAATGGCGTATTTGAAATACATGGATTGTACTGTATGTCTTGAAGCATAGAAATCATTCAAAATTATAGCATATGTAATCAATGAACGATTTTGCGAAAAACTACACATGAAATATCTCTTAATACGGAAAAGAAGGGCAAGATAATTTCATCACATAGAAATGCAATTGCTGTTTCATTTGCTAGAGGCTGATGTAAAGTTAGTATGTCTCTAGAATTACCTAAAAATAGAAGTTCTGTTCTTTATGAATAGGTCTACTTTAAGCAAAGAATGTTCGTGCCAGAAAAAGGTAAATATTTTGAAAAAGTGTGAAATTAAAAAAAAAGATTTTTCATGGTGAACGGGGGAATAGAGTTCCAACGCTTTTCTGTAGTTTTTGTTGAGCAAAACTGAAGGCCGAATTCAGAGTTCATGGGAACGCTGTGTGTCGGAATGCTTTTCAAAAATTATTGTTTCTGTTCGGGGGAGAACATCATATCAGACAGGCTCTCAAAAAATTGGTCCACAAAATCAGGTGACAGTTCGACCAAGTTCTATAACGCTGTAACTTGGCAGGTGTGAGAATTATTGCTATCATCAAAGTCTGGATCAGCAATGCTCATAGAAGGTCGTACCTGGGTGATGTTGCTTTTATTTCTTGCTCCACTGTCACCACCTAGTCGTAGCACAGGAGTCTCAACGAATGCCGTCATCAGGATTGGTAGCCGCTGGGGACAACACAATGCGGGAGCCGTTACAGGACTCAGCAAAGTATTGATATCCATTGGTACTGCTGATGGAAGTGCAAGACAGGTGTCCAACACGCACTCATCTCCGCATAGCATACATCGAAGCACAGGTAAGATGCAGGTCTGCCATATAGGTCTGAATGAAAGAAACCAGGTCATGTTCAGATCTCTCAGCCTGGCCAATCCAAGGACTCTAGTTATTCGGTCCCGGTAGCGTATTGCTAGGATCGTTTCTTCCATTCCTGCCGGAGTCATGTCTGAGTTTTGGCTTGCCATATCGGAGCAGGAGGGTCAAAAATAAAATGCCTGCTACAAGTCCCAAAAATAGGGGTATGCCGCCAAAGACTGAATGGACAAAATTAGGAATGATTCCCAGAATTCCTTTGAATGGTGTTTAACAGTCCCGTAAAAATGGTCTTAAATACGCCTGGGATGCCAATGGCACTCGACATGTTCAGAATTTGGCTAAGCATGTCTGTGAAATGCACGGGGCAATTTGTTGATAAAAGGTCATGAATCTCTGATGTTGTCCTTGCAACTAGGAGATCATACGTCTCTTTTGATGATGTGATGGGCACTGTTGTCTGCAAAAACACAGACGTCATTCTGCTTAAAGTATCAATTCGTATAGAAGAGACGTTCAAACGAGGCCATACGGGAGTCTCTGTGTCTCCAGGGCCGTTTGGAAACAATGCTTGCATACAGCATTTGACCATGGACGGATGGACTTTACGCTTACGAGATATGCTTTCCCTGGCAAAAGGCCACAACAGCTGTGAACCGTTATTAGAATGTAACTCCCATTCGAGAGCTGCTTAAAGAAAGGCTCTATCTGCGTTGCAGGTGTGACGTGTTGGTGGCATGAAAGGTTGTTTGAATTTTCTTCACAGGCTCCGTGTAAATTAATACCTTGGCACAAAAGTATACGCTTAGTGAATGTTTACAGTTTTCACCACTAAGAAATACATTTTTCTTGCTGTCACTATAGCATGTGTGAGTGTATGGTAATTTCCATGCTGACTTAATGTACCCTATACCCAAACGTTCATACTGGTCAGTCGGTATGTATTCAAGGCAATTTTTAAATCGGAAAGTTGTTATCGGAATTGTGATAATCCTGTGTATTATCCATTCAATGACAGGACTTTCTGACATTGTCAAAGTTTTTCGATGCTCAGGATTGTATAGTCTGCTCCTTTCTGTGCCAAGCTGATTTGTTTATCAGTAAGGTTAAAGATGGAAAACAATGACGTTGTGTTGATTAAACGCCATGGCACATAGCCTGAACGAAGATTTTGCAGCGTCCAGCCTAACTGTACAATAGAACGCAATTGCGACTGGCCATGCTGTAACATTAGCAAGTCTTTGTTCATTATATCTATGGCAGATGATACAATACTGTCCAGTGAATATATTCTGGAGGACAGGGTCATAAACCCATTGTCCACAACAGAAAGTGATTTTTCCAAATTAATACGATCAATTTCTCGTATTTTTCAGCTGTTTTAATTTGTGTGACTTTCCAAGCCTCGTTGTAAGCCGCATATATACTGGTCGCTATGAAACGCTTTTGACGCTGTTTTGCATGGTCCCAGAATGAAATTGCGCAAATCAGCACCATCTTTAAGTAAAGATAAGTGTTGCTTAATTTCTGCCAGTCTGGATGATTCTAGCCATTCAAGGCACTGCTTCCCTCCACTGTATGTTGTTACTATCCCTGGATGTTGTCTCTGGGAGTATATAGGGTCTTGTCTGGTCATTGTTAACCCCTGTGTTTTATTCAGGAATCTATCTTGACAGTTGTTTGTGTCAGTCGGCCAGATTAACCACTTTTTCCAATCAGGATGTGTTCTTTTTAAATGTAAAATTTTAGATACGTCTTTCTCACTATCTGTTGTTACATTATCAGGTATTGGCTTTGGAATAGACGGTTTGTTAAGGTCTTTAATCTTAGCTAGGCCAAGACAGGTTGTTTGGTGAATTGTGTCATTTAAAAACATTATTTGTTCTGGGATCATGCAGGCTCGAAATAATGCTTCTAGGCCTTGTACCTGCCAATCTTTTGTACCCCAGATTGTTTTTGTTTCAATGTTATTTCGCCAATAATCAAAACCAAATGCCATCATTTTTTCATAAAATGCTTCTGAATATATCAATTTAGTATTTGTCAGCATTGTTTTCAATCCTGTTTTATCTAACAGTTTATAATAAAACGTTTCTGCATTACTGGTGTTAAACCCTGAGAAGTACTGAAATTTCTCATAGAATGTTTTCGAACTGCTTTTAGGTGGAGTAGCACAATGTTCCCATTGGTTATATTTAAAAACATTTCTAGGTTGTGCAGATTTATGCAAGTAATGGTCACCGTAGTGTGAGAAGCAGTACATCTGTTCATAACTAGACGAACCTTGCAAATAATCATGTTCTGTAAATCTTGCTGACAACACTAAATCAGACATCATATTATTAATACTTTCAAAATCCCAATCATCAGAAAATGTACTCTTTTTTTAGAAAGTCCCTTAAGGAAACCTTGAACTGGTGAGTGTATTTCAGGATTTAGACCGGACCATAGATTTCATAGTCAGTTTTGTCCTATACTACCCCCCCGGTTATTGGAATGGCTGTGACATTTACTGGTGACAGTTCTCTTTTCTTCACGTGGGATGATTTGTGTGGTTTGAGGACTAAGTTGATGTTCTGACCTGCTGTGTCCATTGAACTGTATTTTCCCTCAATGAATTTTCCCAAACAAAGTACCATGATGAGCCAAAGCAGGAGGAAAAATACACCTTGTCCAAACCAGAACTCTAACCATGGAGAGATAAGGTAAATTTCCTTGAGTTGATGAAAGAGTTCTGTTGCTTTTTCTTTTAAAGTTTTTGTTTCTGGCATCACTTCAGGGTCGTTTTGATCTTCAGAAAAGTTGTCGAAATTAATGAAGTAGCCAGAGGCAGTTCTGTCAATTGTTCTTTCAATTTGTCTTTCGGTAGCAAATTCTGATGCCACGTCATTGTAGACTGGTGTTTCTTGACGAACTGTTTCAATCTGTGTTCCAAGTGGCACGAGTTCCATGGCATTATTGCATAGTCCCTCTCTGTGCACTGTAGGCTTATCAAATGTGATCAGTCTTTCAGTTTGAACCTCTTGGATTGTTGCAAGTTTGGGTATTCTGTTGTTTCTCGGGAGTCCACTGGGCCTACTGTTGATTATAGGCCACATGATTGTGGTTTTACCAGGTCGATTGATACAACTCTGTTCTCCTTTTTACCAGCAAGGGGCGGTAGTACTACTGATCTTGTTCCGCTGATTGCAGGTACTGCTTTTCTGTAAGAAGGCCAAATTCATTCTTCACCGCTATTTTTTCTCTGACTAGATCCCCAATCTTTGGAATCCAGACAGGCCTTGCTGGGGCTGGTGGTGCCTCGTCAGTGGTAGCTGGCTGTTGCTTTAACTTTATGTTGCTTAAGGATTTTCTTGTTACTTTCAAGTCCTGTAAAACAGCCAAACGGTCTTTGATGTCAAAGTCTGTATTCTTATCTTTTACCACTGATACCTGACTATCTAAGTCCTGAATGTACATTCTAGTTCCGAACAATAGTTCATATGGGCTGAAACCTTTTAGAAAATTTCTTGGCAAATTGTTAAGACTGATCTGGACACTTATTAAATGTTTGACCCACCCATTACCCGAACCTAATACCTTCGCTTTTATAGATTGCTTTATGTCCCGTTTTTTTCTTTCCACTACACTGTTCCCTTCGGGTGTGATGGACAAGAGTATCGCAAGCCAACGCCCATGCTGGCCATGGCCTCCTTATAAGCTCGAGAGCTGAAAGCAGGACCCTGGTCAGAATGGAACATGGCAATTGCGTATGTGCCGATAAAGACTTGCAGATCTTTTATAACCGTTCTGGCGTCAGCCGAGCGCTGGGGCCACATTTTTTAAGTGAGTTTTAGTCTTAATGATTAATAGGATGCTGGATGGCATGTAGACAGCATTACCCTGTCTATAAATGGTAACCGGGCAACAGACTGGACCCGTTCATTACTGCGATCCCTGTCACAGTCGGGACAGTTCTTTACATATATTTGATGTTGCACGCTCATCCCCGGCCACCAGTATACTGATTGTAATTCAGTTAGAGATTCCTTGATCTTTTTGTGCCTCGGACCTTCACCCATGTGTGAGTCTGCTATTAATAACTTTCTCCTGTTCATGTTTGGAATTACCCTATCCCCCACTCCAGGGATTCAAGCAAAAGGAACGGAGTTTGCATCAATTACGTATGCATAATTGAGTGGATAGTTCACGGGTAGTGCTGCACAGTCGCCTTTTAAGGACTTTTTTACTGCCAGCATGGTTTCCCCGTCGTTGTATTTTTCTGAACTCTTTTTTGTGGCTATTGGAGCAGGTTTAGTGGCTTCCGCTGTGGCTGTATTAGCCAATGAATTCCCTGCAACGTGAACGCCACCACGTTGATGACTCAGAGTGTGCATCACGTGAGTCTTCTGTAGTTCTTTCTGTAAAAGAACTACCTGTTTCCAAAGCATTTAATGCTTTATTGTGGCACCTGTGTCATCTTTGTAATCATTTTGAATCCAGCTCTGTAACTTGTTGTTGTAAGAGTTGACGCAAAAATGCGCATCGCACACGATTAGTGTCGGGAATTCACGTTCTGCATTTTCAAGCGCCATCTTTAAAGATCTGATTTCAGCTCTCTGAGCCGAACAGTTTCTTACTGATTCAGTTTTTGATATTTTCGGTCTGAATTTACCGCACAGCCAGCGACCTTTAACAATCGCGCAGGCTGCATCGTAGGATTTGTTCTCTACGTTAAAATGCTGTACAAATCTATCTGTATAGATTATACAGGCGTACTGTGGGAGAGGCAGAAGTTTGATTGGCAGAGCATATTCTTCTTCATAAGTCAAATCATTCAGTTTTTCGAATTGTGGGGCGAAATAGTATTGCACATCTTCCCCTCCAAGAGAATTTACACACTGTATCCATTTCGGATCCAGTGACACTGTAGGCAGGTTTACTGGGCTGAATAGCGCCTCGAAGGCGGATTCCGCTGTGAGGACATTAATCCTTTTGCCATGTGCTAGTTCCCTTTCTTTGGCTGGTGCCGTTATTACTGCTTTCACAGTATTTTCTGTAGGACTGAATGTTTTTTCTGCTTGAGCGTACAAGTGTGATTTGTAAGCTATTGTTACCTTTTCTCACTCATTGGAGGTCAGGTACGTGAATCCGCATCTTCCTGGGATGACTCGGATTACAAGATTGCGTGTGTTGTCATGTGTATCTAATTTTGTTTTTGCTAACACGTCTGTTTGCAGTGATCTCAACATTTCTGTGTGTTTTTTAGTCCAAGTGATTGGTTTAAAATCAGGTTTAATTAGTTCATAGAGAGGTTTGACCCTCTCCGCATAATTTAGAATGTAAGTTCTTCCGAAATTCAGGAAACCTAGAATCGATTGTAAGTTATTCAGCGTTTTTGGTGCTTGGAGCACAGCGCACTTCTCTAAGAAGTTGTCCGCTAGGCTTTTTCCTTCACTTGATAATTCGTATCCTAAAAATCATACTGTCAGATGGGCACTTCGAGACTTTTTAAAGTTGAATTTGTAACCCTCTGCTGCGAACCCAAGTATAATGGTGTTCACTCTTTTCAAGTGAGTCTCCAAGTCGTCGTCTGTGAGATAGATAGCATCTACATAAGATAATGCCTCATCATCATACATTTGTAGTAACTCTGTTACTCTGGCTGAGAATAGTCCTGGGCTGTTCTTGAATCCCTGTGGGAGCCTACAGAAATTTTCTGCGACCCCATTACTGAGAAAGCGGTCAAGTATCTGCTTTCTGGTGCAATGTTTTGACAAAAGAAACCATTTGATATGTCTAATGTCATTTTATATTTTTTCCTAACTATGTTATTCATTAGTGCAGCACTATGCGAATTCTGTACTGCAAATGTTTTGCAACATGCGTTAAGGTGTCTTTAGTCCAAAACTAGACGATATGAATTGTCTGGTTTGGAGACAGGAAACAAAGGATTGTTCATTTGAGAGGTGCATGTTTCAATCACCCCCTGGTATTCAAGTTGATCTAAAATCTCCCTGACTTGTTTTTTAGCTTCTTGCTTAATGGGATACTTCCTTTGTGCAGTCGGTTGACTTTTCAACTGGATTTTGTGAGGAGGAGAGTCCTCATCCCATCCTACATAATTTTTCTATAATGCCGGAGCCTGGGCTACTGCCCATTTCCTCGCATATATATATTTAGTGTGAATCAGAATTTGATTCGAGAAGGCAGGCATAATCATTTCTTCACCACGAGGGCACTCCCTGACAAACTCTGGGGGCCAATCTTTTTCAGCTAACAGAATATCATAGCCCTTTGAGAGTTGATCCCAAAATAGACCCCTTATTTTCCTAGTCTTATCACCCTCTATACGCAGTGTTATTTCGTATATCTGATGGGGCTCGCTAACTCTGGTGTCGGCAGTTTCTACTTGAATGTATTCATTCGTGTCCACTGCCTCCAGATGACTCATCAGGATCTTGCGAGCTATGGTGATTTCTGCTGCACTGTCTAACATTGTCTGTGCCCACTCCCCGTTTTTCAACTGTGTCCTCAGTATTCTCTGCATGTTCGATTACTCTAATACTGGCTACCTTCTTTCTTGGAAATTTAGATTTTTTATTTTGAGCAGGTTCCTTGTCTTTGGACTTGGTGTGCTCTCCTGGGTCTGACCGTCCTCTTCTTTCCGATTTCTGCGAAAAAGATCGAGAGGGACGTGTATCAATACTTTGATATCTATCAGGCTTCTTCAAATTATCCCTATTTCTAAGGTTATACCTTTTCTCAGAGGGCTCCCTCTGGGAAGACTGGTGTTCTCGAGTCGGAGTTCTTTCCCTCCGTCGAGGAGACCTTCCTCTGGACTGGAGAACTTTTTCTTTGGGAGTGGATTCTTTATTTCCATCCCAGCTCTTTTTAGGAGTGTTTGAATTATTTTTAATAAATAATTTTTCAGGATTTTCGAGCAGTTGGGGCTTTACTGGTTTTCCACCCAAGCTGTCTCTACCTAGTTCTTCATAACATTTTTCTATAATTCTGGCAAGCTCAATTGGTTGATCTGTTATATCTGTTTCCTTCAACTTCTGGCGGATCGCCACAGATGCTGCTTCTCCTTTTATATTGGCTAATAATATAGCCGAGACCTGCTTGAAGTCATTCAGTAATTTCATCCCAAGAGTTAAAGCAGGTTCTGGACCGTATTCATTCTGAATCTGTTTTAGCACATCTGGTATTACCGCCATTGACGGAACACCATGTTTTTTTTGTGTAAATGGAAGCAAAGACTGTACCCCAAGTGTCACAGTCCTCCACGTGTGGTGCGACCCCCATTGGAAGGCAGATGGTCAGGATTCTGTGCTTCTCAATAGGGGTAGTATTCAGAAATACTGCCTCTATTTGAGTAATTTTCTGCGCTAACCAGAAAGGAATTTGTTCCCGTTTTATGGGTGTTTTACCAAGACATGATTGTATGTCCTGTGGTGTAATTTTATTTGTGTTGCCCTGATGAGGGGTCAGCTGTGGAACATTAACAGTTGTTTGGACTGTTGCAGTCCGCATTACATATTGGACTAATTGTCTATGTATTTTAATTAATGTTTTTAGCTGTACTAACAGCTCTTCTTTTGACATTTTTGCAATGTCCGGATGTGGTGTGTAGCTGGCTAGAACCGGCCACGTTGCTCCTGGTCTACCTAGTGGACCGAGCCTGGTTATATGATCATTGTGTTTTAGGGCGACTTTAAACCAGAGCAGATGCTCTTGGAATTTTAATGGGATTTCAATCTCCTCGAAAGGAGCGTACTCTTCCGGTGGATCCCTATTTTGTAATAGTGGAACTCGTGTGTTGCGGTGTTTGCCGCTGGAAGTTTTATCCAAGAATAGAATACCTCTGTCTGCCGATATTTGTGTGCCTCTATCATGAAGACGACTGTGCCACCTTGTGTGGTCAGTCCATTTTCTATAAGTTTTGACGTTATAGATTTTCTTATGTTGACCGGGATGATTATGGCACCCGGTTCATTAGTTTTGTCAGGACCCTGCTGAGTCGCATTTACTGCGCCCCCAGTGGTTCCGTTCTCTAAGTCTGACATTGTATAAAATGCAGGTTTTTGCAGAGCAGGTCTCCAAGGAGACAAAGATTAGGTGCACAATATTTTGGAACACTGTATCCTTCAATGTTGAATAAACCAGAGCTTTACATAGGAATCTCTTCCTACTAAGTTCGGGCGGATTTTAACTTTTCACCCACTCCAGACGTCTATTGGAGTATTTACGGGAGATAGGGGTCTGTGTGAAAAATGCATGACTGAGTTACTCTAACGTCTTGCGTTAGTTTTATCGCCTTACCAAACGCTGGGCGCCATGTAGTGTAGTTCCTATTTTCCCAATAGGCCCTGCGCATTGGAATAACATAAACAGCAGTATAGACGTAGAAGTGCGGTCTTCCAGGTTTCTACTGACTAGGCTAAACTTAATTGGGTTTGTTATCAACTAGCTCAGAGGTCACTGGAAACTTTCTTGACTGAATAGGAAGTGATCAGCTTCCCTGGTACAGACAAGAAGGGATTCAGTTTTCCAACAACCGCATAAACATGACAACTTTGCTCCTTAGAATAAGAGTCAATCTCAAGAGTCGTATGAAACAATAGACAGTTATTTTACTCATTCAGTTGTGCAGATTACTTTCACCAAGGTGCAGAGAATAGGGAGTTTTCAATAAAAAGGTATTATTTATTGAACAGTCTTTCTTCTCGTGCAAGAGAAATGAATTGCCACAATTGCAAGACTAGTTATTATAAAAAGTGCGTACAGTAAAATGAGGATTGCGAAATAATACTGTAAAAGCATTGATATGGTTTCTTAGCCATACAATGGTTAAAATGAATAAAATATATACATTCATATATACATTCAGCTAACATACTCAACTGGTGCTTCTAACACGCCTACCCCAGTGTGCCTGATCTAAGCCTAATACTTGGGAGGGAGTAAGGAAATAGCAGTTTTAGTTAAGTTGGTTTTGCCAAGGTTTGCTTCAAGAATTCTCTTTAAGGGTTTAGTCAACACCATACCTCTGAAATAGAATGTTGGAGGTCTTGTATCTCCTTCCAGGACTCGATATCCCAGTCACTCGCAAGAGTAGGCTGAAAACGCCGGAGCTGGATTATCTCGGCAGGAGAAAAGACAGCGTATCTCTCAGCGCGTCAAGGAGGAGGAGGGGCAGCATCCGTGGGCAGCTTGCATCTGCTGGGCTCTGCAGGGGACAGCTGTTCTGCTCCTATGTTCACCACACCATCGCTATCATTGATGTCGTTGAGGCAGCAGCGTTTGCTTAAGGCAACGTTGGTAATATTTATACCTGAAAGGTGCCTGGTTTGACGTATGTTTTTGGACATAAGACGTCAATAAAGATGTCACTAGGAAGTGATCGTCTCTCAGTGCTCATTAGAGTTCTATTACTAATCAAAACATAGCAAGCAGGGTTTTCCCAGGTTGCTGAGTTTTATCTTGTTGAAGAACTCGGAGTGTAATCTAGTAATCTTAGATAGTGGCTTCTGCTGTGTCATTTGCTCTAATGAGCTGCAGAGGAAGAGATTCTGAAATGTGGCTCTGATCGTGTTAGGCCAGAGATGAGTTTCTGAAATATCGCTCTTGATCGTTTATGCCTTTATAGGGGTATAAATGGATTATAGCCGTATAGGGGCACAAGGTCACAGTATTGATCGGGGTCCTAGATTAGAACACAGCAAGGGTGGTGAAGTTGGTGTCGTTGTTGTTCTCGAGGTGGAATTTTAGGTCTCCGAGGTGGATGTAGTCCGTGGAGGCGAGGAGTGCATGCTGACGAAGTCGGTGATGGAGTCACTGAACTGAGGCCGAGGAGTCTGTAGATGAGAGTTCCTCTGAGGGTGATGTTGGGATCAATGTGGATCTGGAAGTGCAGGTGTTCAGCGGTGCTGAGGGTGTTGTCGGAGTTGGTTGATGGTGGACTTGTGGATTATGGCGATTCCACCTCCTACTCCATTGGTGCAGTATCTGTGGGTGATCTTGTAGCCATCCGGGATGGCAATGTCGGGTGCTGATGCGGCGTCGGGTGTCCTGGCATTCGCGGGGGCCAGGGTGTCTGGAGCTGGGCACGATACAAGTGCGGATGAACGCAGAAAGGCTTGCCTTAGGCGCGCCAGCGGTGCGCCTGCTGCACCCGGCCAAGCAGTGGCTGCCATATAAGGGGAGGTGGGAGGGAGGAGCAGCTGAGAGACGGGAGCGGGGCAGCAAATGGACGAGCAGGGAAGCTGGACCACAGGGGATGCAGCAGTAGTAAAAATGGGTGGTCAGAGGATACAGAAGGCAAAACACGGGTACAAGACAATGAACAGTGCACAAAAGGGAAAACAGATAAAATACAGCTAATACCACAACAGAGAGGCAATTACAACTGCCAGACAGGCAAAAGGTAAGTATGGGCGAAATTATCGAATTTGCGGTACGGGAATTTGTGTGAATACGTACTCGCGGTCTGCAAAATTTGCGAATCTGTGCGAATTTGCAGATTTTTTTTTTGCGTGTTCGCCGGGGGCTCTGAGTGTTCGCGGGCCTCTTGCAGCGCACGGACTGCAGAGTTACCCATGCGGTCATACATGGGCGCGGTCATCTTGTTTGCGTTGCGTATTTCTGTTCCCGGGCACTAGTTGCCTGCTTGCATTGTGCGCGGGGAGCGATTACGTGGTCGCGTGCATTTTTGCGTGCTCGTGGGGGAAATGTCACGCGAACTTACCCACACGGTCCTCAATGGGCGAGGCCATCTTGTTTTTCATTCATTGCTATGGTTCTGGGCATGCTTTTTCAATCCTCCCCTAATCTTTGCAATCCTTTGAACTTTTTTTTATCTTTTTTACTTATTATCTATCCCTCTCTTTTTCTACATCTATATTTTGTGTTTTTTTTCTACTTTTGGTTACTTTAAACTACTTATTTTAACTCTTTTCTTTTATTGACGTTTTCCCTATTCTTTCCTAGGATGTAGTGGTAAGGGATATTTTCAATGCGGTGGAAGTGGCTGCACTTATATTTTATGTTCAGCGCCACCTCCCGAAGACCCTGGCAGCAGGAGGCAGGCCCGGTGCAGGGTATGGCCTCCGGGAGCGTCGCCAGCTGTAGGATAAGGTGTGCCGGGCCATGCGTAGGGAGTCGGGGGTCCAGCGCACCTATGACCAAGCGATGCACCAGTGGGCAGACGTCCTTGACCGGGAGCAGGACCTGCTCCACCTGCTAGGCATGGAGATCCCTGGCCTTGGTGAGTAGCTATTTAATACCTACTTTGTTTTCTTCTGCTCTGTGTTATAATGCTAATATATTTATTCCCGAAGAGCAAGAATGCTGCTGATTCAATTACATTGCAGGTAAATTAATGTTTAAATAGCTTCTGTGATTGCAGGTGCTCGCCTGCTCAGTGGAGTCTAGTCCTTACTTTGCACACCTGCTGGCACTAAGAAGAGATAGTGGTGGATTGATAGGTTGAGTATATTATGACTTGTTATTTAGTAGTAGGACATTTTTTAGTGGTCTGCAATCATGATGACGGAGTGTGTCTGTCACATCGCGTGCTGCTGAGTGCTGGCAGTCATAGTCGAACCTTTTTGTTGTTGGCTTAGTTAGTGATTTACATAACTTTCCAAGTAGACGGTCTGCGAATCCAGCAATACTGTACTATCTATCCTAGTTGACCAGATCAGATAGGTCAATCAATACATGTAGTGCAATTGTTGGTAATTTGTTACCTCAAGATAATTTTAGATTGTGGTCAAAGAAATCAAATATTAAAAAAAAACAATCATCCATGTTTGTGTTTATTTCATAATCATCAGCACCTCCCAGGGGCAAGAAGACTACACCCCAGACTCCGGCGGAACAAAGTGTGCAGGAACGGTCCACTGTAGGCTCTTCTGCTGGCCCCAGTAAGTTGTTCGGTTGTTAATATAATTATACTTCCCTAACATTTACAGCTCCTATTCATTCCAAACTGTTTCCTAATTCTATTTTTTACAAAATAGTCTTTGATCTTCTTGTAGACTGTTTCTACATTCTTATCCTGCCTCTCTACCATCACTCTCTATGCTACTACTATTTACTATTATTTTGAGTCGGTCTGTGTAGGTAGCTAAGCTTGCCCAGTCAGCAAACAGTGTTAAACAAAACTCTGATCCAGCAATAGCTCTAGAGGCACTGAGTGCAGTCCTCTGGGTTGCCATTGCTTTCTATTTCAGTCTTCCTAATGTTAGTGCTTTGACAATTTCCAACAACAAAATGTCACTGTCCACCAAGAATAACCTAGTAGTTGGCTTTTTGATTTGATAGTAGCACATATCATACCGCTAGTGTTTCAGGGACTATTCTGCACATACAGAAGTATGTACAAGAGACATAGGACATTGTTGATGATAGGTGCAGTTTGACTTTCCACACACCTCAGTCAGAAGTAACTGTGCGGGACTCAGGAGCCCTCACCTTGTTGGAACTTCAAGTCCTCCTGGTGGTGATGAGGAATAGGTGGTTCTGTCTGTAATTAGAAAAATGTTGCACGTTAAAAAATAAGCATTCATCACTTGTGCCAAAAAGTGTTGCATGTTATGGCTAAGCATATAAGTTAACACCCTCCCCAAAACCGTGACTTTTTTCAGTCTCAATAATTAAAAATTGTTTATGTATTAACATTTTCTCTTACATTACGAGCCAAAATAGGGGGTGGTGTATGGCATCTAAAAATATGACATGTTTTTTCTATGCGTCACAACTTCGGATGCGGCATTTCCCACCACCAGTCCCGGGGCCAGCAGTGCGGAGGGGTCCACTCCAGGGGCAGATGCTGCGGCGCCACAAGTGCGACCAGGAGGAGCTGAGGGGGATGGCTCAGCAGCGGCAGACAGTGGTAAGGTATTATACTCCTTACTTATTGACAGAGTAGGCTCGAAAAGGAGTGTATGAGGTACTGTACACAAGTACACTGTACTGTTAGGAACAGTTATTAATTTAGAACTACATTTTTGCTAATCACGGAGAAGACAGTCACCCTTGACTTAGCAATAGCATTAGCGGCAGTAGTTCTCGAGTAAGCAGTGGCCCCCTCTATTTGACTTCAACTCATCTGGGAAACTTTTATTGTGAAGCCAAGTCATATCAGATGAACTTGAGGGATGTGATGAACGAAAAGGGAAAGAACTTAGGGTGAAAGGAAGGACGAGCGAGTCGTAACATTTATGACTGTATAGAATGATATGTGTTTTTGAATGCAGGCAGAGGTGGCTGATAGGAAGGAATCAGATGCATGGCTGCTTGAAGAAAGGATGGTTGGAGGAGAAAGAAAAGATGACTGCCTGTGTGGTTGAATAAGAAAATGCATGTGTGGTGTGCATTGCAATATATCATTTGGGTGAAACTCAAATGCAAGTCAAGACGGTGGTTTACCAAATAAAATGAAAAGGGTGTTGGTTGTTGAGAAAAGTAAAGTTGGTACAGTTGAGATATTAAGAAGAATGATAGACGTTTACTTTGGAAGCATGGATGGTATCTTCTTCCTCATAGATAGCTGAGGTGTATGTAGAGCAGACGCTCAGTGGATGAAGAGTGTTACTTTGTTTGAACAGCATGTCCGTGCCAGAGAAGCAAAGCAGGGGAAATCCAAATACTAGAAGTTGTGATTGTTCAGAAACTCTCCCTTGCCTAAAGTAACAGTACAGTAGTTTACTTTGCAAGCACAGCATATATTGTGTATGTATTGTATAGTTGGCAATTATATTCAGTCAAGTCCCTTCCTCCGGCAATTATGGTTACCACACTCACTACCTATGTTATTAATTTTCTTTCAGCTGTGTCAATCATGGGTGGACAATCGCTGTTGTTCACTCACTCTATCACAACATAGCACCTAAAGTCATCCATCATATAAGCAGAGAACATGTGATCGGCTGGATACATGATCAGACGTGAATAATCTTCATTTTCCTTTTGTAGTACTGAAGGCCCGGGGGGTCAGTGCGAAATATAAATTACATTGAGCAGTAGCCCTTGATGTAACCGAGTATGGCCAGTGCCACCCCTATAGAAAAGTAAAAGCTTCCCTATCCCCACCTGCATGTACTGCTTAAAGTAATGCGAGTCTGCGTCATCATGGCTTGTGTCTGTTTTTCTTCGGTGCACGCTGACTGAGCTGGCATTATGCCAGCTATCACAAGTTCACGGACAAGTAATTTCTTTCGTAAAACTAGAGGAAAAAAGAAGAAGACTGGTGTACTCTCTGACTCTCTGACTATGTAGTGAGTCCATAGTGCTGCTAGTAGAATTCCTGAAACTCCCACTAATGTTAGAGGCCTACAAAGATGGCGGAAAGATACATGCCAAACTGTTATACTGTGCTTGCAAATTGCTAGTGTTACTGTGAGCCAACTTTCTGTTGAATTATTTAGTGTTATTGTTAAAGAGTATTGGTTACAGTATTTTTCTTTCTTTCTTCATATAGATGTTCCAAAAAAGCTCACCTGAAAGGAGATGGCTGTCTGGGCCAGGGCCCGGAAGCTGGAGGCCATTTGTGCCGAATATCCCCGGCTGTGGGCTCGGAAACAGGAGAAGGCGGCAACAGCTGCATCCTCCTCCAGTGCCCCTGGGTCCACCAGCCTGCAGCCTTCAGCACGGCGCCGTGGTTCCGACAGCCTCCCACCCCGCCGCTCAGCTACAACAACACCAGCAGCTGCCCCCCCCAGAGCCTGGATGGCATGCCTGCGCCGCTGAGTGGACTACCTGGAGCGCAAGGTAGAGAAGCAGCAGCAACAGCTCAGGGACCTCCGCAAAGAGCTGCGGGACCACCTGTCCACAGGACACCCCCGGAAGTGACTGTGTCCCTTGCCCCTTTTTTAAAGACTGTTGGTGGGGTGGGAATCGGGAGTTGGGGATTCTTTGGGACTTTTCGAAGGTCATTTGAAATGGTCAATTGTTTGGGTTAGGGAGGGGGTGGTTTGGGTCTTTGGGACTAGTTTATTTTTGTTAGGGTAAATAATATATAATTATTTATTTTACATACTTCAACATAGTGTACGCATCCAAAAATGTTCAAAAGTGGCACTAACAGAGTTAGTGAATTCAATTGGCCTAATAGTACTTTACTAGTACTACTGTCAGTCTCCTCTCCGAGTCCTATCCCATTATTCTACCTCCCCAAAATGCTTATATTACCTGTGATTCGTGTTTGAGAATAGAGCTAGGCACAGCGCTGGCTGCATGGTAAATGGCGATTACGGTTGCCCATGAAATCCATTGAGGACAGAAATTCCATTGTTGTGGTGGTAGTAGGAGGAGTGGTACCACACTAGCAGTAGCAGCATATGAAAAACAAAGGAAAAAAATTAGACATTGAGTGGCCTGAGAGGAGTATTAGAAGGAACAGTATATTTGTAGCCTAAGCAATACTAAAGATAAGTATGGGGAAAACAAATTGCATGGATGATTATGGCTACAACAAGAACAGTGACACAGCAGCGTAACAAGTCTTCTTGACATGTAGGATCATGATGTTGACGATGGATTCAATCGATGGTGGGCATGAAATTCAGAATTTATTTTAAAATACTCATTGTTGTTTTTTTAAGCAGAATTACAATATCCTAGGATTCATCTAGCTGCCATAAAATTGATTTGAGGAGGTTGCTTGCACCTTATCCTCCCCAGCTAGTGTGTGGAATTATTTTTGTCATTTAGTCACACCTCAATGAAAACCACACAGCCCGGGGGAAGAGGGTTAGGGTTTGGAAATTGGATGGGAATGGGGTTTTTTGGGAAAGTTTTGCGGAGAGAGGAAAAAAAAAACACTGCATGGACAAACAACAAATGAAGATAAACAAATCTTCGGATAAGAAGATATCCATAAATCTTTTACGGGACATAAAGGAAGTGCATGCACTACTGCATGCATGAAGTTGTTTGCTAAATGGATGGTTAGGTTACTTAAACTAAGTAGTACTTTCTACAACTTACTAACTATGAAGAAACAATGTGACAGTACAGGGCTGCAGTAATTACGCAATGTCACTTGCCTATCTGCCCTCAGAGAGAATAAACAACACTTAGTACATTAGAATAGTTTTAAAAATAGCGAAGAAAAATGTATACAATGGCTGGAGGGATGAATTTGAAGCAGAAAGCAAACAAATGCACAGAGTCACACTCATAGAACTTCACAACAATAACATTATTTAAAAGATAAGGAGAAGTGAAGAGGATACTGTAACTGTAAGTTGTAGTTGTCCTGTTGAATTTGGGAAGTTGCGTGCATCCAGCCATTCCTCTTATTCGCGGTACTCCTCCATTCCATTTGGCACTCCGTCGATCAATCTTGTTGACCAGACACACTGTCCACTGCCTGCCTGATGTGGAATTGCGGATCGTTAATGGTAAGCCTGAGTTAATAATTTTTCCCATTGCACAGGGTAAAAGCCGGCCTTTAATTGTTGATGGAAAAACAGGAAGTGATACTAAAACACCACGGAGAAAAAAATATAAGGTACGATGTGTAGTGTAAAAATAACACTTTCAGTTTCAGAGGCGACAGTATTACATACAAGCATCATTTCAAAAGTGCCTTTTCAAGGATAGTAATTAGTAAGTATGGGCGAATTTTGCGGATCTGCGGTCCACGAATTTGTGTGACATCGCAAATAAAAACGCGAATTCACGAATTTTCCCACAAACTAGCGGATTTTTGGGCAATTTGCATAACTATTACTGGAGTACTTTTTACTGGCTAATCCAGTAAGTGCTACCTCGTTGAGTAAATGTATAGTGCTTTTCCTACACTACAGCTGCGTAAAGTGCCAGAAGAGTTTTCTCCAGTGACATCTGCAATAACGCAGTACCGGCAATGTTAGCCTATGGGCCGAAACGCACCTTAGAAACCGGGCCAAATCACCTTTCCCCTCAACTTACAGACAAACTACTATTTTTCCCTTAAACTAGACCTTCCCACTGTGCCTCCCAAACCCCTAAACCCATCCCCAAAAATCTAGAACACCCCCAAATAGCCCCCCAAAAAATGCAATACTGCTACCTCGCAGGCCGCCAATGTAAGCCAATGGCAAAAATGCACCACAGAAACAGGGCCAAATTCCCCTTTCCCCTCAACCTACGACCAAACTGCTGTTTTGACACAAAATTAGACCTTCCCAGCAGTGCTCCTAGATCCCTAAACCCACTCCCAAAAATCTAAAACACCCCCAAATAGCCCCCCAAAAACATGCAATACAGCTACCTCGCAGGCCGCCAATGTTAGCCAATGGCAAAAATGCACCTCGAAAACAAGGCCAAATTCCTTTTCCCTCAACCTACGACCAAACTGCTGTTTTGACACAACATTAGATCTTCCCAGCAGTGCTCCCAGACCCCTAAACCCACTCCCAAAAATCTAGAACACCCCCAAATAGCCCCCAAAACATGCAATACTGCTACCTTGCAGGCCGCCAATGTAAGCCAATGGCAAAAATGCACCTCAGAAACAGGGCCAAATTCCCCTTTCCCCTCAACCTACAACCAAACAGTTTTTTTACACAAAATTTGACCTTCCCAGAAGTGCTCCCAGACCCCTAAACCCACTCCCAAAAATCTAGAACACACCCAAATAGCCCCCCAAAAACATGCAATACTGCTACCTTGCAGGCCGCCAATGTAAGCCAATGGCAAAAATGCACCTCAGAAACAGGGCCAAATTCCCCTTTCCCCTCAACCTACGACCAAAGTGCTGTTTTGACACAAAATTAGACCTTCCGAGCAGTGCTCCCAGACCCCTAAACCCACTCCCAAAAACCTAGAACACCCCCAAAGAGCCCCCCAAAAACATGCAACACAGCTACCTCGCAGGACGCCAATGTTAGCCAATGGCAAAAATGCACCTTAGAAACAGGGCCAAATTCCCCTTTCCCCTCCACCTATGACCAAACTGCTGTTTTGACAAAAAATGAGAACTTCCCAGCAGTGCTCCCAGACCCCTAAACCCACTCCCAACAATCTAGAACACCCCACATTACCCTCCAAAAACGTGCATTACCGCGACCTCGCACAGGCCTTAAAATCGTACCAAAACGCACTCTAAAAATAGGCCTAAAACACCCTTTTTCAACCATGGATTTTCTTCAACCCACTTGCAATTAAAACTAGACATTCCCAACTCTCATCCCAGCTAAGCAGATCCACTAAGAACCACCTATAACAGACTCCAATCGCACCCTGAAAACACGCAATAATTGAAAATTAACATGGGAGCTTATGGCAGCAGTTTCCCTTTCTCGACGTTGCCTAAACACACTCTTCCCATCAACCTATTCCTCCCAAATTTCCTGCACAACCACCAATTCCCCCTATCTACCACTCACAGATGCCCCGTTCCCCTAGCTCAACTGGGACACACCAAAAACACTTTCTTCTTGCGCCCCCAAACCGCCCGTTGGATAACATGGCAAATCGCGCCTTGACAAAAAATTGCTGTTTTCAGCACTTCCACTACTTCGATCCTCTTGAAACTTACCAGAACACTTGTTCCAGCGATTCCCAAGAATCTCAACAAGGCAGAACAAAATCAATCAACGCCAAACCCCCCTAAAACCTTGCCAACATCATTATGAACGAGCCTGCATTGGGCCCTGAGCCCTAGATTATGGAAACCCTACCAAATTCAACCCAAAAACACTAGTAAACCGCACTGAACCCCCAAAACAGCCCTAAACCCTAAAAAATAACCAGATTCCTTCAAACGTAGCCCTCAACCCTACACTGAGCTGGCCTAAAAAAAAATCTGCCCGCTTGCGAATTTTCTGCAATTTCGCAACATTCGCGATTGCGAATTTGCAGACAATCTGCAAATTTCGCGAGCGGAACGGATTTTTGGCCCATGCTTATAATTAGCACACAGCAAGCCAGGGCCATGCAGACGGTCAAGGCAGGCACCACTGAGTGAAGCAACCTGATGTAGCATACCTAGGCTCTTTGACACAGACAGACAAAGCATATCTAATTGTATGCAGCAAGCCACATAGCCCCAATTTTACATGAACTGCTGTCTGGACTCTGCCTTGCATAACAACACTACACTGCCTCGACCACTCCATACCACGACTAGACAGACATGTGGTTCTGCTGTAGTAGTTGTTGTTGACTGGTTTACCTGTTTGCCACTCACAAATTGGCCATAGTTCTTCGGTAAACCGACGATGATGATCATCCATCCCAGTGAATGAATGTAAAGAAAAAATATATATTATTTAACTTTGATCATCAACACTCATCATCAATCATCATGGTATATTGGCAAACAGTGAGTCCAAGGACATTTTGCATATTGGAAAATGCAACGTAGTGGCCCCTGCAGCTGAAGTACAATTTGAATTAAACAAGGTTAAAAAAAGCAGAGTAGACTTCAGCTACATTTAATGCGTAAAAGATTAAATAATAGCAGAAGACATATTATTCATTTCATGCACAACAAACAAACAGCAATTGCTTTCATCAGAGCCAGACAGCCATTGCTGTCCACAGCATGCCATCTTCTCATTATTCATTACCTGTTCCACTTTCTGTCCACATCTTGTTCTGAAAGAGAAGGCCTCTCCTGTCAATTTCAGAAGTAACTGGCAGCAATCAGCATGTAGTCAGTAATTCCAGTCCCACTTGAGGGGACTCCTCTACGAAGACAAAGTTTCTTGATTCTGCGTAATCCAGCCATCTGCCTTGAGGGAAATGGATAGAGGGAGTCTGGAGGAGGAGGATAGAGGAGCATGATTGAGTTGTTAACTTGTGAACCTCAGGAATGCAAACTGTGGCACCTTCAAATCAATAAGGAAATAAGATGAAGACAGTGCTGCTGATGGACTTGTTGTGATTAGGTGATTAGAGTTTTGTTGTTGTAAAAGTTGCAAAACAAAGAAAGACACACAGGAATAAAAGTGAAAAGGACAAAAAAAAAGGAAGTCATTTTCAGGCCTCGGTGTCTGGGAAGTAGAGCTCGTCCTCAAACTCTAAGAATTGAGACGGGAGTAGGTCAGCTAACAGAGAAGAACTTCTGTCACCTAAATCTCTGGTCTCTTCTTCCTGCGTGCATTCACATATTTTGTAATCTGGTGGTAGGAAGTGCTGGTTCATCTTGATCATTGTTAACCTCTCCACATTTTTGGGCGAGAGGCGGGTCCTTTTTGAAGTTACAATGGCACCAGCAGCACTGAAAACACGTTCAGAAGACACGCTTGTGAGTGGGCAAGACAAATAATTTAGAGCCAGGTTGGTGATTAGTCGCCATAGAGGCCTTTTCCCATACCAATACAGCAATGGGTTCCGATTCACAAAGACCTCTGTTGGGTCATCCAGATAGGCCTGCACCATCGACTCAAGGTTCTTCAGGGTTGCTCCACTTTGCATACCAACTGTGGCTGTTGAGTTAGCCAATCCGCTTCCGAGAATATTATGGCTGCACCTGGTGCAGGTGAGGATGATGATACGATTGCTGGTGTCGTTAACGGCTGTGAGGGAAAGTGACTGCCTTTGGCCACAGATTCAGAAGTGGACCTTGACGCTGCATGGACTGCTGATTCAGTAGTACTTCTGCTGGTTCCTTCAATTTTCTGCCACTCTTTTTCTAACCGAGTGGCTGACAGAGCTAGCCAATGGGTGTACTTTGAAACATCTGCTTCATTAAAAGGAATGAATGCTTTGCTGGCCACTGCCTTTTTGTACTGTGGATCCAGAATAGTGGCACAAATGCAATGTTGTTCTGTATGTATTTTTTTAAGCCTTTCATTGTCAACTAGGCGGCTTAATAACCTTTCCGCCAACTGATATGCGTCTTGCTTTTCAGCATCATCTCGGAACGTTGAAGACACCACCTTCAGTTGGTGCTCTAGCATGCGCAACAATGGGATAGCTTTGCCCAAAGTACAGTCCTCCCTGCTGACTTCACGTGTGAAGACCTCAAAAGGATGAAGCATGTCTGTCAGTCTTTTAACTAGCTTCCCTTCCTCCAACTCTAGCCTCATGTCTTTCATAGTAGAACCCAGTGCAAAGACATACTCATAGATTACCACCCACTGCTCAGACAGACGCTCAAGCATGTAGAAGGTTGAGTTCCAACGTGTTACCACCTCCTGGATGAGTGCTCTTACTGGCAGTCTACGTTCACGTTTCATGTTCCTCAGCTTCTTCCGGGCCTTAAAAGAATGGCTGAAATGTGTGCGGATTCTTCGGCAGGTGGTCAGTAACTTGCTGACTGTTGTGCAAGATTTCTTGAAAAAAGAAAACACAATGTTAATACTGTGCGCCAAACACGGCACTCTGAAATAGCCACCCTCATGCATGGCCTTAACTATATTACTGCCATTATCCGTGGAATCATAACCAATCATGTGCTTTCTTGGATGCAGCCATTCATAGACCTTACTCTGAAACTCATCCAAAATATTTGTGCAGTATGAGATTTCTCCATGGCAAACATGGCTACTGTTGCATGTTTCCGAGTAGCTTGAAAAACTGTGTCCGGGTCAACACCTGCTCATAACTTGTCTGAAACCCCTGCAAAAGGGACCCAGTGTGCAGTGATGCACATGTAATCAAGGGCTTGGCAACTGGTCCACATATCTGTTGTCAGGTGGATAGTGTGAACAGCAGTCTTCTGCAAAGCTGCCCCAATTGCCTCCAGCACATCTTGATGTAGTGCTGGAACCACAGCTCTGGCAAAATAGGACCAGCTAGGAACCTTCCATTTAGGGCAGACTGTTGCCACAAATTCTAGAAAACCCACCCTTCCACGAAAGAAAAAGGGAGAAGTCCAGCGCTAACATTTTATCCAACATTGCATTATAAAGATGTGCCGTAGGGTGGTTGCGTTCAAATGGCGCATCCGACCAAAAAATGCTTTTAATGGTGGTCTGGACAGTTTTCATACGTGGTGATGATGATGATGATGCAGACTTCTTCAACCCAGTTAGGCTCATTGATGTACTTTTTTGCATTGGTGTCTCTCCCAGACCTTAGTGTGCCTCATACATGTTGCACGAGTAGAGGGTTTGGGCGCTACCAGCTCACAGCTTATTGAGTCCAAGTGCAAATGCAGGTGCTCACATCTTTGATGTCCCTGAGACTTGGAAACAGGAGGCAAGCCAACAAGCCCTTGAAGTCACTCTGTGTTCAAGTGATGCAGGTCCCGCCCTTCTTATCAAGGCAGAACAGCAGGCAGTAGGGAAGCTCATCAAGGTAAGAGCACAGCAAGGCAGAGATCAGCAAAGCAGTAGTCCAGCAGAGTAGCAGTCCTTACAGCAGCACAGCATCTCTTCTTGCTGGCAGAGTAGTCAAAGGTCCAGAAGTGTACTGAAGTCATGGTGCCAGAGGTCCAGTAATTTTACCCAGTGGTGCTTTTGAATTGGGGAGACTTCAGAGAAAGATTTGAAGTGAACAGAGGTTCTCCTTTCCTGCCCTGGTTCTGACACACCACAGGGAGTAATCAATCCTGGGTGTGGAGACACGACGCATCCCTTTCAGGTGTAAGTGTCAGCTCCTCGCTCCCATCCTGCTCAGGATGGCCCATCTGCATCCAGATGGCCACTCAGGCACTCCTACCCTTCCTTTGTGTGTGACTGTCTAGAGGGAATGCAGGAAGTCAGCTGTCACTCCCTCTCCCCCATATGTATATTCCAGAGACAGGCAGAAGTCAACAAATGGCTAAAGTAAGTAAATGCTAACTTTTAAAAGTGGGATTTGCTAAACTGGAATTTAAAATCCACCTTCACTGTAAGTTGTGATTTTAAATTGCGAGTTCACTGATATTGAACTTGAAAAGCATATCACTTCACAATTGGGAAGGGCACTTAAAAGATTAAATATGGCACTCCCAATGTTATCCTACGGAAGAGATAGGCATTGCAGTAGTGAAAAATGAAACTTGAAGTGTTTCACTACCAAGACTTGTAAAGTTTAAAAGTAAGTGTCAAGTCCTCCCACCCATCCTTCTCAGGATGGCCTATCTGCATGCAGATGCACACAGGCACACCTACCCATCCTTGGTGTGTACCGGTCTAGAGGGAATACAGGAATCCAGCTGTCACCCCCAAAGACAGATGTGGATTCCAGACACAAGCAGAAGGCAACAAATGGCTAAAGTAAGTAAATGACAACTTTCTAAATGGGGGATTTGCTAAACTGGAATTTAATCCAGCTTCACTATAAGTTGTACTTTTAAATTTTGAGTTCAGTGATACTGAACTTGAAAATTCTATCTCTTCACAAATGGGAATTACAATTAAAAGATGAAGTGAGGCAATCCCAATGTTATCCTATGGGAGAGACAGGCCTTGCAGTAGTGAAAAATGAAACTTTATGTTTTTCACTACTAGGACATATAAAGTTTATAAGTACATGTCCTGCATTTTAAATACACTGCACCGTGCCCTGTGGGGTATGCAAGGACTACCATAGGGGTGACTTATGTGTATAAAAAGGAAAGGTTTAGGCCTGGCAAAAAAATTAACTCACCAGGTTGGAGTGGCAGTGTGAAGCAGTCGTAAAGTGTGCAGAGTCCAAAAGCCAGCAAAAACATGGTCAGAAAAATGGAGGGAGCCATGCGAAAAGTTGGGGGAAGTTCACCCTAAGGCCGTCATGTCAAACACTGGCTCTCACCTTATCAGATAACTGTTAGATTTTGTACTTCACAAGCATACTGTCCCCGGTGTCAATATCATGGGTACACAATGGAGTGAGCCCTGGGGTAGTGGAGAAGACAGAGGCAACTTGCCCCAACTACTGGCAATCCTTTGTTCTGCTGTTCTAGGGTCAAGGTAGAGTAGAGGCTAACAACCTCTACTGACCCATCCTGCTCCTTGGAAGAAAGAAGGTGGGGGAGATGTTCACTCTCTTCCTCCACTCCATCACCTGTGACCAGGAGCATAGTTACTCTGGACCTCTCAAACGGGTTGAACTGTAGAACCCTTAAAGGGTTCCTAGGAGTGTTGAGGTCCACCAGGTAGGTGACCTCACTCTTGTAGTGGTTCACCTCACAGGGCCCAGTCTAACAGTCTTTCAGGGCCCTCTGCTCCACAGGTTTCATTACCCACACTTTTTGATGAGGATGAAACTCAGAGTGGCCTTCTGGTCATACAACAGTTTTATGACCTTCTGGCTGGCTTCTAGATTCCCTTTGGCCTTCTTCAAGAAGTGCAACATCGGGGTACAGAGTGCCAGCATGTGGCTGACCACATCCTGGGGGGCTTTCTTTGGAGCTTGCTCCCACCCCTCCTTCACAAGGCTGGGAAGCCCTCTAATACGGGGCCCATACAGAAGTTCAAAGGTACTGAATTCAACCGCCTTCTGCAGTACTTCCCTGTATGCAAAGAACATGCATGGCAAGCGGGCATCCCAATTCCACCTCAAGGGCTCTGACAGACCCATGAGCATGTCTTTGAGGGTCTGGTTGAACCTTACAACAAGCCCAGTAGTTTGGTGGATGGTTGGGTGTGGAGAACTTAGAGGGTACCCCACACTCCTTCCACATGAAATTTATGTACGCAGACATGAAGTTGATACCACACTCGGTTACTACCTCCTTGGGGAACTCCACACAGGTTAAGATCTCCATAAGTGTCTTGGCCAAAATGACCTGACCAGCTACCAGAGAAGAAACTCTAGTGCCGATTAATTCACAAATGGAAATTAAACCATCCACCATATGTGGTTGATTGAATGTGTGGCACCACGCATAAATTGCATTAAAGCTAGACCAATGATACACTTAACACAACGTGTATGCTTCTAAAGAATATTAGCTTATAATAAAATAATAACAGATAATAACTGTCTTAGGTGGTTTATAGAGCTGCAAGTAATCAATATCTGTTTCTGAATTTATCATACATGCTCCTGCTACCCCTTCCAATGATTTGGGGCTTACGCATTTCCAGTCTAATCAACTAAATATTGTGTTGAATTAAGGAACTTCACAATATATATATACATATGTTTTTGTAGCACGTTCAACTGTGTTTTATAAGGATCGTATACTAGATCAATTAGCATGGCAACTAAGTCCAACAGTGTTTCTTCTAGGAAGACTAGGCCTGGTTTTCCATAAAAAAAATTGCATAAGCATATGATTTTAACAAAAAGGCATGTTAAGAGGGGGAGTGGGTTCATGTGGTTTTCAGGGAAGAGACTGGAGGTGTATCATGTGCAGTGGGCAAAAGCAACTCTTCTTGCCCATGTTCTGAGACTGTAACTGATTCAAGAATTAAGAGTTTTCTTTTAAAGACAGTACACCTTGAGTTCAGGAGTGTGGATGATATATAAAGTATGCACTAGATGTTGGGCAATTGTGGACAATAATGACAGAGCAACCTTTTGTAGTCATCCAGGTTCCACTTGATGCAATAAACTTGATTGGGCATGCCTTTGTTGTGCCAGTGATACTACTGCCTTTGTTGTGCCAGTGATACTACTCCCTGAGTGCTTCTGATGTGACTGTCTTGAGTCAGAAAGAATAGGGCATATTCAGGCACACAAACAAAATTGACACCAAAGATTTGGAAATGAAGATCCAAGTTCAAGGAAAACTGACAATATCAAACTCTGTTCCTAGTCCGCTTACTAGACTCTCACAATGCCTTCTGAGGTGTTTATAGCCTTCTCTGAGTAACAAGCTGTAAACAGAAAAAGAAAAATAGCTTCCAAATTATAAAATAAACCGCATAGCAAAGAAGTGAGCACCAGCAGAGCAGGCTTAATTGCTGTGCAGCCCTAACTGCCTGTGTTGTCGGAGTGTCATGAGTTGCAAGAAAAAGGGTGTGGCAGTGAAATACAAAAATACAAGTGACTAAACTTCAAAGACCAAGGAAGAATGGGCCCTGAAAGATACAACTTCATGATTGCTCTGGAGAAGTGCTTAGCCTTTTATAATTGTAGAAAAACAAGCATGGGAAGGAAGAAGGACCAATTGATTTATTCACATAGGACACTACATTTGATCTCCTTTGTTTGTGTTTTCATATTACTCACAAATGAGACATGCCAATTCTTAGTGCTTTTTCCTAATGACACATTTGAAGACTCTAAAGCACTTTCCTCGATGGACTAAGGGTGGTATTTATGCCCAAAGGATTCTGGTACACTACTCCTGAGCCTGGTCAACAAGCAAAGTACATTCAATAATATGTAAAGCACATTAGGCAACCCAAGAAGGAGGACAGCAAGAAGGATAGAGAATATTTACATTTAGTCCCCAGATTTATTAAAAGTTAATGATTTACAGAAAAGAAAATCAAATGTAGCAAATTATAATCAGGATTTGTATGCTTCAAACAGTATGTAATCCAAATTTTGTCAAAGTCATTCAATCAGAGGGTGATCCAGCATGGGGTAGCCTCAAAAGGAAGGACAAAGAAAATGCGTTCCCTTCTCCGACAGAGTACTCTCCTGCTCTGTTCTACTCTAATTCTCACTGAGCTCTGCTGAATTCAGTTCTGATCTAAACACACAGAACTCTAACAATTTATACTCCTACACACAATTTTCAAGAGGACTGCCAATCAGGTTAAAGCGATATGATATAATTACATGTTCTCAAAGTTCTCACTAACAAGCTTCTCCCTGCATCCAAACAAAACTACCTGTAAATAGATAAGGTACACAGAGTCTCCTATACACTGCAAGTGTCTCTTGACTATGCTATTCATTAATACATTCCATAAAGATTACAAAGAAAAGAAAACATTTCTTCACATGGAAAAGAAGTTTTAACATGAATAGCCATAATTTCTCTTCTACAATAGCATTAGCGTCTCTATGTGTTAATGTCATTTTAATGCAAACATTGTATATATAGAAAAAATCTCACCACAAAGTCATCACATATACAACTCACACATAAATGAACTTGAAGATTGGCTGTGCCTCAAGCATAAATCATGTTCTATTGATTTGTGCAAGATTCTAGGTGCATATGAACTAATTAACTAGTAGCGCAAAAAGTCCGTGAAATTCTAAGTGTTCCAACTAGTAGAAATGCCTCACATGGCCCCAGATGGTTTGACTCCCATTGCTCCAAAGCAGCACAGAGGCTGAGGGAAGCTCTGTCAGCCAAACCGAGAACTCAATCTAAGGTATGTGCTTGTCGTAAGGAATATAAGTCAGCTCTGGCCAAATGGAAGGGTGCCCTGAAGGAAGAGGATTGGAGGGAGCTGATTGACTCAAGCACTCTCAAGACCAGCTTGAGGTTCTGGAGTGTTGTGAAGCGGCCCCTTTTTGACCAGGAAGGGGGCAGGCCTTAGGTTCACACATTAGAGAGGAGAAGTGGGTGCTTCACTTCAAATCTATGTTTGCCTGCCCTCTGGAGCCAAATCGTCAAGAAAGCCAGGATACAAAGGACCCTGTGATAACTTTTGAAAGGGGTGAGATCATGGCCGGTATTACAGAGATATCTTTCAATAAAGCACCGGGCCCAGATGGGATCCATCCAGACGTATTCAAGTCAGACCCCCCATTCTGAGCCCCGATATTGGAGGCAGTATTTAATGCAGCGGCAAAGAATTGTTGTCTCCTGTCCTAGGCCTCTTCCACTATAGTCCCTGTCTTCAAGAAGGGCAATAGAAACAGCACTCACTGTTACAGACCGATCTTGCTCATTGATTCAGTGGTTAAAGTGGTAGGACGTATTCTTTTACAGAGACTATCAAAATGGGCAGAGGAGCATGAGATTATGTCGGATGTCCAGTATGGATTCCGGCCGGGAAGCTCTACTGTTTATCAGTGTCTTAATTTATCTATGATACTGAACAAATTTACTGTTGCTCGACCCGGAACCATCCTTCTTGCCTTCATGGACTTGTCATCTACGTTTGACTGTGTTAATAGGGCCAAGCTGTGACAGGTCATGTGGGCAATGGGGGTGGAAAACAATATTGCTAACTTTCTCAAGGACCTGCATGAATCAACTAAAACTAACGTTAGGTTCTCACAGGATTTGCAGGTCACTAGGGACTTTAAGATTAAGAGAGGAGTCCGGCACTGATGCATTCTGGTGCCTTTTTTATTTAATTTTTATATAAATAAACTGAATAGCGCAGTAAGAGCAACTGGAGTTGATTGCCCCTGTGTAGGGCGGCGTGGCATCCCCGTCCTGCTATATGCGGACAACGCTGTCCTCATATCTAGGACTGAATTGGGCTTGCTATCCCTTTTAACTACATTCTCCAGATTCATGACTGATCGGGACTTGGCAATTAACTAATCCAAGTCCTACGTCATGATAGTGGGGCAACAATCGATTGTGTTGGCCCCGCAAAGATCCCCCGCACGAGCGTATTTTCCTACTTAGGGGTTCTTTTTGACGACCAACCTAAATGGGGTCCTCTAATTTTGAGGAAAAAAGGGGATCTGGCTCGGGTAAACACAGCAATTTTTAACATTGCCTCCAAAAGAGGGAAGAAACCAACAGGAGCTATGTTGCAGGTTTATCAAGCTATAGCTACCTATGGTAGTGAAATTTGGGGATATATTGCTGCAGATTCCCTCCAGGTAGTGGGAATAATTTTTTGAAACGTTTATTATGTGTTCCGCGAGGAACCTCTAAGTTAGCGGTCCACGAGGAACTGGGGGTCCCCTCTCTAAGTGATGCTCTTTCTCTGCGACCCCTGATTTTCTGGCTAAAGTGCTGGCTGAATAAATATGTAACCCTCAACCATCTGATTTTAAGACAGTGTATGTCCCTTGACAATTCCTCCCGAATTCCCTAGCTTAGGTATATTAAAAGCCGTTTTGAAGGGATAGGGCGGGTGATTTATTTTCTAAGCCTAATGTTATGGTCAAGAAGGACGTGGAATACGATAGCCTTCCTGACTTTAAGGAAAGCGGACAGAGAAGCTGAGAAGGTGCTGAAACCTAGTGTTCCTATGTTTTTAATGCTTAAAACAACTCAGACGACGGAACCTTATCTTATGGGGTCTCTGTCAACACATGCAAAGTTTTTATTAACCCGGTATCGGATGAATCTCTTCCACCTCTTGCAAGCTAGACCGAAGGGTTATGGTAGAGGGCAAGTGCTAGCTCCCTGTGGCTGCGACGAACAGTCTCTACAGGATTTGCTGCACTTCCTGTTTTTATGCAAACTGTATGAAACCCCCCATAGGCACTCTCTGGTTCCCATCTTAAAAAGAATGAATTTTAGACAGGTTCAACCTGCCCTTGTGTATCTTCAACTGCTGAAAGAGTATTGCATTTCTTTTATAGTAGAGTTTTAAAAAGCTTCTGTGAAATCTAGGACCTCTATGGATGAGTAAAGTCTGTCGTTTAGGCACACGACCAAGACACAATTGCCTTCCTGGGAACATTCGACATAATACTCCTGCAAGAAACATAGAATGTTACCCCGAGACAAATTGCAGGTTATGAAGAACATCATGTAATGGCAGAAAAAATAGCAAAATATGGGCACCCAAGGGGGGGTTTGTCTACCTACATAACTAACAACTTCACTTGGAAGTCTGAGATAATGGATTCAGGGGAAAACTGGATACAAATCATAAAGTTAGAAAATAAACAACTTACAAAACAAGGCGGGTGGAAACTTTTGATCCTAAATGTCTACATTCACCCAGAGAAGTCTACAAAGACTAAAAAACTGTTGGAATTAATAAATTTAATGCAAACATTACAAATAACCCACCAATCCTACAGGATGCTGATTACTGGTGATTTCAACATTAACCTGATCAGTGTCAAAGATAATAAAAGCAATTTCCAAAAAATAAGGAACGAACTGGACTCATTGGGACTTCTGGCGCTAAATGGGAACATAAAGGGTGATCAACCCGCAAAGACAACATACTCAAGTGGAAACAAAAAATCCACAATAGACTTCACGCTAATCAGCAATGAGCTTTTACAGCAGATCAATCATTTTTGTATCATCCCTCGCCCAGAAAGCGATCACTTCCCGCAAGAAACAATACTGAGTTTAAACATACAACATAAAGAGAGTATTGTCTCTCTAGCCACAACCCCAGAAGATAACAATCTTAGGAAACTTAAATGGAGAGGTAACATAACAAATGAAATAATGGAATTCGTGTATACAAACACAGAAACGATTGAGACCTTGGCTCATAATGATCTAGCAAAAAAATGGGAGAACTTACATATGAAATTGCTAGAAAATTCCCTGCTAAACTGATAGTAAAAACTATATATGATGCCTATAAACATCCATGGTATACCTCAAAACTACGAGATAAAAAAAAGGAAATTGCAAAAAAACTAAGGCAAATGGCTACCATAAATAAGCAGGGAAACAACTCAATGAATAGCGGAATAGTGAAACTACGAAAAGAATATAAAGACGCATGCGGAAAGGCAAAAAGGATACATTACGGGAAAGTATGGGTAGATTTGCTCAGGACTAGCAAATTACCAAACAGCAGTGAATTCTGGAGCTTAATCAATAACTTATCAAAAGGAACTGGTACGCAGCGAAACATAGGAATAAGTGAAACATTGTGGTTACAATACATAGACACGCTATACAATACACCCACGCCTGACATCCGGATTACAGAAGCAAGGAATGAATTAAACAAGGGCCCAGTACCAGGAAAGATAGAAACCTCCCACATATCGGATAAATGGGAAACAGAAACACCATTAACAACAGTGAAACAAACAACCCTGTTGATAAAAAAACTAAAAGCCGAAGGAGCAGCAGGCCCCAATGGGATACCAAATGCCATATTTAAAAAAGATCCCGACTTTTGGGCAAATTACCTCACTCCACTCTTCAATCAAATCTTCACAGACAAAAAGATACCAGGATCCTGGTACGGTAATATCTTCCATCCTATTTACAAAAACTGGAGTAGAATGGAACCTGGGAACTTCAGGCTGATAGCCCTCATTGATGTAGAGGCAAAACTTTTCTCATCTTGTATATTACGGCACTTACAAGAGTGGATAAACAAAAGCAAAATAGTACCGAAGTTCCAAACCGGTTTTAGGGAAGGCATGGGTTGCACTACAAATCTTACCGTTTTGGCTCTTTTAATTGAAAGAGCTGTAAAAAAGAAGACAGGATTACTGGCATGCTACGTCGACCTAAAATCAGTGTTCGATAGAGTACCAAGAGATCGTTTATGGAAAAAGTTAGAAGATTGGGGCCTCACTCAGAATCTTATAGATATAATAAAGGCCTTATATAGTAGAACATGGGCTAAAGTAAAACTTGGGGATGGAAGAATATTATCATCAAAAACACACATAAGAAATGGATTAAAACAAGGCTGTGTACTCTCCCCAAGACTTTTTAACGTATACTTAGCCGACTTAAATAGCCACCTCCAACAGGTACACGGTCATCCTCCAAAATTGGGAAACAAAACAATCCAGTTCCTGCAATATGCAGATGACATTGTGGTATTAAGTCATACACCGATAGGCCTGAAGAGGGTTATCAACAAGCTAATAGAGTACTTCGACCTAGTAGGTCTGGAACTTAACAATAAAAAAACAAAGGTCGTGAGACTAGCAGGCCCAACCCGAGGATCTTTTAAATGGTACGCTAAGAATACCCAAATCGAGGAGATATCCACATATAAATACTTGGGCATTAAACTGTGCAGAAATATGTCCATGGTGGATCAAAGTGGGGATATTATAGCCAAAGCACAATCACTCACCTTTGCTTACAAACTGCTCCAAAAGAAACTACAATGCCCATCCTATGGCCACATTTTAAAAGTAATGGCAGCCCAAGTGTTACCTACCTTGTCCTATGGATTAGAAATATGGCACGGGAAAGAAACCAACATCCTTAATAAACTACAGATAAGAATATACAAATCTGTGTTTAATCTTTTTAAAGGAGCATCCCCAGCACAAATACGCCTGGAATTCGGCCTACAAAATCAACTTTACCAGCGGAAAGCTATCTTCGCAAAATGGTGCTGGAAACTCAGAGTCTGAAATAGGTACACTAAACAACCTATGTTGGCTGGAGATCAAGAAACAATACAATGAAAACGAACCAAACACCTGGGGCTCTTACCTGAGAACTTCTATCGAAGTATTAAACATCGAAGAAATTTGGAATAGCCAGTTGGAACGAAGATCGTTTAACAAAATTTGTAAATTAAACGCAAAGTCTCTATCTCTGATAGAGGATAAAAGAACCTTGGCCAACCGCCGTCACGCCTGGACAGTAATTAATTCTTATAAAAGACTAAAACCACAACTTTATTTAGAAGCTCACTTCAGGCTACAGTTAAAAAAGAAATTCATGGCATATAGACTGGGCGATCTCTGCTCCATGGACCTAATTCCAACTTGGATAGTAAAACAGCAAGAAATGACATGCCGCCTCTGTGGGTACCGAACAGAAAGTTTATGTCATCTACTGTGCACCTGTGAGACCGTAAAAGTCGAAAGAAGAATTTGGCTGAAATCCACTCTAAATGCTTTAGGATTCCGCACCTGTAGGCAGGCGGTCACAGGCTGGTTGGGTGCATCTTCGATCGTCCTAATATGCCGTGGAGTAAAACTTATGACTCTTGTAGAGACTTTGATACCAAAACCCGGGACAGATCAAATTTTGAATCCGGAAAGCGATTGCGCTTTATAAACTGTAAACTCTTAGCCAAACCAGTAATTTTATCTTGCTTTTAAACTATTGGTTACTTTTATGTACACTTTATGGTTGTGAAAAACCAAATAAATAAAGTTAAATTTTGTCGTTTAGGCATGTTTATTAGTTTAGCGGATTTAGCTTGCCGACCAGGATCATTTTTTAAATCATGTCTTAACATATAAATGTTTTTATGTACATGTAGCTGTGTAACTTTTATGGTTATATGAATAAAAACCGAATAAAGTTTATTTGACTGACTGACTGACTTGTGCTATACGGCATTAGTAACAGTGGTGAAGTTAAAACACAAACATACAGAGGATTAGTGAGGCTTACATATTCAAACTCGAGAAGAAAAAGAGAAACAGGATTAGAATTTTCTTAGGAAGGGGTATTAGAAGGAGTGGAAATACAATGTTTTCAGAAGAAATGTAATTTAAAAACGATCCTGTTTACTTAGGAGATGGTACGTGTCTTACACGAACATTAAGCCATATTTGATCTCATGAACTGCCTCCGGTCATGCCTTGTAATGGAATCTCACTTCTTGTGAGCATGTTTTGATGTATAGCGTCTGCAAGCTGCACTGGTCATATGCCAATGAGAGCCCTTTTATGTCCACGCATGCACAGTACTTCTGCCCCTTGGGGCTACTACTGAGCAGCTGTAGAAAAAGTAGTATTTAGTATGGGTGCATGGGCCTTAGTGCTTTCACTAAACGTGCCTTAACGAGTAGTATCTCTGAGAAAATGTTTTGGGTAGCCTGCCTTGAAGTGCTACAGAACACATTATAAAAAAATAGCAATTGATGGACAGAATGCAGAACAATTGCCATAAATTCACCCCAGTACAGTCCAGACGTGGGTCCCTTGCTCACTTTGCAACTGGATTCAAGCTAGCCTAGCTGATGAACAGTGTTACCACCGAAACCGGTCCCAGGATGCTTGTTTCCAGTCCTGGGAAAACATGGCTTAGCAGTTTGGGATGGACTGTTCCCATGAGGCACAGGGTCAAGACTGATTTGCATATAGTTGTGTCTGAACTAGGGTGACGAAGTGAGCTAAAAATTATGATGGATTCAATCCAGATGTGTGACTGGGGGTAAGTGTCTGGAAAGTTTCAGTGCTCTGTTTATCATCTCCTTGTGTTTATAGAACACATTAGGAGCATGAATGCTCGTTCATTGCTTTGACACTTGCTCTGAATAAAGTGAAAAATAGATAACTAAGTCATGCAGAAGATCTTTAAAGTGAAAGTATGGGCCTAGCAATATTGGGCTCTCAAAGAAAAATATGTAAATAAAAAATATGCGATGGGTATGCAGAGCACCAGGGGATGGTATCAGCACTGATAGGCAGCTTTGTTAGGCAAATGCAAAAAGCCAGCTAGACAGCATTAGCCATTCGTTTAAAGGTGCTGGCCAAAAGCTCTTTTCTGTTTCTGTCAGGAATTCAAGTCAGACAGTCATAGGACAGGAGGGTACTTGGCTTCAACTGTAACAACTGAGGCATTTCTCACTGGTGTCCTAGGGGCCCTCATAATGCGCAGCCCCTAACTATGGGGGGAGGAGTTGGCCTAACGGCTGGGGCGGTCGACCTCGAATCTGGGGAACCGGGTTCAAGTCTCGGCAATGACGCTGAACATCCTGTGATTCCGGGCAAATCACTTAATCTCCCTGTGCCTAACAAAAATGAATGTGTCCTCATGTAATGAAACTGGTGCTATGTAAAGTGCTCTGATACCCGGTACAGGGTCAAGTTCGCGCTATATAAAACTCTGTAAAAAACAAAAAAGTTTTTCACCCAAACAGTTAACCACAATGCAGTCCAAGGCTTACCCTGGGGAGGTACCGTGGACTACAGACTCTTCACTCAAAAAGAAAAGTAATTTATTACACAGATTACTAGATACGAAATGCACATTTACAAATATATACAGAATGCCAGGTAGGAATGCCTATGGCAACCCTTGTGGCACGGATTCTAATGGAGAAGCAGAAATGTGTGACCCTCTGGCCCCCAAGGGAACTGTGGAAATGGGAAACAGCGGTTACAACGCTGTCAATACCACGCAGGTAGGTAACAACGTGGTCATTACAATCACCTAGTTGTTACTACGCGTGGCATTACATCGCAAGACATTTCAATGACTTGCGCTAGGTGGCGTGCAACACCAGGGAATGTGTTGGATTGGATTTTAAATCCAACACCTTCCCTGCTAACTGGAGTAGACTATAATACACAACACTACACTACACAATTTCTAAAGGGCTTCAAAGGCAACAGAGAGTGCCTACTAATGCAAAGTCCCACACGAATTAGGTAACCCCTAAATGTACCTTACACAAACTGTGCTTGAGGCATCTCTGATGGCCTGCGCACCAGCAAGCCCTGAACCCTAAAAACTGAGTACTTTTATGGGGAATGCATTTAATGCAAAAATCAGGCCCACTGGTTTTGTCAGGGTATCACCACAATAAAGGCAGAATTTTAGAGCCATAAATCAGTGAAAACATTAGTAATTGTTTGCAGAATGGTCTCATCTTTCAGTGACATTTAATAGCATATATTTAGCGATGTTTATGTGAAAAAATATATCAACATTAAGCTGGGCATAGCAGGCGTAGTGCCTCTATGTGTATTTCCACTGAGTTTAAAAAAACTCAGTGGAAATACGCTATGCTCCCGACCAAATAAAAAAATAAATAAATAGAAGGCACTTACATGCATGCCTGCAGCCTCCTCTGCCTGGCTGCTCCCCATCCTGAAGGTAAGTGCCTTGATTTAGGAGGGTGGAGGGGCTGGCTAACTCCGCTCCGCCACGGTGGGGAGTTTTTGCCTAAACTCCGCCTTTGGAATGGAGCGCAGAGTAGTCAAAAAAGCTGTAAACTCTGTTGGTGGAGAGGAGTTACCCGCCAGGGGTTAATCAGCATTTAATGCTATGCAGTTTATGAATCTCTCTTCCATCTTTATACTGGCTGCAAATAAACCACAGCACATTGAAACAAAGACCCTGACACCAAGAGCCATACAATCTAGAAGTTCTACCTCCAGGAGTCTTGATAAATTTGTGGATTGTTCCTGGAGTCATGAATTCTGATACTCATGTGACTTAAAATTGAGCTCCTGTGGGATCAATTACATGCCTGACAGCATGAAGAACCAGATTAAATGAATGGTAGTGTCCCTGTTCATCTTCTTGCACATATGTGGCTAAATATGCATATCTTTCAGTCTGCACATGGGCATTAGAGGCTATCCTCACCCAGCAGGTCCTTGCCCAGAGCCCTAACTTTTAAGCAGCAATGTGCTGTGCCTTTTTCCTTGTTTTTATTCACACTTTTTAACACATTTTGAAACACCATTCTTTTTCTTTCATTGAGTGCTCCTGTTGCTCCTAAGGGGCACTGCCCTTGAGATAACTAGGCCCACCCCGGCAATACAGCTTTGTGTACCAGTGCAGGAGCTGGGTGTTTTCACTTCTACCCGCAGCTATGAGCACTATCCTAGTGTTGTGCCCTTCTCCAGAAATAGGCATAAGAAGCAGGGGTTGCCCACAATAGAGCTACCAGGGGTCTTGCCCTCCATGGGAGCAGTTGGGAGATAAAGCACAATGGTTCTTCTGATTACCTTGAGTGCTGGCCCTCCCAAGAGATGAATGAAAGGTGCTCTGGTGTATGGGATTTGTAGAAGAGGGAGGATGTGCCACAAATGCTGATTCCATGGTTGGTCCTCTAGAGTGCTAGTCTTCTATTGAGCTAATTAATAAAACACAAAGTGCAGTAGAAGGATTCTCATCTTGGCAATTTCTGGGACTTGCAGGGAACCTGCACACAAGCAGGCAGGACAAAGGCTAGTTTCTCTGACCACATAATGTTAATTTCCATCTGGTTAGGATTTCTTTACTCCTGGTCGCTCACTACAGCTAACAGGAAGGTTTATTTCTGACGTCTTCTACATTTTAAAAATTTCTAGAGGCTGGTTTTTGGGTGCTCTCTCTTTGATGAGCAAGAGCTTAGGGCTTGCCCTCTTGTCTTCTTAGCATCTAATAGGCCACTGATCAAGTCTCCTTTGCAGCATACAGGACCTGCTCCTCCATCTGGGCTTTTGGTATTCTCCTTGGTCCGGCCTCTTACTCAACAGGACACTGAGGCACTTAAAAGCAGATTACCTCGCTGCTTGCACTCCCCAGATCCCAGCTTCACCTGGCCACTTGTAGGGCTCCTGTTTGTTCAGCAGATAGGGTCCCCCTATTTAGGGAAACTCTGCACCAGTCCAATTCACAGATGTTTAAGAAGAATCCTCACCTCCAGGATCTCCAGCAAGCCTACCCTCAAATGTCCCCATGAGGAATTAAAGAGACAAGGAGCCCTGGCCCTGGAGACACCTTATCGCCTGCAGATTACAGTTACACTCAAAGTATCTCCCTTGCACAGGGGTTTTAAGTAAGTGTGGAAAGTTCCGGGAAGTGGGAATTTTAACACCCTACTGCTGTTCTATTCTTCCTGCACAATATCTTGAAACATTTCAAGATCGAGACCTGACGTGGTCAATGATCATACCTCTCTGAGAAATTTAAGCCATCCCCAACTGCTACTGCCACCTGGTTCCTTTCCACCAGTTCTTGAAGTGTGTTTCTGAGGAGACTGGAGACAGACCACTGGCTGCTCCCCTATTGTTTCTCTGGAAAGGTCATGCCAAGGCTTGTTAAATACAGTGAATGTAATTAACCTAAGCAGATTCTTCTCCCACCATCTTCTCCCAGGAACAGGCTTACCCACTCCCAAATGGGCCTATTGTGTAGGGGAGGCTTTAATCCATCTGCAGGCCACCAATATATTATTTTGGCCCTGCAAGGTAGTTCAAATTCCAAATTTAATTAAAGGCTGAATCAGAGAAGTATAACCGAAATCCTAAGCATAGGAAGGAGAGTAATTAAGCTCAGATAGTTCATTGACTTGGCATCAGGAGGACCCTTGTGAACCTAGGAGAGGGCACATTAAACTTCTCTCTAGGCAGAGCCAATAGATAATTGTTACTTTGGTACAGTTTTTTCTCACACAGTGAGTACAACAAAGACCTGATGTACAGTGATGCACTACTGACTCATATTACAGTCAAAAATAAGTGGGTATATTTCCTTTTGAATGCCCCATCACATTATATGGCTTGCACAAGGCATAAACAATGTATTAAATGTCCCATCTGCTATAGGCTATTTCTGCACACATACTGAGCAATGATAGATATGAGCCCCACTTGTTTAGCCCACACATGGGTTCCAATGTGTGTGCACAAGTGAAATTAAGATTGTGCCAAAACTTTGGGCTTAAATGTGTCTTGAATAGTTGAAGAGCTGCAGCAGTGTTTTTTTACCAGCTTAGACAGTGGCAAATCATTGCTAGTTTCGGAACCTTTCAAGGCATGTGCTGCATTTGGCTGAAAATGTAGCAGCATCTGTTCACATATGTAAAGTAAGCAGCAAAACATAACACAATAACATACATAAAACAACATAGCACAATTTAAAATAAAGCACTCATCACCAGAAAATAGGCAAAGCAAAGCAGAACTGTAGTAAAGCACCACAAGATCACATTCCACAAGATCACATTGCATTAAACACAAATATACAGCAGCAAAAGAAAAATATAACACATCACCCGGTAAACAAAATAGTACTTAGCAAATATTAACACCTCCATAGTGTTTCATAATACAGTGGTTATAGGTGTTTGGAGCAAGCACCACCTTAGCTTACGACCAAGTGCATGAAAAAGTGCCAGTTAAAAATATTTTGTGGTCTAGCCCCTATTTTCAATGATGGGCATTAATGGTTCAAGTTCAAGTTCAAGTATTTATATAGCGCACTACTCACCCAGAGGGTCTCAAGGCGCTTGAGGGGGGGGGTGAATTACTTATCGAAGAGCCAGGTTTTTAGCTGCTTTCTGAAGGAGAGGTGGTTCTGTGTAAGACGGAGGTGAGTGGGGAGAGAATTCCAGGTTTTGGCAGCTAAGTAGGAGAAGGATCTTCCTCCCATGGTGGATCTGTTGATGCGCAGAATTGCGGCGAGGGCTTGATTGGATGATCGTAGTTGGCGGGTGGGTGTGTAGAAGGACAGTCTTGTGTTGAGGCATTCGGGTCCTAGGTCGTAGAGGGCCTTGTGTGCATGGGTGAGGAGACGGAACATTATTCTCTTGTTGATGGGGAGCCAGTGGAGGTCTTTCAGGTGACCGGAAATGTGAGCTTGACGGGGGATGTCCAGTACGAGTCTTGCTGAGGCGTTTTGGATTCGTTGGAGTTTTTTATGTAGTTTGGCAGTAGTTCCTGCGTAAAGGGTATTTCCATAATCCATTCGGCTACTAATCAGTGCGTGGGTGACTGTCTTTCTTGTTTCGGCGGGGATCCAACGGAAGATTTTTTTGAGCATGCGTACGATGTTGAAGCATGAAGATGAGACGGCGTTGACTTGTCTGGTCATCGAGAGGGAGGAGTCCAGGATGAATCCCAGGTTGCGTGCGTGATCTGTTGGTATGGGTGCTGTACCCAGGGCCGGTGGCCACCATGAGTCGTCGAAGGATGAGGGGGATGATCCTAAGATGAGGACTTCCGTTTCGTCTGAGTTTAGTTTTAAACAGCAGTTTTTCATCCATGCGGCAACTTCTTTCATTCCTTTGTGTAGATTGGTTTTGGCGGTGTTTGGGTCTTTGGTGAGGGAGAGGATCAGCTGGGTGTTGTCTGCGTAGGAGATGATGTTGAGATTGTGTTGTTGTGAGATGAAAGCGAGGGGACTCATGTAAACGTTGAAGAGGGTGGGACTGAGTGATGATCCTTGTGGTATGCCGCAGATGACTTCGGTGGCCTTTGATTTGAATGGGGGGAGGCGGACTCTCTGGGTTCTCCCGGCGAGGAAGGAGATGATCCAGTCCAGAGCTTTTCCTTGTATTCCGACGTTGTTGAGGCGTTGTATGAGGGTGCTATGACAGACTGTGTCGAAGGCGGTGGAGAGGTCGAGTAGGATGAGGGCGACTGTTTCTCCGTTGTCCAATAGCGTTCGGATGTCGTCTGTAGCTGCGATGAGGGCGGTTTCGGTGCTGTGTTTGGCTCGGAAGCCAGACTGTGAGGGGTCGAGGGAATTGTTGGATTCAGGGAAGGCGGCGAGCTGGCTATTGACAGCTTTCTCAAGGACTTTGGCAGGGAACGGGAGGAGTGAGATGGGGCGGTAGTTCTTGAGTTCTGAGGGGTCTGCTGTGGGTTTCTTCAGAAGCGCGGTGAGTTCGGCATGTTTCCAGCTTTCCGGGAAGGTAGCGGAGTTGAAGGAACTGTTGATTACATCGCTGAGATGGGGTGCGATGACTGAGTCTGCTTTGTTGAAAATGTGGTGGGGACATGGGTCGGTTGGTGAACCTGAGTGGATGGAGTTCATCAGGCGGATGGTGTCATTGGTGGTGATGCGGTTCCAGGCGCAAAGGTTATGAAAGTGCTGTTTTAGTTTGGAGGTGGGTGGAATGGACTGTTCTTCGGATTGGTTTTCAAAGCTGTTATGTATGTCTGCGATTTTGTTGTGGAAGAAAGAGGATAAAGAGTCACAGAGGTCTTGATAGGGAGTGATGTCGTTGGTGCCGGCGGTGGGGTTGGTAAATTCTTTGACGATGTTGAACAGTTCTTTACTGTTGTGGGCGTTGCTGTCGAGTCGATCCTTGAATGCTGATTTCTTGGTGGATCGGATCAATTGGTGGTGTTTTCGGGTGGCGTCCTTAAAGGTGCTTAGGTTGTCAGTGGTTTGGTTTTTTCTCCAGATTTTCTCGAGAGTACGACATAACTTTTTGGAATTCTTAAGGTCATCATTGAACCAGGGGGCCTTTTTGTTACCTTGTTTGGTTTGGTGGTTTTTCAAGGGTGCTAATTCGTCAGCGCTGTGGGTGATCCATTGTGTGAGTTCGGTGGCAGCATGGTTTGGGTCCGATGATATGGTAGGAGGGTTTTGGTTAAGCGATGCGAAGAGTTGGTCGGTGGTGATTTTGTTCCAGTTTCTTCGAGGAATAGGTTGTGGGGGGTTGTGGGTTTTGGTCTTTTTGTAGCTGAAGTGAACGCAGCTGTGGTCAGTCCAGTGGAGAGCTATGGTGTGATCGAAGGAGATGTGTTTGCTGGAGGTAAAGATAGGGTCGAGCGTGTGTCCGGCAAGGTGGGTGGGGGTGTCAACAAGTTGTTGGAGTCCGAGATTGGCCAGGTTGTCCAGAAGTGTGGTGGTGTTGCTGTCGTTTTTATTTTCCAGGTGGAAGTTGAGGTCTCCCAGTAGAATGTAGTTCTCGGAGGTGAGGGCATGTGGGCTGATGAAGTCAATGATGTCTTCGTTGAATTGTGTGCGGGTTCCTGGTGGTCTGTAGATGAGGGAGCCTCTAAGTGTGGTTCTGGGGTCGGTGTGGATCTGGAAGTGAAGGCGTTCGGCGGTCGAGAGGTTATCGTCGGAGCTGGTCGTGATTCGGATGGTGTTCTTATGGACGATGGCGATGCCTCCTCCTGTTTGGTTGGTGCGGTCTTTTCGGATGATCTTGTAAGCGTCCGGGATGGCTATGGCGATGTCGGGCGCTGATGAGGTGTTCATCCAGGTTTCTGTAAGGAAGGCGACGTCCGGCGATGTGGTGTCGAGTAGGTCCCAGAGTTCAGTGGCGTGTCTGTGGATCGAGCGGGTGTTCAGCAGGATGCATTTCAGGTAGTTAGAGTGGGAGCTGTGTTTGGAATTCGAGGATTTGGTGTGGGTCATGACGCAGGCAAATTTGCAGGAGTGGCACGCGAAGGGTCCATGGGTGTGTCCAGGGGCAGCTTTGCAGCATTGTGGTTTGCGTCCGGGGTTAAGGGCAAAGAGGGAAGCGGCGTCATACGTAATGCGGGAGGAGTGGGTTTTGCGGGGGCCAGGGGGTCTGGCGCTGGGCGCGGGCCAGGCGCAGAGGGGCATAGACAGGCTTACCTTTGGCGCACCTTCGGCGCGCATGGGGCGCGACCGCTGCGCGTGAGCGCTGCACGCAAAGGCATCTGTCATATGCGGATAGTGGAGGGGAGGGGCGAGGGAGGAGCAGCTGGGAGGGTGGAGCGGGGTGGAGAGGGCGGGCTCAGAGGGACAACAACAACAAAATGGCAGCTGAAGCGAAACCGGAATCGGTTGGGGAAACAATACAACTAACGCTGTGGGCAGAGAGGCACTATCGCAATAAGGCACTCTGCACAGCCATTATTTTCAAACAAATCCAGTGAATTAAATCCATGACACTCTTCTCTTATTCCACAATTTTGTTCATTCATATTTATCCTTTTTACTTCTTTGTTTTCTTCATTTTACTAATTGTTATTACTCTTCATGTTCTTCAAAAAAGCACAAGGATGATACATGTTTCCACATGTCACGATTTATTGCAAAAACACCCAATGCATTTTGGGCATAAAACCTTCCTCGGGGGTATCTATAAAAATAAAAAATATAAATACATCACCAATAATTACAATTATCACGATTCTAGTGCAATCTGCATGCTACATGCATTCAAATAAGTATAACACTGTGAACCTGTTGCATGCGCTTGTATACGTTTTCGAAATGTGTCTAATTTTCACCGCCAACAAGATTAACATTGTCCTCTGTTTGCCCCTGTTACCCCAGAAGCCCATTATCTGAAATCTGCACAGCGATGCTATACTCGCTGGTTCATAGCCCCTCCAGCCGGTGCTTAACGTTTTATAATAACATTCACTGCCCCAAGCTTACCGTGACACATGTTCCTCTGACTCCGAATCAAACATTTTCCAAACCATCTCCTCATATGTCACCCAGATTCCTTCTACCTCGCGGCAGCAGCCGGGAAATGCTCCCGCTTGTGCGCCATCGAAATGAAACAGCGTGACTGCTACCGGATTCCGCCCGCTTTTATTCACTCCACTCTCCCCAGGTGAGTAATCACGTACCAGCTGACGTGCGCTTAACTCCACACTTACTAACCGCGCATGCTCATAAACTCGCTCTACTGCTTCCAGTTTATTGCACTCAATTACCCAAGATGCACTACAAAAGATACATATTGTGACTGCCTTGAAGGCAGTTCCATTGATACCAGTTGCGGGATCGCCGACAGCTAATCGGGCGGGCCCGTTTCCGAAGGGTCCGACCGCCATCCTAATCAGGCCCTTAGTTAGGGCGACTTAATCACAGCACAGGGAGTTCATAAATAAAAAAACAACTAAAGGGCTGAATTGGGTCAGAATCCCATTCTTTACAGTATGCATGAGTATGTGAATGCTTGTGTTGTTTTTATGGTGTGTGTTGTTTTAATGTGTGACAATATGAGTTCTTGCGAGAAAGCTAAAGCTATCTTTAGGCAACACTTAAACATGAGGGGTCTGATAAAAGTGGCATCACATGATGGGGATGTTCATGCCTGCAGATCATTTGGCTATGTATATTATGTTTAATATTTTTAGCATGATTGATGCAAATTAGTGATTTAAACACACAATTGCCAAGTGTTTGTCAGACATAATATACAGATTGCAGATGTCCTAATTATGGTCATTATTATCTTACAGAAATGTGGGGTCCACATAAAATCAGAATGCTTTGAAAACTCATGCCGAATTTCTGAAACTAATTAATAATTAACGACTTCAGTTATTTCAATGGCTGTCTCAAGTGGTTGGCATTCAAATGTAATTCACTTTAAAGATGTAGTTCATTTTCATTGCTGAAATATTCGTCTGTTGTCTTGACGAGTATTGTTCAATAACAAAACAAAACTTTGGAAATATTGTAAATACAATGTGAACCTTCCACATGCCCTTCCAAAATAAGCATGGCGAGTGTTCAAAATAAAAGCAATGATTATAGCATTAAATTGCACACAAAAAACTGCACAACAACTGGCACTTGACATCCAGTAACAACACAGCTGTTAAAATTGTGATATTATGATTGATTGCAAAAGGCAGAACTCTAGAAAACTAGCAGGAGCTCCCAGGCAAACAATGTATGTACTGAGCTGTGCTCTCCATCTTAATTTTCCACCTACAGTCTGTCAATCATGGTGTCAAGATAGTTATAATTTTTGTGTCCTTGGTGCGGGTTAAAAAAACAATAAAATGTCATATCGCAGTAAAGAATTATAGAATTATATAATGATTGACATGCAGTGTATCAAGTGGCTCATGCAGACTACAATTTCCTTTACTTCTACCATCAAACAACACACAGTTAAAATGACATTTAAAGCCCGTAGTGCACCCCTTGCTGTATTAAAGATGTTTGCATCATTCTATTCAGATAGCTGCTTCATCTTCATGAGCCTCATACCCTCTTTAGATAGCACAGGCTTTTCTTAATCTGTATTTAAGAAATGATGTCCTAATCACTACTGTGTGGGTTTTGTAACATAAATAGTTTTTTACGGGAATATATATAAGGGTAGCATTTAAGAGAGTGGTGTCCAACGGAAGCCCGGGAGGGCTGAATGCAAGCCACATTTTCAATATACTCACTATACATGCATATTTAACACATGGTGGTATACTGAAAAACTGGCATGGATCTTGAACACCTGCCCCATGATGAACACTAATATGAGTTTTATCTGTGTAATTGGTTGATAAGCAGTATAAGAAATTGGATTACTGGTTGAGGGTAGGTGAAACCCTACTCAAGCAGCAAGCACAATCCTTGTCAGGGTGAAGTCACAAGTAAACCACAAATTAGCCTATGCTGAACCCTCTGGAAGCTTGGCACAAAGAAGTCAGACTTAACTTAGAGGCAATGTGTAACGTATTTCTAAAGCACTTTAAACAGTAGTAAAGTGAAGACACAACACAAGAAATATTCCACACAAATCTAGGGAAATAGGGTAGAATGTGAAAAATATTTTGACACCAGAACAAAAAAAATCCAATTATTAGAACCGGAGATATGCAGCTTTAAAGATGAAGTGAAATATCACCAAAAAGGACAAAGTGCCACTCACAACTATCTCATTGTGTAAGACCAGGAGAAAGTAGTCCAGCTGAAAGACTTACTATCGCAGTCCAGCACCAAGAGTTCCGTTAGCAGTGGAAGGTGCTGTTGGGGGCAGGGAGGGCATTGGTGATGGCTGTCAAAATATCACGAAGGGCCAGTTGAGTGTCGGGACAGTTGTCACTGTAGTGCAAAGATCTTGTCACAGACGGTTGTGGCTAGAGCTTCGCATTAGCTGTCACTGCGGTGGTTGATGCTGTAGTGTGAAGAGCTGATTGGCCTGACCTTCATGTTGGTGAAGGGCACAAGCAGCAAGGGTTTGGCACCAGTGGGCCTGTTCGCAAAGAGCCCAGATACTTCAGGGGAGCCCAACTGAGGCCAAACCAAGGGTGCAGGACCTGAAGAGTACCACTTAGGGGTCAGGGTCCCACTCCAGCAGATGCCAAGAAGGCTCAGTCAGGTTCAGTCCCTGGTAGAGGCAGCAGGTCAACTGGATAGTTGAAGGAAGCCTCTGGAGCTTGTTCTGTCCCTGTAGCTAGGAACAGTAGATCAGCTGGATGTCCACTGGATACAAAAAACAATGGTCCTTGACCTGTATTTTGAAAGAGATAAATCAACTCCCTTGTAGGTATATTCATAAACTATTTCTAGAGCTATTAGAATTAGATGTGACAGCTTTTTGTATTCAATGCATCATTTTTTAAGCAAGAAAAAAAAAACGTGTGCAACTCCCTGTAATTGAAATCACCATATGTTTTATTTCAAAATGGTGAGACCGTTATTTAAACACATCATGTCATTTACGGATAGGTCCCATAATGTATCGTTTGTATAGCACATGGGGGGTAGAGGGTCCAGGCCCTAAGCTGGATGGGGTGTTTGTCGACGTTTCAATCCGTCATATAGCCATCAGGTAGTTAAAGCCTTGGCTGTGCGGATCTTCATCAGGACTAGGTGGGGCAACCTTATAGGATGTGGGGCCTAATCACACACCTATGAAAATCAGGGAGAATTGGAGTCAGGGTGTGGCACAATTGAGGGAAAAGTGACATAAATACTAATAATTAACAGTTCCTTACCCACTGGTTGTGTCGGGCTGTGGGCTTTTAGTCACGCTGGTGAAGTCGTGGCTAGGTAATTTGCTCTCTCCTATGTCACCTAATTTGAGTTCCCTTTCTTACCACATCTTCACTTGAGCACTTTTCTCCTTTTTTGCACGCTCTCTACCCCTTGGAGCAACCTATCCCTAAATTACATGACGTGTTTAAATAACGGTCTCACCATTTTGAAATAAATCATATGGTGATTTCAATTACAGGGAGTTGCACATGTTTTTTGTTCTTACTTAAAAAAATATGTATTGAATACCAAAGATCTGTCACATCTAATTCTAATAGCTCTGGAAATAGTTTATGAATATACCTACAAGGGAGTTGATTTATCTCTTTCAAAATACAGGTCAAGGACCATTGTTTTTGTATTAAATTGTACCCAGGTCCCTGACCACGATTAGGCTACCCCATTTGTTGTAATGGATGACCACTGGAGTCATTTCAGCCTGGGATGTAGGGTGAAGGTCCATTCTTCCTTCTCACAAGCAGGGCAGTAGGTGGCGGAACAGCAGGACAACAGAGTGGCAGTCCTTCTAGCAGAAAAGTAGCTCACCAGTCTTTTTCCTGTACTGGCCACAGGTTTAGGAGTGTACTGAAAAATGGATGCCTGAGGTCCAATAATTATATCTGATGCCTCTTTTGAAGTGAGAGAAGCTTCTAGAGGATTTCCTTTGAAGTGCACAGGATTGCTGCCTCCCTTGTTCTAGCTCCAGACTATCTACAGGGGCCATGCAATCATATGTTTAAAGGCAGGACACAGCCTATTTAATTTTAAGTAGGGTTGTGCCTAACTCCATCTCCCATCCTTCCAGTGATGGCTTATCCAGGCACATCTAAGCTCTCTTTTGTGTGTAGCTGTATAGGAGGAATACACAAAGTCCAACTGCCATCTACACCCAGTTATGTGACCCAGAGACAGGCTAAAGGCACTAAATGGCTAAGGCATAAAAATGCCAACTTTCTAAAAGCTGGATTCAAGCTATCCTGGCTGTTGAGGGATAATACCCCGAAACCAGTCCCAGGATGCTTGTTTCTGAACTCAGGAAGACCTGGCTTGGCAGTTTGGGCTAGAGTGTTACCATGGGGAGCAGGGTCAAGACTGATTTGCATATGTCTGGGTCCAAAATGAAATGGAAGGGTGAGCAAAAAAACAATGGATTTAACCTAGATTTGTGATTGCGGGTGAATGTATGATTTGTTTAGCATTCCGTTCATCATCTCTTGTTTTAACTTTCTAAAAGTGATATTTTCCAAATTGTAATCAAATTCAAATTCAAAAAGAGCTTTATTCGGATTTCATTTCATAATTTAAAAACCCTAAAAGCACAGCTTATAACGGTAACAAGACAAAATATCGAATTCAAAATATAGAATTTCAAAATATCGAAGTCAAAATATAGAATGGACAAAATATCGAATGCACAGAATATAGTGGTCAAAAATATTGAATTTAAGGTAAGTAATATATTATCAATTTTTTAAAAATATAGAAAGTCAAAATATCGAAGTATATAATATAGGTATTAAAATATGTCAAATTTTTAATAATATCACATTTTTAAAAGTGTTTTGTATGTTAGTATTTGTGTGAAAAGTGTATATTATTTTTGTAATTTACTTTAAGTAATGAATTTTATGTTATTTAATTTTTGCGTAATTTAATTCTGTAGCGGGTTGTGGGTTTATAGGGAAATAGGGTGAGAAGTAATGTAATTATATTAAATTAAATATACATTTTTAGAAATGACAAATTATTTTTTATTTAATTTTGCATTTTAGTTCTTTAGCGGGTTGTGGGTTTATATGGGAATAGGGTGGGAAGTAATTTAATTGTAATTAATTAAATATTTTTATTTATTTATTGGTATTTATTTTGAATTAATTGTTAATTAATTTTTAATTGGTAATAATTTTTTATTAATTGATTAATTGACAAGTTATTAATTTATTTTCTGTAGTGGGTTGTGGGTTTATAGGGGAATAGGGTGGGAATTAATTTAATTGTAATTAAGTAAATCATTTATATTTATTTATTGGCATTGATTTTTTATTTATTGTTAATTAATTGTTAATTGTTAATAAATTTGTATTATTGGTAATTAATTTGTATTAAATTATTAATTGATAATTCTGATAATTGTATTAATTTATTTTCTGTAGCGGGTTGTGGGTTTTTAGGGTGAATGGGGTGGGAAGTAATTTAATTGTAATGAAGTAAATACATTTTATTTATTTATTTATTGGTATTGATTTTTATTTTATTGTGAATTAATTCTTAATTGGTATTAATTAGTTTTTGTTATTGAAAATTAATTAGTTATTAATTAATTATGGATAGGTAATTAATTGTAATAACTAACATTTATTTTTATTTATAATTGATTAATTATTACTTAATATTGAATTGGCAATTAATATTAATTAATGTTTTATTGGTATTGATATTTAATTTATTTTTATTAATATATTAAATCATTACTTTCCCTACTGTTAAATTCACTAGAGTGGGAATAGTAATTTTTACCCCTACGCTATCCAACGCTTTCCCTACTGTTGCACTCTCTGGAGTGGGAAAAGTAATTTTTACCCCTTCGCTATCCAACGCTTTCTCTACTGTTGCACTCTGGAGTGGGAATAGTAATGTTCACCCCTACGCTATCCAACGCTTTCCGTACTGTTGCACTCTCTGGAGTGGGAATAGTAATTTTTACCCCTACGCTATCCAACGCTTTCCCTACTGTTGCACTCTCTGGAGTGGGAATAGTAATTTTTTACCCTCCCGCTATCCAACGCTTTCCCTACTGTTGCACTCTCTGGAGTGGGAATAGTAGTTTTTTACACTCCCGCTATCCAAAGCTTTCCTCACTGTTGCACTCTCTGGAGTGGGAATAGTCATTTTTACCCCTACGCTATCCAACGTTTTCCCTACTGTTGCACTCACTGAAGTGGTAATAGTAAATGTTACCCTCCCGGTGTCCTACGGTAAAAATATTGCATATTTTTTATTAATATTATGTTAATATATATATATATATATGTATTAAACAATAAAATTGTATGTTTTTTATTATAACTTTAATTATTTAATAATTTTAAGGTTATTTAAGTATTTTTAAGTATGTTTTAAGTAATTATATTTATTGATTCATTAATTTTAAATTACTTTAAGACATTTTAAAAAATGTGATATTGTGATAGTTTAAAATTGCATTTCCCACTTTTTAAATACATGGCACCATGCCCTGGAGGCTATTTAGGGTCTACCGTAGGGGTGACGTATGTATTAAAAAGGCAATTTGAACCTGGTGAAAGATTTATTTTGCCAAGTCAAAATAGCAGTTTAAACCCACCTACAAAGGCTGCAAGGCCGGCCTGAGGCATGTTTAAAGGGATACTCAAGTCGATGGTACAATCAGTGTTGGAGGCCCACCAGTAACATTTAATTTACCGGCCCTGGGTATATGTTGTACCACTTAACTAGGGACTTATAAGTAAATTAAATAAGCCAACTGAGGATAAGCCAATGTAAGTGAAAGAGACCTGGGCCTTACAAAGTAATCTCTTAGTCAGATCATCAAACATTTTCCTCATTGGTCGTCTGCACTTTTGTTAGTTGCCATGAAGCAATCAAAGGGAGTAGACATCAATCATTGTTGACTTGTGAAGCCACTATCTCTCCACTATAAGGACCAAGAGTCACCAAATATAGTTCAAGGGTTTTATTTTGGATTTCCAATCAATCCAGTATATATGCAAATCATAAGTCAATCCAACAAATGCAGCAGCACAGTAGCTAAGTGAAATATCTCAAAAGATTGTGGTGCAACATAATTAAGTATCGAACTGCAATAACTACATCAGTATAGAAAGAGATTAAAACAACAGGTGTTCTATAAAGGGGCTTCCCTCCTCTCTTCTAAACATAGGTCAAATATATGATTCTCAATCATGGCTCTTAAATTCAGGAGCATAGAAGAAGGTCCCAGCATGATCAGACATCAGTAAATGTCTTGGGATAGGAAATTAGTGTTCAGCATAAAGCTTAACACTTTCAGGAGGTAAGGCAAGCAGAGAGGTCTGTACACCTCTAAGTCTAAAAGCAATCTGCTCTGACTCTTAGTATAAGAACCCAAATATAAAAGTAACAGACAATTCACAAATCACCAAGGACCTATCAAAATCATTGCTCTACTGCAAGTAACATGGTTTCAGGTTCTCAGTGCTTCGAACTGTAGCTAGGCTTCTCAACCATGAATATCTCTCAGCCCTGGTACATGACGAAAAGAATGCCTCTTTTGACCATTGCTTCTTCACGTTCACTGCCACTTTTCTCTCCAAGCCTCTCTATCAGCAGTCTAATAAACAGAATAAACCTTTCTCTAACTAACGAAATCATGATAATAAACCTGAAAAGGAAAAGAGAACATGCTGGCAAAGCAAAACACATTTCAACAAGGCCTGTGATCAGGCTAACTTTAACTGAGCAATTAATATGCACTTCAAGTACATGGTTATACATATGCAGGTGTAACTTGAGAAGCAAATACAAAACATCAGTGAAGGAATTACATGTTTACATACTCAAACATAACTTTCAAAGTGGATACAAATAGACCTGAAGTCTAAAAGGTGAAGATTGGTGCACACGTATAAAAATGTCTGGTGTCTACAGTGATTACATTTGATTAATATGCTTAAATGCATCACATACATTAATGAAGTGAAGGCACACTGTGAATATATTGTAAAATGCACTGACATAATTGCATTTCTGTGACATGTGAGGGTGGAGTCTAGATTGCACTGTTCCATTACCATGTTTTAAGGAGTGAGCACACACACTTTGGCCCTCGTTATCAGTGGTAAACTGAGCAGAGTCCTGAGGTCAGCAAAAAACACGAGATGAGAAAAATATAGAGGAGTATGGCACGAGCTTTGGGGGGAGACCACCCTAAAGCTGACAGGCATAACAAGCTGTATATTTCAAAACTTGTGTTTTGTGCTCAATATAAAGGGACAGTCAGAGTTAAAGGCAGGAATATTGGGCCACAGTAATCAAAATGGAGGAAGGACGCCTAAGGATGCATAACTGTTTATCATCATTCTCAGTTCTCAAATGCTTCCGGACCACAGTCAAATATAATATTTCGGTTAATTGGGTTTGAGAGCTGATTTAAAGGGCTGGGTGGTTTTGAATTCAGCAAACATTGCAAAATTTAGCAGAGGCAACATGAAGGAATTAGTGTATGGTTCACCAAAGACTAAGGGCATGATTCACAGTTTGGCTGACAGGCTACTTCATCACAAACTTGGCAGATTATTCTGCCTGCCAAAAGTCTGGTGGACCTTAAGTATTCTGTAGATGTAGATGGAGCCCTTATTGACCCAGTCAATGGAATACTTCCTCCGTCATCCCATCTGTTGGAAGAAGAACATTACACTGTCTGCCCACTTTAGAAAGAGTAGTGTAATGCCTTATAGTGAGGGACAGGAAAGAAACAATAAAGATCCCCCTGGCCCTAGAAAGAAGCTCCCAGGATGTGTGTGTCATTATTTTGTTGTCTTTTAGAAACAAACTCTTACTTTGTAAGTTTGTTTCTGGAAAACAACAAAAAACAAAAGTTTGGTGGACAGCTTTCAAAACCTAAGAGACATCCACCAAATGTTTTGTATACTGAAAGAAAGTACAATGATGGTGGTTCCCTTCTATGTACAGAGATGACCTATGGGTGAGCGATCACCTCTAAACCTGGCTGGCAGAGTATTTGCAGAGATGGTAGAGGTATTGCCCTTCGCCATCACGCTGGACACTGCTCTGCCCACCAAATGATACTTCTGGCCCAATATATTCACAGTGGCCGAGGCTTTACAGGACATAGAAGCCTAGTCAGAGAAAAAGGAGTCATGCACTGACTGAGAAGCCTTCAATAATGATGCAAAGGGAAATATAACCAGTTAATAAATTTCCCTGGGGATGTTGCATACACTATAATTGCAGTACAAGTTACAACCAGGTACCACCTTTACCTGTACTTTCAGTTATATCCCCACATGCACCTCCTCAGGTCAATGTTCAGAAGAAGGAGAAATGGACAGAAAGACTCAAGAGAATATCAATATAGCTCCAAGCTCCCCGGAGAAACCCGAGGGCAAGGGATCTGGGAGCACGGTAACAACACACCAGATACCAATATGCAAACTCAGTGGAAAGGCACACAATAATAGTGAACATATAGAAATCAATTTCCATTGGTGGCCTTCCTGCAATACGGAATGTGTTGAAATTTTTATAAGAACGTATATTAGAATAAAACAACCACCAGAGCTCAATCATACGTATGAAATGTTTCCTTAGGGATCAAATCAGACTTTGGGTTTGTGAGTGTACACACTCAACCACCAATTGCAGGCCATTAATTCCCGATTCAGCTGGTAGTAGCTATTAGAACATTAGAATACTGGAAGCACCATTGAAGACAATGAAGTAGCTCTGAGCAAATAATGACTGGTGTAATATTCAAATTTTTGTTGTTGGGGTCTGTGCTGCTTTTGGGTTTTTGTGCTGCTCTAATCTAGTATGTTTTTGTGACTGCTGTGTTTGTTGTGCGGTGTTCTGTTTTGAGCATGATCGAACTGGTCTCTGCTATGTGTGAGATGTCTTGTTTTGTTTCCATGTGGTGTATATTGTGTGATCTCCTGTTGGTTAATTATGTCAATAAATTCTGCTACATTTTCATCAAACGCAGCATATTCTAATAAAGTTCCAGAGACAAACAACTATGTGCAACTATCCGCGGTGCTTCTGCTCCAGCTCTTCAAATATTTTAGAGATAAATTAACCCAAACTGTGGAAGAGACCAATCTTAAATTGTGGAAGAGACCAATCCTAAATTAGCGACTCCTTTGCTCACTTTAAGTGATGCAGCTCAAAATCTCCTGGTAAGCCTGTCCTATTTTCCCTTGCACAGTACAGCGCATAACTCCTTCATTCCCTTTCTTTCATTATAACAAAGTGGAGCAAAGTGCTTCTTGGCCAGGACAAAGCATAAAATGTGTTCGCCTTTGTAAGTACATGGATAATCCCTGCCAAGGAAGACCAATTGGAGTGCAGGCAGGTATAGATAATCAGCCCCTGTTTGATAGCATATTAAAGGTAACAGTTAAATTATATGTAATCAAAAGCAGAACAAATACCTCTGTGAAATTCAGAGGAGAATGAAGTGTATGATTCCTTTGTTCAGAACCGCAGCAGGATGCATACCAGGAGGCAGTAAGTCTCTGCAGCTGATAAAGTGCACAGAGAACTCTTTATATGCATGCATAGTTCAATGTGATTCAAGCACTCTTAAGGTTAAGAATGTCTCAAGATCATGGCTAGCTTTCACCACCGAGCAGTAAAAGAATGCCTTCACAGGCGGAGACGGGTAGGTTCAAGGCGCACAAGAAAACTCTTAGCTAGGCACAAAAGTGTATTAATAATTGTAAGTAACAGTTAGAAAGATAAAGGAGATAGTAAAACATAGTTTATTTTTTGTTCTTTATTATCAATGTTCTTTAGATAATTATTATTTGTGGCATAAAGAGCCCACCAATGAGCTGAGAATTTTTGCAGGAGTTCTGATCCCATATGAAAGTGTGCTCATAGTTTATTTTAAAATACAACCATAGATCACTGAGGTCACTTGCAACATGAACAAGATTTATGTATGATAGGTAGCATTTTATTCCGAGTAATAGTTGTATGCCAGAATAGCGCTGCCAAAAATAATACCTGACAGAAATACTGTCCTAAGTACCGTTTAACAATACGTTGTCCAATGGGGTGTACATTTTCTACTATTATCTTCAATGTCGGTGCTAATCTTGTAAATTATATTTAAGACACAATATTGCTTTCAGATTAAATTTGGTTGTATTAATTTGGCACCATAACACTTATCACATGATGCCACAGCCTTCCTCTGCATCTCTTTGAAATCGTTCATATCTTACTTCTTCTCACGAAACAAATGTTAGGGTTGCATAGGTGCAGAATAAATGTCGAAGTTTTCCTGTGAAAATAAACAAAACATTATTTAGCTCGTAATTGAGGGCAAAACTAAATAAATCAGTACATCACGTTCATTTCCAAAAGCAGTGTGTAATTTAGAATGCGTGGTAAAGTAAAAATACATTCCAGCTTTCCTATAAAAGGTCCATCGATGCATTAAATAACCACTTTATAGGGGGGGGGGGGCAGAGTCGAGCCACGGAGCATGATGGCCTCCGTGTAGATCTCTAGCACACTGAGGGGAATGTCCCAGCCTGGGACTGGTCACCAGCGGGTGATATCCTCTGTCTTTGTCAAGTACCTGCTCTGGCACCCCTTCATTCCGTTTTGGGCAGGTCCAACCCATTCCCTTTTGCACCAGGACCAAGAGATGTTGATTTGCGTGAGTGCCTTCCCCATCCACTGATTGTGGCCTGTGGAGCCTCGTGGTGTATGGACACTGAGAGTCCAACCTGACTACGTAGCTGTGCAGACTGTTAAGTTTGGGATGTTCATTTGCGACAGAAATACCCAACCCCTACTCCTGACTGAGGGTCGCAAGCTGACGGGACATAAGGGGGCTGTCAGGGATGTTTCACTCCTGATGAGGTGCGTTTCTGGCTATTTGGGGTAGTTTGCACTTAGGCCCCTGTAACTTTTTAACCACATAAGTTATCCATGCCAAATTTGCTTCCTTTTCTTCAAACATCACAGCGATTCTAAAGGTACCCAGGGTTTGTGGATTCCCCTGGAGGGGACCCAGAAATTAGCCAAAATCCAGCAAAATTTTGATTTTTGGGAAGAAATGGGAAAAAAACTTCTTCTAACCATGACAGATGTGTTTAAGCAATATACTGTTACATCCACTGGACGTTTCTGGTTGTGAGGATATTAACGACTTGTAGGTTCACCAAGAACCCGACGAACCCAGAGCCAATAACTGAGCAGCGTCGTGCAATAAATTGAAATTACTTTTATTTGATATAGTTTAAATCCTAAAAGGGCGGGGCATCCACCAATATGCACAATGTATAATGACGATTATATCACTACATTAATTAACATGAATCTCATTAAAATTTTCATTAAAACAAGTTAAAAAAAGATAGAAATGGGTTGGTGATCTAAAAGAAGACTAGTACCATAGATCAAATCCAGTAATTTCGAGGATAAAGTGCTTAGTGCTGTAAACTAATACTCTGCAAAAAAAAGTGTTCATTTTTACTTTATCTAGGGTGGAGAGTGGGACTAGTACCATTGGTAATTTCCTATTATTTCGCCAGGGTGGAGTATGTGGGGCTGTAAATAAATGGACTTCAAGATCTTTTGGTTCTAACTGGCTGTCCCTCTTTTCTAGTGCCTTTGCTCCGATAGTCAGGAACGTTATTGCCTTACAAGCCAGTTGTACTGTCGAGCCTCCTAGGCATTTGATTACAGTGGTTCTGCAAGTCCTTATTTGTTCTTTTTTCAATAGTGGCCGTAGAAGGTCTTTCCGTATGTGTAATAATGCCGGACAAATACATAGTAGGTGGAGTACTGACTCTTCTCCTTGGCCACACAGGCGGCAATCCATTGTGGGCCAAACCCGTTTCCATTTTGGAGTAAGATCTTTTGATGAAAACGCACCCAGGCTCAGTAAAATCAATTTCCGCTTTTTTTTATTTGTGAATTGTTCTGTCAGGTATGATTGAGGTTTTAGCTTTGTATATGTTGGCATTACCATCCAGGCGTTGTTTTTTTTTACTCAAGGAGGTTTTTTCTATTACCTGTGATTGTGGTTTGATGGTTTTGTTGACTACTTGTTTAAATTCATGGTAAGACGATATTGTATTCCAATTGTCCTCTTGTTTTAGAGCTGCAATGGAATGTTTTAGGGAAAGCAAACTCCGTTAGTCGATCTGGATTGCTTTTCAACCTCAAGCCAGCAATTATGTGTTAAAGAATCTTCCTCTGCTGCCCTCAATTTCCAATAATGTATTTATATTTATTTGGAATTTTATATAGGGCTTACAAGACCTGGGGGTATCAGGGCGCTTTACAGCATACATGAATACAAAACATAAACATTAGAATAGTGAGTAGCATCTAGAGTACTGGAGGTCAAAAAGATTGAGGTTATTGGCCAGACACACAGAGATGACGGTTGTGGAGAAATTCTTGTAGTTGTCTCTTGAAGATCGTGAAGGAGGGATTAGTCCTGATGTGGGTAAGGATAGAGTTCCAGATTTTTGGGGCATTCCCAGAGAAAGAGCAGGAGAGGGCTTTTTGTTTGTCTTTTTGGGGGATTAAGAGGAGTGAGTTGGAGCTTCTTAGGTTTCTTGATTGCCCAGCTTTTGTGAGTTTGGCAGCGAGGCAGTCTGGTTTGCCTGTATGTAAGGCTTTATGGGTGAGACAGGCAGATTTGAAGGTGCAGCGTGCTTTTATGGGTAGCCATTTTAGGGCCTGTAATGCAGGGGTGATGTGGTCATATTTCTTGGTACCGGGACCATTCTTGCTGCTGCATTTAGGGTGGCTCTCATGGGGGCTGTGTGTGTTTTAGCTGTCCCCGTTAGAGTGGCATTACCATAGTCAAGTCTGGACAGAACTAGGGATTGGGTTGCGATTTTTAGGTCATTGGTGGGTATGAAAGGTTTAATTTTGTTGAGGAGTTTTAGGTTGTAGAGGGTGCCTTTTGCTGTGGATTTGATGTGGGAGCTCATGTTGAGACTTGGGCCTGGAGAGATCCCTAGTGATTTAACTGAGTTTGCTGGAGTGAGTTTACAGTTTAGGGAGTCAAGGTTGTTTATCCATTCTTGGATCTGAGGGGGTTGTTCGTGATTGGAGAGGACAAGGATTTTGTTTTTTTCTTGTTGAGTTTGAGAGTTAGCCAGTTAAAGAGTGGAGTTGAGATGGAGGATGTCATTGAGGGAGGAGATCTCGAGGTGCAGCTGGGTGTCGTCAGCATAGAGTTGGTAGGCGATGCTTGCTTGTTTTAGAATGGTAGTGATATTTGACAAGTGCCCCTTGTGATTTTTTAACCTGAATTCCAGTCTGATCAAGGTTTGTGGAATATGGAGCGGAATTAAAAATAGATTCTTAAAGAGGCTGGTTTGGGCAGTATTTTGAATTGTTGCATCCGTTGTGTTTAGAAGTTCAGAACCATAAGTCAAAAATGTTGCCGCCACAACTGTTAATAAGTGTGTTCTTGAAATGTCGCTCAGATTTTTTTGCAAAATTTTAAATGTGAATAATAGCTGTTTTGCTTTGACTTTCCCTAGTTCTAGATGTTGCTTGAAACTGAGGCGTTGGTCTAATAGTACCCCCAGATATTTGTATGTTCCCACCTGATCCAGGGGGTCACTGTTTATCGTCCATGTAAATTTTGGTCATTTTTTATGTGAGTTTGAAAAACTCATAATCTTTGTTTTCCGACAATTTATGAATAGTTGAACTGAAGCTGTATATAGTGCTAATTGATTTATCAAGCGCGGTAGACCTCTGGGTGTTTAGAGATAGCAGCACTATGTCGTCAGCATATTGCAGGCCTGTTGTTCGAACATTGCCCAGTTGTGGGGGGTCCCCTTTTGCTAGACAATGGTTATTGTCTAGGTCGGCTGTGTAGATGTTGAATAAGCAGGGAGCCAAAACACACCCCTGTTTTAAGCCATTTATGGTCGAGATTTTATTAGTTAAACTTTGACCATACCCCATTTTTATTTGATCCCATGTTTTTGAGTATAGCTTAATTATTGCATCTAACAGTTTTGTGGAGGCTTCCCACTTCATTTTAGCCCATAGCAAAGATCTGGGTAACTTATCAAAGGCTGCTTTGAGATCTGCAAAGCAGGTATACAAATCTTTTGAATTAACTATTGCCTGGTTGGCCAAGAGCGTGACAGCTGATACGTTTGTTAGGTGCCCATCCCTGCTCGAAAACCTGTTTGCGTGTTAGGGATCAGTTTTGTGTGATTGACCCGGGTCCTCTAGATCTTTCCGCAGATTCATTGCATAGATTTTAGCCTCAACATCAATAAGTGTGATTAAACTGTAGTTGGAAGGATCAGAACAAGCCCCTGATTTATGTATTGCTTGCAGCATACTTCCTCGCCATGAAACTGGAATGGTGCCGGTCTCTAGTGTATATGCAAACAGCGAGGTTAAGATCACAGAACAGAATGCTGGGTCTTTTTTAAAAAAAGCATTGCGTAGACCATTCGGCCCCGGGGCTCCATCAGATCTTTACTTTGTTATTGTGTACAAAACCTGTTTTTGTGTTGTAAGAATTGGGGGTCTCTGGTTGGCACATCAGGGACCCTCTCCTCTAGTCAGGGCAAGGGAATTACTCTCTCAAAATAACCCCTGCTCACCCTCTAGGTGGCGTGGCGCGAGCAGTCAAGGCTTATTTCAGAGGCAATGTAAGTTAAGCAGTTGTGACCACATACAGTAACCCAATGACAACAATACCAAAGGACACCACACAGGTTTTATATAAAAAATAGGTGATACTTTATATAGAGTTACCACAAGACCAATAAACGACAAAAAGAATCCACAGTACTATCAAATTTCAAGAGTTCAGGTTTAAAAAGCTTAGTTCAAGGTTCTGTGCGAGTCGGTAACCTTGTCCGGCTACAGCGTTGCTGGAAAATACGCAGAGTCTAACAAATCGAGCAGACGGCGGCGGTCTGGGCCCACTCAAAATATCGACAGACTCAGTCACACTACCTTTTCCTTGAGGCGGCCGGCACGGATGTGCGAGCTCGTCCCGGGCTTCGTCGCGGTGTAAAAAAAGAAAGCGTTGCAGGTCACAGTGTACTTCTAGTTGCAGGGCAGGCTATGGCTCGTTGATGGAGTCGGTGAGCTCAGAGCTTGCGTTGTTTGAGGCGGCCGTTGCTCGTTGTGGTGCTTCCAGCTTTACGGTGCGGCGAACGAGCCGGAGTTCGGGAGCTGGCGTCGACCAGTCCGGACAGTGGTGCATCGCAAAGCGTTTGACGCGGTGCCCTACTCCGGTGAAGTCACTGGACTCGAAATCAGCAGCAGTGACCGTGTCGGTCAGACCAGTTTGATTCGATGTAGCGTGGCGTTGCACATTGCGGTGTCCTTCCAGTCGCGGTGCAGGCTACGGCTCGTTGACGACATCAAGATGGAGTCGGTGAGTGCAGAGCTTGCATTGTTCAAGGCGCACATTGCTCAATGCGGTGCCTACAGGACACCAGGCCGGTCATGAGAGTCGGTCACAGCTCCCTGCCTCTGTAGCCACTGGAACACCAGCAATTCACAAAGGCTCGTGAGGTCCACTAGTCCTGGGACTTCGGTCAAGGGGCAAGATCTCTTCCAAGCCCTTGGAGATCTTTGCACAAGTTGAAAATTAAAGGTAAAGTCCACAAAGTCCTTTCTCCTCTCTTTTGCAGTCAGTCAACCACTGCAGGCCAATCCCCCAAGCAGCACTTCAGCTTGGGAATAGTCTCTCCTCAGTTTCTTCAGGTTCCTTCACGTCCTCAGCAGAGTTTTGTCTTGTCAGTTTTAGGAGTGATCTAATTTCATGGGATCAGGGTGCCAATACTCATACTCCAAAATCCTTTGTTCTCTGAGGGGAGAGGTGCCTGTGCCCAGTTCAAGCCAGTTCCTGAGCACTCTGTTTACCGGACTGCTCCTTTCCTTTCACCATGCAGGGCAGGAACATCAGACGCCCCACAGGAGGTGGAGCCAGCATTGTGGAAGGCAAGTACAGTCCAGGAGCACTATGTTGACAGTCTTCCTTCTCTTCTTTCCGTGTGCAGGGCAGAGACGTCAGACACACCACAGGGGGTGGAGCCAGCACTATTAGAGGTAAGGTTCAGCCCTATTCAAGTCTCAGGTGCAACTCCTCCCTCCCATCTAGAGGCAGATCTCCCTATTCACCACCTGGCAGCCCCAGCCTGTCTCCTGGAATTCCCCAGTCCTGTCACACACAAACCCAGACAAGGAATACACAACCAAGCAGAGGCGGGCTTAAATGGTTAGGCAAGCAAATACCTACTTTCTAAAAGAGATATTTACAAACACAGAATATCAAAATAAACTTTACTAAAAGATGTATTTTATTATTCTGAGTCCAGGCATACTAAACTCGAATTTCTACCATGTTCTCTGAGCCTGCTAGGATTATAAACATGTAACAATCCAGCAGCCCATTCTAGCCTATGGGAAACAGCTAGCCTTGCAATAGTGAAAATCGAAAATGGCTGTAATTCACTATTAGGACATGCCACACATATCAGGGCTTGTCCTACCTTATACTTGCAATGCACCCTGCCCTTGGGCCTACCATAGGGGTGACTAATATGAAGAAAAGGGAAGGTTTAGGGACTGGAAAGTGGGTGCATTTGCCCAGTCAGCATGACAGTACCAGACTGCACGCAGGCTCTTCAGTGGCAGACCTTAGACACGTTTTACAAGGCCGCTTCTGTGGGCGGCACAACCAGTGCTGGAAGCCCACTAGCAGCATTTGGATTTACACGCCCTGGGCACACTCAGTGCACTGTAGTAGGGTCTGATAAGTAAACCAAATATCCAATCAGGGAACCACTAATCAATACATCAATTAACAGTAGGGAGCTCTCGCACTGTGGCACTGGACAGCAGTGGCACAGTGCCCAAAGCATCTATTACCAGAAAAACCCATGAGGCAACAGCGAAAAATGGAAGGGAGACTAACTGCAGTGGTGCCAGGTTCTAACATGTGTGAACTGTAAATGGTAGTCTTGGGGGTCGAGCCTTGATATTTCAAGCGAGCATAGAAGCAAATTACCTTCTGGCTGGTTGATTTGAGGGTGGGGGAGAGTTATTGGTCTTGATGTATGGATTGTAGGCTCTAGTCTTTGATTGCTTCTTGATGCTAGTGCCTGGGACTTTGATCCCAGAGTGATGGTAATCTGGGTCCCTTTGTTTTGAGTGGTTTTATTGATCCTTGTCTCCTTCTATGTTTTGTTTTTAACGCCGACCCCTGAGAGGGTCTGTGTGTTGAATGTGGCCTATATGTGCACTCTCCACATGTGTTCCGTTATTTCTGAATTGAATTGCCCATTCTTCCCATTTGTTAGGAGATTAATGAGTCCCCAGAACTGTTTTGAATTTTGTTGCTTGCTAACGTAAAGCTTTTTCGTCCAGAATTGTTCTTGGTAGGAGCGTCTTGCAAAGGTTTTTTATTATGTACTTGGTATATAGCAATTAATTTGGGAAAATATATACAGTGAAAAATTGGGATGAAAGACACGTATGTATTTCTGAAACAGTAGCTATTTGCACATTTCCGAAATTATGAGTATCCATACTAGCATAAGAATTATAGGACATTTTTCAAAGTGACTTCTTTTTTACACATTGTCTTTTATTTTGAAGGCAGAAATGCATTGAGAGTCCATAGGTAATAACAGTTGCTCTACAATTCTGTATTACCCTAAGTCTCCTGATAAAAATGGTACCTCACTTGTGTGTGTATATCTAGTTCCAGTGACAGGAAACGGCCCAAATCGCAACGTTGGACACACCACATTTTCACAGTGAAAACTGACGCTTTTTTTGCAAAGTGCCTAGCTGTAGATTTTGAACCCTAGCTCTGCCGGCACCTAGGGAATACTAGCAAACCTACATTTTTGAAAACTATACACCCAGGGGAATCCAGGATGGGGTGACTTGTCTGGCTCTCTACAGGTTCTGTTACCCAGAATCCCTTGCAAACATCAAACTTTGTAAAAAAACACACATTTTCCTCACATTTCTGTGATGGAATGTTCTGGAATCTGCGCAGATCCACAAAATTCCACCCACCCCACATTCCCCAAAGACTTCCGAGAAAAAAGGGAATTACCTCTGCTGTCTACCCACAAAGGGCATCTGGTGGTATGCTCAATTTTTCTGTAGAATTCACAGAGGTTGTGGCATTTGCACTCATTGGTTTTTCACTCCCCCTGTAGTAAGACCTTGGCCTCGTCACAGTGTTTACTACATCTGGCACTTGCACCAGCTCTCCCTCCTGCATCTGATTCGCTGGTTTTAATCGACATTTGCGCTTCCAATGTCTGATTTTGTGTCAAAAATGGCAAGCAGTTGTTTTCTTCAGCGTGGCAATGTCTATCCCTGTTTTGGGTTCTAAATGGACACCCTTTCCTTTTCCCTGTCCAGCCGTACTCCGGATGTTCTTAACCCCTCCTTGGGCATTCCTCTGATCCCGACCCATTGTTCCTCCATTCATCTGTGCCTGACCTACTCTCTGCACATTCCTCATTTGAACCAGAATCAACTTGTCTTTTATTCTCCTATGCTTGGAAACCACCTCATCACTGCAATATCTGGCATTCCGTGGAACTACATCCACTGATTTATTTTGCCAGCAGATCAAATGCTGCTGGATCATGATGCTAAATTCCGATCTCAATCCCATCACAAATTTGGAAACAAATTGTCTCATGTCTTTGGGGTTTAGTGTGTCTAACCTACTATATCTCTTGAAGGCTTGAAAAAGCCTTTTGTAATAGGCATGTACTGACTCTTTGGGCTTCTGGGTTGTTCGATCTATCTTAACCAAATCAATGTCTTGTGGGGCTATTTTGGACTGCAATCATGTTATCATTTGTTCATACTTTTTCATGACCGAGGGTAAAGGACCATTTGTTACAGGATACATTCCTGGCACCAGTGACAGGCCAATCAATGGCAATTTTGCAAGCAGACCATAAATCACTAGGAACCACAATTTCAAAGAGTGTATTCAAATCAATCTACAACACCTTCGAGATCTTGACAAAGGGATTGACTTGCTTGTACCATTTGACAGGCTTCTCCGTCAATCTAGGAAAACATTTTTTGAATGAAGCGAAATCACCCCTACTCCAAGGAACATGCACATACCCTCCACTAGGCACTCTCTGCAATGGATAAGCCTCAACTCCAAATGTCCACCCTCCTGGAGGTGACGTTTCTCCCGTAACCCTCCTAATGCTCTTCTTCTTCGACCACCTTTCCTCCCATTTGTCAAGCATGCTCCACACACGTGTCCCATTAAATCAGGTCTCAACTGTGTGTTTTCAGAACTGTTACTCTCTTTTCTTCCTTGCAACATCTTCATTCTAGACAGGTCTACGTCATATTTCTGAGCCACTTCCAACAATTTCTCATGTGCTCATCTCGCCTTCCAGGTGATATCCTTTGCTACAAACAATATCTCATCTGGCTCATAGGTCTCTATCCTCTCCAAAGGCAAGTTCCCACTAATGACTTCATCCACCTCAGCTTGCGACCATATCCAACAGCTTTGTCTATACCACAGCCTTAATCATGCCCTGACTCAAAGTGCTGCTCTGTCCTTCCCTATTGTTATTATGGTCCTTCAGCCAATTTTCTAAATCTGTAGTATCTGGGGCATGTTGCTTTCCGGGTGTTCCCTGACTTGCACTTGCTTCTGATATTGTGCCTATTGGTCCCCTGACTGGTGCTTTCCACATCCTCAAATCTGAGTTGGCATTTGCCAAATGCATGAATCGTATGGTGCTAGAACAAATGCGTGTTCTTGAAGGATCTGCAGTCTCTGGCAAAGGGGTACTAGATTCCACAGGCACTTAGGACACACCGTTTCCATTCATGGTCCTGCTCCCTCCTAAACTGGTTTTCTCATCTAATCCTAGCTGTTACTGACTAGGGCCTCCCACTGAGTTTGGGTTGTACACAGAGACAACAGGCATATGGTGACTGGTACCGTAATGGCTTCCGGAAACCGTGAAGCAGCGTTGACTCCACTTGATTCTGCACCTTCCAAAATGGATATTCCTGTCCCCCTATTCCCGTTGAGATCCTTTCCATTATCCCAACAATAGAGACTGTCTGGGATGTGGACACTTTTTCCATGTTCCCTAACTTTCAACAGTTCTCGCCTTCCCTCCTCTGAATCTGGGTTGTAAGGTGGAGGACGCTCCTATGATAACCTATCTAGCAAGCCGTTGTCTGTATCACTCCCATTATTTCTATTTCTCCTCCATTCCTATTCTGAGAATTTCCCTCCCTCACCAACATTATATACAACCTCTTTCCCTCAATGGTGTCCACCCTCCATCTCTTAAGTTGGGTGTCCCATCTCACCTCCTGACATGCTTTCATTGCTTTTTTTCATCTGTCCTTGGAATCTCTCCCTTTCTTAGCATATGTTGCTCGTATGCATTACTCTAATGCCTCAGACAGAGTCGTTCTAGCAACGTTCGCAGTGCAGACATCACTCCTCTCAACTGTTACAACACCTCCAATCGAAATGAACCATAGCGTGTGTTAGACCTGGCACCATTGGCATGGGTCTCCCTTTCATTTTTTGCTGTTGCCTCCTGTGTTTTTGCTGGTCTAGATGCTTTGGGCACTTTGCCACTGCTGTTCAGTACCAAAGTGCAAGTGCTCCTTATTTTGAATTGTTGTAATGGATTAGTGACTCCATGATTGGCTTATTTGATTTACTTGTCAGACCCTAGTACAGTGCACCATGTGTGCCCAGTGCCTGTAAATCAGATGCTGCTGGTGGGCTTGCTGTACTGGTTGTGCCGCCCACAGAAGCAGCTTGTAAAATATGGCTGAGGCCTGCCATTGCAGAGCCTGTGTGCAGTCTGGGACTGCCATGTTGACTTGGTAAGTGCACTCACTTGCCAGTCCCTAAACCTTCAATTTTCTACAGATTACACACTCCTAAGGTAGGCCCAAGGACAGGGTGCATTGTATGTAAAAGGTAGGACATGCCCTGATGTGTGTGTGGCATGTCCTGATAGTGAATTACAGACAATTTGGTTTTTCACTATTGCAAGGCTACCTGCTTCGATAGGCCAAAGTGGGCAGTTTGATTATAAAACCTTATAATCCTAACTGACCCAGGGAACAAGGTAGAAATTCGAGCTTAGTATGCCTGAACTCAGAAGTTAAAATATATATTTTAGTGAGGGAGATTTTTACATTCTGTGTTTGAAAATACCACTTTTAGAAAGTAAGTATTTTCTTGCCTAACCATCCATTTGTCTATGCTTGGTTTGTGAATTCCATGTCTGGTTTGTGAGTGACAGGGGGCTGGAGAGGGCATTGACTTCAGCAGTCGGATGGGTCAGGGCTGAGCTGAATAGGACCTGCATTGAATAGAGAGTAGGGGAGGATATTTTTTTTCACTGCCCTGAGCCCTCATAAAATAGAGAGTAAGGGTCGGAGATTTCCTTTCAGTGACCTGAGCCCTCATAGAATAGAGAGTAGAGGGAGATTTCCTTTCAGCTACCTGGGCCAGGTCTTCTCTCAAACAATGCTGTGTCCACCTCCTGCCAGGAAGCTGCACCTAGGAGGACAGAACTGGTTTTCACTAGGTATAGACACCCTCTGCCTTCAGAGGACAATGGATTTGGCAGCATAGATATTGGGGCCCAGACCCCAGAACTTTAGAGCCCTTCTGGGAATCAAGACAAACCCTTTGCCAAGGAGAAGAACCAGAGAAGCTGAAGGAATATTACTGCCCCTGTGCTGTTGCTGTTTGTGGTTGGCCTGCAGTGGTTACTTTATTGCCAAGGAAAGGAGAAAAGGAACTTTGTGTGAACTTTTACTATCCTGAGGAAGATCACCAAGGGCTTGTGTCTCAGCTTGCCTCCTGTTCTGAAGTCTCAGGGACACAAAGGCTTCACCACCAGCTCCCCCTGAATTCCCTTGCTGGGAATTCTACCTACAGTGAGGTGCCTGCTGTTGTTTGGGCCCTCTGAGAGACTGTGTGTCGCTGGGAGCTGGAAGTGCTTCTAAACGAGGAGAAGCATGTTGCCGCTGCAGCATTTGCTGTTGCATTGCCTAAGAAGCACGCCGCAGCTGCTGCTCTTCACTGTTGCATCGCAGACAAAGCGTGTTGCATCACTGGAGAAGCGTGCCGCCGCCACAGAGATCACCGTCGCATCACTGTCATGGCTCCAAAGTTCATTATTTCGCCGCTCGGCCGTTTGGCGTGCATGCATCGCATCCACATTCTCGCATCGCATCAACGATGCCATTTTGTCACATCGTAACCGGAATGCAGTAAGAAACTGACACATCACCTCCCCTCCGGTAAGGAACCAAAGCATCACCTTCCCTGTGCTGCAGTTAAGAACTGACACATCACCTCCTACGAACCAAGGAACCAACGCATCACCTTCCCTGCAACCCTTTTTATTTGTTTTGCGTAACGCATCCAAGGTACTTTGAGAGTAAAGTGTTGCATTTACAATCTACATTGAACTAAGCTATTTCTACCATTTTAAAGTATTGTTTTGGAATACAGTATTGTGGATTTTTGTCGTTTGGCATTGTGTTAAGTCTAGTAAAGATTACTTCTTTTTCTAAACTGGTGTGGTGTCCATTTGTAGTGTTTTCACTGTATTACTGTATGTGTTCACAAATGCTTTACACATTACCTCTGAGATCAGCCTGTCTGCTCATGCCAAGCTGCCAAGGGGGTGAGCAGGGGTTATTTTAGAAGTTTAGCCCCTTACCCTGACTAGAAGCAAGTGTCCCTATTTGGACAAAGGTGCAAACCATTGCCAACTAGAGACCCCCATTTCTAACAGCGTGATCTTATCCCAAATTTGAAGCCACATTATAGTATGGAGTCCTACTTTTGGCGCCATTTAATGTGCTGGAGAATACTTGGGTGGTTCTTATTCACCCACTCAAGTAACAACTCCCTGGTCTCCTCTGAAAAAAAATCCCACAATACCCTAAAACATCACATGATTAGATCAAAGTTTTCCTTTCAAGTGACAGGATTTTCCTTAATTACAACTTCTTGATGAGTACCAACCAATCCCAGCACAGCGTTACACCAATCAACCTACCCTAGTGCACCTCACTTTGACGTCACTTTTTCTCCTAGCCGCGGTTCACCCTCCTTCTCAATTTTTCCTTCCACGTTCACTCACACAATAATAAACTCCGTAATTGTCTGCCTTCTACAAGATCAATAGAATTCAGTCATCCACCCCTGTACACAAGGTTTACCACACGATTCCCATACTGTGAAAGGCAGCGAGTCTTTTAAGACCCTCAATGCTGCCCGGTGCATGGTTTCACCTCTAATTCACTTTGGGTTCGCTATCAAAATAATGAGGCAAGCGCTGGGAACTGGAAGACAAGAAAAAGTTTTATTTCTCATGAGAAGATCACATCAACTGCAGACACGGGATATCGGAGGGTGGTGTTCTGCTGATAACTCTTTTGGCTCTTCATTTTATACAGGTTTTACACAAAGCAATTGTTTCATCAACATGGTTACACAAGCTTGGAGGCCCCGCCCCGGGCAGGTTGCCACACAAGCCCAACAGTAATTTTCTTCCCACCCAGGTCAAACAGATAATCTTATCTTGCAGCTGGACCTTGCTTCAGGGTCTAAAACATGTGAGACCGGCCAGATCTAAGAGTCTTTTCTGTTGATAAAAACAGGTCCAATTTTTGGTAAAAACAAGTCTTGCTGTTTGCAGTGCAATAAATCATGTTTGCAAGGGTCTTTTTGGTATTTGGAACCTGTTTGTGTAACTAGGTGCAGTGAAAGGTAGATTGTCCAATCCAAGGGTTTGCCTGTAAACAGAGGTGAGAGGAAAAACGAGTTTGTGGCAGCAAGTGGCGCTGAGGTTTGTCCTGGCAATAGAGTTTATAGCCCCCAGCACACATACCAGGTCGGTCAGACGGTCAGAGGGATGCTAGTAAGGGCAGGGTGAAACAAAGGTGACCAACAGAGTACAAAATGGCTGCAATAGATGAAAATGACTGTAGCTTATGTGCACATAGAAATTTCCACCAGACAAGATGGCGCAGGTAATGTTCACGATTGTCATTTTGCTTTTAACAGTGGCCCCTTTGAACATAACTAGCCAGCTTGTCAGTCTATTTTGATCTCCATAATGTCCTGTATCTCTTGAAAATACATTACTCTCATTTTTGTTAGCTGAGTGTCCATGGTTTTAGGGTGCAAGGTAGTTATGCAAAGAGAACACAAAGGTGGTATACAGTGTATACTCAAACAACAACCACATATTGTCAACACTGGGAACAAGAGAATCATTGATATTTTCCAACCCCACTCCTTCAAGATGCCCCAAAGCCAATTTCCAATTGTCCAAGTCTCTAATCCTTGATGAATTTCTGAAGACAGTCTATGGAGATGTTCGATTGCTTCATAGACAGAAGGTGAACTATCAGGAATGTGTACACAGCAGCTGGCATCGATAATGAGGCATGCTCCTCCACGGTCTGCTAGTGCCACGTTCAGGACCATGCGATTTTGCAGGGCAACCAGACGGACCGCTTGGATCTCAGCAGTGTTGTTGGTGAGGATGCCAGCAGTGATGTTCAGGGCGGTCTCTACCGCTTAAGACAGATGTCTGATGGCTTGGTTATTTGCCATCGGACCCCATAGCGGGACGAGCCCTTTTGCTGCATCGAGGAACTGTGATGCAGCGGAGTCTGCTTGATTAGTGTCTTTAGAACGCTTTTCTCGATTATGCTCTGTAGGAGCTGTGTAGGTTGGTGGCAAAACAAAGGCGATGTAGCACGTGCCCCCCTAGTTCCTTGGGAGCCAGGTGTAGGCTTTGGTTCCACAAACAAAGTACATATTGGGTGATGCAACAAGCGCTGGGGGGTTGGCAGTGTTCAAAATCCTTACAATGCTACAAGTGCTGTGACCCATATTCTTAGTCCCATGGCCTTCAATGCATACAAGGCCAGAGACTTTCACCACAGATAGGGCTACTGTCAGTGTTGCGGCAGTTCTTTTCTTCAGGTAGGAAAATGTGGCTCTGAAGGATTATTGAACACTTGTATTTCCACTCGTTCTTTGGAGGGGACATTCATTGGGAATGTCGCATTGGAGGTGAGGGGCAGAAAGGACGGTTGTTCTTCCTGTTTTGTTTAGCCAGAACTCGTTGTAGAACTGGGCGATGGTCCCGTCGGAAGTGGCATTGTCTTTGTAACTTTCTTGTAGGAGCATTATCCAGGCTAGGGAAGATCCGTGAATAGAAAAGGGCGAAGGGATGAAAGGGATGGAATGTTCAGTGGCATGTGGTAACAGCGCACAGACCCAACAGTTGGTAGTATTGGTGGCAAGATTGTGCTGGTGCAGCATCTGCATGAAAAAACTATTCCAAAATTCTTTGTGTCGTTCTCGGAGATGTGGCAGTAGTGATACCAGGTAGTATTCTTTCTTGGTGGTTGGTTGCATGGTGGGTGACAATGTTCAGTATGCAGGGGCATTCTCTTCAATGATCCAGAATGCGACCATTAGCAGGAGACAGGTGAGAAATGCGGCTACAAGTGCATTTATCTTTGTGCTGTTCAGGTTGGCAGTCTTGGTGTCTTTGCGGTGGCTTTGCAGGTGCTCGGTCTCTTCCATCATCTTCGAGGGGCTCAACAACTGTTAGGACCACAGACTTTTGTCTGGCGCTTTCCTTGTAGTGTTGGTTGATTGTGCTACCAATCTGAGACCTTGACTCAGTTAGTGGCCTGGTCATTGGAGCACCCTCCGTTCGTCGATCTTAGGTTGTACCCTTTCTTGGATGGCACCATGGGGTCAGGAAATTCTGGTAGTTCGAGGGTGTCTTCTTGTGGGTAGCAACTCAGAGCGGGTCGGTCCTTCGTGAGTACTTCCTCATGCACCTCCACCTCTTCACAGGTTGCCAGTGTTGGAGGGACCCGCTTGCAATGATGAGCGTACAGCCAGTTTCGTTTTCCTTCCACTCGGAGGGCAGTTCGGGTGTTGATCAGGACTTGCCAGGGGCCCGTCCACCTAGGCTCCAGATTCTTCGTTCTTTGAAAGTTGCGAATAAATACATGGTTGCCTGGCTTTATTTCATGTCCTGGGCCCCTGGATATCTCAGCAAGGCTTGCCGCAACTGTTGGTGGATAATTGTTACCTCGTGGGTCTTGGTACCTCCCAAATGCTCATAGGCCTGCCGAAGACCACCTCCTACGGGGTCAGTCTGTGTTTGGTTGGGGTGGAGTGCATCGATAGCAACGCCAATGGGAAGGCGTCGGGCCATTTCAACCTGGTTGTTGCAACTATTTTGGCTAGTTTTAGTTTCAATGTTGCATTGTGTCTCTCTACCAGGCCCGCTGATTGGGGATGGAAGATGGCATGGAACTTTTGTTTTACCCCCAACCCTCTCAGTATGTTCTGTATCACTTCGGCTATGAAGTGAGGGCCGTTGTCACTCCATAAAATTCTGCAAAGGCCGTATCGGGGGAAGAATTCTTTCAGCAATACTTTTGCAGTGGTTAAGGCGGTATTGTCGCAGGTAGGGTATGCCTCCACCCATTTGCTAAAAGCGCACACAACCACCATGGACATATTTTAGACCATGGCATCTCTCTAGTTGGATGTAATCCATTTGAAGGATATCAAAGGGGTGGTCAGGGATTCCAAACCCTTCCGTTGATACTACTGTCCCCTTCCCTGGGTAGTGTTGTAGGCAGACTATACATCGTAGTACTAGGCGTTTTGCAGATTCTGTTATCTTGACATTATGCCACACTCTGGTGATTAGTTCAATAATGGGGGTGGAGCCTATGTGTGCTGGTAAATGTGCCATGGTCAATATGGGGATGAGGTAGGCATTGGGTAACAGCCATTCAATTCCGTCTTTAGTTCTCCACCAATCTTCCTCGTCTTTTAGTCCCACCTTTTCCCACTCAGTCAATTCGTCTTGTGTGCCTGTAGTCTGTATGTCTGTTAGAAATGGGATTTCTGGTTGGCTAGGGCTTTCGCCAAAGCCAGGCAGAAACCACCATTCCTAAGGTAGGGTAAGGAAGTCACCCGCCAACACAACCCCTGCTCACTCTCTTGGTAGCTTGGCACGAGCAGCCAGGCTTATCTCGAAGGCGATGTGTAAAGCATTTACGTATGCACCCACCAGCAACAACATCCAAGGCCCCCCACAAAAGGAACTCCACACAAGGTATATGTAAAAATAGCCTTTGTATTGCAAAACACATTAGATAGAAACACACACTTTACAATGTACCAACAGGCACAGGCAGAATTTACAGGGGATTATGTACAGGACAGGGCCACAGGCACCACTGTCAGGAATATGCACTTAGTAGAACTAGCACTTAGAACATTTAACAATCAGAAGCTTCACACATGATGCATAGAACATTCAGAGTTGTAGGAAAGACATACATTCAGCGGTGTAAGGAACAAGGCACATGAGGCATCAAAACACATTCAGAGGTGCAGCACAGGAGAACACATGATGCATAAACAACACATTCAGAGGTGCAAGAACAAGGCACATGATGCATCTACAACACATTCAGAGGTGTAGGAGAAACACATGACGCATACACACATTCAGAGGTCTAAGGAACAAGGCACATGATGCATCTACAACACATTCAGAGGCGCAGCAAAGAACACTTTGCAGAAATCACATTAGCACAGAATTTACATCAAAGTCCAGGTTGCGCCACTGCACCAAAACCTAAACGTAGCAGCTGCCCACTACTTGCTGGGCAGCTGAGGACAGGAACAGAACAGGGCCTAAACGCTGCAGCTGGCACTAAGTGCTGTGCAGCTAGGGAAGGCCAGGGTAGGGATGAAGGAGTGCGACTCACTCCTTAGTCCAAAGAACATGTGTCCCTAAAAGAAAGAAACCTAAATGGTGCAGCTGCCCACTACTTGCTGGGTAGCTGTAGATCAGCAAAAACGGCTCCAGGGCTCTCACTAGCCCTCTTGGGGGAAGACTGCGCAAAAGGTTGGAGCCCGCGGGCTCTGGAACAAATACTGCGCCCTTTTGAGCCTTCTAGGCTCTAGGAATATCGACACTGCACACCCTGTGAGCCATCTAGCTCTCTAAATTACTGGGGCCTTGGAACCACGGGCTCTTTAAAGAAATACATGCCCCCAAGTAAATATGTCACCATCGGGGCCCGAAAACAACACCATCGCGTGGGAGCCACTCGGGGCTCGGTTAATCGCTGGAGCTGGACACTGCCCCGGGACATCCTCACTACAACGGGGGGCGGCCCACTGCCATCCGGGGCTGCCCTAGCTCTGTGCTTCCCGTGGGAGCGGGACTCACTGGTGCCTTTTCCCCCCTCCCATCCGGTCAGCCCTACTCACCGGCTGCTTCCCGGAGGTCACGGGACGGCTCCTCTCTCGCCGGCGGCCATTGGGGAGATCGATGTCTCCGGGCGGTGGTAGCGCTCGGCAGGGCTCTCTCTCCTCATGGGAGCCCCGCCTTTCTCATGCGCCCACTTCGCAAGGTCTTCACCCGGTCCCCCATCTCGGGACCGGTACTCAGGAATGGAGCCTGCGAGGCTCCAGGCTCAGTCTTTCTCCGGGGCTCCCTCTCGCTTATGGGAGCCCCGCAACTCTCGCGCTGCTTCCGGCCCAGCCACAGGCCCCGCCCACGTCACAGGCGCATTTACCTGACTTCTAGGCGGCCGCGGCTGGGCGGCCGTAGCTGAGCGGCAGCGGCGATTCCTTCACTTTGGGCACAACGAGGTGTAGGGTCCCTCCGTGAAGCAAATAAACGGGCAAACAGCGGCCAAATGAAGGCGGCAATGAGCGGGGTGGGACCGCGCTGCTCGGCCACCACACGGGATGAAAAATGCCGGGTGGGCACTGGCCAAGGCATATGAAGCGCTCCCAAGCGCTAGGGACACGAAGAGCGCGCTCAAGCACTAGGGGACAAAGGAAAGCGCTCCCAGGCGCTAGGGCAACAGAAAGCAGCAAAGTCCTTCAGGGGTCCAGGGGCTGCAGTAGTCCAGGGGCTGGGCATAGCCCAGGGAGGCAAGCCTTCCCCCGGGCCCCAGCAGCAGCATCCCCCTGGTAGATTCGAGTTGGAAACAAGAACATTTGACAAGAGGTCACAGCCTCCTTTTATACAGGGAAATCCTTTGTCTAAAGGTGCAGGGTGGGGGAAGAACCAGTCGCAGCGGGTCTGGGAGCACCCTTGATGTGCTCAGCCCCTCACTCTATTCACTGGCAGGGCTAGGGACATTAGACGCACCACAGGGGGGCAGAGCCAGCATTGTATGGGGAAAGGCCAGCCCTATTCAGGACCCAGGTGCACTCCTCCCCAGCCATCAGCATGCTAATCTCCACACTCACCACCGGGCAGACCCATCCAGACTCCTGGAGCCAGGCTCACCAGCCAGCTCCAGCCAATCACGTGCCAGCACACTCACTGCACAGACAGGCACACTTCTAGAAGTGGCACTTCCATACTAGACACAATCATGCCGCATATATCATTGCGCAGCATTCAATCACACAAGTCCGCACATACTAAACTCGTGCCTGCACACCCCATGCATCAGGAAATACAAGGGACACAGACATTCCCCATGAATTCCTATGGGAGGGCAGGCCAACCTCCCTACACGCACTCAGAGTGCGCACGCACTTTCCACTGGGACACAGTGAAAGTGCGCAGAAACCAAGACATGACTATAATTATTTAATAAAACCAGGCAAAAAGTTCAGGGGTGAACCTGCCAGAAGGGCCAAGTCCAACAATGTCCCTTAAAGTGGTCCTAGCGTCAGTCCATTTTTCAGCTTGTGACCTGGTCACATACATTTGTGTCGTAGTTCTGTCTCCTGCCGTGGCTCGGACAGTAACGTCCCTGTCCAATGAGATCAGTCACTTTCCTGTGTGCTTGGCATTTTATCACTGCTAACTTCTTGAGGAGGAGGACTGCTTGCGTCAAGGCGGAAACTAAATCTCTATTCAGGATGGGTGTACCGTGTGAAGTCAGGAACCCTCTTTCTTTCCATAAGATCCCAAAATGGTAAACCACCCCAAAGGCATATTGGCTGTTGGTGTATATGTTAACTGTCATGCCAGTTGCTAAGATACATGCCCGTGTGAGGGCAATGAGTTCTGCAGCCTGGGCTGATTGTTTGGGAATTCGGGCTGTTTCCAGAATGGTTCTGGCTGTGGTGACAGCGTATGCAGCTGAGGTGGTGCCGTCGGGGAGTTTGATGCATGAACCATCCACCCAGAGTTCTTCATCTGGTTCTAGAAAGGTGGTGTCTCTGAGATCTATTTGTGGAAAAAAGGGGGGCCCTTACCTTATAGGATAAACCCTGGCAAGGAGATTAAACGTCTGAAAAAGGAACAATTTTGCACCGGGTTACGTGCATCTATTCATCAGCGCAAGTTAGACGTTGTGAATGGAATCACACACTGCTTGATGTTTGTATATTCTTTCTATTTATTTATTGTATCAAAATTATTTTTTAGTCTATATTTTTTTATACTTTGTTTTTTTTGAAAACCAGTTGGTTTGACAGATTCTATATATATACATAATACACTAGTTCTTAACAATTATATACACATGTTTGTCAGAGGAAATTACATATACATTACTGCCATTCATCAATTTAATCATACAATACAGAACTAATTCCTTCTTCAACGCGTTTCAACGGTTAGCCTTCCTCAGGAATTCTGTATTTCAAATGCACAGCGTTGGTACAAACACGTTGATACTGTCTAATGAGGAGATGTGCCTTCAAGGAAATCAATGAGGCTAGTCTCTATCGATGTGTTCTGGGCAGCACAAATGGGGCGAATTCTTGAACAGCTTAAGGTTGTAGATGAAGTTATGTTCCATTCCCGGATCTAACCATTTTCAAGCGCTTTTATTGGCTCTTGCTGTTGACTTGTTTTACTGCTAATAGGCAGACCACTACGATGTAGCTGTGTTTAGGGGTAGACCATAAAGCTGCGGTTCTTAAAAATAGATGTCCAAACGATTCCGCTCAGTTACATACTCTTCTGTCTCCTTCCTATCCATGAGGGATTTAACTATTTTATCAATGCCTGCTTGCTCATTTTTACTTAATCGCGGGACTCTGGGTACTCCTTTTTCCTTTGATCCTACTTCTACTACTGTATCCTTTGATGAGGCATTTGGTGTGAGTGACTCGGTGGGAGCAGAGGCGGTAGAGATTGAGGCGATCGTGCCATCTCTGGCTATTTTTGGGGGGTCCTGGCGTTGTACTACGGGATGAGTAGGGGCGTAAGGGGGTGGCATGTATTTGATTGGGGGACCTAATAATAAATCATCATCCGCGTTTTGTTTCGCCGGTAACTCGGGGTAAAGAGTCGAGGGCGTTCTAACAGGGTATTGACCTGATATTTTTGATTCCTGTTCTTTTTTTATCGGTGTCCTTATCTTTTAGTTCTTCTTCTAACCTTTTACAGGCTTGGTGAGTCGATTTTCAAATTTCTTCATCTTGTCTAGCTTTGTCTCTTTTCTTTCTTTGAGCTGCCTCTTTTCGCCATAAACCAAAACTGTCAATCATGGCTGGTCTAGTTTTCTTTTTGTGGAGAGCTAATTCTAACGTTTCTATTTTAGCAGGATAGAAAGATCCCGTCAGTAGCCACTGATTTACCAAGTCCTTCCTAGCGTTTTTATGCTATAGTTTGCTATAAGCTATAGTGGCTAGTCTATACTTTACGTACATGTCCTTGTTAGTTGTGCCTTCCGGCGGCGGCTGACTGACCTCTAATAAACGGTCCGGTCTGAAACAATTACAATCAAACATTCTAGAGAAAACAGGCATGACGTATTTATCGGTCAAAATGAATATCTCAATCAATCAATGTAGACAAAAAGTCTGCACTACCTGTCCTTCACTGTCTGCAAAGAGAGAATATTCCTATTCTTCGTTGTTTGCAAGCAGGGAATGTCTCAAATAACTTAACATCAAAAATATATATTTCGATTCAACTATTCAATCAATCAATCAAGTTGTAGTTTTTTTTTCTAAACCTTACCCAGACCGTATGGACAGTTCTTCATCTTCCCCTTCCAGCGCCTGGTTGTCCTCTCACTCCAACAATCAATGCGGCGTTCCTCTAAGGTCCCAGTCAGGACCGCAGGTCACTCGAGAGAGGTCCGTTCGGAACCGGTAAAGTTCAGCAGCTAGACACGGGTCTTCTCAGGCAGGTATACCCCAATCGGTTAGTCGTTCACTCCGTCGTTAGGACCTCTCTACCGGACCCACATGTCGCTGATGGGCCCTAACATTTGGGCGCCAATTTGTGAAAGGCAGCGAGTCTTTTAAGACCCTCAATGCTGCCCGGTGTAGGGTTTCACCTCTAATTTACTTTGGGTTCGCTACCAAAATAATGAGGCAAGCGCTGGAAACTGGAAGACAAGAAAAAGGTTTATTTCTCATGAGGAGATCAAGTCAACTGCAGACACCGGGATATCGGAGGGAGGTGTTCCGCTGACAACTCCTTTGGCTCTTCCTTTTAAACATTTTTACACAATGCATTTGTTTCATCAACATCGTTACACAAGCTTGGAGGCCCCGCCCCGGGCAGGTTGCCACACAAGCCCAACAGTAATTCTCTTCCCACCCAGGTCAAACAGATAATCTTATCTTGCAGCTGGACCTTGCTTCAGGGTCTAAAACATGTGAGACCAGACAGATCTAAGAGCCCGTTCTGTTGATAAAAACAGGTCCCATTGTTGGTAAAAACAAGTCTTGCTGTTTGCAGTGCAATAAATCATGTTTGCAAGGGTCTTTTTGGTATTTGGAACCTGGTTGTGTAATTAGGTGCAGTGAGAGGTAGAGTGTCCAAGGGTTTGGCTGGAAACAGAGATGAGAGGAAAAACGAGTTTGGGGCAGCAAGTGGTGCTGTGGTTTGTCATGGCAATAGAGTTTATAGCCCCCAGCACACATACCAGGTCGGTCAGAGGGTCAGAGGGATGCTAGTAAGGGCAGGGTGAAACAAGGGGACCAACAGAGTACAAAATGACTGCAATAGATTCAAATGACTGCAGCTTATGTGCACATAGAAATTTACACCAGATAAGATGGCGCAGGTTATGTTCACAATTGTCATTTTGCTTTTAACAATACGTCCCATTCATACAAAGTTCCCTATCTTAGGTGGAATTGCAAATGACGTCTAATGACAACTTAAATCTGTGGTCAGACAATCACAATAACTCAGTGTCTTCTACACAATTTAACATATCCCAGGATCTTAGGCCACTTTGGGACCTGAAACTCAAATCTCAATCCTTGGACCACGTCCGGCCCGAAACCACATTCTCTCGACTCTCACACAAACTCCACCAGACAACACGCAATCACATCACTCCTGCAATCTATCACACAATGCATCCCTATTGATACTCTCCCCTCTGTTCACCACTGTTCTTGATGCACCATCAAACTCTGTTGATGCATGCCAAAGTCCGTCGCTCTCAGCTCTCGATCATTGGGCTCTATTTCGATGCTCTAGGGTTCCAGGTCTCTTTTCTAGATTTTCTGGATGTTCTCCCCGCTTCATATGAGAACCATCCCACTCTGCTACCAACTGATGGAAATGGATCTCCACATTCTAGATCTGCTCTAGAACATTGAGTCAATTGTACTGTTTCTCAGCATGAGAGCATGGGGAGAGAGAAAACATTAGTGGGTCAGTTTTTTCAATATCGATAGGACCCTTAAGAATCACAGACTACTAAATGGAGTTAGCTGATTTATTACAAATCCAAAAATAACTGACTGTACAGACATCTCAAGGTGAGGCTGTAGAAATACATTGGGACTAATACAAAGCCAAACCTACAAATGAAATGAAGGCAGTGCAACAGCCACAAGATAATTCATTCAAGAATCAGGATACAAAAGAGCAGAGCAAAATTCCCTTGCATCGAAGATGTCATTGAAATAAATTACAATCTATCCCTACACTAACACTAGCATGACATCCTTAGTTAAGTTTATTGCCGGGCATGATCGGCTAAGGTATCAACATATGGAGTCTTCCTCAGAAGTCTCCCTTGATCAGTTGGATCAAGCAGCATGAAGCTACTAAGACAGAGCTCATTCAGATGCTTTCTCTCTCTCTCTCTCTCTCTCTCTCTCTTTCTCGGCAGAGAAGAAGTGGGGCTCTTTCCCTAGTTACCATACAACAATATTACGGGTGTGAGCCACAATCTGAAGAGGGTTTGCCAGGCTTCAAGATAAGGGTTATAGAAGCATTATCCCATGATTCAGGAGGCAATTCGCTGTCTCTTAGAATTTGATTAAATAAGGTTACTAGGACTGGAGACACCTCTGTGATCAATTTTTTATATATTTCGCATGGCAAACCATCAGTGCCCGCAGCCTTTCCACCCTTTGCCCCCCTTATAGCCTCCTCTACCTCTGTAATACTTATTTCCTCTTCCAAGGAGCGGCTCTGTTCTGATGTTAAAGATGGTAGAGAGATACCTTCGAACCAACTCATGATGTCATTCTGAGTAACATTAAGGTCATCTTGGTATATAGATTGAAAGAAAGTTCTAAAAACTTCTCTGATTTCTTCGTCCCTGGAAAAGGTACCCCTCACTAATGTAACAGAGGAATTGTTGTTTCGGGCCCGGTCAGATTTTGTTTTCCAGGCAAGTAATTTCCCTGCCCCTTCCCCATATTGGAAATGTGAGAGCTTACTTGCCTCCCATCTCTGCAAGATACGTTTCTCTAGAATTGCCGATAAAGCATTCTTTAGTCTATCCAACTCTGCGTGTTTTACGGAAAGGTCCTGGTTATCTATTAACCCAATTCTGTCATAGTGATTTGGTGACTTGCCTATTAGATAGCCCGGTGGCAAAGAAAGAAATTTCACGTTGGTATAATAAAATAATTGATGAAATAGATACCAACTTCCACTTACCTACATCATTATGGGCTGAATTAATGCCAGGTATAGATGTGGAGGAGCTCTGGACGGCCTCTTGCTCAACACTCTGGGACTTAGTTAAACCTGCGTGGCTTCGCAGGAACCACCTTTTTACCTTACATAGGGCATACTATTCCCCGCATAGGTTGACCAAGTTTTCTCTAACGGGCCCGGTCTTATGCCCAAGATGCAGGTTAATCGCAGCATCAGACATCCATATGTTTTACGAATGTCCAAATCTATCCGCTTATTGGGAAGCTATTAGTAATAAGTTATCACAGTCTTTGGGTGTGCATATTTCTATAGACCTCGCTCTTGTCATCTTTGGCCTTAGAAGCAAAGCCCGCAATGCCGCAACTAATCTGCTATTTTATGCCATTCTGGCGGCACGTAGGGAGATATGCAGACACTGGAAAGATGCCCAACCACCCACAGTGCACGAATGGCGAGCATCACTTCTTCAAATTTCCAAACTCGACCTCGCCAGGGCAGGAAATCCCAGTAGGAGAGCTTTTTGGACTATGCTTGTAGCGACAAGCCTGGGTTTTTTTTTTCCCCAGGTCCTATGATTAATGCGCGTATTGCCTACCCTTGTTTCCATGACCAAGGATCATGGCGTTATGGGGGTCTCGGTAACTCGGGCACTATCTACTAAAGTACAGCCCTAAGCAAGATCATGTGTGGCCTGTGTGAATGGTGCTGCTGGGAATTGGTCTTCCTCCCTCCCTAATGAAGTCTCCCACCAGCTATATGCTGAGACAGCACAGAACACGACCTTACGCTTTATTGCTCTGTGGCGGTTTTTAGTTTTGATAGATTGGAGCCATGCACGCAAATGAGGATTAAAAAAATAAAAAAAAATTAAAAAAAATATATATTACGGGTGACTTCCTAAGATCCTCTTGGGATCATGCCATCCGGACATCCGGACAGGCCATATCCTCATAGGTAACTTTCCACTGGACACCGATGCTCCCGAGCTGCAGCCAAATTACCTTGATTCCCAGGCTCTCTCCGGTGGGAAAGTACAACACTTCTCCATATCAATATCAATCTGCAATGTATTCCCTTCTCTCCTTGCTTAACTCATAAAACAAAGGCAATATTCTAGCTAACAAGGATGCTTTTTCAACCTGCAACATAAGCGTGAGAAAGAATAAAACCTAACGCACACATGAAATTCAATTATTAATTCTAATGAGAGAAATTCCAGGGAAAATGCATTTCAGGCCTAAAAAATGCAGCTAACTTAAGAGAAAAGGAACATGAACTTTATGAAGAAATATAGAAATTAAGTCATATAAAGTTAATAATTTCCCCTACATATAAAATGACATGAATAATAAGCACATTTAATAGTGAAATGTTTGTCAATTGGGCAACATGAGTATTTCAGTTAATGTTTTCTGCTAGTTACATTCATTTTCCAAGTTATTTCTTCATGTATTCCACATTTTGGCCTAAACACATCACATTCTTGTTATCACGTTACAAGATCCTAACACGACAAACGATTATATGCAGATGCAGCCTACACATGTGATTATAATGCACCCCTACAAAGAAAAATGTATTTTGCCCTTCATCAAATGCAATGTCAATGTATATCGTAACTTGTGCCCGCACATAGTGCCAAAATCACCAACACTGATACCAATGTATTCGGTGATCCATGCTCAAATGGTAATATTGTTGTTGCAAATAAGAACAATTTCAACAAACTTTCAGACCAGAGCAAACATAATCTCATAATGTCATTAAAAACAATAGGATTGTACAAAATGACAACTGTGTGCATGATGGTGAGAATGTTGATAACAATAATACCAGTCGTTGCCATATTATTTTTTAGAGTTCCAATAAACTCACATCATTGCTGTCAGATTCACCCAAGGTGACCTCTCCATCAACCCAGATTCAGAGATACGTGGTCAGGCAGGTCCTGCAACCCAGGCCCATGCATATCAAATAAAGGTCACAGGTGGGGCCCACTTACCTCAAAGACAAACGCCCACCCAGTACAACCCATTCCAAAGATAGACAGTTGCACCCCAAAAACGTCAGAGATAATTGACTCCAATAAAACACATTTGGCCAAAGGCTTGCATTCCCCAGAAATACCACAAAGTTAGGTACCACAAGTACATAGGCACACTCAACCAATCAGAACCCAACATTTACACCACACGTAGTGATCACACGCTCTGCATGCCGGACATCTGGACAAATACACACTGGCCCATCCTAGCTTTCTCCGATTAAGAGAGCCATCTGTGTACATATCAAATGTCCATGAATATTGATTTACAACCAACATACTTTTTGGGAATGTAGATAATAATTTCATTATAACTCATGAACTGTATAAATTGGCAGTCAAAACCTCTGTCCATCGAGTGATTCTGAGCAGACGGACTCTGTTGAGGCTCTCACAGCTGCAGCGTTTAATTAAACCAACTTGTTCCTGCTTTGCCAAATCTCTCTTGCCCTTTCATTTATTTAAGGTAAATTCATATCCGAGCAACACTAAACTCAATTGAGGACACACATCGTCCATAATATACTCTGTTTGATGCATCTATACACTGTATTATTTCTCCAAAACAATTAATTTAGTATCAAAAAAAGCCTCTATTTGAAATAGTTTTTTCTAAAGTTCAGTTGTAAACAATGCTCAGCCAACGCGTTTCGTTCCCACTAGGAGAACTTCCGCATGCTGAAAATGACATACAAAAAGACCCAAATCAAAATAAGGACACAAATATTTTCAAACTTAAATACGTTCCAAAAACGGCTCTGCACTCAAACCAAAAAAAAACCATTATCTCCTTGGAGAGGTTACACATTAGACAAATATATACATTTATATATTACAGTCATTGACATAACACATTTAGCGTAAAAACACATTAATATATACAGATTAAAAACACATCCAAACACATGTAACATGAACAATTGACACTGCCCAGTCAGCGGCACCATGTGCTCAAAATTGAAGTGTTTCACCAACACACCCATACTATTGAGCTTTGGCATAGATCCCAACCACCCATACGCTAGTTGGGCGTATACAATAGTAACCCAAAAAATAAGTAAAGTAGTCTCATAGACTATAAACCCTACAGAGCAGAGATTCACACACATATGCGGGAACAAGTGCAAAATGGATAGTGGTAGAGACAGAAAAAAACATATTACAAAGAATGATAGGAGAATTAAACTGCACAGGCATAGTTAATCTCCACATCCAGCATGGATAGGAGGGATATACAACCAGGGTCCAATAGACAAAACAAACATCAGTAAAGAATGACATGGGTGTACCTTATAAAGTCACAAAGATGTTTCCGGAAGCGTAGTGGCTTATCCACAATTCCTTCTAGTGTGTTGGGCTGGAAACCGTTGGAGTTCTCACAGGCATATTAGGCCTGTAGGTGAAAACCTAGTGCATATAAAGAACCCATGCCAGAATGAACAATGGTAGAGTGAGGAAACTCTCTTTATCCCACAGAGTCCTATCTCCAGCGAGATTAGGTGACAGGTATGATAGGCATATGGTCCCAGTACAAGCATAATTAATGTGAAAGCCCCCATTGATCCTAGCGCGTTCAGAATGAACAAAAAGAGAGTAAGGTAACACTCTTTAATCCACAGAATCATATCTCCAGCGAGATTAGGTAACAAGTATGATAGGCATATGGTCGCAGGACAAACACAATCAATTTTCATGCCCCCATTCATTTTAGCACGTGTCAGGATGAACAACGAGAGAGTATGATACTTCTCTTCATCCCACAAAATCATATCTCCAACGAGTTTAGGTAACACGTATGACAGGCATATTGTCCCAATATATGCACCATCAATGTTAATACCCAAGTGTTAACCAGATCAACGTATAATCCAATGAGAGCCTCAAATATAAAAAAGCATAACTGATTCCAAAGGCGCGTATGTTACTACTGCGCCTGTGTCCCTGGACAGACGTAGCCCATATTCATAAAAAAAAAAAAACTTATAGTGCCCCATATCCATCATCAATAACCCCCAGTCTACTCTTTACTGTGTAAATGCTTGTCTCGTGAGTCTCCATAGTAAAAGTTCCCGACACCTTCCACTATTAAAAATGCACAGGCGCCTCCCACACTATTAGGTCACCCAGTCAGGTAACACCTACTTAGAAGGAGTGCATGGCCTGGGGACCCTGCCCAAGCCTCCCGGAAGCGAATGCGGCGGTATTGCCCCCGTCCGCGATCATGGAATGGCTTGACTGGTATCAATAAAGATATATCACGCCAGACAAAGAACCTAAGTGCCCGTATATTAAAGAAAAACTCAGAATAAAAACTAAAAACTATTTTGCAGCGATCGGTTACAATTACTAATTTGAATAATTCCGACCTCAGCATCAGTCCATAATAATTTGGTTTTTAATGTTTACTAAATGTATTGTGTCATCATTTTAGATAACCCAAGGTCCAGATAGTTAATTCAAAAGAACAGAGCTTTGTCCAAATAGGCAAGCTTCTCATTCATTGTCTGGAAGATCTTCTGCTCCCATAATTCAGTGTATCTTGCACTTCTTTGCTCCTTCAAATATAGAGCAAGGTAGAAGGAAATAGGATGGGTCATCTGTATCTCCAGAGTCAACATGCACAAGTTATATTCCCATAGGCACTGTGTTATGCTAGACTTCACTGTCCTTCACACAACCGCACAACCTGAACGGTGCTTCAAAGCACAGGTACAATATGTTATCAATATTGCAAGTACTCCACGATTACCTGGATATATTGGGATAGTGAATTAAGAAGTGAGTCACATTGAGATGCTATAGTTACACTGCCAGACTTTTCTCTTAAGGGTAATCAGTCAAATATAGACTTATAACAATAATTTCTTCTTTGATCAATAACTTATTAACACATTTTTCAGATAATACTGATATTTGTCCCCACACCGCTCCATGAACAAGATAGAGACTCTTAAGCTCTACTCACTGTTTTTCTAGAAGGCAATACATTTATTAGCAGATGGTACAAGTGCATTTGCTGAATAAATTGAGAATATGAATAACTTGCACAGTCCTATCTAGAACATTTTACAATGTAGAGAGGTGAGCACTTACCAGCAGATAAAGCATTCACACAGTCCATTCTCAACAGAATAGTAGCTCAATTAGAGCATCCCTTCTAGATTTTAAAAAAATGGATAGACATTTCTCACAAGCTTAAATTGAAAGGTGCAGCTTTTTGCCAAAGCAGTTGTCTGAGTCTGCAACTCAAGACAAACGCCCATGTTTTATGTTGGACCTGGCCCTCTCTGCAGGGTCACCCCCAAACATTTTCCACATACCCTTCACTGTTTTCTGAATTTGATTTTGTTGGCCCTAGGTCTTTATGCACCTTACCATTGCTAACCACTGCTAATGTGCTTGTGTTCACTCCCCTAAATTATGGAACCTTCTCCAAGACATGAGCTCAGACCATGATTACTGGCCACCCTGCCATTAACCTATGATGTTACTCTAACCGTCATCGTTTTTTAGATCAATACTTTCAACATAATATCAACGTCTTACTTTTATTTAAATCCTTTATACATTGGAAACTTGGATACAATATATCGCTACAATTTAGAGCCCTGAAGAAGTCTCTTCGGAGACGAAACACGTTGGCTAAATGATACAAGTGATTCTGTGAACATTGGATTTTAATGATTGCATCTTTTTCAATAAAGAATTCTACTTTATAAGGTACAATCCGGACCTGTCATTCTTCTACAAGTTGCTATGGACAATTTTATCTTATGTACACTAAGAGATATATTGTAATTTGATGTGTGCTGATACCTTTTGTCCTCTGTTGTTTTTGGGATCCCTCCCAATAGAAAGTGTAGAGGGGTGCAATTTCTGGTTTTCATGCACCATTGCCAAATTCTTTAGCCATTTGTAGTGATTGGTGCGGTTTCTTTGCCTCAATCCTCTTTGCTTGTCTCTCCCCTAAAATATGGTTCAAGTGGCTTATACCCAATTGTCATTTGTAATGTACTGCTGAGTCCCTTGTAGAGTGGTATATTATGTACCCAGGGCCTGTAAATTAAATGCTACCAGTGGGCCTGCAGCACTTATTGTGCTGAGGAAATATACATTTTTGGTCAAGTTATGTTCCCTATCGTGTACCCCACCGACTCCATGTACGAGCTTAAAGTGCATGTAACTTCCCTCCTGTGCCAGCTATGAAGACGCAAATACATTTGCGTCCAACGTTAACATGTCCTCTTTCAGACCCACCCTGAATGGGTTGAATAGTCCGTTCCTAAGTATGCCATGCCAACGTCTTTTGTGGTGTACTTTACACGTTTTTCAGCTCTGGCAAAGTAGGCCCTGAATTCTGCCATCGAGCCTTTTTCCTGCCTTCTGACTCTGAAAGCCTCAGCCCAGGCTGCCCCTGTACCTGTGAACTCTGCCTTACTTTCAGCGCGGCCCACCGCGCTTAGCTCAGCCTGCTGCCTGCCAAGTATGAACTCAACCTTCGAGTTATCTGTTTCCCTCTCCGAAGATGCATTCCTGCCTACTAGTTTAAGTAAACATTCCCCCAGCTGCAGAGCGAAGGGCCTGGCCTTACTGTCTCTGTGCAAGTAATTCATAGCCTCTGTTACCATGCTCCCATGGAAGGCCCATGCCCCCACGCTTCTCATGCAGACACTTAGGCGCTTATACACGCACTCACAGTCAGTATAGAATAGCTTCTGCCCCAGAGACCTTTCCGTCCAGATAGCTCAGTTCCTAAACATCAGATATCAGATATGATAGAAGCACAAGTTGATCTGACATGCCAGACTTCTGTCTCTTTCCGCTAGTTAAAATGTCAAGTCCCCTGCACCCTTCAGCTTCACGTCAGTCACACGTCATGCAGCTGCGCGTGCATCCAGGCCTCAGATTTCTGCTGACATTGCAAGATTCTGCTCTTGTTGCCACCCACTTATGACACCTACCTGTGACGTTTCTAGCACACACCTCTATGTTCACGCCTAGTTCACACCTTCTAATTACGTATCACGACCACGTGTGTGTTTTATCTTGTTTCTCTCAGCTGTTACGCCTACTATATTGGTTTCTATAATGTAACTCAAGTATATAAGCTATGTATTGTCAATAAAATATTGCTCTATCCCTTCCTGCACCCTCAGTGGTGGCAGGAACCAGATATCCGGTCATGACCATTCCTTTTTAAGGAATAAAACCCCTAAGAACTCTAACACCACGGACTCTGCGTCTTTCTTTCCGATTGAGTTATTATTGATTAAGTACTTACCTGCATAGAAATTAAGACGGAAAATCATATATTTACCACATTATTTTGGCGCCCGAACAGGGACCCCTCCCCCACCTCACGCGCCGGTTGGTGCGTTGCAAACTCTGTCCCCTGCCATCAGTTAGACGGAAACTACGCGTACCGGCAGGATTTCCTGTATCTCCCTCTGGCCCACGGAGGTGACGAAGACTGCAATTAGCACCCAGACGAGGCGGTGAGGAGCGCGGAGGATCCCGACCAGAGCCTAGCCGAAAGAAGCAAGGTCCGAGGTGTCAAGAGGCCCACCAGTTTTTCCGAAGTATCCACGTGTCGAGTCGAGTCGAGTCCGGTCCAGTCCAGTCGAGTTTTCCGAGGCCTTCTGTTTTCCGTGCTTCCCGGTGAGTACCATTGCTGGGACGTATCTAGACGGGTTTGGGTACACAAGTCCGGTCTGCACTGTTTTAGACAGTGTATCTGTACTGTTTAGCAGTATATCCGATGATTCAAGTTCTTGCACTGTTCTCAGCAGTGTATCTGTGCTGTTTAGCAGTACATCCGGTATAGGGGGTAGTAATAAGTGTTTTTTAAATGTCTTTTTCCATGTGATTAATGTCGTTGTATGAGTGACTGTTTTTTTATGTACATTATTGTGTTCTTGTGTAACTAGCTGTATTCAGTATTAAGTAGTAAGGATTGAGCATTCAGTATTAAGTAAACAAGATGCCGTTTTTCAACAAGTTAAAGCAGATAGGAACTAGGAAAGGGATGCTAGAAGAAGAAATTCCTATCCCCCCTAGGGACACTCCTGGAAATTTCATGTACCATAAACATGGCATAGACGCCATACTGTATCTAGATTTATGGGCCGATTATACTAAGCATCTAGACGAAAGACACAGATGGCCCGTTACCGGAACATGGGATGCCGAGTGCATCATGAAGGTAGAAGAAGCATTATGGAAAAAGAAAGCCAGACAATCTCAGAAAGACGCCATAGAATTTTGGCGTAAGGAATCACATAAGCGTGCTGAAAAAGCACTCCGTAGAGAAGACAGACTTAAAGAATCAGATAAAGCTCAAGAAAACGAATTAGTTACTGAGGGGATCCGAGTAAAATCAGAGCAAATAGACCGCGCACGAAACAATCTCGTAAATGGTATGTATCTCGTGGCCGAGGGTTCGCCAGAGGCCACTTCAGAAATACCGAAAAATCTGCCGCCACCATTAATTCCAACTAAAGTAACTCACAGGACCACTAAAGACATATTCCTGAATTCCTATCTAGAGGATGTAGCTCCCGCTTACACCAATCTGCCTGTCCGCGTCCCGCCTACCGACGGTGACGGGGGTGGTAACCCGCCCCGAGATCGTATCCCGCCAGTACCACAGCAAGGTTCTCCCGTCCGACAGGTTCCCCCTGTTCCACCACCTCCACCACTTCCCGCACCTAAAATTAATATACCGAAACCGCTTCTACCTGATCCTACTAAAAGACAAATTCAAATACCGATACAGACTCCACAAAGAGATAACGCTCAAGCTTCAGCCCCAGGAGGTGCGTCCGGGGGTCCCCAGACCCCGCCGCCAACACGTAGATTACACTTGCAGAAGCCCTTTATGCTCCACTCACCCCGCCTCGACCCACTCAAAGAACCGCTTCAAGTTTGCAGATACGACCCAGTACCCGGTAAAGATGATAGGATGTTTATAGCATCACTACGCTTACGACAAGCTACCGATTACCTACTGTACTTCCCAGGAATGAAAGAGTACCTAGATAGAATATACAATTTTGTCCGGACTGGGGAAGACCCTGACAGTATTAAGGAAGCCATGGCACATCAGAAAGTCGACACTCAAGCGTATCTACTACGTTTTTTCATAAATTGCTTAATAAGAGAACGAGACAGGCCTGAGACAGACCAGGATGAATTAGATGGACTCAACAAGTGGGGTCAAAATATATCTGAAGGAAAACATGATAAAGGGGGTTGCATAGCCAGTATGTACAAGAAAATAAGAAAAGAAGTAATAGAGATACACAAAAAAGAAAAAGAAAAAGAGAATGCCTCCTCCGAGGAGGAGGAAGAACCTGAAGAACCAGAAAAGACTACAGATACGATAGCATATGTAGGTAAGGGAACTTACCTTAGGAAAGGCATTCGTCCAGAAAGCAAGAGAGTTTTTCTCTCTGGCATAACAAAACCGAATTCTCCTGAACATCAGTTCCAGGAGACTGATAAAAGGCTTCGAGAACGAATGGGGTACCACGTACTCAATTCTATGGATGAACAAGAACTAGCCCGGTCAGCTGTACTATGGGCTGACAACCCGAATATATACAATGATGACACCGTAGCACAGACATTTCTGCACCTTTCCCCAGACGAGCAGAAGTTAGCAGGTGTATACATGATTCAACACCTCCTCACGCTATTCAGATATCAACACGCTGACCCAGGTCCCTTACACGATACATTAGAAGCACTACTCATGGATAGATGGAGAGGTTTAAGTACCAAATTAATTCAAATAATTCTAGAACAACGACACAGACATAACACTTTCCTGGGTTCACAATATGTTCCTGCTCCGCCCCCAGAAAGAAAAATGTATCATATGGAGCGCCTGCATGGCATTGAAAGCCAGAACCCCTTACGAGAAGTACATCCAGTCATGGGTGCCGATCATAATCTGAAACGTGTGTACGTACACACGCCTCTGACCAAGTTAGAACTATTGGAAATGAAGAAACTAGTACCCTGTCATGATAAAGACCCTGCAGGTTTTCATAGAGAACTTAAAGACATGTTACTGATGGGGGATTACACATATGAAGATATCATGAAAATGTTAAAGGTACTGCTGCCCACGGGCATCTACGAGAAACTCAAGGAAAAAGAATGGGAAGTGGGAGACAAAAAGATTGTATGGGCAGAAATAGAAGAAGAGGAGGGAAAACGTACCCCAGGGCTAGGCCTTGGGGAGAAAACTAAAGCATTACCAGGTTTGATAGTACAGGTTCTCCCAAGATTACTGACAACTAGAAAGGAAGATTGGGACGCAATCTCGTCCTGTAAGCAGAAACACGATGAAGATACTAGTGACTTCTATTCAAGATTCGAGAAATGTTTCATTATTAATAGTGGCCTTAAACCAAGTAGTGAGTCATACCCGCATCTTTTTGTATCAAAATTAGTCGAGAATTCCCTGCCATTAGTTAAGAACCGCGTGTATAAAGTTGAAAGTACTTGGCAGGCAAATACGCCATCCCAGATGTTACAGATGTTACAATATCATCAGAATAGAATTAGAGAAGAACAGGATCAGGAACAGAAACGCATGAAAGACACGAAAATGAAAATGTTAGTGGCCCAATCGGTTCCAGCCGACGGCCAGAGAAAGGGTACGACCCAGACAGGCCATTCCGCAGCTCCCGTTAAAGGGACATGCAACTATTGCAAGCAGCCAGGTCACTACGTACACGAATGCCCAGTTCTGAAACATAATATAGCGACAGGTAAAACTAAAGAAAGACCGCATCCGCCTAGACAAGACCATAACCAGCATCAGTCTTCACAGAATATACAGCCCATGCAGAATACACAGCCTATGCATGCTCCATCACATACAGCACAGACAGTAGCGGTACCTCAGAGACAGTCACAGCCACAGCCCATTGCCGCGACTCAGCAAGTTTCGCAACAGATGTACCAGTATGCCCAATCTGATTATCCCGATTATCAACGATACACATGAAACAGCCTAGAGAGGGAGGGTGGCTTGCCTCTTATTGAAATTCCTGTAGATCAAGAGGGTCCTTATGTACACAGTCAAGTATTGGGAAAAGACAGAACGTTTTTAATTGATACAGGGGCAAGTCGCACCACAATCAGCCATGATGAAGTCCCAGGGGCACCCCTCTCAGGCTCACAGAATGTTTCCCTTGGTTTTTCAGGACAGCCTATTGTAAATGAGGTATCGAAACCAGTCCCCCTGGCTGTGGGTCCATTATCACGTGTTACAGACCTGTTACTCACGAAATCATGTCCAGAAAATCTGTTAGGAATAAAAACATTGAAAGCTCTAGGAGCTGTTATATGTTGCTCCCCGGAAGGAGTTAGACTTTTCTTAAGAGACTTTAAGGGTCATTATGTGTTACGAGAGTTTGATGTCAGATTGAAAAATGTACCAGATCACTTGTGGGCAAAAGGCCCAACTGATGTAGGTTGTATGCACATTACACCATACCGTGTTACACTCAAACCAGGTGTAGTTTTACCCAGAATCAGACAATACAAGTTACCACCCGATGCTGTAGTGGCTTTACTGGAAATCATTGAAGAGCTCATTGCCCAAGGAGTGGTCGTAGAAACCGACTCCAATATCTGTAATTCACCCATCATTCCGATTCTTAAACGTACTGATCCCAATGCACCGCCAGTATATCGGCTGGTGATTGATTTAAGAGAACTGAATAAATGCATTATTCCACAGTACCCTGTGGTTCCCGACATCTCATCCTTATTGACGGCTATTGATTCAGAAGCAACGTTCTTTACTGTAATTGACCTCAAGAATGCCTTCTTCAGTGTACCTATTGATCCAGAGAGCCAATATCTCTTCGGATTCAGTTTAAATGGACGAAGTTTCAAATTTTCACGCGCACCTCAAGGATTCACAGAAAGCCCCAGCATCTATAGCCAAGCACTGAAAAGACAACTTGATTGTATCATTATGCCAGTTAACACCGCTTTACTGCAATACGTTGATGATCTGCTGATCACCGCACGAAGTGAGCCCGAATGTGAACAAGCATCACTGACAGTTTTACATTTTCTGGCCGACAAGGGACACAAGGTGTCTCCTTCGAAGCTACAATTCTGTGTTCAGCAAGTTGTGTACTTGGGTCACTTGCTGTCCAAAGTGGGGAGACAGCTCACTCCCGATCGCATCCAGTTAATTGTAAATATGTCACAACCCCAGACACAAAAGGAAGTGCAGGCCTTTATAGGCCTCACCTCGTACTGCAGACAATGGATTCCCCAGTATGCATTTTTAGCTAAACCACTCATCCAGTTAACAACACAGGAGGCAGCGACTTCGACTGTCCTTCCTTGGACTCAGGAACATACACAGGCTTTTGAAGAATTAAAGAAAGCTTTATGTCAAGCACCAGTTCTAGCGACACCATGTTACAGCAAACCTTTTACACTTTTTGTTACAGAACGTGAGGGTACAGCATTGTCTGTCCTCACTCAAGATCAAGCAGGTTCACATAAGCCTTGCGCTTATTTTTCAAGTACATTGGATTCAGTAGCTCAGGCACTCCCTGCGTGCTTGAAGTCAGTAGCAGCAACAGTGCTAGCAATCAGACAGAGCGACTCAATTGTTTTAGGACATCCATTAACAGTTCAAGTTCCACATTCTGTAGAGGTTCTTTTAAACAGAACCCAGACTCAGCACTTGAGTATAGCACGACTGACAGGTTATGAATTGACACTCTTCCAGCCACACATAGAAATCAGACGCTGTAGCATTCTGAACCCCGCAACATTGTTACCTACAATTCTGACAGATCCAACCCCGCATGATTGCATAGAGATCATTAATACAGTAACAAAACCTCGACGAGACCTAACAGATGTTCCACTGGCAAATCCAGACCTGACACTTTATGTGGACGGTTCATGCATGAGAACAAGTACAGGAGAATTAGTGGCCGCGTATGCAGTGACCACTGAAACTGAAGTTAAAGAAACACATCGTATTGACACACTGTCTGCTCAAGCGGCGGAGCTCATCGCTCTGACCCGAGCTTGTATACTAGCTAAGAACAGAAATGTTAACATATACACTGATTCCCGTTATGCGTTCGGAGTCGTACACGACTTCGGAATATTATGGCAAGAAAGAGGTTTCTTGACCTCTCATGGTGCCAAGATCCAACACGGTCCCCTCATTCAAGCACTGTTAGAAGCAATACATTTGCCCTCGGGCATATCAGTCATGAAGTGTAAAGCACATACTAAAGTTACGGATTCTGTTTCCCAGGGTAACGACCTGGCAGACCAGACAGCAAAACATACAGCATTGACTCACACCCAGACTACTGATGTGACAAAGACAATAGTACCAACTCAGTGTATGTCAGTCAGGGTTCCCACCCTAGACGTAATCGATATTCAGACACATGCCACTCCAGATGAAATAAAGAAATGGACTGAACTAGGAGGGATCCAGACAGATCAAGGATGGGTCACAAAGGGAAAATCTACATGGTTCCTCCCCGACTCAATGGTCCAAATCATGATAAATACAGCACATAGTCCTGCACATCTAGGAGAGAAAGCTATGTTAGACAGTTTACAGAATCTCTGGTACAACAAACACTTACGAGCAGCAGCAAAACAGAAAGTGCGTACTTGCATGATCTGTTGTCAGTTCAATCCAGGTAAAAGCGTTCCTGTAGAGCAAGGTGGATTTCATCCTCCCGATCACCCTTTTGAAGTCCTCCAGATGGATTATATCCAGATGGACCGTTGTCGGGGATTCAAATATGTCCTCGTAGTTGTTTGTGCACTTTCCCGTTGGACCGAAGCATACCCAGTCTCAGATTACACTGCCCCGACCACTGCCAGGCAGCTGGTTCGAGAATTCTTCCCACGATACGGCTTGCCTCGTGTCGTGTACTCAGATAACGGACAGCCGTTCTCATCCGAACTCATGAAGCCTGTCTCCCTTCTGCTAGGATATCAGTGGAGATTCCATTGTGTCCGACATCCCGAAGCCGCAGGCCTTGTAGAAAGGCATAACCAGACATTAAAGACCCGCCTTGCTAAAGTTTGTAAAGAGAAAGGGGTCGACTGGATAGTCGCCCTGCCAGTTGCATTGTTCTATATGAGAATGGTTGCCCATTCGAGATCAGGACTATCCCCGTACGAAGTGGTCTTTGGCAGACCACCGAATATGTGGGGGACGCCCATGCCTAAGAAAATTACTGATGTCGATTGTAATATGCTGACAGATTACCTTGCCTCCTTGATGTCTGCACTCCAATCATGTCGTTCACAGGTTGCCGCAGCCTTCCCTGACAACACTGATGTAAAGCCGCACGATGTCCGACCAGGTGACACCGTCTTAATAAGGAACTTTGACAGGAAAAGTCCGCTGGAGCCCCGCTGGAAAGAGCCGAAGACCGTCCTGCTCACTACGAGGACAGCAATCAAAGTGGAAGGCAGAAAGGGGTGGATACATACGAGTCATATTAAAAAGTGCAACGAACTGAAACCAGACCCTGACTCGTCCACCCCCACCAAAGACTGTATTAAACCTAGTGACTTTAAGGTTCCCGAACGAGAGAAAACTCCCCAAGAGGAGTATAAACTGAAGCTTCGATCTAGCAAGTCAGACAGTTTCATTGTTTAAGTCCTCCCCTAGGTGAATCGGTTAAATAGTTTCTGACATGTATGCCCTAGATCGAGATAGAGAGAGAGAGAGAGAATTCAAGAAACGTGCATATTGCAAATCACTCCGCAGCCACTGTATAGTGACTTTATTAATCATGTTTTTTCTAAGTCTTCTGATTATTGTGGCGAGTATATTGCTTCCTATATATTACCCTATCTTCAAGCGTGAACAATCTGTTTACAATGTTTCTGCTGAACATTCTTTTAGTACATTACCCCCTCACGAATTGTCTTACAGACTTGCGCTGCGCAACAACACATTCATAAGCATGTTACATCACTCCCATCAGACGAGCAATGCTACAAACTGTTGGATATGTGGCCGACTCCCTCCCCATCAGAAATACAAGGGAGTTCTGGCCTCTTTCCGTATCCGTTCACTCACAATGGCTCCTGTGGTGCATGGAGTAGATTGATTAATTCTTTAGATTCTGATATTGCTGTTACCCGCGAAGGGGGCTGGGTTTGGGGAAACCTGAATTCAGTTCTGTTCGACGTCTGTTACCCTGATAAAAGTGGACGATCCGTTAGAATAGGAACTGATCTAGAAAACGAAGTATATGGATTAGGTAATTACACAGTTAACCTCATGATCCTTACTATTGAGTCCGAAGCTGCACCCATTCTCCCCGCTATGTCAGTATTACCAGTCACTGGTCATCTTTGTGTTAGAAAGAAAGGTTCAGTACACTTAGGTCATAGTAAATGTACTACTGTGGTCGAATTCACTGATGAGGGTAGGTCCTCATTTCGAGCTACACGTCATTCCTACTTTGTTTGTGGCCATACCGCATACATACGTTTACCTCCAGATTGGGATGGTACCTGTTATATTGCTTTCCTTCTGCCCCCTGTTTTCCTAGCTCCTCCTGATTATCATAGAAATACAAATCTAGTAAAAGATAGATTCCGAAGAGATCTCCCGATTGTCGACTATACTGAAACGGCATGGGAGCAATACACAGATTTTAATAAAGGATTCTTTTTCTTCACAGGCCCCGTCCAAAACAGTAAATTAATACGTAGACTAACTAGAACACTTGAAGCAGTAGTACATGAAACTGCCTCCGCCCTAGGTAACTTAACAGAGGAGCAGTCTGCTATGCGGATTGTTGTCCTTCAAAATCGTCTTGTTATTGACGTCATCTTGGGAGATAGAGGTGGAGCTTGTAAGGTCATCGGGTCAAGTTGCTGTGTTTTCATTCCAGAAAACGCGCCATCTGTATACAAAGCTATTACACGTCTTCATAAGATTGCAAGTTTAATACATCAGAATCCAGGCACCTGGACTTGGTCCGGTTGGTTCTGGACAACGTTGACCGCTTGGGGATGGAAGATCCTATCCTTCCTAGGCATTGCCCTTGTCATAGTATTCAGTTGCTGCCTGTGCCTACAGTGTGGGCCGGCGATATGTGGACTGTGCGCCACATCGTGCATTGAACATTCCAGTTTTCTCTCAAACCGACAACGGAAGAGAGACGAGCAAATGATGTTACAATAACAGACTGATCGATTCATGATGATCGAGATATCATGAAGGGTCCGTAGGGAACAAGGAGGGAATGAGGAAATATAAATTTTTGGTCAAGTTATGTTCCCTATCGTGTACCCCACCGACTCCATGTACGTGCTTAAAGTGCATGTAACTTCCCTCCTGTGCCAGCTATGAAGACGCAAATACATTTGCGTCCAACGTTAACATGTCCTCTTTCAGACCCACCCTGAATGGGTTGAATAGTCCGTTCCTAAGTATGCCATGCCAACGTCTTTTGTGGTGTTCTTTACACGTTTTTCAGCTCTGGCAAAGTAGGCCCTGAATTCTGCCATCAAGCCTTTTTCCTGCCTTCTGACTCTGAAAGCCTCAGCCCAGGCTGCCCCTGTACCTGTGAACTCTGCCTTACTTTCAGCGCGGCCCACCGCGCTTAGCTCAGCCTGCTGCCTGCCAAGAATGAACTCAACCTTCGAGTTATCTGTTTCCCTCTCCGAAGATGCATTCCTGCCTACTAGTTTAAGTAAACATTCCCCCAGCTGCAGAGCGAAGGGCCTGGCCTTACTGTCTCTGTGCAAGTAATTCATAGCCTCTGTTACCATGCTCCCATGGAAGGCCCATGCCCCCACGCTTCTCATGCAGACACTTAGGCGCTTATACACGCACTCACAGTCAGTATAGAATAGCTTCTGCCCCAGAGACCTTTCCGTCCAGATAGCTCAGTTCCTAAACATCAGATATCAGATATGATAGAAGCACAAGTTGATCTGACATGCCAGACTTCTGTCTCTTTCCGCTAGTTAAAATGTCAAGTCCCCTGCACCCTTCAGCTTCACGTCAGTCACACGTCATGCAGCTGCGCGCGCATCCAGGCCTCAGATTTCTGCTGACATTGCAAGATTCTGCTCTTGTTGCCACCCACTTATGACACCTACCTGTGACGTTTCTAGCACACACCTCTATGTTCACGCCTAGTTCACGCCTTCTAATTACGTATCACGACCACGTGTGTGTTTTATCTTGTTTCTCTCAGCTGTTACGCCTACTATATTGGTTTCTATAATGTAACTCAAGTATATAAGCTATGTATTGTCAATAAAATATTGCTCTATCCCTTCCTGCACCCTCAGTGGTGGCAGGAACCAGATATCCGGTCATGACCATTCCTTTTTAAGGAATAAAACCCCTAAGAACTCTAACACCACGGACTCTGCGTCTTTCTTTCCGATTGAGTTATTATTGATTAAGTACTTACCTGCATAGAAATTAAGACGGTAAATCATATATTTACCACAGTGCCACCCACTTAAGTAACACCTTAAAACATGTCCCAGGTCTGCCACTGCAACCTGAAAGCATTTCTAATCTGCCATGCTGATTTAGCATTTAAAACCCCTTGCCAAGCCTTAAACTCCCCCTGTATTATATATATATCATCCCTTAGGTAGGACCGAGGTAGCCCATAGGGTAGGGTGCTATGTAATTAAAAAGACGGAGATTACTTTTACGTTTTACATGTCTGGGTAGTAAAAAAAATGCCTAAATTCATTTTTCACTACTGTGAGGGCTACCCTCCCTGACGATAATATCAGGGATTCCTTATTAAATTTAATAGGCTGAACTTTCCATTGTGAAGCAGGTAGCTATATCATGTTTGATGTCTTTGGAATTTTAATAAAAAACCCTATTTAATGGAAAATTCAAGTTTTTGAGTACAATTTTGAAATTGTGACTTTTAGAAAGCTAGCATTTTTCTGCCCTTAGCCTTTTGTGCCTGCAGCCTCTCTTGAGTCACATGAACAGGTGTAACTACAGTTAGACTTTGTGACTTCCTCCAGACAGTCACACAATAGAGGGATTATGTGTGCCGTGATGTGCCATCTCCTGGCAGGATGAGGGGGGTGGAGCTGAGCAAGCCCCTCTTGCAACTGAATAAGGATTGCTCTGCCCTCACACAAAAGACCTAACACTAATCCCACTGTCACTGTAGCCATATTAGAGCCAGAGCAGGGAAGTCAGGAAATTCCATGCACTTCAAAGCTACTGTCTAGAAACTTGTCCCACCTTCCAGAAAGTGGGCACCAGGGTATATAAAGGGGACCTCAGACACCAACTCTCCAGTATAATTCTGGACCCATGGATACAATGTCAGGAAAAAGGACTGCTGTGATGGTAGGAAGATTGCCACTTTGCTGCTCTGATGGGCTGCTGTCCTGCTGGATTGCCTGCCTGTTGTCCTGTGGTTCTGCTATAGTCTGCTGTCTTCTAGCTGGGTACAAGGACGGGATCTTCATGTGTTACAGTACCACCAGGATGACTCACAAGGGCTAGTTTGCTGGCCTCCTGTTCAGAGCCTCTGGGACAAAAAGGCTTCCTCTATCTTGAACCCGCTTCTGGGTCAAACTTGAGTGAGTCCTGACTCTCCAAGTGCAGCCCCTTCAATCCTGGACAATTGAAAGTGGTGCTAAATGGGCCCAGATAGCTAAAATACATTTTTGGGCTCAAATGTACTTTGAGAACCTGGAAGAGACCAGGACCTCCTGCTCACCTATCCGCCTGAGATGCATCGCCGGTTGGATTGACGTTGGAGCTTCTCCTGCTACATCTTCTCCGCACCAGCAAATCCTTTTCAGTGGCCCTGAACTGTTTTCAGCTACAGTCCTCTGTCTCGTCCCGCTGGAGATTTTCGTCCATTTCAGAGACTAAGTATGAATGCAGAAGTCTTCATTGTGTCTTCGTTCAACGCGACTATCCGATGATAATGCTCCCTCCTCAAAAGCGCCCTGCAGCCTTGCCCCACTGAACTCTACCTTCTCAGACCAGACACTTTTTCTTAGCATTTCTTCTAATTCTAACGGTAAGTGCTGACCGGGTCCAATCTATTTTGTGCATCCGAACCGTGCTTCATCATGGTCAGCCATATTTTCGGACTAGCTATCTGCAGTTGTCGCTGTGATCTTTTAGGCGCTAGTTTTTACTAAAACTTTTAAAAATTCATAACTCCAGTTCTACTTAGTAGAATTTTGTTGTTTTGATGCCAGCTAATTTCTTAGAATTTATTCTATTTTTCTAAATTGTTTTGGGATTTGTTCATGTTGTGTTTTCACTTTATTACTGTTTCTGTGCTGCATAAATACTTTATACATTGCCTCTAAATTAAGCCTGACAGATGTTTCTGCCGACTTACCCAGGGTTAAGCACAGGGTAATTTAGCAACTTTCTGTGGTTCACTCTGCAAGGGACTGTGACTTTTGCATAACCAGGGCTCAAACTCCAGTCAGGCAACAACTCAATTTCTCACATTTATGTTTTTCCTCTTGGCCAGCTAGATCGTGTAGCGCCTCCTACATCTGGCCAAAGAAAAGGTAGAGTTGATGAAACTGCAGGCCTTGCTGCCCTGAACCCATGTTATTTAGCTTTCCCTCCTTTAAAGACTAGCTTGCTTACTCGCTCATTCTGTAGTAAATCACTAAAAGACAGCCCGAGCTCTGAGTTCAGGTGGGGTGGCATTTTGTTAGAAATAACTTATGGGTTTGAAAGCACTTGCTACAGAGTTTCTTGTCTGTCCAGCAGTTTTCAGGTAACAATAAATAAAAATGTCAAGATAATGGTGGGGAGTAATGTTCCTGCTGGAGAGAGAAGGTGTTTTGTCTAGTGGCAGTTTTGATTCATCCTGCCGGAAACTGGAGAAGAAATGGCATAGTCAACAAACTCCGGACAGCCACGCAGCATTCAGGACGCCATTCGCAACCACCACCACCTCATCAGGGCGGCCAAGAGGACCTCCTTCAAAGACCACCTCGACAACAACGCACACAATAGCAAGGAACTCTTCAACATCATGAAGGAACTCTCCAACCCCAGCTCAAAAGTCAACGACATCCCGCCGTCGCAAGCCCTGTGCGACTCCCTCGCCACCTTCTTCCACCGCAAGATAGCAGACATCCATGACAGCTTCAACACCCAGACATCCCCAACAGACAGCAACACAACAGACCCTCCGCACACCATCGACCACGACCCCCTACTATCCTGGGCCAGCGTGATCATCGATGACACCATCAAGACCATGCGCTCAATCCATTCCGGCTCTCCGTCGGACCCATTCCCGCACCACATCTTCAACAGAGCAAGTAGCACAATTGAACCCCACCTGCGCAATGTCATCAATCTCTTCCTCGAGACCGCGACCTTCCCAGAGATCTGGAAACACGCGAAGATCAATGCCCTACTCAAAAAACCTAAGGCAGACCCAAGAGACCTCAAGAACTTCTGGCCCATCTCTCTGCTCCCCTTCCCGGCCAAGGTCATCGAGAAAACCGTGAACAGACAGCTAACCCGATACCTCGAAGAAAACAGAATCCTGGACCCTTCCCAGTGAGGGTTCAACAGCAACCACAGCACCGAGACTGCCCTCATCGCCGCCACCAACGACATCAGGACCCTGCTGGACAACGGCAAGACTGCAGCACTCATTCTTCTAGACCTCTCTGCCGCCTTCGACACCGTCTGCCACCGCCCACTATGCACATGCCTCCACGCCGCAGGGATCTGAGACAAGGCTCTGGATTGGACCACCTCCTTCCTCTCCGACAGAAGCGACTAAGTATGAATGCAGAAGTCTTCATTGTGTCTTCGTTCAACGCGACTATCCGATGATAATGCTCCCTCCTCAAAAGCGCCCTGCAGCCTTGCCCCACTGAACTCTACCTTCTCAGACCAGACACTTTTTCTTAGCATTTCTTCTAATTCTAACGGTAAGTGCTGACCGGGTCCAATCTATTTTGTGCATCCGAACCGTGCTTCATCATGGTCAGCCATATTTTCGGACTAGCTATCTGCAGTTGTCGCTGTGATCTTTTAGGCGCTAGTTTTTACTAAAACTTTTAAAAATTCATAACTCCAGTTCTACTTAGTAGAATTTTGTTGTTTTGATGCCAGCTAATTTCTTAGAATTTATTCTATTTTTCTAAATTGTTTTGGGATTTGTTCATGTTGTGTTTTCACTTTATTACTGTTTCTGTGCTGCATAAATACTTTATACATTGCCTCTAAATTAAGCCTGACAGATGTTTCTGCCGACTTACCCAGGGTTAAGCACAGGGTAATTTAGCAACTTTCTGTGGTTCACTCTGCAAGGGACTGTGACTTTTGCATAACCAGGGCTCAAACTCCAGTCAGGCAACAACTCAATTTCTCACATTTATGTTTTTCCTCTTGGCCAGCTAGATCGTGTAGCGCCTCCTACATCTGGCCAAAGAAAAGGTAGAGTTGATGAAACTGCAGGCCTTGCTGCCCTGAACCCATGTTATTTAGCTTTCCCTCCTTTAAAGACTAGCTTGCTTACTCGCTCATTCTGTAGTAAATCACTAAAAGACAGCCCGAGCTCTGAGTTCAGGTGGGGTGGCATTTTGTTAGAAATAACTTATGGGTTTGAAAGCACTTGCTACAGAGTTTCTTGTCTGTCCAGCAGTTTTCAGGTAACAATAAATAAAAATGTCAAGATAATGGTGGGGAGTAATGTTCCTGCTGGAGAGAGAAGGTGTTTTGTCTAGTGGCAGTTTTGATTCATCCTGCCGGAAACTGGAGAAGAAATGGCATAGTCAACAAACTCCGGACAGCCACGCAGCATTCAGGACGCCATTTGCAACCACCACCACCTCATCAGGGCGGCCAAGAGGACCTCCTTCAAAGACCACCTCGACAACAACGCACACAATAGCAAGGAACTCTTCAACATCATGAAGGAACTCTCCAACCCCAGCTCAAAAGTCAACGACATCCCGCCGTCGCAAGCCCTGTGCGACTCCCTCGCCACCTTCTTCCACCGCAAGATAGCAGACATCCATGACAGCTTCAACACCCAGACATCCCCAACAGACAGCAACACAACAGACCCTCCGCACACCATCGACCACGACCCCCTACTAGCCTGGGCCAGCGTGATCATCGATGACACCATCAAGACCATGCGCTCAATCCATTCCGGCTCTCCGTCGGACCCATTCCCGCACCACATCTTCAACAGAGCAAGTAGCACAATTGAACCCCACCTGCGCAATGTCATCAATCTCTTCCTCGAGACCGCGACCTTCCCAGAGATCTGGAAACACGCGAAGATCAATGCCCTACTCAAAAAACCTAAGGCAGACCCAAGAGACCTCAAGAACTTCTGGCCCATCTCTCTGCTCCCCTTCCCGGCCAAGGTCATCGAGAAAACCGTGAACAGACAGCTAACCCGATACCTCGAAGAAAACAGAATCCTGGACCCTTCCCAGTGAGGGTTCAACAGCAACCACAGCACCGAGACTGCCCTCATCGCCGCCACCAACGACATCAGGACCCTGCTGGACAACGGCAAGACTGCAGCACTCATTCTTCTAGACCTCTCTGCCGCCTTCGACACCGTCTGCCACCGCCCACTATGCACATGCCTCCACGCCGCAGGGATCTGAGACAAGGCTCTGGATTGGACCACCTCCTTCCTCTCCGACAGAAGCCAGAGCGTCCGCCTCCCCCCCTTCCGTTCCAAAGCCTCCAAGATCATCTGTGGCGTACCCCAGGGATCCTCCCTCAGCCCAACGCTGTTTAACATTTACATGGCCCGCTCGCACACGTAGCCCAAAAGCATGACCTCAACATAATCTCCTATGCCAATGGCACTCAGCTGATCCTCTCCCTCACCAAGGACCCCATCACAGCCAAAGCCAACCTCCACGAAGGAATGAAAGCCGTCACCGACTGGATGAAGACCAGCAGTCTGAAGCCGAACTCGGACTAGACGGAGGTCCTCATCCTCGGATCCAACCCTTCAGCCTGGGATGACTCCTTGTGGCCGACGGCACTGGGGGCAGCCCCGACACCCACTGACCACGCACGCAACCTGGGAATCATCCTCGACTCAACGCTCTCAATGGCCAAGCAATTCAACGCCGTCTTCTCCTCATGCTTCAACACCCTCTGCATGCTCCGTAAGATCTACAGATGGATCCCGATAGATACAAGAAAGACAGTCATCCAGGCCCTCGTCAGCAGCAGACTCTACTACGGGAACGCCCTCTACACGGGAGCCCCGACCAAGGTCATAAACCAACTACAACGCATCCAAAATGCCTCGGCATGACTGATCCTTGACATACCATGCCACGGCCACATCACCCCCACCTGAGAAACCTGCACTGGCTCCCCATCAACAAGTGGATATCCTTCAAGCTCCTCACCCCTGCACACAAGGCAATCCACAAGACTGGCCCATCCTACCTCAATAGACAGCTCTCCTTCTACATCCCCAACTGCGAGCTACGCTCCACCGACCTCTTACTCGCCACCGTCTAGCGCATCTGAAGAATAACCACTGGTCGGATGTCCTTCTCCCACCTCGCCGCCAAGACATTGAACACCCTCCACTGAGCCTACGACAGACCCTAGACCTGCTGACCTTCAGGACGATACTCAAGACCTGGCTGTTCGATCAGTAGTGGCCCCTTCCACGCCTTGAGACTCTCATGGGTATGTAGTGCACTTTACAAATGATTGATTGATAGATTTATTGATCCTAAACTAATGCAGAGGGTTAATACGCCTTCTACAAAGAACAAGTACCATGCAGGTCACAGGCTGCATTTTATGTAGACAGCTCAGTGAGTTACTGCTTCTGTCATGGATGTCACTTTATTACTTGCAGTTAATACATTACAATCGTAATATAGCACAGTGACCTATGAACCGTCATCAAATAGTAACATGCAAAGTGCATGGCGTAGGTTAGCACGGTATGTTTTTTCCCCAGTCTTTCATTATTCTAATGTCACTAAATAGTGTTATTTTGAGAAGAAACATATTCTCATTTGAAACACCAACCCCCAACCTCTGTGGTACATTTTACATCATGAGTTTGTGGTTCTCCAGACCAAACACCCTGAAAATGTACCTCCTGCAATTATGGATGGCATGTGATTCCTACACCTCGTATTCCTCATTGTCTTATGTAACATTTCCTATAGACATTTCTTATAGACTGATTTAGACACAATGATTCATTGTCTCTGTATAATGTATTTGTGATGTAAAGTGCTCTGACACACTACACTGGTATCAGTACAACTATAAAACAAATTAAATACATGTGAGAGAGGGGCTATGGAGACATGAGCAGCACTATTGTGATGGTGGTAATGAGAGAATCCATGAAGAAGGAAGTCATGGGATGGTGCCAAAAAGACTTTGACATTGGGTGCCATCAGTGGTAAAGCAGGCCCATCACTCACTTCTCATTCAAGGAATGTTTGGAGGAGCAGATGGTCAGGCAGTAATTCAATAGAACCAGTTGATTTACTGCTGTACTCCTCTATGTTAATATTGGATTTAAAGTAGAGAAGACAGTGCATGGTGGGTACTCAGTCTTTTTCCCATTTCTACCCTTTCTCCTGTAATGATGCCCTCACCTTCTGGGAAGAAAAGAAATTTGTTGTGATGAAGGCATGAGGTATGGGGAGGAGGTTTGACAACTGCAGAAACCGAGATGTGTTCCTTCTGTTGTAATCAAGTGATCCTGGAGAAGGTGTACGGTGCCCAACATCAGTAATATTACTTTATGTTTTGGAACTAAAGAGAGAAATTATGGAGGAGGCAGGAAACTAGATTATTTCCCTCTAACGGCAGCAGTGTGAAAGTGCATTAAGATGGGGGGAGGTGTTGGGTGGCGAAAAGTAATTTGTTGCTATCTTCTTAGATATTGAAATGATATTATTGATGCAAAGCTGAAGTTAAACACAAGTTCTGATGTCGCATTCCCTTATGATCCTAGCCTCTACCCAAGTCAAAGTAAATTATCGTCTGAAGGCAAGAAGGTGAAAGAGGAGCTAGATAGTATAATATAGAGTAACTGGGAAAAATCAAGGCATGATGGAGAGTTCTGAAAAAATGCTACTTTGCAAGTCTTAGGATTGCTGCACAAGTGAATCCATCGACAGTATGAACTTCAGTTGCCATTTTCTCATAGGATGATGATGAAATATAAGCCACTTAACTGGCTATTGGATATCCTCTTTAGTAGCGGTTGCAACATGGCAAGGGATGTTGTTCTTTTTTAAAATACTCTAGATGAATGCTGGGACCTCTGTTCTACCCAAGGAGGGCCGTCACTCAGAAGATCATCACCAGCTTCCATGCCAAAGGGGAACATTGTGAGGCCACCAATTAATCACGCTATACCGGAACAAGTGAACAAACAGCAAAAGAGTTAAGGACCCATTCACAAAGCTTTTTCTGCGAGTAGTTGTGTCTTACTGTCGAAAAACAAAGGGATCCACCCTTATCGGAAAGTATTAAAGTGTTCCTCCAGACTACGTGTGTCTCCTACAATGGTGGAAAGCACACAGCTTTGTTTAAATACATCTCACCCACCAAAAAGACCCTTGGTGGCATGCTTCATCATCTAGGTCTTCCCCCCGCTGTCGGACGGGGCGTGCTGCGACCTACGACTACATGGGAGCACTGGTTATGAAAAACAATACTATGTGTGGTGTAGGAGTGTGAGTGGAAGGGTCAGGAGTGAGTAAATTGTGAATGGTGAAAAATTAAAACATACCTGACTTCGTGGAAAAAATAAATGTTAATGTTCCTTTGAGCTGGTATCGTTAAAAGTGGGGAATGAGAAGGAGATACTATGGTCTAATGAGCAGTGTCTCCTTGTCCACATGTTTTGAAGCCCCCCCCTGGCTTCTCATCAGGACCTAGAAGAGATCCCTTCTACACTCAAATCAAAACAACTGTGTATTTACATATAATCCTAACTATGGGGTGCACATAAATTTAACATGCACAGTATACTATACCCCAGTAGGTATATTGCTGAATGCGTTTCTTATATCGCCCAGATAATGCCCCATGTGCCTTCAAAACGGGAGGGAAGGGGTACATATAGTTACACAAATATCAAGGTTACCTCCTCACCAGTACATTGCCTTGCCGCGGCTCCATGGAACATGTTGTTTTCCACCATTGTAGGAGACACACGTAGTCTGGAGGAACACTTCTATACTTTCCCATAAGGGTGGATTCCTTCGTTTTTGACAATATAACTTGAGGAGGACATATCCACCTCTTCTGCTCTTTTGAGCATTACCTCTTCCCACCCTTCTTGTGTTACTTTGATAGTTGTGTCTTACGCCAGATCTAAGAGTATTATACCTAAAAATCCAGACTCAATAAAAAAAAATGCATTTGCTACATAGGTGTTTCTTATTATAAACTTTGGGGCGAGTGACACTTAAATATGAAGGTTTGTTTACAAAGTTGTATTAAAGTAGGTATGTTGTATTCTAAATGTAGGTTTGAGTTACACCTAAATATCCAGGCTCGAGTCACAAAGTTTGTTCAGTGAGAGTGTCTCACTCGAGATGTTGGTACGAGTTACACCCAAATACCCAGGCTTAATTTACATAGCAGTTCCTTGGAGTAGTTTGCAGGAGTAAGACATGCTTGCTCTTAGAAAGTCCTCTGTCACTCAGGCGTGGATATTCAAGTGTCAAACACCTCTGTATAAGTAAAACTGTCTTAATAGGGCATGAAGCTGTGCCGCCCTTAGGAACTTAAAGGTAGTCAAGAAATGCAAACCTAGAGTGGTCTGCCACTGACAGTGCCTGCCTCTCATTGGCATTTAAATATCCACCCAATGCTTTCTGCATCTAACCTTGAAGGACTGGGTTATTTAGAACCCAGCGGTGCCAGGGCACAACACCTGAAACCTTCGTGGGTAACCTGCTCCGGCGTACAAATCACAGAGACACGGGACACTTCCTTCGGCGTCAAAGATTCAAGGTTTATTTGCTGCAGGGAACACAGAAGTCACGACAAGTAACACACGTGCAACTTGGGGAGACTGCTTCAAATTGGTTCTGTGAATCGCTCCTTTTATACACAATTTCCCCATAGAGTTACATTGAACACAAAAGTTTATGACCCGGTTCCCATAATTATCCCCCAGAGGGGTCGCTTTGGTCACTTTAAAACACACAAGGCCCGGAACATAAGTGCGGAAACATTTGGCGGTTCCCAACTGTAAAAACCCATCTTCCCAACATTAGTGCATTCCAATTGGCAGTAAAACAGATTGAAATAGGAACAAGGACAGGTGTAGAGGAAGACGGAGACAGTGGGGAGATCGGAAAGGGTGTAAAAGGGAGGTATCGAGAGACACGAGATACAGGCATCAAAGGGACGTGCCTAATGAGATGCACGGCTAAGACAATAAGTCCGTGCGGCAAGATGAGCCTCGAGCGGCGCCATCTGCTTTACAGTAGCATCCCCCTCATCATAAAGACACTTACAAAGGACATGTGTCTTCTGCAAATATCTTAGGAGTCCCAGGGTCGCGAAGCGGACATCGTCCGTTCGCTGGCTACTTGAGGGCAAGAGACAAAATGGATGCCGTATCTAAGATGGAACCCGTGGGTACAGATAGAAATACCCACATAACAAACGAACGGTTTAGGTTAGCGTAGCGAAACTGCGCACACTTACCAAACTCGTCATTTGCGGTTCATAGATACCAGACTCGACCATATTCGTGCGAGTCGAAAACACCACTTACAATTGTCACGGAACCTCAGACGCTCCTTTTGCCCTCATGTAGGCAAGCACTAGTCGGAATCATACTCAATATTCATCAGACCATCTAGATGTTGTTGTAGCATAGCTCTGTCCAACCGAGTCCCCTCGGTAACATGCGGCTGTCTCATACACGTTGTAGCACAAAGGCCACACAAGGCAGGACCGCACTGCACACAAAGGCAACACGTGAACAGGAATGCCACAACAACTCCGATGATCATCAGAATCTTCCAACCCCAAGTCGACATCAGGCCCCAAAACCACCCAAGTAGCGTCCAATCCCCTACATCCACGTGTATGGATTCGGAGATCTTATGCAACTTAGAGATGGCTTGGTAAACTGTCGGAGCGTTATCAGGAATGAAAATGCAGCAGCTCGAATGGATCACCTTACATACCCCACCACGATCTGCTAAGATGACATCTAAAACCATACGGTTTTGTAATGTCATAAGTCTATCCGCCTGAAGTTCTGTGGTGATATTACCAAGGGCACTGGCAGTAATATTAGCTGTCGATTCCACCACTCGGGTCAACTGTCTCAGGTTCCTACTATTAACCATAGGCCCCCAAAACGGGAGGAAACCCTTGAAAAAGTCTCCTGCCTCTTGACCGGCAGTGTCCTCTTCGCTAATTACGCCTCTCACAACTCTGGTCTTGTGATAATCTGCATCTACGGTAAACGTCGGAGGCAACAAATTTGCGATGAAGCATGAGCCCATGAAGTCAGCGGGCAACCATGCGTACGCACGATCATGGCAGATAAAGTATGTACCCTTGGCAGCCAGAAACACAGGGGACGAGACCATCGGCAGAATGTAATTTTCAGTGCAAGCACTCTCTCCAAGTCGGGCTTTCGATCTTCGACCACGACCCATTAGACAAAAATTACCAATGTGGGGTACGACCCATATCGGAGGTGAGCTTTTAAGCTGCCTTTCACTAGTGAACACACTATACTCGCCTCCACTCAGGACCCTGTAAGCTTGTACCTCTTCTTCAGGAATAAGCGAAGGATCATAGATATCGCTATCTAAATCCTCTATTGCTATTGACAAAGGTTTTTGATACGAGGTAGGACCGGAGTAGGGGGAACGTGGTTCTCGAATGGGGTGGAAACCCAGTGCGCTTCGAAACATTGTTTGAAATGCTCGAGCAGACCCTTGGGAGCTATACGGTAACACCAGATATGGAATTCCCTTATCCGTAGTATGTGGCATCAACCCACACACCCAACAATTAGTTAACCACTAACTGATGCTGATGAAGGAGCTGAATAAAGGAATTGTTGCGGAATTCTGCACGTCTAGCCTGCTCGTGTTCGGGTAAGACATGAAAGGAATGAGGGGAAGCAGTGGAGGTAAGTTTAGAGTCAGGGGTAGGAGTAGGTGTAGCAGAAGGTAAGAAGTAAGACATTGTGTAATACACCCCACCCGCCATTAATGCAGAAACAATCAAAAACAATACGGATATTTGAAACATAAAACATTTGGTACGACTAAGTTGCTGCAGCTTGAATCTTTGAGCTTTAGCTTCTTCCACGTCCATCAGCTTCGTAAATGCCATTCCCTACGACCGTCCGCAACGTTTCTTGACGCACTTCGTTCTGTGTAGCAGTAGTCAATCCCTAGGAGTTCCCAGGAACCGACGGTCTTTAACCTAGCGTCAAGACCTACTATCCAGAAGGAAGTACGCGCGCGGCCCTACGGCCCTTAAAGCACAATATATATATATATGCAAAAAACAATGTCTCTCGGCTGTGGGAGCAAAAGTATAAGGAATGAAGCTCAATGTATATACACAAGAATAATCACAATAATATGAATGTTCAAAACTGATCACGGAAAACGGGATAATGCAGTTGTCAATACAGCAAAAACAGGATCTTTTATTAGTCTTTAGTGCTAGATCGCAAAAAGTATCGGGTTTTCCCAGGACGTGTCTGCTCGTCAAACAAAGGATCTGTTGAAGAGACAACGTCCTGCTGATCAGTTGAGTGTTCTGGTCTTGAGTCTTTTGATGACAAATGTTCAACAGTGTCTTTCTGCTGCACTGAGGATTCTCCGACAGTCTGTGCGTCGCTAAAAGGTACAAACGCCGGCAATCCTTCGGTTTCAGTTGATGCAATGCCTCTCCTCACCCACGGGTCTGCCGGCAAAGGGATAGGGACCTTCTTGGTGTGGGTGGCGTGCACCCAGTTCTTACGTCCCTCGAGACGAACAGCAGTCCTCGTGGCAAGGAGAACCTGGTAGGGTCCAGTAAACCTCGGGTCCAAGTTGTTCTTGCGGGAAAAATTGTGCGTCACTACCCAATCTCCGGGCTGGAGCTGGTGGCCTGGACCCTCCGTCTGCGTCGGCAGTGCGTTGTAAACCTGTTGGTGAATTAACCTCAGTTTAGCAGTCAAGTCATGAAGATAATCGATCAACATTGGGTACCCAAGATCACAGAACATTCCTGGCCTAGGAACCCCCCACACATTCGCAGGACGGCCGAACACTATTTCATAGGGACTAAGCCCTACTCGGGAGTGTACAGTCGCCCTAGTTGACAGTAATGCCAAGGGTAAAGCGTCAGGCCACGAAAGACCAGTCGTAGCCTGAACCTTTGCTAGTTTCAGTTTAAGGGTGCCGTTATACCCTTCAACCAAACCAGCTGACTGGGGATGATTGGCACTATGGAATTTCTGATTAATTCCAAGGCCCTTACACACACTCTTCATCACACTTCCCACAAACTCACTTCCGTTATCTGACCACATGACTCTAGGCATTCCGTACCGAGGAAAATATTCCTTCAGTAGGATTTTCGCAGTCGACAAAGCAGTATTGTCTTTGAGAGGATAGGCCTCGATCCATCGGGAGAATGCGCAAACCACTACTAAAACGTATTTCAGGTTATTGCATCGCTCCATATGGATGAAATCCAATTGAATCACCTCAAAGGGACCTGAAGGGGGAGCAAAACTGCCAGGAGGAGTTGGGGTTCCCTTGCCAGGATTGTACATCATACACACCATACAATTTTTGACCAGACGTTCAGCACATTTCGTGATACCGTCATTCTTCCACACAGGGGACAGCAACTTACAAATACCTTTCGCGCTAATATGTGCTAACCCATGCGCCATTGTCACAACGGCCAGCACATACGCATCGGGCAACAACCATCTTTTCTGATCCGACAAATCAATCCAACAACCATTCACATCCAACTTTCCCGTGCTTTCTTTCCACTTCGCCTTTTCAGTCTCGGTGGCCTCATTCTGAATTTCTTTCACACTTTCAATAGTGTCTTCACACATGCTCGATTCTGTAGGCCACCTGACCGAACTCGTCACATACATTCGAGTGCTAAGGTTCCGGGCAGTCTCCTTAGCAATCTCGTCCGCAAACGCATTACCACGACCAACATCATCCGTCACCTTACGATGCGCACTACATTTAACAATCGCTACTTGTTCAGGCAACGTCAGTGCATCCAAAAGATCATTCACAAGCTGGCCATGCTGAATCTTCGTACCATGCGAGGTCAAAAAACCTCTCTCTCTCCACAATCGTCCAAAACTATGTGCGACGCCAAATGCATATTGGCTGTCGGTAAACACATTCACACGTTTCCCTTTTGCTAACACGCATGCTCTAGTGAGAGCGATCAACTCTGCAGCCTGGGCAGAATTCTGATTCAACCTTGCAGTCTCAACAACAGTATTCAACGTTACAACAGCATAAGCGGTAGTCACGTCGCCATTCGACAACTTAAAACACGAACCATCCACATACAGTGTTCCATCTGGGTCTTCCAATGGGGTGTTTTTAAGGTCCACTCGACCTTTTGTTTCCTCCTCTGTCCTCAAATAACAATCGTGTTCTGTTATTTCATCTGACTCTGAGCTAATTGGTAACAAAGTTGCCGGGTTCAGGACATTACAACGTTTTATCTGAATATGACTTGCCAGCAACGTCAGCTCGTACCCAGACAATCTCGCACTCGTCAAGTGCTGGGTTTTCGTACGATTCAAAAGAGTATCGACTGCATGCGGAACCATCACCGTAAGCATATTATCCATGACCAATCCTGCTGATTGTCGGATGGAGACCGCAGCTGCCGCTGTTGCTCTCAAGCAGCTCGGCAATGCTCTCGCTACCGGGTCCAAGGTCGAGGAAAAATATGCACATGGACGCTGTTTACCACCAAAAGGTTGCGTTAAGACACTCAAAGCACAACCTTCCCTCTCGTGAACATATAATGTAAACGGCTTGCTGTAGTCGGGAGTACCCAACACAGGAGCCGAACACAATGAATCACGCAGTTCAGAAAAACTTTTCTGACATTCATCCGTCCATGGTAAAGGAGTTGAAACATCCTTGCACGTAAGAGCCACCAATGGTTTCGCTAGCAATGAAAAATTAGGAATCCATTGCCTGCAGTACGACGTGATACCTAGAAAGGCACGCACATCTCTTTGGGTTTTTGGCACAGCCATTCGTGCAATTGCAGCAATTCTCTCTGGGGTCAACCTCCTTCCCTCCTTTGACAATAAGTGACCTAGATAGGTTACTTCTTGACAACAATATTGGAGTTTAGAAGGGGACACCTTATGATTCAACTCACAGAGATGTTGCAGCAACGACACCGTAGCAATTTTGCAAATGTCCTGAGTATCAGCAGCCACCAATAATTAAGGCCGCACCGACCGGCAACCTAAACGCATCCAGTTGACCCTTCAAGGCTTGACTGTAAATCGACGGACTTTCACAGTAGCCCTGAGGAGCGCGCTTAAACCGGAAGCTGCGTCCACCGAGAGAGAAACCGAAAAGGTCTCTGCTCTCCTCGGCAATCGGGATGCTGAAAAACACATTTTTCAAGTCAATCACCGAAAACCACGATGCAGAAGCTGGAATCAGAGTCAGTAGCGCCGTGATGTCAGGCACAACAGGGAATTGAGGAATCACAATTTTATTTACCTCCCATAAATCAATAACAAAACGATAAACGGGTGGCTTCGAAGGATCAGTACGTTTAAGAATGGGCAGTACAGGGCTGTTGCACACGTTTCCCCGAGTCTCTTCAATAACGTCTTTCTCGATCAGATCATAAATGATCGCTAACAGTGCTCGTTCACCATAAAGAGAGATACGGTACTGGGGAATACGTGGCAATCGCACATTAGATTTCAACTGAACAACATAAGGGGAGATGTCAAGCAGGCCCACATCATTGGGACCTGTTGCCCACAAAGACGCTGGAAGAGAACTCAATTCCGGAGGAAGCTTATCGAGAGACAAGTACATAGGAGAGACAACCCTCTCTCCTAACGTAAGCTTTACACCCGCAGGAGAACAATACAGAGTTGCATACAAACGTTTAAGCAAATCCAGGCCCAAAAGATTTTCACCACAACCAGTAGTCAAAATCAACGGAGCTTCTAGCTCACGAGGCCCAATTTTAAGGGGCAAAGGGCGCGAAACTGGATTGCTAACGGGGGCGCCAGAGAATCCAACGGAAACATTTGTTAAGCCAGACAAAGGTGCGCCAGGGAGTTTCGAATGCATGATAGAACTTTTCGCTGCACCAGTGTACAACAGAAAAGGCTCAACGACGCCCGATGTAGCAACTGCGACGTAAGGCCCTCTCTGATCAACCGGAACTGATACCACTCCCTCTCCTTGTCTTTGGCTGTCCTAGTAATTACTGTCGTCAGTTCCCTGATCGACGTAATAGTCGTCTACATTGTACTGCGCAGATCGTCCTTGCGATGATCCGCATTGATCAAAACAGTTGTTAGAATTAGATGAATTATCTGAACGATCATTCTGAGCACCACGACCCCTACCGCGTGATACCTGATGCGAACCACCGCGACCTCCTTTAGACGAATTACCACTATTACGATCATTCAAAACAGGGCAATTGAATTTAATGTGTCCCTCCTGTCTACAATAAGCACATTGATTGTACCCTAACGATGACCTTTGGGAGGAGGAATCATTACGCGGCTGCGGTCGATTCGATTGCGACTGCGATCTATTCTGTTGGGATGCATTCTGGTTTGAACGCGGAGGATACGCTTGTTGAAGCAACACTTTAGTTTTAAGCTCTTTCGTCTTTTTATCAGCGCGGTCGTTCTCTTCTTTCTCTCTGTTCTCATAATATTGTGCTGTGGCCAATATTTGAGCTGAAGTAGAAACGGCCCACGCACTCTCTGAATTCTTTAATTTATTGCTCAAATCGGGCAATAAGTTAGAGACAAATTTGTCCACGAACAACCTTTGACCACCCTCAGTGCTCATATCCTGACCACTATGATCAATGAAAGCCTCCTCAAACCTCGTAAAGAAGTCGGAGACACTCTCGTCCTTCTTCTGTTTACAAGCTGATAATTTATCCCAATTCACTCTCATAGCTGGCATAAGAATTTTCATCAACGTTATTATTCTTTGAGGAAGAGCAGTAATGAGCTGTTCAGGCTTAGCCCCGCCAACTTGTCGCGTATCGGCCGTAGTAAGAGCAGCCCAATCACCACCCAATTCGTTTGCGTGATCTTCGTGCCGAATCTTAGCCCATACCGGTTGCGGTACGACATTGCCAAACAACATATCGATATCAGCAAGATTCATTACCGTAGCATCTACGAGCTGCGATAATTCTTTGTAATACCCTGCGGGATTTTTGCGAGGGTCAGGCAAAGATTGCTTCACCTGCAACACTTCTGAGCGTTTCCATGGGAGATGTATCCACACTCTCTGAAAGAATGGCGGAATCGGGGGGTTTGCCCCAGGATTACCAGGCATCCACACTGGTGGAACCTCTCGCATAGGAAACTGACCAGACTCGTCTGGCAGTCTTTCAACATCCTCAACAAACAAGGCTTGAGGTATAGGAGTGGGACGGAAAGATAGCAACCGCTCAACAGCACGTCGAACGTTGGTATCCACTATCAGTCCGTTTGAGAACTGAAGCTGAAGATCAGACAGGGCGGTCAGCACCTCGTCAGGTGCATCGGCCGATATCTGATCGCGTAGGACCTTACACATTTCCTCGAACACAAACCTTTGAGTTGGTAGATTGAATTGACAAAATGTGTCGAGTACAACACGTGGCGGATTTCGAAGAGGATGCATCATCCAACCCATCGCCATATTATATAGCGAAGCGCGTTCTCTGTTACCAGGAAGCTGACTACGTCTCTGTGGACCATCGGAACCAGCGGACCCAAGAACAGGTCCAAGAGAATGAAAGAAACTAGCCGCAAGAGGAGAAGTACGACTACGAACAGAGGGAGAGGTATAGGACACAGGGCTGACAAGGGAAGTAGTAGAAACAGAAGCAACAACAGGAGTTAATAGAGCAGGAGCAGTAGCGGGAGCAGGAGTATGTGGAAGTGGAGGAGCAGTGGGAATAGCAACGGACAAAGGAGCAGGAACAGTCGGAAGAACGGGTACAGGTTGAGGAACAGGTGGAGGAAGAACGGGTGGAAGAACAGGTACAGGGGGAACCACAGGAGCTGCGGCACCCTGTACATACGGAGGTGGCGATTTCAGAAGATAAGACATTAAAGGATCCTCAACTGGTTCGTCTGTCTTATCCGGCTCCGTAGGTAAAGCAGGATAGCATTTATCTACAGACATACGCTGTAGCCTATCAAACACTTCCTTATCCTTAACCTCCTTGTCGCGCTGAAATTGCTCTGCTTTCTTCACTATAGTAGCAACATTATCTCGCTGATTACGTTTAGTCTGTCTGATTTCTTTCTGTCGGGCTTCTTTTCGCCACAACCGAAAGGCATCAAACATGGCCGGCCTTGACTTTTTCGCAAATAATTTAGCCTCTAGGTTATCTAAAATCGGGGTTTCAAAGCTACCATGAGGTGGCCAACGAAGGTCACCGTCCTTCTTCGTGTATTTGATCCAGTAATCATTAAAAGTAATTGGGCCTAGCCCATGTTTACTGTACAGTTCATAAGTGGGAGTTCCAACCGGAGGTATCGGACACGAGTCCTCCAGTCGGGAATCCATACCACAAGGTCTGAAACAACTAAACAAAGTACTACGACCAGGCATCTTGCACACTAGCCGAGTTTCACAAACTTCAAGGGTTACGGGATTTACCAAGTCCCAGCAAAGAACAAAACCCTCGGTTTTTGGCGGCTGCAGTCGTCAAACAACACAACAAAATACGCTAGCAAAGTGTCATCGACAAAAACACTCTCACAGCGTCAACAACAAAAACACTTGCTAAAGTGTCAACAACTAAGGACTCTGGGAGCGACCCACAAATACTTAACTCAAAGATCGATGGCGTCACCAGGAAGGCCCGTCAATTGTCTCGCTCTACCAAGGTCTACGCCAGGCGCCAAAAACAGGTCTACAGTCAGGGCAGCAGTCCGTCGCAGCCGTCCGGAGGCGGGAATCTTCGCGGGAAAAGTCTTCGGGCCACTTATTTCGACAACAGGATCGATGAAGCGGGGTGCACCTTCCCTCGGAGATTTCACACGAAGTTCCTCACGATCGTCGGGCTTGGACCGGTACCACTGATGCAGCCCCACGATGGGCGCCAACTGAAGGACTGGGTTATTTAGAACCCAGCGGTGCCAGGGCACAACACCTGAAACCTTCGTGGGTAACCTGCTCCGGCGTACAAATCACAGAGACACGGGACACTTCCTTCGGCGTCAAAGATTCAAGGTTTATTTGCTGCAGGGAACACAGAAGTCACGACAAGTAACACACGTGCAACTTGGGAGACTGCTTCAAATTGGTTCTGTGAATCGCTCCTTTTATACACAATTTCCCCATAGAGTTACATTGAACACAAAAGTTTATGACCCGGTTCCCATAATTATCCCCCAGAGGGGTCGCTTTGGTCACTTTAAAACACACAAGGCCCGGAACATAAGTGCGGAAACATTTGGCGGTTCCCAACTGTAAAAACCCATCTTCCCAACATTAGTGCATTCCAATCGGCAGTAAAACAGATTGAAATAGGAACAAGGACAGGTGTAGAGGAAGACGGAGACAGTGGGGAGATCGGAAAGGGTGTAAAAGGGAGGTATCGAGAGACACGAGATACAGGCATCAAAGGGACGTGCCTAATGAGATGCACGGCTAAGACAATAAGTCCGTGCGGCAAGATGAGCCTCGAGCGGCGCCATCTGCTTTACAGTAGCATCCCCCTCATCATAAAGACACTTACAAAGGACATGTGTCTTCTGCAAATATCTTAGGAGTCCCAGGGTCGCGAAGCGGACATCGTCCGTTCGCTGGCTACTTGAGGGCAAGAGACAAAATGGATGCCGTATCTAAGATGGAACCCGTGGGTACAGATAGAAATACCCACATAACAAACGAACGGTTTAGGTTAGCGTAGCGAAACTGCGCACACTTACCAAACTCGTCATTTGCGGTTCATAGATACCAGACTCGACCATATTCGTGCGAGTCGAAAACACCACTTACAATTGTCACAGAACCTCAACCTGTTGAATTCTTGTTGGCAGATTTATTTTCTTTTTTCAGTCTGCTACCTTATGCAATTCAAGCAGTGTATGCATTTGTGAAATGCTGCTTACAGTAGTGGAGCACATTATTATGCCATACAAATTTAAACACACCTAATAAGGCATCCTTATCCAAAATAGGTAAAAATATATTTGATTGGAATCCAGTTCTGAATTAATCAAGTGCAGGTTGTTTGCCAATGTTCTGCAGAGATCATTAATGTAAATGCTTGAAACAATGGCGCAGCTCTCCCTCACTCCCCTGTCAATTAAAATAACCTTCACTCAAGCACCAGATGCGTCACAAAGCGCCTCAATAACAACATGCATTCGAGTAGCTGTGCGATAATTCCATCACAGGCTAATGAATCCCAAAGCTGAGTCCTATTTATCAACGTGAAATCTATGTAGGGGATCAGGCAACTCCCGGCGCAGCACAGCTCGGCCTGGCGCGCGGTGAAATGAAAGCTGGCACAGCGGAGCCCGGGTCCACTGCGGCTTCCGGTCTTTAAATCATGGCCAGGCATGCAGGGGAGTCGTTTCTTGTCAACTGTATCCCCAAACATCCTTGAAAAGAGTTTGACAAACAGACCTGTTGAAAAGCACAAACCAGCGGTGAAAGACAAACTTCCCTTTTAAAACATTACCCTTGAGTGACCTTTGCCCACTTCCAAGCTGCCGCTACGTGAAGCCGAATGGAATATCGCTGCCTGTGATTCAACACAGTCTGTAGTTGTTAGAGCTGCATATTTAATCTGTGAACTACAGCGTGCATGGCTTTGTTAACATATTCATACTTTAGTTTATAAAATAGCCAGCCAATTATCAGCTGGTAAATGGAAGCCACAGATGTAAGAGAGAATATGACCTTTTGTTCGCGCTTTGCCGAAACAGGGTGGGTACTTGTTAAGTATTGCATTATTAAGAACATCTTATAAATAGAGCACGGTTTTCTTTTTCTCCTGTTTGGACTTTACTATTTATTTATGAGACTTATTTAAATAGTGCGTGGATGCCTCTCTACCAGGGTTGATCAAACATGAACAACGAGTTTCTGCAAACATTAAAGTTGGAACAGATCCTCCTAAAGGAGGCCTCAAGATGGGGCAGGCGAGCAAGTAGCGGCCCCATCGAGGTGTGCAGTGCCGGCCCGCGTGCAGCGGTGGAGTGAGACTGGACTTGAAGAGGAAGGTCTTCAGGAGTCTCGGAAGGGCAGGCGTGGCATAGCTGGCCTCTTCTCCTATGGAGGGTCAGACTGGCCTACAGGCAGTCGCCAACGAGCTGAGTTTACAGGTCAGTGTTTGGGATGTTTTTGGGTTAGTTATAGACCTGTTTTTATAGCTAGGCCGTTTTTTACCGTCCGTTTCCCTGATAATAAAACAAACATTGCCGGCAGCAAGCTCTAATCCATGCAGACCTTGACAAACACCTACGCAGAGGGCCTACACAAGTTCAAAACTGCCCAGTTTGCAAACATGGTTCACTTTTTTAGTTGTCTAATTTACTAATGGGAGGCATTTAATTTTGCTGCCCTAGCCTATTTTCTGTCCTAAGCCGACTCTGACATTATACTTTGGAAGAGCACCAGTGGCATAGCTATCCATATGATTTAAAACTATCGTAGCAACATAACCGCCCACAGAAGTAATATACCTATTGTGATGCTTTCAAATTGTAGAAGTGGCCTGATGCTTTGATAGGGCACGCTTGACGTAGCTAGTCTTTAAGAGGTCAGACGTCATTATTCGTTTTCATGTTTAAAAGTATTGAGGCAACATAATTAACAACTGAATGATATAGCTATTGTTATGCTTTGCAATTGTAGAAGTGACACAGCCGGCCTTATGGTTTGAAGAACAGAAGTGACACAGCTAGTGTTTATGCTCAGAAAAGACAAAAGTGTTTACCCACTGCTTAACTGATCGGTGCGCTTGGACAATCTAGTGCTTTCAAACATTTCAATCGTTTTATTGATTTCTGATTATGGTGTTTTGCTAGACTCAATGGCTATTCCTCTTTAAATTTACCTTACCCTTTTAATTTTTATTCCATTTTCTATCTCGTGAGCTGTCTTCAGTATCTTTAGCACCTTCTATGCTGCCTGCCTTTCTGGAGTTGTAGGTTTAAAAGGGTGCTAATTTTAGCGGATAGTATTGCTGGTGTATTGTATTGCAACATTTCTATAGAGTTTCAAATTCCTGATGAGGCCACACAGTTCTCAGATTTTCATCTGGTTCCTGCTTTCTTTTCAGGTGCATGGTTGAAAAGAGAGTGCCTCATGCTGGATGAGGTGTAGTAGGTTCAAAGAAGCCCTTTAAACATTATTTGGTGAATGCTGTTTTACATAAGCAGCGTGTGCGAAAAGATGGAGCTGGCGACCATTTTAGGAGGGTGTCAATATACTAAAGTTGAGTCCTTCATAGTGTGCATAGCACATTGAGTCTACCAGGGAGTTTGTCCTTAGCGTACACCTAGAAGTAATAGGAACCCAACCCCTGGAGGTACTGTTGGAGAACAAGAGTATATACGATGAGAGTTTCATACAACAATGACAGGAGAACAACCCCCAGAGGACCTGTTATACAATGAGAGTATATAGTAAGAGGATGTCATACAATAGTGACAAGAATCCAACCATGGAGGCACTGTTATACCATGAGAGTATATACTATGAGGGTTTCATACAATAGTGACAGGAACCTAACCCATGGAGGCACTGTTATACAATGAGAGTTTATAGTATGAGGGTTTCATACAATAGTGACAGGAACCCACCCATGGAGGCACTGTTATACAATGAGAGTATATAGTATGAGGGTTTCATACAATAGTGACAGGAACCCACCCATGGAGGCACTGTTATACAATGAGAGTATATAGTATGCGGGTTTCATACAATAGTGACAGGAACCCAACCCATGGAGGCACTGTTACACAATGAGAGTATATATTATGTGGGTTTTATACAAAAGTTACAGGAACGCAACCCCTGGAGGCACTGTTATACAGTGAGAGTATATAGTATGAGGGTTTCATACAATAGTGACAGGAACCCACCCATGGAGGCACTGTTATACAATGAGAGTTTATAGTATGAGGGTTTCATACAATAGTGACAGGAACCCAATCCCTGGAGGCACTGTTATACAATGAGAGTATATAGTATGGGGATGTCATACAATAGTTACAAGAACCCAACCCCTGGGGGCACTGTTATACAACCAGAGTATATACTATGAGGGTTTCATACAAAAGTTACAGGAACGCAACCCCTGGAGGCACTGTTATACAGTGAGAGTATAAACTATGAGGGTTTCATACAATAGTGACAAGAACCCAACCCCTGGGGGCACTGTTATACAACCAGAGTATATACTATGAGGGTTTCATACAAAAGTGACAGGAACCCAATCCCTGGAGGCACTGTTATACAATGAGAGTATAAACGGTGAGGGTTCATTCAACAGTGACAGGAGAACAACTACTGCAGACACTGTTATGCAAGGAGTGTATATACTATTAGGGTTTCATACAACAGTGACAGGAGAACAACAACTGCAGGCACTGTTATACAATGAGAGTATATACCATTATGGTGTCATACAATAGTGACAACAACCCAACCCCTGGGGGCACTGTTATACTATGAGAGGATATACTATGAGGGTTTCATACAATAGTGACAGAAGCCCAACCCCTGGAGGCACTGTTATACAATGAGAGTATATAGTATGAGGATGTTGTATAACAGTGACAGAAGAACAACTACTGCAGACACTGTTATAAAATGAGAGTATATACTATGACGGTTTCATACAATAGTGACACTGACTCTCTAGACCCACGGAGGCACAGCAGACCGGCCGTTTTCACAGGCGTTCCTGCAAAGCAACCAACTTCTCGCCTAACCCGCTCCGCGGGTGCCGCTTCGGATAGGAGTGTGTGGCGCATCTCACCTGAAGGAGGAGAACCAGTAAGGCGGACAGGGCGTCAGGCTCGGCGGGGCTGCGAGCGTGCGGGGACTCCAGCAACCAGGAGTCCCTGCGAGACCAGGGATACCAGCATCCGGTCCGCTCTCCCTGCTGGCCCGCCCCTGCCCAGCCGAGGCTTGTAAAAGCTCCCTCCACCACCACTAGCTAAGACACTGACTCTCTAGACCCACGGAGGCACAGCAGACCGGCCGTTTTCACAGGCGTTCCTGCAAAGCAACCAACTTCTCGCCGCACCCACTCCGCGGGTGCCGCTTCGGATAGGAGTGTGTGGCGCATCTCACCTGAAGGAGGAGAACCAGTAAGGCGGACAGGGCGACAGGCTCGGCGGGGCTGCGAGCGTGCGGGGACTCCAGCAACCAGGAGTCCCTGCGAGACCAGGGATACCAGTATCCGGTCCGCTCTCCCTGCTGGCCCGCCCCTGCCCAGCTGAGGCTTGTAAAAGCTCCCTCCACCACCACTAGCTGGGACACTGACTCTCTAGACTCACGGAGGCACAGCAGACCGGCCGTTTTCACAGGCGTTCCTGCAAAGCAACCAACTTCTCGCCGCACCCGCTCTGCGGGTGCCGCTTCGGATAGGAGTGTGTGGCGCATCTCACCTGAAGGAGGAGAACCAGTAAGGCGGACAGGGCGACAGGCTCGGCGGGGCTGCGAGCGTGCGGGGACTCCAGCAACCAGGAGTCCCTGCGAGACCAGGGATACCAGCATCCGGTCCGCTCTCCCTGCTGGCCCGCCCCTGCCCAGCTGAGGCTTGTAAAAGCTCCCTCCACCACCACTAGCTGGGACACTGACTCTCTAGACCCACGAAGGCACAGCAGACCGGCCGTTTTCACAGGCGTTCCTGCAAAGCAACCAACTTCTCGCCGCACCCGCTCCGCGGGTGCTGCTTCGGATAGGAGTGTGTGGCGCATCTCACCTGAAGGAGGAGAGCCAGTAAGGCGGACAGGGCGACAGGCTCGGCGGGGCTGCGAGCGTGCGGGGACTCCAGCAACCAGGAGTCCCTGCGAGACCAGGAATACCAGCATCCGGTCCGCTCTCCCTGCTGGCCCGCCCCCTGCCCATCACGCCCCTATATAATAACCTCTAACTCCCGCAGCGCGGGACGCAGCTCGGGGCGAAGACCGGGCTAAGAGCGGGCCGTTTGAGGCCGTTCGAGGTCTAAGAGGTCTGGGCTGGGCCACATCCCTTGGCTGAACTGTTTATTATTTGCGTTAATTTCTACTTGTGTCACTGTTCCTTGTTGTTTCCATCATGTGTACACGGGGCAGTCGCAGTAAAACTGCCAAGGGCCTTAACAAACCTAGTGGGACCCTAGACGATTTCCTCACAAAGACCAATCAGGCCATTGATGCGGAAATCAACAAAATGCAACATAGGGTTTCCCTAGAACTAGATGCTGCGCGTAAACTTTCTCTTAATATGGCTTCTTCTAAGAAATCATCTTTAGGTAACCTTGCTCTAGCGCTAACCCCAGAGCGTATATCTGGCCCTCGTTCCTTGCTTACAGTGGTTGACATACACCACCCCTCAACCACATCCCCACCCGTGCAAGTTAAGGAATCTATATTAACACCTTTTGAGGAGATTGCACCACCTACTCTTGTGGTTGGTATAAGCTCCCCAGTAAAAATTGTCATGCCCAAGACTGCAGCTAATGCTAAAAAGGTTGCCCTACAGCAGAAGAAAAGTCTTGCCAGGTCTACTTTTGCTCGCAAAAAGGCTAAAATTGCGAGATCTCAGTTTTTTAATAGTAGACGGCCACTGGGCACATTTGGGGTTGGGGAAGAAAAAGATAAAGCCAACACAGCTTTTTTAGGCAGCGACACCATCCATGCCTCAAGCTGTGTTGTGCAGGATCCCCCGGTGGTAACTCTCCCCGACACGAGCAAGGAAGGGTCAACAGAGGGTGGATTGAGTGTGGTAGAGGGGGATAGGAGGGGGGATGAGGAATTCCTAAAAACTGTCTGGGACACACTTAAAAAGTTACTTACCCCCTGGAGCTTAGACTTTCCAGAATGGAAAACCATCTGTTAGAAATGGATAGGACTATAGTCACGCTGGCTATCCTTAGTCTTAAGCAAATGGAAACTAGGTTTTCCCAGGGTGAGGGTTCCACTTCCCAGGCACAAGAGTCAGAACCCACGGCCCCGCCACCTCCCAGACCCAAACCTGTACCAAAACCCCGCACGAAAGTTGGGGACAACGCTACTACTATCTCAAATCTTAGCGTTTGTCTTCCGTCCCAGGATCTAGTATCAACCAAGCCCAGGCAACAAGCTTGCCCTGCAAAGAATGCAGCACAACCCAATACTAGGGCTCAAAGTGGTCCACATCAGAATGTAGCACGTTCTAAACCCAGGCCACAAGCTGTCATACAACAGCCTAATCAATTGACAAACAAGAGCTTGCCATCTTTTGAATCTAGCCTACCGAATTTTCGTGGTGGGTATATTGACTTACCACCGGAGGCTAGTCCTTATGTCATTGTATTAGCTGGTTTACCCACTCTTGACCCACAAACTAAAGAGAATCATTGGTCTCTTAAAAATAAGGTCATTCATTGGCTTAACACGAATAGACAGCTTCCTAACCACCAAAGAAGTCGGGTACTAATGGTGCGAAGAGTACCTTGGGTAGGACCCACTCACAAAACCATCACTGGTGACTGCATAGTGGTGTCTTTTGCTGACCCCAATACGGCACAACATCTTTGTTCATGGGCCCCTTGCGAAGAAGACCACTCAGTCGTTGTTAGACCCCTCACTTTTTTCTATCCTCCTCGACGACAGCTTGGAATGGAAGGGTCTTGGACGACAATCCAAAAGCCCAGGCATAGAGGACGTGGGAATGGTGGGCATAACCAGAACATCTGGTGGCAAGGGGTTCCTACTTCAAATATGTTTGGCTGTTTGGATGAGGTTGACTGACTCGGGGGGGTGGATGCTTCAAAACATCTAGTAGATTCTACTCCGTCCAACCTGTCAGTACCCAGTATGGCATGTTCCATGTTACCATCAGGCCCACAAATAACACTGGACAATGTTTACAATTCAATCCAGGCTGAGATAGGTGTTCTGGGACAACTTGAGACCTCCAGCCCTAGTAAACTAGATAATGAAATTAAGGTGGCCTCATGGAATATAGCAGGTTTAAGGGGCCGCCTGGACAACGATGATTGGGTAGATTATATTACTACACATGACATCATCGTTTTCCAGGAAACTTGGTCAGTTGATCCCCTGTTTAGAGTAGGCTTCCTAAATTATTATAAACCAGCAACACAGGGCGCCAGGGGTAGGGCTTCGGGTGGCCTCACCATTTGGATAAAAAACTCACTAAGTTTCAGTGTCAGGGAAATCCTGGTGAAGAATGGTGATCCCCTTTGTATATCCCTAAGTAAGGAGAACTGTAAGGATATTGTTCTTATTAATATCTATGCCCGAGGTTGTCAGGGTGGTAGGAAGCAATCTATCCTTAATGACTTGGAAGATCTCCTAAATGAGTATAAAATTGACCGGCTTATTTTAGTAGCCAGTGATTTGAACTGCTCATTTGAACCCATCATGAGTCTTGCTGAGGATGTGGGGATGGATGAAGATATTGTCTGGAATATCCCCCCGCTAGCAATAACTAAGGGTGTCAGGGGTACGGAGGCTGCCCTCCACTGGCTTGGGCTCTGCCTGGAATGGGGGCTCCGGGCGGTGAATGGCCGTAGCTTGTCTGACAAGGCGGGGAAACCAACCTTTGACAATGGGTCTAGTGCGAGTCGCATCGACTACATACTGGTCAACATAGAATCCTGGTCTAATGTAATTGATATGTCAATAGAGACCAGGCCAGAGAGCGATCATAACCCACTCTCACTTGGACTCAGGGTCCCTGGTCTAGGGCTCCCCCAGACGGAAACAGCTTGTATTACATCGGACTTAGTCCTGTGTGATAACAGAAGACGGGTCAAATGGTCAAGGGTCATAGCTGATCAAGAGCTTGTCTGTCAAATAGAAGAACTGGTCCTAGACACTAGAGATAGGATGACTGCATTATCTCCGAATGGCAGGGTAAAGCACACTATTGTTGATCTCCATGAGGCATGCTTTGCGGCCATTAGGGAACTTCTCACTAGGCCATGTAGAAAACAGAAAGCGAAGCAATTCAAAGGCTGGTATAATAAAAATTGCAGAGAAGCCCATCATTCTAATTGCTGCTGTTAAATCTAGAAACACTCCAGATATCAGGAAAGCAAGACAGGCTTACAAACGCATTATTTGGGAAGCTAAAAGGGAATGGGATGATTCGTACTGGCTTGATCTTCTCAAAGCCTGTGAGTCGTCCAACCAAACTAAATTTTGGGAGTTTGTCAGATGGGGCAGGGATTCGGATTCCCTCACTCCTGAAAATCATGTTTCCGCTGCAGATTGGGTGGAATTTTTTTCCGCTCAATTTAAAGATCCTAATATCGTCCAGTTGGCAGGTGAGCCCTTAGAGGGGACTGCATTAGTATCTTTTGGGGACAGGCTTACCTTTTGTGCCTCAGACACCGAACATGCCTTGGGCTCTATTCAGTCTGGGAAAGCCCCAGGTATAGATGCTGTACCAGCAGACCTTTTTAAATTGAATTTAGATCTGTGGGTCCCTTATATAACAACTTTAGCAAATTCTATTGCACCAGGGGCAAGGGTACCACAATCCTGGAAAGGGGCTGAGATACTTCCAGTTTATAAGAAAGGGGATCGATCTTCACCGAAAAACTATCGCCCCATTAGCCTGATCGATACTATTCAAAAAGTGGTATCAAGAATGGCCCTGGCTAGAATACAGGGGTGGATTGAACAGAATAACATACTCTCCCCCATGCAGGCAGGGTTTAGATCAGGCACCAGCACCCTAGAACAGGTGTTTCGTCTTACCATGCTGTATTGGAAGGTGGTTTTCTTGGGCGGTGGTGTCATCTACGCCGCCTTTGTTGATCTCAGGTCGGCATTCGACCTGGTTCCCAGGGAAAAACTATGGGAAGCCCTTAGGCTCATGGGCCTTCCACCTGAACTATTAGAGCTGGTCAGGCGCCTACATGAGGATAACTTTGCCCGAGTAAGATGGGGGAAACAGGGTCAGGTGACCGCTAGCTTCCCTGTCGAACGTGGGGTGCGGCAGGGTTGCGTGCTGGCCCCTACCCTGTTTCTCTTGTTTATCAACCGGGTGGTTGCATTCTTTAGCGGAACACAAACTGATGCTCCCACCCTGGGGGGATCAAAATATCCCATGTTAATATTTGCCGACGACACCCTGCTCCTCTCCAAGACTCGGAGCGGCTTACAAGCAGCTCTAAATACATTTGCTGAATTTTGCACAAAAAATGACCTTCAGATTAATGCTGATAAAACTAAATTTATGATTTTTAACAAAAATAAACCTATTAAAAGCTCGTTTTTATTAGACGGTGTCCCAATCGAACAGGTCAAAGTCATGACATATTTGGGCGTGACCATTGACCACCAACTTACTTGGAACCCCCAGTTGGAGGTTTTAATTCTTAAATTTGTTCGCCTTACAGGATGCTTGCTGAAGGAACAAAAAAAAAAAACCTTGATCAAATGCATTACACCAGCGTTAAAAATTTATGAGGCCAAGGTCAATGCAGCTACCCTATATGGAGCGGACATATGGGGTTATAAAGACTTGTCAGCACTAACCACTGCACAGAACAGGTTTCTTCGGAACTTAGTGGGGCTTCCATAATCATCACCCATAAAACCATTGCTTTTAGACTTAGGCTGTAGACCGTTGAATGAGATGGCACAGTATCGTCTTGCAGCTCTTTGGCGTCGCCTCTGGACGACCGAAGAGCTTAGTCTTTTCGCTCATGAATTGGGCGAGGTTAGATCATTGTGGGGTGCTCACAAAATCCCATGGCTGCGGGAGGTTAAACAAATACTGTATTCTATGGGCCTCCCTGAATTATGGCTACATCCTGAATGTTCTAGGTTCCCATCTAAAGTGGAATTTAAAGAGCAATTTTGGGCTGCAAAGAAATCTGCACTAGTCTCCCTTTCATCAGAAAATAGACTAACGGGACTGTTCTTAACACACAAGATAATACCGTCCCTTGAGCCCTATTGGGACTTGATATGCAAAACGCTCGACCGTAAGCTGTATCATCAGTTTCGGGTGGGTACTTTGCCGATCAACTCCTTTACTGCGAAGTGGGCGAAGAAAACAAGCAGCAAATGCCCTTTTTGTCCTGACCAGGTTGAAAGTATCGGTCATCTGTTTTTTGCATGCCCAGCATATCGATTGCCTCGACAAAAATGGTTGAAACCTATTTGTAAAACCTTAAATTGTGGGGGGAATCGTGTAGCCCTGTTGAAATTACGTGACTTACGTACTGAAAAATCTGTGATTTGTGTTGCCAAATTTTTGGGGTGGATGTGGCTGATTCGCGCAAAGAAATTGTAACCCCTTTTAAATTAACTTAATTTTTAAATAATGCATGTATATTGTCTGAAGGTAAATTCCCATATGTCTCTGGGGTTCCATTGTATGATGTAGTAACTGTTGAAAATGTTTTTATGTCTGCTGTCTTTTATGAATTTTATTCGAAATAAAGACTAAATGAACTGAACTGACAAGAACCCAACCCCTGGAGGCACTGTTATAGAATGAGAGTATATAGTATGAGGATGTTGTACAACTGTGACAGAAGAACAACCCCTGGGGGCACTGTTATACTATGAGAGTATATACTATGAGGGTTTCATACAATAGTGACAGAAGCCCAACCCCTGGAGGCACTGTTATACAATGAGAGTATATAGTATGAGGATGTTGTATAACAGTGACAGAAGAACAACTACTGCAGACACTGTTATAAAATGAGAGTATATACTATGACGGTTTCATACAATAGTGACAAGAACCCAACCCCTGGAGGCACTGTTATAGAATGAGAGTATATAGTATGAGGATGTTGTACAACTGTGACAGAAGAACAACCCCTGGGGGCACTGTTATACAATGAGAGTATATACTATGAGGGTTTCATACAATAGTGACAGAAGCCCAACCCCTGGAGGCACTGTTATACAATGAAAGTATGTACTATGAGGGTTACATACAATAGTGACAAGAACCCAACCCATGGAGACACTGTTATACAATGAAAGTATACACTATGAGGGTTTCATATAATAGTGACAAGAACCCAACCCTTGGAGGCACTGTTATACAATGAGAGTATATAATATGAGGATGTCATACAACAGTGACAGAAGAACTACTACTGCAGGCACTGTATACAATGGGAGTATATACTATGATGATGTTGTGCAATAGTGACAGGAAAGAAAAACACGGAGGCAGTGTTATACAATAAGAGTATATAGTATGAGGGTTTCATGCAATATTAACAGGAGTCAAACCCTTGGAGGCACTGTTATACAATTTGAATATATACTATGAGGGTTTCATACAATAGTGACAAGAACCCAACCCCTGGAGGCACTGTTATACAATGAGATGATATAGTATGAGTATGTCGTACAGAAACGGCCCCAACCCCCAAAACCCAGCTCCACATACCAGACGGCATCCTCTCCCGATCCTTATTCTTCCTGTGCCCACCCATCCCGGCATCTAGACCACGCACTGCCTTAACCACACATATGTGCGGTTAAGGCATATGAATGGTTAAGACAAGAATGTTTCGGTTTGCGGTTAAACTGCACGCATGGCTGAACCAGAGTTATAAAGGTCATTTCTTTCCCATCCTGCAAAGACAGGCGGCTTCGGATATAGTGAGTCCTACCCAGATCATGGCTCAGACCCCCCCCTCATTGTCACTCAACAATTGAAAGGGTAAGACACGAAGTGCATGCAGGCTACTAGACTGATACGTGCTGTTAAAACACGGGTTAACCCAACGAGTCCCTGGGACCTGGGTGAATAGTTGATGCAAACAAAGTGGTCCCAGAAAATTAATCAATCTAAATCACTTAAATGAATACAAGGAAAATTATAACAACATTGTTTTTAATCACAACGTGTCCTGTAGAAAATTATTCATAAAATGGATACACAGTTAATCACATACAATGCCCCTAGAGGGTAGGACAGGGAAGGGTAGTGATGGGATAGTGAAGGTACAAGAATTATAATACAAATAAATTGGATCTAAATACACCAGAAATAATAATCGGTAAACACAATGGAGGGAAATTCATCAATCAATTAAACAATCATGCCCCCATAAAGGTAAAATCACAAATTATATGTCTGGGAAGAGGCTGAACATAGGAGGGAGTGTCGACGTTTCGGTCCAAGTAGAAGCAGGCGTGGTTTTGACCATGCTAGAGGGTCTTCATCAGGACAGTGGCGGACCGGGCGGAAAAGTGGCGGGCGGTGTTTCTCTCCGTTGTGGTCCCCCCCGCCATTGTAATGTGGCGGGGGGGAAAGGGTGGCAGGCGGGAATTTCTGTCGGGCGGATCGCCACCGCCACCATGGTGGTGGCGATCCACCCGACATCGTAATGGAGCCCCAAGCTACTCAATTCAGGCCCCACGCACAGAGCAGGGCATTTATTGGATCCATTTTTTCGAATCTTAGTTAGCTGATATGGCACACAGCAATGCCCATTTGCTGGTCAGACCACTACCTACTTAAGTTTAGTCTTGAACTTCCAGCTGCAACATCCCCGCAGTCCTTACCTGTAACAACTTCAATGAAAAACTGGAAAAATCTAAACCTTTCATACTTTAACAAAGCACTTGGTAAAAATCCCCCCCAAAAGGGCCTTAACATGGAATGCGCTGCAAAGGCTATGCATTACTGGCTTAGCAAAGCAGTTGATTTATGCCTACCTACTTCTCATATAAAAGGAAACAATCACCGTCCTCCAGCCCCATGGTACAATGATTCACTTAGAGCTGAAAAAACCAAATGCAAATCATTGGAGAGAAAGTGGCGGAAAGAATATGCACCAGACAAAAAGGTGATATACAACAACGCTAGAAACAAATATCATGCTGTGTGTCTAAAAGCTAAAGCCCTAAAATACTTCTTTTAGTAAAGTTTATTTTAATATCCTGTGTTTGCAAATGCTACTTTTAGAAAGTTAGCATTTGCTTGCCTAACCATTTCAGCCCGCCTCTGCTTTTGTGTGTATCTGACTGTCTGAGTTGTGTGAGTGACAGGGCTGGGAGGTGACAGGTGGTGAATAGCAGGATTACACCTTAGTGGGTGGTGGGAGTTTCCCTGAACTATGCATCAGGCTGTGCTCTGCCACCACAATGCTGGCTCCGCCCACCTGGGGAGCGACTGATGACTCAGCCTGCACCTGGCCCAGGAAGGGCAAAGCCCCATCATCAAGGTACTCCTGGCTGCCCCTGTCCACACAATGCTGGCTCCACCTCCTGTGGAGCGTCTGATGTGCCTGCCCTCACACTGAAAGCAGAAGCCAGAAGTACACCCAACAAGTGCTCAGAGACTGAAAGCAGTTATGCAAAGGCCCCCCTGGCCTGTAAGAACAAAAGAATTGGTGTATAAAAGTAGGAGCCCTGCTCCTTGTAAATGAGAATCCTGTTTTACCACGAAAGACCTCTACCCGACTAGAAGGAGAAGAAGACGCTGGAAGGACTGGCCTGCTGCTTGCCTTGCTGAGAAAGGAGAGGAGAAGACTTGCTGAGAAAAGACTTTGCTTCTTTGTGCTTTAAACATTCTCCAAGGGCTTGATTGAGCTTGCCCCCTGACCTGGACCCCAGGACTAGTGGGTCCTTGGTGCTTTCGCTCGTCTTGATTTTCGAGCCGTGTGTGCTTCCCTGCTGGAGCCAGACTGCGCCCCTCATCGCCCCTCCCAGGGCTGTGGCACTCGGGAGCTTGCCTGCCTTTGTCCTGTGAGAGCCTCGCTCCGACCGGAGTCGCTCTCTGCCCCCAGGCTTGGCTTCCTGCTCCTCTGCCCCTTGCCTGCTACTGGAGTGCCTTGAAGCGCTCTCACCTCTCCCGCCGGAATTTCCTTTGTGGATTGTGATCCACGCCGGGTCGACAGCTGCACAGTCCGTGCCCTGTGACCCCGCTTCGCAATCCCCGAGGTTTTGTCAGGCCGCGCCGCCCCCGCTGAGGAGACCCCCGCACCGTCGTGCCAAGGGTCGTAGGCCGCGCCTGCCTGTCTGCATACGCCTGCTGGCGTCAAGATCCGAGAGTGCCCCCATCGTTGGAGTCGCACAAGCCTGTGCCGACTCTTGCCAAAGAAGAAGAAGAAGTGCGCATTAAATCACCACCGGGCCCGGGGCCTGCAACTCCTTCTTTCCCCGTCCTCGCTCCCTGCCTGGGAGCTGCGCAGGGAAGCCTCCGTGTGCCCGGAGCCCCCACGGGTGAGTAGAGCTGTGTGCTCCGTCAGTACTCCCCGTCAGGGCCCCCGAGCTTGCTCTTACCTGCCGCGCTGTCTCCCGAGTCCCCCCCGCACCGCTGGGCCGGCCCGCAGCTGACTCTGTCCTCGAGCCGAGAGGAAGAGCCGGGGCCGGCACAGGCGTGCTCATGGCCGATGCGTGAGAGTTGGTAGGGGCCGGGTCAGTTTCACCCTTGAAGGCAGGAGAGGCGCTGCAAGACACGCCGAAGGCCCGGGGAGAGTCCCAAAGCCCCAGAACAGAGAGAGGCTTTCTTTTGAAAGGCAAGAACACGGAGAGAACTGTGGAATTTAAGACACCAAGGAAGATAAAACGTAACAGAGCTAATGTTGGAACATTGAAGTTCAGAAATCCGCAGTAGAAGCAAATTACCAAAGAACTTCCCCTTTTTGAACTGAAACTAAGAACCTTTGCCTATTTACAACCTGTGGTGCACCAGAAACGTTATTTGGTCTTGTGATAAGTCTGACCTAAGAGATATATATATTTTACATAAAGAAGCGTATTTTTATATACTCACAGCCTGGTGTCCATTTGTGGGGGGATTGGTGTATTTTACTGTGTGTGTGATTACAAATGCTTAACTAACTAACGCCTGAAGAATAGCCTTGGCTGCTCACGCCACGCACCTAGAGGGTGAGCAAGGATAATTCTAAGGGGTCATCCTTCGCCCTGACTTAGAGGAGAGGGTCCCTGCTTGTCACAAGTGCATACTTGCACCAACCAGAGACCCCCAATTCTAACATTGAGAAACAGGATCCAAATACTCTAAAAATATCTCAAAGTTCCTCTTTTGTCACCTTTATTTGTTAGTACTTTAGGTATAGTTAAAAATAAATTGCTCGGCGGGTGTATTGAGCTCAATGGTTAAAACCTGTCTAATAGTCACCAACATGTTTCTCCCCAATCGAAAGCCTAACTTGTCTTGGGCATTCTTCAGGGCTGTGGGATTCTTATCTTAGAAAAGCCACAGGGCTTGTGAAGACATATGCATTAGTGATGGAATATTACCACCTACCCTATTGCAAAAGGTGAATCCTACCTTGTAACTAATCAATAATTCGAGTAGAGGACTGTTAGACCTGGCATCATTGGGATGAGTCTCCCTTCCATTTTGACGGATTGCCTCCTCTGTTTTGATATGTTTTTGCTGGATTTATGCTTTGGGCACTGTGCCACTGCTAATCAGTGCCACAGTGCAAGTGCTCCCTATGTTAAATTAATTTACTAATTGGTTATTCCATGATTGGGTTATTTGATGTACCTGTCAGCCCCTAGTACAGTGCCCCATGTGTGCCCAGGGCTTGTAAATCAAATGCTGCTGGTGGGCTTGCAGCGCTGGTTGTGCCACCCACAGAATCGGCTTGTAAAGGGTGTCTCAGGCCTGCCATTGCAAGGCCAATGTGCAGTCTAGCACTGCCATGTTGACTTGGCCAAGTGCACCCACTTGCCAGTACCAAACCTTCCCTTTGCTCTATGGTAGGCCCAGGGGCAGGGTGCATTGTAAATATAAGGTAGGACATGCTCTGATGTGTGTAGCATGTTCTAATAGTGAATTACAGTCATTTTCGTTTTTCACTATTGAAGACTACCTGTTCTCATAGGCCAGAATGGGCAGTTAGATTATTACATTCTCATAATCTTAACTGACTCAGGGAACATGGTAGAAATTCGAATTTAGTTTGCCTGAACACAAAATAATAAAATGCTTCTTTTAGTAAAGCTGGTTTTAATATTCTGTGTTTGAAAATACCACTTTTAGAAAGTAGGTATTTTCTTGCCTAACTATCCAGGCGTGCCTCTGCAGGGTGGTGTATTCCTTGTTTGGGTTTGTGAGTGACAGGGCTGGGGGAATTCCAGGAGACAGGCTGGGGCAGCCCAGTGGTGAATACAGAGATCTGCATCTAGATGGGAGGGAGGAATTGCACCTGGGACATGAATAGGGCTGGGCCTTCCCTCTACAATTCTGGCTCCACCTCCTGTGGCTTGTCTGATGTCTTTGCCCTGCGCTGTGAAAGAAGAGAAGGAATCATGTCAACAGAGTGCTCCAGAGCTGTATTTTCTCTCTCCTGTGCTGGCTCCACCTCCTGTGGGGCGGCTGATGTCTCTGCCCTGCACAGTGAAAGGAAGAAGAGAGTCATGTAAACAAAGTGCTCAGGAACTGGTTTGGACTAGGCAGAGGCCTCTCTGCCTTCAGAGAACAAAGGATTTTGGGGTATAAATATTGGGACCCTGATCCCGAGAAATGAGATCACTTCTGGAAGAAGAAGCTTTTCTGCCAAGGACAAGAACCAAGGAAGCTGCAGGAGTTGTACTGCCCCTCTGCCAGTGTGCTGTTTGCTAGGTTGGCCTGCAGTGTTTGCTTCATTGCCAAAGGAAAGTAGAAGGAACTTTGTAAGGACTTTCATCTACAGAATATTCTCCATGGGCTTGAACTCTGCTTGCCTCCTGCTGAAGTCTCAGGGACAAAAGACTTCACCTGCAGCTCCCTCCTGAATTTCCTTGCTGGGAATTCTGACTCCAGTCACTTGCGTGACACTGGGAGCTGGAAGCGTGACGCATCGAGAAGAAGTGTGTCGCCGCCGCAGCTGAAATCATTGCAACGCCGGAGAAGCGAGCCTTTGTCGCATCTCCCTGAAAGTGTGTGTTCATCGAAGCTGCCTGCTATCGCATCAGCAGAGAAGCGTGACGCCATCGTGAGAGTCACCATCGCATCACCTGAAAAGCGTGTCGCAGGGCCTGTCGCGACTCCAAAGTACAGAGTCGTTGCAAGGCTGCCAGGGCATCATTCCATCGTCATCGCATCATCATCGCTTCACCGCATCAATGGCACCATCTTCTCGCATCACAACCGGATCATCGCATCGCATCAAGGCGCCATCTTGCGCACCGCAAGGGTCCGTAGGCAGAGAATCTACGCATCACCTCCGCACCGGTAAGGCTCATGACAAGTTCTCTACTCTGCGCAAGCATTGAGGAAGGACGCAACCGTTCCCCTGGGTCACGGAACCAACGCATCTCCCCTTTTGCAAGCCTTTTGTTCACTTTGCGTTACGCATCCAGGTACTTTGTTGAGAACTTTGTCGCATTTACCAACAACTTGAACTAAGGAACTTTAATCACCTTTTAAGTAATTTTAAGTGTAGTATTGTGGATTTTTGTCGTTTGTGGTCTTGTGTTTAAGTCTTTATAAAGAATACTTATTTTTATAAAACCTGTGTTGTGTCCATCTGTAGTGTTTTCACTGTATTACTGTGTATATTCACAAATGCTTAACACACTTCCTCTGAGATAAGCCTGTCTGCTCGTGCCAAGCTACCAAGGGGGTGAGCAGGGGTTATTAAGGAGTGTAATCCCCTTATCCTGACTTAGAAGTAAGGGTCCCTATTTGGACAAAGGTGAATACCATTGCCAACTAGAGACCCCCAGATCTAACAAGGACCTACATCCAACTAAGAAATTAGACAAGGAAAAAGGTAGACGATGGTCAGGAGGAAGAATTGATACATCTGCTCCTGCAACCTACATCTTGGTACAAGAGTGCCTTTTATGTTTCATTTATATATAGTGAGCTTCCCCTTTGCTCACACTGGATGAGAAAAACCATCAACACACGCGTGAGTGTCACACAAAAGCTGGGAAAGAAACTAGACAGACTAAGTGTTGCTTTTGGTGAGCAGTGAAAATTCACCGTATCATCACATGCGATTTACATGTTGTAAACTGACTTAGGCTACAAGCTTAACATGCCAAACTGGATACACACAAAAACTATTTGGTAAGAACCTCTTTGGGTGTTAAGTAGCATACAAGCATCAATTATTGATAACCATCTTACCCTAAATTTTAGGGGATACTGTTACCTCGGTCCAGGCGGGGGTGACATCCTTTATAGTCACTCTCTGGGTAATAAGTTCGGAAAAGAAGGAGTGAGACGGGGAGGACGTGGTTAGAATTAACATCTCAAAGGACGGACATAGGATTTGGTGAAAATCAAATCAACTGAAGGTTTGGTGGATAAGGGACGAGTCATTAAAAAGGCATTAGACCCAGCCATACAAATGAGGACTCTGTTAAGGTAGCCTGTCCTTAGAGAACCCCCAGAGTATTGCGGGGAACCCTGCCGTGAATCAAAAACTATTTTTTTCTCCTGGGCTTGTTTTGCTCCTGCTTGTGGAAGCTCAAATTTCTGGTTCCCTGCACTAGACCTGGAATCCGCCTGGGTTCCTGGTGCTCTCTCCTGCTTCTGGAGCCATCTTCCAAAGCCCCCTCAGCAGCCAGTCACCAGGACACCCTCCTTGCCATACTCCCCTTGTCTCACAACCTCTTGGCTTCTTACAGGGCCCCTGTATGTCAGCAGAGTGAAAGGGCCAGTCCAAAGAAGCCCCAGGGGAACCATCTAGGGCCCCTCAGGAGTCCATACACCCAACTGTTCCTCAGGGGATGTAGGGGGGGTAGTACCACTGACCTTGGCGACACATCCTAGTCCTGGGGATCAGCAGGAATAAAAGTACCAAAGTCCAATCTTGCAGAGGCATCAGGTGGCTTCTTTTTCCTTCTGGGCATTCTGTCGCTGATGTCACTCCTTGGTCCAGTATCTTGTAATCTTTCACTACCTTGTGCAGTCCAAAAACTGGGTAGTGAAAGGTGAAAGTTCTTGAGGGACTATATGGGTGGACCCCATTTTTGCTGTCCTCTGTGATGAACAGGCTGCATTAACTGAGTCAAGATGTCCCCTAAAAGAATAGTCTTCTGAAAATGAGAAAGAATATGACATTTCTATTCCAAGTGGGGGTACTTACACAGCGAGTCTGAATTTTCAGTGCAACTCTCAGAAACACTATGCATGCACATATTTACGTTTTGAGCTAAATAATACAGTAAAGCCAACACCACCATTACTGTAAAATAAAAGATATGAATATGAAAGTGTGAATGTTGAATAGCCTTAGCCTGCCTCAACCAGAAACAAACTGCACTTTCTAAACTAAAAAAGCCACAACACAGCAATTAAAATGTCATCATGTCTGTAATAAGGTAACTACACCAAAATACACTCTGAGTCTGAGTTACAAGCTGCACATCATGCCACATAAAACTACGACTGGTGAACTTTCAAAGTGGTGGGGTGCAATTAGTAGCAAGACTCGTATCCCCACAAGATATTTTGAAAAGGAAGAGGGCAATGATGCATTTCGCCGGGCAATGTACTTTGTCAAAAAAGCAATATGGTTTATAGGCAGCTCTGAAGAGTATTGAAAGAAGATTCAAATAGTTTAATGGAGTGCATTCAAGTTGAAAATAGGGGTTGTCATGAAACGTAATCTGCGAGATTACGCAGAATTATGCGAAAACAAATTCTGCAATCGGCACTACTTTTTAGCACAAAAATGTCCAGCTGTGTTTACAGCCAATACAAGGATACATTTGCGCTAAGAAACAGGCTAAATAAAAGAGAACATGACTAGCGACCACAAAGAGATGCTTGTGCTCACTAAATGTGCTCCTGGGGTAGGATTTCCCCCCAAATTACTCCTAGCATTTAGCGCTATTTTCGTAGTGCAAAATGCACCCTCACTTCCAAATGGATATTATTTTGCGCTATAAAAATAGGGCTAACTACAGCAGAATACAAATAGCGAGGGCTGCTCATTGAGGGCCTCATTTATGAGGCTGTGTGTCACTTTTACGCCGCCGGTGCATCACTTTTTGTGACGCAACAGTGGCGTAAAATATGCGCCTTGTTGCGCCATATTTAAAAGGTGATGCATCTAGGAAGATGCGTCACGTTGTAAACCCCTGGCCCACATTATACCTGCGCCAGGTATAATGTATGCAAGGGGGTGTTTTGACGCAAGAAAGTGTCATGGAAGTGACGCAGTGAAATCTATAAGATTTCACGGCGCCATTTCTTGTCCGCTAATGCGTCAAAATCTTATGCCTGCATCCTGGCGGGCATAAGACTGATGCAGGCACTAACAACATGGGACTTGCCCATATGAAAGTACACTTTGCTGGAGTTGCATCACTTTTGTAAAACACTCCAGCAATGCGTCACTTTTGCGCCTACAGATACGTCAGAAATACTGACGTATCTGTAACTCCTTGCGACATGATGCATCATATGATAAATATGACGCATCAATCATGAAGCAAGGAGTGCGCACTTAGAAGTGACGCATCGCTGCTTTCACACAGCGATGACTCATTTCTCATAAATGAGGCCCAAAATGTGCTCTTGCGATATGGTTTCTTCCCCCAAATTGCGCAAGTAGGAGTAATTGCGTAATTATCAGTAATTCCACATCAAAGAGTAATGCAGAAGAATTACCGAAATCACTTCTATTCCAATGGTGTAATTGAAAATCCGCAGATGCATGATTCAGACCTAAAATATTGTGGATACCAAAGGATGTATTATCTGCTGAAAACAAATCTTTGACAAAAAACTCCTAAATAATTGTATAAAATACCATTGTTTTTACAGTTAGTTGAAATAAACTGGGTGTGTAGTTCCCATTATCCATATTATTTTTTAATTTATATATTTTCATTCACTTCTGTCTATCCTTTAACTTTCTTTTATTTACCCTCTCTGTGCTTCTTTTAGTCTGGAAGGGCGGGAAGGGAACAACAGGATCACACAGCTCTCAGCATCCAAGGACTTTGAAAACAAATTACCCCTCAGGTTAACAAATCAGTGAGACTCGGACAGGTTTAGATAGCAGACAAATTGCTTATGATTCATCAGCCTTATAAACTCAAACCGCAGACAGCAGTAGTGATAATAATGTTACTTGGGGCTGCCATTACAGGTCATGAAATGGCTCCACGTAATTTACAAACAACCACAACAACAACTGCCATTTGGCATGTGTCTCCAGCTTGTCATTTTGTGAAAAAGAACTCATTTTGCTGTCGAATGATAGTTTTTCATTATTTGCTCAATAAAATAATTCTTCTCAAGCATGCTTCTATTAATTATTAATGTTAAAGCGGAAATTTAGCCTAAAGTGAACTTGGAGCGCTGAGCACACCAACATGAATTCATGCGGGAGAGGTGATTTATAAAAACGTTATCAAGGAAAAATGTTAGTACATGGGTGAGAGAGGATGCCAAAGAGGTCTTAACATCCTCCCAACAGTACTGTAAACAAAAGGATGCCTTAGGTGCAAAACAATGGTTTCCAGGACCAGCTTTAGCGCTGGTGGTGCGCAATGCGACAATTTTTGGGCTCCCCTCCAATGTCATCCTTCTCCATGGATTCCATACACTACCACCCCCACCAGCCCCCCTCATCTCTCTATAGCCTCACTCTCACATACGTTTCATTTTTAAAGTGCTGGTTGGGGATGGCTTTACAAATAAAAATATTTTTATTCAAACAAAACTTTTTTAGCAACATTAGGAATAGATTATAAAAGACTCTGGAAAAACCTAATGCCCTAACCTATACTATGTAGTTTGCACGCAGCTCCTTATTGACAGTTCATAAGACTGTATAAAGAGTGTAACTTTTGAACTGCAAGCAACAGAAGGATCTCTATGATAAAAACAGTAACCCACTGAGCTATCCACATATAATTAAGGTCTGTGATCTGCACAGTACATTCTTCCTCCACTACTTTAGGAGAAGTCAAATTGCCACTAGACAAAACTCATCTCTCTTCTTCAGGACCATTAATCATCAGCATATATTTTTATTGTTGCCTGAAATCTTCTTGAAAAAAGCAAAAGGAACACACTATGGACGAAATGATGAACAATGCAACCAGTCACACTTATCTGGGCTTAATCCATTGTTCTTTTGCTTACTTCCCCACCCTACTTTGGACACAGCATATGCAAATCAGTCTTGACCCTGCTCCTCATCGAAACAGTCCCGCCCAAACTACCAAGCCAGGTCCTGTCTGGACCAGAAACAAGCATCCTGGGACCGGTTTCAGAGCTTTTGTGTGCAATTTTAAGCAGCCCTTTTGGCATAGTGGAATACTCAAACTTTCCTTTTTAGTACATGTAAGTCACTTCCAGGGTAGGCCCTTGACAAACCGGAGGACAAAGTGCAATGTATTTAAAAACACTGAACATATACTTTAAAGTTTTGCATGCCCTGGCAGTGAAAAACTCTTAGTTTCATTTTTCACTTCTTCAAGGTCTATTTCGTCCATACGATAACATTGGAGATGCCTTATTACATTTTATAAGTGTCATTTCTAAGTAGGAAGATAGGATCCATTCATCTTTGGTGTTCCTGGAACCAGAATTTTAAATCCAAACTAATGGTGAAGTTAGAAAGTTGGCATTTTTCTGCTGTATCCATTTAGTAGCCTGTCTCTAGTCAAATGACTGGGTGTAGCTGACAGTTGGGCTTTGTGTATTCCTCAGAGACAGTCACAAACAATAGGGAGCTTAGGTGTGCCTGGGTGGCTCTCACTGACAGGATGGGAGGGAGGAGCTGGGTACCACCCCACTTACACCTGAATAGGATGTGTTCTGCCTCCACACCAAGGGCTTTATACCCCCGTCATTAATCAAGAGCAGAGACAGGGAGAGCAGATTGCCTGGGGACTTCAAAGGGAAATCGCTAGAAGTTTTGTCACTACTTCAGAGGCACATTTGAGCATAAATACTCAACTTTAGACACCACCACCTCAGTACACTTTTGGACCTGTGCATACCCTGCCAGGAAGAAGGGCTGCTCTGCTGCTGAAGGACTGTCACTCTGCTGGACTGCACTCTGCTGGTCTCCTGGTTTGCTGTGCTGACCTGCTGGCTACTGCCCACTTTCCTCAGTGGGAAGGACTGGAACTGCATCTCTTGAACCCAAAACCCAGAGTGAATTCAAGAACTAGTTGGCTGGCCTCCTGATCTGAAGCCTCAGGGACATAACAGGATTTCAACAACCTCGCATCTGCACTTGGACCATGCCATCTGTGAATCTACCCTGCCAAGTGGTGCCACTTCAATTCTGGATCTTTTGGAAGTAGGCTTAAGGTGCTTTGCCAGCCTCGATCCAGCAAAAACTATAAATCCCATTGGCTGCACCAGCCCAAGCAGAACTGGCGCATTTCTGCTGCTGCATGGATTGGATCGGTTGAGACACTCGTATCGCTGCCACAATGCACATCATCTTTTAAACCACAACTGTACGACGCATCCTCAGCACAGGCCCTAAAATCTCTTGTTCACAACAGCCTCATTGACAACACACTCTCCATTCATAGCCTCGCAGCTTCTAAGAACTGGCACCTCGCCCCAACTGCACAATGCATTCCCAACTCAGGACTTTGCATTGCACACCCCCATCAACGGGATCATCGGAGTCTATTCAACAGGGCATCGTATCGTAGCCTCACCGCATCTCGGTACTGATGCATCAATTTGGCTTCATGACACATCTTTAAGGTGGACCTTCACAACCCTGCGCAAACCAGGATTTAAGATACTTTGTTCAGCAGGCCTAATTGATTCCACGAAGCCAGCCCATGCTCCATCACAGTCTGCTTGAATTTGTGACTTTGTCCCAGTCCAGCACGACCAGATATCCACAGTTGGTGCTTTACGCCTTTTGGCGATATTTTCTCTAAAAATATTACAGTTCAATATATCCAGTTCTACTAATCGGATTCTTGCTGTTCTGGTCTTGTTTTATTTATCAAAAACAACTCTATGGTTCTAACTGTGTTTATGGGCTCCTTTAGTGGTGGATATTCACTGTGTTACTGTTTCAAGTGCTGCATAAAACACTTTACACATTGCCTTCAAATTAAGCCTGACTGCTTTGTGCCAAGCTACCAGGGTGTTGAGCACAGGTTAAATGAAGTTTGTTTCTGCCTAACCCTGAAAAGGATTGTGGTTGCAGCTTGACCAGGGCTCACACCCCAGTAGATAAGGAACCCAATTTCTTACATATGCGATATAATCCAATTGAAGGTACTCAGTGATCAAGAGGATGTTTAAGCGAAGCATTTTCTGAAAGGGGGCATTTTCGAAAATTATATTTTTTAACCATATACTAGCTTTTAACTTTGTACATTCTTATTTGGCAGTCTTCTAAACTAGGTTATTGGGTGGATGGGAGATGGATAATGAATGTAGAAAAAAACAGTACAAAAATAATATTCATTAGAAAATTTACATATTTGCAGTGTCTGGTGTACTATCAATGATTAGGTGACAATTGTTAACATGAAGTGATCTTTGAGATCAATCTTGAAGGAAGTTAAAGAAGTTGAAAGAGGGTTCCAGTGCAGGTGTCCCAGTTGATTGAAGGATCTGAATGGTGAAGCTGTACATGAGGTTTGGGGGTGAGCAGGCGATTAGCTGGACTTGCTATCCTACTCTTGTCTCGAGTGAACAGCTAAGCCTGCTATTATCTGATTTGCTCTTGTCCTGTTCGATTGTGATATTTACTATGGCTTCCTTCTTAAGAAAGTCAAAGGGGTTTGTCTTGAAGAAATTTCTGGCTACGCCATCAGTCTTACCCTGTAATTTGCTTTCTTACTCTTGCCTTTATTGCAATGTTTGACTGTTATGACCGATGTTATCCTTTGCTGGTAAGGTCTGTGCTACTATTCTTATTTCTTGTACCCTCGTAACTACCCATCTGTAAAGCGCTCTGATACCCCCTGTGGTCTTGTTTGCGCTATATAAAACTCTTTAAATAAAATAAAATAAAAAATAAATAACTGTACATGAGCAAAAGATGCAAGTGTGGAGCTAGCTGCACAGAAAAGAGCAGAAGTAGTCTAGGGAGGAGTCATTCATGGCCTTGAGGATCAGGATCGGTAGTTTATACAGAGACCTGTTTTGGGCAGACAGGCAGCCTACTTCGTGCAGGTAAATGGACTTATCATCTGTGAACACGTACAGATGTTACACTTTCCCTTCCCACTGATACCTTTCATAGTCTAAGGATCCCTGCTGCTATAATTCACTGATGTCCACCCGATTCTGAGAGGTGGCTTGAGACGCTGATGCCCGGAGTTGATTCTAGATGTCAAAGACGCCTACAAGATTATCAGAAAGCCTCCATGTGACGGGGTGTTGTAGCAAATTCGCAATTTCATCATGACCTCCACAGATTCTTAACCTTTCTCTGGACCCTATTTTTGTCAGATTTAGGACTGTAAAAGAAAAAGCCAACACTCAGGATTGCCTTTAGTCTACTGTATTTAATGCAAAATAGCGAGTAAACAAGCAGAAATATTGCAAGACAATTGCCACTTCAGCAGCTCTGAGCGTTCACACTTAATCAGATGGAGTATATAATGCTAAAATGCATACCTTTGTCTGCTTTATTTACACATTTATTTTCAATGCAAGAATGGCAGATTAGAAACACATGAAAGAGAATTAAACTAATTGATAGCTACTAATGAGAAGGCACCAGGATCTTCTTGTGGGAAGAAATGTGAGAAGACCTTGAGCACCTGATACAAGAAGCGCTAACAGGAGATGACACCACTATTTTCTAAAGTCCGGGCATGTTTGTGCCAAACTCAAAACGAGGCTACAGTTTACTACACAGTACAATTAATGTGCAATTATATGCAACTAAATTGTACAGCTGCAGTACTTTTAAAGTGTGTGTAATTGTGCATGAATACTAAGTGGTCTTTCAGCTAGTGTAAAAATATGATAGTACGCATTAAGGCATGATCATGATCATGAGCGTTGGAATTTTTATAACACAGAGATATTATTAAGGCACACACATGGACTCTGTGCACAGTAGGTTTGCTTTGGCCCTAAAACGGCATTGGTTAAATTTGGTTTCACCCAAAAAGTCTGTTTAATTTTCCAGTACCACCTCAATAGGTGGGGCAGAAAATGCACCTATGGATTGGAAAATAAATCGCATATGTGAGCCGCAGTGTTTATTTGCATCAACCACATCCATAACAAACACGTCTGCCATGAACACCATTGTGCTCTGGCTGACTGCAGTTTAAAGGCGCCTGGGTTACACATGGCAAAGAAAAGTGCATTTGCCACATATGAAAGCCTAGTTTTATGTGTTCATAAGTCAGACCTAAAGTGTGCTTTGTAAGCCCATGAGGCTGTGTGCGTAGTAAAACAAAACAAAGGTGGCACACTATACATTATAAAGCGTTGCCTCATAGTGGTAGAAGGTCAGAAGCTATTACTCTCTGTAGGTCTAGCTACCTGTCTCATAGGACATGCAAAGTTGTGATTAAAACATTTAGGGCCAGATGTACTACGGCCAAAATAGCACCTCGCAAATTGCGAGTCTGTTGCGACTCGCATTTTGCGAGGCGCTATTTAGGACGAGCAACAGTGTGTAACACACTGTTAGCGATTTCCAATGGGGTCGCAAATAGAAAGGCTCATGAATTTTAAAGAGCCTCTCGCAATTTGCGACCCCATTGGGAATGGCAAGACCTCCCCGGTATGGTGGCCTGATGGGCTCATCAGACCACCATGTCTGGGACTGCTTTCTAATAAAGCAGGTATTTTTTTCAAATGCAGCATTTAAAAAAAAAAAAACTTTTTTTTTCATTTTTTAAGGGTAGGTAGTGGTCCCTGGGGCAACTGCCTGCCCTTAAAAAATATCTTCCCCCTCTTGAAGAGGGTGGTCTGCACCCGCAATTGCGGACACAAAACATCTGTACATAGGGTTGCGCACAATATTAGGAAGGGAACGCCCCTTCCTAATAGCGAGTAGCAAAACCCTATTTTGGGAATTGCAAAGAATTGCGACTCGCAAAATAGGGTTTGTACATACCCCAGGCTGTTTTTGCATTCGCAATCGGGTTTGTAAACCTGTTTGCGCATGCAAAAACTGTTGTACATCTGGCACTTAATGCTATAAATTCCCTTAGGAAAATGGTAGCAAAGTCCATTTGAATTGTACAGACCTGATTTAATGTTAAAATCTGATTTTTTATAACTTGATGGTCAAGGTAATTTTCTTTTTTTTTACTTTAGACTGCCTGAGCAAAAAACTGTTTTAAAACTAGGCCATGGCAAGATTTTTATTACACTGGTGTAATCTCACATAAATTCATTAGTTATGTGTTGTGCTTGTTACTGGAATTTCCCACAATTAGGCCACATCGCTTAGTTATGCACCGTTTGTAACACAAGTTTAGCGTGAGCAAACAGGAACAACACCAACAACCAGAACATGAATGGCTGCCATTTGCAGCCTTTGTTGTTTTTTTTTTTTTGCTTTTGTTGCGCAAAATGTGTCCTCGTGCAACTCAATTTGCACCAACATATAGCACCAATTGCATATTTGCTTGTCCTATAATTATGTAGAGCAGAATTCGCACACCCAGACTTAAAGCCAATCATGCAACCCACTATACCTCTAGAGCTTAAATACATATCATTATATGACAGAGTTAATGGTCTGGCTCAGGAAACAATTACCGGCCAGGGTGGTTTTAACTGCTGGCTACTTAGAAGGAATTAGCTATTAGCTATATACGAGTGGGCAGGAGCAGTTAGTAGAATAAATGATAGCATTAGCACTACCTCTCTGGACTTGGAGATGCCAAGGAGAGATTCTCCTATTCATTCGCGGAACCTTCCTTAACAGCCAAACTCCAGTTACAGTGGGGCAGAGCACCAGTTTGGACCCTATCAGATGGGTGCAGAGAGCATCTAAATTGTAGAGTGGCCAAGGAACACAGCTGAAAACACGCTTTCCTGGTGGCATTGTGAAACTGGGTCTCCTGGGTAATTTTACAGTAAGGCAAAGAGGTAGTGTTGAAAAAGAAGAGGGAAACTCTCAAGAAAATAGTTAGGATTGGGTGGCAAATAAATCTCCAAATACTGGGTAGTGTCCAGGAAAAACGTGGTACCTTAACCACCTCCTCCAGAGAAAATTCTTGGACCTGGGAAGACTCAACATGAATAAGACCATCTTTAAAGAAGATTCCTGACTACTACTTGTAGAAGAGAGCTCACACTTGGACTGACATATTTCCGCAAGCTCCCAGGGACTGGAACTGTTCTCCAAGGGACAAATGGTTGGCCACCTGTTTGCCTGCTTCAAGTATAGAAAAAAGCTAAAGGACTTCTCACTGCAAGAGAGTACTGTTGAACATAGAGGATTGATTCCTATGGTAGGCCTGGCTTGAGAGAGACCTGATGGTTAGAACCCCGCCCTGGGACCTCTATACCAACCAGAAAGAACTTTAAACACACTGCAGAGTAATGGGGATTAGTCAGTTTCCCCACCTCTGGGGGACCTGGACAAGGTGCTGAGGCTTGTCTAGGCAAGCATGAAAACCAAATATTTTGAGGTGCTATTTGCCTTAAAAATATAAAACCTCATGCTTCCATTGTTCCTTCTATTTAAATGATCTTGATGTCTCGTGTGATCATTATTTGTTGTAATTTTTTCTAAATTGGTTTTAGAAATGTATTGTGTTGTTTCTTTACTTGAAAGTTGTCAACACTGCTTGAACCTAACACACACTTCTCTGGGAACTGCCTACTGCTTATCTCACTGCTGCCAGGAGTCGTGCATAGATTTTCTGTGAATTTTGTTTTGACCTAACTCAATTGTTTGTTTTGAGTATGTTTGTAGGGGTCACTTCCTCACAAATCAGTTACCTAATTTCTGATAGGTGGAACCAAAATCATGAATGTCCACCCAATGCCTTGAAAGTCAGCCAAATATCAGTGGTGGCCAACAAATGGCAGCATTAACAGGGGTGGCCAGTACATGTCAGAGTTGCCCACAAGTCTCTAGATATGTTCACCATATGCCAAATGTGGCCACCAGAAATAAGGAATATGGGCCTTATACAAGTGTTTCCCACCTTATATCAAGGATGACCCCAAGTATAAGAGATAACCAGCAGATGCTAAGAGTGACTAACAGATGGCAGGGGTTTCTTATATATAGCACCTACAGAAAACTGATGTTGTGGAGGCAGCAAGTGCTAGAGATCCCGTCAGAGGGCATATGACAGTGTCAGTCAGTCAAACCACTTTTATTTGATTATTTAAAATCCCAAAAAGTACAATGCACATTTAAAAATTAGGACAATCATGTCAAATATATAAAACATAATGGGCGTAAATAAAGATTTCATTCAAGGTAAAAACAGTCAAACACCTATCAAATACAGTCTATGGAAAAATCTATAATTTCAAACAGGATTTATCAGACAGTGGAGACCAGCCTGGATACTAGTTACTAAAATGAAGGAAGTGGTGGCTTCTCTCGATTCAGAGATTTTCAATTATAGTATCGGAACGTAAAGTTGGTGCCATACATCAGAGTCATCAGGAGCTGCACAATTGTGTGAGGAACACAAACGTGGGCTAATTCACAGTGACACTAGTTGCCCAGCTCACTGCGATGACTGAGACAGTTTTTCAAGAACAAACTGCTTTTGTGATTGTGGGAAAGCGAAAAAACAGCTTGCTTCCAGAGTGAAAAAGAATTGGTAAAACAGAGGTCCAGCGATAGCACAGTTGTATGCCTACCTGTTGAAAATCTGGAAGAGATAAAATGTTTAAAAAATTCAACGTGTTACTGGTGTAGTGTGAGTTATGCCATAAACGAGGTTTCTCATAGAATAGTTCCTTAACTCTACTTCTCATGTCTCTGGCGTGTGTAGGATCACCCCCGACAACTGCATTTTATTTAAGCATGATAGTAACTATGTACAAGGCATTAAACTACAACTGATTCATATTTTTTTAAAGTTGTTCTTTATTTATTGGTTTCCCGGACTGGATATTGCTGTATATGTTAGGAAATAGTTAAATATGCCGCTTCTCGCCACTGAATTCAAATTATTCCAATAATAATTAGCATCAAGAATGAAATTAATGAATCTTGGCGTGCCTGGTAAATTTTATCTGTTTTACAAGAAATCAAATACATCATTGTGTTCTTTTATTTCAGATATGGAGACGCATTCATCAAATCTAATCCCACTCTGCAAAGTGCCTTCAGGAAAATGTGACACCGTGTGCATTTTCGGAACGGGGGATTTTGGGAGATCTCTGGCATTTAAAATGCTGCAGTGTGGCTATGCTGTTGTGTTTGGGAGTCGAGCCCCCCAGGCATCCGGCCTGCTTCCCAAAGGAGCCGAGGTGCTGACCCACAGAGAAGCGGCGAAAAGGTCACCCATTGTCTTCCTCGCTGTTCATAGAGAACATTATTCATTTCTAAATGATTTAACAGACGTCCTGGAAGAAAAGGTTCTGGTAGATGTGAGCAACAACCTCAAATTGAACCAGTACCCAGAAACCAATGCGGAATACCTTGCTCAATTGGTGCCAGGTGCAAAGGTTATAAAAGCATTTAATACAGTGTCAGCATGGGCTTTGCAATCAGGCACCTTGGATGCAAGTAAGCAGGTAATGCAGTTCTTACTGCTTATACTAGTAAAATATTGGTCTAACTCTAACCTACATTTAAAATGTTTGAAACAGTGAGGGTTACTTCCTGAACTCAGAATCATTATAAATAGATTGTAGCCCTAATTTGTGTTCAGCCAGTGTTCCTGTTTAGATATCGTGTCAATGCTCTGTAATGTACTTTTTGTTGACATTTGTGTTCTTGACATTACATTTGTGCACTTTTTTTTATTCTGGGAGGAGAAATCCCAGCAATCCGCAAGTAATGCAAACAGGGTTTACTTTTGTAAATATTTGTTTTGGTTTAATACAAATAATGGTAATTAATTACATTCCAAACCAATTACTTCTATACAAAAGCTGATATACATTAGACCCACTCACTTTTAAAGAACTGTTGTCCAAAAATGTTATCCTCCAGAAGTTTTAACATCTGTTCACACTACAATATATCATTTTTAAAGATGTTCTTCTTGCATCCTTGGATTGACACAGTGGAAACTCTTAAATCTAACAGTCTCTGCGAAGATTGCAGCATCAGCTTTAGTTCAATATAATTGGAAATAGCACCTTTATATGTGGGTAGTTTTAAAGCTCAAACTAACTGGAGAGCGAGGCACCACTGAACTTGAAGTCAGTCTTGAATTACGATTCAGACTCGACCCACAAGGAGTCCTGATCCCCAAGAGGTGCCCCCAAGGTCCTGGACCCCTGGCAAGCGTTAATGAGATCTCCTCCTGAAAGAAAATATGAAGATCCTGAAGTTTGCGCTCTATATGAACAGGAACAGGACTGTTACTGTCAAAATCTTCTGCCAGTGACGACTGCCGATGCGAAGCTCTAGTGCGACCACTCTTCAGGCTGATAGCAACCATCCTCGATGACCAGCAAGGCAAGTCCTGCACTTCAGGCTACAGAAAAGACCGCCCGTGACCACTGCCGATGTGAAACTCCAGTGACAATAGAATCAGTGACAATTGACCTGCCTCCTCCTAGCGGTATCCTCCAATGCATACTCTTAGTGTCGGTCTTGAGAAGTTAACTCTTCAGCTGGACTAACTTGTCCTTTCTCCGACCCGTACTCCCTCACAGTCAGCCTGAATGTGTGACTTCCCATGGTCTAGCACGACCAAATATCCACAAGGGGCATGTTCTGCTTCTTGGCACCATTTTCACAACAAACTTTTACCTTCCATATCTTAAGTTCAACCGATAATTTTTTTGTCATTCTGGTATCATTTTCTTCATTAAAATGTACTCTACTTTTCTAAATTGGTTTGAGACTTGAGAATGCAATTCCTTAGCTGGACTAATCTGGTCCCTTAGCGCAGACTGCTCTCCATCATAGTCAGACGGAACGTGTGACTTTTCCCTGGTCTCATGTGAACATATTACAATTTTTCTAAACTGGTTTGGAATTTCTCTTGTGTTGTGTTTTCACTTTATTACAGTGTGTGTGCTGCATAAATACTTTATACACTGCTTCTATGTTACGTGTAACTAGTTTTGTGCCAAGCTATCAAAGGGTTAAGAACAGGTTAATGTAGTGACCGTTGTGGTACATCCTGACAAGGATTGTGGTTGTTGCCTCAGCGGGGCTTACGTCTCCCCCTCAACCAATAACCCAATTTCCTACAGTGAGTCTTTAGAACACAGGTGCTTCATTGATTTTTGCAATGAAAGGTTTTGGCTTCTGGTTGGCCATTGGATAGGGATGAGTCAGTGAGCAACTTTTGATTTGAAAACAGACAGTGTAGGCTTCAGATAGGAAACATATGTTGGAAAGCAAAATGAGACAGGAAGGACCTCTAGAAGATTTGGACAGTAGTTTGACAACATGGAGGTAAAAGTAGTGAAAGGGGTACATTTGGTTTGGAGAGTGAAGAATAGAAATTGACATTGTGAAGTCAGAGTAGAGGGCCTGGCACTGCTTTTAGTAGGGAAGACCTGATGTGTGAGGTGGGAGATGTAGCCCTGAATAGGGCATTGATGTGAATCACAAATAAAGTTGAAGTATAATCTGCAGCAACTCTGTGAGATCAAAATGCCATGCACACCTTAACAGAGCAGTTGCAAGATAAACAAGTCACAAACTCATGGTGACATTTACAGGATTCGATTACAAATTCAAGGTTCATTAAGAAGAAAGATTTAGCTAAGGTTACTACAGACATCGAATGCAAATTGAACAGTATACCTTGGATGCTAAAATCATAAGTTAAGTAATAGGCTTTGAGGTTGGACATGGGTAGTGGAGGTGCAGAAAGGATTCTTTGGATTTTACTCTTGAGAGAGAAAAAATTCAGGGGTGCAAATTGAGGACCACAGTTAAGAATGGCATTGAGAACATCAATGAAATAATCTATGGCGATGGATCAGTAATAAATGAACACACTCTGGGGCCTAAAATGGCCAGTAATGGTGATACCAGTGTGTTCCATAGATAATAGCCAAGTTTCTGACCAGGAATTGTGCTGAAGGAGAGATATGTATTCAAGAGGATTCACACACATTTTCCATGGGTAATGTTCTAGGGTAGTATGTATTAAAGTGGTATCTTGTGTCTGGAGTGGCGTCATTGCCACAATGTCATGTTTGTCAATGAAAGTTTTGGAGATGGATAAAAAGTGGAGGATGATTTCAAGGTGTCAATTGTATTATTAGCTTTATGCATATGACTGAGTTTTCCCTAAGCAAGACTAAGGTGGTGATGGGACTGGCATTCATTTTATAAAATCTTTGCGGCATGGTCAGTGGGGATTGTCGTGAAATTGCACAGGGATGGCTTTCTCACACATTTAGACATTAAGATGTCAGGGTGTGTAAAGTGGACATCGTGAATGTTAATGGTAGTCTGTTGGTGCATAAGAGAGCGAGAGTGATCATGAAAACTAGAGGCTTAGGATATTGATAAGTAAAGGTGAAGGAGGAGAGTTAGGATTTAGCATGATGCTGTACAGGGAGCTGTGCAGAGGACAGTGGCTATATTAACTAGAGTGCAGGGGGTGCTGCTAAAGCAAGCAAAGATGTATGTCTGCTAGTTTCAGAGGGTTATAGAATCAAAGTTATGAGGGGAAGATAGAAAACACAATACAATGAGAATAGGGGTAATCAGTCCTTCGATGGAGGTACACAGGGACTGCTGAAGGTAGGGTGTGGGGTGGACTATTGATACAATAGAAGAACACAATGACATACAATACATATGTAACAGTGCCATCTTTTTCTTGTCACATTTAAGTGCCAGCAGGTATAAATATGAGTTGCCAGCTCATGACATTCAGACCCTTTTCCATTTTAGCCATTGGTGCTGTGAGGGGAAAACAGGAGAAGGATTTTCCCTTCCAGTCACCTGAAGCTAAATCAACCTGTACTCTTTGATTCAAACAACAACCTATATCTGAAATCTTTGCCTATTGTTTTTTAACACAAAGAACGTTATTTTCTCTCCTAAATTATCAATGCAAATATATTGCAGTGCTATAAATTAAGAATCATGTATCAAATCCTTAAGTGGGTGTGGATAATTCAACTATTGTTTAAACATTTAAGCAGACAAACCTGTTTTGATCTACTTGGTTTAGCTTATTTTCCGTCCTTAAAAAAAGTTAAGTTCACCCTCTGTCTAATCATGGTGTAGGATGCATTTTAAATGATTCTCTGAGAGCTCATGAAAACAAATCTGTATGGGTTCTTTGAAAGTTTAAATCATCCATATTGAAATTAAACATCACTTGTATTCCACTGTTAATGCCCTACCATGTACTATCAAATGTATATCACTTTTTCACTGTGAGAATTAAATAATCCTTGTATTATAATTTCTTCCCATCTAACTTCAGTGAATACTCCTCAGGCTCTTCCTGAACATTTATGTGGACAATCCAAACTGCCTCTGTTAAACCTGTCAGCCTTAGGTAGTCTTTACCCAAACATTTTGTCTGTGCACCTCTTCTTCTTGCTGAATCTTTTTGTTGGCCTTAGGACTCTGAGCACTTTACTACTGCTTACCAGTGCAAAGTGCATGTGCTTCTCCCCTCAACATGGTTACACTTGGTATATTCACAATTGGGATATTTAATTTATCTGTAAGTCCCTAGTAGAGTGCACTACCTGTGTCCAGGGACTGTAAATTAAATGCTACTCGTGGGCCTGCAGCACTGATTGTGCCATGCATACAAGTAACCCTTTAAACATGTCTCAGGCCTGCCCCTGCAAAGCCTGTGTGTGCAGTTCTACTGCCATTTCAACTTGGCAGTTAACACCCTTTGCCAAGCCTTAAAATCCCCTTTTATTACACATTAGTCACCCCTAAGCTATGCCACAGGCAGCCCATAGGGCAGGGTGCTGTGCAAGTAAAAGGTAGGACATGTACCTTTAAGTTTTGCCTGGCCTGGTAGTTAAAAACACCTACACTCATTTTTAACTACTGTGAAAGCTACTCCTCTCTTACGTTAATGTTGGGAGTTCCTTATTACACTTTCAAGCTATAATTCCTGATTCGAAAGGAGTTACTGTCATGTTTTATACCTTTGGAATAGTAAGGACAAAATATCGTTACTGATAAAGTTGGATTTGACATTACTATTTTAGAAATGTTGCTTTTAGTAAGTGGGCATTTCTTTGGTCTTAAAGCACCGTGTGCCAGTAGCCCCTCTCCAAAACTCATCCGGGGTGGATGACAGCTTGGCTTTCTGGGTTCCCTCTAGACAGCCACACACAAAGAAAGGTTAGGTGGGTCTGAGTGCCCATTTGCATCTTTATGATGCATCTTGGGCAGGATGGGAGGGAGGCGCTGACACTTCTGAATAGGCTGTGCACTGTCCCCACACAAATGGTTGATTACCCCCCCGTGTAGGGGGTCTGGAGCCAGGGTTGGAAAGGAAAGACCACTGTGTATTTCAAAGACCCATCTTTAAATCATCCCAAATTCAAAGTCTTTTATTTGTATTTATTCAAATTCCAAGTCACAACTGTGTGTAAGTACTGGGTGCCTGAACCTCACCAAATCAGATACTTTGGACCTTCAAAGAAACTATGTCAGATGGACTACTGTGCTGCTACAAGGACTGTCACTCAACAAGACTGCTACTCTGGAAGAACTGTTTTTCTGCTGTATTGCCCTGCTGCCTCCATCCTTCGGACCCTGCTGGGGAAGAGCTGGACTCTGACTTGAACGCAGAGTGATGTCCAAGGGCTTGTTGACTTGCCTCCTGTTGCTTGAGACTCAGAGATCTCAAAGTCTCATCACTTGCTTTGATGTGTGGTCCGTTGAAAGTGGATCCAGGTGCTTGCTCCAGTGAAATTGACATATCTCCAGTCTGTGTGTAGCATAACTGGTGCATCAGCCTTGTGGCAAGATCAGAATGGGCGCAATGCAGTTGGTACCAGCTCCTCGTCTTAAAGAACCGAGGCATCGGAACCAATGCATTGCCATCACTGCAGTGTGGGAAGATTGGCTCATCCCCTCGACTGAGTAGATACTACCAGCACATCATTTACCAAACTAACGCCTCTCAGCCTGGCGCATCATCTTCATAACCAATGCATCCCCTCCACTGCGTGTACAAAATCGATGCATCACCTTAACTGTGGGATCAACACAGATGCATCACTTGGCTGCGCCCTGCATCTTACTGTTGCAACCCGGATCAAGGTACTGTGTTCCCCAGGCCTGCATGGCGCCTCTATCTGGCCCGCGCTCCATTGTGGTTGGCCTGAACTCTTGACTAAGCCCCCATAGGCGCTATGGCTTACATGCACTATTTTTACATTTAATTAAAAAAATAATATCGCAACATCTTCTTAATGGATTTTTGCCATACTGATCTTGTTTTATTTATAAAAATCATATCTATTTTTCTAACTTGGTGTGAAGTTTTTTGGCTGTGTTTTTATTGTGTTACTGTGTGTTATGTTGCACAAATACTTTACACATTGCCTGCAAAGTTAAACCAGCCTGCTCCGTTCTCAGCTACCATAGAATGAGCACAAGATAATGTATAATGTGTGACTGACCTACCCTGACTAGGATTGTAGTCCCAACTTGAACAGGGTGTATACCTCTGCCAAATAGTTGCCAAATTTCTAACAACCTCCCACACAAAATACTCAGCCTTCACTTTCTCTCGGCTCTACCTCATTGTCATCTGTCACAGTTAGAAATGGGATATAACTCCATTACTTCAATGCTGCAAAGTAATGAAATCCTCATGTTCGATCTAGTTATCTAAGGCCCACCTCTAAACCTGAAGAATTCACTGAAGAAGGGAGTGTTTTTGACTAAAATACAGTTCATTCTTTCAGGAGACTGGAACCTCTCCCAGGATAAGCTTTAGAGAGGCCCTAGGTAGAACTCTAAATGTAAGGTCTTACCAGGGGCTACCAGTACTCAGGCATCTTCAGGATACTTGGCATAAAGATTGCAGCATCTGGCTTCCATCCCTTATCTCCTCGACTCATACCTCAGACCCTCTCTCTCTTCAGTTGACTAACATTCTCATTCACCCAGGCATCATCTCCAACATACTGTATATCAAGCATGCAGGGAGTAACAGTTTTTTAGTACATGGGATGTCATGCTGAGGGCATGAAGAATTTGATAGGTCTTCAATGAAAAACAGAATAGAGGGTTCCAAAAAATAAGGTAAGAATGGGGATGATGAATACTTACTTCTGAGGTCCCAATGGAGGAGAACCAGGTAGGCATGCACACGCCATGCTTCCCAGAGGTTGCCTGGCCAACATAGAGTAGATTACAATGTGGGAAGTCTGTCACAAACTCAAAATGGATACTTCTGAAGAGAAGAGGGATCCGATGATCCCAATATCTAATGGCAACCTGTACAGGAAGGGTCAGTCTTATTAGATTTAATTGGTTTGGCAATACCTGCTACAAGTTTTAAATGGGTGGAGTGCTAGACTTTCTTCCCTTACAATAAATAGATAATATTTTTACTGATATAATAATTTACGGAAAATATGGCAAATAATGGCATACCTTCACATTATACTTATTGTTAAGGTGAGTAGATGTGAAGGTAAAAAAAGCAAATCTATTCTTACCTATGTATACTTACCCTGACTGTTCCATATTTTGACCTTGATACTCTTACAAAACATCATAATTACTAATGGCACAGGATAATTTATGCTTTTCACCCATCACTGTTTTTGCATTCTAACCACAAATTGATCCATGAGAGAAAAGTATTCCTGTAATAAAGTAAAATGTGTGCCAAATAGAATTAATGTTGTAAAGAAGGGCTAACTATTATTAGAAGTTACTGCTATGATTATGTCATCAATGATTTCAGTGCGTATCATCACTTTGCAGAAGCATGTTGCAGGAAATTTAATGTTAAGAGCAGCTTTGGCAAAACATTTCTTTAAAAAAAAAATGTATTGTCATCAAAAAGGGCAATAATATTCATCAAATTAAACTGGAAGTTTGAATTTATACATCAGGCAAAAACACAAGTACAAGAAACAGAAAAAGAAAACTAAGAGGAATCCCAAAATTAATTCATACAACACTATCAGTGATTACATTATCCCGTCCAAAGCCAATCGTCTCCATATTGCTTCTCACTTGATCAAAGAACGGACACCCCTTTCCTTAGCCAAGGCTGCCTCTAAACCATACGTCTCCCTAATAATAGTCCACCAATCCCCAACCAATGGCGGTGTCATAGAAACCCAAACCCGAGCGATGGCCAATCTAGCAGCAGCCATCAGAATTGAAAAAAGGAGGGCAAGTGCCGGTTTATCCCCCTGTAACCCAACATTATTTCAAGATCAGTGAATGAGGGGTCCAAACCCAATTTAAGCTGTACAATCTGACCAATCTTCTGCAAATAACCCCTCAATTCTGGACAATCAATAAACATATGTATCAGGTTAGCAGCGTATAATCCACATTTAGGACAGTTTATCTTATCTCCTGTCTTATTCCCTTGAGCCTATTTAGCTATTTTTGCCGGAGTATAGTGCAGCATACATGTTGTACGTAGTTGCTGGAGTTGCAAACTGACAGAGTAACCTAGTACAGCATGTTTGATCACTCTGGGTGTAACGTCTATACCCAAAGTTTGGTTCCAGCGCTGTGCTAATTTCTCGCTGCCATCTAATCTAAAGCTATGCAGTTGTTCATACATTTCCGCTTTCAAGGACTTTGTTTTCCCTCCATATAAACAGTCCCAGATGTTTGAATACGTTATCGCTTTTGGCGAAAATGTTCATAGACTGCTTAATGGCCTTGATTCAGCATCAGAACAAGGTGTGTGTCAGTTATTAGCAGGTGCCATATTTATTGCCACTCACCAACATGGATTAAACCAAAGCTTAAGTTATTTCCAAATAGTTCTATCCAGCCACTACATACAGAAAAAAATTAATTACTAAAGACCACCCTCACAATGAACTACCAAAAAGAGCGCCCCAACATAGAGATGAAGCTTGTCTGATTCTCAAATTGAACAAACTATATTAAAAACAGCACAATATTCACCCAGAAATACTAATGTTATTGTGATCTATTTCCAATCCTCATAACAGTATTAAATACCATTAACTTATTATATTTTATTATTAACACTTATCCGAAAGCTGCTTATTTGCCTGACATGACATCAGGGGAGCCCCACAGTAGTAAGGACTGGGTTGAGGGGAAAAGCACTTCAGTAGGCCTGAGAGGCATCACTTCAGGGTCAGGAATTTACTAAAGACGTACCCATAAGTTGTTGGAGAGTCTTTTATGTCTCCTAGGCCCAGATTAGGAGAGCAGCAGACTAGCCGTTGGAGTCACTCTGGGGTCCTCGATTCAAGAGGACCCCAGAGTGACTCTCTTCTTTCCCAGGAAAGAGGACAGCAGCTCAGCACAGCAGGGTGGCAGTTCCTTTAGAGCAGAGGTCCAGCAGAGTGGCAGACCTTGTAGCAGCACAGCAGTCCTTTTTCCTGACAAAGAATCCACAGGTCCAGAAGTGTACTGAAAAATTGAAGTCTGAGGTCCAGTATTTATACCCAGTTGCCCTTGTGTTAGAAGGTGGGACAAGCTTCTAGACAGTGAGTTTGAAATGCATGGAAGACAGTGCATTGTAATTAGGCCTTTTGTGTGAAGGCAGAGCACAATCTATTCAGGTGTCAATGGGGCTATGCACAGCTCTGCCCCCTACCCTGTCAGCAGATGGCCCACTCACTCACACCTAATCCCCCTATTGTGTGACTGTCTGGGAGGAATTCACCTAGTCATGTGACCCAGGCCATGCTATAGGCACAAACGGGCTATTGGCAGAAAAAATGGTAACATTCTAGAATTGTCACCTGCTGGTGATATGGATGAATATTCACAATTTACATGAAATGAAGATCTTTCTTCTACTACACCAGAGTGAGTCATTGAAAGACTAGATGGCATCTTCATGACGTGGGGTGTTCCAGCCTTAGAGAATACTGACAATGACCCACCTTTCAACAGTCAAGAGTTTAAAGATTTCTTGAAACCTTAATATATAAAGCATCAGAAAAGCACACCTTTATTGCCACAGGCCAACGGACTTGTTGAGCATTTTATGAGTACGCTAAAGAAAGCAGTGCAACATGCTACTCTTGAGAAGCTCAATTTGAAAACTGTGTTGAATTCTACCTTGAGAGCCTATCATTCAACACCCCACTCAACCACAGGTGGAAATCTTGCATCACTGATATTTGGGAGAACAATGAACACCAAATTCCCTCAATGGACCAAACAGAGAAAGAAAGATGAGACAACTCATGAGAAGGACTTGGTTAACAAACAAAATATGAAAGCTTATTCTGACAAAAGATGACATGAGAAAGACATTGTCTTATAGAAATGAGATCCCTTGCTTGCACGACAAATGTGGAGACAAAATGTGATGCTCCATTTGATGCAGAACCTTTTCAAGTTGTGTCTAGTGAAGGACACATGATTACAGCCCACCATCTTCTCATTTCAGACTCTTAACTAATCATCAGAGGGGTAGCTGTAGTGTGTTGTGAGTCAGAAATGAGAGAACTCTTTTGACTCCTGATAGGCTCCATAGAACTGTGACGTAAGTCTTAGAGCAGAATGTAATGACAACTGATTTAGAATGTAGAGTTTGCAGTTACTTGCAGTCAAATAAAGATGTGTAATACTAAGCTCTATGTGTGGCACAGTCATTGGCGGGTACCCAGGCTGGGGAGGACGCTACAAGTTCCAACAGCGCCCTTCAGAGAGTAGCCCAATTTCATACATTTAGGGAAGTGATTGTTATCAGTTGCGTGAATTTGTGTATGTTGCCTCTAGCTGTCCTGGAAAGAAAATCGCATAATGAAGCAACATATTGAGTTACAACAATATGGAAGCTGGGGGTATCGTTGTTTGCTGAAGAGACTGCATTAGCAGAGTTAGGACAGTGTTATGAAAAGAAGTCTGAGATGAAGTTTATGTTGCATGTGGTAAACTTAAAAGATATATACTAAAACATGTTGTAGAGTAGATGCTATTGACCAAAAAGATAGCAGATTTGTTGTATCATAAACATAACCTATGTCCACACACCTCATTGCTTTCTGAACAAAAAAGCTATCAAGCAAATAAGTGTTCATGACAGAAAACTGAAACAAATTATTGCACAAGGGGGATTATCGAACAGCATTGTAACTTTGTGATAGGTGAAAACATGTAAACAGTACCAGCTTGAAAAAAAAAAATCAGCAATAGAAATGTTATTTTCTCAACAAAGTAAAAACATCAAAGAGCACACACTGGGTCTGAAACAAAGCTAGGTGTGGTATATGTAGTCCAATAAAGGACTACTTGATGCCCCATCACCAAAACCTACCGGGAACACCAATGGAACAAGATAGTCATCCTCGAAATGCTATGGGTTGTTGGGCAGTCCATCCAAGTAACAGCAGACAATAAAAACATTTTTGAAACGGCTGAAGAGTGCTGACCCAACCCCCATTTTCTTTCTGTACATCTTATTGTACTTTTTTGAAGAATTGATTAAGTTATTTAAGGTCTTGCATTTAGCAGCGTTGGAAGGTGGCTTTCCTTATACTTACATCAAATAAAAAGGCCTAGTGACTGTTTATTTGATTACATGCACACAAGTGGAAATTTAGACCTTTTGTCCAATGTCAGTGTTGTTTTGTGGTATTGGAAATTACAGTTTGTATTTATGTATGCAGATAAAATATGAACATTATATTTCCCTTCTGGAAACAGCTGTGACCACCTTAAAAAGATATGAAGCAAATAAAATAAAGTTCTCTATAGCACCATAATACATATTGTAAGGCTGTAGTGTACTCCATTTATTTGAACAGTGATCAATGATCAATGCAAAAATAAATGTTGTATCAACTGTTAATTCAACCAATACAAGCAATATGTGATCATTGAATGTTGGTGCTACATAACAGCACTAACCACCACACAAAGGAATAAAGAAAATTAGCATGCGTTGGTCACATATAATAAACCTGATTTCATAAGAACAACAAGGGGGCTGCTTAATGAACTCAGTGGCTTGGTTCAGTACAATTTCATTAAGTGGACACCTCTAAACTAGGCCCATGTGAAATTTAAAATGCCAGTGTAGTTTATGTTCGGAAAATTCGCATCATGCTTTTTATGCAAATTCTCAAAATGATGCCATTATGCCATATTGCATAGGTTCTTGAGAACAACAAACGTCTAGAATCCGAGCTAATGTTGTTCGCATCACTTGCGTTTTTCGCAATTTTTTTCTTCTGTGAAATATGCCTTCACAACAAAAATGCTAAAATGCACTTTGCATTAGTGCCTAATTTGAGCTAGTGATTTCAGCTGCTCGGCACTAGCACTTATTTTTGGGCACTGGCACTTATGACAGTCTTCCACATGGTGGTTGTTAGACTTGGCTTTTTCAGCGGGTTCACCCTCAGACTTTTTTCTTTTTGGCCTCCTGTTGTTGACCCTGTTTTTGTTGGTCTGCTCACTCTGGGCACTTTCCCACTGCTGATCAGTGCTAAAGTGCATATGCTCTCCATGTAAATTGTGTTTGTGGATTGGTGATTCCATGATTGGCATATGTGATTTACTGGTAAGTCCCTAGTACAGTGCACTGTGAGTGTCCAGGGCCTGTAAATTCAATGCTGCTAGTGGGCCTGCATCACTGATTGTGCAACCCACATGAGCAGCCTGTAAATGAGACTCAGACCCGCCACTGCAGTGTCTGTGGACAGCTTGGTACTACCATGTCGAACTGGCAAGTGCACCCACTTGCCAGGGTCTAATCTTCCCATTTCTTACATGTAAGACAACCCTAAGGTAGGCTCAAGGCAGGGTGCAGTGTACGTGAAAGTTAGGACATTTACTGAGGTGTGTGACATGTCCTGATAGTGAAATACAGTGTATTTTGTTTTTTGCTATTAAAAGGCAATCTCTCCCATAGGATAGACTGGGGGTTTATTTATAACATCTTATAAATATAAATTCCCATTGGAACAAGATAGAAAGGTGGATTTTAGTATGCCTGAACTCAGAAAATAAAAATGCATCTTTTAGTACAGATGATTTTTTACATTGTGCGTTTGAAAATACCAATTTTAGAAAGTGGGTATTTTCTTTCTTGGACATCATGTGTGCCTCTGCTGGTTTGTGGATTGACTGTCTGGCTTTGGAGTGACTGGAGCTGGAGAGGTTCATTCTCTCAGACGGCTACTGGTGGGGTTTGATGTGTTCATGCCTTTCCTGAATGAGTCAGAGCTGGGCTGCATTCAGAGTAGTGGGAGGAGTTTTCACCAGCACCTAATTAGGCCTGGTCTGCATTCAGAGTAGGGGGAGGAGCTTTCTTTAACACCTGATGGGCCTGGTCTGCCTTGGACATTGCTGTCTCCACCTCCTACCAGGAAGCAACACCAGAGAAGACAAAACTGGTTTTGGTTGGGCAAAGAGCTTCTCTGCCATCAGAGAACAAAGGAATTTGTGCTATGAAAAGTGGGGCCCAGACCCCATAATTTTAGAGTGCTGCTGAATTAAGGAACCTGCCAGGAAGAAGACCTGGAAAAGTTGTCAGGACTATATGCATCTTTGCCACGTGCTCAGCTGTGTTGGCCTGCTGCCTGCTGCTTCTGTCTTGGGCAGGGAAAGGACTGGATTGTACTTTCATCATCCTGCTGTTAGAGATTTTGCCAAGGGCTTGAGGTAGAGCTTGCCTCCTGTTTGAAGTTTCAGGGAGATAGAAGACTACATAGAACTCTTTGGGACTAAGAAGACTGCCAAGAAGAAGAGCTGGAAAAGCTGTTAGGAGGAACTACCACTTTCCTGTGTCCTTTGCTGTGTTGGTCTGCAGAAGCTTCTTCTGTCTTGGGCAGTGTAAGGACTGGACTGAACTTTCTGCAACTTCTTTGTGTGAGTTTCTCCAAGGGCTTGAGGTAGAGCTTTCCCCTGTTCAAGAAGTCTCAGGAACAGCAAAGACTTCAAGTTCATCTGCTACCAGCACTGGGGCCTGTGTGTTTTGTGCTGCAACAGAAGAAAAAGCAACCCGACAACACCAACAACGTCACTGCTAACTCTGTGTCCTGAAGGCACCGCAGATGGCACTGCCTCACTTCACCCTGCAACCCTGGTCTCACCGACGATGCTGCCACCGAGCCCCTGCTTGCACCGTGACTTGTGGGCACCGTACTCCGCACCAACTTGCTTCATGCCACCACCCTGGTATCACCAATGACGCTGCTCCCTTTTGACATTGACGCCTCTGCTTGCACCGTGGTTCGGGGGCACAGTACAGAAGTTATCAGTTCATTAGCTGACAACAGCGCTTCCGCAAGGACAACGCCATTGCTTGCACTGTGAACTTCCAGCACTGCGACGAGCATCGCATCACTTTGCACCGCAGCCCTGTTCTCACCGACGCTGCTTGATGACCGTCACCTAGCCACAGCGTGCACCGCAACCGGAGGGCATTGCATGCCACAGCCTGCACCGCGACCTGAGGGCACTGCACGCCACACCTCTGCACTTTGCACAGCAGCTCCGACCCCTGCCGACGCCAGCGTTCCCAACTTCAACCGCAAGGAGTTCTATCTGTAAGACTGTGACATTCAGGGGCCCGACAACTCCTGCACTGACCTCTGGAACCGATACATGCAGATGCTGGCTCTTCGGGCTCATTAAGAGGCCGCAGATGCCCAGCATTTCTGAAAGGCACTGTTTTGCGGGTCTTTCCGACACTGTAGATTATTGAGAATTCTGAGAACTGTATGGTGGATTTTATCGTTTTTGGTCTTGTTTGCACAAATACAATATTGGCTATTTTTCTAAAACTGGTGTGGTGTCCTTTTGTACTGTTTTCACTGTATTACTGGCGGTTATATGCAAGTGCTTTACACATTGCCTGACTGCTCGTGCCAAGCTACCAAGGGGGTGAGCAGGGATTAGTTTAGGAGTGAAACTCCCTTATGCTGACTAGGAAGAATGGTCCATAATTGGACAAAGGTACCTGCCTCTGCCAACTAGAAACATCTATTTCTAACAGGGGTGCTGTTTATCTGATTGAGAGATGAGCACAACAATGGTTGTTTTTTTAATTCAATCTACATTAAAATGATGAATACCTGTCACTAAGGCATTCTTATCGCTTTGGACGGGCCGGAGTAGTCAGAATTGTTGCACTTATGGGAGTGTGATGGTTAGTAGCTCTGTTGGTACTGTAATTAGCAGTGCAGACAGCTAAGATTTGCGGTTCAAGCGGAAATGGCCTCCTGACAAGAAGGGCCTTGGCACTTAAGTTTTTTTTTACAAATTAAGCACTGCTTTGCACTGAAATATAGCATTGAGTAATGGATTTCCATTTTGAGTAACTACACCTAATTTCACGTGATTACACATTAGCAAATTACCTGAATTTTGCACACCAATGCTTAAAACTCTAGCAAACGTGTAATCTTCGAAATGCACTGTCTGCATCTTTTCTTAAGATTATTCTCTAAGTATGTTAAAATACCTCTACGAATGCTTCCTTTTGGTGCGATGTGATGGAAAGAGGAAAGCCGCAGTATATTCAGAATATTAACAGTTATGTTGAAACTAAATTATACAAATCACAAGATTTTTCAAATGAAATACACCCACTTATCTGTGGCTTATCTCTCGCAAAAGAGAGAATTATATTTTGAACAAGTTACATTACCTTTGAAAGAACATGCACGCTTTACGACTTTCAACATTTATTGAAAGGAAAGTTTGGAAGACAGCAGGACATTTTTATGACACAATTAGCGCATGAAGCCTTGTATCACTTGAAGCCACAGTTATTCTTTCTTATCCCTCGTCAAAGCCCTAAAGGGAAACTAGTCATTAAAATGAAACAATAGGAACAGACATATGAAATGTAACTCACATAAAAGGGAATCCCTTCAAGACTACCTCCAGCATTATTTTATTCTAGGACTGGCTTGAAACTTCTCGTTTATGGTTGTTGTTTTTTATAATTGTATTGCTTCTTTTCTGGCATTTTTTGTCTGTTCACCATTTTCATTCAGTAAATCACGCTTTGGCACATAAAGGACACATTCCACGCCTAACTGCTACATTTTAAATTAGCTGTGTGCATAAACACCCACGTGCATCAAGCGATTTTGGAGTCGCAAACGGTGCAAATCGCAAAATTCGGCTGTTTTCGATTCCAAAATCACTTTTTTGGATGCATTAAACCATTTTTTAGAAATTGCAATTTTTTGCGATTTCTAAAAATGCGATTGCATTTAAGGAATCGCATGTTTGTGAATCCTAAAATGCAATGCATGAATGTTTAAAAAAATGCGAATTCGCAAATAGGGGGAGCAAATTAACACGAGGTTGAACCTCGTGTTAATTTGCAAAATCTTTCAAAAATGCTCAAAAAAGCATTTTTGAAAGTGCCATGTTACACACACACATGTCCTTTGGACATGTGTGTGTGAAACTTGCACTTAAAAAAACATTTTAAGGGTGCAGGGGGGGGGGTCCTTTGGACCCCACTCAGCACCCTTGAAATGCATTGACAAATTGCGATTCGCAAAATGAAAATTGCAAAATGTTAATTCCTTCCCACTGATTCCTATGGGCCTTTTGGCCCATAGGAATCAATGGGAAGGTTTTCCCTAATTGCGATTCGCAAAAGGTGAACCGTAATTAAGGAAAATTAAGAAATCGCAAAAATATTTGCGAATTATTCATGCATTGCCGTTTGCGATTTCTAAATTGCGATTCCTTAATTTTTGCAATTTAGGAATCGCAAACGGGTGCAATGATGCATGTGGCCGTAAAAGCCTTGACAAGGCCAAAATGGTTGCTTGTATTTTTGAGTCCTGAGAAAAACATTACAAAAGTCTGCTGTAGTGTAAAAAGAAAACAAAAATAACTGCTATTTGTGTGCAATCCATGTGTGAGGAAATTAATTTAGGCCCACATTTACTAAAAAGTAATGTAATACAGCACAGTGACTAAAGTTTCAAAGTGGCGTTGCGTGAAAGGGAGGGAGCAGAACAACGCTTTTTCTACTAAGATGTGGTGCTATTTTCCTCTATCCCTGAGCTGTTGAACTTTGGCTGCCATGTGCCAATGCACACATCCTTCTACCATAGTGAAAGAGTGGGTGTAAATTCTATACGTAATAGTTTTTTTTACTGGGGAGAGATCCATTCAGTAATAAAACAATATCCTTTAACACATTTCCTGCATAATGTATAACTTCCTTGAGGAAGCATAGGATTTTTGCACAAATCCCTACCCCAATTGATTCAAAACTCATGGGTGTTGGAACCCCATGCACCTTCTATGGAACACCACCTTGTTGCAGTGTAATGCAATGCAGGACACTTCAAAACTTTATGTTACTTTTGGAAACTTTTACAACGCAAACACTACTTTGTGTTGGATATTAAACTGCAACATAACACCCTGCGTTGGGTTAGCGTTACTTTGTCACTCACACCTGGTGTAGATGACGGGGACTTTTGGGGTGGTAAAATAGTACTTCATGTATTGCAATGCAAGTACCCTGCCAATAGCATGTCAGAGTATTTACTCCTCTGAATGGAGCCAAAGTCCACTCTGCGTATATTTTAAAGCATTTATAACAATTGTTTAGAGGCAGCTGCATAATCAAATCAACCCTAAAAAACATATTTTGGTCAAAGGAAATCTGAATTTTTATAGTTCAGTTGTGCATGACATACATACAATAGCAAGGTTTGTTAACAATGTCTTTTCCCTAATCTAGCACAATCCAGTGCAAATAGGAAGGAAAAAAAAGCTTTGCAGCAGAATTTACCACAGGCAAAACCCTGTTCACCAAACGTGTAATCCATTCCCAGGTTTAGGTATGTTATATAATATTCTGCACCAAATGTGTCTAAGGGATCCTTTTTAAGTAAAGCAGGTCATCCAATGACTGAACTGATGCCATAGTTTAGGTTGTCCAGTGTCCAAGTTGTACATGCAGGCTATGTCTGGAAAGTCTACTGAAAAGTTTAGTTTTCAACAGCCATCAATAAGATGATGAGTGTTAGAAATTAGGTTGTAGGTTGACTGGGTTATTAGCCCTCGTCAGGCAGTAACCCCAATCCTAGTCAGGGTAAGAAGCCTGCATACCCTAAATTAACCTATGCCCACCCTCTGGTAGTTTGACACAGAGCAGTCAGGCTTAACATTATTATTTATTTTATTTATTTATAAAGCTTTATATAGCGCGAACTTGATCCCGAAGGATATTAGAGCGCTTTACAGTTAGAGGGACAGGAAGGAAAAAGATCACAACAAGACTAAAATGGTGAAGCAATATGCATAGAAACATATGGTGCAAACATAACAGATCATATCTAATTCAGAAATTCAAGCAGATTCGGACAGGAATAGAACATGTGGATGGAATCTGCTGCATGTAGCCCACACTTCACACAACGATCACCCTTCCTGCCCCTCCATTTCGCTATGTCAGCAGGTGTATAATAAAGATCGAACATTGCCCAGTAGCTTTGAGTCCGTAGGCTACCAGAAACTGGAGCATAACTGGCTAAGTCCAATGCAGGCCTTATATCTACGACAGTCTTTCCCAAATTTATGCTTTCATTTATGATTTTGTACTTCAAGATCGTCCGAAAGATCAGACAGCAAGTACTGAAAAAATTGTACCTATTCTAGCCTTTTGAATACATTTGAATATAATTAGCTTGTTTAACATTGAGGGAGTTTCGCAAGGTGTTTAAAGATGAATCCTCTGACATGGAGAAATGTAAAAAAGTCATGAGTGTTCAACTGGAACTTTTCCCGCAAAAAAGAGAAAGAAAGAATTTGCCCACCCACAGCTAAATCGCCTATAACTTTAAGACCCGATGACTGCCATCTAAAGATGGTCTGGTCCTGAAAAATAGAGGGTAGGAGGCAGGCGGCTTTGAACGGTGTGTAAATATTAATATTAGGAATAGACAATTTCCGCCAGATTTTCTGCCACACTAAAAACATAGCTGCAATATCCTTAAACCTAGTCTTCTTGAAATAACTCGGCTCCAGAACTTGCGTCAAAATGTCCTTATTGGCCGTGTTCAGACCAATCTCGTAAATAGTAGGTCTATTAGCGGGCGGAACCTCAACGCTATCTCCCAGCAAAGGTACTCCTAAATATTGCACCATAGCGGACCAATAGTATAATACCAGATTTTGAACCGCCCAACCACCACAGTCCCTGGGGAGACACATCCACTTGGCGGCCCTTCGCGAGCGATGAGACCCCCAGAGGAACCTATGACAAATCCTCTAAGCCCTAGCCAAGCTGACTTGTGAGAGTTCCAATGGGATAGTCCTAAAAAGGTATAAATACTTTGGGAGGGCCAGCATTTTAAGAACACTACAGCGACCATATAGGGAGAGGTGCAGATGATCTAAACGTTCCAGCTTGGTGTTTACAGATTCAACTACCAGAAGGGTATTCAAATCTGGAATAGTGTCTACAGCAGCAGTAATTTTAACCCCTAAATAAGTTGCTTCGCTGACCACTGGGGCGTCGGAGTGTCGCATATTAGTTGATTGCACTATCTGGGTTTTGGCACCGTTTAGCTTATACCCTGAAACAAGACTGAATTGTTCAGCAGAGACCTTTAGGGCAGAAAAGGCAGAAGGAATATCAGAAGTTAGCACAACGATGTCATCCGCATAGGCCAGGGTGGGATACTCTGTACCATTGATCCTTATTGGTGATTTCAGATTCCCTTCGAATTTACTGAGGAAAGGATCGATGTACAGAGCAAATAGCAAGGGTGAGCAGGGGCACCCTTGTCTGGTGCCTCTGCTGATATTAAAATACCCTGACTCCTGACCAGAGATGCGCAGTGCTGCAACTGGGAAGGTGTACAGTGCTTGGACAGCCTGAATAAATTCAATGCTGAAGCCCTTCCAACAGAGCACAGCCCACAAGAACTCCCAGGAGACCCTGTAGAACGCCTTCTCGGCGTCCAACAGAATCACACCGAGGGGAGAGACAGTGACCTGGGCCCAGTCCAATAGGGCAATGACGCGCCGCACATGATCCGCCGTGTCCCAACCCGGGATAAACCCATGCTGATGCAGGGAAACCAGTGGGACGATCACCTCAGCACTTCAAACAGTAAAACAGTGGAAAAACACCACACAACAAGATTTCACACCAGGTTAGAAAAATAGCGCTTAGTTGAACAAATAAAATGAGATAAAAATTACAAAAATACAATAAGTAGAAATTGAGATATTGAATTTCAAAGATTTTAGATCAAAATAGCACCTGGAAGCAAAAGGTGCTAATCAAAATAGCTGGTCACACTGAACCGAGGCAGGTTCAAAATTTCAGGTCAACCTCAATGGAGCATGGGCTAGATACCGGGACCCAGTATGGCTTGCTGAAAAAAAGTATCTTAATCCTGGGTGCATTGAGGTTGCATGGTACAGTAGAGGAGATGCATCTGTACCGATCCTAGCAGTAGCGATGCGTCAGCTTCAATGAGCGAAGAGCAGGGAGGCGAAAGGTCATCCTTGTCATTGAGGCTGCTGTCAATGGACATGAGAGGACCTTGTGCCAGGAAGAGTGTTGTGCAGTGATGATTCCGAAGGCGATGTGTTGTGTCCATTCGATGCAGCAGCGGCGATATCCTGGTGCCAATCCACGCAGCAGAGATGATGCGCCAGTTCTGATCTGGGCAGCAGAGTCAATGCGCCAGTTCTGATCCACGCAGCAGCGGCAATGCTTTGGTTCAAAGGGGGATGTGTCAGTTCCACTGGAACAAGCACCTTAGACCCAATTCCAATGGTCCAGGACTGGGGTGGCATCACTTGGCAGGACAGACTCACTGATGGCAGAGTCCAGGTGAAGAAGCAGAGTAAATTATTGTATCTCCATGAGAATTTAGATCAGGAGGCCAGCCAGCTATCACTTGGAGTCACTCTGGGTTCAAGGGATGCAGGTTCAGTCTTTCACTGCAAGGCAGGAGTACAGCAAATCAACAGTCCAGCAGAGTGGCTGTCATTTAGCAACACAGCAGTCATTCTTCCTGACATAGTCTTCACAGGTCCAGAAGTGTACTGAAGTGGTGTTGTCAGAAGTCCAATACTTATATCCAGTTGGGCCTCTGAAGTGGGGGAGACTTCAAAGGTACGCCTTTGAAGTGCACAGAGGTTCTCAATTCCTGCCCTGGCTCCAGACTCACTGCAGGGGTTAAGCAGCTCTATATGCGGGGACAGGATACAGCCTATTCAGGTGTAAATGAGGCTGGGTCTAGCTCCTCTTTCCCATAATGCAAGGATGGCCCATCAAATCACACCTAAGCTCCTGTTGTATGTAGCTGTCTAGGCAAAATACACAAAGCACAACTGTCACTCACCCCAGACATGGGATCAGAGACAGATACCAGGTACCAAATGGATAATATTGCATAAGGGTTTCTTTAAAACGTTTTTAGGACCCTCAGCAGCTACTTTCGGTCAGTGGCATGTTATACCCACTGCCATACTAGTAACTAGTAGCATCATCATCGGGTCTATCCTCCACCAGGAGTTGATATTTCAAGACAAAGAAATGGGGTGGGAGCCATTACAAATATGTAGTGATCTAAAATGACCTCCTATCCCAAGTCAAAATGAATTCCTTAAAACATGGGCAGTTACAAAAAGAAAAAAACGTGTCTAGAGAAAGATAAGGTGTCACTCACATCAACATACATATCAGGTCAACATGTTTCTGCTTTCTTACATCCCTAGGGGTAGATGGTTTTTGTGAGGGCCATTTAAATGGATGGATCCCTGTTCTGCGCCATTCAGGACACTATCCTCTGGCTTGGAATGTACCAGGTATAGTCACTCTGTAAGAATGTAGAAGAAAATATTGTCCTCCTCTAGAGAAAGAAAAAGAGGAACAGTAAAACACACACATTCTCATTTAAACTGTTCTTATTGTCAACATTACAAAGATTCTTGTAAAATTGAATACCCGATTGATGAATTACTCTATTGTAATAAAAGTATCACCATTTTTGTGTGTTAGTGGCACAATGTGCAGTTAAAGTGCAATAGAAATAAATATATAGATACGATTTTCCTATACAAAGTCTAAAAAACCACTTACATGGTGTGTTCTGAGGATATGAAATATAGAAAACAGATTCAGGTAATTGATTGTGTGAAGGTGGGAATCCCAACTTGTATTCACCCTCAAAAAGGGTTGTCAAAGACGCATGTATTATAAATGGTGCACAAGTATCAAGTGATTGACAGGCCTAGTTACTTGAAATATTTGTTACGGGCTTGCTGATATTGTAGAATGTTTAAACAGGCAAAAAATCTGCTCCCTCTAGAGATGCGCAGGCCTAAGCTCACAATCTCTCGTACGTATGCTAACAAAATTCATCTTTGGGCAGTTGTCTGAGGTTTCTGCTAGCACCAAGATACTTTTATAATAATGCGCTCTATATAATACTTACTTAAATATACATGAACAGAATTTGCTGGCCTTTAAGGAAAGTATATATGGCGTTCTTATACCTTATTATGTTATCGACAGTTCACCATAGATTGCAGGTGGGAGGCAGTCTGGCTGTTCTCCTTGCAAATTAAATTGAGAATGAGTATTAAAAAAAACAAGGAAACATGGGGGGGATGAAAAGGCTAGTTTGATTGCTTGCTTAGGGTGGGAGCGTGCAGTGCAATGCAGCACCGGAGGCCATTGTATAACTTACAATTGGTGCATACTCTCTATGCTGATTTCAGTCCCTTCGATCCTGAATATTACCGAGCGAGACGGTAGGAGCTCTTTTTATCAAGCCATATGAAGGAGGGCCGTTCTCAAGGTGTAGGTCCTTGCTTGCATATGCATCACTTTCAAATGGAACTGGGGATAGGTACAGAATTAATCACAGTGGTTTTTACTAACCCTGTGCAGGTAACCCCGTTCCACCAGCGCAGTTTGCAGAGATTTGCTTACTCCGAACTCCGTTGCGAACGCAGAGGTAGGCAAAACTCCAACTCTGTGGAAGAGTGGTGTTGGCCAGCCCCTCCCAAATTATATCAAATTTGAAAAAGAAGACACTTACCTGCATGGTTGATGCCTCCCCTTCCTGGCCGCTCTCCATCCTGCTCCTCGCATCCTTCTTCAATGAAAAAACGCTATGTTGTACCTCGGGCACGTGCAAGACGTACAACGTAGGAGTTTTTTTTATTGAAGAAAGACGCGAGGAGTAGGAAGTAGAGCGGCCAGGCAGGGGAGGCGGCAGCCACACAGGTAAGTGCCTTCTTTTTTAAATTTGAAATAATTTTGGAGGGGGGGAGCAGAGCGAAGCAAAGCTGAGTTCCACAGAGTTTTTTTCAAACTCCATGGATCTACTCGTAGAGGTACTACGCCAGCTCCACCCACCCTTAGTTTTTACCTTTTTTGTTGACGTTACCCATCGGTAAGATGTACTCTAACATGTTTATTAGCTGATCTTGTTCTTATTCTAATGCTAATTTCAGAGTCATTGGTTACAAAATAAGTTTTAATTAAAGCATTTTTGTTAAAAGGTAAAAAACATTAACATGATAACTTATGCAAAGGGCATTGGTAATATGGTTACCTAATGTGAGTGTGTGTGTAAGAGCCGATATTCGAGCTATGAGTCTGAAGTGTACAACTGCCAGATTTGTAGCTTTTTTCCTATTGTTAAAGTGAGGACCTACACTACTGTCTCTTCAACCTGATGTTCATAGCATAGTAGGGAGGGGCCCCAAGTGCAGTCTCCTATGTCTAAATCTTGGGCCGATCTGTGTAAATATAAAGGCTTCAGTTTTCTAGCAAAATGTGTCCATTAGACATTAGTTTGCGCTTGTCTTATGGTTATTTTATAAAAACTAGGGTAGACCTCAAGCCTTCTGTTTGAGAAAGTAATCTTTTTGAGGTCCCTATATCATAATGTTATAAGGGACTTGAGGTGAGTTAAGACGGAATTCTCATTATCTTTGAATCTTTATTACGCTATCTCATTAGTAAGGCTTCTACTCTCTAACTATACCTGGATTGGTATCTAATGCATCCATCTGTTTTAATGGGTAGATGTAAAGTAAAGCTAGAGACTTTGTTGTTGATATATAGACTTTATTGAATAACTTGTGCCCATAGAATATTGTAATTGAGTCCCTTCTGGAGCGCACCCAGATAGTAAATCCACCATTGTTCCTTCTGTAACAATTTCTTTCCGCATTAGAAACTCTTATTGTGTGTGGCTGTATAGGGGAAATACACATAGCACAACTTTAACCCACCCCCAGACGTGTTGTCAGAGACAGGCGGCAGGCACCAAATCGCTACAGAAAGAAAATGCTAGTGGTCAATTACCAATAGATTCACAAATCATCGAATATTTGTGATTTATCATCTCTGGTATTTATTAAGAAAAGTTGACTGGTATTTAGGGTATTTACACAAGTTTTGTGTCTTTAATTGCACATGTATTTCATTTATTTGTAATTAATCGTTTGTGATTTTTGCACTTTTTGGCTATGTCTAACACAATCCTCTTGATGCATACAGTAGTATTTGAGTGGAACATGTTAGATGTGATTTATGTTTAAATGGGATGCTACAGCTCTGTGCTCACTGTTCATGTATTGACAAAAAGTCCATCTATATGCATTTATACAGATAAATAGTGTAAGGTGGCCCGTCGATGACAAAAACGTAGCAACACAATTTAACACCTTGGGTGCTTGGGCTATTCTCCTCCTGTGCTGGAGGTCAATGTCGATGGATGGGCTCATGACGAGCTCAGCTCGTCATGAGCACACGAGCACCGTGCATCATGACGAGCTGAGCTCGTCATGAGCATCGAAGGGGTTAAATGAATTATCAAAAACAATGTGTATAAAACAAGGCTCCAGGTGATTCAGTTTCTTGTCCCCTTCTGATTGAGTCATTCACAATAGAAAGAACACAACTAGATTCACTTTTCCTTTATATTCGCTTTCTAAAAAAGACATTTTCAGAACTGCAAATTTAAAATATGACTTCACCATAAATTTGAATTATAAATTGTGATTCCAGATACACCAAACGTGGAAAGTCTATCTCGTCACAATTGGGAACTTCACCTCGGAACTTCACCTAGGAAATGGAATACAGGAATCCCAATGTTATCCTATGGGAGAGATAGCCAGTGTAATGGTGAAAAACAAATTTGAGAGCTTTTCATTGCCAGGACATGTAAAATGTAAAAGTACATTCACTGCCTTTTCAATACATTGCACCCTGACCTCTGGGATGTCTAGGATCTACCTTAGTTGGGGTGATGTATATGTATAAAAAAGCGAAGGTTTGGGCCTGGCAAAAGGTTTATCTTTAAAGCAGTGGAACTCGCACAGCCCGGTTAATCGCAAGGTTGTGAGTTATAAAGATGTGTGGTGTGCTCAAAAAGGAAATCACTGTCTGGCCAAACAGTGAGGAATCCACAGGAACTGATAAAAAGCTCTCCCTCCTGGGGAGAGCACACCTCTGAGCACAACTCGGGGGGACCAACAGGTCTTATTCCATAAAACAGTGGGTTGACCAAAAGTTCATATCAAAAGTACCAAACGGTTCTTCCACCTTTCACAGTTTATTGAATTCATTTTAAATTCATGATTTCACATAAATCACAGGATGGAAGGTATTCAAAGAATGTCTAGATCATTGAAACATTGTAACACAAATCCCGATGCATTTCGGGCAGTGCCTTTCTTCAGGGGGATTACTTGAACTGTGACTCCGCACGAACTCCGCGGAGTTCCGTTCGGGGAGTGATCAGCCGGGCTAACCGCTGATCCACTAAGTTACAGAGTGCGCAGGCAAGGCCTGAGCCATGGTTAGAGAGCTACTTAAGTGGGTGGCAAAGTAAGTGCTGTGGTCTGCTAGAGTCAATTAAGTTTTTTAGGCCCTGGGCACGTGTAGTGCAATTTACTAGGGACTTATAAGTAAATGAAATATGCAAATTGAGTATGAACCAACATTACTATGTTTTAGTGAGAGAGTACATGCTTGTTAGCACTGGCTAGCAATGATAAAGTGCTCAGAGTCCCAAGGCCAGCAGAAATGAGGTCACTGGAGGAGGACGGCAAAAAGCAGGGGAGGGGCAGACAACACTAAGGCTGTTATGTATAACATGCCATCCCCTGCTGAAAGTGGGGAGAGGTACCCAACCCCTTTGAAGTTGTCTTCACTAAGGTGGAAAAACCTGGAAAGACCATCAGCTATGGTCCACCATAAAGTCTACCTCAACAGTTTGACATTTTCGCCCCTCCTCTACATGAGCCCTCTGTGAATGCCTGTGGTCTATCTGAACCAGGAAGTGAGTCCCAAACAGGGATGGTCCCCTTCATTGCCCAGATCACAGAAAAAGTGTTTCCCTTAACTGCACTCCACCTCTGTTCATATAGAAGTAGCCACCAGCTAATTATGGCTACCGGTTGATCTAGGCCCTCTTTATTCCACTGTTCTAAGACCAGCCCTGTGGCATGCTCTGAAGCGTCTGTCTGGACTATTGATTGCTTGGAGTACAGATGCTGTACACATAGCTTCTTTGAGGGTATGAAAGGCTTTCTGACAAGCCTCTGTCCAGAGCACCAATATGGGCTTCTTCTTTGAAGTCAGCTTTATTAAGGGGGCAATAATAGTGCCATATTCCTTTACAAATATTCAGTAGTATCCTGTGAGGCCCAGGAAGGCTCTCACCTCTATCTGAGTTTTAGGTGGTTGCCAGCCTATGATAGTCTCAATCATGGCCTGGGGGGCTGCACCTTGTCCCCACCTACCAGGTGACCCAGGTACACAACGGAACCCTGCCCAATCTGGCACCTATTGGCCTTGATGGTGAAGCCTACCTGTTTTAGGGCCCTGAAGCATCTCGTGGAGGTGATGCAAGCATTCCTGTCAGCTAGAACTGTAGACAGCAATGTTGTCTAAGTAGGCAGCACAGAAGACCTCCTTACCATTGAGGTCCCTTTTAACCATCTCTTACAAGTTAGCAGGGGCATTCTTCAAGCCGAATGACATCACCCAAAATTAGAATTGGCGCCCTGGGTTTGAGAAAGCTGACCTCTCTTTAGCCCCCTCAGTCAGAGCAATCTGCCAATACCGGTATACACCTGTTACAACGCAACTTTTACAACTACCTACCATTACAACGCAACTTTTACAACGCATACCATTACAACGCATTGCGCTGGGGGGCGCTCTAGGATAGGGAATAAGTTTAATTTACTATCCAACACCTTCCCTAGTGTCCACGGGGACTGGAGTTGGAATAGTAAATTATACTTACCACTATCCAGCACCTCTAAGCGCTATGCGTTGTAATGGTATGCGTTGTAATGGTCGCGTTGTAATGGTAGGTAGTTGTAATGGTATGCGTTGTAACGTCATACATCCGCCAATACCCTGATGTCAAATCAAAAGTACTGAGGAATTTGGCTGTGCCACCCTGTCAGTGAGCTCATCAGCTCAGGGTTAGGGGTGTGCATCAGTCCTAACAACGGAATTGAGTCCTCTGTAGATCACACAGGACTGGAGTTCTGGTGTGGTGCCCAGTGAGGCAGCCTTGGGAAAGAGCACAACAGTCCTAGACATTGGACTATTGGAAGGCTCAAACACTATTAATACCTTTATCTTGGAGACTTACCCATTGATGTGGGCCCTCACGCTCTCTGACAACCTGTAAATACTGTTCTTCACAGGTAAGCTATCTCCAGTGTCAATATCGTGGATGCACAGATGTGTGAGTCCAGGGGTGAGTGAGAACAGTGAGGAAAACTGCTCCAGCAACTGATAACAGTCACTCTGTTGTTCTGGGGTAATGGTGGAAGAGAGGTTGACACCCTACACTGACTCATCATGGTGCTGTCCAGAGAGGAGGTCAGGGAGAAGTTTGCTCTCTTCTTCCACCCCCATCTGTCATGAGGAGCATGCTCACTTTGGACCTCTTGAAGTGAAGCTTGAGTCTGTTTGCATGGAGCATCCTTAGGAGTTTTCTAGGAATCTGGGGAGCCACCAAGTAGATGGACCATTCCTTTCACTCCTTGATTTAATGTGGGCCGATCCAGCAGTACTGGAGAGGCCTGGGCTCTACTGGTTCCATGACCATACATTCTGGCCAGGCTTAAACTCCACCAGAGTGCCTTATGGTTGTACAAGAGATTCATGACTTCTTGACTGGACTCCAAATTACTTTTTGCCTTTTTCCAGAAGTGATGCACTTGGCGGCGGAGGGCCAGCATATAGCTGATCACATCCTGGGGTTGTGGTTCCTGGGAGCTTGCCTCCGCACCTCCTTGAAAAGAGGTCCCCTAAAATGCTGAATATCGAGGGGGTCAAGGAGACTGAACCCTACTCCTTTCTGTGGCACCTCCCTGTAGGCAAAGAGAAGCCATGGCAAGAGGACGTCCCACTTATGCCTCAAGGGTTCAGGCAGGTCCATAATCATTCCCCTCAAGGTGTTGTTGAGTCATTCCACAAGGCCATTGGCTTGGGGGTGATAGGGTATGTTGAACTTGTAAGTTACTCCATACTCATCCCACTTGGGCTTCATCTACGCAGACATTAAGTTAGCACCTCTGTCAGGAACCCAACATGGGTAAAGTTACCCATCTGATCTTTAGCCACCACAGGTGCAGTCACTGACCTGAGGCTGGCTTTGGATTCAAGGATCCAATCATGTTGATGCTCAACTATTTAAATAGGGTACCAATGGCTTGTAATGGAATCAGGAGAGCTTTTTCTTTTTTCTCTGACTAAACACTGGCATGGCAGGTGGAACAGGACCTGTATAAATCATGAGAGGCTGTCTTGTTTCAGGGCTAATTAAAGTGGGAGACAAGCCTTGTGAAGATCTTGTGTTGCCCTAAATGTCCTGCCAAGGGGATATCATGAGCCAAATCCAGTAGGAAGGTCCTGTAATAATGGACGACCACTAGTACACAGGCTGCCTTGTAGTGAAAAGCGAATGTAAGTGTTTTTTCAGGACATGTACAACTAAACCAGGAGCCATAGGCTTCCTATAGTGGAGGTCATTCTCGTAGTAGATTAGGGGATCCCCAGAGGCTTCACCAGCTGCATGGGCTGAGGCCTGCCACTTCAAGCCCTCAAGAGTGAGACACTCTTTCTGCACTTTGCAGAATACCTTCTTTGTGGGCCCACCCCCAACTTGCCAGCCAGTAAGCTCTGGTAGCTCAACAAGGGCAGCAATGTCCTCCCTGGTTGGCCCAGGGGCCTCCTCCTCAGGGGTCCAGTCTACCTCTACTGTGAGAACTTCAGGGGCTGGTTTCCCATGCCTCTTGCCCCTCTCCTTGGCAGTTGCCTGGACCATTGTTTCAGCCTCCAGATGCCATTGACTTACTTTGCGGGCAGCCATGGACTGTGTGGTCATACAGACCACCTGAGGCAATCACCAACATCTCCAAGTGTGACCTAAGCTCTACCTCCTTCTAGGCAATGTGTGCCAGGTCTATTGCCTAACAAACAATCTACAGCCATGGCAGGGCTCACAGCTACTTACAGAGAACATGAAACCCTGCCCCAAAGTGAACCAGAGTCACTAGTAGATGGCTCTCCTCATTGTTGGTGCTTATGACTTGGTGGAATGTGTTCAGAAGGACCTGCTCAGCAGACACCAGCTGACTCTTGACACTAGCCATACTGGCTCCTGTGTCTCACAGAGCCTCCACCAGTTGCCCATTATTGGCGACCCACTACCTATAATTGGAAGTATTAGCAGGCTTATAGGCCTTATCCCCCAGGGAAAACAGGATCCCCTCTGTCTTGGACTGTTTACCACTACTCACATGAGAATTATTTTGGGGGCCTTTGGAGAACTCCTTATTTTTACATTTTCTCTCCCCTCATTCTTCTGGTTGGAACGCTGATACCTTTTAGATACTCTGGTACTATCCCAGAGGTCCACCTCCTCAGCAAGCTTCGCCGGGTCAGTCAGCTTGCTGTCAAAGGTGCTGCCTCAACTCTGTAAAACAGATGCTGAGCACCTGCTCTTTCATGATTAAATTGTACAACCCAACATAATTAATAACTTTGCTGTCCAGCACCCAACCATTCTGTGCCTTGCTGGAGTAGTCCACATAATCTACCCAGTATTGGTTGGCGAGTTTCTGGCTCCCCCTGAATCTTTGTCAATATATCTTAGGGGTCACCCCATATTTAGCAAGTAAAATTGCCTTTGTGGGAGTACATTAGATTGAGTCCCCAATCCCTGATGTCAGAAGTGTGTCCCTCTCCACAGTAGGCATGTGTTTCCACAGACATGTGCTTTACAGGCACCTTATGAACTCTTAGTGCAACCTCATAAGCAGAAAAAACATTTGTCAATGTAATTTCCCACCACATAACTGGGCATCAAATCCTTGAGGATGCTAACCCCTTTCACACCTTCAAGTACTGCAGGTATGCTGCCACCATCACTGCTGGAATCTGCCTGCCTGGCCTTGATATCCAGCTACTTTTGACTCAGTTCATGAGCTAGTAAGATTTTCCTTTCATCAAAGACTCTTTTCATATCCTCTGCCTCTATTCTCAATTTAGCCATCCGCATTTTATATTCTCACTCTTCTCTCCTCTCCACCAGTTCCTCTGAGAACAGGCCACAGGAATAGATACTGCTCCGGGTCCTGGCAAAAAGCTCCAAATCAGTGATCACACCCTCCTCCACTGCAGGTGGTTCCTCAAAAGGGCCATCCTCTAGCCCATCATTCTCAACTAGGACTTCATCCAGTACGGAGCGGGCTTCTTCTCTGGCCCTGAACGCCTTTTGCAACTCCACTTTTCTTGTGGTGCTCTAGGCAGGAACTCCAAACTCCTTCCATGCTTGTGACTGTGTAGATCCAACAGAGACATGATTTAGAGGGAAAGAAATGCAAATTATGGAGAATATCTTATTCAACGTGGTCTTGGATGTGGAATAGTAGTGTACACCAATTCACAGGATGGCACTGTACAAACACAAGTCTAATCCTCATCGGTGATCACCAGTGTTAGAAAACGGGTTGTAGGTTGACTGGGATAACAGCCCTTGTCAAGAAGACCAGTCCTAGTCAGGGTAAGAATCAGGCAACATCTTAATTAACCTGTGCTCACCCTCTGGTCTCATGGCACAGAGCAGTCAGGTCTACCTTAGAGGTAATATTAGTATTTGCGCAGCACTTCAAATAGTAAAACAGTGACAAAACAGCAAATAGATTCCACACCAGGTTAGAAAAAATTGCTCTTAATTTAGAAAATAAAACAAGACCAAAACAATAAGAACCAATAAGTAGAACTTGAGATATTGAATTTAAACATTTTTTTAGGTAAAAATTGCGCCTAGAAGAAAAAGCGCGATTCAGGATATCTGGTCACGCCGGATCCTGACAAAGGCAACAGTTTAGGCCGATCATGATGGAGCACGGGTCCGATACAGGGACTCAGTGATGCCCGCTGAATCAAAGAATTTTAATCCTGGTTGTGTCGACAACAACGATGTGTGGTACAGTCGAGGCGATGCATCAGTGCAGATCCACGCAGCAGTGACAATGCACTGGTCCTTATCCAAGAAGCAGTGGCGATGTGATGGCTGCAATGAGTGTTGATCTACGATGTAGAGGATAAGCTTTGTTGTCGAGCCTGGCATTGAAGGAGATGCGAGAACCTTGCACTCTGAAGAGCATTGAGCAGTGGTGGATCCTAAGGCGATGCGTCTGGTCCAATCTACACAGCAGCAGCAATGTGCTGGTGCCAATACATGCAGCAGAGGCAATGTGCCGGCTCAGATTCACACAGCATAGTCAATGCTTTAGTTGTGATCTGCGCATCAGAAGTGACACATCTATTTGACAGCGGACGCATCGGTTCCACTGGAATAAGCACCTAAAGCCCATTTCACATGGTCCAGCACTGGGATGGCACCACTTCTCAAGGCAGACTCGTAGATGATGATAGAGCGGTAATTTCATCTGGTTATTTCTCAATGCGAAACCCACATGCTACCTCTATTTTACCGCTGAAAAAGGTGTAGGGCCCTTCACACCATGTGTAGTGTGTGGTAATTCACACACATTATAAAAAGAGGTGTTATTAACTGAAAATGTTTATCTAAATATGCAACAAGCCAAAGACTTTTAATACAGGAATAGTGAATTTAGATTGCAAGGGATGAGCTGGGAAGAGAGAAACACATTCTATTAATCTTCAAAGCTAAAAAGGCCACTTTCTCTACACTGCAAAAACACATGTTAAATCAGCACAAGCATTTCAGACTGACTTAGGCCTCACTTTCATATTTTTTCATGTGCCATGTTTTTTACTTGCACCAAAATGTGCATGGCAATTTAAATGCAGTCTGTCTGAAGCACAAAAAAAACAATGCCTGACTGCAGATGAAATCTGCTCCATCAATCCACCCTTCTGATGATATCAAATCATAATCAAATGATTTGTAATTCATCACACATATGTAATTTCACGAATGACAATTTATTTATTTCGTTATTTTTTTTTATTGCAAAAGCTGAGCATATAACAATTTTACTTCTATTTCTAAGGCAAACACAAGTCTGGTCTGTAATCAGATCATATATAGCCAAGCTCAAATATTTTAGTGGGGAGTTCTGTAAGTAGCTTATTGGAACAGTTAGTCTTCTTTAAAATAAGTAACTAAAATAATAAAAGGAAAATTCAACAGGACAGTTTCAGCATTTCTTTACTCTTTGTCATCAGCTTGCCATCAGAATGGCTCATACAGTGTGGCATTCTGTACCTTTTTCCATGCAATTAGACTACTTAGGAGCTGTGAAACTCTGACAGAGCACCATCAATCCTTTGCACCTTTTCAACCTAGGCCTTTCACTCTTATTTTCACTTTGATCAGATTCAGATGTTTCACCACAGCATCTCTCAGATCAAAGCCGTTGCACCATCCATTATGCAGATCTTGTGTAGCATCTGCAATCTGGTGAGAAACTGCACACTGTACATCAACCAGACCTACACAGCAATGGCTAGTGTTCTCATCAGTGTTTTCCACAAGTGCATTTGCATATGCATTTTCAATCCACTTTGGTGATGCTGGAACACAGTCTTTTGCAAAATGTAACTCTGTGCTGTTATTGTGTTACTTTATTATGCTTGACACTTCAGGCAGATAGCTGCAATCTATTCCTTGTCCAATCTGTTGTTCTGCACTCATTATCTTTAACCCCTTGGCTGCTGGGGTCATTCCCCTGCCATGCTGGGGGAGAGGGGGCACACACAGTGCCCTGGTGCTAATGACGAGCACAGCTCGTCATGAGCCACGGTGGTCGTGTGCTCAGCTCGTCATGACCACACCCGTTTAATTTGAACTCTCGCACAGCAGGGGAATTTGCCCAGCGTGCGAGCGTTCTAACGGTCATGACGAGCTCAGCTCGTCATGAGCACACTAGAACCGTGGCTCATGAGGAGCTCAGCTCGTCATGAGCGTGGGAGGGTTTAAGACTTCAGTATGATCCGATTTCAGAGAAACTGCCAATCTATACCTGGGCATCAGTTTTTGCAATAATATATTTGCCACTTTGCAGTTGTCATTTTTCTCCAAAACAGTTCTGATACAACCCTGTTGTCCTGCTTCTGAAACATTTTCTTGGGCCTCTTGTAATTCAACTGTGAATATTCCATTGAATGTATATGCTAACAGAATACAAATCTGTGCAACTGAATTCGCATTGCTCTCTCCCATGACAACAGTGACTCCCAATTGAGCAGATATACAGCATGTTATGGTAAGGGCAATCAATTTCGAATTTTGGGCTGAGGTAACTACTGAGAGCCATGAAGCTTTGACACCATAATGCATAAGGAGCATAGCATGTGCTGCTTTTAATGTGGCACCTTTTAAACATGGGCCATCTACAAAATGGACATTGTTAGGCTGACTCAAATGTTCATCCTTAAAGTCTGAATTTGGCTTTTTACATATTTTCATGATATTTAGACACTCACATTCAGTTTCATCACAACCCAATTCATTTGCTGGCATTTCTGTGAAGTTAGAGTCAAAGGTCATTGGGCAATACATCACTGATCTTTGAGCACATTCATCTTTTTGAATAGACAATGAGAGAGCGCAGCCCTCCCGCTCACTGCAAATTGGTGTATTTTCTTTCAAATACATTTTTAGTCCTAGTGCTGGGGCGTGACATTCTTTCTCTTTCAACTCTAGGAATGCTTTTGTGCAATTGTTGTCCAATGGAAGCGGATTAGACACATCCTTGTGTGTCAGTCTCAATAAAGGCTTAGCCACTAGGGAAAGGTTTAGTAACCACTTTCTACAGCAGCTAACCATTCCCAAAAAATTCCTGACTTTCTGAATTTGATGTGGATTTTTCTTAGGAATTATTTCCACCCTCTCTGGTGACACCTTTCTACCTCCCTTTCCAATTTTGCGTCCCAGGTATTCATCTTATTTTTGACAGTACTCCTGACTATTCTCATCCAATGGCACTGTGATATGAACTTTGCAAAAATCAATAAAAGTAAGCCATTCTTAAGCACATGTAATGTGAAAAAATATTTTGGCTGGATTCAGTACCACAGGACAACATGGAAAAATTATGGTTTTAATCTCCTGCACTATTCTGTTCTTTTCATTTATTTTCTGTGAACATGTGATCAGAAAGTTACACAAACTTCCAATCAATTCCATAAAATATCCTTTTATTGGTAAAATTACTGCAACTGATGGTTTTCCTGAATATAATTTGGTTCTAATTTTAATAAGTCAAGTTCTACACACTTTATTAATCTGGCATCCTTCTCTGTGAACTCTCTTATTTCTGTGTTTATTATTTTTTCAAAATCAGAAGTTAATTTTTCAACTGTCTTTTCTGAAAATAATGCTACAGCTGTCTCTTGTTGGTCCATTTTAAAATGTACATCCTCATCAGGAATCTGAAAATTAACATTATCTGATGTACAGTAATCTGTGCTGTTTTATTTGCAAAATAATTGTTTTTCTGCTAGGCCTAAGTCACAAACAACAGTTTTGCAATCTTCCTCAAATGGGCCTCATTTTGATGCAAATTCTTCTAAAACTGGGTTTGGAATTTCTTTCTTTAAAACTCCTGCAACTAAATCCGGACTTTCCACTGCCTTCACAATGGACTTGGTTAATTCAGAATTGTGAGGGTTAAAACTCTCAATTTCAAACACAGCAACCTGTTGAACTGGGTTCTGTTTTTGTCTCTGGAAATAATTCACATTTTCTCTGGACACCTTATTTAAATTAATTTTAGCATTTTCCATATTTTGTGGGACCATCTGTGCTTGAAAAATTCCTGCCATAGGTACCTGTTTCTGAACTGATGTTTGCATTTGCTTTACTGGCATATTTAGCATCTGCATTTCTCCATGTTTTTGTTCGTCATGTTTAAAGTTATTTTTCTTCTTCCAGTGCTCAAATCTGTTATACAGATGGCAAAAGGACACATTTTCCAGCAGTACAACATCTATACCTGAATATGCACAAACCAAAACACCTTAACATCCATCCTGTGTTCTTTTAATCTGTACCCAATCAACATCCTTTGCTCACACTCTGCCCTTCAGGAAAGTAATCACTGCTATGTTTTCCTCTATAACAACAGAAAATGATGGTGCATTCATGCAAACCCTTTTCATTGTATCTTCAACTGGCCCTTGAACAACATTAGATTCAAACCACAATTTAGTCAGCATGGCAATGTAAAAGAACATTTCCAAATGAATGCACAACTCTTTTAAAATGTCATCAAATCCATCAACTTGTGGGTATCACAGCATAGGTTTGTCTCTCAATTGTATGCTGCAAGTTCACTTTTATTCTGTGGCATAGGAACATGCCCTTCTCACGCTATTTCTTTCAATGAGTAAGCAAAAGCTTCTCCCTCATTCTGCTTATTATTTTTCTCAACTAAATCTGGTGGCTTCTTTTCCTTATCCAGTTTCCTTGCTAGGTCTGGTGGGGTTTTTTTTCTCATGTTTTCTTGCCCATTTGTCTCCTAATTTCTCAAACCCATTGCATTTAAAAATATATTTTATTTCTGCAATGTGCAATTGCATTCCTGAAGAACACATTTTCGCATCTGCTTCATCGTCCATATGTACCTTGACACTTTTCTGAAATGAAAAACTTACTGAAACATCAATTTCATAATTTTGAGCCAAATCTGTCAGTCCATTATGTGTAGTTAATGCACATGCAGCTGTTTCATTACTCAGGGAAATTAATTATTTTTCCCGACACTGGTTCACATTTTCATTATTTAAACAGCAGGGACTGTTAATTTCTTCATGTTCACAAGTTGTATTTAAAACACTAAGCTGTCTCTCTTTTTCATGGCCTGTGTTAATATGTTCTCCCATGTTTTCAATATTTTTAATCACTGCTGCTTCCTCAGAGCAGGTTTGAGAAATCCCATTTTCAAATATATTTATTTTATCCTGAGCTGTAGATGTTGTAAATGCCATTTTCCCTCACCTTTCAGTGCTTGGGGTAATTTCAGTTCAATAATCTGTGAATTCTGAGTTTCTGAAATAAACTCTGCCAAAGTCACCCCTTCTGCAGCTCTTTGAACCTTTTCAGTAGGGACCATATTAATTGCGACAGTCATCATTTTTCTAGGCTTTATCTGTGCATCTGCAGTTAGCGATTCTTGGACTGAATCAGGCACATTTGAAACAGTAACACCTGGAGGTATCACTGTCAGTGCTGAATCAAAAGGTAATGGTTCAATCGGACATTTCTGCACAGTTCTCTCAATCTGTTTTTCTCTCTGTTCAACAGAAGCAGTAGCCACTGTACTGCTTACTGGTACACTATTTTCAGTATTTAGAATGGGAACCACATAAAGGGGTGGACACTCAGTTAATAACGCATCCATTATTTCATCCCTGAATAATTATTTATTTGAAGCTCTTTATCATCATTAATTCCCTTCTCCTGCATCTAGTGCTTTACCCTTTTATCCTCACTTGCTTTCTCTCTTTCTGCTTTTTCCCACATTCTTAAGGCCTCAAATTGTGCAGCTTTAGATGGTGTCTTTATTTCACATAACACTTCCCCTAATTTGTCAATAATTTGCAATTCAAAAGTACCCTCTTTTGGAAACCTCAAAGCACCCTCTTTTTAAGTAATCTTGCACCATTGGTGAACCCACATGCATGTATTTTGTCCCAAATTGGTAGACATAAAATGCACAGGTGTTCCTTCAGGAGCATCACCAATAAAAAACACATTTTTCACTTTACCTCCTAATAGCTTCTTTAAACCTTCAAACAATTTCATTTTTGCAATAGTTCAACGCAATTTCTTTTTAAAATGTGCGTGGCAATTTAAATGCAGTCTGTCTGAAGCACAAAAATAAACAATGCCTGACTGCAGATTAAATCTGCTCCATCAGATGGAAGAGCCCAGGGGCAGAATCAGGGTAGTTTGAAGTATTCTATGTCTCTTATACTTCAGATCAAGAGGCCAGCAAGCTAGCCCTTGGAGCCACTCTTGATTGAAGTGATGCAGTTCCAGTCCCTCTCATCCAGGCAGAAGAATAGCAGGCAACAGGACATCACAGCAAGGCATGAGTCCAGCAAAGCAGCAGTCCTGTGGAGTGGCAGTCCTTCAACAGCACAGCAGTCCTTCTTCTTGGTAGTCCTCACAGGTCCAGAAGTGCACTTAAGTGGTGGTGTCAGAAGTCCAGTACTTATACTAAGTTGGGCCTTTGAAGTGGGTTCGACTTCAAAGTCAAGTGCAAAGAGATCCTCTCTTCCTGCCCAACTTGCAATGGCTCCAGACTCACTACATGGGGGGTATGTAGCCCTTTGTGTGGGGACTGGACACAGCCGATTAGTGAGTCTGAGTTCAGCTCCTCCCTGCCACCCTGCCAGGATAGCCCTTCAAGTCAAACATAAACTCCCATTGTGTGTGGCTGTCTAGTGGGAATACACAAACCCCAACTGTCACCCACCCAGACATGTGATCAGAGACAGGCAACAGACACCAAATGGCTAAAATAAGAAACTGTAGCTATCTGAAAGTGGCACTTTCAGAATTGCAATTTGAAATCCGACTCCACAATCAGTTTGGATTTTAAATTGTGATTCCAGAGACACAAAACTTGGAAAGCCTACATCTCCACTATTAAACATTACTCCTGGACAACGGAATAAGGTAATCCCAATCGTATGCTATGGTAGAGATAGCCCTTGCTGCAGTGAACAATGAATTTGAGAATATTTCAGTACCAGAACATGTAGGACTTAAAAGTACATGTCCTGCCCTGCCCTCTGGGCTTTCCTGGGCCTAACCTAGTAGGGGTGAGTTATACGTTAAAAACGGAAGGTTGGGGCCTGGCAAGAGGTTTACCCTCTCAGGTCGAAATTGCAGTGTAAATTGCACACACAGGCTCTGCATTGGCAGGCCTGAGCCATTGTTAGAGGGCTACTTAAGTGGGTGGCAGAATAAGTGGGCCTTGAGGTGGTTGCTCATGACTACCTTAGCTACCTTAGCAGTAATTAGCCTGACATAGGAATAAAACAAAAAAAGAAAACACGAGTTTTAGGGAACCTATACGTTTGTCGTAGTGGAGAAAAGGGGAGAAAAAGGGAGTGAGGGAAGATCACCGGTAATCAACCACCAAGTGTTTTCCTGGACCAAAACCAAGTTAACTGTTTTAGCCTGTTATATGGAGATTGGTCACCTTTCCCCTCCCTGCTTACGGAAGCTCTTCCAGCAAGCCTCCCCTTCAGGAACCACTCCCGAATACGGCCACATACCTCGGGTAGCCATGCTCCACCAGGAGCGCAGCTTGTCAGCGAGTGATGTCGGATAAGGTCTCACTCCCTGCTCTGCTTTCCTGGGTACAGTGTTTGTTCCTGGTTCTCCACCAACAGTGCAGGTGGTTGCGTTGTATCTCCACTCCGGATAGTCTGGATCGAAACTCTCTCCCGCTTCCAAACCACGACGAGCATCCTCCTTCCACCACAAGTTCATTAGGAAGCTGGTCTTCGCTGTTTTTACGGCCACACCCATTGGAGCATATGATCCCTTCACATGACCTAAGGTAGTTTCCAGGAAGCATGGGGAATTAAAGAGCTCAATACTAACTCCTGTCGTGGGTGACTGCAAATAGAACACATGGGAAATGTAAGGAGGTAAGGGGTCACTATCTCCTTCTTCCGTGTCCAGGGGCGGCCCATCGTGACACATAAAGCCCCCACCCCCCCCCCCCCCCCACCCCCCCCCCAGCAAGTTCTCTTTTGGGGAACTTGTTCACTCACCCTAGAGAGAAAGTCAGCATGCCCATTGGAGGCACCACTACGTTGCCGGACCTCAAAAGAAAATGACTGGAGGGAGAGGAACCACCTTAGAATGCAGGATTTATTCCCCTTATTGCGGCTTAACGAGAGGAGAGAGGCATGGTCCGTATACTGTATGAAGGGAGAGCCCTTGAGATAATAACGTAGTTTCTCTACTTCCCATTTGACAGCAAGGCACTCCTTCTCGATGATGGGGTTGTTCTTTTCATGAGGGAATAGCTTTCTACTAATGAAGAGGACCAGGAGTTCTAAACTATCATTTGAGATTTGAGATAAAACGACACTCAGACCTGAGTTGGAAGCATGGGTTTGGAGTTTGAATGTTTTTGTGAAATCTTGAGACATGAAAATAGGGCTTGAAGTGATTGCCTGCTTGGGTTCCTGAAAAGCGTGACGGGCCAAAGGGGAAGGGTTGTGTAGCTCTTTGGCACCGATGTGCTTCTTAAGGAGTTCTGTTAGAGGGGAGGCTATTTCTCCATAACGGGGTATGAATATCTGATAGTACCCCAAGATCCCTAAAAATGCCTAATCTCACTTTTTGTTGTGGGGAAAGGGTATGGGTGATAGCCTTGACTTTCTCCTCCTGAGGCTCAATAACCCCGTTACCCAGGAGGTTCCCCAGATAGCGGACCTTTTAGTAGTCGACCCGGGACTTCTTGGAGTTAACATGAAGTCTGGCATCTGCAAGGGCCTGGCGGACATTTCGACAATGCTCCAGATCTTTATCCCAATTTGGACTATGTATGATTATATCATCCAAAAATGATGCTGAGTATCCACGTGGATCCCTTAAAACCACATCCATGAGTCTTTGGAAGGTGACGGGAGCACCGTGGAGGCCAAAAGGCAGGACAGTAAACTTGTATAATCCTGAAGGGGTAGAAAAGGCTGTCTTGGCTTGGTATTTTAGGGATAGGGGTATCTGCCAGTAACCCTTGGAGAGGTCCAATGTGGTGATATACTGGGTCTCATCTAACTACTCTATCAACTCATCAACCCTCAGTAGAGGATATGAATCAAACTGATTGATAGCATTCACCACCCTAAAATCAATACAAAATCTCACAGAGCCGTCAGGTTTGGGTCCCAACACTGTGAGTGATAACCAGTTACTATGCGAGGGAAGAATGACACCCAAGGCAAGCATTTTAGTGATTTCTTCTTCAACCGCCTTTCTCTGAGCCGCCGGAATACGGTAGGGACATTGTCGGATCACCTTCCAGGGCTCTGAGGGGATGGAGTGTTCCGCTAAGTGTGGAAGACCTGGAGTGTCGGTGAATATATGTGTAAAGGAAGACAGTATTGGTTCTAATGCCTCTCGCTGGGGGTCGGAAAGGGCCCCGCTGATGTTTAAATCGGGGAGAGTGGTGACTGACTCTTTGGGTTCAGGGGAACCTAGAAGGACAGTCGATGGAGGTGGGCCTAACCATTTTTTTAAAGATTTATATGGAAGATCTGGTTTCTCTTTTTGCTCAGTCGTAAACGATAAGTGGTCAGTCCTATCTGGTAAAACACCTTCACTCCGCAAATTTCACTCTGCATACCTTCACTCCTCATACCATTACAACGCAAGTACCATTACTCGGCAATACTTTTAAAACGCATACCATTACATTTTATATGTTTTTACCACGCTTGCTTTTACAACGAAATTCGTTGTAAAAGCATGAATGATAAAAGTATATGTTTTTAATATTTAAGTTTAAGGTAAGTATATGGTTTTAGTTTGGGACTGTTGGGGTATATGTTTTAGGGGTTCAGGGGTATTTTAAGGGTGGGTTTGGTTTATGGGGTGCACAGTGTATTTTTATTGTATGGTATTTTTAGATTATAGGGTTGATTTTGGGGGTGCTTGGGTATTTTTAGGGTTAAGGGTGTACGTTTAAGTTTTGGTGTGTAGGGGGTTTTATTAGGGTTCAGGGTGGGTTTTGGGTTATGGGATTCAGGGGTATTTTTAGGGTTTAGGGATAGGTTTGGGTTTTGGGGTACAGGGGTATTTAAGGGTTCAGGGCTAGGTTTTGGGTTTTGGAGTACAGGGGTATTTTTAGGGTTCAGGGGTAGGTTTGGGTTTTGGGGTACAAGGGTATTTTAGGGTTCAGGCCTAGGTTTGGGTTTTGGGATACAGGGGTATTTTAAGGGTTTAGGACTAGGTTTGGGTTTTGGGGTACAGGGGTCATTTAGGGTTTAGGGCTAGTTTTGGGTTTTGGGGTACAGGGGTAATTTAGTGTTTAGGGCTTGGTTTGGGGTTTGGGGTACAGGGGTATTTTAAGGGGTAAGGGCTAGGTTTGGGTTTTGGGGTACAGGGGTAATTTAGGGTTTATGGGTAGGTTTGGCTCTTGGGGTACATGGGTATTTTGAGGGTTCAGGGCTAGGTTTGCGTTTTGGGGTACAGGGGTATTTTTAGGGTTTAGAGATAGGTTTGGGTTTTGGGGTACAGGGGTATTTTAGGGCTCAGGGTTAGGTTTGGGTTTTGGGGTATGGGGTATTTTAGGGTTCAGGGGTAGGTTTGGGTTTTGGGGTACATGGGTATTTTTAGGGTTCAGGGTAGGTTTGGGTTTTGGGGTACAGGGGTATTTTAGGGTTCAGGGCTAGGTTTGGGGTTTGGGGTACAGGGGTACTTATAGGGTTCAGGGGTAGGTTTGGGTTTTAGGGTACAGGGGTATTTTTAGGGTTTAGGTATAGGTTTGGGTTTTGGGGTACAGGGTATATTTATAGGGTTAAGATGGGTTAGTGTTTAAGGGTGTTGGGGTATTTTAAGGAGTAAGGGTGGATTATGATTATGGGGTGCAGGGGTATTTAAAGGGAGCAGGGTGGGATTAGCACACGATATGAGACATGGCATGAAGGGCGGAACGTACCACACGCCCCCAACGTTTGTCACACCCCCAGCACATGCCCACAGCACAACGCAGACACGCCCACATTTTACATTTTAAATGTATATGGTGGGCGTCTGCATAGCCTATGTCCTTCTGCTGCAACTGCCCTTTCCAACGCTGTATTGGGTGTTGTGATTGGTGCTGTGGTTCCTGAGATTACCCGCCTCAAAGGTTTGGGCTCTTTCTTTATTATATTAGTATGGATATATATATATATATATATATTTATATATATTTTAATAAAGTACTTTTACAAAGTATATGACTTCACCACACATGCATTTGCATTGTAATGGCATGTGTAATAAAAATATATGCGTTGTAAAAGTTTGAGGAATGATGGCTTGCGGAGTAATGGTACTTTCGTAGTAAAAAATGCGGAGTGATGGTATGCGGGATGAAAGAATGCGGGATATCGTCATATATTCGTCCTATCTTCTTTGTGACTTCGTAGGGACCTTTCCACTCTTAATGGGTTTTTTGGAGGGATGAAGGTAAAAGCACCAATACCCAGTCATGAACTCGTAGGTGTCGCCACCTCTTCCCTTCGTCATAAAAGGTCTGCTGACGTGTTTGAGCCTTCTCTAAATTGGCATGGGCGAATTTGCGTAGTTTGTGGAGATGTGAACGTGGGCCGTGAGTGTAGTCCAAGAGGGATCAATTCTCTTCAGGTCTTCCCACTCCCATGCCTCTTTGGTCATTTCAAGATGGGTGCAGGGTTGCCTCCCGTACAGTAGCTCAAAGGGAGAGCATCTTAGGCTGCTCTGGGTCTGACAAAGAATGATGAACAGGGCCAAGGGGAGAAGCGCGTCCCAATCCACCCCCTCTGCTGTCATCATCTTCTTTAGGATTAGTTTGATGGTACCATTATACCTTTCACACAAACCATCCATTTATGGATGATAGACAGATGTTCTTATCAATGTGATATCGAGGGACTTACACACCTGCCGCATCAGACTAAAAATTTATGGGGTGCCTTGATCCTTGAGGATCTTGTGGGGAAACCCCACTCGGGTGAATAGTTCTACCAGTTTCTTGCAAATAGTGGTTTTGTTGCATATGGCAAAGGTTTTGGGGTATCTGGTGGTGTAATCAATAATAACCAGGGCATGGACATTCCCTTTTTTGACCTGGGTAATGGTCCTATGAGATGAGGTCCATTCTTACTCGTTCAAATGGCTTCCCAATAATGGGGAGTGGCTGCAGAGGAATGGCAGGAGGGCGATATGGCATATCTCACACCCCTGGCAATACCTCATGATGTTAGGGTGTATGCCAGGCCAATAGAAATGCTTCAATATGGTTTGGCTTGTTTTCTGGGCCCCATGTGCCCAGCTAAGAGATGACTATGGACGAAGAACAGCACTTGGTTTCAAAGTTTGGGGAACGAGTAGCTATTTCGGGTCGGAGGGACCTCCTTTTCTATACAGTAAGTCTTGCTCCACCATGAAGGTGGGATATGTATCAGGGGTTGGGGTGGGAGAGAATGCTTGTTGCCACGCTAGCATAAGAGTAGGATCATTCTTCTAAGCATATCAGAAACAGCGATCTCCTTGCCAGGGAGCCTGAGTAAGAAGGATAGGGCTTTTCTTGATTGAAGTCTTAATTTTCTGGGTGAGGAGAGACATGAAGTGTGGATAATCTGTCCCTAGTATCAGTTTTTCTGGCAGTGTAAGAAGGACCCTCACAGTGACCTGGACTTCCTTATCCTCGGGTAACCCGACTTTGATTTTAGCAAGGGGTACTCCTTTATGTCCCCATGGACACAGCAAATGAGTACTTGTTGTCTTGGGAGTATGCTTTTAAGACTAATCAATGCTGATTGGATGACCCACTGTCTAAAGCCGGAGTCGAGTTGAGCTCTGACGTTGATTCCATTAGTAACTAGACTTACATAGAAAGATGTCCCAAGTTCTTCTGTATGCAAAACATGTTTGGGTAAGTAACTGACATCCATCAGCTCCTCTGCATTTTTCTTCTGGGGGCAGTGACGGGCTATGTTTCTCCAGGCCTTGCATTCGAAACATTGAGCTCCTTTGGTGGTCACTACTTCAGATTTACTAAAGCGGGTTTCGGTGTTTCAATAGGGGTCTTTGGGTATTTTTTTCTGGTTTGGCTGGGTGGGGGCGTCGTGCTTTATCACTTTCCCTTAGGTTAGGTTTTGGTTGAGCCCAGATATATGTGGTTGCCATTTCAACTGCTTGCTCTACAGATAGATGGTTGTGCTGTCGGAGCCATCTTTGAGGAGAAAAAGGAAGAGCCTCCATAAATTGTTCAAGATATATGAGGGACATTATCTCCTCTTTGGTTCTGTCTTGGGGTTGTAGCCATTTATCCACGCCCGTCTTCAATTTAAAAAACAGGGTCATGGGACTATCCCCTTGGCATCCCTTCTCTTTTTTTTTGCGTCTATTCCCAGGTGTTCTAATATGATCTCCTTTATCTCTTTGTATGGAGTGTTGCCCTGGGGATTGGTGACTTTACAAGCTGCCTGTGCCCCGCCGCTTAGCAAGGGTGCCGGAAAGAAAGGCCATTTCTGTTCGGGCCAGCCTGACGCTTTAGCAGCGCGTTCGAAATTCAAAAGGAACACATCTGTGTCTTCCCCGGGTTCGTATTTCTGAAGGGCCACAGAGGGGAAACCACCCTGGGATCAACCCTGGTGATGGCGAGTGGGTCCTGTCTCTCTGACATCTTTTGGAGGTTCTTCAGGTGTTGGGGGATTGTAGTAGTGAATATTTCCCTATCGGCTTGGGCCGCAGTCATCTACCTCCCTATAGCCCATTCAAGTTTCTCTTGTCCCCGTATCAGTTGTTGTATCAGGTTGTCCATTTTACTGGTTCAATGGATCTGTGCCTGCATTCTCCACCATGTGTTATGGGCACAGAGGGACAGAAAGGGTTTTCTGATTAAAGTAAAGTGTTTTATTAGTGGTAGAGGTACTACAAACACAATACAAGGGTTTCAACAGCTTCCGTCTTCTCTCCAGAGGAAGTGGTGTGGATGGCTTCGTCCTTTCATATGGATGATGGACCTCAGTAATTAGCTCAACATAGGAATTAAAAAAACAACAACAAAACCACTGGATTTAGGGAGTAGTGGATAAAAGGGGAGAAAGAGTGAGTGAGGGAAAATCACCTGTAAACCACCACCAAGTGTTTTCCTGGTCTAAAACCAAGTTAACTGTTTTAGCCAGTTATACAGAGATCGGTCACCCTTCCCCTCCCTGCTTATGGAAGCTCTTCCAGCCAGCCTCCCCTTCCCGAACCACTCCCGGATACGGCCACGTACCTAGGGTAGCCATGCTCCTCCAGGAGCGCGGCTGGTCAGCGGGTGATGTCGGTTGGGGTCCGACTCCCTGCTCTGCTCTCCTGGGTCCGGGCGTTCAGTTACTTCGACGGCATTTGTTCCTATTTCTCCAACTACTGGTGCAGCTGGTTGTGTCGTATCTCCACCTCTCCGGATAGTCTGGATCGAAACTCTCACCCGCTTCCGAGCCACGACGAGCATCCTCCTTCCACCACGGGTTCATTAAAAGGCTGGTCTCCTCTGTTACGATGACACCCATTGGAGCATATGATCCCATCACATGACTTGAGGCAGGTTCCAGGAAGTACAGGGAATTAAAGGGCTCAACACCATCTCCTGTCGCAGTTACTGCAAATAGAACACAGGGGAAATGTAAGGAGGTAAGAGGGCGCTATCTCCCTCTTCTGTGACCAGGGGTGGCCCATCGTGACACCCTAGTTCACTCCTGCTCTGAGGATGCTGAAGCAGGAGTGCAAGAATCTGGCAAGAGCCTGGCGTAAGGAGTATGGCCCTGGGGATAAACTTATGTTGAGGAAAAAACAAAACAATTACTATATGGCTATAGTGCAGGTCAAAAGCCTTTACTATGGGTCCAGAATTGATGCAGCGAAGAATAACTCAAAGGACATTTTTGCCATAGTTCAGAGTTTTATGGCTTCCAAAGTGCAATCAAGTATGATGCCATCTTCTGCCTCTTTGTGTGAAGATGTGGGCAATTTTTTTATGGAGAAAATTCACACTACTTAGGTGTCTTTTACTTCTTGCAAAATGGACTCAGGTACCCCCTTGTTTGCCCTCTTCCCCACTCGTTGGCAGCATTTGTCCTTATTAATCTACCTAGATCACTCAAAATTTTAAAGGGTTTGAAATCAGTATCCCCTTCGGACCTCTATGCTGCAAGCCTTTTGGCTGCTGTGGCGGACATTGTTAATCCTGAAGTCAATAGACTTATTACCATGTCCTTCCTTGAAACTTTCGTCCCGGCAGCCTGGAAGCAGGCCATGATTCTCCCCCTCTTAAAAAAGCCTCACATAACACCCTGTGTCCGGCAAACTACCGGCCAAATTCCCTTTTGCCTAGTGTGGCTAAGGTATGTGAGAAAGTGGTCACTAGACAGCTGACCAATTTTGTTGAAAGGTCAGGCCTTCTCCATCCTGCACAGTTGGGTTTCAGGGCTTCTTTTAGTACTCAGTTCTGGTGGAAATCTCCTAAACCATCCAAGACTGTTTGGATGCTGGCAGGAAGGCTGCCTTGGTTTTGTTGGACCTCTTGGGGCATTCGATACAGTTCACCATTGTTAGAATTGGGGGTCTCTAGTTGGCACAGGTAGGTACTTGTGAAAAATAGAAACCATCTCCTCTTGTGAGGATAAGGGGATTACACTCCTAAAATAACCCCTGTTCACCGCCTTGGTAGCTTGGCACGAGCAGCAAGGCTTTATCTCGGAGGCTTTGTAAGTTAAGCATTTGTGACCACATACAGCAACCCAGTGGCAACACTACAAATGGACACCACACAAGGTTTTATATAAAAAATAAGGCTATTTTATATAGAGTTACCACAAGACCAATGAATGATAAAAAGAATCAACAGTACTTTTAGATGTCAAGAGTTCTGGTTAAAAGTGGAGAAGTGTGGCCCACTGGTTAGAAGCGGCAGACCCTGAGGCAGAAGTCGGCCCGGGACCAGGGTTCAATTCCCGACACGGCAGAGTCTTGGGTCAATGTCCGCGGACTCAATAATTCTCGCCTAGGTGCCTACGCTAACCATGGGTCCAACTCTGCAACTCTGGGCAATAGCTTGCTTAATCTCCACAACGGCCCCAGCAGCGCCGGGGATGCCTGGCTTCAGCTTGGGGGTGCCCTCTCACAGGGAAAGCCAGGACGGGTTCCCCAGCGGTATACAGCGCCAGGACGCCACGTAACGAGGTAACAGTGCGCTTTACAAGTATACATACATTACATTACATTACAAAAAGGCTTAAATCAAGGTTCTATGCGAGCCGATACCCTGGACGGGCTACAGCATTGTTGAAATAACTCAGCGTCTAGCAAATCCAGCGGACTGCGTCGGTACAGGCCCACTCAAATGTCGACAGACTCAGTCACAGTACCTTTTACTTGAGGCGGCCGGCACGGATGTGCGGGCCGGTTCCGGAGTTCGTCGCGGTGCAGAAAGAAGCGTTGCAGGATGCGTTGTCCCTCGATGCGGTGCAGGCAGCGGGCCATTGACAGAGTCGATGGATCCAAGGAGTGCGTTGCAGGGCAAGAGGTTCTTCGATGCGGTGCTTGCAGCTTGCGGTGCGGCGACAGAGACGGAGTTTGGGAGCTGGCGTCGATCAGTCCGGACAGTGGTGCAAGTCGGGCGGTGCGTCGCAAAGCGTTAGAGGCGGTGCCCAACTCCGGTGCGCTCATAGGACTCGGAGTCAGCAGCGGTGACCGCGTCGGTCAGACCAGTACCAGTCGGTGTAGCGAGGAATTGCAAGTTGCGGTGTCCACCAGTCACGGTGCAGGCAACGGCTCGGTGACGGCATCAGGACGGAGTCGGTGAGCTCAGAGCTTGCGTCGTTCGAAGAGGGCATTGCTTGATGCAATGCCTACTGGACACCGGGCCGGTCGTGAGAGTCGGTCACAGCTCCCTGCCTCTGTAGCCACTGAAACAGCGTTTCCAGCAGCAATTCACAAAGGCTGGTGAAGTCTACTGGTCCTGAGACTTTGGTCAGGGGGCAAGCTCTCTTCCAAGCCCTTGGAGATCTTTCCACAAGTTGAAAGTAAAGTACACAAAGTTCTTTCTCCTATCTTTGGCAGTCAGGCAACCACTGCAGGCCAATCCCCCAAGCAGCACATCAGCTTGGGAATAGTCTCTCCTCAGTTTCTTCAGGTTCCTTCTCCTCAGCAGAGGTTTTGTCTGTACGCCCATAAGTGATCTAATTTCATGGGATCAGGGTCCCAATACTTATACCCCAAAATCCTTTTTTCTCTGAGGAGAGAGGGGCCTGTGCCCAGTCAAAACCAGTTCTGAAGCACTCTGTTTACCAGACTTCTCCTTTCCTTTCACAATGCAGGGCAGGAACATCAGACGCACCACAGAAGGTGGAGCCAGCATTGTTTAAGGAAAGTACAGCCCTGGAGCACTTTGTTGACAGTCTTCCTTCTCTTCTTTCAATGTGCAGGGCAGAGACATCAGATGCACCACAGGGGGTGGAGCCAGCACTGTGGGGGGAGGGCACAGTCCTATTCAGGTCCCAGGTGCAACTACTCCCTTCCATCTAGATGCAGATCTCCCTATTCACCACCGGGCTGCCCCAGCCTGTCTCTTGGAATCCCTCAGCTCTGTCACTCACAAACCAGACAAAGGAATACACAACCTCGCAGAGGCAGGCCCAAATGGTTAGGCAAGCAAATACCTACTTTCTAAAAGTGGTACTTGCAAACACAGAATATTAACATAAACTTTACTAAAATGTGTATTTTATTATTCTGAGTCCAGGCATACTGAACTCGAATTTCTACCATGTTCTCTGAGTCTGCTAGGATTATAAACATGTAATAATCTACTAGCCCATTCTTGCCTATGGAGAACAGGTAGCCTTGCAATAGTGAACAACGAAAAATGGCCGTAATTCACTCTTAGGACATGCTACACACATCAGGGCTTGTCCTATCTTGTACTTACAATGCACCCTGCCCGTGGGCCTACCAAAGGGGTGACTAATATGAAGTCAAGGGAAGGTTTAGGGACTGGCAAGTGGGTGCACTTGCCCAGTCAGCATGACAGTACTAGACTGCACGCAGGCTCTTCAATGGCAGACCTCAGACACGTTTTATAAGGCCGCTTCTGTGGGTTGCACAACCAGTGCTGCAAGCCCACTAGCAGCATTTAGATTGACACGCCCTGGGCATACTCAGTGCACTGTAATAGGGTCTGACAAGTAAACCGAATATCCAATCATGGAACTACTAATCAATACATCAATTTACAGTAGGGAGCACTCGCACTGTGTCACTGGACAGCAGTGGCACAGTGCCCAAAGCATCTAACACCAGCAAAAACACATGAGGGAACAGCAAAAATGGAAGGGAGACCCAAGCCAATGGTGCCAGGTCTAACACCCATGCATTGTTGCTTACCCGACTGGCTGAGATTGGTGTATCAGGAGTCGCCTGGAGTTAGCTCAAATCCTTCCTGGAGGATCTGACGCAGCAGGTGAGGCTCCCACCATCTTTCTCTTCACCGAAGAATGTGACCACTGGGGTCCCACAGGGTTCTTCCCTGAGACCTCTTCTTTTTAATATTTATGTTTCCCCTCTGGTTCAGCTGGCTGAGGACTTAGGTGCGAAGATAGTCGCATACGCTGACGATACACAGCTCCTGTTCGCATGCTGAAAAAACGAGTGCTCTACTTCTGCCGACAAACTTTGCTTGACCGCTGTTTTTCGATGGTTGGATGCTGCTGAACTTAAATGTAATGAGGAGAAATCGGAAATCCTCCTTTTTGGAAAGTTTCCCCCTTGGTTTAGGGAAACACACTGGCCGTCCGATTCGGAGCTTACTGTCTCATCAGGGAATCCCGTCAAGAATTTAGGGGGTTGGTTCGAGGAGAACCTCACATTCTCGACCCAGAATCAAAAAGCTCTCAGGGACCTGCTTTGGATTATAAAAAATTCTCAAGAAATTCCTCCCCCTTCTCCATCAGTTGGCCAAGGAGACAATCACCTGACCCCTTAATCTTTCTAGGCTAGATTACGCCAACACTTTATACATTGCCGCCCCAAGCTAGTTACTAAATATACTGCAAGTGGTGCAGAACGCAGCCCCCAAGCTTGTCCTGAACATTCCATTCAGAGGTAGCGTGAGATAACATCTTCGCGCCCTACACTGGCTGCCCATAGCAGAGAGGGTTAAATTCAAGTCATTAGTCATTGCCCACCCTACTCTGTATGCCACAGGGCCAGGTTTCCTTCAGAAATGTTTTCTCTTTTACACCCCCGCAAGACACCTGCGTTCCTTTATACAACTTCTGGCCCAAGTCCCGTGCTTTTGCTTGCAAAGGAGGGGTGGCAGCTCTCTGGCTGAGAAAGCCATTTTACCCCAGAATATGCTGCCTCTCGCTCTCCAACGCACTCAGGACCCTATTCTTTTCAAACAGAAGCTGAAATCTTTAGTATTTCCCTAGATCTATCTCCTCACTATGTCTCTCAAGGTTCGCGCCAGGACACTCTTGCAGTATCTGCATGCGGTATAAATGAAAATAACATAACATAAGTGCTGCGGCCCACTAGTATCATTTAATTTACCGGCACGAGGCACGTGTAATGCATTTTACTTGGAACTTATAAGTAAATTAAATATACCAATTGGGGATAAACAAATATTTCCATGTTTTAGGGTTAGGGTACATGCACTTTAGCACTGGTTAGCAGTGGTAAAGTTCTCAAAGTCCTAAGGCCAGCAAAAAGGAATTCAGAAAAAATAAAAGAGGAAGATAAAAAAACTGGGTCGAAGGGCACCCTAAGGCAGTCAGGTCTAACGAGTATAATGATAATAATGATAACAATTATAAACATAACAATAACACATAAATATTAATAAAATCACAAATATTAGACAACTAACACAATCAATAAATACTTTCACCTTGGTATTGAAATTCCTCTTTTGACATTTGTAAATGCTGTTGATAACATGTCACTATAGTTTTCTTCTTATATTAATGTTGTTTTCCTTTTTCTTACGGCAGGTGTTTGTATGTGGTGATGATAGTACATCCAAGCAAATGGTAATGGACATTTCCCGCTCTCTTGGGCTATCACCACTTGATCAAGGATCTTTGCTGGCTGCCAGAGAGGTAGAAAACTACCCACTTCAGCTATTTCCGATGTGGAGGCTGCCGATTTACATAGCGCTGGGATTGACGGTCTCCCTGTTCATCTACTGCGTAGTCACTATTGTGATATTCGCCCATGTTAATGATGGGCAAGACGTCTCATTTCGAATAGCAATTTCAATTCCTAACAAGGTCTTTCCCATAGTCTCTCTCATGCTACTTGCCTTAGTTTACCTTCCAGGTATATTTGCTGCAATTCTTCAGTTGTACAGAGGAACAAAGTACAGCCAGTTCCCTGAATGGCTGGATCGATGGATGCTATGCAGAAAGCAGCTTGGACTGGTAGCCTTGGCCTATGCGTTTCTGCATGCAATCTATACCCTGGTAATACCAATCCGCTATTATGTACGCTGGAGGTCAAACAACTTTATTATTTCACAGGTAATGTTTTGATTCAAGTAACAATGCATGTTTTATCTACTTTTTTATGATTTAAAAATTATTTTAAATCTTTTTGGAACAGATGTGCACATTCACCCTTGTGCTTCCCAGTGACATCAAAACTTGGGACGATCTTACACTAAAATTGATAGTTAATTCATTTTCCTTTTTCTGGGGTAAGGAAACAAATTTCTTCTTCTGTCAGATTTCAGCAGTTTGGTGTGAAAACACAAATTCCATTGGGCTATGTCTCCGGAGACCCATTCTCATTGCCAAGTAATGTTCAAACTGCTATGAACAGTAGAAAGTGACACTAGAGTAAGAGGGTTTTTATCAATCCTGCATTCTTGAATTTCAATTTGCCTCTCTAACTCCTGTGATGGGATCTTCAATTACAGATAGAGGGAAAATCATGGGATAAGATCATAGCTAGCTGGGGGTTGAGGGTTAATGAGTAGGCTTTCTGAGCGGGTCGATGGCAAAGAAGATGGGGAAATAGGGAATAGGTGGCTGGGATGTAACAGTAGAACCGCCTGAGGCAGCTGGCAATGACTCATGGTGGTGAAGTTTGGGAGTTTTCAGTTTATAATATATTGTGACTGTTATTAGGTAGCATGAGGCTGAACTAAAGTAGATTCCATGGTTGTGGACAACCTCATTCTACCAACTCAGTGTTACATAGCAGGATATTCGTACCTGTATTGTATGAGTGTATTCTTCAATTTATTTTGCAAACGGTTCAGGAAAAGAATCATCAATCACACATAGACAAGGTCCAGGTTCCATTTCAACTGAAACAACATTTACATTCAACCTTGGTAATCTAAGTCAAATTCATTTTGGCTAAAAGGACACATCTTCCTCATATTTGTGTGAGAGAAAGTTGAGCAAGCTGTGGGTGCACAAATTCTTACCATTCACCATTCCCATTTACCTTCCAATAAAAACATTACCCTACTTGCGTGGGTGGGCACAGTGCCTGTGACAGGATTCACCTCACAACATGACCTTCAGAAGTCACTATTTGCCCGGCAAAACCAGCACTTTGTTTATAGTCTGGGTAGCTACAGAATTTGGGCCATTGACCAGCTGCCACTCAGGGAAATCTGCCATTTCTGCCTAATCTGGCATTTCTTAAAACAAGACGTCTGGGGAACTCCAGAGCAGGACTGACTCGTGTGGCTACCCCTAAAGTTTCTTACGCATATTGCCCTTCAAACATAAAGGTTTGGTAAAAACAATGCATTTTCCTCATAGTCAGTGAGAGGAAATTCCAGAATCTGTTGGTGTTAGATTTAGAGGTCTCTAGTTGGCACAGGTAGGTACTTGTGACAAATAGGGACTCTTGCCTCTAGCCAGGGTAAGAGGGTACACTCCTAAAATAACCCCTGCTCACCCCCTTGGTAGCTTGGCAGGAGCAGACAGGCGTATCTCAGATGCAGTGTGTAAAGCGTTTGTGAAAACATACAGTAATCAAGTGACAACACTACAGATGGACACAACACAGGTTTTATATAAAAAATAAGCATTCTTTATAAAGACTTATCACAAGACTACAAACAACAAAAATCCACAATACTATACTTAAGATGGTAGTTTTAGCTTAGTTCTCTTTAGTTCCTAAAATGCAATACTTTGAGTCAATGTACCTTAAGATGCGAAACAGAGGGCAACAAAAGTGTTGCAACAATGGAAATGCGGCAAAGATTCGGTGCAAAGAAATAAAGATGGCGCTTTCTCCTTGATGTAACAAGCTTCCCGGTGAGTGGGTGGCGTCTGCAGCGACGTCGATCCTCTCCCCCGGCGATGCGGGATGTTTGACACGATGCGAGCCGCAACAGGCCCCGCGCCATGCTTCCCAGTGATGCAGCGGCGTATGCGGCGACGTCGATCCTCTCTCCTGGCGATGCGAGTTGCTTCCACAACAATGCAAGCCGGGACAGTCCCTGCGACACTCATCCCGGTGATGGGCGGCACCTGCGGCGACATCGATCCTTTTCTCTGGCGATGAGCCGCGACAGGCCCTGCGACACGCTTCTCGGAGATGTGTAGTCGATCCTCTACTCCTGCGAGATGCTTCCCGGTGATGCGGGGATGTCAATCCTCTCCTCCGGCGATGCGAGGTGCTTCATGCTGCGAATCGGCAGCAGCAGTTCTGAGACACGCTTTTCGATCTTGAGTTGCGCTTCCAACTCCTTGTGACACGAAAGTCCCAAATAAGTCCAAAACAACTGTAGGCACTTCAGGAGATCTCTTGAGGAGCTGGTGGATGAAGTTTGTTGTCCCTGAGACTTCAGCAGGAGGCAAGCTCTGTTCCAAGCCCTTGGAGATCCTTACACAAGTTGATGAAAGTGCACATAAAGTTCCTCTCTCCTTTCTTTGGCAGTCAGGCAACCACTGCAGGCCAATACCCCAAGCAGCACTTCAGCTAAGGGATAGTATCTCCTCAGTTTCTTCAGTTTCATCTCCTCAGCAAAGGTTTCTTCTTGTAATCCAAAAGTGATCTAATTTCTTGAGATCAGGGTCCCAATATTTATACCCCAAAATCTTTTTTCCTCGGAGGGTAGAGGGGCCTTTGCCTTGTCCAAACCAGTTCTGATGCACTCTGTTTACATGACTCCTTCTTTCTTTTCAAAGTGCAGGGCAGAAACATCAGACTCACCATGGGGGTGGAGCCAGCACTGTGGGGGCAGGCAAAGTCCTATTCAGGTCCCAGGTGCAACTCCTCCCTCCCATCTAGATGCAGATCTCTCTATTCACCACTGGGCTGACTCATTATGTCTAATGGAATTCCCCAGCCCTGTCACTCAAACTCCAGACAAGCAATACACAACCTAGCAGAGGCAGGCCTGGATAGTTAGACAAGAAAATACCTACTTTCTAAAAGTGGTATTTTCAAACACAGAATGTTACAACCAACTTCACTAAAAGATGTATTTTATCATTCTGAGTTCAGGCATACTAAACTCGAATTTCTACCATGTTCTCTGAGTCAGTTAGGATTATAAGATGTAATAATCTAACTGCCCATTTTGGCCTATGGAGAAAAGGCAGCCTTGCAATATTGAACAACAAAATTCACTATTAGGACATGCCACACACACCAGGGCATGTCCTACCTTATACTTACAATGCACCCTGCCCTTTGGCCTACCATAGGGGTGTCTGATATGAAGATAAGGGAAGGTTTAGGGATTGGCAAGTGGGTTAACGTGCTCCGTCAACATGGCAGTACTGGACTGCACACAGGCTCTGCAACGGCAGGCTTTAGACACACTTTTACATGCTGCTTCTGTGGGTAGCACAACCAGTGCTGCAAGCCCGCCAGCAGCATTTAATTCACAAGCCTTGGGCACACTCAGTGCACTGTACTAGGGTCTGACAAGTAAACCAAATCAGCCAATCATGGAGTCACTTATCCATACATCAATTTACAATAGGGAGAGCATATTCACGTCAGCAGTGGTAAAGTGCCTATAGTCATAAAACAGCCAACAACAGGTCAGAAAAAAATAGAGCCACGCATTTCTGAAAACTATACATCTAGGAGAGTCCAGGCTTGTCTGACTCACATGGGTCCCACAAACTATAAGGCCTTGCCTAGGGCCCTTGACAGTAATGGATCAAACCACTTGCATTGTTCCTGGCTTTATCCATTCTTTGTTGTGGGCACTAGGCCTAGTCACCCAAGTAAGGCACCCAAGTAAGGTAGGGTTGTTACTGGTAGGTGAATGCTGTGGAATGGTGGGTGATAGGATTTTTTGGGATCCCTGCAGATTCCAGAAGTTTAAATCAGAGAAAGAAAGGTGAGGATAATATATGATTATAGATTTGCAGGGCCTTGTGGGTATGAAAGCCTTTTGGTGGCCATGTAAGTTACATCACTCTAGCCCTACTTCCTATATCTCAACATTGCATTTTGGGGCCTTTGTGTCATGGGCACTAGGCCGTGCCACACATGTGGGGTTGCATTTTTATTGGGAGAAGTGTAGGAATGCTGGGTGGTATGTAATTTGTGGATTCCTGTAAATTACAGAACATTTTCTGTGACGGAAATGCATGTTACCAAAGTTTGAGGTTTAAAGGGCATTGTGGCTAGCAAAAATATTGAGGAATCCACGTGAGACACACCTTTCTGAACTCCTGCAGGTGTCTGGTTTTCAAAAGTTTCTTGATTTAGTAGGATTCCCTGGAGGGCAGCTGAGCATGAGCCTGTGCAGAACAGCCATTTAGCATGGTAAAAAAGAAGTAATTTGAAAATATCCCCACTATGCCAATGCATATGTCAAAACTGCACCTACACAAATCCAAATTTCCTCTTGCTTGCCAGGGCTAGGGAAGTGCTCCATATCCCAGGTGGGCAGAAACACCATTGGGGCTTTAGGGCTGTGGAATAGGGCTAATGCCAGGTCAGCCCACGCACACTCCATATTGTTTTTAGCAAAATATTCCTAATGTTTAGTGTGATATATGCCCCCTAAGAGCTGAATTGTGGTCAACACTTCAGATCAAAAATATTGTTGGGCCATTCTGGGGTGGGGAAGAAACCAATACATGGGCAGGTGGCCCCTCCACCTCTTCTTTTTCAGACCATTCTCCCCCCAAGGTACAAACTGGGAAAAACACCACATATGCTTCCCTTGCAAAGGGAAGACCAACTGTCACCCCTTTTTTATTGGTGGTATGGCCCAATGCCAGAGCGCAAGAGCGCAAGATACCACACCCCTTCTTTGTGACCCACTGTAAATGTCTACTGGGTTTTCCTACCCATGGAGGGGTAGATTAAAGGTGAACCCTCAATTGTGCCATATTTCCTATTTACCTTTTGGAGGCTGGAAGTCTCCTTTGCCCCTTCTGGGGTAGGGCCACATGCCTGAATTACAGGGTGCACTGCTGTCATTTTTTGGGCATCTTTGGAAATCCCTGGTGCCTACTGGGCTTTCTGCACCCTAAGGGGCAAGTTTGGGGCAAACCCTCATTGGACCCCAGGGAATGGCAGACAGACTCTGTGGCCCCTTTTGGGGTGGGTGGTGGCCCCATGCCAGTGTGAGCCGCCCCATCCCTTTCTATGTTTTACAATAAAAAAACTTTCTGTGCTGTCTAGTGTTCTTACAAACCCTGCGCTGGCAGATGAGGAGCCAACCATGAAATCTGCCTCCTAGGGGGAGACTATTTAGCCCCCGCTGGGGTGGGAGCATGGCTCTAAGCCAGAGTGGTCTCCCCAAACACCTTTGATTATAACCCCTGAGGTTCTTGAGGGAGCAGAAACACTGTCTTGTCCTTGGCAGGGGAGAGGGACAAAGGCCCTCTAAAGGGGCTGCTCCCTCTCCAGAAAAAAGAGACCTCCAGTAATTAGTGGGCTTGTTACCCCGGCGTAGGGGAAGGTTGAGAGCAAACCCTCAATCAGCCACATCAGGCAGGAAGAAAGACTGTTTGCTCCTTCTGGGATAGGAAAATTTCCCAAAGCCACCTTTTGGGGTGGGGGCATGACTGTGTGATAGAGTGGGCCATCCCCAGCCCTTATGTTTACAAACAGTGGCATCTAGTGTGATTTCCACACCCCAAACCCAAGAAGGGGACAGTTTTTTGCTTGGTTTTTAAGCGAGCACTAGCTCTTGTCCAATGGGCCTCTTCCCTGCAGCTTCCCAAGTAGCACCACCTGAAATTAAAAAAATTAATTAATGGTAGCGCAGGTGCAGGATATCCCCTTGAATCCTGTGTGCACTTTGATTCCATTCAGTCAGCAACATAAGAGGCTGGGTTTAGGAAGCTATTCAAAACGTGGCTCTTCAATCAAAAGATCTGATTCATCTGTGTCACTCTCTTAGTTAACTGCACACATAGCGCCGGGACACTTCCAGGTGAGGTAGCTGTTCGCGCTTTATAAGTTTCTCTATTATTATTATTATTATTTCTGCAACTACTTTGCCAGTTGTGTGCACTTTTCCGCTTTCACATTTTGCAGGAAGAGGGAGATTAGCGTGTTTGACCAAACCCCTCTTTGAATGGCACCTTGTTAGAGAGGATTACTGTCTTTGACTATCTTGGAGTCACGTTGTCTGAAACATTTGATTGGACCGCGCAATTAACCAAAGCAAGCTTGAAGGTAGCTCAAACAGTAGGGGGAATCACAAAAACCTTCAGGAATGCCTCCTACAAACCCCCTGGCCCAGTGACAGAGATATACAAAGTACAAGTTGAGAGTGCACTAATGAATGGGGCTGAACTTTGGGGTGACCCTCTCATTGGCGGACTGTCCAAAATAGAAAACAAATTTATGAGACAGCTCTTGGGCCTACTGCCAAGCACCCCTCTCATTTCTCTACGCCTGGATTTAGGAATTAGTTGTATTGCAGAAGAGATAGGACTCAGACTGTTAACCTTTTGGGATAGACTGAGGCCACCCTGGAACACTAGTAGTTTACCAGTCTGAACTGAAAGGGGTTCTGGGACTCCCGGGGGTGCTCAAACTAACATGGTTTTGTCATATGAGATGTTAGCCTCAGGCTAGGTATCCGAGACCTATGGAGCAACCCAGAGGTTGTGTGCCCGACAATCTCACATCTAGAACTTGTTAGAGCTTATAGATCGCACAAACTAGATGACATACAGGGAACCACTAAACTGGGCCAATTAACCACTGACTTCCTTAACATTAAAGCTGAGTATCTTTTTGAACCTTTTTGAATGACATATAACCCACCAGGGCAAGGACGTTATACTTTCAGTTTAGAATAGGGATTTTGCTGCTTCGTGCATTCACGAATAAATAGTCAAAAGCTCCCTCTCTTGGGTGCCCTGCTTGTGAACTCCTTACAAGAGTCATACATCAATGTCCTCTTTTTTGCCCCTGCTATAAAACAGCCAGACAGTGTTGGCTTGTAACACTGTAGAAATATGGGGTGCAGGCAGTGTTTGCAGGCATACAGAATATTGAGAACTGATCTCCACCCACCCATAGTATTTGCTGTGTCCTGATTCTTGAAATCTATGTAGCATAGTCGTAGGGTACTGATAAATTCATCACTGCAAGTATAAACACCTCCCATTGTACACTCTGTAACATTTTGATCATGTTTAACTTTTTACTCATTTTTTATTTTCCTGTTATTACTTTTTACCTTCCAAAATCTAGAAATATTGATGAAATGATACTTGATAATCCAAAATAAAATGTGACCACCTTTTCCTCCCTTGATGATTATGCTTTTAACTAGGAGAATTTCTATGGTCATTGTTTAAGGTCAAAAAGCAGCTTTCTATTTTTGGATCAATTCTGCCTTTGATGACATTTTAGCATTGCAAAAAGTAAAGTTTTTTTTTTAATTTTATTTCACAAAATTTTTATTGGGAGTTTCAACATAAAGAGAAAACAATACATACATAAAGTAAGAAACTTAGAATGATATATGAAACAACATTGCATACATCTGTGATAATAATACATAAAATGAAATAATAAAAGAAAGAGACAACATTTCATATTAACCCCTCCCCTGCTGATGACGGAACCGCTCGGTCATCAGCCGCGGTGGCGCTGTGCTGATGACGGAGCGGTTCCGTCATGGCCCACCCGGCGCGCCTGCGTGGTGCGGATTCCGCGCCTGTGCTGGGCATTCTATTGAGCGGGCAGGGCCATGACAGAACCGCTCCGTCATAAGCACAGCGCAACCGACGCTGGTGACGGAGCGGTTCCGTCACCAGCATGCGCCCGCCGATCGGCCGCCCTCCTCCCTTAGCACTGCGGCGGAATAGCCGCCGCAGTGAAGGGGTTAATAGTAATAATAATAACAATAATCATATCAATGCAGTGTATCCCACCGGACGACCCCATGCGGCAATGATGCAAATAGGCGTACATATTATCAAGAGAGATGTGGTTGGGGGGGGTATATGGAGGACCTAAGAAGTATTAGCTAGTCAAGGAGGTTTGTGGAGGTTGAAATATTCGTCTAGAGAGGACCACAATTTCCTGTGGGGGTGGCGCCATGGGGTGCTCCTAAGTGCAATGTTATCGGCTCCTCTCAAATTGGAGACCCAGTTGAGCCAATGTGGAAAGGATGCTTTATTGGTGTCCTTCCAGTTGTTTAATATCAGTTTCACCGCTGCAGTAAGAAGTATGGCCAACAGAACCTTATCGTTGTCATTAAGAGTATCAGCTTTGGCAGAGCCTAATACCAGGGTGGAAAATTCTCATGGTAGAGAGATTTGGAGCACCTTTGTGATAAAATCAAAGATTCTGTCCCAGTATTTTGTAACGCATGAGCATTTAAATATTATGTGTTCGAGATCACCTCCCGCCTCTGTACAGTTCCAACATGTGTCATCGTCTCTAATGTTGTGTAGGAAGAGGCGCTTGGGCGTCCAGAAGGCTTTGTGAAGAAGCCAGAATTTGGTCTGGGAAAGAGTAGGGCTAATTTTGTGTCACGTGGTGAGTTCCCAGGTTTTGGCCCACTCTGCCTCTGAGGTCGGTGTTGAGGAGTAGGACTCCCAAAAGAGACGTATGGGTTCCGTCAGTTTGGGCAACTGTGGGAGCAACAGTTTATACAGCCTAGAGACCTGGTGACCAAGTTTGTTAAGGGATGATAGGTAGGCAGGGAGAGAGGGAATGGGTATGCAACGGTTACCACGCATTTTTTACAACGCGGTACCGTTAGCACGCTACTTTTACCACGCAGGTCGTTACAACGAAATGCGCTGGGGGGCGCTCCAGGATAGTAAATACTTTAATTTACTATCCAACTCCTTTCTCTAGAGTCCACGGGGACTGGAGTTGGAATAGTAAATTAAATAATTTACTATCCAGCGCCCCTCCACGCAAGTCGTTGTAACGACTTGCGTGGTAAAAGTAGCGTGGTAACGGTACGCGTTGTAAAAGTACGCGTGGTACCGTCATACATCCGAGGGAATGCTGTTGTTAAGTTTGGCTTTAGATATGGCCACTTTGACATTCAGGAAGTTATAAAATTCATCTTCCGGGAGGTCAAATCTGGTTCGGACTTCAGAAAATGGGAGCGGGCCGAAGGTATTGAAGAGCTGATGCGGGAAGAATAAACCTTGTGTGATCCAAGTCTTGTTGTACAGGGGTTTCCCTTTGTATGTTAAGGTGGAGTTGTGCCACAGGGATTCCCATTTGGATTTCTTGAATTGGTGCGTTAGGTGTTTGCTTATTTGCAAGAGAGCTGACCTCGTAGTCTTAAAAATGGGACCAGAGCAGACGGAGGGGCGGAATTTGATGGTCGGAAAGGAGGCAGGATCTAGATACTGAAAGATGGCTCTTTCGACCATAAGCCATACTGGGACATAATCTGGTTGGGGCGTAACCCAATGAGATCCTTGTCTAGCAAGGAAAGACGTTTGGTAGAGTTTGAAGTTTGCTAGGTTAACCCCTCCCTGGGATTTGTCGAGGCACAATTTTTTCAAGCTGAATTTAGCTCTTTTCCTTTGCCAAATAAAGGAGGAGATCAGGGAGTCAAGCTTATGATGGAAGTCCCCAGAAAGTGTGAGAGGGAGCATGGTGATGAGGTAGTTGACCAAGGGGGAAATCATCATCTTGATGGATTCAATCCGGCCCCACCACGTGATGAAGCGAGGGGACCAACCATCAAAGAGGCGCTTAATTTTGTCAAGGGTGGCGGACTCATTATGGCGGAGCGTACCAAGCAGGGAGTCTTCAAACTCAATACCCAAATATTTGATAACGCCAGTTTGCCAGGACAATCCAGAATCGCCAAGGATGTTCCTGGTGGTGTGTATATTAAGAGGTTTGACCTCCGATTTGTCGCGATTTAGCTTATAGCCGGAGAGAGCCGCGTACCTGTCGATTGAGGACATAAGAGCTTTTATGGAGTTCTCAGGATCTGCAGTTGCTATCTTTATGTCGTCGGCATAAGCCACTAGCTTCAAACGCGTGTCATTGAAAGTCACACCCGCTATTTCATTATTACGTTTGATATCAGATAGTAGGGGTTCTAGAGCCAGGAGGAACAAGGCAGGCGAGAGAGGACAGCCTTGTCTAGTACCTTGATAAAGGCGGAACAGGTTAGAGAGGGTGCCATTGATGACGATTCTGGCGGACAGACAAGCTTACAGGGCCGTTACCATATTGATGATTGAGTGGCCAAGGTTAAAAGACTGCATGCAATGCTGAAGGAATGACCACAAAACCTTGTCAAAGGCCTTTTCGGCGTCCAAAGTTATTGCCACCATTGGGGCTGTTGAGGTTTTCGCTTTTTCTAAAATGTGGCATAGGAGTCTGGTGCTGTCGTTTGACATCCGGTGTTTTAGGAAGCTACTTGGGAGGTGCTAATCAGTTTTGGAAGCTGTGCGTTGAGCCTAGTCACCAGGATCTTAGAGTACATTTTACAATCTAGGTGATATGGGGCTATAGTTTTTTGTTAAAAGTGGATCTTTGCCCTCTTTGGGGATCAAGATAATGGTGGCCTCACCCATGGAAGGGGAGACGCTGCCAGAGGTCGCTATTGAGTTAAATAGCGACCGAAGGGTGGATGTAAGCTGAGTGGCAAACGTTTTGTAGAAGGCTGCAGAGTATCCATCAGGCCGGGGGGTTTATTGTTTTTAAGTGTTTTTACGCCCGACAGGATCTCTCTACTTGTAATGGGGGAACCTAGTTGTGCTTTGTCTTCCAGAGAGATTGTTGGTAGGTTCAGGGATTTCAGGTAGTTGTCGCAGGCTTCCTCGTCAAAGGGCAGGTCATTTTTGTACAAGCCCTCATAGAATGTTTTGAAGGTTCTAAGATCTTGGATTGCTTGGTGTGAATATTATTTGCCGGGTCTTTAATGGAGGTAATAGTGGACAGTTTCTGTTTGTGTTTGGGATATGAAGCTAGATGTTTTCCTGCCTGTTCCCCTCACACAGTTTTAGGGCTTTGAATCAATTGATCCAAACCCCCGCTCCTTTGCTGGTGATAGTATTGTATTCATATTTTTTCTTGATTAAAAGGTTAAGGGCTGCGGTGTCATCAGGGTTAGATTTATGTGTGGCTTCCAATTGTCTGATGTCTACTTCAAGACTCAGCAGGTCTTTGTTTAGTTTCTTGTTGGTTTTTGTCCTTATATCAATATTAACAACACGTATTGTGGCCTTAAGCGCATCCCACATGGTGGAGGGAGCTGTGTCAGGGAGGTAATTCAGTAAGAGATATTCCTCTATGACAGCTATAATCTTTTGTTTGTTGTTGGAATCGGTCAGAATTTCTTCATTGAAACGCCATCTCCTAGGAGGTAGGATTGAGCGAGACCCAGCAAGTTTGGTACTAATGCATGCATGGTCGGAAACTAGTTTCGGGGCAATATCTGTCTCCTCAATGACGTGGGTAAAGGATATAAGAATGAAATCAATTCTAGAGTATGAATTGTGTGGGACCGAGTGAAAGGTGTAGTCTCTGCCGTTGGGATTCTGAAGGCGCCAAGAATCTTTGAGGTGGTATCGATTGCAGAGGCGCTGCAGAGCCTCATGCGATCTGGAGTGGTGGAAAGAGCATTTGGATTGTCTATCAAGGACTGGGTCTAGAGGAAGGTTAAATTCACCCCCTACCACGCGAAGGTCGTACTGTGGGATATCCTCCATGGCCCGGGCAGTTGAATCCCAGAAGGCCGGGTCGCCTGCGTTTGGCCCATATATATTCACAACATGTATTGGGGCCTCATCCCTCAACAGATGTCTGATTAGCCGTCTGCCCTCTATGTCATGTGAGTGTGCGACAACCGTCAAGCTAGATTGTTTTGCAATTAGTGTGATAACACCTCCTTTTTTGTGGTCAGCGGGGGAGCAGAGTGTATGTGAGGTCCAGTAAAGGTTAATGAAACGTGTGTCTTCCTCCGACAACTTGGTCTCCTGTAATAGGAGGATATCAGTCTTTGATTTGGCAAGGTAATCAAATATTTTCCGTCTCTTTACCGGGTGATTAAGGCCCTTAACGTTCAGAGAGATTATATTGAGATTTTCTGAGAGAGACTTAGTATCGGACATCGGGGTCTGATTGGATCGTTGAGTATGACATCAGTACAGTGATATGAGGTGTGAAGTGTGCCAGTACCCGCCAAGAGGGGCCAGAGACTGTTTTAACAAAATGGTACATGGGAAAGTGTAAGGCATGTAGACTAAGGCCAGTGTAGGATGCTGCATTGTTGTCAAAAAGAAACAAGAAAAGAATACAAGAATAACCTAAAGAAGCAAATAACATACATATCAACTCCCTTTTCTCCCTCCCCCCTCCTATCTCCTCCCCCCCTTCACCAACTCCCTCGCCCCCCTCCCTCCCCTCCTCTTCCATCCCTCCCTCAACATACGTACTTGGGGAGAGCGACAGGAGTACCATCACTAGGCAGAACAAGGTAGTAAATGGTATATGTCCAAGCAAAATAACATTTAGGATAAGTAAGGGGTCCCCAAAAATCCCAAAAGTTGGGGTGAAGGTGATGGAACTTGTGAGCTATGGCCTAGACAGAGGTTAGCAGCCAATCTAGGAAACATGAAAGGGAGATACTCCCTGATGGAAAAACTAGGATGTAACTAGGAAACAGTTATGGAACTTTGTTTCAACATAGAGCAATAAATGACAACCAGGCAGTCTGTTTGTGATGGAGGAGCTCTATACTATATCTGGACATCATTAAGTGCGAAGCTAAACGTACACTCACTTGACTCATATAAGCAATAATGTTGTGTCAGTGGTGAAGCAACAGTGAACAATATATCATCGAAACTTGAAGCCCAATACCAAAAACGTAGACTGATAGTGTAGAAAGACCTGGGTAGAACCAAGGCATCACTCATGGTACTGGACAGTCAAAGTGGTGAGAGTTAACGAGGTCGGTAGCGACGTGGGACAGTTCCTGTGGGTGGTGCGTACAGAGTTCGGTAGGCAAACAGCCCAACAGGCCGCATCGACACTACCCCAAGAGTATCTCAAATATATTCCTCAGCAGTGTTCATGCTGGGTCAGAGTCCCGGTCGTCCTGAGAGTTGGTCTTCCTCTTGTTTGTAGAACCGCTGGATTGGTCCATATGTTGCGCCTGGCTTTCTTCCAGATGACTCGCCTGAACTCTGGAGTCCGAGAAGAAAAGCGATCTTCCGTTTTCTATGATTTAGAATTTCGATGGGCCTGCAAATGAGAAAGGAATCTTCTTCGTTCTTAGACTCTCACGCAATTGGAGGAAACCCTTCCGCAGCTCCACTGTGTCTTTGGAGTAATCCTGGGTGAAGATTATGCGATGGCCTTCCCAAATTATATTGTGGTTGGTTCTCGCGAAGTGAACGATAGCTCCCACGTGTTGGAATCTGAGTGGCTTACATATCAGTGGACGTGGGCCTTTCCTGTGTTTATCAGCGAATGTGGGAATCCTGTGTGCTCTATTCAGCTCAAAACCATGCAGAAACTCAATCTTGGTGATCATCGGGATCCATGATTCAAGGAACGCCACGCAAGAGTCTGCGTCCTTTTCGGAGTCTTCAGGTACGCCAAAGATTCGGATGTTCCCCCTTCTATTACGATCCTCCAACTCTGCATTATGCCTCCTGAGGGCATCCATGGTGGATTCAAGGCGCTTTATTACTTTGGTTGATTGTAGGGACATGTCTTCGACATCGCTCAGACATTGTTCTGCTTCGCACAGGTGTTTGTTCATGGTGCTCATATCCGCTCGTATTGCTGTGAGTTCGAGTTGCATTGAGTCCATATTGCTTTTGGTAGATTTGGACAGGTCAGGGAGATCAGCTAATTTCTTCAGGATCATTTCCATGGTTGTAGCTATGTTCGCTCTGATTTTAATGGGAGAGTCAGAAGTCGTTTGCTCCGGTCGCACTTTCTTGGGATTGCCCCTTCTGTCTTTTTCTGCCATTGTAGAGTGTCTTGTCACCCTGCTGTTGCTGTTAGGTCCACTCCGTAGTAGCTGTTGACTTGCTCTAGGAATCTAGCGAGGACCAGAGTGGCTCAATAAAGGAGGTCTAATGCACTGGGGTGCAGGAGCGCTGTGATGCTGTACCCATCACAGGGTATTGCGGATGGTGTAGCCTTGATTTGGAGGCTATGGGGTTCCAAGATGGGGGATTGTCCAGAGTGTGGTACCAGGATGAGCAGTTTGCTTCTACTTGCTACAGTCAGTCAGATCTGGTGGGTCACATGAGATCATGTGTGATATGCATCCACGTGTGGTAGCAGGCTGGAGTCAGCGCTCCTCTACTTAGGGCATTTGCAGGCAGGTCAGGGCTATGAACCAGGTGAAGCAGCCCCACGTTACCCCCACAGCTTCATTAAGGTCTGCATCATAGAGGTCTGAGGAGGGGGAAGTGCGGCGCCATTTTGGGTTGATTGTAAACCTTCTCATGCGCTCGAGGAGATGGGTGTAAGCAGAAAAGAGCTCCAGTCTGCTCCCACATATGACTAGTGGAGTAGGCAGAGGATGCACCTCCTGGTTGTACCCGAGGTAGAGGAGCTACGGGCAATTGCCGCGAAAACGCGGTTGAAATGCTGCCATTTTAGGGTCAGGCAGGCAGCGCGGACTTCGCGTGAGAAGCTTCCCTGATTATCCGGCCAGTTGCTCACCTCCTGATCGTCTTGGAGGGTGATTCTTCATCTTGTAGCTCAGTCAAAGCTCAAAGGATCTTCCTAGAAAGGCATATTGCTGCACCACAGCAGGCAGGCAGGGTCGCGATCGATGTGTGCCGCCATTTTGGTAAAGCTGAGCCTCCCGCACATAGCGACGAAGCTCCGGGACTTCTGAGCCGGAGGGTAAGATCAGTCCCTCGGGATGTCCTTATCAGGTGCGGCGCTGCATGGAGACTCTGGGGACATGTTCCCTGTTGGTATTGAGTCGGTAATTTTCCTGGGAGAGTAGAAATCGCTCCCCTGTTCTGCGGAGCGACCAGTTAGGCAGACATCTCCACTGCCGTCTAAACCACGCCCCCGCAAAAATTAAAGTTTTATATGAAATTGTATTGTCTACTTTTTATGGTCTGTACTGACCGAAATAAAGTTTGTTGAAATGGATTAGGGTGTTAGCAGATTTCCCTACACAACAGGGAAATCCCACTTCACACAGGTTCCCACCCCAAAATGGTGGAATTACTTCATTAAAAAAAGATCTTTAGAGCTAGTAGTGGTGAAATGAGAGTATAACTGGAGAAAACAAGATATATAAGCTATCTAAACAGGTAGATTAGCACTCTCCCCAGAAGCCGCAGAAATGGTGTGTTGTTACACAATCAATTCAAGATTCAAGCATTTTGATAAAGTGGCAACACCAATAAAAAGGACAGAGACTCTGAAAAATGTTCGGTTCAATTTACAGCAAATAGTAAAGTGGCTGCAATGCTAATTTTATGTAAACGCATCGAAGTATAGTTTCCGAGAAACAGCTGAATTTCACGTGGGTGTAAAAGAGTTAGTGGCATTTTGCCTTTTTTCCAAAGCAATCACAAACAACAGGGAACATGCCAACCTTTCACACGAGGCAAGTAATGTAGCGGTAGCAGGTGTGCTGTTCCAAAAGCTAATAGGAAGAGCAAGGACGTTGAGAAAAAAATGACAGTTCGGCACACAAGAGGCAGGCAGTTCTGTGGAAGAAGGCTTTCTGTTCTGAAAGACCTGGGGGCTCTGGAAAGGCAGGTGGGCGCTTCAGGGAGCCACTGCTGTAGCAGCAAGCTTACAGCTTTAAAAATAAACACAAATAGCACAGTCTAGGAGAAAAGTGTATAATTGCATTGGAGGCAGGCACCACAGTGGTGGCAGTGTTCATTTTTATAAAAACAAATATCTAGTGAATTGATTCTGAGAAAGAGGCAGAACTGAACTTCAGACAGGCAATGAAAAGGCAGTGGCAAACAGCCTTTCAAAAATCGGCACAAGATGCTAAAACATGTCAGGGTTTCACATGTGGAAATCTATTCATTGGCAGCAACCCTGGTGTTCTAAGGGCCATTATATAGTGAATGAAGACTTTCGCAATGGCCTTGGTTGCATTTGTCACTGAGAGTACGCTCTTGCTTTCTGAAAGCAAATGCCAACAAGCATTAACAAACCATGTGTGTGTGTGGGTATGTGTGCGTGTGTGTGTGTGTTGGTGTGTGTATATGTGTGTAGGTGTGTGTGTTGGTGTGTGTACGTGTGTGTGTGTGTACAAATGTAAAAACAAATCAATGGATGAGTGGGTGACTGCCTGACCGATTTGCAGAGATACTGAGGTGCATATTGCTCAAAGTTTTGTATCGTCCTTGCAGAATGCCAGGTAAAGCAAAGGCAATGCCTTGCGTGGCTATGCTGTGCTCAGTAACTCTGGAGCAATGCAAGGTATTTCAAGGTAGGCGCTGCCTTGCATTACGCAAGACCTAGCAGTGCGTCAAAATGATACATAGACGTAACAAGGAGAAATATCTTTATTTTGCCTCTTTTTTCTCTTTCTACTTGTGCTGTTTTTTGCAGCACATGTAGAAAGAGGAAAATGCCTAAAATAATTGTGTTTGTGCAGGAAAGCGTCCCTTCTTGCATAAAAATAATCCTGCCTGCAAAGTAGGCACTCTTGCACCATAGGGTAAGGGTGCCTGTGTTGGAGCTAGGCAGCCATAAATGCATCCGGGCAAGGAGAGAGCAGGAATGTGCCATATCTTGATAAATTTGGCACATTCCCTCCCTCTCCCTTTCACACAGCACAGCAATTGGTCTTGCAGTGTTACGTTGTCGGAAAAAAATATAAATCTTCCCCAGAGTTCTTGGTTAGATGAATCGCTGAGTAAATGCATGGATGAATGAATGAGTGATTGAGTGTTGAATGGATAACACAACTAAAAAAAAGGTTGGATGGTGTGTATCTTTTTCCCCTCTACATAGCAATAGCATTAGCTTTGCTACTAACTAACTAAATCTGCCACCAGCTAGAGCTAAGAATGGGTCCATTTGTGTTAGACATTGCAAAATATTTATTTATTTATTTATTAATGACATTTATTGAGCGCAAACAAATGCCCGTGGGCGTCTCAGCGCTAAGATATCTGCAAATAAATTCTCCTGCTGGAAGGGAGGATCTGAAGTTACTGGTTGAACATCCAGGTCTTTGACTGCTTGCGAAATGACCAGAGTGAGGGGCTAATTTTTATTGACTGGGGTAAGGTGTTCCATAGTTTCGGGCCGAGACCAAGAACCTTCAGTCCCCCAGGGAAACCGTTTTGGTGCGGGGAACCACTAGATCATTTAGAGTAGAGGAACGTAGAGGTCTGGGTGGACAGTAAGGAATCAGATGTTGTTTGAGAAATGAAGGTCCTTGATTGTGCAGAGACTTATAACACAATACAAAGAGTTTTAAACTTAATCCTGTTTCTGATAGGCAGCCAGTGTAAATTTCTAATGGTGTCGGTCGCGAATTTATATTTGGGGATTCTGGCCAAGAGTCTAGCTGCTGAGTTTTGGATGGTTTGCATTTTGTTAATGACCCTTACTTGGGCATTTGCAAACAGGGCATTGCAGTAGTCCAGGGTGGACAGCACTAATGAGGTCACCAGGGTTTTACCGGCCGTTTCAGGGAGGAAGGGGCAGTTTATGGAAGGCAGAGGATGCAATTTGGTTGGCGTGTGGGACAAAGTTGAGACAGTCATCAAAGACCACTCCCAAGTTCCTCACCTTGCTAGCAGGTTTAGGCGGGCTTCCGAAGGCCGTGGGCCACCATGCGGAGGGACCACTCTGGGGTCAGTTGTCCGAATATGACGACTTCCGTCTTATCGGAATTAAGTTTTAGGCAATTGGAGGCCATCGGTCCCCAATTGCCAACATGCCCTCTTTAAAGTCCTCTGCTACTTTATGGCCATTGTTTTTGATGGCCAAGACCGACTGCGTGTCATGCGTATAGGAGGTAAGGCTCATCCCGTGTGCTCGAATGATGTTAGCTAGGTCCGACACATAGATGTTAAAAAAGTGTCGGACTTAGGGATGAGCCTTGTGGTCCCCCGCATGGCAGAGACAGGTTGGACGATTGGAAGGAGCCTAGTGTGACAGCCTGGGTCCTGTCGGACAGAAAAGATGCCAGCAGTGTCTTGGCTGATAGTTTGTTGCCCATTCGAAAAACAAATAACCAGAACTGTGATAGATTTGACCTGTATAGAATATTTTGGCCTTCAATTGAGAGGTCTCCTCAAGAAAAAAAATCAGAGGCAGATATGGTACAGAACAAACAAATAGAGCAGCTACGTTCGCTGTTGTAAGCTTTGGCAGTTACAAAAAACTGTAAACTTAGATATGATTTGACTTGCACAGTCACACTCCCTATCACATGAATTTGGTGAATTTAGGGAATTATTCTGATATCAGTTGTCTCAACAAACCTTCCACATGTTTGCTAACATGTAACTTCTGAATGACTCCAGAGCAGCCTCTCACGTTTTGCTTTTGTAGGTGAGGAAACCATGCTTTCTTATGCCCGTCAGGGCTAGGCGGCCACTGTAGGACAATGCACTTTTTTATTTTTTAATAAAACGTTATTCCTGTGTTTGAACAGACTACCATCTCGTGAAAGAGAATATATTCTCTATTCTTAGTAGCAGCTATTCGTTAACTGTCTAATTCTATAGCTTCTAGAAGCCAGGTTTGATTTGGAAATATATCTTTTTTAATAGACATTATTAATGATTTTAATAACGCGATACAATCAAATGGCCATCGAGTGGTCCACAGACTATGGCAACCGCCTTCTAAAAAGTATCCATCAAATACCATGCCAGGCCAAGCTGATAAAGTTTGCCGGAGAGTAATTGAACCAATGACACATGTCTGTCTGCAACATCCATGTTTCCGTGAAGTCTGTCAGGGGTGTTGTACGGAAGGTTTGTACACATATGGTGCATGATGTGTAGTCTTGACTTCTCTCCATATTCTTACAGTGGACCTAAGGTGCTTAAAGCCTCTGCTGATAGCTGCTTGCCAAGGTCGGTCGACCACTACAAGTACAGCATTCACCAATTGATTGTTTTTCTTTAAATGTAGAGCTTGGTGAAGATATGTGAAAATAACAACCTAGGCAATTAACTATTAGCTTGTAAAATATAATAATGGAGAGGCAATGAAATAAATTACATAAAAATGTAATACTTTTTATTGGTCCCGTAGAATTAACAAACAGAATATGCACATAAAAAAATACACATTGTTAAAACAGTGTATAGCTCACGGGAGCGAGCTACAACATCAACAATAAAATTAATAAATTCATACAATTACAAAAGGAAAAAGATAAATATTCAATATAAAGACACACAAGTGGCACAGTATTGTTTTCTCGACGCGTGTTTCGGCGACCAGCGCCTTCTTCAAGAGTAGCCACGTTCAATCTGCAAATATAAATAAATATAACAAAAAACTCTTTAAAACTCTTTATAAACAACACTTAATAAGAAAAAAGTACATATCTAATAATACAGCCAATTTTATTTGACCAAAAGCAATATATCAAATGTCAAACCTCTCATTTTTACAAGCAAGAAAAAGACAACTAGATACGTCTCTTGGTGAAGATACCATCCTAGTTAAATACACACTCAGTGCCATACAGTGGCTTCATGTAATGTATACAGTTGGGATGAGTTGTTCTTGCAAAGTTTCTTCACTCTGGTTCTAATTCTAATAAACTGGAGGTGTGTATGGGGTGAGTTATCATCCTCTTGATAACTTAGCGTCACAGAACAATGACCAGTCTGTAAAATATCCTTTAAGAAGTAGAACTGAAGCACTTTTTACTTAATTAGGTTTCTTTAAGAAAGATGACTCCGATAGGAAGCACTGCATTATGTAGAAAGCAAAGCAGGTATTCTCAGCTTATGTGTGTGCTTTTGTCAGCAAAATTGTGTGTCCTCCATTGAATCTAGAAAACAGGGACGCTGGTGCTGAGAAGCAAGTGAAGAAGTGATCCATTTGTTGGGAACAACATGAGCTCTTTGTATACTGACATGTAGATTGTGGCCAGTTGTTATGAACCACTGCAACTTTTCTTTGACATACGAAAGACAGGTCAATTACAAACAATCCTCTTAAATGACATAATGCAAATAGGTAGCTGGCACATCTAAGAATGCCCCCCCATATCGCCTCCATTAGCAAGCCCTGATAGAGTTAAAAAGAAATGATGCAGGCGATGTAGCAGAGATCACATGACCTAGACAGAGGAAATTTGAGATCATATTTTTTTATGATGGAGACCATACCAGCTTTGGGTAATGGATCTCACCAGGGGGGCCATTGAAATTCAGGCTCTGGATTTCTTGTATGAGGGTGGGTATATAAGGAGATACATCAAGTTATTACAATTTAAACCTGATAGCTGAGAAGTCAACATAGTCACCCAAAGCAGGAATATTGGGGACATTCGGGACATCAGTTTTTTATGTAAAGACTCATGCTATATCAGTTTTAAAAAAATAAGTACACTGCCAATTGAGAGACCCTCGGAAGTACTAAATATTAAAAGAGTAGAGCTAGCAACCATATTCATAGTAACCCATTAGATTTGCACTGTAATTCATAAAGTGTAGTGGGACCCTATGGGCCACCAATCTGTCCTTGATAGTATTTGCCCTCCAATTAATAGGCATCATAAGTTATCAGGGTAGAAAGCAAATAATTCATGCAGGACACAAAAGAACATCATCCCATTCCTCACAATATCCCCGATTCAGGTGTTTTTTCCACCGACATTTTGATCTACCTGTTAGTAGTGAGAAAATGTGGACAGAAATTCATTTGGTTTTATCAGGAGCATTCCATCACCAGTTAAACCTGTAATAAGGGAAACACATGCCCAATTTGTAATAGGGACTGTAGAGTGAATAGTTGACGGAGCAGTGGGCTCCAGTTCCTAAGCATCCTGTTCTAATGTGCTTCCTGTGAACCTCAATTACCTCGTGATATTGCTTGCCTGAGGCATAGGATGTACAACATTCACACATATAATGTTTCTATCCAGTCTCCTCTAAACGGCCGTGTTGTGTAGGAATATGTACAAGAGGCAATACACATGTTAGATGAGTGGAGCTTTAGTGCAAACATGGAATTATTTTAGAATTATTTACACCTGGCTGAAGTCATACTAATCCCTGATTTCCATCTTGATAATTGGTGAACATACCCCAGAGCATCTCATCATGGGTTCAGTGATGATCATTGGTGACCTGTGCTTTAGGTGTGCATTGGTGCTTTTCACCAAGAAGTTTCTCAAAAAAACTCATCTGCTGCTTTTTTGGGGGGTGGGGGGAGTCATAGAAGAATTTAGGATCACTGTATAAGATCTCAAAACCACTGAGTATTGAATTCCTTTTTTAGTCTCAAAGTTTTCTTGGCATTGTCAAAAGCACCTCATTGACTCTTCAAATTTGAAATGATAACCAGGATACAATAGGAGTTCAGTTTTTTTTTGTTGTATGTCCCGCTACCTTATTTAGCCACTCATAGGATATAACAGCCTGATTTTGCGGCATATTTACAAGAAAGTGACTCTTCTGTAGAGATGCGTCACTTTCTCTGAGAAACCCTTGTGCCACCATGGATGCGCAGAATTTACAATACGGTGCACCATGGCACAAGGATTGACAGATGCGCCAAAAATTCTGACGCATCAGTTGGGGCAAAAGTCACACATTGCTGGAGTTGTGTCGCAAGCACAATGCAACTCCAGCAATTTATTTTGAGGTATATTCCCACTACACTGCGCCACTTCTTGCACCTGCTTCAAGCAGGCATGATGTTTTCAACCAGTGATGTCCTAGAAGTTACACAGTTAAATCTTGTAGATTGAACTGCATAACTTTTACTAGGCTTTCCTGCGTGGGAACTCCCACCCTGCATACATTATACCTGACGCAGTTATAATGTGACGCGGGGCTTTACAACGTGACTCATCTCCCTAGATGTGTCACATTGTATATTGGCTCCATTTTGTATGCCGGTGCTGCAGCACAAAAGTGATGCAACGGTGGCGTAAAAGTGTTGCAAGGGGCTTGTAAATCTGCCCCCTCGAGTTTGGCAGATGGATTGATACGTCTGCCTCATGTAGAGATGGGTAGACAGTAAGTATTTAATTGATGGGGCCTCCATTGGCGGAATACTGTCTCCAATAGCCTGATGGGGTAGGTACCATCGTAGGAAGGCCATTACACCGCCCACCCTATTTAGGGGGAATGGCGCAATGCCTTTTTTTCCTTGGAAAACACTCTGTCTGTACGGGTTGTTTGTTTAATATTTTCTTAAAACAGATTCTGACTTTTGGAATGTGTTTTTGAAAAACAAGAATCATTTGGAAACTTTTCCAGCAAAAAAAAAAGAAAAGAAATATATAGGGGTCTGCTCTTCGTCATTTGTGGACTTTACAGCGGGCGCTGTGTGACGATTTCCAGGATATATATATATATATATATATATATATATATATATATATATATATATATATATATATATATATATATATATATATATATATATATATATATATATATATATATATATATATATTTTTTTTTATACAAAGGTCCAAGCATTTTCAGAGGCACTCGACAGCTTCCCCATTTCCTCTGTGTTGCAGCATGTTTGTTCGCCCTACGCGTTTGGAGGTCGTTGTACCTCTCATCAGGGGCAGGCAGCTTTTCTCTCCTTCTCTTGAAGGTCTCTGTTTGCGTGCATAATTAATTTATTGCATCCGGTGTGCCGTGTCAAGAGGATGCACGCTTACTCAACTAAAAAATCTACAAAGAAATGTATCCAACACCAAAAAGAAACATGATGCCCTAACCCAACGATACAACGCCCTTACAACTAGATTAACTAAAGAAAAAGACATGGTGATTCGAGGGAGTGACAAGGGCGGAAATATTGTTTTAATGACTCGAGCAGACTATGATAAAGAGGCATACTCCCAACTTAATGACAGAAGTTGCTATGAACGCATAAACATCCAAGCATTAAACACTATCAAGAAAGAATACCATCATCAATTGTCAAGATGGAAATCATCTCAACTGATCAGTGAGCCAGAATATAAGTACTTAAAAAATGACAACCCAGTGACACCAATAATGTATTTTATCCCTAAAGTACATAAGAATTTGACACATCCACCTGGCAGACCTATCATCTCTGCCAGGAACAGTTTATTGGAGCATACATCTGTTTATATAGACTACTTTCTCCAAGGATATGTACAACAACTTGATTCTTATGTACAAGATACAGGGGAATTTTTACAAAAAATCAGACACATCAACTGGGTGCAAGGAGACTGGCTAATAGCATTAGATGTCACAGCCCTTTATACCAGCATTGCACACACAGATGGGCTAACGGCGGTGAACTATTATCTATCTAGACGTGGGCCCTTGTTTAAAGAACATAATGCTATGCTGTTGTGGATGCTGAAATTTTGTTTGACCAACAACATCTTCATGTATAACAAGCAACTGTACCGTCAATTACAAGGGGTGGCAATGGAGGCCAGCTTCTCACCAAGCTTTGCATGTTTGCACATGGGAGCTTGGGAGGAGCTGGTCCTCACAACCACACATGAGCAGGCTTATTCAAACTGTGTTGCAGGATGGTATCGTTTTATCAATGATTTGCTTATAGTGTGGAAAGGTAGTCATGAGGAAGCTATCCAATTTATTCAGGATATTAATGTTAATGAATTAAATCTAAAGTTTACTGCTACACTTAGTCAGCAAACTGTAACGTTTTTGGACACTGAATTGTATATAAGGAATGGACAACTGGAAACAAGGGTACACCGCAAGAGCACGGCAGGAAACAGCATTTTACATGCGTCAAGTGCACACCCGGCACATCTTGTTTCCAGCATCCCCTACGGGGAGATGCTACGTATGAGAAGAGTATGCAGCAACCAGGATGATCTAGTTAAAGCCCAACAGGAGAGCAAAGATCGCTTTTTAGACAGGGGCTATACAGAACAGTGTATTGAGAAAGCTAGAAGTAAATCTATGACAAAAACCAGAGAGGAGCTTTTAAATAGAAAGACTAAAGAGACCACGACAACGGTCATGTATGTTGGTGGGAAGGAGCCTACCGACAAAGAAAAAACTTTCATAATCATCACAGGCTATAACAAGCAGCACAAAGATATTTACAGGATTGTAAACAAGAATTGGTCTATAGTAAAAAGTGATCCAATTATTGGAGCTAGTTTACCGAAGAGAGTGTCATTAACATTCAGCAAGGCACCCTCTCTTAAAGATCAACTAGTTGATACCAACCCTGAGCCCATTGAAAAAACATCTTGGTGGCAGAATAATAAGGGATTCTATAGATGCAAGACTTGCAAAGCGTGCACCCACGGCACAAATGACAAGACATATGCCGATGGATTCAGTGGCTCACTACATCCCATATCACAAGTTTTAACATGGAAAACTGAATTTGCAATATATGTATTGCAATGTCCCTGCTCACTCAGGTACGTAGGAAGCACCAAACTACCGGTGCATAAGCGCATCCTCCAACATCTGAGGGCGATTACAAATGGAGACAATACGTATCCGGTACCTCGGCACGTCCGCAACATCACCAAAGTGTTAATACCTCTTTACAATATTATGTCATTGATGCGGTCAAGCCCACTAGAAGGGGTGGAGACAGGGAAGCGTTGTTGCGCAAACTGGAGACCCGTTATATTCTCCTGCTCGATACCAAGGCCCCTGGAGGATTAACTGTGACTGAAGATCTGTATACGTGCCTCCCGTAATTACAATATCCTCTGGTGGTACACAAAGCCTTGATACCTCACGAGTGATTTGAGCACAAAATATGGGGATGTGTCCCGGCTGGGACACTATATTGCTGGTTCAGAGTCGGATGACTTATGGACTATACATTATTTTAGCACTTGAAGTTAAATAATTATATACTTACCTGATCCATTGAATATTGTATTTGCTGCTGTCAATAAGAATTAGGTTTCTTTTATGAAGGGCTAAAGTCATCTAACAGACCAGATGGGTCCTTATGCCCGAATGGTCAGTTCTAGATGAGTTTACTTAATTATTTTAATCACACTGTGAGGAATAAGCACTTTTTTGGACATTTAACGAGGTACATCATACGATAGAATTATGGATTTTAACATGGGCCTATTTTCTATTTTCATATTAAAACATGATTTAATAGTTTTAATATTCAAAAGATTTCTGATGACTCCGTAATTTTACTCTTATGTATTCCTTTGTAATATAGTTGAGATTATAGATCGAGTGAGTTTGCTACTATTTGCACATATTTATTGTTACCTGCACTTTATTCGCTATCAATTAGGATAGTATATTATATTGCACAACTGCGTAATTTGCACAAGAAACCGACTCAACTATGAACTGAAGTTGGAACATTTTGCACTATTGCGTGATTTGCACTATTGCGTGATTTGCACATGTACTTTAATATGTAGCAACAAAATTGCACTGATTTATTCTCGATTGAAATAGGATGACAAATAATCATATACATTGAAGAGTATTTACAAGACTGATTTGAGCACAGGTATTTAACCGTGATTCTTTTGGTAAAAACAGGTATTTTACCGTGATTCTTTTTGGAGTTCAAAAATGAGCCTTAATATATTGTTATTATCCATTATAATAATTGCTATTTCAGAGGCAGATAGAATGACAATAATATTTGACCAATTGAAAGTTTACAATGTATTTGTCTCTGTAAACGAGTGAAATTGTTTATCTGCCTTGTTAATATGCCTTAAGTATTTTGTCCATGTTAACTATCAGCCCGATCGTGTGACGCAATTCAAACCTATGGCTAGCACTTTAAATGGGCGTCCTCAACATTTGAATGTTGTCATGTGAGCAAGGCTCCTCGGAGCCGAAACATCATGCGGATGAATTTGCACGAATAAAGGTATTCAGCACTTACTTGGCCCGTGTCCGTTCAGTTTTTGCAGCGGTGGTGGAACTTTGCCACTGGGTGGAGACGCAGTGTACCGGATATATATATATATATTTATTTATACATTCACTGAAAAAACCATAGGATTAACACACGTTATAGTTAGGAATTAGCATTTTACCAACCTTTTAAATTCACTGAAAAAACCATAGGTTTCACACCAGTTATAGTTAGCTGGTCATTTTACCCATGCAAAACCTATGAAATTCCCCTGTTATAGTTAGTTCAGTCAAGTCAAGTCAGATAATTTATATAGCGCACTACATACCCAGAGGGTCTCAAGGCGCTTGAGGAAGGGTGGAGGATTACTTGTCGAATATCCATGTTTTAAGCTGTTTTCTGAAGGCTAGGTGGTTTTGAGTAAGACGGAGGTGAATGGGAATGGAGTTCCAGGTCTTAGCCTCTAGGTAGGAGAAGGATCTTCCTCCCATGGTGGTTTTGTTGATGCGTGGAACCGCAGCGAGGGCTTGGTTGGAAGAACGAAGCTGGCGGGGGGAGTGTAGAAGGATAGTCGCGTGTTGAGGCATTTGGGTCCAAGTTCGTAGAGGGCTTTGTGTGCGTGGGTGAGGAGGCGGAACGTTATCCTTTTATTGACGGGAAGCCAGTGGAGGTCTTTCAGGTGACCGGAGATGTGATCTTTGCGCTGGATGTCTAGTATGAGTCTGGCTGAGGCGTTTTGGATGCGTTGGAGTTTTTTCTGAAGTTTTGCGGTGGTACCGGCGTACAGGGTGTTTCCGTAGTCCAGGCGGCTTGTAACCAGTGCGTGGGTTACCGTTTTTCTAGTATCGGTGGGGATCCAGCGAAATGTTTTTTGGAGCATGCGCAGAATGTTGAAGCATGATGATGAAACTGCGTTGACTTGTCTGGTCATCGAGAGAGAGGAGTCCAGGATAACGCCCAGGTTCCGTGCATGGTCTGTTGGGATGGGTGCTTTTCCCAGGGCCGCTGGCCACCAAGAGTCGTCCCAGGCGAAAGGGGAAGTACCTAAGATGAGGACTTCTGTCTTGTCCGAGTTCAGTTTTAGACGGCTGTGCTTCATCCATTCGGCTACTTCTTGCATCCCTTCATGTAGGTTAGTTTTGGCGGTGTTTGGGTCTTTGGTGAGTGAAAGGATCAGTTGAGTGTCATCGGCGTAGGAGATGATGTTAAGGTTGTGATGGCGTGCGATGGCCGCGAGGGGGCTCATATATACGTTGAAGAGTGTGTGATTAAGTGATGATCCTTGTGGCACGCCGCAGATGACTTCGGTGGCCTCTGACTTAAACGGGGGAAGGGGGACTCTCTGAGTTCTTCCGGTAAGGAACGAGGTAATCCAGTCCAGCGCTTTTCCTTGAAATCCGATGTTGTTGAGACGTTGTATAAGGGTGCTATGACAAACTGTGTCGAAGGCAGCGGACAGGTCAAGGAGGATGAGGGCGACTGTGTGTCCGTTGTCCAGTAGTGTTCGAATTTCGTCAGTTGCTGCGATGAGGGCGGTTTCGGTGCTATGTTTGGCTCGGAAGCCGGACTGTGAGGAGTTGAGGGATTTATTGGTTTCGAGGAAGGCGGCGAGCTGGTTGTTGACGGCTTTCTCAATGACTTTGGCCGGGAATGGTAGGAGTGAGATGGGACGGTAGTTTTTGAGTTCGGTGGGGTCTGCTGTGGGTTTTTTCAGAAGGGCGCTGAGGTCGGCGTGTTTCCAGCTTTCCGGAAATGTGGCGGAGTTGAGGGAGCAGTTGATGACGTCTCGGAGGTGTGGTGCGATGATGGAGTCTGCTTTGTTGAAGATGTAGTGGGGACATGGGTCTGTGGGGGATCCTGAGTGGATGGAGTTCATCAGGCGAATGGTGTCCTCAGTGGAGATTGGGTTCCAGTCATAAAGGATGTTCAGGGGGGGTTTAGGTTCGGAGGTAGGTTGGGTGGGTTGGTCTCCGGGATGGTTGTCGAAGCTGTTGTGGATGTCGGTGATTTTGTTGTGGAAGAATGAAGCTAGGGAGTCACTAAGGGTTTGAGAGGGAGTGATGTCGTTGGAGTTGGCAGTGGGGTTGGTAAACTCTTTGACGATGTTGAATAGTTCCTTGCTGTTGTGGGCGTTGTTGTCTAGTCGGTCTTTGAATGCGGATTTCTTGGCTGATCGGATGAGTTGGTGGTGTTTACGGGTGGCGTTTTTGAAGGCGTCTCTTGTCCTCATGTTTGGCTCTTTTTTCCAGGCTTTCTCTAGGGAACGACAGAGTTTCTTTGATTTCTTAAGGTTATCGTTGAACCAGGGGGCGTTTTTGCTGCTAGTTTGATTTGACGTTTTTTCAAGGGTGCTAGGTTGTCGGCGCTGTGGGTTAGCCATTGTGTGAGGTTGATGGCTGCTTGGTTAGGGTTCGACGAATAGGCAGGGGGGTTTTCAAGATGCGATGTGGAGATCTGGTCGGTGGTGATTTTGTTCCAGTTTCTTCGCAGTGTTGGTTGAGGGTGGTTGTGGATTGTGGTTTTTCTGTATTCAAAGTGGACGCAGCTGTGGTCCGTCCAAGGGAGAGCTGTGGTGTGATTAAAGGGGATGTGCTTGCTGGAGGTGAAGATAGGGTCGAGAGTGTGTCCTGCGTAGTGGGTGGGGGTGTTTACAAGTTGTTTGAGTCCGAGGTTGGCGAGATTGTCTAGAAGGGTGGTGGTGTTGCTGTTGTTGCTCTTTTCCAGGTGGAAATTGAGGTCTCCCAGTAGGATGTAGTCCTCTGAGGGGAGGGCGTGTGGGCAGTGATGTCTTCACTGAATTGTGTACGGGGTCCTGGTGGCCTGTAGAGGAGGGTGCCTCTGAGTGTGGTCTTTGGGTCGGTGTGGATCTGGAAGTGAAGATGTTCGGCGATAGTGAAGTTGTCGTCTGAGCTGGTTGAGACACGGATGGTGTTCTTATGGACTATAGCTACCTATAACTCGCGCGCCCGCAATGCACTGCTGATGACGTCACATATTACATCACTCATGACATGGTCAGTGACATCACTCATGACATCACTGATGACATCTCAAATGATATCCCTGATGACATCACTGATGACATCATCCCTGTCGCAGACCTCCTCTCCTTTGATACACACGATCAAAAATAGAAAGTAATATTTTCAAAAAAATGGAGATACCAATTCCAGTTAGAACAACCTATTCAGTATTTAAAAAATCTACATACATATCCAGTCATTCACTAACAGTTCTATACAGGCACTATATAGGCACTCATACATACATTTCCGATGGAAATGTTAATTTCCATCGGAAACTTAAGACATGGCTACAGCCCGAACTGCTGAACTGAATGACACCAAATTTGGCAACAATATAGCTCTTGATTCAGAAAGCTCTCTTTTTGTTAAATGGTGTAAATCAGTTCAGTAGTTCCTGAGAAATGTAGTCAATTCTCAGATATACAACTGTGGCCTTGAAGGATCTGTGAATCCTCCATATCTCGGGCCTAAAATGTAATAGGCTGCGACACTTCACACCAGGAAGTGTTGGCAGCCATCTTGTGACTCAGTCGATTAGAATCACAAGAAAAAGGGTTAAAACAGCATGAAAAAGCAAGAAAAGGGGTCAGGGTAGAAACACACTGACCCCCTAAACCTGCTCAGGGGGTCCCAAAGGGACCCCAGGGCCCTAAAACCATCTTTTTGATAAACGATTTTTTCGGGATTTGTGGTGGATCCCCGAATCTGGACAGCATTTTTTTCAAAAACAAAGTGTGGGTCAGGTCCCGGGGGCAATGAACCACAGCCCTATGGACCACCACCTCCATGGGGCTTATACATTGAAGAGCAGGGGGCCATGCAGCCGACCTGCAGTCCGGGGACCGCCACCTCCCTAGGACTATGTACATAATAATGTGTGTGGGGGCTCCTTCCCTCCCTATGCAGCCCTGAGGACCACCACCTCTCAAGGCTACTTTCCAAATGAGAGGAGGGCCATGTGGCCGCCCTTTTGGTGCTGTAAATGGCCTTGGGACCACCGGCTTCAGCAATGTCCTGGTGTGCCCACCCCCAGGACATTGCAGTTTGCTATGGGATGGCTGGAGCAATGTTCCAAACATCCCATAGTAAACAAGTGTGCTTGCTTTCACCATGGTCTGGTCAAATCGAATGCACTTTGCTCTTTACCCCCAGGGAGCTGCATGTCAGCAGCTCCCTGTTGGTAAAAAGGAATGCCAGCTCCCGCAGGGAGCAGGAACAGGCTGGGACCACAGTGGCCTTCAGGCTTCCCCATGTTACCCAACCAGCTGGCAATGCTCTGGGGTATGGGGTCTCCGGGGCCAAAAATTACCCTGGAGGGGGCTGCTTGGCCCCTCCCTTTTTTATTTGAAAATAAATGGTTGGGCTAGGGGAGATGGGTTCCCCGGGGTCAAAATCGGCCTGGGGAGGGGGGGCATGCAGCGCTCACCTTAACAAAATAGGAAGAAATGGCCTCGCCCCAGGCGATGGGGTCCTGAGGCCAAAAACTGCCCGGGCCCCCCTCCCTTAAACAAAACAAAAGGCCATATTCTGGCGGATGGGATCCCCAGGGCCTCAATCTTTCCATTCTTTCTAAGTAAAAATTTAAAAAAGGCTTATCCATTGGGCCCACCTCTCTTTTTTTTTTAAATGGGTCAGCCCAAAAGGCTCAAGGGAAGGCAAGCCACGGAGCCTCTCTTCTTAAAATTAAACAAAAATGAAAGCTGGCAACTCGCAGGAGGCCCGCCCCCTTTCTCAACTACTTTGCGAATGCACCTTCTTGCATGCTCTTGTTGGGGATGATGTCCCCTTCACTCCTGAGGGTCCTTTGGGGCAAACTAGTCTACTTGTTATCTCCATTAAGCCGCGTACAGTGGGAGTACTGAGAGGTGATCGGAGGCCACACCCCTTTTTTCACCACTCTGCAAACTCGCCTGTCAGCTCACTGCATCCTGAGGGCCTCAGGACTAAAGTGGACTTCATCCCCCTAGCAGCAGTGCACTAGGAGGCGAGTTAGCAGAGTGGTGGAGAAAGGGAGTGTGGCCTCTAACCACCTCTCAGCAGTCCAGCTGTGTGGAGTTTACTAGAGGTAACAGGAGGGATTATTGTACCCTAGGGACCCTCACAAGGCAAGAGCATGCCAGAAGGCTCATTTGCTGAGTTTTGGAGAAAGGCGGTGTAGCCTGCGCCCACCTCCCAACAATCCCACTGTGTGAGACTTACTGGAGGTAACAGGTAGGCTAGTCGGCCCCTATGGACTCCAAGCAGCAAAGGGGACTTCCTTCCATAATCTAGAATGTGCCAAGAGGCGCGTTTGCAGACTGGTGGAGAAAGGGAGCATGGCCTGCTGTCAAAACTCAGCAACTCTGTTGTGTGGGACTTACTGGAGGTAATAGGAGGGCTAGTTGGCCCACAACGACGACCTTCGGGCCTACTGCCCCTCTTCTTACCTCCAGTAAGTCCCACACAGTGGGATTGCTAAGAGGTCTTCGGAGGCCACACCCCCCTTCCCCACCAATCTGCAAACATGCCTCCTGGTGCTCTACTGATTGAGGGATTAAGTCCTCTTTACTCCTGAGGAACGTTGGGGGCCAAGAAGCCCTCCTGGCACCTCCTGTAAGTCCTACTCAGTGGAATTCCTGAGAGCTGGTTGGAGGCCCAGCCCCCTTTCCCCACCACTCTGAAAACATGACTGCTAGTTGAAAAGCCTTAGAAATTCACAAAGAGACCAAAGGTTACAGTGACTTCATAGTTGTGAATTAGCATTTTTTTAAAACCTTAGAAATTCACACAAAAAAACTAGGGTTACAGGGACTTTATCGTTAGGGTCAGAATTTACTCATACAGAAATGCAACCGTTAAAGTTAACCATAACTCATGCCCCCGCAATGCACTGCTTATGCGCTCACATATTATATCACTCATGACGTGGTCAGTGACATCACTGATGACATCTCAATTGACATCACTTATGACATCAGTGATGACATAATCCAGTGACTGTGAGTGTTTATACATTTTTTATAAGTGTTAAATATATATACCAAAGTGTATTGGTGAATCAGTGGGTGTATGAGTGACTGTATGGATGACTCATTAGGAGGGTGACTGACTTATAAGTGAGTGATTTGGTGTCTCAGTGAATGAATTGATGAGTTGCTGGTTGTGTGAATGTGTGTATCTGTCTGTTAGTTGATGTCTTAATTGGTGTATGAGTGTGTTAGTGGGTGCATGAATGACTATATGGCTGATTGATTGGTTGTCTGACTATGTCTATAGTTGTCTGGGTGTCTGTGTTTGTGGGTGAGGAGCTTTGTGACTACCTGTAAGGATGAGTGAGTTGGTGAGTCAGTAGCTGTTTGGGGTATATGTATCTATCACTCACACACCCACACAACCACTTACATACCCATTCACATATCCATACGCGCACTGTCAGATCTGCTCACTCACACATACAGTCATTTACACAAACACTCACTGTCCAATGCAACCATTCACACACTAACTCACTTAACCACTCACTGAAACAGCCACTCACTCACCCATACAGCCACTTACACACCCATCCACTCACTCATGAAGTCATTCACTTGCCAATACAGTCACACACACAACCACTCACTCACTAATACAGCCCCTGATGCACCCACTTGCTCAGCAACATAGTTACTCTCATACCCAATCACTCATGCACACAGCTACTCACATACCTACGTATACACCCATACAGCCACACCCACTTACACACCCATACAGCCACTCACACAAACATAAAACCACTCCCATACTCACTCACACACCCATACACATCCATACAACCACTAAGATACCCACTCACATACCTCACTGACACAACCACTCACACACCTACAGCCCTAGAATAAAAATCCACATACTCACCCATATAGTCAATCATGCATGCACTCACACACCCATAAATTCACACACACCCACTCACACACTGATACAGTCAGTCACTCAGGTGATATATGTTAGAAATTAATTACTAGCAAAACAAGATTCCTTCCTGTGTTATTCAGTTTAGGTTTTGTGACCACCTGGTCTACTTTCAGTTTTTATATTCCTTTTATTTAACTGAATAAAATAGTTATATAGGTACTTATTACTACACCACACTAAAGTGACTTTTTTTCTCTTAACATTTTATTTTCATTTGTTAAAAACATTCATTTAAAATTCATCACAGGACATTTCATATCCAACATATATGTTTGAGCATTCCCTAATGTAATACAAAAGTAAATCCTGTTCTTATTATTGCTCAAACTATCAAACACAAGATAAAAAACCAATTCTTATGGCATATATTAAAAATCTCTGAATATATGGTACTTCAGGCAGTCCTTTGTCGACGTATTTCGGTGCGTTAAGTTCTTTTGAGCACCTTCTTTAGGACAGACTTATAGAAACCAAATATTCTTCTTCTTTTTTAAGTACTTTAGATTCGGTTATTCCCACTTCTTATTGGGGGTATCCGTTGTCTATGTTTCAATTTCTTTGATCTTTAAAAACAGGAGAATAACTTTTTACGTTTCGGACATGTAAATAAAGCAACAAACATTGCATAACATACGGTAACGTCTCTTCAAAATTCTATACATTTTTAACATGTTTAAGCTTTAACAATAATAAGGCACTTTATAGCACTGCACTAAGAAGTTCTTATCAAAAGTGATATTTTGTGCAACTGGAAGTCTGAACTCATATATTCGAAAGTGCTTTCATATGCAATAGTAAAAAAAAAGAGTTAGGGTGAAAAATTGTATTGGCTTAAAATCACCCTTTAATCTCCTAGGCTGTGATTTATCCAGGTTTTCTGATTTCACTTTGAACATATCAGCCTGAAAATGGGTCTCTATTTGTTTTCCTTATATTAAGGCTTTTTTATCTCTTAGTTCATTTTCTGCAGTTTCTAAATACAGAGCAAATTCAACCCAAAGGCTTAGAGCTTTACATGAGCGCCATATAACTGAAAATGCCCGGGGGCGCAACAGGCATCTGTGCCTGAGTGTGTGCTCCAGAGGGCACTTTGGTATTACAGAAGCGGCTGCAGAAGCTTGTGCGGCCTCTTCTGTAATACTGATAGTGCTGGAGCAGGTGCAGTGCTAGCACTTTCTCAAGAGAGTATTCTCTCATTTACATGAGTGCATGACCCCATGCAATGGGGGAATCTCTTTGCCTCTGCAACCGTGCCTACTATGGACGTGGGTGCAGAGGCAAAGAAGCTGTCAGGAGGCGCACTGTCAGTGCGCCCCATGAGTGCAGCCGTCTTTAGGGAAGGACTTGGGTCGCACAGACCCCACTGACCTCCCCCTTCAGGCGGGAGCAGGCACTCACTGCACCCTCAAGCAAGGGAATCTCTGATCCATTTTGAAAGTGCAAGTAGGTTACTGCCTACACAGTGAAATGCAGGGCAGCCATTCCATGTTTCACCTGATTACGCTGCCTCCAGGATGACCCGAGAACAGCTCATTTAACATAATCGGGTACACTTTCCCTGTTTACGGATGGCGCACTTGTTTGAAGGTGCACAAACAGGGAAAGTGTGCACTTGTCATAATAGGGGCCCAGTTGCATTAAACAAGGTCAACAAGGTCACATGCATTTTTATAGGCATAGGGAATGAAGTGAAGTGGTCAGAATCACCGGATGTTGAGCCGACATTGAAACTGGATCCTGGTTTGCCAGTTCCACAGCAAGCAGCTCTGGCAGTAATGCCACATCGTAGGTAGAGGGACAGAGTCATAATAAGCTGGGCTTATTATGGGCTCGAGGATCCAACAGAACCCCGAGTTGAGCCAGGTTTCAGGCTCAAGCCTAACTTGAGATCTCAGTGGCCTGCCCACCTCTATAAAGCTGGGAGCACTGCTTTACGTAAAATTGAAGCCCCATCAACGTAACAAGGGTACCATAACTTGGCAAATGTTAATATCTGTTATTTTCAGCTCTTAAAAATACCTTGTGTGGTGTGTAGTACTATATAAAATATTAATAACATAAGGGAGAAGGCACTATATAAAACTTTATAAATAAATAAATAAATGAGGGAATAGGAAATGAATAGAGGAAAGAAGGCAGTTCTGCTTTTCTCTTATCTTCTTCCAGCCATAGAATGAATCGGTCCTAACTAGGCAAAGTCCTGCTTCTCTCTCCTCTCCTTCCATAGATTTTGCTAGTCCTGTCAGAGAAGTTGTGCTTCACTCTTCTCCCTTTCCTCAGACTTTATCAGCTCGACCCAGGCCAGTTATATGTTACTTTTCTGTCCTTCCACAGTTTACAAGTTCCACAAAAGCCAGTGATGGTTTACTTTTTTCCATTCTATAAAGTTTACCTGTACATTAATGTTCATATTTTCTATGGTATTTTCAGTTATAGTCACATAAAACAGATTAGATACACAACTTGTACTCATAAATTCAGTGAGAGATGTGATATTTCTGTACCCAGTCACAAAGTGATGTGCTTTCTTAAATTCCTCTCCCAGAAGATCACACATAAATATTACCATAAGAGTAAGGAAAGACCATAGTATGTGAATGTGCACTGCTTTTCATCTTTAGTCAAATTTGTCTCTAGCACTTACTTCCATACAGGACATGATACTTAAGTGCCTAAAGGTGATTCAGTTCCTAGAATAAACTCTAGAAAATATACTTTCCTACTTAGTTTTTAGGTTCAAATCTCCTGTGCTTTTCTGGGGCATTGCATACCATAGTGGAATGTGCTAGTTGTTAACAGAGCTTGAGTTATGAAAATAAAATAATGTTATTGTTGGGATAGGGACCTCAAAGAACTGTGCTTTTTACAGCTCGTCAAGCTATTTGTCTACACACTCTTGTGTTCTAATTAAGTATTTATATAAAAATGCTTTAAATTGCATTATTTTATTTTGCACAAAGTAGAAGCACAGTGATGGACGATACCTCTTACATTTCCCCTACCCAATACATAGCTCATTAAGAGAGGGATAGGGTAGTGACATGGTGACATAAAAAAACAGAAAAAGAACGTGCTTCTAGTGAGACCCTAGAAGCATCCCTGGGGGCACACCTTACTCTCCTCAGTATGAAATGAGGATTCTTATCACCATGTTAGTTCAATGTTTTCCATATTTTATTATTTTGTTCTCAGTTCAATTTTCTTTTATACTTTTGTCAAATAAAGTTCTATTATTGTTCATTTGCAATCCATTCAATTCATTTCACAAAATACGGCATTATTTTTAATCCATCCAATGCATATCGGGCATTACAACCTGCCCTTCATCAGGGAACAATACTACAAAGAAAAAGGAAAAGTAAAAGAAAATCAAAAAACATTGTACGATCTGTTTGTTCCAAGCTTCATGTCCTAATGTTATAAACCTCTGTATTGTCAACTGGAAACTAAAATGTATTAGTCTAAATTCTGAAAAATACGAATATCATCCTAACAAGAAGAATAAAAGTCGTGGATTTAACCTACCACCTACTATAACCTTACATCCCGTGTAAATTCAAAGAAATTACTATATAGTCCACTCACATGCCGGTTCTGCCGCATAAATGTTTCAACGTGTGGTCAAGCGCTATCCAATTCAAAAAGCAGTAAGCAAACGTGTTAAAAAGCTAAGCTCTTCTGTCAAAGATTCCATTATCACCACTCTATACGAATGTTATCAATAATCACTATCCGCCACTGACCTGATGTGTGCTCGCTTGTAGAAAGCTTTCTCGAGAGTAGACCAAACATTCCAGAGCCCTCCCTAGTAGCCATCTTGATTTTATCCATGGGGACCCTCATTGGTCACAGTTCCGATCACGTGGTATAGAGATATAAAACATACTTAATGCTCAATCATGTGGTACATTGAATGCGAAAGTCCCTATCATTTGGTATACTTGACAACACCTGCATGCTATCCTAATAAAATATATTGCGCATTAAGAATTACAGTGCTTCATTAATATCAAAAGGATAACGGCGGCCTGGGGGTACGAACCCTGCGGTGTCAAAACATGTTTCTAGGAACACCTAAAGGTAGAGCTATAATGAATGTTTCATGAACATAGAACTATCTCATGAGCTAAATAAAGATCGGACAAATGTTAAAGCAAAAGCATACAAAATCAAGATTATTTGCAAAAACGCAAGAATCAATTTTTAGTACCAAGGCGCATTCATGATTTCATAGATAACATGATAGTTCTATGCGGTCATTGAGCCCATTAGGCTTGTGAGTACATAGTTTCTGTATCCAGAAGTTCTCTCTTTGTAGGAGATGTTTCGTATTGTCTCTCCCTTCCTTTTTGTTCACAGTCGCCAATACAATGAATTTTGAATGTGAAATATTGTGTTGTGCCTCCACAAAATGCACAGCAACTGTTGATTTCATGTTTTTTGTTCGGATGTTCGATTTGTGTTCAATTAGTCTAGTTGTTATGCGTCTTTCTGTCTTTCCAACATACATTTTTCCACAGGGACATTTCAGAGCATAAATTACATTGGCTGAATCACATGTCGCATTAGTCTTCGGTTTGATTTCATGTCCTTTCATAGGATGGTTGATCCTATTTCCTTTGATGATATTATTGCAATTTCCGCAATTTAAGCAAGGTTTCGTTCCTCTGAATATTTCCTCCGTTATGGGTTTGTCTTTCAACATTTCTCCTATGTTACGAGCTCTAGTGTAAGCAAATAAAGGTACTCTTTGAAAAATTCCGTTGAAGTCTGGTTCAAGGTTTAAAACTGGCCAGTTTCTAATGATAGTTTTTTTGAAACGTTCACTCAATGTTGAAAATTTTGAAACTGCCACTAGTCTTGTTTCTTCAGTCTTTTTTTTGGTTTTCAATAACTTTTCTCTTTCAATTGAGTTTACTTGTTGCCTTGATTCCTCAATATTGTGTTCAGGGTATCCTCTTTTAGAAAATCTCATTGCCATTTCATCCATTCTAAGTTGTAGTTTAGATCTGTCAGAGGTGATTCTTTTAAATCTCACCATTTGAGAGAAAGGTATATTTTTTTAAAACGTAGGTTATGAAAACTTTGATAGTGAAGCATGTTGTTTCTGTCCGTGTTTTTCTTGAAAATATCCATCTCAAAACCCTTCTTGGTGAAATCTTTACATCCAAAAAAGTAACCTCAGTTTCCGAGATGTCCCAAGTTAATTGTATGCGATCATCCGCTTTGTTAAATTCAATGAGTTTTTCCTGAAGTTTCTCTTTAGAGTTTTTCCAAATTATAAATATGTCATCTATGTATCGTATTAGTAATTTCAGATTGTCCTGCCATTCTATTTTGGAAAAGATATGTGTCTCTTCGTAATCCTGCATGAATATATTCGCGTATACCGGTGCTGCTGAATTGCCCATGGCGGTTCCAATCAGTTGCTGATACCAGTCATCTTTATAGCGAAAATAGCTTTGGTATAAAGTAAATAACATCAATTCCATGAGGAACATCTGAAAGGGTGGATCTAAGTCTGAGTTAAGTAGAGCCTTTTCAACTGCCTCTATCCTCAATAGATGGGGTATCGATGTATAAAGTGAGCGTACATCAGCTGTACATAAAATCAGTTTTTCACCCGGTTCAATTGGGACTGTTTCAAGCTTCAATAAAAAGTCAGTGGTATCTTTAACATAAGTCTTCATATTTTTGACTATGGGCCGGGCAAGTGAGTGGGCTATATAGTCATTTCTTTGAATTTACACGGGATGTAAGGTTAGAGTAGGTGGTAGGTTAACCCCACGACGTTTATTCTTCTTGATAGGATGATATTCGTATTTTTCAGAATTTAGACTAATACATGTTAGTTTCCAGTTGACAATACAGAGGTTTATAACATTAGGACATGAAGCTTGGAACAAACAGATCGTACAATGTTTTTGGATTTTCTTTTACTTTTCCTTTTTCTTTGTAGTATTGTTCCCTGATGAAGGGCAGGTTGTAATGCCCGAAATGCATTGGATGGATTAAAAATAATGCCGTATTTTGTGAAATGAATAAAATGGATTGCAAATGAACAATAATAGAACTTTATTTGACAAAAGTATAAAAGAAAATTGAACTGAGAACAAAAGAATAAAATATGGAAAACATTGAAGGAGGAGAGTAAGGTGTGCCGCACGTTCTTTTTCTTGTCAAATCAAGCGCCTCAGGACGTCAGACGCCTCCTACGGAGCACCCAAAGACAAACGAAACACTTCACAAGTTTGGGATACAAAAAAGCAGTGCACGTGCCTCAAATAGTTGACATAAAAAAACACTCAGGTTTGCACATGGATGATGGAAAGTGCTTACACAAATCCTCAATAAAGGCATAATGAGAAATAAAATTAGAGGAAACATTTCCTCTGCAAAACTGAGCTTTAAAGGACACTAAAATCCACTGAGTCACTTCCATCCCCATCTCACAGGCTTGAGTTATCCCTACTGGAAACTACTTCACAGTAAGTGACCGCATTTGAACAAGAAATTTGAATCTATTGATGAAAAGTTGACTTAATAAATCATGTTGTGCTGCTGAGGAGTGGCTAAATGCCCTTGAGACTGTGACACAACTAGCAGGAATACAAATGATGAAAGATGTTGGGTCCCAGATCGTATGCGTGTGGACCAAGAGAATCCTTGACCTCCAGATTGCAGTTATCACTGAAGGAATAGACTGCGAGGACAGGGTGGTACACTTACCAGTTGAATAGCTTAATTGATTAATGAATTTTACTGGGCTTACCAGAGTTGACCATGACTAGGACAAATAGAGCTCTTCTATGCTCTATTAAATCAGGAAGTCAAGCATGTATTCTTTTTTGTTTATATTAAGGATTTTCTATAATGGAAAACAAACTGGTTGAAGCATGAAAAAATAGCTGAGAACGTATGTTTTCAATTTTCCATAAGTGAACCCAAAGTACAAGGTGTTGATGTGGCCATTTTGGTTTGCGATTCAATAACATTAAATCAGTTGCCTTAAAAGAGGCTTTCACATGTTGATAAACTGAATCAAAATGAAACATTTTGCATTAATTTTCACATAAACCTTAATTGGAGTGAAAACAACTCATTTCTGAAGCTCACGCACCACACTGACTTGCATAGTGAATTTTCACCAGTCTCCAGAGCACACAGCCTTGGTTACAGTGCACAGAAGCCCTTTATTGCCGCACACAGAGGAAAATAATTAGAGAGAACATTGCTTAAAACCTTTGTTTTTTCAGTGAATTCATAAGGTATTTTTAAAGGCTACTTCCTACCTATAATGTTCCTGGAACCTTTGTTTTTTTAAGTGAATTACTATGGTTTTTAACTAGTATTTGCGTTTGCAGAGCGGTGGAGAAAGGGGACAGAACTTCCAACCAGCTCTCAGCAATCCCGCTGTGTGGGAATTACTGGAGATAACAGGAGGGGTTCCTGACCCCAAAGACCCTCAGCATCTAAGGGTACTTCATCCCCCAACCAGTAGTGCACCAGGAGGTGTATTTGCAGAGTGATGGAGAAAGCAATCCAGCTGTGTGGGATTTACTGGATGTAACATATGGGGTAGTTCACCCCCAAGGACCCTCAGGAGCCAAGGCAACTTCATCCCCCAACTAGCAGTGAGCCTAGGGTGGGGCCTTTGCAGAGTAGTGGTAAAAAGGGGTGGGCCTCCAAAAACTCCTCCATGGCCGGCCTTTAAAAAAAAAAGATTAGGGGTAGGGGCCACATGGCTCCCTTTACCCTGGCTGATTCTGGCCCGGGGAAATCTCCTGGGGCCCAGCCTACATGTATTTGGGGAGGGAGCTGAGCGGCCCCCCTCTCAGGACTGATTTTAGCCGGGGCCTCAATCCCCTGGGACCCAACCTTTTTTTATTTACATTTTTTAACAAGTACTTGGGAAGGGGGCTGTGCGACCCACCTTCCTGTGCTGATTTTGGCCCCAGGGACTCCATCTCTTGGAGTCCAGACATTTAGAGATGGGGAGGGGGCTGCATGGCCCCCTCTTTAGGCCAAATGTGGCCCTGTGGAACCCATACCCTGCGGTCTGCCCCTTTGAGGGCACCCAGTCTCCACTGGGACCATAGGGGAGCCTGATTGCCCCCTGTTCCCTGCTGTGAGAAGTTGGCCTGGCATATGCTGTCCACTATTCTAGTGAGCACCTTGCACCAGTACAAACAACCCCTTATTGATGATAGGTTAAAGGCAACCTTATAGAAAGCTATCCTAGTTGTAGCTGTGGAGAGCAGCCTTCAGGCTAAGTCTTGAAGGAATGTAAAGCAGCTTGTTTTACCAGTCTATAATCTTGTGAATGACCAAATGAAAGGAGAACCACACCAGGTAGTGTATGTATTTATTCTAAACATATCCCTCTAGTCTCTTTATGAGGCTGGAGGTAAAAGAACATTTATTAAGCTTAATAGCAGACAGTAAAATAGCACAATATACGTTGAGCCCCAGGGGCGTACGAAGCCATATATCAATAAAGTGGTATAAGAACCATGACTTGCATAGATACAAGGCCTAGAGCCTTCAGAACTGCTGGGGCCACCAGGAACCACTCAAGGTAGCAACACAGGGGTCCCACGAGCGATGCGTGCAGTGTCTAAACACAGCCGCAAATCACCATTAACGTCTATGGGGAAAGTCGCAATTGGAAATGTAAAGATAAAGGACACTTTGAGGAGGACTTGGAGCAAAACCTTTGAGAACTAGGAGGTTCTAGAGTCAACACCCATGGGAGTACCGGAGTATTCGAGTTACCTCACCCAGGGAAGCCGGATGCATAGGTGTCTTTTCATGTCGGGATACGTCGTCGTTTTCAATGGCGACAATGACCAGGAACTTGATTCGAGCTGTCCCATAAAGGATGTCAAGTGCTGCAGGGTTGGTGACCGGATTGGACCCAACAAGCCTTGGCAACAGCAACCCACCAAGAAAATAGAAATAGGCTTTGGTGCAGACCAGCAGGGTCTGGGTGACTCACCACTTGGTAGAGAGTCAGGGCACATCTGGAGCAATCAGAGAAGTCCAAAGAAAAGTGGAGTTACCTTCGAGCGGACCCACCAGTCAATGGACCAGGGATCGCAAAGGAGCCTTAAGCAGAAATGCAAGAAGCTGGCTCACAGAACACTCGTGGAGTGTAGGCACACAATCTTCATTGCAGATGATGCTCCGGGCTGGGGCTACAAGTAACCCAAAGCACAACTTCAGGAAAGATCAGGAAGTTAATACACTTAGCAAATGTGCATGGTGTCAGGAGTTCCGGTTCCACATTACTCGTGAGAACTGTGGCTCTAAACTTTGCTGGGGACTCGGGTCGGCCTTAGAGAAGTCTGAAAATCTTCTTTCTGGGCTGCAGGTACTTTGGAGTCTGGCGGGAACTTCAAGGATGCAGACTGGCAAATGCTTTGTTGGTGCCTGTTTGAACAGGGGAGTCACTCCTTGACCCCAGGGAGATTCTTCTGTCCTCTAATCGTTAGTAGAGCGTCAAAGTTCCAGGATTTCATTACAGAGTTTCATCCAGGTGTAATCTAAAGTCCTGTTGCCAGGGGGCCCTTTTTTATACTAAGAAAAGGGGTTGGACATACTCTGGGGACCCACCCATGGGAGGGTTTGGAAAGAGGGGTGGTTACACCCATTTCCTTTGTCCAGTTTTGTGCCAGAGCAAGGGCTGAGTGCCCCAGCAACCGGATTCAACTGGACTATGCACAGGGACACTGTTGTGCTTGCGTGCGAGGACGTGGTTGGCAATCCTCAACTCCAGTTGGTTGGCAAACTCACAGCGCATGTGCGAAGGGCCGAGCATGCGCAGATACATCATACCCGACATTTAACCACCCCCTTCCCTGCATTGAACGCTTCGCGTTCCGTTCCGGTTCAGAGGTCGTTTGTACCTTGTTTCCGGGTCACGGTGGTGGCGAGCAGCGGGATCCGTCGGGTCTTCGGCGGGCGTCGGGGCGTCTCCTGGCAGGTACTATCTATTGAAATGAGATCGTTGTTGAGCGCATCTGTTCATAGAGTTTGAGGTGCGTTTGTGTAGTCAAACTCACGAGTACGTTCACATTGTTTGTTAAGCCTCGGCATTTCCCTGAGTTACTAAGGGATTGGTCAAGATTATTCTTGCAGATTAGTTGGAGTTAAGATTTCCACGCGGTGCGTGGTAGATTTAAGGTGATTTTGGAAGACTGTAGTCTTCCCTGGATATAGACCGGGACTAGTGGAGCATTGATACTAGTCCCGGCGCTTAGTTATAGTTTACCTGGAACTAGAGGAGTGTTGATTCTAGTTCCAGTCTTTAAGGCTTTCTTTAAACCCATACACAGGTAGGCAGTACATTGTCTTCTACTCATTTACCTGCATAGCACAGAGATAGGACACTCACTTTACAATATATTACAGGATACAGAGACTACCATTCCTGGCTACCATATCTTCCATACTTACATGTTGCCTGCTCTCTCATCTCACCCCCGTGGGTAACTTTCTCACAATCAGTACCTTTCCTACCACACTTAGCAATTACTACACTAACCATTGTTCTTTGTATTTACATAGGACTCCTGTATTCAGAAATTTGGTGGCTCTCCAGGAATAGCAGTTACTCCTCCGGTGCATGAAGAAACCTGTATTTTCTATTCCCCCCCCACTTTCCTTGTTTTGTCTCCCTGTGTTCCCTTGACGGGCATCACTATTCCTGCGCAGTGATATCATTCTGGCAGGTGGTGAACCAGTTAGGGGAGGCAGTGGAAAGAGCATCCCCTTCCTGGTACTTCTGAGGCAACATTTGTGTCAAGCATCACAGACACAAAATGTGCCCCCAGTGCAGACAGCAAGGCACTCTCAGAGTGCTCCCACCCAGACCCAATACACTAAAGCCTGTCTGGGAGGTGGTTACCCCTCCCTGTGACAGGAAACCTATTGTCCAGCCATTCCCTGCCAGAGTTTCGGTCAGCAGCAGGAGGCCAGACTCGTGTCTGTGACTGCAGCATCCATTTTGTGATTCTGGGGCGTTTTTAAACTTTAACCGGGCAGACCAGTGTGTACATGTCTCTCCCTCTAGAAGGGTGGAATTCTCCCCCCACCACTTGGACTGGCGAGGAGATAGGATTCAAAGTGTTTGACAACAAAGACGACATGTTTTGATGCAGCCATTCCAAAGTTAGCATTTACCGCAAGGTTATAATGCCCTTAAGATATGTGGTCTGGCTGGATCACAGAACACCCTCAGAAAATAGATTCTGAAAGCTGCAGATGGATCCTGCTCATGCATGGGCTGCCCCTCACACAGAACCAAGCACTCTGCCTTCAGGATTATTAAGGCCTGCCATAGGAGTGACTTGAAGCTTTATATGTGTCAGTGATTAAAGGTAACTATAAATGTAACCTATATCTCAGTAAGGGGTGCATGCACCACCTTACCCAGGCTGCAGTAGCAGACCTGTGGTGTCATTTTGGAAGGCTTCCCAGGAGTTACATAATACATGCTTCAGCCTCTGGTAGGCCTCCCGGGTACCTTTGCCCTTGGTACCTAAGGTACCATATACTAGGGACTCAGAAGGGCACCCCAGCAACCAAACTGGAGTGTACCTAAAATACATGCAATAATTTTAGAGAGGAAGCAGCTAGGCTGGGGGCCTGGTTAGCAGGGCCCCAGCTGGACTAAAGTCGAAAAACAGTGAAACACCAGCAAAAGGTGGGGGTAACCATAGTAAGCAGATCCTACACTCCTACACCTGCAGCTCCCCAAATCCTGCAGGAGCCAGAATTGCTTTCAGACATAGCGAGCTGCTAAACATGCAGTTCCCTGAGTCTGAAAGCAATTCTGCTCCGCTTACAGCAAGCTACAGCATTTTTGAGCTCTTGTGTGCTGGAAGTGGAGCATTTGCTGTGACTTGGCTGGAACAGTAAAGTTTCCCATAAAGGCAACGTCAAACTACTATGTCCCAGGGATGGACATTGCAGGAGCCGGTCCTATGGGGTGGGGGTTCCTAGTTCCATCTAAGACTCCAGGAGGGTTGCCGTGCAGTGCCCTTACTATCTTGTTTGCAGGGCCTGCCCCAGTGAGGTGGTGGTCACCGGGGCAGAGAAAGGTTTTTGAGGGGGCTGTGTGACCCCTGTCCCATTTTTTAAAAGAGAAGTGGGCCCGAGAAAGTGGGGGTCCTGAGGGCCGAGAGGGGTCCCAAAGGCCCCCATTCCAAATTGATTATGGTAACAGGGACATGGTGGTCCCCAGGGTAGAGGGCGTTCTGAGAGGCCCCTATAACAATGCATAATTCCCAGGGAGGTGGTCGTCCTCGGGATACCGCAGAGTCCCCAAATCCCCCCCAATTTATTTTTGGAATGTGGCCGAGAGGTGGTGTGCCTCTGGGCCAAAGGGATCTGAGAGGCCCCCCATTTAACAATAAATAAGCCCTGTGGAGGTGATGGTCCCCAAGGCAATAATAAGCCCCATTAGGGGGGGCAGGAGGCCTTTGAGGTCAGGGTATTCATGCCCTGTCCCCTTCACATATTTTTTAAGGTCTTTTCTGAGACTCACCTTGATGCCTGCCAACACTTTCTGGTTTGGAAGTTCATCAGATTTGAGCACGGGAATTCTCGGATCCTCGGATGATTTGCGTCCCTATATATACAAATTTGGATTTCGGTTAATATCTCAAAGAATATTGAATGGATTTACACCAAAATCACAAAAGGCACTTCCTTGCATCAATATCTATCTTTCTGCCTAATTTGGTGTAATTCCATTCAGCATTTCGGGCTGCAGCTGTGTCTAAAGTTCATATGGGAATTAACATGCAGAAAAATGTATTTTGGGATCCCCCTTTTTCTCGGCCCCGCTTGATGGACTAGCATGAAACTTTCAAGGCAGCAGCTGCAGCGAGTGTCATAATAGTTTTGAAACTTTTGCGAATGTTATTGGCAAAAGAAAAAAAGCTCTTCAAATAGAAACTACATCCTAACTATATCTACGTACTGGCAACCACCAGTAGATAATATGTATATATGTATATAATGTGTTTGTTAGAACTCGGCTGGGAGTCCATCAGATCCTAGCATCCTTCTGGCTAGGTCTTTGATAGGGCCATATTTTATTGACCATGATAGGCCCTCCCCCCCAACATTTCACACCTTCAGGACCTAAAGTGACCAAAGGTGTTGTGTCCAGCAAAAACTTCACTTCCCCCAGAGGTACCTCCCTAGCGATCCTTTATACATTGACATAAAATTCCCTGAAGATATAGCTATTTGAGAACAAAACATTTGAATATTTATAATCTAACCTGTGCTCGACCACATTGTCTCCTTCCTCGCAAATACCACCACATTACATATTATGATTTTTCTACTAGTTATTTTCAGGTTTATATAGGACAAGCAATGACAGGAAATACTTTAAAATGACTGCTGTATTGTCTAGGATTACTATATTTGTATGGACATACCAGAACTTAGATTTAATCCAACACAAGCTTTATCAGAAACACAAATACCCCTCTTCAGATCCACTCACATATCAACTGTCTAAAGACCGAACAAACCATGGTTTGTATCAAATTTTGAGGAACATGTTTTGCTCTGCCCAAGCTTCCCCCTCACCAGGTATCACTAAAGAGTATCCAAATAGCGTGGAGACACCATTATGCTACATTCCTAAAAATAAGGTAAATTTGCTCCTAAGATTCCTCGATCCTCTACGTCAATGCCTCCTTTAAAATTCAAAAAGCTGAAGTAAAGGTTAGTCACATTGTTGAAAAGTAGATTGTTGATGAGATGCCTTTTAATCAACTATTATTTTTTACATATTTGATTTGTTCTCATTTTATAGGAAATTACTTTTCTTGTGCCACTACGTCCTCTGCTTGAAAAAAAAAACCCATATATTACATGTACAGTACACCGTTCATCCTCAGTGCAGCGACAATCTCAAGAAAGGCCTGCAGTTTAAATGGACAAAGGGCTCTTTGATGTAATATTGATGCCCTGAAAATGGTTCCTTCAGCAACTTGACCATCATCTTTCTAAAAACCTACATGCTAATTGACATGGTCCTCGTACTATGTCTATCTTTCCACAACCTCCACAAATTTTGCAAACATACATATAAAGATAATCTTTTTAGAGCTCGTTGCAGGAACATTTCTCAGGCTCTGCTGCACGTCTACAACTGCCTCTTCCTCAAATGCCCCCTGCTGCTTGTTGCCTTCTCACTCATGCTACATCTCGTATTAATAGGTACTTCAGAGACCAGGTTCCCTTCTTCTCTGTCATTACATCCGGAAGAACTTTGTGTGAAGAATTATTGCAAATGCTTTTAAAGTATTTGCTGCAGAGCCCAATCCCAAAACCCCATTCAAAGTGCCTGATCTGAGCAAACAAAAATTGCATATTGTTTCTCAATGATATATAGAGTATTGAATATTATGTAGTCAGCCTAAAATATTGTGGTCCAACTAGAGAGCCCGATAAAAACAAGTACAATTCTAATTATAACATCACATATATAAAGGTTGAAATCATTGCAAATCGTCCTATCTTTTCAAGCGAGACTCAAACTCTGTTGCTTTTTGATACAATAAATTCTATTTTTGAAATGAAAAATATGTTGTCCACAAGTTATCTAAAACCTCTAAGGGACTTCTGGGGGCGAATGGTATATATCATCTGTGACATTTTTGCTAATATAAGTTTCAGTATAATCTTTTATTTTATCACAGTAACATTTGTTATTATTTGGAACATTGCATTCTTTCGGGACATTGCAACTTTTGTCAGGTGCCTGAGCAAAGAGCATACTTGTTCAGACACTTTTGAACTGCCAGGGGAAGCTACAGTTTTTGTCATAGCCTTTAACACCAAACGATGCTTTGAGGTGGAGGTTTATGGGGTTGCTATTCAGTTTGTAAACCACACTCATCTATAATGAGCAATCATAGGCAGACTCTAACAAAAGTAGCCACATGTGTCTGTGTTGTTTATATTATGTGAAGCACCGGTATAGCCACCTTGACCTCTGATTTCCTCTATATTGTGGTCAGCATCTACAGCACAAGCAGGAAATAGAACTCTTACATTGTGTTTTTTCTCAACAGATACAAAATAACAAAACCTCTCCTTTTGAGATTGTGTCAGCTTGGCGCAGCGACTCGTACTTAGCTCTGGGGATCCTCGGGTTCTTTTTCTATGTGCTTCTTGGAATAACTTCCCTGCCATCTGTTAGTAATGCAGTCAACTGGCGGGAGTTCCGCTTTGTGCAGGTAAATGAAAAATATGTATATGTTTCCATAAAATATTTGGGAGTGAGTACCTGTGTGATGTGCACATTTTTTCAGTGGCTAAGATGTATAAACTGAAAATACAATTGTATTCCTGCCAAAAGTAGGTACATATACTAAACGTACCCATTGGAATTACCTAGAAGGGTGTGTGTATTTAAATAAAAAGAATCAAACAGTCAACACCAAGACCTCATAGAAGATACAAGTATGCGCCTGTCTGTCCTGATAACTGTAAACGGCATAGAATGGGCTCGAAAAAAGGAAAACAAACAATATAAACTATATAAATACCGATCACAATAAGAAAATGTAAATCAGACTTGCTTCTATATCACATCAGTTGCTGAATGTACAAACGTTTCGTGTAAAAAAAAGTGTAAAAAAGTGTAAAAAAGCGTATGATTGATATAAATATGCTTTTATTGCATACCGTAACAACATTGTGAAAACTACTAATCCCACAATGCTTCATAATGAGCGGCGTGGGAGATATACATAGATAACGAAAACTGATGATAGACTCACACAAATTATGAGCAAGACTTTGCAGTAGGAACGCATCAGTGGTGGTGTGGTGTTGGTATTATGTGACCACTAATATATTTTAGCTTAGTTCGAAAAACTTTCCTGCAGTGCGGTGCTCATTCCTTCTTCCCATCCACCCTCCAGCTAAGCCCCCCCGAACAAAAAACACCTGGGTCCGATCATGGGGTCGTGTTAACCTGGAGAATCTCTCCTTCCTCCTTACCTCGTCCCTCCCCCCCTTACAGGGTCTTCCCACCCTTTCCCAGGCCGACGCCATAGATCAGTGGCTCTCCAATGGACGCGACGCTTTTGCCCCGCTCAAGCGCATTACCTCCAAACGCGACAAGGACGCCAATCGGTGGTTCACTGAAGAGCTTAAGACCACCAAATTAACAGTTCGCCGCGCGGAGCGAGCATGGAGAAGGAATTACTGCCCCACCCTGAAACTGGTCTACACTAACATCCTGGGCCAGTATAAAAAAGACATCTTGGAGGCAAAAACATCTTACTTCTCCTCCAAAATCTTAGCCGCGGAAAACCAGTCCAAGGAGATATTTACCATCATCCACAACCTAGCGTTCTCGGACAGAACTACTCTTAAGCCGGCCCCCTCCGAAGCACTCTGTTCTTCCCTCAATAACTATTTCATTGACAAAATCATCACCATCAAGGCTAACATCCCGCCACCCTCCTCCTCTTTTGTCGACCCCCAATGCCCCCCCCCTAAGGGCGAGCTTTCCTCACTTCCCCCTATCACTCGGGAGAGCCTGATCACCTTGGTTCCCCTGGTCAAATCCGGCTCTCCTCTTGACCCTTGTCCCGCTCACATTCTCCGCCATATTTTTGTTTCCTGTCCTGACCCTCCCCTTCATCTTCTTAACAGCTCTCTCGCCCAAGGCATCGTCCCTAAACCCTTTAAATCCGCGGTAATTGTGCCCATTTTAAAAAAACCCGGGGCAGATCCTTCTGTCCCCGCCAATTTCCGTCCTATCTCCCTCCTACCATTCTTGGCCAAGGTGCTCGAGCGCCATGTCACCTGCGCTCTGAGCTCCTTTGTGGAGAATCATGGTGCTCTTGCCCCCCGTCAAGCCGGTTTCCGCCCCGCACACTCTACGGAGTCCGTTGTACTGTCGGTCCTGGACACCCTCAGGGAGGGCATGGACACCAATCAGCACCAGGCCCTTGTGCTCCTCGATCTCTCAGCCGCCTTCGATACGGTGGATCATACCATCCTTCTCTCCCGTATCGGAGCGGCGGGGATCGGGGGGACCGCCCTGGTCTGGTTGTCCTCCTTCCTGAGCGACCGCACCCAGGCTGTTCGACTGGGTGACTTCACGGCGGACGTCCGGAAAGTTCAGTGCGGGGTTCCCCAAGGTTCCTCCCTTTCTCCTCTCCTGTTTAACCTGTACATTGCTCCCCTAATCTTCTCTCTTCAACAGATGGAGGTCGGCGTATTTAACTATGCGGACGACCTCCAGCTTGTCTTCAATCTGTCCTCTCCTTCCTCTATTCTAAACTTTCAATCTGTTATGCTTCACATCAGGGACTGGATGAACCACAACCACCTTAAACTCAACCCTGACAAAACCGAGTTGGTGTTGACAGGTGGTACATCCAGCCCCTGGTCCCCTCTTTTCTGGCCCCCCTCTCTTGGCCCTCCTCCTATTCCCGCTTCCTCAGTTAAAACACTTGGCATAAAACTTAATTCTCAACTCACCCTTCACTCCCAGGTTAGCTCTTTGGTTTCTTCTTCCTTTCTTTCACTGCGCACTATTCGTAGGGTGTCCCGTTTCTTCACTTTCTCTGCTCTAAAGCTCATCATCCTGGCCATGGTGGTATCCCGCCTGGACTACGGCAACGCCCTGTATGCCGGCATCCCCGCCTACAGTCTGCGTCGCCTGCAACAGATCCAAAACCAGGCGGCCCGCCTGGTTTTTAAACTCCCCAAATTTCACCACTCTACCCCGCTCCTGAAATCACTTCACTGGCTCCCTGTGCGAGCCAGAATTGAATTCAAGCTTGCTTCCATCACCTTCCGGGCCCGACACGGACTCGCACCTGAATTCATCTCCTCCGAGATTGTTTCCTATGTCCCCACCAGGGAACTTCGTTCGTCCTCCCAGTCCCTCCTCACCATCCCACGCTATCGGAGAAAGAAGTGGGGAGGTTCGAAATTTGCCACCCTCGCCCCTACCCTCTGGAACTCTCTTCCCCTCGAACTCCGCACCATCACTCTTTACCCACAATTCCGTAAACAACTTAAGACCTATCTATTCACGAAATCTTTCGAATAACAACTCTCCTGTTCCCCCAGCTTTTTAACTAGGATCCGGTCAGTAATAGCGCCAAGAAACCGCAGGTATATGAGCGCTCTATAAGAAATTTTAAATTCAAATTCAAATTCAAATTCAAATTTGTTGGCTGAGAAATTCAGAGCTTGGTCCGTCCCTGATGCCGGTACCAACTGTGGCAGAGCGTGCTGTTTTGGGACTGAATTGGGGGTAGATATATATATATATATATATATATATATATGTATATATATATATATATATATATATATATATATATATATATATATATATATTACCTACTGGCGGTCGCCAGTAGGTAGTTATAGTTAGGATTTTTTTCAATGTTAAATCTGAAAATTCTATTTGGAATAACTTTGGCGCCGGTTGACGAATCTGCCTGAAAATTTCCTCAAAATGGCCTCGCGGCGTTCCGGTCCTTCCCTGAAAGTTTGGGGGGGATTCGTCAAGCGGGGGCCGAGATAAAAGGGGGGTCCCAAAACGCGTTTTCCCCATGTTAATTTCCATAGGGCGGTCGATTTCACTTTTAGCCCGAACGGCTGAATGGATTTCCACCAAACTTGGCAAAATTGTAGGGACTGGTAGCCCGATGTGCCTTTGCTATGTCTCAAGATATGTGCTCCAGTGGATTTTGAGTAATTAAGGTTCAAAAAAATATATATATCTATAGCCGCGCTCCGGTACGCGCACCGGTACGCGCACCGGGCGCTTACCGCGACTTGCGTGCAGAAAGCTGATTGGCTCTGGGATGTCTGTAAACATTCTAAACAGTCCGGAGCGGCCGCCATCTTGTGTCTCGGTAGGATCGAGACACGAGAGGTGGCCAAAACAAAGAGGGAAATGACCATAAGGGGGCAGAGTAGACCCCCCTTGACCCCCTAGGTTTGATGTGGGGGCCATAAAAGGGCCCCGCGGAGCAAAAAAAAAATAAAAAAAAAATTTGATTTTCGCGGGGTGAGCGCCCGGTACGCGCACCGGTACGCGCACCGGTAAGCGTACCGGGGAGCATACCATGGGGAAAAAGAATGACAGTTTTAAAAGTAGCTGTTTAAAAAAAAAAATGTTTTGTTGTTTTTTTTTATACATACACATACATATATATATAAATGCATATGCATATATATATATGCATATATGTGTATATGTGTGCGTGTAGAGAGAGGTAGAGAGGTAGAGGTGTAGAGGTAGAGAGGTAGAGAGGTAGCGGTAGAGAGGTAGAGATTAGTAGAGAGAGAAGAAGAGAGAGGTAGAGAGGTAGAGAGTAGAGAGTGAGTAATAGAGAGTAGAGAGTGAGTAGTAGAGAGTAGTAGAGAGCAGTAGAGAGAGTAGCAGAGAGTGAGTAGTAGAGAGTAGTAGAGTGAATAGTAGAGTGAGTAGTAGAGAGTAGTAGAGAGTGAGTAGTAGAGAGTGAGTAGTAGACAGTAGTAGAGAGTAAGTAGTAGAGTGAGTAGTAGAGAGCAGTAGAAAGTGAGTAGTAGAGAGTAGTAAAGAGTGAGTAGTAGAGAGTGAGTAGTAGAGAGTGAGTAGTAGAGAGTAGTAGAGAATGAGTAGCAGAGAGAATAGTAGTGAGTAGTAGAGAGTGAGTAGTAGAGTGAGTAGTAGAGACTAGTAGAGAGAGAGTAGTAGAGAGTGAGTAGTAGACAGTAGTAGAGAGTGAGAAGTAGAGAGTGAGTAGTAGAGAGTAGTAGTGAGTAGTAAAGAGTGAGTAGTAGAGAGAGAGTAGTAGAGAGTGAGTAGTAGAGAGTAGTAGATAGTGAGTAGTAGGGAGTAGTGAGTAGCAAGTAGTAGGGAGTGAGTAGTAGAGAGAGAGTAGTAGAGAGTAGTAGAGTAGTAGAGAATGAGTAGTAGACAGTGAGTATTTGAGAGTAGTGGAGTAGGAGAGAGTAAGTAGTAGAGAGTAGTGGAGAATATTCCAAAGTTTGGCACAGCACCACTTTCACAATGAGTCCAATCAAATCATATCACTTAGAGTCCTTATTGAAGCGCTGAATCTTGGTGTATATTCAAATGCTTTTATTTTCCTTAAGTTTATGTACCACAGCCAGCCGAAAGGTTTCGTTCTGTACAACAGAACTTCTTCAGGGCGTTCTTATTTCCTTCAAGTTATGTCGGTATCCAGTTGTCATATAACTAGATATTTCTTCCAAATGTTAGACGAGACATAAGTATATTCTTATTCAAAGTGACTAGGTATCAATTTTACCCACACAATTCGGGCAGACTTGAGTAATTTATAGCATCCTCAAAGTCAGTCTTTCAAAAATTCCAAAGTATAGGACATGATAATCCAAATCCAAATGTTTCTCAAGAAAAGTAATTTACAATCGTTCGGAATATCGGTGTTTGGGCAGATATGATCCAGGGACCCCCAGTATGCAAGGGGAATTAGTCCCCCCTCTACAAACGCGCCAGTGGCCTGCATTGCAGAGAGGTGTAACAAGGGTGTGGCCTCATTACACTTCTCTGCAATGCAGCTCCCTCGCGCATACTGGAGGCTCCTGGTGGACCAGTTGACCCCAGGGACCCCCAGTATGCAAGGGGAATTAGTTCCCCCTCTGCAAACGCGGCAGTGGGCTGCGTTGCAGAGAGGTGTAACAAGGGGCATAGTCTCATTACACCTCTGCAATGCAGCCCCTGGCGCATACTGGAGGTTCCAGGTGGGCTAATTGGCCCCCAGGGGCCCCCAGTATGCAAGGGGAATTACTTCCCCCTCTTCAAACATGCACGGGGGCTGCGTTGCAGAGAGGTGTAAAAAGGGTTGTGGCTTCATTACACCTCTCTGCAATGCAGTCCCCTGGCGCATACTGGAGATTCCTGGTGGGCTTTCAGGTCTTATATAGTTAGGAATTAGCATTAAAAAAACCTTTGAAATTCACTGAAAAAACCATAGGTTTCACACCAGTTATAGTTAGGAATTAGCATTTAAAAAACCTTTGAAATTCACTGAAAAAACCATAGGTTTCACACCAGTTATAGTTAGGAATTAGCATTTAAAAAACCTATTAAATTCACTGACAAAACCATAGATTTCACACCATTTATAGTTAGCTGGAAATTTTACTGACATAAAACCATTGAAATTCCCACGTTATAGTTAGTTGGACTCACTATAACTTGCGCGCCTGTAATGCACTGCTGATGACGTCACATATTACATCACTCATGACATGGTCAGTGACATCACTCATGACATCACTGATGACACCATCCTTGTGACAGAGTGACAGACCTAATTTCAGTGTAATGTAACGCTTGAAACACATATTCAAAAATAGAAACAAACATTTTCAAAAAAATGGAGATACCCAAACCAGTAACAACAACCAATTCAGTAATTCCACCATCTATATACACATCCACTCATTCACCAACAGTTCTATATAGTCACTCATATATATACTCACTCATCATATGTGGTGATACACCTATACATCCTGTTACACATCAGCAGTCATCCAAAAGTTACTCACACACATACTCACACATGCAAATAAACTATTGAACATCCATTTATTTGCATATACATTTATACACACACTACCACCTTACTTCTAAGGAAACTTACCCATACTTACTCTCTTAAACAATCACTTATAGAAACACATACTTATTTAAACAGGAACTCCTACAATCTCTCACTATATATACTATACTCACTTATATACATCAATACTCACATATACTAGATTAAAACATATGTCGTTACTAATGAAGACACTAGTGAGACAGTCATTCACTCACTAACACACACATATACACACTCATCCACCCATACAGTCCTGCACATATGCTGTCTTCAAAACACATACAAACAGTGAGTCAGTCACCAACCCCTGCAGCCACTTATACACAAAGAGAAACACTGATACAAACATTTAAATATTTAAACAATACTCGCTAATATATGTATTCACTAAGATACACGTAATAAGCCAGTTACCCAACCAATTTTTTTTTTTTAAAAATCCATTTACACACTTATTTAAATATTTATTCTTCCATCGACCTTTACAAATACATATATAAAACAAATGTATTTTTCAGAAAGACACACATTCACTGGATGGTGTCATCAGTGATGTCATGAGTGATGTCACTGACCATGTCATGAGTGATGTAATATGTGACGTCATCAGCAGTGCATTACAGGCGCGCAAGTTATAGTGAGTCCAACTAACTATAACGTGGGAATTTCAATGGTTTTATGTCAGTAAAATTTCCAGCTAACTATAAATGGTGTGAAATCTATGGTTTTGTCAGTGAATTTAATAGGTTTTTTAAATGCTAATTCCTAACTATAACTGGTGTGAAACCTATGGTTTTTTCAGTGAATATATATATATATACATATACATATATATATTGCTGTAGCAAAAGTTTCTTCACTCAAGAAGACGCCGCAAGCCACTTCAAATTGCGCTTAATTTCTTTATTCTCCTGCAGGTTTTCCCCACCTACGCATTTCGGACTCCACCAGTCCCTGGTCACGATTATATATATATATATTACCTACTGGCGGTCGCAAGTAGGTATATTTAGTTAGGACCTAGTTTCCATAGGAAATCCGCAACATTCTATTGGGAATAACTTTGGCGCTGGCTGATGAATCTTCGCGAATTTCTCAAAGAAAATGTCCCGCTCCGCTCCTTTCCTGAAAGTTTTGGGGGGATTCGTCAAGTGGGGGCTGAGAAAAAAGGGGGGGGGGGTCCCAAAACGTGTTTTCCTCATGTTATTTTCCATAGGACGATTAGACATGGCTACAGCCCGAACGGCTGAACGGAATTACACTAAATTTGGCAGAGAGGTAGAGTTCGATTCGCAGATCACGCTTTTGCTTAAATGGTGTAAATCCCTCTTGTAGTTCCTGAGAAAATCTAAAGGAAAAAAATATATATATCTGGGCGGAACCTAACCACACATCTCATCGTGAGATCTGATAGGCTGTCAGCACTTCATCCAAGAAGTGTTGGCAGCCATCTTGGGACCAATATACATGATAGCACCTCTTTAAAAAGCAGTGCAGTTAATAGAAGGTTTTAGGACTTTAGTTACATTATAAATCATTTGTTGATGGTACCATACTCATTTTAGGAATTGTGTGTTCTAAGGTGATTTTACCGTGTGAAAAAGCCTTCTGCTGGGATATCATGAATCATGTTTGAAAGAAAACTATTATCTCATGCTTTTCCCACAGTGGTTTGGAATTGGGGGTATATATATATATATATATATATGTATATATATATATATGTATATATATATATATATATATATATATATATATATATATATATATATATATATATATATATATATATATATATATATATACATATACATATATATATTGCTGTAGCAAAAGTTTCTTCACTCAAGAAGACGCCGCAAGCCACTTCAAATTGCGCTTAATTTCTTTATTCTCCTGCAGGTTTTCCCCACCTACGCATTTCGGACTCCACCAGTCCCTGGTCACGATTATATATATATATATTACCTACTGGCGGTCGCAAGTAGGTATATTTAGTTAGGACCTAGTTTCCATAGGAAATCCGCAACATTCTATTGGGAATAACTTTGGCGCTGGCTGATGAATCTTCGCGAATTTCTCAAAGAAAATGTCCCGCTCCGCTCCTTTCCTGAAAGTTTTGGGGGGATTCGTCAAGTGGGGGCTGAGAAAAAAGGGGGGGGGTCCCAAAACGTGTTTTCCTCATGTTATTTTCCATAGGACGATTAGACATGGCTACAGCCCGAACGGCTGAACGGAATTACACTAAATTTGGCAGAGAGGTAGAGTTTGATTCGCAGATCACGCTTTTGCTTAAATGGTGTAAATCCCTCCTGTAGTTCCTGAGAAAATCTAAAGGAAAAAAATATATATATCTGGGCGGAACCTAACCACACATCTCATCGTGAGATCTGATAGGCTGTCAGCACTTCATCCAAGAAGTGTTGGCAGCCATCTTGGGACCAATATACATGATAGCACCTCTTTAAAAAGCAGTGCAGTTAATAGAAGGTTTTAGGACTTTAGTTACATTATAAATCATTTGTTGATGGTACCATACTCATTTTAGGAATTGTGTGTTCTAAGGTGATTTTACCGTGTGAAAAAGCCTTCTGCTGGGATATCATGAATCATGTTTGAAAGAAAACTATTATCTCATGCTTTTCCTACAGTGGTTTGGAAGGGGATCTATAAGCTAAGCTGAAGACATATTTTCTGTAAATTCACATTATCTTTCTCAGTCATGTGAGAATGAAGTCTGACATTCTCAGTCAAACATGTACATCCAACAAGGACAGAGACTGTCAGTTGATTCCTTTGTGTTTTACTGCAGCCTCCTAGAGTGTTTTAAAGAACAACTAATTCTGACATGCAGTCTCCCCAGAGAAAGAAGAACTACTAGAGCGCTAACAGTCTTACTTATGACAAAAGTATGGCACACCTGAAGCCATCTTGATTGGAATGAAGTGGTAAGTCTAAAACCATTTAATTAAAAAAGGAACAAAATGAGGGGGTATATTTTGCCATAGAAAGTATGATTAGTGCTGCAGAAAGAAAAATTAGGGCACATTTTGAGTGACTTCTCAAATCCTCTTCTATTTCATTAAAAAATTCTGACATGCAGTCTCCCAAGATGGCCACCAGAGACAAAAGAGCCCAAATGTAGCCCAAATATCACCCAGATGTAGCCCAATTACAGCCCAATGACAGAATGTACCAGAGTGTTCTAAAGAACAACTAGAGCGCTAACAGTCTTACTTATGACAAAAGTATGGCACACCAGAAGCCATCTTGATTGGAATGAAGTGGTAAGTCTAAAAACATTTAATTAAAAAAGGAACAAAATGAGGGGGTTCATTTTGCCATAGAAAGTATGATTAGTGCTGCAGAAAGAAAAATTAGGGCACATTTTAAGGGACATCTCAAATCCTCTTCTATTTCATTAAAACATTCTGACATGCAGCCTCCCAAGATGCCCACCAGAGACAAAAGAGCTAACATTCAGAATTTATGGCAAATGTGTGACACATCTGAATGCCTTCTTGATCGAACCAAAGTAAACAAGCATTGAAAATGCAATAGATCTCGCCCTCGTTTAAGTTAAAGCCATTCCGTTTGTAATGAGGTGGCTTTTTAGCTTTGCTTTTATTAGTGTTTTTCAAATTTTCATGTAAATAACATGCATATGTATGCATATATGTATATGTATGCATGCATTTATATTTGTATTTATATAGATTTGCAGATTATATATGTTTATATATGTATGTATATATATATATATATATATATATATATACACACATACATATATATAAATGCACATGCATATATATATGCATATATATATATGTGTATATGTGTGCGTGTAGAGAGAGGTAGAGAGGTAGAGGTAGAGAGGTAGAGACTAGTAGAGAGGTAGAGACTAGTAGAGAGAGGTAGAGAGGTAGAGAGTAGAGAGTGAGTAATAGAGAGTAGAGAGTGAGTAGTAGTGAGTAGTAGAGAGCAGTAGAGAGAGTAGCAGAGAGTGAGTAGTAGAGAGTAGTAGAGTGAGTAGTACAGAGTAGTAGAGAGTGAGTAGTAGAGAGTTAGTAGAGAGTAGTAGAGCGTAAGTAGTAGAGTGAGTAATAGAGAGCAGTAGAGAGTCAGTAGTAGAGAGTAGTAAAGAGTGAGTAGTAGAGAGTAGTAGAGAGTGAGTAGTAGAGAGAGAGTAGTAGAGAGTGAGTAGTAGAGAGTGAATATCAGAGAGAGAGAATAGTAGAGAGTAGTAGAGAGTGAGTAGTAGAGAGTGAGTAGTATAGTGAGTAGTAGAGAGTAGTAGAGAGAGAGTAGTAGAGAGTGAGTGGAAGAGAGTAGTAGAGAGTGAGTAGTAGAGAGTGAGTAGTAGAGACTGGTATAGAGAAGAGAGTGAGTAGTAGAGAGTAGTAGAGAGTGAGTAGGAGAGAGTGAGAAGTAGAGAGTGAGTTGTAGAGAGTAGTAGAGAGTGAGTAGTTGAGAGAGAGTAGTAGAGAGTTAGTAGTAGAGAGTAGAGAGTAGTAGAGAGTGAGTAGTGGAGAGTAGAAGATAGTGAGTAGTAGGGAGTGAGTAGTAGAGAGAGAGTAGTAGAGAGTAGTAGAGTAGTAGAGAATGAGTAGGTGAGAGTGAGTATTCGAGAGTAGTGGAGTAGTAGAGAGTGAGTAGTAGAGAGTAGTATAGAATATTCCAAAGTTTGGCACAGCACTACTTGCACAACAAGTCCAATCAAATCATATCACTTAGAGTCCTTATTGAAGTGCTGAATCTTGGTGTATATTCAAATGCTTTTATTTTCCTTAAGTTTATGTACCACAGCCAGCCGACGCGTTTCGTTCTGTACAACAGAACTTCTTCAGGGCGTTCTTATTTCCTTCAAGTTATGTTGGTATCCTGTTGTCATATAACTAGATATTTCTTCCAAATGTTAGACGAGACGTAAGTACATTCTTATTCAAAGTGACTAGGTAACAATTTTACCCCCACAATTCGGGTATGACGAGTAATTTATAGCATCCTCAAAGTCAGTCTTTCAAAAATTCCAAAGTATAGGACATGATAATCGAAATCCAAATGTTTCTCAAGAAAAGTCATTTTCAATCATTCGGAATATCAGCGTTTGGGCAGATATGAACCACGGACACGTTTTATGACTTTTCTTGAGAAAAATTTGGATTTGGATTATCATGTCCTATACTTTGGAATTTTTGAAAGACTGACTTTGAGGATGCTATAAATTACTCAAGTCCATGGATGCTGCTGGGAACGCCCCCAGCAACACCCATTGCACACCCCTTTAATACAGGACACTGCGTTAAAGGGACTGATATTTATCAGGCAGGATTACGCCACAAAAAGTGGCTTAGTCCTGCCTGATAAATATCACTCAGTCTTCTGCGCCACCGGAACGTCACAAAAAGTGCATCATTCATGACATGGTCAGTGACATCACTGATGACATTACTGATGACATCTCAAATGACATCACTGATGACATCACTGATGACATCATCCATGTGACAATCAAATACACTTCATCACAGGCTAGTATAATCTTTCATCACTCACTGTAAAATAGAAAGTGCCATATTTGAAACCATTGATACACCAATAGAAAATTCTAAACACCCACTCAGTTATTCATAGAACTATACACACATCTAATCACTTACCTATATATTCAGTGTTATATGCAGTGAATAATCAACAGAACACTATCAAATATACTTATATGCCTATTTCAACATTACACACCAGCACACATTGTATTCACGACTTATGCAAACAATTGATTAGACTTACATTTACTCACCTACACACTTATACAAACACCACTCCATCTATTTAAATAGATAGTAACTCACACTTAGTGTGTTATAAAATCACTATTACAAGTATACAGTTATCCATATAGTGACTCGTACAATCACTAAGTCTTAGGCACACTTAATTAAATATAACTGTCACATACACTGCCTTTTTTCAATTTTAATGGAGATGTACCATTGAGAGAAATATTTCATCACCACCACACCCATAAACATATACACTCACTGAAACAACTGTTATAACATGTAGTCTTAACCTCATATACCTACTGAATGAACTATTCACACATTTTTTGGCAATCACACCCCCCCCCCCCACCAAACCACATAGACATTCATTTACCCATACAAATACTCAGTTAAGAAACCAATAACAAATATAGTCTTTAACATAGCAATTAAGACAAAGCAATAAAGACTTTCACACAGTTTAGTAACTACACATTATATATAGTGAGACTCTACAAATTAGTCAAGGAAACAATCAATGGCACTGTTACTAAATCCACCATCCACACATTTATATTTATATATCCACTCATTCTTCAATGCAAAGTAGTGTATTTATAATTCATATTTAAATATCAAAGCAAACCACATTCACTGGATGATGTCATCAGTGATGTCACTGACCATGTCATGAATGATGTAATATGTGACATCATCAGCAGTGGATTGTGGGCGCGCGAGTTATAGTGAGTACAACTAACTATAACGGGGGAAGTTCAATGGTTTTGTATGAGTAAAATGTCCAGCTAACTTTAATATATATATTTATATATACTTGGGCGGACGTGCGCGGAACTTCGCGTGCGCGAGCTGCATGCTGATTGGCTGCCAATGTCTGTCAACACTCCAAAACAGAAATTGTTGGCAGCCATCTTGTGCCTCGGTAGACTGAGGCACAAGAAAGCAGAAAAACAAACTTCAGCAAAATTGGTAACGGTTTAAAGGAGCGCACAACACAAGTCAAGGTATAATTATTTAAACAATGCAAAATCAAGTTATCAAAAATGGTGCTCAGGAAGAGGTGGGGGACTGGTTACCACAGTCACCAAGACAAACCGAGGTTCAAACATTAACTGTATTCTTCCGAGCACTCAAATATCATCAAGAAAAGTCCTTATATAGTTTCCACTATTCTTTTTTATTTTCCAATCTTCATTGAGATCAAGTCCAATTTTCAAACAATAGTTGCTCGCAGCCAACGCGCGTTTCGTCAAATCCGTATAGGAAAATTTGACTTCTTCAGGGCTGCAACCCAAATAGTAACAATCAATCATAATTCGCGCAAGTAAGTTACAGAAATTATAAACATTACTCAAATTCTCAACATATCAACAATTATATATCACATTGGTTCACACATTTCGAAACCCATTCTAATAAGCAATCGGTATTATCACATTGATTTCTCCAAGAAGGAACATATCTGCCAAAGACATGAAATACAACGTACAACAAAGCCAAACAATTTATCACAAGATTTATCAAATCCACTAAATACGAGTTATGTATATTAACTTATTAAGTCTAAGGTTTGGGGTTCCCGATAACACCCATAGCTGACAGATCACAAGTTTATAGCTCACCTAGTTGGTGGTAAATGTCTACATTCAACTCATCTTCTCTATAAATTCATATTCTTTCAATATATTCCTTGTAATGGCCTCACCTATAATTAAGATTAGTATTTCAAGTGTTATAAGCATTCTCTCGTATACTAGGTTCACAATTTGGTCATCACCTTTGAATTCAATTTAAATACGATCATTGATTCCACTCACCAAGTAGTATTCGGTTTTATAATATTGGTGCTCAAAATTGTATGGATCTATCCAACCTTGTAAATTCCTATTCAAACTTCCATAATACTTTTCCATTTATACCTAAAGTAAATTAATAGATGTTTCAGTCTTATTATTAATAGAGACATAGGACGGTTTCCACTTCAGTTTTAAATCAACTTATGAATGTCTCACCTCAGGGATCAATTTCTGACCCATAGTATATATCCCATTATATCTATTCTTAGTAGTTTTGCATCTCCATATGTGTCACACGAGTCCGTGTCTATCAAAAGAAAAGTGGGTAATTTCATAAGTATCGAGTTTACCCTACTTTCTAACCTAGTTATACAATTTAGAGGCTTCGTGCTCACCGTTAGTATGTCAAGTCTGCTCCGACTTTGGCGTTCAGCACAGCCGCCATCTTGTAGTGTCTATATATAGTCACCTAGTGCAGGCGCCATCTTGTAATGTCCTAGTATCATTATAGACTGGTAAAAATTCTAAATAAATTATAGTCCCGCCATCATTGCGTAAGTGTCTATAGCGGTTCTAATTCATCAGATCAAGTAGTGATCCTTAGTTTAAATACGAAACCGTCATACATATCGTCTGTATTATGTGTGTATTTTTCACGCGATCCTATATTCATATTGTTACAGCCTTAACTACTAGGTTTAGGGAAACCATTTAAATATTTCATGATCTGCGAACCAATGGGGTCTTCAGGTAAACCACAAACCCTAGCTTGCATATTTGACCTTAGCCATTGTCAGTCATTGTCACGTATTGGTAGCATAAAACAATACAGAGAGGTAGGAGGTTTAACCATCCTAATACAGTTAGATTCGTTACCTTTCATCTGTATAGCAATTCATAAATCCACAATTTCTTTACCTATCTATCATCATTCTTGTTCAGTGGGGTATACGGTTTCGAGAGACATTAATTATCAAATGGAACAATTCGTATGGCATCAGCAATGTATTTCATAAGTTACCCTCTGTTATCAATAATGTTCAGGTACCTAGATAAAATTCATACTCATGATCCACATTAAGACCACATTCTACCGCTCTCAGTCTAATCAACCAAATTACTTCCCGCTTTCTCAATGCTAGCACTCTGTTACCACCCCGTGGGTCTGGCTTGATGTGGTCAATTCCATGATAAGTAAAAACATGTTGATCCTTGTTCTCAAAGTTCTGTATCAAGTGTGAAGCAATAGGATATCGTGTATCTCCATTTTTTAGTGCTCTGTAGTGTTCAGCAATCCTATCCTTGAGTCTTCTCTTAGTGCTCCCTACATAAATTTTACCACATGTGCATGAAATCACATAAATCACATATGTTGTATCGCAATTGATAAACATACCAATTGTGTATTCACCAGAGTTGTTATATTCAAAACACAGAACTTTCCTCTTTGCCCATCTACATGAGACACACTTTCCACATTTGTGGAAACCTTTGAAGCTGGTCAGCCAGTCTTTCTTACTTTGTTTGTGTGGGTAGCTAGGACTCAACATGTTCTTCAAAGTCGTACCCCTTCTGAATGTTACACTCGGTCTGTCAAAAATGTATGGTTTCAAATCACTGTCCACCCATAGCAGGTGCCAATGTCTGTTCAGAATAGTAAACAATTTGGAGCTGTCTTTCCCATAATTTGTTATCAATCTCACCTTCTGATCTGTAGTTTTACCATCTTTATCCTCTCTTATCAGTGTGGTCTGTCTCCTCACTTTCTTCACCCTGGATACAGCTTTATTGACAACGTCCTGTCTGTATCCCCGATTAAGGAATCTTGATTTCATATCCATTACATTATGTTCAAAATCTCTATCCATTGAGCAATTACGTCGGGCTCTGATCAGTTCACCATACGGTATAGCTCTCTTTTGATACTCAGGGTGACAGCTCTCAGCATGCAAGATTGCGTTGCAACTTGTAGGCTTTCGAAACATTCAACTATGGATCCTTGCTCCCTCTACGTATAACTCCACGTCCAAGAAAGTGATTTTCTGCCTATCATAAGTAGTTGTAAATCTCAAATTGTAAGTATTCTCATTTAAGTAATCAAAAAAGCCTTTTAGTTTCTCTACTGTGCCTGTCCATATTAACAAGCAGTCATCAATAAAGCGACCCCAGTAGTGTATATATGGGGTCCATTCTGTTCCTTCTGGGCCCCAGATTCGCTCCGCCTCAAACCAACCCATAAAAAGGTTGGCAAAAGACGGAGCAAATCTAGAACCCATCGCCGTCCCAAGGCGTTGTCTGTACCACTGGCCATCAAATAAGAACACGTTATTTTCCAATACCAGTCTGGTCATTTGCAAAAGCATTTGAGTATGGTCGAACATTTCAGCCGGTCTTTTGCTGAAAAAATGGTCCAAAGCACGTATGCCCATATCGTGATCAATAATGGTATAAAGGGATACCACGTCTAGTGTCACTAATAACATCCCATCCTCCCAAACGATATCCTCAAGTAGGTTCAGTATGTGCTTGGTGTCTTCGATAAAAGACGGTAGGTTGTAGACATACTGCCTCAAAAAGCAATCTATGAACTCAGACAGTCGCTCTGTAGGGCCACCTATGCCGGAGACAATAGGCCGCCCTGGCGGTTTGTCCCGGAATTTGTGGACTTTCGGGAGAGTGTATAGACATGGTGATCTTGGTGTACTCAACATGAGGTAAAGATACTCATCATAGTCTAACAGGGTTTGTTCGTACCACAATTTAATTTCCCCATTTATCTTTACAATTATTTCAGGAATTGGGTTAGTGGTCAATTTCTCATAAAACAAGGAATCATTGAGCTGGGAGTAGATTTCATTATTGTAATCAATAGTGTTTAGTACCACTATATTACCTCCCTTATCCGCACTTCGTATCGTTATGGTTTTGTTATTCATAAGTTCACGTAGGGCTTCTCTTTTTCCGAGTGTGAGATTATCTCGATGTATCCTGGTAACCCTATGTCCCGAAGTATCCATGACCTTGTCTATATCTGCACTAACCATCTTAAAGAATGTATCGATGGTGTTCCCTGGGGTAAGTTGTGGGGTCCATTTCGACTTTACCTTTAATCCACTCCCTTCCCTCTGAAATCTTGATATTTCTAAATCCTCAATAAGTGTCTGCATCGTCACTGGGTCATCTTCCCTCTCAGTAAGTGACAAAAGAAGTTGAGTATCTTTCAGTTCCTGTATCGTAATCTCATTAAGAACTTTATTAGAGGATTGTTTCTCTTTCACAGGTACATTGGCAAAATGTTTTTTGATTTTAAGATTCCTTACAAATTTAAAAAGATCTATTTTTGTCATACACCAATCCAAATTCGTAGCTGGACAGAAACCCAAACCTTTTTTCAAAACAGTTACCATATCGTCTGACAGTTCACAAGAGGATAAATTGATCACTTATATGTTACATGCAATGGATTCATCATTTGTCATCATTGTTTCCACGATCTCAGGCTCCTTATTCTTGCCCCTGGATCTCCTGCTCCCCCTACTACCTCTCCTTGTCTTTTTGCTTGTATATCTCGGTTCCTTATCTCTAAGTCCCGATTCCCTTTCCTTAGCCTCTGGACCTCTCCAAAAAAAGTAGTTTCATCAGTAGTCGGGACTATCTCTGGTGCATATCCATTCTCACTGCTAGATAACACCGAAGATGCATCAGTATCACTTACTACAGGAGTACTACCACCCGTTGCATTTGTAGGAGCCTTCTTAACCAAATAGTCAAATCTCTTTGCAAAGGTATATACTCGCCCTGTGCTATAATCTCTCTCGTCTCTTTTAATTTTATGTGCTTTTCTTTTTTTGATCTCCATCTGTAGGTCATTAAGTTTTTCATCCAGAACCAGATAATTCTTAACAGTAAGTTCTGGTAAATTCATCTCTTTTATTTCGTCCTCAACTTTACCTATTTCCACTAGCAATTTCACTATTTTCCTTTCTGCGTTATCGATGAGAATCTTTATAAGATTGCGTGAACTATTATTCAGTTCTTTTTCCCATGTGTCATACAAATCTGGCTCCAAATCTTCGTATGTTGGTATTATATGTGATCTTAAACCACGTGGGATTCTATTTAATGTCAGATATTGTTTTAGGGTGGCAGCATCCCACCATTTATTTAACTCAGTTCGTTTTAATAACTCTAGTTTCACGAATTTAGCTCTTAGACCTTCTTTCTTAGTAACCACTGGGGGGCCAATCGCCTTCTTGATGGTCCCTCCTGCAGCTAAACTGCCAAACAAAGTCTCAGCCTCCTTATCTCTGTTCATTATTTAAACCTCAGCGGCAGCTCTCTCACCACAAATTACAGCAAAATTGGTAACGGTTTAAAGGAGCGCACAACACAAGTCAAGGTATAATTATTTAAACAATGCAAAATCAAGTTATCAAAAATGGTGCTCAGGAAGAGGTGGGGGACTGGTTACCACAGTCACCAAGACAAACCGAGGTTCAAACATTAACTGTATTCTTCCGAGCACTCAAATATCATCAAGAAAAGTCCTTATATAGTTTCCACTATTCTTTTTTATTTTCCAATCTTCATTCAGATCAAGTCCAATTTTCAAACAATAGTTGCTCGCAGCCAACGCGCATTTCGTCAAATCCGTATAGGAAAATTTGACTTCTTCAGGGCTGCAACCCAAATAGTAACAAATTCTTTTGATAGACACGGACTCGTGTGACACATATGGAGATGCAAAACTACTAAGAATAGATATAATGGGATATATACTACGGGTCAGAAATTGATCCCTGAGGTGAGACATTCATAAGTTGATTTAAAACTGAAGTGGAAACCGTCCTATGTCTCTATTAATAATAAGACTGAAACATCTATTATTTTACTTTAGGTATAAACGGAAAAGTATTATGGAAGTTTGAATTGGAATTTACAAGGTTGGATAGATCCATACAATTTTGAGCACCAATATTATAAAACCGAATACTACTTGGTGAGTGGAATCAATGATCGTATTTAAATTGAATTCAAAGGTGATGACCAAATTGTGAACCTAGTATACGAGAGAATGCTTATAACACTTGAAATACTAATCTTAATTATAGGTGAGGCCATTACAAGGAATATATTGAAAGAATATGAATTTATAGAGAAGATGAGTTGAATGTAGACATTTACCACCAACTAGGTGAGCTATAAACTTGTGATCTGTCAGCTATGGGTGTTATCGGGAACCCCAAACCTTAGACTTAATAAGTTAATATACATAACTCGTATTTAGTGGATTTGATAAATCTTGTGATAAATTGTTTGGCTTTGTTGTACGTTGTATTTCATGTCTTTGGCAGATATGTTCCTTCTTGGAGAAATCAATGTGATAATACCGATTGCTTATTAGAATGGGTTTCGAAATGTGTGAACCAATGTGATATATAATTGTTGATATGTTGAGAATTTGAGTAATGTTTATAATTTCTGTAACTTACTTGCGCGAATTATGATTGATTGTTACTATTTGGGTTGCAGCCCTGAAGAAGTCAAATTTTCCTATACGGATTTGACGAAACGCGCGTTGGCTGCGAGCAACTATTGTTTGAAAATTGGACTTGATCTGAATGAAGATTGGAAAATAAAAAAGAATAGTGGAAACTATATAAGGACTTTTCTTGATGATATTTGAGTGCTCGGAAGAATACAGAAAAACAAACTTGTAGAACTCAAAAAGGGGGCAGGGTAGAAGCACCCTGACCTCCTAGGCCTGCTCAGGGGGTCCCACTAGGACCCCCCAAGGTAAAAAAAAAAAAAAAATCGAAAAATCGCGGGGTGTGCCTACCGTGCACGCACGGGTCCGCGTACGTATGCGTACGGTACGCGGACGGTCTGCGCACCTTTCCGAGAAAGCTGCATGCTTATTGGCTGTCAACACTCCAAACCAGGAAGTGTTGGCAGCCATCTTGTGCTCATTAGACTGAGGCACAAGAAAGCAGAAAAATAAACATGTAGAACACAAAAAGGGGGCAGGGTAGAAACACCCTGACCCCCTAGGCCTGTTAAGGTGGTCCCACAAGGACCCCCAAGGCCAAGATTTTTTTTTACAAAAAACCCGGTATGTTTTTTTAAAAATTACCCCTCAGGGGGACCAAATTGCAGGGGCATAGTGATAAAGAAGTGTGAGGGGTGTCCAATCCCCCCCACACTGCCCTGGGGACCGCCGCCCTCCGGGGCAAAGCAACACAGCCCCCTGGCATATACTGAAGGCTCCTGGTGGGCTAGTTGGCCCCCAGGGACCCCCAGTATGCAAGGGGAATTAGTTCCCCCTCTTCAAACATGCAGGGGGGCTGCATTGCCGAGAGTTGTAAAAAAGGGTGTGGCCTCATTACACCTCTCTGCAATGCAGCCCCCGGCGCATACTGGAGGCTCCTGGTGAGCTAGTTGGCCCCCAGGGACCCCCAGTATGCAAGGTAATTAGTTTCCCCTCTGCAAATGTGCCAGGGGGCTGCGTTGCAGAGAGGTGTAACAAGGGGCATAGCCTCCTTACACCTCTGTGCAATGCAGCCCACTAGCGCATTCTGGAGGTTCCAGGTGGGCTAGTTGGCCTCCAGGCGCCCCCAGTATGCAAGGGGCATTAGTTCCCCCTATTCAAACATGCACCGGGCTGCGTTGCAGAGAGGTGTAAAAAAGGGTGTTGCCTCATTACACCTCTCTGCACTGCAGCCCCATGGCGCATACTGCAGGTTGAAGGTGGGCTAGTTGGTCCCCAGGGACCCCCATTATGCAAGGGGATTTAGTTCCCCCTCTGCAAACACGCCCGGGGGCTGCGTTGCAGAGAGATGTAAAAAGGGGCGTGGCTTCATTACACCTCTCTGCAATGCAGTCCCCTGGCGCATACTGGAGATTCCTGGTGGGCTTTCAGGTCATATAGTTAGGAATTAGCATTAAAAAAAACTTTGAAATTCACTGAAAAAAACATAGGTTTCAGGCCTTATATAGTTAGGAATTAGCATTTAAAAAACCTTGCAAATTTACTGAAAAAAACATAGGTTTCAGGCCTTTTATAGTTAGGAATTATCATTTAAAAAACCTTTGAAATTCACTGAAAAAACTATAGGTTTCAGGCCTTATATAGTTGGGAATTAGCATTTAAAAAACCTTTTAAATTCACTCAAAAAACTATATGTTTTAGGGGTGTTATAGTTAGCTGGACATTTCACTCATACAAAATCATTGAAATTGCTCCTATATAGTTAGTTGTACTAACTATATTTCGCGCACCCGCAATCCACTGCTGATGATGTCACATATTACATCATTCATGACATGGTCAGTGACATCACTGATGACATCTCAAATAATAGCGGTGGCTCGCTGGGGCCCCTGCAGTCCCATGCTTCACTTATGTTGGGAGGGGGGTTCAGTAGGCTGTGGAAATAGGTCCCAGGGTTATTTGTTAAAAAAATATTAGCGGGGGCTCGCTGGGGCCCCCGCAGTCCCGGGGCTTCAGTTATGTTGAGAGGGGGGTTCTGTAGGCTGTGAAAATTATATTGGAAAAACAACAATACATTGTACTGCGGTCTTCCTTTAATGTAATGCGGAATAATGTTTACTTTTTATGCAGTGCTCACTGTTATCATGGCTAGAGTCACTTTGTTACAGGAAATGTATTATTATGTGGTAGGGAGTGTTTTCTATCCCAGCGGCATTTCTTAAAAAATAATAGCTAGGGCTTGCTTGGGCCTCCGCACCCCCGGGGCTTCACTCATGTTGGGAATGGCGTGCAGTAGGCTGTGGAAATTATATTGGGAAAACAACAATGCACCGTATTGCGGCCTTTCTTTAATATAATGTGGAATAATGTTTATTTATTATGCAGTGTTCACTTTTGTTATGGATTGTGTCACTTTGTTACAAGAAATGTATTAATATGTGGGAGGGCGTGTTCTGTATGTGTGTGCGTAACAAAATTAATGTGTAATTTCCAACAACAAGCTTAATGTTCATTGGGTGCGAACCATCAAAAGTAAAAGTGTTTTCTGCCATGCACTTCTCCTCCGCAGAGTAGCAAGGACATCTAATTGGCTCACATGTTGTAAGGAGGACCTTTCTCAGTTTAATGTTTATTGGTTGCGAACTATTGAAAGTAGAAGTGTTGGTAGATATTCCCTTCTCCTCCGCGGAGTAGGAGGGACATCTGATTGACTGACATGTTCTAAGGAGGAGCTTCTAGAGCTTCATGTTGGTTGGTTGCGAACTATTGAAAGTAGAAGTGTTGCCAGCCAATAACTTCCCCTCCACAGAGTAGGAGGGACCTCTCATTGGCTCATAAAAAACAGGGGGGAAGGGGTGGTCGTAGGGACAAACAAATATTTAGAGACCTCTCCTGGTTCAGATCCCCAGCTGCAACATATGATATACATAAAAGAACACAGGGGGTCTAAACACCACCTCGTGTAGCTTGCTATCCTGAACTCCAATTAAGATTGTGAGTTGGTACCCTAGTCACCGTGGATAGCCTACAGAACAGAGTACAATGTGGTGATGGGTATGCGTGCATGGAATCACGTACATACAGTGCCAGTTTACTGAATCCCAATAGCTCATATATGGATTGCCCTCAAATGAACTTCGTGATCAGTCCTATCATATGGTTCACCAGTAACACGTGGTTGGTCCCTTGATCATCGAAACCATTTAACCACAAACTCGATAGTAGAGCAGGATCAAGTCCACAGGCACTTATGGACGACCATATGACAGCCGATCACTGACTGTTATGAAAATAGTGAACACGCAGGGCAACAAAAAATATAGTGGTGAGTTAAAATAGAGTGAGATGGCCTAGAATTTTATTTTATTTAGCAAAGGACACACCCCCTAATTAAAACCAGAACAGTGCAAGCGACAGTGAAAACAAATATCTGTCGTAAAAAAAGGCCAACATGTTTCTGCCTAACGGGGCATAAGCCCCCTGGCTTTCATCAGGGCCTCTGCTCTTAATGTGTTGCTACTGCTTACAAAGTGGTAAACAAATTATAACTGAATGTGTAACAAAAATATTAAAGGTTGGAACCAATACAACCTGTAGTACTAATCCTCCGTATCAGCGGATGCATGAACACATCTATAAAGAGATGTAGGAAAATAAGTAAAAATATACAAATTAAGTATACTGTATGTAAATGTAACCATCCTACATTACATCACAAGTTTATAAAAATTAAAATGTTCTCACCCAGCTTGACCGGACCTCACCTCACCTGGACCGTGCTCAGATTTCTCAAGGCCCCGCTCTGAAGGTCAAAGAAAATAACCAGAGAAAACAAGGAAAATTGTATAGCTCATAGTTATAATGCTCCCAAACTTTCAAGATTCCATCATGGTTAAAAACTAATCTCTGACCAAGTCTAAGCCCATCGGTGAAGTAGCAGCTCCATCTCAACGCCGCACAAACCCAACAGATGTAAAAAGTATTGAGATCTGGGTATATATAAATCTATAGTGATTACAACCAACAAGCTCTCATCTGTGGGCTCATTCGTGTGTATCAATTATGTGTATTAAACAGAGGTCTGGCAAGTATGTCTCAAACCATGCCTCATCTCATCAAATTGATTATTCAGCATAAACTAGTGTCCCTAGCGAACACCCTTCTTCTCTTATCTTGTATATTGCCCATTTTCAAAGCAATAATATGTCAGTTGAATGCCCCGATTCATGTAGAAATGTGCACTACATTTTAAAAGAGTGAGTTCTTACATGAGTGATAGAGCCTCGATGAATGTAGTCATATCTTTAAGATAGGCACAATCACAGGGTTTTAGCGAAAAAAGTGACCATTACTCTATCATATAAAAACCCTGTCATGCAAAAAACCCAATCCCTCAATTGTATCTATGCACCAGATATTTCAATGCTCCATCCACGCCACCAGATATTACAAAGTCTCGATGGGGGCCAAACAACTGTGCTAAGTCCCTATCTTAGTGTCCCCCCGTCTTACCTGTCCGTCGGTGCCTCAAAGCTCAAGCCTGAGTCTTTGGGGGAGCACTGAGACGGCAGGCTGCAGCATATTTAGCGGTGAAGCAACGCCCGGACTACTTCGTAGCCCTCTGCATCGCTCACAAAAAGTTGATCCTTGTATTAGCAGCAAGTATAATATTAAAACGATCCTTAAGCGTTATTTAAGCTGCTAAAATGGCGAGTTTACTAGTGTGACCTTATTAGAGGGCCTTGTAACTTGTCTTTCATTCCGACCGAACTTGCGGGATGTTGTTTGTTCCAACTTCCGGTGCTGGAACTACAGAATGATGTCAGAGCATCATCGCTTGTAGTTCATACATGTTTCTGCCTATTACGTTCCAAAGCAATCCCTCAGTGAGGTATCTGCAATATGTGAGTATGTGGTGTTTCAGTGACATCAAGAAGCTTAATGCCCTTGCGAAGCCTCCACAGTATCGTGGTTAACACAATCCATTTTACACTGTGCAAGGCAATTTATCGGTGCCAAATTGTGACCAATAATTATCTCATATGTATATTTATATTTTTACTGGTATGTTATATCTGCTCACTTCAAATGGCGCTATTAAGCAGTTAGGCTTCCTAAGCTTGATCATAGTCACACTCATCAAGTGATTCACATCAGTCATGTAGATTATGCATCGAATGAGCCAGAGGCACTCACTGATATTGAGAAAGCTCTCCGAGGACTCAGAGACAGGAATGACTGATGTATTCACCTATATATCAATCACATGAGTGCACACTACCACATAAATCGGATTCACAATTATTGATAATAATGATGTATATTATTGTGATTGTGATACGTGTGCATGCCACCTACTCTCAATTCCTAGGGTGTTGGTAAAGTCCCATAAACAGTGTGTGTTCTGGCACATCCAGTATAAACTTTTGCGAGTCCCATGGCACTTACCGGTGATGTATTATCTCGGGTATAAAGTTTATAAAGCCTATGTGATGTCAACCTGGGTTCTCTCTTGTGAAAATTGAAAAGGCATAAGGGTTCACAGGGAGGCCCATGGTATATCATAATTAAGTCCCACCGCATTGGTGTGGAGCTTATAGATCCATTTCTGCTCCCTCGTGAATAGATATTTTGGGATATTGCTAATGTGTGATGGTATGAATGTCTTCTCTAATACAGTCCACTGGAAATCTTCTTCTCTGTGCTGTTTTTCAAGATAGTGTTTAGTCAAACTAGTCCTGGAGTTTTTACAACAAAATGAGCTCTTATGTTCCGACATACACACGCGTACTTTACTCCTGGTCATACCCACATATCTAATCGAACAAGGGCATGTCAGCAGGTAAATTGGGTTGTACCCCAGGCCGAACTGTGCCGATGTCAATTTGAGTGGAATGTTTTGTTTGAGGGCAGACAGAGCATGTTCCCCAGGGATGGTGTCCTGTTACCGGTGGCAAGTCCCATAAGGTACCTACTGCCCTTCTGGGTATTTCTTTTGGGCTATTGAAAGTAGAAGTGTTGGTAGGTATTCCCTTCTCTTCCGTGGAGTAGGAGGGACATCTGATTGACTGACATGTTCTAAGGAGGAGCTTTTAGAGCTTCATGTTGGTTGGTTGCGAACTATTGAAAGTAGAAGTGTTGCCAGCCATTCACATCCCCTCCGCAGAGTAGGAGGGACAACTCATTGGCTGACATGTTCTAAGGAGGAGCTTCCAGAGCTTAATGTTGATTGGTTGTGAACTATTGAAAGTAGAAGTGTGGCAGCCATTCACTTCCCCTCCGCAGAGTAGGAGGGACATCTGATTGGCTGACGTGTTTCAAGGAGGACTTTCTTAAGCATAATGTTGCTTGGCTGTATACCATTGTAAGTAGAAGTGTTGTGAGTGATTCCTTCCCTCACTGCAGAGTATTAGGGACATTTCATTGTGTAACGTGTTCCAAGCAGGACCTTCCAAAGCTTAATGTTCATTGCCTGTGAAAGTAGAAGTGTTGGCAGCCATTCCCTCCTCCTCTGCGGAACAACATTGAAATGTTATTGGCTAAAGTGTTCCGAGCTCAAGTTTACAATTAACGGCGGAAAAATAACAGAGTGTCTTGCGGTCTTCTTTTTATCAAGTTTGCAGGTGGGATACTTCTCAGGAGCACTATTTACTTATAATGTGGTATTTACTTTTCGGACGGGGAGGTGTGGTTGCAGAGCAAAAATGTCAGTCTAGGTTTTTATTTAGCAATTACAAATAAAGTTTCTTCAGAAACTGACGCTGTATATATCAAAGGGGTGACAAATAAAAATGGAATTTCATAAAATATCAGTTACGCGTGGCAACACCCTCCTTTTTTCTGCTATTGTTTGTACAAGTGTTGCCCCATATTCTTGATAATATAGGAGGGTATCAGTTACATTTAGATAAAGTAAAAAAAGAAGTGCTACATCAAACACTCCCGGAACTACATTATAGGAGGTAAGAAGAACAAGTAAAAAACAGTTAAAGACAAATGACTTCATATTAGATAGAAATGTATGCATTATCATTTTTCAAATTTGTATTTTGTAGAATTCGGAAATGTTCTGTCATAGAGCTTAGAGGATGCACACTGTTCCGCTAAGAAATCACATACTCATTTAAGAGTATATAATATAGTACTATTATAATATACAATACTGGTACTATATATTCTATAGGGAAAACGTGAATAGGAAACGCAACTGAGAAGAATAGAAATTAGAAAATAACATTCAGAAATGTAGGGTTTATCAAAAATTTAAAGTAACAAAGTATGTATGAAAGCTATATTTTTTTATACTGCAATTTCGTGAAAAATGCTCACTGAAAAATATCAGCTCAAGTACGTTATAATGTTTGTAAGCTGTATTACAGATGACGCCGACAAATCACCAATTATTTTTCTATAACAATAGGACAGTCTATTAGAATATAGCGAAAGACACCATTGTTACAGTAAAAAGAAAAGGAAAATAAAGTTATGAATAGCACAGAAGATTAATAACAAAAAACTTTCGAGCAGTAATTATTTTCAAAGCTTCTTTTCTCCGGGACGTCAAAAAGTTTGATCTTCGTGGCAACAGGTCATAAACTACTCTGAGATCATTATACTGTGGAAATGATAATATACACATTCACAGTATTTGATCAAAATGGGGGACAGACTAAAAGCCAGAAGCTGGTGATGTTGCTTATATATCTTTACTTTTTGCGCAGACGGGTCATGAACTCCTCTGAGATCAACATGACGGTTCATATTATAATATACATATTTACAGTATAAGGTCCCTAGGGGAAAACAGACTAACAGCTGGAAGGTGGTGACGTTACTTGTAAATGTTTAGGGTTTGCGCCGATGGGTCACCAACACCTCTAAGGTCAAGTACAGTGTCAATATTATAATATAAAAAGTCACAGTATATGAGCTCAAAGGAGCCAGAAAAGGAGCAATGTTTGCTGTAATCTGTCTGTTTCTGAAAACGAGCAGCTGACGTTCCAGAAAAAAAAGGCAAAAACATAAATTAACACTTTTTTCTAGATATAAATGTTTAAATATTGACAAACAGTTACGTATTGTAAATATCTACTATGCCATAATGAAACAACTTACAACTCCGGAATATGTTTTGTTTGCGTAAATCAAGAATACGACGCTAGAAAATGGAACCTACATCAAAGAATGAGCACCGAGAAATAACTTGTGAAAACAAAACTAATCGAATAACAGGTGTAGTTTATATACTTTTTGTATTTTGAGTAGTCTATGGAAGGAAGATGCAGCTCCGCCCACTTAGATGTCACGTTTGACAGTTTACACGTGTTCACGTTTTACCTGTTTAACTTGTGCACATGTTGAGAAAAGTTAAAAACTGTGAAGCTGTAAAGGTTTCAATTTCCATCGTAACACGTATAGGTTCCTTAATATCTAATTCCGTTGAAGAGTTTAAAAAGTGTTACCTGGCAAATTGTGTCATTTGCATTCTCATGATTAAAAACATCTAAGTAGAAGACATTAAAAAAAATATCGTTCACAATAGAAGAAAAGGAAAACATGCTAATATTTGTCCTCAATATGCTGTTAAATTAAAAAAATGCCAGCATTTGTAAAGAGTAAAGCTACCCCCAGAAAGGTGTGTCAGCGCTCTGGGGCATTGGGAAGATTAAGCAAGGTGTTACTCACAGTGAGATAGTGGTGGGCTAAGATGCTGCTGGAGTCGAGAATCGAACTGTGAACGCTGTTGTTTGAAGTCAAGTATTATGGGTGCTGCGCCATACTTTTGCTACACTTATATGTCAATTACTGCCAATTAAGATCAAAACATTGTTAAATTATAAGTAGGGCTCCTTGTTTTCTGTTTTTACTGATTTTTACAGATAAATACAGAAACAAAAGTGTTTATTTTCCTCTCTGTATTTATTTTAAAATGCGGATAAAAAACAGAAATTGGGTTATTTTTGGAGTGATTCTAAATGCTGTCAATGATGAGTACCAGGCCAATAGTTCTGTTGATGTAAAATTAAAAGGGTTAAAACAATAAAATAATTTTAGTAAAGAGCCTTAAAGACCATTTTTATGCACATTTTAATATCAACGTTGTGTATAGTTTATCATATAAGAGTGTTTATATGACTAAACACGGTCAGTCCTTCAGCCATGAGTGCATATTTATCAGACAAATACATTTGGAAATATACTCATTTCAGATTCATTTTCTCACAAAACCCAACATTTATATGGGTAAATACATATACAAATATTAACAAAAAATATGGATAAATACAGACAGAAACACCCAAAAAATAAATACCATAAAAGCAGGAGGCATAATTATAAGTTATAAAAGACTAATGTTAAGTTAGTTTTCACTTTAAAAAGTATACACAAGTTTTAAAAATGTACTTAAAAAACATTATATGTTTTAGAGACATTGTAGTTAGAAATTAGCATTTAAAAAACCATTGAAATTCACTGAAAAAACATAGAAATTCCATTGTTATAGTTAGTTCAGCTAACTATAACTTGCGCCCACGCAATGCACTGCTCATAAAGTCACATATTACATCATTCATGGCATGGTCAGTGACATCGCTGATGACATTGATGACATCTCAAATTCCATCACTGATGGCATCATCCCCGTGATAATATGATGCACCTCCTCACTCTTTGAAATACCCATTCTAAAATACAGACTACCGTTTTTGAAACCATAGACACACCAATACCATTTAGTACATACCCACTCACTGATTCTTAGGTCTACACACACATTCACTCATTCACCTATACAATCACTTATACATGCAGTCACTCCTCAATACAACAATATCATATGCACTCATACACCTATTCAGACAGTCACATACCGCCACTCATCCATGGAGTTACTCACATACCTAGATAGTCATGTAAAGAATCAATAACACTCCCATTTACTCACCTATACAGTTATACATACACCACCTCACTAATTCATACAGATAGTAGTGCATACTTACTCTCTTATATAATCAGTAATACAAGTACACACCCATTTATACAGCCACTCTCGTAATCACTCACTGTCACATTTAGTTATTTATATGCATCACTCACATAAACTGCCTTTTACATATGTAGCTACTTACATGTACCAGTGAGATCTCCATTCACTCCCAAAGACACCCATACACACACTCATGCAGTCATAGAGCTGTTTCTACATGCACTCTTGAACCCATACAGCCAGTGAATCAACTACTCAAACATCTATGCACACACCTCCAACCCACCCACACACACACTCAGGCACCGCTACAAATACTCAGGCAAACAATCAATAACCCATGTAAACTTTCATGTAGCTACTGACTAAGCCATGTACTAGCTTACACAACAACAGACACACTGATACACACATTCACACAATTTAGTCACTAATGTATACATTCAGTAAGACACGTTTAATCTGTGTCTTATACAATCAGTTACACACCTCGTAAATACTTCATTCAGACACTTATACACCCACTGATTCTTCAATACACCTTGGCATATATGTAAAACATATTTAAACTTTACAGAAACAAACAGTCACTGGATGATGTCATCAGTGATGTTATCAGTGATGTCATTTGTGATGTCATCAGTAATGTCATTAGTGATGTCTTCAGTGTTGTCACTGACCATGCCATGAATGATGTAATATGTGACGTCATGAGCAGTGCATTGCGGGGTGCGAGTTATAGTTAGCTGAACTAACTATAACGTTGGAATTTCTATGGTTTTGTTCAAGCGAAATGTCCAGCTAACTATAACACCCCTGAAACCTATGTTTTTTTCAGTGAATATATATGTGATCGAGGTCCAGGAGCGACCAAAACGTGTCATAGCTGACTAAAGGAAAGTAAATAAACTAACTTTGCACAGAAACGTGGTCCATGCCTGCTTCAAATATTCCAGGGATCGGGAATTGTGACAAGCGGTAAAAAACAATATATATAAGTCCTCTATGAACCATCTTTGCCTCCAAGTATTTTTTCAACGTGATGATCTCCCATGATTTATTGATCTCTTTTTGACTCAATTTCTCCCAGTTTTTTAATTTACTTCTGGCATCAGATTTTCCTGAGGTCGATGCTGCACCAGTCTTTCCTTTGGGTTGCTTTTGTCAAACAACTCATTTACTCATGCTGTACGTTTCGCTTCACGTTTCTCCATGTTTGCGCTATTTGGTCACCTTCCCTTTCAATTTAGATCGTTTTCCGCTGTTTGAGCCTTGCTGTCGCACCCCTGTGTTGGCCGGTAATCCCAAAGTGACTATTCAGTAGTACTGCTGTCCCGCTTCTCCTTTAGATTCATTGCGGTTTTGCAACTAAGTTACTTGGTTTCCCGATGTCAAGCCGATTTGAGTTATTTAACACTTTGCATTCACACGCGTTCATTCAGCCCACACGCTTACCGGTTTCTTCAGCGTGTGTTCTGCTCTGCGTTCACAATCCTGATGCAGTTGTCAAGGTTCACTTCCTTCCGTAGGATTCTGTTCGTAATTCAAAAAATCGGCATTCACTGCTTCCCGAAATCAAATCACCTCCACAATGGTTCCTGCTCGGGATTCGTGCAGCGCTCGTGCATGTGCGTTATCCTGCGGCTGAACCACGCCGCTCAATCTCTCCACAACTTTTCCCACCAGGGAAACAACGGGTCGCACATCAAGGACCAGCACATACATACAACTCTTCATAGAAAACTAACATCGCCAATGCTACACTTGAAGCGACCAGCTTCCACCAGAAAACATTATTGAACAGCATACCGTACGGAGAGTTCTTGAGAGTCCGGCGGATATGCAGTGAACAAGACGAGTGGGACAAGAATAGTAAAAAGACAATGGAAAGATTCATAAAAAGAAAATACCCAGCAAAAAAAGTCAAAAACAGCTTGATAAGAACCAGCACAAAGACCAGAGAGGAATGTCTCAAAAGGAAAATACCTGAGGATGACACAGAAACAGGCAAAATTCGTCTGATCATGGATTTCTCCCAAGAAATTGAAAAAATATCCAAGATTCTAGGAAAAAATTGAAAACTGCTACAGTTGGACAATACAGTGAAGGAAATTGTGGGAACTCATCCAACTGTAACATATAGACGTGCTAAAAACTTGAAGGATCATCTGATACATAGCCATTTCCAGAAAAAACGACAGGACGATTGGCTTAAAACCAAAGGCTTCGTGAAATGTCACGGTTGCAAAATGTGCCAAATAGCTAAGCAAACTAAGGAAATAACTTTGGCAAACAGGAAGAAATGGCAAATCAGAGAGGGTATCACATGCAAAACCCCGTTTACTGTTTACGTAGTAGAATGTCCATGCCCAATGCAATATGTGGGAAGTACGACTGTGGATTTAAAAAATCACATTTGCAACACATGCGTGCAACAATTCATAAGGACCGCTCCAATGCCATAGCGAAACATATGGAACAATCTCACCAGGGAGACTGGCAAAAGTTGAGATTTTATGGCATACAAACAATCGCAAAGGGAGAGCGGGGAGGTGATCGAGAAAGAAAATTAAGGCAAGCTGAATCGAGATTCATTATTAACCTGAGGACCCTGCACCCAAATGGGTTAAATCAATCGGAAGAATTATATGTGCACCTTTAAAAAGCAACATAATGGAACTTATAATGAACAATGAACATTGATTTGCAATGACGATGGTGAAGTGTGCCTATTTGGAGGCAGAACAACAGTATATACATCAGCCTATTGGAAGGCGCTGAGAGACTATCATAGAACAGTGGAAAGGAGTACTAACAGAATGCAAAATAATAATTAGTTCAATGTATTTTGTTTTCAACAGAACACTATCAAATATACTTATACGCCTATTTCAACATTACACACAGCACACATTGTATTCACGACTTATGCAAACAATTGTTTATACTTACATTTACTCACCTACACACTTATACAAACACCACTTCATCTATTTATATAGATCGTAACTCACACTTAGTGTGTTATAAAATTACTATTACAAGTATACAGTTATCCATATAGTGACTCATACAATCACTAAGTCTTAGGCACACTTAATTAGATATAACTGTCACATACACTGCCTTTTTTTTAAGTTTAATGGAGATGTACCATTGAGAGAAATATTTCATCACCTCCACACCCATAAACATATACACTCACTGAAACAACTGTTATAACATGTAGTCTTAACCTCATATACCCACTGAATGAACTATTCACACATTATTTGGCAATCACATCCCCCCACCAAACCACATAGACATTCATTTACCCATACAAATACTCAGTTAAGAAACCAATAACAAATATAGTCTTTAACATAGCAATTAAGACAAAGCAATAAAGAGTTTCACACAGTTTAGTAACTACACATTATATATAGTGAGACTCTACAAATTAGTCAAGGAAACAATCAATGACACTGTTACTAAATCCACCATCCACACATTTATATTTATATATCCACTCATTCTTCAATGCAAAGTAGTTTATTTATAATACATATTTAAATATCAAAGCAAACCACATTCACTGGATGATGTCATCAGTGATGTCACTGACCATATCATGAATGATGTAATATGTGACATCATCAGCAGTGGTTTCCGGCGCGCGAGTTATAGTGAGTACAACTAACTATAACGGGGGAAGTTCAATGGTTTTGTATGAGTAAAATGTCCAGCTAACTATAATATTTATATATTTATATATATGTGCGCAGACGTGCGCGGACCTTCACGTGCGCGAGCTGCATGCTGATTGGCTGCCAATGTCTGTCAACACTCCAAAACAGAAATTGTTGGCAGCCATCTTGTGCCTCGGTAGACTGAGGCACAAGAAAGCAGAAAAACAAACTTGTAGAACTCAAAAAGGGGGCAGGGTAGAAGCACCCTGACCCCCTACGCTGGCTCAGTAGGGGGTCAGCGTAGGGGGTCAAAGTTGAAAAATCGCGGGGTGCGCGTCCCGTGCGCGCACGGGTCGCGTACGTATGCGTATGGTACGCGGACGGTGTGCGTACCTTTCTGAGAAAGCTGCATGCTTATTGGCTGTAAACACTCCAAAGTAGTGTATTTATAATACATATTTAAATATCAAAGCAAACCACATTCAATGGATGATGTCATCAGTGATGTCCTCAGTGATGTTATTTGAGATGTCATCAGTAATGTCACTGACCATGTCATGAATGATGTAATATGTGACATCATCAGCAGTGGATTGGGGGCGCACGAGTTATAGCGAGTACAACTAACTATAACGGGGGAATTTAATTGTTTTTTATGAGTAAAATGTCCAGCTAACTATAACTGGTGTGAAACCTATGTTTTTTTCAGTGAATTTCAAAGGTTTTTTAAATGCTTTTTGTGACGTTGCAGTGGCGCAGAAGAATGAGTGATATTTATCAGGCAGGACTAAGCCACTTTTTGTGGCATAATCCTGCCTGATAAATATCAGTCCCTTTAACGCAGTGTCCTGCGCTAAAGGGGCGTGCACTGGGTGTTGCTGGGGGCGTTCCCAGCAGCATCTATGGACTTGAGTAATTTATAGCATCCTCAAAGTCAGTCTTTCAAAAATTCCAAAGTATATATAATCCAAATCCAAATGTTTCTCAAGAAAAGTCATAAACTGTGTCCGTGGGTCATATCTGCCCAAACGCCGATATTCCGAACGATTAAAAATGACTTTTCTTGAGAAACATTTGGATTTGGATTATCATGTCCTATACTTTGACATTTTTGAAAGACTGACTTTGAGGATGCTATAAATTACTCAAGTCTGCCCGAATTGTGTGGGTAAAACTGATACCTAGTCACTTTGAATAAGAATGTACTTACGACTCGTCTAACATTTGGAAGAAATATCTAGTTATATGACAACAGAATACTGACATAACTTGAAGGAAATAAGAACGCCCTGAAGAAGTTCTGTTGTACAGAACGAAACGCGTCGGCTGGCTGTGGTATATAAACTTAAGGAAAATAAAAGCATTTGAATATACACCAAGAGTCAGCGCTTCTATAAGGACTCTAAGTGATTTGATTTGATTAGACTTATTGTGCAAGTGGTGCTGTGCCAAACTTTGGAATATTCTCCACTACTTTCTACTACTCACTCTCTACAACTCCACCACCCTCTGATACTCACTCTCTACTACTCATTCTCTACTACTCTACTACTCCCTACTACTCTCTCTCTACTACTCACTCACTACTACTCACAATCTACCACTCTATACTACTCACTCTCTACTACTCACTCTCTACTACTCTCTCTCTACTACTTACTCTTTACTACTCACTCTCTACTACTCACTCTCTACTTCTCACTCTCTACTACTCACTCTCTACTACTCTCGCTCTACTACTCTCGACAACTCACTCTCTACTACTCACTCTACTACTCACTCTCTACTACTCACTCTCTAATACTCTCTACTACTCACTCTCTACTACTCTCTCTCTACTACTCTCTACTACTCACTCTACTACTCACTCTCTACTACTCTCTACTATTCTCTCTCTCTGCTACTCACTCTCTACTACTCACTCTCTACTACTCACTCTCTACTGCTGCCTCTCTACTACTCTCTACTACTCACTCTTTACTACTCTCTACTGCTCACTCTCTACTACTCACTCTACTACTTACTCTCTACTACTCTAAACTGTGCTCATTTGCGCTGCATTATTGAGATAGCTGCTGCCTGATATATAATTTGCGCTGCATCGCTGGAATAGTGTTAATTAATTTTTGCATGTTAAGTTTTTGACCGCATCGCCTGCATTTAGCATTTATTTGTGACGCTAGCACTGGCCAGATCTCTGCTGTCTTCGGCTGTGCCCCGGTTTCGCTTAATAATTGCATCCATTTTGTTGTTGTGACCTCTCACGTAGCTCCACCCCGCTACCGCCTCCCAGCTGACCCTCCCTCCCACGGATAGAAGTCTCGCCCCGTCCTAACTAGCGCTGTGATTATCTGGGCTTGCCCCGAGACGGTCGCTCCACCACGCTCCCTGAGACAGCGCTTCTCCTCGTAGCGCCTGGTATCGTAGCCTGCTCACTGTTAAACTGTGCTCATTTGCGCTGCCTTATTGAGATAGCTGCTGCCTGATATATAATTTGCGCTGCATCGCTGGAATAGTGTGAATTAATTTTTGCATATAGTCATTGATGTTAAGTTTTTGACCGCATCGCCTGCATTTAGCATTTATTTGTGACGCTAGCACTGGCTAGATCTCTGCTTGCTTCGGCTGTGCCCCGGTTTCGCTTAATAATTGCATCCATTTTGTTGTTGTGACCTCTCCCGTAGCTCCACCCCGCTACCGCCTCCCAGCTGACCCTCCGTCCCACGGATAGAAGTCTCGCCCCGTCCTTACTAGCGCTGTGACCATCTGGGCTTGCCCCGAGACGGTCGCTCCACCACGCTCCCTGAGACAGTGCTTCTCCTCGTAGCGCCTGGTATCGTAGCCTGCTCACTGTTAAACTGTGCTCATTTGCGCTGCATTATTGAGATAGCTGCCGCCTGATATATAATTTGTGCTGCATCGCTGGAATAGTGTGAATTAATTTTTGCATATAGTCATTGATGTTACGTTTTTGACCGCATCGCCTGCATTTAGCATTTATTTGTGACGCTAGCACTGGCCAGATCTCTGCTTGCTTCGGCTGTGCCCCGGTTTCGCTTAATAATTGCATCCATTTTGTTGTGGTGACCTCTCCCGTAGCTCCACCCCGCTACCGCCTCCCAGCTGACCCTCCCTTGCCCCTCCCCTTCCACTATCCATTTATGACAGCTGCATTTGCGCGCAGCGTTCACGCGCAGCGGTCGCGACCCATGCTCGCCGAAGGTGCGCCAAAGGTAAGCCCGTCTACGCCCATCCGCGCCTGGACCGCGCCCAGCGCCAGACCCTCTGGCCCTCGCAAACTGCACTCATCCCGCATAACGTACGACACCGCCACCCTCCTAGCCCTTAACCCCGGACGCATATCACAATGCTACGAAGCTGCCCCAGGACGTACCCACGGCTCCTTCGCCTGCCACTCCTGCAAGTTCACCTGCATCAAGACCCCCACCAAATCCACTAACTCCAAACACTGCTCCAACCCTAATCACCTGAAGTGCATCCTGCTAAACACCTGCTCCATCCACAGACACGCCACAGAGCTCTGGGACCTACTCAACACTACTTCACCGGACATCGCCTTCCTTACAGAAACTTGGATGAACGCCTCCTCAGCACCCGATATCGCCATAGCCATACCGGACGCTTACAAAATCATCCAAAAAGACCGCATCAACCAAACAGGAGGAGGCATCGCCATCGTCCATAAGAACACCATCCGAGTCACGACCAGCTCCGACAATAACCTCGCGACCGCCGAACACCTTCACTTCCAGTTCCACACCGACCCCAGGACCACGCTTAGAGGCACCCTCATCTACAGACCACCAGGAACCCGCACACAATTCAACAAAGACATCACCGACTTCATCAGCCCACATGCCCTCACCTCCGAGAACTACATTCTACTGGGAGACCTCAATTTCCTCCTGGAAAAGAAAAATGACAGCAACTCCTCCACTCTTCTGGACAACCTGGCCAATCTTGGCCTCAAACAACTTGTAGACACCCCCACCCATATAGCCAGACATACGCTCGATCCAATCTTCACTACCAGTAAGCACATCTCCTTCGATCACACCACGGCTCTCCACTGGACGGACCACAGCTGTGTCCACTTCAACTATAAAACCACCTCGACCCATAACCCCCCACAACCTATTCTTCGAAGAAACTGGAACAAAATCACCACCGAGCAACTCCTCACATCGCTCAATCAAAACCCTCCCACCCTCTCATCGGACCCAAACCAAGCGTCCACCAAACTCAAACAATGGATCACTCACAGCGCTGACAAACTAGCACCCTTGAAAAACCACCAAACTAAACAGGGTAGCAAAAAAGCCCCCTGGTTCAACGAGGACCTTAAGAAATCCAAGAAACTATGCTGTACTCTCGAGAAAACATGGAGAAAAAACCCAACCACTGACAACCTGACCACCTTCAAGACAGCCACCCGCAAACACCACCAACTGATCAGATCCACCAAGAAATCAGCATTCAAGGATCGACTCGACAACAACGCCCAAAACAGCAAGGAACTATTCAACATTGTCAAAGAATTTACCAACCCCACCGCAGCCTCAAACGACATCACTCCCTCCCAAGAACTTTGCGACTCCTCATCCTCTTTCTTCTATAACAAAATCGCCGACATACATAACAGCTTTGAGAACATGTCCAAAGAACAGTCCACTTCAACCACCTCCGAACCTAAACCGCCCCCTAACATCCTTAACGCCTGGAACCCAATCACCACTGAAGACACCACCCGCCTAACGAACATCCACTTCGGCTCGCCAACCGACCCCTGTCCCCACCACATCTTCAACAAAGCAGATTCCATCATCGCACCCCATCTCCGTGATGTCATCAACTGCTCCTTCAACTCCGCTACCTTCCCAGAAAGCTGGAAGCACGCCGAACTCAACGCCCTCTTGAAGAAACCACAGCGGACCCCTCTGAACTCAAGAACTACCGCCCCATTTCCCTCCTCCCATTCCCTGCCAAAGTCATTGAGAAAGCCGTCAATAAACAGCTCGCTGCCTTCCTTGAATCCAACAACTCCCTCGACTCCTCACAGTCTGGCTTTCGAGCCAAACACAGCCTCGAAACCGCCCTTATTGTAGCGACAGACGACATCCGAACACTATTGGACAACGGAGAAACAGTTCCCCTCATCCTACTCGACCTCTACGCCGCCTTCGACACGGTCAGTCATAGCACCCTCATACAGCGCCTCAGCAACGTCGGAATACAAGGAAAAGCATTGGACTGGATCATCTCGTTCCTCGCCGGAAGAACCCAGAGAGTCTGACTCCCCCCATTCAAATCAGAAGCCACCCAACTCATCTGCGGAGTACCACAAGGATCATCACTCAGTCCCACCCTCTTCAACGTCTACATGAGCCCCCTCGCATCCATCGTGCGACAACACAACCTCAACATCATCTCTTACGCTGACGACACACAGCTGATCCTTTCCCTTACCAAAGACCCTAACACCGCCAAAACCAATCTTCATGAAGGCACGAAAGAAGTAGCCGAATGGATGAAACACAGCTGCCTAAAACTTAACTCAGACAAAACGGAAGTCCTCATCCTAGGATCATCCCCATCTGCCTGGGACGACTCATGGTGGCCATCGGCCCTGGGCACGGCACCCACAGACCATGCACATAACCTAGGCTTCATCCTAGACTCCTCCCTCTCAATGACCAGACAAGTCAACCCCGTCTCATCCTCTTGCTTTAACGTACTTCGTATGCTCAAAAAAATCTTTCGCTGGATCCCCACCGAAACAAGAAAGACTGTCACCCATGCTCTGGTCACTAGCGACTGGACTATGGAAACACCCTCTACGCCGGAACCACTTCCAAATTACAGAAAAAACTCCAACGCATCCAAAACGCATCAGCCAGACTCATATTGGACATCCCGCGCCAAGCTCACATTACCGGTCACCTGAAAGACCTCCACTGGCTTCCCGTCAACAAGAGAATAACGTTCCGTCTCCTCACCCACGCACACAAGGCCCTTTACAAACTAGGACCCGAATGCCTCAACACACGAATGTCCTTCTACACACCGACCCGCCAACTAAGATCCTCCAATCAAGCCCTCGCTGCAGTTCCACGCATCCAAAGAACCACCATGGGAGGAAGATCCTACTCCTACTTGGCGGACAAGAGCTGGAATTATATCCCCACTCACCTCCGCCTTACCCAGAACCACATTTCCTTCAGGAAGGAACTTAAAACCTGGCTGTTCGATAAATAATGCACCCCCCTCCCCCAAGCGCCTTGAGACCCTCTGGGTGAGTAGTGCGCTATACAAATTCCTAAACTTAAACTTAAACTCACTCTCTACTACTCTCTACTACTCACTCTACTATTCACTCTACTATTCTCTACTACTCACTTTCTGCTACTGCTCTCTACTACTTTCTACTACTCACTCTCTACTCTCTATTACTCACTCTCTACTCTCTACCTCTCTACCTCTATCTACTTCTCTCTTTACTAGTCTCTACCTCTCTACCTCTACCTCTCTACCTCTACACCTCTACCTCTACACCTCTACCTCTCTACCTCTCTCTACACGCACACATATACACATATATATATATATATGCATATATCTGCATATGCATTTATATATATGTATGTGTACATATACTTGAAGATGAAGGATCACAAGAAAACAACAGCCAACCAGGGCAAAAATCTGGATCCAAAAGGATACAATGAGTCACAAAGAAATAAAATATCCAAGAAAGAAGTGACTCAAACAGATAGATTCATCAAAGAACAAAAATATATTTCTACTACAACGTTTCAGCTTCCGCCTTCCTCAGGTAGTTTCAAGATGGTAAGCTCAGTGGCTGCACAGATGACACAGCTGAATTTTCAAAAAGCATCATGAGTAAAGATTCCATTTGGAATGTGGAATCAATGCAGTCCTGATAGTTCTTGAGATATACAGTAATCAGGTCGTATTGTCAGTAATGTTCAGTCCATCTGGATGCAATGATTTTAAACGGTAAATCCAGAAGTTTTCCCTGGAGTCCAGTAGTTCTTCCTTTGAGACATGTTCCACGGGGAAAATCTTCAAATGTGATAGTGAATGATCCACAAGGTTAAAATGATTGGCTACAGGCTGGTCAATTTTCTTATTATTTATTGCTGATTTGTGGTTCCTGAATCGTGTGCGGAGGTCATTCACTCTTTGGCCGACATATTGTTTTTTACTGCTTTGCCATTGGCACTGAATCACATAAATAATGCATGTTGAGCGACATGTAAGATGCTGCCTTATTGCATAGGTCCTTCTGGTAAAATAACTGGTAACTGATGATGTTTGTAAAAGGTATTCACACGTGATGCACCTTTTAGAGTCACAGCAATGAACCCCTGCATTTGTTACAGCTTGCTTGAGTTCAGTTCTCACAATAAGAGATCGTAAATTTGGAGCTCTGCGGTAAGCAATGACTGGCGGTTTTGGAAAAACCTTTTGCACTTTTTCACAAGTGGACAGTAAGGGAAATGTTTTTTGCATTATATTTCTGTAGTTGAGAGCTGATGGATGTTAGTCAACTACAAATGGAGTTCTGTCGCTTTTGTTTCTGGCGTTGGTATTCCAAATAAGTGCTTCTCTGGGTAACTGCAAAGACTTGTCAATTTGTTGCTGTATGATATGCAAAGGATAGCCTCGCCTATAACGATGGATTAAACCCAGATCTGTGACTGGGGGTGAATGTTTTGCCAGTGTGCGACATTCCGTCCATCATCTTGTGTGTTTTACAAGTTATATGTCCGCAATAGTTTTTTTTAATCACGCGCAATATACATGACAACGCCACAAATGCTAGCGGTGTCAAGGTTGTCATGGATATTGGTGGAAATATCAAAAAATAGTCAATCGTTAATACGCATTATTATAGAGATATTGAGATTGTGATAAATGTTTTTATAGTTATTTATATAGTGAGTTATCTTCTGTGATGGTTAGAATTAATTATATTATATTGCTGATTTTATTTTCTGCTTTCACGATGTAACTGTGGGGTTCGCAACTACCAACGTCATCGCGATCTCCAGGCAGACCGTGAAAATGGAAAATAGATTTTAGAGTTGGTTGTTCTAGAAATGCACCAGAAAAACTTGAGTTTGAAGTGTCAAGTAATAAACCTCGAGTGTGCTGTCACTTTATGGAAATGGTGCGACAGTCTCGAATAACCGTGAAAATGGAACAAAGGTCTGCTGTAAGATGATTTTTAAAGAAACTTAGTGTAAAAATTACTTTAAACATGCTTTGAAAGAAGTATATATATAGTAATATGTGTAATGCAATGTTCGCAATGGAGTTTTTTTACATAATTTTTTTTAGGATGTGTTGGTGGCCTTTGAATGTCTGCTTTTGTTTTACCGTTTTCAGGGCGTGTCCGCGCAGAGAGCGATTACTGACGTCATTGCGACCTCCGGAGTCACCGCAAACAGATAAAATAGGTTATAAGGATATTTTTTTAGAAACTTTCCACCAAAACATGACATTAGAGAATACTGTAACAAGCCCCTAGTGTGTAAAATACTACAGTATGTGTGGATATATGGGTTTCAGACTTAATGGAGAAGGCGCGATCATAGCAGTTTTACAACGTCATCGCAAATTCCCCAAATAACCGCAAAAATTTAAAATAGGTCTGAAAGATGGATTATAAAAAACTTAGTTCAAAAAAATGAGTTTAAACATGCTTTGAAAGAAGTATGTTTATAGTAATATGTGTAGGGTAATAATGTTCCGAATGATTTTTTTACATATTATTTTTGGAGGTGTTGGTGGCACTTGAATGTCTGCTTTTGTTTTCCTTTTTGCGACGTGTCGGCAGGGATCGTGCCGTCAACTTTCTGATCCCCAAAAACGAAAGAAAAAAACCCTTTAGATAAAACTTCACAATATTTTGGGAACTAGGGTGGCTCTGACCAGTGCCATTGTGTTAATTGTGTGTATTTGACAGTTACACATGAGACAGAATGCAGAGTTTTAGGTTACTTAAAAACACCCTGTTGCCTTCATCTGTAAAGTGAAATCCATCATTTCTATAAATTTGATGCATGTCAAAACGTAGATTGTTGTTATAGATACAGCCCATGCAATGGTTTCTGAGGAACTCAGAAACAGCTTTAACATGTTTCCTGGCTTGGTCAATCTGTGGACAGAACTGATTTGACCACTTCCATTTCTGTCTTTGGCATATATTAGAATACACCAAGTAGTGTGAGGGAAAAGCGAGATCAGCTCTGCAAAGGTTTCTTTCATTAGGATTTCCAGTCCTATCTCAGGCAATGTGCCTAGGTCATTGCCACCACAGTGCACAATCTTAAGGAAGGTTACAGGCACATAATAGTTAGGAATTAGCATTTAAAAAGCCTTAGAAATTCACTGAAAAAAATAAAGGTCGCAGGGCTGTTATAGTTTGTGAATAGAATTAAAAAGTCCCCTTAGAATTCACAGAAAAAAACAAAGGTTACAGGGACATTATAGTTAGGCTCAGATTTCACATGCACAAAACCAGAGGCATTCAGAAGTCATTTTTAGCTGACATCACTGACATCTCAAATGACATCACTGATGATATCATCCACAGAATCTCTGACGCACCCACTCACACCCCAATATAACCTTTCATACTTCACTCCAACTTCTACACTTGCATTCTCAAAAGGATTAGCACAGCCATACCATTACTTACATGCCTGCTCACGGATTCATAGGCCTAAACACACATCCACTCATTTAACCATACAGCCACTCATACACATACTCATTCACTAATACAGTCACTGATATAGCCACTCATACACCCATACAGCCACTCACAACAGTCCGTCACTCAGGGCTACTCACAAACCTACTCACTTACCTATAGAGTCAATCACACAGCCATTTACTCACTCATACAGTTATACACTCTCCCACTAATTAATTCACACAGATACTAATACATACTCACTCATCTATATAGTCACTGACACAGGCACACACTCACCCATACAGCCACTCTCATAAGAACTCAGGCACATATAAAGTCACTTGTATACTCTAACACTCATCTATACTGCCTACTATGTATGCAGTTACTCACCCATATACCACGGACACATCGATTCACTCACTGACACAGCCCTTCTCTTCCACACGCACTAATTCCTATTCCCACTGACTCACCCAATCACACATCCATGCAGGCACTTACAAACCCTCAAAACCCACCCACACAGTCACTCATACATCCATACAGGTGCTCAGACAGCCAATCACTCACCCATGGAGAAACTCATATACCCACTCCCACACCCATACAGCAAATTAGACACCAACTGACCAACTGATACAGACATTCAAACAACCAGTCACTCACCCATACATTCACTGAGACACCTAATCACTCATTTATACAGTCAGTCATGTACCCACTGAATCTTCCATACAAGCACTTATACACCCACTGATTCACCAATACACCTTGATATATTTATTTAACTCTCAAACTTTTTTAAACACTCAGAGTCACTGGATGGTGTCATCAGTGATGTCATTTAAGATGCCATCAGTGATGTCACTGACCATGTCATGAGTGATGTAATATGTATAATATGTATAATATAGTATGATATAATAGGGGAGAGGAGTAGGCCTAAAGGCTAGGGCGGTGGACCTTGATTCTGGTGAACTGGGTTTGAGTCTTGGCATTAACGCTGAACATCCTGTGTTTCTGGGCAAAAGACTATCCCCCACATGCATCAAGCATTTTTTGAGTCGCAAACGGTGCGATTCCTTAAAATCGGCCGTTTGCGATTCCAAAAATGCTTTTTGGAATGCATCATTATTTTTTTATGAAAATCGTTAATATTGCGACTTTCCAGAATGCGATTGCATTTAAGGAATCGTAATTTTGCGATTCCTTAAATGTAATGCATCATTCTGAAAACAAATTGCGAAATCAAAGATTGCAAGTGCAAATTACCACGAGGTTGAACCTCGTGGTAATTTGCGAAAACTGTTTAAAATGTTCTAATTTGCATTTTAAACCATGCCATGTTACAGACACACATGTCCTTAGGACATGTGTGTTTGAAACATCCATTTTAAAATACATTTCAGGGGTGCAGGGGGGGGGTCCCTTGGACCCCCCCCCTGCACCCATGCAATGCATCAGCATTTGCGAATTCAAAATTGTGAATTCGCAATTTCCATTGATTCCTATGGGCCTTTTGGCCCATAGGAATCAATGGGAATAGCGAATTCGCAATTTTGAATTCGCATAATATTTGCGATTCGGTAAAAATTGCGATTTTTACAGAATCGGAAATATTAAGCACTTTCTATGATGCATCCCGTTTTGCGAATCCTTATTTGCGATTCGGTAAAAATCGCAAATTTGGAAACGCAAAACGGGAGTTTGATGCATGTGGGGCCAATCTCCCCATGCCTAAGAAAAATTAATGTGTCCTCATGTAATGTAACTGGTGTTATGTAAAGCGCTCTGATTCCCGATTCGGGTCAAGTTTGCGCAATATAAAACTCTACAAAAAGAAATTAAAGAGATGTGAGGTCAGAAGCAGTGCATTGTGGGAGTTTTAGTTAGCTCAACTAATTATAACTGCAGAATTGATCTGGTTTTGATTGTGGGAAAACTAAGCCTAACTATAACACTCCTGTAAACTTTGTTTTTTCAGTGCAGATATATACTATTAACAATGACAGTAATAAAATATATAATGCTTCTAACATCATCATCAAAGAAGCAGGCAAGGGGGCAACCTAGTCGTTATGCAGAATGCAGGACAAGGACTACATAACAGATTGACAGACAAACTTCTGATGGCTTAGCCTATATCAAATTATCTGGTAACCCACTCATGGACATAACAAAAAAGATTGAGCTTGGACTAGTTGACTGACGTGATCTATGCCTGAATATTGATATTGAAATTAAGTACATGTACAATCCAACACCTAGGGCTCCATGCATATAGATAATTCAGAAAAACCCCAAACAAGGGGCCTTTCCCACAGGTAGGCCCATAATTTCAGGGATTGGGTCACATCTTTCTTCATCCATTCGTGCACAATTTGCCATTATTTATACAGGTGCATTCCCTATGCATGAAAAGAAACTATAGAGATGCAAGTTCCCTGGCAAAAGCTCAAATGGAACTGACAATGAGGTTTAAGGAAAGAGGATATAGCCAGGCCATTCTTGATCAAGCTCTAGTTAAAGTAGATAGCATGTCGAGGCAAGAAATATTCTTTGGGGAAAGCAAGAGGACCAGAAGAGAAAATAATGATCAAGGGCAAGACATTAGAATGATAAATGAGTACAATGCCTATCATGCGAGGGTGAGAGCCTGCACGAATATGCATACGTACCTGGTCACAGGGGATCCTATCCTAAAAAGTTCAACGCCCAGAAAACCATTTCATACAGAAGAGTGAGATCAATACGAGAACAGTTAGTAAACAGTAGTCCAGAACTGGCTGTAACTGAAAGCTGTCTCAAGGCCAATCCAGGCTTTACCAAAGGCCTCAAGTGTACGGCCTGTAAGCATGGGGTTAACAAAAAAGAACTATAGTTACCTTTGATGACCAAACCTTGGAGGATTCCTAGGTTTCTTAATTGTAGGAGTCACTAAGTGGTGTACGTGCTGCAATGCACGTGCCCCATGGTCTATGTGGGCAGTACCATCCATATAGCCCATGTTAGAATTCTCCAACATCTGAGAGCAGTTAAAAATAACGATCCATCCTATCCGTTGCCCGCCACATAAATGAAGTTCACAGAGGCAGGGTTGAGGATTTAACTTACTTTGTGATATACTCAGTACCCAAAAAGAGAAGAGAAGGAAATCGGGAGGTCGAGCTGATAAAATTGGAGTGGCGCTTTATTTTAATGCTCGACTGCAAAAGTCCTAAAAGCTTCAATTCCGATGAAGGATTACATGTCCATTTATTATAATTGGGACTACTGAGTCGAGCTCCCTAGACCTCATGCCGCTAAGGCACAGGTAGTGGTAAAGAATAGCTCTAGTCAATCATGTACTTAGAAATGTGAGTCTGCTGAATGCTTTTATATGACTTTTGTAAAGAATTTGTATATTGTGTAAAGTGTATATGGACATGGGTGTTATCTCGAGACTGGATGGAAAGCCCTGACGTGTTATTAAGTTTAATTATACAAGAGTGTGGAGAAAAAATCCTCTTCTTTTTTTTCAACCGGGTATAGTTAGGAATAATTTTATTGAAATATCTAATCCAATATTGTGTATGAATAAGTGAAATGTTGGAGTTTGCACTCAGGCAGTATGGAGTTAGGGAGAAAGCACTTGCACTTTTCACACAACTGTAGCTAGTACTGTAATTCAATTGTGCACTTGCACTTTATCTTCAGTGGCGGCTATTATTGAAATTTGCTACATTTGCACAATGCCCAACGAAATTGCTATTTGCGCTATAGTGTTTCATAAACCCCAGGCTCCATTGAATGTGATTTTTGCACATAGGCAAATCTATATTTAGGATAAAAGCACTTGCACTTCATCTCTAACTGCTGTTACAACCTCAAACTCAATCGGCGACCCACAATCTATCTTCACTTGACATCTGCCATCGCGTAATCTGCGCATTGTCCTAAAAGATTTGCTATTTGCACTTAAGCGAAACACATAGATTTATGGGTAACAGAGCACTAGCACTTTACCCTTTATGCTAGGACAGGGGCTAATCTGGTCAGATAAAATAAACACTGTTATTCCATCATGCAGCTACGCTAAGCAGTGCTAAACCAAATTTGATCTAAACACTGAGATAATACATGGCGCGTGCTGTTCTCAAACGCAAAGTAGAAAAGAGGTCACGGTGCCCCGTTTAGACAACAATACCCGGTCTATTGTGCATTTTCTGTGCATTATGTGGATACATGTGAGTTAAACACTCAAGAAGGGCTTGTTCTTCGGGTAAAATAAAGTTCATTGGCTTGAATATATAATAAAAAAACAAGTAAATGAGCATGGAGAGTAAATACATGAGCTGAAGTAAAATTGAAATAATAGACATTAAAATGCAATGTTATCAGCACAAGCATTAATGCATTAATTGAATTAAATTGAAAAGACAAAAAAATTGAATTGTTACAATGAACTATACAATGTTGTGTAGTGTTTTGTCTATGTCCCTTTGTATGTATATAAAGGGTTTAATCATTAAGTGAGGATCCCAGTAAGTTTAATCCAATTTGGTGTATTGTATATGAAATACAGTCTTCAACAGCATGCAATTTGTGACGTCATGATGTACAGCCAACTGACAATGTGATAGATGTTTTCCGCAGAACAGGGACACAGGATCCACATACGTAATAGGACATACACAAAAAGGAGCATACTATTAACAATGACAATTTAACTAGAGAAGAACGTACAGCCCTTAATAAATTATATAATGCTTCTAACATCGTCATCAATGCAGGACAAGGACTACATAACAGATTGACAAACAACCTTCTGATGGCTTAACCGATGTCAAATTATCTGGTAACCCACTCATAGACATAACAAGAAAGATTGAGCTTAGACTAGTTCACTGGCGTGATCTATGGCTGATTACTGACAGTGAAAGTAAGTACATGTACAATTCAATAGGGCTCCATGCATATAGATACTTCCAAAAATACACAAACAGGGGCCATTCCTACAGGTAGCCCCATAATTTCACCGATGGAATGCAGATCAGCCATTTGTGCATAATTTACCATTATTTATATGGGACACTAGAGATTTACTTAAAAAACTTGAGGGCATAGAATGGGCGGAGGAATATATTTTTGTCATGCTGTATTTGACTTTGTTATACACTTGCATCTCACCAGTGAGGTGCCTTGAGGCCCTTTCCTCAACTTTGTTTGTCAGGGACACAACATTGTTTGAACATACACAAATGATTCTGGATCTTACTAGGTTGGGTCTGGACAACTAAGTTTTCTTACATAACTGTCACTGGTACCGATAAGCTCAAGGGACATGATGGGCTCAACATTTTTGCCTTCATCTGTAAATATTGACGGAGAGCATCTGAAAAAGACCACGTATGGTCAGGTAGTCCACCTTAATGTATTGAACACATACTCTGTTGGGGAAAGTATATAGATGACATTTTATGGTTTGGACTGGTAGTTCTGAAATTCTTACTACTTTTTTTGCTCATTTGAATGATTATAACTACAATCTCAGATTCACACATCAGACAAATAAGAGACAAATGTAATTTTAAGATGTCACTCTTTACTTAGTAGGAACCAAGATAGCCTCCAGATTATAGAGAAAAACGACCTCTTGTAATTCAATTCTACCTGCACTGAGTGCACACCTCACAAATTGTTGCCATTCTACTTGGGAAAATGACATGTCTCTGATGGAATTGCAGTGAAGATAACATCTTTGCAATTGAACTTAAAGCACTTGGGATAGATTTCGACAGAGGGGTTACTCAAAACACACTTTCCAAAGCTATTAACAGAATCATAAACACTTCACCCTGTTCTCTACTTAGGAAAAGTATTCGCTAAAGAACAAGTGACGAAATACTTAGGGCCTGATTATGAGTTTGGTTGTCTCGCAGCAGTCCAGCACACCAGAACCCCACTGCGAGGCTGCTAAACCAATAGTCTGAACGCCTGCTGGATTCCAAGTTGAATCCGATGCGGGCAGGCCTGCTGTGGTGGTTCCACAGTGGTGCATTTCTAGGGCTCGAAGGAGAGGCAAAGAAAGGCAGCGCCGTGGGAGCACCACAACATGTTCCTGCACAGGAAAATAAGATATGCACAACATGGTACATTTCTTCTTGTACAGGAACTGGGGGTGCAAGCTTGCAGGGAGACACAACATGCGCCACTCCTGCATACACCCTCCAGCAAAGAGGCACAAGGAGGCCCCCCTTGAGTTGCTTCACAGCACCCTTTCCATTGCAGGCTTACCGCAGTGAATTGGGTCGCATTGAGGCACTTCGTAATATGCTCGGCAGTGCGGCATCAGCACCACTAGGATATTGCAGCCTCAGATCCCTGCACCAATGCTGCAGGATCCATGATCCCTGTCATTGCTGTTGACCTGTGGCTGTCCTACTACCGCACTTGAAATGGAGCGATCCGACTGCCATTGAGCGGACGGCCACTACGGTTTCGGAAGTCCTATCGACCACCGAAGTCAAAATCGGGCCCTTAGTCTCATTACCAGATACAGCTCACAGAGCAACAGCCTGTTCAACATTTTGAGGAAACACTGGAATGTACTGAAACTACCCTGAACAACCACTTCTTGAATAAATTCCCTATTACACATAGCAGTAGAATCACCTTAAGAAACATTAAGTGCGCCAGTTACATCTCAATCAGTGCATTTACTGGACACGTATCTTGGTTACCAGACAGGCCCAAAGGCTTTTACAAATGCACAAGATGTAATGTGGATCAATTTTCTCTACTCCAAAAAAACATTTTTTAAAACAACTCTCTCAAGAAACATTATATCAATTCATTCATATAATTTGATTGGGTTGAATCCATGATCCTTCTTTAGCTCACTTTGCCACCCCAGTTCAAATCCAGCTATATGCAAATCAGTCTTAACCCTGTGCCTCATGGCAAAGTGAGCTAAAGAACAATGATGGATTCAACCAAGATATGTGACTGAAAAGTTTCAGCACTCTATCCATCATCTCCTTGATTTTGCTTTGTTCTCCCTAAGTTGCAGGTTATTCACAGACATGAGTTCTTACTCACTTTGCCACCGGATTTAAGCTTGCCTGGCTGATGAGCAGTGTTACCCTAAAACCAGTCCCAGGATGCTTCTTTCTGGTCCCGGCAAGACCTGGCTTGGCAGTTCAGGCTGGACTGTTCCCAAGAGGCACTGGGTCAAGACTGATTTGCATATAGCTAGGTCTGAACTGTGGTTGCGAAGTGAACTAAAGAACAATGATGGATTCAACCCAGATCTGTGACATGGGGTGAGTGTCTGAAAAGTTTCAGCTCTCCGTTCATCATCTCCTTGTGTTTGCTTTGTTCTCCCTTAGTTGGCAGGGTATGCCCAGACATGGGTGCCTTGCTCACTTTGCCACTGGATTCTAGTAGGCCTGGGTGATGAGGGGTGTTACCCTGAAACTGGTCCCAAGATGCATGTTTCCAGACCAGGGAAGACCTGACTTGGCAGTTTGGGCTGGACAGTTCCCATGAGGCAAAGGGTCAAGACGGATTTGCATATAGCTGGGTCTGGACTGGGGTGGCTAAGTGAGCTAAAGAACAATGTTGGATTGAACCCAGATCTGTCAAGGGGTGAGTGTCTGAAAAGTTTCAGCATTCCGTCCATCATCTCCTTGAGTTTGCATTTTTGACTGACTAGACCACAATATTCTCTATTTTGGGTACGACTAAACTGCATCATATGTCTTCTCATTGATGATTCAGTTGTTAATCACGATTGGCATGTCTGCATTTTTTCTGGGTCTCATGCTGTCTTTCCAATATTCTCTATTTTGGGTTTGACTAAACTGCATCATATGTCTTCTCATTGATGATTCAGTTGTTGATCACGATTGACATGTCTGCATTTTTTCTGGGTCTCATGCTGTCTTTCCAATACAAGCCATTGTTACATGCCTAATGACTTTTGTGTGTTGATCTTAAAACTTCAGAATTGTAAATGGCCCTTAGAGCTGTATTGATGGAATAATAAGCATTAGTAAGGGTCAAAGTGTTTTGTTGCTTGCAACTAGTATATACAAAATATTGGTCTCCCCTTATGCTCCTTACATTCTACTGTATATCGCATCTTTTATTCACTGTTTACTGACATTACTTGGGCAGTGCTATAGGTTGAATAGGGTTGTTCTTATAACATGCATTCTATGTGCATCTCCACTAACTTACAGATAAGATTGGGGCTATTTTATTGGATACCGCATATGGGCTATCATCGAGTCAGCATTGTATGCTACGACCTTTTTTTACTAGTTCACACATTGTTTTTCATATTTAGGGCCTGGTTGAATAGATTGTTGTCACAGTAATTGTTAAAATCTATTTTTCATTTTGGACTGACGCCGAGGTCGCTTGACATGACGTTTAAACATTATATACACATCCCGGTCTCTTGTACTATATCTTACATACATTCCACAAGATGGCTGCTCTCGTTGCTCTGGTTTCTCCAAGTATTTGGAGATGATTTGCCCATTTTTCATTTCTATTAGGAAGGGTACTTATAATGTGACTGGCCTCTCATTCCAGTTCGGTATCCAGAACGTGGCTTTCGTTGACTTAATTCACAGATATTAAATGTAGGTTTCCTCTGGAGAGAATCTCTTATTTCTAAATATATTGTATTAGTAGGGCACTAGGGAACTCCCCCCCCCCCATATATGTTGGTTTATTGGCTGTAGCAGGACCTTAAAAAGCCTCCTACATGAAAGGTATGATGTACTCATTTGCCTATACAGATGTTAATCTACTAGAAATGTTGTACCTATTTACAAGTGATCTATTTTTTGTTTTAGGAGCAGCCAAATCTCCTATGAAGGTATGACTGGCAATACATTTTCACATAGCATAAGGTGGTTTTTGTGCTCCTGGAATGCCTTTTGCTAAAATATTGATAGCGTACACTACTGGCATTATCGTTGTTTGTACTGCTCCTTGCACTATAAAAATGTAACTAATCAACAGAATGGGCTGTACACACTTACTTTTATACATGACTTTGAGTGAATTAAACTTTGTTTACATTTTTCGGTATCTTAATACTTTATTCCCTCGGGAGTGTGTCAGGTCCCACTTACTCTAGTCCTGGCAGACCGCATTTGTGCATCACGCTGATTGTTGTCAGGTTACCTCATGGTAACATTTAGGTGAGCATCTTATTTTTGGACTTTTACGTATAATAATATTAAATATAAAAACATTTATTAAGCGCCTGAATACACTAAAGACAGTGTCTCCGCGCTTATATTAGAATTACAAATTGTTTAACTCTTTAACTCTTGAAATATGACTGTTTTCCATGTTCCCATTACTGCAGTTACTGGGATAGAATCTTGGAAGCACTGGGAATATAAATGTGTAGGTCTCTTATTGACTATTGCACACACCCTTATAAATGTGTAGGTCTCTTCTTGACTGTTGCACACACCTTTAGGTGGGTCCATTAGATTCCCATTGTGTCCTCTATTATCATGTGATTTTACATAGTGTCTTATATCTACTTTCAAATTTGCTTATTTACCATATACAAACTTGGATGGCACATGCTCACAGTGAGGAATACATTGACTGCCATTGGAGACATTTGGTCATTGACTTTGCCGCACAGAAGACTGGCCACCTTCAGTGTAAGCTATACGTAACTTTTTTTTAAAAACTTTATTTAATGTTTTTTAAAAGATACACAGCACAAAATATACCAAGGGTATGCACCTGTTACAACGCAATTTTTACAACGCACTACCACTACAACGCAGGCATTACAACGCATACCATTACAACGCATTGCGCTGGGGGGCGCTCTAGGATAAGAGGTAAGTTTAATTTACTATCCAACACCTTCCCTAGGGTCCACGGGGACTGGAGTTAGAATAGTAAATTATACTTACCACTACCCAGCACCCCAAAGCGCTATGCGTTGTAACGGTATGCGTTGTAAATACCGCGTTGTAATGGTATGCGGAGTAAAAGTATGCGTTGTAACGTCATACATCCTATACCAAGTCGTGGTTACAATATTCACAAACATAAAAATCTAAATCAGGACAAGATAGCATTTATTAAAAAAAGGAACAGACAGTTGAGAAGACACAAAAAGTTAAATCAAGACCCATTATAGAAAATAAGTAGCATAATTGAAAAAGAGGACTAGATATCAGAAGAAAAATAAGATTTTTCACAGCTTGGACCACTGCTCTAGAGGGGCACAGATCTTAGAGGCCAAACAACACCTTCTTCTCCCCCTTAACAAATACACAGAAGACTCCAGATTATGCCAAGCTAGCATCCTAGCTCTCCAATTAAAAAAGGTGGGAGCCTCCAAATGTAGCCACTGCGAGGTTATACAAAGCTGTATCATTGCCATAGCTATAAACAAAAATGCTCTAATATATCTTGATCTTTCAATAGTTCCCGAGTATTCACACCCCAGTATAACCAACGCTGGAGAAATCTCCACCGGAATGTTTAGCACCTCGTTGATAAAAACATCAATATCACCTAGAAAGTCCCTCAGATTTGGGCACAAATAGAACATATGGATTCGTCTGCTGCTTGGAGTCTACACCTGGAGCAAGAGTCTCCCTTTCTTCCTCCCGCAATTAGCAATTTTAGCTGGAGTGAAATATAAGTCAAACATAGCCATGTAGCTTTGGGTCCTTAAGGTGCCTGATACTAGAACATAGCTAGCTAATTCCAGCGCAGGTCGCACATCCACTCCTGCCAAACCCAATTTCCCCACCCACTTGATATTCTGAGCATCAGGATGGTCTGATATGAGACATTGATAGATAGCACCTTTTCTAGCCCTCCTTTTAACAAGTTCAATTAGAACAATTTTATCATAAATGGTGGGAGTATTACAATGGCATTTATCTAAGAAGCTCCTGATTTGAAGATATTTTTAAAAATGGCTTGATTGCAAATTGAACTTTTCATTTAGAGAGGAGAAAGAGGCCAGCTGCTTCGTTTGACAGTAGCCGCTCTGTTTCCGGTGTCGCTAGAGAGCGGTGTGAGAGCTGTGCGAGTAGCATTAAGGAGTGAGGAGCGGCGGTGGCAGCGGCGTTAGCCCGGAAAAAGCAGTGGAAAGCCGCAAAAGCCGCGAAAAGCAAAAAAAGACTCGAGAAGCTGGAAAGAGCCGCGGGAGCTGCAGAAGCCGCGGAAGCCGCGGGAGAGGAATCCGGGCATACTCCGACAAATTCGGGAGACGCCGGCGATACATACCACCGCCGAACTTGAACCCGAGCTTGAGCCCGAGCACAGCCCGAGCACAACCTGGTGGTGCTAGCGAGACGCCAGAAGCGCTCAGGCAGTCAAGTTGTGGCCAGGAGACCAAAGAGCTGAGCTGAGCTGTGGCGGGGCTGCGGTGGACCAGAGGGGATTTGCGGCAGTGGCAGCAGCAGATTTGCCCTTCCCTGTATAGGAGTGGAGAAAATGGAGCAGAGAGGGTGAGTTTTGATCCGTGAGTCCCAAGCCCTTTAGGGGTTCCCCTCCCCCTGGAACAGATTATAAAGAAAATGGGAAAGGGAAAGGGAATAAAACGGAATTGAAGGGGTTGGAATACCCATAGGAGGTGAAGAGACAACTTGAGCTTGATTATACTGACTGTGTTCCTTTGCCAGGCTGACTGCATAGGACCTAAGAACCTCCGCTATAAGTCTCCGACGGCAAATGTTTAAACCCCTGTAATACCCTGTAATAGCCCTTATTGTCCAGAGCTGGGTGATTTGCCAACTTGTCAGCTTGCCTGTCTGCCAACTGAGGTTACACTGCTGCATGCTTCTATCTGAGCTGTGTTGACACTGACAACAATTTCGGGCAGCCTGGTGACAGCGGCACCAACAACATTGGCATTGGTGTAGGTATTGCCAATAAATAGTGTGACGGATCTGGACGGATCTGGGCATTGGGCCTTGGGCTTACAGAGAAAATAAGCATACAGGCTGGAGCAAGCGGAGGGAACCTATTGAGGATGTACTAAGACGGTGCTATGGCAGAGTAGGCACAGAGGGAAACAGGGAACCAATTGTGGAACTACACCATTTGGACAACTCCCTCTTAGGCTCAAATTGAATAAACAGGACATTGGTCATGAAACTAGCGCAAGTGAGTGGCTAAAGACTTACCACTTTTATTTTTAAAAAAACGTTTTTTTCATTGAAATAATCATCTGGGGTTGACACACCAACTATAACATCAGCAGTACAGAATTCTGTAACTAATAAAAAGTTAACTGAGGATGTGTTCTGGGAAGGAAAGATCAACTGGATCCCTGACAAAGCGGACGCGGAAAACTCAAGTACCGAAGGCACAAAAAAAGTAAAAGCACAATTAAAAGGATTAAACCAAACACTAATCTCACCAATTGCTCGGATGTTCGAAAAATCGACTAAAATACCACAGAAATTCGACTTCCTGGTAGATCCGGCCGGAGTACTTATGTCAATGGAATCAGACACAACCAAAAACCAATTACAGACCCCAATTGAACCGATAAATATCCTAAAAGGAAGAAAAAGGGAAATATCAGATACCAGCGACGAAAATAATATCATAAGTGAGATTAAACAAAAGGACTCATTATGTGAAATCATAGACCTAAAAAGGGAACTAGTAGATCGTAGCCCATCGCAGCCAATACAAGCAGAATGAAGGAATATGGATGTGTGACGGAAGAGACAACACATAACTCGCAACTACAAGAATATTTTGCAGGAACAGAAATTAGGGATATTCCAATACCATTAGAAGTTAAAATTGAGATAACGAAAAAGTGGAAACTAGTAGACGCAACTAATACCAACACAATTCATAAGGTAGTAGTGGAATCCACACCACTAAAAAAACTTGGAAAAGACAATGAAATAATAGAAGGAAACCAAGAATTTCACATCCCAAAACTTTTCAATCTCACTGAAAAAGATGGGGTCCTAAATTATGTAAAAACAGATCATACCATCTCAAAGGGAACAAATGCTGAAAATAGAAGCCAATGTGAACACACTGCATATGGCATAGGTAATCACGATCATTCAGCAAAAAGGAAAAAGTTGGAAGGAAATCATCACATTGAGGAAATGGAGTATAAAAACCATCCTACTAAGACAAATTTTGATCAAAATACAAAAAATACTATAAGTCAAGATCTAGGAGCCACATGGGATATATTTTATCAAATTTCAACCCTAACTTTAGAGGCGTTGACATATCAGTCAAACAAAATGGACACACAAATTGAAATACTCGGAGTAATGGCCAATGCAGTGAGTGGAATAGACCGAAAATTATCAGAGTTAAACAACTTAATTACCAAATTCCAAAAAAATGCAGCTTCCAACTACTTTGAATGCGCTTGTGAACCGATCATAAACAAACCTTCAACTATCCCAGAAGTAGCAAAACCCCATACTGGAAGACGTCAAAGACTTAGTACTCAAAAAACATAATAATAAAAAAGAGGAGGTAGCTCACTCTCCGGACAATAAACGTGAACTCCTTAATAACTCTGGAGAAAACCAATTAGAACTAGTGAAAGGTAACGAATCGAGGCTAATAGAACTGACAACGAAAACTAAGCAAGAGACCCAAGAAATGATAAATACGAATAATGAAAAGTATGAAGTTCAAAAAATAACGAAGAGAGAAAGGAAAAAAAATCGTAAGGCAAGAAACAAGGCAAAAAATGAAAATACAGTAAAAGTTCATCCTAATTTAGAGCAGTCAGGAGAAATGAACCATGAAAAATCAATCCAAGAAGAATCTGGTATAGAAAGTATTGAGGTACTGGGGACCCAGTTTGAAAGGGTGGAGAGTAATGAAAACTATTATGACATCTTTAATAGGTCGGCAAACGTCCAGATAGATAATACACTACATGCAACCAATACAACTACGTTAATAGACACTATGGCTCAACAACAGTTGGCCCAAAGGCAAACCGATTGTAATAAAAAACAACATCTAGATGAAAGAATTCAAGGCGGAAAACTAACAAGTGGTCAAAAAGGTAATGGATGTATATCTTGGAGCGATGTAATCGAAAAACAAAGTAACATGAAGGAAAAAAAGAACGAGTTAACCTCAACAGAATCTAAGACTCTACTAAAGGGGGAAAAAATTCGCTCGATTACAAGTCTACAGGGAGCAATTCGACAAGATCAAAATAACTCGTTGAACCCAATCGTAAATTTCCCGCAACAAAGAAATCATCCAGATCCCATAGAACAACAATTAGGTGAGTTTGTCGCTAATACTGTTTCAACAGAAAAAAATAGAACTACACTAAAGGCTACAAATGCAGCAAGGGAGAATTAATTATTACAAAAATTGGTTGAGAAAAGCAAATTATCTATAAAAACTTCAAAAGGGTGACACAAAAAAGACAGACTTGTCACCATTAATGATGATACCTCAAATAATATTTACACCACTATATGACTCAAGAGGCAGAGGCGACATTGTGAATAGAAGTAATATTCTACAACTAATGAAATCAATACCTTCATTACAAAAAGTAACAACAACAGATATTGAAACTGTGGGCTTTGTGCAAAATCCGGAAGGCACCCAACCACTTACACTCTTAACTGTAAATGCAGTCTCCTTAGTGGATCAAATCATGCAGGAACAAGAAGTCTTTCAAAATTGGGGGATAAAAATCAGTCAACCAGTGCCCAAACCTTATCCAAGTCCGTTCATAAAGGAAGAACTTCCAACAAAAAACTGTAAAGAGATAAAAAACAACCCAGTGTATTCAATATTAACAAAAACCCTTAGGTAGCACAAACCGGGACGATGAAAAATGCATGGAAGAAATAAAAGCTGTAGAAACAAAACATGTAAATGAAAACTGGATTAGGGTAGCACTACACGAGCACTGACAGGATAGAAATGAACAAAAAATAGATCAACGGAGGGACTATCTGCAACTGATGAGAATATGTTCCTGGAACATAAATGGATTATGCAAAAAAATAAAAAATGCTCAAATATATTCCTTGTCAAATCTCTATCAAATCATATTATTTGGAAACCGGACAATAAAGACGAAATAGAAAGAAAGGCCCAAAAATTAGTTCAAGAGTGCTTTAAAGAACGGTCTACGCAGTCCGCACTTCAGCAATGGGAACAATATACACAGAAAGTAGTCCAATTGAATGGGGTTACTTCAAGTAATAGGAAAAATCAACACATTACAATGGAAAAAAGAGACACTAGTATTAACCTTCCATATACGATTAAAAAAGTCAGGCGGATTCGTAATAAACTGAGGAAGCAGTTAACAAGGCTCCCGAACAACGAAGAAATTCGAAACCAACTTAAAAACAACAACAGCACCTTTAGGAAACTATTGTGGAATGAAAAAAATAAAAACCGGCAGGAGTTATGGACAAAAATCTTTCATGCACGTAATCAAGCAAATTCCAGGGAATTTTGGAAACTTATCAATGGCTTGAATAGACCTAATAAACTTGTGGTAGCTTCACCAATAACAGAAGAGGGCTGGATACATTTCCTCAAAAAGACCCTAGACGCTGAATTGCAATCTAAGCCTCAGGGTGACAGACAACGAAGGTCGATAAAAACCAAGAAATTGAACTGGTAAATGCTTTTTCGAACACTGAAGCAGCCAAATTAATAAAGAGACAAAAGGATGGAGCACCAGGACCTAATGGGATTCCATTTGCACTCTATAAGGAGGATCCTGATTTATGGGCGACCTACCTGACAAAGGTGTATAACGTAGTTGTCAGAACAAGGCAAATACCGGAATCCTGGAGAGGATCTTTAATATCTCCCATTTACAAAAAGTGCAATTGGCAACTACCTGAGAACTATCGCTTAATTACTCTTCAGGAAACGGACGCAAAGCTATTCGCAGGTATTTTATTAGCAAATTTATCAGGTTGGGTCGAAAGAAAGCAAATATTGCCCCCAAACCAAACCGGGTTCATCAAAGGATTAGGAACTTCAATAAATATATTAACCCTATCTGTATTAATGGATAAAGCTCTTCTAGCAAAACAGTCCCTCTATTTTTGTTTCATTGATTTCAAATCGGCTTTTGATCTTGTAAATAGGAATCTTTTATGGAAAAAACTTGAAGATTATGGAATCCCGAACTTGCTTCTAAACCTTTTCCAATTATTATATTCTGAAAACTGGGTCAGGGTGAGGATTGGTGATGGCCGAACATTGTCCAATAAAATACCGGTGACACGAGGATTAAAGCAGGGATGTGTCCTTGCCCTACTACTTTTTAACCTATTTATAGCCGACCTCACCATTGCACTAAATGAAGTTAACTCACAACCACCGAGGCTAGCAGGAAAACATATGTCAAATTTGCTGTATGCGGATGATGTTGAGCTGCTGAGTCAGACCAGAGTGGGGCGGCAAAGACTAATTGATCAAACATCGAGATACGCAAAAGACAATCAAATGGTAATAAATGAGGCAAAGACAAAAATAATGGTAGTTACAAAGAACAGAAAAAAGAAAAACAAATGGATGTTGGAACAAACTCAGCTAGAGCAAGCTGATAATTATCGGTACCTCGGCGTATTATTTAATGATAGTGGAAGTTTCCTGCCACAGAGAAATGATATCACTAGGAAAGCAAATAATTTCGTGACTGCATTTAGAACCATACAAAAGAAGGTAACTACACTATCATATGGTCCCTTATTAAAGATCATATCTGCTAAACTACTACCAACCTTGACATATGGCTCCGAAGTCTTAAATGGTAAAGATGCACAGATAATCAACAACGCAGTAGCGAAAACCTACAAGATATTATTCCACTTACCGGGTAATGCCTCGCAAGCACAGGTGAGGTTGGAGTTTGGGATAAACAATCAGCATTATGCCCGAAAAGGTCAAATTTTGAAAGTCTGGCATTGTATAAAAAATGACCTTGACAATCAATTATCTCAAACATTATGGCAAGAAGTGAAAGACAACTGGAAACTACAAGCTTGGGCATATTTAAATGAAGCAAAAGAAGAATTTGGCATAATGCCAATTTGGGAAAACACAATTACCAAGGAAAGTTTTAAAAGAACAATTAATAAATTGACTATCCGTCTTTCATTGATAAAAGACAAAGAATTATTGGTGAAAAGAAGGCACACATGGCCAATTATAAATGGATATAAAAAAACAAATCCAAAATTACTTAGAAATTCCCTGGTCACAGCAAAGCAAACAAACTTTTATAAGAGTACGTTTTGGTGTTTGGCCTGGTTCGTGTCATAGGCCACTATGGAAGACTATTGAGTACAATACGACATGTAGGTTGTGTAAAAGTGGTCAAGAAGAAAATGTACATCTGCTATGTCTGTGCCCTGCAATAGAGGTGGAAAGGAAAGTTATCCTTAAGAGATTATTTAATGCTCGAGGAGTAAGAACATGCAGACAAGCATTAATGGTATGTCTAAACCCGAATGATGTACTAATTAATTCTGCATTTGTTAAATTTTTTTCTGTGATTGGCAAAAACATTAAGGAAAACATTATTTAGGTTTCTCCTTTTTAAATTATATAATACTAGAATAATTATGTGCATGGTGTTTTAAGCTTTTATTGCCGTTGATATTTTGTTTTAAAAATGTATTTTTGTAAGATTTTAATTAATCAAACAAATAAACTTGACTATGACTATGACCATCAAGAGCCAGGTCCCCAACTACTTTCAGGCCCATACTCTGCCATTTAAAAATGACACTATCCGGAAATATGGACGGGAACACACTTACATCTTTAAAGGGCACATAGAAATTAACCTTCGGGATGGTGAACTTATGGCGGATTTTCTGCCAGACTGAAAACGTGGCCCAGATAACCTTAAACCTTGTTTTTTTTTTAAATAACTCGGCTCCAGCACCCCGTTAAGATTCCCTTGGCAGCGTCCCCCAGGGCTATCTCGTATATAGGTGACATGGTACATAGGGGAACATCTGCCTGATCACCCAACAATGGTGGCCAAAGTATTGTAACAAGGCAGACCAGTAATAAAATAAAAGATTAGGGACCGCCCAGCCCTGCGATCCGTAGGAAGGCAGGTCCACTTAGCTGCTCTTTGTGCCCGGCGATAGCCCCAGAGGAACCGAAGACAAATCCTCTCAGCCCTAGCCAGCGTTATCTGTGAGATCTCCAGAGGGATTTCCAAACAAGTATAAAAATTTTGGAAGGATTAACATTTTCAAGACGTTGCAGCGGCCATACAGTGACAAATGCAAATGATCAAGCCTCTCCAACTTAGTATTAAGGGAGTCAACAACCGGGAGAAAATTTAAATATGAAATTTCAGCAACTGCAGAAGAGATTTGGATCCCAATATATGTTGCTTCCATGACAACAAACACATCAGAAAGGGGCATGGTTTCCGACTGAATGACCTGAGTTTTTGTAATATTTAACTTATATCCTGAGAGTGCTCCAAATTGTGCAGCCAGCGTCTCTAAAGCAGGGAAGGCAGATCCAACATCATTAGTTAAAACCATAATATCCTTCGGCGTAGGCCAGTGTCTTATACTCTACCCCTTTAACCCTGATCGGACAGATGTCTTCGCTTGCTTTGATTATGCTAAGGGCTCATTATACAGGGCAAAGAGCAGGGGATAAGCTTTACGCAACCTTGTATTTTATTATCCTTTTTCTTTTTTCTTAGAACGAGATGTGAAATGTTGGTTACTTGGTTTATTATATTTCACCAGAAACCACAACTTTTTCAGACATTCCCTTGTACATAGAATTAATGGACTTGCTGACCTCATTAACTTTTGGGATGTGTACCATATTGAGAGGTTTGTGTGCTTATGTCTAGGTTATCTGCAAACAAAACAGGTGATGGACAGAATGTGGATCAATGTCACACATTCACCCCAGTCCAAAGATCTGGGCCCAAATCCATCGTTTTTTTTGCACTCCACACCACCCTGGGTTAGACAATGGCGATATGCAAATCAGCTCTGACCCTGTGCCCCATGGGAACAGTCCAGTCCGAACTACAAAAGCCATGTCCTTCCCAGAACGGAATCAAGCATCCGAGGACCGGACCGGTTTCGAGGTAACACCTCTCATCAGCCCGGCTAGCTTGACTCCAGTGGTGTGGAGTGCCTGGGACCCACGTCTGAGCATCCCCAGCGCACTTAGGGCGGAATATGCAAACACAACAGGTGATGGACCGAATGTGGATCAATGTCACACACTCACCCCAGTCCAAAGATCTGGGCCCAAATCCATCGTTTTTTTGCACTCCACACCGCCCCGGGTTAGACAATGGCGATATGCAAATCAGCTCTGACCCTGTGCCCCATGGGAACAGTCCAGTCCGAACTACAAAAGCCATGTCCTTCCCAGAACGGAATCAAGCATCCGAGGACCGGACCGGTTTCGAGGTAACACCTCTCATCAGCCCGGCTAGCTTGACTCCAGTGGTGTGGGGTGCCTGGGACCCACGTCTGGGCATCCCCAGCGCACTTAGGGCGGAATATGCAAACACAACAGGTGATGGACCGAATGTGGATCAATGTCACACACTCACCCCAGTCCAAAGATCTGGGCCCAAATCCATCGTTTTTTTGCACTCCACACCACCCCGGGTTAGACAATGGCGATATGCAAATCAGCTCTGACCCTGTGCCCCATGGGAACAGTCCAGTCCGAACTACAAAAGCCATGTCCTTCCCAGAACGGAATCAAGCATCCGAGGACCGGACCGGTTTCGAGGTAACACCTCTCATCAGCCCGGCTAGCTTGATTCCAGTGGTGTGGAGTGCCTGGGACCCACGTCTGAGCATCCCCAGTGCACTTAGGGCGGAATTTGCAAACAAAACAGGTGCTGGACAGAATGTGGATCAATGTCACACATTCACCCCAGTCCAAAGATCTGGGCCCAAATACATCTTTTTTTTGCACTCCACACCACCCTGGGTTAGACAATGGCGATATGCAAATCAGCTCTGACCCTGTGCCCCATGGGAACAGTCCAGTCCGAACTACAAAAGCCATGTCCTTCCCAGAATGGAATCAAGCATCCAAGGACCGGACCGGTTTCGAGGTAACACCTCTCATCAGCCCGGCTAGCTAGATTCCAGTGGTGTGGAGTGCCTGGGACCCACGTCTGAGCATCCACAGCGCACTTAGGGCGGAATTTGCAAACAAAACAGGTGATGGACAGAATGTGGATCAATGTCACACATTCACCCCAGTCCAAAGATCTGGGCCCAAATCCATCGTTTTTTTGCACTCCACACCACCCTGGGTTAGACAATGGCGATATGCAAATCAGCTCTGACCCTGTGCCCCATGGGAACAGTCCAGTCCGAACTACAAAAGCCATGTCCTTCCCAGAACGGAATCAAGCATCCGAGGACCGGACCGGTTTCGAGGTAACACCTCTCATCAGCCCGGCTAGCTTGATTCCAGTGGTGTGGAGTTTCTGGGACCCACGTATGAGCATCCCCAGCGCACTTAGGGCGGAATTTGCAAACAAAACAGGTGATGGACAGAATGTGGATCAATGTCACACATTCACCCCAGTCCAAAGATCTGGGCCCAAATCCATCGGTTTTTTGCACTCCACACCACCCTGGGTTAGACAATGGCGATATGCAAATCAGCTCTGACCCTGTGCCCCATGGGAACAGTCCAGTCCGAACTACAAAAGCCATGTCCTTCCCAGAACGGAATCAAGCATCCGAGGACCGGACCGGTTTCGAGGTAACACCTCTCATCAGCCCGGCTAGCTTGATTCCAGTGGTGTGGAGTGCCTGGGACCCACGTCTGTGCATCCCCAGCGCACTTAGGGCGGAATTTGCAAACAAAACAGGTGATGGACAGAATGTGGATCAATGTCACACATTCACCCCAGTCCAAAGATCTGGGCCCAAATCCATCGTTTTTTTTGCACTCCACACCACCCTGGGTTAGACAATTGCGATATGCAAATCAGCTCTGACCCTGTGCCCCATGGGAACAGTCCAGTCCGAACTACAAAAGCCATGTCCTTCCCAGAACGGAATCAAGCATCCGAGGACCGGACCGGTTTCAAGGGATTTGGGCCCAGATCTTTGGACTGGGTTGAATGTGTGACATTGATCCACATTCGGTCCATCACCTGTTTTGTTTGCAATTGCCGCCATAAGTTCGCTGGGGATGCTCAGACGTGGGTCCCAGGCACTCCACACCACTTGGAGTCAAGCTAGCCGGGCTGATGAGAGGTGTTACCTCGAAACCGGTCCGGTCCTCGGATGCTTGATTCCGTTCTGGGAAGGACATGGCTTTTGTAGTTCGGACTGGACTGTTCCCATGGGGCACAGGATCAGAGCTGATTTGCATATCGCCATTGTCTAACCCAGGGTGGTGTGGAGTGCAAGAAAACGATAGATTTGGGCCCAGATCTTTGGACTGGGGTGAATGTGTGACATTGATCCACATTCTGTCCATCACCTGTTTTGTTTGCAAATTCCGCCCTAAGTGCGCTGGGGATGCTCAGACATGGGTCCCAGGCACTCCACACCACTTGGAGTCAAGCTAGCCGGTCTGATGAGAGGTGTTACCTCGAAACCGGTCCGGTCCTCGGATGCTTGATTCCGTTCTTGGAAGGACATGGCTTTTGTAGTTCGGACTGGACTGTTCCCATGGGGCACAGGGTCAGAGCTGATTTGCATATCGCCATTGTCTAACCCAGGGTGGTTTGGAGTGCAAAAGAACGATGGATTTGGGCCCAGATCTTTGGACTGGGTTGAATGTGTGACATTGATCCACATTCGGTCCATCACCTGTTTTGTTTGCAATTGCCGCCATTAGTGCACTGGGGATGCTCAGACATGGGTCCCAGGCACTCCACACCACTTGGAGTCAAGCTAGCCGGGCTGATGAGAGGTGTTACCTCGAAACCGGTCCGGTCCTCGGATGCTTGATTCCGTTCTGGGAAGGACATGGCTTTTGTAGTTCGGACTGGACTCTTCCCATGGGGCACAGGGTCAGAGCTGATTTGCATATCGCCATTGTCTAACCCAGGGTGGTGTGGAGTGCAAAAAACCGATGGATTTGGGCCCAGATCTTTGGACTGGGTTGAATGTGTGACATTGATCCACATTCGGTCCATCACCTGTGTTGTTTGCAATTGCCGCCATAAGTGCGCTGGGGATGCTCAGACGTGGGTCCCAGGCACTCCACACCACTTGGAGTCAAGCTAGCCGGGCTGATGAGAGGTGTTACCTCGAAACCGGTCCGGTCCTCGGATGCTTGATTCCGTTCTGGGAAGGACATGGCTTTTGTAGTTCGGACTGGACTGTTCCCATGGGGCACAGGGTCTGAGCTGATTTGCATATCGCCATTGTCTAACCCAGGGTGGTGTGGAGTGCAAAAAAACGATGGATTTGGGCCCAGATCTTTGGACTGGGTTGAATGTGTGACATTGATCCACATTCGGTCCATCACCTGTTTTGTTTGCTATGTCTAGGTTATCATCATACTTTGAGGATGGGTATACAAATCCCATTTGCCGAATATGCATGTTATTTATCAGTGAAAGGTTGCTACATCTGTCCTTTGTACTTAGTAGTACTTTATACACTCAAGCAAGTTTCTCTCCATTTACATTTTCCTTCACTACACTATTGGTTGGAACATGTGACTCATGGAGGAGGAACCACTATGAAAACTGTGGCAGAGAGGAAACTTGTAATGTGCTTGGTGGTAATGCTGCAGTCCCGCCATGCATATTGGGACCTCAAGACTGCCACATTACTGCCAGGGATCTCTGATCCCTAGCGGTTGTAGTGTCCCAAGGGCAGTCCTACTGCCAGCTTGGAAATAGGGGGGTCGGAAGACCACCACCAACACGCCTCCACAAATCTGGCGGTCCATGAACTGTCAGACTTGTAATCAGCCCCTCAGTGATTTATGACATAGTGTACCATTGCCTGGTGTGGGGAAAACAGTACCCAACCATCCTCTTTTCAGCTTTATAGATTCTGCTTTGATGAGATATATTTTTGGGATACTAGCAATATCAGCATTCAAATGTGAGGAATGGTATAGAACTCGCTGACGTTTGACTGGTGAATCTAATAACTTGACATTCCAAGATACAATTTTTAATGCCATGAAATTAATAATCGGAAAAGGTTATCTGAGCTAGAACAGAGAACAGATAAGATTAACCAAACTGGAAGTAACAGAAGACAACAAAGGAAAGCCAGGAGGGTGCGGGAGAAGCAAAAAATGTCTCCCAAAAAGGCATAAAAATATGAACCAAAAGAAAAAGGTAATGAAAAAGTATAGGACTATAGAAAGACAAAAGAGTTGAAAAATAGAATTAAGAATGCAAGAGATAGAGTGAACATACCAATAAATATTGTCAAATAAGACTGAGTGTTGAGACCACATAGAAGGGTGACACAGCCGAGCTCCAGGGAGGCCACATAAGGAGAGAAGGTTGAAAATGTGGGAGACACACTAGGGTAATCATAAAATAATGTTAGGGAACAGAAATGTGTAAGGAGAAAATTAAGGTGAGTGCATTAGGGCAATTACTAAATAAGCATTAAGCAGAAAAAAAGACTAATGTAACATAATGCAAGTCAAGTCTTGGTAGGTTTGGTGGTGTCCATCAACTCCACTTTGTATTCCTGAAGAAAGGTTTTCTAATGTGCAAGGTTCCCATATGTGTAAGTCTTATTACTGTAGGTGACTTTGAACAGGCATGGATGGAACAGACCAAACCGAGCTCCAAGGGAATGGAGTGCAGGGCTCAAGAAATTACATTTTTTGCGTCTGTCTGCCTTATTTTTAGAGTAATCCTGGGAAAAGTACAAATTGTTGCCAAATCATAAAATCTGTTTCCTAGATCAAGCAGCTGACAAAACCTTGAGTAGATCTATGTATTCCAGAAAATGGAGTATAACACCTTGAGGTCTTTTGGAAGTAGATGCTGCATGAGGCACCTGGTTAAGTCAATGAGCACATTGAATATTCAAATAGAAAGAGTCCAGCACCTGAAGTTGTTTAGGAAGAAAGGTCCGAAAAAATGTGACAGGATCAGAACCCTCTGTTCCTTCCGGCAAACCATAAATAGGTACATTTTTCCAGAGATTCCTGTTTTCTAAATCTTCAACTTGCTTTTGTAACATGGAAATCTGATATTGAAGTTAAGGGTCTGTATGAACTGAGATGGTGAGATCAAAAATGCACTGTTCAGATAACATTATCCTCTCTTCCAATCTAAACCACTTGTCATTCAAAGTCTGAATTTTGTATTGGTCTCTTCTATACACAAGCATAGTGTCCTAATCTCCTCCAAAAGAAGATCCATGGAAACAAAAGAGATAGATTTTGTAGGAGAAGGAAGGTCTTCTTTCAATCTTTTAGTTGAAGCGTTTCTTGTTGCATGCAATGGAGTAAAGCCCCCTGATGGTATAGATGAGGAGGAACTTCGAGGGGACAAGGCATTTGTGTCCTTTATCTTGATTTGTTTTGACCAAGGGGTTGATGAAGAAATAGGTAATTTAGAGAAGCTTGGTAACACTTTAGAAAATGCTTTGGAGTGATGTTGAGCTGTCCTTGGTCAGTTCATACAACAATGTGCATTGACTCAATGACGTGTTGTTTGAGGAAAGAGCAGTAGTACTTGCAACGACTGAGAAAAAATGAATAGATTTCCCTGTTTTACTAGAGATCAGCATCAACCGTTCTCCAACAGGCACTGTGTTACAGGATTAAATTGAACTCAATGGTCATTTTAATAGCATAATATAAGGTTTAATGCTTCTGTAATACTAGCATTGGGGAAGCCACAGAAGGGACACTAGTGCAAAGATCTGAATTATACGAAGATTAAAACCTCCTCAATACCAAAAGTAGAAGCCATAGTCATGTCCCTACAACCATCTGTCTGCTGCATTAAAGTTCAATTGAGTTACAAGCTTCATGTAAGTTATCTTTATAAATAATCAAAATCATGATAATGAAGGTGTTGTGGTGAGAAAACATTCTGGAATATTTCTGGAATCCTTGAGTGAAAGGCTCAGTTAGTAGAGATAGTAAGCTGCAGCTGTCCCTTTACAAACATTCAATTGCTGGCTCATCATCTGAGAAACATGTACTGCAGCCAAGGGAAGTGTGTTGTTAAGAAAAAGCAACAAACATGACTGAAAAAGGGCACAGAAGTCAGCCCAGCAACTCCTTGAAGTCTCACATTATGTCCGCTACAAGAAACTGCAAGCGATATGAAGGAAAACTGTTTTCGTAATAAAGGAGGCTCTAGTTGAACTGCGGAGAGTTAGCGGGACGCCCCCATCTTCATTGGGTGAAAGCCATACACCCCTGACTGAATTTTTTCATCTCCAACCTTGTCCTTATTTCTGTGTTTTTGTTGTTTAGTAAACTCCCCTCCTTTCAAAGCGTATAATAGTCTCTGGTGATTATCTAAGGGAGGTAGGTCTCCCTTCTTTTATCCACTTGTCACAGAATGACTTCTGTTACAATCCTCTGAACAACTGATGTTAGTCTGAGCAATTGGTGTCCCTAGTGATTGACCCTTCCTTCTTTGTTCTCTCTTCTGGATTCCATTCACCTACATTTCTTCCCTCTGCTTATGACTGAGAAACATCTAATAGTACTTATCCCACTGCTGGACCTCCTGCTGCCCCTATTTTACATATATTTCCTCATATGTGCCTCAGGAATACCCATCTCCATAATTTAATATCTTATTTTGTCTAGTCTGTGGTGTGGACTGCCAGGGCTCCTGTGCTCACGGGTTAAAATTCCATGAGGTCAGAACTACTGTAATGTATTCCTTCAATATAGTAGATGATATAAAAGAGACTATCAATTGCTTGGACAATTTTTTTGAACTGCAACCTTTTATTGCGTCCTCGCTGTTGGCTTTATTAAAAAAAATATTGCACTCCTATGATTTTTGTATCCTATCAGTATTGACAATGAGTCATGAAGACTGTCCAACACAGTACATGCATTCATCAGCAAACAATGGGTTTGCTGAAGCTCAATGAATGGAAGACAGACACTTAGAAGGACTGCTGATGGCTTTGGGAAGTCCCCTAGAAGTGGTGATTGCTACTGTGCAGTTAAAAATTGGATCATTTGTTTCTACCAGAGCTTTAAGGGTTATCATTGGGTTGAGGCAAATGTATTCTGCTACTCAGACCAAACCATACACCTGTCTTCTTCACACAATGCTGAGGTGTATAAAGGAAACTGAGAGCTCATAACACATGCTGCAGACTGTGTGTAACATATTGGTTGGTCATTTTTGGACATTGGGCAACCATTTATTGGCAAGTATTTCTTTCCCAAATGTACTCCTGGGATCCTTGAGTGAAAGGCTCAGTTAGTAGAGATAGCAAGCTGCAGTTGGCCCTTTACAAACATTCAATTGTTGGCTCATGATCTGAGAGACATGTACTGCAGCCAAGGGAAGTGTGTTGTAAAGAAAAAGCAACAAACATGACTGAAAAAGGGCACAGAAGTCAGCCCAGCAACTCCTTGAAGTCTCACATTACGTCCGCCACAAGAAAATGCAAGCGATATGAAGGGAAACTGCTTTTGTAAATAAAGGAGGCTCCAGTTGAACTGCGGAGAGTTAGCGGGACACCCCTATCTTCATTGGATGCAAGCCATACTCCCCTGCCTGCATTTTATAATCTTCAACCTTGTCCTAATTTCTGTGTTTTTGTTGTTTAGTAAACTCCCCGCCTTTCAAAACGTATAACAGTCTCTGGTGATTATCTAAGGGAGGTAGGTCTCCCTTCTTTTATCCACTTATCAGAGAATGACTTCTGTTACAATCCTCTGAACAACTGATGTTAATCTGGGCAATTGGAGTCCCTTGTGATTCACCCTTCCTTCTTTGTTCTCTCTTTTGGATTCCATTCACCTACATTTCTTCCCTCTGCTTATAACTGAGAAACATCTAATAGTACTTACCCCACTGCTGGACCTCCTGCTGCCCCTATTTTACACATTATTCCTCATATGTGCCTCAGGAATACCCATCTCCAAATTTGAATATCTTATCTTGTCATGTCTGTGGTGTGGACTGCCAGGGCTCCTGTGCTCTACGGGTTAAAATTCCATGAGGTCAGAACTACTGTAATGTATTCCTTCAATATAGTAGATGATATAGAAGAGACTATCAATTGCTTGGGCAATTTGTTTTGAGCTGCAACCTTTTATTGAGTCCTCGCTGTTGGCTTTATTAAAAAAAATATTGCACTCCTATGATTGTTGTATCCTATCAGTATTGACAATGAGTCATGAAGACTGTACAACACAGTACATGCATTCATCAGCAAACAATGGGTTTGCTGAAGCTCAATGAATGGAAGACAGACACTTAGAAGGACTGCCAATGGCTTTGGGAAGTCCCCTAAAAGTGGTGATTGCTACTGTGTAGTTAAAAATTGGATCATTTATTTCTACCAGAGCTTTAAAGGTTATCATTGGGTTGAGGTAAATGTATTCTGCTATTCAGACCAAACCATACACCTGTCTTCTTCACACAATGCTGAGGTGTATAAAGGAAAGAGAGAACTCATAACACATGCTGCAGACTGTGTGTAACATGTTTGGCAGTAATTTTTTGACATTAGGCAACCATTTATTGGCCATTATTTATTTTCCAGATGTACTATTCAATATGTTTGTTGCCAGTCATATGTAGATTTACACTTCTGAACACATGGCTAAAATAACAGCCACAGCATGCAGACTGACATCAGTGTTGTAACTTTTAAAATTGTGAGTTTTTTCTTTTCTTAACTCTCAATGCTCCTCGATTACCGTGCATGATTTATGACTGTGTATAAGCTATGTAATTTGCTAGATATTGACCTCCAAACAGCTTGACACACATTTATCTGATGCTGTAGATTCACATCTCTAGTGTTTCCATTAATTTCTTAACCTCTGATTGGAATTTCAATATGTGGTGCTCATACTGAACATCAGCAGTACCCTCCCCTTTATTTCTACAAACAACTGCTGAACCACCAATGTACCGGAAAGATGGATGGACTGGTTAACAACCTTTAATGTCTCCTTAGGAAACTTTGATTGCTTCCATTTGTGACCAAACAGGAAAAGATGCACATTGCAAAATTGGTTGGGGATGGAGTGACAGAGATTTTTTCAGCACTTACCAATTTGTGAACCTCCTAAAGGAGAAGAATATGACAAATCCGCAGAAGAATTTAAGAGGTTAGTAATGAATTTTGATCTAACAAAGTTTATAGCAGGTAAGAGACATAAGGCTTGATTCAGAGATCTGTGGACAATTTACTCCAGCACAATCGTGGCACATAACCCATCCGCTGTCATACAAGCAAAATAGGATATAATGTACTTGTACTACCAGGGATGGGATAACCATAACCTTAATGACGGAGTAGCCCATTCACCAAGATCTACATCAGGCCATGAATTATTCCTAAGAGATTATCGAGGAGACTGGAAACCCTTATGTAGCAGTACCTACTGTTTTGGCAACACTCTATGAATAGCAACACTTTAACAAGAATCTCAAATGTGATCAATTGGTAATGAGATGTCTGGACAATAAAATACAACAAAAGCTGATGAGTTACAAAGCTATCAACCTTTTAGCAGAAGTAAGGATTGTGAACAGTGCAGTGAAATCACAGTAAGAATCTAACACACTCAACATTTTCAAGAAAACTAGTGCAGACACTGCATTAAGAGAGTGCTGGCAGTGCAAGGTCCAAGGAGTGCATCAATAAGGCATATGATTATTTGTTGGTGGTCTTGAGTGCTCGCATAACATTTGCTGGACTTGGGCAATCAACATATTTAATCTCTTGACTGTAAGCCCTCTTCCCCCTAGAATGCTCAGCCCTCTTTTGGCTTTTTGGGGTAATCATGCTAAGGCATTATTTCTACACAAGGTATTGTTTAAGTTTGGGCAAAATTTGCGAATTCGCTGTACAGTAATTCATGCAAAAGTGAATTCGCGATCCGCAAAATTCGTGAATTTGTGCAAATTTGCATATTTTTTTATTTTTGCATGTTTGCGGGGCGCTTTGCGTGTTTGCTGTTTTTTCAGCGCTCCAACCGCGACGTAACCCATGCAGTCGTACATGGGCGCTGACATCTTGTTTTCAATACTCGTGTTGGTCATTTCCTACGTGCGGGGAGCAATTACATCATCACGTCCGTTTTTGCGTGCTCACAGGGAAAATATCGCGCAAACTTACCCACGTGGTCGCATTGGGTGTGGCCATCTTGTTTTTTCATTCATTGCTATTGTTCTGGGCATGCTTTTTTCGATCCTCCCTTAATCTTTGCAATCTCTTGTTTCTTTGAACTTTGTTTTAATTTGTTTAATTTGTTTTACTCATTATCTATCTCTTTATTTTTCTACATCTATATTTTGTGTTTTTTCTACTCTTGGTTACTTAAAACTACTTTTTTAACTCTTTTCTTTTATTTACCTTTTCCCTATTCTTTCTTTCCTTCCCCGTCCAGGACCATGGCAAAGGGAGTCGGGAAGAACACCAAGGGGAAGGGTCCCGCACCCCGTACCCGGCTCCCTTGCAGGCGACTAAGGGGGGAGGAAGTAGTAGCCCAGGAGATCTTCAGCGCGGTGGAGGTGGCCGCACTGATTTTCTATGTCCAGCGCCACCTCCCCAAGACCGTCGTGGCTGCCTTCTGGCGGTGCTACTATGCTTACTTGTTTTCAATTTTGTCCTCATTTGGCCTGGCCCCTCCAGAGCCTGGATGGCACATCAGCGCCATCTCCGCCGCAGAGTGGACTACCTGGAGCGCACCTTTGAGAAGCTGAAGCGCCAGCTCCAGGACCTCCGCAAAGAGATGCGGGACCACCTGTCCACAGGACACCGCCGGAAGTGACTGTCCCTTGCCCCTTTTTTAAAGACTGTTAGGGGGGGGGGGAATTGGGCGTTAGGGATTCAGAGGGACTTTTTGAGGGACATTCTTATGGACATTGGTTGGGGTTAGGGAGGGGGATTGGGTTCGGTCTTTTGAGTAGTTTATTTTTGTTAGGGTAAATATAATTATTTATTTTACATACCTTAGCATAGTGTATGCGTTTATATTATTTTGTGGGGTGGTGGATGGGGGTTACTGTACGTTTGGCTTCTTCAAATTTACCAGCATGAATTATCTAAAACGTCCAAAAATGTACAAAAGTGCCACTAACCGAGTTAGTGAATTCAATTGCCCTACTAGTACTTTACTAGTACAACTGTCAGTCTCTCCTCTCCTCCGAGTCCTAGCCCATTATTCTACCTCCCCAAAATGCTTATCTTACCTGTGATTCGTGTTTGAGAATAGAGCTAGTCACAGCGCTGGCTGCATGGCAAATGGCTATTACGGTTGCCCATTAAATCCATCCAGGACAGAAATTCCATTGTTGTAGTGGTAGTAGGAGTGGTACCACACTAGCAGTAGCAACATTTGAAAAAAAGTACTGGATACAGTGCCTACCCACAATATATATATTTTTAAAGTTGTGAAAAAGTTTAAAAATTGTAGTTGCAGCAACTGCAATGCCCCAAACAAACAACACCAACTTACTTGTAAAATCTAAAATCCAAAAGTAATCCAAAAGTGATCCAAAAAAATACAAATATCCAGCAGCAGCCACAAAAAGTAATCCTTCCAGCTCCAGATCCAAATGAAAAGTGACCAGGACATGGACAAAGCACTGGAAGGAGCCTGTTGGACAGGAACAGGAAGTGGGAGACTCTGTGGCACTTCCTTCCTCCCACCCCCCTCAAAAATGGACTCCTTGCACAAAAAAGTGCAGCCAAATGTCAATCTGGGGAGTTATTCTGATCTAAATCATCATATTCAGAAGGTTTATTCTGCCTGCGGTAGATTTCTTGTGCAGAATTGCAATTTTTGCAAGTTCGGGAAAGCGAGCTGTTCAAATCTCCTGCCGGAAGACAGCTGCGCATCACATCTATGTGTTCGCAATTGTTTACTCCCGCAATGCGTGATAGCGGACCCTTATTACATAGTCGCGTTCTCAAACTCTCGCAGTGCAAGATGGCGGCCTGCTATGACGTACTCGCGGTCGTAAGTCTCGCACAATCACGCAGCAAGATACAAAATGGCGCAGCAACTCGGCGAACTAAAAATTCACAGTAAGTAAACGCCGCGCGCGCGATATTGTATTTTTGAAGCGCGACCAAGCAAAAAAACCCGCCAGCTTGCAAATTGCGGATTTTTGGGCAAATTTACACGATTCGCGGACAGTGAATTTGCCAAAATCCGCAAATTCCGCAAACGGAACAGATTTTCAGCCCATACTTAATATTGATGGCAAATTCAAATCCTGTATTTTTCCAACATCTTGGAGATTCAAAAGGTACCCAGGGTTTGTGGATTCCCCCTAAAGGGGACTTGGAAAATAGCCAAAAAATAGCTACATTTGTCTTGCTTTTTCCTAAATTGGCATCAACAAAAGGTTTAGTGTGCCAAAGTCACCATTTTTGCAGCTTTCAGGAACATGTGGAGCTTAAACAAAAAACCTATTTTTGTCATTTTTCATTGAGGTAGAAGATTTCTTCAAAATTGTGTGCTTTCAACCTACTTTCAGTTTATGGTACAAACCGCTGTGAAACTCATTGGCAATCCCAGTATGCCATAGATTTCTGACAAGTAGACAACATTCTGAATTCAGCAAGGGGTCATTAATTCCCAAAGAAACTAACTGCTGAAATAAAAAACTGTTGGGTGTGTAACTCCCTTACCCTGAATAGAAGGAAGGGTGCCTACTTGTACAGCATGCATACCACTGCCACCTAGAGACCCTCATTGCTAACATGTATTTGTACTTGACCCACAGCGAATGGGGATCGCTACTAGTATAGGGCAGACCATACACAACCACATACTGCTTTTTGATTTTGCCTATTTTTGTCACATTCCTTGAAGTGACCTAGAGTCATGTCTCAGACTGGTGATTCAGCAGTAGTTGGTGCGGAAGATTGGTAAGATGTGGTCCTACACAGTGGTTGCATTGAAGCAATTTTGCAAAGATCTTGTTGTCCTGCAATGATCTCTTCGGGGAAGGGGAAGCTGCAAAAGGCATTGGTGGCTTTTTGGGCATCAAGAGAAGTTGGAGGGACTGAGGATGATGAGATGGATGTGGAAGTGCAGAATAAGCCAGGGTATTTTGTGGCTCAGGATTTGCTTGGGGGGGAGCGCCCTTCCAGGATGGGCAGCAGTGCATCTTCTAAGAATCTGTCCTCAGAGCTGGAGGACCGGCGACATGCCAGGGAGCTTGAGAAGCTTAGAATTGGGCAAAAGGATAAGGATAAAAACGTTGCTGTTCAGGAGAAAAAGTTGCTTTAAGACACAAATTGAGTAGGAGAGAACTGGTCATCAAGGCTGAGCAGACAGAGTCCAGTCCAAATGGTGGCAGCGTTGAGTCAATCCAGTCTGGGGTAATGGGGTCACATTTCAAAGAATTTAGTACAGGATTTTGCTAAGGGGATGGCATGCATGCTTAGTTTTTTGAATATGAGGCAGTCTGTCATATAAATTAGGTACCTGAGAAGAAGTGGGGATGGGGTCCTGTGGAAATACTTTGAGAAGGAGGGGAGGGACACTTTGACAGCCCTAGGATGTGCAAACAGCATCAACTACTAGCTCATGAAGGAGGCCATATGCACCAGGTATGTGCTCACCCTAGTGCAGTATAAGAAGTTTAGGTCTCTCAAGAAAAATGATTCTAAAACTTGATTGGAAAGTGTTGATTCTCTTTACAGAGCACTGGGTGGTTGGATAGAGGGCAGCAAGGTAATTGACTATCAGGGGTTGTATTATTGTATTTTGTGGTAACACTTGTATAGTCTTTGCTTGCCAAAGCTGCACCAGCATCTGTAAGTAAGTCAGTAAGCTGACTGAGCTCAGGAAGCTTGCTCAGGAGGTGGTCCGCTGGACCAGTAACCAGGTCCATAAGGGGTATGTGGAGGACTCACAAATGGGTGGGGCGCAGGGTCCCCGGCAAAAGAGTGGGGGTATTAGGATAAACAGAAGGAGTTCTCTAAAGTGCCCCAATCTAGTTCCAAGGGTAAAGGTTGCAGTCCCCTCAGGGTAAGAAATCTTGGATCTCTACAGGGAAGCCGACAGAGAAGGGTCCCCACAAGTGTTTTGTTTTATGATCAGGATGATCAAATGAGAGGCTCTGTCACATGGGTTGGTCAGTGTAGCGCTAGGGGATGAGTTGGTGCCAGGTGAAGGATGGGAGCCAGCTGAGATTACCCTTGTCTCACTAGGGGACTCACTAGGGGACAGAGAGATGCAGAGCTACCTAGCTACCAAGGGAGTGAGCAGGGGTTTACCAAAATTGTGAATCCCCCTTACCCTGACCAGAAGCAAGGGTACCTATTGTCAGGTGTCAATGGGTGTCTGATGAGCAGTTGGCCCCGATGTACTTCACCCTGTAGTTGCAGCAGACAACTGTGAGCACTTGTGTAAGGTGGCCAGGTTCCCTTTGAGTGGGGTGTCACAGGTTCCTTGAAGGTCGTTGTAAGTCTGTCTGTGCCTGATGACTGTCTGCTTGGCAATGACCTGGAGAACTCACCTTGGAAGGAGGTGAAGCGCCAGGCTCATTTACAGATGATGGGACTGCCTGAGTTGGCCTGTGTGACTATTCGGTCAATGGCAGCCAGTAGGGAGATCAAGAGGACCTGCAGCCTGAAAGAGTGGCCCAGGTGCATGCCAGAAAGAGGAAGGGCAGGGGGCATGAGAAACCAGCCCCAGAAGTTCCCACTGTCAAGGAGGAGGCAGAACCTGAGGGGGATGCCCTAGAACCTGCAGGGGAACAAGTGGCCAAACTGGACGACCTGTCTGAGTTGACCCATTGGCAGCAGGAAGGAGGTCCCTTCAGGGAGGAGTTCTGCAAGGCGCAGATGGGATGCCCTAATCTTGTTTGTTTGTGGCAGCAGCCTACAGACCAGACAGCAGGTGGTCTGTCTGGATGATATGTGATTTATTGGGAGAATGGTCGCCTTTACAATGAGCCATAAGGTTGCTGAGTCTGGAGCAGCCCGTGTGCTGGTGGTACCCGTGTGCTACAGGACCTTTCTACTGGGTTTGGCTCATGATGTGCCTTTTGCAGGACTTTGGGGTGCAACAAGACCTCAAACAGGTTTGTCACCAACTTTTACTGGCCCCAAATGCAGATGTAAGTTGGCACACATTGTAGGTATTTTTAGAATTGCCAGCAAGTGGCAAGACTGGAGGGAAGTATAAAGCTGCTCTCCACCCCTTTCCTGTGATGAGCACCCCTTCGAGCAGGTAGGCATCGACATTGTGGAGCCATTGAAACCCAAAACAGCCTTAGGCAACAAGACTTAGTGGACCATGACACTCAGTGAATGTATGACGTTACAACGCATACTTTTACAACGCATACCTTTACAATACAATTTTTACAAAGCAACATCCATTACAACGCATTCCATTACAACGCATGCTATTACAACATATTTTAAAAACCTGCCTTTACAACGCATTCCATTACAACACATACTACCTTTACAACGCATACCATTACAACGCATACCATTATATTGCATGTATGGTAAGTATTGGATAGTGTAGGGGTGAAAATTACTATTCTAACTCCAGGGGGGTGCAACAGTAGGGTAAGTGTTGGATAGAGTAGGGATACAAATTACTATTCTAACTCCAGGGGGTGCAACAGTAGTGTAAGTGTTGGATACTGTATGGGTAAAAATTAATATTCTAACTCCAGGGGGTGCAACAGTAGGGTAAGTGTTGGATAGTGTAAGGGTACTATGCGTTGTGATGGTATGCTTTGTAATGGTATGCGTTGTAATGACTGCGCTGTAATCACATGCGTTGTAGTGGTATGCGTTGTAGTGTCATGCGTTGTAATGGTTGCGTTGTAATGGCATGCGTTGTACTGGATGTTGTGTTTTAAAAGTTTTGTTGTAATGGTAGTGCGATGTAAAAGTTGCGTTGTAAAGGTTGTTTCCCCGCCCAGTACCCAGAAGCTGTCCCTCACAATCACTGCCCCTGTGGTGATCGGTGTATTGATAGGGATCTTTTCCCGTAAGGGGTTCTCAAGATGGGTGGTCTCTGCCATGGTAAAAACTTCATTTCCAGGTATATGAAGTTACTGTGGGAAGAGTGTGATGTAATGTACAAATTCACCACTCCTTTCCATCCCCAGGGGAATGGGTTGGTTGGCAGATTCAACCGAACCCTGAAAGGCATGATAAAGGGTCTTGCTGAACCCATGAGGCATAAGGGGGAAGTCTTCTTACCATGCCTGCTGTTTGCCTACAGGTAGGTACCGCATAAATCCTTAGTGTTTAGTACTTTCAAAATGCAGTGTGAACACCCTATGAGAGGACCTCCGAGTCTTATGAAAGAGGGATGGAAGAAAACTCCTGGTAACACCTCCCCCCACCTCCCCAGATGTGTTCAGCTACATGCGGGCCTTCAGAAACCAGACTCTGCTCTTCAGAAAAATTGCTCAGGTGAACATGTAAGCCAGCCAGCAGGAGATGAAACGATGGTACGACCAGAATACCACTCTGATTGAGTCTAATCTGGTCATAAAATGTGGGTGATGGCACCAGTGGAGCCTTGTGTGCTCCAAGACAAGCTGACTAGTCCATTTGAGGTGATGGAGTGCAAGAGTAATGTGACCTACTTAGTCAACTTGCAGACTCCCAGGAACCCTTTGAGGGCCCTACACATGAACTGCCTCAAACCTAACTTTGAGAGCTCTGAATTAACAATGCTCCTGTAAGCCAAGGAACATGATGGGTCAGTGGATGGAGTAAACCTCTGTGCCACCCTGATCCCAGTACAGCAGAGGGACTGTCGCCAGGTGCTGGGACAGTTCGCCTCCCTTTTCTCCCTGATTCCAGGAATCACCGACTGGCGTGTCCATGATGTGGACACGACACTGGGGACATCTTTGGCGTGGTTGCACCTGACTTTTTGCCCCTTCCTCCTGTATTTTTGATGCTGTGCTGGATTTCGTTTTTGCGGGCTTAGATGCTTTGGGCACTTTGTCACTGCTGATCAGTGTCAAAGTGCAAGTACTCCCTATACATCATTGTTACAATTCGTTCTCCCTGATTGGCACATTTAATTTGCTGGTATTTTCCTAGTACAATGTACGGCAGTGCAGCAGTGTCCCTCTTAAATCAAATGCTACTAGTGGGCCTGCAGCACTTTTTGTACCACCCACATGAGTAGCCCTGAAAAGGTATCTCAGACCTGCCACTGCAGTGTCTGCACGCAGTTTCGAACTGCCATGTTGACTTAGCAAATTCACCCACTTGCCAGGCCCAAACCTTCCCTTTTCTTGCATGTAAGGGGCCCCTATTGTAGGCTCAAGGTACCCCCTGGGGAGGGTGCAGTGTATGTGAAAGGTAGGACACGTACTGTTGTGTGTGACATGTCCTGATAGTAAAATACTGCCAATTTCGTTTTTCACTATTGGAAGGCTATCTTGACCCATAGGATAGAATGGGAAATGCTTTGCAACATCTTACAAGTATAACTCCCCATTGGCAAAAAACAACAGGTGATGGACAGAATTCAGTCCAATGCCATACATTCACCCCAGTACAGAGATCTGGGCCTAAATCCTTCGTTTTTTTGCTCACCATGCCATTCCAGTTTGAACCCAGCCATATGCAAATCAGTCTTGACCCTGTGCCCCATGGGAACAGTCCAGCCCGAACTGCCAAGCCAGGTCCTCCCTGGACTGGAAACAAGTATCCAATGACTGGTTTTGGGCTTTCAATCCTCATCAGCCTGGATAGCTTGATTCCAGTGGCATGGAGAGCACGGGACTCACGTCTGAGCATACCCGTCTCACTCGGGGTGACAAATGCAAAAAACGACAGGTGATGGAGAGAATGCAGAACAATGTCATACCTTCACCCCAGTACAGAGATCTGGGCCTAAATCCATCGTTTTTTTGCTCACCATGCCATTCCTGTTTGAACCCAGCCATATGCAAATCAGTCTTGACCCTGTGCCCCATGGGAACAGTCCAGCCCGAACTGCCAAGCCAGGTCCTCCCGGGACTGGAAACAAGCATCCAAGGACCGGTTTCGGGCTTTCAGCCCTCGCAGCCTGGATAGCTTGATTCCAGTGGCATGGAGAGCACAAAACTCACGTCTGAGCATACCCGTCTCACTCGGGGTGACAAATGCAAAAAACAACAGGTGATGGACAGAATGCAGAACAATGTCATACATTCACCCCAGTACAGAGATCTGGGCCTAAATCTGTCGTTTTTTTGCTCACTATGCCATTCCAGTTTGAACCCAGCCATATGCAAATCAGTCTTGACCCTATGCCCCATGGGAACAGTCCAGCCCGAACTGCCAAGCCAGGTCCTCCCTGGACTGGAAACAAGCATCCAAGGACTGGTTTCTGGCTTTCAGCCCTCATCAGCCTGGATAGCTTGATTCCAGTGGCATGGAGAGTACAGGACTCACGTCTGCGGCATACCCGTCTCACTCGTGGTGACAAATGCAAAAAGCAACAGATGATGGACAGAATGCAGAACAATGTCATAAATTCACCCCAGTACAGAGATCTGGGCCTAAATCCATCGTTTTTTTGCTCACCATGCCATTCCAGTTTGAACCCAGCCATATGCAAATCAGTCTTGACCCTGTGCCTCATGGGAACAGTCCAGCCCAAACTGCCAAGCCAGGTCCTCCCTGGACTGGAAAGAAGCATTCAAGGACTGGTTTCTGGCTTTCAGCCCTCATCAGCCTGGATAGCTTGATTCCAGTGGCATGGAGAGCACGGGACTCACGTCTGAGCATACCCGTCTCACTCGGGGTGACAAATACAAAAAACAACAGGTGATGGACAGAATGCAGAACCATTTTGGAATCAACACATCACTTCTCCCTGTAGTCCGGATTTGATGTATCACTTCCGCTGCATGCAGATGAACTGTTGCATCGCCTCCCCAAGAACTCAGGAACTGATGCATTGCTGTGTTTTCTGACGCAAATTTCCTCTGTGGCTGTTTACCTTGTGGAATTTTACATATTTTAGGTGCTTGTGGAACATTCACACACCCCTATTGTCCTTTGGATAGAATGCTTGAAACCTTTTAAAAGTCACATTATGAGTTGTGTATGTTGGTTTTTTTCTGTTTAGGTCTTGTATGGTTTATATAAGGATACTTCATTTTTGTAAACTGGTGTGGTGTACATTTGTAGTGTTTTCACTCTGTTACTGTGTGTGTTTTGTTCAAACACTATACACATTGCCTTCAAGGTAGGCCGTACTGCTTGTGCCAAGCTACCAAGGGGGTGAGCAGGGGTTATCAGGGGTGTGTAACTCCTTTACCCTGACTAGAAGGAAGGGTCCCTACTTGGGCAGGGTGCATACCTCTGTCAACTAGAGTCCCCCATTTCTAAAAGTTAGATTGTAGTGACTATGTGTGACTCACTGCCAACCCTACCAGCCTTATATGTAGGGTTAGCAAAGAGTGCAATTCCAAAATCACCGTGCAGCCACAACAACTTTGTTTGGTAGTACAGACTATCAGAATGTGAGGTGAAGTAGTTGGGGAAAGGAAAATTGATATTTCATGGAATAGCTGGTATAGGAAAAATTATATTTATCCATCAAAGGAAACCCAACAATCCCTCTATAAAATGCTGAGCAATGGTGGTAGATGTTTCCCTGGTATGTATTCTGCTTCATGGAACTGTCAAATAATGTTTCTTTTTACCGGAATCATTGCAAAGCCCAAAATAGTTTGTGCGGCTCAGCACATACTGTACTCAACAAGAGATGTTGCTTCAAATAAACATTGAATTTCATAAAGGAGAAGTGCTTCTGCCAAACTCGTATTACACAAAGAACAAACCCTGCTGCCAAACATCTATTCCACAATGAGGAAATTCTGTTGTCAAAATTGTATTCAGCAAGCAGTTTTGCGGTCAAGGAATTCCCCAGCTGAAACGCTATATGCAGGTACAAAGAGGATATGACTACTGCCAACTCACCGTAAAAAGCCCTTTCATGGGGACCTTATTCCCTCTTGTGACTGCTCAACTCGTTTGTTGGTTCTTTATGTCAGTCATCATGGGCAGAGGCATCAGAGTTCACTTAAAGGTTTTCACCTTTTTCTATATGTCCTGAAAACATCAACTGATCACCAATTACAGGGCATTCTAAACCCGTTTGCAAAAAAATAGTTTTCTACAGCTCTAGAGAGGTAATAGCACGCCATTGCCTTCTTTTCTTATTTTAATGGCGTGACCCCCTATCAAGGGGCATTGGTTGTGAGAAGAAGCGAAATGCAGTTATAATGATAGGGAGGGCAGAGACAGGTAATTAAAAAAGCCCCAGAGTTTTAGAGAGAGAAACACTTTGGAAAGAAACTCCTTGTGGGTCAGTTTTAAAATCTCTGGCACAGTGTGCTGTAGCATGGGAACGTGCATTGAAAGGCTTTGTGGGATGTTTGTGCTTTTTTCATTTTTAGAATATCGACTTATGCAGCGATTTTGCACATTGCTAAAGATGCAGGCTTTTGCATACAAAGCACCTAGTTTTATATTGTTTTTACAAGGAAACTGAAACATTATCCAATCAGTTCAGGTTTAATATGGCTGCTCTTCTTTGTTTCCTAGTGCCAATATAGAACCAACATATAGGAGCAGCATTAATGAGATTAGGCAACAACATTCCAGGAATGTGGTGAGATAGACCAGAGTGCGTGTAACTTCCTTCACATCATCATTAGAAATCAGAGTCTGAATTTCTAGACGAGGGCCCATGTTTATCAAGGGCTTGCATTGCCCTTGAATCACGCAAGGTGGCGCAAGGTTAGGGCGGTCAACCTCAATACTGGGAAACGAGGTTCGTGTCCAGGCAAGGACGCACAACATCCTGTGATTCTGAGCAAATCACGTAATCACCCCGTGCCTAACAAAAATGAATATGTCCTCATGTGATGCAACTGGTGCTCGTGTAAAGCGCTCTGATACCCGATTCCCTTGGGTCAAGTTCAGGCCCAAAATGCAATGCATCAGGGTAAATCCAAGACAACAAAGGTCTTTGTCAACACTAAACTTTATCTCTGAGGGCTGGGTGTGTGAATGGGAAGTGCATTATGGCATTCCTAGTGTCCTCCCAAATCTAACAGAAAAATCCAGTTTGGTTAGGCTGTACCCACAACAACGCCAAAGACATAGATCTAGTAGAACAAAAGCAGAGTCCTTCAGCACCCAAACAGGGGATCTACAAGAAATTGTCTTGGCATCATGTTTGCTCCATTTCAAGTCTACCCCAAGTGTCACATGTGTTTCAAAAAACTTGTCAAACAAGATTTAGCATTTTAGTGTCAAAAATGTCCGCAGCCTCTAACCTGCATATTCTTTAAAGTTCAGAGGAGTCATCTCGGCCATTCAGGTGAGCTTATTGGTTGCTTGAGGCAGGCATTTTACATCTTTTCAAGGGTGAGCACAGGCTGAGAGCTGGCAGAGGTGCATGCTAATTAGGCATCTGAAAGTTCCTAAAGGGAAGGGTTAACTTTTTAAAAGTTATTTTCTTTAATATTATTAAAAACCCAACGTCATCATTGAATTCAATTTTTTAATACCTATTAATAATAAAGGTTTAAATATTTTTCTTACTGGCCACATTCCTAAAATCCAGTATTAGGATTTAATATTGCTTCCCAGTGCCCTCAATGGCCAGCTAGCCATCCAACAGTGAAAATAGCTATTGAGTGTTAGTCTCTTTAAAGACATGTTAACTTTAAAATTCTACATATCCTACTTTTAAATACCATGCCTACAAATGGGTGACTTAATAATAATGAAAGAGAATGATTTTACCTTTTAAAAGGGTTTATGTTGACTCCTTGGAGCTTTTGTTTTTCACTGTTACAGTCTGGCTACAATGATAGGCCTGGAGCCATGTTTGCACTGCCAGTATATAGTGAATGGCATAATAGTGACATTTAACTTCTAGATTATTCATACATTTTGTATCATATACTAGAGACTCATAAGCAAGTTAAATATACTAACTACCAGTATGCTAATTTGATCACGTTTAAAAAGAGGACACAGGCAGTTTCTCTCTGGTTAGCAGGGCTACAGTGCACCAAGTTCTAAAGCCAGGAGAAGTATAGGGTCCAGCAAAAGGTTGAAAATCCAGGGACACCACGCAGAAAAGGCAGATTTCCTACAATTTCAAGTTTAACTATAATAATAATAATACATTCTTTATTTGGTTTTTATCATAGTAAAACCATAAAAGCAACAATAAAAATTGTAACACAGTACATTTAGTAAGATTTCCGAAAGAGAGGTAAATTCGCTCAAATTTAAAGATTTTAAAAAGTTCAGTACATGGTAACAGGTGCGCTCAGAGTCTAGCATCTGTAGGGATAGCATAGCCGGGCGACATTGTCTGAAACCCCAAGACTTTAGCAATGGGAATAACCACATTTTTCTGTGCGAGTGAAAATATTTACAAAACAGTATCGTGTGCATACACGTCTGTAGAGAAGTCTCGTCACATGGACAAAAAGTCAGCTTTGGATCCCAAGTATTCTTTTGTGGGAAGGCCACTAGTCTGTGGAAAAGGTTGAGTCTGAATCTAGTCAGGAGCATCTTATCATATGTGCTGATTTCCAGTGTGAGATAAGGCTAAATTTGTGGATTAAGCTGTATCATATTTGCGTGTTGTACAGATTGTTTAGTTGAAAGCAGAGTAATTCTGAGAGTCTCTAGATGACTCATGGCTTTCTGTTTCAGCTCTTTCTTAGTTATCTCAGTTAGAGTTGCTGGAGTGTGATAGTATCTTTCCAGCCCAGGTCTGTGAAAAATCACCTGACATAGGTGAGCCAGGCTATTTTGTGTGCACGATCCAATGCCATTGAGTCCTCTAGGATGTTTTTAGTCAGCATGTTCTTGTCCGATAACCAAATGCGTCTCCAGAGTAACAATGGCTGAACTTTTATCAAATCCTCTATGTAGGGGATTCCCAGTTCCGCGTGACATGCGTAGATGGAAGAACACTTTGGGGCAGATAGAAGAAATCTCATAAACGAGTTCTCAGCTATTTGGAGAGATCCAACGTCAGCGTGTCCCCATACACCGGCCCCATATAGAGCGATGGCTTGGCATTTTGCGGTGTAAATTTTTAGCAGCTCAACTGGTGGTCTCCTTCCGAGTCTTTGTGAAAAGTTCGTCAAAGCAACGATAGCTCTCTTAAAAAGATGACTCCTGGACTCAATGGCTGCTTTCCAATTTAGTCTTTCGTCAATCATTATGCCCAGGTAAGGGTACTGGGGAGTTCTCTCAAGTTTTTGTTCATTTAGGAGGATGTTCTTTGTGTGCTTTCGCCCTCCACCGGCCACCATTACAAACGTTTTTTTGACATTTATGTGCAGATCTAAAGCGCGCATAAATTCAGCATATTTGTTCAGGGATTTCTGGAGTTCTATTGGTGTGCGGGCCAGGATAACTGCGTCATCCGCGTAGAGCAGTGTGGGGATCAGGCGTTGTCTTAGTCTTGGCAGGTCCTGCCCCCCCCTCAACATCTTCTCTTCCAGCCCATTTGTATACAGGGAGAAGAGGAAGGGGGCAAGGACGCACTCTCTACTCTAAATGACGCAGTAAGCTCTCCCTTTGTCCCATAGCGCACTCTCGCAGAAGCATCCGCGTATAGTTCTCTTAAGAAATCCAGGAGTGGGGAGTCCACCCCCATGCTTCTCAAAAGTGTCCACAGCTTCGCGTGGGATACGCAATCGAAAGCAGAGGACAAGTCCACGTATACCATGTACATTGTCCCCTACTTCGCGTGAATGTACTTGGACACGATTAGGCTTAGGTTGAGGGCCTGTTCTACGGTTCCAAACCCTTCTCTGAACCCGAATTGTTAGTCCGATAGGATCTTTCTTTCGTCTGCCCATTGCTGGAGTTGTTCTAGGACTATTCTACCAACTTCTTTTCCTAGAGAATCTAATAAAGAAATGGGACGGTAGCATTTAACATCTTGGCGGTCCCCCTTTTTAAAAAGGGGTACCATGATGGAGTTGGACCAAGACTCCATCAAACCCACTTTCGCTGCCGCAGTGCATACTCTTGTCAGTATGGGGGCCCAGAGATCCGGAAGTTGTTTGAAAAGATCTACAGGTACCCCATCTGGTCCTGGCGCTTTGCCTCCTTTGCTTAAGTTCAAAGCCTGCACTACCTCAAGTATATCAAATTGTAGGCTGATTGGAAAGTCGACGGGAGGAAGGGGATAATATGATTCTTCTGTTGGGGATGTTAATTTAAAAATATGAGAAAAATGGTTTACCCAGGTTTCCTCTTCTATTGCTACGTCGATCTGGGGTCTGTTGGAATCAGAGAGAAAAGGGGTTTTTACTATTCGCCAGAAGGACTCGCTGTTTCTTGTGAGTGTGCTTTTATGTAGGTCGTCCCATAGAGCCTGTTTCAGCTCTTGTTTCCTCAGTTTCCTAGCCTTTTTGTACTGAAGCCTTAAATGCTGGATCAGTTGTTGATCTCTTTTCGGTTGTCTGAGAGCCTCTTTTAACTTGGTTTGCGAAATGGTACAATCGTGGTTAAACCAGCCTAATGGTTTTGTGTTATTTTGATTGTTTTTTCTGGTCAACATTACTTTTACTTTATCCAAGATGATCTTAAAATTTTCGAGAATGGTGTTATCATCTGTTTCCAGGTCTAGACATTTTATTATATTAGGATATAATGTCTTTATTAGGTTGTTGGTTAGTTGGATTGGATCTATCTTCCCCCATTTTAACGTGAATCCATTTATTCTGCCCAATTCAAGTCGATTTTGGGATAGGGTGTGTGCGATTATTGTTGTGTGCGTTAATTGGTTTAAGAGATCTAAATCCAATCTAAGTGCTGAGTGATCGCTTAGAGTGTTTGCCAGTAGGGTGAAGTCCCTAATTAGATGCCTCAGGCCATCCGTTGAAAGGATGTAGTCAACGGTGGTCTCATGCCCCCTCCCTAGGTATGTGGGGTCTAAAGCATTGTTAACAGGGTTTTTCTTATTTACTATTGATAATTCCAGGTCTGTAAGAAGGTTGTTCATTGCTTCCCCTGTTCCATCATGGTGAAAGTGCACTAGAGGGTTATCGTACTCGTCCACTAACCCGCAATTCTGGTTGTTCAAACGTGGGCAGGGGTGTAGATTAAAATCCCCTCCCCATAATAGATGGACAGTGGCCTTTTTTTGTACTGTTGTCTATATTTGGCAATTTTTTCCTGAATTATCAAGAGGGTGTTAATGAAATGGTCCTCCTCTAAGTTATTATAAAAGTTTATTAGGATAACAATAGCTTCTTTACCTACTGAAAGGGAAAGCAATTGAAAATTTGGCGTAAATTCTGTTTTTAGTAGCTTCAGGCTTGGAGTTGTGTTCGCTATATATGTAGCCAAGCCCCCCTTAGGCCTGCCCGCACTGCTAGGGAGGGCTGGGGAGAAAAATGTTTTATAACCCACAATGTGTAGCTCTTTCGTGGCCCATGTTTCTTGGAGGCATATTATGTTGCCTTCTTCAAGAAACTGGGCAGCTGAGCCGTCCTCTATTTTGGGGCGGAGACCCGCAATATTCCAAAAAATAACGGACAGGGGTTGTGTCCTATTCTCTTGGACTGCCGTCGTCTTCCGTGCCAGATCTAGGGGTAGAGTAAGCTGTTCATCAGTGGGGGTGTCGTTTGATGGTCAATCGACCATTTCTAGGCCGCTAAACCGATTCATGGTCGGTATGCCCGACCAATTTTCCCAGTGTGGTACTTCTCTATAGCTAGATCTGTATGGTCGCTGCGGTGGTGCACCCCATTGCTCGCATTCTCTTCCTCTATTACGGGGTCCCATGATCTGCCATGGACCATCCTGTTGGTGATAATTGGGGTCTACCGGCCACCAAGGGGTCTCATGCTCGTTTTGTCGCGGGGCCATTTTTGGTCTAGGGATGGTAAATTCCCAGGGCTGTGGGACTGTTTTGCGCCAAATATTGTCAAATTCATTAAAATGGTTGTTGTAGTGTTTCTTAGGGTAGAAAAAGGAAAGACACTTTGTGTCAATCCCACCACTTGTATTGTGTTGTTCCCAGGAGCATATGTACTCGACAACTCTAGGATCCTCAAAAGTGATCACAATGCAGTCTCCCTGTATTACTTTTTTGGTGTGTCCCACCCATGGGGTCCTGCATACTGTTGCTATCCTACTAGACCAATTGGGGGGAGTAGGTCGATTTGTGTTTAGCGAGTATTGGACCTTATTTTTTAAGGACCAATTAGGCTCTATGGTCTCCCCCGTTAGTTCTGGTACCCCCGTCATCACAACCACGAATGGTGATGCTTCAGGTGGCAGATTTGTATAGAGTCTGCCCTCATGAGCTCCTCTCGTGGTTCCTTTGTTCACTATAAGGTTTGGTTTTTTTGGGGCAGAGTTTGTGGGAGCTGGTGTTTTGGGGGCTGGCGTCTTTAGAGTTGTTGTTTTTGTTACAGGAGTTTTTGAAGCTATATTACTCTGAGGGGTTGATATTGTGGCTTCCGGGAGGGATTTCGCCGCTGTGGGGACTTTTGCTACTAATTTTTGTTTGGGTAGAGGACAGGTTAAAGTTGTTTTTTTCTTTTGTGGGACAGGTGCGGGCGGATTGTCTATTCCCTTTTTTTGAAGTTCTTGGGTTGGCTTGGATTGCATGAATGTTGATATTTTTAGCAATTGATTCTCGATGTTAGTTAATCTGGTTTCAAGAGGTAGAAAGAAAGAGTGTAATAATGAGGTCATTTTGTTTACCAGGTCCGGGGTGTCAGGTTCGTTGCTGTGAGGGATTAAAACAGGTGAACCTGAGACAATGGTGCTTGGGATATTGTTAAATGAGAAATGGTGTACCAGTACCTGATGGTCAGTATTATCAGCCGTTTTAAGGGTAGGACCTACTGGGTTTGAGGTTGCAATTGGATCAGTTATGTCAGCCGTGTCAATGACTGTGATTTTGTCTACTTTTTCCTTGTCCTTTCTTTTCTTAACAGCCCCCTCCCTCCTCCCTCTTGCTTGTCTTACTTCCTCTGGTGTGTGGTCACGTAGAATTTCGGGTGTTTTTTCTAGATCAGAGTTTGAGAGTGATAGAGAAAGTTGGGAGGCTGAAAGGTCTAAAACATTCGGGAGACTAAGTCTTTTGTTACCTTGCAGCGATTGTGCTAAGGAACCCTCTGCCTCTGGGGATCTTGCTGTAGCCAATAGCCCCATAGAGGATCGCCTCGCGACCGCGAGGTCAGTGGATACTCTGCCCTCTATTAGGCTGATGCTTTGGTCAATAAAGGTGTTTGCCTTGGTGATAGAATCGTCCATAGGCCCTAACAGCTGTTCGCCAATCCCGCCCTTTTTTACCTTCTTAGACTTACTACCCCTGGTGTTCATTTTCGAAAGAAGGGTTTCGCAAAGTCTTTTTTCGTGGGTGGACAATAGTTAGTGTGGAAAGTACGTTTATACAGAACTTAGAGGGAGGGCCCGGCCCGGTCTCCTCAAGTTCTCGAACGGCCTCAAACGGCCCGCTCTTTGCCCGGTCTTCGCCCCGGACTACGACCCGCGCACGTCCCGCGATGCGCATTACTGGGCTTACTTAAATCCGATTTGGCAGAGAGGAGGCGTGGCACTGGGAGGGGGCGCGGCACAGGCGGGAAGAGGACCCAGCTGTTGATGGTGAATGCTGGTCCTCGCAGTCCCGGGGGCCGCGCCTCTCACCTCCTCTGCGGCCACACAGTTGGTCCTTTACACACTCTCCGTTCAGTGGCAGATGGACGGTCTTGAAAGCTACTCCTGTAGCGAAGGGCAATGTTTAGTGGAACAGAAATCCTCTAGGCGAGCGGCTCCCGCGTAGCGGGTGCCGCGAGAGGTTATCAGCAAACCGGTGGGGGCGTGGCACTGGTGATGGAGCGGTAATTTCTTCTGGGAGTTTCTCAATGCAAAACCCTCATGCTACCTCTAATTTACCGCTCAAAAGGTGTTGGGCCCTTCACACCATGTATTACCTTCAGGAGACTTTAATAATCATGAACAGTCAAAAATGCAATTATTATTTTAAGCCAATAAAGAGAGTTGTTGAGTTTTAAAGGGTTTTATTTTCTAATCAAAAGTTAGGTTTTTCTGACCCTTTATTCATCAGTAACATCAATCAGGTTACAGAGTTTGGAAAACAGGTAAAATAGCATTAGTACAGAACTTATTACAGTCTGCATATAAGCATTACATGTAGGAAGGAAAAATGTGGCGCAGAATGTCATACAAAACTTTTAATGAGTCTCTAAGAAAATAGTTTTGCAAGGGTAATCAATAGTCTCCCTTTAAGAAAAATAAATGCATAAGTTGGACAAATCTTTTAAACCTAATTCTATCTATTCACTGCTCTTCTGCATTCTGTCCGTTTCCAAAGAGCAAGCAGCCCGCCCTTCGCAGAGAGGAATGTGGCCTATTGTGCCAAAATATGACGTGTCAGGATTTTGAAATAATCAACAGGGAAACCCTCTTATCAGACACTCCTCGGAACGCCTAAAAAAAAATACCCGCCACGATCTCGTGCCTAACCCACAGAGATGCCTGTTCTAATCTGCGTCTCCTGTCAAGGCTCACACGCCCCCTCCTCCCTAATGTGCCCAGTGCCAGCTGGGTTAAAAGGAGCCGGTGGGGGAAAAAAATGACAAAGAGCTTTGTAGCACTTCTCCTTATCTGGGTGCTATACTTAGAAAATTTGGCAGAGTGCTCCGCAGCACTTAGGCTCAGAGACCTCGTCCCGGGTCCTCTGGCACAGTGACAGAGTGCTTCGCAGCATCTATCTATGGGGCCTATTGTAGAGCGGTGGGTCAGTGTCTGGTCAGCTAGTCAGCCCAGACGGACAATTTCTTTAAGCTAAGCTAGGCTATTTATACTCTACTGGGACCCCTAGACCACCCACAAATGTTGCAAGTGACAAGGTCCCATCTTTTGATTGGTCAAGGGAGGTGGTTAAGTCATTGTCACCACCTATAATTCTTCGTTCCCATAGTACGTGTTCACGTGACAGTACCCTCCCCTTAGAGTTTGGGTTCCCAGGCATACGTGTGGGAAAGGACAATAGAGCATGCAAAAGAGTGCAACATTGTATCATTATTAGACGTAAAAACAGCATCTTTTCAGGGGCGAAGGTGAGCGTTCCAGGAGAGTCCCAGCTTCGGTAGCCAACTGGCTAGGTTCCAATGCTGCAAGGCCCAGTTCTTAGGTCACGTGGGTTGGTCATGTGATGTAAACACATAATAAAAATAAAAAGAGGACATACTCTAGATACAGCACTAATGTGTACAAAGTATACCATTTAATACTATAATGTTTACCTAACCCAGCTACTAATTTTAAAGCAGCTTTTTCTATTATTTATAATAACATGCAAAATAAATGTGCAATGTATAATAAAGCATATTATGCTTTGGTGTAAAATTTAAAAGCACATACAGTTAATGTAACACACACAGAAACATGTTATAAATGTTTTAGATACCTTTTCATGTACAAAGCATTTTAGCACCATGTGTAGTGTTTGGTGCATTATTATTTTCACACATTATAAAAAGAGGTGTTTTAAACTAAACACGTTTATAAAATATGTAACAAGCTAAATTCTTTTAAAACAGGAAATAGTGAATTCAGATTGCATGGGATGAGCTGGGAAGAGAGAAACATATTCTATTAATCTTCAAAGCTAAAAGGCCACTTTTCTCTACATTGCAAAAACACATGTTAATTCAGCACAAGCATTTCAGAAAGACTAGGTGTCACTTTTATATTTTTCATGTGCCTTTGGTTTTAACTTGCACCAAAAGGTGCGTGGCAATTTAAATGCAGTTTGTCTGAAGCACAAAAATAAAACAATGCCTGACTGCAGATGAAATCTGCTCCATCAATCCACCCTTCTGATAATTCAAATCATAATAAAATGATTTATAATTCATCACATATATTTTATTTTCACAAGTGACATTTTTTTTAAAATTGCAAAAGCTGAGCATATAACAATTTTAAATCTATTTCTAAGGCAAACACAAGTCTATCTGTAATCAGATCATATATAGTCAAGCTCAATTGTTTTAGTGCAGAGTTCTGTAAGTAGCTCCTTGGAACAGTTAGTCTTCTTTAAAATAAGTAACTAAAATTAAAAAAAAAGGAATTCAACAGGACAGTTTCAGCATTTCTTTGCTCTTTGTCATCAGCTTGCCATCAGAATGGCTCATTGGCATTCTGTACCTTTTTCAATGCAAATTAGACTACTTAGGTGCTGAGAAACTCGGACAGAGCACCATCAATCCTTGGCACTTTTTCAATCAATGCCTTTCACTCTTATCTTCACTTTGATCAGATTCAGATGATTCACCACAGCATCTCTCAAATCAAAGCCGTTGCACCATCCATTATGCAGATCTTGTGTAGCAGCTGCAATCTGGTGAGAAACTGCACACTGTACATCAACCAGACCTACACAGCCATGGCTAGTGTTCTCCTCAGTGTTTTCCACAAGTGCATTTGCATATGCATTTTCAAGCCACTTTGGTGTTGGTGAGACACCGTCTTTTGCAAAAGGTAACTCAGTGCTGCCATTGTGTTGCTTTATCATGCTTGACACTTCAGGCAGATAGCTGCAATCCATTCCTTGTCCAATCTGTTGTTCTGCACTCATTATCTTTGTGACCACATTATGATCTGATTTCAGAGAAACTGGCAATCTATACCTGGGCATCAGTCTTTGCAATAACACTTTTGCCACTTTGCATTTGTCACTTTTCCCAAAAATAGTTCTGATACAACCCTGTTGTGCTGCTTCAAAAACATTTTCTTGAGCCTCTTTTAATTCTCCTGTGAAGATTCCATAGAATGTACATGCTAACAGAACACACATGTGTGCAACTGAATAAGCATTTCTCTCTCCCATGACAACAGTGACTCTCATTTGAGCAGATATACTGCATGTTATGGTAAGGGCAATCAATTTCGAATTTTGGACTGGGGCAACTACTGAAAGCCATGAAGCTTTGACAACATAATGTACAAGGAGCACAGCATGTGCTGCTTTTGATGTGTCACCTTTCAAACATGGGCCATCTACAAAATGGACATTGTTGGGCTGACTCAGACATTCATCATTAAAGTCTGAATTTGGCTTTATGCATATTTTCATGATATTTAGAGACTCATATTCAGTTTCATCACAAACCAAATCATTTGCTGACATTTCTGTGAAGTTAGGGTCAAAGGTCATTGGGCAATACATCACAGACCTTTGAACACAGTCATCTTTTTGAATAGGCAATGAGAGAGTGCAGCCCTCCCTCTCACTGCAAATTGGTATATTTTATTTTAAATAAACTTTCATTCCTAGTGCTGGGGCGCAACATTCTTTCTTTTTCAACTCTAGGAATGTTTTTGTGCAATTGTTGTCCAATGGAAGCGGATCAGACACACCTTTGTGTGTCAGCCTCAGTAAAGGCTTAGCCACCAGGGAAAGGTTTAGTAACCACTCTCTACAGCAGCTAACCACTCCCAAAAATGTCCGGACTTCTTTCTGAATTTGAGGTGGAATTTTCTTGGAAAACATTTCCACCCTTTCTGGTGACACCTTTCTACCTCCCTTTCCAATTTTGTGTCCCAGATATTCATCTGCTTTGTGACAGTACTACTGACTATTCTCATGCAATGGCACTGTTACATGGACTTTGCAAAAATCAATAAAAGTAAGCCATTCTTCAGCACATGGAATGTGAAAAAATATATTGGCTGGATTCGGTACCACAGGACAACATGAAAAAAACATGCTTTTAATCTCCTGCACTATTCTGTTCTTTTCATTTATTTTCGGTGAGCCTGTGATCAGAAAGTTACACATACTTCCAATTAAGTCCATCAAAAATCCTTTTATTGGTAAAATTCCTGCAACTGATGGTGTCCCTGAATACATGTCATTTGGTTCTAATTTTAGTAAGACATGTTCTGCACATGTTATTAATCTGACATCCTTCTCTGTGAACTCTCTTATTTCTGTGTATATTTTTTTCCAAAGCAGAAGGTAATTTTTCAACTGTCTTTTCTGAAAATAATGCTACAGCTGTTTCTTGTTGGGCCATTTTAAAATGTACATCCTCATCAGGAATCTGAAAAATAACATTATCTGATGCACAGTAATCTCTGCCGCTTAATTTACAAAACAATTGTTTTTCTGCTAGGCCTGAATCACAGACAACAGTTTTGCAATCTTCCTCAAATGGGCCTAATTTTGGTGCACATTTTTCTAAAACTGGGTTTGTAATTTCTTTGTTTAAAACTCCTGCATTTAAATCTGGACTTTCCTCTGCCTTCACAGTGCACATGGTAAATTCTGAATTGTGAGGGTTAAAACTCTCATTTTCAAACACAGCAAACTGTTGGACTAGGTTCTGATTTTGCCTCTGGAAATAATTCACATTTGCTCTGGACCACTTATCTAAATTAATGTTAGCATTTTCCATATTTTGTGGGACCATCTTTGCTTGGAAAATTCCTGCCATAGGTACCTGTTTCTGAACTGACATTTGCATTTGCTTAGCTTGCATATTTTGCATCTGCATTTCTCCATGTTTTTGTGCATCATGTTTAAATTTATTTTTCTTCTTCCAATGCCCAAATCTGTCATAAAGATGGCAAAAGGACACATTTTCCAGCAGTACAACATCCATACCTGAATTTTCACAAACCAACCCAACTTTACTTCCATCCTGTGTTCTTTTAATCTGTACCCAATCAACATCCTTTACTGGTACTCCACCCTTCAGGAAAGTAATCACTGCTATGTTTTCCTCCATATAAACAGAAAATGATGGTGCATTCATGCAAACCCATTTCATTGTCTCCTCACCTGAGCTTTGCAAAGCTTTAGATTCAAACCACAATTCATTCTGCACGGCAATGTAAAAGAACATTTCCAAATTAATGCACAGCTCTTTTAAAATCTCAGCAAATCCATCAACTTGTGGGTACCACAGCATAATTCTGTCTCTCAAGTGTGGGAATGTGTTCAGAAATGCTGCAAGTTCACTTTTATTCTGTGGCATAGGAACATGCACTCCTCCCACTATTTCTCTCAATGAGTAAGTAAAAGCTTCTCCCTCATTCTGCTTATTATTTTTCTCAACTAAATCTGGTGGCTTCTTTTCCTTATCCAGTTTCCTTGCTAGGTCTGGTGGTTTCTTTTTCTTCTCATGTTTTCTTGCCCATTTGTCTCCTAATTTCTCAAACCCATTGCATTTAAAAATATATCTTATTTCTGCAATGTGCAGTTGCATTTCTGAAGAACACATTTTCTCATTTGCTTCATCATCCATATGTACCCTAAAACTTTTCTTAAATGGAAATCTTCCTGAAACATCAGTTTCATATTTTTGAGCCAAATCTGTCAGGCCATTATGGGTAGTTAATGCACATGCAACTGTTTCCTTACTCAGGGAAATTAATTCTTTTTCCTGACACTTGTCACATTTTCATTATTTAAACAGCATGGACTGTTATTTTCTCCATGTTCAAGTGCTGAATTTAAAACACTAAGCTGTTTCTCTTTTTCAGGGCCTGTGTTGATATGTTCTCCCATGTTTTCTATCTTTTTAATTACTACTGCTTCCTCAGAGCAGGTTTGAGAAATCCCATTTTCAAATATATTTATTTTATCCTGGGCTGCAGATCTTTTAAAGACAATTTGTCCCTCACCTTTCAGTGCTTGGGGTAATTTCTGTTCAATAACCTGTGAATTCTGAGTTTCTGAAATAAACTCTGCCATAATCACTCCTTCTGCCGCTCTTTGAACCTTTTCAGTAGGGACCATGTTAATTGGGACAGTCATAATTTTTCTATGCATTATCTGTGCATCTGCAGTTAGCAATTCTTGGACTGAATCAGGCACATTTGAAGCAGTAACACCTGGAGGTATCACTGTCAGTGCTGAATCAACAGGTAGTGGGTCAATCTGAAATGTTTGCACAGTTTTCTCAATATGTGTTTTTCTCTGCTCAACAGAAGCAGTAGCCACTGTAGTGCTTACTAGTACACCATTTTCAGTATTTTTAATGGGAACCACATAAAGTGGTGGACACTCAGTTAACAATTCATCCATTATTTTATCCCCTGAATCATTATTTATTTGAAGCACTTTATCATCATTAATTCTCTTCTCCTGCATTTGGTGCTTTACCTTTTTATCCTCACTTGCTTTCTCTCTTGCTGTCTTTTCCCACATGCTTAAGGCCTCAAATTGTGCAGCTTTAGATGGTGTCTTTATTTCACATAACACTTCCCTTAATTTGTCAATAATTTGCAATTCAAAAGTACCATTTTTTGGAAACCTCAAAGCACCCTCTTTTTCAGTAATCTTGCACCATTGTTGAACCCACATACACGTATTTTGTCCCGAATTGGTAGACATAAAATGCACAGGTGTTCCTTCAGGAGCATCACCAATAAAAAACAAATTTTTCACTTTACCTCCTAACAGCTTCTTTAAGCCTTCGAACAATTTCATTTTTGCAATAGTTCAATGCAATTTCTTTTCTCCAAAGCTGTCAATCTCAATTTTAGTCAGTTTCACTCCTACTACTGAACCTCCACAAAATCTTACTGCAATATTTCTCTGAATCAATACCTCTGTTAGTAACAACATAAATACATTCGCTACTCTGTCTGTTGTGCTAAATAAAGGATAGATTTATATTCACTGCGAGTAACACATTCCGCTTACCCTTCACAAAGTAAGACCTTCCGTTTACTCTTCAAACACTACAGGTAAATCCCTTCCGCTTACCTGTCACACAAGCTCAGAAGAACCTGCTACTCCTTTGGACTTATCCTTCAGGATATATCTTAGTCCAAAGTTTCACCAGCGAACCCTTTTGCTGTCACTCAAGCTCAGAAGAACCTGCTACTCCTTTGGTGTGACCCTTTCTAGGTGATATCAGACCAAAGTTTCACCAGCGAACTCTTTGCTACAATCACTCACACAGAAAATAGTCCCTAATTTAACACTGCCAGCCCTACCTAGCTTCTCAGTGTTATTCCAACAGACAAGTAACCTCAGTGCAGTGTGGCTTCCATTTACCACCCGCTATTCCTTCCCGGGATTCCACAGGTGTGCATACCTGCGTGTTCAGACAACATAGAACAAGACACTAACTTAACATAAAGAGTTAAAACATGTAATCAATAACCAAAAATGATGTCCTATGAAATTACCAATATAATCAATAACACCATCAATTCAAAATGAGCAAAATGTCACCAACAGTAAAAATCCTTACTATTTTCAACACTTCAAAAATACATATATGCTAGCATATTAACAACATTTCACAACCCTATTAATACTCACACCACTTCTTGCATCACCTGCCAGTACTGCTTTGCCAGTCTTCATGTTCTGAGCATTGGAGTCAGGAATCAGGACTTGGACATTTATCTAACTTGGGCAATTATTTTATTTCCCTTCTTAAGGTCAATGATCCATTAGTTGAGTAGTTGATGGTGAAATCAATAATCATTAATCACCAAACTAATCAATAATGACCATCCTCTGCTTACCAAAAACTGATGGAGCGGTAATTTCTTCTGGGAGTTTCTCAATGCAAAACCCTCATGCTACCTCTAATTTACCGCTCAAAAGGTGTTGGGCCCTTCACACGATGTATTACCTTCAGGAGACTTTAATAATCATGAACAGTCAAAAATGCAATTATTATTTTAAGCCAATAAAGAGAGTTGTTGAGTTTTAAAGGGTTTTATTTTCTAATCAAAAGTTAGGTTTTTCTGACCCTTTATTCATCAGTAACATCAATCAGGTTACAGAGTTTGGAAAACAGGTAAAATAGCATTAGTACAGAACTTATTACAGTCTGCATATAAGCATTACATAAAGGAAGGAAAAATGTGGCGCAGAATGTCCTACAAAACTTTTAATGAGTCTCTAAGAAAATAGTTTTGCAAGGGTAATCAATAGTCTCCCTTTAAGAAAAATAAATGCATAAGTTGGACAAATCTTTTAAACCTAATTCTATCTATTCACTGCTCTTCTGCATTCTGTCCGTTTCCAAAGAGCAAGCAGCCCGCCCTTCGCAGAGAGGAATGTGGCCTATTGTGCCAAAATATGACGTGCCAGGATTTTGAAATAATCAACAGGGAAACCCTCTTATCAGACACTCCTCGGAACGCCCAAAAAAAAATACCCACCACGATCTCGTGCCTAACCCACAGAGATGCCTGTTCTAATCTGCGTCTCCTGTCAAGGCTCACACGCCCCCTACTCCCTAATGTGCCCAGTGCCAGCTGGGTTAAAAGGAGCCGGTGGGGGAAAAAAATGACAAAGAGCTTTGTAGCACTTCTCCTTATCTGGGTGCTATACTTAGAAAATTTGGCAGAGTGCTCCGCAGCACTTAGGCTCAGAGACCTCATCCCGGGTCCTCTGGCACAGTGACAGAGTGCTTCGCAGCATCTATCTATGGGGCCTATTGTAGAGCGGTGGGTCAGTGTCTGGTCAGCGGTACACAGACAAAATATCGATTTTTAAATATCGATATGCAAAAATATCGAAGTTTAAATATCGATATACAAAAATATCGAAGGTAAGTAATATCGACAGTCTAAATATCGATATTGGTATGATATCAGTAATATCGAAGTTGTAAATATCGATGTTAATAATATCGAAATTAATAACTTTGATGTTACTAATATCAATTTTTAAATAAATTTAGTGTATATTATATTGTATTTATTATGCTTTATTATTTATTTTTAATGTTATTTTATTAAATATTGTCTTTTACTACTGTAGCGGGTTGTGGGTTTATAGGGGAATAGGGTGGGAAGTAATTTAATTATGTTAAATTAATTATTAATTAGTAGGAATTATTAATAATTAATTGAGAATTAATGTTTAATTATTTTTAATTAATTTATTAATTGATAAATATGTTCTGTAGCAGGTTATGGGTTTATAGGGGAATAGGGTGGGAAGTAATTTAATAATAATTAATTAATTGATATATGTTTGTACATATTTTAATTAATAATTAATTGGTAATTAATTTCTATTAATTAGTTAATTAATGATTATAATTTTTTACATATTTATAATTATTAATTAGTTGGTAATTAATTATTATTAATTATTTAATTACATTAATTATAGTTATTTTTTATATATAATTTATTGTTATTCTTAATTAATTAATTGTGCAAAATAATATTAATTATTAAATTAAATTAATTTCAGCTAATGTGCTAATATATTTACTTTATTGTTATTGTTAATTAATAATTAATTGGTAATTAAATAATATTAATTAATTTTGGGTACAGGGGTATTTTTAGGGTTCAGGGTCAGTTTTCAGTTCATGGGTACAGGGGTATTTTTAGGGTTCAGGGTCAGTTTTCTGTTCATGGGTAAAGGGGTATTTTTAGGGTTCAGGGTCAGTTTTCAGTTTTTGGGTAAAGGGGTATTTTTAGGGTTCAGGGTCAGTTTTCAGTTTTTGGGTAAAGGGGTATTTTTAGGGTTCAGGGTCAGTTTTCAGTTTTTGGGTAAAGGGTTATTTTTAGGGTTCTGGGTCAGTTTTCAGTTCATGGGTAAAGGGGTATTTTTAGGGTTCAGGGTCAGTTTTCAGTTCATGGGTAAAGGGGTATTTTTAGGGTTTAGGGTCAGTTATGGGTTTTTGGGGTACAGGGATATTTTTAGGGTTCAGGGTCAGTTTGGGGTTTTTGGGTAAAGGGGTATTTTTAGGGTTCAGGGTCAGTTTTGGGTTTTTGGGGTACAGTCGTACAGGGTAAAAATAAAATAAATGTAAATTAAATCAATTAAATGAAATTAAAAAATATAAAATTACATTAAATTATAAAAATTTTAATTTATTTTAAATGTATATGTATTAGTTTTATTTTTTTAATTATGTTTTAATATTTTTATTTAATATTTGTAACATTATATGTATTTTATAATTATTTTTACATTATTATTAATACATTTAAAAAAACGATATTTTTAATTTCGATATTTATGTACTACGATATTATTTTTTCGATATTTTTGTACTTACCTTGTTAGGGATAGGATTCCTATATTTTTGACTTCGATATTTTTGTTCCAATATTTTTGTATTTCGATATTTTTGATTTCGATATTTTGTCAGACATTCTTGGTCAGCTAGTCAGCCCAGACGGACAATTTCTTTAAGCTAAGCTAGGCTATTTATACTCTACTGGGACCCCTAGACCACCCACAAATGTTGCAAGTGACAAGGTCCCATCTTTTGATTGGTCAAGGGAGGTGGTTAAGTCATTGTCACCACCTATAATTCTTCGTTCCCATAGTACGTGTTCACGTGACAGTACCCTCCCCTTAGAGTTTGGGTTCCCAGGCATATGTGTGGGAAAGGACAATAGAGCATGCAAAAGAGTGCAACATTGTATCATTATTAGACGTAAAAACAGCATCTTTTCAGGGGCGAAGGTGAGCCTTCCAGGAGAGTCCCAGCATCGGTAGCCAACTGGCTAGGTTCCAATGCTGCAAGGCCCAGTTCTTAGGTCACGTGGGTTGGTCATGTGATGTAAACACATAATAAAAATAAAAAGAGGACATACTCTAGATACAGCACTAATGTGTACAAAGCATACCATTTAATACTATAATGTTTACCTAACCCAGCTACTAATTTTAAAGCAGCTTTTTCTATTATTTATAATAACATGCAAAATAAATGTGCAATGTATAATAAAGCATATTATGCTTTAGTGTAAAATTTAAAAGCACATACAGTTAATGTAACACACACAGAAACATGTTATAAATGTTTTAGATACCTTTTCATGTACAAAGCATTTTAGCACCATGTGTAGTGTTTGGTGCATTATTATTTTCACACATTATAAAAAGAGGTGTTTTAAACTAAACACGTTTATAAAATATGTAACAAGCTAAAGTCTTTTAAAACAGGAAATAGTGAATTCAGATTGCATGGGATGAGCTGGGAAGAGAGAAACATATTCTATTAATCTTCAAAGCTAAAAGGCCACTTTTCTCTACATTGCAAAAACACATGTTAATTCAGCACAAGCATTTCAGAAAGACTAGGTGTCACTTTTATATTTTTCATGTGCCTTTGGTTTTAACTTGCACCAAAAGGTGCGTGGCAATTTAAATGCAGTTTGTCTGAAGCACAAAAATAAAACAATGCCTGACTGCAGATGAAATCTGCTCCATCACTGGGAGGGGGCGCGGCTCAGGCGGGAAGAGGACCCAGCTATTGATGGTGAATGCTGGTCCTCGCAGTCCCGGGGGCCGCGCCTCTCACCTCCTCTGCGGCCACGCAGTTGGTCCTTTACACACTCTCCGTTCAGTGGCAGATGGACGGTCTTGAAAGCTACTCCTGTAGCGAAGGGCAATGTTTAGTGTAACATAAATCCTCTAGGCGAGCGGCAAGTTTAACTATAACTAATCTGCTTATTTGTGAATGGGTGTATACCTTTAGGTATGAGAACTCCCAGAGGTGCTCTATACAAATTAAATAAGGTTATTTCAGTCACTTCATGTAGCTGTGGAAGAGACTCGGATCTTGACTATCCTATTTGTACAGTTTGATTTCTCCTTGTAACAAGAGTATACATATGAAGATGTTTTTATATAAACTCTTTATTGGTTTATAAATATTAAAGCTCATTAGGTGATACATGCTCCTCCCATCAACAAATTAAAAATGGATACACATTTCTCAGTTTGTGTTGGATTACCAATCCCAAACTCAGGGATATATTTGATGTGTCACAATCATCCTTTGTGACCAGTAGTCTCCATATTTGGATTAATGTACTGGTGTTTAAATAGGATTACAAGAAAGCACCCAAATCCTATCATATTTTTGTGGGCAACCTTGAGCATTGTAATTTGGTTCTTCCATAGATGAACATCTATTTATCTCTCTGAGCAATTCTTTGAGGGGCCTTCTTCAGACTGCCAGTATTTTGTTCTACTTCTTCTGGCCAACAAAGCCCTGCTTCTATTAAGGACTTTTTCACTTTTTCTGGGCCTTCCTACTCTTCAAGCCCCTCCAAAAGCATCAGTTTATGTGTCATGGGATTAGGATGATTAATCGCAAATTGCAGGTACACTATATAAAAATAGTTTACATTACATTACACATGCAACAACTCCCACATCCTAGTAACTACCAGTGGCTAGTAGGTGTAACAAGCATAATACCTGGATATAGGTAGGAATGGAATTGCTGTGCAGAGTACTGCTTTCTAGGTGTGGATTTAAGAGTGCAATTAAATCCAAAATAAAAGTGCTATTTAGCCCATATTTGGCATATATATCTTCCTCTGTTTGGTCAAAAATAGTCATCCTGACACAGAATATCCTCTCTTGTCTCAGCCTCCTACTCTGCTGAGCAGCCAGTATGCGCATCCTCCTTGCTATCATGTGCAGGGCAGCCTTGTGGACAGTTATGGTGCATTCTAGTCCTGCTTTTATAGTTTGCATCCATTAACCACCTGGTTAGAATTGGTGGTAAATTGCATGTGCAAATGGGCCAAATAGTGACTATTCACTATTTGCGACTCACTCCCACATCCATTTTGCAAGTTGGCATTAGTGATTCCCTAACACAGACTCACTATTTCCATAGTCAAATTTTTGCAATATGTAATTTGGTCACATCACAATTTTTAGTTTGCGGATGGCTTTTGTACACGGCATACAGCACTTTTTCCATTTGAAAACCAGTTTGAGACCAATTTCCAAGTCACAAATCTTTTGTATATCTAGCCCTAGATATTTTATACTGAGTTTGTCCTAACCAAGAGAAGAGAGATGCAAGATTGTATATATTTAGGTGAACTAGCAACTGCACAGTCAGAAGGAAAGGATTGAAGTATTTTATATTGATTGCCTAACAAATTTACGAGTGGCGTTGCATCGCTCTTACACCATGCAGGGTGATGGAAGAGCAAAGCAAGTCCTAAACGAGATTTATGAAGCTTTGCAAGGCCACTATGTGTGGCCCTGAGTGGCTCCATAAACCTGGAGTAAAACAACTCAACTCAAAGCGCTGCGTTGCCTTACTCTGCACAAGGGAGGCATTCCATGGGTGTCGCATGGGTGTTTCCACGCAACTCCCATGGTTTTTGCCACATTCCAAGATTTACCAGAATTGGAAGTCTGGGAATGGACCAAAAGTATACACCTACCCAGGGAGGTGTAATGAGAAGTATCTTTATTTCTCCTTGCTACTTCCTCTTTCTATGTGTGCTGCATTATACAGCACACATCGAAAGAGGAATATGCTTCTCAGGATTGTTTTTGTGCAAGAAGGTGCCCCTTTTTACACAGAAATAATCCTGTATGCAGCACAGGCAATTTTGCAACATGGTGCAAGGGTGGATGTGTTGGCGCTAGGCTGCCAAATGTCCGCCAGTGCCAGGTATAAGGCAGGAGTGAGCTGTATTGCCTTAAATACGGCACATTGCTGCCCTTTCCATGTCAATCTGACTTGCTGTGCTGCACTGCATGATAAGTTCGTAAATAGGCCCCTTAGCTGTGGGAACAAACAAGCCAAGGAAGCAAGGTGTCAATCCAATTTAGTAGTTTGTAATACCCAGCAACTAGATCTTTAGACCTGCTCCGTATAACCTAAATCATTCATTGTCAGAGTGTCAATACATATGCATCATTTGATGTGTATAAAATACATAGGGAGAGACATTTCTTCCTCCACCATGCCTTCTTGTAATAAAAGCCTTAAGCATGGTAAACAACAGATTAGGCAGACCTGACACAAGCTTGTTATCCTGTTTTTTATCACTTGCTGCTCCTGTGTTAATCACAAATGGAGCAGTAGAATCTAATGCCAAAATATGTTCTATCTTGATCAGCATTGGCAATTGATTTACCTTTTTTTGAGAAAATAAGTAGGCTAAATTATCCCCTGGTAACTTTGCCTGTGAAGTCGTACCCAAACATGGAAACTTTATGTTTGCTATTCAGTCCACTAGTTTATGAGTTTGCATGGTTTTATCAATGTAAAGCAGCCTTGTATCCTGTAGGCCTTCACTAGTGGACTGTTTCCTAGCCACATGATGTCCCAACCAGAAAGGATAAGACATCATGTGGTTGTATAATGTCTTGAGTTTGTTGTCTGGATCTCTGTGGCAGTGCACAAGGGGGAGAAAGACCAAAATGGACCTTAGTAGGGAGGGTTCTATGACAGATGGGCAAAAGATGACTTTCGAAGGAGATGTGCTGAACGAGTTGGATGTGTTGGCTCTGATCGGTGACTAATAATAAACAGCAACATTTTACTATATCCTCCCTCATGAACGCAGCAGGGCCTTTGATTCTGCCCTCTTTTTCTTTTATACAAAACATCACCGTTTTCACCCGGTACAAAGTTTGAAAAAGGACATTTGGATTATATTTGCTTAACCATGCAATTTTGCACACCCCTTGGGATTACCTTTAAAAGTTGTGGGTTCAGTGAACAAAAACCATGGCTGGTGTCATAAGGTTTCCATTGAACTGTTTGCAAATGGGTGTGTTTAAAATACAAAAAGAAATCTATTTCCCTGATAGTCTTTATGATCTTACTGGATTTTAAACAGGAAACCTGCAACATTTGAGAAATTGCCCTTGGAAAAAAAAAAACTTCCCTCTTACTGCTCTAATTGGATGCAATTCTTTGTCACTTCTCTTCTGGTTGTCATGCTGATCTGTCGGACCTGATACCAAGCCTAGCCATGTGTCTTCTGTTCATGATCACATGCACACCAATTCTCTTGAGTCAATTCTTAGATTCTCCATTTTTAGATTTACAAAGTCTAATGTATCTGCTTGTGAAGGTTATTCCCATCGGATGGTCATTTGCCAAACTTGACAATTGTCATTTGACATGACAACACATAGCTCTAAATACATCTGAATAACTGTGTAATGAATGAAATGTATATGAATAATTTAAAACATGATTTCATACCTATCCCCTTACATCTTGTGTTGTATTGTACCTTCTTCTATTATGCATTGTATTTTCCTTTGAATGTACTTTGGAGAGTGGGGCAGAGCAAGGCATGGAATGCTCTTGCTGTTCCTTCACGGGTTCCAGTCCAGGGCATCAGTTGTTAGCGGTGTCCTGGAGTTGAAGCTGTGCTGCCTGGCTCTTGCCTGTTTCCTTCTGACTATCTACAATAAACCTTTGGATTACATACTGCGTTTCACCTTTATTACAATTGGCAATGACTTGTAAACGAATCTACGAGGATTACTGCCTGGAATTACTTATTTTATTTTTTTATACATTTTACCGCAAGTACAACCTGAAGAGGCTTTTATTGTTTGTAAACCCTCCACAGTCTTATTTCTACGCCTACTCGAAATTGGAATTCTGCTGACCCCAGCTGTCTTCTACCAGCAAAAATTGGGGTAAGACACTTTAATTGTTTTATTCTGCAAACCGTTGGGGGAACTGCCATTTGCCGCATTTTTGGAGCGGGCAGTGTTCTAATCTGACGTGCCTCGCTCCGTGGAATGCCTGAAGTCAACTGAGCGGGGCTGCGCAAGCGACGTATCCTACAGTGACGTGTTGCCTGATACATCATCACGCAAGGTCACGCAGCATGACCTTGCATAGCGGCCATCTTGGATTCACTCAGGGCTGTGTAGGGAAAATATCAGACCAGCTTCAGCAACGCAATGTGTATTTTTATGGTTCCCCATTTTAGATTTTACCGACTTTGACCATTTTTGAACTACTATCCAGGCAAACAGGTGAGATAGTCGGGAGACGACTATTAAATAATTGTCATTGTTGACAATTCGCCATTTCTGCCTACTGCATCTTCACCAATATCATTGTATTTATTATTGAAACTGTTGGGAATTTTTGTATTATTATTATTGAAAGGCACATTATTATCACTGTTAAGTCACAGATAGATACACCCACATACTAGTTTACTTAGCTGCACATGGAATAAGGTGATCAGGAACCTCAGGAAGTGGAACAAGTTATGGCACAGCAAAGTTTCACGATTAGTCCTCCACATTCATTTTGGGCAACTGGATCCCAACCAAGTATGAAATGGTTCGAATGGAAGAACTATTTTGTAAATTATATCAAATCAGTGGATGAGGCTGGTAAGATGAAGCATGATCAGATGAAAAGACTTTTACTTCATTCCTTGGGCCTGTTGGATTGAAGACTTAAATTATAAGCAGTGAAGATATTAATGTATTTGAATGAGCCTTAAAAGACCTAGACAAATACTTTGCCCCCAAAGTCTACATCAATTCGGTACGGCACAAGTTTTTACAAAGGAAACAGCACAAAGAAGAACTTGTAGACGAGTGGGTGGATGATCTAAAAAAATTGGCCATTGACGGTAAATTCGGAAATCTACATGACGACTTAATAAGTGACCAGTCAGTCATGCATAATAACAATTCTCCCATCCAAGATTGCTTGTGGGTCAATGGGGATGCACCATTGGAGCATGTTTTAGCTTTATGAGAAAAGCTGAAATGTCTGGGAGATGTGCCACTGTGATTAAAGATTCTGAAAAATATTCTGGGAGAGTCTTCAAAGTACAGAACACAAGTAGAAACCAATACCAACACACCATGAGTCGTGGTCAAAGTCAACCACAGTGGAACATGTGGAGAGAGAAGAAACCGGAGGAAAGAAGGTATTACCGTTGTGATAGCAAGGAACACTTGGCCTATAGCAAAAATTGCCCTGCAGCAAGGAAGAAATGTAGTATTTGTGGTTTGGTTGGGCTTTTTAGCAAAATGTGCCAGCGAAGAAATAATAATGTTAAATATGTGTTGGATGAAGAGGATGGTACTGATGGAGACGCAAAAAAATGAGAGTGTTGTGTAAAACGTTTGCAGGGAAACTTTGTGTTAAATGTCATTGACAATTCACTAAAGGGAAAGCCTGTATGTGAGATATCTATGAGTGGAGTTTCAGTCAACATGTTTGCTGATTCAGGTTCACCCAATACTTTTGTAAATGTAGCGGTGTGGAAACAAGAATTAGTAAAAAGAATTGGGCACCAGTTATACCCCACAGATTTTAATCCGGTAAGAAGATCAATATGTAAGGCTTCAGATGGCTTACATTCCTATTTAAAGGGAGCTCAGCAAGGGGGAAGTATATGTGGCCAAACTTGGTCCATCAGAGCTTGGCTGGATGGATCAAAAGAAATTAAATATCATCCTTGACCCTATTAGCGAAGAAAAGGTTCTAGTAGTTGATGAAACCAGTAAGTTGGAAGATGTCTGGGTTAAAAAATACGCAGCAGATTTTGGAAATAATTTAGGGGCTCTCAAAGGGTTCGAACATAATATTGTACGTAAGAAGGATGCTGAACCTAAGGGCCACAAAGCAAGACCTGCTCCTATGTTGATAAGGGACGAAGTTAATAAAGAGTTAGGGGGTTTGATGGCAAAAGGAATGATCGAGGAAGTGGAGAATTTGTAGTGGATTTCTACAGTGCAGGTAGCGTGCAAAAGCAATTGAAAAATCTGCTTATGCATTGACTTGCACCACCTAAATAATAATATGGTTATTGAGACATTTCCCCTGCCCAAGATCAAGGAAATGGTTTTATCACTCAAGGGGGCGACCTGGTTTTCCACCATAGACTTATCAGCAGCTTGCCACCAGGTCATACTCACGCCAAAGTCCAGAAAGCTCACTGCCTTCATTACGCCATTTGGGTGTTACCAATTCAGGTGCATGCCCTTCAGCCTTGCCTCGGCTGCTGCAGTTTTTCAGCGGTTGATGCTCAGACTGTTTGGCAAAAGGAGGGGAGTGAGGTTCTTTCAAGATGAGATTTTAGTCGCTGCCAGGGGCAAAGAAGAACATGATCGTATTTTAAATAATGTGTTGGAAGTATTACAAAGAGTGGATTTGACTGTTGAACTTAGCAAGTGCAAGTTTGCTCAGAGGAGTGTGTCTTACTTAGGACATATTATAAATGACGATGGTGTGAAACCCAAGCCCACCTTGATCAATGCTATTGTAGGTTCACCTGCTCCACCTACAAAAGATGAAGCAAGATCCTTTTTAGGCATGGCCGAATATTGTGCCAAGTTTATACCAAACTTTGCCAGCAAGTTGTACATTTACGCTCACTTCTCAAGAAGAATGTAAAATTTGAATGGTCGGCTGACTGTGAGGCAGTTTCCCTAGTCAAAGCTGACCTAGAAAAAGTGAATGCATTAAGCCGTTTTGACCCAAACTCAGAATGTTTCCTAACTACTGATGCAAGTGACAAAGGAGTGTTCTATCGCAAAAGAGGTGTGATGGTTGTGAGAAAATAATCTTATTTGCATCTAGAGCTTTATTCCCAACAGAGAGTAAATGATCTATTATAGTGAGGGAGGCACAAGCCTGCGCCTGGGCCTTGGAACATTTTTGTGCCTTTCTTTGGGATAATGTTGAAAGTGGTGGTATGCACACCGCGTTTATTCTTTATAATCATTGCTTAGTCCATACATCTTAAACATCTTTGTCAGTTCATTAATAGCGGGCTTACAGCGGCATTGATGATGGAGGCAACTTGGAAGGACATACATACAAATGTGGAGAATTGTGAGATTACACGCATATGGTTAACAGGATACATTTAGGTCTGCGTGCAGATTGATTTGATAAGGGGACCAGATGCAATATGGGTATTGTAGTAACATAATGATCGCCAAGAGTCTTGGGAGTTTTCTTTTCACCCTGAATGTGGGTGGAGCACATACTGTTTAAATCAGGCTGGGTTTTCGAGAAGGCAAAACAGGCAAGATGAGAACCTGACGTTTGTTGCTTTGCAAAAAGAAAAAGATGATGATTTAAGCAGGTACGCATTGAGCTCTGTTTTGATCGGTCATACGTGGTTGTTTAACAGCTCATTTGAAAGGTGAATGACAGTCGGTAGGCGCCCGTTAAATGAGTTGTGCAAGTCAGCAGGATATGTCCGTTGCGAGAGGGATAACAATGTTTGGGGTTGGACAGAAAGCTTTTTTTAAAAGAAAACGCTAGCTGCACAAAGCATAAGTTCGGGGTTCTAATTGCAATAAGAATGCTGTCTGAATTGCCGGTTGCTTGTTTCTATTGAAGGGCATAATACACGATTCCCAAAAAAACAAAGTCTGATTCTTAAGTATGTAAAGACACATATATATTTGTTTGAGTTTTTACTATGTTAATGTAGGGATGTACACTAGATAAAAATCGGGTTAATTAAAGAAATGGCCATTGTTAAATTACATGCAAAACGTCATATGTGCAATGTTAAACCAAGATGAATATAATTTTACTTAAAACAAAAAACATAGTAAGATAATGTATGTTATTTTCGACTTACAGTTACCCCTGACGAAGGGCTGGCAAAAGCCCGAAATGCATTGGGTTGAAATAAAGAACTGCTGCTTTAAGCTACTGGTTGTATTGGACCCAATTTACAAGGAGGCCTGGATGGGCACATGTGAATATGTGAAGTTTCCTAAATACAATTTGTTTTAGACGTGGAATAGCTAACAAAGAGAATGAAAATATGGTAATATTGTTATAAAAACACGACGAACATGGAGAAGGTTACAACTGATGATCAATGGTTGGATTTGGTATCCAAAAATGCGCAGTGCGCCTGGGAGTGGTGCGTTGACTAGACGCTCCCCACAGGATTGTACTTTTTTTGGGATAAGCCAGTCACCATTCGCACAGACCATCAACCGTTGATGAGAATTTTAACCCCTGAGGGCAGTGTTGAGCCCTCCGCCAGATTAGCTAGGATCTCCATGAGGATGAAAGAATAAGTGTACAAGATCATCTATGTGCCGGGCAAGGACAATGTTGTGGCTGATTGCCTGTCAAGATTACCTGTACCATTAGAAGAAAAACAACATAACCACAGATCAGTGAAATGGGTGGTTTTAGAGAAGATAGTGGATGATTCCAACAACGTGGAGAAAATACTCTCCATGAAAGAGGCTCGCTGGATTTATTCCAAGAAGGCTGTTCAGATTGGCCTTAATGACCATATTGAGTGGAATAAGATCAGTAGACATTGATTGGAATCATGTAGAATGGTGCTCCTTTGTGGTCAATAATGTTGTGTCTGCTAAAGCTCCACTCCCCTCTCTAATGTGAGTACTTTTGTTGGGTCCAATGAAGATGCAAGGCACTTTGTCTGATTACAACTTAATTTAACCCCTTCGATGCGGATGACGAGCTCAGCTCGTCATCAGCCACGGGTGACGTGTGCAGATGACGAGCTGAGCTCGTCATGTATCGCGGTAAATGGAAAACAGCCGCACAGCGCCAAAATCACTGCAGCAGCGATGCGGTTAAATGTCCCGCTTACAGTCACCGGTCTGGGTTAGCCGTGCCTATATGGTGGTGAGTGGTATTAGTTAAACCTTTTGGGCTTTTCTTTAAAGTTTATGAGCATCTCGCTGATGGCAGAAATGAGTGGGGAAACATTGATGAATAGTGACGCGATTGCCAGCTTAATAATATCAAGGGGCATTGCTGAATTGCCCTGGACTGGCTGCTGAAAGCAGTATGGTATAACTTTATGGCCACCAGTGCCATCAACACGTGTTGGTTGGTCAATTTAATAACATTTAAGGCAGACAGTTAGTACAACCATTGTTTTCTCTTTGGTTTTTTGAAAAGTGAACAGGAACCATAACCGGGCCCTTACTTGCAATCCCAGCGTTTCTAATTTTTAGATGATTTGTAGCATATTTAATAGTGGGTTTTGATGTAGTTACAATATACCTGCACATGCAACTAAACTGACAGTCTTGCAACCGCCGTTTTGACATGATGCGAAAGGAGACGAGTCGTATTCTGTTTTAAAATGAGTAACCACGCAGCTTGGTGAAACGCTGGGACGATTGACCGCGCACAGTTATATTCCAAACGGTGAGAGTATATTGTTTGATTTGTTATTCACATTGGATTTTGAGTAAAACTGGAGTGAATACGAGCAGTAAAGCAGCCCGATGGTACTTGTAAGTGTGTAAGCTGTACCGGGGACAAATTCACTAATTAGTGATGGCTTCGTATTTATGACAAGAGGGCTTTGATTTACTTTGCAGTATGACTAAGCGTAACAAGTGGAAAAGAGACGGATCAGATTGAATCAGGATTCCGAAATAGAAGGGGAAATTAGAAATTCTGGGCCCGATTCACAGAATGAACTTAAGACTCAATCCTAAACTTACTACTATTTTGGCATTCACAGAATGCACTTACTACTTTTGGCATTCACAGAATGAACTTACTACTTTTGGTATTCACAGAAGTTAGGATTTTGTCGTAAGTTTGTCTTAAGACAAACTTAAGACAGACATAAGACAGACTTAAGTTAGGGTTTTGTCTTAAGTCTGTCTTAAGTTTGTCTTAAGTCTGTCTTAAGTCTGTCTTAAGACAAACTTAAGACAAAATCCTCACTTCTGTGAATACCAAAAGTAGTAAGTTCATTCTGTGAATACCAAAATATTAGTAAGTTTAGGATTGAGTCTTAAGTTCATTCTGTGAATCGGGCCCATTGTTCTCAGTGCCGGGGCCAGTAGGTCTGATGTAGTTTGTAAAGTCTCACGGATGGGCAAACATGTTTGGAGACTAATTGTTCTAAGTAAGTGTGATTTTATTTTGTGACGTATCATTGAGCATGGAATAAGGGCTGGGGAGAATTGTATGACCCTGATTTGCACGAATAGAACAAAAATGTTATACAGTCATGAGTAAAGTTTATGTGTTGTGTCTGTTTCCACAGATGAAGGTGTGAGCGACAAAGGTGCTTGTTAAAGGGGGATAAAAGTGTAAATAATTTACACCCTTTGCAACTTAGTGAGTGCTAGTATGTGGGCCCATGGTTCTCACTCGGTAAATATATGCCGAAACCACGGGATTTGTGGCTACTAATGTAGTACAGTCCATGTTTGCTTGATTACCTGTACTGAAGTAACAGAAAGAGACGGGTGGTGTTTCTCTTGATTTACCAGTCGCTGTTGTTTCTTTCTTTGCATGTTTGTCAGTCACTCTTTTGTTATGTACACAGGTCCAAGGAGGTGATCGCTGACATCAGTTGCCCTGATGAATTTGCTGTTACGTTTAAAAAGGCAATGAAACATGTTGGCCATCCTCAAAGTGGTTAACAACATGCTGTGTTTTTAATATTGGGCCAACTGACGCCGTGGAATAAAAAGTTATGAGTGCGTATGTGAGTTGTTTCAATTTTATTTGACATTTCTTGTGTCTCATTCACCTTGGGGTCTTGCTTTTATTTTTACATTTTTCACACCTTTCCCGCACTTGACACATATTATATTTTACATGAGAAAGTCATTGATGATGATAAGTATGTGGGCAAGCTGGTGAGAACCTGCCTGTAGCTCCTCCGGTGGTGCGCACGTGAGATACTTTCTCATTTTCTACACTTTTTTGCACCTTTCTGTCTTTGTGACACATGTACACTTCATTATCGACTGGTGCTGGTTGAGTGAACTGACTGCTGACTGGTATTTCTCCCTATTTGTAGGACTTTTAAAATTATTAATTAGGCAGAGTTCATGAAAAGAACTACTGAGTATGGGAAAAGATAAATATATCACCATATATGTAATCCTACGTATGCAAATTTATAAATTGATAAAAGTGCCTTACAATGCCAGGCCCTTGTTGTTGGATTATATGAATTTTAGTATTGCCTTCCTTCATGATTCTGGCGCACCACCAACCACTAAGGCTGAATGGTTGGAAGAACAATGTAATGACAAAAAATGTACAAGCGGTGTCAGAACATATCTGTAAAGGCTGGTGTTGGACTTGGCCCTTTTTGCAGGGTCATCCCTAAACTTTTTTGCCTTTCTCCAAGCCTTTTTTCTGACGTGGTGTTGGTGGTTTTAGGACTCTGGGCACTTTAGCACTGTTGTTTGGTGTAGAGTGTGTGTGCTCTCTGTGATAAATATGGTAAGATTGGTCTCCACCGGTTTGGCCTATTTATATTACCTGTCAGTCCCTTGTAAAGTGGTATCTCATATACCCAGAGCTGGTAGATCAGATGCTACTGGTGGGCTTGCAGCGCTGATTGCACCCCCACCAATGTAGCCTTTCAAACCTATCTCAGGCCTCTGCCATTGCAGGGCCTGTGTGCGCAGTGTCACTGCCGCTGTGATGTGGCACCTAAAGTGGTCCTACTTTTACTACATGTCAGTCACCCCATAGATAGGCCCTGGCTAGCCCTATGGACAGGGTCCATTGTACGTAAAAGATAGGACATGTATCTTAGGTGTGTGACATGTCTTGGTAGTGACAAACAGCCATTTTGGTTTCTCACTACTATGGGGCTGCCCTCCCAAAAGAATGCTTTGGGATTTGTTTGACAAGGATGTGCTAACCCCGCATTGAGGAGCTAGTTGATGAGCGGGTGCCCACCCCATGGTTGAGGTCAGCTGTGGATGCCCACCCCACCTGGCTGCTGAGAGAAGAGCCGTCGAGATCTGGGCACTATTAGTTTCCTGCCGCAGTTGCCCTGGCCCAGAGATGTTTTTCCCGGTCAGAGTGGAGTGAGAGCAATATTTCCTTGTCTGCGGCCCTCTCTATCCCTGGGACTGCCCTTCTTGTGATCCAGGAGTCGGGCTGCCTTATTCCACTGGTAAGGTGTTTGGGGTCTCCACTCCACATCGGAATTGGCTGAAGTTCTTGGACTGATATCCATGGACGGAGTCTTCCACCCTATGCATTGGGTGGCCTTTGGCAGGATTCCCATTTGCAACCTGTCCTGTCCATGGAACTTTGTATTGGCAACCGTTTATGTGCATTGCGACAGACTACCGAGTTTCTCTCCTGCTCTCCCATCGCCTCCCGTCTAAATCCCGTTCTGCGCTGATGGCTGGTGTGAGGCAGCCATCTTACCCCCATATGCTGACCTTCTGGGCTGTTTGTCAGTCTCGGCTGTTTGAGCAAAGTCATACCCACAGCGCTGCGGCGCTGGGACTCCAACCCAGCTGCAGGCTATTCTCCTGACTCGAACTGGGTCTGCCTTTGTTCTGGTCCGGTGGTGATGGTCTGGCATTGGGTTCTACACTAGTTGGTGCCTGCCTGCAGGATTTGTATTTTAATCTAATTGACCGTCTGCCTAATCTTCCACCCCTATACTCTATGGAGCAATGGGCATACACCAAATACACATATGTTAAGTTTATTTGTTAAGTTTATTTGGATAATGCCCATTGCTCGGTTGCTTCTCCTTATTATACATTGATGTTTGTTTCTGCTTAGTTGTATCTGGTACAACTTCCTCGCTCTCATCTATGTAAAGCGCTCTGACACCTCCGGGTCTAGCCAGCGCTATATGAAACTCAATAAATAAATAAATAAATAAATAATGACCTGCACAAAGATCCCAACTGTGCCCGACCCGGAAGCCTGGCAGCCTTGCCTGGTTGTGGGCGGGGCCTGGATGTGTTTGGAGGAAGCAGGAAGAAGCCATCCAGAGCATCATGGGCATTCCATCGAAGTCCTGGTCCCAGGAAGGGCAAAGGGAGACAGGCAGCACTGCACCTGAGGAAAGGTGGGGCTCCCATGTGGTGAAGAGAGCCCCGTGTGCAGTCTAGAGGAGTCCACCAGAGAGCCCGGTGAGTGGTGGCGCATTGAGAGAGGCTGGGGGTGGTTCGAGGCACATTCTTTATAATCATTGCTTAGTCCATACATCTTAAACATCTTTGTCAGTTCATTAATAGCGGGCTTACAGCGGCATTGATGATGGAGGCAACTTGGAAGGACATACATACAAATGTGGAGAATTGTGAGATTACACGCATATGGTTAACAGGATACATTTAGGTCTGCGTGCAGATTGATTTGATAAGGGGACCAGATGCAATATGGGTATTGTAGTAACATAATGATCGCCAAGAGTCTTGGGAGTTTTCTTTTCACCCTGAATGTGGGTGGAGCACATACTGTTTAAATCAGGCTGGGTTTTCGAGAAGGCAAAACAGGCAAGATGAGAACCTGACGTTTGTTGCTTTGCAAAAAGAAAAAGATGATGATTTAAGCAGGTACGCATTGAGCTCTGTTTTGATCGGTCATACGTGGTTGTTTAACAGCTCATTTGAAAGGTGAATGACAGTCGGTAGGCGCCCGTTAAATGAGTTGTGCAAGTCAGCAGGATATGTCCGTTGCGAGAGGGATAACAATGTTTGGGGTTGGACAGAAAGCTTTTTTTAAAAGAAAACGCTAGCTGCACAAAGCATAAGTTCGGGGTTCTAATTGCAATAAGAATGCTGTCTGAATTGCCGGTTGCTTGTTTCTATTGAAGGGCATAATACACGATTCCCAAAAAAACAAAGTCTGATTCTTAAGTATGTAAAGACACATATATATTTGTTTGAGTTTTTACTATGTTAATGTAGGGATGTACACTAGATAAAAATCGGGTTAATTAAAGAAATGGCCATTGTTAAATTACATGCAAAACGTCATATGTGCAATGTTAAACCAAGATGAATATAATTTTACTTAAAACAAAAAACATAGTAAGATAATGTATGTTATTTTCGACTTTCAGTTACCCCTGACGAAGGGCTGGCAAAAGCCCGAAATGCATTGGGTTGAAATAAAGAACTGCTGCTTTAAGCTACTGGTTGTATTGGACCCAATTTACAAGGAGGCCTGGATGGGCACATGTGAATATGTGAAGTTTCCTAAATACAATTTGTTTTAGACGTGGAATAGCTAACAAAGAGAATGAAAATATGGTAATATTGTTATAAAAACACGACGAACATGGAGAAGGTTACAACTGATGATCAATGGTTGGATTTGGTATCCAAAAATGCGCAGTGCGCCTGGGAGTGGTGCGTTGACTAGACGCTCCCCACAGGATTGTACTTTTTTTGGGATAAGCCAGTCACCATTCGCACAGACCATCAACCGTTGATGAGAATTTTAACCCCTGAGGGCAGTGTTGAGCCCTCCGCCAGATTAGCTAGGATCTCCATGAGGATGAAAGAATAAGTGTACAAGATCATCTATGTGCCGGGCAAGGACAATGTTGTGGCTGATTGCCTGTCAAGATTACCTGTACCATTAGAAGAAAAACAACATAACCACAGATCAGTGAAATGGGTGGTTTTAGAGAAGATAGTGGATGATTCCAACAACGTGGAGAAAATACTCTCCATGAAAGAGGCTCGCTGGATTTATTCCAAGAAGGCTGTTCAGATTGGCCTTAATGACCATATTGAGTGGAATAAGATCAGTAGACATTGATTGGAATCATGTAGAATGGTGCTCCTTTGTGGTCAATAATGTTGTGTCTGCTAAAGCTCCACTCCCCTCTCTAATGTGAGTACTTTTGTTGGGTCCAATGAAGATGCAAGGCACTTTGTCTGATTACAACTTAATTTAACCCCTTCGATGCGGATGACGAGCTCAGCTCGTCATCAGCCACGGGTGACGTGTGCAGATGACGAGCTGAGCTCGTCATGTATCGCGGTAAATGGAAAACAGCCGCACAGCGCCAAAATCACTGCAGCAGCGATGCGGTTAAATGTCCCGCTTACAGTCACCGGTCTGGGTTAGCCGTGCCTATATGGTGGTGAGTGGTATTAGTTAAACCTTTTGGGCTTTTCTTTAAAGTTTATGAGCATCTCGCTGATGGCAGAAATGAGTGGGGAAACATTGATGAATAGTGACGCGATTGCCAGCTTAATAATATCAAGGGGCATTGCTGAATTGCCCTGGACTGGCTGCTGAAAGCAGTATGGTATAACTTTATGGCCACCAGTGCCATCAACACGTGTTGGTTGGTCAATTTAATAACATTTAAGGCAGACAGTTAGTACAACCATTGTTTTCTCTTTGGTTTTTTGAAAAGTGAACAGGAACCATAACCGGGCCCTTACTTGCAATCCCAGCGTTTCTAATTTTTAGATGATTTGTAGCATATTTAATAGTGGGTTTTGATGTAGTTACAATATACCTGCACATGCAACTAAACTGACAGTCTTGCAACCGCCGTTTTGACATGATGCGAAAGGAGACGAGTCGTATTCTGTTTTAAAATGAGTAACCACGCAGCTTGGTGAAACGCTGGGACGATTGACCGCGCACAGTTATATTCCAAACGGTGAGAGTATATTGTTTGATTTGTTATTCACATTGGATTTTGAGTAAAACTGGAGTGAATACGAGCAGTAAAGCAGCCCGATGGTACTTGTAAGTGTGTAAGCTGTACCGGGGACAAATTCACTAATTAGTGATGGCTTCGTATTTATGACAAGAGGGCTTTGATTTACTTTGCAGTATGACTAAGCGTAACAAGTGGAAAAGAGACGGATCAGATTGAATCAGGATTCCGAAATAGAAGGGGAAATTAGAAATTCTGGGCCCGATTCACAGAATGAACTTAAGACTCAATCCTAAACTTACTACTATTTTGGCATTCACAGAATGCACTTACTACTTTTGGCATTCACAGAATGAACTTACTACTTTTGGTATTCACAGAAGTTAGGATTTTGTCGTAAGTTTGTCTTAAGACAAACTTAAGACAGACATAAGACAGACTTAAGTTAGGGTTTTGTCTTAAGTCTGTCTTAAGTTTGTCTTAAGTCTGTCTTAAGTCTGTCTTAAGACAAACTTAAGACAAAATCCTCACTTCTGTGAATACCAAAAGTAGTAAGTTCATTCTGTGAATACCAAAATATTAGTAAGTTTAGGATTGAGTCTTAAGTTCATTCTGTGAATCGGGCCCATTGTTCTCAGTGCCGGGGCCAGTAGGTCTGATGTAGTTTGTAAAGTCTCACGGATGGGCAAACATGTTTGGAGACTAATTGTTCTAAGTAAGTGTGATTTTATTTTGTGACGTATCATTGAGCATGGAATAAGGGCTGGGGAGAATTGTATGACCCTGATTTGCACGAATAGAACAAAAATGTTATACAGTCATGAGTAAAGTTTATGTGTTGTGTCTGTTTCCACAGATGAAGGTGTGAGCGACAAAGGTGCTTGTTAAAGGGGGATAAAAGTGTAAATAATTTACACCCTTTGCAACTTAGTGAGTGCTAGTATGTGGGCCCATGGTTCTCACTCGGTAAATATATGCCGAAACCACGGGATTTGTGGCTACTAATGTAGTACAGTCCATGTTTGCTTGATTACCTGTACTGAAGTAACAGAAAGAGACGGGTGGTGTTTCTCTTGATTTACCAGTCGCTGTTGTTTCTTTCTTTGCATGTTTGTCAGTCACTCTTTTGTTATGTACACAGGTCCAAGGAGGTGATCGCTGACATCAGTTGCCCTGATGAATTTGCTGTTACGTTTAAAAAGGCAATGAAACATGTTGGCCATCCTCAAAGTGGTTAACAACATGCTGTGTTTTTAATATTGGGCCAACTGACGCCGTGGAATAAAAAGTTATGAGTGCGTATGTGAGTTGTTTCAATTTTATTTGACATTTCTTGTGTCTCATTCACCTTGGGGTCTTGCTTTTATTTTTACATTTTTCACACCTTTCCCGCACTTGACACATATTATATTTTACATGAGAAAGTCATTGATGATGATAAGTATGTGGGCAAGCTGGTGAGAACCTGCCTGTAGCTCCTCCGGTGGTGGGCACGTGAGATACTTTCTCATTTTCTACACTTTTTTGCACCTTTCTGTCTTTGTGACACATGTACACTTCATTATCGACTGGTGCTGGTTGAGTGAACTGACTGCTGACTGGTATTTCTCCCTATTTGTAGGACTTTTAAAATTATTAATTAGGCAGAGTTCATGAAAAGAACTACTGAGTATGGGAAAAGATAAATATATCACCATATATGTAATCCTACGTATGCAAATTTATAAATTGATAAAAGTGCCTTACAATGCCAGGCCCTTGTTGTTGGATTATATGAATTTTAGTATTGCCTTCCTTCATGATTCTGGCGCACCACCAACCACTAAGGCTGAATGGTTGGAAGAACAATGTAATGACAAAAAATGTACAAGCGGTGTCAGAACATATCTGTAAAGGCTGGTGTTGGACTTGGCCCTTTTTGCAGGGTCATCCCTAAACTTTTTTGCCTTTCTCCAAGCCTTTTTTCTGACGTGGTGTTGGTGGTTTTAGGACTCTGGGCACTTTAGCACTGTTGTTTGGTGTAGAGTGTGTGTGCTCTCTGTGATAAATATGGTAAGATTGGTCTCCACCGGTTTGGCCTATTTATATTACCTGTCAGTCCCTTGTAAAGTGGTATCTCATATACCCAGAGCTGGTAGATCAGATGCTACTGGTGGGCTTGCAGCGCTGATTGCACCCCCACCAATGTAGCCTTTCAAACCTATCTCAGGCCTCTGCCATTGCAGGGCCTGTGTGCGCAGTGTCACTGCCGCTGTGATGTGGCACCTAAAGTGGTCCTACTTTTACTACATGTCAGTCACCCCATAGATAGGCCCTGGCTAGCCCTATGGACAGGGTCCATTGTACGTAAAAGATAGGACATGTATCTTAGGTGTGTGACATGTCTTGGTAGTGACAAACAGCCATTTTGGTTTCTCACTACTATGGGGCTGCCCTCCCAAAAGAATGCTTTGGGATTTGTTTGACAAGGATGTGCTAACCCCGCATTGAGGAGCTAGTTGATGAGCGGGTGCCCACCCCATGGTTGAGGTCAGCTGTGGATGCCCACCCCACCTGGCTGCTGAGAGAAGAGCCGTCGAGATCTGGGCACTATTAGTTTCCTGCCGCAGTTGCCCTGGCCCAGAGATGTTTTTCCCGGTCAGAGTGGAGTGAGAGCAATATTTCCTTGTCTGCGGCCCTCTCTATCCCTGGGACTGCCCTTCTTGTGATCCAGGAGTCGGGCTGCCTTATTCCACTGGTAAGGTGTTTGGGGTCTCCACTCCACATCGGAATTGGCTGAAGTTCTTGGACTGATATCCATGGACGGAGTCTTCCACCCTATGCATTGGGTGGCCTTTGGCAGGATTCCCATTTGCAACCTGTCCTGTCCATGGAACTTTGTATTGGCAACCGTTTATGTGCATTGCGACAGACTACCGAGTTTCTCTCCTGCTCTCCCATCGCCTCCCGTCTAAATCCCGTTCTGCGCTGATGGCTGGTGTGAGGCAGCCATCTTACCCCCATATGCTGACCTTCTGGGCTGTTTGTCAGTCTCGGCTGTTTGAGCAAAGTCATACCCACAGCGCTGCGGCGCTGGGACTCCAACCCAGCTGCAGGCTATTCTCCTGACTCGAACTGGGTCTGCCTTTGTTCTGGTCCGGTGGTGATGGTCTGGCATTGGGTTCTACACTAGTTGGTGCCTGCCTGCAGGATTTGTATTTTAATCTAATTGACCGTCTGCCTAATCTTCCACCCCTATACTCTATGGAGCAATGGGCATACACCAAATACACATATGTTAAGTTTATTTGTTAAGTTTATTTGGATAATGCCCATTGCTCGGTTGCTTCTCCTTATTATACATTGATGTTTGTTTCTGCTTAGTTGTATCTGGTACAACTTCCTCGCTCTCATCTATGTAAAGCGCTCTGACACCTCCGGGTCTAGCCAGCGCTATATGAAACTCAATAAATAAATAAATAAATAAATAATGACCTGCACAAAGATCCCAACTGTGCCCGACCCGGAAGCCTGGCAGCCTTGCCTGGTTGTGGGCGGGGCCTGGATGTGTTTGGAGGAAGCAGGAAGAAGCCATCCAGAGCATCATGGGCATTCCATCGAAGTCCTGGTCCCAGGAAGGGCAAAGGGAGACAGGCAGCACTGCACCTGAGGAAAGGTGGGGCTCCCATGTGGTGAAGAGAGCCCCGTGTGCAGTCTAGAGGAGTCCACCAGAGAGCCCGGTGAGTGGTGGCGCATTGAGAGAGGCTGGGGGTGGTTCGAGGCACATTGTCAGTGCCAGAGTGGTCCCGCAGGAGAGCGGGCCACTCCAGCGGTGGGGGCACATTGTTTTCAGGGCCCAGAGGGAATCCATGGGGCGGGTTTGTGCCAGTGCCGGTTTCCTTGCCGCAGCTGCACCGCAAGTATGGGCAGCTGCAATGTTGGGGCAGTTTTAGTTGCATGAGTCCCAGAGTGGGAGCTCATAGTAACAGCTGCACCAGCACGGGCAGCTGCCACATTGGGCGCATTTGTAGGAGTAAGATGCACTTCAGCCCTGCCCCAGTGCTTTGCGCACTTTGGTGTCTGCTGCATTGGCAGCCAGCCCTGACATTTTGGGACGAAGGGCTTTTGAGCACCAGCGAAAGGCCAGTTGTCCAGGGGGTCAGTTCAATCTTGGTAGGGCGCAAGGCCCTAATGTGATTGCAAAATGTAAATCACACTATGCAATCACATTAGGGCCTTGCTTGGGATGCCTACGACATAATGTGTTTATGTTTAGGATGTTTATGCATAATTTGTTTATGCTGGTGAGGCCTAGTGCGTAATGTGTTTAAGCTAATGAGGGTTAGGCCTAATGTGCATATGCCTAATGTTATGCTATGAATTTTTGAGGTTGGTGTCTAATGTGACTGTGATAATGCTTAGATCATTATTGTACCAGTAGTTACTGGTTGTGGTTTACATTTACATACCTGATCTAATGGTTCTGGCAGTGGCCCGATTGGCCCTGTCCTGTATATAATCCCCTGTGAATATTGCCTGTGGCAGTTGGCACAGTGTAAATGTGTAATTTTGTTTCTAATGTGTTTATGATAATACAAAGGCTATTTTTTTTGTATAACCTTGCGTGGAGTTCCTTTTGTGATGTACCGAGTGTGTTGCGCAAATGCTTAAAACATTGCCTCTGGGATAAGCCTTCAGCGTGTAATCCCTTGCCCTGACTACACTGATGGTTTCTGCCAGGCATTGGCACAAGCCTTAGCCAACCAAAAATCCAATTTCTAACAGCTGGCCTAGGAGACATAACATAACCAGTGATTTGAAACATTTTTGGGAGGTGATAATGGAATTATCAGTGAACAAGGAATTGATCTTGAGAGGTGACAGGATAATTCTACCTAAAACTTTGTGGAAGAAAGTAATGCAATTGTGCCATGAAGGTCATTTTAGCATAATAAGGACCAAATTGGTGATCAAATGCATTTTCTGGTGGCCAGGAGTAGACAAGGAGGTAGAGAGAGTTGTGAAGAATGTTCGGTTTGTTGCTCTGCTGACAAATCCTTAAAGATCTTGAGGACTTCTATGAGTGAGGGTTTAATTCCTAGTCTTCGAAGGGAATTAGTAGCAGTGGATTTATTTTTGGACCGGTTGGCAAATACAAAGAATATGGTTTGGTTGCTATTGATCTATTTTCTAAATGGCCTGTTATAGACATTGTGGAAAAAGTGGACATGAACACTGTTCTTGAATTTCTAGACAAACTGTTTGTCTTGGAAGGCTTACCCATTAGCATTTTAAGTGACAAAGGAGGGCAATTCACTTCAAGAAATGCTAGAGATTATTTTGAGAGAAGTGAGATTAAGCACAAGACCACTTCTCTGTACAATCCAAGTGGCAATGGTACTGTGGAGCACTATAACCGCATGTTGAAAGGTGTGATCCAAGCGACTTTGAGAGAAACAGATGGATTGGAAACTGCAGATTCAAAAAGCTATTTTGGCATACAGGGTGACTACTCACACTGCCACTGGTTTATCTCCTTTTGTTATGATGAGGGGCAGGAACGCCAGATGCAAATTTAGTCCCAGTTGGTTTTTGGAAGGTAGAGTGGAGCAATGGTCTCCCACTGATGTTAGAAACTATTTGGAGATGGTACATAAGAAAATGAAGGAGTATTACGATGAATGTCATGGTACTAAAGTTGTGAGTGACTGGGCCCATATTAAGTCTGTATTAAAAGATCTATTAAAGTCCGTGAGGATGAGAATCAGTTTGAAGCACCACAAGAAGTAGTAGAGGTTCTTTGTAATGTGGTCAAACTGAAGGATGGAAGAGTTTGGAACCTTAAAAATTTTGCCTTTGACTTGGAACATAAATCAGCGGTTCCATTCAATGTAGTCCCATCCCATAAAGATTGGTTGAACATCGAGTGGGTGGAAGTATATTTTGGTCATAGCAATGTCCAATCTGGATTGGTTTCTGATGATGTTCATGATAGTGAACCGATGGAGGGTAACCAGGGTGCTGCGGAATTTAGGCAACTAGTCCGTGAGGACACTCTCGTCCCAGAGGAAGTTTTGTTTGGAAGGAGTGAGGAGGGGCATTCGGGCACCATTTAAGCTGTTGGGGGAAATATGAATACGGGGGACATTGCTAAGAGAAAAAGAGTTCTTCCTTGGTGGTTGAAAGAATATGTAATGTAACTCGTGCTCATTTTCCTCGCTCTCTTATTGTTGATTTTTACACTCCTTATTGTTCATCACTCTACTGTGTTATTTTACCTTTGCCTTGTAAGGAGGGGGTATGTGTTGTATTGTACTTTCTTCTGTTATGCATTGTATTTTCCTATGAATGTCCTTTGGAGCAAGGGGCAGAGTGAGGCATGGAATGCTCTTGCTGTTCCTTCACGTGTTCCAGTCCAGGGCATCAGTTGTTACCGGTGTCCTGGAGGAGAAGCTGTGCTGCCTGGCTCTTGCCTGTTTCCTTCTGACTATCTACAATAACGCTTTGGATTACATACAGCGTTTCACCTTTATTACACTAGTGTATCTACTTGTGAAGGTTAATCCCATCGGATGGTCATTTGCCAAACTTGACAATTGTCAGTTGACATGACAACACATAGCTCGAAATAGATTGGAATAACTGTGTAATGAATGAAATGTATATGAATAATTTAAAACATGATTTCATACCTTGTCCCCTTACATCTAGGAGAGTGTTTTGGGAGCAATGGAAAACTCGACTCCAAATTATAAGAACTCCATATTCTTGTCTTTGCCTGGCCTGTAACCAAAAGCACAAAATACAAGCACTTGTGTGGTTCTAGGCCCTAAGTAAAATTGCCATATTTCGAAAGGGATGTGGAAACTGTAATGCTTGCTCCTATAAAGCACACATTTTGTATGACCTATGTCTCTTGTCACCTGGCATGGCAGCTGCAGTCTTCTTATAAAACATTAATTGATGACTTAACAGAAAATCATGAAAGTTTTGTTAGCAGTTATATATTGTGCAGGATGTTGAGCCGATGCCGAGAGGCAAGCCAGGTTTGAGTGTCGGAATAACATGAAGAAATATGTCAGCGAGTGGAGGAATATTCTGAGAGCAGGACACAGGTTCAGTTATATAGTCTTCTATTTATTTTTTGCAGTTATTCTTGCTTTTCAATCTTTCAAGTTTTATATTGTGTTGGGTGTTCAGAAAGCGCCGTGAGTGGAGCCAGTTTTGAGTCTCGGCGTCGGCTCAACATCATGTATAAAAAGAAGGCACCAATTTATTTTTTATGTTGCAAGAAAACTGCAACATAGCTGCTATTGAAGAGAGGTTCTTGCCTGGAACTCTATCCCTCCTTGGAGGTCTGACTTGCGTAGGAAACCAGAAATTCTATGAAATATTTTGGAGTTTTCCTTTATAAATACCATTAAGAACAGTATTTTGGTCCATTTATCAGAGAAGTAGTGCTGAAAATTTCACTAGCATGCTTCCTTTTTAAAAAATAAATGTTCATGGGGAGATATCCCCCCCTTCCCATCCCCTTGATACAACAGGCTTGCTTGTGCAACAATTGCTCTTACACCTCACCGCTTTCAAATTCTACCAGCTGCCACTGTTCTCAAGGCTCCCTGATGCCACCAATTTAATTTGCATTATTTATTCAAACTCTGATGTTAATATATAAGTCAGAAAAGACACTACCTCTGTTAATGGAGACTAATATAATTAAAGTATATCATTCTGACGAAGCTCTGTTCACAAATAACTACTATTAAAATGTTTTTCTTACCTTTTTTTGTTCATATTCCTGCACTCTTTATCAAAGTTATTTTTCTTGAACGGGAAATCATGCTAATTAGTGTAAACTGATTTAATTCCTTGTATGCCAAAATCAGTCTGATTCAAACATCTAGTCAATTTGTTTAATTAGCAGCATTTTTTTAGATTTTTGAAAATCTCTACCAATAATTAGGAATCTACTCTCCAGGCCGGTGCGGCCCTGCCCAGACACTATGTTAATTTTCTGGTCAAAAGATGGAATGGAATGGCAGTCTGTATAATGGGTGAGTTATTGAATTCAGGCTTCTTGAAAGATTTATCACAGATCTAATAGTAATGAAAACGTGTGGCTCTTCTGGTATTTTCAGCTGAGAGGACTGTTTTATACTCTCTCTAGTGCAGATACTGTTCTCAACCTGGCTGCCAGGCTTATCTATGACTGCAAACGATTTGACCACATCTCTCCTGTCCTCAAAAATCTCAATTGGCTCCCAATAGAAGGAAGATCCACCTACAAGATTGCATGTATCACTCACAAAGCTCTTCACCAACACAGCCCCTCTTACCTCTCTGACAAACTACAAAAAGCTGGTTGCTCCAGGTCCTTGAGAAGCACTAACACCCTTGTCCTTATCCCCCCTAGACTCAAATGTAAAAAGAACCAATCACGTGCATTCTCTGGTAATGCCCCAACGATTTGGAACTCTCTCCCCAAAGATCTTCGTTGCAACCCCTCCTACCCTCTCTTCAAAAAAAGTCTCAAGGTGCTTCTTCTCAAGAAATATTGGGGTACCTAACGTCGCTGAAATGACTCTGTCCTTTATTTCTGTACTCCCCTGCCAACCCCTCTTTTTCTTCCTTTTCTTATTTTCTCTCTCCCTCTCATCCTTCCAATCTCTCTCTCACTTTTCAACCTTTCTCGCCTCCTTTATTTATCTCTCAGCCACTTTCTTTTCTCCCTCTCTTGTCAGACTGAAATGCCTCATCCTAATTGTAAGTTAATGCACAATGTAAATTTTGTTGCGATGTGTTTACCTTCCTGTAAAGCGCTCTGATACTCTTGGGTCCAGTAGCGCTATTGAGCCTTACCTCAAATATTACATCAATGTAAAGAGGAATTTGAGATTTAACTAACCAACTTTGTACAGCCGAGATTATGTGTCCTTAATTTTTCCACCATTTGTAGGTAGTAATCCTAGAAGAATGCAGTTTTTAGCATGAGGTTTTTATATCATACTCCAAAATATTTACATTGTGTTGATAATATCTCGAATACATGCCCTGGATGTGTAGACACAGTATGTCGTGGTTGCATATTTATTTTATTCTTAGCCACTTGATTAATCACTGGAAGGCCAGCTATCAATCTTAATTTGTTTGTACCAGTAAAGTTATTGTTTCCCTTTGAAAAAATAACGTTGTTAGTTGTTGTAGATGGTAAAACACTGTCCCAAAGGCAAGAGCTCAAGCCCTTCATGTTCATAGTACTGTTCTAAAGCATAGTCCATAGCAACTGCAAGGAGTACTGTCAGCATGCTCAGAATTTTCCACTACTAAGGTTTACAAAAATATGACTCCTACATAATGAGTTTACTGAGCACAAGTAACATTTTGTTCGTTTTCATTCACAAGTCAAATATTTAGCATTGAACAATCAGCATTCTACGGGCTTAGGTCCTGATGTATCATACATAGTTGTTTATCTTTCTCTAAATGAATTTCTGATTCGTTTTTAGCTGCTTTATATAAATCACTTTCCACTTTTTCAACTGCAACATGTAACTTTTATTATTATAAAACATAATAAAAATGATGTTAAAAAAAGGATCACTATACGAGATTATGCCTCAGACTAAACCTACCCAGGACAGGCATTGAAAAACAGCTATATGTCTGCCCATCTAAATTAGGCAGCTGGTGATACAGCCAAACCACCCATGGCCCAAACTCCAATGAGCCCTCGTAGGAGTTTGACCATGGCAGAGACAGCGTAGTCTCTGTCGTCATCAATGTCCCACCCGAATTTTAAATCATGTGGGTGGACCATAGTATGGGCGGGGAGGGAGGGAATACATCAGGCCCTAAGGTTTTAGACAGCTGTGGGACCGTGACTGCCTAAATTAAATGTCAGAGCGCACCTACTCATGCATGCTTTATTCTTACTTGGAGTGCTCCAAAATTACAATATTCAATAAAGTTCGAACAAGAGGTATTTCAGTAAGCAGCTTCTGAAAACAGGAAACATTGTTTTGATGCCAGTGGAAAACCAGAGTTGAAGAGCCCGCCTGGCTGAGAGCAAGGCAGGTGTGCTTTTATGAAACCCTGCGTGGAAACCATGAGAGGATTTCTTTGCTGGAAATTAATGTTGTAATTTCATGTCAGTTGAAAGCATAACTCAAGGGCTGTTCTAGCATCAATTATGCTGCTTGTTGCATTTTTCATTTTGTGTCGTGGAGAGAATAGGCCAAGGAGCAGCAGTGCTAAATAGTTATTTGTTCTTTTGGTACAAGAGTAACTCACTTTATTATGGTATAACAAATCCACTTTTCAGTCAGTATGTGATATGTTCACTGCTAATACACTGGAAAACTAATTTCACTTAAATCTCGAGTTCTGGTTTTCTTTGTAGCTAGTTTCAAACTCTGGATACTATGCGGAATAATAAATAGTTACATAAATAGAAGACATTATACTGGGATGTTATGCATATTTTACTGATGCTAATACTCCGCACATGGGGAGATTCTTTGAAGTAGCCTTTTTCCCTTTTCAAATCCCCTCTCACAACAACTGTCAGCTGCAGGATTCAGCAACTATGAACTGTTAAATATATGCAAAGTAACAAAGGTTCAGGGAGTTGGATAATGGGCCATAGTACTGCCTTCTTAACTGTTTTCTGTAATAATAATAAAAAGTGCTGTTTTCTACACAGTCTTTGGGCACAGCAGCTGCGTCGGTGGCTAGTTCAGGTCCGCATCAGCCTATGTCACCGCAATGAAAGGCATGCCTCCCGGTAATACCGAAGGTCCGCCTACAGCCCTGCTCACAGTGGCTTGCAAATTTGTTAAAAGTGAAGATCTGAAACTATATGAACTACCACATTTTTGTTTCTGAGGGCCGGGGGAGAAATGGGATTTTGTGAATGAAGTAGAGAAAAAAGAGAAAGCATCTCAAAGCTCCGGGGTGATACTGATAGCAGCTGAGTGATGACAGAGAGAAGACTGAGCCCTTCCTCCAGAGAAAACAGGGAATTATACATCATCCAATAGTAGCTTAACTAAGACACAGTTAAATCTACGTCAGTGTTTAATCCTGCAGCATGGCCCAATTTCTCAAAATCTTCACAGACTAGTTACTGATTCCATCTTCCTCCAAGTTTCTTTTAAAAATGTCTCACCTCTGCTTTTATGTGCACGTTGGCATAAAGCGCCCAGAAAAGTTAGAAATAATGATATCTGAGCGCTGCAGGTGCAAGTAAGTTCTCCTTCATCTTACCCCGCAGTCCTCCTTTACGAATGTGTTCCCTGAGTCCTCCGATATGTATTTCACCTTCTTTCCCATGCAGACGAGAGAAACAGGGCAGTAGCTAATCCATCTTATTTTTCAACACATTTTGATGTTCTTTCTAGTTCGGGCACATGGACCACAAGGGGCATATTATCAAGGACCGGTGTTAAAATCATCTCCGTTTTCTCGGTAGGAAACTGCAGATAAAACGGCGATAATGGGCTTGATAATACCCCCTTGTTAATTCCCATAGAAGCCCATGTTCTGGTGTTAACATGGGCTTCTATGGGAATTAAAAGGGGGTATTATCAATCAATCAGAGAACTTGTAAAGCGCGCTATTTACCCGTGAGGGTCTCAAGGCGCTGAGGGAGTGGAGTGCTGCTACCGCTCGAAGAGCCAGGTCTTGAGGGGCCTTCTTTTTTTTTTTTTTTTTTAAGTTCAAGTTTATTGAAACCAAAACATAGCATAGAATACAGAATGTAATACACTCAATCAATGAAAGGTATGAGATACAAAAATAAAATTGAGAAGGCATAATACAACGGAATCAATAAACACCTATATCTAAGTCATGGAAAAGGAAAAACAAAAGGGGAAAAGGAAACAAACCAAAAAGGGAAGTGAAGTATGAACATTTCATAAAATATAACATTGTATGCAGATATTAAAACTTAAATAAAATGTATAACATTGACAGCGAGTAATAAATAAGCATAAAACTTTATAAATCGAAGGAAAAAGATAAATAAGCAAAATCATGGCGGCTTATGAACATCATCAGATGGATTGTGGTGGGTAACAATATTATTTTGAGGAGAGGGAGAGGTTTTGGAGAGGTAGGTAGTAAGAGGAATCCATAATAGGTCTCGTTTAACAGCTAAGAAAACGGGGGTAACATAATTGGTATCAAGCCTAGGATGAAAACAAATAGCATTCCACCAAGCTTAATAACTGACTTTGGTAGAATCTTTCCAATTGGAGGTAATCAGATGAAAGGCTATGGCCAAAAATAAGTCAAGCAACTTATAGTGAGAAGGGGAGAGTGGTAAATCAGGAGACAAAGAACCCAAAAGGACGTTGGAAAAGGAGAAAGGGAGTGTGAGACCAAAAATTTTGAGCAAGCAGGACCAAATCAATTGCCAAAAGGAAGCAATGTTGGGGCAGTGGAACAACATATGAAGTAAATCAGCAGATTGGCAAGGACAGGACCAACACTTAGATGAAGTGTCCTGGGAGAAAGTGGCCAATTTCTGTGGAGTTAATAGTAAACGGTGATATAAAAAGTAAAGAGTTTGGGTAGTATTAGCAGCTCTAGACGTTTTGTGTATTTTTAACCACAGCTTATCCCATAGAGAGACAGGCCAGGATATTGACAAATTCCGTTCCCAGGCCAATTCAGTCTTCGATTTGAGTCGGTCAGGTGAAGTTATAAGACATTTGTAAATGTGAGAAGCGGACGGAGAGGAATTCAAAAACGGGCTGATGATAGAGTAAGAGGAGGATGTCTCAGAGGAAGAAGGAAGAGATTGAAGGTATTGAAGAAGAGCAGGAAGTAAAAGATCATATTGTTTTCTAAAGGCAGCAGGGAGAAGAAATTGAGCTTGAAGATCAGTAAAAGAAAGAGGAACGTTATGAAATAAGAGTTGGGAAATCCAAGATAGACCTTTGGATTTCCAAGATGTCCAATAAAAAGAACGGTTCTTAATGCGAAGTAACTTATTAGGGGCCTTCTGATAGTGAGCAGGTCTTGGGTCTGCCGCAGGTGGGTGGGTAGGGTGTTCCAAGTCTTGGGGGCGAGGAAGGGGAAGGATCTGCCGCCTGAGGTCGTTTGTTGGATCCGCAAAACGGCAGCAAGGGCGAGGCTGATGGAGCGGAGTTGCCGGGCAGGGGTGTAGAAGTTGAGTCTGTTGTTCAGGTAGGCTGGTCGGGTGTTGTGGAGTGCCTTTTGTGCATGGTGAGGAGTTTGAAGGTGATCCTCTTGTTGATGGGGAACCAGTGCAGGGCTCTTAGGTGGGAGGGGATATAGCTGCTGCGGGGGACGTTGAGGATCAGTCGGGCTGAGGCGTTCTGGATGCGTTGTAGTCATTGCAGGTGTTTGGCCGGGATGCCTGCGTAGAGAGTGTTGCCGTAGTCCAGCCTGCTGCTGACGAGGGCTTGGGTCACTGTTCTTCTTGTTTCTATCGGGATCCACTTGTCGATCTTGCGTAGCATGCGGAGGGTGTTGTAGCAGGAGGAGGAGATGGTGTTGACCTGCTTTGACATGGAGAGGGAGGAGTCGAGGATGAATCCTAGGTTGCAAGCGTGGTCCGTGGGTGTTGGCGCTGCTCCCAGTGTGGTCGGCCACCAGGAGTCGTCCCAGGCAGACGGGTTGGAACCTAGGATGAGGACCTCAGTCTGGTCCGAGTTCAGTTTCAGACGGCTGTTCATCATCCACTCGGCGACGGCCTTCATTCCCTCGTGGAGGCTGGTTTTGGCGGTGTGCGGTAAGCCTGGGCAAATTTTGCGAATTTGCGCGAAATCGCTAAAAAATCTGCAAATTCACGGATTTTCCAGCGAAATCACGGATTTATTTGCGATTTGCACCATACTTAACTAGATTACTTTCTACTGGCTAATCAGTAAGTGCTACCTCGTTGGGTAAATGTATAGTGCTTTTCCTACACTACAGCTGCGTAAAGAGCCAGAAGAGTTGCCTCCAGTGACCATGTGTGTGTAACTTTGCCATCGGCTGGCCGGGGTCACTCGAGTAAGCTGTCCATCATAGTGTGTAAAGGGCGGGAAGATGGTGCACACTGCTAGTGTGAGTGGCGGGGCCAAACGGGGGTGGGCTTCTATGCGAATTCACATGCCTCTTGTGTGTGTATAAAAGGTCAAACACCGATCAGAGCAGCAGATGACGAGAAAGAAGCTCCTGGTCACGGGGATTGCGCCCATGAAAGTCAAGGAGGCAAAGGCCTCAATCCAGCATCATAGCAAATTTTCGACGGTAGATATGGGAGAACGCGCACTTGCCCAGCCTCGACAAAGCGCACATTTTTTTTGGGCTGATTAAGGAGTTACTGAATTTGAGCTTCAATTCGGGCACCTGCTTTAATTAGTGCTTCCTGTTGAGGTTTAATTTTTGTGACAGGAGCCTCGTTGTCTACTTATAACTATTCTCTGACCCTGCTTCGAGGGTCAGAGCAGGGTCAGAGAATAGTTGCAAGTAGGCAACGAGGCGCCGCTCAGGAAGCACTTACAGGGTTACAGCAGGTGCCCAAGTTGAAGTTAATTTCTTTGTAACCCTTTTGTAAATGGTTACAAAGAAATTAACTTCAACTTGTGCACCTGCTGCTGTAACCCTGTAAGTGCTTCCATGAAAATTCATTGATTTCGCGAGATTCGCGGATCGTGAAATCGCGGAAAATCCGCAAATTCCGCAAGCGGAACGAATTTTCTGCCCACACTTAGTGTGTGGGTCCTTGGTGAGGGAGAGGATGATCTGGGTGACGTTGGCATAGGAGATGATGTTCAGGTCATGCTGGTGGGCCACTTGTGCGAGGCGGGCCCTGTAGACATTGAACAGGGTCGGGCTGAGGGATGAGCCCTGGGGTCCGCCGCAGGTGATGTCTGTGGCTCTGGATAGGAAGGGTTGGAGGCGGACTCTCTGGGTTTTGCCGGATAGGAAGGACGTGGTCCAGTCCAGGGCTTTCTTCTGGATTCCGGATTCATGGAGGCGTGTTCTTAGTGTGCAGTGGCAGACCGCGTCGAAGGCAGCTGACAGGTCCAGGAGGATGAGGGCTGAAGTTTCGCCGTTGTCTAGCTGGCACCTGATGTCGTCTGTGGCGGCGATGAGGGCAGTCTTGGTGCTGTGGTTGCGTCTGAATCCGGACTGGGGTGGGTTCAGGATGTTGTTGTTCTTGAGGTGGTGGGTCAGCTGCATGTTGGTGATTTTCTCGATGACCTTCGCCGGGAAGGGGAGCAGGGAGATAGGCCAAAAATTCTTGAGGTCTTTGGGGTCCGCCTGGGGCTTCTTGAGGAGGGTGTTGATTTTGGCATGCTTCTAACTTTCCAGGAATGTTGCTGTGTCGAAGGAGATGTTGATGATCTTCCGCAGTTGGGGTGCGATGGTTGCATCAGCTTTGTTGAAAACGTGGTGTGGGCAGGGGTCTGACGGGGAACCAGAGTGGGTGGAGTTCATGACCTTGTGTGTCTCTTCGTCGTTGACGTGGCACCAGGAGGTCAGCTGGTTGGTGCCAGAGGCGTTCGGGGTGTGGTCTGATGCGGTCGAGGCAGATGACGAGTTGAAGCTGTCATGGATGTTGGCGATCTTGCGATGGAAGAAGGTGGCGAGTGAATCGCCCAGATCTTGCAAGCCCATTATCGCAGTTTTATCGGTAGTTTCTTGCCGATAAAATTGCAATAATTGTAACACCGCTCCTTGATAATATGCCCCCAATTTCGTTTTGTTATTCTTTTGCCTGTGACGTCAGTTGTGTCATAACTTATGTTATTGTGTTTGCTTTTACAGTCAAAACTTGGGTACCTCACCTTGGTGCTGTGTACCGGCCACGCCCTCATCTTCGGCTGGAACAAGTTCCTCAACGCTTCTCAGTACAAGTGGTACCTCCCACCGCCCTATATGATTTCTCTGGTCATTCCATGCACTGTGCTGGCCTTCAAACTGATCCTGATCACCCCCTGCCTGGACAGAACCATAACACGAATCCGTCAAGGGTGGGAAAGAAGTTCCAAGTCTCCAAAAATGGCACAACATGAAAATGGCGAAACAGAAATGAAAGCAATGGTTTGACCCAAGTGTCTGTTCTCTAGTTGGTTTGCAGGTCTCAATTTTTATTTTAATGAGGCTGAAAAAATAAATGTATTAAAGAAGGGATTTACTGTTTTGATACATTTTATATGTAGCTAATATTCCAAAGTTAATTTGTAAAATGTATTCTTGTGCAGGCTTGTAATCACCTGGTATTATGTATTAATTTTGTAATTAATTGTATTTTATAGTTACTTTGCTCTCGTAGAGAAGCATCATTGAGGTCTGAAGTCTTGAGGTCCCAGTAGAAGGGTCAAAAGTTTGCAACAGTGTTCAAAGACTCAGACTTTGATTTAGAGTTTGGTAACTACCCCTGTACAAGGGTACAGACTCTAAATAGAGGGTGGGGCACCCACCAGTTACTGGTAGGTGTCCTGCAGCCACCTTACTTTCGATCAAGCACTTCGTTTACTGTGAAACATTTCTGTTCTTCATTTAATTGTACTCTGTACCCCCTATGTTACTGCAGTCTTGTTAATTATATGATGTATGCATGTCTTGTTGTTTATTGCGCCTGGAAGCCCAGCTCCTGTCTTTTGTTCGCACTTTACAAATATTAGTATTAAACTTATTACCCAATGTCTTCCTTATTTTTTAAAAGCATCCTAAATAGCATCATTTACGATCAGGCCCCATTTGACTATTTGCTTGTCACAGTCAAACACACATATGGATAGGAGTCAATTATAATCGCGTTGCTATGCTTTATTCACTATATTGAGCCCACTAAACATTTAGGGGCAGATTAAATTAAATGCGGCTTTTTGCCTGATCAGGATTCGTGCATCCCTCTGAATGAGTGATGTAGTTTGGAGGCCTATCCTACTTCAGTTCATGACAGAGAACCGTGCAGTAACAAAGCAATTATTTCTGCTTCACTTTAAAACAGATGCATAGGTGCTTCTGTTCTTCCAAGCACTGCTTGACATGGAGAGGAATCCACCTCCATTTTGGAGGCACTCCTAGCTACTCCAAGTCAGAGCTTACAGAAGCTTTGAGGGTTTAGAAATCGCACCAGATGTTTGTTCACTGGAAAAGCAAACTGTCTTTGTGTGGCAGCTGGCCATTATTTGTGCGTAGGATGTTCACTAAGAGATCTAACCCCAGGCATTAAGTACCACAGTTTGCAAAAACCTTTTGTTTGTGAACTCAATATGTTCCTCAAGAGACCATTAATAAAAGCTGTGTTCAGAACCTGTCTGACCGAAACTCAAAGATAATAGAGGGCTCTTTACAAAGGCTACCTGCTAAAGAGAGTGATACCAGCAGTCTTACCCACCCATATTCTCTTTTTTGGTACAGAAGGCACACAAAGAATGTGGTCCAATCAAAGTATCTCTCTTGAAAATGGCTACTGTTGATTTTACGTATCATTTAGCAGTGCTGCGCTGAGCCCCTTCTTTCAACATGCTACATTAGTGAGTAGATTTGTGGACTGTGTGGAGAAATTTAAAGGGACCATCCAGTGAATTATGTCACAATAGATCTCAAAGCCCCAGCGGCATCAAAAACAAAGCAGCATTCTAGAATGTTTATTGTTGGTGATTATTTGAGGTGCAGGGATGTTCAAAGAGAAGGCACCTTTAACTTGGACCCAGAAGAAGACCAGGCAAACTAACCTGATGTTAAAGGTGTGATGTGTGTTTCTCAAAGAAAGTAAAAATATTTCCATACATTATGTTATATTATTAAAAGTTTGCAAAGTGCTTTACTGCACCAATATGGCCTTTGGGTACCTTCATATTGGCGCTTGTTTTCTATTTGTATCATTGCAACCATCAGTAACATGGTGCCTTTATAGATGTGTTGTAGGCATATAATAGTGTTAAGTGTGGTTTGGTGTGTGTAGCCTCTGCACTAGTCACACTGGTGCACTTGAGTCTCAAGCGTGGACTTTGCTGTAATGAGAGGAGCAGAGCTGAATGGAAGGACTGCTTCTGATATGCATCTTGATCTGCATCGTAGTACTCACACGCTTCCATGTTATAGAAGGTGTATTCACCTGTTAAAAACTGAGGTAGTAATTATGGTTCTTCTTTTTGGGGAACACCACAGACAGCAATAAGACAAGCACACTCTTCCCCTCTTGCCTCTACTATCTCCTCTGAGTAACCAGTGCTCCATCCACCATAAATCACACGCATTGGTCAGTACAGATGTGTTACCTTATTTGACACTGCACAATATATTGATCAATCAATCAATCAGGATTTGTATATATTGTCTGCCTCACCCCTGAGGGTCGCAAGGTGCTGTGGGGTAATGCTCCAGAATCATGCTGCCTGTTCTTATTGGATTAACATCCAGGTCTTGAGGGCCTTCCTGAACTGTTATAGCAATGGTGAGGCTCTGAGGTGCAGGGGGAGGGTGTTCCAGGTCTTAGCCGCCAGATGGGAGAAGGATTGGCCTCCGCTTTTTGCCTGCCAGATGCACTAGGTAGCTGCTAGGGAGAGGTAACCAGAAGGGAATTCTCTGGTAGGTTAGTGGAAATTCACTCATTTGTTGAGTTATGTGGTCCTTCATTGTGTAGCACCTTGAAAGCATGGGTGAGTAGCTTGAACTGGTGTCTCTTCTTGACTAGTAGCCAATGGAGTTTCCTGAGCTGCGGGGTGATGTGCACCTGTCTGAGGAGGGTGAGGATGAGTCTGGCTGCTGTGTTCTGGATGGTTTGGCGATTCCTCATGAGTTTGGTGGTGATTCCTTTGTAGTTGGAGGTGTGTTATGTTCCATATAGGTACCCTAATATAGGCCGAGGTAAAATCATACACCTTCACCTACATTACCTCCCTTACACTACACAGTAACAAGCCTTTAGGGATTGAACCTTTACCTAGTTCTTGTCCTGAGCACAGGAGGAGAATTTTTCCCTGAACAATCCTATAACTTCATCAATAGACTCACACAGTATGAATGAAAATTCATAAGGCTTCTTGGAAACCAGGCAGACGCTACACCACCGGCATAATATCTACGTACAAGATTCATCCCATACGTCATCCTCAAATCCAACAATGGCTAATACAAGAAACAAGGGACAAAGGAACCCTAGATACTTTCTGTATAAATACAGCACATCTTACTAGGGTTAAAGAGAGGAGACTGATATTTCCCAGCCGACACACTGACCAGAGACGCTCAGGCTCCTGTATGCAGATGCTCCAGCTGACAGTGGTCTAACATATCCCTCACGGGGTGTCCAACGCAAGACCAGGATGGTGTCCCACACTCTTTCACTTCAGGTAATGGGTTTAGACTAAATCCTAGAGGGATTCTTGGCTTCACACTTTCTCTCATGCGAGGTACATCTAGAAAGGCATCGTAGGAGTACGCGCCCTCTTTTTATCATGCATTTTAAATGTATGTATGTATTTATGATTATAGCAAGATGGTAGAAATGTACTATTTTTTTATATTCACTGTACTGCTAATCTTATATATCTGCTACTGTCTAGCGGTAGTTGCAGGACATCTATTCTACACTAGAAGAACAACTGTGCAATAAATTCCTATTGTAACATGCCAACTGTTTCTTCTGTGTAAACTCTCTGAGATCGAATAAGTGAGCACGAGTGACTGAGCGAAAGGTAGTACATTGTTTCCACCATTATGAGGGATCAGGGTTGTCATGTTCTGAGGTTGCCAGAAACTATTCTCTCCCCAATAAGAGGAGATTCTGGTGGCACTGTCAGCTAGCTAATGCAAACAGGTTAACATTCTCAGTGGGGATGCTTGGAACCAGTCTGCCACCAAACCCACAGTTTATTTTATCAGAACGCACAGATTCTGTATAATAATATGTGGGAACTACACAACAGTTGCAGTAGTCGATTCTGTTGGTGGCGGGAACGTGTGTGACAGTTCGCCTAGTGTTGGGTGTGAGCCATCTAAAGACCTTCCTGAGTATTCAGAACTGGGAGGAAGCAAGCAGAGCAGACAGTGCCAACCTGCTTCTTCATGGCTAGCTGGCTGTGGAAGAATGATGCAGAGGCTGCGGGCGTGTTTGGTGGGTTTGGGGATAGGGCCGAGCTCAGGTGGCCACCATTCGTTGTTCCACAGGGTGTCCTTGCCTTTCCCAAAGATGAGAACTTCTGTCTTGTCTGTGTTGAGTTTGAGACAGAATCCGTTATACCTCTTAGGAACCTGTCTTTGATGGTTGTTGGGTCGTTTGTCAGGGATAGGATGCGTTGGGTGTCATTGGCGTAGGAGACGATGTTGAGTCTGTTGCTTCTGATGATGTTGGCCAGGGGTGTCATGTATACATTGATGAGGGTTGGGATGAGGGATGAACCTGGAGGTATTCTGGAGGTGATGTTTTTAGGCTACGCGGAGTAGAGAGGGAAGATGATCTTCAGCGTCCTTCCTGTGAGGTAGGAAGCAATCCACTTGAGGGCTGCTCTTTGGTTTCGGATCTGGTAGAGTCTATTGATCAGTGTGTGGTGGGATACGGAGTGTTGAAGGCTGCTGAGAGGTCGAGGAGGATCAGGGTTGCTGTTACTCTGTGGTCTAGCAGCATTCTGATGTTGTCCATGGCTGTGATTAGAGCTGTCTCGTTGCTGTGGTTTGCTCTGAAGCTGGCTTGGGGGGGTCCAGAAGGTTGTGGTTCTTCAGATGTTTGGTTAGCTGGATGTTGATAGCTTTTCTCGATGACCTTGTCTGGAAGTGGAGCAGGGAGATGGGTCAGAGGTTCTTGGGATCGCCTGGGTCAGAGAATGGTTTCTTCAGTAAAGGGTTCACGTCGGCGTGTTTCCATTTCTGGGGTAAGTGGGCTGTGGTGATAGAGGAGTTGAGGACCTTGGTGGGTTTTTTGATGATGGGTTGATTGCCAAGGTTGAAAGTGTGGTGGAGCCAGGGTCTGCTGGTGCCCCAGGAGTGTATGGATCACAATATGGATGCTGTTTCTGTCTTGGTGAGGGTGTTCCACGAGGTGAGCTAGTGTGGGAGGGTGTTGGTTGGTGTGAGGAGGTTGATGTCATCCTTGGTGGGGGTAGGGGTGTGAAGTCTTAGTAGATAATACTGATTTTGTTATGGAAAAAGTCGGAGAGGAAGTCCCAGAGGGCTTGAGAGGATGTGATGGTGTTTTTGGATGCTGAGGGGTTGGTGAACATCTTGACTATGTAGAACAGTTCCTTGCTGGTGTTGGAGCTGTCATTGATGTGGGTGGTCTTTTTGGTGTTTTCCAGAAGGTAGTGGGAACGGTTGTGGGCATCTTTAAATCATTTTCAGTTCTCAAGGGTCTTACTGGCACGCCATCTTCTTTCCTTCTGTTTTCAGTTGCATGTCTGGGTTTAAAGTTCTGCCATGAACCAATTGGGGTGCTGTGTTCATTTCTTAGGGTTGGTGGGTTTCCTTGGTAGTTTGTCAGCTCTTTCCGTGATCTGCAAAGTTTTCAGACTCTTGTTCTGTGTCTTCCGTGACGGTGGGTAGGCGTGAGATGAGGGCGTTGGTCTATCGTTGCTCTGATGCCTTTGACCAGCTGCATCGTGTTTCGCTGGCAGTTGAGACGGGTGTGTTGAGTGGTTCCAAGATGGTGAAATAGATGCAGTGGTGATCAGTCCAGGTTAGGTGGGAGTATGTTGCTGGCTGGCTGAGAAGATGGGTTCCAGTGTGTGTCCTGTAGTGTGAATAGGGTTGGTGACAAGCTGCTTGATTCTGAGGTTAAAGCGATACCAAAGAGGAAGATGGACGGAGCGCTGGAGCAAATGAAACACTCACCCCCAGTCAACTGTTCTGGGTTTAATCCATCATCATTCTTTAGCTCACTCCACCACCTCAGTTCAGACATGGCCATATGCATCGCTTTGGTATTGCTTTGTTCTCCCTAAGTTGGCAGGATATGCCCAGACATGGGTCCTTTGCTCACTTTGCCACTGGATTCAAGATAGCCTGGCTGATGAGGGTTATGAACCCGAAATCGGTCCTAGGATGGTTGTTTCCGGTCCAGGAAAGACATGGCTTGGCAGTTCGGGCTGGACTGTTCCAATGAGGCACAGGGTCAGACTGATTTGCATATGGCCATGTCTGAACTGGGGTGGTGGAGTGAGCTAAAGAATGATGATGGATTAAACCCAGATCAGTTGACTGGGGGTGAGTGTTTGATTTACTCAAACACTCCGTCCATCATCCCCTTTGGTATCGCTGCGTCTGAGGTTAGCTATGCTTTCTAGGTGATCAGCTGTGTTGGTGGCAGTGATGTTCTGTAGGTGAAAGTTGTGGTCTCCTTGGAATATTTACAGATTGAAGTCGATGGCAAAAGGGACAATGAAGCCAGGGATTGAATTGCAGAAAGCTGGGAGGGGTCGCCGAGGTCTGTAGGGAAGGGTGTCTCTGATGGTGGTTTGCTGTTTATTCAAAATAGGATGTGGAGGTGCTACATGAAAGGGGTAGAGTTGTCTGTGGTGGTTGAACATTTGAGCTTCTCCTTGTAGATTATGGCGATGCCTCTGCTTTTCTATTGGATTTGTCCTTGTGCACAATCTTATATTCTTTGAGGCTAAGTAAGTGAGTAATCTCTTTTAATCTCATTTTATCACTTTGCAATCAATTAAAACATATGTATAATAAGCAGAACAACATAATTTGTAATACTAAAATTAGTTAAATGAATTTAAAAATTGCAATGTTTCCCTAAAATTACAAAAAGAATAAAAACTGGCGTACAGTACAGCCAATAAGGTGCAAAGGATGGAATGAAAACTGCAAACATTTTTGAGGTATAAACTCATGAGAGTTCCTTGGGCAATGCAGATTCCTTTAAAGTTAGTATTGAGGGTTTTGATCTAAATAGCGTGGGAGTCTGTAATTGGACATCCAAAAGTTCATTGTTGACAGTTACAATTGGCAGTTCATCATGACGTTTACTCGCCCAGTTCATCTTACCCCTTGCCAGGTAATTCCGTTAGTGATAGGCTAGCTCTTGGGCCCACATTCAGGAGCCTGGGATGATACAATGGATTTGAAGATTTTATGTCCCCGTTCCTGACCCACAACCCAAGAGTGGATACTTAAAGAGACAAAGGAACGGTAGTGGTGGACGTGGCAATGTCCAGCCAGAAAGAATGTGGGGTTTATCCAAGTTGCTGTGACCAAAACTGCACCTGGGGCATGGGTTGTGATGGTGTTTCAGATTTCGGTGGTGTGTTTTCCAAGTGAGCATGCATTGATTAGCAGGCAGTGGATCTTTCCAGAGGTCTTTTTGTTTGCGGGTGCGTGTGAGACACAGTGTGGCTGATTGGATAGACAGAGGTGGTACACTCTGTGATGCAGGTGAAGCAGCCATTCTGGCAGGAGAAAGGGCCTTTGGTGGTCCTGTGGGAGGAATATGTGCAGTTGTTGCTGTCCTGGCTCATAGTTTGTCCAAGGTGAGGCAGTGGCAGTCCATATGGGTTAGGGTTGTGGCACTGGGTGTGATCCAGGTGCACCCACAGCATGCTCCTAGCCCCCTTCTGCTGCATAGTTGCACTACGGCCTCCATGCCATAGGGAGCTGGGTGCTTGAGAGAGGGGGAGCGAAGGAGTGGCAGTGTCGTCCGCAGTTGGAAGTACCAGAACGGCAGACAGGGGAGCAGGCACAGAGGACCTCTTACCCATGGGGTAACAGCATATGGAGCGCCGGTGGTGCTGTGGGCAGGAGACAGGACTGGGGCAGAGACAGGCTGGGCTTGCCCAGGGAATGGGTGAGCAAGCAGACACAGAAGGGCACACTTTGGGACTGGCTGCCAGGGATAGGGGTTGATTTAACAGCAACCTTTTATGTATAAGACAGCCATAATATTACCGGTCACTTAATGTATTACAACATTTATTTGTAATTTTGCAAAAAGAAAAGCTACAAACCGTGTGCACAAATTTGATGTATGTGAAATAGTGAAAGTCAACTGCTTGCACAGTTACTTAAAATGTGAATAAAAAGGATAACTATGAGATTAAGGGCCAGATGTAGGTAGCCAAATACCGGCTGGTAACATCCGATTTCGGCCGTTACCGACCGGTATTTGGCGTTTGAAATGTAGGTGGGTCGATAATTACAGAATCAGTATATTTACAGATTCTGTAAATTTACCACTTCGGTATTTTACTGAATCGGTAAATATACAGATTCTGTAAATCCATATGCAGGTGGCACAGTTTGCAGTGCCACAGGCCCTTAGGAATTCTTATTTTACCACCCAATCCTATTGGGTGGTAAAATACCGAATTCCAGTGAACATGCACATCTGTGCATGTACATCTATGCCATGTGACACACAGACATGCCCTTAGGGCATGTATGTGTGCCACATGGCACACAAGCCTGCAATTGTGTGCTACAGGGTGTCAAAGTGACACCCCGTTCCCCCTGCCAGGATTCGGTATTTACCGAATCTGTAAATACCAAATCGGAATTTCCCATTGATTCCTATGGGCTTCAAGGCCCATAGGAATCAATGTGAAGTACCGATTTGGTATTTACAGAATCGGTAAATAACGAATCTTACCGAATCGGTAATAGACAAATAAAAATGACCTACATATGCCTCCTTCGTATTTACCTACTCTTAAATACTGAATCGGTATGATTCGGTATTTAAGAGTCGGTAAATAGGAATTACCTACATCTGGCCCTAAATGTTTAATTACCATGTAAGCTCAAAAGACATAAAGCAAATGTCCTTATAGAGATTTGGGGTTTTCTGAGGATCATAAAGGGCACATATTTCTTGTTCGTGGCCATGTAAAGTTCACTATAAAAGCAAGGGTTCATGGAGACCAGGCTATACCTTAATTACCTCCCTATAGTGCTTTAAAATATGGTCCCAGTTTCATTCAAACGCTTATGTTTTCATACACCCTTCTGAGTCACGTGAGCGTGTTTCTACTTCTGTATTGTGTTGTCAAAGACAGTTGAGATCCTAATAAGAACAGGAATAAAATCCCCAAAAACCTCTAGTTCGGGATTGGTGTGTCTTTATGCACTTCTTGCCTCACCAAGTCATATGTATGGGTTGGTTAGTTCCCTTAAAGTTCTTATGTCTGACTTACATTTGCAGTGCTTGTTCAGCGGTTCGTCTACTGGGTTCTTGTGGGGTGTTGGCCCCCTTTTTGAGTGACCCACTGAATATTTTCCAGCATCCAGCATTTGGAGTATTTGCACTTGGGTGCAGGTGTTCTAAAAGAGCATCATTGACTCCACTAAGGTACCAGATTTATGTGGCAACATGTCAGCATCTCTTCACTGCTATTTCTATTATTTGAACTAATGTGCCGATTTTTCAGCTACACTATAAATTTAGCATCCGAAATCTACTGTGCAAAGGGCAATGAAAATTACCACTTCAACAAATTAGATATGGATCTGAGGGTGAGCAATAGCTGATGTGCTAAAGATTAGGCCAGGTACCCTCATTCTCTCTTAGCTTTCTGCTTATCTGTATGTAAAGATATCAAAGATGGATTAAAGTAGGCCCCAATCTCACTGCTCCTTCTCCTCTTACATTTCCTGCCATTATGTAAGGAATGCTGTCTTGGTCACATTCAGTATGTTATCAGAAAGTGAGTTAAAATTGGGTGGAGCCAACATGATTGGCTTGTAGGCCAAGTTATGAGGACTTGAACAGGTCCCTCGCCGTGATCAATGGATAAAGGCATGGCAAGCCACAATGATAAAGTGAAGGGAGACACTTGCAGACTTCTGAGCGTGATCTCTCTTCGTGTGAGGTCCTTCCTGCTGGGGCTGCTCTTTTCACCGCCAGACCTCGCGGAACCCGCTTCATGGGTCCCTCTTCGCCCGTGTGCCTGGGCGCATCGTTGCTGCTTGTTGTGACTGGGAATAGCTGGAACGGCGGAGAGCAGGGCTGCGAGCGCCGGGTGAGGACCAGGGACTCCATTGCCCAGGAGTCCCTGCGCTGACATCATCACCTGCACCTGGACGCTCTCCCTGCTTGCCCCGCCCCCTGAGCACCGCTGAAAGTGCCTGCCTGCTCCCTGTCCTGTGGGAGACACTTGCAGACTTCTGAGCGTGAGCTCTCTTTGTGTGAGGTCCTTCCTGCTGGGGCTGCTCTTTTCACCGCCAGACCTCGCGGAACCCGCTTCGCCCGTGTGCCTGGGCGCATCGTTGCTGCTTGTTGTGACTGGGAATAGCTGGAACTGCGGAGAGCAGGGCTGCGAGCGCCAGGTGAGGACCAGGGACTCGATTGCCCAGGAGTCCCTGCGCTGACATCATCACCTGCACCTGGACGCTCTCCCTGCTTGCCCCGCCCCCTGAACACCTTCCTCCTTTATTAGGAGCAGCTTTTCCCGCTGCACGGGAGCGCGCGGGAGGGCGCCGGGAGAAGCCCGGGACAAGGGCGGGACCGTCTGTGGCCGTCAGGGGCTGAAGGAGGCTGGGCTGGGCCCACTCTCTTTTCGATAGTAGTCGAGCTAAGGAACAGACCACAACCATGCCCTCACCTGCACTATGTGAAACGCCATCAAGGGTGGGGGGGAGCAACACCGGGACTCTGGACAATTATTTTAAATCCACTAAGGGAGAAGGGGGTAAAGAAAGCTCCTTGGAGAAGCGTAGGGCAGAACGCCGCCGCTCAATTGAAATCATGAAAACCAGACCCCTTAGCGAGATAATTCCCTATCCTATCTCCCAAGAGGAAGGCATCCCCAATGACAGTCAGGATCCATCAACTCAAGATGGCGTCCCCCTACTGCTAAGGGATAGTATCACCATGCAGGGTACACTGTCCGAAGAGATTACGGAGGCTATACCACCTTCAACCTCTACTAACATGGCTGTTGATCTGGTCACCCAAACCCCCCCTCTAAATAAAACCAAGAAAAATAAACCCAAACACACTGTTGTGGTGGAATTGCATGGCCCCCCACCCAGCAAGCGTAGAAGACAGACGATGAAGGGACAGGGGAAAACCAAAACTTCCCACTTAGATTTTGGTAAAAAACACAAGCCTGCACCCACCCCTGTTAGGGTTAGAGATAATGTGAACACTATTTCTACCAAGGATACAAGTGCTATCACTGCTGTTACGAGTAGTGACTCAGGGGCTAATTCATCCAATGAAGCTCCCCCTCTTATATCCACAGGGAGCATAGAATTTCTACTCCGTTCACTCTTGCAGCCCATTAGTGACAGCCTGAAAAAAGTAGAGATCAGGCTTACCGGCTTACCATCTTAGAGGCAACTCTAACTTCCCTGAACTCCTCGGTCAGCAAGCAGACCAGAACCATGGGGCCCAATCCACCCACAGGAGCTCTCCCTAACAAACAAAATCCCCCTTCCAACATAGGAGACTCACAGCGCGCCAATGTGGGAGCTCCACATGGCGCTACCACTGCCCCCCCCTTGCAATCACTTATGGCTATCCCAGTCCCGACCCCACGAAGCATCTCAAATATCATGCCTCCTCAGTTAATAGACCCTGCCCTCCTTAATCTAGAGCCCGGCATAAATCATGGGTTTCCCCCCATTGCTAGTATTCCCTCTCCCCCTCCTGCCCAGCCCGCCCAAAGACCGCGGAGACCAGATCTGCCACCGGAAGGTGGTTCTAGCGGGTGCCCCCCCTCTACAAAGGGGTGAAAACGAAGATTTCCAATCCCTCAAGAAGAAAGTCATTAAATGGCTCAATTGGAACAGACCCCTACCACCACACTTCAATAATGAGATCATTATGGTTAGAAGGGTGCCATGGTTGGGGAAGACGAGGAAAACAATTATGGGGGACTGTATAATGGTGACTTTCAGGGACCCTGGTACTGTTTTACATATCTGCGCTGGCTCAAACAGATCATTGGATTCCACCATACAGACCTTGCCAGTCTCCTTCTTTTTTCCACCCATCCGCATGTACGATGATCGGTCACAAGGAAACTGGACAAGGGTGGAACGGAGACCAAGATACAAAGAATATGTCCGACGTCCAAATTCCCAGCCACCTGAAACACCCTATTTCCATTTCAACCGCTTTAACTGTTTGAGCGGGCTTGATGGGGTTGATTGACTGTCCACCAATAACTTTGTGACCTGGGACAATGGTTCTTGTAATCTCCTTGAGCCATCTCAATCCGCCGTGGTCAATGTTCTTGATGCAATAACTGGTGCAACACCGGGAACTGTCACCCCCCATTCTTTCATCCCGGCAACTCCAACCATTGAACATTTGAGACTAATTTGGTGGAACGTGGCCGGATTAGCTAACAAGCTGGCTGCTCAAGATTGGGAAACTTATATTGAGACTGGGGATGTTTGTATGTTCCAGGAGACCTGGGCAAGGGAAGACTATGGGCATAAAGGTTATCAGTCATTCTTCATCCCGGCCAGGTGGGAGGGCAAAGGACGCCCTTCAGGCGGGCTCACAACCTGGGTGGCATCCCACCTAGGCTGTGAGGCTACACGGTTGCCGGTCCCTTCCGATGACATCCTCGTGGTTCTATTGTCCTGGCCAAATCAAGCGAAACTTGCCCTAATAAACATCTATTCTAGGCCAGTTGGAACTGCCAGGGAATCGTCCACCATAGACGAACTTTCGGATTATCTATCCGAAATACCAAGTGATCTACCCTATGTAGTGGGAGGGGACTTAAATTCCCATTTCGAGCCATTACCAGGCCTGTTAGAGGGTTTTCCAATGGAAGAAGAGGCCAGGTGGTCAGTGCCTACGGTAGAAGCTCCCCCCCGAAGGCATGGACTCCTGTAGCATTGCAGATCACAGCCCTTACCCTAAAGTTTGGAATTAGAGCCTGTAATGGGCGTATTAGATCTGACATACCTAGCAGAACCACCTATCATCGAGTGGGAAGAGAATCTCGCTTGGATTATGTCCTGGTACAGATAGCGAACTGGCCAGCTATTCGGGACTTTAGGGTTATGGAAAGGCTAGACAGTGATCACAATGCCCTTGAACTCGACCTCACCCACCCCGGCCGCTGAACCCATGCGGCATCTGGGGAGGGGATTAAACCTGAACTTCTACTGGAAAACAACAGGAGAAGGATCAGGTGGGAACAACTGGCCTCAAGTGAGGAAAAACTCCCGAGGCTTTATGCAGGGATAATCCCCATTCTGTAAAATGTGGGAGACTTGGCTACCGAGGTGGGAAATAAAGACTCACAGGCCAAACTACACCAGGCCCACGAGGATCTTATAAAGGCTGCGGCTCCCGTCCTCTTTAGTAAAGTGCAGAATTCAAGGAGGGGGCAGCCATATAAATCCTCATGGTACAACGTAGCCTGTAGAAGAGCAAAGGGGGAACTCCTTAGGGCGATCAAGGAGGGTCTAGGCGGGGAGCAGCTAAGAGAACGTAGACGGGCATATAAAAACTTACTGCCCACGCCAAAACCGAATGGGAAGAGAATCAATGGGAAGAGCTCACTAAGTCCCTAGTGACAAAAGATCACCGAATGTTTTGGAGAATAGAAAGCGGGGGGTCGGGGAATCTCCACTCGGCAATTGAGCCAAACATTGCACCAGAGGTGTGGCAGGCACACTTTCAATCCCTTTATAGCTCTGAACCGGGAGAACCCACCATTGACACCGGTGCTGGTTGGCCTGACTATGAGGGAGATCCAATAACACTGGGCGAGGTTAGGGTTGCAATAGCAGGACTCACCCCGGGAAAGGCGCCAGGATTGGACGGCCTACCCGGGGACCTGTTTAAGCAGGAGCCCAATGTTTGGGCGCCATACCTTGCCGCGTTGTTCAATGGAGTTCTCAGTGGTATGGAAATCCCCAGTACTTGGCTGGGGGCAGAGGTGGTCCCTATTTTCAAAAGGGGCTCGCCTCTTCTTGTCGTAAATATTTCATTTACCGTCTTAATTTCTATGTAGGTAAGTACTTAATCAATAATAACTCAATCGGAAGAAAGAAAACAGAGTCCGTGGTGTTAGAGTTCTTAGGGGTTTTATTCCTTAAAAAGGAATGGTCATGACTGGATATCGGATTCTTACCACCACAGGGGTGTAAGAAGGGATAGAGCAACATTTTATTGACAAGACATAGCTTATATACTTAAGTTACATTATAGAAATCAATACAGAAGGCGTAACAGCTGAGAGAAACAAGATAAAACACACATGTGATACTGATACGTAATTAGAAGGCGTGAACTAGGCGTGAACATAGAGGTGTGTGCTAGAAACGTCACAGGTAGGTGTCATAAGTGGGTGGCAACAATAAGCAGAATCTTGCAATGTCAGCAGAAATCTGAGGCCTAGATGCGCGCGCAGCTGCATGACGTGTGGTTGACGTGAAACTGGAGGGTGCAGGGGACTTGACATTTAAACTAACGGAAAGAGACAGAAGTCTGGCATGTCAGATCAACTTGTGGTTCTATCATATCTGATATCTGGTGTTTTAAGAACTGAGTTATCTGGGCGGAAAGGTCTCTAGGGCAGAAGCTATTCTATACTGGCTGAGAGTGCGTGTATAAGCGCCTAAGTGTCTGCATGAGAGGCGTGGGGGCATGGTAACAGGAGCTATGAATTACTTGCATAGAGACAGTGTGACCGGGCCCTTTCGCTCTGCAGCTGGGGAATGTTTACTTAAACTAGTAGGCAGGAATGCATTTTCGAGGAGCGGACCAGATAATTCGAAGGTTGAAGTCAGTCTTGGCAGGCAGCAGGCTTGAACTAAGCGCGGTGGGCCACGCTGGAAGTAAGTCAGAGTTCACGGGTACAGAACAGCCTGGGCTGAGGCTTTCAGAGTCAGAAGCCAGAAAAAAAGGCTTGATGGCAGGATTCAGGCCTACCATGCCAGAGCTGAAAAACGTGTAAAGTACACTTCAAAAAGACGTTGGCATAGTATACTTAGGAATGGACTATTCAACCCATTCAGGGTGGGTCTGAAAGAGGACATGTTAACGTTGGACGCAAATGTATTTGCGTCTTTATAGCTGGCACAGGAGGGAAGTTACATGCACTTTAAGCTGGTACATGGAGACGGTGGGGTACACGCTAGGGAACACAATCTTGACCAAAATTTATATTTCCTCATTCTCCCAGCCAACTACAGACCAATCAGTCTAATCGATGTGGCACAGAAGCTGTTTGGTAGGGTATTGTTGAACCGGCTCCAAGACTGGGCAGAAGAGTCGGGTGTCCTTAGCCCGTACCAGGCGGGATTTAGAAAGGGTGTTTCCACAGTGGACCAGGTGTTCCGATTGAATATCATTCACTGGAGGGCAGCGGTATTCGAGGGCGGCAGCCTATACACAATCTTTGTGGATCTGCGGGCCGCTTTCGACCTGGTGCCCAGAGGGAAACTGTGGAGCGTCTTGGCTGAGATGGGCGTTCCCCCGGACATCCTGATAATCTTGCAGAGATTGCATGACAATAACTATGCTCGAGTGAGGTGCGGGAGGTCCGGGGCTCTGACGGATAGATTCCCCGTTGACCGAGGGGTTAGACAGGGTTGTGTGCTGGCACCGACCCTGTTCTGCCTCTTTGTCAACGGGGTGATCGCCCACCTAAACGCCACTGAATACACTGATGCCCCCAAATTGAACGGCAGTAGGGTGCCTGCAATTATGTTTGCAGACGACACCCTGCTGCTGTCCAAAACCCCAATGGGGATACAGAGGATCCTCGATTCATTCGTGGCCTTTTGCACTGATAGAGGCTTAGAAATTAATGCGGCCAAAACTAAGTTTATGGTTCTGAACCCAAGTCATAAATTGCGACCAAATCCGCTATTGGGAGCCTCGCGGCTCGAGAGAGTTTCCACCTTTGACTATCTTGGGTTAACTCTCAATGAAACTATGTCTTGGGGATCACACCAGAGCAGGGCCAATCTAAAATTGATACAGACCACAGGGGGTATCGCGCGGATGTTAAATGGTTCCACATACCGACCACTGGGGCCGCTCATCCAGATCTACAAGGCGCAAGCCAGGGGTGCCACTATGTATGGGGCGGAATTGTGGGGACATATATCTTGTCGTAGTCTGTCTTTAACAGAGAATAAATTCATCAGACAGATAGTCTCACTTCCACCCAGCACCCCGCTCCTCCCCCTGAGGCTTGATCTGGGTTTGCGTCCCATAGTTGACGAACTAGGCTTGAGACCCATAGCCTTCTGGCGAAGGCTGTGGAGTAGCAACAAACTTCTTGCCTATAGGGCGGAACTAATGGAGCTATTGACCCACCCGAAAGCGCTACTGATCCCCTGGATAAAATACATCCAAAACTCCTGTACGGCACTGGGGCTCCCCGACCTTTGGTCTAACCCTGCTAATGCCTCATTAAACATCTCAAGGAGAGCTCTGCCTGTCGCTTATCATGAACATAAATTAGCCACGGCTCTAGACAGTCAGTGTGAAGGGTCACTAACTTCTGTCTTTTTGCAAAGCAAGGACTCGTACAGGCAGGAGAGGGTTTTAGATGCCATCTCCCCCGCGCTGGCCAGGAAGCTGTTTGTCCAATGGAGATACGGCACACTGCCTCTACAATCCTTTACCAGCTCCTGGTCATCGCCTCCCTCCACCAAGCAGTGCCCGGCTTGCACTGAGGTGGAGGAAAGCGATTTACACGTGGTCCTGTTTTGCCCAGCTTACAAGGCAGCGAGGAAATACTGGCTCCTACCATTGATCAGAAATCTGGGATGTAGGGAGTATCTCCAAATGTATAGGATTCTAAAAACTGATGCCTCTAGTTTAACTGTATTTGTATTAGCAAAATTCCTCACCAATGTCTGGCACACTCGCACCCGTATTCTGAAGATGCAGGCTCCCTCTTAATCTTAAGGTTTACAGTTTTTTAACGTAGTTTTATTAGTATGTAATCTCAAGGTTTTATATTGTGATTAATTATGTATGTTGATTTTATAGTGATTATACATGTTTTACTGTATATCTTTGATGGCCAATGGCCGAAATAAAGATTGAATGAATGATTATGGAAGCAATATATTTTCTGTCACTTGAATCACCTACAGTTTGTATCAGGCAAATTGATACCTAAGTAGATGATAACCTACAAGTAAATTGGGATCCTTTGTGTGTGCATGTTCAGTTGTTCTTCTGAGAGGAGTCTTAGCATAACACTCCCGGCCAATCTTGATCACAGTGCTCCACTAAATGTGCAGGTGATGTGTCTTATTGCACCTCGCGTTAATGTTCTTTTATGTTTGAAAGCTTTATTGAAAAGTAATAATAAAAACAACTATATGATATCAGCAAAAGAAAATCAAATAAGTACTACTCGGCTCTGCAGGTACAACATTGCCAACGTCATAACTAAGAAAATAAAGCATTTTATGGGTTTTTGAAAGGGACGGTAAAGGGGGGGGAGAGAAAGGGGTGAGAAGGTGAGTTATAATCAAATCAAATCGTGTCATAGAGAGTAACGGCAAATAAATAAATGTTGTAGGTAGTCATATACAATATGCATCATTGAAAGAAACATTGAAATATAGGAAAACTATGAACAACATTAAATATACAAGAAGCAGAGAGTAAAGTCTTTGAAGGAGGTTTAAAATTTTCAGAACTGACATGAGCAGGTTTCCTGTGAGCTAATTGATCCAGGTATGTGGTAAGAGGTAACCAGTAAAGATCTACATTACGAGTTGGTTTACAAGAGGAAGTAAAGGCAACATCAAGTCTATGAAAATGGCATAAGGAATTTCACCAACTTCGAATGGAAATATTCGTAAGGGATTTCCAGTTAGAGGATATGTGTTGAAATGCAAGTGCAAGCATGAGATCCAAAAGGTTTTGTGAATATGGGGGGAGAACAAAAGACTACCTAGAAAAAGAATAGGGAGTGAATTTGGAGTGGAAAGTGTGAAAATGTGAGAGATATAAGACCAAACCTGTTTCCAGAAAGCAGACACGACAGGACAGAAAAAGAAGAGGTGTAGGAGATCAGAATTGGGAGTACCACAAGTCCAGCAATTAGAGTCAGAAGAAGATGTGAAGCGAGATATAGAAAGAGGGGAAAGATAAAGTCTGTGGTATAGAAAAAATAAAGATTGAGTTAGAGAGGCAGATCGAGAGGTTTTCAAGGTTTTGGACCAAAGTTTGTCCCAAAGAGTGGTGGACCAAGTACAATCCAGATCCTTTTCCAAAGAGAGTTCCAATTTGGATTTAACACGCTAAGGATTAGGAGAGGAAAAGAATTTGTAAATAAGAGACACTTCAGGGAGGGTAGAAAGTATCACTAGAAGATGAGAAGGGGAAGTTAGTGAAGACGAGGAAGGAAGAGAATAATAACGCTCAAGATTTACTTCCATAAGAGTAATATATTTCTGTATAAAGGAACAAGGACAGCGAAACTGAAGTTGAAATTGGGGAAACGAACGAGGCAACACACCTTCAAAGAGGTGATTGACCCAAATAATACCTTTTAGCCTGCAAGAAGTCCAAGAAATAGGTCTGTTATTGAAATGGATAAGTGAATTATACCAAATGGGTGTATGAAGAAAAGACTCCTGTGAGATGACCGAAGGAAAGATCAAGGGCTTTAGAAGAGAAGAAGTATGTTTGAACAAAGGAAGCGAAGTATAAGGAGATTTGGTAGAAAAACGTAAACTGCCTCAAAGGAAAAAGGTAATAATAAAGTTTGTTCAATATGAAGCCAAAGAGGAGAAAAGGGGGAAGATTCCGACGATAGCCATCATGGTGCTTGACTTAGAGAGAAGGATTTGTGATATAGACGGAAATCAGGAAAATTAACACCACCATTCGATTTAGCTTTACGAAGAGCTAGAAGAGAAATTCTAGATTTCTTATTCCTCCAGAGGAATTTTGAAGAGAAGAATCAATACATTTGAAATAAAGGGCAGGAAAATGCACAGGCAACATGGAGAACATATAAATAAAAATAGGGGCAATCATCATCTTGATAGAATCAAGACGATCCCACCAGGAGAGAAAGAGGGGGTTCCAGGAGGAAAATAGCTGATCCATTCGAGATAGGACTGCAGACATATTTAATTTAATAGAAGAGGGAATGGAATTGGAGAACGAAATACCAAGATATTTGATCTTCGGGCTGTTCCAGGCAAAGCCTGTTGAAGAAAACAGATGAGGAAGAATTTCTTTCTTATCAGAATTGATCTTATATCCTGAGATACGGGAAAATGCTTCAAATTCAGACAATAAAGGGGGGATAGATACTTCAGGGTCTGAAATAAACAAAAGGATATTGTCCGCATATGCAGAAAGTTTTAATTGATTATCACCATATGGGAAACCAGAAATGGAAGTGTTATTAAGGATGGAGGATAGAAATGGTACAAGTGCTAAGACAAAAAGAAGTGGAGAAAGAGGACAGCCTTGACGTACTTCCCTTTGTAGGGTGAAGGGCGAAGGAAGTTGACCATTCACTAGAACTGAAGCACTGGGTGAAGAGTATAACAAAGATATGAGAGAAATACATTTGGGACCGAAGCCATGCCATCTTAGTGAAGCAAACAAAAATGACCAGTCTACTCTATCAAAAGCTTTTTCAGCATTCACAGAAATAGCAGCCAAAGGGATTTAGAGAGATGAGGCCTTATTCAAGACATTTAAAAAGAGTTGTGAATTGTCGGAGGTGAGTCTCCCTTTAATAAAACCACACTGTTCTTTACCAATAAGATGAGGCATAAATGGATCCAAATGTAAAACAAGTAATTTAGCAAAGATTTTATAATCAACATTAAGTAATGAGATTGGACGATAATTTTTACAAAATTTTGAATCACGACCATCTTTAGGAATAAGACAAATGGTGGCATCCTGAAAGGTACCAACCGCTTTGCCAGAAGAATAAAATGATTGAAAGAGAGACAGAAGTTTGGGTAATAAGAGGTCAGAAAAATGTAAATAAAGTTCAACTGGAAAACCATCAGGGCCAGGTGTTTTACCTTTAGTGAGAGAAGACAAAGCCATAGAGAGTTTGTGAAGTGAAAGATCAAGTTCAAGGTCTGGAAAATTGAGGTGAGAGGTAGAAGGTGTGTGTAATTTTTCAAAATAAGAATAAATAAGAGAAGGAGTTGGAGGAGATTTTGAAGTATACAGCTGTTGATAAAATAATTGAAGCTGATTAAGTATGTCTTTGTCTGAGTGGTGAAGTATATTATCAGAAGAATGAATGGAATCGAAAAAAGTGCGTTCCTTACGGGACTTGAGATAGTTAGCTAAGAGTTTACCAGATTTATTACGACCACCATAATAACGCGCACTACTACGAAGAAGAATAGAAGATGCATTATCCGTGGCGAGTTTGTTAAAAGCAATTTTTGCTCGCAAAAGCTCTGGTGACATACATTTATCTGATGAGGTGTAGAATTGATGTTCCAATTTTTTAATATGTGTTAGGGAGGAGAAAGTGCTTCTTTTTCCCAGAAACAAAATCAATAATATATCCTCTCACAGTAGCCTTAAAGGAATCCCAGAGAGTGTAAGAAGGAATATTAGGATCAGATTTGAAGTGAAAGAAGTCATTAGTAAAAGAACGAAAAGAGGAAGAAAAGTTAGGGTCAGTAAGAAGGGCACAATCAAAGCGCCAAAGAGAAGGCTTAGGGTAAGGTGGAAGTACGTCAATGTCCATTATAATGGGAGCATGATCTGAGCATGATCTGAGATAACAGTGGGTTCAATAGAAGAAGAGATTACATTTTGAGATATGGATTGAGAAAGAAATATATAATCTAATCAAGAGAAGTGTGAGGAGGAGAGAAAAAAGAATAATCCAAAGTATCTGGATGTGTGAGTCTCCAAGAGTCAGAAAGATGTGTTTGAGAAATGGTATCTAAAAATTGTGGATTGGTGTCACTACAACGCATGCTTTTACATCACATGCCTTTACAACGCGGTTTTTACCACGCAGTCCATTACAACGCATAATGCTTTTAGGCGCTGGATAGTGAATTATTTAATTTACTATTCCAACTCCAGTCCCCGTGGATAGCAGGGAAGGTGTTGGATAGTAAATTAAATATATTCCCTATCCTAGAGCGCCCCCCAGCGCAATGCGTTGTAATGGTTTGCGTTGTAATGGTTGCGATGTAATGGTAGTGCGTTGTAAAAAATGCGTTGTAAGTGATGTTCCCCAAAAATTGTTTGTGGGGTTTGTGAGGGACAAAGCGAACAGTGGGTTTGCGATCTAGGAATGGATCCATAATCTGGTTACAGTCTCCTCCTAAAAGAGAGAAGTCATCTTTGTATTAATACACTTGCCGGTAATTAAGGGACAAAATGAACAATCAGGTTGAGTGGGACCATAAATATTAAAAACAGTTAAAGGAATTGAATGAATTGATAGTTTAGCCAAAATCCATCTACCATCAGAATCTTTTTCTTCCAATAATACCTTACATTTCAATTTTTTATGAACTAAAATAGCAACTCCAGGGGTAAAATAAGACGTTACCAACCCAGTTCCTCTTTAATTTAAGAGATACAAGATCATTAGGGTGAATTTCTTGTAGAAGAACAATATCGGGGTTGTAGGAAGATAAATGGGAAAGTACTCTCTGCCATTTGATGGGGTTAATAAAACCTTTTACATTCCAAGTAACAACTCTAAATGTATAAACAAAATAATATAATAACTTCAAAAAGTGCAAAAAGGAATGCAAACATCAAATAGCCGAAAAAAGAAAGAAGTAAGAAATCAAAGAAAAAAGAATGAAATCCAGTAGGTAGGGAGAAGGGGAAGATAAAGGAAAGAAAGGAAGGGAAGAAGGAAGCAGAAGAAGAGACAGTACATATCCAAAGGATGACTGAAATTAACATACCTGAGGGACACAAACAGAAGGAGAATGGGGAAATGGCGACACTCAACAAGACGAACCAGGCAAAGGGCGGAAATCCGAATTGCACCAGGACAAAAGAATTGAAGATGTGATACACACGGACTCAGGGAAGATCTTCATGAACCTATGTAGTGAGTGAAAAAGATAAATAACAACTAAGAGATAACCATATTAGCCTATAAGGCAAAAGAATCAACAGAACAAACAGAGTAAATTAATAAAAGAAATATGCAGTAGGAGAGGAGAGAAGAATGAAGACGCAATATTAAGGAAGAGAACTTTGAAAATAGAGAAACAATCTATACGAAGGAAAACAAACATGGGCAAAGCGAGAGAATGAAACAATCAGCCATTAGAAGAATTTGAAGTATCCATGGTGCCACCGGATTGAAGATGGATACAATTTTTAAGTTCTCCAGGATCATGAAAGGTCCAAGTTCTGTTTTGGTGAGTAACCTTAAAGATACAACCATATCGAGCACCAAGAGATTGTAGAGGTGCACGAAGATTCAGAAACTCCTTTCTTCTGGACTCCGTGACATTGGAGGCATCTTGAGATAGAAACACTCTCTGGCCCATCCAGGAAACTTGACATTAGGATCTAGCTGCAGAAAGAACTGAGAGGAGATCCGTAAATTTAAAAAAGGGAATGATAATACCTCGAGGCTTCGGAGAATCAGATGAACGTGGACCAAGTCTATGAGCTCTCTGAATACTAATAGAAGTGGTAGGAGGCATGTCTAGTAGTTTTGGAATGAAGGAAGTAAAAAACGTTACAGGGTCATCCCCTTCCAGGAATTCTGGTAGACCGTAAATGCAAAGATTGTTCCTTCTATTCCTATTTTCTAAATCCTCAGTATGTTTTTGGAGAGCGAGGACCGATTTCTCCAGAGAAGAAATGCGTTGAGAATTAGATTGGACTGCCACAACTTGTTGTTCTACAGACGTAATCCTGGTATCCATAGACGCCCAATTTTCTTTCATTATTTACATGTCTTTGCTAGTCTCTTCAACAAAAGGGCGCAGGGCGCGTATCTCTTCTAACAGTAACTCCATAGACATTGGAGAAGTAGGTTTATCAGGTGAGGGAGGATCTTGTTTCAGGCGTTTAGAAGAAACAGCATTAGGAGGAGAAGCTTTAGTTGATGTAGATTGGGCTGAGGAAGAGCGGTGCGGAGATAGACCAGCCATTTGATCCACAACTGCAGAGGTACCAGAAGGAGCTGAAATGGATGTCTCTTGATGAGATGCAGAAGAGACAAAAACAAATTTTGGTTTACGTAATTTGCCCATATACGAACAGATATTACAACGTTTGACTGCTTGACTACTTATCGCAATTTGTTAAATCACAGCTTCCCAAAAATGGTGGCAGAGAAGTTCTCCTAGGCTGTAAAGCCAACTTGTATGAATGGACTACTGCTCTGCGTGAGAAAGATACACGCTTCAAAATGGTGGCTGCTGCCAGTTCTGATACACAAAGATGTCAACAGTAGGTGACTCAGTGATAGAGAAGGTTCATAAGGGGTGTCATAGAAGTCACCTACAGACCAAGACAAATAAGTGCGTAGTATTCAAATAAAATCCTGAAATCCTGTTGAAAACGTAGCATGTAGGCAAATAGATGATTAGGTATAAAAACATGCGTCCAAATGAACATTAAAACATAACAGTAGCAAGGTGGCAAAGGTGGAAAGTTTCCTTCATGAACAGTAATCCATAAGAGATGTTAAGCAATCATTCTCCCTTGATGTTCTGTGGTAACAGGAACAATGGAGCATTAAAATGAAGAAAATAGTGTTAAAATATGAAGTACACCAGGGGTCCCCAAACCGGTCCTGGAGGGCCGGATCCATGCCAGATTTTTCAAAAAATGACATGTATCTCAATGGGGATATTCCAAAAATCTGGCATGGATCCGGCCCTCCAGGACCGGTTTGGGGACCCCTGAAATACATGCTCCATGTGCGTGGTGGGAGGTGAAAGAAGCATTAGAAAAATGATGAGAGGAACAGAGGGAGCCGCCATCCTGCAAAAGCGAGAGTCCTATGGTTGAGCGCTCGTTCTGTGAGAAGAAGTCGCAATGTAAAATGGCGGCCGCTGCAAGCTCCGATGTTAACAGGCGCCGGCAGCAAGTAACACGTCGACAAAAGATGTGAAGAAACAGCGCATTAGATGCGGCTTATGTTCCAATTGTAAACTGCGGCATGAATGTTCGTAAATACGCCGTGGGACAGCAGAAAATGTTGAAGGAGAGGTCCGGTATGGCGGAGAGTCACCCTTATGCGGCCATCTTGCGTGACACCAAAGCCACGCCCCCTTGCGTTAATGTTCTAAGCTCACTGATTGAGGCCAAATTACACCTGGTATTACTCAAGAGTTCCATGCCCATCAGAGTGTAGATGTAGACGGGGAGTAGAGTTGGCCTAACGGCTAGGGCGGTCAACCTCGAATGAGGGAAGTGGGTTCGAGTCTCGGCAATGGCGCTGAACATCCTGTGATTCTGGACAAATCACTTAATCTCCCGTGCCTAACAAAATTGAATGTGTCCTCCTGTAACGCAACTGGTGCAATGTAAACAACTCTGATACCCGATACATTCGGGTCAAGTTCGCGCTATATAGAAACTCCGTGAAATTTAAAAAAACAAGATTGCATCAAAGGGGCTGCCAACTAATTATTAAACGTAAAGAGCTCTGAATGTCAGTGTCCTATGAAAAGTGCAGAAAGAGCCAGTCAGTAATCACCCCACCTCTTGACCCTCTAATTCAACAGCTTACAACTATATCACCACAGCATGTTTCAAACACTGAATCTGTGTGTCTGCAATGAACATTCTTTTGAAAGGACTCAAATGTGTTAACATCCATTCAGCTTAAATATCACATATAAATTCTAATGTTTGAAAAGTAGCAACTAATGATTTCATTTTTCCAACCACTGTAGGTTGAATATACAACTCTCAAATGTGAAATCAAAGCAGGAATCTTAAAATTCGAAATATATATTTTAAGACTAACTGCAAAATGCAAATGCACATTTGCATAAAGAATATTTCTTCCTGCTCAAAATACTTCCCTCTCCATGAAAGTGATCAAGGGCAGGAAGCATTTGACCAGCTGTATAGGCATAGGACGTATGTGGTAAGTAGTGTTCCGGCCACACATTTCATTGTACTGCTTTTATCATGATGGTCTGTCACCCATGTATATTGGAGGAGTAGGGAAGATTCCTTCTGTTGATGAGATGTGAAAAGGCATTTCAGGTTTTAGAATTGGGACACTGACAAATAGTAAAGTTGTGCTCGAAATGACAAATCTTTACAATCTTAAAGGAGAGTTGAAGAATCCAGTAATTGTTCCCAGACCCGAAGTCATCTCTGATAGACTTTTGCTGAACTCACACTGGATTAAAAAGGATCATAGATTACATTGACTACAGGTAGAGACTGTTTTAATGGCAATCAAGAATAGGATCCTAGCTTTATCCCCTCTATTACTTGCAGCCTCGTCCAACTTCCGAGGAATCAATGGAAATCCAACCCCTTTGCTGAACACTGAGGGTTACATTTGCTTAAACCCCTGTTAAAATTAGTTTTTTTGTCTCTTCTACTAGGTAGAGCCCTGGCACAATATTCTGAAAGTACTAGTTTGGTAGGTATGTGGTTCTGAAGACAGAGGAGTCTGCAACCTTAAGAAAATGCCTCTTTCTATTATAAACCTGTGGAGATTGGGGAAGACGTTTGGGCTAGCTCTATAATCAATAATCAAAAGAAGAGTGTCTTCTAAATAGGCTAGACCACGGTAGGGAGCACGAAAAACAACCACACTGGGATGTTGAAGAAAGCCCTCACTCACCACCTAGTGATGACATGCTTCATCATCGGGCCCCACCAAAGAGACTGAGTGTCTCTTTGGTGTGCTAAAACGCCAGTTCTACTGCGGAGCGGGATGGTGAGTTCAGGACGTGTTGAGTGCGATTAGATTAGTGAGTGGTGAAGGTAGTAAAATTGTCAGTAGTGTATCTGAAGTAATTATTTTATTCTATGACCACTAAAGACAAAGTTTTTTTAAAATATGTGTGAGGAAACAGTCCACTTTAATTGAGTGGTGGGTTCCTATGCGTTAGTCAACATGTTTCTTGCCATCGAAACGGTGTGAATTTACCCGGCAATTCTTCAGGACTGTGTGTGATAAACCCTGGCGGTATGGGCGCGCTAAGGCCCACCCTTACCTAGGGGCGTGAAAGTGAAAATAAATTAAAGGTGAAAAAGTGCAAAAAAATTAGGAAGGAAGGATCTCTTCCTAATTACTCCTGGTTTAGGGGGCTTCTACTTTTCGTTTTCTGCACTTTTTGGGTATTAAGATCAAACACAATGGGTCTCAGGAGGGGGGTGAAAGCGTATTCGGCACACCGCCCTTGACGCTTGGCACCCTCGGTCTGCCTACGTCGCCCTCGAACCGGTCTTCCGAGGAATCAATGGAAATCCAACCCCTTTGCTGAACACTGAGGGTTACATTTGCTTAAACCCCTGTTAAAATTAGTTTTTTGTCTTTTCTACTAGGTAGAGCCCTGGCACAATATCCTGAAAGTACTAGTTTGGTAGGTATGTGGTTCTGAAGACAGAGGAGTCTGCAACCTTAAGAAAATGCCTCTTGCTATTATAAACCTGTGGAGATTGGGGAAGACGTTTGGGCTAGCTCTATAATCTGCAGTTATCACCAAATCAATGTACCTGTTGATGTTATTCTAAGCTTAAATAATATTTTCTTGGTAATAGGAACATTTTTCAGTTGAAATGATAAAGCTATGAGGCACAGAGAGGTGCTTTCCTAGCATAGGCCATTCTAGCCTCGATCTCGATTAGGTCTCGTATTTAGAAATAGCCATGTTTTTCATGTTTTGCTGAAACCACTCGAAACATTTCGGGGGGTGGTGTAATTCTTTCAGCATTATGCAGAGTGGAGATGCAGGTGATCTAAGAAGGGGTAAAAACACAACAAAGCCTCCTTAACAAGTAAATGGATTTTTAAAGACCTGTGAAGTATTCGGGTGCGGCTGGAATTAGACGGTCGCCAGCCCTGGAAGGGGGCTGAAGCCCTGTGAGCCCAATGGGCTTTGAGTGCCTGGGCTAAGTTAATATGCACTTTGAGGCTATCTATTTTTTGCCTTCTGTATTGCACTTCAATATTTTAATAAATCTTTTTGGTTTTTAAATGACTGAGCTCGAGCTTCTTTGAGTCAAAGTGAATTCCTATTGATTGCTATCTGAAATGCTGTTTGAATCTTATCATCAGGGACACATTTCCTCATCTATTCCTGAGAACATCAACATCTCCAACCCGCATTAGGCACTGTATTCAGTGGTGGCTCCTCCGCCAAGGTGGAGGAGCGTCGCCCCACTGCCTTTAGCAGTAAAAAAAAGGAAAAATAAAATGATAACTCGTGTTATTACCGTTTTATTTGTTCCTGCTGCTGAAGAGGGGTGGGGTGGATCTGCTCTGTTTTTAGAGCAGGGTGAGAAGTGGTGGGCACTAGGTTAGTGCGCATGAATGTTCTTCATTCAGGCTGGATTACATCCTGCATGGAGAACATGCCCAGGCTCCCATTTCCCATCTGAGTGCCTACCCATAGCACTCAGACCAATCACAATGCTCTGATTGGCTATGGGATCCTAGGAGCCCAGCTGCTTCCTGTTTACACTGAAGAAGCCAGAAAGAGGGCGGAGGAGAAGCGGTGGTGGCTTTTCAGCCGGCCTGCCGGCAGGTAAGTGATTTTAATTTTTATATTTTTTTAACGCTGCTCGCTCCCGTTGCTCTCCTTCCCACCCTTCCTGCCCCACTGCAGCTTCCGGATAGCAGCCGCACCTGACTTTATGTCTAACATGTCAGATTATCAGAAACCTAAGGGAAAAGGAGTTACCCAAGTCTGCAAAACATTCTCAGTGTGAGTTCCTGTAATCGCAATCTGAGCTGTATTAGTGCTTGGTGTAGGCTCGTTGACATGGAAACTGGACTATTTTTTTCGATGCATGGATGACCAAGGTCCTGATTTCTAGGTGGGTGGTAATGTAATATCTTCCTATGATATTCCTCCAGCATACAATACATGGGGAAATCTGGCATAAATCACCATTCTGCGTGAATGTCATACACTTAAGTATACGAATAATAAGCGATGCATACTTGCTTGGATGTGAAATGTCACATTTGCAATTCACAACTAAGCAAAGGCATAACGAAAGCATTCAATATGCTACAATTTTCTCCCATAACCTTTCAAAGCACCCGTATTGTGCTGAACTCATGGCGTATATTCTCTACAATAGTTAGATGCATAGCAATCTTTTAATACAGCTCACATCAGCTGTTTCACAGACATTTACTTCTAAGTTGCTGTCACTGAAGCCCATCATTAGTGTCAACTGAAGCAGAATCGTAAATCTCGAATTGGTCTTCACAGTGTGTTTTCAATCAAAGGATAGTAAATAACTCCCAGTAAAGGAGAATTACATGTTGGTCTGCCAAAATGAAATAAGGTTTACTGAGCAGAAACAGTCTAATAGCGCCAGCATATGAAACACGGAAGAAATGCAGCACAGTGAATGGTCACATAAATTACAAGCTCACAAAAATGGCGCCATTCCATTACAGGAGGCCCATACAAATGTGCAGAGCACCCAGAAGGGAGGCTACAATCATCGCCAAAGGCAGGCAAAGGACATTTCTGCTCTATGGAACATTTCATGTAATTACATTTTAGCCCAGAGATCAAACTAATATATACTATAGAGCAACTATAAAATAATACATATGAGATAGGCAGGCGAGGGGCTTCCAGCACCACGGATAATGATATTTTGATCACAGAATACATAGCTTTGGCTAGCTTTAGGCTTGCATAAATCGTAGTTTTCTTATTTGGAAATCGACATATTGTTCACTACAATCAACAGTAAAAATAAGAACCGTTTCACAGTTGTAGCCTCGGTAATAACAAACTCATTCACAACGTCAGTTTGCAAAGACGATACAGATGTGAACATTTTTATCAGTCTATATTATACACCGAAAGATACAAAAACTAAGGGGCATATTACCAAGCAATAGCGATAATTATCGCTATTGCTTGGTTAGAGACAAACATTTACCGCTGAGCTGCGGAGATTTTTACCGCAAATAAACCTTGGTATTACCAAGGTTTATTGCAAATGCGATAAAATTCGCTGCAATGCATGAATATCGCTGAAAAGTCCGCGATATTCATGCATTACCAAGCTAATGCTCTTAGCCATGTTATCCACCTCCCATTGGATAACATGGCTAAGAACTGCTCAGGGCAGGTGTTAGCTTTTGGAGATATTCGCGCTTAGCGCGAATATCTCCAAAAGTTGGTAATAGGAGATAGCGATGTTAGCGACTGTTTTCAGTCGCTAACATCTTGGCACGCCCACTTTGCATATCATTAGTGATAAATATCACTGACATGCAAAGTGGGGCCCAAGATGGTCGCTATCTCCTACTAGCTGTCGCTAACTGGTGTTAGCGACAGCTAGGTAATAGGGAGATAATTTTATCTCCGCTTTCTTGGCTTTTAAAGCCAAAAAAGCGGTGATAAACCCCCTTGATAATATGCCCCTAAATCATCGAATTTTTGCTGACCTACTATTCATAGAGAATAAATATTGTTCACCGGCCAATGGAGATTAACGGGAACGTGTGAGTGAGTGAGTCAGTGAATGAGTGAGAGGGTGACTGTACCGAGTAGGTAGATAGACAATTGCCAGGTTACTTACCGGTAAACGTCATTACTCCGACCACAGATCTTCCTCATATCAGTCCTTACTATATGAGAGGTTCTCTGCTCCCACAGATATTGATTACCTTAACCAGACAGAAAAATACACCGAATATGGTCACCTCTGTCCCAACATGCCATATAAAAGGAAGCTTTACGTAATCACGTTGTGACATATACAGGTCCATAAGAACAAAAATACAGGATGGGACTGGGGTGGGTGGATTCAGGACTAAGACGAGGAAGACCTGTAATCAGAGTAATGAAGTTTACCAGTAAGTAACTGGGCATTATCCAAGCAGACATATTTTGGTTCAAAAACCATACATAAAACACATAATGAGCCCCGACTACAACACCACGTGTTTATTAGTGACATAACACAGGAAATCAGACATCATGTACAACAGCAACACATGATCCACAAAAGAGGTAGGAGAACTACCCACTTGCAGCCTATAGTGGGTCATAAAGGTATGAGGGGATATCCAAGTGGTAGCGCAAAAAATATCACTGAGCTAAGCCCCCTTAAACGTTTGCCAGGAGGCAGACATTCCCCTGGTTGGTCTACCCTGAAAAGAATCATAAACCCCTGTTAGACTTGGGGGTCTCTAGTTGGCACAGGTAGGTACTTGTGACAAATAGGAACCCTTGCCTCTAGTCAGGGTAAGGGGGTACACTCCTAAAATAACGCCTGCTTACCCCCTTGGTAGCTTGGCACGAGCAGACAGGTTTATCTCAAAGGAAGTATGTAAAGAATTTGTGACCACATACAGTAACCCAGTGACAACACTACAGATGGACACCACACAGTTGTATATTAAAAATAATTATTCTTTATATAAATTTAACACAAGACTATTAAATGACAGAAATCCAAAATACTATACTTTAAAAAAATGGTAGTTTTAGATTAGTTGAGTTCAGTTCTTAAGATGCAACACTTTTCGTCAATGTACTTTACGATGCGTTGAGATTCCACCACAAGTAATGTTGCAGCGATGGAAATGCGGCAAAGTTCCAGTGCAAAGAAATAAAGACGTGAAGATCTTACAGATGCGGCACGCTTCTCCGAGGATGCGAGGAGTCTCGGTCCGATGTGTCAGCTGCATCGGCAACACCCTTGTTCAGCGATGAGACAGCAGCAGCCTTGACTGTGGCACTCTTCTCCGACGTTGCGAAAAGCTTCCACACAATGCGACAACTACAGCGCCGACATTCAAGATGCGATGACAGCAGCTCCGACGGCGGCACACTTCCCTGGGGATGCAAGGTGCTTTTCTCGATGCGGTGCAATACGACCGCTACAGCGCCGACATTCATGATGCGATGGCAGCAACAGCGACGGCAAAAACGCTTCTCTCTCGTTGTGAGACTCTTCTCCTGATGTAATGCAATATGACAGCTACAGCGGCAACACCTTCCCTTGGAGTCGCAATGGCAGCAGCGACAGTGACACACTTCCTCTTCGTTGCGAGACGCTTCCCTCGATGCGGTGCAATACACCAGCGACAGCGCCGACATTCACGATGTGACGGCAGCAGCAGCACGGCGACACGCTTCTTCCTTGTTGAGTCGCGCTTCCAGCTCCTTGTGACACACAGTCCCTCAGAAGGCCCAGACAGCCGCAGGCACTTCCAAAGAACTGTGGAGAGCTGGGATTTGAAGTCTGTTGTCCCTGAGACTTCAGCAGGAGGCAAGCTTTTTTCCAAGCCCTTGGAGGTCCTTCACAAGTTGAAAATAAAGCCCACAAAGTTCTTTCTCCTTTCTTTAGCAGTCAGGCAACCACTGCAGGCCAATACCCCAAGCAGCGCTTAGGGGTAGTCTCTCCTCAGTTTCTTCAGGTTCCTCTCTTCAGTAAAGGTTTCTTCTTGTTTGTCCAAAAAGTGATCTAATTCCTTGGGATCAGGGTCCCAACATGTATACCCCAAAATCCTTTGTTCTCTGAGGGGAGAGGGGCCTTTGCCCAGTCCAAACCAGTTCTGAAGCACTTTGTTTATAGGACTCCTTCTTTCCTTTCACAGTGCAGGGCAGAAACATCAAAGGCCCCACAGGAGGTGGAGCCAGCATTGTGGAGGGAAACACAGCCCTGGAGCACTTTGTTGACATAATTCCTTCTCTTCTTTCGCAGTGCAGGGCAGAGACATCAGCTGCACCCCAGGAGGTGGAGCCAGCATTGTGGAAGGCAGGCACAGCCCTATTCAAGGTTCAGGTGCAACTCCTCCCACCCATCTAGATGCAGATCTCTCTATTCACCCCTGGGCTGACTTATTCTGTCTCTTGGAATCTGCTAGTTGTGTCACTCAAACTCCAGACAAGGGATACACAACCTAGCAGAGGCAGGCATTGGATAGTTAGAAAAGAAAATACCTACTTTCTAAAAGTGGTATTTTCAAACACAGAATGTTAAAACCAACTTCCCTAAAGGATGTATTTCATCATTCTGAGTTCAGGCATACTAAATTCGAATTTCAACCATGTTCCCTGAGTCAGTTAGGATTATAAAATGTAATAATCTAACTGCCCATTCTGGCCTATGGTGAACAGGTAACCTTACAATAAAGAAAACCGAAAATGGCTGTAATTCGTTATTAGGGCATGCCACACACACCATGGCATGTCCTACCTTATACTTACAATGCACCCTGCCCTTGGGCCTTCCATAGGGGTGTCTGATATGAACAAAAAAGGGAAGGTTTAGGGACTGGCAAGTGGGTGCACTTGCCCAGTCAGCATGACAGTACCAGAATGCATGCAGGCTTTGCAATGGTAGACCTTAGACACATTATACAAGGCTGCTTCTGTGGGTGGTACAACCAGTGCTGCAAGCCCACCAGCAGCATTTGGATTTACAAGCCCTGGGCACGCTCAGTGCATTATACTAGGGTCTGACTGTGGTATTGGGTTCTTCAGGCCTACATATTCCGCAAAACCCGCTACACCATAAAGCAGACGTTGGCACGGAAACTGGAAAATGCAAAGACAAGTTTATTAAGACCCCATGGGGTGGTGGTACATTCCTACAACACCCTTCGGTAATCCAAGAAGTATTACACCAAACATTGATGTGAGACCTCTTTTATGCAGTTTTACAGTAATAAAAAGAGTAGGTGGAACACATTTGCTTAGTTTAGGTACATATAAGGTCATTTTTGGAACACAGCCACTCGTGGGAGGAGTTACAACACCACTGGTCAGTTTGAAAGAACATTCCTAAGTGATGACTGTCCACTAGTACAGAGGGTTTTGACTGCGCATGTGCGAGCTTGACCAGTACTAAAAATAGCCTGTTGCTGGGCAAGTTACGCGGTCAGTGGTACAGAGAAAGGACAAAAGGGCATGCTGACCACGAGGCAGCATGTTCATCCAAAATGGACCCCAGTGTTTCTCAAAATGGCCTCTGACACTTTAGTCAAGATAAGGGAAAATTTGTGTAGCAAAGCTTAACGCTAACCCGATCACTGTCAAATTACGACAGACGACCCTTTTAGCGTTTAGCTGAAGCTACCTCATAGTGGACATAGTCAGGATATTCATCATCAATATTTATCAACATAATGCTTGCTACTTCTCTATTAATCATTTGTTCATTCTTAGCAATAGCTCGTTTGGAGGGAATACAAGCAGAAAGGCACATGGAACATAACATAGGGCCACATTGGATACACAGACATAGGAAGAATAGTATTCCAATAATTACGCATAGGATAGTTAACAGTTTCCAACCCCAAGTGCTAAACAGTGTCCAAAACCACCCCAAAAGTGTCCAAGTGCCATTATCAGGATGTATCTCAGCAGCTATTTTATGTAATTTAGAAATTGCCTCATATACAGAGGGTGAATTATCTGGCACGTACATGCAGCAACTACTTCCAATAATGCGGCATGCACCCCCACGATCAGCTAATACTACATCTATAACCATTCTGTTCTGGAGCGTTACAATTCTGGTAATTTGAAGTTCCTCAGTCAAGTTCCGTAAAGCAAAAACTGTCTCATTAGCAACAGCTTCTACAACACTTGTCAGTCGTCTAATTTTTCAGCTATTTAGGGCAGCATCAACAAATGAGAAAAGGCCTAAATTAAAATCAACATATTGCTGCAGAGAAGTATCAGTCTGGTCGATGTCATCAAGAACTAATGTTCTCTTCACTGTATTCAGTATAAAGTCATGATACAAAACAAAATCGTTATGGTACATAGGTGGGGCAATAAACACAGGGGGTAGTACAAAGGATATATAACATGTTCCTAACCATCCTATAGGGAGACGTGATAACCTTTATTTTCACAGATATAGTAAGTGTTTCGTGAAGCCACAAAGGTGATACCATTTGGAGTGTCAAAGGTGAGAGTAGTGTTACATTCACTTTTTTCTACTGGGATTGTACCTTTATTTAGAACGCACAGGTCTGCTTTTGTATCAATGACTGTAATTACATGCAGGCTGGACATATTTACATTTCTTTGATTAGTATAAATTTGAGGCGAAGATACATTATCTGGTCGATATTCTTCCCATTCAAATTTAGTTCCTTCAGCTTGTGGATAACCATCTCGATCATTAAAGCAGACTTTGTTAAGTCGGAAAAGTAATCCACCTTTAGTCGGCCATCGCAAAGTGAATAGAAGAGTATACCAAGCATTACAAGAACCATTGTGAGAGAATGGGAGTGGGATAGGCGGAGTGCCTCCTTTCTTTTGATGTCCGGGCAACATCCCATATACCCAACAGTTCGAAGTGTTCGATATATTGTGGGTGTGATGCAGAATCTGGATGAAACTAATATTCAGATAAGTCTGTCTGTGTCGTTCTTCATGATAAGGCAAAGTGAAATGAAAATGTTCGGATGGAATTGGGGTAGTTGGCAATAAATGTTCTCTTGCCGGCACCAATAGTTCTACCACCCAAGCTATTACTGGTATCACCACAATGGTCATAACAAAAAGTACTGCACCAAGAATTCTCTTATTTCACATTGTAGAAGATGCCATAGTTCAAAGTTCAAATGTCTCAAAAAGAAAGTAACTAAAAATAAAAATATGAGTGCTGAGCTCCGAGGCAGCCGTTGGTTTCTTCTCTGAGATACAAGACTTGTGTCGCTACACTTGGCAGAACTGACCCCCCCCCCCCCTTGATATTCCCGGCTTCCGTTTCACAAACCTGGAGCGGTAACTCAACCAGTTTCGCACAAAACAACTGCTTCTCTTGGCCGTAGATTGTATCTCTCTCTACCAGAGACGATGTGGTCCGGGAAGGCTCCCTCCGATTCAGTGGACATAACAGCTGGGCTCTTCTCCTCGTCCAAGATGTCTCGATAATCAGACAGCACAGTTGGGCTCACCAGGTCCTGAGAGACACGGCGACAATGGGTCGAATGCACCCAACGTTTCCTGTTAGTAACTCGCACAGCCGTTCGAGTCGCGAGTAGCACTTGCTCGGGGCCACCCCACCTCGGCTCCAAGCTGCTTGTTCTCTCAAAGGACCTGACCATCACATGGTCGCCAGGACGAAGATTGTGAGCCTCTCCAATGGAATTGTTGGGGAGCGCTTCTCGAACCTGTTGATGAATGGAAAGTAAATCATTTGTTAATCGTGCCAAATAATCGTTCATCATTATACAAGGCACATCATGTAACAATCGAGGCTTAGGAACTCCCCATATATTCATAGGCCTTCCAAACACCACTTCATAAGGTGTGAGGCCAGTTCGGGAATGGGGGACTGATCTAATAGATAGCAATACCAACGGCAGAGCATCCGGCCATTTCAAAGACGTGGATGCCACGATCTTTGCTAGCTTCAATTTCAAAGTAGCGTTGTACCTTTCCACCAGACCTGCTGACTGCGGATGAAATACAGCATGGAATTTTTGCTGAATTCCCAATCCCTTCATGATGTATTCCACAATTTTCCCAACAAAATGAGAACCATTATCGCTCCACAAAAATTTACAAACACCATAGCGCGGGAAGTACTCTTTGAGCAAAACCTTAGCTGTTGTCAGCGCTGTATTATCATTCGTGGGGAAGGCCTCAATCCATTTACTGAAAGCACACACCACCACTAAGACATACTTAAGGTTATTGCAACGCTCAAGCTGGATGTCATCCATTTGTTGCACTTCGAATGGTGCAGTAGGTGGAACAAACCCTCCTTTCGGAGTATACGACCCTTTAGCAGGATTGTGCTGCAAACAGATCAGACAGGTCTGTACTACTCTTTTGGCCGTATTGGCAATCTCAGGATGCTCCCAGACTCGCGTAAGCAATCTAGTAATTGCAAGAGCTCCAACATGTGCCAATCCATGTGTCATTTGAACCATTGCTTGCAAGTAAGCTGCAGGCAATTTCCATCTTTCCATATCTTTGCACTTCCAACAACCCTCATCATCCAACACTCCCTCCTTTGCCCAGGTTGTGAGTTCTGCTTCAGACGCTGATTTCTGGATGTCTAGTATCTCCTCTCTAGCATCATGCCATCGTTCAGCCTGTGATTTCACTACATACATTGGCGAGGCATTTCGCGACATAGCAGTTTCCCTCGCTATGTGATCTGCAAAAGCATTTCCCTGTCCTATTTTGTCTGTCACTTTCTTATGTGCACTGCATTTAATTATCACCACTTTCTTTGGACATAGTAGCGCATTCAGGAGATCATGCACTAGTTCTCCGTGCATAATGTGCACTCCGTGTGAAGTCAAAATCCCTCGCTCTCTCCAGAGTAGGCCAAAATCATGCGCTACTCCAAAGGCGTACCGGCTATCAGTGTAGACGTTCACACATAAACCAGCGCTTAATTCACATGCTCTTGTTAGGGCTATCAGTTCCGCTGCTTGGGCCGATTTCTGTGGTATTCGTGCTGCTTCTACCACTGTCTTAAGTGTCGTGATCGCATATGCTGCGGAAGTTGTACCATCTGGCAGCCTCAAACACAATCCATCAACCCACAGTTCCCCATCCACATCTGGAAGTGGCGTATCCTGTAAGTCGGCACGACCCTTTGTTTGTTCTTCAGTCAGGAAAACACAATCATGGTGTTCTTCCTCCTGGTCCTCAGGAACTGGATACAGCAGTAAAGTGGCAGGGTTCAGAGTAGCACATCTCTTTAGTGTGATATGCGGCGCCAACAGTGTGAGCTCATATCCTGTTAGACGTGCACTCGTGAGGTACTGAGTTTTTGTTTGGTTTAGCAGAGCATCTACCGCATGGGGAACTAACACCAACAATTTGTGTGATAAAACTATTCCCTCACTCTGTCGTATAGCCACTGCTGTTGCTGCAACTGCTCGGAAACACCCAGGTAATCCTCGTGCTACGGGGTCAAGTATTGCTGAGAAATACCCACAAGGTCTCTGTTTATCCCCGTGTGTCTGCACTAGGACTGACAATGAATACCCATCCTTCTCGTGTACATATGGTGTAAAAATCTTCGTATAATCTGGTGTACCTAACACTGGTGCAGAACAAAGGGCTTGTCTCAATTGTTCAAAAGCGTTCTGACATTCATCTGTCCATTCAAGGGGCATTGGTGTAGTCTTGGACAATAATGCTAACAAAGGTTTTATAATGTGTGAAAATCCCATTATCCACAGCCTACAAAAAGACGTCAGGCCTATAAAAGCGCGCACATCTCTCTGAGTGCGGGGGACTGGTGTATCTAAAATTGCTTGAATTCGATCAGATGTCAATACACGTCCCTCCTTAGACAAAAGATGGCTGCGGTAGGTCACCTTTGGTCTACAATTTTGAAGCTTTTTCCTAGAAACCTTGTGATTGTTCTGAGCGAGAAAGGAAAGCAAAGCAAGACTACTCTCTTCACACAGTTCCTGCGTATCTGCTGCCAGTAAAATGTCATCAACATATTGAATAAGAGCAACTCCAGACTGTAGATCGAAAGAATCGAGCTGTCTTTTTAGAGCCTGGCTATAAAAGCTAGGGCTTTCTGTATAGCCTTGAGGAACTCGACAAAATCTATACGATTTATTATTTAATGTGAAGCCAAATAGATATCGACTATCAGGATGGATGGGAATGAAAAAGAATGCATTTTTCAAGTCGATCACGGTAAACATAGTGGCAGTAGGCGGAATCAAAGTAAGTAAAGTAGTAATATCAGACACCACCGGGTATTGGGGCACTACTATCTTGTTAATTTCTCTCAGATCAATAATGAATCGATAGATCTTGTCATCAGTGTCCTTCTTTAGAATCGGAAGAATAGGGCTATTACAGACATTATAGGGAACTTCCTCAGCTACGCCTGCAATAATCAAATCATGTACAATATGTGTCAAGGCAACTTCACCTTCCCTGGAGATTTTATACTGTGGTACACGAGGCAGAGACGCTCCCTCCTGTAGTTATTCGTATAGGGGGAATAAGCATCTGTCCCACATCCGTGTCTGAAGTAGCCCATAACGTTTGTGGGAGGGAGGCCAGCGCTTCAATTTCTTGCAGAGTGCACAATCTCTCTACGTCTGGGTAATTGTCATTCAAAATAACCCGCACTCCTTCAGGAGTGCAGCGTATTGTTGCTCGAAAATATTTAAGCAAATCTATTCCCATAAAATTGTCTGGTGTATTTGGTGACAATAAGAACGGGCACGGACCAAAGAATCTGTCAATATTAAATGTGAGGGGTTGTGACAATGGGCTAAGAGAGGGGGTTCCATCGAACCCTATCGATGTAATTGTTTCGCCAGACAGGGGAGCCCTTGGAACCAAGTTTTTAGACAAGGCACTACGAGTAGCTCCTGTGTCAACCAGGAACTGATCAGTAGAACCCAAAACACACGGCTATACATATGGACCTCTTTGATCTACTGGTACTTCAACCGATTCCACACCCCATCCTACGCAATCCTATGCATGTACATAGTCCTGAGAAACCACATTCTCCCCCTCCACTATCTGATACTGAATCCGTCGATCAAAAGTATTATTATCAGCCTGACCACGACCCTTCGCTTCAAACCTACCACGATCACTTGCTCCACCCCTCGCTCCTGAATAACTATTCCGTGTCCTTCCACCTCCTCGACCTCGCTGATTACGTTGTTCACGAAGCACCGGACAATCTGAGGCCCAATGTCCAAACTCTTTACAGTATGCACACTGATCCTCAGCAATGTCGGTACGAACAGAAGACGTACCATACGATCAACGCCTACCTCTATCATTACCTCTCGGCTGTATAGCATAAACCGGAGCCAACATCACTTTCGTCTTTAATTCCTTCACTTTCTTATCAGTACTTTCTTTAGCCTCCAATTCCTGTCATTCATAATACTGAGCCATAGTCAATAAAGAAGCAGGGGTCGCAGTGGTCCAAGAACTTTCACTAGTCTTTAAGCGTTTTGAAATCTCCGGTAAGAGATTCGCTACATACTTATCAACGAACAAATGCCTACCCGTGTCTTCTGTTAGTAACTGCCCGCTATAGTCATGAAATGCTTCCTCAAAACATGAGAAAAAGTCAGAAACCGACTCATCCGCCTTCTGCTTACAAGAGGCTAACATGGTCCAATCAATCTTTTTAGGGGGAACAAGCGTTTTTAATTTATTCAAAATAGCTGTCGGGAGATCTAAGATTATTTGACATGGCTTACATGCAGGCTCCCTGTCTAAATCAGCCTGGGATAAAGTTTTCCAATCCGCCCCCAGGATCGCCCTATCATCGAACTTACAAATCGCCCTCCACATATCAGGAGGCAATATTAACCCAAAGAAAAGATCAATATCAACTAACGTCATAACACACGAAGAAATAGCCCCTTCCACTCCCTCATAGAAAGCTGCCAGATTCTTACGGGGGTCAGGTAAAGCATTTTTTAGTGCCATAACATCTGCTCTATTCCATGGAGTATAAACCCAATTATATATAAAATATATATATTTTTTTTAAACCTTTATTTGGAGATAAGCAAGGAAAAAGGAAGTGCATACATGATCCATACAGTCATAAATGGCTATTACAGTACAATGAAATACTCAAAAGAGTCCTGAGTACAGAGTGGCAAATCAATCAGTATATACAGTAATTGTTGAAATCACATAGCATGTAGGAGAGCGATGACCCAGGGCGCACAGGTACACTGATGAGATGGTACAGCACGGGCATGTTCTGTGAGTGCAAAATAAAACAGAGGAGAGGCAGAGAAAAGGACAATACATGTAAGAGGGAAAGAAAAAAAAAAAAATGCCAGTGTCAAACGACACAAGCATATTCCATGCATGATGTACTCCAACAGGCCCCCCCCAGCCGCCAACTGAAACCTGACAGGAGTTCGATCTCTATCCCCACCATCTGAGTGGCATACAAAGAAATACAGCCCCCTTGATCTCGCAAAAAAAAAGGAAGCAGTTCAGCCCCCCCCCCTAATACCTGAGGACCAGCAAATGTAGAATGATATCTCGGCCCACCGTGCTGGCGTTAACCAACCCCTACTCGGTCCTCATGTTCAGAATCAGAGTCCTGCACAGCTCTAGTTAGGAGGTACACCTGTAGCGGGCTCCAAAAGTCTTTGGGTCTACACCTCACGGGCATCAGTTCAGAATAGACATTATATTGGTCCTGACAGTATATGAGATCGTTCAACCAATCCTGGAAGCGCGGTACCCTGCCACGACCCCAGCAACAAGCCACCCTACGCTTGGCCAGAAGCAAGGCCACGTCAACAAATCTGCGATGAGGGGCAGGCACGTCCCTAGAATAACCCAGCAACATCACCAAGGGGTCAAACGCCACTCCATCCTCCGCCATAACCTGCAGGGCCACATGGACCTGAGTCCAGTATTCCAGCACCCCCGCACAACTCCAAGCCAAATGCAGAAAATCAGCACCTTCCGCTCGGCACCTAGCGCATCTGTCGTCCTCCGCTAAATGAAACCGAAGTTTCTTCGCCGGGGTGTAATAGTACCTCTGGACAAATTTGTAATGGATTATTTTCAGGCGACAACTGGAAGAAACATTGGCAGTAAGTCCACAGCAATACTTCCATTGCTCGTCCGTAATAGGGGCTCCCAGTTCAACAACCCACTGCTCACGCACCCGATTGGACGGACAGAGCGCTGCCGGCGAATAGCACCATATAATTTCGACACCAGGTGACGCCCATCTGAAACCAACAGCACATGGAGGGGGAGGGTGACCTCCGGCTCAGAAGGAAAATCCGATAGCAAGGCACGCATGCCCTGCCTCAGACGAACATAGTAAAACAGCTCCAAAGGGGAGCAGGCAGCAGCTCCAAAGAAATGAGCCTGGGTACGGAAGGCGCCTTCATGAAACACGTCACCCCACGTAAGAATACCTAGCCGCTTACACAATCGTTGAAACCCCGTTTCCAGCAACAGAGACAAATCAGGATGATAGGATAGAGGCAGGGCCGGCGAATAAAGAAAGGAGACGCCCAGCAGTCGTGCCACCCGTTTCCAGGCATCCACCGTGCATGTCACCGTCGTTTGAGGCGTATCCACATCCGACACCTTGCCCAATACTAACCCCTCCAGTGGGAGCGGATGGGCAACCCAATGTTCGGCCGCTATCTGGGGCATAAACGGCGTGGGGCGCATCCAGTGATAAGCGTAATGCGTTTGAGTGCTAAGATAGTAAAGCTCAAATTCAGGGACGTCAAATCCTCCATCAGAATAGGGTAGTGTAAGGGTAGCCCAAGCCACCCGCGGCTGTTTGCCCCCCCCAAAACAATCGAATGAGCTCAGAGCGAAGTCTACGAAAAAAATAAACACCAGGGTGATACGGAAGGTTTTGAAATAGGTACAGAAATCGGGGCAAGACTACCATCTTGATGAGGGACGCCTGACCGGCCATGGAGAGAGGCAAGGACATCCATCTAGTGACGTCATCTGCCAGTTTAGTAATAGCCACACCATAATTAAGCCTGATCGTTTCTTCTCTGTCCAATGACACAACAATGCTGAGGTACCGCAGCTCCGAATCGCACCACTCCAAAGGGTAATCAAGAGGGAACCTACGCACAGCCGCAGTAAGGGGGAAGAGTTGGGATTTCCGCCAGTTGATATGGACACCGGAGACACCCCCAAAAGCAACCAACTCTCGCAAGAGCGCATTAAGGTTGTTTTCAGGATCTTTTACATAGAGCGTGACATCGTCCGCGTACAAAGAGATCCCGACCTGACGCTGAAGACAATTGAAGGCGCTCTGCTGGTGTAACTGACGAATCCTGCAGGCCAGAGGCTCAATAGCAATGGCAAATAGGAGGGGCGAGAGGGGGCATCCCTGACGAGTCCCCCTCGTAAGAGGGAACGGGGGGGATAGCACCCCATTCACCACCACCCTTGCCATCGGATCAGTATACAAGAGCTTAACCCATGCAATGAAGATCCGAGGAAAGCCCATCCGACAAAGTACATCAATAAGATAGCCCCACTCAACGGAGTCGAACGCCTTAGTGGCATCAAGGAAGATGGCGGCGACCGGGATATCAGGAGCAATGGTCAAAATAAGGGAAAACAAGGTACGAAGGTTGTGGGAAGTAGCACGACCAGGCACAAACCCCGACTGATCGGGCAGAACAATAACAGGAATGAGCGCAGCGAGTCTCACCGCCAGGACCTTCGCGAGTATTTTGACATCGCAATTGAGTAACGAGAGGGGCCTATAGGAACCCACATCAAGTGGATCCTTTCCCGGCTTGAGCAGCGATGTAATAGCGACCTCCCGCATGGAACACGGCAGTCGCCCCTCCTCCAGGGATTCCTCAAAAACCTTGCAGAGAACGGGGGCCATAATGTCCACATAACACTTATAGAATTCAGCAGGAAGGCCATCCAGACCAGTGGACTTCCCATTATTCAGAGACATGATTGCATTCCTGACCTCTTCCACCTCTAGGGGCCTACCTAAGAACGCCCGATGATCATCCGACAACCAACAAAGTGCCAAATCATCCAGAAACCCGCCATACCGTGTCTCACCAGTCTGCTGCGTCGTGTAAAGGCGTGCGTAGTGGTCAATAAAGGTACGCTGAATCTCCGCAGTGTCCCGACAGCGAGTGCCATCCGGCAAAACCAATTCCAGCACGTCCGACCCATGCCGTGGATGCCTAGTAAGTGCAGCAAGGACCTTACCGGGCCTCTCCCCCTCACAGTACCTCCTCGCCGTCCAATACTTCCCCCTATGTTTAGCCTCCCTGGCAGCCTCCTCCTCATACTCGGAGAGCTTGGTGCGGAACTGACTCAAGAGATCGGGATCCGAGCCAGCCTGCATCCTGCGTTCTAAGTCACGCAAGTCTCCCTCCAAGCCCCCGAGAGTCCGAACAATCAATTTAAGTATTCCACAACTTTTAGAGATAGTGACTCCCCGGGTCGTAACCTTGAACGCCTCCCATATAACCTCGACACTGTCGACAGAGCCCTTGTTCCTGGGGAAGAACGCCTCCACCTCCTCCCCAAGCTCCGCCCTGAACACAGGGTCAAGCAAGGCAGTTGGAAAAAGGCGCCAAGGCGGGCGCGGCCTGTGCAGCCCGGGAACAGACAGGACAACCTTCACCGGGCAGTGATCAGAATACGTACGAGCAAGATGCACAGCCTCCTGCAGGCCGGCCACCAACCCCCTAGAGAGAAAAACATAGTCCAGCCTCGCCCATGAGCGCGCATGTGTAGTGTAATGAGTGCCCTCCTTAGTGGCAGGGTGAGAATACCTCCAGCAGTCAATCAGCCCAGCCTCCTCTACAACCCCACGCAGAACTTCTCTAGCTTGCACATTATACTGAAGACTCCCGTCCGATCTATCCAACTGAGCATGAAGTGCAAAATTGAAATCCCCCCCCACACAATGTGAGTGGCATCGACAGCAAGCACATGGCCCCACAACGTAACGAAAAAAGTTGGCGTATCAACATTGGGAGCATAGCAATTAACAAACAGCACTGTGATCTGCCCAAGCCGCCCCCAGAGTAGCACATAGCGTCCCTCCAGGTCTCCCATAGAGCCCAGTTCTTGAAAAGCGAGCGATCTTTTAACAAGGATAACAACCCCGCGAGCATAAGAGGAGTATGAAGCAAACATCCTGGCCGCAGCCCACCTCCCACCAAAGCTGGGGGAAGGTCCAGGACGCAGATGCGTCTCCTGGAGGAGGGCCACATGAATAGCATTCCTGTCCAAATACTGGATCACATTTCGACATTTCCTGGCATCATTAAGACCCCGTACATTCCAGGACAAAATTGATATCTTGTCTATAGTAACAGTCGACATTAGCCATAATCAGGGCCCCACAGGACCCAATGAGCAAGGGCGGTATGTCCGACTCCCAGCAGCAGCCAGCAGCAGGACACCAGCCCAGGACGCAATCGTCCCACCACATACACTACACACACATCCCAGCCATCTCCAAACCAAGCAACCAGAACCCCAACAACTCCCCCCCAACAGCACCATCCGTGCAACAGGCACCCAGGAAACACATCGCGCAGCACGCAGCAAATACAGCTCATCCGGCCCAGAACTCGCACACGCGTCCCCCGTGTAGCGTGCTCACCACCATGTGGTCGCCGGAAATAGCGGCCCTTCCTCTCAGGCTCACAGCGAACGAAGGCAAGGGCCTCAGGACCAATGCCACACAGAGAAAAAAAGGACCAGCCGAAGCAGCGGACATGGAGCCGCGCCCGTACACACAGACAGCAATAGCAATCAACGCAACGACCCATTAGACCTGGGCGAACACGTATCGTCAGCACCATCCCCACCCCAACCACCCACCTGATGACACCCCAACTATCAGGCCATGCATACCCCCACCCCCACCCATTCCCTAACACACATCCAGTCAACCAACAAAGGACTAGAGTCCAAATCAAAGGTACAAGTGGGGTACACCCTCCGGGGAACCCTCTAGAGGTGCACGGCACCACTCCCACACACCACGCCAGTGTCCGAGCCAGTGAGTCCCAAATGGCCCCAGGCGCGGCGCGGGGGGGGGGGGCGTGCCCAGAGCGCGAAACCAAATAGCACCACCCTGCGGTCCCACACCGACCCCAAGAACCGCCACTCACACATACACTCGCAAACAGTCAAGGTAAAGCCCCCTCCATCAAAGTGGATGGCAGCGAGGCCTCCGACGCAGCCAAGGAAGTCAATGCAAATGACATACGTCAGTAATGTCTCAATACAAAAATGAACAATGTCACCCCAATCAGGCGGCCTCCTCCTCAGCCGCCGAATGTTCACCCTCAGGGTCTCGATCGCCTCCTCGATCTGCAGCCGCTCGATCGCGCTTGAGGCGCTTTACAAAATCCTCAGCATGCTGTGGGTTAGTGAAAAAGTGTTGCTTAGCCTGGTGCGTCACTCTAAGCTTGGCAGGGTAAAGCAAAGCATAGTCCACCTGCAGTTCCCGAAGTTTCTTTTTCACCCCCAGGAACTTACGACGCTGGTCCTGCACCATCGGCGTGAAATCGGGGTACATGGTGAAAGACACCCCTTCAAAGGAGAGGACCCGATTGGTGCGGGCAGCTTGGAGGGCAGCGTCCCGATCTCGATAGTTTAAAAGGCGCTCAATGATGGGGCGCGGTGCGGCTCCAGAGGCCGGCAGAGGTCCCAGTGACCGGTGCGCTCTCTCGACGATGAACTGGGACGAGAAGGCACCCGCACCAATGGCGCCCACCAGGAGTCTCTCCACATAAGTTTCCATCTTTCCAACATTCGTTGACTCCGGCACACCTACTATACGAACGTTATTGCGCCTACTCCTCGCCTCCAACTCCTCATTCTTAGCGGCAATCACCCGCAATATATTAACCATTCTCGCCAGCTGCGTGGTATGAGTGGCAGCAGTATCGTCGTGGTCCGAGATGCGCTGTTCCGCCGTTGTCAGGCGTTCCTCGTGCACGTCTAGCTTCTAGACCACCGCATCCATGCGTGACGATATTTTGTCCACCTTGTCCACTATCGTGGCAAACCCCTGCCTCATCTCCTGCATCATCTGGTGAAAGTCCGAGGTTTGTGGCTGCGGCACAGTATCAGCAACAGGCGGGGGGGGAGACCGCGAGGTCCCAGCATCCTGGAGCAGTCGCGTTCCCCTCCTAGCCACTCCAGAGTCAAAGGACAACTTAGACTGTTTAGTGTCCGGTTTCCCCATGATAAAGCGCTAGTAGCACAGCGGGACACCAAAGTCAAGAAGAGCCAGACTGCAGGCCGGCCCAAGCACTCGACCAAACGCCAAAGCACGGGGGCACGAGCAGGCATGGACGCCCCGCCACTCCCAGAGGAAAAAATGGCCGTCTCCGCTCCCAGGCCAAAGGGGTTGCTCTCCAGGCGACCAGACGATGATCCGCTGTGCCTCCGTAATCAATAGGTCCTGGGCTGGCAGAGGTATAAGCCGAAAAACCAGTTTGAGGACAGGGGAGCATGCAGCAGCATGCCCGGCTAGCTAGCAATCCCGGTGGAGAGAGGTAGAGCAGGGCCTACACCCCACGTGCGGAGCCGCGGGCTAGCGTGGGTAGTGACGCCGGGCTACGGAGCACCCGACCTCCAGAGCGCAAGTCGGGGAAACTTGGAGCCCTCGTAACTTCGGCCAGCAGCCTCCGAATGGAACAGGAGTTGGACCGTGGGTGGCCAGTCGGTATCCCAGCAGATCTATAGGGTCAGATCAGGGCGCAGTGATGGTAAGCAGGATCCCTAGTCGGATAATAGCTCCGGGCAGCAGGAGCCTCACGGCACTGCGGCCATTCTGCAGTGCGCCCTCTAGCGCCCCCCAATTATATATAAAATATCCCTTTGCATCCGCAGACATTTTATCGTCATTTGTACCTTGCCCTTTAGGAGGGACATATAAAGGTGCGGCTTCACGCATAGGCATAACATGAACTGTAGAACGCTTATCTGCTCCAAAGATAGAACACTCTTTGGATTGCTCCGTCGATCCCGGCGCAGGTGCATCTGATGCTTTTTTCGCCTCCCGTAGTCTTGACGCCTCATCCGGTAGCTGGACCAACCGCTGAAAAAAACGATCCGCATCTGTAATAACAAAAAGACCTTTACGCATAGCCTCACGACCAACTGATACATCCTTAGGCTCTAAATCATTTGAATGCTTTCTAAATAGTTCTACAACTTCGTCTCCAAACTGGCTCAAGAAATACAGTTGTTCTCGCTCGGACCACTTACACATTTGCTCATTAATCTCTGAAATAGTTATTTTGTTCAAATTGAATTTGCGAGCAAAGCTGCGCAATTCCACAGCTTCACTGGCACTTAGCCTAACACGACTACTCCCTTGACCATCTCCATCCGAATCCTCATCTGGGGCCATAGGTAGAACATACGGAGGCGGGCAACGATCTAATAATGAAAAATCATCAATGTCATTAGTAAGGACAGGATAAAGAGGACGTCGAATAGGAAATTGACCACTTGTTTGCAAATTACGTTCCCGTGCCTCCCTCTCTTTCTTTTCCTGCAACTCTTTCTCCTCCAGCTGTAAAGCCTTATCCCGAGCAGCCTTCCGCTGCTCTTTGTCCGCCAATGCTAATTCACGCTTCATTCGTTCACGCACCGCTTTCTCCCACATATGTACACAATCAAACATATCTTGTCTAGACCTGCGCTGAAACAAACATTGCTCCACATACTGAACCTTTCGTAAATCAAACGACCCATGTAGTGGCCATTGCAATTCGGGATAAGACTTGGTATATCTGTGCCACAATGTACTGTATAAAATAGGGGGAATGCCAAATTTAACGTACATTTCACGATTAGGTGTCCCCTCTGGGGCAGCCGGCTGAGATTAATTTAATCGATAATTGGTACCTTTTCCAAGACAGCACATCCCTCGGAGTGTGCTTAAAGCAGGCATGTCAAAATATCACGAAAACGCGATATCACAAAATGGCACTTAATATACTTCACACAAGGTGTGCCGTTCAAACATATACAAAATTAGAGAAATATCTCCACATGCCCGCCTATGTGAAGTGCACTACACATATAACTCAAATCATAGAACCAAATGTTAGCTAACTCAAAACATATTCAAAGAGCCACAGTAAGCGTCCGTAGACTATCTTACCAATCACAAGCTTGCAAAATTCTCAAATATCCAGGTTCCAACTGCCAAGTTCTTTTATCGAATCAGCCAAACCGGCACTGTACGACAACTCGAACGAGCAAGATCTCAGTCGAGGACCGGCGCCACCTGGAAGGTCAGATCAGAAGGAAAGGAAGAAAACACTGTGGGTACCAAGACTCGGATCACTCAGTGGCAGCGTACGCGTCCATGGCGAGTTTCCAATCCTTCGTCACGACCTCTCCTTCGGGCATCCGAGTCGCCGAGGAGTCCCTTCGTGGTCGCCAATTTGTGGTATTTGGTTCTTCAGGCCTACATATTCCGCAAAACCCGCTACACCATAAAACAGACGTTGGCACGGAAACTGAAAAATGCAAAGACAAGTTTATTAAGACCCCATGGGGTGGTGGTACATTCCTACAACACCCTTCGGTAATGCAAGAAGTATCACACCGAACATCGATGTGAGACCTCTTTTATACAGTTTTACAGTAATAAAAAGAGTAGGCGGAACACATTTGCTTAGTTTAGGTACATATAAGGTCATTTTTGGAATACAGCCAACTCGTGGGAGGAGTTACAACACCACTGGTCAGTTTGAAAGAACATTCCTAGGTGATGACTGTCCACTAGTACAGCGGGTTTTGACTGCGCATGTGCGAGCTTGACCAGTACTAAAAATAGCCTGTTGCTGGGCAAGTTACGCGGTCAGTGGTACAGAGAAAGGACAAAAGGGCGTGCTGACCACGAGGCAGCATGTTCATCCAAAATGGACACCAGCGTTTCTCAAAATGGCCTCCGACACTTTAGTCAAGATAAGGGAAAATTTGTGTAGCAAAGCTTAACGCTAACCCGATCACTGTCAAATTACGACATGACAAGTAAACCAAATCAGTCAATCATGGAATCACTAATCAATACATTCATTTACAGTAGAGAGCACTTGCACTGTGGCACTGGACAGCAGTGGCACAGTGCCCAAAGCATCTAACACCAGCAAATACACATGAGGCAACAGCAAAAATGGGAAGGAGACCCACGCCAATGGTGCCAGGTCTAACACCCCCATAATCGCCAGCTTCACTCCTATGGACAAGGTAACAGAAGAGGAACAAAGACTCTTAGTAGAGAGGCTAAAAGTAACGAACAAAGAATCCACCTAACTGAATGACTCAGTTAACAACAAAGCCCTATGAACATCTAGGGTATGCCAGGGACCTGGTTTCTGAGGAAGGGTCTGAAAACAATACAGGCAGAAATATGTCCTCCGAGCAATGAAAAGATGTAGGGACCTTAGCGAGAAGAGGAAGCAGACGAGTGGGCAATTCCATAGGGATTAGACCCCAAAACAAAATTTAAAGACTCAGACTCCGCATATGGACTACAACAAGAGAAGCTTGTTAAACAGCCAGTCGCGATTGATGAGGAGTGAAGCTCTGCAAGGCTTCTGCCTGCCTGCTTGCCAAGACCAGTCAGGGTGCCCTGTGAGGAAGAGGAGAGTGTTGGAGGGAGCAAAATCCAGTGGGGAGTCCTGTTGAATGGACTACCTTTGTGAAGTGTGAGGATACAGCTGCTGCACTGATCGGGTCGCTGCCCATTCCCAGGAAAAATTGGGCAAACCTCATATGCCAGAAAGGGCCACTGTGAAGTGAGACGTCTAAATCTCTATGCTGAACAGGTCATCACCTGTGTGCAGTGAGGAGCTGGCGACCCCCCATGCCGATTGAGCCAGAGCCCATGGACAGTAAGGGATCAGTGACCCTGTATGCCAGGAAGATTGCTGTGGACAGATTGTTGCAGCCCTTGCACGATGGTGAGCCGGCCAACCCTGTATGCAATGAGGGACCTCCTTGAAGGTATCTGTTCTGGGGATCAAGTCAAAGCCCTGTGCAATAGATAAACTGTGACCCCATATGCCGGAAGGGGTCAACGGGACCATCTAGACCTGATGGGGATCGTCACCGGAGGACTGAGGCCGCCATGGGGCCCCTATGTACCTACCACACTCGGTCAAAGTATCGGATCTTTGCACTACTTCCCCCCACAGAGAAAGAGCCTATTGTAGGAAATTGGGTTCATGTTGCAGTAGTCCCCCCACTTTTTGGTATTTGGGGCAACTTTTACTGGAGTGCACTGGGTACCGGCTAACCAGGTCCCTAGTGCCAATGTTCTTTCCACAAAACAAGGTGACTGGTCAATTGATCCCAAACTGATAGGGCCTTTATTCCCTCTGTTAGTCCCTAGTAAGTGGTACTCCTGGTACCTAGGACATGGGTACTAAAGAGGGTTCTTAAGAGCTGCAACATATCTTGTGTCACTCTAAGGGACACATTACCAAAGTCATGCAGACTGCCACTGCAGGCTGCGTGAAAAGGTCCCCTTAAAAGTGAAACACTACATGGGACACACCTCGTATGCCATGTTCCCTAACACTGAACGCAATACGGGTAAGCCACCACCAACTGATCCACGCCACCAAGAAAACCGCATTCAAGGAACGACTGGACAACAACGCACACAACAGCAAGGAAATCTTCAACATCATTAAAGAGCTCTCCAACCCCAACGCCGGAAACAACGACATCACCCCTTCGCAAGACCTCTGCAACTCTCTCGCCTCCTACTTCCACAACAAGATTGCGGACATACACAACAGCTTCAGCAATCAACCGACGCACGCCACGACCGTACCACCGCCCCTCACCACCACCCTCCGCGCCTGGGCCCCGATCAGCACCGAAGACACCGTCCACACTATGAACTCCATCCACTCCGGATCTCCGACCGACCCTTGCCCTCACCACGTCTTCAACAAGGCCGACGCTGTCATCGCATCCCACCTGCGGGACATCATCAACACCTCCTTCGACACCGCTACCTTCCCGGAGAGCTGGAAGCATGCTGAACTCAGCGCTCTACTTAAGAAACCATCAGCCAACCCCACCGACCTCAAGAACTACCACCCCATCTCGCTGCTCCCGTTTCCTGCAAAAGTCATCGAGAAGACCGTCAACAAGCAGCTGGCCGCCTTCCTCGAGACGAACGGATCCCTCGACCTCTCGCAGTCTGGCTTCCGGGCCAACCACAGCACCGAGACCGCCCTGATCACAGACACCGATGACATCCGAGCCCTGCTCGACAACGGAGAAACAGCGGCCCTCATCCTCAAAGACCTCTCAGCGGCCTTCAACACTGTCTGCCACCGTACCCTAGTACAGCGCCTCAGCAACGTCGGAATCCAGGAGAAGGCACTAGAGTGGATCATCTCCTTCCTCGCAGGAAGAACACAGAGAGTCCGCCTCCCCCGTTCAGTTCAGAAGCCACCGAAGTCATCTGCGGCGTTCCTCAAGGCTCCTCGCTCAGCCCAACCCTCTTCAACGTCTACATGAGCCCCCTCGCAGCCATCGCACGCCAGCACAACCTCAACATCATCTCCTACGCAGACGACACCCAGCTGATCCTCTCCCTCACCAACGACCCCGCCACCGCCAGAGCCAACCTACACGAAGGGATGAAAGAGGTAGCCGAATGGATGAAGAACAGCCGCCTGACACTAAACTCGGACAAGACGGAGGTCCTCATCCTGGGAGCTTCATCCTCCACCTGGGACGACTCCTGGTGGCCCCCCACCCTAGGCAGCGCACCCAAACCAACAGACCACGCACGCAACCTGGGCTTCATCCTGGACTCCTCCCTCTCCATGACCAGACAAGTCAACGCTGTCTCCTCGTCGTGCTTCAACATCCTGTGCATGCTACAAAAGATCTTCCGGTGGATCCCCACCGAGACCAGGAAGACGGTCACCCAGGCCCTCGTCACCAGCCGTCTGGACTATGGCAACTTCCTCTACGCAGGAACCACCGCCAAACTCCAGAAGAGGTTCCAGCGGATCCAGAACACCTCAGCACGACTCATCCTGGACATCCCCCATCGCAACCGCATCTCCGGACACCTGAGAGACCTGCACTGGCTCACGGTCAAAAAGAGAATCACCTTCCGTGTCCTCACCCACGCACACAAAGCCCTACACAACCAAGGCCCAGGATACTTCAACAGCCGCCTCAACTTCTACGCTCCCAAACGCCAGCTCTGATCGACCGGCCACACCCTCGCCGCCGTCCCCCGCATCCGAAGAGCCACCACAGGGGGAAGGTCTTTCTCCTACCTCGCTGCCAAGACTTGGAACTCCCTCCCGACCCACCTCCGCCTGACCCAGGACCACCTCGCCTTCAGGAAGCAGCTCAAGACCTGGCTGTTCGAGCAGTAGCGGACCCCCCTCCCCTAGCGCCTTGAGACCCTCCGGCTGAGTAGTGCGCTATATAAATGCCTTGATTGATTGATTGATTGACCCCTATGGCAGGCCTTACAGCCCTAAGGCAGGGATCATTATATTACATCTGAGGACATATCTGCATGAGCAGATATGACACTGTACTGGTGAATTCAATTACTGACAGTACATGTGACTGGGGAGGTCATCTTAAGGTATATGCAGGGTACTGGTAAAAACAGGTATCTCAGCTAGATAATGGCTTCATTAAAACCTATGATGTTTGGTATCAAATACCTCACATTGATAAACCCACACTGATTTCAGTGATGTATTTTAATATATGTACCCAGAGAGTACTTAAGAGGTACCCCATGAAAACCTACCGACTTCTAGTGTATTGCCTGACAGGTCCTGTCCAGCCTGCCACCACAGATGAGTTTCTGACCCTGTGGAGGTGAAAGTTCCTGCTCTCTGAGGACGGAAACAATTCCTGCTCTGGCAGGAGGTGTGATCACCTTAGCCAAGCAGGATGAATAGTAATCAGCATATTAAGACAGGAGGCTTCAAAAGCCTCCACCGCCTTTGATATTCGGCCTGGCTTCCCCCAGACATGGAAATACCACTTCCATGACAAGGACCCATTTGGCATCAGGACAGGTGGAAAAATTAGCCAATCAGGAGGTGTGTTCACCCTCAGGCTAATACCACTCCCGGCCATACCTTGTCTGGTGCCGAAGTGGACTCATGCATCCACTTCAGGGGCCTGTGTTCGACCTCATGGTCACAGGTTCAAATCCCAGCAGGTCCACTCAGCCTTTCATCCACCTGAGGTCGATAAAAAGAGTGCCATTGAGTTGAGTAACAATAAATATCTGTTATTCAGCGCCAAGATGCCTCCGGGTGAACATGCGCTCTACTAATACAAATGTTATGATATGTTACCTGAAGTGAACACGATTAGGAATATTCCACCATCTTTCTTTTTGGTGACATTAAGTCTATTGGTTCAGGGTTATGCCCACTTCACAAACGACATGGTCATATAGAGGATGTAGTCACCCTAAAGGTGGGTAGCCCATTGGCTACTACCTGATACTACCTGTAAAGCCCCTAAATACAGTATTTAGGTGGCACCGCTGATGCCAGGACTTCTGATTTGATGGACATAAAGAAGGAGTGGACAAAGAAGATTGCTGACCAGAGAACAGAGGAGCAATGACTGAATTGGCAGCAACCCTGACAGCCTGCCTTCTGCACCTCACCATCATAGAGAAACGAACACTTCATGCCACTGTGCAGACTCCAAGAAACCCAGAGGGCTGTCGGTGTTTCGCAAATCACAAGAAAACGCCCCCCTCCGGCAGCTGCAGGTCCCAAAGAAGCAAGGTCTGGTTGAACGTTGATAGAGCATGGATGTTATCTTTCAACTATATCTATCAATTCACCCTGGAAAAATGATTTGTGACATTCATTTGAGAACATGACAAATGTGTGTTTGGTTACCACGTTTAAGAAGAATGCAAGAATGACGTTTGAATTAGATACTACATCTTAAAGGCATGCAGAATGTTAGATGTAGATTTATGATGATATTAACCAGTCAGTGCTCACATTACACATTTGAAAATGGTCACTAACATTCAAATGTGTAATGTGAGCAGTGACTGATGAGAAAACCAAAATAATAATTTGTGCTATGTAAGATTTATTTTAGATGTGCTTTCGAATCCTGAATGATGTATTAACCTATGACTTGAAAATAGACTTGGAAATTAATATGCAAAATAATAATGAAGTGTCAAAAGATTTATTTTTTATTAGGGGTACTTTATACTTACATGATGTAGATGCAAATCATTAATCTGCCTAATTGGAAAACTAATGCTTTGTATTCAATAATGTGACATTCATATTTTAGCACAAATTCATCATGCACAGGATGTGTTTCATGAAGGCCTCAAAACTTCCTTTTCTTTCCGAGCATGAACGTTTTTTAGCACAAATTCATCATGCACATGCTGTGTTTCATGAAGGCCTCAAAACTTACTTTTCTTTCCTAGCATGAACTTATGAACAGAATAGTCTGAAGTGTATGGCAACATTTTGTAAAGTTTCTACTTGTGCTCCAACACTTGAAGGAGCCAGATCTCCATGTTTTAGATCTGCTCTGGAACCTCAAGTCAATGGTACTTTTCTCGGTGTATGAGCATGGAGGGGGGGGCGAAATTGTTAGCGGGTCAATCATTCCAATTTCAATGTGCTAGAACCCTTAAGTATCACAGACTACTAAATGGAGTTATTTGATTTATTACAAAGACAAAAATAACTGAACATACAGACACCTCAAGATGAGAGTGTAGAAATACACTGGGACTAATACAAAAACAAGGTCTACGAATGAAATTAAGGCGGTGCAACATGCACAAGATAATTAATTTAAGAATGAGGATACAAAAGAGCAGAGCACAAGAGTCCAAGTTCCGCTGCATCAAAGAGTTCATAGAAACAAAGTATAATCTATCTCTACACTAACACTAACATGGCAACCCTAGTAAAGCTTATTGCAGGGCAGGTTAGATTTAGGTGTCAGTGTGTGGAGGCTTTCTCAGAAGTCTCCACACATTAGTTGGATCAAGCAGCATGAAGCTACTAAGACAGAGCTCATTCTAAGATGCTCTCTCTCTCTTGAGGCAGAGAAGAAATGTTGGTGGCTCTTTCCCTAGTTACCATACAGCAATTTACAGGTAACATCCCATGATCCTCTGCGGGTCATGCCATCTGGTCAGGCCACATTCTCATAGGAAGTTTTCATCTGGACAGTGATGACACCGAGCGGTGGCGCGATGACCTTGATTCCCAGGCTTTGACCGGTGAGAAAGTACAACAGTATCAGTATCAATGTTCAATGTATCCGCTTCTCTTCTTGCCTAGTTCCTAAAACAAAGACATTATTCTCGCTAACAAGGATGCTTTTTCCACCTGCAGCATAAATGTGAGAAAGAATAAAACACAATGTGCACATAAAATTCATTTATATATTCTAATGCGAGAGCCTCCATGGGAAATGCATATCAGGTCTAAAAAATTCAGCTAACATAAGAGAAGTGGAAAATGAACTTCACGAAGTTATATAAAAACTGAGTCATATACAGTTAATAATTTCACCTACATATAAAATGACACAATTAATCACCACATTCAATCGTGAAATGATTGCCTGTTGTGCAACAACAGCTTTTCAGGTATTAATTTCTGCTAGTTATATACATTTTCCACTTATATTTACATATTGTATATTTTGGCCGAGACACATCACGTTGATGTTATCATTTTACAAGATCCTAACACGTAGGTTAAAATGACAAAATATTATTTGCGAATGCTGTCTAAATGTGTGATTAGAATGCACCCCTACAATGAAAAACTGATTTTGCGCTATATCACAATCAATGATCCCTTTCACGTTTGTAGTTTACTTGGCTAGACTTGCAAAAATATTGTACTTCCTAGAGCACATGCTTAGGAAAGAACTAACAAAAGATGAGAACATGACCTCACCTATTTCCTAACTGTCACAACCAATCATTTGACAAAATCCAATGGTCCTAATCAAATACGCTAAGTAATGGATTGCCTGAATTCTTCTGGATTTGTATATTTTTACCTACTACATCATCTCATCCTACTGAAACTGAACATTGGGACAGACTAGTCCGACAAATTTTGTGATGGCAGGTGGTGTAAACCAGAAATTGATGAAGTATAATTGCCAAAACTCTGGACTGGGGGGTTCCTTCAATTAAACAAAAGTGGTCCTATCAGGTAGAAAATAAGTTAGTGAAAATCGCTCAAAAATGTAACGGTCACAACCTAGGACAACCTTTAGAATACGCCGGAGCTTTAGGACACCAATTACTTCCAGAATAATCACTAAGAGAATGCACTTGATATTGTTACTTTTATCAGAATTACTTCATTTAATAATATGCACAGTCAACAAAACCAAAAACTGTCAACATAGGACATTTAAATGGATACAAGGTGATTAAAGTGACAATGGAGGTTCGGTGCTCAGCAAGTGTACAATATATACTGTGTGGTCATAATTGTCTATGTTCAAGTTTGGGGGCCAGAAAATAATTTCGCTCCAGTGACTCCAATCCTTCGTTGTTTGGAATCCTGGTAGTACTGGACCTAAGTGTGCGTCGATGTTTCAACTCTAGTGGTGCCCCAGTTGGAAGTCACAGCAGGTCTTCATCAGGGCAAGACGTGGGGACAAGGGACGGGTTGACAGCCTAAAAATGTAAATGGAGGTATGTATGAGCGAGGTTGCTCTGAGAGATTAACTGCACAGTCAGGGCGTCATTACTCACCCCAGGGCGGCCGGACTAGTCATGGCCGGGGATACGTGGATTAAAGGATTATTCAGGTCGAGTCACAACTGGAATGGTTGTAAAAGTAGAGAATTAAAAACATGGTTGGCAGCAATTGAATAGGGGCCAGACCACAGTATAAGTAAAGAGGCTAGGGTAAACCCACGATACAAGGAAGCCTCACCAATAGCGCGATTGTTTTAAAATCTGTCATGGTAGTGTCCGTGAATTAGTCAAAGGGAGTAGCTTCTGTGGTGTGAGGGCGGGGTTAGCAGTGGGGGGCAGTACGGGCTTTAGTGCTCGATTAACTTTGAGACTAGGTCAAATACAAGGTTCCAGTCAGTGCCCACGGATGTGGCGGGAGAGTTTGTAATCTAAACATTTTGCAGTTACCAATGGTGCGGCGGTCCTCGAAGGTGGACAACTTTGTGTGGTATGTTGGATCATTGTTCCATTAGTGGGATAACCTGGAATCAGGGCCGGTAATCGGGATTTGCAGGAGTGCTTGTTGTGGTTTAAAAGAGCTGTCTAAGAAGCGGAGGATCAAGGTGATGTAAGTGCGGTGATCCTTGAAGAAAGCATGTGTGTTTTAAATTGTGGCGCAGTGGATGTCCGTCATTAGTGTGGCATTCAATTTGAAATCGAGCTGATTATGCGTGGTGACCAGGTAGGGCCGGTGATCTTGATGACAGGAGTGCTTATGTCGCTTATTTAAAATGCCGTGTGTCGTATGTGGCGTGGGAGAGCGACAGGCTATTAATGCGGCAGCCAATTTAAAACCTGTATTGTTACAAAATAAGACAAATAATGATAATAATCAGCACGGTACCCAGGTGCATTTAGGTGCGGCAAAGAGTTAACGATTACGGTCATGGAGGCTGTCTGGGGGCTCACCTGTATGATTCATAAGTTGAGTGTCCACAGGACGGGCCATAGTACCGTCCTTGATTTGGAACAAGTCAGATAGCGGGCAGTGCGCTGACCGTCAATATATGCAGGGGATTGACATGTCATGCAGTTGCATGTACGTTGCTGACGGGAGCGAGGTTGCTAGGCAACGACCCTCGCCAGGCTTCTTTTAACAAAAGCTTCACTCTATTTTGCAGTAATTGCAAAGGCTGTGCATTGTTAGTTCTAACACAGATGCATGGAAATGAGCGAAGACCTATTGTATGCTTCTCAGCTACATTATATCCTGTAGCTGCAACATTGCTTGATTGTCTAAAAGCAGTTGCTCCCACATGTGTGAGTTTGGAGCAGTGTGAGAGCATTGTGATGGGTCATCCACTGAAAGTGCATGTGCCCCACTCTGTTAAGATTTTGCTTCCTCATATTCGAACACAACATTTCACAAGTAGCCGGATAACAAAGCACGAGCAGGTGATATTTGGTGCAGAGAATGTATCATTGGTGAAATGCACATGTCTAAACCCGGCTACATTGATGCCCTTACCAGTAAATGAAGTTGTGATTTACAAAGCATATCATGATTGTTTGGATGTGACTGAACTGTGTATGAAACCTTGTCCGGATTTCATGGATGTTCCATTGCCTATGTCAGATCATGTGCTGTTTGTGGATGGATCATGTTTAAGATAGGCTGGAGGAAATCTGAGAGATGCATATGCCATTTGTATGGTTGTGGGAGTGGTGGAAGCATTGTGGTTGCAAGGAGTGAATTAGGGTTAGGTAGCTGAGCTAATTGCATTGACCAGGGATTGCAGCATTATTGAACAATTGAGAGTTGCCATCTTTAGGGACAGCATATATGGATTTGGAGTTGCTCATGATTTTGGGCAGTTTTGGTTTCAGTGTGGGTTCATTACCTCTTCTATTTCCCCTATCCGAAATGGAGAAAGCGTGCAAAACATACTGCTGTCCTTACAATTGCCAGCCCAAATTACAGTGGTAAAGTGCCCAGCCCAACGACAAGCAAATGATTATGTGACAATTGGCAACCGCTATGCAGATGAGACCACGCACTATTGCACCCTAAATTCTTTCATGTTCAATGGGGATCCATTAAAAGAACAACCTGATGTTGCAGAATGTTTTTAGTTGTAGAAACATAGGAGGAGATAAAAGCATTTCAGAATGAAGGTTCAGATTGCCGAACGACAGGGGTGGATCAAAGCAGGTTGCATACAAAGAGAAGAGGATGAGGTGTGGGAGTACACAGATGGAAGAACAGTCTTGCCTGGTAGTCTGTTGTCACCAATGGCAAGAAACTATCATTGACCTGCACATGTTGGGAGAGATGCTATGATACTTCTTTTCTGACAAACATGGTTCAACCCCCGATTCCGAGCTGTTGCAGAGATGTTGAGCCAGCGGTGTGTAATATGTCAATACCAAAACGTAGGAAAGAAAACATTAGTCACAATGAGTCAATTAGGGGGCTCTGGAGGACACTTTAATAGAGTGCAGCTCGATTTCTTCGAGATGCCCCCTTGCAATGGACTAAAATAAGTTTTAGTGATTATGTGTCTGTTCTCTCGTTGGTTTTAAACCAATCCAAGGAGGCATATAGATGGTCTAACTGTAGCAGAACTACTCTTTAGGGAGCTTATACCACAGTTTGGATTTCCAACCTCTTTGGAATCAGATAGAGGGACACGTTTCAATAAAGAGGTGATACACCTGCTTTGTGCAGCATTACAAATTGAATAGAAGTTACACTGTGCATATCTACCAGAGGCGTCTGGAGTGGTCAAATAAGTAAATGGAACACTAAAGTCCCATTTGGCAAAGGTGTGTGCGTCTACATCTCTTACATGCCCAGATTCTTTACCCTTGGTATTGATGAGTTTGAGAAGTATCCCAGAAAGAAGAACTGTACTGTCTCCACACAAGATCATGATGCGGAGGGCTATTAGACAGCCTACAGTCTCAGCCAATCAGCTAGTGAGTATAACTGATGATGTTGTACTCAATTACGGTAAAGGATTTTCGGATGTCGTCCTTTAAGTCTCTCCAAAGCAACAGTCGAGGAAGTGTAGAGGTGATGATATAATCACCCTCCTACTAGTCTATATAAACAACAGGATTCTATCAATGTGCATTAGTGAATAATTTTAGTTTTTGTGATGATTATCTATCTAATGAGCGTGGAACAAGGTTCTCTCTTGAGATGACAAGACGAGGGCACTATGTGCTTTTAAAATACCCCTCACACACTAAGAATCCCTTAGTGTCATGCTTCATCATGTGTGGTGCAGTGTAGGTGAAGTGTAGGGACCTATATATGCACATTGATAGAATCCTGTTCCTTTAAGTCTCTCACCCGGTTGGGGAAGCTGAAAATTCAGCACAACAGGAGCAGTGCTATGACCTGTTTACTGGAGATTGGGTACTAGTCAAGAAGCACACATGCAAAATGTGTTTGGATCCTTGTTGGCATGGGCTGTATCAAGTGATTCTTGTTACCACAACTGCTGTCAAATGTGGTGGTCTACCTAACTGGGTGCATACTGCCTATACTTGCTGAGTCCCACATCCCCTTGAAAATACAGTACCTGCAGTGGATGTGGCGGTGGTCACAGTGAGACGTCCAACTCAGATCAGTCACAGAGGAGAGGGGCTCACAGCTACTGGCTCTCAAAGCACTGGTTCAGACGATGGTCCAAGAGAGTCAACACCTGTAGGGAACAAGAGTCATGTGGAGAGGGACCTGACTAGGCAAAGTAATGATTCAGCTGTTGTCAACAGTGCCCAGTGAAAAGTGAGTAGTAAGTGGAGATCATTGGTCCAGAAGAATTGGTGGAAGGCAAAATACCTCCAACTGTAATCAAAGTCTCAAGACAAACTGAACAAAGTGACTCTGATGGTGACAAGACTACAGTGAGAAAATCGGAAAAGAGCTAAAATACCAAGTCAGAGATATGCTGCACCAGAGTGGACATATTTAACAGCAGCAAGTGACTGAGAGAAATCATATCATGCTTTTTGTTTCAAGAATCTGAACTCACAAAAACCACCTTGAGGAGCTGTCATGATAAAAGCAGGATAAAACAAGGAAATGGCTTGTGAATACCTGAAGAGACAAAATACACTGGATTATGCCAAACCATTCAAATTTGTGAATTGTGAAAGTGAAAGAAGCAAGTAAAATTTTCTTTCCTGAGTTTAAATATATACTTGCTGCAAAACCCTACATTAGAAAGCATTCCCAAAATGTAACCGAAAAGCCAAACCAGGTATTGATAAAACTTAAACATAAATGGGCTTGCTTTTTAGCTCTTTTTTCTATAATTATCATATTGATCCTTATTGTTCTAAACCTTATTCATCATGTCTATGTGAAGCATGACTTTAACCCTACCTCTGTCACTATTGAAAGAAAAGAATGATGGAATTGTAACTAGTGACCTAACTGATAAGACTTTACACCATGATTAAGCGGCCGTAGTTTCACCTGCCGCTTGCCATTTGCTGAATGTTGGTATAGTTTTTGTTAGCTTAGTTTTGACTGGCTGTTGAAGTCAAACTGACTTCCGTGTAGTCCGCAAGCAGCAGCCACCAACTACAGTTTTCCTCCGCACTGTTCACACTCCTTCTTTGTCTCGCGCAGCTCTGCCTGACGTAAACATGGCAGCGGCGCATGCGCAAGGAGCTGGTGTGCATGAGGGGAGATATCAAGAAACAGCCAGCTGCATTCCTTGTCTAATTAGTGCGGTCGCGCTTGTTGCAGGTTAACCTTGTTTTTTTTTTAAGTTTGTAGGTTTGTTTACTTTCCTTTGTGGAGCAGTGCTATTCGCGCTATAATGTAACTTTTTGTGTGAGTGAAAGCCAGCATCAGCATCCGCAGAGTGCGTTGTGTTTTCCCCTCCCACAATCCACACGTATTTTATCATGCCAGACTTAGAGCGAGCCTTCCCCTTATGTTTGTTTCAAATCAGTGGACATTTCTACAGTGCTGATAAGTTGCGGCAGTGGATGGTAAGTGGTAGATCTAGGCCGGTGCTCGCTTTTGAAAACGTGTTACACCTTTTAATACCTGCAAACACTTGGCACCCTAACATAAAGCTTTCACATCCATTAACCGGCAGCTCATTTCAAACATGTGTACATTTTACAGCAAATGGGTACTTTACTCTGTAAGAAGTGATGCATTTAAGTGTACGAATGTCTGGGGAGTAAGGGGCCATGGGATGCAAGCGTTTTATGAGAGGCCCAGCCAACCATTAGACGAAGTCCCATTTTAAACCCTGCCTGGCTGGGAGCGGCTTCTGCTTTAGGTCTCAGTGATGTTGTCATGGACCAGAGGAGGGTGGCTGGGAAAATTCCACTCATTCAGTCACCAGCGAACTGATGGACTGGGGATTGAAAATGAGCTGATTGGATGAGTTTGATTGTCCATCTCTTTCCCGAGTTGTTTTGCATCTGTTAACTCTAGATGCACATGAGAAGCCCAGGCCTGCTCCTTGGAAGGTTCCAGCACCTCTGAACAGTGGCATTTCTAGTACTGCACATCACCATGGGATAATAGGCATATACATAGCCTACCTACAGATAAAGGATGTGGAATAAGGTGCCTTCTCGTACCTTCCATGACTTTTGAAGATATTTTCCGCTCTCAATCAGAGAACCCCACAGTAGACTGCAATTGTGGCAACAATGACTAACAATCTGTTCGAGTCGCATCTAAACAAATGCAGTGTAATAATAATGATGTCTTTCTATCGGTCGTGTCGTGTCTGTTATACACACAGTTGAGGCCTACTTACCTACCTTCGCTTGCGCTGCGGGCTCTAGGCTCGGGGCCTTGGTATCTCTGTAGTCCAGCTGAGCACTACTGGGAGCTCCAGATGCCCTTCTTGTGCCAGGGGACCTTAATGGAGCTTCTGTTTCAAACAATTCATTCTGCCGGGGAGTGGAAGCTACCCCTGCCTAGCGCGTGAGCGGTGGATTTTTCCATTCAACCTCCTATAAGGGGGGGGAGGGGTGGGGGAGGGAGGACTGTGCATGTAAAAAGCTAGTTTGGCCTCCTCCAATGGTTTTATAAGGAAAAAAGAAACACAACCAGAAATTGAAGTGGGCCCCTTCATATCCCCGGGCGTCGGTGCCACTGCACCTGTTACACTATTGGTAGCTCTGCCCCCTGCATTTCTGTTCCTCGGTGGGGCATGGGGGACTTAGGTTTCTAATTGTACACATGTGGGCATTCAGATGTGGGACACAGCGTTTACCTGGAAGCTGGTGCTGTACAGGCGGCCTGGTGTGTGAGCATTGCAGAACAGGGGCGAGGCTGTGCCCAGCCTTCGCAGAGTGGGCACAGATGGGTCAGGCTTGGCACCACCAGCAGAGGGAGACAGCCCTGGAATTTGGCCATGTTTACACGAAGTACCCCCAATGGATGTTTATCCTGCTCCAATGTGCCCATGGCTCTTTCTAGGAAGCTCCAAAAATGAAGCAAGTTCACACAGCGAGTCAAAGGGAGTAAATGTCAAAATCACTGAAACAGTTACTGCAACTAGTGACGAGTAAACTACCAACAAAGGATGTTCCTAAATCTGGGGAGCACAAATGTAGCGTTTGTTCCAGTCCCTGGGTCTGCGCTGTCACAGTCTCAGACTTATTTTCAAAGAACAAGGGAGACCCAAAGGAATATCACTAGGGACCTTGGGCAGTTACGTATTTCAGAAGACAGTGGTCCCTAGTAGTTCAGGGATTAGGCAGAATTGATGGACATACACTAATAGTCAGTCTGACCTTTGTCCAGCAGGACAGGTTTTTATTTTAAGAGATATGGAAAACATAAAAGGATTTTTTACAAGGTGGGTACAACCAGTAACCCACAGGGGACAAGACAAAACAGGGGGGTAAACTTGACGCAACAAAGGCGGTCTGTGCTAGTATCTCAGTGAACAGACAATGGTAAAGTACAAAGCATCATTGTGAACAATTTTCTATTTGTAGGGTACATATGATGCTACTATGTCGACGGCGTTTCGATGCCTACACACAGATACATGGCATCATCTTCAGGACAAAGAATTAATTTGTTTGTCTTGAAAGCATAACAGTTTTTTGGGGCCTATAAGCATACATACAGTTATATTGGGGAAACAAAAAAAGGGAGACAAAACATAAACATTGGTCAATAACAAAAAGACGAAAAGACTAGGCATGTATATAAATCTGACCAGTGATCATCTGTGGCATTGTGAACTGTTTGTGGCAGTTATTCATCTTTTAGGAATAGTAATTTTGTGAATTGTAACGTGGTGGCGTGACAGGCTTTTGTTTCCATGCAGCCTATTGTGAATTGTTTATGACAGTGGGGACAACATTTAAAATCCGACGCAGTGACGGAACTGTGGGGGGCGACGCATGAGATTAAAAAACATTCAATGAGCTCAGAGTTGGACCATGCAAAGTTTAAAAATGGGTGGCGAGCGGTGTAAGCGGCGAAGTGTTGGTAACCGGCGGTTACGTGTAAAGAGTTTTACATGCGGTTTAGAGGCGAAAGGAGTTTGTGAATTATCGTTTAGCTCTACGTGATCAATTTTAAAAGGAAAGTAGCGCGAGCATACAGATCGTGATTTACCAATATTGTGGTCCACAAAGTAGTCTGTTATGCTGTACCTATGCTTTTGGAATCAAAGCAAGTAAGGAAATTGAAGGGTTTAGGAGCACAATAGTATCCTGCCAAAAAAGCGGGAAAATAAAAGAGTGAGTATAAACATATTGATGGACCAGTGAGAAGGTGATGAAAAGCTCAAAAAATAAAATAATTACCAAACCAGGGCAAGGGAGCCTCTAAATACGAGACCGGACCAATCGTGTCTCACTAAGAAGGAAGAAAGTAGATTTATATGAGTTATGGTCCTCATGGGGTAAGGAAAAGCTGATTAGAGCATTCTGCAGGTACTTACTTCCTGGTTTGGCTGCTCCTTGTCTATGCAGGATACAAAATGGCGGGAATCGCTGTCGTGCTCGTGCCTGAGGGCTAGATATAGGGGAATTCAGAAATGGAAGAGGGACTAGTCGTGGTGAGTACGGCGGCCATGCTGGAAAGGTGTGGGAGTGTTTAGAGATAGGTAAAGGACTAATCGCAGTGAAACTGGCGGCCATGCTGGAATGGTGTGGGAGTGAGGAGAAGAGGTTATATATAAAACCATGTGCAATAAACATTTACATATTTACATGAATTGTTTAAGAAACATCGCGAAACCTAGGAGGAAGTCAGGTATGTATTACAGGGTGACTGATCACAGGAGAGATGTCCAATCTTCGAGACGATTGAGGCCTGTATGGATACTGTTGGTGCGCAGTATCCAGTGAAGTTCCTCCTTGTTCAGTAACTGAGTTACGTCCGCTCCTCTGGGTGGTGGTTTTACCATGGTGATGATTGTCCATGTCAGATCATTTTCAGTGTGTCCTTTTTCTTTGAAATGTTCGACAAGAGGGGCATTTGGAGTATGGCACCGGATCCTACTACGGTGTTGTCCGATGCGTAGCTTGACCTTCTGGCTGGTTTGTCCAACATATATCATCTTGCAGGGGCAAAAAATGGCATACACCACATTGATGGAGTTACAATTAGTGAAGTGTTTTCTTTCAAAGGAAATAGTGCCAAAAGTAAATGTTTTTCCCTCAATAGTGAAGTCACACACTATGCAACTACCACATTTTGCATGACCCGTTAGGGCAGGTAACCCCCATGCATCATTGATGGTTGTTTTCAAATTAGGCTGAGGTAGGGAAGCTCTTACCAAATGATCTTTTACATTTTTTGCTCTCTTGAATGCAAAGATAGGGTGCTCAAGATTCAGTAGTCCGGCATTTAATACAGGCCAGTGTTTCAAGATGCTTTTCTTTATGGCATTAGAGGCTGGGGTAAAAGTGGTTACACACACTAGTCTGTCTTGGTTTTTCTTTGGTTTTGGTTCTAGCAGACTCTCTCTGGGGCAGTACCAAGCCCTTTTTAAAGAACGCCTTACTAGTTTTCGAGGGTATCCCCTGTTTCTGAGTTTTATGCTGAGAGTTTGTGCCTCGGAGAAATAGTCTTCTTTGAAATAACAGTTTCTTCGAATACGAAGGAATTGTGAAAATGGGAGTGAATCTCTGAGTGCTCGGGGATGGTGACTGCTATAATTCAGCAAGGTGTTTCGTTCAGTTGGTTTTCTGTGGAGGCTGGTGTTAAGGCGTCCTACCCTCGAAAACTAGTAAGGCGTTCTTTAAAAAGGGCTTGGTACTGCCCCAGAGAGAGTCTGCTAGAACCAAAACCAAAGATCCAATGGGAGGTGGATAACATGGCTAAGAGCATTAGCTCGCTAATGCATGAATATCGCTGACTTTTCAGCGATATTCATGCTTTGCGGCGATTTTTACCGCATTTGCGTTAAACCTTGGTAATACCAAGGTTTATTTGCGGTAAAAATCGCCGCAGCGCTGCGGTAAATGTTTGTCTCTAACCAAGCAATAGCGATAATTATCACTATTGCTTGGTAATATGCCCCTCACTTCCTTAGGATATAATCTCCCACAACTGAGGAAGATAGCTACCTTCAGATTGAATTTTGCACTTTGTTAATGCTCATTAAATCATTCAATTCTTACAATTAGATTGGTATGCTAATCAGTTGAGTTTTTATTGAGATACAATTTGAGATAAATCACTCTTCTGCTTCTCTTTCATTTTATGATGTGGTCAATTTATCTGCTTCAAAAATGTACTAACCTATAGGTAGATTTAATCTGAGAAACTCCATCAGTAATGAATAAATATTAATAATTATCTTCCATCCATCTTACTGCTTACCAGGACTACCAATGCTGCAGCCTTCCAGTAAGAGGTCACTGTGCTTCCACAGGTCATATCCATCTTCCCTCCAAGTGTGGAGATGTCAGGACCGACCAGAGCCGCACAATACAAATACCTGGGGTACCAAACTCCTTGTAGCATCCAAGCCCAGACACTAGCGCAGAGGAAAACTGACCTGCACATTGAGGACTTTAGGGACAATGAGACCCAGACCAAAAGGACTGGCCCCCCCAGTCGGAGCTTGAAGCCTCTTTTCAATCGGACCACTCCCCATTGAAGTGAACAGGGCAGCTGATGCTGACATACACCTCTGCACCTACCCACCCCAGTTCCGCCTTGGGTGACCTGTTGGTGTTACTTTGGACCTTGCCTCATAATCACCTTAATTCCAGGAGATAGATAAGTCACTGATAAGTGCCTGAATGCAGTATTACTGCTCTGAAAATTGCAAGGTGTGAACTTTTGAAACCTTTAAAAATTTATATTTTGAAAAGTACCCACCTGATCCTGATAATCTTGATATCTAAATTCATATACAAATCAGTCTTATTTTTATGCATTGGTGTTGCATTTCTTTATTGAGTGTTTGTCTCACTTACTGCCTTTGTGTGTGTAATAAATGCTTAGCACTACCTTCTTATAAGTCTGACTGCTTGACCCCACTGCCATAAAACAGAGCATTTGGGTTATCATTTGTGCCTCTGTAAACCAACTGGGGCTTTCCTGGACTCTTTGCACAGTGTACCTCATTTTGCTCCACTACATAAAGAGGCAGCATCCTACACTTATCCTGCCAGTAGGAGCCACGTAGAACCACTGGTAAAACAATCGACATAGATGTTCACAAAAGCATAAAGCTTCTCTTTCAGTTACAGAGACAGCTACATAAGCACTTATACATTCATTCTCTCATTAAAAAACATTCATGCATGCACCAGACTAGTTGCAGTGACACCTACATAGTTCTCTATTGCCTAACACAGGTACTGAAACATTTGTGCAGCCTCTTACATATACTTTTAGGCAGCCATACAGGTATAATAGCAGGCAGTTATATACCAGCGCGTTTATTTAAACATCTCACACTCACCTGTGAACAAGACGATTAGATGAATGTTAGGTATAAATGAGTGATTTCATTGCTGCCACGCTTTTGACAAATAAAAGGCAGCTTCAAATGGAAGTCGGAATTGGGCTCTGCTTGTTCTGGTGAAGCCCATACTTACAGGATTTGTGTAATGTTCAAGTTCAAGTTCATGAATTTATATAGCGCACTACTCACCCAGAGGGTCTCAAGGCGCTTGTGGAGGGGGCTCATTATTTATCGAATAGCCAGGTATTAAGTTCTTTTCTGAAGGAGATGTGGTTCTGTGTAAGGCGGAGGTGAGTGAGAAGTGAGTTCCAGGTCTTGGCCGCCAAGTAGGAGAAGGATCTGCCTCCCATGGTGGATCTTTGGATACGCGGAACTGCGGCGTGGGCTTGATTGGCGGATCTTAGTTGGCGGGAGGGAGTGTAGAAGGACAGTCAGGTGTTGAGGCATTCAGGTCCGAGTTTGTAGAGGGCCTTGTGTGCGTGGGTGAGGAGACGGAACGTTATTCTCTTGTTGACGGGGAGCCAGTGAAGGTCTTTCAGGTGGCCGGTAATGTGATCTTGGCGGGAGATGTCCAAAATGAGTCTCGCTGATGCGTTTTAGATGCGTTGGAGTATTTCTGTAATTTGGTTGTGATTCCGGCATAGAGGGTGTTTCCGTAGTCTAGTCGACTCGTGACCAGTGCGTGGGTGACAGTTTTTCTTGTCTCGGAGGGAATCCAACGGAAGATTTTTTTGAGCATACGAAGTAAGTTGAAGCAGGAGGATGAGACGGCGTTGACGTGTCAGGACATCGAGAGTGAGGAGTCTAGGATGAAGGCTAGGTTACGTGCGTGGTCTGTGGGTATGGGTGCAATGCCCAGGGCCGAAGGCCACCATGAGTCGTCCCAGGCAGAGGGGGATGATCCTAGGATGAGCACCTCCGTTTTGTCTGAGTTAAGTTTTAGGCAACTGTTTTTCATCCATTCGGCTACTTCTTTCATGCCTTCGTGAAGATTGGTTTTGGCGGTGATAGGGTCTTTGGTGAGGGAAAGGATCAGCTGGGTGTCGTCAGCGTAGGAGATGATATTAAGGTTGTTTTGACGCACGATGGATGCGAGTGGACTCATGTAAACATTGAAGAGGGTGGGACTGAGTGATGATCCTTGTGGTACACCGCAGATGACTTCGGTGGCTTCTGATTTGATTGGGGGAAGTCGGACTCTCTGAGTTCTCCCAGCTAGGAACGAGATGATCCAGTCCAGGGCTTTTCCTTGTATACCGATGTTGCTGAGGCGTTGAATGAGGGTGATGTGACAGACTGTGTCGAAGGCGGCGGAGAGGTCGAGTAGGATGAGGGCAACTGTTTCTCCGTTGTCCAGTAGTGTTCGGATGTCGTCTGTAGCTGCGATGAGGGCGGTCTCGGTGCTGTGTTTGGCTCAAAAGCCGGATTGTGAGGGATTGAGGAAGATGTTGGATTCAAGGAAGGCGGCGAGCTGGCTATTGACGGCTTTCTCAATGACTTTGGCAGGGAATGGGAGGAGGGATATGGGGCGGTAGTTTTTAAGTTCAGAGGGGTCTGCAGTGGGTTTCTTCAGGAGGGCGCTGACTTCCGCGTGTTTCCAGATTTCTGGGAAGGTTGCAGAGTTGCAGGAGCAGTTGATGACCTCACGGAGATGGGGTGCGATGATGGAGTCTGCTTTGTTGAAGATGTGGTGGGGACAGGGGTCGGTTGGCGAGCCAGAGTGGATGGAGTTCATTAGGCGGATGGTGTCTTCAGAGGTGATTGGGTTCCAGGTGCTGAGGTTGTTAGAGGGCGGTTTAGGTTCGGAGGGGCGTGGAGAGGATTGTTCGTTGGAGATGTACTCGAAACTGTTGTGTATGTCGGCAATTTTGTTGTAGAAGAAGGAGGATAACGAATCGCAGGGGTCTTGGGAGGGAGTGATGTTGTTTGAGGCTGCGGTGAGGTTGGTGAATTCTTTGACTATGTTGAATAGTTCCTTGCTGTTATGGGCGTTGTTGTTGAGTTGATTCTTGAATGCTGATTTCTTGGTGGATCGAATCAGTTGGTGGTGTTTGCAGGTGGCTGCCTTGAAGGTGGTCATGTTGTCGGTGGTTGGGTTTTTTCTCCATGTTTTCTCAAGAGTACGGCATAGCTTCTTGGATTTCCTAAGGTCATCGTTGAACCAGGGGGCCTTTTTGCTGTCCTGTTTGGTGTGATGGTTTTTCGAGGGTGCTAATTCATCAGCGCTGTGAGTGATCCATTGTTTGAGTTTGGTGGCGGCTTTGTTTGGGTCCGGTGAGAGGGCGGGTGGGTTTTGGTTGAGCGATGTGAGGAGTTGGTCGGTGGTGATTTTGTTCCAGTTTCTTCGAGGAAAAGGTTGTGGGTCGAGGTGGTTTTGTAGCTGAAGTGAACGCAACTGTGGTCCGCCCAGTGGAGAGCTGTGGTGCGATCGAAGGAAATGTATTTGCTGGAAGTGAAGATTGGGTCGAGTGTATGTCCGGCTACATGGGTGGGGGTGTCAACAAGTTGTTTGAGTCCGAGATTGGCCAGGTTGTCAAGGAGGGTGGTGATGTTGCTGTCGTTTTTCTTTTCCAGGTGGAAGTTGAGGTCTCCTAGTAGAATGTAGTTCTCGGAGGCGAGGGCATGTGGGCTGATGAAGTCAGTGATGTCTTCGCTGAATTGTTTACGGGTTCCTGGGGGCCTGTAGATGAGGGTGCCTCTAAGTGTGGTCCTAGGGTCGGTGTGGATCAGGAAGTGGAGGTGTTTGGCGGTTGCAAGGTTATCGTTGAAGCTGGTCGTGATTTTGATGGTGTTCTTATGGACGATGGCGATGCCTCCTCCTGTTTGATTGGTGCGGTCTTTTCGGGTGATCTTGTAAGTGTCCGGGATGGCTATGGCGATGTCGGGTGTTGATGATGCGTTCATCCAGGTTTCTGTAAGGAAGGCGACGTCCGGTGAAGCAGTGTCGAGTAGGTCCCAGAGTTCAGTGGCGTGTCTGTGGACCGAGCGGGTGTTCAGCAGGATGCACTTCAGGTGGTTAGAGTCGGAGCAGTGTTTGGCGATAGTGGATTTGGTGTGGGTCTTGATGCAGGCAAACTTGCAGGAGTGGCAGGCGAATGGACCATGGGTACGTCCTGGGGCAGCTTCGTAGCATTGTGGTGTGCGCCCGGGGTTGAGGGCTAGGAGTGTGGAGGCGTCATACGTAATGCGGGAGGAGTTCGGTTTGCGGGGGCCAGGGGGTCTGGCGCTGGGCGCGGTCCAGACGCGGACGGGCGTAGACGGGCTTTCCTTTGGCACACCTTCGGCGTGCAAGGGGCGCGTCCGCTGCGCGTGGATGCTGCGCGTGGATGCTGCGCGCAAAGGCATCTGTCATATATGGATGGTGGAAGGGGAGGGGCGATGGAGGAGCAGCTGGGAGGCGGGTGCGTGGTGGAGAGGGCGGGCTCCGGGCACAACAACAACAACAACAATGGCGGCAGAAACGAAACCGCAAACCGGTTGGGGGAAAAAAATAATTAAATTACGCTGTGGGCAGAGAGGCACTAAAGAAATGGGGCAAAAGTGAATAATACGATCAGGTAATGCGAGCGCTACGTTTTCCAGGCAATAAAGGCACTTTACATAAATAATGCGAGCAGGCACAGTCAAGCGCTATCAATTGCAGGGCAGCAGAGAAGTGCTACGATACCCAGGCAGCACAGCGTAAGCCAGGCAGTAGAGAGGCACAGCAGTAGGCACAGGAGACCAGGGGCTGTAGGGAGCGACCGCTTCTGAATGAAGTCAGGACGGTCACAGCGCTTCAATCGGCGGGGAGAGCCTTGCCACTCAGTGGGAGGGAGGAGCAGCTGGGAGGCGGGTGCGTGGTGGAGAGGGCGGGCTCCGGGCACAACAACAACAACAATGGCGGCAGAAACGAAACCGCAAACCGGTTGGGGGAAATAAATAATTAAATTACGCTGTGGGCAGAGAGGCACTAAAGAAATGGGGCAAAAGTGAATAATACGATCAGGTAATGCGAGCGCTACGTTTTCCAGGCAATACAGGCACTTTACATAAATAATGCGAGCAGGCACAGTCAAGCGCTATCAATTGCAGGGCAGCAGAGCAGCGCTACGATACCCAGGCAGCACAGCGTAAGCCAGGCAGTAGAGAGGCTCAGCAGTAGGCACAGGAGACCAGGGGCTGTAGGGAGCGACCGCTTCTGATGAAGTCAGGACGGTAATGATGCTTATCTTCTTTAGAATGGTGGGTATTGCTTTGGAATATAGAAGTTAGAATGTAAGAATGTATTGCACATGATTCTAAGAGTGTGGACCAGAACTCATTTCAACTTCAAGCTGGCAGCACCTTTCATACCTGCTTCTTTACTTTTCTTCAATAAACTACCAAACCAACTTTCCAGTTGTGGAGGATTCACTACAGATTTGGCGACGAGGGAAAGCCTATGAAATTCAGGCACTACCAAAATCGGCCAGTAGGAGCCACGTAGAACCACTGGTAAAACAATCGACATAGATGTTCACAAAAGCATAAAGCTTCTCTTTCAGTTACAGAGACAGCTACATAAGCACTTATACATTCATTCTCTCATTAAAAAACATTCATGCATGCACCAGACTAGTTGCAGTGACACCTACATAGTTCTCTATTGCCTAACACAGGTACTGAAACATTTGTGCAGCCTCTTACATATACTTTTAGGCAGCCATACAGGTATAATAGCAGGCAGTTATATACCAGCGCGTTTATTTAAACATCTCACACTCACCTGTGAACAAGACGATTAGATGAATGTTAGGTATAAATGAGTGATTTCATTGCTGCCACGCTTTTGACAAATAAAAGGCAGCTTCAAATGGAAGTCGGCATTGGGTTCTGCTTGTTCTGGTGAAGCCCATACTTACAGGATTTGTGTAATGTTCAAGTTCAAGTTCATGAATTTATATAGCGCACTACTCACCCAGAGGGTCTCAAGGCGCTTGTGGAGGGGGCTCATTATTTATCGAATAGCCAGGTATTAGTTCTTTTCTGAAGGAGATGTGGTTCTGTGTAAGGCGGAGGTGAGTGAGAAGTGAGTTCCAGGTCTTGGCCGCCAAGTAGGAGAAGGATCTGCCTCCCATGGTGGATCTTTGGATACGCGGAACTGCGGCGTGGGCTTGATTGGCGGATCTTAGTTGGCGGGAGGGAGTGTAGAAGGACAGTCGGGTGTTGAGGCATTCAGGTCCGAGTTTGTATAGGGCCTTGTGTGCGTGGGTGAGGAGACGGAACGTTATTCTCTTGTTGACGGGGAGCCAGTGAAGGTCTTTCAGGTGGCCGGTAATGTGATCTTGGCGGGGGATGTCCAAAATGAGTCTCGCTGATGCGTTTTAGATGCGTTGGAGTATTTCTGTAATTTGGTTGTGATTCCGGCATAGAGGGTGTTTCCGTAGTCTAGTCGACTCGTGACCAGTGCGTGGGTGACAGTTTTTCTTGTCTCGGAGGGAATCCAACGGAAGATTTTTTTGAGCATACGAAGTAAGTTGAAGCAGGAGGATGAGACGGCGTTGACGTGTCAGGACATCGAGAGTGAGGAGTCTAGGATGAAGGCTAGGTTACGTGCGTGGTCTGTGGGTATGGGTGCAATGCCCAGGGCCGAAGGCCACCATGAGTCGTCCCAGGCAGAGGGGGATGATCCTAGGATGAGCACCTCCGTTTTGTCTGAGTTAAGTTTTAGGCAACTGTTTTTCATCCATTCGGCTACTTCTTTCATGCCTTCGTGAAGATTGGTTTTGGCGGTGATAGGGTCTTTGGTGAGGGAAAGGATCAGCTGGGTGTCGTCAGCGTAGGAGATGATGTTAAGGTTGTGTTGACGCGCGATGGATGCGAGTGGACTCATGTAAACATTGAAGAGGGTGGGACTGAGTGATGATCCTTGTGGTACACCGCAGATGACTTTGGTGGCTTCTGATTTGAATGGGGGAAGTCGGACTCTCTGAGTTCTCCCAGCTAGGAACGAGATGATCCAGTCCAGGGCTTTTCCTTGTATACCGATGTTGCTGAGGCATTGAATGAGGGTGATGTGACAGACTGTGTCGAAGGCGGCGGAGAGGTCGAGTAGGATGAGGGCAACTGTTTCTCCGTTGTCCAGTAGTGTTCGGATGTCGTCTGTAGCTGCGATGAGGGCGGTCTCGGTGCTGTGTTTGGCTCAAAAGCCGGATTGTGAGGGAATGAGGAAGTTGATGGATTCAAGGAAGGCGGCGAGCTGGCTATTGACGGCTTTCTCAATGACTTTGGCAGGGAATGGGAGGAGGGATATGGGGCGGTAGTTTTTAAGTTCAGAGGGGTCTGCAGTGGGTTTCTTCAGGAGGGCGCTGACTTCCGCGTGTTTCCAGATTTCTGGGAAGGTTGCAGAGTTGCAGGATCAGTTGATGACCTCACGGAGATGGGGTGCGATGATGGAGTCTGCTTTGTTGAAGATGTGGTGGGGACAGGGGTCGGTTGGCGAGCCAGAGTGGATGGAGTTCATTAGGCGGATGGTGTCTTCAGAGGTGATTGGGTTCCAGGTGCTGAGGTTGTTAGAGGGCGGTTTAGGTTCGGAGGGGCATGGAGAGGATTGTTCGTTGGAGATGTACTCTAAACTGTTGTGTATGGCGGCAATGTTGTTGTAGAAGAAGGAGGATAACGAATCGCAGAGGTCTTGGGAGGGAGTGATGTCGTTTGAGGCTGCGGTGAGGTTGGTGAATTCTTTGACTATGTTGAATAGTTCCTTGCGGTTATGGGCGTTGTTGTCGAGTTGATTCTTGAATGCTGATTTCTTGGTGGATCGAATCAGTTGGTGGTGTTTGCGGGTGGCTGCCTTGAAGGTGGTCATGTTGTCGGTGGTTGGGTTTTTTCTCCATGTTTTCTCAAGAGTACGGCATAGCTTCTTGGATTTCCTAAGGTCATCGTTGAACCAGGGGGCCTTTTTGCTGTCCTGTTTGGTGTGATGGTTTTTCGAGGGTGCTAATTCATCAGCCCTGTGAGTGATCCATTGTTTGAGTTTGGTGGCGGCTTTGTTTGGGTCCGGTGAGAGGGCGGGTGGGTTTTGGTTGAGCGATGTGAGGAGTTGGTCGGTGGTGATTTTGTTCCAGTTTCTTCGAGGAAAAGGTTGTGGGTCGAGGTGGTTTTGTAGCTGAAGTGAACGCAACTGTGGTCCGCCCAGTGGAGAGCTGTGGTGCGATCGAAGGAAATGTATTTGCTGGAAGTGAAGATTGGGTCGAGTGTATGTCCGGCTACATGGGTGGGGGTGTCAACAAGTTGTTTGAGTCCGAGATTGGCCAGGTTGTCAAGGAGGGTGGTGATGTTGCTGTCGTTTTTCTTTTCCAGGTGGAAGTTGAGGTCTCCTAGTAGAATGTAGTTCTCGGAGGCGAGGGCATGTGGGCTGATGAAGTCAGTGATGTCTTCGCTGAATTGTTTACGGGTTCCTGGGGGCCTGTAGATGAGGGTGCCTCTAAGTGTGGTCCTAGGGTCGGTGTGGATCTGGAAGTGGAGGTGTTCGGCGGTTGCAAGGTTATCGTTGAAGCTGGTCGTGATTTTGATGGTGTTCTTATGGGCGATGGCGATGCCTCCTCCTGTTTGATTGGTGCGGTCTTTTCGGGTGATCTTGTAAGTGTCCGGGATGGCTATGGCGATGTCGGGTGTTGATGATGCGTTCATCCAGGTTTCTGTAAGTAAGGCGACGTCTGGTGAAGCAGTGTCGAGTAGGTCCCAGAGTTCAGTGGCGTGTCTGTGGACCGAGCGGGTGTTCAGCAGGATGCACTTCAGGTGGTTAGAGTCGGAGCAGTGTTTGGAGATAGTGGATTTGGTGTGGGTCTTGATGCAGGCAAACTTGCAGGAGTGACAGGCGAATGGACCATGGGTACGTCCTGGGGCAGCTTCGTAGCATTGTGGTGTGCGCCCGGGGTTGAGGGCTAGGAGTGTGGAGGCGTCATACGTAATGCGGGAGGAGTTCAGTTTGCGGGGGCCAGGGGGTCTGGCGCTGGGCGCGGTCCAGACGCGGACGGGCCTAGACGGGCTTTCCTTTGGCACACCTTCGGCGTGCATGGGGCGCGTCCGCTGCGCGTGGATTCTGCGCGTGGATGCTACGCATGGATGCTGCGCGCAAAGGCATCTGTCATATATGGATGGTGGAAGGGGAGGGGCGATGGAGGAGCAGCTGGGAGGCGGGTGCGTGGTGGAGAGGGCGGGCTCCGGGCACAACAACAACAACAATGGCGGCAGAAACGAAACCGCAAACCGGTTGGGGGAAATAAATAATTAAATTACGCTGTTGGCAGAGAGGCACTAAAGAAATGGGGCAAAAGTGAATAATACGATCAGGTAATGCGAGCGCTACGTTTTCCAGGCAATAAAGGCACTTTACATAAATAATGCGAGCAGGCACAGTCAAGCGCTATCAATTGCAGGGCAGCAGAGAAGTGCTACGATACCCAGGCAGCACAGCGTAAGCCAGGCAGTAGAGAGGCACAGCAGTAGGCACAGGAGACCAGGGGCTGTAGGGAGCGACCGCTTCTGAATGAAGTCAGGACGGTCACAGCGCTTCAATCGGCGGGGAGAGCCTTGCCACTCAGTGGGAGGGAGGAGCAGCTGGGAGGCGGGTGCGTGGTGGAGAGGGCGGGCTCCGGGCACAACAACAACAACAACAATGGCGGCAGAAACGAAACCGCAAACCGGTAGGGGGAAATAAATAATTAAATTACGCTGTGGGCAGAGAGGCACTAAAGAAATGGGGCAAAAGTGAATAATACGATCAGGTAATGCGAGCACTACGTTTTCCAGGCAATACAGGCACTTTACATAAATAATGCGAGCAGGCACAGTCAAGCGCTATCAATTGCAGGGCAGCAGAGCAGCGCTACGATACCCAGGCAGCACAGCGTAAGCCAGGCAGTAGAGAGGCCCAGCAGTAGGCACAGGAGGCCAGGGGCTGTAGGGAGCGACCGCTTCTGACGAAGTCAGGACGGTAATGATGCTTATCTTCTTTAGAATGGTGGGTATTGCTTTGGAATATAGAAGTTAGAATGTAAGAATGTATTGCACATGATTCTAAGAGTGTGGACCAGACCTGATTTCAACTTCAAGCTGGCAGCACCTTTCATACCTGCTTCTTTACTTTTCTTCAATAAACTACCAAACCAACTTTCCAGTTGTGGAGGATTCACTACAGATTTGGCGACGAGGGAAAGCCTATGAAATTCAGGCACTACCAAAATCGGCTACTATTGGATTTTGCATGAACAATTTCAATTTTACTCGAAAATGCAGAATAACAGTTAAAACTCACAGCGGAACCATCTTTACTCATTAGAAATCAATTGCGGTGAGAACCTGGTATTTATTTGGACTTTCAGAGATTTATTGATATTTATGTGCTGTTTCTACCTGAGTGCATTCTTTAAATATTGCCCGTTCTTCCAACTGCATCGGCAGCGCTTCAACAATGCTTCTTTTGAAAGACGCAACATCTTTGTGGTAACGATACTCCGTCACTCACCGAACCTTTTTTGTTCAATCGCGTCACTGTGTAGCGTCAGCTTTGGGCTTCATCGAAGTGCACTCTGGGTACGGTGTACGTGACCTGACGTAAGGTCACGTCGGCGGCCATTTTGGAAAACACAGTTTTGCCGATTTTAATCTTTTTCACAGAGTTTTACAGCGTAACAGAAGAAAAGAAGCATTTGTATGGTATTTAACAGAAACGTTTTTATGGTATTTATTATATTGTTAATCTGTATTTTATCAAAAGAAGGGTGCTGCCTACAATTATTTCAAGCACCTTATAGTAATATTTTTTTGTGAATTGTTCAAGTAACACTAACTTTGACCACTACTATAACTACTACTTTAATATGACTCAGTGTAAAGAACTGTAGGCATAATCATCATGCCTGACACTAGTGAAAGCACTTCAAGTGGAGAAAGAGCTTTACATGGATTGAACTTAAATGCACCCAGGGAATTTTCGGTTGCACCTGGTCATCCTCCTGTGGCTTGGCTAGATTGGAAGGAATATTTCCTCAACTATGTGGCCAATCTTGAGGATGTTAGTGGTTTATTTTCACCAGATAGAAAGAAAAGAATTATTTTATTAGGTCTTGGTCCTGAGGGGTTAAGAATCTATAATCAACTGGACAAACAAGATAGATCTGGAGGAGATGTGGATGTTTTTAATGCAGCATTATTGGATATGGATGAATATTTTTCTCCTTGTGTCTGTATCGCTGTCACCAGACATTCCTTCTTCTAGCGCAAACAAGAAAAAAGCGAATCAGTTGAAGACTATGTTTCCGCATTAAGGAAATTGGCGGTGAAATGTAAATTCGTCCAACTTCATGATGATCTCGTACGTGATCAAATCGTAATGTACACTAAAACCAAAACAATCCAGAACAAGTTGTGGGTTGAAGGTGATGGAACTTTAAAGGAGATTATTGCCATGGTAAAAAGGCAGAACTTTCTGAACGGTGTGCTAAAGCGTCTCTTACTAATGACAAAAAAGAGGTGAAGTGGTCAATAAAATCTCTGAGGGTAAAAGTTTCATTAAAAATAACAAAGATTTCAGGTCAGGAAATATGAAGAAAGAAGCCGTAGAGACAAGGAAGTTCTCTGAACTGGTTTGATTTAGATGTGGGAGTCATTCTCATGCAGCTCATTACTCAAAATGCCCAATTAAGAATACAAAATGTTTAGTTTGTGGTGTGATTGGACATTTTGCAAAGGTGTGTAGGAAAAAAATGTATAAAAATTACAAAAGTAAGATTGCGTGTATTCAAGAAACAGAACAAGATGTTAGTTCTTCATCTGGTGATGAGGTTTTACAGGTACATAATATAGTTAAAAAAAGTTGTTTTGAACATTTCTGATGTAGATTCTAGCAAACCTTTTTGTCAAGTTTCTTTAGGGGGAGTTCTTACGCAGCTTGCTGCAGATTCAGGATCACCATATACTATTGTTAATAAGCATATATGGGAAGAACAATTTATTGGCCAGATTGGAGGATGGTTAGAACCTTCTGATATTGCACCAGAGAGCTACACTGGTAACACAATTGATATTTTAGGATTTAGAGTGTTAATTTTTAGATTCAAAGGAAGGCCTGCTACATGCAAGTTATATGTCTCTAGGGATGGACTCTCTGTTCTGGCCTGGAGGGATCAGAGAAGCTTAGATATAATTCTTGATCCTAACAGTAAAGAACAAGTCTTGGTTTCTTGTACCAGTGAAGACACTAAGAAATAGGTTATTAATGAATTTCCATCGGTGTTTTCAGGTGTTATGGGTAAATTGAAAGGTTTTACACACCAAATCAGGTTAAAAGACAATGCTGCCCCCAAGATTCACAAAGCTAGAAGTATTCCAATTATCATTAGGGACGAAGTCAAGTCAGAGTTGGAAAAACTTCTCAACTCTAATATTATTGAAACAGTGGAAGCTGCGGAATGGGTTTCTCCGTTGGTCGTTTCACAGAAGGCCAACTGAAAAGCCCGTCTGGGTGTGAATTTGAGATATCTGAATAGCCAAATTTTGGTTGACCAATATCCACTTCCACGTATAGATGATGTGCTATCACTTACGAAAGATGCCAAAGTGTTTTCCACCTTAGACTTGTCTGCAGCCTATCAACAGGTAGTCCTAGACCCTGATAGTAGACATTTAACTTCATTTTGCACTCCATTTGGCTGATTTAGGTTTAAACGCATGCCTTTCGGCTTAGCATCAGCCTCCGCAGTTTTTCAAAGGTTAATGTCTAGATTATTTGGACACATCAAAGGAGAATTTTTTTTCCAAGATGATTTTTAAATCATGGGAAAAGATAAATCTCATCATGACAGTTTACTCAGGGAAGTGTTGAAAATTCTAGCAGATAATGGGTTAGTAGGTGAACATGTCTGCAGCTCCCCTTGTCCAAAAGCAATGCCAGCTCCTGCAGGATGTGGAGAGCTGGCTGGGACCACGGGGCATTGGTGCTCCCCCCACGGTCTCCAACGTTGAGGCCACGCCCTGGGGGATGGAGTCCCCAGGGCCAAAAGTGGACAAGGAAAGGGAGCCACATATGCCCCCTACTAAAAAGGAGGCAAAGCCCCGGGGTATGGTTCCATGGGGCCAATAATGGCATCAGGAGGGGGCTCACTGCCCCCTCCTTTCAATGTTGTTTATTTTTTTGTTTTAATAAAGAAATGGCCATGCTCCAGGGGATGGGGCCCCCAAAGCTGAAATCAGCCTTGGGAGGGGGCCTTGGGGAATGGGGTCCCCAAGACCCACAAAATATTAAGAGAAGGGGGGCCATACAGACCCCCTTCTAACAACAATTTTAAAAAAGCAGAAGTGCCGTCCCGCTGGAGGCCCCACTCCTCCCTGCATCACTGTGCAAACGCGCCTCCTGGCATGTGCTGTATTGGGGGATTAATTCCCCTTGAATCCTATTGGTCCTTGGCACATTGCTGGTAGGGCAATGAGGTCCTCCTGTGTCCTGAGGACCTCAGGACTAAAGTGAACTTCATACCCTGAGCAGCAGTGCACTAGAAGGCGCATTTGCAGAGTGTTGTAAAAAGGGGCCGTGGCCTTGGACCACTCTAAGCAATCCAGCTATGTGGGGCTTCCTGGAGATAACAGGAGGGCTAGTTGGTCCCCAGGGACCCTCAGGAGGCAAGGGGACTTCATCCCTCAACCAAAGGCATGCCAGGAGACGTGTTTGCAGAGTGGTATTCACCTCTCTGCAATCCCATTATCTATGGCTTACTGGCGGCATCAGGTAGGTTATTTGGCCCCTAAGGGCCCCAACAAGCAGAGGGGACTTCCATCCCCCTCCAAGAGCACACCAGGAGGCACGTTTGCAGGGTGGTGGGCAAAGGGGGCATGGCCTGCTATGAGAGCTTACCAATCCTGATTTGTGGGACTTACTGGAGGTAATAGGAGGGGTAGTTGGCCCCCAAAGATGTCCTTGGGGGGCGACTACCCCACGTGTTACCTTCAGTAAGTCCCACACAGTGGGATTGCTAAGAGGACTTCAGAGGCCCTGCCCCCTTTCTCCACCACTCTGCAAACGTGCCTCCTGGCACACTACGGGTTGAGGGATGAAGTCCACTTTACTCATGATGGACTTTGGGGGCCTGCTGAGCACTGTTCAGAGGCCCAGCATTCTTTCTCCACCACACAGCAAACTCAACTACTAGTGAAAGAAGCCTTTGCGATGTAATAGGGGTTGCATTTTCTACAGTTAGAGCTATTTGCATTGTGAATGTAAACGTTTTTTACTAATGTTTTTTGGAGTGGAGTTGATGTACGTTGTTTGTGGTGGAATTATGTGGTATGTTGTGTGGTGGAATGATTTGGTATGTTGTGCAGTGAAATTATGTGGATAAAATGTATGTGGTATTTAGTATATAGGAAATTATGTAGAGTGGGATTATGTGTTATGGAGAGTAATCATGTGGTATGGTAGTCTGTGTTGTGGAGTGGTAACCTCAGGTTTAGTCTTCCTCATTTCCATAGAAGCTAAACTATGAACTCAATTAGAAAAAATAAGAAGGAATTGCTAAGGAGCACTTCTGAACCTAGTCAGAGGTATGAGCAGGTCCACTGATATTATACGACTGTTTGGCTGCACTGACTTTCCCACAATTATACATTTTCCACATTAGCCACATAATCCATCATCTGCTGCCTAATCTGCAGATTTGAACAAAAAAAGGCTTGTTTCTAGCTCATACGGCTCAAACATTACAAAAAATGCAGCGACAAGTGTTACAGCATGGTCAAAAGTCCTTTGCAAACCTAGAATGGCCACCTGTTACTTATTGCTAAATGTGGGTGTTAAATCGTTACGTATGATGTGCAAACCACACTTGCTTCTTTCGGTACCTCTCATGCCTCTTTCTGCATTTCTGTTGCTTTTTCTGTACCTTTCTTTCTTTTTCTGCACTTCTCTTGCCTCTTTCTGCACCTCTCTTCTACTTTCTGCACCTATTTTGCCTCTTTCTGCATCTCTGTTGCCTCTTTATGCACCTCACTTGCTTCTTTGTGCAACCCTCTTGCCTCTTTCTGCATCTCTCTTGCCTCTTTCTGCACCCCCTCTTCCCTCTTTCTGCACCCCTCCTGCCTCTTTCTGCATCTCTGTTACTTCTTTCTGCACCTCTCTTGTTTCTTTCTGCACCCCTCCTGCCTCTCTCTACACCTATGTTGCTTCTTTCTGCACTGATTTTGTTTCTTTCTGCACCACTCACTTCTTGTGCACCCCTTTTGCCTCTTTCTGCACCCTTCTTGTCTCTTTCTGCACCTCTTTTCCATCTTTCTGCAGTTCTTCTGTTTCTTTCTGCATCTCGCTTGCTTCTTTCTGCACCCCTTGCCTCTTTCTTCACCCATCCACTCTCTTTCTGCACCCCTGTTGCCTCTTTCTGAACATCTGTTCTTTCTTTCTGTACTTCTTTTGTTTCTATCCGCACCTCTGTTAGTTCTTTCTATACTCCGCTTGCGTTTTTCTGAACTTCTCCTGCCTCTCCCCTCTTTGTGCACCCCTCTTGCCTCTTTCTGCACCTCTATTCCTTCTTTCGATACTTTTATTTATTTCTGTACCTCTTGCTCCTTTCTGCACCCCTTTTGCCTCTTTCTGTACCCCTCTTGCCTCTTTCTGCACCTCTGTTCTGTTCCTTCTTTCTGCACTTCTTTTGTTTCTATCTACAGCTCTCATTCTTCTTTCTGCACCCCTTGCCTCTTTCTTCACCCACTTCCATCTTTCCACTCCCCTGTTGCCCCTTTCTGCACCACTGTTTCTTCTTTTGGCACTTCTTTTCTTTCTGCACGCTCTTGCTTCTTTCTACACCCCTTGTGCCCCTTTTTGCATCCCTTGTGCCTCTATTGCACCTCTATTGCTTCTTTCTGCACTCCTCTTGCTTCTTTCTACACCTCTCTTAATTCTTTCCACACCACTTGTGTAACTTCTTTTTGCACCCCTCTTCCCTCTTTCTGCACCCCTCTTGCCTCTTTCTGCACCTCTGTTCCTTCTTTCTGTACTTCTTTTGTTTCATCCTGCTGCTCCCTTGATTCTTTCTGTACCCCTCTTGCCACTTTCTGTACTTCTCTTGCTTATTTCTACACCTCTCTTGCTTCTTTCTGCACCACTGGTGCTTTTTTCTGCACTCCTCTTCCCTCCTTCTGCACCCTTCTTGCCTCTTTGTATACCTCTTTTTCTTCCTGTAGCTCTCTTGCTTCTTTCTATACCACTTGCTTCTTTCTCCACACCTCTTGCCTCTTTCTTCACCCTTGTTGCCTCTTTCTGCACCTCTGTTCCTTCTTTCTGTACTTCTTTTGTTTCTTTCTGCCCCACTCATGCTTCTTTCTGCACCCCTCTTCCTGCTTTCTGTTCCCTCTTGCCTCTTTCTATGCCTCTGTTCCTTCTTTCTGCTTTTCTTTAGTTTCTTTCTGCACCTCTCTTGCTTCTTTCTGCGCTTCTCTTACCTCTTTCATCCCCCTCAACCCTCTTTCTGCACCTCTGTTACTTCTTTCTGCACTTCTCTTGCTTCTTTCCGGAACCTCTGGCCCTTCTTTCTTTAACCCTTGTGCCTCTGTCTGCAACACTCAAGCTTCTTTATATATCTCTCTTGCCTCTTTCTCCACCCCACATCCCCATTCCTGCATCTCTTTTGTTTCTTTATGCACTTCTCTTGCTTCTTTGTGCCCTCTCTTGCTTCGATCTGTACCCCTTGTGCCACTTCCTGCACCCCACTTCCCTCTTTCTGTACTCATCTTGCCTCTTGTGCACCTCTGTTGCTTCTTTCTGTACTTTTTTTGTTTATTTCAGTACCTCTCTTGCTTCTTTCTGCACCATCTTCCCTCTTCCCCCTTTTTTCATCTCTGTTGCTTCTTTCTGCACTTTGCTTGCCTCTTTCTCAGCCCTTCATCTGTCTTTCTGCATCTCTGTTTCTTCCTATTGTACTTCTCTTGCTTATTTCTGCACCTCTCTTGCTTCTTTCTGAACCCCTTGGTGCCTCTTTCTGCACCAGTCTTCCCTCTTTCTGCACCCCTCTTGCCTCTTTCTGCACCTCAGTTCCTTCTTTCTGTACTTCTTTTGAGTCCATCTGCAGCTCTCCTGCTTCTTTCTGCAGCTCCTTGCCTCTTTTTCCACCCGCTTCCCTCTTTCTGCATCACTGTTGCCTCTTACTGAACCTCTGTTCCTTATTTCTGTACTTCTTTCGTTTGTTTCTGCACATCTCTTGCTTCTTTCCATAATTCTCTCTCCTCTTTCCGTACTCAAACGGGAAGTGCAGGCTGTCCAGTTTAAAGGTCTGCATGCTCTTATTGGGGATTATGTCTACTTGTATATGTATTTCCACATGTGTTATGCATCTGAAGATGGTAGCCTAAAAAGTGGGTAGCTTCTTCTATGGGTGGTTAAATGTTCTCAGTTCTGCTCTGTCATTCAGTTGCACAGGCAGACATGTCTTGTTTATATAGGTGTGATAGAGCCCCTCAAATATACTATTGAATACCCATGTACCCTGTATTATGAGCAGAAAGAAATACATACACCTTTTTTACACATATTTACAGAGTATGCTGTTTGAAACACAGTTATTCAAGTATTTCTATGTTTATTTTTATGTAACATGTGACTCAGTAAAAGCAGAGACACACATGCATACCTTCACAAACTTGGTCAAACTAACAACAGTGATATGCTTAGGATTGCTGTTTTATATTTGGTAGGTAGGCCTAACATTCTTAACTGTCATTTAATAGTGAACCTTCAAAAGAAAAGTGAGGTTTAAGACATCTTAGGAGAAGGATTAGTGATTAGGCTTTTTTGTATGAGTCTGTTGTAAGGTACAGTCAAATTAGGCCTCTTTCTGCACCTCTGTTGGTTCTTTTTGCATTTACCTTGCTTCTTTCTGCACCTTTCTTACTCTTTCTGGATTTCTGTTGCCTCTTTCTGCACTTCTCTTGCTTCTTTCTGTGTGTTTCTTCATCTTTCTGCAAATGTTCTACCTATGTCGGCATGTCTGGAAATTAGCATTTAAAAAACCTTAGAAAGTCACTGAAAAAAGCAGAGGTTTCAGGGACGATATAGTTAGGAATTAGCATTTAAAAAACCTTTGAAATTCACAGTAAAAACCATAGGCTTCAGGGATGTTATAGTTAGAAATTAGCATTTAAAAAACCTTGGAAATTCACTGAAAAAACACAGGTTTCAGGGACGTCATAGTTAGTTGGATATTTCACTTGTACAAAACCAGAGAAATTCAGCCTTTATAGTTAGTTGAGCTAACTATAAATCGCATCACTGAAATGCACTGCTGATGAGTTCCCATATTTCATCACTCATGACATGGTCAGTGACATCACTGATGACATCACTGATAACATTTCAAATGACATCACTGATGATATCACTGATGACATCATCCACTTACTTAATATCTGATGTACCTCCTCACACCCTAATATTACCTTTCATACACCCACTCTGAAATACAGACTACCATTCTCGAAAACATAGACACTTCCAGTTAGTACATAACCACTTACTGATTCATAGGTTTATACACATCCACTCACTCACTGATGCAGTCACTCATATACACAGTCACTCATTAATACTGCTTCTGACATATGCACTCATACACCCATACACTCACATACTCCCACTCATCCACAGAGATACTCACACACCTAGTCAGTCACCCAAATAGTCAATTACATTGCCATGTACTCACCAATACAGTTATACACACCCCAACTCACTTATTCATACAGATACTACCACATCCTTACTCTCTTATACAATCACTGACACAAGCACACACTCATCCATACAGCCACTCTCACAACCACTCACTCTGAAATATAGTCACTTATATAATCCAACATCTACATATACTACCTTTCACATATGTAGTTACTCACACATATACCACTGAGACATCCATTCACTCACCAACACAGGCATAGGTACACTCACTCACCCATACAGCCCCTCACAGACACACTCATGAACCCATATGTGCACTCACTCACCCACTCACACATCCATGGAGAGAGTCACACACCCCTCCACCCCTCCACCCACCCACACACATACACTCAGGCACCCATACAGGTGGAGAAGCGTGGCTCAATGGTTAGAGCGGCAGACCCTGATGCAGAGGTCTGGCCCGGGACCTGGGTTCAATTCCCGCCTTGGCGGCTCTTGGACTCCATCTCCCCGGACCTGATAATTCTCGCCTCGGTGCCTGGACTAATCATGGGTCCAACTCTGTGACTCTGGGCAATAGCTTGCTTAATCTCCACAACGGCCTCAGCAGCGCTTGGATGCCTGGCTTCACCTTGGGGTGCCCAGGAGTGGACATCTCACAGGAAAGCCATGAAGGGTTCCACAGTGGTATGAATACAGCACTACAAGACCTCTGGGTAGAAGGCACTATATAAATACAAACACATTTACATTTACATTTAATCAGACAACCAATCCTGAACCCATATAGACACTCATGTAGCCACTCACCAACCCTTGCAGCCACCTACAAACCAACTGACAGACTGATACAGACATTCACACAGATTAGTCATTCACCCATGCAATCACTAAGACATGTTTAATCTTTCACTTAAACAGTCAGTCACACACCCACTAAATCATCCATTCAGACACTCATACACCCACTCATTCTTCAATACACCTTTGCTTATCTATAATTAAAATTCTTAAACTTTTCAAAATCACCCAGTCTCTAAGTGATGTCATCAGTGATGACGTCAGTGATGTCATTTGAGATGTCATCAGTGATGTCACTGACCATGTCATGAGTGATGTAATATGTGACGTCATCAGCAGTGTATTGAGGGGGGTGCAAGTTATAATTAGCTCAACTAACTATAACCCCCGGATTTCTATGGTTTTGTACTAGTGAAATGTCCAACTAACTATAGCATCCCTGAAACCTGTGGTTTTGTCAGTGAATATATATATATATAGGAGGGAGCGACAGAGCTTTGCTTCGTATCACTACGGAAGTGCGACTTGCTTCCGATACAGACCCCCTCTCTACAAGCCGGTGCCTGTGTTTCAAGTCGGAACCTTTGAAAAATCCTTTCCGGAATTCAAACAGGCACCCCCTATTTCTGCTCAGAGTCCCGCGGAACAAACTGTGAAATATCAGCGACAGCGAGGTCGGACGACCTGGTCCAGGGTTGAAGATTGCAGTGCGGTGAGTCAGCGGCATTGTATAGGTGGGGAGGCTTAAAGGTGTACACACAGCACTCGGCAGCACCCTTTGTTTAAGAAGAAAATCCTTATCGACATTCGAGGGTGAGTGCTAGAGTACAAGAACAACGCAGTTTATTGGTAGTTGGCAGCATGTCGGCAGAAGCTTTCCATGCAAGAGAAGTGGAGGCTGAACAACTGTTCGGCCAAATAACTTTATCCAGAGGAACATCTAGTAAAGGTCCGGTGAATGCAGAAGTTCAACTCAATGGCGGAATTAAAGTGCTTTATAAAGAGCTGGAAAAGCAAAGGCGCGTAGAAATCACTAAATGGTGGGAGCATTATTCATTGACTAAGTACGCAAATGCTGGACGCATGCCTAGAGGTCTACGCATTATGCTTGCACCTAGCTTCGACAAACCTAATCCCCAAATGCTCAAGCAATGTGGTCAAAGCAATCTATCGGCATCCATGAACTTAGTACACATCCTCATTAAATATGCGGCCATTGATCGGGCCGAAATAATGAAAACAATTGACAAATTAAATGAGGAGATTGGGAAAATTACAGAAACTGATACAAGTAAACAACTTAAAGAAGCAATGGATGAGAGACTAAAAAAAATGAGGACAAAATCAAAACAAGAAAGTATCCAAATTTGCCAGCGACCAAGCAGATTATGCTGAAGGACGTATATTTAATTTTGCCAGAAAATACAGTGTGGCTGAAAGGTTACAATATAGCGGCAAAACTAGTAAACCAGAAGTCCCTAACACAGTGCGCAATGAGGAAAACAATACTGATGAAGACTCAGTAAGTGTTGATAGCGTATCTCTCACCAGTGGTGCTAGTGAAAGTTCAAATGACAGTGCCCAATTAACCCCAATCTTAAACCTTGAGGAGGAACTTGATTTTTTAGTCGAGGAAAGGTTAAGAACATTGCAACCGAGGCAAAGAAATGTAGCAATAACCGGAGAAACCAAAAAAGGCGGGAACGGAGGAAACAGCGCAAATGCAAATATTGTTTCATAAGGAAATTAAAATTGAAGAAATTCTTTGCCCTTCAACAACTTAAATCGAACAAAGACATCACCAGTGCAAGCAATGCAGGTTTATCGACTGACAACACTAACATTTCGGCGGCGGATGTCCCCTTGGTGTTAGCATTAAATGATCTTGCCAATACTACAGATTCTCAAACCATGGATGGTGAAAGTGGCCTTAGCACTCAGACAAGATTGAGCACAATCAATGTATTACAAAAAGGCGCAGGCATTACACCCTTCAAGAACAAATCTGAATTTGTCCCATTAATGGCTAAAGATGCTGTGGATACGTTTCAGGACTGTGTTGTCTCAGAAATCAAACAGTTATATAACAGATCCCGTAATCAACGCAAAAAAAAAATTGATAGAAGACAAGCTAACTATCACAAACTCATGAAAAAGCTGCGAGATAACCCTGAGTTAGTTATAAAAACTGCGTACAAGGGCGGAAACCTGGTTATCTGGCCTAAGTCGGATTATATAACTGAAGCCAACAGACAATTACAAGATGGGTCATGCTATACCAAATCTAGTAAAAAAGAATATATGACTGCCAAAGCCAATCTAGAAAAGCTCTTACATGAATGTCGATGAGAGGGTCGTATCTCAGGGGAAGAATTCAGATTTATGTTTAAATAGTTCCCAGTCCTCCCGACATTTTATTTAATTCCCAAAATCCATAAAGGTGTGATGCCCATCCCAGGCAGACCCATCATATCTGCAATAAACAGCATGAGCAAAAATGTGGGACAATATATTGACTATTTTTTACAAAGCCTGGTTAAAGAGTTGCCCAGCTACGTCCAAGACACTGGTGATTTCCTGGATAAAATTGAAAACTTGGAATGGCAGGAAGACATGTTACTCATAACATTGGATGTAGAAACCCTTTATACAAGTATAGGACATTTGGATGAACTAAGGGCTGTTAAATATTTTCTAGACAAAAGACCGGCAGATATGTATGAACATAACAAAGTTATCTTGAATTTAATTGATTGGTGCCTCAATAATAATTATTTTATGTTTGGAAGAGATGGGTGGAAGCAACAAAGAGGTATAGCCATGGGATCCTGCTTCTCCCCCAGCTACGAGTGTTTACACGTGGGCTGGTGGGAGGAGCATGTTTTAAATTCTACATTTAAAGTTTGGGTTTGTGAGAAAATTGTTCGATATCTATGATACTGTCACAAACTACGTTATGTGCCGCTGACTCTGCTTCTGTTTTCGTTTCCCTGTATGAGTTCGGGACCAGGGACTACACTTCCCGACATGCCCGAGACGTAAGGAGCGTGGCGCGCGTCACAGCGCACAACCAGGAAATAAGTATGCCGTGAGGGAAACAGACGCTGCCGATTATTCTTGCAGTGGACCCGAGTGTTATGGTGAGTCTACAGCTACGGATGGTAAGTGCTCAGACTGCTTTTGGCACACATCCCTTTTGTACCCCGTGTTGGGTTGGGTACGTTCTTTTTTGTTTTGGAGGACTAACGCGAGGTGAGAGTTCTTCTCCTCGTCTTGGTCTATTTTCGTTTGTTTCCTGCTCCGGAAAGGAATCTTCAGGGTCGAGAGATTCCTCGTTTGTTTATTCTAATCCTGAACTATTGGTGGTGGTGTTCTGCAATCTCTTGTTTGCCTTTTACGATAAGACATCCGAACAGCCAAGGATTATACTGTAAAAAAGCCAGACTTTATGCTATCAGTGTGGAGACTTTTACGATAGCTGGTTCCACAGACTCCCGACAAAGTTCGTTCAACAGCATACCATTGAATATGTACAAGGAACATGTACAATAACAGGGTGCAGATCCTTATAAGAAGGATTATTTGATCCTGTTGCCCATAACTTCGTTTTTTCTCCACAACCTTTTTGATTTTGTCTCAACCTCAGAAGAGAGAGAGCTCAGGGGATTCAGGGAAACCACGGACCTAAGAAACTGTACCTGATAATGCTGGTATGATACGATGAAACTTGTTACATGTTATGCTATCACCATTTCAGTGTTCTCAGTCTGTTCTTTGTTTCCATATGGTAGGTCTGGTCCCTGGTATTTCCTTTATTTCTTCTGGTATTTTGAGGCCACAACAATTTCCATTCCAGGTAGGAAAGTATTCATTCTGTAGTTTAATAGGTAAAGGAAGGAAACTCTTTTGTCTTGTGTACACCCTCATAGTGTATATACTTAGTGTACTTGTGATTGTTGTTACAAGTCTCTAAAACAAACAAAATGTGCGAGGTAGCAACAGTGTGTTACAAACAAAAGTGACGTGTGCAAGTTCCAAAAGGGTACCATACACAGGTATTGGGAGATTACTAAACATTTAAACTACCAGAACACCCTGGGGAGGAAGTACCATAAACCTGGCCAATAGACTTTCCAGTAATGGGAGGTCTTCCTTCAGATGAAGGCAAGGGTGTGAGTTAGACTTGGAGGTGCCTTTGGAGGAGGAGAACTTTAAGGTCCCGTTTGAAGGCCTGAGAGGAGGAGGTAGTCCGGAGCTGAGGCAGGAGTGAGTTCCAGATTCTCACTGCGTTGCCTGAAAAGGATTGGGCCATCGATCTTTCCTTCTTGAAAGTGGGGGGTTCAAGCAGAAGATTTTCCGCATTCCGAGATGGTCTAGAGCCTCCAGAGAGTTTCAGTTTATTCGACAGGTAGCGAGGAGAGGAGGAGTGCAAGGCTTTGTGGGTGATACAGGCAGTCTTGTAGATACCTCTAGCCTCGATGGGAAGCCAACGAAGGGAGGATAGCAGCGGTGTGATGTGGTCGCTTCTTTTAGCCCCATAGATGAAACGGGCTGCTGAGTGTAAGATTGATTTCAGGGGGGACAGGTGGGATTTGGGGAGGCCAGTAAGGAGAGAATTGCAGTAGTCCAGTCTGGAGAGGACCAGCGATTGCACCAGTGTTTTAAGGTCATGCTCAGGGAAAAAGCGATGGATTCCCCAAAGAAGTCGCAGTTGATATTGTGCAGACTTTGCCATGGAATTGATGTGAGAGATTAGATTGAGATTGTTGTCGAGTAAGACACCAAGGGATTTTGCGCTTTCAACAATGATATGCTTATTGTTAACACCTTGGCTGCTAGGCGTTTTCCCCCCCTGTGCTGGAAATTGCTTTATTACTGTATTTATGACGAGCTCAGCTCGTCATCAGCACAGCTCAACTGTGCATCATGACGAGCTGAGCTCGTCATGAGCATCGAAAGGGTTAAGTAGATTTGTCTGATCCATCCAAGATTGAACCGGGGGAAGAGAAAGTGAGGAGGAGAGGAGGAGGAATTCAGTTTTGGAGGGATTCAGAATCAGTTGATGAGTTGAAATCCAATTTGAATGGAGTTAAGAGTTGAGCTAAGGATAGCGAGATCGTGGGTGGAGGCAACCTTGAGGTAGATTTGAGTGTCATCTGCGTAGAGATGATAATGGATCCCAGATTTACTTAGGAGATTTCCCAGGGGTTCTAGGTAGAGGTTGAACAAAGTAGGTGCAAGTATAGAGCCTTGAGGAACACCTTGACCTACCACCAGAGGAGATAAAAGGCTGTTCGCTATTTTGATCATTTGGGATCTATCTGAGAGGAAGGAAGCAAACCATTTAAGCACATTACCCTCCATGCCCATTCTCTGTTGCAGAGTATTGAGGAGAGTGTCGTGGTTGACAGTGTCAAAGGCTGCAGAGAGGTCAAGGAGAATAAGAAGACAGGACCCCCCAGATTGAGTATCCTCAGGGCATCATCGATCACTTGCAATAGGGCTGTTTCAGTGCAGCAGTTTTGGATGAAGCCAGACTGACATTTGTCAAGAAGATCATTGTCCTTGATATAATGAGAGAGTTGTTTCGCTACACATCTTTCTGTGATCTTCGCAAGAAAGGGAAGGTTAGTGATGGGGCGGTAGTTGTTGAGGTCATTCGCATCAGCAGAGGGTTTTTTAAGCAGAGCGGTGACCTGCCCTGTTTTGAAGGAGACAGGAAGGGACACTTGGCAGAGGGAGAGGTTGACCAGAGTGGTCCAATAGGACAGTGAATGGGAATAGAAGTCGATAGCAATGGCACTAGGGATGGGGTCAAGAGAATGGTTGGAGGGCTTTGTTTCGAGGATGCATTTGAGGAGGGCATCTTCAGAGATGAGGTCAAAGTTCTGCCAAATGGCTACGGATTTGCGCTCCTCAGGAGGGGTAGGGTGAGCGACCTGAGCCACAAGGGATTTCACTTTTTTGTCAAAGAATTGAGCAAAGTCCGTTGCTTTCTTTGTAGATTCCTCCAGCTTGGAGGTAGGGGGAGAGTGGTTAGGAATTTTGATGAGATCGAATAGTTTTTTGGGTCTATTTTTGGCAGAGTCAAGGAGGGTTCTGAAGTGCGACACTTTCCCAAGGAAGATGTTCTTATGGTATGTGGATCTTGCAGAACGAAGCGTGGCTAAGTTATCGGTGGAGGGCGCTTGCCTCCATTGTTTCTCCAGGTATCTTAGCTGCTTCCTTTCTTCATAGAGGGATTTGCTGTACCAAGGTGCTGACGGAGTGGGCCTAACCTTTTTGCTTTGGAGAGGAGCGACCTTATTGATTTCGACTGCAAGGACTGTGAGGCATTGGGAGGTGAGTTCGTCAACATCTAGGTTCGGGTCTAGCTTTGGAAGTGATAACAAGGATGATTCACAGAAGGAACCAATGTCAATAATATTAACATCACGGAACCAGGAGGTAGCCCTCCTAGGTTGGCCAAGAGTGATAGAGTGTGAAAGGTGAAGAGAGAATGGGATGAGGAGGTGGTCAGACCAGTCTACATGAATAGGGGTAGTGATAGAAAGTCTGTCTGCTTTGGAAATAACAAGGTCCAGGATTGAGCCCTTAGAGTGTGTTCCCTGTTTGCAGTGTTGTATAAGATCGTTTGTAGAGAGGAAGGTGGCAAGCGAGTTCACAGAGGAGTCTTGCGGTGAGCCTCAATGGAGATTGAAGTCCCCCACAAAGGTCTGATTGTCACTTTCCGAGTGAGTTCTTCCAAAAACGAAGGGTCGCTCCCCGGTGGATGGTAAATGACATGGAATCTGAGGGGTGAGCGATGGTGCAATTGGAGCTCAAGAGAAAGGCCTTCAAAAGTGCGGAAAGAGCAGAAAGGAAGAGCCTTCAGTTGAAGGGAGTTTCTAAAGATGACTGCAACACCTCCCCCAACGCCGTCGGTTCTGTCTTTCTTGAGTGTAGAATAGCCTGTGGGTAGTAGGAGATCAAAGATATAGTGTGAGGTATCATTGAACCAGGTCTCTGTGAGCAAGAGCATGTCAACCTTGTGTAGGATGATGGTATCGGTGATTTGAAGTTTATGTTTTACTGCTGATCTGCAATTGTGGAGCAGACAGCGCAGCTCTGTCAAGACTGTTTTGGTGATGGGGGTACTTGGGCTCTGCAGGTTGATTGAGACGTTGTACTTATACAGGGGTGCTCGGGAGGGTTTAGGTGGGTGCTTGGTTCTGACAGAGTAGATGGTCGGAATAGAGTAGACAATAGGGTAATCGGGAGGTGCAGGTTGAAGAAGGGTGGCATTCGAAGGCTTGTGTGAGATAACCACGTTTGCCGATGAGGGGTTGGGCTTAGTTATAGTGGGGTGAGGGGGCGAGGTGCATCTCGTGGGGTGGTGAGGGTTATCCACAGGAATGGGGGTGTATGGAAAGGAGGGAAACTTGGAGCTTAAAAGTGAGATGGCACTTACAAGCTGGTAAATCAAGGTGATCAGGGAGTCTAGCTTATTTTCCAGGGAGAGTAAGGTAAAGCACAGTTTGTTGGGTGGTTGTAGGGAGACAGGAGGGGGTGGAATTGGAGGGGGAAGGCAGGGAGAGGTTGCGGTGGAGGAGGGGAGTTGGGGTGTGGGGTTCAAAAGTGGGGAAAGGTGGAGGTTGAGAGTAGGAGTAGGTGCGTCAGAGGCGGAGGGGGGGTTGTCTTTGTTGGAGTTTCAGGAAGGAAAGGAATTAAGGACAAATTTAGGAGAAGATCGGTATGGATCCGGGCGGTATGGTAGAAGGAGAGGGGAGGATTGAGTGGAGTCATGGGAATGTGGGAGGTTAGGGAGGAAAAGAGGGTAGGTGGTCAAAGGGGTCCTGTCATCGATAGGGGGTTGCTGTAGGGAAACGGGCATCTGGCCGAGAGAGGGGGGTTGAGAGAATGGGAAATTGAGGAAGGGGAGTGGTTCTGCTGTGCCCGAGGGAGGGAAGAGGAGAAGGATACCAAAGGGGGAAGGGGGTAGCACTGCATAGCTGGAGGTGAGGGTGGGAGGAGAGAGATGCAGTGAGTACGAGGGGAAATCGGGGCGAAAACCGGGAGGAGGAGGGGGAAGAGGAGAGGGGGGATGGAGGAATAAGCTGAGCGTAGGGAGGGTTAGCCTGGGTAGAGGGTTGGAGAAGAGGTGGACTCAAAAGGGGGGTGACGGGTAGGAATATGGGTGAGGTGAGGAGATTTGTTGACCTCTCGGCCGCATTTGATTGTGTGGTTCATTCCAAATTGTGGATTTTGCTAAACAGCATGGGGTTGATGAGAACATTATTTATTATCTTAAACGTTTTTATAATAACTCGTCAGCTCACGTTCGCTACGGCCTGAAGGGGGAACGCACGTACAAAATCCCAATTAGGAGTGGAGTCAGGCAAGAATGTGTCCTGGCCCCATTTCTTTTTAATTTGTATATAAATGATCTGGAGAGAGCCCTGTGCAGTGACTGCTTAGATTCCCCATATGTAGCCGGTCAGCCAATCCCGGCACTTTTGTACGCAGACGATGCAGTGCTTATGTCTCGTACTCAAGTGGGACTACAGCGCGTAGTGGATAGGTTTGCCATCTTCATGAAAGATCTGGGGTTAAGGGTAAACACGTCTAAAACCTTCATCATGCGATGTGGTATGGATTGTAAGACTAAAAGGGCGATTTTTATTGCAGGGCAAAAGCTTGAGGCAACTAAGCAATTCTACTACTTGGGTATTCTATTTTCTCAGAATGAGTCTTGGGCTTCAGCAGTAGCAGTTAAAAAACATGCGATGGTCCGTTCTACTGCCGCACTGAAGACCTTTGCTAAAAAATTAGGCGGGAGACCGCCTGTTGAGCTAATTAATATATATAAAGCTAAATGTGTATCCGGCGCTACCTATGGGAGTGGGATATTGGGTTTTACTGACTCTAATCCCATTCAGGTAGCCGAAAACTCTTTCCTGAAATATATCCTTGCAGTTCCCAAGAGTATTCCTACCTATAACTGCCATGCAGAATTAGGACTTCCATTCATATCTGATTTAATCAAGCTTGAGCCTGTGCTCTTATGGCACAGGCTGTGGACCAAAGAAGAAACCAAGCTGAATACGGACATTTTGTCAGATATTTTGAAATTAGAAGGAGCAATGAGGATACCATGGCTGAGTTATGTGTTTACATTTTTTTCAATGATATTGAAAAACCTGAATACTTTTTAAACCCACTTACTATCTCAGCCTTTTCAAGAAAAGAGTTGAGGAAGGAAGGTTTGTCTTTTTTGAATTCCTTAAGGATAACAACAGAGATTTTAAAACCAACTGTCCTGCAACATCAATTGTTTTTAACTTCTTTTAAAATTCAAACCTATTTGGTATATGTTCCCGGCAACCATGATAGATTTTTACTATCTGGCTTTAGATTTGGAATTTTCCATAGACTGGTTAATTTTCCTACTGTAAACGACTGGTCACATGATTTACAGCCTTGTCCTTGTGACGATGTGTCGCCCCAAAGTACCATTCACGTTCTTTTATTCTGTAAATTTTATGACTCTCTTAGGCGCAATATTTTAATACCTCTGTTGAGACAGATAGGCCTACGCCAATGTCGTCCGGCTATGTTAAGCATACAATATTTGGACAATGAGCGATGTGTAGCAACAATCACAATGTTTTTGAAACAAGTGATACATTTTAGGAAAACATTGATTATGTAATGCATTTTTTATTGTAGGAAGGATGATTTTCACTGGAATTCCGTCACCATAACCACAGACGGGGATAAAGAACCTTCTGAATTCTATTCATTTTCTGATGAAGAAGGGGTTGAGATTGAAACGGATGGCTCACTAGAACTCGACTCCGAATCAGACCCCGAGCTCTCTTCTGATTTAGAGGAGGGACAGGAATCAGAATACATTTGTAGCTCTTCTGAAGGCATCAATGAGGATCACGCTCATACCAAAACTAATACTGTCCTCACAAAACCAGGCGCAAACTCCAGACCGCTACTTAGACGCACAGAGGGCTACCAGCTTCCACCAAAGCTGTCTCTCTCCCCTGCTCAGGACTCTCATCATCTGGAGTCTCACGAGCTCTCTTCTACGGCAGCAGTGGAGACCATTTTGAAAGCGATTGCAGCCCACAGAGAAGAGACTACCCTTGAAAGCAAAAAACCTAGAGCAGCGCTACGTAAGGTCCAGGGGGTTGTCAGAAAGCTTACTAAGACCTGTACTGCATTCGGAGAGAGAGTAACTGAGATTGAATCAAGAGTGCTCTCTAATGAGAACGAGGTGATGGTTAACACTGAAAAAATAAATCAAATTACAAGACGCTGAACTATCAGATATGAAATGGAAGCTCGAGTATTTCGAGAATCGACAACGCCGCAGCAATCTACGTATTTTGGGAGTTCCTGAAAAAATTGAGGGCAAGAACATTCGGTCATTTGTAGTGCAGTTGTTTAGAGACACAATGCCTGAACTTAAGGAATGGAACTTAGACTTGGAGATACAACGTGCACATCGAGTCCCTTTTAAAATTCCCTCTAAACCTGGTGCCTACCCGCGTGCCATCTTAGTTTATTTTGGGAATTTTTTGTTGCAGCAGATTATTGCAGAGAAAGCTAGACCGGATCGCAAATTGAAGTTCAAAGATTGCTCTTTTTTCACTAGGCCTGATTTCTGTCATGCTACTGTAGAGCGAAGATGGCGCTTACGTTCATTGATCAAGCCTTTTCAGGATAAAGGAGCCCAAGCCTATCTCAACAATCCTGCCAAATTAAAAATTATACATGCTGGACAGACTGTCTTTTTTACCTCGGAGATTAAGGCCAAAGTTTACCTAGATGGGATACAGTAAATAGATTAGAGCAGTGCAACTTTAAGGCCTTCATCTCGTAGAGTTGTTGTTAGTTTTCAATGTTATACTAGGCTTGCTCCAATTCTACGTGATCCTGGTTGGATTCTATATAGTCTGTTAACATTAAGTGGTAGCTCAGGTATCGCTCTGCTCCTCATCACCCAGACTCTGGTTGAGTCTGAATGCCTCTTGTTTTGGGGGGAGTTTGTGGGGGGAGGGTTGGGTAGGGAGGGTAGGGAAGGGCGGGGGGTTCAGAGGGGGGGTGTATTAAAAACAAAAAAAAATGAACCAGGCCAGAGAAAAGGATACATAGTTTCTATGAACTATTATAAAATAAAATCTAAACAGAAGATGCCTAAAGATAGTTTCTATAATCAAATATGCACAGGTATTACACGTCAGCAAACACACAGTGTTGATAATGGGTAAGCTTACGGTCCAAACACTGAATGTAGGGGGGCTACTGACTGCCAGTAAACGTTCTCTTTTGGCTGAGCTTGTTCGATTAAACCCTGTCGATATCCTATGTCTTCAGGAGACGCACATACCCTGGGTTAAAAGATCTTTATTGAGATTAAGAGGCTACAATGTTTTAACAACTTCATCACAAACTTCAAATACAAGGGGTGTAGCGATTCTGGCAAAATCTCATCTTGGGATAGCAGTTCGGCATATGTCAGATTCGAACGGTAGGTGGGCGGTGGCTAAACTGACCTCGGGAATTTCAATCTGCACTATCTACGGTTCCAATCAAGACGACCCAGCTGTTCTTGATTTTCTTGAGACAGAACTTCCAACCTGGCAAGGCCCACTTATTATCTGTGGGGATCTCAACATATCTCTTAAAGTACAACATGATGTAACTCCATTTCAGCAGAGTTACACAGGTCGAAAACCCAAGGTCTTTAAGGCACTTGCCAGGCTGACCAGTAGTTTAGGGTTAGTTGATTTTTGGAATTATTCTAATAAAGATGACCCTGGGTATACTTATTTCTCGCACCCCCATCAAAAACACGTCAGGATTGATTATTTCTTCGTATCACATGAATTTCTAACACACTCCTCAATTAGCAAATACCCAAAGATCATTTCGGATCATAATTCCCTCATTTTTTTAACAAATATACCCAACCCCACTAGTCAACGCAGATCTTGGACATTTGACCGCAAACTGCTGGCCAATTCCCAATATATCTCTCATATAAAACTTTGGACTACGCAATTCTTTGAGGCTAATCGATTTAGCGCATCGAGGAATGTAGTATGGGATAGCTTTAAAGCCTCCCTTAGAGGTGAAACCATTAGCTTTCAGAATCATGCCAGAAAGCAGATACTTAAAGATTTTAACTTAAAGATGCAAGCTTTAGAGATCGCTGAGCAACAACATATAGTACAAATAGCAAGAGGTCTGGATGCTAAACAGGAGATGTATCAGGTTATCGCCTTAAAAACAGATCTTAACTACAATCTTAGTCAGAACGCAGCTCAAACGTATAGAGTACACAGAAAGGACGTTTATGAGAGTGGAGAAAAAGTCGGTAGACAATTAGCATTGCGCACTCGGCAGAAGATTACTTCCAAAAATATTACTTCTATTCAGGACAGCGGACAGGTTTATACCCAAACTGATGACATTGCCAAACAATTCCAATTATATTACCAGAAACTATATTCTGAAGATGCCATGTATACCGAAAGTGACTCCTCTACTTATCTACATAATTTACTTAATTTTCCAAATGCTGGAAAACGTCTTGATGATGTTTCTCGTAGAGACCTGGAAAAAGAAATTACAATAGAGGAGGTGTTCACTGCCCTATCACTTATGGCCTCCAGTAAGGCCGCAGGCCCCGATAAAATTCCTATGGACTTATATAAAATCCTGTCTCACCAGCTAGGGCCGCTTCTTCATGATTTATTTTTAGGCATTCAATTCAACGGGATACCTCCCAAATCTTGGAACGAAGCTAATATTGTCGTCTTTCCAAAGAAGGGAAAACCTCCGGAACTAGTTACCTCTTACCGTCCAATCTCATTAATTAATTCGAACTCTAAATTATACGCCAAGGTGATGGCTGTCAGGTTGAGCAGGGTCATTGAACATTTGGTCTCCCCGTGGCAACATGGTTTCATCCCAGGGAAAGGTACTACCAACCATATTAACAGAGTCATTACTTTGTTTGATTCCATGTCTGCTACGGGCGGCCGGATGTCAATGATTCTGTTAGATGCCGAAAAGGCCTTTGATCGCGTTTCTTGGTCTTTTCTATGGGCGGTTATGTCTCACCTTAATTTTGGCCCCAAATTTATAAAATCAATTAAAAGCATGTATTATTCCCCTAAAGCTAAGATTCAACTACCCGGAGCAGTTTCTGATCAGATCAACATATCTAGGGGCACTAGACAGGGGTGTCCTTGCTCCCCTATATTATTTGCATTATATATCAATCCTTTAATTTTAAAATTCTTAGAGTCTCGTTTAATTAAACCCGTGGTCTGTGGACAATACCAAACAAAAGTATTGGCTTACGCAGACGACATAGCTATTGTCACTCCTGATCCTTCTGAGGCTATTATCGCCATTGAAAACCTTACCACCGAATATGGTAAATTCTCTGGGTATTCCCTTAATAAAGGGAAAACTTTAATTATTTGCACCAACAACATAATCTGCAATGACCCCAGGGTGATGAATAATGCCACATATCTGGGAGTTATGATTAGTCCAGACGTTAAAACTATTGTTAAAACTAATTTCGACCCTCTCCTAGATAGAATTAAAAAGGATCTTGATCGCGTGAACAGCCTATACCTTACTATTATAGGGAGAGCTAACTTCTTAAAAATGAATGTCTTACCTAGATTCCTTTATTTCTTTAGCGCTATCCCCTTAGCCATTGACGATAAGATTTTGAAAACAATAAACTCACTTATGTCAAAGTTCATCTGGCAAAATGGCAAGATCAGGAGGTCTCATAAATTATTGTCCTTACCATTAGATAGAGGAGGTCTAGCTATCCCTAACACAATTATGTATCATTGGTCTGCCTTTATGCAGATCTTTACCCCTCTGATTAAAACTAACAACGAGTGTGGCCACAGCGTAATTGACTCCATTCCTTCCATCTATGAGCTACTTTTGGGGAGTAATGCTGACGGCCTGTTTCTTCGCTACACAGATACCTCCTATTATAGACAATTTCGACAATTTACAACTGTCACTAATGCCTTTAAAGTTTGGAAGAAAATCCTCAAACACATGCAAATTAGTAAGCTCACCAGATATACACCTTTGTGGCATTCCTTTATCACCTCTAACATTGGGTTAGATGCTACAGCTAGAAGATGGAAACTTATGGGTATCTTAACGGTTCACGATTTTTTGATTAATGGGACTGAAACCTCCTTTTCTGACTTAAAAGCGAAATATAATCTGCCCAACGGAGATTTTCTGAAGTATGCTCAATTATATACTAAACTTAAATCTAATGCTGTAACTCTAGATTTCTCCAATATTCAACTATTTGAGCTGCTGAATAGACCTAATACAAGAATCTGCACCCTTTATGATACCCTTATGTGCGAAATTCGAGATGATCTAGAGAAAACAGAATTGAACTGGGTGGTGAAACTTGAAAATCCTGATGTTGATCTGTATAAATGTATAGAACTATCTAATCGCCTGCTCATGTCCAGCAATCTTAAAGCCCAGCTATATAAAACTTTGTTTAGTTTGTATTATACCCCACATAAATTATTTACCTGGGGGAAAAGAGAAAATGACCTTTGTCCTAGATGTGCAACAGGTCCGGCTGATAATATTCACATGTTTAGTAGTTGTGGTAAGCTTGATTTAGTAAAAAGTATGATTGCAGATTATTGGTTGGTTATATTCAGGCATAGATTACCCGAATCTGACTGCCTATATTTAATGGGTTTTGATGCGTCCTTAACACTTACCAGAAACGAAAAAAGACTCGTTTTTATTGGTACGGCTATACTGAGAATAATTATCTCAGCTTGTTGGAAAGATTCTGCCCCCCCTACTTTCCAAATGTGGCTAGCTCGCTTCCTAGCGGTTTGTATCTACGAGACATCGATATATGCTACCAGAGGATTGAAAGCTAAGAAACTGGTCGAGGCTATTTGGGATCCTATATTGCGATGGCGGGAAGGCTTAAATCCTATCATGAGAGTTAGTTAAAAATGTTTCTCTCTGTTTTGCTGTAAACCTTTTATTCACGCCTCATTGTACCGATACTAGTTCCTCCTGCTTTTGTAACTTTCTATGTGGGTGGATATACACCTATAGTTTTGTTTTTCTTTTATTTATTTATGTATTTTCTTTTTTTTATTTTTTCTATTATTCTTCTTCTGGTTCCTTCTCTTCATTTGTTTCGTTGTTTCTTATTATGAAATGTTGTGTATCCAATGTACTGGCTTGGTTCAAATAAAAAAAAAAATAAAAAAAAAAAAGGAATTCCGTCACCAATGAATTAGTTTTTTATGACATTGTGATTTGGTAAAATGTTTTGTAAAATGTATTGAAATGTGTAAAAAATTTTAACATGTATGCTTTTATGATTGCTTTTAACAATCGAATAAAGCTATATTTGATTTGATTTGACAAGAGACAGGCAACATACACAAATAACTATTCAGAACAGGACCATGGAATCAATTAAAGCAGAAATCAAGAAGGCAAGCCTGGAATATAGGAACAGGATCAAGTAGAGCGCAAGGAGACTCAGCAGCAGGGTGAGTTGCAAGCCACTGCACATTGAGCTCTCAAGGCTGAGATAGATGAAAGCTCTGGGAAGGAGCACCGGTGCAGGAAGAGAGGCAGGTGCAAGGAATACACCAAGTGAAAGGACTCACGGAGCAATCAACGATGGGAAGGCAGAGCTGGGAATTGAAAAATAGAAGACCAGCAAAACCAGAAGGCACGATACAGGGCACAGGATAGCCAGGAATGGAGCATGGGTAGGGGCCTGGGGAGAGAAAAGTCCACAATGCAGATGTAAAGAAGTCAGAAAGGCTATCAGATCCAGGAATAAAGATAGAGAAACTAAAAATGCCACCAGGACATAATCGGCCCACTGTTTGGAGACAGACAGGATTACAAGGACCATGATGCATCAGGAAGGTGGTGAAAAACCTGGACTGGGATATGAACTAGATCTGAGAATGCAAGTTGGTGAGGTGTTTATAATCCTATTCAGGGATAAACGTGGGATCCCAGAGGGTCTCCAGAAACGCTACCTGGTGGCCGGATGGTAAAATCCTAATAAGGGTTGTTCCTACTTCCACTTGTGCAGAGGACTATGGGTCAGTTGGCTGACCCCTTGTATGTCAACAGGGATACAACAAGCTGTAAGGAGCCTTTTTCCTGAAGTGTCAAGTTGACAAGTATTAACTGGAACTCCGCTGGATCCTGATGATGGCCTCTACTAGAGTTAATCCTGGACCATAACTGCTGCCTTTGAGGTTCTGGAAGCCTTAGTAGGAAGTGACTAAGAGGAGTTGCTCCAGAAACTCTGAAAAGTTGGGACTTCCAAGACCTCTGGAGCTACAGTGAGACCTTGAGGCAACAGCGGCTGATTTTGAGAGGACTTCTTTGAATACAACTCCATGTTTTATCAGCTGGAGGATATTGAGCTCCATAAAAAAAGACTAAATCTAAGGTTAGAAATTCTGACTGGCTGAAGGTGAAAAAATGTAGAGCTTTGCCTTCCAAACCTAATGGCTTGAGTGGGACCTCATCCAATGGCTATCTGGCTTTGAGAGAACATTGGTGGTTACGGCCTGCAATCTTGCCCAGCTGGAGGATTTCACCTTCCATTTCAGTGACTAACCAGGATGAGCCTGCTTAGTTTATCAGACCCACGGTCAATCAGAGTAGGCCTGAAATCTCAAGTCCCATCAACAGTGAATAGTGATTACTGATTGGTGCTTCACTTTTTAATGAAGGTTTTGCATACATCTTTAAAATTTCACATCTCTGATTCCCTATATTTGATTTTTGTCACCTTTGTGTCATTTTACTTATTACAATGTTCTCTATGTTGTTAAATTGGTTGGGAATTTTATTGTGTCGGGATTTGACTTTTTCACTGTTTCATTACTGCTAAATACTGTCTGCTCTGTGCCATCGCAGTGGATTGAGCCCAGGTTTAAATTATTGATGTATCTTGTGTTGTGAATGTATTGTTTTGCAGTGACCACACTAAATTTCACTTTGTGACATCGTTGTGTATGCTTGTTTTCATCCAAGTGTTTGATCACAACTGTAGTGTTGAACAAAGCTATGAGTGATGTGCCTTAACCCTTTTTTTTTTACCTCAACCATAGGTAACATCTAATGCTATTTTCTACCATTGGATGTATGAGAGTGTTGTGACATGATTGGATTATCAATGCATGAAATTTAAAGCTGTGTAGGTAGGGATCTATCTAGCCCTGATGAAGACCATTGACCAATAAGGGTAGTAAGTACACCCAAAACGTATTGGCACTTGATAACAGACATATGAGCCATTGACCTCAAAGAGAACTCGCATTGGTCCCTTTTTAACAGACTACCCACCTATTAAGGTTTTAGCTTTTGGATTTACTCAAAGGTAATTTTAGTAACTTGGAATTTCTGCATGTATCCATCAAATTCCTATTAAAAACTCCCTAAAACCAAGGTTTGAGTCCACCCTGATGCTATTCTCCTACAGAGATAGGAGAAGGACATCAATGATGAAGCATACCCAAAAAACTGTGAGTGAAGTGTGTGCTTCAGTAGTTTTTGTAACAATGGATTACCAAAGGTGTGATATAGTCAAATGTTTGACAATCTGTCACATTTCATTTGATTTATGGCTTCTGAAAGGCTGGTGTCAGGTGTCTGCTCCCTTTTAATCTCTTTGTGGTGATAAAAATGCTTCATTATTGGGTCTGCCTCTCATGCTAAATGTGAGGGAATGACGAACGCGACAGGCCTGATGGTGGAGCCACAACACTCACAAAACCTACTTGTACAAGGGAAGTCCACCCGATTCCAGCGCAGAGAAAAACCAAGCCGAGACGTAACTCCTCCCCCATGTCCTCTCCCCGTACAGCAGACCACGAGACAGGAAGAGGGTGTGGTTAACCCCAAAAGAAGTCCTGCACAGGAGGTGAAAAGGGCCAGGGACACAACCAGTTGGCGCGATGCAGCCAGAAGGAAGGAAAAGAAGCAAGCGGACGGAGACGAGGGAAAAGGAGAAGACGTCGGGAGAAAGGCTAACGGAAAAGAAGCAGACGAGGAAGACCAGGAAGAAGCTGAGACGTGGTGCGAAGAGTGGTGGTCCCGGCCGGAGGTGGCTGAAGAGCTTGCGGCAGAGCCGGTGAGTTTCTAGAACCAGGGGAAAGAGGGACCGGGGCGGCGTGAGGTGTTTATTTGTACAGGAGGGCAGCGGGAGGTGTTTATTTGTACCAGAGGGCCCCGGGAGGTGTTCATTTGTACAGGAGGGAGGTGGGTGGTTTAAAAGACTGAGTGGACCACACTTAAAAGGCCGAGGGAGCCTGGTTCTTTTCTTTAACTTTGCCAATAACATTGTGCTAGGGGAGTGAATTTGGGGGAGCACATTTGGGCTCTAAAAAAGGGTTTGCATAGAAAATCGGCTTTCCCTAGCACTGCTCCTCTTGAGAATAGAATCCAGATAATTGTTGCACTGTTCCCTACCCAGTCCCATCACTTCCGCCAACTCCTATGCACTTCCCGTCCTGTCAATCACTCCTTCAAGTCCCCCCCTCTTCCTCATATCACCCTTACTCCCCACACTTGCCCTTAACCCCATGTGTTATTTGCACCAACCGGGTGTGGTGACAGAGACCATAGTGTCTAAAACGTGTAAGGGATAAACCTTACAATCACTGATGGCTCCTTCTTTCTTTCCTCTTCTAAGCCTCCTTGGATAGGACCATCCACCAGAGAGACGTCCCCTTTTGACGAGGAAACGAATATCCAAGACCCATCAGGAAAGAAGAACCGGAGTCACCATTGTAAAACTCACAAAAACAATCCCTGTTAAAGCATTTGTTTTCTTGTTGAATAAAAACCGCTCCCCTGGCCCACTATCTACAGCCTCCACGTCTGTTTATCCAGCCTGAACTCCCACACTAAACAATTACTAAACAGTGACAAAGAATCTGGCTAATTCTTAAAGGGTCCATGATACCCTTTTCCTTACACTCACACAGACAAATGAAATTTGAGCTTTCTCAAATACTTCAAAATGTGTTTAAACTTTCCATCAGTACAATACATGTGTCTAGTAAGACCTGGAGTTAACTCAGGCCCTACAGTTAGAGAACCTAGTTTTGGAATGGTTAAATTATTGATATGCTTGAGCTAGGAAAGATGATAAATTGTATTTTTGCAACATATTCTATTTCCAGAAATATGATGAATGCCTCTTCAAAAAAATCACCAAGATATGTGGGGACTGAGTTGATGTGTTTTTATGCAAATCTTGGAGCAACTGAAAAATAACTGACTGGGTATTAGAGGCAATTAGTTGAAGCCAGTAATGGCTCATTCATGATTCAATCACAGAAAGACTTATGGCCAGATAGGCTCAGTGATCTAAAACATAATCTCTATTTTATCAGCACACATATAATTTTGACTAAAGACCATGGCCTCCAATGATGTCCCTTGGGGCTTAACCTTAATGTACGGGTCAATGGGGTGATCTGCCTCATATATTACCGGTCATGGACCCTAGCTGTCAAAAATAGGATGAAACAGTTCAAGGTTTTACCATTGTCTCGCTGTTTGTTTTCTAAATATTCTCTCATCTTGAGAAAACTTACTGTATCAGGAATTCCAGAAGTAACAGCATAGCAAGTTGATTCATGCAGCCTCCAGCATGGTGTCAATATTTATAAAAAACAGTCTCAATTTAATGACAGAGTTGGAACCTTAACTGAATTCCAGATGACATATAGAAATCCTAAATTGTACACACATGGATTGACTCCCTTTGAATTAAATTAGAATTCATTTGCGGAGTACCATTGACCTTTATCTGATTGAGGGAGTAAAATCATGGGTGCCAATAGGACAGTGATCTGGGATTGGGCCAAATGAGCACAAGTCCATGAGAGTGACAGGGGCTCGATTAAATCCAAAAGGTCTGCGATCATATAAATCATGGCAGGCGTTAGGTACAATGTATGTCAATTGTGAATAAACACAGCACAAAAAGTGGGCGGATAGAATATGTGGGAAGGACGTAACTCATGTACCTCAGTCTTGAACATGCCCCAACAGGAACAATATACCTCAAACTGGAAGGTCACATTCTGTCTGACTGGGTACATAAGAGATCCCAAACCAACGCATGCCTTTCTGTGCCTCATCAGTGAGGTGCAGCTTGATGGGAACACACGTCTGGATCTACACCCGAGAACTAGGAAGAACCCTTTTGACAGTAGAATAAGTGATGGGTGAAATGCTGGAATCCATCTCAACCAATTGTAATGAGCATTGGCTACATTCCAAACCTCAGTTTTGAACGTGTCTGTACCATTACAGACAGCAACCAACCACATATACATCAGCCTTGGCCTCTCTACAAAAGTGATGGCTGAGCCCAGACTGAGGAGCATTGTGCCCTCTGCACAGGAATCATGGCAACTCTCAACCAGTGGGCGTGGTCCTTGTGTAAGTGTTTCTGGGTGCGCAGTCATTCCGTTCTAACTTATAGGTCTCTGAACAACCAACTGTCATTTCTCCTGCCCCTGCCCAGATGTTCTGCTCTTAGTCCTCTCTTTTACTGCACATTTGAAAGTGCTCCTTCTGTGAGCCTTTCGCCCTCGTTTCATTCCTCCTTCAGTTAACATGTCAATCTTCACTATAGTGACAAACATCAGTCTATTAGGTTTGATGTTTTCCTCCCAGTTGCAATCTTTTCATCTTTTTCAGCATCTGGATATCTTTTTAAAATTTGTAGCCGTCTATGGCTTTTCCATTTTTCAAAAGAGTTATTTTGCCACACACATCTCACATTCCTTCTCAGTTCAATTAACATGATTGGAAAAGCTGGAAACATGTTGACAATATGATTGTGATGACTTTAAAATCTAACATTGCTTCACTATGCAAAGCACAAACATGATTTCTGATACTCAACAACCAGGTATTGGCCTCATTACTAGATCACTCGCCATCCCGATTTGGCCGTACCAGAATTGCCAGCCAAATCGTAGTTCAGTGACCTATGCTAGATCCTTGAATTGGGCACATTTTAGCCAAAGTCTCAACAGATGGAATCTTTGGCTAAAATATCTGGCACGAAATCGGGAATAATAAGCAACTGGTCTAAACTGTGGAACAACCAGGAACTCGAAATACTGATTCTCCAGGTAATTTTTCATTTTTAGAGAGAACCAGAATAATATGTAATACTTGGTGATTCCACTCCCTACATTTACAGATGCCCTCAGTATCTGTAACGGAGGGGGAATGGAATATAACTATGCATATCCTGGAATGTGGGGCACGTGTCAACAAAGTAACAGCATATTTAGCTTTCTATGCATAATAACTGCATTAAAGATGCTGCTTGTACAGCAGAAAATTGTAATACTAATAAAAGTTCAGGTATATCATTATACAAAGCAACAAAAGTACAGTGAAAAAAGTAAATCAAAAGAAAATACATAATACTGAAAAAAATCACATTTCACAAAAAGAACCATTTATACCCATACAAAATATATATAAGAATTTTACTAAGACTATAGTACAAAATACAGTAATAAATTGGCGATACTCGATTCGATTCATAAACTTTATTCAATTCAAAATGATAGAATCACAAAAGTGTACAGACCTTAATTTAAAATAGAAAAACATATTAACACCAATAGGTCGGGATAATTCATTCTACAATTTGTACATAAAAATCTAAAATAGAGATAAAAAATTTCCAAAAGGAAGTTGTACAGATATTACATATCATTTATCAATTAATCACACCCTATACCAAAGAATATTATTATACCATATGACCAATTGTACCAACATATGACATTTATTTTTGTTTTTTAGTTCATTTTATACCGATAGCAGAAAGAGGGTATTAACCAAGCTAACAGTGCCGTTTCCTAAATTGCAGTGACAGTCGTATGAAGCTTAACATGGCGCAACATACTCCAGGTGATGATAACGATAACAAATAATCATAACCCTCTTTATAGTTACATGGTCGCCGACCTTTTAGGATAGGCTTAATAAACCTGGTTCTTGGTTCCTTATAAAGAGGACAAAAAAGAACAAGATGAATAGTATTTTGACTGGTTTTGTCATCACAAGGACAAGAGGGCAGCCTCTCACACCAACCCCCTTGTTTTGGAAAGGCAAAAAGAAAGTGGAGTTTGTTTAATCTAAACCTTGTCAGATAAAAGCGCCATTGCACATGAGTAGTAAACGTTAAATAAAATTGGACCTTCAATTTACCCAAGCAATTTGTTGTCTGATCTAAATGTAGCATGCTTAAGCTGTTACGATAACTTGTTTTAATTAAAGTTTTTATATCCCCCTGCATATTTTCGGAATTATCATACAAATGGCCCAAACCAATTTTATGCAAAGTGTCACTAACATATGAAAGCCATAGGATGTGCATTGCATGTTCAAGATTTTTGCAGTCCTGGAGGATATCTTTTGAGAGCTGAAGGTCTTCTGATAGCCATACTTTGCCCCATAATAATAAAGGGGAAACACGGATGATGTCAGTCAAATATTCCATTCCCATCTCAGTGTGGCAGAAACTATTACATGAACCTGGTGGGACTGATAATAAACGCTTTAGGAATTTATTTTCCATGTCCTGAAACATGGCTGGGCTTTCTGTCCCCCATACCCCTGCCCCATAAGTGGCCACAGATAGGCACTTTGCTCTATACAAAGTTTTTAAGTGTGGAACTGGTTTTTGTCCTAATTTACTACAAAAACGAAATAGACCCTCTATAGATCGGCTAGTGCTTTGAACACGCGCCTTCATCAACGGAACCCAGCTCAGTTTGTTGTTTATTTATTTGCGAGTTTGTATAGTGCTAGGAATAGACTCCCGAGGGAGTATCTCGCATTAATCAGGACAGTGATACTGGTACTCTAAGATCATATGGGTCAATTGCATATTTTAACTTTAAGAGAACAAAGCTTCATCTAATTTTGCTTAAACAGAAAAGTTTTCAATTGTTTCCTAAAGAGAAGATGGTCGGAACACTCTCTCAATAGGAGTGGAAGAGTGTTCCACAAGATAGGACCCACCACTGACAGAGCTTTACCACCCAGTCTAGTCCTGCTGATCTTGGGTACCCTCAGCAGCAACTGCTCACGTGACCTGAGTGTGCGTGTTGGAACATATGGTACAAATTTATTAGCCAAATAGGCCGGTCCCAAGTCATGTAAACCTTTATGTATAATACAACAGGTCTTAAAATTCACTCTTTGGTGTATGGACAACCAGTGAAGTTTATCTAGTAGTGGTTTGGATGGAGATCAGGGGGGGGGCATTGAGGACTAGCCTGGCTGCTGTGTTTTGCACCACTTGCAGTCGGTCTAGGTCCTCTTCATTTGCACCTGCTAGAAGGCCATTACAATAATCAAGTCGGCTGATCACTAGAGCCTGAACCAAAGTTCTTCTGATGGAGTCGGGAAGAAATGGGAATATCCTACTGAGGAGACCTATCATGTGAAAGCATGATCCCACCGTGGTATTACCATGTTGTTTTATAGTCAACTCCACCTCCAACCATACCCCCAGGTTCTTGATTATTTGTTTAGGTTCGGGGACTGGACCCAGGTCCATCGGCCACCAGTCAGGGGACCATTGGATCTTCGCCTCACCGAAAAGCATCACATCAGTCTTACCAACATTACACTGAAGAAAGTTGGAAGACATCCACTGGGATACTGCTTTCATCCCCTCGGAGAAAGATTGTATTACTTCCGGAGTTACTAATTTAAAGGGAAAAAGCAGCTGAGTGTCGTCAGCATAGGACACTGGACAGAAACTAAAGGCTATAAGGAAATAAATTTCCCAAGTAATTAAAATCATCAACTTTGTCAATGGTGGAATTAATTACCATGAACTTACGGGTTTTTGTCCCTTTAGGACCACAGACCATTGCAAAAGATTTTGCAAAATTTACCTTTAGGTCCAGGTCCAACATAAAGTTGTTAAATGCATCCAAACAGGTCTGCATGCTGTTAGCTGTAAGAGTAATTAATACCGTATCATCGGCATAAGATAACATAGGTATCTTCTTGCCGTTTACTTTTGGGAAATCCGAGCAATGTTCCAACAAAAACTTTTCCAGGCCATTAGTGTAAACTAGGAACAAAAAAGGCCCTAAAATACAGCCTTGTCGCACACCCTCGGTTGAGGGGATAGATTTTGTTTTTTCCCCCCCTGGCCCAAACCTTATGGCCACAGCTGTAGCCGCGTGTAGTCTACGGAGCAGGGTAACCAGGGGTTCTTCAAAGCCCATGTCCTCCATCATCTGCCATAGTTTATTTCTGCAAACAGTGTCAAAGGCTCTGGATAAGTCCATGAAGGCCAGGTGGATGGAAGAAGCCCGAGCCTTCATGTACTTACCCATAATTAGTGCCAAATTTAAACACTGTTCGGTTGTTCCTTTTCCTCTCCTAAACCCATATTGGGAGTTTACAATTAGGCCCGCGGAGTCTGCCCATGTCTCCAATCTGGCAAAAATTATCCTACCCAATAGCTTGCATGATGCGTCAATTAATGATATTGGACGATAACAACGCGGGTCGTACTTATCACCCTTCTTGAAAATTGGCACCACCACTGCCTCCTTCCAGGATAGGGGAATGCGACAAACAATAGCTGCTTTAAATACATTCAATAGCAATGGGGCCCATAAGACAATAGTATGCTTAAAAAAGTCCAACGGCACTGCATCCGGGCCAGGAGCTTTTAATCGAACACCTTTCCTCAAGGCCTCTTCCACTTCCAGGAGGATAAGCGAAGAACTAAGCATTGAAGCTGTAACCGGGAAGTCCACATCCTTTATTTCATCCTGCAGACCTATAAGGGGTACAGACTTAGGATTAAAAATGTTCCCATAATGGGCTTCCCATGTCACGGCTGTTATCTGCATCACCATATTATCCTTACCATCACTAGAAAGGAAAGGACGGTTTATCACTTCCCAGAAGAGCCTACTATCTTTTAAATCTGAGGCTTTCTCTAGGTCATCCCAAGCTAGCTTTTTTAAATCTAGCCTCCGTTTTTTAATTGCCTCTTTATAGGTGCTTCTCGCAGTTCTTACCAACTCCTTATTCCTTGGTTTTTGGTGCAAAGCCCTTTTTAATAATTTTTGAGCTGCGGAACAAACAGCATCAAACCATTTAAGGCCCTTGGACTGTTTAGTGACCAATGGTTTTTTAAGATGCTCTGCCACATTCCCACACAAAATTTCTAAATTCCTGATTATATTTTCCGGGTCTGTGATTGGTGATAAGCAAAACTTAATTTCAGAACTATTGGCACTTAAAATCTCTACCTCCAACCCAATTGCATCTACTTTCTCCCACTTCAAAATAACACCTTTGTTCCTATTATATGTTATTGGTTGGTCCCAGATTGGATGCCTTGCAATAACGGGAGGACACAGAGTTAAAATTAGAGGGTTATGATTGCTCGCCGGATTTACATGCATCTCAAATTTATCAATATAATGTAAATGGCGACTAGATACAATGGCGAAATCAATAACACTCATAGAGCCTCCAGTTCCCTGGAAAGTTGGTATGGGAAGTGAGTTTGGGGCAACCCATGATTCCATTATGCATAAGTCTGAGGTGTATGCTTAAAATGTTGCATAGGGTGGTCATTTAGATCAACCAGACCACAGACATTTGACCCACCAAATTTACATAAGGAACAATTAAAATCACCAACCCATAAAATAAATAATGAGGGTAAGTTACTACGTGCCTTGGATATGTCCTCCTGCAAATTCACAATGACAACTGTGTCATGATTATCAAAGACATTGTAATACCAGTTAATCAACAACAGGGACCCAGGGAACAGGGATTGTAACAAAAGTAATTGATACCAGGGGGTATCCACTATCCTAGATGTTGTTAAGTTACTCCATTTAAGAGAAATGGAGGTCATGGTACCACCTTTTGCCCTGCGTGCCTGCGATGGCACAGCTAATACATTAAAAGATTAGAATCCATCAAAGTCCTGATCAGTTCTACTCCATGTCTCCTGGAGACACACGATATCATGGATTCCTATATAATTCAGCCATGCATCATCTTGAAACCTCCTAGAGAGACCTGCAATGTTCCACGAAATCAGGCGAAGCCCAGTTACCCCCGGCGAGTCACCCACATAATTACATAATTACACAAATACCAAAATCAGGAAACACAATTACAGGTGTAAACAGAAAAAGCAATGGCAGAGGCAGATTCATTCACAAAAGAACAACACTGATTGGACAAAACAGAAAACCAGGAATGGCAATTAATGCATGGACAAAACAGAAAACCAGGAATGGCAATTAATGCATCGTCTTGAATAGTTGCCAAGGATAAGCGTTAATGGCATTTCTACCCAAAAAATTGAACTGGTCATCATGAAGACAAACAACATTTGGCAGAGCATCCAACACGGAATTTTTAGCCGAGGTCACCCTCTAACATGAAGGCTACTCAATATATAGTCCGTGGACAAAAGAATGTGAAGGCTCGGGATGAATCACGAGTCCAGTCTACAAAGTGGATCCAAAAGCAGGCAGGGACAGCAAAGCAATTATAGATCCCCCAATCAGCCGCCGGTGCAAACTCAATGGCTGGCATACAAGACAATAATTTGGTGTCTATCCGAAACGGCATCTCGTTAGGGCGTATAAATTCGGGGATCATCCGAGCCTACGCATTCTTTTGTCCATGGACTATGTATTGAGTATATATATTTTGTATGGGTATCAATGGTTCTTCTTTTTGTGATATGGGAGTTTTTTTCTGTTATATGTATTTTGTTTGATCTATTTTTTTCACTCTGCTTTATCGCTTTGTATAATTATATACCTGAACCTTTGTTAGTATTAAAATGTTCATTGGCCCCTGGTACGGGTTATAGGGTTGCCCCTGTAACCATACGTGTACAGCAAAATCACTGTATCTTACTCAGAGGTGAAAGCACACTAAGTGGCATTTTTTGATTCACCTTCGTTTTTTCTGCTTTTCCTATTCTTTTCCTCATGGATTTGGTTATTTACAATCGGTTGCTTTCAGGGTGAAACAATGATTTGATTGTACATAACATCGTATTTTTTCGGATTTGATTGTACATAACATCGTATTTTTCAAGTGAGTCAAGGTCCTTTATATCTTGTTTACCTTGTGTTGAAGTCTAACATATCAGATGTTTTTGTAGCGCCCTTGTGAAAAATGTTGTGTGTTGCCCCACATAAACTCTGCACCTTTCCCTACGTTAAGAAAAACATACAGGGACTGAGTAAAGGGATTATCACCAACATCAAGTGGCATTTAGTGATACATCCGTGTTAGCTGGGTCATCATCAATAAACAGGGCAGATTTTCTTCAAAATCTACAGATACATTTTGCAACATTAGTGTGGTACAATGCAATGTGTGGATAATGCCACCCCTTCTTCCTCCTTCTGGTTGATGTTGCCTAGAAGCTGGTTGACTACTTAAATGCATTCTAAGTGGTAGAGACCAGTTTTCACTGCATGTGTTTGGAGGAATGGAGGGATCTTAAGTCTGATTGTATTGAGAGGCTAGTGGTTGCCTGCGGTGCGAACTGAGCTTTTATATTGTATATTATAACCATGAAAACCTCTGGTGTGTATCTGTATGCATTTGGATCTGTTCTTGATCCATGCCTTCTTGTCAACCCTACACTACTTGGCAATTTCTGGCCTTTACTTTATCTTGATATCCCTCTTCCAGCACTTGCTTGTGCATCACAATTGCTACAGCTGTGCAGATTTGATAGCCTAAATAAAATGTTGATGCCATATATTCACAAACTTAAGAGCGACGTGTGGGTTGACCTTGAATCTTGTAAAAAGGGATGCAGCATTCTAAAAGGCCCAGGTTTTACCGAGACTCTCTTCCAACTCTAGTTTGACAAAGGAGTGCATAGCAGCGCATGTTATTTACTATACAGCACAAAGGGAGTTTTGACCTGGAAAGGTGCAGTTTTGACAACACTATAATCTCTTTCCTCTGTTTTGCACCACTTTGCACGAAGGTAACTTTCCTGGGGTACATGAGGGCAAACAGCCATAGGTTTTGGTTTAAAACTCTAGATCTAAGATAGCCAGAATAGGTTGTACATCAAAATGCTTCTAATAGTTAAAGTGGAAACGTGGCCCTTTCTACATGAAATGGATGCTCTGTGTGGGCTTCAGGTCACATCACTCATCCAATGCGCAAGACCTTCTGCGTTTGTCTATGCATGGGGATTTGTAATGAAAGGGAATGCATACAGTGCATATCCTGTGCTAGAAAGCCACGCTAACGTCTGCACCATGGCTCATTTGTGAGAAAAATTAGTACATCTGGCCCTTAGTTTGATTATGTTTTCCCTTTTACATAGAGTTTATCAGCTACACATCATACACATGTGCGATTCTTGGATTCCAACGTACTAGGGGCCTTATTTATGAGGCCTTGCAGCAGTTTTGCGCTGCTGGTGCGTCACTTTTTGTGACGCACCAGCGGTGTAAAAAATGCGCCTTGTTGCGCCTTATTTAAAAAGTGACGCATCTAGGTAGATGCGTCACTTTTAAAACCCCGGCGCCACATTATACCTGCGTCAGGTATAATGTATGTAGAGGGGGCGTTCCCCCGTAAAAAGCCTCGTAATAGTGACGCAGTGAAATCTATGAGATTTCACTGCGTCACTTTTAGGACGCTGTTGCGTCAAAATCTTGCGCTTGCCTCACAGCAGGCGTAAGACTGACGCAAGCCCTTTCACATGGGGCTTTCCCCATGTGAAAGGACGCATTGCTGGAGTTGCGTCACTTTTGTGACACACTCCAGCAATGCATCACTTTTGCGCTTACAGATACGCCAGAAATATGTATGTATAGGCATTTATATAGCGCACTACTTACCCGGAGGGTCCCAAGGCGCTTCGACCGCTGCGAAACCCTTCCTGGCTTCCCTGAGAGATGGTCCCTTAATGGGTATCTCCAGGGTGAGACCAGGCATCCCCGGCGGTCTGGTGGGGCCGTTAGTGAGGATGAGGCAAGCTAATGCCCAGAGTTGCCGAGTGTGATCGCTGATCAGAGTGGGCACCGAGGCGAGAGAATTATCGAGTCCGCTGACCCTAGTCCAGAAACCTGTCGCGCCGGGAATCGAACCCTGGTCCCGGGCCGTCCTCTGCTCTCGGGTCTGCCACCTCTAACCAGTGAGCCACACTACCTCACGTAAATACTGACGTATCTGTAACTCCTTGCGACATGATGCGTCATACATTAAATATGACGCATCAGGAATGTCGCAAGGAGTGCGCAGTGAAAAGTGACGCATCGCTGTTTTCACGCAGCGATGCGTCACTTTTCATAAATGAGGCCCTAGACTTTCAGCGATGCTTTGAACGAATGTCACCATCCCTATTGATTGCTTAGCATAAATTTAGTATAATGTGTGCCAAAGCTGTAGGTACATTTCAGATCTTTTCTGATACAATGCTGTTGCCGCAGATGTGTCACCGTTCATTTGCTCCACTGCCTCATGCCGTGCTGCAGGAAATGTGAGTATTCTCACTAGAGGGGTGAAAAAGAAGATTTTAGTGCCAAGAAAAATATGATTGCTAACATTTTAGTTACTGTAGGTCTGTCTTGAAAGCGAGCAAATTGAGCATTTCTTTGACCATCAGCTGCTTAGCTGTATGCCCAACAGCTACCATTGCTTCGGAATCCGAGCACCAGGCTGTCTGTGTGCACTGCAGGGATAAGTAGAAATAAGTGGACAGCAATTTCAGAAGGCTCCTAAACCCACACTGGATGAGTGCTTTGGAGTGTAATACCAATTTTGTAATCACAGGACCTGGAGTCTTTTGACATCTCATTTTTCCCGGATGACTCATGTGGTTCTTTTGTGGTGATTTATTTTAACAGTGTGCTCCCGTGTGTTCAGCGTATCAACAATCTCGAGTTAACAAACAATGTTAGCCTTTTTGGCGTTTCTCCTTGCAGCAATGATAGCTTAGCTACCGTTGTTCACTGAAACACTTTACAGTTTCACATCTTATTTTCACAAAGTTTGTTAACCATCGCCTGTCTTTCTATTTTTATTTGACTTTTTCAAGCTCTGTTTTGCTTTTAAGACTGTGTCGCCGGATAGCATCCTTCCGTTGAATACAGATTGTATTTGTAGGAGTAGACCTCCCTCTGATTGACCTGTTTTGATCAACTTCAACTATTTTTTAGAATTGTTCTTTAATTTTAGATATTAGATGTGAACATTTCCAAACTTCTTTACACTTAAATCGTAGATCGGCAAGAAAACAGTGCACAATAAATGAGCAAGTGCAAAGTCTCCTGTCGTCCTACAATTTAATGTATCTTTACTTAATATTTAAGCATAACTTGTGTAAGCTGTTCAGAGATTTCTCATTAGTGTGACCCATGCCCAAAAAGCCAGCAGATAACAATGGGGTTCTATAGTAGGCAATGGCTTGCACATTGTCCAAGTAGGGACCCTTCTTCCTAGTAAGGATAAGGGAGTTACACTTCCAAAATAATCTCAGAGGCAATGTGTAAAGCATTAGCACATAACTCTCAGTAACACAGTGAAAACACTACAAAAGGACACCACAGCAGGTTTAGAAATAGAGGCAATAAGTTATCCTTTTAAAACAAGACCAAAATGTGAAAAATCCAACATACAGATATTCAAGAATATCAAAAATCAAAAATAAACTTTAGAAACAGTTCCTTGAAGTGGGTAGCTCTGTCCTGTAGTATGGGCAGGCTGCGGCGGGAGTCGAGGCTGCGGTGTGAATGGAGCGGTGCGGCGCGTGAGGTGCCCTCAAGGCGCATGCAGGCAGGCAGTGGCGGTCGTCCAGTGATGTCAGTGAGACCAGGGCTGCAGTGCTATGTGGGGCGGTGCTTATTGCGGTGCTGACTGTCAAGGTGCAGACCATGGCGGCTGTCGAAGATCTGGGATTGATGGGGGCTGGTGTTACTGGGTCGAGACTGAGGTGGAGATGAGTAGGAGCTTTTGCACTTTAGTACTGATCAGCAGTACCAAAGTGTGCAGAAACACTAAATCAGCAAAAACAGTGTCTAGCACACCACCAAAACCAGGAGGTCAGAAAGCAACCAAAGGATGTCAGGTCTAACACCCACTGTGTGCAGTACATTCAAAATGAGTCTTACTATACTTATCGTTACCACGGGCCATTTCATGTAAAGTGCATAAGTGCTGGGAAGTTTTGCGCTGGTCCTGCATAATTTCCCAAAACTGTATCTCGATACTTTACAGAGATATTTACAGCAGTCGTCAAAAAAATTAACAGGTCCAAAACATAATTTCAGTCCATGCAAATGACAATACAATCTTCTTGTACATTTACTCAGCACCAAAGCAATATTGCCAGCACCAGTGTAAAATTAATTGCATCAAAACACATAAGTAGATGTGAAGTTACATATACTATTTCTTATCTTTCCAATATAGGAAATGATGCACAAAAGCATTCATGAGTATGGGAAGACGTAAGGTAGGACAACTCTATTACACACTCTTACATGCTTAGGTGAATTGGCCCATCAAACGTCAGGCTCAATACTAGCAAAAGTGCAAAGAGGGAACAGTCTTTCCTATTTTCTTAACTGTATATTATTAATCTCATTTTATTCCCATTTAGATGTTGTGTGGCCAATTCACAAAGGCATGTAAGAGTAAGTATAATAGTACTACAAGGGTATTCCTCCAAAAATGCCTTTGTGAACACAACTAATGGTAGTCAATTCTGTGAAGTCCATATCATTGTAGGTCAATATTTTCATTTCAATATTCTGACAATCTTTCACACAAACGGTGATAGGAGGAATGTTTGCCATTGGTCTAACCACTGGCAGTTGCTCGAGGATGCATTCCTGCCCCTTGTTCCTTAGCCCATTACGCCACCCCAGTTTGGATCCAGCAGTATGCAAATCCTTCTTGACCTGCTCCAATAGGAACAGTCATGCCCGAACTGCCTGACCATGTCCTCCCTGAACTGGAATTCCTAAGCTACACTCAACTGAAGTGCCTCAATCAGGGAGAAACTAGTCTTCGTTTGTTTGTGTTCTTGTTCAGAGAGGACCTGGCTTGGCAGTTCAAGCTGGACTATTCCTATTGTAACAGGATCAAGACTGATTTCCATATGGCTAGGTATAATCTAAGGTGGCTTGTCGGCAAAAGAACACTGGGTTGGAATACTACCTCAAGTGATTGCCTGTGGCAAGCCTTGTTGCAAGCATCCTCCCATCAAATTTTGTGTGTTTGAAGTAGCACTGTAAGTAGCCAAAGGTATGGCCAGATGTAGGTGCCTTGATCACCGTGCCACTGCAGCCAAGCTACACTCAAATCAGGGTGAAACATGCTCTTGGGTTACTTTTGTTCTGGCTCACAGAGGACCTAGCTTGGTATTTAGGGCTGGACTGTTCCTATTGTAGCAGGGTCAAGACTGTTTTGATTATGGCATGGTTGCATGGTGGGCAAAAAAACAATGGTTTGTAAGACTTCCATGAGCAGTTGCCAGTGGCAAGACTTATTAAAAGCATACTACCATCACCGTTTGTGTGTTTGATGTACGGCCCTAAGTGGCCGAGGGTATACCCATTTCTGGGTCTCATGCTCACTATGCCACTGCAGTCAAGCTACACTGGACTGAAGAGCCCTAATCAGGGTGAAACCAGTCTTAGGTTGCTTGTGTTCTGGTTCAGAGAAGACCTGGCTTGGCAGTCTGGGCTGGACTGTTCCCATTGGTGCAGGGTTAAGAATAATTTCCATATGGCTGTGTTTAATCTAAGGTGGCATGGTGGGCAAAAAATCAGTGGTTTGGAATGCTACCCCAAGCGATTGCCACTAGTTAGACTTATTGCAAGTATCCTTCAGCCACTTTTTGTGTATTTGATATAGTCTATCATAGTGCCTTATAAGCTTAAGGTTCCTAACTACCACTAGTGTTTTCTCTTGCACACATCAACGTGCAGCACCATATCACACGAAAAGAACACAGGTATGGTCAACAAGCATGACAAAAATAATTCTCTCACATAGTCCACATTATGATAACACACCCTTCTAACCAAGCATACTACAAAGCCATGAGTGCATTTGCAAAGCAGTTCATCACCTTGTTTAGATTTAGAATTGCTATCTCAACACTACTACAATACAATAAACCACATAGGCGTATCACACGTATGATGTCAATTTCCACACTGCTCTTAGCATGTGAAGCACCATAGTTATCAAAATGGCCACATTGTCCAAGCATTACCTATCACCATGCTAGGTTCTATTGTTCCCTGAAGCACTAGTCTGTTTAGCCCTAAACGTGGTACTTCACACGAGAAGCTAATAGGAGGTCCCATATATACAACTATGTTAGACTTCCATTTTGTGATTTAAAAAAAGTTGTCTGCAAGTGCTTTAAAAAATTTATATTTTTTGCTTATGATTGTTTATTCATCAGTGCAATTTTATCTATCCTCCTTCATTTCATCCTTTCCATTTCTTCTCCTGATTATATTTCTGGTCTCCGTTCGGCGTGTGTATCCTTGTCACATCAGATCGATGCCCTGATGAAGTCCCTATAAAGGTTGAACCGCATTGGCTCGGTCTGTTTAAGATGTTATTGAGAATTGGAAGCCTCGATATGAAAAGGACACCAACATCTGGGAATTCATTGAAAAACGAGATATAGAAATTAACTGAAAGCAAAAGTGTGATTACAGATACAAGTGATTTGAATTGAAAAGTTCAATGTGAATAAGGAAATTGTGTTGCCCTCCTATAAATTAGATAATATTTATCTAAGGATTGAGTTTAACGGTCGGCCAAAACTCCAGGAGTTTGCATACATGTACTAAAGGATTGGGATACCTGACCTGTGCCATCCAAGAAACACTACTGCTGTCGCTTTTTTGGAAATCAAGTTCAATTTTGGTTTAAATACAACTCCTGTGATAAGATACACCAAATTCTCAAACTCTTGCATCACAAATTAGCATTTTTATTTTCGTCCGGTCAAATCAGCCCTGATCATGCGAGTTAACACCTGTCGCATGGTACCATTGTGCACATCAATGCTTTCTCCAAAGATCAAAATGTCATCCTAAAAGAATAAAACTTTCTTGACCCAGCGAACCCCTTAGATAGTAATCTCTGGAAAATGCTTACCACAGATGACAACCCAAACGGTACCCTGCTAATCTGGAATACTGCCTCACTCATGACAAAAGCGGTCAAATGCTTGGAATTCAGGGTGCATTTTCACCTGATGATAAGTACTTGTCAAGCTTGGAAAAGTACTTTCCCACAGACAACAATAAAATCAACTCATTTATATCAGTCAAAGGGAAACAGTTCATGACAACGTTGTGATTGAGGCTGTGCAAGTTGACAAAAACCTCAATGACCCATCTGATTTCTTTCTTATGATGATAGGTGACAACCATTGTGTGGCTCGATAGTCTCTATGACTTTATCCTGGATCATCTGCTCAACAATTGCTTTCACTTCAGACCTTATCACCACAGGAACTTTCCTTGCCACACGACTCACCAGCACAGCAACCTTCCTCAATACTATTTTATGTTCACCCAACTTATTCACAAAAACAGATTAAATTGGTCTAATACTCCACTCAGTTCTATGTTCTCTGCCACAATCACTTGTTTGGCAACTATTGGGTTTACCCCAATTTTCATTTAATTCAAGTCATATTGATGTGAACAACCCAAAATAGGCAGATCTTCAACAGCCACATACACCAGTCCAGAGGTTTCCCAACCCTCAAATTCAATATTTTTAAGATCATAACTCATTACTCCAATATCCAACCCTTGATATCCTTTCAATATCACATTGGTTAATTTAAGTATGCCTCCAGGCCAAGTGGCATTTAACAATTGTTTGAGTATTATGGCATGCAGTAATCCTAAATCCCAAAATCTCAAAGGTGTCACCCTAGTACAAAGGTAAGAGACAGGGTGTCTTTATCCTCAGCACAACAAAAGGTTCCCTTTTCACCTAAAATCGAAAATTTTCAGGCCAGTATAAATGGAGACCTAGCAAATCATCCAAGACCAAAAAGGCATAAAAATACAATCAAATTTGAAACTTATCAATAAAATCAATTAAAGATAAACTTAAAACAAATAATTCAAATTTTAGAATAACTTTCTCATACCAAAACTTGAGAAGCCAATTAACGCAGTAAATCAAATGTATGAGTAAATATACTCTTTGTGAATATTTTTTATTTTTTATTCCATTATCGGCATCATTAAAAAAGCTACATAAATAACAGTCGCAAATGTAAATAATCCAGTCATTTAAAATACTTGTGCAGACAATGTGTATGTTATACATAAATCACATATTCATAATCATCTAGTACATATAATATCCTACCATCTTTATTAACACATTTATGATTTCACAAACATCTAATTTTTGTAAAATTATATAAAAGAAGAAGAGAAAACAATTTAGTATATTTAACTGTATTCCCCTGAGCCGTTTATGCCCAAACGAATATATCTGACGACGCGGTATTTCGGTGAAAAAATCAAATTAGCATCACCTTCTTCAGGACAATATTATTTAATTCAAATATAATCACTTTCTAAAAGACGAATTGTCTATTTTTAGATTACTGGATTATTTACATTTGTGACTGCTATTAATGAAGCTTTTTTATTGATGCTGATAATAGAATAACAAATAAAAATGATTAACAAAGACTATATTTACCTTTGCTCCCCACGACCGCTCCAACGCCCCCCACCACCACCCTCTGCGCCTGGACCCAGATCAACACAGAAGACACCATCTGCACGATGAACTCTATCCACTCCGGATCTCCGACCGACCCCTGCCCCCACCACGTCTTCAACAAGGCCGACGCTGTCATCGCACCCCACCTGCGGGACATCCTAAACACCTCCTTCGACACCGCCACCTTCCCGGAGAGCTGGAAGCACGCCGAACTCAGCGCTCTACTAAAGAAACCAACAGCGGACCCCACCGAACTCAAGAATTACCGCCCCATCTCGCTCCTCCCGTTCCCAGCCAAAGTCATCGAGAAGACCGTCAACAAGCAGCTGGCCACCTTCCTCGAGACGAATGGATCCCTCGACCCCTCACAGTCTGGCTTCCGAGCCAACCACAGCACCGAGACCGCCCTCATCGCTGCCACCGATGACATCCGAGCCCTGCTTGACAACGGTAAAACAGTGGCCCTCATCCTCCTTGACCTCTCTGCGGCGTTCGACACTGTTTGCCACCGCACCCTAGTGCAGCGCCTCAGCAACATCGGAATCCAGGAGAAGGCACTGGAGTGGATCATCTCCTTCCTCGCCGGAAGGACACAGAGAGTCCGCCTACCACCGTTCAGATCAGCAGCCACGGAAGTCATCTGCGGCATTCCTCAGGGCTCCTCGCTCAGCCCCACCCTCTTCAACGTCTGCATGAGCCCCCTTGCGGCCATCGCACGCCAGCACAACCTCAACATCATCTCCTACACCGACGACACCCAGCTGATCCTCTCCCTGACCAACGACCCCGCCGCCAGAACCAACCTCCACGAAGGGATGAAAGACGTAGCCGAGTGGATGACGACCAGCCGCCTGAAACTGAACTCAGACAAGACGGAAGTCCTCATCCTGGGCTCCTCGCCCTCCGCCTGGGACGACTCCTGGTGGCCCCCCGCCCTGGGCACCGCACCCAAACCGACAGACCACGCACGCAACCTGGGCTTCATCCTGGACTCCTCCCTCTCCATGACCAGACAAGTCAACGCCGTCTCCGCATCCTGCTTCAACATCCTGCGCATGCTACGGAAGATCTTCCGGTGGATCCCCACCGAGACCAGGAAGACGGTCACCCAGGCCCTCGTCACCAGCCGACTAGACTACGGCAACGCCCTCTACGCCGGAACCACCGCCAAGCTCCAGAAGAGACTCCAACGGATCCAGAACGCCTCAGCCAGACTCATCCTCGACATCCCCCGACGCAGCCACATCTCCGGACATCTGAGAGACCTGCACTGGCTCCCCGTCAACAAAAGAATCACCTTCCGTCTCCTCACCCACGCACACAAAGCCCTACACGACCAAGGCCCAAGCTACCTCAACAACCGCCTCAACTTCTACACTCCCAAACGTCACCTCCGATCGACCAACCACGCTCTCGCCGCCGTCCCCCGCATCCGAAGAGCGACAACAGGAGGAAGGTCCTTCTCCTACCTGGCCCCCAAGACCTAGAACACCCTCCCTACCGACCTCCGCCTGACCCAAGACCACCTCTCCTTCAGGAAGAAGCTCAAGACCTGGCTGTTCGAGCAGTAGCGGCACCCCACCCCCCCCCCCTAGCGCCTTGAGACCCTCTGGGTAAGTAGTGCGCTCTATAAATGCCTTGATTGATTGATTGATTACATTTGTTTTACTGCGTTTAATGGCTTTTCAAGTTTTGGTATGATAAAGTTCTAAAATATGCATTATTTGTATTATGTTTATCTTTAATTGATTTTAATGATAAGTTTCAGATTTGATTGTATTTTTATGCCTTTTTGGTCCTGGATGATTTTCTAGATCTCCATTTCTACCGGTCTGAAAATATTCCAATTTTAGGTGAAGAGTGATCCTTAATCCACCATCAACAAAACTATTTTCCCATTCTCTGTAAAGTTTACCTTGGGAGACATTTTCCTTTTCACATCATCACCCCCTCATTTGTAGACACATTTTCCACCATGAGTACTCCGTGTTTCGGCAATACCTTTGTTTCATCCACTGATGAAATTCGTTTGTCTGAAACTTTGCAATCTCGTATCAAATGACCTTTCTTGCCACATATTCAACATTACTTGCCTACAGCAAATCTCCCACGTCGAAATAACTGTCATACTTGTGACAAAATCAGAACAATGGCTTTCCTGAAGAACTGGACACTCACATACCTTTCTGACTACCTCCTTTGTTAGGATTGTAGTTTGTTGAATTTGTAGAATACACAGTGAAATAGATTTACAATAAGATTGTTTTCCAAAGAAAGAGTCGATATAATTTTGCGATATTGAAGTTCATCCTTTATTCATAGTCTTTTGTTTGAAAAGAAATTTGCAACCGCCAACACGTTTCGTCCTCAATCGAACTTCTTCAGGGCCCAAATTGTAAGCTGTGCTCCTTTGTATAACTGTTGCCAATGTATTAGACCAATTGATTTGAAAGTACGTATATCCAAGCAATGAAATCGTGTCAGTTCAAGTGCTCAATGATAAAAGTGCATCGGTGAATGAATGCACCCGTCTCTATGCGGTCATCTGGCTCGCCAAAAGAGAATTTTTTTTTTAGCCAGATGACCGCATGGAGACGGGTGCAATCGTTCACCGATACACTTTTATCATTGAGCCCTTGAACTAAAATGATTTCATTGTTTGGATATACATACTTTCAAATCAATTGGTCTAATACATTGGCAACGGTTATACAAACGAGCACAGCTTACATTTTGAGCCCTGAAGAAGTCCGATTGAGGACGAAATGCGTTGGCGGTTGCAAAAACATTTTTTAAACAAAGGAATATGAATAAAGGATGAACTTCAATATCACAAGATTATATCGACTCATACTTGGTAAAACAATCTTGTTGTAAATCTATCTCAGCGTGTATTCTACACATTTGATATCTAAAAGTGTGTTGGGTTGTTTCATTGTATGTTACTAGAGAGACCAGGTAGGTTCCTTCTGGTTTCTCTACATTGGGACCTAGGAGATTGTGTCCCAAGCTCTTTGCACCTTGTTTTTGTTTTATATAAACCATAGGGACGTCAAGACTGGTGCGGGCATCTATGCTTTGATCCCCAACCCTGTATGATATTAATAGTGGGATTACTAGCCACCCCAACCTCTCCTGTATTTCCTTGCTACTGCTTTGTACTTTTAATTGATCCCTAATCAAATCCTCTATCATTTGCCCAAACTAGCATTTTGCCAATTCACACAGTCTAGCCACAAAATACTTTACTGACTCAAAAGATTTTTCTAGTTGAGTGCAGAAATTGTGGCATTGCATCACAAAGTTCACTTCTGCCCCACCCCCTCCACTCCCCCCCAGCGCCTTGAGACGCTCAGGGGTGAGTAGCGCACTCTATAAACCACTGATTGATTGATTGACTGTTTTCACTAATCTAGTCTGCAATTGCAATTTAGCCTCCTTATACATATCCACAATCTCTTTTCTAAAGTCACTATATACTGGTGTTAGGTATTTAAACCCATGTTGACTCTCTTTACTCAAACAACCAATATGGAGTGCTTTTTTTCTGATTGGAGACATATCCATGCTCTCAAGAACCAATAAATAGTTCTCAAATGTTACAGTCCAGTCTTTACCTACTAACTGAGGGATCTCCAGGTTGCCTAGAAAGGAAGGAGGTATCACAATGGACTCACATGGAGGCGCCATCTTTGTATGCGCTCTAGTGGCCAGCAGGACACTCGAGAGCTGTGTTTAAGGTGGGCAAGATCAGTGTTAGCCCTCGCTTAAAGGTAATAACAGGGACTCCATGCTCAGCGCGAGTGTGATTGCGCTTTCAGCATAATTTGGCATAATTCCTGCCGCGATTTTAAAATCATCCTGTTTTGTCATTTCATTTGAATTATTTTCACTTATCCTCTGTTTTTAGCCGGTCCATTCCGCATACGTGCATTATAATAGTGTATTTCACCGCTCTTTAAGTGGGTCCCCTCCCTTGCACTACCGAATCCGATTCAGCTGCCTTATTGGGGGAAGAACGGGACGCCTGGAGGCGTCATCTTTGTATGCGCTCTAGTGGCCAGCAGGACACTCGAGAGCTGTATTTAAGGTGGGCAAGATCAGTGTTAGCCCTCGCTTAAAGGTAATAACAGGGACTCCATGCTCAGCGCGAGTGTGATTGAGCTTTCAGCATAATTTGGCATAATTCCTGGCGCGATTTTAAAATCATCCTGTTTTGTCATTTCATTTTAATTATTTTCACTTATCCCCTGATTTTAGCCTGTCCATTCCGCACACGCGCATTATGATAGTGTATTTCACCGCTCTTTAAGCGGGTCCCCTCCCTTGCACTACCGAATCCGATTCAGCGGCCTTATTGGGGGAAGAACGGGATGCCTGGAGGCGCCATCTTTGTATGCACTCTAGTGGCCAGCAGGACACTCGAGAGCTGTATTTAAGATGGCCTCGCTAGCGCGCAGTGGTAGCGCGCAGCGGTAGCGCGCAGCGGTAGCGCGCAGTGGGTGCGCCGGTCGCACGCCGGAGTCACGCCGGAGTCACGCCTGAGTCTAGCCCGTCTGCGCCCGTCCGGGCCCAAGGGCTGGACCTCTTGAACTAATTTCCGGTTCGGATGCTACTCCCACTTCTGTCTACACATATACCAGTGAAGAACTCCAACTTTTGAGGCAAGTTCCTCGCGCAGACTGCATTCCGTGTGTCCTACCAGCACATAATTTTATGTGCTCGGGCTGTGCTTTTTTTATGGGGAAAATGTCAAGGTGCAAAGGAATGTCTCGTACTCAAGCATGCGGTAGGTTGAGGAAAAACAAAATTGCAATGACTCGACCCCCATTGAAGTTTTGGAACATCAACTGCAGGTCCCTCCCCAAGCATAAGTTTAATATCCACGACTTCCTTGTCAACGAGAATCCGGATGCTGTCTTTCTAACTGAGACCTGGCTCCACGAGAGCTCTGGGCCAGACATTGCAGCTGCTATCCCGAATGACTACGTAATAATGAGAAAGGATAGAGACACTGGTAAAGGGGGGGTATAGCCATAATTTTTAAATCAATGTACACTTCCCAACTTGAGCTTTCCCTCTCCGTGGATGTGAAGCTGCTCTTTTTAAGCTAACGATCAATGCTCAATTTACCTTGTCCGGTATCCTGATATATCGCCCTCCAGGCAATGCTAATCTCTGGGTGTCTTCCCTGGTGGAAGCACTAGCCCAGGGGTCTCCAAACCGGTCCTGGAGGGCCGGATCTATTCCAGATTTTTTGAATATCCCCATTGAGATACATGTAGTAATTTTAAAAATCTGGCATGGATCCGGCCCTCCAGGACCGGTTTGGAGACCCCTGCTAGCCCCTTTGATGCTGAGGGTGGCTAATTTCACTATTCTTGGAGATTTGAATCTTCATCTTGAAGACTCGTCCTGCACTACAAGTCAACACCTTCTATCTGATCTTGAAGTCTTTGATCTTTTATTGTGTAATTCTGGACCAACTCACTCCGCGGGTCATCTGTTGGATCCAATTCTTTCAAATCTTCAATATGATTGCTCACAGAAAGCTCGCCCTCTGGAGTGGTCTGATCATTATGCTGTCTTTTTTTCTTTGCCGCCTAACAAGATCAAGGTCAGGAGCAGTAAGGGCAAAGACGAGCAGATACGTCGCTGGGGTAAACTTGATACCACTAAGTTTGATCTGCATCTTTTATGGTCTCTTCCAGAGGCTGATCTGCCCATATCAGAGCTAAATGATATGGTATCTAAATGGTTGAGCAATGCGGTGGACACCATGCTCCCTTTGACATCTAAGTGTTCCATGTCACATCATCAGCCTGTACCTTGGTTCTCAGAGGAGTTGAAGCTTCTTCGGGCCAACTGCAAGGCACTTGAAAGGAGATGGAGGCGTAATTACTCCGTCTCGCGGAAAGCAGCCTGTAAGGAAGCCCTTAGAGGTTACCATAAGCAGTGCAAAAGTGTGAGAGCTGCCTATACCACGAATACGGTAACGCAAGCGCAAAATTGTCCTCGATTTCTGTTTTCCGTTGTTAGGAAATTAACAGGTGCTGATACTACTCCAATTCCCCCTTCCTTGGATGAGGCTCAATGTCAGTTACTGGCGGAGTATTTCATTTCAAAGGTTGAGCGCATCTATGATTCACTGAGTTCTACTCCTTCAGCAGAGAAATCCCAGACTGGATTTTCGTTGTCGCCTGAAACTCCCGTCACCTCAGTGAAGCTCACGGAATGGTAATTGTTTGATGATGCCTCCTTCCTTTCATGCCTGAATAGTGTGAAATCAGGGTCTCCCCGCGATCCTTTACCTGCCAAAATCCTGAAGATGTTAGATCCTAACATATGTCAGGTATTTACAATATTGTTGAATGCCTCTTTAAAGGAATCTCATGTACCCCAGGCATGGAAACATGCAATGGTGGTGCCCCTTCTAAAAAAGGCTGGTGCGGATGTTTCTAATCCTTCCAACTTCAGGCCCATATCCCTGTTGCCCATCTTTTCGAAAATCCTGGAAAGGCACGTCAACACTCAATTGAACCATCTAGTGGAGAGCTCTGGTTTTTTACACTCATCCCAGTCCGGCTTCCGAGCTCACTACTCCACAGAGACAGCACTTCTCGGAGTTACGGAGAATCTACGACAAGTTATCGACCAAGGTGAAACATCTGCACTCATCCTGTTGGATTTGAGTGCCGCGTTCGATACCGTGTCCCATTCCATCCTTTTGAGATCTCTCCGCTCCTTGGGAGTGGCAGGCCCGAATTTAACCTGGATTGCCTCCTTTCTTAGTGGGCGTACCTTCCAGGTTTTCTCGGCCAAAGCTACATCTACAATCTGCTCATTGGCTCATGGTGTTCCCCAGGGGTCTATACTCAGCCCCTTACTGTTTAATATCTACGTAAGACCCCTGGCCACCATTGTGGAGGAAGCGGGGCTGACGCTATTCTCCTATGCCGATGACACCCAAATTGTCTTCTCTCTGTCAGGCAGAGATGAGAACAGCCCCTCTGCTCTAAAGCTCGGCCTGGTACGCGTGGCCGAGTGGATGCAGAAGAACTGTCTGAAATAAAATGGGGAGATGACAGAGGTGGTGATATTGGGCGAGAATAAAAATCTATGGGGCCCCCAACATTGGCCTAGCGATATGGTACCACTTCCACAACTAGCCACAGTGGTTCGCAACCTTGGTTTCCTTGTTGAGGACAAGCTATCTATGAGGCAGCAGGCCACAAAGGTTGCTGCGATCTACTTTTCCACCTTAAGATGGCTCCAGAACATTTTATGGATGTTGCCCCTATCCACTCAGAGAACTGTTGTCCAGGCGTTGGTTGTTTCCCGCCTGGACTATGGTAATGTTCTCTACCTGGGAGCTGATGTTGCAACCATTAAGATTCTTCAGGTAGTCCACAATGCGGCTGCCCGCCTGCTGCGGAAGGTCCCTAGGAGAACTTCAGCGTCTTCTGCTCTGCGTGACTTACACTGGCTTAAAATCTCAAGCCTCATTACATTTAAAGCCTTATGTTATCTGTTCAAGATCAGGCAGGGCACAGCCCCTAAATACCTACAGAACTTAGTTCAACCTTATAGGACTCATCGAACTCTTAGATCTTCTGGGAATGGAGACTTCATTATCCCAAGATTCAAACTTGCTAGAATGGGTGGGCGGTCTTTCACTCATCTAGGTCCCAAGCTCTGGAACACTTTACCAGTTGCTCTAAAATTGGAGAATAATTTGCTGCGGTTCCGGAAGGGACTTAAGACCTTGCTTTTTGAGTGATCTACCCGTTGTCCTGGTCTGATGGATATTACCTGATATTTCTTTCTTCTTGAGTCTATCCCTAGCGCCGGGAAACCCACTGCGGGTAGCTGTTGCGCGTTACAAGTTAAATAAATAAATAAATAAAATTGGTTAAACACTGTGAAGATATTGTGAAGGGGACAGCATTGCCAAATATCCACTAGGTGACACTGCAGTTCTGAGGTAAAGACCAGCAGACCAATGTGATGTGGCGAGGTGGAGCCGGCAGTTGCCATTGTGGCGCCAACAAACTGCCAGATGCACTAGTAATGGCATACTGAAGGTGAGCGGTGGCAGTACGGAGAGGTGAGAAGAATGAGCAAGCGGCACACACTGCCTGAAAAGCTGCGGCCTGAACACACATGCTGTGTTGCAGGAACAGTATGGTGGTGAGCATGGGTGAGGCAGAGACCGCTCAACAAGAGTGGCGCATGAGGCAGCGGTCTCAATGCCAGATGTACTGGGAAATTCAGTCTTCCCCTAAAACTAAAAGCAATCCACTCTATGTCACCATGAAATAATCGGGAATCCTGCACTATGACACAATGGCTCAGTAGAAGGCACAGAGTAAGAAAAGCGGTGTCTTCCAGGGAGTAAGCTATTGTTAGTCTCTTGGCCTACCATTGAGGCAGGAGCTGGGATGCGTTGTCACCAGTATTTCGCTGGCCAGTTTAACTGGTTGTGCCTGGCTATCTCCATTGCCGAAATTGTTTTAATGAACAGGCTGCAGGTGCCTGTAGAGTTTGAAAAACTTGTAGTTTATTCTGTAGTGAAATCCTTTGACATCTCAAAGCCAGGCACCAACAGCATGTCTTCCCTATTCCAAGATATGCCACCCCGGAAGCCCATGAAGTCACGAGCATTACATAGGCTATATATTCTGGAAACATCACAGCCTGGAACAGGCTAACAACAAGGCTGAACACAGATTAAGTAACCACTATAATAGCTTACTGTACACCAAGACAAGTGATCAGCTATAACCCACAATTAGGGTAGCAGCACTTACTATACCAGAAAATAAGTGTCAAGAATGTCCTCTGGTTAATTGGTCAGAACGTACTTTTCACTAAATGTGCCAAGGTAAGATCTTAAAGACTACCATCAAGAGAGTCAATCTACTCAATGTGATCACACTGAGATAGGCCCAATCTTTTCAATTGATGGGCCTAACTGTCACTCCTACTAAATCATGGACTCCTCAATGTGTCAAGTTAAAACTGCAGCAGCTAGCAACCCAATCATGTACCTAGTATTTACTTTACTATTATTTGAGTATCTAGTGCATACTTTGGTTAAGCATCCAGGAACAGTACACTTCTGCTTCTAGAAACCAGTTACCTTTTTAATCATTTGTTGCCCACATATTTACCTTTGACCCTGTACAGTACTCTGCTGCCTTTTCGCTAATTTCTCGCTATTCAACTATCACATACATAATTACATTCAAACTAAAGTGAGTGGCTAGAATTAATCCCTCAAAGTAAATACCTCTTAAAATACACCAAATAATTTCCTATTCTTACTCAATTAAGTCATCAGCAAAGGCTGTGCAAGACATATTTTTGGCTAACACTGACTACCAGTCAAATGCCAAAAATCAATGTCTGTAGTTTTTCTAGATTAGGGGCCTAAATTTGAGTTTAGTGGACAAAGTAGTGTCTATTGGAACTTCAGAGATATTATCTCTACCACCTTGAAGGCATTCCAGCTGCCAAATTTTAATATGACCAACGGACCAGACGTCTTACCTGTTTATCGATGAGAACCACTGTGACAACAGTTTCTTTCAATTTATTAAAAGTTTGGAGGACAGCTATCTACAAGACTTGTTTTGGTTTTCAGATACAAACTCCTAAAGCTTTTGAAAAACAAAACAGTAATGTACTATAAAGTTTGGTAACAAATCATACTGTGTGGCAGTTTGACTATGTTTGTTCTTCCCAGGATAATAGTGTGTCCTAATTTGCAGGGAGAGAAAAGTGGAAACAACTTGAAGCTAGTTAAATATGACTCTTTTTCTTGATGTCTTTAGGACATTTGGGAATATTCTTTGGCTTTTGGAGGCACTAACAATGTGGAGAAAGAGTGTGAGAACCTCTCCTTGGAGTGATTTCATGATGAAAGAAAGGTGTAATCTTCTTACGAGATTGCTTTGAGAGAGTCAAGGATACCGGAGAGTGATCAGGATATTGGAGGTACATTTGGTGGGAAGTTGATGGGAATGGCTGGTAGTGATGGGGCTGTTGAAGGGGTAATGTGATTGGATCTGATTCTGTCCATCTATCTTCTAAATGAGGAGGATATTGATTGTGTTGAAGTTGTTGACTGAAGCAGAGACTGTGAATTCTGGGAGAGGATTGGCGCTTTGATGGCCCTGCTTCTGTTGGTTGCTTTGATTATGGTGGTCTTGTAGCAAGAGGCTTTAGTTATGATGATGAGGGATCAGCAATAACAGCAGAGTGCTTTAAGTGAGGTGTGGTGATCCAGGAGTTTGATCTACTACATTTATTTTCCTGTTTTTTTATGGTGTGTTTATTTCTGCTACACTCAGGTGTACCAGGCCGATGAGGGCTATGGATTGGCGGGATGTGTTGTAAGAGTTGAATAGTTTTCTCAATGAGTTTCCATAGTGGCTTGCAGATGTTGAAGAGATTATCAACGTCTGTGGTGGAATGGAAGTTTTCTGGTAGTTCCTTTGCTAATACTGGATCTTTTCCAGATTAATGTATTTAGTGGAACAAAAACTTAATTTTCCTCTTTTTGTTTGTCATTAATGCTGAGTTTTAGTACATGCCATAAATGTTATGGGAGATGACGTTCCATGGTAAGTGACATCACAAATAACATCACTGATGATATCTAAAATTACAGTGATGACATCATCCACAGCATCTCTGTCGCACCGCTCACACCCCTGTAGAAGCTGCCTGGTTCTAGGATCAATTTGACCCTGACCATGATGGAGCACAGGCTGGTTACACCGATACACCAACCAGATTCATCATGGTTAAAGATTTTACCTTCTGACTTAAGTCCTCCAAGTCCCAATCCACCAAATGAGTTCACTTCTAAGGCAAAGCGAAGCTGCCTTTCGATGCTCTCAGCAGGAAACAACAAACACCAATGTTTTGCAGTACAAAAGCAGCCTTTAACGTGGAGTGGTAGAGAGAAACTTAGGGGGTGACAGTCTTGTCTGTGGTGCTATAACCCATACACCTGTGTAAGCTAGCTGAAATCGCTGTTAGCATCAGCTAAAGCCATTTTGTTTTTGGCAGCCATTTTAGTTAGCCATGTTCTTCTCCCTCTTCACTGCTGCCTGCCCTTGTATTCTACTTGAGTCATCAGTTACAGTTAACTCCTTCAGCATGGAGCCGGAGCACTGCACATGCCCAGAAAGGCCGGTAGTTGCTAGGATGCACCTGTAACACACTGTACTGTCAGGCTATTTTAAATAATGTCAGCAACTCTGTTACTCCTCCTACTGTGTTGACTAAGTATTTTCTGTTAGTCCATATATGTGTAATAACTATTCTTGTGTATTCTTGTACCGCCTCTTTTTGAGTCTTCATGCTAACTCAGCAATAAACTGGCCATAAAAGGCCCATGGTTTCTGTACTACTTGAACTGCCTCATACAGTGGCCTGAAGGTACCGTATTAACACAGTCTTTCTCATATGAGGTGGTTAATAAATGTATTCTCTTGATATTACAACTTCCATGCCAATCTCTTCTTTGTTGGTTTAAGGACCGGTGAGTCAGTGAGCCCCTAAAAAGGTTTTTTATTCTACAAATTGGCACCAAACTTGGGCCTCATCGGAGACCCGGTCATCCAAGAGTGCGGTTGTGACAGAAGGCAGGAATCCACTGAGGAAGGCACCCCTGCATGAGGAGACCCTTTGTCTTTCTCTGGATTTCCTGATCTGACCCTCTAGTTGATGGCCAGTCCCGACTGAGATCTTCTTTGGCTTGAGTATTTCAAAATTACTTTTAGGTCACCCACAACTTGGCAGTTGGAAGCTAGAGACTTTTGTTTGGTAAGGTCGCGAAGCAACACTTTTTGTACAGCTTGTCCAAGATTTTGATTTGTTTGTTTGTTTGCTGCAGCAAATAAAGGCAGGTAATGAGGAGATTTTTTTCTACTTTTGGATAATTCTCAGGAAATATGCTTTGATTATATTACATTGCATCGTAATATTTTTGGCATGCCTGCTCTTAGCACACTTCGTAGAAAGTGTTGCTGTCTTGGAGGTCCCAATATGGATTTCGAAAGTACTCAGCTGATTCCCCTAGAGGGGATACCTAAATAGGTTTATGTACATTACATATGGCATTTCTTCCATAATGTATAGTACACTGTTGAACAAATATACATATAAAAAAGATACTTATCTGGACACTTAGTAAAATTCATGAATGGCGATATAAAGCGCTTTTGAGTGTTCTGCCAGCCCAATTGGTAATTTAGTGTATTTTGGAAAATGTCTGAGGCTCGAGCATGTCTTTTTTTACATGGCAGTCTTTTGGCTGTCTATTTGTCTTGGTGTAATTGCTGTCCTTTTGTTTGTAAATATGACTTACAATTGGTATTTACAAATGATTTGGTTTGAGTACAGTCTCTGGGCTGTCTCTTGCTTTTGTCCTAAATGTTGATTTGTGGGTTAATTGTTTTTTTTGAGTGTCAATGTGGTTTGTGGACTGACACCGGTGGTGATGCTTGTGAAGTACTTGTTTCAGTGAGTAGTGACTATGTTTTTTGTGTGAGAATGGCTTTCCTTAACAAGCAGTGTTGTGTGTTCTGAGTGTATGGCCCCCTTCTTGAAAATGTCTGGCATTAGCTCAATTTGGTTTGTTGTCGTAATTCTGTTCTGCAAATGTCATTGAAAGAATTATATTTTAAAATTCAAGGAATGAATTATGTAACATATGGTAAATAGCTGCAGGCTACCATTAAAAGTAAAACAGTAACAAAGTATAGATGTGTGAATATTGCCACAATGGTAAAGAAACATTAGAATTAACACTCAATAAGAAAAAATAGGCCTCATAGAAAGAAAGAAAAAAAATTAATTTGTGTGCTTTACACACCAGGACTCAATATAAAATGTTACAGCATTATCTTCAGATACATTATATTAATATTAAAAGGTATTCACCTTATCTGAGTAATTAGTTGCTCCTAAAATAAAAAGTGCCTCTTTTTCACATTACAACACAATAGATTTGCATTGGCTTGGAATGCCTGGGTTTTAAATAGACTGAAATGTGCCTAATTCCCGGCACTGTAAAAAGAGCTTTTAAACAGCTATTAAAAGCTGTCTGTCAGAATAAACTGAGGTAACATGGGTTATTATCTTTTTGGGGTTTCTATGCAGACATTACAATGCAGCAAGGCCTTCTTCTCCTGAAAAAGCTTAAGAAGTTGACACCTGCTGGTCGTAAAGCACAGCTGAGTAAACAACACATGGTTATGCCCGGCTACAAGCTACAGATCAAGCTGTGGGAACTAGGTTTAAAATTAGTACAGCATTATATGAAGGCATGTCCATTAAAAGACTATTGACTTTGAAAAGATTGAAATACAGCTTTATTATTTAAAAGAGGAAGGATTAAAAGTAAGGACTTTCATTCTTGTTGCTTTTCTAAATAATCACATATGTGGATCGGATGGTAAATAATTACTGCCCTTTTCTGTCCATCAACTGTTTTTTTGCATTTGTCACCCCGAGTGGGATGGGTATGCTCAGACATGAGTCCTGTGCTCTCCACACCACTGGAGTCAAGCTATCCTGGCTGATGATGGCTAATAGCCAGAAACCGGTCCTAGGATGCTTGATTCCGGTCCAGGAAAGACATGGCTTAGCAGTTCGGGCTGGACTGTTCCCATGAGGCACATGGTCAAGACTGATTTGCATATGGCCATGTCTGAACTGGGGTGTTGTGGAGTACAAAAAAGTGATGGATTTAGGCCCAGATCTCTGTACTGGGATGAATGTATGACATTGTTCTGGATTCTGTCCATCAACTGTTGTTTTTACTTTTAAAAGTGACACAAACGTTTTATGTTTCAATAAAGCTTCTGTGCTTAGTGTTATAAATTAATGCATTTTTTAAGACAAAAGGAAAGGAATGAGGTTTGCTTTTCATATGTGGAAACATCAAAAGGGTTAGTGATCATTATTAAAAAAAAAATATTGCTGCATGAAAACAATATGCTAAAAATCATTGTATTAAAATCGTTTTTGCACTATTAGTAGTTTCATACAGGCACATGCATCAATGTTGGCTTTTGCGATTCCTCAATTGCGATTTTTAAGGAATCACAATTAAGGATTCGCAAAAGCCTATGCATAAAGAAATCGCTGAAATATTGCGATTTCTAAATATTCCTTAATGCGAGTCACAATTAAGGAATACCTCAACATTCATTCCTTTGGGCCTAGAGGCCCATAGGAATGAATGAGAAGACATTCTCAATTTGAGATTCGTAATTAGCGAATTGCAAATTGAGAATGCAATTTCAAGGGTGCAGGGGTGTCCAAAGGACACCCTGTTGCACCTCTGAAATTGATCTGTGCACATATGTTGGGACATGAAACTTTGAAAAATGCACAAAAGTGCATTTTTCAAAGTTTTTGCAAATTACCATGAAGTTGAACTTCATGGTAATTTGCTTCCCCTATTTGCGAAATTGCAGATTTTTTAACTTTCATGCATTGCATTTAAGGAATCGCAAAATCCGATTCCTTTAATGCAATCGCAATTTGATAACTCGCAATTAATTGCGAATTCTCAAATTGCGAGGGCATTGACCCTTGATGCATCCCAAAGCAAATTTTGCGATCACAAACGGCCGATTTTTGTGAATCGCACCGGTTGTGATTGCAAAAGGCTTTGATGCATGTGCCCCTCATTGTCTAATAACACTATTGTGCAAATTCAATGATATTTAGTACTACAGAAAATTACCTTGTGCAAAGTGTGTGTCAGGATTTCAATGTCTAAATGATTAAAATATACTGTGCATCAAAATTAACCCCTTGGCTGCTGTGGTCATTCCCCTGCCGTGCTGGGGGAGTGGGGACGCGCACAGTGCCCCGGTGCTCATGACGAGCTCAGCTCGTCATGAGCCACGGTGGTCATGTGCTCATGACGAGCTGAGCTCGTCATGACCACGCACGTTTAATTAGAACGCTCGAACAGCAGGGGAATTTGCCCAGCGTGCGAGCGTACTTACGGTCATGACGAGCTCAGCTCGTCATGAGCACACGAGAACCGTGGCTCATGACAAGCTGAGCTCGTCATGAGCGTGGAAGGGGTTAAAAAGGTGAATATTAGTTTCTCTAGCAATGACACTATTACTGAATCTTAGGGCACTTACAAAGTTATGCAATGAGTAGCTGTACAGACATGAGAATTACATTGCAAGCCTTTATGCAATCTTTTACTTTTATGACCAAGAAATCTGGGTGCCCTATTGCATTCAGAAGGCTGAAGTTTTTGAGCAAGTTCTTTAGGTGCTAAAACTCACATTTCACAGGAATAAAAACAAAAAATAGACAGCAAAAAGTGCATTTTACCTTTAAAATTATTAGCACACAGGTACGGAGCAGGAATGTTTATCAGCTGTGCTTCTCCAGAGTTACTTTGAATTGTAAAGACTTCATGAAATAGCCTTGCTTAGACAGGGGAGAACAAGTCTAAGGGCCAAAGTCCAAGTTCTGTGTTTAGAACTGACCAGTACTACTGAACTTGAAATTTCCATGCAGGGAACCACTGTCAGTGTGTGATTTCTACAGTACACTATGAAAACTTGTAATGTTGAAGAGTAGTTGATCAACTGATATCTTTGAATTAATTACATTTCCTTATTCTAACTTTGTAGGGTAAAACACTACCGGTAATGTAAATTTTGCTCTAATGATGTCTGAGGCTATAATGTGCCTGCGGAAATTAGGGTCAAAATGAATTCTCAATTCATGTTAATAATATTTAGGATATTGCCATTAGTAATTTAACCACATTTAATAAATGGAAGAATTTACTTAGTTGTTTCAATAAAGTTATGGCCTTGATTAAGCCTTCCTGGAACAAGATTGGGCACCACAGATCTGTTTTAGGTAACATTAGCTAAAGGAAATATTGCATATTCTGTTAGGAGCACATGGGGATAATACAAGTGTAGGAGATATGCAGATGGGGTTTATCCTATTGAATAACATTATCAAGGGATAGCAGCGTCTGTAGACCATATGCAGAGAATAGCTCTGCCATACATACAGAAATACTGGTTTTCACTCAAAATTACTGTGCTAGGGCAAGATCAGAAGGCTATGAAATAAAGTTGCTAGAAAAGGAGGGTAAATATTGTCAACAGGAGGTCACCTGTTTCGTTTACCTACTGTCGAATGGGGGAGGAGATTAGGGAGATTAGCTGGCAAATTAAGGGTAAGCAAAATTAAGTAACACATTGTAATTTTTCTTCATTTATGTGCTCACTCTCTCTCTTTCTCTCTTTTTCTTACTCTCTTCTGAGCCTGTGTAAGCTGCGAGGAACAGCCATGAGACATCTAATTTGCTATTCAGTAATACTATTAAGATCAATAAAATGAATAAAAATATATGTCATGTTACTTCCCATCCTTTCTGATAAAATTGTGAACGGATGAGTAGTCTAGATCGATGTTCCCTTATTTGGCCTTTAAGGGGAACTATATGTGGGTTGTTTTTGTTCTAAAATTCTCAGGTGATAACACCATTATTCTTTGTTATTCTCATGCTATATACAGTTTTACAAAGGCATTACTAGGCTCTTATTACTTAGTCTGTGTAATTGAGCTGACAGCCCCTATTAGAGCTGATGAATAGATTTTTTTCTTTAAAAAAAGATGTTACATAGTCCAGATCGTGAAAAGTAGAATGCACAAGGGATCACAATGTTAGGAAAGATGCCCATGTGATCCTCAGCAAATATTTTGAAGGAAAAAATTGCTTTATAGGAGTTTCTTTGCCTCAATACGCACTGCTGGAGAAATTCATGTACCTACTATGTTGTGGTTTTGATAGTTATTTATGTCATAAGGATCCCTGTTAAATTAGCAGTTTGTACATTTTCCCGCTGGTGTTTTACTCTCATATAGATGAAGTGGTTCTTAGGTTCCTTGCTAATGTATGGGACGCCCCAAAACTAAAGAAGTTTTCAGATATAGAGTATCCTCTCTGTTGATAGAATATTTGTATGCCTTGTCTAATGATCTTTTGTTCTGACCACCGATAGATATCTACTGCCCTACAACCATTGCCAGAGGGGTCCGGACATCAGATTCAGCCTGGGGAGTTAGCACTGATCCAGCTTGGAGTCGAGGTAAAGGGAACCAGCACAGGCGTTGCTTGGGCCTGTAACAAAATGGGGAAGTGTCTACCCCTGCTACTGCCTTGGACGAAATATGGGGGTCACAAATCAGGATGGAGAATTATTCATGTTGATCAAGTTTTTGATGGCCAGCTGAGAGAGTCACAGACAAAAAGGATGGCAAGGAGGTTTTTGCTTGAGGTGACCCCCCTTTGAAACAAGAGTTGCTTGAAATACTTCTGCATCAGGCCTCTGAGTCCTGTTCCCCAAGTGAATGCAAGTTTGCACCTCCGTTTGTTAATCAAGAGGTGCCTGGGCATACTAGATACACTCTGTGGTCCCGACGAAAGAGCAGAGCAACACAGGAGTTAGGGAAGGAATTGAGTTCAGGGTACAGGTGCTGTGCCTTTGGTGCCTGTTAGATTAAAGTGAAGAATACTGGTGCACTGCCTGAGACACTGGACAGGATCGCTGAGGGCATTTGCCCCAGAGGGTGGGTGCCCTATCCTGAAAGAAAAATTGAACTTTTGGGCCCTGATTGTGTTTGAGTTGCACGCTGAGCAGCTCCACCTTTGGAAAATAACTTTTGATGAACGATAGGAGCCTGCTTGTGAGGCTCAGATGGACACAGGGAAAAGACTCCCCTCTGGCTGGTTGTACAGCGGCTTCTATTCTTCCAAAACTTTTTAGCAATGTACCCCTTTGGTTGTCCCATTTTTAAAGAGGAGCAGCCCTTTGTGGCTCCTCGTCCTAATTGCCATGGCCCCGTTTGGTCCTCCTGGTCCCCTGAAGTGAAGATTGTTTTGTAACAATATGTCTAGTTGGTTTAATATTTGCATTAGGCATGTCTATTCTGCAAGAGAAACGTTTTGTGGACAGCTTAATAAATACTACTCTGCCCTCCTCTTGAGCATATCAAGTGATACTCTAGCCCTCATAAAAAGAACACTGGAAAGGTCTATTCAATTTTTTTTAAATATGATATTATATTAGACATGTGCTGTTGGCTATTCAAAAGTTGAAATTGATGGTCACTGAAATACGTCGGAGACCTGAAACTTAGAATTGGGCTGGATGGTTTTGGGATTTACTTTCTTGGGGTTGGAAAATATTGATAGTTCTGTTTGTAATAATAGACATTATTTTCTCCTGCTATTTGTGTGTTCATTATGACACAATGCTCTATTCCCCATGTATTTCTACTTGTATCTCACCAGTTAAATGAAATGTTCAAAATGTAAATACCCACCGCAGGATAACTTCCAGGCTTCTATTAATTCATAGCGGAATGTCTTCAGCTAATGCTAAAACGGCCATCTGTGGTAACTAGCTGAAATTGCTGTTAGCATCAGCTGAAGCCATTTTGTTTTTGGCAGCCATTTAAGTTAGCACTGTGCTCACCATGGGCTTCTCCATCTTAACTGCTGCCTGCCCTTGTATTCTGCTTGAGTCATCACTTATAGTTAACTCCTTCAGCATTGAACCAGAGCACTGCACATGCCCAGAAATGCTGGTAGTTGCTAGGATGCACCTATTATACACTGTACTGCCAGGCTATTTTAACTAATGTCAGCAACTCTGTTACTCCTCCTACTTTGTTGACTAAGTATTTTCTGTTAGTCCCTATATGTGTAATAACTATTCTTGTGTATACTTGTACCGCCGCCTTTTGAGTCTTCATGCTAACTCAGCAATAAACCGGCCATAAAAGGCCCATGGTTTCTGAACTCCTTGGAGTGCCTCATGCAGTGGCCTGAGGGTACCGTATTGACGCACTCTCCCTCAAGTGAGGTTAATAAATGTATTCTCTTGATATTGCAGCTTCTGTGTCGATCTCTTCTTTGTTGGTTTAAGGACTGGTGAATCAGTGTGCCCCTAAAAATGCTTTTAATTCTACACACCCTTCCTGGGTGTTTCTTGCGATCCATCTGATGATGTCTATACTGGAAAAGTAGGGAGTCCTGTTGATCAGTTTTCATGTGCAGCAATAGTGCTGTGCAGACCTCAGGACATGACAGCAGAGGGTGTTGCATGGCAAAACCGATGTGCATCAGCAGAGCTGTGTGTGATTCCAAGTAATGAAAGGGAAGAAGATACTCACCTTGGGGTTCAAGGGCCCTGGACGCACTATGTGATTGTAATTGCAATTGATCTTTATATAGTGCTAATCACCAGCGGGTTTCTAAGGGCTTCAGAGGGTGTAGCCAGAGGTTGTGGACGGATGTAAAGCCCCACAGTATGGTGAGTTTAGACAGTATCCAGTACCTCCCTAAACAGGAGCGTTTTGAGTTGTATCCTGAATGGGAGGAGAACCGGTTCTTTACGCAGGTGGTCGGGCAGCTGGTTCCAGAGTTGTGGGAGCAGTACAGAAAAAGCTCTACCCCCTTTAGATGCAGTATTGCATCTAGGGATGGCCGGGTGGCAAGCCTCAGAGGACCACAATATGCGTCCCGGAACATAGTTCTTCAAGCGTTCCTTAATATAGGCCGGGGCTTTGCCATAGATTGCTTTATGGGCAATGCACTAGCCTTTAAACTTTACTCTCTGCTTGATCTGGAGCCAGTGGAGTTTGCACAGCAGAGGGGAAGCCTGGGCCCATCTAGGTGACCTAAAGATCAGCCTTGCTGCATTGTTAGGTATACTTGAAGTTTATTGATGAGCTTTTAGGGGAGGCCTATATACAATGCATTTCTGTAGTCCAGTCTGGGGACAATTGTGGCTGACACAATTATTTGCAGGGAGGCAGTTGAAAGGAGGGGGACAAGTTTCCATAACTGTCTTAGAAGCCCTATACCTGTGCCTCCCACAGTAGTAACTTGGTTAGCCATGGAACGCTCTTGGTCCAATTTGATGCCTATGCTTTTCACAGCAATGGCTGAGGTGGGGGTGGACCCAGCTCCTGAGGCCAGAAAGATCGCTCAACGGATTGCCTTTTATAGGGATGACAAGAACTTCTGTTTTCTCCGGGTTCATTTTTAATGAGTTTGTGGTCATCCAGTCTACAGTGAATCTGAGAATATTTTGTGCCTTTTCCTGGGCATAGGTGGAGTTGTCAATCCAGAAAATGAACTGGGTGTCGTCTGCGTAATTGAAGACACGACAGTCCATATGGGCAAGGGCTGTCACAAGGGACTGTAGGTAAATGTTAAAGAGAAGTGGGGAAAGTGCAGAGCCCTGGGGGACGCCCAGGTGAGGGCGCCCTTGTGAGATACTCGTTCCCCCAACTGAATCCTCTGGGACCACCCTGTTAGAAAGTATTCTAGCCACCGGTGTGCCGACCCCCGAATACCTAAGGTTGTTAGATGATCCAGTAACAGGGTATGGTTGACCGTATCGAACGCTGCTGATAGATCTAGTAAAATCAGGGCGCTCTGTTGTTTTTTATCAGCCATGGTTCTGAGGTCGTCTAAGATAGAGAGCATCACCAGTTCTGTGCTATGGTGTGCTCTAAAGCCCCCTTGTTGTGTATGGAGTAGTTGGTGTTCCTCCAAAAAAAGAGAGAGTTTTTAGAACATGTTGCTCTACCACTTTCGCTAAGAAGGGGATCTGGGAAATAGGCCTATAGTTCTTGAGACTGGCCCCATCAGCTCCCGGTTTCTTTAGGAGGGGATTACTTTGGCTTCCTTCAGGTTAGAGGGTAGGTGGCCGGTCACCAGGGAGTTGTTCAATAGTGAGAGAAACTGGTTTACCAGGCCAGGGACTGCCAATTGGAAATTCCTCGGGGGCAGGGGTCAGCAGGGGAACCTGATTTGATACAATTCATTAGTTGTTTCAGTGATGTGGGATCCAATAAAGGGAAAGCAGTGAGTTGGTTGCCAGAGGGTGGGGAGACCTGGTGTTGAGCTATACAGTTCTGGTTGGTAGGGGTATTATCGATCTCAAGGATGATATCCCTGAGTTTTTGCAGGAAGTAGGACTGGAAGGCATTACAGTCAATAGAAGCATCTGTAGTTTTCACTGCAGATTTTTGGCTGAGCTCTTTCAATATTTTGAAGGACTCTTTCTGCCAATTAGGTTGCTATGGAGATTCTTGCCTCATAGTATTCAGCCTTCCTGTCAGTAATGGGTTTTTTATATAAGGTAAGTCTGGATTTATATGTTACCAGCTTCTCTGGTTCATAGGCTTTCCGCCATTGCCTGTCGGCGTGGTGAAGGCTTTGCTTTTGGTCCCTCATTTGTCTCATTAAACCAGGGAGCCCCCTTCCCTTTGTTTTTCCCTCTGATTCTTCTCTCCGGGGCTATTTTGTCTACGACTCAGCGTAAGGTGTTAGTCAGGGCTTCGCTCTTCTGGTCTAAGTTGCCGGATTTGAACTTGGGTGTCTGGGGGACCTAAGTAGGGTTGCTACTAGGTTGTCGGACTCAATTTTCTTCCACTTGCGTAACATACTCCACTCTGCGGGTGGTTGTAGTAGTTGGCTGTCCATTGGGACCCAGCAGCCTAGAAGCGTGTGGTCCGACCAGACGCAGGGGGTGATGTCTATTAGGCTGGCCCAAGGACGCGAAGTCCAGATGAGATCGAGGGTGAGCCCTTTCAGGTGGGTGGGGGCATCTACTAGTTGGAGGAACCCTATTGCACCCATTCCGATCTCAAACTGGCTAGCGGGCATCTCTTTTGGGGCAGTGTCCCAGTGGTAATTAAAATCACCTGTTACAAGAAGCCATTTTTACCGAGAGCAGAGGTCGGTGGCATGTGTAAGCGTGAATAGTAAAACAGAAAGGGCGGCTCACGAGGTATGTGCATAGACAAGCTGTATGAGGGTCCCAGTTATTCATCAGGGGTACAGCAGGTCAGGGTTGAGGTGCATTGCCAGAACAGTGCTAGGTGCATCAGCAGAGCTGTGTGTTGGTGACCGGAAGGGAGGTAGATTGGCCCACCTGTGGGTCCCAATAATGGAACAGCAAGGTTTTTGTGGGTCAAGAAAGGGGTATATTGGCATTTCTGTGAGCTGGTATAGAACTAGAATCACAGTTTATCATAAATGAGATGCATTTGTGAGGTTGGGTGAATATTACAGCACTCGAACATTACTCTGAAGGCCACAGCAAAGCTGACCCAGAGAATGGTGGTACTTGGAATGCGGGCGGTCGGGAGCAGGGCAGAAACCATTTGTCTGTTTCAACAGGCACACAGATGATACTGAAAACCAGTGCAAAAAAGAATACGTGGAAGTAAAACTCACTATGAGATGGTGGATTCACTCAAAAAGATCAGATTAAAAAATACCTTTAGTAGCTTGAGGAAAAAGTCAAACAATACCAGTCACTAACCATAATTACCTACTAGGTGCATTATTGGGCTGGAGTGGCATATTGTTCTCGGGCTGTATTTGGTACTTAGCGTAGCAATGACTGAATTTGCTACTGTAGTATTAGTGGTGTGTCCTTGAACTCCAGTATGCCTGTGGCTGTCGTTCTCTTTCATGGCATATATGCATCCTGCATCCGGACTGGTTCAAATGTCACAGGGATGTCACGGAGAGCGGATCGTAAACCGTGCATTAAACTGAACTCATTGGCAGAGAATAGGATTTAAAATGAAAGGTTGTCTTTCCCGCCATCTGGAAGCACCCTAAACTTTATGGAGAGGGGTTTGGAGGGCCCCCTCACTGCACGTTGCAGGAGGGCTCCGCCGGGTTCACAGCTCAGTGCTTACCATGTATTCGTCTGCAACAGCCTGTGTGCTGATCACAAGTATCCCACCAGAAAGTGGTGCCTGCTTCTCTGCTTGAGTGCCGGCTGCAGACTGAGCCCAGTGACATCCTGCTTTCTTCTGCCTGCCTCTTGTTCATGCCCTTGATTCTGGCAGATCTGCCCCAGGGCCTACATAGTCTGAACTGAAGACAGACAGAGGTGAGCAGAGCCCCGGCTGCTGTTATGTGTGCATTGCTGCTGGCTGCTCTCAATCTGTCTCAGGTGATATTGTGGCAAAAGCAATGCCATGAATAAGGTCATTATAAAGAATGTTCGTGTTCGTGGCCCAGGCATCATACTCTTTCTTGGAGATGGGACAGTGATCAGCCACCACATAAGTATTTCCTCTCCATTGTCAAAATATAAAGGGGCAGATTTACAAGCCCCTTGTGCCTCTTTTACGCCGCTGTTGCGTCACTTTTGTGACGCAGCAGCAGCGCAAAAGATGGGCCATGGTGCGGGATATTTACAACGTGACGCATCTGGGAGATGCATCACGTTGTAAAGCCCTGCGTCAGAAGGAGGCGTTCTGGCGCAGGAGTGGCGTTCCGGCGCAGGAACGCCTCCTAAAAGTGGCAGAGTGAAATCTACAAGATTTCACTAAGTCACTTTGGGGGCCATGCTACGTCAAAACCCTGCGCCTGCTTGTAGCAGGCATAAGGTTTGACGCAGCATTGTATGAATTAGCCCCCCTAGAGCATTGCTGGAGCTGTGTTGCGCTTGCGACACAACTCCATCAATGCGTCACTTTTACGGCACAGATGCGTGATGCATCTGTGCCGTTTTTGCCCCATGGTGCGCCACATTGTAAATGGTGGCGGAGGCAAGGCGCACAATAAGTGGCACATCCCTGCTGATATGCAGGGATGCGCCACTTATTGTAAATCTGCCCCAAAGGGGCAGATTTACAAGCCCCTTGCAACACTTTTACGCCACGTTGCGACTTATTTACAATGTGACGCATCTAGGCAGATGCGTCACGTTTGTAAAGCCCTGCGCCACATGAAACCTGAGTCAGGTTTCATGTGGACGTTCTGTCGCAGGGTGGGCATTCCCTCGCAGGAAAGCCCTGTAAAGCTGACGCAGTGAAATCTACAAGATTTCACTTAGTCCGTTTTACAACACTGCTGCGTCAAATCCTTACACCTGCCTGAAGCAGGCGTAAGGAGTAACGCACCACGTTGAGTATGGGTAGCCCTTGTGCATTGCAGGAGTTGCGTTGCGCTTGCGATGCGACTCCAGCAATGCACCGCCCATACGCCACAAGATGCGTCACGCATCTTCCCTTCCTTGCACCATGGTGCGCCGCATTGTAAATGCAGCGCATCGGTGCTGGCGGAAGGAGAGGATTGCATGACGCATCTGTTCTGGCGCAGAGGATTGCATGACGCATCTGTTCTGGCGCATCCCTGCTGATTTGCAGAGATGCATCAGAACATGTAAATATGCCTGAAAGGATTTATCATTCCCACAGTGGGACTGGCCTTCTTGTTTAGAAAATTGAATTATTTCAGTTTGCATCGGTTCCAAAACAAAGTTGTGCTACAGTTAAACACCCTCGCCTATTAGTGCTTAATTGGGTGAATCGCATCAGTGGTGCTACGAATAAAGGCCTCATGCCAGGGTTTGGCAAAGAAAGTTTTCAATTCCCTAACAATAGAAATGTTGTGGCACTCAATAGGGTCGATGCTATGCAGGTGCAGCCCTTGCCAATAAAAATACATTTTGATTATGAGACTGGCCATTATAGGATAAACTCAACACCACAGGGGTCACCATTTCAGTCCCACTTGTTTCTGTGATGTTCATTCATTTCTTAGATGTCTGTTTCTTAGAGGCAACTACACCTGCTGAAAGTGTTAGTAAAGGAAGTTTTCAGAAGTAAGATAGCCTAATAGATGTGTGCACCCATTGCAGGAATATGTGAGCACACGGGAAAGCACAGATTTAAATCCAGAGAGGGCACCATTAGCCTTTCATCCTTTAGGAGATTGATAATATGAGTGTGCCTGAGTTAGGTAAGGGGAACACTTGATAGCACAATACCTAGATGCCTGAAATGGGTCCTTACTGGGTAGTTGGTCTATGCCTGTGACTCGTAAGGTTGCACCAAGATTTGAAGGCTAAAATTGTGCACAGGGAAAGTAATTGGATATTTAATGCCATACCTAATCATTTTGAACCAGGATTGGGCATTAATAGCTATGAATGCACCTAATAAGACTATATCCATATTTGCGTTTGCTGTGCGTTGTCAGTTAGGACTAGCGATTGTGCTAAGTAATTTAGCCCTGCACCCAAATATTTTAAACTGTCATTGTCTGTTTTACATATGTGCCTCGACTTCGATATAGTATTTGAGAATTAAGACTATGCCTCAACAATTTGGGCAAGTCTGAGATTTTGAAGAGACAGTATCTCCACATTTGCGGGTTTACTTAGTAATATATGGCCAGATGTAGGTCTCCCAATAACGGTCGGTAACAGCCAAAATTACCGAATTTCGGCCGTTACCGACCGGTATTTGGAATTTGGAATGTAGGTGGCATTTTTGTAGGATTCATTATTTTACCGAATCGGTAACGTAAGAAATCGGTAAATTACCGATTTCTTAACATACCGATTCAGTAAATTACCGAATCCGTAATGTAGAGGGCACTCAAGGGAGTCAAACCTTAAGGATTTGTTATTTACCACCAACTACAAGTTGGTGGTAAATAAAGAAAACCTTTGAAAAAGCAATTTTTTGCTTTTACAACACTGTGATGTGGCAGACATACAAGCCCTTAGGGCATGTATGTGTGCCACATTTGCACCCATGCACTATTCAGGGGTGCAACTGGTTGTCAATGTGACACCCTGCCAACCTTGTATGCTTTTACCATTTACCGAATTGGTATTTACCGATTCGGTAATTCCCATTCATTCCTATGGGCCTCCAGGCACATAGGAATGAATGGGAATTACTGATTCGGTAAATACCAATTCGGTAAATACCGAATTTTACTGATTCTGTAAAATTTGCCGAAAATTTACCTACATACTATATACCTATTCTTAAATACCGAATCGGTAAAATTCGGTACTTAACAATCGGTAAATTGTATTTACCTACATCTGAGGCAAAGTGTTTTACTTCAACATTTGACCATCTGTCCTATTTAAAGAAGACAGTCTGATGAAACCTGATGTTCTGTTTAATGACCGCCATGGAAAGCAATGTGATGCAGAACAGAAAAACTGAAAAATAACCCTCACATCCTGGGGTAAAAATCCCAGAGTGTTAGGGCCATTGATATTTTACTTTACCAAAAACCCAAAATCTCACTTTAGGAGTTTATTTTTGACAAACAAAAAGAAACTAGCTGAGAGGACATATGAAATATGGCAGCCACTGAACAAACGTTTAGGACCATCAGTAAAGCTTCCATAGCTGCGTCTCCTTTGACTACACAGAGATCGCTGCCATTTCGGTGGAGATATCCAACTATGGTGGGCGATAACCTGCCAACGTAGCAGGTGCTAATGACGTTCTGCATCCATGTACCCAGGATCAAGAGCACCATCCCCATATCCATAAGGATCCCCCCAACACTGCTCCAATTTAGGAAAGAGTTCAAGACTTAGGGCCATGTGTATCAAGCCTTTTTCGAATCGCAAAGGCCGCGAATCGCAAACGGCCTTTTTGCATGTTTTGGGATGTATGAAATATTCGCAAAATAAAGAATAGCAAAGATTTGCGATTCCTTATTTTGCCATAGCATTTAAGGAATCGCAATTTTTCGATTCCTTAAATGCTATGTATGTAGCATTTTTGGGCTGCGAATTATGGTTAAGAATTCGCAAATTACCACCAACTTGTAGTTGATGGTAACTTGCGAATTCTTCAAAAAATGCACAATTTTGCATTTTTTAAGGTGGCATGTGATGCACACACATGCCCATAGGGCATGTATGTGCACCATATACACACTCATGTACATTTCAGGGGTGCAGCAGGGTGTCTTTGAGACACCCCTGCACCCTTGAAATAATTCTCAAATTGCGATTAGCAAATTGCGAATTCGCAGTTTGAGAATTATTTCGCAATCATTCCTATGGGCCTCCTGGCCCATAGGAATGCATTGGAAATTATTCCTTAATTGCGAATTCGCAAAATGCGAATTCGCAAATAAGGAAGATTAAGGAATCGCTAAAAAAATGCGATTTTCTTCATACATACCATTTTGCGATTCCTAAATAGCAATTCCTTAAAAATCGCTATTTAGGAATCACAAAAGGGTTTGTTGATACATATGGCCCTTAACTCTCTAAAAAAAAAACTACTTCATACTGCATCTGGGGACGTAATGGACTAATGCATCCGCTGCAGGGGCCTGTGTTCGACCGCATGGTCACAGGTTAAATTCCCGTCAGGTCCGGTCAGCCTTTCATCCTTTCTGAGGTAAATAAAATGAGTACCATTGTGTTGGGTAACAATAAACATCTGTCATTTAGCGCCAAGATACCCCTTTGGAGCTTTACAAATACACCTTATGTTATTAGCCATCCACAACTCTGCTTCATCCCTTATTACTCGCCAACTTTATGCTTGTCTTTGACCCTTACTTCACTAGGTTCACACTTTAAAAATAGCAAATGCATACTTGCATGCTGATAAACCAAATATTGAATAGGAAAAAAGGAAATTGAAGCAAACGTCTGGCATAAATATATGTCTATATCTCATTAGTATTGAAACGTCCATGAACGATGGAGGATTGATACGGAAAAACTGTTCAGTTCATCAATGATTCTACAGATAGCAGAAAAAACACGCGTGAATCACACAATGCAAATCGTTGTATGGCCTTGCATTTGAACTAAAAAAACTGCAAGTAACTTTATCCCGTTCCTCCCCTACTTTCCTCCGCATGCACATATGCACACTTCTGCTAACTCAGGAATAACATTGCAGCACAATATTTCTAGATTAATTGCAATTCAAGAAAAGAAATTCAAAAAAATGAAATGTGTTCATATATAAAAAGAAAAGTATTACGGAAAAAGTATGTATTTCAGCTTTTCTCATAAATTATGCCGAAGAGGTAAAGCAACGTGAAAACACAATAAACCTATGATATGTAAATGTTATTGCCGATACTGCATTGTGGTTTGCTGTTAGGAAACAGCAAAGTAAATTCTCCTTGTAAGTAGAAAAAAAGAACAGGGATTGTGAAATACCTTTCAAAGCTAAGCTGCAAAATCACTGAAATACATTCTCTCCAGCTTCCGCAGAAAGCCTTGGCCTGCAATTTCCATCAAAGTGATCCGCATGTAACCCTCCAACGTTGCTGCGAGCAAATCAAAGCAAGAACCGGCTGTGCGATGATTCAAAGGAGGATATTACAGTGTGAAACAAAGAGATGGCAGGATATAAGGATTGGTTTGATATTTCCAATATTACTTTTAAGTCAAACATGGCCATGCCCTCTGGGCACTTAAAATAGATATCAAGTCTCAAAGAACAAAAAGTGAAAAACAGACTATGCCAATGTCAACACTGATTTGCACAGTTGGCAGACATCTAAGATAAACTACCATTAAATGAACAGTGTTAAGAGTGAGAATGTTATTACTGAGGTCTATCGTTCCTCGATGCCTTTAGAGTGGTGTGTTGCTCTGTAAGACCTTTATACATTAAAGAAGTCGTAGGTCCATCCATATCACTTGGCCCACATTGTAGCGTCATACCCTGCCCGGGCACTCGCCAATGACTACGCCACACAAAGAGAGTAGTTATACACATCTTTATTCTTCAATTTATAAGCAAGAACTAAGGGGTCCATTAGGATGACGGGCGGACTTTGCCCGCCCGTCATTCCATCGTAAATCGGGACCGCCCGCCTAAAGGGCGGGGGTCCTGACATTGGCATTAGGATGCGCCCGCCACAGTGGCGTGCGCATTCCTCAAATTAACATTGTGGCGGGCGGTGCTCACTGCACCGCCCGCCACAATGTTAACAACAAATGCACGCATTTGCATAATCGAAGCGGCAGGCACCGTGCGGTGCCTGCCGCTGCGATTATGCAAATGCAGGGGGGTACCACAGGTATCCCCCCGTGTGCCACCCACCTTTGGCCGTCACTCTGGGGTCCCACAGGCGCCCCACAGAGTGAATACCGCATGCCTTTCCGTGGCGGCAATGCCGCCACGGACAGGCATTGAAAGATGCCTATACTAATATGGCTGGCGGTGTCTGATAGACACCGCCACCATGTTATCCCTGTTCCGCCCCGGCCGCAAGGCGACCGGGGTGAAAAACAGGCGGGCGGTGTTTCCCACCGCTGCGGTCCCCTCTGCCATCGTAATATGGCGGGGGGGAATGCAGGGAAGGATTTCGGGCGGATTGCCTCCGCCAGGGTGGCGGTGGCCACCGCTACCCTGGCGGAGGAAATCCGCCCGACATCCTAATGGAGCCCTAAGTGTTCTAACCTGCATTCACTTTATTAACCTCCAACAGTTACATCACAGGTCTACGAAGTGAATCAGTAACCAGATTAAGAGTTCCATTATTGTTTTTTTATACACAACACTATATCTCCCCCTTTGTTATAGAATAAGTTACACTCTTTTACAATAAATGAATAAATAAATAATTTCAAATACATATGCACTTTTAATTCTTGAAGGAGCCTTTATGGTGCTTTGATCACACATCTTGATCTGGTCATTGTGAACTGGCAGTCGAAGTGTCAGTGATCTGCAGAGGTGAGATGGAAACAACAGCAGCTGCCGGAACATTAACTGTCTGTCTGGACTCAGTCTCCACTGTGACATTGATGTTTGGTGAGTTATGAGCCACATGCCTGAAGTAAGATAAATCTCTAACAAGGGACATCCCAGGTCCTTGGGCAGTCATTGTGTGTCCTTAGGTGATTGTGACAGTAAAGAGCTCAGCCTCGAAAGGAGCATCTGATTTTCATGTTCTGGATTGTCGAACTAGTACTCCATCTCATCTCTTGAAAATTATATTTTTCACCTGAAGTTGCTTGTCAGCATGGATTTTCATTTTTCGTTCGCGACCAGAACCTTCTGTGCAAATGTCTTTCACAGATTTTGGTCTGAGGTTGATCCATTTATGTTACTTGGTCGTCTAGGCTCTCCCAAACATTAAGGTTGCAGGGCTTTCCCTTGTGGTTGAGTGAAGGATCAATCAGTAAGCTCAAAGAATGGAATTCCAAACAACCTTGAGGTTGAGCTTCTCTAATGCAGCACAATGCTCAGACTTCTTTAGAGTACTCATGAATCGTTCCACAAGGTCATTGGTATAGGGCCAAAGGTTAGTGCTTTTCTGATGCATTACAATGAGATGGCTGGGAAAGTCTATGAACTCTATGCTATTATAGGGCAGGCCTTTCTCAGAATATAGATCATAGGGACATACTATGTGGCACAGAGGCTGTTAGACCTGGCATCTTTGGCGTGGTTTCCCCTGTCTTTTTACCTCTGCCTCCTGTATTTTTGACGCTGTGCTGGATTTCGTTTGTGCTGGTTTAGATGCTTTGGGCACTTTGCCACAGCTGATCAGTGCCAAAGTGCAAGTGCTCCCTGTGTAAATTGTGATTGTAATTGATTCTCCATGATTGACATATTTTTATCACCAAGAAGTCCCTAGTAAAGTGCACGGAGTGTGCCAGGGCTGGTGATACAAATGCTACCAGTGGGCCTGCAGCACTGATTGTGCCACCCACATGAGTAGCCCTAAAATGGTGTCTCAGGCCTGCCACCGCAGTCCCTGTGTGCAGTCTGTGAACTGCCATGTCCACCTGGTTAGTGTCCCCACTTACCAGGCCTAACCCTTCCCTTCTTGTACACATTGGTCAACCCCTATGGAATGCCCAAGGTACCCCCTTGGGAAGGGTGCAGTGTATGTGAAAGGTAGAGCATCTACTAGTGCAGGTGACAAGCTCTGGTAGTGAATTACAGCCATTTTTGTTTTTCACTATTGTAAGAATATCTTGCCACTAGGCTATCATGGGGAATGCTGGCTACAGTGGCTACCTGCATATCTTCTTTTAGAAGCAAGATAGGACATAAAAGTCTAGTATCCTTGAACTCAGAATTTAATAACACATCTTTTAGGAAAGGTGGTTTTTAAATCCTGTGTTTGAGAACAGAACTTTTAGAAAGTTGCTATTCTCTTGTCAGACCTTTCTGTGTGCTTTGGGCGTTTGTGAATTGACTGTTTGGTTTGTGAGTGGCAGGGTCTGGGTGGCTCCGAGAGGCTGAGTGGGCCATCCCTGGGCTGAATAGCTCCATCTGCATCTAGAGTGGTGGGAGGGTGTAGCACCTGGACATGAATAGGGCTGTGCCTGCCTTCCACAATGCTGGCTCCACCACCTGCTGGGCGGCTGATGACCCTGCCCCTCTCTCTGAAAGGAGAGGAGAGGCCAGGAAAACAAAGTGCTCAAGGAACAACCAGAACTGGTTCAGACCGGTCCCAGAGCCCTCCTGCACAAAGGGAACAAAGACCTTTAGGGGTATAAGTACAGGACCACAGACTACGGAAAATTAGATCATCCTGAAATCAAGAAGGAACCTCTGCCAAGGAGAAAGCTGGAAGACTGAAGAAGGAAGACTGTCCTGCTGTGTGCTTGTGGACTGACCTGCAGTTGCTTTGCTGCCAAGGAGTGGGGATGGAATTTGCTTTGTGCTGTGTCCCCTTGCTTGAAGGAATCTCCAAGGGCCTGAGAAGAGCTGGCTCCCTGTTAAGAAGTCCCAGGAACAAAAGGACTTCACCCTCAGCTTCCCTGAACTCTAGTGTGAGAATTCTGTCCTTCCCAGAGTGCTTGGGCCAGTGTGGTGCCTCTGGAAGTTGTACCTGTGCATGGGGAGCTGGAAATCAAGGCACTAAAGACTTTCTGCAAAGTTTCACACATCGATTGATTGTGGAGCGCATCCCCGTCAGTGTGAGGAAATTCCCACGGCCGCGAAGATGGAGATCGTCAGAGCGCCTGTTGCTGCTGCAAGAACCGACGTATCCTTTGCTTGGGGAATGGATTGCTCCGGCGCAGGAAAAGTACCATCGCTGCGAACTTCGTCACAGAGCCTATCGTCACTGGGTGAGATCATCGCATCACCTGCTTGCGGACCGCATCATGTTGCTGCAAGAGTAATCGCAGAGCCATCGCATCAAGGGGCCGCGAGAGGAGAAGATCGATGCTGCGCCGCGCATCGCGGCCCCACCTGAGATCGTCGCCGTCCCAAAGATCGTCGCATCGTTCCTTTGCGAGCCGCTTCCACTGAAACCTGCGCACCCAAAACGATGCAAGGAATCGCATCCCTCCCCATACAGACCGGAGTCACCGCAACACGCCCGCTACATCCAGCGGGGTTGTCGCATCGCCTCCCCAGGGTCTCAGGAGTGACTGCAATGCTGCAGCTTTCACTTGTAACTTTTGTCGCATCTAAAGGTACTGTTGGCTTAAACGTGACGCAACTGTGGATTATTTTAACGCAACCTTAAGAACTCATTTGAAACCATATTTTTGAACTGTGTATATTGGATTTTTGTTGTTTTGGTCTTGTGTATTTTCTTAACTGTTGTGGAGTCAGTTTGTGGTGTTTTCACTGTGTTACTGTGTGTTGGTACAAATACTTAGCATATTGCCTTTGATAAGCCTGACTGCTCATGCCAAGGTACCAAGGGGGTGAGAATGAGTTATCTAAAGAGAGTATCCTTCTTACCCTGACTAGAAGCAAGGGTCCCTATTAGGACAGTGGTACCTATCTCTGCCAACTAGAGACCCCAGTTCTAATCTTTTCACACCTTCGAGTCTCATGACTAGCTCAGCTCGTCATGATCTACGGTGCTCGTGTGGTCATGACCATTAGAACGCTCGCATGCTAGGCAAATTCCCCTGCTGTGCGAGCGTTCTAAAGAAATGGGTGTGGTCATGACGAGCTCAGCTCGTCCTGAGCTCACGACCACCGTGGCTCATGACGAGCAGCTCGTCATGAGCAAAGGGGTGCTGTGTAAGCATGGGCGAATTTTGCGAATCTAGCATTCGCGAATTTGCGTATTTGGGAACTCGCAATCTTTTTTTTTGTGTTCGCAAGGGTTTCTGCCAGTTTGCGAACTTACTTGTCGGCTGGCAACGGTCGCGACTATGTTGTTTCTACGTCTGGTTCATCATCACAGGCTCCCAGCACCCTCTGTTTCACCACTGCCACCCTCTGTTTCACCCATGCCACCCTCTGGTACATCAATGCCACCCTCTGGTGCATCATCACTGTAGATTATGGGGGGGGAGAAAGCAAGCACACCTGCCCTGCTTCAACTGACATGAATTAATTTGGGGTTGATTTATTAATGTGTCACTGTTTTAAAATTCCAGTCTGGCACCTGCTTCCTTATCTGTAATTTGCTTTCTATTGCAGTGCAATTTTTTTTCCAGGACCTTTGTGGCCTCCTTGTAGCTATTCTATGATCCTGCTGTGAGGGTCAGAGCAGGGTCATACAATTGTTGCAACTAGCAACTGAACTCTGGAGGGGCCCCAGTCAGGAAGCACTACAGGGAATTGTTACTATTACTAATGATGAGTTTGAACTTTTGCACCTGCTGAGTGCTTTCAGTTTTGCAAAATTCGTTTTTCTGCAGAACAGCAACTGTAATGCCCCAAACAAACATAGGCAACTGAACTCTGGAGGGGGCCCTCAGGAAGTACTACAGGGAATGGTTACTAATGATGAGTGAACTTTTGCACCTGCTGAGTGCTTTCTGTAGAACAGCAAATGTAATGCCCCAAACAAACTTACTTATGAAAGTTGATTTCTAATCCAAAAGTGATCCAAAGAGAGTCAAAAGGCCTCAAATCCAAATACGTGCAGGCAAATGTCAACCTGAGGAGTTATTCTGATAAAAATCATCATTTTCAGAAGGTCTATGCTGCTTGCTAGTGGATTTCTTGTGCAGAATTGCAAATTTTGTAATTTTGCGAGTGCAAGATTGTTGTTGCCCACCGCATCTACATGTTCGCAATTGCGAACTCTCACGATGCGTCGCCAAACTCCCACGGGATCCCGCAGCAAGATCCAAAATGGGGCAGCACTCGCAAAATATCGAGAAAAACAACTCGGCAAATGCTGAATGACGGTAAGTGAACGCCGCACGCCGCAAAATTGTATCACCAAGAAGAATAAATCCGCTGCGTGCGAATTTGCAGATTTTCGGTAAATTCGCGAGCGTTCGCTGATTGCGAATTTACCAAAAATCCGCAAAATCCGCGAGCGGAACGGATTTTCCACCCATGCTTAGTGCTGTGCGTGCCCCCCTGCAAGCCGAGGAGTGTTCTGCTTAATTCAGATACTCTGTCCATCACCACCCCCTTTTCTGAATCGTTTTGTCCACCATAAGCGTGGAAGGGTATAAGGAGTGTTCTGCTTAATTCAGATACTCTGTCCATCACCACCCCCTTTTCTAAATCGTTTTGTCCCCCTGCCCCCCAGCCCAGCAGAGGAATTTGCCGAGCTGTGAAGGGGCTAATAACCTTTTCATGATTGATGGATGAAAGATCTTCTACCAATGGAAAACAGGAGTACTCATCCACAATATCCATTAGATGACGTCCATTCTCAAGAGGACCAAAGAAATCAACAGACATTCTCTCCCAAGCATAGTTAGGCAATTCTGACATGTTTAAAGGGAGCTGAGTAAAGTGTAAGAGACAGAGACAGTTGCATAAGTGACAGGCCTTTAGCTCTTTCAACCCTTTTGTTGAGATGAGGAAACCAGACTCTGTCTCGATGAGCTCTCTTTGTGGCAACTATTCCTCCATGACCCTCATGGGCTACTTCAATTACTTGTTGTCGTAGACTCTCCGGAATGGTAATTTGTGTACCTCGCAAGATGAGTCCTTCCTAAGTTAAGCTAAGTAATAGATAGTACATCTCTGACGTTTCTGAATTCTAAGTACTCACTATCACTGGTGAGCAGTCCAGAGTGCTGGCTTCAAGACTGGGGAGGAATAGTGTCTTTCAATTACAGCATGTTACTATCTTGGCGCATAGCAATGCCAGTTAGTTGTAATGACATCAACTCTGGTGTGCTCTATTTTATGTAAGCTTCAGCCATTTTAGATGTGGTACCGGGTCATTGTAATGGCACTCTAGAAAAATAATCAGCAGGATTTTTATCTTTCCCTGGGTGGCAAACAATTGTGTAGTTTTGTTCTTGTAATCTCAGAACTCAACATTCAATACGAGGAGGCATCTTGGCTTTAGGATTGCCAAATATTGTCAATAATACTTGATGATCGGTCACTACTGTGAATGGCTTATCATATAAAAATCTTTGTTTAAAGAAACATAAAATTACTATATACCATATGACAGTTACAAATATTTACAATGCGTGCAGTTTTTGCTGCATCCCCGACGAAAAACAGAAACCCAAAAAACGCTGACTGAGGAGGAGCAGGGAGACCAACATTTTTAAACAAGGTGATAGCGTCTGAACGGGAGCTCTGTGTATATTAAGGAAATCATGTTGACTAAACGATATTTTCGAGAATAAAGATGAGCGCGGTAACGTAGCGATCTGTATGTACGTTTTATTAACCGCAAGGAAGGTTAAATAATACAAAGTAAAATCCCTGCAGTATGCGTGTACACTCTCGCCTATAAGATGCGGTTTGTAGTTTATAATTAGGTTATACGCAAATAAATGTATAAAACTACATGCATATTCATGTTGGTTGAACACCTCATATGCCCTATTTAGGGAGATAACGTGCGTTATAAATATAGAGATTATGGGGTGAGCGCACATTTAAAATAATTAAAATAATCAAAATAAAGCATATTCTTCTTTCTCTAACGATGATTAGAAATGGCCAAGACGGCAGGGTAACAAGAGGGCATATATTATATATTTTTCTCGCTCATGAGGCACGCGAATAAATGAAATACAGGCACATGCGTACCTTGTGGATGCCATCAAATGAATCATTGTGGTAACACGTACTTAAATAATCAAAAACATTGGCGTACATGAAATCGATCGGAAGATATAGAAATTTTATTTGCCCAAGTTGAAATACCATGGGGCCAATAGCTATTATGCTCCAGTGATGTACACACATTAACGTGTATAGATTCTAGATTGTCAGAATAATAGAATCTAATATTAAATATAAGATGGATTCTTATGAACATCTCTTAAACTGCAGTAATGGTAGTATCATGTTCGAGTCTGAAATTAATAAATTACAGCTACTCATCTAATCAATATCAATACTATAGGAAGTCTTCTGTACTTTAAGAAAATGAATGATGTCATAAAGCTAATTTTGAATAAAAATACCCTCCACTTTCCAGATCGCATCTAAACCTGAGGTCAACCCTGTATTTAATAGTGCTGAGGACCACAGCAAGACAGGCCCGGCTACAGCGATCCCACAGCTATCTGTAAATAGGTGGTGAGTGATCGATACTCTTGGATATAACACATTCGTAAATGATAAAAATACAGAGCATTGAGTTATATGTGTACGTTTCCCATAGATTTCCAATACCGGAAATTAAGATCGGTGGCTCCTCCCAGACAAGATATAAGATTCAAGCAACTAAATACAGGTATTGACATTATTTATTTCATCAGAAAACTTGGGAATAGAGATACAGAGCCAATAGTAGCATTAATGCTTATTTTTTAACATCACCTATTTAGAAACTCAATATATAACACCAGGCAGAAATATTGATGCCGGTTTTGGAGGAGTACGCTAATGCCACATGAGGACGCGACACCATTTCATTAGTCTGAATTAATCCAGACCTTTAAAGTTTAAGGTAGGAGACATAACAGAGAAACCTTTTTTTGTTATGTTGACTCTGCATGCTTTAGAATTGAAGATTTAGGGCAACTACATTACAACTACAATTACATTAGGGAATCATAGCTAACCACTGCGTGAACTGAAACTACAGGGGTATAAACGATAAATGAGAAATGTGCTGTGTAATGAAAAAGTTGATTCCTATGCTATACTAAATACAGGATAATGAGATAATTTGTATAATGTACTATTAACAAGTTAAAACATTAAAAGTTTAGGTATGCATTGTAAATATTTCTAACTGTCATATGGTATATAGTAATTTTATGTTTCTTTAAACAGAGAAACAGTCCTGAAGAAGGTGTTTTCACCGAAACGCTGCGTCGACACTTGTTCTCTCGAACAATTTTTAAACATGGATTTGTAAACTGTTTTTAACATTCTGTATGACCATAGTGATGTACTGAAATAAATATATGAATGTTTTTTAACTGTGTACGAATATATTTGTATAAAGCAGAATAAATCTAATCTTTTTAACTTCCAATTTTTAAAAAAATGTATTGTTGTGAAGACTTGTTGTTCACTTGCATACCCTGTGTTCCATACATGGTGCTGATAATCTGTTAATACAAATGGTTGGGTACTATATTGTCATTTCCCCTATATATGAGTAAGTTCACGCCCCAGTGGTTGGTTGATTACCCTTAAGAACAGAGTTATTCACTACTTCAACCTTAGAAACATAGATTCTTCTGCACTAGAGCAGTTGTCCATTAGATACATGTGGTAGGGACAATCTAGATTTCACAGTATTATTTCCCCTGGTCCCTTATTTGTTACCTAAGGGGACCTGCTAATATTTTTTTTATCATATAAGAACACATGAAAATATCACTGCTTTCTTAGGTTGTGAATAAGTACATTCAGTTTGTGACAAGCTTTAGTTAGCATAAGCTATGATATGCCTTCTGGCCTTTGGCTGTCCATTGTGCTGTGCAAGAATTGTGCCTAACCCGACAGGGCTAGCATCAACTCCAACCTCTGTATGAAGCATAGGATCAACTTAGGGGTTTTCAGTGGCATAGTCGATGGATTGCTTGATTCTCTTGAAACGTTCCTCACAATCACCCAAACACCACATCCTTGAACGTCAGTGGGAAAGTCTTGTATTTATCCAGAACCATGACTGGCCATCCCAGAGAATGAACATAAAATAGAAATGTCTTGAGGGGGATCAGCAGTAGATAGCAATTGCACTTTGGCTGGACCAGATGTCATACCTCCATCAGAAAGGATATGGCCAAATAATTCAAATTTTGTCTTATGGGATTCATATTTGTCACTTTCAAAGTCAAACCAGCATCATTTAGCAACCAACATACTTGTATGAGAGCTTTGTTATATTCTTTCTGAGTAGCTCTGAAGACTAATATGTCACCACTATAGTTGAAGGCATTTAAAACAGGCTGTATGATACATCGAATTACGTCTTTGAAAAGTTCTGCAGCAGAGGATACACCAAAACGTAGTCACTTATATCGAAACAGACTAATGAGTGTAGAAAAGGTTGTAATATACCTGCAAGTCTCTTCAAGTTCCAACTGGTGATATCCTCTGGTAAAGACTAGTTGAGAGAAAACTTTGCACCATTCAATTGAGTTATCATATCAGCAATGTGCTCTCCTAGATGTCGTTCTCTCTCGATTGCCTTGCTGGCCTGACGCATGTGGAAGTAAATGCGTATAGCTCCTCCACTGTCTCTTTTAGGCACTACTACTACGGGTGAAGCCCATGGCGTTGGACCAGTGGAGAACTCAGTGATATTGTGTTTGAGCAGTGAAGTGAGTTCTCTTTCAACAGCTTCTTGCAAATGAAATGTAATTCCTCTGTGTCTATGGGCAATAGGACAAGGATCTTTGTTTATATGTAACTGTACTTTCATAGATTCAAGCTTTCCTAACCCACAAAATAATGAAGCAAATAGACTTACTATTTCAAGATGAGCATAGATATTGTAGTTCACTGATATCAATCCCATATCAGTAGAGGTGTTGAAAATGAGCAGACAAGTACTTAGCGCCATACCGTGGAGAAGACGAATAGGCACTTGTATGGCTGTTTTCTTGTGTTTCAATGTAGTTGCAAAGGAACCTTGACTTTTTAAAGGTGTTGACACAGCCAATGTATATACTTTAGTTTTCAATTGCATAAGTTGTGGTAATAAAGACAATTCATAATATTTCTCCTCTGCATAATTTTAACCTACGCACCGCTATCAATATTAAAAGGCATTGAACACCCAATTACCTTTAGGGTAATCTTCATACAATGTTTACAGGGTTCTTTTTCATGTCAATCTTTCTTTCATCTCTGTTTTTCTCACATTAGACTAGCCCCACATGAGCATGTCAATATGAAATAAGCATTAACATTGCACTGTTATCATTGTCACTTTCACTTTAAATCGACTAAGGAACTCTTTGGCAATGATTTTGATGATGATCAACTTCGTTTGGTGTCATTTTGCCTCAGTTGGTGTGATCACTTGGCCTTGTGAGAGCGCGCAGAGCGATATTGATCTAACGCTTGGCCAGCCATTTTGTCTTCACGCTGTGTCACACTTACTTTTCCCACTTTTCCCTTCACTTTGAAAACTGTCATAAAATAGTTTGCTTTCCCACAGCCGTTGCAAATCTGTCCAACGGCGAGACATCTACTGTTGTGTGGAAATAACAGTCCACATCTGAAGCACATTTTCTTTTTCTGTGGAGACATTGCTTTCCGTCACTCAGCTTTATACTTTGGCTTACTTTTCATGTTCATGACTGGGGCACTCTGGGCACCTCCGGCCTCCCTGTCAGCCACTCTTCAACTCAGGCAGCTGTGAGGGCTTGCTCTAAGCTCAGAATTTCCTTCAGCATTGTCATTGAAAGGAATCTAACAGACATCCTTATATCAGGTTTTTAATGTCTTTATTTCGATGATAAAATCATAAAAGACAAAATTTAAAAACATTACAAAACATATCAACCACTATACAATAAATGGAAAAGAAAAACATTGACCACGATCCTTATATCACTCTGAGGCGTGTAGATTCCTCATCATTAAATTCATTGAACGTATTGTGGAGGAGAGCCAGTCTCTCAACAAATTCATTGATGGCTTCACTTACTCTCTGGCAAACCTAGAATCAAGATTTATCTTTCATATTCTACATTTGGCACGGGATTGGACTTGACATTTAAGTCTCCTTTGATGTAATTGTATGTCACTTTATAATCCTGTGGAATCTCTATTTATGGCCTCTTTTATACCTTCACCAGGCATGTTCTTCAGATACCTGATAATCATTTTGTCATTTGTTTAATCAATTGTGTGTATGAAATCCTCAAGGTTTCTATCCAAGCAGTCCATCTATTGCCAATATTGTGTTGTTTGGCAGTAGCACATGATGATGATGGTTATAGTAAAGCAGCAGCAGTATAACCATTGATGGACAACATCTATCATCTGTCTCTAGCAGCCAAGACATGGAACTCCCTCCCCACTCACCTACGGCTGACCCTGGATCATCTCTCCTTCAGAAAACAACTCAATACCTGGCTGTTCTAGCAGTAACGACCCCCCTCCCCTCCTCAGCGCCTTGAGACCCTTACGGGTGAGTAGCGCGCTATACAAATTCTGTGATTGAATGCTTCTTGGTGAACTTGCTCAAGTAACCCATCTTAGAGCCTTGTGACGTGCTGGCTTCAGGTTCAACCTTGACAGTTGGTGGAGCTTTCGCCACGCCCTTGCTCTCCATTGGAGTTCTCTGTTTTATTTGTGTTTTTTCTAATGTCATAATTTTGTATTGGAACAAAGGTATACAGCATGGTTACAGTTTAGTACAAGAAGGAATAAACAATACCATTCAATACAATGGGGGAGGGGGATTGAAAGGAGTATACAGGGAAAATGCGCATATCTCAAGTAGAATCTGTAAGACTAGCTAAGCTAGTGCTGGGTATCCTCTGGGTAACAATTGTCATGGAGCCATCGGGCAGTGGCCCCAAGAAGGCTGTGAAAGGGGGGGGCGGGGTTTGAGGCAGGAGTAACCCGCACAGAGGGGGGTCCACATACCTATGTGTCTGGGAAGATGAAGGGGTGGGTTGGGGGAAAGAGTGGAGGGGAAAAGGAGGTTAGAGGCACCATGACAGTGAGCATACCCAACGTGTAAGTGAATCACGGCAGCTTGACCATCCTCAACGCCTGCACCCTGCCCAAATGGAGAACCTCAAGAGGAACCACTTCTCGAAGTCCCCTTTCTTCTGGGCTGTTAGGGGGTCCAAGTTATCCGTGAGCATCCCATCCATCCCTCTGTTAACGAGTATCCCCAAGTATTTGAGGCATCAGGACTTCCAGCAGAAAAGGTAGCTGTGGATTTCCACCTTCTTGGTGCCAATTGAGAGCGGTAGGACCTCACTCTTGTTCCAGTTCACTTTGTATCTAGATAGGGCCGCAACGTTACAACTTACTTCCAATAGAGTCAGCAGGGAGCGGTGGAGCATGAGCAGGACATCATCTCATTAGAGGTATAGTTTGGAGAGACCGCCCACGAGTGGGACGCCAGAGCTTCTTGTTTTGCTGGAAATCTGAAGAGTTGTTCCGACTTCTGAGCTTCCACTCGGCAGCTTTTGGTGATGTGCCGCTTCGCTTATGGACAGCTCCCCATGCACAACCACTGCCCTCTCTCTGAGGCCACTCCACAGCCTATGGTGGTATGATGATTCCCTTTTGTTGTTTCCATAAGTAGATACGTCTTTTCATATCCAAAATATCTGATAAGCTGATAACATTATGATATTCAATTGGCTTTTCACTTAAATGTCTCTGCATAACCACCTGGTTGATCTCTGCTTCATGGAACATCAGATTACAGCTTAACTTCCACTAGATTGCTACAATCCGCTGCTTTTCAAGACTTGGATCCATCCGCCTTTAGCATTATTACTGCATATGACATATAGCATTGATTTGAAATACAGCGCAGTACCTCTGTTTGTAGCCTTTTCAATCGAGTCTCAGCCACCAATGTGTAGATTTTGAATGATGCTTTCTTTGTTCGAAAAAGATTTACACAGGCTGGCGTTTCACTGAGACTCCACAGGTGACAGCGTTGATTATGCACTTCGACTGCGGCACTCGTGAGATGCAGGAGCAGTTTGCTGAACCACAGCAAACTCTCTCGGAGAGCACTGTTGATCTACAGGTTTCTTATCCCCTACTTGTTGCTAGTTGTAGTGTTCTACCCAGCCAGGTCATTCACCAATGACTACGAAACACACAGAGAGTAGATAGACACATCTTAATTCTTCAAAGTGTAAGCAAGAGCTCAACTTTCTAAACCTGCATTCACTTCTTACTCTCCAACGCTTATGCCACAGGTTTACAGAGTCCAAAAGACGGCCGTCATTCTTTATTTACATGACACTATACCCCTCATCCTGCTTTAACCACCAAACCCCTCTCCCACCAGTACTTACCCCCAACATTACCCCTGCAGAAAAGTTATGTCATGCAATGGGAAGGTTTCCCAGCACTTGGGTGAATAACAGTGCACCTTTCTGGCATGAAACCAGACAATTTTCGATGACGTGTGCTTAGATTCTTACTTTCCTAACATTTACTGTATTGTAGAGCACGTTTCATCAGATGTGTCTAAGGGCCATATGTATCAACATTCCGTTTTGCGATTCCTAAATAGCGATTTTTAAGGAATCGCTATTTAGAAATCGCAAAATGGTATGTATGTAGAAAATCGCTTCTTTTTAGCTATTCCTTAAAATTCCAGAATTGCGATTAGCAAATTGCTAATCGCAATAAAGGAATAATTTCCCATTCATTTCTATGGGCCAGGAGGCCCATAGGAATGAAGGGGAGATTGCGAATCGCAATTTGCTAATCGCAAATTGTGAATATTTTCAAGGGTGCAGGGGTGTCTCAAGAACACCCTGCTGCACCCCTGAAAATGACATGTGTGCGCATATGGCGCACATACATGCCCTAAGGGCATGTATGAGCGTCACACGGCACCTTTTGATTTTTAAAAAAAATGTTTTTTAAAAGAATTCGCAACTTACCACCAACTAGAAGTTGGTGGTAAATTGCGATTCCTTAATGGCATTTTGGAATGTTTTTTCCCTTGATACATTGCATTTAAGGAATAACAGTGCACCTTTCTGGTATGAAACCAGACAATTTTCGATGACGTGTGCTTAGATTCTTACTTTCCTAACATTTACTATATTGTAGAGCACGTTTCATCAGATGTGTCTAAGGGCCATATGTATCAACATTCCGTTTTGCGATTCCTAAATAGCGATTTTTAAGCAATCGCTATTTAGAAATCGCAAAATGGTATGTGTTGGACTTGGCCTTTTTCCCCCAAAATTTTTCGCTTTTGACCCCCTTACATAGGATGTCTCCCCCATGGGATTAAACCTGTATAGGCCATGAGTGGTGTGAGACCCCTTTTGAAAAATGTAATTACCTGACATAATGTGAGCACTTGAAAATATCCCCCATTTTGAAAATGCACCTGACTGAAATGTATTGTATTTTAAAATGGATGCCATGGCCTGGGTAGTGCCACCTGACTGCGTTAGGTTGGCGGTCTAGTCATTAATACCCAGCAACCCCTAGCTTTGGGAGGGAAAGCCTGGCACCCAGGGTGCTCACCCCCTCCCCTAGAACCAGTTTAGGCTAGATGTGCCAACATTCTAGAAGGTCCTGGCACTGCCTGGGAGGAGGGTATAAATAGGGGGAAGTGTCACCAGAGGTTCAGTCAGCGCTGGGACAAGGAAGGGAGGGGGACCTGCTGTGAGGTGCTACCGCCACATGGGCCTGTGAGCTGGGCCCTGCACCCCTATAAACCCCCCCCCGCTGCTGTCCCCATGGGCCCCTGACAAGGGAGGACTCTTCATAGGTCCCTGACGCCGTGGGACCTTGAACCACGCCAGCGCTGAGGGAAAAAGGTGCCCAGAAGAGGAGGAATGCTGTGGGCTTGAACCCCCCAGGAGGTGAGGAGTGTGCCCCTGGGGCTGGCTGTGGAGCTGTTCGCCCCCCCCCTCCGTGAAGAGCCTACTTGGAAGCCCTGGTTTGTCTACCTGAGTGCTGTAAATTCCAAGACTGTTGCTGCCCTGACCTGAACTGTCCTGCCTGGGAAGCGCTATAAGTTGGAAGCGCTAGAGAAGGACTGGGAGGAGCTACGTGTCCCTAGAAGCCCTGAACTGCCTCTATTCTGTTGGGCTAAGAGGGAGGGAGTAGTGCGCTGTGAATAGCGCCATTCTCCTGGGGAGAATCACGCTGGAGGAGCCTACCCTCGTTTCAGCGCGCTGTCTGCCACATTATTAATTAATTAAGAAGGGAGCCTACCCCTTGTTGCAGCCGGAGATCGCCGTCGCGGCCCGGGCGCTGAGGAAACTGTGAGGGGAGGTGGCGCTGAGGAGCCTACCCTCGTTTCAGCGCACTGTCTGCCAAGTGATTGATTAATTGCGGGGGAGCCAGCCCCTTTCCGCCGCTGGAGATCACCGCTGCGGCCCGGCGCCGCCTTGAGGGGACCCCTGCTGTTGGGTTGTACGTTGCGGCGGCCCCCGGTGCCAGAAGAGGGCCGCCGGATTGAGGAGAGGGCCGCGCTAGGCCCTGAAGCCAGCCCCGACCAACCCACGTGACGGGGGCGCCCGGCCGTGTCATTGGCCGCGCCCCCGCCCTTGCCGCGTAGGGATTGGCTGCCAGGCGGGCAGCCGGAAGAGGCCGGGAGAAGCTCCGGCGAAGACTGCCTTAATGTCCCGGGCCCCCATGAGGATAGAGGGGCCCGGCTTCCGTGAGAAGAGGAGAGCGGGGACCTCGAGGCACGGGTTCGGTGCCTGCCCTGCCCCCACCTCCGAGATTCCGTGAGGAGCGAGTGCAGCCCGGAGAGACCGGCAAGCCTCGCGGAGGCTGCCGTCGGGACGCTGTTGGTGCCTGCCCCCCCGGAAGAGAGCCCCAGCGTCGTGTCGATCGAAGACAGAAGGGAGGGGGCCGCGACGCACACTGTCGGTGCCAGGCCCCTCCCTGGTGGAGATCCGCGTGAACAGCAGGGAGGCGCCGAGAAGAGCGCCAGAGTTGCGCAGGCCTCCCCCTGATCGGCCCCCTCCCAAACGAGGGGCCGGAATTGAAGAAACAAGCCCCCCTCAAGGAGCGCGAGACAGGGGGTGGTGTGGAGAGTCCCACGTGTGGAGAGAGCGAGACGGGCAAGGGTTGCCCAAGCACAGCGTTGGTGCCACCCAGCCCACGTACCATGAAGAGGGGGAGAAGGAGCGACGAGGCACAGGGACGGTGCCAGCTCATCCCCTGTCCCTAGTGAGGGACCAAGAAGTTAAGTTAAGCCCCCCCTTCAGCCGCCCTGAAGCCCTGGCCCCAGTGAGGAAGAAGGGCCTGGGCAGCTGGCTTACATCATTGGAGGGCCTCCAGAGGTCGGGAGAGTCCTGCCCCAGAACATCTGGAGCCACGGAGGAGGAGTCGCCAGCATTCGCAGGAATCCCGGTGAGTGGGGTTTTGATTATCCTGTGTGGAAGTCGGGGCACAGGGTCGGTGCTCACCCCAGGACTAGGGCTCGCCCCTGGAAACTGTTCTGAGCCTCGCTGGCCCTTTTGGTCCCCTTTGAGACTTCTAGACTGGGCCGGGACATTACTGAGCCCCCCCCCCCCCCCCCAGGATTGGTACAGGGACAAGTTAACCCCTAGCTAGGTGTTGGGCCCTGCAGAGTGAAGGGCTGGGTAGCTTAGCCTGGTTGTTAGTGGCTTGTTTATCCCTGGGTCCTGCAATGGTTAATTGCCATGTTTAATCCTAATTAGGATACTGGTTGCCCTAAGGTAACGCAGCATTTCCATGTGACCTACCAAAGTGTGGTGCGCTTCCGTGCCTAGCTTGAATTGTAGGCTGATTATCTTGCTAATATTATGCCTACACTAAAGTGATGCCCAGGTGCAGTGGGATTCAAGCCTGGTTTATATGTTGTTGATACCAATGCACTGCTTAATGTTTGTGTTGCAGGTTGCAGGGGGGCTGAGGATTCATGTTCCTGTCTGGTATTATATGATGTTTTTCCCTTACAGGGGTTGGGTTGGCGTTGCCACGCATGAGGTGTAGTTATGCTAATATGCAACTTACAATTTCAGCCAACCTCCCAAGGATGAAGGCCTGAGTAGGCCCTGCCTGAGGTGTAGTTCCCTAGGTGGAGGGGGGAAGAAACCTGATGTTTTATTACAGGTGTTCCTGCCTAATGTTAATGCCTATTTTGGGTTCTTATCCCTAATGTTTGGTTGCATGGTTAATGGGCGAATACGCTAAGTGCATTTTTCCCTTATACAGGTGTCACTGATGTGCGTGCCAAATGCTAACCTTTTTATATTTCAGCTAGACACTTTGGACTACTTCCTATGTAAATAATCCCCCCCTTTATTCACTTGGCTCTGGCGCCAATTGGCGTCATGTTGTGACACTACTGTTTTGCATTCTTTTGCCTTGCAGGTTGGAAACACTACTAAACTACATATCTTTTTCCAACTCGAACTGGTGTCCTGCCTCTTTTGTGGTGTGCCTGGTGTGTTGACTGAGGGTACTGCGTGAATGCTTCACATGTCCTCGAAGTTTGGCCTGCCCGCTTGATGCCATGCTACCCCCTTTGAGACTTGGGCAACCCCCATTTCCAACATTTGGTGGCAGAGCGGTGGGATAGGACTTGTGTTTGCGCAGTACCACAGCGGCCACGGGTTACACTGCAAATAGAGCTTTGGATGTAATCCGAGCCTTGTTGTGGGGATTATTGTGTTTTTTGATTGCTTCCTCCTGAAGAGTGTTCTGAATTGTCCCCTTGTTCCACTGGGAGGGTGTGTCCCGGGTGTACCTCGCCACGATGGGGTTGATCTACCAGGAAGTGGAACTGATGGAGTACACCGAACAGGAGGTGATAGACTTCCTCCTGGAGAGAGGGATATCCCCAGTAGGGAACATTAGGAGGAATTTGTTTCTCTATGAGGCCCTCAAGAGGGGAGAGCCCTTAGAGATTGATGGGGACTTGTCTGACTACCCCCCCGAGGTTTTAAAGGGTCAGTGGGTTAGAGACCAGAGAGAGGGCTCCCCATCCAGAACCCTGGGAGGTAGTTATTCCGATGAGGAGGAAGAGCTTGAGAGGGCGGAGATGCCAGGAGCTGTTGAGGACACTGTAGATAGGGAGTCCAGCACTGGGTCCAGTCCTGGGGGCACTGCCCCATCCCTTTCCCTGTCCCCAGAAGAGTGGGTAGATAGGAGGGAAGAGAGGGAGTATCAGCTGGCGCTGGCAAAGCTCAGGCATGCCGAGGGCTTAGCGCAGCTGAGGGTAGAAGAGCAGCGACTAGAGACTGAAAGAGTCCTAGCGCTGGAGAGGATGGCGGAGGCGGAGAGGGCCTTCGCCAGGGAGAGATCAGCTCAGGTGGGTAGTTTGTCCCCTGAGAGTGGTTTCAGGAGTCTGGATTCACCGAGAGGGGTGGGATCCAGTGGTGGCAGCGAGTGTAGGTCCAGTGCAAGGAGTCCCACTCCCGAAGCCCAGGAGACCGTGCCTGATTCCCCGGAAGAGGAGGACGGGTTAGTGTTCAGGGGTAAGGTAAAGCTGTCCCATCAGTCCTGGGGAGAGTTTGAGGAGGAGTGTTGGACTGTACTGGAGGATTGGGTGGTGAGGAGAGCAGTGGAGGATTGGGAAGGGCTGTGCCATGCCGTTATCCGGGAGCACATGCTGAGGAGTTGTTTCCCAAGACTGCGTCACCATCTGTTGCAGTGCGGGTTCTCAGACCCCAGGGAACTTGCACGGGAGGCAGACCTCTGGGTAAGTGCCAGAGCGTCTGGGAAGGCTGAGGGGAGTGATCCTGAAGGGAGTGAGGCGGGGAGGTGTCCCAAGGTGCCCCAGCTGCGGCCACCAGGCCTGGAGTGTTCTTTAAGAGAACCCCAGCTTGGGAGGCTAGGCTGCCCCGATGTGTCATCCAGAAGGAGGGATCCCCTTATGTCAGGAGAACCCGGAGCATCATTAATCAGAGCTTCAGGGGTTAAGGGGTCTGACCAGTCACAGGGTCTAGATCCTGGACTGGGGTTCCAGGTTCAGGGGTTGCCTGACCTGGAAGGTGGGGTTCCTGTAAGGCAGGTCCCTACCAAATTGACTCCCAGGGGTACCACTTCCAGTGGGAGGGTGCGGAACTCTGGGAGGGGGTGCAGAGGGAGGAAGGTCTCTTCTCTGTCACCGGCTCAGCCACAGGGCATAGATCCCGGGTTGGGTGGCCAGGGTCAGGAGTTGCCTGCCCTGGTGGGAGGGACATCTAAAACCAGAGTCCCCCCGGAAGTGACTCCCAGGGGTACTTCTCCGGGTAGGAGGGTGCAGAATTCTGGGAGGGGGTGCAGGGGGAGGGAGGACTCGCCCCTGTCACCGGTTCAGCCTGTGAGTTTCGACTCCAGGTTGGGGAGAGAGTTGTGTGAGGGTGTCCCCAGGCGTAGGAGATGGAGGAACCCAAGGAGGAGAAGTAGGGGGAGGGGAGCCTCGCCCCTAAGGGCTGGTCAGCCTGAGGGTGTAGACCCCAGGTGGGTGGACCAGTGGAAATTTGGAGAGAGGAGAGTGGTCCAAGAGAATTCTAAGCCTGAGGCTAGTGCCTCCCACTCTAGGAAGGAGAAACATCCCACTAGGGAACACCAGTGGGGTGGTTTTGTTGGTGAAGGGAGGGTTGCGAAAGAGAACCATGGGGTTCCAGAGTGGAGGAGAGACTGCAGGTGCTCCTGTAGTTGCAGGCCTGCGTCCACCTTTTTCCGCCCCAAGCAGGGAAGCCCATCAAGGCATTGATGTGTCTACCCTGGCTTTTGGCTGGGGGGGAGTCGTGTTGGACTTGGCCTTTTGCCCCCAAAATTTTTCGCTTTTGACCCCCTTACCTAGGATGTCTCCCCCATGGGATTAAAACTGTATAGGCCATGAGTGGTGTGAGACCCCTTTTGAAAAATGTAATTACCTGACATAATGTGAGCACTTGAAAATATCCCCCATTTTGAAAATGCACCTGACTGAAATGTATTGTATTTTAAAATGGATGCCATGGCCTGGGTAGTGCCACCTGACTGCGTTAGGTTGGCGGTCTAGTCATTAATACCCAGCAACCCCTAGCTTTGGGAGGGAAAGCCTGGCACCCAGGGTGCTCACCCCTTCCCCTAGAACCAGTTTAGGCTAGATGTGCCAACATTCTAGAAGGTCCTGGCACTGCCTGGGAGGAGGGTATAAATAGGGGGAAGTGTCACCAGAGGTTCAGTCAGCGCTGGGACAAGGAAGGGAGGGGGACCTGCTGTGAGGTGCTACCGCCACATGGGCCTGTGAGCTGGGCCCTGCACCCCTATAAACCCCCCCCCGCTGCTGTCCCCATGGGCCCCTGACAAGGGAGGACTCTTCATAGGTCCCTGACGCCGTGGGACCTTGAACCACGCCAGCGCTGAGGGAAAAAGGTGCCCAGAAGAGGAGGAATGCTGTGGGCTTGAACCCCCCAGGAGGTGAGGAGTGTGCCCCTGGGGCTGGCTGTGGAGCTGTTCGCCCCCCCCCCTCCGTGAAGAGCCTACTTGGAAGCCCTGGTTTGCCTACCTGAGTGCTGTAAATTCCAAGACTGTTGCTGCCCTGACCTGAACTGTCCTGCCTGGGAAGCGCTATAAGTTGGAAGCGCTAGAGAAGGACTGGGAGGAGCTACGTGTCCCTAGAAGCCCTGAACTGCCTCTATTCTGTTGGGCTAAGAGGGAGGGAGTAGTGCGCTGTGAATAGCGCCATTCTCCTGAGGAGAATCACGCTGGAGGAGCCTACCCTCGTTTCAGCGCGCTGTCTGCCACATTATTAATTAATTAAGAAGGGAGCCTACCCCTTGTTGCAGCCGGAGATCGCCGTCGCGGCCCGGGCGCTGAGGAAACTGTGAGGGGAGGTGGCGCTGAGGAGCCTACCCTCATTTCAGCGCACTGTCTGCCAAGTGATTGATTAATTGCGGGGGAGCCAGCCCCTTTCCGCCGCTGGAGATCACCGCTGCGGCCCGGCGCCGCCTTGAGGGGACCCCTGCTGTTGGGTTGTACGTTGCGGCGGCCCCCGGTGCCAGAAGAGGGCCGCCGGATTGAGGAGAGGGCCGCGCTAGGCCCTGAAGCCAGCCCCGACCAACCCACGTGACGGGGGCGCCCGGCGGTGTCATTGGCCGCGCCCCCGCCCTTGCCGCGTAGGGATTGGCTGCCAGGCGGGCAGCCGGAAGAGGCCGGGAGAAGCTCCGGCGAAGACTGCCTTAATGTCCCGGGCCCCCATGAGGATAGAGGGGCCCGGCTTCCGTGAGAAGAGGAGAGCGGGGACCTCGAGGCACGGGTTCGGTGCCTGCCCTGCCCCCACCTCCGAGATTCCGTGAGGAGCGAGTGCAGCCCGGAGAGACCGGCAAGCCTCGCGGAGGCTGCCGTCGGGACGCTGTTGGTGCCTGCCCCCCCGGAAGAGAGCCCCAGCGTCGTGTCGATCGAAGACAGAAGGGAGGGGGCCGCGACGCACACTGTCGGTGCCAGGCCCCTCCCTGGTGGAGATCCGCGTGAACAGCAGGGAGGCGCCGAGAAGAGCGCCAGAGTTGCGCAGGCCTCCCCCTGATCGGCCCCCTCCCAAACGAGGGGCCGGAATTGAAGAAACGAGCCCCCCTCAAGGAGCGCGAGACAGGGGGTGGTGTGGAGAGTCCCACATGTGGAGAGAGCGAGACGGGCAAGGATTGCCCAGGCACAGCGTTGGTGCCACCCAGCCCACGTACCATGAGGAGGGGGAGAAGGAGCGACGAGGCACAGGGACGGTGCCAGCTCATCCCCTGTCCCTAGTGAGGGACCAAGAAGTTAAGTTAAACTCCCCTTCAGCCGCCCTGAAGCCCTGGCCCCAGTGAGGAAGAAGGGCCTGGGCAGCTGACTTACATCATTGAAGGGCCTCCAGAGGTCGGGAGAGTCCTGCCCCAGAACATCTGGAGCCACGGGGGAGGAGTCGCCAGCATTCGCAGGAATCCCGGTGAGTGGGGTTTTGATTATCCTGTGTGGAAGTCGGGGCACAGGGTCGGTGCTCACCCCAGGACTAGGGCTCGCCCCTGGAAACTGTTCTGAGCCTCGCTGGCCCTTTTGGTCCCCTTTGAGACTTCTAGACTGGGCCGGGACATTACTGAGGCCCCCCCCCCCCAGGATTGGTACAGGGACAAGTTAACCCCTAGCTAGGTGTTGGGCCCTGCAGAGTGAAGGGCTGGGTAGCTTAGCCTGGTTGTTAGTGGCTTGTTTATCCCTGGGTCCTGCAATGGTTAATTGCCATGTTTAATCCTAATTAGGATACTGGTTGCCCTAAGGTAACGCAGCATTTCCATGTGACCTACCAAAGTGTGGTGCGCTTCCGTGCCTAGCTTGAATTGTAGGCTGATTATCTTGCTAATATTATGCCTACACTAAAGTGATGCCCAGGTGCAGTGGGATTCAAGCCTGGTTTATATGTTGTTGATACCAATGCACTGCTTAATGTTTGTGTTGCAGGTTGCAGGGGGGCTGAGGATTCATGTTCCTGTCTGGTATTATATGATGTTTTTCCCTTACAGGGGTTGGGTTGGCGTTGCCACGCATGAGGTGTAGTTATGCTAATATGCAACTTACAATTTCAGCCAACCTCCCAAGGATGAAGGCCTGAGTAGGCCCTGCCTGAGGTGTAGTTCCCTAGGTGGAGGGGGGAAGAAACCTGATGTTTTATTACAGGTGTTCCTGCCTAATGTTAATGCCTATTTTGGGTTCTTATCCCTAATGTTTGGTTGCATGGTTAATGGGCGAATACGCTAAGTGCATTTTTCCCTTATATAGGTGTCACTGATGTGCGTGCCAAATGCTAACCTTTTTATATTTCAGCTAGACACTTTGGACTACTTCCTATGTAAATAATCCCCCCCTTTATTCACTTGGCTCTGGCGCCAATTGGCGTCATGTTGTGACACTACTGTTTTGCATTCTTTTACCTTGCAGGTTGGAAACACTACTAAACTACATATCTTTTTCCAACTCGAACTGGTGTCCTGCCTCTTTTGTGGTGTGCCTGGTGTGTTGACTGAGGGTACTGCGTGAATGCTTCACATGTCCTCGAAGTTTGGCCTGCCCGCTTGATGCCATGCTACCCCCTTTGAGACTTGGGCAACCCCCATTTCCAACAGTATGTATGTAGAAAATCGCTTCTTTTTAGCTATTCCTTAAAATTCCATAATTGCGATTAGCAAATTGCTAATCGCAATAAAGGAATAATTTCCCATTCATTTCTATGGGCCAGGAGGCCCATAGGAATGAAGGGGAGATTGCGAATCGCAATTTGCTAATCGCAAATTGTGAATATTTTCAAGGGTGCAGGGGTGTCTCAAGAACACCCTGCTGCACCCCTGAAAATGACATGTGTGCGCATATGGCGCACATACATGCCCTAAGGGCATGTATGAGCGTCACACGGCACCTTTTGATTTTTTTAAAAAATTTTTTTTTAAAGAATTCGCAACTTACCACCAACTAGAAGTTGGTGGTAAATTGCGATTCCTTAATGGCATTTTGGAATGTTTTTTCCCTTGATACATTGCATTTAAGGAATCGCAAAATTTGCAATTCCTTAAATGCAATCGCAAAATAAGGAATGGCAAATTTAGCGATTCCTTATTTTGCATCAATATGTTTCATACAAACCATTTAGCGAAAATGGGTTAGCAAAGGCCGGAATTCTGCGAATTTCGGCGTTTGCGAACCTATTTTGCCTTGATACATATGGCCCTAAGTGCTAGACAGAACCTACAACAATACTGATGGACATTCCAGTGGAAGAAAGCATTATGGGGCATATGTGGGTAAATCCGAATTTGCGATTCGGAAAAAGCGATTTTCGGCGAATTTCCCTTTCCGAAACGCAAAATCGGATGTAGGTAAAAAATCGCGAATATTTTGCGATTCTCAAAAATTCGCAGAATATTTTCGCGATTACTCAAATAGCGATTCCTTAATAGCAAATTTGCTATTAAGGAATCGCAAAAACGGGGAAGAGCAATTCAGGTGCAGAATGATGACATCACAACCAGGAAGTGTGAGTCTGCATGCTGCACCTAATTGCCTGCACCTGTCCCAGAGTCAGTTGCTGGCTGAGAGACAGAGTGGAGGGAGTGTTGATTTGGCTCTGACTTGAAACACTGCAAAATTAAATCACAGGGTGCAGAAAAGCAAGGAGGAGAGACGCAGGCAGAAGAACAAAGCAGAAAAAGGAAGCAGAAATATTCTGAGAGGGAGTTGGAGGTTTTAACAGAAGAGGTGGTGAGGCAACATGACCTTCTTTTTAGAAAAGCCTCACTACGCGTGCCTGAAGCCAAAAAGAGGAACATTTGGGCAGATATACAGGAGAAGGTGAAAGCAATTGGCGTCACCCATCGTACCACCGATGACCTCAGGAAGCGGTGGTACGATATGAGGCAAAGGTCCAAAGAGAGGGTGGCCACGAGATTGACAGAAGCCAAAGAAACTGGAGGTGGGAGCTCCACTACACCTGAGCGACGCCCATGGAGGAGTTGGTAGAGGCAACCCTAATGCCTGAGGCAGTGATGGGCGTGGCTGACCTTGACAGCTCAGAAACCAGAGACAACACAGAAGGTAAGATGCATGCCAAAATCACCCAATGCATTCCCATCCCACCCAAACTCCAAAATCCACTTGCATGATTAGGAATCCGGTCCATGTTTTTAGTAATACCCAGTGAACCATCTTGGGAAATGTAGTCCTATGTCATGTAAATATGGGCAGATACACATACAAAGGGTGTATAGGGAACATCCCCAATAGGTAAATGCAAAGTACACAATATAGACCATCAGGTATGTAAACAGTGTAGTGAAAAACTTTATTGGAAAAAAAAAGACAACATAATTTACACACAACTTATGTGTGAATTGTATTTTTTGCAGATGGACCAACAACTTAGAACACTTTCACTCACAGCAGTGGGAGAGTCAGCTCCTGGGAGAGTCAGCTCCAGCAGAGGAACAGGTAGGGCAGGAGAGGCAGGGTGCCACAACTGACACACCTTCTGTGCAAACAAAACGATGCAAGACAGTACCTGCGTTACTACAAATACAATCTAGGTCCACAGATGTTGAAGACGAGACACAGGCGGAGGCATCACCTAGAGCAGCTCAGGCAAGATCACAAACACCAACATCCAACACGACTGGCAGTGGAGGCAGACAGAGGGCACAGAACAACACCTGCAGTGCCACAACAGGTACTGAGTTTGTTTTTGCTGAGCTGGAGGGCCAAATGTTACACATGCAGCGCCTACAAAGCAGAGGAATATCATCAATTCAGCGTCAGCTGGCGCAACACAATCGACACATAGCAGAGGTGAGAATTGGTATAAGACAAATGGCAACAGCAACAGAGGCACAATTAAAGGAAGCAAGGATGCAAGGCAGGCCCAGCGCAGGGATCAACGACATCTAACAACAAGGCTGGACCAATTTGCAAGGGCTGTTTGCCGTCAATGTTCAGCCCTTTCCATGCTTTGCAGAAGAACAGTGAGCATGCAACACGAAATGGCACACTGATGTCAGGATGTTGCCAAGAGCCTGGTGCAGGTACCCATTCACTTGATCAGCTGCATGCTGTTGTAACTGGGGTGATTGTTACACCGAGTAGCATTGACACTGATGGCCAATCGAGCCGTAGCACACCTACTCAATCAATACCAGCTGAAAGGCGCAGGAGTGGCTGTCAGGGCAGAGGTGTGGACAAACACACCAAAAATTTCGGAAATTCGCAATTAGTGATTTTTTCCTACATTGGCAATTGGCAATTCGCATTACGCGTGACGGTATTTACGACTTTGGCAATTACTGATACGCAGATTGCGGATTTGGAAATTTATTCGCAGAAACCATTTCTCGCAAAATTGCTAATCACAAATTTTGTGATTAGAAATTTTGCATTGAACATTTGTTACCTACATAGCAACACACACTTTAGAGGTCGCAAACACCAGTAATTCTGTGATTTACGGCGTTTGCGATTCGCAAAAGCATACCTACATATGCCCCTATATACAGAGCAAAATGCATTATAAGGCAACATTCAAGGGAAACAATGTTGAAAAGGTCAGGTGGCCAGGTATTTCTCATAGATGAGACCCGAAATGAGAAGCTCTACCTACCTTTAGACGACAGTTTGAAGGAAGAGAATTCAAAATGGAGATGTCTCACTCCAATCAGGGAGGACATGGGTATTATTTCTTGAGTCGGAATGAAGAAAATGCCAGCGCCAGGCCCTGAGAATATATAAAAGCAATTTAGATCATATTTTTATGAAATGCTCCGGGTCATTCAAATTGTCTGGTTACACAATTACCAGAGCATAACCAGGAGGTTCTAAAATACCCTAAAGATGGCCAGTTTGAAATAAATTCTAGCAGAGACTGAAAATCAATGGAGGCCGCTGAAGGTCAAACACCGGGCAAATAAGAAGGCACCCAATGTTTGGAGAGTGCCACATTGAAATCATTATAGAATACAGTAAATGGGGCACACTTGACGTAGAAGCACCTTTCTAGGCATCTATCTAGCTCAAGGCCTACATATTTACAAAGAGACAGCAAAGATGTGCAGCATCCCGATAGCAAGATCATAAGCCTTTTCCAGCAAGGTAACATAAATTCAGGCAGTCACATCTGACTTTAGTTTCTCTAAGTTAAAGAATTACTCTTGCCTCTTGTTCAATTTAGCTCCCTTAGGTCTGGGATATCTCCAACCAACCAACTGGCTTCCTAGGTGTCTCCTTGCCTTATCTAGGAATACAAACAGCTAGGTTGTGAGGCAATGACCAGTAAATATGAAATTGTGTGAGGGTGTTAGCCACCCGTGTCCCTCTTTATGACCATTGAGTCGGAGTAATAACTTACACAGATGGAAATTATGGCTACATATCTGACTGCATGCAATAGCCAGGGCAGGGTTTACCCCAACGGCAGCGCAGTTGTCTACCAACTTGGGACTAACTCGCACACTAAGATTCAAATCCCGCTCCGGGGGACCCTCTTGGTTTGCTCACTTACTGTCATAATGGAGTCTGGTGGATCTGTTTCGCCACACCTCCAATTCACCCTAAGCACTCGTCACACACTGTTAGAAAATAAACAACTTTTGATGGACTTGCACTCAGTTCAAATAGTGTTCTTAGGACTTCTCTCTCCGCATTTCCCTCAGTTGTTTAGCCCTCCACCATCTTCATGTACCCCCAGCTGTTTCAGACAGGCCTAATGCAAAGTGCCCTGACACCAACCTTGTCCAAGTATGCTATAGAAGTAATTAAATAAATTAATGCATAGACAGATGCATACATATATAAATAAATACATAAATAATAGATAGATTGGTATTCTCAAGGCATCCACAGAAGTAAGCCCTCTCTGATTCTACATATGATGTCTCAAGCCAAATAGCGGATTCACTGCTGAGCTCCTTACGTGTCTTCACCCATCTCTCCTTGGGGATCACTTCCGACCGGAACCTATCAGGCAGCATCAGCACCTGCACACACTCCTAGGCAGTGCGGGCCTAAAACCAACTACTTTACAGAGGCTTTCTTACAGTACTGACTTAATCTCAAGAGCATTCTTTGTTCACATATGTAAACCATCACTCCTATGCATTTCAGACACCCACACGCACAATTATGGAGATAAAACCGAATCTACACACAGTGGACGCAATACCCCATTATAACAGCCAACATGTTACTACGCTTGCCCAGTAATGTAAACAAATATGACACAAAACAGCATAAGATCTGCCTGGTTTTGTTTGCCAATAGGGAACTGTTGATGACTCTGTTCCCTGCTTCAGCTAGGCAGGCTAGGAGAGGCGCGAAAAGCCCATGCCTGTGATAACTTTGATGAAAATTTATATTACAAGAGGGTAAGCCTGACAGGAGACTAGCACCCTCACAAGATAGACATTCTAACAGTGCAAGTGAAAGGGGAGAACCCTGAGGGAAACCATAGTCAGTACTGAGAGAAGAGATGCACAGGTGGCAAAGTCAGATATTTGGGAGAGACCAGTGAGGAATGAGCAGAACCAGGCGATAGTGGAGTTGAAGACTTCGACGCCGCATCCAATCTCTTGAATGCCATGTTTTATGCTGTTCAACACTTTAGAGAGATCGTCCGTGACTAAAAACCCACCCCCTTTCATTGCTCATACCCTCCAAGCTTCATTCAGAGTTTCCTGTAGAATAATGGGTTCTGGACAGTTCTAATCCTGTCCCACTGGGGCTGTATCATGCTCTAGTCTGGAATGAAGCATTTTTCGTTTTCGGGGTCATTATAATCCCTATGTATATAGAGATAACTCTAATCACTAGTATATGCAATAGACCTTTGTACTTTCCAGCATTCCTATGTGACTCTTAGAGTATATCCATTCGTATCCCTTCCCTATGTATATAGAGATAACTCTAATCACTAGTATATTCAGTGGACCTTTGTACTCTCTACCATTCCTATGTGACTCTTAGAGTATATCCATTCGTATCCCTTCCCTATCTATATAGAGATAACTCTAATCACTAGTATATGCAGTAGACATTTGTACTCTCTACTATTCCTATGTGACTCTTAGAGTATATCCACTCGTATCCCTTCCTTGAATGACTTTACTACCTTTACATTTGCAATTATTTTTTTTTCTGTTTGTATCTCCTCCTTGTGTGACTCTATAACTTGTACATTTGCCATTTTTTTCTGTTTGTACCTTGTATGATCCGCATGTGATCCTAAGTCTTTTTGTATCGCAACTGGTTCTTATATAAAGCGCTCTGACACCTTCGGGTAATGTTTGCGCTATATAAAATCGCATTAAATAAAATAAAAAAATAAGGTAGCATGGTGGGCATCCCCCCCATGCATTATGGGAACGCTGCGCGAGTCAGCGAGGATTAGGAAAATAGGAAAAATGCTTTGAGATACAGAAAATTCTACCAATTGTACATATGTTAATCTCTGTCTACGAGCTCAAAAACTATCTTTGAGTACGAAGAACAATTTCAAAGTGTAATTTTAATAGTTCACATTACGGGCTAGCTGTGAGTGTACACATATATGTTTTCAGATTTAGTTTATGGAAATGTATGAGCCAGTGACATGCGACAGTCTTTTCTCGGTGTTACAGAAAAAACAGATGTACAGTTGAAATGCTCTTTTATTTCAGAACCCACGATGAGAATATATCCGGTATGTAAAGCTTGCCTCACAGAAATATATATGTTTTAATGTACATTTTGAAGAGAGGTCAAATGTTTAAAAGGTTGGGATAAGAAACGGGGGCACGGCTTCCTGCATGGTTTAGAACTCATTCCATTCCAATCGAGGATATTTTAAAGTTTGACAGATTTTCGGCTGTTGCGCCAATCTCAAGGTTACAGGCTGAAGTGACAACCTGCAGTTCTAATTCGGAGTTCTCATCTGCCTCTTTGCTTTGATTATGATCCTTTGCATTCCCCGTGCACCAGTCAAGAGGCAAATAATGAACATTTACAGGGCTGGATCACATAAACTGAGCGTTTGGGGGCCGGAACTCAAATTTGGCTTGTGCTAGTATATGTCCTTGGTGACAAATAAGGCGAGGCTTCATGCATACACATTTTACCACCCACATTATAAAAGCAGATTTGTGGAATTGTAATACGTGACTAGAATATTTTTGCACATTTAAGCAGCTGAGGTACAGCCACAATAGGACAACAAATTACAGTTTCACGCCAAAATAGGAGGAGTACTATACAAAACAACATCACAAACCAGGCTTTACTGCTGATTAAAACATTTTATAACATAAAAATAAAAGGAATACAAACACAATTAAATTGAATGAATAGGTGAATGAAAAGTGGTTCTTAACAACCATACATGGCGAAGCTAAACTAACTGTTGATGACAGTGTTGAAGCGATTTTGGATCATCTGATGAGATAAAGGGGTATATTCACAAGAAAGTGTGCTAAACATCACCAAAAAATGCTAACGCAACCTTACACATCACAGTCGAACGAGGGAAAATAATCCTGTGTCAACGTGGAATTCACAACAAGGGGGTACCATGCGATAGTCTGCCAAAACCAAGGCCAATGTCCGCGATACAACCACCTCGATGGAGATAAAAACACAAACCACAACACAAAAAAAAGTGTGATGAGCCAATTCGCGATGAGGAAAGCAGGGATAAGCACCGCAAGGCCTGCGACACACACAGCAGGTGGGAATAAGCACAACAAAAGCCTGAAAAAGAAAGACAAACCAAACAGAAAACAACATCTAAGCACAATGGAGGCAACCAGAGCCAGTATACAACCCCACAAGCCCCATTGGCAACAACAAATTGTGCATGGAAGACCATCTTGGACAAGGTGAATGCAGCCTGTGAGCGAAGCTACGTGTCCATGGTCACTGCCAATGCTAAAGTGACATGATAACGTCCGCTGAAGACATCACATGTTGCAGGGCCCGTGCCCATCAGGCTGACACAATGACCACACAGACACACTTGCTCAGATGGTGCAAATGGCTACGGGCACATGCGTACGGCCACATTTAATAGCAGGCACACATACCAAGAGACCCCTGTGTTGGATGTGTGTGGGGTGTGTGCACACCAGCCGGCAAGGGCTGTCTGGCGCAGTCAGAAATCAACAACAATGTACATCATAAAGCACACACGCATTCAACCATATAGGCCCCATGACTTGTGATGCACATAGTTAGTGGCCCCGGATGCACAGCGTCCTGCACAGGCCTACCGCCTCGGACCTCTGAATTGCGGGGCACAGGGGCAGGGTCACAAGTGCAGAGCAGGTTTCCATAGATGACAAAGGGGCTTGTCACAGAGTTTCTTGGTGGACAGTGGAAGGTGTACCCACAGGGCATGATGCAGAGGGCAGGACCACACTGAAAAAGTCACTATGGTGGAGATGAATGGAAAAGACACATGTCGGACACCAAGTCCGGTACAGCCAGATGAAGATGCAGAACAACACCAGGCCATGGACTCAGATGCCACCAAGGTCCAACCAGGCACTAAAAGGCTCTTTGGAAAAAGATCTCCGCCAAAGTGCCCCTCATCTGGAGCCCGTCAGACATTGCAGCGCCGGCCAGATGAGGCGAAGCACCGATGAAGAAGCATGACATCCAACTGGGTGTGTGAGGGCAGTACATTCCAAAGAAATGGATTCCCATCTCTTTGACTCTGTAGCCTACTGTCCTTTGTATATTTCTCAGTTCTAGATCATTAAGGAACAGCGCAACTTTAATTTTCATATAGCATTTGGGCAATTGTGCTGGACCTTATGTATAAAAGCCTTTTGTCCCTCTATTTGTGAATACCAACCAGATAGTACCATGAATCATTACGCACAGAGTTAGTGGCACCAGTGCTGTTAGGGGATGCCACCTGCAATGAGTTGTGTCCAATGGTGTGGCTTCCTCCACATCTTACACAAGACACAGTTCCACATGTGTGACCTACTGGACCGCAGTGTCGGCCTGAGGCAGCAGTCAGCACAGGCAAATCACCAAGTGTCGCCGGCCTAGATGAGGATGGCCCCACTGGCCTGCATAGTTCAGGTTCAGTGGCACCACGGGACGCGGACTTGCATTGAACAGGGTTGATGGCACCAGGTCAGTTTTTGCTAGTGGTTGATCACCTAGGTGACACTTCTCCGGCTTTTTTCCGGACTGAGCCGCATCATCCCCTTACTCCTCTCCATGTGTTCACTGGTGTGGACTCTGCCATTCATGATTCATGACTGAGTGCTGGATGTGGGACCTACTGGGCCTCAGGGTAGGCCTGAGCCCTCATCCTTGTGTCGCCGGCTGAGTTTGAACAGGGTTAGTGGCACCACGTGTCGCAGGCTTGCGTTGAACAGGGTTAGTGCCACCACGTGTCGCAGGCTTGCATTGAACAGGGTTAGTGGCACCATGTGTGGCAGGCTTGCAATATAGAATTATGTCTCACTGATCGAAGGGAGTCTGGTGCTGTGACCGCTGCCATGGATTTTGGGTCACTGCCATTTAGAACTCAGGACACAGTTCCACATGTGGGACCTACTGGGTTGAAGAGGAAGCCAGTAGAGTATGTCAACGAGAAAGGAGTAATGTGGACCAGCGTCGGGGGGCAGCGATGGTCTGCTGAGGCTGCAGAGGTCGCTGGACCTGTGCTTTGAGCTTTAACTGGCATGTGGTGGGCCCTCTTTGACACATGCCAGTGTAGGCAGGTGAGCGGAGCCTCGTTGGTGCGCTGGAACAGGCATGACGGGTTTTGGGACCAGCGGCCTGGGGTGCAGCAGGTGCACAGGGAAGCTGGCCCCGCTGCGCTCGGCGCAGGACTCGTGGCGGGCTGAGAGGTGCCACCCTGGCAGAAGCGTTGTCCATTCCGAATGAGAACCACTACCAGTGCGACAGGCTTTTTGTTCACATCTCTACGCAGGCCTGGCGTACGCAGGGCCAACCCACCGTGCACGGGCATGCATGGGGGTTGTAAAGTGCAACATTTCCACGTTCTGCCCTGCAGCCTGTAGGGACATGGTAGCGCCCACTGGCCACTACATCCATGAACCAGAAGTTGATCTCCACATTGCCATTTCCATGGTTTGCACTCTGTGGTCTGTCTGGCACCTCCATGCCTCTCCTCACATTAACCCTGGGTGAAGGACTACGCTACGTTCGAGGAGCGTGCGTTGTTTACGCAACTACGCTGTACGCAAATTGCATGTAGCACAGTGCAAAAATGCGCAGCGTGCATTTTTTGCCTGCTCGCGGTCCTCAACGTCAAGTTGGCGACCAAGAGCAAGCAAAATAACATCCCGGCAAGACTTTTTCCTCGTTCGAGATCAGCAACATCAAGTTGCCGATCGTGGGCATGGAAAATAAACCTCCCATGGAGATTCTCAATGCGGGGAAGTCAGTTTTCTCATTGCGAGTGGTCGCATATGCTCGCGACCGCTCGTGATGAGAAACTACCAGTCCGCGTTGAGAAAGCTCGGGCTCGAGTACAAATCTACTGGAGTGGCAGACAACTACTGCTTGCACTGTGCAAGATGCGAGTTGCAATGATTGCAAAGTGCGGACAAGCATCAGGTACTGTGCAATCAGTGCAAACAGCATTTTCCCTACCGCACTACGCAGTTCGAGTAGCTTGCGTAGTGAGAAGTGCACTTCGTGTAGCTACGCGTAGCACTACTACGTGAACTACACCCAGGGTTACCTCACTTCCTGCTATTGTGTGTCTGTGGTGCCATGCTGTGACTGGGTTGTGGGCATGGCAAGACCGGATTCCCAATGGGGTGGTGTTGTTGTGTCTGGTCGGTTGCCATGTTGTGTGTCATGTTAGATGTAGTTGTGCTCATGCCCATTGGCAGTGTCGTGAGTTGCATGACTGTGGGCTGGAGGTGTGTGGTGTGCTTATTTTGCACTTACCAACAAGCACTGCATTTCCATGTGTGCCATCCTGGGAGCGCTGGGCGATGATGGGCTGCCAGGAGATGTGAGTATCATTCACTGTGCCTGGGGAGTTCGCCACAACATTGTTGAGGAGTTTCCCGGGAGTGTCTACTATTGCCTGCACACATGAGGGAATCCAACCATGGTGTGGGGGCCTTGCTTGGTCTCCAGCTGCTCTTGCACAGTGTGCGTTACATAGGGGTGCTGGGATACCAGGCTGATGTTGGTATTCAGGACAGGTGTTATGTCCTTGGATGGGGCTGGCTGTGTGACTCCTTCGACTCTGGCAGTTGTGGTTTGGATGGTACCAGAGGCCAGCATGTGCTGCACAGCCGGAAGCTTTGTCTGCGGAGAGATTTTGGTTGTCCGCTGGGTTGGGACCGTCAGCAGGTGGGGGATGTGCGTCAGAATGCGGAGTATCCGTGTTGCCTGATCATTGTCTCCATGGCATCTGTGGGTCTTCAGGTGTAGCCCTTGGCTGGGCTCCCTTTTATGCTGCAGATAGTCATCCTCCTTAACACCAGCAAAAGACAGTTGTTAATTCCCTGCTGTTGCCGCTGCTTATCGCCTGTTTTTGGTTCACATCGCAGATCTGCCAGTTCGTTATGAAAGTGGTGGTGTGTTTTTTTTCTAGTGTTTTTGTACAGGAAGGCCTACTCTGCATCTCATTAGGGTTAGTTGGTGGTGTCCACCATGGAGATACATTTTGGGGAAGATATCGCAGGAATACTGCGATGTCTGCAGTTGGCACCAGCTTGTGAATGGGTGCTAAATCTATCTCCACTTTTGATGCGTTAATGTGGAGATAAATCGGAGATAAGTCCTTGTGAATTTCCCCCAAAGGGACTACACTTCAGGGACGGAGGGAGTTGAACCTTGACTAGACGAGGCAATGAGTCCCTAAATGGCACCTGAACACAAACTAATAAAAAAGCTTTCCATAAAATGAGGTCTCTGACTCAGGAATAAATTGAAAACATAAAGGTTTGTTAAGAAAATTAAATGAACATTACAGCAAAAATAGTAGTCATTCAGAATGCATTAAATTAATATAGGAAATTAGCATAATGCTCAATTGAATGCAGCACAAGAATGACATGAAGATAGGGAAAACAATAGTCTAAGTCCAAATCATAAGACAAACCAAACAGGGTTCAGGTCTCCAAAAGTCAGGGAGTTTGAAGACTGGCTCACCTCCAAAATGCATTCTTTTTTTGGGATAAAATGTATTTATTGATTCTCAAAAACAGTTGGCAGAACAATAAACATGACAAAGAAAACACAACAAACACAAGAGCGCCACAAAAATCCCCTATCAAAATGGTCCCACCAAATGGCCAATATTTTTAAATGCTTTTGAGGGCAACCACATGCTACATACACCGGTTCCTTCATTACAAGCACGAGCCCATGGCATGGTGCCACGCCTGTAAGTCCGGAGCAGCACATTTTCCCAGCAAGGCCTTCAGAAGCGTTAAGTATCTATTAGATTGACTGTCCCCCAGCTCCTCAAGTAAACTCAGAACCGCAATCTGAGGGGAGCAGTCTATCAGCCTCCCCAACACATCCTTTCAACCCCGAGACTTTGGGACCAGTAGCGCTGCACGAAAAGGCAAAGCCTAAGCATATGATAACTATCAGCGGTATCAGCAGAACAGCGATTGCATGCGAGCGATAGAGCAGCTCAGGCATCATATTAGTAGCATTAAGTTGAATCATGCAAAGCTGGGAGGAAAAGGTCAACTTCATAGGAGCCATAAGTGCTTCCCCCATTCTCCATCTTCTAGGGCACCCAACCAAGCCTTCCACCAAGTGCAGAGAGGTAAAATAAAAACCGGGTATTTGGCAATCAGGGACCAAAAAATCTGTGAAGCCCCCTTGTGGTATAGGGGCGACATAAGGACCTTCACTTCCAGAGGACTGTATTCAGGGAGCACCACCAAATCTAGGTGATGAGAACATAAGGCTTGGCATATCTGCAGAAAGCAGAAAAAATGTGTCTGGAGCAAGTGAAAGTCCACCTGCAATTCGGAAAAGAAACAAAGAGCAGAGCCCTGCAATATATCGATAAGCTGGAAGATGGCAATGAGGTCCCATTGGCCAAACCCCTCTAGGCCCTTCACGTGGTGAAGAATAGTGCCCCTCTGCAGGGGGGCCTGTACCATGACCTTCCCGACTAACCAGTCCACTTTGTAGCACTCCCTCAGATCCGAAGATCTGCTGAAGCTTGGCAAATTGGAGACCCATAAAAACTATTGGTAATCATTTCCCATGACATAAGAGAGAGTTCTGCATGATACTCTGGGTCCTTGCGTCCTCCATGAAGACAGTCGTTCAGGACCACCAATTCGGAGGCTCAATAATAAAGCTGTAGGTTACCCACAGCCAGGCCCCCATCAAAGGTAGATTGCACACAATTGGAAAAGGCTATACCCGGAACTCTATGGTTCCAGAAGAAGAGACCTATAAGGGTCTGGACCGAATGAAATCACGCCGGGGGAATACTGTGAGGGAAGTTCTGTGAAACGTACAAGAACAGAGGCAAGACGATCATTTTGAAGAGTGCGATCCTGCCCAAAAGGTTTAGGGGTAGGGAAGCCCAGCGGTCAAGGTCTTTCCTGTATATACCAAGGTAGAGAATGCTCAGCTGATGAAGGGGTAGGGAGCCTCTCCAACCATGGTCTTGTAAGGGACCCATCAAGGGAATCAGCATAGATTAGGCATGATTGACCAAAAGCCCAGATGCTTGACCATAAAGATTGAGCATGGTTAGCATCCTGGAACCCAAAGTCAAGGGGTCATGTAGGAATAGCACCACATCAACGCCATAAAGCGTGATGTGGTCTTCCGGCACAGTATTACCCCACCAGAATCCCAGGAGAGGAGATATCATTGATGAGTACCCCTTCAAATCAGGAATGTTCAAGAGAGAGCACCGTTCAGACACATCCACATTGAGGCACCAGTATATAAGGTTTGCACGAGTCTGAGGAAGTGGGAACCAAAACCCAATTGAGCTGAGAGGTTCCAAATGAAATCCCAGTCAACAGAAATGAATCCCTTCTCGAAATTGAGAAGGAGAAAGGCTTTGGAGCCGGGCATGAGATGGCAGTACACCACCCACGGCTGCCTGCACCCGTTAGGTACAGTGATGAGCCCCACAATGGGGCAAAAAGCTGCATTGGTTCAAGTGGACCAACATGGGTATGACATGAAGGAGACAATTGGCAAGCATCTTGCCATATAGCTTGAGGTCAGTATTAATGAGGGAAATAGGGCAATATGATGCGTAGGATTCAGAGGGCGCCACAACTTGTAAAGAACCACAATCTTGGCCTCATGCAGCTCCGCCGGGAACTGGCAATGAGAGACAGCTTCAGTTTACAGCGCCAACAAATGGGGTAACAATGGTGTCTGAAGCAGCTTGTATTATTCATCAGAGAACCCATCTGGGCCTGGCATCTTGTCCGAATTCAAGTCAGAGAGGTCAGATTCAATCTCCTCAAGAGTAAAGGGTTCATCCAAAGGACAGAAAGGAAAGTCTGCAATGAGGGGAAAGGAAAACATGCACTGGGGTCTGGTGTGGCGGGCATGCAGCTCACCATAGTAGTCTGCAAATGCAGCTGCCATGGCACAGGTTTCTGTAAGTAGGTCACCCTCCGGGGTACAGATGCTAGGGACAACTCTATCAGTAAGACCTCGAGAGGCCAACGAATATAAAAGTTTGTAATCAAGATTGGGTGGTACTGATCAAAGAATTAGGCTCGCACATCACAAATAAAGGTAAGTAAAGAGCCAAATCAGGAGGAACATGTGTGCTATACAGGGACTGGCTACACCCGCGTAGTGCCAAAAATTATCAGAAAACTCCAGATACTTAATCAATAATAATTTGTCCCAAAGCACCACCAAACTTCACAATCTTGATCTGTCAAATCGACAAGTGCAAATAGTAGTTTAACCACACACAACACAAATTCAATTTGTCCAAAATATAGACAGAGTTAAAATATGAGAAGTTCTTTGTCTGAGGCAGCAAATGCTTTAATTCCTCGGACTGAGAAAATCAAAGTATTTGTTACATCAGACAAAGGACTTCTCATATTTGAACTTTGACTATATTTTGTACAAATTTAATTTGTGTTCTGTGTGTGTAAACTACTATCTGGACCTGCCGATTTGACAAACCACGATTGTGAAATTTGGTGGTGCTTTGGGACAATATAAAAGTTTACTGGACTTGTCACCCCAGCCATATATCCTGCTCTGGGAGGAAATCCAGCTTCGTCGAGCCTCATTAAGGCTTAACTGGCACATTATGAGCTGGTCCAGGGCAAGCTGATAATGCTCAGTGGGGTCCGCTGTCAAAGATTGCTCCACTTGAGTGATGCACAATTCTAGCCTTTCAATCTGCATCAACCACTGCTGGTCTAAATGGCAAAAATATGTGTGGGCCGCATACCACATATATGCATTACTGGAAGCCTAGAGAGTCCCAGGGGACTCAAAAGACTCAACATTGAAACACAGAAAGGTACATAGTTCCTGAGAGAGATAGTCGACCGCAGTCGTGTCCATAAGGGGCCAAGCACTAAGGTGCCAAATTGAATGCTCGCCTGGGGCCTCACGACCTTATTGGGTAGTAACAGCTGCCTGATCTGAAATATCGCACAGCAAAATCTGTGCATCGGTGGTAAGGAGCACGCCCGTAGCTGACATAAAGACATAATCAATACGTGATGTAGATTTATGTGCAATGGAATTGCGCATATAGGGGCGGGAGTTGTGGTGACAAGTGCGCTAAATACCACAGAGACCAATGCTGGACATCCAGTTCATAAGGCGGATGGTCATAGGTGTAGTACCAATCAATGCCCTAGAGGTGTCACAGATCGGGGCATCAGCATTTTAAAATCACCACGTACAGTGGTCATCCCTGGGGAGCTTCCAATAAATACCCTCTGGACGGCATCAAACATAGGGTTAGGAATTTGGGGGTAACACACAAACACTCAGCAAGTGAGAAGTCTGACCGTCAATCATCCCTTCAACCACTGCCTATATATCCTGATGGTCGGGGATGCAATGAGTGATTGACATACGTAAATGCCTGTGAAGAAGGACTGCAACATCCCAGTATCCTCTTGCGTAGCCAGCAGAATATACCTATTGTACCCGTAGTGGGCCAAGAAGGGGCAGTGAGTGCTGAGGAGATGGGTTACTTGGAGGAGGAGGATATCAGGTGCATTGTGCTTCACAAACTCCAGGACAGCCCTGAGTTTGATATGGTCATTAAGGCCATTGACCTTCCAAATCATGATTTTAAGGACCACAATGGGAAAGAACACTCACTAAAGTGTAGGGCGTGGGCTGAGAAGACATCTAGAAGGAACAGGAGAACAGGGGACTTCAGCGCACATATAAGGAAAAACAAAATGCATGACCACCTAAAACAATACCGCACCCTCCCTCCCCCATGCTTCCCCCAGAAACATCTGCCACCCCCAAACATAACAATACAAAGAAATTCACTCTATGGGGCTCACACAACATCCCACTTCCGGAGGAGATCAATAAAAAAAGGATCAATTGCTGCTGGCACAGTATATATGTAAAACTTAAGAAACCCCTAAAAGGACAAAGTCACAGAACCACCTCATATGTCCTGAGAAGAAGATGCATGGGCTCGGATGGCACTAAATTATCCAATGTGGCAGCAGCAGCCTCCGTTCTAACAGGATCATGAAAAGGACTAGGAGTTCTCGGAGCAGAGGAGATCCCCCGGTTCATTTGCCCCACCCGGATGAGCCACATCTGCGGCCATTACTCCGGGCACTGCCTCCACCGGAAGAGCTGTCCCCCTGCGGACAGGGGGGTGAGTTAGTACTCAGGGGCCTAGTCTCCATAGCCCATTCCATCCCCTTTCAGGTGTGTCAAAGAAGTATGATTAGGAGGCGTGGAACAGGAGCATATTCCACACGCTCAGTTGTTATGTCACTGCTTCAAAGGAGCAGAGTTGGTGCTGTACAAGGCAAGTGGAAATTAGAATCCGGAAGGACTGGAAGGTCATGGGGGCCGGCTCATGTACAAAGTGCAGGATTACATCTGGGTCTTTATAATTCAGGACCTTTGCAATTATTATTATTATACATTTTATTATTATTATTATTATTGTTATTATTATTAATAATAACAGATTTATACAGTGCATAGCTACCTCAGCAATGAGGTGTCCCAGCGCTACCCCAACAATACCCGCAAGTAGTGGCAGCCCGGGAAAGGAAGGAAAGTTATGCTGGGAAGAGCCAGGTCTTTATGGCTTTCCGGAAAGCTAAATGATCTCGGAGCAACTCTGATAACAGCCGGAAGGGAATTCCAGAGTTTGGCCGCCAGAACTTTCAAAGAACAGCCACCGGCTCTGGCTCTTAAAACTCTGGGTGTACATGCCAGCCCTTGGTCTGTCACCACAGGCAGCAACTTGGAACATACGGTGTTAGAAGGTCTGAGACTGGGGGGGCTTGTTGAATTAAGATTTTATGAGCAACGCATAGGGTCTTAAACTGAATGCTTTTTTTTACCCGTAACCAGTGTAGTTGTGGTAGGGACCTAGACACTGAACATGATTAGAGTGCGGGCTACTGCGTTTTGTATTCTCTGAAGGCGCAATCACATGTTGCGGAGGGGCCTCAGGCGGAGGCACTGCCATCAGGGATCTATGGGCACATTCCACTACGGAACAGGTGGACAAGTGACCTTCAGTGGCCCTTTACAGGAACCATTTCTCCAAAAAGTCCACAGGAGACGTCCCTTCAACCCCCTCGGGAACCCCACAAACTGGAGATTGTTGCGCAGGTCCCAACTCTCTACCCTTTAATTAGAAAGAAACAGCTCTTGGGGGCTGGGGAGGGGGGTCCACATGGCTTTAATTAGGCTGGGGGAGGCTACATGACTCCCCTCCCCTTTAAAAACATAAGGCCCTTTGACCAACCCTCCACCTTCAGCCGTGCAAGATGATAGCTGGCTTTACATATGGTAATAAAATATGACTTTAAGTTAAAATAACCCTCAAAATTCACTGAGAAAAACAAAGGTTAAAGAAACGTTATTTTTCGGTGAATTTGTCAGTGGCAACATTAAGGTTTGAAATAAACAAAAACAAAGCTAACTATAATTTGGTCTACATCATGCACTGGTCATGACCTCCCATATTACACAGTCTTTTGTTAAGGAAAATTTGTCATGCTGAGACGATCCTGTCTAATAACTCTAGGCTGTTTACAATACTTAGCATGTAGTATGTAGAATCTTTGCCCTCATGAAAACTTTTACTGCTATAACAAAAAATGTGTGTGGAACATATTAAAGAGAAATCAACTGTCACCTACACACAGAGTTAATCTTCAACACAAAGATTAATACTGTGTTCAATTAGTCTACATACCTATGATGCATTATAAGCACATGTGTTTTGTAAACAGTTATTCCAATTAGCTGGACACAGGCGTTACAAAATTAAGTAGAAAAGTAATATGGTAGATACCCGCCACTATGAAAACTATGACATAAACTAGCACACTCATTGGATGATGTCATCATTGATGTAATCAGAGATGTCATCAATGATGTCATTTGAGATATCATGAGGGATGTAATAAATGATTTTATGGAGGGCACAAGTTATAATTAGCTTTTGCTAACGAGCATTGGTGAATTTCTGAATTTATGTGTTTTTTAAGTTCAAAACACTAATAGTCCTGAATGTCAGTGACCTGAACCTCATGACAGTGACCACAGCACCACACTCCCTTCGATTAGTGAGGGGAATTTGCATATAGAAGGCCGTCAACACGTGGTGCCACTGAACCTGCACTACGCAGGCGGGTGGGGCCACCAACGTATGCACTTGGCTGTGGGCCCTTGCTCATCGCTACCTCTGGCCTACACTACAGTCAGCACGCCTCACAATTTTGATACTGTCCTGTTTCCACATAACACAGTCCAGTAGGCAAGACACATTGCTCCCAGTGCGACCCGTCCACACCAAGCATCATCGCAGGCTCATACAGTCTCAATGCTTCTGATGCCTCCTACCCTCTTTAACACAAGCCAAACCCACATGTGTAACTGTGTCCTGAGTCCTGAATGGCCGTGACCCCAAATCTGTGGCACCGACCACAGCACCACACTCCCTTCGATCAGTGAGGCATATTTCGATATGGAATGCCGGCGACACGTAGTCCCACTAACCCTCTTTAACACAAGCCGATCTTACATGTGTAACTGTGTCCTGAGTCCTGAATGGCAGTCACCCCAACTTCATGGCAGCGACCACAGCTCCAGACTCCCTTCTGTCTTATTTGTTGTTCTTTTCTTTAAATACATTTTTTATATGTAAATCTATACATGACTAAGATTCTTCTTTATCCAACCGCACAGGGACACTTCTGTGCCCAAGAAGGTTGTTGGGTGTATGTTGGTAATGTGAGAAGAGGGTGCATTACCTGCTGATGTGGGGAGAGGCAGCCTGAAAGGGGTATCTCTCACAGAAAGAACTCTGATATGTTTTCACAAATGCCTCAGACAGATGACAGCTGATGGACTGAATCACAAAATAATTTTTTAATACTTATGTAGTGTGAGTTATGAACAGTTCACCCAGGCTCGCAGAGGGCCCTCATTGTAGCTATCCCTGCCCTGTTCCCTCATACGCCATACTACGCCACTCCGATTACCTTCCAATGTTGGCCCCACATAGCTATATGTCGCAGGCGTACTCCCTGTTGGTGTGCAGGTCAGTGGTCAAGTTCTCAACATCTCACGGCCACTCCCTGAGGACAGGTTTGCACACATACCACACCCATCTGGCACATGCGTCACAGGCCATGTGACCACGCAAATATAATACATCGACAACATAACATCCTTTATTGCCAGTGCTGACTGGATGGCGGATGCTCCACGGGTCTCAACCATAAAGAGCCTTTGAAAAGTTGCGCAGATGGTTAGTCTTATCTGAATGGCCGTAAAGGGCCTACCATCCCCTTGGCGCGGACTTCAGATGCACAGGGTTAGTGCCACTTGAAGCTCATATGGCCATCCGGGGCCTACCACAATGTGGCCCGGACTTGAGATTGTATTGTATTGTAATTGCATTTATATAGCGCTTACTACCCCAGACAAGGCCTTGGAGCACTTTTTCGGTGAGTAGCACGCTACTCCGGGACCCATAGAGGATTAGTGTTGAATTAGTATAGTGAAACATGCAAGTACATTTTAAGTGGTGGATAGGTTAGTCAGTTATTTGGATTTGGAATGATAGCAGAAGGATAGAGGAGGTAAAAGGTTTGTATTTATATAGCGCTTGTTGACGCACGCTATTCAGGAAGCCCATAAAGGATTAGTGGTGAATTATTAGGGTGAAATATGAAGTAATTTCAGTGGTGGATATTAGTCAGTTATTTGGAGTGAGAAGGATAGCGGAGGGATAAAAGGGAAAGAAAGGTTTGCATTCATATAGCACTTGTTACCCCTGATGGGTGTTGAAGCGCTTTTCTGGCGAGTAGCATACCACTCTGGAACCCATAAAGGATTAGTGTTGAAAATTAGTATAGTAAAATACGAAGTAATTTGAGTAGTGGATATGTTATTCAGTTATTTGGGTAAAGAAGGGTAGGTGGTGGGATAGAAGAGGGAAAGAGGTTTGTATTTATATAGCGCTTGCTGATGGGGTTTTGAAGCGCAAGTAGCACGCGAGTAGCACGCTACTCAGGAACCCATCAGGATTAGTATTGAATTAGTATGGTGAAACATGAGAGTAATTTTAGTGGTGGATATGTTAGTCAGTTATTTGGATTCAGAAGGGTTGGGGAGGGGTAGAATAGGAAAAAGGTTTGCATTTATATAGCGCTTGTAACTCTGATGGGGTGTTGAGACTCTTTATTGGCGAGTAGCACGCCACTCTGGAACCCAGTAAAGGATTAGTGGTGAATTACTATAGTTTAATATGGAATTTGAGAAATGAACATGTTAGTCTGTTAACTTTGATAACTTTGATTGAAAAGGATAGTGGAGGGATTAAAGAGTGAAGGATTTTTTTTTTAGGTCTTAGCAGTAGTAGGAGGCTTTGGATGAGTAAAAAGTAGTTGCAAGAGTGGAAGAGTTTAGAAAGGTCTGTTTTAGGGGATCATTATAGTAAAAAGAGGTGTCAGATGATGCAAGGAGGGGTAGAGTAGGAGAGAGTCTAGAAAGGGTTATTTTGGCGATCATAGTAGTGGTATGAGGTTTGGGATAAGTGAGAGTGTGGATGTAGAGTATATATTAATAGATGTATAGGATGAGAGATAGGGTAGTGCATTGGAAAGAGTAGTAGAAAGAAGTTTGAGATGAGTCAGAAGGTTGGGCTAGAAGATATATTAGGAGACAATTATCATTATCAGACAATTAGGAGAAGTATAGCTGTTAATCACTATACTCAATACTATCTGTGTTACTTATTTCTAACACTTATTTGCATACAAACACGCCCACTAAGGTCACGCTGTAGCTTTTTTTATTTCCTTTATTTTATCTTGTAGAAGCTTGTTGAATTGGTGTGCATTTAATTATTGACGGACGAATGTAACACTTGTACGGATACATTGGTGTTGGAGTATGAGGATGTAAGAACGCTCATATTATGATATTGGGTAAAATAAACTCAGCAGTAAATGAAAAGGCACTACAATTGTAAGACAGACTATTGGCATTATCAACCTTGTAGTCGTGCGTTTAAGATATGCTTAGATTACAGTAAAAAAAAAATCTAAATACACTTGCCTGCACGCAATCACTGATCTATAAAAATTGAATATGATGGGTAATTTTTATTGTAAGTATGACTGCCACATCAAGTGAAAGCGTTTTTTTCAGTTAGTCGTTTTAACTTTGTAGCATTGCTCTTGCTTGCGAAAGCCAGTCCTATTGGCTTTGCCAATGCTAGTTATATTTAGCCACTTGAGAAGTGTGTGTGTGGGGGGGGGAGAGGGAGGAGTGCTAGAGACAGGACACAGCCCTCCCCCTCTCCTATACCTCTTAGTGTGAGAATAAATCAGTTAAAGAGCAGTGCGAGGCAAAGAGTCAACCATTCTAAAAGGATAAGTTGACCAAGATCACGCTCCAGCAGATTATGTATTTGGGGGTGTGCCTATAACAAATTTGCTGATATATCCTGGCTTTCTTGCCGAGAGAATGGGTAATGGCACTACTTACCGAGCTGTTTCCCTTCTTCGGAATCAAAGCCTTCCTTGGGATGATGATCAGTTTGGAGCGGAACTCCTTCAGTATTTGCACGTTGCACTGGAGGGATTTGGCACTTCGGTTACGTCGACGGGGATCCACGGAGATGTGGCACGAACTTGAGTTCCACAGGGTTAGCAGCACCAAAAGCTGATGTGGTCTCCGCCATTGATGACTCAGGACTCATTGACATGTGTGAGATCTACCGGGCCGCAGGGAACCTGATGTGGTCTCCGCTATTGATGGCTCAGCGACATGTGTCAGATCTGCCGGGCCATGGAGAAGATGATGTGGTCTCCGCCATTCATGACTCAGGACTCAGAACATTTCTGTTTTGCGCAGAGTTTTGACGGGCACGTGGGGTGCCCACTGCTGCACACTCCAGTGGCACCAGGTAATTATTTGCTCATGGATGCGCTGGGGGGGCAGTGTCTCTCTCTCTCTCTCTCTCTCTCTCTCTCTCTCTCTCTCTCTCTCTATCTCTCTCTCTATCTCTCTCTGTCTCTCACTTCCCTCTCTTCACTCTCTCTCTCTCGGTCTCTCTTCCTTTTTATCCTTCTATCTCTCTAACTCTCTCTCTTCCTTCTTCCTGTCTCACTCCCTTTCTTTCTATCCCTCTTTTTTTCTCACTGGCTTTTTTTCCTTCTCTGTTTCTTTGTGCCTTACTCCTTTGATATTTGCATTACACACAACCTTGTTTTGTGCTTTATTTTCCATGCTCTGTCGTCGACATCCATGGTCCGCACAGGAGTGTTCCGCCTTGTTGTTTTGTATTATTTTTGTTAAATTTTATTTATTAGTTTATAGTTCATAAACATATGTTAATTAAAAAAATAAAGTTTCAAAATAGTTTATCGTTTACATATATATGTTTATAAAAAATAAAGTTTGAAAAAAACTAATAACGTTTTTGGTTGTTTTCTTAACACCTTGGCTGCTAGGTGTTTTCCCCCCCTGTGCTGGAAACTGCACTTAGGCTGCATTCATGACGAGCTCAGCTCGTCATCAGCACAGCTCAACTGTGCATCATGACGAGCTGAGCTCGTCATCAGCATCGAAAGGGTTAAGTGCTGTGTGACTCTTTCTTGTTCTTATTACTGTTATTAGATGGTGTCCACCAGGGTGTTAAATTTTGGGGCACTTATCGCTGGAATACAGGTGATGTCTGCAGTTTGCACCAACTTCTGAATAGTGTGCTAGATTATTCTCAACTTTTCTTCCATTAAAGGGCTGATAATGAAATGCCGACTAGCCGTTCGCGTGCAAAAAGACACGAGGTGCACCTTTGCGATTCATTCTAAATTCTAAAATCATGTATTGAATTGCACTGAGGTAGTGGCTGCACATACAGTGTACACACAAAATCAATTAAGAAATCTCATTTTATTTATATTGATTGAGAAAAGTGCGTCAGGTGCTGGATCTTGACAGGATACATTGCCCAGTTCGTACATTGTCCTGCATACGAAAAAATCACATCACAACTTTCACAACAAATGCAATGCGAAACAAATTCCGGCGATAAGCCAAGTTAGCACCAGGGATTTTACACCTGTTTTCTGCTGGTGTTAAGCAGGACGATTACCTTCACCATGAAAGGGATCACAGCCAACAGCCACACCAGAACACCCACAGGTGCCATAGAGTCAATGAGCATGATAGGGCTTCCAACGCCCCCCAAACCCGCATCTGAGCAAGTGTGTCCCTGTGGTTATTGTGTTACCATGATAAGCACAGGCCGTGCAACATCACAGTGTGCTATCACCTCAGCGTTGGCAGTGACCCTGAACAAGTAGCTACGCACGCATCCTCCTGCATGCACAACCGGCGTGTGCTGGTCCGGCGTGCACAGGTCAGCGCAGGGGTGTGCCTATCCGGCAAGGGGAACGCGGTGTATCAGACATCTTTGTGTACAGGAAGTGCGGTAAGTGTGTCTCTGTGTTCTGGTGTGGCCTGCCACAAGGGCCGTAGCAGTGGATATTGTAAGTGGCATGCACCACCTCCAAACGGCACTGTCATGGTGTAGAATGCACTAAGGGAGGGTGGAATGCAGCAGGACATGCGCGAATAGGCACTACAATGGTGTGCCGTATGAGTGCACAGCATACCATAGGAAAGTGGGAGGGAGGAGCAGCTGTTTGGCAACGTAACACACAGTGAACCTGCCCATGTGCCATGTGCTGGGCATCTCATCCATGATGACCACGGTCGTAGACATCCCATTACCGGCCTTTGTACACATCCTGTATGAATGCAGCGTGGTTTTCACCTCTATGCTCGTTCAGTGATGTGAGGTTGGCGGGTTGTTTGACCTGTGCTCTTGTTGGTGTGTTTCATTTTGGCCATTGTTTGTCTATACTTGTGTAGTACTTAATTATGCATGTGCGCCATTGTGCCCATCTCCCTCCCAACCCCCCACTCCCTGCTTCTTCCTCTTCCTGGTGCTGTTGTGTCTATAATTTTGTTGCTACACACGTAAATACATGTAAAGAACGAATTAGAATAGTTCCTTGATTCTTTTAGGTTTCAAACCATCTCTCTATTGTTTTTTTAAATTATCCATATAAACAGTTTTTTAAATATTTAAGGACACATAGAAGTCAGCAGTGCAACGTATTCTATTAACACACTTTCTAGAACATTCTTCCAAACGTGCAGGTTAAAAGTTCCTCAATTTTTTTTAAATCTAACAATATTTTTTGCAACATTTTCACGAACATTTAACGGCACGTGCAGGTTAAAAGTTCACAATTGTTTTATGTTCAAACAGTGCCTTCCAAATGCAAGTAGCTGGTGTGGTTGAGTTGAGCAAATTTTATCCTATGATATGTACCCCACGTTGAAACTGCTTTTTCTTAAGCAATCACAAAGATGCTTATCCACAAAACGAATCTGCACCCTACTTTTAAAAACAATGCTTTTCATCTACCAATCACGTATCGTTTTGTAAGGCAAAAAATAAGTAGTTCCCCATCTTTACTTATTCTACGAAGGAACTGCATGAGCTACAGACATCTTTCCATACCTTCCAGCCCTACCTTCAAAATGCTAGTGTGGATCGTAGGACATAGCTATATTTTCTGGTGCAAGAGGTTTGCAGAAGACAGACGTATTGACTTACACCTAGGTTTACAAAATGTGGACATTAAATTGTTTTCACAGAGAGGATTGAAGTGTCACCAATTGCTACCTTTGGTTAAAACCTCTTTGCATCTTCCACACCCTGACCTCATGATTGTGCATTGTGGTGGAAATGACCTAAGCACATTAACTGGAGTAGGTTTGGAAATGTTTATGAAGGGCACCTTTGGACAATTGATGTGACTTTTGCCTCAAACTGTCTTTTCTTTGGTTCACAATCTTGCCACCTCTGATCGCTCTACCCCTAGTTTGGTCACCTCGTAGTCCCTCTGCTCTTCACTTAATGATTTTTTCATCGACAAGATCGTGAAGATTAAAGCCAACTGTGCCTCAACCCCGTCTCACTTGTTTCTCTCCTCCTCCCCCTTCCTCTTTTGCTCTTTTCCCCCCAATCTCTACCGATCTATTTCTAAAACTTCTGGTCAAGGTCAAGTCTGGCTCTCCCGTGGACTGCGCGCCAGCACGCATTCTTAAAACCCTCTTTACCAACTGTCCCGCCCCCCCCCCCTTGCTCTTCTTAATTCCTCTCTGGCTCTTGGCTCTGTACCCTCTTCTTTTAAATCTGCCATAGTCCTCCCTATTCTAAAAAAAAACGGCCTGGATCCCTCTCTCCCTTCTAATTTCCGACCCATTTCTCTTCTTCCCTATCTCGGCAAGATCCGTGAAGCCCATGTTACCTCCTGCCTCTCCACTTATATAGAGGAGAACGGCCTCCTGGCATCACATCAGGCGGGATTCCGCCCAGGCCACTCTAAGGAGATGGTGGTCCTCGCAGTCTTGGACGAGCTCAAGGGGAAGGCCGATTCTAACCTCCCCCAAGCCCTGGTCCTTCTCGATCTGTCCGCTGCGTTTGACACGGTTGACCACTCCATCCTTCTCGACCGTGTCAGCGCAGCGGGCATTCTGGGCGGGGCCTTTTCTTGGCTTGCGTCCTTCCTTCGGGACAGGTCCCAGGCAGTTCATCTCTCCGGTTTCTCTGCCCCTCCCCGCCCAGTCACTTGTGGTGTTCCCCAAGGTTCCTCTCTTTCCCCCCTCCTTTTCAATCTTTATATCCACCCCCTCATCACCTCCCTTCTTGAGCTGGGGGTCTCTGTGTACAATTACGCAGATGACCTCCAGCTCGTTTTTGATCTTTCTTCTACCCCTGACTCTCTTCCCAAGTTTTGTTCCACCTTAGTTTTTATTTCTGACTGGATGAGCGCTAACCACTTGAAGCTCAATCCTGACAAGACGGAACTTGTCCTCACTGGCGGTCCCTCGAACTCTTGGTCTCCTGCACATTGGCCCCTTTCTTTTGATCCCCCCCCTTTGCCCGCTTCCTCTGTTCGTACTCTTGGTATCAAAGTCAGCCATGACTTATCCATGCATAGTCAGATCAGTTCCGTCGTGTCTTCCTGTTTTTTGTCCCTCCGTTTAATCCGGAAAATCTCACTGTTCTTTTCCACCGATTTACTCAAAACCATAGTCATTGCCCTTGTCACCTCCCGCCTTGACTATGGGAACGGCCTGTACGTGGGCATACCTGCCTACGAATCCCGCCGTCTACAGGCCATTCAAAACCAAGCTGCCCGCCTTATCCTTTCCCTTCCTAAATCTTCTCATATCCCCCCGGCTCTCAAGTCCCTTCGTTGGCTTCCTGTCCGTTTCAGATCTTTCTTCAAATTGGCCTGTTTAGCCTTTCTGGCTCATTTCCGCTCTGTTCCCCTGTTCATCACTTCTCTAATCTCCTCTCATGCCCCTAGCCGCACTCTTCGTTCCTCTTCTCTTTCTCTTCTGCAAATCCCCCGTTTCCGTAAATCCAGAACGGGGGGGACCCGGTTTTCAGTCCTGGCCTTCCAGTTCTGGAACAGTCTTCCACTCTCCATTCGTTCCATCCCCATCTACACTCATTTCCGCAAAGCCCTCAAAACCTACCTTCTCTCTCAGGCATTCCCTTCCTAGTCTCCCTGGGTCTCCTCTGTGAGTTCTGATCAGGTCCCCAGCGCCAGGAAGCCGCTTGGCCGCAGTGCGCTCTATTAAATATTTTATTCATTCATTCATTCAACTGTCTTTGTATATTCCAATATATGCCAAAGACAGAAGTGGAAAAGGTCAAAACAATGTTGTCTTCAGATTGAAAAATCAAAGAAGAATGTCAACAAAGCTGTGTCTGCATACCTCAGAGACCATAGAATGGGGTCGATCTACAACAACAACATACGTTTTGATATGGCTGATATCTACAGAAGTGATGGAGTACACTTCAAAGATTAAGGAAACAAAGTTTTACTGAATGACCTGAAGTTTTGCAACCCCACCTACATGTAGCTCCAACTAATAAACACAAGGGCTCTTTTTAGTGCCACCCTATAGCTGACAACTTAAGCCCACTATTTTAGGGCAAGGTAACGGCAACTCCTGGACCCTTGCCAAAATGTATTCTCCACACAGCTGTGGCGCAACTGCCACACAATCTGACTTTGCAGCACAGACCTCTTGCTTTGATCACTGGCTCTAGTGACAGCTCAGGATACCACCATGTGACTCTGGGCAATAGCTCAATTAATTTCCATGCCGGCCCCCAGTGCCTGCAGACCTGTAGGAGTGAGTAGTTTGCACTTTACAAATAATTGGATTGATTCAAAATGGCAAAGTTGAACTTCACACTCCCTCTGTAGCACCCCTAATTGCTCTACAGATGTCACACTGTTTAAAACAAAAGTTCCTCCTAGTACTAAATGCACACATGCTGACACTACTTGGACATGTGTGCCACAGCGGCCAGAAAACATGAGTTCAGAGCACAGGGCTCACAATTTAATCCCCTGCTCCGGCAGCGCCTCAGCTCAGCACCATGTGACTCTGGGCAATAGCTCACCTAATAGCTCACATAATTTCCACGCCGGCCTCGAGGGCCTTCAGACCCGTAGGAGTGAGTAGTTTTCACTATACAAATACCGAATTGATTTGATATGCGCAAATTTGCCTTTGCACTCCCTGTATAACACCCCCTAAACACTATACACAAGTTACAATGTTTGAAACAAAGGTTCCTCCGAGTAGGTATACCTACATGCTGACACTACTTGGACAGATGTGGCACAGCAGCCAGAGCACATGACTTTGCAACATATGACTCACAGTTTGGACTCACGTTTTCATCCCTGAGTCCAGCAGCAGCTCAGCTTAGCACCATGAGACTCTAGATAATACCTCACATATTTTCCGTACCCCAGGACTTTCAGACCAGTAGGGGTCAGTAGTTTGTCCTAGTAGCTATAAACACGCACTGACACTACTTCCACAGTTGTGCTGCAGCGGCAATGCCACATGACTTCACAGCATAAGAGACACAGTTTGGGCTCACGCTTTAATTCCCGAGTCCCACAGCAGCTCACATTAGCAGCATCAGACTCTAGGCAATACTTCACTTAATTTCCATAGCACAGCACTTTAAGACCGGTAGTTATGAGTAGTTCACTTCGCACTGCCTTTATAGCAGACCCTAAACACCCCACAGAGGTTACAGTGCTCCTACCCTCCCCTTTCCTATTTTTTTTGCCCTTTTTTCCCTTACTCGCTGTAATAGAATCACAAAATGGTGGCCAACACTTCCTAGTTGCAACCGCTCGAGGCGCTCGCAACCAATCGGCAGCAAGCTCATGCTTGTAACGCCTCAGCAAATCAGATGGCAGAATTCCCAAATATCGATATCTGTAAATTTCGATATTTCTCAAAAACTACTGAACGGATTTACACCAACAAAAGTGTGCTTTGTAGACCAAGACCCTTCTCCTTGCCAAATGTGAGGTAAATCCGTTCACCCGTTCGACCTGTAGCCTTGTCTAAAGTTTCCTATGGAGAAAACACGTTTTGGTACCCCCTTTTTTGGCAGCCCCCCCTTGATGCATCACCCCCAAACTTTCAACATAGGAGCTGATATGAACAAAGAATTAGTTTGGAGAATTTAATGATGATTCATCTAACGGCGCCAAAGTTATAAGCAAAACAAAAAATGCTCTTCCTATGAAAACTTGGTCCTAACTGTAACTACCTACTGGCAACCGCCAGTAGGTAATATATATATATATATATATATATATATATATATATATATATATATCGCAACACAATCTGATTATGTAGTCGAAAAAACGGCAAGCACGCTGGTATCCGATTTCCAACATTTTAATAAAAAATAAAAAAATAAATATATATATATATATATCTATACTACTATTATTAAGAGAGAACTCTCACCTTTGAGCCAGGTAAACCGGGAACCGGGAACCACAGCGCCTATCTACACACCCGATACATACTTGAAAATGTCAGGGTGTGTAGATGGACATAGGCTACATAAAATATAAAAAAAATGTACATTAAAAAAAATAACTTTAAAAACAAAGTAGTCCCCTGAAAGAAGCGCCGGCCGCGACGTAGCGCTGGCCGCGACGCGCTGCCCGCAACGTGCGTGATGATGGGACATGGAGTGGCGGTGATGTGAGGAGCAACGGATCAGGTAAGGCATTTACAAACACGGAAAATGTCGGGACGTAGGCGGGAGGTGGTCCATGTCCGTGTTCTGACGGCAAGAAGGAGAAGGAGGAGTCCCGTCAGCTGCAGCACTTTGAGCGTAGGGGAGCGGAGCAGAGCTGACCAGCTGAGGGATGAGGGCGGCTGAGAACAGAGCGTAGCAGGGTGAAGGAGCAATCTGCTAGCGCAGGGGATCGGGGTTGTGGGGGTCGTGAGGTACATCACACCTACCTCTCCTCGCTCCACCACATGCTGCCCCCAGCCCCCTTCTGCCCCAGGCAAAGCTGGGGCGGGCTGCTAGTATATATCTATACGCCAGTAGGTATATGTAGTTAGGATCTAGCTACCATAGGAAATCCGCAACATTCTATTGGGAATAACTTTGGCGCCGGTTGAAGAATTTGCGTGTAATTTTCAAACATTTTGGCCAGCTCCTCTGCGCTCCTTCCCTGAAAGTTTCGGGGGGATTAGTGATGTGGGGGCTGAGAAAAAAGGGGGGTTCCAAAACGTGTTTTCCCCCATGTTAATTTCCATAGGACGTTCTGACAAGTCTACAGCCCGAACCGCTGAACGGAATTACACCAAACTTGGCAAAATTGTAGGGACTGGTACGCAGAAGTGCCTTTGCTATATTTGGTGAAAATTGTTCCAGTGGTTTTTATGAAAATTAACTTCAAAAACACATATATATATCTGAGCAGAACCTAACCACACATCTCATCGTGAGATCTGATTGGCTGTCAGCACTTCATCCAAGAAGTGTTCGCAGCCATCTTGGGACCAATATACATGATAGCACCTCATTAAAAAGCATTGTAGTTAATAGAGGGTTTTAGGACTTTAGTTACATTATAAATCATTTGTTGATGGTACCATACTCATTTTAGGAATTGTGGTGTGTTCTAAGGTGATTTTACCATGTGAAAAAGCCTTCTACTGGGATATCATGAATCATGTTTGAAAGAAAACTATTATCTCATGCTTTTCCCACAGTGGTTTGGAAGGGGCTCTATAAGCTAAACTGAAAGCATATTTTCGGTAAATTCACATTATCTCTCTCAGTCATGTGAGAATGAAGTCTGACATTCTCAGTAAAACATGTACATCCAACAAGGACAGAGACTGTCAGTTGATTCCTTTGTGTTCTACTGCAGCCTCCTAGAGTGTTCTAAAGAACAACTAAAGCGCTAACAGTCCTACTTATTACAAAGGTATGGCACACCTGAAGCCATCTTGATTGGAATAAAGTGCTAACTCTTAAAACATTTAAATTAAAAAGGAACAAAATGAGGGGGTATATATTGCCATAGAAAGTATGATTAGTGCTGCAGAAAGAAAAAATAGGGCACATTTTGAGTGACTTCTCAAATCATCTTCTATTTCATTAAAAAATTCTGACATGCAGTGTCCCAAGATGGCCACCAGAGACAAAAGAGCCCAAATGTAGCCCAAATATCACCCAGATGTAGCCCAAGTATAGCCCAATGACAGAATGTCCCAGAGTGTTCTAAAGAACAACTAGAGCGCTAACAGTCTCACTTATGACAAAAGTATGGCACACCAGAAGCCATCTTGATTGGAATGAAGTGGTAAGTCTGAAAACATTTAATTTAAAAAGGAACAAAATGAGGGGGTTCATTTTGCCATAGAAAGTATGATTAGTGCTTCAGAAAGAAAAATTAGGGCACATTTTGAGTGACTTCTCAAATCCTCTTCTATTTCATTAAAACATTTTCTGACATGCAGACTGAAACATGCTTTTTGAATACCAGCAGCAGACTTCCCTGGTGAGCAGTAGCTTTACTACAGTGATCTAATCAGCAACTAGAGTGCTAACATTCAGAATTTATGGCAAATGTGAGACACATCTTAATGCCTTCTTGATGGAACCAAAGTAAACAAGCATTGAAAATGCAATAGATCTCGCCCTCGTGTAAGTTAAAGCCCTTCTGTTTATAATGAGGTGGCTTTTTAGCTTTGCTTTTATTAGTGTTTTTAAAATTTTCATGTAAATAACATGCATATGTATGCATATATGTATATGTATGCATGCATTTATATTTGTATTTATATAGATATGCAGATTATATATGTTTATATATGTATGTATATATATTACCTACTGGCTATCGCCAGTAGGTATATATAGTTAGGATTTATTCCCTATGGGATTTTTGAAAATTCTATGTCTAATAACTTTGGCGTTTGTGGACGGAATCGGCTGAAATTTTCAGGAAAATGGCACATTTTGTTTCTGAGCAGCCCTTGAAAATTTGGGGGGGTTTTGTCGAGGGGGGGCCGAGAAAAAAGGGGGGTCCCAAAACGCGTTTTTCCCATGTTAATTTCCATAGGGCGGTTGGACTCACTTTTAGCTCGAACGGCTGAATGGATTTGCACGAACCTTGGCAAAATTGTAGGGACTGTTAGCCCGATGTGCCTTTGCTAGGTCTCAATATATGTGCTCCAGTAGTTTTTGAGAAATTAACGTTCAAAACAAGATATATATCTGTAACAGCGCTCCGGGCTGCGCTCCGGTTCGCTTACTTTTCGCGAAACGGAACTTTGCGCGCAGAAAGCTGATTGGCTCTCCGGTGTCTGTCAACATTCCAAACAGTCCGGTGCGGCCGCCATCTTGTCTCTCGGTAGGATTGAGAGAGAAGAAGAGGTGAAAAACGAAGGGGGAATTTAATGAAAGGGGGCAAGGTATACCTCTCTTGACCCCCTAGGAATGTTGTTGGGGTTATTAAAGGGTCCCGTGGGGAAAATAAAAAAAAAAATGATTTTTCATGGTAGAAGCGCTTCACGGGCCGCGAACTGGGCCGCGAACTGGGCCGCAAACTGGTAGCGAAACGGGAATTCGCCATTTTGTGTTTCGTTTTAATTAAATTACTAGGTATAAGGGGGTGCGGGAGACGTATCCTGACCCCTTATGTTTTCTGAGGGTGGCTGAGGAGGCTCATATATGTTGATACATGTCTTCCAGCGGCTGTGCGTGAGCTTTTTTTTTTTTTTTTTGCTGCGTGACGTCTGTTAACGTTCGATTCGATGGAAATCAGGAAGTGTTGACCGCCATTTTGACACTGCGAGTAAATATTTTGTTATAAATGAATCCTTATTGATAAACATTGTCTGCGCCATCTTGCCTTTTTGTCCAATGCCACAATTTTGTCGTGCACGGCAGCCATTTTAGATGCCTTGACCAGACCCAGTCTCTGCACGCTGTCGATTCTCAGCACGGCTCCCCACCCTCGCAAGCATCTCCCCCACGCACTGGTCACCCCCGCTCTCTCTCTCATGCATGGGTCATATACTTCTCCCCATCTGCGCTGCTCTTCCCTGAGAATCACACCCTGTGCCCGCCCGACACCTCCCTTTCACCCTATTCACTACCGCACCCTCTGACACTCCTCTTCCTCTGTGTCCGATTGTCAAGGCCGGACCCAGGCTATCACCTAGCCCTGCGGATGTAGTTTATGGCCCCAGCTGTAGAGAATCCAGACATACCAACCCTCCCGATTCAGGCGTGAGACTACTGATTTCAGTGCTAGTCTCCCGCCTCCCGATTTCTGCAAGCAAAAACCCGGGGGCATATTACCAACAACTAGCGATAATTTTTGTCTCTAACTTGTTTAGAGACAAAAATTATCGCCGCACATCGGCGATTTTTATCGCAGATAAACCTTGCTATTAGCAAGGTTTATCGCAAATGCGATAAAAAACGGCCGCAATGCATGAATATCGCTGAAAAGTCAGCGATATTCATGCATTATCGAGCAAATGCTCTTAGCCATGTTATCCACCTCCCATTGGATAACATGGCTAAGAACTGCTCAGGGCAGGTGTTAGCTTTTGGAGATATTCGCGCTTAGCGCGAATATCTCCAAAAGTTGGTAATAGGAGATAGCGATGTTAGGGACTGTTTCCAGTCTGTAACATCTTGGCACGCCCACTTTGCATGTCATTAGTGATAAATATCCCTGACATGCAAAGCGGGGCCCAAGATGGTCGCTATCTCCTTTTAGCTGTCACTAACTGGTGTTAGCGACAGCTTGGTAATAGGGAGATAATTTTATCTCCGCTTTCTTGGCTTTTAAAGCCAAAAAAGCGGAGATAAACCCCCTTGATAATATGCCCCACGATTCCTCGGGGGTTTCAGCTGACAGGGCTTGGTATTGTGTTACGTGGTAATTTTTCCAGGAAACGTCAGAGGGTCGATGCAGGGGTTCTAGAAGGGGTGATAAACCATTTAAGCCTCATGAACAAGCGCATGGTCTTTTAATGATCTGTGAAGTACTCGGGGCGGCGGTGTGTGTGTGTCCTCTTTCAGGAGCGGGCGGGGGGGGGGGCACTGCCAGCAACTTGCCAGGCCAGGCAGTGTTCAACACTTGCATCACCCTTTCTCTGCCTGCTATTGCGCTCCATGCTTCGGAAAGGTAAGAAAAAGAACGTGCATTTGAGTTTGAAATGTCCGATCCTGTAGCAGTACACTTGCAAAGCCCACACATGACAATAACCTGATTCTAGGCCCCATTCACCCGATTTTTAAAAAATATATAGCACTCCAATAAAGTGGGATTATAAAACTTTATTAACTTTTAAATATAACGAACGGAATAAAAACTGTAACAAACATTTAAACATTTTTGACAAAAAAAGCAACAATGGTCAGAAGCTGTCTTTTGTGCGAATAGTCCCAAGGCAGCACAACGTGCTGAGTTCTGGACGGCACCCAGGTGATGTCACCTGGGTGCCGCACTGGTTTTTGGGATCCTACAATGCAGCAAAGAAAAACAGCGTGGGGCGTCCCGGGTGGTGCGGAGGAGGCCTCGTCAGTAGCGGTCTGTTGTGCGAATAGTTCCAAGGCAGCAGAACGCGCTGAGATGTTGATGGCACCCAGGTGATGTCCAGTAAACTGCTGCACTGGTTTTGGTATCCTACAATGCTGCTCCGAAAATTGGCGTGGGGCGGCCCGGGGGGAGGGGCGTGGGGGAGGCAGCGTGAACGGGCCTCCCCAGGTGGCGGCCATCCAGCTGAGTTGCGCCCGCTCTTGCGGCTACAGCGTCTCGCTCACCATGTTGTTGATTTGCTCCCACTCTTGCAGTGCAGCGATAGGCGGCTGCCACATGACTCTTAAAATGGCGGACGGCTCTTCGGTTTTGGGCCTGGTCCACTAAAATGGCCCTGGGACACCTTGGAACTCGGACGCTTGCCTGCTAGGGCTTGGGCTCCATTCTCGAAAGCGTCCCCTCAGCCGTGAAGATTCTACAAAAGTCTTGGGGGCCCTCGACTCCTGCAGGCTTCCGGTGGGGAGCGGCTGCCATGATTGCTCGCCATGATTGCTTGCGGAATGACCACGACGGAGCCACGAGATGGTGGTGCTCTCATGCTGACGCCAGCTTCAGTCTGAATCATCCAGAAACAAGGTGGGGCTTTCATCGTTTGGGAAAAAAAAATGTTCTAAACCAATGAAAAGTGTTATTTTTAGGTCATATGACAAAGCCTTCCATCTTTAGGAAACCAAAAGTAAAATGAACCAATGAAAAGTTTTATAAACAAGTCACATGACCTGTTATGCGGCATAGGGCTACAAAAAGCGTAGAAAATCCGTTGGCACGTGAGGCGGCGTCAGTAGCGGATTGATGTGCGAATAGGCCGAAGGCAGCACAACGCGCCGAGATCCGGATGGCACCGAGGTGGTGTCCAGCAAATTGCCGCACTGGTGTGGCTATCCTACAATGCTGCGCCGAAAGTCAGCGTGGGGCGCCCTGTTGGCCTGTGAGGTCACGTCAGTCAGTGGGGGCTGTGCGTCTCCCCCAAGATGGAGGCTCCTCGGCTGCAGTGCGGCGCCCCTTAGCGTTTCACTCGCCGTCCAACTGAGTTGCGTCCGCACTTGCGGCTACAGTAGGCCAAAGGCAGCACAACGCGCCGAGATCCGGATGGCACCGAGGTGGTGTCCAGCAAATTGCCGCACTGGTGTGGCCATCCTACAATGCTGCGCCGAAAGACGGCGTGTCCAGCTGAGTTGCGGTCACTCTTGCGGTACAGTGACTCGAACGCGCAGAGATCCGGATGGCACCGAGGTGGTGTCCAGCAAATTGCCGCACTGGTGTGGCCATCCTACAATGCTGCGCCGAAAGACGGCGTGTCCAGCTGAGTTGCGGTCACTCTTGCGGTACAGTGACTCGAACGCGCCGAGATCCGGATGGCACCGAGGTGGTGTCCAGCAAGTTGCCGCACTGGTGTGGCCATCCTACAATGCTGCGCCGAAAGTCAAATGAATTCAAGTGAGAGGCCTAATTTCACTTGTGTGTGTTGTCGACGCACTTATTATAAGAATCAGACTAAGTTGAAGACTGTCTGAAGCTTATTTGCACCTGCTGCAGCTTCACTATTGCCCTGGTGTGGCCAAAGGTCGCACATGACATAGGCGGCCGGCTCCCGAGGTCCGACGGAACTTTTTTCCTTTTCCTTTTTGCTTCTTGTCCCACAATCCGTTTCATCTGAAGACATGACCAGGTCCCTGAATGTGTGCAGGGGGACGTTATTGATTGAATCAAAATGGCGGCTTGACACAAAGCTGACTCAAGCGTTGCTGTTGATGCTATACAGACAAAAATTGGTTTTCAGTTTTTTTTTTCCATCCAAGGCTGATTGAGAGTTTGTAGAAAAATGGCTTCAGATTTTCCACATACTACTCTTCAACATTCTTCCTAAATGTAACAATGTGAGACTCACTAGGAGAACGGCTGTTTATGTTTCCTTTCAAAATGCTGCCAACAATATTTTCTGAATGGAAGACACCATCTTGTAGCATAAAGGGCCGAAAGGGGTTCTGGTCTGGCCGATTGTTGGTGGAGACATTTTGACTATATCTTGGACCTGCCCGGCCTCGTCCAAAATGGCGCCGGTATAAATGGGACTCGTAACTCATTGTTGTGTACTGGTTGAACAACCTTGATATCACGAGATATGAATGCAGTTTTGATGCTCATGGCGGGCGGGGACGAGAATTGATTGAATATTTTGACATCCCTATTGATATTAAGTTCTGATGTGTTATTGATTACTGTACTATTGAAAGTTCGAATTTCAGTTTGCTCCGTGGCCGGCCCACGTGGTTATAGGCCCGTATTTGTATGCTGACATTTTCACAATAAAGGTTTTTAAAACAAAACATGGTAGTAGTATTTACATTGGTAAAGTTTTTACTTTTAGTCACTGTTTTCGAATCAGTAAAAGGCAAGTGAAATAAAGTAGTCCAATTACATGACGGATAAAAGGTATAATATGTAGGAACGCAGTAAAGATAAATGGTCAAGGGCAGTTGTGTTTTCCTCTCCTGCAACATAAAGTGATCGATAAGAATCTGATAATCAGGCGTATCGGCGACTAAGACAGCAGGCCGAGTCTCTTTTACTCAACGGCTCCGTCATGGAACGAAGAAACGCCCTTTTTCTCGAAAAAGGAATATATTTTACTTGCAGGACAGTTGTAAATTTTCGGGGAAAGTACATTAGCCTGGAATATTATAACATATATGTTTTTTTAAAAAAAGTTTGAAATCAATAAAAAGCGTATTTTTTAGGTCATATGACCAAGCTTTTCATTATTAAATAACAAAAGTAAAATGAACCAATAAAAAGTTTTATTAACAAGTCACATGACCTGTTATGCTTACATTACGCGCTGCGCGCCGCGCCCCGGATTACTTCCGGGTGCGCTAACGCGGCGTGTCATATAACGCATTACGCGACAACGTAGGTCAAGAATATAGTCAAAATGTCTCCACCAACCAGCGTTCGGAACACAACCCCTTTCAGCAGTCCAAACAGTTCTGTAAAATGACAACAGAGGGGACAGGCAACAAGAACCATCAGTCAAAGAGGGGAGGGCAAGTTCTTCTCTACCGGGTCATGTTGGGGCGCTACCGGAACTGATCGAATTGGTAGTCTACAGTGTTTCTGGATGTTTCAGACTAAAGCTGGCGTCAGCATGAGAGCACTACCATCTCGTAGGTCCGTCGTGGCCATTCCACGAGCAAACATGGCAGCCGCTCCCCACCAGAAGCCTGCGGGAGTCGGGGGCCCCCAAGACTTTTGTAGAATCTTCACGGCTGAGGGGACGCTTTCGAGAATGGGACCCAAGCCCTATCAGGGAAGCGTCCGAGTTCCAAGGAGTCCCAGGGCCATTTTAGTGGACCACGCCCAAATCTGAAGAGCCGGCCGCCATTTTGAGAGTCCTGTGGCAGTCGCTTATCGTTGCATCGCAAGAGCGGGAGCAACTCAACTACATGGTGAGCGAGACGCTGTAGTTGCAAGAGCGGGCGGTAAACAGCTGAATGGCGGAAGAGGCACAGTGTAGCAAAAGCGGGCGGAATGGCAACTAAAACGGTAAAGGGGCGCCCCACTACAGCGTGTGTTCAGGTCAAACGGATTGTGGGACAAGGTCCAGAATAGAAGAGTCATCAAAAGGCAAAAAGTTCCGCCGGACCCCGGGAGCCGGCCGCCTATGTCGGGGGCGATCTCAGGCTACACCGGTGCTATAAGACTTGGGGAGGGGGTCGGAGCCAAGCGTCTTCTCCGAGTCCATGGCCATCACACCGCCCCTCGGGGGCCTCCGTCAAGCGGTTTAGGAAGGTAACATATCACATTGTTTTCAAATGCAGTCAGGTCCACAAACGACACTCACTTACTTTGAGAATAGTGAAGCTGCAGTAGGTGGAAATAAGCTTCAGACAGTGTTACAAGCGCTGCTCAGAACTCTGAACTATGGCACCCAACATCCAGAACTTATGCCATTTGAGAATGGCAGTGACATTGAAGCAACTCAAGGACCAAAACCATTAACGTACTTTCACGTATGAAAATCTTACTTGGGGAGGGGGCAGTAGCGAAGCGCCCCCTCCCAGTCCGCGCCACCACACCGTATGTTGAAAATCTGAAGCCATCGTTCTACAAAGTCAACCAACCTTGGATGGAAAAATCTAGAAAAATGTACAAACTGAAAACCAGTTTTGGTCTGCATAGCATCAGTAGCAACGCTTGCTATCAGAGTGCATGAGTTTCATGCTCGATCGATTGAGCTAGCCGGATCGGGCAATAAAAAGTATAAAATAGTTATGTAAATAGTTATTTAATAAAATGTTTTACCCTGTTTCTTTGCTGGTGTGTTGTCTATATTTTTAATATTTGCATAGGGTTTGTCGTTATTTTGGGCGGGGTGGGTGGCGGAGCCGAGCTGTCTTGCAGCCCTCATGGTGTGGAGCTCAGTTCATCTCACTATTTTCGTATTTCTCATGAAGGGTTGTTCCTAATATTTCTATTTTTGCGAGGTCAAAAAGAGATCCAATTAGTGGCCTACTGATTTTGCTCGATTACTTTTATTTTTTTACACGATTTTTCACGATTTTTCACTATCTGCAAAGACTAAACAGAGTATTGCGACTTTGTGCTTGTTTGTAAATAGAGAATGAACCAAAGAGAATCAATTGTAAAACAGTAAATGCTTGGATAACAATCAATCAAATGGAGAGACAAGCAGGCACGACGGATTACAACGGGGGTAAAGGCCTGCGTTAACTACTCTTCACTATCTGCAAAGAGAGAGTACTACTAAGAGAAAAGAGGGGAGGGGGGCAGCGTTCAAAGCACATCAGCGTGCATAAACACGAAAACGTTTTTACCTATCACGTACTTGACATTTTACAGCTTTTGATATTTGCTATTAAAAAACCAATGAAATTCACTGAAAAAACCATAGGTTATAGGCCATATATAGTTAGGAATTTGCATTTACAAAACCTTGAAAATTCAATGAAAAAACCATTGGTTATAGAACATATATAGTTAGGAATTTGCATTTACAAAACCTTATTTTACTCGCATAAAACCATTGAAATTCCATATATAGTTAGATGCGCTAACTATATATCGCGCACCCGCAATCCACTGCTGATGATGTCACATATTACATCATTCATGACATGGTCAGTGACATCACTGATGACATCACTGATGACATCTCAAATGACATCACTGATGACATCACTGATGACATATCAAATGACATCACTGATGATATCATTCATGTGATAATACGATGAACCTCTTCAGACTCTAATATAACCTTAGATACAATCAGTGTAAACAGACACTCACAGACTGTCACTCATTCATGGAGTTACTCACACAACTAGTCAGTCATGCAAACAATCAATCACACCTCCATTTCCTCAACTATACAGTTATACAAACTTTACTTATTCAAACATATACTAACACATATTTTCTCTCTTATACAATCACTGATACAAGTTGTCAATGATCCATGCAACCACTGACACATTCACTAGCTCTTATACAGTTATTTATATATGTCAACTCTCACATGTACTGTGTTTTACATATGTACTTACTTTGACATGTAGCACTGAGATATCCTTTCACTCACCAATACACTCATGCACACAGTCAACCACCCATACAGCTGTTTCCACATGCACTTTTGAAACCATACATCTAGTGAATCAACTGCTCACACATCTATGCACAGAGTCACACACCTCCCAGCCACTCACACACATACTCAGTCTCCCATACAAATACTTGAGCAACCAATCAATAACCCATATAGTTATTCATATAGCTACTGATCAACACATGCAGCAGTTTGCAGAACAACAGATATAATGATGCACAAATTAATACAGTTTAATCACTAACCCATGCACTCAGTGAGACACATTTAATCACTCCCTCATACAATCAGTCATGCACCTACTAAATCCTTCATCCAGACATTTATACATCCACTCATTCTTCAATATGTAAGACATATTTTAACTTTACAGAAACATACAGTCACTGGATGTTGTGATCAGTGATGTCATCAGTGATGTCACTGACCATGTCATGAATGATGTAATATGTGACATCATCAGCAGTGGATTGCGGGTGCGCGATATATAGTTAGCGCATCTAACTATATATGGAATTTCAATGGTTTTATGCGAGTAAAATAAGGTTTTGTAAATGCAAATTCCTAACTATATATGTTCTATAACCAATGGTTTTTTCATTGAATATATATATACATACATATATATAAATGCATATGCATATATATGCATTTATATATGTGTATATGTGTGCGTGTAGAGAGAGTTAGAGAGGTAGAGGTAGAGAGGTAGAGACTAGTGGAAAGAGAAGTAGAGAGAGGTAGAGAGGTAGAGAGTAGAGAGTGAGTAATAGAGAGTTGAGAGTGAGTTGTAGAGAGTAGTAGAGAGCAGTAGAGAGAGTAGCAGAAAGTGAGTAGTAGAGAGTAGTAGATTGAATAGTAGAGTGAGTAGTAGAGAGTAGTAGAGAGTGAGTAGTAGAGAGTAGTAGAGAGTAAGTAGTTGGGTGAGTAGTAGAGAGTAGTAGTGAGTAGTAGAGAGTGAGTAGTAGAGAGTAGTAGAGAGTGAGTAGCAGAGAGAGAGAATAGTAGAGAGTAGTAGAGAGTGCGTAGTAGAGAGAGAGTAGTAGAGAGTAGTAGAGAGAGAGTAGTAGAGAGTGAGTAGTAGAGAGTAGTCGAGAGTGAGTTGTAGAGTGAGTAGTAGAGAGTGAGTAGTAGAGAGAAGTAGAGAGAGAGTAGTAGAGTGTTATAGAGTAGTAGAGAATGAGTAGTAGAGAGTGAGTATTAGAGAGTAGTGGAGTAGTAGAGAGTAAGTAGTAGAGAGTAGTGGAGAATATTCCAAAGTTTGGCACAGCACCACTTGCACAATAAGTCCAATCAAATCATATCACTTAGAGTCCTTATTGAAGCGCTGAATCTTGGTGTATATTCAAATGCTTTTATTTTCTTTAAGTTTATGTACCACAGCCAGCCGACGCGTTTCGTTCTGTACAACAGAACTTCTTCAGGGCATTCTTATTTCCTTCAAGGTATGTCGGTATCCTGTTGTCATATAACTAGATATTTCTTCCAAATGTTAGACGAGACGTAAGTACATTCTTATTCAAAGTGACTAGGTATCAATTTTACCCACACAATTCGGGCAGACTTGAGTAATTTATAGCATCCTCAAAGTCAGTCTTGCAAAAATTCCAAAGTATAGGACATGATAATCCAAATCCAAATGTTTCTCAAGAAAAGTCATTTTCAATTGTTCGGAATATCGGCGTTTGGGCAGATATGACCCAGGGACCCCCAGTATGCAAGGGTGTGGCCTCATTACACCTCTCTGCAATGCAGCCCCCTGGCGCATACTAGAGGCTCCTGGTGGGCTAGTAGGCCCCCAGGGACCCCCAGTATGCAAGGGGAATTAGTTCTCCCTCTGCAAACGCGCCAGGGGGCTGCGTTGCAGAGAGGGGTAACAAGGGGCATAGCCTCATTACACCTCTGCAATGTAGCCCCCTGGTGCATACTGGAGGTTCCAGGTGGGCTAGTTGGCCCCCAGGGCCCCCCAGTATGCAAGGGGAATTAGTTGCCCCTCTTCAAACATGCACGGGGCTGTATTGCAGAGAGGTGTAAAAAGGGGCGTGGCTTCATTACACCTCTCTGCAATGCAGTCCCCTGACGCATACTGGAGATTCCTGGTGGGCTTTCAGGTCTCATATAGTTCGGAATTAGCATAAAAAAAACCTTTGAAATTCACTGAAAAAATCATAGGTTTCAGGCCTTATATAGTTAGGAATTAGCATTTTAAAAACCTTGCAAATTCACTGAAAAAAACATAGGTTTCAAGCCTTATATAGTTAGGAATTAGCATTTAAAAAACCTTTGAAATTCACTGAAAAAACCATAGGTTTCAGGCCTTATATATTTAGGAATTAGCATTTAAAAAACCTTTAAAATTCTCTCAAAAAGAGTTAGCTGGACATTTCACTCATACAAAACCATTGAAATTGCTCCTATATAGTTAGTTGTACTAACTATATTTCGCGCACCCGCAATCCACTGCTGATGATGTCACATATTACATCATTCATGACATGGTCAGTGACATCACTGATGACATCTCAAGTGATATCACTGGAACTCTTTAGATGATTTTTCTGATAGGATTTTCAAATCCCTTATCACTGCATCAGAAAACATGTCTATTGTATCTTTTGGGGTATTGGGGGTAAATGTCGATTTCTGTTTAAAATCTGAAACAGGCTTATCAAATGCATCTTTTAAAAATAGATTATCTGCCTGGCTCAAAGTTCCCAACCTATCTCCCCCTTCCCCTTCTCTATACAGTTGTTGACAATCAAATAACAATTCCATGTCACCTACTTCAATATTGACAGGATCCTGGCATGGTGTTGCTCCTTTTTCTTTATATTCTTCACCTTTGTTGCTAAAGAATTTTTTCAATTTTAACTTTCAAATGATTTTTAAAAAATCTATTCGAGTTTGAGCATAGTTAAAATTTCTGCAATTGCAAAATGTCAGTCCCAATGATATAATCCTATTCTCATTCTCACTCAGGACCATGTCAGTCAAATTTATCACACTGGAGGCGGAACTTATTTCTTCCACCCCCGCCTTTGGTAGAATTCCTTCTTCTGCCTGCCGGATCTTAGTTCCATACCCGCCCGTCTGTTTTTTCGCTTCCTGCGTTTTCTTTTTTGTGACCTGGAAAGTTCATTCTTAGGCTCTGAGTCCGGTCCTGTAATAAAAAATCCTGTAAGATAGATGGTGGATTTAAAACATCTCTAAATTGGTTTAATCCATCTTCCGGTTCGGTTTCTACGTAGGCGCTTACCACTAAACTCGCCTCTGATATTTCCCATTCTTTGCCTGGGCCCCTGTTTTCCTTGCTCGAGGGCCGGCTGCTTTGGATAGCCTTTGTTTCCTTATTCCATCTAATCTACGCGCAAAGGTGTAAATCTGCCCACACAAGTAATCTTGCCGATCTCTTTGAAACTTAATGTTTTCCTTTCAGTAATTGTGTGCTCATGTTTCACCAGTCGCCCTTTGAGGTCACCATTAAATTTATCCATTTCAGCATTGCCCAGGATGGTATGCAGTTCATGCTCCAAAGCATCTATTTCTTTAAAAATCTTTTCCCGATCTTTTGTAGCGTAGTTTATCAAGATTTTAAGCATGTTCTCTGATGCATTGGCATTATTTTCTGCCCATTCCCTGAGCATCTCGGGGTCAGGATTTTCGTAAGTAGGGGCTGTTAAAACTCTCAGCCCTCTTGGAATTCTTCCAACTTCTAGGTATTCACCCAACGACTTAATTTCCTACCATTTGGAAATTTCATTTCGGTGTAATTTCTCCAGTTTCTTTTTAATTGCTTGCGTTTTGTTTCCTGACTCGTTCACACTCCGATCCACTCCAGGTTTTGAATCTGCTCTCTCACTGCATTCCTCGGCAAATACAGCATTCGCTGTCACCTCTCTGCTCTTTACCAAGGTATCCATTTCAATATTATCTCTTATGCAGGTTCAGCTGCTACCACATCATAATTTTGCCAACAACCCTCTTGTATGCTTTCTATTCTGCTCCGCTGGGTTTCTCCGTCACCCCAGACACCTCTCCCTGCTGCCTTTCCGTTTACAGGACCTCACCTTCAGTCTCCGAGACACACCGCGGCTCCCTGCTTGTGTAGCTTTCCGCTTACAGCCTCCGTGACTCGATGCCTTTAAAAATATTATGAGCTAAAGAATTGTGCTGCAGTCTTCCAAGCATGCGGTCTCTGGTGTTCTCTTTGTTATTTTATAGCTTACAACACATGTTAAACATTGAAACATTCAGGTCCATGGCCTGCAGTGTCATGTCAGAGATGAGGATAATGTGCCTTATCACTTTTATTTGGGAGCAGTCTGAATTCACATTCACAGCTATATTTTTTCTCTGTACGAAATGTACCCTGCAGCATTCTGAAGAGAATGTGATTGTTCCTGCAGAAGAACAAATTGTACAATAGTGTAATCTGGCTTCCTGAAAGCTGTGCTAATGACTGCTGAAATTGGGAAAACAGGTAAAAAAACTGTGTTTTCATTTCAGGGCTCAAACTTCCTGCTACAATCAAGTCTCTTTCTTATTTTGCTGAGTGCCATCTTTCTCCTTCTCACATTAGTGGAAACATTGGATGAAAGAGAGAAATGACTGGATCCAACGTGACATTCATAAGGGCCTGGTAAACCTGGTCAAATCAACACTTTATGTCTTTGTTAGACTTGGCATCCTTGGCGTGGCTTTCCCCCTAACGTTTTGCCTTCAGACCTCCTGTATTTTCTGACTTCATTTTTGCTGGCCTTAGGACTCTGGTCACTTTACCACTGCAAACCAGTGCTAAAGTGCTTGTACTCTCTCCTATAATATGGTATAAGTACCTTGTAAAGTGGCACTACATGTGCCCAGGGCCTGTACATTAAATGCTACTAGTGGGTCTGCAGCACTGATTGTGCCACCTACTTAAGTAGCCCTTTAAGCATGTCACAGTACTGCCATAGCAACCGGTGTGTGTGTGCAGCTTTAAACTGCCATTTAAACTTGGCAAAATAAACCTTTTTCTAGTCCCGAACCATCCATTTCAATACATATGTTAACCTTAGGGTAGGGCCTGGACAGCCCATTGGATAGGGTGCTATGCATTTAAATAGAAGGGCATGCGCTTTACTTGTCCAGGTAACAAAAGACTCTTAAATGTATTTTTTACTACTACAAGGCCTATCTTTCCCATATGATAACTCTGGAGTTACCCTATTACATTTTATAAGTGTAATTTCCAAATATAAACAGGTTTTCAGTTCAGGGTCTCTGCAAATGGAATTTAAAAGTGTAACTCATGGTGAAGTCAGATTTTAAATTACTATTTTGAAAATGGCACTTTTATAAGGTTGGCATTTTCCTCCCTAAGCCATTTGGTGCCTACAGCCTTTCCCTGGATCACAGGACTGGGTGTGGGTGACAGTTGGACTTTGTGTATTTCTCTTAGACAGTCACACACAAGGGGGGCTTAGGTGTGACTGGTTGGGCCATCACTGACTGGATGGGAGGGAGAAGCTGGGCCTAGACCCACTTGTACTTAAATAGGCTGTGTCCTTCCTCCAGACAAAGGGGTGCATACCCCCCTGTAGTTAGTCTGGAGCTAGGGCTAGGAAGGCAAGGAACCTGTGAGCTTCAAAGGCATGTCAAAGGCATGTCTCTAGACGTTTCTTCCCACTTCAAAGGCACAACTTGGTATAAATACTGGACATCAGAAACCACCACTTCTGTACACTTCTAGACCTGTGGCTATTCTGCCAGAAAAAAGTACTGCTGTGTTGCTGAAAGGGCTGCCCCCCTGCTGGACTGCTGCTCTGAATGACTGCTGCTCTGCTGTGCTGACCTGTTGCCTGATGCCTGCTGCCTTCTTGCCTGGGTGAGAAAGGCTGGGCCTGCATCTCTTGAACCCAGAACCCAGAGTTACTCCAAGGGCTAGTTGACTGTCCTCCTGATCTGAACCCTTAGGGACATAGCAGTCTTCATACAACCTTGCACTTGCACTCTGTCACCAGTGAGTATATACTTCCAAGTGTGGCCACCCCAGTCCTGGACCCTTGGAAGTGGTCTTAACGTACTCTGCAAGCCTCTGTGGATCCAGTGGAACCCACGCAACTCCTCTGCTGTGCGGCCCAGCCCCACATAGAACAAAAGCATCCCCGCTGCTGGGTGGATTGGAGCCTCTGCAAAGACCCACATCACAATTGCAGCCCACAGTGCCTCCGGAATCACTGCAGGCCATCAAGTCACTCGTCAACACCAGGCTCGACAATGCCGAACTCCGCATCGCATCCTCACAGTTCCTGTCTGAGGCATCACCCTGACTGTGCTCCACTTCCTCAATGCCTTACTTTGCATTGCAAGCCTCGTCAATGAGACAATGCCAGACCTTGCATCACAGACTCGTTTTTTTCATTTTCTAAATGTAACACATCACCTGGAAAATTTGTAGATTTTACACTGCTCCTAGCGAGATGTAACATTATGACGAATTGGAAAATGGCTGTACACCCAAATGGTAGAGAAATGGCAAACTGCATCTTCCACATAAACTGAGACGGAGATTGTGCATCTACCTAGGGAACAAATGTGGGAGCTTACACAAGATATTCTTTGCCCAATCATGTGACATCATGCTTCAATGAAGTTATGATGACCTACTCCTATAGAAGCCCCTGATATTCACATGGTAAAAATATAGGTTTGTTGTAGATTGAATTGTATTTGGGGCTAGGTAAGGGCAAACAAGATTTATGGAACTACTGAAGAAGCATAGTCGTCAAGTTAATAAGGGACTTTTTTGGCTTCCTTCTAGACTGCTGGGTGGCTAGACCGCTTTCAGTGAGTTATTCTATTGGTATTGGTTTAAGTGAGTTTGCATATTTGCAAAAGCACATTTTTTTGTAGAAGACTACTTAAGAAATACTAGTCTGTCAGCACATATGATAAAAGAAAACATTTATTATAAAATATAAAAAAAAATACAAAATAAGAGTACGTGCAGCACAGGAATTGACAGCAAAGCTCTGAATGTCCGACTAGGAGAAGTCCTCCACAATAGTTTATGCATCCTAACCACAAAGGGAAAGACAACATTATTTCTGCAATACAAGTTCAGAGGAATAACAAGCTTAAGGCATTTTCTAAAGAAATTAAGCAAAGGGGTGGCTGCAGCCCATCAGTAGCGTTTGCAGGAATCATAAGTACAGAACACTAGGCCAACCAGAACAAGCCAACACTGCGTGATACCTGCGATGGTGTGGCTGTTGCTACCCACGTTATCTTTGCCTGTGACATTTTGGGACTTTTTGGACTAATGCAATGTAAAGGTAACGGCAAATGACCAGACATGATTTGGAACATGAGCCACATCAGGGACACGTAAACTGTGCCTCTTCTAAACATGGTGTGGTACCAGTGCCTGTTGCCTGTTGCTAAGCTAGCATTGTGTGCTGTCTGAATGTGGTTCTTGAGCAAGCCTTGCGTTGCTATGGCAGTTTACTTCCAGCAACTGCAGAAGATTTTATCTAATTCTTTCCGTGCATGTTCTACAGGCCTTTTCAGTAGATATTAGGAATCAAAAAGTAGGCAGCCCATTCAGGATATAAACTAATTATAAAAATGGCTTCCACATCCCGCCATAAGATACCAAATCACTACATTTTGCTTGTAACTTCCCCTACTCATCATCTCTGTGCCTCCATTTTCTCTATCAGCCAGGAACATGTAGTTTCCATGTAGCTTATATTTTAGCATGCAGTGCACACAAGTGGGTGTAACTGCTGATCAGCATGTAGGGCAAACTCGGATCCTAATACATAGCGTGACCTTTGCTGCTATCCCTATTATAATCACTTCCAATATTCATGACCTCCTTGAACCATGTCAGTACATGCTCTCATATTCTTCCCAAACCATCTCCCCCCCCCCCCCCCCCTGACGTTGTTCCTGATGTGTATAGAGCAGTGGAACTCCTCAGTAATCAGGGTTTTGTAGCTGGTACAGTTTTATTATGCCGAGTGAATGTTATTTGTCCTGACCACAGTGCAACCCACATTTCTGAACATAGGGACCCTGGGTGAACAATTGCTGTGCAGTGCTATCCTTTGTGCTCTTTTGCAATAGGTTGCTTTCTATTGTCTTTTGGGAAATGTGTATCCTATGAAACCTAGTCATTCACTAATTACCTGTTTGGTGTTACCTTTTCTGAACCTTTCCTAATGCTGTTCCTAAACATTGTAGTCTATTACACTCTCTGTGATGTCCTCTATTACTCTGCAAGTTGTTATCCACTAGGCACCGTTGAAGCAGGTGTGCAAAAATACTTGATGATACAATACATGTAACTTTTATCATTTTCTTTCTACTTAGTCAATATAGTCTGTTTCCCTCAACGATGGTACATTTTTTTTTAATTCTACCTGGCATTCTCAAATCAGTGGTATAAGTTCAAAGTCTCAATGACATTCAATGTTCCTAGTAGAAGGTCTGTAAATGAAACACCAACAACAGGTCAGAAAAAATACAGGAGGAAGGCAAAAAGTTCTGGGATGACCCTGCAAAAAGGGCCCAGTCCAACACCCCCTTGTGTAACATCAGATGTCACCAGTAATAAACGTTCACAGAATACTTGAAGAAAATATGAATATCCCCGAAAGGTAGGTACCTGGAGGCCAGGCTCACTTCCACTCTTCTGATCCTGCGATGGTGTGCAGCAGGAAAGGCCTCTTTTAGCTCCTCCTTTCTGTTGCTGCTTTGTTGGAGTGACCCTGGAGCAGCTGATGTTACAGGTTGCACCTGACGTACTTGCTCCAGCTCTGGTGTTTTTTTGGTGTGAGGGCCATGGATCCAGGAGATCAGCCCCTCACTCTTGTCAGCTGGACAGGCCCCTCACTCTTGTCAGCTGGACAGGCATTGGTGTCTGATGTGGGCGTTGGCAGGGGTCTTGACAAGAACACTGTGCAGCATAGGAGGATGAAGGCCCAGCCATGCATGCTTATGATGGTCAACAAAACTAGTGGCATCATCTCAGACATTATTTGCCTGGCTCCAGCTTGTGGGCATACTGCTTTGTAGTAATATATCTGAGTTCCTTTAACTGTGCTGTCACACCTCCTGGAACTTTTTGGCTGTGGAGAGGCACAAGCACTCAGCAAGAAGACTCCTGTTTGCCATGGATGCTGCTTTGCATTGTGTATTGCTGCTGGCCTTAGCACAGGCATGTGCGAAATATGTCTCTGGCTCATTGCAAGAGCCTCAGAAAGGTGAACGAAGCCAAACCACAGGGTTGATAGGTCCTTGATAAAAAACAATCCAAGGCCATATGAGAGAAATCAGTTAAAAGAAATAAGTGACATGACTCCTCGCTTTTCTTCTCTGTGCACACATGATCCACCTGTTGTAACACATATGTGGTCTACTCCTCATCAAACACTCTCTGTGTGTGGCCTGTGGCTGGGTGTGAAGACAATAGTTGTGTCATTGTGCAGCAGCAATGTAAAGACATTTGGAGCAGTGGAACTACTAACCAGACATGAGCGGGTGGAAACATTATGAGGGAGCATATGCATGCAAACATTTTAAAAACAGGAAACCCTAGTACACTTGCTAATGAGACGACGGAAAGAATCTAAAAACAATTTTGTCATCAGTGTGCAAACCTAAAAACATCAATTAGCTTCGAAAGAAAAAATGAAGAACCAAAACATTGCACTATATTTTCTCCCAACAGCAAGGCACACAAGAGAATCTCCTTCACAGCAATACATGTGGGAATCAAAAGACTCATAGTAGTCACACTGTGCCAATCCCCTTCCCCATACCTGGAAAATACAATCATTCGCAACCACCCCTAAAGTCTGCACCTGTAGTCTAAAAAGCATGTTAAATCTGTACACATTGAATTCTAGAGATATTACAATTCTAAGCATAGTTATCAATATTATTATCCTTCTACATTGAAATAAAAAACATTCGAACTAAAACATCAATATATAAGCATAACATTACCACTCATGATATATTCTTTGAGGTCCATTTTAGCACTTCCTGCTTACAATCTCAGCCTTGAGAAGGATATTGTCTGCAAGCCTGAAAAGCCTAGAAAAAGTACACATTAATATACATACACATAATTACATATTTATATATAAAAATCATTCTTCTCCCTTCGACGCTAATTAGGCAAAATCCTTAAAAGTCAATATGCCTAAAGCTGATCTATGCATGCTTCTTTTTGGGTGTGTAATTCTGAAATAAGATAAATCTGATGAAATGTACCCTATTTTGCCAAAGGCATGTTCATGGTCGTTGGCACTTGTGTGGGGGATGTCTGTGTGGTGGCGGTCAATGGTGAGCTATTACTCTGGACCTCTGGTGGCCCCTGCATCCTTGTACCCTGTGCCGCTGTGTCATGTATCGTATGCTGCACAGAACTGTGCACATCCTACAACAATTCCCTCCCTCCTGCCACACAGCTGCACTCATTGTGCACCTGTGTTAAGCAGGCCTCGTATGTGTCACAGAGTAGAACAACAGTGATTCAATGAAAGGACTTGCCTCTTTACCTGCAGCAAGCTGCATCCCATCACAAGAGGCACTCGCCATCACGTCCCTTGGACAAAATCCTGTCCTGCAATAGTTTTGCGGTCACAGTGTGGAAAATGTGTCATTGTAGGACGTGTATGTATATAGGTTTAACTGTCTATTTCTTCAAGGCAGGGATACTGCCAGTGGTATTTCACATAGCGACATAATGCCTTATTTGACTTTCCTATTGCTGCCACGAACTTCACGAGTTCCTCTACATCTCCTTTCTTACGAACTGTAGCGTGTCACTTATTCTGGCTCTCGTCAAAGATCGTAAAGTGGACCCTGGAAGCTAATTGTAGAGAGGTCCGATTCACACAACTGGGACAAGGGAGATCTGTGAACAAAGTCCTGAAGTGCAAGCAGGCCAAATCCTCTACCCATGGAACTAGCCCGTACCGAACCCAGCACAGTGCCTTGATGATGCCAGAAGAGAGGTGATCGGGCAGGAGAGTCTGTTGTACAGTGGGAATAGTGGAAGCGAAGCATATATTTAAAGCCTGTGACTGAACGGCACACCGGCAAACCAGAATACCTGTATTTAATTCCAGCTTCCCCATTTTACAAAATTGTGTGATCATGGGCAATGTATTTCACTTTCTCTCCTTTCCATTTATTGATACATACAAGATTACCTCATCACCCAGGCCACCCAGAGAATGCTCATAACAAATGGCGAAGTGTGGCTCAATGGTTAGAGCGGCAGACCCTGATGCAGAGGTCTAGCCCGGGACCAGGGTTCAATTTCCCGCCTCGGCGGGTCTTGGGCTCAAAATTCCACGGACCTGATAATTCTCGCCTCAGTGCCTATTCCAATCATGGAGTCACACTCTGCAACTCTGGGCAATAGCTTGCTTAATCTCCACAACGGCCCCCACAACGCTAAGGATGCCTGGCCTCCACCATGGGGGTGCCCAGGAGTGTACGCCTCACAGGGAAAGCCAGGATGGGTTCCACAGCGGTATTCGTACAAGCGCCTTGAGACCCTTGTGGGTGAGTAGTGCGCTATACAAGTATCAATTTACATTTACATGGCTTAACTCTTAGTTCAATCTTTGCATCTCTGTCAGGGTGGAGGAGCGAATAATTATCTTCAAAGTCATACGTGAAAACTATCACTTGAAACAAGAACAATACTTTTCAACGCACTGAGATAATCTGATATGCACAGGAGAAACTGTTCTGCATGTCAATGAAATACACGTTTTCAATGTTGGAGACATCTTAATAAACCCCTTTTCAAACTTTTGCTGCAAGGTGTGTGTTAGATCTGGGGGTCTCTAGTTGGCAATGGTATTCACCTTTGTCCAAATAGGGACCCTTACTTCTAAGTCAGGATAAGGGGATTACACTCCTTGATAACCCCTGCTCACCCCCTTGGTAGCTTGGCACGAGCAGCCAGGCTTATCTCAGAGGCAGTGTGTTAAGAATTTGTGAATATACACAGTAATACTGTGATAACACTGCAGATGGACACAACACAGGTTTTTATAAAAATAAGTATTCTTTATATAGACTTAAACCCAAGACCACAAACGACAAAAATCCTCAATACTACACTTAAGATTACTTAAAAGATGATCAAAGTCTCTTAGTTCAAGTTGATGGTAAATGCGACAAAGTTCTCAACAAAGTACCTGGATGCGTAACGCAAAGTAAACAAAAGGCTCGCAAAATGGGAGATGCGTTGGTTCCGTGACCTGGGGGAACGGTTACGTCCTTCCTCAGTGCTTGTGCAGAGTAGGGGACTCGTTGTGAGCCTTACCGGTGCAGAGGTGATGCATAGATTCTCGGCCTGCGGGCCCGTTGCAGTGCGCAAGATGGCACCTTGATGCGATGCGATGATCCGGTTGCGATGCAACAAGATGGCGCCCTTGATGCGGCGATGCGATGAAGCCCTGTCAGCCTTGCGACATATAACTGCCCATTCTGGCATATGAAAACAGGTAGTCTTCAATAGTAAAAAACTAAAATGGCTGTAATTTAGTGTTAGAACATGCTACACACTTCAGAGCATGTCCTACCTTATACTTACAATGCACGCTGCCCTTGGGCCTACCATAAGGGTGGCTAATATGAAGCAAAGGGAAGGTTTAGGGACTGGCAAGTGGGTGCACTTGGCCAAGTCGACATGGCAGTGCTAAACTGCACATAGGCCTTGCAATGGCAGGCCTGAGACACACTTTACAAGCTGCTTCTGTGGGTGGCACAACCAGTGCTGCAAGCCCACCAGCAGCATTTGACTTGCAAGCCCTGGGCACACATGGTGCACTGTACTAGGGGCTGACAGGTAAATCAAATAACCCAATCATGGAATCCAATCAGTATATAAATTTAACATGGGGAGCACTTGCACTGTGGCATTGATTAGCAGTGGCACAGTGTCCAAAGCATAAATTAAGCAAAAACATATCAAAACAGAGGAGGCAATCCTTCAAAAATGGAAGGGAGACTCATGCCAATGTTGCCAGGTCTAACAGTGCGTTCTTAAAGTGAAGATGCCTGGGTGTATTGTTTTGCCCTCACACATAATAAAAAATACAGCCCTCTCACACAGAGGCTCAAACATGACTAAGCAATAAAAACAAACACCACCTGGAAAGGGGTTTCACCTTTATAAACTGAAACACATCAAATGACTGTTCAGAGTAAGGCATGGGGTTTAATTTGTGCAACACTCTCAAATAGTCTTTCCCAGATGTCAAATGACTAACATTAAAATGTATATAGAGATATATATGTATATATATGTGCAAGCAATAATAATACACCAATAAGTAGGCAAATTCAACTGTAAAATGTGTGGATAAAAATATGAAATGAAATACAAGCAGATAATAATATGGACGTGCGCTGCAAGAAATCAGAAAGATATACTCACTGATTGCATCAGATGATTACAACCACTGAAGACTTAAATGTGCACACAGACATTCACACATCACAATCTCAATAATCAAAAATAAAAACATCACCAGCTTCAATCTTCATCTTGGCCCACTCCAGACTGGGGTGTTCACAGCCAGGGTCCAGAGACTCAGCAAAACCGGGAGCTGCTGCTGAAGTTGACGCGTCCGTCACCATTCAGATTCCAAACAAATCCCAGTTTCGAAGCCGACAAACCCCAGCTTTATACTCTCAAAGCCCACTAAAAGTTTCTGAGAGGGCCTCCTCTGCGCCAAGGAAATTACTGGAGTTGACCACTTTACATGCAAGCATTCCAAAGGCAAAAGATTTCTCACCTTCCTTCTGTGCTCTCACATGTTCCAGACTTTATCTTAACAAAGCTTACGAAAGACTTCAGCAGTACAATCAACAATCTACAAAAGTACATCTACAAACAACCTTGAACGTGAATAGCCTAAACAATTTGAGTAATCTTGGGGCCTGTCTGTATGCACAAAAGCTCAAGCTAGCTGACAGAATTCAAGATGACATGAGGGCATGTCAAAGCCAATAGTAAGAACTTCATAATTTTTCTCAATGTACAACAGTCGACATTTGTGCACCACTGCTTATAGCACTACACACGTTATCTCCCAATGTACAACATAATGCACATTTGAGCATCACAGCATATCACACTGCACTCCGAGACAAAGAAGTAGATTTCACACCACTCTCTCTCATGCTTTCACATACACATCCCATATATTCTGTTCCTGGAAAGGATGTTGTACTTTGTGAAAGCTCTCTCCTGCTAAAACTACAAAGAGAGGCAATAGAAATCTTCAAGGAAAAAAGGCACATGCAGGAAAAATGCTGTTGTACATTCAAGTTAGGATAAAGTTGTTAAATATTGCAGGGATTTGTTAGCATGAGCTGAAAGCCATTTTGGATTTCTGGCAGCCATCTTGTTTGCCATGTGCTGCCACGTGCTCGCCATGTGCTCTGTCCTCCCTCAGTGTTGACTGCTCTTTCTTGTAATCTGCCTAGAAACGAACTATATTTAGCATCTTCCACCTTCGCACATGCTCAGAAAGGCCTAGCTAGTAGAATGCACCTGCTCTTCTTGTAGAAGTAACCCTCCTCCCACTTTGTTGAGCAATCAGATCTTGTATTTAGTTTGACTTCATTTGCCCTTATATTTCAACTAGTATACTTACTAAAGGGATTTGAGGTTGGGTATTCATGTTTTTAGATCCAACGCACTATTTGATAGTGTTGACAGAAGTGAAACGTGTTTCAGGTTTCCTACTGTCAAAATGGGGGAAGGAGGCTATCTCCTCTACAAATTAAGGCTAGGTAATATGTATGTTACTCTCTTTTTCTCAATTTTTGTAGCCTGTCTAAGCTGTCTGTGAAATAGCAATGAGACATTTAATTGGCTATTCAGTAATACTGTTTTAAACATTGTTAGCATTAATAAAATGAATTAGTATATATGTTATGTTACTGCCCATCCTGTTTGATGAAATTATGACAAAATCAGTAGTCTAGATTGTTGTTCCCTTATTTTGATCTTTAAGGGGAACTAGATGTGGGTAGTTTTTGTTCTACAAGTCTTAAGGTGATAACACCATTAGTGTATGTTATTCAATGCTACATAGTTTTGCAAAGGCATTGCTAGTTTTTTATTAGCTGGCCTGTGTAAATAAACTGACAGTCCTTATTAGAGCTGATGTTGCATAGTTTGGATCATGAAAAGTAGAATGCAGGGAAGATGCCCATGTGATCCTTAGCAAAAAAAATGTTTTGAAGGAAATGTTGTTTTATAGATAAGAACTCCTGATAAATTAGCAGTTTTAGATTTTTCCTGTTGCTCCTATAACATGATAGCATGGTCCTAAGCGTACAATGTAGGTGCTTTTATTAAGAACAATCATTTTAGAAGTGTTTGCAGTCCTGTACAAGTAATTTAAAATCTATAAGTAAAAGTGTAGAACATTTCCTTTTTTTTAGGGTTTTCAGATTAGTACACAGGAATACACCAATGTAAGGATTTAGGGTATGTCTGTGTTGTTTTCCTCTTTTCCTCACAATTTAAAAAACAAATACAGACTTCCTTGGCAGCTTGGGAGTGGATGATGTATTACTATTGTCAGTTAACCAAAGAGTTCCTTTTATACTTGCCAATAGGTCCAGGATGTTGTTTTTTTTTACTCTCTCATAGATAGATGAAAGTGGTTCTTCGGTGCCTTGTTAATATATGGGGCGTCCCAAGACTAGGAAATATTCTGAGACTATCCTCTCTGTTGATAGATTATTTCTGTGCCTTGTCTAAAGACCTTTTGTTCTGGTCACCAATAGATATTTGCTGCCTTACAACCATTGCCAGAGGGGCCGGGACATCAGATTCAGCCTGGGGAGTCACCGTCAGCACCAGTCCAGCTTGAAGCCGAAGTGAAGGTAACCAGCACAGGCATTGCTGGAAACTAGGACCTCAGTGAAGGCGGAAGCCCTGTGATCAAGTGTGTACCTCTCCCACTGTCTTGGGCGAAAGACAGGGTCACAAACCAGAAAGGAGAAGTTGTGGATCAGACCGACCAGAATGGCGAGGAGGCTTTGCTTGCGGTGACCCCTTTTGAAACATGGGTTGCTTCAGGGATCCTAGCATCAGGCCTCTGAATCCTGGTCCCAAAGTGAATGCAAGTTTGCTCCTTTGTTTGTTGGTCAAGAGATACCTGGGCACACTGGGTGCAATGTGTGGCCCCAATGAATGAGCAGTGCGCCAGCAGAGCAATGCAGGAGTTATGGAAGGACTTGAGTTTAGAGTACAGGTGCTGTGTCTCTGGTGCTCAAATACTAGGAGTTAAGAGGGATTTCTGGGACTAGGTAGCCCTCCACTCATTCAGTCACAAAACACAAAAACCTAGTCCCAAAGGCAATACTTGCTATAAATCTATGGGCATACTTGGATTTGTCAATAGATCATTCCAATGGCTCTTCTAAAGATAGAAGTAGTTGTCATGCTCAAGAAACTTGCCAAAAGTAGTTGATTAAAATAGCCACTCTCTGATACATCTAACATTAGACAACACAGTACTAACATTCACTAGAAAGACAACATTTGAAAAAATGTGTGAATAGCTAGAGGACACCTCACGGGCGAACCACCAATGGGGCTCCTGGTTGGTACTCACCAGGTTAGCCCTGTTCTCATCATCGGTGTCCACTAGCTTAACGCAAACGTGTCCGACTCCCAAAAGTAAAAAGACAGTGAATGGTGCAGTGTACACAAACTTATATGTGACAAGGACTAACAACATTCAACATATAACAAAAACCATATACTGTGCATGCAAGAAACATAAACCTTTTTATTTGTATCTTCTTGTCTGCAACAGTAAACATATAAACTTAAAAGAGGAGAGAAGCGAATACTACCTATCGATTCGCTTTCAACTCACTGCCGACATGTTTCATTGCCATGGTAGGGTTTCAGGCAATTTCTTCAGGGCGAATGTTTTTAAAAAAAACCACTGCCAGCAGTACTATGTTGAGCGTGCTGGTTCTAGGCTTGTGCTATCATACCACTTATGATCGCGTCTTTGGACGTCAGAAAACCCACTTCCAGTCGGTAAGTGTGGTCTCGTGCTCCCTTAAATTGTATCTGTGGAGAAGGCACGGGCGGCGTCTTCTCAACACCGGATCCGGTGTTGAGAAGACGCCGCCCGTGCCTTCTCCACAGATACAATTTAAGGGAGCACGAGACCACACTTACCGACTGGAAGTGGGTTTTCTGACGTCCAAAGACGCGATCATAAGTGGTATGATAGCACAAGCCTAGAACCAGCACGCTCAACATAGTACTGCTGGCAGTGTTTTTTTTAAAAAACATTCGCCCTGAAGAAATTGCCTGAAACCCTACCATGGCAATGAAACATGTCGGCAGTGAGTTGAAAGCGAATCGATAGGTAGTATTCGCTTCTCTCCTCTTTTAAGTTTATATGTTTACTGTTGCAGACAAGAAGATACAAATAAAAAGGTTTATGTTTCTTGCATGCACAGTATATGGTTTTTGTTATATGTTGAATGTTGTTAGTCCTTGTCACATATAAGTTTGTGTACACTGCACCATTCACTGTCTTTTTACTTTTGGGAGTCGGACACGTTTGCGTTAAGCTAGTGGACACCGATGATGAGAACAGGGCTAACCTGGTGAGTACCAACCAGGAGCCCCATTGGTGGTTCGCCCGTGAGGTGTCCTCTAGCTATTCACACATTTTTTCAAATGTTGTCTTTCTAGTGAATGTTAGTACTGTGTTGTCTAATGTTAGATGTATCAGAGAGTGGCTATTTTAATCAACTACTTTTGGCAAGTTTCTTGAGCATGACAACTACTTCTATCTTTAGAAGAGCCATTGGAATGATCTATTGACAAATCCAAGTATGCCCATAGATTTATAGCAAGTATTGCCTTTGGGGCTGTGTCTCTGGTGCCTGTTAGAATGAAGTGGAGAAAAAAGGTGCCCTGCCTGAGACACTGGACAGGATCGCTAAGAGCATTTGTCCGGGTGGGTGACTGCCCTATCCTGAATGTAGAGACTTTTTCCTTGAAAATGGGCTGTGATTCTTGAGTTGCGAGTTCTGCAGCTCCACCGTGGAAACAACATGACCCTGCCTGTGAGGCTCAAACGGACACAGGGAGAAGACTCACCTTTGGTTGGTTCTACAGCGGCTTCAATTTCCCCAAGGACTTCTTCTTTTTTTTGTCAATAATGTACCCCTTTGGATGTCCTGTTTTTTTTTTAGAAGTAGCCCTTTGCAGCTCTTTGTCCTAATTCTTGTGGCCCTGTGTGGTCCTCCTGGTCCCAAATATGATTAATGTTCTATCCCTCATAAAGGAAACAATGGAAAAGTTTACTAAAAATGTTTTTATTAGATATGTCCTGTTAGTTATTCTGAAACTGAAATGCATAGGAGCCCTGAAAATGTTTTTAATAGACTGTTTTAGGATTTCCTCAGGACTAGGAGAACTGAGAATCAGGGCCGGACTGGGATCCAAAACCGGCCTGGCAAAGTGCTCAGCGGCCCCGCCCGGGGGTTGAGGGTGGCGCCGAGCTCGTTGCCAGGGCCAATTTTCGGCCGATTTTGTTACAGAGCCGATTTTGCAGCTATGCTGCAAAAATGGCCCTGTAACGAAAATGGCCCCCAGGGGCCCAAAACCGGCCCTCACCCGTGCGACCCACCAGGGGATTTCCCGGTGCCACTACGGCTAGTCCAGCCCTGCTGATAATTCTGATTGTAATAGTGGTCATTACTCTCTCCCACTGTCTGTATGTTAATTATGGCCTAATGTTTCGTTCCCTTTGTATTCGTGCTTATATTTTATATATACCCGCCTAATGAAATGTTTAGAATGGAAAATGCCCACCTAGCAATGAATTAGGAAATTGATAAATTTAAGAAAATGTATGTGCAAATAGTTTCTATGTTGCTACTGGATCATGGGAATGTCTTTAGCTCATGCTAAAACGACTATCTGTTAAATATTGCAGGAATTGTTCGCATGAGCTGAAAGCCATTTTGTATTTCTGGCAGTCATCTTGTTTGCCTTGTGCTGCCACGTGCTCACCATGTGCTCTGTCCTCCCTCAGTGTTCACAGCTCTTGTAATCTGCCTAGAAACAAACTATATTTAGCATCTTCCACCTTCGCACATGCTCAAAGGGCCTAGCTAGTAGAATGCACCTGCTCTTCTTGTAGAACTGTCAGGCAATTTTGCTGTTGTATGGAGAAGTAACTCTTCTCCCACTTTGTTGAGCAGGCAGATCTTTTATACCCATATTAGGCATTTTGCATGCTTACATGAGCCAGGACTGCCCCTTGGTCTTATGCTGACTATGTAACCCTAAGCATATATAAGGCCTCTGTTATCTGTACTCCTCAGACTGCCTCATTTGTTGCTAAGGATTCTGTGTGACATTGTCTCCCTCATTTGAGGTTAATAAAGATGTTACTTTTGTATTTCAGCTTCTGTGCCAATTTCTTCTTTGTTGGATTAAAAGGACCAAGTATCAGTGGGACCCCTGAGAAGGTTTCTATTTTCTACAAAGTAAAACACCAAAAGTCAATTAAAAAAATGGTAGTCAAAGGTCATCACATGGTTTCATTACAGAGGTGTGTTCACTCGTTGTGTTACCCCCACCTCCCTGGAAAGGGGTATAACCTGACAACAAGCAGACCATGAAACAAAACATAAACAGACATGTATGAAAAACAAGCATCTCCTCTCATTGGTTCTGGCGTCTGAAAATAAACATGTTAGGGAACAAACTTTTGCACAAAACTTAGGTACGAATATACATGATTACACTTCTCTTTGTCTATCATTTATGAACTTTGTACAAACTACAAAATGTAAGAGGATCCATGCCTATTTTATTAATATACACAAGAATACACAAGAATTGTTTACAATTTATGGCCTGTTGCTATAACTACACAACCATGTTGGCCTCCTACTGCTGATCCCGAAGATGGCACCCTTCCCTAATCTGGAGGATCTGCTGAGCATGGAAATAGAAACGAGCCTGCTCCTTTCCCAGGTTTCGATGATCTGCTGAGCATGGAAAAAGAAATGAGCCTGCTTCTTTCACAAACTATGATGGTCATCTTGGAGTGGTCATTCACTTTACCTATACTCACAGTCCTGGTTCCTGCGATGTTTGCCAAATATCACATACTGGGAGATGTCGGCAATCTTTAAAATGGCACCAGTCAGGCGATTTCAGGTCTACGCCCTGTGTGGTCCCCAAAGGTGAGCAGAGGGGCCAACTGGACATCAGACATTGTTTTCTTTCTCATCATGTTTTTCCAGGTTTATTGAATGCACTAGCAACGGATCTAACTATAATGCAACTGCAGTTGATCTAAGACTGTAACATGTCTTAATCCTCATGTAAAGTGCTCTGATACCTCCGGATCTAGCCAGGACTCCTTTGTCTCCTTGCTATGTCTCCTACCCCCTCCCCTTCCCCCACCTCTCCCCTCCTTCATTCTTGCTTGCCTCCCCTATTACTTCCCTCTCTCCCCTGTATCTCTTTCCCTCTACCTGCTTTGTTTATCCTTTTGCCTATGCTCCGCTCAATCTCCCACCCTGTCGCCCTTTTACATTATCCCCTTACCCTTCTACACGCCTTGAACAAATGGATGTAACTCATAATTGACGTACCTTCTGTATTAATGTGTAATTTGGGACCTATGCAACCCTACAAATCCGATTCCCTATTATGCCCCCCTCTAGTATGCCCTTGTCCAAAGCACTCCTACTCCCCGTGTTGGAGATGGACCCAGTATTTTTGCCCTAGAGTCTCAGAGACCCTTCTGAGAGAGTCCACAGTGACTAGGGAGTCTCACTTAGTGGAGGTCTGGGATTGATCCCCTCTCCACTGGAAACCGTCTCCTACCTTGCCGGAAGTCGGACACTGTGTTCATGCTGAGTTTTCTACCCCCTCCCCCTCCTCCTCCCTCCTTCATTCTTCTAAGTTGCCCAAGACCAAAGCACTCCTCTCCTCTTGTTGGTGAGGGATCCAGCATCTATTCCCTGGAGTCTCAGCGACCCCGCTGAGAGAGTCCACCGTGACAAGGGAATCACACAAAATGGAAGACTAAAAATGATCCCTTTACCGCGGGGAGCCGTCTCCCAACCAGCCAGAAATCAGACACTGTTACTGCCTCGTCTCCTCGCTGTGTCTTCTACCCTCACACCCCTTCCCTCCTTCATTCTTTGCTTGCCTCCCCCATTCCTTTCCTCTCTCCCCAAATCTCTCTCCCTCTACTTGCTCTATTTTTCCTTGCGCCAATTCTCTGCTTAATCTCCCGCCCCGTCGCCCTTTTACATTACCCCCTTACCCTCCACACTCCTTGAATCAACGGTTGTAACTTGTAATTGATGTACCTTCTGTAACAATGTCTAACTTGTAACCTATGTAACTCTCCTCATGTAATGAGCTATGATACCTTCGAGTCCGGCAGCGCTATATAAAACTCAAGTAAAATAAAATAAATAAATAAATATATATTTAAGTATTTGCATTTCTTTCCATTCTCCACTACGAAGAATACGTGCTTAAACCAACAATACAACTATGTTTTTCTGTTCTGTTCATAACCACAGGAAACTATTGAATTATGCTGTTTTGGTCTGGGCTCAATGCCCGGCATCTGTGGCCAGCCAGAAGCATCAATACAAAGGCATCCCAAAAGAGTAATCTTGAACCCTTCCCCATATCATATCAAAAGCCCTGCTGGACATAGCACTGCTCCGTGTACCCACATACAAGAGCCTTAATAACTTCACTGAGCTGCCAAACATGATTTTCCCATTTTCTCTGTTTAATTCCAGAAACATGCTCAGTAGCTGTCGTAAAGTCAGTTCCTGACATTTCCAGTGCACAGAATTATCAAGAGTGCTAGATGTGTCAGGAGATGTTAATTCATGTATTTGTAACGGAAATAAGTGACTGCTAAGGTCTTGAATAAACTTTCAAAATGTCTGTCTTTTTAGCTGTGACCTCTTGAAGGACACAGAGTATTTGTGCTAAATTCCAAATGTACATTTCACTAGAATTAAAATAGAACCGATCCTGCTGTGCATTATATCTATTATGCATATTGCGGTCTCCCAGGCTAACCCCAAACAATAGGCCTGATCTTCTAGTGTACTGCCCATAGAAGCCATAGAATAGACATGAGTCTTCTGCCACACAATCACATGCAAGTCGTAGTAGTTCTATTAGCTGATGTAGTGAGCCAATGCATTGGACCCAGTCAGGTATCTCAACTTGCGGGTCTGTTAGCTTCTCTAACAACATTGTAGATGCAATTGCATCTGTTGTGGTGAGCAAATGTATTGGACCTATATTTTCAAGCTTATTCTGGTCCTGTCTATTGTCCCTATTCCCATCCAGAATTTACATTAAACCATATTTATATGTATGCCATTGTTGCACTTTAGCATCCATTTCAAAGACAATACTATTAAGTGTAGGGGCCGTCGTTGTGGATAGGGGATAAGTGTCATCAAATCTTTGAGGCCAGGAAATTTTATGTGTTATCCAAGACAGAACTTCCACCCCTTCCTGTGAACACTGGCAAATAACATCAAGTCGAGCTTGATGAGTGTTTGCCGGGTCATCTCGAGAGGACCGAAACACTTTAGCTAGTGTATGCTTGTGCATTAAAAACTGGAAATAAGATGTTGCCAGCTCCATGCATGTTAATTGAGAGACAATTGTTCCTATATTTAAATCTAGTGCCCTTGGAAAAATGGGTGTAGTTGGTATGGTTATATATATATACACCGAATAAAGCATTTTGAAATTAAATTGAAATTGGGTGTAGTTAGCGTATATTCAATTGCACCAATGTTTCTTCCATCTTGTCTCCCGAGTTCTGTGCCTTTGAAAAAGGAAGGGAAGAACAGGCAAGGTTCACTAATTCATCCCCTTTGCATTTGTTCGAATCCCCATATATAGAACTAATACCTGCCACTCGTGTGACAGCCGTGCCATATCATATCCTTCAGTCGATGGAAACTCTACGTCTAGTCTTTTGGCTGTCAAAGCATGACTTGTCTGTCCCTAGGTGGTGTTTAGCTACTTGAGCAACAGTGCCCAGTGTTTTAGTCCCAAAGAAGTGAGCATGGGAGCAAGAGGAGTATGGGAATATTGAGTATCATAGGATTGCCACACAGACAGAAGGTAATGTCCAACATCATACATTTATCAGCACATCTGTTGAATGACAAGGGAAATCAAACAATATCACTGTACGTCGCGGTCATGCCAAAATATCAGTCAAAACACGGTCCTTGATGAGGAAAGCAGCAGATACAGCTTAGTTCAGTGCAGATGTTTGCTCTCCTCGGCCCTCAGCTGTTGAGTCTCTGCCAGCCTGTGAATACCCCAAATTAATCAGTGATAGAGTTAATCAAACAGCAACAACAACAATAGAAATACCAAACCCCCCCCAAAAAAATTCCCTCTCTTCTGGACCTAGGTGAACACCTAGTCACAGATGAAGATTACAGCAGTGTTCAGCATGAGAAAAAACAGGGAGGTTCTGCAGTTACAACCCCCATAATCGCTGGGTGTGCACAGACAGTGACCGCACCTATTACTTGTGGGTCTACACTGACGTTCCTTGTGAACCCTGCCTAGCACGTGAGGTTGTGCATCTACTGCGACTGCACCCTGCTGCAACGGTCCATTTGGCCATGCTGACACTGTTCCTTCATGGATCATCATGAATTATGTGCCCTTTGGACAAAGAAAAGGCAACTCTCCTGTGGGCTAAGCAACACACTGAGAAGTTTGTGAAACAGAAACAATCTGAGGCACAGAATCCCCACAGCAGAAAAAACAATAAAGGAAATAGAACCCCTCTTAACCCGGGGAGCAACTCCTGCTATCACCCATACCTGGGGAGCAATGTCAAAGTCTTCAACTCCACTATTGCCTGGTCCTGCACATTCCTTACTGGCCTCTCCCAAATATCTGACTGTCACATGTGCATCTCTTCTCTCAGTACTCAATATGATTCTCCTTAGGGCTCACCCATTTCTCTGGTACTGCTTAATGTATATCTTGTGAGGGTCCCTGTATTGTGCCGGATGGGACACCTCTATGTGAGTACTGAGGGAGGCACCTCCTCCTCAGGTTTCAGTTGTAGCAGGTATTGCTCCCTAGGTTAGACTTGTAGCAGTTTTTGCTTCATGTTCTAGTGTAGCACCGAATCCAATCTTTTCCTCAGAACGCCATGTTTTATCATGGTGGACGCTGTAGAGAAATTGTGCGTGAATAGAAAGACCCTCCACTTAGTCGTTCCATACCCTCAAAACGTCATCCCAAATGTTCTACAGATTGAATTCCTGCTCATGGTTGACCTATGTTTAGATTGGATCTAGATAGTTCTTTGTTCAGAGCACGAATCTTGCCCCATTTGGGACGCCTCCTGCTGTAGTCTGGAAAAACTTGCAAGTAGCATTGTTCATTTGCAGCGTTATTATGAGACTAGCAGCCCGCCCTAGCATTGCCTGGGGCAGAAAGGGGCTGGGGCAGCATTTGAGGCTTGCGTGCACTTCTGCCCCTGGCCCCCTCCCGCCTCCTCCCGCCCCGGCCCCCTCCCGCCCCCTTCCGCCCCGGCCCCCTCCCGCCCTTGTCCCAGAGATCCTTACCTCAGCCGCCGGTCCCGCTCCAGGCGCCCCGCCCGCACAGGCTGCCACTCTCCAGGCGCCCCGCCCGCACAGGCCGCCACTTCGCACAGCAGCAATCAGGGCCGCGGCAGTCCTCCCACCAGGTCACGATCCTCAGCGCCATTTCCGGAAGTGTTGCCAGGGAGCGCAAACGCAAATTATGTCATCACGCAGACGTCGCTGCTGGCGCTATTTGCAAGGGACTACTTTATTTTTATTTCGAAATTTTTTAAACAACGTATATTTTTGATTTTTAATAGCCTATGTCCTTCTGCTTGCCCTGAGGTTTACAACGATATCTTGGGGGTTTTGATTGGTGGTGTACTTTTCGAGTTTACCTGGCTCAAAGGTTTTTGTTCTCTCTTTATAATAGTAGTATAGATAACAGCTCTAGTAAACACGTGGGTCAGGTACAGTGGATGGACGACTGACCCGAATATCGAAATCCAGACACCCTCAACAAAATGAGAATATGATTTGACATTAATACATGTTGCACTGCAAGCTAGAGAAAGGCTTGCAGCAATTCCAGCTGATACTCATAGGAACCCGCCGGTGCTCCATTAACATGGTGGGCATCCCGCCATGCATTATGGGAACGCGGCGCGAGTCAGCATGGAATCTGAAGATGGGAAAAATGCTTTGAGCCACAGCAACTTATACCAAATTTACAAGTGTCAATCTCCATCTACGAGCTCAAAAACTATTTTTGTGCATGAAGAGCAATTTCAAAGTGGAACTCTTAACAGTTCATATTATCGGCTGGCTGTGAGTGAGCGCATATATTTTCAGATTCACATAATGGAAATGTAAGAGCCAGTGGCACACGCCCGTCATTTTTCGGCATTGCAGAAGACAGCTGTACAGTGGAAATGATATTTTGTTTTTGAACGCATGAGAATATATTCGTAAAATTCGCGACACGGATGTATATATCTTTTAAAGGTCAAGTTTAAAAGGCTAGGATGATAATTGGTGGTAAATCTTCCCGAATAGTTTAAAAAAAACTCATACCATTCCAATTGAGGATATTTTAAAGTTTGAAAGATTTCAGCTACTGCACCAATCAGAAGCTGACAGGTTGGAGTGACAACCTGCAGTTCTAATGAAAATGTACACGACTAGATCACTGTGGTATTGAAGTAGACAGCACATTAGTTTAGCTTGTAGATTTGGTTTATTCAGCTTAGGAGAAGCACAGCGACAGGAACCAGGCAAAGGCTATCAACTGCCAGAAGGCAACATTCTACCACAGAGCCATAGAACATAGGAACACAAGGGTTCTAACTACAGGTGCCAGGAAGGCACAGAACAGTGAATACTACATTATCCTCTTTTCAGTAAAACAAAAGAAGAAGCGTCCGTACTAGGAGAAGAAGAAGAAGAAGAAGAGAAAAGAAGAGAGAAGAAGAAGAAGAAGAAGAAGAACAGTGGAGGAAGAAAAGCACAACTGGTAAAAGGAAAGAAGAAAGCAGCGGCAACAGATTATCTGAACCTGGCAGGAATCCTACACACTCTACGACTCCTGCGAGGTCCAGGAACAGTAGCATCAACAACATCACCACCATTACCATCAATAACAACAGTACCAGAATGTTTGTCACTTGAAACAGAGCAGGGATTGGGCTGAGAAACACCAGCGTGAGCATCATCACTACTGACTTTAACAATTTTGCAGATGTTCCACCAATCCTTATTATTAACCCGTACAGCATTTCCACAGACCTTGTCAACCACAACAGGTTGAGAAAATTTGCTCCTACCTTTGGTGACATGGACAGGATTTTTAATTCGAACCACATCACCAACACAGAAGTCATGGGCAACAGATCTCTTCCTTTCATCAAAATAGGACTTTTGCTTCTTCTGAGCCTCGGACACATTGTCTCTGACAAAAACATCAACACCATCCATAACATTCATTTTTACCCACTTGGACATCCAACCCGGACAAATTTTGGTGGAGGGTTTCCTGCCCCTCAGAAGCTCAAAAGGGGAAACCCCAGTAGAAGAATGGGCTGTGGTACGATAAAACCACAACATGGAACGCACAGCATTCTCAACTACACACTTGCTAGCAATTGTTGAGAACACGGTTCATCCTCTCAACAAGGCCATTGGCCTGGGGGTGGTAAAGGGAACTTTTCTTATGTGTCACACCACCTTGTTTGAGAAAAGATTCAAACTCACAACTGACAAATTGGACACCATTGTCGGTCATGACAACAGAAGGAAACCCCTCTCTCAAGAAGATGTGTTTCAAAAAAGAAATTACACTAGCAGAGGAGGCTTCACTGACAAAGCGAATTTCCGGCCATTGGAGTAGTAATCAATGGCAACAATGGCAAAACGGGAACATGAAGGTAAAAGGTAAAAAGGACCGACCAAATCAATCCCAATCTTTTCCCACGCCCTTTCCGGAAGTTGAACAGGCTCCATGGGAGGAGACCTAACCTTATGACTTTTATCTGAGGACTTGCAAATTACACAGTTGTCAATCAAGGAATCAACGCACACGTCCATCTGCGGCCACCAGAACACATCTCTCAACCTGCGTTTGGTGAAGGTCTTCCCTAAATGCCCTTCATGTGCACCATCCACCAGACGCTTCCGCAGGCTCTCAGGAGGAATGAGCCTCCCACACCGCATGAGAATGCCATCCTCAACAGTGAGCTCGTCAGCAACTTTGACAAAGGTTTGAAAGACCCCAGTAACATTCTTCTCCTTGGGCCAACCAGACTTCAGATAGTCGACAACTCGTAGAAGAACTGCATCTTTCAACAACTCTCTTTTCCACTCACCCTCACTAATTGCACACATGCCCTCAAGATCCAGACCCGCGACAAAACAATCCTCAAGGTCTTCATCTTTTTCAACTTCTGAGTCATTATCAGTTAATGGAAAACGAGAAAAATAGTCGGCTCTGACATTCTTTGAGCCTGGCAGATAAACAACCTTAAAGTCATACTGAAGAAGCTTGGTGGACAGCCTCGCGATTCTAGGGGTGTGTTCCTTAATTTTTTCCCCGGACAAAATAGAAACCAGTGGGCTGTGATCAGTACAAATAGTGAAATGACTACCCCAGAGATAGGGATTGAACTTCCTGACCGCCCACCAACAGGCCAAAAGCTCCTTCTCAATAACAGAGAAGTTAACTTCTGCTCCACGCAGTACCCTGGAGGCATATGCGATGGTGTTGTCAACCTGTCCATTCCTCTGAGTGAGGACAGCCCCAAGTCCAAATCCACTTGCATCAACAGTCACCACACACTCCTTGTTGGGATCGAAAGGTTTGAGAATGCTCTCCCCAACAAGCTGAGATTTGATCCACTTGAAAATCTCTTGGCAATTTTCATCCCAAACGAAAGGCACGCTTTTCTTTAACATGTTAGTCAAAGGCTGAACCTTTGACGCATAGTCTTTGATGAATCTGGAGTAAAATTCACTGAGACCAATAAAAGATTTTAATCCAGACTTATCAGCAGGTGGAGGAGCATCAACAATGGCTTTCACTAGACCAGGACGTGGTTCGACACCTGCATGAGAAACAACATGGCCTAGAAATTCCATTTTTTCTTTTGAGAAGACACATTTCTCTTTCTTTAAGACAATACCCTTGTCTTGCATGATTTCCAGGACCTGATTTAGGGAGAAGTCATGATCCGCCTTGTTCTCGCCAAAAATCAAAACGTCATCCTGGAAGACAATCACTCCAGGAGTGTCCCTAAACATCTGACTCATCAACCTTTGTAAAACTGCGGCCGCTGACTCAAGGCCAAACGGCATCCTGCAGTACTGAAAACTCCCAAAAGGGGAGACAAAAGCAGTCAGATGTCTAGAAGATTGACTCAACACCACCTGGTGATAAGCGGAGGCCAAGTCCAGCTTAGTATACCATCTTGCCCCCCTGGTAAGGGACAATAAATCAGTTATCTTGGGCAAGGGGTGTGAGTCAATCCAGATGTTCTTATTGAGGCTGCGTAAGTCCACACAGACGCGCAAATCCCCATTCCTTTTTCTGGCGACAACAAGGGGAGACAACCACAAGGATGACTCAATTGGCTCTATGACTCCTTTTCTACAAAGGCCCATTAACTCTTTTTCTAGATCATCCCTCACGCTGAAAGGAACACTCCTCACCTTGTGTTTTACCGGGATGGCACCATCCTTCACTCTAATTTCGTGGTTAAAACCCTTGATGATGCCAAGGCCATTCCCAAAAACTCTTGGGAATCTGGAAATCAAACTCTCAACATTGTCGCCTGAAACGATAACAGCTAAACTTTCTACATTATCACAGGATTCATCAATACTGATTTGTTCTTTGGAACCTGGTCTAAGGATCATCTTGAACAAACCCTGGTGGAACCAACCCAAAATGTTAAGGCCCTTCAAGGAAACGTACACTTTACCAAAGATCCTCCTTCCCCTGAACTGAATAATGTCTTCAAAGAACCCAAGAAGAGCAATTCTACGCCCTTCATAAGAAACGGGGGTCCTATCAGGAGGTAGGAGGTTCCTTTCAGGCCAGGTCACATCAAACAACTTTTGCGTGATCATAGTTACTCTAGCTCCAGAGTCCACTAGTAGGGTAACTATCTTGTCACCCACACCAAAATCTTCGAGGGGATCAACACAGTCAGATGGATCACCTATGACCCCATCATCTCGTACCACTACAACCATGTCTCTGAGGTCGTCCTGAATGCCATTTATGGAGTCAGAGTCATCATCAGTATTACCACAGGACTCCGAGACATTCCCAATAGTGTTGACGGTACTCAGACCCTGAGACTTGTTGTTGAAAGTGGAATTTCCCTGTTTAGAGATTTGGCAAATTTTTGCAAAGTGCCCAAACTTCCCACAGTTGCGACAAGTGGAGTTCCTGGCAGGGCAAAACTTGTTACTTTTATTATGGGAGGGATTTCCACATCTGTAACAAATGTCATTCCTTGAAAAGGCGTTCCTCTCAAAGCGTTGAGAACCAGGAGTGTTATTTCTGTGAAAACGTTGACTGCCCACCGCTTTACTGTCTTTGTTCTCCTTGGTTCTAACTATCGAAACTCCATCATCACATTTCTTTTCAAGTTCCTTTACTTCTTTTTTTGACAACTCTATACTCTTGGCCACACGAATAGTCTCCTCAAGTGTGGGATTGCCCAAGGTAAGAAGCTTCTGCTGAATAGATTTATCAGAGCACTTGCAAACATATTGATCCCTTATTAACTGCTCTCGAAAGCCTTCGAATTCACATTCAGCACTTAGTTGTCTGAGACAGGAAACATACGTTTCAACATCCTCCCCAGATAGTTGCTCTCTCTTGAAGAACTTGTGTCTTATGACAACAAGACTTGGCTTGATGTCAAAACGTGACTCAAGCCTTAATCTTGTTTCTGTGTATTCGTCTACGTCCTCTTCAGCATTGTTCCTTACTAAGGGAGGTAAATGTTTGAAGATTTCTCTTCCCTCGAAACCCAAAGAGTGCAGTAGAAGACACTTCTTCCTTTCTGCGCGATACCTGGACGCGCCTATAGCTCCCAAATAAGTCTCAAAGGCATCAAACCATTTTTTCCAGGCAATAGGAGGATTGCCTGGAGTCTCGAGAAAAGGAGGAGGAGGAGAAACAGACTGCATACTGGAAAAGGTTGGAATAGATTTCCCTCTTTATAGACTCTGCCGCTGTGTAAAAAAAAAAAAATTCAGTATGCAAAGAAAAGTGTTTTCCTTTGGAAAGGACCATGAGATAATTTTCCCACCACTAGATGGCACCAGCGTGTTAACAAACACCTTCCCTAAAGAGAAAGTGAAGACTGTGATTGAAGACGCTATGCTTTATGTTAATGTCTTTATTTCCCATGGAATGGTGCCAAATCGTCGACGATGTAGGCCGCTTATGAGGAATTTGCGCTGGAAGAAGACACGAACAGGCTTGAAGACGCGTTGCTATTGAGACGTGTCTTTGTAGTGAGGAGCGCACGTCAGGCGAGGCACGAACAGGCTTGGAGACGCGTTGCTAGAGTGCACGTCAGGCGAGGCACGAACAGGCTTGGAGACGCGTTGCTAGGGAGACGCGTCTTTGAAGAGAAGAGCGCACGTCAGGCAATTGTTGACAGTCGCTATGGAGACGCGTCAGGGTAACGCGTTAGCAACAGAGTTGAAATTGATGACGTGACGCGCTCGCGCTTGGGATGAGCCTCGCGCTGGAATGAATGACGTGACACGCTCGCGCTCGAGCTTCCTCATTAAACAGTCTCGCGCTGACCCCAATGACGTTGCGGGGACATAAATTAAGCAGATTAATGGCTTTAAATAGCTGAAGACGCGCAAGACCAAAGCGGACCACTTATCTTCACTGGAGATCTTCACCAGAGGGTCGAACAGCTGGGCTTGAAGTACACTCGATCCACAGTGTAATCTCGGCAGGAATACGAGGAGAAACGAGGTAAAGGCAGGTTCTTTTACCTTCTCCTAAGCAGCATCGTCGCCAACAATTTTGTGGTATTGAAGTAGACAGCACATTAGTTTAGCTTGTAGATTTGGTTTATTCAGCTTAGGAGAAGCACAGCGACAGGAACCAGGCAAAGGCTATCAACTGCCAGAAGGCAACATTCTACCACAGAGCCATAGAACATAGGAACACAAGGGTTCTAACTACAGGTGCCAGGAAGGCACAGAACAGTGAATACTACAATCACATAAACGGAGGGCCAGGGGGTCGGATCACAAATGTATTTGGCTTATGCTAGTACATGTCCTTGGTGGCAAATAAAGCACGGCTTGGTGCATACACCTTTTACCACCCACATTACAAAAGCAGATTTGTGGAGGCTTAATACGTAACTCTAATATTTTTGCATATTTAAGCAGACAGACCAGAAGAGTTACAGCAATATTAGGACGTCAAATTACAGTTTCACGCCATGATAAGTGCAGTACAGTACAACGCAGCATATAAATAACACAATAAAGAATCAAAGAGTGCTTTGCTTCTGATTAAAAAACATCACAACATAAAAATAAAAGCTATAAAAACCTAATTAAATCCAATGAAGCAAAAGTGGTCATTGTTAACCATGTAAGTTAAAGCTAAAATAACTGTTAATGACAGTGATGAGTTATCTCAGAGATAATCTGTTAAAATAAAGTGACTACACTGGAGGGACGGAAGGTGTTGAACCAAGATTAGATGAGGTACTGTATTTCAAAATGGCACTTGGACACAAATAAAAGAAAAAGCGTTCCTTAAAATGAGCTTAATGAGCCCGGAATAAATAGTAAACAATGAACGTGTATTAAGTAAACTGAAAGGACATTACAAATGGTAAACTAGAAGTCATTCAGAATGCATTAAATTAATATAAAGGGGAAAGGAGTTAGGTCCTTTAGAAAATGGGGAAGGCTGGACCTTGTAAATACTTTTGTACACAAAAAATTGCCGCCCCACTTAATCCATTAGCCCTTGGTTATAGGCAACACATCAACTTTGGTCAGATATGTTAGGTATTTTATTTACCTTTGTTTTCAAATCTTTTTATGAAAAAATCATAACTTCTCATGACAGAGAAGGAACACTACACGTATAACACAAAAGTACATCAACTATTATACAACATTTAACAAATGAAAGAAATCACACAGTGAAACATACAAAACAACTGTACCAATTTCAGACTGTTCAAAAAAAGGGCAAGTCAAATTTACAAGCCTCAATAACCATCAATGAATGAAATCTTAAGAACAGTATTAGACAGAATCACATTAACAAGGAGATGTCATATTGCACAAATGATATGGGTCTAAAGCTTTCAATGAACATGAATTTCATCTCCTTTCATGCCGACGCGTTTCGAACTCCAAACCGTAGTTATGGGTTCTCTTCAGGGCCTTGTCACTTTCTGTCTGTATATATATAAGAGAAAGGTAACAGTGTGTAAATGTAATTGTCTATGACCTCCTTATTTTATACTGCTAGTGTGTTTGCCACATTAAAATACATTAGTACCTTATTTGTCACTGTGGTTGTCCTATAGGTGTTTGTGCATCTTTGGAACTGTCGTCTAAAGGAAATTAAAATCAAATTGTCAGTTTCCAGTAGCGTTGTACGCTAGCTCAGCGGTAGCCTCATACCAAGACACTGCTGGACGTACCTTTCAATATTATTGGGTCCGTGTCTGGGCCATCCCTACGGTGCGGTGAAGTCTTTGGACCTAGGGGGGAAGGCGGGGATAGGATTACTATCAGTGCTTCTGTCGTAGTCTAACTGGGCATGGAAGATTGTGGAAACAATCCTACCTTATTTGCGTGCACCGCGAGCTTAGGGAGCCACTGGCTCCGTTGTCAGCTGATTTTTCTCGGGTTCTGTTTGGGCGGATCCCGTGTTTAGTTACGTATTTTCTCTCTAGTCACGCACTGTTTAAGAAACGGGGGAATTAGTTTCTGTCCCTATAGCGGGCAGCATTTGTATCTTAAAGCCTTATATTCCGCTCACCTCGTTTGCCGCGACTTGCTCCCACTCAGACTCCGTTCGCTATGGAAGGCGGCGGCCTGGTTGCCTAGTAACTAAAAAGCAATTCTAGGACCGTGGGTGTTCTGGGATATGTAGTTCAATGGGAAGTAAAGAAGCATTATTCTAACGTCCCCGATGTTCTACCCTTCAGTCAAGGGGGCCATAACAACCCTCGTGGAGCCCCACGCAATTATGGCATTATAGCCTAGACACTTCGGAGAGTGAGTTTAATCCATTTTGTGTGCTGTTAAATTTTAGAATGAGGTATGCCTCTTTCCTGAGAAGTGTTTCTTCAATGTCAATTGGACCCTTGTTGCCACTTGGCGCTATTGTCCAGAGTACAGTCCATTTAAAGTCCATTTCACTGTGGTTTAAATCCAGGAAATGTTGGACCATAGGAGCGCTTACCACTTTCCTCTTAATTCTTGATCTGTGTTGAGTGACCCGGCTATTGACCTGTTGGGTAGTTTTACCTATATAGATCTTCTGGCAGTCACAAATGATCGCATATACCACGTTTCGTGTTTTACAGTTAGAAAAACTGGCATGTTTACATTTGATACCCCTATGGTCAAACTCGGACCCTTCAATTGTGGAGTCACATGATATGCAATTTCCACACTTGTGGTGTCCTTCAATTGGTTTAAGCCCCCATATTGATAGTAAGTCACTTTTCGGCTTTGGGGTTGACACGTCTGCTCTAATGACGTCCTGGCCAATGCTTTTGTTTTTCTTATATGCGAACAGTGGTCGCGGAAAGGGGCATTCAAGTCCTTCAAGCAAATGCCAGTTTTTCAAGACCATTTGTGTTACTTTGTGTGTATCTGGTCCGAATGTTGTCACACAGACCAGCCGGTCCAAATCTTGCTTAACCGTTCTCTCAAGTAAGCACTCCCGGGGGGTATACTTTGCCCTTTTCTTGGAATTATTTAGCAGTCTCTTAGGGTAACCCCGATTCTTCATCTCATTGCAGAAACGGGTTGCATGTTTTTCATATTCTGTTACCTCCGAGCAGTTTCTCCGTATCCGAAGCAACTGCCCGTAGGGCAGATTATCCCTCAAACTTCTAGGATGTGCACTGCGGTGGTGGAGGATAGTGTTTTTGTCTGTCTTCTTTCGAAAAAGAGAAGACTTCAAGAGCCCATCCGTGCAACTTATCTCCAGGTCTAAGAATGTCATTTTCTCATTGCTGGTCTCCAGTGAGAACTTAATGTCGCGATGTCTACCATTAATCCAAAGGTGGAAGTCCACCAACTCTGCGCGGCTCCCCTGCCACAGGAGCCACACGTCGTCGATGTACCTCAACCATTGTTTAATGTGTTTGCTGAAGGGGTTGTTGGAGTAGATAAATCTATTCTCGTACTCCGCCATGTAAAGTATGGCCATCTCCGGCGCATACGGACAGCCCATGGCCGTACCTTTGATCTGCATAAAAAATTGGTCATTGAACCTGAAATAATTCTTTTTAAGCGTTAGTTCAGCTAATTTCAGGATGAACGAGGTGGGGACCTGGTGGGGCCTGTCTCTTTTCTCAAGGTATAATTCTAGCACTTCCAGTGCTTCATCTTGAGGAATTTGGGTGTACAAGGACGTCACGTCCATTGTCACCATAAATTCCGTCATTGGGTCAAATTGTGTTCCCTCAACTTTTAATAAAAAGTCGGTGGTATCCTTCAGATACGATTTTACATCACCGATGAAGGGCTTCAAAAAGAAATCAATGTATTTCGAGAGGGGTTCCAAACATGACTCACAAGCGGAGACAATTAGTCGTCCTGGGGGCTCCTCCGGGTTCTTGTGGATTTTAGGTAAAAAATATAAAATCGGCGTTCTGGGAAATTTCTTTATCAAGAACTCGCTTTCTTTCGGTCCCACAAATCCATCTTCCACACCACATTTTATTATTTCACAGATTTGTCCCTGAATGGCCCGCATCAGGTCCTCTGGGAGTTGTCTGTACCATTCTGAATTGTTAACCTGTGTCGCACCTTCTTTGAGATATTTCTCCTTAGACCAGATCACCACCGCTCCGCCCTTATCCGCGGGTTTGATAATGACCGACGGGTCACCTTTCAAATTTTTAATGGCTATGCGTTGGCCTTGAGTGATGTTTGGTTTAGTATATTTCTTATTCTTTTCTAGTTTATTGATTGCTGAAAGCATTACCTGTTCAAACGCCACCACCTGCTTCGGGATATTTTGGTAGGGGACAAAAGTAGATTTGTTCCTCAAGCCTGTTACCTCTGTGTCCGTACTTGGTGGTTTATTTGCAAAAAAGGCTCGCAGCCGGATCTTCCTGCAAAAGGCAATGGTGTCTAGTTTAAGTCTAGTGAAGTCTGTTCGTTGGCTGGGGACAAATTTCCAACCAAGGTTAAGGACAGCTTCCTCATCTCTAGTAAGTACTTTGGTGGAAAGGTTCACTATTGTCGATGGTGTGGGTTCTAGGACTTGTAAAAGTTCCTGCGGGTGCGCATTTCCCATTGTGGTTTGAACCGGGTTTTGGCCTGTGGGCCTTTGTCTAAAAAAGGCCCTTTCTTGTTTGGATTATTCCCTCTCTCCTCAGGTCCTGATGAATTTGAGGAAGATGATGCATCAGAAAATGTTTTATAACGATTTCTTGATCTACCCTGGAATTTATATAGGGCTCCACGTGACTCTGTTTGAGTGTAATAATCCTCCTTGAGGAAAGGGTAGGCCCTCTCTAGTGTAAACGCCTTTGAGTCCCTCTCGTATTGTGCAGATTTGGAGTTTATAGTTATGTCTCTAAAGGTTTGAATATCTTTCTCAATTTTTTCGAGCAGTGCTTTGGCATCAGAAACCGCTGGGCTTTCCTGAAAACTTTTAGTAAGAACTTCGATTTCTTCTAATTCCTTCGCACATAGTCTTTGAGCCGTTTCGATGGTATGGACCATCAGGTCCCGGCTACACTTAGTGTTAATGCAGCTAAAACCTTTTTTATATTCACTATCCTCCGTAAATATAACAGGGACGTTTTTAACCTGAAGGCCCCATGGGATGGTCCCACCCCTGAGGTGTTTCAGGAGAAAGTGTCCGTGAAGTTCGGTTCGGATATGTTTTTTCTTGAGTCTGATAAGTTTGTCTGACTCGTTTTGTTGTTGAGCGGAGGTACTCAAGGTAATATTATCAAAAGCAGATGAGGCGCATAGGTTCTGAATATGTGCTTCAGAAAAAGATAAGGTGTCTTTCTCTGCCATCACTTTGGGAAGACCTCAGGATCCTCCCACAATTATTATGATGGGTAGTTAGGGCGTGACTTGTAATGCCCGTATTCTACTCTCTCCTAACTCCTTTCCCCTTTAAAAATTGAGAGCGGGTGCATACTCGCGAGAGTAGAATACGGGCATTACAAGTCACGCCCTAACTACCCATCATAATAATTGTGGGAGGATCCTGAGGTCTTCCCAAAGTGATGGCAGAGAAAGACACCTTATCTTTTTCTGAAGCACATATTCAGAACCTATGCGCCTCATCTGCTTTTGATAATATTACCTTGAGTACCTCCGCTCAACAACAAAACGAGTCAGACAAACTTATCAGACTCAAGAAAAAACATATCCGAACCGAACTTCACGGACACTTTCTCCTGAAACACCTCAGGGGGGGGACCATCCCATGGGGCCTTCAGGTTAAAAATGTCCCTGTTATATTTACGGAGGATAGTGAATGTAAAAAAGGTTTTAGCTGCATTAACACTAAGTGTAGCCGGGACCTGATGGTCCATACCATCGAAACGGCTCAAAGACTATGTGCGAAGGAATTAGAAGAAATCGAAGTTCTTAATAAAAGTTTTCAGGAAAGCCCAGCGGTTTCTGATGCCAAAGCACTGCTCGAAAAAATTGAGAAAGATATTCAAACCTTTAGAGACATAACTATAAACTCCAAATCTGCACAATACGAGAGGGACTCAAAGGCGTTTACACTAGAGAGGGCCTACCCTTTCCTCAAGGAGGATTATTACACTCAAACAGAGTCACGTGGAGCCCTATATAAATTCCAGGGTAGATCAAGAAATCGTTATAAAACATTTTCTGATACATCATCTTCCTCAAATTCATCAGGACCTGAGGAGAGAGGGAATAATCCAAACAAGAAAGGGCCTTTTTTAGACAAAGGCCCACAGGCCAAAACCCGGTTCAAACCACAATGGGAAATGCGCACCCGCAGGAACTTTTACAAGTCCTAGAACCCACACCATCGACAATAGTGAACCTTTCCACCAAAGTACTTACTAGAGATGAGGAAGCTGTCCTTAACCTTGGTTTGAAATTTGTCCCCAGCCAACGAACAGACTTCACTAGACTTAAACTAGACACCATTGCCTTTTGCAGGAAGATCCGGCTGCGAGCCTTTTTTGCAAATAAACCACCAAGTACGGACACAGAGGTAACAGGCTTGAGGAACAAATCTACTTTTGTCCCCTACCAAAATATCCCGAAGCAGGTGGTGGCGTTTGAACAGGTAATGCTTTCAGCAATCAATAAACTAGAAAAGAATAAGAAATATACTAAACCAAACATCACTCAAGGCCAACGCATAGCCATTAAAAATTTGAAAGGTGACCCGTCGGTCATTATCAAACCCGCGGATAAGGGCGGAGCGGTGGTGATCTGGTCTAAGGAGAAATATCTCAAAGAAGGTGCGACACAGGTTAACAATTCAGAATGGTACAGACAACTCCCAGAGGACCCGATGCGGGCCATTCAGGGACAAATCTGTGAAATAATAAAATGTGGTGTGGAAGATGGATTTGTGGGACCGAAAGAAAGCGAGTTCTTGATAAAGAAATTTCCCAGAACGCCGATTTTATATTTTTTACCTAAAATCCACAAGAACCCGGAGGAGCCCCCAGGACGACCAATTGTCTCCGGTTGTGAGTCATGTTTGGAACCCCTCTCGAAATACATTGATTTCTTTTTGAAGCCCTTCATCGGTGATGTAAAATCGTATCTGAAGGATACCACCGACTTTTTACTAAAAGTTGAGGGAACACAATTTGACCCAATGACGGAATGTATGGTGACAATGGACGTGACGTCCTTGTACACCCAAATTCCTCAAGATGAAGCACTGGAAGTGCTAGAATTATACCTTGAGAAAAGAGACAGGCCCCACCAGGTCCCCACCTCGTTCATCCTGAAATTAGCTGAACTAACGCTTAAAAAGAATTATTTCAGGTTCAATGACCAATTTTTTATGCAGATCAAAGGTACGGCCATGTGCTGTCCGTATGCGCCGGAGATGGCCATACTTTACATGGCGGAGTACGAGAATAGATTTATCTACTCCAACAACCCCTTCAGCAAACACATTAAACAATGGTTGAGGTACATCGACGACGTGTGGCTCCTGTGGCAGGGGAGCCGCGCAGAGTTGGTGGACTTCCACCTTTGGATTAATGGTAGACATCGCGACATTAAGTTCTCACTGGAGACCAGCAATGAGAAAATGACATTCTTAGACCTGGAGATAAGTTGCACGGATGGGCTCTTGAAGTCTTCTCTTTTTCGAAAGAAGACAGACAAAAACACTATCCTCCACCACCGCAGTGCACATCCTAGAAGTTTGAGGGATAATCTGCCCTACGGGCAGTTGCTTCGGATACGGAGAAACTGCTCGGAGGTAACAGAATATGAAAAACATGCAACCCGTTTCTGCAATGAGATGAAGAATCGGGGTTACCCTAAGAGACTGCTAAATAATTCCAAGAAAAGGGCAAAGTATACCCCCCGGGAGTGCTTACTTGAGAGAACGGTTAAGCAAGATATGGACCGGCTGGTCTGTGTGACAACATTCGGACCAGATACACACAAAGTAAGACAAATGGTCTTGAAAAACTGGCATTTGCTTGAAGGACTTGAATGCCCCTTTCCGCGACCACTGTTCGCATATAAGAAAAACAAAAGCATTGGCCAGGACGTCATTAGAGCAGACGTGTCAACCCCAAAGCCGAAAAGTGACTTACTATCAATATGAGGGCTTAAACCAATTAAAGGACACCACAAGTGTGGAAATTGCATATCATGTGACTCCACAATTGAAGGGTCAGAGTTTGACCATAGGGGTATCAAATGTAAACATGCCAGTTTTTCTAACTGTAAAACACGAAACGTGGTATATGCGATCATTTGTGACTGCCAGAAGATCTATATAGGTAAAACTACCCAACAGGTCAATAGCCGGGTCACTCAACACATATCAAGAATTAAGAGGAAAGTGGTAAGCGCTCCTATGGTCCAACATTTCCTGGATTTAAACCACAGTGAAATGGACTTTAAATGGACTGTACTCTGGACAATAGCGCCAAGTGGCAACAAGGGTCCAATTGACATTGAAGAAACACTTCTCAGGAAAGAGGCATACCTCATTCTAAAATTTAACAGCACACAAAATGGATTAAACTCACTCTCCGAAGTGTCTAGGCTATAATGCCATAATTGCGTGGGGCTCCACGAGGGTTGTTATGGCCCCCTTGACTGAAGGGTAGAACATCGGGGACGTTAGAATAATGCTTCTTTACTTCCCATTGAACTACATATCCCAGAACACCCACGGTCCTAGAATTGCTTTTTAGTTACAAGGCAACCAGGCCGCCGCCTTCCATAGCGAACGGAGTCTGAGTGGGAGCAAGTCGCGGCAAACGAGGTGAGCGGAATAGAAGGCTTTAAGATACAAATGCTGCCCGCTATAGGGACAGAAACTAATTCCCCCGTTTCTTAAACAGTGCGTGACTAGAGAGAAAATACGGAACTAAACACGGGATCTGCCCAAACAGAACCCGAGAAAAATCAGCTGACAACGGAGCCAGCGGCTCCCTAAGCTCGCGGTGCACGCAAATAAGGTAGGATTGTTTCCACAATCTTCCATGCCCAGTTAGACTACGACAGAAGCACTGATAGTAATCCTATCCCGGCCTTCCCCCCTAGGTCCAAAGACTTCACCGCACCGTAGGGATGGCCCAGACACGGACCCAATAATATTGAAAGGTACGTCCAGCAGTGTCTTGGTATGAGGCTACCGCTGAGCTAGCGTACAACGCTACTGGAAACTGACAATTTGATTTTAATTTCCTTTAGACGACAGTTCCAAAGATGCACAAACACCTATAGGACAACCACAGCGACAAATAAGGTACTAATGTATTTGAATGTGGCACACACACTAGCAGTATAAAATAAGGAGGTCATAGACAATTACATTTACACACTGTTACCTTTCTCTTATATATATACAGACAGAAAGTGACAAGGCCCTGAAGAGAACCCATAACTACGGTTTGGAGTTCGAAACGCGTCGGCATGAAAGGAGATGAAATTCATGTTCATTGAAAGCTTTAGACCCATATCATTTGTGCAATATGACATCTCCTTGTTAATGTGATTCTGTCTAATACTGTTCTTAAGATTTCATTCATTGATGGTTATTGAGGCTTGTAAATTTGACTTGCCCTTTTTTTGAACAGTCTGAAATTGGTACAGTTGTTTTGTATGTTTCACTGTGTGATTTCTTTCATTTGTTAAATGTTGTATAATAGTTGATGTACTTTTGTGTTATACGTGTAGTGTTCCTTCTCTGTCATGAGAAGTTATGATTTTTTCATAAAAAGATTTGAAAACAAAGGTAAATAAAATACCTAACATATCTGACCAAAGTTGATGTGTTGCCTATAACCAAGGGCTAATGGAATAAGTGGGGCGGCAATTTTTTGTGTACAAAAAAATTAAATTAATATAAGGCATTCCAAATCGTGAAATTCGTGAATCGTGAGGAAAAGGAAAGATATGGAAGGGAAAAGTGTGAAAAGAAAAAAGAAAAGGAAGAAAGAAATAAGCATTGGCATAGCCAATAGGTCTCGCATTTGGGACCTTACAACTGTTTAGCCATGCAACAGTTGATGTTGTTGCAGTTGCACCAAGGATATTGTGCTGCATAACTAAACACTTAGAAGGTCCCAAAGGTGAGACCTATTGGCTATGCCAATGCTTGTTCTCTTTGACACCCATATGCTCCATAATGATTCTCATTCAGTGGTACTTAAGACCTGTGGTTTGAACACCAAATTCTCAAAATGAAGGAGCAATAAACAACAGATTAAAAGTGTAATGTTAGAGGGAACGTCCTAACGATCCTTTCTCACTTTCACCTCCGATCACACTGCTAAAGTGTTGGAGATGTGGTCATGCATGGGTGAGAGAATCTTATCTCGTGAGACTGTGCTCTGAGGCGTTAATCAAATGAGCAGGGGAGATTGTGCTCCAGGGTGTGGTACTTACATCCAAAATATAAGGCGCTTCACCGTGAGATACCTTTTGTGTGCCGTGGGAAACTTGGATTCGTTAAGCGTGAGATTCACACCCAATGAGTGACAATGACTGGTAAGGTAAGGTAAGGTGACAATGACTGTGAGGAAGGAGGCTCACTGAAATCACGGTCGGAGGAGACTAGGTTGCCGAATTATTTAGCACCCACAATACCACCGAGGGCTACTAGAGGGCTGTCTGGAATAATCTGAGAGTGCTGCGATCCCTCAGGTAGCCAACAGAGGGCCGCTACAAGCTCCCCTGAGGTCTGCCCGGGGGAGGGGCCGAGAGACAGCATTCCAGGAGGGCAGGAGCTGGGCGAGCAGAGCAGGGCAGCCTGGAAACCTTGCAGAAGTTATCTTTGGGTGCGTGAGGACCTCTGTGAAGGCGCAGAACTACACGCAGGGTGTCACCACAGAACCCTGCGCAGCCATGACTCCGAGGAAGAGGATGGAGAGGTGAAAGGAAGACGACGGAGCAGCCCTGAGCACAGACAGACGGCCATGGATTTCAAGTAGAGGCTTTACGAACTCTGGAGGCTGTAGTACACCAAGGTGAGGCGGCGAGGGAGCACGCTGTGACTGCTTCCAGCCTATGCAGTGGCTGTGGAGAGTGGCCAGGGCACCTGTGCAAATCATGGAACATCTCGTGGTGCGGGGCTGGCGAGGCAGCTGTACCAAACACGTGCGCGCAGATGGGATCTGGGATCCAAGGACGTCCCTTGTGGTAGGATTACATCGAGCTCCCTCCCCTCAACGAGTTCCTTACCGCGTGAGAAGATTGCAGGAGTTACTCATCCGTGAGACTTAAGGAGTGAAATGGAGTGAACACGAGCCGTGATCTTTCGTCGTAGGGATGGTCAAACCGCAAAATAAAACAAGAGTGGGCACCTCAGGCTTGAAAGAGGACGAGGCAGCAGGGGGAGGGAAGAGAGGAGGGGGCCTGCACCTGTTTCCTTTCGCGGGAGGGAGTAGGAACCATATGTTCTAGTGTGGTTAATGGGCCTCTTTTTGCATGCATGTTAAGTTAGCATGGCTTATTAGAAGTTAAACGCCATTTTACTTTATGCTGCTTTTTGCACACAACACTGCTTAGCTGTTTTTGCAAAGTTAGCTTTCACGAAGGTCTATACATGAAAAAAGGTTTGTTTTTCGACATCTCTAGACATACATTGTGCCCCCAGTCGGTGAGTGCTGAGCTGTCAAGGTTATCATAACATGTGAACCAACAACAAAAGACCCTGTCCACAGGATGCTAATTGTGTCAGTTACTTATATAATAGAACAGTCTGTACGTACTGATAACTATTATCTTCCCCTACGTAATTTTATTCTCATAAGGGGACAATTCACTGCACCTCGCCCATAGGTTTCTTTAATTCGAAATAAAAAGCTAATCTTCCTCGACAGTTACACAGAACACCATACAAATAATGTCTGACACCTCTAATCAGTACCGGACATCCACACCATCAGTGTTAGACCAAGTTCTACTTAGAAAAAAATGTGCGAGAAACGAATGACACCTCACGGAAACACCACCAACGGGGTAACTGGTATGTAATCTCCAGACAGGCCCCTGTCTCATCATCGGTTGTCATCCGATTCTCAAAGAAAGAAGAAAAAGAGTGTCCAAAACAATAAACCAAACAGTGCAACAAACAGTGGAAGCAGAACACATCTGCTAGTGACAAACAATTACATAAATAAGTGAATAAAACACAGCATCCAATTCTCTTCAATAACTTTATTCATAGAGAAATGAATGTCTGTTGTTGAAATAAAAAGGCTGGTAGCCTATCATGCATACCATTACCTATTGCCATTGCCGACATGTTTCACTGCCACAACAATTTTGGCAGATTCATCAGGGCTGCACTATATGCTGCCACTCCACTCTTGGACACTTGTTCTGTGTTAACTGCCAAAGAAATAGGCACATATAAGAGGTTAAAAACTTGCAAACTCACCCTAGTCTGCTGTATATATTTAAAACAATGTGTGAACGTTATTTACCCAGAAACAGCCTGAATGCTCATACCGGCTGCCTGGGGATCAAATGGGATGCAGAAATACTCCTAACGTGAGTCTTCACCTTCACTTAGCTTGTATCAATCTGGCGGTGTAAAAACAAAAGGCCATGCTAGCTGTCAGCAGTATTTCAGTGTTGTTAGCATCTTCTTGCACCACCCGGGAACATCCCCTCTCTAATAGGAGACACAGTGTAGTGTGCCAAGGTTTTTCCGCTACACTTCTACTTGTAATCAGAGCCCCACACAGACACACACTCATGCTGCTGAATGGGCCCCCCATCCATACTGGTGACCAAAGGATGATATTGCTTGGAACGTTTCTTTGGCGGTATAAGATGTAATCCCAAGACGTCACCATTCACACGCGGTTTACCAGAGCATTACCTCCGTCGACAAACACGCTGTCGCTACGTGTGCCCCATATACGCGGCATATTTAAAAAAAGAGTAACCCATTTAGGGACTATCTAATTCACACAGATTCAACAACGATACTTCTCACCGTGAGATCGTACGACGAGCGCCTTGTCTCGTTCGTAACTGTTTCTGCTCAGATCTCGTGGAGATATGCATCCTTAGTGTGTACACACGCCCACGCCTTCCGATCACGTGTGTATCTGTCTCTACCAAAGCAGCCATCTTAGAACGGTGGTTCATGCATCAGAAATATTGCCAGTACAGTTGAAACTGCCAGCATACATTAGTTAATATAAACCCATTCTCATGTGCGCATAGACGGGGTTGCTTGCATATGGTGAAACAATCTATTGAATCCACTCAAAGTGCGATCACTTGATCCGGTATTGGATCAGGCGGCCATCTTAGACTAGTCAAAAGTAAAGATATTAGAGATAGAGCTTCGCTCGACGCTATACACATTATGGAACTACAAGAGATAGTGAAGCCTCAGACTAAAAGGTCTTGTGTTTGATAGACAAGGGAAGTCCAATGTAGTTGGACACAGAACTGTTTTTTTCTTGCGGGACCTATAAACTAACGTTACACGTGGCTTACGACCGGCACCTAAAATACCGAGCACCCGAGTAACTAACACTCATCACGACCTTTCCAGTATATAAGCATTCGTGCTCACCTTTTTACCAAGACCACAGCAGTTATTAAAATCTTTGGGTAACATCACAGGACACCCTGAGTACTGCCCTCCCCAATCCTCCTCGTGCATGTTAATGTAATCACGTTTATGACATAATGACATGTATTTTGAATCACAGCGTTTTGCTTGTTAAGTGAAACCATGTTACTCTTGTATTATTTCACAGGACTAATAAGTCCCCTGATGAAGGGCACACGCCCAAAATGCATTGGGTTCAACTGCAATAAATGCTTTGAACGTCTTATGAAAGAATAACGCGCATCAAAGAAAACATGAAATAAAACAGAATAAAGCATTCACTACACTTGTTGAAGAAACTTTATTGAATGAATGATATGAACATTAATCCATGAGTGCATCGAAGGGACGTCACTCCTGAGGGAAGTGCCGCTTTTTGTTTGGGATTTGTTGTGCAGCATGCCATCTAGTACAGAGTCTCATTTAATAAAGTGTGCTGTCTGATACAGCATGTCATCTAGTACTGTATTAATTTTGATGAGTTAGCAGTGCAGTGTTTAGATCCGGCGTGGGCCGGATATGTTGCACCCATGCGCTCGGACCAGGCGTGATCCGGGTGTGCCTAATAAATGGGGGCTTGGTCACACAAGGCCAATCGCGACCCAACTGCGATAAAGTGTGGAAGTGTATTTTGTCCTGGGTATGCGCAAATGTACTAGGCCTCAGGCGCCCCACAGTGCACTACATTACACTGGCGATACGTGCAGAGCCGGATTCAGGCTCTTGCCCAATCGCCGCAGAGCCGGCATCACGCTCTCAACCCCGCGCACATAGTCTCTGCAACAGAGAGGGGCGGGAGTGCTGTCTGCATTCCACGGCCTACGCCGACCTTGGAATTCACTGGGGAGGTGCCCGCATGAACAACGATGCACACAAGCAGTCCTCTGCAGCCGGTAATAGCGCGGCCCCCACAGTAGCTGAAGGCCTCCTTCAGCCAGCGCAAGATGCTTGGCCCAGGCCTGCAGAATGACCAGAAGTCAAGCCACACAACCTTACATGTGGGGAACTGGCCCTGGGCACTACACCCTCAGAAGAAGGGCAGAAGCACAGCAGCTGTGACTGGGGACCCCAGAGATGACACGGTACCCCACAACAGGGTGCAGCCTGAAGCGCAGCCATCCTGGAGAAAACACAAGGGACGCTGCTCCACACATGGCTCTGGTTCTTCACTGTGGCAAGCCTGAAGTGGAGGAGCTCACCTACACCATGGCCCTGCACCCACAAGGGAAAATAGGCCAACCGCCGCCACGTAAGAGCGGCACCCTGGGAGGACAAAATGGGAGTCCCCGATCCCAACACCAATCAGCCACCTGCCAGTTTGATCATGCAACACACCCCAACAGGGGTGCTACCCCCATTCAGCGAGGCAGCCGACCCTACCACTGCGTCCCCATGATGGAAGACATTGCTAGGGTTGCTAGAAAACTACTTCGTAGCAACAAGGGAGACAGATGGACCTGTAAAACAGTCGCTTTTGCTCCACTACGCAGGAGAAGAGGTGTACCTCCTGTTCAAACACCTCCCGAATACAGGCTTAACCACCAACTATAAGGACACCCTGGCGGCTCTCGACGCCCACTTTGACCCACAGTTGAACCCCAACTTCGAGAGGTCAAGCTGCACCAGGCCCGGCAGAGGGAAGAACAGTCAATTAATGCATTCTACGCATGACTGAGAGAGCTGGCAGGTACCTACACCACAGATGACCCAGCCACAGAAGAGATTTGTGCCCAAATAATCCAAGGCGTCCGCAGAAAGACACTGCGTGGACTGACATTGTGACAGCCGAACATACCCCTCAATGACATACTGGTCCTGTCCAGGACACACGACCTCTCGGCAGCCAGCGCTGAAGAGATGGACCTAGCCTTGACGTGACAGACAGAAAAACACAACCATCAAGACCGAGAAGGTTGACCCCGTGAGGATTTGAGACAGAGGGAGCAGGCCACAGGGCCGTCCACCCCAACCCTGAAAGGCCAATTTTGGTACTGCGGATGCAAAGAACACCCTGTCCACGCGTGCCCCTTCCATGGTCGGATATGCTCCCACTGTGGGATCCTAAACCATTTTGCGTCAGCACGCCGGAAAAGAAGTCAACGTAAGGAAAAAGTTTGGGAAAACCAATGCGGAAACTAGTGCACCAACTGTGGAGCGCCTCTTTGGCAACGTTGAGCAGAAACGGACCGAACAAGCGACTTAGCGAGTAGAAGATACGTCAACTGAAGACGATGAGGTTAAAACTTACCTGGTCTCCTTCACTAAAGAACTGAAAAAACGGAGAAGACCACAGCCCACTTTCCCCGTGAGGATAGCCGGATTGGAGGTAAAAACGATCATTGACACTGGTGCCTCCATGAACGTCATGGGGATCCAGCAATATCATAGACTATGACCCAAGAAAGAGCTGACACTATCCAGGACAAAGATCTTTGCGTATGGGAGTGACTCACCCCTGCCACTGCATGGGAAGATGGCCATGCCAATCCAGTCAGAAGACAATGAAATTCTCACAGTCGTCCATGTCATCAACCAAGAGCACGCTGCTCAGCAGCCACGATGCTGAGGACCTAGGGCTGGTGAAGTTCTCAAGACGCGTACAAGCAAACCCGATGGAGGATCTGCTGGGCCAGTTCGCGGACCTCTTCAAGGGCATAGGATGCATCAAGAGACCCCCAGTAAAACTCCACATTGACCAAGCAGTCGCCCCGACAACCCTACCCCACAGGCGATTCACCTTTCTTCGCCAACCACTCATTGAGCAAGAGCTACAAAAGCTTGAAGACCAAGGGGTCATGAAGAAGGTATCTGGACTGACCCCATGGTTGTCACCCATGGAAATAGCAGAGAAGCCAAGGCAGCCATGGAAGATCCGATTATGTATTAACATACGCCGCCTCAACAAGGCAATCCAGGGGGAGCCACATCATGCCAACAATGGACGAAATTGTGGCTTAAGTCAATGGATCCCTGTGGTTTTCAAAGTTGGACCTGAACGCAGGAGGCCACCAGCTGGTTCTGGATAAAGAGAGCAGGTTAATCACTACATTCAGCACCCTCCTGGGGCTGCAATGATACAAGTGCCTCAATTTTGGAATATCCTCAGCAGCGGAGGTTTTCCAGGACACAGTGAAGGAGATCCTGACAGGTCTACCAGGGGTGCTGAATGGAAGTGAAGATATCCTCATCCACTCCGCCACCACAGATGAGCACTACCAGCATCTAAGGGACACATTGAAGGGGCTCCAGGAACATGGCGTCACCCTGCGCAGCGAAAATGTCTCTTCTTTCAGAGGGAGATAGAGTTCTTCGGCTACTTTTTCAACCAGGAGGGAATATAGGTAGACCCACAAAAGTCCCAAGCCATAAAGGACGCACCACCTCCCTCTACAGTGTCGGAGGTCTGAAGCTTCCTTGGGATGGCCACATACTGTGGCGGATTCATCCCAGATCTGGCCACCACAGCAGAACCCCTTCAGAATCTCACTTGCTCCGATGCCACATGGAGGGGGAAACATCAAGAAGAGGTGGCATTCCAGAAGGTCACACCACGTTGGTGTATTTTGACCCTGCCAAGCACACAGAACTCATTGTTGATGCCAGCCAGGTGGGCATTGGGGTGGTATTCCTCCAGGAGCCTGAGCTGGGAAGATGGGCCATGTTAGCCTAGGCCAGCAACGCCCCTCTCACCCACCGAAACACTATATGCACAAGATGAGCTTGAAGCCCTGGCCCTCGGGTGGGCATGTTGGCATTTTCACTTGTACGTCTGCGGCCAACCGTTCAAGGTCACCATGGACCACCAGTCGTTGGTGCCCCTGTTCAAGGGATTTCCACCTCACCCACCCTTGATGAACGAACGGTGGACCATCGAACTCCAACAGTACAAGATGGAGGTAGTGTACCAGCCAGGTGCAAAAAACCTACCCGATTTCCTCTCTGGACACCCAGCCCAAAGGAATACTACAAGGAGGAGAAGGAAGTCGAAGCACTGGAGGCCCATCTAAACAAGATCTCGATGATCACATGTCCGAAAACGTTAACCCTGGCAGACATCACAGCGGCGGTTGAGCTGGGCCCAGTCATCACCAGAGTGTGAGGGCAGTCCAAAGAGGCAACTGGAATCAGTTCCTGCAGATGGCCAATGGCTGGTCGGGGCCTGACAGGGTATACCTCACATAAATGCGGAGGAACCGACATGAGCTGAGCGTGACCCAGGAGGGGATCCTGCTGCAACGATTTTGCATAGTCATCCCTGCTGTGCCAACCCAACTGGCCTACCGGGACATCAGGGGATTGAAAAGATGAAAGCCAGGATGCAGGAGAAGATCTGATTCCCAGGGCTTGAAGGTCGAGTGGACGAGATGGTGAAGAAGTGCCTGGCGTGCCAGTTAACCAGTGCACCAGAGCAATTCGCTCCTGTCCAGATGGAAGAGCATGGGAAGGCCTGTGGGAGAAAGTGAGCATCGACTTTGGTAGTTTCCCTTATGGCCTGGCGACCCTGGTCATGGTGGACAGCGACTCCAAATATCCAGTAGTGGAAGTAGTCAGCTCTACTGCCTTCACTGGGATTGCCCCGATACTGGAGAAAACATTTGCGATGTTCAATGCCCGAGCAAGATTAAAGGCGACAATGAGCCCCCATTCCAGGGAGGCGAGTTCTGTGAATTTATGTAACACCATGGGATACAACATCTCCGCATCCCCGCTTTATGGCCACAGGCCAAGAGAGAAATTGAGAGGTTCATGAGGACTCTCAGAAAGGCTCTGCGCATCACCGTGGCTGAAAATGCAGACCCTGGACACCACATGCAGCTGTTCCAATGGGAGTAAAGAAGCACACCACATAGTACCATGCGCCAGGACCCGTGGACACTGTTGCACAACCGTCCACACTGCGACCCCATGCCTACCTGCCCCGGGGGGACCGCCCCTCCTTACAATGAGGACAAAGCCTTGGAAGAAGAGAACATCAGAACCAAAGGGTCAGTCACAGGAAGATATCCAGGCCCCGTGATCTGATGCCCGTGGAGTAATCATGCGAGATCAGAGGCCAGAAGGAAAGTTCCGGACCCCTTATGAACAGGGATACTGGACCGTGACCAGCGTCAAGGGCACCATGATCACCGTGGAGAGAAGGGGAGGGAAAATAACCAGAAATGTCCCGTGGTTAAAGAAAATAGACAGAACCACAGGTTAAGAAGGGGACTCTTCTGCAGGAGATGAGTATTTTGAGATGGAAGGCCTGGGCATCCCGCCAAGCGACAACCCAGGGGGACTGATAGAAGCCCATCAGGAGACCAATGCGGCTTCCCTGAACTCAGGAGACCAAGCTGAAACGCCGGTGACATCAGCGGCTTGGTCCTAGGGTCGTGGCTATCACCCCAGGTACAGACTGAGAGACAATCCTGTCCAGAGCTCCCGACTAATAGTGGGTCGTGTGCCAGCCCGCAAAGCAAAGAAAAAGAGACTGAGTTAAGATGGGATGTACTGAGTTACCAAATGTCCAATTTGCTATATGCAGATGACGTGGTGTTGCTGAGTCACACAAAAGTGGGACTACAAAGGCTAATCGATCGTACACTTAGGTATGCAAAGGATAACCAAATGATAATAAATGAGACAAGGATCAGAAGACCAAAAAATAAATGGATGCTGGGACAAACTCACCTAGAGCAAGTGGATAGCTATCGGTATCTTGGTGTCCTATGTAATGAGACTGGAAGTTTTCTCCCCCGAAGGAAAGATATCACCAGGAAAGCAAATAGCTTGGTTGCAGCATTTAGAACCATCCAAAAGAATCTAACTGCACTGACATACGGTCCTCTATTAAAAATCATATCTGCTAAACTATTACCAGCTTTAACATACGGTGCCGAAGTCCTAAACGGTAAGGATGCGGAGTTAATTAACAATGCAGTGGCAAAAACCTACAAAATACTATTCAACCTACCATGTAATGCCTCACAGGCACAAATAAGGCTGGAATTTGGGATAAATAACCAACAATATGCCCGGCAAGGCCAAATTTTAAAAGTTTGGAACCGCGTAAAAAATGATCAGGACAATCAACTGTCTCGAGCATTATGGCAAGAAGTAAGAGTCAACCAGAAACTTCAAGCATGGACATACCTAAATAAAGCAAAAGAAGAATTTGTAATAACAGCACTTTGGGAAAACACAATCACCCAGGAAAGCTTCAAAAAAACAATTAATAAACTGGTTATTCATCTATCGCTTGTAAAAGACAAAGAACTATTGGTAAAAAGAAAACACTCATGGGCAATTGTAAACAACTATAAAAAAAAGCAAGTCCAAAATTATCTACAAACTCCCTGGTCTGTCCAAAGTAAGCGAACATTTATAAGAGTACGCTTTGGTCTATGGCCAGGTTTGTGCAATCTTCCACCATGGAAGTCAAATGAAGGCAATATGATATGTAGGCTATGTAAAGGGGGACAAGACGATATTTTGCACTTGGTTTGTCTGTGTCCGGTAATAGAAGCAGAAAGTAAAGTAATTCTCAGGCGGTTATTTAATGCTCGAGGTATAAGAACTTGTAGACAAGCGATTTTGGCATGTCTAAGCCCGAACGATATACTTATGAATGCTGCTAATAAATGTGGTTGCACGAAGCCAGTCGCGACCCAACTGCTATACTGTGTAGTGTATTTTATCCTGGGTAAGTGCAAATTTACTAGGCCTCAGGTGCCTCACAGAGCACCACATTATATTAACCAGTGTGCAGTCAGGGGGTAGGGGAGATAAGAGCCCGGCAATACTATCCCGATCGGACCTATATCAAATGCCCAGGTCTAAGTGATCTGTGCAATCTGTGGAGTCACTGGGGACTCTGAGCATGTGTTGAATGCCCTGGGAGATGGCGCAAGGTGGAGGAGAAGAAATGTCAGTACTGCCCTTGAAAGAAGCAAGAACTTTATCATCAAGTAAGCCATCGAAAGGCTGCCTTTGGATAAACCTGATGATGCCTGCCTGAGAATTTACAGAGAATATGAATGTATAATCCAGAATTTATAATCCACTCACCCGTACGTGACCTCTCTTGCTGCTACAACAACCCCACAAGTTATGGCCCAGCAACTGACTTGTGTGGCAGCCGTCTCATGTTGTAAGAGACATGCATTTGTTAAAATAACTCACTAAATTAGAAAGTCTGTGCAACAGCCAAGTAAAAACAGACAGATGGGTGATGTTGCCGAATTCTTATGCTTCCTATAGTTTGCCTGTTCCTTTCCTTTGAGCTGTGACGAGCCTTAGAAGACCTTCAACCAAGGGGGGCAGGGCAACCGGCTACGGCCGAGGTAGCAGTTCTAACTTAGTCAGCTCTCCTCTTGATGCTCGGGAGTGTCTCACTCTGGCTGGCAGGCGGCAGTGCCACAGGGGGCTTGGGGGGGCAGCTGACCGCAGGGAGGTCCCCCCGCCAGGCATTTTGGGAGGGCTGCGTTGGGGGCAGGGGTTGAAGCCCAGAACATTCGAGATTGTTTTGGGCTATTTTTGGTAGCCTTTGGTAGCCTGGCTACTTAGGTCCCTGACTCCGCCTCCCAGCCACCATTTTAGGTTTGGTGACCTGGTGGCTAGGAGGTTAGATAGTTAAAAGTTTTTTCATTGTATTAATATTGTGGCATTTAGTACATTTTTGTCTTTAAGCCTAGCGTTTTATCATTGGCTTTACTATGGAAGACTTTCGTGTCCTCGAGGCAATGCGTCTGTTATCGGAGGCTGGACGACTTGATTTATTTGTCAGCGGGGGGGCGGCGCGTCCCCAGCGTCAGGCTTTTGCCGGTGTAGCTGCGGTGGTTGCAGCGTGCTCTTCCCCGAAAAGACGTCGGGCGAGTCAGGTGAGTGAGAGGGGCCGGTCTCGCACTAGGAAGCCGGCCCCTCCTGAGTCAGCGCGCGCTGTCGCGGGGAGCGGGGAGGTTTTTGTACTGCCCGGCGTTCTTCCTTGTGTTTCTCCGGCAGTGGGGGGGCCGGCTGAAGTGCCGGTTGAGGAGCAGGCGGGGTTGGCGCCTCGCGCGCAGGCGAGGCATGTGGAAGCGCTTTCGTCGAAGCCTGTGGCCAAACGGGGGGGGTCGGAGAGGGAGCAAGAAGCGCTCCGCCTCTGACCCTGTGCTGGAGCATTTGTCTGGGCCGGTTTTAGGTGTTTTAAAGCGTGGTGCACGGAGAGGTTCTCTGCAGCTGGGAGATGGGCAGGGTGTAGGTCGAGGGTTTTTGCAGCCATCTGAGCCTTTATTAAATCCTGTGAGGCAATTGGTAGCTGAGACACAGCTCATGGGAGCGAGTAGCATTGTCACTCAAGGGACAGGTGGGGCAGGGGGCATGGAGAGTTTGATTTTCAAAGAGGTCAAGTGTATTCTGATAATGATGTCAGGATTGCGCTTTATGATGAGCAAGGTAATGTGGGTAGTCCTTTGTTGTTCCCTACCCCTGCTTCCTAGACAGCTGCATTATCTGTGGTGGGGGGATCTAGGGGCGAAGGGGAGTGGGCACAAATGGGTGAAGGGGGTTTTAGTCCTGGAGTCATTTTGGATGCTGGGGGCACGTCATTTGGGGCTGGTGGGTCATTAATAGCAGCCCAGAGTAGTTTGCGGGGTGTTCATGGTGGTGCATATCAATTGGTTCCTGATGTTTTTCCCTCTCATGGCAGCGTTGTGGGCCAGTTTGGTGGTTTCCAAGATTTAGAGCTGCACACTTCTAGTGGGGGAGGGGTTGGTGAATTTTTGGATACAAGGGCTGCCAGCAAGTCATGTTTTTCTCTTCAAGGTGAGGGTAGGGTAGGGATGGGAGGGCCAGTGACTACTAGATCTGTGGGGGATTTGCAGAATTTGAATGAGGTTGCTTTTGATGATGTGATGCCTGGTCCACTTCCTCAATATGGTAGGGGTTTGGGGCAGGCAGTTAGTTTTGCATTACAAGGGTCTTCTAGGTCTGTTCCTCATTGGTCAGAGGGTGCAGGTGGCCCCCATTTGGAGGCACTTCACTCTGGTTTTGACAGTTTTGGTCATGGGCTTGCGGGCCATGATGGCGCACACAGGGAGGTTGAGAAACAGGCAATGCAGGAGGGTTTCTTGCAAAGAGGTGATTCTGCGGCGGTTTCCGATACTAGATTGGATTAGAGTGATGAGGAGGATGTGGTAGGTGCTTCTCCGGTGAGGGAGGTGCCACTGAGAAATTTTGGTAGGGGTTTGTCACTTGATAGGTTGCAGGGGAGGTCAGTGAGTACTGTGTTATTCCAGCGGCCAGAGCTTGGAGCAGGTGTTGTTGTTAGGGAACCCAGTACACTAGTCCAACCTTTTTCTTTACCGGAGAGGGATAGGTACGGCGGTCCAGACTTGGTAGGGCGTGGCCCAGCCCAGCTTCGCCGAGGTGAAGTGAGGAGAGCGCCTAGCGCGACCCTTTCTGTTCCACCGAGGGTGCCCATCGCGGTCAGCACATGTAGGTCTAGCACAATCTCGCTGGCCCCGCCAAATAGCAGGTCTAGGTGGTCTACCTTACTATCGGCCATGGAGCTACAGAGTCAACGCACGGGGAGGTACAGGCGAGTACTGTCTGCTCCCCCACCTGGTGGATCTTCTCATCACTTTAAGAGTAATTTTGTTGATAAAGGGTTGGGTAAGACCAGGAGTGTTGCTTTCCCTCCTGATATGGAGGCAGTGGTTTTGGATTATGACAAAGATACTCCTGAAGAAGGTGAATTGCATAAGGTAGATGGGGGGGAGCCCTCTAATGTATCTCGTAGTGTTTTTCAGAACCAGAAAGTATCAAGGCCAGTTCAGGAGAGTCGAGAGCGCGGCCCGCCAGTCAGGGCTCCTCAAGGGCGGCATACACTTGATGTTTCAGCAACACAAATGGAATCTGTAAGAGCTGTTTCTCTGTTACCAGGTGAGAACCCAGTTACACAGGCCAAACCTATGATGGTGTCTGTGGGGACGGCGGTGGTGGGGGTTCCTGGGGTTGGTGAAGGGAGGTTGTTTAAAGGGAGGTATGTGAAGGACACTGCTGTGGGCACGGATGAATGTCTTGGGTCTGCAGGGGGAAAGGTAGAAAGTAGTACAAATACTGAGGCTGCTGGAGGAGTTAAGGAGCCCCTTGACAGTAAAGAGTTGAAGATTAAAAAATGCCCTACATGGGTGTTACCAAACCTTTGGGCGCTCATTTAATGTTGTCCGCATTTGAAAGGGTGAGTATGTGGAAATACTGAAACTCCTTCACCGTGAGGTGCGAACTAAAGAGGGTTCTAAGGAGGAAGAATATGAGCTTGCAAAGCGTCCAAGGGTTCCGTTGACTATTGAAAACTGGACGGCAGCATTTCTTATATATGCAAGTGTTTACTGTGAAAAGTTTCCAGAGCGCAGCGTATCTATTTTTAAATACATGGATGTCATTAGGAAGGCACAAATAACTGGAGGGGGATATGCTTGGGCCCAGTATGATGAGGAGTTTAGGGCTAGGATGGCTGGGATTCAAAGGCAAAATGGGGGGAGCTGGATACAGATTTGTGGCAGCATACGATGGGGGCTGCCTCAGGGGGTAAGACAATTTTTACAGCCAGCGTCCCATTCAAGGCAGTCCCACCCGTGGTGGGGTAGGGAGCACGTCCAATACACAGTCTGGTAATGGCACCTGCTGGGAATAACGGGACGTGTAGTAGAGAATATTGCAGATATAGGCATGAATGTTCCGGCTGTGGTAAGCGACACCCCTTGGTTAAATGTTGGGATAACAAGCCAGCAGGTGGCCAGCAAGGGCAGCAGTCAGGTGCGGGAGGTTCTGGGACGTCCCAGCAGTTTCAAGGGGGTCGGGGTGGTAGAGGTGCACAGGGTACTGGGCCCAAGGGCTCATACGCCAGTTAAGCTGGAACAGCTTAAACTTGCCCTTCAGGATTATGAGGATGTCAGTGTTAAACAGAGACTGCTAGAGGGTTTTCAAGTTGGTTTTCATTTGGGCTATTTGGGACCACGACAAAGACGTTGGGCTGACAATTTGAAGTCGGCATCTGAGCATAGTGCAGTTGTGCAAGAAAAATTGGATAAAGAGGTACATGAAGGAAGAATGGCAGGCCCATTTCATGACTGGCCGATCCGTGATTTGATTATTTCACCTATTGGAGTGGTCCGCAAGAAGGAGGTGGGGCAATTCAGACTTATTCAACACTTATCATGGCCGGAGGGGTCATCTGTAAATGATTTTATTGACGCAGATGCTGCTTCGGTTTCATATTCCTCAGTTGACGTGGCCATGTCACTTGTTGTGACCGCGTGACCGCCAGGTAGGAGCCCCACTCGGGAGCTCCAGTGTTAGGGATAACCTATATGGTCAAAATCCTTGTTTTTAACACTGCCACCCACCAGCTACAGCGTCCACAGCGACCAACAACATCAAGAAGCATCAGGTGAAAAGAAGAAGAAAATAAAAGGACAAGGGAAAAGGAAACAGCACATACCAAAAACACAGTCGGGTGGAGACATCCAAAAAGGAGAATCATCGGAGAAAAACATCGGGATGTCAAGGAGCGCTGGGGATGTAGTAAGAAGAAGGAGTGGTGCTTCTCTCGACGGAACGTCAAAGAATACCACCGCGGGCACACCGGAGGGAGACGGCGGTATCCAGGAGCCGTGCTACGATGTCCGGGAGAGCGGGAATGCGGTGTGAAGAGACAGAGGCGCGTTGAGGAACTGGAGCACGCCAGAGATACAGCAGGGGACGGAGGAGCGGAGCGGAGAGGAGAGGAGGAGCAGAGGAGCTGAGACATCGACCCACGGTGAGGACAAGAAACGGGGATGCATGGTGGCGGAGGACGTCGGGGAAGGAGGAGGTGAGAGACCGATCCGCTTACAAAGCGGAGGACAGCCTCTGTAGGACAGCCTCTGTGCCGCCGGTGCCACATGGTGCTGAATGTTTGTATAGCGGATGCCAGAGTTTGGAAGTATATCACCGGGGAATAGAGGAATGAAATATCGGCCTGCCTGACCTCAAAATGGCGGCCATAAAGAACAATTAGAAAGGAAAACGAGAGCCACCTTGAAGGGAATGGAAGAATAATATCGGCCGCCTGACCTCAAAATGGCGACGATATAGGACATTTAGCAAAGAAAAACGAGAGCCAGCTTGAGGTAAAACTACAACAGAAGAAATCACACCTGATAATGGCAGAAAGAAAAAAGGACAATGGGAAAATAGAAAAGGATAAGGGAGCTCACAGATCAGGGAAAGAGGACTAGTGCCACACTAGAAAGAGAGAAAGACTCATCTACACTAAAAAAGACTGCTAATGTGGCAGACATCTTGAAAATGCTGTCTAAATCTGAACTGCCAAGGGGAGAAGGGCATACAGCCCGCAATCTATAAATGAGAATCAGATACCATTATTGAAACATCCATAAATAAAAAAATACAGATTTTGGAAGACAGAATGTTAATATAAGGTCAACACAGGCTAGTAATTAGACAAAATTAAATTGATAAACTGATATAAATATATATTCAATCAAAGATTCTCCCTTGCCAAGAAAAATATGTTGGACCATTACTTGGAGCGGGAAGGCACGAACGCCCATACCATTAAATACCCAGCCAGTCTGTCTAAGAACGCAGCCAAAAAGTTCAAACATAATCTTTTAAGAAAAAAACGGACACGCTAATCCTGGACCCAACCTATAGCAATGATAAAGGTACTATAGTGAATAATTTGATATTCTTCACTAGAAGAACAGCGATATGGCGCAATACCATCACAGAAATGCTTAACATAAAAAGTATAAAGAACGTCCCACATGGCACAAAACTTATGAGCCAACCATCACATAGTTGCAGAGCGGGCCTATGCATAACGATATTTAAGAACGGTATAGTGCTCATACAAGCAACTGATAGCGAATTAAACAAATTTGACCAGCTGTTCTCAACCTTAAAAGGATGCGTAATAAAGGCAAGACCCCAAACACACCTGACCACACAAGACAACACCTTAGATCATCACAGAGCTTCCAACTCAGACCGTCTACCTGACATAAACCAGCGGGATCCACTACCTCCAACACACCAAGGTGACATGAGCGAAACAAGAGGACCCCAAACAAAGAATATCACAGTAAAAACCATCTTGGACACAAAAGGTGTGAACACAGCCCGGAAAATCTCTCAGATGGAAGATCCAACACAACCTTTCAAGACCAGAAAGGACACAAGAAGAGTTGAATTGGATACACGATCTGCGAATGCCACCCTGAAACCAAATCAGAGGAAAGATTCGACATCTATCATCATTAACAGGTCATCACAGAGGAGTAAGACACCAAAGGAGAACACGGAAACTAATGAGATGGACAACAACAAGGCTGTTCACGGCATGGACAGAGGCGGAGCAGACTACCAAACTAAGGGTGATGTAGAAGAAAACACGGCTGCACACGACATGGACAGAGGCGGAGGAGACAACCAAAATAATGACGACATAGAAGACAACACGGCTGTCCACGACATGAACAGAGATGGAGCAGACTACCAAAATATTGATGATATAGGAGACAAAACAGCTGTCCAAGGCATGAACAGAGAAGGAGCAGACTACCAAACTAGTGACAAGAAGGGAAGAGGTCCGATGAAGAGGTCAAAAATCAAAAGCGTGAACGCAAAACAAGGTTATAGAAGGAGGAAGACAAACGCACTTAACACCTCATTTCAAACTCGAAGAATAATCAAAGAGCTTCAAACTCAGATAGTCAGTACGGTACAAGAAATGAAAAAGTTGCTGGAAATCACTGTTAGCACCCACAACAAAGTCGAGTACATCCGAGAAGTTCTTCTTAATTCTCAAAAAGAAGGAAATAAGATGGCATTACCACTATCAAACAGACAAAATCGACCCAGCAGGAACCTCAACCATCTTACGGAAGAAGAAACACTATCTTTACTTCGAGAATATGAGTCTACTGACCCCGCTGAAAGTGAGAAAATCAGAACAGTCCAGATCGATGCTAACAGAACATCTAAACATAATGAAAGGAAAACCAATCATAACAACCTACAACAAGTACAACTAATCACGGAATCACATGACATGAACACAAGGTTAGTTAACCTTTAAAATGCCTACTCCTTAACTGTCGGTCCGCAGCAAAACATGCATCAGACATAGCTGGTCTCATATTGAACAAAGAAATCGATGTGACAATCCTGACGGAAACATGGCTATCGGAATCATCGTCTCCTAGTATGGACCTACTAGTACCCCCACAGTATAATATTGTGAGACTCGATAGACTAAAAAAGACAGGGGGTGGGGTGGCCTGCATTTACCGATCGGAAATAGAAGTCAAACATGTGCCATCAGAACCTCTCGAATTCTGTGAACACCTAAATCTCAAGATAAGATCAGCAGATAATCATATATGCAATCTACATGCACTTTACCACCCGCCAGGCAATAATACAACCTTCATAGACAATTTAATGGAAATCATCACCACCGACTCCAATTCTGAAACTAACAACATTGTCCTGGGGGACTTTAACTTACACTGGAATGACAACCAAGACAAACAAGTCAACGCTCTGAAAGACCTCCTAACGGAGTTAAATCTTAACCAAGTATGCACGGAGCCAACACATGAAAAAGGAGCCACGCTGGATTGGATAATATCAAAAACTAACAATACCTCAATTATAGCAATTGAGCCATGCGACTGGTCAGATCACCATGCCATAACTTTCCGGATAAACAATATGAAAAAGAACAAGACAATACAACCTACCAGACACAAGAAATGGTTGCGAGATACTAGAGATACGAATATAACATTATTAGTGGAAAGCTGTGAGAAGAAACTGATTCCACCGAACAACTTGCAAAGTGTGGAGGAACTTACAGATCACTACACTAAAACAGTAACGAATATAGTCAACAATACAATGCCTCTAAAACTGAAAAAAGTCACAGAGAAGATAAAAAACCCATGGTTCAGTGAGACTCTGAATGAAGAAAGGAGGAAACTAAGACTAGCGGAAAGAAGATGGAGACAACACCCAACATCGCCCGAACTGAAATCACTTAGAAGAATCAGAAGCGAATATAACAAAAAAATCCTACACTCCAAAAAAGAATTTATCAGATCTGAGCTAGATAATGCCAAAAAAAGACCTCGGAAATTATTCGAGATTCTGAAACATCAATCCAATAAATTAGCTAAAACTAGCCAAGAAACCACAACAACGCAAATAAGCTGTGAAGAATTCGCAACATTCTTCACAGACAAGGCCAACAAATTGGAAAGAGAGCTCGGGAAAGAGGCTGATAACATTGGCAATATGGACAGACAAAACCCCAATAGCACCGTAGAAAACACCCACAATAGGACGAAAAACAAGGCTCAATGGGTTAACTTCAAACTACTGGATCAAAGTACCATAGCCAAAACACTATCAGACATCAAACCTAACAACCACTACAGTGATCCTCTACCCGCTAAATGCGTCAGAGACATAAACCATATTGTGATTCCCATTTGGACGAAAATAATAAATGCCTCTCTATCACAAGGGATCCTTCCAGATTGCCTAAAAACAGGTCAAGTCGTCCCTATCATCAAAAAACCAATGGCGGACCCAGTAGATCCAAATAACTTTCGCCCTGTGACCAACATCCCCATACTTGCCAAACTAATAGAGAAATGCGTACAAAATCAACTAAGCCAACACATCGCGAAGTTCGCACTACTAGACGACTGCCAATCAGGATTCAGGACAGGACATAGCACAGAAACAGCGATCCTACATATTCTCGATGATGCACTACAGGCACTAGACCGTAATCAAACATGTCTACTTATCCTCCTGGACCTATCATCAGCATTCGACACGGTAAATCATGAAAAATTACTGAACAGGCTTCATGATGGGATGGGAATAACTGGAAATGTACTAAAATGGTTTGAATCCTTCCTGCGGAATAGAACACAAAGATTCCTGGTCAATCAAACACTCTCACCAGCATGCCCTAACTCAAATGGAGTCCCTCAAGGCTCTACATTATCACCATCACTGTTCAACCTTTACATCGAACCTCTCACTGAAATCCTTCGAAAATCTAATATTTCCTACCACATGTACGCGGATGATACCCAGATTTATATCAAGATCACATCCAGGGAAGACATCATGAGAATGAATGAGACCTTAAAACTGACATTACAATGGCTATCGGTCAACCATCTGAAACTAAACGCACAAAAAACTGAATTCTTACTAATATCTCCACCAAAGAAACACACAGAAGTGAAGGAATGGTCCAATATGATAACAGCATTAAATTGTACCCCTACCCTAGTTGGCTCAGCATAATCTCTAGGAATCACTCTAGATGAGAAACTAAACATGAAAGCCCATATCAACGCAATGGCTAAAAGCGCCCGATACCAGCTGAACTACATCAGAAAAGTGAAACCATTCATATCCAAAGCAGACCTCAAACTGGCAGTTCAGTTCCTAGTTATCAGGAGGATTGAATATGGTTGCACAACGCTAGCAGGTCTACCAAAACTTTCAACAGCTACTCTGAAAGCATGTCTCAATGCAGCCGCACGACTGATCACTGGATCAAGGAAATTTGACCATATATCGCCACATTTGAAGGCATTAAACTGGCTACCGTACGAAGCCAGAATCCAGCTAAAAATGGCATGCATAACACACAAGGCGCTCCACCACAATACACCCAAATACCTTGCTCGGAAAATTAAGCTATCTGGAGGTAACAGACCAGCCAGGAGCACAAATGAGCTAATGCTGAGACCTGCCATCTTCCGGAAGAAGAAAACTTACGACAGGGCCTTTTCAGGAGCAGCCCCTAGAATCTGGAATTCACTTCCTTCAAACATTAGAAAGATTGAAGATACAGCATCCTTTAAGAGGGAAACTAAGATCTTCCTAATGAATAAATTCCTTCCATAGACGAGGCACGGGAAGTCAGAATTCATGTTTAACCTCTTGGCTGCTATGGCTTTTCCCCTCCTGTGCTGACTGTTGGTGATCCCCATTGTTTCATGACGAGCTCAGCTCGTCATCAGCACAGCTCAACCGTGCATCATGACGAGCTGAGCTCGTCATCAGCATCGAAAGGGTTAAGGACTGGAGCTGAAACATACACAGGAAATAGACCATTTGGGTCGATTGACTCTATTACACATTATATGTTACTATATACTAGAATCTGTGTCATACTATATGCTATTACTCTTTGTAGAAATTTTACTGATATTGTCGCTTTTGTATCATATATGTACCTACCTCATAATATTGTAGAAATGTTACTGATATTGTTGCTTTTTGTATCATATATGTACCTACCTCATAATATAGTGAAAATCACGATAACAATGCAGGACTATAACTACCTCATGTAATGTGAAGCGCTCTGATACCCAAGGGTCTTGTTCGCGTTATACAAAACTCTTAATAAATAAATAAATAAATAAGATATTAAGTCTGCTTTCCGGCTGCTACCAGTCCATCCAGATGATTGGAGTCTTCTGGGTATCCATTTTGACGGGAAATGGTACGTGGACAAAGCATTGCCAATGGGTTGCTCCATATCATGTGCTCTTTTTGAATGTTTCAGCACCTTTCTACAGTGGCATTTTACACACCAGTCTGGTCATTCTCTGGTAACGCAACATCTAGATGACTTTTTCCTTGTTGGGTCCCCGGGCTCCGCGGAGTGCCTGACAGCTTTGGACACTTTCCAAGGGCTCATGGGGGATTTGGGGGTACCATTGGCTCCCGAGAAAACAATGGGCCCGGCCACAACCTTGTCTTTTTTGGGGATTGAAATCAATTCAGTGGCAATGCAAGCTCGTTTGCCAGATGACAAAAAAGTGAAGATGTTGGAGTTGTTGAGTGTTATGTTGACAAAACGGAAGGTGTTTGTGAAAGACATTCAAGTGCTATTGGGACACCTCAATTTTGCGTGCAGGGTGGTGAGAGCAGGGAGGACTTTTTGTTGCAGATTAGGCAGGGCTCTGGCAGGACAGCATTTGCCTCACCACCATGTACGTCTGTCAGAGGGTGTCAAAGAAGATTTGCGTATGTGGGATTTTTTTCTCACTTCCTTTAATTGTGTGCCTTTGGTGAGAGAGGTTGATTTTCAATGGGATGTGCAAATGTTTTTTTGAGGGTTTTGGATTGTACTGGAATGGTAAATGGTGTGCGGAACATTGGCCTGAGGATTGGTTGAATGGTGGTCGGAGTATAACTTTTTTGGAGCTTTTTCCTTTGCTGGTTGCCCTGTCTCTTTGGGGGGAGGATTTGGCACACAAAAAAGTTCTTTTCTGCGTTGACAACATGGCTGTGGTGGAGATTGTGAATCGACAATCTGCCAGAGATGAACAGGTATTTAAACTCATGAGAGTCTTTGTGCTGGGCTGCTTGAAACATGATATTAACTTTCGAACTTTGCACATCCCTGGTGTGGACAATGACATAGCGGATGCTTTGTCTCGTTCGCAGTGGGAGAGATTCCGTGGATTGGCCAGGGATGCGGACACATCACCAACTCCGATGCCGATACATCTGTGGCACGTAGGCAACGTCGGGTCTTTCAACTGGTGGTAGGTTCTTTATCTGCGTCTACGCATTCTGCTTATTCTTTGGCCTGGAAGGAGTTTTTGGAATCTGGAGCTTCTAGTCTTGAAGAGGTTTGGCGTCGTTCGGAGGATGTAGTAAAGTTCATCTTGGACCTCATGGACAAGGGTCTGTCTAGGGTTACTATTGCAGGAAAGTTGGCTGGCATTTCCTTTATGGGTAAATTGTTTTGGGATTATTCCCCCTCTGCTGGTGAGATTGGCAGGAGAATGCTTGAGGGTGGGGCCAGGGAACAGGGGAATAATAGAAGGTTTAGGGCTCCACTATCTTAGCAGACTTTGGCGCGTCTATTAGCAATTTTGCCCTCTGTTTGTACTGATGACTTCGAGGCTTGTTTGTTTGCCATGTTAATGGCCTTTATGTTTTTTGGTGCTTTTCGGGTTTCTGAGTTGTTGTGTTCTAAATCCAAGGGAGGGATTTGTTGGCAAGATGTTTTTTGCTCAGAGGAGGGTGTTCATGTGTGGCTGGCTAGCTCTAAAACTGATCAGAAGAAGTTGGGTAAAGGACTGTGGTTGGAGGCGAGCTTCCCTAGAGTTACATGCCCTTTGCTGTTGGCTCACCGTTGGCGTTCTTTATCAGGGGGTGGTGATGATGATCTTGTGTTCAAGCATATTAATAAATCTCCTGTTACAGCCTATCAATTTCGCATGGTTTTGCGTAAGGCTTTACAGCGCATTGGTCTGGATGGGGAGCATTATGGTACGCACTCTTTTAGGATTGGCGCTGTGACTGAAGCGTTTAATAGAGATTGGTCACAGGGGGTCATCATGAAGTTGGGGCGATGGTCATCAAAGTGCTTTCAGCGATACGTGAGAGGTGACGCGGAGGAGGCGCATGCGTCATCTTCCTTTACATGAGTATTTACTGTTTATTCTTTTCCAGGTTCAGTTGCTGGGCCCCGATCTCAAGCGGTGACTGTTTGGATTGTGGGGCACTCGTTCATGGAATGGGCCCGGGTTCAAGCGGCCCAGAGTTATTTCGGAGAATCATTGGGTTTTAATGTCAGAATGTTTAATATTGTTTGGAAAGGTAAAGGTCGGATGCTCTGGAGGGAACTGATTACTTGCCTTAATAACGGTTTGGTGAGGAGTTGCTGCCTGGACATTTTAGTGATTCATTTGGGTGAAAACGATCTTTGTGCAACTAAGGGTGTGGTGTTGTTGCGGGCCATCAAGAAGGATTTGGCGCTTATTAAGGAGCATTGGGCGGGTTGCCATGTTTTTTGGACGGAATTGATTCCACGTAGGATTTAGAGAGGAGCAGTGAATCCTAGAGTGGTTGATCGAGCTAGGAAGAGGGTGAATGCTGAGGTCTCTAGATTTTGCCGTCAGCTTGGTTTTGGGAGGATTTCTCATAGAGAGATTCGTTTTGAGTCAGTGGAGTTCTTCAGGGATGATGGGGTCCACCTTTCCAGAGTTGGTATGGATTTGTATTTATTGGAGTTACGAGAAGTTTTAGCAAGGTCTTTGACTATGCAGCGGTGATTTTTTGCAGGTTTTCTCTTTTTCTTTCCTACTTGGAGGGCAGAAAGGAGGGGGGTAGTTTCCTCCCTCCCACCACCTTCCTGGGTGGCAGGGTCTAGTTTTTTCAGGGCTGTTTGTGTTAGATTTTGGTGATTAATGGTCAGGTTTGTTTATCGTCAGGGAACAATGAGTTGGTCATTGGTTGACCGTTTAGACGTTTTGTGGGGGTTTGACAGGGGTGAAGGGTCAGGCAGGTGATTGGTTTATGGAGGGCCTGGTATTCATAATGTTATTGGGTTTGTTGATGACGTAAGTTTTATAATGATGACGTATGTTTTATAATGATGACAACATGTTTTATAATGATGACGTTATGTTTATATGATGATGTAATGTTTTATAATGTTGGTGTAATGTTTGAATTGATGTATTGTATGGGTGGGGGAGGGGCCATAAAATTTTAGGGGAGGGGTGGGGGGCAGGGTTTAGGTTTATTTATTTATTTAGTGAGGATTCGTTTTGGAAGGCTTTGCCAAGGTTTAATATTTGTGATGTGCACCTGTTCCTAATAAAGCGGCCTTTTCCACACTCAAACTTTTTGGTCTGCTTTAACCCCCCCCACCTCGCCCTCCCTCCCAATAACAATAGTGGAATATTTTATGTGTGAACAGCACGCTTAAAATCACCTGCTCCAGCAAGAGACCAGAGGATGAACAGCTTCACTTGACTCTAAATTTAGCTCCCCTGCCTGTGTCAAAAATCCAGCAACCCCAGGTGTCTCAGAGAGGCCAGGCAGTCAAGACTGCCAGAGGGAGCACAATCTATGTTTGCAGCACGAGAAATAAATGTATCTCACTGGCAGGTAACCATAACAATGAGTCCTCCATAGCTGGCGCCGGCAGGATGCATTTCTTTGCAGGCAGAGCAGGAGTGCAACGATTAAGTGCTGCACTTGGGGCCCCAGAGTGTGTCTGGGAGCTATTTATGCACGACTAATGCATTTTAATGCAATGATGCAGGCACCAGCATTAAAATGCGTTAGTCTCACCCCTGATGCATAGTACTTGGCAGGGATGTGTCATATTAAAAGTCAGTTTGACACACGAATGTTCAAATATTTTCACACTCTCAGGCTTTGCTTCTTCCAGTATTGATGCACCTTTATAGCTTTTATGCAAATATAGGACCTGACTTTGGTCTTAGCAATGTTCACCTTCAGCCCTTGCTTCCCGCAGAAATCTCCAACGTGATCGACCAGGGCTTGTAGGCCATATGTACTGATCACATGCCAGTCATGAAAAAAAGATTTGCTTGCCCTATTTTATGCATTGACCATGGTGTACTGGCTAACGTGATCAATTTGCCTTTGAAGCTTCTGTTTTATCCAGGGCTTCCTTGATTCTTACCCCTTATTCTGTCTCATCCTGAAAGTTTCTTTCATTTCTATTTTCTCTACCTGGTTTTTCTGCACTCTTTGAATGCTGTTTTCATTACTTTTGTAAATATATTAATTTGGCCCACTATAGAAAGCTGCACGTTTTTTTAAATTAATATTTCATTTACAACTATTGAAGTTACCCAAGCTTTCCTGTCCTCTAGTTGGCTTCTGTCACAATAAGACTGGCTGATGTGATCAATGTCTACAAGTCATTTATTGGTCTCTGGGAAAGTCATTGACTTGAGTTCCCCGGATTTATAAGGGAGTTAATGTTTCCGAATATTAGGAACAAACATGTGGAATTTGTTTTGCTTCTTCCTCTGAAGACCTTGATGTTTGCCATGCTTTGCGCATATCAACATTTTCATTAGACTTTTCCTTGCTTTCATTGACAAAATTGAGATATAGGTAAAAATATGGATGGGCAGGAAACCTAAAATATATAAAAACATACGTTTTAACCAATCAGGGTTTAGAGGAACAATAATTATTTGTAGACAACTACTAATAAGTTCTATGTTTGTACCTATTACCCCTTAGAGGGGAATAGAAAAATACTCAATGTTTTACCAACCATCACCCACACCAAAGGACTTCATTCACCACCTATCCCTTGCATCAAATTCCTCCCGACCTCTGTGTGATGGTAGCACAGGCTACATGCATATATGTACCTTCATTGCAAAATCCACACTACCTCTACCAATGGAGTTAAGCTAGAACACAATTGTTCGTAATAATCAGAGAACAAGTTGGCCATTCCTTTAATAAAAACCACATAGCTTACAGACAGTTCCTTGCTTTTACTATTTTATCCATCACAGCCCATTGTGCCCCTTATTTACCTATGATGTGGGATCCTACTGCTTTCCCAAAGAGGTTTCAGACATATAGGATTCAAAATGCTGTAGAATTGGAAAGTTATACCTGCAACACATGTGGTATTGGGTTCTCCAGGCCTACATACTCCGCAGAATACCCTCTACACCATAAGAACTGTTGGCACGGAAACTAGAAAATGCAAAAGACAAGTTTATTAAGACCCCATGGGGTGGTGGTACATTCCTACAGCACCCTTCGGTAATGCAAGAAGTATCACACCGAACATCGGTGTAAGTCCTTCTTTTATACAGTTTTACAGACATTAAAAGATGGGTGGTACATGGTCACAGAGTTTTCGGTACATATATGGTCATTTTTGGAACACAGCCAACTCATGGGAGGAGTTACAATACCACTGGTCAGTTTGGAACTGCGCATGTGCGGGCTTGACCGTTTACTAAAAATAGTCTGTTGCTGGGCAAACTCAAGTGGTCAGTGGCACGGACAAAGGACTAAAGGGCACGCTGACCACGAGGCGACTCATTCTCTAAAATGGCCTCCGTAACATACAAAATGGCGTTTAACACTAAGGCCAAGGTAAGGAAAATACGTGTAGCAGAAGCTTAACGCTAACCCAGTCATTGTCAAATTACGACAGACGACCCTTTTAGCGTTTAGCTGAAGCTACCTCATAGTGGACATAATCGGGATACTCATCTTCTATATCGATAGACATAATTTGGGCCACCTCTTTACGAATTATTTGTTCATTTGGGCAAAAGCTCGTCTGGATGGAATGCAAGCAGATAGACACATAGAACATAATGCAGGGCCACATTGGATACATAGGCATAAGAAGAATAATATCCCAATTATTATACATAAGATTGTCAGTAGCTTCCAGCCCCATGTACTAAGCATTGACCAGAACCACCCCGAAAAGGTCCATGTACCATTGTCCGGATGTATCTCAGCAGCAATTTTGTGTAATTTGGATATGGCATCATATACAGATGGTGAATTATCGGGGACGTAAACACAGCAACTACTTCCGATAATGCGGCATGCCCCCCCACCCCTGATCGGCTAGAACTACATCTAGAACCATTCGGTTCTGAAGCGTTACAATTCTAGAGATCTGAAGCTCCTCAGTTATATTCCCCAAGGCAAAAGCAGTATCATTGGCAACAGCTTCAACAACACGAGTTAGTCGTCGTATTTTCCGACTGTTCAGAGCAGCTCCCACAAAAGAAAACAAACCCAAATTGAAATCTACATATTGTTGCAGTGCGGTATCTGTCTGGTCTATGTCTTCAAGGACTACTGCTCTTTTGACTCTGTTCAGTACAAAGTCGTGGTACAAAACATAATCATTATGATGCATTGGCGGGGCAATGAATACAGGGGGCAATACAAAAGAGATGTAGCATGTTCCTAACCATCCTAACGGGAGACGATGATAACCTTTATTGCCACATATGAAGTACGTATTTCGGGAGGCCACAAATGAGATGCCATTCGGGGTATCAAATGTTAGTGTGGTGTTACATTCACTTCTACCAACTGGGATGGTACCTTTATTACGTATACAGAGATCGGCCTTTGTATCAATGACATTAATAACATGAGAATTAGACATGTTAACATTTCGCTGATTGCTGTAAACTCGAGGTGCAGATACGTTGTCCGGGCGGTACTCTTCCCATTCAAACTTAGTACCTTCAGCTTGTGGATAGCCGTCTCGATCATTAAAACATTTTTTGTTTAAACGGAAAAGCAGCCCCCCTTTTGTTGGCCAGCGCAAAGTGAACAGGAGAGTGTACCAGGCATGGCAAGACCCATTGTGGGAAAACGGAAGTGGGATAAGCGGTGTGCCTCCTTTCTTCTGATGCCCAGGCAACATCCCACATACCCAACAGTTAGAAGTGTTCGTCATATTGTGGGTGTGATGCAAGATTTGAATGAAGCTATTGTTCAAGTAAGTCTGTCGGTGCCGTTCTTCATGATACGGTAAGGTGAAATGAAAATGTTCAGGTGGAGCCGGGGTAGTCGGCAGCAAATGTTCTCACACAGGTACCACAAGTTCTACTACCCAGGCTATCACAGCTATTACCACAATTGTCAACACAAATAATACAGCACCAAGGATTCTTTTGTCTCGTGCTGCAGAAGACGCCATAGTTCAAAAGTTCACAATGTCTCAAATGTACAACTAAAAAATAAAAATGTGAGTGCTGAGCTCCGAGGTAGCCGTTGTTTTCTTCTCCGGGGTCAAGACGGGTGTCGCTGCTCTTGGCAGAACTGATCCCCCCCCCTTGAGATTCCCGGCTTCCGTTTCACAAACCTGGAGCGGTAACTCAACCAGTCTCGCACCAAAAAAATTCTTCTTATCGTGGTCGCAGATTGTATCTTTGTCGTCCAGAAACAGTGTGGTCCGGGAAGGCTCCCTCTGATTCAGCAGACGTCACAGCTGGGCTCTTTTCCTCGTCCAAGATATCTCTGTAGTCAGATAGCACAGTAGGATGCACCAGGTCCGGAGAGACACGGCGGCAGTGAGTAGAGTGCACCCACCGCTTCCTGTTGGTCACTCGCACTGCCGTTCGAGTTGCAAGCAATACCTGCTTGGGGCCACACCACCTCGGTTCCAAGCTGTTCGTCCTCTCAAACGAGCAGCCCATAACGTAGTCAGCAGGACGAAGATTGTGAGCCTCTCCAATGGAGTTGTCAGGGAGCGCTTCTCGAACCTGTTGATGAATAGAAAGTAAATCATTTGTTAATCGTGCCAAATAATCGTTCATCATTATACAAGGCACATCATGTAACAATCGAGGCTTAGGAACTCCCCATATGTTCATCGGCCTTCCAAACACCACTTCATAAGGTGTGAGGCCAGTTTGAGAATGGGGCACTGATCTAATAGAGAGTAATGCTAAAGGCAGGGCATCCGGCCACTTCAAAGACGTGGATGCCACAATCTTAGCCAACTTTAGTTTCAAAGTAGCATTGTACCGTTCAACAAGACCTGCGGACTGAGGATGGAACACAGCATGAAACTTTTGCTGGATCCCCAATCCCTTCAACACGTACTCGACAATTTTCCCAACAAAATGGGGACCATTGTCGCTCCACAAAAATTTGCAAACGCCATATCGAGGGAAGTACTCTTTGAGCAAAACCTTAGCTGTTGTCAAAGCTGTATTGTCCTTCGTGGGGAAGGCCTCAACCCATTTGCTAAAGGCACACACCACCACTAAGACATACTTAAGGTTATTGCAACGCTCAAGCTGGATGTAATCCATTTGTAGTACCTCGAATGGTGCAGAAGGTGGAACGAACCCTCCTTTCGGAGTATGCGTCCCTTTTGCAGGATTGTGCTGTAAACATATCAAACAGGTCTGCACTACTCTCTTGGCCGTATTGGCAATCTCAGGATGCTCCCAAACTCGCGTTAGCAATTGAGTAATTGCAAGAGCTCCAACATGTGCCAACCCATGTGTCATCTGGACCATCGCTTGCAAGTAAGCTGCAGGCAATTTCCATCGTTCCATATCTTTGCTTCTCCAACAACCCTTGTCATCCAGTAGTCCCTCTGCTGCCCAAGCTGCAAGTTCTGCTTCAGTCGCTGATTTTTGAATATCTAATATCTCCGCTCTAGCATCATGCCATCGCTCGGCCTGCGATTTCACTACATACATGGGGGAGTCATTTCGTGACATAGCCGTTTGTCTTGCTATACTGTCTGCAAAAGCATTACCTTGTCCCACTTTGTCAGTGACCTTTTTATGTGCACTGCATTTAATTATTGCCACTTTCTTTGGACAAAGTAACGCGTTTAGGAGATCACGCACTAGCTCTCCGTGCATAATGTGTACTCCATGCAAAGTCAAAAACCCACGCTCTCTCCAGAGTAGGCCAAAGTCATGCGCTACTCCGAAGGCGTACCGGCTGTCTGTGTAGATTTTCACACATAAGCCAGCACTCAATTCGCAGGCTCTTGTCAAAGCTATTAGCTCCGCTGCTTGGGCCGATTTCTGTGGTATTCGTGCTGTTTCTACCACTGTCTTAAGTGTCGTGATCGCATATGCTGCAGAAGTTGTGCCATCTGGCAGCCTCAAACACGATCCATCAACCCACAGTTCCCCATCCACATCTGGAAGTGGCGTATCCTATAAGTCGACACGACCCTTTGTTTGTTCTTCGGTCAGGAAAATACAATCATGGTGTTCTTCCTCTTGGCCCTCAGCAACCGGATACGGCAATAAAGTGGCAGGGTTCAGGGTAGCGCATCTTTTCAGTGTGATATGTGGCGCCAGAAGTGTGAGCTCATATCCTGTTAAACGTGCGCTCGTAAGATACTGGGTTTTCGTTTGATTTAGCAGAGCGTCCACTGCATGGGGAACTAACACCAACAGTTTGCGTGACAAAACTATTCCCTCACTCTGCCGTATAACTACTGCTGTCGCTGCAACTGCTCGGAAACACCCAGGTAACCCTCGTGCTACAGGATCAAGACTGGCTGAAAAGTACGCACATGGCCTCTGCTTATCCCCGTGTGTCTGCACTAACACTGATAATGCGCACCCATCTTTCTCGTGCACATACAACGTGAAAATCTTTGTGTAATCTGGTGTACCTAACATGGGTGCAGAGCAAAGGGCCTGTTGCAATTGTTCAAAAGCATTTTGACATTCATCTGTCCATTCAAGGGGCATTGGTGTAGTTTTGGACAGTAACGCTAACAAAGGTTTTATAATGTGCGAAAACCCCATTATCCACTGTATACAAAAGGACGTTAAACCTATAAAGGCACGTACATCTCTCTGAGTGCGGGGGACTGGTGTATCTAAAATCGCTTGAATTCGATCAGATGTTAATGCACGTCCCTCCTTAGACAAAAGATGACCGAGGTAGGTCACCTTTGGTCTACAATATTGTAATTTCTTCCTAGAGACTTTGTGATTGTTCTGAGTAAGAAAAGAGAGCAAAGCAAGAGTACTCTCCTCACATTGTGCATAGGTATCTGCCGCCAATAAGAGGTCATCAACGTATTGAATAAGAGCCACTCCAGATCGCAATTCAAAGGAATCGAGCTGTCTTTTCAAAGCCTGGCTATAAATGCTAGGGCTTTCCGTGTAACCTTGGGGAACACGACAAAATCTATACGATTTATTATTTAACGTGAAGCCAAATAGGTATCTGCTATCGGGATGAATGGGAATGGAGAAGAACGCGTTTTTAAGATCAATAACAGAAAAAGTTGTAGCTGTGGGGGGGACCAAAGTAAGTAGGGTGGTGATGTCAGACACCACCGGGTACTGGGGAATGACAATTTTGTTTATTTCTCTCAAGTCAATAATAAATCGATAGACTTTGTCATCGGTATCTTTCTTAAGGATCGGAAGAATAGGGCTGTTACAGACATTGTAAGGAACTTCCACCACTACTCCTGCAATAATCAAATCCTGAACGATGTGCGTCAGGGCAATTTCACCTTCTCTGGATATCTTGTACTGCGGTACACGTGGCAAAGAGACTCCCTCCTTGACAGTGATTCGAATAGGCGGAATAAGCATCCGTCCCACATCCGTGTCTGATGTTGCCCATAACGTGTGTGGGAGAGATGCTAATGCTTCAATTTCTTGCATGGTACAGAGTCTGCCTGATTCTGGGTAATTGTCATTCAAAATAACCCGCACTCCTTCAGGAGCGCAGCGTATCGTTGCTCGAAAATATTTGAGCAAATCTATGCCCATAATATTGTCTGGAGTGTGGGGCGACAACAAAAATGGACAAAAACTAAAAAATGTGTCAATACAAAATGCAAGAGGTTGTGATAATGGGCTTGGAGAGGGTGTGCCATCGAACCCTATACATGTTATCGTTTCGCCAGACAGGGGAGCCCTTGGAACCAAGTTTTTAGACAAAGCACTACGAGTAGCTCCTGTGTCAACTAAAAACTGATCAGTAGAACCCAAAATGCCCGCTGATACATATGGACCTCTTTGATCTACTGGCACTTCAACCGATTCCACACCCCATCCTACGCAGTCCTATGCATGCACATAATCCTGACTCTCCACGTTCTCACCCTCCGATATCTGATACTGATTTCGCCGATCAAAAGCATTTCGTTCATCCTGACCATGACCCCTCGCTTCAAACCTACTACGATCACCTCCACCACCCCTCGCTCCCGAATAACTATTCCGTGACCTTCCACCTCCTCGACCACGCTGACTACGCTGCTCACGGAGCACCGGACAGTCTTCAGCCCAATGTCCAAACTCTTTACAATATGCACATTGGTCCTCAGCAATATCGGTACGACCATACGACGCATTACCCCCTCCTCGCCTGCCTCTGTCATTCCCTCTAGATTGCGCACCACGAACCTGTGCCAACATCACCTTCTTCTTCAACTCCTTTGCTTTCTTATCAACACTTTCTTTAGCCTCTAATTCCTGCCGCTCATAATACTGAGCCATACTTAGCAAAGACGCAGGGGTCGCCGTGGTCCAGGAACTTTCACTTGTTTTCAACCGCTTTGCAATCTCCGGTAGGAGATTAGACACATACTTATCGACAAACAGATGCCTACCCGTATCATCTGTTAACAATTGCCCACTGTAATCATGAAACGCTTCCTCGAAACGTGTGAAAAAGTCAGATACCGACTCGTCTTGTTTCTGTTTACACGATGCTAGCATAGTCCAATCAATCTTTTTAGGGGGAACAAGCGTTTTCAATTTATTCAAAATAGCTGTTGGAAGGTCTAAAATCAACTGACAAGGTTTGCATGCAGGCTCCCTGTCTAAATCAGCTTGGCTTATATCCTTCCAAGTTGCTCCGAACATTGTTTGATCATCGAACTTACGAATCGCTCTCCACATATCAGGGGGGAGAATTAATCCAAAGAAAAGATCTATATCAACAAGCGTCATAACACAGGAAGAAATAGCCCCCTCTACTCCTTCATAGAAAGCTGCCGGATTTTTACGGGGATCAGGTAAAGCATTTTTCAATGCCATAACATCCGCTCTATTCCAAGGCGTATACACCCAATTATATATAAAATACCCTTTTGCATCCCCAGACGTTTTATCATCACTGGTACCCTGCCCTTTAGGAGGAAAATACAAAGGTGCAGCTTCACGCATAGGCATAACATGCACTTTAGAACTCTTATCTGTTCCAAAGATAGAACACTCTTTGGTATACTCCGTCAACCCGGCAAGGACTTCTCTGCTGCTTTTCGTGCTTCCCGCAATCTGGACGCCTCATCCCGTAACTGGACCAATCGTAGGAAAAAGGCATCCGCATCTGAAATATCAAATAAATCTTTACGCATATGCTCATGATGGACTGATACATCCTTAGGTTCTATGTCCTCTGAATTCTCACGAAATCACTCAATAACTTCATCTGCAAAAGTATTTAAAAAACACAACTGTTCCCGTTCTGACCACTTATTCCTTTCAGCATTAAGTTCTGACATAGTTATTTTATTCAAATTCAATTTTCTGGCGAAACCACGTAATTCCGAGGCTCTTTCAGCAGTTAACCTCGTACTCGCCCTATCTCGATCTTCATCACCGAAGTCCTCGTCCGGGGCCGTAGGCTGAACATACGGAGGCGGAGACCGATCTAATAATGAAAAATCATCAACTTCATTAGTAAGGACAGGATAAAGCAGACGTCGAATAGGAAATTGACCGGACGTTTGCAAATTACGTTCCCGTGCCTCCCTCTCTTTCTTCTCCTGCAACTCCTTCTCCTCCAGCTGTAAAGCTTTATCTCGAGCAGCCTTGCGCTGCTCTTTTTCCGCCAAGGCAATCTCACGCTTCATACGTTCACGCACTGCTTTCTCCCACATTCGCACACAATCAAACATATCCTGTCTAGACCTACGTTGAAACAAACATTGCTCCACAAACTGAACCTTTCGTAAATCAAACGACCCATGTAGTGGCCATTGCAACTTGGGATCAGACTTGGTGTATTTATTCCATAATTTACTGTACAATGTAGGGGGAAGGCCAAATTTTATGTACATTTCACGATTAGGGGTCCCCTCTGGGGGAGCCGGCTTAGATTCATTTAATCTGTACGTGGTACCATTCCCAAGACAGCACATCCCTCGGAGTGTGCTTAAAACAGGCATGTTCAAAAAGTACCACAAAAACGTGATACTGTAAAAAATGGCACTTACTATACCTCACACAAATGTGCCGCTCAAAGTACAAACAAAGTTAGAGAAACATCTCTACATGCCTGCCTATGTGAAGTGCACTACACATATATGTTGAAATTCACAAACTCAAATGTTAGCTAACTCAAAACATATTCATATTCATAGAACCACGGTAAGCGTCCGCAGACTACCTTACCACTCACAATTCTTACCCAAATCTCAAATGTCCAGGTTCCAACTGCCAAGGTCTTTGATCAAATCAGCCAAACAGGCACTGTACAGCAACGCAGACGAGCAGGATCTCAGTCGGGGACTGGCGCCACCTGGAAGGTCAGATCAGAAGGAAGGGAAGAAAACACTGTGGGTGCCAAGACTCGAGTCACTCAGAGGCAGGGTACGCGCCCATGGCGAGTTTCCAATCCTTCGTCACGACCTCTCCTTCGGGCATCCGAGTCGCCGATGAGTCCCTTCGTGGTCGCCAATTTGTGGTATTGGGTTCTCCAGGCCTACATACTCCGCAGAATACCCTCTACACCATAAGAACTGTTGGCACGGAAACTAGAAAATGCAAAAGACAAGTTTATTAAGACCCCATGGGGTGGTGGTACATTCCAACAGCACCCTTCGGTAATGCAAGAAGTATCACACCGAACATCGGTGTAAGTCCTTCTTTTATACAGTTTTACAGACATTAAAAGATGGGTGGTACATGGTCACAGAGTTTTCGGTACATATATGGTCATTTTTGGAACACAGCCAACTCATGGGAGGAGTTACAATACCACTGGTCAGTTTGGCGGAACATTCCTAAGAGATGACTGGTCAGTCGGAACTGCGCATGTGCGGGCTTGACCGTTTACTAAAAATAGCCTGTTGCTGGGCAAACTCAAGTGGTCAGTGGCACGGACAAAGGACTAAAGGGCACGCTGACCACGAGGCGACTCATTCTCTAAAATGGCCTCCGTAACATACAAAATGGCGTTTAACACTAAGGCCAAGATAAGGAAAATATGTGTAGCAGAAGCTTAACGCTAACCCAGTCATTGTCAAAGTACGACACACACAAAAAACTTCTCTAAGCTGCCTCGCCTCCTGGTACCATCTTTTTTTCTAAGGATCCTAAGTTGACAATAAAATGACATATATATATGCAGCCTGTGCTGTGTAAAATCACAAGAGGGAAAGATGTGACGCAAGGGATAGGTGGTCAATGAAGTCTTTTGGTGATAGTAAACCGTTGAGTGTATTTTATAATATGTGGTGGTGATCTTACTTGGTATGTGATGAGTTAAGTCTTTGGGTTTTGGTGATCATTAGTAACACTTTTGCGTTTTTTCTATAACATGGTGGTGATTTTTCTAGGCACCTTTACTTCTTAGGTGTTATAGGTGCACACATAGAACCTTTTAGGTGTTTTTTATCTAGTGCTTAATCATTATTGTTTCGCTGAGTCTGATTTGTTCAAAATTTATATTTTTATATGTCTCAGGCTCCCATCCCTTTCTAGTACTTGGCTCATGCCCTTTAATAACAAAGGGCCGTTGAGCAGTCTGGTGACTGTGGCGCACCAAAATGCGAGTAAAAAAAAAAAGGAGTGCCGTTAATGAGCGAAATGAATACAATAAAGGACTATTGGTGTGATAAGGAAATGAGACACAACCTATGGCTGTAGTCAACCATGATCAATAACTACTTTCTTCTGATAAGATGCCTTGTGATCTCGAGTTGTTTTTGGAGTGTGTGGAATGCCTGTTGTTGAAAGAGTATGAATGACTGAATTTGCATGATTCAGTAAATTTTTCCTGTGTGCTACGATGGTGTTTTCATTGATATATATTTAGCAAATATGAAATACAATTGTAAGGTTCTTCTGTACAAAGTCATGTGATATCAAAGTAGGTTTTGAATATTACATGTATGGTATAGTTACAAACAATATGATATTTTGATTACATTATTTGATTAAATAAAATTTACTAATGAGGAATGATATACATTTTTGGCTTTGTGAATTTTGATGGTAAAGTATGGGAACTGTGTACCATTACAAAAGTAATTTAGGGTAAGCAGGTTTGTTTGTTATCTATTTTGTTATTTCCCTGTCCAGCAACCATTGTTAGCAATTTAAGAATCCCTTGAATTTGCTTAGTAGAGGAAAACTCCAAATTGCGGTTAGGCATTCCAAAGGGTGGGTGCATCACACAATGTTTCTTTTAAACTCCGGAAGGCCTGGAAACATTCATCTTCAAATGGTACTGGATCTCTGCATGGTCATCCATACTACTTGCTTTACAATCAAGGAAAATATTGGAATCCACTGATGATGGTGGCCAACAATTCCCAGAAACATCCTCATCCTCTTCTGGATGGTAGGAGGACCCATCTTTGGAACTACAGAAAACTAATCTTTTGAGACTTTCCTTGCCCCTTTCTTAATGTGATGACCAAGAAAGATAACTTCTTTCTTACAGTATTGTATTTTTGTTGGGGAAACATTGTGAACTTTGTCAGCTAAATGATTCATTAGTGTAATTGTGTCAATTTTACAGTTTTCTTTCATCTTAAATGCCACCAGTAGGTCCTCTATATATTGACCCATGGCTTAGTTACAGGGCAACTGCAAACTTTCCAAATCTTTCTTACGATTCTGACATAAAAATGAAGAAATTGCAGTATACCCCGTAGGATTTCACATCAAACAAAAACTGTATTTTGGAACAGGAACATAAAAAGATATTGGCTATCCTCATGCAGAGGAATAGAGAAGGACACTTGGCATAATTCAAAGCCTACATATCATTCTGCATGAGTTAGAATCTGGAACAAGGTTACTACAGGATTTTGTATCACCGAAGAACATGGAATCAATATTTCATTTATTTTTCTAACAACCTGCATGATTTATCATTTACCACTTGGGTTTTTAATGCCCGCCACAAGAGATTTGCAAGGATTAAGGAGCTCTTTCTGCAAAATTCTTTGTTCAATCATTTTTACAATGACAGGCTTCGTTCCTTCTCCCTCTTTTGAAAGTGTGTACTGTTTAATTCTAAAAGGAAAGCTGTATTTGGTTTCACATTTATCTTGACACACTATGCACATTTAATTGGGTCATATCTCTTTTCCTGTGAAACCCCATACCTCTTCTTTTACAGTATACCTTATCTTTGATTACAACTAGAAACAACTGAATCTTGATCTTGGGTCTTAATTGCAACATCGCCCGGTATACAATAAACCATGCAGTTCCTCTTGCAAAGCAGGTCCTTGCCCAACAAACTGTCAGGACTCGAATCTCACAATAGCTACTGAAGATTATTTGCCATTGATTCTATTTTTACATGAACATGTGCTGTAACCTGGTTAACTATCTGTTTATTGCTAATGCCTAAAACTTAATTTCTGTTCTAGGTTTGGAACCTATACAGAAGGAGCTGTAGAGCTGGTAGGTCCCGTAAGTATCAAGAAAGACACTGAGAGTGGCCAGTGACTTCACCATCGATGTAAAGGACACTTTGGTCTAACTCTGGTACTGCTCCAAGTATGCAATGGTCCTTCCCCCTCAGGCACTGTCACTGGCAATTCATCTTTAAGAAAAACTGGGGAAAATCATTATTCAGAATCAATGGATTATGCTAGAACCCCCAACCGTGAGGCATTTTATTTCTCTTGTTTGATGCAAAACGTTTGCTGTGGGAAAATTCATATAAAACTGCTCTGGAGTTTGCACATTGTGCACAGAAGCTGGTTGGGCTTGTGCCACTGACTGCATCTGCACCTGATTCACATTTTGCTGCATCTGTGGAGCAAAATCATTCAGGATTCTATCTGAATTCTACATCCCTGCTTCCAATGGCTGATCGTACCACAAACATGACAAGCAGTGCTCTTCTTTAGCAGATCAATATTTGTATTCATTCCAGAATTATTCACCCGTCTCCCATTTTTGTGGCATTGCACCATCTCATTTCCAGTCCTCACTCCTTTCAGCGGATATATTCCATTTATTCCAGACAACACAAAACCCATTGAAATCCATCATCTGATTCATGTAATTTCTCTGAAACTGCTTAATCTGATCAGCAATCAGTTTTGCTTTGCTCTTTTTCTGATTCACATGAAACCAGTCACTATTGTATTTGGCATATTTTGAAATCTCATCAATACCTTCAGTTTACCAGTGCATCACACTATTGTGAATATGAGAACTAAGCTCAGGAAACAAGCCCATAAAAAATCGGATCCTAAACAGCTAGCAACATCTTTTTCAGCATCTTTGACTTCATTATGTTTCTTAAAAATGTGCATGACCCTCTGGTAATACGCATGCACTGACTCCTTTGGCTCTTGTGTAGATCTTAATGTTTTTGTTCAGTTACTTTCTTTCAGTAGAACCTTCTTTTTCAAAAGCTCTATCGCTGTTCTGTATTGATCAGCAACCCCTTCAGACAGAATATTAATAGCGCCTTTGCTGCACTTGTCAACCTCAATTTATACCAAAGAAGACACTGTGCAGTGGCAATCCACCTATAGAGAGTGTATTTACCCATGTGTAAGAGAAGCAAAAGACACTACCCAGACAAGATATGCAAATCCCTATACAGGAAAACTCGATAATTCAGAAAAAATCTTCCTGTGTGTATTCAGCACCTCACACAACTCTCAACATACAAGTGCAACAAGTATATGTTGAGTTCTTGAATTTCGTCAATTCCAATAATCAAATAATAATAAAACTCAAAACTCCTTTGATGCAAATTACAATTGTGAAATGTACATCAAAATCCTAGTGATGAAATCTCCACTTGAACACAGAATTATTATCGCATAACCTCACATTTACCATAGCAATCTACCACCTAACACAAGATTCAGCTAATTCATTAATACACTACAATCCCCTAAAGAACAGGAATCATTATGCCCTATTCATACTTGCAATCCAATTCAGTGAGGAACAGCAAGTCAGGTACTTGACAAATTGCACCATAATGATCCACACTAGGAAATCTACTAACACCAGGGTCTGGGCGGAAAGGGAGCATTTCTAAAGCAGAATGCAGGGGCTACTAACTCACACTCCGTTACTGCAAATTATTGAGCACTGGGACCCCACCATTTGGACACCACCAAAATTATTACCTCAACAGAATGCCACCAATTCAATGAATCAAATACAGTATTAAACCCCCTTTCATGAGCAATGGGTCCGCCAAGTAAGGCACCTCCCATTGCAGGGATTCTGCTCGTGCACAGAACTATGCGCAGGAAACCAGGACCTCGGTGTATTGTGGTGTACCAAAATCCCACCTCAGTGCCCAGAACCCCAATCCGACTAGCATCAGTGTCTCATTCGTTCTCCGTGCTACCGTGAAGCTACCAATGATTAGACAACCCAGAACAAGTGACTTAGTGAACTCTCAGGAATAGTGGGAATCAAGAACACTCTTTCGTTATTATTCTCATACAAGTCCACAACATGAGAAATCAGAGAGACGGTATAGTTTAAAATGTTTATTTTCACTACGTACTCTAACTTGCAGTATTTTGGCCATAATTAGCAAACAAATGCATAGAAATAAAACAATCAGCATTGTTATAATTCCATAAAATACAAAGGGAGAAATCATAATATAATGATAGTGTAACCAGGTCTATAGCGCCTTGTGTACCACCCTCCCCTTACTAGGAGCAAGCTTTTATAATAATAGAAGATCTTGTAGTGTAGTTCCTATATTCCCAATAGGCTCTGCGCATTGGAATAAAATATACTATAGTTTAGACGTAGGACTGAGGTCGACTAGGTCTCTATCGTATATATTAAACTTAATTGAGAGTGCCAGCTAGCTCAGAGGCCACTAGAAACTTTCTCGAATTCACAAGAAGGGATTAGTTTCTGACAACCGCATAAACATGACAACTTTGTTTCCCAAGAATAAGAAATCAATCTCTAGAGTCGCGGAAACAATAGATAACTATTTTACTCAGTCAATTGTGCATGCTTCGTTTCACCAGAGGTGCTGAGAAAATAGAGAGACGGGCGTTTTCAATAAAAGGTATTTATTGAACAGTCTTCTTTCTCAAGCATAAGAAATGTACTGCTACAATTGTAATACTGGTTATAAAGTACAGGGCATATATTACAAAAAGTATTATAAAGTAGTACTGTAAAAGCATGATATGGTTTCTAAGCCATAAGTTGCCTAAAACATATAAAATACATACAGTAATAAAATAATGACTACAAGTACTCAACTGGTGCTTCTAAAATACGCCTACCCCGGTGTACCTAACCTAAGTCTAGTACAAGGGAGGAAGTAAGTGAGGAGTAGATTAAGTTTAGTATTTTCTGCCAAGGATCTATCCAAGAATTCTCTAAGGGTCTAATCAGCTCCCTACCTTGGTTTTAGAATGAAGGAGGTCTTGTATCTCTCTCTCAGGACTCGATTTCCCAGCAACCCGCAAGGGTAGCCTGGAAACACTGGAGCTGGATTTCTCTGCAAGAGAAAAGACAGTGTCTCTCAGTGCGTCAGCTAGAGGATCGGCTTCCTTCGCTACTTGCTGCTGTAGGGCGTCAGGCAAGTAGTTAGTCGATCTGCTCCAAACCACTGTGTGTTTGTCTGGGCAAATGTAGGCATATTTATACTTTGAAGGTGCCGAGTTTGACGTATGATTGGACTTAATAACGTCACTCAAAGACTCAGTTCTTTGAAAACTCCATGATTTCCTAGATAAATTAGTATTCAGGCGAGGGGAAGTCCCTAGCTGCTGAAGGCGGGTTTTTCCAAGAAAACGTTGTTGATTCTCAGAACTTAGTGGAAGTAGCCATTCCATATTTGGGCTGCATAGGTTCAGTCTAAAAATGGTAATGATTTCTATGCCTATATAAGGATCGGGTAATTTATACCTATATAAGGGCATGAATCGGGAAAATTACACTAGGGTCCTAGATTCATTTACAACACCCACTCCACAATATTAAGTTCAATAAACTAAATGTATACGCACTGAACATATCTAAGGCATGTGTTTACAATCCCACCCCAAAATACATAAAATGCACTTGAAATGGTTGTACACGAAGAAATGAACATTTGTACAGTACGCATTTAAGGAAATGATGTCATTCTAAGCATAAAGTATGATATCTGAAATGCAAACTGAATGAATCATTTTATTACATTTATGAAAATGGCTCTTAAATACAGAAGAAAGGTCGAGACCATTTCATAAGATAACATAGCATATCAATAGTTTATAGTTTTGAGGTCAAGGCCAAATTTCTTCTCTAGGAAGTGTTCAAAAATAACTTCTTTTTCTCTAAGAATAGTTCTACTTTAAGCCGGTTACTTTGTGCCAAAAAAGTTCAATGTTTTGGAGAAAAAAATGCAATCATTAGAGAAAAATAGAGTTCTAAAGTTAGAAGTCTTAGTTTTTAAAACGGGAAGGCCGAATTTCAGAGTTCAGGGAACTCTGTGTGCATGAATCAAGAGGTATTCTCGGTGTCAGGAGAAAACATCAGATTGTCTAGGCTGGCAAAGAAATCGTCTACCACAGTAGGTGAAAGTGGAACTATTTCATCAAGTAGATCAAATGTGCACAGATGAGAAGTATTGCCGTCAGCGCCAGGTGCCGCTTTAGCAATGTTCATTTCAGATGGTACCTGTGTGCCTGTTGATACTCGTATCTCACCCTCAGTTAGACTTACTGGTGAGACCCCAATGAATGCCATCATCAGGATTGGTAGCCGTTGGGGACAACACGATGCATGAGTCGTTACCGGACCTAGCAAGGCGTCGACATCCGATGGCAGTACTAATGAAAGCGTAAGACAAATGTCCAACACGCATTCCTCTCCGCAAAGCAGGCATCGTAGAACAGGTAAGATGCAATCTTGCCAGATTGGTCTGAACATTAGAAACCAAGTTGTGTTCAAATCTCTTAAACGAGCCAAGCCAAGAATCTGTGTAATTCTCTCACGATACCTAATGGCTAGGAGGCATTGTTCCATGGTCTTCTGGGTATCGCTGGTGACCGGACTTGCCATATCGGAGGAGATGGAATAAAAATAGAATTTCTGCTACGAGTCCCAAAATGAGAGGCAGACCACCAAACGCAGAGTGCACACAATTTGGAAAAATTCCAAGGACTGCTTCAAATGGTGTTAACAGTCCAGAAAACATCATCTTAAATACATGTGCGATGCCACTGGTATCAGACATATTTAAGATTTGACTTAACATTTCTGCGAAATGTACTGGTAAGTTTGTTGATAATAATGCATGTATCGCTGCAGAAGTCCTTGCAACTTGCAGATCATACGTTTCCTTAAATGAGGTCAGTGGCACAGTTTTTTGCAAAAGAATGACTTTCATTCTGTTTAAAGTATCAATTTGTATGGAAGAGGTATTCAGTGAAGGCCATAACTCTGTCTCCCTGTCTCTCTTGCTCTTTGGATACAATACTTGCATACAACAAGTGACCCTGGATGACACACTAGCGAGATAAGTTTTTCCTGGCAACATGTCACAACAGCTGTGGTCATTGAGCATAATGTAGCTGCCATTGGATAGCTGCCTGAAAATTGGTTCTATCACTGTGGAGGGTGAACTGTGCAGGTTTCAAGAGAGGTTATTTGCAGATCCTTCGCAGGTTCCGTGTAAATTAATACCTTGGCACAAAAGTGTACCATTTAGTGAGTTCTTACAATTTTTACCACTAAGGAATACCTCTTTTCCCCCACTCCAACATTTGCCTAACTATATTATGACATGACTTACAGGAAGGCCCATTCACTTAGAGACAAACTGAGTAAAAATGAGGTGAGAATAAGTAAATCGAGGAGTAAGGATGTTCAAGGCTTCTATACTTGCATGAAGTGCAAAGCGTGCAAGTATAGCAACAATGTTAAAAAGGTCTTTTTCCCTGTGGAGGCAGTAGAAAGAAACATCAGTAAACACCTGACGTGTTTACTTGAATATTGCGTCTATATATTGATGTGCCCGTGCTCTAAAAAATATGTAGGGAGCACTATGTTCCCTGCAAAAAACATATTTTGGAGCACATGAGAGCGATTGATAATAAAGACCAGACATCACCAGTTGCTCGACACTTCGAGGAGCTTCATAGGAGCAATCGTAATTTGCTCAAGTTCTTCGTAATTTACAAATTCCCTGCCTTGAACAGAGGGGGTGATAAGATTCGTAAGTTAAGACAACTGGAGAATAGATATATCCTTGAGTTAGATACCTAGATACCCAGCAGCCTTAATTCTGAAGAAGAAATGAAATGGCATTTGGGGGAATAATTGGGATCGAGTGTCTGTGTATCAATCTATGTATAGGTCTGAAGTTCTAACTTGATTTACAGATTGGCATTTTGTCTAAATTATCCATCTGTTTTAGATACTTAGTCATGTTTTCAATAAGTATACAGTTATATGTATGAATATACGCCATGCCTGATGTTCACTCTGTGCTTCATATGTGATTTTACATTTAAAACTTTTATTCACAATTTATTCACAATGTTTCTAAAATTAGGATATTATTATGAATTCATGACCCGTACAGGCCTTTTGGATTGTTTACCAGGTCATTTTGAAACACATATCTGATTGGCTCCATTTTCTTCTTACATCTAGGAATCGGGAGAGTAGCTGTTCACTTGACGATGTTCCCACTGGGGTTGTGATAATGAATTGATAATTTTGCGCTGACTCTATAATTGGAATTCCCACTTGGGAGTATAACTGATGTCCCATGTATGTGTTCATTTTGTGACGAATAATGACAATCTGAATTGTCAGCTAAATCAACGTTGCTCACTGGGGCTTATTGATTTTACCTGATATAAAATGAATTTGATTTAAATGTTTCAAATTATGATTTTGCAAAGACTTGTTAAGACTTTACAAGGCATAAGGTTATGAATTATTGATCATGACACAGCATGCCCATTGTATATGGTGTATATTGAACTTGGGACTTATGAATTCCATAGTACAGTGATACAACTATGTGTTCGGCTCCAAATGATTATAAATATCACTGATTGAAGGATGAATTCATTTGTTTACACTTGTAACAAGAGGAGAGCTGATCTGTTATTATAATGTGTATAGATTCCTCACTACAAGATGGCTGCGAGATTGCGGGCGTGAGTCCTTTGTTGATTTTCACTATTTTTTCACGAGAAACCTTATTTATTGTTTGAGCACTATCACAAAAGACACCCGTGACCAAGGCGAGTGCATCGCCGAAACGCGTTGGGGTTTGTTCCTTTGCCCGTATTTCACATGCAGCAAGTAAATTAATAAATACCTTTAGAAATGCGCAAATGACGATTGGAGTGGTCTGTTATCTACCGGAGGAGAGTGCATCTGCGTAGCGGTGGCTACGCATTGTGAACCTGAATCTAGCTACAGGGTTACCTCGGCCCCTGTGATGCACCGCTGTCTCCGCGGCCATGCGGAGGATGTGAACCTTAATATATATGTATATATATATATATATATATATATATATATATATATATATATATATATATATATATATATATATATATATATATATGTATATATATATACACAAATTACAAATTCACTCAGGATTACATTTTAACAGCGATTAGGCTTGGACAATCATATAATACATACTTACAGAGCAGGAAATTCTTGCCATCGTTCAGCCTGGTGTTCAGGTGGTGTTGGAAGGAAGCCACTGACCAAGATGTGCACGAGTAAAGGAAGTTATTTAGTAAGGAGAAAGATCTGTGATCAAAACCACATGCCTCTGAGGTGGAGGATGGGCGCATGTGAATATACAATACTACATGCTATGAACATTATAACATTTTCCATTTGAATCAGGTCTTGATGTACATACACATGTTCTGCATGAAATGTAAAGCAGTAGCATTCTACAAGCGGTGGGTAGAGCATAGACAATGCAGATGTCTGAAACAGTGTCATGAGGACCAATTGGCAAACCAGTGCCCATTGTGCAACTAAGATAGCCAAACAATGTTTAGTGAAGGTATATGGGAGGGATCAAGTAGCTACTTTGCATACGTCAGCTAATGAAATTGCCCAGAAAAGCCATGGTTGCTGCCTTTTAGTATGTAGATTGCACCCGCCGGGTAACAGGGAAAGAGAGCTATTTTAGCTTTCAAATGACAAGTTTAGATACACCTGACTTTCCACCTGGCAATGCCTGTTTTAGAGATGGGCTGGCCCTTGTGCGGGTTAGCAAAGGCGAAGAACAACCAGTCAGTTTTGCAAAAGGGTTTAGCACCGTCAATGTAGTACACAATAACAGACCTGCTTTATCTGTTCACAGCAATGTTTCTACTCTTCTTGGGAGATAGGCCCATTAATCAACTGCTCAACTTTCCTTGGGATCATTCACTGCACTTTCAGCCCGATTCATCATCGGCATGTTTTGCGAGTCTGTAATAGCGAATAATAAGGAATCGCTATCCAAAGGACACCATGTAGCACCCCTGAAATGAAAATGTAGAGTCATGTTGCGCACACACATGTCCAAAGGACATGTGTGTGTAACATACAACTGAGAAAAATGCACAAAAGTGCATTTTTCTCAGTTTTCGCTATTTACCACAAAGTCTGACTTCGCGGTAAATAGCGGCAAAAAATAGCAAATTCGCAATATTTTATTGAGTCATGAATAGCATTTAAGGAATCTCAAATTGAGATTCCTTAAATGTGATCGCAATTTGAAAAATGATGAATTTCAAATGCCATTTTTGCGGGGCGCAAACGGCCGAATTCTGCGATGCGCACCGTTTGCGCCCGCAAAAATGCTTCATGAATCTAGCTGTTTGTCATTAATTAATTACTAGAAAAAATGTAGTAAATAAACATACCTGATATTGTTTAAAAGACACTGATAAGCATACCAGAGCCTATTTGGGATGTCAGTAGAGTTAAATAATGAATGATCAATAAAATAAAAACTTCTGATGAAAATCCATATTACGTTTTCAATGACAAAGATAATGGGATTGATTTTAAAATTTTATTTTTTTATAAAAATATATTCTTGGGAATAATACACTCGATAATTCTTCATAAGGTGTTCTCCGAAGAAGTTTGGGGTGAGGTTGGAGACTTGCTGCAGCATCTTCTAATGGACCAACCTTCTCTCTCGTCGATACCAAAGGATCTTCTTCAAACAGAAGAGTAGACAGGCCTGACCACTGTCATGGTCAGGAGAGAGGTTACAAACTTTGTGGTGATCGTACCACATATATTTGCTCTGTTTCTGGGGAAAGCATGGGAATGGCATTCGTTTCATGGCTACATTCTTGCTGAGAAATCACAAGAAAACAAGGAATGCGCAGCCTGAAGAGTCGATATTAAGTCAGTTTCTGAAGATTGCCGCAGACAGGAATGTGGACAACAAATGCTTTTCCTGAGGATCGGAATTGGATTACACTATCTGGGCCCGAGAGGAAGCATGGAGATCAAGTCAAAATTCAGAACTCCAGCAGTATATGTCCGAAACCGTTGGAGGAAAAACATAATCTAACATGGAGTCAGTGCCAATGCGCATTGTCCGCTAACGGAGGAGTCATAGTGCATCTTTGACTCAAAACTTTTATAATAAAAAAATTAAAAAAACATTTGCACACATCAGAGGCCAACATTGGATGGCAGGAGTATGAAGAGCATGTGTACTTACAACAAGACATTCTACGAACATATTGGTATGGAAGGTACATTTTCTTCTGACGGATAAATCTTTCTGTAGATTCCTCACTTTAATAATGAGTCCCTAGCAGAACTTCCCTTGGAGACAGGATTGGGACATGCCAGCTAACGAAGTGAATCATGCAACATACCTCTGGCACAGTACCGGTCACAGGATCCATGCATGTGACATAAGCCAATAGTGTTTTGAAAGCATTTACAATGACAACCAAATAGCAATCGGTCAGTTGTCAGCAAACAGGACAAATCTAGAAAGAGGTGTGGAAGAAGACACAGCCCTGATGAAGTGACCATGAATGCCCTATGGAGGATTTTTTTACCATGGCACAGCAAATCCCAATACAAAGGGTGACCTTACGTGGAATGATACATTAATTCACAACCTTGCTCTTTTTAGCTGCAATGAAGCCCACAAAGAGCTGTCGCGTATGGCCCAAATAGCTCGGCACCGCCTAACTGCAGTCAAGCCAATACAAAGGTTACTACTTTTGGTTTGGTATGGAAATGGAGGAGGGATAAAAGATGGCAGGGTAATAGACTGGCCCAAATGAAATGCAGACACGACTTTTGGTAAGAAGGATGCAGGTGTGAAGGTCTAATGTACCTGGGCAGAAAACTCATCCTGGCCACACCAATATGTACGCCATCGCATTTTGACCTTCCTATAGGGCCTTGTTCATAGTTGATGAAGGTCTTCCTCAGAGCTTGCAGGCTTTTTGTGGACAATCCTACATCTTCAGTTAGCTAGCAGACAGGAACCAGCCCATGGCCATCTCATTTAGTGAGTGCACTGATCCGTCGCTGGATCCCTGGATCATTACAGGTCACATAGTGTCTGGCAACTGGTTTCAGATTCTTCTGTGAAGGTTCTGCCCTCCTTATGGTGGTTAATACTTCGGTAACTATGGTCAGTCAGTTCCTCTCTAAGCAGCGATAGATCTGAGCACTCACTAAATGGGATGGCCACAGTGGTTTCATGTCTATTCGCTAACTGAAGATGTAGGATTGTCATCTGATCACCTTGGATTGTGAGTCATGTTTTAAAATTCCAACTTAGCAAGACTGATATTTTGTTTTTTCCTGCTCCTTCCTTTGGGCTAATTGACCCCTAAGGAGCAACAGCATCAAAGGGGACTTCCACCCCCAACCAAAAGTACGCCAGGAGGTGCATTTGCAGAGTAGTGTAGAAAGGGGCAGGGCTTCCGGGGAGTTGCCGGCTTCGTTTTTGTTTAATTTTAGGAAGGGGGCAGTGTGGGCCTCCCTTCCCCTTCACTCTTTTGTGCCACAGGGATCCCATCCCCCAGGGCCTGACCCATTTTTAAAAATTAAATTAAAAAGGGAAGAGGCCGTACTGCCCCCCTCCTGAGGCTGACTTCAGCCCTAGGGACACCGTCCCCCGGGGCTAAGCCTATGGTTCTATTTTAATTCATAAGGGTATGGAGCGGTGTGGCCCCCCTCCCCAGGCCAATTTTGGCCCAGAGGACCCCATCCCCAGAGGTCCAGCAAATTAAAAAAAAAGAAAATTAAGGGAGGGGAGCGGAGCATCCCCCTTCCCCCAGGCATTTTCAGCCTCAGAGACCCCATCCCCCAGGGCTTAGCCAACTCGTTGGAAACTGCGAGGGGAGTCTCAAGGGCCCCACAGTCCCTGCTGGCTCTCCTCCTCCCGCGGGGCCAGCTTTGATTATGGGCAGAGGAAGCTGCAAACATGCAGCTTCCTCTGCCCAAAAGCAATTATGCTTCGCTTCATGGAAGCAAGATCATTTTCAGTGCTCCAGCTTCTATAAAGCAAAGCAGAGTTTGCTATGGAGCAGGGCTCCCGCCATGATATAGAAAACTGCAGTGTCCCCGGGGGTGGGCACCCTGGGACATTGCTAGAGCTGGCCCGGGGGGTGGCTGTCCCCAGGGCCATTTATGGCTCCAGGAGGGGGGCCATGGGGCCCCTCCCATCTTTCTGGAACCCCCATGCTTTTTTCTACATTCAGCCCCGGGGATTGGGCAGTCCCTGGGGCTGTGGGGGGAGACACGTGCCCCCTTGCAATTCTAAAAATTAGCTCCAGGGAGGTGGCGGTCCCAGGGATTTGGGGGCCCACATGGGCCCGCAATATTTTTAGGGGCCCACATGGGCCCCCCCCCAATATTGTTTAGTATTGCCCCTGTGACCTGGCCCACCGAGGGCTTAAAATAAATGAAGCACAGGAGCCCACAGTTAATTTTATTTAAATTTTTGGCCAGATTCGCTAATCCAATGTGAATCCTGCCGAATAATGCTTTTTGTGGGACCCCTGAGCAGCCTTAAGGGATCAGTGTGTTTCTACCCTGCCAATTTTTCCTGCTTTTTTAAAACATTTTTTACTTTTTTTCTTGTGACTTGGTTCAACCGAGTCACAAGATGGCTGACAACACTTCCTGATTTAAAATGTTGACAGTCAATCAGATTGCAGGCACAAGATCGGGACAGTTCGGGGATCATCCGCTTCCCAACTTGGGTATCTCAGAAATATATACATTTCTCAAGAACTACTGAAAGGATGTACACCATTTAACAAAATGAGTGTGTTCTGAACTAAGAGCTAACTTTTTGTCAAATTTGGTGTACTTTCGTTCTAAAGGGCTGTTGCCATGTCTAAATTTTCCTTGTAAAGTAACATGGAGAAAACGCATTTTGGGAGACCTCTCTTTTTATTAGTCCCCGCTTTTACGAATCACCCCAAAACTTTCAACACAGCAGCTAACCTGACAGCCCCATTAGTTTTGAAAACTTTGCGATGATTCGTGAAGCGACCCCAAAGTTATTGCCACATCAAAAAATGTTTTTCCTATAGAAACTTGGTCCTAACTATAACTACCTACTGGTGACTGCCAGTAGGTAGTATACAATTATAAATATTTGATTCCCGGACCTCTCATCTGGGAAAGGATTGAGTCGCACTCCTTGCGGTGACCAAATTCGTTTATTCTAAAAGCGCTGGCAAGTCCTAATGAATTTCGGTCAAACATTGACTTTTTTCAAAGGATGGCCACGGCATCTGGAGACTTTAATTGCATGACCAAACAGTTACTCTTATTTCTGGTGTTTACCTCCTGGTGGGCACCTCGATAGGCTAACATCAAAGTATGCTGGTATTTCTGGTGCAATGTTGGTCCATAATTATTTCCCTCCGGTGGGTGATGCCAAAAATGTTTGTGCTGTTTTCCTTTTCACCGCTGCTCCCTCACACATCGATTTCATGTGCTGGAGTCCTGTCCAAAGTTCAGTCTTTGGCGGTGCCAGCTGCCCTTAACTGCTTTCGCCTGTAGTGGACTGGGGTTTCAGGGAATCTTGTATAGGTCTCTATTGTAATGTTCTAGGTTGGAATGTGATGTTATTCTGGAGTGTGTGTTCCCGTGGATTCGATCAGCTGTTGGAGATCGTGATCCGAAGGAAACACACTGCTCCGCACCTGTGGCTTAAGAAACTTATGAACTTAAATAAATGAAGAGTGAGACATCTCTTATTCTACCTACCTTGAGCGTGGAGACGCCTCTTTAACATTTGGCGACGATTTGGAACTTCTTTCGCCACCTGCAAGTTTCTTGCTGGAACCCACCCGTCATCTCGTCGTTTTGAAGACGGTAATAGTTGGTTCTTCATCCGATCTGGTACCGGATTTCGATGCATCGACAAAGCCGGGAGGATTCTCTATTTTAGTATAAGTCCAGATCTGGAGGTCGTGAGCGGCACGAGCGGAGGCTCGCGCTGAGGCTAACGGCTAGAGCAGTGTGCGTGTGACCTGCTACGTCACAGTTGCTTTTTGCCAAACTTCTAACTGGGGTCCAAATTCAGGCAGTCATGGCACACCTTTTTCGGTGGTGCATTACTCGGGGCTGGACAAAGCCGTTGAAAATTATTCCAAAACCTCTCACCTGGGAAAGGATTGAGTCGCACTACTTGCGGTGACCTAATTAATTTATTTTAAAACCGCTGGCAAGTCCTACAGCATTTTGGTCAATCATTGACCTTTTTTTAAAGGATGACCACGGCATTTGTAGACTTTAATTGCATCAACAAGCAGTTGCTTCCATTTTCGGTGTTTTCCCCCTGGTGGGCGCCTCGATAGGGTCACATCAAAGCATGCTGGTATTTGAGGTGCAATATTGTTCTGTAATTATTTCTCCCCTGTGGGTGATGCAGAGATTGTTTGTGCTTTTTTCCTTTTCACCGCTGCTCCCTCACACATCCATTTCATGTGCTGGAGACCTGTCCAAAGTTCAGTTGTTGGCGGCGCTTGCTGCCCTCAACTGTATTCGCTGAACTTCAAACTGGGGTCCAAATTCAGTAAATCATGGCACACCATGTTTGATGGTGCATTACCCGTGGCTGGACCAAGCCGGTGAAAATCCTTCAGAGACCTCTCACCTGAGAAAGAATTGAGCTGCACTCCTTGCGGCGACCACATTTATTTATTTTAAAAGCGCTGGCAAGTCCTAATGCATTTCAGTCATACATCCATATATATATTCTCACAATCCTCAAAGAAGCCCGCACACCAGGTATAATCCAAAGTAATTCATTTTATCGCTGGCACATTTCAACCTTGTGGTCTGGGAAACATTGTGGCATTGTTCCCTATATAGTCAGGGAAGTACTGTTTCTTAACTGATGAACATAGGTAAAAGACTAAAGGCATTGTTACATAACCAGTGCCACTCAGTTTAAGAAGAAAGACTCCAAATGTCAAAGACACATAACATAAATTAAATACATTAATAAATGTTTCTTACCTTAAAATAAATTAAAACATTATATTTCATGTAACATAAAAATGTAAATGCTAAACACAAATAATAACGACAGCATTTTTGCCAAAAACAAGAAAACACCAAAATGAATTAGTTTATCTAGTGAAACCTTAGTCTTGCAAGTGCATGTATACCATCGTGCAACAGTAAATTCATAATTTGACCCACATTGAAGTATGCCATAGCGGAGTACCAGTCCTGTAACCTTGGGAACATTAGGGGCATCCACAGAAAGTGGGAGAAAAAATGTCATAGAGGATCATACGAGAGGGGGGAGGCCCAGATTGGGTGGGGGGAAAGGTAGGCGGAAGAGGAGGGAGGGAGGAAGAGAGATGGGGAGAGAGAAAGGTGAGGGAGAGAGAAAGGAGCTGGGATGGCATAGGGTTGACAAGAAACCATGGTTTTCACATTCACTGTAAGATAACCCAAATTGTACATGAAGCTCCTCATCCTGGTTCAGGCCACTCAGGTTTTGCTGCATAGATAGATATGTACCGGGATTCCATCCTTCTCAGGGTCCGTTCCCTGTCTCCACCTCTGATGTTGATAGGAACCCTGTCAATTCCAAAAAATAAGATTTTTAGATTCTCAACTTCAGTGGAGCTATATGAGATGTTTCAGTGTCTGGCCATGGGGTATGTTCTATCATTGTTTCAAATTGCCCTAAGGTGTTCTAGGATGTGTTTCTTAACAGGAAAAACAGTGCTCCCCAAGTACCTCTTGCCGCACACACACACAAGCACATAGACAACATAGTCACTGTTACAATTAATGAAAACGTAATATTGTGTTCTTTCTCATTGGACAGCGTAACAGACATCATATTGGCACTATGTGCACAAGCCTTGCACTTGCCGCATTTGTAGAACCCTGGTAGTTCCTTCAACCAAGTATTGCTTTATGGTTTACCCGGTTCTATCACTCTGTGTACCAACATGTCCTTCAGAGACTGACTCCTGCGGTATGTTAGATGTGGATTGGGACTGATCAGTTTGCCTATGACCTGGTCCAGCTTGACGAGATGCCAATGTTTTTTCACTATGGCCTGGACCTCGTTAATGCTTGAGTTGTACGTTGCTATGAGTCTGATCTCAGGTTTTGTAGAAATGCATGGTTTAGGTTTAAGGAAGGCCATTCTATCCGCACCCCTAACCTTGTGTCTGCCATCATCAAGGACTTTGCGTGTATACCCCGTTTGGAGGAATCTCTTAATCATCTCCCCTTCCTCTAAGTCATAGGGTACCAGGGAGCTGCAGTTTCTCCTAGCTCTGAGGAGTTCCCCGTAGGGGAATGCCACATTTGAGTTTGGGAGTGTGGTGACTCCTAGCATGCTTGATGCTGTTTTCAGCAGTGTCCTTCCTGTGCAAATTAGTCTGAAAAATTCCATCCTGAACTATGACTTCCACATCCAAGAAATCAATCCTCCCTTCATTGTTTTTTCTGGTGAATCTTATGTTAAGGTCATTCATGGAGATGGCTTCAAGGAAATCATCTAGGGTGACTTTGGAGCAGTCCCAGACGAGGAAGATGTCATCTATGTACCTGGTACAGTAGACCAAATACTTTTTGTACTTGTCAAAGGTCTCTGACCACACATACTCCGACTCCCACCACCCTTTAATCATACAGGCGTAGCTTAGTGCAAAGCAACTTCCCATCACAGTCCCTGTCATTTGCCTGTACCACTGTTTGCCAAATAGGAAAAAGTTGTTTTCCAAAAAGAACTGGAGAATCTCAAGGAGTAGATTAGAATGGTCTGTCCTTAAGGAAATGTTTACAGGCCTGGATCCCCAGTTCGTTTTGGATGCATGTGTAGAGTGAAACCACATCTACAGTGCAAAGGATGTAATTTGCTGCCAAGGTATATCAGTGATCTTGGATATAAAATCCATACTATCCCGATAGCAAGAGGGTGGAGTGCAGACATAGGGAAATATGAAATGATTCAAGTATATCGAGGCGTTCTCCAATAAACTGTCACTGGCTGAGATTAAAGGCCCGGTGGATTAGTGCTGTGTTTGTGGACCCTGGGTAGCATATAAAAACAGGGGCTAAAAGGTTTCTTCACAGTTAAAAACAGAAGTTCTTCTTGGTTTAGAAGTGCTGAGGTGTGCCATTTAAAGAGCATATCATGGAAACAATCATTATTACCAAACTATTGATCATTAGCTTTAACATAACTGCCAGAAAATTCAAGTTGTCTCTTTGACTCAGCCATATACTTTTTAACTTCCCACAGAACAACATTGCCCCCTTTATTGGAGGCCTTGATTACAAAGGAGGTTGCTTGCTTCAAACAGAGGAGTGCTGCTTCTTGGCCCTTAGTTAAATGTGTTGCTGCTTGGTTAGGCTTCTTCATACCCAATTTGCAAATGTCATGCACTACAGCTTCATGAAACAAGTCAATGTTACCATGTGTAGTATTGGAGTTAAATCTTGCTTTAGGTTTGAAACCACTGTGACACCTCTTGCCTGTCTCCAGATCAAAGAGACTCAAGAATTCCCTCTCAGTGGACCATTCCCTGTCGCCGAATTCCAACTCCCTGAGGGACGCTAGGTCGGTGATATCTCCAATGGAGAGGAGACTTGAGGTGGCGTTAGGATTAGTAGTGTCCTACCCCACTCCTATTGCATCTCCCACAGCTCTCATTCCTTTCAGGTCTTGGATTCTGAGCAGCTTGAGTTTTCAGGCAAAAAGAAACATGTCAAAGCGTTTTCGAGAGTAGTCAAAATCATTTGTGGGCCAAAAAGAGAGACCCAATTCCAAAAAGGTTTGTTCAACATGAGTAAGGGTGTGGGAATAAAGGTTGATGACCATGAGAATTGGCTTACCCATCATTTGTTTCTCTTGCACTGCCTTATTCCTCTCTCACGCAGCTTCTCTGTTGCATCTTCCTCCTCTGCCCTCCTTGTTTTCCTTTTGCTCTGTTTCCTTCTTTTTCTTTTTCTTTTCTTTTGGCGGTTTGTGCCGTGGCCTCCGGTTCTGCCGTAAAAACGACACTCCTCAAGTGTAAAAGGGATCTGTCCAGTTCATATGGATGCTTGTCTATCCTCCAGGTTGGAGACGTCAAAGCTAGAATCCGGTGTTGCTGTATCCTGCAGTCTCATGGCATACGTGCACCTGAGCTCCTTCTTGGCTGCATCGAATCGCCTGCAAAAAGTTAGTACATGTCCTGACGCATAATCCATGTTCTCCCTTGTCAATTTCCAGTTTTTCTTAGTTTTGGTTTCTTCCTCATACTTAGATAGTCTCCCTTCCTTCTCCTTCAGAAAGTTCTGCACTTCCTCCTGCTGGGCATGTTTATCCAATGTCTCTTTCATCATATTAATCTCTCCTTTCACCTCTTCTAATTCCATTGCCACATATTTAGAGAGCAGGCCAAGAATTTGCTTACATGTGAATGCCATGAGGGGGCGTGGCTTGGACGCCGATCGGGATGGCGGCGTGAGCTCGCAGCTCCGCGCGGAATCCCGCTAATTCTCCTGTTTTCGGAACCCTAGGCGACCCGAAGACGATGCTCCTGCCCTCTGAAGTGTAAGGGGACAGCTGGGCACAATCGGAGAGTCGTTGGGGGACTGCTGGCCCCGGGAAGACCGAGTTGAAGAAGCGGCCGAGGTGTTGCTGAGGGCGCGAAGAAAATGGCGGCGAGGAGGTCGGACGGCTCCGAACTTCAGCCCTGAGCCAAGTTGTCGCCGATTGGCAAGAGATCCTGTGATCGGCTGATCGGGGCACTAGGATAGGCGGTGCTGTGTCCTGAGACCAGGGGACGTAGACCGGATTCACCCAGAAGCTTGGAGACCTTCGTTGGCCACCGCCATAGGACACATCCTTCCCCCCTCAGGCTTCCGAGGGGGGTGACGGAACGGAGCTAGTCTAACTGGTCGTTGCTCCTGAGAGCGTCGGAAGGGACATTGCACTGCCCGGTGCCCGGAGACTGGCACGGAACTACGGGCGCCAACGCAAAGCGGGTTCCTGGACCTGTGACGCAGCACCCTGTAATGGCGGCGATCGGAGGGCCGATGGCCGAGGGACGCCCTGAGGGGGAATTGGCGACATCTACTCGGCTGAGCGAGAGTCCTTCCCCGGAGCTTGATCAAGAACAGCGGCTGAACCGGCGTTTGGATGCCATACTTGAGGCGATTACCTCAACTAAGGAAGCATTGCACCAAGACATTGTCCAGGTGGCCACGGGCCTGGGGCTGCTGCGCGCGGATCACGCGAACCTGGCGGACAGGGTCAAGGACCATGACCAACTGTTGCTGGACCTGAAGCCATCGGTGGTGACCGCGGAGCACAGGATCACGGACATCTTGGCCCGACTGGACACGCTGGAGCGGAGGGCGGAGGATGCCGAAGGCCGCAATAGACGGAACAACGTGCGGGTCGTAGGCCTGCCGGAACGGATTGAGGGGGAGGATGCGGTGGCCTATATGGAGAACTGGTTCCGCACTGTGGTAGCGCCGGAGGGGCTTACTCCTTTTTTCACTCTGGAGCGAGCTCACCGGGTACCTGCACGCCCACCGGGACTTGGCCGCCCCCCCCCGACCGATGGTGGTGCGGCTCCTCCACTACAAGGACCGGGATCTCCTCATCCAGCGGGCCAGGATGTCGGGCCCGTATGAGGTGGAGAACAGTAAGGTTACGATCTTCCCGGACTACACTCAAGCGGTCCAGAAGAACAGGGAATCGTTCCTCGCGGTGAAAAAGGAGCTCAGGGAGGAGGGCATCCAGTACTCCTTGCTCTACCCGGCTAAGCTGCGGATCATTATGGATGGCTCCACGCACTTTTTTCAGACTCCGGATGAAGTTTGGCAATGGCTGGAGTCGTATAGAGCGGGGACGGACAGATCGCATAAAAGTAGGCGAGACCAACCCAAGCAGCCCCGGGTGAGGCAATCACAACGCATCAGATCCCGCAACAGGCGCCAGCGGGAGAAACGGGAGGCTCAAATGGCGGCGGAGAAGAGGGATGCGCTCGCAGCGACGGCGGCCATCACAGGGTCGCAACAGAACAGTGAACGGGCAGAGACGGACTCGGGAGGGGAAGGCAGCAGGACGGGAGAGGAACTCTCGGAGGCGGAAAGTTCGAAGGGACCGATAGTGACCCCACAGACATCGGATGGTATCTTCTGCGGCTGAGATTGAATTGGGACTATATCTAGACTTCATGGTAGGGTGGTATCCTGTTGATGGAGGACGGGATGCTGGGAGGCGGAGCTGGGTACATCGGAGGGGATGAAGGTGCGGGGCGCGGGCTCCGCTTGCTGGGGTCGGCGGAGACTCACCCCCCTTGGGCCCTTAAGGCCGACTGTGGTGGAGACCACAGGGTAAGAGTGCGAGAAGTTGGTTCAAGGTTTGGATGGGGGCGGCCATTGGGTTTGTGTGCTCTGTCCTGGGGAGTGGGGTTTGGGAAGTTTTTCTGTTTTGGGTATGTTGGGGGGGGCAACTGCATTGGGGGGGCTATGATCCTTTGTTCTTTGAACTGGACTGTACGAAGTTGGAATGGGGACATTACCTAATTTGAAATGCCTGACGTGGAATGTCCGGGGGCTACGAACTATGGTGAAACGTCACAAAGTTCATGCATATCTAGTACGTAGGGGGGTTCAGATTGCTATGCTCCAGGAGACTCATCTCACCAAAAAAGAGTGCGCTGCCCTGCAGAAAAGATGGCGGGGCCAGGTGTTTGGCACCACTTATTCAGCGTATGCCAGGGGGGTGCTGATCTGGGTGAGGGCGGGGATACCCTTTCAAGTGCTGAATCAAGTATGGATCCGGATGGCAGGTTTGTGGCGGTGGAGGGGAGGTTATATGGAAGGGATGTGGTTTTCTGCTGTGTATATGCACCGAACACAGAACAAGCTCGATATTTTGATAGCCTCTCGGGGTCCTTGGCCTCTTTCCTGGCGGGCCCGATAGTGTTAGGGGGGGACTTCAATTCGATCACGGATGTGGCTCTGGATAGGTCCCATCCCCCCCTGGTGGACTCCCCGGTGCGCAGGCTGGCCGCGCATAGGAAGGATTGGCAGGATAGATGGGGGTTGTTGGATGTCTGGAGGGAGCGGCACAGGGGAGCCAGGGATTATTCCTTTTACTCTGCCCTCCATGATCTGCATGTCAGGATTGATTCGGTGCTCTGCGGTGGTTCCCTAGCCCCATTGATTTCCCATGCGGAGTACCTGACTAGGACTTTCTCCGATCATAACCCCCTATTGGTACACATTCAGTGGCAGAGAGAGCGCTCAGTGATACCAACATGGCGGCTTCGGCCGGAGACGCTTGAGGATTCTGTGTTCAGCGACGCGGTCCGGCAAGGCATTGATAGCTATTTCGGAGTGAATGAGGGCACGGCCACGAGCAGGTCCACTGAATGGGATGCAATGAAAGTGGTGGTGAGAGGGGTGTGTTTGGGTAGGTTCTCGAATGCTCGCACGACTGTGTTGAACGACCTCATGAAAGCGGAAGAAACTTTGAGGGACTTGGAGCGCCGTAGGCCGGCTAGGCCAGATTTACAGGCCCAGTTATTGGAAGCGAAGGAAGTGGTTGCCACCGAGGCGGAACGGTTAAGGTGTTATGACTACAGGCAGTATATCATCAGGGCCCATGCAGAAAGGGACAAGGTGGGTACCCTCTTGGCCAGACTAGCTAACCCGGAACTTAGGGGCTGCCCGATCCTCAGCATTAATAATGCGCAGGGAGAAATGGTGTACTCCCAGGCAGCGGTATTGGAACGTTTTAGGGGGTATTATGAGGAATTGTACCAGAGTCAGCTGGGAGTGGGGGTTCAGGACAATGCGGAATACCTGGGGGAGAGGCAGCTTCCGGTCCTGGACGAGGAGGACGCGAAGGAGCTGGGTAGCCCGATCACGCTCACAGAAATACGGGTGGCCATCAAACATATGGCCCGCAACAAGACGCCCGGGGTGGACGGACTGCCGATTGAATTTTATCAACGGTATGTGGACAGCTTGGCCCCCAGGCTGCTGGTGGTGTATACGGAAGCCTTCGAGGCTGGGGCGTTGCCCGGGTCCATGCGGGAGGCCTTGATTGTACCGCTCCTAAAGCCTGGCTGGGATGCCGCGGATGTGAGGTCTTATCGCCCGCTGTCCATGCTGACGGTAGATTATAAGATTCTGAGCCGAATCCTAGCCACCAGGTTGGCCCCACATATGACGGGCCTGGTACACAGGGACAAGGCCGGGTTTATACCCACGAGGAGCACAGCGCTGAATATTCGCCACCTGGTGGGAATAATGGACGCCATCTTGGACGGAGAGGGAGCTCCGGCGGTCCTGTCCGTGGACATCGAGAAGGCCTTTGATAGTTTGGAATAGTCTTTCCTGGATGGAGTATTAGAGAGGTTTGGCATGGGCGAAGGGTTCCGCAGGTGGACGAGGGTCTTATATACCTCGGCAACGGCGAGAGTGCGGTTGGGCGGTCTGCTGTCTGCGGCGTACCCGGTGGGCAGGGGCACACGACAGGGATGTTCTCTCTCCCCCCTATTGTTTGCTCTGGCGATGGAACCCTTGGCGGTCCATGCGAGGTCAGGTGACAGGTACGTGGGGGTAGCCAGCGGCGGGCACTGGCATTATATATCGCTATATGCGGATGACTTGCTCCTGTACCTAGCTGACACCTCGGGGGCATTGGTCGGAGCGATGGATCTGTTGTCTGAGTTTGGCCGGCTGTCGGGCCTTAAGGTCAATTGGGCGAAGACTTGTGTGTTCCCGCTGCGAGCGGGCTCACCAGTCCCTGATGGCGATTTGGGCGTGGTATGGGAACCCTCTTGCTTCACCTATCTGGGTGTTCGCATCTACCACGCGACAGCGGACTTATTGGAGGGCAACATTGGTCGCTGTGTCCGGGCACTGAGGGGCAGCTTGTCTTTCTGGTCGACCCTCCCGCTGACGGTTCTGGGTAGGATTGCACTTTTGAAAATGGTGGCGCTCCCCCGCTTCCTCTATTATTTCCGAACGCTGCCTGTTTGGATTCCCCAAGGGGTCTTTAGAGACCTGCGGTCAATGATTATTGGCTTCCTATGGGGGCATGGCCGCCGTAGAGTGGCCCTGAGCACGCTACTTCGCCCCAAGCTAGAAGGGGGCATGGCTGTGCCCGACTTCGAGCTGTATTACCTTGCGGCGCAGCTGCAGGTCCTTACTCAGAATGTAGCTAGGGTGTTTCGGGGTCCAGAGGAGGACCGAGATCGGGGGATACAACGCCACGTGCTGTCCTACATCATTATGCAACAGAGGCTCGAGTTGCGGGCCCTCACCATGGAGGAGCGGACGCTCCGGCTGTGCTGGCAGAGGAGCCTTCGGAGAGCGAAGGCATCGCGGCCTTATGCACCGGAGATCCCGATCGGAATGCTGACGGCTTTGCCGCACGGGGGAGATTGGTCCCCGTTGTTGGATTGGGAAGAGGCGGGACTGCAGGTGGTAGGCGACTTATAAATAGACGGGGCTTTGGCGCCGTTCGAAGCGCTCCGGGACCAGTTTGGGTTGCCAGATGGGGGGTTCCTCCTACACGCGGCGGTGGTGGCTGCCATGCAGAAGCACTGGAAAGGGGGGCTCATGGAACCGACAACGACTATGGCGTGCCAATATGTGGTGATGGCGGCAGGTACGTTCAAAGCCGTGACGTGCCTCCATAATAGGATGCTGAATGAGGGATTGGAACCACTCCAAGGGCTCAAGGCTAAATGGGAGGAGAGCGTGGGCCGGCCCATACCGATACGGCATGGGGCCATATCCTGCGGCGCACGTGGAAGGGCACGAGAAACGCGCGCTTTCAGCAAGTGCATTTCTATGTGCTTCATAGGGCCTATTTAACTCCTGAGAAATTACAGCGGTACTTTCAGGTGCCGGATGCCCGATGCCCACGGTGTTCGTCTCTGGGCGCGGACATGGACCATTTGTTTTGGGGGTGCTCACACCTGGGGACCTATTGGGCGGAGGTAGGGGAACTCCTGAACGAAGTAACTGACAGGGAGGTGGAATTTGATATGGCGGCGTGCCTGCTGCTCTGGTTCCCGCATACTAAACACACCAAGGTGACAAGCAAATTCATTGACCTGGGTCTAATACTGGCGCAGAGGGAAATATCGTGGCATTGGAAGTCCAGGGGGGGACCCTCACTTCGTAGATGGAAGAATGAACTGCTGCGGTGGTCTGACTGCGAGAGTGTGCTCCGGATGAAGCAGGCTGTCAAGGTGGGGAACGAGAAGGCATTGGATGCGGCGCGTGCATGGGAATTAGTGGTACAGGCGTTGCGTGACTCTTTGGTAGAGGATGAGGATGGTGAAAACTAGGCCGGTGGACACCGCGGGGCGAACACAAAAGTATTGCACCACGCACTGTAGTGGATCCATCCAATTCGGCAGGACGAGGCATATACCTTAGCAGTTGCCAGGGGAGGGGGCACTAGGGGGGTTGGTTAATGGGAGTTTGGGGTGGGCCGGAAGCCGCTAGAGGGTGGCCCATCAGGGCACCTTGGACCTACTAGGATGATGGGTACTGTGTGGAGCGTGGAAAGGCTGGGGAGAGCGGCCAGGTGTGACAACTCATAGCGCCTAGGGCAGGTCCCGACAAGGGCGATACCGCTGATTCTCACTAGGATGGCTGACGGGAGTGATGTTGCGGGTGGGGGGGTAAAAGCAGATACGCAAAACGATATTTCAACCATGGTCCCTATGGGACGTGCACCGTGATGTTTTCCTATTGAACGAAGTATTATGCCGCCCGGCCTCCGGGATGCGGGCGGAATGGCTGTGTACGATTTGGATTACTTATTGGATGGGGGGATATCACGAGTGAACTGGCTGATTAATTGTATCCTGTGGTTTATAACTCTGCAATAAAAATATATTTAAAAAAAAAAAAAAAAATGTGGATGCCATGAGTAATGACCACTCCTCCAGTAGTTTACGGTGTGGATCTTGGTATGTTGGTGTAAAAAGGAAGCCCAGTCCCCTGGGCACCCTTCCCACTTCAATATAGTTATCGAGTGAGATGACCTCCCAGCTGTGATTAATTTATTTTCTGCACAGTTTTTCATAAGACCCCCATACTTGTTTTAATGACCTGCTGCCATTGTGGTTGCCTTCTAGTTCTATCATGGTGTTTTTATAACTATATATATATATTTTAGGACTTTGGCCCTCTTTGCAGGGTTATACCTGAACTTTTTGCTTCCTCTTGTATTTTGTCTGACTGTTTTTGCTAGTTTTATGACTCTGGGTACTTTACCACTGCTGATCAGTGCTAAAGTGCATATGCTCTCCCTATCATAAATTGATGTATGGATTAGAGACTCCATGATTGGCTGCTTTGGTTTACTTGTCAGGCCCTAGTACAGTGCACTGCGGGTGCCCAGGGCTTGTAAATCAAATACTGCTGGTGGACTTGTAACACTGTTTGTGCCACCCACTGAAGCAGCCTGTAAAAGTGTGTCTCATATCTGCCATTGCTGAGCCTGTGTGCAGTCTGGTACTGCCATGCTGACTGTGCAAGTGCACCCACTTGCCAGTTCCTAAACCTTACCTTTTCCTCATATCAGACACCCCTATGGTAGGCCCACGGGCAGGGTGCATTGTAAATATAAGGTAGGACAAGCCCTGATGTGTGTGACATGTCCTAATAGTAAATTATAGTCATGTTAGTTTTTCAATATTACAAGGATAACTATTACCCATAGGCCAGAATGGGTAGTTAGATTATTACATCTTGTAATCCTAACTGACCCAGAGAACATGGTGGAAATTCGAGTTTAGTATGCCTGAACTCAGCATGATAAAATACATCTTTTAGTGAAGTTGATTTTAACATTCTGTGTTTGAAAATACCACTTTTAGAAAGTAGGTATTTTCTTGTCTAACTATCATAACCTGCCTCTGCTAGGTTGTGTATTCCTTGTCTGGAGTTTGAGTAACAGGGCTGGGGGTTCCAGGAGACAGGGTGAGTCAGCCCAGTGGTGAATAGAGAGATTTGCATCTAGATGGGAGGAAGGAGTTGCACCTGGGCCCTGAATAGGGCTGGGCCTTCCCTCCACAATGCTGGCTCCACCTCCTGTGGGGCGACTGATGGGTGCTGCCCTGCACTGTAAAAGGAAAGAAGGAGTCATGTCAACAGAGTGATTCAGGACTGACCAAAACTGCTTTGGACTAGGCAAATTCCCCTATGCCCTCAGAGGACTAAGGATTTTGGGGTATAAGTATTGGGACCCTGATCCCAAGAATGTAGATAACTTTTGGACAACAAGAAGAAACCTTTGCTGAGGAGAGGAACCTGAAGAAACTGAGGAAAGATGATTCCTAATCTGAAGTGCTACTTGGGGGATTGGTCTTCAGCGGTTGCCTGACTGCCAAAGAAAGGAGAGAGGAACGTTGTGTACTTTTTATCAACTTGTAAGGATCTCCAAGGGCTTGAGAACAGAGCTTGCCTCCTGTTGAAGTCTCTGGGACACAAGACTTCACCCACCAGCTCCCCAAGATTTCTCTTGACGTGCCTGCAGTTGTGCTAGACTTTTTGAGGACTTGCGTGTCGCAAGGAGCTGGAAGTGCGACTCAAGAACAGGAAGCGTGTTGCCGAACTGCCACTGCCGCTTCACATCACGAAGCGCCACGCATCACTGGAGAAGAGGATCGACGTCGCAGTAGATGCCGCCATATCACCAGGAAGCATGTCGCAGGAGAAGAGGATCGACGTCACGTCAGACGCCACCGCCTCGCCAAGAAGTGTGTCACAGGGCCTGTCGTATAGCTACTTCTTTTCTACATACTGTCTTAAGTTAGCATGAGTTTATTAAATGTTTGCACGTCGTTTTCATTCTTGCTTCACTTTTGCACACGACACATAATTGTTGTTTTAGCTTTCAACCTAGAAGAGCTTCGTGATTTACTAGAGAAATAATATGTTATTGCTCTGAAATGAGTTTTGTTCTGCACTCTGTCTGCACACCGAGTGCTGAAGGCTACACGGATAACTTAACCCAGTGTTGTTGTAAGGTCTGATCTTCGCACCCTTATAGACATAACACACATGCTGCTGCCAAAATCTGTCTCTTGGCGAGTTTTATATTGTGATGCTGAACGCACAAAAACACACTTGATATGCTTCGCATGCAGAGAGCTGGTGGAAGGTGATGTGATCTTCCTGCCACTGCTAAAATGAGACCTTCATAGATATAAAATACTATGTTAAATAGGGAGAGTGTGAATTAGACATTGTTAATTTCTATTCATTTCAGCATCTTAGTATGCTCTCACCATTCGCCTTTTATGGACTGATAACTATGCTGATAACTTTTTTGCTTATAATATGTTTGCTCGTATTATACAAGATACTGCGTTTGAGAACCTTGCATTAGTAAATAAATATTTCAAACGTGCATGTGTCCTCTTTTACTCCACGTTCTGGTTGTGATGATTATATAACGAAAGAGTGTTCATGTGTTCCACGATTCCTGAGGTATTTTAAGTTCATGTTCTGGTCTGTCTAAGCATTGGGAGTTTGTTATGACCAATGAGACACTGTAGCTGGCTCGGTAAGGGGATTTTGGGTACTGAGTTGAGTTTTGGGCCATCCTAATTAACCGAGGTTTCAGGTCTCTATGCACAGTTCTGTAGGAGAACGGAATTCCCGCTACATGGCGCCTATACGTTGTTGGCCTTATATCATGACACTCGAGTAGTATATCATTCAATCCTTAACCCCTTCACTGACGTTTCCGGTAAACGGTGGTGTCGGAAAAACCTACCTATTTTTGAAATAGGTCTTTTCAAGCTTGATTCTTTCTAAAACGGTTTCCTTGAATTACTACCCAGTTGTGCTACAAATTTTACTTTGTTTTTTCTAATTCCTGTGTTGTCATGGCCCAGCCCGTGGACATTCCGCTGCATAGTCGCATTGCGGTGCGAGATCATTTGCGGGCTTACAATGTACCTTTGGAGGGCTTGGCTGTGATTATGGTGGTGAGTGCGGAACATGCTTACCCTTACGAGCTCTTTTATTCGTGGGTGGCATTTCCGGCGGTGGGCGCTAATTCAGGTGTTTTCCACACATACACTCCCACAGTAGTACCTAATGAGTATACTCCTTACAGAGCACAGGAAGTACCTATTGATGTTTGGCAGCATGGAGTTTGGTTTGGTGGCGCCCTACCCCATTCTTTAACCGCCCTGAGGTTAGGTCCTTTGTCCATTCCAGGCGCTAGTTGGCCTGTTTTGGCTGGATTTACTCCTCATTCTCTACACAGCAATTGTAATTTGGCTGAAATCAGACGACTACATGTAGTCGCGATTGCCGTGATTAGAGTCTTAGTGCATTACACCAGCCGTAATCTTCCGGGTGGAGCCCCGGAGGGTGCGGTGCTTCCGGCAGGGCAGGGTGGTTTGAAAATCAGCCCTGTCATGGTCAATGCCGTTATGGGCAAGAAGCCCCAGGAAAAGGATGCTTTTCCTTTCTGGCTTGCCGAGAAGTTGGACCAGCTGGAAGCTGTATTTCCTAATACGACTCCTGGTGAAAAACACTGGATTCTTACACTTAGTTTGCCGAAGGATTTGGCCCCTGAACTTGTTGACTGTGAGACATGGGGAAAGACTTTTGCGGCGGTCTATGCGCGGTGCTACGGCACCCCGTCTATGTCCGTGCTGTCTTCGGTCCTTAAACGTGTTCAAGATGATCACGGACCGGAATCTGCGGTCGAGTTGGGCATACGCCTGTGTGGCACCTTTGATGTAGTTTGCAATCTGATCCTTGCTAATGTCAAGGGAGATGCAGTGAACTTTCAGGTTGCTAACGCGTTAGCGGCGCTTCCCGAGGCTGTGAAACCCCAACAGTTAGCGAGAATTATTGTGGCAGCTTATAAAACCGTGGGTCGCAATTGTAAGGGCGTTAAGCCTTTTTCTGTTAAAGATAAAAAGCAGCCCCAGGGACAAACTTTGGAGACGGAAGTTCAGCCCAAGTCTAAAAAACAAAATTGGCCTAAAAAACAACAGAAACAGGGAAAGCAACCCCAACAACAACAGACACAGGTTTCTCGCCCTGCGTCTCCGTTACCTACGCAGTCGGAACGTGTTTATGACTTGCGCGACCGCGCGACGATTAAGACTCCTGATCGATTTCAGGCTTCTGAACAACGCTCTCCTCGTTCCTTTCAGGACTCATCGGCTCCGACGACCGGTGGTGGAGGGGGCGGCAGGGGGCGGGGTGGTCAGCAAGGGCGTGACCAGCCCCGCCCAAGGAACGGTGCAGAAAAGCAGGAAGACTTTACACCTAGGAGACCACAGTTTGCCAAGAAGAAAGTCACAGCCTTAACAACACATCGATATGCCCCAGATAGTGAGAACGCGGCTTCGGAATCTGACGTGGGCTCTGACCTTGCTGGACAGCGCGGCGGAGAATACCATAGTGAAAGAGGCGCTCCGTCCACTACTGAAGGTGACAGCGACTGATACTTATGTTGTCATTGAAACAGCTGACACCAGAGTTGCTCCCCCTGATAGACTTTTTGAAATTGTCCTGCTAATTGAGGGTGACATGCAACGAACCATAAAAGGGGTATTTTGGGAAAATCTATAGTCTACATATGACATTTTGCTTTCGGAGGCTGACTGGCCCCCACCTTTTGTGCTCGCAGCTCTGCGAGGGGAGGAGGTGATCCTCCCCAGTTTCGCAAACACGGTTTCGAAAGAGAATGCGCAGCATTTTGCAGAAGAGTGGGCTCTTAATCTGGCGCCGGCTGTATACCGCAATCAATGTGGGTGGGATACATTGTCCCCACGCCATGAGATTCCTTTACGGTCGCAGCCTCAACCTCAATATCCCATAAGACGTGAAGCGAAAGCTTCCGTCGCAGCAATCCTTGAACAATTGGAATATCAAGGTGTAATTGAAACGTGTGTGTCACCAATGAACAACCCTCTTTTTACTGTAAACAAGCCTGACGGTTCGTATCGTTTGGTTTTGGATTACTGGCATTTAAACTCGCATTGCCGTAACTGTGCAGTACAGAATACTCACGGCTCTGCTCTTGTGAATAGTCTTGTGCATAAGCGGTTTAAGACCACGCTTGACATTTCTAATGGTTTCTATGCCCACCAATTGGATGCTATGAGTTCCCAATGGAGCATTTTTACATGCGGCGGTGTCCAAAAACACTTTCGGCGTCTCCCTATGGGCTATAAGTATAGTCCTGGGGTTTTTTCCGCCCGCATAGTCTCTCTTTTGGAGAGAATCGACCTGGATGCTTGTTCGTATGTGGATGACATATATCTCACAGACGACGAACTTTAGGAGCATCTGTGTCGTGTAAACGGAATTATTTGTACCTTTGCAAACTTAGGTTACAAATTCCACATTGCAAAATCGCACATTGCAGAGTACACAGTGTTGTTTCTGGGCTACGAGCTTAACAATGAAGGAAAGGGATTGGCTCCTCACTTCCTGGAGAAATGTGCACAGTTGCGCGCTCCAACAACACTGAAAAAATTACAATCTTTACTGGGCTTTTTGAATTTCGGGAGAACTTACATTCCGGAATATGCCCAGTGTATCAAGCCTTTGTATGCTTTGATACAACCATCTTTTTCCAAATCATGCTGCTGAGAATTCGGCTATACTGCAGTCTTTGCAAGCTGACCTGCTCGCTTCTAAATTCTTACTGACTCGTGACAACCAGACCAACCTGGTGATAAGAATTATCCCTGGAACGGTGGGTTTCACGTACCTGACTTTTAATGAAGGAGACACAGTACCTATCGCTTACAAGTCACATTTGTACACTTCGGCTGAATTGCGATTTTCCACTGTGGAGAAAGTTTTGACGGCTATGCAGATGGCAATTCTTAAGGAACGTGCCCTGTCACAGGGAAAACGCATGTTGGCTGTTACCCTGTGTCCTGCCTTGGAGGCAGTCACAAAAGCCAGTGTACCTAATTCTAAGGCTTTGCACCCTCGGTGGATTCAATGGGCAGCGTCCTTGTCATCTCAGGATGTCACGTTTATGTTTGACACGACATTAAGGTCGCAGGAGTACTTACAGTATGAATTCGTTCATCCTGCTCCTTTAGCAATGCGACCCCTGGAGGATTTCCATTGCATCATTTACACTGATGGTTCGGCGCAGGTTGCGCATGGCTCTAAACACGCCTACGTTTCCGCATGCGCCATTGTGGTCGGTGCCATGGTGAACGATGAGTTCAAGTCCAGTGTCGTGCACACGCAGACACTCGGAGACTGCACTGCACAATTAGCAGAGCTTCGTGCTTTAATGCTTGCATTGGAGTACGCAGATCCTAGGGTGACTACTCTTATCGTAAGTCATTCTTACTACTGTGTCCAGTCTTACAATGAAAACTTAATCTTTTGGATTCAGAATGAATTTCGTGATTCCAAGGGTAGCACAATAAAACATAAAATGATCTGGGTCTGAGTGGCTGAGCTTAAAGAGCAGTTGCCACTTGTGTATGTGATTCATACTCTCGGCCATCAGCGCATGGGAGTCCACGCTGTCGGTAATTTGCTTGCTGATGAAGCAGCGAAATCAGCAGTATCTAAATATTTAGTTCGAGCAGTTACACGGTCCAAAAGTAAAATAGATGATGACATCTTGGCGGCTGTTGCTGCCACTGAGAAGGGAGGTAAATATCCTGCGGGATTCCCTTTGAAGTACACATACCACTTAAGTCCCGATAAGGTTCCTTATGTGAAAATTCCTGAAGTTGGCGAACGTTTAATTCCCAACTCGGATCGCAGAGCTACTTTGATTACAGCGGCTCATAAAGGTGTGGCGTCTGCGCATGCGGGCGTCTCAGCCACTGTAACTCAGCTACAACAGAGGTTCTGGTGGCGGGGACTGTACAAACAGACGCGTGATTATGTCCTTCAATGTGACATTTGCCAGCAGATCAAACCTTCGACTGCTGCGCGTCCGCCACAGACACAGTTGTACATTTCTAATAAACCACTAGGATGCGTTTATTTAGATCACTGCGGTCCTTTTTCTTCTGATACTGCGTATAAGTACATCTTAGTAGCAGTTGATTCATGCACACACTTTGTGTGGGTATGGCCCCATCGCAGCGCTGATTCACGGACTGTCATAAGAGATTTGCGTGTCTTTGTAGGGATTTTTGCCTGTGGTACCTTCCATTTGGATCAGGGTCCGGCTTTGGCCTCTAAGGCGTATAAGGATGCTATGGTTTCGTTGGGGGTCGAAGTCAAGTTTTCGTCTCCGTACAGACCTGAGGGTAACAGTGTAGTGGAATTGAATGAACCGTGACTTAAAGCAATCTTTGACAGCTCGAGTTATAGGCACTGGCAGAAACTGGCTGCCCCACCTCAATGGCGTGCAGCGTGCTCTTAACAATCTCCCTAGAAGGTCTCTGGGTGGGCGGACCTCGTACGAAATGCTCTTTGGTATCAAGATGTAAGTCCCTGACCTCAACGGTCTAGACTGCGTGGCTCAAGCCACGGCATTTGACGTAGATGAACATTGTGCTGTTTTACAGGATCTACAAAAGTCCAGAGACAGTCTTGCAAAAGAACATTTGCCCTCCACGTTGGATGATGCGTTGCAGATCCCGGTAGTTGGCTGGCTACCCAAAGTTGGAGAACTGGTTCGAGAGAAGATCGACAACAAGAAAGAATTTGGTCCTTCCTATCAAGCACTGGTCCCCGTTCTTGGAGTGAAGGGCACAAGAACAGTCATTTTACCACCACTTCCAGGTCGTAAGGAAAACAGGTTTATCTCAATTGACAATGTCAAGATACACAAGGTGGTCGATTCTTCATAGTATGGCACCGGCAGTCTCATGTCCTTCCATTGTGAGAAATTCTGTTTTGGCTATTACTGCAACTGCTGAGCCAGAAGTGGCCCTAAAGATGCCTGTCATTTCCAATCCTATACTGAACACTTTCCCAGTTAATAACAATAATTACCTTGATTATTCCTTTCCTGCTGATTTATCGATGCCTGATTTACAAACACGTTTGGCCACAGACTCTAGATTCTCATTTGACTCTGCTTCAGTGACTTCGTCAAAACCCTCAAGTTGTGCAATTTATGTCTCTTTATTCAAAAAACATTTTTTGGTTCCCCTTTGGACATATATTTGGCTAACGCTTTTTTCAGTATACCTTTTTATGTCATTTGGTTTTGTGTTTTATTTTTTCCGACTCATGGATGGACACTATGTTGAGGAGAGAACATGCATTCGGCATCTTAATGGAACTTTGGCCCCCTTATCCTCTTCACATTCTGCACACAGACTGAAAAGAGACTTGAACTTTGTTAACATCACAGCATGGCCGGTTCTTGATGGGATTGTGTGGGATGCAGTTAAATTTCAAATTCATGGCCCAACTGAAGTGGTTAATGTCCCAAATGTACTTAGAGTGAACATGGGGGATGTGGTTAAACAAAACATACGTTCTGATGATTGGAATGTTCAGGCCGTAGAATCATTATTTACTGATTTAAAATATTATGCTGCCTTTGATGCTGAGGATTTATATTTAGAATCTGCTAATTATGGTGACTTGTTTTGCTTTCAACATTATGGTAATAATTTCCTGCATAAAACAAGTTCCAGAAGGAGTGCTGTAAATTACACACAGTGGGAACATTGCCCAGCAGCATTACAAGGCTGCTCCAGAACATTTTTGAAGAAGTACACTTACTTTACCGACTTTTATCAATCAAGTCCTGAGTCCTTTTATTTTAAGATGACACAGAAGCCCATGTCCAAAGTTAGACTTACCGATACTAAATTGTTGTATTCGAAGTCCTTTCTAGACAAGTTAGCTGTAGAAGGCTATGAGCTATGGAAGGAAACCATTGACCTTAAATCGGTTTGGGGTTCTAAAAGTTGGCAGGTACAAGGCACTGAGGCTTTGCACCGTGCATGTCTCATCCCGAATCATATGTTGTTTTTGAATTCTACTATTTCTCAGACAACGTGCTTTGGATTGGCTACTTCAAAAAAGTTAAATACCCCTGCTGTCCCTGATTTGGAAGAATATCCTGGTTGGGATAATCACACAAAATTTTCCATTAGAGAATTGCAGACATTACTAGGTAATGTATCATTTAATGTGTCCAGTTTTGATCCAAAGGGTTGGCTGCTATGGCACAGAAGCTCTGACTCTTGCCAGCATCGCTTTCTGGGTTTAACTGAGGGTATTACACGAATCAGGCCTGATCCACGTTTTGATCCTGACCACACTTTTACAACATATTCAGTTGGAAAATTATGTCAAAATTGGTTACAACATTCTACATTAGCTGCTGGATATTAATGATTTCATTAAAGGCCCGGCAAGTGGTAGATCTAAACGTTGGATTTATGCTGCTTACAATGAAATTTGGAAGCTATCACAGATTGAAGCTGCTAAACGCCTGAGAGCAATTGATCAAGCGAATTTAGAAAAGGTGCTTGCAGTTGTCGATAACAGTATTAACATGCTTTCTTCCCGCATATACACGTTGAATAACATTGTTTCTTCTGTAGTTGATATAGTAAATGATGAGGTGTCTGTTTTATACCATGGCCGAAAATCAACTGCGTTCTGTAATGCAGTTTGCATGGACTCTGCAGACTCTCAAATCTGGCCGTGTGCCATGGAATTACATGAACATTTCCTTCCTCTTTGCCCCGTTTAATTTAACTGACAAACAGCGCATGCTTTCAATGCGAGATGCATCATTTTCCATGCGACACATTGAGAGGTTGGAATCTTTACCGTTCTCTGTTGCTGAGGCCGCTAATGCAACGTGGCTTATCCACGGATTAATTACATTACCATTCGCGTTGTACAAATTCACTAGTTGTATGCGACATGTGGCAATAGTGCGTTATGAACTGTTAGGAGGTGCCTTTCTCCATGAAGCATGGTCTCTTCCCTTCACATATAGATGCTTGAAAGACGGCAGAGAAGTTTATCTGAATGGGGAAGAATGCACAGAGTCCCCTGACCATTCATTAATATGCAGACACATTCAATTGCATGGTTCCTGCAACCAGGAACGGCCTAATCTGGCCTGTGTTTTGAAAGGGACTCCTGTACCCGCAATTGTTCCCACGTTTACACTTTTGGCAAATGGCAGTTATTTGCTGTTGAATAACGAGGAGTGTTGTGGTCTTATTGTCGGTATCGCTTATGTGGTAACTGTATCTGAACGTGTTGTGTGCTGCAAAAATATAATGTTTCCCCCTCAGCATGGGAATTCAGATGTTTCCATCTGGCCGCGCATCCCAACCTTGAAAGCAGAGTTCAATGGTATGACTAGAATAAGAGCCCTTTTGTCTCAGAAAGAGGTGGCCCTGACGGATCTATGACAGAATTTCGACAGACAGAATTTCGACCTACACAAATATCGGCGTAATTATATCGATTGCAAGAATATCGACGCCCTATGTACAACATGGTAAGTACCAAAATATCGAAAAAATAATATCGATGTTAAAAATATCGTTGTTAAATATATCAGTTTTTTTTGGGTTTAAAAAAACATAAAAAATACTGTAAATAATACTTATAAATTACTTAAACATATTTAAATATATTTAATAATGGTAAAATAAAAAAAAATACATATTTAATAAAAAAAAAAAATACAAATCATATATAATATATACTTACTTAACAATAATTACTATTCCCACTCCAGAGGGTGCAACAGTAGAGAAAGTGTTGGATAGCGTAGGGGTATAAATTACTATTCCCACTCCAGAGGGTGCAACAGTAGGGAAAGCGTTGGATAGCGGTGGGTAAAAATTACTATTCTCACTCCAGAGGGTGCAAAAGTAGGGAAAGTTTTGGATAGCGTAGGGGTAAAAATTACTATTCCCACTCCAGAGTGTGCAACAGTAGGGAAAGCGTTGGATAGCGGGTGGGTAAAAATTACTATTCTCACTTCAGAGGGTGCAACAGTAGGGAAAGTGTTGGATAGCGTAGGGGTAAAAATTACTATTCCCACTCCAGAGGGTGCAACAGTAGGGAAAGCGTTGGATAGCGGGTGGGTTAAAATTACTATTCTCACTCCAGAGGGTGCAACAGTAGGGAAAGTTTTGGATAGCGTAGGGGTAGAAATTACTATTCCCACTCCAGAGGGTGCAACAGTAGGGAAAGCGTTGGATAGCGGGTGGGTAAAAATGACTATTCTCACTCCAGAGGGTGCAACAGTAGGGAAAGTGTTGGATAGCGTAGGGGTAAAAATTACTATTCCCACTCCACAGGGTGCAACAGTAGGGAAAGCGTTGGATAGCGGGTGGGTAAAAATTACTATTCTCACTCCAAAGGGTGCAACAGTAGGGAAAGTGTTGGATAGCGTAGGGGTAAAAATTAATATTCCCACTCCAGAGGGTGCAACAGTAGGGAAAGCGTTGGATAGCGGGTGGGTAAAAATTACTATTCTCACTCCAGAGGGTGCAACAGTAGGGAAATTGTTGGATAGCGTAGGGGTAAAAATTACTATTCCCACTCCAGAGGGTGCAACAGTAGGGAAAGCGTTGGATAGCGGGTCGGTAAAAATTACTATTCTCACTCCAGAGGGTGCAACAGTAGGGAAAGTTTTGGATAGCGTAGGGGAAAAAATTACTATTCCCACTCCAGAGGGTGCAACAGTAGGGAAAGCGTTGGATAGCGGGTGGGTAAAAATTACTATTCTCACTCCAGAGGGTGCAACAGTATGGAAAGTGTTAGATAGCGTAGGGGTAAAAATTACTATTCCCACTCCAGAGGGTGCAACAGTAGGGAAAGTGTTGGATAGCGGGTGGGTAAAAATTACTATTCTCACTCCAGAGGGTGCAACAGTAGGGACAGTGTTGGATAGCGTAGGGGTAAAAATTACTATTGCCACTCCAGAGGGTGCAACAGTAGGGAAAGTGTTGGATAGCGTAGAGGTAAAAATTACTATTCCCACCCCACCCTATTCCCCTATAAACACACAACACACTCCAGTACTATCACCTAACATTTAATTGAAAATTAATTATCAATTAAATAGTTACTTAATCAATTGAATTAATTAATTGCAAACATTTTTTTTATAAAATATTAAATTATACATAAAATTAAAATAATGTATTTGTAATTAAATCAGTTCCCACCCTATTCCCCTATAAACCGACAACCCGCTCCAGTAGTAACACATAACATTCAATTTAAAATTACATTAATTACCAATTACATAATTACTTTATCAATTAAAAAATATTAATTACCAATTAAATAATTAATTTATCAATTAAAAAAAATAATTACCAATAAAATAATTAATTTATCAATTAATATAATTCATTACCAATTAATAATTAATTACAAATTAAAATATGCTTTAAATTTATTTAATTAATTACAATTAAATTACTTCCCACCCTATTCCCCTATAAACCCACAACCCACTCCAGTAGTAAAACATATAATTTACTTATAAATATACATAAATTATCAATTAATTAATCAATTAATCAATTACAATAATTCATTGCCAATTAATATTTAATTGCAAAATAAATTAATCATTAAAAAATAATTAATTAATTACAAATAAATTACTTCCCACCCTATTCCCCTAAAAACCCACAACCCGCTCTGGTAGTAAAACATATAATTTACTTTTATATATTTTTTATTTATAAAAACATATTAAACACATATTATAACAATTAATTTAAATACTTAACTAAAATTTCTAACACATATTAGTAAATCGAAATTACTTACATCGATATATATGCTATCGATATAAGTAATGTCGATATTACTTACATCGATATATATGCTATCGATATAAGTAATTTCGATATTACTTACCTTAGGGTCGATATTCTGGCCATCGATATTCTGGACATCGATATTCTGTCCCTTCGATATTAGCAACTCGATATAAGTGTAAGTCGAAATTAAAGATTCGATATTTTGACTGTGTACCGTCCCTGAGTTCGGCCCGAGAAACATTCATCCTTCACATAGCTAACACATGCACAGAAGTGCAAGCGCTTTTAAATACTGATTTACCGTTACATTTCAGCGAGTTGGTTCATCAAATCTTTAATGCCTCCTCCACTTCCGGCCTGGCTCACTTTTTTAAATTAGTTTGCAGCGGTCTCGTGACTTCATTTGAAAAAATATTTGGGGTCATCCCTGCCTTTTTTCATTCTATTTTTTCAAGTTTGTTCGGAGGCTTTCCTGTCTTGCTGGCTTTAGCTGCTGGCGTTTTGGTGATATTTTGCTTTATTACAAATGGATGCCCATCCTGCATTAGGAGCAGAAGAGCCCCTCCTGTCACTGCTGCACAACCGGATGAATGATTACTATGACACCCTGCCGCTTGCGACTTTAAGCACGGCGTTTGGATTATCGTTTAGATTTTCCTATTTCACATGTGTCCAGCCTGTGTTTCATTGCCTGAGCTGCGATTTCCACTGGGCCCTTGATTTATGTCTCTGCTTGACGGTGTCTCCTGACGTCGACTTTAATCATCTGATGAGCCCCGTAGTTGCTCACGAGTTGGTTTGTTCTGGTGAAAGGATTATGGCATTGGCAGCGATGCATGGACTAATGGGTCGTTGGGATGTAATCGCAGCAGCGCATGAGTTCTTGGCAAGGAGGTTTCTTGAGAACCCACCGAGTTGTCCTCTGATGTTAATAGAGGATCCAGTGACGGAGCAGCACGTATGTTCCTTCCCACTACTTAATTGGATGGCTGAACTGTTTTCGGATGACAACAGTGATTTCATGTTGGAGGCTGTGGCTGCATATTTTGCATATACAGTTCTATCGTGAGATGCCATGGAGTTTATTCTACTTATTTCGGCACGTGCATCTCTATATTTTTCGACAGTGCCTTTTTTCATGTGTGAACAATTTTTTTATATACGTCCCAGACCTATTGACTTATATTTTCAAAGGTTGGATCAATTACGTTTGGCCACCATAGGCCTATATATATACATTTGGAGAATATATTAGTTCATTATTATTGAACTCTGCTTTCAGGTTAAGCCCCTTCCAGGTTCTGCCTTTACATGATTTTTGACAGTGCTCTGATCATTGGGGGGGGGTGTCATATAGCTACTTCTTTTCTACATACTGTGTTAAGTTTGCATGAGTTTATTAAATGTCTGCACGTCGTTTTCATCCTTGCTTCACTTTTGCACACAACACATAATTGTTGTTTTAGCTTTCAACCTAGAAGAGCTTCGTGATTTACTAGAGAAATAATATGTTATTGCTCTGATATCAGTTTTGTTCTGCACTATGTCTTCACACCGAGTGCTGAAGGCTACACGGATAACTTAACCCAGTGTTGTTGTAAGGTCTGATCTTCGCACCCTTATAGACATAACACACATGCTGCTGCCAAAATCTGGCTTTTGGCGAGTTTTATATTGTGATGCTGATTGCACAAAAACACACTTGATATGCTTCGCATGCAGAGATCTGGTGGAAGGTGATGTGATCGTCCTGCCACTGAGATTTTAAGGTATGGGCCCGCCCTGCTAAAACCCAAATGAGACCTCATAGATATAAAATACTATGTTAAATAGGGAGAGTGTGAATTAGACATTGTTAATTTCTATTCATTTCAGCATATTAGTATGCTCTCACCATTCGCCTTTTATGGACTGATAACTATGCTGATAACTTTGTTGCTTATAATATGCTTGCTAGTATTATACAAGATACTGCGTTTGAGAACCTTGCATTAGTAAATAAATATTTCAAACATGCACGTGTCCTCTTTTACTCCACGTTCTGGTTTGTGATGATTATATAACGAAAGAGTGTTCATGTGTTCCACGATTCCTGAGGTATTCTAAGTTCATGTTCTGGTCTGTCTACGCATTGGGAGTTTGTTATGACCAATGAGACACTGTAGCTAACTCGGTAAGGGGATTTTAGGTACTGAGGTGAGTTTTGGGCCATCCTAATTCACCGAGGTTCCAGGTCTCTATGCACAGTTCTGTAGGAGAACGGAATTCCCGCTAAAGGCCTGTTGCGCTCATCACCCGAGAAGAGGATCAACATCGCAGCAGACGCCGCCACATCAACGGGAAGAGTGTTGCAGTAGTAGAACAAAACAAAAAAATACGCCCCCAATTCAAAAAAGACGGGGCTTAGAGCGAGAGAATGACGACACTGAGACCTCTTCTCCAATGGCTGGCCGCTGTTTAGGAGGCCAGCCAATGGAGAAGAGGGGCGGGGTTTACCCTCGCTACTCAGAGTCATTAAGTCTCGCTGGCGAGACTGCGCATGTGCGCAGCCTACGCTAGCCGAGACCTAAAAATGACCGAGGAGGTAGAAATTCGAAGGGGAGGGACTAGCTGTGACCCAACTCCCTTCCATTTCAAAGCTTAATATTTGCTACATTTCACAATGCTTATTGTGGGAATGAAAGCGTTGTTAAAGGAAGGAGGTGTGTGCCTCTGCCCTAGATACGAGTCAGATACTTTTGGGAATTTTTATTGGCCTACGAAATAATCCATCATTTTATGGCTTCTTCCTGGAGCCAAGACATACAATTCAGTGCCCAAGTAATGAGATAGATGCTGATTTTCATACACTTTGCAGGGCCGCCGACACACATCCCTCTGTTACCCAGAAAGGAACCAGCTGCTGACTGGATTATTTAGGATAAGAAGCATTCAAACAAGCATATGGCTCCTTTCTGGGGTACACACACAAAGTCATTGACCTTACACAGTTTTACCAAAAAAGCAAATGACAAGGAAAATTAAAAGGACAATGGGCAAATCGTGGGAGTGACACTTCTGCATATAGTCAGGACTTTCACCTACCCACAAATCCTGTTTACATTTGTGCTTCTCCACCTATGTCACTATCTGATCCTTTCACTTCTCTCCCGTACACAGATGTTCAAAGATGGCAACCAGTGGTCCAGCGGTTACTGTTCCGTAGCAACAGAGAATGCATTGGAGCTGGGATTTAAAATCTGTACAGCATTGTTCTGCAATGTTTGTGCAGAGTGCTGCATAGTAACACATGCTTGCTTTGGTATCAGTGATGCTGCTTTGAACCCCAACACAATTACACTTACCATTGATGGACATGCGAAGACATTATCAGCTGGTTCACTGCAGGTCACAGTGTTAGGGTGCAATTAAATTTGACAGTTTGCTTTTAGTACACGTCTATATATGCTGTAGGAATGATAGCAAATTGCTTCCAGCAGGACATGAGGAGATTGGGATCAGAGTGCACTGAATGACCCCCACTGTATCCCACTATAAAGTCAAGGAAATCCAGCCGCACAGCTTACAACCTGTGGTAAGATTACCCAGGGGCTGGCTCTCTTGAAGTGAACATTATTCATCTCAAAGTGTAGGTCTATATAAAATGTGCTTTGTATTTCTGCAAAGGTAGGCCCAGGTGGAAAGGGCTAACCCTGAAGAATTAGCTTGGCAGGGTTGTTGAAACCATTTTTCTGATTTGCCTTTCAAATGTTTCGCTTTGCTTTTCTCCAAATCTTCTAAAATAAATGGTTGGAGTGGGGGGGGGGTCTATTTAATCACATACGTACAGTGCAAGTAGACTGAAATGGTATATTGCAGAAATGACAAGAAAGCGTTCAAAAGACTATTACTTAACTAACAGTGGAGCATAGACAAAGAGAGGCAAATGTATTAGACAGTTTTGTTTTCATTCCCGAATAAGCTGGTAAGATTTTTAATGGAATAAAATTGTTGGCTTTTTATATAATTTATGAACGCTATCATCAAGCAAGCGCTGAAGAGCTTTAAATATTTATAATTTAATGAGTCTGAAATTGAAGGGGTTTTAAAACACTCTTCATATAATAAAAATGAGTGAATTGAAGTACTTTTTTCTTAGCTTTAAAATAGGCCATCAGTTATTAGAGTGAAACTAAATTTTTCAATAGTACAGTTAAACAGAGAAATGGGCAGTACTAAACCTAATAAGGGGAGGATGAAGGTATATTATTAACAATTTTGCAAAATGGAGCAGTTATGCACCAATGTATGACACACACACAAGTTACAGTGGCTTAGTATACATAATATACCCCTTAATGGCACACAAGGCATTTTTCTTTCATTTAAAGAGACCCATTAACGCATTTTGACCCTGATTCAAAGTTTGGAGTACAGAGTACTCTGGCCCAAATACAACAGAGAATTATGTTTTTCAAACTCTTGATACTCCCACCTCATGTAGAGGTGGGTAGATTATAAGGTTTTGGCCAAAGGAGCCCCGTTTACTCTGTTGAATGAAAGCTTTCTCTGAATGCCCGATAGTTTAGGAACTGTCAAAGGAAGGATATTACAGCACCCACCCTTATAAAAGCCTGCGTGATGTTATATTTTCGTGTCTGTCACTGCCAGGAAAACCTAGTGGCGAGGAACAGAACAAGGTAGAATTATGACCCCCACAACCTGGAGGAAGCTCCCGAAGTGTGTTGTTCATTCGTTTTTTTTAATTTTTCAAACATAAACTCCCACTCTGTCATGACTTTTAGGTGACATGACGATTGATCTTTTCAAGATACAAAGCTGACTGCTGAGCTGGTGGTCATCTCTAATTTTGATGGAAGGTGTACGTCAGGATCGCAGAAGCAATATCCTTCGCCATTCTGACAGATGGAGTATTGTCCATCAAACTTAAAGAATCCTTCAAAACCTGATTTAGAGTTTGGGCAGTGGGTATTCCATCACAAACATGATGGATATCCTGCCTGCATTATTACAAGTGCATTACATGCATTACATACTAAGGGACTGGTTTTAAGCTTGATGAACTACTGTGTTTCACATTTAGAGATGACTGCCTCCTCAGTGGTCATCTGTGTAACTTGAAGGGGACCGCCATTATGGTGATTGCTTTAAAGGTATAAAATATTTGGTGGATAGTCACCATTGATCTTGATGGCCATCCACCAAACGTTTTAAATTGTTTTGTTTGAGCCCTGATTTAGAGTTTTGGGGAAGGGTTACTCGGTCACATAGTGATGCATATACTGTGCACAACAATACAAATGCATTAGGATATCATAATGGAGTAACCCGACCGCCAAACTCTAAATGAGTCCCTTATTCCTTCAGTGTTGTAAAGTTAGAGGGCTCATGTCAGATCACAGAACATTTTTGACTGACACTATTTTATGTCTTTGATGAGAGAAACTATTTTGTTCAAGGTTTATATAGTCTATATTTTGTGAAATGTTGGCATATTTGGACCTTTGGACACCAGAAGGCTGATAAACACCCAGTCGATTTGCTCTACTTCTAAACCATGTAACTAATTGGTAAAAATCAACTGCTATATTTGACTTTTAGGCCAAAAACAAAGCAGTGCAAACACTGGCAGTTCCTTAAAAGTCAATATCTCTTGTAGAATACTGTCACCACCTACATTGGCCCTAGAGGACAGTGTATTGCCCAAAAAACGGAAAATACCTCAGGAGAGTAACTTCAAGTGATTCGGAAGGTTCTCCTTTGAACTTGTAAATCTAAAACTAGATAACATTCAGTTAGAAAGGATATGGAGGTAGGACAATGCCATGGGTCAAAAAAGTAAAACGTTTACACTGCCTTAACTATTTTTCAGAAACGTAAACCCAGGGATGTGCAAAGTGCAAATTTTACAACAAACACCAATCAGGCTTTGAATCTTGTCAAATACCTATTCCATATGATAACACTACAGACTACCTATGCAGATCAAGCTACCTTTGTCCTACCACAACAATTTTGTAATGAATCAAACGCTGTATAATGAAGTGTCTATTATAAACAAAAATGGGGGAGCTGGAGGTAGACCGTAGGTTCATCCTCCAGACTGTGTATAGTTATTAACAAATCTGTAAATGACAGATCAGAGAACCTAACCAAAGGGAAGGGCTTCCGCTATATGTGTGAAACAACTCCCCAAAACTAAGAAGGGGCCATCCCTGAAAGATACTGTCTGGGGTGTGCTGCAACTTGCTAAACTACGTAGGAGCACATTTTGTGAAAAAAATGTGTATTGCAGTGTTTGGGGGAGTGGTGATGGTGAAGCTAAAATTACCTAGCTAGTGAGCAATTCATTTATTCCTGCTCCTAGTTGGTATGGATAAAAAGGGGTTAATAGTAGAGAGGAAGTGTAACTGGTATGTGTATACATTCCCTAATATTTGGTCAACATGTTTCGAGGTGTCCCCTAAACCTCTTCTTCAGGACCACATGGGGACCAGCCCCATGCGTACCACTCTATGAGAAAAACTATCCTATACTAAATAAATAATATAATAAAAAACAGATGCACACCTAATGTGTGAGCACCAAACCAACGCAGTGCTTAAATCAATGCGTTTCTCTATAGTTTGTGTCGGTACCCTTAGTAGTAAAAATATTTAATTAGTGCTTGAATCCAATGTGACACCTTGGAACACATCGAACATTGGTAAAAAGAAAGAAACACTTGTGAGCAAACATTACAAGAAAAAACAAACATATAAACATACTGTTCACAATTTGTCATAACATACTTCTGTTTTGGCAACTCTGTGCCTCATGGACATGCAGGGTGGAGGGGCTTGTAGTAACCCTAGAAGAATGCATATAAAGTATTTAAATCAAAAGAAAGAGAAGGGCAATGGGTAAATGCGAAATACTGGTTGGTTATTCCCCATAGTGTGGCCTGGAGGAAAAAACATGTGTTTTTCAGGGATCCTGGGTTCCTGTTAGGGAAGAAAAGATCTTAATTGGATCAGGCACTCCTCCGCCAATGACACCTACTCATACCTGGGCTGACCGCATATTAGGGAGTCTTCAGCCCGATACTGGCAGCAAAAACCCCAGTCATGCTCATATGCGAGTAAAGACTAGACCGCGGTTGTAAGAAAATGGCCGCCTAGTTTCAGAAATTTATCCGCAACATTTTGGGAGGATCATTTTCAGGGTTTTAAACACTTTTCAATGAAATTAGTGGCATTGTAAAACTGGAGGATGAGTAAATAATAATTTTTGGTCAGAATTTTTTGAGGTGATTACCGCAACTGAAAAAAGACTATGACAAAAAGTCAACATGAATAAAAGACTATGAACCAAGGTTAGAGGCCATTTCATTATTGGCAAGGTTTGTGCGCCATATTAGAAGTAAAGGCCTGAATTGGTCCACCTCCAATATTTAGTTGAAAGATTATCAATTGAGGTGTGGTTAGTGTGGTGTCAACCTGAGAAGAGAAACTGCTCTGAAGCCCATGTTTGATAGCGAGGTAGCAGGATTTAGGCTGTTGCTTTGTGTAGTTGTGGATTCGATCGTTCAGTAATTGCAAGTTCCTTGCATCATGCCAGAGGAATTACAAAAGCAATTTGGGGTCTCACGTGGAGTCTGTTCGTGGGACATTTTCTTGGAGGTGATCTGTGTACCGTCTTGTCCTCTCATCTGAGATGTAAAAAAAATAGTCCGGAGTGGTACTGGGATTGTTATATCTTTTTCGCCAATGTACCCAAGGTGTGGTTCAAATTTTTTCAGAAAAAGTGCTCCTATGTAGCATCTCAACATATTTCATGGTATTTCACTGGGGCACATTTATTTATGTATTCCTTCACTTATTTATTTATTTATGTATTTATTTATTTATTTATTTATGTATCTATTTTACATAGTGTGTACTGACCAAAGGCCAAAGGATATAAGTTCTACAGTATGTACGTATTGGAATCATTTTGGATCTTTGTCACCAAATCAATAGTAATTTTCATTGTAACTGCCTCAATCATATTTACAAAACTCCTCTTCATTCATATTTTTTCTTCATAAGACCAAATACCTGGGGTCATGTTGGATCAGCAATTTCATTCTAATAAAAGAAAAACACTGGATTTTATAAGGGCTTGAAAATGTTCCAATTAGTGTTTCTCAAAAAGATTTATTGTGCTCCCATTATAGATTTGTTTCACAGTGGCAACCAGAGGTATATACAACATATTAAGTTGAACAAACAATAAAGCTCTTGATCACTTATCAGTAATTCTCGTAATCATGTGTGTTACATCTAAATAACCTATATTGGAGGCCCCTGCTATTCCTTCAATAATAAATCCTATCTGTTGTTGTGTGAGCCGAATAGATATCTCTTTACTAAAGTGGCTCCCTGTCACTGTATCATTGATTGATTTTGATTTACTTAGGTAATAGAAGGAGTTTTCCCTGTATAAATAGAAAAGGCTTTGTCTAACCGTAAGGCATTCCAGGGCCTGTTTGTATGGGTCAAGCATGTTTACTGTCAATTGAATATGTTTCAGTTAATCTAATGACATTGGGGATAAAGACGCTTATAAGCAGGTGATGAAAAAGTCATTTATTTCCAAGTTAACAGGACAGTAATCAGCTCGTCACTGCACATCCTCCCAACCGTCTCTGACCGGACCCTGGCACCGCAATGTTCTTTCTATTCTCCTAACGTCCAGGCATTCCAAACATCCAGAGAATAGAAGGAGAACCCAACACACCACTCTCCTTTACACAATGAAATACATAAGAAAATGTACAAAAACAATTGACATGTTCAAAGTCTAATAAAAGAGCACTAACAACAAAACCAAAAGTGAATGAAACAACAAAATTAATAAAGGACGAGGGAACGGCACAGGCATCACATAACATAGTCCCGGAACCCAGAAGGACATTTTTGGACCTGGAATACAAAGGACGAGTCGTAACATAGTTTTTTTTTTAAAGATCTCTCACATGACTCGGTTCTTTGGAAAGACGCCAGCCACCAGAAGTTTTCCCTTACTGTCCTATTCATGGCATGCTTGCCGATGTGACCCTCATGGGCAGGGGTGAGTCCTTTGTTCCTCATGACATCCGGTACCACTAACAGTGATGATCTATACAACAAGCCATTCACAACTGAGAGGTCGTTGAAGACATTTTTGTACTTGCTGGTACAACACTGTTTGTTAATCTCATGCGACCACCCCGAGTTTAATGTCCTTATTACCTCCTTAGACTCTAAATCACTCTCAGAGGGTCTCTCCACTCTTGTTCAGATATGGCATCTTCAGAATGACCAAAAACACTGCATACCAGTTCCAAATCATCATGCTCACTTTCTGTTACCATAGTATTATTGAAAATAATGTGTGAAGGTTGGATCGCCTTTCACATAAAAGTGCGCTGAAGTTCAACAGAAACTGAAAAGTTTCTCCTCCGTTTATTTATGCATTTTTAATGAATTGACATCAACAAATGTGTTTTGGAGATCATTTCAAATGTCTTTATTTACTTCTTTTTCTCTTTCCTTATTATCAATCATAAGGGGGTTTCCTCATTTCATTAACAGATCCATATTTAGAAATTAATCTTCCGCCCAATGCATTTCGGGTCGGTATAAATGACCCTTCGTCAGGGGCCTGTGAAATGAATAAATACAGGACCTTAGCAAACACTTACAGTAAACACATGTCACATATTTTAACAAAAATACAATGTATCAAACATATATGGTGAACGATATTATTGTCTTGATTCTAGCTTTCAGGGATAGTCGAAAATAGCTGTAAGGTGAATTCATAGAAAAGGGATAAGGAGTCTGATCTATACAGGGTAAGTGTAACAGGATAAAAAAACCTGATCTGTGACGGATGAGAGAAACGGGAATGGGGAATCGCGTTAGCGTTGCTGCTTCCAGGACATCGCATTAGCGTTGATAATTGTGAAAGTTTAAGTTAAATAAAAGCGGCATACGGGTTTCAGTAGGGAAGGGAAAAAACTTACTGAAGATCTGCGTGAAGGTTGGCTCCGCTACGTCGAGGGTTACCGGTGGTTCGCGGGGTTTGGGAGTTTCTAAGCGGTGATGTTGCCGGTCACGTGAGGAGTATTACCATGGAAGTCGAAAACAGACTTTCCGAAGATATTCCGCAAATAGTGAAGATACAAAGTAGATATGAAGGTGAAAATGATAACGGGTGACTAGTAGTATATTTTAAGAAAAATACGAGATGAAAGGGAAATAATTTGAGATCGAGTGAATGACCTATTTATCCTGGAGAGTCTAGTGGAGAGGACTACAATGGAAATGGAAAAAATAAATCGGAAGGTGAAAAATCGCAGTTCGAGTGTAAACTCTAGTAGGTCTAAACTCAGTGGTGATAATAATAAAGGAGTGGTGAATAATGAAGGAATAATAAACAAAGAAAAATATGGAGAAATGAAACATAATTAATAAATTATGAACTCAAATATGTATTGCATGTATGTACATAACAGTGCATCAATATTTCAATATCATGGGAAGCACAACAGTCCTTATAGGATGCCATCTATGAAAAGCACGAATATTCGATACGGTCATTCATTCCAATTGATTGTAAACAGTTACGTTTTTTTATCCAGAAGAATTCCGCTCACTGGGCCCGATTCACAGAACTAACTTAAGACAAAATTCTAAACTTACTACTTTTGGTATTCACAGAAGTTAGGATTTTGTCTTAAGTTTGTCTTAAGACAGACTTAAGAAAAAATCCTAACTTAAGTCTGTCTTAAGACAAACTTAAGACAAAATCCTAAATTCTGTGAATACCAAAAGTAGTAAGTTTAGGATTTTGTCTTAAGTTAGTTCTGTGAATCGGGCCCTTAGTCTCTGTTTAGTGGGGTCCATGTCACTGCGTTGTGGAATTGCCTCCAGAACCCTAAATCTTAATTGAGATATTTGGTGTTTTGCTTCAATCCAATGATTGGCAACAGTAGATTTCGTATTTTGTAGGCAAATGTTACTTTTGTGCTCTGTTATACGCACCTTAATTTTTCTTTCAGTTTGGCCTACATATATCTTTCCACATGGGCATTTAATTGCGTAGATGGTATTCTTAGTATCACATGTACTGGTGTGTTTCAGTTCGATTTCATATCCTTGAGTTGGATGCGTACATTTATTCCCCATGAGAACGTTGTTACAGTGGGTACAGTTAAAACATTTAGACATTCCTTTGTGAAGAATTTTAGGATTTTTTGTGGTCGTCAGGATTTCTTTCAGATTTTTGGATCTTTGAAATGCAAAAGTAATGCTTTCATTGTAAAGATCGTTTAGGTCTGGTTCTGTTTTGATTAAGTTCCAATGAGTGTTGAATATTCTCTCGATCTTCATAGCCTCTGTAGAGTGTTTTAAAACACGAACCGTTTTCTGTTCTGAGATGTTTGTCTTAGGTACAAAAAGTTTTTCTCTGGGAATGTTATGTACTCTTTTCATTGATTCTTCCAAAATGTTCATAGGGTATCCTCTTTGTTGATATTTCGTTATTTGTTCTTTGAATATTATTTCAAGTTGTTTTGGATCAGAGGTAATCCTTTTTAGTCTAATCAGCTGAGAGGTTGGTAGATGTTTTTTCAGTGTGTTAGGATGGAAGCTTTGGAATAAAAGGCTCGAATTCCTGTCAGTTGGCTTTGTGTAGACTTGAGTTGTGAATTGAAAATCTGTCATATTGACTTTCATGTCCAGGAAAACAATAGATTCATGATTGATGTTATGAGTGAATTTGATTATTTCGTGTCGTGTGTTCATGGACGTAATATTTCTTTCAAGTTGACTTTTTTCTCCTCGCCATAACACAAAAATATCATCAATGAAACGTCTGAATATGATCAAATTGTCTTTCCAATCAGGATTGTTTAGGATAAAGTCTGTTTCAAATTTTGACATGTATATACAGGCATATGCGGGGGCCCCCCCAAAACCCATGGATGTACCATTACATTTGTTAAAGAATTGGTGTTGCCATTCAAAATAACTATGGAACAGAGCGAAATGCATTAATTCTAGTAGGAATACTTTCTGAGTTTCTTCAATTTCTTCGTTCCTGAGTAAGCTCCATTCCAAGGCTTCAAGGCCTTCATTATGAGGGATTGAGGTATAGAGTGAGGTCACGTCTATAGTACATAGCCAGTAGTCATTTTCTGGTGATAGAGTCAAATCATTGAGTAATTTCAGGAATGCTGTAGTATCCTTTATGTATGTACTGCCTTTCTGGACTATTGGTTGAAGATACCAATCAATATGTTTTCCTATAGGCTCGGAGATCGATCCGCAGGCAGAGACTATTGGTCTGAATGGTGGATTTTTCTTATCCTTGTGGATTTTTGGTAGCATATAGAGTTTTGGTCGTCTAGGGTATTTTGTTTCAAAAAATTGGTGAGTCTTTTTACTGATCCATGTCAAATCAAGTGCTGTATCAATTATTTGTTGTAAAATTCGTTTGTATTCATCAGTTGGATCATAATCAAGTGGCAGATATGTGTTGATATCTTGAACATGCGTGTTCACACTCTGAAGGTAGTAGCTTGTCTCCATTATAATTAGAGCACCGCCTTTATCTGCTCGTTGAAAGGTAAGTTCTTCATCTTGACTTAAGTTTTTCAAAGTATTCCATTCTCAAGGTGATAAGTTCATTCTCTTAGGTTTTGCAAATCTGATTTTTTGAAGGTCTGAGAGCACCGTTCTTTCGAAGGCTTCAATGGTTTTGTGAGAAACTGGTGCACAGAATGTACTCTTAGGTTTAAATTGTTTTGTTAGAGTTTCAGACTCTTGAACTGAGATGTTTTCATTTGTTTTAAAGATGGCATCCTGTTGTGCTTTCCGTGATATTGAAATATTGATGCACTGTTATGTACTTACATGCAATACATATTTGAGTTCATAATTTATTAATTATGTTTCATTTCTCCATATTTTTCTTTGTTTATTATTCCGTCATTATTCACCACTCCTTTATTGTTATTATCACCACTGAGTTTAGACCTACTAGAGTTTACACTCGAACTGTGATTTTTCACCTTCCGATTTATTTTTTCCTTTTCCATTGTAGTCCTCTCCACTAGACTCTCCAGGATAAATAGGTCATTCACTCGATCCCAAATTATTTCCCTTTCATCTCGTATTTTTCTTAAATTATACTACTAGTCACCCGTTATCATTTTCACCTTCCTATCTACTTTGTATCTTCACTATTTGCGGAATATCTTCGGAAAGTCTGTTTTCGACTTCCATGGTAATACTCCTCACGTGACCGGCAACATCACTGCTTAGAAACTCCCAAACCCCGCGAACCACCGGTAACCCTCGACGTAGCGGAGCCAACCTTCACGCAGATCTTCAGTACGTTTTTTCCCTTCCCTACTGAAACCCGTATGCCGCTTTTATTTAACTTAAACTTTTACAATTAGCAACTCTAATGCTATGTCCTGGAAGCAGCAACGCTAACGCAATTCCCCATTCCCGTTTCTCTCATCCGTCACAGATCAGGTTTTTTATCCTGTTACACTTACCCTGTATAGATCAGACTCCTTATCCCTTTTCTATGAACTCACCTTACAGCTATTTTCGACTATCCCTGAAAGCTAGAATCAAGACATTAATATCGTTCACCATATATGTTTGATACATCGTATTTTTGTTAAAATATGTGACATCTGTTTACTGTAAGTGTTTGCTAAGGTCCTGTATTTATTCATTTCACAGGCCCCTGACGAAGGGTCATTTATACCGACCCAAAATGCATTGGGCGGAAGATTAATTTCTAAATATGGATCAATCAATGAAATGATGAAACACCCTTATGATTGATAATAAGGAAAGAGAAAAAGAAGTAAATAAAGACATTTGAAATGATCTCCAAAACACCTTTGTTGATATCAATTCATTGAAAATGTGTAAATAAACGGAGGAGAAACTTTTCAGTTTCTTGTTGAACTTCAGCGCACTTTTATGTGAAAGGCGATCCAACCTTCACATATTATTTTCTATATGACTAAGGCACAACTAGGCATCGTGTAACAATTGTTTGCGCCACGAAACCATAAAGCAAGTTGACTTGTTAATAACAAAAGAGTGCACAGGGACCAAAACTATCACCATAGTATTATTGTCATTAGAACAAAGATGAGACAAAGAATCAGCAACAAGATTTCTCTTGCCCGGCATATACACATACACAACTCTGAAATTGTGTTTCATAAGTCTATACTGCCATCGATTCTGGGAGTCGCTTTACCACCCCCTTTTGTGGTGAGTAACTCAGCCAAGGGTTTATGGTCAACGCGTACCACAAATTTAGTGCCATACAGGTGATGTTTGAAATGAGTAATGCCCCATCAACAAACAAGGGCTTCACATTCAACCATGGAATACAAGGCTTCAGCACCATGTAAACTCCTAGAAGCAAAGCAATCCCCTCATCCTTACCATCTCTATGGTGTATGAGCACAGCACCAAGACCTTTTTGCCTAGAATCAGTCATTATTATAGTTTGATCTGTAGTACTCAATGCCTTAAGGGGAATAGCGTGAGCTACTTCATGTTTGATTGCATCAAAATCCTTATTGCATTCATCATCCCAAAAGAACTGAACATTTTTCTTGAGTAATGACCTGATGTGGAAGGTTTTCGATGCACAGTTGGGTATAAATCTTGAATAAAATTCAATGAGACCCATAAATGTTCTCAAATGGTCTTTGTCTGTAGGAGTGCTGAAATCTTCAATAGCCTTTACCAGGCTTTGCTTAGGCTGCACCCCCTCTGACTATAACCTGTATCCCAGGTAGTCTACAGTGGCTACACTCAATCTGTATTTGTCCAAACCTAGAGTTACACCTTTTTGCTTTAACAAGGATAAAACGCAATGTAGTCTTTCGTTATGTTGGGTTTGATTCTCTCCATATATCAAAACATCATCTTGAAAGGCCACAACCGCAGACATACCCTTAAACATGTTCTCCACGACTCTCTGGAAAACAGCAGAGGCGGAGGTAAGACCAAAGGGCATGCACTTAAATTGAAACAGGCCTTCCGGATTGACAAATGCAGTAAGATGTCTTGATTCCTCATGCAACTCAATTTGATGATATGCAGATGACATGTCAAGTAAACTAAAACTAAGAAAAACCAAAGGGGATGATGGACAGAGTGTTGAACATTGCAGTACTCACCCCCAGTCAACTGATCTGGGTTTAATCCATCCTCATACTTTAGCTCACTCCGCCACCCCAGATCAGACATGGCCATATACACATCAGTCTGACCCTGTGCATCATGGGAACAGTCCAGCCTGAACTGTCAAGCTATGTCTTCCCTGGACCATAAACAAGCATCCTGGCACCGGTTTCTGGCTAATCATCTGTTATCAGCCAGGCTAGCTTGAATCTAGTTGCAAAATGAGCAAGGGACCCACGTCTGGGCATACCCTGCCAACTTAGAGCGAGCAAAGAAAAACCAAAGGGGATGATGGATGATGCAAATCAATCTTACCCTGTGCCTCATGGGACCAGTCCAGCAAGTGAACTGAAATATTTAGCACCCTTGAGAGTGGACGTCATCTGAGTACTCTTAGGCAAAGGATTTTGGTCAATCCAAGTATTTTTGCTACGGTCGCGCAAGTCCACACACATGTGCAGAATGCCATTGGCCTTCTTGGCTAGGACCACAGGGAACTCCCAATTAGAGGACTCAATAGGTTCTATGGCGTCACATGAGCATAATTTGTCCAATTCTTTTTTTTAACTCATCCTGCAATCCCATAGGCACTCTCCTGACCATATGTACTACCGATAGAGCTCCTTTAGTTAATTTGATCTTATGTTTAAAACCGTTGAAGAGACCCAAATCTTTATTAAATACATCTGGGTATGATTGTTCCCATGTTTGTTCCCATGACTTTCCTTTGATGGCTTGTACATGGAACAAATCTTTTTTTAATACAACTTGTTGAGCATTGTTGGGATAGAGTATGATACCAAGGTTGCTTTGGTCTCCCCAACCTAAAAGACATGCCTCATCTCTAGCTACATAGACAATACCCTTAGACATGTTGCCATTGAACTCAAAATTTGCATTGTATTCACCATCATCAATGGCCTTCCCACCGTAACCTATGGGATGTATATTGGATTGCTACAAATTATGCTTAGAAAATAGTTCTAAATGGCTTCAACCCATGGGTTAAAGTATTAGAATTATTGCCTTCGACAATGGCAGTAATATTGCCATAGTCATAGCAGAGGGAGGATTTTTCAGAGTGCTATCCATAGCTCATTGAATTGACCTAATTGTGCAGGACTTTCTAAAAAAAAAGAAGTGATCTAAAAAGTATTAGTCACCTGCTACCAGATCTGTGCACATTTGAACCATTCCTTCAAAGGCTGAAAGCAGTTGATGATCATTCATAATAAAGTCCCCCTAGAAGCCCTCATACAGAAGGTCCCAACCACACATCCTACATACTGCAACACCTAATTGAGTTGTAGAGTTAAATGAATGATTATTTGTTACAAAAGGGAATGAATGCAACTACTAAAGCCATGAAAATGGGGGTTGACAATCAGTGCATGAACTTTGTGTTAGTGCATTTTGAAACAGAAAGTAAGCAAAGAGATTGTACTTTAAACCAAGTCGTTAAATTGTTGCGCTTGCTGCGGGCTGCTTTGCCGAAAGTGGAAGAATTAAATACTGATATCAGTGAAAAAGAAGCTGGGTTGGTCAACAGCTTCATCCTTCAACTGGATAAAAATCTCAGGCTGCAACAAGAGATAGTGTCCTCTGAAGAGTACATATATGTCATTGTACTGGAGCCATAGCACAAACAAGATCTATTTACTTTCTACTGGTTTTTTTGGTTGTTAATTGACTTAAATCAATCTCTTGGATCATGAGACATTGATTCATTGGTGCTGGAAAAAGAATCAGTGACCAGAACTCAGGTGGCAGGCAATAAAATATCTAACAAGTTCCGTAGCCAGTGTATCGTCTTAGCAGGTTTTCAGTGCAGCTGGTGCAATTTGCTATAAATAGAATAAACAGTCTCTCTTCTCAAAACATGGAGGAACTGACAATGGACAAGATGAATAAACATTTCTCACCCAGACATTATCAGGCTCCTAAGACACACAATAGTGAATGAAGGTGATTTCTAGGACATCTGAAGTAGGAGATTGATCTCCAACATGAAGTCTTTGTTCACAAAGATGACCTCCAAGTGTTGCACTAAAAGGTAATACACTAGCAAAACAAGAGAAATCATGTTGTAAAACAAAAATAGATAAAATAAACTGTGTTTGATTTTTATTTCTAAAAATTGTGAGCAAAGAAATGTAAATAATCTTAAATGGACCAGTGTAGAAGCCAGAAACATTAATGAACGAGAACACAGCCGTTCCAGCATGCTTACTAAGAGGGTTAAAAAAAAGAATACTATTTCAACCTAACCTCAAAACAAGACTTAGCATTGAGCAATGATATCTATGTTTGCAATATATGCTTCAATTTCCATAAAGACATTTTTCTTTTCCATGGATTTTTTTTCTGGGAGGGAACAAGAGAAATTGGCCTGCAAGTACTAAGTATGGAAATTAGTCTGTAGTTATATTTGTTTTATACTGGTAATAGAAGGGCTTCTTTACAAGCTAAGGGAATACATATGGTTGAAAAGGAGATGTTAAATAATAAAGTGCTGACTGGACAGATTATGTTAGAGGCCTTAGGTAGAGTGTGAGGTTGACAGGCACCAAGAGGGCAAACAGATTTCATTTTGGTTACCAAAGCAGTGATTGCATCATAAGTTAGTGGGGTGAAGGCAGTCAAGGTCTACTGAATGTAGAGGTATTTCGGGGTTAGAAGTGAGAAAAGCAGAGATAATAGACTGGATTTTATTTTCAAAGTATGATGAGAAATCATTGCACAATTCTACGGAGGGTGTGACATAAGAAGATAAGTGGATCAGATCAAAAAGATTACTCACGAAGAAAGGTTCCCTAGAAAGGTTAATGTCTGAAGCAACTCGGTTGGTACAGTGGTTGAAGAGCATTAGGCATGCCTGTATTTGTTTCCTAGGGCCTTGCAGTGATATTTTATAGGTGCTAATCCATAAACCCAAGATGCAGAATGAATGAGGAACTTAGAATGTCATTTTGTGTGGATGTGACCCATTATCTAAACAAGAGACACCTGCATTAATGTTAAGATCAAGATAAAAAGAAGATTTTTAGGAACAAGATTTATTAAAAGTGTACCATCTTCTTCGTGTTAAGACTGGAGAGCAATGGAAACCTCTTGTCATACCTCTTTTCGACACAACACAGAGTTATGCATTTTGAGCTTTGTAATGCCCCAGTGGTGGTTCGGTAATTTATGGATTCAGTATTCTCTGAACTCCTCCTTCACTCAGCTATGGTCTACATAGAAGACACTTTAATATTTTCAAGGAACTTTGAAGGCCTTTGAATTTGGGTAGAAAAGTTTCTTTTATACTCACAATTATTGGCTAAACCAGAGAAATGCACCTTCGGTTAAGCCTTCATTGAATATTTGGTGTATGCCTTTGTTGGAAAGGGCTCCCAATTTTATGGTATTTCTTTTTTAACATTTCCGTCTGTATTTATCAATATTTATTGTTTGGCCATCTTATTGGTATTTATCCATATTTATGTTGTATTTTGAGAATAAATTGAGCAGTATAATGGTATATTTTGACGTGTATTAAACTCTTTGACATGCACTCATATATGGATGCCTTCACATTTTAGAAAATTTCCCAGCCATGTATAATAAAAGACATCACTCACAGGTAAATTATTAGCATTATACTACAAATATATGTTAATATATACCTGTATTTAGGGAAATCTCATCCTGTTTTCACTTTCCATGCTATCTGCTCAGCTTTTGCCTAGAATTAATAAAATATAGCATGAATAGTCACACCAGAAGCACCATTTCCAGTATGTTTCCAATGTAAAAAATAAATACAGACAGGAAACACATTGTTTCTGTCTGTATTGATTTGTAAAAATCAGTAAAACTGGAAAACCGGAAGCCTTAATCATTAGTAGTGATAAGTAGTAACTCACCGCTCGTAATAAGGAAACAGACACACTAAAAGAGTCAATCAAGGTATCAATAAATCATTCTTTTTCTCAACCCTGGGAAGCAGGCAACGAGCAGGCAGGCGTCACTTAGCAGAATGGTGTCTAAAGCATTTTAAAAGTAAGACACAACACATAATAAAAGTCCAATACAAATTTATTAAAAAAAAGATTATATGTTTATTAAAAAATAGGCATCAAAATGAAAAAAATTCAATGTAGGGAAGCAGAGATTTGAATTTTTAAAGAATAAACACTTTCTAGTGCTTAAAAACATATAGTTTCAAATTGGGACATCTAGTCGCTCTTGACCAAGGCAAAGTCAAAGTTTGAAGTCCTGGTCGGAGGCACTAAGCAGCGGGCCTCAGTCAAAATGTTAGCTTTGCACTTAGTCATTTTTCTGGAGCTTTTCCTCTCAAAGTCAAGTGAGGCTCTACTTCAGGTGGGATTCATGTCGACCTTGTCTGCCTAGTTTTCTGTGAGGCCCGGTCAAATCCTGCAAGTCTGGAGCTCTTGAGCTTTCAGGAGGGGGAGTCTGAAATCCAGGCATGTGTCACCATATAGAGCTTTTTACCAAAAAGTTCCCAAACTTCACCAAAATTCTGGATCTTTTTCCAGGGTTTAAAGTGTACACAACACCAATCCAGGGGTCTATAATCTCTGAGATAGTCCTTGGGAGGTTGGAACTACAATTCCTACAATGCACCTGCCCAAATCCTTAAATGTTCACTGGACTTCTCACAAATGTTCTTGGTGGAGATGATGCAGGTGGGCTCAGTTAACCCGTAGCTTGCAAGGATTTCACTCCTTAATCCATTTTGAACGAAGCCAAAGTCCCAGAATATGCAGCAGGTCCGTCAGAGTGCAGACCTTTGGGGTGCAGATGGGGTTTGCAGCGGGCAGTCGTTAATCTCCTTGTATTTTCAGGCACCAAATCTAAGCTGCTTCACAACTCTTCCATATTTATGCTGTGTTTTGTGGTGTAAAGCAGGGGGGCACCCCCAACCAATGAGATGCAGGGTGTCACCGAGGTGTATGACCACTTCATTCAAAGTATGGCATATTCTTGTCCAACATAGCACTATTCTCTCAAAATGAAAGTATCTCCTTAGAGGTTGCATCAGGCTAAGCCAACCCACTGGTGTGACTAAGATTCCCAGCACTCTTCTTCTAGCCCTCTCCCTAATCTTATTACAGGATTTCTGTGTGGCTGAGGTTACAGGATGTAGGGGCGAGCCTTGTGCTGTCCCAAAGTGTCATTCTCCCTTTCAAGACCAGTTTGGTCCCTCCACCCTCCATCCCAATTCCTGCTTTCTGCCTCTGGAAACCCATTGTCCCGCTAGTAGGCTACTTCATACCTCATTAAGGCAGCTTGGCTCAGCCTGGCAGAGGCTAGCCAATAAGGAGAGAGCAGCTGTAATGCTGGATTTTGGCTTACAGAACATAAATAAAGTGTAATAACTTATTTTCTGTGATAGTTAATATAAATCTAACAGTGTCAGCCTGTTAGATGTATCATAACTATCCTTTTAAGTCATTGATTGACATTTTGAGCTCCTTCTTTGTAATATTTCCCCTTAAATGCAATATTTCAATGTTAGCCTATTGAGCTAATTATCTACCATGAGGGGAAAATACATTTGGCATATGTTCCCTCACCAGGGCTAATAAAACATATTTTATATTGTCCTGCTTATAGTTGCATGGCACCCTACCCCTGAGACACAGAGGGGAGACCTTAGGGGGGACGTATATACAAAAATGGGGTAGATTACTACTTGGGAAGAACCTTTAATTCCAAAGTCGAATTTGAATATTTTTTTAACCCCTTGCGTGCGGGGCGTATTTTCCGCCTGTGCTGACTCCGACTTGCGCGGGCGGAGTCATGACGGAACGGTTCCGTCATCAGCACAGCTAAACCGATGCTGATGACGGAACCGTTCTGTCATCAGCACGCAAGGGGTTAAAGGCAATCTGTAAAGCAGGACTGTATTTAAAATGGCAGCAGACAACACAGCAGTGCACACTCCAGTGAAGGAAATCTACTGGGCTTCTAAACCTCCCTATCCTATTATATACTAAGGACTTATAGGTAGTTTTAAATCTCCCTTTACTTATTAAATACTAAGGACTTACAGGGGTCTGTCATTGCCAAATTGTCTTTATACCTAACCATCAAATAACTTTATACCAGAGCACTAGCCCTGGGTCTGGTAAGCTGAGCCCAGGGCACAGTCAGAGTCAGTTACCACCAGTACCAAGCAAAACATGGGGGTGAACAGGGCCAAAAGGGTGACTTCCTCACAGCCATACCCATTGATGGCTTGGCAGTCGGTGAAAGAAAATGAGATCCATAATGGAATGGCCATCTCCTGATACAGGCATGGAAACACAGGGGAATATTATCAGGAAACAGTGTTAAAATTATTGCCGCTTTAGCGGCAGGAAACTGCCGCTAAAGCGGCGATAATGGGCTTGATAATATGCCCTTGTGAACTCCCATAGAAGCCCATGTTCTGATGTGAACATGGGCTTTTATTGGAATTCTAAAGGGCATATTATCAAGCCCATTATCACCACTTTAGCAGCAGTTTCCTGCTGCCAAAGCGGCGATAATTTTAACACCGTTCTTGATAATATGCCCCACAGTGTTTTTCTGGAACTGCCTAATTATCATAGAAAACTTATTATAATCTACTCTAATCTTGTAAACCCTATTACTGATCTACTCAAGAAGGGAAGAAGACTCTTGTGGTCTTTGGAAGCCTTTTATGTCTTAAGAAACTCAAGATGACATTTGTGAAAGTCTCAGATATACAACAACCAAATTCATCTAGACCATTTCGTCATGGTTTCAGTTCAGGAGCGAGCATGGAAAGAGTCACAAAGACATTCTTGCACTGTAAAAAGTGCTCAAACCCATTTTACGCAGTCACAACAGCACCTCATAACCCATTGCTCCAGTCATAGAATCACATGATTGAGACAGGGTAGGGACAGTTGACTGCACACATTTGACCTATGGCATCTGACAAACACTACCTCACTAGTCACCACAGAGGTGAAAATTACCCAAGTCAGTGGTTCGCCTCTGGGTCAACAGTAAAAGATTCAACACTTGACCACACTGTACACTAATGTCATTGCCTGGCAGACAGTTCATGCTTGTATTAAGTGCCACTTTGTACTCTCAACCTTGCACCTTACCACCTAGGCCGTTTTCCTCCTTTCAGGTTCCTGCTCAGGTTAGTTTTTGCCCTTTAACCTTCAGAGCTGTTAATTTTGTGTGTATACATTTTGCTTGTCCAACTGCACATATGCTGTTGTTCTGTAGTCTTTTACTCCTTGGCATCCTGGGCATCAGTGCATGAATTTCGGCCAACATCTGGTCTCAGCACCCTAATCAACGTCCTAAATTACTTACTCCAATAACAGGTAATGGCTCTCTGCATCAGCTACTATTTTGTAATACTTGTACGCTACCCTTTAGGTTTATACCTTACATATTTGAAACTGCCACCACCTACTGCATGAGATCCAGGCTTTGCAACAGACCATAACAGGGACAGTCAATGCCAAGCACAACAGCTAGTGCTCCTGTTTCTTTTCTTCGCCTTCCCCATTTGCCTCTTCTTTCTTGTGTGAGGTATTTGAGTTCTTCTCAGAGACTCAGGATGGGCAGGGATTCTTAGTAGCTCTACATCATTGGTTTAAGCAGTTGTACAACGGTACATCGCATGCAATTACTTTGCATGCCTTTCACACACATTTATTAGCGCACATATTTTTACCGCGAAAATGCATTTAAAACGCATACCAATACCACACAATGTTTTTATATTTAAAAACTTGCCTTAAATGCGTTCTATTGGCATGTGATTTAAATGCATATTCACTGTAAAAATATCCGCGCTAAAAATGCATTGTAAAGGCTTAGGGCCTGATGTAGGTAAATCTAATTTACCACTTCTAAAATACCGAATCATACCGATTCGGTATTTAAGAAGTGGTAAATTAGAGGGGGGTAAATGTAGGTAATTCTGATTCGGTAAATACCGAATCTGTAAGATTCAGTATTTACCGATTCTGTAAATACCGAATCGGTTTCCCCCATTGATTCCTATGGGCCTTGAAGCCCATAGGAATCAATGTGGAATACCGAATCGGTATTTACCGATTCGGTAATTACCTATTCTTGCAAGGGTGCAGGGGGTGTCACTTTGACACCCTCTAGCACCCCGAATTCAGGCACGTGTGCCATTTGGCACACAGACATGCCCTAAGGGCATGTCTGTCTGTAACATGGCATAGGTGTGCATGCACACATGTGCATGCACACCTGGATTCGGTATTTTACCACCCAATTGGATTGGGTGGTAAAATACCGATTCTGTAAGGCCTGTGGAACTCAGAAGAGTCCCACCTACATCTGCACGTTACCGAATCGGTAAAAATACCGATTCAGTATTTTACCGATTCGGTAAATTTACCGATTTGGTAAAATAGGGCCCCTACATCACAAATGACCATTTACCGGTCGGGCCGTTACCGGTCGGTAAATGGCCACCTACATCTGGCCCTTCATGAGGTAAAAACCTCATTGTAAAGGCTGTTTCCTGTCTAATCTATTTATTTCAGACTAATAAACGAGACATTAAACATCCCTTTATCTTCTCTTCCACAATTCTTTCATCACTGAATGGAATTGCTTGAAAATTAAATAGTAGTGATAAAAGATGTGTTCATTGAATGCTGTGTGTGTGATGTCACTTCGCTACCCCAGGCAGTTATGTGAATTGACGTCCATGCATAACCTACATGTTTTTCATCGAGCTAAGTGCAGAATTTTCTCGCAAGCTCAGTGAGTATTATATTTCAACACTATGACTTCCTAATAAAATTCCAAGGAGACACAATGTTGAAGTCTACTGTCTGTCGAGGCGGTATATGAACGAGAATTTCCACCAGAAAAGAAAAATCTGTTCTTTGGCTGCACATCATTGATCCATTTCTGAATTTGGAAGAAAAAAATCCTTGAATCCTGAATCACAAGTCTTACTTCCAAACATTTCAGGCAACCTTGTATAAGTGCCAATGTTAAGATATGTGTGATTTTTGTTTAATCCAAGGGAAACAAACAGTGCAAGACTCAGAAGTCAAATTTTCTTGAACTGCCTTCTAAAATCTTGGAATTTATCTTTACTGATTTTATTGTTGACTTGCCACCTTCAAAAAGGGTGTCATTGTGATAGTTGATTCTTTTTCAAACTTACACATTCTTTGTGTGTTCCTCCTCTACCAACAATTGCTCAGAGGGTCTACGTCAAACTGGATTATCACTCAAGATAGTTTCTGGAGAGGAGCATAATATGTCTCCAGGTTCTGGCCCTAATATGTCAGAACTGGTTTCACTTACAGGACTAATGACCATAATTAAAAACTACATCAAATTCAGTAGATTTACTTATAACACATTGTAAATGCTACCCAGTCAAAGGTAAATGCATTGCTACCAGCAGCAAAGTTTGTGTATAAAAATTCTAAGCATTCTTCCACCGGATTTTGCCTGTATTGCCATTTTGGCCTTAATCCTCCTATTTGACTAGCTGTACTGGACATGTTTCTGTTCCTCCTATGCAAAACATAATTGCACAACTAAATAAGACCAGAACAATTCTGATCTCCAATTTGGAAGAAGCTCAAATCTTACAAAGCAAGCAGGCCATCTGGCACATAAGACTAGAAACTTTATTTCCGGTAAGGGATAAGAGACTTCTTTCTCACACCAACCGACCTAACACAATCCATCGGTATAAGTTGGGCATTGATATTGTGAACCTTTTGTTATTTCTATAAACCCCTGTCAGAATCTTCAACCCCATTTCTTGGAAGATGCATTGCCCTTTTCATATACAGATCTTAAAACCAGCAGCTAGAAACCCTTTTTAGGGAGTAAATCTGTACCATCTCCACCATTTCTGGTAGGTTGACATTAGAAAATCATTGTTAAGGCAATTTCTGATTTCCCCATTTCTAGATGTGTTCACAGTTGATTGCTAACTGGGAAGGATATTCAAGCTCAGTGGAGTAGCAAGGGAGATCAGGGGGGTTGAGTTTTGGGGGCGGCGGCCTCCTGCCGCTCTTACCTACGCCCGTCGTGGGGAGGTAAACACAGGACTCGCCAGAACCTCCACCCCACCCCCACATTTACATGCGGCTGCCACATGGTGGCAAATGCAGGGACCGCTATGTCAGTGTCAGGGTAGAACACCAGCAGAGAGTTAGGTGACTCTCACTCAGTACTTAATTTGCGCTTGTGTTTTCCGGTGCTCGGCAGCAGCACCTAATTTTCGATACTGGCAGTTGTTTATGACAGTCTGCCACATGGTGTTGCTGTATGGCTATTTTGAAATACAGGACAAGAGCACAGCGTTTATCAATTCAATGCCAATGTGCACAGGACAACTTTATGTGACCTGAAATGGTTTAATTGGTCCAATTTGTATGAAGGTCCATTGCGCTGCTGGTGCATCACTTTTTTTTTTACGCACCAGCGATGGGCTTGCCCATATTTACAAGGCCACGTAAAGTCACCCTGCGTGAAGTTTCAGGGCCTTGTAAATATGGGTCTCTTTCATGCATTACTCTGCGTGAAAGGGGTGTCTCCTGGGTGTTGCTGTGGGTGATGCCACATAACATCTATGGAACTTGATGCATTCCTCGATTTTGTAAAACTGTGAATGCGTCAGAATCCGCAACAAGGAGAAATACTTGTATTTCTTCTCTTTTTTTCTGCTTTCTATGCGAGCTGCATTCCCCAGCATGCACAGAAAGAGGAAAATGCCAATAATGATTGTTTTTGTGCCAACCCACCCTATCCTCCGTAACATGATAATATCATTAATGTTTGCTGCCCACAGCCCTTCATGTTTTCCGAGCCAGTCAGCACATTTATTGCGCAACTGGACCCAAGATTCTTTTTGGTCATGTCTGAGTGCATGTACTCCAGCTAAAACCAGTACATATGGGCTGGCTGCCGGGGGGAGACTGAGGACTTCCCTGCTGCCTTCTGTCAATTCCCTGCTCGGGCAACTAGGGACTTCACCACTTCGTATGTTCTGCATGCTATGTGGGCTAACCCTCAAACTCCTCAAATTTACTTGAGCTGCAGTGCTCACTAGGTCATTTTGTGTCGCTGATGGCCCGCATAGTGGAATAACAGGTGGGCAACTCATTAGCCCTATACTAGGTTGATTACCACGAGTAGAAATAAATTGAGATAAAAAACATTCCTTAACTTTATGGCAAGTAGCACAGGTTTCTAAAGAGGCAGTAGCTGCTATAACGGGTGCCTGTGATTGCTGACCGCCGGAAGATACACCAACAGGATTAGAATTCAGCCCATGTAGTGAAGTAGTTTTAAGGGCGGTTATTTGGTAGTTTAACTTGTCTGACAATGTCTCTAAATGATCTAGTCGTCGGCAAAGAGCGGAAAAGTTTTTGTACAGAATGTCTTTAAAGCGTTCGCATACAGTGTCCACAATGGAATTATTGAAGCCTCACCCCATCCGCAGCTGGTAGAGAAGGGCATGACAGCATCAGTTTGTGTGCTAATGGAGCAAGTTATTACATTAATTTGTGTTTGCTCCACTACTATATCAGCCGCGGCGACGTCAGGAGCGTTTACAGAGCCCTGGATCCATGTGCTAAATAGCACTGCGGGGATGGATTACACGGGGCAGTTGTTTCCTCTTGGAGACAATTGGTTTGGTTGCCATCCTTTTCCGTTTGGTACCTGTTGATGTAAATATTGGGAGGGCAACAATATCCAAAGCGCCTTTACACTGTGCCACCAATACGTCCTCATTATTACAGTCACTAGATCTTAATAGTGGCTGGGTGCTGGGCGTTGTGGTCTGTGTCTAAAGTGCCATTGGATTATCATCATTGTCGCCTAAGACTGTCCCAACAGCGAGGCTGCATGGTGGCGCTGCCAAGCCCAATGACATGCGCCTCTCAGTTAGTTCTATTTTGTTTGCGACTATGTTGACTGCTCTCTCCAACATACTATCAATACTTGTCGTGGTCCGTGGGTTTAAGCTTGGTCCTCCATTACGTTTCCCCATGCTTATGTGTTTAACGGTGCTTGTGATAGTAACAAGTACAATAGATTTTGACTCACCTTGATGTATTTGAGATTGCACTTAAATGAGGGATAGCCCAACCCTGCCATTTCTGGGCTCTGGCGGGCACAGATGGGCCCGCCCTTGGGCCGGGCTTCGCCCTAGCACGGCTGTCTTGCAGTGGTCTGAGGCCCCTAATATGCTGGGGGTGCTGCTGCGGCTCCGCTAAGCATATTAGGAGCTTCCGCACCACCACAGTTTTGATTGGGATGATCCTGCCATGAAAAGTGTGGCATTGAGGTAACAAAGGGGGCTCTACAGTGCCCCCTGTTGCCTCTCTACCAGGGGATGCATACAGGGGGGTACGCCACGTGCCGGCCTGCATGCATCCCCAGTTCCTGCAGGGCATTAACTTAGCAATGCATGCCCTGCAGGCACTGCTTTTGTAGCTCACATTGCAGTGCCTTTTTCATAGAGACTGCAGTGGGACTACCCGATGGAGACAGAAAAGTCATAATCTGGCGGGCAGTATCTTATGGTGTTGATAGTCTTGGAGCGGGGTGGGGACATAGCGGCCCCACTCCAAGACCGCCAAAGCCATAATAAAGCCCTTAATATTCATATACCAGCAGCTTTAATGTGTGAGACTATACCTGAAATTAAAGGTCTTTAACATTATTTCTAAGGCCTCAGTGAATGCAGTATATAGGCTGCCTGTATTTTCTGTGTAATCTATGTTACACTATGTGCTATTTTATGGGATAATGATCAGTTACTAATTCTAGTATTTCATCTAGTGTTCATGGTAATAAAAGTATACCAGCTAATTTGTGGAGGTTTACATACAAGAGCTTGTTAGATTTTGGCTATTAAAGCAATATAGTTGGAACCTATGGTGGTGGAAATAGTTAGAATCATATCACCCAACTCTTTCATTCACTGACTCCATAACTGAACCATTTGTTTTACAAATGGCACAGCTGATTAGATGAAAGCCCATGTTCATCATTATATATTCTTCAACAAATATTTGCTTTAGGGATATATTCTGCAACAAATATTTGCTTTGGGGATGCCATCAGTTTTAATTTTTCATTCAAATCATACACTTTTTATTCCCTTTGTAAAGCAATCTGTTTCCACGTGAGAAAGTACCTAAAGAGCTAGCACAATCTGTTGTACTTATTTAGGACTACAGGTTGGTCATCCAGCAAACGATTGAATAGGTACAGGAGTTTCCAAAAATTATATTTATTACGCCATCCCACTTGAATTCTTTAAAACAGCCCCCAAAACATAAAATATTTATCTGTATCACAATGAAACCATAAACCAAGCATGTCTTCCATGTCAGGGCAAATATAGATAAAATTAATGTACTAAAATCAGCTTATAGGTTGCACCTGATGGTATACAGTCGCTAATAACACTCTATGACATTTAGTGCCTGATTCTGATGCTGTTAGGAAAGCATTCCCACCTAGGGCCTGATTCTGATGCGGTTAGGAAGGCCTCCTAATGACATTTGCTCCTTCCAATTCCAATCGGGAACGTGTCCTTCTGACCCAGGGCCCAATTATGATGCGGTTAGGAACATATGCTCTCATTGAAGTCAATGGGAGTCCAACCAAATCGTATCTGGAAGCATCCGGATGCATTGTACTCCTTCGGTCGGACTCTCCCGATCCGAGTGGGTTGGAAACCATTTCCAAACCGATTCAGGGCCTGATTCTGATGCGGGTTGGAAAGCCTCCCAACCGTATCAGTTTGGAAATGGTTTCAGACCCACTAGGATCGGGAGATTCCGACCGACGGAATAGGATGCATCCGGATGCTTCCAGATACGATTTGGTTGGACTCCCATTGACTTCAATTGGAGTATATGTTATTAACCTCATCGTAATTGGGCCCTGAGTCGGAAAGATACATTCCCGATCCGATGTGGAAGGAGCAAATGCCATTAGGCCTTACTAACCTCATCAGAATCAGGCCCTAGGTGGGAATGCATTCCTAACCGCATCAGAATCAGGCCCTTAGTCGGGAAGCATTACAACCCGCATCAGAATGATGCCCTATATGTGAGCTCACCAACTTCAGCGATGACTGCAATGCAAGTATAGCATTGTACTGTTCCTTCTCTTTTTATAGCTTTCTAAAAATTGTTCATGACTTTAAAAGGAGATGAAATCGAGGGGAGGAGCCAAGCCAGCAACCAAGAAGGTCATGTAGAGACTCGGCTCTGCCGATCTCCGCTCCAGACACAACTATCCTGAAAACTATCCTGTTGGTATTCACCACCCTCTGCTCTGTGCCGGTGAGCGACGCATCTACCTGCTCTCCCGACTCGCCTACGAGCCCGGAATCCGGAGTTATATTGCTCGTAAGCTCGGGCCTGGTCCAGACTGGAAGCCGGGACCTCGAGTGAATACGGTGGCCGACTTCAAGTTGGAAAGCATTGGGGTCGCTAGGAAAGCCGCACTGGCCCGAAGCTCGAAGTTGCTGGATGGACTAAGTTGTTGCATCTGACGCCCCATGCCTCGTGGATTATGATGCACGGAGTGGGACCCTGAAGTACCCGATCTTTTGCTCGCCCCGGTGATCAATTAAACAGAACTTTTTGGCATTGCGGCCTGGGATGCGTGGCGGCTGGCCGGGAGGATGCGAGTGAGGAGGTCCCTTTGCCCGGTATTGAGGAAGAGATTGCCGCGACGTCGAGAGCTGCTTGCCGCACTTGCCGCCTGGTGGGATGTGCGGCGGTGCGCGGGGGAGCGAGCGACGTGTAACTAGGAGCATTGAGAGTGGGTTCTCGCCCCCCCCGATGCCGAGTTGGAGCTGCATGCTCCATGGAGGTTGATGAGTCGGGGTTGAACCAAGGGGGCTTGTGAGCGCTGTGGCCGTGTCTGCTCAAAAGACTTGCGGTATAACCCTGAAGGGAGACGGTGGCTGGCCATTGTCTCAGGAGCAGATGGTCGATTGGCGGATTGGAGCACTGCCGGCCTGATAGCCATTATCTCTGACTGAATTAACTGGGGAAGGCTGCTTTGGGCGCTATATGAAACCAGCGCGTAACCCCTGGAATATTCGTATGCGACCGCTGATGACCGGTTAATCTCTGCTACCCGGGGACACTGTGGGGTGGACGCGACTGCAGTGTGTGCAAAACTGGCAGGGGACTGCCCGACTGGCCCTGGCAACATTGAAAGCCTTGCTGAGGGGATGCAGCTTTGAAAGGTCGCAGTGTACTGAAAGACGTGATTGGTGCGGGTTGGGCGGGGAACAGGGGGTTGGGGAGCACGGTGCTTGGTCCCTCGTCTATGTCCGTCGGTGCGACACCTCATTTGGCTGACCTGCTGAGGGTAATATCCCTTGCATTCCTATTTTTGTTCTGGTGTGTTTGGCTCTATTGTAAGAGATCTGGCCTGGAAGAGTGGAAGAGGCCTATTGGGGCCCTTAAGCACTATCTTCGGCGGACATTGAGGATATGGAGTGGCTGAAGACCCCGTGCTGGTAATATCTTCATTTTGATTGGGTCTGGTGATAGGTGACATCATGGCTGCAAGGTTGGATTCGGATAGGCCCCATCGCGATCCTCCAGGGGATCCAGGACAATCCAAGTTAATAAACTTGATCGCTACATTATCCCGAAATGATCCCCGGGGGCGATCAAGAAGACGCCATTAGTGGGAGAAGAAGTTCAGACGGATCCAGCCGAACCTACATTAACGGATCGTATGGCAGCAATCAATGGAGTGCAGGCGTCATTGGGTCAGAAGATGGAAGCTCTGGACGCCAAACTAGACACTGTTACAATTGAGATGGGGTTAATCCAAACAGACCTCTCGAAAACCAATGAGAAAGTCAAGTCACTTGAACTTAAGACGAATGGCCTAATTGACGATGTGATTCAATTGCAACAAGAGGTGCTGGACCTTAACAAATCGAGAACTCTTATGGAAGGTAAGCTGGACGAATATGAAGGAAGAGTCAAACGTAATAATATCCACATTCTTGGGATTCCTGAGAAATCAGAGGGCCAGATGCCGGACTTGTTTATCGAAACTCTTGTTCTTAACCATCTCGAACCTAAAGGCCTTAGTAACTTGTTCACCATTGAACGTGCGCACAGAGTCCCGGGAGGGAGGCTGAGACTAGGAGCACCCCCTCGTCCTATGATCGCAAGAGTCCTGAATTTCCGAGACAGAGATGTGATTTTGCAGGCCGCACGGAATGGACCCCCATTGCCTTATGAGAATGTGACTCTTTCCTTTTTTCCAGACTTTACCCAGATGGTTCAGAGACAGCGGCAGAGTTTCCTTTCAGTTAAGAAAAGATTGAGGGACAAGGGATTAAAATATGCAATGATGTTTCCGGCTCGGCTCCGAGTTGAATTTAACAGAAATACCTGGTTCTTTGAAAATCCTGAGGTGGCGACAGACTGGTTAGACAGTGTGATTGCTTCGGAAAGAAAGGGCCAAGACAGGGGTGAGTTGGGAGGTCAAGAATAATGTACAATGGATGTATTGAGCCTAAATAATAATGGGTTGCGATCGGGGACGTAAATAATTCTTCATTGATTTGCTATGCTCACATAAGCTCTGGAATATATTGATCTGAAAGCGGGGTGGATGTGATGGTGTGAGGGGCGGAGAGGGATGGCGGGCGAGTATAGGCCCTCCCTCTGTTTTCTACCTCTAATTAGTTGTAGATTAGTATTTGGATATTTGGAGTGATAGGCACACTGCTAGTTGGGGATGCGTGTAAGCGAAATGCAGGGGTGCAGAGTGGGGTGTGGGGGCAGAAGAGCTAAAAAAAATTCTGTAGTATTGTATGGCACAATATTAATATTTGGTTTAATTTCAGTTATGTGTTGTGTTATCGATGGCATCAATGTATTGTTTTTGATTAGTATGTAGCAGACACCAGATGAACAATTTGCGTATTCCTATGATGATGGGGGTAGTGAACTCAAGATTATAATTTGGAATGTCAATGGATTGGGGGACAAGATCAAACGCAGTGGGGTCCTTCAATATTTAAAGGGACATGCGCCTGATGTGGTCTTACTTCTGGAAAAGCATTTAGTTGGAAACTCATGCATGGCTATGCATAGAATGGGATATAATTTGATTGTTCATGCGGGGTTCACGTCTGGGTCCAGGGGTACAGGTATCCTGATTCGGAAAGCACTTCCCTTAGTGATTGACTCCACGTGGGTGGATGAAAGGGGATGATATGCTGGGATCTCGGGTAGATGGGAGGGACATGCTTTGACCCTTTTATCGGTCTACGTTCCCCCCGGTCTACAGTCTGCTACCTTTTTTGATTTGGGAAAACTGCTGCTTGAAATGCCGGGAGGATTATTGATTATGGGTGGTGATTTCAATGCCGTAGCTTCTGGATTACTGGATAGATACCCCCACAAGATATTAGGCCTGCCCAGAGATGGTTGCCTGATTTTATGGACGCGATGGGTATGGTAGATAGTTGGAGATTGTTTAACCCAGATGGAAAGCATAATAGTCTCTCCCGGTTAGATTATTGTCTAGTCCCAGCGGATCAAGTATCCTATATCGGTGAGGTGGTTCATTTAGCTACGGGCATCTCTGACCATTCTCCACTTTGGCTTAGGTTTCCATGGTATTTCCGAAATCCCACGACTCGCAAGGACCTCGTGAAGGCTTTAGATAATTATTTTGTAGATAATAATGGATCGGTATCCTCTATGGTGTCATTGTGGGAGGCATTCAAAACGGTTATCAGGGGCCATGCTTTACCAAAAAGGAAAAGAATAAAGAAATTGTTGAGGCAGAGTCTGAGATTTGTAGAGTGGGGGAGGTGTTGGAGCGGGGGTGACTCAGGCTGGCCTACACGTTCCGAGTCTAAAACAGCATGAATACAACTCGTTGGTCACTGATAGAATCCCACCTACTATTTCACTTTGATTTGAGATATGTGTACAACTCCCTTATGCTCTACGATCCACACCACTCTCGCGTTGCATCTGAATCACCTCACCGCCGATCGAAATATGACCACAATAACTACTGTGCCCTTTCGATTCACTTGATTCACACGCAACACACCCTGCCCACTAAGTTCACTGCGCCGCATTCGGAAATGACTTGCCAATTAGAGCACACAGTCACGGACCGTCACAGTTTCATGTAGTATGTCTGACATGCCTAATTTTAAGTGTAAATAATGATGAACTGGAGATAAAATCGTTTCTCTTTTTTCCCCCTTTTTTCCTGGTTAAATTCACAGGCCTCTCAAATTACTCAGGCAAAAGTTATTATGTTAGTCCTGAATATGATCCCAGTCATTAATTGGAGATAGGGATCGAAACGTCACGTCGACTGTTTAAACAATACTGTACTTGTGAATTGTGTAACTGTTGTTGCAGGAGTTGTTGGTTCGAGCTTACACAAGATTGCATTGTATTGTAAGCCACCTCTCTCTCGACTCTGTTTGCCTGTTATTATTTTTTCCCCTGTATTGTCTTCTTGCCACTTGGTACAGGCTTGTGCCCAGTTGTTTGATTCTTTTCGTGCCCCACGTTATTTGTCTACCTTTATTTAATCCTGGCAATAAATATTCCTCAGTCCGGCTGGACATTGGATTAAACATAGCAACATAGTCCTTAATTAAGTCTATGTTTATTACTTCTATTTTTATTCAAAAGTTTAGGACCCCTGTTCTTTTCAAACATTAAATTACCCGAGGTCCTCAACTACCTACACGGGTTCCCTTGTTGCCGATACTGCTACGTAGCGCAATCGCTAGGGTTTCATTTCCCTTTGCCCACCCTAGTCGGGGGCGGGCCAACCCTAGCACTAAGAATTCCCTTTGTCCATCCCTTGTGTTTCTCCCCTCTTCTGACCTCTCCAGCATGTCAGCTCATGCACCTCTGTACACAGACGACTACATTAAACAACTTTGTTTACGTCCATCACTACTTTCCGATACACCAGACACACCGACTCCCGCAAACACTCTTATCCCTGACCAGCTCGAAAAGCTTAAGAAAAAGCAGGTTCGCTTAGAACTTATGATTTTGATGTTGACAGATTACTTAAAAGCAGAAGTCCGCAATATTACAGGGATTTTTACAGACAACCCCAAACATATCCAGAATTTTAGCTACGTAGGGACAACTTGTTCACACCACTGGCTAGTCCTTGGCATTGATATCGCCACAGAAACTTTAAAATCCCTAGAAGTAGAAATTGCTGACATTCTAAAACAAATACAAGATTCTAATCCCACACCTGATGCCAAAAAACTGCTGGAACAGATTGACAAAACAGTCGCAGACTTCCATCGCATAGAACAAAATAAAAAATCCAATAAAATCAAGAAAGATTTGAAATCTTATAACATAGAGACCACATACCCATATTTGCACAAAGATTTTTACACAAACAAAGTTTATCCACGATATCAAAACAGTCGCTTGTGGGGCAGATATAACAAGCGACAAAATCTTGTAGGTTTTTCGGACTCATCTGGCAGCTCAGACCCAGGGGAAGGAAGCAGTGCCGCCAGAAGGGGTGGTGCACATCAGAATACTTTTTTAGCGAGAGGAGCGCAGGACCCACCACAACGGGGCAGAGTAAAGAAAACCCAGAGATGGTACAATCACCTAGGCAAGCGGAAGACACGCAACAACTACTACCAATGGTGATCACAGGTTCGCCACAAAATACCAATACCATTCCTATTTTCAATCTCTCAACCCATACATTAGCAGAAAATGAGCTTCCTCTGCTCAAAATGGGCCTATGTTTCGTCCCCACTGTCCCACCCAACTTCATGGAATTACAAACAGAACTCATGAGGTTTTTCAGGCGCATACGCCTCCAGGCTTTTTTTCAGCTGCATCCCGCAACAGAGACCAATGCGAATACCCCGTTCCGCCCACCCTCTATCTTTTTGCCCTCAGCTGAGATGATCCCCTCGGAAGTGGTGACATTTGAGAAAGTAATTCTAAAGGAACTCTCTATTCTTCAAAATAAGAAAAAAGTCATCCCCTACAATATCTCACTAAAAGAAAAGCGCGCCATTGACCAACTTAAGACCAATGATAACTTGATAATCGAAAGCGCTGACAAAGGGGGCGGCATAGTGCTCCAAGAAAAACCAGCCTATATCACAGAGATCCAACATCAGATTGACAATAAAGAGCATTATAAAAGGTTAGCTCATAATCCGACCAAAGAGATACAGGCACTGACCCTTAAGATCACCAAAGAAGGATTGAGCTCTGGTTTCCTCTCAAAAAAGGAATTCAATTTCCTTAATATAAAGACCCCACGTATCCCTGTTATTTATACACTCCCTAAAGTGCATAAAAACTCTACAAACCCACCAGGGAGACCAATAGTCTCAGCCTGTGGTTCAATCCTTGAACCACTGGGTTCATACATTGATTTCTTCATAAAAGAGTTTGTTCCAGAAACCCAATGTTTTGTCAGAGACTCCATGAATATGATCAGTATGATTGAACATCACCCTTTTGATCCAGCTGTAGAGACTCTGTGCACTATGGACGTGGAGTCCCTCTACACAAATATACCACAGACATCTGCACTTTTGGTCATTCAAAGAATCTTAGACAAACGCCCCCGGCCTCACCCTGTTTCCGCTACATTCACCCTTCAACTCCTCGAGATATGTCTGACAAAGAACTTTTTCATGTTCAATAATAACTTCTATGAACAAATCAAAGGCACGTCCATGGGCACAATTTTTGCCCCAAATCTGACCGTACTCTTCATGGACCAAGTTGAGATTAATGTAATCCTCACACCATCCAATCCATTCTTTGCAGGCATAGGTTTTTTGCGCAGGTATATCGACGATATTTTCGTTATTTGGAAACAGGACGTCGATTACCTGCGCCAATTCCTTCACTGGATGAATAACAATTGTTCAGGACTATCTTTCACTATCACAATCAACAATGACTCAATAGCGTTCCTAGACCTTACTATTTTCCATAGTGAGGGACACCTTCTAACGCGGCTCTTCCGCAAACCTACTGAGAGAAATACCCTTCTGGCGTACATTAGTAATCACCCCAGGGCCTTAAGGGACTCTCTGCCCTATTCTCAATTTTTAAGAATACGGCGGAATTGTTCATGCAAGAGCGACTATTTCCAAGAAGCGTCATTCTTAGCGTCCAAACTTAAAGATCGAGGCTACCACAAGAAAATTGTCAAAAACGCCTGTAAGTGAGCATGGTATTGCCCCAGAGATGTTCTGTTAACATCCAAACCGAAAAAAGACTTGAACCGCATTGCTTGTGTCACCACCTTCTCACCCATTTCACATCAGTTGAGAAAAACAATACTTAAACAATGGCCCATTATCAACTCGGGCATCCTAAACATTGACAAACCCTTGTTTGCCTTCAAAAAGAGTAAGAATCTCAAAGACCACCTGGTTAGGGCAGCTTTACCATCCGCACCATCTTCTACTACCCTTGATGCAGTATGGGGCCTGTCCCCCATTGTTGGCCATTGGAAATGTGGTGGATGCAATAACTGTGATTTTACAATTGAAGGAAAATGTTTTACATTCAATAACATTACTGTCCATAGTCATTCTTTTTCCAATTGTAACACACCAAATGTAATTTATTTGATCCAATGCCCCTGCCTGAAGGTATACATAGGGCAAACATCTCAAAAGGTCAAGATTCGAATTGGAAAGCACAGGAGCCGCATTCGATGCGGCACTCAGAATGCACCATTGGTGGACCACTACGATTGTGGATAGAGTAGCAAAGGTCCAAGTATTCCAAGGCTTTAACAACGCTTGAATAAGCTATGGTTATTGTTGAATGGAGACACACTCGAAGCTCTGGACCTCTTGGGCTTCATGTATCAAAACAGGTTTAAGGAATGGTGAGTGTTTACTCCAAAGAAGATCTCGAGAGTTTTTCCAGGATTAATATCCGTTCTTTTGAATTGTAGTACAAAGGACAGAGCTCTTTTTCATTGCAGAAAGGTATATTTATTGTTTTTCATAGAACATGGACAGCCGACACGTGTTTCGGCCCCTCATGGCGATTTGCGCCGGGGCTTTCTCAAGGCTGTAGAAGAAGATGGAATAGATTGTTAAGGTGTGCGATATGATAGCAGTTGACCCCAAGAAGAACAGAAAAACACCTAAAGTGCACGAGTGATTGGGATGATTTATGGTATCATAGCATCAAGGCCTTATCTGCGTTTTCAGGTAGTGGTGAATCGTGAAACAGGTACAGTTATTGTGACTAAAATTATACTGAGATAGCGCAAACTAAGAAGTGCAAAGGAACAGTGAAACAGGTGTGTTATTTTAAAATGGCAAGCTATTTGAGAGTGGTTTCTCAGTGTTCAGATTTCTTTTGGCAACCCGAAAAGTGTCCCAAAGTACCAGGTCAAAGAAAGAGCGGGTAGGCAGACAAAGAGATCACAGCATAGAAAACAGTATATAATAGATATACCTAATTTTACTTTTCTGGCGTAAAGTATTTTGGTTTCCAAATAGTATCAATGTCCAAAATATCATAAATACAGTTTTTCAGGAACAAAGGTTCTTCTGTCAATTCAAACACAATTATTAGTACATTAGTTTTTGTAACCAAGTCTGGTGCTTCCGCATGTTATTTAAGGTAAACACTTTTAGCAAATAAGGAGTGCAGACAATACGTTCAGTGTTAGTAGCATCTATCTATGGTAACAAGTGATCAGAATGGTTCACATTTGTTCACAGACTATGTATTATGTTATTACATTTTATAAACATTACTGAATTATTCACTGTATAAATTTTTGTCTAACCCTGCATGGATAGTACCTCTACTCATAAGAGTTGGACCTGGCTGATATGCCTACATACCACGGATTGACAAAATGAAGGACATGTATTAGGGGGTGGCTCGAGCTGTGAGTCGTTAGAGAAAATACCATTAAAATTTAAACGTACGTATTAAATAATCAAAAGCAGTGTAGCCTATGTTTTGTATGGTTTTCTTAGTTTCTATAATCAGGGGCACTGAGTTAAAATTAGCAAAATTGTACACATTTGTTACATTTAAAGGAGCAATGGTTCCTATCTTTGGTTATTTAACAAGGTTGGACATTATTTACGTAATAATGCGGGTATTTCGCCATGTGTATTAACTTCTTGTCAGGTCGGCGTAAAAAAGGGCCCCATGATTTCAGTTAAACCACATTTCAGAACAGACACTGTTTTTTTAAAAAAAAGCAATTTTACACAGGTAGGCGCGACTAGTGATAGAGAAAGCCGGTAATGTGCAAGCGACTGTACAGCTCGTAGTGTTCTAATAATACATTTTAAACTGGCGCACAATCAATGTAAGTGTTTTCCCCTTCACACCATATTTGTTGTATCAACATGCATGTTAAAGCATTTTGTTCCGTGGGCAAGTCGTAAATTACATTGTGTTTGCGTATTGCGGAGCAGAGACATCGAACACGCAGGAATGTTAGAGTTTTAAATAAGCGGGGACACGGTGTGTCAGAGTGCCGAAGTAGGCGTGAGTACTGTGGGGAGCTTTCCGTCCCATAAGTGAGGGCCGGCATACGAGTAAGTTACACACGCCCAAATAGTCGGCGTTCCCGGAAAACTTACTTTTTAGGCTAATGCCCTCTTCGGTCCCTGCTCCTAGTCCTTCAGCGTCAAGGCGGTTCTCGGGTTGAATCCCAGCGGTTCCCACGCCCGCGGTCACCCGGTAGTTAAGTGGTGTAAACCGGAAGAAGATCCGGAAGGGCTTGTTATCTGGGTTAACTTTGCTACGCTTTGGATTTTATTATTTTAGTTGTGAGTGGACCCGATTTGCACGCGAAAAGGACTGTGCTATGTAAGCATATAAGTACATATTGTGAATTGAGCCAAAGCAAAAATTGCTTCTCGATTTTTACAGATGGAATATAATTCGCTCAGTTCGATGGCTGCCATTTGTAAGTGGTGTGGATACCTAATTAGCGGAATAGCAGCCTGTAATGGCCTGGGCATCACAAGGCAGATATCGTTCTTTGTAATTATATTCTCTATGATTTGCATGTTTTTTGTCAGTATTACAGAGAAGATAACTATTAGAGAGTGTTTTTTATCGAAAAGGCAGGAATATAATTGGGATTGAGTTGGCAAACTCTGTCAAAGAACGAAAATTCATAACCTACGGGGCAGGTAGAGATAGGAGTATGAAAACTAATAGCTGGGCACAACAAAGTACCTCAGACTGAGTCCTGGTCTAATATTAGATTCTAGAGGATAATCTAAACCATGTTGATTTATGGGGATTGTTAGTAGGACAGGCATCAGTATCACATTATCTTACGTTTGTACATTAGATCTCAACAATTCCACATTCTTAACTGAGCAAGTCTTGTGAAAGAGCGGAGGTTTGACTGAAAAGTTCTGTCTGGGAAAACTGCACATTTATACAGGGCCTAGTACAATTGTTCATATCATCAGGTGTAAGCTTATAGCTATGTCCATGGCATTGTTGCATCATCTCATGTAGTGGAAAAAATGAAGTTGATTACAGCCAGTGATGCCATTCATATTCCTGATTCAGCCCATTTTTTACTGTTTCCATACCTATGATTAGTGCACTTTCTTCTCGACGAAGCATTTGGTCCAAATCACCTCCTCGTTTGGGTATTTTTAGTCTTTTTATACCCACAAACGAAAAGTTCAAGTTGTTCTTATGGTGTCGTAGGAAATGTTCTACAAGGGATTGTCTAATGTCTGTTCCATGGATGTTCCGATAGTGTTCTTTTATCCGGACTTTCAAGGGTCTTTTTGAACTACCGATGTAGTGTTGACCACAAGGGCATGTTATTAAGTAGATTACATAGGTGCTTTCGCAGTTAATGAGGTCGATGATCTTGTGTTTGTGGCCATTGATTGAGACCTCTTTGGTTCTTGATTTGCCCAGTTTACAGATTGAACAGTTCGTGCAAGTGTAAAAACCCATGGTCTGAGGTGGAACAGAGAACAAACTCAAATCATTTATCAATTCTATGTCACCCAATCAATGGGGCATTAAAATCACCCACAATATCTCGAAAACAGAAATCAAATTTTTGGACTTGTCTATTTACATCTCAAACAATCAGTTACATACCAAAATCTACAGAAAGCCAAGCTCTGCAAACTCTATCTTGCATGCCACAAGCAGCCACCCTGCCCATACTATCACAAACATCCCAGGAGGGGAGTACAGACGAGCACGTATGAACTGTAGCTCTGTGGAAGAGTATGAAACACACTCAGCCAATATAACCGAACGTTTGAAACAAAGAGGTTACAAGGAACAACCACTATCCAAGGCACTAACGAAATTCAAAAAGACTGACAGGCAAAGCTTATTACACAATAACCAACTGCGAGAGAGGAAACAAACAATTCGGTTTAATACTGAATATAATAGCGGACAACAATACATCCGCAAGACCCTGCAAAAACACTGGCACCTGTTGAAAGACAATCCAACCTTGTCCAATGCATTACAAGATAAACCCCAGATGGGCTTTTCACGTAGCAGAAACCTAAGAGACATTCTATGTCCATCTTTTCTGGATATCAAACCAAAACCAAGACTTTTCCAACCTCAGACCATGGGTTTTTACACTTGCACGAACTGTTCAATCTGTAAACTGGGCAAATCAAGAACCAAAGAGGTCTCAATCAATGGCCACAAACACAAGATCATCGACCTCATTAACTGCGAAAGCACCTATGTAATCTACTTAATAACATGCCCTTGTGGTCAACACTACATCGGTAGTTCAAAAAGACCCTTGAAAGTCCGGATACAAGAACACTATCGGAACATCCATGGAACAGACATTAGACAATCCCTTGTAGAACATTTCCTACGACACCATAAGAACAACTTGAACTTTTCGTTTGTGGGTATAAAAAGACTAAAAATACCCAAATGAGGAGGTGATTTGGACCAAATGCTTCGTCGAGAAGAAAGTGCACTAATCATAGGTATGGAAACAGTAAAAAATGGGCTGAATCAGGAATATGAATGGCATCACTGGCTGTAATCAACTTTATTTTTTCCACTCCATGAGATGATGCAACAATGCCATGGACATAGCTATAAGCTTACACCTGATGATATGAACAATTGTACTAGGCCCTGTATAAATGTGCAGTTTTCCCAGACAGAACTTTTCAGTCAAACCTCCGCTCTTTCACAAGACTTGCTCAGTTAAGAATGTGGAATTGTTGAGATCTAATGTACAAACGTAAGATAATGTGATACTGATGCTTGTCCTACTAACAATCCCCATAAATCAACATGGTTTAGATTATCCTCTAGAATCTAATATTAGACCAGGACTCAGTCTGAGGTACTTTGTTGCGCCCAGCTAATAGTTTTCATACTCCTATCTCTACCTGCCCCGTAGGTTATGAATTTTGTTCTTTGACAGAGTTTGCCAACTCAATCCCAATTATATTCCTGCCTTTTCGATAAAAACCACTCTCTAATAGTTATCTTCTCTGTAATACTGACAAAAAACATGCAAATCATAGGGAATATAATTACAAAGAACGATATCTGCCCTGTGATGCCCAGGCCATTACAGGCTGCTATTCCGCTAATTAGGTATCCACACCACTTACAAATGGCAGCCATCGAACTGAGCGAATTATATTCCATCTGTAAAAATCGAGAAGCAATTTTTGCTTTGGCTCAATTCACAATATGTACTTATATGCTTACATAGCACAGTCCTTTTCGCGTGCAAATCGGGTCCACTCACAACTAAAATAATAAAATCCAAAGCGTAGCAAAGTTAACCCAGATAACACGCCCTCCGGATCTTCTTCCGGTTTACACCACTTAACTACCGGGTGACCGCGGGCGTGGGAACCGCTGGGCTTCAACCCGAGAACCGCCTTGACGCTGAAGGACTAGGAGCAGGGACCGAAGAGGGCATTAGCCTAAAAAGTACGTTTTTTACAGGAACGCCGACAATTTGGGCGTGTGTAACTTACTCGTATGCCGGCCCTCACTTATGGGACGGAAAGCTCCCCGCAGTGCTCACGCCTACTTCGGCACTCTGATACACCGTGTCCCTGCTTATTTAAAACTCTAACATTCCTGCGTGTTTGATGTCTCTGCTCCGCAATACGCAAACACAATGTAATTTACGACTTGCCCACGCAACAAAATGCTTTAACATGCATGTTGATACAACGAATATGGTGTGAAGGGGAAAACACTTACATTGATTGTGCGCCAGTTTAAAATGTATTATTAGAACACTACGAGCTGTACAGTCGCTTGCACATTACCGGCTTTCTCTATCACTAGTCGCGTCTACCTGTGTAAAATTGCTTTTTTTTAAAAAAACAGTGTCTGTTCTGAAATGTGGTTTAACTGAAATCATGGGGCCCTTTTTTACGCCGACCTGACAAGAAGTTAATACACATGGCGAAATACCCGCATTATTACGTAAATAATGTCCAACCTTGTTAAATAACCAAAGATAGGAACCATTGCTCCTTTAAATGTAACAAATGTGTACAATTTTGCTAATTTTAACTCAGTGCCCCTGATTATAGAAACTAAGAAAACCCTACAAAACATAGGCTACACTGCTTTTGATTATTTAATACGTACGTTTAAATTTTAATGGTATTTTCTCTAACGACTCACAGCTCGAGCCACCCCCTAATACATGTCCTTCATTTTGGCAATCCGTGGTATGTAGGCATATCAGCCAGGTCCAACTCTTATGAGTAGATGTACTATCCATGCAGGGTTAGACAAAAATTGATACAGTGAATAATACAGTAATGTTTATAAAATGTAATAACATAATACATAGTCTGTGAACAAATGTGAACCATTCTGATCACTTGTTACCATAGATAGATGCTACTAACACTGAACGTATTGTCTGCACTCCTTATTTGCTAAAAGTGTTTACCTTAAATAACATGCGGAAGCACCAGACTTGGTTACAAAAACTAATGTACTAATAATTGTTTTTGAATTGACAGAAGAACCTTTGTTCCTGAAAAACTGTATTTATGATATTTTGGACATTGATACTATTTGGAAACCAAAATACTTTACGCCAGAAAAGTAAAATTAGGTATATCTATTATATACTGTTTTCTATGCTGTGATCTCTTTGTCTGCCTACCCGCTCTTTCTTTGAACTGGTACTTTGGGACACTTTTCGGGTTGCCAAAAGAAATCTGAACACTGAGAAACCACTCTCAAATAGCTTGCCGTTTTAAAATAACACACCTGTTTCACTGTTCCTTTGCACTTCTTAGTTTGCGCTATCTCAGTATAATTTTAGTCACAATAACTGTACCTGTTTCACGATTCACCACTACCTGAAAACGCAGATAAGGCCTTGATGCTATGATACCATAAATCATCCCAATCACTCGTGCACTTTAGGTGTTTTTCTGTTCTTCTTGGGGTCAACTTCTATCATATCGCACACCTTAACAATCTATTCCATCTTCTTTTACAGCCTTGAGAAAGCCACGGCGCAAATCGCCATGAGGGGGCGAAACATGTGTTGGCTGTCCATGTTCTATGAAAAACAATAAAGATACCTTTCTGCAATGAAAAATAGCTCTGTCCTTTGTACTACAATTCAAAAGAACGGATATTAAACCTGGAAAAACTCTTGAGATCTTCTTTGGAGTACACACTCACCATTCCTTAAACCATTGGTGGACCACTACGCTGCTGCTAAACATACTGAAGCTGATATAAAGTGGACAGTTCTCAAGGTTTTGAAACTACCGCCAAGAGGTGGCAACATGGGACAACTGCTCAATAAGGAAGAGCTCAAATCATTCATTCAGTTTAATTTGGCACAGGATGGCCTCAACAGATCCGAGGATTGGACCAGTTTGGTTTAATTATCATCCCACCACCCCCATGATCAACGGGTGGGTGCCCTTTTTCCTCTGACTCTTGTCACTTCCTGACCTTGTATCCATCGTCCCAGTGCACTCTGCACCAAACTGTGCCATTTTGCTGATGTAATTGCATTGGGTCTCCCTTTTAACCATGCAATGTTATTGCTTTCAGTAAGGTTCGAGTTATGAAATGCTATTGTTTTACAATAATAATTTTTAATTTGTTGAAATTGCTGATGTAATTGTGTTGAGTCCCCTTTTGATTCAACCAAGCATTGTTATTTCTTCAATAAGGTTCGAGTTATGAATCGTAATTGTTTTACAATAATAATTTTCTAAATTGTTGAAACTCGCACTGGTTAGTGGTTTTGCACTCACTACCATCACTGCGTCACCCACTCCAAGATGTCTGCCAAATTGGTCACCATCCAAAAATGGCGCCCACACAAATCGATCACTAGTAGTCCCTCGTTAATTTTCACCAGTCACGCCACTATATGGCTCCCCACAGTCCCGTCTCTACAGATCCAGCTACCATGCTGAATTAGAGGGACCCACGACGCCCGCCTTCGTAACACCACCAAGGTAAGCTGGCTCAGAACTTCTCCTGAGTCTGCTCTGCTCTGCAGACAGCCGCGAGATAACAGACTGATTCCCCGCTAATTTTCTCTGATACAGAAGCCCAAAAACACCGGACTGCAACAACTTGTAGCCGCATACTGCCATTGTCCCATTGTTCTTGACAAGACTTGGCTCCGACGCCATTGCGCAATGGTAATGCTTCCCCTCACTTGCCAGCCGTGACCGACACTCTTAGTCACTATTTTGGCTTACAACGCATTGTTTTCTCTCCCCCCCAGGGGGCTGAATCCCCTCCTAGAACGATTACTAGACGTTCTCTCAAAACCCACTATTGTGCCATATGGCCCATATTCCGAAAGGTAATGAATTGCAAATCGTGTCTCTGTTGAAGCCGCCCACCGGCCCTAATCGCAATCCAAGCATGATTACGTCCACAATCACTTACACCCGCGGTTCTTATATACCGTCCACTTCGGGTTGCCGTGCACGTTCGAACTGTAACAACCTTCGAATTCACGAAAGCACCGCACGGCCCCTTCTGCCCTTCTAAACACTTGGGGCACTTTGCAACACAGCTAAGTCTGCCGTAGAATCCCACGTACTATTTCACTTTGATTTGAGATATGTGCACAACTCCCTTATGCTCTACGATCCACACCACTCTCGCGTTGCATCTGAATCACCTCACCGCGGGTCGAAATATGAGCACAATAACTACTGTGCCCTTTCGATTCACTTGATTCACACGCAACGCACCCTGCCCACTAAGTTCACTGCGCCGCATTCGGAAATAACTTGCCAATTAGAGGACACAGTCACGGACCGTCACAGTTTCATGTAGTATGTCTGACATGCCTAATTTTAAGTGTAAATAATGATGAACTGGAGATAAAATCTTTTCTCTTTTTTCCCCCTTTTTTCCTGGTTAAATTCACAGGCCTCTCAAATTACTCAGGCAAAAGTTATTATATTAGTCCTGAAGATGATCCCAGTCATTATTTGGAGATAGGGATCGAAACGTCACGTCGACTGTTTAAACAATACTGTACTTGTGAATTGTGTAACTGTTGTTGCAGTAGTTGTTGGTTCGAGCTTACACAAGATTGCATTGTATTGTAAGCCACCTCTCTCTCCACTCTGTTTGCCTGTTATTATTTTTTCCCCTGTATTGTCTTCTTGTCACTTGGTACAGGCTTGTGCCCAGTTGTTTGATTCTTTTCGTGCCCCACGTTATTTGTCTACCTTTATTTAATCCTGGCAATAAATATTCCTCTGTCCGGCTGGACATTGGATTAAAAATAGCAACATAGTCCTTAATTAAGTCTATGTTTATTACTTCTATTTTTATTCAAAAAGTTTAGGACCCCTGTTCTTTTCAAACACTGATATAGCAAGGGCTCTTGACAGGGAGCAGAAGGGAAGACTATGCGATCTCGGAGATAAGACAGAGAAACTACTTGCATGGCTTGACAAAAAAGAGCGGGCTGGGCGCGTGGTCCCGGAGTTGCTTACAGATGAAGGAGAGTTGCTTACGGACACACAGAGTATAGTAGATAACTTCGCGCAATATTTCCAATTTGTTCATACCTCGGTTTCGGATAGGCCGGAGGAGGACTCTAATTTCTTACTTCAGGATATACAGCTTCCTTGCTTGTCTAAAGAGGATTTTGATTTTATGGATAGACCCTTAACCATTGATGAGATAGCTCTGGCTATCCGCTCGTTGAACTCGGACAAAGCTTTAGGACCTAATGGACTAACAATTGAATTGTATAAACTCAGACCAGATAGATTAGCTCATTACCTAATAGGTATGTTTGTTGAGACCCGGGAAGGAGGACGTCTGCCCAGAGAACAAAGATTGGCAGCGGTGGTGGTGATCCATAAGGAAGGTAAGCCCAAAAATAAATGCACCTCGTATAGACCTATCTCGTTATTAAATGCAGAGCCTAAAATATTGTCCTAGATCCTTTCAAATAGGTTTGTAAAGGTGATTAGTGGATAGGTTCACCCGGACCAATCAGGGTTTATCCCACACAGAAATACTGCTTTGAATTTAAGAAGATTACATGATGTGATTGCCAGGGCTCATACTCTGTGAGAACAAGCTGTTGTCGCTTCCCTGGATGCTACCATGGTCTTTGATACTCTTGAGTGGTCTTATTTATGGGAGGTCCTGGCTAAATTTGGATTTGGACCAGAGTTTATTGGCTTGGGACAGTTATTATACACTGAGCCGCTCGCTCAGGTAGTTGTTAATGGAAGGGTGTCGGCGCCCTTTCAGTTAGGACGGGGCACGTGGCAGAGCTGCCCTCTTTCTCCTCTTCTTTTCTCCCTGGCTCTGGAACCCCTGGTGGCATGGAATTCGTGGAATCCGGTGGTCTCCTGAGTGGGAGGATAGGATCTCTTATACGCTGATGATATTCTGCTCTATTTGACCTCACCTCGGAAGTCTCTCATGGTGATCTGCGATGTCCTAGTTTCTTTTGGTAAAAATTCTGGACTTTCCAATAATTGGGGGAAATCATTATTGTATGTCCTTAGTGGGGAGACCCCGGTGCCTCCGCGAAATTGTCCCATTCAGATCACTATGACTGGATTTAAATATCTCTGTATTTTTATTTTCATTGACCAGATGACTAGATTTGCTGAAAATCTTCTTCCGCCTTTACGTAGACTTAAGAGTGAATCCGCCCATTGGTGAAGGCTTCCGATTTCCTTGTTGGGCCGGGCAGCTTCATTCAAGATGATGTCCTTGCAACGCTTTCTATATGCCCTTCAGGATACGTTGGATGCAGTGCCCGACAGCTATTTCCGAGAGATTGAGGGGATTAAGCGTAGTTTACTCTGGGTGGGGAGGCCCCGTGTTGCCTTGGCTAAGCACACGCTCCCGTGGTATGATGGTGGTATTGCCCTCCCAGATATTAAGTGTTATTACTGGGCCTCGCAACTGGCTGCTAATAATCATGCCAAATATGGGCCCGGCGAAGATCCTGGATATGCTATGTACAAATGGCTCCTTCCGGGAGACAGCTATAATAGGGCACTGTACTCTAAACCGTTGAGATTCGACCTCACGGGACAGACAAAACACGCAGTAAAAATCTGGCATGCTACCATGAGCTCACTGGGGTGGAAAGATAAATTGACACTGGCGACCCCGCTTTTTGCATCGGAAAGATTAGGTAAGCTGTGGAACACTATGGGATTTGATAAATGGGAACTGATAGGAATATCAACTATCAAAGACGTGTGGGGCAAGGGGCGGATAAAATCATTTAAAGAACTGCAGGCAGAGTTTGAGCTTTCGGACTCTGAAGGTTTCCGTTATAGGCAAGTCCGACTTTCCTTGTCGACTTCCCTGCCTGTAGATGAAGAGGTACCGGAGTCCTCGCCTCTTGAGGACAGGATTCTGGATGGACATCTCCCCGACAAAACAATCTCCCTGATTTATAAGAAACATATCAACACTAGGGCTGACCTGCTTAAAGAGTTTAGGGTTAAATGGGCACGAGATGGAATAGAACTAGATGATGAAGACTGACAAATGGCTGTGCCCTCCCCAAAAGTGGTCGCTATTCCTGCAAGGCTGCGGCCGGTACAGCTAAAAATATTACATAGGGTTTATGTCACTGGCCCACGCCTTGTGCGGATGGGGATGTTGGAGGATGGACTATGTAGAAGTATGTGTGGATTAGTGGGTACCTTTCTACATATTTGCTGAGAGTGCCGATATATGACTGAATATTGGGATAGGATTCACAATACTATTCAAGAGGTTACTGTTGTCTTGCTGTTTCCGGAGGCACGAATGTGCCTTCTAAATATATGGGAGTCTAATGATTTTAACAATGCGCAAAATAAAGTGGGTCACACTGAGTTATATGATTGCAAAAAGAAATATCGCCCAACATTGGGGTGCTGAACTTCCTCCCACCATCGAGAACTGGAAGAGGGATTTGGATTGGAGTATGTTTCAAGAAAAAACTGTATATATTGCGAGAGGGCGTCCTCGAAAATAGGCCGCAATCTGGACTCTATGGAATCAGTATGGGGGTGAAATTTGTACTCCACCTAGAGATTCAGTGTTTGAGGTTCCTCCTTACCCGTGATGCTGCTAATAGGTATAAATTATTGATTGTGTTCCCCTCCCTCATCTCACCTCCTCCCATTCTATTAGCGTATTGCAGATTATAATGTGATTCATCTGTATTGTGTCTTTTTGTTTGATGCCTTGAGTTAATAAAAAGATTTTTTTTTTAAAGGAGATGATATCAATTCTGAAACCGAATATGTGTTTGCTTTCAGCATTCTAAGGTCTTCAACTAATATTGCGAGTACAACCGTAATGTTTTCAGGGCCTCATTTACTATATTTTGACGCATGGCAGCACAGAAAGCACTTCTACTGTGCTGCCATGCTTCAAAATAAAAGGGCAGGAATGCACTGTATCTACAAGATATGGTTGCCTTCCAGACCTTCTCCCCAGGGCTGGCATACAAACAGCAGCCGTGCGCCAATGCAGACACACTTGCGCCATGGCGCCAGGGATTATTGTTGTTACACAAAAAAAAGCATTAATGGCAGTTTGCTCCTTATATGTGTGCTGCTGAATGCATTCCTCTGTTAAACACTGTCCTCTAGGTCCAATTGGAAAGTGTGAGTAATTCTGTCTGAGAACTATATGAATTATCGACTCCTTAACACCTAGATAACCAAAGCATGTTGTTTGCTAGATAGTATAATTTAAAGAGATTAAATCCTTTGGAAAGTAACATGCAAGAAAGAGAGTGTGTGATCTCTGAATCTGCCATTGCTCAGATTTCCACACTCCATGTAAAGGAACAATTTTTATATTCCTTATTATAAACTCTAGTTTAATGTATTTCCTTAGAAATCCAGCTAAATAAATCATTTTGGGCCAGATGTAGGTAATTCCGATTTATCGACTCTTAAATACCGACTCATGCCAATTCGGTATTTAAGAGTTGGTAAATTGGAAGGAGGCAGATGTAGGTAAAAAATTACCGAATCTGTAAGAGTCGGTATTTACCGATTCTGTAAATACCGAATCTGTATTTCCCATTGATTCCTATGGGCCTTGAAGCCCATAGGAATCCATGGGAAATACAGATTTGGTTTTTACAGAATCTGTAAATACCGAATCCTGCAAGGGTGCAGGGGGTGTCACTTTGACACCCTCTAGCACCCCAATTCTGGACTTGTGTGCCATGTGGCACACAGACATGCCCTAGGGCATGTCTGTGTGTCACATTGAAAAGGTGTGCATGCACACCTGAATTCGGTATTTTACCACCCAATAGGATTGGGTGGTAAAATACCGATTTTTAAGGGCCTGTGGCACTCTTAGGAGTGCCACCTACATGTGTTTTTTCCGAATCGGTAAATATACCGAATCGGTATTTTACCGATTCTGTAAATTTACCGATTCGGTAACTTTACAGAATCGGTAAAATATAGTCCCCCTACATCTGGAAACCCTAATACCGGTTGGTAATGGTCGAATTCGGCCGTTACCGACCGGTATTAGGGCTCCTACATCTGGCCCTTAGTGTCTAGAAAGAAACACACACATCAGGTTTTCGCAATCCAGAATATAGATCAGATGTCAGTATCAAACTAATATTTGGTTGAGTTTTAAAATGGGGAGAATTTTGCAACAAATTCAGGTTCACTTTCCCACCTCGGTATACAGCAGTGTTTCCACTGACTATTCAGAAACACCACCCTGGTGATATGTGAGTTATAGTAGAACAAATCAACATATACATTATATCAATATTATTCTTTATAACTGTCTGTACTACGACAAGGATCTGTATCATTTACAGATATCTTATTCCTTTCAAAATCACTGGCAAAAGGTCCTGTAAATAATATGTCATTTAGGTTGAGATGAAAAACGTGTGGCAATTGGTCAGTCTCTCCAGTCCTGGATTTGGTAGCCGAAGTCCTCCAATGGACAGCATGTTGTTGCAGGGTGACTTTCATTTCACCTGTAAACTTATTTTGTAGTGTAGTTCCTATTTTCCCTATAGGCCCTGCGCATTGGAATAACATAAACAGCAGTGTAGACGTAGGACTGCGGTCTTCTAAGTCTCTACTGACTATGTTAGACTTAATTTAGGTTTGCGCCAGCTAGCTCAGAGGTCACTGGAAACTTTCTTGACTGAATAGGAAGTGATCAGCTTCCCTGGCTCAGACAAGAAGGGATTCAGCTTCCGACAACCGCATTAGCATGACAACTTTGCTCCTCAGAATAAGAGTCAATCTTTAGAGTCGTGTGAAAAAATAGACAGCTATTTCACTCAGTCAGTTGTGCAGATTTACTTTCACCAGGATGCAGAGAATAGAGAGACAGGCTTTTTCAATAAAAGATATTATTTATTGAGCAGTCTTCCTTCTCATGCAAGAGAAATGAATTGCCACAATTGCAAGACTTGTTATTATGAAAAGTGCGTACAGTAAAAGGAGTATTACGAAATAATACTGTAAAAGCATTGATATGGTTTCTTAGCCATAAGATAGTTAAAATGAATAAAATATATACATTCATATATACATTGCGTAATGACCTCAACTGGTGCTTCTAACTACGCCTACCCCAGTGTACCTGACCTAAGCCTAATACAAGGGAGGGAGTAAGTAGCAGTTTAAGTTAAGTTGGTTTTGCCAAGAGTTTATTTCAAGAATTCTCTCTAAGGGTTTAGTCAGCACTGTACCTCTGGGATAGAATGCAGGAGGTCTGGTATCTCCTCTCAGGACCCGATATCCCAGTCACCCGCAAGGGTAGGCTGGAAACGCCGGAGCTGGATTTTCTCTGCAGGAGAAAAGACAGCGTCTTTCTCAGCGCGTCAAGGAGGAGGGGCAGCGTCCGTGGGCTTCTCGCATCTGCTGGGCTCTGCAAGGGGACAGCTGATCTGCTCCAGTATTCACAACCACCGTGTGTTTGCTTAAGGCAACATTGGTATATTTATACCTGAAAGGTGCCCAGTTTGACGTATGTTTTTGGACATAAGACGTCAATAAAGATGTCACTAAGAACTGGTCGTTCTTACAGTGCACGCAGGAGTTCTATTACTAATCAAAACAAAGCAAGCGGGGCTTTCCCAGGTTGCTGGGGGTTTGAAATGTCGAAAGAACTTGCTGTGCTATCTATGAATCTAAGGAAGTGGCTTCTGCTGTGTCATGGACTGTCATGAACTGCAGAGACGAGTTACTGAAATATGGCTCTGATCGTTATCCCATTATAGGGATATGTATTGATTATAGCCGTATAGGGGCATGAGGTCACAATATTGATCGGGGTCCTAGATAAAACACAACAATTTAGCACAACCCTAGTTAATTTTTCTGTGTTGCCTACCGATGTGGCTACAGACTTTGGATCTTCAGTTTCTTGAATGCATTTAACATTCACCATTTAGATTAAAAACACAACCATAGCAGCCAAGATTTAAATGAGAACAATGTCAATGCTATCCAGACATAAGTCCAGGGAGATTTTGAATAAGTCTCCAAGTCTTGGTGGTAGGAGGGACTTCTTACATAAAACTTACAGGATATGGTCGGGATCCAATTGAATTATCACCTTTCTTAATGAGGACTTGGGGTACACTAAAAACAGTGCAGGTGATGGAGACCAAAGAGAATAATATCTATAGTCCATCCTATATCTAGCCAACATGTTTTTGCCAACACAAAAATCCTGAACGGTCTGGGGCATTCATCAGGGCTGTCAGATCCCTATCAGAACAAAGAGGGTGTTCCCCGCTATGTTACATGCTAATGTGAGGGAGTATACCTACAACAGAACCCAAGTGTGTCCTACCTGAGACATAAACAAACACATGCCGATGCCCCCCTGTGTTAAAAAAACACAATATATAGTGAATAGTGACCAGACACATTGCATTACTCATACACATAATGTGAACATGCTCCAGTGAACCGCATGGTTTAAATACACAGGCAACCTGTCAGATCTTGCACGCCACCCAATATGTACAGTCAAAAGATTATAAAAGTGGGACCTGCATTTGGTCAAGGAGGGTGTCGTTGCATCAGTTGTATGCAAAACCTGCACACATATGTGTACTTAATAGTAGTCATAGCGAGCAACAATCAAACTCTATGTGTAACACAGTGCCAGACAGTTGACTATCTTTTATAATGACACTTCCACAAAAAAGGAAATTTAATCCTTAACCTATGCTTTAGAGGATACCAGGATCTCGTCAGGGGAGCGGTGGTGTCTTTCGTGGTCACACACTAAAGAAGGGGAGGGTACATAAAAACAAGGAAGGACAACCAAAACAGGAAAGCTTCAGGAAAGGGGGTTGTTGCTTATACCTCTGGAATTACACACGTAAAAAAAGGGCTGCATAACAGAAGATTACACTCCAATGTACACTTCCAGTTTTGTAAGCATCTCCAATAGTGTGCCACATCAGGTGTAATGCATTTACTAATGTCAGTACCAGGTTTTCCTGTAGGCCTTGAGAAAAGCTAAGATGAAATGTTACTCTCCACTCTTAGATATATGTCATAATAGAGAGACAGAAAAACATCACCATTCGCAGTTGAGGCTTTTACCAAAGACCCTGGTTATCAATGAGAGGTAAGTAGGAGCCAGGGGGGCTAAACCCTGGTCACTACATGTCAAGCATTGTCACATGATATGTACTATGGAGGAACAAAACAACATAGCACATCCGGTTATATAGGAGAGTGAAGGATGCTAGGAAGCTAACATATGTATCACTGGAGACTAGTTTTCCTACTCTAAGTGTTCCAGACTAATGTAAATGCTCAGGCATGTCACCTAAATGAAAGAAGCACGGTGAATGAATAAAATGCATCCAAGCTTTGTAAAGAGCGTTCACAGCCCAGATATGCACTTGAGAGTATGCGACGAAGGCGAGGCTAGAAATTAATGCAAATACTGAGGTATATCATTGCTCGCGTAATTATGAGCTCACTTACGTAGCAAACATACAGTGACAATTCAACTGCAGCCAAGATTTGTAGACGAAGATAAGAGCCCAGTTCACCCCTCGATAATAGGTGGTGGAGAAGAGGCTTGAAAGCGGGTGCGGAGTCTATGCCCGGGACCCAGAATCGCCCCCCCTCTTTACTTCATCAGAATGTACGCCACGTAAGCAACCTAGAGTGTTCCGCTCCATGCTATTTGGTACGGTTTGATGCCAGGGCGTCGTGGCTGATATTCTTCTCGAGGATAACGTGATGGAGTCCACTTGGGGGCGTAGCCACGGCGTACCGAGCTTCGAAAGTACGCATGTGTGACTGCACGTGTATTTGCGAAATATAGTACCAGGGGCGGCCTTAGGCATGTGCAAGCTGTGCACCTGCACAGGGCCGCCAAACCCCAGGGGCCACCACGCATATATATATCCTTAATTTAATAATCCTCTGAGGATAGATACATACTTGTGTGGCGGCCCCTGGCAGGGATTTGGCGGCTTCTGGCTCTGTTCCACTTCCAAACACCCTGCCCCCTCTTCACTAGCCTCCGCTCCTGCGTTCCTCCTGGTTCCTGATTGGCTTCTTTTTCTCCCTACCCACTGCTGGCCCGCTGGTACAGGCATATATAACATTGCAAGCAAAATGAAGACAATTCTAGTACACAAATCTGGTTATTCGAAATGAAAGAGATAGGCGGCTCAGCAGGCTTTCGTAGCGTCACAGGAAGGAGCAATCCTGAACTTTATCACCCAAGGGAAACGTAAAGATGGAGAATCCTCCGGCCAGAGTACTGCTGATGCACTAGGTAAAACATTCGATATGGTATCAATATTAATGTTTCCGGGCTAAGAGGCCACCGATTCTTTCTCTGTGGGGGGCTGTGGATCAGGGGCCCCTGTCATTGCCCTGGCACTGCAGCCATCTGTGCCAGTCCCTCACGTTGTGTGTCACAATACCCTCCTCCTCCCAAAGTTGATCATTCGGAGATGAATTCGGAATGCATGTATTGGGTAATGGCTGATGTATATTCTCAGTATCCAGCTTAAGCCAATAGTTTGTAATGGCGAAAAGTGGTTATGAGGATACAGTAGATATGACAATAGGTATTCAGGCCATACTTCATTGCACTATATATGTATCTCTATGCTGTGTTTTTCAAAGGTTTAAAGCTACTTGGTCCCCTTAGTGGTATAGTGTATACTCCTAAACTTGTACTTAGGGGTGCAAATCATTCTCTAAGACTGGCGAAAACTTCTTCACCCAGCATAAGACTTCCCTAGGGAATATCATCATTGAGTCCAAAACGATCAGTGTGAAGCCTGTGCACCCATTTTTATTAAAAAAACAGGAGGGCATTTGTCATATCCGAGTGATTCTGTGACAATTTCTCCACAATGGCCACTCTAATTGGTCAGCACTGTGGCCCTGTTCTATGTAATGAGCAGTCAGTTTAGTGGCATCCCTGTTACACCTAATTGTGCCCCAGTGTTCTGAGCTGCGGATGCACACCTTGCATGTTGTCATCCCAATGTATAACAACCCACATGGGCACTTGATCATGTACACAACATTTTGTGAATTACAGTTTGTTAGGCTCTTTTGTCTCCACGGTGTTCGCATGCCCAAATCCAGTTCTTTTGTATTTTTGTGTATGTTTGTGGGTTTTGCATACAACTGATGCAACAACACCCTCATTGACCAAATGCGGGTCCCACTTTTATAATCTTTTGACTGCACATATTGGGTGGAGTGTAAGATCTGACAGGTTGCCTGTGTATATAAACCATGGGATTCACTGGAGCATGTTCACATTATGTGTATGAGTAACACTGTGTGTCTGGTCCCTGTGTTTTTTTCAACACAGGGGGACAAAGCCATGTGCTTGTTTATCTCCTAGGTAGGACACACTTGGGTTGTGTTGTAGGTGTACTTCCTCACATTAGCATGTAACATATGGGAGACACCCTCTTTGTTCTGATAAGGATCCAACAGACCTGGCAAATGCCCCAGACCATGTAGGCTTTTTGTGTGGGCAGAAACATGTTGGCTAGATATAGGATGCACTAGAGACATTATTCTCTTCGGTCTCCATCACCTGTACTCTTTTGAGTGTACCCCAGGTACTCACTAATAAAGGTGATAACTGAGGAACCTGGAGATATTTTTAATTCAACTGGATCCCGACCATATCCTGTAAGTTTTATGGTCGAATTACCTCCTACCACCAAGTCTTTGCTGGGGTTGAGTTCACCCTGGTAGCACCAGCTTACCAGGTAGGGTAAAGGATGCCTATGATGAAGCATGACACAATGTTGTGTGTGAGGTATCTTCTTTCATTAAGGATGACCTCCTTGTTCTGCTTGGTCCTGGGTGAACTGCGGTAGATAGTTGCCAACCTTTTTGGGCATCTCCTGTAGTGCTGGTTAAGCAACCCCCTTTTTTTGTGGTAAGTTCATTTTGGTGGGGGACAGTAGGGTTGCTTTCTCTCCCCGTACTCTTCATTTTGGTTACTATAGAGGTTTGTTTGACATTCTGGCAGTTTAGAATAAGAATATGGTGTGCTTCTGGTGCTTTGATTCAATCAACTTTCAGCATACTGTGGGAGAGTTGTCAATGGTCATACTGATAGTGTTAGGGCAACACTTTTCCTCAGTAAAGTGCTTTATTATGACTTATCTGTGCATGGCCCTGATCGATTTCCCCAATTGATGATGCTCTACTCTAAAACAGCCCTAGTTACTTGTACCATATGGACCACATGGTACAGTTTCACTAAACTGGTGGACATCTTTCTCTTCTTTTTGTTTTTGGGAAATGGTGGGAAGATCACCGTTGTGGTTCCTTTTGTCACTACGACTGGCATGGTCTCTTTATGAACTGGACCAAATTCTTCTGTATAGCCAACCTTTTCAACTACAAGTTTATTGATCTTGGGTAACGAGGAAATAACAGCAAACATTTTCCGATGACCTTCAAATACTGTAGCTGATCAAGCCAATACTGAACTTGGATTCGATTAAAATCTTGTTTGGAGAACATGGCGGCTAGCGGCTGGCTGGTCGCGAGAGGCTCCAGCGGTAGCGGACGGTGATAAAGCGTAGGGTTCTTGTTTTCGACAGATGGTGGATTCGAAATAAATGATGGGAACAGCCGTCTTACCTCGGTGATTTTAGCACCGTAAGGTCTTCGCTTACAGCTTCTGCGGGCTCTCGCGAGCTACCAACGTCCTTCACTCCCGAGCACCCAGAGCACTCAGAGACGTCTCTGTGTGACTCCATCACGGTGGTCGGCGGGCTGCGGCATCGACGGCATTCTACTGAGTCACAGCGCGCCACAAGCTGTCTATAAGTTAAAGGAAACGGGCGGAGGATAACTGTTTACCCGCCAATGTTGTGAGTTTTTTCTCATTTTTATTTTTTTCCCTTTTCTTGCTTATTGCTTATTGGGGGTAAAATTTCTGACTGACGCTTTGGAAGAAACATTGGCGCTGGCGGGGTCAGTTCTGAATGTCGCAGCACTTGCCGCGTTTGAAGGCATCACAGGACACAGGGGGGAGGTGTGCAATGTGACAGAGGGGGGAGTCGCACAGTGGACCCGAGCTGCCCTAGAAGTCAAAAGGGGATGCGGAGCAGCTGCCAGGTTCTCCCACACTGGTAGAGTCTGGAATGAACAGAGCAGACCAGAACTCAGTTTCCCAGAATCCCCCACCAGCAGATTAGGAAAACCCACAAAGAAGTCCTCACATTAGATCTACCACACAGCTCCAAGGGTGAAACTCCAAATCTTTCTGAGCAAGAGAGAGAAGGCTCAGCTCAGCTCAGTGCGGCAAAGGAGGGAAAGCATAGGACGGAATACTGAAGCTAATACTGAAGGGATCTGTGCACTTAGATATGCCCTAAGGTGTACAAGTAGAAATCAAGACTTTAAAACAGTGGACCTATTTAATGCTCCTGATAATTCAGTCCAGGGCATAAAAATAATGCAATTCTTGCAAAGCCCTCCAAAACAACCACTAAAGCTGCCACTAAATCCTACAATACAATCAATTCAGCGCAAGGCGAAACCGGTCCCCTCATTAAAAGAGTATTTTAGGTTAATGCCTAATACCCTCATTCTGAAACCAAAAAGTTGTGTCCCGGAAACCCCGGGCAAACACGCAGAGGGGCCGTATTGCTTTCCAGAAGGGGTCTTAAGTCCTAATAGGTTTCAAGTATTAGAGGGGCAGGTAGAGGTGGCAGGAGTCAAAAGACCAGACATGGCAGATGCAAGAGTAGAAACGGAAGATAGAGACTCCATTCTGGATTCTGTCATTGATATTCTTCCTATAAGCGGAGACAAACAAAAGGTACATCAGGACCAGGACCAGGACCAGGACTTAGGTGTCTTGCAAATTCTTTATTCCCTGAGTCAGGAGATGAAAAACTGGTTTTGGGTCTCACAGAAGAACCAAGGTGAAATCAAAACGTACTGTGAAAAACTGGAGCATAAGCTTAATTCCCTAGCTGCAAGGACCACAGTTTTAGAGTCGACAGTCGCACAATTGACTACCCAATCCACGGAAAACTCAAAGGAAATCGATAGATTAAAAGAACATGAACAGGGGTTCCAGGAGAAATTTGAATTTATCGAGAACTCACAGAGGAGAAATAACCTTCGCCTGCTCAAAGTTCCAGAAGGGGCAGAAGGGAGAAACATCAAAGAATTCGTGGTCAAACTGATAAAACAAGCAACTTTAATTGAGGCTACGGAACAAGATCTCATCAAGGATATCCAGAGAATCCACAGGGACCCATTTAGACTAAACCCAAATAAAACTAGACCAAGGAAGATCTTGGTACATTTCCTTACCTACAATCTTAAGGATGAAATACTTAACAAGGCATTAAAAAAGAGCACCTTAATTGCAGAGGGGATCACGTTTCAGATACGGTCGGACGTTTCTTCGATAACTGCATCCAGACAGTGGGAGTTAGGAAAACTCCTAGACCCCTTTAGACAGTTAGGTGCGACAGCACAGCTAAAATTCCCTGCAACTTTAAAAATAATGTAGAACAACAAAATGCGTGTATTTAAGAGAGTGGATGAAGCAGAATCCTTCCTACAATCAATTTCAGGGAAGGCAAGGGAGGTAGCAGTTGGGTGACCTTCTCTTTTTCCTTCTTTTGTACAAATTCTGTTAGTTCTCCTCCCATTCTCTTTCTCTTTTTTGATCATTGGGTTATTATTTTTTAAAACATAAATACTTTTTGTTTTTGTCTTACTTAAGCCATCTATCATTTAGTAATCACCGTCCCGTAACCAGGGAGGGATGCCTCAAGGCCAGAGTAGGGCCATGAGAGGAAGATTGGGGGTTCTCCAGGGGAGCACTGGGGGGGGGGGGGGGGGGGCAGTCACTTGGTGTTGAGCATGTGAGGAAAAAAATAATAATACGTCTGAAGCGCCAAAATAGGTCACTTAAGAAAGACACTATTCTCACAGAGAGAAATGTCACAACCTAAGTCTGTTCAGGAAACATACTTGAAGGTCTTATCCTGGAATGTGAATGGGCTGAGGGTAAAATATACAATGGAGCGAATCCTACAATACCTTAAAGATAAGCCAGAACAAATCCTTATTCTCCAAGAAACCCACCTTACAGAAAAAGAGATGAGAGACGTGTGTAAAAAAAAATGGGTGCAGGAAGTGGTATGCACTACACAGCAACTAACCACAAAGGGAGTTGCTATTATTATTAAAGCTAATGCAGCTCTCACAGTGGAAGGGGTGAAGGTAGATAAGAAGGGCAGGTGGGCCATTGCTAAAATTAGATATCATACTCATAAATTTGCAGTCGTAGGTTACTATGGACCCAACCTGGATGACCCAGTTCCACTCCAGGAGATGTTGGCAGAGTTGTTAGTCTTTCAGCATCCATTAATTCTGGCGGGAGACTTCAACCTGGTTCTGGACCCCCTAATGGACAGAACTCATAAGAATAGATCACCACACAACTGTAAGATGAGATCACTCTTAATAAATGCAATGCATCAAATGGGCTGGGCAGACGTATGGAGAAAAAGGATGGGGATTAAAAGGAGGTTCACATTTCATAACAAAAAATACGGCCATAAATCCAGGCTAGATTTCTTCTTGATTAGTTTAGAGCTGCTAGGATGGGTGACCGATTCTAAACATCTAGATGGTCATCTTTCAGATCATTCTGCAGTCTCAATGGTATTAAAACTGCCCACCATACAGGGCAGAGGATGAGGTTGTATAAAAGCTAATTGAAGAGACAGAGAGGTATTTTGAGACTAACCTAGAAACCTCATCGATTGAAATGGTTTGGGATGCGTATAAAGCATTTTTGAGGAATCTGATTACATCCATACAAATAGCTCCACAAAGAAAGTTTAGGTTTGAGATCGCAGGTATAGAGGAAAAATTAGCAATTTAGAACATGCTTTCCTAGCCCAGAGGCCCATGCTCCAGAGACATATCCAGGAGGAGCTTTTAGCACATAAATCAGAACTAGCTGGGGTGCTCGACACCAGGGTGAGGAAAAAGTGGGAGGTCAGCAATTTGGCACATTTTGAATATGGGGAATCGAGTGGGAAGCTACTAGCCTGGAAAACTAAAAAGGATCAATGTAAAAATAGGATTAAAGGAGTTCTCTGTGAGACTTCTCGGAAAATTATGGAGAATCCCAAAGATATTGAAGAAACCTTCCATAAGCACTTTGAGCAGGTTTATAAGGAAGATTTAACACCACAAGATAACCTGATTCAATCATGGCTTGATCAATACTCCCTGGCAAAAATTGAAGAGGTTAATTCTATCAATCTCAATAAAAACATCAGCTTAAGTGAGTTAGCTATCGCTATTGAGACGGGAAAGAAAGGCAAAGCGCCGTTCATGGATGGGCTGCCAGCCGAACTGTACAGAGTTCTAGCGCCAGCCCTTGTTCCGGTCTTGCAAAGGCTATTTACACATATTTTTAAGGATGGAGGGAAGGCACCCCGTCATGGAATGAGACAACTGTGGTTCTGATTCTAAAACCTTCAAAGCCATCGAGCCAATGCGACTCGTATAGGCCAATCTCTCTGCTGAATCTTGACTATAAGATCCTTGCCAAGATTTTAGCAGAGAGATTAAATTGGGTTGTAGGAAAGCTCCTCCATAAGGATCAAAAAGGGTTTGTTAAAGGGCGGAGCATTCAGGATTTGACGCATAGCTTGGTGGGTGCAATAGACATGGCAAATCTGCACAAAAGGCCATTACCCATTATCACACTTTTCGCCACGAAGGCGTTCGATTGTGTGAAGTGAGCTTATTTAGCACAAGTGCTTTCCGGGTGTAATTTGGGTGATAACTTTTGTAGAACTATCCTATCTTTTTATAAAAATCCCACAGCCAGAATATTGGTAAATATAATTAAAAGAGAGGCGAGGCAGGGATGTCCCCTCTCACCCTTACTTTTTATTCTCTATATCGAGCCGCTTGCTCATTGCACCATCAGGATTCAAGCAAGCCGGGCCGAAGACGGCTGCAATGCCAGAAACCGGTCCCCGGAAGCTTGTTTCCTCCCCAGTATAAGAATTGGCTTGGTAGTTTGGTCTGCCCTGTTCCCATGATGCACTGGGCCAGGGACAGACTAATTTGCATGTAGCCAGGTTCTGAGCTGGGATGGTGCAGTGAGCTAAAAAACGGTGATGGATCAAGCCCTGATCTTTGGACTGGGTAAGAGTGGTCTGCTTAATTAGACACTCTGTTCATCAACACCCACTTTTCTGAATCGTTTTTGTCCACCATAAGCGTGGAAGGGTATACTCAGATGTGAGTCCCTTGCTCATTGCACCATCAGGATTCAAGCAAGCCGGGCCGAAGACGGCTGAGATGCCAGAAACCGGTCCCCGAAAGCTTGTTTCCTTCCCAGTATAAGAATTGGCTTGGTAGTTTGGTCTGCCCTGTTCCCATGATGCACTGGGCCAGGGACAGACTAATTTGCATGTAGCCAGGTTCTGAGCTGGGATGGTGCAGTGAGCTAAAAAACTGCGATGGATCAAGCCCTGATCTTTGGACTGGGTAAGAGTGGTCTGCTTAATTCAGACACTCTGTTCATCACCACCCCCTTTTCTGAATCGTTTTTGTCCAACATAAGCGTGGAAGGGTATACTCAGATGTGAGTCCCTTGCTCATTGCACCATCAGGATTCAAGCAAGCCGGGCCGAAGACGGCTGAAATGCCAGAAACCGGTCCCCGGAAGCTTGTTTCCTTCCCAGTATAAGAATTGACTTGGTAGTTTGGTCTGCCCTGTTCCCATGATGCATTGGGCCAGGGACAGACTGATTTGCATGTAGCCAGGTTCTGAGCTGGGATGGTGCAGTGAGCTAAAAGACGGTGATGGATCAAGCCCTGATCTTTGGACTGGGTAAGAGTGGTCTGCTTAATTCAGACACTCTGTTCATCACTACCCCCTTTTCTGAATCGTTTTTGTCCACCATAAGCGTGGAAGGGTATACTCAGATGTGAGTCCCTTGCTCATTGCACCATCAGGATTCAAGCAAGCCAGGCCGAAGACGGCTGAAATGCCAGATACCGTCCCCGGAAGCTTGTTTCCTTCCCAGTATAAGAATTGGCTTTGTAGTTTGGTCTGCCCTGTTCCCATGATGCACTGGGCCAGGGACAGACTAATTTGCATGTAGCCAGGTTCTGAGCTGGGATGGTGCAGTGAGCTACAAAACGGTGATGGATCAAGCCCTGATCTTTGGACTGGGTAAGAGTGGTCTGCTTAATTCAGACACTCTGTTCATCACCACCCCCTTTTCTGAATCGTTTTTGTCCACCATAAGCGTGGAAGGGTATACTCAGATGTGAGTCCCTTGCTCATTGCACCATCAGGATTCAAGCAAGCCGGGCCGAAGATGGCTGAAATGCCAGAAATCAGTCCCCGGAAGCTTGTTTCCTTCCCAGTATAAGAATTGGCTTGGTAGTTTGGTCTGCCCTGTTCCCATGATGCACTGGGCCAGGGACAGACTAATTTGCATGTAGCCAGGTTCTGAGCTGGGATGGTGCAGTGAGCTAAAAAATGGTGATGGATCTAGCCCTGATCTTTGCACTGGGTAAGAGTGGTCTGCTTAATTCAGACACTCTGTTCATCACCACCCCCTTTTCTGAATCGGCAGAGAAACTTAGGCAGGAGGCAAACATAGCTCCCTTCAAGTTCCGTAGCTAGGAAAACAAAGTATAATTATATGCAGATGATATGATGATCTATACTTCTGACCCAGTAGAGGCAATTCCAATAATATACAATATAGCCTCACAGTTTGGGCAGATCTCCGGCTAGGATATCAACCAGTCCAAATCAGAGTGTATGGTTTGGAATATCAATGTCCAATTCCCCATACGAAAAAGAGAGATAAGGTACTTGTGAATCAGAATCACTCAGGAAATTGACCAGATCACTGACATAAATAGGAAGAGTTAATATATTAAAACATATGGTCCTATCTAAACCTATATTACTATTCCAGAATATACCCTTAGCATTTAAGGAATACAAGCTAAGGAAAATACAAGCCAGAATGAATTCTTTTGTGTAGGCCTCCAAGGGCATAAGGATGTCGTGGAAAATGCTGCGAAGGAAAAAGAGAAGAGGTGGGCTGTGTGCACCGGATTTAAAGCTCTACGCCTGGGTTCTCTTATTAAGGGCAGGAAAGATGCTCCTAAATCAGCCTGATGACTCAGATACTGGGACAATGTTTAAAGAAATGCTATGGGACATAAAAGGGGGTGACCAAGGCTACATGCATAAATTTGGAGATCCGCGATTTTTTAAGAATGTTCGCTTAAAGCTATTGAAAGACATAGTGTCCATCTGGTCAAAAATTTGGAAAGCTCTGAAAATTGGTTAAAATAGCGCCTTCGCACCTATATGGGATTCGCCAGGATCTCCAGAATGGACTAAAGATGCTCTTGCAAAGCCATTAAAAGATGCAGGGATAGAACATTGAGCTCAGCTAATGCCCGAGGGTCTGTTGTTATTGTGGGACGAGATAAATAACATCACCAAAAGGAAACTATTGAGATTTAAATATCTCCACATCAGGAGCTGGAGCCAGGCAGTAGGCTCAGTGGTGGGTGTTACAAACGAACTGGAGAAGATGCTACATGACACAAAACGGAATAAGAAAGAGACGGCAAATCTATATTGGACAATGTTGGAAATGGCGGAGGAAGATTTAACATTACCGAATGAGCTCTGGGGAGAATACTTGCCAAACGAAGACACAGAAGAATTATGGCAAGTATCTTATGATATACTACACACAATAGTGGCTGCTGAAAATTTAAAAAGAAATCATCTCTTCTCTCTCCACAGAGTTTATTGGTCCCCAGACAGGCTGTCAAAATTCTCGAAGGGTCCTATCCCATGGTGTCCGAAGTGCCAGCAGGAAAAAGCAGATGATATACATATGTTTTTAAGGTGCCCTCTGCTATATTCATTTTGGGGCACGGTTTGTGCAGGTATGGAAGCCATGTTCAGTTTTGAAATTCAGGTGAGCATTAGTTTAGTTTTCTGGGGTATTTTTCCGAATTATGATTTGTTACCTCGTGATGTTAGCAGGCTGTCGTTTTATTTATTCTAATTTGCTCGCAGAAAAATTTGTAAATGCTGGCTCAAGGGTACTGCACCGACCTACCTAGACTGGGTAAATGCGATTAAATTTACATTAAAGATAGACAGGTTCAATTGGAAAAGGAAAAAAAATGTTGGTTACCATGTATATGCTGGCTAGACAAGCTGTGACAATAGTGATCTATATGTCCAATGATTATGCCTTTTTGCAGATAAACATACCCCTCGGATCAGTTACATGGGCCGCTAAGTTAGAAGAACTGAACTGACAAACGGTGAGGGTATCTGTGGAAAGTGCATCCATTAAGATCATCAGAGTCTACGAACTGTTGGTGCTAATATTTCGTTTGGGAGGCTGCAGAACGAACACAGTAGATGGGCACATCTTTTGGCGTATGAGGACTTTAGAAAAAAAAAGAAAAAAAGCCAATACTGAACTTGAGGATTCTCCACTGTTGGAAGATCTGGCATGTACATCTACATACCAAACAGAATTGTAAAAGGTATACAAGTAAACAAAATATTCCATGGCATAATATTTAAATCTCTCTCTTTTCTACATAGTCAATTTAGCCAGTGCTCACCATACTCTCTCAGTCAAAGCTTTTTAAACATACTATCTGATCTGTCTGCTACACCATTTCAACAATGGCCAAGGGATGCAAGAACTGAAGTTGCACTTCTCCTCGGTGAGTATGTTTGCTAATACTATAGAAGTAAATGCTGGCCCCGATCTGAGTGAACAGTACACACTTCACCCATCAATACTAACTACAAAAAGCCACTTCCTACTTGGTAAGCCGAGGTTGTTGTACTATTTCCACACCCACCTAATGTGACTATAGGAGTCAACAGCTAACAATCAGTATTTATATGTAACTAATGTTGTGAGCAATGCGATTGAGGTCAATCATTTCAAAGGGTTGTGCTGTCTTCATAAGAGTGAGTTGGGGTGGCTTCACTGTTATGGAAGGTTTTATCTGCTGGCAGATTTCATGCACAGTGGCGGCTGCTCCACAATGGGGTAGGAGCGTCGCCTCACTGCCTGGCACAGAGCCAGCAAACAAAAAAAAAATAATGCTCTAAAATCGTTGTATTTGTCGTTTGCCGGCGCAGACCCAGCTTGAGGATTGAGGGGTGGGGCATGGGAGGAGGGAGGAGGAGTGCGCGTGCACTCCCTAAGTGTTCATGTGTGTTTGCCGGCCATTTCATGCCGATCAAAACACACATGTGCACTTAGGTTTTCTCCAGCCCAGCTGAATTGAGCAGCAGGGTTGGAGAAACCCTGCAGACTTCCAGGCCTGAGCGGAACACGCATTTTTCAGGCCCACTCAGGTGAATCCCCGTGCTGCTCTGCAGCACATGGATTGGCTGGGAGTATGTCCCAGAGGCTGCTGGTACCCAAGAAGAGGCTGTCAGGAGAGATGCAACGTGGGAAGTGGCCGGCCGCATCAGGTACGTTTTTTTCATTATTACTATTAACCTGTGTCTACACCTGCACTGTCCCAAACCCTGTGCTCCACCCACCCACCCACCATACAAATGTTGAGGAATAAAAGTGTCTGTAGGTAAATATAGATTTAATAATCTGAACTCCACATCTATGCACTTTGAAGATATATTTGTCGTCGAGATACATATACCTGGAGTCAGGTATAGAAAATCTATACACACCTTTTGATATTTTATCTCTTGATATTGTGGCTCTGATGTTCAGGATCCAAGCCCTTCTCTACACTATTCTGCTTTATCTAGGTCCAGCATGTCTTATGGTGTGTTTGTTTGGGTAGGATGAAAGTTTATACTCCTATTTCGTTAAGCTTCTTTCTCTGTACAATTGGTTCTCGGGGATATGGTCTCATCATTTATAAAAACCATCACGTCATCACGTGATAATCCACCGAGTTCTAATTTTAGAGTGTTCCTACCTTTGGTGTCAGGTTTTGTTTACTTAGCTTATTTGAAATAAGAAAATGAACCTGGGCGAGCACGCACACCAACCCTCAAAGTCCCACATGGACAGTTGAAACAAAGCCAGGAGACACTCAAAGGCACATATACAATCAGCTTCAGATGAGTTCCTTTGATGGACTGCATTATATCCACGGTTTGTCCTCGGGGCAGCTGTCAGAATCAAGCACCATCTTTGAAGCTGCAATGCCTATCCTTCACCGAAAGTAAAATAAGAAATACAACCGCATCAGGAAAACAATAAAACAACTCACGGCCTATTTCATTTACAGCACCTGCAACAATTTTCTTTGGATTTGGATGAGGGGTCCCAGAAGGTGTAATATACTCAAACAATCACAAATCTATAGCTTCGCGAGCACCATGACATATGAACGCCTGCAGTGGCCATTCCCGGGTGTGCTGCGGCTTATTGCAGACAGGATGCGCCCGTTTATTTATATCATCAGTTACAGGGCTTAAAATACCTGCCTATATTCTTATATCGTTTTCATCCCGTATTGTAGATATATTTTAGCATGTTTAGAGCTCCCATAGCAAAACATGATATACGACTTTTGCTGTCTTGCCTGTAACTTTAAACATAATGCAGGTAACCATATTATAAAATTCGTGCAATGTCACACAATTATAAAAGAAACATAGCTGCCTATTTGCACTGTTTATTTTATGTGTCCTGTTCAGATCTTAGGCGCCACAATTCCATAAATATATAACCTTTCTGGGACCCCAAATTCTTCAGAGGGGCCCCACTCCATCCAAGGCCAATGAATATTGGTGAGATATTGGAGACTCAGGGGCCAGTTTCACATTTTCAAGGGGGCCCCATCATTGTATGTGACATCGCTGGGAGCAGGGCCATGTCAAAACCATAACTAGCCATTGCTATTATGTTAAAGCCAGGTGGCGCCACTACAGGTCAGGTCACCACTAGAACGGTAGTCCATCCAGCTCTGAAAGCAGTCTACCTTGCAGCGTACCAGGAAAATGCCAGGGTGGCAGAATGACCAGTCCAGCCTTGACTTGAGTTATTGGAGTTCGGAATAGAAGATCCTTGTTAACTAAGTTCATCAGGAGTAATTGACCCAAAGACTTTGACTGCTGAAAGCAGCCAAAATGTCTACAGGAAACAGTGGACAAAAACATGGAGGGATCGATTTGTAAACACCGATTCCTGCATTTTCTTTCCCAAAATCTCACAATCTAGAGTTTTTTTCTTGCAGCCCTTCCAAAGTAATCAATTCTTGGCGAGTTATCAGTGCACCTGGCATTTGTAACGCCTCCTAAGTGGTAGAGGTTGGCAATACAGGGCAGAAGACTGCATGGCTTGTAATAGGTTCCTTAGTGTTAAACCCAATGGCAGAGTTGTTGATTTTGTTGCTAAACAGTCATGTTGATAGTAATTTAATGTCGATATTTAGTATAATGAGTATCTCCAAGACGCAAATAAATGTTTTGTAGTAAGAACATTCAAAGCATGAGATGCAATAAAGAAAGCAGTATTTTGGGTAAGACAAGGCTTAGAACATTTTATAGAAGTTATGATAATTTATGTAATTTGATATTTGTATACTGTGGCCTCATGGGACTCTAAATGTCGATATGAGTTAAAGGTAGACCTGTATGTTCGATTGGAGTGGCTTGTGATTGTATTCTGACATATGTGGAAGAGTAAGGTGAGAAGGGTTCTGAGTCCTGACATGGGGTCTGGTCATGCAATGATGAACTTGAGGCTGCTGCTTGCCTGCAATTTTGATAGAGGTGTGAAAGAGGAAATAGGGCGGGGGAGCATGGCTACGCCTTGTATGGGATGGCCGCACGGAGCTGAAGCTCTCCTGACTGTAGCCCCAATTTGCCCATTTCCCGGACATATTTGCGGCCCCAAACCCTGAAATACGGAGGATGAATCCCGTGAGACAGTGTAGATGCTGGCAGTGCGGGCTGGATGCCTCAGGACATGGAGAGCGGACGACTGACTACTCCGACTGTCCCTGAGGCGGCCTTGCAAAATGGCGGCGGAGCGGATCCCGGTGGAGGCAGAGGCCGGAGTGAAACAACGCAGCAACCCATAACCGGCGGGTGGAGGGAGCTGTGAGTGTGAGACAGCCAGTGGCACTCCGGGGGCCCAGTGCACACAACCAGCATCCTCCTGAGGTGAGAGGGACCCCTTGGACCTTCCGTGCAGAGCGCCCGGCAGCCCTGAGACCCGCGAGTGCCCATGTCCGCAGAGGGGCGGCCCCTGGGCGTTGCACTCGGGGCTCCAATATCTGATTCTGCCCACTTGCGGCCCTCCCGGGGCGAAGAGAACCTTCACAGGAGCCCAGCGCCGGGAGCCATTGGGCGGCGCCTCCCCACTTCACATCATTGCTATCGCTGCCTGAGGCGGAGGCGCTCTCCACAACAGCCAGCCCGCATTAAGGCCCAAAACCGCGGTGCGCAACCAGCCCTTTCTCCAGCGGGGAGCCCTCTGTTGAGTGGGTAGACGCAAGCACCCGAGACGGTCTTCCTCAATCCCCCAAGTTATGATCCAATCACATCCTGCGTGTGAGGAGTACTACAATGCTGGCGCCATCGGGGGCCCGCCTGAGTGAACACTGTGGCTGGACGCGAGAAGGGTGTGCAAATCGCGGCTGCACAGTGGGCCTGAGCTCTGCAAGAACTACTGTGCACTCCCTGCGCCATAACACGGATTCCTCGGTCTGCTGAACGCCCGTTAGCCACCGCCAGTGAACCTGACAGAGCAGGTGCTGCATGGGCCGCATAGACCCAAAGCAACGTGTACTCCCCTTTGGAAAGCTAGCAGACTCCGTCGGGGACCAACCAAGCGAAATGGTGGACGGTGGGCAACCCCCATCAACCTCCACTGAGGACCCACACCAATTACACCCACTGCTTCTGGAAATGAGAGCCAGGTTTAAGACACTGGATGTCCCCTTCGACTCCATGGACAGAAATATAGCGGAGCTGGCCACCAAGCTCCAAGTGCACAACAGAAGACTAGATGTTGTTGAGTCCCGCACGTCAGACATGGAGGATAGAATGGCGCAATCGGTGAAGCGGCTGGACCTCATGGAATGGATTCTGAAGGAAGTCACATTGAAGAACAAGGATTTGGAGGCACGCAGTCGGCGCAACAACATTCGCTTGGTGGGTGTACCGGAGTCCACCGCTGTGAAACGCATAGACGCTTTGGTAGACAAGATCCTCACAGACCTGTTTGGGAAGGAGGCTTTCACTCCCGGCTTCGTGGTGGAGCGCGCCCACAGGTCACTGGGCCCCCGCTCCAACCCAGGTTGCCGGCCTAGACCCATCATAGCGCGCATAATGAACTGTCGGGACAGAGATACCGCACTGCGACTGGCATGGGAGCATGGCAAACTCTCCTACCAGGGCTCCAGACTGTCGCTGTACCCAGATTTCACCACCATGGTTCAAGACGCCAGGAGGAAATACCTGGGGGCGAAGGCAATGCTGAAGAACTTAGGGCTGAAGTACGGCATATTATACCCAGCCAGACTGAGGGTAGAGTTGAATGGCCGGGTTAGTATCTTTGAAAATCCTACAGAAGTTCAAGAATTTTGCTGCACTTATAAACTAAACAATAAGCTTCACACAGAAGCTGACACTGCCTCACCCCCACACAGCGGCTCAGAGGTCAGTGTGGATCTGTTTTCAAACTCTGGGCATGGCTGACTATTGATCGCAGGCCTCCTGCTAATGTGCCGCACATTTACTATGTTAAAATGACAGCCGAACTCAAAATATTGAGTATATTGTTTGTTTGGGCTACTAGGCCGTTGCAAGGTGAAGTCTCCCCCCACCCACTTTGGTGAACACCTCGAGGTAATAATGGAGACGACTGACTGTACCACAATTGTTACATTGCTTTTTGTTTTAGAAATCTCATTGGTACTTTTGCATGTTGTTGTGCAGTTGGTATTGCCTCTCTGGATGGGCGGGCAGGCTGGGTGGGGGGGGGAGTTGGGGGGGGGGTATTGTTTGTATTGCATTGCACTGTAGCTGTAGTCTCTTTCTTTCTGATCACAATAGATAGGCATTGTCTTTGGCTCCATGCGGCGCATAAGTTGTACTCCTTGAAATGGCGCAATTAGGTTACAACATTGGTCCTTCAAGTGTCACGCTAGCGAAGTGGAATGTCAGAGACTTATAATACAAAAGGGAGGGAAGAGGGCCCAAGGGGAAATTTAAAGACCCCACACTACTATCTTTCCTGTGTGGAAAAATACCCATCAGCTGTCGATTCTGGGCGCCCTGTTCATCATATGGGTTTCCTTCACACCGGGAAGGTAGGTTCGCAGACCACATATTAAGCCTAGGGGCTATTTATTAAAACCTCTCGCATCGCACGCTTTTTTATCTTTGGAATAGAAAGGTGGTTATTAAAGTTAGTTTTCCATTCTATTACCCAATTTTATCTGTTCACATCACAGTTCACACTCATTTTCACTTCACACATGCACTGCTCTTGAGTTGTCCATCCTTACCCTGACACACGAAAACAAACAATAGTTTTTCATCTTTACCATCTCAATTGGTTTAAAACCTACCTTCCCGTTGTGAAGGAAACCCATATGATGAACAGGGCGCCCAGGATCGACAGCTGATGGGTATTTTTCCACACAGGAAAGATGCTCAACTTTTGACGTAGTTCAAAGCCTACCTTTCAGACACATACTCGAGCCGACTGTTTGATAGACCCACTACTATTCTTTGATGTGAATGTCAGAGACTTAAACAACACGCGCAAGAAACGCCAGATTATGCATTACTTGCTCAGACAAGTGGTGGATGTAGCCTTCTTGTAGGAACCACACCTTCCTATTAGTGACCACGCCAGGTTTGCCTCCTCCTGGGGCCTGAATAGATTCTTTGCAAACTACAGCAAGTACGCAAGGGGCACTGCCATACTCATACATAAACGGCTTCATTTTAAACTCTGTCACTTATGACCCTGATGGCAGGTATGTGATAATAATGGGCACACTGCTTAGCCAAAAGACAGAGCTGGTTTGTACATATCGGTACAAAAGGGGGTGGTGATGGACGGAGCATCTGAACCAATCAAACGCTCACACCCAGTCAACAGATCTGGGTTTAATCCATCACCGTTCTTTAGCCCACTCTGCCACCCCAGTTCAGACATGGCCATATGCAAATCAGTCTGACCCTGTGCCTCATGGGAACAGTCCAGCCCGAACTGCCAAGCCATGTCTTCCCTGGACCGTAAACACGCTTCCTAGGACCGCATTCTGGCATTACAGCCGTCTTCAGCCAGGCTTGCTTGAATCCAGTGGCAAAGTGAGCAAGGGACTCACGTCCGAGCATACCCTGCCAACATATGGCGAACAAAAGGTTTGTACATATGGCCCAAACACTGACTACCCCCATTTTCTCTACGCGTTGTTATCCAAACTGCTACTGTTAGGCCCTGTGCCTCTTCTGCTGGGGGACGATTTCAACATTACCCTGCACCCGCCCGCTGACAGTACTTCGACAAACCCCGGACCCCAAGCCCGAGCCTGTAAAGCTTTGCGATCTATCTGTGAGCATTTTTCGCCCCTGGACGCGGGCCGTACACGGGACCCGGATCACACCACTTACACCCATTACACCAGTCCTCATGACACCTGGACCAGACTTGACTATTGGTTGATTACTCCGGACGTTTCCAAGTGGTTTCATAAACTTCCAACACTGCCCAGAACGTATTTTGGCCACTTCCCTGTATTGCTGTCCCTGAGGATCCCACGCCCTGAAGGCTTTGAAAGGCAATGGAGATTTCCCCATTGAGCTCTGGAGGACGAGGTATTTAGGCAAGAGATTCAGGATGCAATTGAGGAATATTTTGCACTTAACACAGGTTCGGTAGACATGGAGGCAATGCTGTGGGAGGGCTTTAAGGTCTATATTAGAGGAGTGTGCATGGCCAAATGCTCTGGGGTACTCCGTGATATTCGCGGTAATCTGTCTCGGGTGGAGGGGGAGATTGGGGCCTTAGATGCTGCACAAATTACATCTTTTGACCAGGTACACGTGCAGTGAGGGCAGCCTTACTCCTAGAATACAGAGATACTGCTGAGCAGGAAATTCTATACATGGGAAAGCACCACAATGCAAGGGTGTCTGGGGAAGGGGACTGCCCTGGTAGGGTTCTGGCACAAATGGTTAGACCCCCCGACACTTAAGCCTACATCACTGAGCTACACTCACAGGTGGGGCAACACATCACTGACCCTGAAATACAGCAGGAACTTGTCTCTTATTTTACAACACTATACTCCACTAGACTGGGAAAAGACCGCACCCCGCAAGAAGCCTATCTATCAGAAATCGCACTTGTATACCTTGAAAAATTCATGCAGGATTTCTTAGCGATACCCATCACAGCGGAAAGCATAGACAAAGCAATCGCATCCCTGAACGCCTCATCTGCCCAGGGACTGGATGGGTTCACTGGGGAATTTTATAAGGCTTACAAGGACCTTTTGATCCCTCGGTTGTTAGACATGTATGCAGAAGCTTTAGAAAAGCAGGTCCTGCCATCCACTTTCCGCGAAGCAGTTATTATATTGCTCCACAAACCCGGGAAAGACCCCTTGCTGTGTGGTTCATACCGTCCCCTGACCCTCCTAAACCTGGACTACAAAATACTTGCTAAGGCTTTGGCATGACGCCTCAGCTTCTTATGGAGTCCATAGTCTCTCCGGACCAGTCGGGTTTTATACCCCATCGATCCACGGAGCATAACCTCCGCACATTACTCAACACTCTGCATGATAGGATAAGCCCGGACACCCCGCAGGAGCTGTCCTGTTAGACACCGAAAGAGCCTTCGACTGCCTGGAATGGCCCTTTTTGCTCTCTATAATGCATCTTATGGGTATGCCGCAGGGCTTCACAGCCACCACAGCCCTGCTATACAATTCGCCCACTGCTAGGCTCCGACTCAACGGTACTCTGTCATTGTCCTTTCTCCTAACTCGGGGTACTAGGCAGGGATGCCCTCTGTCCCCACTGTTGTTCATCTAACAATGGACCCACTAGTGAGGCATTTCCAAGAAAAACATCTTCACAGGGGCCTGGTATTCCAACTGGCCCGCTACTGGCCTCGCTGTATGCAGACAATACGATCCTTGATGTCCATGACCCCCAGACTAAACTTAGATCCACTTATATGAGAAATTTTGCACTTCAGCATTTACTCCGGACTGGGGATAAACTGGCATAAGTCTGTAATCTTTCCACTCACAAAGAGTACAAGCCTGTGGGCACTGGAATTTCCATTTGAGAGGTGCTCCGACTCAGTGAAATACCTGGGGGTGCACATTCACCTTGATCCTGACCAAATTATTCACCTCAATTGTGGAGTAGCGATCTCCAGACTTGAGTCACAAATAGACCATTGGTTGAAACTGCCAATATCTATGACAGGGTGCGTTGCGCTCATCAAAATGATAGTCCTTCCGAAATTCTTGTATTTATTCCACAATATCCTGATTCCCCTTTCTAAGACGTTTTTCAGTGCGCTTCGCACCCAGCTGATCAGATTGGTCTGGGGCAAGAGTGAGGTGGCAGGTCATGAAACTCTCATATGCCAGGGGGGGGATATGGAATCCCAGATATGCAGCTGTACTACCTGGCGGCACAATGCAGCTTTGCGCAGGCATGGCATAACCCAGACACCAGGGTGACCTTCCTGAGGCCAGAATCGGACTTTGTCTTGCCAGATACATTGGCCGCAATTCTGTCTGTCGGTATACCGCGGGTTCGCACAGATTTTCAACCGGTTTCCACTACCAGCTGGCCGTGGCCCACACTGGGGGGTCTCGCAAACACACAAATAGGTTATTCATCAGACATACCACTTCCAAATCCCAAACTTCTGCCCTTTACCGGGGAAAAGATTGTACAAAATACCTGCACGAAGTTTAATATCGCCAAAATGGGAGTCTTTTTTTCCTGCGGGTCACATATTTGACCCAGAAGGCGCGTCCATCTTTCCTGACGCATCGTTTATGGACGATTCGCGCTTGCTAGACTTCGGTCTGCACTTCGAGCTAGGTTCCCTGACTTCCCCCTGGAGCTCCGTCCTTCTTACCACTAACAATGGTCATAGGTAGTAGCAAAGGGGCACATTTGATTTCACAGCTTTATAGGGCGTGTGCAGATTTGATCACACTATACGATGCCAAAGTAAGGTGTGCGTGGGAGGGGGACCTAGGCAATCCGATATCCGATGAGCAATGGGCTGCTTGCTGTCTGGAGACAAAACGAGTATCCATTATCAGCAGGCATAGATTGATCCATTTTAAGTTCTTACGCCGAATATATATTACCCCAGTAAGAGCACATAAGTTTGACCCCAATAGGCCTCATCAATGTCAATGATGCCAATCCTCCCAGACGGACTTTGCTCGCCTAGCCTGGACCTGTCCACGCAATACACACATTCTGAGTGGAAGTGCACAACACCATCAGTAAGAATATACAGGTGCAGGTAAAGCCTCTGCCCGAGATTGCCCTTTTGGGATATGTCGTTCAGTTCCCCCTCAAGGTTAGAAGGTTTACAGCAATTGCCTTACTTTTGGCAAAGAGAGAGGTGTCGATTCACTGGGGAGGTAAGAGAGCCCCCACAAGACAGTCCTGGCTCCAAAGCTTGGCGTCATGCTCTATGAGGAGTGAACACTATGCAGACACAACCCCCCGCCTCCAGACCTAGGGACATATAGGGCCTCTTCAAGGCTTAACTTGCAGCTTAGCAGCATACACACCCTACACAACAAGAACTAGGTCTGGTGCCGACAGGTGTTGGTTAGAGAACTGCTTTTCATTGTAAGCAGGACCTGAGATCTGGCACACATACCACACATAGCAAAAGGCCTGGATGGCACTGGGAGTTGGTAATGAGATGGAGGGTATGAGCGATACCCGGGCAGCGTAGCGGGTACCAGCGATTGACAGGGACCAGATCTGTATAGCTTATGTAATGGACTGTTTACATGTGCCCTATTGTACGGCTAAGAGGACTAATGTTGATTTCTCATGTATGTGTAACCATGATGCCCCACACTCGGGCTCAGTGCTTTGCTTTGGTTTTCGTAAAATGTTATAGAAAGTTTTTAAAAAAAAGAGGAAATAGGGCATGCTTCATGTAGCACTACATTTAGGTACCTGATTGCAAAACAGTAGCACAGGTGGCATGCTTTCCCCCTTCTTCTTATCGTGGTGCGATCGAACTGAGAGAGATAACACACACAAAAATTGTCTAGAGCATCCCCTGAGAATTTTCCAGCCAGATAAGTAAAGAGTCTCTTTGCCAGACCTTGACAGACTTGCACAAGGATTTCCAGGACCAGGGGGCCTCGCAGCAAGGGATGCGTTTCATTTGTGTGCCAGCCGGTGCTTAAAGGCCGCCACTGCCTCCCGTTCTGCGGAACGCTTTTCCAGACCTTGCAAGACTCGCACGAGGATTTCCAGGACCAGGGGACCTCGCGGGAGGAGCCACGTTTCATTTGCGTGCCAGCCGGCGCTTAAAGGCTGCCATTGCCTCCCGCACCATGGGAAGTGCGCGGGCGAAGACCGGGCCTAGGGGGGGGGGGGGCCATCTCAGCCCATCAGAAACAGGAAGAGCCTGGACTGGGCCACTCCCCAGTGATTTTCTACACCAACGTGAACACCAAGGCGGAGCTTTGCTACTAAATCAAGGTACTTATTTGTATTGGTGCAGTTTCTGGGCCTCCAATCTTGACAAGAGCCGAGTCAGTTCTGACTCATCAGATTCAGCTCACCGAAAAAAGACTTTCACTAGACACCTTTGCTGCCCAGAAATGATCTTTAATGTGAGGCATATTTGTGGCTAAATCCCCAGAGGGTGTGCAGAATTCTGTGGATCATCTGTGTCACACCATCCCTGCCTCTAGAAAAAACGGGGATTTAATCGTCCTCCCTGACTCCCCATTAGTGGCATCAGAGGTGACCACCGTCGTGCAGGTCGATTCCACTATTACTGCAATAGACAGTGCAGGGGTCAATGAGCCCGACCTGTCACACATTTTGGTCGAAAATCCACTGTCCCGTTCCACGGGACACAACGCAATTACATCTGGCGTGTGCCGTGGGGAAGTCATCACTCGATCCAAAAGGGTTGCCAGGGAAAAAACAATAAATCACTCAAAGTCTTCGACTGCTGGTAATGGAGAGCCGCCTGCGAAACGCCCAAGGGGAGGAGCTGTACAAAAGCAAAAACAAAAACCCAAATTAAAACCATAAGCAGCTAGGCCTCCTGGCAAACCCACTCCAGAACTGAACAAAGCATTGGCCATGAATAAGACTCATAATAGTGATAACAATGATAATCACAATGGTGCTGCGTTTGGGGAAGACCCTGACCAATAGGAGCGATTGGAGACTATGATAACTGACCTTCTGGGGCCCATTTTATGCAGACTAAGTTCAATTGACGAAAATTGTTTTCATTTGTGAATTCTGGGAGAACTGCAGTAAACCAAGGGGCATGTAGGTGGGCATGTGTTGCACAGGGGGAATCGTGGCTCTAGCCCCATTACCCGTAAATGGGAAGGAGGGGAGAAAAAATGGGGGTAATGAACAGGCCACCGGGAGAAATGTTATTTTCACTAGAGTCCCACAGGTACATTCGGAAGTAACCAGACCCAATGTCACCACTGTTGCTAGGGGGGTGAAGGAATCAATGACCTGGCCCACAGGCAATCGCTCAACATGTTTAACAGACGCTGCAAGGCCAGAAACGGGGAAAGGGGAGACAATGCGCAGCCACAATCAACAGGTATGTTCTCTCTAAGTGCGCAGAGTACACTAGGCCTTCCAGTTTTAGACCTACCGACAGAATCTTGCACATATACAGTTGTTTTAACTGGTGTCCCAGCACATACAAGCCAAAAAGAGGAACCAGCGACACAACTGATTAACAAGGTGGCGCATTGGATGTGTAGGAATGCGTAGTTCAATATTAGAGACTATAGACCTATCTAGCTGCTGGGCTTCTTTTATAGACCCCACCCTTCCCAAATCAATATCATAGAGAGGTATGTTGACAAGAGGGTGCATTTGGGTGGGCCAATGCACAATTGCAAAATGATGCCTTTTCACCACTTAGAGACCTCAACGACCTCAACGACCTAAATTATATTGATTGACTAGGTCCATTGAGGGAAGTTGATAGAATCAGTGATACTCCTGTAACTATCTCAGATCAAGGGAGGAGAGGAAAAGTGACTACTGCAGGGACAGTGGAAGGCCACACCATTCATGGTCTACAGGCTGTAAACGCCCAGCTGGACAGTGGCTCACACATGAAAGTGCCCATGTCAAATAGTATCCAGGCAACTGTTAGCATAGTAAGGCCAAACGGGGGAGAAATTAAAATTCTTTCATGGAACATAGCAGGCCTATCCACTAAATTTAAGAATGTTGAATAGCTACTGTTTATATGCGATTTCCAGATCATTTGTCTATAAGAAACTTGGGAACCTGTTAATAATAACTTTTATCTGGAGGGATATAAAATTTTCTTTTGCCCGGCGCGTAAGGCAACGTCAGGGAGAGCCATGGGAGGGTTGGTTATTTATGTTGATCTCACATAATAGGGTAGATGGATAGATCTGGCCTGGGACTCTGAGGTTGTGCAGGGGCTCATTTTCCTCACTAAAGGTTACAGGTTTCTTTTTAGACATTTTTATAATGCAACGTCACATGGTCAGGGTCTCGCATGCCTGCACAATTTAGATGCTAGACTCACACAGGGCAGAAAGGGCTTCAGTTAGTTTTAGCAGGAGATTTTAATTTTCATCTGTGCCCAAACCTAAGAGAATTATGTGGGGATTGGTCAACTTGTATGTTTGAGGATGGCCCACACTTGGAACATACAAAGGAGGGCAGGGAGCTATGCGGCTTGTGTAGAAGGAAAGTCGTGTGTTGAGGCATTCAGGTCCAAGTTCGTAAAGTGCTTTGTGTGCGTGGGCAAGGAGGCGGAATGTTATCCTCTTATTGACGGGGAGCCAGTGGAGGTTTTTCAGATGACTAGAAATGTGGTCTTTACGCGGAATGTCTAGTATGAGTCTGGCTGATGCGTTCTGGATGCGTTGGAGTTTTTTCTGAAGTTTTGCGGTGGTACCGGCGTATAGGGTGTTTCCGTAGTCCAGGCGGCTTGTAACCAGTGCGTGAGTGACCGTTTTTCTAGTTTCGGTGGGGATCCAGCGAAATGTTTTTTTGAGCATGCGGAGAATGTTGAAGCAAGATGATGAAACGGCGTTGACTTGTCTGGTCATCAAGAGTGAGGAGTCCAGGATGACGCCCAGGTTCCGTGCGTGGTCCGTCGGGATGGGGGCTTTACCAAGGGCCTCTGGCCACCAAGAGTCATCCCAGGCGGAGGGGGAGGTACCTAAGATAAGGACTTCTGTTTTGTCTGAATTCAGTTTCAGACGGCTGTGCTTCATCCACTCGGCTACTTCTTTCATTCCTTCATGTAGGTTGGTTTTGGCGGTGTTAGGGTCTTTGGTGAGTGAGAGGATCAGTTGAGTGTCATCAGCATAGGAGATGATGTTGAGGTTGTGTTGGCGTGCGATGGCCGCGAGGGGGCTCATGTATACGTTGAAGAGGGTGGGGCTGAGTGAAGATCCTTGTGGCACGCCGCAAATGACTTCAGTGGCCTCTGACTTGAATGGTGGGAGGCGGACTCTCTGAGTTCTTCCGGCAAGGAACGAGGTGATCCATTCCAGTGCTTTTCCTTGGATTCCGATGTTTCTGAGGCGTTGTAACAGGGTGCTATGACAGACTGTGTCAAAGGCTGCGGAGAGGTCAAGGAGGATGAGGGCGACTGTGTCTCCATTGTCCAGTAGAGTTCGAATGTCGTCTGTTGCTGCGATGAGTGCGGTCTCAGTGCTGTGTTTTGCTCGGAAGCCGGACTGTGAGGAGTCGAGGGATTTGTTGGTTTCGAGGAAGGCGGCAAGCTGGTTGTTGACAGCTTTCTCGATGACTTTGGCCGGGAATGGAAGGAGCGAGATGGGGCGGTAGTTTTTGAGTTCGGTGGGGTCAGCTGTGGGTTTTTTCAGAAGGGCGCTGAGTTCGGCGTGTTTCTAGCTTTCCGGGAAGGTGGCGGAGTTGAGGGAGCAGTTGATGACGTCTCGGAGGTGTGATGCTATGATGGAGTCTGCTTTGTTGAAGATGTGGTGAGGGCATGGGTCTGTGGGGGATCCTGAGTGGATGGAGTTCATCAGGCGGATGGTGTCCTCAGTGGAGATTGGGTTCCAGTCATTAAGGATGTTCAAGGGGGGGTGAAGGTACGGCAGAAGGTTGGGTGGGTTGGTCTCCGGGTTGGTTGTCGAAGCTGTTGTGGATGTCTGCGATTTTGTTGTGGAATACCGAAGCTAGGGAGTCGCAAAGGGTTTGAGAGGGAGTGATGTCGTTGGAGTTGGCAGTGGGGTTGGTAAACTCTTTGACGATGTTGAATAATTCCTTGCTGTTGTGGGCGTTGTTGTCTAGTCGGTCTTTAAATGCGGCTTTCTTGGCAGTCCGGATCAGTTGGTGGTGTATGCGGGTGGCGTTTTTGAAGGCGTCCCTGGTGCTGGTGTTTGGGTCTTTTTTCCAGGCCTTCTCAAGGGAGCGGCAGAGTTTCTTGGATTTCTTAAGATCATCGTTGAACCAGTGGGCGTTTTTGCTGCCTAGTTTGATTTGACGTTTTTTCAAAGGTGCTAGGTTGTCGGCGCTGTTGGTTAGCCATTGAGTGAGGTTAATGGCTGCTTGGTTGGGGTTCGAAGAGTGGGCAGGGGGGTTTTGAAGAAGCAATGAGGAGATCTGGTTGATGGTGATTTTGTTCCAGTTTCTTCGCAGAGTAGGTTGAGGATGGTTGTGGGTTGTGGTCTTTTTGTAGACAAAGTGAACGCAGCTGTGGTCCGTCCAATGGAGAACTGTGGTGTGACTGAAGGAGATATGTTTGCTGGAGGTGAAGATAGGGTCGAGTGTGTGACCTGCGTAGTGAGTAAATTGGTTCACCCTACAATCCATGGCAGAAGATCTGCCTCTTTTATTGATTATATTTTTGTCTCTACCTCACTTAGAAATTGTGTGTCCAGGTTTAGTATCAGTCACAGTGCTTTTAGCGATCACAACCCCCTCGCCTTATCCTTGATCTGTCTGGAGTGGGAGGGGGGAAATCAGGGCCATGGACCAGGGCAGGAGGCTGCGTTGGACACAGGTTAACGGCGACGCCTTTTATAAATCCCTTTTAAAAGAAGGTGAACATGTCATTTTAAGGTGTCTAGACCTGGAAGTGGAAGGGGCAGAATTAGTGGAAGCTTTCAAACAGGTTGCCCAAATATTTGAATCCTTGCTGAGAGCCCCTGTGCCTAGATGGTTTGCCCCACAATGTTCCTGTGCTGTTAGAGAGCTGAAAGATGCCTTATTTGATTGGAATGGGGGGCCATTTGCCCAAAAAAGTACAAGCTAGCTGTCATGGGACGTACATGTCAATCACATAAGCAAGCTTGGGATGACCTGACAGGGGCAATATCACTAAAAGACTCCACCGCTTTTCTGGAGAGTCATTAATAATTCTTGCTTTCAAGATTTGAATAAACCCGGGCTGAGTAATAACATCCTGCCGGAGCAATGGTAAGAGCACTTTTCAGGGCTGTATAATTACAATTCAAGTACCGATCAACTTCAGGTGTGTAATGGGGAACAGGATATACTTTCAGTGAGATTCTCAATGAGAGAGGTGTGGATCTCTGGGCTCCAATCCTGACTAGGGTCATAAATTCAGCAGTGGATACAGTAATGCCAGCATCCTGATCCACAGCCACGATTGTCCCCATTTTCAAAAAGGTACAAGGATAATCCACAATGTTATCGACTGATTTCTCTCATTGATGTATCAGCGAAGGTACTAGGGTGGGTGGTTTTAAGTCGGCTGATGGACTGGGCTGATGAGCACCAAGTTATAACCAATGTTCAATTTGGATTTAGGCCAGGAAAATCTACCACCAACCGATGCCTCAACCTATACCTTATTTTAGCCAAATACACAGTAGTCAGTTCAGGGACAATGTATTTGGCATTCATGGACCTAACTGCAGCTTTCTACAGAGTCAATAGAGGGGAACTGTGGGCAATAATGGGCGGGCTTGACGTGGATCCTGGACTTATTAACATCTTAAACACTTTGCATTTGAATACCACTGCTATGGTTAGATACAGTCAGGCTGGAAATAAAACAGAACCCTTCACTTGCTCCAGTGGTGTCAGACAGGGTTGCATATTAGCTCCCTTTCTGTTTATGCTATACATAAATGGTTTTGACACCCAAGGGTAGGTACCCATAGAATTCTAGTTCTGCTTTATGCAGACGACGTGTTGCTCCTTTCAAGCACCCCCAAAGGTCTGTAGATCCTAATAGATGGGTTTGTATTTTTTATGGAGAACCTAGTTTTGTCTCCCAATTTGGCAACATCTTATGTTATGGAAGTGGGCAAAAAGCCAGGTAAATCCTATAATTATACCATTGGATCTTATTGTTTAGGTAAGGTACAGTCCTCTTTGTATCTGGGGATTTTATTTGATGGACGATTAAATTTAAAATATTTATTAGAAGAGAAGTGCCGAACCATGGCCAAATGTAACGGATCAATAATGAACTTTGCACAAAGGCTAGGACGGTGGTCCCCAGAGCAGATCCTGAAACTGTACAGCTCCATGTGTTGCACTAAAGTGCTGTATTGCAGTGAGGTGTGGGGATTCATCGAGGCGAATCAATTACAAATAGAGGAGAACAAGCATCTCAGGCATCTGCTAAAAGTTCCTCAGAGCATGCCAGCCCACATTGTACATGAAGAACTGGGTGTCTGTTACATTACGGATAGATGGGCTGTCAAACCCCTAGTTTGCTGGGTAAATATCTATTTAAATGTCCTTTGAGAAAATTGGATGTGCTGACTTATTTGATAATCCCTCAAAAATAAGCACCCAGGATAAGGCACTGGTTAAGGACCGGTTCTTTAAGTATACAGTGATGCTCCGGGGAGATAGAGAGTTGTCCAAACCATCAGCGAGAGAACACTTAGTAGTCAGGTCCACCAAGGGCATTGAACCATACCTGTTCTGTAGTGCTCATGATAGGTTTTTAATGATTCAGTTCAGGCTACATCTTTTGCATCACGTTTTAGCAGAGCCGGCAGGGTTTACGCGGCCCTCAGAGATGAAGGGGCCCTGTGGCTGCGACCACAGGTCTCCACAGCACACCTTTCACTTTATTTTACTTTGCCCATTTTATCTTCATCCCAGAAGACTTTTTCTGAAGGGTACTTTCTAAAAAAGCCAGAATAAAACAAGCCTGGGTGGCACTTTTATTTTTAAAATTGGCCCAAGATGCTTTTGCACTTTTCTGTATTGTAAATTTTTTTAAGGGCTGCAGTTTGACTAAGGACCACAAGGGGTAGCATCAACTAAGCCTTTAGATGAGGTGGACTGATGAGGGACATGTTATAAGTGATTTGTTAGTTTTTTATATATATACTTAAATTGCACCAGGTAGATTTTAGACTGATGAATTTTAAAACAAAGTTTGTACTGTAACCTCTAATGATAAACTGTCACTTTGATGGTATTTTTATATGCCGAGTAAAGAATGTAATAATAATAATAAAAAGTAAAGAGTCAATCAATATGGTCCTCCCATGGGCACTAAATTTGCAACTCCGAGGAAGTTTCCAGACACCTCTGTAAAGGGTGTCGGGTGCAAACCACTGTAATCGTAGACAACTCAATAAAGAGTCAATGGGATCCCTCCATCCATACGCAGCAACTCAGGTCATAAGTCACTACAGTCAAGAGTTGCTGAGGCCACCCAGAATTACTGAAAGGCACAGTCAGACTGTGAGAGTGAAATTTATGAGGTTATAGTGGGCGTGAGTCAATCTGTAAACCTGTAAGAGGAACGTAGGTAGGTTATAGAGATGAGAGAGGGGTATGTGGTTCCAGGAGGGTTGAGACTGGTGGCAGGCATGGGCTCCTGGCAATGACCCAACCTCATACTAATTGGCTTAAACAGGAAGGAAGATAGGAATGAATGAATGAATGATGCAACTTTTAAAGCACATAAATGCCCAGAGTCGTCTTGGCGATATTTGGCGCAAAGAAGAGCTGAAGATATTCTCAATAGTATTGTAGGAGATCGCTGATTGAATAGCCAGGTATTGAGTTGCTTCCTAAAGGCAGGGCGTGAGGACGCTGTTTTCAGTTCAAGTGCCAGAAGGTTCCAGTAAACAGGTGTGACTCTGAAAAAGCTTCTTTATGCCCAAGTGGTGAGTTTGAAGGTAGCAACCTTTATGAATCTAGCTGCACCAGAATGCAGAGTTCTACTCCGTATATACCACTCAAGATTTTTCTTAAAATAGGCTGAGGTTTCCCATAGAGTGTTTTGTAGGCTAGACAGAGGCATTTGCCTGGCCTATCTGATTGAGATTTAGGAATTTTTAAAATGAAACATATAGCTGCATTTTGAATGGTCTGCAGCTTCTTAAGTGGACTATAACAGTAATCCAGCTTTCAGAAGACCAGCCTGAAGAAATTTTCGTTTTTTTGTGATAATTCTAAACCAGTGGAAGGAGGAGGAAGTGACCTGGTTGACTTGATCTTTGTTTTTAACTCCCTGTCCAAAAGGATCCCCAGGTTTTTTGCTTTGGACGTTTGCACCGTGTCCAAATCCAAGGGCCACTAGTTTGAGGACCAGATGGATGGATTATTGCCAAACTGGATGATCTCTGTTTTTGTAGAGTTAAACTTCAAGCAAATGCTATCCATATATCAACTCACTGAACTCATGCATTCATTGACCATGCTACCAGCTACCACAATCATTTTCACTTTTCGCAACTGTGACTATTATTTGTGTGTCATCGACATATGACGCCAGAGATAGGGCAAAGATTTAATCAAGGAGTCAAGTGGTGTAATATAAAGATTTTACAGGGCCTCTTTTTATACCTCTCTGCAACGCAGCTCTGTGGCGCTTACTGGAGGTACCCGAGGGACCCTTAGGATTCAAGGGGACTTAATCCCTCAACATAAAAGACGCCACAGGGCGTGTTTGCACACATGTCACATCAGTCCATGCCCCCTCCATTTACCACTGTACGAACACGCCTGTGGCACGTTTTAAGTAGGGGGATTAACCCCTTCTGTGCTCCCGTTGGCCGTTGACCGACGGGAGCCCTCCCTTCCAAGTGCTGCGAACGGCCAACGGCCGACACAGCCCAGCCCACTTATTAGAACACCGCACTGCGGCGGAATTGCCACCACGGTTAAGGCGTTAAGTCCCTTTGAATCCTGAGGATCCCTGGGGTCCAACTAGCCCATCAGGTACCTCCAGTAAGCACCACAGAGCTGTGTTGCAGAGAGGTCTAAAAAGGAGCATGGCCGGTACCACCTCTCTGCAACCCAGCCCTGTGGTGCTTATTGGAGGCACCTGGCGGGTTAGTTGGCTGCCAGGGACCCCCAGTATTGAAGCGGAATTAATTCCCCATTGTAAAACGAGCCACCGGGCGCCTTTGCATAATGTTGGTGGGAGGGGGCAGGGCCTCCATCGTGATGCTGTCTTTTTTTAATTTTTATTTTATAGAAGGGGACTGTGTGCCCCCCCTTCCTTTCCTGTTTTTAGGGCCCTGGGGACCCCATCCCCCAGGGCCTAACCGCTACTTTGTTTTTTTTTTATTTAAATTCGGGAAGGGGGCTGCATGAGCCCTCCTCATGAGGCAATGTTCGGCCCCAGGGACCCCATCTCCCCCGGGGCATCCCCACTATATATATAATTGACAAATATATATTTACAAAGGAGGGGGGCTCCGTCGCCCCACTCCTGAGGCTTCTTAATCCCTGGGACCCTATCCCCCAGGGCTCTGCCTTGTTTTTTTTGTTTTTTGGGGCAAGGGGGGCTGCGTGGCCCACCTCCTGTGCCACTTCTAACCCCAGGGACCCCATCCCCCGGGGCTGGCCCACTCCGTTGGGGACTGTGGGGGGAACCCCAATGCCCCCCCCCCGGTCCTGCCAGCTCTCCAGGTCCTGCAGGAGCCGGTATTGCTTTTCCACATGGGGAGCTGCTGACATGCAGCTCCCCATGTGGAAAAGCAATTCTGCTTTGCTTCATTGAACAGACAGAGTGGGAGCCGCACGGCTCCCGCCCTGTCATTGCAAACAGCAGTATCCAGGGGTGGGCACCCTGGGACACTGCAGGAGCCGGCCCTGGGGGTTGGCAGTCTCCAGGGCAATCACTGGCTCCCGGAGGGGGGCCGCGCACATCATCAGTGATGTCATTTGAGATATCATCAGTGATGTCATTAGTGATGTCACTGACCATATCATGAATGATGGTATATGTGACATCATCAGCAGTGGATTGCGGGCGAGCGAGTTACAGTTAGTACAACTAACTATAACGGAGGAATTTCAATGGTTTTGTATGAGTAAAATGACCAGCTAACTATAGCACTCCTAAAACCTGTTTTATTTTGTGAATTTCAAAGGTTTTTTAAATGCTAATTCCTAGCTATAACATGTGTGAAACCTATGTTTTTTTCAGTGAATTTCCGGGGGTTTTTAAATGCTAATTCCTAACTATAACATGTGTCAAACCTATGTTTTTTCAGTAAATTTCTGAAGTTTTTATGATGATAATGTATTCATTTTTTTTCATATTGTTTTACTACATTTTAATCTTTTTTTAGATATCTTATTTTTTAAATTACATTAAACATATATAATAAAAAGATATATTTTTAAGAATTAAAAATATGTCTTTTTTATCATTTTTTGTTCATTTAAATATATTTATATTTGTTTCTATTCTTTTTGGAGTCGCGCACCCAACGCGCATCCTTCTCATTCACTGTGCGGAACGTGTCCGCCATTTTAGGATTGCTGTGTAGGATCCGCGTAGGATGTGCGACGAGTACGACTTTCCCAACGCGGAAGCTATGTGATTGGTACGTGATTTATAGCGCATACGCAACATGTACGTGTTACGCGACACGACGGTCGGGCGGTTGCGCGTGACGTCATACGCGCATCAGACCCTCAAATTTTTTTTTTAATGTTCAAAAACCTATATATATATATATTTAATATAAATATTAAGACAAGAAATTATCTGAACTAATTAGAAAAATATTATTCCTTAACTTTCCAAAAAGTTACATTACTTTTAAATGTAATTTCGCGAAGTCGCTCTAGGTGCGAGCTGCGTGCGTGCACCCTACGCGGACCCCATGTGACCAGAAAAAAAGCGATTTGATTGGTTTATTCCAATTCTTATAGTAAGTATTGAAGGACACCACCCGTTTCAATCACTTGTGTTAGACCTTCCTTGGGAGAAGACCTCAGCTACCAAAAAGTATTGTTTTTTTATTTTTTTATTACAGGCCTGTTTCATATTAAGATTGCAAAAATGACTTCAAATCAGCCTTCTTTGGATTCACAACAGTCCAAGAGGGGTTTGTTCCTGAACCACCACGCTCCAAGAGATTTGAATCAATTGTCTGGAGATTTTTTACATTCCCAGAAGGATTGAAGAAAATGAATGCCAGAAAGGTAACCTGCAAAATTTGCAAGACAGTTTTATCAAGAGGAGACCCCAACAAAAAATATTCTTGTGGAACTGCCAGCATGTTTAAACATCTGCACAGTTTGCATCCTGTCAATCTGGCAAGAGACGAGTGCAAGAGATTGCAACAGACTGGACCACCACCACCTCAAGTTGCAAGCACTTCTGGGGTGTACAGTTCAACATCTACTTTGGACATCCGGCCCCAACTGGCAAATGCAAAAATTCCTTGCATAAAAGGCAATAGGTTGCTTTGCTATGGTTAGCAATCAGTTGATTTGGTTTGCAGGGCTCTGGAGAACCACCATTGTTAGACTGTTTTTTTTGCCCTAAAGTTCATTGTTCTGTTCGTCCCGTTCAGGTTTTTTTCAATAAAAAAAAACATAAAAATCGTCCAAAAAACTAAAAAATAAATACAAAACTACAAAACAGAAAAAAAAATTATTTTCAGAACTACCTACTCTGGTTAATAAAGGAGCTAAACTTGTATGCTAGTGTGTGAAAGTTTAGATGAATGTATGTGTACTGCATAATTAACTAAAAGAATGCATTTGTAATGTGTGGTGAATGCATTAGTGCAGAATTATCAGGAAGTGCTGCAGTATGACACTGTAAACGGTTTAACTACAGCATGCTGTGGTACTTCCGGAGCACAGGGATGCAACATATGTATATAAATATGTTGCAGGTCTGTGCTTCCCTCTGCACAGCTGCTTAAACTGCAGGCATGTGGTGATACAGGCACTCTTGCACCATGGTGCAGATCTAGGGTTTAGGATAGTGCAGTGGCGTTTGTGTAGTGTAAGGGGTAGTGCTGGGGGTAGTGTTTTAGGGTTTAGGGTAGTACAGTGGTGTTTGTGTAGTGTAGGGGGTTGTGCTGGGGGTAGTTTTTTAGAGTTTAGCATAGTCCAGTGGTGTTCATCTACTGTATGGGGTACTGTTTTAGGGTTTAGGGTAGTGCAGTGGTGTTTATGTAGTGTAGAGGTTCATGCTTGGTCTAGTGTTTTAGGGTTTAGGGTAGTGTAGTGGTGTTTGTGAAGTGTAGGGGTTGTGCCGGGGGTATGTATTAACATTACACTATGACCACCCTAAGCACAATTATCAGTAGTAACCACAAAAAAATTCCAGGTGAAGTTATCAGCAGAATACTAGGAAAATGTTTATCAATATTAAATGCTTCTAATCAAGTAAAATTCAAATCATCACATGCAGTGTGCCACAAATGGTATTACCACAGCAGTAAGTTTGACCAACGTAGATTTAAAGTGGATAAACATGGTTCATGTGACAAACCCATAGGCCAGCGCTGCTGCTTCCACATACTTCAACACCCACCACATACTCAGCAAGACCTTCAAATAGACCCACTCCCCGAATCAAGGAACACTATCACCCAAGCATTCACCACCAGCAGGCTGGACTACGGGAATGCCCTCTATGCAGGAATCAACAAATCTCTACTCCACAAACTTCAGACTGTCTAGAACACCGCAGCCAGACTCATCCTCAGCATCCCATGACAAGACCACGTTACCCAGCATAAACAAGCACTCTACTTGCTCCCCGTCGAAAAAAGAGTGACCTTCAAGATGCTCACACACACCTTTAAAGCCCTCCACAACACAAGACTCCAATACCTCAATCTCTCTACTCCCCCAAAAGAAACCTCCACTCTGCTGACCAGACCTTGCCCGAAATCCTCTGTTTCCACAGAACCAGACAGGAGGCACACCCTTCTCCTACATCATGACCAAGACCTGGAATTAACTCCCCCTCAGCATCAGATGAAGCCCCACACTGAAAGCATTCAGGAAGAGCCATAAGACCTGCCTTTTTTGAATGATCAAAGCTGCACAAATCCCCCCACATACTCCCCCAGCGCCTGGAAACCCTCACAGGTGAGTAATACGCTCTATACATCTCTAATTGATTAATTAATATGCCACCACAGTGTGTGTTTGAGTGTTATCAAAAAGTCCTGCCATTGGTTTGGCTGTCTGTAACTCTTAAGGGTAATGAAATAAACAGTGCTACCTTCTTTAAAATACATAGAATCTCTGAGATTGGCTTGGTTTCGCTTCCCCTTCTGAGAGCTACTTTCAGGGTGCTGGTGACCTACCAGTAGCTCCCGAGCTACTGGTTGGAGACCCCTGGTATGTATACAGAGTGGGGAATTGTAGTTCTGAAGCACAAATGTGAAAGTTATTATACCACTACATGCATAATACATAGCACTTTGAATCACTCCATTCCCTAAAGCCTGGCTCACTGCATGAGTACATGCTTACTGACTGAATGATTACATTAATGTAGGTAAAGACACTGGATGAATTCTTAATTGGTTGACTTTTACTTTAGTGAATGATTTACTACATGGTAGTGAAAGAGTCAGTATGGGTTTGCAACAGCAGTCACACTGTGTTTGCTGTAGTATATGGATAGTGACTGGGGAATTGTAGGCCTGAAGCACAAATGTTAAGGTGGCTACACCACTACATGCATAATGCATAGTAGTTTGAAGCACTGCATACCCTAAAGCCTGGCTTACTGCAAGAGTGTACGTACATATGTAACTGCAACCACATCAACCAGCCAAATCATTCTCTCGCAATTTTGCCAAATGGATACTGATTTATACTGTGATTCTAGACAAATAACAGTATCCCTTGCAGTGTATAAAGAAAGATTAAAAATATTAAATAGATAAATGTATTACAACTCGGAGCATTTGAATTAAATACATTAATACTCGGATGTAAATTAGAATACTCTAAGTTTAATAGAGAATATCTCTAGCACAGGATGCAGGGAAAATAGGGGTTTAGGGTAATGAAGAAAGTTTAAAAAAAAGGAAAGTTAATAGAATAATAACTCGTATTAAAAAAGGTAACCTATAGACATGCTTTAATAAGAAAAAAGTTTAAATAAAGCATTTTAGAAATTATACGAAAGTTAAAAAGTATGGAAAGAGGCACGTTTACATAAACACGTGACGTACTGAAACAGTGGAATTGAGAACACCAGTCAACTGAAAAACGTGAGTTAAAAGTGGGAGGAGAAATAAATTGATCCCATAGACTGTTAAGAAACCAAAAAGTATATAAATCACATCCGTTTGATGATTAGTTTTGTTTCAGAGAATCAATACAGATGAAGAAACTATGAGCAAGGTAATAATTCGGGGCTGCAGAAGCATCTTGAGAATATCTTTCATTTCCTCAGAGGGAACATATTGTTAATGTATATTTGAAAATACAAAAAACATTATGCCCCCTCCAGAGGAGTTGGATGAATTTTGATGGAGGAAGGAAAGAATATTGAAGAGAGGTAAATTATCTGAATGGCTATATGTTTGATATTTAAAAAATAAAGCAAAAATATGTAATTGATTATAGAATGTGGTATGATTAAGTTTAAATGGAATATATAAACGAGTTGACGAAAGAACAATTACAAGAAAAATAGGTTAATTAAGGAATTATTGCGTGGAAAGTAATGATTAGGAGTGATGCCATCATCTTGAGATTATCTTTCATTTCCACAGAGGGATCATATTGTTAATGTAAATATTAATTTACATTCAACTTTATGATCCTTTAAGTGGAGTTGGATGACTTTCAACAGAGAATTTGATACAATAATAAATAATATTTTTTTTAGTACGCAAGTATTTCCTAATGATTGAAAAATATAGTATAAATAAACTATTGACGAAAAAAAGAAATACTTTGGAATAAAGGAGAATACTCTTTATCTTCTTGAGTGAAAATGGGCTAAAGGTATTTATATTGAGTAGTGCTTTCACCAATTTTCACTTGTGAAGAACAGGAGGATTATCTTCGCAAGCACTTGTTTTTCAAAAAAATAATATCTTCGTGTCTTCAAATGTTAATGCTTTCAATTTTTAAAAATGATTGTAAAATGTAATATTGACATAAAATGTACATAAAAAAAGAAAGATGAAGTAGTGAGGGAGTGTTTGTCGTAGCACTTCTATTCTACTGAAAGTAAAAAAAGCCTAACATTAAAATAAAGATGATGGGGCAACACCTATATAATGTAAACATAAGGAATGAGTGCTTATGATAACATAAAAAAAATCTCTGTTACCCGCACCAGCAAAAATACTTGAGTTACACCTTAACCATCACTTAAGCTCCTTCCTGGATGACTCTAGCTTTCTGGACTCATCTCAACACGGCTTTTGAAGAGCTCACAGTACTAATCTGCCCTTACGATGGTCATCAATAACATCCGCTCGAAGGTCGACAAGGGCCAGGCCACCCTTTTGGTCCTGCTCGATCTTCCGGCAGCCTTCGATACCCTGTCTCCCTCTGTCTTGGTCGCACGTCTCAGGGAGATTGGAGTGGGAGGCTCAGCCTTAAGCCTCTTGACCTCTTTCCTTAATCAAAGAGAACAGAGGGTGAAGCTGGGTGAACTCCTCTCCCCAGTGTGGGGTCCCCCAGGGATCGACCCTAAGTCCCACACGTTTTAACATCTATGTGGCCCCATTTGCCAGGTTAGTAAGCTCTTTTTGGTTAGAGGTGCTGTCATACGCTGATGACACTCAAATCACGGTCTCCCTCTCTCAATCTGTAAGTAACTCCGCTCTTAACTTCAGGAACTGCATGGATGCAGTCTCCTAATGGATGATTCAGAACTCCCTGAAGTTAAACTGAGAGAAGATAGAGGTTCTGATCTTCGGGGGTAACCAGGATATCTGGTTGAGTGACTGGTGGCCTCCGTCCCTCGGGGAGTGTCCCCTTCCCTCTCAATCTGCCAGGAATCTGGGTGTGCTGATAGATACCACCCTCTCCTTCGACCGTCAGGTCAGTAGGACTGTTTCCACCTGCTGTGGTATCACCAGGATCTTGAGAAAGATCGCACACTACCTCTCTCCTGATCCCCAGAAGCAAGTCACTGTGGCTCGCGTCTCTTCGAGACTGGATTACTGCAATGCGCTTTACTTAGACATTAATAAGAATCTCATCCAGCGCTTACAGATAGTGCAAAATGCGGCGGCCAGGATGGTTCTTAATCTTCCTAGACTCTCTTCAGCCTCCTTGGCCAGGAAGAACCTGTATTGGCTGCCCATCAAGTCTAGGATCTCATTTAAGATCCTTTGTCTTGCCCATGGGGCCCTGTATGGCTCAGGCTCAGAGGGTATCAGGTCCCTCTTACACCCTTATTCCCCCTGTAGAGTTCTCCGCTCCTCTAATAAAAACCTTCTTTCAGTTCCTCGGTTTTTTAAAGTAAGGTGGGGAGGGAGAGCCTTCTCCTCCCTGGTTCCTAGGCTGTGGAACACTCTTCCCCCTGAATTGGCAGGACAATCCTCTGTAATGCTTTTTCGTAAAGCATTAAAAACGTGGCTCTTTGTAGAGGCTTATCCGTAGTCTTGCACTAGGAGAATTCCAAGCTGTACGATCTTTAGGCGCCTTGATGTCCTTGGGCGCGTTACAAGTCTCCATTCATTCATATGATCCCCTACACTAACCAAAGACTACCCAAACACCATTTCATTGTCATAAAACCCTAAAACAGTACCCCTAGCAGGACCCCCTACACTACCAAAACACCACTGCAGTACCCTAAATCTTAAAACACTACTCTCAGCACAACCCCCTACACTACACAAACACCACTGCACTGCCATCAACCCTAAAACACTACTTCCAGCATGACCCCACTACACTACCCAAATACCACTGCACTGCTGTAAACCCTTAAATACTACTACCAGCATGACCCCTACACTACACAAACACCACTGCACTACCCTGAACCCTAAAACAGTTCCTCCAGCATGACCCTTTACACTACCCAAACATTAGTGAATTGCTGTAAACTCTGAAACACTACCTCTAGCATGATTCTTACACTACCCAAACACCACTGTAGTACCTTAAACGCTAATATGCAATGTCCAGCATGAACCCTCTACAGTACAGAAACACTACTGTATTACCCTAAAGCATAAAACAGTAGCAGTTTGTCGGCTTGCAGCTGTGGGTCTGCTAGCCGTGGGGTCCCTAGCTGTACATGTGCGAGTCAGTCCGTTAGGTGATAGGTCTGTCTCTGCTAGCAGGGCCGTTGGCCTGTGGGTGTTCCTTTGCAAGTTAGACCCGAGTTCTCTCTCTGGGAGCCAGCTCGCTGGTGTGCGTTTGCAAGCCGGCGGCTCGTATCTCACCCTGTGCAAGCCGAGCTGACGGCCGCAGCTCTCCCTCTGCGAGCCTCCTCGACAGCCCGCAGGTCTGCCTGAGCTAGCCGGATCTCAGCTGTCACTCTGGGAACGGATATTGGGAATATAAGGCGGTTCTAAAAAGTGCCCTTGTGTTTATAATTGTGGATGCACAGGTTCAGGTTATTCAGAAAAACTTGATTTCCCTGATCTGTGAAGTGTACTCCATCACTTCTGTAGATATCAGCCATATTAAAACATGTTGTTGTTGTAGATCGACCCCATTCTATGGTTTCTGAGGTATGCAGACACAGCTTTGTTCACATTCTTCCTCGATTTTTCAATCTGATGACAAAATTGGTGTGACTATTTCCACTTCTGTCTTTGGCATATATTGGAATATACAAAGACAGTTTGAGGCGAAAGCAACATTAATTGTCTAAAGGTGTTCTTCATTAGCATTTCCAAACCTATCCCAGTCAATCTGCCAAGGTAGTTTCCACCACCGTGCACAATCATACGGTCAAAGTGTTGGAGATGCATACAGGTTGTACCAAAGACAACAATTGGTGCCACTTCAATCCTCTTTGTGCAAACCATTTAATGTACAGATTTTGTAAAGCTAGGTCTAAGTCAATACGTCTCAGTTTTGCATACCTTTTGCACCAAAAAAACGAGCTATGTCCTACAATCCACACTAGCATTTAGGAGGTATTGCTGGGAGGTATGGATAGAAGTCTGTAGCTCATGCAGTCCGTTTGTAGAAAAAGAGATGTGTTTAAAGATGGGGAACTTCTTTTTTTCCCCATACAAATCGATAACTGATTGGGAGATGAAAAGCATTGTTTTTTAAAAAGTAGGGTGCACATTTGTTTTGTGGAAAAACATGTTTGTGGTAGGTTAATAAAAAACAGTTTAAACGTGGAGAACATATTATAGGATAAAATTTGCTCAACTCAACCACACCTGCTACTTGCATTTAGAAGGCACTGTTCGAACTTAAAACAATTGTGAACTTTTAACCTGTTGCAAAAAAATATTGTTAGGTTTAAAAAAATTGATGAACTTTTAACTTGCACATATTGTAGAATGTTCCAGAAAGTCTGTTGATAGAATACATTGCACTTCTGACTTCTATGTGTCCTTGAATATTAAAATAAGTGTTTCTATGGAAAAGTAAAAAAAAAACAATAGTGTGAATCTTTGCAATCTAAAAGAATCAAGGAACTATTCTAATTTGTTCTTTACATGTATTTATGTGTGGAGGAACAAAAATACAGACACAACAGCACCAGGAAGAGGAACAAGCAGGGAGTGGGGGGATGGGGGAGATGGGCACAGTGGCACACATACACAATTAAGTACAGCACAACTACAGACAAACCATGTCCAAAATGAAACACACCAACAAGGGGCACAAGTCACACAACCCGCCAACATCACACCACTGAAGAAGCATAAACGTTTAAACCACACTGCCTGACAGGGAGAAGGTTGAACAAAACCTCACATGAAGGGAGATCTCACACACAATGCAACACACACACATAGGAAGCAGAGTACACCAACATCCAACACAATGTTGTCCAAACACAAACATTCTCACAATCGAACACAGATCACAAATGCTTGCAGGATAGCTCAGACAAAGAGCCTTTCATCCTTACAATAACTTCTCTAGCTGCATTCATACAGGATGTGTACAAAGGCCAGTCGTGGGTGTTGTAGGATGTCTGCAGCCCTGATCATCATGGATGAGATGCCCAGTATGTGGCACATGGGCGGGTTCACTGTGTGTTACATTACCAAACAGCTGTTTCTTCCTCCCATGAGCCACCACACTTTTGTGCGGTGCGCTATTGTATTCCGTGCACTCCTACGGCACACCTTTGTAATGCCTATTTATTCCTGCATGTCCTGCAGCATTCCAACCACACTGTGACACAGCTATCTGGAGGTGGTGCATTCACTTTACAACATTGACTGCTGCGGCCCCTGTGGCAGCTACACCAGAACACAGAGACTCACTTACCGCACTTCCTGCACATGTCCGAGACACCCTGTTCCCCTTGCCGGATAGGCACACCTGTGCACTGACCTGTGTATGCCGGACCAGCACACGCCGCTTTTGCATGCAGGAGGATGCATGCGTAGCTACATGTCCTGGCTCACTGCCAACGCTGAGGTGACATGGTAAAATCTGCTGAAAACAGCACACTCTGATCTTGCAGGGCCCGTGCCCATCGTGTTAACACAATGATCACATGGACACACTTGCTCAGATGCAGTTTCGGGGGACATTGGCAGTCCTGCGGTTGTTGCAATAACTGTTGTGGCCCTTATGGGTATCAGTGTATCATGCTCATTGACTCCTTGGCACCTGTGGGTGTTCAGTGCTGCTCTTGGCTGAGTTCCCTTTCAAGTTGCAGGTAGTCATCCTGCTTAACACCAGCAGAAAGCAGGTGTAAAATCCCTTGTGCTAACGCAGCTTATCGACGGAATTCGTTTCGCATCGCAGTTTTTGCTTTTCGTTGTTAAAGTTATGATGTGGGTTTTTCGTGTACATAAAAATAAATGAACTGGGCAGTGTATCCCGTCAAGATCCAGCACCTGAGTCACTATTCCAAATCAATATAAAAACAATGAGATTTCTTCATTGATTTTGAGTGTACACTGCAAATGCACCCACTATCACAGTACAATTCAATACAGGATTTTTGTATTTAGAATAAATCGTGAAGGTGCATGTTGTGTCTTTTTGCATGGGAACGCCTACTCTGCATCTCATTATCAGCACTTTAATGCGACTAAAGTTGAGATAAATCTAACACACTATTCAGAAGCTGGTGCAAAGTTGAGACATCACCAGTATTTCCTCGATAACGGACCCAAAATTTAACACCATGGTGTGCCTGTGCGGTTGGACAAACAAGTATCTTACTCATTTATAGATTTACATAGAAAACATTTTATTACCGAAAACAACAATAAATAAAACTGAAGGGAGTCTGGTGCTGTGGTCGCTGCCACGGACTTGGGGTCACTGCCATTCAGGACTCAGGACACAGTTACACAGGTGGGATCGGCTTGTGTTGTACAGGGTTAGTCAATGACAAAAAGGGTATTGCTCCTAAGCAGCACTTTTAGACCAACAACCATAGAAAATTGACAATGCTGCTACTTATTTTAACTAGAAACCACCACTGGGTCTGGGCACCCAACAGCACGGCCAAGCCACTGACCAATAATTAACAAAAGAATGCCAATACTGTGTACTACTTTCTTTTTTCAATTTTTTGGCGACACATTCGAATTAAACACTATGCATCTTTGGATTTTTTTCTGGATTAATCACATTTCTTTGTAATTAACTTTACTTCATCATTTTGGTTGTAATTTCACCAATTTTTTGTTTTTTCTGAACACAATTTATACAAAACATATATAAATGTACACACAAAATCCTAAAACGTTATCCACAAAGTATTTGTATTCACTACCCAAACATTCAAACATTCACTCACACACATACATATAAATCAGATACTATTTACACTGGAATCACACTATTCGCAGTATGCCATAGTCTATTTATCATAGAGTTATCACAATTATACAATTGGTTGAGCCGTCTTATGGCCAGACTGTATCTGATTTTAGCCATAAGACTGCTCAACCAATTGTATAATTGTTGATAACTCTATGATAAATAGTCTATGGCATACTGCGAATAGTGTGACACCAGCGCCTTGAGACCCTAGTGGGTGAGTAGCGCGCTTTACAAATTTGACTGATTGATTGATTGATTGTGATTCCAGTGTAAATAGTATCTGATTTATATGTATGTGTGTGAGTGAATGTTTGAATGTTTGGGTAGTGAATACAAATGCTTTGTGGATAACGTTTTATGATTTTGTGTGTACATTTATATATATTTTGTTCAAATGGTGTTCAGATAAAAAACCAAAATAATTGGTGAAATTACAACCAAAACGATGAAGTAAAGTTAATTACAAATAAATGTGATTCATCCAGAAAAAAATCCAAAGATGCATAGTGTTTAATTTGTATGTGTCGCTAAAAAATTGAAAAAAGAAAGTAGTACACAGTATTGGCATTCTTTTGTTAATGATTGCTACTTATTTTAAATCAATTTTAGAAAAAGATGTGCGAACCAACCGTCACTTCATCTTTAAGCTCATTTGTAGCTTTTATTTCACTTTTTTCATACTGCTTGATTATTCCAAAGGAGTTTTTTCAATATACAAAAATACATTAGACACTAACCCCACACAATACTGTACAGAAATTACACAAAACTGTAAAATGTACTCAATTCTTACCATTCTCGCCACTCATGCATTCATACATTCCATACTCATTACAAATATTCCTAATACACTCCTACAATATAAAGTATAAACCAAACAAAAAGCTCTTCACAATCTACATTTGCTAGTAATACTCGACTGTACGATTTTTTACAGAGACTTTTTTACATTTAATAACCTAAATTGATTTGGAACAAAATCCAATTATATAAGCATACAATTTACACCAAGCAAAAATGTTTGGTTACTCCAATGGTCTACGCATTTCAAACCCCATTGAGTCTGGGGTTCTCATCAGGACCAAACCTCACTTGAAAAAAACAAGAAAAACACTAATCAAAACATGATCTTAACCTGCCTTTAACCATGCCCCACCAGGCTTGCAATCTGCCATCGCTTACCTCTGAGTGAGTTCAAAACCAGATGCCATAAGTGAATCGTTTTAGCAACGATGAGTATAATGACTGTTATGGCCGGGAGAGGGACAGCGGCGAAGAGATGAGCGGAGATAAAACAATAAATAAAAAGACGAAACAACACGTGACCGTCCTGTCATTGCACTTAGAATCGGTGTGTTAGTTGGAAATACACTAATATATAACACTTACAAGTTGATCTGATAAATTCTAACCTAGCGACAGTGGAGTGGGTGCCTCCAACTTGCTACTGTGTTGTTGGGGAGATTCTGGAAAAAGGGGGAGAGGGAGAGACCCAAGGAGCTGCTATTAATGGATTGCAGTATGTCTTATGTGGCACCATTTTTAACTAATACGGCAGTGTTTCATACCTTGCCCGTTTTTTTAATGGAATCGGGGCCGTCGTGTGCTCCACGATGGTACTTGTCTCTCGTACTCTAGAGGGCAAGATGAGTGGGAGAATTGTTAATTCCTCCGTTGCGAGGTAGTCGGTATAACATTAAAGGGTTTGAGACTGGGGCCGCGTTGACTCATAGTTGTCTCACCTTGTTAGTCTGCGAGTCACTTCCGGTTGTTCCGTAAGTGCTGGCCAATGGGTGTGTCTGCTTAGCCTTCTGTCAAGATCATTGGTTTTAAAGTCATCGCATGAAACGCTCAGGGTGCTGGGATGTGTAGTTTCATAAGAAAATACCATGCTGCTTCTCAGTGTTGCAAAATTTCTGCAAACGTATATATTTAAAAAATCTTGGGTCCCAGAAATGCTTTAATTTATGTGAGGCCCCTGAAATGTTTGCAAGTGGGAATCCAAACAGAGGAGCGCGAAGCTCCCTGCGCAAGTCGCACAGGGATATATAGTCTATACTCGTGATGGCCAAGACTGACTCGATCTCTCAATTGAGGATTCGAATTTCGACTTACTGGAAAAAATGTTTTTTTTTTTTTAAATAAAGATCTTTTATTATTAATATTTTTACCATTTGGTCCTTGCCCTACAGCTCCCTTAATTGTTCAGCAAAATAAGGCTGGCTTATTTTTTGCCCGAGCTTGGCATTTAAACCTCCAGATTGCCGCACTGTTGGAAGGTGGTTCCAAAACAGATGATATTATAATTTATATAATTCAGAAATCTCATTTAGTCCCAACAGTGCTGTGTCAAATTAAACGATCAATAGAGTTTCTCTTCTTGATAATTTCTGTTCGCGATTTCTCCTCCTCGAGGGTCAATTTCCACATTTGAAATTAGTGTCCAACGGAGATCTTTATCTGTGTGTAGTTTTTTTGCCAAATGATTTACAAGAGGTGCTGTTTCCACTTTTTTCTTGATGCGTGATTTATGCTGGCTAATCCTCTGGCGTGTTTCTTGACTTGTTTTCCCGATGTATAGCATCCCACATGGGCACGTTATTCTGTATACTACAAATTTTGTTTTGCAGTTTGAGAATGAATCATGTTTCCAATATATTCCTCTATGGGAAAACATTGAGCCTTGGACTGTTGACTCACAGCAGACGCATGTGCCACATTTGTGATGAACTTTTACCGGTTCTTGTACCATTAATTCTCTCAGTGTTGGTTTGGGTTCTTTTTTGACCGCCGCTCTCACAATATAATTTGAAATACTGTTTTCTTTTTTGAATGCAAATATGGGGGCCGTGGTGAAATCCTCATTGAGATTCCTAACAAGGTGCCAATTTTGTCTGATTACTTTTTTCAATTTGTTTGAATCTGGACAAAATGTGGTTACACACACTTGACGTTGTGATGAAGGCTTTTTCTTTCTTTCCAAGAGAGTCTCACGTGGAGTCCACCAGGCGTGCTTCATAGATTCTTTGACCAACTTTTTTGGGTATCCGCGGTCTCTCCATTTACTCACCAAATTATTGGCGTTGGCTGATGTTTGCTTAATCTACTTGATGTACCTGAATAAAGTTGTTACTAACGAAGATACTGATTTTATCTTCCTTATTGGACATTACCTTACCTGGGAAGTGCACCACTCCATTGCTTACTCTACGTTTGTTCCCGATCTTTGCGGGTTGCACCCTCCAAAGGCAGGTGCAGGAGACGATTGTGCACACCCTCCATTTTTACTAGAACCTTAGATCCTACTTTGAGCACACAGTCCAAGGCTAGTGCGGCACCTGGAGTCCGCCGTTGTCCTTTTAAATCCTCACTTTTCCAGATGATCCCTCTTTACTTTGAATATAAACTTGCAGATGTCTATCGACCCGAACATTCGTAGGAACTCGATGTGAAAGCATCTTTAAGCTGAAGCTGTACAATTTTTTGCTGTGCCTTGTCCTGTGAAATTTTTTCTCACATTTTTTTCTCACACTTGGTAATATATGACGTGACATTGCATGACATTGTGGGAAACAGCAGTTCAGTTACGTGCAACATATTGTATGTCCATATTTGCATTCCATATCTTGTAAATCACTGCATTGTAATCATTAATGTACTTTAATAGTTCTGTTCTTTTTATATTATAAGCATTTTTGGGTGATTTTTGAGTGATAGTATGCCTCACTGTTGACATAAAACTGTTTAGTTTTCCTTGCGATGACTTATGGTGCACTGAGTTAGTAGCACCTTTGGCGCTAAGCGTGTACGTACCCTGCGATGATGTGTGGTCCGGAGGGGCGCACTGGTCTATTGAATTCTGCTTCAATACGGCCACGTGGCAATGACGTATGGTGCAGTGAGTTAGTAGTACCTTTGGCGCTCAGCGTGTACGTAACCTGCATTGATGCGTGGGGCAGGTGGGGCGCACTTGGAGCAATGCCTTATGTCTATTGAATTCTGCCTCTATTTGATTTTCGGGTGATAATATGCCTCACTGATCGAAGGGAGTTTGGTGCTGTGATCAGTACCACGGACTTGAGGTCACTGCCATTCAGGACTCAAGACACAGTTGCACATGTGTGATCTACTGTGCCTATGATGCGTCGTCCGGGCAGGCCGTACTGGTAAAAATGTCTGTTGCCTACTGGACTGTGTCATCTGCAATCGCGATTCGATCTGAATTGTGAGCCCTATTCACCGCAGTGGAGGGAGGAGGCAGCGGTGAGGAAGGGCCAACAGACATGTGGCGTTGACTTGAGCAATGCCTGTTGCTTACTGGACTGGTTCATTTGCGATCGTGACTCAATCTGTATTGTGAGCCCTACTAACCGCTGTGTAGGCTGGATGCAGCGGTCAGGAAGAGCACACAGGCGCGTCATGTTGACTTAAGCAATGTCTGTTACCTACTGGACTGCGTCATCTGGAATTGCGACTCGATCTGAATTGTGAGCCCTACTCACCCCAGTGTAGGCTGGAGGCAGCGGTGAGGAAGGGCCCACAGCCACGTGTTGACTTGAGCAATGTCTGTTGCGTACTGGACTACGTCATCTGCAATTGCGACTCAATGTGAATTGTGAGCTTTTCAGTCCGCAGTGTCTATCTAAGGCAGTAGTTTGTACAGACATAAGTCTGCAGTGCTGTGCCGCTGGGGGCCTGTGTGGTGGAAGCCAGCGATCGGCTGAGGAGGCTGGCGGTCACGACGGCGGCCTTGTGGTAGGGTGAGGGGTGCCGCCCTGGCAGAGGCTTTGGCTTTCCCACAAGTTAAACATGCCCAGAACTTCGGCCTATTTATTCACACTCTTATGCTGAAGTGGCGTACGTTGGACCAGCCCACTCCGGTTACGCTTATACTTGCAGTGGGGACTGAGATCTTCCCTAGTGTTTGACGTAACATGGTTGGGTCCACTGTCCACAACACTACAAGCACCAGTAGTATTTGCACACATGGAGAGGTGTGTGTTGTGCATACTGAGATGTGTCCGGCACATCACTGCTACACTTTGCATTGTGTGCAATGTTATTCATGGGTGAATTGCTTCCTTCACATATAGTTTGTTCACACCTGTCCCAATATTGAGCTATTGTGTGGGTGAGGGGCCATGCTGGTTTTGGAAAGTTCGCTGTCTTGTTCTATGCTGCCTCAATGGTAGAGGGAGGGGGTCCTGGGGGTGGTGATGGGTGTTCTTGGGTGTTGGAGATGCTTGATCAGTAGGTCTATGACATGTGTTGTTCTTGAAATGTGGCTGTGGACTGGGTTCCCTTTCACACTGTATGTAGTTATTTAATATTTTAAATACAAGAAGACATTATTCGCTTAACCCTGGCGTGGATTACGCTGTGGTGCGGCGGTTTGAACAAGTGGGCGGGCCATGTCGGCCAACTGACGTGCGCAGCACTACTGAGGTAGTGTTTGTGGCAGCCGTTGGCCGACGGGCGCAGCGAAGGGGTTAAATAGTTTGAATAATAAATTTAAAAAATTACAAAAAATATTTTTAGGATGAGAAAGTTACAAAATATTTTTAAAAAATCAAAATTACTGGGAAAAATATAGCTTTTTTGAACTTTATTATTAGAAATTAGTATTTAATAACATTTAAAATTCACAAAAAATAGGTCTCAGGAGCATAAAGTAAAAAATTTGTATTTAAAAAAAAATTCAAATGTACTGAAAAAACCATTGCCACATTTTCCAACATTGAGCTATGATATGGCTGAGGGGCCATGCAGTTTTTGGAGGGTTCGCTGTCCTGTTCTGCACTCCCTTGGTGGTAGTAGGGAGAGGGGTGGTACGGGGGAGGTCCTGAGGGGTGTGGCAGTGGGTGTTGTGTCCTTCTTTGGTGTCGGAAATAAACTATAGGTTAAATGAACAATATAATTAGAAGTTAGCATTAAAAAAAATTGAAATTCACTGAAAAAACATAGGTTTCAGGCACGTTATAGCTAGAAATTAGCATTTCAAAAAAGTTTGAAATTTATGGAAAAAACATGTGTTTCAGGCACGTTATAGTTAGAAATTAGCATTTAAAAAAACATTGAAATTCACTGAAAAAACCATAGGTTTGAGGCCTGTTATACCTAGAAATTAGCATTTAAAAAACCTTAGAAATTCACTGGAAAAAACATTGGTTTCAGACATGTTATCGTTAGTTGGACATTTCACTCGTACAAAACCATAGAAATTCCCCTGTCATAGTTAGTTCAGCTAACTATAACTCGGGCCACTGCAATGCTTTGCTGATGATGTCACATATTACATAATTCATGACATGGTCAGTGACATCACAGATGACATCACTGATGACATCTCAAATGACATCACTGATGACATCACTGATGGCATCATCCACGTGACAATCTGATGTACCTCCTCACACCCTAATATAGCCTTTGATACACCCCCTGTAAAATACAGAATTCCATTTTCAAAACCATTGAGACACCAAAACCACTTACTACAAATGCACTCACTAATTCCTAGGTTTACAGACACATGAACTCATTCACCCATACAACCATTCATACATGTAGTCACTGATCAATACAAAACTAAAAATACACTCACACAGCTATACAGACACTGATACACCACCATTTATCCTACTCACTCATGCACTCACCGTAGTCAGACGTGGAAAGAATGTATCATAGTTCCATTTACTCACCTACACAGTTATACACGCCCATGATCATTTATTCATACAGATAGTAACGCATACTTACTCTCTTATATAATCACTAATACAAGTATACACTCATCCATACAGCCACTCTCACAATCATTGACTCTCACATATAGTCATTTATATACTCAAACTCTCACATACACTGCCTTTTACATATGTAGTTACTTGGACATGTACCAACCTTTCACCAACACATCCATACAAATACTCACCCGCACATACAGCTGTTTTCAAATGCACTCTTAAACTCATACACCCACTGAATCAACCACTCACATATGTATGCACAGAGACACACACCTCCCACCCACCCAAACACACTCAGTCTTCCATACAAATCTTAGGCAACCAATCAATAAATCATATAGACACTCATGTAGCACCTGACCAACACATGCAGCAGCTTACAGAAAAACAGACATACTGATACAGGCATTCAGACACTTTAGTCACTAAACCATCAATTCATTAAGACACATTTAATCAATCACTCAGTCACACACCTACTAAATACTTCATCCAGATACGTATACACCCAGTCATTCTTCAATACAGCTTGGTGTATATATAAAACATATTTAGAGTTTAAAGAAAAACAAATTCACTGGATGAAGTCATCAGTGATGTCATCAGTGATGTAATTTGAGATGTCATCAGTGATGTCATCAGTAATGTCACTGACCCTGTCATGAATGATGTAATATGCGACATCATCAGCAGAGAATTGCGGGGGCACAAGTTATAGTTAGCTGAACTAACTATAACAGAAGAATTTCTATGGGTTTATATGAGGCAAATGTCCAACTAATATAACATGTCTGATACCTATGGGTTTTTCACTGAATTTCTAAGGTTTTTTAAATGCTAATTTTCAGTGAATATATCTCTCTCTCTAAATATACTAAATATATATATATATAAATGATCAAGGGAGCTTGACTCCCGAAACGCGTTGATGAAACTGCTGTAAATAAATAAACACGCCTGAAATGAACGATATCTGTGAGTGCCGGATGATTTCCATTTATACTTAACTGGAGCATATATATATATATATATATATATATTGCATACAACTTGTCCTGTCGCAGCGGGAGCGCAGTTACAGCCGGTGCTTGCGATGGGACCAGGGCAGTGTCCCAGATTAGTATTTTTACCAAAAAATCGCCGCACTCGCCTTGGTTTTCAGTTTGCAGTTTTATTATTCAAAACGTGACAAAACACCTACGCGTTTCGAACCGTAGTTCGTGTTCACGGTAGCCAATTTGTGTAGTCCCTTCATTGTTTTAGTACAATTATGCCTGTAGGGCACGCCCCTGAGTTTTGGGGCATGCTGGGACATGTAGTTCTACTTGGTTTAAGCCAACACAATTTACAGTGTAAGTCATGGGGATTAGCTGCATTGGGGCGAGTTTAGCGCTACAACATCTCAAAGCGGGCCCTCTGTTAGCCAGGGCAAATTACGCTTTGTGACGCACATGATGACATGTGCGTGTTGAGTCGGCCACCCGATTGAGGGGGGGCTGGCTCCCATGATGTGTAGCTTGTATGGAGATGCTCCATTTTAAATAAAGGGCTGAGTGCCCTACGTCCCCAATGTTAGCGTCCACCCATGACTGTCTTGTGAGAAATTAATTTGGCAAAATTAGAAGATCAACTAAATACTTAACAAATAACATAATGCAACTCTGTTATAGTGTCAGTGATAAGTCTCAATAAACACACTTATTACGTATTATAGGAAAGTGGAAAAGAAGAGTCCCAACTTGGCTAATCATAAGGATCATTAGTAATATCCCTCATATGTGTACATAAAGTTCCTCATCGCCATTGAGGCCTCCAGGTTGTTTGGTCTTGAACCTCATGATCAACTTTGATTCAAGTCTTCTCAGTTGTTGAATGCGGTTGCCACCTCTTTCATTTGGTGCGATCATGGCTAAACCAAAATATCTCACATCCTGCCATGTTCTATTGTCATGATGAGCAAGATGTTTCGCGATGGCATATGAGTTGTCATGATTCTGGATTGCACGGATGTGTTGTAAAATCCGTATTTTCAGGGAACAAGTGGTGCTACCAATGTAGGATTTTCCACAAAAACATTGGATCATGTACACTACGAAGGAAGAGTCACAGTTGATATTGCCTTTGATTATGAAGCTCTTACTACTTGCATCTTTGAGGCTTTTCATATTTCGGCCTATTTTGCATGCTTTACAATTTGGGCATTTGTTGAAGCCTTGTTTTCTCATTTCCAACCATGATGGTACTTTTTTGTATTCAAAGTGACTTTGGGTCAGCTCATCTGCTAGATTGCGAGCCCTTCTATAGGAAACCAATGGGTAGTCTCCTATCGTTGTCCCAATATCCGGGTCTTTCTTAAGTACTGGCCAGTACTTTTTCATTGCATTTTGAATTTTGTGACTTTCTTTACTGAATGTCATTATCATCCTTGGTTGGTTAGATCTGTCATGTTCAGCTTGTTGCGAAGGCACGGGATGTTCCTTAGGTATCAGTGTTTGTGCTCTGGTTTTGCTTCTTGCTCTTATTTCACAATTTCTTAAGTCCGCCTGTTTGTACCCTCTTTGTCTGAAGCGTTCTTTTGTTTCTTTGAACTTTAATTCCATCTCCTTTTCTTCCGAACAATTTCTTTTCATCCGTAAAAGTTCTCCGTACGGAATGCTTTTCACAAGTTTTTGAGGGTGGAAGCTTAGTCCGTGCAGGATGCTGTTTGTGGCTGTCTCTTTCCTGTGAACGGTTGTTTGAATTTTATTTCCTGCAATGTATACTTTGGTGTCAAGAAATACAATTTCTTTGGAATTGATGGTATACGTGAACTTCAGTCCCTCTGAATTCTGGTTGAGGATATTAAAGAAGGTGTCAAATTCATTTTCGCTGCCCTTCCACAGGAGGAACAAATCATCTATGAACCGTAGCCAGAGTGCTACTTTGGCCATATGGTGTTCGTTTTCTTCCCTCCAAGCCACGCATTTCTCTTATATATATATATATATATATATATATATATATGTAACCTACTGGCGGTCGCCAGTAGGTATATATAGTTAGGACCTAGTTACCATAGGAAATTCCAAACATTCTATTGGGAATAACTTTGGCGCCGATTGAGGGATCTGCCTGTAATGTTCCTTAAATTTGCCTCGCTGCGCTCTGCTCCTTCCCTGAAAGTTTGGGGGGGATTCGTCAAGCGGGGGCCGAGAGAAAAGGGGGGTCCCAAAACGTGTTTTCCCATTGTTAATTTCCATAGGGACATTCTGACAAGGCTACAGCTCGAACGGCTGAACGGAATTACACCAGATTTGGCAAAATGGGAGGGACTGGTATGCAGCAGTGCCTTTTGTATGTTTGGTGTAAATCCCTCCAGTAGTTTTTGTGAAAATTGAATGTGAAATTGAGTCCAATGCAATTTTCCATAGGACCTTTAGACACAGCTACAGCCCGAACGGCTGAATGGAATTACTGCAAACTTGGCAAAGTGGTAGAGCCTGGTATGCAGAAGTGCCTTTTGTAAATTTGGTGAAAATCCCTTCAGTAATTTTTGAGAAAATCAACTTTTTTCAAATTATATATCTTTGGGCGGGACACGGTGCGCGCATGGGCTTGCTCCGTCCTTGCACTGTCCTTGCACGTGCGCGGACCTTAGCGTGCGCGCGGAATTCTGATTGGCTGTTGGACGTCTGTCAACATTCCAGTCAGTTGAAATGAGGAACTGTTGTCCGCCATCTTGTTTTTGTGTCAGAGGATTGTGGTTATAAACAGAAGTGTAATAGTTGACAAGGAGGCAGGGTAGAGATTCCTGAGTCCCCTAGGTTTTGTCATGGGGTATGTAAAGGACCCCGAAGGTTGAAAAAAATTAAAAAAACATTATTTTTAAATCGCGGGGTCCACACACCGTGCGCGGACTTCGGCTCAAAAAGGCAAAAAAGAAATACATTAAAATAACAAGTTTCAGTGTTAAGATGTTGGTTGAGTGAACATTGAGTTATTCACCTTTGGGTTTCGGTAGGTGTTTTGTGGAGAGTTAGTATGGTAATTGGTAGAGAGTATTGGGGGTAGGTTGAAGATTATGTGAGTTTGAAAGTGTTGATAATTTGAACCAATTAAAATGTTACTTTGGTTTTGATTTTGTGTGTGATAAAATGTGATTAGCTGGGTAATTTGAATATGTATGAAAAATGAGAGGGAAACACAGCCATGTTGAGATTTTAGTGTTTGAGGTATACTTCTGAGGTGTGAGATTGAGACAGAATTTACTGTTCAACAGTTTTCTAGAAGGTCAGATGTTAATTTGTAAGGGGAACTCTGTTGTTCACTTTAAGTTAATAGGAAAAATGTTTTCTGTTAGTTGTTTAATGTTTTTCTGTTATACTTATAGATTGAGTAGGACAACATCAGATGCAGTGCTTTATATTTCTAATTCTTGCTTGATACTATACTCTGTCCAGGGAAACACTGCCATTTTTTGTGACTATAGTGTCTGAGGTAGTTTTGTGAGGACATTTTGGTGTTCAATTTCTGGTGTGAGATTTACACAGTATTGACTCTTCTAATAGAATTTAATAGTTTTTCTCTAATAGTACACTAAAATAAAATGATGAATGAAAATGAGGAGCCTACCAACATCTTCTTTGAAATAACAGCAACGTTTATTGAGGCAACTTATTCTGTGGTGTATATTGATCCTGTAAATGAAACAAATCATGAAGAACATGAAGGAGATACCATGGCAGATTTTTTTGATTAAACACTAGATATGGAATTAATGGAATGTGTAGACATTGTTGAGTTTGACGAATCATTTTCAGACACTTTGACGGATGAAATTCCTGATGAAGAAATGCTATAAGTTATTTTAGATTTTGAAAATTCTGATAAATAAATTTTGATTTAGTAAAGAAAAATTGTTTTGAAAATTATACTTATTTAAATGTAATTCATGAGGTAGTAGCAAATTGATACAATTTTTTGTTCTTCATGTCCTGCATCCTTTCTTTCACTGACTGTCTCTGATTCACTAGTTTACAACATAAGTAAGTATATAGAACAGCAAGCGTGTTTCACTAGAGTAGTAACTCATGACGCCCTACGCCAATTCTGACCACACATTGAGAAAGGAAGGAATCATGTGAACAAATCTGTTTCTGCTTTCCTGAAAGACTACAGTATGGATTCAATATACCACAATAACTTGCATTACAACATACAAGGTATCTACAGAAGTCCATTTCCATTTAGTTTTCTTTTATTTTTTTTAATTCCAATAGGTTCGCGCACCGTGAGTGCTCGGTAAATGCACGGTCCGCGAACCGTATCGCCGCCATTTTGTGGTTTCAGAAGAGAGTGAAAAATATAACTTAAAAACGTGGGAAGGGAGTAGGGTAGAGTGTCCCTGACCCGTTAGGCCTTCTCAGGGGGTCCTTCAAGGACTCCTAAGGTTAAAAATAATGTTTATTTTAAAGAAAATAAGAGAACACACAATATGTCTGTGCATGGGGAGTGCTCGATGAGTGCTCGGTGCGCGGACCTCGGTAAAAATTAATTAAAAAAATAAAGTTAAAAATCATATTTGAGTGTTTACATGTTAGTTGGCTCTAAAAAGAGCCGTTGTGTTCATTGTGTTTTTTTTGGTACCTACAAGTAAGTACCAATGCAGAGTCTGATGTTACAGAGATAGACTCTGTTCCCTTCATCAGTGAAATGTACACCATCTGTCCTATAGATCCCTTGCATGTTGTAACGCAAGTTGTTGTGGTATATACAACCCATTCCATAGTCTCTCATGTATGCAGAAACATATTTATTTACATGTTTCCTTGCTTTCTCAATCTTTGGACAACATTGATTGGACCAATTAATTTTTTGCCTTTGGCATATATTGGAATAGACAAAGGCAGTTTGAGGAAAAAGTGACATCAATTGTCCAAAGATGTCCTTCAATAGCATTTCCAGACCAACCCCAGTCAAAGTGCATAAGTCATTTCCACCACAGTGCACAATTATGAGGTCAGGGTGTGGGAGATGCATGAAAGATTTCACCAATGGTATCAATTGTGACATCCCAATCCTCTCTGGCCAATCCATAAAATATCCACTTTGGTAAATCAAGGTTTAAAATTCCTCTGTTTGTTGCATACCTTTTAGACCAGAATACAAAGCTGTGTCCTACAAACCATACTGAATGCATGTTCAAGGCAGATCTGGTTGTACTCAGATGAGGGCTGTAAATGAAATGGCAGTCGGAAAGCTTGCAGTTTAGAAAAAAAGAAGAGGACATTCACTGCACTTGAAGCTTAAGAAATGATTGGTGCTTTTTGAAAATGCAAAAGAGCATATTAGGGTGCATAGTTTTGTTTTTTAAAAGAAGCAATTCTAATGGTTCTGAAAAGGTCATTGAAAGGAACATTGAACATGATTAGCTGTTATATTGAAAGCTCTAACAACCTTGCTGGATTCATTTGCAACATAGTATGATGAACTTTTAAACTCTGTTCTTCCTTAGGTGGGAGTTACCATGGTAACAGGTTGAATGAGCAGTAGGGGGATGGGTGGATATTATGTGAGTTTGAAAGTGTGGAAATGTAGAACCAATTGAAATGTTAGTTTAGTTTTGAAATAGTGTGGGAAGACATTTCATTGGTTATGAGCATAAATAAGTGAGACGAATGAGTGGGAAACTGTGCCATTTCTGTTTCCAGTATCTGAGCTGCAGTTCAGGGATTCTGCTAAAGAAAATGTGGTGTTTGTTTCACACTGTTCTACATTTTCAAAAGCGATGATTTTAAAGGTGAGTAATATAGAGAGAGTGCTGTTTGCAGTATTGGGAAGCATAACAAGCATATTGGGCTTCATTACTGTTGTATTTTGAAAATGAGTCAGGTTTCTGCATTGTAGTGTAGTGCTCATTTCAATGGTTTGTGCTCTGTGTGTAAAATAATTTACCATGCAAAATGTTTTTTGATAAAATGTGTGGCTTAAACTTTTTTGACAAGGATCACAGTGAGTGTCGGTGTGAATTAAGGAATTATATTTTCACCTTTTTTCATAATGTTAACTGTATTTTCTGACAGTTTGCATCTCTTAGCTAATAGGGTATTGTTTTAATTTGGATTGTGTCTTATGTTATGTATATGCAAATGAACCATTACACTATCTCTATACCAGCATTAATGTTAAACATTGCGCAAGGGGCTTGTAAATATGCCCCTCTTTTTTGTATATTGTATCTCAATTTATGGCATTAGTAAAATCCTTTACGCAATTTTTCAAGGCATTTCATATTCTTGTCTGTGTGCCAATCTTATTACTCCGCATGCATTTTCTGCTTGCACCCATGTCAAACATTGTGCAAGGGGCTTGTAAATATGCCTCTCTTTTTTGTATATTCTATCTCAATTTATGCCATTAGTAAAATCCTTTACGCATCTCTCAAGGCATTTCATATTCTTGTCTGTGTGCCAATTTTATTACTCTGCATGCATTTTCTGCTTGCACCCATGTCAAACATTGTGCAAGGGGCTTGTAAATATGCCTCACTTTTTTGTATTTTGTATCTCAATATATGCCATTAGTAAAATCCTTTACGCATCTCTCAAGGCATTTCATATTCTTGTCTGTGTGCCAATGTTATTACTCTGCATGCATTTTCTGCTTGCACCCATGTCAAACATTGCGCAAGGGGCTTGTAAATATGCCTCTCTTTTTTGTATAATGTATCTCAATTTATGCCATTAGTAAAATCCTTTACGCATCTCTCACAGCATTTCATATTCTTGTCTGTGTGGCAATTTTATTACTCTGTATGCATTTTCTGCTTGCACCCATGTCAAACATTGCGCAAGGGGCTTGTAAATATGCCTCTCTTTTTTGTATATTGTATCTCAATTTATGCCATTAGTAAAATCCTTTACGCATCTACAGCATTTCATATTCTTGTCAGTGTGCCAATTTTATTACTCTGCATGCATTTTCTGCTTGCACTCACGTCAAACATTGTGCAAGGGGCTTTTAAATATGCCTTTCTTTTTTTGTATATTCTATCTCAATTTATGCCATTAGTAAAATCCTTTACGCATTTCTCAATGCATTTCATATTCTTGTCTGTGTGCCAATTTCATTACTCTGCATGCATTTTTGGCTTGCACCTATGTCAAACATTGCGCAAGGGGCTTGTAAATATACCTCTCTTTTTTGTATATTCTATCTCAATTTATGCCATTAGTAAAATCATTTATGCATCTCTCAAGGCATTTCAGATTCCTGTCTGTGTGCCAATTTTATCACTCTGCATGCATTTACTGCTTGTACCCATGTTAAACATTTTGCAAGGGGCTTGTAAATATCCCCCTCTTTATCTTATATTCCATCTCAATTGATGCCATTAGTGAAATCCTTTATGCATCTCCCACACCATTTCATATTGTTTTCTATCTGCTATTCCTATCCCTCTCCATATATTCACTGCTTGCACCCATGTTAAAGGTTGCGCAAGGCGCTTGTAAAAAAGGAGCATATTTGCAAGCCAAATTAAACTATTAGCACTATCTCTATACCAGCATTGAATCCAAGCATGAGAAACACTTTAAAAAGAAATCTACCCTGTAAGCTAAAAGATACAAACTGTGAGCACACACAGCTAACATTATGGAAAAAAATGAAAATGTTATTCCTTAATTCACATACACACTCAGTGTGTTCCTTGTCAAAAAACTTAAAGCCAGACATTTCAACCAAAAACATTTAGAATGGTAAATCGTTTTAGACACAGAGAGTGAAATGAGACACACACACAAACAGACAGATGGTGTAGGCAGAGATTGAGATGACACACACATACAAACAGAGAGATGGTGGAAGGATAGAGTGAGATGAGGCATGCAAAGAGGGAGATGGTGCAGGCAGAGAGTGATATGAGGCACACAAAGAGAGATGTGAACTAGTGTTTATATTGTTTAGTTAATGTAATTGCTATGTGCTATGTTAGTAGTGGTCTATAATATGTCATATTTTTCTTTACAACAGCTTGTAAATATCTGCAAAGTCATATTAGATTATGCCTACCAAGAACGGCAAACAAAGAGTTTATAAGCAAGCTTTATCAATCAATAGGACTGAATTAGAAGATTCACCCAGAAGACAATCTTCAGAGAAAAGAAAAAATGCTCCTGGTAATGCACCCGTGCTTCCTGTTTTTTTGCAGGATAACTTGAATGGACTCTTATGCAAAGGTTATTAGTTTCTGGCAACGAATGCATTGCATCGTCAAATTCCTAAGTTCAGGTTGAATATTTGCAACCATTGATGCTTGCATTGGTGGTGCTGTTGCTTCAGAAGAAGTGCTGGGAGCAGAGCCCTGCTCCTCTGATGATCTTTTTATTACAGCTTTACTCCAATTGTATGGCATTTCATGTTATAGGTTCCAAAGCTGTACTGTCTCTGTGGATTTCCTCTTGAAAGTACTGTGTGACAGATTTTACATGTGACAAAAGGAGCATTTACCTTTTTCTCTCTTTCTGTTTTTTTTTTACATTTCCGCACTATGGACTCTCTCTGTGTTCTAGGGGTTTCAGGAACAAACTGTTCTGAAGATGTAGTAGAAGAATGAACTTTTCACACAAAACTATTGTTGCATCTGTGGTTCATGTTCTTCTGCAAAATTACAATGGTCTGTTGTCCGAAGGCTACTAATTTATTGCAATGTATGCATTGCATCATTAAATTTTTTCAGTTCTGGCTGAATGTTCGCCACCATTGAAGATGGCATTGGTGGTACTCCGGTTCTTGCTGTAGATGTACTAGGAGAAGAGTCCTACTCCTCAGATCTTTGCACCACAGCTCTACTCCAATTGTTGGGGTGTATATTTTTTACATGGCGTGGGTTCCGAATGAATATTTCTTATTAGGATTTCCTCTAGATAACACTGTGTCACAGATCTTGCAGGTGACCAGTGGTGCATTTACTTTCTTCTGATGTTCTGGAAAGCTGAAAAACTTCCAGACTATGGACTCCTTCTTCTTACTTGGGCGAGGGTCCTCTTCAACAAAGTCTTCATTAGAAGAATGGTCAGACTCTGGATGTTCAGCCATTTGGAAGTATTTTTCTGTAGCTAGGAGCTGTAGAAAAAAGGTGTTGCTTCTCTGAAAGCCAAAGAAGAATGATGAACATGGGAGGGGTCTTTCAACAATTGGAGTAGGAAGTATTATAAACCAATTAAATCTTTTGTTTTAAGGTCACATGGTTGAACGTAAGCTTACGGAGCGCTTACGGAGCGTTTACGGAGCGCTTACGTAAGCTTACGTTGCGTTTATGTTTTATTTACGGAGCGCTTACGTCATCTTATGATGTGCTTACGTGGTATGCACCCTTGTGAGATTTATAATTGTTTAAATAAAGTTACATATGTTGTTTAAAAGTTTAAAATAAACTTGTTCTTTATTATCACAGTTAATATGCTCCTTTATATTGTACAATGAATATGTAGATATAAAGATTTAGCACCCTCGTGAGATTTATAATTGTTTAAATAAAGTTATATATGTTGTTTAAAAGTTTAAAATAAACATGTTCTTTATTATCCCAGGTAATGTGCTCCTTTATATTGTTCAATGAATACGTAGATATAACGATTTAAAGTTTATAAAACTTTCGGAGGTAAATAATGAATTCCTGTGTAAATGCATATCTGTGCATGTACATTTGTGCCATGTGGCACACATACATGCCCTAAAACCATGTATGTGTGTGACATGGCACACAAATCAGAATCAAGGGTGCAACAGTGTGTCAAAGTGACAACCTGTCTCCCTTGACAATTCGGTAATTTTACTGATTCCGTATTTACTGATTCGGTAACTGCCATTGATTCCTATTGGTCTCAAGATTTATAGGAATCAATGGCAATTACCAAATCGGTAAATACCGATTTGGTAAAGTGACTGAATTATACAGATTCTGTAATTTCAAAAGAAAATTACCTACATCCCATTTACGTACTCTTAAATATTGAATTGGTATGATTCGGTATTTAAGAGTAGGTAAATCGAGATTACCTATATCTGGCCCATAGAGTTGTAACATATTTATATAGATATGTTACATTTCAGTGCTTTGGAAGTAATACAGTATACTATAGGTAAACACCTTATAGATATATGCTGTACCACATCCTTATAGTTTCGCACTTTGACATTCACTATGACAAACTTTTACATACAAACATAGAAATGTAGTTCTTTTTTTAACCAGTAGAGGTAGTGCTTAAAAGAACTTTTTTTTCTTTTTTTTTTTGCTGGAAAAACGTAGAAAAATGAACTTTTTACACAAAACAATTGTTCAACAGGAACAAACTTCAAAATGGAAAGAAAAAAATTATTTGCTGCATCTGTGGTTCCTGTTCTTCTGCAAAATTACTTCAATGGACTGTTGTCCGAAGGCTACTAATTTATTGCAATATATGCATTGCATCATTAAATTTTTCAGTTCTGGCTGAATGTTCGCCACCATTAAAGATGGCATTGGTGGTACTCTGGTTCTTGCTGTAGATGTACTAGGAGAAGAGTCCTGCTCCTGAGATCTTTGCACCACAGCTCTACTCCAATTGTTGGGGTGTATATTTTTTACATGGCGTTCCATGCTGTGGGTTCCGAATGAATATTTCTTATTAGGATTTCCTCTAGATAACACTGTGCTACAGATCTTGCAGGTGACCAGTGGTGCATTTACTTTCTTCTGATGTTCTGGAAAGCTGAAAAACTTCCAGACTATGGACTCCTTCTTCTTACTTGGGCGAGGGTCCTCTTCAACAAAGTCTTCATTAGAAGAATGGTCAGACTCTGGATATTCAGCCATTTGGAAGAATTTTTCTGTAGCTAGGAGGTGTAGAAAAAAGGTGTTGCTTCTGTGAAAGCCAAAGAAGAATGATGAACATGGGAGGGGTCTTTCAACAATTAGAGTAGGAAGTATTATAAACCAATTAAGTCTTTTGTTTTAAGGTCACATGGTTGGACGTTAGCTTATGGAGCGTTTACGGAGCGCTTACGTAAGCTTACGTTGCGTTTACGGTCCATTTACGGGGCGCTAACATAATCTTACGATGTGTTTACGTAGTACGCACCCTCGCAAAATTTATAATTGCTTAAATAAAGTTATATATGGTCTTTAAAAGTTTAAATTAACATGTTCTTTATTATCCCAGATAATGTGTACTTTTGCATTGTGCAATGAATACGTAGATATAACGATTTAAAGTTAATAAAACTTTCGGGGGTAAGAGCTCAAAGCTGTTACGGTGCGCGGACGGAGCTCTTACGTTGGGTGCATGTGCGACGTACCCTCGCGAGATTTGTTACTACTTCAAAAAGTAATATACTATTGTTAAAAGTTTTAAAAAAAACATTTTCTACATTAAAGCAGATATTGTCTACCTTTAAAATCTACGTTAAAAACGTAGCTATTATGTTTTAGAAACTTAAAAAATGTGTCGGGGTAAGAGCTCAGAGAGTTCACGGTGCGCGGATCCTGTAATCATAGAAAAAAAAACTTGAAAATAAAAATTATATGTATATTATATTAAATATATATATTCACTGAAAAACCATAGGTTTCAAGCCTTACATAGTTAGGTATTAGCATTTAAAAAACCCTGCAAATTCACTAAAAAAACATAGGTTTCAGGTCATATATAGTTAGTATTAGCATTTAAAAAACCTTGCAAATTCACTGAAAAAACCATAGGTTTCAGGTCATATATAGTTAGGAATTAGCATTTCAAAAACCTTGCAAATTCACTGAAAAAACCATAGCTTTCAGGTCATATATTGTTAGGATTTAGCATTTAAAAAACCTTGCAAATTCACTGAAAAAAACATAGGTTTCAGGTCATATATATTTAGGAATTAGCATTTAAAAAGCCATTGAAATTGCTCCTATATAGTTAGGTGTACTAACTATATTTCGCGCACCTGCAATCCACTGCTGATGATGTCACATATTACATCATTCATGACATGGTCAGTGACATCACTGATGACATCTCAAATTACATCACTGAAATCTGGGCCATGTGCATACTGTTATTATGTTTTCCTGGAAGCGTAAGTGGAGTGGGTTGGATTGACATATGCCAGTGCTGTACAAGGCTGTGAACGATGACTCCCGAGCTATGGGCGTGGTTCCTTCTTGAGCTGTATGAAAAATCTACTGATTTGTGTTGTAGTGCTGCCGTCACCTTGGTCTTTCACGCAAATGTGTCATTATGTCTGTAAAGTCCCACAATATGGCTAACATGGAAAGTACGGGGTTTCACTGACCCCATATTCACCCATAGATGCACACATAAAAGATGGTGGACATGACGCATTTCTGCGAATATGAATATTTATTGTACATTCAGTGGAGTGTTGTAGCTGTAGTTTTACAAGGCTGTGAGTGGATTAGGTTGCAGTTTTCAGCACATGAGGGACAGGTAATATATATACGTATGTGGTCATTCAGGTATACTGTCGAACTTGGTGCTGGAAAACATTGTTCGAGGCTCTGAGTCGTGTCTACATCCTGTTATTGTAGAGTAATGATGTAATCAACGCCTGCCTGAAAATGTACTGTTAATACGGTGCTCGTGTAAATTGTTGATATCGTTTTAGGTCGACTTCGCGGTATATAAATGTGGTAAAAAAAGAAAGAAAAAAAAGAACTAGTACACATTTATAAATTTACTATACAGTTTCTTTGCAGTATTGTAATGATCTACTTTGTACGTTTGTATTTGTAGAATGAGCGAGAAAAAACTATATAATTGAAGTTTTCGTTATTGGCAGAGGTAAGATGGTTGCATACGCTATTTACAGCACAATATAATGTGGTAGGGCGCAGAAGCAGCATTTTACAAACATAATAACTACACAGACACATATAGATAGTTGAAGTGGGTACGGGCACGTGTGCTCGACTCCATTTTATTTTGGTGCTGTTGGTAACAAGTAGAATAGTAATCATCATATCATACACAGATATTCAATCATAAACGGTTTATGACTTTTGCTGTACAAAGGTAGGAGCACTGTATGTGAAATTATACACAGAAGATTTTATCAGAAAGGGTTTCTGAGTTGTGGTACACTGAGGGAGGGGCGGTTTGTGTAGAGTCTGCGATGAAGCATGGTTCAGGCAGAACGCACTGGTAAGAATGTCTTTTGGCAACAAAATGTTGCCTTAATAAGGCCATGTGGTGATTATTTATGGTACACTGAGTTAGTGGTATGTCTATGTTCAGTGTGTGCTCACCCTGCGATGATGCGTGGTTCTAGCGGACTGTACTCAAAGCATTGACTGTTGCATACTGGACTGCATGAACTTTGAGAGGGACAAAAAACTACCATCAATGGTTATCAATTGCTCTGCAAACTGGGTCTAGTGATTGCTCCCCAAAACAAATTAAACAATTGCATTTCAAGCAGTGCATTCTAACTTTCTCAAATTGCTCCTATATAGTTAGGTGTACTAACTATATTTCGCGCACCTGCAATCCACTGCTGATGATGTCACATATTACATCATTCATGACATGGTCAGTGTCATCACTGATGACATCTCAAATGACATCACTGAAATCTGGGCCATGTGCATACTGTTATTGTTTTTTCCTGGAAGCGTAAGTGGAGTGGGTTGGACTGACATATGCCAGTGCTGCACAAGGCTGTGAACGATGACTCCCGAGCTATGGGCGTGGTTCCTTCTTGAGCTGTATGAAAAATCTACTGATTTGTGTTGTAGTGCTGCCGTCACCTTGGTCTTTCACGCAAATGTGTCATTATGTCTGTAAAGTCCCACAATATGGCTAACATGGAAGGTACGGGGTTTCACTGACCCTATATTCACCCATAGATGCACACATAAAAGATGGTGGACATGACGCATTTCTGCGAATATGAATATTTATTGTACATTCAGTGGAGTGTTGTAGCTGTAGTTTTACAAGGCTGTGAGTGGATTAGGTTGCAGTTTTCAGCACATGAGGGACAGGTAATATATATACGTATGTGGTCATTCAGGTATACTGTCGAACTTGGTGCTGGAAAACATTGTTTGAGGCTCTGAGTCGTGTCTACATCCTGTTATTGTAGAGTAATGATGTAATCAACGCCTGCCTGAAAATGTACTGTTAATACGGTGCTCGTGTAAATTGTTGATATCGTTTTAGGTCGACTTCGCGGTATATAAATGTGGTAAAAAAATAAAGAAAAAAAAGAACTAGTACACATTTATAAATTTACTATACAGTTTCTTTGCAGTATTGTAATGATCTACTTTGTACGTTTGTATTTGTAGAATGAGCGAGAAAAAACTATATAATTGAAGTTTTCGTTATTGGCAGAGGTAAGATGGTTGCATACGCTATTTACAGCACAATATAATGTGGTAGGGCGCAGAAGCAGCATTTTACAAACATAATAACTACACAGACACATATAGATAGTTGAAGTGGGTACGGGCACGTGTGCTCGACTCCATTTTATTTTGGTGCTGTTGGTAACAAGTAGAATAGTAATCATCATATCATACACAGATATTCAATCATAAACGGTTTATGACTTTTGCTGTACAAAGGTAGGAGCACTGTATGTGAAATTATACACAGAAGATTTTATCAGAAAGGGTTTCTGAGTTGTGGTACACGGAGGGAGGGGCGGTTTGTGTAGAGTCTGCGATGAAGCATGGTTCAGGCAGAACGCACTGGTAAGAATGTCTTTTGGCAACAAAATGTTGCCTTAATAAGGCCATGTGGTGAATATTTATGGTACACTGAGTTAGTGGTATGTCTATGTTCAGTGTGTGCTCACCCTGCGATGATGCGTGGTTCTAGCGGACTGTACTCAAAGCATTGACTGTTGCATACTGGACTGCATGAACTTTGAGAGGGACAAAAAACTACCATCAATGGTTATCAATTGCTCTGCAAACTGGGTCTAGTGATTGCTCCCCAAAACAAAATAAACAATTGCATTTCAAGCAGTGCATTCTAACTTTCTCAAATTGCTCCTATATAGTTAGGTGTACTAACTATATTTCGCGCACCTGCAATCCACTGCTGATGATGTCACATATTACATCATTCATGACATGGTCAGTGTCATCACTGATGACATCTCAAATGACATCACTGAAATCTGGGCCATGTGCATACTGTTATTGTTTTTTCCTGGAAGCATAAGTGGAGTGGGTTGGACTGACATATGCCAGTGCTGCACAAGGCTGTGAACGATGACTCCCGAGCTATGGGCGTGGTTCCTTCTTGAGCTATATGAAAAATCTACTGATTTGTGTTGTAGTGCTGCCGTCACCTTGGTCTTTCACGCAAATGTGTCATTATGTCTGTAAAGTCCCACAATATGGCTAACATGGAAGGTACGGGGTTTCACTGACCCTATATTCACCCATAGATGCACACATAAAAGATGGTGGACATGACGCATTTCTGCGAATATGAATATTTATTGTACATTCAGTGGAGTGTTGTATCTGTAGATTTACAAGGCTGTGAGAGGATTAGGTTGCAGTTTTTAGCACATGAGGGACAGATAATATATATACGTATGTGGTCATTCAGGTATACTGTCGAACTTGGTGCTGGAAATCATTGTTCGAGGCTCTGAGTCGCGTCTACATCCTATTATTGTAGAGTAATGATGTAATCAACGCCTGCCTGAAAATGTACTGTTAATACAGTGCTCGTGTAAATTGTTGATATAGTTTTAGGTCGACTTCGCTGTATATAAATGTGGTAAAAAAATAAAGAAAAAAAAGAACTAGTACACATTTATAAATTTACTATATAGTTTCTTTGCAGTATTGTAATGATCCACTTTGTACGTTCGTATTTGTAGAATGAGCGGGAAAAAACTATATAATTGAAGTTTTCGTTATTGGCAGAGGTAAGATGGTTGCATACGCTATTTACAGCACAATATAATGTGGTAGGGCGCAGAAGCAACGTTTTACAAACATAATAACTACACAGACACAGATAGATATTTGAAGTGGGTACGGGCACGTGTGCTCGACTCCATTTTATTTTGTTGCTGTTTGTAACAAGTAGAATAGTAATCATCATATCATACACAGATATTCAATCATAAACGGTTTATGACTTTTGCTGTAAAAAGGTAGGAGCACTGTATGTGAAATTATACACAGAAGATTTTATCAGAAAGGGTTTATGAGTTGTGGTACACTGAGGGAGGGGCGGTTTGTGTAGAGTCTGCGATGATGCATGGTTCAGGCAGAACGCACTGGTAAGAATGTCTTTTGGCAACAAAATTTTGCCTTAATAAGGCCATGTGGTGATTATTTATGGTACACTGAGTTAGTGGTACGTCTATGTTCAGTGTGTGCTCACCCTGCGATGATGCGTGGTTCTAGCGGACTGTACTCAAAGCATTGACTGTTGCATACTGGACTGCATGAACTTTGAGAGGGACAAAAAACTACCATCAACGGTTATCAATTGCTCTGCAAACTGGGTCTAGTGATTGCTCCCCAAAACAAATTAAACAATTGCATTTCAAGCAGTGCATTCTAACTTTCTCAAAATGGGGACGTATGTCTGGTGGCGATGTTGAAGGTGATGCTCCAGAGGACTTGGTATTGCCGGTGGTGGAGGTACATTTTGGCGCTGTGTTCTACATTCTTTGTGAACATAGTTCACAGGATGCAGGGATTAAAGGTACTTGTGTATACTAGCAGTGCCACATGAGTATTTTTTGTCTGTGCCTTAAATAAATCAAGGCTAAATTCCCTACTGTCTGTAGTGTAGATACAAAACTGAATTCAAGTTGTGAATCCTACTGTCCGCAGTGTACATCGAAGCCACTAGTCAGCATAGTTATAGAATGCTTTTTTCACTTATTTTAACAAAATCTGAATACCTACAGTATAATTGTCTCTGAATTAAATAAATCAAGGCTGAATTCCCAACTGTCTATAATGTAGATGCAAAGCTGAATTCAAGTTGTAAACCCTGATGTCCGCAGTGTAGATCTTAGGGTGGACTGCATCATCTGTAATCATGATTGAAATAAAAGATAGAACATGTATAGAATACATTATTGAAATATGTATGTTTCAGGGACATTTAAAAGGGACAGTATGTCTCACTGTGACATAAAACTGTTCACTCTTCTTTGTGATGATTTATGGTGCACTGAGTTAGTACTATCTTTGGCGCTGAGCTTGTACGTATCCTGCCATAATGCATAGTGCAAGGGGGCTGCACTAGGAGCAATGTTTTCTGCCTAGTGAATTCTGCCTTAATAAGGCTATGGGGAGATGACTTGTGGTGCAGGGAGTTAGTGATACCGAAAGAACTCAGCGTGTGCGCACCCGGCGATGATTCATGGTTCGGGGGGATCCCAGTGGTATAATGTCTCTTGTCTACTGGAATGCGTCATGTACAATCGCCATTCTACCTGAATCGTGAGCACTCACAATGTAGATCGAAGTCAGTAGTCATCACTGATATCAAGAAATTCTTTTTGTCTTATCTTTCAACAAAATCTTAGGACATAAAGTACAATTAATTCTACCTTAAACAAATCAAGGCTAAATTTAATGCTGTTTGTAGTATAGATTCAAAGCTGAATTCAAGATGTGAACGCTGCGGTCTGCATTGTAGATCGAAGGCAGTGGTCAGCAGAGATATCGACGAATGATTTATTTTAACAAAATCAGAACACATACAGTAAAATTTTCTCTATATTAAATAAATAAGGTTGAATTCCCTACTGTCTGTAGTGTACTAAGCATGGGCGTAAAATCCGTTCCATTCGCGGAATTTGCAGATTTTCTGCAATTTTGCGGTCCGCGAATCTCGCGAAATTGCAAAAAGATCCGCGAAATCGCGTGCGGGACGGATTTTCAAAAACTGAAGTACATGAAGCACTTACAGGGTTACAGCAGGTTCCCAAGTTGAAGCTAATTTCTTTGTAACCATTTACAAAATGGTTACAAAGAAATTAACTTCACCTTGGGCACCTGCTGTAACCCTGTAAGTGCTTCCTGAGCGGTGCCTCTAGAGTTGTTGCCTACTTGCAACTATTCTCTGATCCTGCTCTGACCCTCGAAGCAGGGTCATAGAATAGTTACAAGTATGGCACAATGCTCCAGGCTGTCACAAAAATTAAAACACAACAGGAAGCACTTGCAGATAAGGAAGCAGGTGCCGGACTAGAAGCTCAAATTCAGTAACACATTAACCAGCCCCCGGTTGAGGCTGGGCAGGTGTGCTTTCTCTCCATAATCTACAGTGGTGAACCAGAGGGTGCTGTGATGAACCAGAAGGTGCAGTTGTGAACCAGAGGGTGTGGTGATGAATCAGAGGGTGGCTGTGGTAAACCAGAGGGTGGCAGTGGTAAACCACAGGGTAGCAGTGATGAGCCAGAGGGTGGCAGTGGTGAACCAGAGGGTGCCAGTGATGAACCGGAGGGTGTCAGTGGTGAACCAGAGGGTGCTGTGATGAGGCAGAGGGTGGCAGTGATGAACCAGAGGGTGACAGTGATGAACCAGAGAGTGGCATTGATGAACCAGAGGGTGACAGTGATGAACCAGAGGGTAACAGTGATGAACCAGAGGGTGCCAGTGGTGAACCAGAGGGAGGAAGTGATGAACCAGAGGGTGGCAGTGATGATCCAGAGGCTGGCAGTGGTGAACCAGAGGGTGGCAGTGATGAACCAGAGAGTGGCATTGATGAACCAGAGGGTGACAGTGATGAACCAGAGGGTAACAGTGATGAACCAGAGGGTGCCAGTGGTGAACCAGAGGGTGGCAGTGGTGAACTAGAGGGTGCTGTGATAAATCAGAGGGGGGCAGTGGTGAACCAGAGGGTGGCATTGGTGAACCAGAGGGTGGCAGTGATGAACCAGAGGGTGGCAGTGATGACCCAGAGCGTGGCAGAGGTGAACCAGAGGGTGCTGTGATGAACCAGAGGGTGGCAGTGATGAACCAGAGGGTGACAGTGATGAAACAGAGGGTGACAGTGGTGAACCAGAGGGTGACGGGGATGAACCAGAGGTGACAGTGGTGAACCAGAGGGTGATAGTGAGGAGCCAGAGGGTGGCAGTGGTGAACCAGAGGGTGCTTTGATGAACCAGAGGGTGGCAGTGTTGAACCAGAGGGTGACAGTGATGAACCAGAGGGTGGCACTGGTGAACCAGAGGGTGCTGTGATGAACCAGAGGGTGGCAGTGTTGAACCAGAGGGTGACAGTGATGATCCAGAGGGTGACAGTGATGAAACAGAGGGTGACAGTGGTGAACCAGAGGGTGATAGTGAGGAGCCAGAGGGTGGCAGTGGTGAACTATAGGGTGCTGTGATGAACCAGAGGGTGGCAGTGGTGAACCAGAGGGTGGCAGTGATGAACCAGAGGGTGGCAGTGGTGAACCAGAGGGTGGCAGTGGTGAACCAGAGGGTGCAGTGATGAACCAGAGGGTGGCAGTGATGAACCAGAGGGTGACAGTGATGAACCAGAGGGTGGCAGTGGTGAACCAGAGGGTGGCATTGATGAACCAGAGGCTGACAGTGATGAACCAGAGGGTGGCAGTGGTGAACCAGAGGGTGGCAGTGATGAACCAGAGGGTGGCGGTGGTGAACCAGAAGGTGGCAGTGATGAACCAGAGAGTGGCATTGATGAACCAGAGGGTGGAAGTGATGAACCAGAGGGTGACAGTGATGAACCAGGGGGTGGCAGTGGTGAACCAGAAGGTGCTGTGATGAATCAGAGGGTGGCAGTGGTGAACCAGAGGGTGGCATTGGTGAACCAGAGGGTGGCAGTGATGAACCAGAGGGTGGCAGAGATGACCCAGAGGGTGGCAGGGGTGAACCAGAGGGTGCTGTGATGAACCAGAGGGTGGCAGTGATGAACCAGAGGGTGGCAGTGGTAAACCAGAGGGTGACAGGGATGAACCAGTGGGTGACAGTGGTGAACCAGAGGGTGATATTGAGGAGCCAGAGGGTGGCAGTGGTGAACCAGAGGGTGCTGTGATGAACCAGGGGGTGGCAGTGATGAACCAGAGGGTGGCAGTGATGAACCAGAGGATGGCACTGGTGAACCAGAGGGTGCTGTGATGAACCAGAGGGTGGCAGTGTTGAACCAGAGGGTGACAGTGATGATCCAGAGGGTGACAGTGATGAACCAGAGGGTGAAGTGGGGAACCAGAGGGTGATAGTGAGGAGCCAGATGGTGGCAGTGGTGAACCATAGGGTGACAGGGATGAACCAGAGGGTGGCAGTGGTGAACCAGAGGGTGGCAGTGATGAACCAGAGGCTGACAGTGATGAACCAGAGGGTGGCAGTGGTGAACCAGAGGGTGGCAGTGATGAACCAGAGGGTGGCAGTGGTGAACCAGAGGGTGGTAGTGATGAACCAGACAGTGACAGTGATGAACCAGAGGGTGGCAGTGATGAGCCATAGGGTGGCAGTGGTGACCAGAGGGTGTTGTGATGAACCAGAGGGTGGCAGTGATGAACCAGAGGGTGACAGTGATGAACCAGAGGGTGGCAGTGGTGAACCAGAGGGTGCTGTGATGAACCAGAGGGTGGCAGTTGTGAACCAGAGGGTGGCAGTGATGAACCAGAGGGTGGCAGTGGTGAACCAGAGGGTGGCAGTGATGAACCAGAGGGTGGCAGTGGTGAACCAGATGGTGGCAGTGATGAACCAGAGGGTGGCAGTGATGAACCAGAGGGTGGTGCTGCTAAACTGCCCGGCAGCCCTGATGGTGTGAGCCCCCGCGCTGCTGAGCTGCCCAAGGTTTGTGAGCCCACGCGCTACTGAACTGCCCTGGGGCCCAGTGGGTGTGAGCCCCCGTGCTGCTATACTGCCCCGGAGCCCTCTCAGTGTGAAAATCATTTGTGCTCAATTGCCTGGGAGCCCTCTGGGTGTGAGCACACATTGTGCTAAGTGCCCCCCTGCCCCAGTACATATATACCCGTACCGCACAGCACCATTATGCTCTTGCACCATAAAGTCTGGTGCCTGGATGCTCCTGATCCGTGTAGGTGGTACCACCGTCTGGTGCAGTCAAAATGTAAAGTCATAACTTGCTACACAGCACCAATAAACACATGTGTCCCTGGCACCGGTATGCGCATGTACCAGGGGTGGAGCACCCGCATGCCACTGCACCCTACTGCCCAGCGTCAGCATATGCCTGTACGGGGCAGTTTAGTATGAGATGGGACATTGTCCAGCAGCAGCAGCTGCATGCACCTGAACCCACTGAGCAGGATCAGAATGGCTTTCTACCAACATGCGCAGCAGAGCTATCTTGGACATCTAAATGGTTTCTGGGGTCCTGTGCCAAATGTTTTTTTGAATCCATGAGTTTCCCGAGCACCATCCCCGTGTAGCTCCTGTGACCAGGAGGCTGCTTTCTCCTCATCTGCTGCTCTGCTCGGTCTCTGACCCTTTATAAACAAGATGCATGTGAACTCGCAGAGAGGCCCCGCCCGTGTGGCCCCATCCACCACTCACTAGCGGTACGAAAAGACTTCCTGCCCGTCCCCACTATAATGGTCAGCTCACTCAAGGGACCTCGGCACCTTTTGGCGCGCTGGCAAAGTTACAGGCACACGTGGTCACATATTTGTGCGAATGGCACAAAAATCTGCAAGTTTACGTGAAAATTTGCGAACTCGCAGATTTTTTTTGCCATTTCGCACGTATTTGCGGACCGCGAATTCGCAAATTTTGCCCATACTTAGTTCCAACACACACCCCTGACTAACTCCCCTATCAATATGTATAGCTTCTGTTAGGGCACCTCTATCATCCCATCTTACTTGGGCCTGGGTATTGGCATGAAGTCTTGTTAGGATGCTGGGAAGAGGGCTGGCACTCCCATACTTTCCAAAACTTCCCACAGTGTTGCTCTTGATCCCATATCGAATGCAGCATGTAGATCAACAAAGGCAACATAAAGTTTGCCCTTGCGGATTGGGACTTATCTCCAAAGAATACACATAAAACGAAAAACTTGGTCCAAGTTATTGACATATTCCCTAAAACCAGCCTGCCACTCAGAAATCAAGTTTTCCTCTCTAATCCACTCCTGTAGGCGTGCAAGGACTTGTTTAAAAGAGATTTTTTTTGCATTGAGTCAATTAGGCTGATGCAACTGTAATTCGCCGGGAGGGCACGATCTCCCTTTTTAAAAACAGTCACAATTTCTGCTAGCTTCCATGAATGAGGTATATCCATACCTGAAAGGATACTATTGGAAAGTAGGATAATATAAGGTCCCCACACTTTAAGATCTTCTTTAAATATATCACTAGGTATCCTATCCGTACCTGGAGAATGGCCAGAGTTGCTGGAGCTAATTGCTACTTCTGTCTTCCTATCTACCTGAGTGAGAAATGGAGCTCGCTAGTTTCCAGCGTTCCCTCCCCCATAACTACAGGGTCTCTGTCTTTGGGAATTCTAGATTTATCTGTATACAAATTACTGAAATGTGCAACCCACTCTTCTGGTTGAATAAAAAAATCAAATACAGGTTTCGTGCCCCTGGACACAATGGCTGCACATTTCCAAAACTCCCTGGTGTCCCTATTGACCAGGACATCATGCAAATCTGTCCACAGTGATTCTTCCCACTCTTTTTTTGCATTTTTAAGTACCTCCTTATAGCAGGCCGTAGATTTCATAATCTGAGCCTGGGGTTTAGATTTAATTGCATCTATAAACTCTCCCTTTGCCACTCTACAAGCTTTGGTATACCAGGATTCAGAATTGGGGCTAGGGTTCTTCTTCCGTCTATTTTTACCCAAAGTATCTCTAATTATCTCCCCTATCTTCTCATGTGTATGGGGCATTTTTTTGTTTCTCAGTATGGTCTGGAGTTTAGATATGAGGTCAAGGTCCGCCTTGACAAGTCCCAATTCCATTTGATTGTTCGCAAATTATTTGCCGGACAAAGTTTGCTAATATCACTATGCCCCATATTCTCAGGGCGGGATGTTTCCTTGAATTTGAATTTGAATTTGAAGGGTTTTATATAGCGCTCGTACACCTGGCGGTTTCTTGGCGCTCACTGGCAAGTGCTACTCAGTGGGTCGGAAAGGGGGGAACGGTGAGCACTCAGGATGGGAAGGCTTGGGTGAAGAGGAAAGTCTTGAGGTCTCTACGGAAGAGGGGGTACTGGGTGCAGGTTCTGAGGGGCAATGGAAGAGAGTTCCAGAAGGCTGGGCCCGTGGTAGCAAATTTTGAACCACCCCATTTCTTCCGTTTGAAGCGGGGAACCAGTAGAAGGTGGTGAGAGGAGGATCGGAGGTCTCGTGAGGGAGTGTAGGATTGAATGGCCGAGTTGATGAAGGAAGGGGCAGAGCCTGTCAGGGCTTTAAAAATAGTGCAGCCGAGCTTGAATAAGACGCGTTGCCGGACAGGGAGCCAGTGCAGGGAAGAAAGGAGAGGGGTTACATGATTTGATTTGGAGAGGTTAAAAACCAGCCGAGCGGCCTGGTTTTGAACCAGCTGAAGACGTCTCATGAGGTAGTTGGGCATACCGTGGTACAGGATATTACCATAATCTAGGCGGGATGTTACCATGGCAAGCAGAATTAGTTTAAGCGTGTCTGGGGCGAAAAAACGAGAGACTCTGCGGATAGTCCTGAGTGAAAGGAAAGCTGAGGAAACCACATCAGAGACTTGGGAATGTAGGGAGAGTTGGTTGTTGATTTTAAATCCAAGGGTTTTGACAGAGGATACAGGAGTGGGAGGGGAACCTAGTGAGGGGGGCCAAAAGGAGGAGGTCCAGGGACTGGAGCAACCACCAGTCAGCACCAACTCCGTTTTATCGGGGTTGAGCTTCAGGTGGTTAAAGTTCATCCAGTCCTGGATGAAGGTCATAATAGACTGAACTTTGGACATAGACTCCGAGGAAGGGGAAAGGGAAAAAATGAGCTGGAGATCGTCTGCGTAATTATACACAGAGACCTCCAGTTGTTGTAAAGCAAAAATGAGGGGGGCAATGTAGAGGTTAAATAAAAGGGGGGATAAAGAGGAACCCTGGGGAACACCACACTGTATAGGTTGAAATTCTGCAGAGAACTCTCCCAGACGAACCGCTTGAGTCCGGCCGCTAAGAAAGGAGGATAACCATAATAGGGCTGTTCCTCTGATTCCCGCCGCTTCGACACGTGAAAGTAAGATGGAATGATCCACCGTGTCGAATGCGGCGGAGAGATCTAAAAGGATCAAGGCCTGATGTTGATTGGTATCCATTCCTTGTCGGAGGTTGTCCAGAACCGATGTAATAACGGACTCAGTTGAGTGGGCCGGGCGGAAGCCGGCCTGTCTTGGAGCCAACACACCGTGACATTCCACAAACTCGCTCAAAGTTTTGACCACGTGCCGTTCCAATACCTTGGCTAGGAAAGGCAAAAGGGAGATTGGGCGGAAGTTAACTGGATCAGAGGGGTCCGCTCCAGGCTTTTTTAGGATCGGGACGATCACTGCCGTTTTAAGTGCAGGGGTGACGATGCCCTGAGCTAGCGAGCTGTTTAGGAGCACTAAAGGTGGTGAAGGCAATGAGTGTAGATCTGCTTTAGAATGTAGGCGGGGCAGGGGTCCAGCGGGGAGCCGGATTTGACCAGTGGGAGAATGGAGAGGAAAGAGTCAGTCGAGAGAGGAGGAATTGAGTCCAGATATGCAGTGACTGGGGGACGGCAGGGGTCAATGAAGGTCTGGGATGGAAAGGGGATATTCTTTTTGATTTTATTGATTTTATCCAGGAAGAAGTGATTGAGCGAGTCGCATAGTGTTTGGGAAGGAGATGGTTTGAGTGATGCTCTGTCAGAGAAAGCAAGATCCTGGATAATGGAAAAAATTTCTTTAGGCCGATTCGCCGCGAGTTGGATTTTGGAGGAGAAATAGTTTTTCTTGGTGTCTAGTATGGCTTTCTTGTACTGAAAGAGGAGTTCCGTATAACGGTTTCTGGCAGTGGGGCAGTAGTTCCGTCTCCATTGTCGTTCGGCTTGGCGGAGAGTAAGTTTTTTGCTTTTTAGGTCATCTGAGAACCAGCGGTTTGCATCTTTGGGGCGTTTGGTTGCGATGCGTTTTAGAGGAGCGATGGCATCGCACCCGACCCGCAGCCAGTTGGCAATAGCTTCTGCCTGCCCAGAGGAAGGCAGCGCGGTCAGATCAGGGCTAGAGGAGGAGAGGAGAGTCGACAGGGCTTCGATGTCAACGCGATTCCATGAACGCGCCCAGACATTTCTAGCAGAAATAGGTTTAAGTGGTGGAACAGGGGATAGGGAGAAAGTGATAAGTGAGTGGTCTGACCATGAACATGGGGAAATCAAAAGGGAATTGACCGGGCAATCGCGTTGCCAAATTTGGTCCAGGATGTGTCCCAACCTGTGTGTGGGAGTGTTGACAACTGATGTGAAGTTGAGCGACAGAAGAGAGTCTGAGAACTCCTTGGAGGTGGCACATTCCGCGGGGTCGGAGGGCCAGAAGTTAAAATCTCCCAGGACTATGATGGAGGCGTGGTTAACGGCCAAAGTCGCCATTAGGTCTTGAAAACAGGGGAGGAAGGTTTGGGGGGAGGACGGGGGTCTGTACACAAGGACACAAGTAAGCGGAGGGGTAAAGGAAGGAGAGCGAACTACTAGGCAGTCTGTGATTCCCATGGAGGGGGAGACCAGAGATTGGAAAGTGAGTTCCTTGCGGGCGATCAGGGCGACCCCTCCACCGGGCCTGCCAGAGGAGCGGTCTGCTCGAATGGCGTAATAGGCCGGGGGGAGTATCGCTAGCAGGGAGGGGAGGGAGCTGTCCGAGAACCAGGTCTCGGTAAGGAACAATAGGTCCGGTTTATGGGAATCAAGTAGGGTGAAAAGATCGAGCTGGTGTTTTACTGCCGATCTTGTGTTTAGATATATAGCAGAGATTACTGCAGGAGGAAGGGCATCTGCATGCCGATTAGAGGGACTGGTGTTTAGGGGAGTAAACGAGGTGTTGCTATGGACTACATTCTGTGAAGTTAATAGTCCTAGATTGGAGATACGCGCTAAAGTAGAAGCCGGTAAAGTCCACTTGCCTTGAAGGGTAGTGAGTTGCGAGTGGGAGTATTGGATGGAAGAAGCAGGGTATATGGCCTCTGGTCTCGGTCGGTCGCGGACGGTCGCAGACGGGCTTTCCTTAGGCGCGCCTTCGGCGCGCAAACGGCGCGCCCGCTGCGCTCGTCCGCTGCGCTTCCTAGGGTGGCACATACTTATGGGGTGATGAGTAGATGGGCGGTGGGCGTGGCCTCCAAGGGGGCGTGGCCTGTCGATCGTGCGAGGCGCTGGCGTTTACACGCCGGTTTCACTCAGCGAGGGGTCCGCTTGTGAAAGTCTAAGGCCTGGGGTGAGTGCAACCTACTTTAAAAGCACAATAAGTCACAACAAATACAATTTTAAAAATGAGCTCTCTCCCGGCTTTCTGCCTCAGGAGCAGCGTTTTGCAAGCAGAGACGCTAGTGGTCAGCGTCCTACTTATACAGTGGGCGGTGGGCGTGGCCTCCAAGGGGGCGTGGCCTGTCGATCCTTGATCCTAAGAGGTAGACTAAATACATTATGATCGCTATCAGAGCGATCGATCACCTCCACGTTGCAAGAAGTATTACACTCCATTAGAACTGGTCTCTCTCTGTTGTCAGGGGTCAGCAATTTTTGGATCTCACACTCCACTTGGTTCTTTGGATCAGATATATATAGTCAATCACACGCTTCAAGGTCTGTTAGTGCAGCAAATCTATTCTCCAGCCTTAAACTCTGTGCTCCCTGAGTACCCCTTTTATTCCTCCAATCCAAAGGGTCCCTCAGTTGGATTCTACCTCCTGCTTCCAGTATACCCGGGGATCTAAAGAAAAAGACAAATGATCGGACAGAAATCTGGGAATTTTTAAACAGAACTTTACCCAGGTACTGTAATAGGCATGTCACCACAAATCCATTATTAAAATTCAGAACCACACAATCTACCATCAAATTCTTCTTTGCAGACCCCACCCTGTCTGTCCTTTTGACCATAATCATTTGATTTTGAAAATATCTAACTCTGCCCCCCACATCATTAAGATAATTTGTTAACCAATGAAGGGCTTTTGCCATTAGTTGTTCTGTGGATTCTGTATGGCCCTCCCTCAATGGGGTTACATTCCCTAGTGCTAATACCAAAGGAGATGCTTCCGGGGGAAGATGTAAAAACTGTTGTCTAGAAGCTGTATCTCCCTCGCTGGATCTATTAGCCCTCCATTGGTCAGCTCGCCCACTCCTCACCAATAAAGATGGTTCCTGACCTGCACTAGCTATATTAGACTGGTAACTCTGCCTGTTTATTATAACTTCCCCTGATACACCCTCCTCAGAGGTATCTGAATGTTGTTGGGGAGCCTGTGTATGTGAGATAGTACTGGTATTGTTATCAGAATTAGGATGTAGGGGGTTAACCAAGCCAGTACATAGAGAGGCCTTTTTTTTGAGTTACAATTGTCAGGTGTGCTCTACGGGGAAATGATTATATTATATGACTCAGATTCAAAGGGGGGATTAATCCTGGAATGCATTCCCTCTAGAGCACGAAAATTGTGTGTAGCCTGAGACTCCAGGTCATCTAACTTCTCCTCAATCTTGCTTAATCTGAGTGAAATGGGATTCAACATGTTTGCCACCAATGTTTCAATTCTATGACAAATTTTCTCGTTCATCAAGGGGGTCTCAATTTGGTTGGAGATCCGGGGAGAGTGTATTCCACCTGGGAGAGCTTCTATTTCATCGCTCCCCCCAGTTCTTTTGAATCTAGAGACCTTTGCAGAGTTCAGCCTCTGTATCCCACCGCCCCTTTTTCCCTTCACTGATATATCAGTTCGGGCTCCCAGGCTGGGCGCAGGTGATGTAGGCAAGATGGAAACTCAAACGGAAACTGATTCATAACACTGGCATTGGCAGTGATCCCAACAGATGCAGCATTCGTGCACGATACAGTTCCACGTGACAGGGGTAGTGACAGGGGTAGTGGATGGCCCGCCGTTGCGTTTGTTAGTCTCGTAGCACGCGCAATCCTCAGACCGGCGGCAGTTCGGTGGACGATATGCCACAGCTCTGGGCAATGAGTCGTATGTGTGTGCAACATTTGGACGTATGGGTTGTTTTTAACCAATATGTCATGGGCATCCCTTGCAGGTGTAGCTCGTGCAGGGACAAGTGTGTGTGGGATGTGGACACGTTGGATTTTCATTAGCGCAGTGCGTGGGGTGGGATTCGTCAGAGTCTGGTATGATATCTCACTCAGGGGATGCCAGCCGCATTCAGGACCAAGGTCTGGGGTTTGGCTGTCCTTCCACCTTGTGTATTGAGACAAAGTAGTCTGACTACTGCTTGCCTTTCTTATATGTGTTGTGGCCTTCCCGGCTACTTTGATACCAGGCCTGTGATTTGGGGTGCACAAATTACATAACACATGCAGCAGTTGGCATGTTTGAATGTACCAAGGGACCAATTGGCCTTGCGCTCCTTGTTCAGTCTCTCTCTTTCTCTCTCTTTCTTTCTCTTTCCCTTAATCTCTCTCTCTCTCTCTCTCTGTCCTTTGATGGGTGCCTGACACACCTTCTTATCTTAGATATTGTCTTGCAGGCTGTGGCTCACAGATTTTCCAGCGATGCACCGCCTTGACTCGTTAAAACAGTTGTTTGGAGACAAATTAGAATGTTATATTTTGTTTGGACTTTCAATGGTGAATGAATGAATCAGGTTTTCTGTACTCACATGTATGTTGATTGTTGTAATTGTGCGACATCAGGGGGGTGATTTTGTTCATGGTTTCGTGCCGCTGATGTGCAGTATCTTGGTCGAGTGGAGGTTGGGGGGTGCCCGGTGTAGGGCCCGGGGTGGTGGGGGCTGGTCCTGGGGGTGGTGGCCCTGGGTGTTGTGGCTCTCTTGTGTGTCCGGCCCACATGATCAGTGGCTCCATAGCATCTGTTGCCCTTCAGGTGTGGCTCTGGGCTGGGCTCCCTTTTGTGGTGCAGGCTGTCATCCGACTATGCACCAGGTCAGAGCAGGTGTTACTTTCCTGCTGCTAACGTGCCTTAACGCATGTTTTGTGCTCTTATTGCTGATCTGATTGATCGTTGAGAATGTTGCGGAGTGGTGTAGTTGCGGCTTTTGGCACAGGAACGGCTACTCTGCAATAGTTGCCGGGGTCATCTGTGGCGAAGTTTTTTGTGGCTGCTATCGCAGGTAAACTGGCGGTATAGGCTGTTAGCCTTAGCTTGTGAATGGGGAGATAAATTTATCGCCTCTTTGGCTGCGATAAAGTGCCGTTGACTCAGCGATAGTCCCTTAAGAATATGCCCCTATAAGTATAGCCTATTACATTGTAAACTCAAAAACAAAGTAGTTTGTAATTTGCTTAAGGAAACATTAGCATTCAAATACACAACATCGGTCATTCTGCCTGATATGTCCCGTCAAAAAATAATGTTAAATATTACCTTTAAATTTGTAAAGCACATCCAATTGCCTCGCACAGAATCAGACGTTCATTTAAACAAAGCCGAATCACACTTTGCTTTGTTATAATAAATGCTCTTCTACTGCGTTGTCAGAAATGAAACAGCAAAGCTGGGTACTGAAGCTAAGAATAGACGCCAAAGGTTGTGAAGATGAAAAGAATACAGGAAAGATGAGGTAAAGAGAGAAGAAAACGAGTGCGGTGTTAAGCTTGGTTTTGTGTGTAACAGAATGGAAAGTCTAAATCACAAGGAAATAAACCAAGCAGGCACCTGACATGTCATTAACCCAGAATTGAATAAGAGCGGCTCATTGCTTTGAAAGGTGAATCGGAGAATGAGAAGGCTTCAACAGAGAAAAGCCAATTCTTTTTACAATGAATCTTAGATGTCATTGTCTAATTATAAGAAAAGCGCTCATAATACGCCACACTGTGCGTCAATCGTTTTAAAATGCAAGTATATAAAAGTCTGAAAAATAAATGGAGTCCAGTGCTGAACTCTACTGCACATCAAATGTGGAAACAATGAAGCTCTAAGCGTTGTGCCCTAAGCCATCCTTGGAAGAGAGCCAAGCATCATCACGACACCTGGCAGACACTGCACGTCTGCCCCCAGAACACCTGCTGACAAGAACTTCATAATAGACTAAGGTTCTGCCATGCTGAGATAAAAAAAAACAATGCTTTGAGCTGCAATGACCCTCTGTCTGGAACTCTCTCCTTCCAGAACTGAAAAACCTCAAACACCTTCACTCAAAAGCTCTCCGGCCTTAGCTCACAATCTGCTCTGAACCTCTTCCCTGGGTACATTTCAATTTGGATATAAATAGGAGTAAGAAAACAATGGCCCCACTGGACTCAAAATCGCCAGCTTGGTCCTTTCACTCAAAAGAAAGAGATGGTTCTTCAGTGCTCAGGGCTAGCCTACAGCACCCCAATACCTGCTGGTGGGGCATTTCCTGGTGTCATGTTATCGAAGAGTACCCTGAAGGGTGTGAATCGCTGTACCTTTATGCAGAATAAACAACCGAACAGCATTTATAGGGTGGCACCAGAGAAAATGCACACAACGACAATCACTATTTCTCACCTCTAGGATGGAGAGTTATCATCTATGTTTAGGAGAAAATGCATTACAGTAAAGGTAAATGGAAAAGGTCTCTCCATTCCTCGACTAACATAACCAAACCAGAATTTAACTCTGCTCGTTTATTCTTTATTCCATTTTTTTTAAAGTCCTCATAGCCCCTAAAAACGGAGATAATCTGCCCCAGATCACTTTCTCCTGGGCACCTCTAGTGATCTTACAGGGAGCGAGGAATGGTACACTCTATATCTTGTGTTCTTACTCAACCATTGGTGCCAATTCCGCCCTGAGATCAGTCAGCTACCACCTGATTATTTGCAAAACGATGTAGAGGCCTATAGGTCATTGGACTAATTTATATATGACTGTATCCACGTCTCATAGGGTAGCCAAAAGGCATTTCGCCTGCATGTATGTGTCCTATCTAAGGTCTTTATATACTTTATCGAGGCCAACCATTCCAATTTGCTAGGGGGAGTAGCCTTAACCCAAATCTTACAAATTTCCCTGTGTGCAAGTAATATTAAATAGAAAATCATTTTTTTCACATTATTTGACATAGATTCATTATTATTTGTAAGCCCAAAGAAAACAAGCAATTCGCTCACCTGGAGTGCTTCACCCCGAATGTAAAGGACTGTCTTACTTACATCCAGCAAGAAAGATTGAATCACCGGACAAGACATAAACATGTGCGTGTCATCACCTTTCTCCTTGTTGCATTTAGGGCATTTAGGGACTACTCCACTCCCCATTTACCGGAGTCCAATAAACCCTGTGGAGACAAAAAAAATGGTTCTGCCTTAAATTTGCTGCTCGGACTGTGGAGTATAAAATGTTGCAGGATACTTGCCATAAATCTTGTATCTGTTCTCCTGGCAAGCTCCTTTCCCACAGCTCAGTTGGCAGGTTAAAGTCTCCATCCACCAATTACATTAATGTCCAGTAGGAATTTGCCACCTCTTTTTTATGGGTTGTACCAAACTTTCTTCCAGCTTATTTACCAGTCCAGCTCTAAGGCCATCAGTAAGGCTCCAACTTAGCATTTGTAAATACTTAAATCTCGAAAGTTGGCCACCGAACAAGTTTTGACACTCTTCCCATGATATTTGATTACCTTCCGGTATCAACAGCTTCCAAATAGTGATTTCTACATCCTTCAGCGGACACACCAGACAATCCTTTGACCATTCTGGGGATCCTGGAGAATCAAAGATAGGCGCCATCCCACTGAAATAACTGATTTTTAACTCTTTCCTAACTTTATGCCAGGTTATCACTAAACTGTGTAGGGTCTTTAAACATACTTTTTTAAAAAATCTCGGATCTCCAAATTTATGGATAAAACCATAGTCTTTTAACATTGCTCTATACATCTTCCCTGCATCTGAATCATCTGGTGTTTTAAATAACCCTTTCCCACTTTTTAACAGAAACACCCAGGTGTAGTAAGATAAATCTGGCAGCCTTTCTCATATAGTTCTCTGAGCTTTTTCCATGAGATACGCACCCCTTTTGAGGCCCATATACAACTAGGGGCCTCATTTATGAAAAGTGACGCATCGCTGCGTGAAAACAGCGATGCGTCACTTTTCACTGCGCACTCCTTGCGACACCAATGATGCGTCATATTTAATGTATGATGCATCATGTCGCAAGGACTTACAGATACGTCAGTATTTCTGACGCATCTGTAAGCGCAAAAGTGACGCATTGCTGGAGTGTGTCACAAAAGTGACGCATCTCCAGCAATGCGTCCTTTCACATGGGGAAAGCCCCATGTGAAAGGGCTTGCGTCAGTCTTACGCCTGCTGTGAGGCAGGCGCAAGATTTTGACGCAACAGCATCCTAAAAGTGACTCCGTGAAATCTCATAGATTTCACTGCGTCACTATTACGAGGCTTTTTGCGGGGGAACGCCCCCTCTGCATACATTATACCTGACGCAGGTATAATGTGGCGCAGGGGTTTAAAAAGTGACGCATCTACCTAGATGCGTCACTTTTTAAATATGGCGCAACAAGGCGCATGTTTTACGCCGCAGATGCGTCACAAAAAGTGACGCATCCGCAGCGCAAAACTGACGCAAGGCCTCATAAATGAGGCCCTAGATATTTTAGACTGTATGTTTTTTTAACTATTCATCCTTGAAAGACAACGGAATATTTTGAAATAAAAACGTACGTTTTGGGAGGACTAATATTTTGATGATGTTAACTCTCCCATAGATGGATAAGGGCAAGTGGGGCCACCCTAATAATAACTTCCCAATCTCCTTATATATCTTTTCATAGTTACTTTCAGGAATTTGTTCAATTTCCTCAGTAATTCTGATACCCAAATATCTCATTTCTGTTTTAGCACTGCTATCTTGGTTGATCATGTTCCAGGCCATAATAACTGTTTTCCCTTGATTCATTTAATATCCCAAAATCCTCCCAAACCCTGCAGCCAGGCCATAGACATTGGGTAGTGCTGAACTGAGATTCGAGGTGTATATTACCAGGTCGTTCGCGTATAACCCCACTTTCTTCTGCCAACCCCTGGACTGAAAAGGAAGTATCTCTTCATGTTTCCTGATTTTTTCTGCCAGAGGTTCGATATAAAGGTTAAAGAGTAGAGGGGACAGCGGGCAGCCCTGTCTCGTCCCTCTGAGGATATTACATTTCTCAGATAGCCTCCCATTAATTAATATTTTTGCAGTCGGGTGTTATAGATTTGTTTTATTGCTCTGCAGAAATTTTCTCCTAAGTTAGAAAGACTCAAAACTTCATGCAAGTATGACCAGTTCACTTGGTCAAATGCTTTCGTTGCATCTACTGTAATGACCGCATGTGGAACCTTGTCTACTGAGGCTAGGTCAATAGCACCTATGAGGTTGTAGGTTAGATCTCTAAGATTCTTACCTTACCTTCTGGTCTTCGTGAAGGAGTGCTCCAACCACCCCATTCAACCTCTCTGCTAATATCTTCACGAAGATTTTATAATCTGCGTTTAGCAAAGATATGGGTCTGTATGAGTCACAGCAGTCTGGTTTTTTATCGGGCTTGAGAATCAGAGTCACTATAGCATCATTCCAGGAAGGGGGATCGCTTCACCTGCATCAAAGATAGCTGAAAACAGTTCACTCAAGGCGGGCAACAGATACTGACTTGGTTTCTTAAAGACTTCTAGGGGCAGACCATTGGGTCTGGCTGCCTTGCTGGATTTCCCCGATTTTATGGCAATTTCTATTTCCTGCTCGATTATTGAGTTATTAAGAATATCTTTCTGAGGTTCAGATACTTTTTGTGGTAATTCTTGATCTGATGGTACATAAATCTCTTTATAAACTTCTTCATAATATTTAACATACTATCCTCAATACTAGTCCCTACTGTAATCGGAGATCCAGCAGTCCCAAAATTAAGCTCTTTTATAACATTCCTGGCCAGATCACTCTTAGCCTTCCAGGCAAGTAACTTGCTGCAGCCTTCCCCATAGTTGAAGTGGGCCAATTTACTGGCTTGCCACCTTTCTTGCAGCCGCCTTTATACTACTGATGACAGCTCTGTTTTAAGGGTTTGGATAAGAACCTTTCCGACGTCATCTTCCACTTCAATTTGCAGAATTTTATGTTCCAAGCTCTGAATTTTATTCTCTATACTGAGAATTTCCGCCCATGCGCTGTTTATTTTTGTAGGACTGAATAGAAGTAATCCTGCCCCTCAAAAAGGCTTTGTATGAATCCCAAGCAATTCCTATTGGGGCACTTCCCCGATTATTAAGAAAAAATTCCTGGGATTCAAAAGCAAGTTTGTTTATTACCTCATCATCAATAAGTATAGACCAGTCCTGATCCACCTACATTGTTTTTCTGCAGTTGCGGGGACCAACGTCAACACAACTGCAGAATGGTCGGACATTTGTGCTCCCACATGGATTACATTGCTCGTTTATTCTTGATGATAGTTCTGTTTTGCCCCAAGAAGCATCTGAAACAAGGAATACAGATCATGCCTGGATACTCAAACCCTCCCATAACACTAATACAGCACCAGCCGTGACTGACTATTACACAGTAGCCACCCATCAACACAAAATCACCCCAGATCATGTACACAAAAATAAAACACATTCAGAACAGACACACACTCGCCATAGCTGGATTCCCTCACATTTCAGGGACAAACAACTGCAAACATGTACCCCTTGTGCCCCCTGCACACAACTGCCACAACAGAAAGCACACGCATACCATGAATGTGCAGGCAATAGTGGAGCGCCCGGGACTCCTGAACAATGTTGTGGCAACTCCCCAGGCGGACTGCATGAAACTCACATCTCCCGACAGTCCATCATCACCCAGCGCTTCCAGGATGGCACACATGGAAATGCAGTGCATATTGGTAAGTCCAAAATAAACACACCTCACACCTCAAGCCCACAGCCATGCAACTCACGACACTACTAATGGGCACGCAGCACAACTACATTCAACCTGACACACAATATGCAAACTGACCAGACATGACAAAACAACTCCATTAGGAATCTGGCCTTGCCATGCCCACAACCCAGCCATGGCATGGCAGCACAGACACACAATAGCAGGATGTGAGGAAAGTCATGGAGCAGGCATGTACGAGAGCAGCAAGTGACTAAGGAATGTGGACGTACCTAATAAATTGTAAATTGATACTTGATGGGTGCACTACTCACCCGCACGGGTCTCCAGGCGCTTGTACGAATACCTCTGTGGAACCCATCCTGGCTTTCCCTGTGAGGCGTCCACTCCTGGGCACCCCCAAGGTGGAGGCCAGGCATCCTTAGCGTTGTGGGGGCCGTTGTGGAGATTAAGTAAGCTATTGCCCAGAGTTGCAGACTGGGACACCATGATTGGAATAGGCACCGAGGCGAGAATTATCAGGTCCGTGGAATTTTGAGCCCAAGACCCGCCAAGGCAGGGAATTGAACCCTGGTCCCGGGCTAAACCTCTGCATCAGGGTCTGCCGCTCTAATCATTGAGCCACACTTCTCACATCTAATGCCAGGTGTGGCTTGGAGGTGCCGGCAGACCACAGAGTGCAAACTACGGAAATGTCCATGTGGAGATCAACTGCTGGTGCATGGAGTGTAGTGGCCAGTGGATGCTACCATGTCCCCACAGGCTTTGGGGCAGAACGCAGAAATGTTGCATGTCGCGTCCACCCCTGAATTTGCATGCCTAGTGGGTTGGACCTGCATACGCAAGGCCTGCGTAGGGGTGTGAACAAAAAGCCAGTCGCACTGGTCGTGGTTCTCATTCAGAATGGACAACGCGTCTGCCAGGGCGGCGCCTCTCAGCCCGCCACGAGTACTGCACCAAGCTCGGTGGGGGCTGCGTCCCTGTGCCCCTGCAGCACCCCGGGCCGCTGGTCCCCAGACCCATCATACCTGCTCCAGCGCACTAATGAAGCTCTGCTCACCTGCCTATACTGGTGTGTGTCAATGAGGGCCCACCACATGCTGGTGCAAGCTCCAAGTGTGACCTCTGCAGCCTCTGTAGACCATCGCTGGCCCCCCTGACGTGGCCCACATTACTGCTTTCTCATTGACATACTCCACCAGCGTCCCCTTTGGCCCAGTAGGTCCCACACGTGTAACTGTGCCCTGAGTCCTGAATGGCAGTGACCCCAAGTCCGTGGCAGCGGCCACAGCACCAGACTCCCTTCAATCAGTGAGGCATAATTCCATATCGCAGGCCTGTGGCAGATGGTGCCACTAACCCTGTTAAACGCAAGCCAGCAACACGTGGTGCCACTAACCCTGTTCAATGCAAGCCGGTGGCATGTGGTGCCATGGACCCTGTTCAACGCAAGCCAGAGACACGTGGTGCGACTAACCCTGTTCAACGCAAGCTGGCGACACGTGGATGAGGGCCCAGGCCTACCCTGCGGACCAGTAGGTCCCACATCCAGCACTTAGTTGCGAATCATGAATGGCAGAATCTACACCAGTGAATGCAAGGAGAGGAGTAAGAGGAAGATGCGGCTCAGTCTGGACGAAAGCCGGAACAAAGTCACGAAGGTGATCAAACACTATCAACAACTGACCTGGTCCTGAATGGCAGTGACCCCAAGTCCGTGGCAGCGGCCACAGCACCAGACTTCCTTCGATCATTGAGGCATAATTCCATATTGCAGGCCTGCGACACGTGGTGTCACTAATCCTGTTTAACGCAAGGGGGCGACACGCAGTGCCAGTAACGCTGTTCAACTCGTGAGAATAAATGCTGAGCAATGGTGTGCACAAATTTAATGTGATTGGTGGAGGAGTGCCACTTTTAGAAGTTGGCATTTCTGTGTGCAGTGAAGGTGAATTGCCTGTCTGGCTTGTGAGTGACAGAGGCTGGCTGATATGCCTGGCTCCAGGAGCCAGGATGGGTCTGCCCGGTGGTGAACAGGGAGATCTGCATATAGATGGGAGGGAGGAGTTGCACCTGGGACCTGAATAGGGCTGTGCCTCCCCTACACAATGCTGGCTCCACCTCCTGTGGCGCGTCTGATGTCTCTAGTCTGTCCTGTGACTAGGGAGAGGGGATGAATAAAACAAAGTGCTCCAGAACCAGTTGGAACTGGTTCTCCCCTTGCCCTACGCTTTGTGACAAAGGAAAATGTGTGTATAAGAAAGGGGCTGTGACCCCATGAAAAGGTTCTCTTGATCCTGACTTGAGGGGGGCCTGCTGCTGCTGCTGGGCTCCAGGAGGAACCGCCACTAGGGACTGCCTCCCTGTTGGAGGGCTCTGTGAGCAGGCCTGTCTGGGCCCAGCCCCTGCCCCCTTCCTGCTAAAGGGACTTTACTGGACCAAGCATTTAAGCGCCTAGGAAGCGCTTTATTCCCATTCCTAAAGAAGCAATGGATCTCCCTTTCCAGAGGAGCGCTTCATTGTGGTGCTACGAGGAGCAGCACTCCTATTCTCAACTGCAGCGCTGAGCTGCAATCGTATTGAGGGAATTCCCCTATTGGGATTCCCCCGCGTTGCTGAGATCTTGCTGGAGTCCACCCCACGTATTTGCTGTTTTTAGGGCATCAGTTGTCTCCCCGCAGTTTGAAAGAGAGAGAGCGGGTGCCCACCCCGCATATTTGTCAAAACGGGTGCCCACTCCACATAGTTGCCGCTTCATGGATATTTGAAACAGCGGGAGCCCACCCTGCTGTTGTGCTGGCAGAAGCCTGGGCCCTGAAGGAATCACCTCCACCGGCCCGGGGGCTGCCTTCAAAATGTCACGCTGTGATTGGCTCAATTGCCCCAGAGCCTGGAGGCTCATCGCTAGGGCTGCACTGTGATTGGCTCAAGCGCCCCTGAGCCTGGAGGCTCGTCGAGAGGGATGCGCTGTGATTGTAGGAGTGCTCTAAGAACAAGCAAGCGATGGGAGTCTACCCCACGCTCCTGTGGCCGAGAAACCGGCCGGAAGGCCAAAGAGTGCGGCTGGTCGACAGGGCTCCCGGGAGCGTGAGGGAGCCCCTCGAACAACAGTGGTTGGTCCGGTTCCCAGTCAGGGCTCTCATGAGGAGAGGGAGCCCCGTGTGTTGCAGCCCTGAAAAGAAGAGAGCCGGGACAACCCCATCACCCTGCCGCTGCAACATTTTGGCGGTTCTTTTCTTTAGTACTGAGTCCTGGAGGGGACTCCCAAAGCCCCAGTACTTTGCTGGCCTTCAGTTGCGCCGCTGTAGCGGGCAACTGCAACGTGGGGGATACTGTTTCTTTAGAGTCCCAGGGAGGGGCTCTAACAACCTGTGTGGACCAGTGCCATTTTTACCAGCTGCCCCACATGGCAGCAGGCAGCTGCAACAATGCCCATAATTTATTCATAGGGCCCCAGTGAGGGGTCAGGGTCACAGTGGTGCCCAAGTTTAACTTGCTAATTTCAGCTGCCCTGTGAGAGCACAGGTAGCTGCACACTTGGGGGCCATTCCAGTTTCAGAATCCCGGGGAGGGGCTCAGAAGGCATGCTGGTGCCCATGCTAATTCTACAGCTGCCCAGCAATTAGTGGGCAGCGTGCCAGGTTTAGGCCTAAACTCTTGCGCACCTTTGCTTTCGCTGCCTAGGCAGCGCACCCTGATTGTTGTTGGACATAGGGCATGGGAGCCCTGTGAGAGGCCAGTTGGCCTGGGGACAGTTTTCCCATGTTGTGTTGTGACTGTGTTGTGACCCCACCTGTGACCCCACACTGTGTTTATGATGGTAAATACATAATGTATTTATACTGTGATGCCTAGTGCGTAATGTGATTTAGGCTTAAGGTGACTCTTGCACAAGGTGATTTGTGCATACTGTGATTGATGTAGGTGCAGAGGACATGTGAGTTATGTGCTTTATTTATGCACCGTGATTTATGCGTAATGTATTTATGCACCCTGTTTTAGACCTAAATGTGTTTTATGATTAGGAGGTTGTTTTGCATACTTAGTTTTATGCTAAGGGTTTTTAGGCCTAATATGTTTTATGCCTAATGCGATTATTATTGCGTAGTGTGTTCCTAACTTTTACCAGTAGTCACTGGTTGTGCTCTACATTTATTATTTGTGCTACATTTACAATTGGTAATACAAAGGCTATTTTCACATATAACCTTGTGTGGAGTTCATTTGGTGGGGTGCCTAGTGTGTTGCTGCTGTGAGTGTGAGTTGCACAAACGCTTTACACATTGCCTCCGGGATAAGCCTGACTGCTGAGCCAAGCTACCAAGGGGGTGAGCAGGGGTTATCTTGGCGTGTAACTCCCTTGCCCTGACTAGAGTGGTGGTCTCTGCCTGGTTTTGGTGCAAGCCTTAGCCAACCAGAGATCCCATTTCTAAAATCCTTAGTATGTACTATCAGGCGGTAGTACATCTGCAGCTCAGAGCAGGTACTTGCATGTGACCAGCACCCACTGACAGATACCATAGCATTTGCTTAGGACTCCCAAACTATGCACTGCCTGACGTGAGACCAATGTGTACACATCCCACACAGAGAAGCCCTTGGTCGTAGTTGGCGTGCATAAAGTGGCCTTCATACGTACTCCCACCCCATACAAGGCCTGCACCCATTGCACACAGACACTGTTCATTGCACCGAGCTGTGCCATTTCATCCACAGGACTGGCGCAGGGTAAGCCAGTGCCACTTCAAGCAGAGCTACTGACACAATGGCACATACTCGACTCCAGTCCCATGGACCTGTACCGTGCACGTCTGCTGCATGTACTAGGGGCACTGCTGTTGGCAGTCTTGCAAATCAGTTACCGGCTGAGCTTCCACCTTGCGGACGTCAAATGCATTCAGCCTGTGTTGCATTGTCGCTCGTGCATATTCAATTGGTCCATGGATGTCTGCCTCTCCAACGTAATGGTAGCTAACCTGGATTACTACGTGTATATGCGCCCCCTGTTGGCCCATGACCTGGAGTGTCACTGTGATGCCCATTTATGGCATACATGGATGTTTGGCATGGAGGCGGGACATAAAACCTGGGAGATTGTATGAGTCCTTGTGGGCGCTTTTGGGGGGGGGGGGGTGCCGCTACTGCTCGAACAGCCAGGTCTTGAGCTTCTTCCTGAAGGAGAGGTGGTCTTGGGTCAGGCGCAGGTCGGCCGGGAGGGAGTTCCAGGTCTTGGCGGCCAGGTAGGAGAAGGACCTTCCTCCTGTAGTGGCTCTGCGGATGCGTGGGACGGCGGCGAGGGCGTGGCTGGCGGATCGGAGGTGGCGTTTGGGAGCGTAGAAGTTGATTTGGTTGTTGAGGTAGCTCGGGCCTTGGTCGTGGAGAGCTTTGTGTGCGTGGGTAAGGAGGCGGAAGGTGATTCTCTTGTTGACCGGGAGCCAGTGCAGGTCTCTTAGGTGTCCGGAGATGTGGCTGTGTCGTGGGATGTCGAGGATGAGTCTGGCTGAGGCGTTCTGGATGCGCTGGAGTCTCTTCTGGATCTTGGCGGTGGTTCCGGCGTAGAGTGCGTTGCCGTAGTCCAGTCGGCTGGTGACGAGGGCCTGGGTGACGGTCTTCCTTGTCTCTGTGGGGATCCACCAGAAGATCTTCCGAAGCATGCGCAGGATGTTGAAGCATGACGAGGAGACGGCGTTGACTTGCCTGGTCATGGAGAGGGAGGAGTCCAAGATGAAACCCAGGTTGCGTGCGTGGTCCGTCGGTCTGGGTGCGGTGCCCAGGGCGGGGGGCCACCAGGAGTCGTCCCAGGCGGAGGGCGAGGAGCCCAGGATGAGGACCTCCGTCTTATCTGTGTTCAGCTTCAGGCGGCTCGTCGTCATCCACTCGGCTACCTCTCTCATCCCTTCGTGCAGGTTGGCTCTGGCGGCGGCGGGGTCGTTGGTCAGGGAGAGGATCAGCTGGGTGTCGTCAGCGTAGGAGATTATGTTGAGGTTGTGTTGGCATGCGATGGCCGCGAGGGGGCTCATGTAGACGTTGAAGAGAGTCGGGCTCAGTGAGGATCCTTGAGGGACGCCGCAGATGACTTTGGTGGCCTCTGACTTGTACGGTGGTAGGCGGACTCTTTGTGTTCTTCCGTCTGGGTCAGCTGATGGGTTACGCCGACGACATGTCAGATGTGGTGGACGACGATCGCTCATTGGAGATGTTGGCCTACGATGCCCTCGCGTTCATAGACGAGTGACAAGGTACCTGCACCCAAAACTGGATGTGACCCATTGCATGTATCCCGATGCCTGGTTGCATGTTGGGGATCTGGTCACATGTCCCAAGACGACAGTGGACATGGCTGCATTGGCCTGGACTCATGATCCAGGGGAAGACAACCAATGCGGGTTGGCACTGACTTGTGTTGGTGATGGACTCCCTCGAGGGGGACATGGGCACTTTCTACATTCCTCATTCAGAAATGCTGCTGCATCGGTCTGCATATTGTGGCACTTCTCTTGGCCGTACTGACACGCACTTGTTGATAAAGTTTCCCACTTTCACTTGTCTCCAACTAAGTTGTGTCTTGATTTGTATGCCAATGTGTGTGTCACAGACTCTTGCTCCCTGCCATACATGCATTGCTACCCCATCAGGACTGTGGGTATGTACTTGTGCATTGTCATGTCCCTGTTTTGTGCTTAGCCAGATGCGTATGGCCGTTTACCGGCAACAGGCAGGTGCATTTGTGTCCCATGTTCGGTTGTGCAAATGTTGGTGTTTGTACCACATTATGTTCGATGTTGGGGAGCTCTGCTTCCTATGTGTGTGTTCTGCATTGTGTGTGAGATGTCCCTTCAGCTCTGATTTGGCTCACTCTTCTCCCTTTCAGGCAGTGTGGTTTTCACTTCTGTGGTTGTTCAGTGGTGTGATATTGCCGGGTTGTGTAACTTGTGCTCTTGGTTGGTGTTGGTTGTCTTGGGCATGGTTTGTCTGCAGTTGTGCTGTGCCTAATTGTGCATGTGTGCCATTGTGCCCATCTCCCCCCGTCCCCTCAGTCCCTGCTGCTTCCTCTCCTTGTTGCTGTTGTGTCTGTTGTTTTGGGCAGTTTACGGTCCCTAAGTCCTGCCACCATCTCCAGACTGATGTGGTGGACACCATTTTATTTGATTTGATTGATTTTGATTTTGATTTCAGATTTGTAAAGCGCGTAGCTACCCTGGGGCGTCCCAGCGCTGACAATCAACCTGTAGCATTCAGAGGGGGGAAGTTGTATGGAAGGGTTTTATGGGAAGAGGCAAGTTTTTAATCGCCTACGGAAGGCCAGTAGGTTGTGTTCTCTTTGAATGGGGAGTGGGAGGGAATTCCACAGCTTTTGCGCATTGTATGAGAACAGTCGCCCCCCTGAGCGGGCTTTTCTTATTCTGGGGACACTGGCCATGGAAAGGGAGTCTGATCTGAGCTGTCTGTCTGTTGGAGTGATGTGGTTTGATGAGAGATCTCAGAATAGGCGGGCCTCTGCCTTGAAGTATTTTATGTGAGATGCAGAGGGTCTTAAAGATCATTTTAGGCTTACATAGACGGAAGGTGCTTATACAGCAGAGGCATAAAAACAGAAGCTCATTGGTTCTGGAAGCAGTTGGGATTCAGTCTGAAATGGAGAATATAGACCAAGCGGGATGTATGTAATGCTGACTGCCTATGCATTTGCAGTGAATGCAGGAAACATTGCAATAGAATGTACAGTCTATATGGTACCTAAATATATAGACAAGCTGTTAAATTCCAATGTCTTCTTATAACATTTTTTAAATCTTTAACCACAATTGCTAATTACTCAGAGTAACACTAAAAAGGCGCTATATTAAAAAAACATAAATATGTAATTGTCTTATTCAAGCACAAGCGTGTTCTACCTTATTTTTGCCAACTGCCAATTGTAATAAAGACAACATTCTCTATAATCACTGGAAAAAACTGTCCTTGTTATGTTTTAATGGCACTGAAAAGGGCATACACAGATAAAAAAATATTTTTGCATATATTGAAAATATTGAAAAGCACTGAAAAAGCCCCCCTGGCTTTCACAATAGAAATTGAAAATTGAAAAGCCTACTCCTATGTTTAAATAGCAAAGAACTGATTCAACAACCTACCTACCGCAAAACGAAGGCTGCCACTGGCCACTCAGGGCACCTCCTTCCTCAAACAAGTCACTATAAATCACCCCGTGGCTTCTCCCTAACAGCACACATACCACTAACCACCTCCTGTCTACTCTGTGGTAGATCTCCCAGTCCAGCGCTGTTCTGAGACATCATGTCACAATTATCTGCCCTTGAATCAATCCCACAATATGATTTGTAGTGCATTTTGTTCCTGAAATGCAAACTCATATAATAAATGAGTCACACCTTGTCCTGTTAAAACGTAGGTAGCTACTTTAGCAAATGATTTGCTTGCATTTTAATTGCAATAAAAGCAGCCATCCTGATTTTACTGGCCAGCAGGCAAGGGGCACTAGGGCAACAAGGAAGGTGGTGATGGTCCCCTGCTTCCATATTACTACAGCAACTTACCCCACTTCTTGTCGCTGACATGCTTCTGGAAGTCTGCAGTCTGTGCATAGTCAAACTCCTGGACTTCAAACCATGGATATGACCTTCCAACAGAGTTAGGCTGCACCAGGACGCAGTCTAAACAATGGTTCTTAACCTTTTGTCTTTGGTGAACTCGCCCTTAATCATTACTGGAATGCGGACCCCCACTGAGTCATTATTGGAAGCCTGGGACAACGCGCTAAGCAATTTCAATGATTCAAACCGCAAAACAACACACAAAAAGACAGAAACAAGCATTCATCAAACAAGTACACTAGTGATTATGGGGCCGATTATGAGTCTGGCAGTCCACGGACCACCAGACTCGTGGAGGCGCAGCGGTCTCCCTGCTGCCCTTTTACGATTAGGGCGGTAGGACCGCCATTGCCCCGCTGCAGCTGCCAGGGAACCGCCATTCCCTGGTGGTGTTGCAGCAGTCAGAAGGCTGCAATATTCTTGGTGGGACTGCCATGGTCCCGCCAAGCATATTACGAGTTTCCTCTCAGCCGATGATAGCATCAAGGTTCCTACTCCATGAACACCTTGGCGGAGAGGAAAAAAAGCAGGCCCTGCATAGAACCTTTGCCTTCTCCTCATGGAAATCCATGCAGGGGGGGCACAACTTGTGCTCCCTCTGTGTTCATGCACCCCAGTTGCTGCACAGCATGGACTGGGGTGCAATTTTCCATGCCGTTCATTAACTGTTTTTGCCGTTCCCATTACAGTGCCCATTTCCGCCGTGGGAACACCAAAAACCAGCCCACCAGACAGGAGGAAACTCCTAATCTGGCTGGCAGTCTGACCACGGCTTTGGAAGTACGGAGGTGGGGCACACCCAGCGCCTCACCGCCAAAGTTGTAATTAGGCCCTAAATATTTTATTTAATCCACAAATAACAAAATGCTGAATTTTAATTTAAATCGTAAAGTTGGAACTTTTGTAAATGCAGTTGTGGTCACTCATTGACCATACTATGGGCCTCATTTATGAAAAGTGACGCATCGCTGCGTGAAAACAGCGATGCGTCACTTTTCACTGCGCACTCCTTACGACATTCCTGATGCGTCATGTATGACGCATCATGTCGCAAGGAGTTACAGATGCGTCAGTATTTCTGACGTATCTGTAAGCGCAAAAGTGACGCATTGCTGGAGTGTGTCACAAAAGTGACGCAACTCCAGCAATGCGCTCTTTCACATGGGGAAAGCCCCATGTGAAAGGGCTTGCGTCAGTCTTACGCCTGCTGTGAGGCAGGCGCAAGATTTTGATGCAACAGCGTCCTAAAAGTGATGCAGTGAAATTTCATAGATTTCACTGCGTCACTATTACGAGGCTTTTTGCGGGGGAACTCCCCCTCTGCATACATTATACCTGACACAGGTATAATGTGGCGCAGGGGTTTAAAAAGTGATGCATCTACCTAGATGCGTCACTTTTTAAATATGGCGCAACGAGGCGCATTTTTTACACTGTTTGTGCGTCACAAAAAGTGACGCACCGGCAGCGCAAAACTGACGCAAGGCCTTCATAAATAAGGCCCTATATTTCTTTGATGCACTTACACTGCTCTCACAAATCGAACTGAGGTTATAAACTTCATTTATTACATTCCATATCAAATTTCTTCACATTAACAGAACTTTTTTAAATGTTCAATTTAAATGTTGCTTCTTTATTTATATTCACTTTCTTAATCTGTTAATATTGTTTACTTTTCTAAGCAGTCGCAGACCCCCTGACCAGGTGTTGCTTACCCCCTGGGTGTCGCAGACCCCCTGACCAGGTGTTGCTTACCCCCTGGGTGTCGCAGACCCCCTGACTAGGTGTTGCAGACCCCTGGGAGTCCCTGGACCACAGATTAAGAACCACTGGCATGGCGTCAATACAGCTGTTGCAAATACAGAGGAGTCTAGGACTAGAGCGCCAATGCTGCTGCCGGCTACGATGCTATATGCTACGATAGTGGACATGAAGTTAGTAGTAGTGGTAAAGGTGTTTCTGCTGCTCGTGCCAGTGACAGGTGACAGCTGACATACATTGGGGCCATGGTGATCCTGGTAAAAGTGATGTTGCTGGCCTTGGTCCTGCTCGTGGTCACTGATGGAAAGTTCCTCGGCACCTCAGCTGGGTCTTGATCCCCAGCTGAATGAGAGCTCCACACCTTAGAGAGATGTTGTTGATGTGGGCGGTGGTGCTTCTGATGTGCTCATGGTAGTAAGACATGCAAATCACCCAGGAGGTTGAATAACGTGAGCTACACTGGGAAAGTGAAGCTCACTCATAAGCTTCCGTTACATTCTCCTTCTGAAATATATCGATGTTCATGTTGACAATTGGCACTTTCGGTAAAAGAATGCACTGGAGCAAAACAATCCATTAACTTAATACTTGTTTTCCAAGTTTAAAGAGTGATCCTGCACACACATCATCAACCCCTTTTGTCGACCATATTGCGCGTACTGTGTCTGTGTCTCATAAATAAATTGTCCTACAGACATGTCCTACCCGTAGGCTTCCACCTGCTTACGGATTACACCTCAATATTAATTGAAAAACGATGGCAAGTTGTATTAAAGAAAAAACGTCAAACTCATACAGATGCCGAAGGATTCCGAAGTGATAGGTTGATTCTTGTAGTACACTGAAGGGTTCACTCTGAGCTGGGCGCCATGAACAGAAATAACAGGTGCAATCAGTTTTTGCACCCATTCGTTATGTGGCCTTTAGGAGATGAGGACAAATGTTGCTCACTCGTGTTTTTGAGAAGGCCGTTACCTCTAGATCGGACCGGTTGATAACTGACCCTGCAAAACTTCCATCCAGAGGTTGTCACGTCCAGGGAATATTTACAAGTGCAGTTTGCAAAGGTTAATCCCTATTTTTGCACTCAGTTTTAACTCTGATTAGTAAACCACGCCTGATACCCAGAGCAAATTGTATTTGTGTCAGGGTAGTTTATCCCCATTATGACAGCTAGCCTTATAACGACCCTCCACAGGAAGTGCTTCCACGTATGTATACACAGCATGCACTAGTGGTCCTAGTGGTAATAAAATCTGTGCAAGATTTTGTGGGCCCTGACAACAGCTACAAGCTCAATTCTAGTTACTGTGCAAAGTTCCATTTGCAACTGTATCAGGATTGCACGTCTAGAGGTATTTGAACACGTGTTCATTGTGCACCCTGCCTCTATTTACCTGCATGGTAATGGCAGGTATAGCCTAGCATAGATTTCCAGGGAATGTGGCTAGCGGATAATAGAGAGGACGGGAGACTATCAGGCTGCAAACTAAAGAAAACGCGTAAACGAATAATGGGATTTTCCGTGGGAAGGTGGTATTGTGTAGAAATGACACGATCCTCTAAAGAAACCAAAGGGACAAAATAATTCAATCGGTTTCAGAAAACCGTGTTACTTTATTTTGTCAAAATTAGCATCATTTTTTACTTTCGAGAGAATAGCAGAGCATGTCACTTTTCTCCCCAGACTGCCACTGCGGCATCCCAATGCATTAAAGCTGAATGCATAGTCACATCATTAAATGTAATGTATTCCTCGGTTTGCTCATTTCCTGTGCCAACTATGGACTCTTTTCTAAAATGATATTCCTGTTTCAAGTTACAGTTTTCTTTAGATTATGGGTTGAGCAAACACTTGCAAGCTCAAAGGAGCCATCGAAAACTGCGCTGCCTCCCTAATGCAAGGAAATTGTGCAATGTGAATGGGAAATAAAAACCCATGTGTCAAAGGCGAGGATAATGATCCCGATGGCGGACAGCGCACAACATTGCTCGCTTGTTTGACATCACTGTCCTATTATGTGGTAGTAGGAGTGTCAAATCTAACCTATGTTATTTAAGTTAACGACTCGAGCCTCAGCACTCCAATGCCCTGACTGCCATGTTTAGCTGAGTGGGCGCTTCAACTTTGTACTGTCGTTGACTATTTGCAATCTCGACGGAAGCTAAAAATGGCTGGCAGATCAAAAAGAGCATCTCTTTCGTCTAAAAAGCAGCTTGAAATCCGAATCAGTTTGAATGCCTGGGAAAAACACTAGACCTGGTCTGCCCCAGACGTGTGCGCCTTCTGTATTACCATGACAAGTTGATAAACATCTATGGGACTGATATATAATTTCAAGTAAATACATGTATACAGAATTCCAGGTTATCACTTGCGATTTGTGAGCTGCGTTCAGATCAGGTTCGAGGTTTCACTCGAACAAAGCACTTGATCTTGTAGGAAACTGGCCATTGTTAGCCCCTTTACATCCACATTGCACACCACTGTTAAGGTATCCTGTCAATCTAAACTCTAACAGCAAAAGCTGAGGGGTCGCTTTGTCACTGCTCTAGCAATTCACACCCACAATGGGTCAGTGAACAGAGGTTTTCACCCTTTAACCTACAAATGATACTAATTCACTCACAAAGGCACTAAAAGTGGCTGCAAAATACGTCTGAATCAAACTAAAATGCCGTGGACCTGATTCACTAAATGATCATTAGTTTATTTCTGCAGATTTACATTAAAGTTTGGAATCAATTTACATATATATAAATCTTTGAGAGTCCCCAAGAAGCTCCGAGAGACACAGCACCATAGGAGTATTCCGTCATAGTACATTTATGTGCATCTAAATGTTTAGAAAAAGTGGTTTTGCTTTTGTTAAAAAAAAAATCTTTGTCACGACTGTGAAGCAAATCCTCTTGGGACCCGTCCTTCCCCATTCTTGCAGTATTGTTGGGGCTGCCCTTCCCTAGTATCACTATAGATTGGATATATTGTTGCTGTTGACATAAGCAAACGTCTGATGTTATCCAGAGTAGCACATGGTTGTAATTGTGAATAGTCACAAACATACATAACTGTGGAAGTTCACCAACATGTTATGGCATATCCCCTGGAAATCCCACTCCTGGCAAAGGGAGCAGATCTTCTCCCATATGATATAACATCATATTAGTGTAATACTGCATGACAGTAAAACTATTTTTGAATGTAACTTCACATTTGGTAAATTTCAAATGAGATTTACATTTTTATATTATGGAGTTTGTCCACATCAGTTGAACTTATTGTGCCAGTGGGGTTGTGACTTAGGTCCTATTCTCTGTTGAAGAATACTACTTATCAACATGCTCTCCATTAATATCCACAAGATCATACCTCCTAGGTCAGCGCTTTACATACTTTTTACAGCCACGACCCACTGTTTAACACAATAAACATTTGCGACCCGCCGTGCTTTAATAGCCATGATGTGGGCGATTTTTTAATGCAACTAAAGTATTGTGTATCAGTGCCCTCTCATTTACAGACAAAATATTTTCTATTGACATGGGAACATAGATAGAATTTTACTTGTCAAATTATAATGAACAACAATAATAATTGACTGATAAAACTATGATGAGCACAAACGATAATGTGTGTAAATCAAGTTTTAATTAATATTTATCATTTGTGCATCACCAAGTAGTGTCTTGATTTGTTTTGATCGTATTAAAAAGTTGCTTCCTTCACATTTCAGAATTACAAAAAGAATTACTAAAAATGTGCTTCATGTTTGCTTTCATAAGTGCTGAATGTGTACATTTCATTTACAGATGTTTAAATGTTGTGCTCCAAAAAATGTCATCCTACAGCCTTTCTATTTACACTTCATGTACCCCAGCAAGATTGTCACATAATTCCCTTTACTTTTATTTCTCTGACTGTAAAGTCAGAGGAGTTCGAAAACACAAATGTCCATGTTAATAAAATATGCAGCAATTTGTCAGAATATATAGTCTGATATTGGACCTCTGTCTTTCGACTACAGCAAAGCAAATGTGACAAGTCAAATAAAGTTTAATGGCATTTATATTTTTTGGTTGGACTTTGAAAATCCACAAATTGGCTCCCAACCCATTAGTAGATCATGAACCCACCGTTCAGTAAACACTATCCTAGGTAGTTACACAAAATAAAGCAGACATTAGTTTTCCTCCTGGTTTGTACTATCAGCACATTTACCCTTCTGTAAAACTAAAAAAAGTAACCAGATTTCCTTTGTGTAAAATATTGGAGTATCAATTAAAAGGGGTGAGAACCCACTTTAAATAATAATTATTCATTGCATGTAATCGCAAAATATCTGAATCTGAAATGGTACTCAGTAATTATTATCAATATTGGGTGCATGTAAAAAGTGGGTTATTAATTGGGGTGGATGTGAATGAAACAGAAGATATAAGGCCACCAACATGTCAGAGTAAAACATGGTTTTAATTATTTAAACGTGGGCTGAACCCCCTGAAAGATCTGGCATAGAGCAGACAGGTTTTTAACTTAGGAAACTGTAAAGCATTTAGCAGTAAAACAAATAAACCCATAAGCAACTTCTAAAAACTGAGAAAATCGTAAGGATCAAAATGACACCAAAATAACAAACGTTCAATAAGAGTAACCAGAGACATGTTTTTTTCAAAAATGTAAGGCAAAAAGCACTCAGAAAAAGTGAAGCACGAATAAGAAGTCGGTTGATCGGGAACATTGGTCTGTAAAACATAGGTCGATATCTCAAGTGGAGCAAGGTCACAGGGTGCACCTGATGAAGTCCTCTCTAGATCAGATGACATTGGATGAAGTCCTGATGGAGCCATTGATCCTCAGGCACTGCATTTAGGTCCCAGACTCACTTCTGCAGAGGACTCCAGACATGTGCAAACCAGCTTCAGTTGGTACTGGTCAGCTGGGCACTTATGGCAAAAAGTCTTCTTGCAGTTTGTTGTGTCCTTAAAGCCACACAAGAGGTCAGTCAACTGACCTGCGGAGTTCACTATTTATTCCTTCGGGTATTCCCACAGGTCTCAAATAGCAAGTTTTCTTTTCTTCTGTTCATCCACAGGTCCAGAGAGTGTTCGGATGAGGAGTAGGCGACATGCCACTTTTGTAGGTTTTACTAACCAGTGGTTGGGTAGATATTAAATACTCCGAAAACAATGAGCAAAAATAAGCTGTTCCTATTTGTGCAGCACATCCTGTTTGCCTTAATGCAAGCTATCCCACTGTGCACTTTGCTCAGACAAATCCAACATTTTAGCACTTTTCTGCCCTTGGAGACTGCTGCTGTGCCACATGGGGGTGTGCTTAGGAAAATGAACATTCCCCACCTCCTCAAACACTCCATACAGGTTTTCAGACGAGGTCATAATTTTACTTGCTGGTGCTAAGCTTGCTACTGAGAGCCCAAGAGACATCATGATTCCCTTCTGCAGGTTTTTCTTTATACTTAACCATTAATGGACAGGCCACATTCTGGTTGCTTTCATATAACTACAATTCCTGAGCTCTCCCCGGCTGTCTTTCCTGAGCTGAAAAAATTCACATACCTTAAACCCACGTCTTCTTGTCAAAAGGCCTAGGTTATTGTATCTGTTTTTGCAGCAGTTTTCACACCTCAACAAGAGGAAGCACTGACAGGTGGTACCTGCTAGCTATTTAAAATCCAACTTTGCTACTGAAATAGATGTGTTAATAAACATTAAAAATATCATTCAAATTATTCTAATAACTTGATCCAAATCAAAGTTAGCAGAGTTATGTTTATATTCTAATTTTTAGTTTTCCTCATAGGAAAGTTACTGCCCTTCCCAGTGAAACAGGCTTTTGATTGCTATTCACTCTAGGTACATGGCAACAATACATTGTTGCATGTACCACTTTTTGTAATAGTAGACACTCTAGGTAAAAACGTCCCACTGGGGAGAGAATTATTTAATACTTAAAAATATGGTCCTTTCCCCTCAATAAAGGTTATAATGACAGGTTCACCTACAGGTTTAAAAGCTGAAGGAGTCAGGCTACATAGGTGGGCCTGGAGTCATGTTTCCTTTGTCAGTCTATTAGATGGCTCAGCATGTGCTACAGTCCGCAGGTCACCTTCAACTTTTCCATACCATTGGTATATTGTCTACACCATACACTATAGCGTTACTTGCAATTTTAGCATACCATTTGTGAGTTATCCAATTTTACCCAGTATTAGGAATCAGAGCACATAAACCGAGGACTGGACAGCAGAGCCCCAGTGTGCAAAGTTGAGAAACCAGCAGCATCAGTCTAGAACAATGGGGGTGACCACCCAATAACAGAGTTACATTCTCACACTGCCCACCAGATGAAAACTGAGGAGCAACCCAGACATTCCCTTGTCAGTTCTTATCATCCAAGTGAAAAAACCTGGAAAAGACCATCTGTATTAACATGATAAGTTACTTGTCTGTGTTCCACTGTAAAGTCTTTGCCCTGTAGTGAGATGAACAACCTACTGCAGCCACCGGAGAAGCCTGTGCTCAGTTTGAACTCTGAAATAGGTTGGTTTTCAGTTTCTTCATGGAACTAAACACAGCAAAGGCTCTCTTGATAGCACCCCTACCCTGCTCTAATTTATTTATTTATTTAAAGTTTTGTATAGCGCGAACATGACCCAGGTGGATATCAGAGTGCTTTACATATGTTTAGGTAGGCAAAGGAAAGCAGCAAGGTGATAGAAATTATGGAGAAGGTGGGACAATATACAATGGGAGCAGGATGAAATTGGGGAGTGCAAGCGACAAGTAGGTAAATATAGAACAAGCGCATACCAGACAAAAACGGTCACTTAGAGTCAACAGGAGAAAGTATCAGGTTCAGCGCAGAGTTCATTAGAAGGGTTTGTTTAGTAGTAGTGTTTTGACTTCCTTTTTGAAGGCAAGAGTAGAGGGAATCAGTCTTGTTTCTAATGGAAGGGAGTTCCAGATTCTCCGGCGATGCCAGAGAATGTACGATTATAAGTTTTAAGCTTATTACATTTCTTGGGCTTGAGCAGCAGTATGCCATTGCTCCTTGTAGACCTGGAGCCACCCGAAGGTTCCAGCTCATTTGTCAGGTAGAGTGGGATGTTGAAGTGAAGTGCCCTATGGGTCATACATGCGATCTTTAGTTGTATCCTAGCATTAAAAGGAAGTCAATTGAACGATTTATGGTCCGGTGAAATGTGATTGGACTTCTTAGAACCCGTGATGAGTCTAGTGGCAGCATTTAAGGGTGCTCTGATAAGTGCTAAACTGAGTTTCGACAGACGGCAAAGAGTCGCACTGCCATATTCAAGTCTGGAAATGACAAGTGCTTGCACCGTCGATTTAAAGTCATCTTGGGGAAGGTAGGGTTTGAGTTTTCTTAGGATGCAGAGTTGAAAGTTCGCTCCTTTGGTCGATGATCTGATGTGTTCTTACATGTTTAGGTGTTTGTCTAGCACAACTCCCAGTGATTTAGTGGAATCAACGATATGACGTGTGCAGTTGAGGGTGGTGAGGTTACAGAGAAATTGCAACACAGTGGGGGTTTGCCTAGCGGGTGCAATGAGGAGGAATACTGTCTTCAGGGCGTTTAATTTGAGATGGTTGGTGGTTAGCCGATTCAGGGTTTTGAGTAGGGTTCCGTTGAGAGATTTGATGTCCTCGGGGGAGGAGATTTTCATGTAGAGTTGGGTGTCATCCACATACATGTGATATTGGAGGTTGGAGGCTTTAAGAGTTACAGTCAGTGGTTCAAGGGAAAGGTTGAAGAGAGTGGGGGAGAGTGAGGATCCTTGGGGGACACCAAGTGTGCAGGGGCTCGGGTTGGAGAGAGACTGGTTGGATTTCATTCTTTGTGTTCTGTTGTTGAGGAAAGAGGCAAACCGGACCTGATAGCCCCATTCTGTGTTCGAAGAGGAAGAATAGATTGTTATGTTTGACAGTGCCAAATGCTGATGAGAGATCGTGCAGAATTAAAAGGCAGGTTTCGTTTTGATCAAGTAAAGTGAGAGCGTCGTCCACAATGTGAGTGATGGCTGTTTCAGTGCTGTGGCCACTGCGGAAACCCGAGTGGAATAGGTCGAGGAGCTGGAATTACTCAATGTGTTTGCGAAGTTGTTCATAAACACATTTCTCCAGAAGTTTCACCAGGGTCGGTATGTTTGTGATTGGGTGGTAGTTGTTCAGGTCAGCAGGATCAGCCGAGGGTTTTTTGAGGATAGGGAGCACTAGGCCCGCCTTCAAGCAGTCAGGGATCTCACTTTGAAGAAGTGAGGCGTTGATGATTTTGGACCAGAGGGGTGCTAGTGAACCTATGATTTCTTTATAGAAGTTAGGGGAGAGGGGGTCATTGAAGTGATTTGAGGGTTTGAGGGTAGAGAGAATGCTGAGGGTGGTAGAATCATTGAGGGGAGTGAAGTGACTCCATGTGGCTTTGTTTTTGAGTGAGTGACCCTGTGGGGAGGGCAGGGGTGTGGAGTCAAAGGAGTCAGGAGAGGGTGAGAGAGTGAGTGCAGCAGACCGTAGGTCTGATTCAATTTTGGGCGAGCGGGGTGCTGAGAGTGGGTAGCGGTGTGGTTGGATTGTGAATTAATGAGTTCAAAACGTATTTTTAGGCAATTTTTGGCTATGTCAGGTTGGTGTTTGAAGAAGTTGGCTTTCACCGTTCTAATGAGTTTGTTGTATCTACTTCTTTGGGATCTTAGAGTTTTTAGAAGATCTGGGGAGGGAGAGGATCTGCACTTGCGTTCAGCAAGTCTAAGGCTGCGTCTGTCCGCATTTAGACTGTCATTGAACCATGGCTTGGATTATTTTATGGGAATTATTTTCAGTTGAAGGGGGGCCATATCATTTAAGGTGGATAGCATGGTGTTGTGATAGTGGTCAGTGAGATCGTGAACGTCAATCATGTCAGAAGGCGGCAGGAGGGAGAGATTGCAGCATTCTATGAGCTCCTTAACGCTTGTGTTATGGAGCTGTCTTTTCCAGTGTTTTAGTTTGAGTGGTTGAGCAGAATTGTGATTCCAACTTTCAGGTATCAGGAAGTTGATGAAATGATGGTCGGACCAGTCACAGAGGAGAATGGATTCGAGATGAATTAAATTGGGGTTAGAGATGATGAGATCCAGTCTCGAGCCTAAGTTGTGAGGGGGGCTGTTGCAGAATTGGGTGAGAGCCGGGGGGCATATTAGCAGGCGCCTGCGATAATTATCGCTCAGCGCTTTTAGCGCGAGGATAATTATCGCAGGCTAACGCTGGATTCTATCGCGGAGATAGCGTGCTATCAGCAACGCTTATCTACCAAGCGATAGAAATCCATGCGTTAGCTGGAAAACAGTGTGATTATCGCTGGAAATCCAGCGATGATCACACTGCGACCAGCGATACCTTGCTGATAGGGCAGGGTGGGTTTAGCCAAGTAATCCACCTCCCATTGGATTACATGGCTAAGTCAGATTACAACCAGGCGCAAGGAAAGTAGCAATAACTGCGGTTAGCACTACTTTTCTTATCGCTCTGTTTGTTTGCGTGCAACTTGATAATTGGAGAAATGTCGGTTAGCGACATTTCTCCAGTTATTTTGGCACAGAATGCCCACTTTGCATCTCATTAGAGATGCAAAGCTGGGCGTTGTTGTAAGGGGTGCTAAATCAGCAAAACACGCGATAGCGTGTCTTTGCTGATAAGGCGATGAAATTATTTATGCTTTGCGCCCGAAAACGGACGCAAAAGCAGAGATCATTTCATAGCGCCGCCTTGCTAATATGCCCCAAGTTGGTAAGGAGTTTTTTTAGCGTTGTGACAGCCTGATTGTGGGGGTCATTCCAGTGGAGATTGAAGTCACCAAGGAAGATCTTGGGGGGAGTGTCGGCCCAGGTTGGAGAAGATGGTTTCCATAACTTGTTCAAGTAGATGGAGGTTATCTCCTGGGGAGTGGTAGAGGATGTGAAGGCTGCATAGGAGTCTGTGTGAGCTGGTGATATCTATGGAAAGGTATTCACAGGAGGAGAGATTAGCTGAGGGGGACTGTTTTGCTGTGAGAGAGTTGCAGAAGATACAGGCAATGCCACCACCCAGTTTCTTAACTCGGTCAAGTCTGATAATGTTGTGACTAGGAGGGACTAATAGGTCAAGGATGGGGCCAGAGGAGTCGTTGAGGCACGTTTCATAAGGATGTTTATATAAGGTTTAGCACAAGACCAAATAACGACAAAAATATACCACAATCTTATAAATACTCTTGGAAGGAACAATAATAGTTCAAGTGTAGTTTCTTCTTAGCACAAAGTCTTTAGTAACAAAAGCAACTCTTCTTCTTTAAATCACAGTTCTTAGCAACAATGTAACCCACACAGGAGTCACACGACGTCGAGGCAAAGTTAATCCAAAGGTTCGGCGTCGACCGCGAGGAGCGCTACGTCGAGCCCGGAGTCGCACAGACCCCCACAACACAGTACCTTGGAAAAGCAAAGCACATGATGATCAGCGGTGTCGAGATGTCCGGCGTCGCGTATTCGGCGTCGATCGGGCCTCGGAGTCGGGGCGACCTGCAGCGGTGTCGACAGATGTCAGGCAGGAGCAGCGCTCCCGAGGCGAAGCAGGATACGGTGTCGTCGTCGATGTCGATGATGATGTTGCAAGAGTGAGCAGCGCTCACGGCGTCGAGAGGGCTCGGAGTCGATGCGATCAGCGGCGGCGCAGACACGGGGTCACTTGGAGCTGGAGCCGAACTCGCTACTCACTGGCGTCGCTACTGGCGTCGATCGGGCCCGGCGGCCGGCGTCGAGGATGCGGGACACGGGAGCTGCACTCACGATGTCGAGCTGGATTCGGCGGCGTCCGTCGGCGTCGAGATTGCTGGATTCTTCAGAGGTGCTGGATTTTCAGGTTCCAGCAACAAGCACTTTTAGCAAATGATGAAGTCCTTTAGCCCTGTGACTTCAACAGGAGGCTGGCACTCTTCCAGCCCTTGGAGATTTTCTTTAGCAAAGCTTGAGAGTACACACTCAGTTCCTCTCTCCTGGTTCCTTGGCAAAAATAATAAATGCATTCTACTTTTCACGATCCAGACTATGCAACATCACCTCTAATAAGGGCTGTCATATAACACGAGAATAACATAAAAAATAATGGTGTTATCCCCTGAGAATTTTAGAACAAAAAATACCCACATCTAGTTCCCCTTAAAAGTCAAATAAGGGAATAGCAATCTAGGCTACTCATCCTTTCATAATTTCATCAGACACGATGGGCAGTAACATAGCATATTTATTTATTCATTTTATTAATGCTAACAATTTTTAAAACAGTATTACTGAATAGCCAATTAAATGTCTCATGGCTGTTTCCTAGACAATTTAGACAGGCTCAAAAGAGAGTGGGAAAAACAGGGAGAAAACATAAATCTGCCTACCCTTAATTTGTAAAGGAGCTAACCTCCTTCCCCCATTTCGACAGTAGGAAAACCTGAAATAAGTTTACCTTCTGTCGACACTATCTACCCCTATTTGTGGCAGCTGGGCACAAAACAAACTTGTAGGAGGTAAAAAGAACATTTAGCTAAATAGAAAACATAAATAACCAATTACCAATTCCTTTAGCAATTGTACTAGTGTAACATGAGGGCGAATGAATTCAAACTAAAACCCAATTGCCTCCTTATCTCAGCCCTTGAACAGTAAACTTTAAGCTAAAACCATTAGTGCTATATACATGACAGATCTATCTCTGCATATGACTTACAAATGCTGCTATCCCTTGATAATGGTATTCAATCCCTGTATGAGAAGGGCTACGCCATGCAGACTTTCCAAGTCAAAGCATATTATGGAGACTCACAGCTAAAACGCAGTCCTATTCTGTTCCTGTTTGCCAGTAATTTAGAGGTAGGATAATAACTTCTGCTGGTTTTTCATACTTTTTTACATTTGTAAGCAGTGTGCGGTGTGCTTTTCTAGCAGTATAGAGGTCAGCTGTTCATTCTATACTTACATGTGTGCATTTACGGAAGCCTAAGATCAGTTTGAAAACTGCTCTGAGTGGCAGAACTGCTTTTAAACAGTAAATTTTACCCAAATTCGACTTTGGAGTTAGGAGCACTTAAAAATTAATAACCCACAATGTTTTTGCATACTAGAGATCCCCAGAGTGTCCTCTAGATATCCCAGGAATGGGGATCAGAAATATATAAGGTACACCCTTAACCACATGGATGCTGCACATATTCCTCTGCTGTGCTGGGACTCAATGTAAAACAGTGTGGTCATGACGAGCTCAGCTCATCATGAGCACAGCTCCACTGTACCTCATGACGAGCTGAGCTCGTCATGAGCATCGAAGGGGTTAAAAAATGAGTTTTGTATACCTGGGTAAAGTGACATCTTCCATTTTAGTTCCCCACATTGCGGTAAAGCGTCACTTAAATTCAACTTTGATGCTCGGAGTTTATAGTATGATTATTAGACATTATAGAGATTAAAAAACGTTTTTAGTGCACTTATTTTTAATTAACTTTTTTTCATATAATCATAATTCCCCTTTTTTATTTTAATAACACCAACCATTTTATTGGTTCCACAAATGAAAAGCAAGCCTCATACCTCTTTGCCTTAAAATGTATTCATTTATAACTCTAAGCACAGAAGCCTTACTGAAACGTTAAAAGTCTGTGCACATTTTTAAAGGACAGTTATTATTTAACATCAGAACCACAGATGTGCTTATGTAAGAAGGCATTCAGAAAGGAAATCTCTACTTTCAATCTTTTCTCTGTTATTCAAAATAATGAAACTGTCTTTTGTAACTTTTAAAATCAACAGTCTGTAATGCAGGCCTTTATACCGTGTTTGCACTAACTTAAAATCTAGTTGACTCAGCAATTTCCTTGTGGCTTGGGACCAAGAATAGCCATGTATTAATGACGCAGCTGTTGCTCTGACCAGCAGGCGTCAAATTCTCAAGCCTTTCAAGCCAGCACAAATCTACCGTTCTGTAATGTCATGTTTAGTTCAGCAACAACCAATTCACTCAGATGATGTGAATGCCTTTAAATGTCTAATATAATGTATCTAAAGAGAATGCTGTAACGTTTTGTATTTTAGTCCTAGTTATTGCAAAGCACACAATTTCGTTTTTTCCCTTCCTTTCCTTTATTCCTATTGAATGTGTGTTCTAATTTTATCTTTAGCATTGTGGCAATTTGCACTCATGTATAGTTTCTTACATTGTCAATTTATTGGTAGCGTGCAGCTATTTAGCATATGTAACATAATTAATTTCATTTCTGGATTATTTTAAAATGTATTTTATTCAATGATATTATGCATAACAGAATGATGACACAAAAAAAACTCATTAAGTTCATTCCAGACATTTTCAGAAGCGGGACATACACTCAGAACACACAATACAGCTCGCTTAAGGCTAGCTATTCTTACACAAAGAGTGCAATCGCTACTCACTCACACAAGTACCACTGGTGTCAAACCACAAACCACATAGACATTCAATACACACAATTAACCCACAAATCAACACTTAGGACAGAAACAAAAGACAGCCCACAAACTGTACTTAAACCAAACCTTGTAAATACTAATTGTAAGTCATATTTACAAGAAAAGCTCCCAAAGGTAGTCTGAAAAGACTGCACCAAAGACAGCCCAAAAGACTGTTCCATCTTCAAGAAGACAAAATACACCAAATTCGCCAGTTTTGGCTGGCAGAACACTAAAAAAAAACACTCTGCATATCACCATCTATGAAAGTTACTAAGTGCGCAGATTAGAATCCTTTTTATGTACATATTTAGTTCCATGGGGTACTTAGTCACCAAGGAAGAAATCCATTTTTATACCTAAACCTATTTAGGTATCCCCTCTAGGGGAGCCGGCTGAGTTCATTCAAGATTCACATTGGTACCGCCAAGAAAGCAACACATTCTTCTATGTGCGCTTGAAACAGGCATGCCAAGAATATTGCAGCATATACAATATTATACAGCAGTGGCACTTAACACAACATGTGCTGTTACGAATTATTAAAAAATTCGAGAAAAATCTCATTACCTGCCTACAAAAATTGCAAATTCATATATTTCCAAGTTCTAAAGTCTTTGGCCAAACCAAAACAAATCACATGTCGACGACCTTTCCAAGCCCAAATCTCCAACCTCTCACTGCCAAGTTCTGAATGACCTAACGGTTGTTTTTAGAATACTCACACCAAAAAAGTTCTCAGTCGGGAGCGGCAAACAGTTGGAGGATCAGATAAGGGAGATCACAAATATACTGGGCTGCAAAAACAGAGAATCTCCGTGTGCAGGGTACCTCCTCACTAGATTCCTGTCCTGTCCTCCTCAGTAGATTCCAGTCTCCCATCAAGACCACTACCTTGGATAGCCGCTTCTCCGATGAGGTCCACGTTGGGTGCCATTTGAAGAAATAAAAACCTTCTAAGGGGTTCACTGATACACTTGGTCCTTTAAACCAACAAAGAATAAATTGGCACGGAAGCTGTAATATAAAAACAATGCATTTATTAACCTCACATGAGGGCAATTGCGGCGCACAGTACCATCAGGCTACTGTAGGAGGCATTCCGACATCTAGGCATTTCTGAGCATGTGCAAGGCTCTGGAAGAGGGAGAAAGCCCATGGCGAGCACATAGCTAACTAAGATGGCTGGCAAGTATAAAATGGCCTTCAGCTCATGCTAACAGTGATTCCTGCAATCTTTAATACCCTTGCACCATGGTGTAGGGCTGTCTGCATTGGCGCACAGCTGCTGTTTGCTGTCCAGCAAATTTGGTGAATTCCTGCACTAAGACAATGATGCTGCTAGGAGCAGCAATATTGCTTGCGGCACTGTGCTGTACCATTGTCTTGTAAATATGCCCATTTGTCCCTTTCTATCTCAGCTTGGATGGCACTTTGATAATCCTATGCTTACAAACTTTGATAGAAAAGCACATATTTGAGGTGATAGAATTCAGCCTGTCGCTGGTGTTGTAGGGTGCTCTAAATAGGGCTGCTCTCCACATAAACTTCGAAACTACCCAGAGTTATTTGCTTCTTCGTTGCATGATTTATGCAGCATTTTATGCCTGAAAGGGAATTGTTTTCACTCATACTGGGTGCTCCCTTGTTTCTGGACAAAGCTAAACCTCTTTAAAGAGCTATAAATATGGCAAAACACATGCCAGGGGGTGCATTTTTTAATTCCAGGTTGGCTTGAATGTTATTTTACCAGTACAAAGCTGTAACACTGTACCTGGAGTGGTAGAAAGCTTTTGTTATTTTACAGATCAGCGTCAATGGCACTATGCTAACCCTATTCTTAAAGTAGAAATGGCGAAAGACTTTGCCCCCTTCTATCTCGCCATGGAAGGCACTGCTTAAAAACTTTGCTAGGAAAGAAGGCATTTGAGGTGAGCAAATTCAGAGTGTCGCTGGTGTTGTAGGGTGCTCTGTACAGGACTGCTCTCCACTTAAACTTGGAAACTACCCAGAGTGCTCTGTTTCTTATTCTCTATGCCTGAAGGGGTATTGTTTTGATATCTCTCTCTCTCTCTTTCTCTCTCTCTCTCTCTCTCTCTCTCTCTCTCTCTCTCTCTCTCTCTCTCTTTCTCTCTCTCTCTCTCTCGCTCTCTCTCTCTCTCTATATATATATATATAGGCATGTAAACAAGGGCTGCATAGCCCGAAACGCGTCATGGTTGGTTGCACCAGAAAAATCTGCAAATAAAATCAGTTACCTGAAGCTTGTGGTCTGTCTCCTGCTTCGCCAGTTCTATGAGATTGGAGGTGGCAACTTGGAGTTTCAGCACATATATATATATATATATATATATCTATATCTATACTACTATTATAAAGGAAGAACTTTGAGGCTTTGAGGCGGGTAAACTCGGGAACCACAGCGCCAATCCACACACCTGATACATCGTTGGAATCCTCAGGGTGTGCAGATGGACATAGGCTATATAAATTTAAAAAATACGTTATATTTAAAAAATGTACATTTAAAAAAAAGTTGTCCCCTCGAAGTAGCGCCGGCCGCGACCTGCGTGCTGACGTCAGGAGCGCGGGGAGGAGCGGCGCCAGGAGCGCGAGGCGAGCGGCACACAGGCGGTGAGCAGCAGCGGACCGGCGGAGCGGCGAGGAGCAGTGAACTGAGGAGCGGCGGCTGAGGTAAGGCTCCGGGGGACAATGTCGGGGCAGGCGGGGGTAGGGGCACGCGCGCAACTTGTTCGAAACGTGCATGGTCCTATGTGGTGATGTATGAATTTCGGACCCTTTCGCTCAGCGCCCAGATCTGATTCCATTTCCATTCACAGCGCAGAAGTTACCTCAGGAAGTGAGCCAACAGTCCCATCCTTATTTCTTCTCGCATGGAAATCCCTCGCTCTGAATTTTGGAACAGTGAGATGCGCACACCTGTCCTCTCTCCCGGCAGTAGGCAGGCTGTACGGGAAACAACATTTTTCCCCGAAGACTTTGGAACGCAATATCATTTTAACAAAACTGGCATAACAACAGTCTCATTAGTATGTCAGTCTTTTTACCGATATGTTTAGTATGACGCTGTTGTCACTGATTTATGCGCTCCTCTAGGAGTGACTCAGAGCCGGAGCTAGATATGCAAATTTAAAGTGCAGGCACTTACTACCCTAAAGCAGTTCTTTCCTGTTTCGCTTGCATTTAAGTAAAAGAAGTGCATGCGCTCTGTCGCAGTCACATAATCTAGATCTGAATGCTGACAAAAACTAAAGGATTAAAACGTGCAATTTGTGGCTTGCCTCCGTAAACGGGGCCCGGGCTGCTGGGCAATGTCGGGGCAGGCGGGGGTCGGGGAAGCCTGATTGCTCCCGGACAAGGTCGGGACGGGCTGCTAGTATATATATATATATATATAGGTTATCAGCGCAAGGGGAGAGTGGAGGCAAACCATTTGCCTGAAAAGGGAGACTGTTACTGACTTGCACTCTCCAAGGAACTGCGAATGAGTGGGGCCCACCATCCAACCTGGTTTGGGGCATCACTTGTTGCCTGAGAGGCCCCATTACTGTATGGCACTCATGGAGGACTTAAACTCCGGGTATGCAGTGGCCTGGTGGGTGGAGCACTCGATGTCCTGCAGCCTCAGAGGTGCAGGAGAGGCAAGTAAGCACCTGACTGGGAGTGGCCGCAATTACAGCTAAAATACCAGGAGACCCCCAGGACATTGTTTTAACTTTGAAAAGGGCACGGAGGAAGCTATTATAAGCGAAACACGTCTGCCTTGCGTGTCATGGTTGTTGCACACAGAGCGCTGGTAATTATTAAAGTCAGTTGCAGTTTATCTTGGAGCTGTCTCGCGCTTTTGTCCTTACCTGGAGAAAGACTGGTTGTTGTGTGTTGCCAGCTTGCAGGTGCTGGCCTTAGCGAGATGCCCTATCGTTCTGGAGTATCACTAGCCACCTGCAACCCCTGCTTGAAGTATTGTCTACACCGCGATACCCCCCCCCCCGACGCTTTGCATTTCCAGATGGAGGTTATCGGTGCAAGGGGAGAGAGGAGGCAAACCATTTGCCTGAAAAGGGAGACTGTAACTGACTTGCACCCTCCAAGGAACTGCGAAGGAGTGGGGCCCACCATCCAACCTGGTTTTGGGCTTCACTTGTTGCCTGAGAGGTCCTATCACTGGATGGGCACTCATGGAGAACTTCAACTCCCAGTACGCAGTGGCCTGGTGGGTGGAGCGCGGGATGTCCTGCAGCCTCGGAGGTGGAGGAGGGGCAAGTAAGCACCTGACTGGGAGTGGCCGCAATAACTGCTAAAATACCAGCAGACCCCCAGGACATTGTTTTAACTTTGAAACGGGCACTGAGGAAGCTATTATGAGCAAAACATGTCTGTCTTGCATTTCATGGTTGTTTCACACAGAGCGCTGGTAATTATTAAAGTCAGTTGCAGTTTATCCCGGAGCTGTCTCGCGCTTTTGTCCTTACCTGGAGAAAGACTGGTTGTTGTGTGTTGCCAGCTTGCAGGTGCCGGCCTTAGCGAGATGCCCTCTCGATCTAGAGTATCACAGGACATCTGCAACCCCTGGTTGGAGTATTGTCTACACCGCGATACCCCCCCCCGACACTTTACATTTCCAGACAAAGGTTATCAGCGCAAGGGGAGAGAGGAGGAAAACCATATGCCTGAAAAGGGAGGCTGTAACTGACTTGCAACCTCCAAGGAACTGCGAAGGAGTGGGGCCTACCATCCAACCTGGTTTGGGGCATCACTTGTTGCCTGAGAGGCCCCATCACTGTATGGGCACTCATGGAGGACTTCAACTCCCAGTATGAAGTGGCCTGGTGGGTGGAGCACGTGATGTCCTGCAGCCTCGGAGGTGGAGGAGAGGCAAGTAAGCACCTGACTGGGAGTGGCCGCAATAAAAGCTAAAATACCAGCAGACCCCCAGGACATTGTTGTAACTTTGAAAAGGGCACTGAGGAAGCTATTATAAGCGAAACGCATCTGCCTTGCGTTTCATGGTTGTTGCACACAGAGCGCTGGTAATTATTAAAGTCAGTTGCAGTTTATCCCGGAGCTGTCTCGCTCTTTTGTCCTTACCTGGAGAAAGACTGGTTGTTGTGTGTTGCCCACTTGCAGGTGCTGGCCTTAGCGAGACGCCCACCGGTTCTGGAGTATCACGGGACACCTGCAACCCTTGGTTGAAGTATTGTCTACACCGCGATACCCCCCGACGCTTTACATTTCATGTCGGAGCTTATTGGCGCAAGGGAAAGAGGATGCCCGAAATGGGAGACTGTAACTGACTTGCACCCTCCAAAGGACTGCGAAGAAGTGGGGCCCACCATTCAACCTGGTTTGGGGCATCACTTGTTGCCTGAGAGGCCCTATAACTGTATGGGCACTCATGAAGGACTTCAACTCCCAGTATACAGTGGCCTGGTGGGCGGAGCGCGGGATGTCCTGCAGCCTAGGAGGTAGAGGAGGGGCAAGTAAGCACCTGAGTGGGAGTGCCCCCAATAACAGCTAAATTACCAGCAGACCCCTAGGACATTATTTTAACTTTGAAACGGGCACTGAGAAAGCTATTATAAGCGAAACGCGTCTGCCTTGCATTTCATGGTTGTTGCACACAGAGAGCTGGTAATTATTAAAGTCAGTTGCAGTTTATCCCGGAGCTGTCTCGCGCTTTTGTCCGTACCTGGAGAAAGACTGGTTGTTGTGTGTTGCCAGCTTGCAGGTGCTGGCCTTAGCGAGACGTCCTCTCTTTCTGGAGTATCACGGGACACCTGCAACTCCTGTTTGAAGTATTGTCTACACCGCGATACCTCCCCGACGCTTTACATTTGCAGACGGAGTCATCGGTGCAAGGGGAGAAAGGGAGACTGTAGCGGACTTGCACCCTCCAAGGAACTGCGAAGGAGTGGGGCCCACCATCCAACCTGGTTTGGGGCATCACTTGTTGCCTGAGAGGCCCTATGACTGTATGGGCACTCATGGAGGACTTGAACTCCCAGTATGCAGGGCCTGGTGGGTGGAGCGCGGGATGTCCTTGTCCTGAAGCCTCGGAGGTGGAGGAGGGGCAAGTAGGCACCTGACTGGGAGTGGCCGCAATAACAGCTAAAATACCAGAAGACCCCAGGACATTGTTTTAACTCTGAAACGGGCACGGAGGAAGCTATTATGAGCAAAACGCGTCTGCCTTGCGTTTCATGGTTGTTGCACACAGAGCTCTGGTAATTATTAAAGTCAGTTGCTGTTTATCCCCGAGCTGTCTTGCGCTTTTGTCCTTACCTGGAGAAATACTGGTTGTTGTGTGTTGCCAGTTTGCAGGTGCTGGCCTTAGCAAGACACCCTCTCGTTCTGGAGTATCATGGGACACCTGCAACCTCTGGTTGATGGCCTCCTCTGCTTACTCCTGCTGGCAGGCTGTTAATCAATAAAAGCGGGCGAACACTTACCTTTGTGAGGCTGCATTCTTAATGGGATCTGCATAGTTTTGGCATTTAAGCGGCCGTCCCCGTCGCGAGAATGAGCCTGTCGCTCCGGCGGATCCTCGACTGCGTCCAGGTGGTGCTGTTGGTATGGAGCAAAGGCGGAGCTGGATTCTAGCAGAGGAGGCCAGCTCCCAGCCCCGGTTGGCAGCCTACAAAGCGGGGCAGGAGCTTCCACAGAGACTCGCATTATTTGGGCTCACAGACTGAAGGTGTACAGGCACGCCCACTGGGGTTTAATTATGGAAACACTACATCACCCAGAAGACCTCGAAAGAGGCCACTCCTATCACAGCAGGTGATGCAACACAGAGTGCTTTTCAGTCAGTGCCAGCACCGAAAAGTTTGCCGTTACACACCACTGATGAAAGGACGATATCCTGAAACGCGTCTGGCGTTTTCAAGTGGACACTTTGTTTCTTTGGTTTTACTCCTGCTGGCAGACTGTTAATCAATAAAAGCGAGTGAACACTTACCTTTGTGAGGCTGCATTCTCAATGGGATCTGCATAGTTTTGATATATATATATATATATATAGAGATATATAGAGATATATAGATATATACACAAACACTGATGAAAGTGCATTCCACAACATGTAGAAGGATGGATTTGTCATTTTGTTTGAAAGTGTACTAAACAATTAATCACGCATAAGTGATCCACCCTCTTTTTACTCTCTACTTACCCTAACTTACCCAGCTTCTGTATGTCTTGTCCTTGCATAAATGTTTTCATATTTACATTTCTTTAACTGAACAGTATATAGCTAGGTGCTGTATAGTCTCTTTAATGACTAATGTGCCCAAGCCTTTATTGAGCCAATTACTTCTTTTTCTTTTTCCTGCAAAATAAAACTCAGAATAATGTGTATACTTTAATATTGCATTTTGCCATTCCTGAAAACTGCAAGCAATACTCATGATTAATTTTATACTGTGAAACCACCAAATCCCCGCGAAACTATTAGCTACTGCATGAACCACGTGTTTAGCTCTTCTGAGAAGTTAAAATATGTCTCACAAACTATGATACATTGAAAGTGAATCCAAGAATCCCTGAGGCCCTATAAAGGGGGCTGTGCAGAGTCTGCAGCTCACAGTAAATTGATAGTGAAAATCAAAGAAAATGTGGCATAATTTCATTGTGAGCAAGATGCAATAAATGCTTAAGAACATGTAAAAGGAGACGGAGAACATTGCCCACCTCCTAAGTTCAAAACCATCTGAAAATCTTATAAACTAAAAGAAAAACGTCTAATCTTTCTTTCCCGAGGCCCAACCCTATAGGTGCACCAAACCACTCCAGCACAGTTCATTAGATCTTGCAGCATAAAGCAACAGAAGTCGCTTCAATTCAAACTGTAGAATCTAAACATAATTCTGCCCCCCATTTCTCAAAAAATCATGAAGATTAGTAGATAGCCAAACATCGTTCAATTGATGTAAAAAACAGAAGCTTCGCAAGAAAAGCCCTGCACCCTTCTAGCATGCATTCAGCCTCATTGGCCCGGAAATTCTGAAAATAGCCATTATAAACAAAAAGCCATAGAACATAATTTCAGAACCCAACCCACTCTCTCTAGACAATGATCACTCTAAGGCCCTCTCCCATCTCTGACTATAACCCATCATTCTTCCTCCGTGAGAGAGGGTGCTCTTGTGGACTTCCTCGTGATGGGCATGTCCACCCTTCTAATGAAGTTTAACTCAGCCCCTCATGTGCTGGACTTCACAGGCCTTCCTCTGATTTCAAATATCCAGGAGAAATTCGTAGCCAACCAACCAGAGCTGTACACCAGTAAAGATCCTTCACTAGGCAATATTCAATCTGGCTTCTGATCTGGTCACTGCACGGGCACCTCCATCATCCTCAGTATTGTGAACAAAGCTCTACTCCTCTTTGATAAAGGAAATTCATGCCTGCTGGTTCTCCTTCCCCTAAAGACAGCCCTTAATACTGTTGATCATGATAACATTCTCAAACAGAATGGATATTGTAGGCACAGTGGTAGAATGGATAAGGTCCCATCTTTCTAACAAAACACAACATATCAAAATAGATAGCATCTTCTACCTCCCAGAACTGTCCTTCACTTACTCAGCGGTCTGAAAAATGTTGTATGGTAGTGGGATAAAGACTGTGATGGTGATTTACATAGTTGTAAAGAACTAGGATCTAATTTAGTGCTAATGACAAACACATGGCGTTGAAAGTCCTTAGTTGTGACTTGCTTTATGTTACCCATTTACTGCCTACTAAAGGAATTAGTTGTTCAGGGTTCTGCAAATTCTCTTCATCCTCTATGCCTTGCTTGCACCTTACAAGGATAGCCACCTGACATAGAGAACATTGGACAAGCTGCCCATCATTGTTGTGGTTCAATGAAACCTATTTCCTGGTCATCCAGATCTTGGGTCCCATCGGACATCGTCTTTTGTCTTGGGTGGAGGCCCTTGACTATCATATCCCTCATGCTTCTGATAAAAGATTGTTAAATTTCATTCAAGATAAACCTAGCAGGGCAGAGTCTCGCAAGGGATGCCTTGTTGGCAATCTAAAGATCAATGTGCCTCTCTCCTGAGTCTAGCTCTTAACTCTCCTCCTAGCCACTAGCGACGTCCATGCATACATACATGCACATACTGTAGGACATACCAGGTTGCATTTAGACAGCAGCAACGCTTGTAACTTATTCTAGCATCTGTCATATTATGACTAGTGCATCATCCCTCCTTAAGGAAGTTGAGGCAGTCTCAAAAATATGTGGTGCACAATCACACATACCAGTAGGGAAGGTTGGGCTACAAAGGCTATTTCGGCCGCTAAGTAAATACGCTAAATGAATTGAGCCCTATTACCAATGGTATCCTATGATCCACTGTTTGAGTGCCAGCGAAGAGAGCTCAAACAAATTAATAAAGGTCTCAGGAATAGGAAAGAAAAGTACTTTGGATGCAATATGTTTGCATTTCCATTTCAGTGCATCTGGCCAAAAAACAAGGGCTTCAAAGACGTAAAAATAAAAGTCATTAATTCAGGGTTCTATATGTCCAGTGAGGTACAGACCAAATGGAAAGCAATTAACGACTTAATGGGTCTCCCAGTTTTTACATTTATTTCAAGGAGGACATAGTAGCAATCATTCGGCACCTACTGTGGTACCAAGCTGTTGATGTCCATTTCTCAGACTGGGCCAGTTCCAGTCATACACTTCCAGAGTAGGGGACATGCACCAATTTGTGGACTCCCACTGAGCACAGGAGTCCAAAGAGTCCCAACTTGCGTTTGAGTAGGGTCCAACCACAACAGCCTAAAAATGTAGTTGTGTCTAAGCCATGTTAGCTAGTGGGACGGGTCTTGTGGATCTGGATCCAAATGAAGGACCGGAGGCAGCAAAACACAAAGTGGACTAAGGTAGCATTATGGGCCTTGCACCCATTCCCCATTCCATCTCCAAAGTTATGTTATGAGGCTATCCAGTTACATTTGTATAAGGAACTAAATAAATATATCAGCCAATGTTCACCAATGAGAGTTTTGCTGAAAAGGGAACCATGTTGACACTGCTCTGGTTCCAATAGATTGCCTGGGAGTTACATTGAATGCCTCTGAAGTTCTAGATGTCTAGCAGACAAGTGATTATATATGTGGTACTACTCATGCCCAGATTTACAAACATTTATTTTGGGCTATGTTTGCATCTCAAAAGTGATGCAAACCAGTGCAAAATGTTTTTTAAAATTAACTTTCCAGTGCATAACCTGTTGTGCGCTAGACAGTTGTCTAAAAGTAACGTAAGCAAGCACAAAGCCTTTTCTCTGCTGCTTTGTATTAGTTACCAAGGACCTAATTTTGATGTCGGGCGGACCCTCACCGACAAGCCACCAGTGGCAGTCATCTACCATCCAGGCCATCGGTCTAGCTGCTGGATTGCAATACAGGCGGTTAGAGCAATGATTTCGGGAAGAAAAAACACCACCTCCGACAGGCTCAAGGAGCCCGTCTGTGCGGCGGTCAGAGCCTAATCCCTACAGTTGAAATGGTGCCTGCGCAGGCACCGCCATAGGAATTAGGATGTCCCTTTCCGACTGCCTTTTCATGGCGGTCCCACTGCCATAAAATGGCAGATGAAAATGGACTTTGGGTGCCTCAAGCAGGATCCCTGTTCCCCGTAGGCCACTGCTAAGTGACCCCACACATCAATGCACTGTGTGCCAGGCACCATATTGTGGATGGCACACAATGCATGAATGTTTGTAAAGTGTGTTTTTCTACTGCTGCTTGTGCTGTGGTCCTTTTCTGGGCCACAGCAGAAGCTGCAGTAGAAAACAGCATCTTACCACCACCTGCATGGTGGTCATATCATAATAGGGCAGGCAGGACTGTGGACACACTGTCGGATGGTCACCTTCCCACAGAGATGGTGGTCCGTCTGACCTCCTTTGTAATGAGGCCCAAGGAGGTGTTACATGGGTGGGGCAAGGGCATTCCCATGCAACAACTCATGTTTTGTAATGCAAAACCCTATCAGCTAATGTAGTAGACAGGGTTCGGTGCCATACAAAATTGCCTCTTTGAAGCCGGTGTTAAAAAGAAGAATTGCTTTAATTTCTCCTAATGCTTCCCACTTTGCATGTGTGCTGCACTGTACAGCACACATCCAATGAGGGAAACGTTTTAAAGTGAGTATATGCATAGTATTTTGTATTAAAATACTATAGATCGAGTACAAAAACCTATTCTAGACTCACACACGCACTCTGGAATATTGAGCAAAGGCATGTGAGGGGCACTAAGCGGCCTCATAGTGGCACCAGAAAGAGGGGAGAATACCATGTCTCTGTAGATATTACGCTTTTCTGCTATCTCCCTCTCATGCAACACAGCACAGCATTTTTGGGTGCTGAGGTACCTTGTTTGTAACTTTTGTAAATCCGGGCCTCAGCCTTTATACATTTTTTCACCATGAGTGATAGTCAAATAGGGATACAAATAGCTAAGTGACCACGGTCCAACGAGCCACGGTTATATAACCTATATTTTATATTATGCTTGTCAGGGTTGCAGTAGGCAAGGTTATGTGAGTCCAGACACTACGTTCTGGCTTTTTCCCATGGCACACAGCAGGAGGGCACTGGATACAATTAGAAGATGTTGGGAACAGTGGGTGGTGGGCAAGCCGGTCAAGTTAGCCAACCCAGCCCTTTGCAGAGTCCACACTTACCTGCGGACAAGATGCATGTTAGTCCTATCAACTCAGATTGATGGGAACACGTGTGGCTCATCCACTGATGCCTTCAGACGAGTTGGACTATTCATGTTATCATCATAATATAGAGCATACTGCTGTAGAGGCTTCTGGCCTGTGACCACAAATGAAACTCTTTATAGTGACACTGATGCTATCCATTTCGCACTCCAATGGATGTGATAATGGAAGGAGGTGGAATTTCCATCAGGATCAGTTAGAAGCAGTGACAAAGCCAGGCAGATAGGGGGACAGATGTATCCTCTGCACTTAACTAATCTAAGGCTCCTTCTGAACTATAAGGTAACACCCACTCAGCAAAAGTTTTTCTTCTTTTTTGCTTTAAGCTCTAAAATAAAAACGATTCAGAAAAAAGATTCCGCTGCACTGTTTAGCAGAACAAATATATTTGCTGGATTGCAAAAGCCAGTTTGTATTTTGTGGTATTTATATAGCACAAAGCCAACTGAGGACAGAAGTACTGTGCAGCGAGAGGAGGTTGGGATGCAATTGAAAATTATGATCTTTAAGAAGAAAGGGTGAAGAGATCGGGGATAGGATTCGGAAACTTCTTATCAATGATAATTTTTTCAGTAGGAGATTTTACTTTTCTACTTTTCTGATCTGCTGGAGAAATGGGCACGCTTCGTGTAAGTAAGGATGTTACAGACTCTACTCACATCTAGTGAAGGTTTGCATCCTATGTTTTTTCTACTTTGTATTTCCTCAGTTCTAGTCTATCAAAGTCTGTTTCATTGCTCCCCCATGATTATAAATTGTCCACCAATGTTGACAGGATAATTGCAAATAATGTCTATGAGGCTATGTAATGCTCAGTGAGTAAAGGCAGGTACTCTACCAGAACATCTAATTAAAGACAGTCGTTTTTCCTGCTTAGAAGTGGATTTAAATGCCATACCCTCTGCACAGAATTCAAGGAGGTGGTCAGGCATGGCTGCTGGTCATAGAGTCTATGCTCATATCACCATTGTCCTAAATAAGGGCCTAGCCAAGGTCCGGGACGGTGCCGTGTCTACTGGGCCTACCATATATTTATCTGAGTGCCATGGTGTGAGGAGCATTAAGCATCTTCAATGATTCCTTCAATGATGTCTCTGGTGATGTGATGTCATCTGAGTATGGAGTCAGGGCGCTGCCGTTCTCTATAATTACCGAATGTGACACATATTTCATCCACCTTTGTATAAGTGCCATAGAATATAATGCACTTGTAATAAAGCGATCAAGAGATTTGATTGAGTAACCCATCTCTAAATTCTAAACCAGGCCCTTCGTTTTGGGGGAGCAGGCAGAATTTGATGTCAAGTCCTGAGTCTTTCTATTTTGCTTAGCTTATTTGCTTTCATTTTATTTTATAGCACATAGGGGCATATTATCAAGCCTGTGCGCTAAAATTATCGCCGCTTTATCGGCCGAAAACGGCCGATAAAGCGGCGATAATGGGCTTGATAATATGCTCTATGGAATTCCAATCGAAGCACATGTTAGATGTGAAGACATCTAACATGGGCTTCGATTGGAATTCCACAGAGCATATTATCAAGCCCATTATCGCCGCTAAAGCGGCGATAATTTTAGCGCACAGGCTTGATAATATGCCCCCTAGTATTTTGTAATGTAAGTATAAAACATTGTAACTTTAAGTTCTTAAAGCTTTATTCGATTTTTACAATCATAAAAGCAATGCACAAAAAACGACAGATACATCAAAATCCCACTTTAAAAACATGTATTGAGTATAAAATGTATGCACGTCCCCTTGAGTAAAATACAAGCAATAAAACCATTAAAACAACATGTTAAAAAGATAAAACATTAAGTTATGTGGACATACCACATCGTTAGAAGTTATTATTTCTGATATCAAAGACACTGTGCAATTAGGCGAAACCTCAAGATCCATGCCCAACCTAGAAATTTCGCCGTAGCTAATGCAATGGGTAGTGAGGTGTCAGTACGCAGAATGCGTTCAGCCTCCGCCGCCACCCTTGTGCCTAGGAGTCTACAGATAGGTGTCAACCAGGCCCGACTCGGGCAGCGTAGGCATCACAAACAAAAAGAATATGCACCCCGGACTCCTAATTAGCGGTTGAGATGACCATTTCATCGTAAAAGATCTTACTGGGAGTGTCCCCACCCTGTATTGAAAGTACAACTTACGATCCTTGGGTTTGGTAATTGCATCCCAGTATGATTCCAACCTCGGGGCGACTTTATGATCCATAAACCGGCTGGCAAGGGAAGTAGACACTTGTTGCCTTGTATTTTGTTCGCGAAACAAATCCCAATACTTAGCCTTCAGCACGGCTTTTGATGGGAAGATGGAATTTACAGGATCAGTCCACAATGCAATCAACCCTAGGTCTCCTAAAAGGTTTCGGACTGCCCCTAGCCATTTGATGTGATGCAATGTGTCAGCCTTAATAATATCTAAGAAACCTCAAAGCCCCTCTCGCAAAAAAAATCCTCAAAGATTTTTAGTGCCTTTTTTAGTCCACTAAGGGTCTTGGAGAGAATCAAAGCGTCGGCGGCGAACATCAGGAAGGGTACTTTTTCTCCAGCTAATGTTGGGGCATCAGTTGGTGTTCTACTCATGTAATCAGCTATTCCATTAATGTATAACGTGAATAGTGTAGGGGCCGTCACACATCCCTGTTCTCCCTGTTCACCGGGAATGGTTCAGTGACTTTCCCGTGCCCCCCCCTATCTAATTTGGACCTTGTTATCTTCATGAAGCCTACAAATCAAAGTTAGAAGTTCCATCGGAAGCCCAAGCTGTTTCAGGACAAGTCATAATTTCTAACGGGGGACTAAATCAAATGCCGCCCTGAGATTTACAAAGGCGGCAAAAAGGCTACCTTTGCCTAAAGTTACTAGCTTCCAGTAAATCAAAATAAATGGGAAAACCTGGTCTATGGTGCTTTTAGCTGCTCTGAATCCAGCTTGTAATGGAAATAAAACTCCGAACTCTTCAATCCACCCCTGAAGGCTATTTAGCACCATCCTACAAGTTAATTTCTGGGAGCAGTCAATTAGGCTAATTGGCCTATAGTTCCCCGGGCAGTCTTTGTCCCCTTTTTTATGGACCGGGATGAATTCTGCATTTTTCCATGATTTAGGAATTGAGGCCCCTTGTGCAATTGCATTGGAAAACAAAAAAATATATCTGCTTCAATTAAGTTTGTCATGTAACAAAGTATAACCCGGTATACCATCGGGCCCAGGAGCTTTCCCCGGTAAAATCGAGTCCAATGTTGCCTCAACTTCCCTCATGGTGAAGGTTTGACCCAAATACATCAAATTTGTAAATTTCCCCCATTAAAGGGGTCGAAGCATATTGGGGCTTGAAGTGATTGACCCAGGCTGTTACTGAAACATGATTCTGGGGGCGCTCAGCTTGGCCCCCAATGGGCCATTTATAGATATTCCAAAACAGTTTAGGGTCTTTTAAAACGCATGCATCCCTCAAATCCTGCCATCTTTTGACTTCCCAGGCTTTTTTGGCCTTTAGTTGAGTAGCCTTATAGAGTGTTCGCATTTCCGGAACCTTAGATGGAACGCCCCCCTTAATAGCTTTCCCTAGGGCCTCACGTGCCGTCCGGCATTCATCATTATACCATCGTCCCTCTATCTGGGCAAGCGGTTTGGGCTTCTTTCCCCTTTTTTCAAAGTATGTGCATAAAAGATTAAAAAAGTCTTATGGGTACTCACTATTCTGTCATGACTCCTATCTGTAATATACAGCCCTCAAGCTCTCTAGTAGCGAGTTCCAGACTTTGCGCTATATTATCTAGCAGAGTTGGGGATTCTTTTACCTGTATCCACTTAAGTCTCCTTAAGTCATTGGTGGGGACAACCTCCCCAATGTGATTACTATCCGTTAAATGTTTGTCTGACGTAAGGCAAGTCAAGAACATGGAACAACAAAGCGGGTTGTGGTCACTTTCAACCTATCAGTGATCTTCATGTCCTCCACCAAAGACCAGAGACTCAGACTTACCAAGACATAATCAATGCTGCTTGCAAAGTACCCGTTATTGAACGTTGATGCTCCTACCCTGTCTGATTTAGAGCGCCCATTCAGAGCCCTAAGGCCTTGTTCCATACAGATGCTGTTTAGCTGGATGGCCACATCAGTCCACCTCCTAATAGGCAACAACTCGAGCGATGGAACACACCAATTCCTGTCTTCTAACTCAATCCAAAATGCATCCTCTACGGTAAGGGGTTCAAATGTTGTATTAAAATCACCCATAAATATTACCTTAGAGGAGTCAGGTAATGTATCGAGAAGCTCTTCCAGAGCGGCTAAAATTCTTGATCTCTTTCCCCTTGTACCTCTGACATAGATGTAAATAACACAATAGATAGATGAGCATCGGTGGTTACTTTAATCACTTGGATGTCCTTAATCTGGGTTGAAAGAACCTGGATGTTCACTTTAAGCTCTTGCCGAACCCAGATTGTCAACCCCCTCGAGGCCCTACCCTTCCCTTCCCTTTCAGTTGCTATGGAAAAATTCAGGTACCCTTCACAAAACAAGGGTATTTCTGCCCAGGTCTCTTGAAAGGCGCAAATGTAATATGACTTTATAAAGGTATCCCATTCAAGCAAGCATACCTTCGAACTGAGACCTACAATGTTCCAGCTCAGGAAGCTACATACTTTGGGTAGATTTACAGAACTTTCAGGGTGGCTAAAAACTAGAGTCTGGGGCATGGGTTGATTGGACTTTGGGGTAATTATTAAACCGGGTCCCCCATTTTCATCTGTTTGCAGAGCCACGTTAAGAGTGTTGGTAGATAATAGCCTCTCCACGGGTCCTTGGCTGGAGGACAAGGTGGGATAGTTTATTAAGTCCCCCGATATGCTCATCAGGTTTAGTCAGTCATTTGACTCAAGGCTTGAGGAGCCCTGCAATCTTTGAAATCCCTGTTGGGCCTGAGCGTCATAACCAATAGGGGAAGGCCTAAATTGTGTTCTAGATTCTTCTGGGCCGCTAGTACGAAACTCCAGCATGAAGAGGTTCTCAACAAGATCAACACTTTTCAAAGTAAGTTCGATACTATCAAAAGGATGATCCCGGAGCGAAATCCTTCGTGCAGCCAAGATGTCCTCCCTTATCAGTAATCGACATCCCCTCACATATCTAATCCAGTGGATGGCTTTGTTTGTCAGCGAATCAACATTCTCATTGACACTATAACGTGATAATTTTGGAACATTAACCATGTAAATTCTAGGTGACTTATGTGTGTTCAATTTATACCCTCTAGATTGCCCCAAGCCCTGACCTGCAAGACTTGGTCCCTTTTGCACACAAGTGTTAACCCTGTGGGAAGGGTAAGTACTATTGTCTCGACCGCATAAAGGGCCGGAAGTGATAGAGGTTTCCTTTGGGGCTGCATACCTTGCTGTTTGAATGATTAAACCATTAAGGCCTCGATTGTCTGCATTATTTGGGCCATTACATCTTGGCATACCTAAATTTACATCAACATGGGGGCATGAGGCCTGCAGACCCTACGGCCAGGTGGGTGGCCACAGGGGTGGTAACCCCCCTTCATCATGAGGCCTGAAGGGGTAACCAACACCCAGACCAACAAGCTGGACAAATACGCAGTCCCTCTGGGGCAGGGACAGACGGGCGCAACGGATGAGGGACAGGTGAGCCAGAAGGAACCCTCCCTCACGTCCATAATGACCGCGATCCAGACGCTGGGCACGAACCTAGAGACCAAGATGGACAAAATCTCCATAGAGGTGAACCTGCTCCGAACAGATCTGGGTAAGACCACAGAGAGATCGAAGACCAACATGACGGACATTGCAGCACTTCAGGCTTCGGGTAAGAAGCTTGAGAACCGAATCAGCAACCTGGTGCACCAACACCGCCAAATGGCCCTTCGGCTCGAGGACCAGGTAGGACGGACCCAAAGAAGCAACATTCGCCTAGTAGGTGTGCCGGAGTAATTGGAAGGGGGCAGTGTGGAGCTGTTCCTGGAGGACTTGATACTCAATTACCTGAAGCAGAAAAGACTGTCTAAGATTTTCACGGTTGAGCGGGCTCACAGCGCACCAATTCCCAGACCTAAGCTGGGGGCGCCACCCAGGACCATCATTGCGAAAATACTTAACTATAGAGACCGCGAGGCCATCCTGCAGGCGGCAAGGCAGACAGGAGACCTGCAGTACGAGGGAGCCACTATCCGGTTCTTTACCGACTTCACATTGCAGATCCAGCAGGAACGGAAATCCTTCCAGGGGGTAAAAGCGGCGCTCCGAGATAAAGGAATGAAGTATATGATGTTCTTTCCGGCCAAACTAAAGGTCATCTCGGGGGGCAAGTCCCTCTTTTTCACCACGCCGGCGAGGGTTCAGAACTGGCTGGATACAGCTGTCCCGGCCGAACAAGCACGTCAGGATCAGGAGACTTGGAGAGACCATCGAGCCGAGTCCCCTGGGTCCGTGGTGGACAAATCTGAAGTAGACGTACAGAGCCAGCGCTCGTGACGCTATAGATCTGCCACTCCGAGATGGGGCACCCTCCGTGGCACTGCTGTACGCTGACGACGAAGCTAGACGACCAGGCCCTGCTGAACTGTAATGTATAACGTACTGGTACCTATTGTTAACATTCACTCGGCTGGAGGGGTGGCACAACCATGTGTCTTGTGACAATCTGACTCTATTGCCATGCTTGGGTGCTCCACTACTGAGGGTACTAAATTGCAGAGGGGACGGTGCTGACGTGGCGGCTGGAGTCGGGGCCGGCACACGTTTCCCTAACAGAGTTCTTTCGGGAGGGAGGGCTTCCTCACTCCCAGTTCTGGGTCAGGGCGAAAGGCGCTCTGCTAATTGGGGTTGTGGGTAGTTTGAAACCCACGGAGCAGGAAGCAGGGAGCAGGGTGGAGGGGTCTGTTGGGGGGGGATGATGTGGGTAGTTCTAAACCTGTGGAGCAGGGGAGCAGGGATGGGGCGGGGGTTGGGGAAGTGGGTGGGGAGGGGTGGGGGCAGTCAGGGTCAGTTTTTGGGAGTTTGGTATGGTCACACCAAGGATACTTTTGTCCTGTTGAAATGTATTCTACTTTGCGCAGGGCTTTACGACGGAAATGTTGCTTCATACATTTACTAGAGGTTTGGAAATGCAGGAAGGGTAGGTTGAGAGGTGGTACACATTGCTATGAAGTGGGATAAGAATCTTAAGATACTTAGCTGAAATGTCAACGGGCTGGGGGACAAACTTAAAAGAACCATAGTGCTGCAATTCATTAAGAGACACCTTCCTGATGTGGTACTCCTGCAGGAGGCGCACTTACTGGGCAACACGTGCCACGCCCTTAACCGGTGGGGTTACTCCCTCGCGGCACATGCCGGCTTCACCTCGAGGTCAAGGGGTGTGGGCATCTTGCTCCGTCGCAACTTCCCTGGATTATTGAACACACAGACACTGACCCCCTGGGACGCTTTACTACAGTGTCGGGTACATGGGAGGGTCGCAAGATAAACTTGGTCACGGTGTATATCCCGCCAGGTCTCCAAATACAATCATACCATGATCTGGGAAAACTGCTCCTTTCACTCCCAGAGGGGCGCCTCCTGTTGGGGGGTGACTTAAATGCTGTTGTATCTGGTACCCTTGACAGCCATCCGCCCAAAGACATCCCAGCGGGACACAGGGGGCTTACAGACTTTCTTGAGACGTTTGGTCTCATGGACTTATGGCGGACCCGCCACCCTCGGGACAAGCAATTCACATTCTTCTCTGGCCCACACCGGTCATTCTCTCGTATTGATTACCTCCTAGCGCCACAGTATCACGACACTACAATTCAGGAAGTTACACATCTAGCGAGAGGAATTTCGGACCACTCGCCGTTATTAGCACACCACACAGTTGGAGACAAACAGGAGGGCTGCACTGCGCCGATAAACGCTTGGTATCTGCGCTGTGAAAACATTAGAAAGAAACTCATCCTCTCGATGGATAGATACTTTGAGGAAAACAACGGTACGGTAAGCATGAGCGGATTTTGCGGATTGGCAATCCGCGAATTTTGCGGATTTGCGGATTCGCAATCCGCAAAATCCGCGAATTCCCGCGAATTTGCGGATTTTTTTTTTTTTTGTGTTCGCCCGTGTTTCTGCCAGTTCGCGAGGGTTTTTACAATTTCGCAATTTGCGAACTTACCTGTCGGGTCGCAAGTTTTGCGAACTTGTTGTTTCTACGTGTCCAGCCTGTTTGGGACACTCTTCTTCATCACTGCCACTCTCTGTCACCACTGCCACTCTCTGACTACTCATGCCACCCTCTGGCCCACCCATGCCACCCTCTGTTTCATCACTACACCCTCTGGTTGTCCAGTGTACATTATTTTCGGCAAAGCAAAGCACACCTTCCCTGCCTCAAGTGACCTGAATTAATTTGGGGCTGATTAATGTGTCACAGAATATTTTTTTAGCTGGCACCTGCTTCCTTAGTGCGCCCTGATTAGTGATCTTTTGCACTTGCTAAGTGCTTTCATTGTTGCAAAATTAGTTACAACACCTGCCCTGCCCCAACTGACAATAATGAATTAGGGGCTGATTAATGGATTTTAACTTCCAGCCTGGCTCCTGCTTGTCTCCCTTAGCTGTAATTCAGGACCTTTGTGGCATATGTGTAACTATTCTGAGGTTCAGAGCAGGGTCACATAATAGTTTCAACTGGCAACTGAACTCTGGAGGGGCCCCTCAGGAAGCCCTACAGGAAATGGCTACTAATGATGTGCCTGAACTTTTGAACCTGGTAAGTAGTTACTTTCAGTTTTGCCAAGATCGTATTTCTGCAATTTCGCACTTATTCGCGGGGCGCGAACTCACGCTAACAGTGCGAGCAGCGCGAGCAAAATCCGCTGCTCGCGGATTTGCGGATTTTGCGGGAAATTCGCAAATCTCGCGGATTGCGGATTTCCCGAAAATCCGCAAAATCCGCGAGCGGAACGGATTTTCCGCCCACACCTACGGTACGGTGGCCTCTTCCACGGTGCTCTGGGAGGCTTTTTAAACCGTGCTTAGAGGGGATTCCCTCCCTGCGATTTCGGGTCGCCGTAAGGAACGAGAGGAACAAATTGCTAATATGGAAATGGACCTCCTGGAGCTGGAAACGAAGGCTCAAGCTGGGGATGGACCAGGGGCAATCCACCTTATGGAACTCAAGGCGGCGGAATACAGGGCCCTTGCCACTGACGCGGCCAAGACCATGGCTAGAGATAAAGAAGGTAGACTCTATTACCAAGGGGACAAGGTAGGCAAGTTCATAGCCTAGCTAGATAAAAAACAGCAGGCTTAAGGAATAGTTGCAGAGCTCAAAACTGAGTCTGGAGCCGTGATTACGGAACCCCGAGCCATAGTTAGGGAATTCGCCTCACACTACCGAAAGGTATACAGCAGAGGTTCGGGCAGGCCAGAGGAAGAGTCGGTCTCCATGCTGACCGACATCCGGATGTCCACCCTCTCGGACGTCGAGCGGGACGCCCTGGAAGAGCCGCTCATGGTGGAGGAACTCACTCGGGCGATTGGGGACCTCAAGTCAGGAAAAGCGCTGGGGCCAAACGGCTTGCCAATAGAACTGTACAAACTCACACCTGGTGGGCTCAGTCCTTACCTGAAGCGGATGTTTGAGGAGAGCAAGGAAAGGGGCGTTTTACCTTGAGATTAGCGTATTGCAACAATAGTGGCCATCCCCAAGGAAGGGAAACTAAGGGACTCTTGTGCTTCCTACAGGCCCATATCCCTACTCAACGCAGAGCCCAAAATGTTAGCCAAAGTCCTCTCAAACAAGCGCAAACCTGTCCTGCCCGTCCTGGTCTACCCGGACCAGTCTGCTTCATGCCCCACCGCAACACAGCACTTAACCTCCGTAGGCTGCACGGAGTGCTGGGTAGATGCCATACCCTCCAGGAGGACGCGGTAGTAATATCTCTAGACGCGGCAATGGCGTTCGACATGCTCGAATGGCCATACATGATGGCGGTCCTCCACAAGCTGGGCTTCGGCCCGAGCTTTATGGGATGGGTGCGCCTCCTTTACTCAGCGCCTTTGGCTCAGGTCTCGGTAAACAACAAAATCTCGAAAGTATTTGAACTCGGACAAGGAACACGACAGGGGTGCCCTCTGTCGCCCCTCCTCTTTGCCCTTTGTCTCGAGCCCCTGGCCGTGTGGATCAGGCAGGACCTGTTCCTGAAGGGGATACGTTGGGCTGACGGGTGGGAGCACAGGTTCTCGCTCTATCTGGACAACGTCCTTCTTTACCTCACACGACCTTGTAAGTCACTAATAGTGGCAATGGATATCTTCGAAAGCTTCGGGAAAAACTCAGGATACAGCATCAACTGGGGCAAGTCCATACTATATGTCCTGCGAGGCGACACTCCCATGCTCCCTCGAAACTGCCCGATCACGGTGGCCACGGAGGGGTTCCGTTACCTTGGCATATTTATTTCCCGGGAAGCGATGACCAGATATGAAAGGAACCTTCTCCCGCCTTTGCAACGGTTCAAAAGGGACGCTGCCTCCTGGCGACAGCTCCCACTATCCCCCCTAGGGCGGGCGGCGCTCTTCAAAATGATGGCGTTGCCAAGGTTTTTATACGCCCTACAAAACTACCCAACCTTGTTCCGTCCTCCTATTTTGCTTCCATTGAGGCCACACAGAGGGAACTGCTGTGGTCGGGAGTGCCCCCCATATCCCTTCAGAAGCTGGCTCTGGGATGGTTCGACGGAGGCATAGCACTCCCGGACATTCGTAAATACTACTGGGCTGCACACCTTTCAGCCATCAACCACGGCACGTACTGCGATGGGAACGACCCAGGATACGGGATGGACCGCTGGATCCTGCCGGGTTGGAATTTTGAAGCTGCGCTCTACTCCAGACCAGGAAGATACCCACTGACTGGGCCCACGCACCACTCAGTGCAGCTGTGGCACATCGTACAACGCAAATTAGGATGGGCTGACACCCTCACGATGGCCACTCCTTTATGGGTCTCGGAGAAACTGGGCACACTCGGCCGCACCAAAGGGTTCCGAAACTGGGATCTCATAGGCATCTCTCACATTCGAGATCTGTGGGGCCGGGAACGGGATGGTATCCTTCGCCTCGCTCCAACGCACCTACGAACTGGCACACTCGGAACACTTCAGGTACCTACAAGTTAGGCACTCCCTCCAGGCAAACATCCCGCGGAAACACAACCCCCTGACTCCTCCCCGCTAGAAGACAGGCTTCTAGATGGCCACCTCCCCGAACATGCCATATCACTCACGTACAAAAAAAATCATTACCAACTCCCCGGACCTACTGCTCCCCCTCAAAGGGAAATGGGAAGCCGACGGACTAGAAATAGACAAGGAAGACTGGAGAACTGCACTTGCCTCCCCTAAGGAGGTTGCTATATCGGCCAGACTCCGGCTCATTCAGCTAAAAATACTACACCGAGCGTACCTCTCGGGGACGAGACTGCGCAATGGGTCGGAGCGCAGATGGGCTTTGTAGGCGGGGGTGCGGAGAGGTGGGGACCTACTTCCATATACTGTGGGAGCTTCCACTACTGGTTAACTATTGGGCCCGGGTGACCCGCTGTATGCAGGAGGTTTGGTGGGTGGAGCTTAGACTTGAAGCAAAGAGGTGCTTTAAACATATGGGAACCAACAGACCTGTCACCGCGTGGGAGGTTATGGGCGGCACTGGGGTTTGCAATTGCTAAAAGAAACATCGCTAGGCTGTGGGGGGCAGTTCAGCCTCCTAAAGTTGGCTTGTGGAAAACGGACATGGATTGGTGCATGCTCCAAGAAAAAACAGTGTACATGACACGAGGGTGCCCGAGGAAATGGATAGAAGTATGGACCAACTGGAATGAATACAGAGGTAACATCTGTGAATCCCCCCGAACTACCCCGTTTGACGAACAGCTTGTAATGTGAGCGCAATGTGATGTAATACCAACTATCCCTCCAAACTGTGATCAATGTTTATGTACTGTAATCGCCTGTGCCAAAATGCAGATACTTAATACCTGAATGTGATCACCACCACCTTTTTCTTTGTTGTCAATAAAAAGAATTTAAAACTAAAAAAAAACAAAAAACATGGGGGCATGAAGTTGGCCGAGATCCCACATGGTCCGTAGATATGGGTCCCGTGGGAGCTACCCGCTTCTTAGAGATCTGATTGGGTAGCCACCCTTGTTGATCCGCCCTTGAGGATAAAGATCTCACCAATATAAGTATCTCCCCAAGAGAACCCTTCATTGCCTGTACTTCATCCTTCCATATAGAGACTTCCTGTGTTAGTTTTTCTAGGGATTGCTCTCGCAAACCAGTGATAGAATTACACTCACAGGCGAGACTGGGAGCTTGCGTTTGGGCTTGGACTCTCATTAGTTCAATTTCCTTTGCCCCGCTCAATAGGCATGCTTCCCCCAGTGCTTCAAATCTGTTAGTACAGATGACAATAGTATTGATATGGGCAGCATAATCAGGGCTAGCAGCAGCCACCCCGCCACTAGAAAAAATAGTGCTATCAAGGGACACAACTTCAGTCCGGGTCTCACCAGATACGTTAGGTAACTTGTTCTTCTTAGATTTACAAAACATATCCGGGATAGCTAGCTGCGCACAGTCCGCCTGTGGCTTTTGTTGAGGGGTGAATTTACTATGAGCAGGGATAAGGGGAGCTGAGTCGGGGATATCCTTGCACTCACTTATCAAAGTGTCTATCCGATCAATGACACAATTATTAGTGATAGCCTTACATGCCATTTTTGCTTTTTTCCTGATGTTTCGCTTTGGCCCTCCCTCAGTTCCCTCCCCACTCTCGTCCTGTGCCTTCCACTTCCCCATAACCCTGTGTCAGTCTCAGTGCAACAGGTGCTAGATTATATGTGCTCCAGGAAGAGAAAACCTAACCTAGTCTAGAAATCACTCTTATATACAATACTCGGGAAATCACAAGGGCACAAGTAGCAAACAAGATAGCTACAATATAATGATGGTCCAAGAGTCCTCAGCAGACAAAATTATGGCTCGCAATATGATATATAACAGTACCTTTAGGAAGCTCCAGCGATAGTCCGGGCATGTCCATCTAAGCCAAGACGGGGGCCCAGCCCTGCCTCTTCCTGGCTAAGACGGGCGCGGAAGGGCCTGCCATTGGCCTGTGTGCATCCCGCGTTGCGGGAGGCGCCAGTTCGATTTAAGCGCCTCCGGGCGCTTGGTGTGATGTAAATGGTGTGCGCCACACGAAGGAGCCTGGGAGATGGAGTACCAAGGCTCAGGGCGACCCCACAGGCAGCCGGCGCGGGTAACAGGAGTCGCAGGCACGGAGCCACAGAGCCCTCCCCATGCTCGACGCAGGATCAAGGTTCACAGGTTGGCAGCAATCCCAAGCCGAGACTGGAGCAGAAGTAGGTCCAAAAGAGTCCCGCGCTGTGGGAGGCGCCGGTTCGATTTAAGCGCCTCTGGGTGCTTGGTGTGATGTAAATGGTGTGTGCCACGCGAAGGAGCCTGGGAGATGGAGTCCTGTAGTATCTTCGCTAGAATGAACGTAGATAAGACATACGAGTAGAAGTATCCAATCATAAGTATTTATTCAAGTGGTGAAAGATATACATGCAGCTGGAGCTGTAGTCATCCAAGAATGACCCAAGTCCCCAGTAACCGCTACCACCTTAGAATCCACAACTTTGCATGAAAACATTCCAATTACATATACAGTGTTCTATTAAGGAAACATACCATTACTACAAGTCCCAAGGATCAAGGCGAACCCACAGGCAGCTGGCGCGGGTAACAGGAGTTGCAGGCACAGAGCCACAGAGCCCTCCCCAAGCTCAAAGCAGGATCAAGGTTCACAAGTTAGCCCCCAGCAGAAATCCCGAGCCGAGACAGGAGCAGAGGTAGCTCCAAAGGAGTCGTAACTTCCTTTCAACAGCTTTTCTGGGTGTGTATGTATGTGTTGTAAAGGTCATGTTAGTGATTTGCAGTGATATTAGCATTGTCATTCAAACTGAAAAGGCGAGGAAAAAGTATATTTGGAGGCCGTCGCAACTTTTGCCAGCTCCTTAAACAACTTCTACAGATTCGATTTTGTTCTTATAATTCCCTGAGTTGTGGAATCTTTAGACTGCAGGGTGATTTGGTATTACTGGAACAGCATAAGGCTTTTAAATAAAGAAGATTTTGTAATTAACTGCTACAGAAAGTAAGTATGTTCCATTAAACAATTCTTTCTATTTCTAATGCCCAAGTGTTGCATAAAATTGCTCTATTTAACAGTAATTTGTGCTCTTGTGGGATACATAATGGATTGTGCTTAACCAGGAGGCACTTTTCACTGACTTGCTGTCATTATCAATAAGACCTATAATTTCATATTTCAAATGTGCATTACTTCTGAATGTTCTGATTCTTGAAAGCAAAAGGAATACTAATAGAAAATCAGCTCATTCAAATTGAATGCCTCTTTGGCTTGACAGCAATACACTCTCTTTACTGCTTTCATCCTTCTCTCTGCTGCCTCCAATTTCTCCACTTTTATTTCTAAGTTATACTGTGATCGTTTGCACCACTTGCTCCGCCATTGGTAACGAAGAATGATGTTATTGTAAATGACACTCTACAGCAACACTACGGGCTCTGTCATAGCCCCTTCCATTTCGGCTAATGTTTCAGAATAAAACCTGAAATAGTGTTCAGAGTACCAAAGAAAATCGTGAATCTGCGATAGTAGAATCAAGGGGCATATTATCGAGGGGGTTTATCTCCGCTTTTTTGGCTTTAAAAGCCAAGAAAGCGGAGATAAAAGTATCTCCCTATTACCTAGCTGTCGCTAACACCAGTTAGCGACAGCTAGTAGGAGATAGCGACCATCTTGGGCACCACTTTGCATGCCAGTGATATTTATCACTAATGACATGCAAAGTGGGCGTGCCAAGATGTTAGCAACTGAAAATAGTCGCTAACATCGCTATCTCCTATTACCAACTTTTGGAGATATTCGCGCTAAGCGCGAATATCTCCAAAAGCTAACACCTGCCCTGAGCAGTTCTTAGCCATGTTATCCAATGGGAGGTGGATAACATGGCTAGGAGCATTAGCTCGGTAATGCATGAATATCGCTGACTTTTCAGCGATATTCATGCATTGCGGCGATTTTTATTGCATTTGCGATAAACCTTGGTAATACCAAGGTTTATTTGCGGTAAAAATTGCCGCAGCTCAGCTGTAAATTTTTGTCTCTAACCAAGCAATAGCGATAATTATCGCTATTGCTTGGTAATATGCCCCCAAGTCTTTTCTGGTTTTGTGATTCATAAAACATTTGCCATACATAGGTCCTGAAAACAAGAGCGTCTCAAAGTTTTTCGGTAGTGTAACCGACTAAACCTACTACAAGCAAAGGTTATGTCATTGAAAGTCGGTCTGTTTAGGAATAGGCAGTAAAGAGCATTCACACTATATTTCCCTATCTTTTTCTAGGCAGAGAAATCAATTGTTCCTTTGGAAAAACCTAGTTAACTGCATCGCCAGTTTGGAGGTGATGTCTCCCGCTTTCTACCCTGCAAAAACACTTACGCTAACATATATTTGGTGTCATTTACAAATGCTCTGAAGGTAGGAAGCAACCTGGAAATGTTCTGGTAGTTTTTTTAAGGTTTTGCATGTGCACGCCCTTTTCCACCCTGTTCCTCAACCTTTCCCTCACCTACCTGTACAATAGAATACACAATTTACATTGTTTGTTTTATCCTGAGCAAATGATCGTCCACTAAGAAGTTTGATTTTCAGTCAATAAAGAGAATTAGTGTGAGTTAAAGGGTTTTATTTTCAAATCGTTTAGTCTTTCATGTTTTTTTAGATGTTATTCTTTCAGATTTCAGCATTAAAAGTCAATATAATCCCTCAATTGATATTTGATTATTAAATAGAACATAGGGCCATATGTATCAAGCTAATTAGCATTCACGAATTTCGGCCTTTGCGAATGCTAATTAGCTAAATGGCATGTATGTAACATGTTTGATGCAAAATAAGGAATCGCAAATTTGCTATTCCTTATTTTGCGATTGCAATTAAGGAATCGCAAATTTTGCAATTCCTTAAATGCAATGTATCAAATAAAAAATATTCAAAAAATGCCCATAAGGATTCACAAATTACCACCAAACTTCTAGTTGGTGGTAAATTGCGAATTCTTTTATAAAAGCTTTTTTCCAAAAAACCAAAGGTGCCATATGACGCTCATACATGACCTTAGGGCATGTATGTGCGCCATATGCCCCCAAATGTCATTTTCAGGGGTGCAGCAGGGTGTTCTTGAGACACCCCTGCACCCTTGAAAGAATTCCTAATTTACGATTAGCAAATTGCTGATCGCAAATTGCCTCCTGGCCCATAGAAATTAATGGGTAATTTGCGATTAGCAATTTGCTAATCGCAAATTAGGAATGGTAAGGAATCGCTATAAAAAAACGATTTTGTTCATACATACCATTTTGCATTTCCTAAATAGCGATTCCTTAAAATTCGCTATTTAGGAAATGCAAAATAGTTTTATGATATATATGGCCCTAAATGTTTGTTAGAATCACAGTTAATTTAGCAATAATAAGGGAAACATGTTCCAATAAACGAAAATTCTCTATTCTAAATTAAGTTAGAATAATGAGAGAAAAAAGAAAGGTGTCGTTTCAGAAACACAATAAAGAGTGCTGATGAGAGAATCAGTGCGAAAGCATAAAGCATCTCAGACTGGAAAATATGCACAGCCATAAATCAGCAGACAGAATATAAATATAGGGTAAAAAACCTTTCATGTATAGAAGTGTAAAAACTCTAAGATGAAACGCCAACCAAAGATTCAGATCCTGAATCTAGCTGCTAGTCTAGGAAAACGCACTGATATAAACGCACAATATTCTACTTTGCAATATTATTTCTTCCGTCTTCTTTATCCTCCAATAGAATTTCAGTAAAGTCTTGTGAACAGGCAACCTCTTCATTTTCGAAGACAGGCACAATAAACATTCTGATCATAAACCTTGAAAAGTTATATAGTCGATATTTTGCAACCAAACACTGCTTTCCATGAACCATCCTTCTGGTCACCTGGTGCAAACTCATTATCAGTTCTCTAATACAAAATAGGTGTCTACACTAGCTAACAGAAGGCTTTTGGGAAAATATAACATTTGAAAGAAAGAGAACGCATTGGGTGCTTACATTTATTTAGGATGAAAAACAGGCCTTTCAGTGTGAATGCATTATTTTTCAGTTAACATGGCATCGACTCTTAAGCTAACGTAATCGAACACTTTTATTTATTTTGTAGGACTAGAACATTTTAATATGGTAAACTACTACAAATATTGCATTTGTCATATGTGTTACTTTAATGTAAGCTGTGCACTTACTAATAAGGCACTTTGTTAGCCTATAAATTTGCTACAGCAGTTTCCCCCCTCTGATGGTTGAATATACCTCAATATGACTGTAAAAAGTCCTCCTCTCACTGTTGCAATGCAAACCAGTTGCAAATGACTGAAGCTCCTGTGCCTAAACTGCATAATACACCAGTAGCTTATGAAGGTTCTAATTCAGGTTTCAAGTCAGAAATGTTATTTGCGGGGGGTTTGCAGAGAGCCTGCGTACAAGTTGGCCTCCCTTACATGAGGCTCTAGCCTTCCGGTGTTCAAACCCATATAATCCTCTCTCATCTAGCTTCATCTCAAAGCAACTAACATAAGGCAACACCCTTTATAGCTCCAGGAACTTGCTGATATGACTCTGTCACTCGGACACTGCGCTCTGCAAGCTTAGCCCTGTGCTGTGAAAGCAAACAGGCGGCTGCTTGAAGAACAGCAAGGCACGTCTACACATGCAACCAGCAGACCGCGTATGTGCAGTGAGTACTGGCATGCTGGTGGACCCCGGGGTGCTACACAACCTTCTTGCAGTACGGGAAAGTATGAGTTGGAACCCGATACTGAGGTTTAAGCAGCGGACCAAATGGATCACCTGCTGCTACTTGGGAAGCAGATCCTGCCTCGCCTGCCCAGCCTAACGACTACACGGGTCAGAGTCTACATACACCTAGCAAGCAAAGGTTGCATTGCCCATGTGAGGGTGAGGGGTGCATGGACTGCTGCAGATGGTGAGCCCGAGATCACCATCAGACAAAGCTAAACAATTTTTGGCACTGCAGTATATTCCTCTTGTGGTGGTAGTAGGCATGGAGCCCAACCTGGAGACGACATGCTTGTGACTCAGATGGGGCCTGGGACCACTTCCCCCACCACACTGTGCTTGTTATCCTATTGCTCAGCACATAGCAAATTAATCACCAGTCTCCATAAGAGGCATTCTTACTGGATACCATGCATTAATAGAATGTAGCCCTTATCAGCCCCCGAATGTGTGGAGTGTAAACCAACGCACAGCAACCTCAGACATTTTCTGACTGCGCTGATGAACATGTGCCCTATGGATCTGAAGTTCTTCCCCATCCTGTGCCTACGGCAACATGTGATTCTGCTTCAGATGTACCCCAAGTTTAATTGAGACGGATAAATATGCATCTCCTGCCATATTTAGCCAAGCATCCCACGATTCTGCTGCCACATTGACAACTACCATGTTTCAACATTGGGGCCAACGGCATTGGACACTCCTAGCCCAGAGCATAGAGCTGCACTAAATACACAGTGGTGAATGGCCCAGCTATCCCTTGTCTGAGGAACACCCTTACTGCTAGGTATTCTCCTGTGACATGACAGCTGGGGGCTGGTGTGCTGGATTGCGACACACATGTCTGCTCGTGCCCTCCTGGAGGGAGATCATAGTGGTGAGGAGAGACCAGGGCACTCGGATGCCGCTCAGATGCCATACTCCACTTTTATATCGCTACTGTTGTGCCAAGTTCCCTCATTATCACAGGTGGTAGACATGACAAACTATGTCACTTACTACCACCTAATGTGAGACTTTGGGGTGACAAATTATAGTTACCCTTGTGGGGCCTGGGGGTGTCCTGTATCCTGACACTCCACAACTTTACTGCACACTTGAATTCTTTGGAAATGGCACCCAGGCTCCTGGTCTGCACTACACGCGGGAAACATGGGTAAATAGGATGGTCAACAGACTAAACTACTGTTTGACACTTGGCAATCTACATGCAACCCCAATAAACACCCAGGGCCTCATTTATGAGAAATGACGCATCGCTGCGTGAAAGCAGCGATGCGTCACTTCTCAGTGCGCACTCCTTGCGTCATGATTGATGCGTCATATTTACAATATGACGCATCATGTTACAAGGAGTTACAATATGTCAGTATTTCTGATGTATCTGTAGGCGCAAAAGTGATGCATTGCTGGAGTGTGTCACAAAAGTGACGCAACTCCAGCAATGTGTACTTTCACATGGGCAAGTCCCATGTTGTTAGTGCCAGCGTCAGTCTTACGCCTGCCATGAGGCATTAGCGGCCAAGAAACGGCTCAGTGAAATCTTATAGACTCCTTCTTGCGTCAAAACGCCCCCCTTGCATACATTATACCTGGCACAGGTATAATGTGGAGCAGGGGTTTACACAGTGACGCATCTACCTGGATGCGTCACTTTGTAAATATGGCACAACAGGGCGCAGTTTTTACACCACTGGTGCGACACGAAAAGTGACGCACCGGTGGCGTAAAAGTGACGCACAGCCTCAAAAATAAGGCCCCTAGACCACTCCCCTGTGAAGGACTCTCCTTTAAATGAACTCACAGAAATACCCAATTTGAAATCACTCTTCATAGCCATGCAACAAAGTTTAGCATCCATCGAAATGATGCGGACCGCCAAAGTATGGAGGAAGTGCACAAGATGTAAAATTAGAGCTGGTTTTGTACATACTGGATTGTAAAAAATACCAGATGATGCTCACTGAATTGTATTGAGAATGCTGAGTAATGAATAACTCAATAAAAAATGGTCTTTGCAAAGTCTTCTATCCTTCTACTCTCGCCAGGGATGTATGATCAGCTAATGGTTGAACTTTCAACGTTTTTCCGGCTGGCTAAAGCTAATCGATCTAGCAAGACCATTGATCTAATCGCCACTAATTCTGTGTTAATTGCTTACAAAGCACCTGATCTGCTAGTAGCCAGTATATCTACCACTGTTGATAAAGTTCCAGTTTACTCATCTTTAAAAACTACTCCTACTGGTGGCATTATTGCTCCAAAGATGTCTCCCACTAATTGGGGTGCGAGAGAGCCTGCATGAAGATGGTAGCTCTTTGAAACTTCGCCGTGGCCGGAGAAATCCTCCTTCAGCACAATCTGTATAACTAAACATTTGTTGTTTGGATCCTGCCTGCTTAGCCCACTGAGGTGATGGTGCAGTCGAAGGTGCCATTTGTGGGCCCCCATGAGTGGCAGATGCAGTACAGCTGAGGGCTAAACCACAGCCGGGCTAATCCCAGCCACGACGTGTTCTGGTCCAAGAGGCCTGAGGGGCAGGCTAGCATTGTAGAATCAGTCGGAATGAACAGCCGCCAGGAAATCCCCTAATGGAGCTGCAGGAGAAAAGACTGATTGCACCACATCGACGGCCTGGTCAAACTTGAGGCAACTCGGGGAACAAAGCAAGCAGGCCTGCTGACTCAGCACAAGGCCTTGTAGAGGTGATAGCGTCCTGCAGCAGCAGCAGGTTAGCAGATTCACCAGCATTTACTCAGACACTCAGGGGCCACATGACATCCTCACAGGGCAATTACAATTTGTGGAGGGGTCTGGGCATGGTTTCTGGGACCTCAATGCAATGAGGTGAGGCAGCTATATCCCCAGGAGGTCCTGTATAAGTCGAGGAGGTATGAACCTGCTGAGGCCCAAAACTAATTGTCTGCGTGTGCTTGTGGCTTGATCGATTGCCCCTCTGTGCTCTACTGAGGCCCCCAATGAGACACCCATGGTTCATACTGCTCTGGGCCAGGAACTCCCACAATAGCCCTTAACAGTGATCCCCTGCACTACAGACTAGCAGCAATTCCATCATAATTGCTGCTTTTGCTTCTACGAACCCCTGACGTCTTGGTGGGATTTTCCGAACTGCAACATAGGGAGCTCCCCATGCACTATGTTCCTGAGACTCTTGGACTGAAACAGCACAACAAGTGAGTGCCACCCTTAAACAGACCTTGGGTATGAGAGATAATCCCACCTGAACTTTGAAGCCCGCAGAAGCCAAAATATCTGCAACTTGCTGCCAACAAGACGGGCAGAAGAGACATCAACACTAGTTGATTCATCATCCTCACGTGAAGTCGCCTCTCTCCTCAGAAAGATTTAATCCAAAGATTGACTCGCTGACCTGCCGGCAGGATGATATGAAGGACCAACTGGACCAACAACATATTTGCAGGGATATGACTGAGTGAAAGATCTCGGACGTGGAGGACAACACGGCTCAACATAGCATGCTGCTTAAGGAGATGGCGACTGAAACGGAGAAGATGAGATCAACAAATGAAGATCTGGAAGCACAATTACATAGAAGCAACATCAAGATACTTTCCAACAGATTTACAAGCCCCCTGTGCCACCAGTACATCAATTTTTGTGACATACTGGTGGCGCATGTTACTGCTCCATATTTACAAGGACAGGAAAAGCCACCCTGTGAGGCTTTTCCTGTCCTTGTAAATATGGCCCCTTCATACACAGCACTTTGCAGGAAAGGGGTGTTCCATGGGTGTTGCTGTGGATGTTCCCACGCAACACCCATGGAACAAGACACATTCCAAATGTATGAGGTATCGCAAATCTGGAAATGCATCTGAATGCTACGCCACCCTAGGGGTGGCGTATCGAGGCGCAACAAGGAGAAATGTTTTCATTTCTCCTTGGTCTTTCCTCTTTCAACGTGTGCTGCATTCTACAGCATGCATTGAAAGAGGAAAATGCCTGTAGTGATTGATTTTGTGAAGGAAGTTGCCCCTTCCTGCACAAAAACAATCTCCCCATGACGCAGGCACCTTCAAGGGGGCCTGTGCTTGCACATGGCTGCAGTTTGTGCGCCAGGGAAGGGGAGAGCACAGGAATGCGACATATTATTGTAAATATGTCACATTCCTGTGCTTTGGAAGTGCTGCAGCGTGTTGCAGCCAAAGGGCTTGCGTTGCCGCGCTGCAGCACTTCCTTATAAATCTGCCCCAAGTGTGGCTGAAACGACATGAATGGGGTACACAGAAGACTATGTAGAAAAGCTGCTCCATGATGTCTTTGGAACTAAGTCACTCTCCCACATGCTGGTGATGGAGAGAGCTCATCATACCTTCGCCCCAAGGCCAGACTTAGAGCCCAAACCACATCCCCTTGTTGCAAAACATCTCAATTATAGAAATAGAGACACTATCAGGAGACTGTCGTAAGAAACCCGAAACATCCAGTATGAAGGTATGTCCTTTTTATTCTACCCTGATTTTACACAAAGCGTACACAAAGCAGTAGAACCTTTCCTGCATCAAGAAATAAATGCTGCATGGTGGCACTCTTTGTCTTATTTTTTCAGGGGCACAATGGCTGTTTCCTACCTAGATTCTGATGAGCAGCCTGCATAGGGGGTGGACTGGTGGTAGCCTTGTGGGACGGAGGAAGAGGCATTAGACCCTAAGTGAGAATCGTCCTGATGTTGAGTACATAGTGACAAGTATGGACATATGCAGAGATGAGAGAATTGACTGAACAATGTGCAACATCTAAATTGACCTATGGGAATCTGATGTGCTGTTGCATGCTATGTTGTAATAAGACTGCAGTCTGAGTTGGTTTTAGGCATTTCAAGTCTCAATAAATATATAATGTTTTTAAAAAAAGATGTTTCCCACTAATTGTGTCCTAACATTTGTACTATATGTATGTCTATTGGGTGGTGTCATGCTCTTCACATGATAAATTTTAGGAAACAATAAAGCTAAATAGCAAACACCCTCCCAGTCATTATGTAACTAACAATAGGCAACTTGTCCTCACACTAAATAGACTCCTGGAATAATGGCTGCTACTCCTGTTAAAACTTGTACAGGTCCTTCCAAAAACTTTAATTGTGTGTTTACGCTTACTTATCCTCATGTGTCTCTTTCTAAACTGGTTTCTTCTTTTGTAAACACATAATTTCCCCTTTTTTTACGTCTATCTAATTTCAATTTTGGGTAGACCATTTTCTTTTTTAATTAATCTTCTTCTTTCCTCCAAACGTCTCCTAAAACATCTTCCTCATTATTGGCATTCCGAAAACTTTTCGCTCTTCTGTCCTCTAATGTTATAAAGAACTTCCTTTCTAATGACCTCAGTAAATAGGTAACATTCTTATTGTATGTTTAACAGTGTGTAGAACTGCGGGTTATCTAAAGAAATACTATGCAATTTACATGTCTTTTGCTTGTGGATGAATATTAATTCTTTTATGAAGTGGAACTTTGGAGTGAATTATGTCATAATTGGAAAGATAATATTCAAAACGTTCTTGTCTATAAAACAAACTCAATAAAATACTACATGTAATTGCATTGGAAAGTGGAATGGGATGATATGTCACCTCTTCCGCAGCTTAAGAGTGTGCAGACAAACCACTCCTTAGTATCTAAAGCTTGAGTGCATTTCTGAACGAATCTAAAATAAACGTTAGTGTAAAAATCTTCTTTTCAATAATCTACAAATGATTATTTTAATTTTGTCTCATCTATTGTGTGTGTGGGCGTTGTATATGCATTTGTAGACCTAAGGGTTTCAATTTCTGGTGTGAAACTCATCTCAACCAAAAGGGCTATAATTGCTTATACTACTACTTTTAGTGTGACGATAATAATTATTCTACATTTAGCTTTGGTAAAGACACACATTTGTCTATGGTCAGACCTTTAGTAAAACATAGCAGTAGATAAATACAATATTCTGGGTTGATTTCTACTTGTAAGTTGAGCAAAAATATTGATGATGAACTTGAAGTTATTTCATTCAGCTTATATACAAAAATGTGTGTGAGACATCCCAAACCCTACTTCATCTTCTTCTAAATGTGTTATTTCTACTGCAACCTCAATGCTGCCCGGTGCAGGGTTCCACTTCTAATTCACTTTGGGTTCTCTATCAAAATAAAGAGGCAAGCTCTGGAAACTGGAAGACAAGAAAAACTTTTATTTCTCATGAGGAGACCACGTCAACTGCAGACACCGGGATTTCTGAGGGAGGTGTTCTGCTGATAACTCCTTTGGCTCTTCCTTTTATACAGGTTTCACACAATGCATTTGTTTCATCAACATGGTTACACAATCTTGGAGTCCCTGCCCCGGACAGGTTGCCACACAAGCCCAACAGTAATTCTCTTCCCACCCAGGTCAAACAGACAATCTTATCTTGCAGCTGGACCTTGCTTCAAGACCTAAAACATGTGAGACCAGCCAGATCTAAGAGTCCGTTCTGTTGATAAAAACAGGTCCCATTGTTGGTAAAAACAAGTCTTGCTGTTTGCAGTGCAATAAATAATGTTTGCAAGAGTCTTTTTGGTATTTGGAACCTGTTTGTGTAACGAGGTGCAGTGAGAGGTAGAGTGTACAAGGGTTTGCCTGTAAACAGAGATGAGAGGAAAAACAAGTTTGTGGCAGCAAGTGGCGCTGAGGTTTGTCGTGGCAATAGAGTTTATAGCCCCCAGCACACATACCAGGTCAGAGGGTCAGAGGGATGCTAGTGAGAGCAGGGTGAAACAAAGGTGACCACCAGAGTACAAAATGGCTGCGATAGATTAAAATGACTGCAGCTTATGTGCACATAAAAATTTCCACCAGACAAGATGGCGCAGGTAATGTTCACAATTGTCATTTTGCTTTTAACATACCTTTGATCCAGGCAATTCTCCTTAATTCTTTTTATTCACTTTTGTCAATTGCTGTTATCAATTTAATGTATTTCAATTGTTTATTTTTCTGCTTCATGCACATTTCTTAATTTTTAGTCTCATTTATTTGATTGTGAATTCCCTAAATAGCGCTTGTCAAGTTCTTGTTTGCAATATTTGCTTCAGAAATCCTAGTTAATGAAGGGTGTTTAGGTAAGGCATATCATGAAGGTTTAAATGTGTCTGGTCTCAATTCAATCCTATTTTAATCTGATACATTTAGCACATTCTCTGAGTATTAAGTCCATTCGGTGCAGAATACATGGAACAAGCTACTCTCACTCTATTAGATCTCCTTGGTGTCTGTTAATCTTCTTCTGTTTTACTTACAGCACTAGATTCTGTTTCTTCAATGATGGTTTGTGGTATACATTCAACTGCCACACTTGATCACAATTGTCTCCTACCATTTGGCCATTCGAGTCTCCATTGGGGTCTTTCTCTTCCCACGCTTATTTCTTCACCTGGATTATTTGGTTGCTCTGATAATGATCTAACAGTTCCTTTATCCCCAGCTGTCAGTTATCCTTCTTTGGTGTATATTTCCACACCACCTTGTGGTACTTGCACCAGTGTGAGACTTTGCTCTACTTCACCCCCCCTGTGGTTCCTAAGGTACTTGGCTCTTCATACGGGCACCTTACTCCCTGAGTGTGCAAAGCATGCACACAATTAGGTATCCAAATACATTTGACACAGTGTTAGTAATCAAGATGACTTGATAAGGGCCTTTCCATTTTGGCTCCAGGCAAGATTTTCGCACATGTTTTTTCACCAAAACCCAGTCCCCTGAGTTAAAGTTGTGGCACTGCTCCTGATGTGGACTGGTAGTTGCAGCTCTAACATGGTGAGAAACAGAACCCATTTCACCAGCTAATCATTTGCAGTAAGGTAGTATCATGTCAGCTGTGATGTTTACAAGCGCAGAAGAAGGCACAGCAGGCAGCCTCATGGCACGACCCATGAGTATTTCATACGGAGATAATCCGGTTCTCCTCTCCGGGGTACGTCAAAGACTCATCAAAACAAGTGTTAAAGCATCTGGCCATTTCAACTAAGTGGATGAACAGACTTTGGCCCATTGATACTTCAGAGTCCCATTTAAATGTTCCACTTGAAGAGCCACACACAGTCTTCTAATGCTCTCAATATGGAAATAGGTCCCTTGGTCTGTCTCCAGAGAAATTGGCAACTTAAACCACAAAGTGAGTACAAATAACAGCATTTAGCTACAGTGAGACTGCCATTTTACTGTGTCATGTAGGCTTACACCAATTGGAAGAAAAGCCACACTATAACCAGGACATATCTCAGACAATTAAAAAATATGTCTTTTAATAAAGTCCAACTGCATCCTATCAAATGGTCATCCTAATTATCCAATGTGGCTAAGTGTTATAGGAATTCTCCTTCCTAGATTCATCTGCTGACATGTAACACACCTATGCCGTAGCTCCTCACCTAAAACCCTGAATCAGGGTTGGAACCAATTATTTCTAAGCAGTCTAACCATTGCATCCCTTCTAATGTGTGCAGGACCATGGAAATGTCATGTTATGGTAGAAAACAAACTATCTGGCAAAACTGGTCTTTCGGATGCTGAAAGCCAATCGTTGTTTGCATTTTTTAACAACTCTTGCTCTGTTCCACCCTTGCTGTTGTGCATGCTACAAGTGCACAATGCAGTGTAACTTCATCAGCACATCGATTTACAACAGTGACATAGTCATTGCCACTTCAGTGAGCTTCACATATAAATACTGAAATCTCTTGGGATAACCACAATGCTTACAATAATTTCATTACATATTTCTAATTTCCAATAGGGGCACCTGATGACAGCATAAATCCCCTTTGTGTCCATAACTGGACAAAATCATAGACCACACCAAAGCCATAACGACTATTTGTACATATAGTCATTCTCAATTGAGCGCAGCAAGCTCTTGCAAAGGTAATTAATTTCGCCACTTGTGCAGAGGTAATGTTGGGAAGTCAGGATACTTCTACCACTATCTGCATTGCATTGTATCTAATTTCGTTACGTGCACTGCATCATCAAATGCAATGCAGTGCGTGCAACAAACTTTTTTTTTTTATTTATATGTTTACTTACCTGTTAAACTCCGTAAACCATACATTGCTACCCCCCACCCTGCTCCTCCCCCTCCGCACGTCACCGCCCTGCAGAAACTCCTACTGCAGACCGCGGCTGGCAAACCGTTTACTGTAATCAGGCATTCCTCGTGCCGGGGCATGACAGAGACTTTCTCTCAATACTAGAAATCTTTCAAGCAATCATTTTCCCATGGAAGAAGATCCGACACATCTTTGTGCATCAGCCTCAGTAAAGGCCTGGCTAAAAAGGAGAAGTTGGGTATCCACTGTCTGCAGAAGCCAACCATTTCCAGAAACACTCTGACTTCTCTCCGAGTTCTGGGTGGATTAATCTTCAGAATTGTCTCTATTCTCTCCTTTGACACAATTCTCATTCCCTTCTCAATTAGATGTACACAATAAAGGACTTCTTTTTGTCGGTATTGTAATTTGCTCAGGGACACCTTGTGTCCAAGAGGAGTTGGCCTAACGGCTAAAGTGGTCGACCACGGATCTGGGGAATTGGGTTTGAGTCCCGGCAATGACCCAGAACATACTGTTATTCTGGGCAAATCACGTAATCTCCCTGTGCCTAACAAAAATGAATGTGTCCTCAAGTAATGCAACTGGTGCTATGTAAAGCGCTCTGATACCCGATCCGGGCTAAGTTTGTGCTAAATAAAACTCAGTAAAAAAAAAACAATTGAAAAGATTTACAAAAGCAATTGATTCCCGTTTACAAACTTTTTCAGTACTTGATGCTACAAACAGGTCACCAATGTACTAAGAACTGAATTGCAACATCTGTAGAGTCACAAGGTTTATTTATTTATTTATTTTTCAAGATCTGATTAAAGATCTAAGGAATCTCTGTATACCCCTAAAACTCTATCTCTAATCACGAATGAGAACAGGAATTGGCTGTCCATTGTGCAACGTAATAGAGAAGAAGGCCTGGCAGAGATCCACTACAGAAAACCACTATGCAGTGCAGTGCAGGGAATTTAAAATAATATTGTAGCTGTCTTCGGTGCTATGGGACAACGATGTTGTTAATGTTTTGAAGGTCCTGTACAATTCTATACTTGCTGTTGGGCTTCTGTAAACCCATAATCAGCTAATTGCAAGGATCTCCAGAAAGTTCTTTCAAATATCTTATTTTAGCATGTTTTCAAACACTGGGGTTATTGAAGCCACTATCTCTGGTGTTAAATTACAAGGTGGTGTTCTCGGGAAAACAGAATTTCATTTTATTGTGATTTTGACTGGTCGTACATCTTTGGTTAGTCCAATGTCTTTCTCTGAAAAATACCACAGTCCTGATTTTACAGGGTCTCTCAAATTCTCTACTGTTCTCACAGAATATAATCCTACAGTTGTTCCGTGTCAGACCATTTTAAATTCATAATGCGTTTGAAATTCAACACCAACCAGTGTGCAATAAATGGTGCACAAATTATATCTTCATAACAGATGTACAGGCCTTGAATCGCATTCCGCATATTGATGGTCTTTCTTAAATGAACCTATTTTTACAGGCACTTTCTTTGAAACAGGATTAGTTATTTGTTTCTTTGTGACACCTACAGCTTGGATCTTCTTTCCCGAGAGGGGTAGGTCTGAGACTTCCGCTGTTCTAACACTGAAACAAGTAGCTCCTGTGTCAATAAGAAATGACACTTATTGGCCTTTAACCTCTCGTTCTATAAATGGTCAACTTTGGTCTACCTCTAAGACTGCACCAAGTACGTAATCTTCCTCTCCCCTCAGGCACCCTCATTGGGAACTTTCAGAAACTCTCATTCTCCATCAACTGTTGAAATGAGTTCTGATTTTGGAATGTATTTTATTTTGCTCTAGATACTTGATTCATATTGAATCTGGGCTTACCCTTATGTTGTGGGGGCCATTGGAGCTTTGGGACGTGCATCATAGGAACTTAAGATGCTGTTTGCATCTGCATTAGTTAGATTCGAACCTGAACTTGAACATTTCAGATTTGCATTTGACTTACCCCTTGCATTTGCCCATCAGCACTCATTGAATTTGGATTCTGTCTACACTCCCTCTTTCAATGCCTGAACCTGTTACAATGGTGACAAGGAGTTGATTTCTACAACGTTGCAATGTCTATTCCAAATTTGGAACAACCAAAGTACCTCGACCTCTACCCTGTGAAACACTAACTCCGCCCTGTGTAATTTGACTTCCAACCTGAAAGTCAACACTTGGCATTCCACCATCCGCAATGCGATTGATTCTGAAATCCTTTTTCTAGCCAGCTTACTTTGCGCTAGAATGATTTTCTATTTAAGCCTTTTCTGATTTTTCTTTGCTCAACACTACATAATTTTTCATACCTCAGAATCTCATCTGAAGGCTTTGTCTCCCAACAAATCACATTCTGTTGTATGTGCGTACTGATCTCTGGTCTCAACCAATCGATGTCTCGGGGTGGAACTTTTGCTTTCAAAAAGGGTATCAACTCTATATACTTTGTCATTACCACAGGTAAAAGTGCACAAGTGTTTTCATCTCTTGGAGGCTAAGATCATGGCCATTGCACTGCACTCTTTCATTCAACCCACAAATCAATCAGTAACACAATTTCAAAGAAAGCATTCAAGTCCGTCCACACAAACCTTCAAAATCTTTATAAATCTGGCAACTTGTGTATACCGCTGAATGGGATTCTTGCTCAGTTTTGGAAAATTGTTCAAGAATTTCGCAAGATCACCTCTACTCCACAGTACATGAACATACCCTCCACCTGGTATTTCCCTTATTGGAAAAGTTAAAGTCTTATCTTCATCTGGGGGTTCTGGTAGTGGCTTATCATTTGTTTCTACAGCTTCTGGTTCTTTCTTTTGTTTCCCTTTTTCTTTGCCCACTTGCTCTCTAATCTGTCAAAATCGCTCCATTTGCGAATGCACTTTACCAATTCTGCAATGTGTAATCTCATCACTGAAGACCACATTGTCACAATAGCTTCATCATCTAATTAAGCCCAGAAGCTTTTCTGTAAAGAAACACTGTTGGAGAGATCAGCGTCATATTTTCTGCTAATTTAGTTTTTTGTCATGGGTAGCAACTGGACGTCTTGTGATCTCTTTACTCATATATATCAAGTCATTATCCTGGCATTGGTTCAAATGTGAAATGTCTTGGCATCCTCTGATAATTTCATATAATTCCACCTTTAATTTTGGTACATCTAATGGTTTTGCTCTTTCCTGGCTTGTAGATAGTGTCCTTGCATCTCCCACCTTTTTAATCTATGGGGTTTCTTAAAACCATTGGTTGAAAATCCCTTTGTCGAATGATCCTGTCTCTCCCTATCTCTTGGTGTCGTAAAGACACTCCTTCTTCCTTCTCTCAATGATTGAACATTCTGTGATGGTGTGGAGGCCACAATTTGTAAAATCTGCGATGTTAGTATAAAACCCTGTTGCAGCTACTCCTCCTACAGAGTTAATACTGAAAAAGTCTACGTCATTGTTAATAATGATGCATTCATATGTAAGAAAGAAATAGCATCTCTATTATCAAATTCACCTGTCATGAACTCTCTGTCAACCTTGACTCAGAAATTCATGGTCAGGCAGGCTCTGAGACCTAGGCCTGAGGTTACTGATTGGCAAGTCACAGGTGGGGTGGCACGTAGGCGGCAGGCAAATGCGCAAACAGGAAGCTTAGATCATTCCCACAGATAGGCACAACAACTCCACAATGGTCCATGGAGCTTGGCCACAATGAAGTACACATGGCCGGAGGACTACGCACATTCCCAAAACACCATAAATAAAGTCAGATGCCAAATGAAGTTAGGTGAACACAGTCAATCAGGACACACCACACACAGTACACATAGAGATATCTTGCCTCTCATGCCGGATATCTGGACAAGCTACCCATTAGCCCCTGTTGACTCCACGCAAGATCGAGGCCAACCTGCATTTGTAATCAGGGGCCTTATTTATGACTCCAAAGAAAAGTCCCACATGTTTTACCAAAAAACGATTGATGGAAACATTTTACGATACCCAAAGAAATGTATAAACCTTGCTCAGATCGATTGTACTTTGAGACAGTCCTCAGACCTACTTCTGTAACTGTACTCCCGAAAGCAGTGTTTTATTAAATCAGCTGATCCTGTTTTGCCAAACACCACTTGTCTTTTGTTTTTTCAAGATAAATTCATATTCGAGCAGCAACAGCACTTTGAGCAACTCTATTGGAAACACTATTTATTGGTGCAGTTGCAACAACAGGCACTGTCAATGATTGATCTAACAAAACCAGGGGCATAGTTTTGGGGGCCGATTCACAGAACCAATCTGAGATAAAATCCTAAACGTATTACTTTTGGTATTCACAGAAGGCATTTAGTACTAGTAAAGTCTGGACTCCTAACTTTACTACTACTAAACTAATATAAAATCCTAAACTTACTACTTTTGGTGTGCACAAAAGGCATGAAGTAGTGATACATTTAGGACTCCTAACTGTACTACTACTACTAACTGCCTTTCATGAATACCGAAAGTCGTAAAGTTAGGATTTTTTCTCAGTTTAGACGTAGTAAAGTTAGGAGTCGTAACTTTACTACTACTAAATGCCTTCTATGAATACCAAAAGTAGCAAGTTTAGGATTTTATCTCAGATTAGTTCTGTGAATCTGCCCCTCAGGGAAGTGTATGGGGGTTGAACACCCCCCCTCCGCAAATAATAGCTTTGTTGGCTCTGAGGCAGAGTTATGCACTCTCCATAAGCAGCTGCATGTAAAAAGCAAGGCAGAAGTTTGTATCCTTGCAGATTTTTGCTGACTTGGTTCAGTTGGGTTGCAACATACACCATTCAGGCACTTTATACAAGTTTCCAATAACAGTCTCTCAGGGGGATACCACTCTGGGTAATTACAGGATTTTTCATGTCTGGGTCTGGAATTATACCTGCAAATACTTGGCCCAGTAATCTCAAGCACATAGAAACTGGACCAGGACCTGAAAGAGGAGTTATTTAGGCTGTGGGTAACTGCATCAGCTTGTCATCCTACTGCAGCAAGACAGAGCATAAAATGCTTCCCCAGCTCTCCACTCTACTTATGATCGTCCCTCCGCCCATTCTAACTCCACCATGAGGCAAAAAAAAATCTCACATCCATTTTTCAGGTGCCTAAAACTAGTGGTATATGGATACAGATGTGGGCTCGTTATTTTCTATATTTTCTATATTTTCTATGGAATGGGGAAAACACACACAGAATAGGACCTGGTATTCCTGGGTTTTTGCGTTATTCCCAATTCTGGGGAAAACAGCACATAATCCTGCATTTCAGTGTCGGATACTGGACAGAGTTAATGATTCCAGTTCCCACTATGCTTACAACAAAATACGAGGTACTCAAAATAAGGAACTCAAAACAAAGTCTGTTTGTATTGCCCTATATAAAAGGTCATTAGTGTATAAGCAAATAAGCATGTTTCTACTGACTGTATCAGGTTCCTCGCCCCACCTGCCTCCTCCATTTGCAGGTGGTCCCTCAGTTAACTCCATCTGACATCTACCCTTTGGGGCGGGTAGGCAATTGATCACACTACCACAGGTAAGCCTGCTCCTTGTTTAACCTGCTGTTGCTTATATGTTCGAGCAGCAGGGTAGGGATCTGTGGTCTAGTTCTTGTCAGACTTATCCTGTTGGAGGTAGCAGGAATGAATGTTTCTTCTGCCCTGTGACAAAGATGGAACTGAATTTCTTTCCTTAGTTCTGACCTCTTCCTCTACTTGCCCTCTGTCTACCTTGGTACCCCTTATCCTGTAATGCTCAGGGGGAGGGAATCTTGACTTAAACTCATCTTCTCGGCTCAGCCCATTATCGTCTACGTTTCCTATCATTATCGTCCTCAAATGCATGCTCTTATCAATAGCAAATCCAGGCTTCCCATTAGTATTGAAAATGGAAAAAAACTCACAAACCTGATGAAGGATGGTGTGGAGTAATGAGGGAGTTCACCATGAGGAGCTGAATCTGTGACAGGCAATGGTCTTTTAGAACATTTGAGTTCATTGCACACCCTCTGCTCTAAAATAAATTGAGGATTGAAATGTGATAGTTAATCAGTTTTGCATTGCTCAATGAATAACAAGTTCAATTTTAGGATACCTCAGTTGGTTAAACATCCAAAAGCAGATACCTATGTGTAGCCAGGCGTTTCAGCTTATAATAGTGGTAGGATAGCTCAAGTGCTTCATCAACTAAATAGTGAGACCTACGTTTACGCAGAATAAATATGGCTATTGTGTCTACTGCAGAGTATTGCATGCAACATACAGATCACAGATTTATACTAAGTATAATAGTTCAGTGGATGAATGTGCTGTTGCAGAGATCGTTATGCAACCTACAGAAGATAACTAACAAAAGTAGTAAAGCAGCGCAGCGTGTTTTATGCTATCTGAAAACAATTGCATGTAATATTCAAGATAAAGTGATGTTTTGTAATTATAAGGTTGTTAAAATAAGTTCTGTTGGGTGGTATAAACATATTATAGTTTGTAAGCTGGTGCCTTAGTTCGACCAGCTGAACATTTGCTCAAGAAACATGCAGTGATCTGCAAGTTACAATTTCAAAGACATTTCATACTTCTAAGATTGAGTCTTCTTTACTGTCATCTAATATCTAGTGCAATTGTCAGCCCATCAACGGGAACATGATAGCTCTCATTTACAGTGATCAGAAATGCAACAGGTGTGCTATGTTTTAAAAAGTATTTTTGTCTTGCAATGTATGACTTGGCACAGCGTGTCTTTGAACTGCCTGGAGGAATTTATGAGAATCCAGTTGGAATCTCAGTTCCCCCTCTAAGACTTGCTTTCCTCCCTGGAACACCCTTGATGAAGAGAATTGTGATTGCCCATGACGCTGGAAATTTGCAGCCTTGTCATGAGTGAGAGGTAAAAATGGACCTCTCTGCAGGCTACTTCTACACACAATACACACACATTCTATGTGTGGGTGCTAGTGCATGGCACTCTCCACCGGTACATACATTTGATGGGACTGGCTTGTCTTCAGCTAAAAATAGCTAGCTGAACCAAAATCAGTTCTGCATCTACTCTTCTCCAACACTGATTTATGTCACATGCACCCCCTGCTCTTCTGATTTTGGGTATGCCATGGTGCTTGTTGGGAATTCTTAGACCAACACCCTCCAACATTATTGGCTGAGCTACGCCCTTTAACACAACTTGTTACACTGGGGCAGGAACTGTCCCAATAGAAGCAGTAACACACAAAGCAATCACAGTAGAGGCTGCTTCAACAGGTGAAGGTGCAATTGGAAGCAGTCTTCTAATCTGAATAGTATTTGATCAACAGGAACTGTAGCCTCTGTAGTACTGACAGTTGTAACATCCTCCATATTTGTTGTAGGGCCATATATGGCAGCAGATGTGAGGACAACAAGACATCTAAAATGGCAACCCCTGAATCACTATTGGTGCCTGTTTTCTTTGCAGCTTCATCATTTCCCTGTCCCTTGATTCTTTTTAGCTTTATCTATTGTTATTGCTGGGTACATTCCAGCTCCCTCAATGATACATGTTCTCCAGACCTGGGTGTAAAACTCCGCTCCACTCATGGAGTTTGTGGAATTATGAAACTCCTCGTTCTGTGGAGTACGCAGAGTTACTGATAAACGTCTCATTCTGCAACGTACCAGAGTTTTTGTTGTTGTTGCGCTTCAAATGGATTTTGCAAGCCAGGAGTGACTTGCCGGGCCCTCATGAGCGTCCATGTAATTTTCTATACACCCGCAAGCTCCTATAAGATTTGCGGCCGCTAACATGGAGTTAATCTGTGCCAGCGAATTCCGGCAGATACTTTGTGACGTACGCAATCGTCAACCAGCACAATCTACCTCAGCTGCAACCTGGGGAAGATTCTCTCCATGAGAAGCAACTAAATCTTCCTGAAATGACACTTTGGAGTAAAAAAGGCTTCTCAAATAGACCGTTTTTTTTATTTTTGTGCAAGGAGTCCTTTTTCTTTTTTTACTTTTTTTCCAACAGAAAGAAACTGGCCCAAAGTCTCCAACTTCCTGTTTCTGTCCAGCAGGCTCTTCCCTGTGCTTTGTCCATCTCCTGGTCACTTTTCACTTGGATTTTGAGTTGGAAGGATCACTCTTTCTGTCTGCTGCATATACCATTGGATTTAAGGACTTTGTATTTGAGATGTTACAAGTTAAAAAACTGTTGTATAAGGATTTTGTTTGTTTGATAGTGGGCATGCACCACGATTTATTTAAAGTTTTAACATTTATTGTAGTGGGGGTGGCCTGCAGTTTTAGTAGGGGCCTAGGTATTTTTTTTGCATGTAATATTCCTATATTGTAAAGGAAAAATGTAGCACAGTTTAGTACATTTTCTCCATGTTTTTAATAAATGTGCAATATTCTTTTAATTCACTATGTGGCCTGCTCTGCCAAAGGGCCTTCCAGTCAATAGGCCTATGCTATTCATTGGTACCTTAAACAACTGCTTCTGTAGTGTCTGTTAAACTGAAACATTATGGATGTCGTTGGATTAAAATACAAAAATATTTGTTTTTTTGTGGTATTTCACATTTCTTTCCTGCAAATAGTGCATTGGGTGGAGTAATGACTTTGGAGGATGAGTGTTGTTTTTTGGTTTTGGCATTGCTGAATTAATGCACTGTCTCTGTGTTACCTTGTCTCGTTCCTTTGTCTGTCCAGTGTGTGAGTGTGTTTGGCATACACCGCCATTTGTCTTTGTTTCCCATGCCGTTTGGCATTGGCCAATTTTGTATAGTCAGTTTCTATAGTCTTGCATTTGTTCTTTGTTTTCCTGGCCTCCTGCTTATAGCTCTGACCGTGCGACTGGTGGCCATTTTGTGTAGGTAGTGAGTGTGCTTTTGCCATAGGCCTGCATGTGTACTTTGTTGTGGCCATGCCTCCTTGCTTGCTGGTTGAGTATGTGGTCAGTGGCCATTTTGTGTAGGCAGCCAGTGTACCTTTGGCATAGGCTTGCATGTTTTCTTTGTTCCCCATGCCGTCCTGCTTGCTGGTTGTTGTTCACCATGTGGCTGGCGGCCATTTTGTGTAGGCAGCAAGTGTGCTTTTGCCATAGGCCTTCGTGTCTTCTCTTTCTTCCCAATAACATCTTGCCCAGTGTTGTTGTTGTTGACCATGTAGCGCTGGCTGGCAGCCATTTTGTGCATTGAGCCACTGTACCTCTTTGACATAGGATTGCATGGATGGAGGGATAGCAGTTTAATCAATTATATGGCTGAGGATAATTTCACTTATTTATAAAAAATGTTTTTTTAATGTCCCTTTTTTATTTTAATTCTTTAATGTTTTTATTTTTATTTTTTTAATTTACATTTTTGTAATTTACATTTTATTTTAATTATTTAAAATGTTTCCCCCCATTTTCCTAACATCTGCCATCAACCCCATGTCTACTAAAGGTGCACAACAGCATTCATTGTCTAAGGATTATTCCATTGTCACCTGCCCCTGAGTGCTACATCCCACCTGATGCACATAAATCAAACTGTTACATCTGTATGTTATTGCTCTTTCTTATCATTCTGGAGTGTACACCATGAACGGTTTTGTTGCTGGATGTTGAATGGATGCGCTGTATTTTTAAATATTTATAATAACTTAAGTAACCAGTGACCACACTAAACTATATTGTTTGTTTGTACTACTAATTGTACTGCAACAATGCCATGTTTCACTGATGTTCTTTTTGTGTGTTTGCTTTTAGGTGCACAAGAGACAACATCACTCACAGTACTGCCAGACAGAAGGCCTGTGCACAACATGACGAGTAACCACACATCTTAGGCCATCTCTTCAGTTTGTAAAACTAAGTGCCACTGCCAATTGACAGCTTCAAGATTGCCCCAAAGAAAGGTGCTGTCAAGAAAGTGGCCAGTCGGGAGGAGAAGAAGAAGCTAATTTCCACCACTGGAGTGCCGGCCAGGACCTTTTTCAGCAAACTTGTGCCTATGACACTGGCCTTTGGGGAGCAAGTTGGGAGCAGCATTCCCACATCAGTGGACTCACCCCAACCTAGGCCCAAGCCCAAGTCTGCCACAGAGGCAGCCAGTCTAACCAAGGCAATGCCGATGAGCAGTGACGCTGAAATGTACTTTTCTCTTTCGCAAAATAGTACCCAATCGTCGCAGGAAACTCAGAAAAGTGAACAACAGCCGTAGTCAGCAATAGTAGTTCCTCCCAAAGTAGGAGCAGTTCATGAGACTGAGATTCATATTGAGAAAGCAGTAGAAGCCACTCTTTCAGAAGATCCATTCTCTTCCCGATTTCCAGCAAGAAAAAGGAGGGTTAATCTACCATCTTCTTCTCCAAGCCTCCCATCTGATGGCTAAGACTCAACTTGTATCCCGCCTCAGAGAGTGAGACATGCCAGGAGAGGCTAGGGAAAAGGAAGGCTCCTGAAAGCCTTACAGTTATGGTTGTAGAAGAGGAGAATGATGACGAACCAGTCATCATGGATGTTAACCCAGTCCCAGTGGAGTCCAACATTACCCCATCTTAACCTGCTATGAGCGATGTGTTAGAGATACTGCAACAACGACCGCCAGCTGCCATATTTGCAAGACCCCGGCAGTGACCTACATCTATAACCACCTCAGTAGAAGTAGGCACTGCAGAGAGGCAAACTTCAAAACTTCCACCTACCACCAGATCATTGGACATTGGCAGTGGCACCGGCATCATTAAGTGGACCTCCCCATTATGGACTTCTTTACGGTTTGCAAGAAGGAGCTGAACATTGCCATATGCTCCATTTGCGGAGTAAATGTTAGTCGGGGTAAGCTTGGTACAAACTGCAGTAGTGGAGGCCAAGCAACCTATTTGAGAAAACACCGCACAATCCAGTGGGAGGAGTATCTTAGCGGCCAAAAAACTGCAAATGGTGTTAGTGAAGAGGGTGAAGGGCTGAGCAGGTAATCCAATCCAATTATGATTCAGTGACAACAGGGCTTCAAAATATGCATATATTCCCCTTGTAATTCAAGTCCATAGGTCAGAGGAAAGGCAGGACCCTGATAAGCCTGCTGGCACGTGCAGTGTCCAGGGTTTGCACCTCTTCACCCAGGTAAGCAGCACAGCGGCATGCGCTGGTAGGGGGTTCCTCCTGGCTGCAGCCACTGTTGTGTCCACATGCGATACCCTTGCACTGTGTCCAGTGTTTTGAACAATACTGTATAAGGATCTGCTTCTGAAGTAAAAAACAAGTTTGAAATACTTTAATTGCGTGGACTGGATTTATCTACTACAAGAGAACCTTACAAAGAAGAGCATTAACAAAAGTTAACTGGACTGTGTATGCCTTAGTGTCATATTTGTGGACACTGTTCACCTATCCACCTGACGACAGACATGCGGAACAGTTGCCATGCCACTGATTACATGTGCATCACTTCACACTGTATCTCTTTTGTGGGAGTTAGGGAAATTATATCTGCGGGTGTTGGCACTGCTGAAAATTTTAATGGCACACGTAAGCATGCAACAATAGCCATGTTCACTATGGAGAAATCCCCTACTGCTGTAAACATCATGAAAGTCTTTGACAACAAGGTCTTTGAATGGCTGTGACCAAGAGGTCATTTACATTGGGTTTGTTGCCATGAATAATTGTAGAAATATAGTTAAGTATATTACAGATGGTGGCTATTTCAGCGTCCTCTGTTTGGCACACTTTATCAACATCATTGTACAGGACTTTCACAAAAAATAAGAATCTGCACTAATTTCAGCCATTCTTTTAAAGCTCAGAAGCAGCTGAGAGTCATTAAGCGTGATAATAGATTTCCAGTTAAAGCACTCATACAGGAAGTACCAACATGTTGGAACTCTACATATTACATAATGCAACATCCGTTTGAGCAGTACAGACCGATGAATGAATATGTCATCCAAAGAGGGGATGCAACTGTGAAAGGCATGATTATTGAGATGGACCAGTGGGGCCTTGTCAAATGCCTGACAGAGTTTCTGATGCCTTTTAAGAAAGTCAGCAAGGATGACAGTACCATGCACCAAGCTATTGCCATTGTACCATATCCTACAGGAACAGCTAAAGGAGGTGTCTGAAATGTATGCAGGTGTGGCCGAAAAAAAAGAAGCGCATGCCTTGGTGGAGTGCTTAATCCTTTGCTTATCTGTTAATACAAGTATGTAATGAGACATTGTTTCATCCAACATTACATCTGTGCCACAAATCTTAATCCACGGTGTGAACAATTATTGGCTACTTTCATTCCCTTTTCAGACAGGGATGTTTCAAACTCCAAGACGTGGATTGCCAAGCAAGCTAGTGACCTAGAAAAAGAATGTCTCGTAATTAGAGGTCCATTCCTCCAAGGCACAGGTTTTGCAGTGTAGCCTTCAACTTCAGAGACTGAGGGCACTGCTGTTGGCTCATAGCAGCCAAACCCAACAAGAACACCAGCCACAATAAGAACAGGAGCATCAGTCCAAAAATCTGCATATAATTGGTTTATAAAGGCAGTACAGGTCCAGTGCAGAGGCGAAGGCAAAAGAGGTTGAGCAGGGGGGACCACCAATGACTGTTGAGAGGATGGTCCCGACCTATCTGGATGACCCAACAGAGGTCTATCTTGATCAAAACCAATTGATGTATTGGTATAGGAAGAGGCGCAAATGGTTAGTGCTCAGGAGGCTGTCAATAAACTATCTGGCTTGCCTGGTAGCCAGTGTGTCCACTGAGCAATTGTTCAGGAAAGGAAACTTAAATTACTCTACAGCAGGGTAAGTTAGAGGGATTAGGCCGGATAAGTAGGTGTTTGACTAATCAGCAGGATGTGCCTAATCTTTGGCTTCTGAGTCACTGTGTTTGACAATTTTGAAAGGGAAGACTTTGAACATGTGTAAATCTGTTATAGAAGCCATGATGAAATATATCACGTGCCTAGAAATATGTGGTGCATGCAAAGAATTAATTTTTCAAAATGTTAGGGATGCTGGGGTGACGGAATTAGGGAAAGAATAATGGAGTATAGTACTGGTAGGAAGAGACATAGTGGGCACTGGGAGGGAAGGGAAACACACCTTCTTAGTTCTTTTCATATTGCCATGCATTGAAAACTTTGTAAATGCCACATTAACTTAAGCTGACGCACATTGCACAGCCAACACTGCAGTGAAAAATTGAACCTTGCAGCGGTTATGTAATCATCAGTAGCACTCGCAAATCACCATGTGTAGGGAGAGAGGTGTTGATTGATGATGGGTGGGATACAAATATCTGCCATGCTTAAACAAATACTGCGAGTCAATAGAGTAGACAGAAATACCACTCCAACCCTTTGAATCAAAGCTTTGATAAAACCATTCGAAGCAAGTGAAGTAGGTGAGCACACACCTATCCAGAAGAGCTCCCTTCTTTCTTCATCCAAGCAATTATCCATTCCTCATTTCACTGTTCTAGTATTCCTCACCCTTGGCTTGGATAACAGCCATTTAAGCTTTGCATACATTCTCTCACCCAGTCTTTTACCATTGAAAACCATCCACTCACATATATCCGTCCATCCAAACATTGCTCTCAATGCACCTTCACCAACAGCCATTTGCTCATCCTTGCATCCTTTCACCCATTCACCCATCCAGTTTTAACCCACCTGAGCATTCCTTTCACACACTTCAATGGGGTCCTTTCACACACCAGGCAGGCATCATTTTACGGCATATATCCTTTCATCCATCCTTCACCCACCCATGCATAGTATCACCCACCTTTATGTATTCTTTCACCGTTGTATTCACCCATGCATCCTTTCACTCATATTACATTCCACCCATCCTTTCTCCCTCCATCCTTTTTCCCTTTACTATCAACCCATTGTTGTTAAACTTCATTTATAATCAACCTTTGTCTGCTGAGTTCCAGATAGAAAAGGCCATTAACTACTCAAATCATACTATATCTGCCAATGCAGGGTTTTCACAAGTCAACACACTTGCAGTGAGTATAAATTACTAATTGTCAATCAACAAGCAATGTGACTTACCACCGCCCATCCCTGCCGCCGCTGGAATTCCTCCTTCATCTGCTGCATCAGCTCCACTGGCGGCAACCTCACTACTGGCTCTGGCACTGGTGTTCTGTGCAGCTAGAAAAAAACATTGTCAATAGGTTGTGGATCCCGCACTCCATAGGTAATCCTAAATTAAAGTTCGCCTAGTATGACAGGTGTGATAAATTAATGGGCGTGCGGTGGGATATGATCTTCTGAGCCTGGACATGGAATTCAATAGAACTGTTGCGTTGCCCCACTGGTAAGCGTCCATCAGATGCACTGCCTGAGTTCAATTGGAAGTGTTTCAAATCAAATTAATTCAAAACTCAGGTATGTTGATTCCATGAAACATATTTTTTTAGATTGACCATGTTTATCTTTCAACTTTATGAATTAGTTGCGTCATTCATGTAAAAAACGTTGTATTCATTACCGATAAAGCATCACAAATAGGGTGCAAGTCATCCCCAATGCATTTCGGGCATTTTGAATGCCCTTCGTCAGGGGGTGTGCTCCTAAAAAAGCCAAAGAAAAGCAAAAATGAAACAACTCAACCAGGGTGTGGGCTTGCTAATTTCCCCAGTGTTCAATGAAAGGTGACCAGATAGATGATCCACGTATATTTTCCACAAACTCCTGGGAGACTTAAGCGAGATACATGCATAACCGAATATCCGTTCAAAGATGCGTGGTGAAGTGTCAAATGACATGCCGTTAGTTTAATGGTATTGACAGTAATGTGAAAAACCGTAAAAATGTACTGTTTTGCGTAAAGGCTAACTGTTGTGTAAAAACGAATCTCAAGTATAAGACCTATGCATGTAAGAGATGACACGCTGGTCATCGAAGAGTATAACAAACATGCAAACAAGCCAGTGGTTAACCAAAACGTAACAAGTATCCAAGTGAAAAAAAAGGTTTTAAAACCATATACTGATGACCAGCATTAAAACTGTACCCCTAGTATTCAAGTTGTGAACATAAGTGACTCTTCGAGATATATGATGACACGCTACCGTCAAGGGTGGATCAAATGTGAGAAGTGTTATTACCTTTTCCCCTTTTATGTCGACCTGCGTGCATAAAACACCCCTTTAAGATGGCATCTGTTTTAGAGGCCTCTTCTATTTTACCACCCAGATCAAAACACTCCACCGGTGTTTCTGATTGGAATTAGACGCGTCAAAAAAACAGAGATTGTATAAGGTACAGGGAGCATCCCTATTTTAGAAAATATCCTTCTTTTCACAACCTCCGCATTGACCGACACCACATGATTGTATAGCAGCTTGTTCTAGAGCTCTAGAGCACTTTTTTCCACCCCTTTTTCTGTTTAACAGTTCACACGTTTGATTCACCCTTGACGGCAGTGCGTCGTCATATATTTAGAAGAGTCCCTTATGTTCACAACTTGAATACCGGGGGCACAGTTTTAATGCTAATGGCTTTATAACCTGCGTTTTTCACTTGGATACTTGTCACTTTTTGGCTAGCTCTTTGGTTAACCACTCGCTTGTTTGCATATTTGTTATACTCTTCCACAACCAGCGTGTTGTCTCTCACACGCATAGTTCTTATACTTGAGATTAGTTTTCACAAAACAGTTAGCCTTTGCGCTAAACAGCAAATTATTCCAGTTTTTCACATTACTAGTCCATTCATTATGCATGTATCTCACTTAGGTCACCCAAAAGTTTGTAGAAAATATACATGTATCATCTATCTGGGCACCTTCCATTGGACACTGGGGAAAGTGGCAAGCCCCCACAGGCTGGTTTAGGCTGATGCAATATGTTCCCCGTGCACTGGAATACAATTGTAACAACCGTAACCCTTACGTCTCGTGAACAGCACCTTGGAAACACAGCGGACAACTTACTTAGTATATACGACACTGACACCACCTGTGGGTGTGTACCCTGGGATCTTAGATCATGACGATCCTGATAACAACTTCAACTCTTCTGCACAAAACGCATCACACAAACATGAACTCTAACCACTTTGCATAACCTCATACAGCCATTTCACAATACTGCAATCTGAGTTTTAAGCATTTGTAATGCACAACCCTATTAATACTCATACCACTGCTTTAGACTGTCTTTGTTGCATTCCTCTGTTTATATCAGCACTTGGTCTCCTTCAACCAGACATAAGCTTTGAACTTAGACTGAGGTGTGCAATCTTTGGACAGCAAGTGTCAATAGGGATCCCAGTAGGGACCACTCTATATCGTAACTTCTACGGACAAATAAACCACCCGACATGCTACCAGATATAACTGCTGTAGAGTCACTGGGTCCGTTTACTTTTGGTCTGGGTATCTCCTGGCACTGTACTTCAAAGTCATTCACATGGCCCTCCGATGTTTCTTAAACCATGTCGATCGGGGTCGGATATATGGGATGCAAACCAGTTATCCAATGAGAAACAGGCTGGTAATTAGATTCATGTATATAACTCTCAGAACGATACTATACAAATACAGGATTATTATGGCTAGACCAGATCTCCTAAAGAAATTCAGTAGGACTAGAATCATACAAACCAATAATTCAGGTAAAGCTAGGCAAAACATTAGAAACTATTGACTTCCAACCTCACTATTAGAATTTCCATCCTTCATTGATACTACATTGGAATGCACAATCAATTATTGGAGACAAATCATAGAGAGACTGTTAGAAATGGATGGGGGTCTGTAGTTGGCAATGGTTTGCACCATGTCCAAGTATGTTGTGTAAAAAACTTTATTGACTCTGCGATTACTTAAAATCTATACAGTATAGAACACATAAACATCACCCCCCACCCAAAATACCCTACCCCATTTAAAACCCTATATTCAGCTTTAGATAGCGCAATAACTGTTTTTACTGCTTCGTGGCCGTTAAAATTTCAGTTAAAAAACAAAGCAAGCAAAAAAAAAAGAAATCCTCAGAGTCTCTCAAGTTGTGTGAAAGTTCAACAGGGTTATTCTCTCCATAATGCCAATTATCAATAGAAGAATTTTTAAAAAGCCCCCTGTAAGACCCTGGTTAGATTTCTGATTTGAGTGATTCCAATGACTTTGCAAGAAATTCCTAAATTAGGTGACAGCTAGCATGATTAGAACACCAGATGGTTCTTGTTGCTAAATAACAGGGTCCTTAAGTTCTGTGGCCTTTTGATGGGAATCAAGTGCAGTTCTAACTTGATGGATAAACTTACCAACCCTAGCAAGTAGACAAGTCGTAATTTCTGAAAAGCACCAGTCTGAAGCCTCTCTGCAAGTTCTATGGCCCAAATTCCCTAGGGCCGGGCGCAGCAAACGGTGGCGATCGCTGGCCAGTTTTGTACTGCAGCATAAAAGGTGTAACCATGATTCTCTATGGTAGTTACATAATCGGCAGGATTTGGTACAGCCAGCTTGTGCCCATTTTCGGTTAAAATCCACGATCCTAAGGGCCAGGAGGCGCAGATACAGAATTTTCTTTCTTGCTTGAGTAGAGAGTGAGTCTAGCAAGTATGGTTGGGGTTTGCCTGGAATGTATGACTTATCCAGGGCCAGTGTGAGAGGGTTGTCCCGTAGTGATGACCGATCCAGTTCAAACGAAATGGTGTGGACTTGACACTTTACAGCTTGGGCCCAGGCAGAATAAGGAATTTCATGAAGGGGCAAGCTCTTTCCCTCAATTTTCAGTAGGTCAATTCCTTGTTCCAACTTAGAGTGCAATGGGGAGCCCGCTTCTCCAAATATAATTTTTAAGAAATGTTTAAGATTATTTTCAGGGGCTTTCAGTACTCTGATATAATATTTTAACAAGTCCCCCTGTAATACCAACTCCGGGCGTTTCAAGCCTATTTCCAGCCTTAGCCTAGTGTTACTTGCCTGTCTGGGAGCCTGTAACACAGACTTGTAGGCTTTCATCTGGGCCGCATTGATAACTTTCTCAAATGCTCCTAGATAGGCTAGGTGGCCATACGTGATAGCAGGAATCAGTTTTGCCCTAAGTACAGTCAGCATCGGTTCTTTTGATGGACTAACTAGGCGATGACTAAGGCGTCTAAGGGACAGGATTATTTTGTCAATTCTCGGTTTTAACTCCTTTAAATGTTTGGCTGCAGTAGCCCTCTCTGACACCCATACGCCCAGATAATTATAGGATGTGGCTGTACTGATTCGGTGCTCACCCAAAGACCATGATGCTTGTTTTTTTTGTGATGGTATTTACCAAAGATTACTATCTTTGTCTTGCTCTCGTTGATTTGTAGGCTGTTTTCCTTGTTGTATATTGCAAGACTGTTTAATGCTCTTTGGAGCCCCACCCTGGTGTGGTCCATGACCACTGTGTCATCTGCATACTGAAGTGTTCCCAAGACCAGCTTCCCCAGTCTCGGCATCTTTCAGGGCTTGCCCCATGTCCGCTGTATACAAGTTGAAAAGTAGGGGGGGCAAGACACATCCCTGTTTTAGTCCAGAATTAGTTTCAATTCTTGTTGTTGTGATTGTTGGGCTTAATTTCACCTGGACCCATGTTCCCTCATAGAGGGCTTTTATGGCTTTGAGCAGGGCTTGAGGGATCCCCCAGGATTAAATTTTTGCCCATAGCCGACTTCTATTTACTCGATCAAAGGCCGTGTCCAAGTAGGGACCCCTCCGTCTAATCAGGATAAGGGAGTTACATTCCGAAAATAACCCCTGCTCCCCCCCTTGGTAGCTTGGCACGAGCAGTCCAGCTTATCTTAGAGGCAGGGTGTAAAGCATTTGCACATAACAACAGTAATACAGTGTATGCCCTACAAAAGGACACCACACCAGTTTAGAAAAATATCAAATATATACTTAAGACAAGACCAAAAAGGATAAAAATCCACAATACAGTACTTAGAAATCTTCAGTTATCAAACTAATCTTGAAATAAACAGGTAGATTCATCAAAGACCCGTTTTGCGAGTCTTTAATAGCGATTCATAAGGAATCGCTATTACAGACTCGCAAAACGGGATTCATGTAGGAATCGCAAAATAAATTCCGATTCCTACACATTCCTTATTTGCAATTAGCAAATTGCTAATCACAAATAAGGAGTACTCCCCATTCATTCCTATGGGCCTAAAGGCCCATAGGAATGAATGGGGAGTATTCCTTATTTGCGAATAGCAATTAGCTAATCGCAAATAAGATTGCGATTTCAAGGGTGCCAGGGGTGTCCAAAGGACACCCTGTAGCACCCCTGAAATGCAAATTTACACAGGTGATGCGCACACACATGTCCAAAGGACATGTGTATGTGTAACATGCAACAGAGAAAAATGCACTAAAGTGCTTTTTTCTATTTTTTCGCAATTTACCACGAAGTCAGACTTTGTGGTAAATAGCGACCAAATATTGTGAATTCGCAATTTCAAATTGGTTAATGAATTGCATTTAAGGAATCTCTAATAGAGATTCCTTAAATCCAATTCCTCACAAATATGCGATTTCGCAAATAGCGATTTTTGCATTTCCCTACGGTGTTGGGAAGACCCGCAAAACAGTACCTTTAGAAATGCAGGGTGTCGGCGACCTCTCTTTGAGCTTCCAAAAGCACGGCGTCCGCAGGCGTCGGTTCTGGAGGTCGGCGCAGGAGTCGTGGGGTCCTCAAAGTCACATGCGTTGCAGATTGAACTCTTCGCGGTTGAAGTCAGGAGCGCTGGCATCGGCGGGAGTCAGGTGCTGTGGTGCGAAGTGCAGCGGTGCGGTGTGCAATCCCCTTAGGTCTCATTGCGAGCAGTGGCTCAATGTCGGCATCAGATGGTGTCATCGGTGAGACCAGGGTCGTGGTGCGAAGTGATGCAGGGCTCGTCTCAGTCCTGGCAGGTCATAGTGCAAGCAGTGGTGTCGACATTGCTGAAGTACTGTCATCGGGTGACGAACTGGAGTCGATGGCACCGGCGTCTGTAGGCCAAGGCTTCGGTGCAGGATGAGGGTGATACGTCAGGTAACTTACTAGCGGTGCCCTCGTACCATGGTGCAAGCAGCGGTGTCGATTTCAGTGTGGAGTGGCATTGTCGGGGATACCAAGGTAGCATTGTGAAGCTGCGGTGGTGCGGAGTGCGGTGCACACAGGTCGCGGTACGAGCAGCGGCTCGGTGGCAGCATCAGATGGCATCGTCATGAGACCAGGGACGCGGTGCGGCGTTGTGACGGTGCCCTCTACGGTGCCTTCAGGACACGGAGTTGGCAGCGGTGTCATAGACGGCGTCAGGTTGCTTTTTCTTTTGTTGCAGCACAAAACACACAGTCCCTTGTACAGAAGGCAGAAGAACTTGGGACCATATTATCAAGAAAGGGCGCTACATTATCGCCGCTTTTATCGGCAGGAAACTGCCGCTAAAGCGGTGATAATGGGCTTGATAATATGCCCTTGTGAATTCCCATAGAAGCCCAGGTTAACACCATACCCTGGGCTTCTATGGGAATTCACAAGGGCATATTATCAAGCCCATTATCGTCGCTTTAGCAGCAGTTTCATGCCGGTAAAAGCGGCGATAATGTAGCGCCCTTTCTTGATAATATGGCCCGTGAAGTCTTTGCTGTTCCTGAGACTTCTTGAACAGGGGGCAAGCTCTACCTCAAGCCCTTGGAGATACTCAAAGAAAGAAGTTGTAGAAAGTTCAGTCCAGCCCTTTCACTGCCCAAGACAGAAGCTGCCACTGAAGGCCAACACAGCAAAGCACTCAGCAAAGTGGTAGTTCCTCCTCACAACTTCTCCAGCTCTTCTTCTTTGCAGTCTTCTTGGTCCAAAAGGGTTCTAAAGTTTGTGGGTGTGGGCCCCACTTTTTATAGCCCATAATCATTTGTCCTCTTAGGCAGAGAGTGTGTGTGCCCATCCAGAAACAGTTCTGCCCTCTCTGGTGTAGCTTCTTGGCTGAAGGTGGAGACGGCATTGTCAGAGGCAAACCAGGGCCATTCAGGGGAAAGGAAATCTCCCCCTACTCTAAATGCAACTCAGATCTATTCAGCCCTTTCACATGCAATCCACAAACCCAGCAGAGACCTACCGGATGGATGAGCAAGAAAATACCTACTTTCTAAAAGTGGTATTTTCAAATACAGAATGTTAAATCCCCTTCACTAAAAGATGCATCTTAAGGTTCTGAGTTCAGGCATACTAAACGTTATCTCACTACCTTGTTCCCAGGGTCAGTTATGTTTATAAGATGTCATAAACAAACTCCCCATTCTGTCTTATAAAGACAGGTAGCCTTACAATAGTGAAAAATGAAATTGGCAGTAATTCGCTATCAGGACAAGCCACACCCACCAGGGCATTTCCTACCTTTCACATACACTGCACACTGCCCACAGGGGTACCTTGGTCCTAACTTAGGGGTGACTGACATGTATGAAAAGGGAAGGCTAGGGCCTGGCAAGTGGGTGCAGTTGCCAAGTCGACATGGCAGTCCCAGACTGCACATAGGCTCTGCAATGGCAGGCCAGAGTTACATTTACCGGCTGCTTGTGTGGGAGGCACAATCCAGTGCTGCAGCCCACTAGCAGCATTTGATTTACATGCCCTGGCACACTCAGTGCACTTTACTATAGACTGACAAGTAACATGCCAATCATGGAAACACCAATCCGTAATACAATTTCCAACAGAAGCACTTGCACTTTAACACTGATCAGCAGTGGGAAAGTTCGCAGAGACACTAAACCAGCAAAAACAGAGTCAAAAACGGGAGGTCAGAAAGCCAAAATTCAGGGGAAACACGCCAAAAGATGCCAAGTCTAACAGAGATGGAAACAAGATTTCAGAATGGTTAGATTTTATCAGTAAGTTAAGAAAAGTAAATACATCAATCTCAGGATTGAACCTCAGAGTACAGAATAATCAAAGGAAACCTCTTTCAGGCCATCTATTACCAATGCTCAAGAGGAAGAATTTTGAAAGGGACATGGACCATATCAGCTCAAATCTTCGATACCTGAAATATCACACACAGAGTATGATTCAGACCAAGAAAAGGCAGTAGAGCCTGCTAGAAATGAAAGCTGTCTCTCAGTCAGCAAAGAGGCAATATCCTCTGTGGAAATGTGGCAAAAGTGGCAAAAAAGTGTTGCGTCCTTATCATCACTCCAAAGTATTATATAATTTCTCAAGTTCTAGGGTGACACCTCCTAGGCCACCTCATTTGAAGACGACTGGAATGCCAGAAAACGGTCCTCGAAAGCTTGTTTCCGGTCCAGGGAAGACGTGGCTTGGCAGTTCGGGCTGGACTGTTCCCATGAGGCACAGGGTCAGACTGATTTGCATATAGCCATGTCTGAACTGGGGTGGCAGAGCGGGCTAAAGAACGGTGATGGATTAAACCTAGATCTGGGTGAGTGTTTGATTGATTCAGATGCTCCGTCCATCACCACCCCCTTTTGTACCGCTTTTGCCCGCCATAAGTGTGGCAGGGTATGCTCAGACGTCAGTCCCTTGCTCACTTTGCCACTGGATTCAAGCAATCCGGGCTGAAGACGGCTAGAATGCCAGAAACCGGTCCTCGAAAGCTTGTTTCCGGTCCAGGGAAGACATGGCTTGGCAGTTCGGGCTGGACTGTTCCCATGAGGCACAGGGTCAGACTGATTTGCATATAGCCATGTTTGAACTGGGGTGGCAGAGTGGGCTAAAGAACGGTGATGGATTAAACCCAGATCTTTTGACTGGGTGTGAGTGTTTAATTGATTCAGATGCTCCGTCCATCACCACCCCCTTTTGTACCGCTTTTGGCCGCCATAAGTGTGGCAGGGTATGTTCAGAAGTGAGTCCCTTGCTCACTTTGCCACTGGATTCAAGCAATCCGGGCTGAAGACGTCTGGAATGCCAGAAACCGGTCCTCGAAAGCTTGTTTCCGGTCCAGGGAAGACATGGCTTGGCAGTTCGGGAGGCACAGGGTCAGACTGATTTGCATATAGCCATGTCTGAACTGGGGTGGCAGAGTGGGCTAAAGAACGGTGATGGATTAAACCCAGATCTTTTGACTGGGTATGAGTGTTTGATTGATTCAGATGCTCCGTCCATCACCACCCCCTTTTGTACCGCTTTTGGCCGCCATAAGTGTGGCAGGGTATGCTCAGACGTGAGTCCTTTGCTCACTTTGCCACTGGATTCAAGCAATCCGGGCTGAAGACGGCTGGAATGCCAGAAACCGGTCCTCGAAAGCTTGTTTCCGGTCCAGGGAAGACATGGCTTGGCAGTTCGGGATGGACTGTTCCCATGAGGCACAGGGTCAGACTGATTTGCATATAGCCATGTCTGAACTGGGGTGGCAGAGTGGGCTAAAGAACGGTGTTGGATTAAACCCAGATCTTTTGACTGGGTGTGAGTGTTTGATTGATTCAGATGCTCCGTCCATCACCACCCCCTTTTGTACCGCTTTTGGCCGCCATAAGTGTGGCAGGGTATGCTCAGACGTGAGTCCCTTGCTCACTTTGCCACTGGATTCAAGCAATCCGGGCTGAAGACGGCTGGAATGCCAAAAACCGGTCCTCAAAAGCTTGTTTCCGGTCCAGGGAAGACATGGCTTGGCAGTTCGGGCTGGACTGTTCCCATGAGGCACAGGGTCAGCCTGATTTGCATATAGCCATGTCTGAACTGGGGTGGCAGAGTGGGCTAAAGAACGGTGATGGATTAAACCCAGATCTTTTGACTGGGTCTGAGTGTTTGATTGATTCAGATGCTCCGTCCATCACCACCCCCTTTTGTACCTCATTTGGTCAGACCACTCAGTCAATTGGTCAGTTCGTATAGGGTGATTGTCATGTTGCATAAAAGAAAACACATTTTATGGCAAAAAAGGTGGAGATTATCATGTAAGCTATAGAACCATTCTAAAAGTAGAATTGTGAACAATCGTCTTTTAGCAAAGACAAATGAGTGGGAGGAAGAGAACAGCTTCTCACGGCAGATGTTACTCAAGTAACAAAATAATTGTGAACAGTCATGGTATGTGCATGGAAGCCTTTTCCATTAAACATAGTTTCATTCACATTGCAAGTTTATAAAGCCTTCTCATGAGAAGATGGGACAGGGTGTAGTCTTACAGCTAGAGTGGTCGACCTCGAAGCTGGGGAACCAGGTTCGAGTCTCAGCAATGACGCTCAACATCCTGTGATTCTGGGCAAAGCACGTAATCTCCCTGTGTCTAACAAAAATGGATGTGTCAATCTGTAACAAAACTGGTGCTCATGTAAAGCGCTCTGATACCTGATATCTTCGGGTTGAGTTTGCGCTTGAAGAAGAAATAAGAAGATGAGAACAGAATCAAGCAAGAGAAAGAGAATACAAGCCTAAATTAGTTCATGAAATACACAATATCAAATAAGGTAAGTATTCATTACATTCAAAAGTTTCTAAGACCTTATATCCTTTTCTTCAACTGATGGCACTTATAAAGCATGTTAGTTTCATTGAAATTAGCACATATAACTAGGGCACACTGCTTCATTTCAAAGGTACCACTGTGTAAAATTATTTCAAAATATAAAGTAATTAGATTGCTTCTTGGAATTTTCCTTAGTACATCTATGAAGTTCACTCTCTGAAAGTTTGAGTGAAAATCGAATTAGCATAAATGTGCAGTGCCAATTCTATTTTCTTTATGGGGTTGACATTTTAAAATGAGCAAAGATAGTGTTGAAAACAAAACTCTTCAGTAATTGTTCATAATGTTATCTAACTTACATTTAGTATTGTGACTGGGTGAAACGCGCTGGAGGCGCGGAACTGCTCTTTTCAGTCAGAAGACTTTGAATGAAGAATGACAAAAATCAAGGAAAATACCTCTCGAATCATCTATTTTTGTCGATTATGTAGCATTTTGCCTTTACTTATGTATTCTTTGAAGATGCCTCTCTACTATATTTAAAATTTTAATCATGAATGGCTTAAATTGATTGGAAGACATTTGAGGTGGGCAAATATTATTTTTGTACTTGAAGAAGTGATAACACATGTGGTGGTGCGGCAAACTGGTCCCCTATCTGCCAATTCTTGTTCAGTTAATGAAACCTCTTTAACACGTGAGTCATCACATTCACATTTCTATTCCATGTTAAAAGAATACACAATATCAATTTAGTAAACACAAACCTATGTTATTCAATCAACCATTTTCATCTAATCTACACCCTTCTCAAAACTTTTACAATGCAGTAACTACGTCTTTTTATGATCTATTTCTCATGATTCTTCAACCTATTGTGTACTTCAGTTGGTCACTTTGTCATTTTTCTCTCAAAATGTGTCAAGTTCAGTTTTATGTCTCCTGTGAAGGAGCCAGCAGTTTATCTCCTTCATCAACGTCTTCCACACTATCGAAGTGGTGCAGAGGACGTGAGCATCTAGTCCACTGCAATTAAGCAGTTAACTTCAACACATAAAAAAACAAAGACATACAGTATTCAAAGTTGTATTATATATAATGTTAATGGCAATATATTATCTAATTCATTAGATCATTTATGCCATCTGTGAATTAATTTGTTACATCAAAGATGCAGTCACAAGCATTGTATTTTGTGTGTCAGTTATGGTTTGCATGGCTGTTAAGGGTTTCTTAAATATATATTAAGGGAATAGGAGTAACCCCAATTTCAATTTAACTATGTCTCTTGCATATATATGTTCACTGAATATACAAAGAAAAAAGTTGTTATTGTTAGCTTTCATTATAAGACCTTAACATATGTTTACAAAAAGCCTTGGAAATGTACTTAGAAACACAGTTAAAGTGCAACAACTGAAATTTGCTAATTATCACAATAGAGATGGCCATAAAGGGCAGCTTTTGAAATTTGTCCTGCAGCCATAGTTGGTGCTCTGCATTGCATGAGAAGTAAAGAGCAGACAAGCACCATACAAACAAAAATATGGCACTTTTTCACTCTACCCCCTGCACAGGTTCTGTTTGAGCCTGCCTTATGCCATGCACACCACCTTGTATAGTGTAAGATTATGTGCTTTATGTGTAGCATAGATTTGAACTAGTGGGCTACCCTTCGAGTACAAAATATGATGCTTAGACTAACTTAAAAACTTTTCCAACATTGAATGTATACGATATAGTACAGCACACATGCAGTGCTAGAAAAGTTAGGAGACATAAAAACATTTCTACTCTTTACCACCTGCCTCGAGAAGGAGTTATTTTTTGGCACAAAGCCCTCTCTTATAGTGTTGTAGTAGATAAGGCTTGGCATCAAAACCCATGGGCAGTTGCATACCAAAACCCATGTACAACCCAGGAAACATCCCCTTGATGCAAAGTAATGCACAGTAGCGTGAAGGACGATTTACATCACCTTTTTGTATTGTAAGGGGAATTTGTAAAGCGCGCTGACACCATGGGTTTCCTGGCGCTGGTTGGAAACAGAAAGACCAGGGGGACTTAGCTGGATTGAGGGAAAAGCCATGTTTTTAGGGTTTTACGGAAAAGAATGAGAGAATCAGAAGTTTTGAGAGTGAGGGGAAAGGAATTCCAAAGTTTTGGGGCCAGGAAAGCAAATCGCCGGCCTCCAGATCTGCAGAGTTTAATAGGGGGGATAGACAGGAAGTGAAGGTGGGAAGATCTCAGGTTCCGTGAAGGACAATAGGGCTTGATGAGAGATTTCAGAAAGACGGGGCAGGAGCCAGATAAAGATTTAAAGGTAAGGCAGCCGATCTTAAAGGCTGCCCTCGAAATGACAGGGAGCCAATGCAGTTTGGAGAGAAGGGGTTTGGCGGATTGCCACTTCGGGATCCCAAGGACCAGTCTCGCCGCTTGATTCTGAACAGATTGCAGTCTGGAAAGAGATGTTTTAGGCAGACCATAGTAAATAGAGTTCGGAAAATCTAAGCGGGAGAGGACGAGGGCCTTGATGACTTGCAGAAGGGCTTCAGGAGTGAGGAGATAGGCCACCTTCCTGATCCTGCGCAGCTGGAACATGCAGGACGAGACCACCGTCCCCACTTGGGACCCGAGAGAAAGGCCGGAGTCAATAGTGACCCCGAGACTCTTTACCGAGGCCGCGGGGGTGGGGGGGGCCAAGGTCTGCCGGCCAAAAGTGCGGACCCCAGTAGGTAGAGCTCCTGCCAGGAAGAAGGAGCTCCGTCTTTCCTGGGTTCAGTTTGAGCTGGTTTTGACACATCCACTGAAGGATGTGGGACATAGCTGCCTGGAAATTAGGGATAGCGGAGGGGGAGTTGAGAGGAAAGACGAGTTGCAGGTCGTCCGCGTAATTAAACACGGTGACGTCCCACTGCCTCTGAGAAAAAAAAAGGGGTCGAAGATAGAGATTAAAGAGAACAAGGGACAAAGAGGAGCCCTGGGGGACCCCACAGGGCGAGTGCTCCCCTTCCAGTTTCCAGTTCCAGTGGGAAACTTGTTTTGTGTGAATACAACATTAACAACAATAATTATTTCTTTGATTTAGACCTCTACTGGGGTCAACAAAGAAGATAAAAGTGCATTTTACGTTTTCATTGTAAAATCAATTACAATATAACTTTTTTAAAACATTTTTGAGTAACATTTAAGAAATGTAAACAGATTATGGCAGACAAATTAATTGGGTGGAAATCTTAAAAGCAATATAAAACTTTGTACAGTGGATATATTTTATCTAAAACATATGGGTTTTAAAAAGTGATATCTGGCCTCTAGCAATGTTTTGCTTAGGCAAGCATGTAATACATGTTGTACACCTCCATTGTAAAGATCACTTAAGCCTGGAATGTTATCAGAATTATTCATTTTTTTGTAAAAGCTTTTAATGATAATATCCCCAGACGCAGTAGGATAATACAGCATTGAACCCTGTGTACTAATGGTAATCTCAAATATCTTTGCTGAATCTGATATTCTATAGTGTCTGCATAGGGTTTATATTGTGGTAACTGGATACAATGTTTTACATCAAGCTCATAACTTAATCTTGAGGTCAGGTTTTTCAAAAATAACTTCAGAAGGGCAGTCCAAGACTTTAAAAGTGCTATTGTGCAATGAGAAAGATCTAACGCTATATTAAGATCTTATTAAAGGTATATTGTACTGGTTCAGTTTTAAATGTTTAACGTTTTAGTAAGGCCCTTAAGGATCCAACTCCAGCATGTAATAATTTATACGCCCATCTTATTATATTTACTGTGGCTCTAGCGAAAGAACTAACTTTGGACAACTCGAGGCGCAGTGCTTGAACTGGTACCGCTTGATTAATCCTTGTCATTTTTTTGACCAGATTCCTTCTCTTGTATTTGTAACTTGCCATTTGTTAATTGGAATATTTTAAAGAGCATAGGATAGGATAGGTGGTATTTGCATGCAATTGATCTCTATTAGGGGGCAAAAATGCCAATGAGCGGAAGAAGAATATAATAGTTTCAGCATGCTAATGTGAGCATCAGCTTTTAGGCCTATATGTTGAAATTGGGAGGAATCTTTTGAAAAGATTCTACCCAGGTAGGTATATTCTTTTGCTCCCTCTATTGGCCCCCCACCGAGTTAAATGTGTTTTCCCTCTATAAGGTACTACCTTTGTTTTGCTGAGACATTGTGGGTGAAGCTGAACTCCTTCCATTGTCCAGTGAAGTGTGTTCCCAATCCAGTTCACTTTTTTCATCCAGCCGGGTCCATGTGCGAGGAGCAGAGCGAGCTGTGAATAGGCTGCCGCTGAGACCTGCTGCTGCAGCTGAGAAAAGCCAGCCGGCACCGTAAGCTGCCGAGCTGTGGACTGGGCTGCATTGGCAACCCGTTCTTATTTCCTACTCCCCTACCCCCGCAAGCAAGTCTGCAAAAGCCTGCAAAGCCCAGGTAGCCAGCTCAAAAGGGCTGAAACAAGGGTGCGTCCTAGCCTCAATGCTTTTTAACCTTTTTTTTGTGGATCTCCAGGGGGAACTGGATAGATGTACAGCCTATGCACCAAAACTAGGAATTATGTCATTGTCAAACATGTTCTACACCGATAATTTAGTTTTGCTAAGCCGAAACCCTATCAGATTCCAACACTTTCTGAATGTGACTCACAGTTTTTCACAACGGAATGCATTAAAAATAAACTTCAATAACACACAAAATATGGCAGTAAACTACCATAAGAAGTAAACCCTAATTGGTTCCTGGATAGTCATCGCTTGAACCAAGCAGCTAGCTACAAATACCTGGGGTTAATACTAGACCAAAATAACTTGTTTAAACCACAGATGGAATCTCTGCAGAGAAAGGGGGTAATGACTTACTTAGCCATAAAACACTTGAAGAAGTTGTTGCCAGACCTGGCGCTCAACCCTCTGCTAAGGGTCCTGCGAGCTAAACTACAGCCCACAATAACATATGGAAGCGATTCGATGAAAGGAAAAGATGCAACAGGTCTTGACAACATAATAACGAATTCATATCGAGCGATCTTCCAACTCCCCAAATATGCTTGCCCGGACCAAATACGGTTGGAGTTTAGGCTCCAAAAACAGTCAATGGAAAGCAGTGGAGCAGAAGTGAAATGCTGGCATAAAGTTAAAAGAGATGAGGAAGGATCCCTGAATAACCATCTCTGTACGGAGCTGTCTCGCCCTGAACAATCACCAGCCAGACAGTATCTGTAGGAATCCATCAAACTCTTAGGTTTGACAGACCTTTGGAACATTTCAATGAATCATTCCACTTTTAAACAAGCTGTAACAAAGGTAACTCGTCTAATATCTGCCTTAGAGAATAAGAAAGCATTAGCCAAAAGAGTTCACAGCAGTAAACAGTTACAATGCACTTAAACCCCAACCTTACTTGAAAACGGGAATATAAATCACCACCAAGTTAAAATTCCCAAAACTCCGCTTTGGGGTCGGGCCTTTCAATCAGTTTCTACCTCCTTAGGAGAGAAGAGGAGGTGACCAGCTCTGTCGTTTGTGTGGCCGTGGTGTAGAGGACCTCATTCACGTCATATGCATCTGCAACAACCTATGAGATATAAGGATAACCTTGCTAAAACCAATGTTCAGACAGTATGTAGTTAGGACCTGCAGACAGGAGTTAATGCTGTGGTTCAATCCAGAGATAGTGCAGCTAAACTGCCAGCTTACAATTTTTTTTATATAACTGCAAAAAGATTGAAAAATACGTCCATGCTGGCTATGAATAAACTTACATCGGAATAGCCACTATCTGAAACAATCTTTATAGACTCATAAGAGCATGGAGCAGAAGGTTTTAATAACTTGAGTCTATCCCTTGTTGACTTTTTTTCTAATTGTTTATTGGCGGTAAATATGCGGGTCTTTCAATAGTGCCTTTTTATTCTACATGAGCAAGATATTTTTATTTTAAATGTTTCAATGTATGGGGGCGTGGCTAGCCAGGCTGCGAAATGGCCGCGCTTTAGGCGAGTACCGCCGGCTAAGGACAGAATCCTTTAAAAATCCTACATGTAATCGTGAGTAAAGGGAGCAGGCAGCATCATGCTGTGGTACAGAACCCCTGGTGAGCATACGGCTTGAAATCTGACGAGAAAGAGAGCCGGTTGAGCCCATAATAGCTGGCGCCGGTGACGTGCGGTGGGCCGAGTTGCCGAGAGCAGGGAACGGAGAGGAGTTCGCCGGCTGGTGAGGCACTCAAGTCCGGGGACGCGCAGGCCCAGCTCCGACGCAGCTAATACAGATGGCACAGTAGCGTGAAAGTGGAAGACGGCGCTCGAGTCGGGTGCTGTGCTTCGGCTCGGATGTGTGGCCTCCCTGGGACCGGTGAGACGGTGACGCCGGAGACACGGTGAGGTGTTCCTGAAACCCTATGGGAACTTGCTATTTTGTATATTCCGCCTTTGACTATTGCCTGTGAAGATCCAGGCGGTCAATAGCGAACTATCTAATGAGGCACCACTGACAAAACTAAGTATATTTAAGTACTGCACACCTTTGGCCACTTACTTGGTAATGTACAGAGCTAGGCATTACTACTTTGGGGCCACGGTTTTGCAGGGAGTTCCTGGACAAACAGGCGGAGCTGGAGACTGGGTGAACTGCCCCGTTACCGCTGGTGAATACTGGGTAAACACTAATAACCAGCCAACCGGGAACTAAAGGCAAGCATATCTGCTGTGTTGCGCAGGCCAGGGAGGGAAAATGCACGCAAGTGACCCTACTTGGGGAGACATACTATGTAGTGTAGCAGCGCCATTGTAGGGAACTGTTGGAAGGGGGTGAGAATCGCAAAGTCGGCGCGGAAAAGTACAGCAATAAGACCGCACAGACTTTGAGCATTGCAAACATTATCGAGGTTGCGACCTCTACTACCAGTGTAAAACAACTGTGGCCAATAGACATGCATTCATAATACGTGAGGTGGTGACACTGGTAATCAATCTGACTTGCACTTGAGGAGGTCGTCAAGTTCCTCCATACACTCGAGACCCTTGTACACAGTTGCGACCTCACCCTCCCCACACACAGGGCCTGAAACGCCTACCAACGAGAAGTGCTTCGGGCGTAAAAAGGTGCGTGAAACCCTCCCTGGGCCGGGACCCTCTGGTGCACAGGTGAAATGGGGAAAAACGACACGAGACAGGCCAAAATTACTTTCGAGGCCAGGCGGACTGGCAAACCTCCGGGGCCAGACCCTAAAACACAGGGCGTTTCTGGCGACGACGCAGAACCAGAAAGCCAGGAGGAAGATCTGCGTTCGCTGATGAGGGAGATATGATCCAGCCTGCGCACCATAGACTCCGTTGGACAACATGGCTACTCAACTCAACTAGAATCGGTCAAAACCCAAATATCCACACACGAAAACAGGCTAGACAGTCTTGAAAATAGGCATACTGAGCAACACAAATTCCAACAGGAGACGAGAGAACAGCTTCTCCACATGGACACATTATTGTCAGTCATACGGGATAAGAAGAACAACTTTGAAGCGCGCTCGAGGAGAAGTAACCTTCGAGTCCTTGGGATTCCAGAAACGACGGCCATGTCCAAGATGGAGTCTTATATAGCGGACCTTTTACACAAACTGTTCGATCCTCATCTGTCCCTGGTCTTCATAGTCGAGCAGGCTCACAGAACACTCGGCCCGAGACCCCCTGTGGGTGGCACCCCAAGACCAATACTGGTAAAATTGTTGAATTCCTAGGACAGAGACATCATCCTAAAACTGGCAAGGGAACAGGGCCAAATAAATCATAAGGGAAATACCATCTCCTTTTATCCTGATTTTACCCCTAAGGTGCAAAAGAGTTTCTCCCTGCTAAACGTCTATTATTGCAAGCTAAAATCCCATATTCCCTCCTGTACCCTGCAAAGCTCAAAGTGACCCATGATGGGTTGGCACACTTTTTCACCGATGCTAAGTCAGCCCTTAAATTCACCAATTATATATGTGGTCCGAAATCGAAGGCAATGCAGATGGGACGTGAACTGAGAACGGACAACCTAAGTGATAACGATTGATCTATTCCCACACCTTGCTACCTGTAGAAATGTGTTATCTGCAAATACATGTTATTTCTTGTTGAAATTGTAGATGTTACTATGCAATCTTGGGAATCTGGCATGTTTGAAAATCATCTTCTGCACCTTGTAATGTTAGGTTGTTAGATTCTGTTGGTGCACCATGGTTTACTTCTCCATTGTTCTTTTTGTGAGTTGCCTGCTCCACTGCAGCTTGCGTCATCACTCCCCCTCGGCCACCCTGTGTCAACAGGGGAGTATGCCTGTGCTTCCTCGCCCTCATGGGGTGTTTCCCAAAGTTAGAATTGTTCCACTCTTTATGTGGCTCTAGGGGGGATTTGACTCCACCTGATTGGGGGGCTAAGTGGACGGGGGGTGGGTTAGGACTGTTGGGGATTTTACAATGTACCAGAATCTGCGTTTTTTTGTTAGTAACTGTGCTGAGTGGTTGGGGAGTGATTGAGTGGACGATACATGGATATGAGTACTGGTGGTTGCTCCGATGGGTATGAATATTGAAATCCTTAAAATCCTTACGTGGAATGTGCGAGGTCTCAATGATGGTAGGAAAGCTTGTTTAATGCATGCCTATTTAACGAGGCACGGAATTGACATATGCTTCCTTCAGGAAACACACCTAAACTCTCTGCCATCACAGAGACTAAAACACGGTAGATGGGGGAGGTACACTCGGCGGTATACTCAAACTATGCTAGAGGGGTGGCAATCCTTATTCGTAGAGGCCTAGACTGGACCATGTCTACGACATATGTTGACCCGGGAGGTCGTTACATAATACTCCATGGTTGCCTAGGCGGGAAGTCGATGGTGTTAGCTGCCATGTATGGACCTAATGTTGACTCACCAGAATTTTTCAGAGAAGTCTGGGCACGTATCTCCTCTATAGATTGCTCGACTGTGGTATGGGGAGGGGACTTTAATGTTGTTCTCAACGGTGCTCTAGACCGCAAAGGAGCTGCACGGCAGTTACACCCACACGCAAGTAATGCACTACATGATATAATGCTCGAGGAGAACCTACTTGACATTCAGAGAGTTAGACACCCATTGACTTGTGAAGGCACTTGTATATCGAATCAACATGCGGCCTGGTCCAGACTGGACTTTTGGCTGGTGTCCTCAGATGTGGCATCTTGGACGAAAGACATAGGTCACCTAGCTCGTTCACTTTCGGATCATGCCCCAAGTCTACTCGTACTGTCTCTCCCAGACACACCATCCTGTGCCTTTAGCTGGAGATTGCCTCCACAAGCACTACTAGATGAGGAAGAGATTAGAACCGACATCACTAACTATTTTGGTTTAAATTCGGGTTCAGTGGACACCGGAGCGACTCTATGGGACGCATTCAAAGTTGTGATACGGGTTAAATGTATAGCTAGACAAGCTGGTGTTCTAAAGGCTTTAAGGGGCACACTGACATCACTCGAGACTCAGATTAAAGATCTTGAGAATCGGTTCTGCCTGGACCCCCAGCCTGGAGTTGCAGCGGAACTAAAAATGAAATTATTAGAATATGCAGAGGAGGCCCAAAGGGAGATTACGTTCTTGGGCAAGTACACAGAGGCAAGGAGATATGGGGAAGGGGATAGGCCTGGCCGCACACTGGTGGGTATGGTCCGTATATCCAATTCAACCACCTTTATACACACAATAAATACTCCTGAGGGTCATATAGTGACAGGACAAGCTGAGGTCCTGCGCACATTTAGGAACTTCTACTCTGACTTATACACCACAACACAGCAGACTTACCCGGAGCATCTGCAGGACTTTTTGGATTGCATAGCCCTAGTTTGGTTCGATGACAACCATCGTAAATACATGGACCTACCCACAACTATCTCAGATATCGCCCAGGTGATAAATGGGTTGCCTTTGAATAAGACCCCAGGACCGGATAGTCTAACGACAGCATTCTACAAGGCGTACGCAGAGGAACTGGCCCCGCGGCTACACGCCGTATATGCGGAGGCGCTGGAGACGGGTATCTTGCCATCTTCGATGCGCGAGGAATTGATAATAACTCTGCTTAAACCAGATAAAATAGATACTGAGCTGGATTCATACAGGCCCATCTCCCTAATTAATGTGGACGTGAAAATCTAGGCCAAACTCATAGCAAACCGCCTCCAGCCCCTCCTAACAATGGTGGCCCTCCCTGACCAATCAGGGTTTAATCCTGGGAGAGCCACTCCGCATAACCTGAGAACGCTGTTCTCGGTCCTACACCACCTCCACCCCACGGTGCACGCCGCTGCCATTTTCCTGGACGCAGCTAAAGCGTTTGACTCCATAGAGTGGCCGTATCTGTTTCGGATATTGACACGCATGAGTTTTAGTCCATCATTCATCACTCAAATCAAACTGTTATACATGGCACCACAGGCTAGGGTCAGATTGAATGGTATGACTTCTGAACCGTTTGTTGTGACCCGCGGCACCAGACAGGGCTGTCCGCTATCACCTCTCCTCTTTGCTGTGGCTATGGAGCCCCTCGCTGCCAGGATACGTCAACACCATATGGCCAGAGGAATTGGTTTTAGCACTAGAAGTCTCCTGATCTCAATGTACGCGGATGATGTAACTCTATATGTCCTAAACCCAACAGAGAGCTTGGAACCCTTACTCTGCGAGTTCATTAAATTCGGTGGCCTATCTGGCGTAACGATAAATTGGCGGAAATCTGTGATGTAGTTCATTCGGAATTCCCATTAAAATTGGAAGCTGACGAGGTTAAATATCTTGGGATCTGGATCAGCCGCAATATGCAGGAAATCTGGAACCTGAATTTTGGGCGTGCCGTAGACTGGCTGGAGGGTACAGTGCCGATTTGGTCGGCGCTACCGCTGTCCATTACAGGTGGAGTGGCCCTGTCGAAGATGGTGGTGCTACCCAAAACTTTATATTTATTTTTGAATGTGCCAATCCTACTAACGAAGCACTTTTTCACTCAGCTCCGCTCCCTGCTGCTGTCCCTTGTATAGGCGGGAAGCCAGGCAAGGGTGTTGTGGGACCACCTGATGCTGCAATTGAGACAGGGAGGCCTTGGTGCCCCGGATATGCAGCTATACGCACTGTGTGCACAAGCCCAGTTTTTGCATTTTTGGATTTATCCGACCCTGTACCAGCCACATGTTGCGGTGGAGCTGGATTTGGTGAGACTCACGGCACTAGCAGTGGCGGTTTACAAAAAACCCCCTCGGCCTACACTAGACGTAAATACTGCCGATACTTTGCGTTGGGCATGGCAGGAGTTGTGCAAGTGCTCCCAATGTCAAGTGTATATACAATTGATTCCCACGATTGGATTATTTGGTTTACTATCAGTCCCCAGTAAATTGCACGAGGTGTGCCGGGGCTTGTAGATACAAATGCCGCTAGTGGGCCTGCAGCGCTGGTTGCGCCACCCACAGAAGCGGCCTCGTAAGATGTGTCTCGGGTCCGCCATTGCTGACCCCGCGTACAGTCCCGAACTGTCACGCTGACTGTGCAAGTGCCCACACTTGCCAGTCCCAGAACCTTCCCTCACCTTCATATCAGTCACCCCTATGGTAGGCCTACGGGCAGGGTGCATTGTAAGGTAGGACAGGCCTAGAGGGTGGCATGTCCTAGTAGTGAATTACCGCCTCTCTCGTTCTTCACTATTGAAGGGCTACCGGTTCTCTTAGGCCAGATGAGTTATCAGAGCTATTACACGCTATAGTCCTGGCAGGCTCAGGGACCACGGTAGCAGGTCGAGTTTAGTATGCCTGAACTCAGAATAATAAAATACTTCCTTTAGTAAGGTTTATTTTAATATCCTGTGTTTGCAAATGCTACTTTTAGAAAGTTAGCCTTTGCTCGCCTAACTGTTCAGCCCGCCTCTGTCAGGATGTGTATCTGCTGTCTGGGTTTGTCTGAGTGACAGGGCTGGGAGATTCCCGGGGGATAGTCCGGTGCTCAGGAGGGTGAATGAGATGCTTACACCAGGATGGGTGGGCGGAGTATTCCTTGACTCTGAATAGGGTTGTGCTCCACCACCACAATGCTGGCTCCACCTCCGGCGGAGTGTCTGATGTCTCTGCCCTGCACCCTGAAAGAAGACGGCAGCGTCCTGTCAACAAAGTACTTCAGAACCGGGTTGAACCAGGCTCAGGCCCCATGGCCTGCAAAGACAAAAGAAATGCAGTATAAATATAGGAGCTCCGCTCCTTACAAATCAGATCCAGTTTTGACCACGACGAACCTCTGCCTGACTAGAAGGACCAAGAGAAGCTGAAGGACGGAAACCAGTCTGTATCCTGTAAGACTGGCCTGCAGTGGTGACTTGCTGAGAACGGAGAGGAAAGGACCAGATAGGACTTTGCAGACTTGTGCCTGAAACGATCTCCAAGGGCTTGATCGAGAGCTTGCCCCCTGAACGGAACCCCAGGACCATTGGGTTCTATCTGCTTGTGCCCGTTTGCTGTTGGGCCTCAGTTCTTATTCCTTCGCCAGAGTTGTGACTCGGGTGACTTCGCCCTCTCCCAGGCCGTGACAGCTCGGAGCCTGGTCGCCCCGCCGTAGAGAGTCCCGCTCATTCCTGAGCCGCTCTCCGCTTCAGTGCCAGGCCGCTTGCTCTCCTGTCACCTCGCCGCTTACGGAGCGAGCTTCGCACCTCTCATCTTCTCCAGCCGGAATCTGCATGGAGAGCATCTCATAGCCTCGGACGGTCCGTACGTCGTAACGACTGTCTCGCTTTGCGCTCCTGCATACCAAGGCTCGTGCCGCACCTCAAGAAAGGCCTCCCTGTACCGTGGTACCGGAAGCCTGGTGCTGCACCCGTCTGCCCGAGAACTTGACACCCCTCACAGATCCACGAGTCAGACCCAGCGTGCTAAGAAGTAGTACGCCCTGCAGGCCTGAACGGCGCCTCACCGCGTGAGCTGTACCGATCCCGGATCGCCACAACCCTCCACAGTCTAGCTTCTCCACCTCGCTCCTCGAGGGGGATTGAGCCGGAGAGATCCTCTGGAGAACCGTCGGCCTCGTTCGGAGTCCGCCCTCACAAGTAGCCGCGCCTGAAACACCTCGGACTTCCCCCAGCAAGGTACACTTGAACTTCGCCTCGAGTTCATATCGGATCCAGGGTCCGCAACGTTCTTCTTTCCCTGTCATCGTACCTTGCTAACCAACGAACATTGAAAGACTAAGCTTGCCTATTGTAATCTGGTGACCTCGATTTACTAAACATTATTCTGGTCTTGTGATATTCCTGCTTGAATCTATCTTTTATATAAAGTATACGTATTTTTGATACAACAATACGACTGGTGTCCATTTGTGGTGGGTCAGTGGGTTTACTGTGTGTGATCATGAATGCTTAACTTACTATCGCCCTGAGGATTAGCCTTGTCTGCTCGCGCCACACTACCTAGAGGGTGAGCAGGGATTATTCAAAGGAGTAGTTCCCTTGCCCTGACGTGGAGCTGAGGGTCCTTGCTTGTCACAAGTGCATACCTGTGTCAACCAGAGACCTCCGGTTCTAACACCCTGTTGCTGCTATATGCACATAGATAAATTGCGGTTCGTTGGGGTAGATCAAGGGTACCTACTTTTGTTGCGTGGCTAGCAGATGTCACATATGGACATACCCAACTGGGTACCTACTGGGAATTGATGCCGCCGGCATCCAGACCTCGAGATATATGGGAACCATTTTTACATTGGGAAAAGGCCAGGGCGAGCTCCCCGTCACTTACTGTTGCAGAGGCCACTTAATCAGGTGATTAAAGAACACAATGGATATAGGTGGGTAATGTCGGATTGTGGCTGAATGTTGCCGCTCTATGTTTGCTTAACAACTGACATCTATTGTATGATACAAACAACGCTGTTACTCCCGCACTTCTAACAAACAGGCCCTCGTGAGCTACCCACATGGCACACGAGATTATGAATCATTTACTGACCTTCACTCAATCCCCACTGATATTAAACATGCACGGATGTACTATGCATTATAAGCACTTATACAAATCAATGCAAATGAACCGATGTCATGTAGACGGATGACTGGTAACTTATGTTTAGTTAGAGATTGATTTTATTTTTGTTCTTTTTTCTTCTTTACATCCGATGTATGTACGATTTGTTAACTCTGACAAAGAAGATGTAACAATTTATTGTCATTGGTTGTCTTTATGTTGCTGGAAAATCTTAATAAACAAAAATTAAAAAATTAAAAAAAATAAAAATGTTTCAATGTATGCAATGGTTTTAATTAATCAAGCATAATAAAATGTACTTACTTACTTACCTGTTTTAAGAATGTTTGCTTTAAAAAAAAAACTCCTCGGTGTAGCTAAATAACGCATTTAGGCTTAGTTGTAGACCAATTGGGGTGAGGTCAAAAAGGAAACTTCATCGGCATACATTAAAATATGCATGTTAATAGATGCTGTTTTTGAAGTAAAATTATTCCTTTTTTAAAAAGCAATAAGGGAGGTCACTTATAACAAGAGAAAAGAAAAGAGGTCCTAAAAGACAACCCTGTTTTAGGCTGTTCGATGTAGCTATTACTCGGGTTAAAGCCTTATCTGCCCCACTATTGGAACACTACACCAAGTGGATTAGTGTATTGAGAAGAGTATGGGTAAAGGTTTTCAGATATTCCCATCTTCACTATCTTCTTCCATAGTGTAGGTCTATCTACTCTGTCGAAAGCTGTTGTAAAATCTACAACACACCATATATGACCTGTGATTTTAACGTTTTATATTTCTCAGTGATATTCTGCAGGATTGCAATGTTGTCTGCTACAGAGTATTTTGGTCGAAATCGGCTTGGGTCATGGGTATAACCATTCTGGAAAAAGCCCATTCTTTAAATTGTCCACAACACTGGCTGTAAAAATCTTTCCGGTTACGTCTCGCAGCACAATTTGATGGTAATTACTGGGTAGTAGGCAGGAGACATTTTTCAAGAGACACACCCTAGCTAAGAATGAGGGATTTCACCTGTTTTGTAACAGTTGAAGAGGGGGCCTAGAAATTTGCCCTATTCTTCTGGATTACTCTTGATGATTTTAAACAGGATTTTGTATGGGCACATAGCTACAGAAGATCAATTATTCCTTATATATATCCTGGTTCTTTTTGATCTGCATATAGCTGTATTTACTAAAGTTGTCAGATACCTTATTTGCTTTATATAGTTCAAGAATATATTTTTCCCAATCGTGCAATGATATTGGAGAGGCTCTTAAAGAATGTTTTATTCCAGTTGCTTTAGCTGTTAGGATCCAGAATGCCTTGCTGTTTTTATGCTTAACTGCTTCTTGGAGGTCTACCCAGTTTTCATTTCCTGACTGCTTTTCTCCTTTTGCTTACGGGCTTTATGTAGCTTTGAGATTTCTTTCTTCCTGGCTCTTGAATAATTGAGAAATTTTAGTCTAATTATTTTGCTTAGATTGATTGTAGCTTGAACAGTTGACTTTCTATTTGGTCTATTGCTTTCCTTTTCCAGGAAATCTGATAATATCTGTAGGCTGCTCACAATGGAGGAAAGGGTGTTTTCAAACGTTGTAATGGGATCAATAGTACAATTATGTTGCTCCAGCAGCTAAGGAATTATTACAGCATTCATTTTATTGATAATATTTGTACTCCATATTATCAGCCCTTCTTTTTTTGGCCTTTACAATGTTACCATGTGGCTGTGTTAAGGCCCATAGAGAAATGTGCTGCATGGAACTTCAATCTTCAGGTACAGAATTGCTTGATGGCTTTCAAGTATGAATTTAGAATTTAAATGTAGGACCTTTCGGAATAAGTCCTGGCTGCAAATTATGTAATCTAAGATAGAGGAGCTAGAAGTTTCCTTTCTAGTGAATGCAGATGGACATCTCCTTCTACTCTTCCATTGAATATCACTTCATTGATTTAATTCACTAGTTCGAGTAGTATTTCCCCACGCTTATCCTCTTGTATGGTAGTTGGAAATGTTAGTGCTGTGATAGACCACGGTTTATCTTGTTCTTTAATGTAATAAACAAGGAGCTCTTTGTAAAATCTAAAAATACCCAAACAAAAAAAAGGGGGTGGTTCAACCATAAATGCACAGCTGCACCTTCTAAATTAAAAATTGCCCTTCAAAAAAAGAATAGGGTCCCAAAAGAAATAATAATCCTTAGGAGGGAATATAATGCTGCAATTAAGGATAGGAAATCGGAACCAAAACAGGCCTTATGGGATCAGCTACACAAGAGTTGTACACAAAAAAATAGTTCTGCTTTTTGGGCAGCGGTCAAATCTCCATATCTAACTGATAATAAAGATACACCTACCATTGACGTTGCTATAAATGAAACAGTTTGGGTAGAGCATTTTTCAAACATTTTTGCTAAAGGGCGAGAAAATATTGGTGGACAAGAAGAAATAAGCTTAGTCCAACCTGCATCCCCCTACCCAATTGTCTTAGATATTACCATGGAAGAGGTACTTCGGGCACTAAAATCAAGCAAGAACGGTAAGGCCCCTGGCCCCAATGGGATTCCTATAGATCTATTTAAACAAATTTGGATCTATGGGCTCCATTGGTGACCAGAGTACTCAGGGCATCTTGTGAGGTGGGGCTTTTGGACTCTTGGTCTAAATCAATCATGGTCCCTAATTTTAAAAAGGGGGAACGCCAGGAGGTTTCCTGTTATCGCCAGATCTCATTCTTTAGGAAAAGTGCCAGGCAAAGTTATTCTTGAATGCCTCCAGCAATGGGCTGACGATGGCGCGATTCTCTCGGACCTTCAATACGGGTTCCGGGAAGGCCTAGGGACGACTGAACAAGCCCTATACTTGGCAATGCTTTTAGGCAAATACGTTAGTGCGAAGGCTTGTTCTATGTATATGGTATACGTAGACTTATCAGCGACCCTCGACTGCGTTGGTCATTATAAACTTTGGTCCGTTTTAATGGAAATGGGGGTTGAAGAACCACTGGTGAACTTTCTGCATGAATTATATTCTAACGCATCAGCTAGGGTGAGATACGGGGCACAGGGCGAGTTAACCGCTTTGTTCAGGGTTAAGAGAGGAGTCAGACAAGGATGTGTTTTGGCCCCATTCCTCTTCACGCTGTATACCAACGGGCTGGAGAGGGATATGATTAATGGTAGCCGGGACCTTCCTTCAATAAACAACCGACCGATTCCAGCGCTCCTCTACGCCGACGATGCGGTGATACTCGCCCGAACACCCCTAGAACTGCAGAAGGCCTTAAATAGATATACACAATTTATGGGCAATCTGGATATGTGCATAAACATTAAAAAAACTTTTGTTATGATAGCAGGTCCGGGAAAAAAAAGGCCAAAGAATATCTATTTTGAAAAAGAGAAACTAGCCACCACAGACCAGTATCCTTATTTGGGTATTACTATTGATCAATTGGAAACCAGCCATTGAGTCTAGGAAATTCCACCTTACGAGAGCCACTATGGTCCTTGTAAGTGTTTCTAAAAAATTGGGTAAAAGGCCTCCCCGGAGCTCCTACAGATATATATAGCTAAATGTCAATCACTTGCATTGTATGGGGCAGGCGTATGGGGGTTTGCAAACACGGACAGTTTATAATTGGTTGAAAATGCCTTTTTAGGGTTCCTCCTAGCGGTCCCACGGAGCACATCCACTTTTTCTTGCCAAATCGAATTGGGGGTTCCATATTTGTCAGATCTAGCTAAAATACAACCACTCCTCCTGTGGCATCGAATTTGGTCTTTAGATAAAAATGTTTTTACTCAGGGGATCATTTTAGACTGCATGTCCCTTGATCGCTATCATAAAATTGGCTGGCTGTTATACATAAAATGCTTTTTAAGTGCTGTAGGGCTGGAAAAATACTATTCTGTACCATCCTCAATCCATTCTCTTTCAAGAACGACACTAAAAGTAATGTGCCTAGCACATCTAAAAGAAATGAGAACGGCTAAAGAGGTTATTAAACTTTCTGTACAACATTCAATAGCTGTTCAGACCACTTTTTCTATTCAGCCTTACTTAACTCATGACTTTTCCACCTTTGAGAGATTCCTTTTGATCAGATTTTGGCTAAATGTATTCCACCGTCTGGTTGCCTTTCCGCAGAGAAATAATTGGACATTAGAATTATCTCCATGTCCCTGCAACAACATTTCAGCTCAGGCAACCACTCATACTCTATTTTTTTGAAAATATTATATTGAGCATAGAAAGATCTGGCTGATACCGATATTAAGATTCATGGGCATTAGAAGATGCCGTCCGGCCTTGCTTTCTTTACAGTACTTGGATGACGAGTGGATATCGAAGCATATTGTAAAATTTTTGAAATGTATATTTAGACATCGACCCAATCTGTAAACAATCACTGGATCTAACATGAATTTTCTACAATGTTAATGTGTTAATAATAACTGAATAGATGTAACTTCTTGATGCCGAATGCAGATAGCTTGAACTTCTTCTAAGAGGCATAGTACAGACTATATTGTAAATAGATCACCTTTATGAATGTTGTAAGTTTTATAAATAATATCTGTGTTTATTGGTAGTATTTTGTTTTAATGTAAAAGTTTTGAAAATGATTTTTATCTGTGATAATGCTTTTATGGTTTTTTTATGTGATAAAAAACCGAATAAAGAAATACTTGACATGACTTGTTCTTTAATCCTGCATATTTTTTGACAAGTATTCAAGATTTTCCTGTTAAAGTTGATTCAATTGTGATTTCTATTTTCACTAATGTTCTTTCCCTTAGTGGGTCATATTTAGAACCTGGAGGGATATAGATGTTAAAATTAGTAAATTCTGGGCAGAAACAAGTCTTTCTTTAAAATACTGCATCTTGATGCTTTGGACAGTATTACTAGACAGATTGATCACTTCAAAGTCCCACTGTATTTCTTATTTTAGTAGAAGAACGAGCCCCACCTAACATGGCCTCTTCGCACCCCCACCACTGGGTTTTCAAATACAAAATATTCTGTCTGGTTAAAGACCATGATTTTTGGAGACAGACTATTGCGGGCAGTTTTCCAGACTTACTTCTAGCTTTTGAGACTCCTTGCTGGTGATGTGCCATGACGCTATGGTCCGGAGTTTGTTTACCTTTCCCAGCCTTTTACTATTCAGGTTACAAGAGAACCAAGACCAAGAATTAACCTTTGATGACATTTCTAATTTAGCTAGGGTGGTATACCAGATTAGGCTTTCTCCATCTTTAATGCAGTTGGTTAGTTTTTCTTGAAGTGCGCGCAATGAGTCTTGAGAACCAAAGGTTGTTTGGTTGTGTTGTTGCTTCCTGCTCCTGTTCAACTCTCTTGTCTTTATTGGATCTGCTCTGTACATTTTTTGATCAACTCCTACTACATCAAGCCCATTTATATGTAAAGAGTAACTTTCTTTCAGAATTATAGATGGAATCATGTAGTTCAGAATTCTACTCATGCCACAGTAGGTTAAGATATATTTGGGAAAGCCACCAGTTTTATTTCTGATGAGGTTAGAGAGTGAATAGAACGACCTTGTGAAGGAGATTTAAAATCTTTTCTAGATTCAGTGGTTCATCTCCAGTGGGAAATAGGTCAGTTATTTCCAGAATACAATAATGTTTCTGTGACCCCTTCCTCAGGAGTTTTCTGAAATTGGATCGATTTTTCCTTCCAAATCGGTCTTAGTACAATGATCTTTTATAGAGTTTAAGGATTTGAAGTCCGGCGCAAGAGGTTTCAATTGTATTGTTTTTTCTTTATATCGAGCAGAAGATAAGAGTCCTTATTTTGCAGGGGCTCTGAAGAAGGAGGGATTTGTGAATCAATAATTTTTGTGTCTCCTAATATTTCTTATATTTGTAGGTCGTTCTAAAGGAATTTTTATTTCTGAGTTTTTAGTTTGGGAATTCTTCACTTAGTTCTTTTATTTTTATTATAACTTTTCATTGAAGTTGTTATTGTCTCCATTGCGCTTACAGTTTCCGGTGATAACATCCCTTCATTATTTGGAGACTGAATTAGTGACTCCTGTGGTCTTCACTGTTTAAAAATATGGAAAAATTGTGATGACGTCGTGCAGGTCGTCTGCGCTTACAGGATCAATAAATAGTTTGCAAAGGGAGTAGATTTTGTCTCCTTTTGTACTCTTACTTTTCCCTTCTTTCTTGCTCGTTCTACCAGTTTGTGTTGATTTTTTAATCTTAATCAGAGTGTGCCCTTCATGTTGAGACACTTTAAAGCCCTGTTCCTTTTCCCCACTATAGTCACTCTCTTTATCTATTATATGTGGAATTTGGTGACTCTGCCAGGATTGCTTATTTCTCTTATGGTTCACCAGATATTGAAGTATTCCGGTTTGTGTTTCCAAAATCTGATCTGAATTTTCCATGGAGTTCTCAAAGAGAGTCAATATTGACTCCAGGATCCTCTGTAGTGTGAAAAGTGAATTAGATAAGTATTCTTGCTTATTAGTTGACTGCAAGGGAATGAACAGTGGGAAATCCAAAGAATGCAAAAGAATTTCCTCTATACCTGATATGTTACTTGGAGTGCTGTTAAATAATTAAAGTTTCTCCTTTGTTGTTGTGGTTGCCTATGAAAAAGGTACTAAGCTGCAATTTATATCCGGTAAAGTGAAATCTGTGTCTGGAATGTGAGATGGAACAACTGTTATTAGATCTAGGGCCAGATGTACGACCATTTTGCTTGTTCAGAATCAGTCGCACATTGATTTGCGCATGCAAAAATGGCCGAACGCTATGTACTATATGCACTCGCAATTCAAAAAATACTGTTGCAAGTGAATAGCGAGTCGCTGAAAAAGCGTACGCTATTAGCATGTTCCAATTTGTGAGTCGCAAATACCGACTCGCAAAATCAAATGTACAGAGTACTCGCAAATTGCGACTATGCGCAAAATGGACCATTTGCGCATGCAATTTACCACTAACCTGAAGCAGGTGGTAACCAGTCACATACTATAAAAACAGGCCCGGAATGCACCAAAACCTTTCCAAAATGGCCGGCATGTATATGACAGTGAGGAGTATGTGTATACTTGCAACTCTACAGAGGAGGCAGAGACAGGAGAGGATCTTTAGAGTGAGGCTGAAATTGTTTGAGAAGACTGAGGAAGAGATCTAGGAATAGTACAGGCTTAGTAGCACAGTCCTCCTAGACCTCATTGACACCCGAAAGCCACATTTGGAAAGCAGAACTCAGCGCAGGAATGCACTCCCAACACATGTGCAGGTTTTGTGCTCCCTCCACCTATTGGCCTTTGGTAGCTATCAAGACGTAATTGCAGTGGCTGAAGGTTTTTCACAGAGTGTGCTTTAAGGTTTCCTTCGCAAATTCCTAAATGCCCTGTTACACTACATGAACACATCTATATGCCAAGGAATGATCAGGAACTTGAAAATATCAAATTGCAATTCTTCTGAATTTCAAGATTGCCACAAGTCATAGGGTGCATAGATGGGACCCATGTGCCTATATATCCACCATCACGCATAGAATACATATTCCATAATAGGAAAAGCACACACTCACTCAACATACAAGTTGTCTGTGATGCCAAAAACATAATCACAGACATTGTAGCCTAATTTCCATGTAGCACACACAACTATTATATCTTCAAGCACAGTGGCATATACCAGAAATTAGAAAGAGGTGATTTTGATGAAGGATACCTACTAGGCAATGAACCCTCACACCCGGAGTGAGATGTTTTAGCATGTAAATGTCTGTCTGCATGCTGTCTCAAAATCTAACTTTTCTTTGCAGGTGACAGTACGTATGCCCTGTGTACATGGATCCTCACACCTTTCCTGTCTCCCTTTAATGTACACACAAAAGGCACTACAACAGGGCACATAGACGCACAAGATCAGTTATTGAGCACACATTTGGCATACTAAAATCAAGATTCAGGTGTCTTCACAAGAGTGGCAGCGCATTGGAATACATCCCTGAGACAGCATTCAAAATTGTCGCAATCTGCACAATACTCTACAACATTGAATGCAGGCGGGGGCTGCCCATGGAGTTGTCAGATGCAGACTCGGGAAATGAAGAGCCTGGACCCCCAGCACATCAACCAAATGAGGAAATCGCAGCAGCAGATGGGAGAAGGCGCAGGGACCACATAGCCAGAAATTACTTTTAAATGTAAGTCATTATCATTGACAAATACGCCACAGAAATTACACAAGAGAGAGTCAAACTGTGTTTTTAAATATGTCTTTAATTTAGGGTCAAATTGACTGTGGAAATGAGACAACCCATACTTCTCATATAACTGACACTACCCAAATTATAAATGCAAAGTGGTTACTTCACCACCAATAAAAGTGTAAAGCAAAAAAAAAAATGTAATTATCTTTTACTCCTCTGTCCTGCATATGTTGATCTTGCACCTTGGTTCATAGAGTGCGGACTGCTGCTTCTCCACTGGGTTGGGGCTTCAGCAGTGGAAACACTGCTGTGGCTGGACACTTCACTTTCAGCAGTGTCTGTGCCTCCTCCTGTAGCTACCAGGCTAGTTTTCAGAGCTACAACAGCAGCTGTGATTTGTTGTAGTCCCCTCTTTACATCGCCACTGCAGTGGCCCATTTCTACCTGAAGTGCTAGGGTGCGTTTGCAGTGCAGGCTTGTTGCAGTCGCCAGACGTCCAATTGCCTTCGTCATGGAGTGCTTGTCATGTGCCATGTCCTCCTTAAGCTCTGGCATCATTCATTGCATCCATTTTGCGCTCCATACGTGCCTGACACTCTGACATCTGATTTGTGATCCTGTCAAACCCCTGCTCAACTTAATGTTCATCATTCTCATTTGCTTGTGTTGCAGCTGATGAACTTTGAGCACGGATTCCTCCAGGCCAACAGAAGGAGATGGAGTATCTGCCATATTGTTGGCAGGAGCGTGTCTACGGCTTTGAAGCAGCCTTCTGGATCGCTGGCTCAAACGTGGGACATTTCCCCTTGTGCCTACAGTGGAATGTCTGGCTGTCTGCTGCTGTGGGGCTGTTGTTTCAAACCCTTGTGCACTACACAAGGTAAAAGATGTACTGGGATCATACAGCCTTGGTCCGTCTGCCCATGCTCCTGCTCAGAGTCAGTATCTTCCTCAATTGGTTCTAATCCCAAAGATGTATCGATGTTGAAAAACAAGAAATAAAGGAAATGTTTTGAGTCACTGTTGCTGTGGTTGCACTAAGGACATAACTCATCTCAGTCCCTGACAGCAATGTTTGTGTTACGTACTACATTTCCCATGATGCACTAACTGTGAGTTTTTCATCATGCAGACGGTGCATGTACATGCAGTTTTGCCTGTGTGCGGTGCATGTATGTGGGGTGCAGGCTTGAGTTTTGACATACATTGTTTTTCAATTCTCACTTACCTGTGGGTGGTGGAGATTGGAATGTGTCCAGACTTCTAATTCCCACGGCAGACTCTGGCTTTTGTGGTGGCTTCTAACATTGCCTCTGCTGTGGAGGCTTCCGGGAGGCTTGATGGGCCACCTCCTCTTTCTTGCGCAGCCGCAAGACGTTCAGCCTCCCTCGCCTTTACCCTGGACCTGGGGTCATATCACCTCTCTTTGATGTTATCTATTGAGGTGTCCACAACACTGAGGGCATTCACATGCTGCTGCATGTCATGCCATATTTTGTGCATGCCCGACTCTGGAACAGTATGTGATGCGACCGAACAGCTGCTCGTGGTTGTTGTAGCACTCTTTAGCTGAAAATTTCAGTTTACGCAGCCTCTTCTTCCCTTCTTTATCAGTAGTCTGGCTTGCCATCTTACTGTGCTTTTCTCTCTGTGTAGCAGTGTTCAATTGAGCTGCTGCACCTTGGCATGTGCTTGTAATTATGATCAAGAATCTCCATAGACACCACTTCCTGGTTTGGGGTTCTTCAGATCAACCAGGAAGTATTTTTTTTCAATTTTTATTGAAACTCGCTTTTTGCGCATGCAAAATGCATGCTTTCAATCGCGTATGCTATTTGCGCATACAAAATGCATGCTTTCAATCGCGTATGCTATTTGCGAGAGTTTCGCATATCGCCTTTGAGACTCGCAATTTTGCACTGCGAGTCGCTATATGTGTGGACGGGGTGTAGGCACATTGTATTTTGCGACTCGCTATTTGTGAGTTGCAATTTAGCGCAAATTGCGACTCGCAATATTTTTGGGTCGTACACATGGCCCATAGTGTTCTCTGGTGCTCAGCTGCTTTTGTGAGCGCAGATACAAGATTTCCTTCGTATCCCTTGGTAAGTATCCCTAAATTACTAGCTTCTATTTTTTATGTTTCTTCTTTGCTGTGGTGTGTCTATGGTTTTGTCTGCTCAGTTATTTCATTTATGCAATTAATCTTCATAAATATAGGGGAATTTCTTTTATTTCTGAAGTTCCAGAGAGTGCTTGTTAGTACTGGGGGTCTCTAGTTGGCAATGGTATTCACCTTTGTCCAAATAGGGACCCTTACTTCTAAGCCAGGATAAGGGGATTATACTCCTTAATACCCCCTGCTCACCCACTTGGTAGCTTGGCACGAGCAGACAGGCTTATTTCAGAGGCAGTGTGTTAAGCATTTGTGAATACACACAGTAATACAGTGAAAACACTACAGATGGACACAATATAGGTTTTATAAAAATAAGTATTCTTTATATAGACTTAACACAAGACCACAAACGACAAAAATCCTCAATACTGCACTTAAGATTGCTTTAAGGATGATAACAATTACTTAGTTCAAGTGGATGATAAATGTGACAAAGTTCTCAACAAAGTACCTGGATGCGTAACGCAAAGTAAACAAAAGGCTCGCAAAAGGGGAGATGCGTTGGTTCCGTGATCAGGGGGAAATGCAGTGTTGTGCCTCATTGCTTGTGCAGATTAGGGGATGAGTCGCAATCCTTACCCGTGAGGAGGTGATGCGTAGATTCTCGGCCTGCTGGCCCGTTGCCCGTTGCGGTGCTCAAGATGGCACCTTGATTCGATGGGATGATCCGGTTTCGATGCGAGACGATGGCGACCTTGATGCGACGATGCGATGACGCTGCGATGATTATGAGAAGGCCCCCTGGCATCCTTGCGACAACTCTGTACTTTGGAGCCGCGACAGGCCCTGCGACACGCTTTTCCAGTGATGCAATGGCGACTGTCTCGATGGCGTCACACTTCTCGGTGATGCCACAGCAGGCAGCTTCGATGAACAAATGCTTCCCGGCGATGTGACGATTTAGGTTGCGGGGCGACACGCTTCCTCTCGATGCGTCGCGCTTCCAGCTCCCAGCGGCACGCAAATGTCTATGCATAGAATACCCAGCAAGGAAGTTCAAGGGGGAGCTGGAGATGAAGTCTTTTGTCCCTGAGACTTCAGCAGGAGGCAAGCACAGTTCAAGCCCTTGGAGAATATTCTGGGGGTGATGAAGGTCCTTAAAAAGTTCCTTCTCCTTTCCTTGGCAATGACGCAACCACTGTAGGCCAACCCAGCAAACAGCACACTGGCAGAGGGGCAGTAAAACTACTGCAGCTTCTTTGGTTCTTCTCCTTGGCAAAAGGTTTCTTATTCCAGAAGTGATCTAAAGTTCCTGGGACTGGGTCCCAAATTTTTCTACCCCAAAATCCATTGTTCTTTGAAGGCAGAGAGGCCTCTGCCTAGTCCAAACCAGTTCCTGAGCACTTTGTTTACATGACTCTCTCCTTCCTTTCACTGTGCAGGGCAGAGACATCAGACACTCCACAGGAGGTGGAGCCAGCACAGGGGATGGGAGGTACAGCTCTGGAGAACTTTGTTGACAAGATTTCTTCTCTCCTTTCACAGTGCAGGGCAGAGACATCAGACACACCACAGGAGGTGGTGCCAGCATTGTAGAGGGAAGGCCCAGCCCTATTCAGGTCCCAGGTGCAACTCCTCCCTCCCATCTAGATGTAGATCTCTCTATTAACCACTAGGCTGCCCCAGCCTGTCTCCTGGAATCCCCCAGCCCTGTCACTCACAAACCCAGACAAGGAATACACAACCTAGCAGACGCAGGGCTGGACAGTTAGGCAAGAAAATACCTACTTTCTAAAAGTGGTATTTTTAAACACAGAATATTACAACCAACTCTACTAAAAGATTCATTTTATTATTCTGAGTTCAGGCATACTAAATTCAAATTTCTACCATGTTCCCTGAGTCAGTTAGGATTATAAGAATGTAATAATCTAACAGCCAATTCTAGCCTATGGAGATCAGGTAGCCTTGCAATAGTGAAAAACGAAAATGGCTGTAGTTCACTATTAGGACGTGCTACATACACCAGAGCATGCCCTAACGTATACTTACAATGCATCCTGCCCTTGGGCCTAACATAGGGGTGTCTAATATGAAGCAAAGGGAGATTTTAGGGACTGGCAAGTGGGTGCACTTGTCAAGTCGACATGGCAGTACTGGACTGCACACAGGCCTTGCAATGGTAGGCCTGAGACACACTATACATGCTGCTTCTGTGGGTGGTACAACCAGTGCTGCAAGCCCACCAGCAGCATTTGATTTACAAGCCCTGGGCACACATGGTGCACTGTACTAGGGGCTGACAAGTAAATCAAATAATCCAAACATGGAATCACCAATTAGTATATCAATTTAACATATGGAGCACTTGCACTGTGGCTCTGAATAGCAGTGGCACAGTGCCCAAAGCATATAACCAGCAGAAACATATCAAAACAGAGGAGGCAATCCGTCAAAATGGAAGGGAGACTCACGCCAATGATGCCAGGTCTAACAGGGCTCTTATGTGGGCAGATTTAAGTGTGCTCTTTGTTTTAGATTGTTCTGTACCCAGTATTTCCATATGGATTAGCCGGTTTCTTAATCTCTTATAGGCCATTGTCGATAAGACTTTCATTCAGGCTTAGAGAGATGATATGTTGCCATGTATTCTATACCGGATAGCCTGTAATAGAGATTAAGATTGATTTTTCTAAAAGGGATTTTTCTACTTTATGTTGCTTTGTGCCGCTTCCATGGGAGACCAAGCTCCCTCTCTGCTAAGGGGCACTTTGCCCTCTGAGCTTGATCTCCTCACCTTAATTTCCGATGCTATGCAGGCAGATTGCTGTTCTGGATTTTGTTATGCTGCTATGATGATCTCCACTCTTCCACTGCACAGCCGCAGCGTCGTATTTTTCATCCTGTCTCTGGATTATGTCCTCAAGCCTACGTCGTCCTGCATTCAGCGTTTCACTGACATTCCGTAGTTAAATGTTGTTTTTATAATAGACTGATGGGCTGACTAATATGTGGAGTCATGGTGAGCTGCTAGATTAATCCTGCTGACTGCCTGCTTTCCCTTGGAGTGCAGCTGGCTTACATCATAATTCTGTTGTTGCTATGCAAAGTGGGCTAGCCTGGCTAAGCTGCTTTTGCCAATGGCCAGGGGCTCACTTTCTGCAGAAACTTAATATATCTAAAAAATACTGAAGAACTGGGGTGGGCGGTGCCTCACCCAGTCATACGCAATACTCGCAATCCCGCTGTATCACCATGCTATGCTGCTCTTATAGATTACTTCACCCCTATGCTTCAAGCCTTGCTGCCTTGTGGCCTCACCTCACTGTTGGGACACACCGGTCAAAGCTGTCGATGCTAACAACGTTTGTTTTCTGATGGCGAGGTAGTCCCAGTGGGGCAAGCCTCTGCAGTCAATATTTCAGCCACTCTTGGGTCTCTTATGGCTCAAGTGTGGGTCTCCGGTGACCTCAGAATTGGCAATCAGACTGCCACTTTGGCTTTTCCTGCAGACAATTTGTGGGGAGCGCAGGCATATTTGGCTGCCTGGTTGGCTGGGGCACAGGAGTCACAACAGGCACAAGCTGCGACCTGCCTAATCCTGGCAGCTTTTGTGTACTGCCAGCTCCACGACTACCTGAAGCAATCTCCAGCTTTACCCCGTCCTGTACTGATTTCAAGACTGTGCTGGGATTGTGGTGGGGTGGGGGCTCACTTCCTCTGGAGCCTCTATACCCCTTCAGCCTCCTGCATTGGGTTTGGTGGTTGCTCCGGTTCACCTCCGACCGCTACTCAGCACTGCTTCCGCGCTTCTGCACCGCTGCTCCTCTGGCCTCTCAAACTCCACCTCTCATGTTCTTGCTACTGTTTTGTGTGAAAAGGAAATTGCCATTTTGCATCACTTTTTGTGACTTTGCACCATAGCACAGCCTTGTTAAATCTGCCCCTAAATGTATTATCATCTATTGGCCGAAACTTGTATTAGTATTTATTTAAGTTCTGCTTTAGGCATTGCTACTTATTGGTATAACAATTGTAATGTCATGAGAATTGCACTTGGTGTGCGAATAATAGTTTGCATGGCTCCTTTGCAATTTTTGGATTGTGGTACTAACTATAACTTTTCACACTAAGGAACTAATACGCAAAGGGCTTCCGCAATCGTGGCAGAGGTCTTGCAGTTGTGGGGGAGTCTCCTCACTTGGGGCAGAGTCCCCACAATGAGAAATATAATTGCGGAGAATCTGCCCTGAATGCGGAGATTCCCCCATGACTCCGGGACCTCCAACAAGAGTGCGGAGTCCCTTTGCTAATCAGGTCCTGAATCTATTGCTTCTGATGACTTTATGTCATTAAATAACAATACATTCTCAAACCAATATGTAATAGTATATTCATAGTTGTCTGTTTCATAACCTCCTGCACCTGCCAAATAGGTGGACATTTTGGAGTTCTCTTCTACCCAGACATCACCTTCACTTGACATGCTCAAATTGCTAGAACCACCACCACAACCTCTATAAAATAGGCAACGCTACACAGTCAGCATTCTCTAACAAATCCTCCTCTACCAGCAATAATATTATCCAGACTTTAAAATTGCGCAACAGTATTTATCATCGCCAACTCAAAGCACTGTCAAAACTAAAATGGTTCGAATCTGAGCTGACCAACTTTTGTTTGGTCTGAAAAAACATGATCACATATCCACCTTTCAACCAAATTAAACTGGCAACCCATTAAACTACAAACAATATTAAACACCATCTCTACCATCTAGAAGTCAAAACACACACCAAAAAAACAAATTACCTCACCTGTATTTGTACAGATGAAACCTGAAAGTTTCATCCACCCTAACAAAGGGGTCTATTAGTATGTTGGGCAGATCACCACCGCCCGCATGGCGGTGGCGATCTGCCCGCCATTTACCACTGCCTGCGTGCCATTTACCCGTGCCATATTATGATGGCGAGGGTACCGCGGAAGATGGGAAGACCGTCCGCTTTTTTTCCCCTGGTTGATGAGTCATGTAATATTGTGGCTGTGTCTGCAAGACACTGCCATCCATATTATAATGCAGGTGGGGATGTGCATTTCCAAGGCGACATTGCCGCCATGGAAAGGCATTCGGTGTCTGCATGTGGGGGGCCTGTTGCGGGCCCCCAGGGTGCTGGGGGGTGCACATGGGGGGGTACATATGGTACCCCCCCTGCATTTTCATGCACAACGTGGCAGGCACCGCACTGTGCCTGTCACGTTGTGCATGCAAATGCACAACATGCCTGTTCAACATTGTGGCGGGTGCAGAATACTGCACTGCCCGCCACAATGTTAAATATACAGGATGCGACCGCCATGGTGGCGGTCGCATCCTGATAGGCACAGCCGGACCGGCCGACATCTTGCGGTCGGTCCCATTGACCGTTACAGTCCGCCGCCATCGTGATAGACCCCAAAGTCACTATGCTCTTCATCAACGCCAAATGGCAAAAAAAAGTCTTGATGGGAAACGTCTCACCACAGCATGCAATAAGTTCCGCCTTACGAAAACATCTCACCTCTCTCGACTTTCAAAACTGCACTGAATAAATCCCTATAAACAAACTGTTGCAGGATGCCTAATGTGTTGACTTAAAATTTAGAAATGTTTTTCTTCCTATAGCTTTTTCTCTACTTGCATTTGTCCCACCTCCCCTCGTACACCTCCTCCATTCCTTCACTCTTCTCCTCCCCCATGCTCTTCAAAACTATAAGGCTTGTCTGGTATATGCTGAGCATAATACATAAATAAATACAAATGACTGATTCAGAGGCATCATCCTGCAAGCTGTATGCGCTTATGGCCCATACTTTGGGGTAACTTGAGAATTTTCCTTTTCCTAGATTTAATTAAGGAAGTTAAACAATAGCCTTATATGTCCGATGGAGAGAGGGCAAAGCAAATTAACAAATCACACTGAGTGAGGGATGTAGTACTACAGGAGAACTCTTTTACATACACTTACATGCTTTTGTGAATCGACCCTGAAACTTCCTACTCCCTATTGATAAAAGTGCAATGACGGTGAAGTCCTTTCTATTTTTATTAACTGTATATGGCAATTCCCTGGACATTCACATTTTATTTTTATTGTATGTTTTTTTTCAGGCCTGTTCACAAAGGCATTTAAGAGTATGTAACAGAGTTCTACAAAAGTACTTTGTCCTACTTTGTCCTTCTATGTTCTTATTCGTGTCCTTCTGTAACGAAACTGGTGCTCATATAAAGCGATCTGATACCCGATTCGGGTCTAGTTTGCGCTATATAAAACTCTGTCTAAAAAAAAAAGAAACTATGTAGCATATGTATAATCAATATGCAGAATGTGTTTAATATGTAGAATCTTGTGGTTGTTCTTATTACTACAGTTCATATTGCTTTAAGTAGAATGTTAGGGCAGATGCTGCTGGGAGCTGATGCCATGACTGCACTATGCTTAGGTTGACAATGAAGAAGATAAATGCAATTATTCTTGGAATTTCGATTTATTCTGAAGCCGGTACTACATACTACCTTTTATACTTCAAATATACAGTCATGACTAGACCATTCTTTGCAGCTCGTTTGAGAATTGTAGTTTAGGGGACGTCATGGTACATCTTATCCCCTGAAGCTTTTATGTAAGTGGCTGTAGGGATGACATTGAGCAGGCTGATTGCTGGCAGTTGATCAACTGGGTAGTTTTGTCCCACTCAGGGTAGAGACACCAGGATGATCACATTCACAGAGTCCCACGTTTTCTCTCCCCAACAGCATGCCCTAGTGCCTTTGAGATCACCAGCCCACGTTGACTCAGATTCTGACAAGCATGTTGCTAAGAACAAGAAATGAAAGACCACTCCAGAGGAAAGACAACACCGGAAGAAGGAGCCATGGCTGGTGCTATGGGTTCCAGCTGACTGTTGCCAAAAGAGGTGTTGTATTTCTAGGTTGGGTGGTGATGGGAGCAGCACACTGCATTTCAGGTGTACTGGGAAAATATTGGGCTTTATCGTGGGGATAGGAAGGCCTGGGCAGTTAAACTACTCAAAGGCCCCATGCACAGGGAGAAGAATCTGAGTGTGAGAACCATTAGTTGTGTTTTTTGCTATTTAGACAAAGTATTGAGTTTGAAATGATGACTTACACAAATATTGAGTTGTAAATATCGTGACACAGAAATAGAATATCGATTTTCAGGTAAGAAATATTGTTTTTCAATATAAAGAAGTCATTAATATCGTTTGTAAAAATATAGTTGTTTAAAATATCTATTTTTTAATTACTGTTATGTATTTTAGTATATATTTTAAATGTATGTGATGTATTTTTGTACACCTATTCTTTATGTTTTTTATTATATGTATTAAATTTTTAACATTTATCAATTTTATTTTAATTAAATGTTGTGTTTTTTTAGTTCCATAGTGGGTTGTGGGTTTATAGGGGAATAGGGTGGGAAAGCAGTTTAATTATTATAAATCAAAACTTTTTTTATTCATATTTAGTTAATTGAGATTTTATAGTGTCAATTGTGGGAAGAAATATATTATTAAATAATTCATAATTAGTTGTTGATTAATATTAATTAATTAATTAGTCATGAATTATGGTAATTGTGGGGTATATAAGGGTGAAGAGTGTAAGTAATTTATTTGTAATTAATTAATAATTAGGTAGAGGACGATCTGTGGCAAATTACCAACCTCCATGATAGATTCTTTGAAACCATAAGGGGTCACTTTATTAAGGAAGTACCAAAGTCAGCGGGCAAAAAAACACACCCAATAAGAGTGGGGTGGTATAATAAAGCTTGTTGAGCTGCAAGAACATCCCTAGGTGTAGCCCTAAAAAGAAGAGATCCTAACGCTGTATGACTAGCTAGACAGAATTATAAGAAAACTGTCTACTCGGCAAAGAAACTATGAGATGAAATACATTGGGAGGCTTTTAAATCAGCCAGTACCTCAAAGGACTCTAAACTCTTCTGGAATATTGTTAGGTGGGGGAAAGGAGGCCGCCCTGAACCGCCCGTTAACTACGTAACACAAAAATGCTGGGTAGATCACTTTGGCCCCCAATATGCATGCAGTCATGAAGACAGGCCTGGGAACCCATAAATAGTACCTTCTGTTTAGAACCACCTTTTACTAATAGTGATGTAAAAGTGGCACTGAAAGCTGTTTCAAGGGGAAAAGCACCGGGACCAGATGGGGTCCCAGCGGATGTCTTCCTCTACGATAAAATGCACTGGGACCAGTATATCATGAGGCTGGCCAATGCTGTGGCCCTGGGAGCCCCAGTACCAAGGTCATGGCAAGGGGCCGTAATAATCCCTATATACAAGAAAGGTGACAAAACGCAGGCTGGGAACTATAGGCCTATCAGCCTGATTGATACGGTACAAAAGGTGATCGGGAAAATGATTTTAGATAAAATCTTAGATTGGGTAGAAGAAGAAAATATCCTCTACCCCTTTCAGGCCGGCTTCCACAAATTACTGAGTACCACTGATCAGATCTTCTGTTTTACTTTCTTGCATCTGCCCTCTATATGTTTGTTCCGATATATTCTATATTGTTACAGGTTACCTATGTGTGTGTTTTCACAATGCTGTTCTTATTATAGACCATGTGTGGCACCATGGTCAGGGGGACTGACACTGGATGCTGGGGATCATGGTTCGATCCCAGGCTCTGGCGGCAGGGGTCTGCCCAGCACCATGCGACTCTGGGCAATAGCTCGCTTAATCTTCCCAACGGCCCCAAGCGCCTTGAGACCCCTTCGGGGGTGATTCGTGCGCTATACAAGTACTGGATTTTACATTTTTTTTTATTTTTTATGTTAAGCACTCTTTTTGAGGATTTCTGTACTGAGCATGGGCTGGAAGTAAATGTAGCAAAAACCAAACTTATGGTGTTCAGCCCACATAGTAGTTTCAAAGGGAATTTCTTTATGAATGGGCTAAAAGTGGAAAGGGTGTCAGGTTTTTGTCTATTTGGGCATCCATGTGGCCAAGGGTATTAAGTGGGGGAAACATGTTGAAAATGCGGGAGCAATACTCTTAGAGCATAAGAAATCTTTGACCAAGCCAATACAGCCAGCTCTCCAAGTGTATGAGGCAAAAGCCCTAAGCTCTGCACTTTATGGTGCTGAGATATAGGAATACGTCAACTTGACACCATTAACACTTGCTGAGAATAAATTTTTGCGTAACCTTGTTAATCTACCAAGAGCTCACCAATGAAACCACTGCGATATGATCTAGGCAGGAAAGCCTTGGTAGATATTGCTAGATTGCGCCCAATATTATACTGGCGACGGATTTGGGTAACCCCTGAACTTGCCCACTATGCCCAGGGTTTTTCGGACGTAATTAAAAATGATCATTTTCATAAGATAACCTGGTTAAAGGATCTTTCTAAAAATCTAGTGGGAATGGGTATGAAGGGGTTGTGGGAGAACCCCGAGGTAGTCCCATTCCCATCGAAGGTTATACTAAAAGAAAAATGTTGGGAAATGATTGCGTACCGAAATTGGAATACTGCTGATCCCTCCAATATGGAGGGTCGTTTCCTGGAGTGTAAAGCTGTCCTAAACATAGAGCCATATTGGGATGGTATTACAAAACCGGGAGATAGAAAGCTCTATTTCCAACTTAGAGCGGGGTCCCTGCCGATAAGATCGTTAACAGGAAGGTGGTCTTCAGGCAGTTCCAACATGTGCCCAGTTTGTAAGATTGACAAAGAGACCATTGCCCATCTTCTTTTTGTATGTATAGCTTATAGCATGCCGAGACGAGTTTGGTTAAAAGCTTTTTGCAGACTCCTAGGTCAAGGGACAGTGCGGTGGCACTAAGACTAATTTGCACTAGCACCTTACCCGTTATTTCATATGCAGTTGCAAAATATCTCGGATGGGTTTGGGCCATTAGGAAAAAATGTTTGTCATGATTAATTCGATTTAGTATCAAAAAAGGGGAGTCTAGGGCTATTACTGCTCTTATCAGAGCAGAAGGTCCATACACGACAAGCCCAAATACCACAGAATGCGAAGTTGGTCGTGATGTTCCTATGGGTAGAGGAAGGTGTTGGTACAGACTGTAGTGCAGGTGGATTAGAACAGGGTAGCCTGGTGGTCACCCTGGGAATCCATTTTGTTGGATTTAATGCCCTCACACACCCTTTCAGGTGTCATGCTTCATCATTTGGGCCTGCTCCTCGTTGGGTCAGCGGTGCAATACCCAACGGGCAACACCTCAAAGAGGGGCTCTTTGGCGGAGATCTTTTTCCAACTGCCGTATAGATGAAGTGCGGGTGTGGGGCCAGGATTCAAGGTAGACGTAGTTGAGTGAGATAAAATAAAGCTAGTGATACCAGAGACGCTTTATTCAGGAGGGCCACTGCTTTAGTTTAAAACCAATTTCCTAGAGGAGGGTAGTGGAAAGTGATGTTTCCTACTCTCTTCTGGAGTGTGCTAGAGTCCGGTCGACATGTTTCTCGCTACTCTGAAATTTACTGAGCGATTCTTCAGGACCAAGGGGACTGATTAAGCAAGTATCTAAGTGTAAAAGTAACTGTCTACACTACCGTCACAAGGTATGGTGTGTGTAAGCTAGTGTAGCTACCATCCTAGTGAGTGGAAAAAAAGGGGGGAACTATATTACCCTTCTTCACGTTGCGATTGTTAATACCTATTGGAGGCAAAAAAAGAAGGGATAAAAAACATATCGCCAACAAGCTGTGTTACTTTGCATTACAGTCTGTAGCACTTGTGTTTTTCGCATGCTGTGATTCATGCGTGACAGCATAGATGCACAAGTGTGTACTCTCAACAGTGACAACTCAGTGGAAGTGACATGTGAAGGTAGATAAAACCAGAAGTTTGTGTTAAAAATAAAATACCAAATTGGTATTGGTTGCACGCAATTATTAGGACTCACCTAAAGTTAAAAACAATCAAACAACAACAGTGTCCAGCGGGTAAAGCTTCAGGAGATCTTCCACCACAATGCTATGTATAGGGGAAAAGATCTCAGTAATATTTTGCACAGATCATATTATCCTAATGATATTGACAAACTCAGGACAATAGCATACATGAATATGTACAGGCATATTTTACAGTAGTGCTACAAGTTGCATGTTTATTGCTGGCGTGTTTAACGTAAGAGTAATGTTCTCAGAACTCTGAGTTTTTACAGGGGTGATGTAGTGGATAGGTAAGTAGTGAATAGTAGAAGACTTCATTGGGTAGAATAGTTATATCAATTCATAGATGTAGTATCTCTTCTCATAGCTAAAAATGGGGCTCTGTCTGTTGTGGTTACCCAAGGGGCATTGTCTCTGTGGGTATCTAAAGGGAACTACCCCAACAAATATGTGAGCCATAATGATGTCTGGCGTGTGTTCCTTTGTTGACATTTCACAAAACTGTGTTAACCGGAGGGGTTTCCCTCCGGGTACTTTTTAAGTGAGGAAGTCTGCTGATAATCGGGTTCAGTGATTGGGTTTCAAAAAAAGGGGAACCCGTTGTACTTTGTAGATACAGTTCTGGTATGTAATCCTACTTGGATTCTACTTATGAAGGGTCACGCGTTCGCTCGTTTAAATATGGTGAACAGTGGCTCGTTTTGTCTATTATGTTGTTAGCGATAAAGATAGCGTTTTAATTACTCCTTAAACAAATATGCCTGTGTCCGTGTAGACTGTACACGCTGGCGCGCTGTTGTTCAAACGTTTAGCCGCTCGATTTGTTAATTAGATTGTTAGCGGTAAAGCTAGCATTATGGTTTCTCTTTAAGTAAATAAATATGAGCCTGTGTAAAATATACACGCGGGCGCGCTGTTAAATAAACATTTGTGAAGTTACCGGTCCGTGTAGACCGCGTGTTACAGCACGCTATAAATCTTATTTGTTTGGTTATTATTGGATCTAGTTGAGGGATAAAGGGTCGGCCGGCACTTACTTACAGTGCGCATATCAAATGCTAAAACGGCGTGAACCTGAAATAACGATCGGACTACATTGTATTTAATTAGCCAACTAAGAAGGGGGAAAGGCGCATTGAATTGGCACTTACTTGATGAATGCCTGAGCTTCGTGTCAAGCACCTACCCATCGCCGCTGGAACCGGGTGGAGGCAGTGGGAGGGGTTGGGATTATTTTTAAAGGGAGTTAACGTGGATCCCATTGGTTAGCAGTAATGGCAGCCATCTTGTAGTGGTGGATGGTTGTTATAGATTACTAGGTGCCTGTATGATCATGTATTTGTGTATGTGAACCTGCCAACATTGCGCAGGGATTCTCACATTAGTATGATTATAAAAATAATTATCTATTATGGTTAAGTTTAATATGACACTACAGTACGGAGGGTTACTCAATTTCTCTCCTACCTCGTGTTGACAGATGGAAAAACAGAAGGAGTAAATTAAAGTTTTACGTCCAGAGTGTTGCAGGAAATGTTTATATCATTATGCAAAATTATTCTGTTCATAAGATGCCAGCCATTTATAGTAATTTCGGACCAATTGTATCTTACATATCCTGGTGGAGTAGATATTTATCGCATATATAGGGGGATATGTGGTTGGGGTAGTCCCAAGCCAGAACTCTTGTCTCAATTCTTGAGGGAGCATTATGTGGTTGAATCAGTATAGTGGTGGTGGTGTATTTACTATAATGGTTAATTCAGAGGCTCGCCCAGGGTATGTCTTCGTTCAGGCCCTTGCTGTTAGTGGATAGTCTGTGAATCCAACGTTGTTCTTTATAGAACAGTCCTTCCTTAGATGTCTGGGGACTGGCTTCCAGGACAAGCCATTGAAGAGAGTCAGCTGTATGTTGCATTTCCAGGAAATGCTTACACATTTTGGTGTTATTCTTTTTACACCTGAAATTACTTCGATGTTCTGATGTCCTGGTCTTCACACTGCGTGTTGTCATGCCTATATAATATAGGTTACACGGACAAATGATCAGGTAAATACAGTTAGAGCTATTGCAATTTGTATGGACTCTCATTTCCCACATGAAGGTGTCAGATAAGGTGATAGATTTGTATTTTCTGGTGAGAGGGCACGCCGTGCAATTCCCACATGAGTAGTGTCCGGTGACTGGTGGCAGACCCCATAATGTCGCTTGCCGGATGGGTTCATTTTTTGTGTTGGGTCTGGTATGGATAAGAATATCCTTTATGTTCCTTGACCTTTTAAAGGCAAACCTCGGTTGGTCTATGTTGAGGGTGCCAGTGTTTAGAATGGACCAGTGGCGTTTCACAATTTTCTTTACTTTGTTGGATAAGGGTGTGTAAGTCGTTACACAAGTCATGGGTTGGGCAGTAGCAAGGTCTCTCTCTCTGGGTTCAATCAAACTCTCCCTATTGTTGTTCTGAGCTCTTTTCAAACTTCTTTTTATGTCTCTGGTAGGGTACCCTCTTTCCATAAGGTTCCTCGAAAGAATAGCAGATTCAGTTCTGTAGTTGGCCATGGTGCTACAGTTTCGCCGTATCCTGAGAAATTGCCCATACGGTAAGTTGGATCGTAGGGCTTTGGGATGGTGGCTTTGGTAGTGGAGCAAGCTATTGCGGTCAGTGCTTTTTTTGAATAAGGTTGTATTCAGGGAACCATCTTCCAAACATATCGTGAGATCAAGAAACGCTATGCGGTTATTTGAAACAGTCATGGTAAATGACAAGTATGGATTAAGAGTATTCATCCATGCAAAGAACTCTTTGTACAAATCTTCGCTGCCAGACCAGAAGATCAAGATATCGTCTATATACCGTTTATATAGCTTTATGTTCTCGTGGAAAGGGTTAGTTAGAGTTGCTATGTTGGTTTCTTCAAAGTGTGCCATATACAGACATGCTACACTGGGGGCTTCAGTGCTTCCCATGCAAGTTCCTTGTACTTGGTGGTAGTAGGTACCCTTAAATTCAAAGTAGTTCTCGGTTAGGACCTTTTCCACACACTCCATGATGAAGCTGATGGGCGTGGCAGACGTCCATTCAGTCTTTTCCAAAGCAGTGGCTATAACACCTAGGGAGGCCCTCTGTGGGATGTTGGTGTAGAGGGCCTCAACATCTAGGGTTAGAAGGTAATCAATAGATCTTGCCTCATTGTAGTCCTGTAGAAGGCGTAATAGATCTGTGGTATCCTGAATATAGGAAGGTATTTGTTTTACAAGTGGTTGTAAGAAGTGGTCGCAAAATTTGGAAAGTGGTTCCAGTACTGAGTCAATCCCGGAGACGATCGGACGTCCCGGGACTGGAGTGACTCCTTTGTGTATCTTTGGTAACGTATAAAAATACGGAACTTTAGGGTTCTTTTTTACAAGGAATTCAGCCTCCTTCTTACTGAGCCAGCCTTGACATTCTGCTGACTCCACCATACTCACAATTGATAAAGCGAGTCATTCTGTGGGGTTTTGGTTAATGGCCTTGTAGTATTTTGTGTCATTAAGTTGTCTTTGACATTCTGTCTCATAATCTACAGTGTCCATTAATACCGTGGCGCCACCCTTATCTGCTTGTTTGATTGTTAGCAGAGGGTTGTTGGATAGGGCGTCGAGAATCGCTCTTTCTTCTCTCGACATATTGTTGTATGTCGTGGTATTGGTTAGTTTGCCAATGTCTCTCAAAACTGCTTGTTCATAGGTTAGAACTTCACTGGGTACCATACCACTATGGGGGGTAAAGGTAGATGCGTTGTGTAACCCTGAGTCCTCTATGGGTTCTTGTGGTTTCCCATCAAAAAATGCCTGAAGTCTTATTTTTCTGAAGAATTTTTGTAACTCCACAGTTTGGAGAAAGCCATCGATCTTGGGTGTCGGGACAAAGCCTAGCCCTTTTTGGAGGACCTTCTCTTGTCTCTCAGTTAGTTGGTGGGAGGAAAGGTTTACTACGAGGCTCATTTCTTGCTCGTTTTGCTCCGAGTGTCCATCCCTTGGGGTGTCGTGTCCTCCCATTGCACCCGTTTGTCGGTTGCGTTCCCTCTCTTTCGCCCTCGCCCTCTGCCCCAACCTCTGTCTAAAAAAGGCCGGTTACCTTGGGGGGCAAATTGAGGGGGGTATTGTGGTCCAAACTGTGGTAAGACCTGAGGGAACTGTGGATATTGCCACATCGGGTGTCCTGGGAATGGTAGTTGTGGGGGGGGGTTGTATGTATATTGCCCCCTTCTCCCACCTCTTCCACCCCGTCGTGGGCGTGTCTGCCATTCATCCCCACTGGAATTGCTGTCACTATAGGACCCTCTTCTTGACGAGTTGTCGCTTGAATCAGAGAGGTATCCCCCACCCGACGGGGTGTAGTCTTTTTTAAGGTATGGGTATACTTTTTCCTTGTCAAAGCGGTCAATATCTTTTTGTAGTTTATTGACTTTTTGTTTCATCAGGTAATCCTTATGTTCACTTATTTCTTTATTGATTTCTGCCAATTTGGTTTTAAACCCTGGAGTGTTCCCGTTTTTCAGTGTCGCCTCTAATGCCTGGATTTTTTCCAGTAAGGCGTCCGCCAGGCGTTTTGAAGTATTGACAATCAAAATCAATAAGTCATGTGTACACTTCCAGGATATCTGGGACCATTCCACTTTGAACTGGCCATCCTCCCAGAAGATCCTGGGAAAGTTCTTAACAATTAGTCCATTCGGAGCAATTTTGGCCTTGAAATATTCCGCCATTAAGGCGCCATGTAAGCTGATCCTTATCCACTCTCTTTTGAGATCAGAGAGTGTTTTCCAGTCAGCTGTGTTGCTGCCCGTTGCTGCGTCGCTGTCCATGTTTAAAATAGAGGGAGTCCTGAGGATAGCTGCGGCATCGTCCTCACCGAAACTAAGTCCTTGTCCCTCCATTGTGAGTAGGGGTGGACTAGGGTGGGATGTTGTACTGGGGAACCGTGCCTGGCTTGTTGTTGCTAGGCAGGGAGGTTAGATAGGGGGACAGAGCTAATCTTACCCACCAAGGGAAAAAAACTCCTACGGGTGTGAGCCGTGCAGAGAATTAGTATAAAAAAAGGGGAGTCTAGGGCTATTACTGCTCTTATCGGAGCAGAAGGTCCATACACGACAAGCTAAGCATGGGCGGAAAATCCGTTTCGCTTGCGGATTTTGCGGATTTTCGGTAAATTCGCAATCCGCGAGATTCGCGAATCTCCCGCAAAATCCGCAAATCCGCGAGCAGCGGATTTTCTGGCTTGCTCGCACTGTTCGCGTGAGTTCACGGCTTCCCAGTACAACTTCACGCCCCGCGAATAAGTGCTAAATTGCAGAAATACGATCTTAGCAAAACTGAAACTACTTACCAGGTTCAAAAGTTCAGGCTCATCATTAGTAGCCATTTCCTGTAGTGCTTCCTGAGGGGCCCCTCCAGAGTTCAGTTGCCAGTTGCAACTATTATGTGACCCTGCTCTGAACCTCAGAATAGTTACACATATGCCACAAAGGTCCTGAATGACAGCTAAGGGAGACAAGCAGGAGCCAGGCTGGAAGTTCAAATCCATTAATCAGCCCCTAATTCATTATTGTCAGTTGGGGCAGGGCAGGTGTTGTAACTAATTTTGCAACAATGAAAGCACTTAGCAAGTGCAAAAGATCACTAATCAGGAAGCACTAAGGAAGCAGGTGCCAGCTAAAAAAATGTTCTGTGACACATTAATCAGCCCCAAATTAATTCAGGTCACTTGAGGCAGGGAAGGTGTGCTTTGCTTTGCCACAATAATGTACACTGACTGGACAACCAGAGGGTGCTGTGATGAAACAGAGGGTGGCATGGGTGGGCCAGAGGGTGGCATGAGTAGTCAGAGAGTGGCAGTGGTGGCAGAGAGTGGCAAACACAAAAAAAAAAAGCCGCAAATTCGCGAGAATTCGCGGATTTTGCGGATTGCGAGTTCGCAAATCCGCAAAATTCGCGAACGCGAGATTCGCAAAATTCGCCCATGCTTACGACAAGCCCAAATAACACAGAATGCGAAGTTGGTCGTGATGTTCCTATGGGTAGAGGAAGGTGTTGGTACAGACTGTAGTGCAGGTGGATTAGAACAGGGTAGCCTGGTGGTCACCCTGGGAATCCATTTTGTTGGATTTAATGCCCTCACACACCCTTTCAGGTGTCATGCTTCATCATTTGGGCCTGCTCCTCGTTGGGTCGGCGGTGCAATACCCAACGGGCAACACCTCAAAGAGGGGCTCTTTGGCGGAGATCTTTTTCCAACTGCCGTATAGATGAAGTGCGGGTGTGGGGCCAGGATTCAAGGTAGACGTAGTTGAGTGAGGTAAAATAAAGCTAGTGGTACCAGAGACGCTTTATTCAGGAGGGCCACTGCTTTAGTTTAAAACCAATTTCCTAGAGGAGGGTAGTGGAAAGTGATGTTTCCTACTCTCTTCTGGAGTGTGCTAGAGTCCGGTCGACATGTTTCTCGCTACTCTGAAATTTACTGAGCGATTCTTCAGGACCAAGGGGACTGATTAAGCAAGTATCTAAGTGTAAAAGTAACTGTCTACACTACCGTCACAAGGTATGGTGTGTGTAAGCTAGTGTAGCTACCATCCTAGTGAGTGGAAAAAAAGGGGGGAACTATATTACCCTTCTTCACGTTGCGATTGTTAATACCTATTGGAGGCAAAAAAAGAAGGGATAAAAAACATATCGCCAACAAGTTGTGTTACTTTGCATTACAGTCTGTGGCACTTGTGTTTTTCGCATGCTGTGATTCATGCGTGACAGCATAGATGCACAAGTGTGTACTCTCAACAGTGACAACTCAGTGGAAGTGACATGTGAAGGTAGATAAAACCAGAAGTTTGTGTTAAAAATAAAATACCAAATTGGTATTGGTTGCACGCAATTATTAGGACTCACCTAAAGTTAAAAACAATCAAACAACAACAGTGTCCAGCGGGTAAAGCTTCAGGAGATCTTCCACCACAATGCTATGTATAGGGGAAAAGATCTCAGTAATATTTTGCACAGATCATATTATCCTAATGATATTGACAAACTCAGGACAATAGCATACATGAATATGTACAGGCATATTTTACAGTAGTGCTACAAGTTGCATGTTTATTGCTGGCGTGTTTAACGTAAGAGTAATGTATTCAGAACTCTGAGTTTTTACAGGGGTGATGTAGTGGATAGGTAAGTAGTGAATAGTAGAAGACTTCATTGGGTAGAATAGTTATATCAATTCATAGATGTAGTATCTCTTCTCATAGCTAAAAATGGGGCTCTGTCTGTTGTGGTCACCCAAGGGGCATTGTCTCTGTGGGTATCTAAAGGGAACTACCCCAACAAATATGTGAGCCATAATGATGTCTGGCGTGTGTTCCTTTGTTGACATTTCACAAAACTGTGTTAACCGGAGGGGTTTCCCTCCAGGTACTTTTTAAGTGAGGAAGTCTGCTGATAATCGGGTTCAGTGATTGGGTTTCAAAAAAAGGGGAACCCGTTGTACTTTATAGATACAGTTCTGGTATGTAATCCTACTTGGATTCTACTTATGAAGGGTCACGCGTTCGCTCGTTTAAATATGGTGAACAGTGGCTCATTTTGTCTATTATGTTGTTAGCGATAAAGATAGCGTTTTAATTACTCCTCAAACAAATATGCCTGTGTCCGTGTAGACTGTACACGCTGGCGCGCTGTTGTTCAAACGTTTAGCCGCTCGATTTGTTAATTAGATTGTTAGCGGTAAAGCTAGCGTTATGGTTTCTCTTTAAGTAAATAAATATGAGCCCGTGTAAAATATACACGCGGGCGCGCTGTTAAATAAACGTTTGTGAAGTTACCGGTCCGTGTAGACCGCGTGTTACAGCACGCTATAAATCTTATTCGTTTGGATATTATTGGATCTAGTTGAGGGATAAAGGGTCGGCCGGCACTTACTTACAGTGCGCATATCAAATGCTAAAACGGCGTGAACCTGAAATAACGATCGGACTACATTGTATTTAATTAGCCAACTAAGAAGGGGGAAAGGCGCATTGAATTGGCACTTACTTGATGAATGCCTGAGCTTCGTGTCAAGCACCTACCCATCGCCGCTGGAACCGGGTGGAGGCAGTGGGAGGGGTTGGGATTATTTATAAAGGGAGTTAACGTGGATCCCATTGGTTAGCAATAATGGCAGCCATCTTGTAGTGGTGGATGGTTGTTATAGATTACTAGGTGCCTGTATGATCATGTATTTGTGTATGTGAACCTGCCAACATTGCGCAGGGATTCTCACATTAGTATGATTATAAAAATAATTATCTATTATGGTTAAGTTTAATATGACACTACAGTACGGAGGGTTACTCAATTTCTCCCCTACCTCGTGTTGACAGATGGAAAAACAGAAGGAGTAAATTAAAGTTTTACGTCCAGAGTGTTGCAGGAAATGTTTATATCATTATGCAAAATTATTCTGTTCATAAGATGCCAGCCATTTATAGTAATTTCGGACCAATTGTATCTTACATATCCTGGTGGAGTAGATATTTATCGCATATATAGGGGGATATGTGGTTGGGGTAGTCCCAAGCCAGAACTCTTGTCTCAATTCTTGAGGGAGCATTATGTGGTTGAATCAGTATAGTGGTGGTGGTGTATTTACTATAATGGTTAATTCAGAGGCTCGCCCAGGGTATGTCTTCGTTCAGGCCCTTGCTGTTAGTGGATAGTCTGTGAATCCAACATTGTTCTTTATAGAACAGTCCTTCCTTAGATGTCTGGGGACTGGCTTCCAGGACAAGCCATTGAAGAGAGTCAGCTGTATGTTGCATTTCCAGGAAATGCTTACACATTTTGGTGTTATTCTTTTTACACCTGAAATTACTTCGATGTTCTGATATCCTGGTCTTCACACTGCGTGTTGTCATGCTTATATAATATAGGTTACACGGACAAATGATCAGGTAAATACAGTTAGAGCTATTGCAATTTGTATGGCCTCTCATTTCCCACATGAAGGTGTCAGATAAGGTGATAGATTTGTATTTTCTGGTGAGAGGGCACGCCGTGCAATTCCCACATGGGTAGTGTCCGGTGACTGGTGGCAGACCCCATAATGTCGCTTGCCGGATGGGTTCATTTTTTGTGTTGGGTCTGGTATGGATAAGAATATCCTTTATGTTCCTTGACCTTTTAAAGGCAAACCTCGGTTGGTCTATGTTGAGGGTGCCAGTGTTTAGAATGGACCAGTGGCGTTTCACAATTTTCTTTACTTTGTTGGATAAGGGTGTGTAAGTCGTTACACAAGTCATGGGTTGGGCAGTAGCAAGGTCTCTCTCTCTGGGTTCAATCAAACTCTCCCTATTGTTGTTCTGAGCTCTTTTCAAACTTCTTTTTCTGTCTCTGGTAGGGTACCCTCTTTCCATAAGGTTCCTCGAAAGAATAGCAGATTCAGTTCTGTAGTTGGCCATGGTGCTACAGTGTCGCCGTATCCTGAGAAATTGCCCATACGGTAAGTTGGATCGTAGGGCTTTGGGATGGTGGCTTTGGTAGTGGAGCAAGCTATTGCGGTCAGTGCTTTTTTTGAATAAGGTTGTATTCAGGGAACCATCTTCCAAACATATCGTGAGATCAAGAAACGCTATGCGGTTATTTGAAACAGTCATGGTAAATGACAAGTATGGATTAAGAGTATTCATCCATGCAAAGAACTCTTTGTACAAATCTTCGCTGCCAGACCAGAAGATCAAGATATCGTCTATATACCGTTTATATAGCTTTATGTTCTCGTGGAAAGGGTTAGTTAGAGTTGCTATGTTGGTTTCTTCAAAGTGTGCCATATACAGACATGCTACACTGGGGGCTACAGTGCTTCCCATGCAAGTTCCTTGTACTTGGTGGTAGTGGGTACCCTTAAATTCAAAGTAGTTCTCGGTTAGGACCTTTTCCGCACACTCCATGATGAAGCTGATGGGCGTGGCAGACGACCATTCAGTCTTTTCCAAAGCAGTGGCTATAACACCTAGGGAGGCCCTCTGTGGGATGTTGGTGTAGAGGGCCTCAACATCTAGGGTTAGAAGGTAATCAATAGATCTTGCCTCATTGTAGTCCTGTAGAAGGCGTAAAAGATCTGTGGTATCCTGAATATAGGAAGGTATTTGTTTTACAAGTGGTTGTAAGAAGTGGTCGCAAAATTTGGAAAGTGGTTCCAGTACTGAGTCAATCCCGGAGACGATCGGACGTCCCGGGACTGGAGTGACTCCTTTGTGTATCTTTGGTAACGTATAAAAATACGGAACTTTAGGGTTCTTTTTTTACAAGGAATTCAGCCTCCTTCTTACTGAGCCAGCCTTGACATTCTGCTGACTCCACCATACTCACAATTGATAAAGCGAGTCGTTCTGTGGGGTTTTGGTTAATGGCCTTGTAGTATTTTGTGTCATTAAGTTGTCTTTGACATTCTGTCTCATAATCTACAGTGTCCATTAATACCGTGGCGCCACCCTTATCTGCTTGTTTGATTGTTAGCAGAGGGTTGTTGGATAGGGCGTCGAGAATCGCTCTTTCTTCTCTCGACATATTGTTGTATGTCGTGGTATTGGTTAGTTTGCCAATGTCTCTCAAAACTGCTTGTTCATAGGTTAGAACTTCACTGGGTACCATACCGCTATGGGGGGTAAAGGTATGTGCGTTGTGTAACCCTGAGTCCTCTATGGGTTCTTGTGGTTTCCCATCAAAAAATGCCTGAAGTCTTATTTTTCTGAAGAATTTTTGTAACTCCACAGTTTGGAGAAAGCCATCGATCTTGGGTGTCGGGACAAAGCCTAGCCCTTTTTGGAGGACCTTCTCTTGTCTCTCAGTTAGTTGGTGGGAGGAAAGGTTTACTACGAGGCTCATTTCTTGCTCGTTTTGCTCCGAGTGTCCATCCCTTGGGGTGTCGTGGTAAATATTTTACCGTATCATTTTTGCCATATAATTATAAGTACAAGAATAGCTCAATAAAATGAAAGGCAGAGTCCGGGGTGTCTGAGTCTGAAAGGGCTTTAATTCAGAAATGACTCGAGTCAATGGAGATCTATTCCATCATTACAAGGGTTCGGGTACGCAAGGGAAGATGTCAGGAAAGATGTCAACGATTTATTCACAGTACATGGCATATATAGTAAAATGACACAATAGCATTGCATACAGTAGGTGTGACTAGTGAAATGTATATGATAAGAACACATGTGCGCAGCAAAAAGGCGTGAACATGGGTGTGCACAGAGGCGTGAACTAGAAACGTCACAGAAAGGTGTCATAAGTGGGTGGATGCTTAGTGAATTCTTGCAGAGTCAGCTGAAACCTATGGCATGGATATGACGTGTGATTGACGTGCGTCTGGAGGGAGCTAAGAGTCTGACTTTTAACACTAGTAGAAGAGATATAAGTCTGGCATGTCAGATCGACCTGTTCCTAAAACATATCTGATATCTTGTGTTTGGAGGATGTTTATACTGGAGGAAAAGGTCTTTCGGGCAGAGGCTATGCTACACTGAATGTATGCGTGTCTAGGTGCAGATGCGCGGAGCCAGGGCCTACCATGGTAACGGGAGCAATGAATTTCATGAGGAGGACAGGAAGGCTTCGCCCTTTACTCTGCAGCCGGGGAGCTGTTTACTTATTTTACTAGACAGGAATGTGTTTTCGAGGAGGCTGAGCTGGCTACGCTGATAACTTGAAGGCAAAATACTGTTTTTGGCAGGCAGAGCAGGCCGAGCCGGGCACCGCTCGCTTGGCAGGAAGTAAGGCAGAGGTCAGGGATGCATCTCATCTCCACGTTGCAGCTTTCGGAGACAGAGACGGAAAAGTGATTCAATGGCAGGAATCAGGGCCTAACTCGGCAGAGCCAGGAAAACGTGAAAGTGCACCATGTAAAGACGGTGGCACGGCATACTTAGGAACTGAATTATCAATCCATTCATGGTGGATCTGAAAGAGGACATGTTAACGTTGGACGCAAATGTATTTGCGTCTTCAAATTCGGTTGCGGAGGGAAGTTACATGTACTTTAACTCATACATGGAGACGATGGGGCACTCGTTAGGGGACATAACTGACCATAAAAATTCCAATTACCTCATTCCCTCCTTGTCCCCTACGGACCCATTAGGATATATCTATTTTCATGAGACCATCTATTTGTTCGTATAACATCATTTGTTCTTCTTTCTTTAATCGGGAGTGGGAACGTGCACTTGAGCGGGGAATACAAGATGTGGCGCACAAGCCGCAAATCGCTGGCCCACATTGAAGACATAGACAGCAACTGAATACAATGGCCAATATAATCCCTAGGAATGACAATAGCTTCCATCCCCAGGCTGTTACTACACCCAAGAGCCAACCGGACCAAGTCCAGGAGCCTGGGTTCTGGTGTATCTGATGGGCAATTTCGTGAAGTCTGGTGATGGCCTTATAGACCGAAGGCGCGTTATTAGGAATAAACACGCAACAACTGGATCCGATGACTCTACAAGCTCCGCCCCTATCGGCCAGGATGACGTCAAGGACAAGGCGGTTCTGAAGAACAACAAGTCTCATAGCAGACTGCTCCTCTGTTAAGTTGCCCAAAGCTGAAGTAGTCTCATTCACTACTGCTTCAAGAGTTCTGGTTAATTTGCGTATCAATTTACTATTGGACACTGTGCCTAAATAGGGAAAGAATCCTTTATTGAAATCTGTATATTGTTCCCATGCGGTTTCAGTATAATCAACTAATGGAAGGTCTCTTTTGTGCCTAACTAGATTGAGGCGGGAATTCCTGTGATAATCAGGAGGGGCTAGAAAAACAGGAGGCAGTAGGAATGCAATGTAACAGGTACCATCCCAGTCTAGGGGTAAACGTATATAGGCTGTATGGCCACAAATGAAATAGGAATGGCGGGAAGCTTTGAATGTAGACTTGCCTTTATCACTGAATTCGATCACAGTAGTGCAATCACTATGGCCTAGGTGTACTGAACCATTCTTTCTGACACATAATTCACCTTTGACTGGTAATACTGACATAGATGGCAAGTCCGGACTAGTTTCTGACTGAACATTTAGAATCATGAGGTTGAGTGTAAAATTGCCTAATCCATACACTTTGTTTTCTAAGTCGGTCCCTGTCCTTTGGGGGAGACCCTCCTTGTCTGGGAAACATGCCTTATTCAGAACTGTGTTCAGATTTCCCCATACCCAATTACCCTGGAAAACTATGAAATCAGCATCTACAGAATTAATTAAACTAAACCATGCACCACAGGAACCATTGTGTGTAAACGGATACGGAAAGAGGGGCAGAACTCCCTGATATTTCTGATAGGGAGGGAGTCGGCCACATATCCAACAATTGGTAGCATTGCTGGTCTGATGGGAATGGTGTAACATACTGATGAATGAATTGTTGCGCAGCGCAAGTCGATAAGATAGTTTGTGTGGAGGTAGCTCACTAAACGTGTGTTCTGCAGTGTCATTAGAAAAAGAATGTGCAATCGGAAAATACATGTACAACATCAAGCTGATGCCAATTAACGTAAGACTCAGAAAAAACATAATAAACAGGGTGCAGATGCACCTACTACGGAGATTTTTACAGTAACGATTTCTTTTCATGATCTCCTGTCTATCTCTCTCTCTATTTGGATCTAGCTTGTACATTGTCAGAAACTGCCTAACCGCTTCACCCAGGAGGGGACTTAAACAATTAAACTGTCTGACTTACTAGACCTCAGTTTTTGTCTGTACTCCTCTTGGGGAGTTTTCTCTCGAAAAGGGAGTTTAGTGTCTGTCTTTGGTACGTGAGAGTTCTGGGAGTCAGGGCTTGGCGAAAGTCCATGAAATTTTTTCACGTGACTGGAGTGTACCCAGCCCTTCCTCCCCTCTAGCTTTACTGCAGTCCGGGTTGTTAACAAAACAATCTTCGGCTCCTTCCAGCGGGGCTCCAAAGGGCTCGTCCTATCGAAGTTCCGAACAACAACAGTGTCCCCCGGGACTAGTGCATGTGGCTTCACCTCGGAGTTGTCTGGGAAGGCTGCAGCAACCTGTGAACGACAAGATTGTAGTGCAGACATCAAGGAAGCAAGGTAATCTGTCAGCATAGTACTTTCGACATCGGTGATTTTTCTCGGCAGAGGCGTCCCCCACATATTAGGAGGTCTACCGAAGACCACCTCATACGGAGATAGCCCTGTCCTAGAATGGGCTACCATTCTCATATAAAACAGTGCAACCGGTAATGCTACTATCCAATCTACGCCTTTCTCTTTACACACTTTAGCAAGGCGAGTTTTCAGAGTCTGATTGTGGCGCTCCACGAGACCTGCTGCCTCTGGATGCCGGACACAGTGAAACTTCCACTGGTACCCCAATAGGAGTGAGATCTGCTTCATCAGTTCAGACGAGAATGGCTGACCGTTGTCTGAATACACGACACGGGGCAAAACGTATCGAGGGAAAAACTCACGAACCAGCTGCCTGGCAGTGGTCGGGGCAGTGTAATCTGGGACGGGATACGCTTCTGTCCATCGGGATAGGGCACATACAACTACGAGGACATACTTAAATCCTCGGCACCTGTCCATCTGGATATAATCCATCTGGAGGACTTCAAAAGGATAGTCAGGAGGATGAAATCCACCTTGCTCTACGGGAATCCCTTTTCCTGGATTGAACTGACAACAGATCATGCAGGTACGCACTTTCTGTTTTGCTGCTGCTCGTAAATGCTTGTTGAACCATAGATTCTGTAAACTGTCTAACATGGCTTTTTCACCTAAATGTGCTGGGCTATGTGCAGTGTTGATGATAACTTGAACCATGGAGTCGGGGAGGAACCATGTGGTTTTTCCCCTCGTCATCCAACCCTGATCTGTCTGGACCCCTCCTTGTTCAGCCCATTTCTTGATTTCGTCTGGAGTAGCATGTGTCTGTATGTCAATGACATCTATTGTGGGGTCCCTGACTGTCATGCTGTGTGTCAGTGATGATACATCAGTCTTTGTCATATCAGTCGTCTGTGTATGTGTCTGTGCTGTATATTTCGCTGTCTGATCTGCAAAGTCGTTACCCTGGGAAATCTTGTCTGTTACTTTCGTATGTGCCTTGCACTTCATGATGGCTATGGCTGTAGGCAAATGTATTGCTTCTAACAGTGCTTGAATGAGGGGACCGTGCTGGATTTTGGCTCCGTGAGAGGTCAGAAAACCTCTCTCTTGCCAGAGGACACCGAAGTCGTGAACGACTCCGAATGCATAACGTGAATCTGTGTATATGTTTACTTTCTTGTTCTTGGCTAATATACAGGCTTGGGTCAGAGCAATGAGCTCTGCTGCTTGGGCTGACAGGGTGTCAATGCGATGTGTTTCCATGACTTCAGTTTCAGTGGTCACTGCATATGTGGCCACTAGCTCTCCTGTACTTGTTCTCATGCATGAACCATCCACATAAAGTGTCAGGTCTGGATCGGGTAATGCGACATCTGTCAGGTCTTGTCTGGGTTTCGTAACTGTGTCGACTACCTCTACGCAGTCATGTGGAGTAGGATCTGTTGTGCTCGAAGGTAAAAGTGTAGCAGGATTCAGTGTATTACAACGTCTGATTTCTATGTGTGGCTGGAATAACGTCAGTTCATAACCTGTCAGTCGTGCTATAGTCAAGTGTTGGGTCTGTGTTCTGTTTAGGAGAACTTCCACAGAGTGTGGAACCTGTACTGTAATTTGGTGTCCCAATACAATGGAATCACTTTGTCTGATTGCTAGAGCTGTCGCTGCAACCGATTTCAAGCATGCAGGCAAGGCCTGGGCTACTGGGTCCAATGTGCTCGAAAAATAAGCGCACGGTCTGTGTTTGTCTGCTTGAAGCTGAGTGAGAACCGACAATGCTGTGCCATCGCGTTCTGTGACAAAAAGTGTAAAAGGTTTGCTGTAACATGGTGTTGCTAAAACAGGTGCTTGACATAAGGCTTTCTTTAATTCGTCAAAGGCTTGTGTATGTTCCTGAGACCATGGGAGGACAGTCGAAGTCGCTGCCTCCTGTGTTGTCAACTGTATGAGCGGTTTAGCTAGATATGCATACTGGGGAATCCATTGTCTGCAATAGGAAGTGAGTCCAATAAAGGCTCGTACTTCTTTCTGTGTCTTGGGTTGTGGAAGATGTGCAATTAACTGTATACGATCTGGTGTCAGCTGTCTCCCCTCTTTGGACAGCAAGTGCCCAAGGTACACAACTTGCTGGGCACAGAATTGCAGCTTCGAAGGAGACACCTTGTGTCCCTTGTCCGCCAAGAAAAACAATACTGTCAGTGAGGCTTGTTCACATTCTGGTTCACTTCGGGCGGTGATCAGTAGATCATCGACGTACTGTAATAGGGCAGTATTGGGAGGCATGTGAATATCGTCAAGTTGTCGTTTCAGCGCTTGGCTGTAGATGCTGGGGCTTTCTGTGAATCCTTGAGGTGCGCGTGCAAATTTGAAGCTTCGGCCATTTAAACAGAATGCGAAAGATACTGGCTTTCCGGATCAATGGGGACACTAAAGAAGGCGTTCTTCAGATCGATTACAGTAAAGAACGTCGCCTCTGAATCAATAGCTGTCAATAAGGAAGAGATATCCGGGACCACAGGATACTGGGGTACCACGCATTTATTCAATTCACGTAAATCAATAATCAGTCGATAAACTGGGGGTGCATTTGGATCAGTACGTTTAAGAATCGGGATGATAGGAGAATTACAAATATTTGAGTCGGTTTCTACAACCACTCCTTGTGCAATGAGCTCGTCAATGATTTTCAGTAAAGCCACTACAGCATCTGGTGGTAGCTTGTATTGTCGAATACGTGGTAGTATAACTCCTGGCTTGAGTGTAACGTGGTACGGTGTAATGTGCATACAACCTACATCAGTAGGGCCTTTCGCCCATAAATGTGCAGGAACATTCTGTAACCTGGGATCAAAATCTCTCAACACATAATGGCCCTTGAAGTCACGAAGGAACAGCCTGACTCCTTCCGGAGAACAACAAATTACAGCTCCTAGAGCTTTCAGGGTTTTTATACCAAGCAAGTTTTCTGGACATGATTTCGTGAGCAATAAATCAGTAGTTCGGGACAATGGACCAACTGCAAGGGGCACTGGTTTCGATACTTCATTAACAATAGGCTTTCCTGAAAATCCAAGGGAAACATTCTGTGCGCCTGAGAGGGGTGCCCCTGGAACCTCGTCGTGACTGATGGTTGTTCTGCTTGCCCCTGTGTCAATCAAAAACTTTCTATCTTTCCCTAATACCTGGCTATGTACATAAGGACCCTCTTGATCTACAGGAACTTCAATAAGAGGCAAGCCAACCTCCCTCTCTAGGCTGTTTCATGTGTATTGCTGATAATCGGGGTAATCAGATTGGGCATACTGGTACATCTGCTGTGTGACATGCTGAGTCGCGGCAATGGGCTGGGGCTGTGGTACCGCTATGGCCTGCTGTGGAACATGCATAGGTTGTACATTTTGTGGAACATGCTGCTGGACCTGATCCTGTCTGGGCGGACATGGTCTCTCTTTGGTTTTACCGGTGGCGATATTGTGCTTCAAAACTGCGCAATCGTTTACATAGTGACCTGGCTGTTTACAATAGTTGCATGTCCCTTTAACGGGAGCCGCTGAATTATTTGAATGTGTCGCGCCCTTTTTCTGACCATCTGTTGGAACTGACTGAGCAACTAACATTTTCATTTTCGTGTCTTTCATACGTCTCTGTTCGTGATCATGTTCCTCTCTAATTCTGTTCTGGTGATATTGTAACATTTGTAACATTTGGGAGGGCGTATTGGCTTGCCATGTACTCTCGACTTTCAAAACACGGTTCTTAACCTGAGGCAGAGAATTCTCAACTAATTTTGACACAAAAAGATGTGGGTATGACTCACTACTTGTTTTCAGGCCACTATTAATAGTAAAACATTTCTCAAATCGGGAATAAAAATCACTAGTGTCTTCATCAGGTTTCTCTTTGCAGGCTGAGATCGCATCCCAGTCCTCCTTTTTAGTTGCTAACAATCTTGGCAAAACCTGTACTAACAATCCTGGTAATGCTTTAGTTTTATCCCCAAGACCTAGACCTGGGGTTCGAGTCGTTTCTTCGGCTTCTAATGACGCCCAATCAATCTTTTTGTCTCCCACCTCCCATTCTTTTTCTTTGAGTTTCTCGTAAGTACCGGCAGGCAATAATACTTTCAATATTTTCATAATGTCGGGATAGGTGTAATCTCCCGTGAGTAACATGTCTTTTCATTCACGGTGAAAACCTGCGGGGTCTTTATCATGACTGGGCACTATTTTCTTCATTTCCAATAATTCCATTTTAGTTATAGGCGTGTATACATACACACGTGCAAAGGTATCATCAGGATTCCGGATTGGATGTACTTCTCGTAAAGGATTCTGTTTGTCTAAGTTATATGATTGCCTGACTGGGGGTGGAACGGAAACAAGATGTGGAGTCAAGAAGGTTCTATATTTGTGACGTTGCTCTAAAATCGTTTCAATTAGATCGGTACCTAGACCTCTCCATCGTCTCAGGAGTAAGTCTTGCAATAAGTTATATAACGGACCTGGATCAGATGCTTGGTTTTCATACTGTATGATGAGGTGTTGTGTCATGTATATACCAGCTAGTCGCTGTTCTTCTGGAGTAAGACTTAAAAACGTTTGCACTACTGAATCGTCTTTATATATACTGTCATCCCCGGCCCACTGTACTGCGGACCGGGCTAGCTCCTGATCACGTAAGATAACCTACTCTGTCTTTCAGTACTTTGTCAGTATTTTGGAATACATGCTCAAGGGTACATCGCTCTGGTATCGGACAAAGGTAACGTTTCTTGTGTTCGAACGTTTCTTGTTTACGAATGGGTCTATTGAAGGGCCTATCAAAAGGATACGGTCTAGGGAGTTTCTCTCTACCTACATATGCCATCATTTTTCTATTTGCCTGTTGCGAGGTTTCTGCTGGATTCTCTAGGTCATCCTCCTGCGAGGAGTCCTGATCGTCTGATTCAAGTGGCTCTTCAGATTCTCGACGGGCATGTATTGCTATTATTTCTTTACGGATCTTTCTAACCATAGCATGTACACATTTCTCTTTATCATGTTTACCCTCAGATATATTCTGGCTCCATCTGGTCAATCTATTCATTTCATCTTGTGGAAAACCTGCCTGATCTTGTTCCCTTAATAAACAATTAACCAAAAAACGCATGATTAAACCTTTGTTCTCAACTTTCTGACGTGACATGGCTTCACCAACACACTCCGGTCTTTCTCCTGTTCTAATAAAATGATACATATTGTCTAAATGTTCTGGCATTTCTGGCAGTAAAACTAAATAATCGGTAACACGTCTTAAACGTAGGGATGCTAATAACATGGGCCCTGTTTGTCCTGGCACTGGATCATATCTGCAATCAGTAAGCTGTTCTTGAAGTTTTTCGGCTGGAGCTCCTTTAGGTGTTCGTGACATCGCGAAATTTCTCATTGTCATACGTTGTAACTGTGGTGGGGTACGGAAACCTCCTCTAGCACCTCCTGAGGCGGAGGCTTGAGCATAACCTGGCTGTAGGGTCGGTATTTGTGGCGGAATTGGACCCTGGACAAAAGGATTAAGTGGATGAATACCATTAGGGAGAACTACCGGGGAAGTGACAACAGGTGCAGGAAGTGGTGGAGGATGTGGAGCAGGATGTGGTGCGGGTGGAGTTTGCTGTTGCGGACCTGGGGGTAGATGATCGTGGGGTAGGTTAACGTCAGCAGGCGGTACGGGTACATGGGCAGGTGCATTAGTATATGCGGGAGCTACATCGTCTAAATAGGAAGAAAGGAAAATGTCTGCTGCGGTCTTATGACGTGATTTAGTCGGAACCAATGGAGGGGGCAGATCTTTCGGTATTTCCGGGGTCGCCTTGGGCAGGCCCTCGGCCAGAACTGGATACAGTCCTGTCACAATGGCATTACTCTGTCTGTCGTGTTGTTCCATTCTAACTCGTTCTCCTTCTTCTATTAGTTCTTTTTCTTTGGCTTTTTCAGAATCCTCTCTACTTTTCTCCGCTTTTCTGAGTGCTTTCTCTGTCCGTCTATGTGATTCTTTACGCCACAACTCAATGGCATCTTTCTGTGACTGTCTGGCTTTCTTCTTCCACAACGCTTCTTCTACTCTCATGATGCAATCGGCATCCCATGTCCCTGTAACAGACCATCTCTGATTCTCTGACAAGTCTTTCGTGTAATCCACCCACAAATCTAGATATAATATGGCATCTAAGCCGTGCTTGTGGTACATAAAATGACCAGGAGTGTCCCTGGGTGGGATGGGTACTGCTTCTTCAAGAATCCCTTTCCTAGTCCCTATTTGTCGTAATTTCGAGAATAAAGGCATTGCTGCCTCTATAATGGACACGAAAACAATGATCACAATATAATATGCAAACAGTCACTCATACCACGACATTAAACACATTGAAACATTTCGAACATAAATTGACAACCCACTAATTCTATGACGAGAACAAAATCTAACCGTTGAATACAGGAATTACTTGATATACTGCTAAACAGTACAGATACCCTGCTAAAACAGTGCAGACCGGGTCTGTGTACCCAAACCCGTCTTGACCGGATACAAATCAATGCACCCGTCTTGATGCGTCCCCAGCAACGGTACTCACCGGGAAGCACGGAACGGAAGGCCTCGGAAACTCGACTGGACTGGACTGACGTCACCACTTCTGCTGTGCACTACGCATGCGCCTCGGTACTACAGGTGGGCCTCTCGACACCTCGGACGCTGGTCTCTCGGCTGGGCTCTGGTCGGGATCCTCCGCACTCCTCACCGCCTCGTCTGGATGTCGATCGCAGTCTCCGTCACCTCCGTGGGCCTGAGGGAGATACAGGAAATCCTGCAGATGCGCTTGGGGTCCGTCACGGCCGTGGCAGGGGGCTAGGCCTGCGACGCATCACCGGCGCGTGGGGTGGGGGAGGGGTCCCTATTCGGGCGCCAAATTATGTGGTAAATATTTTACCGTATCATTTTTGCCATATAATTATAAGTACAAGAATAGCTCAATAAAATGAAAGGCAGAGTCCGGGGTGTCTGAGTCTGAAAGGGCTTTAATTCAGAAATGACTCGAGTCAATGGAGATCTATTCCATCATTACAAGGGTTCGGGTACGCAAGGGAAGATGTCAGGAAAGATGTCAATGATTTATTCACAGTACATGGCATATATAGTAAAATGACACAATAGCATTGCATACAGTAGGCGTGACTAGTGAAATGTATATGATAAGAACACATGTGCGTAGCAAAAAGGCGTGAACATGGGTGTGCACAGAGGCGTGAACTAGAAACGTCACAGAAAGGTGTCATAAGTGGGTGGATGCTCAGTGAATTCTTGCAGAGTCAGCTGAAACCTATGGCCTGGATGCGCGCGCAGCTAATATGACGTGTGATTGACGTGCGTTTGGAGGGAGATAAGAGTCTGACTTTTAACACTAGTAGAAGAGATATAAGTCTGGCATGTCAGATCGACCTGTTCCTAAAACATATCTGATATCTTGTGTTTGGAGGATGTTTATACTGGAGGAAAAGGTCTTTCGGGCAGGGGCTATGCTACACTGAATGTATGCGTGTCTAGGTGCAGATGCGCGGAGCCAGGGCCTACCATGATAACGGGAGCAATGAATTTCATGAGGAGGACAGGAAGGCTTCGCCCTTTACTCTGCAGCCGGGGAGCTGTTTACTTATTTTACTAGACAGGAATGTGTTTTCGAGGAGGCTGAGCTGGCTACGCTGATAACTTGAAGGCAAAATACTGATTTTAGCAGGCAGAGCAGGCCGTGCCGGGCACCGCTCGCTTGGCAGGAAGTAAGGCAGAGGTCAGGGATGCATCTCATCTCCACGTTGCAGCTTTCGGAGACAGAGACGGAAAAGTGATTCAATGGCAGGAATCAGGGCCTAACTCGGCAGAGCCAGGAAAACGTGAAAGTGCACCATGTAAAGACGGTGGCACGGCATACTTAGGAACTGAATTATCAATCCATTCATGGTGGATCTGAAAGAGGACATGTTAACGTTGGACGCAAATGTATTTGCGTCTTCAAATTCGGTTGCGGAGGGAAGTTACATGTACTTTAACTCGTACATGGAGACGATGGGGCACTCGTAAGGGGACATAACTGACCATAAAAATTCCAATTACCTCAGTGTCCTCCCATTGCACCCGTTTGTCGGTTGCGTTCCCTCTCTTTCGCCCTCGCCCTCTGCCCCAACCTCTGTCTAAAAAAGGCCGGTTACCTTGGGGGGCAAATTGAGGGGGGTATTGTGGTCCAAACTGTGGTAAGACCTGAGGGAACTGTGGATATTGCCACATTGGGCGTCCTGGGAATGGTAGTTGTGGGGGGGGTTGTATGTATATTGCCCCCTTCTCCAACCTCTTCCACCCCGTCGTGGGCGTGTCTGCCATTCATCCCCACTGGAATTGCTGTCACTATAGGACCCTCTTCTTGGCGAGTTGTCGCTTGAATCAGAGAGGTATCCCCCACCCGACGGAGTGTAGTCTTTTTTAAGGTATGGGTATACTTTTTCCTTGTCAAAGCGGTCAATATCTTTTTGTAGCTTATTGACTTTTTGTTTCATCAGGTAATCCTTATGTTCACTTATTTCTTTATTGATTTCTGCCAATTTGGTTTTAAACCCTGGGTTGTTCCCGTTTTTCAGTGTCGCCTCTAATGCCTGGATTTTTTCCAGTAAGGCGTCCGCCAGGCGTTTTGAAGTATTGACAATCAAAATCAATAAGTCATGTGTACACTTCCAGGATATCTGGGACCATTCCACTTTGAACTGGCCATCCTCCCAGAAGATCCTGGGAAAGTTCTTAACAATTAGTCCATTCGGAGCAATTTTGTCCTTGAAATATTCCGCCATTAAGGCGCCATGTAAGCTGATCCTTATCCACTCTCTTTTGAGATCAGAGAGTGTTTTCCAGTCAGCTGTGTTGCTGCCCGTTGCTGCGTCGCTGTCCATGTTTAAAATAGAGGGAGTCCTGAGGATAGCTGCGGCATCGTCCTCACCGAAACTAAGTCCTTGTCCCTCCATTGTGAGTAGGGGTGGACTGGGGTGGGATGTTGTACTGGGGAACCGTGCCTGGCTTGTTGTTGCTAGGCAGGGAGGTTAGATAGGGGGACAGAGCTAATCTTACCCACCAAGGGAAAAAAACTCCTACGAGTGTGAGCCGTGCAGAGAATTAGTATCAAAAAAGGGGAGTCTAGGGCTATTACTGCTCTTATCGGAGCAGAAGGTCCATACACGACAAGCCCAAATAACACAGAATGCGAAGTTGGTCGTGATGTTCCTATGGGTAGAGGAAGGTGTTGGTACAGACTGTAGTGCAGGTGGATTAGAACAGGGTAGCCTGGTGGTCACCCTGGGAATCCATTTTGTTGGATTTAATGCCCTCACACACCCTTTCAGGTGTCATGCTTCATCATTTGGGCCTGCTCCTCGTTGGGTCGGCGGTGCAATACCCAACGGGCAACACCTCAAAGAGGGGCTCTTTGGCGGAGATCTTTTTCCAACTGCCGTATAGATGAAGTGCGGGTGTGGGGCCAGGATTCAAGGTAGACGTAGTTGAGTGAGGTAAAATAAAGCTAGTGGTACCAGAGACGCTTTATTCAGGAGGGCCACTGCTTTAGTTTAAAACCAATTTCCTAGAGGAGGGTAGTGGAAAGTGATGTTTCCTACTCTCTTCTGGAGTGTGCTAGAGTCCGGTCGACATGTTTCTCGCTACTCTGAAATTTACTGAGCGATTCTTCAGGACCACGGGGACTGATTAAGCAAGTATCTAAGTGTAAAAGTAACTGTCTACACTACCATCACAAGGTATGGTGTGTGTAAGCTAGTGTAGCTACCATCCTAGTGAGTGAAAAAAAGGGGGGAACTATATTACCCTTCTTCACGTTGCGATTGTTAATACCTATTGGAGGCAAAAAAAGAAGGGATAAAAAACATATCGCCAACAAGTTGTGTTACTTTGCATTACAGTCTGTGGCACTTGTGTTTTTCGCATGCTGTGATTCATGCGTGACAGCATAGATGCACAAGTGTGTACTCTCAACAGTGACAACTCAGTGGAAGTGACATGTGAAGGTAGATAAAACCAGAAGTTTGTGTTAAAAATAAAATACCAAATTGGTATTGGTTGCACGCAATTATTAGGACTCCCCTAAAGTTAAAAACAATCAAACAACAACAGTGTCCAGCGGGTAAAGCTTCAGGAGATCTTCCACCATAATGCTATGTATAGGGGAAAAGATCTCAGTCATATTTTGCACAGATCATATTATCCTAATGATATTGACAAACTCAGGACAATAGCATACATGAATATGTACAGGCATATTTTACAGTAGTGCTACAAGTTGCATGTTTATTGCTGGCGTGTTTAACGTAAGAGTAATGTATTCAGAACTCTGAGTTTTTACAGGGGTGATGTAGTGGATAGGTAAGTAGTGAATAGTAGAAGACTTCATTGGGTAGAATAGTTATATCAATTCATAGATGTAGTATCTCTTCTCATAGCTAAAAATGGGGCTCTGTCTGTTGTGGTTACCCAACGGGCATTGTCTCTGTGGGTATCTAAAGGGAACTACCCCAACAAATATGTGAGCCATAATGATGTCTGGCGTGTGTTCCTTTGTTGACATTTCACAAAACTGTGTTAACCGGAGGGGTTTCCCTCCGGGTACTTTTTAAGTGAGGAAGTCTGCTGATAATCGGGTTCAGTGATTGGGTTTCAAAAAAAGGGGAACCCGTTGTACTTTGTAGATACAGTTCTGGTATGTAATCCTACTTGGATTCTACTTATGAAGGGTCACGCGTTCGCTCGTTTAAATATGGTGAACAGTGGCTCATTTTGTCTATTATGTTGTTAGCGATAAAGATAGCGTTTTAATTACTCCTCAAACAAATATGCCTGTGTCCGTGTAGACTGTACACGCTGGCTCGCTGTTGTTCAAACGTTTAGCCGCTCGATTTGTTAATTAGATTGTTAGCGGTAAAGCTAGCGTTATGGTTTCTCTTTAAGTAAATAAATATGAGCCCGTGTAAAATATACACGCGGGCGCGCTGTTAAATAAACGTTTGTGAAGTTACCGGTCCGTGTAGACCGCGTGTTACAGCACGCTATAAATCTTATTTGTTTGGTTATTATTGGATCTAGTTGAGGGATAAAGGGTCGGCCGGCACTTACTTACAGTGCGCATATCAAATGCTAAAACGGCGTGAACCTGAAATAACGATCGGCCTACATTGTATTTAATTAGCCAACTAAGAAGGGGGAAAGGCGCATTGAATTGGCACTTACTTGATGAATGCCTGAGCTTCGTGTCAAGCACCTACCCATCGCCGCTGGAACCGGGTGGAGGCAGTGGGAGGGGTTGGGATTATTTATAAAGGGAGTTAACGTGGATCCCATTGGTTAGCAGTAATGGCAGCCATCTTGTAGTGGTGGATGGTTGTTATAGATTACTAGGTGCCTGTATGATCATGTATTTGTGTATGTGAACCTGCCAACATTGCGCAGGGATTCTCACATTAGTATGATTATAAAAATAATTATCTATTATGGTTAAGTTTAATATGACACTACAGTACGGAGGGTTACTCAATTTCTCCCCTACCTCGTGTTGACAGATGGAAAAACAGAAGGAGTAAATTAAAGTTTTACGTCCAGAGTGTTGCAGGAAATGTTTATATCATTATGCAAAATTATTCTGTTCATAAGATGCCAGCCATTTATGGTAATTTCGGACCAATTGTATCTTACATATCCTGGTGGAGTAGATATTTATCGCATATATAGGGGGATATGTGGTTGGGGTAGTCCCAAGCCAGAACTCTTGTCTCAATTCTTGAGGGAGCATTATGTGGTTGAATCAGTATAGTGGTGGTGGTGTATTTACTATAATGGTTAATTCAGAGGCTCGCCCAGGGTATGTCTTCGTTCAGGCCCTTGCTGTTAGTGGATAGTCTGTGAATCCAACGTTGTTCTTTATAGAACAGTCCTTCCTTAGATGTCTGGGGACTGGCTTCCAGGACAAGCCATTGAAGAGAGTCAGCTGTATGTTGCATTTCCAGGAAATGCTTACACATTTTGGTGTTATTCTTTTTACACCTGAAATTACTTCGATGTTCTGATATCCTGGTCTTCACACTGCGTGTTGTCATGCCTATATAATATAGGTTACACAGACAAATGATCAGGCATTTCTCAACTGGCCGACGGACTGAGTCGGCGGAATCCCACCTTGAGGATACAGACGTCCGGGAACAAGGCAATGTAGCAGTCAGCTCTTGTTGGAAACGGCCCGGAACTGCGTGAAAGGCTCTTTTAAATAGCAGGGAAATTGAATAATATTGAAACCGCTTCCAAGATGTCATCCCGCCTACAAAGAGGCATATAGGCACCTACTGGAACTGTGTATCCCTACGCTCCCGGAACCCACTGAGAGATAAAATATCTATATATGAATATGAGTGGCATTCTAGAGTTCTAATTCCGTCTTGAACTCGGAAAGGCCCTGTTGCTGTCAATTGCTATCTTGAACTGCCTCCCAGAAACCAGTTCGAACACCACAATACCTAAATAGGAACCTAACTGTAAATATTCAGTCCCACGAAACTATTACAGCGTAAACGCCCATGTACCCGATGAGGTCCTCTGAAGCCTGCTTTCTTTGAACAGCAGAACTGAATAAAGAACCAGAGTTTTATACCTTTGTGCCCGCCCCAGTATACTGCCCCTTGCCCTGACGAAGGTGCGGCCTCACTGGCCGGTCACCGAAACGCGCGTCGGCGTATGTCCCCTGGAATACAGCTATTGCCCTCATAACACCAGGACCCATAGCTAAAACCAACTACCCGGATGAACATCCCGACTTGACCACCTATGTGCTATAATTGCAAGGGAAAGTAGAATGAATGAGAGAGCGATTGGTGTATGTAACTAGGAGAGAGAGTGTAAGTAGGGTTGAAATGAATGAGTATGTGCGTGTGAATTGAGGCTGTTACTGGGTAGGATGAATTGTTGTGACATTTTTGTCTTCAAATCTATTTGTTTTTATATGCACCTGTGATATATCCTAACAAAATTTATATTGCTCCCCAAAAAAAGTATTTTTTGTATCATGAAATAAAAATAAAAATAAAAAATATATTTTCATAAAATGAAACTGTCTAGTCCCCTTGATTCGACCGTGTGATTTTGCTATGTGCCGTCAACCCCTTGGTTAATCACCCCTCCATATGTATCAGTCAGGACCCCATAGCTAGGGCCTATATATCCTGAGGCAGGGTTCTCTCCTTTTCTATAATTGGTTTCTTCCCCTTCATTACCTGCCTACATCACTAAGACACCCACGGGGAACCTCCTTCTTTGTACAAATGATCAGGTAAATACAGTTAGAGCTATTGCAATTTGTATGGCCTCTCATTTCCCACATGAAGGTGTCAGAAAATACAAATCTATCACCTTATCTGACACCTTCATGTGGGAAATGAGAGGCCATACAAATTGCAATAGCTCTAACTGTATTTACCTGATCATTTGTCCGCTCGGCTCGGCCCGCTCCCGCCCGTGTCCCGGAGAGCCTGATCCTTATCTCAGCCGCCGGTCCCGATCCAGGCGCCCCGCCAGCACAGGCCGCCACTTCGCCCAGCAGACAGTCTTCCCAGCAGGTCGCGATCTTCGCCGCCATTTCAGGAAGTGTTCAGGAAGTGTTGGGAGCGCAAATGATGTCATCACGCAGACTTCGTGGCCGGCACTACTTGCAAAGGAGTACTTTATTTTTATTTCAACATTTTTTAAACAACGTATATTTTTTATTTTTAATAGCCTATGTCCTTCTGCTTGCCCTGAGGTTTTCAAAGATGTCTTGGGTGTTTTGATTGGTGGTGTACTTTTCGAGTTTACCTGGCTCAAAGGCCACAGTTCTCTCTTTATAATAGTATATAGATAATATTTGTAGGTTGTTTTCATATGTATTTAACATTATACTATGTTTTTATTTGTAATATTACATATATTTGTATTTTATAAATGTTATTTTATTTTGTTTAAAAAAAAATGTTGTTGATATTTTGTTTGTATTTAATTTTGAACGGATTGGAGTGGGAATACATATATTTACCCCTCCACAATCCAACACTTTCTCTGCTGTTAAACTGACTTGAGTGGGAATAGTACATTTATTCCTTTACTATCCAACAATTTCCCTACTGTTTCACTGACAGGAGTGGGTATTGTAATTTTACCCCTCCGCTATCCAACACTGTCCCTACTGTAGCACTCATTGGGGTCAGTGGCAGCTTCCTCCAGCGCTCGTTGGTGGCATAGGTGATCCCGCAAAGTTGCTGTTGACTCTGGGCGCAATTTTTTACTTTTGGAATACGCTGATTTTATTTTATCAAGTGTCTGGGCATATTTTAGCAGTGCATTTTATGTTTTTTAACATTGTACTTGCGCTTCTTAGCGCTCAGACCTACCTGGGAGGGCTTGCCTGGACTCGGTGACCCGACCTACCCGCCCGGGTCCGACGCGGTAACTAGTACTATTGCGCGGAGGGCTTGGTAGGCAGAGTCAGGCACTTCCGGGTGGGAGAGTTAGCGTTCTAGCCTGCAGGGGAGGATAGAGCATAAATTCCACATGCCCCAGCGTCTGCGCAGCGGGCGAACCACGGGCGTGCCAACGGCACGCCTAAGGCAAGTCCGTCTGTGCCCGTCCGCGGCCGGATGGGGCCTGGGGCCAGGACCCCTGGAGGATTTTGGGTTGGCCTTACCCACTCTCGTCAGGAGCTGCTTGCTCTGCGCACTGACATTATGCCGCAATGCAGGCATGGCATTGAATTTAGTGGGGGCAACCTATTGAGGGCGTGTTGCCACTGTGGACATTCGTTTACCTGTGGGGCACGCCGTAAAGGAACTTACAGAGAGCTTAGAGGTGCTCTTATTAATTGTAGGTCTCTCAAGAAACATAGGCTGGAAGTCTCCGACTTACTGGGGGATAGGAAGCTGGATATTCTATTTATCACTGAATCCTTGCTGGACGAGGACTCAGCCCCTGAAATATTGGAAGCTCTGCCCCCCGGTTATGGGATATGTAGGCTAGATAGAGCCTGCGGGTGGAGGGGGATTGCAGTGATCTATAAGGGTGACATTAATTGTACCCTGGAGCCGGCGCCCATATTGGATGGGGAAGCTGGTGCCTTCTCCATAATGATCACTAATACCTACATCATTAAAGGCCTACTGGTGTATAGACCCCTGGAGGCAGTACTCAGTTCTTAGCTAGTCTCATACAAAATCTACTTCCCCCTGCCATGCGCTATGGTACATTTTTACTATTAGGGGATTTTAATCTGCACTTTGATGATGCCTCTAATACCCAGGCCCAGGAAGCTCGCCACAACCTACTTACTCTGCAATTAGTTTTAAGATCTGAGTTACCCACACATCGGTTAGGTCACTTGCTAGATCCTATCTTTTGTAATTGGGAAGCCCTGAAGGTTAATCCTCCGGAACCGTTGGTCTGGACGGATCATTTTTTTGTGCCATTTCGATTTGAATGTCCCAGGGGTAATAACCATGAGAAAAGGGGTGGGGGTACTACCAACAGGCAGAGAAAGTGGGCCAGGTTTTCTCCTGAAAACTTTGCTCCATCCTTGATTCAGGAGGGTCCTTCGGAAGGACTCGGCACTGATATGGATGGGGCTTGTGAAGCCCTGGACCATCGTATTCAGCGTGCCCTGGACAAAACGGCCTCGTGGTCCAACATGGGACCTACGCGGCCATTGTAAATCAGCAGCGTGGTTCAATGCCGAACTTAAAGCGGCAAAGACGGCTTGTTAACGCCTTGAAAGAACATGGAGAAAAAGCTGCTCACCTGCCCCATAGAGGGCATATAAACAGGGTTTGAGAGGGTATCATGCCCTGATAAGGAAAATTCATGCGACCCGTTATACTGAGCGGATTGATAGGGCAGATTGTTCTGCTAGGGAGCTTTTCTTAGTCTACAAAGAAATGTCATCTCTGGCATCTATGGGAGAACAGGCTGTGGCTTCAGTGCAATCCTGCAATCAGATACCTGAATTTTTCTATAAGAAGGTGCATGATATCTATTCTACCTTTCCCACTGAGGCTAGGATTGGCTCTATAGGTAGGGAGCCAACTGGGGAGGATTTCTTAGAAGAGCACAGTTTGAGGGCGTTTACGGTTCCTGGAGAGGAGTTGGTAATTAAAGTGGCCGGAGGGGTAAAATCTGGCTCCCCGCGTGACCCGGCTCCAGCTAAAATTCTAAGAGGAAACATTGAGGTGTTAGCTCCGTATATCAGACACCTTTTAATGATATCATTTGAATCTGGCAGGGTGCCGATAACTTGGAAACAAGCTGTGGTGCTTCCTCTTAAGAAAAAATCCCATATCAGTATATCCAAGCTGAGCAACATACGGCCGATTTCTCTTCTCCAGTGTTTTGCTAAAATAGCTGAAAAGCTGGTCAATCAGCAACTCTAGGCACATATTGAGGCTTGCAGGCTTTTACATCCCACACAGGCAGGATTTCGGGCCTGCCACTCTACAGAGTCTGCGCTCCTCTTTTCCACAGAGGCCTTGCGCAAGCACGTGGATGAGGGTCAGACAGTGGCACTGATTCTTCTTGAGTGCCGCGTTCAACACTGTGGCACATCACACCTTGCTACAGTGTATGAGGCAGGGGGGAGTGGCAGGGATGGCATGGAAATGGCTGGAATCCTTCCTTCGTGAGCGCAGCTTCTGTGTTGAGCTGGGGCCCCACAGGTCAGAGGCTTTTGACCTGAATCAAGGGGTCCCACAGGGCTCAAGCCTCAGCCCCACCCATTTTAATCTGTACGTGGCTCCGATAGCATCTATCATGGAACAGCATGGGGTGGAGGTTGTAACTTATGCCGACGATACGCAGCTGGTTGTGGCTTTGACGCAGCCGACTGAGCACGCGGCTGGTAGGTTTATGGCTTGTCTGCAGGATTTGGCTAGCTGGATGGCCAATAATTGCCTCAGACTTAATGGGGACAAAACGGAGGTGTTCTTAGTGGGCAAATATCCATCGGTCTGGACCTCTGCATGGTGGCCGCAGGATCTAGGGCCCCTGCCTGCTCCTAGGGATCAAGTTAGGAACCTTGTGGATCGACTCTAAGATCTTGTTCGACTATCATGCTAGGCATGTGGCAGGTACCTGCTTTGGCATTATTAGCAGTCTGAGGAAAACACTCGACATGCTCCCTGTGTCAGCAAGGAGGGCCCTGGTCCATGCCTTGGTTACCTCCAGGCTGGACTATGGGAATGCCCTCTATCTGGGAGCAAGTGCGAGGTGTCTCCAGAGACTGCAGTATATACAGAATGCTGCCGCACGTCTGATATTGATGATCCCTAGGAGATGTTAAACTAAAAAGGCGTTGGAGGCACTGCACTGGCTGCCGATTAACCCCTTCCATGCTCATGACGAGCTCAGCTCGTCATGAGGCACACTGCTTGTGTGCTCATGACGAGCTGAGCTCGTCATGACCACACCCGTTTCTATTGACCTTCAGCACAGAAGTCAAATATCCAAAGCAGTCAAGGTGTTAAAGAGCGGATCCAGTTTAAGGTCCTGTGTATTAGTCACAAAATTGTTCAGTGGAATGGACCCAGCTTCCTTCACAGCTTGCTAACACCGTATGAGCCTATTGGCTACTGAGGTCGCAGGGTGCCGCTTTGCTACAGGTCCCCAAGATCAGAAGGGCAAGAATGGGAGGTAGGTCATTCCGCTACCTGGTGGCGCGCAAATGGAATACTCTTCCCCTCAGGCTCCGCATGGAGACCGTGGAGTCAGCTTTCCGGAGGGAGCTTAAAACCTTGCTGTTTCCAAGGGTTTAGCTTGTTCTAGGGTCAGTAGTTTGGGGGGGATGCCTGGGCCACTGGAAGCGCGGGACACACTGTCTAGTGTAACCAGGCGCTATATAAGCTCAGTATTATTTTTGTTATTATTATTATTATTAATCGAGTGGGAATAGTAATTTTTACCCCTCCACTATCCAACACTTTTCCTACTGTTACACTGATTGGAGTGGGAATAGTAATTTTTACCTCTCTGCTATGCAACACTTTCCCTATTGTTACACTCACTGGAGGGGAGATAGTAATTTTTACCCCTCCGCTATTCAACACTTTCCCTGCAGTTACACTCACTAGAGTGGGAATAGTAAATATTACCTCTCCGCTATCCAACACTTTCCCTACTGTTGCATTGGCTGGAGTGGAAATTTAAGTTTAAAGATTTTATTTAAAATTTTTAATTTATAATGGATTGTTTTTTAATAGATTTTATGTGATTGGTGTATGTATATGCATATATTTATTTGTTTAATTTCATATATTTATAAATAAATTAAAATGAATAGTTTATTGATTGTTTCAAAGTAAATATATATAAATATTAATGATTATGTATGTGTGTTTAACTTTTTTTATTAAGTTTATTTGTTAAGATGTATACTAAATCAATTTTATATTTTTTGAATTATTTTATATAGTTATTATTTATTATTTTATTTTATATATATATATATAAACAACGATATTTCGTACAACTATATTTTGGACATCGATGTTTTTTTCCGATACTTTTGTACTTACCATTATGAATATAGGATGTCAATATTTTTTACATCGATATTTAAAACTCAATATTGTGGTATGGGTATATTTTAGGTGTCAATATTCTGTCAGTGAAACGTTTTTTTCTTATAACAAAAACGCTGTCAAGCTGGTGCAACAAACATAGCGGCGGTTCACCAAAATTTACAGCCTTTGCTGCAAACACCACACCAGTAGTTGCAGTGACAGCTTTAGAAATCCCTCCCAGGCAGGAGAGAAGAGGATTTCCAAATGGAGTGGGTGGTCCCTCACCAGTGGAGCGGAGGACATGGACCACAGCTGACCTGGCAGGCTAGCAACCGGTCCATCAGGCTCTAAATTAGCCCATAGCCTCATGATCTGCTTAGTACCTAATCTTATCACTGTTTATTATTAATAGGAAATAAAAAGGCAAATATTTCTTAAATTTCTGGTTGCACTTGTTTTAGATTAATTTTTACCAACAAAATGTAGCTGTGTTCTATTAAAATGGAAATAATTAAACAGACATGCAAAGTGTAAAAATTAGTAAAAATATCTGTTACTGGTTTTCAAACCTGAAAAATCAGCCCCAACTATTTTAAAATCGTTCGGGGTCACATATGCCATGATGGTGGCTGACTAACCCATTTGCCTCCAATCCCTGGGAGAGCACCTTCTGCTGTATTGTGAGATCCTGCTCGCCTAGCAGGAATATCTGTGATGAAAGTGCATCCGCTGAACAGTCAGTCGGCTGCACTTATCAAGAAAAGGAATTCTGAAAGGGGTGCCATTTATTTGGGCCTTCTAAGCATTCAGTAAAATCTCATCTATCTCTGCAATATTAGTCTCATTTAAAAGAGGTGTAGCGGATCCCATCGGGCGGGACAGCATGCAAGGACAACATTCACTCATATATAATGGTAAAAGGCCGCTTTAAAAGAACAGGTCTAAAAACTGTAACATTAAACAACAACATCCTAGGCCAAATACCTTACAAAACGAATTAACCTTATTTCCTAAATCCCCAACCACCCTTCTAAAATCTCCTTCCCCCGCCTCAAAACTCTTCCCAGCCCAAATCTGTGACACAACTCCTACCTCCCACTAACATCATAAATAACACTCCCCTGTTCCTTCGCCCGCACATCCCTTGGCCCCTTTGCCATATCACCAAACTCCCTGAGCTATGTTCACACCCCTTTTGATTCCTCCATCCAACAATTGTCTTCTTGCCTCACTACACAACACCAGACCTGCCTACCAATAGCATGACCAACCTCACCTTAAAGAGCAGACCTCCCCAACTAGACCATAAAAATACCAAAACAAACAAACCCCATGAGTTCCCATTGTAAGAATGAAACTTTCGGCAAAACAAATGAAAAGGCAGGGTGGAGAGCAACTAAACACTGTCCTGCCCCTGGGTGTGTCGACTGCCAAATTTATTTATTTTATTTATTGTATCAACTTATATGGCGCAACAGCTACCCAAAAAGGGTTTCCCTGCGCCTAACACACAGCCTGGTAGATAGTGTAAACAGCATAAGTGATCAGATTACTGGTCAAACAACCAGGTCTTTATCTCCTTTCGAAACCTGAGAAGGTTTTGCTCTTTGCGTATTTGAATTGGGAGTCTGTTCCAGATGATGGGACCCAGGTAGGCAAAAGATTTACCTCCCATCCTGGCCAGCTTGAATCTGGGGACACAGAATTTTTCTGCTGCTTTTGATCGTAAATTTCTTTTAGGAATGTAAGAAGCAGCTAGTGCCTGCAAATATTTAGGAGCGGTACCTGCTTTTATTTTAAACATGTAGTTTAAGGCTTTAAACCTAATGCGATTCTCAACCCTCAACCAGTGCAGTTCACGCATGTAAGGGGACACGCTGCTGTTTTTAGATATGCCACAAAGGAGTCGAGCAGCCGCATTTTGTACAAGCTGCAGTCTCTTTGTGACTGCTTTATTTGCACCTAAGTACAGGATGTTCCCGTAGTCAAGCCGAGATGTAATTAAGGCATTGACCACCGTTTTCTGCATAGGGCTAGGCAGCAGCCAAAGAGGCTGTCCCTCCCACCCACACAAAACTAAAAATAAATTTTTCCAGCCCACCTAACATCACTGGACACCACAGTGTCATCTGGGGACTCACTGCATCAAAAAGCCATTAGGTGAGACGGTGCACAAGGATAACACTCACTTGTGTATAGGGGTAAAAGTCTGCTTTGATAGAACATGGTGGTACAAAAGGGGGTGGTGATGGACGGAGCTTCTGAACCAATCAAACACTCAAACCCAGTCAACAGATCTGGGTTTAATCCATCACCGTTCTTTAGCTCACTCAGCCACCCCAGTTCAGACATGGCCATATGCATATCAGTCTGACCCTGTGCCTCATGGGAACAGTCCAGCCGAACTGCCAAGCCATGTCTTCCCTGGACCAGAAACAAGCATCCTGGTACTGGTTTTGGATTCATAATCCTCATCAGCCAGGCTATCTTGAATCAAGTGGCCAAGGGACCTCTCCATGCATGCCCAGATTAGTTCAGTTGTCTCCTCCTGTTTTCTTTCCCTCCGTATTATACGGAGAGTGTCCCGTTTCTTTTCCCCCGATGCTCTCAAACTTATTATTTTGACAATGATTCTCTCCCGTCTTGATTATGGGAATATCCTCTACGCGGGCATTCCGGCCTACGAACTACGCCGTCTTCAGTCTATTTAGAATCAGGCCGCCCGACTTATCTACCACCTTCCCAAGTTCCATCACATCACTCCTGTATTGAAATCCCTCCATTGGCTCCCCATCTGCCAGAGATCCCTTTTCAAGTTGGGATGTTGTAATGACCAGATTCTCAGACCAGATAGAACCAGCTCACTGAGCAACACCAAACTGGCCAAAACGTAACCACATCCCTCCTCAGGACCATCTATCCAGGCACCTGGGTACCTACCTGAGGATGGGGAACTAGCAATATACAAGCTCATATTATCAGAAACACCACTAAATCTATAGGGATACTAAGAATACTTACTGATTACTAAGGACATCCATGCCCTACACCACACTCATACCTTATAGTCTCGCGACCACATGGGTCCAGACTATTCTACCCTGGGGCAGTTCTGATTATCTACCATTACACACCAGGATCCTCCCTGGTGTTCTCATTACACACATGGGTCTGCAGCCCCAGTGCTCTCATTTATATCTGGTCTACAATCCGGCAGACCTACACACCTCTCTACCTTAGGTGCTCTCACTTACACACGGCCCGCAATCCGGCAGGCCTCCGCACCGTCTCCTTCCGGTGCTCTCACTTAACACAAGCCACAATCCTGTGGGTATACACACTGACCGCAATCAGTGCTCTCACTAACGCCACTTACCAATGACAACCACTTTCCTATGGACACCTATGGTTTTCTCTTGGGAAGTCTCTCTCACTATTCACTAAGGGCTTGCTACTACAATATTAGGAGTTAGCCAATTACTAATATGTGCCTTCTGCTCCTGGCATCAAAGGTCCCCTCGCTTCCTATTTGCTTGATCACTCCTTACCTGACCGGGATTCACATCCGTTCATGTAAACAACGCCTGACTAGGAGAACTAGATTACTTATGATTGAACAAGAATACAAGGCACATGTCAGTTCACTAAGAACAGGGCTCTCTGTGTTTATTTTAACAATGATAAAATGCACATACACAAATCTGTATTATAATGGACACATCCACATGTAACTGACAAAGACTATAGATAGAACACACCGCTGCAAGGAAAAGGATTAGCAATACAAAAGCCTAGGGAATAAAGACAAGATTAAGATGTAAGTGTAAAGTAAACTAATATGACAGAGCTGATATCACCTGATTAGTGTGAAGTCTTGTTCTAGCTGTCATCTGGGTTCCGCTCTCGTCTGTGCCTTGGCTCATCTCAGACTCTCTCTCTCTCCTGCACTCTTGGATACACCTCTGCGCTGATCACTTTGCACTGGATTTCTCTTCCCCACGGACTCTCTCTCCACATTCCAACTTCAATGTAATAGTTTCGGCCGTTCTGATACTGTTCATTCCACTAGCTTGTTCACTCTGTTTCAAGGTTTCTGTGCCAATGTCCAATTAATTCCAGCTGCTCCCACAGGTTAATCCAACCTCTACTTCAGTCTCTTCTAAAAGGCATTACTTCAGACTCCAGCTATTCACAACTCCTCCTGATAAGCAACTGCTTCTGACTGCTTCCTTCAGTTCCAGCTCACTGACTGTCTGTTTGTCTTCTCTCTGTTCTAAGCATTTTCTGTCTCTTCTCCTCCTGCAGTTCCACTCCTCCAACTCTACCAACACTCTCTGCTTCTCCAATTCAACTCAGCTCTCTCTAGCTTGAACTCTCTCTCTCCTACTCCAACAGCTCCTCACTCTTCTACCACTCCAGCTCGACTCACTGACTCCGCCTCTGCACTTCACTGATATAGAATGCTGTTTCCTCATGGAAAGTTCCAGCCATCAGCCTGCCGTCCATCAGATCTCTGCACCACTCCGCGCCAAGGACACACACCCAGCGGCCGGCCTTTTGTTGTGTCTTCCACACAGAGAATAATACAGCCTACCGATAAGGGCTGGCCCAGACCGGTTCTCTCCAAGTGAACAACAGCTTTAACTATAAACTTTACCTTTACCCTGAAAGCCTCTCAGCTTCATCAACATGGAGTCTGTCTAGTTCTGGGCCTATACGCCTGAGAAGGATGAAATACCCCTTACCTCTGTCAGAGTACCTACATAAACCATACCAATGTGTAATATAAAGTCAGGACCACAGGATCTAACCTCTACTATAAGCAAGTATGTCAAAGCCAATAGGCAATAGACAGATTAGAGTCAAGAATAAGGGATCTATCATCATATTAAGCAGCTATCCTCTTCTAGGTCTGGAAAAAGGGCTTAAAAGGGCCAACATAAGCTAGGAATACATATCCTAGATGTGAGCAAGATTAAAGTCTATACTACTGCCCACTAGGGCCAAAAACCCTGTCAACACATTCCACCCTTAGACTTTATCTTGAGAACATCTATAAACAATAACATCCATATAAACAAACATCAACACAATCTATCAACAAATCAAAAACCAAAAAACTCTCTAAAATGAATGACCACTTAAAGAAATTCCACCTGAAACTTAATGTAGGGAATACAAATCTAACAACTAACTAAAAACAAATCAAAGCACCCTTGACTTGAATGCTGAAACATATCTAAGATTTGATCTGATAACAACAGAAACTAACCAAAGCATCCTCAAACTAAATGCGCCTCAACTTCTAGTGATAACTGGTGAAATCTAGTGATGTAGGGACTTATGTGTTGAATGAAAACAGCAAGGGGCCTAAATGGGGCCTACCTACTTCGGACAACTTAAGAACTAAATGTGTTTCAACTTCTAATGATAAAACAACAAAAGGGCCTAAATGAGGCCTACCTACTATGGTCAACTTAAGCTAATGATAACTCATGAAATCTATTGGTGTAGGGCCTTGTTTGTGAAATAAGAATAACAATGGGCCTAAATGAGGCCTACTGACATTGGTCAACTTAAGGAAACATTTGGTGAAATCTGAGAAATAAACATGACAAATTGTTCTCAAGGTCTGGGCAAACATTAATAATAAAAATAGGACATAATCATACTAAAAGACACACCTCCCAGGACAACCTAAAGTCTAGGGTAACCACCCTTTGATCAATCAAAGAGAAAGTGTAATAACAGGAAAATAAAGACAACCCCATTCCTACAAGATAGCTGATGTAGCACTAAGCAGTGACATATATCTAAACGTGGTGCATACATAAAAGCACAAAACAGTTAGCACCTAGTTTTCATCACACTGTGGAACACATGTGTGTACCACCATTTAAAAATTGTTGCAGAAAACAGGAAAACTATAATAGGTGACTGCATCCTAAGTAGCAAAGATAGTACTTCATAAACATCAAAAACATGAAAACATTTCTTTTTGTTTAAAAGTGGGGCCTGTTCGTAGTGATTGCAAAGAAAAACATGGGAATAATGCAGGCCAAGGAATTGCATAACAAAATCCTTTTGCGGGAAACATTATCAAAATCCAATAAGAATGGGTGCATGTAGAATACTATTGCCTTTGTCAAAAATATATATCCAATAAAATTCTATGGGGTTTGTATCTGACCGCTGAGGCAGCCAACTGTAGAATATAGTTAACCCCTTCCAGGCTCATGACGAGCTCAGTCAGTGTTCAGCACAGGGGAAATTTGGGCAGTCAATTTTTTGGAATAGTCAATTTTTGGGATATCAGTGTAGGTCACCACCCTGCGTCTTCATCCGGTAGCAAGGAAGCACGTCCTCCGCCGTTGATCCACCACCAATCCGGTCTGGTCTGGTCTGGTTCCATCTTCCAAAAATAATAAACTAACATAAAAACATGAAAATAAAAAACTAACATAATAAAGGGAGTGGGAGGGGGGGTGGGCCGACGCACACACCGAACACCACAATCCAGCAACCTAGGACAAGAAAACAAGTATCATTAATCTTGCAGGATAAAATTTTCCATTTAAAAAGCACCCCAAGTGCTTTTCATTGTCGAAAAAAAAAAAACTTAATTAATTAAAAACATTCTTCTAAAGTCAAGACATAACTAAAATCATATACTTTTAAATTTATTTGGGCAAAATCTAATTTTTACATACACAGCCAGAAGGGCCTAGTAATACCCTAATCCTCTGTGAGACAGCCCCTCCCTTCAGAATACGCAGGAGCCAGGCTACAGTGTGAAGTAATTTGAATCACTGCCAAGGGCTGATCTCACTGCAAGGGGAAGGCACTGCCAAGCACTCGATCCAAGCATCTCTAGTCTCTAATCAGGGAAGCCTACCCAGGCCTACGGTATCTAACTATCTCCAAGGGCCAAGAGTCTGCCAACTACTCTGCATGTGCAAGGATCCCTTATCAGTAGGCAATGAAGCTGTCTGCGCCGACAGCCAGGAGGAGCGAGTTGACCCCCCCTTACATAAACATTCCGTCCGCGGAACAAAATTGGATGTTGGCCAATCATAACAAGACAGGCAGTGTTCGGAGCCTGCAGAGGAAAAAACCCGCCTTCACAAACCAGCTGGTCTGCCAAGGTCGACAAACACATTCTTTGTAAGCTGTTCCCAGGCCTGATTCTCTAACTAACGAAAGAAAATTCAACTGTGGTAAAAAGCAAAGTAATCTGTAACACAGTCATATGCAAGCAATTTAAAATAATTCTGGTACAGTGTACTGCTACTTAAAAGCTCCACTTTCTAAAAAACACTTTTGTCTTATTAATTCAACTATAAGGCAAGACATTTGAAACATGGGCATTTATTTAGCATGCAGATCAACACACAGAAAGGGGCAATTTACTTCTGCACACAAGACTATGCATTTTGCATTTGAAAAAACTAATTATCATGGACTGTTGGGTTTAATATTTCTCTGCACATATATATATATCAGGCAGCATGTTTAATGAACACTGCTTTTACCATGCAAGGTATTACCTTTCTATCAACAGCTTGTCAAAGTACATAGGCGAGCCTTGTAACTAAATGCAAATTAAACTAATGTAAGGGACACATAGCAATATATTAAGATGGTAGTGTGTCATAGTTATCATTTTTAGTCAAAATAGAACAACACATTCTGCTCCACCCTAACTATACACACTACCATCCAAAAAATAAAAAACGAAATCAGAATATACTTGCAGCTGTTTAAAGGGAAATAATGTTAAAATAACATAAAATGCAAACACATTTCATCATTGATGTTTTTCAACCAGGGGCAACATCTAATTTTGCATTGCAGCACAATTTATCGTGCAAGCCGTTCAATTCAACCTAGGAAAAGGGCCAAATTCATATATTATCAAACAGCCATTTATTTTCCAACTGAGTGGGTTAACTTACGTATGCCGGTCTGCTGCACATTAAAACAACTACATTTGAAAAAAAAGGTTCAGCTTGCATCAGGGAAAAAATAATAATGAGAACACATTTGTTTTAAAAGCACACGGTTGCCTGTCACTAATTAAAAGCACATGTTACTGTGCACTGTTGGGCAAGATTTATTATTCTCAACCTGTGATCATTACAAAACACCGGCCAGCACATTCCTTTCCAGATGGAAAACCCTCAAAGAAATAATTAATGAAAACAGCCCGTAGCATGCATTCTAACCGGGCCATCTCCTTAAAATTTCACTCATTTTAAATCATGCATTCAAAAATAATTCTCCACACGTCTGTGGATGCATATTAAGTAGCACATTTAAAAGAACACTGCTCTCTCCGTGCAAACCCTTATCTCAATCCGACTGGTTGATTTATAACTTACCGACCCCTAAGAGTCAGACACATGAAACATCAGCTCCAAGGCAAACCCACACAAATTCGTAGACGCAATTCAAAAAGAATGTTAAACAAACAGAGCCCTACGCTCAGCACAAGATGTTACCTTTCCATCAAGAAGCTGACAAAGCACATAGGCAGACTCAGAAACCAATAAAAGTAAAATCAAATCATCAACCATCAAAACACTCACTGACTTTTATAGTCAGCTCAAATAACCATGCATGTTAAACAGCATGTTAAAATAAATACTGCCATCTCAATGCAAGATATTAACCCTGTGGCAGCTCAAAACAAAATCATTTCCCAATGACCGTAGTACATGGTAAATTCAAGATAGCAACTCTCCACATTTTCTCATAACACGTACGCACATCTTCAAAACGTTATCCCCAAGCACCCGAAAGAGATCCAGCTCTCTCCTGCCTAACGTAATGATAACATGCCCTGTCCAAGCCATGACCACATGGCGCAATTCACAAGCCATATTTACAAGACAAGCTCTTCACAAGTAATACAACCAAGGCGCAATTCACAAGGAACACAGCAAGTCAGAATGAGAACATGCTCCTCACAAGCCACAATTACATGGCGCTATTCACAAGCCATATTTACAAGGGGCTATTTACAAAGAACTCCACAAATCATATTACATTGAACACATTTCACATTGCACAGCATAAGCAGATGCAGCAAGCAATATAATGGGCAATTTAAAAGCATTTTTTACACACATTTGTACAATTGGACCATCACAAAGATGTTACTGGCTCCCTCATGTAATGTCATCCTTCAACCCTGACAGTTCAAACACCAAAATGAAAACCATGTCTTCCACCCTGCTTAAGTCAAATGCCATGATGTACTGCAATCTCCTCACACTGCAACTGTTCAAGCCCATAGGTCACACAGGCTACATAAACTGCAAAACTACACCAGATGGAACTGGCGCTCAGGGCACTCCCTAACAACACATGGGAACCTCTCCAAGCACATGGCCAGGACACACAGGAGACGTAAACGGACGACTACACCAGATGGAACTGGCGATCAGGGCACTCCCTCACAACACATGGGAACCTCTCCAAGCACATGGCCAGATCACACAGGATTCGTAAGCAGTCGACTACGCCAGATGGAACTGGCGATCAGGGCACTCCCTCACAACACATGAGAAACTCTCCAAGCACATGGCAGGGCACACAGGATTCGTAAACAGTCGACTACGCCAGATGGAACTGGCGTTCAGGGCACTCCCTCACAACACATGGGAAACTCTCCAAGCACATTGCAGGTCACACAGGATTCGTAAACAGTCGACTACGCCAGATGGAACTGGTGATCAGGGCACTCCCTCACAACACATGGGAAACTCTCCAAGCACATGGCCAGGACACACAGTATTCGTAAACAGTCGACTACGCCAGATGGAACTGGCGATCAGGGCACTCCCTCACAACACATGGGAAACTCTCTAAGCACATGGCAGGTCACACAGGATTCATAAACAGCTGACTACGCCAGATATAATGACCAGATTCTCAGACCAGATAGAACCAGCTCACTGAGCAACACCAACCTGGCCAAAACGTAACCACATCCCTCCTCAGGACCATCTATCCAGGCACCTGGGTACCTACCTGAGGATGGGGAACTCGCAATATACAAGCTCATATTATCAGAAACACCACTAAATCTATAGGGATACTAAGAATACTTACTGATTACTAAGGACATCCATGCCCTACACCACACTCATACCTTATAGTCTCGCGACCACATGGGTCCAGACTATTCTACCCTGGGGCAGTTCTGATTATCTACCATTACACACCAGGATCCTCCCTGGTGTTCTCATTACACACATGGGTCTGCAGCCCCAGTGCTCTCATTTATATCTGGTCTACAATCCGGCAGACCTACACACCTCTCTACCTTAGGTGCTCTCACTTACACACGGCCCGCAATCCGGCAGGCCTCCGCACCGTCTCCTTCCGGTGCTCTCACTTAACACAAGCTACAATCCTGTGGGTATACACACTGACCGCAATCAGTGCTCTCACTAACGCCACTTACCAATGACGACCACTTTCCTATGGACACCTATGGTTTTCTCTTGGGAAGTCTCTCTCACTATTCACTAAGGGCTTGCTACTACAATATTAGGAGTTAGCCAATTACTAATATGTGCCTTCTGCTCCTGGCATCAAAGGTCCCCTCGCTTCCTATTTGCTTGATCACTCCTTACCTGACCGGGATTCACATCCGTTCATGCAAACAACGCCTGACTAGGAGAACTAGATTACTTATGATTGAACAAGAATACAAGGCACATGTCAGTTCACTAAGAACAGGGCTCTCTGTGTTTATTTTAACAATGATAAAATGCATATACACAAATCTGTATTATAATGGACACATCCACATGTAACTGACAAAGACTATAGATAGAACACACCGCTGCAAGGAAAAGGATTAGCAATACAAAAGCCTAGGGAATAAAGACAAGATTAAGATGTAAGTGTAAAGTAAACTAATATGACAGAGCTGATATCACCTGATTAGTGTGAAGTCTTGTTCTAGCTGTCATCTGGGTTCCGCTCTCGTCTGTGCCTTGGCTCATCTCAGACTCTCTCTCTCTCCTGCACTCTTGGATACACCTCTGCGCTGATCACTTTGCACTGGATTTCTCTCCCCCACGGACTCTCTCTCCACATTCCAACTTCAATGTAATAGTTTCGGCCGTTCTGATACTGTTCATTCCACTAGCTTGTTCACTCTGTTTCAAGGTTTCTGTGCCAATGTCCAATTAACTCCAGCTGCTCCCACAGGTTAATCCAACCTCTACTTCAGTCTCTTCTAAAAGGCATTACTTCAGACTCCAGCTATTCACAACTCCTCCTGATAAGCAACTGCTTCTGACTGCTTTCTTCAGTTCCAGCTCACTGACTGTCTGTTTGTCTTCTCTCTGTTCCAAGCATTTTCTGTCTCTTCTCCTCCTGCAGTTCCACTCCTCCAACTCTACCAACACTCTCTGCTTCTCCAATTCAACTCAGCTCTCTCTAGCTTGAACCCTCTCTCTCCTACTCCAACAGCTCCTCACTCTTCTACCACTCCAGCTCGACTCACTGACTCCGCCTCTGCACTTCACTGATATAGAATGCTGTTTCCTCATGGAAAGTTCCAGCCATCAGCCTGCCGCCCATCAGATCCCTGCACCACTCCGCGCCAAGGACACACACCCAGCCGGCCGGCCTTTTGTTGTGTCTTCCACACAGAGAATAATACAGCCTACCGATAAAGGCTGGCCCAGACCGGATCTCTCCAAGTGAACAATAGCTTTAACTATAAACTTTACCTTTACCCTGAAAGCCTCTCAGCTTCATCAACATGGAGTCTGTCTAGTTCTGGGCCTATACGCCTGAGAAGGATGAAATACCCCTTAGCTCTGTCAGAGTACCTACATAAACCATACCAATGTGTAATATAAAGTCAGGACCACAGGATCCAACCTCTACTATAAGCAAGTATGTCAAAGCCAATAGGCAATAGACAGATTAGAGTCAAGAATAAGGGATCTATCATCATATTAAGCAGCTATCCTCTTCTAGGTCTGGAAAAAGGGCTTAAAAGGGCCAACATAAGCTAGGAATACATATCCTAGATGTGAGCAAGATTAAAGTCTATACTACTGCCCACTAGGGCCAAAAACCCTGTCAACACAGATGTCTGGCTTTCATGGCTCGTGCCCGCACTGCCCCGGCTTTCATTAACTCCTTCATTACTCCCTACACTCCCAGTCGTGCCCTCCGCTCCTCCAATCAGGCTCTTCTCATTGTCCCCCTCTTTCGCAGATCCAAGACCGGAGGGACTAGATTCTCTGTTTTAGGCCCTCGCTTCTGGAACAGCCTCCCACTGTCCATTAGATCTACTCCAGATTATTTACAATTCCGTAAAGCCCTTAAGACCTTCCTGTTCTCCCAAGCGTACTCCTGCTGACTACTTTCTGGCAGGCTTCTATGTTCCTCAGTCCTCTACTCTAGCGCCAGGAAGCCGCTTGGTCACAGTGCACTCTATCAAGAACTTTCTAACTAACTATCAAGAACTTTCTAACTATAAAAGCAGCAGATGGTCGTTCCGTACGCCGCAGACCCCCCAGCCAGCATACTATGGTGGGGGTCTTTGCCGTGTGGATGGTGGCCAGCGGGGCGACCCGCCAGCCATCCTAATGGGCCCCGTAGTCTGAAACCTTCTAAATAATCTCAAAACAAACAATTTGCTGACACAATTTGATGCAGATAAAATTGCAACCAATACTTCAAAACCCTTAAAAAATTTGATTAGGACTATTTTTCCACCAAGCATAGCTGACCTCGGCCTCTGTCATCCACCCACACTGGTTTCCTTGCCAACTAAATTGGACAACCTCGGGGACCAGGGGCATAGCTTCAGGGCGTTTCAGGGAGGGGGAGTTTAGGGTGTTACACATCCCTAACCCCTTTGTAGCAGCGCAAATTCGGCCACAGCGTGGGGGAGCGGGTGCAAGCGCAATGCTCACTTACTCATTACTGCTCCACGCGTCATGAGTCACGGGCAGCGTGTGCTCATGACGGCGTAGAGTCAACATGACCCCGCCCACTCACTAATTCGCCCACAGAGGCGGGGAATTAGTGCTGCATGGGCGGAGTGGCAATTGGATGACGGCTCCAAGCCGTCATGAGCACACGCCACCCGTCGCTCATGACGTTGTGGAGCTGTCATGAGCGGTTAATAAATGTATTCTCTAATAAATAGGTGGGTGCAGGTACTTAATGTCGGGTATGGTGAGGTGTTTGTCAGATTTCACTTTGGATTTTTACATGCACACACAGACAAAACAGTCTGATTTTAAGGTGCCCCTAACAATCCGCACTCTTCCCCCTTTCCACTGCTCCTTAGCCCAAATGACCTGCTTCTCTTATGGTGTATATATGTCAGCACGATTGTTGGAAAATCCAAACCTCATCACCCACTCCCTACCCCACCCCTATGTTACTGACCAACCTACTCCCATACCGAGGGTGAGTGGCGGGGGGGTCAGGACCCCCCCCCCAACCCCCACAAGATCCATTAGCATCGCTCCTTGCCATGTATTGTAACATAAGATTCTTGGGAGCAGTGTATGCAGTTCCTATGACTGCATCGCTGGGATAGATGCTGCTCCATCTCAATTGGGCAGATTTAGAAGCCCCCTGCACCACAAGTACATCCATTTTCATGACGTACTGGTGGCGCAGGTGGCTCTTCCATTTTTACAAGGACAGGAAAAGCCACCCTACGTGACTTTTCCTCTCCTTGTAAATACGGCCCCTCACACACACAACACTTTGCGTTGAAGGGGCGTTCCATGGGTGTTGCTGTGGTTGTTTTGGAGTAACAGGAGAGTGCAAGGTTAGCATTGTTTTATTATGCAGAAATATAAATATCAGACATATGTAGCTTGGCCAAACCTTCATTAAAATGTAACAAATCCTGTGAAAATATCTGAAAAATTTCCCAAATCAATGGGTAAAGCTTTTATTATATTTTCTAGATTTTATTTACATAAATACAAACCATAGAAAATATTTTCCACATCCTTGACTATTTAGAAACTGACACCATTCGAATATTTCGACCAGGAGTAAATACATTGGTAGATAATGCAAAACAATTTTTGCGATGAACACAGGATGATGTAAGAAACATTTTGTTAAGAACGCCAGCGTACCAGATTAGGACAGGACAGGAGGACAGTGTCAGATATGGTAAAATGCACAATGAACAGGCACTGGGATAATGTTCATGCAATACATAAAAGACGCAAGGAATTGTGACCATTCATATTTTTCCAGATTACCCTTATATCGGTAATTACAAAATTTAAATATAACGGCGAAATGATTTCTCTTGCTGACACAAAAAACACTAAAATGCTGCCGTTAAAAAGCACACTTTCTCTAATGTTTTCCTGATAACATCATATACATCAATACAAACGGAGACCTCTAAAGCCAGCCATAAACAGTCTGCACGCCAGCGTATTTTATAAGGTTGCAGGACATCGGTGTGTATTAAGCAGAACAAATTGCATTCCTTTCCTTAAGATGTTTTCAAGCTCTCCTGACATTTTTTTAATGGACTAGTAAGCAAAAACAATCGGTTTGTGTTAGGTAATATACAAACAGAATTTATGTAAATAAGCCATTTTCAATATTCCTTTAAACTTAATCACATTTACTGACTTCCTGAAGTTAAATTAAATATAAAATCCCTCGAACGTTGCTTCTAATTCCTATAACTTGAATGTCAAAATCATGTAATGAAAAAGTAGGAAAAGCCCTTCAAGCAAGATGCAAAAAATAAATATCATAACATAAAATGAATACACGACGTCAGTGGTCAAAGGGAGTTATTTCAGAAATAACAGATGCATAATAAATCTAGTGATGCATGTAGTAAATCTGGGCGAAATGTTCTTTATTTGGGCATAATCCTGCAATTGTTTTGGCCTTTGGCTTTACTGTGGTCATGCATAATGCCCCAGATTACTCCTGTAAACGAGATTTCGTTTATCACGAGTGTGATAAAAAAATGAACAGGGACAGCTGTTAAACTAACTTCGTTCAGTGATAAATTAACTCAAAAATTAATTTTGAGTTTAATTTTTACACAGCAGACCATAATGGTAACTTCTGCAGCACAAAATGCGTCATTTTTATTACTTTTTATTTTCTAACTTATTTATTTTACAGGGGAAGTTTCACAGAGTGTGAGCCTGCTGTACATACATTTTGAAATTCCTAGTCCTATCCTGAACACATTTCTCTGTTATTTATTAAGCCCTTGGTTATTTTGGAATAAATATTACCAAGCAATAGCGATAATTATCGCTATTGCTTGGTTAGAGACAAAACTTTACCGCAGCGCTGCGGCGATTTTTACCGCAAATAAACCTTGGTTTAATGCAAATGCGTTAAAAATCGCCGCAAATGAATGAATATCGCTGAAAAGTCAGCGATATTCATGCATTACCGAGCTAATGCTCTTAGCCATGTTATCCACCTACCATTGGATAACATGGCTAAGAACTGCTCAGGGCAGGTGTTAGCTTTTGGAGATATTCCCGCTTAGCGCGAATATCTCCAAAAGTTGGTAATAGGAGATAGCGATGTTAGCGACTGTTTTCAGTCTCCAACATCTTGGCACGCCCACTTTGCATGTCATTAGTGATAAATATCACTGACATGCAAAGTGGGGCCCAAGATGGTCGCTATCTCCTACTAGCTGTCGCTAACTGGTGTTAGCAGCAGCTAGGTAATAGGGAGATAATTTTATCTCCGCTTTCTTGGCTTTTAAAGCCAAAAAAGCGGAGATAAACCCCCTTGATAATATGCCCCAAGATTCTGGAGGGAAACCACCACTCATACTTGTTTAAAATCTCTCTCTGGAATTTTTGCATTGTTTAGAAGATCTAGTAAGTGTCATACTTTACAAAATGGTTGATGTTCAAGGGAAGGGAGATACCACTAGTTGCTTTTAATTCTTTATTTTGAGTGTTTAGCTTTTCTTGTTTGTTGCTGGATGGTTTGGAGTTTGGACAATGGGGTGCAGGTCCGGTCCCCGTGAGAGTAAGGTATACAAATGTAAGGGCAATGGGCATTTTGGGTTAGGGAAGGACTGAGTTCATGCATAGTATCTACTTCCTTGTGTTTTTGTCCAGATTTGTGAACATATTGTAGTGGTTTACTGTTTGGGGCCAAGTCTGATGTAGGTCATTGATGTATTTTTTTTGCTTTCATACTGCTGCTGCTGTCTAGGTAACTTTTCATCAAACTTATTTTTAATAGCATTTGGTATACACGTCATAGCAGTCAGTAATATATGAAGATAAAGGGTGATTACAGTGTTTAGTAAACAAAGCTATGCTGCGGACATGCCACTAACAATAATTTGGACCGTGGTCTTTCTTTATAAAGTCTATATCATTGAAGGCACAGTTTCCAACATTGTAAAGACCTAGGCTCTTGCAGAAAGAAAAAGCTTTGCTCCACCCGTCTTTCTTTTGCGGCAAGTATAGAGGACTATCCCTTTCAATGTTAAAAGAACCCTTCCAAACAACCCCCCCCCACCCCCCAAACAAAAGGTGGTGGTGGTGGCTAAAGTGTGGGGCTCATTTTCAATGAGACTTGTGAAAGCTATTGTCTGTGGCATCATAAGGGCTGAGCTGTATCTGGGGCGTCGTTATGGAGTTCTGGACCGAATTAAGGTCCAGAGGTGTCAGGGACAACACCCGAAGACCCCTGAGTTCTACCTGTCTCAGTGCACAAATAAACAGAAACACGGGCTTCTCGATGGTGGCGTCAGAGACCAAAGGTTTATTACTGCAGGGATACAGAAGTCACAGAAGCTACACACGGGCAGATTCTAGGAGCCTGTTCGATTTGCACTAAGTGAGTTGCTCCTTAAATACAAAGATTTTAGCTGTAGGCAACATTCTTCACATGCTAGTACATTTCTTTAAGCTTTGTATCCTAAACAATAAATATTTGGCGTCAAACAGGAATTGTCAACAAATTTCTGATGTTCAAACATTACGAATGAGGGGTTCCCACTGTTCGATCATAATCCCATGTCATCTTCTCATTCAGGAGCCGGACCGCCTCATCGTAAATTTCGTTACCTCCCCCTAATAAAGGCCCAGAAGGAAAGGAGCAGAGCCAGGTGTAGAAGATAGAAAAACAGGATAAGAGATGTTTGTGGGTCGTAAATGGGCAAGGCTACCGACTTCGGCCACCTAATCATGATCAGGCCAGCGTACAAAAGAACCAGTATAGCAGGACTGGCCTCGGGCAGAGGAGGCAGCTTCTGCCGAGTCATGCGGCCACAGCGTTTCTGACTTAAGGTGTACGTGTCATAGACAAGGTGAATCGCCGGCTAAAGCCTACGTGTTCTTTGAGTGCAATGAATTGATCAGAGGTCACTGTATGTACATTGACTATGTGAGGGCAAGAAAAACAAGATGGATGCCATAATCTAAAATGGATGCCATCGGTGTACCGGAAATATGCTCATAACAGGAGTGCTCTTGCTCGCAGCATAGCGAAAATACCAGGATATACTATATGGATCATTTACGGTTCACTGGTACCGAAATTATGGGTTTACGACGATGTCGAAAACACAGGTTCGAATCGTCACGGAACCTCAGACCCTCCTTTTGCCCTAACATAGGCAATTACTCACTCAATGTCAGAGTCGATCTCGATGTTCATTAGGTCAGTGATATGTTGCTGTAGCATTATTCTATCTCGCACCTTGTCTCCCAACACAGGCGGTTTCCTTAAGCAAGTTGCAGCACAAAGGCTGCACAAGGCAGGGCCACACTGGATAATAAGACAGCACGAGAATAGGAACACTAAGACAATACCAACGACCATTAGAACCTTCCATCCCCACGCTGATAATAGAGTCCCGAGCCATTCCATTAACGACCATTTTCCCTTGTCTACATGGATAGAGTCGGAAATCTTGTGTAGCTTTGAGATCACTTCATACACTGTCGGAGCATTATTGGGGATATAAACACAGCAACTCGATTGGATCATTCTGCATACCCCACCTCGATCTGCAAGTATTACATCAAGAACCATACGGTTCTGTAATGTCATGAGACGATTCGCCTGAAGCTCAGCTGTTAAGTTACTAAGGGCACCAGCAGTTTCTGTAATAGTAGATTCAACTACCCGTGTTAGCTAACGTAGATTTCTACTATTGGCCATAGGCCCCCAGAACGGAAGGAAACCTTTGAAGAAGTCTCCGGCTTCCTGACCAGCGGTGTCTTCCTTGCTGAAAACACCTCTTACTACTCTGGTTTTGTGGTAATTTGAGGCAGCCGTGTATGTCGGAGGCAACAGTCGAGCAATATAACATGAACCTGAAAAGTCAGCAGGCAACCGTGTATATGCTCTGTCTCGACAGATAAAGTGGGTACCCTTAGCAGTGAGGAAGGCAGGGGAAGAGTTCGATGGATACACGTAAGATTCAACACAATCACTCTTCCCCAGCCGAGCTCTTGGATTTCTCCCATTACCTTGCAAGCAGAATTGACCTCGGTGGGGTACGACCCAAACTGGAGTGGAGCTCTTACGTTTATTTTCACCCAAACTAATGCTATACTCCGTAGCATTCCAGCTCAAATAAACTCGTAGCTCATCTTTAGGGATGAATGGGGAATTATTGACGTCTTTAATCATGTCAGTTATTCCCTTTAACAAGGCTTTGTTAGCGGAGTTATATTTAGTGGAACGTGGAGGACGCGGGGGATAGGTTTCGAGGGCATAGACAAATACAGTCTGGAAGGCCCGACATGATCCATTATAGCTAAAAGGCAAGACCAGGTAGGGAATGCCTTTATCCATAGTGTGTGGTATCAAACCGCACACCCAGCAGTCCGTTGTGTTAACTACCAGTTGGTGTTGGTGCAAGAGTTGTACAAAAGTGTTATTTATAAATTCTGAGCGTCGAGCTTGCTCATGTTCAGGAAACGGGTGAAAGGAATGAAAAGAAGCAATAGTAGGAGAAACAAGAACATGGGGAGGTACTGTAGTCGTGATCGGTGCAAAGATTAAATGTATACCAAGGACAATTCCACCCACCAATGTTATTAAAATGATCAAAAACGTAATTGCACATTGCATCAGAAAACATTTGTTATGTAGAATTTTGTATAGTCTATTTCTGCAAACATAAATTACATTCTCTCGGTGCAGCCCAGGAAGCTCCATCTTCTACAACCGCTCGCGACCACTGATGATATGTACGTAGTTGAAAATGCCTCTACCAGCCCTGGGAGTTCCCAGAACTAACAGAAAGACCGACCTTGTGTCTGGCCCCCGCAGATTCAACTAGGCACAAAGCCACGACCCTACGGCGACCCAGACGGCAAGGTAATAAAAACAATAGAAATATACAGGGAAATACAAAATATTCAGCAAACTTCCTGGCTGGAGGCAATGTAATGGATCAAAATATGAAAAATAGGCAGTTTCCTGCTTTATTTGTCCTTGGTATGAGAGTGCAGGTTGTATCTCAATTTTCCTGGCGTTGTTTGATACGGGAATAGTCTGTTTTCATCAGGGGCAACAATGTTCGAATTTGCAGATGACAAATGTTCGTTCGATGCAGTGTTCTGGTCAGTGATCAAAGAAGCAGCTTCAAGGGGAAAACCAGAGTTCAGTGAATCAGTAGTCAGTTCTGCATCACTGAAGGGAACATATCTTGGGACAGGTTCTGTATCAGAGGTACAAATTCCTTGTCTAACCCAGTTGTCATAAGGGAGTGGTAGGGGTACACGCTTAGTGTGGGAAGCGTGGACCCAATTCTTTCTGCCAGCCACACGTACAGCAGTCCTCGTTGCCAAGATTACTTGGAAGGGGCCCACGAACTTTGGTTGGAGATTCCGGGTCCTTCCAAAATTTCTGATGACGATGAAGTCACCGGGTTTCAGCTGGTGACCTGGACTTTCCGGAGGCTTTGGCAATGCATCGAAAACCTGTTGGTGAATGAGACTCAATTTATCAGTCAAGTCAAAAAGGTAATCGATTAACATTGGATATTCTAACTGTTTGAACTCTCGAGGTCTCGGCACTCCCCAGACATTTGCAGGACGACCGAACACATTCTCATATGGGCTAAGCCCTACTCGAGAGTGCACAGTCGCTCTGGTGGATAACAAGGCCAGCGGTAGTGCATCTGGCCAGGACAAACCCGTGGAAGCTTGGATCTTAGCGAGTTTTAGTTTAAGGGTACCATTGTATCCTTCAACTAAACCTGCTGACTGAGGATGGTTTGCACTGTGAAATTTTTGCTTGATCTTCAAACCGGCACACACACTCTGCATAACTTTCCCTACGAACTCACTTCCGTTATCTGACCATACAATCCGAGGCATACCATATCTTGGGAAATATTCCTTTAGGAGGATTTTAGCAGTGAACAGGGCAGTGTTATCCTTCAGCGGATATGCTTCAATCCATCTCGAAAAAGCACAGACTACCACTAGGACATATTTAAGGTTATTACATCGGTCCATGTGGATGAAATCCAACTGAATCACTTCAAAGGGACAAGAAGGAGGAGCGAAATGTCCAGCGGGTGTGGGGGTTCCCTTACCAGGGTTATGCATCAGGCATATCATACAGTTTCTCACTACTCTCTATGCACACTTACTGATTCCATCATTCTTCCAGACTGGGGCCAACATCTTACAAATTCTTTTAGAACTGATGTGCGCTGCTCCGTGCGCCATCGTTACTACTGCAAGCACATACGCATCAGGCAGCATCCAACGCTGGTGTTCCGACAAGTCAATCCAACATCCACTCGAGTCCAATTTACCCGTCTTCTCTTTCCATTCAATCTTTTCCTCTTCGGTCGCTTCTTTCTGAATTGCTTTCACACTTTCCACTGTGTCCTCACACATTCCCGATTCCGCAACCCATCTCGCAGACGTTGCAACATACATTCTACTCATCGTATTCCTAGCTGTCTGTTTAGCTGTTTCATCAGAAAAAGCATTTCCACGACCAACATCATCCGTAACTGCTCGATGAGCACTGCACTTCACAATCGCAACTTCAGTCGGTAAGGTTAGAGATTCCAACAAGTCATTGACTAGCTGACCATGCTGGATTTTAGTCACATGGGACGTAATAAAACCTCTTTCCTTCCACAGTCGACCAAAACTATGCGCTACGCCGAACGCGTACTGACTATCTGTGAATACATTCACTCTCTTTCCCTCTGCTAAGACACACGCTCTAATCAATGCAATTAATTCTGCAGCTTGGGCAGAATTCTGACTCACTCTTGCAGTCTCCACAATCGTACTCAAAGTCGTTACTGCATAAGCAGCTGTCACATCACCATTTTCCAATTTAAAACAAGACCCGTCAACATATAACGTGCCATCTGGATCTGGTAACGGAGTATCCTTAAGATCAATCCGTCCTTTTGTCTCCTCCTCGGTTCTAAAACAACAGTCATGAGGTTCAGAATCACTCGACTCCTGGTTAGTCGGCAACAGTGTTGCTGGATTCAATACATTGCATCTTTTAATCTGAATATGACTCGCTAGCAGTGTTAGCTCATAGCCTGATAATCTAGCACTGGTGAGGTGCTGAGTCTTCGTTCGGTTCATGAGGGTATCCACAGCATGTGGAACCATGACCACCAGCATATTGTTCATGACCAAACCAGCAGATTGTCGAATGGACACTGCAGCTGCTGCTGTAGCTCTTAAGCAACTTGGTAACGCTCTGGCTACCGGGTCTAATGTTGATGAAAAATACGCACAAGGACGTTGTTTATCACCAAATCGTTGCGTCAAAACACTCAATGCACAACCTTCTCTCTCGTGAACATAGAGTGTAAATGGTTTGCTGTAGTCAGGTGTACCCAACACCGGAGCTGAACACAGTGCATTTCGTAACTCAGAGAAACTCTGCTGGCATTCGTCTGACCATGGCACCGGACTCGGAACACCTTTTCCAGTCAGGGCCACTAATGGTTTTGCTAAGAGAGAAAAATTTGGGATCCATTGCCTGCAGTATGAAGTAATTCCTAAAAACGTGCGCACTTCTCTCTGTGTGCTAGGAACATTCATCTGCGTAATTGCTTTTATTCTCTCTGGGGTCAACCTTCTTCCCTCCTTTGACAAGAGATGACCTAAGTATGTCACTTCTTGGCAACAATATAGCAGTTTGGAAGGTGACACCTTGTGATGTAAATCTGACAAATGATACAGTAAGGAAATTGTAGCTGTTTTGCAAGTTTCCTTGTCATCAGCAGCCACTAGAAGGTCATCCACGTATTGCACCAAAGCAGAACCAGAAGGAAGTACAAAAGAATCTAATTGACTTTTTAATGCCTGACTGTAAATGGATGGGCTTTCACAATAACCTTGTGGAGCACGTTTAAACCTGAAACTCCGACCTCCTAGAGAGAAGCCGAAAATATCTCTGCTTTCCTCGGCTATTGGAATGCTGAAAAAGGCATTTTTCAAGTCGATCACTGAAAACCATGTAGCTGTGGCAGGAATCAGCGTCAACAATGCCGTAATGTCTGGAACCACAGGAAACTGTGGAACTACGATTTTGTTAACCTCTCTAAGGTCAATTACAAATCTGTACACTGGAGGTTTTGAAGGATCAGTGTGTTTCAAGATCGGCAAGACAGGACTGTTACAGACATTTCTTCTAGTTTCTTCTATTACATCTTTCTCGATCAAATCTTGCACTATCAATAAAAGTGCACGCTCGCCTTCACTAGAAATCCTGTATTGTGGGATTCGTGGGAATTTGACATTTGCTTTCAAAGTTATTACATAAGGAGGAATTTCCAAAAGACCTACATCGTTAGGACCAGTCGCCCAAAGAGTATCAGGGAGAGAACGCAGCTCCAGTGGGAGCGCATCTATTGACAAGTACATCGGGGAGATGACTCTCTTACCCAACGTAAGCCGTACTCCTGAAGGAGAACAGTACGTTGTCGCATACAGGCGTTTTAACAGGTCTAAACCAAGCAGATTTTCATTGCAACCGGTCGTCAAAATCAAGGGTGCTTTCAATTGACGAGGCCCAACAGAAATAGACAAAGGACCAGAAACAGGGTTGTAAACAGGGGCGCCTGAAAAACCTACTGAAACGTTTGTTAAGCCGGACAAAGGTGCGCCAGGGAGTTTCGCATGCATGATAGAACTTTTTGCTGCACCAGTATCCAACAGAAACGGTTCGACCACACCTGATGTAGCTACTGCGACATAGGGCCCACTCTGATCTACTGGAACTGATACTACTCCCTCTCTTTGTCCAAGGCTGTCCTAGTATTCATTTTGTTGAATTTCCTCGCTGGCCTCACAGTAGTCTTCAACATGGTACTGTTGAGATCTACCAGACTGTGCATATTGTCCGTTTTGCTGATCGAAATAATTAGAAGGGCGATCATTAGTCTGTGGAGGCATAGTACCTCGTCCTCGGGCTCTAGAATTTTGCGTATAACCAGCACGACCTCTCTGAGCTGGAACACCATTATTTTGCGCATTCTGTGCTAGAACTGGACACTCATTTTTATAATGACCTTCCTTTTTGCAGTACGCACACTGATTCCATTGGTACTGCGGTGTTTGGGAACCGTAATCGGTCCTCTGATATGGCCCTTGCTGCGAATTAGTCTGATTCGTGCGAGGTGGATATACCTGTTGCAGAAGGCATTTAGTTTTTACGTCTTTAGTTTTCTTTTCTGATTTTTCTTTCTCTTCTTTATCCCTATTTTCATAGTACTGAGCAGTTGCAAGTATTTGCGCAGTCGTAGAGACAGCCCACGCACTTTCAGAATCTCTTAATTTATTACTAAGGTCTGGTAACAAGTTGTGCACAAACTTATCAACAAATAATCTCTGTCCTCCCTCCGTGTTCATATCCTGACCACTATGATCTACAAAAGTTTCTTTGAATCTAGTGAAGAAGTCGGATACGCTTTCGTCTTTCTTTTGCTTGCATGCGGACAATTTGTACCAATTTACGCGCAATGCTGGCATCAAAGTTTTCATTAGATCAATTATCCTACCAGGTAAATTAGCAATTAGGGGTTCGGGTTTAGAACCACCAATCTGTAGTCCATCTGCCGCTATGATAGCTGGCCAATCACCACCACGGGCAACTGGATGATTTTCATTACGAATTTTAGCCCAAATAGGTTGCGGCACCACATTGCCAAATAGCATGTCGATGTCTGCCAAATTCATTACGCAAGCCTGAACCGTCTGAGTCAGCTCTTTATAATATCCGGCTGTATTTTTACGCGGATCTGGCAAGGCCTGTTTTACTGCTAACACCTCAGCTCGTTTCCATGGAATGTGTATCCACACTCTCTGGAATCGTGCTGGAGCGGCTACAATACCATTCACTGCATCAGCTTGAACGGCTTTGCGCCATATTGGCGGAACTTCCCTCATCGGATATTGACGACCTTGTTTCGTGCTACGTTTCTCTAGGTCCCTTGGTGAACGGAGAGAAGGATCAGCCCTATAACTTAAAATCAGTTCCATCGCTTCTTTTACATCCTGACCCACTATCATACCTGCAGCAAATTTTTGCTGAACATGAATTATCTCATCTGGAACTGATTCAGAGTCGTCTTCCTCCCAATCCTCACGCAAAAGGGAGCACATTACATCGAACACATAGCGCTGGGTCGGTTCATTCCATTGCATAAATGTGTCTAACACATCTCGTACATCATACCTTCCAACTTTCGAAATCCATCTAAGGGCTGTGGATTCTAATATTCCACGTTCTTCAGTACTAGGAAGCTGACTACGTCTCTGAGTAGATTCAGAGGCAGGACTCCTAATTAGAGTTTTGTAAAAGGGAGATAGAATATTAGTGACAGATTCAGTGATTCTTCGACGAACAGAAAGCGGAGTCATATAGCTTGCAGAAGATTTAAGTAAGGTAGTAGTTGGAACAGATGAAACAGCAAGAGTAGGAGTAGCAGGCAAAGTAGCTTGTGAAGCAACAGGTATAAGCGGAGCAGGCATAGGCAGAGGAGCGGGCAACCCCGGAAGAGGGGGTGCCGGAGGAATATTGTTAACCGCAGGGAATACAGGAGCTGGATTCAAGGGAACAGGAGCAGGTATACCAGGCTGGTCAGCAGCCGGTAACAAAACATTTGGCAAAGGTGGAGCTGTAGTACCCTGTGCATACGGTGGAGGTGATCTCAACAAATAAGACAACAAGGGATTCTTTTCAGGGTCCTCTATTGACTTAACAGTACTCGATGGCAAGGCAGGATAGCACTTGTCAATCGCCAAATTACGTTCTCTATCAGCTATTTCTATCGCTTTCTCAGTTTTATCGAGTTGCAGCTGCTCAGCAGCCTGTATTAAGGTCAACTCTTGCTCTTTCTGCTCTTTCTTCAATTTTTTAATCTCTCTTTCTTTAGATTCTTTTCGCCAAAAATGGAAAGAATCAAACATTGCCGGCCGGGCTTTCCTCTTAAACAGTTTTACTTCCAAATTATCAAGAACTTCGGGTTCAAAACTACCATGTAGTGGCCAACTAAGGACACCATCTTCTTTCGTGTAGCGAACCCACACCTCATTATAAGATATGGGACCCACACCATGCTTACAGTATAATTCATAAAGGGGAGTTCCAATCGGAGGAACCAGACATGAGTCCTCCAACCGGGAATCCTTGTTGCAACCAAAACATGAAAACATACAGTTTTTCCGACTTACCATTTTACTAACCGGAACACAGAACAAACACAGACAAAGATGCGCAATCGAACTTAGAACTTAGGCCTACCAAATGAACGAATGTATCGATACCCAAACTAAACCAAAGATTATCGTAACTAGAACAACCAGTGATAATCTACAAAACCAAGTCAAACCAGAGAACTAAAAGGATAAATCCTTAACCAAAAACAACTAGCAACCACTTAATACTTAACTGAGGCACTGAAGACGTCACCAAGGAGAAACCCGTCCACGTTTCGCCGTACTAAGGTCTGCACCTCGGGTCCAAGACATGGCGACAGTCAAGGCAGCGGACCTCTTCAGCTGTCCGAACGGGAACCCTCGTGGAAGAGAACGTCGGGCCACTTTTGCGATATACCGGGATCGATGAAGTGGGGCGCCTCCCTCTGGAATCTTCACACGAAGCTTCTCGAACTCTTCAGGCTTTTGGACCGGTACCGAATGACGTCGCCCACGTTGGGCGCCAATTGGAGTTCTGGACCGAATTAAGGTCCAGAGGTGTCAGGGACAACACCCGAAGACCCCTGAGTTCTACCTGTCTCGGTGCACAAATAAACAGAAACACGGGCTTCTCGATGGTGGCGTCAGAGACCAAAGGTTTATTACTGCAGGGATACAGAAGTCACAGAAGCTACACACGGGCAGATTCTAGGAGCCTGTTCGATTTGCACTAAGTGAGTTGCTCCTTAAATACACAGATTTTAGCTGTAGGCAACATTCTTCACATGCTAGTACATTTCTTTAAGCTTTGTATCCTAAACAATAAATATTTGGCGTCAAACAGGAATTGTCAACAAATTTCTGATGTTCAAACATTATGAATGAGGGGTTCCCACTGTTCGATCATAATCCCATGTCATCTTCTCATTCGGGAGCCGGACCGCCTCATCGTAAATTTTGTTACCTCCCCCTAATAAAGGCCCAGAAGGAAAGGAGCAGAGCCAGGTGTAGAAGATAGAAAAACAGGATAAGAGATGTTTGTGGGTCGTAAATGGGCAAGGCTACCGACTTCGGCCACCTAAACATGATCAGGCCAGCGTACACAAGAACCAGTATAGCAGGACTGGCCTCGGGCAGAGGAGGCAGCTTCTGCCGAGTCATGCGGCCACAGCGTTTCTGACTTAAGGTGTACGTGTCATAGACAAGGTGAATCGCCGGCTAAAGCCTACGTGTCCTTTGAGTGCAATGAATTGATCAGAGGTCACTGTATGTACATTGACTATGTGAGGGCAAGAAAAACAAGATGGATGCCATAATCTAAAATGGATGCCATCGGTGTACCGGAAATATGCTCATAACAGGAGTGCTCTTGCTCGCAGCATAGCGAAAACACCAGGATATACTATATGGATCATTTACGGTTCCCTGGTACCGAAATTATGGGTTTACGACGATGTCGAAAACACGGGTTCGAATCGTCACGGAACCTCAGTTACTGGTGTATCCCTAAAAAGTTACTGATCGCTACCGGTATAGAACTTAGAATTGGAAGAGATGCATGTCTCGTATGAAGGGAGGGCAAACCGCCAAAAGCAGACCTTCGGCAAGATAAGCGACCAGAGGCCTCCATTTGTACTGTAGTCATCTCAATATCTGTCATACGCTCGAGACAGTTGATCCTCCAGAGCCGGGCTTGCCACAAGAAGAGGATGGGGACCGCCCTATCCTTCCATGCCACTCCAATCACCACTTTGGCCGCCCCAATTCAGGTCCACATAATGGCCTTGTCAGCCTTAGTTTGGTGTTCTAGGGATGGGTCTCGGATGCCCAACTGTACTCCTTCCATAGTAGTGGGTATGGGGTACCCCAGCATGCTTTTAATGTGTGTGAGAATTTCTTCCCAAAAAGGTGTGATTGTAGGGCAGTCTCACAATATATGTTGGAAATCCCAAAGGAGGCCACAGCCTCTCCAGCATAAATCTGACGTGTTCGAAAATATCAGTTTAAGCTTGGTGGGATAGAAATGCCAATCCATCAATGTTTTTAGGTGGGCTTCTCGCAGATCAAGGGAGAGATTACATTTGGCAATGTCCGAACAAAAGCCTGCCCACTCTTTATCGGAAATGTCTCTCTTCAACACACTCTCCCAGATAGTCATGTACCTAGGGCGCAGAGCTCTGGTGGCAGTTAGTAGTGAACGATTCAAAAAGGACATTACGCCCGGCATGGTGGGTGCCCACCCTTTGAACCAACTTTTAAAATCCCGTTCTCTCTCTGTTGGCTGCATCCCGAAACTGGGGGTTGAGAGCAAAATGTTTGAGTTGAAGGTAATGGAAATGTTCATCGGGCTCCAAGTGGAATTCCCTCTGACAATTCTCGAATGTTAAAATATCATAGTTGTGAAAAAGGTCTCTGATAACATAAGGTAGCCACTGTCTTGCCAGCAGTTGAAGGGACCCTCCTGGAGCGCTGGGGGAAAAGCCGGGTTGAAGTGAATCTGGATGTATGGGGAGGGGAACGTAGTCTACTCGTTCCCCTCAAGATGGAGTCCCATACCCTCAGGGTGGTGCTTTTAGGAGTGCTAATGTACGCGTTGGCGGGTCTATGCCTCCTGGGATACCAGATGAGATCCTAGATCATCCTCCCCGCAATCGCTCGATCCATATGGAGCCAGTGCTTTTCCGGCTCACTTTTGGACTATTTGTAATTGGGGAGCTTTATAATCAAGGCCAAAGTCAGGTAGGCCAAACCCCCTTCCGCTCTCCCTCGCCTTAGTGTGTGGAAAGGAAGGTGAGCCCTTTCGCCCTGCCAAATGAACCAGGTGATAAGAGATCGGATTTTGGGGAGGAGGTCTCTGTCTAATTCAATGGGCAGGACTTGAAAGAGGTACATACATTTGGGGACTTCTGTCATTTAGATCCCATGAATTTGACCCAGCCAGGATATAAAAAGGGGTTGCCATCGTTTGAGATTGCCTTGAAACTGGAGAAGTAGAGGTGGGTAGTTAGCCTTGTATAATCCCTCTAGTCACGGAGTCAGCTGGACACCCAGGTATTGAGGAGAACGTTGAGATCACTGAAAGGGGGTATGCTCCTGCAACTGCTGAGCCTCAAACTCTGGGAGTGTGAGATTAGGAATATGAGATTTATCCAGGTTGACTTTGAACCCCGCCACAGCCTAAAACTTAGCCAATTCCCTCTGTAGGGCCGGAAGTGAAAGAGATGGGTCAGTTAGAGATAAAAGGATGTCATCTACGAATAGTAAAACTTTGTGGATGTCGCCCCCGAAAGGGAGCCCTTGTATCTCTGGATTCTCCCTGATACACATCGCCAGCGATTCAATGTTGAGGGCGAACAGCAGAGGAGACAATGGGCACCCCTGCCGCTTCCCTCTAGAGAGGTGAAACAGGACAGACAGGCTCCTGTTAACCTGCTCTCAGGAGTGGGGTTGCATGTAGTTGGCCCTGATCATTCTGAATAATCTGTCCTCAGAGCCAAAGTGTGTGAGTGTGTTAAATAAAAACGACCAGTCCACCCGGTCGAGAGCCTTTTCGGCATCCAAACTCACGAGGACTGCTGAAATATTGCGTTTCGTTACTTTTTCAATCAGGTGAACTGTTTGACGAATGTTATCATGGGTCTACCGTCCCTGAATAAAATCGGACTGTTCCAGGTGGACTAGATCTGGCAGGAGGTCATTGAGCCGTCCCACCAATATCGCAGAATACAGCTAAATTGAGTAGGGCAATTGGGCGATAAGAAGTGCATAAGTGTGCGTTCCACCCCGGTTTAGGAATCACAGATATAACAGCCTCAGCCATGGAAGGAGTCACCCCATCGCGTCCGCCATTTAGTTAAAAAGTTGTGAGAGGTGTGGGAGGACGTCTGGCGCATAGGTTTTATGGAAGTGGGCTGTTAGGCCATCTGACCCCGGAGCCTTATTGGGTTTCAGAGATTTGATAGCAGCGCTCACTTCCTCTTGTGTGATGGGTGCATTAAGATTGGTGTTCCTGGCCGGAGTGACCTTAGGAAGGTTTAGTGACTGTAAATATGAGTTTTGAGCTAAAATTTCCGTGTCTCCACCGTGTTGTCCGAATATGTTGGCTTTCCCTTTATCAGAGGATACTAACTTCCCTTCCCCATCTTGTATGCTGCCAATGAATTCCCTTTCTCTTTTCTCCTTGAGTTGCCTGGCCAAGTGTCTGCCTATTTTGTGTCCCTGGGCAAAGGATATCTGGCAAAACCGTAAAAGGGTTTATTCTGCCCTATTATTGTATATTGCCTTAATCTTCCCTCTCAATGTCGTGAGTGTACTTTGTGATCTCCTAGTGGGTGCATCCTTGTGATCCTTTTCGGCCTTTTCAAATTCCGCTTCAAAACCCTCCTTCTCTAGAGCTCTCTGCTTGTTCAGGGTAGCGTCGAGTTTCAAGCATTTGCCCCTGATGACAGCTTTAAAAGCGTCCCAGTTGTTAAAGGCTGAGGTATCTTGGGGTTTGTTTAGCTCAAAAAATCCCTTATCGCTCCACTCGACTCTTCCCGGAGCAGTTTATCCCGTGTGAGGGACACGTGGAAATACCACTCGGAAATACCGGATGTGTTGTGTCCCCAATTAAGACAAATCGAGACTGGGCAGTGATCCGAGATTGAGAGGGGCAGAATTATTGCCGCCTGGAGAGATCCCGCACACTTTGACTGATATGCACATGGGAGAAAAATATGTAGTTGTGGGTTAAAGCGTGTGCCAGGCATGTCGAAGGCCAAGATCATTTAATGTTGGTTTAACACCTGTGGAAAGGGTGCTGATCGTTGGTCTGTGAGCGTGGGTACAGTCTAGCTCAGCTTGTCAGGTGAGGTTGAAATCCCCCAGGAGGACTATCTGCCCCTCTGCGAACTTTCCAATATTGTCTAGGAGTGTGGATAGCAAAGCGTGTTGGCCCACACTGTCAGGAGTTGCTCAATGCGCCTATGTAAGGAATCCGGACTACATCTCCCAGCATGCTCTTAGTCTAGGGGAGGAGCATAATTGATAAAGGTCAGCAAGAGCGCACAGGAGGTGCGCGTAATTCTGTTCTTGCAGGCTTGGTTGTCTCCTGTTTCGTTTTCTGCTGTTGTTCACAGTTCTGCAACGCCCTCCGGTGTTGCTGGATCCGATCCTCGTTTTGTTCCTCAGTCCTTGCAGCGAACCGCGCTGCGGGAGGTAACAGCTCTGGTAAAGCGTCCCTCTTCACTAGGGCTCTCTTGAGCCGCGTTGTGGCAGCGCTGTCTTCTGGACCCCGTTATCGGTTCCTCTCACGCTGACGTAAGCGTTCGAGAGTTGAACTGAACGTGGGGCTTTTGTTTGTTTTGAAACTGACTTCGGATTCCCTCACGCTGAAGTTAAGCCTCGAGGGTTGCGGTTGTCTGAGCGAGTTGTGCTCAGGTAAGCTCTTTTTCTTTTCCTGCTCGCGCTGGATACAAGGCGCTGAATATTTACAAACTTGGCTATTCAGGCGGGAGCCTGCTGCTGGGAGTAAGAACCCTTGGTTTGCTCGCGCTATTGCCTGGCGCTGGGAGTATTCATCATTGGTGATTCTGAGTTTATTATTTTGTTATTTACCGCTGGAACCTCTTTTGGAGCTATTCCTGTTCGATCAATTAGAAACTGCATCTCATACATAATTTCTCTTGGTGCTGTCCCTACCTACCGTGGGGGTGTTTTTCCCATTTGGAGTGAACCATTCCGAGTGACATTTTGGTATGTATGAGTGCACACAGAGTGTTTAGACTGAAAGACGTTGTGAACGTATGAATAACCTCTTATGCTTTATTTGCTGTAGATTTGTCATTTCGTGGTCTTGGAGAGAAGTATCTCCGTTGGTGTTTATTAGTTGGTATCTTGAGGAGAGAAGGCTTCGGCAGTTTGACTACAGGTATTAGTTCTGACCTAGTGAGACATTACGAGAGTAGACTGTATATGCTGTGTATTTACACTGAGTTCCTTTTTGCAGGCATCCCCTTCCCAGCGGTTTCGGCCCTTACATCCTATTTTTTCCCTCACCTGATTGCCTCATTACTCTGAGTTCCATCCAGAGTTGGGGACGTCGGGAGGTGAACCCCTTTGTGCATCATACCGAATCCAGGAAGCAAACGTGGATCTGACAGAATTACGGGCCCACGATATACCGCTTCCTCGGTTCTGTATGAGATGCACAAATGGCGTCTTTAGATTATGTTTTGCAAGCGTTAGTGTTAGTACAACAGGAATTGGCGAACTCTAAGGCAGAAACAGCAGCTCTCAGAGAAAGAGTAGATCGACAGACTAAGAACCCGTTCGATGCTTCACAAGCAACGTCTCAGATACAAATGAATGTACCACCTTCAATTCCGCTGGCTAGTCCTGAGAGGTTTTCGGGGGATCCTTTGAAAATCCAGACGTTTTAACCCAAATTATGCTTCACTTCTCTTGTAAACCTGCCTCTTTCCCAACTAATCATTCCAGGGTAGCGTTCGCTATATCCTATATGACCGGAGATGCAGCCAATTGGGCTGTTCCTTTAGTCAAATACGATGATTCTCTCCTTACGGATTGGGACTCGTTTCGAAGAGAGTTCGAAAGGGTTTTTGATAGGAGAGCTACGACCTTGTCGGCTGATTGAGAATTGCTGGAGCTCAGACAGGGAAAGCAGGATTTAGTTACCTATTTAACTAAATGTAATCGTCTGATTGCAGAGACAGCATATCCGGAAGACAAGAGGATGTCTCTATATTACCAAGGGTTGAGAGACGAGATGAAAGACATCCTTGCCCAGATAGATCCCCAGCCCACCACATACACAGACTTAATGAACCTCACGCTCCGTTTGGACCATAGGTTAGCCGAAAGGAGGGGAGAAAGGTCTTACGCCCCTACGGAAAAGACCGAGAAAGGAAACAGAAACGCACCCTCTTCCTCGGAACAACATTCATAGCCCATGAAGGTGGGATCTCTACGGGCTCCCTTGTCTAGGACAGAGAGGGAGAATCGTAGAATATTGGGTCTATGTATGTATTGCGGGAAGAAGGGCCATTATGTGAAGGACTGTCCCACAAAACCCAAGAGAACAGGCAAGTTTGGTGTTACCAAAAAAGTGGCGGTTACCACAGTTCCCGTTTTTGGTCCCAATTCTACGGAGATGGTGGAGTGCAAGGTAGAATCCCCTTCACATGGGTTGCAGCTGCCTTCTTTGGCAGGAGTCACAGAAACGACATCGGTAGCGCACATTGTGCTTCCCATGTGTCTCACAGATCACCGGCAAACGCATAGAGTAGAGGTTATGGTGGATTCCGGTGCCACTGGGAACTTCATTGACAGTGGGTTGGTACATCGTTTAGAACTGAAGCACATACTAAGAGATACACCGGAAACAGTATTGGCTGTTGATGGGAAACCCCTGAAATCTGGTCCTATCACGGAAATGACAGAGGAATTGGAGTTGGTTAGACAGGGAGAAAACACGAACTATATTTAGAAAATCACCTTGAACATCATTGAGGCACCACAATATGAAATAATCCTAGGTATGCCTTGGTTGTGGTATCATAATCCCACGGTAGACTGGACTGAGAAAGTTGTGGTCTTTGACTCAGAGATATGTCGGACTACATGCAATCACTCATCTGTTACTCATGCATTGGCTCTGTCTCATGGTTATCAGGTAGCAACAGCGGTGGAGAAAGACATGGAAGTTCCACCTGAGTATGCCCAGTTCAGAGATGTGCTAAGTGAGAGTAAGGCGGAGTCGCTGCCACCTCACCGCAGTTATGACTGTCAAATAGATCTCATACCTGGGGCAGTGTTGCCTTCATGTCGGGTTTATGCGCTATCAGAACCCGAAACACAACATCTACGAGAATACCTAGAGCATTATGTAAGAATAGGGTTCATTCGACCATCCCGTTCACAGCGGCTTCCCCTTTATTTTTCATAAAGAAAGCCAATGGAGAATTGAGGGCCTGTTGAATAAGAATACCATCAGGAACCGATACCCTCTTCCACTCATCCCGGTTCTGCTGAATCAAGTGAGGGAGGCAGTTATTTACACCCGACTTGATTTGAGAGGGGCCTACCACCTTGTAAGGATGAGAGAGGGGGATGAGTGGAAGACGGCTTTTAAAACACGCTACGGATTGTTCGAATACCTCGTAATGCCGTTTGGGCTGTGTAATGCCCCTGCGGCGTTTCAGTTCTTTTTGAATGATGCTCTGAAGGACTATGTAGACAAATTTGTGGTTGTTTACATAGACGACATACTGATTTATTCAAACAATCAGGAATTGCATGTTAGACATGTGTCTCTCATATTACAGAGGTTGTTAGAACACGGCTTGTTTTGCAAGTTAACCAAGTGTGAATTTCATGTGCATGAAGTGGAATTTCTTGGAGTGATTCTGAGTCCATCTGGATTGAGCATGTCTGACAGAAAAGTGTTGGCAGTGCAGGAATGGCCTACTCCAAAGAACGTGAGAGATGTGCATTGTTTCCTGGGGTTCTCCAATTATTACCGGAGATTCATCTCTCACTTTTTCCCAGCTCGTTTCTCCCTTGACTCGTCTCTTGAGGAAGGGGAATCCTTTTTGTTGGACTGTGGAGGCCATAAATGCCTTTATGTATCTCAAACGAGCCTTTACCTCAGCGCCTATACTGCAACATCCACAGAGGGAAGTCCCTTACATAGTGGAGGCAGATGCGTCCGATATAGCAGTGGGGGCTGTTCTGTCCCAACGAGACCGTCATACTGGACAATTACATTCCATAGCCTTCTTGTCAAAGAAATTGAGTCCTGCGGAACTCAACGACACTTGGCAGAAAAGGAACTATTGGCCATCAAGAAGGCCTTTCAGGAGGGGAGACATTATCTCTGGGGAGCAAAACACCTGATCACTGTGTACACCGATCATCGGAACCTGCAATATATAAAGACAGCCAGGCATCTCACACAACGGCAAATGCGGTGGATGTTGTTTTTTGCAGAGTTCGACTTTGTTGTCACGTTTCGGCCAGGGTCCGAGAATCGGAAGGCTGATTCCTTGTCGAGACAGGAAGACGTCCATAAAACCAGACAAGTCACCACCGAAGCCATCATATCACCTGAGAAAGTGTTATGTGCCATCACGATTGAGAACTTTCTGGAAGAGGTTCAAACACACAAGGATACAGAGTGGTAGAAGCAATGGGCAAGTCAAGACCCTCATCGAACCCTCAAACACGGTATCCCTCTTTATCAAAACCGTCTGTACCTGCCTTCCTTGGAGCTTCGCCTCAAGGAGTTCAACTGGTGTCATGACTCTGTTTTGGTCGGTCATTCAGGATGTAACAAGACTCTCTGTTTGATGCAAAGACAGTTCTGGTGGGAACACATGGGTAAGGATGTTAGTCTTTGGGTAAAGCAATGTGGTGTGTGCACGAGCAAAGAACGAACAAACCAAAGTCAAAGGCAACTTGGTTACCATGCCAACTCCCTCTCAGCCGTGGCACAGCATAAGCATGGACTTCGTTTTTGGTCTACCAAAGGATCAGGGTTGTGATGCCATCATGGTCGTGGTAGACAGTCTCACCAAGATGGGCCAGTTCATCCTGTGCAAGAACCTCCCCACTGTGGGTCAGACAGCCCAACTGTTGCTGACCCATGTGATCAAACTTCATGGACTCCCAAGGGTTATCATCTCGGACAGGGGGCCGCAGTTCATCGCACGCTTTTGGAAAATGTGGTGCAAGACGCTTAAGATTGAGGCAGCGACGTCAACCAGCTTTCATCCGCAGACGGATGGTCAAACGGAGAGGCTGAACCAGACTCTGAAAACCTATTTGCGGTGTTATGCAAAGGAAGCCGGTGAATCATGGGTTTCCTTGTTATGGTTGGCGGAGCTGTCATATAATAACGCTTGGCACAGCTCTATCAAGGAGTCACCTTTCAGGGCCAATCATGGGTTTCATGCTAAGTTCCTTCTGTTGACTATCCCCTGTTATGTGGCAGAACAACCTACAGTGGCCTCTCAAATGAAGGTCCTTCAGGAGATACACCGGGAAGATCCAACAGAATCTCGTCCAGGCAAAGGCTCAGTACAAATCTTGGGCCGATCGTCATCGCCAGGAGGGTCCCACATATGCTGTGGGAGATCGGGTATGGTTTTCCACCCGGAACATCCGTTTCCGCTTTCGCAGTATCTTTCATCCCAGGTTCAGGACCCTATGAAGTGATCCGTCCTGTCGGGTCTGTGGCCTATAAGCTGAAGTTGCCTGCTTCTCTGCGTATTCATCCGGTGTTCCACTGTAGCTTATTGAAACCTGCAGGGAAGGCCAGGAGGGTGGCGGCGCCCCCGTTGAACCGAGATGGGCAGCTGGAGTACGAAGTGCGGAAGGTGTTGGACTCCAAGTATCGTCAAGGGCGGTTGTGGTACCTCATCGCATGGAAGGGGTATTCGGCGGAGTACGACTCCGGGGAGCCTTCTTCAAACGTCCCTGCTCCCAGAGCTGTGCGGGAGTTCCACGCCACCCACCCTGATAAGCTTGGTTCTAGGAGGCGCATGGGAGGTGGGCGTACTGTCAGGAGTTGCTCAATGCGTCTACGTAAGGAATCCGGACTACATCTCCCAGCATGCTCTTAGTCTAGGGGAGGAGCATAATTGATAAAGGTCAGCGAGAGCGCACAGGAGGTGCGCGTAATTCTGTTCTTCTCAGAGGCAAGCAGGCTTGGTTGTCTCCTGTTTCGTTTTCTGCTGTTGTTCACAGTTCTGCTACGCCCTCCGGTGTTGCTGGATCCGATCCTCGTTCTGTTCCTCAGTCCTTGCAGCGAACCGCGCTGCGGGAGGTAACAGCTCTGGTAAAGCGTCCCTTTTCGCTAGGACTCTCTTGAGCCGCGTTGTGACTGCGCTGTCTTCTGGACCCCGTTATCGGTTCCTCTCACGCTGACGTAAGCGTTCAAGAGTTGAACTGAACATGGGGCTTTTGTTTCTTTTGAAACTGACTTCGGATTCCCTCACGCTGAAGTTAAGCCTCGAGGGTTGCGGTTGTCTGAGCCGAGTTGTGCTCAGGTAAGCTATTTCTTCTTTTCCTGCTCGCGCTGGATACAAGGCGCTGAATATTTACAAACTTGGCTATTCATGCGGGAGCCTGCTGCTGGGAGTAAGAACCCTTGGTTTGCTCGCGCTATTGCCTGGCGCTGGGAGTATTCATCATTGGTGATTCTGAATGACTCTGAGTTTATTATTTTGTTATTTACCGCTGGATCAATTAGAAACTGCATCTCATACATAATTTCTCTTGGTGCTGTCCCTACCTAACGTGGGGGTGTTTTTCCCATTTGGAGTGAACCATTCGGAGTGACATTTTGGTATGTATGAGTGCACACAGAGTGTTTAGACTGAAAGATGTTGTGAACGTATGAATAACCTCTTATGCTTTATTTGTTGTAGATTTGTCATTTCGTGGTCTTGGAGAGAAGTATCTCCGTTGGTGTTTATTAGTTGGTATCTTGAGGAGAGAAGGCTTCGGCAGTTAGACCACAGGTATTAGTTCTGACCTAGTGAGACATTACGAGAGTAGACTGTATATGCTGTGTATTTACACTGTGTTCCTTTTTGCAGGCATCCCCTTCCCAGCGGTTCCGGCCCTTACATCCTATTTTTTCCCTCACCTGATTGCCTCATTACTCTGAGTTCCATCCAGAGTTGGGGACGTCGGGAGGTGGACCCCTTTGTGCATCATACCGAATCCAGGAAGCAAACGTGGATCTGACACACATTGGGTGCATATACTGCAATAAAAGTACACAATCTCACACTGAGTGTATCTTTTACCATCACCATGCGGCCGTCCTTATCATATTTAATAGCATCTAGTTGGAATTTAATCGAGCTGTGGAAGAGTAGGGCCACACCACAATGTTTAGTGGTAGCCAAAGAGCAGTAGATAAGGGGATATTGTTTATGTCGGAGACTCAGTTCCTCCTCCCTTTTTAAGTGTGTCTCTTGGAGCGCCACTATCTTAAAGCGATGGTTGTTAAGATATTTCCAGAGTTTTTGCTGCTTGAGTTGCGAGTTTAGGCCTTTAATGGTGCATTATGCTATGGAGATCACCATGACTGCCAAATGGAGTACTGAGGTCGCAAATAGTGCAGCAAGCCTATGAGCTCTAACTAGGCATCCTTCCGGCCTTATTACCCTCGTGGGACTCTCATATGTGGAACTGTGCATTATCTCGCTCTGTCCTGTAAGCCACCACCATGTCTTCCCCCGCACCCGCCCAAAACCAAAATTAAAACCCCAACAATACCAATAACCAGTTGTAATGGCTGAAAACTGGAACGTCGCAGGAGTGAAATGCCACTCGACTGGGCATGTTGGAGGGTGACTCAACCGGAGTCTCTGCCCGCACCCCATCCCAACTTCTCAAGAAAAAAGAAGATCTCCATTGCTCAATGATCAGATGATGTCCTTCACCGGCATCCCTCAATCAGGGCTTGGGCTAATGTCGCTAGATAACGTGTTGGCCATGCGAAAACCTCCCAGCTTGGAGATACACTGCTCCCTCATAAAAGGATAGTTCTTGTGGTTCGTGTCTGAGGATGTTCAGCTGCCTCCAGCAGGCCTAATCTCACATAAGGACCCCTGAGCATACAACTCAATTAGGTTTCCTCGTCGAAGCAGCCTACCACAGCATTGCTCGTTGGTAGTGCAGGTGTAGACCCCATGTGTGGCGCCAGTCATTTATATCCTCCCTTCAGACTTGTGCTCCACTGTCGTTTTCTCTGGGTTTCTCTGGCCGTTCCCTCCGGAGCGTCTTGCATGTTCCCGGCATCTCCAGGGGTGAGATCCAACAGCCGTATACCTTCCACTAACTCAACGACATGGCGCACTTTATTCTGGTATTCAAAGCTCAGCCCAAACCGGTATGTCCATCTGTACTTTATGCACTCCTCTCGTAGGTTTGCGGTGATAGGTCGGAACTGTTGTCTCCTTGCTAGTGTCGCAGGTGCCAAATCTTGGTACAAGTTACATCGAAACCCCTGGAAGGAGATGTCACTCTTTGTCCTGGCCTCCTGTAGTACAGCTTCTTTTACTTTGAAGGAGTGGAACTTCACAAGGATATCTTGTTGTCGTCGACGGTCTCTGGCAGACCCTACCCGGTGTGCTCACTCCAACTTAACATTGAGTTACTCTGGGCTGAAGATTTCTGCAAAAAAACCTCAAGGAAGGCCTTCAGGTTCTGTCCCTCCGCTCCTGCCTCCAGGTCCTGAATCTGAATATTATCTCTCTGGGCCCTGTTCTCCAAATCTTCCGACTTCAAAAGTGTGAGCTGTAGTTGTTCCTGAAGATTCTGCACCTGTTTTAGCGTTTCGGTGGACTGCCTGTCAATTTCTTGGGTTTGGGATTCTAAATCCATCACCCTTGTGCCTACCTGGAACATGGCCGGCAGCACTGTACAGCGAAACCTAGTCCACATCTTGTTGGAGCGTGGCGACCCGTGCAGTCAGGTCCGATTTGAGTTGCTCGATGGAGGCTTTAATGTCTTGATTAAGCTCCATGCATAGTTCAGTCTCTTGTTGACCGTGGAGTCCCCCTGTGCTGGTAATTGTCGTTTCTCAGCAGGAGGAAAGAAATTGGAGACTTTAGCAGGCATCTTCTTCAGTGGCATAGGTGCATTCACAGTGACCGTCTTGTGTGTACGTGCCTCTTGCTGATCGCATGGAGCGATCGCCCCCCCCCTTTCCTTTGGTTAAACTGGATCATGGTGGTCTCACACTTTCAGCCCCTCATCTCATTGGCTCGCCAACTCAGTATCAGCAATTGTCTCTAGGGTGGAGTTCTGGAGCACCCTGTCACCATGTGTGACACTCTGCAAGGTGGCACAGCTGCTTATGGGGCACAGAGCACTGCCTTCCTCACCACATGATTGCTGCAGTTGGGCAAGTGGGTCCGTCAGAAGGAGCGCCTCAGGAAAGGAAAAATCCCTTGTGCAGAAAAGTAATGTGAAGGGGTTCTGGCCGCCATGATAAGTTCAGCCACATCAGGCATATCCCCGAGAGGCCACCGATGTTCAAGGGCAATCTGAACTATCACTGTCTGGGGGGCCTCCCGTCACCATCTAGATCACTGCGGGCAGTCCTGATGTCTCTCCCGCTCACTGGTCATTTAGAGAGTGACTTTCCTCGTGGTAGGACGCCACCGCAGTGCATCCTAGTCCAGCCACCAATTCGCAGTACAGTGCTGACGGCCACGTTCCAGGTATCAGTACTGCAAGTGTGCAAGAGAGGGGTTGGGCATCCCAATCCGTTCAGACCCAAAGGGGCTCTCCACAGTTGTTTAATGGCCCCTCAGCACCTCTTATATGGTGGTAGCCATTTTGCGGTGCTCCTCCGCCGCAGCTACGAGTCTCGGCTCCTCCACACGCGGCAAGCCACGGTCTGACTACTGTCCTCAATGGAGTCTGAACAAGGGGGTTAAATCCCCGTTTCTCGCTCGGCCTCTGTGAGGGAGCATCCCACGTTCAGCAGTCTCTCGGCATATCGTAATTGGTGGTACCATCTTGCGGCTCTCTTCCGCCATGCTCCTGGACCTCGTCACAGCTCACCAGGGTGTCTAATGCACTCTGCGTATCACCTGATCTTGCTCTACAAGCTCCACTTCAGGTGTGAATGTCGTGTGCCCATTCTAGAGAACTATAATGCACTTAAGAGCGCGGGATCGCTGCGCGGACCAGGAGCCCAGTTAAAACACGCCTACTCGGCCATCTTGTCTGGCCACGGCCCCCTAGATAACTTTTTATTCTTTTAAGAGCATGAGGATGTTGCTTAATTCATACGAAATGTGGATTCTTTTTTGCTCGTATTTTCATTTGGTATTTGGCTTGTCACTGGCTCCAGGAGTACAGGACCATCAAATCGGACATTTGCCTTTATTCTCAGACAACATTTTGTGTATTGTATCAAAGCGTGTTGGAGTTAAAATAGTAATTACACTCTTCAATTAATCAAATATTTATTAAGTTTGATGCAGCTGAAAAGCTGAATTCTTGTTTGAGACATAAACTGATTGAGAAGTTTTGAGTAACCTATGAATAATTGTGCACTAACCACATGTTAAAGAAACATGAGAAATGAATGTGAGAACTTAGGGGCTCATTATGATGGCGGGTGGGCATCAGTCCACCCGCCATCATAGCGGTGCTGGGACCACCCGCCAGATGTGCGGCTCGCACAACAGCACATACTGGCGGGTGCATCCTGGCCTTTTAATATTGCAGATGGTGCTGCTGGCTGCAGCACCGTTCGCAATGTTAAAATGCCACAATGTGTTTTTCCATGCACAACGTGGGAGGCGCCACCTGTGCACAACTGGATCCTCCACCACATTGGGGGCCTGTTACACCCCCCAAAGCCAGTCTCCACCAGCCATTCCATGGCGGTTTCACCGCCATGGACAGGCTGGCTGACGCCATCATTGTGAACGGGCGGACGGTGCCTGCTAGGCACCGCCACCATATCCCCAGTCTGAACCGCTCCACCAGGCAATCTCAATGAGGCGATTGCCAGATGGAGGAGGGGGTGGAAGTCCATTTGCCATCGTAATGATCCCCAGGTTACTGTATTGTAAAAACATGCAGATATTTGTAGAATAAATGGAATCATATTCATCTTAAAAAAATGGGTTCATGTTTTATTAACCAGCTTCAACATGTTATTTAAACGTGTATTAAAAAGATAAAGTGATGCACTCATGTCATATGAAATTTCTAATCATCCTCAATGAAATATTAATGTGTGTAAAGAATGAATGAAATCTAACGTAATCTAGATAATTTTATGTGTGACATTGAATGATTTCATTTTGAATTTGATCATTTGCATGTGTGAAATTGTGCACCGAAGGAGAAATGAAAACTGATGCTGCATAGTCATATTTAGTGTGAATGTACTGAACCAGTTAGATAATAATCTTCATATATATACTAATGTAAACCATTTCAGACAATATTATTATTTTATGATTTGAAATAATTTTACATGTTAGTATTTTGAAAATGCAGTAATGTGTCATAATTGCATTTGATCTTTGCAATCCAACAAATAACATAATCAGAGTGCTTATTAGTTGAAAGGAATTGTATAATGTTGACTTCCCCTTTGAAATGTATACTTCCATTACTTTATATTTTGCATATTTTAAATCAACTTTATTATAGGCCTGCATTTTTCCTACTTTGCTTTGTCCAACGTGTTCCTAAACTTTCAATGTGAAGCGAAACTGTGTCATACTAGAAGAGGTCTCACTCGCTTACAAGGGCTATTGCAACAAAAGTTGATACTTTGGGAACGTCTGCTTTGGGGAGCTGTCCTCTTAAACTCACTCATGTGTCTGTTGCTAAAGTATCATTGTTTGGAAGTTTACGAATACCGAATGATCTACAACTTACGTGATTAGTACCATCTCTTTCTATAATTTGTGTCTTCCTTTATATGAACTGACCAATGGACTGAGTGGTCTGACACAATGAGGTGACCAAGGTGGTGTCACACCGGAACTGGAGGATTATAATATACTTGGGGGTCTATTACAATGTCGGGCGGATCGCCAACGCCCGCATGGCGGTAGCGATCTGCCTGACATTAACTCCCGCCCGTCTCCCATTTCCCCCACCATCGGGAAGACCGTCCGCCGCTTTACCGCCCGGTCGATGAGTCGACCGGGCGGAAAAGGGTTGAATATGGTGGAGGTGTCTGCTAGACACCGCCATCCATATTACTATACATGCGGGACTCAGCCTTTCCGTTGCGGCGAAAGGCATGCAGATTTTTCTGTTGGGGGCCCGTTGCGGTATCCCAGGATGTTGGAGGGGTGCATGCACAGTGTGCGGCCACAGCATTGTGGCGGGCGGTGCTGTGTGCACCACCCACCACAATGATGTGGATGGGGGATGCCACCGCCACCATGGCGTGGCCGTGGCATCCTAATTGCCGGTGCGGACCGCCGCACCACTGGTAGCCGGTTCCAGCACCGCTAGGGTGGGGGGCGGCCGTAAGTCCGCCCGCCATCCTAATAGGCCCCTCGGTTTGATGGATGGATGTGGTGGCTGGCTGTTTGACAGACCCCAGAGACTGCTCTTTGACTTTCCTGCATCTGTCTGTTGGGAATTTTTGTGGACTCTGTTTGCTCTTTCCAGGCTGATATATATGTTGTGAAAGACAATAGTGGACTCTTCCTTTCAATGGGTCACTATCCATGAGCTGTCATGGCTCATGTCCTTGCTGAACTGAACTTTTCCAAAGTTCAATTTTCAATTATGGCAAGACCAAACTAATTAGACTGTCCAGCACTCCTTAGATCTTAAATGTTTATTAATTATGTATTGCCCTTTTAATATCATTGATGCATTTCCCTTTAGCTAAACCATAGACTCTGGTGTATCATGACTTGTCTACTTAAGTTTATTGCACATTCCAATTGATTTATTATTGACAGAGAGAAACCAGCATAGAGAGATTTCTGATCATGAGGTGCAGGGGAAGGTTGTTCTGAGCTTTGGCCACCTGTTCCACTCTATCATGAAACCTTACTTTCTATGTCCTGTTCCATGTTTGGAATTGTTAGCAGTCTTCTGTGCAAACCCCTGCATCAATGGCTATTCATAAGGGAACTGCATTGACACCAATACATACTCATGCAAGGAGGAGCGGTAAAAGATTGGAAGAGGTTTGGGTTTAAGGCAGGGTCTTAGGACAGCATCTACCCTATGCTTACTAGTACTACTACTACCCCTGCATGCAACTATAACAGTTACACTAATAAAGGAAGAAAAGTTTAGGTATATGAAAACAACATTTGTTTAAAGAAAAACCCAGCCCCTTACTTCACCTTAAACAAAACACACCACTATGCTTACCGCTATCCCGAATTCTAATCACACACGACAATCACAACAGATCTACCCCTCCCTAAAGAGTAAAAAACACACACTATCCTATTTCTACCCATTACACAACTCTACCTACCCAAACTACCCACAATAGACTCACCCCATCTCTAATGCAAATACCCCTCCAAATAATCCAAAGAGTTTTTGTATGTCCTCCTGAGCCATTTTTATGTCCACTTGTGTCTAGGCCCTCAAGTTCCTCATTGACGAGGGCCTAATGGGAATGGGGGAGGAGAGTAACTGTTAGTTTGGGAGTGATGGGATGGTGATCCTATATTGCCTACGACTGCTGTGACGTTCTCCCACAGGCTGGTAGGAGAATGATGATGGACTAGCTGTATCATCCTCTTCCTCCAGCTCCTGCAGCTAGCAGAAAGCCACCACAGTTAGGGTGACCACCTTCCTCCAGGTCATTATAGACACTGTTTCCAGTCCTAGGCTATATGTGCATTCTGGGTGTTGTAGTCTTGTTGTGCTTCTATTGTTTCTGCTGAACTGATTAAAGTAACACATTGAAAACAATGTGGTGTAGGTAAAAAGGTCAGGATCAGAGACAATGTCTGTATAATGTCATAGAATTAAGTGGTCACCCTAACTTTAATGCTCTCAATGTTAGCCTGATACAGAACGGCATCTTACTCCCAACAGGCCTTTCTGTTAGTTCCTTTCTCCTCCTGGGACTAGTTTCTGGTGGGAAAAGCAGGGGTGGTGGTGGGAAGCTTCTGTGGTTGTTTAGGTATGTGTGCCTATGTTGTGTAAGGTTTTGTATGCCTACCTGAGCAGTTTGAAGAGTGCTTATTTGTGCATTGGGAGCTAGTGGGGCTCTTTTAGGCGGGGTGATGTAATTGCAGGGTGGGAGGTTAAGCATGAGCCGGGTCGCAAAGGTTTGGATGGTCTTGAGTCTTGCAGTCATTTGAGAATTGATTCTAGCATAGTGTGCTGGCCTCAACAAGTCATAACATTTTTACTGCATCTGCAGGTCTAGTAACTTGAATAATCTACTCGATCTATGTACTTGACGCATTAGCTGGTCTCAAATTTTGTGATCCTAGGCAAACATTTTTTTTTACAGATTCACCTTTTTCTTCATCATTACATTTAAGAGCACATTCAAATATGTGAGATCAGCATTTTCTGCCGGGCACAAAAACTCTTTTGTTTGATTAAATAGGCTAAATGTTTGCTCCATGTACAATAAGTATCTAGCCCACATACAGGTTACACATGATCCCTGACTTGCTTCTTATTTCACTAACTTCATTGCCATCGATGCAGGAGTGTTTCTCAGTTTATGTTCAAAAACTCACTTTAATATTTATATATTTCTAGATCATGATATGGTAGCCCACTGTCATTTGCAGACAGTACATTTGCCATTGAAAAGGTCAAAATCTTTTACACCAACGTAAACTATTACTGATAAAACTATATAGTGTATAGATAATAATCTGTGAAAATTGGGTTTTAGCAAACATATTTATAATTTTCACATCACAAAGTAAAGTGCCCTGATTTGCTTTCATCCTACAGCCTTTCCTTTCGCACTCTTTCAACATGACAGACAGTTCACTTTACAAAATCCTGGAATTCTGCAGTCAAAGAAAGAAAAGTATTTGTAAGAAGCCATGAACTGCCTTCTGACCTTTGCCTCTGAGCACAGAGCAAATTTGACAAGATGAAAACAATATTTAAAGGCATTGTTTTTGCTCCTTTACTTCTTGAGTGAACAGAAAACCTGTTTGTCGGCTCACCAGAACGGGCCGTGTAGTCCTACTAATCCTTGGGATCTGTGCATTATTTGTTTGAACAACATAAACTAAGGGCTTGGTGTCTAAACTGGTTCCGGGCTCCCCGCAGGATATGTTGGCCCGTAGACCAGCTAGCTCTCAGTGCCACTGCAAAGCCCCCTGACTTACAAAGGAGCAAACAGTTTCTGGCAGCCGCTGAACATGACAACCCTGATTTCTCAGGAATCGTGGAAACAGTGCAGAACCTTTCACTCAGTCACTTGTGCACATTTGGTCTCAGGGAAACATACAGAGAATACACAGTGTGACATTTTCAATAATATTTATTGAACCAACGTTATTCTTGCATAAAATACGTGTGCTTCAGTGATTAGGAGACATAAGCAAATAAAGGAAAATACAAGCATCAAAACAGTAAACAGTAGATACATTTCTACCAAGGTGCTGAAGCAATGAATATATGCAGGCATATATGCAAAATTGGTAATCTAATGTAATCCGATGATGCAAATCCTACTCTAAGTGTACCTAGAGTGTATGTAGGTGTAGAGCCAAGATTCCCTCTAGGGACGATCCAACCCCATTACCTGATAGGAGAGAGTGAAGGACCTCGTCTTGGTTTCGAATTGGGCACCCCTCACAGAATATCAGTCAGGTGTGTGGTGATTTCTCAGCAGGCAGGGACCTTCTTTGTCAGCAGAAGTGCCTCCACTACAATTCTATTGGGATGCTTATTATTTATAATAAAAAGCAGCCTTTGTGATTTGCACACTAGATTAGTGATGTTATGGATATGTGGATAGTGCTGTCTCCCCTGGACGAAGATAGGACGACTTTTGTACCTAGTGTAGCGAGAGGCCTAGTACATGATGTTCAGGGCATCATGACAATGTTGTGCGAAGCTGGTTGTATAAACAAAGTAGTTTCAGAGAAACTAATCCAGCATTGTCATGCATGCAAATGTGTGGAAAAGGTCACAGCTGAAATGTTCTTTTCTAGGACAATGTAAGAAAAAAGCTTGCTTGCTCGGGAATATAACACCCACTCCTCATCCTAAGTGTCAATATATAAAAGTGATCTAAAAATCCAGTATAAAAAGGAATAAAAAGGTAAAAACTACTCTTAACATAGTCTAAAAGCAAGCTACCCCTTTAAAATATTCAAAAAATCTAAAAGTATAGTTCAAACAAACACTGTATTTTGAGTTTGAAATTGTGAGGACTTCGAAAGCCATGGTGCCTGGAAAAGAAAAAGAAAACAAAAATGTTTTGGAATTGTTCCCACATGGAACAGGCCAATTATTTCATGTGTTCCGGGTAGAAGATACAACGCTGTTTTTGTCCATATCCACAGATGACGATCCCAGAGGCACACCTCAAAGCAGATTAATCGAGCAAAGGTGATTCCATCCAATTCCTACAGCTGCCACTGATGGAGTGACTGCAAGTCACTAGGAGCCCAAGAGTCCCAGGGTGGCTCAAGAAATGCATTCATCAGCAGCAGAAGACAATGGGGAAAACAATACCTATGGGTCGTTAACAGGTACAGCAGTACATCAGTGTCCAATGGCTCAACCAGTTGTGATCCTAGGCATATGTCTAATACGCATTTGTGGCCGTAAAGCAAGCAGTTAAATATAGGTTGTATACAGTTAAGCCAAACAGGCCTGAAGGACAAGAACCAGTGCTCGTCCATTTCTCGAAGTCGAAGTTTGCCAAACGATTGGACCGTGTGCTCATGACATCGTAGTATGAGTCGTGCTGTCTCCATTCCAAATTGAACTAGGACGTCCATTGTGGATCAGAAAAGAAATAATATCAGGATTCCCGCCAAAAGTAGCAGGACAAGCAGGAGCCCTCCAAAACACTTCCCAACACTGAGTGTGTAAATGACAGAATAACTCCAAAGATTGTCTGAAAGGTGCTAACCAGCCCAGAACATATACATTTAAAGAAAATTACTATTCATTTCATATAAAAAAAAAGAAAAAGCATGGCTTTCAGTCTGCTAAGGGAATCAAAGGGTATGTTGGAAAGATTTATCAAAGGCCAAATTGCTGCCTCCCTAGATTGTGCGGGCAGGAGGAAATGTTACTTTTGTACAACAAGTGACTAAGGAAGAAATAGTCACCAAATAAGTGATGCCCTGTCCCATTTCACAGCAACCTTGATCATTGAGCATCAAGCAGCTCCCATTCGAGAGCAATTTGAAAAACAGGTGTATCACGGCAGCAGGGCAACCCTTCAGATAGCATGACATGTTCGTAAGAGAAGCATTCCATGCCCCGTGAAGAGAAATATCCTTGCAAACTAAGGAACCGTTGACGGCATACTTACAGTAGGAACCACTGAGAAAAATGTCTTTGTCCCCTTTTCTGCACTTAAACCTGAAAGGTAACTCCCAATACTCATGCACATACCTTTCCCAAGCACTTCCTATCTGCCTACCTGTTGGTATTGGAGACAATATTGAAATTGGAAAGTTGTGACCAGTATGGTGAGATACCCATGGATAATTCAGTTGGTGGATGGTGTCTCTGTCATGGTAAAAGATAATTGGTCTAATTTTTCAATGTGCAGGATGATGTATTTCGCATCTCTGCGTGCCATAGTTATCTGTCTTTCCATCAGACAGTAGTGTTGATGTAACTCCACGGCACATGACCAGAATGTAGCGTTTGCAACATCCAGCTCAGCATTACAATGGAACGTAATTATGACTATCCATGTTGTAAAATAGGCATGCCCTACTGTATTATGTAAATTGCAGTGGACACAATGCTGCTCAATTAATCGATTCTGGATGATAAAGCGATCATACCATTGTCAACCACAGCCAAAGACTTTTGCATATTTACGCTTGTCAATCTCCTGCAATCTCTCTGCAGCTTCCTGTTGAGAAATCTTCCGTAGGTTGTTTGTATATTCCATACAAGAAGCACTTTTTACGTGGGTTTCTGGGACCTAGTAAAAAATCCCTGAGATACAGGTCATCAGACAAAAAGGACGAGTGTTGTTTCAGCTGGGAAAGTGTTTGGGTCTTTTGCCAAATGTTGGCATTCCTTCCCAACACTACATGATGCCACCACCCCTATGTGTTCTCTTTGTACAAAGCGTAGGTTGGGCCTATTGATCTTAAATCCTTTTATGTTACCCTGTAACCAAGACTGACATTTGTTTATGACTACCGCCTGACCCAAGACCACCTCTCCTTCAGGAAGAAGCTGAAGACCTGGCTGTTCGAGCAGTAGCGGCTCCCCCCCCCCCCAGCGCCTTGAGACCCCACGGGTATGTAGCGCGCTTTATAAGTGTCACTGATTGATTGATTGATTGACTAGAGGCCAAACCAACCAACTCTCAAGATTGTGGTCTGATGTATTGCATGATCTATTAGGGAGTATGGCAACTAATGTACCCTCACCATGCTCTGTGTATTGTTGCCAATGTTCGAAGGTGCAAATTTGGGAATGCGAGGTGTGTTCAAACCTTTTGCCCCAGCTAAACCAAGTCAGGAAGTTTGTTACACTATTTTATTTAGGAAAAACATTTTATGTGGAACTAGGCATGCTCTAAATAACGCCTCTTTTCCCTGAACCTGCCACTCTTTTGTTCCCCAGGCGACTTTCTTTCTATTGTGTCTTCCACAAGTTGAAACCCTGTATAGACTGTTGGGAAATAAAGTAAGCAGAGTAAATCAGCTTGGTGTGTGAGCATATTCTTCATTGCAGGTGTAGCGGCAAGTCTATCGTATGAGAGGCTGGTTCTGATGTGTCAAAACCAGATAAATATGCAAACTTCAGTGCAAATGTTTTTGAACTACCTTTCAGTGGTGTTGGGCAATGTTCCCATTGGTTGTAGTTGTAAACAGCATGTGGGATACTAGCTTTGTGTAAAAAATGGTGACCATAATGTTGATAATAGAACATGTTTACAAAATTACTTGTTCCATATATAATTTTTTATTAGAAAAAGCTTCTGTTTGCTCTAGATCTGAAAGAAAAGTATACACAGTTTCGATGTCCTTATCATGTATTAGAGGGGATGATATCATTTAAAGAAATCTTAAACAAATATGACATTTGCAAAAGTTCAGTAGCACCAAATACATCACATGATACCCTGTCCCATACTATTCCACCGGGAATTGGGACCACTGTAATATTGACCAGGAACAGGTCCCTCAGCTCACTGTGTGATGATGCATGTGGTTTTAGAAACAAGTTTGCAGAGCATTCTGGTAGATAATATCCATTCAGAAGTAGATAAAAGATAGTCACTAAACCAATCCAGAGTATTAGAAAAAATAATCTAATCCTAATTCCAGAGATGTAACCAGGGGGCTATAAGGTATGTCTTTTTTAGCCAAAAAAAGAGAGAATAAACTTGTAGCTCGAAGGGGAGTGGCAGTGTTGGCAATTCATGTTCACGGGGATCTGATGAAAAGTCGTCATAATGCATTAAGTAGCCAGATACCGTCAAGTCTATTTTTGACAGCTCAGTAGATTTTGTAGAACTGGGAGGTGACTCGATCTGTAGTGGTTCACATAGATATCGTCAAGTTTTCTAATTGAAATTTCTGTGCTAGATGACTGTACCGTTACAGCTGTTTCAATGAGGAGAAGCATAATTTAATTTTCGTGGACAGCATCTCCTTGGAAAGTGGAGTCTTCAGTTGTTATTAAAGCTTCAATCTGAACTTCCTGTTTGGTAGTGAGAGGAGACCGTCGGCTACCCAGGAGCCCATGCGGCCACATAGTATGGTTTGATCAGATCAATGGAGACAAACCTTTTGTCTCGTCAATCTGTAAAATGGCCCAAATTATTTCTTGTCTTGTATTTTTTCGCTGACCAGATCCTCAATTTTCGGGACCCAGGCAGGTACGGCTTTCACTTCTCCAGTGGCAGTTTGTTTCATTTGGACATTGCTTTTTAAAGCTCTTTATTCTTTACGGGCCTGTAAAACGTCCAAGTTATCATTGATGTCAAATGGAGTTGCAGCCACGACTGCACTGAAACTATCGAGTTCTGGGACCCACATTCCTACCCAAACAGCATCTTAAAGGGTGTACGACCCCCATGGGTTTTTCTTGGCTTGTTGTTAAGTACCCTCTGGACCCTGTATAGGTGATTGACCCAACTGCCACCCAAGTCTAACCCATACTGTTATAGGTTGCTTTAAGCCCCGGTTCTTCCTCTCATCAACCAAATTTACCTTGGGATGGTAGGGGTAGGAGTACCACAAGGCCACATCCAAACTCCTCATGGCTTCTTTGTAAGCCTGAGAGCTAAATAACTAGCCCTGGTTAGAATGAAATGTCCCAATTGCATATGTTCTGATAAAGACTCACAAACCCTTTATAACAGTTTGGGCGTAAGCCGAGTGCTGGGTCCAGACTCATAGAAATATGGGGCATGAATCTACTGCCACCAATGGCAGCAGATCGCACTTTTGCCTTAGCAGCTTCATCCGCTATCGAATTCCCTCCAGAGAAACTAATTCAACATTGTCATGCATGAAAATGTGTGCAAAAGGTCAACCCTGAAACTTTATTTACTAGGACAAAGTATGAATAAGCTGACCTGCTACATGGGCCTAACTCGAGAACAAGTAGGCCTTAAAAATCTTTGACTCACCATAGCGAGTGGGCAAGTGGCGTTCTTGAGGCCTGGTGCGTTGGCGCAGTCCAGCTTGTTGGTTATGAGGGCTTCGGTGACAGTTCTGCAAGTATTGATGGGGAACCATTTGCAGATCCTCTTGATCATCTTGAGTGTGTGGAACCAGGATAGAGGAGCTTCATTCACTTGGCTAATCATGGTGAGATGTCTTTGTAAAGAATATTACTTCCGTCTTGTGTGTATTGAGCTTGAGGCAGATGGTTTTCCTTCATCTGATGACTTTGGTCATGCAGGCAGTGTTTAGCTTCTTCTTGAAGATGGGGAATAATAGCTGGGTGTCATTAGCATATAAAACGGGGTGGATTCAATAGACAGGGATGATGTTGCAAATGGTGTCATGTAGGCATTGCACTGAGTGGCTCAGTGAGGATCATTGGGGAACTCCACAGGCTCTCCGACTAGGTGAGCCTGTCAGGAAGGTGCAAATCTAGCAAAGTACAGGACCCTGGATGTCAGATTTGTGCAGTCATTGGATAAGGATGAGGTAAGAGACAGTGTCAAAGGCAGCGAAAGACCCAATAGGATGACTAGGATATGAGCTTTGGTGTCAAATCCATCCATGATCACCTAGATGTCATCTGTGGTGGTGATGAGGGCAGTCTCTGTAGTGTGCTTGAGTCCAAATTGAGTGGTCTTGAGGAGGTGGTTGTCAGTAAGGTGGCTGGTTGAGCATGTGTTTATCATCTTTTCCATGACTTTTACTGGGTATGGTAGCAAGGAAATGATAATAGTCTTCAGGCCTACTGAGTGTTTCTAGAGGAGAGGGAGCACTGCGGTGTGTTTCCAGGTGTCTACATAAGTGTCTGTGATTATTGAGTCATTTAGGATCAGGGTGAGGGCTGCACTGATGGAATTCTGGCCTTTGATGAAGATGTGGTGAGGGCGGTGTGTGGTGATGATGAAGATGTGGTGAGCTCTTGAGTGTATAGACTGCATGGTCATTGCTGTTTCTTGAGTGATGATGGTGGGACAGGTGATCAGGGTGGGCATCTGGGTGTTGGTAGAGATGGGCAGGAGGGCTGCAAGAGTGGAATGTTTTTTATAGATCCTGGTGATTTTGTTTCTGAAGAATAGGGACAGCAAGGTGCAGAGATCCTGAGAGGGGGCTACATTGGTAGAGCTTGCAGCTAGAGAGGTAATGTCTTTCACTATGGCGAAGATTTCCCTGGTGCTGTTGGTGCTACTTTCAAGGCAAATAAAGGTCAGAAACGAGTAGCAAGAGGCAGAATAAAGGTCAGCAATGAGCAGAAAGAAGCAAGATAAAGGTCTGAAATTAGCAGAAAGAGGGAAAATAAAGGTCAGCAAAGGGCAGAAAGAAGGAAAATAAAGGTGGGCAATGAGCAGAAAGAGGTAAAATGAAGTTCAGCAACAAGCAGAGAGGGGCAAACTGGAGGCTAACAACAAGCAGAAAGTGGTAAAATCGAGATCAGCAACAAGCAGAAAAAAGTAAAATAAAGGTCAGAAATAAGCAAAAAGAGGCAAAATAGAGATCATCAATGAGCAGAAAGAGGCAAATAAAGTATGGCAACAAGCAGAAAGAGGCAAAATAGAGATTAGAAAGAGGACAAAATAAGGGCCAGAATTAGCAGAAAGAAGCAAAATAAAGGTCAGAAAGAGCCAAATTAAAGGCCAGCAACGGGTATAAGGAGGTAAAATAAAGGTCAGCAACCAGCAAAAAGAGGGTGAATAAAGGAGAGAAGAGAGTAGAAAGAAACAAAATAAAGGTGGTAAATAAGCAGAAAGAGGCAAGATAAAGGTCAGAAACTAGCAGAAAGAGGCAAGATAATGGTGAGAAATTAGCAGAAAGAGGCAGAATAGAGGTAAGAAATGAGCAGAAGAATCCAAAGAGGTGAAGAAGGTGAGAAATTAACAGAAAAGGATGAATAAAGGTGAGAAATGAGCAGAAAGGGGCTTTCTAAAGGTGAGAAACAAGCATAAAGAGGCAAAATAAAGGTCGGAAATTAGCAGAAAGCGACAGAATAAAAGTCAGAAACTAGCAGAAAAGCAGAAAATAAAGGTCAGAAATAGGCAGCAACAGGTCAAATAAAGGTTAGAAATTAAAAGGAAGAGGCAGAATAAAGGTCAGAAACTAACAGAAAGAGACTAAATAAAGGTTAGAAATGAGGTTGCTGAAAATTGCTGAGACCTCGTCGGAGGCCCCTCCCCTTTTCTCAACCACTCTGCACCGGGGCCTCCTGCCCCAGTACTTGGGGATTGAAGCCCCTTGGCTGCATAGGGTCGTTGGGGCCAAGTAGTACTCCTATTGTTGCCACAAGTAAGTCCCCCGCTGTTGGATTGCTGATATGTCTTCGGAGGTTCTGCCTCCTTTCTCAACCACTCTGCACAGGGGACTCCTGGCACACTGTTGGTTGGGGGATGAAGACCTCTGGGTTTCAGAGGGTCGTTTGGGGCCAGGAACCCATAATGTTGCCACAAGTAAGTCCTACAAAGCGGGATTGCTGAAATGTCATCAGAAGCCTGCCCTCTTTCTCAGCCACTCTGCACAGGGGACTCCTGGCACACTAATGGTTGGTGATAAAGTCCCCTTGACTGCTGGGGGTGTTGGGAGCCAAGAACCCCTATTGTTGGGACATGTAGGCCCCCTACAGCAGAACTGCTGAAATGCCATTGGGGGCCCTGCTTCCTTTCTCAACCACTCTGCAAAGAACCCAGGCCCCCTGGTGCACTGCAGGTTGTAGCCACTGTCGCTCACCTATGGCATGAAAAAATTCTGCTCCATTGTGGAGTGCAGAGTTTATTGGTAACTCTGCATTCTCTGCAGAACACAGAGTTGCTAAATTCCTAAAGCTCCACGAGTGAAGCAAAATTTTACACCCAGGCCTAATTTCCATTCACAAACCCACTCAGATACTCACTCCCAAACCCACTCAGACAATTACAGACCCACTCGGAGACTCACTCATCCACTAACCTACCTAAAAAGCCACTCGCATATCCACTCTCAAAGGTTACAAATTACAGTTAGAAAATAAAAACATTTAAAATGTTGAAATTTACTGAAAAAAACAAAGGTTGCAGGGATGATATAGTTAGAAAATAGAATTAAAAAAACCTTAGATTTCACTGAATAGGTTTAAGGGATGTTATAGTTAGACTCACATTTCACTTGTTCAAAATCAGTAAAATTCAGCAGTTATAGTTACCTGAGCTAACTATAACTTTCACCCCACAATGCAATTCTTCTGACCTCACATATTACATCACTCATGATATGGTCAGTAACATCATTGATGACATCACTGGTGACATCTCAAAGGACATCGCTGGTGACATCATCCACAAAACCACTCACACAGCCATTCACACCCCTGTATAACCTCTCATATACCCATTCACAGACCCACACAAATATTAACATGCCTATTCACAGACCCATACAAGTACTCACACTACCACTCACTTTCCCATACAGCTACGTATGCAACCACTCACTCATCTATCCAGCAGCTCATATAGCCATACACTCACCCATAAAAATACTCACACACCTACTTATTAACCTATTCATCCACTCACACACCCACTCACTCACCCATACAGCCTTTTAACACAGCCACTCCCTCACCCATACAAGCACTCAGACACACTCAAAGATCCACATAACCATTCACATACACATTCACACATTTATACAAGCACTCCCACATCCGCTCACTTACCCATACAGCCATTCCCACAGAGAAATTCTCCAATACAGCCACTCACACACCATCTCACTTAACGAAACAGCCACTCACTCATCCATACAGCCACTGATATCCCCAGTCACTCACTCATACAATTATTCAGATACCCACTCATTTACACATACAGTCACTCACACACCCATTCACCTACCCATAAAGCCACTCACATAGCCACTCACTCTCACTCACCAATACAGCCACTCACACACCCACTCACTCACCTATACATCCTCTCAACACAGTCACTCCTTCACACATACAAGCACCCAGACACATTCAAACATTCGCATAACCACTCACATACACATTCACACATTTATACAAGCACTCCCACATCTGCTTACTTATCCATACAGCCATTCACACAGGGAAACTCTCCAAAACAGCCACTCATACCCAACTCACTTAACCAAAAGTCCATTCAAACAGCCACTCACTCACCCATACAGCCACTTATATGCCCAGCCACTCACATAGCCACTCACTACTTACACACCCACTTATACACACATAGAGCCACTCACACAGCCATTCAAACATCTATACAGCCACTCAGACACCCACTTACACACTGATACACACAGGTACACAACCACTCAAATAACATATGTTAGAAATAGTATGACTCATTAGTTGCACACAGAGTATACTAATTTAACTTTTGTAGCAACTTATTGTATATGATTACCAAACAACCTCTCAGATAAACTTACACTCATGGGATGATGTCATCAGTGATGTCTTTTGAGATGTCATCAGTGATGTCATCAGTGATATCACTGACAATGTCATAAATAATGATATATACATTATTATTATTATTTGGGAGATTTATAGAGCGCCTGGTTACGCGCACCGGCGTGTCCCCGCGCTATGATAAGTGGAGTAAACAGTCCGAGCCGCCCTCAAGGTTGCCTACCTCCCGTATAAGTGAGTTTTAAGTTTTTTCCTGAAAATGGACTCTGAAGGCTCCAAACGTAACTCCATAGGCAGGGCATTCCATTGCTTGGCGGCCAGATATCTGAAAGACCTGCCCCCCATTCGGGCCTTCTTTATTTTTGGAACTTTCAGTAGCCCTGTATGGGAGGAGCGTAGATCACGCAAAGGCTCATAGCGAGTCACCAAATTCTGTAGCGGAGCAGGGGCTTTGCCGCTCAGGATGCGGTGACACGTGGAGAGAGCCTTAAACTCCACCCTTCTCCTGACAGGGAGCCAATGTAATGCCTGGAGCGCTGCTTTAGAGGGAGATCTCTTGGGGAGCCTTAGGACTAAGCGAGTGGCTGCATTTTGCAGCGCCTATGGCCTTTCCCGTGGCCCCCAGATACAGCAAGTTGCCGTAATCTAGGCGCGAGGTGACTAGGGCATGCACTAGCGTCCGGCGCGCTGTAATAGGTAGGAGGTCTAAGACCTTCCTTAAGGTTTTCAGGACACCGAAGCATACCCCTGCCACCCGGCCAAACTGGGGGCCAAAGGCCAGGTCAATATCAAGCCACACTCCGAGATTCCTTGCTTCCTGGCAGGGGACTGGGGTTTCTCCCAGGCAGGGAGGCCACCATGCCGACGACCAAACAGATGGCCTCTCCCCCACCACGAGTACCTCGGTCTTGCTACCGTTTAGCTTCAAACAGTTGGCGGACATCCAGGTTGCCAGTTCTTGCATGCAAACTCTGAAAATGTCCGCTGCAAGACCAGGCATACGTGAGAGGAAGATGACCAACTGCGTGTCGTCGGCATAGGACACTAGGCGCAGACCATGTCTTTCTACAATTGCCGCCAGCGGGGAGACATAAAGATTGAACAAGGTTGGGCTCAGGGACGAGCCCGGAGGCACGCCCTGGCCCAAACTAATCTCCCTAGGGTAGCAGTCTCCCAGACGGACTTGAAAACATCTGTTTGCCAGGAAGGACTGAATCCATCCAAGCGCAGCTCCTGATACCCCTCCTTCATTCAGACACTGTAGCAAGATGGAATGTGCTACAGTCTCGAATGCTGCGCTTCGGTCCAGAAGGATCAGGGCCATAGTCTGGCCCTCATCCACACCCTGTCGTAAAGCCTCTACTGCCATAAGAAGTGCTGACTCTGTCGAGTGTCGAGGACGGAAGCCAAACTGAGAATCGTGGAGCAGGGAGGCCTCTTCCACAAAATTCATCAGTTGAAGGTTCAGAGTTTTCTCCGCAACCTTCGCCATATATGGCAGGAGAGAGATGGGACGGAGATTTTCTAATTTTTCAAAGCTGATATTGGGGTTTTTCTGCAAAGGGAGTACCACCGCCCGTTTCCAGGCAATAGGTACAGTAGGTGTCAAGTAGATGACGGATGTAAGGCTCTAAAACCTGCAGACTGCCCATCAGCCGTTTGGGCGTGGTGGGGTCCCTAGGAGAGCCTGACTTTATAGATCCACAGATTTAGATGAGTGCCTCAGTCGGCGGGGTAATGAATGTGGTCAGCCGTTGATCCCCCCTCACCTTGGCTGCCTCCTTGAGCTCAGGACTTTTGCTAGCTTGGTTAGGGAAGGTAGAGTAGATCTTTGCTACCTTGTTGGCGAAAAACTCTGCTATATAAGTTATTATTAGCTAAGGTAAGTATGGCTGCTGAATTTCTCTGGATTTGTACGAGTGAAATGAGAGCCCAACTATAATGTCCGAATAACCTTTGGATTTTTCAGTGAAGTTCTAAGGTTTTTTTAATACCAGTTCCTAACTAGAAATGTAAGGAAATCTAAATTTGTATATCTACGACCTTGATTTAATTTGCAGAGCTCTGATTGGTTGCCAACACTTCAACAGGGAAATGCTGGCAGCTATATGGGGACTCAGCGAGTTACCAAAACAAATGTGAAAAAAGAAAAGGGACAGGGTAGGAATACCCTAACCCTCTAACCTTGGTATTGGTGCCCCAAACGGACTCCACCAGTGGAAAAAAAGCATTTAAAAAAATGCCACAAAATCATGAAAATTCATGAATGTGCAACAAAATTGAAAAGGGCCCCCGGGCACCAACCTATCCCAGAGCATTTTATAAAAAAAGGAGGGGGCACATTTAGACCCCCCTCCTGAGGCTCTTTGAAATAACCTTAGAAATTCACTGAAAAAACAAAGGTTACAGGGACTGATAATTTGAAAATAGAATTTAAAAAATTCTTAGAAACGGACTAAAAAAGATTACTGGGAGACTATAGTTACGCTCAGATTTCACTCGTAAAAAACCATAGAAATTCAGTAGTCATAGTTACCTGAGCTAACTATAACTTACGGCCCTGCAATGCGCTGCTTATGACCTCACATATTACATAACTGATGACATGGTCAGTGACATCACTGATTACATCACCGATGGCATAATCCACAGAACCACTCACATACCCACTCACTGCCCTATACAACCTCTCATATACCCACTCCGATGCTACCACTCCCATATCCATTTACAGACCCATGCAAGTACTCAAATACCCACTCACAAATTCATAGCGCCACTCCCACATCCACTCACTTATGAAGCCACCCACACAACCACTAACTCACCCATACAGCCATTCATGCACCCACTCACTCACCACTACAGCCACATCCAGTTATACAGAAATACAAACACTAACACACCCACTCATACACCCATGCAGCCACTCATACACTGATACAGCCACTCACACCTCTCCTCAATCACCCAAATAGTCAATCAAAGAGCCACCCACTCACCCATACAATTACTTACACACCTACTCATGTACTCATACAGATACTAACACATTCACTGAGTCACCCATAGTCACTCACACACTTGCTCACTCGCCCATACACTACTTATGCACCCACTCACTCACCCGTATAGCCACTCACACACACCATAACTCACCTATACAGGTTCTCACATACCCACACCACTGCACCCACTCACTCACCCGTATAGCCACTCACACACCCCATAACTCGCATATACAGGTTCTCACATACCCACACCACTGACACACACTCTCACTCACTCACACAACCACACACACAGTCACTCACCCACCCATACAAGCACTCACACACTCATAGAGCCACTTAGCCACCTACTCACACATGGATACACAGTCACACAGACACTCACATAAAATTCATTACAAATAGGATCATTCATTAGTAGTACACAAACTATACCCATTTAGGTGTTGTAGTATTTTAGTATATACCTTTAACAATCAAAATTTTAGCAAACACTCACAATCACTGGATGATGTCATCAGCGATGTAATTTGAGATGTCTTCAGTGATGTCACTGACCATATGATGAGTTATGTGATATTGAAGGTGATAAGCAGTGCATTGAGGGGCGCTACTTATAGTTAGCTCAGGTAACTGAGCAAACTATAATGTCCCTGTAACCTGTGACTTTTTTAGTGAATATATATATATATTATTTAATTATTACCCAGTGGGGGTCGCCACTGGGTACTCCTAGTTAGGAGCGTGTTTCCGTAGGTAATGCCTTTTTTGGGTTGCTAATAACTTTAGTACCATTTAACAAATCTCCACAAAACATTCCCAAAAAAGAGCTACTTTTTGACAAGTTTGCACATGGAAAGTTTCAGGGTGCTCTGTCACACAGGGGCGAGAAAAAAGGGGTTCCAAAATTGTGTTTTGCTAATTCATTGTTCCATTGGAACTTTAGACACAGCAATGGGACAAACCGCTAAACTGATCTGCACCAATTTTGGCTGAAAGCTAGAAATTGGTCAAGAAAGATGGTGGAAAGGAAAGGAAAGATGTGGTGTAAATTAATTCAGTAGCTTTTAAGCGATTAATGCTCAAAACAATTGTATGTTTCCTACCACAGATGATCCTCTGAGCCTGACAGATCTCCTGTTGAGATCTAATTGGCTGCTCTCACATCAACTAGGAACTGGAAGCAGTCATCTTAGGACTCTGGACTCAGTCTTGAGTCCTAAAACAAATACCAATAAAAAGACATAGGGGGCAGGGTAGGGATACTCAGACCCCCTAGGCCTGGTGGTGGTTCCCAGAGTGAACCTGTCTGGGACCAAAATGTTTTTGCTGTGCATTGACAGTTGATCCATGAAGTGGCAAATGTTTCACAAAATGTGTGGGCTCTAGTGCCTTTCTAAAAAATACCCTTGGTGGCAATACAGATAGTAGGTAAGGGTAGGGAGAGATGTGGCCCCCCTACCCATGCCTCTAACAGGCCCGGGATCCCTTTCCCCCTGGGTCGTCATTTTAATGAAGGGGAGGGGTGCATGGCACCACTCCCAGAGCCTAATGAGGCCCCAGGGACGCCATCCCCTGGGGATTTAGTTAAAGGAGGGGGGCTCCAGCCCCATCACTGCGCCTAAATAGGCCCCACAGGACCCTCTGCCCCGGGGCCACAATGTAAATTAAAGGGGAGAGGGCCATGTGGCACCCCTCCCTAAGCCATAATAGGGTCCTGGGGACCCCATTCCCTGGGGCCATCACACTAAATAAAAGGGAGGGCGGCCATGCAGCCCCTCTCCTCAATGAGCCTTTAAAGGCCCGGAGACCCCATCTCCTGGGGTCCCGGGGAGCCCACCCCTGGTACAGTAGGGGAAGTGTTGGACTATGGAGGGCTTATATTTACTATTCCCACTCCAGTGTCAGCAACAGTAGGGAAATTATTGAATTGAGGTGAGTTTAGGTTTACTATTTCTTCTCCAGCCTAAGCAACAGTGGAGAAAGTGTTAGACTCCGGAGTAATTACAATTACTATTTCTACTACAGTCTAATCAACTATACGGAAAGTGTTGAAATCTGGAGGGGTTTGATTTTCTATTCCCACAACAACCTACACAACAGTCGGGAAAGTGTTGCGCTCTAGAGGGGTTTGCTTTACTAATCATACTCAAGTGTGCCGTTAGTTCATTCAATTCATGGATTGAATGTGGGACTGCTGCATCAATAAAAACAGGTCGGGTTTGCAGATTGCGCTCTACCCCTTCTAAACCTTGGTTCTCCCACACCCTCCGTGATCTTAAATCAGGTTGCAAAAAACTTGAACGGATATGGAGACAAGCCTATCTCCCCGAGGCTAAGAAGGACTTGAGGATGGCACAAAAAAAGTACTATGCAGCGATTAGATCTGCAAAAAGTCAATACTACGAAGGGCGTATAATTAAGGCCAATAACAATAGTAGGGAAATCTTTGCTATTGTGAAAAGCTTTGTTTCACCATGTGCTGCTCAACCTGTACTAACCTCCTCGGAGAAATGGTGCGAAGAACTCTCTGTGTTCTTTGTTGACAAAATCACCAAAATTCAGGACGATTTACTTACTGTATGCAATAGCTTTCCACCCTCACTGGTTATTTCGTCCCCGGTGATGCCCGCCCCTACGGAACAGTTTGACCATTTCACCCCAGTAGAAAAAATAGACATTGTCAGAATCCTTGCTGCCCTACAATCAGGATCCCCCTCTGACCCCTGTCCTGCCAGAGTGTTTGCGCGTCTTGCAGACACAGTCGGCGATGAGGTAACACATATCATCAATCGCTCTTTCCTCACTGCTACTGTTCCGGCCTGCTGGAAGCAAGCTAAATTGCTCCCACTCTAAAAAAAAAATGGTTTAGATCCCACTGTCCCCGCTAACTTCCGGCCCATATCACTGTTGCCGGCTCTTGCAAAAATATGTGAAAAGGTTGCTTTCACACAGCTGGACAAATTTGTAGAAACTTCCCAGGCTCTACATCCAGCGCAATCTGGCTTCAGAGCAGCCTTCAGTACGGAGACGGCATTAGTTGAAATATCCGAGGCTATCCGGGAGTGCCTGGACGGAGGTGGCAGAGCGGCTCTGATTTTATTGGACCTCTCTGCCGCCTTCGATACGGTCCCTCACTCCCTTCTGCTCACTAGACTAGCGGCCATAGGCATAACAGGCTCTGCCCTTGACTGGCTGACATCTTTTCTAGACAATAGATCTCAACAAGTCTGGATACCGCCCTTTGCCTCCTCTCCCAAGAAACTTGCAACTGGCGTACCTCAGGGCTCTACCCTTAGCCCCCTGCTTTTTAATATATATCTGACCCCGCTCATCCATCTTGCTGAACAGCTGGGAGCAAAAATTATGGCCTATGCTGACGACACACAACTTCTGTTCACATGGCCAAAAAACAACATGGATACGTCGGGAGCCCAATCCTGCCTATCATCTGTCTTTCGTTGGCTAGCCCTCGCCCAACTAAAATGTAACGAAAGCAAATCGGAAATCCTGCTATATGGTTCTTTCCCCGACAACTTTAGCAACTCTCTTTGGCCTGCCGATCTGCCATGCCCCAAATCCATCGGAGGCCCTGCAAAAAACCTCGGAGTCTGGTTTAACAATGACCTCAGATTTGAGGATCATTTAAAAAACTCACTGGGATTTGCTTCTCCACACTTAAAACATTACGCAGGTTCTTTCCTCTCCTCCCGAGAGAGGCCAAGGAGACTGTCATTCGCGCCCTTATATTATCCAGATTGGATTACGCGAATGGCCTCTTCTGTGGCCTACCAGCCTACCTCATTCATCGTCTCCAAGTTATTCAAAATGCCGCTGTGCGGCTTCTGTTTAACATACCCAAAAGCTTAAGTGTCCGCCAACCTCTCCGCACTCTTCACTGGCTCCCAGTTGCAGATAGGATTTCATTCAAAATCCTTGTCCTCGCTTATCGAGCTGTCCATCAAACCGGCCCAGTCTATTTGAGGAAAAGATTTTCCCTATATGTTCCCAACCGCACTCTCAGATCAACTAATCTGCACCAAATGACTGTACCAAAGTTTAAATACAGCAGGCTTGGTGGCCAATCCATCTCTGTCAGAGCCGCGAGAGCCTGGAACACCCTTCCTCCCCATCTGAGAACAGCCCCATCCATTACTGTGTTTAAGAAAGGACTGAAGACCCACCTCTTTAACATCACTGTATAGGGTCTCACTCCTATCCTTACACTGGAATCACTCTGCTCTGCCTCTCACCTTCCCCGCGCCGGCATACTATTTCCTTAGTAACAGAGCGCGCTACAAAAGCCTCTATAATAACTATAATAAGTGTAACGAACAGTAGAGACACTGGATTGACTACAAAAAAAATCCACTTCCAAATCATCTAGATAAATGTTTATGAATGCCTAAATCAAATACAAATTAAATTCATATTATAAGAAAAATGCATATGTTATACTCTTATTAAATACGTAATACGATTTAAATAAATAAAATACATTTAAATAAGATGTACTTCCCTACCACAAGAAAACAAGAACTACCAAAAACAATAACCTATTTTACAAGTACATAAAAAAAATTACTTTACCAAAAGCAAATATTTGAATTTACAAAATGCATTGTGCAAAGATTATTATTAGAAATAGTTAACACTAAAGTAATAAATAACAAAAAAGTATTTGCAGAACATAACAACAATAAAATAATTAATGATTATCATTTAATAAATTAAATAATTATTAATTTAACATATACTATAATTACAATACATTCCTACCCTATTTCCCTGCAACAACCACTTCTAAAATATACATTACTTACTAAATTGTAAACATTTAAATATACTGTAAATAAGAATAACTTAATTGAACAATTACCATATAAAACAATTTACGAAAGCATCATTTACAGAATTATTAATGACAAATTAATTTACATTAAATAAAATTATCTGTACTTCAGGTAACTTCCCATCCTAGTACTTTACACAACCAGCAACCTTCTCCTGATATATATAATATACAAACAAAAATAAACACAATTAATGGTAGATTTGGAAAAGTGTTCCAAATTAAACCATAAAAGTATGTAAATAATTAATAATTAATAACATCATTAATAAATAATTATTATTAATTAGCATTAATGAAAATTAACAGTATTTTGAAATATTTCCATCACATTCATAGCAAAAACCAGCGACCACCTATTGCAATAAAATGATCAATGAAAATTTAAAAATGTAAATGAAATTACAAATCACAAATTAAACTTAAATAAAACAATTATACATCAATTATAATTCAGTTAAATATTTACAATACAATAAATAATTAACAATAGCATTTTATTACTCTAATTTAAATTGCCTTCCACCGTATTCTCCTCCAAAACCCACCAAACTGCAACTACATTATAAATAAGGCTCCCAGCTTTCTATTTTTACAGATAAATACAGACCGAAAACAACGTGTTTCCCGTCTGCATTCAGTTTTAAAATGGAAAAAAATTTAAACTGGGCTTATTTTGAGAGACTTTCCATGCTGTCTTTCATCAGTTTCAATCCAATAGCTGTACAGCTAGACAGCATGTGGAGTTAAAAGACAGGATGATATTTCCTTAAATAATGGCATATGTACCATATATTTGTGATATAGTATTTACCTGTGGGTGTAGTGTTATATTTGGCTGCTTAATTTGCTAAAGCTCGACAGGCATCAAAATACGAGTGCATGTTTATAACTTAAATGTGGAAAGATATGATTTTACAATGTCATTTATTCACAAAACACAAAATAAAAATGAATACATACCAATAAGATGGCCAAAAAATGCATGTGTATGAATACAGATGGAATAGTTAAAAAAAACTAACTACCATAAAACCTGGAGCCCTAATAATCTATTACTAACTCAATAAACAAAAAACATTTTACTACAATGTCTAATATAAAAAATTAGTTGCAATTACACTATTGCAGTGAAAGAGGACTCCATTCCCCAGGACACAACTCGCAGTCTTGCCCTTCTGGGAGGGGGAGGACCTCTCCCACTTGTGGTAGAGTGCTATTTAGGGCACGTTTCTGCTCTTGTTAGGAAAGCCCTACGGCCAACTCGGTCCCGTAGAGCTTTCCGAACGACTCATGCTCCTGGGCTCCGAGTGCCCGAGTAAGATGCAAGTACACGCTGACAGACTTGGGTCGCTCTGAGTCCCATTGATGTTTATGGGAGCCTGATGCGTACATAGGCTCCCATACAGAAAAAAGGTATGTCAGGGCACCCCCTGTCGACATGATGCCTCGGTGCCCTCCGCACCAAGCAAAAATGTGTCGGAGGGGTCTTGGGTCCCCCTCTGTGGCTGACCCGTAAGGCTACGGGTGAAGGGGGGCCTGCTACGGCCCCCCAAAGTCTGGTTCCCAAAGCTTTTTTGAGTCGGAGGCTCCAAGTCGATCTTGCTGCTCGACACGTGCATCTTACTTGTTCACTTGGAAATCGGACCCATTGCACTGTACAAGTCGGTCATGTTGTAGTCATCTAGAGGGCTTCGCTGACGGGTATGAGTCGCTTGGAGCATGAGGCGATATTCACATCATACTTGCTTGCTCGTACAGATGGACGAGTTGGTCGGAAATCGCACACGCGACTTAGATTTGCTCATGACGGATGCCGTCAGGAGCCCTTCCAAGCGAGATTGGAATCGGGCCTTTAGTGTTTACCAGTAACCCACTGCGTGAGATGACTGTCGCAGTGAAAGGAGACTCCACTACCTAGGACACCTCCTGCTGCCTTGTCACCTAGGAAGGGAGGACCCCTCCTAACTGTTGGAGAGTGCTATTTTGCACAAAGCTGTAACATTAGACATGGGGCACACCCTTGCAAAGCCCAGGTTAAAGGTGGGACCTTCTTCCACCTGTTGTCGCCAGGAAGAGGCAGGGGAGGGTCACCCCTCTTGGTTTTTCCTTGTAGTTAGGAGAACAGCATTTAAGGTAGGATGGCTTTTTTGAACTGTTACCATGTGTAAAAGGAAAACCTCATCCCTAAAAGGACACCATAGTTTTTTTATTACACACACAATTACTAGCTATCTCACTACAGTTATGGGGGGCAATTAACTCGGAGATTGGCTTACTTGAGGAGAGGATAGATGCAGTTGGGTGTCTTTCCAGGGACGCACCATCCCTGATTGTGGCCAATGAGGCTTATCCCCCAATCCCCCAATCACAGTAACTGCCAGTGGTGGAGGGATGCAGCACCCGCCCTACTAATTAAGAGGGTGAAGGTATTAACCCCATTGAAGAACATGATAGCAATCAATTTCAGAATTATTGAGAGCGCACAAATATGCATTATTGAAGTAATTTCTGGTCAACAGCCAGCAATAAGTCCACTGCAACCCAAAAGAAAATGGAAAGAAGTGAAGGAATTCCCAAACTGTAAAAGCTTAAGTGGAAAAAAAAAGTTTATCCACCAAAAGCCATCAAATACAATGGCCTCCACTGTGGTCTAAGGCACATGGGCAGCTTTGGAAAATTTAATCTAGAAATATTGCAATGCACTTCACTTGAGCAGTGCTCATCCTTCTTTTAAAATGTAGAGACAATGCTGAAGGATTTATGTTTTTACATTCAAGAAAAGTTCAATGCATTGGGTGATTAAAGTTTCCTTCTCCTCCATCACACTCAGGATATTTAACAGCAATCAGGTTCTTCTAGATCGTCAAAGATAACAAGTAAATTCATGTAAAAAAATTATCTTTCTGGTGATTATAATCCTTTGGGAACCATCTCTATCTCTGATATATGTACCACAGACCCAACTTGAAAGGACAAACATAACATTTCCCCTGGGAGGCTGAATAGTGAAGTAACATCGCTCCACAGTTGAAGGTACTGAAGGAGGTAGCCATGGAAATAACTAGATCACCCTACAACTGCTGCCTGATACTCTCTATGTAATTGTTTTAGAGAAAGTCCCACTGTTACCTGTCAATAGGAGGCAAAGGTGACTAGACCTTAAACATAAGTTGGTAGAAGGAAAAATCATGCTGGCCGGGTGATTTGTTCAGAGAGATACTCAAAATAAGGAGGGAGAAATGCATTGGTCTTTAACCAAAATGTTGCGCAGAAGACTGTGCTGTTGTTAACTTCAAAGTGGTTGAAATGTATCACTCCACCTGAACATCCTAGCTAGACTATCAGTGAAGGATTAAGGCCCATCCCTTGAGGAATTTCCACAAGCCTCCTCATAAGAACTCTCAGTGGACTCCTACCCAGGCATTGGGCCTATACAGGGGTGGTGTAAACAATTGGGCTCCTAATAATAAAACAGGTAACCATTTTACCCACCTATCTGAGCTCCAGGATATTGATTCACTTCACCCTTGAGACACCTCTGAGATGCTGTATACTTCTGTTGATTTTCATTCTGACACTAAGAAAGAGTTCAGAGATCATGGAGATCAGGATTATCATATTGACACAATTATCAAAGTAAAGGAGCCCACTTATGACGGGGACATCATGGGATACAGCAAGAATGCATTTGAAGCTGTCTAATATAGCCTTATAGCCCACCGTGGAGAGCTATACCGGCTATTAAAGGCCCTCTCCAGCGTTAACAAGGGAGAAGGAGTTTAATAGCCGGTGTAGCCCAGCTACGAAGGGCTGTACGTCTATTAGAACATTCTGCCACTAGAGGGCAGAATGTTCTAACAACAAAAAAAAAGCCTTATGGGAGAATGAGGGGATTGGAATCCTCTCGGGTTCCCTGAATCCTTTGTTCACACCCAGAGCTATGAACAAAGAAACATTGGAATTTTGGAGCTCCAGGCTTATAACAACCATTAGAATCCCGGAGCACTCCGTTGTTTTCAATTGAGCTCCCAACATTCCAATGTTCTAATTCGGATTGGTTAAGGTTCTTAAATGGTGTTGATATAACTTGCCCACAAGAGACTTGGATGATGGCTGTATTCTATGTTGATGGTTTCTATTCTTATTGTATTTCAGCGATTCCTTCCCCTGCCAGTAAAGCAGAGGAAGATCTGGCAGCTCTTATTTCTGGCAGCCTCTCCTGCGTTAAGGTGAAGGTTCTTTGCTCTACCACTTGCTTTCAATTATTACAGCATTTTTGATCAGCAGTCTACTGAGGTAAGGGACTGACTGGATGATTTTATGTCAAAATATTTTATGACAAATGGCCGCTTAGTCATCAAAATTTGGGCTGGGGTCTTTAACATCCCCTTTTGCAAATTATTGACCAGCCTGTTTGTTAGCCAGAGGATGCAGAGGGTGTTAAGTTTACCTACCTCATTTTAAACATACTCTGTATGGAGATTCACTAAATAGGATGATCGTCAACAATGATATCATTTTGCAAGTGATATGGCGCCAGTTCCTGACCCCGTAATACGAGTTTACACCAACATAGGCCACTCCAGTACATTCAATTTTATTTTGTTATCAGAAGATTTTTGCCCAACTGATGATTTTACAGAATAAGTGCCAGTAGCCATAACCCCCCCCCCTCCATGTGTATAAATTTAGACTGGGAGAGCGGGAGCAAAACAAATGAGGTAGGATCTATTGATTATTTCACCAATAATGCTGTGAGAATTAAAGGGGATACTGTTGATCCGACTATGTTCACTGAAAATTGTATTGTAAATAATAGGGAAGCCATAGCTGACTGTTCGTCAATAGGAGCCCCAGCAAGCACTATAGTCAATCCACAGTCCCTATTGATCACACTGAATCTCGAAACCAAGGGTGATAATCGAAGAACATACTGTCTGAATTTATTGCGGGCATACTATGGATTGATTGAGGTGCGTTCGTGGAGTAGACTGGACGTTGAATAAGTACTCACATTTGGTGTGTTTTTGGAGACCTTTTGATCACGTAATATGGTCTAATATAGTGGCATATACGGTGTAATTGGACTGATGGATTGATCTAAAACATCCTAACATGTACATCTAAAATCATGTGTGGAACCGGGGGCATTGTACATTGTGTGTTATCTATGTTTGTTTACATACTTGAGCACTGTGTCATCTGCACTTTGGTTCACTTTCACACCTATAAACTGTGTAATGTATACCAGTAACAGGAACCCTCTCAGTCTTGTATTGTCCTTTTGTATAATTCAAGTAATAAGTCATTAATGGGTTATTATAATAATAGATTGATTGGTGGACTCCCCAAACAAGTTGAAGGGTGACCCACATGTTGAAGAGTCCTACGGTACACTGTATACATAGACAATTAGGTTTCAGGCCAGGTATTGATACTGTAGAGCAATGTTTAAACTTCTGCCTCCTGATAGGAAAGTATTCTCAAGCAAAGGCATCCTACATTTAATGTTCATGGACCTTTCTTGCGCATTCAATGCTGTACAGTGTTCAAAACTGTGGTCCTTCCTGGAAAATATGGGGGTAGAAAAAAAGAAAAAGGAAAAGAATACAAGATAATAAAAGAAATTGGAGATCGACTTACATATAAAGATATCTTTAGAAGTTTATGTTAGTATCTTCTTTTACACCATTTATCCCAGATCTTCCAAAATGTGGTCTTCTTTGTTACACATATAGCTCCATCTAGTTTTGCGAACCTATGTATTGAATTAATCCATTCACACTCTAGTGGGGAAACAGGCAAAATCCACTTTATATATAATTCCCTGCGTGCCAGTAAAAAAAGAGTACAAACATTAATATTTTATGATTTTTAGATATCTGACTTGTAACTTCCTTATCCGGGGTCATGCCAAAAATTCCTTGTGAAAGACTCACCTTAACTTCGACCCCCACAATACTGGAGATGGTCGCACCAACTTATGCCAAAAACTTTGTATTGATGGACATCGCGACATAATATTTTTGTATCAACATATTAAAAAAAAACTCAAGATTTTATCCAAACACAATCAGTGAGACCCCTCCACCATGCAATGCTTTTAACTATTCATTCAGTGTTGCCTTTCTCCCACAACTTTTAACTCCCATCAGAATGAATTACCCCCAACAACACTAACAGCCACTGACTACACACAGCTTACATATCCCTCCTTTGCAGTGGCGGCTGGTGACATTTGAAAGTGGTAGGGCGTAACGGTTCGTCACTGAAACATTGACACCTGAATTCATCTGTCTTTGTCACTTAATAATACTGACGCTCACTCACTACAGCTCGCTGTCCACACTAACCATGCTCTCCAACATTGCAGCCCACCGATGGAATACGAATGAATGCTCCTGCAGTCCGTAAAACGTAATTAACTAATTAATAAACTGCAGTCCGTGTAGCTTGTAAAACATGAGAAATAGAGAGGAATTAAACGAAAGGGAAGATTAGACGGACCCACGAGTCTTAAACACTGAACGCGGATCAGAGCAAACTCATCTTGCAAACGAACGTGAGGCAACCGAAATATTAAAGACTCAACCCGGGCAAAGCTCCACCTCGTCGGTCTCCCCTCCAAAACTCGAGCCCTACCAGCCTCGGCTCCATAGCTCTGCCTGCATGTGTGGGGGATCCCCCAATCTACTTTTGACAGTAAACTCTCGCACTGAGCTCCACCCCGGTCAGTAGCGATACAAAGGCACAGCAAAGAATACCAGAGAGGAACAAAGGGCAGCCGACCTGGGCTGGAGGGCTGGCGTCATTCGCCACACTGTGCACGCATCGCCATTAATCCCAGCTCTCATTATGTAACTGCTGAACGGGTGCCAGGCCAGCCAGTGAGGTTGGAATAACACAGACCGACAACAGAACTGTTTTGTAATCGCAGCGAGTGTATGTTTGTTTTTATGTAAAAAACCTTCTTTGCTTCTTAGCTGGGCCAGTCACTAGCACAAAAACACAGAAAGGCAGATCGGTGGGCTTTATGCTTCTGCGAAAAGTAGTATGCCTAGAAACCAGATAAGCACCACTCGAATTAAACAACAAAAGCTGAACCAATCTCCAAACATGCTTCAACATCTGATAAAGGACCTTCGAGACCCATTGCTTTCCCGGAAATATTGCCCGGGTAGAAGTGGGAGATAACAATTCTGCCTTCACTTATCTAGCTAGCACTCTGCTCATCAAAGGCAAACTTGCTACCAATACTGAATACACGGCTCGCTCACAGTGGGGGTCAGGGGGGTGGGGATAAATAAAATAAAAAACTTACCTTGTCTTCACTTGACCGGGTCCGCACCATCTCTGCTCTGGGGTCCCGTTGGCGCCTAGACTAATTAGTAATGGCTGCCAACTTGCCGAGACACAGTAGTAGCCAATCCTGATGCTGCTCTCTTTAGAGGAGAGCTGCTCTCTAAAGAGAGTAGCATCAGGATTGGGCTGAGCATTAAAAAAACGTCGTTCGTTTTTTCAGCAATGGGGTACGTTGCATTAGGCAGGCAAACCCCTAATCGGTTGTTTTTTTGAAATCCACATAGTTTGCTAGTTAAAGAAGCCCTGCCGGGCAAACACCACATGCGCAGTGAGTGCGCACTGTGCCGGCACAGTCAGTCCAGCGCCACCCAGTGTCAGACAGTGCATACTGTCCATGTCCATGACACACACCACGGCCGCAGGGCAATAATTATCGGGCAATTTATTCGAGCGGCGCGTTAATTTATAAAACTTGTATTAACGCGCCGCTCGAATAAATTGCCTGATAATTATAGGTGGGGCAACGCCCAAACGCCCTAATGGTAAAACCGCCACTGCTCCTTTGATACATACAACCAGGCGTCTCCAAACCTTTCTAGAGAGCCCCTCGCCTTCTTACCTTCAAGTATGATAAGCTACAGGTATACCATATAACTTAATCATATAATGCACTATTCTTAACAAGGTCAGTGCCCAGGAAAAAATGCAGTACACACAATATCACATACCACCCATATCCATCTGTCTCTTCATTACAAATACAGCAGCCCATGTACCCACCGCAAACATAATGCCTACGGACTATTCCATCAAATTAAAGCAGGGATAAACAGACGCTTGACTATCAGTCATTTTCTAATCATATATTAACCTCCCTCAATAATGTGTCAATGTAAAAAATATCCTTAATGACATTTTTCAGCTAACAGATTCATCCAGACACTCATGGAATCATTCACACATTCATTCACCAAGAAATTAACCCCAGTTGATGACACTTTTCACATTCCTCAGTCTCATACTAACAGTAAGCACATGCATCTACTGCAATGGAACTCCTGCAATTATTCCCATGAGCCAAAGGCCATATGCCCATGGATAAGAGCTTGGCCTAACCATTCAACAAAATAGCGGGAAGTGTTAATCGACTCGGCCGCAGCATGACCCACTGCAGCAACCAGGGGGCGGATCAGGGGTGCTTTGAAGAGGTACCCTAGTACAATCTGTGGGTAAGGTAATGTGAGATATCAGGACCTGTTTTTAAATGCTTTACATATCTGTCTCCTAAGTTAAGCCTGCCTGCTCGTTGCCAGCTACCAAGGGTTGAGCAAGGGAATAATTTATCGAGATCTTGACCGGACTTTATATTTTGATTGTGGCCATATTCTTAGTGGTAGGTCCCTACCTACACCTACTAATAAACCACTTTCCCACAGCTAACAGAAGAAGCTAATGGGTTACCAGAGCCAAACACCAAAGTGTAGTGTACTTCCTATATCCCTGATAGGCTCTGCGCATTGGAATAATATACACTATAGTTTTGACATAGGACTGAGGTCAGTATGTCTTTATCGAGTACATTAAACGTAATTACTTGTGTGTGCCAACTAACTCAGAGGTCAGTGGAAACTTTCTCGAATGAACAAGATGGGATTCTTTTCTGACAACCGCATAAACATGACAACTTTGTTTACCTTACAGTCGGAACAACATATTCAGAGTCATGGAATGAATAGATAACCGTTTCTCTCAGTCAATCGTGCATGCTTTGTTTCTACAGAGTTGCACAGAAATAGAGAGACTGGCGTTTCAATAAAAAGGGTTTATTGAAAAGTCTTATATCTCATGTAAGAGATATGAACTGCAACAATCGTAAGACAGAATACGGAGTACCATACATACATCGTTTGCAGTAAGATAAAATAATACTGTAATAGAATGGTTTGTAGATATGACATATATTCATAAAATACATACATTAATAACACAGGCTGTTTAGTTATAGTCTAGTTTAGCCATAGTTGCCAAGAGTCCCTCTAGGTTCTAGCCTGCTCCATTCCTTAGAATGAGAGAGGTTGTAATCTCATTCACGGGTCTCGATCTCTAACACCCCACAAGGGGAGTCAGAAACACTGGAGCTGGATTCTCTACGAGGAGGATGGCAGCGTCTGGTCAGTGCGTCAGTTGGGGACTTGACTTCCTTCGGGACTTGCTGTGGCGAGCAGCGTCGTGCAAGTAGGTAGCTGAACCGCACCGTGCCTTGACATAGCATGTGACAGTTTATTTATACCTTGAAGGTGTTTAGGAATGCCAGTATTGACGTACAAGTCTAGCATAAAAACGTCTTGAATGAACCCCTAAGGAATACATGTATAATAAATGAGTTCTTGGAGAAATCAATATCCAGTAAAGGGGAAGTCCTAAAGGCTTAAGAGTCTGGTTTTCCAAGAACTCGTTGTGACGAAGATTAAATGATGTTGTTGAGCATGCCTGTATTTGGTTAGCATGAGCAATGCCTAAATAACGGCTGGATTTCTATGCCTAAATAAGGGCAATGCGAATTCTACCTATATAAGGGCATGAATCGGGAAATCTATATACGGTATCTAATCGACACACAACAAAAGTGCCAAGATAATCGCCTCTTGGCTACTTCAGTCTCCTTAGAAACAACACTTACTGCATGCACTAAAAAAAGAATCCAGTGTTGTACCACTTGTCTGGTTAGTAGGGGCAACAACCTTCTCTCGTGTGGCTTTTTTCTTCCCCCATGGTTTTGAGTGTCTATGGGACAAATCTAATGGCCAGAAGATGAGGTCCAGGCAGCCTTATCTGACCACTCTGTGGTGCAGAAGGACGGGCAAACAATTTTGGTGTGTTATGAGCCGGGTGGTCCTATCCCCTTCCAGATCAGTCAACACCTTCACCCACGAAGATTTCTGGGATTGGTGGACCCTACCAGAGTGCTGGGAGCACATGTGGGGTATTCTTTTCCCCTGATTCAATTCTGCTTCCAGTCACTGCTCATTGCCCAAGGGACTCAAACCAGACCCAGCCCCCGGATATTATACACAATGCAATCAGGTCAGTATTACTACAGGAGCTAGAGCCTCAGCTTGTAGCGTTCTAATCTAGGACCCTGATCGATAATGTGACCTTATGCCCCTATACGGCTATAAATCAATTTATTCCCTATATTGGCATAACCGATCAAATGCAATATTCAGAAACTCGTCTCTGGCCTCACACGAACAGAGCCACATTTCAGAATCGCTTTCTCTGCCACTTCCTTTGCAGCCAATTAGTGCAATGACATAGCAGAAGTTACTATCTAAGATTCCTAGATTAACACTCACAGGTTCTTCAACAAGATAAATACTCAGCAACCTGGAAATCCCTGCTTGCTATGTTTTGATTAGTAATAGAACTCTAATGAGCACTGATAGATGATCACTTCCCAGTGACATCTTTATTGACGTCTTATGTCCAAAAACGTACGTCAAACAAGGCACCTTTCAGGTATAAATATTACCAACGTTGCCTTAAGCAAACGCTGTCTCGCTGCTGCTGAAGTTGCTGTTATGCTGATGATACCATAGCTGCTATCGCTACTGCTATCGCTGCTAACTAGCGAACGATGGTGTGGTGAACTTAGGAGCTGAACAGCCGTCCCCCTGCAAGAGCCCAGCAGATGCAAGCTGCCAGCGGACGCTGCCCCTCCTCCTCCTCGACACGCTGAGAGAGACGCTGTCTTTTCTCCTGCAGAGAAATCCAGCTCGGGCATTTCTAGTCTACCCTTGCGGGTGACTGGGATATCGACCCCCTGAAGGAGATACCAGACCTCCATCATTCTATTCCAGAGGTATGGTGTTGACTAAACCCATAAGAGAGAATTCTTGAAGCAAACCTTGGCAAAACCAACTTAACTTAAAGCTACTTACTTACTCCCCTCCCAAATATTAGGCTTAGGTCAGGTACACTGGGGTAGGCGTAGTTAGAAGCACCAGTTGAGTATTTTAGCCTAATGTATATATGAATGTATACATGTTTTATTCATTTTAAACCATTGTATGGCTAAGAAACCATATCAATGCTTTTACAGTATTATTTTGCAATACTCATCTTACTGTACGTACTTTTTATAATAACAAGTCTTTCAATTGTGGCAATTCATTTCTCTTGTACGAGAAGAAAGACTGTTCAATAAATGTTACCCTTTATTGAAAACGCCCGTCTCTCTATTCTCTACATATTGTGAAAGTAAACTGCACAACCACTGACTGAGTAAAATAACTGTCTATTGTTCACACGACTCTAGAGATTGACTCTTATCTGAGAAGCAAAGTTGTCATGTTGCACGGTTGTTGGAAAACTGAATCCCTTCTTGGCTGTGCCAGGGAAGCTGATCACTTCCTATTCAGTCAAGAAAGTTTCCAGTGACCTCTGAGCTAGTTGGTAACAACCCCAATTAAGTTTAGCATAGTCAGTGGAGGCCTGGAAGATCCGCACTTCTACGCCGATACTACTGTTTATGTTATTCCAATGCGCAGGGCCTATTGGGAAAATAGGAACTACACTACATGGCGCCCAACGTTTGGTAAGGCGATAAACTAACGCAAGACGTTAGAGTAACTCAGTCGTGCATATTTCACACAGACCCCTTTCTCCCGTAAATACTCCAATAGACGTCTGGAGTGGGTGAAAGGTTAAAATCCGCCCGAACTCAGTAGGAAGAGATTCCTATGTAAAGCTCTGGTTTATTCAACGTTGAAGGATACAGTGTTCCAAAATATTGTGCACCTAATCTTTGTCTCCTTGGAGACCTGCTCTGCAAACCTTGCATTTATACAATGCCAGGAGAAAATGGAACCACTGGGGCCGCAGCAGATGCGACTCAGCAGGATCCCGACGGAACTATTGAACCGGGTGCAATTATCATCCCGGCACATTTAAGAAAATCTATAACATTAAAACTTATAGAAAACGGACTGACACCACAAGGTGGTACAGTAGTCTTCGTGATAGAGGCACACGAATATCGGCAGACAGAGGTATTTTATTTATGGATAAAATTTCCAGCGGCAAACGCTGCAACACATGAGTTCCACTACTATATAGTAGGGGATCCACCGGAAGAGTACGCTCCTTTCGAGGAGACTGAAATCCCATTAAAATACTAAGAACATTTACTTTGGTTTAAAGGCGCCCTAAAACATAATGATCATATTACCAGGCTCGGTCAACTAGGTAGACCAGGAGCAACGTGGCCGGTTCTAGCCAGCTACACACCACATCCGGACATTGAGAAAATGTCAAAAGAAGAGCTGTTAGTACAGCTAAAAACACTTATTAAAATACATAGGCAATTAGTCCAATATGTAATGCGGACTGCAACAGTCCAACCAGCTGTTAATGTACCACAGCTGACCCCTCATCAGGGGAACACTAATAAAATGACACCACAGAACATACAATCATGTCTTGGTAAAACACCCGTAAAACGGGAACAAATTCCTTTCTGGTTAGCGCAAAAAATCACTCAAATAGAGGCAGTATTTCCGGATACTACCCCTGTTGAGAAACACAGAATCTTGACCATCTGCCTTCCTATGGGAATCGCACCACACGTGGAGGACTGTGACACTTGGGGTACAGTCTTTGCTTCCATCTACACAAAAACACATGGTGTTCCGTCTATGGCGGTAATACCAGATGTACTAAGACAGATTCAAAATGAATACGGTCCAGAACCTGCTTTAACTCTTAGTATGAAATTACTGAAAGACTTCAAGCAGGTCTCAGCTATATTATTAGCCAACATTAAGGGAGAAGCAGCATCTGTGGCTATCCGCCAGAAGTTGAAGGAAACAGATATAACAGATCAGCCAATTGAGCTTGCCAGAATCATAGAAAAATGCTATGAAGAATTAGGTAGAGACAGCTTGGGTGGGAAACCAGTAAAACCCCAACTGCTCGAAAATCCTGAAAAATTATTTATTAAAAATAATTCAAACACTCCTAAAAAGAGCTGGGATGGAAATAAACAATCCACTCCCAAGGAAAAAGTTTTCCAGTCCAGAGGAAGGTCTCCTCGACGGAGGGAAAGAACTCCGACTCGAGAACACCAGTCTCCCCAGAGGGAGCCCTCTGAGAAAAGATATAACCTTAGAAATAGGGATAATTTGAAAAAACCTGATAGATATCAAAGTATTGATACACGTCCCTCTCGATCTTTTTCGCAGAAATCGGAAAGAAGAGGACGGTCAGACCCAGGAGAGCACACCAAGTCCAAAGACAAGGAACCTGCTCAGAGTAAAAAATCTCAATTTCCAAAAAAGAAGGTAGCCAGTATTAGAGTAATCAACCATGCCGAGAATACTGAGGACACAGTTGAAAAACGGGGAGTGGGCACAGACAATGTTAGACAGTGCAGCAAAAATCAGTATAGCCCGCAAGATCTTGATGAGTCATCTGGAGACAGTGGACACGAATGAATACATTCAGGTAGAAACTGCCGACACCAGACTTAGCGAGCCCCATAAGATATACGAAATAACATGGCGTATAGAGGGTGATAAGACTAGGAAAATAAAGGGTCTATTTTGGGATAAACTCTCAAAAGGCTATGATATTCTGTTAGCTGAAAAAGATTGGCCCCCAGAGTTTGTCAGGGAGTGCCCTCGTGGTGAAGAAATGATTATGCCTGCCTTCTCGAATCACATTCCGATTCACAAAATATATACTTATGCAAGGAAATGGGCAGTGGCCCAGGCACCGGCATTATATAAAAATCATGTAGGATGGGATGAGGTCTCTCCTCCTCACAAAATCCAGTTAAAAAGTCAACCGACTGCCCAAAGGCAGTATCCCATTAAGCAAGAAGCTAAAAAACAGGTCAGGGATATCTTAGATCAACTTGAATACCAGGGGGTGATTGAAACATGCACCTCTCAAATGAACAATCCTTTGTTTCCTGTCTCCAAACCAGACAATTCATATCGTCTAGTTTTGGACTACAGACACCTTAATGCATGTTGCAAAACTTTTGCAGTACAAAACTCGCATAGTGCAGCCCTAATGAATAACATAGTTAGGAAAAAATATAAAACAACATTAGACATATCTATTGGTTTCTTTTGTCAAAACATTGCACCAGAAAGCAGGTATTTGACCGCTTTCTCCGTAATGGGGTCTCAGAAAAATTTCTGTAGGCTCCCACAGGGGTTCAAGAACAGCCCAGGACTATTCTCAGCTAGAGTAACAGAGTTACTACAAATATATGATGATGAGGCATTATCTTACGTAGATGATATCTATCTCACAGACGACGACTTGGATACTCACTTGAAAAGAGTGAACACCATTATACTTGGGTTCGCAGCAGAGGGTTACAAATTCAACTTTAAAAAGTCTCGAATTGCCCATCTGACAGTATTATTTTTAGGATACGAATTATCAAGTGAAGGGAAAAGCCTAGCGGACAACTTCTTAGAGAAGTGCGCTGTACTCCAAGCTCCAAAAACGCTTAACAATTTACAATCCATAGTAGGTTTTCTGAATTTTGGAAGAACTTACATTTTAAATTACGCAGAGAGTGTTAAACCTCTCTACGAACTAATTAAACCTGATTTTAAACAAATCAATTGGACTCAAAAACACACAGAAATTTTGAGATCACTGCAAACAGACATGTTAGCAAAAACAAAATTAGATACACGTGACAACACACGCGATCTTGTAATCAAAGTCATCCCAGGAGGATGCGGATTCACGTACCTGACCTCTAATGAGGGAGAAAAGGTACCAATTTCAATTAAATCTCACTTGTATACACAAGCAGAAAAGACATAGAGTCCCACAGAAAATACTGTGAAGGCAGTGCAAATCGCATTAGCAAATGAACGAGAATTAGCACATGGTAAAAGGATTAATATCCTCACAGCGGAATCCGCCTTCGAAGCGCTATTCAGCCCAGTAAACCTGCCTACTGTGTCACTGGATCCGAAATGGATACAGTGTATAGATTCTCTAGGAGCGGAAGATGTGAAATACTATTTCGCCCCGCAATTCGAAGAACTGAATGATTTAGAATATGAAGAAGAATATCCTCTGCCAATCGAACTTCTGCCTCTCCCACAGTACGCCTGTATAATCTATACAGATAGATTTGTACATCATTTCATCGTAGAGAGCAAATTCTACGATGCAGCCTGTGCGATTGTTAAAGGTCGTTGGCTGTGCGGTAAATTCAGACCGAAGGTAACAAAAACTGAATCAGTAAGAAACTGTTCGGCTCAGAGAGCTGAAATCAGATCTTTAAAGATGGCGCTTGAAAATGCAGAACGTGAATTCCCCACACTAATCGTGTGCGATTCTTATTTTTGCGTCAACTCTTACAATAATAAACTGCAGAACTGGATTGAAAACGATTACAAAGATGACACAGGTGCCACAATAAAGCATAAATTGCTCTGGAAACAGGTAGCTCTTTTTCAGAAAGAACTACAAAAGACTCACGTGATACACGCACAGAGTCTTCAACGTGATGGCGTTCACGTTGCAGGGAATTCATTGGCCAACACAGCCATAGCGGAAGCAACTAAACCGGCTTCCGTAGCCACAAAAAAGTGTGCAGAAAAATACATAGACGGGGAAACCATGCTGGCAGTAAAAACGACCGTAAAAGGCGACTATGCAGCACTGCCCGTGAACTATCCACTCATTTATGCATACATAATCAATGCAAACTCCGTTCCTTTTGCTCGAATCCCTGGAGTGGGCGATAGGGTAATTCCAAACAGGGACCGGAGGGGCTTCCTATTACAGGAAGCACATATGGGATTGGGTCTGAGACACCAAACAATCAGGGACTCTCTGAGAGAATTAGAATCAGAGTACTGGTGGCCAGAAGTGAGTGAAGGCATTCATGAGTTTGAAAAAAACTGTGAAGACTGCAACAGAGATCGCCGTGAAGAACCGGCCAGTGTAGTGTCAGAAGCCCTAATAGAAAGCATCAGGCAATCTATCCTCGCTATCAAAAAAGAGAAACGCGTCCCATTGTACATCGTTAAGGCTAAACACACTTAAAAAATGTGGCCTCCAGCGCTCGGCTGACGCCAGAACGGTTATAAAAGATCTGCGAGTCTTTATCGGCACATACGCAATTGCCATGTTCCATTCTGACCAGGGTCCTGCTTTTAGCTCTCGAGCTTATAAGGAGGCCATGGCCAGCATGGGAGTTGGGTTGCGCTATTCTTGTCCATCACACCCCGAAGGTAATAGTGTGGTAGAAAGAAAAAACCGGGACATAAAGCGATCTATAACAGCGAAGGTATTAGGTTCGGGTGCTGGGTGGGTCAAACATCTAATAAGTGTCCAAATCAGTCTTAATAACTTGCCAAGAAATTCTCTAAAAGGTTTCAGCCCATACGAACTATTGTTCGGAACTAGAATGAGAGTTCAGGACTTAGATAGTCAAGTATCAGTGGTACAAGATAAGAAAACAGACTTTGACATCAAAGATCGTTTGGCTGTTTTACTGGACTTGAATGAAACAAGAAAATCCTTAAGCAACATAAAGTTAAAGCAACAGCCAGCTACCACTGATGAGGCACCACAAGCAACAGCCCCAGCAAGGCCTGTCTGGATTCCAAAGATTGGGGATCTAGGCCTAGATGTAGGTAATAGCAATTTACCGAATGGTAAATACCGAATTTTACAGATTCGGTATTCACTATTCGGTAATTGCTATGTAGGTAGAATATTCGGTAAAAATACCAAATCTGGAGGAGGAAATGATTGATTAACCTGTAGGATGCCATGGGGTGGGATTAGAAATATAATCTTGTCGTTGAGACTTCGGCTCACATTGTGCTTGGGGGTGAAGGGGGATGGCCTGGGGGTTGGGGGTCGGCGTGTTCTACTAGCAACTCTTTTTCCATATTGCCTTATGTCTATTCACTACAAATGAGCTACTACGTTTGGTTTGGTTTTTACTTTCATAAAAAGGAACAAAACAAAAATGGATTTAAAAAGTAAAACTTCATGGCTCCGAAAACTGCATCCTGAAGGTTTGCCATATCATCCTCACCATGTGCTGCCGGACCGGAGGGTTGTCGGCTGAATAGCTGTGTAAAAGTACATGATGTTCTCTTATCTTACGCCATGCTTATTGTATAAATGTACTGCTGTTACTTGGATGATGACTGTCAATAAAAGTTTTACACCAAAAAAAAAAAAAAAAATACCGAATCTGTAAGATTCGGTAATTACCGATTCTGTAATTACAGAATCGGTACTTGCCATTGATTCCTATGGGCCTTGAAGCCCATAGGAATCAATGGCAAATACCGATTCTGTAATTACAGAATCAGTAAAATTACCGATTTTGCAAGGGTGACAGGGTGTCACTTTGACACCCTGTTGCACCCCTGTTTCTGGCTTGTGTGCCATGTGGCACACAGACATGCCCTACGGCATGTCTGTGTGCCACATGGCACAGGTGTACATGCACAGATGTGCATGTACACTGGAATTCGTTATTTACCATGGAATAGTATTCCATGGTAAATAACGATTCGGTAAGGGCCTGTGGCACTGATTACAGTGCCACCTACATCTTGATTTACAGAATCGGTAAATTTACCGATTCGGTATTTTACCGATTCTGTATATTTACCGAATCGGTAAATATACTGATTCTGTAAATAAAATGCCCCCTACATCTCAAAAGCAAAATACCGGTCGGAAACAGCCAAAATCGGCCGTTTCCGACTGGTATTAAGGCTCCTACATCTGGCCCCAAGTCAGAGAAAAAATAGCGGTGAAGAAGGAATTTGGGCCTTCTTACAGAAAAGCAGTACCTGTCTTGGCAGTCATCGGAACAAGATCAGTAGTACTACCGCCCCTTGCTGGTAAAAAGGAGAACAGAGTTGTATCTATCGACCTGGTAAAACCACAAGCATGTGGCCTATAATCAACAGTAGGCCCAGTGGACTCCCGAGAAACAACAGAATACCCAAACTTGCAACAATCCAAGAGGTTCAAACTGAACGACTAATCACATTCGATCAGCCTGCAGTGCACAGAGAAGGACTATGCAATTACGCCATGGAACTCGTGCCTCTTGAGACACAGATTGAAACAGTTTGTCAAGAAACACCAGTCTACAATAATGTGGCATCAGAAAGTGCTACCGAAAGACAGATTGAAAGAACAATCCCAACAATTGACAGAACTGCCTCTGGTTATTTCATCGACTTCGACAACTTTTCCGAGGATCAAAGCAACCCCGAAGGGATGCCAGATACAAAAATGACCTTTAAAGAAAATACAACGGAACTCCTTCAACAAATCAAAGAATTATATCTGGATACACCGTTGATTGAGCATTGGATTATTTCAGGGGTACTCATACTCCTACTATGCCTAATTTTAGTTTTAATTTTAGGAAAGTTTATTACAATTGAATGTACACAGCAAGTCAGAACATCAACTTAGTCCTCAAACCACACAGATCATCCCACGTGAAGAAAAGAGAACTGTCAACAGTAAATGTCACAGCCATTCCAATACCCGGTGGGGTAGTATGGGAGAAAAATGACTATGAGATCTATGGTCCGGTCGAGATCCTGAAGTATCCTCATCAACTGAAGGTTTCCTTAAGTGACTTTGTAAAACCTAGTACATTCTCTGATGATTGGGACTTTGACAGTATTAATAATATGATGTCTGATTTAGTAATGTCAGCTAGATTCACAGATCATGATTATTTACAAGGTTCGTCTAGTTATGAACAGATGTTCTGTTTTACACATTATGGCGATCATTATTTGCATAAATATGCACAGCCTAGAAATGTTTTTAAGTATAATCAATGGGAACATTGTGCCAAACCACCTAAAAGCAGTTCTAAAACATTCTTTGAGAAATTCAAGTACTTCTCAGGGTTTAACACCAGTGATGTAAAATCGTTTTATTACAAACTGTTAGATAAAACAGGAATGAAAACAATGCTGACAAACACTAAATTAATATATTCAGAAGCATTTTATGAAAAAATGATGACATTTGGTTTTGATTATTGGAAAAATAACATTGAAACAAAAACCATTTGGGGTACGAAAGAGTGGCAGGTACAAGGCCTAGAAGCACTATTCAGAACCTGCATGATACCAGAACAAATGATGTTTTTAAATGACACAATTCATCAAACATCCTGTCTTGGCCTAGCTAAGATCAAAGACCTAAACAAACCGTCTGTTCCGAAGCCAATGCCTGATAATGCAATAACAGATATTGAGATAAACGTAACAAAAATTTTACATTTAAACAGAACACATCCTGATTGGAAAAAGTGGTTAATCTGGCCTACTGGCACAAACAACTGTCAAGATAGATTCCTGAATAAAACTCAGGGGTTAAAAATGACCAGACAAGACCCTAGATACTCCCAGAGACAACATCCAGGGATAGTAACAACATACAGTGTAGGGAAACTCTGCCTCGAATGGCTAGGATCATCCACACTTGCTGAAATTAAGCAGCACTTGTTTTTACTTAAAGAGGGTGCTGATTTGCGCGATTTTATTATGGGACCACGCAAACAGTGTCAAAAGCGTTTCATAGCGACCAGCATCTATGCTGCGTACAACGAGGCTTGGAAAGTCACACAAATTGAAACAGCTGAAAAAATACGAGAAATTGATCGTATTAATTTGGAAAAATCACTTTCTGTAGTGGACAATGGGTTAATGACTCTGTCCTCCAGAATATATTCGTTGGACAATATTGTATCCTCTGCCTTTGATATAATAGACAGAGACTTGCTGATGTTACAGCATGGCCAGTCACAATTACGTTCTATTGTACAATTAGGCTGGACGCTGCAAAATCTTCGTTCAGGCTATGTGCCTTGGCGTTTAATCAACACAACGTCATTTTTTTCCATTTTTAACCTTACTGATAAACAAATCAGCTTGGCACAGAAAGGAGCAGACTATACAATCCTGAGCATCGAAAAACTTGAGAGATTACCATTGACAATGTCAGAAAGTCCTGTCATTGAATGGATAATACACCGAATTATCACAATTCCGATAACAACTTTCCAATTTAAAAAGTGCCTTGAATACATACCTACTGGCCAGGATATGTTAAGTCAACATGGAAATTACCATACACACATTCATGCTATAGTGACAGCGACAAAAATGTATTTCTTAGTGGTGAAAACTGTAAACGTTCATTAAGCGGTATACTTTTGTGCCAGGGTATTAATTTACACGGAGCCTGTGAAGGTAATTCTAACAACCTTTCATGCCACCAGCTTGTCACACCTGCAACGCAGATAGAGCCTTTCTTTATGCAACTCGCGAATGGGAGTTACATTCTAAGAACGGATCACAGATGTTGTGGCCTTTTGCCAGGAAAAGCGTATCTCATAAGCGTAACTTCCATGGTCAAATGCTGTATGCAAGCATTGTTCCCGAGCGGGCCTGGAGACATAGAGACTCCCATCTGGCCTCGTCTGCATTTCTCTTCTATACGAATTGATACTTTAAGCAAAATGAAGTCTGTGCTTTTGCAGACAACAGTGCCCATCACGTCATCAAAAGAGACGTATGATCTCCTGGTTGCAAGGACAGCTCGGAGGTTCATGACCTTTTATCAACAAATTCCCCCGTGCATTTCGTAGAAATGTTGAGCCAACTCCTTAACATGTCTAGTGCCACAGGCATCCCAGGCATATTTAAGACGTTTTTTACGGGACTGCTAACACCATTTCAAGCAATTCTGGGAATCGTTCCAAATTTTGTCCACTCTGTTTTTGGCGGCATACCCCTATTTTTGGGACTTGTAGCAGGGATTTTATTTTTGACCATCCTGCTTCGTTATGGCAAGCCACAGCTCAGACATGACTCCTATGGGAATGGAAGAAACAATCCTAGCAGTGCGCTACCGGGACAGAATAACTAGAGTCCTTGGATTGGCCAGGCTGAGAGATCTAAACATGATATGGTTCCTTTCATTCAGACCGATATGGCAAAATTGCATCTTACCTGTACTTCGATGTATGCTATGTGGAGATGAGTGCGTGCTGGACACCTGTCTTTCACTTCCATCAGCAGTGCCAATGGATATCGATACTTTGCTAAGTCCGATAACGGCTCACGCATTGTGTTGTCCCCAGCGGCTACTAATCCTGATGACAGCATTCGTTGAGACTCCTGTGCTACGACTAGGTGGAGCGAGTGACAAAAGCAACATCACCCAGGTACGACCTTCTGTGAGCATTGCTGATCCAGCCTTTGATGACAGCAATCATTCTCACACCTGCCAAGTTACAGCACTATCGAATTTGGTCGAACTGTCACCTGATTTTGTAGACCAATTCTTTGAGAGCCTGTCAGATATGATGTTCTCACCTGAACAGAAACAATAACTTTAGAGAAGCATTCCGACACACAGCGTCCCCATGAACTCTGGATTCGGCCTTCAGTTTTGAACAACAAAAACTGCTAAAAGCGTTGGAACTCTATTTTCCCCGTTCAAGCAATAATTCTTTTGAATTGGACACTTTTTAATATTCACCTTTTTTTTGGCACAAAAAATTCTTTGCTTAAGGTAAAACTATTCATAGAGAACAGAAGCTTCTACTTCTATTTCTAAATACAATCTAGAGACATAATAACTTTACACCAGCCTCTAGCACATTTTACTGCAATGCATTTATATGTGATGAAATTATCTCGCCCTTCTTCTGTATTCAGAGATATTTCATGTGTAATTCTTTTTGCATAATCGTTCATTGATTTCATATGCTATAATTTTTGAATGATTCCTATGCTTCAAAAACGTACAGTACCTAAATTTTCACGTATTACAAATACGCCTATTTCAAATGCATATATGTATTTTGGGGTGGGCAATGTTACACGTGCATCTTATTGCTCTAGTTTTAGTAATTTGATGGACATGAATTTGTGGAGTGGGTGTAGCATTCTAATCTAGGACCCTGATCGATAATGTGACCTTATGCCCCTATACGGCTATAAATCCATTTATTCCCTATATTGGCATAACCGATCAAATGCAATATTCAGAAACTCGTCTCTGGCCTCACACGAACAGAGCCACATTTCAGAATCGCTTTCTCTGCCACTTCCTTTGCAACCAATTAGTGCAATGAAATAGCATAAGTTACTATCTAAGATTCCTAGATTAACACTCCGAGTTCTTCAACAAGATAAAAACTCAGCAACCTGGAAATCCCGGCTTGCTATGTTTTGATTAGTAATAGAACTCTAATGAGCACTGATAGACGATCACTTCCTAGTGACATCTTTATTGACGTCTTATGTCCAAAAACTTACGTCAAACAAGGCACCTTTCAGGTATAAATATTACCAACGTTGCCTTAAGCAAACGCTGTCTCGCTGCTGCTGAAGTTGCTGTTATGCTGATGATACCATAGCTGCTATCGCTACTGCTATCGCTGCTAACTAGCGAACGATGGTGTGGTGAACTTAGGAGCTGAACAGCCGTCCCCCTGCAAGAGCCCAACAGATGCAAGCTGCCCACGGACGCTGCCCCTCCTCCTCCTCGACCCGCTGAGAGAGACGCTGTCTTTTCTCCTGCAGAGAAATCCAGCTCCGGCGTTTCTAGTCTACCCTTGCGGGTGACTGGGATATCGACCGCCTGAAGGAGATACCAGACCTCCATCATTCTATTCCAGAGGTATGGTGTTGACTAAACCCTTAAGAGAGAATTCTTGAAGCAAACCTTGGCAAAACCAACTTAACTTAAAGCTACTTACTTACTCCCCTCCCAAGTATTAGGCTTAGGTCAGGTACACTGGGGTAGGCGTAGTTAGAAGCACCAGTTGAGTATTTTAGCCTAATGTATATATGAATGTATATATGTTTTATTCATTTTAAACCATTGTATGGCTAAGAAACCAAATCAATGCTTTTACAGTATTATTTTGCAATACTCATCTTACTGTACGTACTTTTTAGAATAACAAGTCTTGCAATTGTGGCAATTGATTTCTCTTGTACGAGAAGAAAGACTGTTCAATAAACGTTACCCTTTATTGAAAACGCCTGTCTCTCTATTCTCTACATATTGTGAAAGTAAACTGCACAACCACTAACTGAGTAAAATAACTGTCTATTGTTCACACGACTCTAGAGATTGACTCTTATCTGAGGAGCAAAGTTGTCATGTTGCACGGTTGTTGGAAAACTGAATCCCTTCTTGGCTGTGCCAGGGAAGCTGATCACTTCCTATTCAGTCAAGAAAGTTTCCAGTGACCTCTGAGCTAGTTGGTAACAACCCCAATTAAGTTTAGCATAGTCAGTGGAGGCCTGGAAGATCCGCACTTCTACGTTGATACTACTGTTTATGTTATTCCAATGCGCAGGGCCTATTGGGAAAATAGGAACTACACTACAAGCTTGTCGCTGCAACCCAAGAATATGCAACAGCAAGACGGGCCAGTCCAAACATCAAACAGCAGCCAGCACTAACCGCCAGTGAGCCTGAGTGACAGCTGCACAGGGTTGTGAATGGTGGAGTTTTACAGTGCTTGACGCAGAGCAGGTGAGCATGATGCAGAACCGCCTCCTAGGGCCCTGTTGTAAAGTTGGAGATGTAGTGTTCCACCAGCAAACTGCCACTCTCACACGCATCCCCACACACACATCGATCAACACTCTGGAGAGTACAGATCACGTATAGACAGAACGCAAATTATTAAATTTTCTTCAAAAATCAATACCTGCAACAGCCAAAGACTTCAATAAATTAATAAAGAAACTACTTCTAGCATTGTCCAGCCTACGCTGAGCAAACTAGTCCGAGTACCGCATCACTGCAAAGCCCAGAAAACTGATCAACTCATGAGAGTCCCGAAGAGAGTGTAGTGAATTTTGCCTCATAACAGCCTTTCTTTAAATCCAGAGACCTGATTACTTTGGATGCTTAGCACTTTAGCAGCACAAACAGCTCACTCAAGATTCCTCAAATAAGTGCTGAAAGGCTGCATAAGTCTGGAGATAGTAACCAATCTATCTAACCTCGACAAAGGCAAGGAAACTTTTACAGATCACAAGTAGCGGCTCGCGTGTAACGCTGTGGGACGGGGAGGCGGGGCGATGGGGCAGGGGCAGGGCTGGGTGGGGGATAGTGGAGTCCGACATACGACAGCAGATATTTATTTATTTATTTACTTACGTTTACCTTTGCAGTCGTGTGTCGGACTCCACTACCCCCCAACTCCTAATAGTTCTTGCATGGTATCTGCCATGCTTACGGTGAGCTTGAATATTTCTCTATGAAGGTAATGATGACTACGGCCTCTGATTTAGCTTTTATCCTTGATGAAGTCAACTTTAGCTACACATCACCAACAAGCAAACCTAATTGCACAGCATTGAAACCGGCCTGTCTCCTACCAAGTAAGGGTTGGCCGTAAAGTGCTTGTAAAGTATGGGATCAAAATGTAGTTAATGCTCCTTAGTACCAAACCTATCGCAATCAGTGACAGCAGCCCATAGGTAAGTCAATCAACTACCTCCATGTGATCAGAGGCTAGCAGCCATCCATCAGTGGAAACAAAACAATAATTCAGAGGAATGACCTTTGGTCGGCATATTATTGCCAACTACAACACATCCTGTGTTTCATTTCTCCAGTGCTTGCAGTGGTAGTGGGGGCCTCTTATCAACTCCTTATTAGACTAAGCTAGCTACAAAAGGCAGAAAAACATTTAAATCGACCATCTCAAAGTGATCCAGAATGGTGCCTTTATATAATTACAGGAAAGAAGCAAGAGCGTTGCATTCCCTAATCAAGCCTACCCTCGGTTGGATTTCTTCAATGCCCAGTTCACCATCAGGGCTCTCTGAATGGCTCAACAATGTATTCATTAACAACACTGCTCGATATTCTCTGACAAATGCCCACCTCTTATCTCCCTAACACACATTAGAACATTGGAATGTTGGGAGCTCCATTGCAGACAATGGAGTGCTCCCTGCTTCTACAGGCCTGTAAAGGCCCGCAGAGCAACATTCCAATGTTCTACAAAGGCTTCTCGAAGCTCGAGGAGATTTATATCCCCTCGAGCTTTGAGAACCCTTTGTTTAATTTTTTAGAACATTCTGCCCTCTAGTGGCAGAATATTCTAATAGCCTTATAGCCCTTCGTAGGGCCTTCGGCTCGGGCCTTTAACAATTCAGGGGGCCTTTAATATAGCCTTATAGCCCGCCGTAGAGGGCTATACCGGCTATTAGAGGCCCTCTCCAGCGTTAAAGGCCCTGAGCCGAAGGCGAGGGCCTTTAACAAGGGAGAGGGACTTTAATAGTGGTATAGCCCATCTACGAAGGGCTATAAGGCTATTAGAACATTCTGTCACTAGAGGGCAGAATGTTCTAACAAAAAAACCAAAGGCTTTTGGAAGCGTGAGGTGATTGGAATCCCCTTAGGCTCCCTGAAGCCTTTGTTCACAGCCAGAGCTGTGAACAAAGAAACATTGGAATGTTGGAGCTCCAGGCTAACACCAGCCATTATAAGCCCAGAGCACTCCATTGTTTTCAATGGAGCTCCCAACATTCCAATGTTCTAATAGCCGGTATAGCTCGCTACGGCGGGCTATAAGGCTATGTTAAATTGCAAGAAAAGTAATTTTTGGAAGACCAGGAGCCATGGCAATGGAATGTGCCCTCAATGGCAAATACATTGAAGCCACCCACATGGCTTCAGATAAAAAGCAAATATCACCTTGTTGAAATCATCTGTGGGGCAAATTCATCTCAGCTAGTAAATGCGCAGTTCTGTTCAAAGAGCCACACATTTTGTCTTCACATTTTTTTACTCTTTCATTTAATCAACACTACCTTTTGGAACTGATAGCACTTTGCGCTGCAAACCTGGCTTAGTTTTGTACATGGAAATGTAAAGGTTTTTGTACTAAGACAGCTCAAACTTTTTCTTCACATTCGGGGTGGACTGACTCCCTCCAACAAACTATTAAAGGAAAGATTTCTACTTGCACATATTTTCGCGTGAATAAATATGTGTCCAACAATAGTGTCGTTAAAGTGGGTGGATTTTTGTAAACATGGCTAAATTGTAGTGTGATCTTTCTCTGGCAGGAGCTCGGCTCTGTGCACAGACTGCAAACAGCAGTGTTTTAGAGGCGGATGAATTTGTGGGTCACGTTGTCATATCACTAGGTGTTCTACCGGAATGTCAGCAAAATAATATTGGTTTGCACAATTATCGACTACCAAAATATCATGAAAATTATGAATATTTAAATAGGCAAGTATAAATGACGATTCCGAGTTACAAATCTGGATGAACTCAATTCGTAGACACGCTGAATGATGCTCTGCCTCATCCAGAAGGGCTTTCTCTTATTCTTTCTGCTGACTACTCTTTGGCTTGTACCAGAAAAAAACGAATGTGTTTGTAATTTTCGAACCAAAATCAGCATAAGTTAATTGTCATTTGAATGCTGTGAAGCAAACGTATGAGTATGACAAACCCCAATTATACACACCAAGCCAAATATAATGATGCACAGCCAGAAGCTGTGTCACAATGTCAAAGAGCAGGTGGGGCTGGGATAAGATATGTAATACATGACTCCTCTATCAGTACTGTGGCATTAGGTGAGAAGATGAACATGAGTATGCGAGGTACAGAAATGTCCCATAAGTTACCACCACATCACCATCACGGCAATGCCCTGTGGATATTTCAGGAATACGAATAAGGTAGAGCGCTGGCCAAAGGCCATGCCGTATGCCATGATTCAAAGAACATGGCAAAATCCATGTCCTTATGTTACTCTTGGCATGAACACTGTGCCCAGGACATATCAGGATATACATGAAGGCCTGTCAATGTTGACTTTGAAACACTTTGGGGCCCATTACGAATCAGTCCGTAAAGGCTCCAAACACAGGTCAGAGCCTTTAGGGCTGCATTGTGATGGGCCGTTCAGTTTACTTTCCAAGCGCCTCATTATGTTAGAGGTGGTCGGAAAGTAAACCGGCAGGACATTCCAGCTGGCTTCCGATGGGCTCGGAGACCCTGTACGCCAGTCAGAAGCTGGCCAGTAACCTCAAGGGCAGCCCTTTCTGTGCTCGAGATTATCACCTTCGATGCTGGACACATTCCCCACTGTGCTGGGGGGTGGGGGGCGCGCACAGCGACCCGTTGTCATGACGAGCTCAGCTCGTCATGTAGCACAGTGCTCGTGTGCTCATGACAAGCTGAGTTCGCCATGACCACACCCGTTTTCATAGAACGCTCGCACAGCAGGGGAATTAGCCCAGCATGCGAGCGTTCTAATGGTCATGACGAGCTCAGCTCGTCATGAGCACACGAGAACCGTGGCTCATAACGAGCTGAGCTCGTCATGAGCATCGAAGGAGTTAAGATCACAGTTTCGGACTTGGTTTCCATGCCAGCCTGTCTGACATGGAAAGCATGTCGGAAACTGTATTTGGGGTCCCCCAGCAAGGCCCCCTTTAGTGCACTGCCTCTGGTTGGAGGCCGAGGGGGGCACCTATGTTGCCCCCTGTTAATCCCTGGATCTTGTCCCAAGAGGTGCAGTTATGAACTGCAACTCCCTTTCCTTAATGTGAGCCTATGTTACGATTGGTTTGCAGCCTTAACATGAGCTCCCATTGAGGAAAGGGACATTGCGACTTAGCTGTGTTCTGTCGCATTGAAACCAGTTGGTTGGGACCGCCGACCGGATGTCGGTCGCTCCCATGACTGAGTCGGTGTCGGGAGGAAGTGATACCGCCCGACATCATAATAAGCCTCTTAGTAATTCCCTGAAAAATCTTAGTTGAAAAACATGATGGTTCTCTGTTAAGAACAGATATTAAGCTATGATATAAAACAAAGTCAGTCGAAGGGTCATTATGGGTATGACCCTGAACACAAAAAACACTGGAATCGTCCGTTTTATGTGACCCACAAACCCCTAACTCCCGCATTACAATTATGACCTCACAGGTGACATTACAAACGACGCCCGGAGGGTGCTGTAGCTGCAGTAATATATTAGAATTGCATCGTCGAATTTAAGCCTAAAACCCTTGCAGCTCAAAATGAAATGTCAGAAGATTTCGAAGGAAACCATTTGATGCACCAGTGAATCATGTGCCTTCTTTTTCTGACACCAGTTCTACCAAACCACATATGTTGAGTAGCTTTTTTGGCAGGAAAGAGAACCCTGTACCCACAATGCAACATAGACTCTTAGTTATCAGTAACATACAGGAAGCCACAACATATTAGCGAGCACGTTCTAAAGAATGTGATGGGAAGAACTGAAAGAGCTAACAGCCTGATTCATCAAAGACCCTTTTTGCGAGTCTTTAATAGCGATTCATAAGGAATCGCTATTACAGGCTCGCAAAACAGGATTCATGTAGGAATCGCAAAATAAAATGCGATTCCTACATCTTCCTTATTTGCGATTAGCAAATTGCTAATCGCAAATAAGGAATAACTCCCCATTCATTCCTATGGGCAAAAAGGCCCATAGGAATGAATGGGGAGTATTCCTTATTTGCAATTAGCAATTTGCTAATCGCAAATAAGATAGCGATTTAAAGGGTGCCAGGGGTGTCCAAAGGACACCCTGTAGCACCCCTTAAATGCAAATTTAAACAGGTGTTGCGCACACACATGTCCAAAGGACATGTGTGTGTGCAACATGCAACTTAGAAAAATGCTTTTAAAAGCATTTTTCTAAGTTTTCGCTATTTACCACGAGGTTTGACCTCGCGGTAAATAGCGGCCCGAAATAGCGAATTTGCAATTTGAAAATGGATGATGAATTGCATTTAAGGAATCTCAAATAGAGATTCCTTAAATGTAATTCCTTGCAAAATTGCGAATTCGCTATTACCGATTTTTGCATTTGGGATGATGAATCCCAAATGCAAAAATTGCGATCGCAAAGGGCCAGATTCTGAGAATCTGGCCCTTTGCGAGCGCTATTCACCTTCATGAACCTGGCTGTATATTCTTAACGTGAATACGTTTTGCTGTTTGCTGTACAGCTATAGCTGTAGCTATAGATAAAGATATAAATGGGACATAGGCATGCATATACACATATCTGGAGTTAAAGCAAATAGTTTCAAACATGATTACAAAAAACAGAACTACGATTGCCAAATAGGAATTTCAGATCCTCAACTACCGCGTTTTAAAAGTGTGTTATTCACTCAAATAATAACACACCTTAATGCGTATATATGTAGTATGGGATGTATGCAATATATTTAGATTTCCAAATTTCGGATAGTGAGTGATTATTTAAAATATTTTGATTAATTATTTTAGGAATGGAATTAATGTTTCGTGCACTGCCAATTATGGTACTCTGCGTTGCACATTTAAATTATAGATAAGTAAAAATAAGTTAAATGCCCCTGCTAGGGAAATTCACGGGCATATTCGCTATTTCAGATCACAAAAGTCTAAATAGACAACCTTAACAACAACAGCATGAATAAACCTTCATTTTTACTATTTTTGGAGTTTGGATGCACAGAGATGTAAACATGTTCACCCATCTGTAGTCTTACCACCGGTATGATTGGTAAGTGCCCTCTGGCATTCCCCTTCTGGCGTGTGGGCCACTTTGCTTTGATTTGCACTTAATGAACATCTTTTCAGAGTGTTCTTGGTACCAAGTGCACTATGAATACATAAAAAGGCGTCCCTGGTAATGGAGTTATGGCCGGCACAATGCCTCCTTTGTGGCGCATCGCATACACATAACAGCCTCAGAGTGCATGGACTCCACAGCCTTTTTTATATATAAAAGGATTTTTCACAACAAAAGAGGGCACTGAGCTTGGCAGATATAAAAAGCCGCTTCCACTGCATACAGCAGCCACCTGATTAACAGACCACAAGAGCGGTTGCTTATTGTGCCCTGGTATGATGCACGGATCAAGGAGTTGAGAAAGGTCAGCGCGCAGCAAGCAAGCCCGAGACTGCAGCTGCGTTTATCGGGGTCCAAACGCAGGTAGCAAAATGTGCCCTGAATAGGAGTAAACTGCGTCACTCTAAAAGGTAAACCGCGCACTATATCAATTATTAATAGAAGAAACACATACACGGCAATGCTTCCCATCTAGGCCGGTGTGGAACAGAGGGCAAGGCCTGTGCCTTCCACGTTCATCTGGTTCACAGGTACACATCTTTAATACCAATTAAGAGCCTGGGGTCCTTTGTTCAATCCTTGGTACCTTCTAGAGCTCACGGTGGCACGGCATCGCCCCTCTCAGTGACATGTAGTTGTCTCTCATATCAAATAAAGTCCCTATTTATCCAGGGTTTGCATCGCATTTGTATCATGCAGCGTGGTGTATGTGCGACACAAACCCTAAAATGCAATTTATCAAGCCATACACGGCCACTATGCAGAGCACTGCATGGCGTGACAACAATTAGGAGTAAAGCGCTAATCTCTACATTGCCTTACTCTGCCCTGGTAAGGTGTTCCATGGGCATTGCATGTATGTTCCCAAGGAATTCCTATGGATTTAGATGCATTCCCATATTTTCCAGTGCTGGTAGGCCAAAATGCTATGCCTTCTGAAGTGAGACATAACAAGGAGAAATATTTTCATTTCTCCTCTTTACTGTCTCTTTCCATATGGCTGAGATACCCGCCACCCCCTCTCAACACAATCCCCAAAGGAGGGAAACCGGAAACAGTTCTTGAAGTTTTTGGAAGAGGGAGGGAGTGACCCTCCCCGGCCGTATTTATTAAAACAAAAATTAAAACATTAAACAGTTTCATATTAATGTACAATTTCATTACCACATTGCGATGTTTGGCTAACCTTAACAGATCTCTAATACAGAGGTTCTCCTAGCCGAACTAACAACCTACAAAACATTTTCTTGAAATTTTGAAATTGTACATCCTAACGTTTAAGGGCCAACGGCAAGGTCGTAACCGGTGTCAAGATCCCTAACCAGAAATACCCCCCCCCACTTGGGAGGGGCGACAGCACTGAGGCGTACCTCAAGTGCAACTACCAATTTCCCTTGACTTGACGGGGGCCCCAATAAACTCGACGCCACTTAAAGGTCGTTCGAGGACTCGTGTGAGTTATCTAGAAGGTAGCGTAGACCTCCCCCCAAACCCCACACAACTTACCACATCTGCCGTCGCAGACGTCACTGGCCCCGGGAAATTCCCCAGGAGGGGGCTGTAACCCCTCCTACACAGGAAGGGGCCTTGACCGCCTTTCCTTTTCTTTCGGCGACCCATCCTTAGAAGGGACCGCCTCCCCGTTGAGGGGCCAAAGGCCACCTCTCCCGAGCGCTCCCATCCGTGTTGGGTGACGCCCACTCATAGGGATCTTCCAATTACTGCTCACCGATCATGACCTTACCGCCCGACCAAAATAAATACGACAATGCTAACTAAACCAACAATACATTGGCCACTATGACCAAAAAAGCATGTTTATAAATGGACACTAAAACCGAATTTCTTTAATCACAAAACATACATAAAATCGACCAACTTTATTACACACTCAATATCAACACGATAATACCACAACCTGTAAACGAAATAGAATTATCGATCCATCTTATTAAAAACAACTGGCTGTCTTCAGGGGCTGGTGGGTGGGTCAAAATTGGCTCCTCGTTCCGTCTCGAGCTCACGTGCAGCGAGGAGGTGCAGCTTCAGAGCACAGGAACAAGAGGATGCCTTCTGGTCTTGCGTCCCTTTTTATCCGTCTTCAGGGCGGGCGTAAACCCGCCCCTGCCTGCCCCGAGGGCGTGGCCAGCCGCGTCAGTGTCTAGGCCAGCCCACTCTAGGGCGGGAAAGAGCGCGCCCCGGCTACGCCGCTTCGGGCATACCAGCCGAGACGCGCCTCCCGCCCAAAATGGCTTCCCGGGGGGATCGAGGTACTCTGCCATACGTTCGTGGGGACCGAGTGGTCGCCCCTTTCCATATGGCTGAGATACCCGCCACCCCCTCTCAACACAATCCCCAAAGGAGGGAAACCGGAAACAGTTCTTGAAGTTTTTGGAAGAGGGAGGGAGTGACCCTCCCCGGCCGTATTTATTAAAACAAAAATTAAAACATTAAACAGTTTCATATTAATGTACAATTTCATTACCACATTGCGATGTTTGGCTAACCTTAACAGATCTCTAATACAGAGGTTCTCCTAGCCGAACTAACAACCTACAAAACATTTTCTTGAAATTTTGAAATTGTACATCCTAACGTTTAAGGGCCAACGGCAAGGTCGTAACCGGTGTCAAGATCCCTAACCAGAAATACCCCCCCCCACTTGGGAGGGGCGACAGCACTGAGGCGTACCTCAAGTGCAACTACCAATTTCCCTTGACTTGACGGGGGCCCCAATAAACTCGACGCCACTTAAAGGTCGTTCGAGGACTCGTGTGAGTTATCTAGAAGGTAGCGTAGACCTCCCCCCAAACCCCACACAACTTACCACATCTGCCGTCGCAGACGTCACTGGCCCCGGGAAATTCCCCAGGAGGGGGCTGTAACCCCTCCTACACAGGAAGGGGCCTTGACCGCCTTTCCTTTTCTTTCGGCGACCCATCCTTAGAAGGGACCGCCTCCCCGTTGAGGGGCCAAAGGCCACCTCTCCCGAGCGCTCCCATCCGTGTTGGGTGACGCCCACTCATAGGGATCTTCCAATTACTGCTCACCGATCATGACCTTACCGCCACAGGCCGGATAGTTGACCGGCTATCCGGACCCCCCAAAAAGCTCCTACCTAAAGGTCATGCTTTAACGTTTGTAACCATGCTAAGAAGTCTCCTATGAGTAACTCATTCCCCACCCGAGACAAATGCACACCATCCCCCAAATACATACTGTCATCATTACTACAGCCATGCGGAATAGAATGCAATGTCCCGGAACGGAACAACCTACTCACTTTGTTATTAAGCTTTCTAACAGACCGATTCAAAGCAGGAATAGAAATAGCCCCTCGCCACACCTTTCGTGGGATCATATGGGACCACGCAATTGTGCACCCCGGAACTCTCCTCGCCAACCAACTTACAGTGGAAAGCATTGCCTCCAGGAGAAGTCGTCTACCGGTGGTGACCAAATCATTGCCCCCTAAATGTACTATGACTATAGACGGCGGTGACCTCGTCCGCCCTAACAAACCCTCAAAAAATGCTTGAAACTGGTCAATACAGAGACCGCCTCTTCCGTAGAAGGACACCCTGTACCCGTATTCCCCAGCTACGTGAATCATGTCACCTGCTTTGAATACGTCCGCGGCACGCCTCACGTATGAGTGGCCCACGACCCACACCTCCTTTTTCACAGCCGGTGATGTCTGACCGCTGGCCCGGTGTTGGGTCGACTGCATAGTCCGCCCCGCCTCGTAGGCTTGCGCAACTGAAAACCAAACAAAAACAAGAGGCGTGAGTACATCATTACAGCTTTACAACATGTGCAACCGCACATACCTCTTATAACAATTGGAGGACCAACGCCCCACTCGTTTCACTTGTTCAACATTAAGACCCCTGGCTGTAGCTTCCGTAGCAGCCCCTATCCGAAAGGAATGGGTCCCAAACTCGCCCGGGTTCAAGCCCGCAGCGGCAATTGACATCGCAAGCACCCGCTGAAACTGAAATTTCGTCAGTGGGGTGGCGTCCGCGTGTCTCAACAAGGTCCCCCCCCATAATGCCACCCTTCGTGCTAGGTAATCTTCTAAACACTTTACCGGACACATGGAGGACCCGGGAATCCTGCGTATGATTATGCAGTCGCCCATCCCGCCTTGATCGGTCTTGGACCTGACAAAGGAGACAGTCATTGCCTCTCCTCTGATCTGAACGTGTTCCTGGCACAAACCCCCTGCCACATCCTGTTTGTTCCTTGCCACCAGTTCGCTTACCCGCATCGCCCCGTGAAATGCTAGCGCAAAAGCGGCTCGGAACAACACCGCCACAAACTGAGATGAACATGTGGCAGGGAGTGTAGCCAACAACTGGGCCAACCTATCCAAACCTATCGGGCGCCTCTCATCTACTCTGCGACCCTCAAGGCGTTGCCACCCACGCAGCGCTTTCTGTACAACGAAAGACGCTGTCGGGTCCTGGATACTATGAGCCCTGGCAACAAAGGAAATAGCAGCACGATGCCTCTGGGCCGTAGCCACCGATTTCCCAGCCCTACGTAAGGACATCAGAAAATTCACTACCCATTCCTCGTGGCCCCAAAGCCTCTCTCTATCAGTCCCCAAAAAGGCTAAATAGGACCGAAACGCCCCTTCATATGCCTTCCTCGTCCTTGGTGCTAGACTCTCTCCCACGAGGTGACGAAGTTCGGGGCACCGAGAGACCAGAGAGCTTCGGGAAAGGGTGCCAGCTCTGGGTCCGCTGAGGGAAGGAAACCCGAGAAAGCCTGCATATGAAAACGAGACAGTGCATCAGCCGCCTGATTCATTACCCCTGGGACATGTTTTGCTCTGAATAGCACATTCAGTTGCATACACAGTAAAACAATTTCTTTGAGCAGTCTTAAAATCAGTTTACATCGTGCTGCCTGACTATTGATGCACTCGACCACGGTCATATTGTCAGACCAAAATATCACAGAGTGATCTTTGAACCCTTCTGGCCAGGTTCTCAGGGCCACCAAAATGGGGAAAAGTTCCAGGAAAGCAATATTACTTGTCAGACCATTGTCATGCCACCATGTCGGCCACCTTTGTGCCGACCATTTTGTGCCGAAGATGGCACCAAAACCTATGCTACCTGCTGAATCTGTCCATAGCCCCAGCTCTTCAGAGGACACGGCTGGTTTGTTCCAGATGACTCGACCATTAAAGTCCGCCAGAAATGCTAACCAAATACGCACGTCCTGGCGGACCTCAGCCGATAGTCTCGTGCGATGATGGCCCTCCTTTAGGCCGACCATAGCTTGGGCAATTAAACGGGAAAAGGGGCGGGTCATCGGTATAACTCTCAGGGCAAAATTCAACTGTCCCACCAACTGCTGTAATTGATGCAGCGTAACTTTAGATCCATTTAGACACACTTGCAGGGCTGCCCTGAACTTCCACACTTTGTCAGTTGGCAAACGAAAACAACCCTCTCTGGAGTCTAACTCGATCCCCAGAAACTCGAGGCAAGTCGCAGGACCCACCGTCTTACCTGGTGCCAATGGCACACCAAACTGCTTCATTAACACACAAAATTCGGCCAAGGCCCGGCCACATTCGAGATCCCCGGCTGCCCCAAGGAACAGAAAATCATCAAGGTAATGCATTACATGTTGGAAACCCGTCTTCTTTGTGAAGACCCATTGTAGAAAACTACTGAATTTCTCGAAATAGGCACAAGATATAGAGCACCCCATCGGCATACACCTATCCATGTAATAATAACCCTGAAACATGAAACCCAGGAGACGCTGGTCGTCTGGGTGTACCGGGAGCAACCGGAACGCTGACTCGATATCTGACTTCGCCATCAGCGCCCCGGGCCCCAGGCGATTCAAAATGGCTACGGCCTCATCGAAGGATGCGTACCGCACCGAACACACTTCTGGATCTATTGCATCGTTTACCGAAAGACCACGTGGAGCTGACAAATTATGAATCAGTCGGAACTCACCTGGGTCCTTCTTGGGGACCACCCCTAAAGGAGAACAAACAAAATTCTGTACCGGGGGTACACTAAACGGGCCGGCAACCCGACCTCGAGTAACCTCTTTCCGGATCTTATCCTGAACCACGGTCGTATGCCGCAGGACGGAAAGTTGATTTTTACACTTCTCCACACCCTGAAAGTCCCCTACCGGGATGCGGAAACCATACGAAAATCCGTTCCGCAGCACCCCAGCAGAAGTACGATCCGGGTATTCACTGAGCCAGGGAATCATCGCCAAGGTATCAATCGGGGTAGGTAAAGGCGCCCCTCGGACTACGTTAGACCTGTTTGGCGCCTCCTCTCCCCCCGTTATCACCCGTTTTGGCTCTGCACGTGGACTCAGGATGGGACGACCCGCACCCACTACATTCATGTTTAAATTTACACGATCCCTGGGGCCTGGTACATTTACCTCTGTTGAAATTGAAGCAGAACCCCCTTTTTCCTGTATTGCCGGCAGGTCTCGAGTAATCGTCGGTACTCGTACCTGAACGAAAGGGCGTCCCCCCATATTGGCGGGAGGATTCGCCAACATTACTTCCTACCAATGGCATTTTCAACATACCTGTCTCCTTCATTTTATCCCATGTCAAAGAATCATAACAATCCCAGGTTAAGCTTTTATTATGCTCTTTAGCCTTTCTAAAAAGATTATCGTAGCAGAACCAATGGTTACCCTGGTGTGATGTCGAGTACCCCATGATTCGTGACTGATAGGTCGGCAACTCGGAAAGCAACTCGGGCCTACGTTCCCCCAAGATCGACGTAAAAATTCCCCATGCATTGCCCCAATTGCCAATAGTCTCATTTACCTTAAAGGCGGCCATTTTTGCGCGCCAAACACTCGGATGCATAAGATCTTTCTGACCCTTAACATGCTCCACCTCATAATGATCAACAAGCAACGAGAAGATGTTCACATATTCCCCCGCCCAAATCTTCTCCTTAATTGCCAAAGGCACATGTTGACCCAACCTTTCTCTACGAGAGGGTGCTGACTCATCCCTCGCAATCGGCAATGGCCGCTTACCTGCACCGGACGCTGCATCTGCGGTCGCAATCGTCCCTTGTGGCTTGTCAACTACTGCAGCCGGCGCGGACACCTTGGCTGCATCCCGTTTCTCGCGCAATTGCTTCATCAGCGCCTGGGCCTCGGCAGCCGTGGCGCCCTCACTACTGTCGCCCAACCACGCTGCAAGTTGTGCTGCAAGCTCGGGCGGCATATCCTCATTGGACACCGGGGTGACCACCACAGGAATCGGATTCCCCTCCGCCGGTACTGGGGTTGGCGCTTCGAGCGGGGTACAGGGAACCGGGACGTCTCCCCCAGCTGGTCCCCTCCTTGGCCTCTTGGCTCTTCCTCCTGGAGCTGCTCCAGCCGACGGACGTTCCGGCCCCCCTTCCCCGTCTCTCTCCGCTACCCGCTTCTTCAGCTCAGTCATCTCCTTCATGAGGACCCGAACCATCTGTTCAGTCGTCATTCTCTTCCCGCCTTTCTTGGGCATTTCTCCGACAGAGTATCTGTAAGACAAAAGAAAGATTACAACGCTCAAAATTGGCTCCTCGTTCCGTCTCGAGCTCACGTGCAGCGAGGAGGTGCAGCTTCAGAGCACAGGAACAAGAGGATGCCTTCTGGTCTTGCGTCCCTTTTTATCCGTCTTTAGGGCGGGCGTAAACCCGCCCCTGCCTGCCCCGAGGGCGTGGCCAGCCGCGTCAGTGTCTAGGCCAGCCCACTCTAGGGCGGGAAAGAGCGCGCCCCGGCTACGCCGCTTCGGGCATACCAGCCGAGACGCGCCTCCCGCCCAAAATGGCTTCCCGGGGGGATCGAGGTACTCTGCCATACGTTCGGGGGGACCGAGTGGTCGCCCCTTTCCATATGTGCAGCATTCTGCAGCACACAAAGATAGGGATTGGTGTCAGTACAACGCGATGTATTACAACGCGTTCCGTTACAACGCGATTTTTACATCGCAAATACCATTACAATGCATGCCATTACAACGCATGGCATTACATAGCAGATACTTTTACAACGCATGGCATTACATCGTAAGTATAGGTAAGTATATCTTTTTTTAAAAAAATGTAATAAAGTTAATTAAATTAATTAATATAATTATATTTAATAAAATTAAAAGAATTTAAATAATTAAACATTTTTAAATAATATAATTTAATTATAATCGTTTATTAATAAAATTAAATTAATAATTGTAAATATAGTTATTAATGTAATTAAATTAAATTAATTTAATTAATTTAATTTATATAAAGTCGTAATACCCCTGTACCCCAAAACCCAAACCCTGCCCTAAAACCTAAAAACACCCCTGTACCCCAAAACCCAAACCCTGCCCTAAAACCTAAAAACACCCCTGTACCCCAAAACCCAAACCCTGCCCTAAAACCTAAAAACACCCCTGTACCCCAAAACCCAAACACTGCCCTAAAACCTAAAAACACCCCTGTACCCCAAAACCAAACACTGCCCTAAAACCTAAAAACACCCCTGTACCCCAAAACTTAAACCCTGCCCTAAAACCTAAAAACACCCCTGTACCCCAAAACCCAAACCCTGCCCTAAAACCTATAAACACCCCTGTACCCCAAAACCCAAACCCTGCTCTAAAACCTAAAAACACCCCTGTACCCCAAAACCCAAACCCTGCCCTAAAACCTAAAAACACCCCTGTACCCCAAAACCCAAACCCTGCCCTAAAACCTATAAACACCCCTGTACCCCAAAACCCAAACCCTGCTCTAAAACCTAAAAACACCCCTGTACCCCAAAACCCAAACCCTGCCCTAAAACCTAAAAACACCCCTGTACCCCAAAACCCAAACACTGCCCTAAAACCTAAAAACACCCCTGTACCCCAAAACCCAAACACTGCCCTAAAACCTAAAAATACCCAAACACCCCAAAACATATACATCAGTACCCCAAAACATATACTCCAATACTCATACTTATTTTAAAAAATACTTAAATTAATATATTTAATTTATAATATTTAAAAACGAAATAAATATTTTTTAATAATTAATAATAATTAAATCAATTATAAAATATTAAATAAAATAAAAAAAAATAAAAATACTTACCAATACTTACGATGTAATGGTATGCGTTGTAATAGCATCTGCTATGTAATGCCATGCGTTGTAATGGCATGCATTGTAATGGTATTTGCGATGTAATAGCTGCGTTGTAACAGCATTACGTTGTAAAAGATGCGTTGTAGCGGTAACACACCAAAGATAGAGGAATGTGCCTCAGGTTATTGTTTTTTTACAGGAAGGTGCCCCTTCCTGCACAAAAACAATCCTGCATGTAACACAGGCACCCTAGCACCATGGTGCAAGGAGGCTTGCGATGGCAGTAAGAAGCACAATGGGTGGCAGCACTGGGAACAGACAGGAATGCACTGTATTGTTAAAATAATGAGCACATTCCTGCCCTTTCCTTTCAATGTAGCGCAGCAAGGTGACTTGCTGCACTACGTTACGTTTACATAAATAGGTCCCTAAATATGTAGGACAACTCAAAATCCAATTGTGAGAAATGGGGTGTAAGAGATTTCCTATGTAACACTACCGTAGATTAGGGGTCTGGAGGGATAGATTATAGACCTATAGGTGTACGTATCCTCATGCAAACTAAATACCAAAATAGAACACCTATAGTCTCAGACATGTGTATGTAAGCAAATGAGTAGTGTCTCTCTCAAACGTAATACTACCAGTGTGAAGTGACTGGGGGAGACATCCCTTAAGGATGTGAACCCTCACTCACCCGAGGGTGACATGCTTCATCATATGGGTCCTCCTTACCAGTGGGGAAAACCTAGTCACCACTGGGAGCTACTACTTCGGTGTTTAAAGAAGGAGCTCAGAGATGTTTTGTCAGGTAAGGAACAGGATGATAATCCCATATGTGAGATGATGGGTGTAGTAAGGTATGCAGCGCTGTGTGAAGGAGTGGGTAGGTGAGATTAATACTGCCTAAGTAGAATCACTACATAACTTTATTAATGTGTTCAACTTGGCAGGGTTAAAATGAGACAGCACAGTGGTATGGATATAGAACCACTGTCACTTGATGGTCAACATGTTTCAGCCTGTTGATCTATACCAGAGTATCCGCAGCTTTCTTCAGGACCAGATTTACTACGTGCTAAGGCTGCTGCAATTATGTGAGAAAATAATTATAAATAAAGTAAAGTTTTATACAAAACCGGTATTCCTGCTTTTCATTTTCTCTGTCAGGTCATACCCAGGTATCTATGCATAAACACAAGTAGCAAGAAAAAGATAGAGAGAGAGACACATAAACAGATATGCTAATTTATCACATGAGACACTTTGCATAGTATGTGCATTTGTCACTGTATTGCAAGTGTTCTAATGCTTGTACTAGTCATAGGTAACAAGGACTTACCCTCAACTGTAGGATAATCCTGCCTCCCCTCTACCTGGCTGGCTGCTCTGGAAGGAGGCCCCGCACTGTGGGAAAGAACACAGGTGTCTAAATAGGTACACCAATTTGGCTTCTAAATACTCTATTGCTCTATCAAACAGGAGGACCAAATTACCCAAAGGTGCAACACAATGCTGCCCCTTGGCATTAAAGGAAAAACCTGTGGCATTCTAAAATAAAACTACAGAGTGTAGACTATTACCACAAAGAAAAGGTTTTTTACCACCAAGTAAGGTGACCCGTTTTTAGTGCACCTAACATAGCAATTTGTCCAAAGAGATCAAAAAGTAGTCATAGCTATGTGTCTTACCTGTCCGTCGGTACCTCGATACCCAAGAGAGCTCGCCCCGGGAGGTACCGAACGGAAGGCAGACTAACGTTTTTATAGCGGCCGTCCGATTGTTTCCAGCCGTGCGCAAAAAGGGGGCCTGATATTTTAGCTGGCTTTGTGCGCGCCTGTGTTTTAGTTGCGCATGCTTCGGGGAGTGACACCGTTGGTATTCTGGGTCTCACCAGAAATAAAGCACCAGGCCCGGATGGGATTCCCCCAGACCTGTATTTAAGCCAGGTGGACCTATGGGCACCAATTTTAACAAGAGTAATAAATGCTGGCATAGCCACTGGGCTCCCTCATTCGTGGTCATCAGCCATTATTGTACCAATTTTTAAAAAAGGGGAATAGAGATAACCCACAGTGCTACCACCCAATTTCTCTAATAGATGTCGCTGCCAAAGTTTTGGGATGAGTTGTTTTAGATCGACTGATGCACTGGGCCGGAGAACACCATATTATTTCAGATGTATAGTACGGATTCAGGGCTAAAAGATCCACCACAGACCAATGTATAAACTAATATTTACTGGTGGCAAAATATACTATCGCCAGTAATGAGGCGGTCTATCTAGCATTCATGGACCTTACCGCAGCATTCGACTGTGTTAACAGGGAGAAGCTGTGGGCCGTACTGAGCTCTCTTGGGGCAGATCAAGAACTGATTAAGATTGTGAAGGCCCTACATTGGAATACCATCGGCCAAAGTTAGATACAATTCAGAGGACAGATGTACTGAATACTTTACCTGCACTAGTGGTGTGCGGCAGGGATGCATCTTGGTCCCTTTTTTGTTTTCTCTATATATAAACGGACTAGAACAAGCCATACTAAGTTTGAATGTGGACTCCCCTAGAATAGATAGAAGAGTAATCCCGGTTCTGCTCTATGCAGATGATGCGGTACTATTGGCACGTACACCACTGGGTCTACAGCGATTAATAGATGGCTTTGTGGACTTTATGAATAAGCTAGAGTTGTAAGCCCACCTTACCAAGTCATATGTAATGGAAATAGGCACAAAGTTAAGGAAAAGCTTTAACTATAGAATAGGTGATCACAAATTGGAAAAGGTGCAGTCATTCTTGTACCTGGGCATTTTATTCGATGGGCATATACATTTTAAACCATTAATATATGAGCATTGTAACAAGCGAGTGTCTATTACAGGGGCAATAATGAGTTTTGGGCGTAGATTAGGACGCTGGTCCCCGGCTGAAGTGATGAGACTATATAATTCAATTTGCTATTCCAAAGCAGCATATGGGGCGGAACTTTGGGGGATTGCTGACCCCAACAAATTACAAGTAGAGGAGAATAAGTTTATGAGAAGACTCCTCAAAATCCCACAGTGCATTCCCTCTCTCATTGCTCATGCAGAACTGGGGGAGGTTCTGTTTATTGAGGATAGGCTCCAGGTTAGACCCCTGATAGCATGGTTAAAGATCTGGGTTAATCCAGAGGCATCACTGCCCAGATCAATAATCATGGACTGTCTGGCCAGAGACAGGGGATTGAACATTCCATGGTTGAAATACCTAAAGGGAGCCTTTGAAAAAATTGGATGTAAAGACCTCTTTGTAAACCCAACCGGAATTACAGGCCGTGAAATGGGCACAGTGAAGAGTAAATTCTTTATGCGTAACATCCAAATAAGAGAAGAGAAGGAAGGGAGGAAACAGTCGATTGGAGAATATAGCCTAGTGAGGTCCAGCGACGGAATGGAACCGTACCTAGCCCTTATACACAACGCTCAGGATAGGTTTTTATTAACACGTTTTAGGCTCAATTTTCTACATTATTTATTACCTGATCCGGCAGGTTTTACAACTGCAGCTGAGCCAAAGGGTCCCTGCGGCTGCGATCAGTGATCTCCGCAGGATACCCTTCATTTTGTATTATTATGCCCTCTGTATGCTTTGCCCAGGCGCAGTTTTTTTAGTCAGTTTACTGAAAAAAAATAAACTCAAACATGCTAAGGCGGCCCTTTTATTTTTACAAATGGCGCAGGACCCCCTTACCCTACTTTCTATCACAGGCTTTTTAAGAATGTCAGTTAAACTAAGAGAGACAAGAGGGATCTGTTGAAAAAGAGGCCCGTGAAAATTAACTAGTGAAAAGTGGGGAGGGATAGGGGGTTACTCGCCTGTCACAGAAATATTGTAAATGTGTATCACAATGTTATTTTAAACTGTACTTTTATGGTGTTTTCTAATACCGAATAAAGATGTTATGATGATAATCCATGTGTTAACGGTGTCTAAACTATCAGGGTTAGATTACGATCAAAAATTGGCCCTGGCTCCCTAAAAAAGTTGCCCACATTTGCAGGTTATGTCTTTTTTCAAAACACTGCTTCAGTGTTTTAAGTGGTATACAAAGAAGGAGGGGGACTCTTTAAAAGAGGCATATTTTCTTAACTTCACCAAGATAAAAAAAAATGCTAATGTTTACAATAATTTTTTTTTACCGATTAGTTCAAAATGATGAACCACACCTTAATATAAGTGAGGTCCCTTCTGCTCAGGCCCCTTGTCTCTGCTCAAACTGCACACTTTAATGGGCCAGCCAGTGAGAGACCAGGCATGACACCCCCCACCTTGGTGAAAGGGAGGTAATAGAGGCCCATCTACCCCCAGAAAGGCCACTCAGGCCCCCTCTAGGCCAGTGGTAGCATCTGAGCTGTACAGAAACAGCTCCTATCGGCCACCACACTGGCTAAAAAATGACCCATAGCTGGAAGTCGGACACAGGCCCATTGCTCGAGTGTCCGCCTTACCATCCTGACCCTGCAAACTTTAAAAGCTGGTGCCAAATGAATTAGGGGTTATCACAATGGCTGCTCTGCATTTGATTGTGTGGAGGGTGTGACTACTGGTTGTTCAGCAGTGGAGGAGGAGGAGACAGGAGAGGATATTTAAAGCCAGGCATACAATTTTCCAGAAGATGGGAGAATAAATATTTGAGAAATACAGGCAAAGTTCTGCATTGATATTAGATGTAATTGAAATGTTAAAATGACTTCTTGAAAGCAGTACTCTGTGCAGCAATACCATCCCCACTCATGTGCTGATATTGTGCTCATCACACTTTTTGGCCTCTGGCAGTTACCAGGGTGTGATTGCTCTTTCTGGTGGGGTGTCCCAAAGTGTGCTCTCACATTTTCTTTTAGGATTGTTCTTGTTGCCATGATCTAAAATATCAACAGGTAAATGTACCTAACCAGGAATGCTGAGGAAATCCAAAGCAAAAATTAAAATTTAATAGGGTTGCCAGATTTCCTCATGTATTAGGGTGCATAGACATAACACATGTCCCAATTTGTCCTCCAGCTCATATTGAATACCTGTTTAGGAATAGGAATATATGCATTCCCTCAACTTACGAGTTGTCTGTGATCCAAACAATGTAATCACTGATATTGTGGCATACTTTTGTTTTTTAGTTCAAGAAAAATTGTATTGATGTAATACAAAATGCATTTACAATAAAATATATGAACATAGCATAAAGTAATAACTATGCCATCTGGTAAGGCAACATGAGAAAAACGGAGGAGGAAGGGAGAAAGAGAGAGAGAAAATAATTCAATGTTGTTATTATATCATAACTGCTATATAACTACTAATGAGAATTAACAATAAAACAAGAAAAAAAGCAAAACGGCAAATAGATAACATTGATAAGAAAAATAGGTATAAATAGACCAGCTATAACTCTTGGGGGTTTAGAAACTCCTTCAACTCGAGTGTTATGAGCTTGTGATACATTTTCCAGATATCTGTGATGCAGATGGTAAGAGGGGCAGGATTGATAGAACAGTTGGGGGTGGAGAGGAATGAGTAGATATGAGTGTCAAACGATTAAAAGCTATTGTATTAGAGAAATTAAGCAGGTGTATTTAGGAGCATGTGACAAGGGTAGAGAAAAACGTGTTTGGGCAGATGAAAAAGACAACCAAGTATCATCATGATAAAGTTGATGAATGCAATGAAGTTCTTTAAGAAACGAATCTTTCCAAAAAATAACCTTATTATTTATTTTAAGATCTTTATTGTACCATCGTCAACACGGTGACGATCGGCGTCGAGGAGTAGAAGTCCCCCACCGTCAGCTCGACGTTCGACGTCAAGGGCAGGTTCCCCTCCGTCGTCGACAGTCGATCGACGTCGAGGGGCAGGAGTCCTCTGCCGTCTTCAACCTGGCGACGATCGGCGTTGAGGATCGGAACCCCTCCGCCGTCGTCTCGACGACGATCGGCGTCGAGGATTAGCATCCCTCTGCCGTCGTCTCGTCGACATGTAAGGACATGCAAGGTATTTTGTTATTCCATAAACATTTTGATAATATAGAGTATATTGTTTTAAAGTGAGAGTCAACAATGTTTATAGGGATATTGAAAATATTTAAAAAAATTGTAGGAATTAACTTCGTTTTTATCGTGTAAAGACGACCTCAGATTAGAAAGAGACGATTGTGGGTGTGATAAAAAGAGTAAAATATCATCTGCATAAACAGATAATTTTATTGGTTAGAACAATATTTAAAACATGAAATTTGAGAATTTGAAGGTTCAAGGGCAAGTATAAAGAGAAGTGGTGAAAGAGGACAACCTTGTCGTACCCCACGATGTAAAGGAAAAGACGGTGAAAAAAGGCCATTTGATAGAATGGAGAAAACTGGAGAAGAGTATAATAAAGAAATATCTATATATATTAAAACGAAAGTATATCTGTCTGTTTGTCCTTTATGCATTACTACACCATTCATCCAATCGGCATGAAACTTTAGGAATTGTTGGGTACACTCCTGCGAAGGTTTCTGGGAAAAAAATAAAAATAAAAAAATAAAATGAAAAAAAATAACAAAAATGTGTTAAAAGTTGTTGAGTACACTCCCGCGAAGCTTTCTGGCACAAACAAAAAAAATGTTAAATATCGGCCCACCGGCCCACCAGCCCCCCCACGGCCCTCATAATCTTTCCAATACTGAACGTTTTCAGTTTACGGTGCGACTCACTTTTGAAATGACCATCAACAAAGCACAAGGACAATCGCTGCAAGTGTGTGGACTAGATTTGGAGAATCGGTGCTTCTCACATGGACAACTATATGTGGCCAGCTCACGCGTCGGAAAGCCTTCTGATTTATTCGTGTATGCACCAGACGGAAAAACATAAAATACTGTGTATCCACATGCACTCGAATATATAAACAAAATTAAAACAACACTTGAAAATGTTTTCCATATTAAAATGAATACGTTTCAGTAAAAATGACACAATGTAAATTGAATGTTATCATAACAAGTTTCCTTAAATTTCCTTTCTTCTGAGATTGCAGCAACGCGCGACGGGTAAGCTAGTAATTTATAAAATTATGACCAAAACCAAACCATGACAAGGTAGAGGAAATAAAGGGCCAACCAACTCTGGCCCGTGCCCAGCGCCAGGAACCCGGGCCCCCGCAAGAGCCACTACACCCGCATCCGCTATGACTCCAGCACCCTCCACGCACTCAACGCCGGACGATCACACACCTGCTGCCTAGCTGCCCTGAAACGCACCCATGGCTCCTTCTCCTGCCGGAAATGCAGCTTCACCAGCATCCAGCCTGCCAAACCACCTACCAAAGAACCCAACTACTTCAGATGCATCCTGCTCAACACCTGCTCCACCCGAAAACACGCTGTCGAACTCTGTGACCTACTCGACACCAACACCCCAGACATCACCTTCCTGACAGAGACCTGGCTGAACCCCTCCTGGGCACCTGACATCGCCATAGCCATCTCGGAAGGCTACAAGATCACCTGCAAGGACCACACCAAATCTCAACAAACACAGACGACACCCTCAGCAGCGCCGAACACCTGCACTTCCAGATCCACACCGACCCCAACACCACCCTCAGAGGTACCCTTGTCTACAGACCCCCCGAATCCCGACCAAAGTTCAGAGACTCCATCGCTGACTTTGTCAGCACACACGCCGTCGCCACTATGGACTGCATCCTTCTCGGGGACCTGAACTTCCACCTCAAGAACAACTACTACCCCAACTCTTCCACCCTGATCGCCAACCTCGCCAACCTCGGACTAAGACAACTCGTCACAGCACCCACCCACTCCACTGGCCGCACGCTTGACTCCATCTTCTCAACAAGTTCCCACGTCTCCTTTAACAACACCACCGAACTCCACTGGACCGACCACGGCTGCATCCACTTCACCTCCCGGAAACCCACCACGCACCTCCGCCCCCAACGGATGCCGCGCCGCTGCTGGAGCAAAGTCACCAAAGACCAGCTCTCCACCACCCTTGCCAGAACCCATCCACAGACCAGACCGACCCCAACGCCGCTGCCCACAACCTCAGACAGTGGATCTAAGACTGCGCCAACATCCTCGACACGCTCAAGAAGCCCTCCAACACCCACACCACCAAAACAGCCAGCTGGTTCACGGAACAGCTACAGGACACAAAGCGAATCTGCCGGAAACTCCAAAAAACTTGACGCGTGAAAGAATACCGGAAAACAACACAGCCCACAAGAGCGCCACCCATAGACACCACCACCTCATCTGAGACGCCAAAAGAACCTCCTTCAAAAACCGCCTAGACAACAACGCACACAACAGCAAAGAGCTCTTCAGCATTGTAAAAGAACTCTCCAACCCCAGCTCCAACACCAATGACATCCGACCTTCACAAGACCTGTGCGACTCGCTCGCCACCTTCTCGCATCGCAAGATCGCAGACATCCAATACAGCTTCAACGCCGTGACCACCCCAGCAACCATCAAGACCCCCGCTCCCACGACCACCATCCACACCAACCGCCTACTCTCCTAGACCAACATCAATTACGAAGACACCATCAAGATCATGAACACCGTCCACTCCGGATTCCCGACTGTTAGGGGTCACGGTGGATGCAGTCGCACAGGCACGCACTGAACCAAGTAAAAACTAAAATTCCCGGCAGCCTCGGCACAGCGCATCGCGTCAGACGCTGCATCTTCCAGCGTTTCTCACGTGATGCGGAAATGCGGACATAGCGAGGCGGCAGGGTGAAGACTCTGCTGATTATTCCGCTTTGCTTGAGTTTCCATTTAGCCGCAGTTCCTGTTTCCCATGGTCGGGTAAGGGTGCATTGAGCACCGCTTTCCTTTTACCCTTTTGAGACTCTTAGTGCGGTTACATGCTCCGTTGTGTGACCCTGATTTACCGCAGTGTGCAGTACCTGATTTTCCCTTCGTTGTCTGAGCTCGTGAGCCATATCACAGACTTCTTGCAAGTCAAAGAGATGGATACTTTATTTGGCCTGCAAATTTGTACATTCTGTTGGCATTATTCTGAGGGTATAGATTTCCTTACGTTGGCGAACTTTCCTCAGTCACAAAGTTCATGCAAGGGAAATTCTTTACCTCTCAGATATATTTACTGGTATAGGGGATGCTAATCAGTTCCGTTTGGTGTGCTATTATCTTGCGGGGAGAGTGATGTAACTCTTCTCACTTTCTTTGGTGCTAACCGTTCTTACTGCATTTGGACATTGCTGACTATTGGAGTGCTATTCCTTGTGTGCATATTCCAATTATTTTATGACATTCTCTGCTGCTGCTCATCGTTGTTCTGTTGCTTTTCTTACATTCCTCCAAAGGGGTGTCTAGACAGAGAGTCTGGTTTGAGCCACAGTTGGTACCTCATTATCGCAGCTAGACATCACAAGGGACCATGGTGTGGTGTTAATTGTTATGCATTAGAAGATCTTGTTCTCATCGACCTCTTTATGTATTCCAGCATTCTGTATGATAATAAGAGGTGCAAGCTCAACACCCCCTTTAGTTTTGGACTACGTATTTTCCTTTACAGGTTAGTGGAAGTATGGGTGACAAGAGATTATAAGAGATAGAAAGGAGTTTTAGAGCAAGTAGTAAATATATCTCTTTTGTGTCTCGTTACAGGTCTCCCTCCCAGCTGTCCTCATCCTTCCCTTCCCCCGCTTAACCACCCTTTAGTCTGTGTGTTCATATATCCAGACTTGGGGCTGTTGAGAGGTGGACCCCATAGAGCATCGGTTCAATCCTGAGGATACGTTCAGGCCTGGGACAGAATAATCGGCCCACAAATAGATTTATCCTCCCGGTTGAGTTGATCCTAGTATGGCGACTTTAGATGACGTGATGGCGGCACTGGCCCTGGTTCAGGTGTCTCTTTCGGCTTCACATAATGTGACGCTGCTTTACAGGCAAGAGTAGACAGAATGCAAAGAAATCCTTTTGACTTTGGTAATCCAACACAGCCCCAACGCAGTTCTATGGTTGTAGAAATCCCTACTCCTATACATCTTGCACCCCCTGAGAAATTCACGGGAGACATACACAAGGTCCAGGTTTTTGTCACCTAAATCCTCTTACATTTCAATTGTAAACCTAAGTAATTCTCTACTAATCAAGCTAGAGTAGCTTTTCTCATATCTTACCTGGTGGGTGATGCAGCTCAATAGGCAGTCCCTTTTATCCGCAAAGATGACCCCATGTTACATGATTGGGATGCCTTTAGAGAAGAATTCGAAAAGGCCTTTGACGGCAGAGCCGACACCTTTTCAGCCGATAGGGAATTGCTCCAATTAAGATAAGGGAATACTTGGATCAGATAGTCGTAGTCTATATTGATGATATCCTGATTTATTTGAAGAAAACCGAGGAGCACATCAGACTTGTGAGTCTTATCCTACAGGCCTTGATGGAACATCACCTATTTTGCAAACTCAGCAAATGTGAGTGTCACGTTTTTTACCATTCAATTTTTGGAAATCATGCTCACTCCTTCAGGACAGGAAATGGCGGAACGTAAGTGAGAGCTATTACAGAATGGCCCAGTCCAAAAAATGTGAAAGACATTCAGTGTTTCATGGGCTTCGCCAATTTTAATACGCGTTTTATTTCTCAATTCTCAGACAAAGCGGCCCCACTCACTCATCTAACCAAAAAAGATGTTGGAGAGAGGGAACCTATTTCATCCCTCACAATCAGGATTTAGGGCGGGCTTCTCGACTGAGACAGCTCTCCTACGTGCCACTGAGACTTTAAGAGCAGGGGCGGACGCAGGACATACAATGGCCCTGATCATGCTCGACCTCAGCGCAGCTTTTGACACCGTAGCGCATTCCATCCTGCTACGGTGTCTTAGTGAGGCTGGGGTCGTTGGTCCCGCGCTGTACTGGCTGCAATCGTTTCTCACAGGAAGATGCTTCCAGGTACAACAAGGGGCATGTCGATCGGTAGAGATGCCACTAGACCAGGGAGTGCCTCAGGGCTCAGCTTTGAGCCCTACTCTTTTTAACCTGTACATGGCCTCCCTGGCGAAGGTGGTACAGTCTTTTGGGGTGGAATTGGTATCATATGCCGACAACACCCAGCTGCTGATCTCTCTATCGCAGAACACCACCAATACCGCCACCAACTTTAAGTCCTGCATGCAGGCGCTAGCCGAGTGGATGGACTCCCACTGCCTAAAACTCAATGGCTCCAAGACAGAGGTTTTGGTAGTGGGGGGAAAAAGCAAAGGCTGGTCAGCCGAGTGGTGGCCTTCGTGCCTTGGCCCTACTCCCATACCTTGTGAGGAGGCTAAGAATCTAGGAGTCTGGATCAACCCCTCCCTCTCCTGTGAAGGCCACATAAGGCGTCTTGTGGGCAAGTGTTTTGGGGTACTGAAGACCCTAAACAAAACTTTAGACCTACTACCCCTAGCGGCCAGAAGGACACTGACGCAGGCATTGGTGACCTCTCGGTTGGACTATGGAAACATCCTGTTCCTAGGGTCCAACGAGGGCAGCCTTGGCCGCCTGCAAGTTATACAGAATTCCGCCGCTAGACTGGTGCTAAGAAGACCCAGGAGAGCTAATTCTCAGCAAGCTCTGGATGCACTTCACTGGTTGCCAGTGAAGAAACGCGTGTTGTTCAAATGCCTCCTCTTCTGTCACCGAATCGTCTGGGGCAGGTCGCCCGCCTATCTTAGGGACTTAGTCAGCCGCTACGAACCAACAAGGACCCTCCGGTCGGAGGGTACTGGGCTGCTGACAGTTCCAAGGATAAGGAAGGCCAGAATGGGTTGACGATCTTTTGCGTTCCAAGCAGCTCAACACTGGAACAAACTGCCTCCTGTCCTGAGATTGGAGAGCAGTGAAGCATTGTTCAGGGCTAGGTTCAAAACGTTACTCTACACTGTGTAGGGATAGAGGCTCTGTTATGGTGTTCGTTAGTAGCTCTTAGCGCGGGGACACGCCGAGATGGCGTTACTGTGCGCTCTATAAGCTCTTTATTATTATTATTATTATATGTTTGGTTCCAATGGACCCAGGAAGCGCAAACTGCATTTGACCAATTGAAGGAAGCCTTTGTGACCGCTCCCACATGCCAATCCCACCCTGCTGTTCCTTGTTGAAGCAGACGCTTCAGATGTGGCATTAGGAGCCGTGCTTTCTCCAAGTGATACCATAACAGAGCAAATGCATCCAGTCGCATTTATGTCGAAAAAACTAAACGGTGCTGAACAGAACTACACTATCACAGAAAAGGAGCTACTTGCAATCAAGGAGGCGTTTGGAGAATGGAGACATTGGCTGTTAGGAGCTCAAAATGCCATCACTGTATACACGGATCATCGCAACCTCCAATTCCTAAAAACAGCTCGTCAGCTTACGCCTAGGTTACTCAGATGGATGACCATCTTTGAAGAATACAACTTTATTGTGACGTTCCATCCTGGAAGTATGAACAAGAAGGCTGATTCTTTGACTCTGATGGAGTCCACCGTAATTCCTTTGGTAAATCCCGAAAGAACCATATTGGAACCACAGAAGGTGATAGGGGTAGTACACAGTGACCATTTCCTACGTGGCGTTGCGAAAGGCCTTCAGACCTTCAAATGGAAGGATTGGTTAAAACACCATCCTGGATGAATGAGAAGGCAAGGAGTCATGATGAAAGGGACGCAAGTGCTATTTCCCACTCTCCAACTTAGAGGGACCATCTTTCAATGGTGTCACACAGATCCTAGTGCAGATCATCATGGCACGGAAAAACTGTGTGAAAAAATCTTACGACAATTCTGGTGGCCTTCTATCAGAAAAGACATTCCGGAATGGATAAAAGTCTGTACAGTGTGTGCTCAAAACAAGACACTTCCAGGAAAACCACAAGGGTTGCTTCAACCTCTCCCCACTCCAGAAGTCCCATGGGAATGGTTTTCATTGGATTTCATTGTAGGTCTTCCATCTGATCAAGGACATACAGTTATTCTGTTCATCATTGACTATTTAATAAAAATGGGGCATTTTGTAGCCTATAAATCGATTCCTACTGCTGGACTTTTAGCCACTCTGTTAATGGAGCATGTAGTGAGATTGCATGGCCTACCAAAGTTGTGTCAGATCGTGGATCTCAAAATTCACGCCCAAGTTCTGGAAAGTCTGGTGTTCCGCATTACACATATCATCTGCTCTGTCTACTAGTTTTTATCCCCAGACGGACGGGCAGACCGAAAGATTGAATCAAACCCATAAGCAATATCTGCGTAGTTACGTTAACAATCACACTGTGCATGGGTGGGAATGTTATGGCTGGCTGAAATAGCATACATTAACGCACAACACAGTTCCACAAAACACTCCCCTTTCTATAGTACCTATGGGTATTACCCTTGCGTTGTTCCCTTCATAGCGGGTGGTAGGTGTGAGCGTATTCCAGAAGTGCATGAGAGAATAGGGCAAATACAGAAGGTTTTGCTAAACACCAGAAAACATCTAGTTCATGCTAAAATCCTGTATAAGAGACAAGCTGACAAACGTCGTCGACCAGGGTCCTTGTATAAAAAAGGGGATTTGGTGTGGCTTTCTACATGTAACATCAGTTTCAGACGATATAGTGTATTCAATCCCAGATATATAGGTCCCTACAGGGTTGTGAGACTTAGTAATCCGGTTGCAGTGAAATTAGCTTTACCCTCTCATATGCGAATCCACCCTGTATTTCATGACTCTTTGTGAAGCCTGCTTTTGGTCCAGTTCAAGCTAGGCCATCACCTGTGTTTCCAGGAGAGCTGGAAACACGCTGGGATCAACGCCTTACTCAAAAAACCCAAGGCTCACCCCAAGGACCTCAAGAACTTCCAGCCCATCTGCCTGCTCCCGTTCCCGGTGAAGGTCATAGAAAAGGCTGTCAACCAGCAACTGACCAGCTTCCTTGTAGAAAACAGCATCCTGGACCCATCCCAGTCCGGGTTCCGCAGCAACCACAGCATTGAAACTGTCCTCATTGCTGCCACCAATGACATCAGGATCTTGCTAGACAACAGAGAAACCACAGCCCTCTTCCTCCTGGACTTGTCAGCCGCCTTCAACATGGTCTGCCACCGCAAACTACGAACACGCCTCTACGACCCTGGAATCCAGGAGAAGGTCCAACACTGGACATCCTCCTTCCTCTCTGGCAGAATACAGAGCGTCCGCCTCCCCCTTCGGCTCTGAAGCCACCGGGATCCTCTGCGGCATACCCCAAGGCTCATCCTTCAGTCCAATGCAGTTCAACATCCACATGGCACTGCTCGCCCACGTCACACGACGGCACAACCTCAACATCATCTCCTACGCCGACGACACCCAGCTGATCCTCTCCCTCACCAAGGACCCTCACACCACCAAAACCAACCTCCACAAAGGAATGAAGGCCGTCGCTGAAAGGATGAGGAAGAGCCAACTGAAGCTGAACTCAGACAAGAAAGAGGTCCTCATCCTCGACTCCACCCCCTCGTCCTGGGACGATTCCTGGTGCCCGACTGCACTAGGAGCACCCCCTACACACACCGACCATGCACACAACCTAGGGGTCATCCTTGACTCTAACCTTTCCATGACGAAGCAGGTCAACGCCGTCTCCTCCTCCTGCTTCAACACCCTCCGCATGCTCCGCAGGATCTTCAAGTGGATCCCCATTAAAACAAGAAGGACGGTCACCCAGGCCTTCGTCTGCATCAGACTGGACTACGGGAACGCCCTCTGCACAGGAGCCTCGGCCAAACTCCTGAGATGACTCCAACGCATCAAGAACGCCTATGCACGCCTGATCCTTGACATACCTCGCCGCAGCCACATCCCACCCACCTGAGAGACCTGCACTGACTCCCTGTCAACAACAGGATAACCTTCAAACTCCTCACCCCTGCACACAAGGCACTCCACAACAATAGACCAGTGTACCTCAACAGTCGACTCAGTCTATACACCCCCACCTGCCAGCTCCGCTCCGCAGACCGCGCCCTAGCCACCGCCCCCCTCATCTGAAGAGTGACCGCCGGCGGCAGTTCATTCTCCTACCTCGCCGCTAAGACATGGAACACCCTCCCCCACCGCCTATGGCAGACCGAAGACCTTCTGACCTTCAGATGAGTCCTCAAGACCTGGCTCTTCGAACAGTAGCAGCTTCCCCCAATAGCGCCTTGAGACCCTCACGGGTATGTAGTGGGCTTTATGAATGCCTTGATTGTTTGATTCATTGATTGATATTAAAAGCTTTCTCAGCATTCAGAGAGATGGCAGCTAACGAATCCTTATATGGTTTGGCTTTGGTAAGAACATTAAATAAGAGTCTAGTATTATATGAAAGATGCATATCTCTAAAAAACCACATTGTTCATGACCAATTTAGAGGCAGAAAATTCTCTAAACAAAGAGCTAGAATTTTTGCAAAAATATTGTAGTCTAAGTTAATTAAGGAAATGGGTCTAAAAGTTTTAGCACGCATATTAAAGCTTCCTGAAAAGATCCACTGGATTTTCCCGAAGAAATAAAGAAATAAAATAATCGGTATAATTTAGGAATAAGAAGACGAGAATACTGAAAGTAAATTTCAATTGTGAAACCATCAGGTCCTGGGGCTTTACCACGTTTAATAGTATGTATTGCATTAATAATATTCGACTCTCGAATATCTTCATCTAATACTGAAAATCTAGATTGGGGGAAGAAGGCATAATAATAGAGGATAGATATTGAGATATGTCATCTGGGGGTACAAATGACTCAGGAGTATAAAGAGATTGGAAGAATTGAGTATATTCTTATAAAATATCCTCATTATAGTAAGCCATGCAATTATTGGAATTGAGGATAGAGCTAAACTTAGAGCGCTCTTCTTTAATTATAAAGTTTTCCGGCCTTATTTTGACCACCATAATATTTGGCAGAAGATTTGAGTAAAAATGTTTTAGAATTAGTGTGACTGTAAGAATGCGAGCGCCCTGATATTATTAGACCTATCAGCGGCGTTCGACACTGTCAGCCATGCTTTGCTCTTGGATAGGTTGAAGAACTTTGGGATCAAGGGCTTGGCTTTTCAGTGGTTGGAATCCTTCCTTATAGGAAGGACCCAAAAGATACAACTGGGGGATGAAACATCAGAGGTGGGGATCTTGGAATGTGGGGTACCGCAGGGGTCTGCCCTGTCCCCGCTTCTATTTAACCTTTACCTGCAACCACTGATTGCCTCGCTAGCTGCGATGAACTGTAAAGTTTTTAACTACGCTGATGACACGCAGCTACTGCTAAGTATAAACGACACCACGGAGGCACAACTCCAATCCCAGAACATCCTGAGGTTCACGGTGCAATGGATGACGGATAACCTTTTAAAAGTCAATCCTGACAAAACTGAGATCTTGGTTATCCCATCCACTTCTTCACCTTGGAGTGACCTTTACTGGCCTATGGAGTTGGGCCCTGCCCCAAAACCAAGCCTGGCTGTGAAAAGTTTAGGGATTAAACTGGATGCCGACCTGTCAATGGCTGCTCAGATCGCATCGGTGGTAGGCAGCTGTATTAATATCATTCGTCAACTGCGGAAGCTATCCCCTATCCTTTCAGAGCCCATGATGCGATCAATAGTGGCTGCCACCATCATTTCCAGAATCGATTACGGAAATGCTCTCTATCTTGGCTTACCGAAAACCCTTACCAACAGGCTCCAGGTCTTGATGAATGATGCTGCCCGCTTGATCTTTAGACTTCCTAGGAGGTCTAGAGCCACTCCCCTACTACAAAGCCTACATTGGCTTCCAATTAAAGAGAGAGTGGAATTTAAGAGTTTGTGTACAGCTCATAAGGCAATTTACGGTAAGGCCCCAGCCTATATCAAGGAGCGCCTGCAGCTGTACTGTCCGACGAGATCACTTCGGTCCTCGGACTCGCAGCTGCTGACCTGCTCTCGCTATAGGCTGGCGACGAAGGGAGGGAGAGCTTTTTCAGTACTGGTTCCCCAGTTGTGGAACAGTCTGCCTGGAGGGTTGCGCGAAGAAGGAAACCTCCTAAGATTCCGAAAGAGCTTAAAAACACTATTGTTTAGGAGAAGCCTGAGCATAGCATAACCGGAATGCTGCTCTTTGCTCTGACTTCGTTATGTTGTTGTCCTGTACCATCTTTTCCTGGCGCTTAGAGGCCTGCAGGTGATTAGGCGCGGTATAAAATTAAAATAACAATAACAATAACAATAACAAAAAAAGAATGCTCTAATTGTTTAAATTGTGTTGTAAGAGATTGTAATTTAGATAGAGAAAATTTCTTTTGATGAGATACAAAAGAAATAATAAAGTCCCTGGAGGCCACTTTAAAAGTATCCTAGATGACTTGTGGAGATATGGAAGGAGTCTCAAGAAAGAAAGTGGTGGCAAACGCTTCACATTTCTGGGTAAAATTAGTATCCAAAAGAAGAGAGTTATTAAATCTCCATCTTCTGGTGTCTTGTGTGGCAAAAAAGAGATCTAGGTTTAAATTAACCGGTGCATGATCAGAAATTAGTATATAGCCAATGTCAGAATGTGTAATATGGTGTGTGAGTGCTTTTGAGGTAAACAGGTAATCAATAAAAGATTGGGAGGAGTGTACTGGGGAAAAGAAAGTATACTCTAAAGTGTGGGATTGCAAAATCGCCGTGCACCTACTAATGACCGCTGTTGAATAGTCGATGTTAACTGGGGAAAACATAGGAGAGGGAATACATTTAGATTTAGAATTACGACCCATAAAAGGGTCCATAAAAATATCACAATCACCACCAACTAATAAAAACTATTTTTGAAAGGACATCAATTTGGATAGTTTTGCAGGCCAAAAGGTGACATCTGGGGCAGTAGGAGCATAAAGGTTAAAAAGAGTCAAGGGGATATTGTTGAATAATATTGAAACAAAGACCCATCTACCCATATTATCCAACTCGTGCATGATAATCTGTAAGGCAAGACTTTTATGACATAAAAAAACGCCATTGCGATTTCCTGTGCCTGGGTAGGCAAAAACTTTACCTATCCATTGTCTTTTAAGTTTAGGAATTCCCTTATTTACAACAAGAGTTTCCTGTATTAGTGCTATATCACATTTTAAATTAGATAAATAGGATAATACCCTTTGGCGTTATATCGGGGAACCTAAATCTTTAACATTCCATGAAACAACTTTTAGAGCTATTTATAACAATCGAGATAACATAAGCATTGTATAGCAATATTTAGAACAATTAAAAATTAACACAGAAGATGTAGAGCCGTACCAGCAATAATTAAGAGCAAGAAAATAGAACATAGCAGGTATGGAAAAAGAAGAGCTAATAAAGGGAATTTGAAAAATAAAGGAAGAAAAGAGAAAGAAGAAGAAAAAAAGGAGGAGAAGGAAAGGGGAAAATTCATCAATGAAAAGCGAAAGGAGATCAAAAAAGATAAAACAAAAGAAGAAAGATAGGTACAACAGGGAATCAATATAAGCCATAAAACTCAAAAACACAATACTAACTACAAATAACATGAAAAGGTTGAGGATGGTGTAGCCACATAAGGAAAATGGCACAACTAACCAGGCAACTCAGGGTGGATCGGGGATGGAGGACATCATCCAGAACAGACCGGGGATGACAGAAATCATGTATGCAATGTAACCGCACCTATAAAAGAGAAAAACACGACACATGAGAAGCATATATAAGGGCATTTTAGAAAAATATAGAACAAGATGAGAGACAAACAGTTAAAGTCCCTTAGAGAAAAAACATATTAAGCCACTAGCACTTCGAAATTAAGCAGCAGCGAGTCTGGACACATCCATCTCTTCTATTCCGGCATTGATCCAGGAATCTTTGTAGTAGAGCAGGATCTTCATAGTTCGTAGTTCTGTTTTTAAATGTGATTTTGAAAAGGCAAGGATAGAAAAGACCAAATCTAGCATTAAGAGAACAAAGAGCTGGTCTCATGTCCAGGAATTTCTTTCTACGATCTGCTGTTTCTTCGGCATAATCTTGAGGAAAAAATAGAATAGAACATTGCCAAGTGATACAGTCCTGGGTTTTAGCAACTTCTAAGACCTTCAATAAGTCTTTGTATTCCCGAAAATATATGACACCTCTAAGTTTGGATGAAGAGGTTGAAATAGTTGGACTTAGACCCAAATGATTAGCCCTTTGAATGTTAAAAACAGGAGAACTAGAAATATCGAGGATTTGCGGGTGGAATGACTAAAAGAAAGAGATGGGGTTTGATCCTGCCAAGCCTTCTGCCAGACCATATATTCATAGATTATTGCGTCGATTGCAGTTCCCAAGATTCTCCACTTGTTTTTTGAGAGATAGAACATCAGATTTTATGGAAGGGACCTGGTTCACCACAACCTGGACAGATTCCACTTGTTGCTCCATCTGCATGACCCTATTTTCCATAGTAGACCATGTGTTATCTAAGAATTGAAGACCCCTATTTGTTTCTTCCATGTAAGGTCGAAGAAAACGTATTTCCTCAAGCAGTACATCCATAGCATTTGATGGAGGAGACGCAACAGGCGAAGGTGGATCTTTTTTAACTTGCTTGCCAAAAGATAAAGAAGATGCAGTGGGCTGCTTCGAAGAAAGATTGCTGGTGGAAAGTGAGTTCCTAGAAGACGTTGCTGAAGTTTAAATGTGAGGGAATGATGCGTTACCCTCAGAATTTCCCATATTTGTTGAGAGAACTGAATAAGGGTTGTGGTCTGTCAAAGATGAAAATGGTAAAGGAGGACCAACAACTCAATGCGTGGATTTCGTACTCCCCAGAAAACTCCAGTTTTGAGACTGAAAATAATTGTTATTTGAAATATCAATTTCCAAGCGGTCAAAATACGAAAGTAGTAGTGAAAAAACAGGTCCCTTATTTAAAAGCAAAATGAAGATTTATTGGAACATTTCTTTTCATAACAGAAGTGAGAATCTGACCTCAGAAAACCACACTGACCACAATTATTGAAGTAAATTAGTGAGGAAAAGGCATCCTCTATATCCAGTTAAGGATTGCAAAGTATAAACATCTTTAGCCTGTCAAGCATAACTGTGGTGTATCTCCAGTATCACCTTAATTTCAGCCATAAATGGATATGAGCCTTATGAGACCATAGTAGGATGTAGGCAAGATCATAAATACACCATCCTTATTGTGTATGATACATATGTAATTGTATGTTTAATTGTATAAAAATCAATAAAAGATGTTTTTTTTTTTTAATGAGAACATAGCAGGATTATTTCCAGACTCTGCAGGACAGATAAAATAAAACAATGTTCAATTATTAGGCTGAATGCATCAAACGTTGCAAGTTTGATACAGAAAACTCGGTTTGAGCAGAAATTGTTCCATTTGTATAGGTTTTCACGCTGCTACGTGATAAAAATGTTGAGCATAGCTAAACAAAACGCCGGGCGAGAGTTCCAATTGGAAAACGCGGCAGCCGAGGAGGAAGAAAGTTCACCAGAGCTGGACAAGGGCACAAAGTGGCTCCTGAATCCTTCGCATCCCGGAAACCATCCTTAAAGCACAGCCACGAGGAAAGGGTCCGCTGGAGAAACCTGCACCTCCTCCGAGCCGCCGCAGAGCTCCCTCAATCAGCAGGCATTCTCGATTGGCGTCAAGCCAAACCCCAATATTGTGTCACACTAACCAGAGAGCAGCCATGACTCCTACGTCTACAGGCAGAGTGGACTACACTGATGCATGTAAAGAGGAGGGTAGCTATTAATTATGTGATGTAATGCAGTACAATGACTCATACGTTTGTGCTTACCAAATACAAATTGTAAGAGAGCTCACACTTATGGTTTTGGTTCCAGGTGGCAGTATCTATACCTTAAGGCATTGAATAGGGACATTAATATTAACCCCGATAAACCAAAAGAAAGGTGTTACAATATCGCCCATCGATGCACCAGGGCTGTGATTAACTGCTGATTTGGCATGCTCAAATTTAGATGTTGTTGCCTTAACAAAAGTGGATGTGCTCAACAGTATGTTCCTGACACAGGCTACAAAATTGTGACGTGCGAATCCACCAGGCGAAGACTACCTATCACTATTAGTGACAATGATTCTGATGAAGAGGATCCTGAGGCACCTCTTCAGCCACATTAACAGTAACCCTGGGCGTAGTATGCGTAGTGGGGCTATGCGAAGCTACGCAAAGTGGGCGAGAAACTACGCCCACCTACGCACTTCACGTAGCCCCACTACGCGCCTCCCTCCCGCCCTCCCCTACATACCTAATTTTTGTAAAGGCTGAAATAAAAGTAAATAAAAGGCAATTACCTTGTCAGCTGCGTCCCGGGGCTCCCTCTGCTCGTTCGCACCGCAGTCGCCGCCGTCTTGGATACCAATGCGCATGCACATTTTTCGCGTCATAATAAATCCTCCCTGATGCCAGAGTTGGATTTATTAGTAAATGCACACAGGAGACCATTTAGAGGGTCCCTGAAAACTTATCAAGCATTGGTGCGGTCCCTGACTAGTCGTAGGCAGCCTGCCACCACCAGACATGTTTCTGGCGTCATGGTGTAAGAGTCAGCACTCTCAGAGACAAGGAACAGGGACAGCTCTAGGTGGAGGTTCTTTACACCTCTACAGGCTGGAATGATATTTCAGACAGGAAGCTTCAAAGGCATTGTTGCTTTTGAAATCCAAGCCAGGCCTTTCATGATTGTGGAGGATTCCAAACTCCCTTTCCTTAACCCACTTTTGGTGGTAGGAAAGGAGAGAAATTAGTTAGATGAGGAAGAGTGATCACTTTTTGCCAGCATCGCCCCTGAGCCATGGCAGGAGATGCAGACACTACGGGGCAGATTTACTACTTCTGGCGCATCTGCCCACCCGTGCGCCACCACTGATGCGCAGTATTTACAATGCGGCGCACCGTGGCGCACGGATGCGCAGATGCGTGTCGCATCCCCCCGTGGAACGGCGGGGTATTGCTGGAGTTGCGTCGCAAGCGCAACACAGCTCCAGCAAGGCTCTGGGTGCCCCTATCCCTAACATGCAGCATCATTCCTTACGCCTGCTTCAAGCAGGCGCAGGGTTTTGACGCAGCATGGCCGGAAAAGTGACTGAGTGAAATCTTGTAGATTTCACTCAGCCTCTTTTTGGAGGCGTTCCTGCACTGGAACACCCCCGGTGCAGGAATGGCCACATGTGGCACAGGGCTTTACAACGTGACGCTTCTTACTAGATGTGTCACGTTGTAAATAGCCGGCAGCATGGCGCTGGCTTTGCGCCACCGCTGCGTTACAAAAGTGACGCAACGGCGGTGCAAATCTGGTGTAAGGGGCTTATATATTTGCCCCTACGTTTGCAAATCCACTATCCTGGGATGGCAGGAAATCAACCTACCAGGGCTAGGATAGTGCCCCTTCCAACAGAAAGTGGCCACTTAAAGGTTGTAGACACCCTAAAGGGAGATAGCCTATTCTCTGCTACCTATCTCCCTCTTTAACACCACACACAAAGACGATCTACTAACCTGAGAACCGAAGACCTGCCGCAGACAATTTGCCCAAACCCTGCTGGCTGCTTCTGGGACTGAAAAATCATGATGTGCTGTCTAATCCTGAAACAGAGAGACCTCCAATAACCCTGGAGCACCTCCAGGCTTTACCAAATTGCCCAGAACCTCCCTGGAGTAGTGGAGCTACTGTCCTGAAGCCTGCATGCACTAAACGACAAAGACCGGCTTACCACTGGGTTGTGCCCCGGTAACTCTGAAGCAGCAGACAAGAACGAGGAGAATGTGGAGAAGTGTGGCTCAATGGTTAGAGCGATTCAGAAAAGGGGGGTGGTGATGAACAGAGTGTCTGAATTAAGCAGACCACTCTTACTCAGTCCAAAGATCAGGGCTTGATCCATCACCGTTATTTAGCTCACTGCACCATCCCAGCTCAGAACCTGGCTATATGCAAATTAGTCTGTCCCTGGCCCAGTGCATCATGGGAACAGGGCAGACCAAACTACCAAGCCAATTCTTCACCAGAAAGGAGACAAGCTTCCGGGGACCGGTTTCTGGCATTTCAGCCGTCGTCGACCCGGCTTGCTTGAATCCTGATGGTGCAGTGAGCAAGGGACTCATGTCTGAGTATACCCTGCCACACCTATAGTGGCCAAAAACTATTCAGAAAAGGGGGTGGTGATGAACAGAGTGTCTGAATTAGGCAGACCACTCTTACCCAGTCCAAAGATCAGGGCTTGATCCATCACCGTTATTTAGCTCACTGCACCATCCCAGCTCAGAACCTGGCTATATGCAAATTAGTCTGTCCCTGGCCCAGTGCATCATGGGAACAGGGCAGACCAAACTACCAAGCCAATTCTTCACCAGAAAGGAGACAAGCTTCCGGGGACCGGTTTCTGGCATTTCAGCCGTCGTCGGCCCGGCTTGCTTGAATCCTGATGGTGCAGTGAGCAAGGGACTCATGTCTGAGTATACCCTGCCACACCTATAGTGGCCAAAAACGATTCAGAAAAGGGGGTGGTGATGAACAGAGTGTCTGAATTAAGCAGACCACTCTTACCCAGTCCAAAGATCAGGGCTTGATCCATCACCGTTATTTAGCTCACTGCACCATCCCAGCTCAGAACCTGGCTATATGCAAATTAGTCTGTCCCTGGCCCAGTGCATCATGGGAACAGGGCAGACCAAACTACCAAGCCAATTCTTCACCAGAAAGGAGACAAGCTTCCGGGGACCGGTTTCTGGCATTTCAGCCGTCGTCGGCCCGGCTTGCTTGAATCCTGATGGTGGAGTGAGCAAGGGACTCATGTCTAAGTATACCCTGCCACACCTATAGTGGCCAAAAACGATTCAGAAAAGGGGGTGGTGATGAACAGAGTGTCTGAATTAAGCAGACCACTCTTACCCAGTCCAAAGATCAGGGCTTGATCCATCACCGTTATTTAGCTCACTGCACCATCCCAGCTCAGAACCTGGCTATATGAAAATTAGTCTGTCCCTGGCCCAGTGCATCATGGGAACAGGGCAGACCAAACTACCAAGCCAATTCTTCACCAGAAAGGAGACAAGCTTCCGGGGACCGGTTTCTGGCATTTCAGCCGTCGTCGGCCCAGCTTGCTTGAATCCTGGTGGTGCAGTGAGCAAGGGACTCATGTCGGAGTATACCCTGCCACACCTATAGTGGCCAAAAACGATTCAGAAAAGGGGGTGGTGATGAACAGAGTGTCTGAATTAGGTAGACCACTCTAACCCAGTCCAAAGATCAGGGCTTGATCCATCACCGTTATTTAGCTCACTGCACCATCCCAGCTCAGAACCTGGCTATATGCAAATTAGTCTGTCCCTGGCCCAGTGCATCATGGGAACAGGGCAGACCAAACTACCAAGCCAATTCTTCACCAGAAAGGAGACAAGCTTCCGGGGACCGGTTTCTGGCATTTCAGCCGTCGTCGGCCCGGCTTGCTTGAATCCTGATGGTGCAGTGAGCAAGGGACTCATGTCTGAGTATACCCTGCCACACCTATAGTGGCCAAAAACGATTCAGAAAAGGGGGTGGTGATGAACAGAGTGTCTGAATTAAGCAGACCACTCTTACCCAGTCCAAAGATCAGGGCTTGATCCATCACCGTTATTTAGCTTACTGCACCATCCCAGCTCAGAACCTGGCTATATGCAAATTAGTCTGTCCCTGGCCCAGTGCATCATGGGAACAGGGCAGACCAAACTACCAAGCCAATTCTTCACCAGAAAGGAGGCAAGCTTCCGGGGACCGGTTTCTGGCATTTCAGCCGTCGTCGGCACGGCTTGCTTGAATCCTGATGGTGCAGTGAGCAAGGGACTCATGTCTGAGTATACCCTGCCACACCTATAGTGGCCAAAAACGATTCAGAAAAGGGGGTGGTGATGAACAGAGTGTCTGAATTAGGCAGACCACTCTAACCCAGTCCAAAGATCTGGGCTTGATCCATCACCGTTATTTAGCTCACTGCACCATCCCAGCTCAGAACCTGGCTATATGCAAATTAGTCTGTCCCTGGCCCAGTGCATCATGGGAACAGGGCAGACCAAACTACCAAGCCAATTCTTCACCAGAAAGGAGACAAGCTTCCGGGGACCGGTTTCTGGCATTTCAGCCGTCGTCGGCCCGGCTTGCTTGAATCCTGATGGTGCAGTGAGCAAGGGACTCATGTCTGAGTATACCCTGCCACACCTATAGTGGCCAAAAACGATTCAGAAAAGGGGGTGGTGATGAACAGAGTGTCTGAATTAAGCAGACCACTCTTACCCAGTCCAAAGATCAGGGCTTGATCCATCACCGTTATTTAGCTTACTGCACCATCCCAGCTCAGAACCTGGCTATATGCAAATTAGTCTGTCCCTGGCCCAGTGCATCATGGGAACAGGGCAGACCAAACTACCAAGCCAATTCTTCACCAGAAAGGAGGCAAGCTTCCGGGGACCGGTTTCTGGCATTTCAGCCGTTGTCGGCACGGCTTGCTTGAATCCTGATGGTGCAGTGAGCAAGGGACTCATGTCTGAGTATACCCTGCCACACCTATAGTGGCCAAAAACGATTCAGAAAAGGGGGGGTGATGAACAGAGTGTCTGAATTAAGCAGACCACTCTTACCCAGTCCAAAGATCAGGGCTTGATCCATCACCGTTATTTAGCTCACTGCACCATCCCAGCTCAGAACCTGGCTATATGCAAATTAGTCCGTCCCTGGCCCAGTGCATCATGGGAACAGGGCAGACCAAACTACCAAGCCAATTCTTCACCAGAAAGGAGACAAGCTTCCGGGGACCGGTTTCTGGCATTTCAGCCGTCGTCGGCCCGGATTGCTTGAATCCTGATGGTGCAGTGAGCAAGGGACTCATGTCTGAGTATACCCTGCCACACCTATAGTGGCCAAAAACGATCAGAAAAGGGGGTGGTGATGAACAGAGTGTCTGAATTAAGCAGACCACTCTTACCCAGTCCAAAGATCAGGGCTTGATCCATCGCCGTTATTTAGCTCACTGCACCATCCCAGCTCAGAACCTGGCTATATGCAAATTAGTCTGTCCCTGGCCCAGTGCATCATGGGAACAGGGCAGACCAAACTACCAAGCCAATTCTTCACCAGAAAGGAGACAAGCTTCTGGGGACCGGTTTCTGGCATTTCAGCCGTTGTCGGCCCGGCTTGCTTGAATCCTGATGGTGCAGTGAGCAAGGGACTCATGTCTGAGTATACCCTGCCACACCTATAGTGGCCAAAAACGATTCAGAAAAGGGGGTGATGATGAACAGAGTGTCTGAATTAAGCAGACCACTCTTACCCAGTCCAAAGATCAGGGCTTGATCCATCACCGTTATTTAGCTCACTGCACCATCCCAGCTCAGAACCTGGCTATATGCAAATTAGTCTGTCCCTGGCCCAGTGCATCATTAGAGCGGCAGACCCTGATGCAGAGGTCTAGCCTGGGACCAGGGTTCAATTCCCCGCCTCGGCGGGTCTTGGGCTCAAAATTCCATGGACCTGAAAATTCTCGCCTCGGTGCCTATTCTAATCATAGAGTCCCACTCTGCAACTCTGGGCAATAGCTTGCTTAATCTCTACAACTGCCCCCACAACGCTAAGGATGCCTGGCCTCCACCCTGGTGGTGCCCAGGAGTGGACGCCTCACAGTGAAAGCCAGGACGGGTTCCACAGCGGTATTCGTACAAGTGCCTTGAGACCCTTGCTAGTGAGTAGTGCGCTATACAAGTATCAATTTACAATTTAACAAAGAGGTACACCAGCTCTAAAGGATTAGATCTGTCCCTGCATGCAGTGAGAGGACACCAGGACCTACCGGCGCCGTGCCAATACCAGGGGTACCAGACTCCCTGCATCAAAAGCCAAGAAGAAAGAGTCCAAGCCGGACTCCAAAAATACAGTATGCAGACCCCCTTCAAGGGACTTCGAGATCCCTGAGGCCTGCTCCATGAGTGGCCCAGCTATCCTAGAATCGCCTCTGCAACCTGCCTGCCCCTGACTGGAAGCACCATCTCAATGCATGGCGCTCAGCTGTCCTATGTACTCTGCACCCAGGCGGTCCGCCCTGGGTAACAATGAATCAGCGATGCTCCTGTGGTTCCTGAGACCCTTGTGACCTGCTCCTTCGAGTAGGACCCCCCACCCAGACTTACCTTGAGGTCCCTCTGAGCAGCATGTCTTTAGCTGGCCCCCTTCTTCGTAGCGCCTGCTACCATGACCTCAGCACCCTGCTCCCAGCGAAATCCGGTACACTGGCGATCTTCTACTGCTGGAACAATGGACCTGGCCTTGCTACTTACATAAATCCAGAAGGTGAACCTCGAGAACCCTCTGTCTGATTTCATATGCTTTATCTATTTTCTCCCATTGATTTCTTCAACTGTGATTTCTTTTGCGATCTTTGAAAACTCAACTTCAAAAGTACTTACCTTATAAGAAAGTTCTTGGACTGAGAAATTATATAAAAATTGTTGTTATTTTTACAAATTGATCTTGGATTTATTCTTGCGTGTGTGTCTCATTTATTGCCTCTGTGAGAACAGCAAATGCTTAGCACTTCCCTCTGATAAGCCTAATTGCTCGCCCACATTACCACAAAAGAGCATTAGTATTATCTCCTTTAAACTCTGTATACCAATAGGGGTTCCACAGGACTCTCTGCACAACGTACTTTGTTTTAGTACACTATATAAAGAGCCAGCGTCCTACAGTACTCCACTCCATCCACATTAGTCTCATAAATATGTTCCTCAGACATATTTCTCCTAATGCACTATTTTGGGACATATTTGAACACCTTAAAAAACAATTGTCTGATGTATACTACATTTTTTATGGAAATTGGGCATAGATTTAGGCTAAGAGCTGTAAAAACAGTTACATTTTTCACTTACTTTGTGATGTTCCAGGTGCAAGGGTCTCACTGTATCCAAATCCCACAACAGCCTCAGGCTCCAGGGGGTCTCAACCATGGACTCCAGAGCAGTAGATGGGGGTACAGTTCATGGGCCACCTCCTGTTGCCTGGGACTTAGACAGTCAGATTGCCACCTTCTCATTTGTTCACGGCCTGAGGTCATACCACCTCTTCCTAATCTCATCAATGGAGCGGTGTGTGACCCAACTGCATTGATGTTATGCTTCATATCCTGCCATTTTCTTTGGACTCCGGGACAGCCAAACACCACTTCATGATTTTGGGCATACTATTGTGTCAGGATTTTCAGCTCCTTCTCAGACATCTTTTTTTCTTTCTGCCTCCTGCCTCCTTCTTTGCACGTTGGCTGGCCATCAGTGTTAATGTGACTTGTGTTGAAGGTCAAAATTGAAATGTGAAATGGCAGCTGCTCCTCGCCTCCCCTCCACATTCACTCAGACTGATTTCCACACATGTAAAGGGAATCACTTCCTGGCCCAAAGGTGATTATCCATAACCAGAAATTGTGTGTCCTCCATTTGCAATCACATTTGCATTTGGGACCACAGTCGTAATTTTGAAAATCACTAACACTGATTTCCTAAATTGTGATGCAACTGAGTAGCAAGTTACAAATTGAGGAATGAAGTTGTACGTATAAACAGAATTGCGATTTCCTCATAGTGATTTGCAACGATTCGCTATTTGGTAATAACTATTCAGTACGTTTGTACATCTGGTCCCTAAATAACATATTTGAAAGATGTCAAATCTATCCAACCTCTGTACTGAGAATGAGAAAAATGTGATCTAATATTTGAGCGCTGGTGATAATACACATGTGTGTGTGTCTTTGTGTGTATGTGTATGTGTGTGTATGTGGCTTATTTTATATGAGATATTTGATAAAATTTCAGCCTAATGCCAAGGGTGTAGGTATAGAATATCGGGTGTAAAATCTGGAGGTACCATAATATCGAAGCCAAAAAATCAAGACCAAAAAATCGACATGTAAGTATGTATAGGTCTACTATACTTACCAACATATATATATGTACCTTGACGATATATATTTTCCAGGTATGCAAGTGTGGAGTTAACAATAGTAAATCTACACGTACCTATATGAACTAATCTCTTTGATATTTTGGTACTCGATATTTTGGCTTCGATATTTTAGTAACTCGATATTTCATATGCAATAACCCAGACTACACCCACACTAGGTAATAATGAAGTGCTTTACAGAGAACACCTGCATAACAGCCGGAACATTTCAATCTGATGAGCTGCACATATGAATTTCCTAAAACCAGAAATGTGATGATCAATGTTATTAGCCTTGATCATACCATTGTGCCATGTTGCGTAATTGAGACTTCTTTTGGGTAAAAATCCAACTAAGGGGGCATGAAAGAACGAACCAAAAGTGTCCATGTCACATTCAATTTTCAACTGTTTTTCTAGAGTGAAATGCACCTTGTGCCAAAAATGTAATATTTTGCTTAATGTTTGTGGCATTTCATGTAATGTCTGAAAATGAAATGATGTGAATTTTGCCCAGGCCTAATTTTAACATTTCACTTAATTTTCACATTATACATATTTAAAGGTTTTTAATAGGGTAATAGTAAAATCGGTTTCTCAAATTGCAATGTAAGGTGCTAAAACCTGCAAGCACCACCTGTTCCACGGTTCCATTCCTCAACACGGAAAGCAAAGAGCATTTGACATAATGGGCTTTTACATAGGAGAATGGGTAATATATATTTATATTCGTTTTGCAACTCATGTTCTGAATATGAGGGCAATCCTATTAAACAGGGAAAGCTGGCAAGCATATTATTACGTTGGACTTCATAAAGATAAAAATATTAGAATGGAATGTGTACTTTTGTCCTGTTCTTGCATACCACTTTCTCCCCTCCCCATTAATCACAAGAACTGCTGAAAAGTGGTCCACATAAATTTGAAATGCTCGACCCTCCCATCATAGCAATGCTTTTTGGAATTGTGTTTGCTAGTGTAGGTTGTATGTCAGTACAACGCATGCTTTTACCCCGCATGCCATTACAGCCGGGGATTACAACCAAGCCCTTACAACGACTTGCGTTGGGGGGCGCTGGATAGTGGAATAGTTTAATTTTCTATTCCAACTCCAGTCCCCGTGGATAGTAGGGAAGGTGTTGGATAGAAAATAAACTATTACCTATACAACAGCGACCTCCAGCAAAAGTCGTTGTAACGACTTTCGTTGTAATCCCCGCGTTGTAATGGTAGTGCGGGGTAATAGTTGCGTAGTAAAGGATGTTCCCCGCTAGTGTAGGAAGCTGGCTCTCTCTATAGAGTACTAAAATGAAGTACACTTTGCAGAGAGTCCAGTGTGTCCCAGATTGGTACACAGGTTCAAAAGTAGCTAATACTAATGCTTTATTTGTGGTAGTGAGGCCGAGCACTTAAGCTTATCAGAGAGTAGTGCTAAGCATTTGTCGTACTCACCGATGCAATAAATAGAACACACACTCAAGAATAAATCCGAGACCAATTTGCAAAAATACCACAGATTTTTATATAATTTTTCAGACCAAGAACTTCGTTCACAGGTAAGTACTTTTTTAGTTATGATTTTTCAAAGTTCGGAAAATGACTCACAATTGTGCACAATTACAAACAATGATAGTCTATGGGAGGAAATTAAAAAATGCATTTAAAATTGTAGTCGGTTCTAGGGGTGCACATTCGGAGTTTGGGGTAACAGGAGCAAAAAGTCTAATGTTCCACCAACGGATCATCTTGAGCGTTCCGGAAGCAGGGATATGAGGTCGTTGGTAACTGTTGTGCTACAAAGGAGGGAAGCTACCTATAAATAGGCTTCACAGGAGGACTTACAGGTAAGTCCGAGGACCCAAAACAAGGGATCGGGTCGCAAGGGGCTCAGGACCACGGAAGCACTGCTGGTTCATTGGTATCCAGGTTGGGTGCTGTGTAGATAGGTCTGTCAGGCTCTATGAGTCAGGGCAGTCTTTGTGGTCAATGTCCATCGAAGGGTGCTTGCTTCCTGGGCAGTTGGAGTCCGGATTGGACTCTTTGTCTTGGTGTTGGTTGCAGGTGATCTGGTACCTCGGGTATTGTTACGGCATGGCTCAGTAAGTCCTTGGCTGCTCTTGCCTGGTGGGGGTAATAGATCTGACTCTCTGGAGCTGGTGTACTGCTTCTGGTTTGGTTGCTGAGGAGCGGTAAGTCACACTCTGTGGTGTACAATACCTGCGGACTGCAAAGTAGTAGCTCCTCTAATCCATGAGAGTTCTCTGGTGATTGGTGAAGGGCCCTCAGCCAACCCGCATCAAAAACCAGGGCACAAGTGTGGGGATACTACAACAAATGTCCAGCTACCCACAGCTAGTCTCCAAGTAGCTCATCAAATAATGGAAAAACATAGTACTTTTTTAACAGTAGAAATAGCTTTAAAATGTGAATGATTTTTTTGCATCAGCTCATTACACAGCTCATTACACAGCCTCGAGGGTTTTGATGTGTGTTAATCACTTCCTGGTAGTGTGTAGGAGAAGCACTGATTAATATTAGGAGCTGCCTGGACCTTGAGTGCTGTGCAGGACCAGCTTTAGCGCTGGTGGTGGCCAGTGAGACAACCTTTTTTGGTTCCCCACCACCCCCAATCACTTCCACAGATTCCCTCAGTACCACTCTCCAACAGTGCCGCACATCTCTCCATAGCCCCCTCTCACATGCATTTTATAGCACTACTGACACCAGTGTAGGATGTCAGAGCACTGTGCATCACACACAATATCCAGAGACTGTGAATTATACATGTTAAAATCAGTTTCTTGGAAATGTTACATAAACAGGATGGGTGTAGGAATTACATGTCATTCATACTAGAAGGCAGTATATTTTAAGATTGTTTTCTCTGGAGATGCACAAACACAGGTTTTAAAACGGACCACCGTGGTTGGCTTTACTGACAATAATGTATTTCCACCCAAACAAAAGCTGTTAGGATAAATAGGAGGGAAAAATAATGTTCTAACCTATACCATGCAGTTTGCATGCAGCTATTTGTTGACAGTACACAGGTTATTATGCTACATTAAAATTGTAACTTGTATAACAAAAGGGTCTCTGTGACAAAAGCAGTAACCAACTGAGCTATTCACATAAAATACAGTTCTGTGGTCTGCATGGTACACGTTTTTTGCAGCAGGCATATTAATCCTCTGTGCTAATTTATGATGAGTCAAAGCTGCCACTATAGGAAACTCCCAACTAAGTCCAGCAGAAAAATTATTCACAAGAGTTATCTTGACATTTTTATTGTGCCTGAAAACTGCTGGACGCACAATGAACTCTGCAGCAGGTGTTTTAAACCTTTAAGTTATTTTTAAACACAATGCCCTCCCATCCCCCATCTCAGTGCCAGTTGCGGCTGTATCAGTCGCACTGCCTAAGGCCAAGCCTGGTGCTGTTGATCGCAAATGAAACCTTGCACATACACTGCTGCATAAGGCTTTAAGTTAGCCGGGTCTCACAGGGTCTGAGCACCGGCAGTTTTTTAAGGGGGCCTCAAAACAGGTCTCTATCTGGCTCTGTTTTGTGCCCTGGCACAGGCGGTCCGTGTTTTTTTCGGACTGCAGTGACAGAAGGTACATTGATGTGCGCTGCACACACTGCTCACTTCTCACTATTGGAAGTTAAGTCATGACTTCATGCCAGGTGAGCGTTGTAGGGGAAGGGAGATCCTTTAAAGAGAGTCGTTTTCGCTCTGGATTTCCACTCCTTTTTTTAAACTTACGAGCAGCAACATTATCGTGGTGTCACCAGTGCTTTAAGTGGAAGCTTTTTCAATATTACATACAAAGCCATAGTTGCTGCTTATTTATCTTATGCAACTAACAACCATTGACAAAGCCAATATTCCTGACTTCTTGTAAGTTTGATGTTACTTGTTGTATCATATATCTGTATGCAATGACAGAAACAGCAAAATACAAGTCTGGTGGCACACTATGCTAAGCACAGATTTTTAGCTTAAGTGTTTTAAGCCACACCCTTAAGTACATTGGCCATGCCCCCTTGAGAGACCCCCCAGTTTTTCATCCCACTTAAAGCCCTGCTTATTATCCCTAAACCGACTAGTAACTTGACACTTAACACCATACCTGTTCTGAACAAACCCTCTAGTGTATGTACATTACATTCTAAAGGGTGTAAATGGACTGCCTTCCTTGGTACTTCCTCCTCTTTGTGCTCACCTCCATCCAGCTACAAGAATCGTGTCAGTTGGCAAGTAGTCTGATCATGTTTTACCCAAGCTGCAAACTTTGTGCTTGCTTCCACTGGCAAACTCACCAACATTGAACAGTTTATTATCTGGGTGTGGGTTTGGAATAGTAATCTGAATTCTATGTCAGGACCGGAGGCTTCGGATTATGCTTTTCTCTCTTCGCTGTTTATTCACATAAAACCACACAGCAGCCAGAAAAGCATCAAAACTTGAAAATTTTCCATTTGTATTCCAAACACAGGAATAATCAGAAAAAACATCATAATAACATCTTCTTAGAACCACAACTCCCATAAGTCCAACATTTGGTAGTCCTTTCTTAGTGTCCATAGAGCTGAAGATAGGGCGTCCATCTTGTGAACTCCTCCTCTTTCTTCGCTGCTTCGCAGCCAGTTAAGTGCTATTTCTCCCTCTCTCTCACAGATTTGTGTGTGGGGGGGTTTCTTGTGTGGTGTAAATCCTATATTTGTATAGATTGGTTATTTGTTATTTGGCGGGTTCTGTTGAGTTTTCTCCTTCTACAGAGCCCCTTCATCGCGGGGACGCCTTCGCCCCTTACGCGATGTCCCCGTGTGTACCGCTTGCCTATATTACCGCTAGTGGGCGCCGTAGCGTCTTGTTCGCCCTAGCGCGGTTCCGTCTCACTGACTGGGGCCGCGCTGGGGAGAAGGAGTCGCGCCGGAGCCCTGTTGCCGCCTAACCCTGACGCCCTTCTTGGGTTGTATTGTCCTGTGCCTGAACGCCCCGTTGGGGTCTGTATTGGTGGTTTCGACCACGCTGACGCCTACGGGCAGGTTTTGAGCACCTTCTGCAGCTTTGCTGCCGCTGGGGTGGTACCCGCTTACGCGCGCTGGGAGGCGGTGTGACCTGGTCTCTGTGAGAGGGTCGGCGCGCTGTGAAGGCTGGTGCTGCCTTCGTGACTGCCAGGTTCTGCCGGCATACAAACGTTGCTAGGCTCCGGTTAGCCCATATTTTGGCAGGTTCTACGCCAACGAAACCCTCAGTTTTCTGGTAATTGTAGCTGCGCATTAGGTGTGTCATGGCTGAGGGGTATTACGTTGAGGAGGAAGAATCTCATCAATACCTCCAAGACGATGAGTTTTATGCGGCTGTAGATCAGTCGATTTACCGTTGTGTACAGGAGATTGTAGGGCCCATGGAAGACAGGCTATCCACCCGCATAGTGGAGGAGTGCGCTAAGTTGGCGCCAGGCCTTGCAGGGTCACCCGTCGCTGACCCTGGACAGCCACCGGCGGCCAAGAAGGTATGTAGGGACGCAGGCCCTGGAGACGCGCAGGGCGTGGACAAGGACGCCTTCGAGCGCCTACGGGACGCTTCTCTGGCTAAGGCGATCGTGCCTGCCCCTGTGTCGCTCCCGCCTCAGGCCCCCTCAACATCGGCTGGCACTGTCCAACCTCCCCGGGAGGACTCTCCCCTGCGGATACTGATGAGGAGGATGAAGATTCCGTGCGGTCTTGGCGACCGTCCACATACGCGGCGGAGTTACCCAAGGACACTTCGGGCATGCTTGACCCGGATGAGATAATTCATCCGCGGTCGGCTGCTTGGGCGCCTGGGGACAAGGTTGCGCAGTTTGTGGCGGGCCGCCTCCGCAAGCCCTTAGAAAAGTAGGCGAGCAGTTGCCTAAGAGGAGAGTGTCCCTGTCCTACTCTGGAGGGTAAGGTAGCTATGACACCAGAGTTAGACGGGAAGATGGCCACTTTCATAGCCAAGTTTGTTAAGGATCCCCATAAAGGAATCGATCGTTCTTGGCGTTCATGCCAAGACAAGCTTCTGGACGCCATAGGCCCGCTCACAAAGATTCTTGATATGGCTGAGGAGGCCAAGGTGTCGGGCACCCCCATATGCCCGGAGGTGTTGTCTAACTGGGCGCAGAGGGCTGTCATATTTTTGGGAAACGCAAACTGTGCCCTCTCAACGGAATGGCGACGTTCACTACTAATTAAGCTGGACCCCAAATTGGGAGATTTGGCCTCCTCGGAGGCAGGCGCTGTCGCGCAAGGGGGTCTCTTTGGAGAACCATTTATAAAGGAGCTGGGAAAATTCGTTTCTACGTTCACCTCATTAGACAAGGCCCAGTCCACTATCAAAAGGGTCTTCCGCCAACGTTTTTCCCGAGGGGCTGGTCGTGGCAGGGGCCTCACGACCGGCCGTGGTGGTCAAAACCAACCCAATAAGGGGCAGGGCTCCGGCAGAGGAAACTACAACACCTCTGCGAACTACAACAATTTCTACCCGACAAGGGGTCAGCGCCTCCGAGGACGTGGAGGCTTCAGGAAGGACTCCGGTGGCAACAATTGCCACGGTAAGTGTGATCCCTGCGGATCAAGTTGTGATTGGGGGAAGGTTGGCATGTTTCCCACAGGCTTGGGCGGCTATTACGACGGATGCATGGGTCCTTCAGACCGTGCGGGGGTTCCGTATAGAGTTTTACGATCAGCCGCACCAGCTACAGCCGCCTCATCCCATAACTTTCTCTCAGCCAGACGTGCTGTTGATCGACGAGGAAGTCTCGGCGCTCTTGCGCAAAGGGGCTATTTGTCGAACAACGCGTCACCCGGGTGGTTTCCTAAGCAATATTTTTCTCGTGGAGAAAGTGGACGGAGGCAAGCGGCCAGTCATCAACCTCAAGGAGTTCAACGGCTGGGTAGTGTACAATCACTTCAAGATGGAGGGCATCCATCTGTTGAGAGACGTGCTGCTCCCAAACGATTGGATGGTTCGCCTAGACCTCAAGGATGCGTACTTGGTGGTCCCCATCCATCCGCCTCACCGCCGCTTCCTCCAGTTTTGCTGGAAGGACATGGTCTTCGAGTTCAAGGCCCTTCCATTCGGGCTTTCCTCGCCCCTTGGTGTTTCACCAAGCTCTTACACCCAGCGATAGAGGTCCTGCGGAGTCAGGGGATTCGGTTGATCGTCTATCTGGACGACATTTTGCTGATGGCCCAGGATCCGGGCAAGTTGACAGCTCATCTATCCCAGACAGTCTCCCTGTTGCAGGGTCTGGGGTTCATTATCAACGAAGACAAGTCGGTCGTCACGCCCGCCCAAACAATAGTGTTCTTGGGCTTCGTGGTGGATTCTTTACACACGACTCTCAGTCTTCCGTCCAGGAAGATGGGCAAAATCAAGCACGAACTGCGACAGACGATCTCCAAGTCGCACACCTCTCTCCGGCGGGTTGCCAGAGTGGTGGGACTCCTCTCGTCGTCCATTCAGGCAATTTTTCCGGGCCCCCTTCATTACCGGGCCCTCTAACGTCTCAAAGCGCATCATTTGCGAATAGGGCTATCCTACGACCACCTAATACCTCTGTCAGTGGAAGTCAAGGAAGAGATGTCCTGGTGGCTCACCCACATGGAGGCGTGGAACGGCCGAGCAATCTTCGGGTCCGTTCCGGACTTGGTGATAGAGTCCGACGCCAGCAGGTCCAGTTGGGGCGCCCGCTGCGGGGATTTCTCCACAGGCAGCGCTTGGTCATCCGACAAACAGCGGCTTCACATCAACTGCTTGGAACTTCTAGCAGGATCATTTGCCGTCCGTTGCTGGACCAGAGATTCGGTGAAGTCTTGTGTCCTCCTACGGATGGACAACGTTTCAGTGGTTCGGTATGTGAACCATTTGGGGGGTCCGCGGTCACAAGCACTAGCGGATCTGGCGAAAGACTTTTGGGACTATTGTCTCGCCCATCAGATCTCGGTAACGGCAGAATACCTTCCGGGACAGGCCAACCAAGTTGCGGATTGGCATTCGTGCTATCTACGGGACTCCAGCCTGTGGAAGCTGGATGTTCAGGTGTTCCACTGGCTGGCAACGTGTTGGGGTCCATTCTCCATAGACCTGTTCGCGTCCCGTCTGGACTTCCAGCTGCCAAGATTTTTCAGCTGGAGACCGGATCCTCTGGCGGAAGCGACGGATGCGTTCCTCCAAGATTGGAGTCAGGAACGACCGTATGCCTTCCCGCCTTTCTCCATGATAGTGCGGGCCGCGGCCCAGCTGCGCCGACAGATGGCGGAAGTGGTGATGGTGACGCCCGTGTGGCGGTCGCAAGTATGGTTTCCAGTTCTTCTGGAACTTTCCTGGGATTTTCCAATCCTACTCCCCCGGATCCCTCGTCTTCTCCTCAATCCGGACGGAGTCCCTCACCATCTCCTCCAGGGTTCTCTCCGCCTCATGGCATGGAGGCTTTCCGGAGATGCTGGTCGCTCCCAGGCCTTTCGGACTCGGCTGAGCACCTTTTGTCCAAAGCCTGGGCAGGTAGCACTGCAAAAAGGTATAGATCGGCTTGGACCAGGTGGGTTCGTTGGTGTCTTCGACAGGACTTGGATCCCATGGTCGCAGGACTCGTTCCCATCCTGAATTTCCTGGCGGAATTAGCTAAGGCTGGCTTAGCATACCGGACTATTAACACGATACGGTCTGCCATATCAGCAGCTCATGGAAAGTTGGATGGAGTTGCGGTCGGGGAGCATCCCCTCGTCTGTCGACTCCTCAGGGGAGTGCGGCTTGCCTTACCGCCGGAACCGCGATATTCTGTCCTCTGGGACGTTAATGTGGTATTAAACCTTTTCCTTTCTTGGCAGCATAACAAGTATCTCTCATTAAAGGAATTGTCTGCCAAACTGGCTATGCTCCTCTGTTTGGTGTCGTGTCGCAGGGTGTCCGACGTGCGCGCCTTGGATATCACGGCAAGAGTGTTTTCTCCAGATGGGGTTACCTTTACCGTGGGCCGCCACACGAAGTCTGCTACAAGGTCTATTTCATACCCAGCCTTTGCGGACGTCCCTAAGTTGTGTGTGGTACAATGTTTAAAAACGTATGAGGATATCACAACAGAACTTCGCCCTCCGGGCGAGCGACAGCTCCTGATTGCATTACGCAAACCTCACAAGGCGGTTTCTTCCCCCACAATAGCCCGTTGGGTGCGATGGGTGTTACAGGAAGCTGGTATTGATACAAAACAGTTCGGAGCTCACTCCGCAAGAGGGGCCATGGCCTCCAAAGCATTCGCCCTTGGGGCACGTTTAGAAGACCTAATGCGAGCTGTGGATTGGTCTTCTGATTCAACCTTCAAAAGGTTTTATTTCAAGCCAGTGGTGGATATTGCAAGTTTGGTGGTAAACAAGCTTTAAACAAGCATAATCCGAAGCCTCCGGTCCTGACATAGAATCGAAATTTGCCTAGCTTAGTAACGGTAAGTTTCAAAGGACACGGAGGCGAGGATTATCCCACCCATACCTCCTGCGGAGATCCCGCCCGTACTGGAGTAAGTAAACGTTTTCTGGATTACATTCAGGGTATACTGTTTCTCTTTGGTTACATTTCAATGACTTGTGGTACTGCTTTGATTGATTTGCCTTCAGGCTTGGCGGGTATGGCAAAGCTCACGTTGTTCTTTTTTCCGCCAGGTAATGATGGTGCGAAACAGGATCGTTGAGACTTTGGCTTGACTCGCGACAAAGAAAGAGGAGGAGTTCACAAGATGGACGCCCTATCTTCAGCTCTATGGACACTAAGAAAGGACTACCAAATGTTGGACTGATGGGAGTTGTGGTTCTAAGAAGATGTTATTATGATGTTTTTTCTGATTATTCCTGTGTTTGGAATACAAATGGAAAATGTTCAAGTTTTGATGCTTTTCTGGCTGCTGTGTGGTTTTATGTGAATAAACAGCGAAGAGAGAAAAGCATAATCCTCGCCTCCGTGTCCTTAATAGAATTGAAACTTACCGTTACTAAGCTAGGCAAATTTTGATTCTCTCAAATTAAAACCTTTCGTCAATGGCTTTCATATGGCTGTTATAATGTAAATTTGCACTTTCCAAAATTAGACACTTTCCTCAATGGTAATATAGTTTGATTTAGCATAGTGTATATGCACTGAGCCAAATATAAACACTGTGTCCCCAGTGGTAGTATGGTTGGAGTAAGACTATTAAGGATCTGATTTGAAGTCCAGAGGTCTTTACTCTGTCAGGGATGACATTGTAGAGGACAAAAGAAAGCTATGTTTTAAGATCAATAATGGCCCTATGTACCTTCAGAGGAACTGCCATCACAGCAGTTCCTCTGATGGTACAAATGTTTGGTGGACGACCACAATCAGTTTTGACAGTTCACAACAACACTTTTAGTTTTTCAAAAAGTAAACTCCTTAAGTGGGAGTTTGTTTGTGAAAACCAAATAACTAACATGAGTGAGTTTTGTCCCTAGGATTGGAGGTCAATATTTTTATTTTCTGATTGGTCACTGTCAGGTTTTCACTGGTAGTGAAAGGTAGAAAAATAGACTGTCAGCCCTAAATAGGGCAGGTGATCGGATGTCCTTACTCTGCCAGCCAACACCTCGTCAAGCTATTGGTGTAAGATTTCTGTTGATGGAGTCAATAGAGACACTGCTAAGGGAAAGCTGGTGGTCTGCTGTTGTAAATGAAAGATGACTTCAGGAACAGGTAAGCTATGTAAAAGCTTTATTGCAGCACAGAAGCAAGTAGGTCAACTCCTCATCCGACCAGAGCTCCAACTGCCAACAAGGCGAAGGAGAACTCCAGAATGAGGAACACACAGAGAGATCTAGAGTGCTGGCCCAAGAGAGGAGTAAAGCACTGTACAACATATCTTCCCTCTTTGCAAGAAAAGAAAACACAAGAAAGAAAAGGAAGTGCAGAATAGGAAAAAAGATTAATGAACATAGTCATTCAGATATAAGGGAGGACGGCGAGAGCGAGGGCTTCTCAACCTGACTTCAGAAGAGGAAGAGGCAGAAGAAGTGGGAACAAGAGAGACAGGAGCAGGATCAGCCGAGAAACCACTATGTGCACATAAAGATGTGGAAGCGTCTCCACTACCCACCTCCCCCCGTCCAATCGGCAAAGGGATGGGAGAAGAACAACTGCCAGAGGACAAAAGGTAACCATTACAACCACCAAGCCCAGTGGCAAGCAGGTCATCAGAAGGAGAGTCTTTCAGTTTTTGGTAGAGTGCTACTCTCCTATAGTTCCAACTTTCTCCATTAGCTAGGACGATGAAGTGTGGAAAAACTTTCTTGACTCTGTAGGGACCCCTATATTTACTAAGTCCCTTGGCATGCCTACCCGGCTTAACTTTAACAAGGTCACCCACCGAGATGGGTAAGGAAGGGTTGTTTTGAGATAGGGGCACCACACTGCCAGGACTCTTCAACCACGCAGGAGTTAATTTAGACACAGGGGCACGCCCACGCATAAGTTCAAAGGGAGATTTTTCACCACTCTTATGAGGTGTAGAGCGGTAAGCCCAGACAAGCTCATGAACACGTTCATGTGAAAAACAGCCAGACTCCACAAACATCTGGATCACACCTTTTATGAGACGATTCACCCTTTCACAAAGGCCATTACCCTGTGGATTGTAAAGACTTGTCTTCTGATGCCTGATGCCACATTCATGTAGAAAAGAAGTCATTTTTGAGGATGTGAGTTGGGTCCCATTGTCTGAGATCAGGACAGAAGGATAACCCTCATTAAGAAAAACACCCTTCAAGAAATTAATAGTAGTGTCAGTGTTGATTTCCTTTACAAATTGCACACAGAGCCATTTGGAAAAGCAATCAATTATGACAATGGCAAACCGCTGATCAAAAGGTAACTCGCTCATGGGACCTATGAAATCTATACACACACTATGCCAGGGAGTATTTTCAAAGCCTATCTTCTGCGGAGACTGAGAGCCCAAAACTTTCAAACGCTTCTCCCCTTCTTTGCAGAAGCTACACCTTAACACACAGTCAACCGCATCTCTGTCAATAGAGGGCCACCAAAAGTTCTGTTTGACACGACGTTGAGTGAGACTTTGACCTAAGTGTCCCTCGTGGGCCAAGTCAAGAATCCTACTTCTCACAGAACTGGGAGGGACAAAACGGTTGCCTCGCAACAAAACATCTTTCCCTTCCAAAGAAAGTTCATCCAAGACCTTCAAGAATGGTCTGACTAAAGGATCAACCGTACTTTCTCTTCTTGCTCCTTTTGAGACAAGATTGATAACAGCCTTTAAAGCTAAATCTTCCTCCATGCCCTTCGACCACTCAATGTGGGAAAACGAACCACCACCCACAAATAAAACATCTTCTATCACAGCAACAGGAAGATCATCTAACACAACTTCAGGATTACAACTAGTGGAACGAACAGGAAGCCTTGACAAGCAGTCCGCTTGGATGTTCTTCCACCCATGAACGAACTCGATCTCACACTGATAGTCTTGTAAGCGAGAGGCCAGTCTCGCCAGCCTTGGAGACCCTTTCCCAGCCCCACCTGGAGCTAAAACATTCAAGAGGGGTTTGTGATCCGTACGTAGAACAAACTTGTAACCCCACAAGTAGGTTCTGAAGTAACTTGTGCCCCAGACAGCAGCAAGAGCTTCACGCTCTATAACAGAGTAGTTAGACTCTGAGGTAGATAGAGGCCTAGACGCAAATGCGATGGTTTTTTCTACACTTCCATGTTTTTGTAAGAGAACTGCACCAAGACCTATGGCACTGGCGTCAACCATAAGGACAGAGGACCGAACAGTGTCAAAAGGGGTAAGCACATTTGCAGATTTAAGTTCCCCTTTGATCATCTTAAAGCAAGATTCATGCTCGTCAGTCCAACTAAACTTGACACCCTTCTTTAGGAAGGATCTGAGGGAAGCAGTCTTTGAAGAAAAATCCCTCACAAATTTCGAGTAAAACTCGATCAAACCCATAAAGGACCGAAGTTGATTCTTGTCCACCGGGGAAGGTGCTAGCTCAATGGCCTCTAGTAGATTTCTCTTAGGTTTAATGCCCTCCTCCGACAAGCAAAAACCTAAATACTCTATTTCTTTCAACAAAAAGGCACACTTTTCCTTTCTCAGGGTTAAACCAGCCACATCTACTCTTAGTAATACATCTTGTAAAATCCTATTGTGTTCCTGTAAAGAATCACCGTAGATCAAGATATCGTCTTGAAAGTACAATACCTTGTCAAGGCCCTTAAATACTTCGGTGACAAGTCTCTGGAATACGCTAGCGGCAGAGACTAGCCCAAAGGGTAGCCTAGTGAATTGGAATGTTCCCTCGCTGGTGATGAATGCAGTTAAGTGTTTGGAGCTGTCATCTAGACAAAATTGATGGTATGCATGTTTAAGGTCCAACTTACTGAAAAACTTAGCTCCTTTGAGAGTCGAGACCAATTCACCAATGTTAGGTAAGGGGAACACATCAGCTACAACACACTTATTTAAGGAACGAAGGTCTACACAGAACCTAATTTTATTGTCAGGTTTCTGTGAGATCACAACGGGCGAAACCCAAGGGGACGCCTCTATGGGTTCAATGATTCCTCCCTGGAGCATTTCCTCTAGAGTAGCTTTAACTTCGTTCCGCAAAGCAAAAGGCACTCTCCTCACTTTGTGTTGAACGGGGGAACTGCCCTCCTTGAGGATGATACGATGTGAATAACCTATAAGTTCTCCCAACTGATCTCTAAAAACATTCTTAAATTTCCCTAATATGTCTTCCAAAGATGAGGTTTCAATAATAGAGACTGGATTATCAGACCTAGGGTCAACAACAATGTGTAGGTCATATTGATGGTGACGACCCAGAATAGCCGGCCCATCAGCAGAAACGTATATCTTACCATGTGCTGATCTGCCCTTGAAGTCAATCTTGGCTTCAAAGAAACCTAGCATGTCGATTTTCTCGCCTTGATACCCAGACGGAAAAATGTCACATGCCTCCAGCGCTCTTACACCCCACACACACTTCATTAATGAAGTAGGAATTATGGTCCATTTGGAACCAGTGTCCACCATGAGAAAAATGATTTTCCCATCAATCACAAAGTCATCCTTAAATGGATTACCTCTCTGGTCACTACAAGAGCATACAGTATCAGATACAATCAATATTTTGTTCACATCACGTTTCAAATCGTCACATTCGTTAATAACAGTTACCCTTGAATTATTTCTATTTCTGCACATTTTTGCGAAGTGTCCTACTTTACCACAACGCAGACACTCTTTGTTGTTTGCGAAACAAAATTTCCCATCTGAAGTATGAGAAAAACTTCCACACCTAGAACACATTTTTGATTACTCTTACTAAACGATGACTGTTGTACACTCTGCTGCACATTTTTTTTTTGAAGGACATAACCCTTTTTTCTAACAATTGCTATGGCTGTAGCTTCATCATCGCTAGTATCAGTGACAACACTCTTATTTGAAATTTCTGCAACTTTTGTTTCTAGGCCAGTCTTCTGTAACTCTCTGATGCACTTTTCGCTCTCTTCCACCACTTTAGCTAGTTCTATAGCAACTTTCAGAGTTGGATTCTTCGCTGCCCACAGACGTTCTTGGACTTTCCTGTTGTTAGCTTGGACGACTAGCTGGTCTCTGATCAGTTCGTCCGCCATCTGTCCAAAGTTACATTTGACTGATAGTTCGCGTAGTCTAGCCACAAACTCATCAATGCTTTCATCAGTCAATTGTTTATTTTTATAAAATTTATATCTTTGGGGAATAAGGTTTTCCTCTTTGCCAAACCGTGTTTCTAACCTTGCTACCGCCTCTTTAAATTCATCTAGGTCAACTTGTGACCCTGAAGGTAGTACTTGGGGAAGGTATTTGAAAAGGCGTTGTCCTTCTTTACCCAAAGTGGTCATTAAAAGAGCTTTTTTACGTTTGGGTGAATAATCTTCTCCATCTATAGCTTCAATGTAATTGTTGAACATGACTATCCAGTCTTCCCACGCTATTAAGGGATTGCCTGGCTCAGATAAGAACAGTGGTGGAAGAGCAACGTTAATTGATTGAGCCATGAGTCAGGAATGCTCTTTTATGCACTACAAATATGCTCTTTTATGCACTACAGATATGGGTGAAGGACGAAAAAAATTGTAGCTAATAATAATTTGTCAAGTAATGTTAGAATATTAAGGTTTGCGCTTACTACAAGGAGGTAACGAAGATCCGTTTACTGTCTATAGCGTTTTCCGGTTTCTCGAAAGTTTCTTGAAGTGTATCCTTTGCGATCGTAAACAAACGAAGAGAAATATTTTCAAAATGGCCGAATACGTCTTGCGCGTAGTGCGTGACGCGTCAGACGTTCAAGGTACAGCGTGAATGGGCGCGCATGGAGGATGCGTTTCAATGATGTTGTTCGCGTTGCTACGCGACTCACCAGGCGGAGGGATTCACTTCAGTGACGTTGCCGCTCGCAGTGACGTTGCCGCTCGCGTTGCTATGTGAACGAAGGCTTGCTTTAGTGACGCTGCTGCTCGCGTTGCTAAGCGATAGAAGGCTTGCTTCAGTGATGCTGCTGCTCGCGTTGCTAAGCGATCGAAGGTTTGACTCACCAGGATCTGTAGACGTTAGTGTGGATGACGTCACTCACTGCTACGAGCAGGAAATCCGGCGAAGAAATCCCTCAAAGACTTTTTTAGAAGTACAAAAGTCAGCGCCAAAACGGAAGGAATAATTTGCGTCCACGCTGTATACCACACGGGGTTCTCGAGGAAGTTGAAGACTACCGCTCTGTATAATCTTCTTAGGCTGCAGCACCACACAGGGAAGCAGTGGTCGGACACCTCGCCAGTCCAAGTCGCCAAATGTTGTAAATGAAAGATGACTTCAGGAACAGGTAAGCTATGTAAAAGCTTTATTGCAGCACAGAAGCAAGTAGGTCAACTCCTCATCCGACCAGAGCTCCAACTGCCAACAAGGCGAAGGAGAACTCCAGAATGAGGAACACACAGAGAGATCTAGAGTGCTGGCCCAAGAGAGGAGTAAAGCACTGTACAACATCTGCCCGACTCTAAATAGGGTGGGCAGCCCAATAGATTGTCATCAGAGTTGTCTGTCATGTTTGTGATAGTACACCCTGAACCTGCACTCCCTAAAATTAAATACTTCCCCAATTGATGCTGGGTTAGAGTTGGAATTTTAAATTTGCAATCCTCAAAAATAGACACTAGCACAAATGTTACAGTATTGTATTAACTTTTTCTGACTAGGCATGTTTTTTCATGTTGAATTGGTATTTTAGTTAAATTAGTTAGGTGTGTTACTGTTGTCAAAGCTACAGTTGTATTAATTTAACCCTGGGCTCACCCCTGGTAGCTATGTCACAGAGAGACAGGTGTAATTTAGGGAAAGATTGTAAAGTACTTAAAAGTGCCAAACAATTGTAAAGTCAAAACATAGAACAATAGAAATTCTACTACCCTTTTCAAAAAATTAGGAAAACATTAATAAGAAAAATGACACCAAAACAACTAAAATTCCAAAAGGGGAACTGTAAAAATTAATTTTTAAAGTTGTAAGAGAAAAAGTAGCAAGAAAAAGTAAAGCGCCAATTAGATGTCACTATTCATAGATGTTCGGGATCACGGGTAGTGCACAGCACCAGAAATGCTGCTGATTTATGCGAAGTTATGACGGATAACTCTAGTCGTAGGTACTCCAGGGAACAACTACGCGATATAGGTAAACGGGTAAGCGTGTTCTGCAAACCGGTATTACATAATGCAATAGGGATTGAGCTTGGCATTGTAAAGAACGATAGACTAAACTGTGGTTTGCTCAAAGTAAGATTGCTTCCCAAGCACTCCACGGAGATTTAGGGACTGCTCGAAGTACATATTCTTGATGCTCTGTTTATGACAGAGACATGGACGATGGCAGGCCTGGAGTTATAGCTGGGACTGGCCTGTCCAACGGGATATAAAGCCTTTCCTAAACTGAGATCCAGGGGTCGTGGGGGAGGGATTGGAGTTATTTTGAAAGAGGCCTGGAATATTACTCCTTGGACATAGATGAAATCACCTGTTCGGAAATACTGGGTTTCTCCGTTAAAGATCAAATGGGACACTCTCTCACAGGCATGGTCTGTTATAGATTGCTGGGGGCAGCTAGCGTACAACAACAGCAGGATTTGATCGATGTAATTAACAATATGGCCTTTACCCATACTAGGTTATTAGTTTTGGGAGACTTTAATCTGTGGGCAAACGGGAAAATGAACACTGCATATAACAATCTCATCCAGTCCTGCGCAAACCTGAGCCTGAAACAATGGGTATCAGAATCTACGCACATAGAAGGCACATTCTAGAAATGATATTCGCTGAGGAAGGTTTTATCATAATGGAGAAAGTTTTGCCGGTGGGCTGGTAGGACCTTCATTTGGCCAGTTTTAGCGTGGCACTTATTAGTAAGATGAGGCCCTTGCCTAAGGAAGAAAAGAGCTATCTGGGCAGGGAAACAGGTAACTGAGAATTACACAGCTCTCTGTGAGCACTTAGTTAGGATAATCAACCAACTTGCCCCTTTAAAGGATATCAGGAAAAGAGGAAGAACCTCAGCTCCATGGTACACAGAGGCACTATGGAATTATAAGCTGGATTGTAAGATGGCAGAAAGACAGTGGAGAAAGTATTATGCTGAAAATGCCAGTTGGAAGCAAACCTTAATTAAATACAATAGAGAAATAGCAACTGCTAAAGCGTAATATTTCGCCATCTCCATCCTTAAGTCATCCAATAACTCCAAGAACATATTTAGGATAGTAAGAGATATGACTCACCCTGACTGTACAAACAGTAGAATTCCACCTACTCAGGATCTGTGTGATGGCTCGGCAATTTTCTTTCAAGAAAAAAATAACATGATTGTGGAAGGTCCGAAAGATGTGACCCCACCCTGTTTTTTGGACAAGGGAGAAACATCAAAGACCAACCTCGACAGGGATGACAACCTTAATTCCCTTATCCCCAAGTTTACCTTGGATAAATTTAAGATGCCCTCGGAAGAGAAGATTGCTCGAGTGGCTCTAGGAATCTCTTCAGGGTCACCATTGGATCCCATCCCCCACAAAATATTGAAAGAACTAGGATCATAGATCTTTCCTATCCTACGTCAGCTGTGTGGCCAGTCTCTCAGTAGCAGAGTGGTGCCACCCAGCTGGAAGCAGGCAATTATAACACAGCTCTTGAAAAAACCCACACCGGACCCAGGTTGCCATAAAAACTATAGGCCAAATTCCCTATTACCATACCCACTTAAGATCATGGAATGTTTGGTAAGCTGGACACAGTCCTTTTTTCTGGAGACAAATAATAAACTGGTGTAGTATGGCCTTAGGCCTGCTTTGCGTGCATGTTTTGTCAGCGTGGCTTATTAGAAGTTTAAACACCATTTTACCTTTTGCTGCTTTTGCACACAACACTGCATAGCTGTTTTTGTAAGTTAGCCTTCGTGAAGGTCTACACATGAGAAATGGTTTTGTTTTAAACATCTCTAGACTTACATTATGCCCCTAGACTGCACAGTGAGTGCTGAAGCCGTCAAGGTTATCAAAACATGTTAGTTGTTTTTCAACATGTTCGAGTAACGCTTTCTGGACACAACAATTTGGCAGCTGTGAGCCAATGAAGATTCTGGCGCCCTTATTATCACACACTTGGCATGATTTCACACACTTTGAAAATTTTCCGTTTCCAGGGATGCAGAGAGCTTTGGCTGATCCAGATGTGATTTACTCTTACTGAGCGGAAAGGTAATGGGGTCCCCCACACAAGCCTAAGAGACCTTCTTTAGTTTATAATACATAGTTCCTATATAGGGAGGGTATAAAAACTAGGCACTATAGGACCTGTTTTCACCATCATTGTAATATGATATCTCCTTTTGTATTTTATGGACTTGTAACAGTGCTGATCATATTATTTTTAATCATATGTCTGCTTATGTTGGCTAAGATACTACATTTGAGATCACGTCGTTAAAATAAATATTTTAACCTTACTGTGTCTCTTCTTTACTCCTGTTGTGGACTGGTATGAGAGTACAACAAAAGAGTGTTCTCACTTCCCACCATTCCTCAGTTTGTACTAAGTCGCATGTTCTAGGTTGTCTAATCATTGGTTACTTTGCTATAGGACAAAGAGCTAATGTGACACTGATGCTAGCTGGTTGGGGTTTTTCTAGGTACTGAGGTGAGTTTCTGGTTCACCACAATTCACTAATGTCCTAGGTCTCTGTGCACAGTTCTGTGTGAGCAGGATCCTTGCAACATGGCGCCACCAACAATGTGGTCTTATTGTGCGACTCTTGAGTAGTGCTTGTATCAGTCCACGACCCCTTCACTATTGTTTCTCATTGACAGTGGTGACGGATAAATCTACCTATAGTTATATAGGTCTTTTCAAGCTTCATAATATAAAAAAATTTCTATTGAATTACTACCCAGTTGTGCTTTTTATATTGCATTGTACTAATCTTTCACTGTGTTGATATGGCTGCGGTTGATATCCCAGCTCACAGTCGTTTGGCTCTGCGGAATCATTTGCAGGATTTCCTAGTCTCTTTGGAGGGACAGGCAGTGGTTTTTGTAGTATCTGCGGACGCAGCATACCCGTTTGAGTTATTTTATTCATGGGTTACGTTTCCTGCGGTTGGTGCTGTTTCTGGTGTATTTCACTCATACACTCCGTCTGACGTGCCTGCAGAGTACGCTCCATGTAGGACACAGGAAGTTTCGATTTCTATTTGGCAGCATGCCGTTTGGTTTAATGGCGCCCTCCCACACATAATACCGGCGGTCAGACAAGGGCCGTTGTTGATTGTAGTGGGAACAAAATAGAGCTGGCTCTAATCAGCAAGGCTGAGCCTATATAGCAAATAACAAAAGAAGGGGCCAGTGCTGATAATATTTACTTAGGGCTAGGACTAGTCCTCCGCTGCCAGAAAATTAATTCCAGAAAGGGTACTGCTGTTTAGTCGCAATTTTATTTTGTAGAAAATCAACAATTTGTTATCAAATTTATCTTTACATTAGAGAAGAAAACATTGGAAAAAATCAAGAAGAGAACGGACACATCAGGTTGCCATCAATTGAACACATCAAACATTCAGAACTTCAATCATGTCACATTCACAACACATTCAACACATTCAGACTTAACTCAAGCATACAACATATTACTGCTGAAAAAGAAGAGAAATACAAAACTGGGTCTGCGTCAATTAAACAAAAATTCAAAACAATTGTTTGAAAATAGTACAAAACCATACATTTTTACATTTTTAGACATTCATTACGATTTAATACAAATAGGTAATGTACAAGAAATTGTAGGGAGTATGCAGGTAGACGTAACTCCTATACACAAAAGCAGACCAGTGAGATATTAGGCCAAAAGAAGAGAAATACAAAACTGGGTCTGCGTCAATTAAACAAAAATTCAAAACAATTGTTTGAAAATAGTACAAAACCATACATTTTTACATTTTTAGACATTCATTACGATTTAATACAAATAGGTAATGGAAATTGTTGATTGTAGGCACTTCTTGGCCTGTTTTAGCTGCTTATACCCCGCATCCTAATGTGCCGCGGTTGACAGCTCCTGAATTGAGACCCCTTTATAACGCTGCTGTAACAGTGATAAGGGGTCTGGTTCATTACATTTCCCGCAACATCCCGGGTGGGGCCTGGGGTGGTGCAGCGCATCCAGTTGGAGCGAACGGGCTAAAATTTAGACCCGTTATGGTTAATGCGGTTATGGGCAAGCGTTCCCAGGATAAGGATGAGATGCCTTTTTGGCTTGCTGAGAAATTCGACCAACTGGAGGCAGTATTCCCAAATACTTCTCTGGAAAAACACAGGATCCTTACAATAAGTTTGTAGAAAGACTATGGGGGTCATTAGGATGACGGGCGGACTTAGTACGCCCACCATCCTTTCGGAAATCGGGACCGCCCGCCATAAGGGCGGGGCTCCCGTGGGGGGTATTAGGATGTGCCCGCCACAGTGGCAGGCACATCCTGCATTTTTATCATTGTGGCGCCCGCCACAATGATAAAAATGCACATTTGCATTTACGTTAACAAAGCGGCAGGCACCGCGCGGTGCCTGCCGCTTTGTTAATGTAAATGCAGGGGGGTACCCCCCGTGTGCACCCCCTACCTGTCCTTCACTCCGGGGGCCCGCAGGGGGCCCCCGAAGTGAAGACTGCATGCCTTTCCGTGGCGGCATCGCCGCCATGTAAAGGCATCTGTTTTGGGCAATGCTAATATGGCTGGCAGTGTCTAATAGACACTGCCACCATATTAAACCTTTTCCGCCCCGGCCGCAAGGCGACCGGGCGGAAAAGCGGCGGATGGTCTTTATGTCCGCCGCGGTCACCCCCGCCATGCTAATATGGCGGGGGGTGATTAAGAGTAGAATGGCGGGCGGATCACCCCCGCCAGGCTGGTGGTGGCTACCGCCAGCCTGGCGGGGGCTATCCGCCTGCCTTCCTAATGGGCCCCTTAGTTCCAGACGTAAATGACTGTACAACTTGGGGTGTGATTTTTGCGGCAGTCTATACTAGGTGCTTTGGCACCCCGTCAATGGCTATCCTGCCCTCCGTCATTAAGCGTGTTCAGGATGAACACGGGCCGGAGGTGTCTGAGGAGTTGGGAGTGAGACTTGTGGGAGCGTTTGACATGGTTTGCGATCTCGACCTTGCAAATGTTAAGGGAGATGCAGTAAGTTTCCAGGTGCCTAATGCTTTGCGCGATGTCCCCGATGTGAACAAACCGCGTCAATTACCGAGAATTATTACGGAGGCTTGTAAGACTGTTGGCCGTAATAGTTTGGGTGTTAAGCCTTTTGCTAAAAAACAAACACAGCTGCAAACTCTACATGCGTCATTTGATAAAGATGACCGCCCGAAAGTTCAGAAACAAAATTGGAGTAAGAACAGAAAACAGGGGAAACAGGCCCCGTCCTGCTTCCCCTAACCCTGCCTCTACTGAGCGTACATATGAGTTGAGTGACCGCACTACTATTAAGTCACCTGATAGATTTTAGGTTCCTGAACAACGTTCTCCTCACTCTTTGCAGAAAACATGGTCTCACCCAATGGTGGAGGAGGAGGCAGCTGAGGTCAAGGTGCCCAACAGCGCCGTGAGCAGCCTCGCAAGGCTGACGGAAAAGGCAAGGAAGACGAGTCACCGCGACAAAGACCCCAGTTTAGGAAGAAGAAAGTTGCTGCGGTAATAGCAAGATATGGCACAGATAGTGAGAACGCAGCTTCGGAATCAGACATGGGCACTGACACTGTTGGACAGCGCGGCGGAGATTACCATAGTGTGACAGGCCCTGCGTCCACTATGGAAGGTGACAGCAACTGACACCTTCGTTGTAGTTGAGACAGCTGACACTAGAGTGGCTCCCCCTGACAGACATTATGAAATTGTCCTTGTAATTGAAGGTGACATAGAACGTACCATAACTACCTATGATATATTGTTGACGGAGGTTGACTGGACCCCACCCTTTGTCTTAGCTGCTTCCCAGGGGGAGGAGGTAATCCTCCCTAGTTTCGCGCACACAGTGCTGAAAGAGTAGGCACTGCATTTTGCAGAAGATTGGGCTAAGGTACTTGCGCCGGCTTTGTACTGTACTCACTGTGGATGGGACACATTTTCCCCTTGGCATGAGATTCCTTTGCGGTCAATGCCACAGCCTCAACCCCAATACCCCATGCGACGAGAAGCAAAAGCTTCCGTTGTGGAAATCCTTGAACCATTGGAATATCAAGGTATAAATGAAATGTCTGTGTCTCCGATGAATAACCTTCTATTTACTGTGACCAAACCAGATAGTTCATACCGTTTGGTATTGGATTACTGCCACTTAAACTCACATTGTCATACATGCACGGTGCAGAATACTGTGTAGAAGTGTGGCTCACTGGTTAGAAGCGGCAGACCCTGAAGCAGAGGTCGGCCCGGGACCAGGGTTCAATTCCCGACGTGGCAGGGTCTTGGGTCAATGTCCGCGGACTCGATAATTCTCGCCTAGGTGCCCACGCAAACCATGGGTCCCACTCTACAACTTTGGGCAATAGCTTGCTTAATCTCCACAACGGCCCTAGCAGCGCCGGGGATGCCTGGCTTCACCTTGGGGGTGCCCTCTCACAGGGAAAGCCAGGACGGGTTTCCCAGCGGTATACAGCGCCAGGACGCCACGTAACGAGGTATTAGTGCGCTTTACAAGTATACATACATTACATTACATTACTCACAGCTATGGTCTCATGCGTAAAAGGTTTAAAACCACACTTGACATATCCAATTTTTTTTTGCCCACAATCTGTCCCCTCTTAGTAGTCAATGGACAGCTTTTACCAGTGGTGCAAAGAAAGCCAATTTTGCCGTTTGGCTATGGGCTACAAGAACAGTCCTGGCGTCTTTGCCGCCCGGGTTGTCTCTCTCTTGGAGGGAATCGACACAGATGCATGTTTGTATGTGGATGACATCTATCTCACAGACGACAAATTATGGCCTCATCTGTGCCAAGTGGACTGCATAATTAGTAATTTTGCGGATTTTGGCTACAAATTTAAATTTACGAAATCTCACATTACAGAGTACACAGTGTTGTTCCTAAGCTATGAGCTCAACAATGAAGGTAGAGGTCTAGCTCCTCACTTCCTGACGAAATGCGCACTTTTGCGCGCTCCTACAAAACTGAAAAAACTACTATCTTTACTGGCCTTTCTGAATTTTGAACGTACCTACATTCCCAAATATGCCCAACGTATCAAGCCTCTTTATGCTGTGATACAACCTTCTTTCTCCAAATCATGCTGGCTGCCTGAACATACAGTCATCTTGCAATCTTTGCAGGCTGATCTTCTAGAATCTAAATTCTTGTTGACCCGTGATAACCACACCTACCTGGTGATAAGAATCGTGCCAGGGGTGGTGGGTTTCACGTACCTCACTTTTAATGAGGGTGACACAGTCCCTATCGCTTACAAGTCACACTTGTACACTTCGGCTGAGTTGCGGTTTTCCACTGTGGAAAAAGTTTTGATAGCAGTGCAAATGGCGTTTCTTAAGGAACGTGCACTGTCGTATGGAAAACGCATTTTGGTTGTTACTCCATATTCTGCCTTGGAGACTGTGACGAAAGCCAGTGTACCAAATTTGAAAGCTTTGCACCCTGAGTGGATACAATGGGCCACGTCCTTGACATCCCCAGATGTCACGTTCATTTTTGATTCCTCTCTGCAAGCGCTCTGACCATACTCCCACTTGAGGATTTCCGTTGTATGATATACACTGACTGAGCGTGCAAGTGGCTACGGGTTCAAAGCACGCATATTTTTCGGCCTACGTAATTATGGTTGGTACTATGGTGGATGGTGAATTCAAGTCCAATGTCGTGCTTACGCAGACATTAGGGGCCTGTATCCCCCCAGTTGGCAGAGCTTCATGCTCTGATGCTTGCATTGGAGTACACTGATCCCAGTGTGACTACTCTTACTGTAAGTGACTCTTACTACTGTGTTCAATCATACAATGACAATCTACCCTTTTGGACTCAAAATGATTATCATGACTCCAAAAGACGCACAATAAAACATAAAATGATCTGGGTTTGAAAGGCTGAGCTTAAAGAAAGGCTGCCACTTGTCTTTGTAATTCATACTCTGGGTCACCAGTGTGTTGGAGTTCACGCTGTTGGCAACTGTCTCGCGGATGAAACTGCGAAGACAGCAGTTGTAACATATGCAGTAGCAGCAGTTACACGTTCCAAAAGTAAGATTGATGATGACATATTGTCAGCTATTGCAGCAACAGAGAAGAGAGGTAATTACCCTAGAGGTTTCCCTTCTAAATACTCTTATCATTTAAGTTCTGATAAAGTTCCTTATGTGAGAATTAACGACGTTGGTGACAGGTTAATACCCAACGCAGACCGCAGGCAGACTTTGATTACATCAGCCCATGCTGGGATGGCCTCATCACATGCCGGCGCGTCAGCTACTGTGTCTCTTCTCCAGCAACGGTATTGGTGGCAGGGTTTGTAGAAACAAACAAGTTATTATGTCCTTCAATGTGGCATTTGTCAGCAAATTTAACCTTCTACTTCTGCATGCCCACCCAAACTCAGTTGATATATCTAATAAGCCACTTGTGTGTGTTTATTTAGATCACTGCGGTCCATTCTCATCTGATACTGCGTATAAGTAATTTCTTAGTAGCAGTTGACTCTTGCACGCACTTTGTGTGGTTGTGACCTCAAAGGAGTGCTGATTCCAGAACTGTCGTAAGGGATTCGCGTGTCTTTGTGGGAATTTTTGCGTGTGGAACCTTCCATTTGGACCAGGATCCAGCGTTCGCCTCTAAGGCGTACAAGGATGCCATGGCTTAATTGGGGGTCCCGGTCAAATTTTCGTCTCCATACCGGCCTGAGGGTAATTGTGTTGTGGAGCGGATGAGCCGTGACTTAAAGCAATCCTTGATAGCTAAGGTTTTAGGTACTGGCCGAGACTGGCTTAACCACCTCAATAGCATTCAGTGTGCACTAAATAATCTCCCTAGAAGGTCTCTGGGTGGGCGGACCCCATACAAAATGCTCTTTGGCATCAAACATCAAAATATTTGTCCCGGACCTTGATGGTATAGACATGGCGGCGGCAGCCGCATCCTTTGACGTAGATGAACATTCTAATGTCTTACAGAACCTAAAAAAGACCAGAGACAGTCTTGCAAAGGAACACTTGCCCTCCACATCAGATGCTGCATTGCAGATTCCGGTAGTCAGCTGGCTACCCCAAGTTGGAGAACTGGTCCGAGAGAAGATCGAGAACAAGAAGGAATTTGGTCCCTCTTATCGATCTCCAGTTCCTGTGCTTGGCGTGCAGGGTACAAGAACAGTCATTTTACCTCCTCTTCCTGGACGAAAGGTGAACAGGTACATCTCCCTTGACAATGTGGGTGGCCGATTCTTCATAGTATGACTCCTGCGGTTTCGTGTCCAGCGATGGTGCGACACTCTGTTTTAGTCCCGGATCCTGCCATCGGGCCTGATGTTGTCATTGAAATGAATACAGTTGCGAATCCTTTATTGAATTCAACTGCTGCTGATCCTCCTAATGATACTGAATATACTTACCGCACTGACTTGTCTATGCCTGATTTGGAGACCTGTGTGGCTAATCAATCCAGTTTTTTATGTGACACTGGCTCTACAACATCTAAGGCCCCTTCAAAAGTTTCGATTTTTACTACCTGGTTTAAAAAAACATTTTTTTATTCCACCTTGGACCTCCATTTAGCTGGTGCTTTTTTCAATCTTTTTATTCATGTCCATCAGATTTGAGGTGTATTTATTAGTGGACACTACGTTCAAGAAAGAACTTTAATTAGACCAATTGATGGAACTTTGGGCCCCCACTCCTCTTCGCACATCATGAAGAGGGACCAGACTTTTGTGAATATAACTGCTTGGCACGTTTTAGATGGGATTCTGTGGGATGTGCAACAGACGAGACAGAGGCAGAGTGTGTGTGTCGAGGAGCGCCTGGGAAAGGGCTCCCCTCTCTGGTACCGGTTTTAAATCTTTTTTTACCGGCAACTTTGCTCAATTGTCTTTTAAATATTGCATAAAGTGTTTTTATGTAGATACAGCCACCCACCTTACTATCATGCATCCTTAAGCACTAGGTCCCCGGTCCACCGCCGATTCTTCGGTTTGTGTGGAGGGACCGGAATGTGCCACCGGAAGTGATTACTACTTCCGAGCACTCTAACCTATCAGCTGCTAACAGCTGACCGACCTCACAGTGTAAATACTGTATGCCTCAGGTCCCGCGCAGCACTTGCGACAGACGAGACAGAGGCAGAGTGTGTGTGTCGAGGAGCGCCTGAGAAAGGGCTCCCCTCTCTGGTACTGGTTTTTAATCTTTTTTACCGGCAACTTCGCTCAATTGTATTTTAAATATTGCATAAAGTGTTTTTATGTAGATACAGCCACCCACCTTACTATCATGCATCCTTAAGCACTAGGTCCCCGGTCCACCGCCGATTCTTCGGTTTGTGTGGAGGGACCGGAATGTGCCACCGGAAGTGATTACTACTTCCGAGCACTCTAAGCAATCAGCTGCTCACAGCTGAGGGACGTCACTGGGTAAATACCATATGCCTCACTTCGCGCGCATCGGACGCGCCGCTGCCGAGCCGAAGGCAAGCCCTTCTGCGCCCATCTGCGCCCATCCGCGCCCAACCGGGACCAGGGGCCATGCCCCCTGGACAAAATGGGGCCTGTATTACTTACTCAAGACACCATCTCATGGCAATAAGGAACCGGAAAACAAACGCTTTGGACACTGCATCGCCCCACCATCTAGCCACCGCTCCTGCCCAAAGTGCAAATTTCAAGTCCTTACACCTAAGCCGAGTCCAACTAATACATTTAAAATTGTGGAGCTTAAACTTCTCCTAGTAAACTGCAGGTCTATGTCAAAACACCATATGGAAATCAACATCTTACTCAGAGAAGAGAAGCAGGAGGCTCTTTTTCTCACCGAAACCTGGCTGCACATAAACTCAGATGCAGATGTGGTACAAAATCTCCCCCTAGGATATCATATATTAAGGAACAACAGGAAATCAGGGAAAGGAGGAGCGATTGCCATCATCCTTAAAGACCACATAAAAGGTCCCATAGAACTGGACATTGTACAAGACTGTGAGAGCATGAGCTTCACATTAACCTTCACACACACATTCTCAATATCTGGGATACTAACGTACAGACCCCCTGGCACATGCAGGATGTTCACTGAATCTCTCATCAATTTAGCGTCATCCAGGGCAAACCTAGCCGCAAACGTCACCATTCTAGAAGACTTAAATTTGCACCTAGAGGACCCCAAGAAAGCAGATGCATGCAGCCTCACACAAAATCTTCTAGCTCTTCAAATCCGACAAACTGTAACTAGCCCAACCCACAACAAAGGCAGTATACTAGATCCTATTTTCTCTAACATGGATAACATTGAGACACTAGATCCCATCCCTATCCCCTGGTCAGACCACCGTATAGTCCCAATAGTCTGGAGACGACCTAACTCCCCTTCAAATGACCAACCCACGAAGGAATGGGACGGACCATGGGCAAAAATTATCCCTGAAACCTGGACGGATCTGTTATCAACCACCTACCCTAGCAGTAACAATGACCCAACTATTGCTTATGATAAGTATAATGAATGGATCACTGCATCCCTGGAAACGACTATCCCCCTTAAATGGAGGTCTAGGAGGCCCACTAAAAAAAGGCTCCCATGGTACACCCCGAATATTCGGGAACTCAAGCAAAACTGTAAAAAGCTAGAGAGGGCGTGGAGAAGGAACTAGTGCCCGGAGAAAAAAACAAAAATACAAAGAGGCAATAAAATATACCAAACAGAAATAAAAAAAGCACAGGAGCTATATTTTGAGGAAAAGATCAAGGCAGCAGCTAACGCCCCTAAAGAAATAGCCAGAATAGTGAAAAAATTATCTACGTGCCCTCAACCAGAAGGTTCCACTGAAGGAGCCCCTCAGAGATCTAAGGAAATAGCAGAATTCTTTAATAATAAAATTCTCAATATATGCAACACGTTCCAACCCCCTCAGCAGAAGGATACACCATACCCCAAACCTGCTAGTGGGCCGAAGATACTATGGCTTTTTGAAGAAATTCCAACCATGGATTTGATTAACCTGGAAAAATTTGTGGGGAAATCAAATCAGGATCTCCTTGCAACCCAGAGCCCACACATATGCTAAGGAAAGTCAAGGAAACGATCCTCCCAGTACTCCTGGAAATGCTCAACATTTCCCTGACCACCTCGACAGTACCAGTAAGGTGGAAACAGGCGACGGTGAAGGCACTTTTTTAAAAACCTAACCTGAATCCAGATAACTGGGGGAACTACCGACCGGTTTCACTCCTCCCATTAGTCAGTAAAATACTAGAGAAACACATGAACACGGTACTGTCCAACTATATGGAATCACATGTCATTCTGCACAAATCACAGACAGGCATCCGACCTAACCATGGGACGGAAACAGCACTTCTAACTGTAATGGAGGAATCTAGGAAAGTGCTAGATCTTGGAGGGACAGTGGCAGTTATCCTGCTGGATCTTACGGCCGCTTTTGATACAGTAAACCATAGGATACTATTAGGCAGACTCAGAGAGATAGGAGTCATAGGAAAGGCCTTAGCATGGCTTAAGTCCTTCCTATCAGATAGAATGTTCCAAGTGTTCAAAGGCATATACACCTCAAGAGAGATTCCACTCACATGCGGGGTCCCGCAGGAACCATCCCTAAGCCCACCCTTTTTAATGTGTACCTAAGACCACTGGCCGAGATAGTACAACCTTATGGTGTCAGAATAGTCACATACGCAGACAACACCCAACTGGTAGTAGCCCTCGAACACCCTAAGGAAAGCTCTATTGACCTAGAGTCTTGCCTGGAGCAGATAGCCACATGGATGGACCAATCGTTCCTCAAGCTCAATGGGGACAAACAGAGCTAATGATCCTCAGAAATAAAGCTGAGACACATTCAAACATAAGATGGCCAAGCCGACTCGGTCCCTTCCCCCAGCCCAAAGAGAAGATTAAAAGCTTAGGAATCTGGCTCGACAAATCTCTCAAACTTGACCATCAAGCGGTTCTAGTAGCAGCCACATGCTTCTGCATCGTAAGGCAACTAAGAAAGATCCTGCCACTACTCCCGGATACTGCGCGCAGAACCATGGTACAATCCCTGATTCTACCCCGGCTGGATTAATGTAATTCACTCTACCTAGGAACTCCTAAAACCATGATTAGGAAGCTTCAGATAGTGCAGAACTCCGCAGCCAGACTACTACACAATATTCCAGAGAAACAATCAGCGAATCCAGCATTAATAGCACAACACTGGCTGCCCATAGCAGAACGCGTTAAGTTCAAATCACTACGTATTGCGCACAAGACGCTATGGAACACAGGCCCAAAAATAAATCATGCCCTCTTAACTTTTCACCGACCCTTACGTAATCTAAGATCTGCCAACCTCTTCCAATCCAGTGTACCCAAAACAAGGAGGGCAAGAGCAGGCGGACGCATGGTTTCGTACAATGCCTCCATCTTATGGAACTCTCTCCTGCCCCAGCTCATATCCATTCCTAACCATCTAACTTTCAGGAAACAACTGAAAACATGGTTATTCCAGAACATGCAGTAAAGACTCCTTCTCTAAGTCCATCGCTTTGACAGCGCTGGGATGCCTATGGGTAGCCATTCGCTCAACAAGAATTGATTAATAATTAATAATAATGTGGTAAAGTTTTAGATACATGGTCCCACAGAGGTTATTAATGTTCCCAATGTACTCCGTGTTTCTATGGGGGATGTGGTTAAACAAAATATTTGTTCTGATGATTGGGACGCCCAGGCCGTAGAGGCTTTATTTTCTGATTTGAAATATTTTGCTGCCTTCGATGCTGAAGATTTATATTTAGAGTCTGCATAAGACAAATTCATTTAGAAATGTGGTCAACTAGACACAGTGGGAATATTGTCCCGCACCTGTTGAAGGCAGCTCCAAGACTCTTTTGAAAATCTTTTCTTATTTTACTGATTTTGATCAATCGAACCGGAATGCATTTTATTTTAGGATGACTGAGAAGTCCTCTTCCAAGGTTACACTGACCAGTTGGCTGTTGAGGGCTATGAGCTCTAGAGAGATACCATTGATCTTAAACTGTTTGGGGTTCTAAAAGTTGGTAGGTGCAAGGCACAGACAGAGGCTTTGCATCGTGCATGTCTCATCCCGAACGATATGTTGTTTCTGAATGCCACTATTTCACAAACAACCTGCTTTGGATTGGCTACTTCTAAAAAAACTAAATGCTTCTTCATTCACTGATTTGGGTGAATACCCCCATTAAAATAATTACACCAGTACTTCCCTTAGTGGTTTACAAGTCCTGTTGAGTAATTCCTCTTTTAGTGTTTCCATCATTAATCCTGAAGACTGGTTGCTATGGCAAAAAAGTGCAGATTCCTGCCAGCACCGTTTTCTGTGTCTGACCCCTGGCTATACAGAGGTTAGAGTAGATCCCAGTTTTCAGAGTCAGCATTCATTCACTAACTATTCTGTAAGCAAATTGTGTCAGAATTGGCTCAGTGTCAGTTAAGTTACACTTGTCCAAGCTGACTGACGCAGTTGATTTGAATGATTTTGAAACGGTCCTGCTGCAGGCAGATCGAAAAGATGGATATATACTGCTTACAACAAAGTTTGGAAACTGTCCCAGATTGAAGCTGCTTCTAGGCTTAGAGCTATTGATCAGGCCAATTTAGAAAAAGTGCTTGCCGTTGTAGATAATAGCATTAACACCCTTTCTTACCACATTTACACATTAGATAATATTGTTTCATCTGTTGTTGATATTGTACAAGATAATGTGTCAGTTCTGTACCATGAACAAAATCAATTGCGTTCTATAATGCAGTTTGCTTGGACTCTTCATACGTTAAAATCTGGGAAGGTGCCTTGGGATTACATGAACAAGACATCGTTATTTTTGCCTTTTAATTTGACTGTTAAACACCAAACTTATGTCAATGAAAGATGCCACGTTTCCACTGCTGCATATTGAAAAACAGGAACCGTTACCGTTTCCAGTAGCCGAGTCGAATTCTGCAGTTTGGCTCATCCAGGGGTTAATAAATCTACCTTTCCCTCTGTTTAAATTTGAACCATGCATGAAACACTATGCCATAGGCTGATTTGACCCTTTAGGTAGTGCCTTTTTACATGAAGTGTGGAATCTCCTGTTTACAAATAGGTTATGTTATGTTATGTTATGTTAATGGGTGTCTTATAAAGCGCTCGGCTACTCAGGCAGAGTGTCCCAGCGCTATTCAGAACTGTAGAGGAGTGGCCAGAGAAACGCAAACAGACTGTAGGCCAAAAAGCCAAGTCTTCGGTCCTTTCCTAAAGAACAACAGATTATCTCGTTTCCTGAGGGAAAGGGGAAGTTTGTTCCAAAGTTGAGGGGCCAGCAGTCTGTATGAGCGACCACCAATGCACACGCGTTTCGTGGCTGGGACAATAGCCAATGCTTGCGAGGCCGAGCGAAGAGATCTAGAGGGAAAATAGAACTGGACTCTTTTCCTTAAGTAGACAGCACCAATACCATGCAAAGGTTTAAAGGCTATGGTGAGAGTCTTAAAATAGATACTTTTCCGCACCAGCAGCCAATGTAGCGAGTGCAGGAGAGCTGAGGTATGGGCCCTACGGCTGAGGCCAAAAATGGCCCTGGCCGCCGAGTTCTGAACCGATTGGAGGCGTGCAAGAAGGTAATCCGGGGGGCCCAAATAGAGAACATTGGCGTAATCAAGCCGAGAACCGATCAATGCCTGAACCGTGATTCTCCTGTGGCTATGGGAGAGAAAGGGAAGGAATTTCCTAAGGGTTCGTAACAGGGCAAAACACTGCCCGACTAAATTAAGAACCTGGGGTTTGAGGGTTAAGCCGTTATCAATTTTTGCACCCAGATTCTTCGCCAACGAGGTGGCTGCTGATGGAGGATGCATATCAGCAGGCCACCAGGATTTCCAATGGACGTCAGGGGGCAGCCAAAGAAAATAATCTCGGACTTATCCAAGTTGCATCTTAGCTGGTTCTGTTGAAACCAAGAAAAGACGGCCTCAAGGCAGCTCCTGATGGAATTACCGGCGAACTCAGTGTTCTTGTCGCAGGTAAAGAGAAGCTGCGTATCGTCGGCGTAGGACACAATTCGTGCTCCATGAGATTCCACCAGGTCAGCCAGGGGAGACAGATAAATATTAAAAATAGTGGGACTCAATACTAAACCCTGTGGAACTCCCACATCCAACGGGGGAACAGTAGCCGAAAAGGTAGGGGCCCAGATCGATTGTTGGCGGCCAGACAGAAAAGACGCGAACCAATTGAATACCGTCCCTCTCAGTCCAATCTCCTGGAGTCTTGAAAGAAGACGACTGTGAGGGACGGTATCAAAGGCCGCCGACAAATCTAATAGCACCAACATCGCCTTCTCTCCACTATCCAACACCTCCTTATTAGACTCGGTGACTTCCAATAACGCAGTCTCAGTGCTCAAATTTGAGCGAAAACTGCACTGAGTATGGTGCAGAATATCTCGGGTTTCAAGGAAGTTGAACAGAGTGGAGTGAACGTGCTTTTCCACAATTTTAGCCAAAGCAGGGAGCAGCGAGATCGGTCTATAGTTAGAGTGCTCTAAGGGGTCCAAATTAGGTTTTTTTAGCAGTGGAACGATGTGCCCTTTTTTCCATACACTAGGAACGGTGCCAGTTTCGAGAGTGGCATTGAGGATCGGGTTAACAATAGGGTTGATAACATGTGCCATTTTGGCCTTGATTTTAGCAGGGCAAGGATCAGACGGTGAGCCGGATTTTAATTTTAATAGCAGATCCAGTGACATTTGGGGAGATAGAGTGGGAAAAGTAAAGAGCATATGATTTTCAGAGAGGGAACACATTATAGAAGGGTTTGAGCCAGGATCACTTGTGTAAATGTAAATGTGTGTATACTTGTAAAGCACACTATCACCTAGAAGGTATCTTGGCGCTGTATACCGATGTGGAACCCTTCCTGGCTTTCCCTGTGAGATGCCCCTTACTGGGCACCTCCAAGGTGAGGCCAGGCATCCTAGCGCTTTCGGGGCCGTTGTGGAGATTAAGCAAGCTATTGCCCAGAGTTGCAGAGTGGGACCCATGATTAGAGTAGGCACCTAGGCGAGAATTATCAAGTCTGTGGACATTGAGCTCAAGACCCTGCCGCGTCGGGAATTGAACCCTGGTCCCGGGCCAGACCTCTGCCTCAGGATCTGCCGCTCTAGAAACGATGCCTGGATGCTTAGAATCTTGTTGGTAAATAAACTAGCCAATTGCTTGACCCAGGATTCTGAGGGGGAGGATTTTGGGATTAAGGAGGAAGGGGGAGTAAACTCCTTGACAATTTTAAAAATGTCTTTGCTAATGTTACCCTCCGCATCATTTCTTCTAGATAAGTACAGTTTCTTTGCTGCAACGATAGCCCTATGATAGCCTTTAATGAGATCTTTGTACGTCGCTTTAGATGAGGCATCGTAGCATTTGCGCCACGTTCTTTCGGCTTTCTTGCAACTCCTTCTGGTCTCATGGAGCGCAGGAGTGAACCAGGGAGCCGATGTTCGTTGGACAGATTTAGACTGGGTGGGGATGGGTGCTAACTCATCAAGGCGCTGCGTAAGCCAAGACTGAAAAAGGGCTAGGTCATTCTCCCGCTCACCCGTGAGCTGGCAAGGATGCATAGCCAGAGATTGCTCCAACATAACAGCTGTGACCCAGTGATAAGGGCGAAAGGCCGTAGACTGTGAGTCTGCGCCACCACTGGCTGCTTTAGAAATGCCCGATATGTCAAAGTTCAATAAATAGTGATTCGACCAGATCAAGGGTAACGGAGGGAGAGAGATAATGGGAATAGAAGAATATATTTGGTCCAAAATGTGACCTTTATTATGAGTCGCAGAGAAAATATACAGTAATAGGCCAAATGTGCTAGTTACATCCTGAAGTTTCAAGGAATCCGCTGCCTCTGTGTCATTATATGGATGTTAAAATCCCCTAGGAGTAAACAGTGCTAAAAATTCATGATCAATGGGGACATGGCCATATGAAGGTCATCATAAAAAGTGCTGGAATGGCCGGGTGGCCTATACAGCAACAGACCAGCTCACGAGTGGTGGGGGGAGAAAGACAGACAAAAACCAAGTGACTCCACCCCTAAGATATCCTCTGTCTCAACCACTGAGCAAGAGTATCGCCTGTCTACCACAATGGCAACTCCCCCACCCCTACCTACAGCTCGATCTTTCCTCACCATATAGTAGTTTGGAGGAAGAGCGGTAGCAATATCAGGGCTAGAAGAGTCGCCAAGCCAGGTCTCTGTCAGAAAAAGGCCTGCCGGCTTACACTCGGTTAATAGATTAAAAAGATCCAGGGCATGTTTGCCCAGGAACCTAGTGTTAAGTAGCATGCAAGAGTGAGAACTTCCCCTGATTGACGCCAGATCAGGGTAATTAGCAGCACGTACACTGCCCTGACTGAAGGATGCGTTCAAAGTCGCCCATCCGCACAATGCACAGTTTAAGACAGCGGCAGAGGGGTCACAGAGGGGCTCCGAAATGTCGCAGCCAATATTTCCCCTTAGTCTGTTGAGAAATACAGAGTCATATCTATGTTTGATAACAGAGGTGCGAGTTAGGGATTCATTAGCGCGGCCGAGCCTGGGCGCCTCCGGGACGCGGACGGGCGCAGACGGGCTTACCTTTGGCGCACCTTCGCGCGTGAAAGGCACGCCCGCTGCACTCGTCCGCTGCACGTCCTCGGAGGCATTAAAGTTATATAGGGAGAGGAAGTAGGTCATAGGACGCTAACCACTAGCGTGCCAACCTGATTCCCCCCAAGATGGCGGCCGCGCTGCAAGCAGCGTCCGAACTACAGCGTGGAGTCAGGTAGGGCAAAGAAAAACACACACTGTAGCATCCACGCCCAAATCAACTGAGGCAGTAGCAGATAAACAAACTGGCCCCGAAAATAAAATTTCTAACAGTAGTTGTCATTCACACTGTTAAGAAAGCATAAAAAGGTATCCAGACACAAGCGTTATTAAAAAGTGAATGTGCGGGGAGGAGCCAAGCTCGACAACGAGATGGCCGCACGTTAGCTCGGCTCCGCCGTCCTACCTGCCTAAATTCTAATATCCTGTCGCTCATCCTGCCCAAAACGGACAACAACTGTTATTCAGAGCTTTGCAGTCACTTACCATCCATCCTGGTGGGTCTGGTGCTCAGTGGATCCACAGCGGCGTCCTCCCGCTGATATATATCTGGCCCCTCTATTCACCCTGATAGCCAACTGGGGAGTGAAGGCAAATTCGTACGCCGACGACACCCAGCTGGTCTTCCCATTAAAGGATCAGACTGAAGACTCTTTCAAGTGCTTTAAAGGCTGCTTAAAAGACATTGCAGGCTGGATGAACAACAACAAACTTAAATTGAATGCCAACAAAATTGAAGTGATGTTTTTTGTCAAATCCCAGGCTCCGGCTGCAACCATTTGGTGGCCTGAGGAGATGGGTCCGCCACCTGTTCCAGCGGGCTATGCTAAAAATCTGGGTGTAAAATGGCAGGATGATCTATCCTTTTCTGCCCAATTCCAGCAGGTCACAGCTGCCTGCTTCAGCAGCCTGAGAAACCTGCGGAAATGTATATTTCTGCTGCTGGAGAGCTGCTGCAGGACCGTAATCCATGCCACAGTAACTGCCCGCTTGGACTACGCAAATGGCCTCTATACCGGCTCACCGGCCTACCTTGTAAAGAAACTCCAAATGGTCCAAAAATGCGGTTGCGAGATTAATCAAAGATGTTCCTTTTCGGCAAAACATCTCTCCACATATTATAGAACTACATCGGCTTCCAGTAGCCAAGAGAATCAAATTCAAGGTCTTGACCCTAGCATTTTGGGCATTTCACAGATTGTGCCCCTCCTATCTGAAACAGAGGCTAGGTGTTTACACGCAGTCGCGTGTTCTGGGATCCTGCTCCCAGAATTTACTTTGCACCCCTCGAGTGAAGAAAACTTGGATTGGGGGCAAATCTTTCATGTTTAGGGCGTCTAAATTGTGAAATTCCATTCCCAACGCCTTGCGTCAGATATCTTCTGAAACACAATTTAGGAAGGCAGTCAAAACTTGGCTTTTTAACTTTCCCCTCTATGATGTATCTTGATCTCTGTCTGTCTCCCGTGTGTCACTTGTCACTTGTCGCTTTAGCGCTGAGACACCTTCTAGGAGGTAGCAGTATGCACTCAAAAAATGACTGTACTATTATTAATATTATTATTATTATTATTATTATTAATATTATTATTATTATTATTATTATTATAATTATTATTATAATTGATGTAGATGTGAAAGATCTCCTTGAGAGTAGGCTGGGCGACACTTTTAGTGACTTTGGCACTGCAACATATGCCATGTTAGGTTGCTTGCCACTTGGTAAGCTAAGAAATGTTGAGGAACAATTCAGGAACTTTTATTTTAGAATGTATGAGAAATAGCCCTTCACCAACCATGGCATTTGAAGTCATGAAGCCTCACTGTGGTACTCTGCACAAGTTATAGATCCCTCCCTTAAAGGGAAATTTTCTCTGGAGTTTCAAAAGTGCTGCATATGTGCCCAGTTCAACGCATATGTTGCAGAACCTGTCGCAGAGAATCACAATCTTCAGGTGCACCAGTATTGCCAGGGATAGCTATGTCAGTGGCCAGAGTTAGCAAATTGTATACTGGCTAGTTTGGTGTTGCCTGTCTCAAGTGCCAATGTTGTTCACAGTTAAAAGTTTACATGGGATGGAAAGAGTGAGCGTGCATGACCAAAGACTCACCGAAGAAGTATTGTGTGGTGTACTATGATAAGTTTGATTTGAAAAAAATTTATTTGGACCTCATTTACACCGTATGTATATTGTATATATCCCATGCACTAGCAGTGTAGAATGCAACCAATAATAAACGCAAAAAGTTCCATAAACACTGGGAAAACACTGTTTCTGTTGTTTTTAATGGCGCGAAAATGTGTAGCAACTGATAACCAGTTTCTTTAAGGTATTGAAATCACTAGAAAACACTGAAAACCCCCCACCAGAATTTACCAAAAATAGAAACTGAAATCAGCAAAGCCTATCTATAACCTTGGGTGAAAAGTTACTAAGTGTGACCACTCTCTCCCATTTGCCTTACAGGAAACTATCCCACACTGCATCCTTTTTAAAAAATTCAACATGACAGAAACATTCTGCCCCTAGAGGTAACTTGGGATGTATGACGTTCCAACGCATGCTTTTACCACGCATGCCGTTACAACGCAGTTTTTACAACGCATACCATTACAATGCATAGTGCTTTGGGCTGCTGGAGAGTGAATAGTTTAATTTACTATTCCAACTCCAGTCCCCGTGGATAGTAGGGAAGGTGTTGGATAGTAAATTAAATCTATTCCCTATCTTAGAGTGCCCCCCAGCACAATGCGTTGTAATGGTTTGCGTTGTAATGGTTGCGTCGTAATGGTAGTGCGTTGTAAAAGTTTTGTTGTAAAGGCTGTTTACCGGTAACTTGTGACATACCCTGAGGTGTGTATGGAATAATAAGCACACTCATCAATGGCAGCACTGAGAGGCCAGCTTCAGGTAAGCTAATACTAATTAGCCGCTGAAGATAAAGGCAGAGAAATTATGACTTTCTTAAAGTCATTTTTTTGTATACTAATCACAAACCTAACTTCATAGATGAGTTGGATTATTCATACATTTTAAAACAAGTGGTTGAATGGGCTTTGAATCTTCTTCTGGACAAAAGTTACAGAATTAGCATTTAAACTGGGCTTTAGCTTATCTCACAGAAAAGCCAGAGCAGCTAGCCAGTGAAAAAAGTTTTTGAGGGCTAGTAACTGTAGGAACATGTCAAACCTAATTATTTACATGTTCCATTTTTTAACATTGGGCACCCTCCCTTGTGAGCTGTGAGCCCTTCTCAATAGTGGCTTGGCAAATTTTTAAAAGGTATGGTTCCTGTTGGAAATGTCCCTTTTTCAGGTTCATCCCCAAACCTTTTGGTTCTTCCTCCTATTTTTTCCTGACCTGTTGTTGTTGGCTTTAGGACTCTGAGTACTTTACCACTGCTGATCAGTGCTAAAGTGCATATACTCTCTGTGCAAATTGTTATTGTGAATGGTTATACATGATTGGCATATTTGATTTATCAATAGGTCCCTGGTAAAGTGCACTGAATGTGCCAGGGCTGGTAAATCAAATGCTACTAGTGGGCCTTCAGCAGTGATTATGCCACCCATGAGTAGCCCTAAAAAGATGTCACAGGCCTGCCACTGCGGTGCCTGGTGCAGTTTGTTAACTGTCATGTCGGCTTGGCAAGTCCACCCAATTGCCAGGCCCTAACCTTCCCTTTTCCTACATATAGGACACCCCTATGGAAGGCCCAAGGTACACCCCTGGGCAGGGTGGAGTGCACGTGAAAATGTGCTGATGTGTGCAACATGTCCTGATAGTGAATTACTGGCAATTTTGTGTTTCACTATTGCAAGGTACCTGTTCTAATAGGACAAAATGGGGAGGTTGTTTATAACATCTTATACACAAAGCTACCCCTGGGAACGAGGTAGGAAAATAAAGTTTAGTATACCTGAACTCAGAACGGTAAAGTGCATCTTTTAGTTAGGGTGATTTTTACATTCTGTGTTTGAAAATAGCACTTTAAGAAAGTAGGTATTTTCTTGTTTAGCCATCCAGTGTGCCTCTGCTAGGATGTGGATTTACTTTCTGGGTTTGGAGTGACAGGGGCTGGAGAGGAGCAGTGGCTACAGGGAGCCTAATGAGTCAAGGCTGGGCTGAATAGACCTGGGCAGCATTTAGAGTAGGAGGAGGAGATTTCCTTTCAACTGAATGGGCTTGGTCTGCTTTAAACAATGCTATCCCCACCTCCTGCCACGAAGCTGCACTAGTGAGGATAGTAAGGGTTTAGCTGGGCACAGACACTCTCTGCCACCAGAGAACAAAGGATTTTACTGTTTAAAAAGAAGGCCCAGACTTTTAGATCATTTCTGGGAATCAAGAGGAACCTTTGCCAAGGAGAAGAGCCGGAGAAGCTGAGGAGGACTACTGCCCCTGTTCCGTTTGCTGTCTGGGTTGGCCTGCAGTGGCTACTTGCTGCCAAGAAAAGGAGATAGGACATTGCTGTTTACTCTGTCCCCTGCTTGAGGAAGATCTCCAAAGGCTTGAAACTGAGCTTGCCTCATGTTCTGAAGTCTCAGGGACACTAAGACTTCACCACCAGCTCCCCTGAACTCTCTTGCTGTGAGTTCTAACCTGCCAAGAGATCCTTGTACCAGTTTTGGGCCTCTGGAGGTTGTAGCTGCAGTTTGTGAGCTGGAAGAAAGAAGAGACTCAAAGAACTACAGAAATCACACCATCACTCTTCTTTCTGCAGTTTTCTCAACACATCTACACGATGCGAAAAGAGTTTCCACGCATCGCTATGCCATTGCAGAAACCGCTGCAGCTCCTACAGCTGCTGCAAGAATTGATGCATCGAGGGGTCGTGGCTGAAGAGGACTGTCGATGCTGCCGCATGAAGAGCTGACGCTTCCCCAAATTTCCATGCATCGTACCTGTGCGGAAAGTACGTCTGACGCATCACTTGTGGACCAGAACCGTCACAAAGAATCAATGCATCACTTCTCATACAGACCTGATTTGGCGCACCCCTTCCTCTGCGTGCAGCAGGATTGTCGTATCACCTCCCCAATGTCTCAGTAGTGTTGCATCTCTTTGTTTTCTGACTCTGTGACTGTTTGGCTTTAGAAACTTTGACTCATCTGCAGGTACTTTGGTGAAAAGTCACGCATCCATAGTTTTCTATTGTGTAAGATTTTGAAACCTTTTAAAAGTCATATTTTTAAATGTGTTTGTTGCATTTCTGTCATTTTCGTCTTGTTTAGTTCAGATAAAGAGATTTTGTTTTTCTAAGCTGGTTGTGGTGTCCATTTGTGGGGTTTTCACTGTGTTACTGTGAGTGTTGGTACAAATACTTTACACATTGCTTTTGGGATAAGCCTATCTACTCATGCCAAGCTACCAAGGGGGTGAGCAGGGGTTATCTAGAGTGTGTATCCCCTTTACCCTGACTAGAAGCCAGAGCCCCTATTTGGACAAATGTACCTAACTCTGCCAACTAGAGATTCTCATTTCTAACAGTTCCCTAATAGCAACACAGTTAATATTTACAGGCCTGCCTGCAGAATTAAAAGCTGCAGCAGATAGGCTACACATGATGGCCTCAGGCAAGGTTTTCAATGCCAGCCAAATGGATTGTATAATATAAGCAACACTTTATATGTGGAATTTACCTCCCATGCCATTGATGTATTTCCTACACCATGTACTATAACCTAACAAGAATGTTAGATATACCAATTGAAGGGTAGCCAATTTTACCATATTTTAGGAGTCAGAGGACATGCACTGGGGACTGGATCACAGTGCCTCAATGTGCAAAGTGTAAATTAACAGCAATAACAGTAAGCAAAGAAAAATAGATATCTTCTAACAGGTGGGACGGAGCTATATTTTAAAATGAACATATTTATGTAGTAATGTGTTTGTATATGTTGCTTTAGTGCAGTAGTTTATTGCTATGCATTATATACATCCTTGGAGTCACTCTGGTGGTCCTGCTTGCAGGTGAAGATGCAGGGCTCAACGGCTCAGTTGGCCTTTGAGGGTTCAAGGCAGGCTCCATGCAACAAAGCAGTCCTTCTATGTACAGCAGCAATCTGGCAGAGTGCTCAGTAGCTCACAGTAGCAGGTAGTTCTCTGAGAGCGATTTTGCAGGTCCAGTAGTGAAATGAAGAGTGGATCTGAAGGTTGTATTTCTTTACCCAGGTAGCCAACCTCTGGAAGGTGTGAGTAACTTCTGGAAAGGTTCTTTGAAGTGCATGGAATTTCCTGGCTCTCCTGCTCTGGCTAACGGTTGACTGCAGTGACAATACATGGTCGTTAGGTCCTTTGTTTGAAGGCAGAGCACAGGCTATTCAGTTATAAGTGAGGCTGTGCTCTCCTCCGCCCTCCTCTTCCTGCCAGCAGATGGCCCATTGAGGCACATCTAATCCCTCATTGTGTGACTTTCTGGGAGGAATTCACAAAGTCTGTCAGCTACACTCAGGCATGTGACCCAAGTCAGGCTGCAGGCACAAAGGGCTAAGGGCGGGAAGATGGCAACTTTCTAAAACTGGCGATTTAAAAATTATAATGAAAAATCCGACTTTACCATTGAAGAGGGTTTATCATTACAATTTCATTAATAGAAAAAATAGCATAGCTACCAGCTCCCAAATGGAAATTACACCTTAATTATTGTAAAAAAGGACCTCCCGATGTTGTCCTATGGGAGGGGTGTTTCTCACAGTAGTAAAAAACTAATTTAGGAGGTTTTCACTACCAGGACATGTAAAACTCAAAAGTACATATCCAACCTTTTAATTACACAGCACCATGCACTGTGGGGTACCTAAAACCTATCTTAGGATGTCTTATATATAATAAAAGGGGATTTTCTTTTTGATTGCGTTGTATTGTCTACTGTGCTCTGTGTATGGTTGTAATTGACTAATAAACAATATATATATACATATATATATATATATATATTCACTGAAAAAAACATAGGTTATAGACTATATATAGTTAGGGATTAGCATTTAAAAAACCTTAATTTACTCGCAAAAAACCATAGAAATTCGCATATATAGTTAGTTGCAATAACTATATAACGCGCACCCGCAATCCACTGCTGATGATGTCACATATTACATCATTCATGACATGGTCAGTGACATCACTGATGACATCACTGATGACAACACCCAGTGACTGTATGTTTCTGTAAAGTTAAAATATGTCTTACATATTGAAGAATGAGTGGATGTATAAGTGTCTGGATGAAGGATTTAGTAGGTGCGTGACTGACTGTATGAGTGAGTGATTAAATGTGTCTCACTGAGTGCATGGGTTAGTGACTAAACTGTCTGAATGAGTGCATCAGTATGTCTGTTGTTGTGTAAGCTGCTGCATGTGTTGATCAGTAGCTATATGAGTGGCTATATGGGTTATTGATTGGTTGCCCAAGTATTTGAATGGGAGGCTGAGTGTGTGTGTGGGTGGCTGGGAGGTGTGTGACTCTGTGCATAGATGTGTAAGCAGTTGATTCACTAGGTGTATGAGTTCAAGAGTGCATGTGGAAACCGCTATATGGGCGGTTGACTGTCTGCCTGGGTGTGTTGGTGAGTGAATGGATATCTCAGTGCTACATGTGCAATTAAGTACATATGTAAAACACAGTACATGTGAGAGTTGACATATATAAATAACTGTGCATAAGAGCCAGTGAATGTGTGAGTGGCTCTATGGATCATTGTGAGCTTGTATCAGGGATTGTATGAGAGAGTAAATAAGTGTTAGTATATGTTTGAATAAGTAAGGTGTGTATAACTGTATTGTTGAGGAAATGGAGGTGTGATTGATTCTTTGCATGACTGACTAGGTGTGTGAGTAACACAAGTTGAGAAAGTTAGTATCTAGCAAACCAGTGATAGTATTGTCGCCCTTATTTCAACCTCATTTCAAATATTATCTACATAGACAATAATGATTCACTTAGACAGTAGTATATCAAAAATATTTGATTGTTTTATTTTTCATTCTATTTATTTACTTTTTATATTTTTTTCGATATTAGAAAAGAGTCTGTATTTTTTTATAGTGTGTCGATTAATTCATAAAAAAGACATATAAAATTCATAACAATGACAATAAGTGACATACAATACTCATATTAACAAAGAACTGGACATTTTACACATAAAAACAAAAGTGCTATACGATATATTCAGTCGGTGGAAGAAATTTATGAAGAAGGCAAATGCGGTAAAATGGAACACAACGCGTTTCGGCCTGAGGCCTTCGTCAGGTGGCCGTCATTCGTATTTTACATAAATACTGGTATACAACATAAACCTATACAAAAAGAGATAAAAAACATATAGAATACACATATAAGTATTTATAAATGACTGATATATATATACTGTCTAAACATATATTACGAGGTTGAATAAAAGTATGTTGTTTTAACAACCTTTTGGTAGTTAAGGGTCAATTATTTTTTATATAATTACATGATGCATTTCCATTTTATGTACAAAGTGGGCCAGCACAATGGATCCTATATACTATATAATGCTTACAACGCTCATATATTTCAAACACTGAAACAATCTTATGTAGCATTTGTTGTAAAACATTCAGAGTTATAGTGTCCCTTTCTCAGCCGTATATCTTATAAACTCTATCTCTATTATATTGTCTCATATTTCTCATCGTGAAGATAGGCGATAGAGCAGTAGTAGAGAAAAGAAACTGAAGAGATGTATCGAGAAAGATAGGGTAGAGAGTAGTATTCTGGATGTTAGTAATTGTCTGATATAGGGCTACGTGTTTTTCATCATGAAAATAGATGACAAACCCATAGTAGAACAGTGAAGGTTAAAAAGATGTTTAGAAAAGAGAAGAAGGTGATTTTTTTTAAATAAAACAGGTAGTGGGTTTCTAATGTGGGACTACTTGTTTACTCACTTTAATTTATTTTGATGTAGAGTAGACTCTGATTTTTTCAAAAGAAAGCTGATTGAGTTATTATTTGTAATATCTGTGGGACATCGTCGAGATATGTATAGCACTGGGGAGACAAATATGATCACAATTACATACTAAAAGAATTTATGAAAAGTTTAGTTACATGAAGGGGTGGTCAATTATATAGAGATACCTGGTATTTTCTGTTCCTATTTCTTTTCTCTCTTTTCGGGTGTCCCCTGAGGTATACAATTGGACTCAAGATCCACGTTACGGGAGGTAGAGGTTCATAGGCACTTTAGTACATATTATGCTCCAGTATAAATCCACGTGATGATCTAGAGGAGGAAGCCGCTTTTTAATATTGAGATATCCAACATAGGTATATCTATTCTCAAATGTAGAGGGTTTTACAGTTATATGGTTATTGCCTCTACTGTTCAGCTGTTTAAGTACTCTAATGTTCAGATGTTTAGTTTAAGTACTATATGGTAGTCTGCCTGTTATTTGCAGAATATATTATTCATAGCTGTATTGCATTACTTTCAACTTTTTACTTCGCATATTGCTTTGTAACATGATAGATATGGAGGTACTAGAGTACAGGATTCTTACCTTAATATAGATGATTTAAAAAAAGGATATTTTTGTTGCGCAATAATTATATCATCCTTATTTTATTCTTAGGGTGGAACCTTCGGATATTCCTCTTATTTTGGTGGAAATCAAGTATTTCTTTTAATTCCTGAAACATTATTAAAAAGTCCAATCATACACCATGATCTAATCTAACAGGAGGTCTAGATTTTTCTATTTTGTCCTTTGGTTCTAAGTTTACCTTTTATTTAGTGCAAGGGATTCTGATCATACTGGGTAGTCTGTTCCGAATTTGAGATCTAGAATAACAAACAGGACACAAGAGAATAACGTTATTCCATCTCTTGTTTGTTAATGCCATTTTTATATATGGGCGGATTCTATACTATAGCCTAACCTTCAGCGAGTAAACATACCTTAAAACTGTTAGCGCTTCTCCGTAACGGGGGGTCTGCTGGTGTGCACTTCCGAGAGTGCCGGCGTAAGACTGAGTAGGAATACGCCCAGTATTTATAGGTCAAGCGTGTGTTAATCGGTTTCAGCTGTAATCCTAATGACCTTGTTTTGGCTCGATGACGTATCTAAAAGTCGACATACTGCCTGTAGTAGGATAGGTCAATGAAAAGGGAAGACGGACCCAGAGTAGATCCCCCGGTGACTAGGTGACTCTAATGGAGCGCGAGAACAGACCTCACGGATGATATTCTCCCGGATTAGTTTAAGCGAGGGAGAAGGTGGTTGTAAAGCCTCTTAATCTTACCATGATCGAAAAATATAGCATACAGACTGTATTTTACGAGGCAAGAGACACCACTAATTTCTATATCTCAAAATTAGTGTTTTGTTTCCCTTGACCAAAAAAACGGGTTGTTGGTCTAAAATATATTCATATATCGTATGATGTATCACTTATACGGAGAACCTTATTTTAGAAAAACGGTATATATTTTAAGGTGTGAATGTTTCCTGCAAGACTTTGATAGATAGTGAAAAAAGAAAAAGGAACTTCCCCTGTTTTATTCCTTAAGGGTAGGTCTAATATAAAGCAGATTACATTCTTGGGGTAATATAGTATATCGCCTTTATCTTGAAAGTCAAATGACATCAGGTGTCCTGCAAATTTGGTTATGCTATCTTCAGGTTATCTTCAAGTTTGGTTATGCTATCTTCAGATTTTACATTACAATAAGCAACATAAGGTGATGCAAAGGGAGTAATGATTGTCAGTATATACAATATTGGCAATCATCTAGATGGCAGAAAATTTTCTTTTAATTCTTTTTTCTGCATGTAGAACTGTAACAGGTATTCATAGAATGGCCTGCTGCCAAGGGATTTCAGAATTTAGTCCCAGTCTTACAGTATCTAATGTAAATATCCAAAACACCTCGCGTTTACGGCGGATTTGGTCTGTATTCGCTCCTGGTCTTGGCATGATTTTTTCCAGCACTATCCATTTTATTTGTTCCGGATTGTGGTCATTTTCAATATAATGAGCCACCATGGGAGCATTTTGTTTTTTGGTGCGAATAGCTGATTTATGTTCAGTCACTCTTGCGTACACTGAACGTGAAGTTTCTCCAACATATCCCTTATTGCAGGGACATATCAGTAGGTAAACGATGTTGGTCGTTTTACAATTAGTCATATAGGGTAATCTAATCAGTGTGTCATTGAATTTAAATTCTTCTGTTTCTATTGCTAGAGGGCAGATTTTGCATATTCCGCATTTATGATTTCCTATTACCGGGGCCCCGGTAAGTATGTTCTTAAGATGGGTGTCTTTTTTGACTGTTGGCATTCTCGATCTGACTACTAGGTCTTTAATGTTCTTGTTTTTTTTGTATGCAAATAAAGGTTTTGGGATCACTTCAGAACCTACTTTATTAACATTTAAGATGTGCCAATTAGAGTAAATAATTTGGCGAATCTGGTTGTTGAGTAGCGAATGTCTGGTTACAAAAACTAGACTAGCATCTCGTTTGTTTTTAGTGTTTTTTAAGAGGTGCTGTCGGTCGTAATATCTCGCTCTTTTGTATGATTCCCTTATCAATCTATGAGGATAACCCCGTTCCTTGAATTTTTCCTTCATTACAGTAGCTTTTTCATCAAAATCGTCTAGTCTGGTACAGTTTCTTCTCAATCTAAGAAACTGACTGAAAGGGATACTATCCTTTTGAGAAGTAGGATGAAAGCTACTGTAATGAAGTAGTGTGTTTCGGGCAGTAGGTTTTACATAGAGATCCATGATAAGTTGGCCCTCGTGGTGTTTAATCATTAAATCCAAGAATTCTATTTGTGAATTGCTTATTTTTTCTGAGAATTTCAGATTGGGATCACAGGAGTTGAGCCATAGTATAAATTCTTGTAAGACATCTTCATTATCATCCCATATAAAGATGATTTCGTCGATATATCTCGACCAGTAAAAAATTGACTCAAAGAAAGGGGCCATTTCATTAAAGATATGTTTCTCCTCAAACTGTGCTACATAGATATTAGCAATTGTTGGTGCACAGGACGCGCCCATACTGACGCCTTTTATTTGCTGATAGAGGCTTCCTCTGAATTCAAAGACGTTGTTCTCCAGTACAATTTTAAGACAATCTAGAATAAAAAGGCAAATTACAGTCAATTTGGAAAGATTCAATGAACCATTTTGTTGCTTCAATAGCACCCTTGCATGGAATGTTCGAATATATTCTCTCTACGTCTAATGTTACCATCCACTGTCTTCGGGCATTAAATGTTGTGCCCTCTAGTTGGGTAATGACGTGTCTGGTATCCTGAATATATCCTAGTATTTTACCGATATGTGGACGCAAGATCGCATCCAAATATTTTGATATTGGCTCAGTTACACTTCCAATCGTAGTGACAATTGGACGAAAAGGGGGATCATACTCATTTTAATGTATTTTAGGGGTGCCATATATGCTGGCCATTTTAGGATTGTCTGTATTCATGAAGTCATGTTCTTTCTGACAAATGATACCATTGCTTAACGCTCTAGCTGTTAATTTCGCGATTTTGTTTTTTGTCTTAGTTGTGGGGTCCCTGAGAATTTTAGTATAGAAGCTGGTGTCACTGAGCATGGATTCCATTTTCTCGATGTATTTATTTGTTTCTAAAATTGCCATACCCCCTCCCTTGTCGCAACTTTTGACAGTTATTTGAGCGGAGTCCTTGAGTTCAAGAAGGGCGTTATGTTCTTCAATGGAGATGTTAAATGGGGTACGTGGTATCTGTTTAGTGATGTTTTTTAATTTTGCATATACAATTTTTTCAAAAATTTCCACTTCTGGATTTATTTGATCAAGAGTAGGTGTGAACACTGATTTAGGCGTCAGACCTGATTTGTTTAGTTCACTGGTATTAGTTTCTCTGTTAGCAAAAAAGCTTCTTAGTCGTATCTTGCGAAAGAATTCCATCATATCATTGAAAAGCTCAAACTTATTTAACCCAGAATGGGGGACAAACAACAGTCCTTTTGATAACAAAGTATAAGTGGCCGAATTAGCTTCATGGGTGCTTAAGTTAAATATAGGGATAGTTTTTACTGTCTCCAATATTTCGCATTTCTTGTTTCCAGAAATCTGTCTGTATTCTGTTGATGGTCCTGGGGATGAAGTTGGTATTGACCCTGGGGCTGATAAGACTGATTCTGGGGATATTGTACTGGGGGCTGATATTGTTGATTTTGCTGATAATGTTGATTTTGCTGATATAGATTTTGGGGACGGTATTGGGCGCGGTAATTGGGTCTCCAGTTGCCTCTCTGTTGGCGTCTCCCTAAAAAAGGTCTATAGCCTTGATTAGATCTAAACCTGCCTCCTCTAGGTTGATAGGGTGACATACTTGAATTGCTACCTGAGTCTGAGGAATTAGAGAAAGTGACAAATTTATTGGAGTTGGGTGCCATGTTCATCATGAAATCCTGATCTGTTCCGTCTGACTGACCATAAAAGTTCTCGTCCAAATAGGGGTAAACTCTTTCTTTACTAAAAAAACGAATATCTTTTTGAAGTTTGTCCATTTTTCGTTTTATTAAGTATTCACTGTATGAATTAAGATCCATCTCTATATCTTCAAGCTTTTTTTTGATATCTAGTATGACTGTGGAATTTTTAATTTTGTCCTCAAGCTCTGTTATTTCTTTTGCTAATTGTTCTAGAACTTCTTTAACAGTGTCCACTATAAGAATCATGTGGTCTCTAGAACATCTGTTGGAGATAAGGGACCAACGTTCTAGGAAATGTTTTAGATGGACAAAGAGTCCAGGGACATTTTTGATCTGAAGACCCTGTGGGATTACTCCAGCTTTAAGATAGTCTAGTATGAATCTGCCATGAAGTTCAATCCTTTTGCTTTTTTAGTGCTGATAGTTTTATGAGGTCTCCACATTGTTCATCATTAGTGGTGTTTCTATTTTCAAAACTGGTGGACGATCCTACCATAGTGGCGAAATCATCATCACTATATCCAAATGCCTTTAAGCTAGCCATTATGAGATTTAGTAGATACGATTGTGGTTATAGACATAAATGGCAATTATATTTGTTAAACTACTGATGACAATTAACTATCGTAAAAGAGAATATGAAAATGTGAGATAGAAAGGGACAGATACTGAGATGATTACAAACTGCGTGACAATGTTAAGTAAGCTAATGTCATATAGGCTGGCTAACCACTTATATACAAAAATACTGATACAATAAGTTAGATTAAATTGAGGACTGATATGTCGTCAACTGAAAAGAACCCCTCATGGACAGGCCATGAGTAACAATAGTTTGAAAAGAATGGGGACCCCTACATACTAGTAAGGTTGCTGATCGTAGGGAATATATAAACACAAGTTGAGAAAGTTAGTATCTAGCAAACCAGTGATAGTATTGTCGCCCTTATTTCAACCTCATTTCAAATATTATCTACATAGACAATAATGATTCACTTAGACAGTAGTATATCAAAAATATTTGATTGTTTTATTTTTCATTCTATTTATTTACTTTTTATATTTTTTTCGATATTAGAAAAGAGTCTATATTTTTTTTATAGTGTGTCGATTAATTCATAAAAAGACATATAAAATTCATAGCAATGACAATAAGTGACATACAATACTCATATTAACAAAGAACTGGACATTTTACACATAAAAATAAAAGTGCTATACGATATATTCAGTCGGTGGAAGAAATTTATGAAGAAGGCAAATGCGGTAGAATGGAACACAACGCGTTTCGGCCTGAGGCCTTCGTCAGATGACCGTCATTCGTATTTTACATAAATACTGGTATCCAACATAAACCTATACAAAAAGAGATAAAAAACATATAGAATACACATATAAGTATTTATAAATGACTGATATATATATACTGTCTAAACATATATTACGAGGTTGAATAAAAGTATGTTGTTTTAACAACCTTTTGGTAGTTAAGGGTCAATTATTTTTTATATAATTACATGATGCATTTCCATTTTATGTACAAAGTGGGCTAGCACAATGGATCCTATATACTATATAATGCTTACAACGCTCATATATTACAAACACTGAAACAATCTTATGTAACATTTGTTGTAAAACATTCAGAGTTATAGTGTCCCTTTCTCAGCCGTATATCTTATAAACTCTATCTCTATTATATTGTCTCATATTTCTCATCGTGAAGATAGGCGATAGAGCAGTAGTAGAGAAAAGAAACTGAAGAGATGTATCGAGAAAGATAGGGTAGAGAGTGGTATTCTGGATGTTAGTAATTGTCTGATATAGGGCTACGTGTTTTTCATCATGAAAATAGATGACAAACCCATAGTAGAACAGTGAAGGTTAAAAAGATGTTTAGAAAAGAGAAGAAGGTGATTTTTTTTAAATAAAACAGGTAGTGGGTTTCTAAAGTGGGACTACTTGTTTACTCAGTTTAATTTATTTTGATGTAGAGTAGACTCTGATGTTTTTTAAAAGAAAGCTGATTGAGTTATTATTTGTAATATCTGTGGGACATCATCGAGATATGTATAGCACTGGGGAGACAAATATGATCACAATTACATACTAAAAGAATTTATGAAAAGTTTAGTTACATGAAGGGGTGGTCAATTATATAGAGATACCTGGTATTTTCTGTTCCTATTTCTTTTCTCTCTTTTCGGGTGTCCCCTGAGGTATACAATTGGACTCAAGATCCACGTTACGGGAGGTAGAGGTTCATAGGCACTTTAGTACATATTATGCTCCAGTATAAATCCACGTGATGATCTAGAGGAGGAAGCCGCTTTTTAATATTGAGATTTCCAACATAGGTATATCTATTCTCAAATGTAGAGGGTTTTACAGTTATATGGTTATTGTCTCTACTGTTCAGCTGTTTAAGTACTCTAATGTTCAGATGTTTAGTTTAAGTACTATATGGTAGTCTGCCTGTTATTTGCAGAATATATTATTCATAGCTGTATTGCATTATTTTCAACTTTTTACTTTGCATATTGCGTTGTAACATGATAGATATGGAGGTTCTAGAGTACAGGATTCTTACCTTAATATAGATGATTTGAAAAAAGGATATTTTTGTTGCGCAATAATTATATCATCCTTATTTTATTCTTAGGGTGGAACCTTCTGATATTCCTCTTATTTTGGTGGAAATCAAGTATTTCTTTTAATTCCTGAAACATTATTAAAAAGCGCAATCATACACTATGATCTAATCTAACAGGAGGTCTAGATTTTTCTATTTTGTCCTTTGGTTCTAAGTTTACCTTTTATTTAGTGCAAGGGATTCTGATCATACTGGGTAGTCTGTTCCGAATTTGAGATCTAGAATAACAAACAGGACACAAGAGAATAACGTTATTCCATCTCTTGTTTGTTAATGCCATTTTTATATATGGGCGGATTCTATACTATAGCCTAACCTTCAGCGAGTAAACATACCTTAAAACTGTTAGCGCTTCTCCGTAACGGGGGGTCAGCTGGTGTGCACTTCCGAGAGTGCCGGCGTAAGACTGAGTAGGAATACGCCCAGTATTTATAGGTCGAGCGGTTGTTAATCGGTTTCAGCTGTAATCCTAATTACCTTGTTTTGGCTCGATGACGTATCTAAAAGTCGACATACTGCCTGTAGTAGGATAGGTCAATGAAAAGGGAAGACGGACCCAGAGTAGTTCCCCCGGTGACTAGGTGACTCTAATGGAGCGCGAGAACAGACCTCACGGATGATATTCTCCCGGATTAGTTTAAGCGAGGGAGAAGGTGGTTGTAAAGCCTCTTAATCTTACCATGATCGAAAAATATAGCATACAGACTGTATTTTACGAGGCAAGAGACACCACTAATTTCTATATCTCAAAATTAGTGTTTTGTTTCCCTTGACCAAAAAAACGGGTTGTTGGTCTAAAATATATTCATATATCGTACGATGTATCGCTTATACGGAGAACCTTATTTTAGAAAAACGGTATATATTTTAAGGTGTGAATGTTTCCTGCAAGACTTTGATAGATAGTGAAAAAAGAAAAAGGAACTTCCCCTGTTTTATTCCTTAAGGGTAGGTCTAATATAAAGCAGATTACATTCTTGGGGTAATATAGTATATCGCCTTTAACTTGAAAGTCAAATGACATCAGGTGTCCTGCAAATTTGGTTATGCTATCTTCAGGTTATCTCCAAGTTTGGTTATGCTATCTTCAGATTTTACATTACAATAAGCAACATAAGGTGATGCAAAGGGAGTAATGATTGTCAGTATATACAATATTGGCAATCATCTAGATGGCAGAAAATGTTCTTTTAATTCTTTTTTCTGCATGTAGAACTGTAACAGGTATTCATAGAATGGCCTGCTGCCAAGGGATTTCAGAATTTAGTCCCAGTCTTACAGTATCTAATGTAAATATCCAAAACACCTCGCGTTTTCGGCGGATTTGGTCTGTATTTGCTCCTAGTCTTGGCAAGATTTTTTCCAGCACTATCCATTTTATTTGTTCCAGATTGTGGTCATTTTCAATATAATGAGCCACCATGGGAGCATTTTGTTTTTTGGTGCGAATAGCTGATTTATGTTCAGTCATTCTTGCGTAAACTGAACGTGAAGTTTCTCCAACATATCCCTTATTGCAGGGACATATCAGTAGGTAAACAATGTTGGTCATTTTACAATTAGTCATATAGGGTAATCTAATCAGTGTGTCATTGAATTTAAATTCTTCTGTTTCTATTGCTAGAGGGCAGATTTTGCATATTCCGCATTTATGATTTCCTATTACCGGGGCCCCGGTAATTATGTTCTTAAGATGGGTGTCTTTTTTGACTGTTGGCATTCTCGATCTGACTACTAGGTCTTTCATGTTCTTGTTTTTTTGTATGCAAATAAAGGTTTTGGGATCACTTCAGAAACTACTCTATTAACATTTAAGATGTGCCAATTAGAGTAAATAATTTGGCGAATCTGGTTGTTGAGTAGCGAATGTCTGGTTACAAAAACTAGACTAGCATCTCGTTTGTTTTTAGTGTTTTTTAAGAGGTGCTGTCGATCGTAATATCTCGCTCTTTTGTATGATTCCCTTATCAATCTATGAGGATAACCCCGTTCCTTGAATTTTTCCTTCATTACAGTAGCTTTTTCATCAAAATCGTCTAGTCTGGTACAGTTTCTTCTCAATCTAAGAAACTGACTGAAAGGGATACTATCCTTTTGAGAAGTAGGATGAAAGCTACTGTAATGAAGTAGTGTGTTTCGGGCAGTAGGTTTTACATAGAGATCCATGATAAGTTGGCCCTCGTGGTGTTTAATCATTAAATCCAAGAATTCTATTTGTGAATTGCTTATTTTTTTCTGAGAATTTCAGATTGGGATCACAGGAGTTGAGCCATAGTATAAATTCTTGTAAGACATCTTCATTATCATCCCATATAAAGATGATGTCGTCGATATATCTCGACCAGTAAAAAATTGACTCAAAGAAAGGGGCCATTTCATTAAAGATATGTTTCTCCTCAAACTGTGCTACATAGATATTAGCAATTGTTGGTGCACAGGACGCACCCATACTGACGCCTTTTATTTGCTGATAGAGGCTTCCTCTGAATTCAAAGACGTTGTTCTCCAGTACAATTTTAAGACAATCTAGAATGAAAGGCAAATTACAGTCAATTTGGAAAGATTCAGTGAACCATTTTGTTGCTTCAATAGCACCCTTGCATGGAATGTTCGAATATAGACTCTCTACGTCTAATGTTACCATCCACTGTCTTCGGGCATTAAATGTTGTGCCCTCTAGTTGGGTAATGACGTGTCTGGTATCCTGAATATATCCTAGTATTTTACCGATATGTGGACGCAAGATCGCATCCAAATATTTTGATATTGGCTCAGTTACACTTCCAATCGTAGTGACAATTGGACGAAAAGGGGGATCATACTCATTTTTATGTATTTTAGGGGTGCCATATATGCTGGCCATTTTAGGATTGTCTGTATTCATGAAGTAATGTTCTTTCTGACAAATGATACCATTGCTTAACGCTCTAGCTGTTAATTTCGCGATTTTGTTTTTTGTCTTAGTTGTGGGGTCCCTGAGAATTTTAGTATAGAAGCTGGTGTCACTGAGCATGGATTCCATTTTCTCGATGTATTTATTTGTTTCTAAAATTGCCATACCCCCTCCCTTGTCGCAACTTTTGACAGTTATTTGAGCGGAGTCCTTGAGTTCAAGAAGGGCGTTATGTTCTTCAATGGAGATGTTAAATGGGGTACGTGGTATCTGTTTAGTGATGTTTTTTAATTTTGCATATACAATTTTTTCAAAAATTTCCACTTCTGGATTTATTTGATCAAGAGTAGGTGTGAACACTGATTTAGGCGTCAGACCTGATTTGTTTAGTTCACTGGTATTAGTTTCTCTGTTAGCAAAAAAGCTTCTTAGTCGTATCTTGCGAAAGAATTCCATCATATCATTGAAAAGCTCAAACTTATTTAACCCAGAATGGGGGACAAACGACAGTCCTTTTGATAACAAAGTATAAGTGGCCGAATTAGCTTCATGGGTGCTTAAGTTAAATATAGGGATAGTTTTTACTGTCTCCAATATTTCGCATTTCTTGTTTCCAGAAATCTGTCTGTATTCTGTTGATGGTCCTGGGGATGAAGTTGGTATTGACCCTGTGGCTGATAAGACTGATTCTGGGGATATTGTACTGGGGGCTGATATTGTTGATTTTGCTGATAATGTTGATTTTGCTGATATAGATTTTGGGGACGGTATTGGGCGCGGTAATTGGGTCTCCAGTTGCCTCTCTGTTGGCGTCTCCCTAAAAAAGGTCTATAGCCTTGATTAGATCTAAACCTGCCTCCTCTAGGTTGATAGGGTGACATACTTGAATTGCTACCTGAGTCTGAGGAATTAGAGAAAGTGACAAATTTATTGGAGTTGGGTGCCATGTTCATCCTGAAATCCTGATCTGTTCTGTCTGACTGACCATAAAAGTTCTCGTCCAAATAGGGGTAAACTCTTTCTTTACTAAAAAAACGAATATCTTTTTGAAGTTTGTCCATTTTTCGTTTTATTAAGTATTCACTGTATGAATTAAGATCCATCTCTATATCTTCAAGCTTTTTTTTGATATCTAGTATGACTGGAATTTTTAATTTTGTCCTCAAGCTCTGTTATTTCCTTTGCTAATTGTTCTAGAACTTCTTTAACAGTGTCCACTATAAGCATCATGTGGTCTCTAGAACATCTGTTGGAGATAAGGGACCAACATTCTAGGAAATGTTTTAGATGGACAAAGAGTCCAGGGACATTTTTGATCTGAAGACCCTGTGGGATTACTCCAGCTTTAAGATAGTCTCGTATGAATCTGCCATGAAGTTCAATCCTTTTGCTTTTCTTTTTTAGTGCTGATAGTTTTATGAGGTCTCCACATTGTTCATCATTAGTGGTGTTTCTATTTTCAAAACTGGTGGACGATCCTACCATAGTGGCGAAATCATCATCACTATATCCAAATGCCTTTAAGCTAGCCATTATGAGATTTAGTAGATACGATTGTGGTTATAGACATAAATGGCAATTATATTTGTTAAACTACTGATGACAATTAACTATCGTAAAAGAGAATATGAAAATGTGAGATAGAAAGGGACAGATACTGAGATGATTACAAACTGCGTGACAATTTTAAGTGAGCTAATGTCATATAGGCTGGCTAACCACTTATATACAAAAATACTGATACAATAAGTTAGATTAAATTGAGGACTGATATGTCGTGAACTGAAAAGAACCCCTCATGGACAGGCCATGAGTAACAATAGTTTGAAAAGAATGGGGACCCCTACATACTAGTAAGTTTGCTGATCGTAGGGAATGTATAAACACAAGTTGAGAACGTTAGTATCTAGCAAACCAGTGATAGTATTGTCGCCCTTATTTCAACCTCATTTCAAATATTATCTACATAGACAATAATGATTCACTTAGACAGTAGTATATCAAAAATATTTGATTGTTTTATTTTTCATTCTATTTATTTACTTTTTATATTTTTTTCGATATTAGAAAAGGGTCTATATTTTTTTATAGTGTGTCGATTAATTTATAAAAAGACATATAAAATTCATAACAATGACAATAAGTGACATACAATACTCATATTAACAAAGAACTGGACATTTTACACATAAAAACAAAAGTGCTATACGATATATTCAGTCGGTGGAAGAAATTTATGAAGAAGGCAAATGCCGTAGAATGGAACACAACGCGTTTCGGCCTGAGGCCTTCGTCAGGTGCCCGTCATTTGTATTTTACATAAATACTGGTATACAACATAAACCTATACAAAAAGAGATAAAAAACATATAGAATACACATATAAGTATTTATAAATGACTGATATATATATACTGTCTAAACATATATTACGAGGTTGAATAAAAGTATGTTGTTTTAACAACCTTTTGGTAGTTAAGGGTAAATTATTTTTTATATAATTACATGATGCATTTCCATTTTATGTACAAAGTGGGCTAGAACAATGGATCCTATATACTATATAATGCATACAACGCTCATATATCACAAACACTGAAACAATCTTATGTAGCATTTGTTGTAAAACATTCAGAGTTATAGTGTCCCTTTCTCAGCCGTATATCTTATAAACTCTATCTCTATTATATTGTCTCATATTTCTCATCGTGAAGATAGGCGATAGAGCAGTAGTAGAGAAAAGAAACTGAAGAGATGTATCGAGAAAGATAGGGTAGAGAGTAGTATTCTGGATGTTAGTAATTGTCTGATATAGGGCTACGTGTTTTTCATCATGAAAATAGATGACAAACCCATAGTAGAACAGTGAAGGTTAAAAAGATGTTTAGAAAAGAGAAGAAGGTGATTTTTTTAAATAAAACAGGTAGTGGGTTTCTAATGTGGGACTACTTGTTTACTCACTTTAATTTATTTTGATGTAGAGTAGACTCTGATTTTTTCAAAAGAAAGCTGATTGAGTTATTATTTGTAATATCTGTGGGACATCGTCGAGATATGTATAGCACTGGGGAGACAAATATGATCACAATTACATACTAAAAGAATTCATGAAAAGTTTAGTTACATGAAGGGGTGGTCAATTATATAGAGATACCTGGTATTTTCTGTTCCTCTTTCTTTTCTCTCTTTTCGGGTGTCCCCTGAGGTATACAATTGGACTCAAGATCCACGTTACGGGAGGTAGAGGTTCATAGGCACTTTAGTACATATTATGCTCCAGTATAAATCCACGTGATGATCTAGAGGAGGAAGCCGCTTTTTAATATTGAGATTTCCAACATAGGTATATCTATTCTCAAATGTAGAGGGTTTTACAGTTATATGTTTATTGCCTCTACTGTTCAGCTGTTTAAGTACTCTAATGTTCAGATGTTTAGTTTAAGTACTATATGGTAGTCTGCCTGTTATTTGCAGAATATATTATTCATATCTGTATTGCATTACTTTCAACTTTTTACTTCGCATATTGCGTTGTAACATGATAGATATGGAGGTACTAGAGTACAGGATTCTTACCTTAATATAGATGATTTGAAAAAAGGATATTTTTGTTGCGCAATAATTATATCATCCTTATTTTATTCTTAGGGTGGAACCTTCTGATATTCCTCTTATTTTGGTGGAAATCAAGTATTTCTTTTAATTCCTGAAACATCATTAAAAAGCGCCTCAGGCCGAAACGCGTTGTGTTCCATTCTACCGCATTTGCCTTCTTCATAAATTTCTTCCACCGACTGAATATATCGTATAACACTTTTGTTTTTATGTGTAAAATGTCCAGTTCTTTGTTAATATGAGTATTGTATGTCACTTATTGTCATTGTTATGAATTTTATATGTCTTTTTATGAATTAATCGACACACTATAAAAAAAAGGTAGACTCTTTTCTAATATCGAAAAAAATATAAAAAGTAAATAAATAGAATGAAAAATAAAACAATCAAATATTTTTGATATACTACTGTCTAAGTGAATCATTATTGTCTATGTAGAAAATATTTGAAATGAGGTTGAAATAAGGGCGACAATACTATCACTGGTTTGCTAGATACTAACTTTCTCAACTTGTGTTTATATATTCCCTACGATCTGCAAACTTACTAGTATGTAGGGGTCCCCATTCTTTTCAAACTATTGTTACTCATGGCCTGTCCATGAGGGGTTCTTTTCAGTTCACGACATATCAGTCCTCAATTTAATCTAACTTATTGTATCAGTATTTTTGTATATAAGTGGTTAGCCAGCCTATATGACATTAGCTCACTTAACATTGTCACGCAGTTTGTAATCATCTCAGTATCTGTCCCTTTCTATCTCACATTTTCATATTCTCTTTTACGATAGTTAATTGTCATCAGTAGTTTAACAAATATAATTGCCATTTATGTCTATAACCACAATCGTATCTACTAAATCTCATAATGGCTAGCTTAAAGGCATTTGGATATAGTGATGATGATTTCGCCACTATGGTAGGATCGTCCACCAGTTTTGAAAATAGAAACACCACTAATGATGAACAATGTGGAGACCTCATAAAACTATCAGCACTAAAAAAGAAAAGCAAAAGGATTGAACTTCATGGCAGATTCATACGAGACTATCTTAAAGCTGGAGTAATCCCACAGGGTCTTCAGATCAAAAATGTCCCTGGACTCTTTGTCCATCTAAAACATTTCCTAGAACGTTGGTCCCTTATCTCCAACAGATGTTCTAGAGACCACATGATGCTTATAGTGGACACTGTTAAAGAAGTTCTAGAACAATTAGCAAAAGAAATAACAGAGCTTGAGGACAAAATTAAAAATTCCACAGTCATACTAGATATCAAAAAAAAGCTTGAAGATATAGAGATGGATCTTAATTCATACGGTGAATACTTAATAAAACGAAAAATGGACAAACTTCAAAAAGATATTCGTTTTTTTAGTAAAGAAAGAGTTTACCCCTATTTGGACGAGAACTTTTATGGTCAGTCAGACAGAACAGATCAGGATTTCAGGATGAACATGGCACCCAACTCCAATAAATTTGTCACTTTCTCTAATTCCTCAGACTCAGGTAGCAATTCAAGTATGTCACCCTATCAACCTAGAGGAGGCAGGTTTAGATCTAATCAAGGCTATAGACCTTTTTTAGGGAGACGCCAACAGAGAGGCAACTGGAGACCCAATTACCGCGCCCAATACCGTCCCCAAAATCTATATCAGCAAAATCAACATTATCAGCAAAATCAACAATATCAGCCCCCAGTACAATATCCCCAGAATCAGTCTTATCAGCCACAGGGTCAATACCAACTTCATCCCCAGGACCATCAACAGAATACAGACAGATTTCTGGAAACAAGAAATGCGAAATATTGGAGACAGTAAAAACTATCCCTATATTTAACTTAAGCACCCATGAAGCTAATTCGGCCACTTATACTTTGTTATCAAAAGGACTGTCGTTTGTCCCCCATTCTGGGTTAAATAAGTTTGAGCTTTTCAATGATATGATGGAATTCTTTCGCAGGATACGACTAAGAAGCTTTTTTGCTAACAGAGAAACTAATACCAGTGAACTAAACAAATCAGGTCTGACGCCTAAATCAGTGTTCACACCTACTCTTGATCAAATAAATCCAGAAGTGGAAATTTTTGAAAAAATTGTATATGCAAAATTAAAAAACATCACTAAACAGATACCACGTACCCCATTTAACATCTCCATTGAAGAACATAACGCCCTTCTTGAACTCAAGGACTCCGCTCAAATAAATGTCAAAAGTTGCGACAAGGGAGGGGGGATCACAATTTTAGAAACAAATAAATACATCGAGAAAATGGAATCCATGCTCAGTGACACCAGCTTCTATACTAAAATTCTCAGGGACCCCACAACTAAGACAAAAAACAAAATTGCGAAATTAACAGCTAGAGCGTTAAACAATGGTATCATTTGTCAGAAAGAACATGACTTCATGAATACAGACAATCCTAAAATGGCCAGCATATATGGCACCCCTAAAATACATAAAAATGAGTATGATCCCCCTTTTCGTCCAATTGTCACTACGATTGGAAGTGTAACTGAGCCAATATCAAAATATTTGGATGCGATCTTGCGTCCACATATCGGTTAAATACTAGGATATATTCAGGATACGAGACACGTCATTACCCAACTAGAGGGCACAACATTTAATGCCCGAAGACAGTGGATGGTAACATTAGACGTAGAGAGTCTATATTCGAACATTCCATGCAAGGGTGCTATTGAAGCAACAAAATGGTTCGTTGGATCTTTCCAAATTGACTGCAATTTACCTTTCATTCTAGATTGTCTTAAAATTGTACTGGAGAACAACGTCTTTGAATTCAGAGGAAGCCTCTATCAGCAAATAAAAGGCGTCAGTATGGGCGCGTCCTGTGCACCAACTATTGCTAATATCTATGTAGCACAGTTTGAGGAGAAACATATCTTTAATGAAATGGCCCCTTTCTTTGTGTCAATTTTTTACTGGTCGAGATATATCGACGACATCATCTTTATATGGGATGATAATGAAGATGTCTTACAAGAATTTATACTATGGCTCAACTCCTGTGATCCCAATCTGAAATTCTCAGAAAAAATAAGCAATTCACAAATAGAATTCTTGGATTTAATGATTAAACACCACGAGGGCCAACTTATCATGGATCTCTATGTAAAACCTACTGCCCGAAACACACTACTTCATTACAGTAGCTTTCATCCTACTTCTCAAAAGGATAGTATCCCTTTCAGTCAGTTTCTTAGATTGAGAAGAAACTGTACCAGACTAGACGATTTTGATGAAAAAGCTACTGTAATGAAGGAAAAAATTCAAGGAACGGGGTTATCCTCATAGATTGATAAGGGAATCAGACAAAAGAGCGAGATATTACGATCAACAGCACCTCTTAAAAAACACTAAAAACAAACGAGATGCTAGTCTAGTTTTTGTAAGCAGACATTCGCTACTCAACAACCAGATTCGCCAAATTATTTACTCTAATTGGCACATCTTAAATGTTAATAAAGTAGGTTCTGAAGTGATCCCAAAACCTTTATTTGCATACAAAAAAACAAGAACATTAAAGACCTAGTAGTCAGATCGAGAATGCCAACAGTCAAAAAAGACACCCATCTTAAGAACATAATTACCGGGGCCCCGGTAATAGGAAATCATAAATGCGGAATATGCAAAATCTGCCCTCTAGCAATAGAAACAGAAGAATTTAAATTCAATGACACACTGATTAGATTACCCTATATGACTAATTGTAAAACGACCAACATCGTTTACCTACTGATATGTCCCTGCAATAAGGGATATGTTGGAGAAACTTCACGTTCAGTTTACGCAAGAGTGACTGAACATAAATCAGCTATTCGCACCAAAAAACAAAATGCTCCCATGGTGGCTCATTATATTGAAAATGACCACAATCCGGAACAAATAAAATGGATAGTGCTGGAAAAAATCATGCCAAGACCAGGAGCGAATACAGACCAAATCCGCGGTAAACGCGAGGTGTTTTGGATATTTACATTAGATACTGTAAAACTGGGACTAAATTCTGAAATCCCTTGGCAGCAGGCCATTCTATGAATACCTGTTACAGTTCTACATGCAGAAAAAAGAATTAAAAGAAAATTTTCTGCCATCTAGATGATTGCCAATATTGTATATACTGACAATCATTACTCCCTTTGCATCACCTTATGTTGCTTATTGTAATGTAAAATCTGAAGATAGCATAACCAAACTTGAATATAACCTGGAGATACCATAACCAAATTTGCAGGACACCTGATGTCATTTGACTTTCAAGTTAAAGGCGATATACTATATTACCCCAAGAATGTAATCTGCTTTATATTAGACCTACCCTTAAGGAATAAAACAGGGGAAGTTCCTTTTTCTTTTTTCACTATCTATCAAAGTCTTGCAGGAAACATTCACACCTTAAAATATATACCGTTTTTCTAAAATAAGGTTCTCCGTATAAGCGATACATCATACGATATATGAATATATTTTAGACCAACAACCCGTTTTTTTGGTCAAGGGAAACAAAACACTAATTTTGAGATATAGAAATTAGTGGTGTCTCTTGCCTCGTAAAATACAGTCTGTATGCTATATTTTTCGATCATGGTAAGATTAAGAGGCTTTACAACCACCTTCTCCCTCGCTTAAACTAATCCGGGAGAATATAATCCGTGAGGTCTGTTCTCACGCTCCATTAGAGTCACCTAGTCACCGGGGGAACTACTCTGGGTCTGTCTTCCCTTTTCATTGACCTATCCTACTACAGGCAGTATGTCGACTTTTAGATACGTCATCGAGCCAAAACAAGGTATTAGGATTACAGCTGAAACCGATTAACACACGCTCGACCTATAAATACTGGGCGTATTCCTACTCAGTCTTACACCGGCACTCTCGGAAGTGCACACCAGCAGACCCCCCGTTACGGAGAAGCGCTAACAGTTTTAAGGTCTGTTTACTCGCTGAAGGTTAGGCTATAGTATAGAATCCGCCCATATATAAAAATGGCATTAACAAACAAGAGATGGAATAACGTTATTCTCTTGTGTCCTGTTTGTTATTCTAGATCTCAAATTCGGAACAGACTACCCAGTATGATCAGAATCCCTTGCACTAAATAAAAGGTAAACTTAGAACCAAAGGACAAAATAGAAAAATCTAGACCTCCTGTTAGATTAGATCATGGTGTATGATTGCGCTTTTTAATAATGTTTCAGGAATTAAAATAAATACTTGATTTCCACCAAAATAAGAGGAATATCAGAAGGTTCCACCCTAAGAATAAAATAAGGATGATATAATTTTTGCGCAACAAAAATTTCCTTTTTTCAATTCATCTATATTAAGGTAAGAATCCTGTACTCTAGTACCTCCATATCTATCATGTTACAACGCAATATGCGAAGTAAAATGTTGAAAGTAATGCAATACAGCTATGAATAATATATTCTGCAAATAACAGGCAGACTACCATATAGTACTTAAACTAAACATCTGAACATTAGAGTACTTAAACAGCTGAACAGTAGAGGCAATAACCATATAACTGTAAAACCCTCTAAATTTTAGAATAGATATACCTATGTTGGAAATCTCAATATTAAAAAGCGGCTTCCTCCTCTAGATCATCACGTGGATTTATACTGGAGCATAATATGTACTAAAGTGCCTATGAACCTCTACCTCCCGTAACGTGGATCTTGAGTCCAATTGTATACCTCAGGGGACACCCGAAAAGAGAGAAAAGAAATAGGAACAGAAAATACCAGGTATCTCTATATAATTGACCACCCCTTCATGTAACTAAACTTTTCATAAATTCTTTTAGTATGTAATTGTGATCATATTTGTCTCCCCAGTGCTATACATATCTCGACGATGTCCCACAGATATTACAAATAATAACTCAATCAGCTTTCTTTTGAAAAAATCAGAGTCTACTCTACATCAAAATAAATTAAAGTGAGTAAACAAGTAGTCCCACATTAGAAACCCACTACCTGTTTTATTTTTAAAAAAATCACCTTCTTCTCTTTTCTAAACATCTTTTTAACCTTCACTGTTCTACTATGGGTTTGTCATCTATTTTCATGATGAAAAACACGTAGCCCTATATCAGACAATTACTAACATCCAGAATACTACTCTCTACCCTATCTTTCTCGATACATCTCTTCAGTTTCTTTTCTCTACTACTGCTCTATCGCCTATCTTCATGATGAGAAATATGAGACAATATAATAGAGATAGAGTTTATAAGATATATGGCTGAGAAAGGGACACTATAACTCTGAATGTTTTACAACAAATGCTACATAAGATTGTTTCAGTGTTTGTAATATATGAGCGTTGTAAGCATTATATAGTACATAGGATCCATTGTGCTAGCCCACTTTGTACATAAAATGGAAATGCATCATGTAATTATATAAAAAATAATTGACCCTTAACTACCAAAAGGTTGTTAAAACAACATACTTTTATTCAACCTCGTAATATATGTTTAGACAGTATATATATATCAGTCATTTATAAATACTTATATGTGTATTCTATATGTTTTTTATCTCTTTTTGTATAGGTTTATGTTGTATACCAGTATTTATGTAAAATACGAATGACGGTCACCTGACGAAGGCCTCAGGCCGAAACGCGTTGTGTTCCATTCTACCGCATTTACCTTCTTCATAAATTTCTTCCACCGACTGAATATATCGTATAGCACTTTTGTTTTTCTGTGTAAAATGTCGAGTTCTTTGTTAATATGAGTATTGTATGTCACTTATTGTCATTGTTATGAATTTTATATGTCTTTTTATGAATTAATCGACACACTATAAAAAAATACAGACTCTTTTCTAATATCGAAAAAAATATAAAAAGTAAATAAATAGAATGAAAAATAAAACAATCAAATATTTTTGATATACTACTGTCTAAGTGAATCATTATTGTCTATGTAGATAATATTTGAAATGAGGTTGAAATAAGGGCGACAATACTATTACTGGTTTGCTAGATACTAACTTTCTCAACTTGTGTTTATATATTCCCTACGATCAGCAAACTTACTAGTATGTAGGGGTCCCCATTCTTTTCAAACTAGGTGTGTGAGTAACTCCATGGATGAGTGACAGTCTGTGAGTGTCTGTTTACACTGATTGTATCTAAGGTTATATTAGAGTCTGAAGAGGTTCTTCGTATTATCACATGAATGATATCATCAGTGATGTGATCAGTAATGTCACATGAGATGTCATCAGTGATGTCATCAGTGATGTCATTTGAGATGTCATCAGTGATGTCATTTGAGATGTCATCAGTGATGTCATCAGTGATGTCACTGACCATGTCATGAATGATGTAATATGTGACATCATCAGCAGTGGATTGCGGGTGCGCAATATATAGTTATTGCAACTAACTATATATGAGAATTTCTATGGTTTTGTGCGAGTAAATTAAGGTTTTGTAAATGCTAATCCCTAACTATATATAGTCTATAACCTATGGTTTTTTCAGTGAATTTCAATGGTTTTTTAATAGCAAATATGAAAAGCTGTAAAATGTCAAGTACATGGTAGGTAAAAACATTTTCGTATTTATGCACACTGATGTGCTTTGAACGCTGCCCCCCCCCTCCTCTTTTCTTTTAAAAATTGGAAGAAACAAAAAGTATTCCCTTCCATAAATAACCCAAGACTTTTATTTTGTTATGGCAAGGGAACGAAATAGAGAATAAACTATAGTTGGTCACCATAGGGTTTAAAGAAGGAATGGTTCTTCACCAGATTAGATATTTTCCCAGACCCTCATTCTCCAATGTGATGAACTAGGCTAAAATTCTTTTGGTGCCTGCACCCTGTCACAGAATATCACCCTAAAACATGGAATCTCCCAAACACCAGATTGAGTTGAACCCCACAGTAAGCCTTATTTCTTCAGGGCCTCAGAATTTCTTTTGCTTTGCTCATGGAAATTGTGGGATATTGGAGAGATAAGGTGTCACCATTAAGAAAGGGTAGTATTTAAATTTGCATATCAATTATGTTAAACCTTTTAGACATATGATATGCTAGCTTGAACTTATGCTTTACATTTGAAGCCGAATTCAACAGCTTAAGTAAGTAGGTTTTCGTAGTTGTAACTTTAAAGGGTGATCTAGCAAGTTGGAAAGATTTTCTAAAACAGTGGAGCGTATTTAGTTTTTTAATGTACATGTTTATGAAACGATTACACAAATGAAACATTTGTGAGTTTTAAATTTCCGGAGAAGTATAATTCACCAATAGCTTTCTCTGTAGATGTTTTTCCATTAACAATCCCAGTTCCATCACCCGCCCAGGATATTACTACTGTTAGTTGTCATTGTTGCTTCTGTTTTAATAAAAAATGTTTTAAGGTGTTTACTGTTTTTGATGCGATGTATATATTTATAAGTTATTAAAGTGTTATAATCCTACAAATTTTTTATCGATTATTGCTCTTTGAGATATTCCCTGTCTAAAAAAAGAGAAGAATAGGAATATTCTGTCTCCCTTTGCAGATAGTGAAGGATAGGTAATGCAGACTTTTGTCCCCCGTTGTAATCCGTCATTCCTGTTTTTCTCCCCACTGATTGATTGATTGGCTGGACATTTATTGTTCAAGGAATAGTTCTTTCTAGGTATTCTCTGTTTGCAAATAACTTGGAAAAGAAATATTCTGTCTAGTCTTTGCAAGTAGTGAAGGGTGGGTAATGCGGACCTTTGTCCCCAGTTGTAATCTGTGATGCCCATCTACTCCCCACTAATTGATAAACTAGTTCCACCCGGACCATTTATTAGAGGTACATCATCTGGCTCAACCGGAGGGTACCCCTAATAAAGAAGACATATGTAAAATACGAAGTAATCACTGTATCCTGTTAAACAGAAACTTTAGCATGAAACACACTTGAAAAGGAAGGGAAGGAAATCGAACAAAATCAGTAGGCCACTGATGAGTTTTTGACTTCGCTAGAAATAAGAAACATGAAAGTGGTGAGAGAAGCCAAGCTTGACGTTACGGCAGCCACGAGGTAGCTAGGCTCCGCCACCCCCCCACTGCTCCAAGCATGTCTGTCCCACCGCCCGCCACGCCCAATAACGGTAACAGGAAATAGATACAAATCAGCAGATACCTACCCCCATTCCGGAAACTCCCGAAGTGCAACAGGTTCGCGGCTACGCCCATCCGGAAGACGAGGCCTTCGGCACGTGTAGGTCGAGTCCTGCTGGCAGCCGTCGGCCGGGGAGGTCGTCGCGTAAGGTGGGCCAGGAGAGGAGCTGAGGCCGACGGGATACCTTGTCCCATCCTCTTCTTTTTTCAATAATGGCTGCGACAACGGGGGGGGATGTCTTGCACATGCCACCGACCCCCCCCCCTGGGCCAGGAGAGGAGCCGAGGCCGATGGGATCCCTCTTCTTTCTTCAATAATGTCTGCGACAACGGGGGGGGATGTCTTGCACATGCCACCGACCCCCCCCCCCCTGGGCCAGGAGAGGAGCCGAGGCCAACGGGATCCCTCTTCTTTCTTTAATAATGGCTGCGACAACGGGGGGATGTTTTGCCATGCCACTGACCCCCCCTCCTATCTCCTGGTCTGGCCCCGGCTTGGTATGAGCTCCCCGTTCGGTCCTGAAGCGGCGCCCTGCAGGCCACGGGGGGATGTCTTGCCTCTGCCTCCGACCCCCCCCTCTTATCGCCTGGTCCGGACATCACGGATATCAACACCAGGTGTCGGCGTGGGGTGCGCTGGGAGGGAGAGGCGGCGCGAACGAGCCTCTCCCACCCCCCCAGGTGGGGGCCCCTCAGCTGCACCCCTAAAGCTCCACTCACCCAACAAAAGGTCTCGTCCACTATTGCGAGGCAATGATGCTCCGCTCACCCAGCGGGGGTCTCGTCCACTGTTGTGGTGCAACGGCGCTTCTAGTTTCCTGCGTCCAGAAACGTTCTCCTCAACTTTGAAGATTCTATAAGAGCCACGGGGGCCCCCGACCCCCGATGGGGAATGACTGCCATGATCACCCACGGAACGACCACGACGTAGCCGCGGGACGTCGGCGCGCTCATGCCGGCGCCGGCCTCAGTCTTGAAATGACCAAAATCATGCAAGACTACCAACTTGATCAGTTCCGGTGGGACACCAGTATGACCCGGTAGGAGAGATTGTTGCCTCCCACCCCACTTTGACTGATGGTTCATGTCGCCAGTCCCCTCTGCTACCCTTCAACGAAAACTTTTGGACTGCCGAAAGAGGTCCCGGTCCAACCACGAGTTGGTGGAGACATTTTGACTATACTTGGACCTTCCTGACCTCACCCAAAATGGCGCCTGTACAAATGAAACTCTCAACTCCTTGTTGTGCCCCGATTGCTCAGCCTTGATATCATGAGATATGTATGCAGTTTTTAGCACATGAATTGATATGGGATAAGACTGATTATATGTTCAGACAATGAATTGATCCGGGATGGGTATTGATTATACGTTCGAACAATGAATTGACATGGGACGGGTACTGATTCCACGTTCGGACAATGAATTGATATTAAGTTCTAATGCATCATTGATTACTGTATTTATTGAAGGTTCGAATTGTCGACACTTTTGGTACTTGCTCACAATGAATTATCGATATGATTTTGTTGCACTTGTCGCACTTTTTACTATGAAATCAACGACCACTGACTCTGTTATGTTTTCCACAAATAAATACCCCCCCCCCCCATTTACAGTTCCAGCCTGCTCCGTGGCCGGCCCACGGGGTTGTAGGCCCTTATTTGTGCACCAACATTTTTATTAAAGGTTTTTGAAAAAGCAAACGTAGTTGTAACGCGCAGATTGGTAAGTTTCGAATAAATGGCCGCTGTTTCCGATTTAAAAAAAAAAAAAAAAAAAAGCAGGTGAAATGAAGCAGCTCGATTAGTTAAGGGTTAAAAAGAATAGTACGCAGAAACATTGCAAATATGAATGGTCCAGGTTTGTTGTATGTGTTTTTCATTTTTGTACAGCATAAAGCAATCGATAAAGATCCTGGTATTTAGCCTCTACTTTATATGCTACCTGTATCAGGGAAATTGTTTTAAATGCCCCTAAACAACCCCGAAGGAATGTCACCTGGCCCCCCTAGTACGAACGAAAACGACCCCGTACCACTGTAGGTTATCTCTCTTCCTCAAAGGAGAGCACAAGCTCGCCCCCACTTTACACCGACTGCCCTTTGTTTTGACCCTCCCCTGCACACGATCCGTAATGCCACACTTGGGCGACCTATGCTATCCACAGGCCTCCGATAAATATCTCTCCCACATTACCGGTCCCCCCTGGGCTTAAACGCCGAGATGGTAGGGACTGCATCCCGTGGAGATAGGCCGAGTATGTAGTAAGTAAAAGCCTTTTCGGGTTTATGCGCGCTGATGTGTTTTAAACGCTGCCCCCGCCCCTTCTTTTTCCCTCTTTTCTGCAGGTCACTTCGGAACGTCGATTATAGTACGGAAAAATGGTCACTTAACGGCCGATGGGATGAGAAAAAGGGTTTGAATATGGTGCCTATACACGACGAGCAAACAATGACTATGTCTCTCTCTGAACCCAGCGCTTGGGAGGGCAACCAGAAGCAGAAACTTGACGGGTTATTACAGGATGACAAAATATGACTTCGCTTGGCACCCCGAATAATACAGCCAAGAATGACGTGCACCAATGAATAAATTCCTACGTTTAACTAAATAGGGAAAGTTTAAGGAATATTCCGAGGTGAGGTTTACCCAAGTACCCTCCGTCTGGAGGACTAGGAATGTTGCCAATGTTTAAGATTTACCACCTCCTTCTCGCACCCTCATAGACATGAAACTCAAAGCTGCCCCATTGTTCTCCCGACTGACACCTACCGTTGCCTCAGCCTGGAAACCCATTCGCTAAAAATGATTTGAAGATCCCCCCTGAGTATTAGCCCGACCAGGTTAGTTCCCGACCAATTGGCAAAGGTGTAAGTATTTGCAACCAAAGCCACCAGCGAAGGCAACCGACGATAAGAGAGAAGAAAAAGGTAAAAAGAGCTCAGCCCCCAGATGAATTAAGTACGATGCTAAGGATGCGCAGCATGCAGGAAGAGATCTTTTTGGCCAGCAACTGTTCTATGTGTTGTCTTGGATTTTTGTATATAATACATGTACTGCCCCCCCTCCGCCACTCTGTTCTTGTGTTCCTGCTTCCAGCGCCCGTCTCTTTATTTGGTAACCATTCAAGATGGGAACTAAGTGGCGTCTTGTGCCAGCAGCCTGGGCATCGGTTGTAATCTGGGCTGAATTTTCCTCAGCACGGGGTGTGATTCTCAGGGAAGAGCAGCGCATATGAGAGGAGGTTTATGGCCCATGCATGAGAGAGAGAGCGTGTGTGACCAGTGCGTGGGGGAGATGCTTGCGAAGGTGGGGAGCCATGCTGAGGATCGGCGGCGTGCAGAGAGTGGGTCTGGTCAAGGCATCTAAAATTGCTGCCGTACACGACAAAAGTGTGGCATTGGAAAAAAAGCAAGATGGCGCAGACAATGTTTATCAATACGGATTAATTTATAACAATTATTTTTAACAATATATTTACTCACAGTGTCAAAATGGCGGTCAACACTTCCTGATTTCCTTCGAATCGAACGTTAACAGACGTCACGCAGCAAAAAAAAAAAAAACGCTCACGCGCAGCCGCTGGAAGACAAGTATCAACATATATGAGCCTCCTCAACCACCCTCAGAAAACACAGGTGGTCAGGATACGTCTCCCGTACCCCCTTATACCCATTTCTCACATTATTTTTCCTCCATCTTGTAATTTAATTAAATCGAAACACAAAATTGCGAATTCCCGTTTCGCTACCAGTTTGCGACCCGGTTCGCGAACCGGGAAGCGCTTCTACCGCGAAAAATCTAATTTTTTTCATTTGCCCCACGGGACCCTTTAATAACCCCAACATCATTCCTAGGGGGTCAAGAGGGGTCTACCTTGCCCCCTTTCATTAAATTCCCCCTTTGTTTTTCTCCTCCTCTTGTCTCTCGATCCTACCGAGAGACAAGATGGCAGCCGCACCGGACTGTTTAGAATGTTGACAGACACCGGAGAGCCAATCAGCTTCGCTTTGCAAAGCTCCGTTACGCGAAAAGTACGCGATCTGGAGCGCTATCCGGGACGCTGTCACAGATATATCTGTTTTTTTAAACGTTAATTTCTCAAAATCCACTGGAGCACATATATTGAGACCCAGCAAAGGCACATCGGGCTAACAGTCCCTACAATTTTGCCAAGTTTTGTGTAAATCCATTCAGCCGTTCGAGCTAAAAGTGAGGCCAAACGAAACCCCCCCAAATTTTCAGGGGCTGCTCAGAAACAGAATGTGCCATTTTCCTGAAAATTTCAGCCGATTCCGTCCACAAACGCCAAAGTTATTAGACATAGAATTTTCAAAAGTTCCATAGAGAAAAAATCCTAACTATATATACCTACTGGCGACCGCCAGTAGGTAATATATATATATATATATATATATATAGATATATATATCTCTATAGATATATATATAGAGAGAGAGAGAGAGAGAGAGAGAGAGAGAGAGAGAGAGAGAGAGAGAGAGAGAGAGAGCGAGAGAGAGAGAGAGAGAGAGAGAGATATGCAAAAGCTTAGCAAAAGGGTTTTACAGCCAATTAACCATGACAGTTTAAAACTGCATTCAGGCTGCAATGGCAGGAATGGGAAATGTTTTGAAGTGCTACCTGTGTGGGTGGCACAGGAAGTGCTGCCGACCCACTGGTAGCATTTAATTTACAGGACCTGGGTATAGCACTCTACAAGGGACTTATAAGTAAATTAAATATGCCAATCAGGTGTAGGCCAATCAAACCATATTTAGGGGTGTGAGCACAAGAACTTTAACACTGGTGAGCTTTGGTAAAGTGCACAGAGTCCTGGGCCAACAAAAACTAATTTGAGTGAAAATTACAGGCAAGTTGCCAAAAGGTTTGGGGGACGACCACCATAACACTGACAGGTCTAAAACTATGCATCAATATACAGAGAGTCAAAATATAGCCAATTGATTGGGTTCATGTTTAAAAATAATGTTGAGACCCTCATCAGTCCAGGTGCTTAACTTCTGCTGATGTATTTAAAATTTCACTGCAATCTTATAGAGAAGAGCACGTTATTTGCTACACATTTTTGACAAGTATTCATTCCACTGTTAATAATGTGGGTAGCAACTCTTTGTCGCCCTCCCACCTTTCATTGTGAGACAAACTGCCAGAAGCCTCTGTAATCTTTGTTTTGTTATATTTCTTTAATTTGAAATCAGACTTTAGAAGTTTGTTGTGTGTATGTTGTCGTTCCTTAGCAATTTATCTCAAAACTTTTTTAACATCTCACTTTTATCTCCACATTTTCCTGATTAAGATGGGCTTCGGGTTAAAGAAGTTTAGGGGACCCCTACAAATAATACGACACCCCACCAAAGAGTAGGACACTTACCATTCACCCATGGTAAGCCCTCGTCTACTCCTGTACTAATACGGGCCAAACAAGCTCAAATCTACTCCAGCTAAATCTTACAATATCAGTCGCTCACCACATATGACTAGTAAGTGGTGTAGCAAGGCAATTTCACAGTCATCAATGAAAAAACACTGACAAAAATATATGGAAAATGTGTTTTGTGTGTCAAAGAATGGAATTTTACATCGTTTTAAACAGTGTTTTAACATCTTTTATTATTTCTCAAGAAGACACAAATAAACAATACAGTTTAAAGGCGAGATATATATCAGCGGAAACGCAATCAACTTTATATTTTAAAGGTAAAATGGGCCTAGGGCTTAATGTGATGAAAAGGGTGCTTCAACGTTAGAATGTTGGTTCCAGTTATTTTAAAGGTATCTTCCTGTAGTCTATTGTTAGACCTGTCCGCCTTAGGGTGGTCTTCCCCCAAACCCCTTGCTTTCACCCCCTATATTTTTCCTGATCCTGTTTTTTCTGGCCTTAGGACTTTGTGAACTTTACCACTGCTAACCAGTGCTAAAGGGCATGTGCATGTGCTCACTCCTTAAAACATAGTGATATTGGCTTACACGAAATTGCCATATTCCATTTACTTTTAAGCCCCGAGTAAATTTGCACTGCATGCACCCATGACTTGTAAGATGGGCTGGGCCTCTCTCCTCTTGGAGAGTCTTTCTGCCTGCAGAAGCTGGCAGACTCCTACTCTCTCTCAGCATGTAGGCTTCTAGGTACTTCATGACAGAGCAAGAGCTCTTCCAGTAGAAAGGACAGACTTCGGGTGATGTACCCTCATCTCTGAGACTAGCTTTAACACAGATGCCAGTCCTAATTGCACAGTGGTCATTTGAGTACTCTGCATAGCACTTCCTTCCTTGGTTATGAAGGACTTGGAGGTAGCTTGAGTCCCACTTTTAAACACATCTTCTAGACGGGGATGCAGATCCACTGTCTCGAACTACAAACCTGGTTTGGTGTAAGCCTTCTTTCTGTTTTCAACTTCAGACCGCTCTCCACACATAGCCATTGTATATTGTGATATTCTCACAGCAGGTAGAATTGGAGTTACCTGGAGTAGCCACAACAGAGGCACAAAGAGATGTGAGGTTTACGCATCCAGCTGTCATCAGCCTTACAGAAGGAAGAATTAGGGACATCTACAGGGGTGGTGGAATCGTATCGCCCGACGCCCGAACCAGCTAGAATTATATGAAAGGTGTGGTATTCCATGTTTTGATGTCATTTAGAATTCGTTTATGTCACTTGGAATTGGTGCATGTCACTTGGAATGTTTATTCTTGATTTCTGTATATGTTGCTGTGTGGTCTTACTTGGAAGTAAGGCACCTTTCTTATCTGTGGTTGTCAAGCTGTTCTTCTGGACATTAAATCTACTTGGAACCCAACTTCTGTGTGGATATCCATTACTACACATTTACTGACGACGATTGGGAAGATTCGATTTAATGAAGACAGCGTTCACACGTTTTTTTTTTCTTCAAAGAAAAATAAAAGCCTGCTATCCATACTAAGGAAAGAAAAGTTTATATGCGGTAATATTTTCAAGACTTTCTAAAAGAAATTACCCGTCCTGGCTCTACGAATGTAAGTTTTTTTTACTTACTACTTGAAATTGCTCTAAATTCGTGTTGAGCTTGTTCTTCCACGATCTTTTGACAGTTTATTTTGTTTTTCGACCGCACTCATTGAGCGGTGTTCACAGTGCTTGGATCGGATCCTATGAATGTCTGGATTATTTTTGCCGATTTCATAATTGAACTCCAGCAGATGTAAGCGGTCTACTTGAACTATATACTTTTAAAACTTAAGAAGCTCACCTCGAGCCTTTGTGTTCTCCTCCCGGAATCCGAGCTCGAGCTTCACAAAGTGGATTCTGGGTATTCTGACGTCATCGCGCTAGATCGACGTACACGGCGGCCATCTTTATTAAGTTTGAAGAATTTTTAGCGTGAATGCGCAAAGACCTTGTCACAGGAGAACGAAGGAGGAAATACTTTTCTTCGTATTTAAACATCGTTTTTCTCATCCGTTAACACTCTTCACTGCAAGTCAGCACCGACGGTGATTTGCACACCTGTTTTAATAGGAAATTCTATTTTAGCAAATCTACAGTTACGGTGATTTGCACACCTATATTGTTATTACTATTTCCTTTTAAAGGAATTTTATTTATTTATTTATTTGTTTACCTTTTTCATTTTAATTACTAAATGTCAAATATAGCTGCTCCTCCACATTTCCTTCAAATTGCAGGTGATCCTAACATAGAATGGGATCTTTGGTATCCTATGTTTATTGCGTACGTAGAGGTTTTAGAAAAAGATGGTTGCTCTGCAAAAAGGAAACTAGCTCTTTTAAGACATTGTCTTGGGGGTGCTGGGATTAAAGAATTTGATAACTTACCTCCTTTAGAGGATGCTGGTGACATGGATGTGTTTGATAAAGCTGCAAAGCAAATGAAAATTCGCTTTGGTAGAAGAATAAATACCGTAATGGAAAGGTTCAAATTTTATTCTCGTGAACAGAAAGCTGATGAGACAATTGAAGATTATGTTGCAGCATTGCGCTCTCTTGCTTGTTCTTGTTCTTTTCGAAACTATATCCTATGAACAAGTGCTTAGGGATCAAATTATGATGAAGACCAAAAGCAAAAAGATCCAAGAAAGACTTTGGTTAGGAACAGAGACTACCCTAGCTGTAGTAGTGAATATAGCAAAAGGTATAGAACACTCTGAAATATTTGTGTCAGAAATTAGAGGGAAAAATCTGAAGACACATGTTCCTGAGGTTGAAGTAGCTATTGTTAAAAGTCAACCTACTTCAAATGTTTCCAATAGTAAAAGTAATTTCACAAAAGAATATGTAAGAAATGCCAATGAAAACAGACATTTTGTGAAGAGGGGTACAATACTTTGCTATAGATAAGTCCCAACCATGTGGGTAATTATAGAGGTTGTCCTGCTTGGGACAAAATCTGTGTAAAGTGCAAAAAAAAAGGGCGTTTTGGTAATGTATGTAAGTCAGGACAGAAAATTAATTATATATCACCTGAAGAAGAAGAGGTTCTTAACAGTTTGAATTGCATACTTTCTGTGGATGAATGTGTTAAAAAGAATTTTCCTTCTTGTACAATTTTGATGGATGATAAACCTGTTGAAATTTTCGTTGATTCATGTGCCTGGTACACCCTCATTAGCAAGAATATTTTTGAACAATTGAGGTGCCAGAGAGAACTATTAAGTCCAGATATATATCCTGGTGGGTACACAGGACAAAAGATTGCTCTAGAGGGATTTTTCTGGGCGAAGCTAACTTTCAAGAGTTGGGACATTAGAGCAAAAGTTTATGTTGCTACCAAAGGTGTATCTATTCTGGGTTGGCCTCACCAACGTGATTTAGGAATTAAATTGGATCCAAATGCAGATCCTCCGGTCTATGTTGATGAACCTCGTGTTGAAAAGCCAATAATTGACTCTATGGTGAATTTAACCCCAGATGCATCCAATAATGTTAGTTTCACTAAGAAAGTATTCGAAAAATTTCCTGAAATTTTTAATGAGAACTTAGGAAAATATGTCAATTTCAAACACAAAATCATTTTGAATGATAACGCTATCCCCGTTAGGCATAGAGTGAGAAATGTTCCTTTGGCTTATAGGCCACAATTAAAAGAAATGTTAGAAGATTTAGTCAAAAGGAACATAATTGAGCCAATTGAATCATCCCCTTGAGTTTCGCCCATTGTAATATCACTTAAGAGCTCAGGCGAACTTCGTTTATGTGCAGATCTTCGCAGTCTTAATAAAGAAATTTGGATAGATAAACACCCTTTACCAAATATACATGAATTGATTGCTGCATTAGCTGGGGCCACTGTCTTTTCCTCCATTGATCTGGCAAGTGCTTACCACCAGGTAGAGTTACATGAGGACTCTAGGAAGTTAACTGCATTTGTTACTCCAGAAGGAATGTTCACATATTTGCGTATGCCTTTCGGTTTGGCAAGTGCAGCCTCTGTTTTCCAGTGTCTAATGAAAGAGTTATTGATCGAATGTAAAGGGGCCATAGCCTTTCAGGATGACATATTGATTTTTGGGAAAGATAGCAATGAACACGATGAGAATTTAGTTTCTGTTTTGGAAAAAGTAAGATCCAAGGGTCTTACTGTGAAACTTACTAAATGCAAGTTTAGGCAAGATAAAGTTGAGTACTTAGGCCACGAAATTTCGAAGGACGGTATTAAACCCAAGCTTAACCATGTCCAAAGTATTGTTAATGCTTCTGCACCTGAATCAAAAGAACAATTACTTTCCTTTTTAGGTTTGACTGAATTTTACGGTAAATTTGTAAAAAATGATTACGACATTGTACTTCCATTGAGAATTTTACTAAAAAAAAATGCTAAATTTGAGTGGGGCAAGGAACAACAGGGATCTTTTGAAACTTTGAAATGCAAAATTGTTGAGGCTCCATTTTTGAAGCCATACTCAGTGGGTAGGGAGTACATTGTCTATGTTGATGCAAGCAACGTTGGTTTAGGTGCCGTATTAATGCAGAAAGATAAGTCGGGTGAATTTGTTGTGTCATATGCTTTTAGAGCCTTACGTGACGCTGAAAAAAATTACTCAACAATTGAGAGAGAATTACTTGCCTGTACCTGGGCATCTCAACACTTTAGACAATTTTTGTGGGGAACTAAATTCTCCTTGAGAACTGATCACAAACCTTTAATTACTATGTTGTCTGCCGGTGGTGGAAGGGTACTCACTGCACGTTTAGCAAGGTTGGCAGCCAAATTACAGGAATACCGTTGTGAGGTTGTGTATGTTCCAGGACGTTTGAATGTTCATGCGGATTGTATGTCACGTTTTCCTGTGAGTGTAACCATTGGTAAAAGTGTTGATTGTGATGTTGCATACTCCTTTGCAGATGTTAATGTGATTTTAAGTCAAGAGGGTTCTCTGGCCTTGTCTGAGAAAGATTGGTTAGAGGCTATGAAAAATTATGAAATTTTGAACCTAGTCAAACAGTTTTTGACTAAGGGTTGGCCTGAAGAGAGAAAACTTTCCGGTGATCTGAGCTCATTTTACAAAGTCAGAGATGAATTAATGTTGAATCAGGACATTGTGAGATCTGATAAAATTATTCCTCCATCGAAGCTAAGAGAAACCATTTGTAAATTAGCACATGAAGGACACATGGGTATGTCTACAACTAAAAGGAGGATTAGGGAACACTACTGGTGGCCTGGTGTTGATTCCATAGTGGATAATTGGGTTAGGAATTTCTCTCCTTGTTTGTTAAGTGACAAGTCTGTAAAGAGTGTTACTGTTGACATGACTCCCATTGAATATGCCAATGGTCCTTGGCGAAGACTGGCTATTGACATTATTGGACCTATCAATTATCAATCTGGAAAAGAATTGTTTGCTTTGGTTCAAATTGATTATTTTTCTAAATGGCCGGAATTGAAAATTGTTGAGAGAACTTCTTCTGAGCATGTTATTGAGTTTCTTGATGAAATCTTTGCAAGGGAGGGTCTACCGGAGGAACTTATTTCGGACAATGGTCCACAGTTCATCAGCAAGGAGTCTGAGTATTTTCTTGGTAAATGTGGAATAGTGCACAAAAGAACTTCAAACTATTTTCCACAAGCTAACGGCCAAGTTGAGAGGTTTAACAGGGTCATCAAGAAATCTTGTCAATTGGCTGTGAAAAGTGGTTTGAAGTGGAAGAAAGCTCTTCAAGCGACTTTGTTGACTTATCGTTTGTCCCCGAATTCCGTGACTGGTTTGTCTCCGTTTGAGTTGCTACGTGGCAGGAAACCAGGTTCTCGACTTTTACCTTGGTGGTTAAGAGGCAATTCCTCTTATGAGGTGGATTTCAAAGTGTTGAATGATAAAATTGGGAGATACCAAGAAAGGATGGGACAACATATTTCTAAGAGGTATAATGTTTGCAAATTAAAAATTGGTGATTTGGTACGTGTGAAATTGGGCGGATTATTGCATAAGAGGGTATCTAAATGGTCTGATCCTGTTAAGGTTATTGAGGTTTTTAGCAAAGCTGTCAGAGTGGAAGGAGGGAAAATTTGGAATTTGAGAATAATTTCCTTGTGCAAGCCTACTGTTGTTCCTTTCACTCAAAAGATCACTTTGCCAGAAAAGCATGTTTTAGATCATAATTCTGGTGGCTTTTCTGGGACACATGAAGTATATGACAACCTAGAAAACAAGTTTGTAAATAATTCCGATTTAGTGATTAATTCTGATGCCAGGTCTGATGCTTGTGTTGAAGTTGATGACTGTCCATCGAATGTAAATTGTGAAGAAGTTTCCTTAAGGCGTAGTGAGCGCGTAAAATGTGTTCCTTCAAAGTTTAAAGACTATGTTAGAACTTAACTTATTTACTTATTTAACGATTTTTCTTTTTAGGTTTTGTTTTTTTTCTGTGTTTTTTTTTTTTTTAAAGGGGGGAGGTGTGTGGTATTCCATGTTTTCATGTCATTTAGAATTCGTTTATGTCACTTGGAATTGGTGCATGGCACTTGGAATGTTTATTCTTGATTTCTGTATCTGTTGCTGTGTGGTCTTACTTGGAAGTAAGGCACCTTTCTTATCTGTGGTTGTCAAGCTGTTCTTCTGGACATTAAATCTACTTGGAATCCAACTTCTAGATGGATATCCATTACTGCAAAAGGCAAGAAGATTTATTGTCTATTTTGTCCGACGGACAAGTAGACATTAAATCACAAAAAAGAAATTAGCTGTCGGCACTCTGGGGCTCACGGGCAATTGAAAAGCTGTCAGAAAGCCTTTGGAGGCCTTTGACTGGCTGGAAGCCCAGGATTGGGCTCTATCTAGCCAGTGATTGGCTGGGGGGAGTTTTACGCTAGACATCAGTGTTCTAGCGTGAGTCCATCCCTTGATTCAGCCCACCTGCTCTTGGAGCCCAGCTGCTGAAGAGCAAGGGCAGGCTCCGAGGCAGGAAACACTTTTGCGGCTGTCTGAGTCCCAGCGCTGTGGCCCGGGTGGCCTTGTGGTCTCTCTGTCACGGATTGCTGCACCACCCGACCGCCCTGTCCATTGGGATCCGTCCAGGGAAGTCCTCATCTTTGGTGCGCTGCGGGGCACTTCCTGGAAACGGGAGCGGCAAGTCATTATCTCTGACACAGTGAAAACTTCACCAACAGGCGAGTCAATATGATGATGGGTTTTGCAGCGGTCAGAGCCTTAGGAAAAGTATCTTAGCTGTGATGCTGCATGAAAAGTTCTAGTATCCGTGGGCGTGGGGGCAGGGACAAATGAGTGGCATGTTAATTTACAGTAAGGCAGGAACTTCTCCACTGCTATAGGCTGATCAATTAGGCGCCTATTGCAGTGTAACAATGCCACCAGTGCAGCGTTGTTAAGGAGTGAAAACACAACTAATGGAGTCTCTATTTAGAGACATTGACTTTTACTTTGTCAGTCTGCTTTAATGGAGATGGCCGCATTCGGGGACACGAAGTAAACTTTAACACCTAGCAGTCTTACAGAAAAGGCAGCTTTGCAAGTTTATGCATGCGCTGTAAATAGAAATATTTTTTAAACTGCATCTTTTTCCTGGGGTTTAACAGTAAAGCTAAATTTGAATAAAAGAAATGGCACATAATGAAGCAGGCAGAAAGTATTCACACAGCACACTGAAACGTGGGCCACTCTTGGTGTCTGAAACCTCGTAATATCCACATATTTGCCTGAGGTCTTCGTTCCTAATACCATCCCCCACAGACTTTCTTGCCTTTTCCTTATTACCTCCACCTTCCCTCCACTGCTTCTCGCTTAATCAGTGCCCCCACTTAATTTTCTAATCTTGCCACTGCAGCAGAGGAAAAGCCTCACATCAGTGTCAATTTTACATGCTTAATCTGGCAAGAAACCGGTCATTCTCCACATTTTGGGCTCATTCCTGTTAGCATGTACCTCTATTTGGTTGCATTTCTCGTCTCGTGTATCTACTGTAAACCACCCTCACCATGCAAAGTGCTCTGGCAGTTTGTGCTAAATAAACAGAGCCGCTGTAATGAAGCAGCAGTGAAGGTCTAAATTATACAACAGGGTTGACTGAATTATGTGGCCACAAAAAGTTAGAATTATGTAGCAGAAGGCAACACATTTTTCTTTATCATATTACTTCAATAGCATTGAAAAAATGACCAGTCACTACTTGTGATGGGCTTTTCACTGTGTGGCAGTATGGGTTACCCTCTTTTTAGAAACTTTTGATCTGGTTGAGCTAGAATCAACGTTTTTGTTAAAATATGCAGTTTAGGCAGCATCATTATGTAGCAAATTATGAGGAAAACGTCTCCGCTATAGAATCTCATTATTAGAGTGGCTATGTTATAAATCACACACGTACACAGGTCCTGCCATCAGTGGGGGACCATGTCATTTGCAACGATTAAAAATGGCAAACATTGCAGAACCAAATTCAATTTGAAGCAGAAATTATCAGAATGTACATTTATAGGTCTCACAATCACTTTTTATTGACAACCGTGAAATTGTACAATATTCCCACCTTTATTTTATGCAACCACTGTATTGTTGCATTTTTGTAGCACAGTTACATCAGCAGTAAAAATGAGCCCATACCAGATCGTAGGAAAAGTGACACTGCCACCTGTGATCATTCGTACTTTGTAGACATAAAGGGGGTCAATATGATTGCGGATTTTCCGCATCCTCGGGGCCGGCGGAAGCCACCGCCGGCCCCGAGGATGCGGAAAATCCGCAGCGGACTGACCAAAGACCCACCGCCAGATTAGGATGGCTGGTGGGTCCTGGTTTACGTCCGCAGCTTTTCCGCCCCGGTCGGGTTACAACCGCGGCGGAAAAGCTCTAATATGGTGACGGTGTCTGGAAGACACCGTCCACCATATTAGGATGGCCAGTAAAGTATGCTTTTCCGCGGCGGGTTTTCCGCGGCGGAAAAGGATACGGAACTTCACTGCGGGGGCCCGTTGCGGGCCCCCTAGGTGAAGGGGGGGGTGGGGGGTGCACATGGGGGGTACCTATGGTACCCCCCTGCATTTGCATGCAGAAAGCGGCAGGCACCGCGCGGTGCCTGCCTCTTTCTGCATGCAAATGCAATGCGTGCATTTTTAACATTGCCGCGGGTGCAGCTTGAAGCTGCACCCGCGGCAATGTTAAAAATAGAGGATGTGACCGCAACCCTTGCGGTCACATCCTAATTGCACAGGAGGGAACTCCGCATGCCATGCGGAGGTTCCCTCCTGCTCTGGGGTCGCGGACGGACACAAGTCCGTCCGCGATCCTAATCGACCCCAAAGTCTTGTTTTTCTTTCTCTACATGATTTGACCAGGAGTGTTTTTCCTGTGTGCCTGACTTTGTGCCTTCTTTATGCATGTGCCCATTTCGAAATATCCACGTATCATACCATGGACCCTCAGCTTTTGAAAAAAAACACACTGATTGCACATGTTGCTGCAACGTTAAAACCTTATCTTTCACCAGGCTTCCCAATACTCATATGTCAGCATCCGGCAACAGAATTGCAGGATTTTCCCGGAAGATAACACTGCACATCTGGGTGGGCAGTGGGGGGTTAGGGACATTGGAAGGAGAGAAACAAGTTGCAGAGAACTCTGATTTTAAAGAAATAAGTGACTACTTCATAAATCTAAGTGAGACAAACTTGCTCATCTATTGCGGAGCTGCACCTATTCATGTTTGGGGAGCTTACTCTTCTGGTGCCATTACTGTGCACAAGAGAACCCTGTTGCTACTGCCTATGCTGCAAATGCTCCTTGTGTGGGAGAAGAATGTGGAGATTTAGCAGTGAGTGCACAATATTATATATAATCACACCTCACCTGCCCAGGAATGTAAATGGAGAGATTGTTTTAACCGACCATTACTGCCTCTTGTGTATTTGTACTTGTGGATACTGCCTCAGTGAACCACAGTACCTCTGCCACGCAATTTTGGCTGCCCCATGAATCGTTCATAAGCTCTGCCAAAAAGTGCAGTTATTCCCATCCACACGTTTATCAGATCATGTTCACATGTGAGTATTTTTAAAGCTGGACAGCTATGAATTAGCCCTAGGATGGCGAACACCTGTCTGTCCTACAGGTTCATATTCCGACATAGAGCGCAGACTAGTAATTGACTACATTTCTTGAAATATTTTGGCATAGACTGTCTTTAGGTACTCTTTCTCTACAATTGAAATTTTGTCACATGCATACTGGTTGATAATTGGGTGCAGTGCACACTGACACATCCACGCACATACTGTACAACAGTTGCATTTCAGGATGCATGACCATGCACTGCATAGTTGGACTTGCGCTTGAAATAATGTTCCACAGTATGTTACACTGATTACAGTGCAGGTTCTCGCCGTGCAGACCCACCTTAGTGATTTATGGAATAAGTGGGGCAAGCAGATATCTTCCCAGGACAAGTAGATTTCTGTAAAATGTTGTCCATTGGCCAAGTAGATTTTTGACAAATTTCCACACCCCTGCATCAAAAGGGTAGGCCTCACCTAGAAACTTCCTCACCTCTCACAACAGAGTCTGGAGTCCCTGCTATTCACTAAATGTCAGTGCTTAGGAAGATAAATCAGGAGCTCATTGCCATTGCTAACAAAAGGCCTTGTGAAGTTTCTAAAGGTAGCCCTGACTCCATATTCCCCCATTTGGCTACAGGAACGCAGCAATACACTTCCTCTGTCTGGAAGTACAGACCTCACTCTCCATTTTGTGCTAGGGCAGACCAGGGACATGCTTAACGGATTCTACCAGCCTCCCTCATTCAGCCTCCCTCATACATGCATGTTATCACCAAACTCTACACGTGTGCATACACTTGACACACATGGGATGTCAGTGCACGATTAAGGAAATATATTCTTAGGAGCAGAATTACACAAAAGTGGACCAGGAGACATATACAACTAGTGGCACGTATTGAAAATCTGGTTCCACTATTGATATATTCTAAAAACACAATATGCTGTTACCACCCCTTGACATGTTACATGAAGGACAGGGGCAATAGTCCACTGCCCACAATGAGAATATACTTGGTGAACCCCTCCAGGTCATAAAACAGGTCCAGGTCAGGGACTTCACACTGTCAGTGGTAGGCCATAACCTCTGCACCCTAACTTATGTTAGCATGACCCCTGGGTGAAAATAAAAATCAGGATACTCAATATACAAGCAGGTGGGATCTCAGGGGTGTGGACATCCGCGTAAGCCATCACGGTGATATTCCTGCCTCCACAAATTCCCCTCTAAGCACCCGTAGAATACTTCCCATTCAGTCGCATACCATGATTCTAAGCCCCATTTATTCTAAAAAAATTGTTAATTAATATTTTATTTGTATGTGGCCCTTAAAAGCCACGTGCTGCAGTCCTGATGTTGTGTGCCCTATGGGAACCTGCGGTCTAGTGTTCCAAAAGGCCAGTGCATCGGTGAATGATCCGAGAAATTTCAACCATGATATCTGGTATTTAACCATTTATGCTGCTCTCCCTGTGTGATAAACATGTCATCTAACCTGCTACATGTATCTCTGGTTGCTGCATAGCATGAGTATGCTGGTCAGGTATATGGTGATTTGATAGGCTTAAACGTTGTGCGACACAATTCACAGTTTGCCATTGTAGGATAGTTAATTAAAGACATCTTATGTGTTTAAAAATGCGTAAAAGTGATTACATTGTTGTATGCCATAAAAAGGGTATGTTTCAATATTTTTAGAACTGTATAAGTTGCGGTTTTATTAACAGTTTAATGTTCCCATCAGGACTTTTTATTATATGTTCAATAGGGGCTTCTGGGAACAGGGTTTGCGTGCAGCTGATAGCGGCAAACCTCTGCTAAATTCATTGCAACTTGTGAAACAGGTTGGGCTCTCTGCCTGGAAATATTAACTGACTTTACAGTCTTTGGACCGTAAGACCTGCAGTCTTCTTCCAAATTCACACAGTATATGCGTCTCGTGATTTATTCACATCTCCTTTGACGTAATTCTTATGGGAAAGCTTTCCTAAACAGAAAGTAAAAGAAACTGTTTCCAGGAAGAAGTATTCGCTTATTCTCAATGGGGCACTGTGAGCTACATGCGTCTTCCATCTGGCAAAGCAGCAACATGACACTTCAGCCATATACAAGACAATACAGATGAGAAAATGCAAATGCTACTTTAACTTGCGTGCAATTCACACAATAGACCACACCAGTGCCGGCTTGCCCTTGTGAGTGTGGGGGCTCTGCCCCGTTGTTTCTTGACCCTTTTTTTAGTATGCCAGTAGTGAACAGATGATTATTCACTATTTGTATAATAAAAAGCACCGCAAATGCCGTATCCCTCGAGTCAAGCAGTAGCCTGAAGAAACGGCATCTGTGTGATGGCTTCATATGCATATAATGGTGCCTGCATTAGCCGCCCCAAAGGCTGTCCAGGGATGGGGAATCCCAGCCCAGGCCCAGAGACCTGCTACTTCTCAATGCCTCCCCTGTTGCAACGCACAGCGCTGTCACTGCTGGAGGTAAACTGGGCCCTTTAGTCTTAAGCCCCGCAGCGCCAAGGGAGAAAAAGTCAGCTACCTAATCTGCAACAGAGGAAATGGGGAATTTACAGGGGTTCCATGGTAAAAGTTCTTAGTCAGTGCCTCAGAAAATTAGGGACCAAGCCATAAAGTAATTTGCTAATAGCATGCAGCGTTTTTGAAGTCCGCTGTTTGCCAAATATGCAGGAGAAGGATATTACAGCTGGTCAACCTGAGGTTTCTGTCAAACCTAACCTTCAAATACCCAACTATCTTTATAAGGCTACGGCTCCTTCCCACTATAGTAAGCCAAAAAGAGGCTGTCAAGTGGTAGGTCATCAAAAACATGATGGATCTGTCATCTGTATTATTACAAGTATTACACGCGCATAATATAATAAGGCATTTGTAATAAGACATTTGTGACGGAGTCACCCATTTGCTGTGCTCTCAGTCAGGCCCTAAATATCTCCCTTTTTAATCAAATATAACGTGATGTTATTTTCATACTCAAGTCTTGTTCTACTTTAAATCCTCTCCTTCTGTTTAAATTATTGTAAGTTGCCTCCATTGGTGCAGCCCTTCTGGCATCGTCAGGCAATCTTGAAAAGTAGTCTCCCTCATGACCAAAATAATTATACATTGGAAATAATCCAAGTGAGCACTGTGAGCGCCTAGATCAACGTGTTAACCCAATCAACAAAAATTATTACAACAAATCTAAAAAATATGCATTTTTTATTTCCATTTCTTTTATCAAATATGTTTCCATAAATATACAAATCTATAAATATTTTTCAACATAATTAAGTCACAGATCGGCACAAGTGAAAATACATTTAATCAAATCAAATAAACGCGGGAAGAGACAAACAGCAGCATCACAACAACCCATTCATACCCAACTCACACATATCCAGACAAACCTTCACATTCATAACATATCTGGGGAACACAATTACGGAATGACAAAGTAATTGGGATGACCAAAGGTTCACTCCAGTTTGATTACTGGGGTACCCTTATGAGTTCCTAGTATATGGTGCCTTAGGTGCCTAGGGCATAGGTACCCCATAGGCCTACCAGGGGCTGCAGCATGTATTATGCAGCATGTATTAAGCCACCCCTGGGAAGCCTTCCAAAATGACACTACAGGACTGTTACTGCAGCCTGGGTCAGGGGGTGCATGCACCCCTTACTAAGATATAGGTTACCTATTTCTACCTTAAATCACTGCACATAGAAATCTATCAGTCACCCCTATGGCAGGCCTTTTCAATCCTGAAGGCAGGGTGCTTGGTTTCGTGTGAGAGGGTGTCCAAGCATGAGCAGGACCCCTCAGTAGCCTTTAGAACCTATTCTCTGGGGCTGTTCTGTGATGCAGATAGACCATATACTCTTAAGTGCATCATAACCTCTCTGTAAATGCTAACTTTGGAATGCCTGCATGGAAACATTGGAATCCTACATATAGGTGTTCCTAAATTCCTTATCTAAAACATTTCAAAAGAGAAATTACATCATACAGATTATCAGGGACATGTAGATACCTCCCCTTAAATAATTGTGCATCAGGTGGACTATGCAATGCAAAAGCTAATGATCAAAATGTGGAAACAACAAACAAGATCTAGGGAGTCCTGGTATTTCCATTATTTAAAATACATCTGGTCCATCAAAAATTAAAGCAACAGAAAAAAGGACCTAAAAACCAGGTGTCTCCTATTGAGGTGGAAAACTTATCTAACTATAGCATTGAGTCAATTAATCAGTACATCACTACCCTAACAGTCAGACTGGGAACATCAGAGTAGGCCTAAAGAACATTTTTGAAAAAACAGTCTGGTCATAGAAAAGGGAATTATACATAATATGGGGGTCTCTAGTATATCACTGCATTCTGGAAGTATGAACCTGAACAATACACCAACTAGTGAAAGGAATTTGGAAAAAGGAAATGGGACTAGGTAAAAATGAAGCCTTGTTTCCTTTATAGTACAAAGCCATACACTACTTGGGAAGCAGAACAAAACTGACTAATGTAATATAAAAATTAGGTCACCATGTACAAGAGTCACAAATCTATATTTTATCCTTACGTCCAATCAGGATACATAATTTTTAGGGCTGTCTGTTCCTTTAAGGGAAGAGGACAGTATCGTGACTAGATGACACCATTTGCTTTTTACTTTTCTTCAATATTTATCGCCAAATTTGACATACACTGGTGAAGTGTTGTCTTGTTTTGGTCACAGCATGAAAAAACATATCGGTCAAATTTAGTATCATCAGTGCAAAAAAAAAAAAAAACCACACATATGCCAAGCCATCAGATATACGCGCTGTATATCTAGCACAACAGCATAGACAAAACAATAGCACATGTAAATAAGCAGTGACACACAACACTATTGCATGCACTTTTATGCACTGTGAACCTGCAACCCAAAACAGAATATTCAAGCCTGTTTAATTTGTCAGGCTTAAAATCCTCACACACACAGGACCAGCAGGAACAATCCACAAAAGCACAAAATGCAAAAATATGTAAAACGCACAAACATTTCTGCACATAACACACAAAATATCAACTGTAACAACCATCTTTTCAAAACATGCTAAACCCTTTTTAATTTTCCAAAAACATTTTCACAGACACTCTGTGTGTCACGTGCGCCAACACCCTTTGAGGCCCTGCTTTTCCAAGCAATAATTTGTCCATCTCTTTACACTTACTCCTATCCTACCTCACTGACCTTAAAGTCAAAATCTGCCTTGCGGGCTCCTCAGCCCTCAATCCATTCCTCACTCTAAGGCTGAAAAAAGACCCAAAAAAAAACCCTTCCCAACTCTTTTTAACCTACAATAACAAACCCTATTTAAAAACACATGATATAGATATTACTCCTGTTAGGGGATACAATTTATTTCTATACTTGGATTATTAAAACAGTTAATGTGTATAATTTACAGAACATAATAACACATACCAGTTTTTAGAACAAATGCTTGTTTGCAATGGTACTCATTTCATCAACCATAAAAGGCTGAAGGTCTCAGTTAGGTCCAGCAAAAGTTAAAACCTTCCACCCCGATATTATTATTATTATTATAGGAGTTTATAAAGCGCCTGGTGACGCCTCCCGGCGTGTCCCCGCGCTAAGGAGAGAGTGTTGCTTGGGTGGAGGGGCAGCGGGCTGTGACTAGATAGTGAAAAGATAAGTTTTTAGTTGTTTCCTAAAGGATGTTTCGTTTTCTTCCTGTCTGATGTTCATGGGGAGGGTGTTCCACTTTTTGGCCGCGAGAGTACGAAAGGACTTGCCTCCAAGTCTGGCCTTTTTTGGGCGCGTTGTTTCAAGCAGGCCTGTTCCCTTAGAACGTAGGGATCTGTGGGGTTCGTAAAGTGAGGCTAAGTCAGACAAGTAGGAGGGGGCTCTTTGATGAATGATCCTGTGGCACCATAGAAGTGCCTTGAATACTATCCTCTTGCTGATGGGCAGCCAATGCAGAGTATCCAAGGAAGGTTTCGAGGGAGCTCTGCGTGGGAGTCTTAGCATGAGACGTGCCGCTGAATTTTGCAGGACTTGCAGTTTTCTAATATTTTTTTCGGAAGTGCCCAGCAGCAGCACATTCCCATAGTCTATACGGGAAGTGATAAGAGCCTGCGTTAGGGTACGCCTGGAACTCAATGGAAGCAGATCCATGGTGCGGCTAAGCGTCTTCATAACTCCAAAGCACTTTCCAACTGTTTTTTTGACATGACTGTCATAGGAGAGTTTGTTGTCTATCCAGACACCCACATTCTTGGCCTCCTGACTAGGGGTAGGTACTGGTCCCAGACATGTGGGCCACCAATCTTGGGTCCATTTGGTGTTGTTCCCCCCTATTATAATCACCTCTGTTTTTGTTCCATTTAATTTGAGACAGTGCTCATTCATCCATACAGCCAGCTTGCACATGCAGGATTTAAAATTATCGGCCTCAGAGGAGGGGGATTGAGACAGGGAGATCAGGAGTTGGGTATCGTCGGCGTAGGAGACAAGCTCTACGCCGAACGATTGGACCACCTCTGCCAGAGGTGTCATATACAAGTTGAACAGGGTGGGGCTCAGGGCAGAGCCCTGAGGTACCCCCTGTTCTAAGGTCAAGCTGTCCGAGAGATAGGTCCCTCTTTGGACCTGAAAGCTTCTGTTGGTAAGAAAAGCTTTCAACCAACCTAGAGCCTCTTTTGTAACTCCTGCTCTGTTTAGACACTGTAGCAGTATGGAGTGAGCTACAGTGTCAAACGCGGCACTGAGGTCCAACATGATCAAGGCCATAGTTTTGCCCGTGTCAGCTCCCTCCCGCAGAGTTTCAGTTGCTCTGAGGAGTGCTGTCTCCGTGGAGAAGCCCGATCTGAAGCCCGATTGTGAGGAGTGAAAGGTTTTTTGGGTTTCAAGATGGATCATAAGTTGGGCATTAGCCACTTTCTCAGCTAATTTAGCTAGGTAAGGGTGTAGAGAAATTGGACATAAATTCTCCAATATATCCTGGCTCAGGTTAGGTTTTTTCTTGATGGGGAACACTATGGCTTTTTTCCAGTCCGCGGGGAGAGTAGCTGTGGAGAATGATATTTGCAACATGTGTCTAAAGTGTGGCTCCAGGACCGGGAGGCTAGCAGTTAGAATTTTAGGAGGTGCGGGATCGCGTGGCGAACCAGATTTGATACTTTTGCAGATTTTTATCAGCGTTTCAGCAGGAGGTACGGAGAAGGCACATAGGCGGGCTTGAGTGCCTATATGATCTTCATTCTCTGTAAAGTCAGTGCCAGATTTTATGTTGCTGGAAAAATTAGCATAAATGTTGGTAATTGTATCAGAGAAGTACTTGCCAATTTTATTGCAGGTATCCACTGAATCATTCTGGGAGGTGGGATTGGACTCAACTACAGAGATTTCCTTGTAAATCTGGAAAAGCTCTTTAGAAGAGTTTTCAGCTTCTAAAATTCGATTATTATAATAGGAAGCTTTTGATGTGCGTACCATTTTGTAATAATCTTTTTGAGCTGTTTTGTATTTGGTTTTTATTTCAGGGCAAAAATTAACGCGCCAATCTCTTTCGAGCTTTTTACATGCCGTTTTAGCAATCTGGAGCTCCTGATTGAACCACGGGGCAGTTTTTTTGGTTCTTGTGGCATTAGTTGTAATGCGAATGGGAGCGGTAGCGTCCAGAGCTTTTGCGATGTTGTCCTGTAGGTGAGCATATGCTGTCTCACTATCGGATCCTTTTGGGGGGCCCGCATCCTCAAACCTCTGCACCAGGCACATTGGCTCACTGACCTATTTAAAAGGAAACCTAAATGGGAACAACCTGCAAATTTGTATTATACCTAAATGTATGCATTTACTGAAGAAGCCTAAAGCACTTTTAAAACTATTTTAAATGGCAAAAATGCCCAATTTTAGCCAAATTCGACTTTGCTACTTGGGGCACTTAAAAATAAATATCCTATAATCTTTTTACATATTAATCATCCTCAGAATGTTCTTTATAAACTGCAGAGGTTGGACATGAGAAATATCCCATGTAAATCCTTATAAAAATGAGTTTTGTACGCCTGTGCTAAGTAAAAATCCCATATGCTAATGTTCTCATTATGCAGTGTACCATAACTTAAATTAAATTATAATGCTAGGAGGTCACAGTATAAGCATTAAGCTTCATGAATAGTAAAAAACGAATTTTGTAGCACTTATTTTTATAACCCATTATTTTGGAGAATTCCACATATTAAGGCTCTGTAATTCCTCGAATCTGACTTTATTTTCTTTTCTCTTTTTTTTTTGTTGCTCTGTGCCACGACGAACAAAGTGGCCTGGGCTCCCCAGGTCATTTCCACATTAACCAGTTTAAACTGTAAGAAACTAACTTTCGTCACCCGAAACTGACCTGCAAAGCCAATTTCCCTAATTGATCCTTATCTGAGATTGCCAATCAATGTTCAAGACATCGTTAACTTTTTAGTTTCCCTGGACTTGCCCTATCTTCTTTCAGCATCTTTTACGATTTCTTTCTTTTTAACTGTTTCTTCACTACATGGGTTAATTATTACTTAGCAACTGAGCCAAGAATATACTTATGCTTAAAGTAAGGAAAACCCTAAATTGAAATGTCTTCCTATAATACAAAATAATGAACCTTATTTTTGTAACCTTTTCAAAACCACATTCTGAAATGCAAAGTTTCACTTGTGCAACTGAGAGGAAAGTCCTGGTTGAATAAATATTCCTGTTTATGTAGCTTGTCTGTAAATGTAACATGAGGAGCTGGGAGTCTTTTTCAAACTAAAACATATCAATGCGTGTTCCATATTATTTTGAGTTCAGCAGGAATTTACTTCAGCTGATCTGTTTGCCTGTTAATACCTAACACAATGTATCTAAGAAAAATGCTGTAAGTTTATTTATTTTGTTGCAAAACACCCAATTTCGTTTTTGGGGCTTTTTATTCCTAGTGAATGTGAATTTACATTTTCGTTTTTAAAAATTTGACATCTTGCTTAATAGACTGAAAACATCTAGAAAAAAAACACAAACACACATTTGAGCTCATTTCAGATAAACAGAAAGGGGTCACACACAATACGGTGCGATTTTAGCCATGCATTTTCGTGAATAGCGCCAACGCTATTTACTTAAAGAAATTGCACTAATGGGAAAACCACAGAGACATTTAAACACACATTTAACCCACAAACCAATACTCAGGACAGAAATAAAAGGAGAGCACAGAGACTGTACTTAAACCAAACCATTTGTAAATGCTAGTTGTAAGTCATATTTACAAGAAACACTTCTCAATTGTGTTCCCAAAAGACTGCAAAAACAGCCCAACAGACTGATGTATGTCCAAGTAATGAAAATGCACTCAATTCACTAGCTTTGATTAGCAGAACACCAAACAAAATCGTTCTGCATATCTTCATTCATAAAACTGCGCAGAACAAAGGATCCTTGTATGTATTATATCCATATTTTAATTCCCTGGGGATACAAAATCACCAAGGAAGAAATATGTTTTTAAATCTAACCTATTTAGATATTTCCCGCTAGGGAAGCCGGCTAATTTACTTCACATCACAACATGGTACCTTCCAAAATAAAGCAACACATTCTTCTCATGTGAGCTTTCAAACAGGCATGCCCAAAATATTGCAAAATATACAATATTATAATCAAAATAGTGCTTAATGTACTTTTTGTACGTGCACCGTTCAACTAAACCAAATGGAGAAATATCTCCTCATTACCTGTCTACACAAATTGCAATTTGCACATACAAACCTATACAAATCCGAAGGTTGGCCAACACAAATTCCAAAGTTCCAAAGCTACATTTCCAAATTTGCTAAGATCAGGCATCTTATAGCTCACTAATCTAGCTTCAAACTTCAAGGGGTTATCTCTACCGATACACTCGCAAATATACAAGACCCTCGGTTTTTGAAAATTGCAATCTTCAAATAAAACGACTCTTACTTTTACTAATCAAAAGGTTATCCAAATTCTAACTGTCAAGTTCTACATGACCTAACGGTCGCTTTGTTTGTTGTAATACTCACGCCAAAAAGGTTCTCAGTCAGGAGTGACATCATGTGGACGATCAAAATCAGGAAGAGCAGAAATACACTGGGCTGAAGAGACGAAGAATCCCCAGAATTACTGTGCACAGAGTACCTTCTTAGTAGAATCCTGTCTTGTCTTCCTCAGTAGCTTTCTGTCTCCTGACAAGATCACTCCCACAGAAAGTCAAGTTAAAGTTCAAGTTTAATCTTTATTTCATTGCCTTGAAACATAAAAGATACAATAAAATATAACAAAACATAATAAAATTCACCACATATAGAACTTACAATTCATTATAGTTGAGCACCCCGTTATAGAATCGACATTTCATCATATTTGGACACACAAGATTACAATTTTATATTTGACGCAGAAAATGAATAAATATGTTAAAATGTTTAAAAATCAAATTAAAAACATTAAATTGGTTATAACAACCGGGAATTTAAGAAGACACAAATAGCTAGACACAATTCATGATTTGCAAGATTTCGGGATGACAGTTTTTCCTTATTTAAAATGAAAGGTTTAGTTTCCGTCTAATAAAATAAACGGCCAATAAAAATTTACTGATTCCGAACACAAATACTTGGCTGGTGTCCGTACTTAGGATCCTACCAGCTTCCCTATGGGACATAGAACCAATATTACGGCACAAGGGGACTATCCATCTTTTCCTTGCCTTAACGTAGCTAGGGCGGAAAAACAATATATGAAAAATATCCTCCCTTTGATTATTGGTGCATAAACTGCAATGGTCATTATCTGTCTTCCCCCATCTTTTCTCTGTTACCTTGGATCTCAACGTTCCATATCTGAATTTTATATACAGAGATTTGGCCAGTGGTGGCTCGATTTCATCAAAAAATTGTTCAAAAGATGCCTCATTTTTTACCATAAGGAATTTTTCTGTAAGAGGACCGTGTGTTCTTGTGTACACGGAATCGTGGCTCACATATGACCAAAAGGACAGTTTGACTATTTTCTTAGAAACTGAGTTAAAAGATCCTGTCTCGTTCCAAAAGTGCGTTAATCCGAGCTTGATTAACCAGGTTTTTACATGCTTAAACCAAAATAATTTCCTGTCGCTATCAAGCTCTAGGACTTCTTTCAAGCCGTTTTTGTAGTCAGATAGTTCAATAGTTGTCCATAGTCTAACCCACAACAATACTGGTCTCAATATTGCATGATGGTCTGTGTGTTTGATATTTAGATCAAGAAATAGGGGAATCAGTGGGGTATTGGTGGGAACTTTTAAAAGACCCCTAATAAATTTGTTCTCGAGTGCTTCAAAAGTTTTCTTGCATACTGGCCCCCAAATTTCCGCCCCATACAGTCACAGAAAGTCACTTCTCTGATGAAGCCCGCGTTGGTCGCGCCATCTGAAGAACTGAAATCTTCATTCTCAGGGGTCTCACTAATACAAAAGAACTTGGCACAGAAGCTGAAAATATCAAAAGACATCTTTATTAAATTTAACAGGTGAGGCCACGTCACCCAACTGCCTTAGCAATTGAATGAGGTAGTCTAAAAAGTACAAAACACAGAGGCCTTTTATATGTTCAGAATTACAAACTCAGCATCAAAGAAAGGGGCAGTCCTAGCTTCTGCAAGCATACAAAATACCTAATATGGACATACAAGATCTGCAAAATAGTAGCCAATAGAAAAACAGCATGTAACCAGAATGTCCCCCTTACGTCGTGTTTCTGCCCAACCCATAAGTCAATCAATTACAGCACTTATAAGTCAATCAGTGATGGCAGAACATGTCTGTATGCAGTTAGGCCAGCTAGTGTCTAAGATTGCTTTCAAAGCAAGGACAGAGGGGGGTTTTCTACACGTTGCAGTCCAAAGGGCAGAAATACTTCATGAATAGAGCAGTCTGTGTAAAGGCAACACAAATTGATGACAAATATAAGATGGAGTCAAAATTAAAGACCTCACTGGAGTAGCCACAGCAGAGGCACAAAGAGATGTGAGGTTTACGCATCCAGCTGTCATCAGCCTTACAGAAGGAAGAATTAGGGACATCAAAAGGGTAGACCTCACCTAGAACCTTCCTCACCTCTCACAACAGAGTCTGGAGTCCCTACTATTCACTAAATGTCAGTGCTTAGGAAGATAAATCAGGAGCTCATTGCCATTGCTAACAAAAGGCCTTGTGAAGTTTCTAAAGGTAGCCCTGACTCCATATTCCTCCATTTGGCTACAGGAACGCAGCAATACACTTCCACTGTCTGGAAGTACAGACCTCACTCTCCAATTTGTGCTAGGGCAGACCAGGGACATGCTTAACGGATTCTACCAGCCTCCCTCATTCAGCCTCCCTCATACATGCATGTTATCACCTAACTCTACACGTGTGCATACACTTGACACACATGGGATGTCAGTGCACGATTAAGGAAATATATTCATAAGAGCAGAATTACACAAAAGTGGACCAGGAGACATATACAACTAGTGGCACGTATTGAAAATCTGGTTCCACTATTGATATATTCTAAAAACACAATATGCTGCTACCACCCCTTGACATGTTACATGAAGGACAGGGGCAATAGTCCACTGCCCACAATGAGGATATACTTGGTGAACCCCTCCAGGTCATAAAACAGGTCCAGGTCAGGGACTTCACACTGTCATTGGTAGGCCATAACCTCTGCACCCTAACTTATGTTAGCATGACCCCTGGGTGAAAATAAAAATCAGGATATTAAATATACAAGCAGGTGAGATCTCAGGGGTGTGGACATCCGCGTAAGCCATCACGGTGATATTCCTGCCTCCACAAATTCCCCTCTAAGCACCCGTAGAATACTTCCCATTCAGTTGCATACCATGATTCTAAGCCCCATTTATTCTCAAAATTGTTAATTAATAATTTTTTTGTATGTGGCCCTTAAAAGCCACGTGCTGCAGTCCTGATGTTGTGCGCCATATGGGAACCTGCGGTCTAGTGTTCCAAAAGGCCAGTGCATCGGTGAATGATCCGAGAAATATCAACCATGATATCTGGTATTTAACAATTTATGCTGCTCTCCCTGTGTGATAAACATGTCATCTAACCTGCTACATGTATCTCGGGTTGCTGCATAGCATGAGTATGCTGGTCAGGTTTATGGTGATTTGATAGGCTTAAACGTTGTGTGACACGATTCACAGTTTGCCATTGTAGGATAGTTAATTAAAGTCATCTTATGTGTTTAAAAATGCGTAAAAGTGACTACATTGTATGCCATAAAGAGGGTATGTTTCAATATTTTTAGAACTGTATAAGTTGTGGTTTTATTAACAGTTTAATGTTCCCATCAGGACTTTTTATTATATGTTCAATATGGGCTTCTGGGAACAGGGTTTGCGTGCAGCTGATAGCGGCAAACCTCTGCTAAATTCATTGAACTTGTGAAACAGGTTGGGCTCTCTGCCTGGAAATATTAACTGACTTTACCGTCTTTGGACCGTAAGAACTGCAGTCTTCTTCCAAATTCACACAGTATATGCGTCTCGTGATTTATTCACATCTCCTTTGACGTAATTCTTATGGGAAAGCTTTCCTAAACAGAAAGTAAAAGAAACTGTTTCCAGGAAGAAGTATTCGCTTATTCTCAATGGGGCACTGTGAGCTACATGCGTCTTCCATCTGGCAAAGCAGCAACATGACACTGCAGCCATATACAAGACAATACAGATGAGAAAATGCAAATGCTACTTTAACTTGCGTGCAATTCACACAATAGACCACACCAGTGCCGGCTTGCCCTTGTGAGTGTGGGGGCTCTGCCCCGTTGTTTCTTGACCCTTTTTTTAGTATGCCAGTAGTGAACAGATGATTATTCACTATTTGTATAATAAAAAGCACCGCAAATGCCGTATCCCTCGAGTCAAGCAGTAGCCTGAAGAAACGGCATCTGTGTGATTGCTTCATATGCATATAATGGTGCCTGCATTAGCCGCCCCAAAGGCTGTCCAGGGATGGGGAGTCCCAGCCCAGTCCTAGAGACCTGCTACTTCTCAATGCCTGCCCTGTTGCAACGCACAGCGCTGTCGCTGCTAAAGTTAAACTGGGCCCTTGAGTCTTAAGCCCCGCAGCGCCAAGGGCGAAAAAGTCAGCTACCTAATCTGCAACAGAGGAAATGGGGAATTTACAGGGGTTCCATGGTAAAAGTTCTTAGACAGTGCCTCAGAAAATTAGGGACCAAGCCATAAAGTAATTTGCTAATAGTATGCAGCGTTTTTGAAGTCCGCTGTTTCCCAAATATGCAGGAGAAGGATATTACAGCTGGTCAACCTGAGGTTTCTGTCAAACCTAACCTTCAAATACCCAACTATCTTTATAAGGCTACGGCTCCTTCCCACTATAGTAAGCCAAAAAGAGGCTGTCAAGTGGTAGGTCATCAAAAACATGATGGATCTGTCATCTGTATTATTACAAGTATTACACGTGCACAATAGAATAAGGCATTTGTAATAAGACATTTGTGACGTCACCCATTTGCTGTGCTCTCAGTCAGGCCCTAAATATCTCCCTTTTTAATCAAATATAACGTGATGTTATTTTCATACTCAAGTCTTGTTCTACTTTAAATCCTCTCCTTCTGTTTAAATTATTGTAAGTTGCCTCCATTGGTGCAGCCCTTCTGGCATCGGCAGGCAATCTTGAAAAGTAGTCTCCCTCATGACCAAAATAATTATACATTGGAAATAATCCAAGTGAGCACTGTGAGCGCCTAGATCAACGTGTTAACCCAATCAACAAAAATTATTACAACAAATCTAAAAAATATGCATTTTTTATTTCCATTTCTTTTATCAAATATGTTTTCATAAATATACAAATCTATAAATATTTTTCAACATAATTAAGTCACAAATCGGCACAAGTGAAAATACATTTAATCAAATCAAAGAAACCCGGGTCTCAACAGCAGCATCACAACAACCCATTCATACCCAAAAATTATTACAACAAATCTAAAAAATATGCATTTTTTATTTCCATTTCTTTTATCAAATATGTTTTCATAAATATACAAATCTATAAATATTTTTCAACATAATTAAGTCACAAATCGGCACAAGTGAAAATACATTTAATCAAATCAAAGAAACCCGGGTCTCAACAGCAGCATCACAACAACCCATTCATACCCAACTCACACATATCCAGACAAACCTTCACATTTATAACATATCTGGGGAACACAATAACGGAATGACAAAGTAATTGGGATGACCAAAAACAAAAACTGCACAGAAGCAATATTCATTTGGTTGGTGTTGGTAACTCTCTATGCACTTTGCTCGTGACTTTTCAAGTATAAAACGTCAAGGCATATGAATATTGTTTTTCCAATTGTGAATATTTGGACATGCTTGTTGTCTTAACTGATAGCCTGGGGGTTCCTTGTTTTCATAATTTTTTTACCTTTTAGGTGTGTATTCTTCCCTTCCCGGGCGGAGTGGCCTTGATTTGGGCTCTATATCTGGCAGGTCCTGATGAAGATGGCCTTTTATCAGCATGCAGCCACCGAAACGCGGCAACCACTGCCTTGAGAACATTCTGCTTCTGTGCAGTTTTTGTTGATTGGGTTAACACATTGACCAGGTTCTCACAGTGCTCACTTGGATTAATTCCTTTGTATCATTATTTTGGTCTTGAGGGAGACTACTTTTCTGGTTTGACAATTTTCCCCTCTTCTCCCTGACCTTTTCCTGTAACCTTAGAAGGGGTCCCCTTCTTTGCATCAGCGGGCAATCTTTCCATTATTAGAGAGAGGATGGTGACGGATATCTGTCTGCCTTATTGCAAGTGACTTGTGTAAGGCATTTGTAATAAGGTGGGCAGGGTATCCATCACATTTGTAATGGAATAACCCATCCAACAAACTCTAAACCACGCTTCAGTCATAAATGCAGTCAGGCAAGATGCCAGAGAAGGGTGAAGAAAGGTTTCCTTCCAAAATTGTTTTGCAAATGCTTTACATTTTAAAGTAAAAGAAGAGGGCCAGGAATCAATGAAGTGCATCTTTCCAAGAGTAGTAGATTCTGGACTGGCTCCATCTTTAAGGGTCTTGAAGTGTCATTTTTGTGTATTGTTGGTGGTTTTGATTTGAGTAGATTAATGATCCATGCAAGAAAATTTAGGTCCCATTACTGTAGAAACTTGTTTTATAGGCTGATCTGACAGAAGGGGAATAGTATTGCCTCGAGCTATGTTCTGCTTGACAAGTTGTCCTTATAGAAGTTGCCAGAGCAGAATTGTACCAGGTAGTTGTTTCAGAATGAACTGTTGGAAGTTTAAACAGGAGGGAGACCAGAATGTCAATAGAATCCTTAAACCACTGATAACGCTGATTCTTATCTTATCTTTTAGCTTACCTTGCCAATTATAAGAATCCTTGGCCACCTGGATCTTTATTTCCTGCTAAGAAGTGTAAAGGGGAAAAACTCAATCTTACCACATAATTAAACCCAGGCCCGGACTGGCCATAGCGGGCACCGGGCAATCCCTCGGTGCGCCGCACGGGTGGGGGCCGGTTTTAGGCCCCTGGGGTCCGTTTTTGTTACAGGACCATTTTTGCAGGATAGCAGCAAAATCGGCCCTGTACCAAAATCGTCCGAAAACCGGCCCCGGCAAAGAGCTCGGCGGCACCTCCAACGAGTGGAGAGGGGGGCCGGACGAGCACTTTGCCAGGGCCGGTGGTGGTTCCCAGTCCAGCCCTGATTAAACCTGTTCAATTTTGTAACTCTAAAGGACCACTGACTGCGAAATCAAAGGTTAAGGGATTTATTACAAAGCCAAAAATAACTGAACATACAAACACCTCAACACGAGGTAAAGAAAATAAATGGGCACTAATACAAACATTATCCTACGCAGGAGTCTCATCTGACTCCGAATAAGAAGAATGGTTAATTCTGAAAGCATCAGGCATCCAATGATTGCTCCAATCTCTAATTTAGTTTTCATTTGCCTAGAAAAGAAAAAACAATTAATCTGTCCCTACACTGCAGCTAAAATGACATCCCTACTGAACATCATCCCCGGGCAATAGAGAAAAAGGTGTCAGTAGTGGAGACTTTCTAAGAAGTGCACTCACTTTGCATAGGTAAGTTGCCAAAGCTACAGAGCTCGTTCTAAGATGCTCATTCCTACCCAAGTCTCTCTCTCTCTCTGCCCTTCCTCTCTCTCCAAATCTGCCCAAGACTGACTAAGAACTCCACTCCAACCCTGGGGGCACTGTCTCTAATACAAAATCAGAAAACAGTCAAACACGCCCTTTACATGCCCCTTTCGACAGGTCTTCTTCCTGTACGTTTCCATTGATACTCTGATTTCATTCAAAAACCGGTGAAGCGTTCTTGGGTCTCAGGCACCTTCTACGCTGAAAGTATCATATCTGCATTTCAGTGTACTCCCATGGCGGCTTCTCCTACCATCCAAACTCCGAAAACAAAAGGGTTATTCTGCTTAACGAGATGTACGTCCTTGCACCTGCAACAAACAGCATGTGAGAGAAGCAACCTTGCACGCACACAAAATCTGCTAACTACCTTCGACAGAGAGCTTTCCCAAAGAAAGTACATTTCAGGCCTACAAAATTCAGCTAACATAAGAAATCACAAACAGGCCTTCTCTTAAACGTATATGCGATTAGGCCTTTACACATTTAAATTACACATTAGTACATAACATTTATAAACGATTAATACATTACATTTTCTTGAACAAATAAGCAAACCTACATGTGCAGACTTTAATATGGTGCACGTTTAAATCTAATGCACCACTTTATACGTGAACTAATTCATTATGCAACATCAAAAATACATATCCTAATAAACACTACATTAAATTTCACAAACAACATGATTACATTCCTATTCACACTAAGATATGCTGCATTAAAACTACATTTCTAATGGTTACACATTAATACATTCCTTTAGATATGCGGTGTAGGAAGGTGGAATCTGACTGCATGGTTGCCCCCACTTTTTTCCTGGTGTTGTGATGGTTTTTGACTTAGTTTGGCTGGGTTCCTGTTATCCAGGACCCCAGGCTAGCTGCTTCCTCTCTAAATTGATTCCATGTACTATAGGTACACTCCAGTTTGATTACTGGGGTCCCCTTATGAGTCCCTAGTATTAGGGGCTAGATGTAGGTAATTCCCATTTACAGACTCTTAAATACCGAATTTTACCGATTCGGTATTTAAGAGTCTGTAAATGGGAAGGGGGCAGATGTAGGTAATTTTTAAATCTGAATTACCGAATCTGTCAAATTCGGTATTTACCGATTCTGTAAATACAGAATCGGTATTTCCCATTGATTGCTATGGGCTTTGACTACCGAATCCTGCAAGGGTGCAGGGGGGTCACTTTGACACCCTCTAGCGCCCCAAGTACAGGCTTGTGTGCAATGTGGCACACATACATGCCCTAAGGGCATGTCTGTGTGTCACATTGCACAGGTGTGCATGCACAGATGTGCATGCACACCTGAATTCGGTATTTTACCACACAATAGGATTGTGTGGTAAAATACCATCTCTTAAGGGCCTGTGGCACTGTAAACTGTGCCACCTACATTTGTAATTACAGAATCGGTATATTTACCGATTCGGTAATTTACCGAATCGGTAAATATACCGATTCTGTATTTTTCAGCCCCCTACATCTGAAAACCCTAATACCGGTCGGAAACGGCTGAAATCGACCGTTTCCGACCGGTATTAGGGTTCCTACATCTGGCCCATGATACTACAGGACTGTTACTGCAGCCTGGGTCAGGGGGTGCATGCACCCCTTACTAAGATATAGGTTACCTATATCTACCTTAAATCACTGCACATCGAAATCTTTCAGTCACCCCTATGGCAGGTCTTTTCAATCCTGAAGGCAGGGTGCTTGGATTTTGTGTGAGAGGGTCCCCAAGCATGAGCAGGACCCCTCAGCAGCCTTTAGAACCTATTCTCTGGGGCTGTTCTGTGATGCAGCCAGACCATATACTCTTAAGTGCATTATAACCTCGCTGTAAATGCTAACTTTGGAATGCTGCATGGAAACATTGGAATCCTACCCCACCCCGCCAGTCCTGGTGGCGGGGGTAGAATTCCTTCCTTCGAGTGGGAGAGACATGTCCACACCGGTCTTCCCGGTAACGAATGTCTGACATAATATCGACAGACAGAATATCGATATGCAAAAATATCGGAGCAAAAATATCGACAGCAAAAATATCGGAATCCTATCTTCATTAAGGTAAGTACAAAAATATCGAAAAAATAATATCGAAGTACAAAAATATCGGAATCAAAAATATCGTTTTTTTAAATGTATTAATAATAATGTAAAAATAAATTAAAAATACATATAATTTTACAACTATTAAATAAAAATATTAAAACAAAATTAAAACTAATACATATACATTTAAAATAAATAAAACACGTAATAATTTAAAGTAATTTACATTTTTTTCATGTAATTTATTTGATTTAATGTAATTTTTTTTTGTTTTTACCCTGTACGCCTGTACCTCAAAAACCCAAATCTGACCCTGAAACCTAAAAATACCCCTTTACCCAAAAACTGAAAACTGACCCTTATCCCTAAAAATACCCCTTTACCCAAAAACTAAAAACTGACCCTGAACCCTAAAAATACCCCTTTAACCAAAAACTGAAAACTGACCCTAAACCCTAAAAATACCCCTGTTCCCAAAAACTGAAAACTGATCCTGAACCCTAAAAATACCCCTTTATCCATGAACTGAAAACTGACCCAGAACCCTAAAAATACCCCTTTACCCAAAAACTGAAAACTGACCCAGAACCCTAAAAATACCCCTTTACCCAAAAACTGAAAACTGACCCTGGACCCTAAAAATACCCCTTTACCCAAAAACTGAAAACTGACCCTGAACCCTAAAAATACCCCTTTACCCATGAACTGAAAACTGACCCAGAACCCTAAAAATACCCCTTTACCCAAAAACTGAAAACTGACCCAGAACCCTAAAAATACCCCTTTACCCAAAATTAATTTATATTATTTAATTACCAATTAATTATTAATTAACAATAACAATAAAGTAAATATATTAGCACATTTGCTGTAATTAATTTAATTTTATAATTAATATTATTTTTCCCAATTAATTAATTAAGAATAACAATAAATTATATATAAAAAACATTACTATAATTAATGTAATTTAAATAATTAATATTAATTAATTACCAACTCATTAATAATTATAAATATGTCAAAAATTATATTAATTAATTAACTAATTAATAGAAATTAATTACCAATTAATTATTAATTAAAATATGTACAAACATATATCAATTAATTAATTATTATTAAATTACTTCCCACCCTATTCCCCTATAAACCCATAACCCGCTACAGAACATATTTATCAATTAATAAATTAATTAAAAATAAATAAAAATTATTTCTCAATTAATTAATTAATGATTCCTACTAATTAATAATTAATTTAACATAATTAAATTACTTCCCAACCTATTCCCCTATAAACCCACAACCCGCTACAGTAGTAAAAGACAATATTTAATTAAATTACATTAAAAATAAATAATAAAACATAATAAATACAATATAATATACACTAAATTTATTTAAAAATTGATATTAGTAACATCAAAGTTATTAATTTCGATATTATTGACATCGATATTTACAACTTCGATATTACTGATATCATACCAATATCGATATTAAGACTGTTGATATTATTTACCTTCGATATTTTGTCCCATCGATATTTAAACTTCGATATTTTTGTATATCGATATTTAAAAATCGATATTTTGTCTGTGTACCCCCGGTAACAAGTTTAAAGAGCCCTGGCATCACAAAATGGATGCTGCAGCCACAGACACGAGTTTGGCCTCCTGCTGCTGACCGTTAGGGGAGGCCTGGACAGTAGGTTTCCTGTCACAGGGAGGTGTAACCCAGGGAGGTGTAACCACCTCCCAGACAGGCCTTAGTGGATTGGGGCTGGGTGGATGCACTCCAAGAGTGCTTTGAAGCCTGCACTGGGGGCACATTTGGTGTCCCTGTGCATAGCCCAGTTCAAACAGGTTGCAGCGGCTATCAGCTAGTCCAACCCCTTTCTTTAATATAAGTAAGGAACCCCTGACAACAGGACCTTAGATATCCCTGGACGAAACTCTGCAACTGAATCCTGGAACTTCAACGCTATACTCAAGATTGGAGGACTGAAGAATCTCCCTTGGGGTCACGGAGTAACTCCCTTGCTTGGCAGGCACCAACAAAGCATTTGCCGGTCTGCATCTCTGAAGCTCCCAATGGACTCTGAAGTATCTGCAGCCCAGGAAGAAGATGTCCAGACTTCTCAGAGGTTGACCCAAGTCCCCAGCAAAGCTGAGACCCACAGCCCTTGCGAGTGACTTGGAACTGGAACTCCTGGACACCGTGAACATTTGCAAGTGCATCAGCTTCTCGACATTGATTGAACCTGTGCTTTGAGTTACTTGTAGCCCAGGCCCCGGGCACCTTTTGCACCGAAGATTGTGGGCCACCAGTGTTCCATGAGCCTGCTTTTTGCATTTCCACTGGAGGCTCCTTTGCGATCCCTGGTCCGTCAACTGGTGGATCCCTGTGAAGGCAACTCTGATTTTCCTTGGGCTTCCCTGGTTGCTCAAGATGTGCCCTGACTCCCTGCCGTGTGGCGAGTCCCTCGGACCTTGCTGGTCCACACCGCAGTATTTCTTTACTCTCTCCGTGGGTTGCAGTTGCCAAGACTTGTTGGGTCCAATATGGGCCCGACACCGCAGCACTCAACATCCTTTGTGGGACAGCTGGAATCCAGCTCTGGGTTGTCATCGACGCCTCCTGATCCTCGTGGCTGAAGAGTCAAGCTTCACCACTTTCACATGAAATCACCTGACATCTGTGGGCATACGTCTATTGTGCCCCTGGTCACTGGCTAGTGACCCAGACTCTGCCCCCTCTGCTTTCAGGTTCTTCTCATCTTAGATCCAGGCTTGGATGCCCACAGACACTTTCCTCTTCAACAGCATCAGCACTTTGCAGCAGATCGCCATTTTAAATCAACAACGATTCCCGACACCAAAAGACACCTATGCACCTGGCTTCCCTGGGTCAGGTAACTCGAGTACTCCGGTGCTTTAATGGGTGTTGGTCCTAGAACCCCTTAGGTCTAAAGGGGTGTGCTCAAAGTCCTCTTCTAAGTGTCCCTATTCTTTAAATTTCCAACCGCGACTTTCCCCATTGAATTTAAAGCCGATTTTTAGCTGTGTTCAGACACTGCACGCGTCCTCTGTGGGTCCCCTGTATCACTACCTTGGGTGGTTCCTTGTGGCCCCAGGACTTCTACAGGCTCTAGGCCTTGTGTTTAGCCAAGTCGTGGTTCTTATACCACTTTCTTAATATATTGTTTGGTATGCCCCTAGGGCTCAACGTATATTGTGCTAATGTACTGTGTGATATTAAGTGTAACGTATGTGCTTTTACCGCTAGCCTCATATATATATATATATATATATATATATATATATATATATACCTGGTGTGGTTCTCCTTTCATTTGGTCATTCAAGAGATTATAGACTGGTAAAACAAACTGCTTTACATTCCTTCAAGACTTAGCCTGAAGGCTGCTCTCCATAGCTACCACTTGGATAGCTTTCAATAAAGGTTGTCTTTAACCTATCACCTCTAAGAGGCTGTTTGGACTGGTACAAGGTGCCCACTATAAACAGTGAACAGCATATGCTAGGCCAACTTCTCACATGCGGTTGCTGACTATCGGTGATTATGATGCACCCCTACAAATTTCAGAATAACATGACGCTCCAACATATGTCCTTATCACCAACAAGCTAAGGACATATAGGCTCATTTCAGACCCGAAAACATTTCTGATGCCTGCAAGCTTGGAGTTTAGGGCCGATGGTGCAAGGAATGATGTGGGACCAACTGGAAAAGTTAAAACACTTTATTGGAAAAAGGAGAGTTCTTCATGTGTGAAGGTAATATCACATTTAATAAAGAAATGGACAGACCATGTGAAATTCAGGGTGCCCATTTATCCTACATTCTTTTTGGAGTCAAACAGAAAGTGTAAAAAATGAATACCCCAATAATTTTGGGCAGTTAACATTTGCATTAAATAAAGTAATGCCGAAGTTTCAGAAGTGAAGATTCATTTGGATCATTAAGCTAAAACGAATAGATGAGAAGTCAAAACTTCAGCAAATTAAGTTTGGACATAATGTAAGTATGGAAATAATAAAGTGTAACAACAGTAAACCCAATTTTTACCGTGATTCCGATGTGCCCTTCTAATATCGAACTCAGTAGACATGGCTCTAGAGATGGTAAAGCTAAGGTCTGATTAACCCAAAACTCAAAAATTGCAAGTTACAAAAATGTTACAGCAAACAAATGATGGACGGAATGCTGACAATGCAAACATTCTCCCCCAGTCAAAAGATCTGGGTTAAATACATCATTCTTTTGCCCACTATCCCACCCCAGTTTGGATCCAGCCATATGCAAATCAGTCTTGACCCTGTGCCCATGGGAACAGTCTAAACCAAACTGCCAGGACCTCCCTGGACCGGAAACAAGCATCCTGGGACCGGTTTATACAATCTTACATGTTGGAGCTTTTAAAGACTGCCTTCCCCAAACTCTCAGGATGGGACTGGGCTGCTGAAGTTCAAAGAGTACACTGGTTCCTTATTGACCATGATAAATCAGTCCAGGCTGGCAGGGACTCAAGACAACCAAGGACTATCTTAGTATTTTTGCCAAACATTTCCTTTGTCAGGCTATTTTTGAGAAAGCCTGCCCGTATGCAAGACAGACATACCTAGGATCGTCATTCTTCGTGCGCCCTGATTTTTGCCATACAACTGTTGAACGCCGGTGGCTTTTGTGTCAGGTGATCAAACAGATTCAAGATGCGGGCATTGAAGCATGCCTACTGGCCCCTGGCAGAATGAAAACTATTGTTAGAGGTTCTGTTAAATTCTTTGCATCAGAAATGAAAGCCAAAGAATATTTGTGTCAGGTCTTGGCGGGCAGTAGCAATGTATAGGCGATGAGGCCCTCGTTATGAATTGGCCTAATTACTGTAATATCAGTGATGACTTTCCTTTTTGGTTCTTTCTTTTTTTTTCTTTTTCTCTCACTGGGCACTGTTTTGAGGTGGAGTAAGGGGGGTTACACCTGGGAGGGGACAGGTGAGAGCTCTGTGGTGTTGGCCTCTGGTCTCCATCACACAGAGGAGGAGGTGGGGGGTTGAGGAGGGTTTGGAGGTTTGTCAGAGAGGGAGAAGGGTGGGGCTTTGGGAGGGGTAGGTGGCCGGTTGAGTGATGGTGTGATAACCAATACACAGCAAGTAGAAATGTGATTATGCATTTCTCTTTTTCAAAAGAACAGCGGCACTATGAATATGGATATAGCCAGGACAGCGAGCGTGCAGCAGTCAAGTATAAAGAAGACCCGGCACAAAATATAGGATTGTGTAGCATCATGGTATTCGCTTCATTGGGGGTATCTCCGGGTGGTTTTGACAGCCTCTGTGAGCTTTGGTTAGACTTCGAATTGTCTCCATTAACATCTGTGGGTTAAATGATAAAGTAAAAAGAGGGTGTGTACAGGAGGGCTTAAGCTTTTTAAGAGCAGATGTATATTGTCTACAAGAAACCCACAACGCAAGTAAGGATAGGGTTTTGCTGAACACTTTTGGATTGAAGGCAGTTTTCCACACGACACAAGAAACTAGGACCAAGGGGTTTGCGATCTTAGTGAAAGGAAATTCTATTACCCCTGGGCATAATGCTGGAGATAAGTTGGGAAGGTGGGCAATAATGGAATACAAGTTGGGCAGTGGGTCTTTTACTCTATGTTCAATTTATGCCCCAAAACTAGATGACCCCAGTTTGTTTAATTTTTTGGCAGCCGAACTCCCATCTTGGCGTGGGCCATTTGTAGTTTGTGGGGATTTTAATCTAAATGGCTCAAGTGGGGGGGGGGCTATGCAGCAGCAAAGAAACTTATGCTGGACGCAAGCCGCAATCCTTTAGATACTTAGGTTGATTGTAGAAGGAACTAGGGCTGATTGATGTTTGGGTTTCTTTGAAGGCCCCTGACCAAGGATACACCTATTACTCAGCATCCCCATTGCAATTTTGCCACGCTGATATTTTTTTTTGCATCACCCACATTGGCCAGTGGGGCTCAGGTTGAACTATTCCCTAGAGCGATGTATGACCATAACCCAATTATGTTTTAGCTTTCTATTGCAGGGATGTGTTGTGTCCCTAGAATATTGAGTTTTGAGAGGGGATTGCTGTTGGATCCTGATTACGTCCAACAAATGAAGCCTTGGATCATGTTTTTTTTAGCTGAATAAAGAAAGCTCCTCTGCTGGAATTGTTTGGGACGCATTTAAAGCCAGGGTGGGAGGGGGGAATCCTGAGCTTTAGCATTACTAAACAGAAGCGGGGGCTGGGACGTAGCAAAGAGCTTTAGCAAAAGTTAGGTAATCTGGAAGCAGATTTAATCTGTGTTGTAAAAATTAGGGAGGATTCTGGCCCCATTTTGAACCTGGTAGCTATTACTAAGGCTCGTCTAAATGAACATTTTGCTGAGAAAACAGCTGGGAAGGATCTGGCCAAAGAGCAGGACCATCTACAACTACCTGATAGCTACCTCACTCGCAAGTGTGCTTTGCAGCGCGCACAGGAATAACGCGGCAGCGTCTTTTAAAATTTACCCGTTTTACCATTTTATTTAATTTTTGTTTCTTGTACCTTGCTTTTAGCCAGAGCGCCTCTCCCTCACTTGCATCATAATTGGACATTCACCGCACTTGGCAGGTCCCTGGTTTCCCCGGTCTCTGCAGCTTTGGGCGCCATATTGGGGGTAGGATTTGTTTCTGCTAGCAGACCAGCTGTCGCAAGGACACGCTGGCCTGCATATAAGGGGGCATTATAGGCGGGCTCTCTCCTACCATCTACAACTACCTGATAGCTAACTCACTCGCAAGTGTGCTTTGCAGCGTGCACAGGAATAACGCGGCAGCGTCTTATAAAATTTACCCGTTTTACCATTTTATTTAATTTTTGTTTCTTGTACCTTGCTTTTAGCCAGAGCACCTCTCCCTCACTTGCATCATAATTGGACATTCACCGCACTTGGCGGGTCCCTGGTTTCCCCATTCTCTGCAGCTTTGGGCGCCATATTGGGGGTAGGATTTGTTTCTGCTAGCAGACCAGCTGTCACAAGGACACGCTGGCCTCCATATAAAGCGATCTCCTTACGCTCAGCGTTCTCGCGCAGCGTTCTCGCCGTAGTGACGCCGGAGTCACGCCAGAGTCCAGCCCGTCTGCGCCTGTCAGAGTCCCGGTGGCGCTGGGGGCGCTGGGCTGGACTGGTCTCTGGCGGCCTTCTTATTTCACCTCACAATCATGCTCCAATACTCGGCGCAGGAGCTCCGCTCTTTACAGAGGGTGAGGGGTGCTTGTTGTAAGGTATTTCCGGCGCGCTATAAGGGCAAGAGTCGGTGCCCTGACTATGTTTGGCAGCCACAGAAAAATCGGGCTCCCGTGTTAGAGAAGGAGATAGATAGTGTCAAGCATCTCTGTCTACTTTTAAATACTAGATCTCTCAGTCGACATGCTCTGTATATTTATGATCTTTTGGTAACAGAAAGGCCTTTGTGCCTGATGCTGACTGAGACTTGGCTTGGGGAGCTCACTAACCCTGATATCGCCGCGGCTATCCCTCCTGATTACAATATTCTTAGGCAAGATAGGCTGCAAGGGCGTGGGGGGGTGTGGCACTTGTGGTGAACAAACAAGCTACTTGCACCACTGTTTCTGTGGAGGCCATCAGGGGCTGTGAATCCCTTGCTTTCTCCATAGTACTATCGCAACACCAATCTTTTAAAGGTCTTCTTGTCTATAGACCCCCTGGGCCAACAGGGATCTTTTTTGAAGAGTTCCAGTTGATAATTTCAACATTGGCACTTAGATCCGAGCATTGTATATTGGCAGGGGATTTTAATATCCATATGGATGACGAAGCGGATGCAAACACAATGAAAATGATGGATGTATTGGCTCCTCTTGGCCTCTTACCGTACCACTGCGGACCGACGCATGAAAAGGGCCACACCCTGGATCTGGTCTTCTCGACGACCTTTATAGAGATGTTAGTACCCATACAGTTGCTATGGTCGGATCACAGGCTGGTCAAGTACTATGTGTCGGAGGCAAGCAAACCACCTAGCATGCCCGTCCAGCAGCTCGGCCAAGGATCGAGGGCGCTCCATTGGGTGACTCCAGAACTGCTGGCACAGGCATGTCTGGCTCATCCTTGCATTTTGACAGGGGATTTAGAAAGACATTCAGAGCTGCTGCAATTGTGGCTCACGGAGAGGCTGGATGATCTTGCCCCGGTGAGACCTCCTCGCAATATTGCTAAACGGGCGTCTGCCCCCTGGTTTACCGAAGCGCTGGTGGCAGCACGACGGCAGTGCAAGGTGACAGAAAGAGCGTGGGGTGCTCAATACGATCCGGTGGCAAAACTCGCCTATAGAGCCTCTGTTAAAGCATACCACCGCGACATTCTCTCTGAGAAAAGAGGGTACTTTGCTAGAAAAATCGAGACGGCATCCAATTCATGTAAGGAGGTATTTGCCATTGTTAGAGAATTCATGGCTCCTCGTGCTTCTTCGTCTCTGGCACCCCCCACGGAGGCGTGGGTGAGTGCCCTAGCCAATTTTTTTACATCCAAGATCAAGCTGATCCAGGATTCCTTTCCTTTGAAGGGGCCTGAAGTTTCCGACTGCTCAGAGGATGTTCCTGCTTTTTTAGTTAGTGCAGACCCGATTCTGGCAGACTTTCCACCACTTTCTGCTTCCTCGTCCTTGGACCTGATGGCCTGCCTCAAATCAGGATCACCTCTTGACGTATGTCCGGCTACATTTTTGGCGAAAAAGGCTGAAGTTGTCAACCCATTGTTAATCCTCTTTTGAATCACTCTCTTAGGGATGGTGTAGTCCCTCAGATCTGGAAGCAGGCAATGATTATCCCCCTGCTTAAAAAGCCTGGTCTGGACGTGGAGTATTGGCCAATTATAGGCCTATTTCGCTCCTGCCCGCTTTTGCCAAGATCATGGAGAAACACGTGCATAAGGTGCTCTCCGACTATCTGGAATCGCATGATCTTCTGCACTCCACTAAATCCGGCTTCCGCACTAACCTAAGCACCAAAACAGCGCTCCTGGAAGTTTCGGAAGCTATTAAGGAGGTGCTGGATCCGGGAGGCAAAGTGATGCTTGTGATGCTCGATCTGTCGGCGGCCTTTGACACTGTCCCCCACGAGGGTCTCCTCGCCAGACTTCATGAGATCGGTCTGAGGGGGACGGTGCTCAGCTGGTTTCAATCTTTCTTGGCTGGCCGCCGTCAAACGGTCTGGGCCTCTGAGTGTTCCGCCGGGATGCCGCCACTGGGTGTCGGAGTCCCTCAGGGCTCAGTGTTGAGCCCGACTCTTTTTAACATCTTTATGACCCCTTTGGCGGCACTGGCGGAGTCTTTCGGGGCTCAGATCGTTTCCTATGCCGATGATACCCAGCTCCTTTTTACTTGCGGGAAAGGATCGGACTTTGATGGAGAGCGTATCCGGGGTTGCCTTGGGGCTGTTTTCAACTGGTTCCAACTTAACAGCCTCAAGTGCAACTCGGACAAATCGGAGGTACTCTTCTTCGGTGGCAGCTCGGATCCAGACTGGCAGGAATGGTGGCCTGCGAATATGTTTCCTCCTGCAGACTCCTCCCAGTTGGCCAAGAACTTGGGGGTGAAGATCGATAATGGCTTGACATTGCGATCCCAGATTCTGGGTCTTACCGGTACTTGTTTTGGTCTGCTCCGGATGCTTCGCAAGTTTCTTCCTATACTATCGGAGGAGCACAGGAAGATTACGGTTCAGGCCATAATCGGGTCGAGATTGGATTACGCGAATATTCTCTATCTCGGCCTACCGGAGTATCTGCTGCAACAACTGCAGGTGGTCCAGAATTCGGCAGCACGGGCCATTTTTGGACTACCTGGCCGTGTTAGAACCTCGGGCCTCCTGCTGTCACTCCACTGGCTCCCTATCCGGAAGCAGATAATTTTTAAGGCCCTGACCTTGGCTCATAAAGCCTTACATGCTTCAGGAGCAAAATATCTGCAAAAAAGGTTAGCTTTTTACCATCCTGCCAGGTCCCTGAGATCGGGGTCTTTGTTTCTAGCTGTAGTCCCTCGTATAAAAAGGGCACGTATAGGAGGTCGGTCATTCAGACTGCTGGCTCCGCAGCTTTGGAACACTCTGCCAGTGACACTGCGGAGCACCTCAAATCTACTGGCGTTCAGGAAGGGCTTCAAAACTTGGCTTTTTACTTTGTAGTGTTAAGGTTTCATTATTAGCTAGGGATCCCCCTTTCTTGTCTGCCTTTTTCTCTTCTGTTGTGTTGTGATACAGGTTTGTAAGAAAGCGTCGGGACACTTTTTTGAGTAGCCGTGCGCTATACAAGACAAAAATAACATAACATAACATAACAGGACCCCTACGAGTAAACTGAGCGCAGTGGGTGCTTTCTCGCAGAGTGTGGCCGGCTGTATTAGCGAAGTAAAGAATATGCAGGGAACTATATTTACAGATCCTGGCAAAATTAGACAGGCTTTCTGGGGCTTTTATGCTGATCTTTATATTGGTACCACGACTGTGTCCCCATGCTATTAGACATTGGCAATGCAGATCAGGCGAGCAGTATCACAGATGAGGAGAGATCACTGCTACGGGGTGTTAATTAATTAATTGTGGGTTTGTAATGCGCTAGAATCGACTCCTGAAGGAGTATCTCTGCGCAGTAGACCACTGGGGAACCCGTCCTGGCTTTCCCTGTGAGATGGTCCCTACTGGGTATCTCCAAGGTGAAACCAGGCATCCCCAGCATATGTGGGGGGCCGTTGTGGAAATAAGGCAAGCTAATGCCCAGAGTTGACGAGTGTGATCCCTGGTTAGAGTAGGCACCGAGGCGAGAATTATCGAGTTCGCTGACCCCGGTCCACAACCCTGCCGCGTCGGGAATTGAACCCTGGTCCGGGCCGTCCTCTGCTCCCGGGTCTGCTGCCTCTAACCAGTGAGCCACACCACTCCACAGGGTTTGTCCCTGTTATTGTACCTGAGGAATTACAGGCGGCTATGTTCGCCTTACCATCTGGGAAAGCAGTTGGGGCAGATCATAGTCCCCTTGAGTTTTATAAGGTGTTCTATACAGAAATTCAGCATGAACTGCTGAGCCTGTTTAATGACGTTAAAGATGGGGGCCCTCCCCCGGGTCATAGGACTTTGCTAATGTCTTTTATTTTTTAGAGGTAAGGACACCACAGCTATGGTCTGATTACATTACTTAATAGTGATGTTAAGGACTATTCTAAAAATGTTGCGACCTGAGTATCGGGCGTTATAAACCGATTGGTATAAGAATAGCAGCATGGGTTCATCCCTGTCAGAGGGACTACGGATCACGTTTAGAGGGTCATTTCTCTATTTGATGCAACTGAAGTCCTGGTAAAACCTATGGGGGTGGCTTTACTGGACGCTGTAAAGCCCTTCAATCGGGTGTCGTGGGCGTTTCTGTGGCATGTTCTGGAAGCAAACGGTTTGGGGGGCACGAGACAGGGATGTCCCAAATCCCCTTTGTTCTTTGTGTTATATTGACACCTTTCTTAGTAGGTTGGAATCTTCACTGGATATTGCGCCGATCAGCTTACAGGGCTGGGACACGAAAACCCTGGCCTAAGCTGATGATAAGGCCATAATTACCAGTGATCTGGACAGGGCGTTGCGGGCTGTCAAGAAGATTGCAGAAGACTTCGGGACCAGATCCGGGTTTCTGCTAAACAGGGATAAAACCCAAGTATTGATTAACAGTCATACTCTTGCCTCCGATAGTAGGATTACAAATGAAGCCATATATTTAGGAATTTGTATCACTATTAAGGTGGAATGCATAATTGTTGTAAACCTAACACCCATCCTTGAGAAAGCCAGGAAGGATTTTCCACAGTGGGATAATTTGAAACTCTCTATAATGGGTAAATATAGCCTGGTCAAAATGATATTTCTTCCTAAATTGCTATATGTTTTTTGCACTGTCCCATTGGATTTTAATAATGAATGGTCTAAGAAAATTGATAGATTAGTGACAAGCTTTATTTGTTCATATGGGGAGCCAGCATTTTTATGTGCTTACCCAGAGAGAGGGGTGGGTGCTCCCCAATTTTAGATTATATTATTTAGCAGCTGCTATGCAGTGCTATAATATACTATTTATCTGCCGGACAATAGAATGCCAGCAATCGGTTATGTACCCTCCATTTATGAGCTTCCGATCGGCAACTCAGCCCATGGATGTTTATTGAAGTTTTTTGAGTCAAGCTACTTTAAGTGGACTCGCTTCAGGTCTCTACTACTCTCGAAACTGGGCAGTGGTCTGAAAGAAATTGGGGGTGGGTAGACATGGTAGGTATACTCCCCTGCCTAGCATGTTTCATGACAGCTGTTTTGCTAGGTGGGAAAGTGGGGAGCTGGGTAGGATAGGAGATCTCCTTGCTGGGAATCTGTCTGCACCCTTTGAGGTTGTTTGCAGTAGATTTAATGCTAGATCTCTGCATTTTTTTAAAATATCTAGAGATCCAGAACTTTTTTGTGAGAATGCCTGGGGGATTCGCCGATTTTGATCGAATAGCTTTGTTGGAAATATTGGTAAAGAGTACTACCCCTTCCATCTCGCAGTTATATGGCTGTTTGCTGGGCAGTGTCCCTTATGATTTGGAGAAACAGAATGGGAAATGGCGGGACAGGCTTGATATGGCTGATCCCCGATTTTTGAAATCACTTGAGATTGGAGGGGCAATTATGTTTGCCTCCAATTTACAATCCCAACATTACAAGACACTGTTTGACCTGTATATAACTCCAGCACAGATTATGAAATGGGGTGGTGTGACAGGGACCCATTGCCCTAGATGTAAGGCAATATAGGCAGATCTGGTTCACATTCTCTATTCCTGCCCCAGTTTAAAATTGATTGAATTAGAAATCGTAGGCTTTTTAGGGAAAGTTTTGAAACTTAGTATCCCAGCACTGCAACATATGCTATTGGGGGTGGATGAGACACTAGTGGGGCCACGATCAGAAATTATGTTTATAGCAATAAGTTTTTAGGTTGTGTATCTCTTCATAATGGCTGGACTCTTTACATCTGATCTTTCAGCAATGGAAAGGCCGCTTTCTGGATGTATATCACTTTGAAAAGGCACTGCATGCATGAAAAGGTAAGCGGGCTAGAAGGGAAGGGAGGAGGATCTGGGGGCTCTCACAACATGACTGGATAATTTTTATTAAGTAATATAGTTTATATTATTTTATATGCTCAGTCTCTTTACAAATTGGTTTATATTATGAATAAGTGCTGCTACTTTAGTGAATGTTATTTATCTTGGCTATCTTAATGGATTTTTATGTAAGTTATTTATGTACTCTTGCTGTTATTGTATATGAAAAATTGAAATGGAAAGAAGCAATAAAAATATTTAAAAATAAAAAAATTGAAATGGAAAAAAGCAATAAAAATATTTTAAAATAAAAAAAAGAATCTCTTTCTGGAGCTTCGTGAGTAGGAGCTGCACTGCCGCTGCATGCCAAGCGAATTGAGAGGACTGGAGCGTAGACTGCAGGTTGGGCAGGCCATGGCAGGAACGAATGTCAGCAGACCAGAAAAAGTTGTTGAGCTCGCGGGGAAATTGTGAATCCACAGACAAGAGATGGTGTCTGAACTCAATGATAGTAAATGAACATTTATTAAGAAAAAATTAAGGAAAATGAGGGAGTGCGGATAATGGAGAAAGCATCATAACTAGTATTAATAATTGATTGCAAGCAGGTATACACTTTGCTCTGAGAGAGCCAATAACTCTATTAAGAGCCCCAATAGAAAGTTGTTGAAATAACTAAATCTTATAGCAAGACTAGCAAGAAAGCCACATCCACAAAGATTACCCTCAGTACTGAGTTAGGCAAACCTCAGAAACTCCTTAAGGTCTTTTTTCAAAATAATTGCAGAAGACAAACCTTTTCGGGCACCTTACCACGATATTAGGAACAGAAGCAGGAGGGAGTAGAGGGTGGGACAGAATGGCAACGGTTAGCATGACGCAAGAGGCACTTGGATTCATACTTCATTGGCATCATAATCTTCAGGGGCAAAGAAAGTAAAAATAGATGACCAAAATGAGGCAGTTTCAACTCATACAAAATTAGATCATGTATTTTTTACGGAGGAAGAAGAGGATTACTTGTTATTTACAGAGGAAGAAGAGCATAGTCCACAGTTACTATGCAATAAAAATATAAATTATCAATATGATTCGTTATTGGACACAGATATTTACAGAAGAGTCAGCAAATAATACTAGGTTCAGAAGGCCATTAAAGAGTTCTTGGGGAACTGCTGCTGGTGAAAAAGGAAGAATCACTCAATCAATCAAGATTTTATAAAGCGCGCTCCTCACCAGTGAGGGTCTCAAGGTATTGGGGGGGTGCATCTCCGGTTCAGTCAAAGAGCCAGGTCTTAAGGTTCTTCCTGAAGGTGTGCAGGGTAGGGGAGCGTCTGTAGGTGACTGGGAGCTCGTTCCAGGCCTTGGCTGTAATGTAGGAGAAGGCTCTTCTACCCGCTCTGTTTCTGCGAATGCGTTGGGTTTCTGCCAGGGCGAAGTCAGCAGAGCGGAGGTTCTTTTTGGGTATGTGGTAGGAGACTCTCTCTCGTTGAGGTTTTTCAGCTCTGTCAGGTCAGCCAAAGGCTTCCTGAGGAGGGGTTTAACCTCTGCCCGCTTCCAGTCGTCGGGGAAGATGCCAGAGGAGGCGTTAATGGTCCGGCTTAGTTCGGGTGCTATGGCAGCGGCTCAATGGTGGATGTGCAGAGGGCAGGAGGCTACTGAGTGGGTGTTCTTAATGGTCATGGCGGTGTCTTCAGTGGTAGCAGGTTTCCAGATGGGGATGGTCGGCTGGTTGATGGTGGTGGGGAGGGGGTGGTGTCCGAAGTCTGTTCACTGAAGTTGTCATAGAGAGCCTTGATTTTCAGGTGGAAGTAGGAGCTGAGCTTGTTGCAGAGGACCTGGGATGGTGTGATGTCCATGGCTTCATTTGGGGGCTTGGTGAACTGCTGTATGAGGTTGAAGAGTTTTTTAGCGTTAATTGCGTTGGTGTGGATTTCACCCTTGAAGAAGGTCTGCTTAGTGGCTCTTATGCGTTGGTGGTATTCATTCAGGGCGTTCTTGTAGTTATTTTGGTCTTCAGTGGTTTTCCTGTTCCGCCAGGGTTTCTCAAAGCGTCTGCAGGAGCACCTGGCTTCTTGGAGGTCAGTGGTGAACCAGGCGGTCTTCAGGGGGCGTTGTTTGACAGGGTGGCGGAGGGGTGCAAGTTTGTCGGCGCAGCTGGAGATCCAGCAGTGAAGTTCTTTGGCTGTGGAGTTGGTGTCGGTTGTGGCGGCGGGAGGGGTCGTGGAGGTGGTGTTTCTCTGTGATTTTGCTCCAGTTTGTGGCGGGCGCAAGGCGGGTTTGGGTGCAGTGGTGGGTTGAAGGTGAAGTATACGCTGTGGTGGTCTGTCCAGAGGGGCTGCATGGTGTGGCTGAAGTGGATGTTTTCCCCCCTTTGAAGATGGGGTCAATGGTGTGTCCGGCTCTGTGGGTGGGAGTGGTGACAAGCTGCTTCAGTCCGAGGTTGGGGAGGTTGTCAAGGAGGGCGGTAGAGTCATGGTTGCTGCGGTTGTCGAGGTGGAAGTTCAGGTCTCCGATGAGGATGTAGTCCGTTGAGGTGATGGCATGGGGTGCGACGAGGTCGGCAATGGTGGGTGCAGAAAGGGCACGAGGTCCGGGAGGGGGTCTGTAGGCGAGGGTGCCGCTCAGTGTGGTTCTGGGACTGGTCTGGATCTGGAAGTGGAGGTGGAGGTGGAGGTGTTGGAGAGGGGGTCGCTTGTATTGGAGGTGGAGAGTCGGATGGAGCTCTGTGTGTGGTGGCAAGTCCTCCTCCTGGGCGGTGCGGGTGGTCCTTTTTCTGGATCTTGTGTCCGTCGGGGATGGTGGTGGCGATGTCGGGGTGGAGGTGGTGTTGGTCCAGGTTTCTGTGAAGAAAGCGACGTTGGGTGAGAGTGTGACAAGCAGATCCCAGACCTTTATGGCATGTCTGTGTAGGGAGCGCACTTTGAGGAGGATGCATGTCAGGGCTTCAGTAGTGCTGGCATCCGGCGAGGGTTCGGCGTTCATGGGAGCGCTGTAGATGGTAAAGGATTGTCAGCAATGACAGCAGGAGAACTGGCCATGGGTGGTCTTCGGTGTAGATGTTTAGCAGTTGTTGTTTCTTCTTGGGTTGAGTGCATGGAGAGCGGCGGAGTTGTAGCGTTGGGGGCTCGTAGATTCAGGGTTCCTGGCGCTGGCTGTGGTGGAGTCACGGACTGGCGCAGACGGGCTTGCCCCAGGCGTACCTCCTGCGTGCAAGCGGCTGTCATTACGCAGGGGAGGGATGCAGCTGGGAGGCAGGAATGGGGGCAGTCAGGGGGCAGAGGCAGCATCGGGAAACAGAAACAGAACAAACAAAAACAAAACGGATGGGTACAAGTACAGAAAAATTAAATGAAACAAAATGGGCACAATGTAAGAATGAAATAACAACAAGTTGGGAAAATGCTAAATAAACGAAATACAACAAAAATGGGAACAAGCGCAGTAACGAGTTCCAGCAAGAGAGCACAAGGCAGAGAGGGGAGCAGGCTCAAACCATATCTGGGTGGAGATAAGAGGGTCTGCGGCAGAGCAGAGCACAGCGAAGCTGCTGGGGAGAGAGCAGGCATCAGGCCCAGGGTCAGAGGTCTTGCTTCAGGTGCTGAAATTTGGGGAAAGTTCATGAGGTGAAATGAGTTAAGAAGTTAAATGTGAACCAGAGGTGAGATCCACAGAGAGACGGGCAGGTGGACATCGAACAGGTGTAAAGTGAGAAGAAAGAAGAAAATTTACCACTGTTGTGCGTTTCTTACATGGCCCATTGTCATTTTCCTTATGTTAGCCTGATCATGCACATTGCAGGCCAGTTTGGTTTTGCACATGTTACTAAATATTACTTTTGCTTAGAGCCACGTTGTATTATTACACAGAACCAACACATGTTTTAGCATTTTATTCTTTTCCTAGGATTTAGTATGAACAACCTAAGCAAGGTCAAACAACATTGCCCCTTGTTATTTTCTCTGGCCAGACACCAGCACCTAGACCTAATAGGAGAATGCAGCTGCTGTTTTGAATACACATATCTTGTCATATAACTAGGGACAGAGGTTCAGGAAAACAACAGACTTACCAAGTGAATGTCCTAAGACAAGCGTGCTGCATTAGCTGAGAAGTAGAAACCCCATCTATGTCTGCTGAGGTACGGGGTCTGCCACCAAACTCAGAGATCTATAATCTATAACCACTCAGATCAGGCAGATTGGTCACATTACATGACAGGTCTCTTTATTGTCTATGTTTTATTAACCATGTTAATGACATTATTGACATGATTCTGTGTAATAATTGTGGCACAATTATTGCATCTTAGAGCACTATAGTTTAAATAAACATTGTAAACTTCCTTTTGTGTCTCTTTTTTATCTTTTTGTAAAAAAGTGAGTGAGCGAAAGGGTGTGGCCTATTACCGTGACCCTTGAGAGGGTTGGTTTGTTGTGTTCTGAGGTGCCTATTCACTTTTCTCTCCGGAAAGGTTAGGAGGGCAAATGAGGCCCTATAGCTAGTCAGACTCTAGCTTATAGATACTGATGTTGTATGGTGACTGAGTACCCTACATACTGATGTTCTATGGTTCCAAGCATAGTTCTGGTCCTGAGCAGAATCTCTCAACACCACAGTCTGAGAGAGTAGATAAGAGACCAGACTAGAGCCTTGCACCCCTAATTAGAGAACTATAAGTGGGGATAAAGAATGGGTTTGCCCTTTCAGAAAAAAAACCAGAAGGACATCCTACAGTCATGTTCAGTGTGAGAAAAACATGGTAGATGTCCTCTAACCTCCCAAACCAAAGCCTTAGAAGACAGCATAATTAAACTAATTCTAGAAGTAGAGAAAGCCACACAAGAAATCATCATACTAAAAGTGCAAGATAATGTTTTTGCAGAGCTTGTAGAAAGAATAGAACACCAAATTAGGAGAGGCAATATATGGATCTTCAATGTACCATAAGAAAGTTATAAGAGGATTTAAATACTTTGTGATTGGCCTTGTTAGGGAAGGGTTGTGTAAAGGTGACTGTGACTATAATTTAAAGAAAGAAATTTAAAGGGTACATTAAGATCACTTCAGGCATAATCCAAGTCAAAATAAATCCAGGAAAATACTAATCGTTTTCTTAAGCCATACAGTCAAAGAATAAATCTTCACCACAGCACTTCAAGTGAAATCAGCCATCTATAAAAGTTGTAAATTCCTTGATAGATCGAAAATGTGCTGCACTGCTGAGGAAAAATAGTAGGTTCTAAGAAGAAGAATGTAGGAGGGAGGAGTAGCAAGCGTTCGCTACCAAGCTCCAAATGAGATTCTCTGCAATGCTGAAAATAATGTGGGGCAATAAAATGTGTAGCACAAGACGTGTAGAAGAAGTAGATGACTTGATAAAAAGTGTAAGGGAGGTGTTACGGTAAAACATTAATTAAATTGTCCCCCAACAGGAAAGGTGATGTATTAAAGAGTTCTGGGGTGAGGTGTGATCTCTAAATTGGCCAGATAAATGGTAGAGAATTTCTCTTTCCATTCTCCTTATAAGATATTGATAAAGCATTAGTGTGGTAGGATGGCAAATAGTACAAAATAAATGTTATAACGTAGAATTTTAATGGGCTATGAGTGAGGAAGAAACAGAGAATAGTGCTGGAACATTTGAAACAGAGTAGGCCTGCATAATAGTACTACAAGAGATACACCTTACAAATCAGGCATGGAAAACTCTGTTAAACAAATAAAATGGAAACAGCAGATGTTATGCACTAAACAGACATATGCCACTAAAGGAGTAACAATCATAACAAAAAGTGGGTTAAATATAGACATTGTAGTTGCTGCAGTGGATTAAATAGGAAGGTGGGGCATCACTAAAATCAAGGTAGGTAATGCAGCCTTTTTGTGTGACGTGTTTGGCCCAAACATTGATGGCACTGATCCGCTGAGATGTCTGTTCACAGAACCAGCTAAAAATAGACAGCCAATAATAGTAGGAGGAGACTTCAATGCTCAGCTTAGCAAACAATTAGATAGAACTCACCTAAAGTAGTAAAGTTATTAAAAAGTATCTTGCAAGATTTTGGCCTCTTTGACATTTGGTGAAGACAGACAACGAACAGAGAGGCTGTACGTTCCTCAACAAAAAAAATGGTGATTTTTCCAGAATTTCTCTGGTTGCTAGATCTTACACTGAAAGGTAAAACTGTTGAGTTCAAGCATATTCAGCACATATTTCAGACCATGTTGCAGCTTGGATGCAACTAACATTCACATCCTAAAACATATGACCAAGGTGGACACTGGACCAGTGAATGGTGCTCAAAGATGAAATGTCTCTAATACTAACAAATAGTTCTAGAGAGTTATTTGAAGATAATCTGGGTAGTTGCAATCTGAGCATTGTCAGGGATATGTGTAAAGTCTATCTGCAATGGATTATCAATGTGACCCGAGAAAGATTGTATAAGTAAATTAGGAGAAAAAACAATTATTAATACAAACAATTTGGGAGATCGAATCACAATCAATAGAAACACAAAATTCAGAGTATGGATCTGACTTTATGCAAACCTAGAGGGGTCTTTGAAATGAGACTGCAACAGAAAAAGTGGTCAAGATGGGAAGCAAGTACACTCTAACCTTTAGGATATGAGGGAAAGTGGCAAATAGCTTGCATAGAATTGAACATGCAGTTCATTATTTATTTCAATATTTATACAAGGAAGAGATAAGTACTGATAGCTCTTTCCTGCAGAAAAGCTGTCAAATAATCAGCTTCCATCATTAGAAGGAAATATCAGACTATGAATAAGGAGATCAGGTAGTTACAAATTAGAGGACTTCATGGAGGGACATAGGAACAGTAAGCCAGCAGGTGCAGATGGTTAACCAGGGGATATATTAAAAAAAGGTAAAGGTGAACACCATTCTAGTCTTGAAACAACTGTTTAATGCCATTCTTATGGAGAATATCTCTGTGCCAAATTCCTCACACAAGGCACCAATAACCCTGATATTAAAATCTAACCACTACCTCCAAAGACATAAATCGTACAGACCCATTTCGGCATCAAATGTAGATTCTAATATCTTTGTAGGAGTGCTGGCAAAAAAGGCTAACATTGGGTCTAGGGGTGCTGATTTATAAATACTAGAACGGATTTATTGAAGGGAGACAGTTTCATGATTGCACTCATTTATTGGTTGGCTCAATTGACCTGGTAATAGCCTGTAAAGTACAATTAGCTGTACTAACTATTATTCAAGCTAAGGCTTTCAACTTACGACAACTGGGCCTTCCTGTGGGAATGGATGACTCAATTTGAGAACTATGCTAAGGTAGTTATAGAAATCCAGTCTTTTAACAGGGCGCCTATTGCAGGAGCGTTGGTTAGTGTAAGCTTAACCATTACACTTTTGATAGGAGGAGGCAAACAGCAGAGAAGATTCCTATATTCCCCCTTTTGGTTGCAATGACCGCAAAACAAAACATGCTTTTTTAGCAGATGATATAGCCGTATATACTCCAATACAAAAGAAGGCATAAAACACATACAGAAGTTAGAGCTTCGGTTTGGACAATTTTCAAGATACTTATCAAGCGAAAAAAATATGTAGGAGGTGGACTGAAACAGACCATGGGAAGATAGTACAAATATCAACAAAAAGGAAATAAGGAATACTGATATCACAGAAATAAGTTAGATTCCATTTGGAATTTAATAAAGTTTGCAAAAGAAATAGGCATGATGTTGAGAAAATCATCAAACCTACCATTAACTATTGAAGGGCAGATTAATTGCCTAAAAATAACTATCTTCCCAAAAATGACATTTCTTGTCAACTGTATACGACTAGGGTTTGACAGGAAACTAATCTAAAAAATCCAGGGCAATCGTTCAAGCTTTATATGGGGATCTTACAAAAGGATTAGACTTTCCGGAAAAAAACTAAGGAGGAAACTAGAGAAAGGTGGGCTATACCTACTGGACCTTTCATTCTACTGTTACAGAGATCAATAAACAATCTAGTATCCTACTTGGACAAGGAACAGCTGGAGCTAAATAAAGAGAAAACAAAAATCGTCCACCTAGTCGATAGCAAAAAATCAAAGTTCAAATGGATGGTCAACGGGGTTAATGTTGAAGAAAACAGCTCATACAAATACCTGGGCGTAATAATCGGGCAGGGTACAACTCATAAAGAACATAAACTGGCACTCAAAGCTAAGGCACAATCACTGATCTATGCTTACAGACTAATACTTAAAAAAATGGACTGCCCGAACTATTCCCACTTGCTAAAAGTAATGGCTGCCCAAATCCAACCCAGCTTGTCCTATGGTTTGACCCCTTGGTGCGGCAAAGACTCGCACCTATTGAATGAGTTGCAGTCAAAAATGTACAAAGCTGTTTTTGATCTGCCGAAATGTGCCTCGCCCGCCCAGGTCAGATTGGAATTCGGCCTCCAGCATCAGAAGTACAGGGGAATGAGTACCTTTATAAAACTCTGCCACACTCTCCGCACCTCTGACCCGGGCACTTTGAACAGCCTATGCTTGGGCGAAATCAAGTCTGAGAGGGAGCAAGAAATGACAAACTCCTGGGGCAGTTTCCTGGGTAACTCTATGGCCAAGATGGAACTACAATCAGTATGGGACAAAGGGATGGATAGAGGAACTTTCATCAAAATAATAAATGTCGCAGCCAAAAAGAAATCTTTACTGGAAGACAAAATGGCGCTCACCAGGAGGCGGCACGGATGGACAGTTATAAACTCGTACAGGTTTTCAAAGCCACAAGCTTATTTATCTGCCCATTTCAGCTCTTATCTAAAAACGAGCTTCATAAAGTTTAGAATGGGCGTGCATGACTCTAAGGACCTATACCCCTCATGGAAACCAGCTTTCAATTCAGAATCCTGTCGACTATGTGGATTCAAAAAAGAAACCCTAATCCATCTATTATGCGCCTGTCCAGCCATCCAAATCCAAAGGAGACAGTATCTGAAATCCATTTTTAATGAACTGAACATCCGGTCCAGCAGACAAGCAGTGATACGCTGGTTGGAGGGCTCGTCGTGTATCCTGGCTTGTAGAGGAGTTAAATTCATGAAATTTGTCAATAGCCTCCTATTGCAAGCTGACGTAGACTAAATACAAATTCATGTTAAATCACCCTCACACCCTTTTCAAGGGGTATATTTTGTTAATTTTGCTACTCGAGTTTTAAAATCGTTAAAGTAATATTTTTAATAATTGAATTTTATTGCCATGTACTGCTTGTACTATAAAATAGTGACGTATATCGATCCTTTTATTGCACGATAATGCTATTCGCCTATGCAGATTTGTATTCCTTTTTCTATGGGGGTCTTTGTAATGATTTTAACTAATCAAACAATAAAACTTTGAACTTGAACTTGAACTTGTATGGAAAATGTCTCTCAGCAATATTTATGCAACTGTGAATTCTGCTCTCTGACCAAATAGCCTTTTTATTACACTACATAGGATCTACTGGACTCCACAAAAGCTGACCAAGATGTATAAAAGCCATGAAATGGTATGGAGGAGGTGTGGACCTCAGCTCTACATGGCATACTCATGTTTGTAATTTGCTTTGAACTGGAGCTCAACTGGGAAGAAGAAAGTCTGATACTAACAAATATTTTCCATATAAAGTAAAGGTAAGCCTAGCGTTCATTTCATTTGGAACATAGCCAAAAGAGTGAGGGAATATTCTTAATGATGATGTGAAAAGAAACAAATGTTTTATTTAATATTATTAGGCAGCGTTTTGATCGCTACGAAATGAATATCACTGACCAAACCATTAGTATTAAACTGGGTAAGAGAATTAGCTTTAGCATACAAGTGGGGCAATTATAGTGCTAAACATGAAACATTAAATCTAAGGAAGCAATATTTGATATGGACACACAGTAGAGGGGTTACTATGCCATAAACCAATGACTACATCCCCACAAAGATGAATTGTGCAGACTTCAATGCCACAGTAAACATCAATTGGTAATTCATAAGTGCAATTCTATCAGGGATTAGTACAAAAAGGAGGAGACAGATATATGTACATCTAAGGGTGATGAAGGCTAAAAAAAATTTGAAAGATAGCCAAGGAGCAAGGAGTTAACTCCACCTAAGGGGAAGTGCTGCAGGAAGTACTGAAAAACATCTGTAAAAACAAGGACATCAAGGGGCGTCTTGACCCCTAATCAGCTGGACAGAGTGCAACTGAGGACCATGGTACTTCCAATTTATTTTGTATAACTATGTTGAACACAAGTCTCCATTTTAACATAAATTATCCAACTTCACCATCCCCAGCCCCCCTACCCCAACTGTAGTTCCTACTCTGTCCTATAGTCCTGCCTATATTTCAACATCCAGTATGGTTATGCATTCCTTTAAAAATCTGCTAGCATCCTGAACTAATCAGGTAAATCATTTACATACACCACCTACTCGTCAGAAAGTAAGGATCAAGGTGGTGACATGCAGAGAAAGACGCATTAATAAACCATAGTTTAGAACTGGAAAATGGGGCATAAATGCCCATTAAAGGTAATATTAACAAAGAGGTTTGATTGAGCCCTTTGTAAAAGATTTTTACTGTGATAATCCACAGTATGCCGTTTTGAGAGGGGTTGTATATTGTTTTGCCAACTGTAATTCTGTACATATTTCTAAATTTATAACTGTATTCATGATCAGTGTCAGTTGATGTGCAGGCCGGGGTGTGTGCTGTTTATGGTGTCAATCAAGTGCTAATGGATACAGACTTTACTGAGTAATTTGGAAAAGTTATGCCAGATCCCATAGGTTTGATTTGTTTCTTGCCATAGTTTCCGAAAAAGCCAGTAGGCCTGACATGATAATTGTGAACATGTAGTAAATGCAATAGGATTCTACGGGAGGATTGTTATTACACTGTTCTAGTATTGTGTTACATAAAATCTCACAGGTTACCATTGTGGCAATGGATTTGGTGTTGGTGACCCACTCAAACAAACTCTGAGGATAGAAGAATTGTACTGTGCTGATTCTAATGTCTTTCTCTAACACAGCATTTTATAGGGTTTTAACAACTGTAATTCTGCAAATTTTTGTAAATGTATTACAGTATACCTGATCATTGCCTTGTGGGAAAGCTTGTGTTCAGTACAGTAGGTCTGAGTTGGTTATGGTTACACGCCAACAAAAAAGGCTGCAGACTCCATTTGCTCAATGCGGAAACTTTCTGATACCTTAGATATGATCAGTTTAATATGAAAAGTTACGAGAAACCAGTAGAGCTGATTTATTTATTATGAAACATGTATGTTTATGACAGTAGGCCTTTAAGGGTGGTTTGCTACTGCACTGCGTTAAATCCGGAAGTTAAGTATTTAGCTACATCTTTTTTTTCTCACCTGTTATTGCCGTCTTTGTTTACGAGAATTTTCTTTTGTGTTATTTAGTTTAAAGAGAAATCCCATCTCTACTATTGTTCTATGTATATCATGATGACTCTTGTGTGGCTGACGTGCGCGCTATAAAATGCAACATGAATAAATAAAATGTAACTACAGATCTTCACTGTTAAGTATGAGCCACAGAGGAGACTTAACCTGAAGGCAATTCTTAGAGAAATGTCACCATTCCTCACTGCGATGCTGCTAATTAAACAAAAGGCACTCATTCCTCATTCACAAATAGCCTCGGACATACCGGACTAACTGTGGATTAGAAGCTCTGAAATCTCCGGAAAAGAATGTGTCTGAGGACAAAGGACCATATCATTGTTTTTTTATGTGTAAGATTAGTTTCGTATTATCATGCCACTGAAATCTATCAGAACCCCTTTGGGGGAGCACAGGGCAGACAGGGCATACTGGGTCCCAATCATGGCCTGCTGCACGTGACTTTCAAGGTAGTAAAGTGAGCAGTCAAATTATTCTCAATGAGGCAGTTAGAGGGTCAAGACTTCAAAACTAAAATGTCAACCAATAGACAAAATAAAGTCTAACCCAATGCTAATCTTTTTTATTAAAGAAAGAACTTTCATCTTACAGCAAAACAAAATACTACACAATTCAATAGGACTCACAATTACACGTTTACGATCTTCAGTAAGGCGCTACACCTCCTCTCTGTACCTTCTCACCATTCTAGGAGTTCTCTGTTGTCTAACATCCCGAGGGTGATCTGGGCAAAGGCATTAAATAGGCACATGTGAAGATCACTTCTATTTGATGCATTGGTTAGATGTGCAACTCAGTTCAACAATTAGCAACCCAGACATTCATCTAGGCCAAAAGGCCTAAGTTCTCAGACCAGAGTCCAATGAGTCACTTGTTCTGTTTTCAGACAAATTTCTGCTTTACCTGCTTGATTGATGTTGGAGATCTAGTGGCAAGATGGTTGCAGCTCGCGTCCCCACTTTTCCACATTGGCAGCTTCTCACTCAGAGGCGACCTCCCTATAGAAAAGAAATCGCTGGGATGCAATCAGCATAGCACGTCCTGAGCAAGAGTATGTTGTCACCGGCAGTGGCAGCACCTCCAGGACAAGTGCAGATAGGTACTCAGGCAAGGAAGTTGGGATGCCCAGGCCAATTTGTCAGCAGCTTTGTCTTCCAGGCCAATCAGGCTCAGGCTTCAGCAATGATATGGCTGCTGATCTCCAGTTTCAGCAGCGGCAGTTCTCAGACTGATGGCGGGCTGCCAGATGATTCAATATTGCTCGTAGTTGAAAAGTCTTCGTGCAGTTCACAAGGAAACAATACAGCAAAACTTGGGGAACTTTTAACAGCACAGTGCTCCAGGCTTCTCTTGCTAGGGCAATCAGCTTTCTCAGGGTGTTTCTCATGCCAGGTCATGCTGCACCTCTCTCTCTGGACAGTCTTTACTGTACTCTAGGTACTATCTGTTCCTCTTCTGGCAGGCAGCCTTCCAGGCACGAGGTAGAACCCCATCTCCACCAAAAGTAAGTAGAGACTTCAGGAGATGTCCTCGGAAAGGAATCCAACCAGCCTCTTCCGATGCGGGTTGTAGGGCTCTGAATGATGGTCTGAGACGTTCCAGCCCGCATCCTAATTGGGCCCTTCGACAAATTTCCAGACAGTGGATGTGGATTCCTTTGCCATGCTAAACTAAGAGCATTGAGAATGGAGCCCACTGGCTGTGAAAACTCAGAATCCCATAACATAGAGTCCTACTACCATACATGTGCTACGCACTCCTTGCACATACATGCACTCGACATGCAAATAGGATTTCAGTTCAAGGTTCTGGGTTTCACATAACCACAGAACTTTACACAAAAGGGGTCAGTAGACCCCCCTCTGAGACAGAAAAATAATCTGGCCACACTACAGATTCACAAATCATAGTAGACTACCACCACTGTTTTATGTAATATACCCATGGAATGGGCAGGCAATCCAGTACCCCCATAACAGCACACTTTGTGCAACCCTATAGGTCATAAAACAGGCTCTGGTACTAACATTACCACTGACAATCCTAAGCCTGTGCGCACACATTGGGTGTGTGTCCCACCAGGATCAAAATTAAAGTCAGGATGCCACTTTCCTATGCACTCGGGAACTGAGGATAGGGGTACCTACCCATTTACCATGTAGTCAGTGCTTAATTTGTAAGAAAATGGGTGCTGTGCTCGAAGCTCTGTGCAGAAGCCCACGGCTGGGGTATTTAAATGTTTGAACGCCCTATACCAAGGTTGTGTAGTCTCTATTCCGACTTGAGCCCCTACCTGCTATTAGACACTCCTTATCCCTTTATCTCACTCTTGCAGAATTCGGCTTTCTAACTGTAAGACGTTTTTTCCATTTTTCGCTTCCTCTTTTTGTTATGTTTTCTCTCTCTTCCAATGGGTAAACGTCTGATGCTGAAAAATAAGTGCCGAATATCAAAAATAAGTGACAGTGGGCCCCAACGGCACCCATTGGCTCAAATTAAGAACTGATGCGGTGGTCGTTCCCTACAACACAAACAAAATCTCTCTTGAACCTTACACACACACACACACTCACGTGTACGTGCACACCCACACTCTTGTAAACTTGCTGCTCGGAATTAGATTAGATCCATCTGGTTTATACTGGAGTCATTTTTTTTGGGGGGGGGGGGGGAGAATTGTTAAATTGTGTAGATTATGTCACATAATAAATGTTATAATTTGGTAGATTAGATAAAAGTTACATAGACGTGAGCCACGGTGGACTTCGACGACATGTTTTATTGAATATTAAAGAGAACGTTTAAATCTTATGAAAACGAATACAGCTGAACTTTGGTTGGATTAGCAGCAGTTATTGATATAGTTGTAAACTCAAGTTTTCACGTTTTCAAGATATAGGCCCAGAAATAATTCGCGGCAAAGTCATCAGACTCAGAAACTGGTCGCATCTCATTTTGAAAGATGTCTTACATATGTCGAAACCCGTATTGAAAATGACAGATTCCATCCTGCCCCTTCAGGGGAAATTCTTCTGAAAGACGCATCTACAGTACTTTGTGACCCGTGACATCCCCTGGAAACGTATGGAAATGAAAAGACAAAAGATTTCCCTGCTACAGAGGCCCCCGCCGAAGCGAGGGGTTAAAGGTCACGCGCGGCTTATTTCCGGGGAGCCTGCTCCGTACCTGGGCAAGATTAAACAAGCTGTGCGGAAGCCGCTTCTGATGTAGAAATATGCAGGATTTATTAGAAACAATAAGGTGGGCCCGGGTGCGTTTTTGACATCTAAAGGCATTCCGGGGAATACACATGAAGGACGCTTAGAAACCTTTGAATGCTCAAGAAATTGTGAGAATTTTCACAGCGTAGAATTCTCCAAGACAGCGGCGCCCTTTCTGGAAAGGACTTTGCAGTTTCTCGTCTGGTTTGCTTACAGGTACGGACACTTATTTAAACCAGAAGGGAACGCTACTAATAGTATTATGTGAGAAGTGGGACATGGTTCAATGTGCTCATTTTTCGTCATGCGGGCAGCATTTCCCTGTGACACTGACTCAGGAATGTATAGAAATCTAGTGGCAGATTTATAATTCTTTCACACAACAAGCCACCTTGCTGCGCTGCTCTAAGGGAACGGGGAGGAACGTGCCCTTTTTACCATCATATTGTACATTTCTGTCCTTTACTAGCCCTGGCACACTTTTGGCTGCCTATGGCCAACACAGGCACTTTGCTTCATGTTGCAAGGGTTCTTGCATTGTAGGCAGGGATGTGTGTGTGCAGGAGTGGATACCTTCTTGCCAGTGCTTTAAAAGGGCCGGTACTGTCTGGTACCGAGTACCAGCACTTTTTTATTTTGAGAGGGAGAGTTCCTGCACTTCTCAAGAAAAACGTAATACTTTCAATTGGAGAGTATCAGCACTTCACAGAAACAAGTAGGTACTCTGGTACAGAGTCCCTGCACTTCTATTTTTCCATTTCAAGCACTGCTTCCTGCACAAACACGTTACTGAGAGGCATTTTCCGCTTTCTATGTGTTTTGAAGAACGCAGCACATGTAGAAAGAGGGACGCGATATTTCTTCTCATTACGCTTCACCTGGGAAGGCGTAGCACTTTTATGCATTAGCCACTTTAACCACTAATGGTATATCTGGGAATGCACAAAAATCCATGGATAGGAATTAAAGAGTAAACTTTTCCCCAGACGAATCCTGCAAATAGATTCCGAAATTGAAGATCTTAAACGCTTGAAGTGGACATCAAGTACCATCTGCGAATTGTCCGGAGCCACTGTAGTAATTCTAAAAGCCAGCACAGCCAACAAGCCCGATCCGGTAGCAACCAGGGCAATTTTTATTTCACCAGCAAAAAGCTTGAACAAGGGGACATGCATGGTGCACCGAAAGAATGTCACCATGCCAAGATACATCAAATCGATCACAACTAAAATCAGTAGGACTCTCAGGCAACTAAGGTGTTTCCCCCACAATACAGACTTGTTACTTTCAATATGTAGAGATAGAAAAATCCTGAAAAGAGAGGGGTGGGCTTTTAGAAACCTTAACCCTCCAAGCAAAATGACTCTAGACATTTCAGGAGACTGATCAACGAGATAGACAAATGTAAACGGACGGCAAACAACTCCAACATGAGTGAAGAGGCCTGGGTACGCTATCTGAAGACACATCAAGAGCATTTAACAGGGAGCTTGATTAGTCCGCCGCTCTCAGATCCACTCTAGGAAGATTGCCGGGACGGAAGCATCATTTGTGCTCCACTGCACTACTTGCCCTCAGACATAACTAAGATCATTGATCATCTACAATCTGAATGTGCACCCAGACCAAATGGTATCGCCCAAGCTCTCTTAAAATGCAATACATCTGCATGGGCAAGTTTTCTGGCTGTGATGTTTAACACCGTGCTAGCTAAAGGGGTTATTCCAGGTAGCTGGAGGGGTACAATCATTCATCCAATCTTTAAAGGAGGATCAGAAAGAAGCCATTACAGGGAAAGCGCTAATCTTAAACTTTGCCTTTTCAACACTAGAGAAATCCCTCAAAGGCCATAATCTGAAATCCCTGGCCACAGTAATCAAACCAACATTCTTTCCTACAATCTTGTTTGGAGGATAAATAGTATTGGGTTCAGATGCCAGCCTGCTGGACAAAATTACAATGTGGACCTTTAAGCGAATCTTCCAACTACCAAGATAGGCATCTCCAGCGCAAGTTAGACTTGAGTTTTTGCTGGAAATGCAAATACTCGCTAGACCCAGGACATTCATAAAATGCTGCCACAAACTGAAAAATACAGCCAAAGTGTCACTTGCTTATCATGTCTGGTCTGAGATCAATCTTCAAAGTCGCAAGGGTAACTTTAAAAGATATCTGGAGGAAAGCATCAAGAAACTGCCTGAGTGAACTCTTGCCGTTGGACACTAGTGAACCAATGTTCAAAAGAATAGTGAAAAGAAACATTACAATACAGAGCCGGGAGTAAGATAGAGGAAGAAATAGCCAAAGAGAGCATAGCATGGTGGCTAGTGCTAAACACATATCACAATCTAAAGGACCAGCCCTCCTAGAGGATGCCTACTCTCTCAAAATCAAAAAAAAGTTACTGTCCATGACACTGGGTGTGATACCTACCCTAGACCATAAGCCCAAATGGGCAATGGGGGGATATGACATGACACCAGACAATCAAACACTGCTGCACATCCTCCGCACTTGCCCCTGCTTAGGTCTGCAGCAAAGAGTTCTACTGCAAAATGAATTCAGGAGTTTAGGAATCAGAACTTGCAGATCTGCATCGATAGAGTGACTAAACCTAAGAAACATGATGCTCAATATTCAACTGGTACAGTTTATGGATATATTCAAGACTCTTGTAAAATCCAAAAAAGAACACTTAGAGTTCAAAGTGCCAGTAGGAGGTGTTAGAGGGGAGGCAAGAGTAAGAGGTTTAATCCCCCAATGCATTTAGACAAAAGTTTTGGTCATTTCAGGCTTAATAGCACACTGACCTATGTGGACGTGCCATATGTACTGGCCAACGGCCGGTTGCTAGTTTTATCTCAATCCCCTATTCCGCCTTGACGAGGTTACATCCAAAAGTAGGTGTCAAGAGTAAAGAGTTTTTAATTTCCTACCCTGCTTTGAAGAAGCTTTGGCCACTGCAGGCTCAACAGTACACATTTTAGCACAGCTGAGCTGCACATTTAGGCCTATGGTGGGTTTCTAGGGGCATGGCTTTCCCCTACGTATGTTGTCACATACTAAGGCCTTGGTAATCTGTTGGGGCATGTTAAACCCATACTCCACCTGGTTGAGGTTGGTGTACAGATGCGCTTGACACTCTATGTATAGTGGTCAATTTGCTTCGAATAGGCCATGGATGAGTGTTTAAGGTGGGTGTGCCCACATCGACAATGCCCCACAGCCTTATTATGATCTTGGGGGGCTACATTGCAGGAGGACCAGGGCTAAGCACCATGCACCTTATGGGTATTACCTCTGCAGGCCTCCTCTAGCCTTTTTTAGGGCGAATCTGGTTTATATCATGAAATGTATTGTTGGCTTTTTTAACTGGATATTTTTTTAACTGGAAATGTAATGTTGTTTTTACATTGTGTAGTATCCTCAGGTTTTTACACTTTACTCCTCTCAATCAAGCTGCTCAGCCAGTGTGAGTGTTACGGGTAAAATGTTGGTGTGAGTGACATGCTTGGGTGCTTGGTGTATGTGGGTTGGCAGTTGAGGATGGGCTGAGCAGCCAGGAGGCTGCTCCTGGTGGGGCTTATATCTACATCTAAAGAACTTAATAAATATCTTCTACTTTTACCTGGCCACGTCTACAGCGTCTACTTATGACACCTAAACATGTGGGACCAGCTCACTACATTTATGGCGACAATCTACATGGGATTTTTCTTCAACTCAACCTGCCAAGTATGTGGAGTCAAGATAAAGCTGATGGAACAAAGAAGCAAGGACTTTGAAAGATGTAACAAGCAAGTTAAGTACAAGAAACCGGTCAAGCATGCCTGTCTGCCCCACTAGTGTCCACTACACCGGACAGCCCCAGCCCAGGCGTGCTGTGCTGTGATCTCTGTATATACCAAATCTACAAATACAATGTTAAGGCAGTTTGTATTCTACAGAAGATCCTTCTCAAATACAAATGTCTACAGTGCCACAACCAAAGCCTACAGTACCTCTACAAACATTTACAGTGCCACAACGAACGCATTCAGTCTCAAGTAACAAGGTATTATGTGATTGCCTTATCTCTGCCTCCAGTGTAAAGTGTAGTGCATATGTTTGGCAGCTGTAACGGTAGTCGGGTTCAGGTCTTTCTTTTGAGTGGGACTTTAACCCCTTCCATGCTCATGACGAACCCCAGCCGTCATGCACTACGGTGCTCGTGAGCTGATGACGGCTGGGGTTCGTCACGGCCCGCCCCTGTTCGTGCTGTTTACAGCATACCAGGGGAATCGCGGCCGCATCGAATGGGTTAATGTGTTAATTGCAATCAGCGCTCATTTGTGCCAGCGCTGCATCTGTGTGATCTCTTCATGAGCCAGCGTCATGTTTTGGGATTTGACAACAGTGAACTGTGTTATGAGAAAACCGATACCACTGGTGAGCATTGGGGTCTATATAAGCGTGGAAGTGTCCCAGGATTAATTTGTGATGTGTCATTTGAGTGCCGGATTGGATGTGTGACTTCTTTTAACTGTTTGCGGATGGTTTTGACGAACATTTTCAAGTCTCCATGCCTGTTGTCTAAGAGGAGAACGACATCGTAATCTTAGTAAAGTTTCACTCTGTTGAAATTTATGTTGTTTTTTTTTTCTCTCTGAGGCCTGTAAAATATGGCAGTTGCGCTGTTTTTCAAACTTAAATTAGTGCTCGTGCACCTTACCTTGTCCAGGGTGACAGGCGTAGCAGCTCAGGAGCCTCTTGTGACGTCTTGATTTATTCTTGTCATCTATGTTGCTTATGGGCGCTCTGCAACAGGAGCGCACCGTGAGCCATCCGGCATTCACGTCGTTTGCATGCCTCCATTTTGAATTTAGGATTTTCCTAATATGATTTCTTGTGTGTTTTTTTATACACGACAACCACGTTCGTCATCTCTGATGCGGTATTGAAGGTCACGATTGGGAGTTTTTGTCAAGTGTTTTCTACATTAATTTCTCACGATTTCAACTGCAGCGCTAGAAGGTCATCCCATGATGATAAAAAGGATCATTTTACAGAGGTCAGTGTTTCGATGTCAGATTCGGTGTACTCCATGACAGTCTACATTTGGACATAATGGAAGAGTATATGTAAGGTATTTAGCATTTGACAGTACACATTCATGACAGTCTACATTTGAACATAATGAAAGAGTATATGGAAGGTATTTAGCATTTGACTGTACACATTCTTGAAGCTTTTGGAGCGACAATGTCATTTTAAAATGAACTACATTTCATTATTTCATTGCTCTTCACAAGGTTACGTTGCCATCTAGTGTCCAAAGTTGCAATTCTTCTATTGAATTAGTGATCATCTATCTTCTGTGGCTTTAATTCATGTGAGTTTCTTTCATTCACTTCTTCAAAAAATGTTTCAAGCCACGCCTGTCTATCATTGCGGTGACAGGCACACCTATGACTTTGGTTAATCAACATGCACGTTTTAGACTTACAGTTCTTATTTTAAATTATTTGAACGCCTGCCTACCTCATTCCGGTGACAGGCACACCATTGTCAATGTGTTATTACAAGTTTGTTGTCCTTATCTATAAGATGTAAGGCTATATTGTTTTCTCTTCACAGGCAATTGACAAATATGTATTTACAGTGTTTTTGCAGTATGTCAACTTCACTTATTGCGTTCCTCATATATGTTTTGTTGGCATGGGAGTGAGTTTTTAGACCCATGACCCCAGTTTACAGATATTTTATCCCTGTCTAGGGATGGGAGTGGGTTTTTAGTCCCATGACCCCAGTTTACAGATATTTTATACTGATATTTTATCCCTGCGTAGGGTTGGGAGTGGGTTTTTAGTCCCATGACCCCGTTCACATATTTTATCCCTTACTAGGGATGGGAATGGGTTTTTAAGTCCCATGACCCTTTGTTCACACTCTACGCATTTCTGTAATAATTTGAATCATCAATATCCAAAATTCTAAGATTTAGGGTTTAGGCTGGGAAAGATGAAGACATATTTAAAAACATTGGTTTTTATTATGATTTTCACTAAATGATTTATATATAGGTTTGGCTTGAATCATTTCGTTTTTTTCATTTAGGAAAATGAAAGCATTTTGTTTATTTAACACAATGAAAGCAGTTGTCTAAGCTGCCAAATAAACTAGTGACTGGCAAACCACCATCGAAATTTATGTTTATAATGCCTGTATGTTTGTAGCGGAAGTTTCCTCTTTCCCACTGGAAAATTGTGGAACAGACTTCCTCTGCTAATGAATCTCAAAACAATCTGACTCATTCATTTCAGGAAATTGTTTAAAACCTGGCTGTTGTCTAACCAATAGCTTCCAGCAGGGTTATGGCTCATCCATAGCAGCTCTTAAGCGCCAAGACACCGATGGGCATTAGCACGCTTTATAGAAATATAATTCATCCATTCATTCACTCACTGGGTCCCTGAGGGATAGGGATCACATAGAAGATCATTTTTAAGAGATAAAAAAAATTCTGATAGGAAGTTGGGGGCATATTATCAAGCACGGCGTTAACATTATCGCCCCTTTAGCGGAAAAAAACTGACGCTAAAACGGCGATAATGGGCTTGATAATACGCCGTAGAGAATTCCCATAGAAGCCCATGTTCACACCAGAACATGGGCTTCTATGGGAATTCACAAGGTCATATTCACAAGCCCATTATCGCGCCTTTAGCGGCAGATTTCTGCTGCTAAAGCGGGGATAATGTTAACGCCGTTTCTTGATAATATGCTCCTAAGTTTGTCAAAATTCTCTACACTGTTCGGCATGTCTGCATTCAGATTTGTGGTATCAAAGAAGCTCCTCTACTGTGTAAAGGATGAACAGTAATTCTTTTTGTTGGTCATGGAGAAACAATTGGATATTGAAATTAAGTACAGGTAATATAGGTCAAAAAGTCAAACATGGAACTTGCTGTTTTTGATAGATTATTGAAAGATTGCTTTTGATGCCGTAGAAATCTTCTTGGTATATCACACCAATTAAACCAATGTGCAGAGGAGTGGGCATTAGCAATACAGTAGGTGCATTAGCACCGGGGCCAAAGTTATTAGGGAACCTATTGCACACCAAATATGGCTGTCTTTTACCATACAAAATGATAACTCATTTTCCTTGCTTGAATTATGAATGAATGAATGGAAATATTTTCTATGGCACACGGCTACTTGAAAGAGTGTCCCGGCGTTTTTAGGCACGCCGAAGAGGATAAGACAGAAGTTCGTCCACCCCACTGTAACAAATGTTTTCAGTTTCTTTTTAAATTTAACTTCATCAGGGATAAGTCTCAAGTATTCAGGAAATATATTCCACAAGCTTGCTGCCTTCACAGTGAAGGAAGAACCTTCCATCCGCTGTTTCTAAAAGCGAGGAGTCACAATAAGGCCCAGAGAACTAGAGCGCAGAAACCCCCCAGGGCACAGGCCCGGACTGGCCATAGCGGGCACCGGGCAATCCCCCGGTGCGCCGCACGGGTGGGGGGCGGTTTTGGGCCCCTGGTGGCCATTTTTGATAAAGATACGTTTTTGCAGCACAGCTGCAAAATCGTCCCTGTAACAAAATCGGCAGAAAACCGGCCCTGGCAAAAAGCTCTGCGAGCACTTTGCCAGGGCCGCTTTTGGTTTTAAGTCCGGCCCTGCCAGGGCAGTATGTATCAATGCATTCATGTAGGTACATAGGAGTCGGACACCTATTGTGGAGGGCTTGGTGTGTTAAGGTCAAAGTTTTGTACCTAAAGCGTTGGTGAACTGGCAGCCAGGGAAGTTTGTGCCGATATGATCACACTAAGGTATATTATATTGTCCTTGACAACCCTGCTATGTCACTGCTAAAGTGAATTTCCGCTTTGTTTTTTGCAAATGTCATTCATATTCTTCATGGAACTTTTTGGTTAATATTTACTGCAAATATCCCTGGCTTCTTCATCGATCGAAAAATGCCCTAGCGACTGTTAAAATATCAATTTATTTTACTCATTTTATTTTCTGTTGTACACGATGATCAAATCTCTACAGTGTGTGCATGTTAAGATGGGAGTTTGTTGTCTTTCGTTGGTATAGTCAGTCATTCAAACATGTGTTTTTTTTAGCCCATGGTCTTGTGAATGGATTGAGACTACATAAAAAAAGACGATTACACACAAAAATACGTTTAAAAGTACTTCTAAAACAGAGCCAGATTTACAGTACCCAAAAGGATGAAGTAGTAAAAGAAGTAATTGTTGTAATATTCCCACTGCTCTCTCTATCTCTTCCCCCCCCTGTCCCTCTCCTCCTCTTGGTTTACTCCTAGAATGTTCAGGTGAAGGCTGTCATGGAATGTTGAGAGTACTTCACTGAGTCTTACCCGGCGCCTGCAGCTGGGGGTGCGTCTTGACATTATACAAATAAACAGAACTTGAGACTTACCTGCTGGTGTGTTGTCAAGTTACTACACTTTGTGGCGACGAGGACGGGATGCTGTGACAGGGACAGCGACACATCCTTCCCTGTGATAATTAGTCTGCGGGTAGCTCGAGGACGTGAAGGGTCGCTTCAGTGCTCATGTCCAGGCGAGGCACAGGACCCTAAGGACAAAGGGCGGAGTGACTTTTCACTCAGCGTAACAAGTTAATAGCCTCTTGGGTAAAGGAGACTGAGGCGAGCAGCTGCCAGTGAATGGTGAAACGTCTTCGTAATTTTCCTTGTGTCGGTGGAGTGCCCCGAGCTCAGTGGTAGCTGGTGGAGTGAGTCCAGGGTTACATCTGTTCCTGGACTTCTGGGGGTGGGTTACCAGGTTGTGCTCCACGGTGACCAACCGCCCCAGCTTTTAGTCCGAATTCAGCAGTGGCGTGCTTTCCCAGTGTGACTTTGGCGGCGGCACGGGTGACCAACCGCCCCTGCTCCTAGCCCGGATTCAGCTGTGGGGTGCTTTCCCGGTGTGACTTTGGTGGCGGCTCGAGTGAAGTCATGGTGTCTCTGAGCGCACCGGGTGGATCTGCCGTGAGGTCTTGAGGGAAGACTACTATCACACAGGCAGTGAGGTGAGGTGTGTGGAATTAAGGTAGTGTGGTGAACTGTGCTGCGCTCTCTCAGTGGCCGTCTCAGTCAAGGAAGCGTTTCTGGGAGCGAAGCGCTTTGTGAAGAATTAGCAGTGGTCCTCCTGAGCTGTGCCTAACGCTTGGTGTGGAGACCGGGTTGAGGAAAAGGCTGCGTGACTCCGGCGCTTTCAGAGGGGAGAGGAAACATGACGAGCTGAAATTTCCGTGTTGTTCTCTCATCACTGAGGATCTTCCCGCCTCTTTTCTTATGAGAGGCTGGCTGTGCAGAGAAGTGTTTGTCATAGAAATAGGACTCGAGATCTTCACTCGATCCTAAATGAACACATTTGACTTCCTCAAGCCTTGGGTGCTTCAAAGAAATATTTAATTGTTAAAGGAAATTGGTGTTTTAAGTTACATCGAAAGAATCAACCCCACGTTAACTTGGGTATTTTCAAATTTTAAATGTAGTAATTACAGGTTTGAAATGTGCACCATCTTGTGATATTTGTGACTGCTTTGTTTTCACTTTGTGTAAGTTTAATCTTCCTATAACCCAGGGGCGCCTGGTTTGCCCACCATTCCTGTGTTTGTCCCCTCACAGTTTACACCCTTCCAGTTTTTAACTTGGCGTGTTCAGGGATGAATCAACCACCTCCTTTCCTGAATGAGTTGGGAGAACCTGACATTCCGTGGAAAAGATGGGAGGGTATATTTAAATCGTATTTAATTGCAATTGGGGGAAGAAACTATTCTAGCATAAGAAAGCAACACATTCTATTGCACAATTTGGGGATTCAGGGCAGGAAGGTCTTTGAGGATATCACAGGGAGATTAGTGGATGATGAACCATTAGAGGAAGATCAAGTGGGGGATGCGTATGAATATACGTTAAAGAAACTTGAGGCACAATTCAAGGTGAAGGTCAATGTGGTCTTAGAAAGACATACATTTTTCAAAAGAGTTCAAAAGAAAGAGGAGAAAGTATCTTCATACATTGCTGTTCTAAGAGGTTTGTCAGCTACTTGTGAATTCGGGCCATTAACAGATTCTTTGATCAGAGATCAACTAGTCAGATGTACTAATGATCAGAAAGTTCAAGAGGAGTTACTCACACGCAATCCAGATCTGGAGGAAGCCATTAGCATAGCGAAAGGTTTAGAACACACCGCTCATTGTATGAGAGAAATGAGAGGGTCAGAAACTTTCAGGGAGAAGAATGAAACTAAATTTATTAGTAGTGAAGAAGCGGTTTGCAAAGTAGGAATTAAAGGCAGAGAGGAAGTTAAGAAGAAAGTAGAGGGATTGCAATGCTATAGGTGCGGCAGCGTTAACCATATGGCCAATAATTGGAAGTGCCCTGCTAGAAACATGACGTGCAGAAAATGGGGCATTTTTCGAAGATTTTGCAATGTTTTTGGACCCAAAGTGCATTTGGTAGAGAATCCCAAGGAAGAGAGGGAGGAGGTTAAAAATGTTATCTTTCAGGTTAAGGAGTCACAATCAGAGGAAGAAACAGAGTATCCTAGCTGTGAGATTAGTTTGGACGGTCAGAAATTTGTGGTATATGCTGACTCCTTTTACATTGATAGACAGGAAAGGTTTTGAAGAGAAATTTGGAGGAGGAATGATAGAATTGGAAAAAGCTGACATCTGTCCAGCAGGCTGCAACAAAGGACCCATACCTTTAGAAGGCATGGCTAGGATGAGGATTTCATTTAAAGACAGGCACACTGTAGGCAAAGTGTACATAACCAAACAGGGTTCGAGTTTGCTAGGGTGGAAGCATTAGAAGGAGTTGGGAATCAAACTAGATCCCAACAATCACGAACAAGTTTTGTTGATAGAGCCCCCAACAATAGGCACAGATTTAGTGGAGGAATTCCCTGATGTCTTTAATGATAAGCTGGGAATATTAAAAAACTACATGCATAAGATTGTCCTCAAGGAGGGTTCTATCCCAGTGGTACACAAAACATGTTCCATTCCTTTGATGAGGCACTAAGATTGGAGATTGCAAGGTTGAAGAGTCAAGAAGTCATACAAGAAGTTGAAAGCTCAGCCTGGTTGGCACCCATCGTTATCACAACCAAGGATGGGGGCGGAGCATAAGACTTTGTGTGTATTTAAGGTCATTAAATGCCATTATTCAAGTAGACAGACACCCGTTGCCGAGAATAAATGAAATGTTGAGTACAATACAAGGGGCCAAGTTTTTCAGTGTATTAGATTTATCCTCGGCCTATTATCAAATCAGGCACCAACCCGAATCCCAGCTCTTTACTGCTTTTACCACCCTGTTCGGCAACTTCAAGTTCTTGAGAATGCCGTTTGGGCTGGCATCAGCAGCTTCTGCTTTTCAAAGAGACTGCCCTAAAGCCCTGTGTTTTCAGGATGATGTACTGATTTATGGCTCAAATGAAAAAGAACATGACCTCAATGCACGCACCGTTCTAGAAGAGCTGAGAAAAGTGGGGTTTACAATGAAGAAAAGCAAATGCAAAATAGGAGTATCATCTGTAGACTATCTTGGGCATACAATATCAAAAGAGGGCATAAAACCAAAGATTGATCTGGTAGATGCAGTAAGAAGAGCTCCAGTTCCGAACAATAAAGATGAAATCCTGGCCTTTTTAGGTTTGGCAGAGTATATGTCAAAATACATAAAGAACTTTGCTATGATCTCCCAACCTCTCAGAGACCTAGTAAAGAAGGATGCGGAATTTACATGGGGTATAGAACAGATCAAAGCTCTAGAGAATATTCAGAAAGCAATCATATCAGCACCTTTCATAGGAAAGTTCAATGTGGAAAAGGACACTGTAATCTTCGCCGATGCAAGTGCAAAAGGCATTGGAGCCACCTTAGCTCAAAGGCAAGATTCAATGATCAATGTAGTGGCTTTTGCGTCAAGAACTCTCACTGGGTCAGAGCAAAACGACTCCACAGTAGAAAAAGAGGCGCTGGCAGTGTATTGGGCAGTGAGACACTTCAGCTTTTATGTGTGGGGACTACCTTTTGAAGTACACACAGACCATAAACCTATTTTGTCTTTGTTCAGCAAAAAAGAGGTAGAAAACATGACACCCAGGATTGCCAAGTGGGGCATCGGTCTTCAAGGGTATTATTTCAAGACGGTACATGTTCCTGGTCCTCAAAACAAGGTGGCTGATTTTTTATCTAGGGCCCACGTAAAAGATGATTTGGAGGATGCTAAGGAAAAGGACATGGTATTAGAAATAAGACAACCTGCCATCACAAAAGATATGTGGAACATGAATATGGAAAATGATGAGGTGATACGAAATGTTAAAAAAGTTGTGGTAAAGGGGTGGCCCAGTTAATGTAAAGATTTGCCATGTGACATTCAACCGTTTTGGAATGTAAAAGATGACTTATCTATTGTAGGGGAGAATTTGTACAAGTCAGGAAAGATTGTTCCCCCTGAGGGTTTATTAAGTCATATAGTGGACCTTACACATGAGGGTTTATTAAGTCATATAGTGGACCTTACACATGAAGCTACCTGGGCCAGGTCTGCTTTCGACACTGCTGTCTCCAGGAAGCTGGAGAAGGGAGCATATAACTAGTTTTGACTAGGTACAGACACTCTCTGCCTTTTGAAAACAAAGGATTTACTAGTATAAATATTGGGGCCCAGACCTCAGGGGCCCGATTCACAGAATGAACTTAAGACTCAATCCTAAACTTACTACCATTTTGGTATTCACAAAATGCACTTACTACTTTTGGCATTCACAGAATGAACTTACTACTTTTGGTATTCACAGAAGTTAGGATTTTGTCTTAAGTCTGTCTTAAGTCTGTCTTAAGTCTGTCTTAAGTTTGTCTTAAGACAAACTTAAGACAAAATCCTAACTTCTGTGAATACCAAAAGTAGTAAGTTCATTCTGTGAATGCCAAAAGTAGTAAGTGCATTCTGTGAATACCAAAATAGTAGTAAGTTTAGGATTGAGTCTTAAGTTCATTCTGTGAATCGGGCCCCAGAACTTTAGATCACTTATGGAAATCAAGACAAACCTTTGCCAAGGAGAGAAACCAAGGAAGCTGAATGAGGAGACTGCCCCTGGGCGGTGTGCTGTTTGGGGTTGGCCTTCAGTCGTTACTTATTGCCAAGGAAAGAAGAAAAGGAACTTTGTGTTTACTTTGTCATCTTGAGGAAGATCTCCAAGGGCTTGAAGCTGAGCTTGCCTCCTGTCTGAAGTCTCAGGGACAAAAAGACTTAACCACCAGCTCCCTGGAATTTCCTTGCTCGGAATTCTACCTGCAGAGAGGTAGCTGCTGATGTTTTCGGGACGTCTAGAGACTGCGTGTCGCTGGGAGCTGGAAGCGCGATGCAACGAGGAAGAAGCATGTCGCCACCGCAGCTGTTGCCATCGCATCGCTGAAGAAGCATGCAGCCACCGCAGCTGTTTGCCGGTGCATCCCTGAAGAAACATGTCACATCACCGGAGACAAAAGAAGTGTGGATTCTGCACACCTGTGTATCTCTGAAGTTTCCTAAATGCTAATGTGATTACTTCGTTCTACGTGCGTGGTGTGACTAATGTTAGCCAAACATGTACAGTAACATCTCAAAGTGGCCAGGTCCCAACAGGCGGCCTGGGCTCACACGAGCACAGTAGGTGTGGGGGGGGGGGGGGGGGGGGGGGGGTTAATACTAATATGATTCAATGCTGCAAAAGTTTCCGTAACAATATTCAATGAAAAAACAATTTACCAATCTATTCATACAATTTAATCATTGCATGATATTGTACGTCAAAGTATAAACAGGCATATTCAAAAAGCAAACATTTTCATACACATTGCCATTTTAGTTTACAATGATACAATTCAAAACATCCAAAACAAAAGCCCAATGCATTTCTGGATGTCTGTCCCTTTGTCAGGGGCGGATCTGCAAAAATATATGAATGCACGTCATTTATCAGTTTTCAATGCACAGAGAAATACCCATCCATTTCATCTTATAAATTCATAACCACAGCAATATGTTTTCCAACTCATGCCAGTGTCTTTACGCTTGCCGTGAGCCGAGTGACTCTGTGCCAGAGCCAACCACACCTCCCGGTGATATGTCATGCACAAAATCTAGTCCAGTGTGTGTAAAGTGAAGACCATTAGTGTGGCTGCCAACATAAAAGAAATTGGATGTGTGTCCACTTACTAAATATGCAACACTGTCTCTCAGCTCAATTAAAGAGCTCAACGATCTAAAAGACATAAGGACCATGCCTATGTTACTTGGGAATGGAGGATCATGTTTGAATCCCACTATTGTCTATCAAATGGGTCCAAAAACATACCTTAGTGGATGCTTTCTTAGCGCGTTTCCACAAACTAAAAACTGGATTTGGCAAATACTGAAAAAATAAAAGAACGTAGCCTGATTACTAAAATTGCTTCAAGCGTGACAAACTCTTAGTGACCCGTGGTAGTCAAAAAGGTCCTTACCGACGTTGATTAAACAGTCTAGATGTCGTGCTGGTCTAGCTCCGCATCACCGGAGAAGCATGTCACTGCTGCAGAGGTTGCCATCATATCACCGGAGAAGCAGGTCGCAGGGTTTTCATGGCTCAAGAGTTTACAGAGGTCGACGCACGGCCATCAGGCATGCACTCATCGCATCCAAGTTGTAGCATTGCATCAAAGACGCCATTTTGTCGCATAGCACCAGATCGGCACATCGCATCACCTCCCTGGCGCTGCAGTAAGGAACCGACGCATCACCCCCCCGGAGCAAGGAACCGATGCCTCACCTTCCCTGCGACCCTTTTGTTTGTTTTGCATGACGCATCCAAGGTACTTTGAGTGTAAAGTATTGCATTTACCATCTACATTGAACTAAGTTATTTCTACCATTTTAAAGTCATATTCTTGATCGTGTATTGTGGATTTTTGTTGTTTCGTCTTGTGTTAAGTCTAGTAAAGATTATTTTTTTTTTTTAAACTGGTGTGGTGTCCATGTGTTGTGTTTTCACTGTATTACTGTATGTGTTCACAAATGCTTTACACTCTTCCTCTGAGATAAGCCTGTCTGCTTGTGCCAAGCTACCAAGGGGGTGAGCAGGGGTTATTTTAGAAGTGTATCCCCCTTTCCCTGATTAGATGCAAGGGTCCCTATTTGGACAGAGGTGCGAACCATTGCAACTAGAGACCCCCATTTCTAACAGTTTCCATCCTTAGTACTTGAAGCATCCCAGAGGGAGACAAGCACAAGCGTTTTTTTAGACAACTGCTGTCTTTAATATCCCACTCAAGTTTACCACTTAGACACAATAGTACTACCCCATATTGAAATTGAGGGCAGATGCCTGCAGAATAGATGGCTAGAACTTGTCTCAAAGAGGATCTTTCATACTCTTTATTAAAGCTCCTGAGTCCACTAACCGACATACGTGCCCCTACCAGTTGGGAGTCGATGTGGCATTTCCATTGTAACTTCTATTCAGACCACATTCCTAGATACTTACATCTGTTAACTACCTCAACTTCTGGTTTATCCAAGTACAATTTAAATTTAGATTTTCCTCTTCCAAACGGAAGAACTTTGGTTTTATACATATTAAGATTTAATTTTTTGGTACAATATTACATCTACATCTATCTTCCTCTGAAGGCCGATTTCTGTCATATCCATATTAACAAGGACATCAACGTTTAAAAAGAATGTTACGTGGGAACCATTCATTTTCGAATTAAAACTATTCACCGCTCCCAAAATATTAGGTGAATCCACTAGTAAGAATGAAAATAGGAGTGAAGCTTAGAAACCGCCTTGTAATTATTTTTTGGGGGCTATTTTTCTTGACAATGCTCTTTTTGTGTCTTGCACTTGAGTCCAGTTTCCTCTGTGAAATTCCTGTACAATGTAGGGGTGCCCACTGAGGAGCTCATAGTTTTCTAACACTTTCCACAGTATTTCCCAATCAACAAGATCAAAGGATGAACGCGAGTCCACGAAGCAACAAAACAAAATTGTCTCTTAGTTCTGTGACCTTTTATGCTAGGGATCATCAACTGAAACACTGGTTGAAAATGGGTCTCTAGTTGGCAGAGGTATTCACCCTATCCAAGTAGGGACCACAATCCTAGTCAGGGTAAGCTAGATAAACACTTAAAGATAACCTGTGCTTACTGTCTGTTAGCTTGGCACAAAGCAGTCAGTCTTTTCTGAAGAGGCAATGTGTAAAGTATTTGTGTTACATACATGCACAGTAAGACAGCGCACAAAATATTCCACACAGGCTTAGAAAAATAGAAAATATTTCTATGAAAAAAACAAATCAACAAAGAGCCAATATGTAGAACCACAGTTATGAATTTTTAAAGAATAAACCAAAAATAGTGCTTAGAAGTCAAACGTTACTTGAGGTCACGCTACACTGGAGAAATTCCAAAGTTCAGGCCGACCATGAAGGAGGGCAGACTGGCTACAGGATTCAGGTAGGTCCCGCTGACAAAGTACCTTGGATGGAGCAAGCGTCGACATTGAAGATTCGATGAGAGGAGTCGAGGAGGCTCTGCATCAGAGTCGATCAAGTGGATGGAGTTAAAACATCTGTGCCAATCCATGCAGTCGTTGAAGGCTTGGTCAACTAACTTCTTTACGATGCAGGCATTGCGTTGTTGTCAAGCTGCACTGTCTCTAGGCATCAAGCTGGGCAGTCTGTCAAGGAGATGTCATCGCTCGGCTTCTGCATGGGCATCAAAGGCCAAAGTGTCAGTTCAAATCGGAGCAAAGTCATCACTGCATCGATTCTGATGGTTCTCGGTGCATAACTCACCTTTTAAGGGCCCAGGACTGGATTGACATCATTTAGCATGGCAGGACTCACAGATGGCAGAGTCTAGGTGCTGTTGCAGAGTTGAAGGAAGTTTTTTATGGCCTGGAGATTTTAGAACAGGGGGCAAGCCAGCCAGCCCTTGGAGTCACTATGGATTCAACTGAGCTGCTTCAAGTCCTTGTCCTTAGTAGAGCAGAGATCAGTACGTAGCAGGGCAGTTCAGCAAAGTAGAGACATTTCCTGCAAAGCTGCAGTCGGGCAGAGTGGCAATCCCTGTAGCACAGCTGACTTCACTCCTAGCAAATGCTAACTTTCTAGGAGTGGCATTTCTAAAACAGTAATGTTAAATCCAACTTTACCTGTGTAGCGGATTTATAATGAGCATTCAAAAGGTATGAAACATGATTAGGCTACCCCTTTCTAATCAGAAATTACAGCTTGAAAGTGTTTTAAGGAGTTCCCAATGATAGCCTATGAGCGGAGTAGGCCTCACAGTAGTGCAAAATGAATTTAGCTGTTTGTCACTAGCAGGACATGTTAACCGTAAGAGTTCATGCCCTACCGTTTGGTTACACAGCACTCTGCCTTTAGGGCTACCTAGGGCATGCCTTACAGGTGACTCATGTGTAATAGAGGGGGAACTTAAGGCTTGGAAAGTAGTTTTAAATACCAAGTCAAAGTGGCAATACAATCGTTGAAGTGAAGGATGGTAAACAAAGTGTTGTACTTAAATAAAGTGTTTATTCGGCTGTAAGTATAAGCAAACAAACAGCCCACAACTGTTCACTCTGGCACTCTTGTCGTAACTGCCTAAGTATACAGTTACAGCAAGTTAGACGAGAACGCCAGAATGCTGAGAAGGCATTAAATGAAAACATCGCCCGAGACAGGCGCACATGAATAACAAGTTGCTCTTAAAGTGACAAGAGCAGCTTGTTGTTACAACATCATCCCCTTTATTATGACAAAAAAGAAAAAGATAAAATAGAACTACAATAAATAAGAAATATATAATGTAATATGAGAAAAGATGAAACAATGAATAGACATAGTTGTAAACAGTATACAAAACAACGTAATTACCTTAAATAAAAATCTTTAAATTTCTGTGGAACAGAAACATTGCGATGTTGTCAGTGAAATTGCTCTCCCACCCTCGCAGCTCCACCATTAAGTGAGGTGCCCCTGCCCCTGCACTCTTCAGTGTTAGTGATCGAGGCCCTCCTCCACCCGCAGGTTTCCCTGCGCCTCATCCCCGGTGGTCCAGTGGACCTCTGTCTCCTTTCTTTCTGCTCCTTCACTCGTTTTTCTCCCCTTTCTATCTTTCACCTTTCTGCACCTCTGCTCTTTTGCGCCTTATTTCTGCCCATTCTCCCTTTCTCTCCCTCTGCTCCTTCACTCGTTTTCACTCGTTTTTTTCTCCTTTCTATCTTTCACCTTTCTGCACCTCCGCTCTTTTGTGCCTTATTTCTGCCCATTTTCCCTTTCTCTCCCTCTGCTCCTTCACTCGTTTTCACTCGTTTTTTTACCCTTTCTATCTTTCACCTTTCTGCTCTTTTCTGCATCTCTGCTCTTTTGTGCCTTATTTCTGCTTATTTTCCCTTTTTTCATTATCCCTTCTTTCCTCCCTTTACCTTTCCCCGCCGCTGTTGCCCCAGCGGCCCCTCCCCCCCCAGCATGACCGGCCCAATCCAGCTCCCCTCCCCGCCTCCCAGCTGTCCAGCCCTCCCCGACCCCTACTTAATGGCGGCCACTGCGCGGCCGCGCAGCGGCCACAGGCTGCGGGCGCGCCGCTGGTGCACCGAAGGCGCGTCAAAGGCAAGCACGTCTGCGCCCGTCTGCGACCCGTCCGCAACCAGCACCAGGAACCCTGGACCTCCGCCCCGCCAAGGCTACGACCCAGCAGCACTCCACGCACTCAACCCAGGCTGCAACAACAACTGCAAGCTAGCATCACCAGCCGACACCCATGGACCCTGCAGCTGTCACCACTGCCGGCACACCTGCAGCACCGCCAAGAACACGGATCCAGCACAACCCGCCCACAAGAACACAACCGAACCGAAGACCCTGCAATGCATCCTCCTCAACGTCCGATCCCTCCACAAACACGCAACAGAAATCTGGGAACTCCTCGACAGCACCACCCCAGACGTAGCATTCTTCACCGAAACCTGGACCAACACCACCTCGGGACAGGACATCGCCATCGCCATGCCCCAAGGATACAAGATCTCCAGGAAGGACCGCCCCATCCACCCACGAGGAGGAATCGCCATCGTCCACAAATCCAGCCTCCGCCTGAGCACACTCCCTGACGAGTCCACAGAACTGATGGAACACCTTCACTTCAAGATACTGGCCAGCCCCACCGCCGCCCTCCGAGGAACCCTCATCTACCGACCCCCTGGACCCCGCAGACCCTTCGCCAACTCCATCACGGACATTATCTCCCCGCAGGCCATCGCATCCACCAACTACACCCTGCTGGGAGACCTCAACTTCCACCTCGACAATCAACTGGACCCCAACACCACATCCCTCCTGGACAACCTCCACAACATTGGACTCCGCCAGATCGTGACCGAGCCCACGCATTCAGCAGGACACACCCTCGACCCCCTCTTCACTACAGGAAACTCCATCACCTTCAGCCACACCACCAAACTCCCATGGACCAACCATCGTTGCGTCCACTTCACCTTCAGAACACCCACCATCCACAGACACCAGCACCTGCTTCCACAAAGAAACTGGACCAAAATCACTGATGACCATTTCACCTCCTCACTCAACAACTCCACCCCAACCATCGCGGAAAACGACGACCCCAACACCGCAGCCCAAACCTTCATAGATGGATCTCGGACAGCACCAACACCATAGCCCCCCTCAAGAAAAACAATACCCGTGCCAAGAAAGCCAGATGGTTTACCACCGAACTTCGAGAGTCCAGAGGCCTGGAGAAACACCAAATCCACAGAAGCCCACAACAACTTCAGAGCCGCCACCAACGCCCACCATCAACTCATCAGAGAAACGAGGAAAAAAGCGATTGAAGACAGAATCTCCACCCACGCACACAACAGCAAGGAACTCTTCAGCATCATCAAGAAGTTTGCCCAACCCACCAGCGAGTCTACCGACATCCCTCCCTCACAAGACCTCTGCGACAAACTCAGCATCTTTTTCCACCACAAAATCAAGAGCATCTACGACAACTTCGACGAAGACAACCAACACACTGAACCCTCACCAACCACCCCGACACCCAGAAACCAGTGATTGATGACTGGACAGCCCTCACCACCGAAGACACACTGAAGACAATGAAGTCAATCCACTCAGGGGCCCCCACGGACCCCTGCCCCCACCACATCTTCAACAGAGCCGCCAACACCATCGCACCCATGCTCCGCCAAACCATCAACCGCTCCCTGGCGACCGCTTCGTTCCCCGACGACTGGAAACACACCGAGGTCAACCCCCTCCTGAAGAAACCCTCAGCGGACCCCACCGACCTCAAAAACTACAGACCCATCTCCCTGCTCCCGTTCCCAGCGAAAGTCATCGAGAAAGCCATCAACAGCCAACTCGCCACATTCATTGAAGAACACAACATCCTCGACTCCTCCCAATCCGGCTTCAGAAAAAACAACAGTACGGAAACCGCCCTCCTCGCCGCAACAGATGACATCCGCACCTTACTGGACAAAGGAGAAACAGTAGCCCTCATCCTCCTTGACCTATCAGCGGCGTTCGACACAGTCACCCACCGCACCCTAATACGCAGACTCTATGTTGCAGGAATCCAGGACAAGGCCCTCGACTGGATCTGCTCCTTCCTCTCCGGCAGGACGCAGCGGGTCAGACTCCCCCCTTTCCTATCGGACCCCACACCGATCACCTGCGGAGTCCCCCAGGGCTCCTCCCTCAGCCCGACGCTCTTCAATGTCTACATGGCTCCACTTGCCCCCATCGTCAGAACCTACGGACTCAACATCGTGTCATATGCAGACGACACCCAGCTCATCCTCTCCCTATCCAACAAGCCCAACACCGCCAGACGCAACTTTCGAGAAGGCATGGAAGCCGTCGCCAAATGGATGAAAAACAGCGGCCTTCAACTAAACACCAACAAAACAGAAGTACTCATCATGGGCCCAAACCCCGACGCCTGGAGCGACACCTGGTGGCCCACCGCCCTCGGAAACCCGCCAACCCCCACAGAATAAGCACGCAACCTGGGAATCATCCTGGACTCCGAGCTCAAAATGGACCGCCAGATCAACTCTGTCTCATCTTCCTGCTTCCACACCCTCCGCCTCCTTCGTAAGACCTTCAAATGGATCCCCCTCGAACACCGAAAGACAGTCACTCATGCCCTGGTCACCAGCAGACTCGACTATGGCAACGCACTCTACGCCGGAATAAACAAAAACCTCATCCGCAAGCTACAGAACATCCAGAACGCCGCCGCAAGACTGGTCCTCAACCTGCCAAAACACTGCCACATCTCCCAGGACCTGCGCACACTCCACTGGCTTCCCGTCGAGGCGAGAATCACCTTTAAGATGCTCACCCACGCACACAAGGCCCTCCACGGCACCGGACCAGCATACCTGAACAGCCGACTCAAATTCCATGCACCCCAAAGGACCCTACGATCAGCCCAGCTTTCCTACGCCGTGGTCCCCCGCACCAGAAAGACCAGATCGGGAGGCCGCTCCTTCTCTTTCCTCACGGCCAAAGCATGGAATGTCCTTCCGCTCCACCTCAGACAGACAGCATCGCTCCCCATCTTGGCAAGAAACCTCAAAACCTGGCTCTTCGACAGACCCCCTCCTTGATGGAAGGGAACCTGCACCCCTAAACCCCCCCCCCCCACCCCTAGCACCTTGAGACCCTTACGGGTGAGTAGTCGCGCTTTAACAAACTCCTGATTGATTGATTGATGTGACTTGCGAGAGGAAACAGGAGAAGAGCAAACGTTAGATGATGATCGCAATGTAGCTGAAGGACTTTGACTGGAAGGAGTGGCTGGAGACATAACACATGGACAATCAATGAAGACAGAATCCTCATGTGAGAGAGTCTCTAACTTATAAAACAAAAGGTGAATTGTCACAAAAGAAGTCCATGCCAGAGTTTTCACAATCCAATCTGAAACATAAGAACCTCTATTTTTTGCAGAAATTATTTTTAATGCTTGATCATGAGTAATCTTTACAAGATTCCTTCTGTTCCACCAACGATAATGGAACTGCTTGGTAGAATACTGTGCGTAGGTATAAAAAGCAAACAAAGTACCAAGCTTGGGGATCTAAAATTTACCACAATACTGTATCCATGGAGTTCTGGAAGGTTTGGCCCCATCCTTGTACATTTCCTGACATGCAAGATATCTCTTGCGTGGAAGACAGACATGCTTCTGGGGTGAACCAGCCAATCTAGGGTTTTAATAAAAAGTTCTTTGTACATTTCATGCTGGTTATTTCTTAACGAAGACACGCCCCACAAAACAGCCACATGCGGCAACCAGCTGGAGGGAGATTAATACCCTCTGCTCCCTTCACGGGACATGGGTGAGAACTGAGGGAGGTGAGTGGTCTACATTTTGCCTGATTGATATATGTTTTTTACTAAATTGGTCTGGGGAAAACGATGGGTTACAAGGAACAGAAGGTGCGTAAGTTGAGGGACAGGTTTCCGTCAGGGGTACAACATGTACTTTGGATACACTGTCCTGCTTATGAGAGTTGATATTGATGCTGCCTGGTTGGGATGGTAAATGACCACTGCCAGAAGAAAAAGAGGCCAATTTGGATTCTATAACATCCAACCTTGAGGGCAGAGGAGAAGGTACTTTACTAAACATTGTGTGTAGCTTCTCTGAGAAAGTCTCTAGGTGAATAGCCAAATGTTCATTAATCGATTTTGTGTACTAATACAGTCTCAGGCTCTTGTGGGATGTCAGAGAGGGCTGACTGTCTGCTTGCACCTCTTGCCAAGTTTGGACCCCTTGCCACGTTTGGACTTTTTTGGTGGTTTGTGGTGGGTGGCCTTGCTACTTGACACAATGGCAGGTGTGGTGGTATCTGGGGGGTATCCTCACGGTTTACAGTGGGACATTGAATAGGTGGAGAAACAGCACCATTTGGAGGAACAGGGGACATATCCAGAAGTGAACAAGGGGAAGGGCCAGGTGGGTCCCCGGTATCACCACCTGGATTTAAAGAAATCCTCGTTCAGCTGCAAACAGGCACAGACAAGCCTGGTCTTGGCCCAGGCACACACCCGGGCGGGAGTCTATCAGGAATTTATCTGCACTTCCGGAAGCAAAAGAACAGAGTGTGTGGCCTCCTACCATGAGGAAATCGAGGGCTTGCAGTCTTGCCCCCACTGGCAACAAGGTTTGACTCCAATGTTGTCCTCCGGGAAAGGCAGGCCATGCAATAGTGAAAAAACTATTTAGGAGTTTTTCACTACCAGGACATCTAACCCTTAAAAGTGCATGCCCTACTATTTAAATACACAGCACTTTGCTCTCTGGGCTGTCCTGGTCCTTGTCTAGGGGTTACTTACATATATTAAAAATAATGGGTTGCTCCAAGCAAACAGTTTATTTTTGATGAATGACAGGTTAAAATTGCACACAAAGGCTGCTATAGGGTACCTGAGACATGTTTAAAGTGCATTTAAGTGGGTGGAACAATCAGGGCTGCAGGCCCACTAGTAGCAAGTAATTTTCAGGCACAGGTAGTGCCTTTTTTCTAGGGACAGGCAAGTAAATTAAAATTTGCCAATCCTACCATGTATTGAGGAGAGTGCACAAACAGTTTACCATTTGTTAGCAGTGGTAAAATGTGCATAGTCCAGACGTCAGCAAAACAGAGTAGAAGGCAACAAATAAGAAGGAAACCATGCCATGGATGCTAGGTTATGTTATGTTATGTTATGTTATCATAACTTGTATAGCGCACAGCTGCCCCAGCTAAGGGGCGTCCCGGCGCTTTGTCTGGCAGAAAGAACACAGCATAACAAAAAAGAGAAGTAGCAAAGGAGCAGTTCATTACGGTCCAGGAGGGAAAAGGTAGGTTTTAATAGCCCTCCTGAACATAAGTAGGTCATCTAGAGCACGGATGTGAGCTGGTAGAGAGTGCCAGAGCTTGACTGCACGAAAGCGGAAGGAGCGACCTCCCGCTCTGCAGCGTTTAAACCGTGGAACTGTAGCGAAATCTTGGCCCAATGACCTCAAAGAGCGAGAGGGGACATAGGGAGTGAGAAGATGTTCTAGGATCTGGGGAGAAGACAGTTTAAGAATCTTAAAGGAAAGACAAAGGCTCTTAAACTTAATCCTTTGGGCCATGGGCAGCCAATGGAGTTTCCGGATGGTTTCCTTCGCTGAACAGAATCCCACCAGGGCCCTAGCCGCCGCATTCTGCACGCGTTGCATCCGGGTAACTTCCGCCTGATTGGCCCCCAACAGAAGCAAGCTCGCATAATCAAGCCGCGAGAGTATGGTGGCCTGGATTATCAACTGCCTGGTAGGGGCGTCAAAGAATTTTAAAATAGGTCTGAGCCCGCGAAGAATACCAAAGCAGGTGGCAGCCACTTTTTTGGTATGTCCGCAGAAACTGAGAGCGGGGTCCAGCCAAACACCTAGATTTTTTACCTCGGATACCGGAATGGGGGTTGGACCCAACTCTGGAGGCCACCACTGATCGCCCCAGAGGTTGCTATGCTTACCAACTACAAGAACCTCGGTTTTCTTATCATTGAGCTGCAAGCAGTTTGCGGTCATCCAGCCTGCCACTGCTGTCAGACCTTCCCTAAACCGAGAGGCCTCAGAGTCGGAGTCCCCACTGAGTGCAACCGCCAGCTGCGTATCGTCAGCATACGAGACCATAGTCAGGCCCCACTGCTTGGCGACCGCAGCTAGCGGCTGAACGTACAGATTAAACAATGTGGGGCTAAATGCCAACCCCTGCGGTACTCCCTGCTTGATGTAATGGGGTTTAGACTCAAATGGAGGAGTCGCAACCCGAAAGGAGTGGCCTGTTAGAAATGACCGAAACCATTCAAGTGCAAGCCCACAGACCCCCGCCTCTCCCAGATGTCGTAGCAGTATCTCGTGTGAGACCGTGTTGAATGAGGCACTGAGGTCAAGTAACACCAGTGCCGCAGTCTGACCGGAGTCAAGCACAGTGCGCAGATGTTCCGTCATAGCGAGGAGAGCAGTCTTGGTGCTATGACCTGCCCGAAATCCATTTTGAGAGGGATCTAGAATATTAGCAGTCTGGAGATGTTTGGTCAAGATTCCATTAGCATGAGCCTCCGCAACCTTCACGGCCCAAGGGAGAAGAGAGATCGGACGGTAGTTCTTCAGTAGGAGAGGGTCCAGTGCGGGTTTCTTCAGAATAGGAGTGACGTAGGCCTGTTTCCATTTGGTTGGAACTGTCCCAGAGGAAAACGAGAGATTGATGAGTTGGCGCATTGGGGGAAGGCATAGTACAGCCGACTCTCTAAACTGCGCGGGTCTAAGAGGGTCGGCAGGGGATCCAGATTTGACTTTGGTCGCCAGCCTATCAAGCTCTACCTCAGAGATTGCGGGAAATGTGGGAAGAACCACATTAGTAGTAGGGTTGGACCTCAAGTCCTCACTCTGAGGGATGGTACTAGAGAAAAAGCGATAGATAGTGTGCACCTTTTACAAAAAAAAGGAAGCAAGCTCTTCGCAGTGGGACCCTGAGCATATCTCGGCTGCTGGAGCTCTTTTAGCAGTCAGATCTTTAAGGACTTTAAAGATCAGCTTCGTAGGATTAGAACTGCATTTGAACTCTTAGGAATAGTAAGCCGCACAAGCCCTACATATGGCTCTGTGGTAGACTTTAACTTTAGCAAGGTACTGCATTTTTTTCCCTGCGTCATAGGTTTTACGCCAGTCACTTTCCGCTTGTTTGCATGATTTTTTTAGGAGCCGTAGGGTGTTATCATACCATGGGCTAGGTTCTACGCTACAGCACTTACTCCATTTAGCAGGGATCAGGAAATCAAGTGCCCTAGAAACCCACTCACAAAACAGATAATAGCCAGACTTGACGTCGTTAAAAGAGTCGAGTGGACGTTCCCCAAGCAGTCGATGGAAATCCTCAAGCTTTAACTTTTTCCATGGGCGTTTAACAACAACTCTGTCTATGGTATTAAAGGGGGGTCTCCGATCATAAGGCGCAGTTCCACCAAGAGATGGTCCGACCAGGCTATCGGGGTAGGTGGTAGGGCCTTTGCCCCTGTCAGGCTGGTGAATATAGGGTTGAGAATGTGGCCACCCACATGCGTGGGGTGGTTAATCACCTGACTTAAATGCAGCACCTCTAGATCAACGAGTGTGCTACTAATAGCTGGAGTGTGACAGAGGTGAAAATGGAGGTTAAGATCGCCAAGGATACTGAAATTAGCAGATCCCATCGCCAGAGAGCTAACGGTTTCTGGGAGAGCCTTTCTAAAAGCAGTATCGTTGCCAGGGGGTCTATAAATCAGAAGCCCAGAAAGGGTAAAGTGGTTATTTAACGTAATGCGAAAGTGCGCACTCTCGCATCCATCCATAGCTAGTTTCTTCCAGATACAGGGATAGCTCGATTTAACTACCACTGCAATACCGCCACCCCTAGAGTTACGATTATGAGTATAAATAGAATAGTCTGGAGGAAGTGCTAGATTCAGTTCAGCCACGGCCGCTTCATGGAGCCAAGTTTCAGTCATAAAGAATATATCAGGGGTCTCTTCCAGGATAAGGTCGTGAATTTCGGAATGATGTTTTACCAACGACCTAACATTAAGGTGACAGATTTTAAGATCTCGAAGAGCCGAAGGCTCAGTGGGTGAGAATACAAAGGAAGGGGGCGTGAGCAGAGCTTCAATAGGGGTTGGGGGATTAAGGGAAAGATTACCACATGACACTGAAAAGGGCCACACAACGGATCAAGAGCGGGATGCTCACAATACCGGGGGAGTTGCCGAATATTGAGTAGCTCCTCCCGCATATAGATACCTCCGTCGGGCTTAGCAGGCACAGTATCCCTGGCGCAAGGTGCCTCCTTAGCGCTGATGGGCGCAGACGGGCAGGACTCTGTCACGACTCTGGCGCAGGTCCGGCGCGTCCGCTGTATGCTTCCGCTGCGCGGAGACATGACCGTCCCCTTTTAAGCGCAGCTAGAGCGCGTCCCAGCAATAGCCCACACCCAATATGGCCACCGTCAATCACTCGCCTGACCGGAACCAGCTCTCAGCGTCAATGCTCGGCCGAGAGCGGTCCGGTGGCGAGGGGGTGGGGGGGAGGTCACATCACAAGTAATCACAGGTAAAGGATAAAAGCTTATTAAATCAATCCCAATTGGAAATAAAACGTGTGATTTTAAAAAATGCGCTAAAGTGAGAGATAGACCTCCCGGCTTCCGCCTCAGGAGGGGCAAAGATTGTTCTGCCTAGACAAGCGCCGGGCTCCCAACAGCTCCTTTTTAAGCGCAGCTAGAGCGCGTCCCAGCAATAGCCCACACCCAATATGGCCGCCGTCAATCACTCGCCTGACCGGAACCAGCTCTCAGCGTCACTGCTCGGCCGAGAGCGGTCCGGTGGCGAGGAAGGGGGGGGGGGGAGAGGTCACAGCGCAAGTAATCACAGGTAAAGGATAAAAGCTTATTAAATCAAGCCACATTGGAAAGAAAACACGCAATTTTAAAAAATGCGCTAAAGTGAGAGATAGACCTCCCGGCTTCCGCCTCAGGAGGGGGAAAGATCGTTCTGCCTAGACATGCGCCGGGCTCCCAACAGCCCCGTTTAAGCGCAGCTAGAGCGCATCCCAGCAATAGCCCACACCCAATATGGCCGCTGTCAATCACTCACCTGACCGGAACCAGCTCTCAGCGTCAATGCTCGGCCGAGAGCGGTCTGGTGGCGAGGGGGGGGAGAGGTCACAGCACAAGTAATCACAGGTAAAGGATAAAAGCTTATTAAATCAAGCCCAATTGGAAATAAAACGCGCAATTTTAAAAAATGCGCTAAAGTGAGAGATAGACCTCCTGGCTTCCGCCTCAGAAGGGGGAAAGATCGTTCTGCCTAGACAAGCGCCGGGCTCCCAACAGCCCCTTTTAAGCGCAGCTAGAGCGCGTCCCAGCAATAGCCGACACCCAATATGGCCGTCGTCAATCACTCGCCTGAACGGAACCAGCTCTCAGCATCAATGCTCGGCCGAGAGCGGTCCGGTGGCGAGGGAGGGGGGGAGTGGTCACTGCACAAATAATCACAGGTAAAGGATAAAAGCTTATTAAATCAAGCCCAATTGGAAATAAAACGCGCAATTTTAAAAAATACGCTAAAGTGAGTGATAGACCTTCCGGCTTCCGCCTCATGAGGGGGAAAGATCGTTCTGCCTATGCGGACACTTCTACAGATTCAAGTTTAGCAGCGGAGGGTGGAGTTCACCGAGCGGCATAGGTGCCTGTGGTAGAGGAAGCACAAGTGCGCGGACGGTATTTGCCTGCTCAGGTACCACTCGCAGCACAGGGCAAGCTCCTACCTGCTGCCGGACGGACGCCTGCCTCCCGCCTGCCGCTCCTACCGGGGGAGTCCCATGCCCGCCCCAAGGCTGCTGCAACTTCCCTGCCTGAGCCGCAGGAGCGCACCAGGTCTATCACACATCCATGTATTTCAGAACTGTCACTGGAAGATCGCTTACAAAGTACTTGAGACAGAATATATGTTTCCTCTTCTTGATCGATAAACGTAAGGTGCTCATTAATATTTTATGTGATGTTATGTTATGTTATATCAATTTGTATAGCACATAAATCATAATATCCTGGTGCTTGAGCAGGTGTCTAGGAGTATGGTCCCAGCAGAGTTATTTTAATAGCCAGGACTTCATCTTCTTGTGGAATTTAAGAAGTGAGGCGGGGGCTCTGATGTTTTGAGGGAGGTTAATCCATGCTTTAGGTGCAATGTAGGAGAATGAGTGACCACCTGATCTGTTTTGTGGATGCGGAGGGTGTGTGCGAGCAAGAAAAGGCTTAGCATAGGTGTCTGGTAGGCTGGTGAAAGTGTATGTCATTCTTTAAGTATGTGGTTGTATAAGTATGCTGGTCCGGTGTTGTGTAGGATGGGTAGTCAGTGGAGCTTTCCGGGGAGAGGTGAGATGGGAATGAGGTGAAGGAGGTTGAGAATGAGTTTTGCGGCGGTGTTGTGTATGCTCTGGAGTCTGTGTAGGAGTTGTTTGTCGATTCTGGCATAGAGTGTGTTGCCATATTCAAATTTGCTTGTGATGAGTGCTTGCGTGACAGTTCATCTGGTGTTTTGTGGCATTCAGATCTTTCGCACCATACGTAGGATGTGGAAGTGGGCAGCACTCATTGAGTTGACTTGTGCCGTCATCTTGAGTTTGTAATCCAGGATGATCTCCAGATTTTTGGTGTGTTTGGTGTGTGTTGGTGTTGGTCCTAGCTCTGTCGGCCACTAGGTGTCATCCCATGGGGAGGTCTTATTCCTGAAGACCAGTACTTTCTTATTGTTGGAGCTGAGTTTCAGGCAGTTGGTTCTCATCCATTCAGCTACCAAGGTCTGCAGTTGGCGAAGTTGGTTCTGGTGGTGGTTGTCTTGTCCATCAGTGAGAGGATGAGTTGGGTATCAGGGATGATGGGGATACCTTGGGTTCGGATGATCTTGGTGAGTGGTATGAAGTAGATGTTGAACAGGGTCAGGCTAAGAGACGATCCCTGGAGGAGTCCTCAGATAAGGTTCTTGGTCTCCGATATGAATAGTAGGAGTCTGACTTTTGGGGTTTTTCCTCTGAGGAAGGAGCAGATCCAGCTAATTAGGGTCCTTGAATTCAGGTATTGTGTACTCTTCTGATGAGTGTGCTGTGGGACACTGAGTTGAATACCACAGAGAGGTCGAGAAGGATGAGGTCTGCTGTTTCGCCTCTGTCCATGATGGTTCATATGTTGTTGGTGGCTGCAATGAGATTTGTTTCATTTCTGTGTTTTTTTCTGAAACCTCACTGAATGCTATCCAGTAGGTTGTGTAGTTCGAGGTGGCTTGTGAGTGCATGTTGAAGGCCTTCTCTATCACTTTTGCTGGGTAGGGAAGAAGGTAGATTTAGTAGCGTTGCTCAGTTGGTTCGGATCGGCAGATGGCTTCTTGACGAGGGCATTGACTACCCCATGCTTCCAGTGTTCCGGGACTGTAGCAGATGCAATTAGGTGTTGATGATGTGGGTGAGCGCGGTGCTCATTGGCCATAGTCTGAGGTTGTAGATGTGGTGAGGGCATGGATATTTTGGGGCTCTGAGTAGCTACTCTACATGATCATCGCTGTATGTTCTCCGGTGAGAGTTTACAATTTGTTCAGGTGACCTTTTTGGAACTTGATGCACAGGTTAGGGATCCCTGGGGTTTGGCTAGAGTGTGAAATTGTTAATATTTGCGATTTTGCTGTGGAAGATGTTTGATAGTTAGTCGCAGAGTTTTGGAGAGGGGATGATGCTGTTGACAGAGGGTGTGGGGAATTACTTGACAATTGAGAATATGTCCTTGCAATTGTTAGAGCTCCCTTTGATGCGGTAATCTAGTGCTCTTTCCTTGGTGTCTCTCAGTTACTGGTGATAGCATCATTGTACTAGTCATGCATGCCCAAGTCCCCCTATTCCTATTTAAATGTTGCTACCACCTGCAATTACATGATGTAATGTCAAAACATGTTAGTGATGGTTGACGAATATTCATGATATTGTTAAGTACAGATTATTCTGAGAATAGCAGCTGCGAACATCATTCCCTCCCTTGGCTTGATGTCCTCTGCCTGGGGCATTCTTGAGGTGGTAAGGTCAGACACTGTATCGCTAATGATAATTATTTTCTGATGTTCTGCATGTTATGCATCACTTCCTAGTTGAAAAATTTGGGGCATATGTATTAACCCCTTGCGCTGCCTTGTGGTGCTCCAGCAGCGCAACCTAGAAAATCATATCTATGAGGTCACACAAAGCTACTTTGCATGGCTTTTAATGGCCTCATAGATATGGAGTAAGGCAAGGCAGAGCAAACTGCTGCATTGCCTTTCTCTGCGCTCTGGAGGTGTTCCATTGGCATTGCAGTGAGTTCCCATGCAACACCCATGGATGTTAATGCTTCCCCAGATTTCCAAGACCATATAAACCTGAGGAGGAGCCAAAACCTAACTCCTCCTGAGAGGAGTAATAATGAGGAGAAATCACTTTATTTCTCCTCGTTTATTACTCTTTCCATGTGTGCTGCATTTTCCAGCACACATAGAAAGAAGAAAAAGCCTCTCAGGATTGTTTGTGTGCAGGAAGGTGCACCTTCCTGCACAAAAACAATCCTGACGACAACACAGGCACCCTTACACCATAGTGCAAGGGTGACTGCAGGGGCGGCCTGAAGGACTGGGTTTTTGCTAAGACCCAGCGTGCCAGGGATAACACGTAAAACCTTCGTGGGTAACCTGTTCCGGCGTACAAATGACAGAGACACGGGACACTTCCTTCGGCGTCAAAGATTCGAGGTTTATTACTGCAGGGAACACAGAAGTCACAAGAAGTACAACACGTGTAGGTTCGAGGAGACTGTTTCAAATTGTATCTGTGGAACGCTCCTTTTATACAGTTTTTGAGCATAGGATACCATGGTGCACAAAGGTTTACAACTTGGTTCCCATCGTAAAAGTCATAAGGGGTCGCTTTCATGTGTTCAGAGCCCGGAACATAATCACAATAACATTTGGTAGTTCCCAACTGTAAAAGTACATCTTCCCACCATTTGTACATTCCAATCAGCAGTAAACGAATCAAGGAAGAGACAGGAACAGGTGCAGAGGAAGATGAGAACAGTGAACAGATCGAAAAGGGTGTAAAAGGGGTGGCGTCAGGAAACACGAGTTGCAGGCATCAAAGGGGACGTGCTTAATGATAGCACAACTGAGACAATAGAGCGGCACGGCAAGATGAGCCTCGAGCGGGGCCATCTGCCTTACAATGCCATCCCCCTCATCATAAAGACACTTCCAAAGGAGACGTGTCTTCCGCAAGAGTTTGGGAATCCCAGGGTCGCGAAGCGGACATAGTCCGTTCGCTGGCTACTTGAGGGCAAGAAACAAAATGGATGCCGTATCTAAGATGGAACCCGTGGGCTCAGATGAAGAAACCCACGAAACAAACGAACGGTTCAGGTTAGCACAGCGTAAACGCGTACACCCACTAAACTCGTTATTTGCGGTTCATAGATACCAGACTCGACCATATTCATGCGAGTCGAAAACACCACTTACAATTGTCAAGGAACCTCAGGCCTTAGGCATGTACAAGCTGTGCACCTGCACAGGGCCACCAAACCCCAGGGGGCATCACGCCAATATATATCCTTAATATAATAATCCTCTGAGGATGGATACATATTTGTTTGGTGGTACACTTCCAAACACCCTGACCCCCCCTCTTCACTGGCCTCCGCGCTCCGCCCCGCCCGGACCCCCTCTACCTACGCTCCCTGCCCAGGGCCGCCATGAGCCTAGAGCCGCCCCTGGTGACTGCATTGGCACTAGGCTGCAGAAATGGCGCCAACGCTGGGGGAAAGGACAGGAATGCACCGTATTTTATAAATACGGTGCATTTCTGCCCTTTTACTTTGACCTAGGGAAGCACAGGAAGGTGAGTTGCTGTGCTGTCTGATATCAAATCTCCAGAAAAAAGCCCCTTGGTACCTTACACTAGGTACATTTGCAGGGCCAACTTTAGGGCAGTGCGACCTGTGAGGCCGCACTGAGCGCTGACCTGTGGAGGGGGCGCTGGATTTGCGAGGGGGGGTACTGTTTAGCAACAACTTATGATTGGAGTGGTGAGGAGCACGTTTGCCCAGTGCAAGTGTGGGAATCCGAGGAGGCGGTCATATTCCCCGGAATACGGTCATTTACCAGATGTGGTAAATACCTCCTCCTAATCTGCCAAACTTGTATTCATGGCCATAGAGCAGTTGACTTAAAAGCCAGGTATGCCATGCCTGACAGTATTGCATGCGATGCGGTGACAAACTAACCTGCAAATATGTGTGATTTTGTACAAATCACTTCCTAACTCTTGGCCTCATTATAGGAGCAGTATTGCTATTAGTGCAGGACCCACAGGCAGGCAGGAACACTGGAACATCAGATTTAGTAAGGTAAGTACCAACATCCGCTTGTTATGCCTCTTTTTAGCAGGCAAACCGGGAATAGGCGATAATTATTGCACTTTATTAATTCCGAAAATCTTTTAACTCCCAGCCACTGGTAATGAATGGCTGTGTTACAGGTTAATTTGATTCATAAAGCACTACTACATAATTGGGCATTTACAAGATCAGTTACATTTGGCTACTTGTACTTCCTAAGGTTCATAGAAGTATTGAGATCGTGCAGAGCTATTCATGCAAGTGTGGAGGAAGCCTGTATTTCCTTGCTTTATTGTACAACCGGCGATTCTGGCATGTTTGTAGAAAAGACAAGAGTGACATCATGTGTCACAGTACGGAACTGCAGCTTATGCTTTCAAAACAATACTACAAATACAATCGATTTTGCTAATTATTGCCTTAGAAAGTGTATTATTTCTAAGTATTGTCATGTTTTGCAATCTGTGCACATTTTTATATTTCTCTTCTTGGTAATGCAGTTTTCTTTGTACTAAATGCAGATAATGTAAACTGTAATTCTAAGCTAAAAATTGTTTAGGCATCTTCGAATTTAAATGTCCAATGAATTCTTTCACTGTTATATTTTTTTTTATTGACCGTAGTAAGCAGTGCTGTCTGTCTGCTGATTTTTGCTTAGATTTCAAAAAACAGTCTGACGATATTAGGAGTCGCCTACAAACAGCTTACTTAGAGTGGACTTTGGGTCAGCAATCATGTTGTTCATGAATAGATGTCAATCTCATGTTCTTTCTTCCTAATCAATGTCTTCCCTTCCTCTTCTTTCGTTTGCTCCTGCCCTGGATCACAGTATCTTAGACATCCTTTCATTGGATGACACGTATCCTTCCACTGCTTATTTCCAAGGAGCCTCTTTTTCTCTTTTTATTTAGGCAGTCCGTGGGGGTGCAGTTAAGCATTTTCTTTGTCTCTCTCTGTGCTATTTTCTCCCTCACAGCCTGCCACCATCCTCTTTGCGCTGCTCTTTCCCTTCCCCCAGCTCGGCCATTCCTTCTTACGCACTTCCTCCTTCCACTCATCTTTTTAATGAGCAAAGATGGAGTGGAATGAGGCCTGAGCAATCACATATGGCTGAGATTAATTCAACCATTCTTTCCTTCACGTTGATGTTTGTTAAACACAGAAAAAGGAAGAGAAGTACTGTAGCAAAAAAAGAGCTAAAGATTCATCTTTTTACGACTGATATGGTTGAATGGCGCACAAGATGGATAAACTGATTTGAGAATAGGGAAGAGATCCGTGGGCAGGGATGTTGGGGGTGAAGGGGTTTAACTAGAGGATACTTGGCATGTTGTATTATTTCATCCTTTTTCTGTGTTGCATGGCCCTCTGGAGGTCCTCATCTTGCTTTTTAATGTGGTAGTGTGCTGAAGTTTACTACTCTGTAGGGGGTAGAAAAAGACTGTGAAATGGGCTATCGAAGGGAACAAGTACTTTCAGGGTGATTGAGATTCTGTCAAACTTCATGAGATCCCTGATTAGTCAGGAAGTGGTATGAAGAATTCTGTTCATGTGGGTAGGCCATGATTCTGGGGCACTGATGAGCTGGCTTTGCCTTGTCGAAGTGGGATGAGACCAGGGATTGCACTGCTAGTCTGACACTTACTTCAGGGAGAAACGCTTTCACTTTGAGAACCATGATGAGTTGTAACAGCTATGATGAGTTGGTGATAGCCAGTCTGCACCATTTTTAAGATACATGTTCTAAAGAAGAGGTTGGAGTTGACGTGAATTCAATTGTGAGGTGAAGTTGTTGCAGCTCACCTATAAGAGTTATTCCTGCACATGTGTTTATTGGTTGTCAGTGCAATTTAGCACAAACTCAGGTGGTTGCTCTTCAAGTATGGCTTAGACATCCAGGACTGGCTGACCGAGAAATTATCAAAGCAAACACAAGAAGATTATGGACGGAGCACTAAAACAGTTTAGACACTCACCTCCAGTCACATATCTGGGTTGAATCAATCATCATTATTTAGCTCACTTCACCACCCCAGTTCGTACCCAGCCATTTGCAAATCAGTCTTGACCCTTATGGTAACAGTCCAGCCCGAACTGCTAAGCCAGGTCTTCCCTGAACCAGAAAGAAGCATCCTGGGATCGGTTTCGGGGTTAACACACCTCATCAGCCAGGCTAGCTTGAATCCAGGGGAAAAGTGAGCAAGGGACCCACGTCTGGGCATACCCTGCCAACTTAGGGGAAATTATCCCTGAGCCAGAAAGTGTCACTTTAAAATGGAATTTTTAGATAGAGTTGGTGTTAGAAATGGGAGCCTCTAGTTGGCAGAGGTATGCGCCTTTGTCCAAGTAGGGACCCTTCTGTCTAGTCAAGGTAAGAGGATTAGTCACTTTAGATAACCCCCCTTGGTAGCTTGGCAAGAGCAGATAGGCTTATCCCAAAGGCAATGTGTAACTTATTTGTACCCAAACACACAGTAACACAGTGAAAACACCACAAATGGACACAACACCAGTTTAGAAAAAGAAAGTATCTTTATCTAAACCAAACAAGACCAAAACGAAAAAAATGCAACATTCAGGTATCAATATATGGGAAACAACCTTTACAACACAACTTTAACACCGCACTACCATTACAACGAAACTTTTACAACGCAACATCTATTACAACGCATGCATTTACAACGCAACCATTACAACGCATGACACTACAACGCACACCACTACAACGCATGCCATTACTGAAATGTGTTGTAATACTTTATTCGATAGATATATATCATGAAAGTACAAACATTAAAAAAAGAAAAATACGTAAAACAATCCATCCAATAGTACTACAATTCCATCCAGAACAGCAAGGGTAAAAACAAAGTTAAAAACAATACATTCTTTCTAAAAAGAGAGTTATACATTGCCCAACGACCTTGAGCGAATTAGCCAGGCACCCGCTAGATATTTGGCGACCCCACAGATAATAAACATGGAGACAGTGTTGGTTGAAATAATACGCAGGGCTGATCTGTGATTCTTCACTCTCAATGCCCTGCATACTGGTTTCAACCATTTAGCTCTAACATGCTTCTAGGCTGTACATGCAAACAAAAAGTGGCCAAGGGTTTCCTCTGGACATGGGCAGCCAGGGCAGTTTAAGTCATGCCCTCCCTTGGTCTTCCACCCTTCCATGAATTTTTTAAGGGGCAGGGTACCATATCGTAATTTCAAAAACAAAGTTCTATCTCTGGGTAATTGGATAAAATCCAGGAAAGGTTCTAGCTTCCTTTAAGGTTTATGATCCAAAAAGTTGGACGTCAGGGTTCCCTGGTTTGAGTTAGAGTTAACCTTAGCCTCAACCCAATCCCAATAAAGTTTTTTGACAACTTGTTTGGCGGGGGGGCATTGTGAGACCCAGGACTCTCCCAAACCTATGGATATTGCCAGCGTTTTGAGGTTGTTTAGCCACTTTATTTTGTTTGTGACATTTAGGGAAATTAACTCGTCCAACACTCGAGCGTGCTGTGCTAGTTCTTGTGTCCTTCTAAGGCGCACCCAGTATAACAGCGGCCTTAGTTGGACTTTATCTGTGATTGGTTTTTTACCCATATCAAAAAATAGTGGTGTCAAAGGGGTTGAAACTGGGAGTGAGACTAAGTCCCTAATGAACTTGTTCTCCGCAGTAGCCAGGGCCTTGGTGTTTTCGGCACCCCATAGTTCAGAGCCGTAGACTGCCGAAGCTAAAGCCTTCCCTTCGTAGACTGCCAACGCAGGGGCCACCGGTCTGCTAATGGAAAGGCGCTGGTTCTTTAATATAGCTCCAGAGACCCTTTTGAGATTTAATACCATCTTTGATATATGGGAATCCCAGCTCATATTGTTTGACAACCTTACCCCAAGGTAGTCAAATTCACTCACAACCTCTAAAGGGGACCCATACAATGTGAGATGAGCCTTCCTAACCTTTCTGTGTGTGGATAAATCCATTAACTTTGTTTTCGAAGTATTTACTGTTAGCCCACGATCTTTACAGAAGAGGGAAAAACGGTCAAGCAGTTTTTGAAGACCCTTGGGGGTCTTGGACATCAGGAGGGTATCGTCCGCAAAGAGGAGTGTGGGGGTTTTCTCCCCGGCAAGGACAGGGGCATCCGCAGGGTCCTCCCTCAAAAGAAAGTATCTTTATCTAAACCAAACAAGACCAAAACGAAAAAAATCCAACATACAGGTATCAATATATGGGAAACAACCTTTACAACGCAACTTTTACACCGCACTACCATTACAACGAAACTTTTACAACGCAACATCCATTACAACGCATGCATTTACAACGCAACCATTACAACGCATGACACTACAACGCACACCACTACAACGCATGCCATTACAACGCAGTCATTACAGCACATAGCATTACAACGCATAACATTACAACACATAGTACCCTTTCACTATCCAACACTTTCCCTACTGTTGCACTCCCTGGAGCTAGAATAGAAATTTTTACCCCTACACTATCCAATACTTACCTTACATGCAATGTAATGTTATGCATTGTAATGGTATGCGTTGTAAATGTAGTATGCATTTTACTGGAATGCGTTGTAAAGGTAGTTTCAAAGAATTTGTTGTATTGGCATGTATTGTAATGGTATGCGTTGTAATGGATGTTGCGGTGTAAAAATTGCGTTGTAAAGGTAGGCGTTGTAAAAGTATGTGTTGTAACGTCATACATACCAATATATGCTTGTAGAACAGTTATTTCAAAAAAAGAACTTGTAGAAACAAAATAGCTCCACCTGGGGATATTACAAATTCGTGGCAGGCAAAAATCCAAAGCATGACGCCAACCCCGAGAACCGCCAAACAACAGTACCTTGGCAACATAGTCTATGGACAATGCACGGCATTGTGGGGGTGAGGCGTCGGTGCTGAGGCGAAGCTGTTTCCCTGGTTGCTAAGGGGGAGACAAGATGTCAAGTCCGTGAAGAGGCAAGGCATCAAATCCAGGACAGGGGAAATTGGACAGCATTGGCATTAGTTCCAGGAAGGTGATGCAAAGTCGAAGAGTTTGTAAAGTCACCCTCGTCGCTTATCAGCTCCACAATAATGAGATGCAGGCGGTGATGGCGTCAATGCGAGTGCTGGCATTGGAAAGGCTGATAACTGTAGGCATCAAAGGGCATTGGAGCAGTAGTGCAGTTCGGGCGGTGCGTCGCGCACTTTACAAGCGGTGCCCCTGGACTCGGTGCAGGTTGTAGCGTCACTGGTGGCATCACTAGCGGCAGCGCTGATGGCGCCAGAGTGGTTTATCTTGCTTTGCAACACCAACCTCACAATTCACCGAGCCCAAGAACTGAAATTGGAACTATTTTCAATGCAGGAATCCACAGAGGAGTCCAGGTGATGGTGAATAGTTCGCTGGTGAAGTCTTTGTGGGCCTGGGACTTCAGAACAGGAGACCAGCACACACAGACCCTTGGAGATTCTTTTCAAGCAGGTTCACAGCAAAGTTCCAGTCTTTGTCCTCTCCTTGGCAGAAGCAGCAACTGCAGGCCAACTCAGCAAAGCACACACAACAAAGAGACACTACTCCTCCTTAAGGCTCTCCAGCTCTTCTCCTTGGTAGAGGTTCCTCTGGAGTCCAGAAGTGATTTTATTCTCTGGGGTTTAAGGTCCAATACTAATAGCCCATTTTCGCTCTGTTCTCCTTGTGGCAAGGGTTTCTGAGCCCAGTCCAAACCAGTTCTGTCCTTTCTGGTGCAACATGACCTCAGGAGGTGGAGACAACATTGTGCAAAGGAGACACAGCCTATTCAGGTGGAAGTGAATCTCCTTCCACCATTCTAAATGCAGCAAGTTCTATTCAGCCCAGCTATGAGTCACCCAGGAAAGGCAGGAGACACCTCAACCCTACTTGTGCCTGTCTACAGTGAATGCACATGCCCAGTTTCTGTAACTTCAAAGCAAGACAGGCAATGCACAAAACAGCAGAGGCGCACAGAATGGTTAAACGAAAAAATGACTACTTTCTAAAAATTGCATCTTCAAACACACTATTCAAAAACCATCTTCCTAAAAAGATGTGCTATAAGAACCTGAGTTCAGAGAGACTAAACTCAATTTGTCTATCTTGTCCCAATGGAAAGTTATATTGTAAGATGTTACAAAGCAACTTGCATGTTAGCCTATGAAACAGATAGCCTTTCAATAGTGAAAAATGAAATTGGCAAGATTTAACTATCAGGACATTTAAAACACACTCCTACTTTTTACGTTTTACATACACTTCACCCTACCCATGGGGGTATATTGGGCCTACCGGAGTGGTGCCTCACATGTACGAAAATGGAAGGTTACGGCCTGGTAAGTGGGTGTACTTGCCAGGTCAACATGGCAGTTTAAAAATGTATTAATGTACTAGTGACAGACGTCAGTTTAAAAATGTACACACAGACACTGCAGTGGCAGCTCTGAGACACATTTCCAGGGCTACTCATGTGGGTGGTGTAGTGGCGGTAGCGTGAGGGGGGGGAGTGACAAACCTACGCCACAGAGTGGGGCCTGACTGAAACAACAAACAACACGTAGACTGGCTAACTGTTATGGGCCGAAGACCCCGAGCGGTCTCGCGCCCGTTTATTTATCTCTGAGGGCGGTCCCGCCCCCAGAGTGCTTGCGTGCATGCTTGCATGCGTGCGTGTCTGGACGGGCCGGGTGGCCCCGTCAGTACATCCTTCCAAACTCACGGATAAAACAGTCCAACCTATGGGGATTCAGCAGTTGTGCCGGGGTTCCACTCATAGTCTTTTAGTCTCTGATTTGGAGTTGGGTTGGGTCGGAGGTTGTACTTCTGGCACTGAGGCCTCTCGGCTATTTCCCCTTCTCCAGACTGGCTTGGTGGATCTTCAGGGAGTCTATCTCTGTGAATGTTCCGCTCCATTTCAGGCCTCGGTAAGGGTTCCTCCCTTGTACATTGAGCTGTCGGTATCTCGTTATTTCTTACATCCCAGTCTTCGCACTCTGTTTCTTCCAACATCTGCTGGGAAGTATCCCTTTCTTTGGGTATACGTTTGAACCACAACACATTTCTTGTTACTGCTCTCATGCCATGGGTCGCACATATCATAGTTCCTTGTACATTCATGATTTCCCATATCTCTGGTTCATATGCCGTATTATATTTCCAGTTTGGATATCTGTTTTTGAGAATAACTTTGTCGCCAACTACCAAAGACCTTGGTTGTGCCCTTCTGGTCTGACTGGCTCTTTCATTGGTTTGTCGTCTCCTTTCTTGAGTGGCGTGTTTGTCGAGCACTGGTGGGCGCCATGATTGGTCTGTTGGTACGCAGTCTCTTTGTACCCTCCGAAACAGCAGATGCGCTGGAGCACACTTCGTGGTTGTCTGTATGCGCCCAGGAATTTAGATAGGCACTCCTCTGCTGCTTCCCCTTTTTCTACTCCAATCCGCAGGGCTTTATTCATTGTTCGTATAAATCTTTCGACCTCACCGTTTGCCTGAGGCCACTGTGGTGTAATTTTCCTGTGTCGGATGCCTCTAGCTGTCAGGAAAGTTTGAAAGTCTTTGCTCTGAAAAGGTGGGCCATTGTCTGACCGTATTTCATCTGTAAGGCCCATCATCGCAAATCTCTTCTCAAACGCCGCCTTGATATGTGTGAAAGCGGTGGAAGGTACCACCTCCACCACTGGGAAACGTGAATGGGAATTAATTACCTCTAGGGTGTGTCGTCCATCCGGGAAAGAACGGAAGTCAATGCTCAATTTTGACCACGGAACATGGCATGGATCTTCAGTGACAACAGGATGTGGTACTGGGTCTTGACTCGTAATGGTGCATGAGTGGCAGTTGTGAATTTCTTCTTCCACAGCAGAGTCTAGGCCGGGAAACCACACCTTGGTACGCAAACGAGCTTTTGTTTAAGAAGCTCCTTGGTGGCCTTGGTGGGCTAGCCGCACAACTTCTTTTTGGATGCTTGACAGTATCACAATGGCTGAGCCACGGAGAATCACACCATGGAGTCCTATACTTAATTCGCTTTGTACCTTCCAGATTTGTTGCCGGAATGTCTGTTCTGCAGTTGTGAGGGCACTAACTCCATCAAGGAAGTGTTTCCAGCTGTGGTTCATCAATGTAGTCTTCACCCGACTGAGACATTCGTCTTCCTCCGTGGCTTTTCCAATGTCTTCCAACGTGAGGGCGGCTGGGCACGCTTCCTGCGTTATCATTTTAATGAATTCTTCGACCTCCTCCATTCCTTCCCGGTCCTGAGTTTGGGACATGACACTTGGGTGACGTGACAGGAAGTCTGCCAGATTGTCGGCTCCTGGGCGGTAAATTACCTCAAATTGATATGTTTGTAACTGAACAGCCCACTTCTCTATACGCGGAGGGGCAAGTCTCATTGTCCTGGCAAATAGTGGCACCAGTGGTTTGTGATCTGTCACAACTTTAAATTCATGACCGTATAGGTATAAATGAAAATGGAGGCATGCCCACTTTATAGCTTGAGCTTCCCTTTCAATTTGGGCATATTTCATTTCTGTTGGGGTTAGGGCTCGACTGGCCTAAGCGGTGGGCACCCACTCATGTGCTTCCGTCTCTTGCATGAGGACGGCCCCAAGTCCTACTGGGCTTGCATCCACGACAACTTCTGTACATCGATGAGGTCTAAAGTAGGCCATGATCCTGTCGTTAATCAACGCATCTTTGATGGCTATGAACGCCTCGTCTACTTTCGCCGTCCACGTCCATGGAAGTCCTGTCTTGGTCAGTACACGCAGGGGTTCTGAAAGAGACACTAGATTCGGGATAACGTGACCACAATAAGTGGCCATTCCCAGAAAACTTCAGTTGCTGAAGTTGGTTTCGGTGCAGATCTTATTGCCTCTGCTTTCTTTGGATCGACTTGTAGTCCGTCTCTTGAAAATATATATGCAAAGAACTCTACCGATTCTTGGTAGAATGAGCATTTTTCTTGATGGAGTGTAAGACCTTGGTCGACTAATTGCTGCAAAGTGGCCCAGAGGTGGACGTGATGCTCCTCAAGTGTTTTGGCAAAAATTAAGATATCATCACTTAGGTTTATTACACCGAGCAGCCCAGAGAGTGTTTCTTTTATGGCGTTCGGAAAAATTTCTGCGGCGGAGGATACGCCAAAACTTAAACGTTTGTTGCGTCGGAGCCCTACATGTGTTGAAAATGTGGTGACATTGCGGCTGTCTGGATGCAGTTCCAGCTGGTGGTAACCTGCATTAAGGTCCAACTTTGAAAACCACAGAGCCCCATTTAAGTCCGCTACAATATCATCCATGGTAGGCGTTAAATGCCTTTCTCTCTTTACTGCCTTGTTTGGGAGGCGCATGTCAACACATAATCTTATAGCATCAGGTTGCTTTGGCTTAGGCGCGACAACAAGAGGGGATACCCATGGCGTTGGGCCCGATACTTTTTCAATAACGCCAAGTTCTTCAAGTTTTTTGCAACTCTTTTTCCACCTGCGGCCTCAGGTGAAAAGGCACCCTCCTGTGTCTCAGCGCTGTTGGTCGCACCGTGTGGTCTATATGTAATTTGAAAGTCTTTCCTTTTAGGCATCCAAGCCCCTTAAATAACTTTGGAAAATCCTTCAATAGCATGTCAGCGTGAAGTTCGTGCACTTGATTTGCAAAAAACACCAATTGGAGGTCTTCTGCCATGTGGCAGCTGAGTAAAGTTCCGCGTTTCCCACCAGTTACATGGAACTTTGTCATCACTTCTTGGCCGTTGCAGGTCACCGCCACTCCATGACTCCACGCAGAGGAAGTGGTTCATCACTGTCATATGTGTATATTTTTGCCTTTGATGGTGCAAGGGGTGGACGTGGAGTGAGCTTATCATACTGAATGCTGTCCATCACATTCACGGATGCCCCTGTGTCAATCAATGCCTGAATCGGAGAACCAGCAATGCTGACTTCGCACATCGGCGGAGCCATCTTCTCGAACCTTCCCTTCCTACGAATGAGACGAAGTAAACTTCATCGTCGTCATCCTCCAGGTGGAAATTGGGCCGTGATGTGTCACTGCAAGGTCCTGGGTCCTCGAGTGATAATTGACGTACAGCTTCGGTTGTACCTCTTATATTTGTTCCTGGTCTGCGTTGACCACTACTACGGCACACTTTCGCAAAGTGGTTGAGCTTTCCACAATTTGAAGATGTTCTGCCTTTTGCGAAACACCTTCCACTAACTGAATGTTCGATTCCACAATTACCACATACGGGGGTCTGCATTGTCGGGGTGTTCCTTCTAGGAGCTTGAGGCCGCCTACGGATGACATCTACCCGTTCTTCTTTTATGACTGGGCTCCAGGTAGCCACTTCAGGACGGTTCAGGGCAGCCTGCATTTCATCAGCCCGTGCATTGGAGAGTTTGTGCGACCGGGCTAACACAAGGATTTCATCAAGCGTGATGCGTGGTTGTCTTAGAATGACACATCTGAGCTGTACTGATCTGCATCCTTGAATATGTTGTGCATGTATTTCCTGTCATTGATCCGGCAGTTCGCAGGCCGTCGCAAGCTTCCTGAGTTTTGCGTAGAAAGTATCGATGGACTCTGTCTCTCACTGGTGGGCTTGGTGCAGTTTAAACCATTCATAATCAGGATTGATGCCGGGGTGAAAATGGTGATTTAAAGCTGCAACTGCGGCGTCAAAGTCATTTGCATCTCCTCTATCCGGCAGTGTCTCAAACAGCTCGTAGAGCTCATCTCCTCCATAGCACAACAAAAGTGAACGTTTTACTTTTCCATCCGTTTCTCTGACACCTACAAAATAGTTGTTGAGTAGACCTATCCACAGGCGCCATCTTGCTGCCGCCGTAAATGGGTCTGACAATTTACTAAAAGGTGGAAGTGGGGCAGCCATGCCATGACCAGGTGGGGCAGGCGCATTGTTTGCGTCCGGATTCGGTGCGGGTATGTTGTGTTGTGGTGCTGCAACGTTTAGTGGTCCAGCCGGCTGTATAGTGGGTGCTGCTGCAGCTCCATCTCCATTTGTGGTAGGTGTTTGACTCATTCTGCTTTACTCTCCGGCATACAGTTATACAGGTAAACTCTGAGTGCGTCAGTCCGTCAGTCTGTTTGAGAAATATTGTGTGTTGGCAGTTTGAGCCCTCTTGGTCTTCGTTCTGTTTCTTTTCCTTTATAGTAGAAAATAGTTCGCTGTTATGCACGCTATAGGAAACTGGCTTTAAAATATTTTATTGCATTTTCCTATTTTTCCCATGTACGTTATTGTTGCAGTCTTGTGATAAGCGAATGTGTCACTATGTGAATAGGCTTGTGCTCTTGGCCTGAACTGTTTCTTTGCTTCTCTTTTTTTTTCTTGATGGCCGACCTGTCTCCCCAAGTGACACTGTGTTATCTTCCTTTTCTCTTGTGGGTAATTTCTGAGGTGTTTTTTTTTATATTCTCCCTGCCGAGGAAAAAATGTATTTCCCTGTGAGGGGCTCACCTTGATGCCAGGTAGGCACAGAGACAGCTCTCGCTGCAGTGGGTGTAATCACTTTAACCCTCACAGCGACTCTCCTCAAGCCGCGTACTCAAGCGCCGGGGGCGCGAATGTAAAACCGGCACCGCTACTCGTCTGCTTTCTTTTACGAGGCGCGGGAGAATCCCGCCCTACGTCGCCAACATGTAGTGCCGGTAGCGTGAGGGGGGGGGGTGACAAACCTACGCCACAGAGTGGGGCCTTACTGAAACAACAAACGACACGTAGACTGGCTAACAGTTATGGGCCAAAGACCCCGAGCAGTCTCGCACCCGTTTATTTATCTCTGAGGGCGGTCCCGCCCCCAGAGTGCTTGCGTGCATGCGTGCGTGTCTGGATGGGCCGGGTGGCCCCGTCAGTACAGATGGCACAACCTGTCCTGCAGGTCCACTAGTAGCATTTGATTATAGGACCTGACACCCTCAGTGCACTTTACTACGAACATAACTGTAAATCAAATAGGCGAATCATGGATAACCAATCATAATAACAATTTCTGTAGGGGGAGAACTTGTACTTTGGCACTGATCAGCAGTGGCAAAGTGCCCAAAGCATCTATGCCAGCAAAAACGAAAATGGGCATACCATAAAAAATACAGGAGGTAGAGACAAAAAGTCTGGGGAAACCACAACCAAGAATGCCAAGTCTAACCGTTGGCTATTCGTTCACGTCAAATTTAGAGGCACTTACTTGGATACACTGGTTTCTGTTGTTCAGGTTGGATGTGAACAACTGAAAGAGAATCCCATCAGAACCCTTTCTTGAGGCAAGGATGTTAAGCAGGGTTTGGTGATATGAGGAAAGAGGTTTAATATATGATGTGGTTGTGCAATCTCACTACTTGAACTGGATCCAGTCAGATTGTTTGCAAAACCATAGTTCGATACTGGGTAGTTGTGGCTCTAAGTAAGCAGTTAGGCTTTATCAAAGGAACACGTGTAAAGCATTAAGAAGTAGCAAAACAGTTGAATAAGAAAGTAGCAAGATCAAGTGAAAATCGGACACCAATTTATAAAAATAGTTTTTTTTTAATCTTTTAAGATACGGAATTATGAATTTTCAAAGGAACAATAAATCACAGCTTTTTGACTTAGTGCAATAAATCATTGTAATAGACCACAGTACCGGAAAACTTTGTCAAACTTTTATAAAGTTGTACTCTGGCCGCTGTGGGCGACCTACTCTGGCAGGGAACAAGCCACAGGGAACGAAGAGGTCCAGTTGGGCAGTTACCTCACAGTTAAAGCATTTCTCAGTCCATTTCCAGGCCGTATGGGCAAACCGTTAAATAATTTAATGCAGTGGTCCGGGTGCAAGAGAAATGGGATGCTGAAGATGCTAAATAATGTTGAGGTTGCTGAACTCCAGAAGAGGGTCTTCTTTGGGTCACCCTCGGGCCGAGAACATGTTAGGGCAACTTTGGACACAGGGACCGATGTATATTGATATCTGGGTGGAGTCCAGCCAAATACCAGTTGCAACTGGTCTCCGGTTACAGCAAAACCAGCTGTTCCCTTTAAATGGTGAGAACTTCCTTGCTAGGCAACTAAACTGCACTCTAATGACTCTCCCAGGTCCAGCAAACTCAGGTGCAAATTTTGAGGGTTGAGACTCGGTCTCTCAGGCTGCAGTTCAGCAGTGATCAGGCGTTTTTGGCTACCAACTCACAAAGGCAGGATTCTTCTCCTTTTGTGGCCCTTTAGCAAAGAAGAGGAAGTCACCCTACTGACTCATGGAGTCACCTCTTCTGTAGAAAGTTTTAAGGCATGGACAAAGTGGACTCTTGTCCAGGCCCCACCTTAGGGGGGCGCACAGAGATCCAATTTAGTTCTGCAGAGAGTCTTGTCCTGATGACCTTCAGTAGTTATTAAACAGATTGTTTTAAATACTGTTTTCCTTTCATTTATTTTTATTGTGGGTGGTATGTGAGGGTCTATTCCAGACATTCTGCAGAGAAACTTTGTGTTCATGTTTCATGCAAAATCCTTAACAAAAATCATTTTATATCAAAACAGATAATTTGCGGTAATATGAGTGAGCTGTTGCTGTGTTAAAGTATTGGAAATACACCTCAGTATCCATGAATATTAGATGTAAACACATTTAGAATTTGTACCCGTGGACATGTGCACTGTCAGTGACCTAGCCAAAGAGCGCATGAATGAGCTGAAACTGGATCATGAATTCAAAGCTGTTCCAAACAAGGGCCCCTATAATACTTTTGGCCCAGGGCCCCCAAAATCCTGAAGATGACTCTGCTCTTCTGTCTGAGGCTCAGGGAGGGCTTTTCCTTTAGCAGGGCAACACAAGGCTAAATCCTTTTTTTGTGAAGCTAAGAAGCAACAGGTGCAGCCTCTCTTTGCCAGTTCCAGGGAACAGTCGGGGAGTCTTCTCTTCAGTGCAGCTATAATCTGAGGACGGAATGCCAGGGGTGCCACTTTCATGACCAGTTTTTGCCCTCTAGAGATGTGGCAACTATTAGCCTAGTGATGTCTTCCTGTAAAGAGATGAATATAGGTAGCTCAGAATGCACAATTTTGCAGACTCCCAACACAGCAGAACCCTTCTTTGGCATGTGGAGTTCCCTAGCTCATCCCAGATGTGGGTTTACATGGGGGCAACACAGCCACAGAAAAAAACAATGTGACAGTGGTTTTCCTCTCCCTGTCCTTAATGCTAACCTGTCTACAAGGTCTTTCCATCGGGATTCTCTACACCCGTCAGTGAGGTAGGGGCCAAACTGGAAGCCTTCAACTCGGCCTTGGAAATAGCATTGGACACTATTATTCCCCCACAGAAACAGAGTATCCTAAATAGGAGGGCATCTGCCACCTGGTATACCAGGGAACTAAAACAAGAAAGAATTGGAAAGAAGGTGGGGGTAAATAAGACTAATGATAATAAAATACTGTATAGACAGGCATTGGCCAAATATCATTTGAATATGAAAGGGGCTAGGCGGCTGTTTATAACGACCCAGATAGAGAGTGCTTCCAACTCCTCCAAAGCACTGTTTGGGATAGTAAAAGAGTTTGTGGCCCCTACAGTATGTAATCAGGCCCCAGTGGAGTCACAGGAGTTATGTGACTCCTTAGCACACTTTTTTCACAATAAAATCTCAAACATCTATGAAAACTTCCCCCGCCAGACCCACACCATGAGGGGCCTCTAAAAATGTTAGGAAGGGCAGATGAAATTGCAGTATGCTCCTTGGGCAGTTTCACACTAGTCACGAAAGAGGAGGTCCTGAAAGGCTTAATGACAGCTAAGTCTGAGTCTTCTTGTGATATCTGTCCCCCAAGGATAATGACGCTGCTGGCAACCAGTTGTGCTCAACAGATTACAGACATCTTTAATCAGTCAATACTAATTGGTTCGATCCCTCCAATATGGAAGGAGGCCTTTGTGCGCCTGATCTTAAAAAAAACCTCAACTGACCCATCCATACTGGGAAACTACAGACCAATCTCCCTCTTGCCACTTCTCAGTAAAATCTTGGAAGGGATCATCAATCGGCAATTAAGCTCTTATCTCGAGGTAAACCAGCTTCTGGACCCATCGCAATCAGGCTTTAGGCCAGGGTTTAGTACCGAGATGGAGTTCCTAGAAGTAACGGATTCGCTAAAACTCACTGTCGATGCAGGAGGTTCAGCAATCTTAATTCTATTGGATCTCTCCGCAGCCTTTGATACCATCTCGCACGCTAGGCTGGCGGAGATTCATGGAGGCAGGGATTATCGCAACAGCACTTAAGTGGCTTAACGACTTCCTGTCAGAGGAATTCCAAACAGTGATGTTGGGTCCCTATACATAAAAAAAAGGCATCTGAGCAGAGGGGTCCCGCAGGGCTCCTGTTTAAGCCCCACGCTTTTTAACCTGCACATGGCCCCATTGGCCAGGGCTGGGGAGCAATTAGGCTTTGGAATTGTCTCTTACGCAGACGATACACAGCTGATCTTTAACATCGGATCGAACCCCACTCTCGATAAAACTCGCTTTGCCAAGGGGATGCTTACCATCGCGAACTGGATGACTGCAAACTACCTCCAGTTGAACCCGGATAGGACCGAACTGATGTTATTAGGTAAAGCAGCAGATGTCTGGTCAGATGACTGGTGGCCACAGGATCTAGGAACCGCACCATCACCTAAAGGGGCAGTGAAAAGTCTGGGATTAAAGCTGGACCAAGCCCGAAACATGAAAGCCCAAGTCTCGGCAATAACAAGCTCATGTTATTACACCCTCCGACTTGTGAGGAAAATACTACCTTACATTCCGCTTCCTTATCGGAGAACCCTAGTACAAGCAGTGGTCACCTCACTATTGGACTACGGGAATGCCCTACTTGCGGAAGTCGGGGAGACGCTCTTGGCCAAGTTACAGGTGGTGCAGAATACTGCCGCTAGAATGATCCTTAACCAACCAGCAGGCTCCTCCTCAGCTCCGCTTTTGAGGAAATTACACTGGCTGACAGTAAAAAAAAACGGTAATTCTTTAAGATCTGCTGCTTGACTTTCAAGGCAGTCAATGAGAATGGCCCGGTGTACCTAGGGAATAAATTACGGAAATATATTCCAAGTAGGAACCTGAGATCCACAGCCCAGCATTTGCTAAAGACCCCTCGCATCCGACTGGTCAGGACGAGAGGACGTCAGGACGAGAGGCAAAGCCTCACCTGGCACCAAAGTACTGGAACCAACTTCCGTTTGGACTACGTACAACAACTAGCTACAAAGTTTTTAGGAAACAGCTGAAAGCATATTTGTTTTAAACCTTGAACAATTTCCGTATGTCCCCTATTAGGCTGGTTGTCTTTTTTCTGGATAGCGCCGCGATGCCCCAGGGTGATGTGAGCGCTTTATAAACTATTAAACTTAACTAAACTAAACTACAAGAACAAAAAACAGCCCCTCTTGTGTGTGCCCAGCATTTGCCCTTTGAAGGTGGTGTTGTCTTTGAAACTTGCCTTTAGGGCTCACACCATGCTTGGCCTTCCTGTCAGAGGAGTGGTCTCACCTCTTCTAATGGCTGGCACTTTGGCCCAATTCACTAAGGTAAAGTTAGATGTAAGTTTAACTTTACTTTTTTCGGTATTTGTAACTACTGAAAGCTGCAAAGTCTGACTTTCGGTATCACAAATTGCATTCACGATTGGTAATGCCCTTTGTAAATACCGAAAGTCGGAAAGCTAGACTTTTGTCTATCTTCACATTTGTGAATTGGCCTCTATGTGGGGCATATTACCAACGTTAAGCGATATTTAATGCTAACAATTCTTAGCAACGAATTTTTTAACGCTAAGCATTGCCAGAAATTATCGCAGAGATAACTTGCTATTAGCAAGGTTCATCTCAGAAGTGATAAAAATCCTCACGCTAACTGCCAATTGAGAGATTATCGCTGGAAAACCAACGACAATCTCTCAAAGTTTGGCGTTAGCTTGATGATAGGGGCTCACAAACTTAGCCATGATATCCACCTTCCATAGGATATCATGGCTAAGTCAGGAAAATACCAGGTGTAAAAAAAGCAGTGCTAACTGCTTTTTTTATCACTAACAGGGTTAGGGAAATCCTTGATAATAGGAGAAATGTCGCTTAACTACATTTCTCCGGAACGCCCCCTTTGCATCTCATTAGAGATGCAAGGGGAAGCGTAGAGAAAAAGGGTGCTAACATGCAAATTTGCGTGTTAGCACCCTGTTGCCGATAGGGAGATAATTTTATCTCCGCTTTCTTGGCTTTTAAAGCCAAAAAAGAGGAGATAAATCCCTTGATAATATGCCCCTGTGTTCTTTCCTGAGAGTTACTCACACCTCCCCCCAGGAAGGCAGAAGTCTGTCTCACGGCCACCAACCATAAACATCCACTGGAAAACTTTGGGTAACATAGTTGCTACCTACTAAAGGAGCCATTTGTGCAAAAGTTGCATTAATTTTATTTGAACATCCATTCGGATTCAAAGCAATGATTCTTTTGATACCTTGAAGTATTATTTTTAGTAGCCCCATTCATGAGTCAGCACAGCCTAATTTGTCAGCGTGTAACACTGTACTCACCAGAACAACAATATGGGTTTTTACTGTCAGGGCAAGTAAAAACACATGTCCTACTTTTTTTTACTTTTTAACTTAGAATCTGTTTATTGAAAGTTTTTCCAATCACCTATACAATACAAAGCCATGGCCAGTAGATAGTTCAAAGTCAGTGCCTGTACAACTATAGATCTATGGCAAACAGATGTGCTACATGAGTAAGAGACATTCACCTAGGTGTGGTTGTAGCAGTAAGAACACGGTGGCCAGGGAAGTCAGGAAAGAAAAGAGATCTGGGTCGGATAAAGCCAGGCGGGCACCAGGCATTACGCCAACTGTAACTCATAACCAGAAAGAAGTAACATGGGGGAGAAGGGAGGTCCTCCAGCAACTCATCACTGGCCGATGCATGTATGAACAGCAAGATAGGGAGACGCCCATGAAGAGAGGTTCCCGAAGGAAAGGGAAGAGGGGGTCCCCGATTATCACCCAGTAGGAGCAGGGGACCATCTCTGTATATGGAAGAGCTATTAATCAAACAAGTGAAGGGCACACCGCCGAGGGGGCCAGAAGCATAGATACTTCATGCGTGTCATATAGCAAAGCAGAGGCTGCCAGAGTCAGGCAAATTTATTTTCAGTAAAAGCTATTTTATGGAACATCTATTCCTTTGCTAAAGTGTGATAACTTTGTAAACCAGGCCACTGTTGAGGGAGCAGACTTGGTTTTCCAAGCTATGGCTATAAGTTGTTTTGCTTCTCCTGTCATGTGACACACAAGGTACCAGTCCACGTGGGTTGCTGCTTCGAGCATCACCGGTTTAACCCCTAAGAAAATGTTACAGTAGTCTGCAATTATAGGGAATCCCAGTGTGTTATTGATATGCCCCAGTATTTCTTTCCAAAATGTGGTGAGGAAAGGGACAGGATTACCAAATGTGTTGAAAGTCTCCTACCTGTGTCTGACACCTCCAACAATTGACTGGGGTGTGAAGGGAACATGGTGAGCACGCATTCAGTGGTTTAGTACCATTGAAGCATCAGCTTGTATGCCGATTCTTGTTTGGTGATGCTCTTGTGTGTCTTTGGAATCTCACGTCAAAGAAGTTTCCATTGTTTCTGAGAAATGTCAAGGGTCCTATCTGATTCCCATATAGGTTGAAATGGGTGGCGGGGGAGTAAACGGGATTCCTGTAAAATGAGATATGTTTTAGATATAAGACCCTTGGATCCCTCAAAGCCTTTTACTAATGTTTCAAACGGTTTGAAAGTCCAACATAGGGAGGGAAAGAGCCCAGTGGCAGATTTGGAAGTTCTGATGGCAGGATGTGTCTGGGACAAAAAAGTCTTGTTGACCATGCGCAGAAGATTTAATTGTGAAACCCTAAAATAAAAATCAGAGGGTTTTAGAGTCACCTGCTTCCCACTCCGGAAAAAAACCTGAGGGAAAGGCTGGGGTAAAGACCAGGTTGCAGGCTATTGGGGTCTTCGAGGATGGAAAATTGGTGAGGCCTCTCCCAATGGCTAATTTGTCACAGATCCCAAGGACAGTGTCAGTCGAAATCGCCAGATATGCACTTTGGGGGTGGTGTATGCACTTCTGGGGTGGTGTTGCCATGGGAGCCAGGCTAAGTTCCACAGAAGTTTGCAGGCCACAGCCCGGTCCATGTGTAGCCAGTGTTTTTTACTGCCTCTCACCTCCCATTCGGAAAAGAAGCGAAGGTTCGCAGTCCAATAGTAGTCTGCAAGGTTAGGGCATGCCAGACCCCCAAGGTTCCGCTTAGCATCAAGAGGTTGTTGGAAATACAAGGTTGTTTCCCTTTCCAGATGAAGGTACTGATAGTACGCTGCATCGATTTGATGTCTTCTACTGAAGAAGGGGTAGGGAGGGACTGAAAGAGATTCAATAGGCATGGGAGAATATTCATCCTCACCACATTTATACAGCCAAGTCAGGAGATATGAAGAGGCTGCCATCACAGCAGGTCTTCCAGTATGGCCCTGTGAAGAGGTGCCCAATTGAAAAAAGACCAAATTTGCAGTGAGGGTGTGATGGTGAGACCCAGATACTGTACAGAGCAGGCGGCCCACCCGAAGAAGACTAGCTCTGAAATACACGCAATCTACAGTGGCAGGATAGCACATTCTGCAGTGGCAGGATAATCAAATTGAGTATATGGGACTTTGCTACATTGATTTTATAGCCCAAAAACGCTTCGCACAACCATAGTCTCCGGAAAACTGCCAGGAGAGACGTCTCGAGCTCTGTTAGCACCATTAACAGATTGTCTGAAAACAACAGGCCTTGTGCTGTTGACCCCCAAAAGGAATGCCCATTATGGCTTAATCTTGTCAGATGCGGATAGTCAGGGGTTCCACCATGAGGGTGAATAGCAAGGGTGATAAGGTATACCACTGGCAGGTCCCATGCTGCAGGACAAAGGATTGAGTGACCTGACCATTCACCCGAATAGCAGCAGGACGGGTGGCCTAAGAGGCCATGATTTTGCTCATCATAAGTGAGCCAAAACCGATTTTAGGCACTACAGCACCCAAGAATGCCGTCTCAGCATCAAGGGAGCGAAGACAGGCTGGGATGCCATGGTTCCTGACCTTCTGGACCAGTTGTGCCAGACATCTGATGTTATCACCCACTTGCCTCTGCTTGATGAAGCCAACCTGGTCAGGATTGATCAGTTTTGGGAGTAGGGATTCCAACCTGTTGACCAGCATCTTTGTATAGAGCTTTACATCTGTATTCAATAAGGCAATTGGCCAATAAGAGGCGAGGAGTACTTGCCTGGTTTAGGAATGCTGTATCGCCATGAGGCATCGCCATGAGGCGGATTGCTCTCAGCTCTTCCTTGATCGAATTAAGGCCAAGCTCAGTGCTGTTCACTATTTTAAGTATTTCCCATCTGGTGATTTGGAACCAGTGGGTATTGGCTTTCGTTTGCACAGTGTTGAAGGGTATGGACTCTCCTGACGATACTTATGAGTCCGAAAACAGTCTAAATTCTTCTGGAATGTCCTTGATCTGAGCCCAGCTAAAACAATCTGAATTTCTATTTTCGCAAGCCTAATGCAGCAAGGTTGTCTTCTTCCTTAGTGGATACTGGTACCTGCCCCATTGCATACCTTTAATACGCAGGATTGTGCCACGGTTTTCATATATTTTGTTCCTTTGCCTCTGAAACATAAGGAATGCGGTGCAAGTTTCCCTACAATTAGGAGTTGCCCCTTTCCTTCTAGCCAAGTGTATTCATACACCTTGGTATCCCAGATTTCCTGACTTCAGCTGCCGACGTTATTGGTGTAAGACTAGTGGTAGGGAGAACCAGCTATTGGTTAAACATGACAAGGATAATGATTGGGCAGAATCCCCTATGAAAGAGCCCTCTGAGGTCCGATCGTTGCCTCCCCCTGACTCAGGAGCCGCCAGAGGCAACGATGGACAGGTATGAAGGGCTCTTTCTTGTTAAAGGGGGTCAGACCATTGACAACTAGGTTTGGCATAATTTTGAATAAAGTCCTCCAAGGGGGGTTTCTGAGTCTCTGTCTACCCCCTAGAGGAGTCTAATGATGGAGATTTTTGTAAATAGAAGGATTGGTTCTTAAGAATATTGTAGCTATGGGGTTTATCCCACTGAGGGTGAGCCATATTGACTTTGGTGGGAGGACAAATGGAAACTCTAAGAAGTAAGCGAAAGAGATAGAGGCACATATGATACAAGATAGAGTGGAATTACTAGATCTCCTTTTTGAATTGAGCTCCCAATTCCTTACTTTCACAGAGCGGGGCCTCCTAATTCCTGAGCCTCGTCCAGGAGAGGTGAGGTCTGGTCCCCGGGCAATCTGGGTGAGTGACAGAAACTTCTAAGGTTGTTTCTTTTATTAATATAGTACAAGGTGGATTTAACCTCAATACAGTATCCATCAAGTAGTGTTTGTTGTTTCAGGTGTAAGACACTTCAATTGACATGGAGGAACAGTGACAGGTTCCGGTTAACTATATCCTTTTCAATATTTTTGAGTTATTCACCAATTTTGGATTAATTTATACTTTGGGTGTGAATATCACATGCAGTAGCATATAAAGTTGAGAACAGAGGCCCTGAAGAAAGCCTCGTGTCCTTTCCCTGACGGCTGAAACATGTTGGCCCATATGCTGTTATTTGTTTAAACTGCTTTTTCTGCACTGTTCTTGGTTTTAACTAGGAAGAGGACAATTTCTAATAAAATGTTCCTTTTTTCCTTTATCCTATTTTAAGTCACCACTTTTTCTTTCACTTCTGTTTTTGCACTGCACATGGTCCCATCTACATCAAGTTCGTATGGTCACGGAGCGATTGTGGGTCGGAACCCACCCCCGGCTGAGGGTATGGTACTTGTCTCAATGATCTAGAGACACACTATCCCTGATGGATGACCAAGTGATAAAATTGATCATTGCAAGACTTTAATGGGAATCCAATGTATGTTCATGAGTTTCACCTACAATCACTACTGGTTCTGTGCTTTGGGTTAATACTCTACTTTATAGTTAGACTACTTTTGTCCTTTGGTCTCTGGTACACTCTGGAAGGTATCATTAGCCGTGTATAGAGGTCCCTTACCCCCTTTTTTTTAGACCACTAGGTTTCCTTGTTGTGAATAAGGTTGGGAAAGAAAAGGAAGTAAAACAAGACCGGTTTACCATACGGTCCTGAAGTCTTACCCACAGGAGTCCCTTGAGGGTGCAGAGCAATTCGGCAGCAGTGAAAGGACTGCCCATGTTTCGAGTGACCGGAGAATCTAGAGGTACACAAAGTTAATCAGCAAGGTACGAATCAATGACAGTTGGATCATCTCCTTCACTGGAGTAAAGCTTTTGATAGTATTCCTGAAAAGCCTCTTGTTTGTCTGATTTCTGCACAGTTCAAGTGGAATTCGCTACCCACAACTTTGAGATGTCCTACTTTTTAATATACAGCACCATATCTTAGGGCTTCTTCGGCCTGCCATAGAGAAGATTTTGGCTGTGCCATTACTTTAAGTTGGAACGTCAAGTTAGCAGTTTAAGCCTGCTCTACCAGTCTGCACTGGCAGACTGGGAGACATGCTTTACTCTGTCACACTTGTAGTGGCACAATAGGTGCTGCAGTCCATGATTGACACTTTAACTTACAGATCCTAGGTACTCCTGGTGCCATATACTACCGACGTGTAAGTACATTAACCTAGGCCAATTGGGTACAAGCCAATTAAACATACACTTTTAAAGGTCAGAGCACCTGCACCAAGGCCTAGAGGGCAGGGCCCAGTGCATCACAGAGTCATTACACCAGTACCTAATACCTCTAACTCCAGTATGCAAGAATATTTTGGTAGTTTCTGTGGGACCCTACTAGTCCCATTAGAATTGAGAATTTCCAGGGAATCAGCATGACTGTAACTACTTCCTACCATTAATTCCCCATTTTACCCGGGTATCTATCTGCAGTTTTCACCAGATTTTAGGTTTGGAACATGAAATGCCCAAAGTTAGTTTTTCCTTGAGAGTTGTGATCCCACTTAAGCTCGTCAGAGTCGGATTAGCAAATTGGTATTACATTTCTTACTGGGGAGCTGTGAATGGGGGTCATGGGCTCTGTCTGATGGTCATGATTTGGGGGTTTCCTCACAGACAAATAATGCGTTTGTGCATTTCCTAGTCTCTTTTTAAGCCACAAACAGTACACTAAGCCTAATGTGGGACCCTAACAGTTTTATAAAGCAAATCCTGTTAGGGTTGGTCCCCCATTGCACAGCGTACATTGAACCCGATGAGGGTAATAGAAAAAGTAAACCAATTCAACTTTCAGTTCATTGTGTTCTTTACTTCATTTTGTTTCTTATGTCCAAATTATCAATCATTTATACATTCCAATTTAGTTATTAATTCCATTAGTCTGGATATCCCAAAGCATTTAGACATAGATCCCTATGCATTTCGTGCTATCCATAAGCACTTCATCAGGGAAAATCTCTGTAACAAAAATTAACCGGTCTGATTATGAGGAACAATCCTCTGTATTCTATTACAATTCGCATTTATCAGTATTCCAACATTAAATCTAGAATAAACAGCAGTGATGATGGGTAAAAAAGATGGTTGAGGGTCTAGTTGATCATATTCTATCTTGCAAACAGATTACCATTATTCAGTTAACAGTCTTTTCAAAACATGTTCAATTAACCATATTCTTGAGTGGAAGAACAAGTAATAATCAGTGTTCAAGAGTGTTAAAGCATTCTTACCAAAAGTAAAACATCGTGAATCTAGCTGAAGCGTGCAACATATTTTCTAATCATATTACACATCCAAATCATCTTCATGTGTAAAGTTACCATTCCCGGTTACATTTGAAGGCGTGTGCAGGTGTTTTAAAGCTTGCGTGTCAGTTACGCGGTGTTCCCAACAGATAAAAAACAGTCTTAATATCCTATCGTTGTGTGTGGATAAACGGTGGCAAAATTAAAGATGTAAAGCCCCAGCTTCATCTTCTATAGGTCTTAAAATAGACGCCATAGCCATCACAGTTCGAGAAATGTACTTACTAGGTCTGTTAGAGTGTATGTCAGTCGATCCGCAACTTCGCCCAATATGGTTACCGTGAGGTTGTGTGTAGTTCTGTTAATAAAGTTGGAAATCCGCGTTCAACGGTGGAGTGTTGAAAATAAATGACGGACCTGTTTCTATCTAAGATGAGCGCCGTCTTATAATGGGGAAAATGTGCGAAGTGAAACAGAAAAGGGAGAGTTTCTTTATTCTAGTGTCTGTAATGTATAAAATACTGTCTTAGGACTAAACAATACACATCCATACCATTGATCGTGTATATAAATGAGCTAGCATGTAAACATTTATAAGTGCTAATGAACATTATATCATATCATCACTGAATTGAGCCTGTGAAATACTGGATTATGTGATGTTTATAAGTAACATAAAAATTCCATCCTGTCACTCAAACCAGTGGGTTGCATCGTGCACAGGTAACGAGTCCAAACGTTTTCCATCTGTAGTAGTTTGTTCTTCATGCTCATTCCTTCTGTGTTCACCACGTTTTCCAATACAATAAATTGTAGCTGTGCTATATTGTGTCTCTTTTCAACAAAGTGCGCTGCCTCTGTGGATTTCATGTTTGATGTCCTGATATTGCTCTTTTGTTTGAGAATTCTTGTTCTGATTTTACGTTCTGTATGGCCCACATAGCATGAGCCACATGGACACATGAGTAGATAGATCACACTTGGGGTATTGCATGTAACATTCACTTTTAACTTAATGGTGGTGCCTTTCATGGGATGATGTAAAATGTTCCCTTTTATGACGTTGTTGCAATTACTGCTGTTGTAACATGGTTGTGTGCCATGATATTTCGCCGTTGTAGTTCCAATATTTTGTTGTTTCTTTAACAGTTTCTCAAGGTTAGGACCACTGGTGTATGCAAAATTGGTGGTTGTTCAAACAAACCCATAAAGTCTGGTTCTCTGCTCAATAGTTGCCAGTGTTTTAAGATGATGTTCCTGTATTTGTTACTCAAAGTGGAATATTTAGAGACCACTGTCATTCTTTTGCTATCAGTTCTTTCTTTCGGTTAGAGTAACTCTTCTCTTTTAAGATTTGCACACTTGGTTTTAGTTTTTACCAGTACGTGTTCTGGGTATCCTTGATCACGAAATTTGCTACACATTGCTTCTGTGTGTTTGGCATAGTCTGTGGGGTCCGATATAATTCTTTTTAATCTTATCAATTGCGACAAGGGTAAATCATTTTTCAAACTCGGTTTGTGAAAACTGGAGTAGTGCAACATACTGTTGCGGTCTGTCTGCTTCTGGTATAAAGTCATGAACTTGTTGTTCTCTAATCTGATTTGCACATCTAGTTAGTTGATGGAATGTTAATCATATGTCCATGTAAATTGTATACGATCATTGATCTCATTCAGTGATTTTAGAAACATCAATAATTCATTCTCTGGTCCTGCCCATAAAATGAATATATCGTCTATGTAACCCAAAAACACTCTTCCATGTTCAATCCACATTGGTTCGTTCATAATTTTGTGTTGTTCGAAGTGGTGCATAAACAAATTTGCATAAACTGGGGCGGCACAATTGCCCATTGAAGTACAGCTGAGTTGAAAGTAGCACGAGTCTTTCCAGATAAAGTAGCTTTGATACAGGGTGAATGCTAACAGCTCAATCAAAACCATTGTAGTTGAGGTTCGATGTTAGATTTAAGAAGGGCTTCTTCTATGGCTTCAATTCCCAGATTGGGGGGGATAGAGGTGTACAACGCTTTTACATCTACTGTGCGAAGCCAAAGTTCCTCATTTGGTGTAGTCTGAATGTTGTTAATCCTTTGGAGAAAATCAGTCGTATCTCCAACGTATGTTGGTGTTTTAATAACCAGAGGTTGCAAATGTTTATCTATAAGCTTTCCTACCGGTTCATGTATGCTTCCTCTCGTAGATACGATCGGTCTGAAAGGTGGTTTATGTAGATCCTTGTAGATCCTTGTGGACCTTGGGGAGCATGTATAACGTTGGTCGTCTAGGATTCTCCTGGATCAAGAACCTTCTGGTTTTCTCAGACATAACTTTTTGGTCCATTGCCTTCTGTAAAATGGTTTCGAGTGTTGTTCGAAATTCATTAGTTGGATTGTACTCTAATCTGGTGTATGTGTTGGTGTCTGACACGTGTAGTTGTACTTGTTGTTCATAAAATACATTGTCCATAATCACGAGCGCTCCGCCCTTATCCTCATTTTGGCAGATGATATCTGTATTCTCTGCAATTCTCTTGAGAGTGCTCCTCTCTTTCATGGTTAGATTGCTGTGTTTCAATTAGGTTGAAATTGTAGAGATGTCAAGTCTTGTTTGACCAGATTCTCAAAGGTGTCAATAAGTTTATGGCTAACAGGGTCCATAAATGTGCTCCGAGGACGTAAGTCCATTAAAACTTGATCTGGTGGTAAGTTTGCTGATATCATGTTCTCAAAATACTGTCGTAGCCTAATGTTTCGCATTAATTTGAAAAAGCTGATTTCTAGTTCTAAGGTGTTTGAACTAGTGGTCCGTACGAAAGATTGACCTTTTTGTAAGATCTTCAACTCCAGGTCAGAAAATGTATGTGTGGAGATATTTATGACCAAATTGTTGCAATCCATTATCTTTTCTTGGTTCGTTTCTCCTTCTTTTCCGGTTCTTTTGTTTTTTCTACTGTTTTTACCCCTCCTGGGTCTTCCTGCTCTGCTAGACCTTTTTCTAAAAAAGAAACCGTGGTTTCTGAGGTTGAAGCATTGTCAGTAGTTGATGTTGTTCGTGTTGGTTGTTTTCTTTGTGTGTGTGTATCACTGCCTGAAGATGAGGTTTCCGTCGCTGAATAGGGATTGTATGGTTTTTGTTGACGTCGGCGGGCGTACACCTCAGCATAGGTGTACACCTCCCCGAGTTTATAGTCTATAGTATCCCTTTTATACTTTCGTATCTTCAGTTCTTGTATTTCCTTTGTATACTTGTCTAGTTGGTTATTTAAGTCCTTCAGCATCCTGGTGTAGTCGGTTGTTTCCATAGAATTAGTGAGATCATTCTTTATGACCTCTATCTCAGTATTTTCTGACCTGGAGTTGAAGATCTTACAAAAAGGTCAATCTTTCGTACCGACCACTAGTTCAAACACCTTAGAACTAGAAATCAGCTTTTTCAAATTAATGCGAAACATTAGGCTACGCCATTATTTTGAGAACATGATATCAGCAAACTTACCACCAGATCAAGTTTTAATGGACTTACGTCCTCGGAGCACATTTATGGCCCCTGTTAGCCATAAACTTATTGACACCTGTGAGAATCTGGTCAAACAAGACTTGAAATCTCTACAATTTCAACCTAAATTGAAACACAGCAATCTAACAATGAAAGAGAGGAGCACTCTCAAGAGAATTGCAGAGAATCCAGATATCATCTGCCAAAATGCGGATAAGGGCGGAGCGCTCGTGATTATGGACAATGTATTTTATGAACAACAAGTACAACTACATGTGTCAGACACCAACACATACGCCAGATTAGAGTACAATCCAACTAATGAATTTCGAACAACACTCGAAACCATTTTACAGAAGGCAATGGACCAAAACGTTCTTTCTGAGAAAGCCAGAAGGTTCTTGACCCAGGAGAATCCTAGAATACCAACGTTATACATGCTCCCCAAGGTCCACAAGGATCTACATAAACCACGTTTCAGACCGATCGTATCTACGAGAGGAAGCATATATGAACTGGTAGGAAAGCTTATAGATAAACATTTGCAACCCCTGGTTATTAAAACACCAACATACGCTTGAGATACGACTGATTTTCTCCAAAGCATTAACAACATTCAGACTACACCAAATGAGGAACTTTGACTTTGCACCGTAAATGTAAAAGCGTTATACACCTCTATCCCCCACAATCTGGGAATTGAAGCCATAGAAGATGCCCTTCTTAAATCTAACATTGAACCTCAACTACAATGGTTTTTGATGGAGCTGTTAGCATTCACCCTGTATCAACGCTACTTTATCTGGAAAGACTCGTGCTACCTTCAACTCAGCTGTACTTCAATGGGCAATTGTGCCGCCCCAGTTTATGCAAATTTGTTTATGCACCACTTCGAACAACACAAAATTCTGAACGAACCAATGTGGATTGAACATGGAAGAGCGTTTTTGCGTTACATAGACGATATATTCATTTTATGGGCAGGACCAGAGAATGAATTATTGATGTTTCTAAAATCACTGAATGAGATCAATGATCGTATACAATTTACATGGACATATGATCAACATTCCATCAACTATCTAGATGTGCAAATCAGATTAGAGAACAACAAGTTCATGACGACTTTATACCAGAAGCAGACAGACCGCAACAGTATGTTGCACTACTCCAGTTTTCACAAACCAAGTTTGAAAAATAATTTACCCTTGTTGCAATTGATGAGATTAAAAATAATTATATCGGACCCCTCAGACTTTGCCAAGCACACAGAAGCAATGTGTAGCAAATTTCGTGATCGAGGATACCCAGAACACGTAATGGTAACAACTAAAACCAAGTGTGCAAATCTTAAAAGAGAAGAGTTACTCTCACCGAAAGAAAGAACTGATAACAAAAGAATGACAGTGGTCTCTAAATATTCCACTTTGAGTAACAAATACAGGAACATCATCTTAAAGCATTGGCAACTATTGAGCAGAGAACCAGACTTTATGGGTTTGTTTGAACAACCACCAATTTTTGCATACACCAGAGGTCCTAACCTTAAGGAACTGTTAAAGAAACAACAAAATATTGGAACTACAACAGCGAAATATCATGGCACACAACCATGTTACAACTGCAGTAATTGCAACAACGTCGTAAAAGGGAACATTTTACATCATCCCATAAAGGCATCACCATTAAGTTAAAAGTGAAAGCTACATGCAATACCCCAAGTGTGATCTATCTACTCAAGTGTCCATGTGGCTCATGCTATGTGGGCCAAACACAACGTCAGGAGCTTGCAAAACTTACCGAGACGCCATTGGGCGGTGCCGTGAGGGGAATGGCGGCTTTTGCCAGGCACACGGAGATGCCGGGAGGCATACAGGACCACAGCCCCCAGCAGCCTCTGGGGCAGCGCGCCCGTGACAGGCCTGGAGCGCCCGGAGGCGCTAGAAAAAGGCTGACCCCCGTGAGCCCAGGGGGAACACCAGGAGCTTGCAAAACGTACCCAGACGCCATTGGGCGGTGCCGTGAGGGGAACGGCGGCTTTTGCCAGGCACACGGAGACGCCGGGAGGCATACCGGACCACAGCCTCCAGCAGTCTCCGGGGCAGTGCGACCATGATGCGCCTGGAGCGCCCGGAGGCGCTAGAAAAAGGCTGACCCCCGTGAGCCCAGGGGGAACACCAGGAGCTTGCAAAACTTACCAAGACGCCATCGGGCGGTGCCGTGAGGGGAACAGCTGTTTTTGCCAGGCACACAGAGACGCCGGGAGGCATACCGGACCACAGCCCCCAGCAGCCTCTGGGGCAGCGCGCCTGTGGCGCGCCTGGAGCGCCCGGAGGCGCTAGAAAAAGGCTGACACCCCTCTCGCCCCGCGAGTCGCGCGCAGGAGCGACCGGGAGAAGCCCGGGACAAGGGCGGGGCCGTCTGTGGCCGTCCGGGGACGACCGAGGACGGGACGGGCCACCCCCCTTGGCATTACTTGTGAGTACGGACAAGTGGTAACTTGTGGATGTAACTTTGTTTATGTTTTTAACAACTGTCCGTGACTTCTGAACTACCCCAAAATGTCTGTCCAATCTACCTTACCAGATAACTATTTACTGAAAGTAGTTACCAGAATCAATAGCGACAGAAGGAAATCGCTAGGTAAAAGTACTGTACCAGACCTCCCATTGATTTCATCTGTGGATCCCAATAAAGTAGATATGATTATCATCAATCAAACTGTAACAGCAGTCGAGACTGACAATATCGGTATCAATGCCGAATCAACTGAGGCCCCCGACAACTTGATTATGGTGGAAGATAACCCGTGTGAGAACTCTGAAGGTACCCCTCAGCAGTCCATTAGGGCTACTTAATTCATGCGAGCATGCAGGAAAATCGCACCTAAACGGGGAAATCATTCTGTCAGAAAGAACAAAAAAGACACCATACACAAGGAGAACATCGAGGAAATAGAGCCATTATCTAAAGACAGTTGTGTTTCCATTAAGCCTGACCAAATTGACCTGTTAGTGAGTACTATCGATAATAAATTCAAAATGGTTTTAGAGCCCTTGCTAGCTAAAATTGATGATTTGTGGGCAGAAGTATTGAGACTAAGGGCCGTGGTGGATCAGCATGCAGACAATTTGGATAAATCCATATCAAATATTAAAAATACAGTGTGTCCAACCACAGTCCCTGTAAAGGATAGGGTACAACCACGCCTTACAAATAGTGCCCCTTCTACTAATACAAGGAAACAACTACCCAAAGAGTTACCTGTATCAACACGTACAATAGCTCAGGAGGTGGGCCGACCTTTACAGACACCGGCAGCTGGGTCAACAAGCGTAGTGCCGGGTAGTTCACATAATGATGTAAGATCAATACCAGCCCCAAACAGTGTTAAGACTGTTTCGGTGCCAGCTGTTTTAGCTACGCCTGCTGCCACAGGGGGGACTAATGGGGTACCTGTAAGGATATGTAGGCGCCCAGTAGACCTTCCCCCTGAATGTGTACCCTACGTCGTGGACTTAACTAATGTCCCGACTTTAACTCAGGCCCCTAATACCCAGGAGTCAGCGGATTCTCTAAAAAATAAAACAACTTCATGGTTAAACCGCCACTGTGGTTATCCAGTTGGCTACTCTGATCAAATTATCTCTACCAGAAGAGTCAATTGGATTGGTAATACTAGAAAGACCTGTGGGGGCGACTGCGTGATTATTAATTTTAAACAACCGCAACATGTTGCGACTGTCCTGCTCAGAGCAGCCTCACTCACGCAGTCGGAGACAGATGTAATTGCAAGACCATTGGGCTATTTCTATAACCATCTTAACAGGTTACCTTCAGCTAATTACAGGGAGGGGGCAAAGAACAATTTTAATTATCCATCTATTGTAAATAGACCTGTGTTGTCTAACTTTTGTCCTGGTTTTCAGGATGGTACACCTATCCCGCCGATGCATATGGTGAATTCTGCCCCAGGCGGGAATAGATTTATAACACATACTCCCAACCCATTTTCAACCTGTGATAGCACTCTCTTGCCTGGTAATGGGATGGTTTATCAAGTCCCAATTCAGAATAGGTACCAGTCGTTGAGCTTTCTGGATCAAAATGATTGACATGAGATTGACCTTTTTCGGGGAGATGCAAACAGTAATAATATTGGAGAATTAATTATGTCCGTAAATGAACTGGTCAATAATGTGATTGTAGACTGTATGCCGGTTGGGGGAGAAGTTGGGAATTCAATGTATAACATAGAGCTTTTTAACCCAGATGATAACATGTCCGTATTTAGTGATGGAACGCCTATTGTCAGCCGTGAGAGGGAAAGGGTAACTTGTTATATTGCCAGCTGGAATATTGCAGGCCTAGTGGCCAAGGAGGACATGCTAGGATGGAAAGATTTTGTGAACTTTTTTGACATCATTTGCCTACAGGAAACCTGGTGTAAAAACTTTAAGGGCATCGATGGCTTTGTATCCTATGAACTTCCTGCCTTGGCCTCAACCCATGGTAGAGCTAAAGGAGGGTTGTTGGTGTTGATTTCAGTCAAGTTACCTATCTCGGTGAAAAAGCATGTAAAAGTGGGGGCTCATTCACAAATTTTATGGCTAGCACAAGAAGCGGGTAGAAATATACTTCTGATTAATTTCTACAATAATATATTTGATGGCACCAGACATGTTGCAATTAATGAATTAGATAGTGCACTGACTAATTTTGTGAAAAATTTTAATGGCGTTTATGAATTTATTTTAGTGGGGGATTTTAATGTTTCAGTTTGCCCCTTATCATCTCAGAAGTTATGCGGTGTGTATAATCGCTCAGGGGATGCTGATGCCCATTTTCCCCATCATTTATATGGAGAAACCCTGAATAACTTTCTGATAGATTATGATATGGAAATTATGGAAAATGCCAAGAACGACCAGGGAGAAAATATACCGACTTTTAAAGGAAGGGGGGCCAACACTGTCATTGATTTTATGTGCATGTCTTCTAACCTAATTCCCCTATGCTCAGAGCCCAAGGTGGTTGATGTTATGTTAAGTGACCATAACTGCTTAACTACTGAAGCCATGATTTGGAACCATGTCTCCACACCTGAACAGGGTAGTATTGTTAATATCGAACCCCATAGACCAAATGGTTATAGGTTGAGGTGGAAAGGAGAAAAAGCTGATATAACATCTGATTCCATCATCACTAGTTGTTTGATGGAAATCACGGCAATCCTTGAACAGGATGAAACCTTGGCTGTCAGTATTGACCACTTTGATAGAATTAATTCAACCATCAATAAGAAGTTTACCAAAGTAGTAGGGCACAAGAGTAGACATAAAAGGGGGTTGTTTGACCATGCTTGTTCTACTGCCCGGAGTGATCTTAAAGAGGCCTTAGCAGCTAAGCCAAGAGATAAGAGTCTGGTGATTCAACTTAGGCAGGATTATAATTTGATCCTTAAACGTAGAAAGGCTGAACTACAGCAGGAAGCGTGGGACAATCTTAGCCAAGCAGCAGAACTGAAGAATTGTACTCTGTTTTGGACCACGGTGAACAGCCCATTCCTAAAGGACGAAAAGGTCCCAGAACACACATCAAATGTGAGTATGGAATCATGGATTCAACATTTTTCCATTATTTTTGACTCAGGTAATAGACCGGCCTCCTATGGAGAAGGCTGGGCCATCATAGCCTTAAATATCACCATAGATGAGGTTATGGTTAGTATAAGAGCCAGTAAGGGAGGGAGGGCCCGGGGACCTGATGGGGTACGCATAGATGTGTATAAGACCGCCCCGGAGATTTGGGGCCCATTGCTGGTTAAGATCTTCAATGCAGCTGTTTGCTGCAAAATACCGTCTACTTGGGCGGAATCAATAATCGTCCCGATCTATAAGAAAGGTGACCGGGGCGATGCCAAAAATTATCGGCCAATATCCTTACTGGACTCATCTGTCAAAATTATGAGTCGGGTCCTTTTAGTCAGACTAGAAGAATGGGCAGAGACTAATGAGATTTTAACTAACTGTCAGTTTGGGTGCAGAAAAGGTCGTGGCACCATTGAGCAGTGCTTGAATTTAGAACTTTTGGTAGGGAAATATACCCAGGCCAAAAAAGGGTCACTTTATTTATGTTTTGCTGACCTAAGCAGCGCTTTCGATATGGTAGACCACGCTATACTATGGGCTAAACTGATTGAAATGGGAGCTCCCGAAGGTATAGTCTACTTTCTGGCCCGCCTGTACGAAAAACTTAGCACCAGTGTTCGATATGGACCTAATGGGGAGTGTACGAGTAAGTTCAGGATCGGGAGGGGAATTAGGCAGGGGTGTGTTTTAGCACCCCTGCTTTTTACCCTCTTCATAAATGAGGTGGATTCTGTTCTGCAGACAGTTACGGCGGACGTCCCTAGAGTTAACAACCTTAACATCCCTGTGTTACTCTATGCGGACGACGCCGTGCTGTTGTCCAGGACTCCCCTGGGTCTCCAACGCTTGATGGACAGCTTTGTGCAGTTCATCAAAAACAGGAAACTGGTGATCAATAAATCGAAAACATATGTGATGGAGTGTGGGCCTAGACGAGCTAAAACAAAAGGTAATTCCCATTATTTTATAGAGGGCGAACCGGTTCAAAAAGTTGAAAATTTTTGCTACTTGGGGATCACTTTTTCAAAAAAATGGTAGCTGGGATATTGAACATAAAGCTGTTAAAACAAAGATGACCAGGAGTGCTAATGGGGTCTTTGTATTCGCCAAGAAGCTGGGGAATAGACGTATTAAAGACATGTTAAAAATTTATCAATCTAGATGTCTTTCTGCGGCCCTTTATGGGGCAGATGTATGGGGTGTGTCACCAGCCGGGAGCCTACAGGTGGAGGAGAATAATTTCCTGAAAAGGCTCCTGTGTCTACCCAAATCTACCTCCAACAACTTGGTTTATAAGGAAACAGGGACTCAATTCCTGAACGATATGATCATGTTAAGACCCTTATTACTGTGGCGCTCTGTTTGGCAGAGTGATGGCACCTCATTGAACAGAGCCATTATCGAGGATTGCCTCTCTTTGGACCAGCATTTAAAGATCCCTTGGATGAAATATATTATTGAATGTTTCCAAAAGGTTTTTGGGTTTAATGTGATCAATGACCAATATTGTGCCTCTGATATCTCCAAATCAAATTTGAAAATTACCTTTTTGAATTATTGTATCGAGAGGCATGCTTTGGAGGAATCTAAATTATCCACATGTAAACTGTACAATAGCATGAATGACTTTATTGGATTTCACCCATACTTGACACAGGTAACCAGAGTTTCACACCAGTTTGTACTAACCAGAATGAGGATGGGAACAGTACATTATCTTGTTGCGTGCCCTAATGTAAAAATGCGCCCTAACGGACCCTGTGCTTGTGATAATAATGCGGAACAGAGCACTACGCACTTTCTTTTATCATGCCAATTGTATAGTGAACTACGGAAAATCTTCCTAAAGCCTATGTTGAAAAGATTTGGAGTAAGAACAATTACGGACTCTATGAAACTGCTTTTTAATCTGCACCATCCGGACATTTGCTTTTTTACTGCTACTTTCCTGCTTAAGTCAATCAGTGCCAGGAAAAGTATGTGTTTTTAATCATTTTAAATATTTATTCCACCCCCCTCTGGATAATATATGTATTATGTGTTTCTTTTTTAATGAAATGTTTGTATTTGTAATTGTGTGTGCTTTTATGGACATCTTTTTTATGTTCAGAATAAAGCTTTATGAATTGAATTGAGTTGAAGTTAAAAGTGAAAGCTACATGCAATACCCCAAGTGTGATCTATCTACTTAAGTGTCCATGTGGCTCATGCTATGTGGGCCATACAGAACGTAAAATCAGAATAAGAATTCTCGAACATAAGAGCAATATTAGGACATCAAACATGAAATCCACAGTGGCAGCGCACTTTGTTGAAAAGAGTCACAATATAGCACAGCTACAATTTATTGTATTGGAAAACGTGGTGAACAGAGAAGGAATGAGCATGAAGAACAAACTACTACAGAGAGAAAACTTTTGGATTTGTTTCCTGTGCACGATGCAACCCACTGGTTTGAATGACAGGATGGAATTTTTATGTTACTTATAAACATCATATAATCAAGTATTTCGCAGGCTCAATTCAGTGATGATGTGATATAATGTTCATTAACACTTGTAAATGTTCACATGCTAGCTCATTTATATACACAATCAAGGATATGGATGTATATTGTTTAGTCCTAAGACAGTATTTTTATACATTACAGACACTAGAATAAAGAAACTCTCCCTTTTCTGTTTCACTTCGCACATTTTCCCCATTATAAGATGGCGCCCATCTTAGATAAAAACAAGTCCGTAATTTATTTTCAACACTCCGCCATTGAACGCGGATTTCCAACTTTATTAACAGAACTACACACAACCTCACGGTAACCATATCGGGCGAAGTTGCGGATCGACTGACATACACTCCAACAGACCTAGTAAGTACATTTCTCGAACTGTGACCGCTATGGTGTCTATTTTAAGACCTATAGAAGATGAAGCTGGGGCTTTACATCTTTAATTTCGACACCGTTTATCCGTACACAACGATAGGATATTCTGACTGTTTTTTATCTGTTGGAAACACCGCGTAACTGACACGCAAGCTTTAAAACACCTGCACATGCCTTTAAATGTAACCGTGAACGGTAACTTTACACATGAAGATGATTTGGATGTTTAATATGATTGGAAAATATGTTGCACGCTTCAGCTAGATTCACAATGTTTCACTTTTGGTAAGAATGCTTTAACACTCTTGAACACTGATTATTACTTGTTCTTCCACTCAAGAATATGGTTAATTGAACATGTTTTGAGAAGACTGTTAACCGAATAATGGTAATCTGATTGCAAGATAGAATATGATCAACTAGACCCTCAACCATCTTTTTTACCCATCATCACAGCTGTTTATTCTAGATTTAATGTTGGAATACTGATAAATGCTAATTGTAATAGAATACAGAGGATTGTTCCTCATAATCAGACCTGTTAATTTTTGTTACAGAGATTTCCCCTGATGAAGTGCTTATGGATAGCACGAAATGCATAGGGATCTATGTCTAAATGCTTTGGGATATCCAGACTAATGGAATTAATAACTGAATTGGAATGTACAAATGATTGACATTTGGACATAAGAAACAAAATGAAGTAAAGTACACAATGAACTGAAAGTTGAATTGGTTTACTTTTTCTATTACCCTCATCGGGTTCAATATACGCTGTGCAATTGGGGACAAACCCTAACAGGATTTGCTTTATAGATTATTCTTAAACGCTTGATGGAACAGAAAGTGGAGCCCTAGCTGCACGTGACAGACAACAACCTATGATAAAACGCGGTGTGTGTCTTACACTCTTGTTACTTAACAGTTTGACCTGCCTTCTTGACATAAAACACTTGCCTAGCAACTCACATTTTTTATTTTTGGGGTGTTTTTGAAAAGAGGCACAAGGGGTATACATGCAAATGCATTATTTGTCAGCTGTAGCAACTCCATATGAGACACGCAGAGAATATCCTGCACTCGTAAATACTCAATAAGTTAATTGAAGTGGTAGATAATAAACCTGATATATGTCACTCATAGAGAAACCTACGAGAAAAAACATTTTGTGAGATGGATATTGACTATGCATGAGGTTCTGAGGTTTGATGCTTCCTTCTTTTTAGGTCGAGCCTATAGCGCCAGTGCACATGTGCTGCTCGCTTTGCGAGGCATGCAGTATTCAGTATGGAGTGGAAGCTCCGCCCACTCTCCCCCCATCTTTTTTATTGGCTTGTGTCTTTGTCATTCTTAAATGCTGCCTTCCGATTGATTTCAGGCAATCAGTCCCTCCTTATGATGGCCATGTCGTCATTTGTATCCTTCCATGGCTACTGGCCCCTTTACTTTGAGTGTTACGCAGTATGTTTTATTTAGAATGTGAGCACTGTTTTCTTCCTATGCCTTTCCCTAACATCCTCCCGCCATCTGTGGCTTCTCACCCCTTTCCCTCCGGTTGTCTGAGGTGCCTGTACCCATCCCCCATCCTCCCATTGTCTGTCGTGACTTTAAACCACCCCCCCAAGGCTCGAGTCGGAGGTACATGCGGGTACACAGTGCCCCCCCACTCTTTTGACAGGGTGTACGCCGTCCCCCTGCCAAGAAGTTGGGCCCCACAGAAATATGCTGAACTTGTCCTGGTGTAATTTTCAGAAACCGGGACATGTTCCGCAGCACCTAGACGTTGCCTGCTTTCCATTCCCAGCAGCAACGTGCAGGCAGCGGGGGAGCCTTTTTTCACCTCCAGCTGGGTCGAAGTTAAGGGGCCATCCTGCCTCCTTTAGGTTGTTTATGCTGCCTGGGGGACGCCTGGAACCTTACATTTAAATGTAAATGCCATGAGGGAAACAAAGACACACAGCTTGCCTTCTCTTCACAGGTACTTGAGAGAGGCATGCTTTTGCCTTTGTTCTGTCGCTGTATATAAATGCAGACACTGTAAGACTGTCAGATGGGTTAGTCTGTCCCAGTATTTGCACAAAGAATTTAAGTAGCACTATTTTATTTCTTTTATAGCGCTACGTCGTGATGTCATGAGGTCATTTGCATATTGTCTTACTTGGTCAGTCCCCCACTACTTCTTATTGGACTTGTGCCCTGCCCCCCTCCCTCCCATTGTCCGTGGTGACTTTACCCCACCCCCTCCCTCCCGTTGTCCACATTGCCTTTACCTCACCCCCACCCTCCCGTTGTCTGTGGTGAGTTTACCCCATCCCCCTCCCTTCCGTTGTCCATGGCGACTTTACCCCCTTCCTCCCGTTGTCCGTGGTGACTTTAACCCCACCCCCTCCCTCCCATTGTCGATAGTGATTTTACTCCACCCCCTCCATCCCGATGTCTGTGGTGACTTTACACCACCCCCCTCCCTCTTGTTATCTGTGGTGACTTTACCCCACCCCCCTCCCTCCCGTAATCCATGGTGACTTTAACCCACTCCCCCTCCCTCCAGGTGTCTGTGGAGATTTTACCCCACCCTCTTCCTCCCTCCCATTGTCCGCGGTGACTTTACCCCACCCCCCTCCCTCCCATTGTCTGTGGTGCCTTCACCCCACCTCCTTCCCTCATGTTATCTGTGATACCTTAGCCTAAACTAAAGTAAGCCTATAGCATGATTGGTAGCACACACTGAAATCCTACCCGTCTATGCATTCGTCACTCGCTCGGCCTCTCTTCCTTCATTCTTTCAAATAGCATTAGGGCAGCAGTCCAGAAATGTAACACCACTAAAAAGCCACCAAAGGCGAAGACGATGTTGTGGCTTTATTACTAGCACTAGGTACCAACAGAGTTAAAATGTTCAGATCCTGTGCAATTCCTCAAAGTTAAAGCTTATGTTTTAAAAAGGTAAAACTAATATAGTTTACTAGCAGCCCGTCCCAACCTTGTCCGGGGGCAACTGGCTCCCCCGACCCCCGCCCGCCCCGACATTGTCCAGCAGCCCGGGCCCCCGCCCCGCCTGTCCCCCACCTGCTCCGACTCCCGCCTGCCCCGACCCCCGCCTGCCCCGACATGGGTCCCCTCACCTCAGCCGCCGCTCCTCCAGCCTGTCCGCTGCTCCTCCAGCCTGTCCGCTGCTCGCACCGCCGCTGGCCTGTCCGCTGCTCTTCACGTCACCTCTCCTCCCCCGTGCCATGTCCGCCGCTCCTCGTCCCGCGCCTGGACGCCGCTCCTTCCCGCGCTCCTGACGTGAGCACGCACGTCACGGCCGGCGCTACTTCGGAGGGACTACTTTTATTTTACTGTAAATTTTATAAATAACGTTTTTTTTTTAATTTATATAGCCTATAACCATCTACACACCCTGACGATTCCAACGGTGTATCGGGTGTGTGGATTGGCGCTGTGGTTCCCGAGTTTACCCGCCTCAAAGGCTGAAAGTTTTTCCTTTATTATAGTAGTATAGATTAAGGGAGCTCACATGCCAAGAGTCGCTCTGGTGCTTCTGGAGAAAAGCGGAGTAATGCGAAGGAAGTTTTACGGAATCCATTCCCACTTTTCTGCTCTGGTCATTTGCCAGTCTTTGGAAGACTCCTGTTTGAGAATGGTTGCTGTTTTTAGGTAGAACAGTTTGAATACTCTGAGAGGGAAACATGCAGCTATGACGCTGCAGCAGCCAAAATAAAATGCAAATCTCGCTGGTTAATGGCATTCAATGTATTTTGCAAAGGTGACTTAGTTTGGTATACTTTTTGCTCTTGTGTGGAGGGTATGCTCATGGAAAACATAACCCAATGTTTTTACATCCTTAATCAAATGTGTGCCAGCTTGCATGTACAGGGGAAATGTAATTTTAAACTCAGCAAGGTGTGTCTGGTTTCGTGCTCACTTTCAGCTCATTTCTTAATATTGTAGCTAAAGAGATGTGCGCCAGGATGCTAAAATAAGGTCCACTTGACTTCCCCGTTCTGCATTTTCATGCAATTGTCCTCTCCAAGACCACCACCATCACGTATGAGGTTCTCAGAAAGGGCCCTTGAAAATATCCAGTAAAGAAACTACCCATTTCAGAAGCACATCGCCAGACCAGAAGCCAGAACATCACCGGGCTGCAAACAAAAACGGCAACAAACTAATAGAAGACAGGCCTTCTCCATCTCTGCCCCTATAATCGGGAACAAAGACCCTGTTAACATAAGTACTGCCCCAACAATCTTCAGAGAATACATCTCCACGCAATATAGAGGGCTTAATTTTCAAAAGATTAAGGGCCAGATGTAGGTAGCCCTTTACCGATCGGAATCGGCCGAAAATACCGATTTTCGGCCGTTTACGATCGGTAAAGGGCTAGGAAGATGTAGGTGCACATATTCGGTAATTTTACCGAATCGTTATTATTACCGAATCGGTAATAAGTACCGATTCGGTAATAATTACCGAATCGGTAATATTTACCGATTCGGTAATATTTTCCGATTCGGTAAAGTTACCGAAAATGCTATGTGGGTAGCCAATTTTCTATTGGCACATGGTTTACAGATTCGGTATTTTACCATGGAATACAAATCCATGGTAAAATACCGATTCCTGTGTACATGCACATCTGTGCATGTACACATGTGCCATGTGACAGACAGACGTGCCCTTAGGGCATGTCTGTGTGTCACATTGCACACATGCCCGTTTTGGGGGTGCTAGAGGGTGTCAAAGTGACACCCCCTGCACCCTTGTGAATTCTTTAATTACCGATTCGGTAAATACCGAATCGGTAATGCCTAATCATTCCTATGGGCTTCAAAGCCCATAGGAATGAATGAGCATTACCGATTCGGTATTTACCGAATGGGTATTTAAAGAATTGTTAAGGATTCGGTAACGAATCCAGATGTTGGGACCTACATCCCATTTACCGATTTTGAAATACCGAATCGGTAAAATTCGGTATTTCAAAATCGGTAAATGGGATTTACCTACATCGGGCCCTAAGTGTCATGGCCCAAAGTTTTGCTCAAAGGTCTGTGGCACCTGCTATCAAAGGTTGTGGTACCAGAAACCAATGCGGCAGAGACTTGATTCCACCTCATGCCTCTTTAATCCATCACTCGACCAGACTATTTATCTAACTCAAGCAGACTATTTTACATACCTGCTTTCTTCCTCTGTCAGCGTTATTCTGTCTTTCTCTTTCCCCCTTGATGCTTTTCTCTCACTTACTTTGAATCAAAGTTTGTTAAGGAAAAATAATTGCCAATCCCAAAAATGAGTATTGGTAGGCCCCACTTGCAACCACCGGCTCAAGTTAAGCAGTGATTAAGTCACGCCACTCATGAATCCTATTCCCCATTGTAACAATTTAAAACAAATCTCAGGACTCCCCTTGTAAACTGCTTTACAAACACCTATGCATACATTTACATTTCCTGTTGATGTTAGGATATGACACATTTAGGGGTTGATGCACTAACCCTTTTCAAGGTTATGTCAATTATACTTATGCATGGACATGCTGCATTCAATGAATACAAGAGTGCACGCAATGTGTTTAACTATATTCTCTATGTGTGTAATGTACACCAACTCTTGGTACATTATGTACATGCCATGTCCTGACAGGTATGCAAAAGATGGCAAACCCAAGGGATTGTCAAAACAAGGCGGGCTGCACACAATCTGTCGAAGTATTCAATTTGGGTTGCTGGATTTCTCCACAGTGAGGCAGGGGCATCGGTTGGTCGCCTTCCGCTGAAGTCACGTGAAGCCTCTTAGTTAGTACAGCCCTGCTTCTCTCGTGGTCATAAACAACAGGCATTCAGAATGCTGCTTGTTTGATGATGTCAGCTTCAGTTTTCGTTCTTCTCCAATATTCAAAAGTGCCCCTTTAAGCTGGCTCTTCTTAAGGAAGGTAACAGCTCCTTCGTGCTTGATTTACTCTCCCTTGGGTCTACAATTTTACTTTACATTAGCCGCCAAAATACCACATGGCGTAGAATTTTAGAGGTGGCTGCATCTGAATATTTGCAGAGTGCTTACACAGTGATACATTTATCGGCACGGAGATCTACCTAGCACTTATGTGCGATAATATGCTGCATCACTAAATACGTATAAGGTCCCAAAGCAAGACCAATTGTGTTGCAAATGCTTGTTTACTGAGTCCCCTATTTTATTGGAGGGTAGATAGTCCTCAGAAATACCTCAAATGTTGGCTTACTATGTTAATGGGAAAATAAGGAGCTTGATAGAAAGTTGCTCATCATTGGATTGAAGTAATAAGAAATTCAACCTGCTTGGATAATTGGCAGGAGATGTGAATTTCACTCATAAAATCCAAGCGCACCTCGCTAGTCACATCAACTTTTGTACTGTTTTCTCGGGAGACAGTGGATAATGTTTGTGCCTCTTATTCTGACTTACTAGCATAGGTTTCTAAGAGTACAGCAATGCATCACTCAAAAAATCAAGAAGCTATTTGAATCTGAGTGTGAGCTTAACACATAGTCGTGCAGGAAACCTTATAAGGGGCATGATACATAGAAAGTATGAATGTTTTAAATTCGAAGATAGCAGATAAATACATTGCTAATAGTAAGTTATTAGTGCCCAGTGGTTGGTAGCTACTCCATGATGAGCAGTAGCAGAACAGAAACACCCAAGAGTGTGGGGCCTCTTCGGAGTAAACATTGGCTAATAGGTCACTGTTCTGTACGTCACAGCTTAAAATATGTATATTTTTTGTTGGCTGTGATAGCTCCTGAATTTCAAAATGGAAAGGACTATTAAAATGGGCTACCATGCTCTGATCAAGATGAATTTCACAATAGAGTTAAGAAGACAAAGCAAGGGACTTTGGGAATGAACACTAACAAAGGAGTAAGACGGCATATAAATCAATATACAATTTGTGTTACTTGTACCTATACTAATATGAATATGAAGTATTTATTACTGATTACAAGAGAACAGCTCAGTAATTAATGATGAGAAATACTTAGTTTGCCTTCACAAATCCACATTAAAAAAAGAGAGAAACATAACACGTTACTGTAAGAAATTGGGGCATTCGTTGAGGGGGTGAATACCCCCATCAAGTAATAAACGCAACCCATGTCACGGTGAAGCAGTAAAATCACTAAATTAACCTGAACACATCCCCCTAGTAGCAATGGCACAGAGAGGACAGACTTAACTTGGAGACAGTGTGCAAAGTATTATGCAGTACCAAAACAGCAACAAATGTCGCCGCCTCCCCACATCCTAGCCATTATAAATAAGTAGAGTAACTGTTATTAAATCAAATTACAGCAAATCGACAAAAAAACAATAAAAAAGACAGGAGGTACGAGTTTTTAAAGTTTAAATGTGAAAATAACTACTAAAAGCTACACATATCATATTCATATTGTTTAAACTTGTTTTAATATATGAATGAAATCATTAATTCAAATAATCAAATTGAAGAAAATCAAGTGAATCTTGGTGTCACATTAAGTTTGTCTATGTGTCTCTTCCACAAATAATGGAGTAAAATGATAACGGTATTGATGGTGTTTATTAAGATATACATGTCACCCCTCTAACAGGCTTTAACAGCCCTAAGGCAGGGTGCACTATATGACAGGCGTGGGCATATCTGCATGAGCAGATATGCCCCTACAGTATTAGGGTTAATATTGTAAGTGCCAGGGAAACCATAGAGAGAACATGGGATGGGAACTTGACAACACAAGTTCCACAGCACCATGATGGCTTCAATGAACCCAGGACCAGGTACCAAAGAGCTCCTTGTAATAAATCAACACTGATACCAGTGTGAGATTTATTAAAACATGTGCTCATGATGGAGTAAGGATTCGCATATACCGCGACTTTCTCTGTATCAAGAACCTCGCCAAATTTGTAATCATATTAAACCAACCTGTTCGTCATTTTCTCGCCTCTTTTCCCAACACACGGGTGTCCCCAGGAGGCTTGCTTATGTGTCTTTTCATCCTAACCATGCTTGCACTATGGAAATGGCTGCTTCGCAGAAAATCCGATTTGCGCATGCGTCGGTCATACTCACGTGATGTGACGCACTCGCATTTTGGAGGGATAGTATTGCTCATGCGCAGTGATGCAAACATGGCCGCTTATTCCTAACCATGCTCCCTGCTTACCTATGCTGCTTCTGCATATCTATCTTTTCGCACTAAAACCCTAATGCAATAGAAATTATAAAGTAAGGGGTGCAGTGAAGCTTTTAATGGTGTACAGTGTAATCATTTTTTCGTATGATTCTAATTTGTTTTCGCTTACTTTTCATGTATCGCGTATTTGTGGGCCCGGGGGGGGTGAGGAGCTGCGCCATCTTAAAGCTCTTCCGTACCTGGTCACGTGATGTGGGAAAGACCAACTGCGCAGAAGCTAAAACAAGTCAGCTGACCTCAGAAGCAAGATGCGCACAGAAAGCACACCTCTGCGACCTCGAATTGTATACAATGTTTCACTTTACTATGAATTCCATTGTCTTTCTCACACGTATACCCTGGGAACTGTACTGTAAGGGGTGGGTACTGTCACCTGCATACTAATGATGGGAACAATGAAATTTAGGAGGTGACAATGACCTAACCTCCTCGCTTGACCAATCAGAAAGTGGGACCTTGTCATTTGCAACATTAGTGGGTGGTCTAAGGGTCCTAGAAAGGTATAAGTAGTCTAGATTAGCATAGAGAAATTGTCCGACTTGTCCGAGTAGCAGACCTGTCACTGACCCTACGAACTCCATAGGTGACTGATACAGAGAGCTGCGGAGCACTCTGTCCTTACTGTCCACAAAACTCCAAGGGGTGGACATAGTCTTAAGTGCTGGCGAAGCACTTTTTGCTGGGGAACTTCGAAAACCCAATCAGGGTTATTGGCGGATTCCGTGCAGAGGAGGGGGTAACGCTGGCGTTGCATCCGAAGCTGTAAGGGGTTGGTCGTGCCTTGGTGAACCCAGTCCTGACCTGGAACCTGAGGGGTATCCTGTCCTATTCCTGAGCTGTACCTGCTCACTTTCTGGTATTCCAATCCTGAGGGTCCTTGTCCCGTCCTTCCAGACTGACTCTTGGCCAGGGTTAGTCCTCATTCTCACTTAGGTAAATATTAAACTGTGGGTGTACGTCTTTCTATCACTCTTTTCTTCTTTTCTTAATAAAGCTCTCTTGCCAGTGATATTTTTCGCATTATTGTTGAAGTGATATTTCACATGCTACTGTTTATTAGTACTGTTCCCTGTTTTCCCCTACCTCTAGGATTTGTGCTAACTGTTTTATTCAGTTTGTGCCCTTATTCCCTTCCCTTTAGAATGGTATTTGGTCTGAAGATTAGTAAAGATTAGCATAGGGATAAGAAATAAGTTTGGTTTGAACACATACTAGGTCCTTCTCACATTCCCTGCCTTAGTTAAATTCATCTTGAATAGTGTGTTCCCGAATGTTCATATTTTGCAGTGTTCCAAAATAGTTCTAAATGATACTTGCTCTAATCCAAAGTTATATTGTGGCTTTGATATTAATAATTGATGTACTGATTTGTATTTGCCTCATCTTGGCATATTCCTTCTGAAACTTTATCTTATAAAACTTTAAAACCCATTCAGGTGTCTGTGGTTATTACACCTCATTGAATGTCATTAAAGGTACTGTATGTGTAAAGGTATTTCTACTCACTCTAGGAATCTTGTCACCTGTCCACTGCTAGCTCCTGATCCGTCAGGAGTAATGTGCCTGTGGTAAGTCAGGTACATGAAAGTAAGTGGTGTAAAGAGTCACCCCCGAATTACTCATAGTAGCGTGTAAACTCACCCGGTTCATGCAAACTCTGTTTGAGATATACACGCCAGGGCCCAGTGCGTGGAAATTGGTAAACTAGTGAGCTGGGTGACCCGCGCGCTCTATCAGTAATTTTCTGGTAGCAGAGTTATGGTTAGGACTAGTTAAGATAGGTAGACAAGACAGTAGATAAATAAAACCGTGAAAATAAAATGTGCTGCTAATTATTGCTTAAAAGTGATCACATTGCTTCGAAATATTGCGCAAATGTTCTTTTTTTTGAAATGTTATAAATTGTTTAAGTGATTTATGTTATATTGCTGCTATAAGTGTTATATGTCAAAGTGTTAGTAAATTGTTCTATGTAGTCCGAATCCCCGGGGAAGTATATAAGCTAACGGTGAGCAGAATCCGGTTGGCTGAAGAGGTCGCTTGTTGCGGGTTATTAGTGCAGGGTCAGGAGAAGACTGGAAGCGCTAATTAGGATCTTTGGTTGCATCTGAGTGTGTGATAGCTAGCGAGTCTTGAATGAAACTTCCATTGTGATATCACCTAGTAAGGGTCACCTTAGGGAGGAATAATTAGGTCTCCGAAGCTTGAGTGATAAGCAAGGTAGTCCGCTGAGAAACCCTGGCTTAGTATATATCCCGGAAAGAAGTGGATGAGTCAGGGGAATAACAGGTTCTATGTTTGCTCGTATGTGAGGTTAGGCAAAGAAGTCTACCCTAAGTGAATGAAAAGTAGACAGAAGTGGTTTACTTGCAGTGATAGGAAAATTTTCTACCTATTTAGAACACTCCGACACAGCGGCGAACGTTGCGTGTTGTTTAGTAAACTAAGCGTTCGTACTTTAGGAAAAATTCAAAGTTTCTGTTACCTTGTGAAGGAGGGAGTCGGTCGCAGGACTGCTCTGACGTCACTCCGTGCCGCGCTGGTATTGGACAGAACAGCGGGTGTGTAGCAAGGCTGAAATTGTAAAGGAGGGGTGAGTGCCGGAGCGTGAGACCTCGTCTTACGAAAGGCCGCGCACCCATTGGACGAGAATTGTTGTAGTCTCCGCGTTGATTGGCTGCTGCGAGATAAAAGTCGCGCTAGCATTGGAGGCACTAAAGCAGGCAAAATTAATCAACAAGAGCTCGAAGATAGTTTGGAAGTGTGTATGTGGTATCCCGAATTCATACCAAATCCACAACACTTAGGCTTTAATAGGGAACAGAGACTACGAGGTAGACCAAAAACAATGTACGGAGTTAAGAGAAAATTGTCCTTTGCTGATAAAATTAAAAATTACTTTAAGAAAGATCAGCCGATTAGGACAAGGGAGGGTGTGATCATTCCTCCGCCAGATACTCCCGCTTCCTTCATGATGTTTGATAAAGGGTATCATACCTGTGTGTGGTTAGATAATTGGGCAAAGTATACTGCAGATGACGGAGTTCTAGCATTCCCTATTTATGGTTCCTTTAATGGCAGAGTCCTGTTTAACCTCAGAACCAGAATGAATGAATTGCATCCCCGACCCAGATTAACTCAATATGAAGCATTAGAAGAATGGGAAATTGAAGCCACAGAAAGAGACAGGCCCCGAATGGATAAGGAATTGGGCAGGTGGTATCCCAAATTGCATAAAGTGTCTAAAGAGCAGAAAATGAAGCAATGGAGGCAGAACATGATGGTGGAGGGGTTGTTTCCCATGATGGGAGTACTTGAAGAAAAGAAAGGGAAATGTAAGGAGAAAACCCGCCACCTAATGGCTATGGGAGACTCGGAAGATGAGCACCTTGAAGATTTATTGATGAAAAACCCACCTCCCTATGTAGCAGAGGCAGAACCATTAAGTTCACCAAACCCGTTTGCCAAATATCCTAGATGTCGGAGGGATAGTGAGACAGATGGAACAGGTACGGACAGTAAAACCAGCGATGGGGATGGGTTTTGTAGACCTCGTTCTACGGTCCCGAATTACCGTCCTTTTGGGGAAGACCCACCTCGGTTGGTTACCCCAACAGCCCCAAGTATTTACCCCCCCCTTGGTACCCCAAGTGTTGCATGACAATTCTGCAGAGAAGGCTCTGAAAGAGAGAGAAAAGGAAGCCCTAATGAGACAGCGCGATAACTTGATACAGACCATAGCCCAAATACATCCTCATCCAGATTCCTTGACTATCCCAGTAACAATTGGTCCAGCAATTCCTCTTTATGGGGATAGAATGGTCAGTCCTAGACCACCTGTAATAACCCCAATTGCACCCACTCCAAGTATTCCACCTACAAGAAAAGAACAGTTCATAGATGATGATCAGGAAAGTGAATGTGAATCAGAGGTCTTAATGGACCTACCTATAAGGGAACCTGGGAAAAGTGCGCCTAGAGAGAGAAGTCAGAGTAGGGCAAAGGAAGTTCTGATTGAAAGCTCCTCCGGGTCCAGAAAAGCCACGGTAGTATCTCCAGAAGAGCTGGACCGATGGTCAAAAGAATTAGAGAAAGAGACCACACCCCAACCAAAACCCCTAGAAATCTATAGACTAAGGATAGAAATAGAAGAGCTATTGGCTGGTAATGTAGGATTAGACAGGTTAAACACCTTTAATGAAGACGAGTTACTGTTTATCAGCAAAAACCTTACCCGGAATACCAGACTGTTCCATGAAAAATTAACGGATACAGCAGCTGACATGGGAATCGATATTAGTCGATCCAAAGTCCTTCAGAAACCCTACAGAGCAGATTTTTCTGACAAAGACTTAGAGAACCTGAATGTGGTGGGAAAACAAATTCAGATAAAGGAAATGTTGAAGCTCCTACAAAAATGGGAAAATATAGAAAAATGGAAAACCCGGTGGGCGAAAAAGAAAGAAGATAGTAGGGTTACTCCTAAAGACTCAGAATACTTACTGAAAGAGGTAAGCCCAGCAGAGAAACTGTGTCCCATGAGAGAGGTACAGGGAGGGAAATATGTGCATGTCCCTTGGTCTCGACAAGATATTGTGTCATTTACTAATGACTTTCCAAAATTGCGGGAGAAACCAGTCGATTGGTACCGACAGGTCGAACGCTTCATAAAAGTTCAGAAGTGTCTTCTGAAAGACCTGGATGGTTTTTTCGACATTGTGGTGCCTGTAGATTTGTGGACGGATTGTAAAATTGAAATTGATTGGCCCACTGAGGAATATGCAAGAGATGAAAAAACTGGAGCTCCTGCACCCGAGGTAATGAGGAAGTATGAACAAGTCATACAATACCTGAAGAAAAAGGTGCCCGCAAAGGAAACTGATTGGACCAGAATAGATAGAACTACCCAAGAGCGTGATGAAAGTGTCCATTCCTTTTATGAAAGGTTACTGCAGGTGTTCAAAACTTACAGTGGAATCGATAATGTGGACATGAAAGACATGACTCATTTCAGTTATCGATTCGTGTTGGGATTGAGACCTGAAATATCCCAGTGGATTCGAGACAATAAAATCAGTTGGCAGGGAAAGCCCATAGATGATGTCTTAAAATATGCAAAGTATTGCAAGGACGAAATTGAAAACAAAAAGAAAGCCCTCAAGGAAAAGGTAATGTGGGCACAAGTAAAATTGGCTGAACAGCAGGAAAAACAGTTAAGTAAATTGAATAATAATAATAATACTGTCCAAATTCCCAATGCTGGGGGAGGAGGGAAACCCCGGGTAAAAATGAGTAGGGAGGATGCTATAAAGAAGTTTCCCTGTCACGGGTGCGGTCAGATGGGGCATTGGAGAGACGAGTGCCCTCATTTGCAGGCTGGTAATGCCCCTGTAAATGGTTTAAATCCACAGGTGCAGAAAGAGGGGACCCGAAAGAACCAACAACAGGTAAAGCTGCCTCAATTGCCTCGCGCTCCCAGACCAAATTATAAGAATCAGGGTCAGCAGAATGAAAGGGCCGAGGTATGGGAAGGAGAGAATGAAAGAAATGCAGTCATTCCACAGTATTTATTGAACGATTCCTTTCTCTGTGATGATCAAGATTGACGGGGCCTGAGAGGGGAGGACAAGGAGTGCGTACTTGGCGCCTCCTTACCGGTAGATCAGTCAGGTCCATACATTGAAGGAAAGGTTGAAGGAAAAGACGTCACCTTTCTGTTGGACACTGGTGCTACCCGTTCTACTGTGAGAACAGTAGATGTTCCTAACCTACCCCTCTCGGGAGAAGCCATCCAAGTAGTGGGCGTTTCAAATCAGATAATCAGTACTCCGGTAACCGAACCAGTGGAGATTTCCATAGGAAATTTCAAAGAGATGCACAGATTCGTGGTCTGTGACTCCAGTCCTGTGAACCTATTAGGACGAGACTTGTTGTGCAAAATGAACTGCACCATCTTTTGCACACCAGGTGGTGTCGAAATTCAGACACCAGAGGAGGATGGCCTGTACAAATTAATGTTGTTAAGGCCAGACTCAGAAGTTAGGCCCCTGTCCATTCAAGACTTACCCGAGGAACTGCAGCACAAAGTGGTACCTGAAGTATGGGATTTCACTGGAAAAGATGTAGGCTTAATGGCAAATGTAGACCCAGTTAAGGTAGCCATAAAGACAAATGCTATGTATCCCAAAACTAAACCGTATAAAATGAGTGCAGAAGTAAAAGCTGGAGTCGCAATAGAGGTAAAACGGTTGCTCGAAGCTAACATCATACAGGAGGTCATGAGCAGTCCCTGTAATTCACCCATAATTGGAATTAAAAAGCCTAGCGGAAAGTACAGGGTAGTGCAGGACCTGCGCAAGGTAAACCAAATTGTTGTACCTTGCTGTCCCATTGTGCCCAACCCTGCAGTGATACTGTACCAGATTCCGTGGGATGCTGAATGGTTCACTGTCATTGACCTGTGCCATGCCTTCTTTTCCATCCCATTGCATCCCGAAAGCAAGTTCCTTTTCAGTTTTGAATTCGACAGCCATGTCTATGTCTGGAATCGTGTCCCTCAAGGGTACACTGAAAGTCCATCGATTTTCAACCAGATCCTGAAGAGATGCCTTGAATCTTTGGTACTGCCAAGAGAGTCTGTTCTAGTACAATACATAGACGACCTTCTGGTGGCATCTAAAAATCAAGCAGACTGTGTCACTGATACCGTTGCCTTACTGAACCATCTAGGAAAGGGAGGACATAAAGTCTCACCAGACAAACTACAGTACTGTAAAACTTCAGTAAAATATCTGGGGCACCAGATAGAGAAAGGGATTCGGAAGGTAACTACAGAAAGGATCCAGATAATACAGCATATGGACCTACCTTGTACTCAGAAAGAAGTAAGGATGTTCCTAGGAGTCGTAGGATACTGTAGGCAATGGATTGCGGGGTTCGCCGCTTTGGCCAAACCTCTAATAAAAATGACAAAGAAAGGAGTGGATGACCCCGTCAAGTGGGACGATGAAAGCATGAACGCATGGGTAACCTTGCGAAATTGCCTGTGCTCAGCTCCGGCATTGGGAATGCCTGACTATTCCAAGAACTTCGAACTGTTCTGTGACACTAGAGACAATTGTGCGCTCTCAGTCTTAACCCAGGAGCATGGGCTGATCAGGCGTCCCGTGGCCTACTTCTCAGCCACCTTGGATCCAGTGGCCGCTGGATTACCAGGATGCCTGAAAGCAGTAGCTGCTACTTGCGTTAGTCTAGAACAGAGTGAAAACATTGTCATGGGACATCCTGTCACTGTATTTGTTCCACATTCAGTTGTAATCTTACTGACTCGAACCAAGACCCAGTATCTCACGCCTAGTCGGCTGACTAAGTATGAGAGAATTCTGATAGGTGCTGAAAATGTAACCATTTCCCGGTGCAACATTTTGAACCCAGCAACACTATTGCCAGTTCCTCTGAATGGATATGACGAGGATGAGATGGAGCATAATTGCATAGACCTAACCGAATTTAGCACCAAGCCACGTCCTGATATCAAGGAAATAGCCTTACTTGATGAAGATGTTAAAATGTTTGTGGATGGCTCATGTCTAAGACATGAGAATGGAGGTCTGAGTGCTGCATATGCCGTAGTCACATTGGCGACAACCCTGGAAGCTTCTTATCTATGCGAAGTAAAATCTGCACAAGTGGCGGAATTGATCGCATTAACAAGAGCTTGTAAACGGGGGAAAAACAAGAGGATAACTGTTTATACTGACAGCCAGTATTGTTACGGGGTGGTTCATGACTTCGGCCAACTTTGGTTACAAAGAGAATTCATGACATCCTCCGGTACCCCTGTCAGAAATGGAAAGGTGGTACAGAACTTACTGGAAGCAATTCAATTGCCCAAAGAATTGGCTGTGGTCAAGTGTGCGGCTCACAGATCAGGAAACGATGATGTGACAGCCGGCAATAGATACGCTGACCAAATTGCCCGACACCAAATGTCCCTCCAAATTGGCTTGTGGGGAGGCGGAAACAGCTGCCAACTTATGTTGTTTGAGAGTATATCTTCCTGGGATGAATTGAAAGATCTTCAACAGGCAACAACCAGGGAAGAGAAAATTAGATGGAGAACTAACAAATGCGGAATCAGGAATGATGGTGTTGTGGTTAGCGAAGCTGGTGTGCCTGTACTACCAGATATCTTGATTGATGGAATGGCCCGAATGATACATGAGCACACACATATTGGGAGGGATGCCATGTGTCGTATGTTTGACAAGGTGTTCTATAACTCAAAGTTCAGAAATAATGCGGATAAGCTTTGTCAAAGGTGTTTAGTGTGTCAGCAATTCAACGCAGGAAAGAAGACAGTAGTTGAACAAAGTACCATTGGAAAGGCAGAAGGTCCTTTTGTCAGGATGCAGGCGGACTTTATAACAATGCCCATGTGCAAGGGATATAGATATGTCCTGGTCATAGTTTGCCTGTTTTCCCGGTGGGTGGAGGCTTACCCGGCAAAGAAAAATGATGCCCTGACTGTAGCAAAATTGTTACTTAGGGAGTTGATACCTAGGTTTGGAATTCCTGAGACGATCGAAACAGACCAAGGTGGGCATTTTTCAAACGACGTCCTAAAAGAACTCTGTAGAGCATTTAAAATGGAACAACGGCTGCACTGTGCTTATCATCCAGAGGCTTCTGGAATAGTTGAGCAGATAAATGGCACCATAAAGTCAAGACTGGCGAAGATGTGTGATTCCACCAAAATGAACTGGATAGAAGCTTTGCCCCTTGTGCTGATGAGTTTGAGGAGTGTCCTGAACCGAAAAACAGGCCTGAGCCCCCATGAAGTGCTAATGGGGAGAGTGATGCGACAAGCATGGGTTCCCGGCCACAAACTGCTTAGTATTTCTGATGATTTGGTGTTAGAATACTGCAAGCAGCTGGGTGACCAAGTGCGTTCTATCTCTCACCAGATTGGAGAGACTGCTGTCGAATGGCCTGCAACTCCAGCACATAAGCTGCAACCAGGTGATTGGGTGGTGTTAAAGAAACACACCAGGACGAGTTGCCTTGGACCAAAGTGGGGAAAGCCAAGACAGGTGATCCTTGTCACCACCACAGCTGTGAAGTGCGCTGGTGTACCAAAGTGGATCCATGCCAGTCACACAAAGCGGGTAACTGGAGAAAACACGACTGAGGCTGAAGGTAGTCCAGCTGAGGAGGCTCCAGAAGAGGGTCCGGACCTCGCTGACATTGAACTGCCGAGCACAAGTCAAGACGTTGAATGGTATCCTGCTGACGACCAAGCTTTTGATCCAATAAGAACTCGAAAATATTCCTATCTAAATAGTGAGTGGGATAGTGAAGGTGAGACAGGGCTAGGGGAAGGCCAGATCATCAAGACTATCATAAAATCTGATCCAGACGATGGCCCAGTAGGGACAGATCAGGTCATCGACACTCCACCTGAAACTCCAGAATCTGGAAAGGGACAGATAGTAGTCAAAGCGGACGTTCATGCGGAAGAAAATCAAGAGTTCGAAGAGCATGAACAGGGACAGTTAGAAATAGACGAACGTGTTCAGGAAGAAGAATCGAGTTCATTTGAAAGCCAAGAACCGATACAGCATCAACCTGAACCAGGCCAGCATAGGGGCCAGGCAGAAGAAACTAGTGAAAGACCTGGGACTAGTCAGACAGGAAGGGAAAGAGACACTGCTAAAACAAAAGTGCCACAACGAAGTGAAAACAAGAGAGTCCACGAGGAAGGGCAGATTTCCTCAGCCTCTAAAAAGATCGAAAAGATGGAGGAACCCCGATACATAAAACGACTGAGGCTAAGAATAAAAACAGTCGAAGAAAAACTGAAAGACCGAAAAAGGGCTGAAAGTGAAAGGAAAGAAGCCCGAGGAAAGTCTATCAGAAAAGGTGACAGAGTAAAGAAACAGAACAAATTATATCGGAGCCCTGAATGGACTTACTTGGTGTTGGAAGAAATTGATGAGCCCAACCACAGTGGCAAAAGTGACAATGAATCCATTGCTGATCGGAGTTCGGACGAAGACCCTCCGTGAGAAACAACCGGAGTGAGCCTCTGGTAGAAGAGACAAAGAGGGGTTTTGAAAAGCCACCTGTAAGCCACCATGTCTGATTCGAACGTATCTGGAAGATCCAGATTTAGCTGTTGTAAAACGTGCTGTAAAATATGCTTGTGTAGTATAGCTATGGTAATAGTGATATGGATAGGATTAACAATTTTCATACCTTTTATGGTTAGTAAAGAGCCTGACTTGTATCCTACTAATGTAGTGTCACAAGACACAGAAGCTGTACAGACTGAAGAAACACCACGTAGCTTAGAAAGGCGTGGCAATGCTGCTAGCTTACGACACAGACGACCTGACTTAGAAGCATCAGATGAGGGTGGACTACATTTTCACAAAATGAGAAACAAGACACACCTAAATGTCTTTGCAAATCTTTTAGTGCACTATGTAGAAGCTATGGAAATAGAAGACTGTTATGTCTGCATGAAGCTAACTACCTCTGTAGCAGAAGGTGTGACTTATCACCATTTGCCCCTGACTTATGGGATTTCCTGTAGTATATTAGCAAGCTTGTTTTATAGAAGCACTTTACAGTATTATTACTCAAATGCTGATGTAATCTTTTCTGAACTTCCAATTAGAGGACATTTGAACCTGGTCCATGTCAGAAGCGAGGTAACCCGTTATATGGGAGAATATTTCCTGACTATAGGTAACATAGACTTAGATGAAGCGAGACAAGCTAATCTGACCTGTTCCTTGCAAGAGCAGGAAAAGATGTTTATAAAAATGGCAGATAGAAGGAGGGAGAAGTTTCAGTAAAAGGCCAATGACGAGAAGGATAGAATCCCTAGATGGGCAGAACACATGGAAAACACCTCGCAGGACGAAGCTACTCCTGCATTATTGCTGGATTTTGAACGAAAAGGGAAACTTTGTCTCCATAGAGAAAAGACTGAGTATTATAACAATGTATTCATCGGTTCCAGCGAGTGTGAGCAAAATTATAAGGTAATTGGAGGATGGGGTTTCAAAAATGGGTCAGAGCCTGTGTTTCCCGGAATCTACTATATATGTGGGAACAAGGCTTATTTCAAATTGCCGGATCACTGGTATGGAAGCTGCTACTTTGGCATTGTTTTCCCGAAAATATACCATGTGAACAACGCTGCTGGAAGCGATGAAGAAACTAATGGCTTAGTGCGTAGCAAGCGTGAAAGTGTAGGAGAAATTGTAGGTGATATTTTTAGTGCACTGATACCTGGAATGGGGGTAGTTCTGAATACTCACCGTATTTGCAAATTATCTACAGTAGTGGATCGGTTATCAACTGACACTGCTGCTGGATTCCTGCTGGTCAATACTGAAATGGTTGCGATCAGATCAATGGTTTTACAGAATCGCCTTGCTCTTGATACCTTATTGGCAAAAGAGGGCGGAGTCTGCAGGATGCTGAAGGCGCAACATTGTTGCACCTACATACCTGACAAAAGTGTTGAACTAAAGAAATATGTGAGGAACATAACTAATTTGGAGAAAGAACTCAAACCATTAGAGGTTGACAGTGCCTGGAAGAGACTAACTGATGGTCTCTCCTCTGTAGGTAGATGGTTCTCTAACTTAGGTAAGAACCTTTTGTGGAAAATACTGATGCCAATATTGGGAATAGGTATGGTGGTACTGATCATGTTCATTTGCTGTAAATGTAAAAAAAGCCGGAAGTACACTGTGAATAAAAAGGGAGTCAAAAGAAATGTTGATGAACTAGAATTAGAAGAATTGAGAAATCAGATCTATAAAAAAGTAAAGAATTACCACACTCATAGGGAAGCTGAAAGAAAACTAAACAATAAGTCAAATGATGTTGAAATGTGTGAAATAGAAGATTGAAGTTGGCATCTGTTTCTTGTATTGTGATGATAGTAAATATCATCAAAGAGGGGATTGATGGAGTAAGGATTCGCATATACCGCGACTTGCTCTGTATCAAGAACCTCGCCAAATTTGTAATCATATTAAACCAACCTGTTCGTCATTTTCTCGCCTCTTTTCCCAACACACGGGTGTCCCCAGGAGGCTTGCTTATGTGTCTTTTCATCCTAACCATGCTTGCACTATGGAAATGGCTGCTTCGCAGAAAATCCGATTTGCGCATGCGTCGGTCATACTCACGTGATGTGACGCACTCGCATTTTGGAGGGATAGTATTGCTCATGCGCAGTGATGCAAACATGGCCGCTTATTCCTAACCATGCTCCCTGCTTACCTATGCTGCTTCTGCATATCTATCTTTTCGCACTAAAACCCTAATGCAATAGAAATTATAAAGTAAGGGGTGCAGTGAAGCTTTTAATGGTGTACAGTGTAATCATTTTTTCGTATGATTCTAATTTGTTTTCGCTTACTTTTCATGTATCGCGTATTTGTGGGCCCGGGGGGGTGAGGAGCTGCGCCATCTTAAAGCTCTTCTGTACCTGGTCACGTGATGTGGGAAAGACCAACTGCGCAGAAGCTAAAACAAGTCAGCTGACCTCAGAAGCAAGATGCGCACAGAAAGCACACCTCTGCGACCTTGAATTGTATACAATGTTTCACTTTACTATGAATTCCATTGTCTTTCTCACACATATACCCTGGGAACTGTACTGTAAGGGGTGGGTACTGTCACCTGCATACTAATGATGGGAACACTGAAATTTAGGAGGTGACAATGACCTAACCTCCTCGCTTGACCAATCAGAAAGTGGGACCTTGTCATTTGCAACACTAGTGGGTGGTCTATGGGTCCTAGAAAGGTATAAGTAGTCTAGATTAGCATAGAGAAATTGTCCGACTTGTCCGAGTAGCAGACCTGTCACTGACCCTACGAACTCCATAGGTGACTGATACAGAGAGCTGCGGAGCACTCTGTCCTTACTGTCCACAAAACTCCAAGGGTTGGACATAGTCTTAAGTGCTGGCGAAGCACTTTTTGCTGGGGAACTTCTAAAACCCAATCGGGGTTATTGGCAGATTCCGTGCAGAGGAGGGGGTAACGCTGGCGTTGCATCCGAAGCTGTAAGGGGTTGGTCGTGCCTTGGTGAACCCAGTCCTGACCTGGAACCTGAGGGGTATCCTGTCCTATTCCTGAGCTGTACCTGCTCACTTTCTGGTATTCCAATCCTGAGGGTCCTTGTCCCGTCCTTCCAGACTGACTCTTGGCCAGGGTTAGTCCTCATTCTCACTTAGGTAAATATTAAACTGTGGGTGTACGTCTTTCTATCACTCTTTTCTTCTTTTCTTAATAAAGCTCTCTTGCCAGTGATATTTTTCGCATTATTGTTGAGGTGATATTTCACATGCTACTGTTTATTAGTACTGTTCCCTGTTTTCCCCTACCTCTAGGATTTGTGCTAACTGTTTTATTCAGTTTGTGCCCTTATTCCCTTCCCTTTAGAATGGTATTTGGTCTGAAGATTAGTAAAGATTAGCATAGGGATAAGAAATAAGTTTGGTTTGAACACATACTAGGTCCTTCTCACATTCCCTGCCTTAGTTAAATTCATCTTGAATAGTGTGTTCCCGAATGTTCATATTTTGCAGTGTTCCAAAATAGTTCTAAATGATACTTGCTCTAATCCAAAGTTATATTGTGGCTTTGATATTAATAATTGATGTACTGATTTGTATTTGCCTCATCTTGGCATATTCCTTCTGAAACTTTATCTTATAAAACTTCAAAACCCATTCAGGTGTCTGTGGTTATTACACCTCATTGAATGTCATTAAAGGTACTGTATGTGTAAAGGTATTTCTACTCACTCTAGGAATCTTGTCACCTGTCCACTGCTAGCTCCTGATCCGTCAGGAGTAATGTGCCTGTGGTAAGTCAGGTACATGAAAGTAAGTGGTGTAAAGAGTCACCCCCGAATTACTCATAGTAGCGTGTAAACTCACCCGGTTCATGCAAACTCTATTTGAGATATACACGCCAGGGCCCAGTGCGTGGAAATTGGTAAACTAGTGAGCTGGGTGACCCGCGCGCTCTATCACTCAGAGGGCACCTCAGATGTGCCCCCTGAAAACCTACTGACCCTGGTGCGGGCACTGACTGGCTTTAGGCAGTCTGCCACACACAGACATGTTTCTGGACCCCTGGGTGGAGAGCCTCCGCTCTCTGGGACGAGAAAAATGCACATCCTGGACAGAAGTGCACATCCTGGGCACACCTCCTCCCCCAGGGGAAAATTCAAAGGCCTGCTGCCTTTATAATGTAACCCCCACCCTTTGCTGCTAGCAGCAGACCGCAGCTCCCGGTTTACACCCCCACTTTGGACGGGAAAACCATCCAGAATACTCATAAAGGCAATGAGGTGTGTCCACCCCTCAGGTGGACGAGGCACAGCTAAGCACAGTTTTCAGTCCCCTCCATCTTGAAGATGAGGTGACTCCTCCAATGAGGGCTAGGCCACAGGAGGGTGGGCGTAGTCACCCCAGGTATGGTGCCCATTGGCCCTACCTATTACTCCCCTAAAACGCCTCCTAAATTTAGGATGTAGGTGGCTCCCCCAGATCTGAAACCTAGATCTTCAATGACCTAAGAAGAAAGAAGACATCCCTACAGAGAAGACTGTAGACGACGACTGCCTTGGGCCCTGCCCTACCGGCTTGTCTCCAACTTCTGCAAACCTGCTACCTGTCTTGCATATAGTGACCTCTGAAAACCCTGGGAGAACTCCTGCCTTCGAAAAAGACTCCGATCTCCCATAAGCAGCGGACCTGTCCAAAAGAAAACAATTCCCAGGACTCTGGATCCAGCTGGAAACGCGATCCCTGCCCACTCTGCACCAAACGCCTATGGCCCAAGCGGCCCACCTGCCCAGTGATTTCTCCCCAGCAATCCTGACCGCGAGTCCAGCATTGGCTGACTGCTCATGACCTCCACGATGACGTCTGCTGACTAAATCCAGGGGCTCTCCCTTACAGCGACTGGCTCCGGTAAGAAAACTCCTACATTGAAAGGCACACCTCCACTCGAAGTCCCTGAGTCTCGGTGAGTTGAACCAATGGTGCCCCTACAACACCCTAAATAACTACTTACCTCTGCTGTCATTGGTCTCCCTCTTGCAACCTCTGGTGCAACCCCTGCAGCCTGTTTGTCAAAAGAAGAAACTCATTTGAAAAGCATTTGGTGCCTGATGCTGATTTTGTACCCTGCACCCAGCTGCCCCTGTGCTGCTGGTAGTGTATGTCTGTTGCTGCGTTCTCCCCCCCCCCCCATGATTGTGGTAACCCACAAAGCTTGGTCCCTGCAATCGATCCACATACCTGCAAACAGTTTGGCTCCTGGCACCCTCAGTCTACATTGAAAGGCATTTGGCCGAACTGAGAATTTGACCTCCCCACCAGGCCTCCCATGTGCCGCTGGTGGTACAGTTTTGGCACTCACCTGACCCTTGCTGACCTTTGGGACTGAAGACCGGATTTTTAAGTGCGGTACTTACCTGTTAAACCTCATTATTGTTTTCCCCATAGGATAATATTGAACTGATTCAAAAATATTCTGTAGACTTTTGAAAGTTAAAAGTATTTTTTATTTAAAAACGTACTCACCTTATTGTGAAGATCTTGGTCTTAAAATAAAATACAAAGTACATTTTTCTAAATCAGTGTGGATCTCCTTTTCGAGTCGTGTGTCCATTATTGGTCAATGTTGTGTAATAAATGTCTTACACTCCTCTGTGTGAGGCCTAAGGTTGCTCGCCCACAATGCCACTTATAGAGCACTTTGGGTTTTACATTGAGCCCTCTGCACTTTTGGGGAACCCCTGGACTCTGTACATGGGATAACCACCTAGTGCGTATACCATATACAGAGCCAGCTTCCTATATTTGGGATTTCCTGTTCGCACGTTTTTTCACCGGCTACGTGCCACCCTGCCTGTGACTTGTCAGGGTATCAGCGACTGATTAACTATGTATTTCCTAGTCAGGTTTGACGTGGAGGTCACAACAGGCGAATTCATCAATAAAGATGTAATTTTGTTTTTATACATGAATGTATCATTATTTATATTGACACTGACTTTTTCAATATTAACATTCCCCCCTCTAGTTGAATTTTCAACTACACTGTCTCACCCATAATTCATGACAGTTTCTTTATTGGGGGACAGTTTTGATAATTGTTACTTTCCTTGTTATTTGCATTTTACCCAATTTGAGGACTACGTTTTTAGAGCAGGAAATCTCCAATTGGACAGAACCATGCACAAACGAAAACATGATGAAAACTGGCAACTATTACATGCACAATCCAAAAAGCCACCAGGGGATCCAGGAGAACAAATTCGAGACCCACTCCTGCTCAGGGGCACCACTTTACTCATGCATGTCGCTTTGTAGACGGTGCAATGCTTGGATAACAAGAGTCAATGTCCCATTATCCAGGTCATTAAGCCTAACACATACCGATGCTGCATCACCAGGAGGCGGATTGCTCTCAGCTTTCATTGATCAAATTAAGGTAGAGCTCAGTGCTGTACACCATTTTAAGCACTTCACCACCTGGTTATTTGTAGCCGGTTGGAATTGGCTTTCGTCTGCACAGTAAAGAAGGGTATGGACCCTCCTGCCAATACTTGTGAGTCTGAGAACTGTTTAAGTTTTTCTGGAATGTCCTTGTGTTGCGCCCAGCCAAAATAGTCCACACTTCCTTTTTCACAAGCCTGATGCAGCACGGTTGTCTTCTTCCTTAGCGGGTGCTGGTACAGGTCTGATAGTTCTTCTCCATGAATGACCAGGGTAGAGGTGTTATGATTACCAGAGAAAAGAGTCTGTGCCATCCATGAATGAGTTGAGTGTACGCAAACTTGCCGCACTGCCAATACATATCCATCAGAGTAGAGGTGCCCCATTGCATATCTGGAATGTGTAGGACTGAGCCACAGATTTCATTCGTCTCCAGTGGAAGAGTTCCTTTATCTCTGAAACATAAGGAATGCAGTCTACATTTCCATACAAGTAGGAGTTGGCACTTCCCTTCTAGCCAAATGTATCCACCCCCCTTGGTATCCGAGATTTCCTGACGTGGGGGAGTCTATGCTTTTATTCAACATTCCCCTACGAGACCCATTTCCCTTTGTTATCATCGATCTGGATAGCCCTGCACAGGAACTCGATGTTGGGGGTCAACTTGTTGTTAAAGAAGACTATTCAGATAAGCTAAGGGTCACATTTGGACCAAAAATGGAGATAGGAGCAGTTGTGTTTGTGCACTGATTTGGGGATTCTCCTACCTCCAAGAATCTCTTCTCTGGGAAGCCTTGGGGCCAAGCAGTATCCTCCATTATGGTGCCCTTTCTGCATATCCTATGTAGCTCAGGTTGAGTATCACTAAACTCTATAATATGTATAGTGCTGTTTGGTTGGTCTTGTAATGGGTCAGATTCATTACTACTTTGTGGGGTTCTACCTTGTTGGGCTGAATCTTAGCCCTGATTCTGTATAGGATAAAGCAGAGAAGGCAGTTTGCTTTTTCAGAGGTCACCTCTTGGGATAAGAAAAATCTATCTTCAGGCAGGCTTTCAGGGCGGGTTGCTTGGAGACAGCTTTCATTTTTTCCACAGTACCTGATTGATTGCCGCCATTTTTAGGTCTCGCCTGGCGTTAGCAACGCCCATGCGCTGCTCTCGCCATGCAAGGGCTTCTTGGAATCAATATGGATTCCAAAGCTTCCAGAGGCAGACTTGAAGCCCCGCCCATCTTTTTAATTAGGTGGCGTTATCCTCCGATGCAAAACACTGGGTCAGGTTTGGAAAGGAGGCATCTTAGTCTCTCCTTGCTACCGCTCTGTCCACTTTTGGCCCCACCCACTGGGACTGGATTGTGTACTTGTGGAGTTACACACTCTCCTTTAAAAGGCTGGAAGCACTCATTCTTTTCATTTTGAGAGCGGACCGCCTGGGACATGCTTGTTTTGTAAAATACATCATTGTCAGATGCATTTCATTTTGTGTTTACTCAACGCGTCATGTTATTTTGAAACGCCTGTTCTCTGCTCTTCCTGCATCCAATAGCTTTGATAGACCCTTTCCCCTCTTGCGCCCATGAAGTGTCTGCCTTGTTTTTATCAGTGGTTCCTTAAGTAAGAAAACTGCAAGTCATCGGGGACAACAATTTAGTCCAGCTTTTCTACTGTAGATCTCAGTGAGCTAAAATGTTTGTTAAATTAAGTCTACAGGAACCCCGTTTACATCAAGCCTCACATACAGCTGTCACAGCGACAGCATTCACTATATTGAGGCATTGGGATTGGGCCCACCAGCTTTTGTTGCGGCACATAAAGGAGTCCATAAGCCCAAAAATAGATTGGGCAATTTTGTCAAATGAAGAAATATCGCAGTGGTATAATTTCGCTGGCAGCGGGTTTAATTTCCAGCACAAGGCAGTCTGATGGGAGCATTCTTTGTTGTCAGGATGATCTGAATACATTTTTATAATGAATATATAAATATAACTTCTCATTGTCCAAAACTCTTGTGCAGTTTGTGAGATTAATAACTCAAAGTCTTTAATTATATCTCCTCTAACATTTAGGTTCATTTAGTCTTTGCATATTGTTTTCACTTATGTTATTACCAATGAAACTCTATAGATTTCTGTAAGGGGTTTAGCGCCCACTGCGAAGATTTGTGTGAACTGCAAGTCATATGTTCAAATACCGGCCATGGTCAAATTAAACTATCTTTTAATTGTTTCACTGTCACTAAAACGAGCAGCAGGTTAAGTTGGGGAAAAATAGTAGTATAGGGAATTGTTTGTTCTATGCAGGGCGAAGGGGACAGACGTCATTTAGGGGTCGCAAAAACCACAGGTGATGGACAGAATGCAGAACAATGTCATACATTCACCCTTGTTTACCCTTGACCCCAGCAGGGGCGGCCTTAGGCATGTGCAAGCTGTGCACCTGCACAGGGCCGCCAAACCCCAGGGGCCACCACCCCAATATACATCCTTAATATAATAATCCTCTGAGGATGGATACATACTTGCGTGGTGGCCCCTGGCAGGGATTTGGTGGCCTCTGGCTCTGTTCCACTTCCAAACACCCTGTCCCCCCCCTCTTCACTGGCCTCCGCGCTTGCGTTCCTCCTGGTTCCTGATTGGCTTCTTTTTCTCCCTACCCACTGCAGGCCCGCTGGTACAGACATATATAACATTGCAAGCAAAATGAAGAGAATTCTAGTACATAAATCTAGTTATTCGAAATGAAAGAGAAAGGCGGCTCAGCAGGCTTTCGTAGCATCACAGGAAGGAGCAATCCTGAACTTTATCACCCAAGGGAAACCTAAATATGGAGAATCCTCCGGCCATAGTACTGCTGATGCACTAGGTAAAACATTCGATATGGTATCGATATTAATGTTTCCGGGCCAAAAGCCCACCGATTCTTTCTCTGTGGGGGGGCTGTGGGTCCGGGGCCCCTGTCATGGCCCTGGCACTGCAGCCGTCTGTGCAAGTCCCTCACGTTGTGTGTCACAATACCCTCCTCCTCCCAAATGTGATCATTCTGAGATGAATTCGGAAGGGTAGGAGCAGCCGCAGGTACTGGTAATCTAACACCTTTTCTGGACGTTTTAATAAAACACGTTCCTGAGCTCCGGGGGGCTCCGCCCAGACCAGACACCCTCTTCCGGGGCCCCCTACCTACGCTCCCTGCCCAAGGTCGCCATGAGCCTAGAGCCGCACCTGTGATAGATAGTGCCTTCGAAACTAACACAAATCAATGCGAAACTATAAGCAGTAATATATACCAAAAGCATAGTTCATGTTAAGGGTGCTGATTCACAAAAAGTGGAAAAAGTAAACTCAGATTTGTAAATTCATGTTGGAGTGTAGTTTTGCAACTTCTAGTAACTCACAAATTCCAATAGGAGTCTGCATGTAAAGCTGCCAGTGGTGCAGGGTTCCACGCGGATGCCTTGGAACATCACATGATTTGCAAGTTTAAAATCCATTTGCACTGCATGAAGTTTTCCCTGGTGGAGAACTCTGCACAATACAAATGGTTTCTATTGTGTAAATGCACATTTCTTTTTATTTCTGTTTTTCCACGGTGTGAAAATATATTTTCATGTGAAGAAACTCTTTCTTCAACACCCAGGAGCATTGCTTTGCCAGTGAGATTCGGGCAGTGTGGATGTCAAATTTCCAGCTAAAAATATCAGTGAGAAAAAGTGTCAGTACTGATTTGCATTAGGTGGACCTCTGCCTAAAGTGGCACACTGAATGAACAAGCATTGGCATAGCCAATAGGTCTGGCTTTTGGGACCTTATAAGTATTTAGTTATGCAGCACAAAATTCTTGGTGCAACAACATCAACTATTGCATGGCTAAACACTTATAAGGTCCCAAAGGAGAGACCTATTGGCTATGCCCATGCTTGTTTGGTGTTAGCTGTCTAGTCGCTACCCAATCAGGCCAGGTAAATTGCTGATGCAGTGCAGATGCACAGTTTCTTCTAGGCAAGCTCCTGATTTATTTATTTTTTATTTTGGTGTGTATTTTCATACATTTGTGTGTTTTTCCCATTTATTAAGTTTTAGTGTTCTTGTACTTTCCCCATATGCTTTCTGGTCTGCTGCAGGCCTTTGGGGCTGTTTGTGCGGAGAAAGCTTTTCATCAGACTTCCTGGTTGATTGCCACTATTATCTGGGGTTCGCGTTTGTCACTACCCAATCAGCCTAGTTAAATTGGTGAGGCCAGCGCGGATGCACAGCTGAGGTGTGCAGCATGTGCGCCTAAGGCAAGCCAGTCTGCACCTGTCCATGCCTGGAAGGTACCAGGGGCCAGGAGCCTTGCCTGTTTATGTTCATCTGTTAGCAACTATACCTCCCCGGAGTTGATCTAGTTGAGTTCTACTCTGCTGAAAGGCTGTTCTCACTCACTTGACCTATCCCAAGAGATAGTGGGTTGTGGAAAGTGTGGGGTCATGTTTATGGAGCATATGTCAGCAGCACCAGCCCGGATGAGACTGTGCTATCCCAGTGGTGGCACGTTGCTATTCTCTTAACTGCTGCTCACTAGCCAAAAACAAACTGGAGTTGTTGGATTTTATGATCGACCATCAGCCAGATGCTATTTTTCTGACGGCTGGGAAATAAAAGGAGGACCCCGCAACAGTTGATTGGGGACTGGGGGGAAATAGAATCTTTTGAACAGACTTGGGTGTCCCCTCAAACAAAAAACCACACAGGTTGAGTATTCTACCCAAAAACTAGCATGCCGTTATTTCGGCGGGAAAGGTAAAGTTACAAGGTATAAAATAACAATCTCTAAAGGCAGGCTTCAATCCGGGAGACAAGGTCTATGGTTCAACTCAGCTATATTTCTGTAGTGGCCAGATTTTCGGTGAATTATGTGAATAGCGGAGCATTTCTTAAACACATTTCGACCATCAACAGTTTGAATTAAAATCTAAGCATTGTTTTTTCACCAGAATGAATTACATAGAAAACACAGTAAAAAGTGGTTCAAAGAGGTATTAAAAAATATTTTCCACACCAAGAATTGCAATAAAAACTCTGTTATACATTTATTATATGATCACAATACAATATACAAGATTATTAAAAACACATTATTATACATTTCATAAAAAGATTTTTTTTTAAAAACAAGAATCACAAGTCGACGCGGCGTTTCGGTATTCTGTATTTGGACCTTCTTCAGGACTGATTCTAGACAAATTTAAAAAGATTTAAAAAAACAGAGTTACATTTTTTGCATTGGTCTTGGCCTCTCTTCAACCAGTACCCTATTTAATCACAATTCCTGGTCACTGTACTCCGATCTTTTCTCATAAACAAAATTTTTTAGACAAATCATGTTCCCTTGAACCCCTTATCCTTAAAGTACATCTCCCTCAGTTGATGTGCATTTCTATACTTTGACAAAACTAATAGTGTTTACCTTTCCCTTGGACCTAATGGTCCAATGCTTACTAGACCAGGACATGATATTCCAAACTATTATTTTTATAGGTTAGGCATACCTTTAAATTAGATAGGGCAGACCGCCCACTGGATACAGTTTAATTGAATTCTGCACCCTGTAGTCATCGGATTATGACACACTCAGGAAAAAATCTTCAATTTTTGATTTTTGATCCCACTGGTTGAGGTAAATAAAGAAGAAGAGGATGCTATTATATTTGGAAACCCCACTTAGATTGTGACCTTGTTTTGACATTGAGGATCAACAAAGGTTTATTTGTTCAGTACCTTATGTTTGGTTTGAATTAGCTTTGTCTTGGACTGCCAGGGGGAGCCACCGTCTTCCTATATATGGGTTTCTTCAATTGCCCTAGTCGATTTTTTAAAACGCGCATTAGTCTCAATCTATTGCGGAAGAATTTTCGCATATATATTAAAGGATTTACTCAGTCACTCACCATTCAAAATTTTTTGATGACTGGCGCAATGTTCAGGATAGGTTGCTACCAAGTTCCTTCTTGTTCACATCCAAATTCTTTCTATTTATTAAACAATAACAGGTGTACACTATTTAGGTTTATGTACGTTCTTCATTTAGTTTAGTTTCATAATCTTTTACTATTGATAGCCCATACGATATATTTATAGACCCTCTATTGTTATTTATTGCAAGTGGAAAGGAGTGGTTCTCTTGTCCCTATCACATTATATTTATATTAATAGTCCCTTTTCTAAAAACTTTTGGGAAATTTAGAGGGAGTTCTATAGTAGATTTATAGAAAGGGCTATTTAAATATTCCCCTGTGTTTCAAAGAGTCTTGCTTCTCCATTACCTTAATTATTAGATTCGGCCTCCCTGCTCCTGGTCTCTGGCAGTCTTCCACACGTCCCTCCACTGATCCGGTATGGGCCGTCTCGAATGTTGGGGATTTCCTCATTCCTCGGCATTTTTATTGTCAAGCCTCTCCATTGGCTTTCGTTTTCTGTTCCTTGATAGGTTCTCTGTCGGCAAATGGCCATGCCGTTGCTAAGGGAACCGAACGCTCCTTCAGTTACCGCTACGTGCGCTATCTCATTGGCGCATGTATACCTCTTTCCCCTAACTTGATTGGATAGTGGCGTGCCAAAACAGCGCGCGGTTGTCATATCAACCGAACGCGTTTTTAGGACGTCCGCCTTACTCTGTTATTGCTTGCTTTTATCGGCCCCAATTTATGTTATATTTGGCGTCTGCTGAGCATTACTACTACATCAGAGATTGTCAAACAGAGATTATTCGGCACAACATAACGAGCGGTTGTCATAGCAACCAGGCGCGTTCTCGTGCGTCTGTTGTCATCGCAACCGCTCTCGCTCAAGGCGTTTGTTTATTTTTGTTACTGCTGGCTTAAATACCCCACAGTTCTTAGGATAGTTAACGCTACTTCAATTTCCTGTCTGATCCAAAGTACATGAGAACATGATTATTATGAAACGTTCAGTTGCTTTCTTAGTCACGTTCGGTGTTTTTTTTGTCCTCAAAAACTATTGGTTCACATTAAGCCAATGGACATGCGGTGTCCCATGACAACCACAGCGCCTATTGGTACACCCCCAATGCGTTTATTCCTTCCTGCTGCTGACGGCTGGGAAAAACCACAGTGTTTGGTGTCTAAATGCCTTTTAGTTATTATTGCCTTAGTTTGGAGTTTCATCGGTACAAGGCACCGCGCGGTTGTCTTAGCACCAGATGAGCTCTCGTTCATCTCTTGACCTAGCATTCGCACTTTTGCTGGGAATCCAAATTATATTCCTAATATATACGCTAGGGTTCTATTTAAGCCTCACATGACATATGCCAATATCTTCAATTAGATCCGGTCTAGGAGGCTTTTAATGTCGGTGATTTAATGAATTATTTACTAACTTACTGGAGGTACCTTAAAGTTAATTTACATTTCCTCTCTGGTAAAGGGTGACATATACCAGACACCCAAGTTTTGCTCAGATCTTGGGTATATTTATCAAATGGTATGATTTGTAGTTAATTTATCGTTTATTGGAGGGCGTTTTTTATTGAATTATCTTTTCCCAGTCTTCTCTGGAATTTAAACCGCACCTCACACTATTAAGGGTTGACATGTAATATTGCTCCCTCCTTTTCCTTTTATTGTTTAGGTTCCCACCTCTAACACTATCAGAAATTTTCTCTAGGCCGCACCATTTGAGATCTTCTATTTTGTGGTTGGCTTCCCTCCAGTGTTCCGTGAGGGGCGCTCCTATCTTATTAGTTCTAAGTGCCGAGCGATGCTCGTTGAGTCGCATTCTGAGTTCCCTAGAGGTTTCGCCTACATATGGCTTGTTGCAAGGGCATAGGATTAGATAGACAGCGTTCTTAGATCTGCAGTTGATAAAAGTTTTTATATATATTATTTTACCATTTGCAGTGATCTGGCTCCCTTTAAGGATACTATTGCAGTTCACACAGCCCATGCATGGATGGGTTCCCGTGGGTAAAGGGTTATTATCAATGGTGGTTTGTTGAGTTCTCAGGTTCTCTTTGTAAGTGTGTACCAAGGAGTTCCTGATCGTTCTGTTTCTACGATATGAGAACATGGGCTTCGGGATAGGTTCCTGAGCTTTATCTGCAATGAGATGCCAGTTTCTATTTATTATGTTTTTCACTTTGAAACTGACTTGTGAAAAATTTGTCACAAACATAATTGGCTGTGCTTTATCCTGGTTTTGTATTTTTGGGCTAAAAAGGGTTTCTCTGTTAAAATATTTGGCCCGTTTGTAAGCATGTCTGATCATTCTTTTCGGATATCCCCTTTCGAGGAATTTCCTTTTTAGATTTGCGGCATGGGATTCATAGTCTGCCATGGTGGTGCAGTTGCGCCTAAGGCGAAGGAACTGCCCGAAGGGAATATTGTTCTTTTGTGACCCTGGGTGGTTACTCCCGTAATGTAGCATGCTGTTTCTGTCAGTTTGCTTGGTGTATAATTCTACTGCAAGTTGGCCTTTCTCATGCTTGATAATTATATCTAAGAATTCCACCTGGCTTCTGCTCACATGGGATGTGAATCTCAGATTCACATCTCCCAGGTTTAACCATGATAGGAACTCTTCAAGGGCTTCCATTTCGCCTGTCCATATGAAGAAAATGTCATCAATATAGCGCCCCCACTCTGAGATGTTTTCATAGAAAGGGGCGGCTATATTGTAGATATGTCTTTCCTCAAATTTTGACACATAAAGACATGCCAGACTAGGGGCACATGTAGCCCCCATGCTGGTCCCCTTGATCTGTCTGAAGAGGTTGTCTTTGTATAAGAAAATGTTGTTCTTGAGGATAAGGGTTATGCAATCTATAATGAAAGTCTGGTGGTTCGTTAGATCCTGTTGGTTATCACTCAGGATCTCCTCCATAATTTCAATCGTATCGTTTTGGGGGATGTTTGTGTATAAAGCTTCAATATCCAGAGTCACCAGTATCTGTGACTCTGGATTGAAGATAAGATTCTCGACTTTTTTAATCATGGAAGTGGTGTCCTTCACATATGATCTTTGTTGCTGTACCAATGGTTGCAAGAAGATTTCTACGTACTTACTGAGGGGCTCTGTCAGCGATCCTATACATGAGACAATGGGTCTCATGGGAGGGTCACAGATGTCTTTGTGTACCTTGGGAAGGCCATATAGTGCTGGGATTAGTGGGTCTGTGTTCAGCATAAATGCGAATTCCTCCTCGCATATGATGTCGTCCTCTCTAGCTAGTCTCAACATTCTTTCGATTTCCCCTTTTAGTATTTGCCATTCCTCTCTATTTGATTTTTTGTAGTGGTTACTATTATTTAAAAGTTTGAACATTCTGTTGTCGTAATCCTGACTGTTCATAATTACAATACTCCCACCCTTATCTGCTGGCTTTATTATTAGGGTACTATCCTGTTCTAAGGATTTTAGGGCTTGCTTCTCTTCATATGTAAGGTTGTGAGGTGTCCATTTTTTCTGTTTCAAGAGATTATCAATGCTTTTATCAACAGACCTTTCAAAGGCCTCTACATCTTTGTGTACGGCATTGAGGGGGGGGGGCCCATGTGGATTTGTTTTTCAACCCAGATTTCGAGGGAAAAGAAAGACCTGAGAGACATAATAAATCTGGGTTGAAAAACAAATCCACATGGGTCCCCCCCCTCAATGCCGTACACAAAGATGTAGAGGCCTTTGAAAGGTCTGTTGATAAAAGCATTGATAATCTCTTGAAACAGAAAAAATGGACACCTCACAACCTTACATATGAAGAGAAGCAAGCCCTAAAATCCTTAGAACAGGATAGTACCCTAATAATAAAGCCAGCAGATAAGGGTGGGAGTATTGTAATTATGAACAGTCAGGATTACGACAACAGAATGTTCAAACTTTTAAATAATAGTAACCACTACAAAAAATCAAATAGAGAGGAATGGCAAATACTAAAAGGGGAAATCGAAAGAATGTTGAGACTAGCTAGAGAGGACGACATCATATGCGAGGAGGAATTCGCATTTATGCTGAACACAGACCCACTAATCCCAGCACTATATGGCCTTCCCAAGGTACACAAAGACATCTGTGACCCTCCCATGAGACCCATTGTCTCATGTATAGGATCGCTGACAGAGCCCCTCAGTAAGTACGTAGAAATCTTCTTGCAACCATTGGTACAGCAACAAAGATCATATGTGAAGGACACCACTTCCATGATTAAAAAAGTCGAGAATCTTAGCTTCAATCCAGAGTCACAGATACTGGTGACTCTGGATATTGAAGCTTTATACACAAACATCCCCCAAAACGATACGATTGAAATTATGGAGGAGATCCTGAGTGATAACCAACAGGATCTAACGAACCACCAGACTTTCATTATAGATTGCATAACCCTTATCCTCAAGAACAACATTTTCTTATACAAAGACAACCTCTTCAGACAGATCAAGGGGACCAGCATGGGGGCTACATGTGCCCCTAGTCTGGCATGTCTTTATGTGTCAAAATTTGAGGAAAGACATATCTACAATATAGCCGCCCCTTTCTATGAAAACATCTCAGAGTGGGGGCGCTATATTGATGACATTTTCTTCATATGGACAGGCGAAATGGAAGCCCTTGAAGAGTTCCTATCATGGTTAAACCTGGGAGATGTGAATCTGAGATTCACATCCCATGTGAGCAGAAGCCAGGTGGAATTCTTAGATATAATTATCAAGCATGAGAAAGGCCAACTTGCAGTAGAATTATACACCAAGCAAACTGACAGAAACAGCATGCTACATTACGGGAGTAACCACCCAGGGTCACAAAAGAACAATATTCCCTTCGGGCAGTTCCTTCGCCTTAGGCGCAACTGCACCACCATGGCAGACTATGAATCCCATGCCGCAAATCTAAAAAGGAAATTCCTCGAAAGGGGATATCCGAAAAGAATGATCAGACATGCTTACAAACGGGCCAAATATTTTAACAGAGAAACCCTTTTTAGCCCAAAAATACAAAACCAGGATAAAGCACAGCCAATTATGTTTGTGACAAATTTTTCACAAGTCAGTTTCAAAGTGAAAAACATAATAAATAGAAACTGGCATCTCATTGCAGATAAAGCTCAGGAACCTATCCCGAAGCCCATGTTCTCATATCGTAGAAACAGAACGATCAGGAACTCCTTGGTACACACTTACAAAGAGAACCTGAGAACTCAACAAACCACCATTGATAATAACCCTTTACCCACGGGAACCCATCCATGCATGGGCTGTGTGAACTGCAATAGTATCCTTAAAGGGAGCCAGATCACTGCAAATGGTAAAATAATATATATAAAAACTTTTATCAACTGCAGATCTAAGAACGCTGTCTATCTAATCCTATGCCCTTGCAACAAGCCATATGTAGGCGAAACCTCTAGGGAACTCAGAATGCGACTCAACGAGCATCGCTCGGCACTTAGAACTAATAAGATAGGAGCGCCCCTCACGGAACACTGGAGGGAAGCCAACCACAAAATAGAAGATCTCAAATGGTGCGGCCTAGAGAAAATTTCTGATAGTGTTAGAGGTGGGAACCTAAACAATAAAAGGAAAAGGAGGGAGCAATATTACATGTCAACCCTTAATAGTGTGAGGTGCGGTTTAAATTCCAGAGAAGACTGGGAAAAGATAATTCAATAAAAAACGCCCTCCAATAAACGATAAATTAACTACAAATCATACCATTTGATAAATATACCCAAGATCTGAGCAAAACTTGGGTGTCTGGTATATGTCACCCTTTACCAGAGAGGAAATGTAAATTAACTTTAAGGTACCTCCAGTAAGTTAGTAAATAATTCATTAAATCACCGACATTAAAAGCCTCCTAGACCGGATCTAATTGAAGATATTGGCATATGTCATGTGAGGCTTAAATAGAACCCTAGCGTATATATTAGGAATATAATTTGGATTCCCAGCAAAAGTGCGAATGCTAGGTCAAGAGATGAACGAGAGCTCATCTGGTGCTAAGACAACCGCGCGGTGCCTTGTACCGATGAAACTCCAAACTAAGGCAATAATAACTAAAAGGCATTTAGACACCAAACACTGTGGTTTTTCCCAGCCGTCAGCAACAGGAAGGAATAAACGCATTGGGGGTGTACCAATAGGCGCTGTGGTTGTCATGGGACACCGCATGTCCATTGGCTTAATGTGAACCAATAGTTTTTGAGGACAAAAAAAACACCGAACGTGACTAAGAAAGCAACTGAACGTTTCATAATAATCATGTTCTCATGTACTTTGGATCAGACAGGAAATTGAAGTAGCGTTAACTATCCTAAGAACTGTGGGGTATTTAAGCCAGCAGTAACAAAAATAAACAAACGCCTTGAGCGAGAGCGGTTGCGATGACAACAGACGCACGAGAACGCGCCTGGTTGCTATGACAACCGCTCGTTATGTTGTGCCGAATAATCTCTGTTTGACAATCTCTGATGTAGTAGTAATGCTCAGCAGACGCCAAATATAACATAAATTGGGGCCGATAAAAGCAAGCAATAACAGAGTAAGGCGGACGTCCTAAAAACGCGTTCGGTTGATATGACAACCGCGCGCTGTTTTGGCACGCCACTATCCAATCAAGTTAGGGGAAAGAGGTATACATGCGCCAATGAGATAGCGCACGTAGCGGTAACTGAAGGAGCGTTCGGTTCCCTTAGCAACGGCATGGCCATTTGCCGACAGAGAACCTATCAAGGAACAGAAAACGAAAGCCAATGGAGAGGCTTGACAATAAAAATGCCGAGGAATGAGGAAATCCCCAACATTCGAGACGGCCCATACCGGATCAGTGGAGGGACGTGTGGAAGACTGCCAGAGACCAGGAGCAGGGAGGCCGAATCTAATAATTAAGGTAATGGAGAAGCAAGACTCTTTGAAACACAGGGGAATATTTAAATAGCCCTTTCTATAAATCTACTATAGAACTCCCTCTAAATTTCCCAAAAGTTTTTAGAAAAGGGACTATTAATATAAATATAATGTGATAGGGACAAGAGAACCACTCCTTTCCACTTGCAATAAATAACGATAGAGGGTCTATAAATATATCGTATGGGCTATCAATAGTAAAAGATTATGAAACTAAACTAAATGAAGAACGTACATAAACCTAAATAGTGTACACCTGTTATTGTTTAATAAATAGAAAGAATTTGGAGGTGAACAAGAAGGAACTTGGTAGCAACCTATCCTGAACATTGCGCCAGTCATCAAAAAATTTTGAATGGTGAGTGACTGAGTAAATCCTTTAATATATATGCGAAAATTCTTCCGAAATAGATTGAGACTAATGCGCGTTTTAAAAAATCGACTAGGGCAATTGAAGAAACCCATATATAGGAAGACAGTGGCTCCCCCTGGCAGTCCAAGACAAAGCTAATTCAAACCAAACATAAGGTACTGAACAAATAAACCTTTGTTGATCCTCAATGTCAAAACAAGGTCACAATCTAAGTGGGGTTTCCAAATATAATAGCATCCTCTTCTTCTTTATTTACCTCAACCAGTGGGATCAAAAATCAAAAATTGAAGATTTTTTCCTGAGTGTGTCATAATCCGATGACTACAGGGTGCAGAATTCAATTAAACTGTATCCAGTGGGCGGTCTGCCCTATCTAATTTAAAGGTATGCCTAACCTATAAAAATAATAGTTTGGAATATCATGTCCTGGTCTAGTAAGCATTGGACCATTAGGTCCAAGGGAAAGGTAAACACTATTAGTTTTGTCAAAGTATAGAAATGCACATCAACTGAGGGAGATGTACTTTAAGGATAAGGGGTTCAAGGGAACATGATTTGTCTAAAAAAATTTGTTTATGAGAAAAGATCGGAGTACAGTGACCAGGAATTGTGATTAAATAGGGTACTGGTTGAAGAGAGGCCAAGACCAATGCAAAAAATGTAACTCTGTTTTTTTAAATCTTTTTAAATTTGTCTAGAATCAGTCCTGAAGAAGGTCCAAATACAGAATACCGAAACGCCGCGTCGACTTGTGATTCTTGTTTTTTAAAAAAAATCTTTTTATGAAATGTATAATAATGTGTTTTTAATAATCTTGTATATTGTATTGTGATCATATAATAAATGTATAACAGAGTTTTTATTGCAATTCTTGGTGTGGAAAATATTTTTTAATACCTCTTTGAACCACTTTTTACTGTGTTTTCTATGTAATTCATTCTGGTGAAAAAACAATGCTTAGATTTTAATTCAAACTGTTGATGGTCGAAATGTGTTTAAGAAATGCTCCGCTATTCACATAATTCACCGAAAATCTGGCCACTACAGAAATATAGCTGAGTTGAACCATAGACCTTGTCTCCCGGATTGAAGCCTGCCTTTAGAGATTGTTATTTTATACCTTGTAACTTTACCTTTCCCGCCGAAATAACGGCATGCTAGTTTTTGGGTAGAATACTCAACCTGTGTGGTTTTTTGTTTGAGGGGACACCCAAGTCTGTTCAAAAGATTTTTCTGACGGCTACATAGCTCACAGAAGGCTCGGCCCCTAATGCACTTACTGCTATCCCTCAAGGCTATGAGATAGCGAGGTTAGATAGACAAACACAAGGAGGTTGGATAGCTATTATTTTTAGACAGACTATCCCTCATACATATGTAGAGATCGCACTTGTGCTTAGTGAGGCAGCCTTGTTTATTCTGATTTTATCTAATAGCATCACTCTTGCGGTCTGCAGATCTACCGCCCTCCTGGTGCAGCTTCTAAGGTTATAGTCACATCATCAGATATTTTGCTTACTTTCTCTCTACTAAAAGTGGTTCTGTCAGGTAACAACACAATTAATTTGCAGATGCTTATACATGCAGTAAAGAAAACTGCCTCTGACACAAAACACACAGAACAGATTCTTACAATGAATGAGAAGAATACATATATATAACTTGCTTGCTATATTTTTATGGTTTATCCAAGTTAAAATTCATTCAAAACAATTCAGAAGTGACTGTCAAATATTGAAAAGTGCAACAAGTGACAATAGTGAATAGTGATCACGTGACAAAGTGAATATGTACAATAGATAATCAATTTCACTATGAACAATCTATTCAAATATATACAAGTTGTAATTTCATTAAGGCCATCCGTTAGTATAATTTTTCGGAATCCTATCCGTTTCTGACAGTCCTGGAGTCCAAGTGCATGTGGGTCACCTAGATCAAAATGGGCACCAAGTCCTGCAATCGGTCTACTCGTACTGGTTTCTGTTGGGTTCAAAGGATACTCCGCCAGCAGCTACGAAGAGTCAGCTTACCGGCGTGGTCTGATCGAGGGCTGTCGTGCCTTGCACATCTTGTCTTAAGATAGACCCGCTGCGACTTCAAACATTGGCGTCCTAAGGGTCGAAACGTCGAAATCTCTCCATAGGCCTTAGTATTTCGGAATTCTAGTGAACTGACAGAAACGGATAGGATTCTGAAAAATTTTACTAACGGATGGCCTTAATGAAATTACAACTTGTATATATTTGTATAGATTGTTCATAGTGAAATTGATTGTCTATTGTACATATTCACTTTGTCACGTGATCACTATTTACTATTTTATTTAGTAATCAGAGGGGTAGGGAGGAGGAATGCGTGTCCATTTGCTTCCCCTGGGTAAGTATGGAGGTAATCAGGTGCAAAAATGGACACTTGAAACAATTCTAAACTTTTGGATAGACTGATTATGGTATCCTCAAAAACTCAATGTATTGTCGGTATTGCGGTATATATTTTTCATTCGCCCCACATTGTAGTTGTGGCAGTTATCATTGGATAACCAACACAGATGTGGCACTAGAGGATCTCTAGTGTCATCCCTTAACGGGCACACAAGTATTTGTCTTCCCACACAAAGAAGACTTTCAATCCAATGTTTTAATTTGTTCATGAAATTTATTTTATATTTGTAGAAGAATTTATCATCATCATCTTTTATGTTGTTCATTCGATAACATTCTTATATTTGTAAATCAGACATTGTCATAATAAGGCATCCAATGCATTTCGGGCATTATATAGCATGCCCTTCATCAGGGAAATAGACAATGGCTGGGTCTCTAACAATACTTGTAGTTCTTGTTCAAGAATAGGTGCGCGATAGCGTCCTTCTCTCCTCGTACTCCGCGATGGAGCCATCGCGGAGTACGAGGAGAGAAGGACGCTATCGCGCACCTATTCTTGAACAAGAACTACAAGTATTGTTAGAGACCCAGCCATTGTCTATTTCCCTGATGAAGGGCATGCTATATAATGCCCGAAATGCATTGGATGCCTTATTATGACAATGTCTGATTTACAAATATAAGAATGTTATCGAATGAACAACATAAAAGATGATGATGATAAATTCTTCTACAAATATAAAATAAATTTCATGAACAAATTAAAACATTGGATTGAAAGTCTTCTTTGTGTGGGAAGACAAATACTTGTGTGCCCGTTAAGGGATGACACTAGAGATCCTCTAGTGCCACATCTGTGTTGTGTATCTTGACGTCGCAGGACCCTCGACGCCACCTTACGGTGCACCAAAAAAATGACTAACTGTTGAACTTTGAAAGTTAACAAATCGCTGTGCATTTATCCAATTCTAATAAGTTATCATTGGATACCATAAGACGTGCTGAGTGCCTGCCTCATCCAGAGCCTCCTCTGGTCTAGATTTGCAGTGTCCAGAGATGAAAAAATGGTAAAATGCCCTAAAAAAAAAAGAAGTGAAAAAAAGGAAGAAGTGAATATTAAAAATAGGTCAACACCAGAGGAATTTATTAGTTGGTGTGGATCTAAAGGGTACAATAGTTGGTACTTGTACTAGATCGTGTAACTGGATCTAGAAGTATAGCATTGAGAGTTGTGTCGACATGTTTCAGCCCCCTATGGCTCAACAGAGTCTACAGGGCTTTCGTCAGGACTAAACAAACATACAAACATAGAATAGTTACTTACACCTTATGTGTAGTGTACTCAGGTGGCTTACTAATTAAGTAGTCAATGGCCATTCGAGCTCTTTTAACCTGCAAAAGAGAAACAGATAGACAGATGTCCAATACATTTGATATTGTATTGCTGTATATTCAGGGGCACCAGAATTAACAGTAGTTTAATCATCTGGGTTTCTGAATATCTGGTATATGGTAGAAAGAGAACATGTAAGGCAGAGGACTGAGAAGCTCGACAGAGCGACTGTGTAAAGGAAAGGCCCATAGGTGTGAAGGGACCAACATGATACAGAATATAGTACTTCCGGCGTTATTATGACACCACATAGTAACTACAAGATGATAGTTCACATTAACTCAGGAAGGGCTCAACTCGTAGTGGTTGCGTGTAGGCGTATGGAAGTGAACATGCAAGAGGGTGTCGGTGTTGCTAAATAGTGTATGGGTGTGCGAGCGAGGAAAAGGCTCTTACCTAGTGTTTAAGAGTCAAGAGACCTCATCAGGGGACGCTGGACTATATTGTAGTCTCAGAGCTAGGGAAAAGAGATGGGATAGAGGCCAGTTAGCGACCGCCTTACCGCTAGTTCGCATGAAGGAATAGCAAACAGTCCGTCGCCATTACCCGCGTGAGAGGAGACTTCCACCGCATGTGCTGGCTCTGCCCCTGGACTACGAGCAGACGTCAGGATCACGTATTTATAGGAAATCACGTGGGTGGGTTGGGTTGAATGACACAACTTTATTGATTCTAAATGCCCGTGGTGGAAAATGGCCAAAATAGATCAAAAAATGAGTCATTAACAAAATATGTATCGCGGAGGTAGGGTGCATATCATTGTAAGTTTGAAGATCTGATGTAGATGCGGTAGCTGATTTGCAGAGGTCGCATGTTCAAATGTCAATGTGTCGCAAATTGGTGCCAAGGTACATTATCATTGAGTCCCCAAATGTGAGTTTTGAGGCGATTCACCCATCTCTGTTCTTTTTCACAGAGCTTTTTTTCGGCATTGTGTGTTTTATCTGTGAGCATTTCGATAATTGTCCATCGTATATCATCACACGAGTGTCCTGCCTCAATGAAGTGTGCACAGAGTTTGGTAGTTGTCTTTTTAAGCCTGATATTACTCCTGTGTTCACCTATACGTGTTTTTACTTTTCGGCAGGTCATCCCTATATAGATTTTTAGACAGGGGCAACTCGCCATGTATATAACATGGGTGGAGTTGCAGTTCGTGTGTTGTCTCTGGGTCCATATGAAGTCCTCTGAAAGTTGTAACTGTTTTGAAGGGGTTGTGTATTTACAGGATGTACAATTCCCACAGGGGTAATGGCCTGTTACTGGATTCATCGTGGCGTCTCTCGTAACTTCCATTTGTTGTGTTTTTCTGGGATGGGTATGTACCAAGGTGTCTCACAGATTTTTAGTTCTTCTATTGGCGAACCGGGGTTTTGGCCACTCAAATTTGCCGGTCTTCAAAATATTCCAATTTTTGTTCACCAATTTCTGGACCTCATATGTGGCTGGACAGAAAGTTGCTACACACGTCACTAAATCTGGTGGAGTGTTCTTGGGATGAACCTGTAGGAGACATTCTCTTGGTTGGTTATTGGCACGTTTCATGCATCTGCGGATTGTAGCGGGTGTATAATCACGTCCTTTGCAGTTTGTTGCCAAGTTCCAATGCTTGCTTCTTGTAATCTTCATTTTTAGTACAGTTTCTTTTAATTCTTAGAAACTGGCTGTTTGGAAGGTTGTCTCTTAGCGGTTTGGGATGATAGCTTTTATATGAAAGTAAGCTGTTCTTGGCAGTGGGTTTTGTGTAAGTTTTTGTTTGTAGGCTGTTATTTTCGACAAAGATGGTTAGATCCAGGAAGTCAATTGTGGAGTCATTGGCTGTATAGGTAAATTTTAGCCAAGGGTCACACGCATTTAGCCAATCAATGAAGAGTTTCAGGTCGTTTTTGATGTCTCATATAAGGAGAATATCATCTATGTATCTCTTCCAGTATAATATACTGGAAGAGTACGGGTTAGATTCATTGAGTACATGTTGGTCTTCAAACTGGCTCACATACAATCCGGCCACCGAAGGGGCAAAAGCACTCCCCATGGAAGTACCATGATTTTGTAAATATAGGACTCCATTGTATTTAAAAAAGTTTTCTTTTAACGCTAGTTTACAGCATTGTAGAATAAAATGTCTAGGAGTGTGGTAATTCCAATTCTCATGAAACAGGACATCTTCAAGCATCTGGAGAGTGTCGTCTTGTGGGAGACTCGTATATAATGATTCCACGTCTAGACCTACTAGAAGCATGGAATTCTGATCAAATGGAATATCAGAGATCTGTAACAGCAAGTCTCTTGTATCTTTTAAGTGGGTGGGCGTTTTTTGGACAAGGGGCTTCAGGTATTCATCCGCAAATTTTGAAAGGGGTTCAAGTAGGGATCCTATGCCAGCAACTATAGGTCGTCCCGGGGGTGGGGACTTGTTTTTGTGTGTCTTTGGTAATGAATAAAAGTAGGGTATCTTAGGTTCTTTAGCTATGAGATAGTCTGCCTCTTTGCCTGTTATCCATCCATTAGTTTCTGCCTCATAGATCATCATCGAAATGGTGTTTCGGAGTCTCTCAGTAGGGTCTTCAGTGATCTTCTTATAGAATTTGGTGTCAGACAGGAGAGTTAGGCATTGTTGATTGTACCCTTCTTTACTTAAAATGACAATCCCTCCCCCCTTGTCAGCGGGGTTGATTACTATGTCCTCATTGGTTTCTAAGGTTTTGAGTGCTTTTCGTTCCTTATTGCTCAGATTTTGGAAAGGGGTCTTCTTCTTTTGTTCCATGGCATCTACACCCTTAAGTAGAGCTTGTTCGAAGGTTTGAATTTCCGGGGGGGACACTGCTTGTTGGTGGATTAAAGGTGGATTTTCTTTTTAGATTTGTGTCTCCTTCAGATGGTGGTAAAGGAGTGCCGGCGAAGAATGCTTTAAGTTTTAGAACACGGCAAAATTCTGCTAATTCACATTTGAGTTTGAAAGTGTCCATGGGGGGGTGTAGGAACAAATCCTAGACCTTTATTGAGGACTTTCTTTTGATCATCCGAGAGGTCTATGTGGCAAGATTGACTATTAGTGTGTGTTGTTCTTGCTGGTGCTCGGTTGGGCAGATGCCATGCTCCTGGTTAGTATGTTTCTCTGCTGGTCTTGTCACGCTAAGGTCTTTTTTCTTCCTCTGGGTTGGTTTTGGCCCCGGCCTAAAAAAGGCTGTTGTCTTTGTTGCTGAATTTGTTGTTCCGCTTGTTGTTGATTTCCCATTTGTGGCATTTGTTGCATTCCATAGTTGTACGGTGCTATCCAGCCTCCGTATTGTGGCATGTAGGGTTGATAGAAAGGCATGTTCATATTGGGGTAATATGGTCTTTGCCATCTGTTGCCCCTTCTGGGTCTATGGTATCAGTTGGTGTTCCCTCCCTTTTTAGGGGTATAGTCTTCAGAACTATTGACTGAATTGTTGGAAGAAGTTCTTCCCAGGGATTCATTATCTGAGCCCGGATCATTGGTGTTATAATCTTCTTTTGAATATGGATGCATCTTTTCTTGACTAAATTTCTTAAGGTCTTTTCCAAGTTTTTCTAGCTTTCTTTGCATTAGGAATTCTTTTGTTTCATCCATTTCTTTATTCAATTCTTCCAATTTCTTTTTGTGAGTCTGAGGGTTGATGCCTTTTTTGAGTTCATTTTCCAATGTTTGGATCTCTTGTAATAATGCTTCCGACAGTCTTTTTGCTGTTTTAATAATCAGTACGAGGAAATCCAAAGTGCACTTCCACGAGATGGAAGAGCAGTCTCTGCGGAATGCCAGGTCATGTAGGAAGATTCTTGGTGCATTATTTACCCAAAGGCCCCTTGGTGCTGTTTTGTGTCGCAGATATTCCGTCATAATGATACCATGGATGGACGTGCGTATTTGTTCTCTTTTCTTATCAGAAAGTGAATCCCAATTGTCTGTTTGGGCCAGTGCTTCAGTAAGGTATGAATTCTGTAAAAGTGGCTGGGCTGCCAGTATTTCGTCAATATCGCTCTCATCGAAACTCAGTCCAAGGTTGCCCTCCATTATTCCTCTCCACTGTATCCAGAGATATGAAAAATAAGTCTTATGGTTCTGTGGAACTCCCGCAGCTGCATGCTGATTAATATATTTAGTAATCAGAGGGGTAGGGAGGAGGAATGGGTGTCCATTTGCTTCCCCTGGGTAAGTATGGAGGTAATCAGGTGCATAAATGGACACTTGTAACAATTCTAAACTTTTGGATAGACTGATTATGGTATCCTCAAAAACTCAATGTATTGTCGGTATTGCGGTATATATTTTTCATCCGCCCAAGATTGTAGTTGTGGCAGTTATCATTGGATACCATAAGACGTGCTGAGTGCCTGCCTCATCCAGAGGCTCCTCTGGTCTAGATTTGCAGTGTCCAGAGATGAAAAAATGATAAAATGCCCCCCCCCAAAAAAAAGTAGTGAAAAAAGGAAGAAGTGAATATTAAAAATAGGTCAACACCAGAGGAATTTATTAGTTGGTGTGGATCTAAAGGGTAAAATAGTTGGTACTTGTACTAGATCGTGTAACTGGATCTAAAAGTATAGCATTGAGAGTTGTGTCGACATGTTTCAGCCCCCTATGGCTCAACAGAGTCTACAGAGCTTTCGTCAGGACTAAACAAACATACATACATAGCATAGTTACTTACACCTTTTGTGTAGTGTACTCAGGTGGCTTACTAATTAAGTAGTCAATGGCCATTCGAGCTCTTTTTACCTGCAAAATAGAAACAGATAGACAGATGTCCAATACATTTGATATTGTATTGCTGTATATTCAGGGGCACCAGAAATAACAGTAGTTTAATCATCTGGGTTTCTGAATATCTGGTATATGGTAGAAAGAGAACATGTAAGGCAGAGGACTGAGAAGCACGACAGAGCGACTGTGTAAAGGAAAGGCCCATAGGTGTAAAGGGACCAACATGATACAGAATATAGTACTTCCGGCGTTATTATGACACCACATAGTAACTACAAGATGATAGTTCACATTAACTCAGGAAGGGCTCAACTTGTAGTGGTTGCGTGTAGGCGTATGGAAGTGAACATGCAAGAGGGTGTCGTGTTGCTAAATAGTGTATGGGCGTGCAAGCGAGGAAAAGGCTCTTACCTAGTGTTTAAGAGTCAAGAGACCTCGACAGGTGACGCCGGACTATATTATAGTCTCAGAGCTAGGGAAAAAAGAGCGACCACCTTACCGCTAGTTCGCATGAAGGAATAGCAAACAGTCCGTCGCCATTACCCGCGTGAGAGGAGACTTCCACCGCTTGTGCTGGCTCTGCCCCTGGACTACAAGCAGACATCAGGATCACGTATTTATAGGAAATCACGTGGTTGGGTTGGGTTGAATGACACAACTTTATTGATTCTAAATGCCCGTGGTGGAAAATGGCCAAAATAGATCAAAAAATTAGTCATTAACAAAATATGTATCGCGGAGGTAGGGTGGATATCATTGTAAGTTTGAAGATCTGATGTAGATGCGGTAGCTGATTTGCAGAGGTCGCATGTTCAAATGTCAATGTGTCGAAAATTGGTGCCAAGGTACATTATCATTGAGTCCCCAAATGTGAGTTTTGAGGCGATTCACCCATCTCTGTTCTTTTCATAGAGCTTTTTTTCGGCATTGTGTGTTTTATCTGTGAGCATTTCGATAATTGTCCATCGAATATCATCACACGAGTGTCCTGCCTCAATGAAGTGTGCACAGAGTTTGGTAGTTGTCTTTTTAAGCCTGATATTACTCCTGTGTTCACCTATACGTGTTTTCACTTTTCGGCACGTCATCCCTATATAGATTTTTAGACAGGGGCAACTCGCCATGTACATAACATTGGTGGAGTTGCAGTTCGTGTGTTGTCTCTGGGTCCATATGAAGTCCTCTGAAAGTTGTAACTGTTTTGAAGGGGTTGTGTATTTACAGGATGTACAATTCCCACAGGGGTCATGGCCTGTTACTGGATTCATGCTTCTAGTAGGTCTAGACGTGGAATCATTATATACGAGTCTCCCACAAGACGACACTCTCCAGATGCTTGAAGATGTCCTGTTTCATGAGAATTGGAATTACCACACTCCTAGACATTTTATTCTACAATGCTGTAAACTAGCGTTAAAAGAAAACTTTTTTGAATACAATGGAGTCCTATATTTACAAAATCATGGTACTTCCATGGGGAGTGCTTTTGCCCCTTCGGTGGCCGGATTGTATGTGAGCCAGTTTGAAGACCAACATGTACTCAATGAATCTAACCCGTACTCTTCCAGTATATTATACTGGAAGAGATACATAGATGATATTCTCCTCATATGGGACATCAAAAAACGACCTGAAACTCTTCATTGATTGGCTAAAAGCGTGTGACCCTTGGCTAAAATTTACATATACAGCCAATGACTCCACAATTGACTTCCTGGATCTAACCATCTTTGTCGAAAATAACAGCCTACAAACAAAAACTTACACAAAACCCACTGCCAAGAACAGCTTACTTTCATATAAAAGCTATCATCCCAAACCGCTAAGAGACAACCTTCCATACAGCCAGTTTCTAAGAATTAAAAGAAACTGTACTAAAAATGAAGATTACAAGAAGCAAGCATTGGAACTTGGCAACAAACTGAAAGCACGTGATTATACACCCGCTACAATCCGCAGATGCATGAAACGTGCCAATAACCAACCAAGAGAATGTCTCCTACAGGTTCATCCCAAGAACCCTCCACCAGATTTAGTGACGTGTGTAACAACTTTCTGTCCAGCCACATATGAGGTCCAGAAATTGGTGAACAAAAATTGGAATATTTTGAAGACCGGCAAATTTGAGTGGCCAAAACCCCGGTTCGCCAATAGAAGAACTAAAAACCTGCGAGACAGGGGGCGTGGCTAGCAGCCAACGATGGCGGCCGCAGCTTAGGGAGGCTCCTGGGCAGAGGCGGCTTTCCGCGATAATCCGCATCATCATCCTGAGCTTCACTGGCGGAAAGGGGCGGACCGGACCCGGTGTCCGTGTGGCGAGTAGCGTGGAAGTCCCTGAGAGCGGCGGCGGCCCGAACAGGCAGAATCATATCCTCGGGAGGCGGAGGAGGAGCTGGGCCTGACTGCAGCCGAGGAGCCGCGGACTCCCAGCGCCAGCGAATCCGGCCGGAAGTGTCCAGCAAGCGGGGGTGAGTGGCAGGAAGCGCCGGCCTACCGAGCGCTTCCCCCGACAATACCGCAAAGCCACCCTCCCGTCCACCCAGACACATAGACGCCCACCACGGCAACCCGACAGCACTCCCCGGTCACATACGCGCCCTCCAGCAGCGCGACGGGAGCTGCGCAGTCACCCAGTGCCGCCATTACACGGCCCCAGCGATAGAAGGCGCCGGACCCCGGCAGCGGCCTCCAAAACCGCTCAGTGACCGGCAACACTACACGGCGGCCACAGCGGGTGAGGGTTAAAGACACCACAGCCCTTTCACCGGAATCACCGTGGGCCATACGCAAGCGGCGCCACCTGAGGGGCAAGAGCCTGGGCAACACCCACATCACGGGGGCACTGAGGAGAATCATAACGCGACGGCCCCGGCCAGTGTGAGTCGCAACTTACAACGCACTCCCCTTTCAACCCAGCGCTGGGAGGAGGCTCAGCACCTGGCAGGTGCGCATTCACTAGGAGAGCGTAGCACCACTGCATGACGGTGAGGAGACGCCACCCCCCACTGCGGTGTCCTGGTACCTAGTCGCAGACTACCACCGGTGCGCAAGGAAGCGGCACTGTGCAACCCGCGCACGGGCATTTTATCCACCAGGCAGTGTCATCCACGGCAGCGCCATGTCCCATAGGGGCCCCAGAAACAACTCAACCCAGGCCAAGCTGGACAAATTCGCATTTGAGAGGCACTCACCACCCCAAGACCAACGAAAGGCCGCCGGAAAAGCGGCGGAAACCGAGGGGGCGAAGAAGGCCACACTAGACGATGTCCTAGCAGCGCTGGCCCAGGTACAAACGACGGTGGGTGCCACGGCAACGGAAGTCACCTTGATAAGGGCGGATCTCCAAAAAATGAACGAGAGGGTCAAACAGGTCGAGGTGGTCGCTAAGGCGCTGGTAGAGGATGTGTCCGAATTGCAAATAGCAGTAGAACGGCTGCAAACCGATAACAGACTGCTTAGGGACAAACTGGACGATCAGGAAGGGCGCTCCTGACGCAATAATGTTCGAATTTTAGGTGTGCCAGAATCTGAGGACACGGGGGCTATGGACCTCTACGTGGAGGACTTGGTCAAGACTCGGCTTAAGCCCAAGGGACTCTCAAACTTCTTCTCCGTCGAAAGGGCGCACCGCGTTCCAGGAGGCAAGCCCAAGTCGGGGGCCACACCACGACCGATACTGGCTCGGTTGTTCAATTTCCGGGATCGGGACGCCATCCTGCAGGCCGCTAGAGTGGCACCGACCATCCAAATTCAGAACTCTAAGATTGCTTTCTTCCCGGACTATACGGCTGAGGTATCTAGGAGAAGGAAAACGTTCCTGGAAGTCAAAAAGACCTTGAGAGATAAAGAACTGCCGTACTCAATGATCTTCCCGGCTAAACTACGGGTGGTGGCAGATAAGAAAGTGTGGATCTTCGACTCCCCTGGAGCAGCCCGGGACTGGCTGGAGGGTTGGCACACCGTTGGACGACAGCGCAAAACACACAGACCGGATCGAGACCGTGGAGGAGGTAGCGGAGCAGACTCGCAAACATCAGGTCGAGCGGAGGGACCGGACCACTCGCCATCCCATGGGTTTGAAGGAGGAGGCGGGAATGAATGAACCCGACCTTGGACACTGGACACTAAGCAATCGCCAAACGCCGAACTAATCCATACTTTCCACAGCTACACGTAGACGCCGGCATGGCTGCCCCAAGAGCCTTCAGGGAAGCCGCCTGCCTGGGGAGACACTCTCCCCCCTACAAGCAAGTACTCTGGTGTTGGGATGGGTAAAGCACTCTGCTAAGTTGGGGTGGCGGGCAGTTGGAGGTCCGTTAAGCAGGGGGGCAGGGAGGGGGGTTTGTTCTGAATTGTTTATGTTAGGAATGTGCATTATGGGTAAAAGACAATGTTTCAGTACCTATGGGGATCAAAACACATTGCTTGAAACAGACAGTGACATTATGCCCCCATGATGCCTCTAAACGCTTTGCTGCGCAACGACGCAGCCGCCAAACCGGTCACGTCTCTGGGGCACTGCATCATGTCCCTAATCCCACCCGATGGCTAACAATCCCGTCCCGGCAGAGGGGGTGACCCACTCTGACGCACAATGCCCACCTATGACCTTGCTGTCCTGGAATGTGAGAGGTTTGAGGGACAAGGTTAAGCGGGGATTGGTACTGACGGCTATTAAGCGCTTACGACCTACTGTGGCCCTGTTGCAAGAAACGCACCTGGTAGGGGGGGCCACGAAGGCCTTGGATAGACGAGGCTACAAAATGTGGGCCCACTCTGCTTTCACGTCCGGCTCTAGGGGGTCAGGCATACTAATACAGAAGAACTCACGTTCCATGCCCCTATCAATTAAAACGGATGATCAGGGCTGCTTTGCGGCCGTGCAGGGACAGTGGGAGGGGAAACTCTTTAATCTAGTATCGGTGTATGTGCCACCTGCTTTACACTCGGTCCACCTCCCAAGACTAGGGGACTTCCTACTAACTCTCCCAGAGGGTGAGACCATACTAGGGGGGGACTTCAACGCGGTCATAGACCCACAACTAGATAAACACCCCTCACCCAACCAGACAGGGGGGGAAACATACTTTCGACGATTCACCACGGCAATGGGCATGACAGACATTTGGAGACACCTGCACCCGGGCACGAAGCAATACACGTTCCACTCAGCGGTGCATGGCAGCCTGTCACGCATCGATTATTTCCTGGCACTGGGGGAGGCCCTTTGTCATGTAGATACCCTGGAGATTCACCCTCGTGGTATTTCGGACCACTCACCGCTCACACTGACGCTTTCCCTACAGACGAGAGCACGTAGGCGCATTTACCCCATGCACGCATCATATTTTAAAATCCCACAGGTCCGCAAAGTACTCAAACGCACCACGAAACACTACTTTCTTGAAAATACACATTCAGTACGCTCACCAGCAACGCTCTGGGAGGCCTATAAAACAGTTCTGCGGGGACAAGCCATTAACACCATAACCGGACATAAGAAACAACAGTCGCAGGAGCTAGCCGACCTAGAGATTACGTTGAGGGAGCGGACGGAGGCGCATGAGTCTCATCCTTCTCCAGATGCCCTGCACGCACTCACTCTCCAGCAACAGCTGTACAATGATCACCTACGGTTGGTGGTCAAGGGTCTCTTAACCGACACCCAAAACAGGATCTATGAAGTGGGGGACAAAGCGGGGAAAATGCTGGCGTGGCTCGATAGGCGTGAGGGTAGCTCCAGAGGAGTCCAACGTTTGAGAGATGAACAGGGAGTGACACACACCGATCCCAGGCGCATAACAGAACTACTTGCGTCCCATTTTGAACGAGTGTACACCCCGGCTCGTACAATTACACCGGAGAGTGCCAGGGCACTCTTGGCACCGATTGAGGTTCGGACCCTCTCACCGGAGGCGTCGACCGAACTAGAGGCAGACATCACGGCCGACGAAATCCAGCTGGCCATCAAGGCACTGAACCCGGGTAAAGCATTGGGACCGAATGGGATACCCATAGAATGGTATCAGGTTATGCCAGACACCCTTAGCACGCATCTGCTGGGGATGTTCAAGGAATGCCTCGAGAAGGGTTCCCTTCCACCAGACCAGCGTGAGGCCACTATAATACCAATCCCCAAGCCGGGCAAGCCCCCGGAGGACAGCTCCTCCTATCGGCCAATTTCGTTATTAAACGCGGAAGTGAAAATCTTGGCCAAACTTTTGGCACAGAGGATCCTGCCCCATCTGTCCTCGATTATACACCCGGATCAGTCCGGGTTTATGCCGCACAGGAACACAGCTCTGAACTTGCGGCGACTGCATGGTATCCTGGCCAGAGCTGACACCATCACCACGCCGGCAGTAATCCTGGCACTTGACGCCAAAATGGCATTTGACCTGGTGGAGTGGGAGTACCTTTTTGAAACACTGACACATATGGGGTTCGGGCCTCGCTTTCTAGCGTGGGTTAAACTACTGTACACAGCCCCGATGGCTCATGTGGTGGCGAACGGCCACATTTCCCGCACTTTTCCGTTGGGTCGAGGCACGCGACAGGGGTGCCCTTTGTCACCCCTGTTGTTTGCCATCTCCCTGGAACCACTTGCGACTTTAATACGAGCCTCCCCCCTCCTCAAGGGTATACCAGGGACCGGGGGTTGGGAAGACCGTCTGTCCCTCTACGCAGACGACATGCTGCTGTATCTAACAGACCCCGAGGAGGGTATACCGGCCTTGTTACACATTTGCGACACGTACGGCAGGATATCTGGCTACACGCTTAATTGGTCCAAGTCAGAGATATATGTCCTCCGGGGTCCGGCCCCAGACCTCGACGAAACTTGCCCGCTACGACTGGCGGGAACCTCCTTTAAATATCTGGGCATACATGTCACTAAGGACCCGGTCGAATTCATGGTTAAGAATCTGAAGCCGCCCCTGGCTAGACTCAAGCGGGATGTGGAGTTTTGGTCCGGCCTGCCGTTGACACTCCTCGGCAGGGCGGCGCTTTACAAGATGATGGCGTTGCCACGCTTCTTGTACGTCCTCGACAACTCGCCCTATCCGGTGCCACCCAAATTCTTCCAGAAAGTAGCAGCTCTAGTTTCTAACCTACTGTGGGGCAACCTCCCAGCGCGAGTGGCACAATCCAAGCTACACAGAGACTGGTATGGTGGAGGCATTGCGCTACCGAATCTGAAATGGTATTATTGGGCTGCACACTTGAGGCACATTAATCAATGGATACACGCACCACACACCGAACCAGCATTTCACTCAGACAGGGAGCAGTTGGGTGCAGATAGTCTGTTAGGCCCACTATATGATCACCGCAAGGTGCGTACTCTGGTCGGCCCCACCAAGTTGACGGTGCAGATATGGCACGCAGCTACGGCAGCTCTGGGCTGGAAGGGGAAAATCACGGGGATGACTCCGCTGTGGGACTCTCGCGTACTGGGCAACCTTAGGAACACCAAGGGATTCACACAATGGGACACAATAGGCATCTCCGTGGTGGGTGATCTCTGGGAGAGGAATGAAGTGATCCCCTTTGCCCGACTAAAAGAACTCTATGAGCTCAACGACAGGGAGCTCTACAGGTACATTCAGGTACGCCACGCACTGCTTGCGGCCATTCCAGCAGACACAATACTCCCAGAGTCCTCACCCTTGGAAGATCGCCTACTCACAGATTGCATGTTAGAACGGGCAACATCCCTCACTTACCGCAAGCTCCTCAACAACAGCCCTGACCCAACATCACACCTCAAGGAGAAATGGGAAGGGGAGGTTAACGACATGGATGAACATGAATGGAACGCAGCTCTTGGGTCCCCTAAAGAAATAGGCATCTCGGCACGCATGCGACTGGTGCAATTTAAGATCCTGCACAGGGTTTATTATACAAGGACGATGTTACATCGTATACAAAGGGCGCCCCATCCCTACTGCCTGCGAGGGTGTGGGGAGGAGGGCACGTTCTTCCACACCATATGGGATTGCCCTAAGATCCAGGAATACTGGAGGCAAGTACTCCGCACGCTCTCACAGGCACTAGATCACTCCATCTTACCTGACCCACGGAGGTGCTTGCTAAATATATGGGAACCTACTGACTTGAACCGATACGAGCAACTTTGGGTCACGGCGGGGCTAATGGTAGCGAAACGTGACATAGCACAGCGCTGGGGAGCAGCGGAACTCCCAACTAAGTCCCAGTGGTGCTTGAACATGGATCGGGTGATGTTGACCGAGCGAGCAGTGTACATCAACCGAGCCTGCCCCGGGAAATGGAATAGGATATGGCTGAAGTGGAATGAGTACAGGGGGGACATCTGCGAACCCTTGAGAGAGGATGATCTGGATGAATCTGATGAGGAGGGCGAGGAAGGCTAATCCTGGGCGGGGGTGGGAATGGGGAGAGGGCCTGGGCTGCTGAAGGAGATCGCCTCTTAGTACTTAGACGGATGAGTCTAAGGGGGTAGGGGTGGTTGGGGAGAATAGAGGCATGTACGTACTGGGTAGGACTGTCAGATTCCCATGCTCCAAAGTGACTCTAGAGACTTACAAAGCACTGATTCGTGTCAGACCACACTGTCATTCCTAACAGTTGTTGTTCTGAGTTTGTTATTTTTCAAAAAACAAAAAAATCTCCACCAAAACCTCAATTCCTGCATTGAACAATTGCGCAACTGGCACTTTTATTTTCTCAGCACTCTCTGTCAAGAACCTGATTGTTAATGTGATATAATTGTCCATTTTGCTGAAAATCTCTATTTGCAATGATCCTCCGATAGCGGCCGGCCCTCGGGGTTGTAGGCATTCCGCTGTGTACTATGCAAAGTGCAATAAAGGTTTTGAAAAAAAAAAAAAAAAAAAAAAAAAACCTGCGAGACACCTTGGTACATACCCGTCCCAGAAAAACACAACAAATGGAAGTTACGAGAGACGCCACGATGAATCCAGGAACAGGCCATTACCCCTGTGGGAATTGTACATCCTGTAAATACACAACCCCATCAAAACAGTTACAACTTTCAGAGGACTTCATATGGACCCAGAGACAACACACGAACTGCAACTCCACCCATGTTATATACATGGTGAGTTGCCCCTGTCTAAAAATCTATATAGGGATGACCTGCCGAAAAGTAAAAACACGTATAGGTAAACACAGGAGTAATATCAGGCCTAAAAAGACAACTACCAAACTCTGTGCTCCCTTCATTGAGGCAGGACACTCGTGTGATGATATACGATGGACAATTATCGAAATGCTCACAGATAAAACACACAATGCCGAAAAAAGCTCTATGAAAAAGAACAGAGATGGGTGAATTGCCTCAAAACTCAGATTTGGGGACTCAATGATAATGTACCTTGGCACCCATTTGCGACACATTGACATTTGAACATGCGACATCTGCAAATCAGCTACCGCATCTACATCAGATCTTCAAACTTACAATTATATGCACCCTACCTCCGCGATACATATTTTGTTAATGACTCATTTTTTTATCTATTTTGGTCATTTTCCACCACGGGCATTTAGAATCAATAAAGTTGTGTCACTCAACCCAACCCAACCACGTGATTTCCTATAAATACGTGATCCTGACATCTGCTCGTAGTCCAGGGGCAGAGCCAGCACAAGCGGTGGAAGTCTCCTCTCACGCGGGTAATGGCGACGGACTGTTTGCTATTCCTTCATGCGAACTAGCGGTTAGGCGGTCGCTAACTGGCCTCTATCCCATCTCTTTTCCCCTAGCTCTGAGACTATAATATAGTCCGGCGTCCCCTGACGAGGTCTCTTGACTCTTAAACACTAGGTAAGAGCCTTTTCCTCGCTCGCACGCCCATACACTATTTAGCAACACCCACACCCTCTTGCATGTTCACTTCCATACGCCTACACGCAACCACTACAAGTTGAGCCCTTCCTGAGTTAATGTGAACTATCATCTTGTAGTTACTATGTGGTGTCATAATAACGCCGGAAGTACTATATTCTGTATCATGTTGGTCCCTTCACACCTATGGGCCTTTCCTTTACACAGTCGCTCTGTCGAGCTTCCCAGTCCTCTGCCTTACATGTTCTCTTTCTACCATATACCAGATATTCAGAAACCCAGATGATTAAACTACTGTTAATTCTGGTGCCCCTGAATATACAGGAATACAATATCAAATGTATTGGACATCTGTCTATCTGTTTCTCTTTTGCAGGTTAAAAGAGCTCGAATGGCTATTGACTACTTAATTAGTAAGCCACCTGAGTACACTACACAAAAGGTGCAAGTAACTATTCTATGTATGTATGTTTGTTTAGTCCTGACGAAAGCCCTGTAGACTCTGTTGAGCCATAGGGGCTGAAACATGTCGACACAACTCTCAATGCTATACTTCTAGATCCAGTTACACGATCTAGTACAAGCACCAACTATTTTACCCTTTAGATCCACACCAACTAATAAATTCCTCTGGTGTTGACCTATTTTTAATATTCACTTCTTCCTTTTTTCACTTCTTTTTTTTGGGGGGGGCATTTTACCATTTTTTCATCTCTGGACACTGCAAATCTAGACCAGAGGAGCCTCTGGATGAGGCAGGCCCTCAGCACGTCTTATGGTATCCAGTGATAACTGCCACAACTACAATGTGGGGCGGATGAAAAATATATACCGCAATACCGACAATACATTGAGTTTTTGAGGATACCATAATCAGTCTATCCAAAAGTTTAGAATTGTTACAAGTGTCCATTTTTGCACCTGATTACCTCCATACTTACCCAGGGGAAGAAAATGGACACCCATTCCTCCTCCCTACCCCTCTGATTACTAAATATATTAAGCAGCGTGCAGCTGCGGGAGTTCCACAGAACTATAAGACTTATTTTTCATATCTCTGGATACAGTGGAGAGGAATAATGGAGGGCAACCTTGGACTGAGTTTCGATGAGAGCTATATTGACGAAATACTGGCAGCCCAGCCACTTTTACAGAATTCAGACCTTACTGAAGCACTGGCCCAAACAGACAATTAGGATTCACTTTCTGATAAGAAAAGAGAACAAATACGCACGGCCATCCATGGTATCATTATGACGGAATATCTGCGACACAAAACAGCACCAAGGGGCGTTTGGGTAAATAATACACCAAGAATCTTCCTACATGACCTGGCATTCCGCAGAGACTGGTCTTCCATCTCGTGGAAGTGCACTTTGGATTTCCTCGTACTGATTATTAAAACAGCAAAAAGACTGTCGGAAGCATTATTACAAGAGATCCAAACATTGGAAAATGAACTCAAAAAGGCATCAACCCTCAGACTCACAAAAAGAAATTGGAAGAATTGAATAAAGAAATGGATGAAACAAAAGAATTCCTAATGCAAAGCAAGCTAGAAAAACTTGGAAAAGACCTTAAGAAATTTAGTCAAGAAAAGATGCATCCATATTCAAAAGAAGATTATAACACCAATGATCCGGGCTCAGATAATGAATCCCTGGGAAGAACTTCTTCCAACAATTCAGTCAATAGTTCTGAAGACTATACCCCTAAAAGGGGAGGGAACACCAACCGATACCATAGACCCAGAAGGGGCAACAGATGGCAAAGACCATATTACCCCAATATGAACATGCCTTTCTATCAACCCTGCATGCCACAATACGGAGGCTGGATAGCACCGTACAACTATGGAATGCAACAAATGCCACAAATGGGAAATCAACAACAAGCTGAACAACAAATTCAGCAACAACGACAACAGCCTTTTTTAAGCCGGGGCCAAAACCAACCCAGAGGAAGAAAAAAGACCTTAGCGTGGCAAGACCAGCAGAGAAACATACTAACCAGGAGCATGGCATCTGCCCAACCGAGCACCAGCAAGAACAACACACAATAATAGTCAATCTTGCCACATAGACCTCTCGGATGATCAAAAGAAAGTCCTCAATAAAGGTCTAGGATTTGTTCCTACACCCCCCATGGACACTTTCAAACTCAAATGTGAATTAGCAGAATTTTGCCGTGTTCTAAAACTTAAAGCATTCTTCGCCGGCACTCCTTTACCACCATCTGAAGGAGACACAAATCTAAAAAGAAAATCCACCTTTAATCCACCAACAGGCAGTGTCCCCCCCGGAAATTCAAACCTTCGAACAAGCTCTACTTAAGGGTGTAGATGCCATGGAACAAAAGAAGAAGACCCCTTTCCAAAATCTGAGCAATAAGGAACGAAAAGCACTCAAAAGCTTAGAAACCAATGAGGACATAGTAATCAACCCCGCTGACAAGGGGGGAGGGATTGTCATTTTAAGTAAAGAAGGGTACAATCAACAATGCCTAACTCTCCTGTCTGACACCAAATTCTATAAGAAGATCACTGAAGACCCTACTGAGAGACTACAAAACACCATTTCGATGATGATCTATGAGGCAGAAACTAATGGATGGATAACAGGCAAAGAGGCAGACTATCTCATAGCTAAAGAACCTAAGATACCCTACTTTTATTCATTACCAAAGACACACAAAAACAAGTCCCCACCCCCGGGACGACCTATAGTTGCTGGCATAGGATCCCTACTTGAACCCCTTTCAAAATTTGCGGATGAATACCTGAAGCCCCTTGTCCAAAAAACGCCCACCTAATTAAAAGATACAAGAGACTTGCTGTTACAGATCTCTGATATTCCATTTGATCAGAATTCTATGCTTCTAGTAGGTCTAGACGTGGAATCATTATATACGAGTCTCCCACAAGACGACACTCTCCAGATGCTTGAAGATGTCCTGTTTCATGAGAATTGGAATTACCACACTCCTAGACATTTTATTCTACAATGCTGTAAACTAGCGTTAAAAGAAAACTTTTTTGAATACAATGGAATCCTATATTTAGAAAATCATGGTACTTCCATGGGGAGTGCTTTTGCCCCTTCGGTGGCCAGATTGTATGTGAGCCAGTTTGAAGACCAACATGTACTCAATGAATCTAACCCGTACTCTTCCAGTATATTATACTAGAAGAGATACATAGATGATATTCTCCTCATATGGGACATCAAAAACGACCTGAAACTCTTCAATGATTGGCTAAATGCATGTGACCCTTGGCTAAAATTTACCTATACAGCCAATGACTCCACAATTGACTTCCTGGATCTAACCATCTTTGTCGAAAATAACAGCCTACAAACAAAAACTTACACAAAACCCACTGCCAAGAACAGCTTACTTTCATATAAAAGCTATCATCCCAAACCGCTAAGAGACAACCTTCCATACAGCCAGTTTCTAAGAATGAAAAGAAACTGTACTAAAAATGAAGATTACAAGAAGCAAGCATTGGAACTTGGCAACAAACTGAAAGCACATGATTATACACCCGCTACAATCCGCAGATGCATGAAACGTGCCAATAACCAACCGAGAGAATGTCTCCTACAGGTTCATCCCAAGAACCCTCCACCAGATTTAGTGACGTGTGTAACAACTTTCTGTCCAGCCACATATGAGGTCCAGAAATTGGTGATCAAAAATTGGAATATTTTGAAGACCGGCAAATTTGAGTGGCCAAAACCCCGGTTCGCCAATAGAAGAACTAAAAATCTGCGAGACACCTTGGTACATACCCGTCCCAGAAAAACACAACAAATGGAAGTTACGAGAGACGCCACGATGAATCCAGTAATAGGCCATTACCCCTGTGGGAATTGTACATCCTGTAAATACACAACCCCTTCAAAACAGTTACAACTTTCAGAGGACTTCATATGGACCCAGAGACAACACACAAACTGGAACTCCACCCATGTTATATACATGGCGAGTTGCCCCTGTCTAAAAATCTATATAGGGATGACCTGCCGAAAAGTAAAAGCACGTATAGGTGAACACAGGAGTAATATCAGGCTTAAAAAGACAACTACCAAACTCTGTGCACACTTCATTGAGGCAGGACACTCGTGTGAAAATATACGATGGACAATTATCGAAATGCTCACAGATAAAACACACAATGCCGAAAAAAAGCTCTATGAAAAAGAACAGAGATGGGTGAATCGCCTCAAAACTCACATTTGGGGACTCAATGATAATGTACCTTGGCACCAATTTGCGACACATTGACATTTGAACATGCGACCTCTGCAAATCAGCTACCGCATCTACATCAGATCTTCAAACTTACAATGATATGCACCCTACCTCCGCGATACATATTTTGTTAATGACTCATTTTTTGATCTATTTTGGCCATTTTCCACCACGGGCATTTAGAATCAATAAAGTTGTGTCATTTAACCCAACCCAACCACGTGATTTCCTATAAATACGTGATCCTGACATCTGCTCGTAGTCCAGGGGCAGAGCCAGCACAAGCGGTGGAAGTCTCCTCTCACACGGGTAATGGCGACGGACTGTTTGCTATTCCTTCATGCGAACTAGCGGTAAGGCGGTCGCTAACTGACCTCTATCCCATCTCTTTTCCCTAGCTCTGAGACTATAATATAGTCCGGCGTCCCCTGACGAGGTCTCTTGACTCTTAAACACTAGGTAAGAGCCTTTTCCTCGCTCGCACGCCAATACACTATTTAGCAACACCGACACCCTCTTGCATGTTCACTTCCATACGCCTACATGCAACCACTACAAGTTGAGCCCTTCCTGAGTTAATGTGTACTATCATCTTGTAGTTACTATGTGGTGTCATAATAACGCCGGAAGTACTATATTCTGTATCATGTTGGTCCCTTTACACCTATGGGCCTTTCCTTTACACAGTCGCTCTGTCGAGCTTCTCAGTCCTCTGCCTTACATGTTCTCTTTCTACCATATACCAGATATTCAGAAACCCAGATGATTAAACTACTGTTAATTCTGGTGCCCCTGAATATACAGCAATACAATATCAAATGTATTGGACATCTGTCTATCTGTTTCTCTTTTGCAGGTTAAAAGAGCGCGAATGGCCATTGACTACTTAATTAGTAAGCCACCTGAGTACACTACACAAAAGGTGTAAGTAACTATTCTATGTATGTATGTTTGTTTAGTTCTGACGAAAGCCCTGTAGACTCTGTTGAGCCATAGGGGGCTGAAACATGTCGACACATCTCTCAATGCTATACTTCTAGATCCAGTTACAAGATCTAGTACAAGTACCAACTATTTTACCCTTTAGATCCACACCAACTAATAAATTCCTCTGGTGTTGACCTATTTTTAATATTCACTTCTTCCTTTTTTCACTTCTTTTTTTGGGGGGCATTTTACCATTTTTTCATCTCTGGACACTGCAAATCTAGACCAGAGGAGCCTCTGGATGAGGCAGGCACTCAGCACGTCTTATGGTATCCAATGATAACTGCCACAACTGCAATGTGGGGCGGATGAAAAATATATACCGCAATACCGACAATACATTGAGTTTTTGAGGATACCATAATCAGTCTATCCAAAAGTTTAGAATTGTTACAAGTGTCCATTTTTGCACCTGATTACCTCCACTATTCACTATTGTCACTTGTTGCACTTTTCAATATATTGACAGTCACTTCTGAATTGTTTTGAATGAATTTTAACTTGGATAAACCATAAACATATCGCAAGCAAGGTATATATAGGTATTCTTCTCATTTATAGTAAGAATCTGTTCTGTGTGTTTTGTGTCAGAGGCAGTTTTCTTTACTGCATGTATAAGCATCTGCAATTTAATTGTGTTGTTTCCCGACAGAACCACTTTTATTTTTAAACATTTATTACCCAGGTTCTGAGGGACACAGGGTCAACCCTGTTTTTCAAATAAATACTTTCTCTCTACGTTATACCAGTTTTGTAGTTGCAGGTGTTCTTAATCTTCACCTCGAGGATGAAACATGCAGGGCAACAACAGCAAGGGTTGCGGATTTGGAAGCCATTCAGTTCAAACAGCTGATCCGGTCCCCCACACATAGACGGGGACATATGCTGGGCCCCATTTTTATAATTCGGCCAGATTGGCAGTGGATCCACCTATTTCTCTTATATGGTCGGGCCATTGCGCCATAACCTTCCAGGTCGCTCTGACTACACCAATGAAAATATCAAATGTAGGCAAGCAGGTAAAGATAAGGAAGTGGGCTTAAGTTACCCCTGTGGCTTCTATACAGGCATTAGCAGAACACTGCCCTACCTTGAGCAACTGTATAGATACAGCCATTTTACAACTGGAGGGGAGGATAACAGGGGCACTTGACTAAATTCCACCCTTTTAGGTTACAATGTCAAACACACGAAATCTTCAGGAGAATGGTTCAATGGAGAGATACTTTCGTTGAGGAAGTCCTCTAAATGCCTAGAATTTGTTCAACAGATATATCAGCTCTAGCGATAAAGACAATTATCATTATGCTCTAAAGGAAGATTATAAACAGATCAGGGCTACACGCCGTCAATTCTACTTGGAAAAAATCGAGCAAGTTCACAATTCTTCTCAGGAATTGTTCGCCATTGTTAAGTCGCTCTCCTCTCTGGATCGGGTTTCGGCGTCTGCTATCCCCTAAGTGGAAGGTTGTGATTTGATTGCTTAGTTTTTCCTTGATAAAGTCTTAACCATTTATGCTCAGTTCCCAGACAGCAGTCAGAGATGCTCTGTGCCGTGAAGCCTTGTTTGAATGTCCTGTCCCAGGGTAGGACACTCCAGTTTTACGCCTCTGACCATAGAAGAACTATGTTCATTGGTTTCTAAGGTTAAAACAGGTTCACCATCTGATCCTGCCTCACCTAGTATCTTGGAACAAGGGATGGAGGCAATACTGTTATGAGCCCCAAGGTACCCCAATATAGGCTTAGGTAGCTGCACGACCTTTTACTTACATTCGTCCTGCCTTTTTCTACATAACGGTTCTGGTGCTGGCCTTTTACCTAGTTATGTGCCGAATAAATGTCATGTGGTTTTCTTCTAACAATTACCTCGTTTATTATGCATGAGTATTCTTAGTATTGTACCTTAATCCCTGCCTAGGACTTGCAAAACAGGATTACCATGTTCTGTATATTAACTCTGTACAAACGTCTCCACTATTGTCATCCTTGAACAACAAACCCACAGTACCATTTCACATCTCCACTGGGTAACCAGAGGAGAAGCGCTCACGCTGACACTAGAAGCTGACGTCCCAGCCTGCAGAAGCTCCAGCACGCAGTGGTCTGGTATCCTTTGTTGGGTGTCCAACTCAAGACCACAATGGGTTCCTTCATTCTCTCCCATCAGGTAATGGGGTTGGCTCTTTCCTAGGGGATTCATAGCTCTACACCTACATACATGCAAGGTACACTTAGGTACATTTAGATAGGGTTTGCATCGTAGGAGTATGCTCGATTACTGTCATGTATCGATATGCCTGCATATATTTACTGTTTTAGCCCCATAGTAGAATTCTACCTTTTATTTAATCTGTCGGTGCTTGTAATCTTAGGCATCTGTTTCTGTCTAATGGTTAATGCAGCACATATGCTTGTATACTAGAATGATGCTGGTTCGATAAATGCTTATTGAAAATGCCCCATTGTTTATTCTATGTATCTCTGAACTACATGAGTACGATTGACTGAGTGAAAAGTATTGTACTGTTTCCACGATCACTGAAGTTTCAGGGGTTGTCATGTTCGATAGTTGCCAGAAACTATTCGCTCCTTGGTAAGATAAGGGAGCTTATGGTGGCACTGTGAGCCAGTTGGTCTCAAGGCTAACACATCCTTTGGGGGTGTCTAGAATCAGTCTGGACACCAATCCCTTAGTTTGTGTTATCTAAATGTGCAGATCCTATGTATTAGTAGGAACTACACAATAATACTGCTGTTGCTTTATGACCTACTTAATGACTCTTTGAGTCAGGTCTGGTACCCATGAGCTAGAAACATGCCACCGTAGTTCCATTCCTAAAAAAACGAAATTGGACCCCTAGAAGATAGAAACTTTTAGGCCTGTTTCCCAGCTCCTCTTTTTCTCTAAAGTAGCTGGGAAGCACATACATAAACAGCTGTCAAGCTTTGTTGAGACCAGGGAAGTGCTCCATGAAACTCAGTTGGGTTTTCTCCCGCAGCTCAGTACAGAACCGGCACTGCTGTTGGCCTCAGAGTCCCTCAGGCGGGTTGTTGATGGGGTAACAGTGAAGCACTGATCTCGTTGCAGCCTTCTATACAGTGTCCCATGGCCTTCTTCTTGAATGGCTCTGGAATTTTGGTATCGGAGCGAAGGGTCTGCGGTGGTTAGCATCTTTCTTACAGAGCTGCACTTTTCTATCTGAGGTTATTCTGCTGAGTCAGGGGGTGCTATAGGGCTCAGTGCTTAGCCCCTATCTTATTCAATCTCTGTATGCACCCCCTATCTGATATCATTGAGCGTTATGCTTTCACCTTGTGTTATATGCTGATAAAATGCAACTTATTATCAACCTGTCTCAGGGTGAAGGAGACACAGCAGCTCTTTTAAGGTCTTGCCAGTCAGAACTTGCTGAGTGGATGGACCACAGTTGTTTTAAACTTACTGCCGAGCAAGCATAGCTTCTTATTTTTGGGCAGCAATCCTCAATCTGGTGCTCCGCTTGAAGGCTGAATTCATTAGGGCCACTACCGGACCCTGCACAACAATTCAAGAACCTCTGCATCTGGTGTGATGCTGGACTTCTGATTGACAGTCAGATTATCAGTCTACTGGGGAAATGTTTTGGAATTTTGAAGACCCTGAAAATGAATCCCGGAATTCCTCCCAGAGGCAGCAAGAAAGTTAGTAGTCCTGGCCTTAGTAATGTCTAGACTGGACTACTGAAATATGCTGTATCTGGGAGTCTCTTAGTCAGGATTGACAAGACTGCAGAGTGAACAGAATATGGCAGCTCAGCTGCTGCTTAATCTCCCAAGGCGATCAGCTATGGCTCCAGCTCTTGTCAAACTCCATTGGCTGCTTCTGGGTAAGAGAGTGTCCTTAACGCTTTGTGTTTCAGTCATCAAATTCTGAAAGGAAAAGGGCTACATTATTTGCACCCTCTTGTTAAACCATTTGAAGCCGTAGGTCTGCAAGAGCATCTTTAGCTGCGATCCCTACTGCATAAGGAGCACGTATAGGAGGCTGCTCCCTTAGTCTGTTAGCCTCCAGGATGTGGAACACTCTACCTCTGGCCCTCAGACAGGAAAAGATCAAATTGGTCTTTCACAAGAAACTTAAAGCCTGGTTATTTAGACAATCTTATAAAGGCCATTGTTCTGGGCAACTGCATGGGCTTGTATCTGAGAATCAAAGTTTAGTGCGGGGACACTTCAGTTTGAAGTAACCAGGCACTTTGAAAATTACTTAACGTAACATATCGGCACCTTCTTCATACTGTATCAGTGAACAAACGTGACATGACCTGGGGGATGTCTTGGAGCCCATGGTCATCATGTGCTGATACCACTTGTTGTGTAGAAAGGCGCTGCATAGTGCATGTGGAATGCTAGTGTTTGGGTTGGTGTAATAATAAGTGACATGGGAGAGATCACTACGCAAGCGTTGAAAACCTGGACCAAAGAGTAGAACAGTTTAACACCTGGATCACCAATGCTGTCAAACAAGTCACCCCATCCAAACCTGTCAAGGCGCACAGACCCACCAATTGAGCCAGATGGTACACACCAGAACTCAGCACAGCAAACCCCAAATGCAAACAACAAGAAAGAGGATGGCAGATCACCAAGAACACCACCAACCGACCCACCTACAAAACCACTCTCAACTACCACCGCCAGCTCAAAGCCGCAAAAAACGAGGCTCTCGTGCTCTGCATCAAAACCGGCACCAACTGAACCAAGGAACTCTTAACCATCATCAAAAAATTCTCCTGCCCCTCAGCTAAAGGAAATGCGATCCCAACTCTGCCACTCCCTTGCCAACCACTTTCACAACAAGATAGCGACCATCTACACAAACTTCGAACCCCAGACTTCTGGCATCCTCAGCGGCCCATCAACCACTTCAGCCAACCATGCAATCACTGCATGGGAACAACTCAGCACACCTACAACCACGCCCTGATGATATCTATCCACTCAGAGGCCCCCAGCAACCCCTGCCCTCACTGGCTCTTCAACCTTGGAAGCAACAAGATCAGCCACCAACTCACCACCATCCTCAACACCTCCATAACCACAACTTTCCCGGACACTCGGAAGCACGTGGCGGTCAGGCCCCTCCTTGAAAAACCATCAGCGGGCCCAAAAGATCCACAGAACTACTGTCTGATCTCCCTCCTCCCGTTCCCCACCAAAGTCCTGGGGAAGGACATCAACATACAACTCACAAAACATCTGGAAAGAAACGACTTACTTGACCCATTCCAATTGGGCTTCAAGGCCAATCACAGCATCGAGACTGCCCTCATCGCAGTAACAGATGACATCTGAGCCCTACTGGACAAAGGAGACATGGCTGCCCTTATCCTTCTGGACCTCTCTGCATCTTTCAACGCTGTCTCACACCCCACACTCATCTAGCAACTTCACCGTATCAGAATCCCAGACCACCCACTCAGATGGATGGTGTCCTTCCTCACAGGACACTCCCAGAGGGTCCAACTCCCCCTTCTCCTCACACCCCAAGCTCCCCATCTGTGGAGTACCCCAAGGCTTCTTGCTCAGCCCCACCCTCTTCAACATCTACATGACACCACTCACACCTTTAGATCACACAGCATCAACATCATCTCGTCCTCTCACTCTCAGCGAACCCCATCCAGACAGGTAGGAACTTCCACAACTGCATGAAGAACATAGTGACATAGATGAAAGACAATTGCCTCAACCTTAAGATGGAAGTCCTTATCTTTGGTAGACACACAACCCTCTGGAATGACCCCTGAAAGCCGACGGAGCTCGGTCCCACCCCCTCGCCGAAAGACCACGCACTCAACCTCGGCATCATCCTAGACAGCAAACACTACATGAGATACCAAGTCAACTGCGTATCATCCACCTGCTTCAACTCAATCCACATGCTCCAAAAAATCTGCAGATGGTGCCTAACCAGCACCAGGAAAACAGTGACACAGTCCTTCATCACCAGCAGACTTGACTACAGCAAAGCACTCTATGCTGGCACAAACTCCAAACTCTTGTAAAGACTCCAGACAATAAAGAATGCAGCAGCCAGACTGATCCTCAACATGCCCTAGAGAACACATCACCCATCACCTCAATGACCTCCAGTGGCTCACCATCCACAAGAGATAGCAGTTCAAATTGCGACCCATCCATACAAAGCCCCCCCAACATTGGAATACACTAAATGAACCACCGCCTGATTTTCCACCAACCCACCAGAAACCTGTGCTCTGCACACCTCACCTTCGCACTGATTTTCTCACCTCACTGCCAAAGAATGGAATATCCTCATTCTCCGCCAACGCAGCTCAATCTAACTCAATCGCTTCAGGAAGGGACTTCCAGACCTGGCTCTTCTACTTTGACCCACATCAGAGTACCTTGATACCCCGTGGTGATAAGTAGCTATTTACAAATACTACTTTGTTGATTGCCTTTTGATATTGCCTCTCGCAAGGTTGATTCCCATGGTGTTCTTCTCAAAACATGAGATTCATTTCCCTGCTCTCTCCAGCAATGGCGGTAATTTTGTCCTTCGCCCTTCCTTATCCATTTGAGCCACGGTACATAGATGGTCCCTGAAGTTCCCTTCTATAGTAGCGGGTACATTTTTGCTTTGGGTAGCTCTACCAGTTTCTCCCTAACATGGAATTCCCATCTTTTTAGGCATTCCTACATGTAGGGGAAGTTCCATTTGGGATCTCCTCCTCCATTCCAGAAGTAGACTTCCGCTATAGTCATGTCCCCTGATTCAAAGGATCCCTCCTTCGGTCAAGGTCTACTGTACTGGTGCTTTCCCTCATCCAGTGGGCTAGCTGATGGCAAAGGTCTTGCCTTCCTATCTGGCCACTATCTCCCTTGGGGTCAGTCTGTCTGTCTATCATGTGCCTTCGGGGGGTGCAGTGTATGTCTTCGTCACTGTTCCCCTCATGCACACGCAAAGGTACCTTCCTGTTTTTCCTATGTCTTGGTTAGGTCAATACCAGGCTACCTTGGTCTCTTGTTTCCCGGTCAGTCCATCTCCTACATTGAAAAATTGGTGAGCTTCGGATACCAAACAGAAGCCTCTCACATAATTCTGACTCTTTCCCATTCAGTGCCCTGTGCCTATCCCCGCTCCCCTCATGTGGGGGTGTTTCTCTTTTTTCTCGCTCGGCTGCTTGAGGGCAAGCTCTTTCCCTTTCCCTCTTCAGCTCGCACCTTTCTTCCATATCCTGTATAGGTTGCCTCCTTTGCTCTGAGTTATGTGCTGTTCTTTGCAGTCGGGCTTTGCCCTCAAATTTGCTTACTGTTGTTTACTTGCACACCTGAGCGAGTCCTGTGACTCCATCATTGTCATCGTATTCCGGGGGTCTGGGATCCCCTTCCTTACTCCTGCTACCTCTACCACTGTCTAGAACCACCACAAATCTTCCTGTCATTTGTGTGTTCACAAAAATCAGAAAGGGTGCATGTTCTCCGTGCCACTGTGTCTATGTGTCGGGCGTGACAGACAGGGGTGACCAAACTTCTGGGAGCCCTTGCACTGGACTAGGGTTGCTCTGTGACTGCCTGGGCATGCGGGCCTTTTAGTCTCTCATGCCTGGGCCTAACCGTTTGTTGTTCTTCATCTGATGGATTGGAGTATCCTATAATGCAGTGAGACCTGCATTTGGTGTGGGAGGTGCTGATGCCTTGTTTGCTATTTGTAGTGTAGGACTGTCGATCTGGGCTTCCGCGAATATGGCCCGAAGTTTTAATAATGCCCCTCTCTTATCTTTCTATAGATCTGGGTATTTGATTTGTATGTGTAGACTCATGTGTTCAATTATGACAAAAGTTCCCTCCTTTGGCCAGGGAAATGTGTGTGCTTTCGTGTATGCGTGCCATTCTGTGTGGGGAACTTGGTTTGCATGTGTTTAAATGGTGTCTCCATGATAAGTTTGGTAGTTTTAGGGGATAAGATACCTTAGCTTCTTTGTTTCAGGGACTCTCAATTTTGATCTGAATCACAGGGAAAATATACACAGGGTTACTGCTCCGAATTACATAACTACAAGCTCAGCGCTATGTACAGATACATCAACACTTCGACATGAACATTTCATAATTACAAATAACAATGCATATGAAGGGTTGCAACATAGAAATAGTGCAATTTGTCAATAGAAACAGTATCTGAACAATATTGACTCCTAGCATCAAATTAGGACTGGGTGGTGAACTTCGCTCCGTTCGCGGAGTTTGCAGAGTTTACAGCACTCCGCGGAGCTCACGGAGTGCAGAAAACTCTGCTTTGCGATGTGCAGCAGAGTTTTTTTCCCGCTCGGGATCACAAACGGTAAGTTTGCAATTGTGAATGGTAAGTTTGCGAGCGTGAGCTGCCGCTCGGGTAGAATTTCTACTCGAGCTGCAGGAATACCAGCACAAACTGCAGTTCGCACTGCACTCCGCCACTCGTAGAACTTTGCAGAACTTCGCTGAGTTTTTGTGTTACTCCGCAGAGTTCCGTGTAGCAAAACTCTGCGAACTACGCCCAGGCCTATGTAACAGTCTGTGAGAAATAGCAGCATCTTTATATACAACTTTGGGTCATCGACAAAAACACAATACTTAGGACAAAACACAGTTTGCAGTAATTAATAGCACCACAACCTTCATACATATCCTTACATCAATAATCGCGCCCTGTATCACACCCAGGGACCAAACTTACCATCTGTATCACTCCCAGCCGTCCAAGCAGCCTACACCTAAAATACTGCCAGAGAAAAGAAAATGACGACTTTGTCAACATTTCCTAAGCCAGCTCCTAGGACATGCGATCCTGTGACCAGGGAAAGCTCTGTGCAGTGCACAGGACTAAGTAAGCCTGAAAGTCTGTCAATTTTGGCTTTGGGACAAAGATAATTTCAGTAGTTCATGGAAAAAAGAAATAACTCCAGAACCACAGGCTCCTTTTGGCCAAACACAAGTTACACCTAATCTCCCAGGTGCAAATCATTTTCCCTAAATGTCTGAATCGCACCCTGTATCACACTCAGGGGTCAAGCGTACCATCTGTTTCACACCAAGTGCTCAAGCATACCCGCTGTGTCACGCCCAAAGGAAAAAGCATATCATCTGTGTTACAGCCCACGGTCCAAGGGGCAAACACCTCTCACTTCTTTCAGATACCACCATTGTTTGGAAACTGGTGACACTCAAAACCCTTTAAACTAAAAAATAACATTGAGGTGTTTACTCCGACAATAAATACAATAAATATTCACCTTTTCCTAGCGTGCTATCGAAAAAAGGTGACTTCAGCGGGATCATCCCCAATGCCACCTTGCGACTACTCAACTAGAACCTATAAAATAGATAATATACCAGATTTCTGTCAGTGGCAGGGCACTCAGGTTATCTTTTTAAGCTTCTCCCAAGTTTGCCATATGCCACATGCTTTACTAAGGTTCTGATGTAGTCTTTTACCCTCTGTGATAGATGCTTCAGGATGGGCCATTGCCCCGTGGATGTATCAGAACTCCGAATTAATTGCGGTGTTTGCCCACCTTCCTTGTTGTGCAAATATGAATCTGTCTGAGTGGAGTCCTCTTCCATTGGCTGCAGTCAGGTTTGAGGTACCAATCAGCACCTTTCTGGCTTACCAAAATGTTGCTTGAACGTGAAATACCTAGAGACCAGAGGCGTTTGGCAAAACAGTAACAGTTTGTTTAATTAAACAATGTGGCAGAGAGTACAGTCACAGGTATAGGACTGTCTCAATTTCATTACAAGAACGGAGGCTACATTATGCATTATTCTTTTAATGCAGTCCAAGCAGCCGCATACATCACAGTAATAAAAGGTTCCAGAATAGAACAATAGCAACACATAAAAGGCATGAGCCAACAACAAACTGCCTCTTTTAAATGCGGCTCTGAGCAGATAAGCAGAATTTTACTTCTTACCATATTTGCCTCTTTATCTCCTCTTAAGTACCTTCCTTGCTTGGCTCAACCCCACCCACCCTCCTCTAACAACATACCGATCTCCAATTTACAGAGATCTCCTTCAACTTCCGTCCCTTCTCACTCCTAACTGAGAAACCCTTCTTTGCGCCGATAATACCTTATATTATTTATTTACCATAAAACTACAACTAATCCTCCCACCGATAACTCTTCATATTAATTACTATTTTTAACCTTTATATTCGTTGAAATTCATTATTCACCGCTTGGATTTAAAAGGCAATGTATCCATATCCCATTGTATCCTTTTCTCACCCCGCTTCATCAAAGGACTCGACTCTCCTCTTCCCCGAGTGCAGACCGCGGACTCCAGCGGGGTCTTCAGGGCGACTTCCCATCGCGTAAGGGATTAGAGGAAAGTTCCCTCGCAATGCACCTGCTTCAACTCAATCCACATGCTCCAAAAAATCTGCAGATGGTGCCTAACCAGCACCAGGAAAACAGTGACACAGTCCTTCATCACCAGCAGACTTGACTACAGCAAAGCACTCTATCCTGGCACAAACTCCAAACTCTTGTAAAGACTCCAGACAATAAAGAATGCAGCAGCCAGACTGATCCTCAACATGCCCTAGAGAACACATCACCCATCACCTCAATGACCTCCACTGGCTCACCATCCACAAGAGATAGCAGTTCAAGTTCCGACCCATCCATACAAATCCCCCCCAACATTGGAATACACTAAATGAACCACCGCCTGATTTTCCACCAACCCACCAGAAACCTGTGCTCTGCACACCTCACCTTCGCACTGATTTTCTCACCTCACTGCCAAAGAATGGAATATCCTCATTCTCCGCCAACGCAGCTCAATCTAACTCAATCGCTTCAGGAAGGGACTCAAGACCTGGCTCTTCTACTTTGACCCACATCAGAGTACCTGGATACCCCGTGGTGACAACAAAACCAGTATTACTCGGCTGGTCTGCCGAACAACGGTAAGGGAGGGGTGGTGAGGACACACACATGCAATCTATCTACCCCGCTATTCGTGAGGGATTGTGAAGGGAAGGGAGATAGTTGTCAGCGGTGCGCCCTATGGGTCAAGGGGGTTTGCCCCGTTTACGTCCCGCCCAGCCCAGGAAACGAGACCGTACCTGTCCTAGCCACACTTCCCGGGAAGCGTGGCTGGGCGAAGGGCCTTCTCTGTGGCCTCCTGGTGTGTCGCTGCAGTCGCGTTGCTCCACAGGGCTGACTCCTCTGTTCACCGCTCCTGGTTCGGTCTGGTCTCGCCTGATCCCGCTACGCTCGTCACTCTCTCTCTCCTCAGCTCCGTCCTCGATCTTCCACCACTCCTCTCTGTCCTCGCTCTTACTCCGCTCCGTCCTCGTTCTTCCACCACTCCTTTCCGTCCTCGCTCTTCCACCACTCCTCTCCGTCCTCGCTCCTTCTCCGCTCTGCTCCGTCCTCGCTCTCCAGTCTCCACTCTCCCCCTCCGGGTGTAACACACACCTGTGAGGTTTCAGGGCAGGGTTTTACCGAACTGTCGAAGGTGGAGCCCAGCTCCGGGGCCGCCCACTTAAAGGAACAGGGTCCCTCACTGTCCAGCACAGGAAGGCAGCTGACCACGTCTGTGGTTTTCCATGAGTCCGTGTGCTGTGTAAAAAGAGGAAACACGTGAATAGGCAGGCCAGGGGTGCCTGAGTCCGGGTCCCCCACATCACACACCTCCCCCCTAGGATTCTCCCGATCGGGGAGAGGAAACCTGGACAGGAAATCCGCGTTGACATTGTCACTCCCCTTTATGTGGCGGACCTGGAACCGGAAGGGTTGCAGGGCAAGGAACCATCTCATTACCCTTCGGTTGTTGGAGATGTTCCTGCTCATCCATAACAGGGGTGCGTGGTCCGTATATAATATGAACGGATGCCCCTCCAGGTAATAGCGCAGTTTGTCCACCGCCCAACGTATGGCGAGACACTCTTTCTTGATAGTGGGATATTTCACCTCTCTAGGGAACAATTTCCGGCTGATATACAGTATGGGTTTCTCGCCCCCCTCCCCCGAGTCTTGGGAGAACACGGCCTGATACCAAAGTCTGAGGCATCCGTGTGTAGGATAAACAGCTTTGTGAAATCTGGTGACGTCAACACAGGGCTCGTTGTGATGGCTCTTTTGAGCGTCTGGAAGGCCTTCCACATAGCAGGCGATGGATTGTGGAAGTCGTACCCCTTACGGTGCTTCTGCAAAGTGTCCGTCAATGGGGTTGCTACATCTGAAAACGAGGGGATTAATCTCCTGTAGTAGCCCACTAGTCCCAAGAAGGCCCTCATGTCTTTTGTGTTCTTGGGGAATGGTGTCTCTGCGATCGCTCTCACTTTTTCGATCTGGGGTTCTATGGCACCGTGTCCCAACAAGTAGCCTAGGTATTTGACCTTTTGAAACCCAACCCTGGATTTCTTGGCGTTGACGTGAAGTCCGGCGTCTCTTAGCTGTTGGAGGATGACCTGTAGGTGTTGTAGGTGGTCCTCCCATGATGGACTAAAGATTATGATGTCGTCGAGATACGCCGAGCTGTATCTCTGGTGCCCCCGTAATACCTCGTTCATTAGTCTTTGGAATGTTGCCGGGGCACCATGTAAACCGAACGGGAGGACATTGAACTCATAAAGCCCGTCTGGTGTCGCGAAAGCTGTCTTCTTTCGATCCTCTTCCCGAAGGGGCACCTGCCAGTATCCCTTGGTCAGGTCTAGGTTGCTGATATATTTGGAGTCTCCCAGTTTTTCAATGAGCTCATCTATCCGTGGTATGGGGTACGCGTCGAAGGAGGACACAGCGTTGAAAGCCCTGAAGTCCATACAGAACCGGCTACTGCCGTCGGGTTTCGGCACCATCACGATGGGCGAGGACCACTCACTTCGGGACGGTCGGACCACTCCTAAACGGATCATTTCGTCTACTTCTCTCCTTATAGCTTCTCTCTTCGCTGCTGGTATACGGTACGGGCGCTGCTTGACTGTGACGCCCGCAGGGGTCTCTATCCGGTGTTCTGCCAGTCGGGTTATGCCTGGAAGGTTAGAAAAGATCGGTTCAAAAGGGCGTAGGACCTCTTGTAGTCCCTCTTGCTCGTTGTGATATAACTCATCATTGACCACCAATTCCCCCAGCGTGGTCTCCTGGTTGCTACCAACAGTGTTTTCCAGGTTTGATGACACCGGGGTTGTACCCAGCCATTTTTTTAGGAGGTTAATGTGAAATATCTGGGACTTCTTCCCACTCAGGCGCAGGCGATAGGTGGTCTTCCCGATTATCTCTATGACTTCGTACGGCCCTTGCCACTCGTTCTACAATTTCTTGGAGGTTGATGGTAGGAGTACCAGGGCCCAATCGCTAATGTGGAGTTGTCTCCACTTCTTCCCTTTATCATAGTGGACTTGTTGCTTTCTTTGACTCTCTTCCAGGTGGGCGAAGGCCAGCTCACGTATCTTCCCCAGTTTATTCTTTAAGTTTTGGCTGTACTCTAACAGGGTTCTGGTCTCACCCGTTGGCTCGGCCTCCCACACCTCTCTAGTCATGTCCAGGAGGCTCCTGGGTTGTCGTCCATATAGCATCTCAAATGAAGAGCAGCTTAAACTGCTCTGCTTCTGGCCACGGATGACATATAGGGCCAGCGGAAGAAGCAGGTCCCAATCGCTTTCGTTCACTGTTAACATCTTATTCAGTACGGACTTTAGGGTACCGTTGTGTCTCTCCACCAGGCCATCCGTCTGAGGATGATACACCGACGTTTTTATCTGGTGGAGCCCAAGGAGGAGGCATACTTCTTTCATGATCCTCAACATGAACGGGGTCCCCTGGTCAGTGAGGATTTCCTTGGGGAATCCAACCCGTGAAAACAGTTCCATAAATTTATCTGTGATGTTCCTGGAAGTGGGGGTTTTCAGAGGGAACGCCTCAGGGAAACGCATGGCGTAATCCATGATTACGAGTGCATATTTGTATCCTTTTCGTGTCTGGGGTAACGGGCCGATGAGGTCCATGCCGACCCTCTCAAAAGGGGTTCCGATTATGGGAAGGGGTTGGAGAGGTACAGCTGGGGGCCTCTGGGTGTTCTTCCTTTGACACAGGTCGCAGGTCTGACAGTGTGTTTTAATGTCATGGTATATTCCAGGCCAATAGAAGCTCCTCAGTACGTTCTGGGTGGTTTTTTCACTCCCGATGTGGCCTGCAAGCAAATGCGTGTGAGCGTAAAACATTATTTGTTCACTAAAACAGGTTGGTACGATCAGCTGCATGGGATCGTCCTGTTTGGCTTGTCTGTACAGGAGGTCCTCCTTAATCAGGAAGCGCGGATAGCGGGGTTGGGGATTGTTCAGGTCTTGGTGAGCTTGTTCCCAGGCGTTGAGTAAGCTGGCATCGTTGGCCTGAGCAAACTGAAAGCTCCTATCACCCTCCCAGGGATCTGGGGAGGTCAGGGCAGGGAGGACTGCAGCCTCGGTCTTCTATTCTGTTGAAGGCGGTCCTTAAAGAGATCAAGGAAGTGGGGATTGTCTGTCCCGAATATAAGACTTTCGGGAAGGGCGTCCATTACTCCGACCTTCATGACCAAAGTGTCCTTTCCCTCTACCGTAATGGGGACATAAGCTACTGGGTACCCCTTAATGTCCCCATGCACACATTTGATGAACACTAAGGCATCTGGCATTACCTGGTGGGGCTTCACGAAACAACCCTGTATTACTGACTGTTTGCAGCCCGAGTCCAGGAGAGCCTTGACTACCGTACCGTTGACTGTAACACTCACGTGATAGGCTCCGCCCAGCTCCGCAGAATACATGACTGCCTTGGGTAAGAAGCTGACGTCCATTGGTTCTTCTTGTGGCCGTTTCTGGGGGCAGAGACGGGCGATGTGGCCCCACATTCCACAGTCGAAACACTGCGGACCCCGGAAAGGGGGGGGGTCTCTGCTGTCATTGGTCTTGGTATGGGTAACCCAGGGGGAGCTCACAACCTACGTTCCGGCCGGGGCGCTGGCCTGGGTGCTTTCTCAGGTTCAGATGTATGGAGGCGGGGTTGGGCGCGGACATAGGTGGCCGCCATTTCCATAGCCTGGGTGGTCGATAGATTGGAGTGTTGTCGGAGCCACCTCTGTGTCCCAAATGGTAGGGCTTCGAGGAACTGCTCCAAATAGATCTTATCCATTATCAATTCCTTTGTACTAGAAGTAGGGGCAAGCCATTTGTCTGCTGCTGTCTTTAGGCGAAAAAACAAAGCTTTCGGGTTATCCTCTGGTTGCCCTCTCTCCTTGCGGAAGCGCACCCTATACGCCTCCGCGTCCAACCCCAAGTGGTCTAGGATGATCACTTTGATTTGCCCATAGGGAGTCTGTCTGTTACCATTGGCGACTTGATAGGCCGCCTGCGCCTCTCCAGTCAATAGGAGCGCAAGAAAGAACGGCCATTTATCCAGGGGCCATCCACACGCCAGTGCCACCCTCTCAAAATTTGTGAGGAACGCGTCTGGATCCTCCCCGGGGACATACTTTTGTAGGGAAATACCTGCTGGGGTGGCCGGTGGTCGACTCTCTCTCACTGGATTGCTGGCTGGGTCACCTGTGGGGCGCATCCCCTCGAGCTGGGTCACTACCGTTGTTCTGAAAGTATCTCTGTCCAGTTGTGCGGCAGCCAGCTGCTGTTCTACCGCCCATCCCAGCTGCTCCTGGCCTTTCACGAGTGCCTGCAATATTTCTTCCATCGTTGTGTCCCGGATGGGTTCCTCCATTAAGCCTGCATTCTCCACCACTTGTGGGGACTCAGGGGGGTCACCGAACAAATCTACGGGCAAAGGGTCTTAGGTAGTGCGGGTTTTATTATTTTATATAGTCTCCGCTTTAGAACAGGTATCCGGTAGTAGGGAAGCGGATTGGCAGCCTCCTCTGCAGCTTCCCGAGTTCCACCCCGTCGTCTTGTCTCCCGGTGTCTTCTGGGAGGCGTAGTCCGAGTTTCCGCCGTGGTCGCGTGGGGTCCGGGTGGTGATACCAAAAATGAAAACAACAACAAAACCAGTATTACTCGGTTGGTCTGCCGAGCAACGGTAAGGGAGGGGTGGTGAGGACACACACGTGCAATCTATCTACCCCGCTATTCGTGAGGGATTGTGAAGGGAAGGGAGATAGCTGTCAGCGGTGCGCCCTATGGGTCAAGGGGGTTTGCCCCGTTTACGTCCCGCCCAGCCCAGGAAACGAGACCGTACCTGTCCTAGCCACACTTCCCGGGAAGCGTGGCTGGGCGAAGCGCCTTCTCGGTGGCCTCCTGGCGTGTCGCTGCAGTCGTGTTGCTCCGCAGGGCTGACTCCTCTGTTCACCGCTCCTGGTTCGGTCTGGTCTCGCCTGTTCCTGCTACGCTAGTCGCTCTCTCTCTCCTCAGCTCCGTCCTCGATCTTCCACCACTCCTCTCCGTCCTCGTTCTTCCACCACTCCTTTCCGTCCTCGCTCTTCCACCACTCCTCTCCGTCCTCGCTCCTTCTCCGCTCCGCTCCGTCCTCGCTCTCCAGTCTCCACTCTCCTCCTCTGGGTGTAACACACACCTGTGAGGTTTCAGGGCAGGGTTTTACCGAGCTGTCGAAGGTGGGTCCCAGCTCCGGGGCCGCCCACTTAAAGGAACAGGGTCCCTCACTGTCCAGCACAGGAAGGCAGCTGACCACGTCTGTGGTTTTCCATGAGTCCGTGTGCTGTGTAAAAAGAGGAAACACGTGAATAGGCAGGCCAGGGGGGCCCGAGTCCGGGTCCCCCACGTCACAGTTATATAAAAATAACTTCTGTATTGTCAAAACACATCAGATAGAATCACACATGTACATTTTGCCAACTGGCACGGGCAATATTCACAAGGGATTATTTACAGGACAGGGCCACATGGGCCACTGTCAGAATCAACACTTTTATAAATAACACTACTTAGAATAAGTATAGCACAAAATAACAGTTATAGATCACATCCAGTAACTACTGGGAACAGGTAAGTACCACCTACGCAACCCTAAACACCTTAGGAGAATGTCACGCAGGGAACCAGGACCTCACTAGGACCACCTGTACTAAAAAGAACAACCACCTAAGTATCACAATACAGTTAGGGGTATAAGCAAGAACACATTACACATGATGCATCACAACATTCAGAGGTGTAGGGAAGGAAAAACACATGATGCATAAAACATACATTCAGCGGTGTAAGAACAAGGCACATGATGCATCAATACACATTCACAGGTACCGGAGAAAACACATGATGCCTAAAACATTCAGAGGTGTAAGGAAGGAAAAACATATGATGCATAAACCAACACATTCAGAGGTGTAAAATCAAGGAAGACACATGATGCATAAAAACATTCAGAGGTGCCAGAACATAACTCAATAGCGCAAAAACACATGATGCATAAAAACATTCAGAGGTGTAAGAACAAGGTGCGTAATCATATTAAATGCATTACATTTCCTAGCACCATTTCACATTGCGCAACACTTACATTAGGCAATTACCATCACATAGATAATCACATTGTGCCTAAATAAAATCACATGCCAGCCCCCATCTAATAAAGGGACTAAAGAGCCCTATGTCCAGAATGTCAGGGCGCGCTGTCATGCAGCGCCAGTCAGGGGTGCGCTACTGGCGCAAAACCTAAATGTTAAAGGTGCCCACTACTTGCTGGGCACCTGGGAACATCCCAAGACCTAAACGGTGCAGCTGCCCACTAATTGCTGGGCAGCTGGGAATCAAAAACTGCGACAGGGTCCTCACTGACCCTAGAATAGAACTGCGCCAACTGTTGCAGACACACAGGCTCTGACGCCAACATTGCGCAGAACGTTGGAGCCACACAGGCTCTGTAAACACTCGTGTCCCCCAAGAGCCTCACTGGGCTTCCACGAAGAATGCCCACTGAAGCCTCGTGGCTTCAAACAACAACAATGCACTCGAGATCGCGCTACTGGGGGGGCGGACACCGGCAATGTCTCCCGACGCCCCCCTCTCCTCGGCAACACTCACCGGGTCTGGGGGCGGCTGGGGAAGGAGAGCTCCCGCTCCTCGGGACTCTCCAATGCTGCTGCTCCTCTGTCAGGCGGCAAAGCGGCGGGGCGGGACTTCCGTCTTTTCACAGCAGTCCTTCCGGGTCGCCGCGGGCAGCCGGCGGACTTCCCCCAGCTCACACAGGCGGCGCTTTGAACTAATGAGGGGTGGGCCCCCTCAAGGCAGAAAATAAAGCGCTGCCAGGCTCTAGCGGCATAAAAGCGCTTCCAGGTGCTTCAAGGGGAATACAGTGCTCCCATGTGCTACAACAGCAAAATAAAGCGCTCCCAGCGCTAAAGGTAGAAATAAAGCGTCACCAGGCACTAGGGGTGAAAGCAAAGCGCTGCCAGCGCTACGGACAAGGCAGAGCGCTCCCAAGCGCCACAGGGAACAAAAAGTCCAGCAAAGTCCTTCAGCAGTCCAGGGGCTGGGCTGGGCCCAGGGAGGCAAGCCTTCCCCTGGGCCCAAGCAGCAGCACGCCCCTGGCAGGATTCAAGTTAAGAAAAGAACATTTTGGAAGGGGACACAGCCCCTTTTTATACCTAGAAATCCTTTGTCTAGCAGGGTGCAGGCAGTGTGAGAACCAGCTACAACTGGTTATAGGGAACTCCTTTCACAGGCCAGGCTAGGGACATCAGACGCACCACAGAGGGTGGAGCCAGCATTGTGTGGGGGAAAGCCCAGCCCTATTAAGGCCCAGGTGCACCCCTCCCCTCACATCAGCATGCTAAAGACTCCATTCACCACCGGGGCAGACCCTCCCAGACTCTTGGAGCTAGGCTCACCAGCCAATTACACGCCAGACACAATTTACACAAATATGCCAACTTCTAAAAGTGGCACTTCTACACTAGCACAATCATGCCGCATATATCATTACGCAGCATTCAATCTCATCAGTTTGCACATACCAAACTCGACCCTGCACTCCCCACACATCAGGAACTACCATGGGCATACATATTCCCCATTCATTCCTATGGGAGGGCAGGTCACTCCCACCACACACACAGAGAGCTCACGCACTTTACACTGTACCACAGTGAAAAACTGCGCAGAGGCCTACAATCACCAACACCAGGTCACAGAAACAGGCTAGGAAAAAGCAAAAAGGTTTTTGGGTGAACCTGCCAAAAAAGGCCAGGTCCAACAGTCAGACATTCCTGATGAATACTTTCTTGATCTAGATGAGGACGACCAAGAATTTTACAGCCAGGAGGAGGAACTCCCTTAACTGTCAAAGGACATTATTTTAGACCCCTTGGGTGAAGAAATGCTCTCCCCACTAAATATTAAACACCCCAGCAGCTCAGACTGGTGCCCGCAAGAGCACTAACTAAATTCATCAAAAAATGGTTAAGAAACCTCCTGGAGAGGTACACTCGAAACATCCTTAGAGCTGAATGCCTAAGATCATCTATTGAAGACAAAACCTGCCAAACCCCCAACTTGGACCCGAGCTGCTTAAATTCCTTTTTAAGCTCGGCCGAGATCCAAGGAAAGAGATGGAAAGATCCCTGAAAGGATAGCAAGAACGTCTTCTTGACATACTAGGACCTCTAGCCAAAATCATTGATTCCACAGAAGAAAGCCATATCAAAGGCACACCTCTCAACACTAATCTGATCAGAGGCTAAGGGAAGAGAGCACTTATACTCCTTGGCAATGCCAATACGAGCCTCAACGCAGAAAGACGTAGAGTCGTTTTGGCCAAAATTAATCCCAAACTCCACGATATGGCGGACAGAGAGCCTTTACAAAACCCAAAGGGATTAATTTTTGGGGAAGACCTTATTGAATTCTTAGGGAAATACGTTTCTACATTTACTGCCTTGGATAAAGCACAACAAAATATGCGCAGAGTTTTTAATCCTAACCTTTTTGGCAGGGCCAGAAGAAGGGGCCTATCTTCCGGCTATTTAACCAAAGGCCCTATCCAAGATCCTGTGGCTGTGGAAGAGGGTACCAGCAGTACAACACACCTCAATTCTACCTCCAAAGAGGGAGAGGTCCCCGCAGCAGAGTATTTAGATCCCGCGGAACAACCAACTCCATCAACTGTACAAGTGAGTACTCTTTCCCCTCCTCCTTTCCCATCTTCCCCCAAAAGGTAGGAGGCAGACTCAAATGCTTTTATCAGAAATGGAGATCAATTACTCAAGACCCTTGGGTTTTAAATAGGGGTGGGGGGAATTTGCGGAATCGCGTTACGCAAATCTCAGCGAAACTGTAAAAATCTCCGCGAACACGTGAAAATTCCGCAAACACGTGGAATTGCTTGTTCGCAATGCTTTTTTACTGTTCGCAATCGCTGTTTGCAAGCTCGGGGGAAATATCTCGCGAACACGCTTTTGAGAATGCGAACAAGCAAAAAATTTCGCGAAGTCGCAGAACGCAGAATTTTGGCCAATTTGGGCAATTTTGCGTTCCCAGCGAAATTACCAAAATTCCGTAAATTCCACGAACGGAACGGAATTTACCACCCAGGCCTAGGTTTAAACACCATCAAGAGATTTATGACAGATTTCACTCATACACCTACACAAACCTCTTTCCCAAGAGACATGCCTCTCTCTATAGATCAACAAAAATTGTAGAAGAGATCTCCTCCATGCTTCAGAAAGGGGCAATAATAGAGGTCCACTTAGAGGTGCTAAGGTTTGTAAGCACTTTCTTTCTTATAAAGAAAAAGAACAAGGGTTGGAGACCCGTGATACACTTAGGAGAACTAAACAAATATTTAGTCTATAGGCACTTCAAGTTTGAAGGCATCCACCTCCTGAGGGATCTACTACTAGAGAGAGACTGGCTAGTCAAACTAGACTTGAAAGACGCTTATTTCACCATCCCTATGGCCACTATCCGCCAACCCTTTCTTCAATTCATTTGGAAAAATCATCTATACCAATTCCAAGCTTTTCCCTTCGGACATTCTTCTGCCCCTTGGTGTTTCACCAAGGTCATGAGAGCAATCGCCTCCTACTTAAGAGAAAGAGGCATTCGCATTCGACATTCTTATCATAAATAGTCCAAGATCTGAAGACCATTATCAACCTCCTAGAAAGCTTAGGTTTCATCATAAATAAAGAAAAATCAATCGTAACCCCTTCAAGAACCCTGGAGTTCCTAGGTTTCACAGTAGATACATCAAGATGTCTCCTTTTACTCCCTTTCACAAAAAAAATGCCAAAATCAAGAAGGAAATAAGGCATATCCTGAAACAACAAGATTTGTCTCTGAGTGAGCTAGCCAGATTACTGGGTCTCCTCTCCTCCTCAATACAAGCCATCTTTCCCGGTCCCCTAAATTATCGGGCCCTCCAAAGGGTAAAATTGAGAGCCTTAAGATCTGGCCTCTGGTACGGGGATCTAATTTCTCCTGACCAGGAAGCCCAATCGGAATTTTCCTGGTGGTTCTAGAACCTAGACGCTTGGAGTGGCATAGCGATCTTTGGGTCAAAACAAGAATTTGTTTTAGAATCAGATGCGGGCTTTCATGGCTGGGAGCTTGCCTTCTCAAGCAGAACACTGGTGGCATCTGGTCGTGAGAGGAATCCTCTCACCACATAAATTATTTGAAACAAACAGCTGGCCTTTATGCCTTGATGAGCTTCAAACACTCCCTCCAGGGTAGATCAGTCATTCTAAAGATGGACAACATGTCCGCGGTAGCCTATAAAACCGTCTAGGAGGCACCAAATCTGCCGAGCTCTTGAATCTAGCAAATAAACTATGGATGTTCTGTCTGGAACACAATATTGCTCTCAAAGCAGAATACCAACCCGAGAAATCAAACATCTCTGCAGACTAGAACTCAAGATTCCTCTTAGATCACAGCAATTGGAAACTGAGGCACTCACTGAAGATATAATAACATATGGAGAATCTGGGTACGTTGGTGCCTTGAAAGAAATCTGGATTCCTTGGAGGCACCTAGTGTTGATATAGTTAACTTCCTTGTTGAACAATTTGAAAGAGGTCTCAGCTATAGATCTATCAATTGCTATAGATCAGCTATTTCTGCCGGCCATGCACTTGTCAACGGTAAAACGGTAGGTAAAAATGTCATCGTTTGCAGAGTGACGAAAAGCATTAGTTTAAGAAGGCCTCCTAAACCTAAATGTGATGGTCTCTGGGATGTCAAACTAATCCTGGATCTTTTCACTAACTGGCCTGTTAATACTCTCCTTAATAGAAAAAACCTTTCCTTAAAGCTGGCTACTCTACTATGACTAATTTCATGCAGAAGGGTCTCTGATGTCAAAGCCCTAGAGATTACAAAAAGGTTTTATAACCTGTTCGGTGTGAATTTTGAGATTTTTAGAAGAACAAAGACTACGTCTGATTCCATCTTTTACCCACATTTTGATTTATGCTCAACAATGTGCGTTGTGGACTGTATGAGATAGTATGATCGCACAATGGCTGCTCTTTGCAAGCAGGGTGTGAACTAATTACTCATATCCTTTGCTAAACCCTACAAAAGAATATCCTCGACCTCTATTGCTAGATGGGTTAAAACTGTTATGAGTTTAGCAGGTATTGACTTAAAGACATTTCAAGCTCACTCTCTTAGAGGTGCCATGGCCAGTAAATCTCTCTGGTTAGGAGGTAAATTGGATGACATTCTCAAAGCAGCTGACTGGTCAAATTCTAACACCTTTGCACATCACTATTGAAAACCTATCGAACATATGTCTGACCAGTGTTACAAAGCTACCAACATGCATAATGTAGCCTCCGTTCTTGTTAACCACATCGCTGCTGCACATTTTCCCCTCTGGTGCTGAAGTTTTCAGATTTACATCGTTTCATGACGAGCTCAGCTCGTCATCAGCACAGCTCCACTGTGCCTCATGACGAGCTGAGCTCGTCATGAGCATGGAAAGGGTTAAAGAAATTGCGATTCTCCTATTACCATGACTAGAGAATGTGGATTTCATTAAAGACAATGAAACTGACATTATCCCTCCCATCTCAACCGTCGGTAGTCCTAATATGAATTAATGTACTTTTTATTAACAGTACCTGTATCTTCTATTACTTCTTCTTTTAACTTGTTATGTTTACACTTTTTGTTTTGTTCAGAAGTATTTACTTCTTTTCTCTTTTCAGGTAACCCTTCTTAACTGCAAGTCGTATGACCTTTGGATTTCCTTCGTTCTCCCTCCTCGTTCACCTTGTTCATCAGAAGATCAGATCATTTGAAGTTTAGAAGTTTCAAGTTTCATGACTTATTCTCATT